>NC_064628.1:277157358-282134858 GCF_023864275.1 Schistocerca cancellata
TCCTGCCCACTTTTTTTTAATCTTTTTGTTTTTATTTATATAGATATCAATGTGCGAACAGTCATAGTTAATCAAGCCTGGAAAACTAAAACAGAAAGAAGACGCCATAGAAGATATGAACCATAAATAACATGAAAAGGAAGCTACCACGTCGTAGTGAGGCTTCCCAGCGACTGCGCCCACTGATAAGGATTGTTCAATATATGATCGTTTGCAGTTCGTTCTGATCTCATCTGCCACTGCCTGGAACATTCCAGCTACACGGCGGGCTGTGAAAGGCACTCCATAGGTAGTTCGCGAAGCACTGCCGATATCTGGTATGCCCGGAAATAGCATGATGTCTTTCTTGAAAATAGAGCCAGAAGTCAAGGAAATTCTTGTGTCCGTCACGACAGAGGTAATGGACTGCATGTCCACGTATCCAAGTGACAGAGTTGGTTCGAGTCTGGGGGTAAAATGTCTCATCCGGAAACAATAACGTGCGTGCAGATATATGCTCCGGCCTAACTCGCAAGAGATAAGCCAGCATCTGCCGCACTAGGAGCCAAACCGGTTCCGCCTCTCCACAGCTGAGGCGGTGCTCGTCAGAATCTACTGTATTACAACCCACACAATTGGGAGATTCTGCCATGTGGATATTGTAGAGACGTTCTTGCGTCACCAGCTTCCCATTAACGACTACGTACCATTGGGAAACAACATCGGAGTCAAGCATGGCATCGTGTACAGTCTTCCACACCACGCGCCACCGTACGTCAGGATATTTTATTTCGACCACATTAAGGGGGCGGCGTTGCAACATGTCGTGATATAGGCGTCGAGTTGTGGCCATTTGTGGTGTCGTGAGCGCGACACTGCAATAACTTTGTTCTAAGTAGAAACGTCCGATATAAAAGAGGGGCGCTGCGATGTCGTGTAGTGGCACCGGCGCATTTAGTGAAGCAGGTCGTAGCGCCGTCAGGAGTAGACTCGTGAGGCTCGTAGGACAACGGCGCAGCAGACATAAATGTGAGCTAACATAGAGGGCAACGGCCCTATCATGGACGTTAACTAGGCCGAGACCACCTTTTTCCTTGGAGAGGGTAAGAGATACGTATCTGATCTTCAGTAACATAACAGCGGCGACGAAATATCCCAGCGCTGCCATAATGCTACGAGCCAAGGGCTTCGGAATGGGTAGCGTTTGGGCGACATGCAGTATGCGGGACGCAAGGTATACATTGGCATAATACGCCCGCTGAACGATGTTGAGGGATCGCAAGCGCTGATTTGCAGTTCAGGCCCTAATTTGGTTACGAAGGCGTCGATAATTGAGCGTCGTCGCGCGTCGCATGTCGTTCATGAAATCTAAGCCCAAGCAGCGTACAGTATCACTGAAGCGTAAGGGGGCAATGTGTTCCTGCGGTAGCCCAATCCCGATGCTCAAGGCGACGGACTTGTCAACGTTGATTTGGCTACCAGAAGCTATACCGTAGGTTGCAATCCAGTCCAAAGCCGCGGCTATGTCGTCAGCTCCACGTATGACGATCATCAAATCATCCGCGTATGAGGTGCAACGATAGATGGAGCCACCGAACTGTATCCCAGTGAGTCTGTCTCGGAGACCACACAACAAAGGTTCTAAGACCAATGCAAATAACAATGTTGATAATGGACATCCCTGTCGTACTGATCGGCGGATCGGCATGGGTGCCGTCAGTATTCCATTAACAAGAACTCGAGAAGTTGCACCATGTAGTAGGCGTGTCAACACTGTGATAAAGGGGTCGGGGTATTCCATGCGCCGTAGAACGGCCGTGAGGAAAGTGTGGCCCACACGGTCAAAAGCCTGGCTAAAGTCGATAGACGCGAGGGCTGCCGGCAAACGTCTCACCTGTGCAAGGGAGATGAGATCTCTGTAACGACATAACGCAGTTCTGATGTTGTTGGGTCCCCCCAAGGACGTCTGATCACCGGACAAGACGTGCAATAGTGTGCCGCGAATACGTTCTGAGAGCAGCCTCGAAAAGATCTTGAAGTCGCTGTTCAATAACGTTAAGGGACGATAATCACGGACATGATTCCGTACCTTCGGCTTATGGATGGGGACAATCAGACCTTCCAAGAATGGTGCAGGCAATGTTATACCCGGGGACATCAGTTCCTGGCAAATTTCAATGAAACACGATAGCAACAGTTGTTTAAAGGCTCGATAGAACTCTAATGGTAATCCATCGATTCCTGGTGATTTATGGGGAGCACCTTTACCAATGGCGTCGAGCACTTCCTCTTCAGTCACTTCTCCCAGTAAAGTCGGTACCATGTCTGGTGGAGCTGTACCGTGGACATGTGTTGAAACGGTGTCTACCGTTGCCATATCAGGGAGCACTGCTGAATAAAGTTGAGCGTAATGCCCATAGAAGGCTTCTGCTTTATCTGCTTGTTCTACCACGTGTCGACCGTCGTCGGTTATCATGTCGGTTACCAGTGCCCTACGGCGACTCCTGCGTTCTAGGAGCACGTGGTGCGTAGATGGCCTTTCTGATTGTATCATGTCTGGAGCACGCGACCGTATAACAGCGCCCTGTAAATGATGGCGTGCTAAGGAGACGAGCTGCGCTTTCGCGCGATTGACTATGATCTGCCTGTCAGGTGAGGGCTCCATAGCAAGACATTCCCGTAGGACGGTGTAATAAAAGTTTTCCGTGCTCCTCCTCCATGCCGCTGCTTCCCGGCCGTAAGCCATGAACGTGCGCCTAAGAGCAGGCTTCGCACATTCAATCCACCAACTGAGGGTCGATCGGTAACGACCACGACGCTGTAAGGACGCGTTCCACGACTCTTCGACAGCACCTTTACATGCCGTCTCGTCCACATGGGCGACGTTCAGTTTCCAGGGGGGCCTACTGCGCCACACACGTGCAGGTTGGAGGGCAATGGTGCAAATATAAGCTGTGTAGTCGGTGAATGCAGTGGGCCAGAGCTCTGCTCCTCTCGTCGCCGTCGTAAGAGTGCTTGTGACGTAAATCCTGTCCAACCGACTTGATGAATGGCTTGTATAATGGGTGTAACTAGGAGCTGGGCCATGGATGTGGCGCCACGTGTCAATCAGGTGGAGGTCACGCACTAGCATTTACAATTCCACACACGGGACGTGATGTGGTTGCTGATCAGACGGAGATAATGTACAGTTAAAATCTCCTCCGATCACCATATCGTCTATGCGGCCCATAAATAGAAGCGTAATATCTTCCGAAAAAAAGCGGGCCCGATCTCTCCGTCTCCTTGATCCTGAAGGGGCATATACATTGATGAGTCGTACACCGTTGACAGTTACTGCCATGGCTCTTGCACTCGGTAAGTACAGTACGTCCGTAGCCGCCAAACCGTCCCGTAGCAGAACAGCCACACCAGAATCGGTAGAAGAGGCGTGGGAGATGTGGGTGGTATATCCGTAGAAGTCAGGGAAACTAGCGACACATACTTCCTGTCAGAGGGCCACGTCGATGTCCGCCGCATCAAGCATGAGTTGTAGCATTGTCAGTTTGTGTGGTGCCCTTATCGCGTTGATATTGATTGTGGCAAGACGAAAGGTGTGCTGCCTAGCCTCTTCACCTAGGGTAGACGCCATGGCAATCAAAGCTAACCGCAAGAGATGCCGGACCCACCAAACCCGTCACAAATGATGAGTCTTTCACGCTAGGAGTGGCATCCTCAATGCCGCCCCCTCCCCTGTCACCCGTGCCCTCTTCAGGAAGTTCCTCAACATCGTCCGACCACAGTGGGTGCAACACGATGCTGTGTAGCTGATCGGCACCTAAATCTCTCTCACGTACGTCGTCTTTGGTAGAGGTAGACTGAGCGCCATCCATCGACGCGACCTGTCGCGTTTGTGGTGCAAGAAGTAACTGGTCACTCGTAGTATGGGCAAGTGAACCGTCTACACCACTTAGATCCTCAGCAGGCGCAGCATCCATACCGTCTGATGAGATGTCACCTTCTTGACCGGCCGTGTGTAGGAGGCAATCGTCAGAAGGGGTCCGCCGACGTCGCTTGCGTCGTCGAGGCGAACGTTGCTTTCGAACGTGGACATCCGTATCCGAACGTGGGAGGCAATCCAGCGTCGTATCACCTTCCGCTAGGAAAGCCGCGGTCGGGACAATGTTCGCGTCCACGTCCATCGCATTCTGAATGTTGCGTCTGGAGTCCGTGAGACTGTTGCTGCTGTTGTTGCTGTGGAGGGGGCGACATATGGGTTGGCACCAAGGGTCCTTCCTCTTCCTCCCTTGGTACTTCTGGCGTCGATGGGTGTGTCTGATCGCCCGTTTCGTCCTCAACTACGGTGCGCATCGTCGTCTGAGCGTACGTGAGGGGCAGGATTGTCGTCCCCGTCGGGGAAACGGAGTCTCCCACTGGTATCTGCGTGTTTCTACGTTGTAAGGAGCTCAATCGAACATGGCCTTCCTGCCCACATCCGGAACAGGTACGCGGTTGACCGTCGTACATGATGATAGCACGACAGCCACCGATATTCAAATAGGACGGCACATGTTTCTTGAGTTCAAGTTTAATTTGGCGTACACCATTGTAGACCCTATACGTCCTGAAAGTTTGCCACTTTTCTGCAACGTGGCTGATAACATTGCCATATGGTCCTAAGGCGTCCTTGACAACTTCCTCTGGGACCTCGAAGGGGAGCTCAAAAACCCTTACAGTCCTTAGGCCCATGCCTGCATGATCCACCGTCACTGCACCGATATGCCTGTCGGAATGTTTGAATCTGAGAGAGTTCGAGTATTTAGAAACGACTGTCGCGCAGACCTCTGCACTGGTCATTTTAACATAAACCACGCTCGCCGTTATAGAAAAATGTATTCCGACGACAGTCGCCGGATCTAAACGTAGATCGTCGCGTATGAACTGTTCTATTTCATAGGCTCGAGGACGCGCATGATCTGGTTGGAAAGTAATTTTGATCGTATCGTGGCGCCATGTGTGTGCCATAGTCGCACTGAACTTGGAACAAATACAACTTGCGCCGCGAGAAGGTAAACACAAGCAAGCGCTCACGGGCGCGCACGGCGGGGCGCAGCGGACGTCCTCGCCCCACCGCAGCCAGTAGACCACCGGCTCAGACAATCAGGCAACATCTAGGAAGTAGACAACACTTCCTCCTGACACTTCCGCATCTTACAGTGTTGCCAGATTGTGCAGATTGCCGGACTTAGAGTTGTCAGGGCGGTCAGTTTTATTGGCCATCTTAAGTGAACGACTCGGACTTAGTCCCTGTGGGGGCCGGCTGGCGGCCAGTTTTTATGTCTAAGACTGTACGTCAAGATAAGATGAGAGATACGATACAGCAAGAAGAATTTGACAGAGCACTGAAAGACCTCAGTCGAAACAAGGCCCAGGGAGTAGACGACGTTCCATTGAAACTAGCGGTAGCCCTGGGAGAGGTGGCCTCTTAAAAACAGTTTTTCATCTGATGCGCAATATTATGTCTGCCTGCTCGTCATAAAATATGGGTTGCCTAGAAAACTTGCTTAAACGACATTCAAACAAATCGTATTTATGAGTTTTATTACAAAGTAAGTGGCAATACTTAACTTATGCCAATTACACAGATGACTCGCAAGCGAAGGGCGACATACAAAATAAGCAGTTTTGTTCAGTATAAAGAGTTCCAAGTCTGTGCTACATGGACAGTACAAGCGAAATGACTAGTACTGTTGCTGCTATAGAACTCGCTAATCTTGTAGCTGTTACTCAACTGGGACGTTGTCAGTCGATCGCGGCGCTTATGTCCTCTTCACATGGAGGTCGCCGATGTGGCGTTGTCGTCGTGGAGGGAGGTCGGTCAGCGTGCGAATGGCTGACGTCTACTCACGACTATCTTTTCTCTCTCCTTCCCGACAGGTGTGCCGGAGCTTGACTTTACGCCGTAACAAGCAAGATGTATGAGAAAGGCGATATACCCTCGGACTTCAAGATGAATATAATAATTCCACTTCCAAAGAACGCTGGAACTAACAAGTGAGAATACGACAGAACCATCATTTTAATAAAAAATGGTTCAAATGGCTTTGAGCACTACGGGATTTAGCTACTGTGGTCATCAGTCCCCTAGAACTTAGAACTACTTAAACCTAAGGACATCACACACATCCATGCCCGAGGCAGGATTCGAACCTGCGACCGTAGTAGTCGCGCGGTTCCGGACTGCGCGCCTAGAACCGCTAGACCACCGCGGCCGGCTCATTTTAATAAGTCATGATTGCAAAATACTAATACGAATTTTTTACGAATGATTGGAAAAACTCGTAGGAGCCGACCTCTCGTAAGATCAGTTGAGATTCCGAAGAAATGTAGGAAAACGTGAGGTAATACCGACCCTGCTCCTTCTCCCAGAAGACACATTAAGGAGTGGCAAATCTGCGTTTATACCATTTGTAGACTTAGAGAATGTTTTTGACAGTATTGACTGCAATATTCTTCTCGAAATTCTGAAGGTAGCGGAAGTAAAAATCAGGGAGTGAAAGGATATTTACAACTTGTACAGAAACTAGAAGGCAGTTTTATGAGTAGAGGGGCATGAAAGGAAAGCAGTGATTAGAAGGAATGAGAAAGAACTGCAGTCTATCCCAGATGTTATTCAATCTGTACATTGAGGAAACAGTAAAGGAAACCAAAAAGAATTTTGGAGTAGAGATTAAAGTCCAGGGAGAAGAAATAAAAACTTTGAGGCTGTAATGTTGTAACTTTAATTTGGTATGCTGAAATCGGTGCTAATTGACAATGAAAGTGGGTTAAAAGGCGTGATCTGTCTGGGGACGTTAACCGTGGATTACTGGGCAACTGTTTCATCAGATATTTAGTCTAGGTTTACCAAGCAGACTAACATTAATGATAATCTTTTAATAGTCATACAAAACCGGTAATATATATATATATATATATATATATATATATATATATATATATATATATAAAGGAGAATTTAAATAAAAAGAAAGAAATCAGTTTATATTTGGAAATTTATTTTAAGATTGTTCATTGAAATTTCAGCATATTATAAGTGAGTTATAACTGAGCTGGTGCCTTATTTACGATTGAAAAAATGTGAGATTGTAATCATATGGAACACATAAAATATGGAGCCAATATTGTGAGACAGCATACAACACTGCATTCATAAAATAACACACGAAGAACATTGAAACATAAGCAAGAAGAAATTAACCACAACCAACAGATTCAGTTTTTACCCAAAGAAATTACGTTCATACCACAATCCTGTCCGTCATGTAATTACCACACACTGGTATACTAAATTCATATTAACTCTTTGTGAAGACTTCGCAAAAAGAATAGCTGAGGGCTACTTTGATGATTACACCACATGCTTCACGTGGTCAACTTGGTATACACAATGCGTACAACTCCACAATAATTTTGATAATTAAAATAAATTAGATCGAAAAGCCCTTGACAAAAGAAAAACCTTGAACTGGTTACTAACGTCTTACTATTAACCTGATGGGTCAAACAGTTATATAAGCACGTGGTACTGGTCTCGCAAAGTACACCCCACGTGGGTTGAACATAAAGAAAAGCATAAAGAAAAGTTGCTATATTAAAAAAATATTCTCAAGACGAGACGTTATAATCTCACGCACATTCGGATTTAAGATTGATGAACTTAGTTAGAGTTACTGATCAACACGTGGTTCCACTTTACTCACAAAGTAGTAACAAAGCAACTACCGGAAAATAATCTGAACTTCACACGATAATTACACTGCGCTGCAATTTAAGATAACATCGGATATTTTAGACCTAAACCCGAAATAAAGGTGATTAAATTTTCAGTTAGGCTGAACTTAAGAAATCCAATGTCCTACGGACTTAACAGACACGCGCTTAGCCGGAGATCTTACCACTTCAGACGCTCGCCACGGCCACACTGCAACTGCCCTACTGCCGAGCGTGCTTCCTGAGGGTGGCTCACAAAGACCAACGGAAGTGGCCAGAGGGGCAGCTTCCTATACCAACATGACAACGGACGGACAGGACCATACTAAGGATAGAAACCTCTTTGCTTTTAGGAAGCGTAGCTACCTGTTCCGACGTTGGTCCTACTGTTCTCTAGCAGACAGCCTTGTCTGCTACCCTCAAGCATGCAACTAGAAATACATATGCTCATTCATCCTGTCACACAAAAGGGAAGGGGGATGACAGTATCTTATCATATACAGTATATAAAAGAAAGCGGATGTAGGTTCCGTATGAGACTGTGTGACATGAATTACATATAAGAATTACATATAAACTGTGCTTTAAAGTGTAGTAGTGTGACAGATCGTTCTTGTTTATGTGTAAAAGTAACACGTTCCACTGCTCAGTCTCCTCCCAGATACTCAGAAACGCCACAGTACATTTAGAAGAGGAATTTATTCCATAAATGGCAACAGATTTAAGAAATTAAACATGAAAGGAATCCAACAGAGACCTTTCATAACCCCAACGCTCCGGGAAAAGACTGTGCAGGGAATTTTCTGGCCATGCTAGGACATTCCCAAGCAGGCTTCTCACACCCTACTTAAACCAAAAGTGTAAAAGAAAAGGCAAAAGGACACCAGCTACTTGCTAACACACAATAATTTCAACACATCTTTAGAATCTACCAATTTCAAACAGAAAAAAAGAACACAATCTGTGACACCTATTTAAAAGGTAGTGTAGACCTAATTCGTCCAGCAAGTAAAAACAATGGTTCCTTTGTCATTAATATGAAAACAATTTCTGGTTTTTACCCTTATGGAGTTCACCAGTATTTGCTCATTGCAAGAGCCAACTGATCACAGGAAAATTTATGACTGTTTATTAACAAGCAAAATTTATGAAAATAGCAAAGGTGCCACAGCAATTAAAAAAGAACATCAAATAACATCGGTGTTAAAAAGCAGAACATAACAATGCACAATCTGCAAAAGCAACAAAATGATAAGAGAAAAAACATGTTTTACAAAGTGGTTATCGCAAAAAAATTCTATATGGTATAAAACTAATAATTTGTAGAATTACAATAACTATGTGGCACTCATTTAATCACTCTACTATATTTCAATTAGCTAGCAAACAATGAGCACTGTCATTATACTGAAACTACAATAATTATGTGATTGTTACCCTTAAGGGGTTCCTCACAGTAAATATGCCCCATGCAAAGGCTAATCGATCACAGTTCAGTGAGAATAAAAAGCTATCTGACTGATAAACGAAGCAATGCCACAGCAATGAATTTACGAAACAAAATATCACAAATCTAATACATCACACAAAAACAAACATTGATAAATAAAACAGTACAATAGTCAACATCTAAAGCAAAAAAAAAACACCTATAAATAAAACACCTGCAAAATACAAGAGTCAAAGTCTAAAAAAGATAAATAGAACACCTGCAAAATACAAGAGTCAGTCTAATAAACACCAATAAATCGAACTCCTGCAAAACACACGAGTCAGAGTTTCTCTGACAGAAACACACGTATATGCACTGGACTAAGAACCGTATAATCACTGTTCACTGACACACTCAGTACTTCCACTGTTCCGAGGCACAATATAGGGGCAAGAGTGGGGGTTCGTCGCCGCAGCTGTCAGTAGGGATTTTTTTGTCCATCTGTTGCGTGCGATCCCGCCGTCTCTGCCCTCTCATGAAGTTTCTCCCGTGTCACGTCATCTCGATTTGGTTCCATGTTTGTGTTGTCAAATTCGTGCGGTATCCTCGTTTGACACGCCAGGTTGATATTCCTGGGCAAGGATGACACTTAATGGCTCTTCTTTTGTGCCACCCTTAGCGACCAGAGAACATCGAACCATGATTTACTGTCGCTTGACAGTGGGCATCCATCAGGAGATGTTGATAGGCGTCATTGAAGTCTGCCAGTTACTCTGGACAGTATGTGTCAAAAGGCTCCACGCCCTTTGTGTTGTTACATTCTTGGGTTATCCTCAACTGGCTCGCCGGTTTGATATTCCTGGGCAAGGATGACACTTAATGGCTCTTCTTTTGTGCCACCCTTAGCGACCAGAGAACATCGAACCATGATTTACTGTCGCTTGACAGTAGGCATCCATCAGGAAATGTCGATAGGCGTCGTTGACGTCTGCAAGTTTCTCTGGGCAGTACCTGTCAAAAGGCTCCACGCCCCTTGTGTTGTTTCACCGCGGCCGTCTCGTCACGGTCGCATGCGTGTGGTGCGTTGCCAGCAGATGGATTTCCGCGTGGTGGACCGCTCGCCCATCTCAGGTCATCGCCTCGAGGAAGGGTCGCCCGGGGCGGCCGCCCATTAGCTCCAGGTACAAGGGAAAGTGTTTGCCGCGTACCTTCTTTTGTTGTCGGCCGCGCTCCCAAAGTGGCCTGGCTGACAGCGTGTCCTGCTGGGAAACCCGCCAGTTTACAACTAGTCCGGCTGCTCCCGCTGTCTCTTAAGAGTTTTGCCGGTTCGCTTTCACGTTCTCAACTGCATTCACAGAAATTTTTCATCATCCTTATGTGATTACACAATGTCATACATAATACCACTTAGTATTGTCTTTCACTATATTTAAGAACAAAGTGAGACTTAATATTTTTTAAATAAAAAAAATTACATGAATCGACAATATAAAAATAAAAGTTAAATGACTTGACAATATAAAAAACTAAAAGTGAAATGACTTGACAGTATAAAAATAAAAATTAAATGAACTGACAATATAATATTTAAATCCACATCACTAATGTGGTTCACTTACGTTTTAATAAATCAAATGCTACTTATTAATTCACTAAAATGAATAGGATTATGCCTTGTGCAAGTATAGGTCAGGACAGCATAGGGTTCACATGTTATTTACACACACACATGCACACCTGTTGTCTATTCTACAAACTAACTACCCATAAACATGCATTACTCAATATTCTACTTCTATCCACTACTAGTTAAGCCAATAAGCTATTTCAATGCTATTTCAACACCGTGTATATACCACTACAACATTGTGCTAATTCGTCCTCTTCTTGACGCTCGCGGCATACGTCTTGTCACATGATAAATATGGAGAACTTTCCTTGAACATACACATTAAAAAGAACAATGGTTATTTACACGACAAAACATTTATACCAGTTCGCACACCTGAAAAGAGACTCGCAATTATACATTTATCATACTCATATATTCACACATAAAACAGTAAGAAAATTTCACCTAAAATTACGTTATCACAACAATTAATCACGCAGATGACTCTGAGAAGGTTAAAAATATTTGCATTATACAGGTTATATTACATTTTCTTACCCATTTTGCTGCGATTTCGTTCCTTCTTTACGTTACCTTTCGCTTCCAAATCAGTTATTTCGCCTGTGGTGGTTATTCTGGATTCATTTCTCATGAATGGCAAAATTGTGGTCACCTCTATTCTGTAAAACAGTATCATCTTAACATATTGAACTTACAACAGACACAAAAGATCCGAATCCTCCTGTAGTTTAAATGACAAATGTTTTACTTTATCCTTATTACCTTAAACCAAGTTTTCCTTTGTTCCCATAATCAAAATTATTTAATCATCCTCTACCTTCAAGAGGGAAATTTCCTCAGTACAAATCATATAGGCTGCAGTGCATCCCGCACCAGCGAAAACAGTAAGCTGTAATGCTCACAGCATCAGCAAAACACATAAACGTCGCTTTTCTAGGACAAGTATTAACGCAGAATAATTTTTTAGGCTTTGGCTCAACATCAATCAAGACTACAAAAAGGATCCATATTTCCGTTCCATTCTCCATTTGCTGAAAAGCTGCTCGTATTTGACTACCACAATAATATTTCAGAGCCACGTAAATTACACAAACCACAATTCTTCTTTCACCTTGAAGGGAATCAATATACTTACGAAATCCACAGACAGCACTTTACGTACTCAGCTATAAAGAACAAAAAAGACATATATCATCAATATTAACATATCATCGCATATTGGAAGCCAATGGTTCAACAATCGTATTATCGCATCCTGTTTTCAAGATTCCAAACTTACTCATTCCTTTCTCAGAGTTCTCTTATCTTAAAATATTCATACAGCACGCATACTATAGTAAGAGATCCTCATTTATACTGACAGATATAGAATAGTAATAGATAGATAGTAGCACTGAAAGCAGAAAATCGGAAACAAGGCTACTAACAGCTGGGGACCTGGGTTTGCCAGACCCATAATACCCACAGATCGTATATTCCCCTGTGTTTTCCTATCTTAAAATATTCATACAGCACGCATACTATAGTAAGAGATCCTCATTTACACTGACAGATATAGAATAGTAATAGATAGATAGTAGCACTGAAAGCAGAAAATCGGAAACAAGGCTACTAACAGCTGGGGACCTGGGTTTGCCAGACCCATAATACCCACAGATCGTATATTCCCCTGTGTTTTCCTATCTTAAAATATTCATACAGCACGCATACTATAGTAAGAGATCCTCATTTACACTGACAGATATAGAATAGTAATAGATAGATAGTAGCACTGAAAGCAGAAAATCGGAAACAAGGCTACTAACAGCTGGGGACCTGGGTTTGCCAGACCCATAATACCCACAGATCGGATATTCCCCTGAGTTTTGCATTAATTCAACGCAGATATTGCTTCTCTCAGGAGCGGCTCTTTTCAATTTACACACAAAAAAAACATAAACAGCATTTTACTCGTTCACAAAGAAACCTTTTATCTTCACGTTTGAATCAAACTAAATCCTAATTGCACAAGGAGAGAAAAAAAATTAAAACATCACTTCAATCCATCACATAGAAACATCTTTATCATTAATTTTTATCAACATGTTATTCAAAATGCATTTATCACAAATGTAAACTAATCAATTGTTTCTCCTCTCCATCCTCTCTACTCCTCACTGTCCTCTTTATATACACTATGTACTCATTTGCCATGTCGCTCAATTGTTCCGATTGGGCGCCTTCTGCGCTGATCATTTGTCATTGCCGGTTTTGTCCATTTCCATTTGCTGGATTATGTCTAGGGTTGGCCGGCCGACTTTCAACATCATGTGGTGCTCCGCCTACAATCCTATTCCCACGGTGTTCACCGTAGTATCGATTCTGGTTGCCGTACCTGTAGCGTTCACGATCCTGTCTACGTCCTCGATCATTTCTGTTGTTCCACCTGTGTTCGCGACTGTCACCCCAGTTTCTATACGGCCGGTCCCGATTATTGTTCTGTTCGCGTCGCGACGACCAGTCACGCCATTGATTAGTAATACGGCCACGACTGCGGTCGCGCTGCTGTGCCCCGTAATAACTTTGTGCCTGATTAGGCGGGCATTCTCCTGTATTGTATTCCAACTCTTGGAGAAGCGTCTTAAACGTTTCCACGTCCTCTTCGCATCGTCCCGCAAGAATGACGTGCCGCAAGTGCATCGGCAATTTGGTGATGCATATCCTAATTAGTTCCGCAGGCCCGTATGGGTCGTATAGGAATTGATTTGCCTGCAGCATGTGGTCGAATAGGCGTGCAGGGCTGCCAAAACCAGACTGGTTCAAATTTGGCAGCATAATTATGCCATGTTTGACCCTATCTTGTGCCGCTTCCGACCAATAGGC
This sequence comes from Schistocerca cancellata, assembly GCF_023864275.1. Classification (NCBI taxonomy): domain Eukaryota; kingdom Metazoa; phylum Arthropoda; class Insecta; order Orthoptera; family Acrididae; genus Schistocerca; species Schistocerca cancellata. Next base: position 277,171,017 of record NC_064628.1, read on the forward strand.
GGACAGAAAGGCTTGTCGAAACTCCCGAGTTGAGTTGCAGTGACGCGCTGCCGACCTCATGCGAATCGCCGGTTCGCCTTCCAAATAGCCACACATATATTCTATCTTATGTGAACTTGCCCAGTCGGGAGGAAGACAGAACTCAAATTGCTCGAGCCATGCTCGTGGATGTATTCCTTTTTGCGAATTTCGGAATATCTCAAACTTTCTCACCGTAAGGAAATGTTTGAAATCAAATCCCCGCATTTCCTCCTGGCGAGGCCCTTGAATGTTTCTATTATTCTCATGTCTGCCCCTCAAATTACATTCTTCCCTGTCGTCAAAATCTCCCTCGTGGCCGGAGTCCCTCTCTGCACTGTTCGTACGGCTATTTTTAATGCTATTGACGAGTTCGGAATCACACGCCATGCGGTTTTCCAGATGCGCCACGCGTTCTTGTAATTCGCCTGTTACAGCTCTGTTTTGCCTGTTCACTTCGAACTGTCCCTTCTGAAATCTCAGAAGCGAACGCACTTCTTCGGTCTCTGCGGCCGCTACCGGTGTAGTATTGTTCTCGCTTTCCGTCAGCTTCATCGTGCCTACAATGTCCGCTAATGCCGCAATCTTATCATCAATTTGTCTCTTGTCCTCCGCCCCAGTCTGCTTCAATTGTTCTACTTGCTGTTCCAACGCGTGGATCGCTAAACTGTTGTCCGCTATTGTGTTGCTAACGGACGTGGGACAATGCGTTTCCGCCTCTTGGACCCTCGAAAGTACCTGCTGGTGCTCCCTTTGGCATTCTTCCCTCAGCTCTTGGAAATTCCTAAGTAGCCGTTCTTCGCTTTCTTTAGATTCGGCATCGCCCCTCCGCTTGCTCTGTTCTAAGGCTTGCAGACGATCATCGATTTGTTCAAATGTATGGCCTAATTCTTTAATAATATCACTTTTTATCTCACTTGCCAGATTGTTTATTCTTTGTGAGATATCATCGGACACTCTCTGCATTGACTTGTGGACTTTATTTGTCTGCTGGATTAGTTTTTTGTCTATTTGTTCGCCTAGCTCGCGGATCGATTTTTCGGATGATTCTTCTTGTTCTCGGAACGATTTTTCTGATTTCTCTCCGTTTTCTTTACTTTGTTGCAATAAGGCTTTCATAAGTTCTGCTACATCAATTTGGTTACTTAGAGGCAAATTAATTTCTGGCTCTGATGTGAGCCCGTTCGTGCTGTTTTGCATTTCGTCTGAAGTATTCCCCATTTCATTTTCGGAACCGCCCGACGCGTTAATATTGGAAATCAAATTATCCCCTTGGTCCATGTTGCTTAAGTTGTTGGACCGCTTACTTTTAGCTTGGTTACGTGTTTGCATTAGTGCAATTTATACTCAGTACGCAACACACTAATCACAATAAATGTGTCCCCCAAAAATTACGACAGTCACACGAAAGATACCTAACCTAGTACACACTTTTTGACACGCAAAACAAATTTTTATCTTTGATCGAAACAGTAGAATTTACAAGCGAGAAGAAAAAAAAACACACAGACATATAAAACACACAAATATAAAAAACAAAACAAGACAAACAACGCAACGCCGATCAACAACGCCGTGAATCTTTTGAAAGTCTGCTCGGAAACAACGCAGAAGTTGTTTGAGCACTGTAGGGGGAAAAAATTAAGATTATAACACGCTCGAAATCTAACATTTCAGAGATTCCAGAGTCTAGCGGAATCACAGAACAGGGTCGCCATGTGTAATGTTGTAACTTTAATTTGGTATGCTGAAATCGGAGCTAATTGACAATGAAAGTGGGTTAAAAGGCGTGATCTGTCTGGGGACGTTAACCATGGATTACTGGGCAACTGTTTCATCAGATATTTAGTCTAGGTTTACCAAGCAGACTAACATTAATGATAATCTTTTAATAGTCATACAAAACCGGTAATATATATATATATATATATATATATATATATATATATATATATATATATATATATATATATATATATAAAGGAGAATTTAAATAAAAAGAAAGAAATCAGTTTATATTTGGAAATTTATTTTAAGATTGTTCATTGAAATTTCAGCATATTATAAGTGAGTTATAACTGAGCTGGTGCCTTATTTACGATTGAAAAAATGTGAGATTGTAATCTTACGGAACACATAAAATATGGAGCCAATATTGTGAGACAGCATACAACACTGCATTCATAAAATAACACACGAAGAACATTGAAACATAAGCAAGAAGAAATTAACCACAACCAACAGATTCAGTTTTTACCCAAAGAAATTACGTTCATACCACAATCCTGTCCGTCATGTAATTACCACACACTGGTATACTAAATTCATATTAACTCTTTGTGAAGACTTCGCAAAAAGAATAGCTGAGGGCTACTTTGATGATTACACCACATGCTTCACGTGGTCAACTTGGTTTACACAAAGCGTACAACTCCACAATAATTTTGATAATTAAAATAAATTAGATCGAAAAGCCCTTGACAAAAGAAAAACCTTGAACTGGTTACTAACGTCTTACTATTAACCTGATGGGTCAAACAGTTATATAAGCACGTGGTACTGGTCTCGCAAAGTACACCCCACGTGGGTTGAACATAAAGAAAAGCATAAAGAAAAGTTGCTATATTAAAAAAATATTCTCAAGACGAGACGTTATAATCTCACGCACATTCGGATTTAAGATTGATGAACTTAGTTAGAGTTACTGATCAACACGTGGTTCCACTTTACTCACAAAGTAGTAACAAAGCAACTACCGGAAAATAATCTGAACTTCACACGATAATTACACTGCGCTGCAATTTAAGATAACATCGGATATTTTAGACCTAAACCCGAAATAAAGGTGATTAAATTTTCAGTTAGGCTGAACTTAAGAAATCCATTGTCCTACGGACTTAACAGACACGCGCTTAGCCGGAGATCTTACCACTTCAGACGCTCGCCACGGCCACACTGCAACTGCCCTACTGCCGAGCGTGCTTCCTGAGGGTGGCTCACAAAGACCAACGGAAGTGGCCAGAGGGGCAGCTTCCTATACCAACATGACAACGGACGGACAGGACCATACTAAGGATAGAAACCTCTTTGCTTTTAGGAAGCGTAGCTACCTGTTCCGACGTTGGTCCTACTGTTCTCTAGCAGACAGCCTTGTCTGCTACCCTCAAGCATGCAACTAGAAATACATATGCTCATTCATCCTGTCACACAAAAGGGAAGGGGGATGACAGTATCTTATCATATACAGTATATAAAAGAAAGCGGATGTAGGTTCCGTATGAGACTGTGTGACATGAATTACATATAAGAATTACATATAAACTGTGCTTTAAAGTGTAGTAGTGTGACAGATCGTTCTTGTTTATGTGTAAAAGTAACACGTTCCACTGCTCAGTCTCCTCCCAGATACTCAGAAACGCCACAGTACATTTAGAAGAGGAATTTATTCCATAAATGGCAACAGATTTAAGAAATTAAACATGAAAGGAATCCAACAGAGACCTTTCAAGGCCTACGATGACGCTGTAATTCTGTCAGACAGCAAAGGACTTGGAAGGGCAGTTGAACGGAGTGGATAGTTCCTTGATAGGAGGATATATGACGAACATCGAAATACATAAAACAAAGATGAAGCGATGTAGTAGAATGAAATCAAGTATACCGAGAGAATTGGATTAGGAAACTAGGCCCCTAAAATTGTATATGAATTTTGCTATTTGGGCAGCAAAAAAGTGATAATGGCCGAAGTAGAGAGGATATAAAATTTTGACTGGCAATGACAAGAAAAGCGTTTCTGAAGAAGAGAAACTTGTTATCTTCTATTGTAGACTTAAGTGTCATTATATCCTTTCTGAAAGTATCTGTATGCCTCGTAGCCACGTATGGTCGTGAAACATGGACGATAAATAGATTAGTCATGAAGAGAATTGAAGCATTTGAAATGTGGTGCTACAGAAAATAGCTGAAGATTAGATGGGAAGATCACGTAATTAAAGATTATGTATTGAACAGAACTGGAGAGAAAAGAAGTTTGTGGCATAACCTGAGTAGAAGAAGGGATCAGTTGACAGAATACATTCTGACACATTAATGGGTCACCAGTTTAGCACTGGAGTGAAGCGTTGCGGTTAAAAATCTTAGAGGGAGACTAAGAGATGAACACAATAAGCAGATTCAGAAGGATGTAGGTTGCTGTGGCTACTCGCAGATGAAGAGGCTTCCACAGGGTACAGCAGCTTGGAGATCTGCATCAAACCAGTCTTCGGACTGAAGGCCACAACAACAATAACTCTATAAATACTGTTAAAAGTATCTTATCTTGTGTTTGTTGACACATATTCTTAGGTGACACAAAGGTCATCTAATCATTTATACCACAGTGAAGTAAAAATTTGAAGTGTAATATCATTTGGCTGTAATAGTATGTCACTAGATCCACTACAGGCTAACGCCCAGGATATGACAATATCTCACCATATCGTGCTACGACTATGACAAGATGTAACTGCCGTCAGTACAGTTACCATTACCTTTTGGGTAGCTCAAAAGCACAGCAAATTCCGGAGACGGTTCTAAATGTTTAAATGTTCCACTCCACCAATCTTCAGTATGTAAACACGTATTAGTACCCTCAACTGTACCCCTACCACCCTTCGTATTTCTCCCTATCCCTCTCTCTCAGAAATTCTGTGGTGCAACTCCGTAACCGATTTATTCGGCTGCCTAGAGTGCAGCCTTTCATTGCCGCGGCACGAGGAGGGGAAGGACGGCAGGTCCATCGGCCCGGCCGCATTTTTTGCGCCCGTAAAGGAACACAGGTACTCATCTGAAAACAAGCTGAGTGGATCTGGGACAGCCGCGAAGGAACTAGTACGAGTAATAGCCACTGCCCAAGCCAGAGTGGAACCCAGGACCTACATATATCGCAATACTGTGAAGGCCTTATTGTAATTCGTACGTGTTCACCTGTTTCGAAACATAGAGTTGACTTACCCACTACACTAACCACAAAGGAACTCTCAGTTTGTCGTGGACTCTGAACCACGGCAAAGTTTGTAAACACATGTCATTGCAAGAGCTGAAAGAAGCGTGAGGAATAATAGGAACTAACTTACCATGTACCCACACACAATCCCCCTCCCCCTCCTCCGCAAACACAATCTTCTTTACTTTCTTTATTTTGCGAACCTACACACCATTGGCGGGCATGAAAAATATGTAGAACTGAAATTCTGTGTGACAGTAGGAACGGCCAACGGAGTAAACTAGTGCTTTTCGTGTTTAGTATTGTTATCCGGCCTGGTAGGATATATAAGAGACATGAACAGCGTCAGACGCTGACTTGTCATTATGAAGGACACGGTATGACGCATGTGAGACAGCGCTAACAGAAACTGACGGAATTTTAAACAGGACTCATTGGGTCTTCATGTGACCGACAGGTCGAATCGTCAGATTTCCAGATTTTTGGGGCATTCTAATGTGTCAGTAGGTCAATACTAGATGGCGTGGAAGCGAGAGGGCAGGTACACTGGAGCGCCAAAGAAACTGGTACAGGTATGCGTATTCAGATACTGAGTTATGTAAACAGGCAGAATATGGTATTGCTGTCGGCAACGTCTGTGTAACACAGTACGTGACTGGCGCAGTTGTTAGATCGGTTACTGCTGCTACACTGGCAGTTTATCAAGATTTAAGTGAGTTTTAACGTGTTGTTAAAGTCGGCGCACGAACGATGAGACACTGAATCCCCGAGGTAGCGATGAAGTGGGGATTTTACCGTACTACCATTCCACGAGTGCACCATGATACCAGGAATCCGGTGAAACATCAAATCTCCGACATCGTTGTGGCCGGAAAAAGATCCTGCAAGTATGAGACCAACGACGGCCGAAGAGAATCGTTCAAAGTAACAGAAGTGCAACCCTTACGCAAATTGCTGCATATTTCAGTGATGGAACACCACCGATGTGTGCTTTCGAAGCTGAAGAACGACTCGTGTACCCGTGATGACTCCACGACAAAAAGCAATACGCCTAGCCTGGGCCTTTCAACACCAACATTTGACAGTGTATCTAGCGGATGGACGTGTATAGTTTGGAGACAACCTCATGAATCCATTGGCCGGCATGTCAGTAGGCTGATGGTGGGTCCGTAATGGTGTGTGTAGTGTGCAATTGGCGTGATATAGGACCCCTGATACGTTTAGATATGACCTTGACAGGAGAAACATAAGTAAGCATCCTGCCTGATCACCTGCATCCATTCATGTCAATTGTGCATTCCGACGGACTTGGGGAATTCCAGCAGGATAATGCGACAACCCAAATGCCCAGAATTGCTACAGAGTGGCTCCATGAGCACTCTTCTGAGTTTAAACGCTTCCACTGTCTCCACCCTCTCCCCCTTCCCCTCGTCCTCTTACGGATTTATGGACAGCTCTACCTCAGACATTAGTAGAGTCCATGCCACGTCGTTTTTCGGCACTTCTGCGCACTCGCGGTGGCCCTATACGATATTAGGCAGATGTACCAGTTACTTTGGCTCTTCAGTGTATGTGTGTCGGTAACGTTTCAGTTAACCACATCTGAGCACCACAAGGGCGAATCGACTTACTATACTCCAAGCACGTCGTAAGCCCTTCACAACTACGCCTGCCATTCGAGAACGTCCGCACCTGGTAGCTGAGTGGTCAGTGCGGCGGAATATCATACCTAACGGCCTGGGTTCGATTCCTGGCTGAGTTGGAGATTTTCTGCGCTCAGGGACTGGGTGTTGTGTTGTCCTTGTCATCATACTTTCATCCTAAACGACACGCAAGTCGCCGACGTGGAGTCAACTCGAAACACTTGCACCAGGCAAACGGTCTACACGATGGGAGGTCATAGCCACACGGCATTTACATTTACATTCGAGAACAACGGCTGGACCCTCTGCCCTTTGCAACATTCTGAGTCATCTCGCACCGCTGTAGATTAGCAGTAGCCAGGCTAGGAAATAATAGTCCCACGCGTATGTCGTCGTTAACACTACAGCACAAACGGCTGCTTTTGAAGCGGCGCCGTGACGGGGAAGCTTAAACTGATTGATGAATGGCTCAAGTTAATCTTGGGATCGAGAGCTGGCTGAAACCCGAAGAGATATTTAGCGAGTCCTGGCATGAATATCGGAAAGACAGAGGCCATAGGAGGGGGAGTGTTCACCGCAGCTGACAGAAACATTGTCTCTATTGAAGTCGAAGTGGAGTGCGTTAATGAAGTTACCTAATCGCTTATTACAGATGTTAGTGTAACGAAGCTAATTGTTGAATGTTTTTACTGGCCACTAGATTCCGCAATGACAGTTCTAGAATCATTCAAAGCAAGTCTACGGTCAGTAGCACGTAAATATGCAGATCATGCAGCAGTAGTTGGAAGTGACTTCAGGCCACCAAGTATAGAGTGGGATGTCTATGGACTCATTGCGTTTGGTGCAGACAGACAGTCATGCGAAATACTTTTGAACGCGTTTTCTGACAACTGTTTTGGGCAGCTAGTTCAGCAGCCCACTCGCAATGGAAACATCTTAGACATTGAAACCACAAATAGGCTTGATATTATCGAAAAAGTTTTGTGTAGAAACGAATATTAGAGATCGTGATGTCATTATTGTAACTATAGTTACGAAAGATAATAACTCAGTCAAGAAGGCTAGGAGAGCGTTTCTGCTAGATAGAGCATATGACCAGTTGTTAGCGTCCCAGTCGCAGTTGACAAATGCCCCGTACCGAACTCCCTGAGGCGAGAGCCGACCCAAGACACCAAGCCCCGGCCGTACCACCCCACCGCCGCACCCGCACAAATATATGGACGACGCGTGGCCGCGTGGGCCACGATTAACAAGCCCCGGATGCCGACGCCAACGCCATCCCGCCCACCAGGACCGCCAACCGCCCTTCTCAACGACCATCCACCGCAAGGCCCGCCAACCATACAGCAAACTGGATACCCTCCGCGAGACGGTCGCGGCACCACGGTTCCACTGCGCTTGCTCTGACACCCTGCTCCGCTCACCATCCTGGAGGACCCGGATTCGGGCTGCGACTGGCGATAAGCCCAATACGACCACGCTTTACTGTCCGTTCTCGTCCAGCCACTTTTTTCTTTGACCATAGAGTTGGAGCATTACTGCACCCTTCCTCTGTACTTCCACCGTCGGAGAGTGGCACGGAACTACTTCAAGCTCCACCGCCACACCTTCTAAGTGCTATGCTCGGCTGTTCTTCAGCCGTTGTTTTGAATCTACTCGCACTTTCCCACCGAGACAGTTGGACCGAATCTGAAGCGATGACGCTGTGTAATAGTACACTGCCACAGAAAAGAGAAATTGATTCGCTAGTGTTGATTAAACACTTTAACGAGTACTATGTGTAAGTGATCTTGGATGTGTTTTGATTGAAATACGAAATATGATATATGACGTAACGAAAACCACGTGATTAACATAGAGTACAACCTGACTGTTACGAACTCGAAGTTGAACGATGGGATTACTGTTATGTAGTGAGCGAAAGTATTGTGAGTGTGTGCACGCAGCGTCAGTCATGTCACAGATGTTGGCTGTAATTCCGCAATCGTAATACGAAAGAGCACGATGTAGTCCATCATGCTTTCCCTTGCGATGCAAGGGTGTAAATGATTTGGCTGTCGTAACTCTTGCAGTAAAGGCTGCAAATGGTAGTATATACTCTCGTCATCTCAAAAAAACTGGTCGTGTTGGAGACTTCAGTTCGGAACTGCTGAATTTACGGCGGAAACAAGTGCCGAAGAGTGGTGGATTTCCGTCGTGTAATCTGACTTGTAGTAGTAGCGACAGTGATAGCACGCCACGTGCAATAGAGGAAGGGATGGAGCATTTTAATGAACGTGAGACTCACAGAAGAAGCATAGAGACGTTAGAAAAACTTGCAGTACGGAAGGAGAGTTGTGATAAATGCACAATTACGCATGAAGCTGTTAGTAATATTTCATTCACATAAAGTCAGTCTGCAGATTTCAAATGGTTCAAATGGCTCTGAGCACTATGGGACTTAACTGCTAAGGTCATCAGTCCCCTAGAATTTAGAACTACTTAAACCTAACTAACCTAAGGACATCACACACATCCATGCCCGAGGCAGGAATCGAAACTGCGAGCGTAGCGGTCGCGCGGTTCCAGACTGTAGCGCCTAGAACCGCTTGGCCACTCCGTCCGGCAGTTTGCAGAATTCCGTAGCGGCAGTACAGAGGAGAAATGTCTGTCCGATAAAAAATGTGCATGAAATTGCGAACACGCAATAATCATCTTCGAAGTCCGTTGTCATTGACGAAACAACATACATATAATGAGGAAAGTAATAAAAACGCACCAGTTTCCCATGAAATCAATCGAGTACTAGGGAAAATCTTTACGCAGTGAAATCACAAGTTTCTTACAGGGGTTAAAGCAGGTTCGGTGGGCTAAAGAGGACATTTTCGGGTCGATTACTTTGCGAGCTGCTCTGCAGAAAATTTATATTTTTCTCAGGGAAAGTAATCTGATATACTCTACGTGCAATGTCAAAAAACTGCAATTTCAATTACCATGCAGGTGTTTTGAAGGATGTTGTCACTATGAAGAAAATGCCAGCTGGAACATTGACTGACAGGGAACATTTTTGCGTTTTGTCACTTTGTGAAATGAACACCGATAACAGAATTTGTTATGGTGAGCTAGATGGCCAGGTATTTGGGCCTCACAGCATTGTCGATGTTATTGTCTTAGGATGGTTTGCAGCATGGAATCAAAAACTGCTGTCTTGACCGAAGTAATATTGTTTCCTTGGCCAGTATTTGCTATAATGTTATGGCTGTAGCTGCTGACATGAGTGCGACGAATACTTCTGTCTGGAAGGACCCTGGTGTTAGTCACGAAAACAGTTTTTATTCACACCCGGGTGATTTTCTGAAACGCTTTGGGTGTTCACTAACATCCTACATATCCTGAAAGTCATAAGGGACCATTTACGGGAACAGTGCAATAGGCTGTAAAATTTAATTTTGGACAATGGCGAGACGAAAATACGTCCTAAGCTATCTTGGCAACGCCGGCCGGTGTGGCCTAGCGGTTCTAGGCACTTCAGTCTGGAACTGCGTGACCGCTACGGTCGCAGGTTCAAAATGGTTCAAATGGCTCTGAGCACTATGGGACTAAACATCTGTGGTCATCAGTCCCCTAGAACTTAGAACTACTTAAACCTAACTGACCTAAGGACATCACACAATACCCAGTCATCACGAGGCAGAGAAAATCCCAGACCACGCCGGGAATCGAAACCGGGAACCCGGGCGAGGGAAGCGAGAACGCTACCGCACGACCACGAGGTCGCAGGTTAGAATCCTGCCTCGGGCATGGATGTGTGTGATGTCCTTAGGTTAGTTAGGTTTAAGTAGTCTAAGTTCTAGGGGACTGATGACCACAGATGTGCTCAGAGCCATTTGATTTTATCTTGGCAACACATAACGGTGAAAGGCAGAGTTCAATACCGAGTGCATTCAGCAACACAACTACTATCTCACACAAACGCACAGACTATTTGCTATTTAATGCCTAAAGGAAGCGATTTCATACAGAATACGGCTGAGACCTGGATTCACGAACGTGATAAACAACTAGACTGTGGATTCAGTATTCATTTTCGAGCCCAGGAACGTTGCTTTTATAAATGCTGCGAGAATAGTCGCGTTGGATCCTTGAAGCATCCTTTACCATTTCAAAATTATTCATTCTCTTGAATACTATTCAGTCGCTTTTGGGTGACTTGTAAGTTTATATTGAATACATTCTCACTGCAAACGTAAATCAAGACTGCTTATACAACTTCCTCCCATTACAAGGGGCCTTTGACATTTCTATAACGATCCATCGCCAGTCGAGGTAAAGAGCTGTATAAGACTCACGATATTACTATTTCAAATGCATCTTGTGTTCAGCCAAGTGGATAAGGACGATTCGCGACCGCAACGGTGTTTGGCAGCACCCTGTCAGAAATATCTAAGGCGTTGGCAGTGATTGCAGCAGAGGAGAACGAAGACCTAGATTTCTCAATAGCATATTCCGGTATCTTATCAATGTCGCTGTCGTCTGACTGCAGCGTTGAAGGATTTCAATATCTTGCTGGATACGTAACGTACCTGTGCAGGCAGTACGAGAGACACGCTTGCTGCAGAGTTACTGACAGTGCTTGAAGACATGTCGACTGGGTGGCGGGGCATGATTTCTCGCGGATTTTTGATTGAATTCTCAGACGTGTCGTTTCAAACAGCTAGAAAATCTGCACTAATTTCTGCACAGATCCATGAATACCACGGTTAGTCGAGGGAAATTACTGTCACGTGTGTCGCATTTCCCGGGAATTTCTCCACTGTTCATCCTAAAGCAATTAAAATTTGCGTCAGAACGAGAACATTTACCGATTGCGAGCCCTTTCATCGAAAGACAAAGAAAAGGCAAAGAAACCGGATACAAATTACCGCCGCAAAGGTAGGAAGTGGCATTTGTCATTGCTAAATGATATAAATGAACAATATTTCCCTTAACGAAGTTATATAGGAGCCAAAATAGTGACAGAAGTCAAGGTTCTCTGACAGTGTTTGTTTGATAACCGTTTAGCAAGATTACAAGACAGACGGTGCCAAAGTTTGACATATTTCTTCCCAGTCTACATTCCAGCTTTGCTGAACGGCTGGCACGGTGAGTGAACTCGCTTTTTTTCCCCGGTAAATAGTATTCTGCAATGCTGTTTGAAGAATTGGGTGCAACATTCTTCTCCTACTACGACAAAAGGAAGTCCAAGGATTAGTGGGGTGACTAAATTTATAGAAGTATGTGCAGCTCTTAAATTAGCTAGTTAAAATGCTTCCGACAAATGAGGCACTGGCATTATTTCTCGAAGGAAAACGACAGAGTCTCCTATTAGTTGAAGTTTTTTAATCGTGTAACACATATAAAATGAAAATGAGCGTTATAAGGCTGAGTTTTTGTTTTGTTTGAGTCAACAAAATATGATAAAAACTGTGTTCATTACTTCTAAAAGTGCTATCCGGCGATACCAATGTTGACTTTACAATCCTAAACAGGAACATACGACTTTTTCCTAGATTCGGATTCTACGGGAAAAGTAGGTGATTTTTATAGGTAACAATTCTGTTGTTGCTCAATAAATGGTCCTATATTCCACATCTGCATCTACATGGATACTCTGCAAATCGCACTTAAGTGCCTCGCAAAGGTTCATCGAACCACTTCTATTCTCTGTTATTCTACTCTCGAACAGCGCGCGGAAGAAACGAACACGTATATCTTTCCGTGCGAGCTCTGATTTCCCTTATTTTATTATGATGGTCCCTTCTCCCTATGCAGATTGGCGCAAACAAAATATTTTTGCATTCGGAGGAGAAAGTTGGTGATTGAAATTTCGTGAGATCTCGCCGCAACAAGAGACACATTCCTTTTAATGGTGTCCACCCGAAATCCTGTATCATGTCCGTCACACTCTCTTTCCTATTTCTCGATAGTGCAAAGCATGTGGCTCTTCTGTGAACTTTCTCGGTGTATTCCGTTAATCCTATCCGGTAAGGATCCCACACCCCAAAAATGGTTCAAATGGCTCTGAGCACTATGGGGCTCAACTTCTGAGGTCGTTACTCCCCTAGAACTTAGAACTAGTTAAACCTAACTAACCTAAGGACATCACACACATCCTTGCCCGAGGCAGGATTCGAATCTGCGACCGTAGCGGTCTCGCGGTTCCAGACTGCAGTGCCTAGAACCGCACGGCCACTGCGGCCGGCCCACACTCCGCAGCAGTGCTCCAATAGGGCGCGGACAAGCGTAGCGTAGGCAGTCTCTTTAGTAGATCTGTTGCATCTCCTAAGTTTTCTACCAATAAATCGCAGGCTTTGGTTCACCTTTCCCTCAAAATTTTCTGTCTGTTCTTTTTAGTTTACGTTTGTCGTAATTTTCATGCCTAGGTATTTATTTGAATTTATGGCCTTCAGATTTGATCGATTTATCGTGTAACAGAAGTTTAGCGGGCTGCTTTTAGCACTCATGTGGATGACCTCATTCCTTTTATTATTTAGGCTCAGTTGCCAATATTCGCAACATACAGGCATCTTTTCTAAATCGATTTGCAATTTGTTTTGACGTTCAGGTGACTTTACTAAACGATAAACAACAGCGTCATCGGCACGCAACCTAAGACGTCTGCTCAGATTGTCTCCTAAGTCGTTTAAATATATAAGGAACAGTAATGGGCGTATAACACTACGTTAGGAATCGCCAGAAATCACTTCTGTTTTACTCGAAGACTCTCCGTCAGTTACTACGAACTGTGACCTCTCTGACAGAAAATCACGAATCCGTTCGCATAATTGAGACGATATTCCATTAGCAAGCAATTTGATTACAATCCGCTTGTGAGGTACAGTGTTAAAAGCCTCCTGTAAATCTAGGACTATGGAATCAATTTGAAATCCCTTGTCAACAGCACTTAACACTTCGAGTGAATAGAGAGCTAGTTGTGTTTCACAAGAACGATGTTTTTTAAATCCGTGTTGACTGTGTGTCAATAGACCGTTCTCATCGAGGTAACGCATGAACACAGCGTATGCTCCAAAATCCTTCTGCATGTCTATATTAATGACATGGGTCTGTAATTTAGTGGATTACTCTTATTGCATTTCTTGAATACCAGTGTGACCTGAGTAACTTTCCAGTCATTGGGTACGGATCGTTCGTCGAGCGGACGGTTGTGTATCACGGTTAAGATGGTGTCTTTGGATTTTCCGCCAGGTTTCGAGTCAAAGTTTCGTTATGGAAAGTATTAAGTGTGTCTCCAATTGACGTCGACGCTAAATTTCGTTCTTGTGTAAAAGATCGCCAATCTTGGGAATTTTACGTTCGTTTAAATTTGATATGCTCCTTTTAGTTCTTTCTGCAACAGTGTTCTGACCAGTTTTGTGTACCAAGGGAATCAGCCCCGTCGTTTCTTAATTAATTTGCTATAAATCTCTCAACTGCTGTCAATACTATTTCTTCGAATTCAAGACACATCTCGTCTACACTTCCACTGTTAATTTGGAAGGACAGGAGATTGTCTTTCAGGAAGGCGTCAAGCGAATTTTTATCTGCTTCTTTGACTAGGTACGTTTTTCGTTTATTTTTTGGAAGGTTTGGATGTTAGAGTACTCAGTTTCGCTGTGAGACACCTGTGTGCACTAATCTCTGTACTCATTTTGATGGTCTTATTAGCTTAGAATTATTTGTTGCTAGGTCAAGTGTGTTTCCACAACTGTTCAGTATTCAACTGGAGTTATGAAGTAACTTCTCCAGATAATTATCCGAGAATGCGTTTAGCAAAGGTTCGGATGATGCTTTATTTGTACCTCAGGACTGAACATATATTTTCGCCAACATCTTGGGGGTAAACTGAAGTCACTACTAACTACAACTGTGCGAGTCAGGTACGTGTTTTATATTAGCCTCAGATTATCTTTGAACCTTTCAGTAACTGTGTTATCTGAGTTGGGAGGTCGTAAAAATGATCCCGTTATTATTTTATTCCGCTTGCGAAGACTGACCTCTATCCACACTCACTGACAGGCACTGTCTACTTCAATTTCTCTGTAAGATAAACTACTTCTAACAGCCAACTGTATTTAGCCTATCCTTTCTGAACACCGTTAGGTCCTTCGTAAAAATTTCTGCTGAACTTATCTCCGGGTTTAGTCAGCTTTCAGTGCCTATAACGATTTGAAGATCAGTGCTTTTTATTAGCACTTGGTGCTCTGGTACTTTTCCTAACTCAGCCTTGAGAATTACAACTGTGGTACTGATGATTCTTAGATCTACGTTTTCCCTGTGTTCGACCTGCACCCTTTGAGACTGAAGTCCTTTCCGTGTTTCCCCGAGAACCTCTAAACTAAAAAACCGCCCAGTCCACGCCACACAATTCCTGCTACCCGTGTAGCCGCCTCCTACGTGAATAATGGACTCCTGACCATTTAGCGAAACACGAAATCCTACCATCCTATTTCGCAGGTCGAGGAATCTGAAGCCTACACGGTCGCAGAACCTTCTGAGTCTGTGAATCAGACACTCCACTCAGCTGTGTAACACAGGTCCGCAGTCGGTCATGTCGACTATGCTGCTTTCATATCGCAAGCAAGACTTGCAGCCTTTATTTCTTCTGACAGTCGCTCCAAACCACAGAGAATCTCCTCCCGCCCAAAGAGACACACACCATTGGTACCGACGTGAGCCACAAACTGCAGTTGGCAGCAACCTGTGCTCTTCATGGCATCCTGAAGGATCCGATCTACGACTGGAATGACTCCATCCGGTACGCACACGGCAGCCAAGTCCGTAAGAAGCCCCATAACGAGTCTAACATTGGAACTCCCAACTGCCAATAATCCCACCCACTGTGATTGCTCGGATCTTAGGGACTGAGAGGTTTCCTCTGAAACAGCATAAGCGACTACGTGTGTCTGAGTGACAGTGTCAGCCACAGAAAGCACTTGGGTACTAACCCGGGAAACCTTACGTTCGGCCCCCTGCGATGTCTTCCACCTCCTGCCACGCCCCAAGGCGATCTACCACT
Organism: Schistocerca cancellata; assembly: GCF_023864275.1. NCBI lineage: Eukaryota > Metazoa > Arthropoda > Insecta > Orthoptera > Acrididae > Schistocerca > Schistocerca cancellata. Next base: position 277,186,696 of record NC_064628.1, read on the forward strand.
CGACCACGGGTGAGGAGTCAGCCACAGTGCGAGCTATTACTGGCCTGGCCACCGGTGCGGAGCTTTCGGTTGATTGTGGGACGTGCTGGACGTCCGTAGGATCCCCACGGCCAGCCCACAACAGTGATGCTCATCCGCTGCATGTTTCAAAACCTGCTGTCTATTATAAAGAAAAGGTCGTACATTTTTCAGTTTTAAATATTACAGTACATTGTTGCATATTTCTAACAAAATTTGGTTTTAGCAATGGAAGAAGAGTAACAATAACGAGTTAATACTGGTATGATGTGAAATTAATTTCGAGAAGAGAAATGAAAAGGAAAAGAATCCACTGCAGCCTCAAGCTGTGTAACCGAAGCCATCACACTTGTAGCTGATAACCAAGTGTCGGCTCGCATCCCAGAACAGCAATCACTGTCCCTTTCCATACAAAAGACCATGAAAAATTATACTACAGAGACAAAGAACTATCAACACACGCTACGGAACTCTGCTGTAGACAGTGACGAAAACACAAGAACTGTGCCTAATAAATTAGAATAACACGCAGAGATTCCAAAACTAAATTACCAAAGTACTCAGATGCTACTAAATAATTCTTTCCTGATTAGGAACTTGTAATATTTCACATACTAAGTTTACTTTCCGACGTAAATCAAAACGTGAGAATTGTGTCTATTAAATATTAAATTAACACGCACAAATGAAAGAAAAACTAAACTACCAAAGTACATAGATGAAATTAAATAATTCAGTCCTAATTAAGAACTCGAAAAATGTCACAGAATCGGTTATTTCCCTGTTGCTGCTTGTGTCTCGGCCGGCTACTGCTGCCCGTTGTTCGACAAATAAAAACTGTGTTCCAAGACAGTATTACCTCAAGGTAATTCTTTGTTAGCTTCACTCTTCAAGTAACACCTCTACCTGAATGCCAGTGCATGCCAATGCATGCTTGTAGAGATGGTGTAGTACATTCAAAAAATGTCTGGTAAAGGAACAGCCCAGCAGTATGGCATCACTGGATCTTTATGGTGCCATAAGTAATTGCAATCGGCAATTTTGTCTTCGCATATATTGCAGTAGTTTCCATTTACACTGAAACGCCAAAGAAACTGGTATAGGTACTCGCATTCAAATACAGAGATATGTTAACAGGCAGAATACGGCGCTGCGGTCGGCAATGCCTATATAAGGTAACAAGTATCTAGCGCAATTTTTAGCTCGATTACTGCTGCTACAGAGGCAGGTTATCAAGATTTAAGTGAGTTTGAACATGGTGTTAAAGTCGACACACGAGCAATGGGACATAGCATCCCCGAGGTAGCGACGAAGTGGGGATTTTGCGTACGACGATTTCACGAGTGTACTGTGAATATCAGGAATCCGGTTAAACATTTAATATCCGACATCGCTGCGGTCGGGAAAAGACCCTGCAAGAAAGGGACCAACGACGACTGAAGAAAAACATTCAACATGACGGAAGTGCAACCTTTCCGCAAATTGCTGCAGATTTCAATTCTGGGCCACCAACAAGTGTCAGCGTGTGAACAATTGAACGAAACGGCATCGTATGAGCTTTCGGAGCCGAAGACGAACTCGTGTACCGTTGATGACAGCACGACACAAAGCTTTACTCCTCGCCTCGGCCCGTCAACGTCGACATGGACTGTTGACGACTGAAAACATGTTGCACTGTCGGACGAGTCTCGCTTCATATTGTATCGAGCGGATGGAAGTGTACGGGTATGGAGACATCGTCATGAATCCATGGACCCTGCATGTCAGCAGGGGACTGTTCAAACTAGTGAAGGCTCTGTAATGGTGCGGGACGTGTGCAGTTGAAGCGATATGGGACCCCTGATGCATCTAGATACGACTCTGATGGGTGACACGTATTTAAGCATCCTTTCTGATCGCCTGCTTCCGATCATGTCCATTGTGTATTCCGACGGACTTGTGCAATTTCAGCAAGACAATGCGACACCAAAAACGTCCAGAATTGCTACAGACTGGCTCCAGGAACACTCTCCTGAGTTTAATCACTTCCACTGGCCACCACACTCCCCAGACATGAACATTATTGAGCATATCTGGAATGCCTTGAAACGTGCTGTTCAGAAGTGATCTCCACCGCCTCGTACGCTTACGGATTTATAGATAGCCCTGCAAGATTCATGGTGTCAATTTTATCCAGCATTACTTCAGACATTAGTGGAGTCCGTGCCACGCAGTGATGCGGACACTTCTACGTGCTCTCGAGGACCTATAACGATATGTTTACGTAATGTGTATACAAAAACATACAGTTATAAATGTCCCCGTTCGTAGTCGTTAATTTATAACAATATGTTTACTTTTGTGCTGTAACATATAGCTATAATCAGTGGTGGAAATATATTTGCGAACGCCGACCGTGTGCGGCTGTTTCTTGTTGGATCGTCTGATCAGTCGGAAGTTGCATTGCGGAGGAGAGTAAATGCCTATTCAAAATATAATTATTTTTGGACAGCTCAACATGAATTTCCTAAGGGGCCGTAGTTTATCATGCATTCACCAGTAGAATATGGCGCGGGGAAAATATTTCGCCGCCTACAACTTCCGTCCGATTTCGATGAAAGAATTCGTGACTGTGAACTCTCTATTTGGCAGAAACATAAAGAAAATTAAATAACATCATGAAGGAGTGAGAAATAGATTTTGTATTAAATAAATAGTCCATACACCAGTTCCATTTAACTCTGAATTTATGGCAATTAATAGATGAACTTACAGTGCAATTAAGGATTTAACATGGATGCTGTTTTGACTGGCACTTCTCTTCTCGTAATGAAAATAATTCCTTTGACGTTTTTACATACACGTCGCACAATAAATTTACTGCTATGCAGTATTGCGCTTTTAGTACTGCACTTTTACTTTACACCAAAAGTAATATTATTTTTAACGATGATAATACGGCGGCAAGACATGCGCGTCCGACACAAGTTACAAGAGACAAGAGAAGAAGAGTAACTGTTCATCGAGAGTATCAAAAAAATGTGTAAAAGTGTTCTTCTTCTGTCCGTTTTTCGCGCCGTGGTTTTCAAAGTCAGTAACTCACTGCATCTCTGACGGCGCTTCGACAATAAACAAGTTACGTCACAGGTCGTTTACCTTTTACATTCTCGCAACATTATTTGTTAACTGTAGCTGTTGCCAAGCGACTGCTCGCTTAGTGAATGATTTAAAATGATAAGGCAATCACATAATGTTACAGACCCCACATAATATTAGGCAGATGTACAAGTTTCTTTGGCTCTTCAGTGTATTTCACAGGATCAGGTTGTAAATTATTGTCTTAGACATTGAGGTCAATAATTTCTTCTCTGCTGGGCCAACAGCATATATGAGGTCAAAATATGACATTTTTTCATAAATTGGTTCCAACTTAGCAGCAAAATTTATTAGACGTATTACTGAATTACAGTCACGCGTCTGGGTAATCGGAGAGTAAAGGAAAAACGATCAAAAGGTATAAATAACGATTGAGATCACCTTAGATGACACTTACCTTATGAAATGCAATAGATAGTAAGGAAATGATTACTTTGAAACGCAGTTTAAGTATTTGAAGTCGAGATCAAGAACGGTGTTAGAATACTTTATTACCAGATAATGGGGCTAACCCATGTGAAATAATGAGGCATCTTGTTTGTCATTCTTCTACGTGCAAAATCAACACGGACCTCGCCAAAAGAAGTAACTTACAGTTAGTTACTCGCCGACGATTGCTGTGACTGTAACTTATGATGCAAAAATTAATCTGTGTAAATAAATAAACGTTTGACAAAGACATTTATGTCCATTGGGGCAAAGTTACTCAGTAACAACTAAATTGCAAGGATTGATGTATGTTAGTCTTTGTGGGTAATTAACTTGTAGAATATAAATAACAGTAAGGCGATATGACAATAACAGCTACAGCCTTTAATACTTGTATATTGAAAAATGACCTTTAAAATTCTTAGAGGAAACAAATTGATGGTATTATTTATAGTTGATCACGTTGCAAGGAGGCAATGCTGCCCATACACACTATTATAAAACTAAACATTTTTTATCAATTAAGGTGACTCTTTGTTTATTTAAATTATAAAATTATCGCATCATTCATCTCAGCGAGGGATATACCACGTTGGCGAAAGTGGCATGTTACTCCCATGTCTTTCTAACCGAAGAAAGATGATCGTGACCTCTGCGAGTATTGTTTCGCGCTTGTTAAGTTTTTCGTTTCGAGTAGCATACCGTGGGAACGTTTCCGTGTTTCTTATGTACATGTTCACGAGTTGAGGAGGACGCGAGTTGTAGCACATGCTGTTCTGCTGATCACTCCGTGCCATCGCCGTCCACCGTAGGGAGTAGGCTGCGGTCCGTGATGAAGAGATCATGACGTCAGTACTGTTGCCACGGGACCAAAAGTTGAAGCTCATATTACATTCGATTAGATATCTTCACTTTGACCGGGGAAAAAACTGTCAAACTAATGGTAATAGCTGTTTGACTTGTAAGGGTATTTCGTGTATACAGAGTAGTTGTAAGTAGGCTGTTTATGTTTTCTTATTGGCAACGTTACGTAGCGCTCTATATGAAAATCACTGGCTGTGCTGTGTGCAGTCTGTGGCTAGTTTGCATTGTTGTCTGCCATTGTAGCGTTAGGCAGCGGCAGCTGGATGTGAACAGCGCGTAGCGTTGGGCAGTTGGAGGTCAGCCGCCAGCAGTGGTGGATGTGGGGAGAGAGATGGCGGAGTTTTGTAATTTGTCATGAACTGCTATATATATGATGATATTAAGGTAAATACAGTGTTTGTTCTCTATTAAAATCTTTCATTTGCTAACTATCCCTATCAGTAGTTAGTGCCTTCTGTAGTATGAATCTTTTATTTAGCTGGCAGTAGTGGCGCTCGCTGTATTGCAGTAGTTCAAGTAACGAAGATTTTTGTGAGGTAAGTGATTTGTGAAAGGTATAGGTTAAAGTTACTCAGGGCCATTCTTTTGCAGGGATCTTTGATAGTCAGATTGCGTTGCGCTAAAAACATTGTGTGTCAGTTTAAGCTCAGTTGTGTATAAATTATTCTAAGGGGACGTTTCATATGTCGACCCTTAGCCTAGGATACCTCACTGGAATCTTCTGATTTTTTCTTGTAGTTTGTGTAATTAGTGTAGCTTTTGTTTATTGCTAGCGCGTAATTATAGAGAGAATTTCCTTGGTAGTTGTGATTTTTCATTGTTGCACAGTAAAACAGTTGTGGCATACATGTAGATTTGCACCAAGTATTTCGCAGCTGCAATTAACTAGATATTATTTTCAGTGCTATTTTAATGTGTTCTCTTATTTTTGATCTTCAAATTGTGTTTTTCTGTGTTATCGTGTGAAATATTGTCACAATAATGGCGTGTGAAAAACGTAACACTAGGCTCCAAAGTAAACTGAGAAATGACAGTGAAGACGAAAGTAGTGTGTTAGCGCCACCATGTAATGAATTAACTAATGTTCAAAGTAGTAATTTGGTAATTGTACATAGAGAAATGGAGCGGGCTGCAAACAATGGTGTAGACAATGAAACAATTAGTGAACAAGGAAGCATTATTGATCGATCGGTCGGCAACAGCTCGCCTCAGGTATCCGAAATGACAGGACACAATCTTGCAAATACTGTAGATTCAGGTTTTGCGTCCTCACCGTTTTCTCAAATGAGTCAAGACACATTTTCTGCTTGTCAAAATGTGAATGCTGCCGGTGAAAACGCACTGCCAAAAAGCATAGAGGAACAGATTCCAGATACTAATACATTATTATTGCAATTAATGCAAAAAATGGAACAAAATCAGAAACAAGCACAGCAACAGTTAGACACAATGGAACAAAATCTTCAAAAGTTAGACACAATGGAACAACACCAGAAACAAACACAGCAACAGTTACACACAATGGAACAAAATCAGAGACAAACACAGCAAAAGCTTCAAAAGTTAGACACCATGCTTGAACAAACACGGGAAGATTTAACTACTAAGTTACATAACATTGAATCGAAATGTCAGAAAGTGTTTAATGACGTAAAAACACAAATTTGTGAGCATTTCCAACCTATTTTTTCGTGCCATGAAATTGGGTTACAGAATCACGAAGCAGCCAGAAAAGAACTGCAAACTATTGTTCATGAAAATCATGAGACCTTGCAAGCTAAAATGGACTTAGTTGCATCTACCGATTCGGTTACGCAACTTGCAAAAACTCAGGAAAACTTAAAGGACACAGTAGATACTCTGAAAATTGGTTCAGAAAGACACATGGAGGAAATTAGTTCATTATCAGAGAAAGTAGCCGAACTTTCGGATCAGGTCACTAACTTATCTACGAAGGTAGATGATAATCTGAATGACACAAAACCGGTAGTATTTAATGACACAGAAGAGTGCGAACAAATTAGGAAACTGAAACAAAATCTGAATCAAATTAATACGCAACACCAAAGAGAAATCCGGGAAGTACAAGATGAGCTGACACAGGTAATAAAGAATTACGTATTTCAGAGAACACTCGCGCTCCAATACGGGAAGAGGGACATAGAAATACGGAACAGTCACAAAATAATAACACAGGGCATTTCGGAAGTTATGAAAGAAATTGGCAATGTGCACCGAATTTTGAGATGGAACCACCGACACGACGTAACAATGACCGACATGCTACTCGCCGACATGATGATTTTGACTATAAGCTGTTCATTACTACACGTAAATTCAAAACGTTTAAGAACGCTGCCAACGACATTCACCCACAAGCGTGGCTCCATCAATTCTCTCATTGTTTTCCTCCGAACTGGTCATTAGAGCACAGATTAGAATTTATGTGTGGCTATTTAGACAATGAACCAGCTGTAAGAATGCGATCGGTCATTCACGATTGTCACAGTGAAGGAGAATTTTACCATGCGTTCCTCTCAGCATATTGGCCTCAAGCTACACAAGAGCGAGTACAACATAGCATCATGATGATGAAACACTTTGAACAATCTGAATTTTCCAGTCTTGTCAAATATTTTGAAGACATGTGTCACAAGAATCAGTAACTGTCAAACCCATACAGCCCCTCGGAACTCATCCGCATTTGCTTAATCAAATTACCTGAACATTTACGGCATATTATTTTAGCAGGAAGTTGCAAAGACGACATTGAAGCTTTTCAGGGACTCTTACAAGAATTAGAAATTGACACGGACAGTCGCGGTATGCGAAAACAGGAAAACAATCACTACAGGTCACATCCGTCACAATTTCGTTACGACAGAAACAATAAATGGCCACGACAAGCCTATTCTTACAACGTAAATCATGACCAAAACAGACACCACCCATATGACAACCACTGGCAGAGTAATAGTTACAGGAAAAGATCACCTTTCCGCGGTAATGACTATCACAGAGACAATCAAAGAAACAGGCGATATGGGAACCAAAACAATTATTATTAAGGGAGACAGAATAATTTTAGACGCAACGGTCCAGCACGCAGTTACGACTCAGGGAGAAATTCTCCACCACGTGACCGACAAAACGACAGACCTGAATTCCATCAGAACTGGCGAGCTTTAAACAGAGCTGGGCCCTCTCGGCAAGGCGAATTTGTGGAAGTGAGGCCTCCTAATCCCAGTAACGATGTGCGCCAACAAAGAAACAGAGAATGACTCGCACCGCAGGCAGCCGCGTGCTCCGGCTGGTTCAGGGAAAAATAACATTGACACTAACCTTGAGCAAAATTCCCGTATTCTTTACGGACGAATACCGCATGATAATTGCATTCAAGTTGAAACTCTGCGTACTGAGAAGAGGAAAAGGTTTGCAGCACATTTCACATGTAAAACCGTTTATTGAAAGATAATCTGCTTTTTAACTTTGTCTTTACCATAAAACGTTTCACTTCACATTACTAGTATGCTTTAGAAACTGTTACCATGCAAAAAAAGTTGAAGTTAAATATCCAGTCAAGAACCAGGAGAACTTATTTAAACAGAAATTACGACTGCATTGTTATTGCGAACAGACGACACAGTGTTATTGTGTGTGTACATTCTTGCTTGTTAGTTGCACGATTACGTAACGACTATAAGGCTCACGTACTTAGAACATTTACCAGTACTGCTAATGGGATTCTATTGCAACATTTTGGTTTACTTGAAAATACATTCCGGATTTAAAGTACTTTCCGAGAGATACCAGATGACATAGTAGTTAGTTTATGTGACAGCTACACAATTATATCGCGACGTTACTAATGTGTGCCACAATTTACGTTGTTGCTTTTGCGGAGTATCTGTTTTATATCTGCATGGTTTTTCTGAATTCTTCTGGAAAGCAAAACATGTTTTAGTAGTAACTTTTGTGGTACAGCTACAAGGAGACAGCCTTTTCTGTAGCACAACAATACGTTACAGCACAGTACTTTCTTCATCATGGCAATAAGCGTAATAAGTAAGATATCTATATGCAAAGCATTTCACTTTTGTTTATCATGAGGTAAGTACATTGACTTCTGCATAACTTAGCTTTCGGAGGACGATAACTACGACACTTCCACAGAGATTATCTTACAACAAGATGCACATTTAGCGCCACAGGACACGTATTTGAGTGATTAATTTTGTACTTGAAACATTTATTTTTAAAGATTTTTGAATTACAAAGAAAGTTTTCCGTGATACATTTCATTCCATTGCTGTAATCTGTAACACCTGAGGGTATAATTACATTAATCCTCAGGGGGGTACACGCTTACTTTGTGTACCATGTGTTTGGCAAGCACAAGGAACCCTAGCTAATATGGTATTTGCTTTTACAACTTTACACATCGGTACCATATTTCTCTAAAACAAATTACACAGCTATCTGATCATTTAACTGAGAAATAAACATTTTTTTACTACATCAGTGACATATGTTTACGTAATTACACCGTTGGATAACTTCACACTTAAGAAATTGTATTTTGTCTGTACTTTGTGAACTGTTCATATTTTTTTCAGAACTAATACTATGAGAGCTTTGAACGATGTATTTGGTATGAGATAATGATATTTAAGGTACGTTTGAAGAAGATGACACTTTTGACATGAGCAGAGAATTTTTTAGGTTTCGAAATTATTGCAGGAAGCTACGACGTTTTTGAGAATTGACTGAGCTGTTATGATATTTTTACGACGACGATGTGTATTATGCTGTTGAGGTATGTTTATGTCAATAAGATGATGCTACCATATATGAAGAATGTGATTACGTGTTTATATGTACACTCCTGGAAATGGAAAAAAGAACACATTGACACCGGTGTGTCAGACCCACCATACTTGCTCCGAACACTGCGAGAGGGCTGTACAAGCAATGATCACACGCACAGCACAGCGGACACACCAGGAACCGCAGTGTTGGCCGTCAAATGGCGCTAGCTGCGCAGCATTTGTGCACCGCCGCCGTCAGTGTCAGCCAGTTTGCTGTGGCATACAGAGCTTCATCGCAGTCTTTAACACTGGTAGCATGCCGCGACAGCGTGGACATGAACCGTATGTGCAGTTGACGGACTTTGAGCGAGGGCGTATAGTGGGCATGCGGGAGGCCGGGTGGACATACCGCCGAATTGCTCAACACGTGGGGCGTGAGGTCTCCACAGTACATCGATGTTGTCGCCAGTGGTCGGCGGAAGGTGGACGTGCCTGTCGACCTGGGACCGGACCGCAGCGACGCACGGATGCACGCCAAGAACGTAGGATCCTACGCAGTGCCGTAGGGGACCGCACCGCCACTTCCCAGCAAATTAGGGACACTGTTGCTCCTAGGGTATCGGCGAGGACCATTCGCAACCGTCTCCATGAAGCTGGGCTACGGTCCCGCACACCGTTAGGCCGTCTTCCGCTCACGCCCCAACATCGTGCAGCCCGCCTCCAGTGGTGTCGCGACAGTCGTGAATGGAGGGACGAATGGAGACGTGTCATCTTCAGCGATGAGAGTCGCTTCTGCCTTGGCGCCAATGATGGTCGTATGCGTGTTTGGCGCCGTGCAGGTGAGCGCCACAATCAGGACTGCATACGACCGAGGCACACAGGGCCAACACCCGGCATCATGGTGTGGGGAGTGATCTCCTACACTGGCCGTACACCACTGGTGATCGTCGAGGGGACACTGAATAGTGCACGGTACATCCAAACCGTCATCGAACCCATCGTTCTACCATTCCTAGACCGGCAAGGGAACTTGCTGTTCCAACAGGACAATGCACGTCCGCATGTATCTCGTGCCACCCAACGTGCTCTAGAAGGTGTAAGTCAACTACCCTGGCCAGCAAGATCTCCGGATCTGTCCCCCATTGAGCATGTTTGGGACTGGATGAAGCGTCGTCTCACGCGGTCTGCACGTCCAGCACGAACGCTGGTCCAACTGAGGCGCCAGGTGGAAATGGCTTGGCAAGCCATTCCACAGGACTACATCCAGCATCTCTACGATTGTCTCCATGGGAGAATAGCAGCCTGCATTGCTGCGAAAGGTGGATATACACTGTACTAGTGCCGACATTGTGCATGCTCTGTTGCCTGTGTCTATGTGCCTGTGGTTCTGTCAGTGTGATCATGTAATGTATCTGACCCCAGGAATGTGTCAATAAAGTTTCCCCTTCCTGGGACAATGCATTCACGGTGTTCTTATTTCAATTTCCAGGAGTGTATATGAATAATGAATAGAAGTTAGGGACTCTTGACTTGTGAAAAAGGATGTTGGAAACCAAGAATCGTACTTTAAGAGTAATGAAATGTGTGTAAATGCGTGAATGTATCACAATGCCGGCGAAAATTTTTTGGACACTGTTATATTCATAGGAGTTTGTTTCTACACATTTGCAACGTAAATTCCCGACCTGTGAAATTCTTATATGAGACTGTCACTGTAGCAGAAACTGGTGTCGTAAATATTTCTGTAAGAAAGTTAAGTGACCACCTGCACGTAATGCGTCGTGGGCACGCAGCTGTGTCAGATGCCAGGAGAACAAGTCATTAGTGAGTGCCTCGTCAGAAGCACAGGTAGAAAAAAAAAGGGGAGGCCATTATCCTCGCTATTGACATTTCCTTGTTGAAAGCATACTGTGGAGCTCGTAATTTATGATATTTACTCAAATGCCTAATGAAATGATTAGAAACATTTTACATCTATTGTCTTTGTAGTTAAGAGATTGCTCATTTTGTTTAATATTTGGTTTCCAGCTGTGTTGCAGCATTAGTTTTATAAAATAAAATGCATTTGATAATGTGAACACTTTCTGTCAACAGATCTATTAAATAATAATTTTGTAATCCACATTCTTTAAAAAAAAAAGGAGCACTTGGAAAGGAAAGAACAATATGAAGGGACTAGTAACAGTAACTGGACACATAATTTTCTTTTCAAGTACATGGTAATATTTTTTTTACAATAAGTTGTTGTGGTGCACCACTTTAATTACATAGACATTAAGATGTGAATAGACATTTCCCTTTTCTGCATTGTTGTCTTTACTGTAATATTTTTTCTGCTTGAGATTTGTCATGTTTGCTGCTGCTGTTTGCCAGGCATAGTGCTGCTAAATTTAACTTTGTATTACTCTGTTAAGCTTTTCTTGTTGCTGCACATTGGCTCATATTAGTTGTAATTTTGCATTTTATCTGTTAATTTAGATTTAATGCTGCTTGATTTGCAAATTGGCATTTTTTTGTCATTGCTGTTTGTGTTAATTTGTTGTATGCTGCTGCATTGCCTCGTCCCTTGGTATATATATCTGAGCTCAGTAGATTTAAGTTAGCTTAAGAGGGGTAGACTATATAAGAAACTAACTATGATGACTTGGAAGAAATGTATTGAGAAGCTATATGAAAATGGTTTGGGCAAAAAAAAGGATACTGTACAGTGGAGAAAAACTATTTTTGACAGAGGATGTGAACAGAATACAGAAAGCAAGCTTAAATAGGACTTTTGGGAATAATGATGAACGAAGGGAGATCTCCATATAAAATACTGCAGTAAAACAAACCCTGTCCTTTCCTTTTGTGTTATTCTGCTATATGTTTGTGTACCCTTGTGTGTTTGTGTTTTTCCTGTCTTTATGTGTTTAGCTGATGAGAGCTATGTTGTAGACTTTTTCTAATACTCTGTTATTTACTTTGTAAAGATGTTTAGACATTATTTATTCTGTTTTAATGCTCATGTGTGAAGTTGATGTTTCGCAAGTTATTCTGATCTTTGTGTATGTACTCATGTCATAATTCCTGTAACACTGATGTATATGTTTATTTCTATTCTGTTGTAAAGCCTGTACTACAAATGTTATCTATATTGTTATGTTTTTAATGATGTATTTGTACCTTTGTAATTGTATTCTCATGTTATAATATTGTAATTGACACCAGTTAATCAAATTAAGTAACTTGTAAGTTCCATTTCACTGCACACGTTTCTGTTGGTCATACTATATGGACAATATGTGAGGAAGTTGGGACTGTTAGTGTTTGCACGTGTGTTAATAATTCAGCAAGGGACTGGATAACAGCATTGCTGGTTCTAAGGACAATTCCAAAAAACTTTGTGAGTGCACAAGTGGTGGTTTATGGACTTGCTATATTATCCACAAGACTCTTCAATGGTGATTGTGCACCTGCACAGTCGCAACAGATGGCTGCTGACCGTCTCTACAAGGACTACAGCGGGTCTACACCTATGATGACTCACCAGTACCATTATTTCTACAAGGACTACAGTGGGTCTACACCTTTGCTGCCTCACCTATACCATACTCTCTATCAGGACTACAGTGGGCCTGTCCACAATTTCTACAAGGACTGCAGTGGGTCTACACCTCTGGTGGCCCACCAATACCACAATCTCTACCAGGACTACAGTGGGTCTGCTCTGTGATGACCTACCTACCAATATTCTTCAAAACTTCGACTGACTCTGCTGTGGGTTTGCTCTGTTGTGGCCCATTACCTGCCAGCATGTCAAGAGTCAGCACTGTCTTTCAGTTGGAAGGACAACACTACTTCTTCAAGACTGCATGGAAATCCACTACTTCCGTGTGCATTGTCTTTTACTGCTCAGACTTAGAAAAAAAAAACACTGAAATTTTACTGTGATGAACAATCTGGACTGTCTTTATGGACTGTGAGAAAATTTTAGCTTTTGACCAGCATTGTATAAATAAGTGTGTGCATTTGATATCTTTGTTTTTGTAATTATGAAAAATTTTATCAAATTATTATTGGCCACTGCCCAAAAATATTTTGTAAAATTTTTTTTGGGGAGCATGGGGGCTATGTAAGTAGGCTGTTTATGTTTTCTTATTGGCAACGTTACGTAGCGCTCTATATGAAAATCACTGGCTGTGCTGTGTGCAGTCTTTGGCTAGTTTGCATTGTTGTCTGCCATTGTAGTGGTAGGCAGCGGCAGCTGGATGTGAACAGCGCGTAGCATTGGGCAGTTGGAGGTGAGCCGCCAGCAGTGGTGGATGTGGGGAGAGAGATGGCGGAGTTTTGTAATTTGTCATGAACTGCTATATATATGATGATATTAAGGTAAATGCAGTGTTTGTTCTCTATTAAAATCTTTCATTCGCTAACTATCCCTATCAGTAGTTAGTGCCCTCTGTAGTTTGAATCTTTTATTTAGCTGGCAATAGTGGCGCTCGTTGTATTGCAGTAGTTCAAGTAACGAAGATTTTTGTGAGGTAAGTGATTTGTGAAAGGTATAGGTTAAAGTTACTCAGGGCCATTCTTTTGCAGGGATCTTTGATAGTCAGATTGCGTTGCGCTAAAAACATTGTGTGTCAGTTTAAGCACAGTCTTGTATAATTTGTTCTAAGGGGACGTTTCATTACATATCTTCACTTTGACCGGGGAAAAAACTGTCAAACTAATGGTAATAGCTGTTTGACTTGTAAGGGTATTTCGTGTATACAGAGTAGTATGAGGTGTGATGAATTGTAACTGTTGGTGCGATGCACTTGTGTATAAGAAGTTTGCTTTTTATGACTGTGTAGCTAGCTGAAGAAACAGAGTTGACACGAGTAGTGTGCGTTAAGTTGCTCGAATCGTTTTCGCAAGGAGAACGGGAAGCCTCCTTATACTTCTACGCTTCCGCAATCCTACTACAGGCGAATACTGTGTCTAAAGTTTGAGTCCATTGGGTCTGGAGGCTGGCTATACCTGTCGTGGAAGTGCGTGTTGAACTGTTTAAACCACTCCAGAAAGTGATAGCCGCAGCTCGCCTTGGGCGCGATTTACTGCCTGTGCTCCCAAGAAGAGTACCGGACAGATCAAAGTGGCATCAGTTTCCAGGACACCTAACGGTGTCTTCTGCTGCAGTTCTATAAGAAACATGCTGTAACGTTAAGCTGCAAGCCACAGGCACCTTATGGCGGCCAATTGTACCTCGTAGTTTATCCCTAAGCATGAAAGCAGTGAAGATGTTATGGTGACTGGATTCTAAGGCATTTTTTTAATGAAGCCTAGTACTGACATGCAGACATCTTGGAAAAGTTACCTCTATACCTATCGTCATTCCCTTTGTATCGTCCCTCGGCTGCTCTTGCATCACACATAAAACTGACATGCAGAATTGCGCACGCGTGAATCACAATATTTCCTCAGGCAAGTTTTGGCCTCAGATGCTTCATTTTCTTTAATCAACTTTATTGCAATCATTTATCATATTATCACCAATTCTAGAGGGAGTGGTGCCACTGCTTGAAAACTACTTTAGTGCATTAGTATATTCCTCAATAATACTCTATACTTGATGCTAAAAGGTGGGAAGACGGTCCAGCCTCATATGGGGACAAAGCCAGAAGTTTACAGTGCGTCAATATCAAACTAAATTCATGGTGGTGACGAATTTCTTCATTTTGACGAAAGGTAGTCTAGGTGAGGACTCAGAATGTCGAGGAAAGGGAACTGTGACCTTGTGCAGAGGAAATGACAATTTCCGCACAGCCTGGCCTTGCTGGTAAACGTTATTGGATCCAGAGCAGTTGTGCAAGTGATGGTATGAAACAGTGAGACTAACCATCTCTCCATGCAGGAACAGCGCTTTCAATGCATGTAACACTTTAAAGATTATAGAGTGAGAAACTGGTAGCACTATTTAACCGTAAGGCTTGCTCAGTAGAGTCTTTAAATAATTTTCTAGTTATAAAGGGTGTACATAGAGCACGGGAAGGCTTTCAATTATTTATTTCACAAGAACTAAACATTGTACAGATGTCATACTTATTGCGTTTTGAAGAAGAACTCTGAAAGTTTTCTTACAAACATTCTATATGTGAGCAGTGAGTAACCTGGCAGACGTCAATACGGTAACCGAATACTTGCCATACCCGACGAATGTGACAGTCGCTTCCCGTATTCTCTGCCGGAGTTCTGCTACATCACGTGGTAGGGGTGGTACATGCACCAGACCTTTAATGTGTCCAGACAGAAGAAAGTCACACGGTGTGATATCTGGTGATCGGGGAGGCCATTTCTTGAAAAAGCTGTCCCGTTCCGTAGCACTGCCGATCCATCGATGCGGCAGCTCCATGTTCAGGTATCCACGAACTTCACGACGAAAATGGGGAGAAGCCCCATCCTGCTGAAAGATGGACAGAGAGTCCGATTGCATCAGCCATTCCTGCAACATGTCAAGTAGGAATATCGAATAACAGTGCTCTCGGCGAAGAGGAATGGCCTGTACAGCTTTCGACGTGATAAGACACAATAGTCATCGGTGACTGGAATTCGATAGTAGGAAAAGGGAGAGACGGAAACGTAGTAGATGAATATGGATTGGGGGTAAGGAATGAAAGAGAGAGCCGCCTGGTAAAATTTTGCCCACTGCATAACTTAATCATAGCTAACACATGGTTCAAGAATCGTAAAAGAAGATTGTATACATGGAAGAAGCCTGGAGATACTGACAGGCACTGAGCACTATGGGACTTAACTTCTGAGGTTATCTGTCCCCTATAACTTAGAAGTACTTAAACCTAACTAACCTAAGGACATCACGCACATCCATGACCGAGGCAGGATTCGAACCTGCGACCGTAGTGGTCGCGCGGTTCCAGATTGCAGTGCCTAGAACCACTCGTCCTTTCAGAAAGATTATATAATGGTAAGACAGAGATTTAGAAACCAGGTTTTAAATTATAAGACATTTCTAGGGGCAGATTTGGACTCTGACCACAATCTATTGGTTATGAACTGCAGATTAAAACTAACGAAACTGCAAAAAGGTGGGAATTTAATGAGATGGGACCTGGATAAACTAACAGAACCAGAGGTTATTGAGAGTTTCAGGGAGAGCATTAGGGAACGATTGACAAGAATGAGGCAAAGAAATACAGTAGGAGTAGGTAGCTTTCAGAGATGAAGTAGTGAAGGCAGCAGAGGATCATGTAGGTAAAAAGACGAGGGCTAATAGAAATCCTTGGGTAACTGAAGAGATACTGAATTTAACTGATGAAAGGACTAAATACAAAAATGCAGTAAATGAAGCAGTCAAAGAGGAATACAAACGTCTCAAAAATGAGATTGACAGGAAGTGCAAAATGGCTAAGTAGGGATGGCTAGAGGACAAATGTAAGGATGTAGAAGCAAGTATCACTAGGGGTAACATAGATACTGCCTACAGGACATTTAAAGAGACCTTTGGAGAAAAGAGAACCACTTGCATGGATATCAAGAGCTCAATTCTAAGCAAAGGAGGGAAAGCAAAAAGGTGGAAGGAGTATGTACAGGGTCTATACAAGGGCGACGCTCTTGAGGCCAATTTTATGGAAATGGAAGAGGATGTAGATGAAGATGAAATGGGAGATATAATACTGCGTGAATTTGACAGAGCACTGAAAGACCTGAGTCGAAACAAGGCCCCAGGAGTAGACAACAGTCCATTAGAACTACTGACAGCCTTGGGAGAGCCAGCCCTGACAAAACTCTACCATCTGCTGAGCAAGACGTATCAGACAGGCGAAATACCCTTATACTTGAAGAAGAATATAATAATTCCAGTCCCAAAGAAAGCAGGGGTTGACAGATGTGAAAATTACCGAAATATCAGTTTAATAAGCAACGGCTGCAAAATACTAACACGAATTCTTACAGACGAATGGAAAAACTGGTAGAAGCCGACCTCGGGGAAGATCAGTTTGGATTCCATAGAAATGTTGGAACATATGAGTCAATACTGACCCAACGACTTATCTTAGAAAATAGATTCAGGAAAGGCAAACCTACGTTTCTAGCATTTGTAGACTTAGAGAAAGCTTTTGACAATGTTGACTGGAATACTCTGTTTCAAATTCTAAAGGTGCCAAGGGTAAAATACAGGGAGCGAAAGGCTATTTACAATTTGTACAGAAACCAGATGGCAGTTATAAGAATCGAGAGGCATGAAAGGGTAGCAGTGGTTGGGAAGGGAGTGAGACAGGTTTGTAGCCTATCCCCGATGTTATTCAATCTGTATATTGACCAAGCAGTAAAGGAAACAAAAGAAAATTCGGCGTAGGAATTATAATCCATGGAGAAGAATTTAAAACATCGACGTTCGCCGATGACATTGTAATTCTCTCAGAGACAGCAAAGGACCTGGAAGAGCAGCTGAACGGAATGGACAGTGTCTTGAATCGAGGATATAAGATGCACATCAACAAAAGCAAAACTAGGATAATGGAATGTAGTCGAATTAAATCGGGTGATGCTGAGGGTATTAGATTAGCAAATGAGACGCTTAAAGTAGTAAATGAGTTTTGCTATTTGGGGAGCAAGATAACTAATGATGGTCGAAGTAGAGAGGATATAAAATGGGCACTGGCAATTCAAGGAAGGCGTTTGTGAAGAAGAGAAATTTGTTAATATGTAGTATAGATTTAAGTGTCAGGATGTTTTTTCTGAAAGTATTTGTATGGAGAGTAGCCATGTATGGAAGTGAAACGTGGACGATAAATAGTTTAGACAAAAAGAGAGTAGAAGTTTCCGAAATGTGGTGCTACAGATGACTGCTGAAGATTAGATGGGTAGATCACATAACTAATGAGGAGGTATTGAATAGAATTCGGGAGAAGAGGAGTTTGTGGCACAAGTTGACTAGAAGAAGGGATCGGTTCGTGGGACATGTTCTGAGGCATCAAGGGATCACCAATTTAGTACTGGAGTGCAGCGTGGAGGGTAAAAGTCGTAGAGGGAGACCAAGAGATGAACACACTAACAGATTCAGAAGGATGTAGGCCGCAGTAGGTACTGGGAGATAAAGAAGCTTGCACAGAATAGAGTAGCATGGAGAGCTGCATCAAACCAGTCTCAGGTCTGAGGACCACAACAACAACAACAAGCCACAATATACATTTACCTTAGGGGAATCACGCTCAAATTCATTGCATTCGTTTGAATGATTTGTACCCCAGATTCGACAGTTATACCTGTTCACTTTCACATTAGTGTGAAAAGTGGCTTCGTCGCTAAAAATTAGGCGATCAACAATGCCATACCCATCCTCATTCAGTTATTGCAACTGCGAACAGAACTCAAAACACTTGTGTTTTTCGTTGTCATTAAGCTACTGCACTAGTTCTAACTTGAATGGTTTCATAGACAGCTTCTTACGCGGGGCATTTCCACGATGTCATTGGAGCTATTTCGAGGTTACGGGATGCACTACGCACCGATTTCTTCAGACTGCTTATGAATGTCCCTCGTACGCGCCCCATATTCACTTCACTCACACTGGGACCTCCGCTTCTCTTTGCCGGGTACAAGCAATCCTTTGTTGTGGGCCGGCTCAAGTGGCCGTGCGGTTTTAGGCGCTACAGTCGGGAACCGGGCGACCGCTACGGTCGCAGGTTCGAATCTGCCTTGGGCATGGGTGCGTGATGTCCTTAGGTTAGTTAGGTTTAATTAGTACTAAGTTCTAGGCGACTGATGACTTTAGAAGTTGAGTCGCATACTACTCAGAGTCAGCCTTTGTTGTGGCAGTGGTAAATGGCCTTCCTTGTTGGTGGCTTCTTATCGTACTCGGTTCCAAAAATCCATTGAGCAGCTGTAGCACACTTGTTTTTGTCGAATTCCAACACACTGAATGCTCGCTCGGCAACTGAACTCGCCATGCTAGTGACTAGCGCTGATTATTGGCAAACTACCAAACTACGCTGTGGTGGTATACATGACAAAAAAACTTTCAGGGTTTATCTTCAAAAATGACACATGTATGATACCCATAAGGTGTCTGGTTCTTGTGCAGTAAATAATTGAAAGTGTCCCCAGACATTATGTACACTCTGTATAATCCAAAGTTTTAGTCACAATAAGGCCATTCTTGCATCGATAGAATGGTCAAAATTCTTTCAAACCCCATCTTGCAAGAAACAGAAAAGTTGGTTTCCTACTCTGAGATGAAAAATTTATGTTCTTCCGGCGTGCGACGAGCCGTATCAAAGTTAAATTTAGGTGGAGACTGAAGTGCGGAAGATACATCGCTGGTAATGCAGAGAGAGAACCGTGGCAAGAGATAAACAAGACATTTCGCCGCCATGTGATACTTCTGTAAGGAAATTATATCATGATCATGATACAGCAAACTGACGATTAAAGACGAATAACACCAAAATACTCTTTTTTGTCAGCATTAGAGGAAGTTTCTTAATATGTAAAATGTGTATGGTTAATAACGCAAGGCAGAGAATTAGGCTGATTCTAGACATTACGAGTACTTACATTGGTGGAAGACTGTGTAGCAGCTTACTACTGACGGCATGTCACGTTACTAATTACTCCAGCTCTTTCTCTTACACGAGCACACTGGCTCATTCTCTCAACACAGGATTTGGCCTCGAGTTACTCTTCATATGTTTTCTAATAAACAGGCAATCTGTTCTTTTGCCGACATGTTTTACAGCAGACATGTTGCAGTCCTTACTTCTGTTTTCTGTGGAGCTGTCTTGTCACCCTTCTAGAAATACTTCACCAGCATCTACAAGGAGCGCGCTTTCCACTTACCTCTGCAACAAAAAAATAAAGGGAAACAGCGTTAAATGCTTTATTTAACAGTTGCACAGGGGGAATACTAATGTCATAAAGATGTTAACACCAAATATATTGGAGAAAAATTACGCTGCTTCTGTCAACAAATAACAGAGGCCTAGCCAAGTATCTATCAGCAAATCAGAATCCGCTCATTGTCACGCTATATGCGGGAAAATAAATTATAACTGTGGATTTTGTTAATGGCATTAACTCTCGTACTAAACGTTTTGTTGCGAAATAATTTACTTTCGTTATTGTACCATTGGTTTGAACAACCACTGTCGCACGCCAAAAACTTTGCTTGATTTATCTCTTAGATACAGTACTGAAAGAAACCAGAACTGGTACATCTATCCACTGCATTAAGAATTTTAACTGAGAATAATCAAGTATGCATCTCTCGGCGATGATACAATTTTCAAGAGAACAGCGACCACCAACCGGAGAAGGGAGTAAAAGAATCCTCGAAAATATCTGTGTGAATGATAATGTGTTAAATAAATTATTATTTCATTGAGAAGTCAACATTTTCCTACATTACATTCTTACAAATGAAACCAGTACTTGTACTTTAAAGTTGTCTGTTGTAGTTGCATACTTGCTAAGTTCCGTAGATTCATTTTAACCTACTGAGCCACTTTCGTTGCGGCGTTTGCTTCGGTACTTTCTTTGTAGGAGTTCTTAATGGTGGGGGGGGGGGAGGGGGAGAGAGGGTCATCCAGAAGGGACCATGGCGCGCAACGTCGGGCACGCTTTACAAGTTTCGAAGAACGAAGTGAGAGTCCTCTTCTTCTTTTGCTCCTGGCTGTGGTAGAGTAAAGGTGTATTCTCTTAAGGTGTGAAATGATGTGCCATTGAAACTGGCCTTCTATATAACTGATGGAAATGAGAGACAGGGAGAGAGTGAGTAATACACACATCAAAAGAAGTTTTGCATCACCTCGGTTCCGAGAGTTTAGGAACCTGTACAGAGAACTGGAATAGAGATCAACATAAACATCATTTCCGCCCTTTCTGTTGCTCATGAAAACCACACATTGCATGTTGCAACACCATGCAGCGAGACCTTCAGAGGTGGTGGTCTTGATTGCTGTACGCACCAGTACCCCTGATACCCAGTAGCATGTCCTCTTGCATTGATGCTTGCCTGTATTCTTCGTGGGATACTATCCACAAGTTGATGAAGGCACTATTGGTCCAGACTGTCCTACTCCTCAACGGCGATTCGGCGTACATCCCTCAGAGTGATTGGTGGGGTACGTCGTCGATAAACAGCCCTTTTCATTCTAACCCAGGCATATTCGATAGGGTTCACTGGTCACTCTGATCGAGCGATGTCATTATCCTGAAAGAAGTCATTCACAAGATGTGCACGATGGGTGAGCGAACTGTCGTCCACGAAGACAAATGCCACCCCAAAACAGCAGGGAACTGCACTCGTTGGACAGTGTGTCTAAGGCATTCAGCCTGACTGGGTTGCCTCCAAACACGTCTCCGACGATTGTCTTGTTGAAGGCATATGTGATACTCATCGGTGAAGAGAACGTGATGCCAATCTTGAGCTGTACATTCGGCATGTTGTGGGGCCCATCTGTACCTCGCTGCATGGTGTCGTGGTGGCAAAAATGGACCTCACCTCGCCATGGACGTCGGGAGTGAAGTTGCGCATCATGCTCTCTACTGCCACTGTTTGAGTCGTAACACGATGTTCTGTGGCTGCACGAAAAGTATTATTCAACATGGTGGCGTTGCTGTCAGGGTTTCTGCGAGCCATAATCCGGAGGTAGCGGTCATCCACTGCAGTAGTAGCCCGTGGACGGCCTGAGCGAGGCATATCATCGACAGTTCCTGTCTCTCTGTATCTCCTCCATGTTTGAACAACATCGCTTTGGTTCATTCCGAGCCGCCTGGACACTTCTCTGGTTGAGAGCCCTTCCTGGCACAAAGTAACAACGCGCATGCGATCGAACCGCGGTATTGACCGTCTAGGCAAGGTTAAACAACAGACAACACGAGCCGTGTACCTCCTTCCTGGTGGAACGACTACAACTGATGGGCTGTCGGATCCCTTTCGTCTAACATGCGCAGCTCATGCATGGTTGTTTAGATATTTGGGCGTCTTTAGTGACATCTCTGAAAAGTCAAAGGGAATGTGATACAATATCCACAGTCAACGTCTATCTTCAGGAGTTCTGGGAACTGGGGTAATGCAAAACCTTTTTCATGCGTGTATATGATAGCAGCAGTTGGTTTGTACGTGTGAACTGCTTCAGTGAAAAATAAAGCTCCTCTCAGATGACTATTCTCCATCAGAAAGTAAGATTTGCCCTTTTCTGTGATTGTGGCGAACAATGTTGGCTTGTCGAGATTTATCTAGATCAGACACTAAATCTGTGGCTTCAGTGATTACGATGCAATTGGGCAGATTTTGTTCTAGTTACCAACTGCATTTAAATAGCAATACGGTTTAGGAAGTCAGCGTTGCATTTACCTAAAAGGTTTTGCAATTTCTATGTTTCTCAAACGTATGTTACAGAAATGTTCTTTGAATTCTGAGGGCAGAACATGTCTTAAGTAAGCTTAATCACATTCGTGAGATCGAATAATGTTTATAAAGTCAACGCAGTCTCAAAATTTAGTTTCATAAACTGTATCATATGACTTTAATCAGTAGACAATATAAACATCTTCCAGGACACGTTTGTTTGCGTAGCCATCTTCCCCACCAGCTGTTAAAATCTGTTACTATAGGGTATCCGTCTTGAGCTGAATGCAATGTACTTAAATAGAATTACACTAGACGTGTTAAGGTTTTTTTATAAAGCATCTTCCGTGGTTACTCTGTAAATTGGATAGATATGTTCGTATATTTTGATTGTTTTAGGTTAAAAACAGTTTCTTTATAAAGTTTGTCTGCAAGGTACTTACGATGTTTCTTCCTCCTTGCTAGCAGTGGCTGATGTCGAAAGACTTCATATCACATTTGCGCTTCGCAGTTTTTGGTATTCTTCTGTATTTCCTGCGCTGCATTGTTCATCGTTCACTTCCTTAAAATATCTCTCATTCTAAACAGTCTTTATGTCTGTTTGTTTGTTTTCGCTGACGATTGTGCTGCCAACCTGTGATTTGTATGTATGTGTGTGTGTGTGTGTGTGTGTGTGTGTGTGTGAGTGAGTGAGTGAGACTTTGTGAAATCTGTGAAATTGTCTTGTTTGTAGGTCGATACGTGAGGGGATTGGGGCTGAGCTGAGATTTCTTTTTTTTTTTTTTTTTTTTTTGCAGGGTGGACGGGGGAGGGGCCTAAACAGTGATTACAGGAATAGAGTCCGGAAGGATATGGCAGTGATAAACGGAGCCTGTGGTTATATGTGTTCATTTAATGCTATATTAAGTGGTCAATTAGTTTAAAGAGTGTGTGGTTTGCCAAGTATGTCTGATCATTTATGAGTTGTTTCTTTTCTGTTATGATTTTTTGGATGTGATAGTTTTCTTGTAAGGTGAGGGGTTTTTTTTGTTGTTGTTTATCCACATGGTTTCCATGTCTGTGTTTCTGGTTGTAATTTTATGTTGGTGTTGGTGTAAGTGTTCAGCAAAAGTTGAATGACTTATATACTTCCATGCTCTTACATGTTGTTTGTATCTGGTGTCAAATGCCATTATGGTCAGGCTTATGTATCTTCCATCACTTGTATTGCATTTCAGTAGGTATATTCATGATTTCTGATACATATCAGTTTTTTCTATTGTTTTTGGGAAATATCTCTGAAATGAGTCGTTGGTTTGGTGTGCTATTTTTATGCCTTGTTTCTTGAAAAAATAGCATATACTGTTGGTGTATTTGTGATTGTATGTCCTTTTATACAATCTTTTATTTTGTGTTTCTGTTTCTAAAGATTCAAAACAACCAAGAGACATTTGACATATACAGAAAACCGACAACAACAGACACAATTATAAGTGGGACATCTCAACACCCCAGTTCTCAAAAGCAGGCCATAATTGGATAAAGACTCCACAGACCAAACGCAGTACCATTAGATGCAGACAGTTACAAAAAGAAATGAATACCTTAACACAAAAGCCACAAACAGTGGATACTAGGATAATTTGGTAACAAAACTGAACAAGAAAATCAAGAAACAGAAAAGAACAACACCTAGCTGTCAGTAACACAAGGATAAAATCACACACAAACGAATACACAAAATACAAGAATATAACAATACAAAGTGTGAAACAAACAGAAAATAAAAGATGGTACACAATGCAATATAACCACACATACACACATAAAATATCCAATATTTTCAAAACCAACAACTCAATTCAGAAACAGTTTCCAAAAGGAATAGAAAAACCTGGTCTATATCAGAAATCAGGAATATACCAACTGAAATGTAATACATGTGATGGAAGATACATAGGTCAAACCACGAGGACTTTTGACACCAGATAGAAAGAACATGTAAGAGCAAGGAAGTGTAGAACAAATCATTCAACTTCTGCAGAACACTTACACCAACAAATTGCAATCAGAGACACAGACATGGAAATCATAAAGATAAACAACAACAAAGAACTCCTCCTCACCTTCCAAGAAAACTACCACATCCAAAAAACCATAGCAGGGAAGAAACAACTCATAAATGATCAGAAAAACTTGGCTATCGACACACACTCTTTAGACTGATTGATCACTTAATATAACATTAAATGTACACATGTAACTACTGGCTCCACTTATCACTGCCCTATACTTCCAGACTCTGTCCTAAAATCACTGTCCAGGCCCATTCATCCCCTCCCATCCCTCGAAAAAAAAAATTAAAAAATTCAGCCCAACCCCCCCCCCCCCTCCCTTCACACACACACACACAAACATACAAATCAAAGGGTTGGCAAGACTTACAACGTCAATGAAAACAGACAAACACACTTAAACACTGTGGCAGTGCAGAATGAGAAATAGTCCAAGAAAGTGAAATGTAAATAATGTAGCGCAGGAAATACTGCAGAATACCAAAAACTGCCAAGTGCAAATGTGAAATGATTCCCTTCGACATCAAGCGTTTCTAGCAAGGAGGGAAGGAGTAGAATACGTAAAAAAAAAAAAAAAAAAAAAAAAAAAAAAAAAAAAAAAAAAAAAAAAAAAAAACGCAGTAAGTACCTTTCAGACCAACTTTATAAAGATACTCTGTTTTTAACCTAAAACAATCAAAAATGTACAAACGTATGCTTCCAGTTTACAGAATAATCACGGAAGATGCTTTATAAATAAAAGCGAAACGCATGTAATTATTTTTAATTAAAATAGAGTCAGCTCAAGATGGATAACCTATAGCGACAGATTCCCCAGGATATTAAGCAAAATTTTCCATTTCGCTCCTTAAGTATGGGTATCTGAACAATACTAACTGAGAATAGGGAGACTGGAATATATTTTTTTATTGGCCCTTATTCATTTTTGGTGGAAGGGCAGCCTTCATGTGAAACTTTGAGTTGTAGCTAGAATACAAGTAACATTCATTTCCTTTTCAGATATATATATTCAATACGTTACTCCATATTCAATAACGTCAGTAGAGGAAACTTACACTTTGATGAAGTAAACATTCATGTATTTATCCTGGGAAGAATTGTCATTATAGCATGTCTTACATTAAACCAGTGTTATGTTATTAAATTCATTATGAAATTTTTGTTACACAAATTGTTATAAGTAGTGTAATGATGAAAATAGTGGAAACAGATAAAGCTGGAAAAACTGAATTGATGATGACATAAACTGACAGCACCGCTGCGTTGAGGGTTTGTAAGCGATTATCGTTGACAAGGCGTGACAATCATGACTAGCGCTCGTCGTTTATGATCTCTTTATTATTACAGTTTTCATGTTCTGTTACATGAATATTTTTAGTATACGATCACGGAGTTTATGTTCTGTTACATGAAAGCTCACAGTACATCAGTCCTTGTAGGTACATTGGACTGTCATGAGTTCATACACTAACGGGATGTAGTCATTGGCACGTCCAAAAACAAGTTACCTTCTGCTATTTTGTCACTTTTCCACGTCAACTCATCTTTGTTGATTACAAGCAATCGAGTGTCACATACACATCACCTCACTACCGTTGCATGACATAGGTCAGCGTTGACAGTTCACATGACCGTCTTATATCAGCTACATGTCAGTGATAGCATTCCAAAGCGAACATATTGTTCTTTTAGGTGGGTGACTAATATTTTGTTTGGCGACTGCCACATCATAGAAAACTAATTTAAATGTGGCTGAAATCTACAAAGTGAAGTATTAGGTAGTTGGAAATGTGCAAACGCGTGATCGATTTTGCATATGTGTGTGAGGGGGTGGGGGGGGGGAGGGAGAAGTGTAAAAATAACCTAAATACACCGAATACTCGTGTTAAATTAGTTTAAGAGCGAAGAAATTTATTTAAGATCTTAATTACCAGGTAGCATTTCTACAGACAAAGTGAAGCGCATGAAAATTTACTCAACGTGTTTGTTATTTCTTTTCTCTTCCTCTCATTGCAGTGAGAATTGGAAAAGTACAATGACTTATTCCAAAACAATGCCCCCACTCATGAAGGACAGCTTACCGCACTGAACAGAAGGAAACGAGCGAGAAGCGAGGCATCCCATGTTCTTATAGTTGGAAGTCCGCAGCTGTAAGTTCCGTGTTCGTGTGCTACTTGCCCTGATTCGACGTTAATTGGAGTGGATGGGAACCGTCGAGGGCGAAATATTCGTGATGAACCGAAAGGGTTGCTCACGGAGAGCGATTACGCAGGCAGGTATACTGTCGCAATGGTGTCTGAAGTTCTGCAATTTAATTTCGCTACGAAATTTGAAGCACACTCTTCCGTAAAGGCAACAAAACACTACAAGCAGGGAACAGACAAATTCCCTCTTAGGGCAATTACCTTCGGGAGGACGTGAAGTTACGAAGAACAGCTGCGATTAAAGCTGAAACCGACGCAACAAACTTTCAGCAAGAGTAGAGCAGTGTTGCCACATGTTACACTAGGACACGTTGTTGAATAATCGTTATTCTCATCTGTCAAATGGTTCAAATGGCTCTGAACACTATGCGACTTAACTTCTGAGGTCATCAGTCACCTAGAACTTAGAACTAATTAAACCTAACTAGCCTAAGGACATCACACACATCCATGCCCGAGACACGATTCGAACCTGCGACCGTAGCGGTCGCTCGGCTCCAGACTGTAGCGCCTAGAACCGCACGACCACTCCGGCCGGCTCTCATATGTGGTTCTGTTTACAAAAACTACTGTTTTTGTCATTCTTTACGAGATACCAATTACACTTCACCAGATTAGACAAACTGTATTCCGGTCCATAAAAGATATAAGAGAACTGAAGAATGTTTGGAGCGTAAGGTACCCCCCGAAGGCGATGTCATTAGACACAAGGCACAAGCAAGAGAACGTCGGCGTAGAAATTGACAGTTTGATTCTAAAAAGAATTTTTCGTTATTCACCTAAGTTGTTTCATCTCTAAAGAAAAGATTCTCGTGTAAGACCATTCTCATCCAGATACTGTTGCTTTCATGTCCAAAATACGAGACATGTAACGCAGTGGTTACAACACTGGACTCATATTCGGGAGAAAAATGATTACAATCTATAAAATGACTTTTATCTTAATAATATGAATATTTATATATGTGTTTGGAGAGAGAGATTGATTTTTGATTGAGACTTTACTTTAAGTCGTAACTGGTACCTGAATTTTGGTTGCTGCCTCCTTATATGATCAACTTCTGCATCAGTTGGTGACGTATTATAATTTGGAGGAAGTTTTTTTCCTCAAGATTTAAAGTACGACTCTGTTGGTTACTTGGCCGTATTGCGGATAGCTTTGAGCCCAAGTTTTCGTAGCTTTTCATACTTGGACCACTGTTGTAAGTAAATAAGATCAAACAGCAATCTGCTTTTCGTGAGAAAAGGACAATGCTTGGCACACAAACTTCCTTCAAACTACACGTCCTGCTACATCAAAATAGGTCAGTCAGCGACGACAATGAAATTCACCCCTTTTTCCAAAAACAAGATATTTCTATTCTTCACTTCCAGAAAATTTGTATACATAGATGTTTGGCAACTCTTATACATACTTACTCGGTTTTATCACTAAATTAGCAATTTTCATTAAATGTACCAATACGTTCTGAGCGACGGCCTAGCAACACGCCGTCTTTCCACTAGATGCAGATAAACAGTCCTCTTTTTTTTAATAATTCAATTGTATTTTTTTTCAAGAGTCCATACTCAAAGATTCACAACTACTATCGTCACGGAGATTGCACGCTAAATAGTTTCTTGCCGTCCAGCTGCGCTTCGCTTGGTATTTACATACATTACTGAGCTTCTCTGAATAATATTAGGCACAAATTAGTTAACAAAATGGCAATGGGGCTCACATACAATTCAGCGTCGGGCCATTGAGATTTATGTTTTCCGTGATTTCTGTAAATCATCTCAGCAAATTTCGGGACTGTTGCTTTGAAAAAGCACTGCCGAAACAAGAGCTTTTTCTCCGTCTCTAATGACCTCGATGTCTACTGGACTTCTAGTCTTCCTTCAATACTAAAAAGTCAGATCTTGCAGCATTTTTACGTGATAAGATTTCAGGTTTAATAGTATCCGTGAAATCTATCAGACCATCGGTTGTGGAATACGCAACTGTATCCTCGCTCTGTATCCCTGCTTTTTGTGGACTGCGTAACAGAAACCCGCTGGCAAATGCTCAGACCCGCTGCCAAACGCTCAACCGTTTCTTACCGTCTGCCAGCCGCTTATTTCCGTTTACAGAGTCATCCTATTACGCAAAAATATACAACTATGTCTCACTGGTAATGTCATTTCTCCCATTCTCTCGTAAAGTGAACTTTTGTATTCCAGGCACGTGGTATTTTTTAAGGAAGATTAATTTTTTCCGTGTTTGTTATTAAAGCCATGACAGCACTGAATGATTTGTAACAGTATATCGGGACATACGACACGCGTAGCGTGTGTCCACACCTGCACCTACATGCATGCTTCGCAACACATTGTACAGTGCGTAGCGGAGGGTACACCATAGCAGTATTAATGACTCCCTCTCCTATTCCTTTAGCCTGCAGACTGAGAGGAAAATTACTGTCTGTATGTCGTTGAATGCACAATAATTTTCTTCCTTGTTCGTAATTGTCAGTACGACGGAGACAAGATGTAGTCTGCAGAACTATTGGACAGTTTTTTTTTCCATACATGTTCTCTAATTTCACACAACAGGATTTCGAGCGATGCACGTCTTTTATCAGTCTAGATTTCCGTTTTAAGTTCCAAGAGAATTCCTGTCACACTTTCATACGGGCTTTTACCGTCCTGTGATGATCAGTGTCACGCGTGGAGACAGTCCTCTCTCCTTGAGAAGTGTGTCGGCTGAATTTGAAAAAGCATACCACACAGATTAGTTTCGATAAATGAGCTTGCTTGAAGCAGCTCCGTAAAGTTTATGAGGAATTGTTGAAGAGGGATAGAAGAATCCAACAACGTCAATGGGTTTAAGGACTCTTAATATAAAGAATCTCCTGTCTTGAACATACCTCTATGTTTCTTAAAAAAAATGCCTGTGACTTTCTGTACGTACACACAAACTAACTGTATAACGAAATGTCAAAGTAAAAATTGTTTAAAAATTACGAAAACAGAATCTAAGATAATTCTTCAGTCTTCGATCGCGTCTTTCACGTTCAAGATTCACAAATCGATTCAAATTTAAACCTTCTCGTTTCTTTTCCAAAATTCATCTGAAACGTCTCTCAAAGTACAGTTTTCACTTTAATACCCAGGTGAAGATGCATACAGGAGGAATAAATCGTTCATTGGGCCACATTCCAATGCACATTCAGGAAATCTGACACAGTTTTGCTTGATGCAGTTGAAAATATTCTGCAGCGTGGAAAGCTTTATTACATAATCAAAATTGACAGTTTTCATCATTGATCTACCATTAATGCCATCTGTTATTCATTCTTCGAAGTGAATTTTCCTTGCTGTTATTTGTATTAGTAGAGACTAACCATGCTTTTTATTCAGACCCTTTTATAATATTCGTACAGAACGCAGGAAATTTTTTTGTCAGTTTGTTTGTTCTTTCACAGTAGAAAGCCAAGACAATCAGCAGTTTAAGTTAGCGCCTTCAGTTACAAAATTTTTATTATCGTTTTAATAGCATTACTAAATTATTTTATCACTAGATGGTAGTACACAACTTTGGTAACATTGAAAGCATTTTGCTGACAACGGAAACCTTGCAAAAGGCGATGAAGAAATAGTAAATAAGTCTCCTTTATCTTATTCACTGGTTTCAAAATAAAGCAAAAGTTGGGTTTGACGTCGCCCTGATGTTCAGTGATCCGGCGAATGATTACGACTTTTGGCTTAACGGCTGTTGCAAAGCATCAGATGTAGCGGATTGAGCATGTCCTGACATCGTTTGTTATTACATCTGTCTTAGTCTGGAGTACTCGGTATATCATGTCACGCAATTTCTCAAACTTTTCACGCAACTTACGAATACATAGATGCAATTCCCGGTAATACCGCATTTACGCCTTGTTACGTTACAATATGCAGCATGGTAGCGGCTGCAAGTGGGGTTGTTTAAGGCACGCACAGACACTCTAAAGTGAGTGGCGAGCTCGCTTTCGCGCCCGTAAGACGTATGCGTCCCTTTGTGCCACTCATGTGTATCACATATTCTGAAATCAGAGGCGGAGGCTGTTACGTAAATAGAACGTGGCGTATTTCATCTGTTTTACACATGCGTGAAAGTTGGTGGTTCTATGTAAAAAAAAGTACTCTATTAGAGAACATGCTGTCAGTGGAAACCATCCACGATTGTGACTGGCGTCCAACCTCCAGCATGAAGGGAAGGTTCCTTTCCGAACTGGAATGTATTAACTAAATAAAATGGGTTTATCTATTGCGCACACGAGGATAGAACGACGAGAAAGTAGGTGAGAGCCTACACGCTGGCTGCAAAAGCACCAACATCCACAGTTTGCAGTTTTTCGTTTGGATTATCACATTTGTATGAGCTTCTTACATCTGCTAAATTAAAGACCAAGCGTCCCGATTAGGCAGGGACAGTTCCGATGTTTGTGGTCCAGTCACTTTGTCCCTATCGGGTACTGCTGGGCCGCCTAATTAGAAACCAAATCAAATTCTCTGTCATGTGCGATTTCAAAATATAACTCTCTATGAAACATTCTGGCAGATTAAAACTGTGTTGTGGACTGAAACTCGAACTCGGGACCTTTGTCTTTAGGGGGAAAGTGCTCTACCAGCTGAGCTACCCAAGCTTGACTCAGTCCTCCCCCCCCTCCCCCCCCCCCCACACACACAGCTTTACTTGTGCCAGTATCTTGTCATTCTGATAACTTTGTATATTTATAGCAATTTAAAACTGTCTACACTTCATCTGAATATCGTAATCGTAATCTAACATACCATAACGCGCCGTATAATTAAATACATTCACACGGCTTGCATGATGATGCGTTGATATTCAGTACTTGGTCTGAAGTTGGTACTACTGAGCTGCATTTACTTAGCTGTGATGCTAATGCTTTCATGTGTATTTCATTGGTGTGAGTACAATAGGACCTGAAGCACAGCTAGTAGATTCTTCATTAACTTCGCTTACACTTTAACCAGTTCAGCAATACCCAAACGGTACTGCATTTTCAGTTCGTAATATCGGAAGTGAGTAACTTATTCATAAATCAGTATCGTAAACGATGCGATATATCTGTTTTAATGGAATGAAATTCAGGCAAACAAATCCTCATCATTATGTTATTTATTTACTTTTAAAACAGGTATCTATTCGTAAAAAGAGAGTCTGGAATTCTATGACATTTCAAATTTAAAGGCAAGCAAACATTTCTTGAATAAATTCATTCATCACAGAAGTTTGTGGGCGTGAACAACTCAGTGTTAAAAGCGTCTCGTAGTTACCAACTTTGAAAGCTTTAATGTGGCATAATTTTACAGTAACTAGAAAGGTGACTAGTTTTAGATTATGTTTCTTATATTACCATTTAGTGTCTACTATTCATTTTCTCGTAGGCTAGTTTAATCTACGTATAACAATTACAGAGCATTTTTGCTTTCCGAACAGGGAGCAGTTTTAAAGTTGGTCCCAGGTTCGACTCTCACAAGTATAATCACCTTAGTAAGGTAGGGATTATTCACCCAGGCCAATTATTCCGAGTCGTCTTCTGACTGGATCAATGCGGGCCAATACGAGTTCCTCTCCTGTGCCTACCTCTTCATCTCAGAGTAGCACTTGCCACCTACGTCGTCAAACACTTGCTGAATGGATTCCAATCTTTGTCTTCATCCATAGCTTTTACCCTCTACAGCTTGCTCTAGAGCCTAATAGATGTCCGCTCATGCTGTCCTTTTTTCTTGTCTCTGTTTGCCGTACATTCCATTCCCCTCCGATTCTGCGGAGAACCTCATTTTGTACCTTATCTGCCCTCTTAACTTTCAACGTTCTTCTTTAGCACCAAACCTCAATCTTCCCGTATTCACACTGTCCATGTTCCACGACCATACAATTATGGGCTCCAAAAGTACTTTCGCAGAAATTTATTCCTCAAATTAAGGTCTGTGTTTGATACTAGTACATTTCTCTTGGCCAGGAATGCCCTCTTTGACTTCTTCTACTTCGTGAATCCCTGTTCTGATGTTAAGTTTCTCGCTGTTCTCATTCTACTACTTCTCATTACTACGAAGCATGAGCTGTCAAAAGCCGATTATGCGATAATTCTCACACTTGTCGACTCTTGCTGTTTTAGGAATTTCGTGGATTATGTTTTTCCGAATGTCTGATGGTATATCGCCAGTCACATACATTCTGCACACCAACATGAATAGTCGTTTTGCTATCACTTCCCCGAATGATTTTAGAAATCCTGATTGAATGTTCTCTGCTTAAATTGAGATTGATAACTGCTGTTTGGTGTTTCTTTCCCACTGTAAACCATCGTATTACCAGGAATATCCTTCGGTTGCAGTGCGAGACACAGATTTTGCACCAGCTAACGCCGCAAGTCACGTCGAAATCCCCTCTGCTGTTTCGCGAAGCTCCAGTACAGTCTGTGACTGTGGGCCGTTTCACTAGCAGTTCATGAGATGCGACGCAATTTGGAAGTCAGGTTACACACTGAGAACCTCTCCGAATGCCCGATAAACTTGCCACTGTCTGCGGCTGGTGGATCTCATTGTAGATCTGCGAGTTGGCTTCCTGAATTCACCCTCTTGTCCTTCGCGATCAGTGTGCGGCTGTGCATAATAAGCCCGGGCATTAGCCAGTTACAGGTCCGCAATGGATGCCCTGATCCGGCACGTAGCTCACTCAGTTAGCACGTAATTACGTTCGGGATGCGGGATTCCAATGCTAATCCATGACACACGATGGTCGCTCGTCAGTAATGCGTTACGTGTGCGCCGGATTCCAAATTGCACTGACTGGGAAGGGACTGGTCTTAGGGCCACTCAAATAGTTATTTTATTACCGGGTAGTAAAGTTAGACGTTGGAATCAAGCTAAGTGATAAAGTACTGACAAAAATAACTTGCCGAAAACAACGACCCTGGGTAAATCGACTACATACAGTATTTTGTTGAACCGAAAATACAACAACTGAAAACTCTTCCTATTTAGTTTTCTGCCTGAAATTTTTTCGTATGCAATGTTTCCTTCCGTCAAAGCAATGCAAAATGATGTCAACTGTAAAAATAACAAATAAGGCTATTGTACAAAATTTATTTTTCTTATTAGCCAGGTTTAGCTTGTAATGCACTCATCAAACAGAGAGTTGTCATCTTCATTAATGGCTAACAGATTTCTAAAAAAATTTTACAGACCAAGCGTACGTAGTGAAAATGCTGACAATACAATAGTTTTGGAACAATTACAGCAACAAAAGACGTCCAGGCTATCCTGCTAATTAATTGTATTGAGAGGGGCATATTGCAGACAAGGCCGGTTTAAGCCCCAAGCGACAAGATCCGTCGCCTAAGGCACCAAGCTGAGAAGGGCGCCAGAGGCAATCAAGTGCAAGGTTTGTATACAGTACGTATCACAGTTAGTAGGAAAAACTGACACTGGTGAATGTGCACGAGGGAAAATCGAGGGAGCCAAATTAGAAGTCGATTGTGTAGTAAAATGGCTCTGGTTGCAGAAAATGGCAAGCTTACGTTATTAAACCGAATCATTCCGCTTTAGGATGTTACAGAATTATTTATTGCCATTGCAATTTCGTCACATTGTCATTTTCAAACATTGTGGTATGTTCTAACCCGCTCAATGATAGATACTGTGAAAGAGCAGTTGCATGCGGTGTTGTGAATTTATCTGCTGTTCCATGTACCATACCTGTTCGAAATCTGGTGAAACAATGATATGTAAACATGTTTACGTCTTTGCCGCTCTTGTAATCCATTTACCACACCTGCTACATGACATTTAAACGTAAGTGGTTCAAAATGGCTCTGAGCACTATGGGACTTAACATCTGAGGTCATCAGTTCCCTAGAACTTAAAACTACTTAAACCTAACTAACCTAAGGACGTCACACACGTCCATGCCCGAGGCAGGATTCGAACCTGCAACCGTAGCAGTCGCGCGGTTCCGGACTGAAGCGCCTAGAACCGCTAGGCCACCGCGGCCGGCAAACGTAAGTGTTTACGTCGTTGTTTCACCAGCTTTCTGACGTGCATGCTTTATGGATCAGCTGATAAATTCACAACACGACTTGTAACTGTTGTTACACAGCATGTCACTGCTTGATATCATCCAGTGGGTTACAACAGACCACAGTGCTTGAAAATGACCACCTGTTGAAACTACAATTGGAATAAATAATGTTGTAGTAGCTTAAAGCGGAATGAATTAATTTATAAATTTGGTGAAGGCTGTGGAACCTGTCATCGTCAAAGTTACTTTAGGTTACACATTAAATATTGATCGCCAGCTGAATTGAAATACACGATTTGAATTAGTAAATGGTATAAATTACAACTGTATGCTGAGATTGTATTTTCTGAATACGGTTGAACATATATCCTCTCATTAACTGTACCTAATATCATACCGCCAGCCCCGTACCATACATCCCACCGTAGTAATGCATTCATACTTTCCGTCACTTTTAAAATCCTAATTTTTCTGCCTCCGACCTGTGGAAGAAGCCTGGGATGTATTAGTTTTAAACTGTTGGTGACGTGAATAAAACCTTACGAAGTTTTGCGGTGTATTTTTTAATATATTATTATTCGTTAGTTAGTTAAAATATTCTTTATTTATTTATTATTGTAAATAAATATTTTTTGTGTGTGATTTTATTTTATTTATTGGTTTAGTTATAGTTTTTAGTTGGTTTAGCTTAGTTTCCTATTTTCTTTTATCTTTAATCTCCTGAAACGCTGAAAAATATAAATATTTCGTTTTAAATACCACAGAAGAGCATTAGGTGTATTCCGCAGCGGTGATATTGCGGAAATTCCTCGTCGTTATCTGCTCCACCTCAAATCTCTATAACCTTTATTCACTACGCAGATCATTCGGCACAACTGTGTGCTATGTTGTTTGATGAGTATGGATGATGCGTCCAACAATTAGCAAGTTAAAGTTTATTAATTCGGAGACAATCTCTCGGAGAATTATAACCGTGGAAATTGCAGGTTCACATTATCGTTCCAAGCTTCATCTCCGAGCGATCTACGTCTCGTAATATCTGTACCGCGATAATTAACTAATTTCGGTACGGAAATTCTCACATCTTGAATACTTGATGCTTGTTACTGGATTTTATTTTGTGCAAAACACTATTTGTACATTTACCATATACCGTAATAGCGTCTCACAACAATATAATCTCTATACTCGTCTCACACGTTCGATCTCTCCATTTTCTTCACAGAGAACCCCTAAAACAAAATCTTTGGTTTGTTAAGACACAGAGACGCGTTCGTAGCACGGAACGTCCGATTTTCTCAGTCGGTACATGCCGTTCATCACAGTATCAATTCGTTGCACCCCAATTATGCTCGTGTTCATGTTGAATCACTAAATGTGTTTTCATGTACGAGTCCGTTTCCGTGACGCAAAGTTGTACCTTTCACCGTACGTCAGCGTTGTTTACCTGCCTTTTCGGCGTTGGTATCTCGTAGCTTTTGCCCCAGATTAGCTGGAAAATCGCCACAAATCACTGGTAGCTACCACCGGCACTAAAACCGATCTCCGTGACGACTGTTCACTGTCCCGTGTCAGAGTCTGCTCTTTCGTGTCGGCGTCGTCCAACGAGTCATCTGACTACTTAGTAATTTGTTCAAATGGTTCAAATGGCTCTGAGCACTATGGGACTCAACATCTTAGGTCATAAGTCCCCTAGAACTTAGAACTACTTAAACCTAACCAACCTAAGGACATCACACACACCCATGCCCGAGGCAGGATTCGAACCTGCGGCCGTAGCAGTCCCGCGGTTCCGGACTGCAGCGCCAGAACCGCTAGACCGCCGCGGCCGGCCCTTAGTAATTGATATTTCTCCTAGTGAGGTGGCGAACGCCTTGGCTGTGTCTGACCACCACGCAGCTGAACCCTCTTACTACGTTGTCATGCCAACCGTATTGAGTCGGCACCCTGACCCATTTGGCACGTACTCTGGCCGTCGATCCAGACCCCCCTCTGTCCACGCGGGCCTTGGTGACAGTGGATCGTGCTCCAATACCTTCCTCCCTGGGGACGCCGCACTTAATAGTCCTGTGGATGTGGAAATGGCTCCTGCTCCTGACCCTCCTTCTCAAGAGACCCGGACAAGCTTTCTGAAGAACGAGAGGATACCCCTTATTATGGTATATAATGTCACTAATTGTACAAAACTGAACACTGAGCACCAGCGGCTCATTTTCGGCCACTTGCGAGCTGTTTACAAAAAAGATCATGTGAAATACCTGCTCGACAGTAGAGACGACTATCTTACCATTCTTGACTTTGTCAAATCAAAGGCGATGCCCTACTTTACCCACCAGATAACCACTGAACCAAAATCATCATCAAGGACTTGCCACTAGAGGTTACGGCA
Organism: Schistocerca cancellata; assembly: GCF_023864275.1. Classification (NCBI taxonomy): domain Eukaryota; kingdom Metazoa; phylum Arthropoda; class Insecta; order Orthoptera; family Acrididae; genus Schistocerca; species Schistocerca cancellata. The sequence goes on from NC_064628.1 coordinate 277,223,983, forward strand.
GAGGAGGTCAAGGAGGAACTGCTTCAGCTCCGTTTCGAAGACCCTTTGGTCCACCAGTATAGCAAGAGGGATACTGAGACCCACGCATTGGTCCCCTGCACTACCCATGTCATCTCCCTTTCCTGGAAGGAGGACATAGACCGGATTCACCAAATCCGGTACCTTCTGTACACTAAGGTCCAGACTGAATCATACGAGGGCCACAATGAGCCAGTCATTAAACGCAATGCCAACGTCTATGACATACTGGATATTACCGCTCCCTGCCATTGCGTTGTGTTAAGTGTGCCGGCCTACATTTAGTGTAGAGCTGCGCACTTTCCACTTCAGAGAAACCTACATGTGCCAGGTGTTTGGAAACGATCCCCACAACATGGCATTGTGGAGAGGGTGTCCTTTCTACCAGAAGGCACTGAAGTCTTCCCATTCTCCCACAAAGAAACCAAGAACAAATCGGCGTCCCCCAACGCAACGGGATACAACCAACATTAGTGTTTGCTTCCCTTCACAGCTGCTCTGGTACCATCCACTCAGGCACTGGACAGTTCTGTGGCTCCTGTGGCCCCTTGTGCCCAGACGCCTGTCACATCCTTAGCTGCTGCAGCCTCGTTTCGTCTTTATTGTCCGTCTTCCATTATGGCTCCCACTGATCACCGACTATAGGAGCCAGATGCAGGTTCTCCAGTCCACCTGTAGCCAGATCCTGGCCCTCTGTCCTCACCCCCACTCTGCCTGCTACAACACCCGCCGCTTTCCATTACAGGGCCAGCAGCCCACCTCGGACTCTCCACCAGTGGTGGAGACTGATGTGTCCCTTTTGGAGAACATGAGCTGAATCCTCCAGGCCATCTCCTTCTTCATGAAACCCCACATCTGGGCTGTTATTCGTGACACTGCACACAAAATTCGTCGGTTGGAGGATGGGAACTCCAAGGTCATCGCCGTAGTGGAAGGACTCAGTCAAATATTGTTGTAATGGTGAATCGACCACAACGCCACCACCAGAACCTTTGGGATCTTGTCACCTGCATAATGCAAATGGCATAAAATGGATGAAGATGGAGTTGAACATCTTTCTCCATGACCATCCTGTGGTAGTTTTACTGGTCACAGAAACACACCTCATCCCAGAGGATGATTTCCACCTTCACAACGTGGTGTGTTAACGCTCTGACTGCCACACCCACCATGGTGGAGGCATAGCAGTGTTCCTCAACAAAGATCTTGTCCATACCCAAGAGACTCTCTAGCCAGTGGAACATATAGAAGCCACAACAGTCACCATCTGCACACGCATTGGTGCCATTGCCTTTGCAGCAGCGTATTTGAGTCCAAACAGGCCACAGCTGGAAGCGGTCCTCCACGGATTGACGTCCTTCATCAGGCTCATCATTGGGGTGGATCTCTATGCCAAGCACCCCGCCTGGCATTCTTAGATCTCTAACCCCAAAGGCTGGCTCCTCCTTGACCTGGAAGATACTTTAGCACAGTCTATGGCTCCCACGAACCTACCCATATCCCAGACCATTCTTACTGCCAGCCATAGGTTCTGGATGTCATCATCTTCAAAATCATCGCCACTCAGTTTTCACTGGAAGTTCTCCACGAACTTGCACTTCACCAATGCTGCCTTTTCGTTTGATATTCATTCCGCAGTGACCCTCACAGACAAGCTTGCCATGGTACTTAATAACACTACTCGACACGACGTCGACTTGACAACACAAGCCAATAGAGTCCATGCCATGAATTACCTTATCGACAAAATACAGAAAGTAGTGGAGCACTCCACCTCTGCTGTACCTCGGGATTTAACCCCGTGGATGATTTGCCTCCCTGTTATGGGAGCTAAAGGTACTAAAGAACCGCTACCTCCAGCGGTGAAATCAGTTTCGCGATCCTCAGGACAAACGCAAAATGATACCCCTACAGCGCCAATTCTTCCCCCGGCTCGCTGATTGGAGGTCTGAACAATGCGAGCACTGGATGTCCACTTTCCCCTCCACCATAACACTGACTGGGCAGTCATTTCACGCCCTGTGGCGTTCTATGCCAGTGACTGCCCCTCACTGATGCGTTCGAGGCCCAAAACCGCTACCTTGTCCAGGACCTTTCTCCAGACTATCTACATGGCGAAGTCCTGACAGCTGTTGCTTCTTTCTTCAACCCCCCCCCCCCCAATGCTGCTCCCCTCCTTACGCCCATGGTAGAAATTCAGCGTATCTTACGACGGAAACGTGGACGGTCGGCCCCTGGATTTGACGAAATTTTAAACAAACATTTTGGCACCTTCCCCACGTGCCTCTCATCTTGATCACCAAGATTTTAAACTGTTGTCCCACGTGTGGTCTTTTTCTCCCTCAGTGGAAACAAACCAAGCTCACTGAGGTCCCCAAGCGTTTCAAGGACTCTACGGTCCCCACCAACAACAGGCCTATCAGCCTCCTGAATACTATGGCGAAGGTCTTTGAATCTGTGATCCTCCACCGAGATTCCCAACCTCTGGTTGCGGCTGGGACGATCCGACCTGAACAGTTTTGATTCGCTTTGACCTCGCTGCCTAACTTCAGGTCCTACAGATCACAGAATATGTCAGCAAAGCAATCAACACTGCCAAGTCAACAGCTGCCGTTTTTCTGGACTTGCACAACGCCTACGATAAGATCGGGCCAGACAACCTAGTAAACAAGATGCTGACACTACCACTATACTAGATATTTATGTCAAGATCGTGGATGACTTTGACCTGTGGTAAAACATTTCTGTTTTGAAGAGCGCACCGCAGTGCTCGTAGTGTGAAGCAGTCGCACTCGGTTTCTGGCGGTGGCGCCGCTGTGGCAATCGCAGCTTTGGTGTCTCCCTCTGGTGGGAAAGGGGAAAGGTTGCATGTTCACGTGCATTTAAGGGGGCTAGGAGCTTTCCAGAGGCGGTTAGTCAGTCGGAGGCAGTTGGTCAGCCAAGTCAGTCTGAGTCGGGAGTCGGGTCCGTTGGTCAGCCGGCTCAGTGTTGCGCAATTAGTGTCTGTCTGTCTGTCGTCCGGAGTGCTAGCATGTGTTAGGCCCCCAGTCTGCTCGAGTTTGATCAAGCAATAGGCATTGGCAGTTGGATCGATCGGTTGGTCGGTCGCGCACTGGGACACAAGATGACTTGTCCATTTTGAGCGTTGGCGCATGTGAGGTCGTCACGTCAGTCCAGTGGCCCGCGCCGTATAGCGAGGGGTAGTGGCTTCGCGACCGACACGAAAGCAACAGGATTCAACCCACGACATCGGCCTGGCCGGCGCGAGCTGCGACGCTGTGAGACGGGAGTTCGGCGCGCCTTCCTGCGTTTGTTGAAGCGGCTGGCAGCGGACGGTTCGGGAGAGCGTTTTGGGCGTGCTGCGCCAGGTCTTCGCCAGACATCGCAGTTTATTAAAAGGTAAGTGAGTCGTTCAAAATGGTTCAGATGGCTCTGAGCACTATGCGACTTAACTTCTGAGGTCATCAGTCGCCTAGAACTTAGAACTAATTAAACCTAATTAACCTAAGAACATCACACACATGCATGCCAGAGGGAGGATTCGAACCTGCGACCTTAGCGGTCGCTCGGCTCCAGACTGTAGCGCCTAGAACCGCACGGCCACTCCAGCCGGCTAAGTGATTCGTGATACGTTGTTTCATTTACTTGTTAAATTCTACTTGTGTTCTTGGTCAGGCCAGCAGCCGATTTGTTTTTGTGTCGTCCCACCAGTCTTCTCCGTTAGCCCACCCGCGGGATTGTGGTTATTTGTGAATTGGGTGGTCCGTTTTTCCCTTGTAGAATTGGGGAGGGTTAGAGCAATCTGCGGTTCGGGTTGTTCAGTAATCCCCCTGTCAATCTGCCATACGTTAATAGGTGCCTCTGTCATTTTTGTCGCATTCGGTGTTAACGAATTTATAGAATGAAGGTGTAAAGGCCGAATTCCTGAAACATGTTTTTACCTTGCCTATCATCTTGCGAGGCGGTATATGTGTAATGTAGAGCATGTTGTACATTTTATATAAGTCTGAATTTCATGGGTTTTATTTAAATAGTCATTTTTATAAAGTTGCCACCCTTGCACGTAAGAGTCTTTTTAAGAAATAAATTACACTTTCGCTGGCAAATAATTTCTTAGTGTGAGTGTTTGTACCATTTCCATCCCTCTGACGGGGTGCATAGTTAATGTGTTTGTGTGAGTTGTTAAAATTTTTGGTTTAAAGTAATCTGGTGTGTTGCAGATTTGCACCAGTGTAGTCTTTCAGAGGTTGTTGTGAGCAGTAGTCAATACGGCCGTGTTGAAAGGGAGTGGCAAGCTGCTCAGCCCGAAGACTAATACTGTCAATATTGTTCTTTCTACCGCAAAATAAAATTGTAATTTGATATTTCGAGGGTGCTTTTCTGCATATCAATTTTAAATCTGTTTTTGAAAAGGCTTTTATGAATAAAATTCCCATTTGTTAAGGGTAATTTCATTTTCATCATTTACTCCCTGGCAACTAATTCCAAGGTCACCTAGTGTGATTAAATGTGTTAATGTTCTTGATGAATCGCTAGTAAATAAAGTAAATTCTTAAGAAAAGATTTTGAAAGTAAATTCACGGTTCAGACTTCCTCCGTGGTACGACTTTCAATGAGGAATGCGTCTCGGCATTCGCCAATTGTCGGCGGGCACTCCATAAGGATCGGTGTTCTCTCCCATCCTTTTCAATGTCTATTTGAATGTTATTTCTGTCATCCCCGAGTGCCACGTGGGACAATATGCTGGCGACACAGCACTATATACCACTGGCAGTGTTACTGTCGACTTTGTCATCCACCTCCAGCGACAGGTGGACGCCACCATCACCTGGTGCCGGACAAATAAAATAGCTCTTAATTCCGCCAAAATCACGGCTGTCCATTTCACCAAACGACGCTCAGTCCTCCGCCGCAGTGTTTCGATTGCAGGCGTGCAGGTGCCCTGGTTCCCGGCAACCACCTAACTCGGGGTCCGGATGGACCACAAGTTGCCCTTCGACTGTCATGGAGAGTATGTCGCCAACAAGGAGCAGAATCTGACCATGGCTCTGTACTCCCTCTTCTGCAGTAGGGCACCTAACCTCCATACCGAGCTCCGCATCTACCGAACAGTTATCCCGCCTGCTCTCACGTATGGCTCCGCTGCATAGGCCACGATTAGTGTCTCGAGGGTGCGGACGTTGTAGTACGTGCGGAACAAGATTCTCAGGTGGAGCCTGTACGCCCCGCCACTCACGAGAATTGTGAGTCTCCACGAGGAAGCGGATATCGTCCCCCTCAAGACGACCATACGGTGTAACGTTAGGCGATTCTATGAGAAAGTAGATGCTCTCCGGGACACTGTCCTTGGGTTACGCCACATTGGGACCACACATCCACGCCGCTGGCATCGACATAGGTTCCTCTAACCACCCTACAGGAATCGGATTCCAACCACGGCTAACGATAAGCCTGCCAAGCCCACCACAGATGCATCCTTTGGCAGGACTAGCCTCCATTCTACATCCACTACATTCCCACCCTACCTGCCCACGTCGAGCTAAATTTTTTCTGCCTGTCTGATGTAGTACTGTCACCGTTGGAGGGTGATATGGGACTCCAAGTCCCACCTCTACACCTTAAAAGTGTATTGCAGTGAAGAAGAGTCACTGCCCTGTGGATAAATCTACTGCCTCACCAACACAGTCATACCGCAAAAAACCGGTGATGTTGTATTGTAACACATTACATGTTAAAAAGAAACTGGCTTTGCATACGTTAATACACGATAATTTGTACTGATGGGCGAAATGAAAGAAAACGACAGTACAAAGCTCGGTGGTATACACGCAAGATTCCTCTTCTCTAAAGCCACAGATTGATCATAAAAGTTCACGAATAATAAATTACGATCAGTCAAGCACAGTCTTACATAGTACTGGATGCTGTTAATGTAAATTTACTCTGAGGCACTGGCGAACCATATTGTGATAGGTATTGCCATCACACTGTAAAGGGTCACGTTCTGATAGTAAGAAATTTGGTCATCTTGAAAGTTTGAAGTTACTGACTTTGAGTCGACTCACAGAGCGTCGCCGGAACATAATCGCGAAAGCTACAATTCTGATACATTTACTGAACACAATTGCAAATTTGTTTTCCCAGAGAATGAGCAGATATATATGGAACTAAAATGTACTGGAAAGAGTCCCATTTTGGAGACATGACAGGACAGTCGCTCGCTGAGGTGAAGTTGTACTGCGGTGGAGTTCATTTCCACAGAGAGAGAAACGTCTGCGTTTACGGCGAGTTTACGGCACCAAGGGTACGTGCTAGAATTCGCTCTAAAGGCTTTTCCCTTGTGCTCTTAGTGCAGCCCCCGGTACTGCTTGCATCGAGCAACTGCTACCGTCTCTGTTACGGCTATTTACTGTTTCTTTAGATGAAGAAATTTGGCCGCAAAATCCACTATACTTCTGGCATCGTAATATGTATCTCACGTTTCGTTTTCATTGCACTTGCCGTACTGGGTGGCACATGTGAATAGTAGGGTACTGGGGTCCCCGGACACTTTTTATAACAAATTGATATGGAAATGAATTAATCTGCTCAATTATTAACCCCAGTTAGCCGAGATCGTCCAGTTCCGCCCAGCTGCAGCAGCAGCACAATAGGAAGAAGCTGCGAAAGGTTAAGTACCCTCGTCTTAATGTCTCTGTTTACTGTCGTGTGGGGACGATGAAGTCTTTGTGTTTGTGACGGGTTTTCTTCTTTGCTCATCAGTGATTGCGACGTCATCCAGCCTGTCGGGGTCTGCAGCAGGGACGTGTCCCAGGACGCCGGAACCTGCAGCAGCTTCAGCACTCTGTGATCCTGTTGCGCACGTGGTCAGCTAGATGGAGCAGGGCAATGAGCTACAGTATTAGTGTCGGTTGAAGACACCCCAGCTAGCCCCTGACTCGCTGAAGTGCATCAACACGACGCAGGTCGGTACTGGACCCTACCACACGCCATGGCAGAGTATTCCGGTAATACTGCATGGACAAAGTGAGGATGTAGTGGATGAGAACAATAGCACCACTACTGTTCACTTTAGTGTATAATTACACAGCTAGTGGTACGAAGAGTTTACATACTGGTATAGAAGCAGACAGAGACTCGCGTGTTGTGACAGACATCGAGAATGCAGCTAGAAGTGTTAAAGTGCGGCTTTTGGAGGTAGAATGGGATGAACTGTGTCGTGAAAAAGCCTACAGCAAGCAGCAGCTGACAACCGAGTGTCATCCGACCTGTCCTCCTGCCGACATTCACTATGCTGCTCGAACTCTATCCATTACAACAGTGCACAATGACTCGGCACTCCATGTGAAATCTGGTGACACATCCACTTATCTACAGAACTTCACTATTATAGACTTGTTCTGTTTACAGATTAAAGAAAGAGTGAACAGATGGTTACCTTGTGTTAGAGCTGTGTATAGACATTGCGGAGTACCTAAGTATGAACAGTGTGCATGTAGACGACTTGGAAGAGTGGCTCAGTTTGGTGACAATGAAAACTAATGTACTGCCAATAAGTTTGAGTGAAATACTTGTTGTACTCTGTGCATACAAGAAGGCTTTATTTTCTATATTCTGCACTGGTATTAAGATAAAGAAGGAACATGTTGATGTAGTACATTCAGTGTATGATTACTGTATAAAAATATAGATAACCAAGTCCATCGCACGCCAGTACCTGACATAGTAAGTATCATGGCAGGATATAGTGTCCATTATTTTCTATAAAATCCCATTGCACGCCAGTACCTGATGAAGAAGGTGTCATGGTGGGGTGGGTGAAGCATCAAGACTTTTTCGTAAGCGACTAGAGCTGTGATGGTGTGCAAGAAGACAGGAAAAAAATGGCGTACTCCTTCCTGACAACATAGTCCATCCATCTGAATCAAGACAAATGTTCTCCTGTCGCTGCTACCACACCCAGACGGAATCTGCTTTGAGCATGTGCCTGTATTTTCAAAACCACTGTTTCAGCCCAAGTACCAAATATTAGAGGAAATATCACAGGGTGCAGATGGTGTGACATACTCGACATTCAGTGAGATCAGCGAGTGTTCATATTTGAAGATGCTGCTGTGGAAAACCAAGACAAAATTCGATGATATTTATGTTTTGGTCGTCCGATGGCTGTTGATGAATTTTATCTGAGTCAGACATCTTCCAGACTCCCAAAACAGCTGGTGAGGGATAATGAAACCTATTTATAGCATTCAAACAGGACAACCTGAATTTAAAACACATTTATTTGGCTAATGTACGAACCGATATGGCCATTCAATGATTTTGTGAAGGTATGTGCAGATTGCTGGAATCACTCACAGTATCGGTTTCTCGTTATTGATAAAACAAGAAAACTGAATGATGGCAGGTATAGACGGAACTTCCAGGAGGAGTTCCTATATTTATAGCCATGGACAGCAGTGAGTACATCAGTATACGCATCACCATGGATAAATTCGCACGCCTGCCAGGAGCTCAGTCTGATAGGATGGGTATGCAAAGACAAAACATTCGCTTGTACATGGACGCAAAAATTCAAACTCTTGAATTTTAAGTTGGAGGCTTAGGCAAGGACCTAGAGACGTATTGTCATACACTTCTGAGACTGAACAGTACAATGAATGATAGTTTTAAAGGAATCAAGTAGAAAATAAAGGACTTGACTGGGAGGGAAATAGCTGTTCTTCAGAAGGGAACATTGTATGAACGTGTAATGCAACTGCAAAGAAAGTAGGCGATGTAACTGAAGGGGAAATTAGGTTTATCCTAGAATGGGGAGCAGCATAAGAAGATGAAGATGTACAGTCCTGGAAATGGAAAAAAGAACACATTGACACCGGTGTGTCAGACCCACCATACTTGCTCCGGAAACTGCGAGAGGGCTGTACAAGCAATGATCACACGCACGGCACAGCGGACACACCAGGAACCGCGGTGTTGGCCGTCGAATGGCGCTAGCTGCGCAGCATTTGTGCACCGCCGCTGTCAGTGTCAGCCAGTTTGCCGTGGCATACGGAGCTCCATCGCAGTCTTTAACACTGGTAGCATGCCGCGACAGCGTGGACGTGAACCGTATGTGCAGTTGACGGACTTTGAGCGAGGGCGTATAGTGGGCATGCGGGAGGCCGGGTGGACGTACCGCCGAATTGCTCAACACGTGGGGCGTGAGGTCTCCACAGTACATCGATGTTGTCGCCAGTGGTCGGCGGAAGGTGCACGTGCCCGTCGACCTGGGACCGGACCGCAGCGACGCACGGATGCACGCCAAGACCGTAGGATCCTACGCAGTGCCGTAGGGGACCGCACCGCCACTTCCCAGCACATTAGGGACACTGTTGCTCCTGGGGTATCGGCGAGGACCATTCGCAACCGTCTCCATGAAGCTGGGCTACGGTCCCGCACACCGTTAGGCCGTCTTCCGCTCACGCCCCAACATCGTGCGGCCCGCCTCCAGTGGCGTCGCGACAGGCGTGAATGGAGGGACGAATGGAGACATGTCGTCTTCAGCGATGAGAGTCGCTTCTGCCTTGGTGCAAATGATGGTCGTATGCTTGTTTGGCGCCGTGCAGGTGAGCGCCACAATCAGGACTGCATACGACCGAGGCACACAGGGCCAACACCCGGCATCATGGTGTGGGGAGCGATCTCCTACACTGGCCGTACACCACTGGTGATCGTCGAGGGGACACTGAATAGTGCACGGTACATCCAAACCGTCATCGAACCCATCGTTCTACCATTCCTAGACCGGCAAGGGAACTTGCTGTTCCAACAGGACAATGCACGTCCGCATGTATCCCGTGCTACCCAACGTGCTCTAGAAGGTGTAAGTCAACTACCCTGGCCAGCAAGATTTCCGGATCTGTCCCCCATTGAGCATGTTTGGGACTGGATGAAGCGTCGTCTCACGCGGTCTGCACGTCCAGCACGAACGCTGGTCCAACTGAGGCGCCAGGTGGAAATGGCATGGCAAGCCGTTCCACAGGACTACATCCAGCATCTCTACGATCGTCTCCATGGGAGAATAGCAGCCTGCATTGCTGCGAAAGGTGGATATACACTGTACTAGTGCCGACATTGTGCATGCTCTGTTGCCCGTGTCTATGTGCCTGTGGTTCTGTCAGTGTGATCATGTGATGTATCTGACCCCAGGAATGTGTCAATAAAGTTTCCCCTTCCTGGGACAATGAATTCACGGTGTTCTTATTTCAATTTCCAGGAGTGTATAAAACATCACACTCCACCGAAGTCCTGTTAGTATAAAATGAGACATCAACTAAGCATGAAGCACGTAGGGCGCTAAGGAAGAAGATGCCAACCAAAGGGTGCATGAAAAACTGTATTCTGACAACGTTGTAGCAGCTAAATGCGCCCTGCAGCAGCAAGGAGCGTGAAAAACAAGATTGATTAAACCACCCAGGGTTCTACCGACGCCCTAGATGTCGGGTGGAATTATTCCATTCCTTTCCTTCCTTAGCCGGTCTCTCAGCGGTGGATTCACTGGTTGGGGGTGCTGCGGCTACTGCAAGGACATTCAGCTGTAGGAGGAACGAAGGCATAGCCGCATGATGGAGGCAGCAGCCATCGGAAAAGGGCTATACTTGAAACCGTACAAGGAAGAACTAGGTGTCTTCATATACAAAAAAAGGCCCCGTAACTGTCCTACCAGACAGGGAGCTTACAAATACTGACCTCCTTAAGTTTGTTAAGAAGAAATTCAAGAGTCCGGGATTCGGAGGTGTGTTTATGCGGAATACATTACCGAAAACTGTGTGGAAATCGGGAGAATGTGGAAATGTGAATCAGGAAATAGCAGGAGGAACTGGACTCCATGCTTAGCATATGTTATAAAAAGAAATACAAATAACACCTACTATTTCCACTCATTTGGTGGCTAGCAGCCCCCAGAAGAATTAGAACGATACTTCACAGACAGAATACATGTGTTCTACAATTTTCGACGCTACCAGGACTTCAATACATTCCCATCTGTGCATCATGTTTCTCCTGACGTTTACGAATGATGTATTAGGCGGGTATTAAGCAACCATTCACCAGCTGGTGTTTAGATGCAATGTCGTACACTCTTACTTTAAAGGAACGATCGTCTGTATTACATGCGAATTACTTACCAGCAACTGATTTCAGCATTGGAGATTGCAGTACCGCCCTAATTGGACTGGAGATATACATCATTCCAAGTATCACAGAGGCTAACAATAAACTGCACCTGGAAATCGATGGTAAAAACGAAATTGCGGAAATTAAACCTGCTGCACACGATACTGACGTTTTAAACGAAGTTTTAAAACAATCTGGAAAAGGGATTGAACTCCGTGTAAACAATAGTACACTTATATCTGAAATAAGGACGATGAATGCATCGATTGACTGTAAACAGAAAGGTTTAATAGGCCGACTTCTGTGTTTCACAAAAGGACAGGTCTTGAAGACAGATCCCGGTAAATTTTACAGATCTCATCAGACACTGGGTACTCTCCCTCTCGGTACAATACGCGTTGAGTGTACCATTGCAACGAACACATCTCTCTACGATAGATTGATTCATTCAGTTTACGGATTCTTCCGATCAGTTAGAAAAGGGTTAGGACTGTTGGCACTCCTACCAACGCTACATATTTTCCAGTGATAGTTAAGACACTGGACTATCTGGAGCTGCTTATTGTAGACCAGAATAATCAACTTGTTGACTTTCGTGGTGAGTAAATCATTGTACGACTACATCTAAGACAGGACGGGCGTAAGGTATAAAACCAGCGCACAGCACAGCACTTCGCAGCAGAATCACAAGGTGATAACACGTGCGAACTACGAGTTACTTAAATCAGTAGGCTTGAAACCTCGTAATGACGTCGTCGCTAAATATATCTGACTAAGTGGAATACGCTGAGTGAATCAGACGCCAGTAATACTTCTCGCATAAAATGCATACTTCAACGACTTTTAACAAGAACGATCAAATCAGTATTTTCATCCAGTACCAAGACTCTTTAACTCTTCGACGCAAGAGTGTCATGTATTTGGACGGATCATGTAAGAGAAACGATGATAGCCATACAGTGGACTCAAATTTTTAATAAACTGCTTTGGCATTCCTGTTCCAGGAAATACGATATAATCTTAATACTGGAATAACATCAACCCTTGAAACACATGTCTCATCATCACCCTCGAATTTGAATAGTTTAGAAAATGCAGAATGCTTCATAGACGAGCCTATGGGAAGAGCAGCAGAAGAGTAGTATTGATTTACTGCTTGCATACCTCTAAAATGTTTATGAGGTACTTTGAGGAGATGCAACGTATTATTATGAATACTAAACAAGAAGTTATTTTGGTACGGAGTGGAACGGACAGCAACTCATACTTTCAACGAGCTCCAGAGAATAATCAGATCATCATCAATAAAATTGTATCGAAAATGCCACACTTCGCTGTGGCAGACGAGGAGTCGTTCAAGCTTTTAAATGTTCTGAATACCGATACATATCTGCCATTAGCTTTCCGCTCTTGGAAAGTTTTCGAGTATCCGATGTTACCAACAGCGAGCAGACAAACATGGGCTATTTAATACCTTTGTGCAGCTCGAAATACCGAAATTCTTCATGCTTGCATTTCAGACCAATAGAAAGAGGAATTTAGCAAATGATTCCACCGTATTTGACAAATGTAATTAACTAATGCCGGAGTCTACTTGAATTCAGAATTCTATCCGTATGACAGTTTAGTTCTACAGTCGGACGAGAATGTGTACAGTCTAGCATTAAACATGTTCGCAAGGTTCCGTACTTCTTACTATGAAGGTGTTGAAAAGGAAGGATGGCTACTTAGTCGACGGAAATTCAAGGAACTGGCACCAATCATAGCAATAGAGTGTTCTAAGCAGAATGAGATAGTTAAATCAAGGATTAGTGGATGTACGAATCGAATTTGAATATTCGTCAAATTTCGCAGAGCACACTGTTGTGCATACTGTAGTTCTATATGAGCGTGTGATTAACTTTTGCCCACATACTGGTGTCGTGCAGCGTGCTGTATAAATAACCAAGTGATGTGCCATACCAGAGCATTTCACAATGACATCTTGCAGTGCAAACATCGTTGCCGACATTCAAAGCTTCTATGATGATAATTCATTAAAGACATTAATATTATATACAGAAGATGCTGGTATAATAGAGGCATTCTCAGCAAGAATTGCATCAGCGAACCTTTCCGAGGATGTGACAACACAGAGCAGCGCAAAGTGGTTAACACGTTTATTTCAAGGACACCACTGGAACGATCCTTGTTACTTTATAAAGAAATGATGAAGTCGCTTCAAATATTCGATCATCCTGAGGCCATCATCTGCTTCCAAGGCGAGAAGAAGATCACATGGATGCAATGAAACTTAAAGTTTACATCTACTCGAGACCTGGAATTTTACCGATACCCTAGCATCCAGAAGCTCAATAAGAAGAAGGTGTTTGAAAATAGTGCTTACGAATATGTAAAATTACTTTTAAGTTGTATTAATGAAAATAAACAAATTTTCTATCTCACATTTTGAGTTTTTCTTTCTTTCTAATTCCTACTTAGATGGTACGTAACTTTGTCTAGATCCTACGTATGTGGCTTTGTTCAAGCAAAGGAGATATAATTTCAGACATGTTTGCTCTAAGTCTTTGGAATCGGAATGATCACGCGCCACCTGTTCCCATAAACCCATACATGCAGCACGACAAGCGAAATCCCATTCAATCATTATATACATTTTGTTTTCCTCCCTCTTAAACGTCACCTACCTCATGCTTGAAACTAGTATCTTGTGCATCTTTCACAGCTTTTACACATGTTCGTAAGGATAGGGAAATAACAACAAATACATATGGTAGCGAATAACAATTCGTTATTCAGGCATAAAATATTCACAGTAGTAAGACAGCTTGACATTTTGTAGTTTTTACAATACACCGAGTAATACTGCTTTTAAAGTCACAGTTTTTGTCACTGTTTGATTTTTTCGTTCACAGTTCTTGTTTTTACAAATAATAGTTCTGGTTGAGCAAATTTTTTACTTTGCATTGCAGTGCTGATTACAACTATTAAAAAAAACAGTTTCTCTTACACTAATACTATTGCTGTTTCTGGTGAAATTCCGCTCAAACAAAATACTTAATTTATACGTTGAGCTGGCTGACTCGAAACATTTTCCATCTCAACCGGCCGAAATAATAGAATAATATAATGAAGTGTGTGGCCCTAAAATATTCATCCCAAACAGCTGCACTAAAATGAACTGGGTGAAACTCACGCTAAAAGCCGCGCGGGATTGCCGTGCGGGATATGACATCTTGTCTTGGTTCGTGCGGCTCCACCTCCCCCCCCCCCCCCCCACGGTAGGAGGTTCGAGACCTCCCTCGGGCATGGGTGTATGAGTTGTCCATAGCGTAAGTTAGTTTAAGTGAGATTAGGTAGCCCAGGGAACCCTCAGCAGTTTGGTCCCATAGTCCTCAAGACAAATTTCCAATAAATTTCACTGTAAAAACTAGTATGACTTGGACAGCAAGCAGTATGTTAAACATAAAATCTAATCAATTTATACATGGACTCACAAAATCACACACACATGAAGTCCAAAAGAGAGAAAGATGGTAAACTATTTTTCCTTCATTTACCATTTTTTAAGTTTTTCGATGATTTTAGTCCAATTCTTTATATATATATATATATATATACACTTATTCAGAAAAAAGATGAATAGAATATATTTACACACAGTCACACATGTATACACAGGCATCCATACTCACATTGATTCACAAATATACTCACAGACACATAAGTGCTCACACATGCAGGCAAACCATATATCACACACACGCAACATTTACACCATGATAAAAGAGCCATACTATTTGACACAAGCTATCACTCAGCCAGTCACTCACTGTCTCTGTCATTCACACTGTCGGAGTCCCCCATGCCCTCTTGCACTACAAGTAAATAGTATGAGTATGGCGAGGGTTTTGATCCTGTCATCACAAATGGCTCTTTTATCGTCATGAGGTGACCATCCGACTTTAAATTGCAGCACAGTGTACACCTCTTGACCTCGCGATCGAATAGTAATTTGCTGTACCAAATGCGGAGGTTGTGATATGCACACATTTTGGATCTTAGACCCACAAACTCCATAATGGGCAATCCGTCGGTCCCATCTTTCATTAAGCCGATAACCTTCTTGCTCTGAGGAACAATACCACAAGGACAATCGTGATCCCTACTTACTTCATATGGATCGTATTTCTTCACCCTATAGATGAAGCTACCTGTATCCATATAAAGTAACTTTGGTTCCACGTAATGAGTTAGCAAACTGACAGTAAAGCAGTACATGTGGAGTTGGGAGATGGCCAATATGCACTTACCAAAATACATAGGTCCCATAAACTCCACTGAAACCATCAAATCCACAGCAACAAAGTTCTCATTGAATATAGTGAAATGCTGAAAATTTGATCTAGAGAAGTACTTTCTCACCCTCCAGCGCCCATCCCATTCGGTCCTAATCAAAATATCGTCGCGTTCATTTATTACAATCTGTAAGGTTTTACCGAAAATGGAATTACTGATTAATTTATAAAAATCTTTTTCGAAAATACTAGTCGCACCTGCCCTCTTTTCGGTATTCAATTCAATTTACTCTTTCAACCAGGGGACTGACTGAAGGAGGTAGCCCAGGTGATTGTACCTGCCTCCACCCTAAGCTAGCGCACTGCTGGAGATCACAATAACGAATTATATACCTATGACTGTGCCCAACAGTGTTCATCAGTTTAGGGACAGTGCATCCTCGAGGAACCTGTTGCTCTGGACACAGCAGCAAGTCACTTGTCATTTCATGTATACCAACAGGGTATATAAGATCTGTCTCCACCACGTACCCTACATCTGAATCAGTCGCCAGACCCAATATTTTTCTACCTAATCCCACTAATTCGTTTTTGGAGACCCATTGAAACCCGCCTACAGGGAGTGGTTGCGTCATGGGGAGCCCTTATAAGTTATTTACACCCAAATATAGAGTATAACTTGAATCTAGGGATGCATTGTAATCCACATCCATATATGGATCAATTACCTTGGCAAGGTTCTCCACAGCTCCATCACTCAAGGAAACATAGAATATCAGCATCAGTCAAAAGTTCGATGCGGCATCTGGTTTTCTTGAACATTGCATCCCAAGACAACCCAGGTGCTGTGTAATAAAAGGTGGGGTCCAGACAACATGTGGCCAGAACTTTTCAAACATATCCGCAAGCAAGCACTCGTCGGTGTCCATGTGAAGTCTTGTGTTTCCACCCAAACTGGGAATGTTGGATTCACGTCAGACATTCATGACATGCTCATAATCTGCACTAGTTTTGGTATTACCTGTGAGACTGCTGGTAAATGCAGATATGTCAGGTAGTCTGGTTTCGTCAAGTTTTGTCTTACTATCCAGATATTCATAAGGGAAAACTCCTTTTCCTAGTCACAAGGTGAAATTCTTCCTCATTGTGGAATGCAAATTGGGTGATATGGATATCTTTCCTAAGTACAGTTTCAACGAGTTTCAGGAGGTGGTGCCTGCATAAAATGTAGTGGGTCAAGGAAGCAGAACGTAATTTTTGGAGTCATTCGTTTGAAGAATGAAATATATTTCCCAACACTCTGAGGCAGGACACTGACCTGACTTTCCTCCCAACCGAAATTAACCAACTGCTCAACAAGAAAGTGAGCATCATACCCACTTAAACTATGGAAGAATACTGATTGTGCCTTCTTAACTGATACTTCAAACTGCAAGCATTGTGGGCTGCACCAGGGAACTTCATTGTAAGATGACAATGATTTCAATTGGGAGTTTCAGCTTTTCTTTCTAACGACATCCCACAAATATGACAGTTAACCACATAATTGTGTATTTATATATCCGCGTCCGATTGGGTCATGGGACTGTTGGTGCAGTAAAGCCGGTCAACATCCCATGAGAGTGTTTCAAGCTCAATGAGTGACCAAACCGCAGGATTATCAACGACGGAAGATTCACAGCAGCAAAGACTTGAACCATATGAGCAGGCAATTTGTTATGCTGTAGCATACAGTACGTGTTTATGTGTGAAGGGGACATGTGAAGCTAAGAGGTTCCCTTCACAGCGGTTGATAGAGGCAAGGACGCATTTGAAGTGTGCGTATACAACAAACGGACAATGTTGCTGGTAGTGAGCATATCTGGTTGCTGGTAGTGAGGCTTATCTCACTAGGGTTAAGATAGATACTGCCCACAGGAAAATTAAAGAGACCTTTGGAGAAAAGAGCACGACTTGTATGAATATCAAGAATTCAGATGGAAACCCAGTTCTAAGCAAAGAAGGGAAAGCAGAGAGGTGGAAGGAGTATATAGAGGATCTATACAAGGGCGATGTACTTGAGGACAATATTATGGAAATGGAAGAGGATGTAGATCAAGATGAAATGGGAGATACGATACTGCGTGAAGAGTTTGACAGAGCACTGAAAGACCTGAGTCGAAACAAGGCCCCGGGAGTAGACAACATTGCATTAGAACTACTGATGGCCTTGGGAGAGCCAGTCCTGAAAAACTCTACCATCTGGTGAGCAAGATGTATGAGACAGGCGAAATACCCTCAGACTTCAAGAAGAATATAATAATTCCAATCCCAAAGAAAGCAGATATTGACAGATGTGAAAACTACCGAACCATCAGTTTAATAAGTCACAGCTGCAAAATACTAACGCGAATTCTTTACAGACGATTGAAAAAACAGGTAGAAGTCGACCTCGGGGAAGATTCGTAGAAATATTGGAACACGTGAGGCAATATTGACCTTACGACTTATCTTCCGAACTATCAGTTTAATAAGTCACAGCTGCAAAATACTAACGCGAATTCTTTACAGACGATTGAAAAAACAGGTAGAAGTCGACCTCGGGGAAGATTCGTAGAAATATTGGAACACGTGAGGCAATATTGACCTTACGACTTATCTTAGAAGAAAGATTAAGGAAAGGCAAACCTACGTTTCTAGCATTTGTAGACTTTGAGAAAGCTTTTGACAATGTTGACTGGAATACTCTCTGTCAAATTCTAAAGGTGGCAGGGGTAAAATACAGGGAGCGAAAGGCTATTTACAATTTGTACAGAAACCAGATGGCAGTTATAAGAGTCGAGGGGCATGAAAGGGAAGCAGTGGTTGGGAAGGGAGTGAGACAGGGTTGTGGCCTCTCCCCGATGTTATTCAATCTGTATATTGAGCAAGCGGTAAAGGAAACAAAAGAAAAATTCGGAGTAGGTATTAAAATCCACAGAGAAGAAAGAAAAACTTTGAGGTTCGCCGATGACATTGTAATTCTATCGGAGACAGCAAAGGACTAGGAAGAGCAGTTGAACGGAATGGATAGTGTCTTGAAAGGAGGGTATAAGATAAACATCAACAGAAGCAAAACGAGGATAATGGAATGTGGTCGAATTAAGTCGGCTGATGCTGAGGGAATTAGAATAGGAAATGAGACACTTAAAGTAGTAAAGGAGTTTTGCTATTTGGGGAGCAAAATAACTGATGATGGTCGAAGTAGAGAGGATATAAAAAGTAGACTTGCAATGGCAAGGAAAGCGTTTCTGAAGAAGAGAAATTTGTTAACATCGAGTATAGATTTAAGTGTCAGGAAGTCGTTTCTGAAAGTATTTGTATGGAGTGTAGCCATGTATGGAAGTGAAACATGGATGATAAATAGTTGGGACAAGAAGAGAATAGAAGCTTTCGAAATGTGGTGCTACAGATGAATGCTGAAGATTAGATGGGTAGATCACATTACTAATGATGAAGTATTGAATAGAATTCGGGAGGAGTATGTGGCACAACTTGACAAAAAGGAGGGACCGATTAGTAGGACATGTTCTGAGGCATCAAGGGATCACACATTTAGCATTGGAGGGCAGCGTGGAGGGTAAAAATCGTAGAGGGAGACCAAAAGCAGATTCAGAAGGATGTGGGTTGTAGTAAGTACTGGGAGATGAGGAAGCTCGCACAGGATAGGGTAGCATGGAGAGCTGCATCAAACCAGTCTCAATACTGAAAACACCACAACAACAACAACAGTGAGCATATTGAATCTAACGAACTTTATTTCTTTTGAATTCATAACAACATGTACTGGTTCCTTGGGTTCTACGCTGTCACATGTCTCTTTAAATACTTTTCTTCTGATAAGGTATTTAGACACCTGAAACAAATGTACTGTTTACACTTGTATTTATTGAGTTGGGAGTTAAGAAGGCGGAACATGTCTTTGATGCAAACATACTGCAGACTATATTTCGAAAAATTGAGTGGTCCAACTACAATATGCATGTCCTGTTCATGTGGCTTGCTATTTTGCTTCTTCAGGCAATAAACATGAACGATTATTTGTGCTTCACATTTTGGTATATCCTGAATCTTCATGGGGAACTTAATAACGTCAAAGTTATAACCCTCAGGGATCATATTTTTGCGCACGTGGTATTGATCTGTACACTGTAGATGGACACTGTAACGTCTCTCGCAAGCGAGGTCTGACCATGAAAAACTACAGTTATCCTTTTTATTTTGGACATTAACACAGGCCTCAAGGTGTTTGATACAACTGGATCCTCCATTTAACGGATCACAGACATGAACATGGCTGTCGAAGATTGATCTTTGGCTGAGTGCTTTAGTTGAGCCTCTTACTTCCATCTCGAGAAACCGAGCCAGTATACCACCCAAAGTGGATTCATGATGCTACTCGACGATTGATGTACTCCAAAAATATTACACCATTATCACCCCACAAACAGTGCAGACTTGTATCCTCAGAAGCACTCTGATGTTTGGAGGCTGAGTCAACTCACAGCAGAGTACTGTGTTACATTTAATGGCATTATGTCTCGGATCAGCTGGAGCTTTGAGGAGTTCAGTCTCCAGCACTGGGAGGCATGCTTCTAGGAACCTGACTGTACACGATACCCCCCGGGCTGGATTCCCAATCTAATGGACGAGATACGCACATCAAATGCCCTAGCAATCCCCGCATAATCTGGAGGGGTCATGACGCCGCTAATATGATGTCCTTCGCAATCAGGATGAGATAGAGCACTACTGCTAGCCACAGGTTCATTAACATTAACAATACAACTAGGAGACGACTGTGTCCACCTGGTGGATGATGGCGTTCTGCGGGATCACCCAGGTTGTGGAGAAGGCGCTTGATGCTGCTGCATGTTGAAAGCTTCATCATCACCGGCCTGGGGGTGGTAGATCGTTGCTCTGATTGAACCAGCCATGGACAACAGACGGTATGCGAAGGTGCGGGAGACAGCACTGCAGCAGCCACATCTGCTTCTGCCACCTCTCACGTGGCAATGGGCGGTGCTTTGTATGGCGGTGCACGTCGCTTGGGTGAATGTTTGATGCCTGCCTTAGGTGCACTTGCAACAGCAAGCTGTTGTGGTGGTGTGGTTGGCGGCACCTCTGTGACATAAGAATAATGGTAAAAAAAGAAGTACAATGCTCAAGATTTTTTAAATATATACTGTAAACAAATAACAATTACGTTCATCAGCATTCCAGAATAATAATTATATGCTGTAACGATAACGGTTGCATTATAATCGCCTTTTACACTCTGGGTCTCAGGACCAAGCAGTTCAGTCGATCTTCCTGCTAGTTATCCCACACAGCCAAATATCTCCTCCTCCTCCTCTTCTAGAACAGAAAGATAGCACTACCTTCCGGCAGCCACCATCTCATGCACCCACTCCGGTATTTCACCCTAGTCGGAGTTATTGTTGTAGTGCCACCGATCTAGCTCACAGAAGTCGTCTACAACAAGAGATTGATTATAAGAAACAACAACAAAAATTAAACTGAATTTGACTTCCGCGAGGTACTGGTTGTATATAATTATAAAAAAGTAAATAAATAAAAAGTTCATACCGAATTGAAGTGGTAACTCCTGGTCATCATTCTCGACCCATACCCCTGCTAGATTCTCATTCTCTAGTTGCTCCATAGCAACATCTACAACAACGAGGAATATATGCCTCACACAACTGTACACAATGAAGAAAATGTCTAACAACAATATATTACAAATGTACTTACGTTCTTGCTGCATTTTCGCCTCAGCAGCCGCTAAATGTCAATCAGCTGCTGCTCTAGTGGTACAACAGCGAGATCAAAAATTTTATCAACACTTGTTACGCGTGAATAAATCAAGAGCTGTTTTCTGAACACGTTAACTATCACACAGAATTTTGAGATGTACTTGCATGATGGTAGCGCAACCTCGTCAGTTGCTGGTTACTTTCAGCTTCCAGATGACATTTTAATTCAGCCAAAATTTCGG
This sequence comes from Schistocerca cancellata, assembly GCF_023864275.1. Lineage (NCBI taxonomy): Eukaryota > Metazoa > Arthropoda > Insecta > Orthoptera > Acrididae > Schistocerca > Schistocerca cancellata. The sequence goes on from NC_064628.1 coordinate 277,245,478, forward strand.
GAACGAATGCAGCAATAGCAAGGAAAAGAATTTATGAATACTTGTTACGAAAATGTATCAGAATCTAGAAAACTTTGAATTCTTTGTTACGAAATTTTATAATTGTTGCAATTTGAACTTATAACTTTTTTATAAACACTTCCATGTCAATTTCCCCATGTTTGGCCGTTTCTCTTCATTAGTGGCTGACCATTTCATATTGTGAGAACAATACGGTCACAACTAGGCACTGTCAAATACTGATGATGACTGTGGTGGGGGCTGGGCTTTATATATCTTCGGAGTCCCCCCTGTGCTTTGCAGAGCACCAATAGGATTTCAAAATGCCATAGCAGCAAGTTATATCTTGCCTCCTTTTCCTTCAAGCAGGCTTGGTGCAGGTGTTTGAAGAACAGAACGCAAGTGTGAGGGAGAAAGAAAAAAAAGACAAACATCCATGGTTTGCTGGCAACTGGCTGGAAAATTGGGCACAGCTGCTAGCTTTCGAAGAACTCTCTGTACATTCTGAGGCAAACCGATAACTTGACACTTACGATGTCAGCTACATCACTCGAAATAGGTGTTGTTGTTAGTCTATTGTTTGTAGGCGATGCCCAATATTGCGCGCCTTTGGATCATCTGCCAGTTACTGTTTGACAGCTGTCTGCCACCCCCTCTCCTCCCCCCCCCCCTCTGTGGCATGGAAACGGAGGGCGGAGAGGCTGCTAGTGTGGGCGGGACAGGTGGACCGCCAGACACCACGCCAAGCAGCGAGCACGGTGCGGGGTTTGTCATCTCAGGCCGCTGGAGAATTAACGTGTATGTAATCCAAAGCAACCACCGGAGCAGGGCGAGAGGATGTATGCTCGTCTGGTAAATTCACGCAAGACAAGGCAGCTGCGGCAGCCGTCATGAATGCGGCCCAGTAGGGGCAAACAGAGACCCCGAGGTTAGGTGAGGCGGCTGCAACCTGACGGGGAGCGAGAAGCGTGATGCAGCAGGGGGGGGGGGGGGGGAAGGGATAGAGCCAGGCACACCTTGAGCGCAGTTACGCCCAGCAGCATACCACAGAGCGTCTAAATGACTTTGCGATTGCAGTATACGTCATCGGAAGTCAAACAAGTGTATCCCTGCCCTACGAAATGTAAATTGCGTCCTTTGCACAGCATAATTCACCCATTTCCCGTCCTCTGATTTTTCTTTCGGTTTCTGCCATCTACTCCTGTTTTATAAACAATTTCCATCAACAGTTTACGTTAATATTACGTTCTGTGAACTGACAATTGAATTGTACAGCGAAATTTCGAAGTTTCCACCAAAAACCGAAATTCCAGCCAATAGGATAGGTGGGGGAAGGGGACGGTGAGGGTGGGGAGGGGGACGGGGCCGCAACCCGTTTGCCAGAAAACACATGACGTCATCGGCGAGGTGGGGGCAGGTAGTGGGGGATGGCGTTGGTAGGGGTAATTAATTTATCAATTTAATTAATTTGCATATCAGTTTGATATCAAAAGTGTCCTGGGGGGGCCCTGCGCCCTACTAATCACATGATGCAGCTGCATGACTCATATTTGGCAAGTACGTTATTCAAATCTCGATCCGACCATCGTAACTACAGTTTCTGTTGCAGCAGCATGATGCAGCTGTTCAGGTAATAACCTAAACGGTTTCAAATTTTCGTCCAGTTGTGACAAAGCTTCATCTACAAACAAAACACGATATCAACCGGATGTCTTAGCTCTGTCTTTCCTAGTAGTCATTGTATTATTCCCCTTCGTGTTTTAACAGTGGGACTCATCGTTTAAAACAAGGGGTTCGTCTTGATAAAGACACAGCCTCAGTATGCCTGCCACCCATACAACATCAGTCTTAGCTCGGATTAGCTAGATCATATAAGGCCAATGCTGAGACAGCTTCTGTTCAAAAGTTCGCGACTGGTTCTGTTTGCTGTCCTCAAATACACTCCTGGAAATGGAAAAAAGAACACATTGACACCGGTGTGTCAGACCCACCATACTTGCTCCGGACACTGCGAGAGGGCTGTACAAGCAATGATCACACGCACGGCACAGCGGACACACCAGGAACCGCGGTGTTGGCCGTCGAATGGCGCTAGCTGCGCAGCATTTGTGCACCGCCGCCGTCAGTGTCAGCCAGTTTGCCGTGGCATACGGAGCTCCATCGCAGTCTTTAACACTGGTAGCATGCCGCGACAGCGTGGACGTGAACCGTATGTGCAGTTGACGGACTTTGAGCGAGGGCGTATAGTGGGCATGCGGGAGGCCGGGTGGACGTACCGCCGAATTGCTCAACACGTGGGGCGTGAGGTCTCCACAGTACATCGATGTTGTCGCCAGTGGTCGGCGGAAGGTGCACGTGCCCGTCGACCTGGGACCGGACCGCAGCGACGCACGGATGCACGCCAAGACCGTAGGATCCTAGGCAGTGCCGTAGGGGACCGCACCGCCACTTCCCAGCAACTTAGGGACACTGTTGCTCCTGGGGTATCGCCGAAGACCATTCGCAACCGTCTCCCTGAAGCTGGGCTACGGTCCCGCACACCGTTAGGCCGTCTTCCGCTCACGCCCCAACATCGTGCAGCCCGCCTCCAGTGGTGTCGCGACAGGCGTGAATGGAGGGACGAATGGAGACGTGTCGTCTTCAGCGATGAGAGTCGCTTCTGCCTTGGTGCCAATGATGGTCGTATGCGTGTTTGGCGCCGTGCAGGTGAGCGCCACAATCAGGACTGCATACGACCGAGGCACACAGGGCCAACACCTGGCATCATGGTGTGGGGAGCGATCTCCTACACTGGCCGTACACCACTGGTGATCGTCGAGGGGACACTGAATAGTGCACGGTACATCCAAACCGTCATCGAACCCATCGTTCTACCATTCCTAGACCGCAAGGGAACTTGCTGTTCCAACAGGACAATGCACGTCCGCATGTATCCCGTGCCACCCAACGTGCTCTAGAAGGTGTAAGTCAACTACCCTGGCCAGCAAGATCTCCGGATCTGTCTCCCATTGAGCATGTTTGGGACTGGATGAAGCGTCGTCTCACGCGGTCTGCACGTCCAGCACGAACGCTGGTCCAACTGAGGCGCCAGGTGGAAATGGCATGGCAAGCCGTTCCACAGGACTACATCCAGCATCTCTACGATCGTCTCCATGGGAGAATAGCAGCGTGCATTGCTGCGAAAGGTGGATATACACTGTACTAGTGCCGACATTGTGCATGCTCTCTTGCCTGTGTCTATGTGCCTGTGGTTCTGTCAGTGTGATCATATGATGTATCTGACCCCAGGAATGTGTCAATAAAGTTTCCCCTTCCTGGGACAATGAATTCACGGTGTTCTTATTTCAATTTCCAGGAGTGTATATGAGCTACTCTTCTGCTTATTTGCTGACTAGGTAGTACAATTCAATCACCCATTTTTCCTGATTGTACTCTCCTTCATCTTTTGTCTTACTAAAATTACAGCTTTGTTTCGTTTTCACATAATAATTGGTTTAGTCGTGTAAGTTACACTTGAATTTGTAGTCCTACAATGCATGCTTGAAGACATTCATGTTGATGTAATGGCAATGCTAGTGTAGACCCGTAAGTTTTGATAAAGCAAGAGTGAAAGAACGCTAAATTTTGATTTGTGTGTTGATATTGATTAACACGTAGTAAGAGACGTCAAGACGCAAATTTCGTTTCCCTGTGCAGTTCACCATCTGTCTCTTGATCGCATCCTTGCAATGACAAACGAAAGTCAGTGATATGAATATTTCTCGGGCATCGATACGTGTTTTAATAGTGCCATGATTCTTTCTGTCCTTTACGAGATGTCACAAGGTTAAAAGAGAACGGTAGATGCGAGAACTATAAATATGAAGTGTGCTTACGTAAATAATAACTGCGTTTTCCAAACAAACTAATAATCTAGCTGTAGGGCTGGATTGTCTTGTGGCAGTTGCAGAGGAACGATAGTTATGAAACCAATACTTAGCAGTGTCTTTGTCAAAAGTTGTTGTTGTTGTGGTCTTCAATCGAGAGACTGGGTTGATGCAGCTCTCCACGCTACTCTATCCTGCACAAACTTCTTCATCTCCCAGTACCTACTGCAACCTACATCTTTCTGAATCTGTTTAGTGTACTCATCCCGTGGTCTCCCTTTATGATTTTTACCCTCCACGCTGCCCTCCAATACTAAATTGGTGGTCCCTTGAGGCCTCAGAAGATGTCCTACCAACCGGCCCCTTCTTCTTGTCAAGTTGTGCTACAAACTCCTCTTCTCCCCAGTTCTATTCAATACCTCCCCATTAGTTATCTGATCTACCCATCTAATCTTCAGCATTCTTCTGTAGCACCACATTTGGAAAGCTTCTATTCTCTTCTTGTCTAAACTATTAATCGTCCATGTTTCACTTCCATACATGTCTACACTCCATACAAATACTTTCAGAAACGACTACCTGACATTTAAATCTAAACTTTGTAACGCTGGAAATGCATATCCTCCTATTTCCATCTGTTGTACTACAATTTTTTTTCCTTATTTTGTTACCTGAATATATGACATTTCTGTGCCTTTATATATTGTAATTGTTTTACTACACTCCTGGAAATGGAAAAAAGAACACATTGACACCGGTGTGTCAGACCCACCATACTTGCTCCGGACACTGCGAGAGGGCTGTACAAGCAATGATCACACGCACGGCACAGCGGACACACCAGGAACCGCGGTGTTGGCCGTCGAATGGCGCTAGCTGCGCAGCATTTGTGCACCGCCGCCGTCAGTGTCAGCCAGTTTGCCGTGGCATACGGATCTCCATCGCAGTCTTTAACACGGCTAGCATGCCGCGACAGCGTGGACGTGAACCGTATATGCAGTCGACGGACTTTGAGCGAGGGCGTATAGTGGGCATGCGGGAGGCCGGGTGGACGTACCGCCGAATTGCTCAACACGTGGGGCGTGAGGTCTCCACAGTACATCGATGTTGTCGCCAGTGGTCGGCGGAAGGTGCACGTGCCCGTCGACCTGGGACCGGACCGCAGCGACGCACGGATGCACGCCAAGACCGCAGGATCCTACGCAGTGCCGTAGGGGACCGCACCGCCACTTCCCAGCAAATTAGGGACACTGTTGCTCCTGGGGTATCGGCGAGGACCATTCGCAACCGTCTCCATGAAGCTGGGCTACGGTCCCGCACACCGTTAGGCCGTCTTCCGCTCACGCCCCAACATCGTGCAGCCCGCCTTCAGTGGTGTCGCGACAGGCGTGAATGGAGGGACGAATGGAGACGTGTCGTCTTCAGCGATGAGAGTCGCTTCTGCCTTGGTGCCAATGATAGTCGTATGCGTGTTTGGCGCCGTGCAGGTGAGCGCCACAATCAGGACTGCATACGACCCAGGCACACAGGGCCAACACCCGGCATGATGGTGTGGGGAGCGATCTCCTACACAGGCCGTACACCACTGGTGATCGTCGGGGGACACTGAATAGTGCACGGTACATTCAAACCGTCATCGAACCCATCGTTCTACCATTCCTAGACCGGCAAGGGAACTTGCTGTTCCAACAGGACAATGCACGTCCGCATGTATCCCGTGCCACCCAACGTGCTCTAGAAGGTGTAAGTCAACTACCCTGGCCAGCAAGATCTCCGGATCTGTCCCCCATCGAGCATGTTTGGGACTGGATGAAGCGTCGTCTCACGCGGTCTGCACGTCCAGCACGAACGCTGGTCCAACTGAGGCGCCAGGTGGAAATGGCATGGCAAGCCGTTCCACAGGACTACATCCAGCATCTCTACGATCGTCTCCATGGGAGAATAGCAGCCTGCATTGCTGCGAAAGGTGGATATACACTGTACTAGTGAAGACATTGTGCATGCTCTGTTGCCTGTGTCTATGTGCCTGTGGTTCTGTCAGTGTGATCATGTGATGTATCTGACCCCAGGAATGTGTCAATAAAGTTTCCCCTTCCTGGGACAATGAATTCACGGTGTTCTTATTTCAATTTCCAGGAGTGTATTTGTATATATGTCTTTATGCGTCTATGTCGATGTATAATTGGTTTGTTTTGTAAATATTATTTGTAATTTACGCTGGGTCTTGCCTAGGGAAAACTATGCAATCGAACGATTACATCGATAGGTCGCGTGGAGAACTAAAGTGTTTAGGATCTTTCGTAGTGTTAGCACTGCCGCGTGGAGCGCGGGCAGAGCAGAGGGGGTCTGGCTGGGGTGGTGCAGTGGAGCAGGTGTGTTGTGTGACGCTCCCGCGAGTTGCAGCGCTTTCGGGGTTGGGCAGCATGTAATTGCGCTCGACTTGCTATGATAGTTTCTGACACGGTGTCACGGACGGGAAGCATTAGCTGGCGCACATCAAGAGCCCGTTTCGCCTGGTGTCTGTGTCGAGAAGAAGGCGCGCCGACATCCAGCATCTGCGATAGCGACGGCCGACAATGAGCGACTGTCGTCACCTGTTCGACCGACGACTGCAAACCTTCAATCAACCAACAAGGAAGACTGGAAGCACGTAAAGTTTTAGAACTGAATCGCAGACCTCACCTTTTAAAATTGTTGCATCACAAAATTACAGCAACTTAGCATGAACCTTTGTTGCTCATTGTCCCAATTGCATTACCAAGCAGGGTCCCTTCCTTTTCCGGAATGAACCCCAGTGTCGTTGAAATTCAAACGCCAGCATAAAAGTAATATCATTCGATTTCACTGCTTTAATTTCAAAGTTCAGTTAAGGTATTCATAGCTGGCTACAATATTTAGATTACAGAAGCGGAAATAAAGAGTACGAGTTTTGTTACCGTATTTTAGCTTACCTGTGACTGCAGCTCAGCTTGGTACGTACTAAATGTTACTATTGTTAATTGTCCAGAATCATTTAATTCACGTTCAAAGTTAAATCTCTTATCTCTAAATTGTGTAGATTCAAGTAACTTTTGAAATGATTGTTGAGGTAGCCCAAGACTAACCCTATTTTACTGAATTTCGTAGTGCTTCAGAAACAAATCTCACTATTAATTTCAGTCACTAAATTAACTTTCAATTCTCCGGTTTTATTAATTCTTCTGCTAAATTAAGTCAGAGTGTAGCGAAATTTGTTACTTCTGACAAACTTTCAGTTTTTACACTACACGTGTCAACCTTCAGTTGCCACGCTTCTAGTGCTAATTATATGGGCAATAACCTTTCTTTTTCAGTTACTATAGTACAGGGCTATTACAAATGATTGACGCGATTTCATAAATTCACTGTAGCTCCATTCATTGACATATCGTCACGACACACTACAGGTACGTAGAAAAACTCATAAAGTTTTGTTCGGCTGAAGCCGCACTTCAGGTTTCTGCCGTCAGAGCACTCGAGAGCGCAGTGAGACAAAATGGCGACAGGAGCCGAGAAAGTGTATGTCGTGCTTGAAATGCACTCACATCAGTCAGTCATAACAGTGCAACGACACTCCAGGGCGAAGTTCAACAAAGATCCTCCAACTGCTAACTCCATTCGGCGATGGTATGCGCAGTTTAAAGCTTCTGGATGCCTCTGTAAGGGGAAATCAACGGGTCGGCCTGCAGTGAGCGAAGAAACGGTTGAACGCGTGCGGGCAAGTTTCACGCGTAGCCCGCGGAAAATTGGCTCATGCTACAACTGGAGACTGACAGCACCGACTTCATCTTTCAACAGGATGGTGCTCCACCGCACTTCCATCATGATGTTCGGCATTTCTTAAACAGGAGATTGGAAAACCGATGGATCGGTCGTGGTGAAGATCATGATCAGCAATTCATGTCATGGCCTCCACGCTCTCCCGACTTAACCCTATGCGATTTATTTCTGTGGGGTTATGTGAAAGATTCAGTGTTTAAACCTTCTCTACCTAGAAACGTGCCAGAACTGCGAGCTCGCATCAACGATGCTTTCGAACTCATTGATGGGGACATGCTGCGCCGAGTGTTGGAGGAACTTGATTATCGGCTTGATGTCTGCCGAATCACTAAAAGGGCACATATCGAACATTTGTGAATTCCTAAATAAACTTTTTGAGTTTTTGTATGTGTGTGCAAACTATTTTGAAAATATCCCAAATAATAAAGTTATTGTAGAGCTGTGAAATCGCTTCAATCATTTGTATTAACCCTGTAATTGTCCATAGCACTGGCGACCGTAATTTTCCCCAAATCTCAAATATCTAATTACCGCTAGTTAATTGTTAACGTAACGGCCGCACATTTACTTTCTTTATTAACTTTACCCCTTTTCAAAATTAATCTGCACCAGTTTCATTTGCATTTTTCCTTTCATTTAGATGTAACCCTTTCCTCCCTCTTTACCGACAGATTAACTTCGGTGGCGATTGCTTTTCCTAAATTTCCATTAGGTACATGCGGTTTAATTTTTCACTGTCATTAAGGTCGATAAGTGAGGGGGATGTTACAACTTGATGTTAACAAATTTCTCTTCTTCATAAACGCTTTGCTTGCCAATGCCAGTTTACATTTGTTATCCTCTGTACTTCGACCATCACTCACAGACGGCAGGTAGCAGCACTTGCAGTTGTGGGTGTATAAAATGTTTTATTTTGGGTGGGGAAGAGTGGAGGCGGAAGGGGGGGGGGGCTGACAACATGCAGTCGTTGTCGTAATGAAGAAATGGAGTGATTTATCCGACGTCCAAAATGGCATGATAAATGGTTTTCGAGCCAAGTATCGAATCATTTCCGAAACCGCAAAGCATGTAAGCTTTTCACGTGCCACTATGTTTAAAATATGCAGTGTGCCATCCAAACCCAGCGCCGAAGCAACTGCAGCGCACCACGGGCCATAAATGACAGGGGTGAGGTCGGCTGCGGTGGAGATGTGATCGGGCGAATATATGTGCGTCTGTTGAGCATCTGAGGCCCATATAAACCAAGGGGCTGCCAACAGTGTCTCCTAAACGACCAATCAGTGAAAGTGGCTACGTATGGGTCACTGCAGCGGGTGCTTGGTTCATGTATCCATTCTGACTGCTGTTCGTCAGCGACGAATGGTGGAATCAGCACGCCAGTACCACAGCTAGACGTCCACTGAGTTGCTACAGGTGACTTTTTCAGATGAATCACGTTTTATGCTCGATCGGACAGATAGCCGATGGCTTATAGCCCTGCAACAATCATCGGAGAGGGTCCAACCCGGAGGAGGGAGCGTTATGACCTGGGAAATGTTTTTGTGGCATTCGTTGGGTTCTCTCGTCTTTCTGGCTCAGTGGATCAACACAAGCATGCATCTGTCCTTGGGAACCATGTCCATCCCTACATGCAACCTGTTTTTCTCTCGGCATGATGGCATCTACCAGTAGGATAATGCGACGTGTCACACAGCTCGCAGTATACATGACTGATTCTAAGAGCAGCAGTATGAGTTTGCTGTACTCCTCTGGCCACGAAACTCCACAGCGTAAAACCAAATCGAGAACCTGCGGGGCTACCACGATCGGGCTGTTCACGCCATGGGTACTCAACCGAGAATCCCAGCACGGCTGGCGACGGCAGCGTGGTCGCACATCATTGTCGGTGTATTACAGAACCACAGTGACTCTCTTCCTGCTCGTCCGCGCTGCAGACGGTATTTATTCGGACTTTTCACAGGTGGCCACATTAATGCGACTGCCGTACGTATGTTTTCTGGTACGAGTTGTGGAGCACCAATGGAGAAAGCAGGTCGCCACCTCTGTCTGACTGAGCGATGTGGCTAAATGCTTAAGGCACTAATCTAGCGGCTTAGGTTCAAATGGCTCTGAGCACTATGGGACTCAACATCTTAGGTCATAAGTCCCCTAGAACTTAAAACTACTTAAACCTAACTAACCTAAGGACATCACACACACCCATGCCCGAGGCAGGATTCGAACCTGCGACCGTAGCAGTCCCGCGGTTCCGGACTGCAGCGCCAGAACCGCTAGACCACCGCGGCCGGCGCGGCTTAGGTCATCGACAGGGAAGTTTCTCATGAAGAGCATGCTGAGGGAAAGCTTCCTTCCCCATCTTTGTGTAATCTAAGCTTGTGCTCCATCTTCTGTTTACCTCGCTGTAGAAGAAACACTACAATATGCGTTAGATGAGTATGTGCCAAGAAAGATCGTAAGAGATGGAAAAGAACCACCGTGGTACAACAACCGAGTTAGAAAACAGCTGAAAAAGCAAAGGGAACTTCACAGCAAACAAACATAGCCAAAGCCTTGCAGACAAGCAAAAATTACGCGAAGCGAAATGTAGTGTGAGGAGGGCTATGCGAGAGGCGTTCAATGAATTCGAAACTTAAGTTGTATGTACTGACTTGGCAGAAAATCCTAAGAAACTTTCGTCTTAGGTCAAAGCGGTAGGTCGATCAAAACAAAATGTCCAGACACTCTGTGACGAAAATGGTACTGAAACAGAGTATGACGGACTAGAGGCCGAAATACTAAATGTTTTTTTTCCAAAGCTGTTTCACAGAGGAAGACTGCACTGCAGTTCCTTCTCTAGATTGTCGCACAGATGAGAAAATGGTAGATATCGAAATAGACGACAGAGGGATAGAGAAACAATTAAAATCGCTCAAAAGAGGAAAGGCTGCTGGACCTGAAGGGATACCAGTTCGATTTTACACAGAGTACGCGAAGGAACTTGCCCCCCTTCTTGCAGCGGTGTACCGTAGGTCTCTAGAAGAGCGTAGCGTTCCAAAGGATTGGAAAAGGGCACAGGTCATCCCCGTTTTCAAGAAGGGACGTTGAACAGATGTGCAGAACTATAGGCCTATATCTCTAACGTCGATCAGTTGTAGAATTTTGAAACACGTATTATGTTCGAGTATAATGACTTTTCTGGAGACTAGAAATGTACTCTGTAGGAATCAGCATGGGTTTCGAAAAAGACGATCGTGTGAAACCCAGCTCGTGCTATTCGTCCACGAGACTCAGAAGAGGCTAGAAGGGAGAACCGATAGAGGTACTCAAGGTACCCACCGCCACACACAGTCAGGTGGTTTGCGGAGTATGGATGTAGATGTAGAAAATCGAATTTTTTGCACTTATCCATGACTTATACACCCCCACCCCCCTCTCTTCATCGCTAAATAAAACCGTTCGTTTCAACCACTCTTCATTCATTCGTTTTTAGCAGCTACAACTTAATAGTACTCATATATGATAGTGACTGCTCGTTATTATTTATAATCACATTGGGTACGAAACGTATCTAGTAGGTAAACTTGTTGGACGTCACTGGTCATCCAGCTGATGTACAAGGTGTCGCAGGAGGATTGCTGAAAATTCAGGAATATGACAGCAACGCTCTTTCTAAGCAAATTCTGCAGTAAACGTGAATTATAAAGTACACGGCTTAAGATATATGACCACCTGTATATCTTCGGCACTGTGAAGCACAACTCTTTACTGAATAAGTTCTCATAGATCTTAAGGTATGCACTTTAGAGCCCACATTTACGAGACACTTTTGCTTCAAATGGTCGTTTCTGTCGTTTACTGACCTTTTCCCCTTGGCCCCGTAGTATAACACATCATGTTTCAGAGCCAGTATCCTAACCTCAAGTACATGTGTCTTCTACATACTACAATGAACTGTACGTCGTAATGAAAAATTAATTGTCTTGACCTTTGACTTTGACACAGATAAGACAGGTAGTGCCTTTAAACTCTCTTTTGATGTTTTGCCTAAATTTTTAAATTTTGACCTGTCTTAACATAAAAATCTGTGAAAAAATTTGCCTATAGATGAATATGTTTTCTTCGTGGCTATTGTAAGGAGAGAACGGGCTAGGTACAAGATGAGTTGGCGGTCAGAGGATTCCGTTTCTCAGAGAACGCCAGGCAAAATCGGAGGAAACTGCAATAACTCGCGATCAAATCTCCGTCTCTCGTGGTAGATAAATTACTTACAGTCGCCGTAAGATTTTCTGGAAACACTCAGAATGAGAAGGTTGAACAACAGTGGCAGTATATCTTCTTACTAACAAATTGGTCGCTTAGGGAACGTCTTTAACACACAAGCTGACGGCGAAATATTTCGCGTCGTTCGGACTGTGATAGCAGCAGATTCGCCCAGTATTGTTAATTTGCGAAGAAATCACTATGCACTGGATCGCTCAACACACTAATCGTTTTATGAAGGTCAGGGTAACCAAAATCTAATAAAAGTTCGTAGACGATATTTACCTTATTTTCACAAAACAGCTTTCTTATTCTTGATAACTACAGTTTCAATTTGTATCTTCTCTGCACTTCAAATTACGTTTATAAGCAATATGATTAAATGATGATGGCGTCCTCTTGGGTAAAATATTCCGGAGGTAAAATAGTCCCCCATTCGGATATCCGGGCGGGGACTACTCAGGAGGACGTCGTTATCAGGAGAAAGAAAACTGGCGTTCTACGGATCGGAGCGTGGAATGTCAGATCCCTTAATCGGGCAGGTAGGTTAGAAAATTTAAAAAGGGAAATGGATAGGTTAAAGTTAGATATAGTGGGAATTAGTGAAGTTCGGTGGCAGGAGGAACAAGACTTTTGGTCAGGTGATTACAGGGTTATAAATACAAAATCAAATAGGGGTAATGCAGGAGTAGGTTTAATAATGAATAAAAAAATAGGAGTGCGGGTTAGCTACTACAAACAGCATAGTGAACGCATTATTGTGGCCAAGATAGACACAAAGCCCATGCCTACTACAGTAGTACAAGTTTATATGCCAACTACCTCTGCAGATGATGAAGAAATAGATGAAATGTATGACGAGATAAAAGAAATTATTCAGGTAGTGAAAGGAGACGAAAATTTAATAGTCATGGGTGACTGGAATTCGTCAGTAGGAAAAGGGAGAGAAGGAAACATAGTAGGTGAATATGGATTGGGGGGAAGAAATGAAAGAGGAAGCCGCCTTGTAGAATTTTGCACAGAGCATAACTTAATCATAGCCAACACTTGGTTTAAGAATCACAAAAGAAGGTTGTATACCTGGAAGAATCCTGGAGATACTAGTAGGTATCAGATAGATTATATAATGGTAAGACAGAGATTTAGGAACTAGGTTTTAAATTGTAAGACATTTCCTGGGGCAGATGTGGATTCTGACCACAATCTATTGGTTATGAACTGAAGATTGAAACTGAAGAAACTGCAAAAAGGTGGGAATTTAAGGAGATGGGACCTGGATAAACTGAAAGAACCAGAGGTTGTAGAGAGTTTCAGGGAGAGCATAAGGGAACAATTGACAGGAATGGGGGAAAGAAATACAGTAGAAGAAGAATGGGTAGCTCTGAGGGATGAAGTAGTGAAGGCAGCAGAGGATCAAGTAGGTAAAAAGACGAGGGCTAATAGAAATCCTTGGGTAACAGAAGAAATATTGAATTTAATTGATGAAAGGAGAAAATACAAAAATGCAGTAAATGAAGCAGGCAAAAAGGAATACAAACGTCTCAAAAATGATATTGACAGGAAGTGCAAAATGGCTAAGCAGGCATGGCTAGAGGACAAATGTAAGGATGTAGAGGCTTGTCTCACTAGGGGTAAGATAGATACTGCCTACAGGAAAATTAAAGAGACCTTTGGAGAGAAGAGAACCACTTGTATGAATATCAAGAGCTCAGATGGCAACCCAGTTCTAAGCAAAGAAGGGAAGGCAGAAAGGTGGAAGGAGTATATAGAGGGTTTATACAAGGGCGATGTACTTGAGGACAATATTATGGAAATGGAAGAGGATTTAGATGAAGACGAAATGGGAGATAAGATACTGCGTGAAGAGTTTGACAGAGCACTGAAAGCCCTGAGTCGAAACAAGGCCCCGGGAGTAGACAACATTCCATTTGAACTACTGATGGCCTCGGGAGAGCCAGTCATGACAAAACTCTACCATCTGATGAGCACGATGTATGAGACAGGCGAAATACCCTCAGACTTCAAGAAGAATATAATAATTCCAATCCCAAAGAAAGCAGGTGTTGACAGATGTGAAAATTACCGAACTATCAGTTTAATAAGTCACGGCTGCAAAATACTAACGCGAATTCTTTACAGACGAATGGAAAAACTGGTAGAAGCCGACCTCGGGGAAGATCAGTTTGGATTCCGTAGAAATGTTGGAACACGTGAGGCAATACTGACCTTACGACTTATCTTAGAAGAAAGATTAAGAAAAGGCAAACCTACGTTTCTAGCATTTGTAGACTTAGAGAAAGCTTTTGACAATGTTAACTGGAATACTCTCTTTCAAATTCTGAAGGTGGCAGGGGTAAAATACAGGGAGCGAAAGGCTATTTACAATTTGTATAGAAATCAGATGGCAGTTATAAGAGTCGAGGGGCATGAAAGGGAAGCAGTGGTTGGGAAAGGAGTAAGACAGGGTTGTAGCCTCTCCCCGATGTTATTCAATCTGTATATTGAGCAAGCAGTAAAGGAAACAAAAGAAAAATTCGGAGTAGGTATTAAAATTCAAGGAGAAGAAGTAAAAACTTTGAGGTTCGCCGATGACATTGTAATTCTGTCAGAGACAGCAAAGGACTTGGAAGAGCAGTTGAACGGAATGGACAGTGTTTTGAAAGGAGGATATAAGATGAACATCAACAAAAGCAAAACGAGGATAATGGAATGTAGTCAAATTAAGTCGGGTGATGCTGAGGGAATTAGATTAGGAAATGAGACACTTAAAGTAGTGAAGGAGTTTTGCTATTTAAGGAGTAAAATAACCGATGATGGTCGAAGTAGAGAGGATATAAAATGTAGACTGGCAATGGCAAGGAAAGCATTTCTCAAGAAGAGGAATTTGTTAACATCGAGTATAGATTTAAGTGTCAGGAAGTCGTTTCTGAAAGTATTTGTATGGAGTGTAGCCATGTATGGAAGTGAAACATGGACGATAACTAGTTTGGACAAGAAGAGAATAGAAGCTTTCGAAATGTGGTGCTACAGAAGAATGCTGAAGATAAGGTGGGTAGATCACGTAACTAATGAGGAGGTATTGAATAGGATTGGGGAGAAGAGAAGTTTGTGGCACAACTTGACTAGAAGAAGGGATCGGTTGGTAGGACATGTTCTGAGGCATCAAGGCATCACAAATTTAGCATTGGAGGGCAGTGTGGAGGGTAAAAATTGTAGAGGGAGACCAAGAGATGAATACACTAAGCAGATTCAGAAGGATGTAGGTTGCAGTAGATACTGGGAGATGAAGAAGCTTGCACAGGATAGAGTAGCATGGAGAGCTGCATCAAACCAGTCTCAGGACTGAAGACCACAACAACAACAACAAGCAAACTACGTATCTGACCCCAAAAAACAATGTCCAATAGCCATTCCTTCTCTCCACATTCAAAAAAAGAAGCATCCTTTTCACTTCACATAACAGATATGACGCAAATAACATAAGCACATTGCTATACGCCATAGAACCGTCAGTTGACATTACGTAGGGACATTACAGCACACAACCAGTCAAAACTTTTCGATCATCTATCAGAACAACGGGTTTGTGGTTGAAAAAGGGTTTTCGTCTTCAATATTCTATCATATCCCGATTCTCATAATAAAACAAGTATACATATGTAAATACCAAGCGTCTATGTAGTGTATTTGACTGGTTATTTGTATACAGGGCCACTGATGAGTATCCACAACAGCCGTGACGTGCCACTACCCAAGACGGTTCCACTCCTTTTACTGTTTGTGTACCATTCAGTACGCCTTATTTTACAACACATTGTGCCCGTCAAGCAGTGGGTTTGTATACTCCGTCGGTTCCGTGTCGCATTACCTTCAAATGGGACGGAAGCAGCAGACTAGAATTGAGAAACGTGCTGTAGCCTTAACTCTGCATCAGGAAGACTACTCTAGTAAGATAATAGCAACAAAAGTTAAACTACCTCATCCTACGGTCTACGTGGTGTATGGGGTGCAGTGGTTCAACCAAATCGGTGCGTCGCGTTATAGAAGACCCTGAGTAACATCATACAGTGAAGATCAGTTCATATGTGCACACAGTAAACTTCGGAGGACTCGTGCTCCAACCCGAAACTCGCGAGAGAGTAAGTAGTAGGAGAGCAGCACAAATCTCTGTCTCATCATTGCAATGTCGACTCCGTGAACAAGATTTAAAGAGTGTATAGTGGCCAAAAAGCCTTTGTTACTCAAACAAAACAAGGTGAAACTATTGGAATGAGCACAGCAACATAAAACCTGGAGCCTGCAGCAATGGTACAAGGTTTTATTCAAGGGCAAATCTAAGTCTGAAGTTTTTGGGACCTAGCGTCGAATGTTTGTTGTCGACTTCGTGGCGAATGTGTGAAGAATTGGTTCAAATGGCTCTGAGCACTATGCGACTTAATTTCTGAGTTCACCAGTCGCCTAGAACCTAGAACTAATTAAACCTAACTAACCTAAGGACATCACACACATCCATGCCCGAGGCAGGATTCGAACCTGCGACCGTAGCGGTCGCTCGGTTCCAAACTGTAGCGCTTAGAACCGCACGGCCCCACCGGCCGGTGTGTGAAGAATTGTGTGTTACGTAACGTAACCATTTTTTTTTTTTTTTTGTCAGAGCGGGATGCTTGAAGAATTTAGGAAAAAAAATTGCAATTTATAATTTATTAAAAAACAAGGACATAATAACAATGTATTAATTATATATAATTAGAACTAGTCGGGATTAGACAGCAGTTACAGACCCATTTGTTTTATATTTGTTGGTGATGGAAATCAGTTTTAAAATCCCGGGTCTAATTTTCACGTAGAGATGGAGCTTATCACATAACCTATTGCTGTTAATCTTGGTAATCAAAGTGGCTTTAAAAACAGCGACACTTCACTGTGTTTCGTCACTTATCCATATCCTATTCAGTAGTGAAAAAACTCTTTCAACAGGTGCGTTACGTCCAGGCAAACATAAAACGTATCAATAATTGTAGGAAATTTCGTACAGTTCAGATTGTTGACACGGAAATGCGACAACAACTCCGTCCAAAGGTCTTCAGTAGCAACATACTTAGCATTCCAGCTTGACATTTTTTCATCTGTGACGTAGTTTGAAATAAGCGAGAACTCGTCGAATTCATCCATATCTTGATTGCTACTAAGAAATGTTTGTGTAATCGACAAATACGTCACTTTCTGTGTTTCTTCCAAAGTAGGTGCTTTTGTCAAAGTTGCCAATTCAAACACTTCTAAGTCTGCATTTAATAGACACCACTGATCCAAATATCTTTTACTAGTCTTATAAAATTCTGCCGCTGCAGTTTCTACACCCTGAACAACAGCGTCACTTCCTTGTAATTTTGTTATTAGATTACGGACAGTGTGAAGAAGAAAAAGAGAACTGTCATTGCGTGCCACGTTATCTCGGAGATGCTAAATTCTACAGCAGACACGCATTGTGCATCAGTTTTTAAAACTATTTCATAGACAGTCGCCGCCTGTGCATGGTGGAACTGTCGAAAAATATTTTTTAAAATTTAAACATTTATCGATGCTCAGAAAATAACTTTTTAAGGGCTGAAATATTTTTGAAATCCTTTCAAGCCCCAGCATTCACGAGAACCATCTGGTCTTGCTGTAGCCCAGCAGCTTCTGATACTCTGTTCATTGGAGTCATAGAACTCTTTTAGAAGTTCCACTCGAATGGTGTAAAAAAAAGGAGTAGATTTTCTCAATGATGGATTCGAAGTCCGTGTGTAGACAATCTGAAGCTGTTTTGATGGCGTTGTGAACTGTATGGGTTCCACATCCAATCCCAATCAGTTGCCTTCCGAGTGATAGGAAAAATTTTGCATAAACAATATTACTCCGTTTTCTATTCTTTCCTCCAAAATTACAGTTAATATTATCTCCACAAATTGTCACAATTTTCTTATTTAAATCATTTCACGTTAATACCTCCTTGGCTGACAGGTTGATTTGGGAGGGGGGGCTAAACAGTGAGGTCATCGACCCCATCGGATTAGGTTCCCTTTCAAAGAAACCATCCCTCCATTTGCCAGCAGCGATTTAGCGAAATCAAGGAAAACCTGAAACAGGATGGTAGGATGCGTGTTTGAACAATCGTCCTCCTCAATGCAAGTCTAGTGTGCTAACAACTGCGCCACCTCGCTCTGTAATACCTCCATCGAATACTCGACAATATCCAGTGTTTCACCAGGCCGTTCTCGAAACTCTAAGATCTTCTCTTTCACACATTCGCAGGGTAAAAATTATCGACTCAAAATAGGGAATAATTTTACTGAGCCTTCAATTGAAGCATCCGTTAATGAAGATAGGCCTATGTATTCGGCTTCACAAAGATGGTCTTTCCAATCATCCATCATGATAGGTTGTAGGCCTTCGTTTGCTTTGATCATAAATATACGTCGGAGTCATGCTAAATGTTATTATCTTTACATAATGAAAAGTTTTGTCAATAACCTTCAAATCATTAGCTACACCCTTAATTTATATATGTGAAGTCAGTGAATTTACCCATGGTACTTTTGTTACCTACGTCTGCGGGCACTGTCACAACTGAAATTAATAATCATATTAACTAATTTAATAGGATTGAACTATTAATTGCTAGTTTACCGATGTATCACCATAATAAAATAAAAACAGTCAATAGTTGAGGGAGTATGAATGAGAACAGTGGCGTACTTAAGTTTACAAAAATCATGACAAGTTTTTATTCATTCTTTTATAACTACAATGAGCTGATAAATGTTACAAAGGAATGACAAACAGAAATCAGAAAGGGAATGTACTTGATTGGCAAAGCGTTCATTAGGGTGGAAGCTACACAAATTATCCCCTGAATTAATCCCTTTTACAACGCAATCTGACTTTGTTTACATGATGCCACTATGAAGCCCAGTTCTATCCAAATGGAATCAGCTATGACCAAGTACGCCACAGACAGTGGTTCACCGGAGAACAGGGAGCTGTGAATATCATTTGACAACCCTACAGCAAACTTTACCCTTCACCTCGATTCAGGAGGCAGAAGGAAACAGCACGATGTGGGCGAGGAATGGTGCACTGTGGGCGAGGAACGGCGCACTGCGGCAGCTGCAATGTTCTGACGCGTCCAGGAAAGTTCCAATCTATACGGACTGGCCTCCTGATTATTAGAATGCGGGAAACTACCCTATCAGCGTCCTGAACTCCCGGCCGATTTCAGTGTGTGGTGCACCCGTTTGCTGGTCTGGTCAAACTCACAGGTGCATGCTGGAAGTGCCGAACATCAGATGCTCGAGATGATATGCAGTTCCACAGTCGGTACAGATGGAAACGGCCACTGGCTCGTTGTCCACTGCCTGTTACGGACCACAAGTCTCTTCCACTAGGGAAAGTCTGAAAGTTCTCCACCAGTGAGGACCAGAAGATGAAGGAAAGAAAGAATCGCAACCACTTTCCTCCAAGCTTTGATATAGGAGCCGAATTAGCGGAAACGCAACCGCCTCCACACTGTACAAACCAATGAAACTATCCTCTATTCATTGAGTCTCCCCTCTTAAGTATTCTGCTGTTGGCCTGGTAGCCAATCTAGACACAGCGGCGCCATGGTTCTCACTCGGGGGGGGGGGGCGGCAAGCCTTTTCTTTACATATTCTGTGAGGAGCCAACCCGTGACTCAAAAACTGTCTGATTTAAAAAAAAAAAAAAGAAGTAGAAGATTCTGGGCTAGGGAGGCGACGTTCTCAAGGTAGGCATGGCACAGAGAGTTGTGGCAATGAGATGCATGTTTTTGCCACTCGGTAAAACAACTTCCTGGCATCAGGGGGTTTACTATCTTGCCTCCTCTAAACACTTGCACCAGCTGCTCTGTCCATACCGGCCCAGCTTCTAACATCAGAATGCTCAGAGTTTTATGACCTTCCCATCGTTTGCACAAAAGCACAGATTACAGCTGTCTCTGTTATATTGCTTTCTCCACCCACTTTCTACCAACTGGCCAACTTTGCGACAGACTGTCGCCTTGCCCAGGTAAAATGTTTTGTGAACCAGCGCTCTCCTGTTTCAACCCTAAGTGGAAAGAGGGGAGTGCCACGGCCCAAAGTCCCTTTGCAGTTACCATCTACAGAGCACTGCTTCCCAGAATCACTCACATAGCCAGGTCGCTGGACACAGCATTATGGCCCGCGATCCATCTCTCTGCCTGTTCTCCATCACCTCCACTGTGGCCTTTTGGATACAAGTTCCCTACATTTAAAGTTCACACCCCAAAGTTCCAAAAAGACTCAAAGTATATCAAAAGTATGTTCTTAATGTTAATTCTAGCCGGCCGGTGTGTCCGTGCGGTTCTAAGCGCGTCAGTTTGGAACCGCGTGACCGCTACGGTCGCAGGTTCGAATCCTGCCTCGGGCATGGATGTGTGTGATGTCCTTAGGTTAGTTAGGTTTAAGTAGTTCTACGTTCTAGGGGACTGATGACCTCAGTAGTTAAGTCCCATAGTGCTTAGAGCCATTTTTTTGTTAATTCTAGATGAAATTATGTTTCTGTTTGTCACTGAAACAACCAGTAGCGTGTCTGCATTGTTTTCCTGCTAGAGAAATGGCAGGCACAATGTTTTACACAGCGTAACTTGCGAGACAACGGGAGTCGAGAACGCGGTATCCCGTTGGCGCATTACTGGCAGACCCGTCCAGTTCACTAGATATGAAAAGTGGGCTAATTCAGCTTAAACCTCCAGCTGCAAATTGAGTTATCGCTTATGATGTATTTATAGCTAATCAGGAGTCTGGATCGTAAATAAATCTGTGAAACGCACAATTTCGCAAGTGTTATGATTATTAAGGTGCTCCTAAGAAATAGTGCAGTTATTAAGGATAAAACAATTATTGCGAATGTCCGACATGTTAAAAACATTCTTTTAGGCCACCTTAAGTAAGACTGTTTTTTGCCGGTGGGGAATATTGGCGAACTGAATTGTGTTAAGTTAAAATCCAATGCACATAATTGAGTATAGAAATGGAATAGTCTTCGTTACTGCTAACGCACATTTTAAGAGAAGTCTCCTGCTGTCTTGCTTGGATTTATATGGTTTCCCCCGTGTCACATCTGCCCACGTAAGCTAGTACTCTTCAATCGACACTGTTCTCCATTCAATACTTCCATTGTGACTCTTTTCTGACTCTTCCAGAAGTCGAAATAACCTGTGTTCTCCGTGGTCGACAGCGCCCTCTTAGCTCACATACTGCACGTCGCTGTCCTAGCATACTGAAGCATTACTTGAAGAACGTTATCTCTTTTTAAATCAGAAAGAAATTTCAGAATGATTTTCTTGCGCAAATACGAGCTCTTTTCTTAACAAAATGTTTCACGTTTTCTATGAAAAATGTAATAAAACGTGTTTGAACTGTGATTTCGGATCACGGATATCAGAGAAAGCAGCCACTGGCTGAAACGAATCGAAGGAACTGTACTTCCAAATGTTTATAACAAAATGAAAGCGAGGAACGAAGCTCTTCTCAGCAAATTGTATTCTTTCCTCTTGTCTCCAGTGAAGTGAGCGGACGTATTTTATGTAAGTTGTGCTCTCTGTAGTAGAATTAGTTTTGATTTATAATTAAATATGTTAAAAAGGGTTTTAGCTATGTTCCATTTGAAAGCAAATACACTGCCTCCAATTATTTAGTGGTACATGATTTATAATTTTTGTAATATTTGTTTCAGGAAATTTGTCTGGAACTGCGAGCTCAACAGATCATGATAAAGGGACGCAATGTGCCGAACGCAATCGTGTTCAGCCATTGATTTTATTCTGCTACAAGTAAAGCGCGTCCCTGATATTATTTGTGGATCATTTAACAGTGACTTCCCATTATTTTGAGCAATCACAAATTACGTATGATCTGTCCATTGTCTCCGCACTGCGAATTAGGTGCCCTCCCTTCTGTCAGACACAGGCCCAACAGAACTGACTCTGGTGTTAAATTACAACGGTTCGTAACATCTACATTTACATTTATACTCCGCAAGCCACCCAACGGTGTGTGGCGGAGGGCACTTTACGTGCCACTGTCATTACCTCCCTTTCCTGTTCCATTCACGTATGGTTCGCGGGAAAAACGACTGTCTGAAAGCCTCCGTGCGCGCTCTAATCTCTCTGATTTTACATTCGTGATCTCCTCGGGAGGTATAAGTAGAGGGAAGCAATATATTCGATATCTCATCCAGAAACGCTCCCTCTCGAAACCTGGCGAGCAAGCTACACCGCGATGCAGAGCGCCTCTCTTGCAGAGTCTGCCACTTAAGTTTGCTAAACATCTTCGTAACGCTATCACGGTTACCAAATAACCCTGTGACGAAATGCGCCGCTCTTCTTTGGATCTTCTCTACCTCCTCCGTCAACCCGATCTGGTACGGATCCCACACTGATGAGCAATACTCAAGTATAGGTCGAACGAGTGTTTTGTAAGCCACCTCCTTTGTTGATGGACTACATTTTCTAAGGACTCTCTCAATGAATCTCAACCTGGTACCCGCCTTACCAACAATTAATTTTATATGATCATTCCACTTCAAATCGTTCCGCACGCATACTCCCAGATATTTTACAGATGTAACTGCTACCAGTGTTTGTTCCGCTATCATATAATCATACAATAAAGGATCCTTCTTTCTATGTATTCGCAATACATTACATTTGCCTATGTTAAGGGTCAGTTGCCACTCCCTGCACCAAGTGCCTATCCGCTGCAGATCTTCCTGCATTTCGCTACAATTTTCTAATGCTGCAACTTCTCTGTATATTACAGCATCATCCGCGAAAAGCCGCAAATACTTCAGAATCAATTTTATTTTCAAATCATTGCATTCTGTTTAGATGTGTATGAGATGGAGTATGGAGAACGCCCACCACCATCAACAATGACCGTTGCTCCACTGCTCAATGAGAAGAAAACAATATTCAATTGCTAACTTGATCTTTACAAATACTGTTGCTTTATTCAGATATCGGAGCAAAGAAACGCATCAATAGACATAAAAAAGAACACTGAAATTTCTTCCAGGCTATGGTGTTAATTTGGAATTGACAAGGTGGTCACCGCCTGTAAAAAAATTTTTTTTATGAGGTATTTTGCAGCATGAATGTATCCAGTTTAGTGTTTGCTGTGTTTGGCAAGAGATGGCGTGACAAAGTCTTCTCGAGTTGGGCTGAAGCTGCGCTCTTCCGTCGCCAGTGGGACGCACTAACAAAACCAGCTGCTGTTCTGTGACGCGTCTCATGGTAGAAGGGGGTTGCTTTATTCCTTTGTATTTGCAAATCAGTTTTAGAGCTGCCCGAAGCAAGTAATAATCGCTTTATTTATACACTGTAGGTATTATGAGAGCTGTAGTATTACGCAAGTAATTTAATTAATTTATTTTTTGTAATAAGTGAAAACAGGAGTGTTAGGAAGTCAGTGCTTGGTATTACGATAAACCGGCAGGCTGTTTGCATTACCAACAGAGTATCATGTTTTCAGCTACTTGTGAGGTGACAGTTCAAACACTTGGTTACTTAACTGGAGCAGCTGTTCATAAAGGCTTATCTGCGTTTTGGTATATGGTAATTTTACTTACCTGCAGCTTAACTGAAGCTGTTATTAAACAAGGCTTGCCTGCTTCCTTTTAATCAAATTAAGAGCTAGTTCATAATTTGCGTTAGTTGAAGCTATTATTAATCAAGGCCCAACCGTTTTAATTGCCCTATGTTGTTATCTCACTCAATCTGCGATGTAATTAACTGAAATTGTGATTGCCAAAGACCTTCCTGTTTCAGAGGTAATTGTGTCAATAAGGTAGTAACAGGCCATGACAAACGATGGTACAGGGGCCCTAACCTTTCGCCTTACATCCTTTATCCATAATTATAGGTAACACATTTGTTATTTGATTCTGTGCGTTTCTAGGACAACTTTGTTGCCCTGTCTGCTCTGCGTCTTTTTTTCTTTAAAGCGACTTTTGTTAATCTGTTAGTCAGGTTTCCATCCAAAGCAATTTCCGTGTTTAATTTTGTTATGGGGATTCTTCTTACTGGGTAATGTGGCCAGCATTCACACATAATTATATCAGGGGACTATGGATTATATAGTTCTTTTAAAAAATTTAAATTGTTTTCTGTAAGAGAACAAACGATTTCTGAAATTAATTGTTTGTTTTCACTAGCTACTAGAGCTGCCATGCTTTCACCGCTTTTAGATCATATTTTAGGGTATTTAAAGTTCAACAGTGTTTATAATTATCTTGATGTTGTTGTGTATAGTCGGCCCTTTGTTGAACATTTTGCCTTCTTCAGCAGTTCTTATTGAGGCTTCGGTTGACTGTTTTGACGGTCAATCCTTCTAAGGTCACTCTCAGCAAGTAGAAAATATCGTTAATGGACATCTAATTTCTAAAGACTGAATCAGAATCGATCTCAAGAAGTTTCCTCCTCCTAAGAACAAAAAAGAGGGGGGGGTTCATATTTATTGAGTTAGTAAACTATTTTCAGAATTTTGTCACTAATTTCGCTCAACTAGCAGTTCCTCTTAGCAAACTTTGTAAGAATGGACTGGAATCTGTTTTCGGAGAGAGTCAGCAAGCCGCGTATGAGGGGATTAAGTTGCCAGTATTAGAGATTCCTAATTTCGAGAGGAGGTTCACACTCAAGACTTGCGCGTGACATTTCGTGATGGCCGCAGTCCTGTTGCAGGCCAGAGACGATCTGTTGCCTTTGCCCTACGAAGATTGGTGGCACCTGAACTTAAGTATTTGGGGTATGAGTGTGAGGTCCTGGCTGTTCTGTTCGCTCTTGAAAACTTTAAATTTTATCTTGAACACCGAGATTTTGGCGTTGAGACAACCAGGCCTTGAGTTGGATTTAGGACCGTCCTAGGAAGACAGGCAGAATTGCGTGGTAGGTGATCTGTACAGTTTTCGTATGGAAGTTCGCCATATCAAGACTCAAATAACTAATTGGCCAATGCTCTCAGCCGCATGTTTGACGGAGGCGACAACAAATCCAGGAAGTGTTTTTCAGACATCAGATTTACCGGTTTTAATCTGTTAACTGTGATACCTCAATTATTTTCTGATCTCAGGAATGAGCAGGACCAAGCTCCTCGTTTAGGGCCTATAAGAAGGCGGTTGTTGGCCATGAGGAGCTTCCCGGCTATTCCTTGAGAAAGGGTGTTATTTGTCGTAAAGCCCGGAAATTACCTGAACCCAAAATTTGTTTACCTCTAGAACTCGTGCCATCTGTATTTTTTAATTAGGTGGACATCTGAGCGTCTATAAAATACTTGCTAAGGTCCGTGATCGTCTTACACGGCCGTCCTTATATGTGGACATTCACCTAGGAGTCTAAATGTGTCACTGTGTTCAGGAGTGTGAATCTTGCAAAACGCCGAAGCCCAATCCCAACTAACATAAAGGCTTATTGAATTCCCGATGGGAGCGAAGCCGTATGGATTAAGTATTCATTCATTATGTTGGTCCTCTGCCTCGAACATGAGCTGGGAAACCTTATGTACTACTCAGTGTTGACGCCCTTTCTCGTTTTGTGTGGCTTTTGCTAAGTAGAGGGGTTACCCTCTCGCTAACTATTCGTCATTTAACTTAAATATTTTCCTAGTTTTGTCCACCAGAGGCTCTTGTCAGTGACAGTGCCCCTTCCTTTGCGTCACAGCTAGCTAAGAAGCTTATTTCTTTTTTTTCTTTATTTTTTTGGTAATACCATTAAGTACACTGGACGCCCCCCCCCCCCCACCAACTGTCTTCAACCTACATTTTCTGGGAGGGTTAATCTTAATCTTAAGGCCACCTTAATTACTTATAATACTAAGAATCAGATCAAATCAGACACTTCGTTTCCTTGGATTAATGGTACCTTAAATTCACAACAGCGTGAGGCTTCTAAAGCAGTTTCTGTTGCTTTGATGTTTTCTTGTTCCCATAATTCTCCCCTGGCTAATTTGTTTAGTATAAACGACCCGTTGTCTGAGTAAATTTCCCCTTGTGTGATTACGGAAAACTGGGATATAGCTAGGACAAACACCGAGCTAGCTTATCGCCCTCAATAGAGACGGTATAATTTAGGAAGGAGACCCTTTGGTGGCCGAATTGGGGATAAGGTTTTGGTTCATAATTTTAGCATGGGTGGTAATGAGGCTAATGGTATGGCCAGAAAGCTCGCTCCTAGGTTTGTGGGACCCTTTGCAATTGTTAAGATCCTAGGTCGTGTTAATCTTATAGTGGTGGCCGAGCGGTTCAAGGCGCTTCAGTCCGGAATAGCGCGACTGTTACTGTTGCAGGTTCGAATCCTGCCTCGGGCATGGATGTATGTGGTGTCCTTAGGTTAGTTAGGTTTAAGTAATTCTAAGTTCTAGGGGACTGATGACCTCAGTAGTTAAGTCCCATAGTGGTCAGAGCCATTTGAACCACTTTGCAGGCAGTTTACGGGTAGTCTTCGCGCAGTGTGGAGCTGGGGCCGGCGGCAGTGCTTGGAGCAACGGACACGCGATGCGGCACGGTGTAAAGTTTTCTCTAGGTCGTCGTTCATTCTTTTTCGTCAGAACTGGGCAGAAGGCAAAGGATTGTTTCGGTTATGCAGTGCGTATCTGGTTGTTCAGCTCTGTGAACCGATTTCACGCTCCGCAAGCTGTTGAGGAGATGTTCCTGTTTATATTCATTCAGTCGTCATCCACGCCTTCGTTATATGCTTATGTGTGTTTCTAGGACAAATTTATTGCCGTCTCTGCTTTATGCGGCTTTTTGGAGTGACTTGTGTCAACCAGCTGGCCAGGGTTTCCTTTAACATTTGCTATGGTTAATGTTGTTAAGGGGATTGGTGTAACTCTGTAATGAGCCAAGCTTTTACGAATAATTATACGAGGGGCCCATGAATTATGTAGTTTTTATAATTTTGATTTTGTTTTTAAATTGTTTTACAGGAAAGGACAAACTGGTTTTGGATTTTAATATTTGTTTTCACTGTCTTATTGAAGCTCTGGAGTTACTATTATCGAGTCCTTTATGTTTCGTGTGTTTGACCTGCAGCTAATGGTAAGAGCTTAAGATGTTGTCATTTAAATTCCTCTTGGAAGAATTTACAGCTACTTTTGACTTGTTGTCTTCCACACCTTACATTTTTAACTAGGTTTATTTCCTAGGGCGTACGACCTTATTGGAAAGTTTCTACCAGTGCAGTCGTGTTTAAACAACAACTATGCAGTGAAATTCAGTGAGACACTGATGTTCCGTGTTAAACAGCACCAACTGAGTGGACGTGAGAGCGTTCCGTGTTGGCGGCTTCTTGCCGCTTGGTATTGGCTTGCTTATCCACATGTGGACGGCTCTCGACCATTTTCTATCGCGGCTTGCCATTGGTTTGCAGTCGCGTATCCTGACTCTCTGTGGACATTATGCTGTGGATCAACAGGCCTTTATCTGATTAACTGGTTTCTCAGAGGGGATATCCCTTTAATGTTATTGTTTTGTTTAATACATATGGTATCCGTGTTTTACATATCATTGTAAATTACTTTATTTTAAATTACCTGGGGTTAAACACTTTGGGTACGCCATAAAAACGAAATGTTATGTCTTGTTAACTAGGAAATATTTATCTTTCGGGGGTGTGCCTAGTGTCTTTGCTGTGAGATCGCTTGCAGAAATTTACCTAGAGGAAAAATGGATAAATTAAGTTAGTTAAAGGGACCTAGACATTCCATGTCATTTCCCTCATCCAGCTAATTCCTGATCTCACATCTACTAAGTCTATATGCCGTTTTCCTCGCGTATCATTCCTCTGAAAAAAGGTAAATACGGTATCTTAATGTGGTCCGTCAGTAGCTATCTCTACTATTTTTTGTTTACTTTCTTCAGTGGAAAGTACAACATTTTCTGCCTGGACCGTCATGAGATGTATTAATTCACCGTCACGATTTCGGCCTCCTATCCCACTGTCGAGAGACAACTCATTAAGAATTGCGTTCGTTTTAAGAGGACTCCGTTTACATACTCTGAAATGACAGAAGTGATGGTACAGCGATATGCACATGTACTGATGGCGGTAGTATCGCGTACGCAAGGTGTAACGGGGCAGTGCGTTGGTGCAGCTGTCATTTGTACTCAGGTGGCTCGTGTGGAAAGGTTTCCAACGCGATTACGGACGCACGACGGGAGTTAAGAGATTTTGAAGGCGGAATACTACTTGGAGCTACACGCGTGGAACATTCCATTTCGGATATCATTAGGGAATTCACTGTCCCGAGATCCACAGTGTTAACAGTGTAGCAAGGATATCATATTTCAGACATCACTTCTCACCACGTACAGCGCAATGGCCGACGGCTTCGCTTAACGACCGAGAGCAGCCGCGCTTGCCTTGAGTGGTCAGTGCTAACATAAAAAGAACACTGCCTGCAATAACAGCAGAAATCAATGTCGGACGTACGACGAAAGTATCCGTTAGAAAGTGCGCAGAAATCTAGAGTTAATGGGCTACGTCAGCGGACGACCGACGATAGTGTGTCAGATACCCCATACAGCCATGGGACCACGTTATCAAGAAGGCACTCTACAAGCTAGTGCTGCTGGCTTTATGATACTGCGGTATATGTTTACTTGTAATGTACTTGGTTTTCCGATCCAACTGAGCCAATCACTGTCAGTAAATTATTATGTTCTGCTACTTGGAGACCATATTCACAAGTAAGGACGGAATTTTTATGAATGACAGTGTGCCATGTTATTGACCCACAGTTGTTCGCGATTGCTTTGAAGAACATTCTAGACAATTCGAGGGAATGGTTTCACCACCCAGATTGACCGACTTCTGCCATGTTCGCGCACAGAATCCAGCACTGGCAACACTTTCGCAGTTATGAACGGCTACAGACGCAGCATGGCTCAATATTTCTGAAAAGGACTTTCGACGAGTTGTTGAGTCCATTGCCACGTCGAGTTGCTGCACTGAGCCGGGAATAGGAGGTCCGACATGATATTAAGAGCTATCCCATAACTTTTGTCATCTCAGTGTATTCTGTGTACATATTAAGACCGGACCAATATTTAAACATGGTTGACGACAATAGTGTCATCTGAAAAGGAACACTGTAGTATTACCGCACCGAATAGTGAAGTGTCGCTAGAGAACGGAAAAATAGGTAAACATCGCGATAAATACACTTTAACAGTGCAGGCGAATATGTTATCATGTCCTATTACAGTATTCATTTCGTCTTCACCTTTCAGGTAACCCTCTCCCAGGCACGACATTGCAATTGAGCTCATGCGGACCGTCCTTCTGCCCATCGGCTGTCCGCCAGAGTTGCTTCGCCTCGAGGCCTGGGTGGTCCTTCCACCTGGCCTGGTCGGCCCATTACTCAGCCGCTGATCCACCGCACGGCTGAGCGGACGCAAACGCAGTCGCAGGCTGCTGACAAACGCAGAGGTATCCCGCCCGCCCGCGACGCTTCTTTCGACTTTGAGCGGTTGCCAAGCAACGGATCGGCGCAGCCTGTGACGTCACATGGAGCGGCCTCCCGCCTCGGGAAGAAGAGGCTGAGAACCAGGCAAGGCCGATACTCTCTCTCTCTATCTTTCTCTCTGTCTCTCTCTCTCTCTCTCTCTCTCACACACTCACTCACTCACTCACACACACGCATACGCACACGGAGAGAGAGAGAAACGTAGTATCGGAAAGAGACAGAGAGAACGCCGTACCCAGGAGATGTCGCGCATTTCTCAGGTCGGACGCATGGGACTTCGTTATCTTCCAAATCAAGTGGAGATTGCCACCGGCTTATACTGAGATAGAGTTCTACATAACTAAATTCATTTGAGGTGCTGTCAGTGAATCTGAAAGATCGTACTGAACGGCAAATCTATACGGCTATGCGAAAGTAAGGTCCGAGCGGTCGCGAAATGGAAACCACAGTGGAAATCGAAAAAGTCTTATTTGCCACAGCTATATCTTGCAGGAACTTCTCTTCATAGTCGCCACTCCAAACGTGAAATCTGACGTACCATTATTCAAACTTTACAACACCCTCGTCGTAGAAAGCAGCTATCTGAGGTTTCTCCCAATTATGTGCACTAATCTGCAGCTTGTTGTCTACGGCAAAATGTTGTCTTCATAGCCAGCGGTTCATGTGAGAAGAGATGAAAATCAGATGGAGCCATTTCCGTACTGTTCGGTGCGTGACCGAAAACTTCCCATCGGAAACGCAGCCGGGGGTCATCTTTGCGCCTGCACTGTGCGGCCGAGAATTTTCATGAAGGAGGGAATACAAGACAGTTACGTAGTTGGGCTGTATTAAATCTGACGAAATCTTTCGCACATACTCATATTTGTCGGGAGACATTATTTCGCAGGCATCTTTACATGTTCACTGCGCGCTCAGATCTGAAAAGAGCGACGTGAAGCGACGGACGGTCATCTGATGTTCACTGTGGTTTCCATTTCGCGAGCGATCGAAGCTTAATTTACCAATAGTCCTCGTACAGAAACAGAGTGAGAACATAAACCACGAAGGCAATTGTGGTTTGGAGGACTTAATGTATCCGTCGCTGACAACAATGTTTATTTTTTCAGTACACGAGTGCACTTTCGGTACTTAGGCCATTCTAAGGAGCTTGAAACATTGCCTTAACATAAGGCGAAAAAAGAGGGGGAGGAGGGGGCGATACACTCAAAATATGGATTCGCTGTGGCACTCGGGAATACTTACAGCGTGTAGAGCATTTAGTGTGCTTCCCGTAATACAGACACTTTTTTGGTAGATATCATGTCAAATACTGTTTAGAGTTGTTATTGGTCGTAGAGGTGTAGCAAAAAATAAAGTCAACGTGTGAAAAAAAGACTTAAGAAGCTTCCCGCAGCTACAACACTGATTAGCTAACAATCCTAAATGCGTAACAAGGACCGGACTGTTGCATAGGCCTTGTAGTGCCTGGCCTGGGACGCCGAGAGGGAAGGGCGCTCTGAGAGGCACAGACTGGGGCCTGTATTTTCTGTAGAGCTGCGTGTGATTCGTGAACATGGATGGCAAGCCAAGGGCAGCAGTACTGTCATTGTCGCTGTGTTTGGTTCATTTAGTTTTTTTTTTTTTGGGTTCAGTTAGAGGGTGATTAGTAATGACGCTGGTCGCAGCTGCAGCTGTAGAAGCTAATTTTACGTTCGTTATCAGTTACCAGCATATGGTTGTGTATCCTCATGGAGGCAAAATGGCATGACCAGACAAATCTGAGCGCCGTGTATTATCAGCAATTCCGGTTTCCGTAGATGTACTTAACCATTCTAGTGCCAGCGCATGTGACGTTATGACTCCAAGGTTTTCTGTAGTAATAGCATATTAACGTCATTGTTTATATGGCTTAATGCATTTGAATACTAATCCTGATACGTTTTATTCCCTTAAAAACGATAAAACTTTGAGATATGTTACTCACAGACTAATCGAAGACTGTTGTAGAGGTATATTACATGTCCTGTGGTCTGATTTCATTGCTACCATGAGCGTATTCGGAAGATATAACATAGTAATCAGTTTGGTCAGAGTGGTAGCACTTCGGCCGTAGTTTGCAGTGGTTATTATAATCAAACCATTTGTTAAATAAGTAGTAGCTGCAAAATACTAACACGAGTAATCAATGAATAATGGAGAGAACGGTAACAGACGATCTCGCGGTGAATTAGCTTGTTTCTCAAGAAATCTAGAAACGTGTGAGGAAGTGTTGGTCCTACAACGTATGTTTCAAAAGGCAAACCAAAATTAAAATAACTTGTTGATTTAGAGAACGTTAGTGACAGAAAAACACAGGGAGAGGAAGGTTATCTACAGCTTACGGTAAAATCAAACTGCTATTCTAATGATCGAAGTACGTAAAGCGGAGTCAGTAGTTGAAGAGTGATTCACATCACCGCCTATGATACTCATTCAGTGCACTTAGCAATCTATAATAGTAAGCCAAGAGAATTAGGAAAGGTAATTAAAGTTCCGCAGGAAAGAAGAAAAATATTTTTACGTGCTGATGACATTTAAATTCTAACAAAGAGCCAAGATCAGTCGAAAAGAAAATATATTGTCTTGAAAAAAGATAATAAGATGAACATCAAGAAACGTAAAACAAATTGAATGTAGTACAGTAAATTTAAATCAGGTGATATTGAAGGAATTAGCGGGCCGGAATGGCCGAGCGGTTCTAGTCGCTTCAGTCTGGAACCGCGCTACCGTTACGGTCGCAGGTTCGAATTCTGCCTCGAGCATGGATGTGTGTGATGTCCTTAGGTTAATTAGATTTAAGTAGTTCTAAGTTCTATGGAACTGATTACCTCAGTAGTTAAGTCCCATAGCGCTCAGAGCCATTTCAACCACTTGATTTGAAGGAATTATATTAGGAAATGAAACACGGAAAGTGACAGACGAAATTTGCTATACGGGCAAAAATAAATGATACAGGCCGACGTACAGAGTATTTAAAATAGGAAGAAAAGTGTTTCTGAAAAAGAGAAATAGTTTAGCGTCTAATACAAATTTACATATTAAGGAGTCTTTTCTGAAAAGAAAGGGTCGGGCTGTACGTGGAAGTGAAACCATGGCGAAAAGCGGTATAGACGAGAAGAGAAC
Source organism: Schistocerca cancellata (assembly GCF_023864275.1). Lineage (NCBI taxonomy): Eukaryota > Metazoa > Arthropoda > Insecta > Orthoptera > Acrididae > Schistocerca > Schistocerca cancellata. The sequence goes on from NC_064628.1 coordinate 277,278,059, forward strand.
GGAAGCTTCTGAAATGTCGGCTGTAGAAGAACTTTAAAAGTTAGATACTTACATTGAATACCTAATGATGAGCTACAAAGTCGAATTGTTGACCAAAAAGTGCGTTAAGGGATAACTTGACCATAAGATTTGCGAATATTTGTAGGTCAGCAAATTCTATTAATCAGTACAATGAAAAATCAACCAAAGTTGAAGCTTCACATTTTTTTGTTCACTCTACGAACCGTTTTCAAATCGTCCCACAGGGCAGGAAACCAAATTTACAATCATTTGCAATACAGGTGTTACCAAATTTTGAAGCACATGCCAAAAATACAGAACATATCGTTTGAATACTTACGTAAAAGATAGTCAAAATGGTATTTCCAAAAATGCAAAAACCATGTCAAAAATTTGCAAACGAACAGTTACAACATATCTAGAAAACTGGCAGCAGTCTACTTCTTCCGCTGTCGTAAGGAAACGTCGGGAAGCGGGTTCCCCATCAGGATGCAGGAAAACTTTTTCTATTTTTATGTCCATGCTTCTCATTGGAGGTTTGACGGACTTCGCAGTTCACTTACGTAATGTAATGGAACACCTTCAGCCGTCATTACAGTGTCATTTGTTATGTGGCTACCTGTTTCGGTGCTTGAGTACGTCATCTTCTGGCTTTAATTGACGATTTGAGTCAGTTAAGGGCTGAAGATGTTGTATTGTAGCACTGTACCGTGTAGCCATATAATAAATAACGTCGTAAGGCCGCGTGTTAAGTGTTACGTTTTATTGCATTTTTGTATTTAATACAATGTTCTCCGACCATCAAAAATACAATTATTAAACACCAGTAAAATTCAATAATAAAGCTGATACTTTTAAACCTTTATCAAAAATAAATCTGAACAAAATTAGTATTGATTGCGAGCACTTTGAGTTCAACATTCTGGGTGGAGGTAATATGGACCAAAGCAAAACAAATGTTCTAGTAGACATGGGATCAAAAACGCATACATGAGGACCAATGAGCACTTGTTCAGTAGAAGCGATGTGTTTCTCAGTAGCGTAGAAACTAGGATGGCGGGGAGACCAACGAAGCTCTTTGCAGGATTCCAAGAAGTAAGAAAAGATGGAGACGACTACTTAATGGAGGAGGGTACTTCACATTAGAAAACAGGTAGGAGAACAGTCTGAGCTGTGAATCGTAACAAGTCTAAAGGATAGCTTTACTCAACGAGAATGTCAAGCTGCTACTACTAATGATGATGAATGTTGTGATGCCAGTTATAGTCTAATCTATGAAGACGAGTAAGAAGCACTACAAATACGGTTCTGTCTATGAATATAAATCTATAAAGTAAATATAAGCAGCGTACTGAAAAGAGACCGAAGTTTAAAATTCCATGTTACGCTAGTATAAACAATTACGCAAGGAATATTCCTATAATATCTCCTGATTTATGCATATTGCATTCACAAAATATTAAAAAAATCAGAGTATTTATTTGTAAAAAAAGAATGACAAACAAGTAGCCCGCATCTCGTGGTCGTGCGGTAGCGTTCTCGCTTCCCACGCTCGGGTTCCCGGGTTCGATTCCCGGCGGGGTCAGGGATTTTCTCTGCCTCGTGATGGCTGGGTGTTGTGTGCTGTCCTTAGGTTAGTTAGGTTTAAGTAGTTCTAAGTTCTAGGGGACTGCTGACCATAGATGTTAAGTCCCATAGTGCTCACAGCCATTTGAACCATTTTTTGAAACAAGTAATATAAGTTTTTCATTATTCTGGAGCCACTAAGAAATTCTTACGCCAATATTTATATACAGGGGTGTAATTCCTCTGATATTTTTATGTGAAAACGCTTAAAGCTTTTTAATTAAAACAAACGTTATTGATATTTTACACCTCTATCGGGCATATCTACAAATTTGCAGCCCTCTCCCCCTAGAGGGCTCCGAGTTATAGCGTGTAACATGGCGGTGTGTAACGTAATAATATCGCTGCATGAGAAAGAGCTTGCTGCAATCGAGATCCGAATTCGAAGAGGTCGTCCACATATGAAGCGCCCTCCTCTTCAGCACTTCAATACCACACCACAAACGAGTGCTGCAACATCTGGAGCAATGCGACGCCTTGGGTTCACTGTCACAGATTATTCTTCATACAGTCCCGACTAGGCCCCATCCCATTTTCATCTGTTTCCAAAACTTAAAGAACATTTTCAGGGTCTGAAGAGATTAAAGCAGGGCTGAGATTGTCAAGAAGCTCAGCATTCTGCAGTGGTGGTAGCAACAAACTGGTCTCTCTTTAGGAGAAATGTGTTCGTGACCAGGGTACTTTGTTGAGAAAATGAATATGTAGGCATTGGAAATAAGGCTGTATAATATTAATAACGTTTGTTTTACTTGAAAAGCCTTAATAGCTTTCACATAAAAAATTCGGAGGCAGACCCTTACAGCAAGCCCTCGTAGTATGGCATAAACCTCTCCCATGCATTTTAAAAACTACATTAATTATGGGGTGATGCTAGCTCTTTTGTACTGCAAGAAAAAATGGAGGAATTTCTAAGTTAATGCTCATAAGTGTCAGCATGGTCGATTAGAAAGCTTGGAATGTACGTCACATGTGCAGTACCTGGTTCACATGATCTTATGTTTTAATACTAATATCATTAAGAAATATAGACGGGATGTGATGATGATAGAGATCTTCAGAAACTCAAAAGCACGTACAAACTTTTTAATTTTGGAAGGGAAACGGCGATCAAGAGTCCAAAGATATTAGCGAAATTAATAAAAACTGTTGGTTTGCAAACGATGGTTAAAATCGAAGTAAAAACATTTTTTGCTATGTTATATTTAACTATACTACTGACTCAAGGCCATGTGTGAACAAAGCTGTTCATGATAATGTACCCATAGTTCTTTGGACATGAAATTAGAATAAAGTTGCGCGATGCATTTGTTTACTCCCAGTGTAGTTTAAATACTACAATCAATAACATATCAGCGGAGTGACCTAGGAGGATGTATGATAATTGCTACTTCTCACCAACTAACTGTGAGCATTGCCTTTCATACTTTTCGGTCTGCCCGTTTTGTGGTCACTGTGTTGCACAAGTGTAGAACATCCATCGTAAACACATCTAATCCCTATATTTCAGAAAATAGCAACACAGATGAGACAATGCTTGTTAATCGGGAAGAGAGGTGTGCCACATACAGAATACCTTCGACGCAAGCTTTTACATATCACATTCAAGTAGAATTCCTCTATGCTCTAAAGTCATTGAGATGACATACATAATAACTTTCATTGACGAGTTCCACTTACTGTTGAGCTAAAAGAAAAATAATACAGTCGGTACTTTACGACCGTTGTTAAGCTCTTGATGGCTGTTGGTCTATTTTCTATAGTATTTTCCACTTCATTTAATGAAGCATCGAAAACTGAGAGAACTAAAACACAATTAACGTCTGATTAGTAGGTCTTCTCAGGGAGGCTGTTACGCTACACGAAGTTGGCCTTAAAATATTTCTTCTTTCAAATATAACAGTGGCAGGTTTTAAGAGATATTTTAACTGCAGGGATGCTGGGTGCTCTTTAATGTTGCATCTCTCTATCACATTGTGTTCTTTCACACTACACACTACACACTACCTGGTGCCTATTTCAATACGAGTACAACATGCCACAGTCCTGCATTTTTGAGAATCTTTCGTTAACGTGACTAAAAGTTCTGTTTTTGTCACTTATCTACACGGATCAGGTTTTGCTTTCGGGAAATAATGTATGTCTTGTACGCATCCATTTAACACAAAGTAGCGTGTGTGATAACTTCAATAATCAGAAGGTGATAGATATTTATTTTAAAGCACAGCTTAGGTACTTGACAACACACACATGCTTAGGACAACAGAAGTGTAGATGATCTCTGACTTTTAATATGCAATGAACCCCCCATTTACGACAATATGAGTCTTTAAGCGCCACAGCATTGAATTAAGACGCAGCATACCATGCTGGTGAATCTCCATACACGCTGTGTGCATCAGTCAGGCGTAGTAGCATCGTCGTCTGCATATGAAGTATTACGTAATCTACACTACGATAAGAGCATTATAGCATTACATGGCACTTGAAAATTTGTTTCCATCTTAGTAACACCTCGTCCACATAGATATTAAATAGTGTCGGGAGAGACAACAAGCTTACCTAATTTTTTTATCTGTTTTTACTGGTGTTCTTAGTTGATTCCCAGTGTCAATACATATATGTTTTACTAGATGTTCTGGTAAACCTTTTCTGATCAAAATTTCCCAGAGCACTTCCCTATTCGGGCTGTCAAATGTGATTTGAAAGTCGATGAATGTGAAGTGAGTTTTCAAACAGTAGTCTCTTCTTTTCTCGGTCATTTGTTTCACTGCGAAAATCGCATATACTGCAGAGCGCCCTTTGCAATTCCTACCTGTTTTTCGTTGATGGTAGTGTCTGCTACGCCCTTAAGACTCCTATAGATTGTTCTGGAGTTTTTTAGAGGCACTATCCAGCAAACTGACGCCACCGAAATTTTCAGATTCATTCGTGTCACCTTTCCTGCAAATAAGAATGATCTCCGCTCTTAGCGAATCGTCGGATAATCTTCCTTGTTTCCAGCACACGTTCATCAAATCCATGATTAACATCAAAGAAACTTCCATAATTTTTCCAGCACTTGGCATAAATCGCTCGAAAATTCCTGACGCTATTCTGCCTTTTCTTTTCTTTTTTTTCTGCTTTGACAGTGTCGATGACTTCCTCAGGAGCGACGTTGTCTACTCAGTGGAAGTGAACTATACCGGCAGGATTCCTCGGCAGTCACACTTAGTTTCACAGTATCTTCCCTTTCTTTATATAAAATTTTCAATGAGTTCTAAGAGAAAGACTGTCAACCGTCCACCTCATTTTCAGTGCTCCAGCCTTCTAACAGAACGGAATCAGCAGCAAATTATCGTCTGTACATATATTTTACATATCGTATAGTTTAGTGGCGTTATGAGCAGCAGCTCCTAATTTAGCTGATTTTTGTAGTGATATTTATTTTTATTATATAAGATTGTGTATTTTGCATTGTCTACGTTGATTAAGTCCAGTTTCCTGGATTTCATCTGGTTCAGACAATAATCACTTAAATATGGATAGGGAGTGTGTCTGCTGTGGACGGATGCAGGAGGATTCGACCACTGTCCATAAATAACTGGGAGTTGTACACGACGTGAAGGACAATCAAACAATTTAAAATTAAGAGATGGTAAGATAATCTATATCCATCATATAGACTACTTTACCATCTCTGATTTTTTTATGTATCTATATGATACATACAGAATATCTTACCGTCTCATTTTAAATTGTTTGACTGTCCTTCACATTATGTACGAGTTTTTTAGCTGTGATTGCCCCACCTATAAATATACACTCCTGGAAATTGAAATAAGAACACCGTGAATTCATTGTCCCAGGAAGGGGAAACTTTATTGACACATTCCTGGGGTCAGATACATCGCATGATCACACTGACAGAACCACAGGCACATAGACACAGGCAACAGAGCATGCACAATGTCGGCACTAGTACAGTGTATATCCACCTTTCGCAGCAATGCAGGCTGCTATTCTCCCATGGAGACGATCGTAGAGATGCTGGATGTAGTCCTGTGGAACGGCTTGCCATGCCATTTCCACCTGGCGCCTCAGTTGGACCAGCGTTCGTGCTGGACGTGCAGACCGCGTGAGACGACGCTTCATCCAGTCCCAAACATGCTCAATGGGGGACAGATCCGGAGATCTTGCTGGCCAGGGTAGTTGACTTACACCTTCTAGAGCACGTTGGGTGGCACGGAATACATGCGGACGTGCATTGTCCTGTTGGAACAGCAAGTTCCCTTGCCGGTCTAGGAATGGTAGAACGGGGTTCGGTGACGGTTTGGATGTACCGTGCTCTATTCAGTGTCCCCTCGACGATCACCAGTGGTGTACGGCCAGTGTAGGAGATCGCTCCCCACACCATGATGCCGGATGTTGGCCCTGTGTGCCTCGGTCGTATGCAGTCCTGATTGTGGCGCTCATCTGCACGGCGCCAAACACGCATACGACCATCATTGGCACCAAGGCAGAAGCGACTCTCATTGCTGAAGACGACACGTCTCCATTCGTCCCTCCATTCACGCCTGTTGCGACACCACTGGAGGCGGGCTGCACGATGTTGGGGCGTGAGCGGAAGACGGCCTAACGGTGTGCGGGACCGTAGCCCAGCTTCATGGAGACGGTTGCGAATGGTCCTCGCCGATACCCCAGGAGCAACAGTGTCCCTAATTTGCTGGGAAGTGGCGGTGCGCTCCCCTACGGCACTGCGTAGGATCCTACGGTCTTGTCGTGCATCCGTGCGTCGCTGCGGTCCGGTCCCAGGTCGACGGGCACCTGCACCTTCCGCCAACCACTAGCGACAACATCGATGTACTGTGGAGACCTCACGCCCCACGTGTTGAGCAATTCGGCGGTACGTCCACCCGGCCTCCCGCATGCCCACTATACGCCCTCGCTCAAAGTCCGTCAACTGCACATACGGTTCACGTCCACGCTGTCGCGGCATGTTACCAGTGTTAAAGTCTGCGATGGAGCTCCGTATGCCACGGCAAACTGGCTGACACTGACGGCGGCGGTGCACAAATGCTGCGCAGCTAGCGCCATTCGACGGCCAACACCGCGGTTCCTGGTGTGTCCGCTGTGCCGTGCGTGTGATCATTGCTTGTACAGCCCTCTCGCAGTGTCCGGAGCAAGTATGGTGGGTCTGACACACCGGTGTCAATGTGTTCTTTTTTCCATTTCCAGGAGTGTATTTATTGCTGGAAGCTGTGGCGGCAACGGTCGACATGCTTCAGATTGCTGCTCTGAGCTGCAGTGGTGTTGACGCACCTGAGACGGGTGATTTGGCACCTCTAACGCTTTCCACTCCAACGTCGACTGACGCTCGATACTATGAATTTTGTTCTCCGCTCAGATGTCGAGCCTCATTCGACACGATTTTTTGCGGCTCTCACAAGCTCAGTTCTCCAATCTGACAATACTAGGCAACAATGGTGCTTATGCCATCTGTGGGGAACCTGCGTAAAGTCTGTGTCAAAATGTCGCAGTTATGTTGAAAGGAATGTTGGAATTATTACATTCAAGTTCGCGCACGCGCAACGGCTGATTTCTTACGGCTCTGAGCACTATGGGACTCAACAGCTTAGGTCATACGTCCCCTAGAACTTAGAACTACTTAAACCTAACTAACCTAAGGACATTACACACACCCATGCCCGAGGCAGGATTCGAACCTGCGACCGTAGCAGTCCCGCAGTTCCGGACTGCAGCGCCAGAACCGCTAGACCACCGCGGCCGGCCTGATTTCTTACGTTCAGTTCTTTCTGAGGAAGAGATTTTAGAGCTTTTAGACGAATCTCTAAGTGACAGCTTTTGTGAGAGTGGTTGTAATGATGAGAGTGATTCATTTATAAGCAATTCTAGGAAGACGACGATGAAAACCGTGAAAATGTGCATTTTTCTTGTCATTCAGCAGACGATTCGCGTCGAATGTGGAGCGAAAACGACTTTGACTTCACAGATTTTCCGTTTGACGATTCAAAGAGTGGTTGTATCACTGAAATTGGTAATGTCCCCTCATCGTCAGTTGATGTCTTTCAATTAATTTTTGGAGAGAACCTTTTTCAACATATAGTAAACGAAAACGAACAGGTACTCTACAACAAAAATACGTATAAAGTGACAGCACTCCCATAAACTCTGCGTGGCGATACTGGAGAAATGTTATGAAGGAAGAAATGAAACGCTTCTGTGGTGTGCTACTGAATATGGCATTATAAAATTGTAAGAACCTGCAGGACTTTTTTTCAAGAGAAAAGCTGTAATCGTCTGACTTCTTTTCAGAATGTTTTACTCACAGACGAGCTAAGCAAATTTTCAGGTCACTTCCTGTTTCTAATCCAGAGAGTGCTTCACCTGTCAACACTCAGGTTCAGCACGCCTGAGTAAAGTGAATAATTTGTTGGATTAGTTATGTCGCAAGTTTCTCGAAATTTATCGACCATATAGGTATTCAGCTGATGATGAGTACCATTCAAGGGTCTTGTATTATTCAGAATGTACAATCCTCAAAAACCTACAAAATGGGGACTCAGAGTTTATGTGGTTTCGGATTCGTCAAACGGTTAAATTTGCAATTTGATATCCTATTACGGAGCTGTAGCAACGGAGTAATTGATTCGCCCCGATTTGAATTTTTCTTCAATTGCTGGCTAATATCAGAAATACTATGGGACAGTCAGGGTATCTTTTGTACACTGTCCGTTTTTATACAGGTGTTCATTAGCTGATGAACTGTTGAAACAGAATGCGAATCTTAGAATGTGTATCAATCGCAAAAATATTCCGGCTACCAACAAGAAATGAGTTCTGCGTCTGAAGGAGCATGAAGTAAAATGACTCCGCGATAGCAAAATGATGGTTCTCGCATGGCAAGGTAAGGGAATTGTTCTCATGCTTTCTAAAAAAGCAAATAATTCAGTGTTACTTACAGAAAGGAGGAACAGAAAGGAAAGAGAAGAAATAATGAAACCAAATGTGATTACTTATTATGCTTCGAAGATGGGTAGAGCTAATCGTTCTGACTATTTTATTAGCAGTTATGGTTTCGTAATGAAAGGTCTGAAGTGATGGCGAAAACTGTGCTTCTGGTTGTGGGAGGCAGGACTTGTAAACAGCTGTTCTCTACACAGGAACCACTACGAGAGAAACAACTTGAAAAAACTGTCTCACAAAGTACACAAAGTACTTCGTAAAAGTGTTATAAGAGACAGTTAGTGAAGGAAGAAATCCAGAGCCGGCCGCGGTGATCGAGTTGTTCTAGCCGCTTCAGTCCGGAACAGCGTGACTGTTACGGTCCCAGGTTCAGATCCTGGATGTGTGTGATGTCCTTAGGTAAGTTAGGTTTAAGTAGTTCTAAGTTCTAGGGGACTGATGACCTCAGATGTTAAGCTCCATAGTGCTCAGAGCCATTTGAGCCATTTGAAGGAATCCAGAGCACAAACAAGCACATCGTTCAATTTCTGATGACAAGAAAAGCCTGAATGGACAGTTGCAGATGATCAGCAAGCTCCCTGGGAACAAGCATAAGGACTGTGCAGTGTGTTCAGACAGAAAACAAGAAGTGCCAGGTGTGAAACTTCCTATTATAGAGAAAAATGCACATGAAACCCATCTCTCCATTCTGATGAGTGTTCCAAAAAAATATCATACGTGCAAAGGTTGTGTACTGTAGTGTTTTGGAAATATATTTAAGTGATACCGCACTGTTTCTCTTAATGTATACCCTACCTGTTGGTAAACGGTCTCATTATTTCCTCAAAGACACAGCGCAATTCACTGTAGCTCGCTCGCCACCTAGGCAGCTGCGATCTAAATAAAAGTGCGCGGAGCCGGCCTGTGTCTGCCTTATGGAGTGCAAAGGACTTAGGCCCATAGTGTCACCTGGGATCTCTGAAGCAGTAGCGTATCCCAATCTCTGTTTCCCCACCGGTGGACAATTACTTGACGGGAATTGTCGAACAGTGGTAGAATCGCAAATACACTACTGGCCATTAAAATTGCTACACCAAGAACAAATGAAGATGATAAACGGGTATTCATTGAACAAATATATTATACTAGAACTGACATGTGATTACATTTTCACGCAATTTATGTGCATAGATCCTGAGAAATTAGTACCCAGAACAACTACCTCTGGCCGTAATAAAGGCCTTGATACGCCTGGGGATTGAGTCAAACAGAGCTTGGATGGCGTGTACAGGTACAGCTGCCCATGCAGCTTCAACACGATAGCACAGTTCATCAAGAGTAGTGACTGGCGTATTGTGACGAGTCAGTTGCTCGGCCACCATTGCCCAGACGTTTGTAGTTGGTGAGAGATCTGGAGAATTTGCTGGCCAGGGCAGCAGTCGAACATTTTCCGTATCCAGAAAGGCCCGTACAGGGCCTGCAACATGCGGTCGTGCATTATCCTGCTGAAATGTAGAGTTTCGCAGGGATCGAATGAAGGATAGAGCCACGGGTCGTAACACATCTGAAATGTAACATCCACTGTTCAAAGTGCCATCAAAGCGAACAAGAGGTGACTGAGACGTGTAACCAATGGCACCCCATACCATCACGCCGGGTGAGAGGCCAGTATGGCGATAACGAATACCCGCTTCCAATGTGCGTTCATCGGGATGTCGCCAAACATGGATTACGACCATCATGATGCTGTAAACAGAACCTGGTTTCATCCGAAAAAATGACGTTTTGCCATTCGTGCACCCAGGTTCGTCGTTGAGTACACCATCGCTAGCGCTCCTGTCTGTAATGCAGTGTCAAGAGTAACCGCAGCCATGGTCTCCGAGCTGATAGTCCATGCTGCTGCAAACGTCGTCGAACTGTTCGTGCAGATGGTTGTTGTCTCGCAAACGTCCCCATCTGTGGCCTCAGGGATCGAGACATGGCTGCACGACCCGTTCCAGCCATGCGGATAAGATACCTGTCATCTCGACTGCTAGTGATAAGAGGCCGTTGGGATCCAGCACGGCGTTCCGTATTACCCTCCTGAACCCACCGATTCCATATTCTGCTAACAGTCATTGGATCTCGACGAACGCGAGGAGCAATGTCGCGATACGATAAACCGCAATCGCGATAGGCTACAATCCGACCTTTATCAAAGTCGGAAACGTGATGGTACGCATTTCTCCTCCTTACACGAGGCATCACAACAACGTTTCACCAGGTGACGCCGGTCAACTGCTCCTTGTGTATGAGAAATGGTTTGGAACCTTTCCTCGTGTCAGCACGTTGTAGGTGTCGCCATCGGCGCCAACCTTGTGTTTGAATGCTCTGAAAAGCTAATCATTGCATATCACAGCGTCTTCTTCCTGTCGGTTAAATTTCGCGTCTGTAGCACGTCATCTTCGTTGTGTAGCAATTTTAATGGCCAGTAGTGTATATAGGGGAAAGTGGAAGTGGGTACTGGCCCCACAGCTGTACCCATACCTTTAAATCAGGTTCTAAGTTTGGTCTTCTGCTGGAAGTACGTCTGAAGCAGTACGGGGCGCCTCAGCTACTGGGACTGTGGTCGATCATCGAGAGAGATCCAGACGAGTACAGAAGGTGGGATTGATCGTCATTGAGAGTTACAATGTTAGGCGAGTGACGGAACCTCTCAGAAAGATAGCGGGCATGTAGATAAAGATGGCCAATGACAAACCTGCCTGAGATGTGCAGGAGGCTCTGTTGGCAACGATTGAGCTCATCGATTGGGCTCATCTCGCTTCAAATCGTGGTTCATGTAGGCACCAATGACACCTAAAGCCTGTGGTTTAGATGCCATAATTTCAGGCAATAGGCCGGTTTGATGAAGATAGCTTGCTTCTCCCACGGGGTGCGGGCTGACTTCAGTAAATCAGCCCCCTTCCCCCACGGAGTGGAAGCTGAGCTGTCATTCTGCAACATCGTTACCAGAACCGGTTGGGATCGCCTGATTTGGAGTGGAAGATCTAAACCAGAAACTCATAATCTGTTATATTATCGGATGCATTTTTGTCGACGTCCGCTATAGTGTGGAGAATGGTACGGTTCACCCTGACACGTAAATCGTCCACTACATGCAGGAAGCGACTGCTGGGGTAGCTGAGTAAATATGGCTTGAACGTGCCGGTCTTTTAGGATAGAGAAATTCCTCCACAGGCCTGATGATGTGATCTAATTTCAGCCAGAGTAGCATTTGTCGTTATAAATCGGTGAAAGAAAATGTTAATATAGCTTTAGTAACTGCAGAAGCGTATTTAGAAAGTTTCGGAACTAACCTTGCTCACAAAAGATACAGTACCCCCATAGTACCATGTTAAATGAAACCAGATGACAATAGCAATGAAATTCTAAATTCCTATTCGATTGAGCGTCGTAAAAATAGGTTGGTCGCTGGTGGAAGAGAGTGTTTATAACCATAAAAATAAGATAATATCTAGTGAGATTTCCGAATGCGAAATAATGTGGATGAAAATTATGAAAGGTGTATTAAACACCGTCGCCGGAAGCTTTTTATACCCTGACTCAGCAGAAATAGTGGCGGAACACTTGAATGAAAAGTTGGAGAATATTTAGCGTAAATTTCCTTGTCATGTTACAGGTTTAGCTGGAGATTTTAACTTACCAGCTATAGACTGGGAGTCTCATGTAATTAAGATGTGTACAATGGACAAAGAATCACGTGGAATTGCTCTAAGTGCTTCATTCTAAAGTTATCTGCAGCAGTTTATCAGGGAACAGTCTCGTGAAGATAACATCTTAGACCTGCTTGTGAGAAACAGACCCGAACTTCAAGATTCAGTTAGCGCATAAGGCCGTTACAGTGTCACTGAATATGGCTGTAGATAGGAATATAAAGGACGATAGGAAAATCCTTCAGCTCAGCAAGAGCGGCTAGAAATAGATTTCAGGCTACCTGAGCGCTCAGCATGAAAGTTTCGTCTCCAGCAGTAACAATGCGAAGCATCAGTGGATGAAGTTCAAGAGCATCTGTACAATACGCTTTAAGCAGGTAGGTGCCGGGCAAATTAATGAGGAACGTAAGATCTGAGCCCTGTTAGAAAACTTCTGCGACTGCAAATTTAAATGAACCAGAGCCTCACAAACAAACAAAAAGTAAACGAAGCCAAAAGTAGCGTAAGGAGAATCATGTGTGAAGTATTCAACGAATTCCAAAGTATAATTCTGTTTGCCGACCTGACAGAAAATCGTGACAAATTTTGGTCTAATGTTCAATCAGTAAACGTATCAAACGGATAGAAGGCATCTGTGCAGACACTGTCACGTTAATGGCACTGAAACGGAGTACGACACAGAAAATGTCGAAATACGGAACATCTTCTGCCAAAACTGTTACACAGCGAAAGATTGCAATGTAGTTCCTCCTTTAGACTGTCACTCGAACAAAGAAATGGCTGATATCGAAATTAGTTGCACTACACAAAGGAAGCGGCTACTCGGGTAGCAGAGTACTTGTGGCATGCACATGGGGGTTTTTTAGGCTAGGCAGTAGTGCGTGGGGTCCTGATGAACACTCACCAGTCGACGTGCAGGCAGGGAAATCAGGAAGCGCTCAGTGTAAAGACACTTCAGCTATCAAGATATTAGCGGTGTTCGGAATAAATTTCCTGAATTTACTGCCCTCTAGGAAGCGTGTGGGGCGCAAATTATTCTCGGGACTGAGCCCTGGCTGAACCCTGCCATAGGAAGTTCTGAAATATTTAGTGAGGGTTGGAACGTGTATCGGAAAGACAGATTAGACACCGTAGGAGGTGGTGTCTTCATTGCAGTTGACAAAAATATTGTGTCTACTGAGGTTAAGTAGAGCCTGCGATTGTGAAGTTATCTAGACACGTTTAACAGGGCTAGGGGAAATAAAGTTAATTGTGGTGTGTTATTACCGGCCACCAGGTTCCACCGTGACAGTTATAGAATCATTCAGAAGGAGTCTACATTCTATATCTCAGAAGTAACCGGATCATGCTATATTAGTCGGAGGCGACTTCAACCTACCTAGTATAGACTGGGATGTCTATGGATTTATTACAGGTGGTACAGACAAGCCGTCGTGTGAATTACTTTTGAACACTTTATCCGAAAACTGTCTTGAGCAGCTAAATCGACAGCCAACGCGGAATGGAAATATTTTAGATCTGGTAGCCACGAACAGACCAGACCTCATCGACGGTGTCAGTGTTGAGACAGGGATTAGTGATCATGATGTTGTCATTACGACTATGGTTACGAAAGTTAAAAAGTCAGTCAAGAAGGCTAGGAGAGTATTCATACTAGAAAGAGCAGATAAGCAGTTGTTAGCATCCCACTTAGTAAATGAATCGACTTCATTTACTTCCGGTACGATGGACGTGGAAGAATTATGGGCAGATTTTAAACACATTGTAAATCACGCATTTGACAAGTATGTGCCGAAAAAGTGGGTTACGAACGGAGAAGGCCCACCGTGGTTTAACAGTGAAATTCGGAGAAAGCTCAGGAAGCAAAGGCTGCTGCACTCGCGGTACAAGAAAGATCGGGAGAATGAGGACAGGCAAAAGTTAGTAGAGATTCGTGCTGCTGTAAAAAGAGCGATGCGCGAAGCATTCAACCACTACCACCGTCATACCTTAGCAAAAGTTCTTGCTAAAACCTTAAGGAAATTCTGGTCTTACGTAAAATCGGTATGTGGGTCGAAGGCTTCCATCCAACCTGGCCTGGCAACGGAAGACAGAAAAACGAAAGCTGAAATTTTAAATTTAGCATTTGCGAAATCTTTCACGCAGGAGGATCGTACAAACATACCGTCGTTTGAGTCTCGTACAGATTCCCGTATGGAGGACATAGTGATTGACATCCCTGGGGGTGTGAAGCTGCTGAATAGGTTGAAAATAAATAAATGGCTAGGTCCTGATGGAATTACAATTCGGTTTTACAGAGAGTACTCTACTGCATTGGCTCCTTACTTAGCTTGCATTTATCGCGAAACTCTTGCCCAACGTAAAGTCCCGAGCGACTGGAAAAAAGCGCAGGTGACGCCTGTATATAAGAAGGGTAGAAGAACGGATCCTCAAAATTACAGACCAATATCCTTAACATCGGTTTGTTGCAGGATTCTCGAACATACTCTCAGATCGAATATAATGAATTTCCTTGAGACAGAGAAGTTGCTGTCCATGCATCAGCATGGCTTTAGAAAGCATCGCGAAACGCAACTCGCCCTTTTTTCACATGATATCTTGCGAATTATGGATGAAGGGTATCAGACGGATGTCATATTCCTTGACTTCCGGAAAGCGTTTGACTAAGTGCCCCACTGCAGACTCCTAACTAAAAAAATGGTTCAAATGGCTCTGAGCACTATCGAACTTAACATCTGTGATCATCAGTCACCTATAACTTAGAAGTACTTAAACCTAACTAACCTAAGGAAATCACAAACATCCATGCCCGAGGCAGGATTCGAACCTGCGACCGTAGCGGTCACGCGGTTCCAGACTGAAGCTCCTACAAACGCACGGCCACACCGGCCGGCATACTCCTAACTAAGGTACGAGCATATGGGATTTGTTCCCAAGTATGTGAATGGCTCGAAGACTTCTTAAGTAATATAACCCAGTACGTTGTCCTCGACGGTGAGTGTTCATCAGAGGGGAGGGTATCATCTGGAGTGCCCCAGGGAAGTTTGGTAGGTCCGTTGTTGTTTTCTATCTACATAAATGATCTTTTGGATAGTGTGGATAGCAATGTGCAGCTGTTTGCTGATGATGCTGTGGTGTACGGGAAGGTGTCGTCGTTGAGTGACTGTAAGAGGATAGGAGATGACTTGAACAGGATTTGTGATTGGTGTAAAGAATGGCAGCTAACTCTAAATATAGATAAATGTAAATTAATGCTGATGAATAGGAAAAAGAATCCTGATGTTTGAATACTCTATTAGTAGTGTAGCGCTTTACCACAGTCACGTCGATTAAATACTTGGGCGTAACATTGCAAGGTGATATGAAATGGGACAAGCATGTAATGGCAGTTGTGGGGAAGGTGGGTAGTCGTCTTCGGTTCATTGGTAGAATTTTGGGAAGATGTGGTTCATCTGTAAAGGAGACCGCTTATAAAACACTAATGCGACCAATTCCTGAGTACTGCTCGAGCGTTTGGGATCCCGATAAGGCGGATTGAGGGAAGACATAGAAGCAATTCAGAGGCGGGCTGCTAGATTTGTTACTGGTAGGTTTGATCATCACGCGAGTGTTACGGAAATGCTTCAGGAACTCGGGTGGGAGTCTCTAGAAGAAAGGAGGCGCTGTTTTCGTGAATCGCTACTGAGGAAATTTTGAGAACCGGCATTTGAGGCTGACTGCAGTACAGTTTTACTGCCGCCAACTTACATTTCGCGGAAAGACCACAAAGATAAGATAAGAGAGATTAGGGCTCGTACGGAGGCATATAGGCAGTCATTTTTCCATCGTTGTGTTTGGGAGTGGAACAGGGAGAGAAGATGCTAGTTGTGGTACGAGGTACCCTCCACCACGCACCGTATGGTAGATTGCGGAGTATGTATGTAGATGTAGATGTAGATGTAGTACGCATTGGATAGAAAAGCAACTGAAAACTCTCAAAAGGGGGAATGCCATTGGGGCTGAAGATATATCGTTACGATTCTGCTTAGTGTTTGGGAAAGAACTGCCCCTTTCCTAGCAGTGAGACACAGTAGATGTTTGGACAAGTGAGGAATTCATGATTTCCTGATGACTGGAAAAATCACAGGTCATTCTCGTTTTTGTATAGGGCTGTCGAACAGACGAACAAAACTACAGGCCGGGTCAGCTGTAGAATTCCCGAACATGTTTCATGCTCGCATAATTTGACATTTCTGGAGGCAGAAAATGTCTAATGTGGGAACCAACTTGGGTACCGAAAACAACGATGGTGTGAAACCCAGGTCCTCTACAGGAGCCAGAAAGCAGTAGATACCGGTGTCCAGGTAATACCGTATACATTGATTTCCGGATCGCAATCAACGTACGGCATATCAGACCGACGTTGCGCCTGGATTGAAGAGTTTATAGCAAACAGAACAAAGCATGCCGCTGTGGACGGAGAGAAGTCGTTAGACGTAAAAGTAACTTAAGACGTGCAGCAGGGGAATATTATATGACCATTGCTTTTCACAATATATATGAAGTACCTAATAGATAGGCCGGCCGGAGTGGCCGAGCGGTTAAAGGCGCTACAGTCTGGAACCGCACGACCGCTACGGTCGCAGGTTCGAATCCTTCCTCGGGCATGGATGTGTGTGATGTCCTTAGGTTAGTTAGGTTTAAGTAGTTCTAAGTTCTAGGGGACTTATGGCCACAGCAGTTGAGTCCCATAGTGCTCAGAGCCATTTGAACCTAATAGATAACGTCAGGAGTTCCAGACGGCTTTTCGCGAACGATGTTGTTGTATACACAGAAATCGCAATGCTAGTAAATTGTAGCGAAATTCAACAAGACCTGGAGAGGAGTGACGCTTGGTGCCACTAGTGGCTCTTGACCATCAACAAAACAAATGTAACGTATTGCGAATACGTAGACAGAAAGTGATCGCACAATTGCAGAACAATCACTGAAAGCTGTTGCTTTTATAAAATACCTAGGCGTATGTGCACAGAGTCATTTGAAATGAAACGACCACGTAATATTAGTCGCGAGTAAGCCAGATAGCAGACTGAGATTCACTGGAAGAATCCTTAGGGAATGTGGTCCATCAACAAAGGAAGTGGCTCACAGAACGTTCTTTCGACCAGTACTGGAATACTGCTAGTCGGTATGGTTCCGTACCAGATGAGAGTGACAGAGGAAATAGAGAAGGGCCAAAAAAGAGCAGTACGTTTCGTTACAGCTTCAATCAGTAAGGAGGAAAGCGTCATAGAGTTGATCAACCGACTCCAGTGGTAAAAGCTTCAAGAGATGCGTTCGGCATCACGGTGTGGTTTATGGTTAAAATACCGAGAGCGTACTTTTCTAGAAGTGTCAAATATATTGCCACCTCCTACATCTGTCTCGTGAAACGACCATGAAGTTAAAATTAGAGAGATTCTAGCCTACACGTAGGCTTACCGGCAATAGTTCTTCCCGCGAACTATTCGCGACTAGAACAAGAAAGGGGGAGAGCGACAGTGGTAAACGAAGTACCCTCCACCACACATCGCAAAGTTAGTTTGCGAGATTATAAGCGTATATGTACAAAGTCTGCCTCAAGAATCTTGACAGATCTTCATTACTAGACTTTTTGAAATATTTTTCTATATCCGATAACTTCCAGATTCTCTGCTTTAGGTTTGCTAGAAGTGTGCTCTACGTTCCACCATTTTCCTCAACAGCCTCATTTATTTCTTTGATCAAGATCTCACCACCTTCCTTTCTCCTTTCTTTCCTTTATTAGAACTTTCTGGCTACTTCGTTCACAGCATTTTCAGTGCTATTCCATTCCTCCTCCACGTAATTTCTTTTTCTCTACAGTACCTAATTTAATCGCTGTTGAAAAACTAGTTTACAGTTCTCGTGTTATAACTTATATATTTTAAAGACGTCACCTTGTCGATCTTGATTTCTTCTTTGTTCTCACATCCAACACACATTTTAATCTTACATAGGAATAGATAATGGTCTGAGCTCATAGCTTAACCTCTATATTGTCTAACGTTGGTAACCTGTCCGGCTGTTTCATTATTTTTAAAGATGGATTCAGTTACTGACATAAAACCCGTTTCAGCCCATACGTCTTTATTTCTATCACTTCTCCTAAAGAAGGTATTCTGCACCTTCAACATTGACCTTTGAGGTAGAAACTTTTATTTCTAATGAAGATCGATTTCACTCACTGTGTGACCAACGTCAGTGCTAGTATTAAGCCCCGTGGACTCACAAATATAATATCTGCACATACCAGTGAAGAGTACTTGGGCGACCGAAGGCACAAATGTAACTTCCAGTTGACGATGGTCACAATAATGACCCTCCTTTTATTACTAATTCTACTTTATTCTTCATGTCTTGAAAGATCAAGGCTGATTTACCTTTTGTTACCAATACCGATGCGGTGGTCGTGGTGCACGGAGCTCTTGATGGAGTCCCCTTTCAAAAAGGATGTTGATGGTTAATAACATTTGTTTTTTTTACGAAACTAGTATTTTCCACACAAAAAATTTGGAGGTATTACTTTTCACTATTCATCATGCACTCGTATTTTTGAGGATTGATCGTAGTGCCATGAATGTATGAAAGTGTTAATCCGGCCTGAAGGCAACAGCGAAGTCCAACGAGGACTTGAAATTGGTCTGGAGTTCCAGAAGCCGATACTGAATACGTTAACAGTGGACTACTGGAGTCTTCAGCTCTGTCGAAATTAAAGAATCTTTACAGTCGTAATTTTGTTTGCGCCTCTCATAATCGAAATTAATCTTGTAATAAGCATTCGGATGAATGCAGCTATTCGTATAACAGTTCTTTAGTCTTACGTAAGGATTATAATCGCAGTCCAAGTAATGTTCGTACATATTTCTCAAAGTTAAGTCAACAATACTCAGTAGCAGACTTCTCGATATTTTTGGCGTAAGGTTGCACATTCTCTTTGAGTTATTTCCTTCACTTGCTATATACGATATTGCGAAACTTTTAGAAATCTCACAGGTTTGCAGTGTTTCTTCTCTGCCTCCAGATTGATAGTAACTATTCATCTCCGATGCGCCGGTATGTGTTTCTTTTAGATAACGATACTATTTTGATATAGTTATGTCATGTAATTATAAAAGAGTTTAGTAATTGCAGAGCCACATCTAAAGTACGTGAAGAGAATCAGAGTGTTTTAGTTACCTTCGAGCAGACGATAAAACTCTTGAAACTGGTCACAGACTAAAGTAAAGTGATAATTAACCTCCCCGCTTTTAGATCCACCTAAAGCGTAAGGTCAAATATTGCTAAAATATATTTTCTCTGTCATCGTGGATGACAGTTAAAAGCACCCATTTGCGAGACTGGGTCCTCCCACACATATGTGGATACCTCAGCCGAAAGTCGTTTCGCCGGTTAATGAAAGCACGTGATGGGTACACGAAAATATCAAGTCACTTCTTTCAGAATCATTTTGAATGGAATTATGTTTTTTAATTAACACCTTTTGAAGTTGGTGGCACAAAACACGGACAACTGCTTTTGTCTGTTGTTGAATCGGAGGCTGATTTTGGTGTCCAGCAAAAGTTTGGATAGCCGGCGGGTGTGGCCGTGCGGTTAAAGGCGCTTCAGTCTGGAACCGCGTGACCGCTCCGGTCGCAGGTTCGAATCCTGCCTCGGGCATGGATGTGTGTGATGTCCTTCGGTTAGTTAGGTTTAAGTAGTTCTAAGTTTTAGGGGACTGATGACCACAGATATTAAGTCCCATAGTGCTCAGTGCCATTTGAACCATTTTTGAAAGTTTGGATATTTTGTTTGAATCCAACGACAGACATACTGTTTGACTACCGGTGGCCTCTCACAGTGGATATATGACTATTTATCGTGTTCATCTCTGGTACTTTTTTTCTATGCACTCTTTGCCGTATTTTCATGGTCACTTTCTACTTCAAATTTTGGTTTCTTTCAACCGTAACTACTGGCTACGGACGTTACAGTTGTTAAACTCAACTCTTGCATTCCATTAATTATATTCAACCCTCCTTCCTGTTCATATGAATCACGTTCAAAATTTTGATTGTATCTTAAGAAACAACTAGTTAATTAATCCTTGTGTCACAGTCAAATAAAGTGCCTTGCATGATCACAGCTTTCGACATGCCAGATGAAAATCAAACATTCAGGACTGGAAAAAAAATTTTTAAACATTCAACAAGAACTTGCAGAATACGTTGTAGAAGTAAGGCATGACTTTATTGAAGACAGTGAAAAAGAGCAAATAGAAAGAAGGAAAGAAAAATTACTGGAATTCGTGAAAAGTGTAAATAAAATTTTCTTCGGTCTTCTTCAGCATCTAACATCAATAAATCTAGTGTTCTTATGTCTCGCTAAGAATCTTTTAGTAGTTGATAACTTCTACATACTCTAGAAATGTGGTGTGATACTTCCTATATTCTGTTATCCTTTGCCACACTCAGGCGTTTAACGGAAATATTCAAACCATGGCCCCTCTCAACTATAACGTAGTAAACAAAATTTCTCATCAGCCATATAGTAATAACAGCTCTCTTAGGTATGCCAGCGCAAAACTCAAAGGGAACGCTACTGCACATAATTTCCGTTTAGTCGTAACTATAAGTCGTATTTCAGGTACTTCTCTATCTTCAGCCATCACTTGCCACATTTAACACATACTGTCTCATTTTATCATTACGAGTAATAGTAATATCTGATACACATGGTTGAGTCTACTGTTGCCCATAGCCACAATTTCAGAAGATGAAGACAAATAATGTTTCTGTCGTCAACTGCTGTCGAAGTTCTTCTTCGCTGGTGGAAAACTCCGCTGGATCGTAAGGTCGGAAATGAATCCCGAGGTGGGTGGACACCACTGCACGTAGAATACTACGTCAGTGCACGGTAACTGTCAACACATAAGCTTAGAGCTACGCTGTCGGGCTGTACCTTCAGCGTATGGGCCGAACGCATTTTGCGTAAAACAAAATGCGCAAAGCAGTCTTGTCACCGAATCCAACAGAAACGTTTTCTAAAATTGCACTTGCAGATCAATGTCTGCCAAGAGGAAGCAAACTACCGCAGCCGGTTATCTGTTCAGTAGGTGACCCTGGCAACAGACAAGTGGGTAGGACGTGGTGACTGGCACAGGGAGCGTGAACAGAGAGCAAAGGCGTGTTGCAGGACCCGGTGGTTAGCTGGCCACACTGGCTGCTGGGTTTTACACAGACTCTAGGCGCTTATTCTACCTGCAAAAGATAGTCTGTAGCAGCAGCGGGAACCACTTTTGCTATAAACGTAGACTTCAACACACCGTTGGGATGATGTGCGACTTGATGACTAACATCCCCTGATGAACAAATTAAGAGCGTACGAAATGTCAGACCAGCTTTGTGGCTGGATGGAAATAGGAAATGAAACATAGAATATAATTCTTAACAGAGAGGTATCTTCAGATGTGAAGATAGCTTCGAGCGTACTTCAAGGTGTGTTACAGAGCAATTACTGTTAGTGGTCTATAGGATGTCCCAGAAATGTGGTGACAAATATAGAGGGGTTGTAGAGGGTGTCTTGAAGAACGAATCGAGACTAGGAATCCGTATCCGGAAACATAATCCAACGACGCTACAGAGCATCGGTGTTACAGGGTCTGGCGCCTGTGAGTGGACCACCCCTTTGACAGCAAACGTGACTTTGTATGCCAATGGAGCATAGGCGGAACCCTTGCAATGTTGTTTGTTGTTCAGTGATCCCGACTGATTGCCAGATCGCAAGTGGAGAAGAGGGAGCTAGCTGTCGCATACAATGGCCTTGTCTCCTATGAATACCATTCTCTGCTGCCTCGGTATGTGGCGGTTTGGGACACGGATTTCTACCTGCAGTTTATTTTTATCCTGAAGTCTTCTAAGATCTTCAGTGTTTTTCACTATATACAGGAGAAAAAAGTTGCAAATAGAAACCTGTGCCTGAAACCGTTATCAACCAAGGCAACAGAGCATCACGTTCATAGGTTTCAAGGCCTGTCTACACAGAAGCTAGCTCCATCTAACCCGCTGGCTATAATGGCAATCGATCGCAATCACTGACTGACAAATAACATTTAGATACATTCCTCCTACGGTCCGTCAGTGACTCCGTGTACGAAGTCACGTTTACTGCTGAAGGAGTGGCCTAGTTCCAGGCGCTAGCGCCAACAATTTGGACGCTCTCTAACGCCACTGCATGACGTTTCTGGACACATGTTCTTGTCCTTGGTTGGTTCCCCAAGACTGCCACTACAACCTCTCGAAGTTAGTCGCAATAATTCTGGGGCACCCTGTATATAAAATACCTAGTGGGAAACGTCAGAAGCTTCAAGAGGCTGTTCACCGATGATGCTGTTCAATATAAAGAAGTCGCGAATCTCGAAATTTGTACCGGAATGCAGAAAGGCCTGCAGAGGTCGCTATTTACTGTAAGATTTGTCAGTTGTCACTCAGCATAAAAAATTTACGGAGCAACACCGTTTTATATGTTCACACGATTACTGAGCAATCACTGGAAGCAGTCACTTCAATGAAGTATGTGGGTGTGTTATGGTGCAGTTTAAATTGGGACTACAACATACAAATAAGCTTGGTAATGGATGAAGCCAGACAGAATCACTGGAGGAAAAATGAGAAAGTGTAGCTCGCCCACAAAGCAGGAAGCGTATAAAAGCGGCAACGCTGTCCTTTACAGGTGAGTTTCATAATTGCGAAAGAGGTACCGCGACGCCCACCCAACCCCAGTCGCAGACACTACAATAGAGGCGTTGTGCAACAAGTAGTTTACTGATAAAACAGCGGGAGTATACGTTTCTAGAAGCGCAAGCTATATATTGTTTCCCCTTACATATATCTCGCACCAAAACCAAACAGGTATATTAGTTTCGAGCTCAAAAGGAGGATCACCAATAATCGTTCAGCCTGGGCACCATTCGCAGCTTGGAAAGGACAGTCGGTGGGGCTGAACATGATACAGAATGCGCGCTCTCTCATACACTACTAGGAGGTAGCTCGCGCTATACAGGATGAGTCAGGAGGAAATGTACATACTGTGAAGGACTACAGCACTACTCATTCCGAACAGAAAACGTGATCGAACATACGTTCTGTTCTTAGCTGTTTATGAGAACATTAATAAAATAATTGACGAACAGGACAAGTGCAACCGATAGTAAACGGTACATTAAGATGTAACATTTTGTTTAACTGTCTACATTTCGCTACAAAAGATGTTCAAAGCGGACATGGTCAGCTACAGCGCCTTTTGCAGTTCTTGTGTGGCAGCTTCTGTATTGCTGATCTGAGTTCATACGTTACTTGAGCACCCGCATGTAAAATAGGAGGGAGACGTTCGTCCCTTGTGCCCACTCTGCGCTTGTAGACTTCACTCTTAAGTCAGACCCACAAACAGTAATGTAATTGAGTAAGATCGGTTGATCTCGGTGGCTAAGAAATGACTCCACATCGAACGACTCAACGCCCAATATATTTAAGTCAATTACTGTGCCACTGGATAACGGGATGTGCAAGAGCTCCTTCGTTCTGGAAGTACATACTATGTCGTATGGCCAAAGGTACATCCTCCACGTATACTGGTAACACATTTCGAAGGAAATCAAGATACCGTACTTCATTGAGATGGTTATCTAAAACAACTGGATTGATGAGTTGGTCATCAATAATTCTGCAATGAAATGGTCAGTAAAGACTGCGTAATCTGATCTCTCTTTTTTGTATTCGCACGTGAGTGCTAGTGGAAAAGGACACGCGACTAACGCTCGTGATTTTAAAACAGCTGTACGTCGGAAACGGTTAAGAAAGGGCCGTACGTTCATTTGATTTTTTTTTGTTCAAAATCACCAGCACTGTCAACCTTCAAAGCATATACCTTTCTTTCTGGCTCACTCTGTAAGGATGCAGATGTAGATGAGTTCATGCATTTATGAGAAGTCATCACATTAGCATCAGCTGAGTCTGATCCAGATAATGTTCTGCTGATGGAAATAGTTTTTCGTTAGTCCCACATTATTGGAGAAAATGTGTCCATAAGCTAGACCTCTAGAGTCCGGGGAAGAATTAGATACATTATGTACAGTAACGAAGTCGTCAGCAATTGCTGATTTGACTACTATTGCAAAGGTTTTTTTTGTGGTGGTTATCCTGGTGCTACAGGAACTTGCATGGCAGAGATTTCAGGTTTACTCGTGAACTGATGCACTTAGATTATCATTTAGCTGCCTTTTATGAGGAAGATATGTGTCACAAAGAGTCCTCTGCAATATAAACTGGAATACTATCCTCAAAACCTTATTTGCCTTCAGTGCAGTTCCAATTTTTCTTCTGGTTCTTGATGTTAAGGTGATGGCTTGGCTTTGTTAGCTTTTTTATGAGAACTCTGACTTCTCAGAAAGACCAGATTTCAAAAATATCAATTTGCTGGTTATAGAACCTAGCGAGGTGGTGCAGTGGTTAGCACACTGGACTCGCATTCCGGAGGACGACGGTTCAAACTCGCGTCCGGCCATCCTGATTTAGATTTTCCTTGACTTCCCTAAATCGCTTGAGGCAAATGTCAGAATGGTTCCTTTGAAAGGGCACGGCTGTCTTCCGTCCCCATCCTCCCCTAATTCTCCGGAACCCATGACCTAGATGTTTGTTCGCCTCCTCCCCCCCCCCCTCAAATCAGTCACTCACCCTAGTTATATACTTCCCTCTTTCTGTTACTTTGTCTTCTTAACCATTCTTCTCCTTTACGGGGCCAAAGTAGTAATAGCTGTTGGAAAACACAGATTTTTTGACAAAGAATGATAATGGGGCCTCAATTTGTGACCTTAATTCTTCTTGTTACACAGTTTGTTCGCAGATTTTGAAGCACTGTCATTCTTTTTGTCTGCTATTGTTAAGTCCAACGCAACCTAACGACATCGGAACAACTGAGGCTGATTGAATAGGACTGGCACCGATACGTTGTTATGCTTGGAAAATGTTTGCTTCCTACTATGAACAAGTGACTATTTCCTTTTTTCATCTGGCTGACATCATACCATTCATCAACGAAAACTTATGTTTTAATTTAGGCATCTGCTTGCTGAGGCTTTTGTCATCCTCACAAAATCACCGCTGGACTCGATTTTCGAAATCCTTGAATAAAATGTTCTCCGTAAGAAGGAAAACAGCATTGGAACGTTTATTGAATACCGACGTCATTAAAGAAGGATCATCACCTTGCATTTAAGAAGGATGGTGGAGAAAATCGTCAGTGTCCATGTAAACGAGCCGTCCCCGTCTCTGCCTCAAGCGAATTAGGGAAATTACGGAAAACCTGAATCTGGTGGATGGACGGAGATTCCAGCAGCCATTCTCCCAAATGCCACTCCACGGTTTTGCGAGTGTGCAGCGTGATTGAGAAAATGTTCTCCTTTAACTCGATTCACATAAAATCACTGACGTTCGATGATAACATCCACCAATGTTGTCATGGGTATATCTGTCTGTCGTGAAGAATTAAGGTCTCCTTATTTTGTGAGCAAAGGGCAGCATCTCATAGGCGTGCTTACGGCCCCATCACATCACGAATATGTGGAATATGAGATGGGACCGTTTGTACCCAGGGTTAACATCCACCCAAAGTCGCTTGTGGCATCACCTCTAATATCCGACGATACTCGACGTAATGTCCATTATAATTATCCGGGCTGTTATGCCGTGGTCGGTTGATGAATGCTGTGGTGATTCCCAACGTTTCGTCTCCGACTGCGGGAGACATCTTCAAGGGGGTCCGTAGCTTGATGGAAGATCCAACACACACACTGGCTCGCTACTGACTGCCGCTACATTCCGTGTCCGCGCGCCCCCGCGCCGCGGCGTGACGTCACGTGTTTTGAAAACGTCAGTGCAATTGGCCGCTGTCCGTCGCCGTCGATCGCCGTTGCCATCACCCAGTAGTGGACGAGTGGTACACATCTTCTTTAACACCGGCATCCATATACCGTTTAATTTGACGCCCTCCTCCTTTCTGTTGAAATTATTTGGGTGTTTAGCGATTTCGATCGCCTCCCTGTAGAGCCTTTCGTAATATCCGCTCGTGGCCGCTAGTACTTGCGTCTCTTCGAAACGAATATTGTGGTTCCACGGCTGGAAAGCATGCTCCGCAACAGCTGATCGTTCTGTTTCTCCTCTTCTACAATTTCCCTTGTGCTCTTCCAAACGTTTAGAAACAGTTATTTTAGTGGTACCCACATAAACATCACCACAGCTGCATGGGATCCTATACACTCCAGATTTTTCCAATGGTTTGCGAGCGTCCTTGGCAGGCCTAAGGTATTCCTGTATCTTCCTGGTGGGCTTGTAAATTACGGTAATATTCCGCTCCGTCAAGATCCTCCCTATTCTTTCCGTTACATTTTTAACAAACGGCAGGAAAACCTTAGATTTTGCAGTAGCCTGTACGTCAGTATGATTTCTGCGTGGCTGCCTCAACGCACGTTTTATTTCGGCGGACGAATATCCGTTCTTCGTTAGTGCATTGTGGAGATGTTCCATCTCAGCGTCGAGCAACTCAGGTTCACAAATATTTCTAGCTCTGTCCGCTAACGTCTTGATAACACCCCGCTTCTGTTGTGGGTGGTGGTTCGAATCCCGGGGGCGCGCGGACACGGAATGTAGCGGCAGTCAGTAGCGAGCCAGTGTGTGTGTTGGATCTTCCATCAAGCTACGGACCCCCTTGAAGATGTCTCCCGCAGTCGGAGACGAAACGTTGGGAATCACCACAGCATTCATCAACCGACCACGGCATAACAGCCCGGATAATTATAATGGACATGATATTTCCGGCCGTGAAAGTTTACATTTTAGTACTCGACGTAATGATTTCATCTATAATCTTTCTTCATCAGGAATTTGCATCCATGAGTTGGTAAGATAAGAAACGGTCTCCCTCTTAGAGTCATGGTCACACGATCTTATTGGTTCAAATGGCTCTGAGGACTATGGGGCTTAACATCTGAGGTCATCAGTCCTCTAGACTTAGAAGTACTTAAACCCAAGTAACCCAAAGACATAACACACATCCATGCCCAAGGCAGGATTCGAACCTGCGACCGTAGCGGTCTTGCGGTTCCAGACTGAAGCGCCTAGAACCGCTCGGTCACACGGGCGGCCACGATCTAATTCCAACGGGTCCTCAAGTTCCTAGGTTTTCATGAAGTTCGTATCACAATGACTAGCGCCATGGAGGAAATGTACTCCACATGCGGTAGGATTCTAATTTAGTAGGGGATTACTTAACATTTAAAAATGGGAACAAACAAGTGCGTGGAATGTAAATTTAGGATTTATGTAGCAGATGGGATAATTAAACCTTGTTGTGTAGCTATCCTCACCTGAATTTGGCTCTACGCATCATAGATCCTCAAGCGATCCTCTGGCCACAGCACTGGAGTCAGCTGGCTCCACATCCCTGTCGGTACCTTCCAGAACCTCAGTGACTCTCTTCATGCACGTCTTGCACCACCTCACTCAGGCTTTTGACAGGTCGCCACGTTAATATTGACAAGTGGACAAACTACGTTCAATAAGTAATGCAACATCTACAGGATGAGAGTTATCAACTATATTAAAAAAATTGTCGTAACTTGTGAACGGCTTGCGTTAGGACGTTCAAACTGCACCGTTGACCGCGAGACATGGGAATTAGTATGCGCAAGCTTGGTTTGCTTGAGCAAGGAAGCCCACTTTTATTTGGGTGGGTTCGTCGATAAGCAAAATTGGCGCATTTGAGGGACTGACAATCTGCATTTCGCCATCGAGAAGTCTCTTCACTCTCAACGGGTGACAGTGTGGTGTGCAACGTCCTGTCACGGAATAATCGATGCGATATTCCTTGAAGTCACAGTGGCTACCGAACGGTATGTGAAGATTTTGAAAGATAATTTCATCCCCATTACCCATAGTGACCATTATTTCGACAGGATGTGGTTCATGCAAAACAAAGCTCGACCCCATTGAAGTAGTAGAGTGTTCGGTGTCGTGGAGGAGCACTTTGGAGTGCCGCATTCTGGCTCTGCGGTAGCCAGAGGCCGCTTCCACGGGACTCGATTGGCCGCCATATTCTCCGGATCTGAACACATGCGCCTCCTTTTTTTGGGGCTATATTAAAGACAAGGTATTCAGAAATATCCTCACAACTACTGCTGAGCTGAAAACAGCCATTCAAGAGGTCATCAACAGCATCGATGTCCCGACACGCCAGCTGGTCACGCAGAATTTCGCTGTTCGTCTACGCCACATCATCGCGAATGATGGCTGCCATATCGAACATGTCATAACCTGAATACGAATATCTGTAATCACGTTTACATCTGAATAAATTGTGTGTTCAGGGCGGAGTTTGAAACTAATTTACTTTTTTTTCATATAGTTCAATAATTGTCATCTTGCATTTTTTTCTGAAAGTGTTTGTTTCATTCGGGGTTCCTGTACATCGTATTAGTCTCCACTCATTTGGCTACAAAACCCTATTTTTCAACATCATTTTCTTTCATTTCGACGACCTACAGCTATCTTAAGGGGAGGACCCACTCAATTGGTCGACGTCGGAGCAAACGTCCTGCTGCATCAATGACTTCCTCATGATCCATTTACTGCTACCTACTGACTGCATCCTCCATTGGGTCAGATGGAAGTCCAGGCTGTACGATGGATGAGGAAGAACAATCTAATGAAGTTTTTCGAACTCCTCTCATGTGCACAGACTCATCTGACGCATTGTGTTTTCATGGAGAAGGAGAAGTTACTTTGCATTTTTGTGGCAACGAACGCGCTGAAGTCGTTTCTTCAGATTGCTGAGGATAGCACGCTATACTTCGGCGTTGATCGTTACACTATGAGGGAGAACATATCAATCAGAATAACCCCTTCAGAGTCTCACAAGACCGTCGCTATAACATTACCGGCTGAGGGTGCGGCTTTGATCTTTTTCTTAGGCGGAGATGTGTTGCGGCGCCACTCCATGGATTACTGTTTTTTTCTTCGGTTTGATATGATGAACCCATGGTTCATCGTCTTGACAATGTTCGAAAAAAATTATTATGATCAGCCTCGTAACACGCAAGTAATTCCGCACGGATGGCCCTTCGTTGCTATTTATGGTCTCCTGTTGGGCGGCGAGGCACCTAACGGGCACATGAGTACCTCAACTGGTAGACGAGTGCGTCAACGCTACCAACACAGACGTCCATTAGAGCAGTGAGGTATTTGCATGTGATCCGTCGAACACCTCGAATGAGAGTGCCTACACGTTCGAAAATTGCAGGAGTCACAGTTGTGTGCGGCCGCATGCCTCTCGAGGAACCGGACATGTTTGCGCATCCACGGTGCGATGATGGCAGACACCTCGCCCAACGGCTCACCGTTCTTTTGTTTACTGCTAGGTCTCCAGAAACATTCTGCAAGTGCCTATGAATATCTGCGGTGCTCTGGTTTCCTGCCACAGGAAACTCAATGACACGTCTCTGCTAGGAACGCACGTCCATTAGGATAGCCATTTCGAAGGCTACGCATAGCGCCGCCATCTATCGTAACTTCATGAAACTACAGGATTGATGAGGGTATATTCCACAACGTGCCACAACCAGTTTTGCCTTATTTTAACCGAAACTGGCCGAGAAAGAGAATTGTCGCATTACTTTTTGAACGCCCTAGTGTATCAGTGGAACAAATCAATGCAGAATCATTCTGGCAACGATACGCGCTGCAAATGGGGAAATACGTTGACGTAAGCGAGATCCACAAAAGCAGTTTGTTATGTTCAGGTTTTTATGGTCCGACGCCTGAGAACATGCACCCCGGAAACGGTGAAGCTGGTCGGCTTTCCATCTCCTACTGTTGTTAGCATCTATACTGTCGTTAGCATCTATGGCTGAACGACGGTGAAACCAAGTCTGGACTACAAACATCATCACTGAACGTGGAAGTCCGACGCATTCCCGCTTTGTGAAACGGGTAGCTGCCAGATCTGACAACAGAGTACAATGTTTGCTCAGGCACGTACATCGGAGTACATCGTTCAGCATACAATACTGATTACGGTGCTCAGCAACAGGACCTCCACGTGTTTCCACTTTGACCCTTCGTCAAATACTATTTCAATGGGCATGGGCTCAGTGAGACTGGACAGTTGGCCAATGGAGTTGTCTAGTCGGAATCAACACGTTTCTTGTTACAACAGGTTGACTGACGTGCCAAGATTGTTCACGATCTACAGTTGAACGCGCTGGCCTCAAAACAGGTGAAGAGGTGCCAGAAACATACACCCCGTGACGGACGCAAGTCGATGGGCTCTATGTTAGGATATGGGAACATTCACGTGAGATGCCATGCGATCTGTGGTAGTAACTGAAGGGACCATGACAGCTGTCGACTGCTTGAACATTATTGCAAACCGCCCGAAACCCTTCGTGCTTCATGTCTTCCCCTACGGCGCTGTCATTTTGCGGCACGATATCTGTCCATGTCACTAGCACAGAATCGTGTTACAGTGGCTTGACGAGCACGGTAGCGAAATCACATAAATGTCTGTGTTGCCGAATTCGCCTGATGTGAACCTGATGGCTCACATCTGGCACGCTATCGAGCTACAGCTCCGAGCCCACAAAGCGCCACCGGTCGGTAATTCAGGGTGATTCCGTAATGGTATACAATTTCACGACTGATGGAGAAGGCAATCGTATCATTTTGATGTAAGTGGCCTTCATCCGGAAACGAGTCGAAAGTTATAAGTAAACAGCCTTTTGATATTCTGACGGTGGAATACATGCACTGCTACGGTTGCTGCTAAGATTGTAGGGTAGGCAACCTTCAGAGGTGATACTATGGACTAAATCAAGGAACGAAATCTAATACACATAGTCTTTAAAGTGCGTACTTTAAGAGCTATGATCACTTGTTTATCTTCGCTATTGTGAAACACATAGCTTCTACCGAACAAGAGCCTATAGTTCTTAATTAATGCTTTTCAGAGCCCATATTTACTGCTGAATTTTTCCTTGTGCTGATGCACACTGCCTTCTACAAATATATGGAAACCAAAGAACCTGTAGTAGAATATATGTGCTTCACTGTATCGGAATGTATTCCACTGTCAGAGGTATCAGATGGATTTACGCTTGTAACTTTCGAGTCGGTCGTTTCCGGACTAGGATCCCTTACCTCAGACTTACGCATTTCTGCTTTATCACCGTCCCAGAAAGTTTGTAACATCATCACATGATTACCATTTGTAAGGGAGTTGCGTGACTTATGCGTGGACATTTGGCGCCACGTAATTCCGTATTGCAGGGTGGAGGAAACAACCTGAATTATTGTTCACCAGTAGTGTGTGTTTGTGTGTTTGTTTGTTTGTGTGTGTGTGTGTGTGTGTGTGTGTGTGTGGTTCAAGGGTGCAGAAATGTAGCGGTATGACAGCAGATTTTTGCAGTTGGAGAAAAAAACTATGATGCCTTCAACGAAACTAAGTTATTTCTCCAGAACGTAAACTGTTTCTTTTACTTCTTGACGTTGTGCTTGTGGGAATATTTGTCCTCTAGCCTTCCCTGCCTCACAGCAGCATTGCGGAATATAAAGAGTTGATAATTTTTTGTGTCCCAGGTCGACTATCCATTCTTTGGTTAGCAGAAAGATGACAAAGTGTCCAGGCTGCTTCAAAAGTATTCATCCGATTTCACGAGAATGTATCGTCCTCACAAACTAAGGTAGAAACATGTATTTGTGTATGTACGTGTGCCTTTGAACAAGTGTGTGTGTTCGGCGAGATGGGGGGGAGGGGGGAGGGAGGGAGGGTGAGATTATATGCCTCCCCTTCCAACAGATCTGGCTGAACTGCGACGCCGCATAGCACTAGTATTGATTTCGAGACTTCTAGACATGCAATCTAAAGTCTGGGACAAGTTAACCATCGCCTGGGTGTTTATTGTGAGTTCGATGGAGGGCACATGGATCATTTGTGAAATGTCAGTGAAAACCTTAATCTTTAAGGTAATCGTAAAAAGAATTTCATGGTTGTATGTGCACATACGTGTGTTATGTAGCATTATACAAACGGATTAAAGGAAGAGTTTTGCACGGCAATACCTAATATAATACCCGCACCAAGTTTCTTTCATAGTTGACGTAGAAGATGTGGTCTTGTGAAAGCGGATGAATCTTTTTGAAACACTTGGTGTAATCTTACTTCCGGTAAAATATATATCCTGATATTACAAACACAGCGGAAAGAGCCTTCGGCCATTTCCGAAGACGGTTAAATCTACATCTGTATCACGCAAATTGTCTTATGGGGACGCGGTGGAGGCATTTCGTGTTCCACTATCTTTTTGCCTTTTCCTGTTACATTCCCAGTTGGCGTGTGGGAATGACGTCCGTGGTAAGTCCCCGTACAAGCTAGAATTTCTGTGAATTTATGTTCATCGCTGTTTTCGCGGAAAGCACACTCCCGGAAATTTAACAGTACGTTCCTGCGTAATGTACAAAGCCTCTTTTGTAGAATCTGCCACTGTAATTGGATGAATATCACCGCGAGGCGCTGTAACTTACTAAACGAGGCCGTGACGAAAATCTCAGATCTTTCTTCCTTTTCTTCAATTTCTGCTGTTAATTGTACCTGGTAATGATTACAGACTGATGGGGAATGTTGCAGTGTTGTTCGAACTAGAGGTCTAAGCTTTCTCCTTCGCTAGTGGGTTAGATTTAGTTACGGTTCTTATACACAATTTTAGTCTAGCATTTATTGATTTTACGTGGTTATTTCATTTGAAATCATTTCTAATGTATGAGCACTCCTCCCATAAATACTCCATACGAAGATGAAAATCATTAATTAGACTGGAGAAATATTTCAGTCTCAATTGTGCAACCTCCATTAAATAATCTATTCCACATACAAACTGTTATCTGTCGTTACCCACGCTGTAAATCGTGTCCTACTTGTTTTGCCCCCATTGTATCTTCTTGCTAGACTAACGTAATACAACCACTGATAATTATTTCCTAGTATTTGTAACACAACACTAACAATTAACAGTAATATATTCAAAGGCCACAACATTTCAACATGTAAGTAAATTTACTGGTTAACCTTACAGTCTGTTTTTCCATTTGGAGCCATTTTCCACTTAAATACCACAATGAAGTCGCATGAAATTGTGTGTTTGTACCTGTGTAGTTGTACCCTTTCTAATAACTTCTGTTTATAGATAATCGTCAACTGCTAAAAGTGAAGTTTGTAGGTAATAGTGATCACTGACGTGGCGCAAGAACAGTATGGGCCCACAGCGATTCCATGCGGCACAAAGAAAGAATGTTTTCTGATTCTGTAGAGGGCTTGTTTTTCTAGAATTTCACGACTGCAGAAATCCTAATTCAGTTTCACATAACGCTGCGTATCTGACGACACGAACATTCTCGCCGAATACAGGTAAAATGTTGGAATTGTGTAACACTTCTGTTGGTTCAGACAGTGACAACTAAATAGATAACCCAGGAACTATTTCTTCTCAAGAGAGAGGGAGAGGTCTCCCTTCCACTAGAGATAACGAAATTTCTATTGTTTCGCTGACAGCCAGTCTGCTTCCACACTTTGTATCCACCTTTCGTGGCAAACTGGTGCTGAACTTGGACCAACGTTGTTTCCGTGTTCCATAGACACTGTGAAATTATGCTCTGCGAAAGTCTAGGAGAAATTCCGTCGCGTGCCGCTTTGTAAATAAAGTTGAGCTAGCTCTTTCTTCCTTTCCGCTCGTCCTTGTTTCGTTAACTCATGAGTTCATTTGCGTTCGATACAGTTTCTTGCTCCTCAGATGGTGTGACTTTTAAGGAATGAGCGCAGAAAACGATTTTTTAGTGTTTCACTTAAACTAGGATATATTTTATTACACAGATATGAGGGTAGTAAATCATCTTGCAGTGAAAGACGTACTCTTTGAGGCAGCGCAGTTGTCAAGGCGCTGCACTGCCGTGTTGCATGCGGTTCGGTGACTAGACCAATGGTTCCTTCAGTCTAGTCAGAGTCAATTTTTTTAACCATTCCCGTAAAATAC
Source organism: Schistocerca cancellata (assembly GCF_023864275.1). Classification (NCBI taxonomy): domain Eukaryota; kingdom Metazoa; phylum Arthropoda; class Insecta; order Orthoptera; family Acrididae; genus Schistocerca; species Schistocerca cancellata. Next base: position 277,312,466 of record NC_064628.1, read on the forward strand.
GAAATATTTCTAATCATCTATTCAACGACAAAACATTCAGTGTCAACCTTCCTTTCTTCCTGTTTCGGAGCCAGAAGGCAGACTAATAATCCATAAATGTTAATCATAAAGGTTCCTTGTCGTATCACCAACGAGACGGCCAATTAGCCGTTATTTTCTGGGAAATGTGACACTGGATCTGCCTGAAGGTTCTCACTTGGTTGCAAGCCCTGGCAAAGAATAAAAATAGACAAGAAATAGTTGCTTTCGCGCTTTTTCGTCATCATTGGTATGTTATATACTATATGCTTTAGCACGGCACGCTACTGGTACACATGTCGAACTCATTGATTTTCGACGTTCGTACCCCTAGGGTTTATTCCAAGCAGCTTGCGAGTTATCTTGGATGAATTATTATAAAATGGCTGGAGAACACCTTTTCTTTTCGTGCATTAAAAGCCTGGTTCGACAGAATTCTGCCACATGAAATGTTCATATGCATTATTCTAGCAGCAGAGTTGACAAGTCGAGTTGAAGAAGAAGAATAATTAACCAAAGAGAAATTACCTGTACCGATATCTGAGGGTTCCAAATTGTATGACAGTGGCAAATGTTTCATTTCGTATATTCGGCTGGAGAATGGTTGATATTAAACGCTGTACTGGAATTAAATCTCAGAAGATGCTATTAATATGAAGAACAGAGTCTCGTGGTGGCATCGATAGTAAGCCAGAGCAATTATGTGGCAATACAATCTCCTCAGAAAAGCGTAATGTGTCAGCCACAGTCACAATAATGGCGTCGGAATTATGGTTCCCAGAGTCAAGTTACAAGTTGTTCCACAGGGATTTGCTGCCTTTTGGAAATCTCGCGTTTCTTGCTATAAGGAACTGTGTCCAAACATTGTAAGTGATTCGTTTAAATGTTAACGATACTGAGCAGAAACATGACAGGATAAAACTGCTAAACATCAAATTATTCCCTGACTAGCTGCTCCCTCAACTGCGTTCCCTATATCAGTAGTTACACTATTAATGAGTGTTGGAAATTAAGCAATCCGTTTTAGGTGGAATAGGGTCGGCTCCACTCATATCTCAGCCTGTTCCAATAAGAACAGCTCGTGAAGTGGCCACACGCCTAACTGAGCCCACGTACGACCATTCGGCATGCCGAAACAGTTAGGGGTCTTTTTTTTCTTTTTTTTCTTTCTGAAGTAGCCTATCCTCTTCCTCTCCATGCCGTATTTCATTGAAATCTGATCAGCAGTTTAACCGTGAAAACATGCTACTATTGTATATAATAATATTAGTTTGAAAGTACGGATTAAACACGTTTAGGATTGTATGAACTTAGTAATAGTTAGGTTGAACCGTACTTTGTAGAAAAAAACAATAAGTAAAGGTAATTTTCACAAATATTACAAGATTCAGAAGTCAAATGTAAATATCTTTCTCAAAGAGTACATAGGTTTTTCAAAGAGCAAATATTTAATCCTTAATTCGAGTAATATTCTTCAAATCAATAAATATATTGTCCTACACACGCCCCCCATGTACCATGGACCTTGCCGTTGGTGGGGAGCCTTCCGTGCCTCAGCGATACAGATAGCCGTACCGTAGGTGCAACCACAACGGAGGGGTATCTGTTGAGAGGCCAGACAAACGTGTGGTTCCTGAAGAGGGGCAGCAGCCTTTTCAGTAGTAGCAGGGGCTACAGCCTGGATGATTAACTGATCTGGCCTTGTAACACTAACCAAAACGGCCTTCCTGTGCTGGTACTGCGAACGGCTGAAAGCAAGGGGAAACTACAGCCGTCATTTTTCCCGAGGGCATGCAGCTTTACTGTATGGTTAAATGATGATGGCGTCCTCTTGGGTAAAATATTCCGGATGTAAAATAGTACCCCATTCGGATCTCCAGGCGGGGATTATTCAAGAGGACGTCGTTATCAGGAGAAACGAAACTGGCGTTCTACGGATCGGAGCGTGGAATGTCAGATCCCATAATCGTGCCGGTTTGTTAGAAAATTTAAAAAGGGAAATGGGTAGGTTAAAGTTAGATATAGTGGGAATTAGCAAAGTTCGGCTACAGGAGGAACAAGACTTTTGGTCAGGTGAATATAGGGTTATAAAAACAAAATCAAATAGGGGTAATGCAGTAGTAGGTTTAATAATGAATAAAAAATTAGGAGTGCGGGTAAACTACTACAAACAGCATAGTGAACGAATTACTGTGGCCAAGACAGACACGAAGCCCACGCCTACTACAGTAGTACAAGTATATGTGCCAACTAGCTCCGCTTATGTATGATGAGATAAAAGAAATTATTCAGATAGCGAAGGGAGACGAAAATTTAATAGTCATGGGTGACTGTAATTCGATAGTAGGAAAAGGAAGAGAAGGTAATGTAGCAGCTGAATATGGATTAGGGGTAAGAAATGAAAGAGGAAGCCGCCTGGTAGAATTTTGCACAGAGCATAAATTAATCATAGCGAACACTTGGTCCAAGAGTCAAAAAGAAGGTTGTATACATGGAAGAAGCCTGGAGATACTGACAGGTTTTAGATAGATTATATAATGGTAAGACAGACATTTAGGAACCAGGTTTTAAATTGTAAGACATTTCCAGGGGCAGATGTGGACTCTGACCACAATCTATTGTTTATGAACTACAGATTAAAAATGAAGAAACTGCAAAAAGGTGGGAATTTAAGGAAATGGGACCTGGATAAACTGACTAAACCAGAGATTGCACAGAGTATCAGGGAGAGCATAAGGGAACAATTGAAAGGAATGGGGAAAGAAATACGGTAGAAGAAGAATGGGTAGCTTTGAGGGATGAAGTAGTGAAGGCAGCAGAGGATCAAGTAGGTAAAAAGATGAGGGCTAGTAGAAACCATTGGGTGACAGAAGACACATCGAATTTAATTGATGGAAGGAGAAAATATAAAAAAGCAGTAAATTAAGGATGCAAAAAGGAATACAAACGTCTAAAAAATGAGATCGACAGGAAGTGCAAAATGGCTAAGCAGGCATGGCTAGAGGACAAATGTAAGGATGTAGCGGCTTATCTCACTAGGGGTAAGATAGTTACTGCCTACAGGAAAATTAAAGAGACCTTTGGAGAAAAGAGAACCACTTGTATGAATATCAAGAGCTCAGATGGAAACCCAGGTCCAAGCAAAGAAGGGGAAGCAGAAAGGTGAAAGGAGTATAAAGAGGGTCTATAAAAGGGCGAGGTACTTGAGGGCAATATTATGGAAATGGAAGAGGATGTAGATGTAGATGAAATGGGAGATATGATACTGCGTGAAGAGTTTGACAGAGCACTGAAAGACCTAATTCGAAACAAGGCCTCAGGAATAGACAACATCCCATTAGAACTACTGACAGCCTTAGGAGAGCCAGTCCTGACAAACCTCTACCATCTGGTGAGCAAAATGTATGAGACAGGCGAAATATCCTCAAATTTCACGAAGAATATAATAATTCCAATCCCAATGAAAGCAGATGTTGAAAGATGTGAAAATTACCGACCTATCAGTTTAATAATTCACAGCTGCAAAATACTAACGCGAATTCCTTACAGACGAATGGAAAAACTGGTAGAAGACGATCTCGGGGAAGATCAGTTAGGATTCCGCAGAAATATTGAAACATGTGAGGCAATACTGACCCTACGACTTATAAGAAAGATTAAGAAAAGGCAAACCTACATTTCCAGCATTTGTAAACTTAGAGAAAGCTTTTGACAATGTTGACTGGAATACTCTCTTTCAAACTCTGAAGGTGGCAGGGGTAAAATACAGGGAGCTAAAGGCTCTTTACAATCTGTACAGAAACTAGATTGCAGTTATAAGAGTCTATGGACATGAAGGGAAGCAGTGGTTGGGAACTGAGTTAGACAGACTTGTAGCATCTCCCCGATGTTATTCAATCTGTATATTGAGCAAGCAGTGAAGGAAACAAAAGAAAAATTCGGAATAGGTATTGAAATCCATGGAGAAGAAACAAAACTTCAAGGTCCGCCGATGACATTGTAATTCTGTCAGAGACAGCAAAGGACTTGAAAGAGCAGTTGAACGGAATGGACAGTGTCTTGAAAGGAGGATATAAGATGATCATCAACAAAAGCAAAACGAGGGTAATGGAATGTGGTCGAGTTAACTCGGGTGATTCTGAGGGAATTAGATTAGGGAATGAGACATTTAAGTAGTAAAGGAGTTTTGCTATTTGGGGAGCTAAATAACTGATGATGGTGGAAGTAGAGAGGATATAAAATGTCGGGTGATGCTGAAGGAATTAGATTAGGGAATTAGACACTTATAGTAGTAAAGGAGTTTTGATATTTGGGAAGCAAAGTGACTGATGATGGTCGAAGTAGAGAGGATATAAAATGTAGACTGGCAATGGCAAGGAAAGCATTTCTGAAGAAGAGAAATTTGTTAACCTCAAGTATAGATTTAAGTGTCAGGAAGTCGTTTCTGAAAGTATTTGTATGGAGTGTAGCCATGTATGGAAGTGAAACATGGATGATAAATAGTTTGGACAAGAAGAGAATAGAAGCTTTCGAAATGTGGTGCTACAGAATAATGCTGAAGATCAGATGCGTAGATCACATAACTAATGAAGAGGTATTGAACAGAATTGGAGAGAAGAGGAGTTGACTAGAAGATGGGATCGGTCGGTAAGACATGTTCCGATGCATCTAGGTATCAGCAATTTAGTATTGGCGGTCAGTGTGGAGGGTAGAAATCGTAGAGGGAGACCAAAAGATGAATAAACTAAGCAGATTCAGAAGGATGTATGATGCAATACGTAGTGGGAGATGAAGCAGCTCGCACAGGATACAGTAGCATGGAGAGCTGCATCAAACCAGTCTCAAGTCAACAACAACACACTTTCTAAGGTAGCCTTTGTTTTTTCTCAGGATTTGTCATTACCACATTGCATCGAAATCGCTTCAGTTCTGTTGTCCTCAAAACGTAACAGTGTTACTTCAGCGTTTGTATCAGTAGACTCGATCTTAAGAAGCAGACGCACATATGATGGTTAGAAAACACATTTAAAAGTAATTAAAATTGCTGAAATATATTAAGGTCAATCGGTTTGTATAAATGAGTCTAGTAATCAGCCCTTAGTTACACCAGCCGCACTTCCTGTATTGATGTATTGATGATACATAATAGAGTGTTCCAACTGAGACTGGCTCTGTACACGGCATCCAGGATGAGGTGGTATCGAGAGAAAATGACATCTGAAGTGAGCGTAGCACAGTCATATTAAAGAATTATTCATCTGTGCACTGACTCATCTGAGGAACCATGTGGTTGTACAATGAAAGGAAAAAGGTTGCTCGGCCCAAATAAATTAGAGTCGAACAGAGCATCGCACATGCTCTATTTCTGAAGTGCCAGTAATCACACTCTAGCGGTCTGTGGCGCTTCCGCTTGGTGTTTACACCCAGAAGCAATCTAATAGCTCGGATACAGAATAAGTCATCCCCAGGAACCATGGACCTTGCCGTTGGTGGGGAGGCTTGCGTGCCTCAGCGATACAGATAGCCGTACCGTAGGTGCAACCAAAACGGAGGGATATCTGTTGAGAGGCCAGACAAACGTGTGGTTCCTGAAGAGGGGCAGCAGCCTATTCAGTAGTTGCAGGGGCAACAGTCTGGATGATTGACTGATCTGGCCTTGTAACACTAACCAATACGGACTTGCTGTGCTGGTACTGCAAATGGCTGAAAGCAAGGGGAAACTACAGCCGTCATTTTTCCCGAAGGCATGCAACTTTACTGTATCGTTAAATGATGATGGCGTCAACTTGGGTAAAATATTCCGGAGGTAAAATAGTCCCCCATTCGGATCTCCGGGCAGGGACTACTCAGGAGGACGTCCTTATCAGGAGAAATAAAACTGGTGTTCTACGCATCGGAGCGTGGAATGTCAGATCCCTTCATCGGGTAGGTAGGTTGAAAAATTAAAAAGGGAAATGGATAGGTTAAAGTTAGATATAGGAGGAATTAGTGAAGTTCGCTGGCAGGAGGAACAAGACTTTTGGTCAGATGAATACAGGGTTATAAATACAAAATCAAATAGGAGTAATGCAGGAGTCGGTTTAATGATGAATAAAAATATAGGAGTGCGGGTAATCTACTACAAACAGCATAGTGAACGCATTATTGTGGCCAGGATAGAAACGAAGTCCACGCCTACTACAGTAGTACAAGTTTATATGCCAACTAGCTCTGCAGATGACGAAGAAATTGAAGAAATGTATAGATAGTGAAGGGAGACGAAAAGTTAATAGTCATGGGTGACTGTAATTCGGTAGTAGGAAAAGGGAGGGAAGGAAACATAGTAGGTAAATATGGATTGGGGCTGAGAAATGAAAGAGCAAGCCGCCTGGTAGAATTTTGCGCAGAGCGTAACTTAATCATAGCTCACACTTGGTTCAAGAATCATGAAACAAGGTTGTATACATGGAAGAACCCTGGAGATACTATAAGATATCAGATAGATTAAATAATTGTAAGACAGAGATTTAGGAACCAGGGTTTAAATTGTAAGACATTTCCAGGGGCAGATGTGGACTCTGACCACAATCTATTGGTTATGAACTGTAGATTAAAAATGAAGAATCTGCAAAAAGGTAGGAATTTAAGAAGATAGGACCTAGATAAACTGAAAGAACAAGAGGTTGTACAGGTTGGGAATGGGGAAAAGAAATACAGTAGAAGAAGAATGGGTAGCTTCGAGGGATGAAGTAGTGAAGGCAGCAGAGGATCAAGTTGGTAAAAAGACAATGGCTAGTAGAAATCCTTGGGTAACAGAAGAAATATGGAATTTAATTGATGAAAGGAGAAAATATGAAAATCCAGTAAATGAAGGATGCAAAAAGGAATACAAACGTCTAAAAAATGAGATCGACAGGAAGTGCAAAATAGCTAAGCAGGCATGGCTAGAGGTCAAATGTAAGTACCTAGAGGCTTATCTCACTAGGGGTAAGGTAGATACTGCCTACAGGAAAATTAAAGAGATCTTTGGACAAAAGAGAACCACTTGTATGAATATCAAGAGCTCAGATGGAAACCCAGTTCCAAGCAAAGAAGGGAAAGCCGAAAGGTGGAAGGAGTATATAGAGGATCTATACAAGGGAGATGTACTTGAAGACAATATTATGGAAATGAATGAGGATGTAGATGAAGATGAAATGGGAGATACGGTACTGCGTGGAGATTCAAATGGTTCAAATGGCTCTGAGCACTATGGGACTTAACATCTGAGGTCATCCGTCCCCTAGAACTTAGAACTACTTAAACCTAACTAACCTAAGGACATCACACACATCCACGCCCGAGGCAGGATTCGAACCTGCGACCGTAGCGGTCGCGCGCTTCCAGACTGAAGCGCCTAGAACCGCTCGGCCACACCGGCCGGCTACTGCGTGAAGAGACTGACAACATTCCATTAGAACTACTGACGGCATTGGGAGAGACAGTCCTGACAAAACTCTACCATCTGGTGAGCAAGATGTATGAGACAGGCGAAATACCCTCAGACTTCAAGACGAATATAATAATTCCAATCCCAAAGAAAGCAGATGTTGACAGATGTGAAAATTACCGAACTGTCAGTTTAGTAAGTCACGGATGCAAAATACTAACGCGAATTCTTTACAGACGAATGGAAAAACTGGTAGAAGCTGACATCGGGGGAGATCAGTTTGGATTCCGTGGAAATGTTGCAACACGTGAGGCAACACTGACACTACGACTTATCTTAGAAGCTACATTAAGGAAAGGCAAACCTACGGTTCTAGCATTTGTAGACTTAGAGAAAGCTTTTGACAATGTTGACTGGAATACTCTCTTTCAAATTCTGAAGGTGACAGGGGTAAAACACAGGGAGTGAAAGGCTATTTACAATTTGTATAGATAACAGATGGGAGTTATAAGAGTCGAGGGTCCCGAAAGGGAAGCAGTGGTTAGGAAGGGAGTGAGACCGGGTTGTAGCCTCTCCCCGATGTTATTCAATCTGTATATTGAACGGGCAGTAAACGAAACAAAAGAAAAATTTGGAGTAGGAATTAAAATCCATGGAGAAGAAATAAAAACTTTGAGGTTCACCGATGACATTGTAATTCTGTCAGAGACACTAAAGGACTTAGAAGAACAGTTGAACGGAATGGATAATGTCTTGTAAGGAGAATATAAGATGAACATCAACAAAAGCAAAACGAGGATAATGGAATGTAGTGGAATTAAGTCGGGTGATGCTGAGGGAATTAGATTAGGAAATGAGACACTTAAAGTAGTAAAGGAATTTTGCTATTTAGGGAGTAAAATAACCGATGATGGTCGAAGTAGAGAGGATATAAAATGTAGACTGGTAATGGCAAGGAAAGCGTTTCTGAAGAAGAGAAATTTGTTAACAGCGAGTACAGATTTAAGTGTCAAGAAGTCGTTTCTGAAAGTATTTGTATGGAGCGTTGCCATGTAGGGAAGTGAAACATGGACAATAAATAGTTTGGACAAGAAGAGAATAGAATCTTTCGAAATGTGGTGCTACAGAAGAATGCAGAAGATTAGATGTGTAGATCATATAACTAATGAGGAGGTATTGAATAGGATTGGGGAGAAGCGGAGTTTGTGGCACAACTTGACTAAAAGAAGGGATCGTTTCGTAGGACATGTACTGAGGCATCAAGAGATCACCAAATTAGCATTGGAGGGCAGTGTGGAGGGTAAAAATCGTAGAGGGAGACCAAGAAATGAATACACTAAACAGATTCAGAAGGATGTAAGTTGCAGTAAGTACTTGGAGATGAAGCAGCTTGCACAGGATAGAGTAGCATGGAGAGCTGAATCAAACCAGTCTCAGGACTGAAGAGCACAACAACAACAACAGAATATGTCGAGATTGATCAAAAATTAACTCATTGTATCATTTCCTTTGAAGATCATTATTCGAGCACGTAGAGAATGTTGAAATAGAACTGCAAGTAGGTTTAATTACTCCTACATCGACGACGAGAGTATGACATGTTTCCCGGCTAGCGGTAGCGTTGTTGGCCTCCCGTCGTCTCGCTCCGCTGCCGCGTATCTCCTCCTCTCCCTTTTGGTAGTTTCGTAATATAACCGGTCAAACATGTTGAACGCTATTTGCGAGAAAGATGCAGTTCGTCCTACCGCATACGAGGCTAAAGACTGGATAATCGATAATCTCGGTCTATCCAATACCGACACCTACGGAGTCCAGTTGGATTTCATTACGGTAACGTTATGTATTTAGTTTCCTGACGCGGACATGTGCGAAACGATTGCTAGTGAAAACTGTGCCAAGTGGATATTTAAATATCGAGCCTCAAGCGTGTGCGATGTGGTCCTGTGTCATGCGGGTTATGGGGTTCGTGATGACCGTATATCACAGCCACATTTGAAATTCCAATCCAGCCGATTACGTGCAGTCTGATGGCGTATAGGAAAGTGATTTCGGTTACAAACGATAAAAGGGGTAATGTCGTTAGGCTAGCAATTTACAATGGAGTTAGAAGTGTCCGTATTGAATTACAGTAAAACAGCACAACCCGTCATTCTTCGTCCTATGTGGATACATGGCGTTTATCTCCTACAACGGGCAACCCCAAACTCTCTCGTACCATAACCCTACGGATATTTTGTCAAAATTGTCCGAACAGACGGCATCCTGTGCCGGAAAAAGGATACGTTTGGCGCCAGAGTTTGGCCGACAGTGGAATCCACCATGACCGTATAACGGCGCGTTTGCTCGTCGCGAGAACGCTCGCTAATTCACTCTCACCACCCAGCTATATTAAATAATTCAATTTACAATTTCATATGCGTATGCAAACGTGTTCAACTCCTAATTTTAACTACTTTTCGAGGACCAGACCGCCACCTTCTCCTCCTAGGAACCAGCGCCAAGTTGGAAATCTGCTAGAAAACAAAGCTCACTTGCGCTTCCGCCAACAACCTAAGAAAATTGTTTCATACTAAGCCACCAGCACTCAACCTCTTCCTACACGTTTCTGTAAACGGACTCATCCTGCACTCGGTCCATGGACCGAGGAACGAATTTACTTTATTTAGGAATGGAGTATATGTATCACACCGACATGTCCCACATCATACACACCTGCAAAACACTCCTACATAACTCATTTATAATGTTCTAGACAGACGCTTGCTAAATGTAAACAGTTAAAAATAACTCATAGCACAGCCTACAGACATGCGAACCGCTCGTAAATAATGCAAAACATTTACCTCCAAATAGCCAAACAACTGCTAATTTTGGGAAATAATAATGCATGGGCTGATGGAAGGAAGAACGAGTGTGCTTCATATATTTGCGACATATCTTTCTGAAACTTTTACTTCTCATAGGTTTCGATATGTAAGGCTGACATAAGGCAGTTTCTGAACTCCAGTAGTGCACTACACTTGGCAACACAACCACACCCATCAAGATATTCATTCCAATCCAGACCTGTAACACCTCTACAGATAAATTTGTCCAGTTATTTGTCTACTCACTCACATTCTGACCAGACTGCCGCTATTGCGCAAAAACAGCTCAGACTGCACTGTGCTGCTCGGGGAAGTAAGGAAGGGCTGCACTCTATTGATTTGGAGCCCTTTTATTTAGTCGTGGAGTATATTTGTCACAAAACACCCACACTGATCCAACTATGGTCATCTGACATAGGCTACAAACACGTTAACAACTCCTAATTTCACCACACAATAGCAAACATCTCTTAAATAATGCAGTACACAATATCAGCAGACGAGCTCTGTACTCCTAAACTGTCCAAATAAAGCACCGCACAGTGCACAGACATGCTCGCAAAATAGTGCCAACAGACGCGCCCAAACACCACCAACTGCCAGACCGACCAAAAGTCTCTGCTCGGCCTCCCCCAAACATGACCTCAACACAGTCGCATTCGCACCTACCACCGGAGAAATTGATATCGCCTATGCGCCTTAGATTACGCTCCAAGGCAGGCCGCGCGCGCGTGCGGTCGGCGGGGAAGGGGATTCCAGAGTCTCCGGCCAAGTTCAGCTTCCGAGCGCTCGTGACAACTGATACATTTCAAAGCTTTATTGTTCTTCTTATGCATTCCGCCGGCGTCTCAGGTCTGGACCTGCCTTCACGTCTATTGGCAGAATAGCTAATAGCTCGTTGACACACTCGATTAACGCGGCCGGGAAAGCATTTACTACTCGCATGTAACCGAGATGGTGACGGAAAACCAATCACTCTGATCTGCGCTGCAGGCGCGTGTAATTATTGAGAACACTCTATTTATTTGTTTCGAACAACTTATTTAACCATACAGTATATGTATCACGCTATCACAATACACCAATCCCAGATGTGCCCTGGGCCACGTTGTACAGCCCAGAGACACGCACCCAATCATAATTTCAGTACACACTATAGCAAACTGCTACTAAATAATACATCACACAGATGTGTAGATACGCTCAGTACTCGTAAACTATCCTAATAACGCATAGCAGAGCCTGCAGATCCGCTCGCAAAATAACTCAGCAGACGTGCGCAGGTACCCCCACTCCGCACCCTCCCCACAGGATCGTGAAGTCACCCATCCGTCTGATTTCAGGCCTCGCACAGCCCCTGCTCGGCTACAGCGAGCGCGAGTTGGCGCGGTCAACGCGCTCGTCAGCGGTCAAAGCACACACATACGTCCGTCCAGGACCGCGATCCCGATCCCCGGCCACCAAACGCGAGTGAAAGTCAACTGTATATCAACGTAACATAATTCCAAAGCGCAGCCTCCATACGCTAGACACATCTTAGCAGCAGAAGTCTTTACCTCCTATGACCCTGTAGCACACTGCGCATTGCTCCTCACACGACATTACACGGCCCTTTAACTAAACATAATTACACATTCTTGCCCTTGCCTCGTCGCGTGACCAGCCATCTAAAAACCTTCTCAATATTATTCTTGCTTTACAACATTTTTTTTAAAAATAAGATCTAATTAACACCTCCCACCGCAACTAACCTCAAACCTGGCCCACAATCAACATACCCAAACGTCCTCAACCCTATCTTGACACTCATATATCACCCCACAAACCATGCCCATCAATCAATTTACCATTCTCATCCCCTCTTTTCGAATTACAAACGTAGCCTCTATCTAAACACCAATCAACTCATATTTCTCGCACTTTCAACAGTAAAATTAATTTTACACACACCCAGAAATACCAAACGCAATTAAAGAGTCAAATTTTTGTACAGAGCATCAAGGACATACGACAATATTCAAAGCCTGGTCCATATTTACCACCTCCAACTTCAATTAAATATTATTACCATTGCCGCAACATTCTACCAGCGCTCTATTTGTACCTATTATTCCGCTCTTAACTGTTGCCACTAGCGGTCGAATATCGCTATTTATAGACTGCATAAATTTCCACGTAAAAAAATTCTCGCCCCGCCGTTTAGAGACTCCTATATCCGAACACATAGCATCATTCAACTATCACTTGCTCTTATCTAATGACTCATCCATCAGGTCTGGGGGCCAAGGTCACCCCTTTCCTTCATTCTTTCCTTCTTTCAGCAGCAGACAGCAATTTTTTTTTTTTTTTTTTTTTTTTACAGTGGTAGCTAAACTGCGCTATGAACTTAACATCACCATTCGCGAAACATATCTTCAAATACGTACACACACTTACTCAATTACACAGCGGTCTCGCTAAGGACATGATCTTCAATATTACAGTTCTCAAACCATTTACCACCGAAACAAGTACTAAATGCTCAAACTAATCCCATAGCGCCATACAAAGCGAGTGTCCTAGGGAGGCCGGCGGCATGTCAAAGCCACATACCTGTCCATCTAAACAGCTGTCCACTCAGCCCCAGGAGCAGAATGCTGAAGTGGGCTCTCCCTATACCTGCTCTCCAGCTATTGTCTAACAACATTCAGTGCACAAATGGATTCCTGAATAGTGCAGATCTCTATCTCCCCCTTGCATCTCCAACAGGACATTTAAACAGTGTCTCCCCCAGCGAGTGAACCCGACGTCATACGCCCTACGCTGATAATTTCCACTCGCATTTATAAAACCATATTCACTCCTGCCAAAACTCACTTAATAATAAAAAAGCATTCTCACTTTCTAAGCATAGATGAGTATGTATTTATCTTCACCCATCTGATCTCTGCAATTTAAGTCGGAGAAAGACATATCTATTACCTTCTGCAACCTGTCTATAAACAGAACGATCTCAGTTACAACAATAGGACCTTGTTTTGACCATTCGCTGGAAATGCGCGCAATGTTGTACGCCTCAAACTAGGTACAAGTACAACAGATCCTCAACACCCTATCATCTTTATCCTCTACCATCAAACAGTGAAAAAGTAACGAAGGCACCAATGCAATCCACCTCCAGCGTGGACAAACGGAATTCACAATACTCCTTCTCCCCCCCCCCCCCCCAAAAAATAACTCAGATGCAACCATCCATGAATTCCTAACAGCTCACCAAATCCAACACCTCGAACAACAAATGCCTATAAGAACAAGATCACATTTAATTTATACACACGTTGCAGAGACCCCTTTAAAGGTTGATCACCCATACTCTAGGTGTTTCTAACACGCTTTTGCAGACTGCCGAGCATTTCATCTTTCTGCAGCGACTTCGAAGTCATTGTCTGATTTGAAACTGACGTTAACACTGACTGATGTACGGTCTCTCTCACAGGAAACGATAACTTGCACCTTATGAATCATATTCTTACAGTCGATAGCATATAATTTCAATGATTTTAAATAAAGGACATCCACAACAGAAGGAAAATAGAAAAGCCTGCTGGCGTTGTAGCCACTTCCTTCGAAAGTAATTGACCACCTGTACATTTAAACTCACATGTCGCAGCGACCGAGTAGTTTATAACTCTGCATTCAATTTCGAGTGATTGGTCATTTTTGCACACAAGTACAGGATCACCGTTTTCGGTGCTAGCAACCCTGGAAGTTACGGTCCATCAACCAAAATTTCTCCCCCAACTCAAGGAAGCATTGTCAGTCAATCATTATGTCGTACCCAATGCACCGATGCGATGGATAAGACACCACCGATCTACTGTAATATTACCCATCACAGCTGATATCGCGAAAAATTTTACTGTCAGTCCAACACTGGCCAATCATGTGACAGCTGGTTTTCTTAATTTCAGTATCATAGCTAAACCATACCTCCTCTACTTTGCAAGTATCATAGCGACCATTCATAGATGACTGCTCAGCACGTCCATTCACACTTAATTCTCGAAAACATAAAGACGATCAAATTATACCAGACAACGCTGTACATATTTCTAAGACCTCGCGCATGGTACTCGATCAATCTCTCTGCGTATGGCGGTCACAGAGCTATCTAGTCCTCTTACGTTAAAAGTCCATCTTCACCTCGGCATTGACCTACCTACCCCGCAACATCGCTACCCAATTATTCCTCAACCGAGCAGACGAATACAGTTAAACTCCACCTCTCTTGACTTCATAGAGCTTTCCTAGTCCTAATCCTTCCAAGTGCACCACATTTCTCGAAATGTAACCAAGTCTTGGAGCTTAGCACACCATATAGATCTATAGTAACAGATTTCAAAGTTCCTTAATTTAATAGCATACAGTTAAGAAGAACAAGAACGGAGCGATATTTATAAACTACGTAGTTCCATAGATTTTTAAGCAAATATTCAATCTATCATGTGTAAAGTATTGTTCTAGAGTCCACGATCGGTGCATCGAAGGTTCCGGTAGGAGAGAGAGAGTGAGAGAGACAGAGACAGAGAGAGAGAACATAAACACACACATACTTCTAAGACTAGAACGTTCAGCACTTAAAAACGGGCAATAACCTTAGATAGCTTACTTTTCCGTCCCGTCAGACATACATCCTTCTCCCCAGTCACCTTACGCTGAGCTATCTCTACCCCAATCGTAAAACTTTTCCTTTCTATGATACGAGCCCAATATAGCCCCGCTGACACGTCTAGTGCCCAATGATCACACCAGATCATGAGTCAGAAATAATACTATTACTCCATCAGGTCTATATAAAAATTTATAGTTATTAGCAGCCGGTACATCCTACAAGCAAACAGATATGCATAACAGCAGCGTCCAACACGTGAAAATTAAAAGTCATCCCGTCACCGACTCTGTAAACACCCGTCTGTCGGGTAAGTGTGTACAGCCCCTCACAAATACCCACAGCTAACTTAGTTATGACGCTGAAGTCTCGATTTTACACCAAGCATGCGACAGGGTGGGGATCGCTTAAATCAACGTGCATTTAGAGGAATGTGTCAACCTTCACCACACATGAGATGGAAGTCCTCTGATGAACGACGGGTTCGCCGTTAACGATCGCAAGTAGACAGCGCTTTAAACCACATACCGAACACGTAGCCGCATACGACTAGAGCGCTGGTTATATCACGTGACTAAAGTATCCAAATAGAATACTGCAAAAAAATCTACCTTCAGCAACTTGTCCTCCTCTAGAATAAATGAGTCAACGTTTGAATCGTACCAAGTTGCAGCTCTGTCTCAATCGATCATCCCGTACAGATGTGAATAAGTTTATACGTGAATGATTCTCTGTACTCCTGAAAAGCATCAAATACAGTATTCAACTCGCGTGTATCACTGCTACCTCAGTAGACATACACTATAATAAGAGAAAAAATTG
The DNA here is from genome assembly GCF_023864275.1 of Schistocerca cancellata. Taxonomy (NCBI): domain Eukaryota; kingdom Metazoa; phylum Arthropoda; class Insecta; order Orthoptera; family Acrididae; genus Schistocerca; species Schistocerca cancellata. Next base: position 277,328,229 of record NC_064628.1, read on the forward strand.
GCTGCCTTCCTTAATCGGCTCGCTTCGAAGTCATCGTTTTCCTGCATTCCGCTTGTTGCCGCATACTTGACTACATGTACAAATTCCCCTCTGCGAACCAGAAGATAAGCAAGTACGTTCCCATTTTCACCGCATTTCGGTGTATATTAGGTTAGCTTATATCTATGCGTTAGTCAGTTTTCGCATTTCTTACGATTTTATGTCAGATCCGTCCATGCGATCGTGCCATAAGTTTTCGTTCTGTGTTCTAAAATTGTCTCTAAATGTAACCAAGGCATATCCAGTCACCTCCACAATCGGAGAGCGCTTGCTCTGTTTTCTGCATCTCTTTGCACATGCACGCCTCGCGGACGGCCAATAGGTGTGAAGGCAGGTCCAGACCTGAGACGCCGGCGGAATGCATAAGAAGAACAATAAAGCTTTGAAATGTATCAGCTGTCACGAGCGCTCGGAAGCTGAACTTGACCGGAGACTCTGGAATCCCCTTCCCCGCCGACCGCACGCGCGCGCGGCCTGCCTTGGAGCGTAATCTAAGGCGCATAGGCGATATCAATTTCTCCGGTGGTAGGTGCGAATGCGACTGTGTTGAGGTCATGTTTGGGGGAGGCCGAGCAGAGACTTTTGGTCGGTCTGGCAGTTGGTGGTGTTTGGGCGCGTCTGTTGGCACTATTTTGCGAGCATGTCTGTGCACTGTGCGGTGCTTTATTTGGACAGTTTAGGAGTACAGAGCTCGTCTGCTGATATTGTGTACTGCATTATTTAAGAGATGTTTGCTATTGTGTGGTGAAATTAGGAGTTGTTAACGTGTTTGTAGCCTATGTCAGATGACCATAGTTGGATCAGTGTGGGTGTTTTGTGACAAATATACTCCACGACTAAATAAAAGGGCTCCAAATCAATAGAGTGCAGCCCTTCCTTACTTCCCCGAGCAGCACAGTGCAGTCAGAGCTGTTTTTGCGCAATAATGGCAGTCTGGTCAGAATGTGAGTGAGTAGACAAATAACTGGTCAAATTTATCTGTAGAGGTATTACAGGTCTGGATTGGAATGAATATCTTGATGGGTGTGGTTGTGTTGCCAAGTGTAGTGCACTACTGGAGTTCAGAAACTGCCTTATGTCAGCCTTACATATAGAAACCTATGAGAAGTAAAAGTTTCAGAAAGATATGTCGCAAATACACTCCTGGAAATTGAAATAAGAACACCGTGAATTCATTGTCCCAGGAAGGGGAAACTTTATTGACACATTCCTGGGGTCAGATACATCACATGATCACACTGACAGAACCACAGGCACATAGACACAGGCAACAGAGCATGCACAATGTCGGCACTAGTACAGTGTATATCCACCTTTCGCAGCAATGCAGGCTGCTATTCTCCCATGGAGACGATCGTAGAGATGCTGGATGTAGTCCTGTGGAACGGCTTGCCATGCCATTTCCACCTGGCGCCTCAGTTGGACCAGCGTTCGTGCTGGACGTGCAGACCGCGTGAGACGACGCTTCATCCAGTCCCAAACATGCTCAATGGGGGACAGATCCGGAGATCTTGCTGGCCAGGGTAGTTGACTTACACCTTCTAGAGCACGTTGGATGGCACGGGATACATGCGGACGTGCATTGTCCTGTTGGAACAGGCCAGTGTAGGAGATCGCTCCCCACACCATGATGCCGGGTTCGTCCCTCCATTCACGCCTGTCGCGACACCACTGGAGGCGGGCTGCACGATGTTGGGGCGTGAGCGGAAGACGGCCTAACGGTGTGCGGGACCGTAGCCCAGCTTCATGGAGACGGTTGCGAATGGTCCTCGCCGATACCCCAGGAGCAACAGTGTCCCTAATTTGCTGGGAAGTGGCGGTGCGGTCCCCTACGGCACTGCGTAGGATCCTACGGTCTTGGCGTGCATCCGTGCGTCGCTGCGGTCCGGTCCCAGGTCGACGGGCACGTGCACCTTCCGCCGTCCACTGGCGACAACATCGATGTACTGTGGAGACCTCACGCCCCACGTGTTGAGCAATTCGGCGGTACGTCCACCCGGCCTCCCGCATGCCCACTATACGCCCTCGCTCAAAGTCCGTCAACTGCACATACGGTTCACGTCCACGCTGTCGCGGCATGCTACCAGTGTTAAAGACTGCGATGGAGCTCCGTATGCCACGGCAAACTGGCTGACACTGACGGCGGCGGTGCACAAATGCTGCGCAGCTAGCGCCATTCGACGGCCAACACCGCGGTTCCTGGTGTGTCCGCTGTGCCGTGCGTGTGATCATTGCTTGTACAGCCCTCTCGCAGTGTCCGGAGCAAGTATGGTGGGTCTGACACACCGGTGTCAATGTGTTCTCTTTTCCATTTCCAGGAGTGTATATGAAACGCACTCGTTCTTCCTTCCATCAGCCCATGCACTTAAATTATTTCCCAAAATTAGCAGTTGTCTGGCTATTTGGAGGTAAATGTTTTGCATTATTTACGAGCGGTTCGCATGTTTGTAGGCTGTGCTATTGAGTTATTTTTAACTGTTTACATTTAGCAAGCGTCTGTCTAGAACATTACAAATGAGTTATGTAGGAGTGTTTTGCAGGTCTGTATGATGTGGGACATGTCGGTGTGATACATATACTCCATTCCTAAATAAAGTAAATTCGTTCCTCGGTCCATAGACCGAGTGCAGGATGAGTCCGTTTACAGAAACGTGTAGGAAGAGCTTGAGTGCTGGTGGCTTAGTATGAAACAATTTTCTTAGATTGTTCGCGGAAGCGCAAGTGAGCTTTGTTTACTGGCAGATTTCCAACTTGGCGCTGGTTCCTAGGAGGAGGAGGTGGCGCTCTGGTCCTTGAAAAGTAGTTGAAATTAGGGAGTTGAACACGTTTGCATACGTATATGAAATTGTAAAATGAATTATTTAATATAGCTGGGTGGTCAGAGTGAATTAGCGAGCGTTCTCGCGACGAGCAAACGAACTGTTATATGGTCATTGTGGATTCCACTGTCGGCCAAACTCTGGCGCCAAACGTATCCTTTGTCCAGCACACGGTCGACAGGTTCCATCCTGTCCAGCGTTAAGTGCTTGCGGGCGCGGAAAAATGTTTACGTAGACAGACTCTGAGGCTACCGCAGCTGACCGTTTGTGGTGGGACCCTTAGGCGCCGCTGCCGCCTACCTGGCGCGCTGGCCGTGGGGGCTGTGCGGGCACCGCTGGCCGCTTATCGTCAGCCGGCCAGGGAGCTGCCGATGGAGCGGGCTCAGCTGGTCGCGCGTACGTCAGCTGCGCTCTGGAGTTTCGCTGTGTGAGCATGGAGAAGTCAGTTGGGACACACCTCCATGACCGTAATGTCTGAAATAGTCATTTTGCAGGTGTTTACAGAAGGCTATGTCCGTCGCGTGTATGGAGGGTGTGTGACGTAAGCGGGGCAGCGGCGCAGCGATTGTACAGTTATTACAAGCACGTGAGAGCGAGTCAATTAGCCGGCGTCATAGTGTGGTTCAAACGTGCTGTTATACAGTCATGGCGGATTCCACTATCGAGCAAACTTTGCCGCCAGAAGTGTAGCACTGCGTTCTCGCTCACACAGGGCACGCGGTAGACTGTGAGCGGTCTGCATCGACAGGTTTGAATGTGGCGCCAAAAGTGTGGCAGCGAACGGTCGACCCTTGTGTGATTCAGCTCCAAGGCAGACAATTTTGGCGGGAAAACGTGCGGAGGCGACGAACACACGTGGTGGGCGGACAAGGGGCCTCTGTGATGTCAAACCGGACAAGTTCCAGCGTGTCCAGCGAAAACATGTTTATGACGTGGGAGCGATCGCTGGGCTCGCCCCCCGCGCTAGTGGCCAGCCGCCTCACGTGACAGGCGTAGGCAGTGTCTCCACGTGCTGGGCTGGGAGTGGCAAGGATTTGAACTAATTCAGTTGGAGTGCGGACATCGTGGTGACTGCACTGCGATTTCTAAGATGTGTGTGCTGACAATGTTGGAGAACAAGTAATAACCGTACTGCTTGAAATAAAGTCTTCAGTCCCTTCCCCCCTGCAAAATCAAAGGATGTGAATTACGTTACTATAAGTGCAGTTTATTATTTGACGCGATTATGATAGGCTACCAGTGAAAAAAATAAGTGACATAGAAAGCTCGTACATGTGATCAATTATGGTGTTGGGATTTGAACTTGTGATAGATTTTTGTTATAATTGTAAGGAAAATGTCTTTCTTACCGAGAAAATCGGACATCTAGAACAAATAATAAATGATAATAATAAATAGATGCACAGTTTTCGAGAGAATATTGTGTTGGAATTTGAATTTGGCGCAATTTTCTATTGGAGGTAGGCCTATAATAATAAATGATAATGAATGATAATAAATGATAATGAATGATAATGAATGTTAATAAATAATACTGAATAATAATAAACAAAAGGAAGGTTTTGCATCCACTATCGTGTTGGTATTTGAATTTGGAGGGAATTTTCTAGCGGAGGCAGGTCAATAATAATAAATAATAATAAATGATAATAAAAAATAATAAATGATAATAAATAATAATAAATAATAGTGAATGTTAATGAATGATAATCAATAATAATAATAAAGACAAGTACGGTCTTTGCATGCATTATCCTGTTGGAATTAAAACTTCCCGCCATTTTTTCTTCTGGAGGCTTACGTTAGTGGGCGTAGCACAAATGGGCTATTTTCGCGCCAAAATTCAAAATTCGCGTCATTTTTTCTTGAGGTTAGGTTAGTGGACGTAGAACATTTGGACTATTCTCCCGCCAAAATCCGCCATCTTGGACGACGTCATGCGATGTTGCCAAGTCTATATGCCGCCATCTTGGATGATGTCGTCGCCGCCATCTTGAATAAATTTGGTAACAATGCAGCGTGTCTTGACGCGAACCTTGTCCCTCTACTGATATTCACCCACAGCCGCGTAATCGCGATGATTTTACACCTGACACTTTGTGAAATTCAGACCGCGGGCGCAGTTCACCTGCTTCGTCAGAAAGTCGTGCCACCCAATAAGACCATAGACCATCCCCAGGCCAGTTGTCTACGGGTAGTTCTCCAAGCAAGGGTTCCAAGAGAAAACTCCCAGTAGCGCGAATGCGGAGTCAGAGAAACAATGCACCTTGGCTGTCGCCCATGTGGCTTTTGTTCCTTCTGCCGAGACAGAAGCGGAATGCCGACGTTACGCAAGAGTGCGGCACTCAAGAGATGTTCTTAGTAGACAGGAGAAAGAACAGAGCGCACTATCTCTCGTAACTGGGGTCATAACACCCGTGTCGCTAAAAATAAAAGCAGAGGAACTGCACTAGCGCAGTGCTCGCGCCGCAGCTCAGGTCCCGGGAGATGACATCCACTCAGACCATGCTATGCAGGTGGACTCACCCCACGTAGTACAGACTCAAGATGTATACCACCAACGACGCCGTCAACTCTGGTTACCAACTGATAAGTGAATGGCCCAAAGATGTCGAGTCTGAATTTGGCTTGTAATTAGTCGTAACGTAACTTCAGTCTGACTTGCTACCCAAATTCCCCGTTTCAAAGCTCCTCCAGGGTGAAATCAATGTGATTTACTTTTCTTCTTTTCTCTGTCCTTTGTCTATCCTTCCTTTCTGCTTGCAATTGCTACCTATCATGCACAGGTAAAATCTTTCTCTATTCTAACCCTGAATACTAACGAAATTTTAAGACAATTTTCCTTCAGGAAGCGACTCGAAATGTTTTTAACAATATAAACGGATATGATGTCGTCTATTACATCAACAACAACTGGCGCGCGATAGCATGTGATACACAGGGAGTAAAATTTATCAACATTTTCGCTCCATCAGGGACAGACAAGAGACGGGTGTGCGCAGTGTTCTTCAATCATGACGTCGTTCCTCTTTTGGATACCTTCCGTTCCATCGTTCTCGTGGCGACTTCAGTTGTGCTGCCTATCAATTTTCTGCCGATCAACACCCTACGGCCACTGTAACACCCCAATTAAAGAACCCATAATGAACACACTTTTGTTGCAAAAAGAAATAGAAAAATCGGTCATCCCGATAGTGATTTCTGCCTACTGACAACAAAATTTACACTCTTGACAGTTTGATTGACAAAAATGTTATGTAAATACTAATACTTATCATAAAGAAAGTACTGAATGAAAGAATACCATATGATACGAAACTGAAACTTTAATGAAAGAATTCCAGGAATTATTATTTACGAAGGTTAAAGCCCAAACCACAAATTGACAAAAAGTGTCATTTATCCTAGAAGAGAGTTGTAGCCGCATCGAGCTGCAAGTTCGCTATGACTACAATGTAACTTGGCAATGGAGATGTTAACTTCACTTCTCTCTTGTACTCTTGCAGTAGCAGGACGCATGTTAAAAGCTACTAGATTGTTTTAAAACTGACCTGAAGTTTAAAAGTTTTACGGTTGGAAGTATTAGTCAGAGGTCGGACTGAAGTAAAACCATCTTTACCATTTAGACAGATAACGGGATAGTTGATACATGTGACAGAAAAATAACTCGTGTGATTGCTGATTTGTGATGGGACTTAGCCCTAGAGATACTTTACAGTCACGAACATCAAAGGACTCAGAAAGAGACGGATCGCCGACATAAACTCAATTATTAGGCTTAAGTAGGCAACAGATGAACGATATCACGAAGAGCTTACAATTGCACCGTGTTGTTAGAAGCTATCGTCAAAGTCAGGATTGCTGATGCTAACAGACGCAATTCCCTGAATGACTCAGTGTAGGGACAAATAATGATGAAGAACAATAAACTTTAGTTCAACTTTAATTCTTCGTGTCGCATACATTTAAAGAGTATTTGTGGAATTGACTGATTCTTCAGATAACATAAAAGTGAAAAGTGATTTAGTGACAATTTAACTGTAAACAGCAATAAGTTTACACCGAAATACGACGCATTCTGAACATTGCTTAAGGGTATGTTATCTCTGGAATTACGTCGCGTAGTTTTTGAATACGCGACGTAGCGACGCCTTGACTACGGAATAATAATTACCAACTGAGTATCCTTGCAAAAATCATGATGTGACATCGACTTGGGTGATGGATTGATGATTCAAGACATTTTATTTTCAACGTTTGAATACCCATTCTCAAACCGGGCATAAGAACTACAGTCTGCAAGTTCGCGTAAGTAGAAAAGTCTGTCACGAACACCCAGAGGACATTTGGATATCATATCAAGGGAGTCATCGCGTTATCGAGTGGTGCAGTCGCTATATTTAAATAAGTGGAGAATATCGATAAACATCGAATACCATTGCTTTAATTACAAGCAAGGGCTTCGCACAAATTCCGGCATTCTGCTCCATCGAGACACTGATATCAGTTTTGAGAGACATTATCTGAAAAGTAACCAAACCGTGCGAGGAGTTTGTTTTCATAATAGTTACAGATTGGCGTTGTCGTGGTCAATGGGCGCCGTTCCACGTCATCTCGACTGGTAAAACCATCTCCATCGAGCCGAGACAAAACGAGACGTCAAACCACCAAATGTCCAGAACATGTGAATCTCCAAGCCGCCAATTGCAGGGCAAGCAGAATAAAAAGCATTTATGTCTCCCAGCAGACTGCAGGAAAAGCTAAAATTGGTCGAGTTTATTCCAGTCGCGTTTAGATAACCATTGCGGATTTGCGGTCGTTAAACGTCTGCAGGATGGCAGTGCCGCTCCGGCTCCCAAAGTTGGGAAGCTCCATATGCGACAGCTTGCGGCGACGGGCTTCCGCAAAAAATTGCAAATTGTGTGGCACCGTTTCCTGCAGGAAGACAAAAAATACTGTTCAGCACTAGAATGACAGACTGCTTATGCAAAACCACAATCAGAATGGTCGCTCAATGTTACAGTCAGGAGGTATTTTTCTTGACACGGCGCCCGCTGGAGTTTTACCAGCAATGCTTGAAAGGCGCTCTAAATGCTCCTATGGGACTGAACGACAGTTTTCGCCTTCACATTCATAGTGAAAGGGCAAAAGAAATCTTGGTCCGAAGTCGCCCTTTGTGCGCCCTAAACAACGAAGAACCATCGTCGTATCACTTCGCGCGTGAAAAAAGACAGGCACGTTGAGAACATTTAGCATCGTTTACAATGGCAACTAGTGGTCACCTCTTACAGAAATCAGGAATCGTCCCACACGTAGCAGCCCATTATAGGACCTCATTTCGAGATAAGGGCGATGATGTTGTAATAGATATCCCGTTATCAAATCTGGAGTCCGACATTTCGGTACGCAAAGAATTGAAAGAGGAGGTGTCGGTACAAAATGTTTTCCAAACATGTCTCCATGACCTGACGGACTCCCAATAGAGCAATAGAGTTTTTTTGTGTGTTCTGGGATATCTTTGGAGGCAAATTTACAGACATCGTCAACGAAATAGATCGTGGCACCAAAGTCTCTGCTAAAGTTTTTGAAAGTCGAGTTGTGCTTGTCCCGAAAATGCAACATACGTGCCGTATTCAAGATGTCCGAACTATTACTGTCCTGAACATGGACTACAAAATTATCACAGGGTGTCTCACAATGAAGATGAATCGGGCCATGGACAAATCTACTAGCTCCTGTCAAACGTGTGGAGTTATATGGCGCAATATTTTCCATACAGCGTCTGTATGTAGCACCTACGGCAGTCCATAGATTATCGACGGGCATTCTATCAATAGATTTTGACAACGTCTTCGACCGTATAAGTCACACGTATCTTCTACGAGTGATGAAAGAGAAACGGGGTTTGGTCGATAGTTTAGCAAGATAATACAACACTTACTCACGTGAGCAAGCTGCAGTGACAGTAAATGGATGGGAAACTCAGCCGATCCCTATCTGTCGATCAGTTAGACAAGGTTGTCCCGTGTTCTAAGGACTATAAGTCGGACAGCAAAACGTATACAAATACATAACGCTACTATCAAATGTATAGCATATGTACGTGACGTAGGGGCTTTCATTGACCACACTGGTGACATTGACTCGATTCGCTCCTCTCTCCACCAGTACGAACGCGCCTCTGGAGCAGTGATCCACAGTCCAAAAACTGAGCTATTTCACTTGGGACTGCTCGGCGCTGACTTCGCTCTACCATGGTACCGCATGGTGTGAGATCACAAGATGTTGGGCTTAGATGTATTTGCGTGCGAGGGACGAAACTGGACAAGGCCGCTCAGTTCCATCAAGAGCGTATCCAGGAAGCCACAGAAGTCGTGGGCTGCTGGATCGCTGCCAGAAAGTGACGGCTTCAACACCCTGATTCTCTCCAAGGCCTGGCATCTCGCCGATCTCTTAAGTGCCCCGAGGCTTATGTGCAGATCAGTTTCACAGGCAGTTTATTGGGTCCTACGGAGGCAGGAAACTTTTAACATACGTGCAACAACCTGTGTCTTAGACACGTCTCTCGGGGGCCTCAGACTTGCTAACTTTTTGTGCAAATGCTCGGCAGTGCTTACTTCACCGCCCAGCCTCCACACAGGACAGCAACCAGAATGGAATAATAGCAGGACCTTGGAATGCAGTCTGCTGTTCTTGCATCGGGGACGCCCGCTTTCAGTGCTCCTCTGTGCCCTCTCCCTGGGGCCACTTATTAATACTTGTCAGGATACCCTGTGGCAATACACAGTTCTGCTGTCGTACCTGTGCAGACGACCTGTTGTTGCTGGTACAGTCATGGGAAGAGACGACAAGCACACTTGACGTGATCTCCATGCATGGGGATGTTGCAGGCAGTGTTTTGGGCGCTGCCAAAGCTATGGCGATGTCTTCCACCAGGTTTTCATTGCTGCACTTGTAGATGTGATGAAATATTTCCACAAAGCCAGCCACGACATCTATCTGGTTTGTGGCCCGAGCCCCCCCCCCCCCCCCACCCAAAAAAAAAGACCAGCTCCTAGACCAATTGCTGTACCCCACAAATGACGAGCTCTGAGACCAATTGCTGCCTATGGTGCTTCCTATGATTCACTATGTGGTGCAGTGAGGGGTCTTGCTGCGAAACGTATCTTGAGGGCAAGTCTTTACGACCACTCCTTGCAATCGGTGACTCATCAGCGCATGAGCCTTGATCCTGTTGAGATCCATCTGAACAGCACTCCAGTCACCAGGCTATCATTGTCATATATGCTGGACGTTGGCGTTCGCACACTGTCCATACTTCTGCTACACACTTGTAACATTCAGGATTGGTAAGATTTGTGGCACATGACTGCGCCACACTGCGTTCTGTGGGAGGAGGATGGTGCTGACGTTTCCACATTGCTCCGAGAATGCCAAGGGCCAACGTTCTGCATCTTGGATAGCATCTACGAACCCCCGAGAGACGTAAATACTATCCAGGTGACTCGCAGAGTGGGCCGTCTGCACCGCCATGGCGAATCTCCCAAGTGTCACAGAGGAAAAACTAGCGGACGTCAAAGCACAGCTCCTGGCAATGATTGAAGTGTGGTTGTTGGTCATCCCGTCGTAAAACATAAGTGAAGTCGCCGCCAAGCAGACAATGTTCGTAGCGGCGAAGAAAGAGGGGAGTGATGTCCTCAGAGCAAAAAACGAGCTCTGCCCCTTCTACGGCCACATCCAGACGAGACATACTTTTTTACAATGTAGGTGCCCTTCCTAAGACCTGCCACAGTCCTCGCGGATGGCAAGTACACGATATCTTCAACTAATGTGCCCTCACGAACGTACGTGGCTACTCCGTACCAAAGGTCGTCAACGGGAGAAGCATAAGAGATGCAATCGGCCACATCCAGCAGGATGGACAAGGGTACCTAGAGAAGCAGCGTGATGTCAGTGTCTGGAGCCCGAATCGTATCTTGAAGACGTTGGAGATCTACATGGGTCCTAATGTTGTTCATGTTAATCTTAGCTGTGGACGGCTGCGTGGGGAAATTTCACCAATAGGCAACAGGAGGGGGGCAGACGGTAGCGCCGCTTGCCGGTTCAAATGGCTCTGAGCACTGTGGGACTTAACTTCTGAGGTCATCTGTCCCTTCCAGACTGTAGCGCCTAGAACCGCTCGGCCACTCAGACCGGCCCACTTGCCGGGAGTCCATATAATCTACTGCTGTTTTCATGCGTGTATTGCTCCACCGCAGGTGCCGCAGGAACATGTGCAGGGTCCAGTGCTTCTTCGACGTCGTCGCTCCATGCTGTTGATGTCGGCGCCTCAGAAATGTCCATACGACCCAACGCAAACACAGCCGATGGCGGCGGCAGAACAGCCAAGCAGCCAGAGTGGTGGAATTTTTCCAGATCGTCGGTTTACGCAGTTGTCACTGCTGCTCCGTGTGCCAAAGTAGCATCGTGGTTCTCTTCATCTTGGGAAACCACCGAGGTGTCACCAGGTCGATAGGTCACTGAATCTAGGATGGGAGACGAGGCATCCTAGTCGGGGGTCGTATGGCATCGCTGCTTCATTGTCGGAAGACAGGAGAGAATCCAGACGTTCCTACAGAAAAACCGTCGTACTAACAATGAGCATCGAAAGTTCCACCCAAGCGTCGGACACCGTGTCGGCAGGAATCGATGTGGCAGGAGGAGGGAGGGATGCCAGCGACTCCGCTGGACTTTGCAGAGATGCGTGTCACTTGTGATAGTGGCTCTGCTGGTTGCTGAATGGTGGGCGGCGAAGTGAGGGCCGCGTAGGTGACAGCCAGTACCGTTGGTAGAGTCTCTCTCTGCTTCTTAGCGGGCGGCAGTTGTGCGATGCTCCTTCCAGTCATTCGAAACGGAGCTGATCGTCCTTTCCACTCTCAGAGCAGGTCTCGGGTCGACCGTTCAAAACGGGTACGTAGTGAACTGCATCCAGCGCTCTGCTGCATGGCCGTGAACCACGCCAGAGGGCCGGAATGGCGCTATGACTTCTTCCGCGGGCATTTCGAAAGGCAACTAAAACACGCAAGTCCGAATGCGCCACCGTGACCTAGCCGACTTTCCAGTCAGCTTGACAAAACCATAGGCAGTGTTGTGCAGGTTTCAAGATCCTGTCACACGATGTGTTGTCAACTAAGAATGGAAAGGTGGAATTCCCAATACATCCGATGGTGGTATCTTGACCTTATCACGGAGGAAGCGTTCTACATCCAGCGCTTTTGGTCGTGCATATCCTTTGTTAAGGCTGAATCGAAATTTTTTGATGGTCATGTCCCTGATCACAAGCAAGTGGAGTTGTAAGCACGCACAGTAAACAAAGCAGGTTGTGAATGTCGCAGGCGGAAAAACAGCGCGCATCCACACTGCTCGGCTTCTAAAGCCAGACTGCCCTTAAAACAGGCGTCACCCACTAGTCGTACTAATTGTACCGACGTGGAGTTCTTACTTGTCAACCGCTTCTACGTGCTCGAATAATGATTTTCAAAAGAAGTGATACGATGAGATAAACTGCAATGAATCTTGGCTTATACTGTATCCTAACTATTACATTGCTTCTATCTGACTATGAGCACAACAAGCTTAAGCTCCACAGGTCGCTAGAATTATGGAACTGGCGCTTCTGAACTTGGGCATGCACAATGTTCTTGGACTCTAAATTATTTTGGCTGGACAGCCTTATTGCCTCTCATTGTACACTGTCTTTTAGATGTGCAAATATCAGAAATGGCTCAGTCTTGTCTTTTGGCTATAAAATGTCGTTGGTCTGTAACGAGTTGATAACTGTAAAGGAACCTAGCTGTACATTTCCAGGATTTCAGATGATTGGCAGCCGACCTCAAAACGGCTGCTAGCTTCTCGTGCACATGCTGATTTAATGGTAGTCATGGACAAGTGCATGATGCATTGTTACTTGTCAAAATACACGTTCCGCATTGGGCCAAATTGCTCATAATCTATAAGTGGTGATCAAAACGCTGCTGTGTGTACGCAACGTAACGCGATTCCGATGCGGCTATATAAGCATCGATATGTTAGTAATCGATTAACGTGGCATTCGTGTCTTTCCGATATACGTGCGGTAAATGCGAAAACATGAACTACGGTACTTTTATTACCAAACGTGTCCAAACCGGACCAACGTGCTGTTATTCTGTTCTTTGTTGCCGATGGACAAACACAAGTAGACATCCAAGGAGAATGAAGAATGTGTATGGGTCAGCACGTCTGTCGAAAACTGCCGTTGTAGAATCGTGCCCCAAGTTCCGTACTCGTCCTCATTCGACACAAGACGGCAGGAGATTTGGGAGGCCAGCCCCATCGAACTCAAGTGGGAGACGCTCGAGAACCCGCACTATACTCCTTATCTCCCAATCGGTTCTCACGCCTTCACTCTTTTAAAAATGTTCTTGAAGGGACAACGATTTCTGTCGGATGAGGATGTGCAGCAGACAGGAGAGGACTTCGTCACGCAGCCGGACACGGCTTTTTACCAAACGCGCTCTCTTCAGCCTGGTGGGTCGGTGGGAGGATTGGCTCATTGCTCACGGCGATTTTTCCTGATTGGCATACCTATTCTACAGTTTACGCCTATTGAACGTACACTTTTTGATTGGCGCTTGTAAATATTTTACCTAATTACGCATGAACATAGGTCATACGTTTCGAAAAAACAGTGGTGTGAGAAGTAACACAAGTCAGTGGGAAAGGTCGGAATTATTACCTATGGTGCCATCGTTTCATCTGTGGAGAAGTATGACTGTATGTCTTATTTAAAAGAGTGTATTTAATTTTTGAGTAAGTTGCTCTGAAATTTTATACTTCTGATTGTAATACTTCCAACGTATGTCTTTTTTAACACTATTCTTAGTCTCCAAAATGTTGAAAAGTCACAACATTTAGGTGTCCGAATACTTGTGACGCTCCTGTAATTGGTAGTACGGCTGCTCAGATGGTGACGTTTTCTGCATTATATTGATTACTGATACAGTCTAACCATTCTTACTGCAAGACAGTTAGGGTACCATCAAAGGCATAGATATCATATCTTCTCCACAATGTGCATAAATGCTTCTCAAATTTCCAAAGCAATATCTAACGACGTTATTTGATCGCGTCGTACGTAAATGTTCCGCCACGGAGAGGTGAATATGGCAGCCTTCTCCAATTCGATAGATCTATACAATGTGCTGTTTTGGACAGTATTCAGAACAAAACTCCTCGGCGTTGAGCGTCCGTAAGCTCCTATAAAAGTCTGTCCTTTCTCTTTCCCAGTAGACCACATTTGTGTACTGTGGTTCCACTATCGTTGGGAGTGCAATAATTATACAGCAAATGTCCGTAGTTTGCTTCCAGTAACAGGGCACATTGTTTAGTATTGGTGCCACAACTACGAGAGATACTGTTTTAAACCTTACCACGAACCAAGGACCTTGCCACAGTGCCAAGGTCTCAGTAGCCTCAATGATAGGTGCAGTCACAACGGAGGTGTGTCTGTGGAGAATCTGGACTAACCTGTTGCCGGCCGGAGTGGCCGAGCGGTTCTAGGCGCTACAGTCTGGAACCGCGCGACCGCTACGGTTGCAGGTTAGAATCCTGACGCGGGCATGGATGTGTGTGATGTCCTTAGGTTACGTTAGGTTTAACTAGTTCTAAGTTCTATGGGACTGACGACCTCCAACAGTGTTCAGAGCTATTCGAGCCATTTGACTAACCTGTTATTCCTGAAGAAGAGCAGCACCCATTCCATTAATTACAGGGGCAGCAGTCTGCATGAGTGACTGATCTGGAATTCTGACATTAGCAAACATGGACATGGTGTGTTAGTACTGCGAACTATGGCCATTATGCTTCCTGAGAACATGCAGCTGTACTGTTTATGAGTGGAGAGAGAAACAAAAAAATACTTAATGTGGAATAATGAAATTCCTAAAAAAACATTTTTCTAGGTAACACATTTAAATGATTAACATACCAAGATAACAGGTTAATGAAAGCGCGATATAATTCATTGCAAATGTGAAAATCTGGTACAATAATAATCAGTGGAGCCCCATAATGTTGAATGCATGCATGCAAAGGTGCATGCATTGCGCTGTACCAGTGCCGGATGTCAGTTTGTGGGATGGAGTTCCATGCCTGTTGCACTTGGACTGTCAATACAGGAGCGTTTAATGCTGTTTGAAGATGACAATGGAGGTGTTGTCGGATTTTGTACCCTATATTCTCGATTGAGGTAGACTTGATGTTCGAGCGGGTCAAGGCAACACGCCGACATTCTGTACGGCATGTTGGGTTACAACAGTGGTATGCGGGCGAGCGTTATCTTGTTGGAAAACACACCCAGGAATGCCATTCATGAATGGCAGCACAAGAAGTGAATGACGTACAATTTTGTAGTCAGGGTGAGTGGAATAACCACGAGAGAGATTCTGCTGTCATACGAAATCACACCCCACACCGGCTTCATGTGTAGCTACAGTGTGTCTATCACAAAGACAGGGTGGCTGCAGGACCTCGTCTGGGCTCCTTCTAACCAACACACAGCCATCACTGACATCGAGGCAGCACCAGCTTTCATCAGAAAATACAACAGTCCTCTATCCTGCCCTCCAATGAGTTCCCTCTTGACACCATTCAAGACGCAAATGGCAGTGGCTTGGAGTCAGTGGAATGCACGCTACTGCTGGAGTTGCAGTACGATGCACCAGAGCCGTTCAGCGAATACGATTCTCTTGCCTCTTCATGGTGCCAAGTTGTCGTCAGAGCCCGGCCTTCTTGCGACTGTTGCCAGCAATCATGTACAGTGGCTACATTCCTGATAAGACGTTCTGCAGTATTGGAGAAGGAACATCCACATTCCCGTATTCCTACTATATGATATTAAATGAAAGTAACGCTCACGACAAAACGATATGCATCCTCATAATGAGCTACTAGCGCCACTCTTATGCGACTGGCGCCAAATTGGAATATACATTATCTTTCAGATGTAGAAAAACGTCTACGAACTTACAATGAAATGAACACCCATAGCTGCTTAGAGGCGTTGACTTACGTCAACGAGGACAGATGGCAATGTGTGCCCCGACCGGGACTCGAACCCGGGATCTCCTGCTTACATGGCAGACGCTCTATCCATCTGAGCCACCGAGGTCACAGAGGATAGCGCGACTGCAGGGAATTATCTCTGGCACGCCTCTCGCGAAACCCACATTCTCAACATATTGTCCCGCACTACACTCGTAGTGCCCCCGCCCATTATATTCATTACTCGCGGCACGTTGCCGATTCCCTGAAGAGTTCGGGCACTGGACACTGTTTGTGGTCAAGTGGCGGGTGAGCCTTAACCATTTATATACAGGTATCTGTTTTTTCGACATGTCCGAAAGAACATACGATCTTAGTATATGTCTACGAACTTTCATTTATGTCGCAGTTTCCTAGGTGTCGTGATTTCTTTCCGTCAGTGCATATCTTCAGACTGAAGGAAACATCAAAAAATTTTTTGAACTTATTTCACTCCATCAGTTCCTAAGAACTAATACGGGATGTCTGAGATGCGGCCAATAGTAGAGCTCGTTTCATTGCATCCAAATACAGGCCGGAAACACACTGCCCTGAAAAACTTCACAAAGAGATGAGTAGAGTTACATAACGTTTTAGCTACTCCGTGTATGTGAATGAAAGTGGTGGCCCATGTTGCGAGAGGTCTCTCAGCAGTGGACAGGAAATTGGACATCGTATGGCTTGATGTCAGCCTTACTATAGCGCCAAATGGAGCTGACCCAGCGACACGAGTGAGATGAAGGAACGGGAAAAGATAGTGAGTCTGTCAACCAGCGAGCAGCTATGGTGTTCTTTATTGCAAAATGGTCCGGAGAAAATATTTGGGTAGCTTCTTATGGGGAAGTTGTAACGCCGGAAATGCATATCCTCCTATTTCCATCTATTGTACTATAAATTTTTCCTTGTTTTGTTACCTCAAAATATGACATTTCTGTCTCTTTATATATTGTAATTGTTTTACTGTTTGTATATATATATTTATGCATTTATGTCGATGTATAATTGGTTGTTTTGTAAATATTATTTGTATTTTTACGCTGGGTCCTGCCTAGGGAAACTATGCTATCGAACGAATACGTCGATAGGTCGTGTGGAGAACCAGAGTGTTTAGGATCTTTGGTAGTGTTAACTCTGTCGCGTGGAGCGTGGGCAGAGGGAGTCTGGCTGGAGTAGTGAGGTGGAGCAGGTGTGTTGTGTGAAGCTCCCGCGAGTTGACGTGCTTTCGGGGTTGGGCAGCATGTAATTGCGCTCGACTTACTATGATAGTTTCTGAAATGGTGTCGCAGACGGGAAGCATTAGCTGGCCACATCAAGAGCCCGTTTCGCCTGGTGACCGTGTCGAGAAGAAGGCGCGCCAACATCCAGCTTCTGCAACAGCGACAGCCGACAATGAGTGACTGTCGCCACCTCCTCGATCGACGGCTTCAAACCTTCAGTCAACCAACAAGGAAGACTGGAAGCACGTAAAGTTTTAGAACTGTATGGCAGACCTCAGCTTTTCAAACTGTACAATTTTCGTAACTATAATTACAGCAACTTAGCATGAACATTTGTTGCTCATGGTCCCAATTGCATTACCAAGCAGGGTCCCTTCCTTTTCCGGAATGAACCCGAGTGTCGTTGAAATTCAAACGCCAGCATTAAAGTAATATTATAGCATTTCACTGCTTTAATTTCAAGTTCAAAGTTAGATCTCTTATTTCTAAATTGCGTACATTCAAGTAGCTTTTGTAATGATTGTTGAGGTAATCCAAGACTAACCGTATTTTACTGAATTTCGATGTGCTTCAGAAACAAAGCTCACTATTAACTTTAGTCACTAAGTTAACTTTCGATTTTCCGGTTTTATTAATTCTTCTGCTAAAGTAAGTCAGAGTGTAGCGAAATTTATTACTTCGACAAACTTTCAGTTTTCACACTACACGTGTCAACCTTCAGTTGCCACGCTTCTAGTGCTAATTATATGTGTAATAACCTTTCTTTTTCAGTTACTATAGTAATTGTCCTTAGGACTGGCGACCGTAATTTCTCCCAAATCTCAAATATCCAATTACCGCTAGTTAATTGTTAACGTAACGGCCGCACATTTACTTTCTTTATTAACTTTACCCCTTTTCAAAATTAATTTCCACCAGTTTAATTTGCATTTTTCCTTTCATTTAGATGTAACCCTTTCATCCATCTTTACCGACAAATTAACTTCAAAGACGATTGCTTTTCCCAAATTTCCATTAGGTACACGCGGTTTAATTTTTCACTGTCATTAAGGTCGATAAGTGAGGAGGAGGTTACAAAGTGTTATCGGGAAGATGGACGAAGTCTGACGAGCGTATCCTAAAAGTTTGGCACTGTTCAAGTATTGTATCATGGGCAAGAAGGCGTTTCGAACCAAAGGCACTGCTGTCCGAAGGAGAGGAAGTGGTCGACGACGGTCAGTACAGGAGAAGATGACCGCTACATTTTGCAAGAGGCAAGGAGTGACTCCACGTCAAATGGGGAGATGCGATAGCAGCAACATTTAACAGAACTGCAAGTCAGGCAATCTTACTGTCCAAAATGGCAGGGAAGACCAGTACGAACCAAAGGCGCTCCCACCCACACATGTTGTTGTTGTTGTGGTCTTCAGCCCTGAGACTGGTTTGATGCAGCTCTCCATGCTACTCTATCCTGTGCAAGCTTCTTCATCTCCCAGTATCTACTGCAACCTACATCCTTCTGAATCTGCTTAGTGTATTCATCTCTTGGTCTCCCTCTACGATTTTTACCCTCCACACTGCCCTCCAATGCTAAATTTGTGATCCCTTGATGCCTCAAAACATGTCCTACCAACCGATCCCTTCTTCTAGTCAAGTTGTGCCACAAACTTCTCTTCTCCCCAATCCTATTCAATACCACCTCATTAGTTACGTGATCTACCCACCTTATCTTCAGCATTCTTCTGTAGCACCACATTTCGAAAGCTTCTATTCTCTTCTTGT
Source organism: Schistocerca cancellata (assembly GCF_023864275.1). Classification (NCBI taxonomy): domain Eukaryota; kingdom Metazoa; phylum Arthropoda; class Insecta; order Orthoptera; family Acrididae; genus Schistocerca; species Schistocerca cancellata. Next base: position 277,347,166 of record NC_064628.1, read on the forward strand.
CCAAACTAGTTATCGTCCATGTTTCACTTCCATACATGGCTACACTACATACAAATACTTTCAGAAACGACTTCCTGACACTTAAATCTATACTCGATGTTAACAAATTCCTCTTCTTGAGAAACGCTTTCCTTGCCACTGCCAGTCTACATTTTATATCCTCTCTACTTCGACCATCATCGGTTATTTTACTCCCTAAATAGCAAAACTCCTTTACTACTTTAAGTGTCTCATTTCCTAATCTAATTCCCTCAGCATCACCCGACTTAATTTGACTACATTCCATTATCCTCGTTTTGCTTTTGTTGATGTTCATCGTATATCCTCCTTTCAAGACACTGTCCATTCCGTTCAACTGCTCTTCCAAGTCCTTTGCTGTCTCTGACAGAATTACAATGTCATCGGCGAACCTCAAAGTTTTTACCTCTTCTCCATGAATTTTAATACCTACTCCGAATTTTTCTTTTGTTTCCTTTACTGCTTGCTCAATATACAGATTGAATAACATCGGGGAGAGGCTACAACCCTGTCTTACTCCTTTCCCAACCACTGCTTCCCTTTCATGCCCCTCGACTCTTATAACTGCCATCTGGTTTCTGTACAAACTGTAAATAGCCTTTCGCTCCCTGTATTTTACCCCTGCCACCTTCAGAATTTGAAAGAGAGCATTCCAGTTAACATTGTCAAAAGCTTTCTATAAGTCTACAAATGCTAGAAACGTAGGTTTGCCTTTTCTTAATCTTTCTTCTAAGATAAGTCGTAAGGTCAGTATTGCCTCACGTGTTCCAACATTTCTACGGAATCCAAACTGATCTTCCCCGAGGTCGGCTTCTACCAGTTTTTCCATTCGTCTGTAAAGAATTCGCGTTAGTATTTTGCAGCTGTGACTTATTAAACTGATTGTTCGGTAATTTTCACATCTGTCAACACCTGCTTTCTTTGTGATTGGAATTATTATATTCTTCTTGAAGTCTCATACATCGTGCTCACCAGATGGTAGAGTTTTGTCATGGCTGGCTCTCCCGAGGCCATCAGTAGTTCAAATGGAATGTTGTCTACTCCCGGGGCCTTGTTTCGACTCAGGTCTTTCAGTGCTCTGTCAAACTCTTCACGCAGTATCTTATCTCCCATTTCGTCTTCATCTACATCCTCTTCCATTCCCATAATATTGTCCTCAAGTACATCGCCCTTGTATAAACCCTCTATATACTCCTTCCACCTTTCTGCCTTCCCTTCTTTGCTTAGAACTGGGTTGCCAACTGAGCTCTTGATATTCATACAAGTGGTTCTCTTCTCTCCAAAGGTCTCTTTAATTTTCCTGTAGGCAGTATCTATCTTACCCCTAGTGAGACAAGCCTCTACATCCTTACATTTGTCCTCTAGCCATCCCTGCTTAGCCATTTTGCACTTCCTGTCGATATCATTTTTGAGACGTTTGTATTCCTTTTTGCCTGCTTCATTTACTGCATTTTTGTATTTTCTCCTTTCATCAATTAAATTCAATATTTCTTCTATTACCCAAGGATTTCTATTAGCCCTCGTCTTTTTACCTACTTGATCCTCCGCTGCCTTCACTACTTCATCCCTCAGAGCTACCCATTCTTCTTCTACTGTATTTCTTTCCCCCATTCCTGTCAATTGTTCCCTTATGCTCTCCCTGAAACTCTCTACAACCTCTGATTCTTTCAGTTTATCCAGGTCCCATCTCCTTAAATTCCCACCTTTTTGCAGTTTCTTCAGTTTCAATCTGCAGTTCATAACCAATAGATTGTGGTCAGAACCCACATCTGCCCCAGGAAATGTCTTACAGTTTAAAACCTGGTTCCTAAATCTCTGTCTTACCATTATATAATATATCTGATACCTTTTAGTATCTCCAGGATTCTTCCAGGTATACAACCTTCTTTTATGATTCTTGAACCAAGTGTTGGCTATGATTAAGTTATGCTCTGTGCAAAATTCTACAAGGCGGCTTCCTCTTTCATCCCTTCCCCCCAATCCATATTCACCTACTATGTTTCCTTCTCTCCCTTTTCCTACTGACGAATTCCAGTCACCCATGACTATTAAATTTTCGTCTCCCTTCACTACCTGAATAATTTCTTTTATCTCGTCATACATTTCATCTATTTCTTCATCATCTGCAGAGGTAGTTGGCATATAAACTTGTACTACTGTAGTAGGCATGGGCTTTGTGTCTATCGTGGCCACAATGATGCGTTCACTATGCTGTTTGTAGTAGCTAACCCGCACTCCTATTTTTTATTCATTATTAAACCTACTCCTGCATTACCCCTATTTGATTTTGTATTTATAACCCTGTAATCACCTGACCAAAAGTCTTGTTCCTCCTGCCACCGAACTTCACTAATTCCCACTATATCTAACTTTAACCTATCCATTTCCCTTTTTAAATTTTCTAACCTACCTGCCCGATTAAGGGATCTGACATTCCACTCTCCGATCCGTAGAACGCCAGTTTTCTTTCTCCTGATAACGACGTCCTCCTGAGTAGTCCCCGCCCGGAGATCCGACTGGGGGACTATTTTACCTCCGGAATATTTTACCCAAGAGGACGCCATCATCATTTAATCATACAGTAGAGCTGCATGTCCTCGGGAAAAAAATACGGCCGTAGTTTCCCCTTGCTTTCAGCCGTTCGCAGTACCAGCACAGCAAGGCCGTTTTGGTTAATGTTACAAGGCCAGATCAGTCAATCATCCAGACTGTTGCCCCTGCAACTACTGAAAAGGCTGCTGCCCCTCTTCAGGAACCACATGTTTGTCTGGCCCCTCAACAGATACCCCTCCGTTGTGGTTGCACCTACGGTACGGCCATCCGTATTGCTGAGGCACGCAAGCCTCCCCACCAACGGCAAGGTCCATGGTTCATGGGGGGGTACACCCACACATAGGCGGCACCTTTTCCGGTAGTGCCATTAGCATAGGGACTTGATGAATGCGAAGTACGACCGCGTTCGTTTCTCAATCTGAGTAGTGATTCTGGATCTACCCTCATATAACGACAGATGGGAACACGTAACGCACCAAGTAACGTTGTCCAACATGATCGTTTTGGTGGCTCATGTGTTATGATGTTGGGAGGCATAATGTTACATGGGTTCCATGGCCGTACTGACCTCCATATATTTGAGCGTGGTAATCTCACAAGCTCACGTGACTGTGACACTGTACTCGTTCCCAGTGTGCGTCTTTTCAGGGGTGCATTCGGCTGTGACTTTATTTTGATAGATGTTAATGTGAGACCGCATCAAACAGTGCAAGTGGACGAGCTCTTGGAACGATAGGATACTCGGAGAATAAACTTTCCTGCTCTTCCCCTCACCCGTCTCCCCCTCCACCATCACACCCCATCGCGGCTTAAAGCATATCGATCACGTGTGGGATGCGTTGGATAGACTCGATGAAGCACTTAAACATGCACAAACATCCGTCCAACAATTTTCAATCGCGCTGGTGGAGGAAAGGAACGCCCTACCATAGCCAGTGTGGAAGCCTCTTGCAGGGCGTGCACTGCTGCCAGTGGTAATCACACATCTAATTGTGTAAGGCCTAACAAACATCCCCATCACTTCAGCGTTATTACTGTCTCTGAATAAAAGTGTCATTTACGTTCGTCTCATTTCGTATTTCTTTCAGTTACTTCCTATATTAGTTCTTTGTATGTATTGTTCGAGGTTCATCGAGATATGTTATTTCACAGTCACACATCGTGTGAATGTTACTTTCGTTCTTTAAGATTGTAACAGCAGTGTATTTGGATGCACATTCAGACCCACTATTTGCTTCAGAACCAAGAGAAACCTCCCGAAACTTTTGAATGAACCGGGGATCTGAAACTATTTGTAATCAGTATCTGGTAAATATTACCCATACACAAACATAAAGGTCTAACGTTTGCAGGAATATTAGCATGTATTTGTAACAGGTCAAAGAGTATAGGTTGCTCGGTATGTGCTGCAGTGAACCCGCTACGCAACTGTCTGTTGTGTGATAGGGATGAGAGGACTCATGAAACAACACGCTGATGGCGCGCTAATAATGTAACGATATCATGACGTCACTGCCATATTCATGCGCATTCTCTCTCTCTCTCTGTCTCTCTACATTATGCAGCAAGTTAACAAATTAATGCGAATGTTATTTACAAAAGGAAATTATTCGTCACGGCTTTTAATAGTTGGAAATATATAATTACTGCACGAATTAGTGCTTCCTGTCCATTTGTGGTTTGGGCAAGCTAAACGAATCGTATCGTAGCCCGGTGAAACGGAAAGTGAGATTAACATTATTGTTTGATGAAATAAAAAACATACACAAATTTGTTTCCAGTGCAGTGCTACCTTAAAGGGTGGGTTTTGTTGGAAATATTACACAACAGCTACTAGTTCACTTACTATATATATCAATCTTAACTGTGAGTTACATTATTTACGGTATAATTTCTTACCAAAGTAAATGTCTTGTCTACCACAAATATAATACAAACAATGTGCAATGAAGGTTGCACTTTGCGGTAAATAGCGTAACGCTGAGCCTATTTCTTCCTAGTGAAGACACAAACTGAGACTCTTCTGAAATGTACGAAATATTTGGAGAAGGTTCAGCAGCTGTTCTATCCTATCTCCTTAAAAGGAATGAGAGTGTAATTAAATTAAAATCATATTTCCAGTCCCGTAATCAGACAATTTAAGGAATCACGAGTAGGTATGCGCCCGTAAATCAGTTAATTAGAAAGTCGGCTCAATTATTCAGTTAATTAATGCGTTAAAAGCAAAACATGCTGATGTTCACCAACCAATTAATCCTGAAAATGCACAGTATGAAGGAAATCTGAAGAACGTAGGGGCGCTGTAAATCTCAAACACGTGGGAACACCAACCAGTTCCTTCCGTATTCAGAAAACTGGCACGTCTAGGTTCCCCAGCCTCAGCGCCTTAGATCGAGCTTCGTCACCGTCCGTAAGAGTCAGAAACCCTTTTAATAGACACCTCCAGTGAAGTCGGCTGCAGGAGGAGCCACATTGCTGTGCTGCATTGCGCTTATAAAACCACGCACACACTGTCTCTGGGCCTCATGTCTGTTGCAGTTATTGGTAGGCTTCACCTCATTGTAGCAGTTGCTACCGTTTATTGTACATGTGTTTTCTTCCATCACTTTGGAAGCAACCACGTGTAGGTTCAGTCAGCTTTATTTGTTCCGTTGTAGGACGCTCGTGGCAATTTCGGTCGCGGTTATAATGTATATCAACTTTCTTTTGTGATGTCCATTTCCCAGAATTAATCTCACTTTCTCCGATTATCTCTCTCTCTCTCTCTCTCCCCACTGTTGTCGCTCGTCCACAGCTAGTTCTGAAAATTTTCCATGTATATTTAGCTTTATGCTTCAGGAAGACGGCAGCTCACCATATAACCTAGAATTGGTGGTTGTGTAAGTTCCATTATTTGTCACAAGACTACCTCCCTGTTATTGTGTTTTATCGTAAATATATATAGTTTATGTTCAGATCACTGTCTGTTAATGATTTGTAGATTCTCCCCCATTCCCTTCTTTAATTAAGTTACTAATTTAGATAACCCTCCACATGATAACAGGACACAGAACACATGCGGCTACTGTCAAAGGAACAGGACAACATTAGTGTCATAAGAGAAACAGAAAAGAAATTGAGAGGTACCGACTACATATGACCTTCTACCATGATATATCGTGCAGTTGAGAAAGCAAAACGAGCAACAGCTGAGTAACTTTTATAATTGGTCAGAAATGGAAAAATAAAGTACGCTATTACACATATAATAATGAGAGGTCGTTTTAAGTGTGATAGGGCACATCTCTGTCTTATAGACTTTTATGCTCCAGAAGAGGACAGATATGAAGCGATTGATATCTTTCATGAACAATGACAACAGGCCTATTAGAGCAATAGACAAGACCATCTTTCAATAAAATCTTCTCTGTTTACAAGCCGAGTCACTTCAAATAAAAAACTCGACCTGAGTCTGCCGTCGTCATCAGACGTTGAAATCAGTGACTGCTTGACCTGGTACGGTGTTCTACTTATATATATGCAACAGCACCTTCTGGAACCTCCCAACGTGGACCGATGTGATGCATGCACGGAAGTAAGTAGCTTTACTCATAGCGGCTCCCCGTTCGGTGGCGGGAGTGAATGACGCCATGTGGCACAAGGGGCTGGCACCACATTTGAAACTGTCGCTCCCATCTCCCTTCAATCTTCAAGCACTCATCTTTGGTTTCACTCATTGTCTAAAGCCTTACTGAGTTTGTACCCCTCTCCTCTGACAAAATAGTTTCAATTCATTCTAATTTCGGCCATTTCTTCTATAACGGATTTCCAATGTTATGACGTTTGAACGAAAACACACGTTCTTTCCAATGGCGTTTTGTGCCCGTTTTCGAGGCAGTGTTCATCAATGGCCGACTTATCAAGTTTCCTTCGTCCTCTCAGCAACAGCACTGCCACATTCACAGGGGCACCATACCCGCTAGGATGTCGAATATCTTTGGCACCTTTAATGGGGTGAGCACTGGTCTCGGTCCATGTGACTTCATCGCTTTTCCTTCCTTGCTAGTCGTTGTTAAACGGTATGAAATGAATTCAGCTGGTCGCGACTCTTCTGCTGACTCACGAGGCGTATTTTGTTGGTGACTCCTGATAACTTTTGCTGTTTCTCCCTTGATGTAACCATTTTCCCTAAACACTCGCTTAAAATGTTGAAATTCAGACAGCAGATGGTCATTGTCAGAAATAATTTTTCCATATGGCCCAATGTATCCACAACCGTTTTCTTATATATAGGGTTGTGAAAACTGTTGGCGTTTAAGAACTGGTCGGTGTTCATAGATTCCCTGTAAATTGAATGAGGCAGCCGGCTACTTGCCTATCGCTCAACTGAAACATCCAGTGAACGGAAGTTTGCCATCACTCATCATTTCGACAGTAAACTTAATATCGGAATTTAAACTGTTCAAGTAGTCAATGAATTGTAACGTCTATTCTCACCATGAGGCCAAATAAGGAATGTGTCGTCAGCATACTGTAGGAAGCAGGATAGGTGCAGCCTCATAGTGTTCAGAGCTTGCTGTTCAAAGTGCTCATTGAAGGAGTTTGTGACAGCTGGAGACAGGAAGACAGGATTAGTGTATCAAAGAGAGAATGAGGACACTTTTGACTTGATTCGATTCGACTCGACTTGACTTGATCCGACTCGACTCGACTCTATTCGACCTGACCCAAACTGACATGATCCAACCTGACCCAACCTGACGCAACCTGACTCGACCTGATCCGACCTGACCTGACCCGACGCAACCCATCCGACCCAACTCGACTCCACTCCACTGCACTCCACTTCACTCTACTCCACTCCACTCCCTACCCTCCTGGCTTATTGCTGGATATATGTGCAATTCTGATTTGCAGGAAACTTATGAACACAAGCTCATTTTTTCCAGAGAGAGAGAGAGTACAAGTGCACTTTTCCCAGACAGAGGGAGTATGAGTAGACTTTTGACTTATGCCCCCTCCCCACCCCTCTGCTTATACAAATTTGCACTCAACGTTGCAACATGTGGGAGTTTTTGTAACTGCTTCTAAGACATCTGCATTACAACATCCAAAATTGCATTCTTTTGGTGGAAAACCCTCTTCCAAACTCTCAAATCGTGATGTCTCGTTTTGGTAACAGTAGAATTTCACTTATAAGTAACAGTGCCATTACTGCTAAACATAGTCTTCTATCAGCATCTGCAGCAGCAAAAGCAGCAGTATTGTACATCTAAATGTAAGTACTGGTGGTCATTTCCTCTCTCATTATTCACTGGGTATGTATCTGTATATAAATACTAGACCTGCTCACGGCACCATCGTGTACCGCTTCATGACCTATTGTGCCAAAAATTGCAATTGAGGTCTACAGGATATATATGATAGGAACACACAGCGATTTGTTGTGCCACCTAACTCTGATGTACTACTGTTTGCTAGATCATATAATTTAACTGTCTGCAGATCGACAAATGTAGAAGTATAGGCTTGCAAGTGGGTTGTGAATGTGGTGTATTAATGGACCTTGAAATGTCAGTCATGGTGATATAGTGGAATTTAGTCAGATGGGTTTGGATGATATATGCCAAGCAATACGATACGTCGAAGCACAGATGAATACAGAATATTACCAATCTCACTCTGCCCCAGACACCCCCAGCACTGGTTTGGTGGCGTTCATCATAAATATGTCAGGAGATGCAACGCTCAAGGTAACAATTAAAGACTCCCACATTTATCTACAGCACTCAAGTGTCATGAACTTCATGACATAGGAAGTGCAGTAAGTCGATGGCAGCTATATGTAGCAACTGTATTCAGTGATGTTGCGTGCTATTTTTATGAGTGCATTACATTTGTGAATGACTTTGAACAGTGTATAAGTTCATATATCTGCACAATGTTAAAATCAGCTGCTGCCTCTCCGGTAATTCGTAACTTTATAGTTGCTCAGTATATCGATGGAATAACAAAGACGATTGTTGCTCCTGTAGCAATGAACGAAATACAAGTCAAATTTGTTACCTAAAACAAACAATTATTTTGAAAATTCCCCACTAGATCTTCATGAAGTAATGTAGGAACCAGTGAATTTTTATGAAGATGATGTATTGCAGCCAATTTATCATTGCTGATGTGTAAATAAAATAATATTCTAGCATTAAATTTGTGTTATTTCACTATCCTCTCTATCAAAAATAGATTTTGTAGTTAACAAATACAGTCATTGTAGCTCAGTGATTAAGGTGCTTGATTCATAAAAACAAATGTTTACATTGAATAGGCTACCTCTATTAGTACTACCACCCCATACTACGTCTGAGTGAGGTACTTCATTCAGGAAAACATATTTTTAATGAGATAAAATAGATGTCATTAGTATTACCATCCCATCACATGTCTGAGCAGCAATGATTGTACATTTTGTAATAACCAATGAATGTACGAGGGTTTCCCAGAAAGTGATGCAACGCAGCCGAAAACAATGCTACGAATGCGAAACTTTATGTATGTATTATTTGAAATCTCCTGAGTGAGCGCGCAAAGATTCTGTCACTTCCGACAGATAGCATAGCTGCAGGACAGTTCCCAAGCGGCGTCTGTAAGTGATTTACGTTACAAGCAATGTGCCGTCATTAAATTTCTCAATGCAGATAAAGAAACTGTGGGGAACATCCAAAAACACTTGTGCAGAGTCTATGGAGCATCTGCTGTCGACATAAGTACAGTTAGTCGCTAGGCAGGAAGTGTGAGGCCATCAGAAAGCAGTTCGGTGGAGTTCACGACTAGTAGCGATTGGGGAGACCATGCACAGCTGTCACACCTGGCACACCAGACCTAGCCCCCTCGGACTTCCCCTTGTTTGGGCCATTAAAGGATGCCATTCGTGGAAGATATTTTGAGGAGGATGAGGGGGTGATTCACACAGTGAATCACTCGCTCCGCCACCAGTACAATGAATGGTACTAACAGGGCATACACGCCCTTGTTTTGCGCTGGAGGAAGACCATAGAACGGGATAAACAAAACTCAAAAATTGAAATGGCTCTGAGCACTATGGGAATTAACATCTGAGGTCATCAGTCCCCTAGAACTCAGAACTACTTAAACGTAACTAACCTAAAGACATCACACACACATCCATGCCCAAGGCAGGATTTTAAGCTGCAAACGTAGCAGTCCCGCGTGTCTGGACTGAAGCGTCTAGAACCGCTCGGCCACCACGGCCAGCAAACAACATTCCTTTTTGTGTGTAATTCTCATTACGTTCAATAAAGAACTGTGGAATAAACAAAAAATGCATTACTTTCTGGGCAACCCTCGTACTAGAAATTTTTTTCGTTATATATTCCTTTTAACATTCGTAACGGTTGATGGAGAAACGTGTAGGATATCACATAGCAATGTACTCAGTTGTTTAGGAACCAAATAATAAATAATAGGACATCATACTCAAATTATGTAGACTTTCTGTAATTTTCTGATGAGTTATAACAATCACCTTACACACATTTCTATATTTAATTCATTCAAATTAATGGTATGCAGTACCACAGTCCTTCATCTTCACCCCATAGTTTTCCAGTTGTAGCATTGTGACTCAGTCAGGGATCATTAGCTCTAGAGTTCATAGGATGTGTGGACACAGTAGTTCTCTTGAATACACCAACGTTTTACAGTTAGTATTCTTCTTCAGCAGCAACTTAATGGAACACTGAAAACAGCAGTATCTGTTTCAGTGTTAATAACCTCTATTGCACAACGTTACCATCACTTAAATTAACCACAAGCATTGTCGCTTTTTATTTATCAGATTTAGGCTGAAGTGTGTGATCTTATTATTATTATTAATTTCTATATCACACGATGGCTCATGCTGTAGTGATCAACCGTCTGTATATCCCTGCACCATGTACTAATCCGCACATACATCAACTGTTCATTCTGTGAGATATGTGCAGAAAATTTTTCTGTACATTGATACAAAAATCCAGGCATTTGGTGAGAGTATTAAATGTCATACTGATAGACTTAAATTACTCAACGAAAGTATTAAGAAAATAAAAATGTTTTTTTAAAGCCTTCTGAAGTTAATCACTACATTAAATGTAAAGGTTAAAGGCACTGAAGGAATTTTAGAGAAACAAAATATCAGTGACAAGACCACATATAAAGTGTAAATAAGTACGTGGTAGATATTGTATCAGGCAATGTGTCGACAAAACACAATGTCATTGATGTGCATAAGAACATTCGACAGAAATTATGGTAGGTAAGGCTGGGACATTTGGAATGAGACCATTCTCTTAGAGAAACGCTTAAACCAGTTACTGAATTCATCAAGCAGCTCTCACACAAATCTGGTAAGATGGGGAATGAAGAAGAAGGCTATATACATAGTATTAACAGTTTCATTAGGTACCATAGTAATAGCTAGATAGATTGGACGTTTGGAGTCAGCAAGGAAGAAGCATTTCTGTTAGGTAAGCACTCTATAAGCTTAACCAAGAGTTTAATTTATATTGGTAATAAGGAATTTGAAAGAACACGTGATTTACTGGATATGACATTCTAAAAAACCTGAAACCCTGATAACTATCTACCATAAGGTTTATCAATAAACGAGGAACTACTGCACATGGATTTCAAACATATGAAAAATGGGTAAATCATAAACACTAATAGTGGGAAATATATAACAATTATTATTAAACAGGTGTTGATCGTAACACATGTGCAAAAGAATGAATAATCAACCCATGGAGTATATATATTATGACGATCCAGACAAGATAATAGATTGCCTGTGACTAAACACAGCATTAGTGTAGCAGGGAATCCAGTTCATATTAATGAAATTATATCAATGAATTTTTAAAGTTAAAGTCCAAAACCAAATTAACATCAAGATGCAACAGCCTTTATCAAGACCACCCCTTGTGACGATCTCGATAAATATTGAGGGATTCTCTAGTCATAATAGTGTTTTATTAGCAGACATGTGCTATAAGCATAAATGCGACGTATTGTTGGTGCAGGAAACACACCGGGCAGCCACCAGCCAGAGACCTAAAATAGCAAGAATGGATTTGGCCATTGAAAGACCTTACGACAAGTATGGGAGTGCGATTTTCATCAGACCCGGGCTCAACGTAACATCAGCCGCAATGACAGAAGTAAATAACATTGAAGTATTTACCATTCGCGCCCTGAAGTTCTCTGTGACGTCTGTGTACAAACCACCAGATGTGGACTTTGTTTTCCATGAACCAAACAATCTTACATATGATCACATTAATTTTGCCATGGGCGATTTCAAGTGCCGTGGTGAAGCATGGGGATATAATGAGACTGATGAGAATGGTGTACAGCTTGAATCCTGGGCTGACATTAATGACCTACAACTCATTCATGACCCAAAACAGCCAGCATCGGTCAACAGCAGAAGATGGAGAAGGGGATATAATCCTGACAACATCTTTGTGAGGAGGAAGTTGGCAGCACAGTGCATGAAGCTTGTTGAAGAACCTATCCCAAGTACACAACACAGACCCGTCATTTGTGTTGTGAATGCCATGGTTAAACCAGAGGAGGTGCCTTTCCGAAGACGGTTTAATTTAAAAAAGGCAGACTGGCAGAAATTTAAAGAGCAATAGGAAGAAGAGATTGAGAAAATCCCTCCTCGACCAGATGAGTATGGTAGATTTATCGATCTTCTAAAAAGGGATCTCAAGGAAAAACGTCCCAAGGGGTTGCCGTACCCAGTACATCCAGGGTCTGACCGGCAGCAGCAAGGTCTTACTTGACAGGTACCAAAAGCTGTTCACTCAGGACCCATTCAGCGTAGATACGATGGAGGCTGGGGAGGAACTAATGCAGGCTATTGCTGAGGATAAGAGATCACGGTGGTGCAAACTAGTCGAGAATCTTGACATGAAACAAAACAGCAGACATGCATGGAAATCACTGAAAAACTTAAGTGGGGACCCAACTGACCACCCCAAATAGCAAAACTCCTTTACTAATTTAAGTGTCTCATTTCCTAACCTAATATCCTCAACATCACCCGACTTAATTCGACTACATTCCATTATCCTCGTTTTGCTGTTGTTGCTGTTCATCTTATATCCCCCTTCAAGACACCATCCATTCCGTTCAACTGCTCTTCCAAGTCCTTTGCTGTCTCTGACAGAATTACAATGTCATCGGCGAACCTCAAAGTTTTTATTTCTTCTCAATGGATTTTAATACCTACTCCGAGTTTTTCTTTTGTTTACTTTACTGCTTGCTCAATATACAGGTTGAATAACATCGGGGAGAGGCTACAACCCTGTCTTACTCCCTTCCCAACCACTGCTTCCCTTTCATGTCCCTCGACTTTTATAACTGCCATCTGGTTTCTGTACAAATTGTAAATAGCCTTTCGCTCCCTGTATCTTACCCCTGCCACCTTTAGAATTTGAAAGAGAGTATTCCAATCAACATTGTCAAAAGCTTTCTCTAAGTCTACAAATGCTAGAAACGTAGGTTTGCCTTTCCTTAATCTTTCTTCTAAGATAAGTCGTAAGGTCAGTACTGCCTCACGTGTTCCAGTATTTCTACGGAATCCAAACTGATCTCCCCCGAGGTCGGCTTCTACTAGTTTTTCCATTCGTCTGTAAGGAATTCGTGTTAGTATTTTGCAGCTGTGGCTTATTAAACTGTTTGTTCGGTAATTTTCACATCCGTCAACTCCTGCATTCTTTGGGATTGGAATTATTATATTCTTCTTGAAGTCTGAGGGTATTTCGCCTGTTTCATACATCTTGCTCAGCAGATGGCAGAGTTTTGTCAGGACTGGCTCTCCCAAGGCCGTCAGTAGTTCCAATGGAATGTTGTCTACTCTGGGGACCTTGTTTCGACTCAGGTCTTTCAGTGGCCTGACAAACTCTTCACGCAGTATCGTATCTCCCATTTCACCTTCATCTACATCCTCTTCCATTTCTATAATATTGTCCTCAAGTACATCGCCCTTGTATAGACCTTCTATATATTCCTTCCACCTTTCTGCTTTACTTTCTTCGCTTAGAACTGGGTTTCCATCAGTCGTCTTGATGTTCATACAAGTGGTTCTCTTATCTCCAAAGGTCTCTTTAATACACCTGTAGGTAGTATCTATCTTACCCCTAGTGAGATAAGCCTCTACATCCTTACATTTGTCCTATAGCCATCCCTGCTTAGCCATTTTGCACTTCCAGTCGATCTCAATTTTGAGACGTTTGTATTCCTTTTTGCCTGCTTCAGTTACTGCAATTTTTATATTTTCTCCTTTCACCAATTAAATTCAATATTTCTTCTGTTACCCAAGGATTTCTACTAGCCCTCGTCTTTTTACCTACTTGATCCTCTGCTGCCTTTGTAACAACAACAACGCTATTCTATTGTACATATAATAAACTTTTTCTTCTGAATTTCGATATATTACTGTTATCGATGTTCTGATTTCATTTCTTTTTTGTTTCATGCCATTATGTTGAAGGAACTGTAAACAATTTTAGATGTAAATATTAATGTTTATGTCAAATTTCAAGCAATGTCATAATAGAAGTGAAGTGTAACTAATGTAGAAACTATTGTAAGATGCTAAAGTTGTAATTGTGCGCCTGGTCCATACGTAGGCAATGTATTAGAATATGTAGAATGCAAAACCTTTGGTGAATACCATGTCTGCAGTGGAGCGGTGAAAGGTTTAGGCAGGCGAGCGCGGGAAATTGCACACGGGCGCTGTGCGGCACAACGGGCTCAGCAGTAGTAGTCGAAGTAGTCATCGGTCTAAGAAACACGTCCTGGACCGAGGAGGCTCTCCTGGAAAACGTGATTTCGTTGAGCCTCGGATGCGCCGTTTCCGACGCCTGTACAGTATGGCCATATTCCATAGGCACTAAATGGAAAAGCATTGCGACGCTATGAAGAAGTGAAGTGCCGATATTTCGATAGCCATTGATGTGATTGTATGTGTGCTTTTTGCCGCGCCATCTCGCCGCCTGCCGACCGCCGCATCGATACGAACAGGTTGAAACTTTTAGTACTGTATTCGTGTGGACCAGTGTTACTTTTGCTACATACTGTTCAATAACAATTTAAATTTTGCCAGAACTGTCCTGTCAGTTAATTATCCTCACAACTAACCTAGACAGGGTCCTTTCCACATGTTGTGCAATCCGAGTGTCCCGAGATGAAGATTTAAAGTTTATGTTAATAACAATCACCTGCAGACCTATCTATGTTAGAATGATATTCAAAAAACTTTGTTGCTAATGAAATACTGGATAAATAACATAGGTCTGACAAAGTTGGAAGATAATGTTAAAATTGGTTTAGCAATGAAGTTTAATTAATTTGGGACAAAAATAACGGTAGCTAAATGAGCAGGAAATAAGACAAAAAAGAGTAGTAAATCATATATTGGAAATCTTAAATGCTTAATGCTTCCAATAATAAAAATTTCAATACAGTGATCATAACAGTTTCAGGGTCTCCCCCCTTTTTTTGTTCTTTCTTTTCTATTCTTTTGAATTCTGAAGTGTACTGAACTGATTTGACCAGCAAAGTTAAAGTCAATATAAAACCTAAATTTATCAGTGTTTTACCCTTTTTAAAATTGACATTGTATGTGTGTTCCGAAAGTGCTATTTCTAGGGTAACCTATGCCCGATTTCAATCAGATCAATAGACAATACGAATTTTGTAGTAAACATTATAGTGTATTGTTGTGTATTTATAGCTTGTCCATATTAGTACAGAAAGTGAAAATATTAGTTCAGTAGATTTTCTGGTTCTAAAATTTACCATATAATGCAGTGTTACTACGGGTTGTTATGCTTGAACGGACATCTACTTGTACAGGAAGGAAACTCAGTTAATGCCTAATTAGGCTGGCGACCGTATTATTAATTATTGGCAGCATTTGCCGTGCTGTTTCTTGTCCGTCCTAATGTGTAGTTGCACTTCAGGCTTTCTTGACGTATCGTTGTAGTTATTGAGTGGGTGTAAGTCTGATTTTGCCTCCATTCAGGTACACGCGGTCAACATATGTACCAAAATCCTTTCATATAAGGTGAGGCCCGTCAACTTACCATAGTACAGGCTTTATAGAGTTAACGTACGACCGAGCGTAGTTGTTACAAGTGGCTTCCCGGTGACAGGACATCCAGTTGTTGTCGGTCACAAATTAATGTGAATACCGAACAGTGGATGTTCAGTGCCACGAATTGTAATAATATTCAGTAAAATAAATAGCAGTGAACGTCAAGTACGGTAGTGTTGTGTAAATTGCATTCAGTATGGACAGGAAGGTAGACAGAGTAGATGTGCCGACCGTAATGGAAGAGGCGCATGGCAATAGCAGGAGTTTATGCGTCCGGTTAATAGATGGCGTTAGCGAAAGGCAATTGGCGTACATACAATATCACGAGCATATTAATGAACAGATTGAAATGTCAAGATTGCCTCGAACACAGCAAGGGCTAAAACAAGACGTTGGGGATGACTTTGTAGACGATAGAGGGTACGTGAATGAATCCACTGACATGTTTGATTCTTCACAGGTAAAGAAAGAACCCAAAGAAACTTTTGAAGTAGGATCGGAACGCACAGATTTCGTAAAACAAGACAGTGTTAAAATTTTAAGCATGAACGATTTATTTGAACAATTAACCAAACAAATTGTAGGACAGAGTGAGCAGCTCAAAACACAGCATGACCAGCTTCAAAAACAAGTCAGTAATCAGGTTAATCAGCTTAAAACACACGTTGATGAGAAGCTCAAAACACAGAATAATCAGTTAAAAACGCACGTTGCAGAGCAGCTCAAAGCACAAAATGATCAGCTTAAAACGCACGTTGCAGTGCAGCTCAAAACACAAAGTAATCAGCTCAAAACACAAAATGATCAGCTTAAAGTACAAGTCGAAGAACAAGGAATTAAAATTAGTAAACAAATAGAACAGGTAGAACAAAAAGTGGGTAGTTTAAGCTCTGTAGTAAATACTATGAAATATGAAATTGACACCATTAACAAAAATATGGATACTATGCAGGGAGGAATTGACAACATTAACAGTAGGTTTGATGTTGAAATTCTCAGCATCCAAGAGAAAGTAGAGCCTCTGGTTGAAACAAAGGAATACGAAAAAGTTTTCGGTCTTAAAACTGAGATCGTAAACGAATGTCAACACGGAATCTCGCAGTTGAAAAAGGCAGTTTCAGACACTGAAAGAGATTTAGGCGAAAAATTTACCGAATGTGTACAAAGGTGCGAACAAAATACTTCGAAAATTCAAGGCAAAATTTTCGATCTTGAGGGTAAAATTAAAGATAGGCCTGGTGTTATCTATAATGGCACACCCCTTATAACACTTCCGTCCGCTACTACTATACCGTAACCTCTAAACTGGAGGCAGTTTGCAAAACAGAATTATTTTGTTAGAGTGATAATGGTATAATGCAACAGAGCAGTGTTACCCTCTGAGAGGAATTTTGTTATGTTGACCGTGTTGTACCTAACGGAGATGGCTTATCGGAAGTGAAAGTCAGAATTACGTAAATATTTAAACAGTACAAACAAAATTTTGCCTATCTGCACTGTTTAACGGATAAAGAAAACGGTCACCAGCCTAACTAGGCAAGAGAATGATTAACATTCTCGTTCAAGAAAATAGTTATTAGTAATTTTAATGGATAAACACAACCTATACTTTGTCACACGCGAGTGCAGTGAACTCTGACACATACATATGTTTACGGTAAGATTGAAACTAACAGAGCAGCACAAACTATTTGCAAAATTATAACAGATACCGAAGCACACTATTACATTCAGGGCTTACACAAAGTGAATGGACTTTATAACATTACTATTACTATGCACTTCTAATACACAAGAGAGACACACACTTAGCAAACATGAGTGTATAATGTTTCACAACTGCGGCTTTCTACTTTTACTACAGTGAGACACAAAATTAACATATATCTAAGATACTGACTCACCTTCTGCGATTTACAAGAGGCAGTAATGTGATCATTTACTAAGCAAAACTTTATATGTCTCAGTCTTAAGAACTTTTAATTTGAAGTTGGCAACAAAACATTAATAAGCAGTTTTACTAGGAAAATTATTTTCAGCAAGCATCATTGACTTTAACTCACTCTATTGCCACTTTAACTTTAACTTTCTCTTTACTATGTTCAAGAGGCATTAATTACAAAAAAAAACACTGGTTTTTAATGTTCTTTTAGTAGGGACACTCGGTAATCACTTTAGTTCAAACGGAGAGGAACCTGAGAGGTGATACGATAAGGAAAAAATCAAGGTAGGTACATAAATTCAGATATAAATTACCTTATATTTGAGCACATTAACACATCCATTAAGCTGATCCTTCACTGTACATCATTGTAGTATTCCGATGTAATGATTGCGCAATGTGGTGGCAACTGCATGTTGTTAGGTGGAATTGCAGGTAGAATTGCTGGACTCTGTCATTTCTTGCTGGCGATGATTGATACCAATCCCAGAATATTTCCAGCTATTTATCCATTCATCCGAGGCATTGGAAAACGGCAGGAAAAGCCTCTCTCGGAACCAGCACAATAAGTATCTTTTACATGGCAGTGCACAGACTCGTAGCTCGTCTCAGACTCGTAGCTCGTCTCCGACTGCTGGCTCGTCTCCGACTCGTAGCTCGTCTCTGACTCGTAGCTCGTCTCCGACTGACTATCAGTTCCACCTTTTCTACCTAGGCCAACCACCATTTGCGCGCGTTACACAGTTCCGTTCCCGAGGGGAACCACACTACTTTTACATACAAACTAACTAAGAACCCTAAGTGAGGATCAGCAGTTTACATAACAGCAACCAAATACATTAAATAAAACAAAACGTTTACACATATTGACATCTCTACAAAAAATTATTCACACAAAATTACAATCATATACAGTAAATTTTGTTCCCTCCAAATGGGACAAAGAATATAAATTGCAGATACACTACTTTGCATTGAACCAAAACATGACGTCAAAGTTTGTACAAAGAAAGGAGTATACAATTTTGTGTTATCTATTCAATCAAACACATTTACAGATACTCAATGTTATAACATTGAATAAAACAAAAGCAAAATAAACCCATACAGCAGAGGAGCTATGGTGTTACACCCTTACGAAGCTATTGGAAGGTGAGGAACGCTTCGATCCCGCCAAGAAACATAACGGATGGCATCCGTTAGATTTCATCAAAAATTGCGAGAGAATATTTCCTGAACACTTGTCTGATCAGGAAAAGATAAACGTAGTAATTAGCGCCTTAGCAGGTGACGCTAAGCGCTGGGGAATAAATTTGAATACCGAACGAATGACGTTCGAAGAATTTAAGCAAAAGTTTACGGAAGAATATTGGTCCGAACAAAAACAGGATCATTTGTGGCGCGAGTTTATGACGGCCAAACTTCATGATAATAAGGGCAGGAATTCTTTGAAAGATGTCTGCGAATATTGGTATCGGAAGTTGACGCATTTAAGAGGAAGAAGATCCGATTCTGAAATTATATGGGAGCTATATAAAAAGCTTCCAGAAGATTCAAAGAGATATGTGGGAAGCAATCATCGCAGCTTCCAAGCGTTTCTCGAAAGGATCGAAGACGAAGACCACTGGCGCGAAAGTCGTGCCAATTATCACAATTTTGGCAATTGAAATATTCGTAATAATGTCGAAAGAAATGACGGCGATGGGTTACGCGTCAATATGATACAGAGAGGTAGAGGCAGAGGAAGAGGAAGAGGAAGTTATATAGGTAGCGGTAGAGGGTACACCGCGCGAAATAATAACGACGCGGGAAACTGATCTCCGCGAACATTGCGGGCCAAACGGAAGCAGACAGTACCTACCGGCCCCGATGTAAGAAATGTTACCGGACTGACAGTGAAGTTATGAGACAGGTTAGAGACAGGCGTGGAACGACGCAACATGTTGTTGCCAAACAAACGTCAGGTGCGGGCATAGATGAGTCATCTTTGTCGCGCAGAGCGATACATGTTAACAGGCGAATGGAACATCAGGGGGCAACGGCCCAGCCTAGCTGAACAGCTGTTCAGAGAGAAGCCGCTAGCAATGCGGCAGCATTAGATACGAACATTGCAGTAAGAACTGGTGAATATATTACGAGTGGTAATTCCGTGGCGAAGGAAATAATAGATGAAACAGTGGATACACAGAGAGGTGTGATTAGCAGTGTTAGCAATAAAGTGAATGGCGAGAATGAACTAGCAGAAGTAACTGACTGGCGTGTGCAGATCGACGATCTGTACAAGGGCCTCAAGCAATGTGAGTGGGAGGATTTTAAGAAGGAGTATGAGGCAAGGAAGTTAATAAGTGAAAAAGGAGATAATAGGGACGTCGATAAGGTGACATGGCCCAAAATTGAAGTGGAGAGAGTAAACAGCGCCGCGTTAAGTACGCGTGCTGCCGATAGGACAATGATTAAAGATAGGAAGGAATTGAAGGATTAAATCCTAAGCATTGTCGAGGAAGTAACTTCTGTTAACGATCTGCCAACAGTATGAGCTGCTACCGAAAGGCACCATGAGGAAGAGGCAGCTAATTACCTAAAAGTAATTGACGTCCACGAGGATTACACTAAATATGAAGTAACAGTAGATGTGAGTAAAGCTGATAATGAGGACGTTTTCTCAAAAGAAGATATTGAGTTAAAATCAAAGCCTGACGAAAATGCAGAAGGAGAACTTAGTGCCTGTCTCAGAAAAGCTTGTATGTTAGAACCTGAAAGCGATCCAGAATGGTCGGATTCTGACGATAGTTCAGATGACGAATATTTCGGTAATAGTGAAAATAATGGGAATACAGCTAATTGCGATATTTTACCTACTAATGATGAAGTTTCAAAACAAAATCTAGATGTTGAGACTGAACACAGGAAGACAGAACCACCCAACGACTCAGTGTTTATTTTGCAAAGAATTCAAATAAGCAAAGACTTTGAACCCCATAAACCTAAAAAGCCGCCAGATATAAATGATTCACAGGTCAGGAACGTATCTTGGGACAATGTCACAGTCGGCCAAGGTGCGTTGCGGAAAAAACAGGAAGGGGCATGAATTAGAGGATGGTGCAGATTTATATCAGACTTTGAGAATGTCATGAACACCTTACATCATTAATCTACTGGGTTCCCACCGGAAGAAATTAGGTTAGGCAGCAGAAGTAAAAATTTAATTGAGGAAAAACTGGAGTTTCCACCTTGTACAACCTTGGGGTTGAGTCAAAAGAAAGAATTATTCAGAAAAAGGGCAAAGCAAAAAGCTGCATCTAGATCTAAAAGACATGATAAAAATCTGAAAGATTCAAAATTTAAAATTGGGGATTATGTTCTTTTAAAACCCCCTGAAAAATCTAGTGAACTGAACCATGAAATTTCCAAATTTAAATATGTTTATAATGGACCGTATGTGATACGGAACATTCCACATGACAATGCTTACTACCTGATCTACCCAAAATCCAAACGACCTTTAGGTGTAAGAAATGTTGTGGACCTGAAACTGTATGTTCCTAGAAGTGAGTGAACTAAGTACAATCAGAAAGCAATTTACAATAAATATGCTGTATTTTTTATACTGAAACTAATTTATGCCAAATGTAATAAATCTTTGTAAACATATGTAGACCAATATCAGTGTGCTAATGTACTTATGTGAGTTTCAGATTACCAAATGTACTATAAATGTAAAGAGGTGTGGAAAAAAGGGATGAAAAGAAAGGATAAATGCTGTAAGCCAGATAAAAGATGGGAATGTCAAAAATGAAAATGGGCAGTATATGAGTCATAATATAAAGGACTGACATACACCAAAGGGGGGCAGATAAATAGTCAAAGGAGAATTGTAAGTATGGTACAGGAGATGTGATAATATGATGTGAAAAGAACTGCCCAAATTTAAATAATAGGCAGCAAATATGTGTAGTAATTTTATAAATATTATTGTGTGTTTTTTTAGTAAATAAGGAAATGGACTGCCATTCAATGCAGGCAGCAATAAATTGTTATATAGTGTATATAGATAATTGTATTTGCTTTTGTAAATAAGTGTTTGTGTTCCAAACTTTGATTTTATTTGTCTGAGAAATTTAACAATGATGAATAATTTGCTACTTAAATAATGTTGTGATAGGAGGATGGACTGTGCCAAAGGCACTTAAACAAACAATAGGTAAATGTTATTGATAAGTTAAAAATTATAGACTTATGTATAATGAGTGAAAAGAAGTTGGTGGTATAAAAATTTTTTTTTGATGGGACAAGCACACAAAGATTCAGAACCACTGTATAAATATAAACTTTAGTGTTACCACCAAATTTGCACTTAGTGAAATTTACTGGAAACAGGGGTATGTGTAACAACAACAACGCTATTCTATTGTACATATAATAAACTTTTTCTTCTGAATTTCGATATATTACTGTTATCGATGTTCTGATTTCATTTCTTTTTTGTTTCATGCCATTATGTTGAAGGAACTGTAAACAATTTTAGATGTAAATATTAATGTTTATGTCAAATTTCAAGCAATGTCATAATAGAAGTGAAGTGTAACTAATGTAGAAACTATTGTAAGATGCTAAAGTTGTAATTGTGCGCCTGGTCCATACGTAGGCAATGTATTAGAATATGTAGAATGCAAAACCTTTGGTGAATACCATGTCTGCAGTGGAGCGGTGAAAGGTTTAGGCAGGCGAGCGCGGGAAATTGCACACGGGCGCTGTGCGGCACAACGGGCTCAGCAGTAGTAGTCGAAGTAGTCATCGGTCTAAGAAACACGTCCTGGACCGAGGAGGCTCTCCTGGAAAACGTGATTTCGTTGAGCCTCGGATGCGCCGTTTCCGACGCCTGTACAGTATGGCCATATTCCATAGGCACTAAATGGAAAAGCATTGCGACGCTATGAAGAAGTGAAGTGCCGATATTTCGATAGCCATTGATGTGATTGTATGTGTGCTTTTTGCCGCGCCATCTCGCCGCCTGCCGACCGCCGCATCGATACGAACAGGTTGAAACTTTTAGTACTGTATTCGTGTGGACCAGTGTTACTTTTGCTACATACTGTTCAATAACAATTTAAATTTTGCCAGAACTGTCCTGTCAGTTAATTATCCTCACAACTAACCTAGACAGGGTCCTTTCCACATGTGCAATCCGAGTGTCCCGAGATGAAGATTTAATGTTTATGTTAATAACAATCACCTGCAGACCTATCTATGTTAGAATAATGTTTAAAGAACTTTGTTGTTAATGAAATACTGGATAAATAACATAGGTCTGACAAAGTTGGAAGGTAATGTTGAAATTGGTTTAGCAATGAAGTTTAATTAATTTGAGACAAAAATAACGGTAGCTAAATGAGCAGGAAATAAGACAAAAAAGAGTAGTAAATCATATATTGGAAATCTTAAATGCTTAATGCTTCCAATAATAAAAATTTCAATACAGTGATCATAACAGTTTCAGGGTCTCCCCCCTTTTTTTCCTTTCTTTTCTATTCATTTGAATTCTGAAGTGTACTGAACTGATTTGACCAGCAAAGTTAAAGTCAAAATAAATCCTAAATTTATCAGTGTTTTACCCTTTTTAAAATTGACATTGTATGTGTGTTCCGAAAGTGCTATTTCTAGGGTAACCTATGCCTGATTTCAATCAGATCAATAGACAATACGAATTTTGTAGTAAACATTATAGTGTATTGTTGTGTATTTATAGCTTGTCCATATTAGTACAGAAAGTGAAAATATTAGTTCAGTAGATTTTCTGGTTCTAAAATTTACCATATAATGCAGTGTTACTATGGGTTGCTATGCTTGAACGTACATCTACTTGTACAGGAAGGAAACTCAGTTAATGCCTAATTAGGCTGGCGACCGTATTATTAATTATTGGCAGCATCTGCCGTGCTGTTTCTTCTCCGTCCTAATGTGTAGTTGCACTTCTGGCATGCTTGACGTATCATTGTAGTTACTGAGTGGGTGTAAGTCTGATTTTCCTCCATTCAGGTGCATGCGGTCAACATATTTATCAAAATCCTTTCTTATAAGGTGAGGCCCGTCAACTTACCATAGTACAGGCTTTATAGAGTTAACGTACGACCGAGCGTTGTCGTTACACTTTCACTACTTCATCCCTCAAAGCTACCCATTCTTCTTCTACTGTATTTCTTTCCCCCATTGCTGTCAATTGTTCCCTTATGTTCTCCCTCAAACTCTGTACAACCTGTTGTTCTTTCAGTCTATCCAGGTCCCATCTCCTTAAATTCCCACCTTTTTGCAGTTTCTTCCGTTTTAATCTACAGGTCATAACCAATAGATTGTGGTAAGAGACCACATCTGCCCCTGGAAATGTCTTACAATTTAAAACCTGGTTCCTTTTAGTGTCTCCAGGGTTCTTACATGTATACAACCTTCTATCACGATTCTTAAACCAAATGTTAGCTATGATTAAGTTGTGCTCTGTGCAAAATTCTACCAGGCGGCTTCCTCTTTCATTTCTTACCCCCAACCCATATTCACCTACTACGTTTCCTTCTCTCCCTTTTCCTACACTCGAATTCCAGTCACCCATGATTAATTTTCGTCTCCCTTCACTATCTGAATAATTTCTTTTATTTCATCATACATTTCTTCAATTCCTTTATTATCTGCAGAGCTAGTTGGCATATAAACTTGTACTACTGTAATAGGTGTGGGCTTCGTATCTATCTTGGCCACAATAATGCGTTCACTATGCTGTTTGTAGTAGCTTACCCGCATTCCTATTTTCCTATTCATTATTAAACCTACTCCTGCATTACCCCTATTTGAATTTGTGTTTATAACCCTGTAGTCACCTGACCAGAAGTCTTGTTCCTCCTGCCACCGAACTTCACTAATTCCCACTATATCTAACTTTAACCCATCCATTTCCCTTTTTAAATTTTCTAACCTACCTGCCCGATTAAGGGATCTGACATTCCTCGCTCCGATCCGTCGAACGCCAGTTTTCTTTCTCCTGATAACGACATTCTCTTGAGTAGTCCCCGCCCGGAGATCCGAATGTGGGACTATTTTACCTCCAGAATATTTTACCCAAGAGGACCCCATCATCAATTAATCATACAGTAAAGCTGCATGCCCTAGGCAAAAATTACGGCCGTAGTTTCCCCTTGCTTTCAGCCGTTCACAGTACCAGCACAGCAAGGCCGTTTTGGTTATTGTTACAAGGCCAGATCAGTCAATCATCCAGACTGTTGCCCTTGCAACTACTGAAAAGGCTGCTGCCCCTCTTCAGGAACCACACGTTTGTCTGGCCTCTCAACAGATACCTCTTCGTTGTGGTTGCACCTACTGTACGGCTATCTGTGTCGCTGAGGCACGCAAGCCTCCCCACCAACGGCAAGGTCCAGGGTTCATGGGGGGGGGGGGTGATACTGCGTATGCTACAAATAAAGAGAATGACACAGCCAATCAGATATTAGCTGACAAAGCTGAGACTATATGTGGAAGAAGAGACATTGGTGTAGGGCACCACATTGCAGGATTTGCAGTTTGGGAGTATATTTCCAAAAAGTTATGAATGCTGCTTGTCACGCACTAAGGATGAAGAATAATAATGAAAAACCTACAGGATATTAAAATAGAAACCCGCCTCGATTGCGAAAAAGCATCTGATTTTAACCTAATATATTAACCTATGATTGCTGACGCGCTGCGATGTTGAAGGTTCTTAAACCTACAGGATGTTTAAAGACATATATTTATTTGGTGATGAGAGCAGCTAAAGGTGCTCTGAAGCAACAAGGAGGAAGAAAACCTGTTGAGACACCTAGAGTTCTACCAATTCCTAACACGTGGGGTGGAATTGTTTTATTTTAATTTATGCACTGGCAGGTCCTTAAGCGGTTGCATCTATAGCAGGTGGTGCAGCAGCCATAGCTCGAACACTCAGCACATCCAAGAACGGCAAGACACAACTTGATGAGGCTAGAAGCCATAATAGGACGACGGAATCTATCGCAATCAATGAAGAGCTATGTTCAAAACCTTACAGGAAGGGCATTGGACTATGATAAAATCTTCTCAGGTTGACAGCCGAGTCAATGCATTGTTATTCAGCAACGTTTCAGTAAGTTTTTTACTTGCCATCTTCAGGTGAAGTGTCAGGTTCACTCTCTCTCCCACTTTTTACTTTCCCCTCCTTAGGGAAGTGTGTAGAGAAGTTTATAGCCTGTTGGCTTTTACTCCACAATGTGTGTTGTGTATGTGTGATTATCGTTGATCGTTTTGGCTGTCTATGTATTGTGGTGGTGTTCTGTTGATGTCTTTTACCAGCCTGAGGATGGCGAGACGTTGTATATTTTAAGGATTAAGGAGTGGTATTGGGACTTGGAGAGTTTGGAAATTTTCTCTTCAACTTAGTTGTCAAAGATTGACATAGGGCGTTTTTGGTTATCATGGGACATGTCATACCGACCTAAGAAGTGGATGAGGCTATTTCCAGATCTGGAAGAGCTCTCATAGAAAGCCTTTGCCAGATCTTGGAATCTTTTTTGAGGAGGGGGATTTCGGCAGCGGCGTGCAGATCGTCTGTTGGGAATCCTATGGGTAGATGCAGTGCCCTCCTGAGGGCGCAGTTCTGCAACCTGTGAGTTCCTGCAGATGCTGCTTGGCTACATATCCCCAGAGAGGACACGCATATGCCATTACTGGCTGTATAAGGGCCTGATAGACATTTACTCCTACACAGCAGGGATGGGAGCTGGTTGTGTTGAGGAATGGGTATAGGATGGACATTCTGGCACAGACCAGCCTGTTTACCTCGTCTATGTGGGGTTTCCATGTTAGTCTCGAGTCCAAGGTTACACCGATATTCTTGGCGGATCTGCACCAGGGGAGTCGGGATCCATGTACACTCATGCTCATCAATTAAGGATAATGCTAATACATGGTGAAACAACGCTGTGGTGGGTGGTTTTCAGGTTTAAATCACCTTGGGATATGACCATGTTTTGCATTTCACCTGCGGTTGTCTCATGGTGGCTCTGGCAGCAGTCCACATACGCAAAGGTGTGTTGGTGCATGTCAGGGTACCGTGTAGCAAGTAAGTGTGCAGACATTTTCAGACGTGCTAATGGCGGCTGTGTGCTGAAAATGGCGCAAAGAACACATATGGATGATGTCATGAGGGGTAGAGTACTAGGGTACCTGGAGGCTGGTCAAACACAGCAGGTCGTATCGTAGCACGGGCCCTCCATGTGTCACAATATGTGACCTAAAGATTATGCCACCGATTTCAGCAGACAGGAAACGTGTCCAGGCGCTACAGTACGGGATGCCCACAGTGTACAACACCACAAGAAGACCGATATCTCACCAACAGTGCCCGCAGACAGCCACGGACTACTACAGGTAGCCTTGCTCAGGACCTTATGCAGCCATTGCAACATTTGTATCGAGACACACAGTCTACAGACACGTCTTTAAACCCCTACAACACTTCAGAAGCTCCGACAGGCATTGGTGCTAGAATGGGAGGCTATACCCCAGTAGCTGTTCGACCAACTGATCCAGATTATTGTGTGGCCTGTGTATGTGCGTGTGCTGATCACATCCTATATTGATATTGGGGTACATGCGCAGGAAACAGTGCCGTTTTGTAGCACATGTGTTTTGGGATGGTTTTCTTAACTTATCACCTATACTGTGTCATGTGTGTTGCCTATGTGCCTATCTCATTAGCGCCAGTTTGTGTAGCGCCACGTTGTGTGGCGCCACATTCTAAAATTATCCTTAATTTACGAGCATGAGTGTAGATGCAGGTGAAGTGGTGGGGGGGGGGCGTCTCTCGAGGCTCTGGATGATAACCATAGCCTGTGTCTTTTCAGAATTGATGGTGAGGCTCTAGCGATGGGCCCATGTTTCTGTGTTATCTAAAAATCTGTGTCGACTATGAATGACCAGGTCCTTATTCGCATTACGAGTGTAAAATGCTGTGCCATCAGAATACTGTGTGCACCAGGGGAGCTGTGGGAGTGTCCGCAGTGTACAGACTGTACAAAGAAGGCCTCCAAGTACAGGACTCCCACTCTGTAGAAGAGCCAGCTCGGAATGGCCGGTGTCGGGTTTATATCTCGTCCGGATCGTTATAGCTGCTGGACCACGGGCATCTCTGCTGTTCGGGCTAATCAGGCGCGTGCGGAATCAACTTGGTGGTGCATGGTGGGTAGGAGCCGCCTGCGCCAGGCTCTAGTGTCTTGTCTCCGTGTGGCTCCATCCAACCACGGGCCGCCGCGCTGATTCCCCTTCGCCTGATTGGCCCCACCAGCACCGAAGACGCAGAGAAACCTGTGGTCCAGTGGCTATAAAGTTCCGGACGAGACGTGAACCCGACACTGGACACTCAGAGCTGCGCGCTTCTACAGAGCGGGAGTCCTGTACTTGGTGCTGTCCTTTGATCCGAGCTGTCTTTGTTCGTGCTACCTCTAGTGGGGCGACGGCACGACCGCGAGGGCGTTTCGATCACTTGTTGCTCGTTTACGAGTATGCAAGGGAGCAAATATTTCCGTGTTTTGTGCGACTGTTCAGGATGCTCGCGCAATTCCTGGTTAGGCGGGAACAAAGCGCGCAAGGGAATGAAATGTCGTCCTTATGCCCACTCCCCGACATCAAGCTGCAGAGCCCCCACTCCGCATCCTCCGAGTTTAGGTAACATTCCGAGCCAGGGTCTGTGGCACTGCCGGTTAACTTGCATTGTTGTCGATCAGGATCAGCACTGCACTTGAAACCTGGTGGTGTTAACCAAGGTGCAACTGACACTCCCTGCATGATGTCTGATGGACTTATCAAATGCCTGATATGTAAGGTAATAGGTCTTGCTGGCACTCCAACCTCAGACTTCTGTCGCAGCCCCGTGGGCTCCCAAAGCCTAACCACCATGAGCGAACAAATAACAACACAAATAACAACACACATGGAGGGTGGACCAATCAACCCAAACAGAAGGCAACAGAGATGGACGCAGCTCTGGCTACGCCTCTTCTGGACACAGAAGACACCTGCTTGGAGTTTTTTGTGACCACTTCAACCAAATTTGCGGCTGCTAATGCCCCCCCCCCCTTTCAGGAGCGTCAC
Organism: Schistocerca cancellata; assembly: GCF_023864275.1. Classification (NCBI taxonomy): domain Eukaryota; kingdom Metazoa; phylum Arthropoda; class Insecta; order Orthoptera; family Acrididae; genus Schistocerca; species Schistocerca cancellata. The sequence goes on from NC_064628.1 coordinate 277,375,971, forward strand.
AGAAAACCACTCAACAAAGGCGATTACCCCCTCATTGTTAGCTACCAGATGGAGGGTTACCTAGAACTCCTCAAGGAACTTAAACCAGGCATTAAAGGAAAAATACTTGCAATTTACTGAGGTGACACAGTCACATTCCAACTATACAACCAATCAACCTTTGCCTCAAAGCAGAGAAACAAGATCCTAATTGTGCAAACTGCAAAGGGAAGCATTCTGCCAACTTTCGCAAATGTGCTGCTTGGATTAAAATGTCAAACGTCATGAGGTCCAGAAACAATGCGAGGGTGGTTACCCACTTTAAACTCTCCAAACCACCGCAGACTCGTGATGACTGGGTGTTGTGTGATGTCCTTAGGTTAGTTAGGTTTAAGTAGTTCTAAGTTCTAGGGGACTGATGACCATAGATGTTAAGCCCCATAGTGCTCAGAGCCATTTGAACCTACCGCAGACTAAGAAAAAACTGGGGAGCAACAGCAATGCAAACTCCCACTACCTCCACTACCACACCACCAACTACCGGCACCGTTGTGGAAACCGTACTACAGGCCTCTGAGAAACCTCAGACAGCCGGGAATTTACCATCGAGCGACACCTCCAGCTCACAAAGAAGAGCGGAAACGCTCTCCCAGATCCATAACATTGCTCGCCTTCTGAGCAATTTCAACCAGCGTCAAATCAATTCAAGATTTAAATCAACAATGGAGCAGCTTATGTCTGCCCCAGACAACATCTCAAAGTTAATGATCATTGATTCCACTGTATTGTCTTCTCCAGCGGCCCATAATCATATTTACACCTTAATTACATTCGTTTGGAATGCCAACGGCATCCACAATAAAAAAAATGGATTAGAAGTTTTCTTGGATGGCAGTGGGGTGGATATTGCACTTTTAAGTCGGACACACCTCGAACATCATCACAAATTTTACATCAGGAATTACTGCCTCTATAGGCTTGATAAACTAGACAGTCCTGGAGGTGGGACACCAGTTATAATGATGAATAGGTTAGCACATAGACAAGTAGTTATACCTCAACTAACTAGGAGCAAGCACGATACAGCTAGAACTAAAAAACTCTGGTTATTCTGGTGGCAGCCTATCATCCTCCTGGTAGAGCTGTTCCTACACCAGACCTGGAATTACCATTAGGCTTAGGCAGGAGGGTCATCATTGGCAGAGACTTTAACTCCAAACACAGGGCATGGGGTTGTTCAGTCACCACTGCCGGTGGCAGAAACATTCACAATCTCACTGAAAAACTGAATGACATAATGTTAGTAGGCCCCAAGGAGCCTACACACTACCGCACCAACGACCTCTTCAGACCAGACATCCTGGATACCTACATCGTAAAAAAAAACCATCTGTGGGTTTTCAACCCTACAGTACATAATGAACTCAGATCACAACCCTGTGACACTAGAACTAGCCAGTGCCATTCACGAGGGCCCAAGAAGTGCCTACAACATGAACAGTAAAAACAGCGAAATGTACGCCAATCTGGTAGGACGACGGATGAAGTCCCAACCCTGAGGGACAGGAGACAGTTAGAAGACAAAGTTGACCACGTCACAAACATATTATATGTATGCTATGAAAATTCCACCACGATTTCACGCCACTTGAACAGGGAGCAAAATCTTCCTGACGAAATTCAAGAGCTGTTACTTGTTAAGAGGTGCTTTCGTAAACGCTGGCAGGCTTACAGGGAACCCAAAGACAGGAGGATAGACAACAGTCTCCCTGAGGAACTCAGGGTTCATCTAGCTGAGCACAGATGTGCCTGCTGGCAACAAACTCTCCTCGCACTCCAGAACAACCCACAGAGCTGGAGGGTAATTAAGGCGCGAATGGAACCTTCCAGGTCTATCAAACCGCTGCACAGGGAAAATGGCCTAGTGTGTGATCCCACGGATGAGGACATGGCAAACTCCACAGAACTCCAGTTGAGAGAGAACAACATCGACGACGACGACGACAACGACCATGAAGTCATAGTGGCAAGGACCATACCAAGGATACTAAGACGAGCCATCAAGAGCTCATTCCAGCCTGTCTCTGCCCAAACAGCCAGCTCAACCATCAAAGGGCTCGGCACATCAAGATCCCCTGGTCTTGTTGGAGTCAGGACACTGAAACTCAAAAACTTCCCTCTCTCAGCTACACGCCATCTCACGTCTATCTATAATTCCTGTCTCGAGTAAAACTACTTCCCCACCCAATGGAAAACTGCAAAGATTATCACCATTCCCAAACCAGACAAAATCCCTTATTCCACCAAAACCACAGACCCATATCACTCCTAAGCTTCCTAGGTAAAATCTTGGAACGCTTAATGCTTACCCCACAGCATAATTTCCTCAACAACAAGCAGATTATTATCCCAGATCAATCTCACTTTCGTGCTGGGCATGGAAACACAACCCAGGCCACCTGGGTACTTGAGCAGGTCTGCAAGGCCAGGGCAGAGCGGCGGAGCACAGGTGCAGTCTTTGTGTATGTAGAAAAGGCATACTATTCAAGCTCCGCCAGTATGAATATCCCCTCCATATCATTAAGATGATAGGCTCTTTCTTAGTAAATAGGAATTTCAATGTTAGGGTAGACAAAAGCAACAGTAGTACTAAGCCAATAGAGCCAGGGATCCCACAAGGCTCAGTACTGCGGCCCATACTCTATAGTATCTACACTAATGACGTGCTAAAGTGCTACAACAATCATCTTGCTCCCTTTGCAGATGACACTGTTGTCTACGCTAGCCATCATAACCCCAATTACATCGTCATGCGACTCCCAAGACACCTTGAGAAAATCACTGAATGGTGCAACATCTGGAAGATCAAAATTAACTCCGACAAATGCAATACAATCATGTTCACTACCCGAAGGAGACCTCCCAATCGCCAACTCTCTATCGACTGGCAGGACTTCCCCAGGTGTGACATGGTAACCTATTTAGGATTGAAATTCGATCATAAACTGCTATAGAAACAACACATTACAGACGTAATTAATCTGGGTTCAGCTCGAATTTACCAGTTGTATCCTCTGCCCAAGGGAAACCGTCTAACCACTACAGCAAAATTATTAACCTGGATGATGGTGGTACTTCTGACTTTACAATACGGCTGTGAAATATGGAGCATGGCCGCAGACACTCACCTCCACAAACTCCACAAATTGCAGGTCCTGCAAAACAAACCTCTAAGAATCTTCACTGATGCACCTTGGTTCGTCCCCAACACACATATACCCAACGCCACAAACATGCCAAAAATCACCACCACCATTCAGAACAGAACACAATCATTCTATGACAAGACAGAAATCACACAATTCCACCTCATCTCATTACTAGGTACCGATCCCCTTCATGTAAACTGCAAACACTCGAAGAACACCACCACTTTTCATTTCAGAGCATAACACGCCACACCATCTATCATCCTAACACAGCATGATTACACACTCACAAACACACATACAAATGTAGGTAAACCCCTCACTTCGCACCCCCAATCTTACACAGAAGGCATTAGGGTAAGTACACCGGACCTTCAGTAAATATGAGCTCAAACCCAGTCATGCAAACACGCACACAGCTCGACACCCTGGGGCGTGCTTTGTACTTTCTGTACACTGCGGACACTACCACAGCCCCCCTGATGCACACCACACAGTATACTGACGACACATCCGTTTACACTCGTAATACGGATAAGGACCTGGTCATTCGTAGGCTACAAAAGGTTTTAGAGGGCACGGAAACCTGGGCCCGTCACTGGCACATCACAATAAACCCTAAAAAGACCCAGGCTAAGCTGATCATCCAGTGGCTCGGGAGATGCAGGCCCGCTCAACTCCACCCCCCCTGCCACCTTTTCACCTGCACCTACATGGATCCAGACTCCCCTGGCGCAGATCCGCGAAGTATACCGGTGTAACCTTGGACTCATGACTAATGTGGAATATCAGGAGTATGTGATCCATCATATGTTTATGTTGGCCTGGTCACAAGAGCCAATAGCCGAGATAACTGATGAAGCTTATGTGGAACACAGGAAACAAGAGAATGAATGTATTAAAATGTTGAATCTGTCACAAATAAAAATAGAATTGATGGAGATATATGATGTAAGATCAGAGCATAAGGTGGAGAATCTTTGAACATAAATGACTTATTAAAATTTTGACAACACAAATTAAAACATAGATAAAAGCACAAAGTAATGGAGTGGTTAGCATTGTTAATGGTCTTCATAATCACCTCACGGCACAGGCAAGTAGCACAAATTGTCTTCATAATCAACTAAAGACACAAGCAAGTAATATTAACAGTCTTCATAATAAGATCACGATACAAGCTAGCAGCCTTAATAATGAGGTTTAAACCCAGGAAATTAAAATCAGTCAGAAAACTGACAATGTAAACAGTCAGCAGGCGTTTTTCATACTGGAACTGAGGACTTGAAATAGGAAATGGATAGCATAAACACCCACGTTGCTAGTATGGAAGGTTCGAATTGGAAATGGAAAAAGATACAAGAATGTGTGGAATCTGTAGTGGAGACAAAAGTAAATTAAATAGTTTCTACTTTGAAAACCAAAGTTATTGATGAATATAACACAGAAATATCACATCTGAGGAATATCAAGTTTGATTTGGAAAAGGATTATGGTAAACCAGTAAATAATCGCGAAGAGTAGTGTAATGAAAACACTTCTGACATCCACAGCACGATTTGCGACCTTGAGAAGAAAATTAGACAAATCCAATTATGTGACTGACGGAGTAAACTGTTAGGTGACACAGATTTTATCCCGCTAAAAGGTGTAATGTTTGGCACCAGTTGAAGTTCTTGAAAAACTTTGGCAGGGTTTTTAATGAAGACATGTCAGGTAAGGAAAAAGCTTTAACATAATAACGCAGAGTGTTAGCAAGGGATGTTAAAAGATGGTCTCTGAATTTGGACGCATATCGAATGACTTATAAGGATTTTAAGTATTGCTGAACAATACTGATCACAACAGAAGCAAGGCTGTTTGTGGCGAGAATTCATAACGTCCAGAATGTATGAAAATAGTGACAGAAATTCTGTGAAAGAATCCTGGTACAGGAAATTAAGCCATTTAAGCAAATGATGCAATATAGTAACTACGGAGTTTTTCGTGGCACTTCCAGGGTAACTATAGATGTGCAAGAAGAAGAATCACAGCAGGCGCGCAATAAGAACAACGTGGGGTTGCGAGCTGGCCTCCCGCTAGTAGTGGATATAGCCGAATGATCGGCTGACAGTGTGAAAGCAGTCCCTCGAACAGCAGAGCAGGGCAGTGACGTACAATAGCGAGCAATGAACTCGTTCTGCTAGTTAATGAGGTCGTAGTGAATGAAAACGTGAATACGAATGTATGCAATGAGAGAAAGTTCATCAACAGTTTAAATAATAATAAAGTAGTTGTAAGTAGGCTATGTAAGTAGGCTGTTTATGTTTTCTTATTGGCAACGTTACGTAGCGCTCTGTATGAAAATCACTGGCTGTGCTGTGTGCAGTCTGTGGCCAGTTTGCATTGTTGTCAGCCATTGTAGTGTTGGGCAGCTGGATGTGAACAGCGCGTAGCGTTGCGCAGTTGGAGGTGAGCCGCCAGCAGTGGTGGATGTGGGGAGAGCGATGGCGGAGTTTCGAAGTTTGTAACACTGGATGTCATGAACTACTATATATATTATGACTGTTAAGGTAAATACATTGTTTGTTCTCTATTAACATCTTTCAATTGCGAACTATGCCTATCAGTAGTTAGTACCTTCTGTTGTTTGAATCTTTTATTTAGCTGGCAGTAGTGGCGCTCGCTGTATTGCAGTAGCTTGAGTAAGGAAGATTTTTGTGAGATTTCTTCTAAAGTCGGTCTTGGTGATCATTTATTTCAAGAAGCCACAGAAAATGACACTACTGTTCAGAAAACCATTGCTTTTGCTAGCCGAGTGCTAACAAAATCTGAAAAAAATTATTCCGTTACTGAATTAGAAGCTTTCACTATCGTATGGCAATTTAACAAATTCCGTTTCTTTCATTCTGGTAAGCACGTAAAAGTATACAGTGATCATCGTGCATTACAATTTCTTATGTCTTCAAAATTAAATCATGATAGGTTAAAACGTTGGGCATTGTTTCTGCAAGAATTCCACTTCATAGTAGTCTACATTCCCGGCAAGGACAACATTGTTGCGGACGCACTGTCACGTGCACCGGCTGGGCTTGAGAAAAGTAACACAGAAGGCAACCTCGAGAAAAATTTCAGTATTCTTTACATTCAGAAAGTCGCCTTTGAAAACTTCATCACCACATCTTTAAATGACATTGCTCACGAACAAGATAAAGATCCGATTTGGAAAGATATCAAAAGTAAATGGCATGAAAAGACACACACTCAGATTCGGCATTCTTACCTGGTTAGAAACAACATACTCTTCAAACGCTGCACTGTTGATGACAAGCTATGGGTACTTTGCATTCCAGACGATTTTGTTAATAAGCTCATTTGGTACATTTATTTCAGCTACGCACATTTTGGTCCACGAAAATGTTATCATATTCTTCGAACGACTTGTTACTTTAACAATATGGAAAAGCAAATTCGAAGGGTCTTGTCTATTTGTAAACTCTGTCAAAAGGTGAAACCATCTACTATCTCACATCTTGCTCCGTTGTTTCCTATTATTCCTTCTAAATTAAAAGAATTTGCTGCTGTTGATCTCTTGGGACCCCTTGTCAGAACATCGAATGGATTTTCGTACGTTCTAGTCGCTGTTGAACTTACTTCAAAATTTGTTTCTTTCACTTCGTTACGTAAAGCCACTGGACGGTCTGTATCCAACGCCTTTGTTAAAAATTTCTTACGTGAAGTTGGCCACGTTGCTATAGTCATTTCAGATAACGGACCGCAATTCATATCTGCTGTTTGGTCACGCATGCTTCGGAATCATAAAATCAAACCTGTTTTTATTTCATTGTACTCACCACATCGTAACCTGTCTGAGCGGATTATGAAAGAAATCAATAAGCTTTGCAGACTTTATTGTCACAGAAAGCATCAGCATTGGGACAGATATTTACACTTATTTCAAAACGTGCTGAATGAAATGCCTCATGACTCCACTGCTTTACCACATACTCTTGTACTGAAGAATGAAGAACCACCGAACAGAATCAGAGAGCTTGTACCTTTCCCGAATACACGTAAACTTCGACACAAAGACATAATTGATTTGGCTCTTAAAAATATAAAATCTGCGACAGACAAAAGAGAAAACTGCACGGTAAAGCAAATGCGAAGAAATTATATATTGGTCATAAAGTTCTCATTAAAGCTCATTCATTGTCACATAAGAAGAAACACTTGAGACACAAATTCTTTCTAGTTTACAATGGACCTTACAGAATCCGACGTATACCACATGATAATTGCGTTGAAGTTGAAACTCTGCGTACTAGGAAGAGTAAAGGTTTACACCACATTTCACATGTAAAACCGGTTATTGAAAGATAATCTGCTTTTTAACTTCGTCTTTGCCATAAAACGTTTCACTTCACGTTACTAGTATGCTTTAGAAACTGTTAACATGCAACAATGTTTGAAGTTAAATATCCAGTCAAGAACCAAGAGAACTTATTTAAACAGAAATTACGAGTGCATTGTTATAGTGAACAGACGTCACAGTGTTATTGTGTGTGTGCATTTTTGCTTGTTAGTTGCACGATTACGTAACGACTATAAGGCTCATATACTTAGAACATATACAGGTACTGCTAATGAGATTATAATGCAACATTTTGGTTCACTTGAAAATACAATCTTTATTTGGAGTACTTTCTGTGGGACTAAAGATGACTTAGCATTTGGTTTCTTTGACAGCTACACGATTTTATCACGACACTACTAATGAGTGACAATTTACAAAGTTGCTTTTGCGGTATTTCTGTTTTATATCTGCACAGTTTTTCTGAATTATTCTGGAAAGTAAAACATGTTTTAGTAGAAACTTTTGTGGTATAGCTACAATGAGACAGCTTTTTCCGTAACACAACAATACGTTACAGCACAGTACTTTCTTCATCACGGCAATAAGCGTAATAACTAAGATATCTATACGCAAAGCATTTCACTTTTGTTTATCATTAGGTAAGTACATTGGCTTGTGCAGAAGTTAGCTTTCGGAGGACGATTACTACGACACTTTCACAGAGATTATCTTACAGCAAGACGCACATTTAGCGCTACAGGACACGTATTTGAGTGATTAATTTTATACTTAAATCATTTATTTTTAAAGATATTTGAAGTACAATGATACAAAGGTTTTCCATAATACATCTCATTCCATTGTTGTAATCTGTAACACCTGAGGGTATAATTACATTAATCCTCAGGGGGGTACACGCCTACTTTGTGTACCATGTGTTTGGCAAGCACAAGGAGCCCTAGCTAATATGGTATTTGCTTATACAACTTTACACATCGGTACCATATTCCTCTAACACATAAATTACACAGCTATCTGATCATTTAACTGAGAGACAAACTTTTTTTACTACATCAGTGACACATGTTTACGCAATTACACTGTTGGATAACTTCACACTTACGAAATTGTATTTTGTCTGTACTTTGTGAACTGTTCATATGTTTTCGGAACCATTGTGATACTATGAGATCTTTGAATGATGTATTTGGTATGGGTTCATGATTTTTAAAGTACGTTTGAGGTGGATGACACTATTGAAATGATCAGAGAATTTTTTTTAGGTCTTGACATTATTGCAGAAAGATACGACGTTTTTGAGATTTGACTGAGGTGTTATTATGTTATTTTTATGACGATGATGTGTATTATGCTGTTGAGGTATGTTTATGTTAATAAGATGATGCTACCATATGTAAGGAATGTGATTACATGTTTATATGTATATGAATAATGAATAGAAGTTAGGGACTCTGGCTTGTGGAAAAAGATGTTGGAAACCAAGAATCGTTCTTTAACAGTTATGAAATGTATGTAAATGTGTGAATGTATCACAATGCTGACGAAAATATTTTGGACACTGTTATATCAATAAGATTTTGTTTCTACACATTTGCAACGCAAATTCTCGACCCATGAAATTTTGTATATGAGACTGACTGTAGCGGAAACTGCTGTCATAAATATTTCAGTAAGAAAGGTAAGTGATCTTGACGTAATGCGTTTTGGGCGCCCAGCTGAGAGGTAGTCGTTTGACAAAAGAAACCCATTAGGTGGAGAAGAAAAGAGGCCATTATCCTCGCTATTGACATTCCTTTGTAGAAAGCATCGCCAATACGACACGCTCAAACTTGAAAACATATGATTATACTGTGGAGCTCTTAATTTATGATATTTACTAAAATGCCTAATGAAACGATGAGAAACATTTCACGGCTATTGTCTTGCTAGTTGAGAAAAATGCCATATGGCTTGCTTTATGTATTTATTTACTCATTTTGTTTAATATCTAGTTCCTAGCTGCACTGCATCATTGATTAAAATAAAATTTTATAGATTTACTAATATAAATATTTAATGCCTACAGATCCAGTAAAAAATAACTGTATGATGTACTTAAAAAAAAAACGAAGGAGCACAAAAACATTTCACAGGCATTGCATACAGAATTTTCTTTTCAAGTACTTGGTAATTTCTTTTGTAGAATAATTTGTGGTGCACCACTTAATTTACATAGACATTAAGATGTGAATATACATTTCCCTTTTCCGCATAATTGTCTTTAGTGTAATGATTTTTTTTTCTGCTTGAGCTATGTCATGTTTAGATATAAGTTATTTCATTTGCTGCTGCTGTTTGCCAGGCATAGTGTTACTGAATATGACTTCGTGTTACTCTTCTAAGCCAGTTTACTACGAATTTATTTTCTTGTTTGCTGCACAGTGCCTTATATTAGTTGTAATATTGCAATTGCTTTGCCAATTTGAATTTTTTGTCATTGATGTTTGTGTTAATTGTTTTGTGCTGCTGCATTGCCTCGTCCCTTAGTTTAGCATCTGAGCTCAGTAGATTTAAGTTAGCTTAAGAGGGGGTAGCCTATAAGAGAATGAGTTGTGATGAATTTGAAGAAATGCACTGAGAGTTTATACGAGATAAATACACAAACCATGCTTGGATTGGACTTTTTTGGTGGAAACAAATGTTGAAACAAGGCGGAAGATCTATGGAATGAAGTTTTGGGTTGGACTGCAGTACCAAATGTTAGTCTGAAAACGAACCCTGTCCTTTCCTTTTGTGTTATCCCACTATGTGTTTGTGTACCCTTGTGTATTTGTTTTCTTCCTGTCTCTGTGTAGTTACATAGAATTTTTTCTTCTTCTAATACTAAGCTACATTCACTATGATGAGGAATACTGTTATCCTCAAATATAATTGGCATTAATAATATGTTATTTACCTTGTACATATGTTTAGACATTATTTATTCTGTTTTGTTTTAATGCTCATGTGTGAAGTTGATGTTTCAAAATTTATTCTGACATTTTATGTATTTACTTATATCATAATTCCTGTAACACTGATGTATATATCTATTTCTATTATTTTGTAAAGCCTGTGTTACTATAAATGTTATCTGTACTGTTATGTTCTTTAATGATGTATTTTGTACCTTTGTCATTGTATTCTTATGTTATAAAATTGTAATTGACACCAGTTCATCAAATTAAGTAACTTGTAAGTTATATTTCACTGCATACGTTTCTGTTGGTCATAGTATATGGACAATATGTGAGAAGTAGGGACTGTGAGTGTTTGCACGTGTGTTGATAATTCAGCAAGGGACTGGATAACAGCATTGCTGGTTCTAAGGACAATTACAAAATCTTTGTGAGTGCACAAGTGGTGGTTTATGGACTTGCTATATTGTCCGCAAGACTCCTCGATGGTGATTGTGCACCTGCACAGTCGCAGCAGATGGCTGCTCGCCATCTCTAAAAGGACTACAGTGGATCTACACCTTTGATGACTCAGTACCATTATTTCTACAAGGACTGCAGTGGGTCTGCACCTCTGGTGGCCCACCAATGCCGTAATCTCTACCAAGACTATAGTGGGTCTGCTCTGTGATGACCTACCTACCCATATTCTTCAAAACGTCGAATGACTCTGCTATGGGTTTGCTCTGTTGTGGCCCATTACCTATCAGCATGTCAAGAGTCAGCACTGTCTTTCCGTTGGAAGGACAACACTACTTCTTCAAGACTCCATGGAATTCCACTACTTTCGTGTGCATTGTCTTTTACTGCTCAGACTTTGAGAAAAGAAACGGCAGTTTTACTGTGATGAATGATCAGGACTGTCTTTATGCACTGTGAGAAAATTTTAGCTTTTGACCAACATTGTATCAATAAGTGTGTGCATTTGATATCTTTGTTATTGTAATTATGAAAAATTTTATCAAATCATTATTGGCCACTGTCCAAAACAATTTGTAAAATTTTTTGTTGGGAGCATGGGGGCTATGTAAGTAGGCTATGTAAGTAGGCTGTTTATGTTTTCTTATTGGCAACGTTACGTAGCGCTCTGTATGAAAATCACTGGCTGTGCTGTGTGCAGTCTGTGGCCAGTTTGCATTGTTGTCAGCCATTGTAGTGTTGGGCAGCTGGATGTGAACAGCGCGTAGCGTTGCGCAGTTGGAGGTGAGCCGCCAGCAGTGGTGGATGTGGGGAGAGAGATGGCGGAGTTTCGAAATTTGTAACACTGGATGTCATGAACTACTATATATATTATGACTGTTAAGGTAAATACATTGCTAAGTCAGATTGCGTTGCGCTAAAAAATATTGTGTGTCAGTTTAAGCACAGTCATGTATAATTGTTCTAAGGGGACGTTTCTTAGTGAGTACTTACAGTAATTAAACGTTAGGTATAACTGACTAGTATGAAAAAAATAGATAAACTGTGTATGGCACTAAAGCAGTACGTACGGAAAGACTTTAAAAGGAATCATCCAATCGCAAGGTTAAATGGAGATAAAGGTAGAAAAGGGGCCATAAGAAGTAGGACGCTATCTGACAAAGAGGAAAAAAATTGAAGTTTGGGGTAAGGTCTTACAGGACCAAACTGCTGAGGTCATCGGTCACTAAGCTTACAAACTACTTAATCTAACATAGAGTAACTTACGCTATGGACGACACACACACCTATGCCTGAGGAAGGACTCGGACGGAGGGGAGCCGCGCAGACCGTGACAAGGTCCTCAGACCGCACGGCTATCCAGCGCGGCAACAAAGAGGAGAATGAAGTAATAAATAGTTCTGACCGGAATTCGCATGCAGCAAATGTTGAAGACGTGAGAAGTAGGAATGTAAATTGAACCACGTAGGGTACACTAGCTGCCAATGAAATTAAAGTTAGTAATAGGAAAACGATGTCGAACCTGACGTGGGTTGCGACGTCTACATCTACATCTATGTGGATACTCTGCAAATCACATTTAAGTGCCTGGCAGAGGGTTAATCGAACAACCTACACAATTCTCTATTATTCCAATCTCGTATAGTGCGCGGAAAGAATGAACACCTATATCTTTCCGTACGTGCTCTGCTTTCCCTTAGTTTATCGTTGTGATCGTTCTTCCCTATGTAGGTCCGTGTCAGTAAAATATTTTCGCGTTCGGAGGAGAAAATTGGTGTTTGGAATTTCGTGAGAAGATTCCGCGGTAACGAAAAACGCCTTTCTTTTAATTATTTCTAGCCCAAATCTCGTATCATTTCTGTGGCACTCTCTCCCATATTTCGCGATAATACAAAACGTGCTGCCTTTCTTTGAACTTTTTTGATATACTCCGTCAGTCCTAACTGGTAAGGATCCCACACCGCGCAGCAGTATTCTGAAAGAGGACGGACAAGCGTAGTGTAGGCAGTCTCCTTAGTAGGTCTGTTACAATTTCTAAGTGTCCTGGCAATAAAACGCAGTCTTTGGTTAGCCTTCCCCACATTTTCTATGTGTTCCTTCCAATATAAGTGGTTTGTAATTGTAATACCTAGGTATTTAGTTGAATTCACTGCTTTTATATTAAACTGATTTATCGTGTAACCGAAGTTCAATGAGTTCCTTTTAGAACTCATGTGGATGACCTCACACTTTTCGTTATTTGGGGTCAACTCCCACTTTTCGCACCATTCCGATATTGCTTCTAAATCGTTTTGCAGTTTGTTTTGATCTTCTGATTACTTTATTAGTCGGTAAACGACAGCGTCATCTCCAAACAACCGAAGACGACTGCTCAGATTGTCTGCCAAATCGTTTACATAGATAAGGAACAGCAAAGGGCCTATAACACTACCTTGGAGAACGACAGAAATCACTTCTGTTTTACTGGATGAATTTCTGTCAGTTACTATGAACTGTGACCTCTCTGACAGGAAATCACAAATCCAGTCACATAACTGATACTATATTCCATAAGCACGCAATTTCACTACGAGCCGCTTGTGTTGTGCAGTGTCTAAAGCCTTCCGGAAATCCAGAAATACGAGATCGATCTGAAATCCCTCTCAATAGCACTCAACACTTCATGTGAATAAAGAGCTAGTTGTGTTTCACTTACTTTAGAAGCTCACTTTCAGATCAGAGGTGACGGGGGAGTCTGAAGTCATCCTTTTCTTGGTGCACGGTTGTCTGTGCGCCGGAGAGAAATGGAAGCGGGTTGAAGGTGAGATTTTATCCGGTCTCTGTTGTTAGAGGCAATACAGAAAGACTTGGGTATCAATTTGAAGGAGGCTTACTAGGTTCTTTAATCAGTTACCGGAACAAATGGCCACCTCGACCTATAGCTTCGTAAAGATTCGGGTATACAGAATAATTTGTAGTACAAAAGACCACGAATCTTGAAAGTGCCAGATTCCTTTACTTAGGTTCAAGTACTTGTCACTGCGTGACATACAGCCATATCTACATGGAGACAAATGTACAATGTAAACCACGAACTCTAGCCCAGAGGTACATGCAGACAAGCTTTCCAGGCCAGTTTTAGGACACCAGATTATTTAGCATCTGCTGTAGGGTAGCTCATCCGAGGCTGCCGTCGTTGGCTAGAACCCTCGAACGCTGTTGACCTCTCCTTCACTTGGCGTTTGAGGCCTCTATATATGATGCTTGAGGCTATTAGCTGCCTTATGATATGTGACTGCGTCGCTTTTCACCTCCAATTCTCATTGAGTTAGCACGAAATCAGCGGCTTCCCACTGCAAGTGACGTCCTAATAGGCAGACGAAAGCCGCAGTGAACGTTTCTACTTAAGCTACAGCTAATATTCGTACTTACATGATTTTTTTCTTTTATCTGGCAACCTTTCATGATTCGGTCAATACGAGTACGGTCGCAGATAGGGAAAGAATGGAAGATGATGAAATCATTAGCATTTCTGATGAAGTATTCCCAAAACATGAAAACATAATACAACAGACTCACGTTAATAGACAAGCACGGCAGATACGGACGATTTTACTACACCATGATGATTACGAGAAATACGAAGTCCTCCTTACAGTCAATGAAGAAGACATCTCAGACAAAAAGCTGCTGTGATAGAGACGAAATTATTGACATTAGGAGTAAACCGTGACTATCGATGCTCAAATTATGATGAAAGATCAACTAAAGAATTTACCACACAACTGACAAAAGCAGAATTGTTGGTATAAAACAGTGATTCCAAGTGTTCAGATTTAGAGAGCGAGTTAGGATGAAGAATATAATAAGTAAATTGGGTTAGATAAATTCGTTCTTAAATTCTGTTATACGCTAGAAGACAAAATTATTTCGAAATCCGAAACGAAAGTACACACAGAACCTAAAAAGAAAGAACTACCGGATTACATTACATACTGCCAACAACAGATTCAGGTAGCTAAAGACTCTGAGATCCGAAAAACAAAAAGGCCCCTGAAGAGAGATAAAGTGCGTTTAGAAAACATTCCTTAGGATGAGATTACTCCTCTTAAATACTTGTGGAAGTATCACGAAAATGAAATTTTGTTATCCAGCACTTAGTGCTACAAGAACCAGAGGAATGAGACAGCTTTATGTCAAAATTTAAAGGCATTTAGAATGGTCTGCTTGAAGTGCAAGGGACTTCTCATATTGGAGCATACTGTCTAATGTATCCAAAATTTAAGAAACCACTAGATATTCGCAATATAGTGGACATAAAAGCTTGTCGATAGAACAAAGTAAGAAAAGCGGTAACTAGGAACATAGACACAATACTCTATGAAATATTGTCATAAAATTAATTTTGTGAATATTCTTCTTATGAATTTTAATTTTATATTGTCATCATTAATTACGGTTATAATTTCGCTAACTGAAATATTTAAGTCTCAGATTCTAAATGATTGAACTGTACATGTAATAACCAAACGACGGCCTGTCAAATCGAATGAGACACTGTAAAAAGAGGTATGTAGGACTGCAGTGCATGGTGATCTACTGCTTATGATTGAGGTTACTAAGCCAGTAAGAGGTGAATAATAGACTGTCAAAAATATAAGTGAGCAGCAAATGGTTTCGCTACGGAAATTTTGTGAAGAAGGGTTGATTTCGGATTGCTTGAATTACAATGAATAAGAAGCAAGTTTCAGCTGATTGTGTACATTAAAACAATGTCGGACCGAGGCTTTAACTAGGGATCTGTACCTTCCTCGGCAAATTGCTCTAAAGACTGAACTACCTCAGCACTAGGAACATAGACACAATACTCTATGAAATATTGTCATAAAATTAATTTTGTGAATATTCTTCTTATGAATTTTAATTTTATATTGTCATCATTAATTACGGTTATAATTTCGCTAATGGAAATATTTAAGTCTCAGATTCTAAATGATTGAACTGTACATGTAATAACAAAACTCCTACCCATCATATTTCACAGAAGCTCTGTAGCGAAATTTGCAGGACTAGCACTCCTAGAAGGAACGATATTGCGGTGATATGGCTTAGCAGCAGACTGGAGGATGTTTCCAGAGGAAAATTTTCTCACTGCAGCGTAGAGTGCGCTTACATGAAATTCCTGGCAGACTACAGGTGTGCCGGCCAGTGTGGCCGAGTTGTTCTAGGCACTTCAGTCTGGAACCGCGCGACCGCTACGGTCGCAGGTTCGAATCCTGCCTCGGCCATGGATGTGTGTGAGGTCCTTGGGTTAGTTAGGTTTAAGTAGTTCTAAGTTCTAGGGGACTGATGACCTCAGATGCTAAATCCCGTAGTGCTCAGAGCCATGAATTTAGATTCAGGTGTGTGCCGGACAGACTCGTAGTGGGCGTATGGGGCGATCGAAAAGTTTCCGTACGAAGGAAGTATATTACAGAATCTATATGACAATCAGGCAAAATGCCCGTGAACACTGAGGCACGCTTCCCACAGACATCCCAAGTTGAAGACAGCCGTTTGGTAAACCACTGTGTCCTGCTGTGTGAAGATGTTTGTAACTGCCTGCTGCACATACTCGTCCGACTGATACGTTTTCAATTTTTCAGTTAAGCTTCAACCAAAAATGTCTCAGTAGCAGACGTCACTTTCCCCAATGAACGTTGTATTCAATATTTCCATGTTCAGGGCCTTCTTTACACTTTAATATCTTTCTAAAGAAGTATGTTGACAGAAAAAGTGAACAACAATGCACGAAATTAGCTTTTTTAAAGTTTCTTGGTGATGATCATGAAGTCGGTAGTACACGTTGTCAACATACTTGAACGACAACTAACCAATTGTTTTAAAATTTTTAGGATGGGCGTCAAGCTCCTTCCACTGGCTTATACGGATTGTGGAAAATGCCTTGGTATTGCTAGGGTTAATTGTGTAATTTGACAGGTGGCAATTAATCCAATTTTGTTCAATGCACATTGTTTCTTAAACGATGCAACGGTTGTTGAACAGTCATCAAAGTATTTAATGGGCTTGCCATTTTCATGTGGATGCTCTGTAGACTGATGTTCTCGCAATCAACTTCGGTTCATTGTTTCATTGAATAACCTTTTATTACACAATAAACGTATTAGTTTATATACAACACATTCTGTGAAACCCATGTTAATATACTCTTACTCTGGAAAATAGCTAGGAACGTATTTATTTTTTAGCAGTCGACGTATGCATATATTCCAAATCAATAAACCTCAGTCCTTTCATCTGAAAATGGACACCGCATGATTGGTGTACAGAAGTGGCCTCGATATCTCTGACAACAAGTCTACTCTAATGATCTCTACTCTCTCTTCTGGATTCCACTTCCCCTAATTAAAAAACTGTAACAACACAATTTTCCCGTTGCGAAAACAAAACAATAACTTGGGACGATTATCTATGATAAACGAAGATCCCTCGTCATACACGACGTATCATTAACCAGTGAAAAAGCATGCAACCTCATCAGAGCCACGGCTGGAATATGGTGGGGCTCGGATTGGTGGAGAGCAGTGGCTCTATACCGGCCCCCTACTGGGGATTCACTTTGGTTATGACACATGTGCTACGGATCAACGTACGATACCAAGCTCCAAAGGCTGAACCTATGCAGTGCGCAGTCTTGCTCATAGTTACTGGGGCGTTCGTGTCAACCCCAACCGAAACGTTACGCTTTGAAGCGACCCATATTCCTCTGCAAGAAATTCCTTCTGCGGCTCTATTTCGACGCATATGGGCGATGACTAAATAAAGAGGGAACAAACGTCATCCTTTGTATACAAGCAGGCAACTGCCACTCGTGGAAAGTTCTTTTTACAACAGGCCATGCGAAAATATGATTATGCAGATTAGTCCGCAGCTCGTGGTCGTGCGGTAGTGTTCTCGCTTCCGACGCCCGGGTTCGATTCTCGGTGGGGTCAGAGATTTTCTCTGCCTCGTGATGACTGGGTGTTGTGTGATGTCCTTAGGTTAGTTAGGTTTAAGTAGTTCTAAGTTCTAGGGGACTGATGACCATAGATGTTAAGTCCCATAGTGCTCAGAGCCATTTGATTATGCAGATTGATCCCAGGACAAGTTTAACGTTTCTAAATCAGGACACAACTAAAGCAACGGATGTGAAATTCTTATCTGACTATCACAATGCGTGCATAATGTATACAGATGGAACGAGATGTAATGACGGCGCTGGTAGTGCCTATTGCCTACCCACAAGAAACGAGGGCTACAGCAGGATCCACACTGCACTATTAAGACAGCCGAGCTGGTTGTCATTTTGGATGCCCTACTGTCCACACATACCACCACAATCAGACACAATACCCATAATCTTTGACAGTATGTCAGCCTCACAACTGATTAGACTATTATGATAGATCCACCAGCCCCATAGCTGCGCAGTTATCAACGTTGTGTTTCGGCAGCGCAACATAGTGGTGGTATGGACGAAATGCAGCAGCGTTTGCGTAGAGTTGCTAACAGACAACCAACAATACGTGAAATAACAGCAGAAATCAGCTTTGTACATGCGGCGAACCTATCTGTTATGAAAGTGGGACGAAATTTGGCATTAATGGCTCGATGGACGTGAGGGCCTTTGCTAACAGCGCGACACCTCGTGCAGCGCTTCTTCCGCACCCCATATAAGTTGGAACTTAGACAAATGGAAAACTGTACCGGTTAGATGAGTCCCGATTCCAGTTGGTAGGAGCTGACGGAAGGATTGGAGTGTGGCGCAGACCCCACGAAGCCATTGACCTAAGTTGTCGACAAGGCACTGTGGAAGCTGGTGGTAGCTCTGTAATGGTGTGGGCTGCTTTTACATGCAATGGACTGCGTGCTGTGGTTCTACTGATCATATCATTGACTGGAAATAATATGTTCGGCTGCTTGGAGATCATTTGCAGCCATTCCCAAACAGCGATGGAGTTCGTACGACAATGTGTCACATCGCCAGGCCACAGTTATCAGTAACTTGAAGAACTTACTGGACAGTTCAGCAAATGATTTGGACATAATCGCGGGGTCAGTTAGTGCACAAAATCCTGCAGCGACAAAACTTTCGCAATTATCGACGGCTATATAGGTGGAATGGCTCAATATTTCGATTTTCTTGAGTCCATTGCGCGTCAAGTTGTTGCACTACACAGGGCGAAAGTAGATGCGACACGATATCAAGAGGTATCCCAAGAGCTTTGTCGCCTCAGTATATGTCACTGTGTATCTCCCATATGTAAGTGCCTGAATACATGTGTATCTGTATATATGGCTGTAATAATATATTCTGTTCTCACGTTCTGTCTAAATTGTACTGACGGGCATGCAGAAATATTCAATTATCTGTCCACAGCATCTGAAACAACTCTTAGAGGACGTACAAAAGAACATTTTATTGCTAATTTAGATAGTCATTAATATGGATTAAATAGGGAATATCCCTAATGTGTGCTAACCGTAATTTATCATTCCTGATTGTTTTATCACTAGGATTTTCATAGCATACTACCTCTGTCTATTCTGTGTTTCATTTTCATGTTGTTTACTGGTTTCACTATACTATGGATGTAAAATTTATGTCGTATTCTGTCCTTTGTTAATCATATACAACTTCGTACAAGGGTACGACTTAAACTCTCTCAACAGTCACAACAAACTGTAGTGTAACATTTGTTGTGATGAGTTAGTTGTTTGGAGATGTTTCAAAGGCAGTAAATTACGTACACAAATGGTTGAAATGCGGGAGAACACTAACGACATAACAAAGACGGATCGGTCTGGTGATTTACATATTAGTGAGGCCTGTAACTGAAATCTCAGTATGGGAGGAGATAAATATGAGGCGAAAGAACAACCTGCATTACAACATCTTTCCTAGACTATCCATTCCTCTCAACTGCTCTTCTAATCACTTTGCTGTCTGAACAAGCTGCATTACAACATCTTTCCAAGACCACCCATTCCACTCAACTGCTCTTCTAAGCCCTCTGCTATCTCCGTCAGAACTGCAGTGTCATCCGGAAACCTAAAGGCCTTTATTTCTTATCCCTAAATTTTTATTCCCTCTCCCAAATTCTCCTGAATTACGTATGCTACTTGCTAAATGTACGGATTGAATAACGTCGAGGAAAGCTACAACGCAGTCTCACTTCTTCTCACCTGCTTTATTCCTTTCATGTACAGTGATTCTTGTAACCGTCGTCTGGTGTCTGTGTGAACTGTAAAATGCAGCCCCTGTATTTTACCCCTGCTGCCTTCGGAATTACAAGGTGTATCTCGCACTCAGCACTGTCAAAAGCTTTCCCTAAATCTACAAATGCTTAAACGTAGGTTTGCCTGCCAGTGACCTCTCTTCTGAGATGTCCAGGGTCAGTACCACACTGAAAAGCAGTGCAGGTAGCACATAACTTTGTCCTGCGCATATTTTTACGTTTTATACCAGGATGGAAAAAAATCTCAACACAAAGAAGCACTTGTGCGACATAAAATAAAGTTTGTAGCTGTGCTTCTACATCTGAAAGATGATATCAAACGAAATTATGTGCTAGTCGCATATGAGTTATGCTAGTAGCGCCACTATAAGGATGCAAATCAGATTTGCTTCAAATTTTGGCAGTAACGATCGTGAGGGTTAGGTATCTTTAAGATAAAAGTAGTGAGTTGATGTTAGTCTATAATGCCTTTAAGCCGACGAAGACGCCATTATGAACACCTCACTGATCGAGGCCCTGTAATAGGGCTAGGAGAAGCTGAACGTTCCTTCTGCGATACTACAGAAAGACTTGGCACCAATGTAGCCACAGGACATGACTGCTAGCAGCGGTGGCCACAAGAGTGTACGGTCGCAGGAAGACCGCGCTCTGGATGGCCATATGGCACAACCAATAGGGAAGATCATCGTGTTCAGCATATGGATCTGGCGCACCGTCCTGCATCTGCAGCAGAAATTTGAGCAGCTGTTGCCACTACAATGACACAACGAACAGTTAAAAATCGGTTATTTCGAGGACTGATCCCAGCTAGATGCCCTGTAGCGTGCATTACACTGACCCCAAAGCACCGCCATTTGCGAGTGCAGAGATGTCAAGTATGAGCTCATTGGTGGTGAAGGTGGAGGTCTGTTGTGTTTTCTGATGAAAGCTGGTTCCGCCTCGGTGCCAGTTTTGGCCGTGTGTTGGTTAGGAGGAGGCCACTTGAGGACTAGACATACGGGACATACACTTAGAGTTACGGTCTGGTGGAGGGATTTCATAGCAGGAGCATTCTAGTGTTTATCCGAGGCATTGAGACCGTCTATTTGTAAGTCAGTCTGGTAATTCGACATGTGACGGTGCCACTCACGACCTTCATCGCAAGGGAAGTTTTCCAACAGGTAAGGCTCGCCTGCATGCCGCTGTTGCAGCTCAAGATGCTCTCTACAAGATGTCAAAATGTTGCCTTGCCCTGCTCTATAACCAGATCCGTCTCCAATCGAGCTAATGTGGAAGATCTTTGGTCGAAAACTCTAGCGACATCCATAATCAGCCTTAACTGTCCCTGTACTAATCGATCATGTGCAACAGGCATGGAGCTCCAGCCCTCGAACTGGCATCCTGCACCCACACAAGACAATGCATGCACATTTTCTTGCTTAGACAAGACATTCTGGCAGTTACACCCGTTAGTAATGTACCAGCGTTTCATATTTGCAATGGCTGATCTCGCGTCTGCATTATGTTACCTACACAAATGTATTCCCAGAATTTCATTAATCTATATTAATTAAGTTTTGGTGCTGCAATTTTTTTCCGTCGGGGATTATCACTACATCTTACATTAAAAAAAATGGCTCTGAGCACTATGGGACTTAACATCTTTGATCATCAGTCCCCTATAACTTAGAACTACTTAAACTTAACTAACCTAAGGACATCACACACATCCATGCCCGAGGCAGGATTCGAACCTGCGACCGTAGCGGTCGCGCGGTTCCAGACTGAAGCGCCTAGAACCGCTCGGCCACACCGGCCGGCCCATCTTACATTCACTTTACACTAAAGCACTGCTGTAAAGGAAATCATCCCTGACACTTTCATTCCGAGTTCTCCCTCCTTCACCAGAACTCGATGTTTACTTGTACTTTGTTTGGAAACACCAGAGTAACCGAGAATCCGAGTCCTTAACTTGTTGGCGAAACACGCTCGTCTGCTCTCTTACATCCTCTAACGTACACGACTCCATATGCATGCGCGGGTGGGTGTGGGTGTGTTTGTGCGCGCGCTCTCACTAGTATTACGAGTGTAAACAAGTTAGTTCCGGGGCGACAGCTACCCGGCGCCCTGCCGCTTGCTGATGCGCCGTGCTCCCATCCCCCCTCCCCCCTTTCAGTCGCTGTCGCCCTCTTAGGACCCCAAGACTCATTCTTCAAAGGCGCCGCGTCTCCCCGCGGCCTACGACGTCGCAGCCGAGGATAAAGAGACAGCCTCGCCCTCTGCAGACGAGTCCATGGCAGAGGTTAAAGGAAGCGCAAAGGGCCGAGGAAAACAGCCAGAAGCAGCTACTAGGGCAGGCCGGCACGTCACGCATCGCGGAGACACACAGACGAGCGCCAGCGACCGCCGGCTGATATTTTAGGCGAAGAACGGTTTGTCAGGGACTTTTTGCTCCTCGACTAAGAAGCTTCTCCAGGAAAACCAATTGCAATTTCTTTGTGAACTTCTCTGTTTGGTGTAACGCTCGGTTCGCCGTATTACGCATTAACCAAAGTGCCCTCCGTGGCTGCTACAATGAAGGCAAATGTAAACCTTGAAAATAAGGAGAAGACTCCCTCTTCTGAATCGTGCAGGGAAAGGTAATTCATTCTGTGGCGCTACGAATTGTGTATCCGATGTTTACAGACTATTCAGAAACGGAAGGTTTCGTTGGAAGATAAGCGGCTGGCAGGTTGCGGTGAAGCGGCCCGGTCAGGCAGGTAAGTGGGAGCCGAAGCGAGGACCGAGCCACTGCAGAGAGACCAGCGAAAAGGTAGGGCAAGTATGCAGCGGACGGCCGATCTGCCGTTAGTTGTGTCAGGTGCATTGTAGCGCCACATGCTTGTCGACGCAGAGCAAATATGGCTGACTCTGTCAAATCTGAGACACTTGAATATTCACGAAAAGCATGAAAACCACTTCCGGACAGGATCCAGAAAACTGACGACAGCGGTGAAAAATTCAATAAAATTATTATCCAATTCGTAGAAGAAGCATTAACAGAGTTATTTTCCTGTAAAAAGTTAGCCATTGCACAGGTCTTGAAGTCACTTATGAAATGTCCGTCTTTATCGTAATATTGAGCAGATGAAGTAATTGTTATAAATAAATTATTTAATTGTTATTAGTTGAGTCCCAAAACAAACACATAAGCGGAAGATTAGAATCACCATGAATGATTTGCCTTATTATTCCAGTTTGTCTGTGTTGGTAAGTCAGTGTAAGATGGACTTTTGAGGAGCATACTGCGGAAGCAGCAAGTTGAAGAAAGTGCAAGGTTGACCATCTTTCGTCATTCTTTTTCGCTCTCTATAAAGTTATAATCATAAGAGAATATTCTACAATGTTCCACGTACAAAGAAGTCATATCAGTTTGAAGATTCTTCAAATATGCATACTATATATGTCTGATACGTGTGAAGCTGAAAGAACTTTTACTCAGTGGAATGGTGGTATAGCTCTTATACGCACACTTGGCTGCAATAGTCAGTCGTCTGAGAGAATTTCCAAATAGGCAGGCAGAGCTTGCTTCATGTTCTCTTGACATTCGTGTCGGGTTGAGTAAGGTTGGTAATGTTTGAATGGCCAGGGAGCCGGTGTGTAAGAGTTACTTCAGTGATAAGCACAGTTTCATTTGCACCTACCCAGGACTTAGTAATTATCTTTATGGAACAGCTTTCTAATGACAGAATACATCAGTAGCAAGTGCTAGTGTAGCTATCAGTCACTTAAATTTGCTATGGTGAATGAGTTTTTGCATTTAATCTTTAATCAATTTGTTGCACTTCAAAAATTTTATTCAGTTTGAGTGATGTTGTGTACCGTTTACATTCGTCTTAGCGAGCGAATGATGTGCTGTCTCTGCTAAGTCAGTCATTTCATATCTGACGGCTTCACTGTGTTTTTAAATATTGGCGTGAGTAACATCAACTTTCGAAGTAACTACTTTTCGATCTGATTAAATTGAAACTGAACTTTGTTCCTGTGGTTAGGCTACATCGTGAGGCATTATTTCTTTCTTATTTCCTTTATTTAATAACCTGTTCATTTATTTATGCGGTTTTGTAAACAGTCCATCACGCAGACCATACCAATAATCGACGCTTCTGTAAGAGGTTAAAGCAACAGCCCACAAACGAATCCCTAATGATGCAGACGAGCCAATTTCTATTTAGGGTTTAGTGGTGGTGGTGGTGGTAGTTAGTGTTTAACGTCCCGTCGACAACGAGGTCATTAGAGACGGAGCGCAAGCTCGGGTTAGGGAAGGATTGGGAAGGAAATCGGCCGTGCCCTTTCAAAGGAACCATCCCGGCATTTGCCGGAAACGATTTAGGGAAATCACTGAAAACCTAAATCAGGATGGCCGGAGACGGGATTGAACCGTCGTCCTCCCGAATGTAGGGTTTAGTCCTTTCCTGCTGGTGGCTAGGTGGCAACACTTTGACTTCCACTGACTATCGACTTCATAAAAATTTGAGTCATCAGTCTTCTAACCGGTGTGTTGCGGCCCGCCACGAGTTCCTCACCTGTGCGCCACTTCATCTAACAGTAAACTTGCAACCTACATCCTCACTTATTTGCCGAATGTATTCCAATCTCTGTCTTCGTCTACAGTTTTTATCCTCTGCCGCTCCCTTTAGTACCATGGAAGTTATTCCTTGGTGTCTTAACAGATGTCCTACCATCCGTTCCCTCCTTCTTGTCAATGTTTTCCATACATTCCTTCCCTCTCCGATTCTGCGCAGAACCTTCCAATTCCTTACCTTATCAGTCTACCTAATTTTCAACATACTTCTGCAGCACCACATTTCAAGTGCTCAGTTCTCTACCTCTCTTCCCACAGTCCATGTTTCACTGCCATACAGTGCTATACTCCAACGTACTTTCTCAGATATTTTTTTCTGAAATTAAGGCCTATGTTTGATGCTAGTAGACTTTTCGTGGCCAGGAATGCTATTTTTGCTCGTGCTAGTCTGCGTTTGAAGTCCTCCTTGCTCCGTCCGTGATTGGTTATTTTGCTGTCTGGGTAGTACAATTCGTTAACTTCATCTATTTCGTGACCATCAAGCCTGATGTTAGGTTTCTCGCTGTTCTCATTTCTGCTACTTCTCACTAATTTCGTCTTCCTTATATTTACTCTCGTCCATATTCTGTACTCATTAGACTGATAATCCCAAACAGTGGATCCTGTTGTAATGTCTCTTTCACTGAGAATAGCGATGTCATCAGTGAATCTTATCATTGGTATCATTTCACCTTCAATTTTAATTCCACTCTTCAACGTTTCTTTTATATACATTACTGCTTCTTCGGTGAATAGATTGAACAGTAGGGTTGAAAGGCTACATCCCTGGCTTACATCCTTGTTAATCCGACACGTGGTTTTGGCCTTCCACTCTTATTATTCCCCTTAGGTCTCGTACATGTTGTACATTAGCCGTCCGTCCCCGTAGCTTACCCACTTTTCTCAGAATTTCGAAGATCTTGCACCACTTTACACTGTCAAACAGCCGTCCGTAGTGGCCGTGCGTTTCTAGGCGCTGCAGTCCGGAACCGCGCGACTGCTACGGTCGCAGGTTCGAATTCTGCCTCGGGCATGGATGTGTGTGATGTCCTTAGGTTAGTTAGGTTTAAGTAGTTCTAAGTTCTAGGGGACTGATGATTTAAGATGTTAAATCCCCTAGTGCTCAGAGCCATTTGAACCATTTGAACACTGTCAAACGCTTTTTCCAGGTCGACAAATCCTCCGAAAGTGTCTTGATTTTTCTTTAGTTTTGTTTCCCTTATCAACCACAAAGTCAGAATTGGCTCTCTGGTTGCTTTATCTTTCCTGAGGTGAACTGATCGTCATCTAACTCATCCTTAATTTTCTTTTCCATTCATGTGTTAGTATTGTCGTCAGAAATTTAAATGCATGAGCCATTAAGCTAACTGTGCGATAATTGTCGCACTTGTAAAGTCCTGCAACCTTTGGAATTGTATGGCTGACATTGTCCCGAAAGTCAGCTGGTATTCGTATAGCCAAACTCATACTTTCTACGCACCAACGTGAATAATCGTTTTGTTGCCACTTACCCCAATGATATCAGTAGTTCTGATGGAATGTTATCTATCCCTTCTGCCTTATTTGATCTTGTCTTCCAATGCGCTTTTAGTTTCTGAGTCCAATGCTGGATCCCCTATCCCTTCTGTACTGACTCCTGTTTCTTTTTCTATCACTTATAGAAATCTTTTATCTTATAGAGGCGTTCAATGTACTCTTTCCTCTTCTCCACTCCTCTGCATTTAACAGTGGAATTCACATTGCACCCTTAATATTACACTCCTACATTTAATTTCACCGAAAGTTTTTTCAACTTTTCTGTGTTCTGAGTAAGTCCTTCCGAGAACCTCCTCTTTTACAATTTCTTCACAAGTTTCACACAGCCATCCACCATAGCTTACTTGCAGTTTCTATTTAACTGATACTTCAGGGACATGCACTTCTGCGTCCCTGAATTTCCCTGAACATTTTTGTACTTCCTTCTTTCATCGATCAATTCCAGTATATCTTCTATTACCAATGTTTTCTTTGAAGTTACCTTCTTTGTACCCAGGTTTTTTTTCCAATTTATGTGATTCCTCCTTTTAGAAGTATCAATTCCTCTTCAAGTGAACTGCCTACTAAGCTATTCCTAACTTCAGTGTCTATAGCCTTAGAGAACTTCAGGCGTATCTTCATGCATACCTCTTCATTCTTTAGTACTTCTGTATCCTACTTCTTTGCGCTTTGATTCTTCAGGACTAATCTCTTAATCTTCAGCCTACTCTTCATCACTACTAAACTGTGATCTGAAAGTATGCCTGTTCGTGGGCACGCCTTAGAATCCAGTATCAGATTTCGGAATCTCTCTCTCTCCGTGATGTAATCTGAAATCTTTCCGTACCTCTCGGCCTTTTCCAACTATACCTCCGCCTCTTGTAATTTTTGAACAGAGTATTCACTATTACTATATGAAATTTTTTGCGGAATTCATTTAGTCTTTCTTAATTCTCATTCCTAGTCCGTATTCTCTCGTAACCCCTTCTAGATATGCACACCTCAACTATCGTTGTCGGTGTTTTTTTGCTGTAGATTTTGATGAGAAATCGATCTTAAAAATTTTCGAGCCCGTTAAATATCATAGCCGGCCGGTGTGGCCGATCGGTTCTAGGCGCTCAGTCTGGAACCACGCGACCGCTACGGTCGCAGGTTAGAATCCTGTCTCGGGCATGGATGTGTGTGATGTCCTTAGGTTAGTTAGGTTTAAGTAGTTCTAAGTTCTAGGGGACTGGTCACCTCAGATGTTAAGTCCCATAGTGCTCAGAGCCATTTGAACCATTTAAATGTCATAACAGAACAGCTGCTGTCGAGGAACGGCCTTGAAACAGCTGGCTACAGCTGCGGGTGACAAGTCTTTCTATCGCTGCGTAGGACTTTTTTTCCTAATATCTCTAATTGATGTACTAATGCGTGCGGGGCTTCTTTACACTGATAGAGTATATGTAATGACCGGTTATCTACCGTCGAAGACAGCCAACTTTAAAATGTTTTAGTGCTATGAAGCAGTGGAAAGCTTTCCACATCTTTTCTAGAATTATGAAAATGAAATTAAATCGGACGGAGGAATTTGACGTCAAACATACCTCACTGAAATTCCATTGACGAAAAGGTTCCGGGATAGTCCGCTCCCGGAGAGGACTTCCAGTGGGAGGTGACCGAGAGATAATGACTGAATACACAGTGTGAGTCAATGGAGTGATATGGAAAGAAGGAAAGAATTTCTGATCAGGTGGGTATAGTATAATATCTGGAGGTGAAAAGCCCATTTGCTTCCCTACTTATTTTCTCCTCCTCATATTCCTAAAGTGGCATGCATTTTTGAAATTTCAAACGCTTCTGGGACTTTCTTCCATAAATGTTGAATTCTTTAGCTAGCACACATGTGTTATAGAAATCTATGCCAAGATCACAGTCCTCCTGATGTTCCGCTAACGCCTATTTCACATCTTGTTTCAGCAGCGTATGTCATTCGTATTCCTTAATACGTTCTATAACAGTCTTTTCTGTTTCATTTATATAGACTTTGCCGCAGCTACGCATCATTTCATAGATGCCCGCATTGTGGAGGCAATCAGGTGCATCCATTCTTAGTTGGAAAAGTCTTATTTTGTCTTGATTTCCTTAGAGTTCTGTTTATGTTATCAGTGACACTACAAAAAACCGGTAACTTAACAGAGTGCTTCTTTGTCAGGCCTTTTAGCATAATTTACATTTCGCTTAAGAGCCTTGTCAGTGGGAAATCTGTCATAGACATTGGCCTTCAATGTCTTCTTAAAAGAAATCCAACTCCGATTCCAAGCTGTTGCCATCGCTGATACGGAAGGTACGTGAAGGCCGAGTGTTGAGCATTGGTTGCTTGTGGGCTGGGTGGTGGTGCTTAGCGGCTTCCAAATACCTATTTGTGTTACTCGTAGTAGGCTTCCTATACACTCTATGTCCTGAAGTACTGTCAGATCTATATTCCAACACCTCCATGAACGGGAGACCGACATCATTCTCAACCTCTGAAGTATGATTGATTTTGGGGTGAATTCCACATAAGACATTGTGGAACACATGTAGCCCATCTGCACTACGTGGCCATATTAAAAATGTGTCATCCACATAGTGCAGCCAACAGGAAGGCTTCAAACGAACACTACTTAATGACTGTTGCTCAAAATGTTCGGCCAAAATGTCAGCTGCTACTGGCGACAAGAATGAGCTTACATCAGTTCATAGAATTCACCATTGTATTTTAAAGAGCTCGATCGAAGAAATAAATCAGTAAAGTCACAAATTTATTCTCAAGTTTGCAAAAGACAAAACTAGTCGAAAATTAAATAGTCAGATGCAATATTTATGTAAAAGTGGGAAATAAAAGTGTGTGGAAAGTTGTGTAGCTAAAAAAAGAAACAATTTAGAGAGACGTAAGCTAATTTCGCGACTCGTTGAGAAGTAGTCTGAAAATAATCAGATCAGCTTCGGATATGTAGCAGGGATTCTTTAAGGCATGTGTCTCACGGACAAGATACTGACACCTCGTACGAAGCTTTTCAAGAACACTTTCGCCTAAGGCCAAGCTCTAAACCCTGGAAAGAATTTCATAAAGTGTATAATCTAAGCAGCAGCTAGCCACAAGTATGCAATAAAAGGTTTATTTGAAACAAACCATTACTGGTTCCACATTTATTACAGATCCATATTCAAATGGCTCTTACAGATATCCTTCCTCTCCTAGTTTTGCACTGAACACTAGTTTGGTGCAGTGGTGTACATTTGTTTCTGTGTCATGGATTCTTCCTGTATTTGGGCTACTTTTCTTGAAGTTAACCAGGGCGGTAATTGTTTTCTTACTTATGTGAAACTGGGCCACGGTTTGTAAATGATGACCGTGTGTGCTTTCATGAAACATATAATGGTGTATATTACTACTCCGGCCAGGGTGGCCAAGCGGTTAAAGGCGCTTCAGTCTGTAACCGCGCGACCGCTACGGTCACAGGTTCGAATCCTGCTTCGGGCATGGATGTGAGTGATGTCCTTCAGTTAGTTAGGTTTAAGTAGTTCCAAGTTCTAGGGGACTGAGACCTTAGAAGTTAAGTCCCATAGTGCTCAGAGCCATTTGAACCATTTATATTAATGCAGTTCCCAGAGAAACAGCACTCACAAAGTGCAACTGTGAAAATGTGTTAACTATAAAACGCATAACGCAAATACTGGACGAATGCATCGTGCAGATATGTACACCACTGCGCCAGCCAAGTCACAAGTAAAAAATCAGACCCCAGTAGGAAATCAGGGAGATGTGTGAAAGACTTCTATAAATGGGTTTGTAATAAATCAAAAATGATCAAATGTGTGTGAACTCCTAAAGTACCAAACTGCTCAAGCGATCGGTCCCTGGACTTGCAAACTGCTTAAACTAACTTATGCTAAGACCAACAAATACTCATGACCGAGAGAGGACTCGAACCTCCGGCGGGAAGGACCGCGCAATCCGTGACATGACGCTTCTATCCGTGGGGCCACTCCGCGCGGTTGTAATAAATCCGAAATCGGTAATGGGTTGAGTGAAATAAACTTTTTAAACCAAACTTATAGCTGGCTGCTGCATAAATTATAAACCTTACAGTGTTACAACAGCCACGTTTCTCAGTATGTCAACATTCAAGAAATTTCACACCGTGTAGAGAGTGGTGAGAGCCCATTTACGTGTAATCGAAAGACTACTTTTAACTGGAAGTGGTGTTGCAGCAGTATCAGACTGCCCCCTCTATCAGCCAGACAGATTGCAGAGGTGGTGTGCCCTGGTAATTGGAGTGGCTGCGCGGGAATGCGCATTCCCTCCAACGACGCCACTGCGGTACTGCGGGCACACTTGCAGGTAATAGGGACTTGGCGTGCAAGTCCACCTCCACGGCAGCCAACTTCTGGCGCCGGTGGCCTGGTTAAAAGCTCCGGGCAATTAGCGTGAACTCGGGCGACCTGGACCTCATCCGAATAATAGGCACAAGTTTTTAAATAAAATTATTTTCATAGCCTCAGTAGCTGGCGCTAAACGTGGACCTGAATAGTAACAACATAATTAAAGTAGCCAGCAAGTGTGACAGAAGTAATGATTGCTGGAATCATCCAGACTTTTGCAAAGAAAGATGACTGAAGCAGACTGGTTCGGTACTGACATATCCTTATCCTGTTGCATACGAATAATTTGTTGTGAAATGCATGCTTTCGTTGCCGTTGTAGGTTTCAGGCCGAAGACTGGTTTATACAGCTTCTGGAGGCTAGTCTGTTCTGCGCAGGACTCTTCATCTCTGAAGAGCTACTACGTCCTACACCCATTTCTTCACTAAAATTAAACCTTCGCATTCTTCTTGCATTTTCCAAACTGAGCATTCCCTGATGCCTCAGTAAGTATCCTTCAACTGACCACTTCTTTTGGCCACGTTGTGCCGTTAATTGCCTTTCTGCCTAATTATATTAGATAACTCTTCATTATTTATCTGTTCTAACTATACTCAGCTTTGTTTTATTTTGTGGCCCAATATTTCAAAAGTCCCATATTCAGTTCTTGTCTGAGGATTTTATTATTCACGTTTCATTTACGTACAAGGATACCCTCTACGGAAATTCCTTCGAAAATGTCTTTCTAACACGCAATTTTATATTCGACGTGCCGGCCAGTGTGGCCGCGCCGTTCTAGGCGCTTCAGTCTGGAACCGCGCGATCGCTACGGTCGCAGGTTCGAATCCTACCTCGGGCATGGATGTGAGTGATGTCCTTAGGTTAGTTAGGTTTAAGTAGTTCTAAGTTATAGGGGACTGATGACCTCAGATGTTAAGTCCCATAGTGCTCAGAGCCATTCGAACCATTTTATATTCGACGTAAACAAATTTTCTCTTAATATTAATACTCTGCGTTTCATATCGTTTCTGTATGGGGTATTGTCCGTTACTTCACTGCTAGAGTACCAAAACTCATGTAGCAGTCTTCCCTCAGCATCGAATGATTGTATTCGACACCTTTCCCTTATCTTCCTTTACTTCACAATGACCGACTCAGCATATAGAAAATTTAAATCAGCCTTCGGTCCAGTGAAAACAAGCATGTCGACATTAAAAGTGCAATGGCAATTTCGCCGTTAAACGCAGAGGAAAGCGAATACTAAAACCCTCTACGAAAAGAAGGAACGGTGATGGCTCTATTGCAGAAGAGCTCGAACTCCGTATGAATTCAGTTTTAAGGTTAAACAGAGCTTTCTAGGATTTGCGAAGGCAGAAGGCATAGTTAACACTCCTACGAAATTTCTAAAATCCTTGGGGGTAGTGCCAACCAAAGAAAGGATGGTCAGTTACAAGGGAGATTATCGTAACTCTGTTTAACAGCTAACGCATCAAATTTGCCGACAAAAATAATTTATATAATAATGGGAAGGCAAACTCAGGCTCAGTTACATGACGATCAGTTTTACTTCAGGAAAGGTAAAGGTACTTGAGAGGCATTTCTGACATTGCGATCGATAAGGGAAGCAAGAATTAAGCGAAGTCGAGAAACTATTATTGGATTTCTTGAGCTCGGAAAAGCGTTCGGCGATGAAAAGTGGTGCAAGATGTTCAGAATTATGACAAAAATGAGAGCAAGCTATAGGGAAAGCTGGGTAATATACATTAATTACAGGAACCTTGAGTAAACTGTAAGAATGCAAGAAGACCAAGAACGATAGACTCAGACGAAAAAAAGGTGTAAGATAGGGGTACAGTCTTTCACCCCTAATGGTCAATCTGTTCATCGAAGAAGTAATGATAGAAATCAATAAAAGGTTGAAGAGACGATAAAAAGTTGGGGTATAAGGTTATCAGCGATAAAAGTCTGTTTTGAGACTGCTGTCCTCAGTTAACGTGAAGAAAAGTACAGGTTGTGTTGAATTGAATGAACCGTCTAATGAGTAAGTATAGGTATTGAGAGTAAATGGAGTAAAGACGAAAGTAATGCGACAGCAGTGAAAATGACATTAGCTACAAACTTCCCTTCAAAGTTGGTATCAAGCGATAACCAAACTTTGGTTCCATTATCACTAAATAAACTAAGTAAAGGAACTCTGCTAACTTAGAAGCAAAATTACGCATAACGGAAGAACCAAGAACATATAAAACGGACTAGACAAGGCATACAGAGCATTCCTGGTCAACAGACGTGTACTACTATCCAATGACGACCTTAATGTGAGGAATATTTTCTACGAATGGACGTTTCGGGTAGTGAATTATGAACTGTGAGAAACTAGGAGAATGAGTGTAGAAGTGTAGTGCTAACTAAGTTGGACTGATATGAGAACGTGAGAGTAGGTTCTCGGCAGAAACGGCGAGAAGAGGAATATGAGGGTAACACCGACTAGAAGAAGGGATGGGGAGAAAGAACCGTTGTTAAGATAGCAGGAAAAAACTTCCATGGCACTAGAGGGAGCTGTGGAGAGTAAACTACAGGAAGCCAGTGATTGGAATACATCCGGCGAACAATTGAGGACATAGGTTGCAGTTGCCACTCTGAGGTGAAAATGTTGGCTCAGGAGGCGAATTTGTGGTGGGCCATATCAAACCATTCAGAATAATGATGACTGAAAAAACTTTCCTAGGCAATATTCTTTCCATTCCAATTATCTTACGGAATCGTTGTCATCTCTGACAGAACTACACTGTTACGACATCTAATTTTTATTTCTTTCCTAATTTAAGTTGTTTTTTTTTTACTTTCCTTTGGCTTCTTACTTCCTTTTGCTGGTTGCTCTATACCTATACTGAATAACGTTAAGGATAAGGTACAACGCTGTCTCTTTCCTTCTCAGGTACCGCTTCCCTTTCACGTCCGTGGAGCTCAGTCTCGTACCGTACAGATCGCGATCAACTCTTGGATCCTTGTACTTTTATTTCAGCTACCTGTAAAATTTCAAAACATGTTTTCCAGTTGACATTCCCAAAGCTACCTCTGAATCTACAAATGTTGTAAACGCAGATTTGCCTTACTTCAAGATACCTTCTAAGATGGGTCTTTGAGTTAGTATTGCCTCGCATATTCCTTAAAGCTACATGCGTACACCCGTGGACTACCGCGCCTGGAGTCTAATTCAGTCACAAGTCAATAAAATATTCAAAAAGGTTTTATTCTGAAGAAGGATAATGTTTTCGTTTTCTGATGGAAAATTTCAGTGACTTTTGCGACATTATTTTTAAAAATACTTGTAGCTAACATGACTGCATTTTCTTCTACATTCCGTTCCTCAGTCTACGTCCAATTAAGTATAAAACCTTCGTTTCTAATTCGATGTTGAGGCAGCTTAAGACCTGGAGTCTAATTCAGTCACAAATCAATAAAATATTCAAAACGTTTTTATTCTGAAGAAGGATAATGTTTTCTTTTTCTGATGGAAAATTTCAGCTACTTTTGCGGCATTATTTTTAAAATACTTGTAGCTAAGATGACTGTATTTTCTTCTACATTCCGTTCCTCAGTCTATGTCCAATTCAGTATAAATCTTCGTTTCTAATTCGATGTTGAGGCAGCTTAAGACCTTTCTTTTTGGCATTATGTAGCATATGATATTCTACCTCCACTCAGAGCACTAGGCTGTCTGCATTGTGAATATACTATTGACGTGGCGTAGTATTGCGCACCTGTTTATTTTCATTGAGCCCTGTTCTTACAAAATGGTTCAAATGGCTCTGAGCACTATGGGACTTAACTTCTGAGGTCATCAGTCCCCTAGAACTTAGAACTACCTAATCCTAAGTAACCTGAGGACATCACACACAGCCGTGCCCAAGGCAGGATTCGAACCTGCGACCGTAGCGGTCACGCGGTTCCGGACTGAAGCGCCTGTTCTTACACGTTTCGGTACAATCGATCAAATCAGTACAAGTGTCTTTATATTAGCCTGGAAGCCTACTTCGCAACTCAAGAAATTGACGCGTAGGAAATTCTGCAGCGGAGAAAGGAACTGTCCATGTGTCTGTGAACCCAAATTGGACCTACAATCATGGCAAGACACTAATTGAGCAAATTTTGCAGGAAAATTTGCAGTAAATCCCGTAGCTTTTGATTCAGAATTCGTACATGACATTTGGTGCAGAGCGAAAATAGACCTCCGCGGCTAAGTTCGTCTATATGTACATGGATACTCTGCAAATCACACTTAAGTGCCTGGCAGTGGTTTCATGAAACTACCTTAACAATAATTGTCTATAATTCCAATCTCGAACAGCGCTCGGAATAAACGAACACCTATATCTTTCTGTGCGAGCTCTGATTTCCCTGTGTCGGTCGGAGTCAACAAGTTATTAGCTATTAATTTGATCTTTGTTGGCGAAAATTCTACGTTACAAGTGGACATTTGATAGTAAGTGTAAGCTTTGCTCTTGTATACCTTATCCGAAAAAATTCCTGTACTAATCATGTATTTCAAAGTAATTTCAAGATTAATAAAACTGTCTATTCGAGTATCTACCTACGTTAGTTACACAACAGATGAAGGTTTTTCAAGTGTATGATAAGAGGAAAATTTTGAATTCCAGGTGTAAGTGGCAAATCGTCGCCGAAAAGTTCCGTGATGTAGTGTACAATGTTCTCAGCTTCACCTTCCTAAGACCTGTGCGTCGGCTAAACAAGTGAGCGAGCTGGTAGAAGGTGGAAACCACCCTGTAATCATTTGTTCTTCAGCAGTGGGAATATCAGCAGTTCAACAGTGATATAACTTTGTTATACTATTCAGTACAATTAGGAACATCCGTGGCATTCTCTTTGCCAGCTGGTTTGCCATGACAACCACCTACTTACCATATACGTGTAAATTTTATGAAATGACTGACGGGATGGCTGTGGGTTCCGTATTGTCTTCAGCAGCGGCCGACTTCTTTATAGAACATTATGAGGAAAATGCATTAAATTTGGCTCCATTTGGTTCGCCTTCATTTTATCGTTCTATTGACGACAAGTCTGTGGTCTGGCGTCATTGTGTCTAAGCTCCTGAGTAGACCCTTGAGCACATGAACAACATGCACCTAAACATTCATTCACTGTAGAGGCCGACACAGAAGGAAAGCCGTCATTTTCATCTGTGTCAGTACGAAGAAAGTAAAATGGTCACGTCGGCCACTGTGTACCACTAGCCGACGCACACTGATTTATATCTCAGCGCTTAGAGTAGCCATCATCAAATACATGAGAGTGCTATTTAAACTACGTTAATATACAGAGTTCGAAATGCTCCTAACGCGGAACACTTGAACTTCGAAGTTAATTCTCTTAAGAACATTTTCCAAAAGAACTGATACGGATCACATGGTATAAAGCCGCATTCCAAGAAAAGAAAGGGTGAAAGTATTGACAAATCACGTGATAAGCCACCCATTGTGCTCCACACTTACTGCGGTGGTACATCTAGTGAAATAAGTAGGGCTCTGTGAAGATGAAGAATAGGACCTATTTTCCGACCAACTCGGAAGATAAAGAAGACACAACGAACGGTTAAGAACAGTCTCGACCTTAGGGCCCTGCGATTGTGGAAGCCACAACTTGGGTAAGTCCATCTCTACCGTTTCCGAGCATTGTACAGAAAATCAACAGCACTTTAAAAATCGGTAAACTGTAAAATCATCAGTTGCTGAGCACAGTCTTACTTATAAACACGAAATACTGTGTCCATGAAGCAAAGATGTCGTTCCATGTTTCAAAGTACTACGATTCGTCTAAAAGAGGCTATAGCAGTTACAATCTGCGAGAAAAGCATCAACCGCGACAGCAGATGCAATCTTAGCGGTGAGTGAAAATTAGTTCTCGAAGCTGAGATGAAACAGACTCGTGGATTTGCTTAGGCCCCTATGGCGACTATGGCGATACCAATGCACGCCTAGACATCTGTCGCAGCATGACGTAATGATGACGTACGTAGACGAATAAGAAGACGTCTGTGGACTGATAGACGGTCACTACAGCAACAGTCGCGAACGTCAGTTGCTCTTCACGAAGACTTGAAGGTTTGTCAAAATTTCACGCGGCAAGAAATTCGTCAGTATTTTACACAAAGGTGTCATCGTGAGAAGTTATTCTCACTCTAACTTTAACCCAATTAGACAGTGCGGAGGACTTGATAGTCGTAAATGTGTAACAGTTGCCTTAAGAATGTAACCATGTGTTAACAAAGTAGCGTGTTGAAATCATTCAGCAGAGAGCTTTACTTAACTTCCTAATGTGAACGTGTATCAGAGAGCTGTTGCGGTGGAGAAGGAGCAGTTTACAAGTCACAGATCCGAATGCAGCCTGCAGAGCAAGTTGTAGAGTGTCACTTTTTTCCAGTATTTTCTGCGACTGCAGAAGGAGAAGCTAGTGTAATATCTTTATTTTACTGAGTCATCAGTCTCCTTACTTGTTTGATGTGAACTGCCACTCATCCTGCACCTTTTGTCCCCAATTATTTCTTGGATGTATTTCAATGTCTGTCTTCCATTACAGTTTTTGCTTATTCAGCTCGCTGCTGTACCATTGAAGCTATTCCCCGACGTTTAAACAGATGTGCTATCATCTTGTCCCTTCTTCTTGTCAGTGTTTCCCACAGTTCCCTTTCCTCGCATTTTGTGGAGAATCTCCTCATTCCTTATCTTATCAGTCATTCTTTCGTACCATGACATCTCAAACGCTATCATTTTCTTCCGTCCCTGTTTTCCAATAGTCCGTTATTCACTACCATACAATGCCGTGCTCCAAACGTACATGGCCATAAATTTCTTCCCAAGACTTATATTAGATACTAATATAATAATTTTGTCCAGAACTGCTCTACTTTCCTGTACGAGTCTGCTTTTTTTTTGTCCTTCTTGCTTCGTCCGTCATGGGTTATTCTGCTTACTAGGTAGCAGAATTCCTTAACCTCGTCTACTTTGTGATCATCAATTTTGATGTTAACATTTGCGCTGTTCTCATTTTTGTTACTTATCATTACTTTCGTAATGTCGTAGCTGGACGATTAGAGAGGTGCGAACCATTCCGAGCATGGGAATTCGAATACAGATACTACCACCAAATTTCACACTCCGGTCAGATTGCATCCCCCCAAATTAAAGTAAATGTCCCTTACAATTCATAAATGTGTTTTTTGCAGGACCGTAAGTATTTCAATTCTTTAGATAACGATCTGTTCTCGACTATTTCGAAAGAAAGATTTTGTATAGAAAATTTTCGGAAACCCACAGAGCTGCCAGAAATTTCTCGCTAGTTATAGCCTCTTACATTTATCATAACATGAAAGTAGGCTTGCATTTCAAGTGTAGTAATTAACATAGCACATTACAAAAGCTAGCCGTTTGTGACAAGCGTTGCCATAGAGAAGGTGGAACCTACCGGGTTGTTTATGGTGACAACCAAATGAAGTAAAATTTATCACCAGATGATACCAATTTCTTACTGCATAATCGCTGGAGGGTGAGCACATAAGCATTTGTTAGTTTGGTGGCTTGCCTGCTGACCTTGATGTCAGGTTATGCACTGTCGCATTTTTCCCTAATGAAATCTTTTAAACTGTTTGGTTGACTGATTCGGTGGAAGCGATCAAACATCGAGGTAATCGGTCCTAACAGATTACGGAAGGGTGGGAAAGGAAGTCGATCATCCCGTATCACAGGAACCATCCCAATATTTACCTTAAGTGATCTAGGGAAACCACGGAAAACCTAAATCAGGATGCCGGATGCTGATTTCAACCGTCGTCCTCCCGAATGCGAGACCAGTGTGCTAATCACTGCGCCACCTCGCTTGGTAACCTTTTAAATAATGAAATCCCAGTCTAACGGACAATCGATGAATAAACTGCAAAGCATACATAAATGTGAAACGTTAAACTAAATGGTACACGAATTTATCTTTCTAACAATAATGCTTCCTGACAAATGTATTAAGATTCAACCTCAATTTCATTCACGTCAAGAAACGAGTTATACTGATTTCTTTTCTTTGAAGACAGAAGCGTTCTGACTGGTTGATGTGGCCCGCCACGAATTCCTCTTCTGTGCCAATGTTTTCATCTCTGAGTGGCACTGCCAACCTGTGTCCTCACTTATTTTCTTGATGTATTCCAGTCTCTGTGCATCTCTACAGTTTTTGCCCTCTACAGCACCCTCTAGTACCACACAAGTCATTCGCTGTCGTCTTAACAAATGTCCTATCATCATGTCCCTTCTCCTTATCAGTGTTTTCCACACATTTCTTTCCTCTCCCTTTCTGCGCAGAACCTCCTCAGTCCTTACCTTATCAAATTTTCAACATTCGCTTGTAGCACCACACATCAAATGTTTGATTCTATTCTGTTCCGGTTTCTCTACAGTCCATGTTTCATTACCATACAATTCTGTGCTCCGGACGTACATTCTCAGAAATTTCTTCCTCAAATTAAGGCCTATGTTTGATACGAGTAGACTTCTCCCAGCCCGCAGTGACGTTTTTGCCAGTGCTAGTCTCCTTTTGATGCCCTCCTTGCTGCATCTGTCTTTGCTTATTTTGATGCCTAGGTAACATAATTCCTTAAATCATCTACTTAATGACCATCATTCCAGATGTTAAGTTTCCGGCTGTTCTCATTTCTGCTACTCCTCATTACTTTCCTCTTTCTTCCATTTACTCTCAATCCATATTTTGTACTCATTAGATTGTTCATTCCATTCAGCAGATCCTGTAATTCTTCTTCACTTTCACTCAGGATAGCAATGTCATCAGCGAATCTTACCATTGGTACCCTTTCACCATGAATCTTAATTCAGCTCCCAAATCTTTCTTTTACTTCCATCATTGCTTCTTCGATGTGCAGATTGAAAAGTAGGGGCGAAAGACTACAACCCTGTCTTACACCCTTTTTAATATGAGAACTTAGTTCTTGTTCGTCCACTCTTATTTTTCCCTCTTGGCTCTTGTACACACTGTATATTACCCTTCTCTTCCTATAGCGTACCCCTATTTTTCTCAGAAATTCGAAATTCTTCCACCATTTTACATTCTAGAACGCCTTTTACAGATCGAAACGTCCTAAGAAAGTGTCTTGATTTTTCTTTAGTCCTCCTTCAATTATCAAACGCTGAGTCAGAATTGCGTCTCAAGCGCTTCACCTTTTCTAAAGCGTTTAGCTCATCCTCAATTTTTTTCATTCTTCTGTACATTATACTTAGCAATTGGGGTGCATGAGCTGTTAAGCTGACTGTGAGATAATTCTCGCACTTTTCAAATATTGTGTGGATGATACTTTCCCGAACGTCAGATCGTATGTTGCCAGACTCATACATATTACACACCAATGTGAAGAGTCGTTTTGTTGCCACTTCCTCCAAAGGTTTTAGAAAAAATCAAATGTGTGTGAAATCTTATGGGGACTGCTAAGGTCATCAGTCCCTAAGCTTACACACTACTTAACCTAAATTATCCTAAGGACAAACACACACGCCCATGCCCGAGGGAGGACTCGAACCTCCGCCGGGACCAGCCGCACAGTCCACGACTTCAGCGCCCTAGACCTCTCGGTTAATCTTGCACGGCAAGGTGCAGAACGTACGTAAACAACGACTAATATATGCCAAAGGCATTGTGTAGTGCATCCAAATGTTAAGCCGAAAAAATTACTAAAATTCAACCATTTCACTCAAGTCTATTTGCAATAATCAGTTCTTTAAAGCATAGTTCAGCAACAGCTGTCTACACTGGCAGTCAGTAATGACACACCCATAAAGTCAAAAACAACTGCACTGAAAAATGACTAACGGATACACTCTGTCAAACACGCCATCCTTTTCTAATCAGGCGAGAACATCAAAAGTCCATGTATATGTTTTTCTCTCGTTTTGGGACCCCTGTTACGTGGTTGATAACGCCAAAGGAGTGAATGCGTATCCGACCACTATACCATGAATACAATCCTTTACAAATTTTAAATATTCTAAATACGCAAAATATACACATTTAAGCAACTGCTACTGAATATCGTTTTCGTTTGGTTACACAGTGGCAAATAACTAACATTAAATTAGATTTCTGTACTTTCCACCTACCGGAACGGTGATTACTACTGGAGCAACTGTTTTCTTTTCGTCAGTCTCTCGCTACTACTCAGATGGATACTTCATAAACACTGGCTCACGCAGTTCCATTTAGATGTACTGTGCAATAAAACTAACGGAGCACGTAATTCTCTCCCATTTTCACGCACTTCTTTGAAATTTGGATAAAAGATGCCTACAATGTTCCTCTGAAATGTTGCAGAAGAGTGCCGTCCTGCGACTCACACACGGGCTCGGCGACACGCAGCAAGGTATCTGTATGTTCATATATACACTGAAGCGCCGCAGAAATTGGTGTAGGTGTGCGTATTTAAATAGAGGGATATGTAAACAGGCTGAATATGGCGCTGCGGTCGGCAAATCCTATGTAGACAACAAGTGTCTGGCGCAGTTGTTAGATCGGTTACTGCTGGTACAATGGCGGATTATCAAGATTT
Source organism: Schistocerca cancellata (assembly GCF_023864275.1). Classification (NCBI taxonomy): domain Eukaryota; kingdom Metazoa; phylum Arthropoda; class Insecta; order Orthoptera; family Acrididae; genus Schistocerca; species Schistocerca cancellata. Next base: position 277,417,266 of record NC_064628.1, read on the forward strand.
AACTGAGTTTGAAGGTGGTGTTATAGTCGATGCACGAACGATGGGGCATGGCATCTCCGAGGTAGCGACGAAGTGGGGATTTTCCCCTACGACCACTTCACGAGTGTACCGGGAATATCAGGAATCCGGTACATCATCAAATCTCCGTTAGCACTGCGGCCGGGAAAACATCCTGCAAGAACAAGTCCAACGACGACTGAAGAGAATTGTTCAACGTGACAAGAGTGTAGCCCTTCTGAATACTGCTGCAGATTTCAACGCTGGCCCATCAACAAGTGTCAGCGTGCGAACAATTCAACGAAACATCATCGAAATGGGCTTTCGGAGCCGAAGGCCCACTCGTGTACCCTGGATGACTGCATGACACAAAACTATACGCCCTGCCTGGCCCCTTCAACACCGACATTGGAGGTGGCTGGAAACATGTTGCCTCATCGGACGAGTCTCGTGTCAAATTGTATCATGCGGATGAACGTGTATGGGTCGGAGACAACCTCATGAATCCATGGACCCTGCATGTCAGCAGGGGACCGTTGAAGCTGGTGATGGCTCTGTAACGGGCGCTTTGTCGTACTGGAGCTGAGAGAGAAAACGTAGATCCACACTGTGAAGCATGGCGGGAAACACATAACTATATTATAATTAACTGTTGAAACGCATATATTAGGGCCAGCTGGGAAATAATGCTTCCTATTTTTTTATCTAAAATTTCCTTAAGCTTTTTAAACAAAACAAACATCATTAGTATTCTACATCTAAGTTGTTCATGTCTACATATTTATTTCTTTTGTGAACTGTGACAAAATCCCGAACAATAGATGAGTGATTTACTAGGATATGTATTGAAACTTTGAACTTGTACACTGATAACGACTAGGCACTCACCGAAATCTAGGTTTGATTTAATACAGCCTCAAACGAGGGGACGAATGATTGCTGTGCTACGTCATTTTGAAAGATTTTGGGGCAACTTGTGGCACTGTCTAGTGGAGAAACAAAAACACTTTTTCAGAACACGGTTTTGAGGAGGCTTTTTGACTAAAGGCTAAACGCAGATCTGCAGCTGAAAATAAACAAGTAAAACAGAAAACATCCAGTGGTGACAGGCTTCTTTCTCTATCGTAACACATCACATTTATATTGTGATATTTTTTAATCAAAGATAGTGTCTGTAAACTATTGGGTGCAAAGAACATATTGTTGTTGCTATTGTGAGGCAGAAGTTACCTCACCACAGCAACACACGGTATCCATCTCATCACATGGTTGTATACGAAACTGAATTTTTGGACGGTGACTACTTCTACACAGACGAAGCAGGTACATCATTAACGATTGGATTCAAAGAACATGTGGCGGGACTAGAAAACAAAAAAATACCACACATCAGGAATAACAGCCTGCATGCATGTAACAAAACACCAAGTCATCAACACAAATATCGTCATTCTGCAGATCCAATATACTTTCGTTTATAGATTTTGACAGATTATATCTGATGTTTCACGATACAGATATGAGCCTGCGACTACTGAATTATTCTATTTTTCTTGCTTATTTGCACCTTTAGATATACGTTTAGTTTTTAGTCAAAAAAACCTCCTTTAATCATGTTCTGAGAAAGTGTTTTTGTTTCTCCATCAGACAGTTCCACAATAACCCGAAATCGAAACACGACACACTCATATGTCATACTAACACACGTAAATCCATCTGATAATGGAGGTTTAAACTTTAGAACTACATTTGGATATAAAAAAACAGTGGCTGGTAGCAGTAATTCGTTGTTTCCATCGTTTCCACGTTGTCTATGAAAAAGGTGTGTTCTTTATTTCTAAGATTCACTAAGTGTTACCACATTATAACGCAAATTAAAGTGATGCTCAATTATTGAGTGTATTGAAGGTCGTGGTTTCAGTTTTGGAACTGTATATTTGCGTGAAATAATAGCTGATGAACAAATGTCAGTCAGCTGCTAAGATCGCACTGATGTTCACACATGTCACAGAATAAATTATAACAATTTACGTTGATGGGATGACAGCACACTATAATTGTCAACTTTGTTCATAATTAACAAAACACTTTCATTTTAGCTACACGTAGACTTTCATAAGTAAATCGAGGAAATGAATTAATAAGGCTATTTAAATTTGACAATTTCAGAAGGATGTAGGCTGCAGTAGGTACTGGGAGATGAAGAAGCTTGCACGGGATAGAGTAGCACGGAGAGCTTCTCAGGACTGAAGACCACAACAACAACAACATTTGACAATGTGAACAGAAAGAGAAAGGAAGTGTAAGGTGTAGTAGTGGACAGCGGTGGGTATTATTCGAATGAATTTCTATCTCGATGATTATTTTCATAAGTAGATCTTTCAATCAAGTTTTTCCCCAATAAATTATCTGTAAATTAATGAGTAACATATAATGCCACTGTACTTTCATTGTTGTGCATAATAAGTATTTGTAAAATAAGTAACGATTAAATGTAATTCCATGGTATTTTCTTTGTTTACTTTTGTGCAGAATTAGTATTTGTTATCTTGGCTCAGTGCTTTCCTGTTTGATAAATAACTCATTAATGGTTTGACCAGAAACGTGCCTTTGTGGCTAAGCGGCTTCAGTTCCAGACTAAAAAACTTAGGCTTAGGGTTAGATCTCCAGTTAGTCCTACAATTTTCTCTATTCTTATCGCTTATTTCACCTATTAGAATTACATTGACAATAATGCCAAGTCAAGATGCACCGTTTATTGGAGTACACCTTGAAATGCACTTCTCCCTCCAACTGGCTGCACAAGTCTATTCAGAGGTGAAAGGAAGTCAATGGAACAACACCACGCCTAGTAAAGGACTACAGTACTGAAGCCATTCTTGAAGTTGAGCACAGCTTTACTTGATTTACAGCATAACAAGTGACATATAAAAACGTTTTAGGAGGACGGCCTCAGCAGTTTGGGTACAACGCACTTGGCAGCCGCAGTGTTAAGCAGTCAATTTAGTCAGTCAGCTGAAGGTCAGTCATGCGACCAGAGGGGGAATATAGATGTGGAATATGTTATGCTTTTTTCCCGACAACAAATGTACTTTACCACAATTGTAAAAAATGTTTTTTTCCATTTTTTATTTGCTTTAAGTGCTGCAGATTATAGGTTCACCTAAACAGACGTTGGAGCATACGGAAAATACAGTTATGCAGTCATTGTTGTACGAAAACCTCGTTGGTAAAAATTTATGAATATCGGAGACAAATAATGTGACAGAAAGAGGCAGTACATGTGAAGACATATTATACGTCTCTCCAGACTGCAAATTCCCCTAAGTCCTGTCAAAAGTCGTCCTAAAATTTGTTTCACGATGTAAGGAGGGTATGGCTACTGCGACAAGAGCTCGGAGACTGAAGGCGGTCACATGGGTTCCCCTCGAGGCAGCGTGCTCACAACTGCCAGCGTTGAGCCAGGAGGCTGTCGCAGCGGCCCAGTGCACGGACTACAGTGAATATTATTTTTTCATTGGCTGCCGCAGACGGCGTGCGTAGTGCGGTTACAGTTCTCCCTACTTATACTTGGCCCCTTCAACGGTCGCTGCACCTCCCAATAAGTCTCCTTCTCCCACTGCTAACATGGAGCAGTAACTGTATATAAGTAGCCTACGATGACGCACCCGACAAAGACTCTCAATCTTCATCTTCTCAGATTGTTAACGCTATCAGTTATACGTGTCTCCTTGATATGATCACGCAATTCCTAGTTGTACTGCCACAAAATGAGTGATCCTACCATGAACTCAGTGGCGCCCAACGATTAACATCATCAGACATTCAATATAAAGTCTCCTGAAACGCTTTTGGAATGCTGCAAGACGTTCAAAGTCATCCAAAGTGAGCTTGCCTTTAGAGTATGGAATAGCTTGTCGATCCAACAACCTCCTGTGCAATTCCGTAGCGGTTTGATGATCCAAAATTTGGAAGGAGACAGTGGTTTTGGGCGTATAGAACAGAGTTCGTAGCATCGCAGCACGCCTGTAACTTGTATCCGTACAAGAGCCAAGAGACGATCCGAAGACCATTTCGTCTTTCTATACCAACTGTTATTATTGCAGTAAAGTCTTGCCCTAGCCGCGAGGGGTAGCCGCGTGGTCCAGGGTGTCCTGCCACGGTTCACACGGCTCCCCCCGTTGAAGCTTCGAGTCGTTCCTCGGACATTAGTGTGTGCGTTTTCTCCTTAGCGTAAGTTAGTTTAAGTTATTGCGACAGCAAGATACAAACGAGAACCGGAATCGGGCGCACCCCGGGCAACGTTGATTTATCAGCGGCTAATCCTTCAACAACCGGAACAGACTTCTGAGAAAATGAAGACCAATAAGACCCTACCCAAACGGTCTTTTCTAAGGCCACTTGTGATGATGTCGATAAACATTGAAGGAATATCGAGAGACAAAGAAGTTTCATTATCTGACTTGTGTAAAGAATATCAATATGACTTCCTCCTGATTCAAGAAACTCATCGGGGCAGTACAAGACCCACACCCAAAATAGATAGAATGAAGATGATCCTGGAGAGACCACATGAACGATACGGTAGTGCCATCTTAGCCAGGCCAGGAATTAGAGTCACTTCTGCATCATTGACTGACAGGCTAGACATCGATATATTAACAGTTCGAACTCAGCAGTATAACGTTACCTCTGTGTACAAACCCCCAGAGTCAGATTTTGTCTTCACTGAGCCTGGTAATTTCAGTTACCAAGACTTTAGTTTTGTATTCGGCGATTTCAACTGTCAGAGCACTACATGGGGCTATAAAGAAACTAACAGCAGCGGAGTGGAACTAGAGACCTGGGCTGAGGTACACGATCTACTACTGCTCATACATGACCCGAAACTGCCTAGCTCCTTTAATAGTGGCAGATGGAAGAAAGGGTACAATCCTGATAACATCTTTGTTAGCAATAAACCCGCTGGCCAATGTGGAAAACTGATTGTGGAGCCAATTCCTCATACGCAGCATCGGCCCATAATTTGCACGGCCAATGCGGTTGTTAAGTCTGAACAAGTTCCTTTCAAAAGAAGGTACAATTTTAAAAAGGCCAATTGGAAGAAATTTAAACAGCTCATTGATGCAGAAATAACAAAAATCCCCCCACAACCTGAGATGTACGACTCTTTTGTCAAACTCGTTCAGAAGGTGTTTAGGAAAACAATACTGCGAGGATGCAGAACACAGTATATTACGGGACTGTCTGAGGACGCAAAGCCACTACTGGAAAGATACCAGAAGCTCTTCGATAACGAGCCATTTGATGATGAGACACTTCTAGCAGGCGATGAACTCATGTCAGTCATAGCTGAGAACCGCAAAGCCAAATGGTGTGACCTCATGGAGACCCTGGACGTGAAAGTGAACAGTAGGCGGGCTTGGAAACTGTTAAAGAACCTTAACGGTGACACCACAAAGTCAAATGATAAATTTCCTGACGTCACGGCAGACCAAGTCGCCACTACACTCCTTATGAATGGTAAAATCCACGGCAGAAAGTACCAGGAACCATCCGCACGTGATCCGGCAGTGGAAAATCATCACCTCAAGGCACCATTTACAATGTCAGAACTCACTGCAGTCATTTCCAGCTTGAAGATTAACAGAGCTCCTAGTATCGATGAACTTAGAGTCGAGCAAATTAAAAATACCCTACAGTGGCTGCTGTATTTGATAAACGCATGTGTAGAAAAGCTCCATATTCCAAAGATGTGGAGGAAAGTCCGAGTGGTTGCACTTCTGAAACCAGGTAAGGACTTTGATGATCCAAAAAAGTTCCGACCTGTGTCTCTTTTATGTCACTGTTTTAAGATCTTGGAACGCCTGTCGCTAAGTTGCGTAGAAAGCGTCCTGGAACAATAGATTATCCCACAGCAGGCAGGTTTTCGACCAGGCAAATCGTGCTGCGGTCAAGTCCTGAACCTGACCCAACATATCGAGTATGGGTTTGAGAGGAAAGAGATCACGGGAGTGGCATTCATAGACCTTTCAGCTGCATATGATAACGTAAACCATCAGAGGCTCCTTAGGAAAGTATATAATGTGTCAAGAGATCACCATTTAACATCACTGATAGGTACTTTCCTGCATAACAGGAGATTTTTCGTCTGCCTCCAGGGCAAGAAGAGCAGGTGGAGAAATCAGAGGAATGGCCTACCTCAGGGAAGCGTCCTCGCCCCAGATCTGTATAATATATATAAAAATGACCAACCAGTGCCAAACATCACGCGCTAATTTATGTATGCCGATGACACTGCAGTTGCAGCCCAAGGTAACAATTTTATGGATGTAGAGGAGAAATTAACCATTACCTTGGAACCTCTCTCCCAGTATAATGAGGCAAACCACCTAAGGCCGAACCCTTCCAAGACGCAGGTCTAGGCATGCCATTTAAAGAACAGGGAGGCAAATCGTGAATTAAATGTAATATGGAGAGGTGAACGTCTCGAGCATTGTAAAACGCCCAAATATCTTGGTGTCACTTTGGTTCGCACACTGACCTATAAACATCATTGTAATGCCACAAGGGAAAAAGTCTCAACTAGAAGCATCATCATCAGGAAACTAACCAGCGGATCCTGAGGTGGAAACCCAAAAGTCCTGAGAACTTCAGCCCTTGCGCTCAGTGTGTCGGCCGCAGAATACGCCTCTCCATTATGGTCTGCATCAACACACGCGAGGAAAGTTGATGTCGCGGTGAATGAAATGGCACGGATTGTTACCGGATGCTTGAGACCAACCCCAGTGCACAAGATGTACTTCATCATGGGGATCGCACCGCCCAACATACGACGTGACACCGCTGCCGAAGCCGAAAAAGCCGAAACCAAGAAAAGGATATGTGTCATCCTTTATATGGACATCAGCCTGCTGACCGACGGCTTTGTTCGAGGAAGAGTTTCCTGTCACGTACCCGAGCCCTGAAAGGGTCGGCTGCAGAGAATCGTTTGAAAATGTGGGAGATCGACCTGAGAAACCCCCATAAAAATGTAAAAGAAGAACTGAAGAACTGGCGCCTGGTGGAGACCTACCATACACAGTCTAAACCGTATGAGGGTAGAAGTGCCAAACTGCAAGACAAACCTGCAGCAATGGGGTTTCCTAAAAGAGAATGAGAACACTCTCTATCTGTGTAGCTCTGTCCAAGATCCTCAACATCTGCTTATCTGGCCATATTTAGACCAGCCCTGCACAATGAATGACTTATGGGAGGCAAATGACAAGGCCATATTGGCTGCTGATTTTTGGAAGTCTGAAGTCTAGTTCCAGACACGGAAAGTAAGTAAGTAAGTTAGATTAAGTAGAGTGTAAACCAAGGGACCGATGATATCAGCAGTTTGGTCCTTTAGGAAATTTCCTCCACAAGAAGTCCTACCCACGAGTTAAAACAAGCGATTCGCCTCTAATCTAACCCATGACCTAGATAGGCTTACAACAAACTTCAGATGGGCAATAGAGAAATAGTTACTAATGACATTATGGGGCGAAAATATTTTTTTTCATTTTTTTTTCATTTTTGGAATGTGATTTGAGAAGTGAACTTAAAACTGAATCATAAAGAATTATTTGCCAAGAACTACTGAGGAACTGATGAATTCTCAATTTTTGCTCAGCATGATTATGACCTGAAAGTCATACTTGGAAGTCATGAACAAAGGCTGATTCAGGAGTGCATAGCATATGTAGAAGGTATTATCCTTACTGTCACGACGTTGATCTCCGTGAGTCAAATAAAGTTTCCGATGAGACGTTTCAAGAAAAGAGTTGTCCTGAAAACTAATTTAAAAGAAAAGTGCCGGAACCGCACTGCTGCTACGGTCGCAGGTTCGAATACTGCCTCGAGCATGGATATGTGTGTGATGTCCTTAGGTTAGTTAGGTTTAAGTAGGCGACTGATGACCTCAGATGTTAATTCCCATATTGCTTAGAGTCATTTGCACCATTTTTAAAAGAAAAGTAAAGTCCATATGTTTAATAAATGGCAAAGAACTGGAGCTTTAAATGCCATTGAATTTCATATTTATCTATTATTCTTAACACTTTTTATTCACAGGTGATGAATAAGTGTTTATATTCGTGTAAGTGAAAAATTTTTCGAATGATATTTCTTATTTACGAATAACGAATTGTAATTTCCATCTTTAGTCGTTATTTGACATTCGCATAAAGTTCGCCCAGTTCTGGTGCTAAGTGAGGCGCGTCACGCATGTCTACAATACAGATTAGGACCTAAGTGGAAGTGAGTGCAGGCGCGTGGAATCCACGCAGCTGTGGACAGGCTGTCACGTGGCTGTGGCAGCCGTCTGGCCGGTGTATTTGCACTCATTGTCATTAGCGTCAGTAATCTTCGGTAACTTCCTCTAACGTTCACGAAGCGCGTTAGCGCTCTCAAGTACGGGCCACGCGGATAGGCCACGCGGTTGCAGGACTGTAAAGCTTCAGATTCGAAACTCTGCTAGAACAGCACGTCGTTCCTCATGCACCGACATGATTACATTACACGCTACTTATTACACGTTCTAGTGGCAGAGCGCTGCAGATATGTAGACTTAAAGAATATGAATGCAGAATGCTAATAACATTCGTTTTATACAATAAAACTGTAAAAGAGTTTTCAGATAAAATTATCGTTGGCGTCACGTTTCAGTACGCCCTATGACTCCACCTAGACTGTTGGCAACTTCAAAATAAAGCGCGTATGCTACTCAGTACTTTATGTAAGGTTATCTTTCACTGACAGGTTAAACTGAACAATGAAAAACGCTCCCTGTGCAGGCAGGTGCGAAACACCGAAGCCAGCTCAAGAGGCAGTTTCTGACTAGATTTTGGAGTGGCACAATGCATGTTCAGTGATTTAGTGAGTTAAAAGTACGTGGGGAAACATTTATATGCATATACGCTACTGTGAGACTTCGAGATATGTACCTGAAATGGCGCTCGAAATTTGGTGACTAGAATCAACAAACCTTCATTCAAATATTACGGTTGGAGTGGCTCTAAAAGGTGTTTTTGTACCTTGATTTTTCTGTTAAAAACAACGTGGCATCCCATTATTTCCAGACTTCCATTAACGTAGGGTTGAGATTTCAAACTTGCCTTTTCCACAGTCGATCGTAAGCTCGTATGAAGTCACGACCGGTGGAGAAAACCAACTGGGACATGGGACATATCTTTACAAGACACGAGGTAAGCAAATATGTAGGTGGTGAATCAGGGAACTTGCAGGTGTGCTGGACCTTCTCTTCAAGTGTTGGTCAGCCTAACTGATGTCACCGCGACCGGAACGGTCGAGGGGTGGCTGAGAAAGCGCGGCGAGACCCAACGGAGGGTGGCACGTGCGCAAACAAACGAACGTAAAGGACGGACACGAAACAACGACGGACGATGGAGAAATGGAGAAAGACCTTACGACGACAACACGTGAGAAGCAACGGAGTGACAGAGGCAACCAAATGAATCCAAGACGTCCACGATTAACGAGATCAAAGTACGATACCGAGCGGGGTGGTGCAGTGGTTAGACACTGGACTCGCATTCGCGAGGACGACGGTTCAATCCCGCGTCCCGCCATCCTGATTTAGGTTTTCCATGATTTCCCTAAATCACTCCAGGCAAATGCCGGGATGGTTCCTCTGAAAGGGCACGGCCGACTGCCTTCCCAATCCTTCCCTAATCCGATGAGACCGATGACCACACTGTCTGGTCTCCTTCCCCAAACCAACCGACCAACCAACCGACCAAAGTACGATAAATACGCTGTCTTGTCGAGACGATGTGTCGAGACTCACGCAACGATTAGACTCGCTGGCAGAGTTTTTTTCCCCCTTTATTGTATTTCGATTCCCCCCCGAAGGGGGTGGGCTGGCAGCAGCTTATAACGCTGCTCTGCAGCCTACAAACTTTGTGAAACGTAAGAAGGAAGATAAGAAACAATAAAAGCAGGCGATAAAACGGTGACTGAAATTGTAGAACGGCGGAAAATTGTGGAAAGTTAAAACATAAGGCAAAGAGTTGGCAAAGCTAATAAAATTCACAGGGAGCAGACAGGGAACATAGTAGACAGACAATTAAAAAACATGGCGACAGTCTGGTTTCTGTTCGCAAGAGATACAAAAATCACTCCCAGCGACAGTATGACATCCGTTCGCCACACTTCGGAGGAGACACACGTCACTGAACACTCACTGTAAACACTGTACTAAAATGTTGGCACAAAGTTAACACACCATAGCTGGGGGCAGGTGGGGGAAAAGAAGGAGGGAGGACAGGGAAAACGAAAGGGGGGGGGACCAAAGGAGAGAAAGGAAACATAAGGGGTGGGAAGGGGCAGGGCAGACGCGAGAGGGAATGGGAAAAGGCAGAGGAGGGAAATGCAAAAGGACTCGGGGGACAGATGGGGGGCAGAGAGAGGGTAGGTCGGGAAAAAGGAGGATGGAAGGTGGGGGGAGAGAGAGCCCAAGAAAAGGATGGAGGAAAAGAGGGGGGGTGAGGATCAGAGTTGATAGGAAGGATAAATGGAGGGAGGGAGGGCATCATCCGGGAGGGGGAGTTTGTGGAAGCCACCAAGGGAAAGGAGATGAAGGGTGTAGAGATGGAGGGTAGGGGGGACACAACAGTGAAGACGTGGCAGGGAGCGGGGATGAGAGGAGAGGAGCAACCAGGGGGTGAGGGGCATCAAGGCGGCGGGAGGTATAGAGTATGCGGATATATTCGAGGAATAGGAGCAGATGGGGGAAAGGAATGAGGTCATAGAGGATCCGCATGGGGGACGGGAGGCATATACGGAAGGCGAGGCGGAGTGCATGACGCTCAAGGATCTGGATGGACTTATAGAATTTGGGGGGGGGGGGCAGATATCCGGGTGGGACTGGCATAACAGAGGATGGGACAGATTAATGATTTGCAGATGTGGAGGATGGTAGAGGGGTGCTACCCCCATGTCCGGCCAGAGAAGAGTTTGAGGAGTCTGAGGCGGTTGTGGGCTTTGTATTGGATGGAGCGGAGATGAGGGATCCAGGTGAGGTGACGGTCAATGGTGTGGCCAAGGTAGGTGAGGGTAGGGGTGAGGCGGACAGGACGAGCGCAGACAATAAGGGAGAAATCGAGGAGCCGGAAAGAGCGAGTGGTACGACCTACGATTATTGCCTGGGTGTTGGAAGGATTGATTTTCAGGAGCCACTGGTTACACCATGCGGCGAAAAGGTCAAGGTGATTCTGGAGAAGGCGTTGGGACCATTGGAGGGTAGGAGCGAGGGCGAGGAATTCGGTGTCATTGGCAAATTGCAAGAGGTGTACTGAAAGGGGGGGGGGGCATATCTGTCGTGTTCAGGAGGTAGAGGACAGGGGAGACGACAGAGCCCTGAGGCACACCTGCAGAGGGGTAGAAGGTGTGGGAATTGGCATTATGGACGGTAACATAGGAAGGGCGGCGGGAGAGGAAGGAGGCCATCAGACGGATTAGTTGACAGGAAGAGCGTAGGTTTGGAGCTGGCTGTGCTTCTTTTTCCTTTATTGTAATTTTAATCACCTGAAACAGGCGGGCTGGCAGCAGCATATTACGCTGCACTTCAGCCTTAAGTGGAACAATAACATGACATATAGGTGATACAGACAATACAGTAAAAACGGCGGGCAAAAAAAGGAGATACAAAAAACAATAAACAAGAAGCCATTCATGCTGGACGCGAAAAAACAGTAACACTTGGGGACACGACGCACAGAACACGGATGACGGCGACGGCACACGTGAACAGTTGATGCGTGACGGTGACAGAACACTAAACACAAATCGAGGCACACACACAACACACAGATGGCGATGATCTCCGGCGCGCGAAAGTCCACTGAGCCTGTACGAGTCCGGGAGCCTGCCAAGAGTGGAGGAGGAGGAGGAGGACGAGGAGGAGGAGAATGGGAGAGGGGAGAGAAGAGAGATGCCATGGGCAGAGGAGAGAGGGGGAGGGAGGGAGGGGGAGGGGAAGCCCGGGGGAAGAGGGGAGGAGGAAGGGGGGAGAGGAATGAGAAGGGAAGGGAAGGGAGGGAGGGAGGGTGCCTAAAGGAAAGGACACAGGAAGTGGGGGGGAGGGTCAAAGTTGATAGGAGGGGTAGATGGAGGGGAGGAGGACATCATCAGGGAGGGGGAGCTGTCGGAAGCCACCTTGGGAGAGGGTAAGGAGGGTGGAGAGATGGAGACCGGGCAGGACGTCGGAATACAGGCGCGGCAGCGGGCGGGGGTGGGAGAGGATCGAGGATACAAGTGGGCGAGGCCGGTCAAGATAGGATTGGAGAAGGTGTTGTGAGCATTGCAGGGTGGGGGCAAGGGCAAGGAAGGCAGTGTCATCGGCAAACTGGGGAAGGTGGACGGGGGGTGACGGCGGCGGCATGTCCGCCGTGTACAAAAGGTACAGAAGGGGGGAGAGGACGGAGCCTTAGGGCACACCGGCGGAGGGGAAAACGGTGTAGGAATCTGTGTTATGGATGGTGACATAGGAAGGACGGTGGGAGAGAAAGGAACCGATCAGACGGACGTAGTTAATGGGAAGGGCGAAGGTTTGGAGCTTGAAGAGGAGACCGGAATGCCAGACACGGTCATAAGCGCATTCGAGGTCAAGGGAGAGGAAGATTGCGGAGCGACGGGAATTTAGCTGTTCGGAAAGGAGATGAGTGAGGTGAAGGAGAAGAGCGTCGGAAGAGAAGGACGGCCGAAAGCCACACTGGGTAACGGGAAGGAGACGGTGCTGGCGGAGATGCCGGTGGATGCGTCGGGTGAGGATAGATTCCAGGACCTTGCTGAAGACTGAGGTAAGGCTGATGGGATGGTAGGAGGAGACGGCGGATGGCGGTTTGCCAGGTTTAAGGAACGTGAGGATATGGGAGGTTTTCCACAGGTTGGGGTAGTAACCGGTGGACAGGACTACATTGTAGAGCCTGGCCAGGGTGGAGAGAAAAGAGACAGGAGCTTCACGAAGGTGACGGTAGGTGACACGATCGTGACCAGGAGCGGTGATGCGTTTTGTGCGGAGTGTAGCAATGAGATCCTGCGTAGTGATAGGGGTATTGAGTTCCGTGTGTGCAATGTTGTCCAAGTACTGGAAACCAGGAGCGAGGGGAGGGACAGAGGTGTCAGTTCTATCGCGGAAATCTGGGAAGAGGGAGTAATCAAACTTGGGATCATCAGGGATGAAAAACACATCGGACAGGTAGGAGGCAAAGTGATTGGCCTTACTAAGGGCGTCAGGGAAGGGGTAATCATCATGGAGAAGAGGATAGTAGGGGGAGGGCTTAGTTCCGGTAAGGAGACGGAAGGCTGACCAGAACTTGGACGAGTTGATAGGTAGGGTAGCATTTAAATGGGTGCATGTCTGTCGCCAGTCCTGGCGTTTCTTAGCTGCGAGCAAATTACGAATGTGTCGCTGGAGTTGCCGGTGGCGTCATAGGGTGTCTGGGTCACGCGTGCGGAGGAAGGCACGGTAGAGACGGCGGGATTCACGGAGGAGGAGTACGGCCTGTGGGGGTAAGGTTGGACAGCGGGGGTGGATGGCGACAGTAGGGACGTGGGCCTCCACGGCGTCGGACAAGGTCTGCTGGAGAAAAGAGGCGGCATGGGTGACATCATCGGGATGGTGATAGGTGAAAGGGTGGCTATCGACCTGGGTGGAGAGGGTATCCCGGTAAGCATTCCAGTTGGCACAGGAATAGTCATGGATGTACTTTGGGGGAGGGTCATTACGAGGGTCGGGGCGGAGGCGACGACTGTCTGAAACGGTGAGGAGGACAGGGAGATGGTCACTACCAATAGGCTACAGGACATCCACCGTAATGCGACCAAGGAGGTTGGGGGGGAAAGAATAACATCGGGAGTGGAGTTGGATTCGGGACGGGTGTGCCGGGGGATGGGGATGAGGTCGCCTTGAAGGGAGGAGAGGAACCGATGCCACCACCGTAACTGGGCAGCAGAACAACTATGGATGTTGAGGTCGGCGGCGATCATGTGGGAGGAGAAGGTACGGTCGATGCGGGAGAGGAAGTCGAAAGGAATAGGGGCGTTGGGGCGGACATAGATGGTGGCGCAGGTAATGGTAAGGCCGGGGAAGAAGAGACTAAGGATCAGGTGTTCGGTGGGGTCGGGAAGGAGAGGTTGGAGCCGAACGGGGATCTGGCGGTGGTGACCAATGGCAACTCCGCCACGCGCAATCGGGAGGGGATTCTCCGAGTGGTGGGGTTGGGGGAAGGTTTCATTTAGGAGGAAGGCATCCACGCGGTGGGTAGCAAGAGTGTGCAGGAAATGGTTCTTGTTGGCGGAAAGGGAGAGGATATTGTTGAAAAGGATACGGTGCTGTCGCGCCATGATAGGGATTTAGACGAGGGTGTCAAGATGGGAGAAGGTGAAATGGGCCTGGTTGTTGGAGTAGGTGGCGTACATCTTAAGGTGGAAAATGGAACGGGCGGCGAGGGAGATCTGTTGGAGGATGTGGGGGCGCTGAAAGGGATGAACATTTTGAAGGACGATGGTGAGGAACCTGATGATGTCCTCAGCGGTGGGGGGGGGGGGGGACGAAGGGAATTGCCAGGAGGGGTGGGAGCGTCCAGAGGACGGACAGGTACGGTGAGTTCAGGAGTGGTCAGAGGGGGTCGGGCTTTACACTTTTGGGAGTAGGTGGGATGGGGGAGATTGCAGGTATTACAGAAGGGAGGGGATTGAAGGTTAGGGCACTGGCGGAGGAAGTGCGCTTGCGGACAATGCGGGCAGGTGGGGGCCCTGCGGCACTCAGCTGTTGGGTGTGCATTATAACACAGACACCTCTGGCAGCGCAGGGATTGAGGAGGGGAACGGGAGGGGGTCGACCTTGTATCGCTGGTTGAAGAGGAGGGCACCCTCCTTCAGGAGACAGTCAATGGAGGGGGCATCCTCGGGGAAAACCCGCATAAGGCGGGTGGGGCCGGCCGAGTTGAAAATGCGCCGGACCGCCCGCACCTCCAGCGTGGGATGCGCCTTGAGTTCCGCCAACACCTCCTCCTCCGTGATCGACGGACTGAGCCGAGTGATCACGGCGGTGAGGGTCGGTGGGCGACGCGGGGGTTGGGGTTGGCGGGTAGGAGAGGGAGAAGGAGCAGGGGTGAGGGAGGCGTTGGGGCCAAAACGGGTGATGGAGTGGTGGGAGAGGATGTCAGTATGGAGGGTTGGGCTGGGGGAGGAGATGAGAACAGAATCCCGTCGTGGAGTAAGGAGAGAGATGGGGGCACCAGGGTAGTGTTGGCGGACGAGGAGGGAGTGGTTCCGGGCCTCAAGAAAGGAAGGATCGGTATGGGACAGGAGGTATTTGTATAAACAGGGGGGGCTCAAAATGGTTCAAATGGCTCTGAGCACTATGGGACTTAACTTCTAAGGTCATCAGTCCCCTAGAACTTAGAACTACTTAAACCTAACTAACCTAAGGACATCACACACATCCATTCCCGAGGCAGGATTCGAACCTGCGACCGTAGCGGTCACGCGGTTCCAGACTGTAGCGCCTTTAACCGCTTGGCCACACCGGGCGACAAATGGGGGGGGGAGGAGGAGGAGGAGGAGGAGGAGATGGGAGCAGGGCCAGGTGGGGAGACATCCATGGCACCCTGTGGGGGGACAGAGGTCGGGGCGGGGCCTTTTTGGGAGCGGAGGAGGCAGGGGTGCCACTAGGGCGTTTAATGGCGGCAGAAGGGCGGGTGGTGATATGAGGGACGGGAGCTATAGGGAGGTGGGGGGAAGGGACAGGTCCCGGCGTGGACGCAGCAGTCGGCGCCGGAGATGATGACGGTGACGGTGAGGGCGACGGCGACGATGACGGTGACGGTGACGGTGGCGGCGGTGATGGCGAAGGCGATGGGGAGAGCTGGGCATGGACAATGGCCCGATGGGCCACCACCCTAGCCAGAGCTGCAGTGACAGGCTGGGGGAGTGGGGGGAAAGGATCAGACCGAGAGGAGCGGGAGGAAGAAGCTGGAGCAGGGGCGACAAAGAGCGAGGGCGAAGGGAGAGTGAGGAGAGGTGGGGTGGAAGGAGGGGGGTGTGACTGGGCACACCAAGTTATAGTGGTGGAGGCGGCGGAAGGGGATGTATAAACTATGGCGGTGGTGGTAGTGGTGGCGGTAGTGGTGGGGGCGGACATGAGGACAGGGAGAAACAAAAACGCACAGGACGAAAAGGAAAGGACACAAACTGGGGACGGACGAAGACGGAGGAAGACGAAGACGGACGAAGATCAGGGTCGGATGGCGACGGCGACGGCGACGGCGACGGCGGGAACGCTGCTGCTGCTGCTGCCGGGGACGGGGCCAGGGCCGGGGCTGCTGCTGCTGCTGCTGCTGCTGCTGGCTGGCTGCTGCTGCTGCTTTAGGAGGACCGGCTGGACCGCTGCTGCAGGCCGGGACCGGGACCGCTGCTGCTGCTGCTGGACCGCTGCGGCTCGGCTGGGCTGGGCTGGGCTGGGTGGCTGGCTGGCTGGCTGGCACCTGGAGCAACTAGCACTTCGATTAGTGCTGGAATGGCACAATCGAAGGGCGGTAACCTTGCGGTGTACCCCCGGAGATCCTTCCTGGCTGTTTTTTTTTTTTTTTTCCTTTATTGAATTTCAATTCCCCCCGAAGGGGGCGGGCTGGCAGCAGCTTAGGACGCCGCTCTGCAGCCTACAGATTTTCTGACAAAGAACAGGAGAATAAATTATAATAAAAAACAGGCGATAAAATCGTGAAAAGAAAACGGGGAAAATAAAACAAGCAACAGAGGGATGATGAAGCGAATAAAAATACATACGGAGCAGACAGGGAAAACAATAGACAATTAAAAAAAAACACGGCGACAGTCTGGATTCTGTTCGCAAAGTATATAAAATTCACACCCAGCGACAGCATGGTTTCTGTTCGCAACACAACACTGAATAGTCACTAGAACACAGCACGAAAAAGTCGGCAAAGGTGACACCACAGTCGAGAGCAGGTGGGGGGAAACTGGACAGGAGATGGGAAAACAAAAAGGGGGGAAAGGAGAGTAAAAGCGAAGGGGGGGGGAGCCAGGAAAGGAGCTGATGGAGGATGAGGACCCACAAGAGGGGTGGGGGGCAGACACGACAGGGGGGGGGGTAGGCAGAGGAGGGGAATACAAAAGGACTGGGGGGAGAAGGGAGGTGGGGAGAGGTGTAGTCGGGAGGAAACAGGACGGAAGGGGGGGGGAAGAGGGAGCCCAGGGAAAGGACAGAGGAAAGGAGGGGGAGGGAGGATCAGAGTTGATAGGAAGGATAAATGGAGGGAGAGAGGGCATCATCCGGGAGGGGGAGTTGACGGAAGCCACCTTGGGAAAGGAGATGGAGGGTGTAGAGATGGAGGGTAGGGGGGACACAACGGTGAAGACGTGGCAGGGGGCGAGGATGGGAGAGGAGAGGAGCAACCAGGGGGTGAGGGGGTTCAAGACGGCGGGAGGTGTAGAGGATGCGCATATGTTCGAGGAAGAGGAGCAGATGGGGGAAAGGAATGAGATCATAGAGGATCTGCGTGGGGGATGGGAGGCGGATACGGAAGGCGAGGCGGAGTGCATGATGCTCAAGGATCTGGAGGGACTGATAGAATTTGGGGGGGGGGCAGATATCCAGGCAGGACTGGCATAACAGAGGATGGGACGGATTAAGGATTTGTAGGTGTGGAGGATGGTAGAGGGGTGCAACCCCCATGTCCGGCCAGAGAGGAGTTTGAGGAGGCGGAGGCGGTTGTGGGCTTTGGATTGGATGGATCGGAGATGAGGGATCCAGGTGAGGTGACGGTCAATGGTGAGGCCAAGGTAGGTGAGGGTGGGGGTGAGACGGACAGGACGTGCGCAGACAGTAAGGGAGAAATCCAGGAGCCGGAAGAAGCGAGTGGTACGACCTACGATGATTGCCTGGGTCTTGGAAGGATTGAGTTTCAGGAGCCATTGGTTACACCATGCAGCAAAAAGGTCAAGGTGATTCTGGAGAAGGCGTTGGGACCGTTGGAGGGTAGGAGCGAGGGCGAGGAATGCGGTGTCATCAGCATATTGCAAGAGGTGCACTGGAGGGGGGGGTTGGGGCATATCTGCCGTGTACAGGAGGTAGAGGAGAGGGGAGAGGACAGAGCCCTGGGGCACACTGGCAGAGGGGTAGAAGGTGTGGGAATTGGCATGATGGATGGTAACGTAGGAGGGGCGGCGGGAGAGGAAGGAGGCCACCAGACGGTTGTAGTTGATAGGAAGGGCGTAGGTTTGGAGTTTAAACAGGAGACCGGGATGCTAGACACGGTCGTAGGCCTTTTCAAGGTCAAGTGAGACAAAAATGGCGGAGCGACGGGAGTTAAGCTGGAGGGAGAGGAGATGAGTGAGGCGGAGGAGTTGGTCATCAGCAGAGAAGGAAGGTCGAAAGCCACATTGGGTGTTTGGGAGGAGGTGGTTTTGGTGGAGGTGGAGATGGATGCGCCGGGAAGGGATGGATTCCAAGAGCTTGCTGAACACCGACGTGAGACAGATAGGACGATAGGAAGAGGCATCAGATGGAGGCTTATTGGGTTTGGAGAACATCAGGATACGGGAGGTTTTCCACAGGTCGGGATAGAAGCCAGTGGCAAGGATGACATTGTAGAGGGCGGCAAGGAGGGAAAGGAAGGAGGGAGGGCAGTGTTTGAGGTGGCGGTAGGTAACGCAGTCGTGGCCGGGAGCAGTGTTGCGTTTAGTGCGGAGTGTGAGGCTGATGTCCTGTGTAGTGATGGGAGTGTTAAGTGCAGATGGTGGGGTGTGGCCCAAGTACTGGAAGCTAGGAGCAAGGGGAGGAACAGAGGTATTCGTACGGTCCATGACGTCAGGGAAGAGGGAATAATCAAAGTGGGGATCATCTGGGATGGAAAAAACATCAGAGAGGTGGGAGGCAAAGTGGTTGGCCTTACTGAGGTTGTCAGGAAAGGGACGGTCATTAAGGAGGAGAGGGTACTGGGGGGTGGGGCAGTTCCCAGTAAGGCGGTGGAAAGCAGACCAATACTTGGAAGAGTTGATGGGGAGCGTGGTGTTGAGGTGTGTACATGTCTGGCGCCAGGCTCGGCGTTTCTTCGCAACAAGCAGGTTGCGGATGTGTTCCTGGCTGTGCGAGATGCCGGCTCTTAAATACTCTATCGGGCGCGCGGCTATTGGCTGCTGGAACCACGTGTTCGACTGTGGCCCCTCACACTACATGCAGGCCAGTACACGCACGCTGCCACAGCTTATGGCGCGATGATGCAGAGACCTCTAGGGGTCTTTGACGTCCATGACGTCTGGCGGGGATTCAAATTCCACGGCGCGCGGTACCAGAGTAACCCTTCGTATGCAACATTTCGTGAGGAAGAACTTGCGCTATTAGTACGTCCTTCGCAGTACTGTCAAGGCAGAAAAACTCCTTATCTCGCCCTAATTAATCAATTATATAGGTGTGGGAGGCACTGCTATACCCTCATACTACAACCGTCCTTGGTTCAGCTGAAGTTGGTAAAACAGCTGTGTTAATTGTCAGTTTCTATTTTAGAGTGCTGAAGGTGGCAGACAGGGCTCAAGATACGAGTCAATATTGAAAAAGGATTGAGTTGGTTAACAAGAAACTGAATCAAAAATCTGCCTATAAATTATTTTGTTTCGCCTTAGAGCGAACAAAGTACACCTTGTTAGTGCCGTGTAAAGGTGATATTTACGTTTGGGATTACAGTTTGTTTTTCACTCCACTTACCATTAGATTACAGGTTCATCTGGTCTGACAAATGTTGGAAGTAAATGAGAATTAAATTTCACATCGTAGGTGGACGAAACTTGCTGATTTAACCATATCACATGAGTGACGACTGGGGAAGTCTGACGCATTTGTGAATTGTGACACGGGGGGAAGCTCTGCAACCAGTCGTGTCTTTGTGAACGGACGATGCATGTAGCCGTAATAAATCTCTTTCCCGCGTCAGTTCCTGTCAGCATCATGTCTCTGCTCGTCTGTTACGAACGAAACAGGTGATTTATTGCACTTGTATATTTATGGAATTTACCTTGATCTCAAGCGGATTACAGAATCCGTTTATGAAATAGTGCACAGAGCAAAAGTTCTTGCTTTGTGGCGTTAATTTGCCAGACAGACGGAGAAAATACTGTGGAAACATTACTTTCGTCTGTTCTGGATTCTGATTAATAATATGTGATGATACACGAGTTCCAGCTATGTAGCGCAGGTATCACTGCCCACAGGGTTTATCTATCGGGTATGCACCTGTTAAGTAGATTCTTCAGTTTAGCCTGAGTTTATGAGGGAGCCATCGTGGAGTTGTGATGATAGTCTGGAGGGAGAGTTGGTGGACAGTCGGCGTTCGCGAACGACAGAGAGAGGGCAGCGCGGACTGCCGGCGGAATCGCCCCTTGTATGGAGGAGTAGAGGGCCTTTGCGGAACGTTGCTGGCGTGGAGTGGAGTACCGACATTGGAGAGGCTACTTATCGGAACGTTTCGAAGGGTCAGCGAGTCGTATTGCGGAACTGCGATTCTTCCAGCCGATGTGTGTTGTGTCACGGAAGTGCTTGCAGTATTGTGTCCGTGTGAGCTGCTCTTCTGGCTACTATCTTTGTTGTCGATATTTGGTTTGTGGGGTGCTCAACTGCGCGGTTATCAGCGCCCATACAAATTCCCAAACTTCACAGAGTCCGGACCCACCACTTTCACGAATGATGATGAAATGATGCGGACAATTCTAACACCCACTCCCCGAGCCGAGAAAATCCGTGACCCGACAGGGAATCGAACCCGGGACCCCGCGATCGGGAGAAAGCAACGCTAGTAGCCACGAGAGCTGCGGTTTACTATCCTTATTGGTGACGTTACTGTTTTGGAATATTTTCTTCGTTTATCACCGTTAGCAGTTACTGTTAAACCTTTGATCCCAGCATACTGGTTTTCCCTACACAATGTCGATGTAATTAATATTCGATTTGGCTTGGCCGTGCCCTCGTTCTTAGTCCCCTCCAGCGTGTCACGTTCAACGGAATTTTCAATTTACTAATTAATTGTTGGCAAACTGTGATGCTGTAACTTCTGTCCCTAAACTGAGGAGGATCTGGAATATAAAGAGCTCACAGGTGGTTTAGTGTAGACTTACTATTGTGAATTTTGTTTAAAGTTTGAAAATTTTTAATCCCCTTCGAAGGTGACTCAGTGTTGTTGTGGTCTTCATTCCTGAGACCGGTTTGATGCAGCTCTCCATGCTACTCTATCCTGTGCAAGCTTCTTCATCTCCTAGTACTTAATGCAACCTACATCCTTCTGAATCTGCTTAGTGTATTCATCTCTTGGTCTCCCTCTACGATTTTTACCTCCACTCTGCCCTCCAATACTAAATTGGTGATCCCTTGATGCCTCAGAACATGTCCTACCAACCGATCCCTTCTTCTAGTCAAGTTGTGCCACAAACTCCTCTTCTCCCCAATTCTATTCTGTACCTCTTCATTAGTTATGTGATCTATCCATCTTCAGCATTCTATTCTGTACCTCTTCATTAGTTATGTGATCTATCCATCTTCAGCATTCTTCTATAGCACCACATTTCGAAAGCTTCTAATCTCTTCTTGTCCAAACTATTTATCGTCCATGTTTCTCTTCCATACAGGGCTACACTCCATACAAATACTTTGAGAAACGACTTCCTGACACTTAAATCTATACTTGATGTTAACAAATTTATGTTCTTTAGAAACGTTTTCCTTGCCATTGCCAGTCTCCATTTTATATCCTCTCTACTTCGACCATCATCAGTTATTTTGCTCTCCAAATAGCAAAACTCCTTTACTACTTTAAGTGTCTCATTTCCTAATCTAATTCCCTCAGCATCACCCGACTTAATTCGACTACATTCCATTATCCTCGTTTTGCTTTTGTTGATGTTCATCTTATATCCTCCTTTCAAGGCACTGTCCATTCCGTGCAACTGCTCTTCCAAGTACTTTGCTGTCTCTGACAGAATGACAATGTCATCGGCGAACCTTAAAGTTTTATTTTTTCTCCATGGATTTTAATACCTACTCCGAATTTTTCTTTTGTTTATTTTACTGCTTGCTCAATATACAAATTTTAGGGGTTCTTTAAATGTTTAATCAACCCTTGAATATTTGCTTAAGCCTTTGAGAAATTTTTAAAATTCACCTTTAAAGTTGCCTCAGGATAAATTTTTTCTATTTCAGTCCAGGTGGTTTAGCGTACTTTTTCCCCTAATATGTTTATCTGTTAAAATGTGGAAAAGGTTATTCATCCATCCGTTCAGGGTGGCTCGGTTTGAATTGTACTCTTTGTAAGCTGTCGTTGGAACTAAACTTTAAAGTATTTCTCATGCTCTTGTTAGTGGCTCTGTTAAGTTTTAACATAAGTCTTGATCACTTGGTTCACACAAATTTGATGATTAGCCGTGTATGATGTATTAATTACCTGTTGGTCTGCGTATATTAACTCAACATACTTGTGTAACATTGATGAAGTTATTTCACGCTTAGCCTATCACCTAGGTCAGTTGAGAGGACTAACACGCAATCTTTCCTTGTTTCTAAATCCTATGTAAGGTTAGGGATCTCGCGTGAACGTTTATTTTCAAGTATCTGAAATTCCTCAAATTTACTGCAGTGACAATTTTTTGGTATTTTTATATTTCAAGTCAGATTTTACTTTGAGTCTCAGTTTTGCTATTTAGTTTGACAAACATGACTTTAAAATGATGTTTTTCTTATTTATTTCATGTTAAACTTTGCTTCAACTAAAGTCTGCCTAGAAATTTGTTGTGAGCTCCTGTTTCACTACACAGATTGCTGAGCTTCTCTGTGAAACTATAATTTCCTTAATTCCTCTATGCATGCTGCCAATGTATACTATTCAAAGTGTCTCAACAAATAAGAAAAATCTATGCTCGACTTGGTTTCAGTCCTTCCAGCCGGTGTCCTGCTTACCTACCGCACTACATGCAAGCAACATTGTGGATATAAGGTAATACTGTGTTATTATACATGAAATGTATTCGCAACTGCAAATATGGACTACGATCAGTTGTATAATGGAATGATGACAGTAAAATATTTGCGCGAGACTGGGACTCGAACTCGGATTCCACGCTTATTGCGAGCGATCGCCGTACAATTTTTCTTTTTTCTACCATTACATATGACAATGGAAAGTTCCTTCGGACATGCATGCGTCGTAGTATATTTGGGCCATTACCTTGGGGTCGACATTGTATTAGTTACTTGTGCTGAAATTCAGAACCCTTTACGGCAAATCCACACGTTGAGCCACTTACTTATGTGGTATCTTATAATCATTATGAACCACGGTTTTGGAATTTCTTGAATGGAAAAACAGTCAGAGTTACGACATTTCTCAATATTTTCGACCTGATGAATCCTGTATGACTTTAGTTGTCTTAATCGATTACAATGCTATTATTGTTCTTTGACACACTGTATCTAGCAGTAAAAGTACTGCAGACTCTAAACTAGAAGTTTGTCGACTAATACAGAAAACCTATGATATGCTTTGATAAAACTAAGTTCCAGTTCGTTTCAGTGTAAACAGCTTATCGTTGAATGAAGAGGAGACCTAGAATAGACACTCAAGATACACTGTGGAGTGAGCCGTGTGGATAATGATAATGGTAGGTTAACGTTCCATGCCATCTGTCATATGATAATGACGTAGACCGCTCCAATCAGCCATCTGCGCAAATGTCACTCTGCATATGCGTGGAATGTTGGCCGCTTACAGTCCAACAAGTTAATTGCATGTCGTGCGACATGACTGACAAGATCAGCCGCCATTCGGTGTACACTTCTCATTTATTTGTCACAACTAGGAAATCATCCTTTATAACTCCATAAACGAAATTTAACCAAGTTTCACCACGAAATGTAACGCCTAATTTTTCTAGAGAGAATGAACAACTGTAGATGTAATCAGATAAATATCAAAACCGCTGTGTTTTTTTGTGAAATGTGCAATACTAGCAGATAACAAAAGTATTGTATAACGCCAGTATTCAAGCAAACTGCTCAGAGTGTTTGTCCTTTTATTTCCTAAATAATTTAACATAAGAGCATTATTAGATATGAAGTTTATTCGCGATACTGGACTTTGTTTGTCGTACAGTACTGGTGGTAAATTTTACTTGACTCTGACAGGGTAGAAACTTACATTCTAATTCACTGTTACTTCTAAATTCGTTTGTGACGGCTTTGGATTCACCTGTGTTTATTACTTGTCAATTATACACAGCACTTATGTATTAAAATCTAGTACGGATATGAATACTATTTTCAATCACGTTGGCTTAAGATATAATTGTTATTTTCTAGACATTAAGCGGCGTAGCCTCGACTTCGGGAACTGAATTATTTCCTCCCTCCTACTACCATTTCACTGCGGAGTTAAGACAAAAATATCCATGTTTTGTGTGTGTGCCTGTGTGTGTGTGTGTGTGTGTGTGTGTGTGTGTGTGTGTGTGTGTGTGTGTGTGTGTCTGTGTGTGATGGGAGGGTCAGTGTAAATTTTCTGAATTACGACGACTTATCTTTCAAGAAACGGAAACTAACCTCGTAACCCTGTTTGCAACGAGTCTTATTTCGTTGTTGCTGTTAAATGACTGCCTGATTTGCGTGATGCTTTTGCTCTGAGCTGACATTCGAGTAACTACAGTAAGGATATCGTCTCATCTGCGTATGTAACTACGTCAGTTACTGTTTCACACTGCTATTGTTTTCAGTAGTTCTATCTCTACTGCCATGAAAATGAGACTGTATTAGATCTGTAAATGCTGGATATTCTCTCTTTTTGTCCACATCAAGAGACGTAACGGTTGTGTCAGAATCTGTTTCAGCCATGCTAAAGCAACTTCTTATAGCTGAGTTATTGTATTCGTTTGACTTAACACCTAGTCTTTAAAACCAGTTTATAGTGTCATTCGTGGTGTCCGGTACATTGCTGTAAGTACTTGTATTTCACTTTATGCAGAAAACGTCAGTATTGTGTATCTATCCACTAAAGAAGTAGCCATATATTTATATAGTTTTACTTAATGGCTTTCTTTGCAGCTGAAAACTCAATATCGACAATTTCACAATTTAGCACACACATTAGGCTATTTTTCGACAGTTTCCACATCGGTGTACGCACATGTCGTTGCAAAGGATGAGCTTGTGCCACGTTGTCGCCGAGTGTTTCACTTCCTCGTCTGAAGTGAATCGTCGGCTTCCTACGCCTTCCTTCAAATGAGGTGAGACTCGCTCGGAGCGAGGTCGGGCTGTATGGAAGTTGGCCAACATGCCCCAGTGGAACTGCTTCGACAGCGTGATGGGTCGGCCACTGCGATCTTCAACCGTGACATTTTATCCACAAAACATTTTGACATTCTACGGCAGGCTGACGAGATATGACAGTCTCTCCGTAAAATTCTACCAGCTGCTGGTGAATTTCTGACTCGAATACGTCTCTCACCCACAGAAATCGACTGACTAAGCGGATATCTCCGCGAAACCGTTTTTCAAACGAGGTGCCTTTTGTGTTTAGGCCGCGGCTGTCTGAAACTCTGCAAAACAGCCAACCGCATGTATCAGAATTACCGAACATTAATACTTTTTCTATAACAGGGGAATATCGGCCGCGTAACCTTATTAGATTTGGCTGACAGAATAACTTCCCACTGATTGGAAATGCATCCTCATTCACCGAATGCCCAAAAAATGCGACAAAACATAGATAAATAACTATCGATGAATCTGATTTCTGCAGGTTGCACGCAAAGTTCTGTCGCCGTACCTCCTCGAAAGAAATCTGTGACAACTCGATCGTCACACAATTGGCGCATACGTAGCCGGATTCAGCACTGGCCGCATCTGTATTGAAAAAAATATTCAATTTGAAAACGACATTACAATACAAGCAGTGCGATCACATACTACTTTGCGATCTTCAAAAGGCGTACGGTTCAGTCGAACGGCTGTCCCTTTTTTTTTTATCATACTTGCAATACAAGGACCAGACTCCAAAGCACAAAATCTCATCAAACACTCACCAACACACTCTCTAAAGTAAAATTCATTACTGAGTTGTCAGAATCATCTCTGAAAAAATCCAATATTCGGCAGGGAGACGGTCTATCTCGTATCCTCTTAAAGTGGTTTGGGACAAAGTCGCCCATAAGCGGGGAAAAGAACTCAAAACTAAAGCAATTGCAAAATCATATGACTTGGAAGACCTGGAAGTGATATTAACATTTCTTGCTTAGCTTTCGCAAATGATCTGCCACCACTAACAGGCTAAAAGACGACCTATAAAATTCCTTCTAAAAATCAAATATATCTGCTAAAAAATCCTCCACAAAAATGATAACAAAATGTGGACAACTCGAGAGAGCCCCATGCTTCAAGTATTTAGGCGGAATCCTTGAACCTACAGCTAAGAGGAAACGGAACAGAAAATTCGGATGCAGCAACCTAGAAGAAACTACGATAAAATTTTCAAAATCTACAGCAAAAAATGTGTATACATACATGCGAAAAGCGAGAATTATGACACAGTTATCAGGCATGAATCCTTATACGCTAGCGAAATGTTTACGCTCTACAGAAACGGTGATCTGAAAGATATTTTAGAAGAAATAGAAACAGCCCCCAAAAGAACAGAAGATAAATACAGTCATGAAAAACAACTGAAAAGCCTTCGAATCATGCGGACGACCATCAGAACGAAGAAGATTGAAATTTTATAGGCATATCCATAAACAAGATCGTAGGTTCCAAATAGTAAGATTCACAAAACTGCGACTTATGTAGAACATATCAAAATTATAACATGGAACAAGAAGGTCAAAATTGATTTAGAAAAGGCGAATACAAGTCCATCACACACTTTCAGCAGAAACTTATGGAGTCAAAAAGCTAGCGAATGAATAGCAGTGCCATAGAGTGAAGTCACCACCCGACCAGGGACAAAGTACTGAACAAAGAAAAAGAATCCAAGGACAAAAATTAGAACTTTAGTTATTTTGAAAATAAAAGACCTGAATATCGCGCGATAACGTGGTCAAAAATTACCTGCTGATCAGATGTTTACGAATCATCTGTGGATCGGTGAAGTATTACATCTACAGCTACATGGTTACTTTGCAGCTCACAATTAAGTACCTAGCAGAGGATTCATCGAACCACCTTCAAGCTATTTCTCTACCGTTCCACATTTGAACGGTACGCATCATAAAGAAATACGTAAATCTTTCCATGCTAGCTCTGATATCTCTTACTATATTACAACGATAGTTTCTCCGTATGTAGGTGAGCGCCACCAGTACATTTTCGCATTCGGAGGAGACAGGTGGTGGTTGAAATTTCATGACGAGATCCTGCCACAACGAAAACCATCTTTGTTTTAATGACAGCCATCCCAATTCGCGTAACATATCCGTGGCACTCTCTCCCCTATTTCACGATAATACAAATCGAGCCGCCTTTCTTCAAAGCCGGCCGGGGTGGCCAAGCGGTTAAAGGCGCTACAGTCTGGAACCGCGTGACCGCTACGGTCGCAGGTTCGATTCCTGCCTCGGGCATGGATGTGTGTGATGTCCTTAGGTTAGTTAGGTTTAATTAGTTCTAAGTTCTAGGGGACTGATGACCTTAGAAGTTAAGTCCCATAGTGCTCAGAGCCATTTGAACCTTCCCTTCAAACATTTTAGATGTTCTCCGTCGGTCGTATCTGATGTTTATTTTACACTGCGCAGCAATACTCCAGAAGACAACCTTTATTTAGTGGACCTCTTGCATCTTCTAAGAGCTCAGACAATAAATCGCAGACCTGGGTTTTCTTCCCCCACAATATTATCCATGCCATCGTCGTAACTTAAGTTATTAGTAATTGTAATCCCTAAATATTTAGTTGAATTCACAACCATTACATTTGTGTGATTTATAGTGTAACCGAAATTTAGCTGATTCCTTTTAGTACTCATGTGGATGGCATCATACTTTTCATTATTTAGAGTAAACTGCCACGTTTCGCATCATACAGATATCTTGTTTAAATCGTTTTGCAAATGGTTGATCATCTGATGACTTAATGAGATGTAAATGACGGCATAATCTGCAAGTAATCTACAAATAATCTAAGAGGGCTGTGCAAATTGTCTCCTAAAGCGTTTAAATATATCAAGAACAGCAGACAGCCTGTAACACTTCTTTGGGGAACGGCAAACATCGCTTCTGTTTTTCGTGATGATTTTCTGTCAGTTACTACGAACCGTGGCCGTTCTGACAGAAAATCACGAAACCAGTCGCACAACTGTGGTGATACTCCGTGGCCACGTAGTTTGATTACCAATCACCTGTGAGAAATGGCGTCAAAAGCCTTCTAGAAACCTAAAAATACGAAATTCGTGAGAATAAAGAGCTGATTGGTTTCACAAGACCTATATTTTCTGAACCTGTGTTGGCTGCTAGGCAATAAATCGTTGTTCTCGAGGTAATTTTTGAACACAGTCTATGTTCTAAAATCCTGTGGCGAATCGGCGTTAGTGGTATGGTAGTGTAATTCAACGGATTAGTCCTATATCCTCTCCTGAGTATTGGTGTGGCCTGTGCAACTTTCCAGTCCTTAGATACGGATTTTTCGTCGAGCGAGTAGCTGTATATGATTGCTAGTGTGGAACTGTTGCACAAGCATACTCCGAAAGCAACCTAACTGGTACACAATATGGACCCAGGGCATTGTCCATGTGATTTAAGCTATTTCACTACACCGAGGAAATCTGCTTCTAGGTTACGTATGCTGGCAGTTGTTCCTGATTCTCATTGCGGAATATATACTTCGATTTCTTTCGTGAACGTATTCAGAAAATTGTGTTCAGTAATTCTACTGTAGTGGCACTGTCATTAGTAACATTACCATCGCTATTGTGCAGTGAGAGTATTAACTGTGTTCTATAGTATACTTTATATACGACCAGAATTTTTTTTTAATTTTCTGAAAGGTTTCATGGAAACAATGACAGGCATCTCTCACTGAAGTCCGCAGTAACTTTCGAGCTTCAGTGAAACATTGCCAAACTTGGAGATTTTAAGTACTTTTCATTTTAACACGTGTTCTTCGCTGCTTTCGCGACAGTGCTCTTATTTATTTTGTGTACCAGGGGTAACAATACAATGTGCCAATAATTTATTCGATATCTATCTCTCAAGTGTCGTCGATATTATTTCTTTCAATACAGGTCACATGTTGTCTGCACTTAGATAGTCAGATTCGAAGGAGCGTAGAGTGTCTCTTAGGAAGGCTTCAAAAGAATTTTTGTCTGCTTTTATAAGTAGATGTATTTTGCATTTACCTATAGTGGATTTGGATGGTACGGTATTTAGTCTTGCTACAAAGAGCTTGAGGTTACTGTTCCCTGTACTTGTGATGGTAGTCCCTATTTCCTCAGAATTATCTCTTGCTTAGACGTCAAGTATGTTTTCGAAAACATTTAGAGTTCGAATGGGCCTCTGAGGTAATTGTTTAAAATAATTTTCGGGAAAAGCATTCAGTATGATTCAAGACGACGTTTTATGTCCACAACCGTCTTCAAAGATGTATTTTCGCCTACATATCAAGCACAGAGCCACAATAAACTATAACTGTATGTCTCGGGTTTGTTTTCGAAATGAGACTGCGGATTCAGTTGAAGTGAAGTCAGTGAAAGCAAACAACTATGAATTTATTCCGGTTGTCACGTAAACCCTCTACCATGCTCACAGCAACTATCTTCTTCGGTTACGTTAAAAGGTATACTTCTTCTGACAACAATAAACACTCCCCCACTAACTGTATTTAATCTACTCTTTCTGAGCACCGTTAGGTCCTTTGCAAAACTTTCGACTGAACTCATCTCCGGCTTTAGCCAGCTTTCAGTACGTATCATGATTTGAGGTACAGTGCTTTTCGTTAGCGCTTGGAGCTCCACGACATTTTACGGCTACAATACTGATTACTGCTACGTGTTAACGTCCTCACAGCCCGACTTCCAGTAGCACCTTCTCCCACAAGCTATGCAGGAGAACGTCTGTGAAGCCTGAAAGGGGCAGAAAAGTTACTGCGCGAAGAGTATCGGTTAGGGCACATTGTGAGTCGTACTTGGATAGCCCAATAGGTAGGGTACACACTTGCGAGAGGCAGAGGTCCCAGTTTCGACTACCAGTCCGGCACACAATTTTAATATGCAAGCGCGTTTTATAACACCGTACAGTTCACTGCAGATTGAATATTGGTTTTAGAGCCCTTCGAAAGATAGATGCTTGGTACAGGAACTGTCTGTTGATCCTATCAACAAATGTTAGGCCTTGAGAAATAAATAGGTGAAAGACCCGTCGTAGTTCGACTTCTTGATCGCGACAATCATTGAAAACAATCAAAATTGTTCACTGTTTAGAGGTATACGCCAGGAATGATTTGAAATGGAACAACTACGTAAATGTAGTTGGAGGGAAAGCAAATGTGGGACTCATACTTATGGAGAGAATCCTAAGGAAACGTACCTTACCTAACCAGGGCAACTTACAAAACCTACGTTCCATCGATCCGTTCGTATTAATCGTCAGGTCGGGATCTTAAGCAGGTAATGCGGAATTTAGAGAAATACCGAAGAAGGACTGAGCTTCTCATCATGAGGTCTGTCAGGAAGTGCGAGAGCATCGCAGTAATGCCCGTGTAACTTTGGTGACAGAAGCACAAGTGAGGCTTGCCGAAAAACGGCGAGATCATGTAAACTGCAAAATGGCGAAGAATATGATACTTAAATCCACATACATCTCCTTGGGAAAATCACAGGTGATCAAGTGAGGAGATGTTTCGGTTAGCACACTTGTAAGCATTAAGAGAAGACGGTTCAAATCTCGATCATCCAGATTTAGGTTTTCTGTGGTTTCCCTAAATCACTTCAGGGTTTTCCTTTGGAAAAGGCATGCCAGATACCTTCATCCCTCCGTAACCCGAGCTTTTGCTTCCGTCTCTAATGACCGCTGTATCGACGGGACGTTAAACTCTGATCTCCATCCGTTTATTTCATTCGCAAGTGCAACCAGAAAGAAAGCCCCCTCTGCCGTACATCATACGAAGCAGTGTACAATTAGATGTTAATTAAATACCGGGTACAAAAGGCCAACATGGAGAAGTAATAAGTGCGATTGGAAGTAGTCCTTTAATGCCGAGCTGATTTAATAGGCGTTAAATGATTATCATCACATAGACACTAAAATATATAAAGAGTAACAGAAACCGTAAGAACAAGAATGCTGATTTACTTTTGCGGTTACATGGCATGGAAGATAGAAGGATAACAAATCAGTACTTAAGTATTTCCACGGAAAGAAACCAATTCACCGCAAGAAAAATTGGACCAAAAATTATGTCAGTTTATATCCCAGAGTGTTAGAAGGTAAAAACACTAAGATAAAAGGATTGTAGCAATGATAAGAAAGATGAGACTTAGTGAAAAGGTGAGAAAAAATTGAGAGGGGGGGGGGAGGGACAAAGAGAGGACATTTCAATCTTGTCAGTAGTTATGGAACCCCGTGATGAAAATGAAGTTAAAAATACTCTAGCGCATATGAAAAATTACTCCGATGCGTTGCGTTGCCTTACCTTTCAAGCTAGCTTTTGTACCACTGCGTAGGAAATACGTTCATGAGATCATGAATTACGAGCCCTTTAGCCTTTTATTTTCTGCCCAAATGTTTTTTTCACTGGGTGCGTGACGGAAACGGAATGCATGTCCGGTACTGTATACTGCCAGAATCCACAAAGTTTTGTTCTCTCGGCCCGTTTAACTTTTTGTCATATACCATAAGCTAGACAGACCCCTGGGCACTTTTACGGTCGTTAGACGCCCGTGTTTCCAGAGCGCAAGCCGTGGGCGTTGGCTGAGCTTAAGGCGAGACGTCGGCGGGAATGTAAATTACTGCGCGGAGCCGCCGTCGCGTGTCCGGGATTATACGTCGCCTCAGCCGATGGCCGTATTAACATGTAAATGGAGGGGGATGAAGTACGGCCCAGATAACCAGAAAGCTCGGCGCCAAACCCCTGCTCCGAGGGCGCAGTTCTGGTTTCCTGCCCCATCATCGGATCATCGTGCTGTTGCACGAGTACGTTATGCCCATTTCTCGAACTTACCTACCCAAAGTTTAGACACTAACAGCATCCCTTCTACCTGCTCAACAGAATGGACACAATCGCATTTACAAACAGCAACGTAAGAATGAAACTCAAAATTCGAGAATACAAAATATGGTGTCCCTCGGGTTTCGGATTTGTGTGCACTTTTATTTTTAATCTAAGTAAATGATTTTTATATGCTGGTCTATGCTGTCGTGTTGGATGAGGACTAAAGCATACGTGCCAGGGGCCTAAAATTGATCATACCATGTTCAGTACACGTTTAAGTCGTAATCTAAGGGAGAGATATATTAAGTCATTAAAATGTCAACAACATGCTGGCGTCTTACGTAAATTTAAGGATCACATCCTAACAAAAAATAAAATTACATAGTTTTGCGCTATATACTGAAGTAGGAAGATATCAGTACAAAGATAAACCGATCAAGATGTTCAGTTTGGGGTGTTTTGTTAATTTCCATTGTGTTGACTTGGAGACCAGCGTGATAGCTTACTCTATATAGATTCATTCTCTGTTGTGTTCGAATTTTCATATGAGACAGTGCAGCTAAGTAAGTAAATATTAAATCAGTAAACGTAAGTAGTAAGAATAATGTTAGTATTATCATATTCGTTACACAAAACATTTACTTTTCGATGAAGCTTGTTGCAAATGTAAAACTCAGTTTGTTTTGAACGATAATTTTCGCAACTACGATACAATGTATAAATAATATTTAAATGCAGTGTCCTATGTACTGGTGTAAAGTTCTTGAAGAAGCACCCATTAAAAAAAAATTCCCTTACAAATTTCGAAGGTAATCGTATTTATGTAATTACCACCATTTTCTATAAATTATTTCATTTTAAAGATTCAGGGACAGAAGTTTTCTTTTAGAAGCTTGAATGTTTGTTCTAAAAGGGTCTCTTTTATTGCAGCATATAGATACATTTTCTTTTTATAAATATCAGTGCAGACGTTCAAGTAACATTTATTTTTATTTATTTACTTGCTTAACCCGATCTGATTGAGGCCATCAGACCCTCACGTACACCGGAGCATAGTTTCCCACGTACAGCATCTATTACATCATAGTTACCTAAGAATTAACCACTGTAACCTGATAGCTAGTATCAAAATGATATGAAGGTCTGAAGTGACAGTGTGAGCAAATTACACTATGAACTAATAAAGTTAATACTAATAGTACTTATACTACTGCAATTGCTGCCACTAATAAAGTAAGTAAAAAGTCACTATTCTCCATAGATTACACAGCATCAGCGGCAATAAAGGCATAACTCTCCTATCGTCTCGGTAATGTTAAAATTACCCAGTATATACATAGATAATAAGCATCTGTAGTAGTTCCACTGTTATTATTTATTAATGCTTTCGCTGGGCTCCAATCTTACCGGAACGCTGGTGACTGTTCATCATGCTGATGTCTACTAAGCACAAGGAATGCATCAATAGATGATTGAGTAAGGTTCTCTCAGAACGTCGTCTCTTTTTCCCAAAGAAGCTTTGCCGTTTAACGACGTACATCCCTCCACAAATCTCAGTTCGACCTATAATTGTCTGCTATTGAAGTACGTAATGAAATGGATAGAAAAAAAATTCGTTAAAATATTTGTTACGTATCATTAAGTCGTTTCAAATCTATGGTCATTATTTGCAACAGAATTCAGGTCGGCCATAAGTAACTTTCTCCATCATTTACCGACCTTCTTAATTACAAAAGACATCTGCCCCGATAGCTGAGTGGTACGAAGAGCTCTCATAACGCATGGCAAGGAAAAGGCGAAATGGCTCCGAGATATACTTGATTATTACTACATGGTACTCCGCGACCTGTCTTCCAGGGCCCCATCGCCCGAGCATCAAGCGGAAGTCCATCGCATTCAGGCCTGCATTTTATCGATCACGAGACGTCGATTGGAGGGACTTTCGATCCATGCTCGGTGCTTGGACAACGTCGATGTAGAACGTGTTAGCATGCATCATGAGTCCAAGGGGCATGAGCGTAATCGCCTATCCCTGGTCTCAGTGCTCCATGATGACGATGGTCGGCCCTTGACGTCACAAGAGGACATTGCTGCTGAGTTTCTGGAGCATTACCGCCTCCTTTTCAATGGGACGCCGACGGACAATCGGACAGAAGAGGAGATTTTGCGACAGATGCAATCGGAGGTGGATGGTCCGGATGCAGAGGCGCTATTGGAACCCCTAACGGAAGATGACATCCGGGGCGCACTCACGAAGCGTGCGGTGCATAAATCCCCTAGGCCACGTGGGTTGACACTCTAATTTTATCGCGTATTTGCGAATTTTATTATGTCACTGTTGGTATTGATGTATAATGAGTTATTGAGCCCTGACACGGACGTTCCGTCGCAGTTCATGGCGGGACTGCTTATACCAATACCGAAATCGACAGCGAGTGTCAGCGCCCATCAATTTAGACCGTTCACGATGCTCAATACTGACTATAAGATCTTTGCGCTAACGTTGGCGGCAAGGCTCAATATTGTAATGTCCAAGACAATACCACCAGACCAGGCTTGTGTAGAGGTTCGGAGCAACATACATTCTATCCTAGGCGAATAACGTGACGTAATTTCCCTGACGGAAGCTTGTCGCATGCGAGCGGCGTTCGTATCGGTGGATTTTGATCGTGCCTTTGACAGGTCAACCATGACTTCCTTGACTCGACCATGCGACGCATCGCGGTACCACAGGATTTTATTATCGTCCTCATGCAGACTCTTAGACGGACTCTAACAGGCGTCCGACTCCGTGCGAGCTCCTTCACGTGTAGTGCATATGCCGACGACTTGATGATACTCGTCCGGTCGGAGAACGAAGTAAGTAAGGTAGTTACCCTTCTTACTACGAACGGAGTAGCTCTGGGAAGCAGGGTCAACATGAATAAAACCAAGATCATGCACATCAGTCGAGGGCTGGGCGCTCTGCACAGTCCGTTTACGACGGTGGACATCTTGCGATGCTTAGGTGTATTATTCACCCGATCGCTACGGCAATCAGCAGCGGCCAACTATCGATGTCTCCTCCAGCACATCCGACTGCACATACGCAACAATTCACTCCGGACGCAGGACCTGCCCCAAAGGGTGGACTACACTAATGTTCACCTGGCCTCGCGACTGCCGCACGTGGCACAGGTACTGCCAATGCCACATGGTATTGCTTGTAACAATAATGTACCTATAATAATTTTTTTCTTTATGCATTTAGATAAATGTTTCTTTCTGAATTTATGTGAAATAATGTAAATATTATTTTAGATTTTTTTTCTTTTCGTGTCATGTTAAAGAAACTGTACACAACTTTTGAAATGAATGTCATTACTTATGTTAGATTTTAAGCAATTTGATAACCAAAGGAAAATGTATTTAATGTTAAAACTATTGTAAAATGTGTAAATTGTAATTTAAACACTTGGTCCATACGTAGGTAATGCATTAGAATATGTGTAGTAGAAAACCTGTGGTGAATACCCTACCTGTAGGGGGCGCGGGAAAAGGTGGATGCAGGCGAGCGCGGGAAAACGCACACTGGCGCGGTTCGGCACAACGGGCTCAGTGAAACAGTCGGAGTTGAGCATCGGTCAGAGGAACATGTACTGTACCGAGGAGGCTATCTAGGAAAAGTGGATTCCATTAAGCCTCGGATGGGCCGATTCCGACGACTACTTGGCATGGCTATATTCTCAGGCACAAAACTGGAAAGATTACGACGCTAAGAAGAATGAAAGTGCCGATACTGTGAGAGCCTTAGCCGTGCTTGTATGTGTGCTGTGCTGCCCGCTATCTCGCTGCCCGCCATCCGCCGTACCGACGTGCACAGGTCAAACATTTATTTCATCATTAGAAGTGTATCTGTGTGGACCAGTGTTGAAACTGTTCTAACTGTTCAATAATAACGTGACTTTTACCAGAATTGCCTTAGACATCACTTATCCTTATCATTGACCTAGACAGGGTCCTTACCGCATATTGTGCAACCCGAGTATCCCGAACTGAAAGTTACAGTTAGTACTAAATCATCTGCAGACCAATCTATACTATAAAGACGTTCAAGGATAGGAGTGCAAATGTAAATGTTAGTAAAGAATATCAGTGTGATTAAATTGAAAGATAAAATCTGAATTGAGCTAGCAATGTTAGTTAATTGATTTGTGACTGAAATAATGATAACTAAGTAATTCAAAAATTAAGAAAAGAAAAGTAGTTTTTCACAGATTGATAACTTTGAGTGTTAATGTACCTTCAGGACTTGCTAGTTTCAGTATAACATCCATAACAGTTTCAGGGCCCCCCCCCCTTCTCTTGCCTATTCTTGCACATTTTGAAGTGTGCTGATCAGAATTGAACAGTAAAATTAAGTTCTATATTAAACCCAAGTGTATTAGTGTTTTTTCCGATTTTAATAGTGACATTGTATGTGTAATTTCAAAATTGCTGATTCTAGGGTAATCTATGCCCGATTTCAGTCTGATCAATATACAAAGTGCAGCTCGTAGTAATCATTGCTGTGTGGTGTTGTGTAATTTTAGCTCGTACAAAGTAGTACAAAAGAAGAAAACCTTAGTTCAGTAGATTCTTTCGGGTTCTAAATTTTGCTATAAAACGCAACATTACTACGTGTTGTTATGCTGGTACGTGCAACTACTTGTACAAGGAAAAACTCACTTAATGCCTAATTAGGCTGGCGACCGTATTATTAATCATTGGTAGTATCTACTGTGTGTACTTCTTGTCCATGCGAACGCGCAATTATACTTTACATTTGCTTGACGCATCACTGTAGTTATTGACTGAATATAAGTCCGAATTGCTTCCATTAGGTACACGCGGTCAACTTATGTACTAAATCCTTGTTTACAAGGTGAAGCCCGTGAACTTATTACAGTACAGGCTTTATTGAGCTAACGCACGTCCGACAGGGCGGTAGTGTTACACGTGGCTTCCCGGTGACAGGACATCCAGTTGTTGTCGGTTATACACTAACGTAAAGACCGAACAGTGGATGTTCAGTGGCTTGAATAGCAATAAAGTTCAGTAAATTAAACTGCAGTGTGAGCCAAGTAAGATAGTGTGGTGTGATTGGCATTCAATATGGACAGGAACGGTGACAGGGTAGATGTGCCGAGCGAAATGGAGAATGCGGCTAGCAGTAGCAGGAGTCTACTCGGCCAGATAACAGATGGCGTTAGCGAAAGACAATTGGCGTACATACGATACCATGAACACGTCAACGAACAGATTGAAATGTCGCGATCACCTCGAACACAGCAAGGGACAAAACAGGAAGTAGAGGGTGACTTTGTAGATGATAGTGGGTACGTGAACGAATCCACTGACATATTTGATTCACCGCAGATAAAGAAAGAACCGAAAGAAACTTTTGAAGTAGGTTCGGAACACACGGATTACGTAGAACAAAACAGTGTAAAAATTTTGAGCATGAACGATCTATTAGAACAATTAACCAAACAAATTGCAGGACAGACTGAGCAACTTAAAACACAGAATGAGCAACTTCAAAAACAAGTCGGCAATCAGGTTAATCAGCTCAAAACACACGTTGACGAGCAGCTCAAAACACAGAATGAGCAGCTTAAAACACACGTTGACGAGCAGCTTAAAACACAAAACGAGCAGCTAAAAACCCAAAGTGATCAAATTAAAGCACAGGTTGAAGGACAGGGAATTAAAATTAGTAAACAAATAGAACAAGTAGAACAAAAAGTAGGTAATTTAAGTTCTGTGGTAAATACTCTGAAATTTG
Organism: Schistocerca cancellata; assembly: GCF_023864275.1. Classification (NCBI taxonomy): domain Eukaryota; kingdom Metazoa; phylum Arthropoda; class Insecta; order Orthoptera; family Acrididae; genus Schistocerca; species Schistocerca cancellata. The sequence goes on from NC_064628.1 coordinate 277,455,297, forward strand.
AAATTGATACTATTAACAAAAATATGGATACTATGCAGGAGGAAATCGGTAACATTAACAGTAGATTCGATGTTGAAATTCTCAACATACAAGAGAAAGTAGAACCTCTGGTTGAAACTAAGGTAGACGAAAAAGTTTTCGGTCTTAAAACTGAGATCGTAAACGAATGTCAACACGGAATATCTCAGTTGAAAAAGGTAGTTGTAGACACTGAAAAAGAATTAGGTGAAAAAGTAACCGGATGTGTTCAAAATTGTACGAAAATTCAAGGCAAAATTTTCGATCTAGAGAGCAAAATTAAAGATAGGCCTGGTGTGGTCTGTAATGGCGCACCAATTACGAAGCTGTTAGAAGGCGAGGAACGCTTCGATCCAGCCAAGAAACATAACGGGTGGCATCCGTTAGACTTTATCAAAAATTGCGAGAGAGTATTTCCTGAGCACTTGTCTGATCAGGAAAAGATAAATGTAGTAATTAGCGCCTTAGCAGGTGACGCTAAGCGCTGGGGAATAAATTTAAATACCGAACGAATGACGTTCGAAGAATTTAGGCAAAAATTTACCGAAGAATATTGGTCTGAACAAAAGCAGGACCATTTATGGCGCGAATTTATCATGGCCAAACAACATGATAACAGAGGCAGGAATTCTTTGAAAGATTTCTGTGAATATTGGTACCGGAAATTGACACATTTAAGAGGCCGGAGATCAGATTCAGAAATTATCTGGGAACTGTATAAAAAGCTCCCAGAAGATTCAAAGAGGTATGTAGGAAGCAACCATCGTAGCTTCCAAGCATTTCTGGAAAGGGTCGAAGACGAAGACCATTGGCGCGCAAGTCGTGCCAATTATCAAAATTTTGGCAACCATAATACCCGACACAATGACGAAAGAAATGACGGCGACGGATTTCGCGTCAATGTAATACAGAGAGGAAGAGGCAGAGGAAGAGGCAGAGGAAGTTATCCAGGTCGCGGTCGAGGGTATGCCGCGCAAAATAATAACGACGCGGGAAACTAATTTCCGCGAACGTTGCGGGCCAAACGGAAGCGGACAATACATTCCGGCTCCGATTTAAGAAAAGATACCGGACCGACCGTAATGTAATGAGACAGGTTAGAGACAGGCGTGAAACGAAGCAACGTGTTGTGGCAAGACAAGCGTCAGGTGCGAGCGAGCATGAGTCATCTATGCCGCACAGAAAGCTCCAGGTTAACGGGCGAGTGGAGCATCAGAGGGCAACGGCCCAGCCTAGTGGAACATCTGTTCAGAGAGAAGCCGCTAGCAATACGGCAGCAGTAGGTGCGAACGTAGCCGTAAGAGATAATGAAAATTTTACGAGTGATAATTCTGTGGCAAAGGAAACAATAGATGAGACTGTGAGTACACAGAGAGGTGCGGTTAGCAGTGTTTGCAATGAGGAAAAGGGCGATAATGAATTAGCAGAAGTGACTGATTGGCGTGTGCAGATCGACGATCTGTACAAGGGCCTAAAGCAATTTGAGTGGGAGGATGTTAAGAAAGAATATGAGGCGAAGAAATTAGTTAATAAAAAGGGAAATGATAGGGGCGTCAATATAGTGACGTGGCCCAAATTGGAAGAAGGGAGAATAAATAGCGCCGCGAAAAGTACGCGTGCTGCCGATAAGGGGAAGGTTAATGATAGGAAGGATTTGGAGGATGAAATCCTCAGCATTGACGAAGAAATAACTTCTGCTAACAATCCGCAAATAGTGCAAGCTGCTACCGAGAGGCACCGTGGAGAAGGGGCAGATGATTACATGAAAGTAATTAAAGTCCACGAGGATTACACCGAATATGAAGTCACAGTAGAGGTAAATAAAGCTGATGATGAGGCCGTTTCACCAAAAGAGGAGATTGAATTAAAATCTAAGCCTGACAACAATACCGAGGAGGAACTTAGTGCCTGTCTCAGAAAAGCCTTTATGTTAGAACTTGATAGCGATCCAGAATGGTCGGATTCCGACGATAGTTCAGATGATGAAATATACGTAAATACAGACAAAGTTGAATATACTAACTTTCCCTGTTGTGCAAAAGTAGCATACTTAAATGAATCTGATGTGGAGGAAGAGAGTAGTGATGACTCTAGTGAAGATGTATTTTTCGGGGTAAAAGAAAGTGAATATACTTTTACTGAAAGAGGATATGAAAAAATCAGTGAAATCAAAGGGGATGCAGTTAAGTACGATATTGCACCTAACAATGACGAAGTATCAAAACAAAATCCAGATGTTGTGACCGAACAAAGAAAGAAAGAGCCGCCTGACGACTCAGTGTTTATTTTGCGAAGAGTTCAAGTGAGCAAAGACTTTGAACTCCAGAGGCCTAAGAAGCCACCAGACTTAAGTGACTGTTTTATGAACCATAAAAGACTGCCTTGTTAATAAAGAGACGAGCAGGGGCAGGATGCTGTATTTGTATATATTATTAATATTATGCATAACTTTATTGTTACTGTAACTCAGTGTTAGCTGAAACTGAATTTTGTGTTTTTTTTTATTAGAGCCTGGGGCAGATTCATATCGGATTTTGAGAGTGTCATGAACACATTACATCATGAAACTACAGGGTTCCCACCGGAAGAAATTTTGTTAGATAAAAGTAGTAAAAGTTTAATTGAAGAAAAATTAGAGTTTCCACCTTGTACAAGTTTGGGATTGAATCAAAAGAAAGAATTGGTAATAAAAAGGGCAAAGCAAAGAGCCGAATCTAGATCTAGAAGACACGATAAGAATCTAAAAGTTTCAAAATTTAAAATTGGAGATCATGTTCTTCTGAAAACCCACGAAAAATCTAGTGAACTAAACCATGAAATTTCAAAATTTAAATATATCTATAATGGACCATATATAATACCGAACATTCCACACGAAAATGCTTACTACCTAATCTACCCAAAATCCAAAAGACCTTTAGGTGTAAAAAATATAGTGGATCTGAAATTATATGTTCCCAGAAACGAGTAATTGTGCTATATCTTATGCTGAACACAAATTGTTTCAAATGTAACTATTCTTTGTAGATGCCTGTATACCATTGAAAGTTTACTAATGTAGTTATGTGAGTTTCAGATTACCAATTGTACTGTAACTATAAAAATGTATGGAGGAAAGGACTGAAAGGAAAGGGTAAATGCTTTCAGACAGATAACAGGTGGAACTGTCAAAAAATGAAAATGGGCAGTGTATGAACCAGAATAGGAAGGACTGCCACATACCAATGAGGGCAGATAAATAGTCGATGGAAAATAGTAAATGTAATCCAGAGGATGTGACAATATGAAGTGAAATGGACTGCCCAAATTCACATAATAGGCAGCAAATATGTGTAGTTAATTTTATGAAAATTTTGTGTGTGTGTTTTGTTTAGTAAATTTAGGAAATGGACTGCTATTCAAAGCAAGCAGCGACAAATTATCCTATAGTGTATACGAAATATGCATTTGTTTTTGTAGTTAAATATTTGCATTCCAGAATTTTAAATTATTTCTTTAAGAAATTTGGGAAAAATTGATTAAATTGCTATTTTAGTAATGTTTAAATGGGAAGTTGGACTGTGCAAAAGGCACTTAAGTAAATAACAAGATATTGGTCTTAATATATTAAAATAGTGTGAACCTATATACAGTGAGTGGAAGGAAATATGTAGTGTAAATCTTCTTGAACTTTTACGTAAAGATTCAGAACCAGTGTATCATTGTTAAATTTAGTGTTCCCATAAAATTTGGACTTAAGAAAATTTTCTGGAAACAGGGGCATGTGTAACAATAATGTACCTATAATAATTTTTTTCTTTATGCATTTAGATAAATGTTTCTTTCTGAATTTATGTGAAATAATGTAAATATTATTTTAGATTTTTTTTCTTTTCGTGTCATGTTAAAGAAACTGTACACAACTTTTGAAATGAATGTCATTACTTATGTTAGATTTTAAGCAATTTGATAACCAAAGGAAAATGTATTTAATGTTAAAACTATTGTAAAATGTGTAAATTGTAATTTAAACACTTGGTCCATACGTAGGTAATGCATTAGAATATGTGTAGCAGAAAACCTGTGGTGAATACCCTACCTGTAGGGGGCGCGGGAAAAGGTGGATGCAGGCGAGCGCGGGAAAACGCACACTGGCGCGGTTCGGCACAACGGGCTCAGTGAAACAGTCGGAGTTGAGCATCGGTCAGAGGAACATGTACTGTACCGAGGAGGCTATCTAGGAAAAGTGGATTCCATTAAGCCTCGGATGGGCCGATTCCGACGACTACTTGGCATGGCTATATTCTCAGGCACAAAACTGGAAAGATTACGACGCTAAGAAGAATGAAAGTGCCGATACTGTGAGAGCCTTAGCCGTGCTTGTATGTGTGCTGTGCTGCCCGCTATCTCGCTGCCCGCCATCCGCCGTACCGACGTGCACAGGTCAAACATTTATTTCATCATTAGAAGTGTATCTGTGTGGACCAGTGTTGAAACTGTTCTAACTGTTCAATAATAACGTGACTTTTACCAGAATTGCCTTAGACATCACTTATCCTTATCATTGACCTAGACAGGGTCCTTACCGCATATTGTGCAACCCGAGTATCCCGAACTGAAAGTTACAGTTAGTACTAAATCATCTGCAGACCAATCTATACTATAAAGACGTTCAAGGATAGGAGTGCAAATGTAAATGTTAGTAAAGAATATCAGTGTGATTAAATTGAAAGATAAAATCTGAATTGAGCTAGCAATGTTAGTTAATTGATTTGTGACTGAAATAATGATAACTAAGTAATTCAAAAATTAAGAAAAGAAAAGTAGTTTTTCACAGATTGATAACTTTGAGTGTTAATGTACCTTCAGGACTTGCTAGTTTCAGTATAACATCCATAACAGTTTCAGGGCCCCCCCCCTTCTCTTGCCTATTCTTGCACATTTTGAAGTGTGCTGATCAGAATTGAACAGTAAAATTAAGTTCTATATTAAACCCAAGTGTATTAGTGTTTTTTCCGATTTTAATAGTGACATTGTATGTGTAATTTCAAAATTGCTGATTCTAGGGTAATCTATGCCCGATTTCAGTCTGATCAATATACAAAGTGCAGCTCGTAGTAATCATTGCTGTGTGGTGTTGTGTAATTTTAGCTCGTACAAAGTAGTACAAAAGAAGAAAACCTTAGTTCAGTAGATTCTTTCGGGTTCTAAATTTTGCTATAAAACGCAACATTACTACGTGTTGTTATGCTGGTACGTGCAACTACTTGTACAAGGAAAAACTCACTTAATGCCTAATTAGGCTGGCGACCGTATTATTAATCATTGGTAGTATCTACTGTGTGTACTTCTTGTCCATGCGAACGCGCAATTATACTTTACATTTGCTTGACGCATCACTGTAGTTATTGACTGAATATAAGTCCGAATTGCTTCCATTAGGTACACGCGGTCAACTTATGTACTAAATCCTTGTTTACAAGGTGAAGCCCGTGAACTTATTACAGTACAGGCTTTATTGAGCTAACGCACGTCCGACAGGGCGGTAGTGTTACATGCTGACAGATTAATAGCGGCCTTTGGATACTATGTCAGCCGAGGAATGATGTTTAAGATCAAATACGAGACTTTAACTCTCCCACACCATTCTGGAGAACTTAACCTCACGGATGTGCGGAACAAGGCTCTAGCTCTATACCATCGAGCGACACTGCGAACTTGGAACCAACGGCAACACGCCATCACGTCGGCCATCCTGAATGTGCTTCTTCCCACGTCCTTTGAACCACCGCTGGCGGTAGGCACAATATCTCTCTCTTTTTCTCACGTCGCGCGTTTCTTTGTTGATTTTAGTTATGTTCAGTTGCAGATACCTTCTACAAGAATCCCCACTACCCGTGAGATATATCGATACTTGCGGCGTCATCATGGTAGCAATGTTGTCAAACTTAAATACCCAACGCGAGACTGGCGACAGATTTGGCGAGCTGTCCATACACCTCTCCTCACCACAGCAGCGCGATCGTCATGGTATACATTAATCAACCGCAAGACAGTCAACCGCCAACGATTGTACGACATTCGCATGGTAGATTCCCCGCTCTGCCTTATATGTGACATGCAGGACACCGACGAACATTCTCTGCAGTGCGGTGAGGCAAGGGATGTTTGGCGGCTGACGCAACGCATCATGGCCCTCCTCCGACGCACCGACGAATCCACGATCACGACGGGCGCTTTATTTTTCCCTGACGCTGTCTGTTTCCCCGCACAAAAAACATCGGCAATCCCATGGATTGGAGAACACGCATCGCACTACGTGCTCTCGCGGTCCTTGATATCGGGCATGGACTATTGTCATTATTTACTAGAACAACACGAAATCATCCGATGCCACTCTACATATAAAACGCATTTTGCGAACTTTCTAGGCAGCATGTTTCATAACCCCCCGACGCGGTGGGGAGTCCCAGGTTTACGATGTTTCGAGGAATAGGATTTACTACCAGTGAAGTGACGAGGATGTCACTTCAGCCCTATATTTCTTTCCGTTCTTTTTCATATATGATTTTTCTTTTGGGACATTAAAATTATATGAATAAATAAAATATTATTGTTACTAATAAAAAAATTACGTAAATGCACAATGTTTCCTTCCCGCTGCCTCTCCCTTATCCTGTCAGGAGACGGGGACACCGTGGCCAGGCCTCCAAGTACGACCCCTGCCCACTCTGCCCCCTGACCTACTACACCTTAAATTAACAAAAATGAAGAAAGAAAGAAAAAATAATAAAAAAAAACAAAAAAAACACAAAAAAATGGTCAGCGTGACGGATTGCTGTCCTACGTGTCCGGATTCGATTCCCGGCCGGGCCGGAGATTTTCTCCGCTCAGGGACTGGGTGTTGTGTTGTCTTCATCATCATTTCATCCCCGCCCGTCGTCCACGTCGCCCAGTGTGGCGTTGAATGCAATAAGACCTGCAACAAGGCGGCCGGGCCTGCCCCACAAGGGGCCTCCCGGCCACTGACGCAAGACGCTCATTTCCTTTATATTACAAAAGACAAACATTTTTGTGCGATCAAGGTTCCACAAATCTTATAGTCTAATGTCGTCATTGTTTGTTGCTGCAAATCGAAAATGTGTAACATTTAACATAGACATAACATCTGGTTTGATGATTGATCATTTTCTTTTCCACGCGATATAGTTTCGAGAATACTTTTATTGTTGGAAATGTGTTTTACAATAAAATGGTACTTTCTAAAGCAACATTAGCCCCCTGAAGGGCAGAAGGCGAAATTTCATTTTTTTCTCCATTAGGTGTGTTATTAATCGCATAGCTGAGATTCTGTTGGACGAACGTTTACGATTACAGTAGCACCCTTCAGTCGTTGCCGGAATGGAATGAGCTCATTATTCACTGAAACAATGAGACGCATGTGATTGATGTTCCGACTGTTTCTACGCATCCAAGTTGGGCTTAGGTTTAAATAAGTTCCGATCAGGATATTACTAAACTAATAAATATGTCAGGAACGTTATACTTGCTTACTGCACATTTATTTATCTCTTTTACTCTTCTGTTTCAAGTTACAGGACTGCTCGCCTTCATTTTCTGAAAAATTATTTTGAAGCGAGGATAATTCTGTCCCACCGACCAGTTGCAAAAGTGGTAGATTCCGAAATCAATGCCAAATGAAGTGCAAATTTTGTAGCTTTGTAACCACTGCAACTTTCGGCGGACAGTAGTTGTGGTAATCCGCAGTAACATTTCCTTTCGCGAACAGGCTGGCGTTAATTGGCAATCAGCGGGCAGATGCAGCTCCTGCCTTTGTACTTTGCTTCCGTGCCGCCTGAACATTCTGTTGCTGTGGGATTACCGTAGTGCTCCGAATTGCCTTTTCAGATAAGTAACTCGCCACCTCGAAACAAAGATGTGCGGTAAATTGCACGACCAGTAACAGAGGGAGACACTTCCGCGCGAAAACCCAATAGGGGTATGCACTAGAAGAAGCTTTAGTTGGCCCAGACGAGAGTACGAGAAACATACACTGCAGTAGGAGACTATTTGCTTCATGTCCTACTGATGACTAGGTCGACGTATGTTCGTGGCTGATACGAGCAGTCTCTTTCAGATTTGTTTCGTAGTCATTCGTCCATGCATACTGACCAGTATCGTCGACGTCTCCTGTAGCTTCCTCGTGTCACTGCCAATATTACTTTGACATAGCCAGGAGGTGGAGACTCGTATGCAAGACAACTTCCAGTCTTCATGTTTCATCATTCCTGTTGTATCATTACGTCACCTCATGAAAATTCCGTGAAGATTTATTTCAATAAATTATGGTCGACTTGGGAACATCTAGCATGCTAGAATAATTTCGGTCAGCAACTTCTGTAAAACAATAGAACGAAAAACCAACCCAAGTTGTAAATATTTTATTTTTCATTCGATGACTAGTTTCGGGCAGGGACCCACTTACAAGTAAATATAACAACGTCGAAAACGGCATATTCGGAAATGCCGTTTCCGACTTTGTTACGTTCAATTGAAAATGGGTCTCGGCCTGAAACTAGTCATCGAATGAAAATTAAAATATTTGCAAGTTGGGCTGGTTTTTCGTTCCATGGTCGATTTGTTCAAAGTAGCCTTTTAACGTGAACTTTTGGCTGTTTGGCTCTTTAGGCTTTGATCATGTGTGTAACACCAATCAAGTTACAGTATAGGTTTTTGAAATACTTTGCACAAATATTTTCGTGTTGTTTTGGTTGGGAAATTACTTTATGTTACGCCTTCCGGAAACAATTCCTCAGACAGTAATAATACAGTTTATTCTCCAATAGTTTGTTCTCCATGGGATGCACCCCTATAAATTACGGTAGTTGGATACCCTTCCTTTTTAGTGAACACTAGCACTATACACTGACAACTGCAGGTTCTTGGATGTCTTAGAGAAATCTGAAAGCAACTGTCTATGACCAGGGAGACGTGCGCCATGATACTGATGTCAAGATAATTTTGCAAAACACAGGTCAGTTATAGCGAAAAATTATAGGAGGATGAGGGCAGATCAAGTCCACAGATATGAAAAGGGCTGAAAGAATCGAGTTTGCGGATAGACATATCGGGAGAGTGAACACTACACTGCCTTACAAAAAGGGCGAAGCACATAGATGACATGGGCGGGTAGGTAACCGACCAGCGTTTCTATTTTATGATACGAGAACAACGACCACCAGAGTGCACTATTGTGGCTCGTGTTTGGTGTTGTAGCGTGTACAAAGAACGTAAACAGCCACAGACATTGAGTTACTACTGTGAAGGACACAGAGGTGTTGCGTACTTGTGTGAGACAGTATTATCAGCACCTGACAGCTTGTACAGGGCCTCATTGTGGGTCTCCATTTGGCCGACGTGTGGAATTGTGCTTTACAGACGTACGTGGGGCATTCTCACGTAACGGCGACCCGATATGAAGCTGCATGGGAACTTGAGGATTGTGAAGGTTACCATCGACCATGTCTGACAATCATCAGGCGGGATCGCTGTAACATTCTCCAAGCACATCGCAACCTTTTCACAGCAGCATCTGTCATCTGAGAATAAGTGATGGAATCCCAGAAATATTCTGTGTCATCTCGCACCCTTGGTCGGACACAAGCAACAGCTGCATTACGAAATTACTGTACCGTTCCGTGAGCAGGGCGCTGTGAACACCAGAATACAATGGGGTGCCTTTGAAGTGGTGCCACGACTCTCAAGCGTGGACCGCTGCAATTTGTTCAGCAATGAATCGCTGTTCTGCACTATCCCAAATGACCGTCTTTGACGAAAGTGTTGGTCACGTGCGGTGGGACCCCATCCTTCCAATACTTTGGAGAGCCACTACGGTATTACTGGTACCATCATGCTGAAGAGTCATTAGGCCTCGCTTCAGGTCAAGGCTGAGAGGGATCTCACACCACAATTGTATGTCATGGTCCCTTAGTTAGCTAGAATTTGTTGCAAATCTAACTCCCAGCGCAAACTCCTAAGCGAGTGGAAAAATGAGCAAGGGACTTCTGTAATGAGAAGTGTAAAAGAAAGAACCTGCAAAATTACAGACCAGTATCCTTGACATCGGTCGGTTGCAGAATTACTTAACACATTCTGAGTTCCAATATTAATGATTTCCTTGAGATCTCGTATGACGGTATTGTGGCGTTACTTTTCAAAGGGTATTGCCTGCACACATACTGTGTGTTTGTACCAAAAATTCAGTGTGATGTTGAGTTATCCGCATGGTTCCCACAATTTCAGATTTGTCCCCGACAGGACATGTGTAGGACTAGTCCCGAAGTCCATATCCAGGATATCAAGGACAAGTTGCAACAATCCCAGAGGATATAACGGCTTTATGACACCCTTTCCCACGGAATTAATGCATGCATCCAGCCCAGAATGGGTGCAACAACATATTAATATTAAACTTCCTGGCAGATTAAAACCGTGTGCCCGACCGAGACTCGAAATCGGGACCTTTGCCTTTCACGGGCAAGTGCTCCACCATCTGAGCTACCGAAGCACGACTCACGCCCGGTACTCACAGCTTTACTTCTGCCAGTATCTCGTCTCCTACCTTCCAAACTTTACAGAAGCTCTTCTGCGAACCTTGCAGAACTAGCACTCCTGAAAGAAAGAATACTGCGGAGACATGGCTTAGCCTCAGCCTGGGGGATGTTTCCAGAATGAGATTCTCACTCTGCAGCGGAGTGTGCGCTGATATGAAACTTCCTGGCAGATTAAGACTGTGTGCCCGACCGAGACTCGAACTCGAGACCTTTGCTTTTCGCGGGCAAGTGCTCTACTATCTGAGCTACCAAAGCACGACTCTACAGCTGTAGAAATACAAAAACACGCGAATAGTTTGAACAAGAAAGAGGAAAGCCTTAAGGTTAACGGATCCTGGATTCCCGTACTGCAGCGAACGACCGTCGCAGGTAGCAAGAGGAAAACCGCACCGGAAATGACCGCGGAGAAGCCCTCGGACGTTGGCGCGCCAGGTACATATAGTCTGCGGCCGCGAGCTCGGCTCCAGTTCACCACCGGGAATGGAGGGTGAAGCTTTGACTATGCCAGCCACTCGTGCTGGCGAAACGTCAGAAAAATCATTAGATGAACGTCGGCCGCAGAACCCGAGACAGAAGCCAATAGGCAGTTTGTCAAAAGTTGAAATGGTTCAAATGGATCTGAGCACTATGGAACTCAACTTCTAAGGTCATCAGTCCCCTAGAACTTAGAACTTCTTCAACTTAACTAACCTAAGGACATCACACACATCCATGCCCTAGCGGTCGCGCGGTTCCAGACTGTAGCGCTCAAGCTCACAGTAGTAATAAAATGTACATCAATAAACAACAAATTCATTCTTTTAAGAGAAATGCCAGATCTCACCAAAAACCTTCCAACGTGAGTACATAAAACGATCTAACATTCATCGGGCCACTGGTGTTTGCCTATGACGACCATGTCCGATGTTAAATTCATGCACAACTTGGGCAAGCGAGAACTTGACACCTTTCGAGTCAGACTCGATATTCGACCTCAGTGGTCATTAATATACTTGATGCACTAGAAAATATTAATTTCACACCCGAGCAATAATGGCGAAGGTCAGTGAAACGCTCAAAAATTTGCAATAAAAGAAAACACAGTTTAAATACACTCCAATATATCATCCATGAAGGGAATTCACACAGGGAAGGGGGCGGAGGGTGATTTTAGCAGCTTGAGTATGGAGTGACGAAGAACAGCGGGCAAACCATAACGGGAGCAAGTTCAGCACCAGAACACATATGCCAAAATCTATAAACAGAAGTACCTCATCCAAAAATATGTTGGGGCGCGCAGTTACTACAGAAAATCATCGTCATCGTGACGTCCACATCAGTAGACAGTCACTCCCAAATCCAGATAGTCAGTTGGGCTCATCAGCGTAGAGCCCAACACCTCACACCAACACGGCCCTGTAAAAGTTGCCACCCACCTGGACGAGCAACCGCCGACCACGCCCGGTAATCGTCTCGTGTCCCAAGAGGGAGTGAGATGTACGCATTTCTACAACACAGGTTCAAATGGCTCTGAGCACTATGGGACTTAACATCTGAGGTCATCAGTCCCCTAGAACTTAGAACTACCTAAACCTAACTAACCTAAGGACATCACACACATCCATGCCCGAGGCAGGTTTCGAACCTGCGACCGTAGCGGTCGCGCGGTTCCATACTGAAGCGCCTAGAACCGCTCGACCACTCCGGCCGGCTACAACACAGGGGGCTTACCTCAGTCGATCTTCTCGATGAGTGCAAGTAAGTGCGGCGGCTTGCAGACTCCAACAGCTGTAGCAGACAAGCTAAAAAGGTGGCCCAGAGTACAGAAGTCGGTGAAGATTTCTTAAGGAAGGAGGGAAATAATAGTCCCTTGATTACTGAACATTAAAGGTTCCTCTGGCACTGCTGGTAACCCTATTTCCCATCAACTGCCCATCTACTTGGTCTGGCTCTATCTCTGTAGAGAGGGCGGTGCCGAACCTAACGTATAGACCAAAATTCAAACATCAGGCGACGAGCGATAAAGAGGCAGCGTCGACTGTACGCTGCGGGGTTCCACTGTGACCTGAGAACTGCTGGAGCCCTATTCATATCCCCAAAAGCTCGTCACGAGGAGGTTACCTTAACCTTCTGTAATGCACGAGGAGGGTCATGTACGTGCTCAGTACTTTTCTCCTTGCTGCGGCCACATCAGTTCATCCTGCCGCTTGTGTAGCCAATCCCTGGAGCTGTTCGTCTATCCCGGCGCCGTAAGGTCGGCGGACGCTGCAATTGCTTTCGACACACATCCTGTCCAGTAGCCGGCTCCTAGCTCGGCTATAGTAAGAATTCTTCTCAACAGCTCTAACTAAAATATTCGAAGAGACGGAGATTTGTGACAATCGTAATCTCACCGTTCGTCACACACTTCTCTCACTGCCCCGCCGTCCGTCAACAACCTGTCTCCGACTCCCTCTAACCATAGAGCCAACTACAAGAAGACCGAAGCGGCACACGGTGGTGGAACAGGAGAACGGATTGCCCCAGTAAGCAAAGATATAACGGCTCGGAAAACGACCTGACGCGGTTCATATGCCGTCCCTCGTGGTGCAACGGTTAACTCTGAAGTGTATTGTGCTCCCATGAGGAAATTAAAGTAAGATCTTTGGAAATGTTCGTCGCTACAAAAATGCAAACGAACTTTCCACAACCAGAACCTCGCACCTTCCTACGTCCATCTGTTTGGCCCTCTGAAGGATGAACCCCACAGAAAGCAGTATGTGGATGATGCAGTGTTACTGATGCAGCAAGACTTTGGCTCCAGCGCCGACCAGTAGTCTATTGTACAGGCACTCCCAGGAAGGTGGCGTAAGGCCGTCACACTGAATGGGAATTATGTTGAAAAACAGAGTTTTTTAGCCAAAAGAGTGGGGAATAATATGGTAAAAAAAGTGTGACGTTACTTATTGAACTCCCCTGGTATAGATGTTTTCAGACAATACTTTCATTCTGAGATGTATCCCAGTGAAGACTATGCTAACAACTTAACATGAATATTTGAAATGATCCAGAAACGTTTCCCACATCACAAACCTAATCCTACAGCTATTGTATACTACGTAATAGGCAGTAAGCTGCGCTCCCCGTTGTTACTTTTATACAAATGTCAAATCTGCAGTGGAACGTTATTCGTCTTGCGGAGGACGCAGAGAGCTGCAAGTGTAACCCATTCTGTTAACGTCTCTTAGCAGGTCTTGTAACCAAAATCTTCTTCAAAAAGATAATTTTACATCATGTTGTCTCAAAAGTGTAATGCCTTATGAGTCATTATTGTGTAGACGCGAGATACTCGGATGATAGCTACGGACTCCTTTCGTCGGACAGTGGTTCTGGTAATCTGCAGTAAGGTTTCCGTTCGGGGCCCGACGGGCGTTAATTGGCAATTAGCGGGCAGATGCGGCTCCTGCCTTTGTACTTTGCTTCCTTGCAGACCGCACATTCTGTTGCTGTGGGATAATCTTCCTGCTCTTAACTGCCTTCACTGATAAGTAACTCGCCTCCTCGAAACAAAGATGTGCGGTAAATTACTCCCTTGGCAGCAGAGAGAAAGGTTTCCGCCCGAAAACGCAATATGGGTTTCCACTGAAGAAGCATTCAGCTCGTCCACGTGAGGGTATGAGAAAATAATGCGTAAAAATCTGTTCTCTTTTGTCCTATGATGACGGAATCGACATATATTCTTAGCTGATACGAGCACTTCTTTTGACACTCGTTTCACAGCCATTCGACAAAGCCTGTTTACTAAGAGCATTGTCGTCTTCTAGAGATCTCTCGTATCACGAAGACTTCTTAGGACGTAGCCATGGAGGTGGTAACGTGTAAGCAAGAAACTTTCCTGTCATCATGTTATATCGTTCATATTGTTTCCTTGTCACGTCAATAAAGTTCTGTGACGAATATTTTCATCGATCTATAATCAGATCTATAATCAATATGCTCGTCCAACCTTTCCTAAAACTAACTAATGTCGCTTCTCAAATAAAACCTCTGATGACAGAAGCTTCAGTCTTTATTGGTATGAGACATGTGAGAATAAGCTGATGCCTTTCCTTACGGAGCATTTTCACTACTATTTTGTTCTTTGCTTTCTTCAGAATCTCAGGCAGATACAAATATTCAATTCCGTTTGCTTCATCACATTTTAAGCTTTTTGTTTTCTTAATGGCCCATTTTCCTGACATACGTTGCAATGTAAATATATTAATGGTATCCGATTTCTCACTTTTTTGTGTTTTCGTGGGAGAACCCTTACATTTCCATCGTTACGAACACCATATGCAGCTCTAATATCCTGAATGTAGAACTTCGTTACGCAGTTGCTGTCTTCTTTATGAGAAATGCTGATTTGATTTCTATTTATCTCCATGTTTTTATTCAAGTTTCTCTTGGTCATCTGTCTTCAGTATCGGTTATGTGCACTGTAAGTTCCCAAGGTACGAGAAAAATTAATCGCAGACCAGCCTCTATTGAATTATATCCTTGAAAGAAATAGATAGGGACCTGTACAGTTTGAAAGAACTCAAACCGATACTGCAGGTCGAGATCTAACAAGCAATCCTGCTACCTTATACTGACGTGTCTGGAATAACACAACATTGACTGTTTTCCACAGTTCACCCTAACCGGATGCGGAGGAGGAAAGTGACCCATTATCTAGTGTCAGCCCCTGCCCATAGGTGTTTTGGCGGAAACAGTACATCCATGGCCTGACCAGACTTCAAGGTACACGACTACAAGAATATAGTTTGGTTGGTAAAATTCAGTAAGCTTCAAATCAAACTCAGTCAGCCATACAGAAGGATGTACACGAAATTTTATGGACAAAGAGAGAGAGGGATGTTCCTCAAGCAGTTCGGAGGTTGCGGTGAGTTTACGATTTCCATCATTAAAGGAAGTCTTAAGAGACTACTCAGGACTCCCTCCATCCTGAAACCTGCAAGATGCGAAAAGGAACGCGGTGGTCATTGTAGCCTTGCGTTTGAGCATTCTGATGGCTTGGTTCGCACAAATCGTTATTCGCTAAAGGCAGAGATTTAGGTTCAGGTAATTGTCTATTTCACTACTTAGACTTATCACGAAATAATCACATCACATATTGATTTGTGAAATAATATAAGACGACTGAACATTTCACTTTCTGTGTACAGTAAACTTTACAATCCCCTTTGTAGTGATTTCCCGAAAAATTTCCTCCATCTGATTTTCGTTCCTGACCATGTAACAATCATTCCAGAACTATTTGCTTATCTTCGCTTGTTTGCGAATAGGAAAAAGAGATAAGCATTACACAGAAATAAAAATAAGTACCTCGGGTCCTATTACGACTGTCAATAGATCCGCACACAATTAGCAATACTATTTTATGACTGTAATATGCGTCTTAGATTTGTAACTTCAGCTTCCTTGCTCTTCATTTTTCGAACAAGAGAGACATCAGCTACAAACTACAGAAATACCTTACTCCAATCAGAGAAGGAAGATTTGGGGAAGGAGTGGGGGCGATCGTATAGTTGGAAATTTTTGCACGGTGATACGAGGGAGTGCCTTGAATAACTCATGACCTATGAGGCCTGAGTGATAGGGTGTGTGTGGTTTTGAAGGCCACTATCTAATGTTTCTCTCGAATTACTCCAAAAGTGTGGCACCTAGTGAAATGTTGCCTAGAACAAAATTAAACTACATTAAATTTCCTACAAAAAAGGTCCCATAATTTTTCTCTATGGCTGATATAATACCATATAGCTGCTTTTTGTGACGTAGCGTAAGAGATAGTGGGAAACCACCTCCTCGACCTTCTATTCGAGCTCATGCGGATGAACACAACCCGCCGACCTACCTTCCCTCGTGCTTCTATCCTATACTTCTCTCCCCTCCCTACACCCCCTGCAAAACAGTTTCCCCCTTTGTGCGGCTCTACCGTACTTAGATGTGATACATGCATATAATATTTGTTTGCCTCTCAGATTGGCCGCCCGATTTGGGGCGCCATGTCACTGACTGCGCGGCCCCTCTGGCCGGAGGTTCGAGTCCTGCATCGAGCATGGGTGTGTGTGTTGTTCTTAGCAAAGATTAGCAAAAGTTAGTTTAAGTAGTGTGTAAGTGCAAGGACCCATGACCTCAGCAGTTTGGTTCCATAGGAACTTAACACACATTTGAATATTTTTGAATATTTGTTTTTCACCCACTTAATTTAAGGACAGACTTGAATTTTGTACCGTTAGAACAGTATTTTAAATAATCTGCTATATTTCCAGCCCTGAAAGCGGAAACTATTAGGCTTGGAGAAAAAAGTAAATAGGGCCATTTTTGTAAGCTGTTTGATACACTTTAATTTTGCACTGAGAAACATTTTCGCTAGATGCCGAGGTACTCGAGTTATTCGAGAAAGACATAAAAAAGTGTCCTTAAAATCCAACACCATCACAACGCCCATACCCTACTGGCCAGGAGTTCTAGTATGTTTTCATTACAATCCATCCTAGCTCCGTGCACAAATTTCTGACTACACGATTTTTTTCCGCTTGCCGACATTCTCGGTCTTCATTGGCTTCACTGTCATACCCGTGAGTTTGTTCAGCTCAATAGAGGTGTAGCCCGTGTTTTGTCATTTGCATTAATCTCTGTGGGGTTAATTTTCCATCTACCCATATAAAACGGCACAATTTTAGAGACTTTAGTGGTCCCATACAGATAAGGCTTTACGTATAAAGACTGCAGTGGGAAGTGAAAATTTGTACCAAGGCCAAGAACCGAACCCTGGTTTCCTGCTTACTACGCAGGTGCGTTAGCTACTAAGCCACCCTGGCACAGTCGTTAACTCAACTGCATGGATTACCCTGGCATGCCTCCCTCCTCGACCCAAATCCTCACTGCCACCCGAGTCTACTTTAAATTCCTCCTTACAGTTCTGGAACAGCACCTCATCATCGAACATAATTGGGGGATCTACCCCTGAAATACATTACTGGTCTCATAACGTCTCATAAATTTTGTCATTTCATTTGTATAAGTACCTGCACCTGGTTTTCAGGCTGGATCCCCCGATTACGGTCGATGTCGAGGTGCTATTCCAGAACATGGAGAGCCTCGGTAATTTTGTTCGTGTGTAAGAGGGAATTTAAAGTTGACTGCAGTGGGAATGAAATTTTGGATAGGGAGGGTGGGGGGCCGGGGGGGGGGGAGGCGTGCCAGGGTAATCCATGCAGTTGAGTGACCGACTGTATCTAGGTGACATAGGGTTAACAGTCCTGCCTAGTAAGCAGGAGACCTGGGTTAGATTTTCGACCTTGATACAATTTTCACTCACCTCTTCAGTCTACATACACAAAATCCATTATTCCTTTTCTCTGAGCCTTTACCTACCTCTTTCCTGTCAGTATAGATATTTGTAGTTTCCGACTTCTGACCCTCCGGACTGTAGCAAAACTTATTACAGCTCAGAAAACTTAATGATAGACAGATGATGGACTAAAAACAAGAACTTCGAACAAATACATTACCTTGGATATCATTACGTGGATCACCCCACTGACTGTTTGGTGTGTCTGAGCTAAACAGATCACTTGCATACACTTAGGACTGACTTTGGATTGTGACATTGTACGACAACCTTTAGTATCTTATAGAACAGTTGCACACTCGAGCAGGAACATTTGCTGCTGTTGAAATTGAGATATTCAGTAACGCCAGACCTTTATACTCATTTATTTTCATTATACTAATTTGACGGTGCCTTCGCATCAACTATACTCAATAACTTTGCCTCTCTGCAACTACTTCGAGATCAAATGGCTCTGAGCACTGTGGGACTTAACTTCTGAGGTCATCAGTCCCCTAGAACTTAGAACCTCTTAAACCAAACTAACCTAAGGACATCACACACATGGATGCTCGAGGTAGGATTGAAACCTGCGTTCGTAGCGGTCGCGCGGTTCCAGACTTTAGCGCCTAGAACCGTTCGGCCACCACTTCGAAATGATCTGAGCAATTTCCACACACTTAATATTTGTCCCACTGATCTATCTATTCTTATAAGAAGAGTTTCTTTTTAATACTGTCGAGTAATACAACTTTCAAATGCAGTAAGTACATCTGGATTTGGAATACGCTCGTTAACTGCTGTACTAGTCTGTGCTCCAGACGAAATTATTTACAAACGTTGTAGTAGAAGGAAGGAAGCAGGAAGATTGGGTTTAACGTCCTTCGACATCGAGGTGATTAGAGACAGACCACAAGCTCGGACTGTATCAAGGATAGAGAAGCAAATCGGCCGTGGCCTTTCAAAGGAACCATTCCACCATTTGGCTGGAACGATTTAGAGAAATCATGGAAAACCTAAATTGGATGGCCACACACGGGTTGATCCGGCGTCCTCCCGAGTGCGACTCCAGTTTGTTAACCACTGCACCGCCTCGCTCGGTTACGTACCACTGGAGATAATTTTTTAAAGAAAGCTGTCTTCACAGGCCCAGATCTGTTTCTAATGTTTCTCGCGCTCTGTTCTCTTGTGTTACCTGTTCCTTAGCTAGCAGCAATGACTTACTTTGTACGACATCTTACATTAGTCCATATTCAGGAACAGTCTACCGAAAAAACGAGTGTCGTAACAATGACAATAATCTTGAAACATGACCTCATCATGGTTTAAAGACGACACCAGCTCTGCTTCTTTTGGTACAAATTAAGAAGAATTTGACTGAAACAAATATTGACTATAGAATCCTACGCACATATACAAGGCCACTGTTACAATACAATAATTACGATAATTAGTCTTCATTTTAAAAATAGCAATAATCCTGAACACTGTCTTTAACTGACAATAATCCATTTTCATGTCAGTAGAAAAGACAGAAAATACAGAATCATGTAGTTATAAACTGTCAGTGGTAAAAGAAGGAAATTGGACGAAGCAGGAGAGGAAAGTGAGAAAGAAGATATCTACATAGTCTTGCTCAATACTGTAATACTGTAGTAACTTATCGCACGCGATATCCACTCACACACTCACACACACACACACACACACACACACACACACACACACACTACATCAGTTGAACTGTCTACGCAAAATACTTACACATGTTACTACGGTAATAAACAGCGTATACATACAGAGTGTCGCATTTATCTTGACCACCCTACGTAACTGTTTGTCCATATGCAAGTTACAAAATGTTTCAAGCAAATGTTCTTCAGCCGTCGGGGGTCATCAATCAGCATGATTGCCTTCTCTGTAGCTTTGTTTTTTACAACGATATGAACAGCGGTATGACTTTTTTGAATGGCACCTTGTATTTTTATTCGGTAATTCGTTTCCTCTCCTAAAGACCTATTCAGAAATGTATCACAGTGTACCATTCACTGAAACACAACGTTAGTAATTACATAACACAACATTGACCTTGAGCCCGGGATCACAAACTCGTCCACTTGCTGGAGTTGTCACAAAACAAATTAAAACGAAGTAAAAACATAACAAAAAATTGACTTTGACTCTCCTGTACCATTGCCCAGGAGCAGAACATTCAAAGGTGCTCAAGGTGGCCGGCCGGAGTGGCCGTGCGGTTCTAGGCGCTACAGTCTGGAGACGAGCGACCGCTACGGTCGCAGATTCGAATCCTGCCTCGGGCATGGATGTGTGTGATGTCCTTAGGTTAGTTAGGTTTAAGTAGTTCTAAGTTCTAGGGGACTAATCACCTCAGAAGTTGAGTCCCATAGTGCTCAGAGCCATTTTAACCAAACGTTCTGATTCTTAGCGGCTCTTCATCCAGAAGACTAGGAAGAATTCGTCTGAGGAAGTTGGCATACGCTGTGCCGTTTACACTACTATTGATGTAATAAGAGGCAATAATTGTAGTACCAGGCATCCCACACCAGATACTAACTCTCCAGTGACGCTGATGTTCCACCTGTCTAAGCCATCGTGGGTTGTCGCTGGACCAATAATACATGTTCCTTGTATCTGCCTGTCCTTTGTTTGAGAAGGAACATTCATCGGTAAATACAACATTTGAGAAGAAGTTCGGGTTGGCGAGGATTTGCTGCTGTGCCCGCTGACAGAACAGTACACGATTCTGGAAATCATTCCCATGCAATTCTTGGTGTAGGTGTACGTGGTAAGGATGGAACCGGTGACATGTAAAAATACGATGTACACTCGTTTTAGGAATTCCAATTTCGTGTTCAAGCTGTCGTGTGCTTACATGTGGATTCATAGCAAGGGAAGCGAGAACAGAAACTTCGGCAGATTTTTCTGTGCCAGTGCTACGACGATTGCGTTGTAGTGGTTTGATACTTCCCGATTCCTGAAGCGTCGCAACAAGACGGGAAAACATCCGTCGGGAAGGTGAGTTCTTGTCAGGTTATCGCACTCTGTACTGTTCCGCTGCCTGCGTAGCATTTCGCCTACCTTCAACAACAACAATAAAAGAAACGTTATGTCGATGAATTTTGTAAGAAGAATAGTCTTCACTGTATGCTTAATCTACAGAACAATATTTAAAAGGACTAAACTACTGTACTAAATGTACCCGTACGTAAGAAAACAGTATTGCAATTACTGTTCTGCTAACTTACATCCCCATAGATGAGTAGCATTTCTACATTCTCTTCGTTGGTGTACATTCTGCTCACACAACCCTTCAACTGACGAAGATTGACGGAATAACGGGTGTGCATTCTGCTTATGTTTACATTTGTCCTCTGCCAACGTAAGCACTTGGATGTGTTCCATTACCCCGAGTACCTGCACTAAGGAGAGGAAATTAATTACCGAATAAGAGATCAGAGCGCCATTTAAAAAAGTCATACCGTTGTTCAATCTTTGTAAAAAACAAAGCTACAGCGAAGGGAAACATGCTGATTGATGTCCCCCTGACGGATAAGAACATTTGCTTGAAAAATTTTGTAATTTGCATCTGGACAAACAGTTATTTCGGGTGGTTAAGATAAATGGGACACCCTGTATACATATATTCTCATAGTAACAGTACATACGTACATAAATACGGTTATCTGCGTTTTCTGCCTTCTCTGGCGACATTAAAATAACTGTCGCGACTGAATCCGGTCATTGGTGCATTTTTATTTTTACGATTAAAAGTAAAAAATATTGCTTAAGATTGTGAATGCATGCTCCATTCCTTGGGAAGGTAAAATGTAGAAAACGTATTGGAAAATAAGTTAAACATAGTAAAGTTCGTGGCAGTACATTTCAAAGATTTCCCGTTATCCTTTGCCGCAAAGATGTCTTATGTTCCTGACATAATTTTTTACTGTCTTGTTTCATTTTTATCTGGAACTCCTTCTCCTTCCGGATGTTGTTACCAAATTTTAAACGCTGAGTTACCAATCCTACGACTGTATCTGAATATTATTCCTGTTTCCCTGTAGAAACTACCTTCAGGGAGACTGATAGTTACTAGTGGACCAGGAGGGCACGGGAGCAGCACGGGAATGAAATGACTGCTCTTTAATTTTAACGGCTACTGATGCTGACGTGGAGAATTGTGTTTTCGTCAAACGTTTACAAAAAGGGGGAAAATTGATTTAAAAATCTGCAGTTGTTGACGTGATACATTTTTGTGTCAGAAATAGAGAGGATAAAAATGTCATGTGGTTTGTACCATCAGATGGCGCCACTTGAAGCTTGACAGCTCCATCGAATTTTGCACATTTATATCTGAACAACGAGTGTCTCATGGAGAGAACGACACCCTGCTTTTGGCGTTTCATTTAAACAGCTAAACACGATTACCATTCGGCGTTAACAGTCGGCGTGAATGAACGCTTTAACATGCAATTAGCTGCCCTAGTTTCCTATTTGTTTTTATTTAGTCTACTAACAGCGTTGTAGAAGTGCGAGAGAAATCTGCTACGCGAAAACTAGGAAACAAATCTATTCTCGCATGGAAAAGGACCACTCTAGTTGAAAAATGAGCTATGGCATCTTCCAACATAAATTTGTAATATGGTAATATAGTGGACTGACTACATACAAGGAGATGTTTTCAATAAGCAACTAAACAACGTAATGCCATTTATTCACAGACAGCACCTTACGATGCTGTAGAGGCACATGGGATAAAAAAGAATTATTGATCACACTATAGTTTGAAAATTTTATCATGGCTGCTCCACTGTCTATTCGCAACAAAGAAGAGCAACGTTCAGTGATCCGTTTTTTGTGATCGAAAGGCGTATCAGGTGCCGAAATTCACCGAAGACTTTCAGTACAGCACGGGAACAGTGTGTTGCCACTACAGAGTGGCTACAAATGAATTGAAAATTTCCGAAATGGTCGCACCAGTGTTACGCACGATGAAAGAGCCGGACGACCGTTTACCACCACAAATTAAGAAACCACTGAGCGTTCACGTGAAATGATTTTCTTAGACAGACGATTAACTATTGACGAAGTGGCACATCGTCTGCAAATTAGTCACGGTTCTGCCTACGAAACCATCCACAACAGACTTGGGTTTCATAAAGTTTGTGCAAGAAGGGTCCCAAAACAAATCACACAAACGTGCTTGGACATCTGCAAAACCATTTGAATCGCTATGGTAAATAAATTCTTAGACAGGATCATTACTAGTAACGAAACATGGATCTATCATTACGAGCCTGAGAGTAAATGGCAGAGTATGGAATGTAAACATCCAAATTCGCCGTGAAAAAAAAAAAGTTCCAGACCCAACCGTCCGCATGAAAACTGAAGCTTACGGTTTTTTGGGCCGCACAAGGTCCAGCAGTGGAACATTACGGGGAAAGCGGCACAACAATATACAGTGTACGTTGCAGTAAGTTGCTTACTGCCAAGCTAAAGCCTGCAATTCGAAGCCAACACCGAGGATTGTTGTCAAAAGGTGTGTGTTGTTACACGACAACGCCCGTCCGCATACTGTTGCCCACACTGCTGAAACACTCCAGAAACTCACATTTGAAGTACCGGATCATCCTCCATATAGTCCTTATCTTGCCCCTTCTGACCATCACTGACCATGCACTCAAACAGGCATGAAGAGGCTGTCGATCTGCCCCTAACGAAGCAGTGAAAGAAGCGGTGCATTCCTGGCTCGCAGCTCGACCGAGCACGTTCTTTTATGAGGGCATCGGGAAGCTTGTACAACGATGGACCAAGTGCGTTGAAACGCAAGGAGACTATGTCGAAAAATTATTTCATTAGAATAAAATTTTATAACTACTTTGCGGATAATAACTGACTTACCCTCGTACTTGTACGTTATCACTCATGGTACTGTCTCTAACCAAGTTATGCTAGATTACTTTTTTTGAAAAAGTGTTGACCTGCTGCCCCGATGTAAACCAGCAAAAGGAACAGGGCCAAGTGCAACAAATGTCGATTCACATCGGCACAATCTTGATGTTTCCCCACAGGACCAGAAGAAGGTGCATTTCTGGTAATTTTCTGACTTCCGCAGATCTTACCACAGCCACAATTTGCTCTGAATACCTTTCCTTCATACATCTGCAAAATTCTGCTACTGAAACTGCGTTGTCCAGTATCAGAGAGGGAATACGGCCCCCTGGTTACCCTTCAGATGAGCGCTCTACATAAAGCACTTAGAATCGCACTTGACCTATTAAAGAAAGTGCTTTCTACTAACACATGCCTTCTTAGGACTGCTACACTATCCGTCAGCAGGAAACAGCTAAACAGCATATTATGAGCTCAGTTCGAAAGATATGTGTGCGTATGTATTTAAAGACTGTTCGTTTGCAGAATGTAATGCGATTTTGTATACACTGAGGTCCCAGAACTCATAGGATAGGTCCTAATACCCTGTCGAACCTCCTTTGGAGCGGCGCAGTGCAGCAACTCGACGTGGCATGGACTCAACAGGTCGCTGGAAGTCATCTGCAGAAATAGTGAGTCATACTGCCTCTGTAGCCGTCCATAATTTGGAATGGTTTGCAAGTGCAGGATGTTGTGTACCAACTGACCTCTCGGATATGTCCCATAAATGTTCGATTGGATTAATGTTGGGTCATGTAGCCAAATCTTTCACTCGAAATGTCCAAAATGTTCTTCAAACCAGTTGCGAACAATTGTGGCCCGGTTACAAGGTAAATTGTCTTCCATAACAAGCAGTCCATGAATGGAGATGGTCTCCAAGTAACCGAACGTAAGCCAGAGGACTCAGTCCAATTCATGTAAACACAGAATGCTCAGTGACTTGTCGACGAGTCCATGGCTTCGTAGGCTTTGCCCACACTCGAACGCTAGCATCAGTTCTTACCAACAGAAATCGGGATTAATCTGACCAGGCCAGAGTTTTCCAGTCATCGAGTGCCCAGTCGATATGGTTACGAGCCCAGGAGATGCGCTGAACGGCACTCACGTCGGTCGTCTACTGCCACAGCCCATTAACGCCAAATTTCGCCGTACACTGCTAACAGATACGTTCCTCGTACGTCCCACTTTTGACTTCTGCAGTTAAATGACGCAGTGTAGCTTGTTTGTTAGCACTGACAGCTTTACACAAACACCGCTGCTATTGGTTGTTAAGTGAAGGCCTTTGACCACTGTGTTGTCCATGGTGACAGATAATGACTGAAGTTTGGTATTATCTGCACACTCTTGACACTGTAGATCTTGGAATATTGAATTCCCTAACGATTTCCGAAATGGAATGTCCCATGCATCTAGCTCCAACTATCTATCATCGTTCAAAGTCTCATAATTCCCGTCGTGCGACCATAATCATGTCGGAAACCCTTTCATATGAATCACGTCAGTAGGAATGCACTGCCCTTTTTTACCTTGTGTACGCGACACCTAAGTCTGAATTCGCATTTCTATTTAGAGATGTGAGCATATTTTAAACTGACTGAAACAGGTGTTATTCTTACAAGACACATTTCTTCAACCAACAAACCATTCACTGCCTTACGTGTTTTGTTTCAGAACTATTATTGTTCGGTTTCTCAATTTTTATTTTGTAGGCTATAACAGTCGACTCGTGTTTTTGCCTTGTTTCTCTGCACTATTCCCAGAGTTTATAGGGCGCTCATAAGTGACTTCCAGTATTATTGCACTACGTGGCTTTTTCTAATTTCTGCGAACCATGTTCTATTATGCTCCAAGTTGGAAGAGTCCTCGCGTGTTAGGCTTCTAGAAATTTCTTGCAGTAGTCAGTTTGTTATTAGTGTCTTTATCGGTGAAAATAGGTGAAGACGTCCGTAAATTCGAGAAGAATACCATTATACAAGAGGAGTCCTCACAGTCTCAACATGTTGTCGCGCCTTCATGGCAATGTCAGCTTCGCTTCTCAAAGAAGAACACCTTTATACCAGAGTCAACCAGTCTCAACATCTTTCACTGTCGTGCCTTCGTGACAGTGGCAGCTGTGTTTCTCAAAGCTTGTAGCGGTACAGAACCAGCCGGGCTTGTTCCTGTCTGACTGTGACCCAATGCAGTGCTGTAACTGTTGCGCTGAGTCTCATGCCATTAAGTTAAGCCTCCCTCACGTGAAAAGTGAGCGCGAACGTGGATGTAACGGAATTTCTATGGAGTTGGTGAGCTTAGAGAAACGATCACACAGGACGCGTTTGCCAATGGTGATCTGCTACCGCAGTGCAGTTCTTCGGCAACTGTACAAATTATTTTTAACGCCAGTGACAGAGATGGTGGTTTCCTAAAATGTAAACGATTCAATATCTTAATATCATTAGAGATTCCGACGATAAGCGAAGAAAATTTTGGTGAAACTTTTTGAAGCATCAGTAATTCAAATAGTGGAAACATATCGAAAATGATGTTTTGAAGGTGTTCCATTTCCACACAGGGAAATCGTTACTGACATTGCAGCATACTACACGGATGTGCTAAATATCTAAACCAACTTTTGTGGTGATTATAAGTTAATTTGATCAAGTAATCTGAGATTCGAACATTTGTAAGGAGTTGAGTTTACAGTATCTCGCAAGGGAATTTCGAATGTGGCGCGGGGCGCACGCAGCAGACACGAATTTCTCCAGGAACTTTAGAGGTCCTTGTGTGAAGAGCGCTAAGGAACAATAAACCGAAAACAATGAAAAGACAGCAGACATGGAAGTACTGTGAGGAGAGAGAATTCTACATCCTATGGTGGAAAAGATACAGCGTATGACTTGTGGTGTCAGCCACAATTCAGGCTGCAACTTCGGGTTGTTTTTAGGTCATTCTGATTGAAGAGACGAATGCAAAGACTTAACTATTGTGTCATGGCTCTCGCTGGTTGAATGAAATGTCCACAACTGCCCAGTAGTCTGCGGGCGTGAAAATCGCTTCGCGAACAAGAAAAGCGAGTCCGAGCGCTGAACAGGGAATACAGTCAGCCCCGTGGGATCAGTAGCTTGCTGAAGTTAGATGACGCTGCCACTGCTAGGAAAAAATAAATCTCAAGGACAAGGATAAAAAGATCTCGGAATGTTACATTTGCATAAACATTTATACTTTGCAAGTCAATGCGGTTTGCTCGGAAGCGTATTTTGTTTTTTCCTTTTTTTTGTAGTTTTACATATTTAAAAATCATGTTCTCCTGTTCTGTCTTGGACAGCAGAAAAAATGCTTTCTTATATCTGTCTCCATGAGCTGCAGTTAATTTGTGCAAAGTGTCACCGCACAGCTGAGAGTTAATTGTGGTGCCGTGTTCTATGCACACTGCATTTCAGAGTGAGAGACTAATTCTGGAAACCTCTCCAGGCTATTGTTTGGCCTTTTCTTCGCATTATGCTCTGTCCAAGGTCTGCTGGTCCAGCAAAGAATGTTGGAAAATTTCTGTAAATCTTGCAGTGTAAGAGACAAGGAACAGTAGAACTGAAATTGTGTAGGCGCGTCGTGAGTTATGCCAGCATTCGTGTCCCAGTGCGGCTTATAGACAGTTTCAATCTGTTAGAAATTTTCACACTCATCAGCACACTCAGGCGTATTAATGGAGATATATTTGCATACGACCTGTTCTAACCGGAAATCCAAAATGATCAGATGATTACGTGCACTTAGCACGTTTACTCTTTGAAAGTTGCAATTTGTACCTTCAGTTTCCATTACTTCCACCAGTACTCAGAAACACGTTGAGAAATGAGAACGCAATAGCGATATGCATCACTTTTAGCCAACCACTCTGTATCTTAAGTGTCCGCATTTATCTTTACGAACCAAAACCGTTTTCTTTATCAGAATGAAAACATTTTATTTTAGCTCTATTTCAGTACAATTCCAGCGAAATAATGTTTTGGGAAATTCTATTTGATCTTGTTATACCTGGCTCTTAAAACTAAAAGCAGTAAGAAAGGTTAAATAATAACACCCCTTCGCTGGATACCTGTTACGGAATGGGGTCCGTGTCCAGTTTAAGGAATTTTTTGAGTATTTTCTTCACTTAATTTGTAGATACCGCGAACAATCTCAGTCGGAACCGTGAGAGGGGAATTCAAACTCCACTCCTTCGGTGTACTCTACTTTATACTGATAGCTACACATTTGGGGTGCCCCACATGGAACGAGCAATATTACGAGATGTGACAGGAACGATCACTGGAGGCAAAAAGTCTAGTAACGCGTACCTTAACAACGGTAAAACATTTTATTTAAAAAGTATTTACTGATAAGCCAAAACATTATGATCACTGCCCACAGCGACGTTGGATGCTAAATGGTGGCGTTCCGAGCACGTGACACGATAACAGAAATATCTAAGCGGAGCAGACACGGACAGGGGATCACCCCGGCAAAGATAAGGAGGAAATCGACTTTGACAAAGGTCACATTTTATTATGCAGAGTTAGTGAACGAGTACCTTGAAAATGGTGAACTGGTCGAATGTTGACGTTCTGCTGTTGTGAGCATCTACGGAAATAGGTAGGTGGACAGTGAAACTACCACTAGGCGCTAAATGGTTGGACATCCACAACTCTTCACGCAACGTGAAGGTGGGGTCCGAAGGCTTTTCTCTTCTGTAAAGTAGGATATATGGTGATCTGTGGCATCGCTGGCGAAAGAGCCCTCTCGCAGGAGAGCTTCTGTAAAGTTTGGAAGGTAGGAGACGAGGTACTGGCAGAAGTAAAGCTGTGAGTACCGGGCGTGAGTCGTGCTTCGGTAGCTCAGTTGGTAGAGCACTTGCCCGCGAAAGGCAAAGGTCCCGAGTTCGAGTCTCGGTCGGGCACACAGTTTTAATCTGCCAGGAAGTTTCAGCATTAGAGTGAATTCACGTTGGTGTCTCGGTGTCCAAATTTGCCTCATGAAAGTCCTATGGAACCCATCTGGGTCGGTATCGGGTGCCATCACCGAGTACGCAAATCAGCGCCCCATTATTTACCCGAATCACATGACCTCCGAGTAGACGTCTATTGCCGCACACCTCTACAAACCTACCAACAAAATGTCGTATCCCTGATACGCAGATTCATTGATGTATTTCGTTCTGGAGGCGCACAAACAAGCTTTAAAAGCAGTTGGTCGTAATGTTTTGGGTCATCAGTGTACATTTTGAGCTATTGTCACCCTCAGTATACTCCACTCCTCTACCCCCAACGCCCATTGCGATTTTTACATTGATGGGAACAGTGCTGGAAGTCTCCACTGTTCTTCATTGGACTGAAATCCTGTTTCTTTTAATGTAGATTTGATCTCTGCGAATAGATAAATGTCACGTGGTGTTACGTCAAACAAATAAGAAGGATTGTCTAACACTGGGATGTTGTTCTTCGGTAGAAACCACTTAACAGAGAATGCGGCATGAGCCGGTGAGCTGTTTTGATGCAGAACCCATGACATGTTCTTCTTGTTCGCGTCTTTTTTTTTCTTTTTTTACCCCTCAGTGATGTTGAGCCTTTTCAATGTCTGGACTGGTCCGTAGTTTGTGGACCATAAATAAAAAAACCAAGATTCGTCACGTATTATCATTCTTTCCAAGAAATTGGTATCATTTTCAGTGGTATTCAAAGTGTCAGTACCAACATTTTCATGAAATTCTTTTTGCTCAAACGTAAAAGTTTGGGCTCATATGTAAAATTTTCCTTACGCATTCTTTTTCAATTTCTACAGTTTCAACAATCGATAGAATACTCAACCAACTGTTTCGGTATTTTCACCCGTTTTTGATGCTGAAGGGCGTCCCGGGAGTGAACCATATTCAATGATTTGTCAGTCGTCTCGGAAACTCTTGAAACACT
Organism: Schistocerca cancellata; assembly: GCF_023864275.1. Lineage (NCBI taxonomy): Eukaryota > Metazoa > Arthropoda > Insecta > Orthoptera > Acrididae > Schistocerca > Schistocerca cancellata. The sequence goes on from NC_064628.1 coordinate 277,485,110, forward strand.
CAAAAACTTGAGTATGTGATAAACAGTCTTTGCCAAATACGTTTCTCAGTAAAATAAAGTTGGTCTGGGGATAGCGTCTTCGATTTGTAATCAAAACTTCCTCTCTCAAGTGTTAGAACCCCGCAAAAGCTTAAATTTTGATTAAAAATCATCGACAATGGCGGCCGAAAATATCCGGCTTAAGATGTCACCCTCGTTCAGCCAATGGCCTTGTCAGAGAGGGCGGAGGAGCGGACGGAAGTTCAGGGCATTCTGTTGCTCCTGTGGTGGCAAACTGCCACTAAAGGTGGAAGAATCAGGAATAATCAACGGCGTGAGGATACAGAAGGGAATGGGAACCACTACATTAAAAGACAGATAACGTGAATCCATGGGGTATGTGGCCTGTAACTGACAAAGTGTCATGATGATCTCTACATTGGCGAAGATTCCGGTCTGCCGTTAGGATCTCCGGGAGGAGGGTGCCAATGGGGAAGTGAGAGTTAGATAAAGATTTAATAAACGACGAAACGATAATTTTCTACGAATGGGCCATGGAATGTTTTAAGTTTAAACGTTCCAAGGAAGCTGGAAAAGATAAGAATGGAAGTGTAAAGGCTCGGTTAGTGAGGTGAAATGTAAATAGGGCAAGAATTTCTGGTCAGGTGAGTATGGGGTAATGTCAACAGCGTCAGAAAGTGGTACCGGATTAGGATTCATTATGAATGGGAGGGTAGGGCAGAGAGTGAACAGTTCAGTGATAGGGTTGTTCTCATCAGAATCGACAGCAAAGCAACACCGACAACGAAAGTTCAGTTATAAATGCCGACGCCGCAAGCTGAAAATGAAGGGATAGAGAAAACATATGAGGATATTTAAAAGGTAATGCAGTTCGTAATGGGAGATTAAGATCTAATAGTCATGGGATACTGGAATGCAATTGCAGAGAAAGGAGCAGAAGAAAGGGTTACAGGAGAATGTGGGCTCTGTACTAGGAATGAGAGAGGAGAAAGACTAATTGATTTCTGTAATATTCATCAACTAGTAATAGAGAATACGCTGTTCAAGAATCACAAGAAGACGAAGTATACGTGGGAAAGGACGGGAGCTACGGGAGGCTTTCAGTTAGATTGCATTGCGGTCTGGCTGAGATTCCGAAATAAGATTCTGGACTGTAAGGTTTACCCAGGAGCGGCTATAGTCTTAGATCATAGTTTAGTAGTGATAAAGACTAGGCTGAAGTTTAAGAGACAAGTCAGAAAGAAACAATGCGGAAAGAAGTGCGGTATGGAAGTACTAAGCATCTACATCTACATCTACATCTACATCTACATCCATACTCCGAAAGCCACCTGACGGTGTGTGGCGGAGTACCTCTATCGGTTCTTCCTTCTATTCCAGTCTCGTATTGCTCATGGAAAGAAGGATTGTCGGTATGCTTCTGTGTGGGCTCTAATCTCTCTGATTTTATCCTCATGGTCTCTTCGCGAGATATACGTAGGAGGGAGCAATATACTGCTTGACTCTTCGGTGTAGGTATATTCTCGAAACTTTAACAAAAGCCCGTACCGAGCTACTGAGCGTCTCTCCTGCAGAGTCTTCCACTGGAGTTTATCTATCATCTCCTTAACGCTTTCGCGATTACTAAATGATCCTGTAACGAAGCGCGCTGCTCTCCGTTGGATCTTCTCTATCTCTTCTATCAACCCTATCTGGTACGGATCCCACACTGCTGAGCAGTGTGATGTACGCTTGAAGCTCTCTGAGGCTGTAGATACTGCGATAAGGAATAGCTCAGTAGGAAGTTCAGATGAAGAGGAATGAACATCTCTGCAAGGATAATCACAGATATTGAAAAGTAAATCATAGGTACAGAGAAGGAAACTGCAATGAAACCATGGGTTACAGAAGAATTCAGTTGGTCCATGAAAGAAGAAAGTATAGAAGTGTTCAGGGAAATCAGGAATACAGAAATAAATGTCACTGAGGAATGAAATGAACAGATAGTGCTGGGAAATTAAGGAGAAATGGCTGAATGAAAAATGTGAAGAAATCGAGAATTAAACGCCCTTGGAAAGACTGACTCAGCATATAGAAAAGTCAAAACATGTCGGTTACTTTAAAAGCGAGGATGGTAACGTTGAGAGAGCAATGGAAATTGCATTGTTCAATGAAGAGTAGGGAGCGGATAGGTGAAAAGGGAATAATGAATGTCTCTATGAGGGGGAGCACTTGTTCAGTGACATGTTAGAAGAAGAAACAGAAATCGATACAGAAGAGAGAGAGAGGGTCAAGTATTGAAAATTAGAATTTAATTGGAAGACTTAAAATGGAACAAATCAGACGGAATGGTTAACATTAGTAGTGGGACAAAGAGATTACTACATAACGTTGCTCTGTTGCCATATTTACTCAATATGACGGATCCTAAATGGCGGCCATAGATGAGGCAACATTCCAGTGATGCCATGGTGAGATGTTCATATTTTTGCGGGAAAATAGGTCATTGGGCTTCCTCCACTAACATAACACTTCTATCGTCTCCCTTCCCCTCCACCCCACCCTCTTGCACTCCTCCATCTGGAAACTGGCGGGAAGACGAGTCAGCCTGTGCAGGGAAGCCAGATAGGATGGACATATGTCTTTATTTTGTATCCGTTGCACCCCTCACCTCCCCTCTCCAATCGGAAAATTGATGGTAAAACGATTCAGTCTGTGCTGGGTTGCCAGATAGAATAGACTTAAGTTTGCTTTTATTTACCTAAACAGTGTGAATCTTCATGGAAAGTAGCTCCAACCAGTGTGTTCACCATGAGGTCCAGAATCCAGCTGACCTAGTTCACAACACCACCACCAGAAGGCGCTGTCAACTCTTCCCCGCTTTCCTCCTGTGATGAAATACAAGATGGCAATATACGGGAAATGTCCTGAAATATGTATGTGTATAGCTGCTGGACTGGGAGGACAGACGTAATTGTTTACTATGTTCAGTGGACGAGATGTCTGTGCTTGAGAAGGAGTATATTAGCTGCAGACATGCATCTGAGGATTGTGTCGATAGCAGTGATGTTTGGTGAAGATGATCACGCTTCATTAATCAATGAAAATGGTCTAAGTTACGCTTCGCAACTGATACTGATAAATGCGTGTGCTGTAACTGTAGATCATTCGGTAAATGTCCAATCAGACTTCTGAAGCGCAAGAGTCACGACATTCAACTCAGTGTCTTTGCGCCCCTCTGGAAGAGAGGCAACATGCTCGGCGCCCTGCCCCAAGAGCCTCCACACTGACTTACAGCACAGCCATGCACTAGACGCAGGGCCATGTGCTATGGACTTCCTGTCGCATTTGAAATACCCACTGCCTTCCTCGTTCCCATCCCCGGCACACGGAATACCCTTTGTCGTTGAACATGAACAGCTTCAGGAGCTATTACATCTGATGTTGCGGAATATTGTCACATATGCAACTGGAAGGTATAAAAGGAAATAAATATACAACAGCACAAAGAGAGAGTGATATGCTTGCAGATGACATGAACATATTTAAACAACTACATATTTATTTTGAGGAATACCACCATCCCCACACTTAAATAGGGACTCCAAAATGATCGCGACACACTTGTGAAACCATCCCCGAAACACTTCGCGCGCTTTTGTGGGGAATACTCTTGTATTTGAGCATGGGCTGCTTCAGGAGTTACTAAAACTGACTCAATATGTCACTAAATGCACTTTCAAAAAGATTGCTACGTAGTAGTTTGCTGCAATTTTGCAGAGTATACCGCCACACTTGAACACAGACTCTAAAAACGATCACGACACGTGTGAAACAATCCCGGAGACGGTTTGTGCACTTTTGCAGGAAACGCACTTGTCTTTGAACAAGGGCTACTTCAGGATCCAACTGAATATGTCTGTAAGTACACCTTCAAAAAAGATTGCTGCACAGCAGTTTGCGTCAGTTTTGCGCTGTATACCGCCGCATTCGAATATGGACTCTTAAAAGATCGTGGCACACTTGTGAAAGCTCCCTGAGGCAATTCGCACGCTTTTGTGGGAAACAGATCTCTAAACCGATCGTGGATATTTGGAAGTCGAAATAAAGATCTCTGTAACTCTAAAGAGGACCATTTCTTTAGGTATAGCTGCTTGTTTGGAGGCACTGCCAGAGAGAGAGAAAAAAATATGAATCCTGGAGTAGCTGTGGTGCTCTTGACTTTTCTGAAACATTGAGTGGGCTTAGTTTTATGTTTGCTGCTGCTGGAGCCAGGGATGTTATTGTCCTCGCTTCTCAAAGCACATGCTGTTGTCTATGCACAGATGGGAAAATCAGAACAATTACACAAACAGAATTTTAATCACTGTCCTACAGATAAAAATGCCGGGAATTTTCGGTGAATTTTCTGTGTCCTACAGCTGCTGGTCTAGATATCCTCTAAAGCCACTATAGTGGTTGAGGGACAGCATCCCACCAGAGAGGGATGGTCTGCTTGGACGTGTCTCGAACATTCGAGGAAAGATGACATTACGGTAGTTTCAGACATCACAGAACTTTCCGTAGATACCTTGCCCTGTCTTGTTCTAACTTCACTGAAGAGGCTCGTATTCCCATACAAACAATGTCTTGTGAATGGAGCATTGTGATTGGTTCTTACTGAATTTATCCGCCAAACTGCTGCTTCTGCCCGTGTGGGAGCAATGTCTGGCATTTTCTGCAGACGAGACTTTCAGTGGCTAAACTATTTTGTACCGATCGAAAAGAAAAAACATACAGTAGTCACAATGCAGAGACAGCTGAACCATGCCGAAGTGCTGTACTGATAATAAAATATGGAAATTAGCGCTTAGCTACTGTCGGAAAAAACTTAATTATGTAAGTGGGAATCGGCTATATTAACACATACCATACCGATGTTGTAAACAAACAATTCGTATCCTGATACATACAAAATCCTCACTTTTGCTTCATGCATATTGCTATGGACCACCAGACTCCCGAACGTATACCGCGAAACAGACAGATTGCAAAAATAAAAATTAAAAAAATTGGCACGGGCACTGTATATAGTCCTTGCAGCACTAGATATTTTCCGCGAGGTCAGTTGGTCAAATGGTCCAAGTCAACTGTCCCCACACACACGCTGGACCAACACACGACCAGAGCGCCCTCAGTGTATCGCTGTCACTCTCCGAACTGGTGTACAAGGGCTGGGCTGATTTCTCTCGGCTCAAGGAATTACTGTTTTCGACCCCAACCTGCTTGCTGGCTTACTTGCTTGCTTGCTACCCTGTTTTCCACGGCCATTTCCAGACCCTGGGGTTGCAAGAACATACGTATTTGCACATGGTTTCCTAAAATGTTATACCATGTACGTGATAACTGTCGCTATCAAGCACACAATAATATCACATGCATAACAGAATCGTTCGTACAGTATAATTCTGAAGATAAAGAGTGGAAATTATTTCTCTAGAAAATTTAGCTACTGCAGCGAAGTGGAATACACTGCAAACCACTGAGTCACAGGAAACTTATGTTGTCTTCGAAGATCTTTACGAGTAAATTCCAGAAAAATAGAGGAAACTGGTAGTAGCACTCGCGAATGCCGATGTCATTGATATAACTAATTCTAAATCATACTTCTACTTTGTGAAGCCAACTAAGGTGTTTCTCATCTGTAGAGAAACAGCAAACATTTTTCCTGCCTTTCTTTCAACATCTAGACTCACACAACACAGACCCCAATCGACATTCTCCCAACAAAATAACGATGGGAAATGTGTAGAAGCAGTAAATCCGACATTCTGCATGGAAGGGTCACTATCCAGCGCAAACACAAGCTCATATTGAATTTTCTCACATTTCCGTAGAGAACACACGCAATCACCAAGTCTGCCCAACACATACTGAATATTAGATAGCTGTTCACCAGCCTTGAGGGCAACAGGGTTATGTAAGCTACAATCCTGTACCCCAGACGGTTTCTCCAGCCCAGAGGGCTACCATCGTAATCCAGAAATTTTAACCGTTCTGGCCACAGGCCACCGCCGATACGTGCTCCTCACGCACTGGACAGAATCATCTTAGGGAACCAGCCACATATATTTTATCACGGTACTTACAATTAAATATTACGATTTGAGTCTCAATCTGACCATATTAAACAATGAGTGAAGTGTCTGAAATACACCATCCTGACGACTGTGGCCCTGTAAATATAAATATCAGGAGTATGCTTATGACTGGACATAATTTCTCACGTAAAAGAAATACGTCGATTTCCTTGTCAAATCCTTACCTGCCTTACGACAGGACATAGCCATTATCTTTACACATGTCGGTACACACACATATTTTATACGCCCACTGATCACGGCGAATGTATCATGCATCCCCTACTACTAAGTATAACACTTCACCAATAACTGAATGCTGGTGATACCAAACAATATCGAGCGGACATCCACGATGGATGGACATGTCTCACTTGTTTTTCTTGCGAATTGTACCAATGTGTCTTAGGAACAGAGCGACCAGATGTTTAGAAAATACGACTGCAATGGCTGTGTTCTGCCTCAAGCAGTATTAGTTCTACCAACGCAGACAGTATATCTAATGATATCCACATCTAAGACTATGCAGTCGAGGTATGGTATTGCTTCCAAATGAAGTGTTGTTCCACACAAATACCGTGAGACTGAGTATAAATGGTGATCGCTGGGGTGTGTATTAACAGGCCAAAAGATCCGGATGCATGTTGCTGGCTGTGTAAGCTTGTAATAAAATCACCACATTTAGAAAGTCATTCAGTTAAGGAACGTGGTATGAAATTGGTATTCACCAACTCCCTTACGCAACCACTAGATATTTGTCCAGAATTTGTAATGCTTTCTGTCTAGATGTCATAGGTTCCATGATCTATAGTGTTCTGTTTCCTGGTAGGAATGTTGTCTGCAATTCCATTCCACTACGTACTTGCATTGGATCGTATGGAGATGTCTTAGTGATTACAGCCACGAGTGAATCATATTCATGGCCCTCCCATATATAGATACGAGAAAGTTCTTTTGAACCTATCTGCCGAACTAGAATTCCAACATCGTTTCTTTAGCCAGACACAATGCATCTTGCAACTGTTTTTTAGTCTCTTCCCCACCTTTCCTGCAGCTTTGTGCATGTGATCATTCCACTTTAAGTTGGAACTGAGCAGAAGTCAGAGTGCGCTGTATCTGCCACCTTCAGCAAGCCATGTAGAAATAAAGTGAGGTGAGTTAGTGCGACAGGATCAGACTTTGACCATTCGGTGGAAATGGGAACATATTGTTGTAGCTCTGCCGATACTGCACGACATGTAAGGCCAACACCAAACGAAGCTCTCTCTGGCAACATGAGGTAGAAGTAGAAAAGCACTACGGGAGCTGCACGAAGGACAAGACGATTTTGCTACCACTTTGTGGTTCATGTCCGAAATAAACACAGGTACTGCAGTCTGAAGAAGCTCTGCGTCCCTCAGGGTGCATTGTGCATTCACATATATCACACAAACATTCTCCCTGTCATCGTTATTTTGTACAATCCACAGTGAACAAAACACTGTGAACTATAAGAACTCTACTATTGTCATCAGGTAGAGAACTAGGTAAGACTTTACCATAGACCTGGACCTGACGTATATATATATATATATATATATATATATATATATATATATATATATATATATCGAAAACAAATACAGTCTGCGTACTGGAAATTAACATATATGCTGATACTCATTCAAATATACAGGTATTGATTCACTCAGTAATTGAAGCTGCCTGCACAGACCAGTGTAAAGTGTCATCATTTGTGATGTTGGAGGACCATATTGCACAGTCTATCAGTCACAAGAGATGGTCCCTGTGATGTTGTTCGATACATTGTTTCCTTTTATGCTGCAACAAATTCAAGAAGCAGTATATGACACAGCTTTGTACACTGTCATAAATTTTGTTTTCTATACCATGACTTTGAGGTCTGTGTCAGATTTCAGACTGACATTAACACATTTCAGTGCACTGGCTCTGACTCTAAGCTGAACATAGCAGGGTGTAAATTATGCTGCTGCTCACTAAACACACACACACACACACACACACACACACACACACACACATACACAAACACGCACACACAGGAGGTTTTAATGAATGACAGTCACGACATATGGAAACTGGAAGAGTTTTGCGGCGTTTCAAAAAAGTTATCCAAAGGTGATCAGCAGCCTTTATATTTAAACTCGCGTTTCACAGTGATGGGACAGCAGGCGGATCAGTACTACATTTTGATTAATTCCTTATATAGCAGTCACGCACACAATCACTTTCTCCAGCTCAGACAGGCGATGTCAGTCAATCATTATGTGGTGATCCACAGCATACCATTGGATGGATGGGGTAGAAAAGACACCATCGATTTACAGTCATAATAAGCATCACAGCTGATTGTGCAATCAATATTAACAGTTTCCCCGTAATGTCAGCACCAATCAGTGTCACAGGAGCATGCTTCCCAATTTCTGTATAATCGCTAAACTGCAGCTCCCCTGCTTTGCGAGTACCTTTGAGAAAGTAGATAGATGACTGTGCAGTACATTCATTCACTGTTAATTCTCGAACACGTACACCAAAGTACACCACTGTCCTAAATATTTTCTGGCACTTCGATCATAGAGCGTAATTTACGATCTTTCTCTATTATGATGGGAGTCACAGAGCACTTTCGAATTCTTAGGATAATGTCGAAGAATGAAAGATCTTCTCGCATTGGCTATGACCAGCCCTACCTACAGCACTGTTACTGGTTTAATGTGCGTCTGTAGGTACTGTTGCGCACCGATCTTAATCATGGCAGCCATCCAAGAGCACAAATTTTTTCCAGGTGCGCGCACGTCGTATATAGTCGTTGTATAGCAGTTGGAATGAAAGTGTAGTGATGTAGTAGCAGACAGTTAAGAAGAAGAAGAACGGGTGGTTTTTATGCATGATGGACCTTGAGATGGATGGAGCCTGAAGCATTTTACGTAAATCTACCGTGCTATCAATTTTAATGTATTATTCAAGTGTGAGGGTTCAGTATCAGGAAGATATTGTAAGAGAAAACATAAACAATTGATCTCCTAAGGCTACACTGCTCTGCACTTATAACACAATGTATTGTTAGAGCGGAGTGGTTCCTGACATATTAGTCATGTCGAATATAATCCAGTTAATTTTCCAATGTAGGAAATACATTTCCAACGTATGACATACATCGATTCTTTATGAAACATGCACAACACAACTTTCCGCAGGTGTATAACGCCCACTATCCGAATCCGATCACGTTTAAGAAGTTATACTATCCTCGCATCAGTCCTATAAAATGATTGTTAGCAACGGAGAATGTCTCTCAGAAGGAATGAGACAAAGGCATATCAGCAGTCTTTGACTTGACATGCTGCCACTATCTCCGTAAACAGGACATCAGTTAAGCAGATTAACATATGGGAGTTCCAGTACCTCACAAACACCTGTCACTAACTTAGAATCACCATAGTTATGATAGAGCAGACTCGGGTTTATACCCAAGATGCGGCAGGGGAATGGTGTATGTACCATAAATCTTCGTTCGTCTAGAAGAAAGTGCTGAAACAGGATGGACATATTTCATCATCATCACATGTGACTTGGAAGTCCTCTGATGACTGAGAGGTTTCCTGTTAACGATTTGCTAGTAGATAGTGCTGTAAGTCACACACAGAACACGCAGCTGTATACGAGACAAACACAGGTTAAGCCACACAGCTGATGCACCCCGACAGAACAACGGAAAAAATGCTTCAATGACCTGCAGCAACGTGTCCCTTTCTCTCTAGAATGACTCATTAATCTACCATTAAATCATACCTCATAACAACTCACTCTAAACATATCACTCCATCCATTTTCTATCAGCCTTCTTGCTGCTACACATAAGAATTTTCCTGTACGAAGCAGAAGATGTGCAAGTACTCCCACATTTCGGCGTATTTCTCCCTCTATTTATGCGCATTTCCGTCATTTTTTCGTACCTTAGTGTCACTTCTGCCCATGCGATCATGGCATCACTTCATGCTACGTATTCTAAAATTTATTGTGAATCTATTTAGCAGGATAGTTGTCGATACTTAGCGCAAATGCACTATTTATTTCTGGTCGGACAGTATAGTATAGCACTCTACCCGAAAGCAGTTGCAGTGCATTTCCTCTGTTCTGTGTCTGGCTATGTATCACGGATGGTTCAGGTACGAAGGAACAGTGGCTTCAGGCCTGCTGCCGGCTTCACGTGGTCACTAAGAAGGAAGGCTGAGGTATTTCTCGAGAGACAGGAAGTGATGATGATGATATTTGGTTTGCGGGGCGCTCAACTGCGTGGTTATCAGCGCCCGTACAATTACCCAGTCTTTGCTCAGTCCAATTTCGCCACTTTCCTGGATGATGATGAAATGATGAGGACAACACAAACACCCAGTTATCTCGAGGCAGGTGAAAATCCCTGACCCCGCCGGGAATCGAACCCGGGACCCCGTGCTCGGGAAGCGAGAACACTACCGCGAGACCACGAGCGGCGGACGAGAGACAGGAAGTATGCCTACGATTAGCGACTGCCCGAGCGCACGCCCTGACCAGTGTCTCGCGTCCCGACAAAAGATGTGTGTTGCAAGCCGGAAGACGGCGGGACGCTATGTATTCTTAGCTAAAGACTGTTGTATTACGAGCTGTGGTGACTGCAATGTATGGATCGCGTGTTTGACACTGTGCAGGAGTGATTAGTGTGTTTTAACCGTTTGTTTCCTGACATAAGAAAAAAATTTACTTTTTAACATTTTCTTTGCAGAATTTATGCTATTGTGGCCTTAAATGACGGTAGGGTTTTTTGTAATTTTTTTTATTTTTACAACTTTTTCACTCCTAGTACTCAGAAGTACCGTCAGACTCCATGGACAGAAAAATGCTCCAATTTTTAATACTTATACTTTATTCCACATAAATATTAAATATTTTTACATTCGAAAATTAATTAACAAAAATATGATATATCTGATTTTTTTTTTAATTTCGCATAAATTTACCTTGTAGAACAACTTCACAATACATAGTAACTTAGCTATACATTTTTCACAGTATATACATATCACATATTTAGTGATACATCATGAAATTGTAGCAAACAGTTCTTTTTCTCATTGCAGCACAAATACACTTTTCATGTACTACATTGTGAGCGTAGTCTCGACTGAATTTTATTTTTCGCACACATTTCGCATCGTCCTCTTTTACAACTGAACACTACAAAATGGTTTCCTCGGTTGCCAAGATGTACATCCTTGGGAACGGAAAAGTTATCTTTCCTTCTCTTTGGGGGAGTTATTTCATCTTTACCAGAGTTTCTCTTTATGAGAATTGGCACTAGCTGTTCATTCATTAGCCCTTGTGGCACAGCACGCCTGAATTCCAGCAGTGGCAGTGCCCCATGTAAATCACTGAAAATGACGTAAGCATTCACAAAAGCAATTCTATTGCTCCCCAGAAGAGACGGTGCCACCATTTCTTTGATCGCCTGTCAAGACCATAAGTTGAACGTGTTATCATTAAGATGTAAATTACTCAAAATAAAATCAAACCTGTCCCTACTCATGCATCCCCTTACAATAGAAATACCAATGTCATCCACGACGGCAGGTTGTGGTAACCCATAAATAAATGAATTCCCAAAAAAGCAAACAGCTCATGTTCCTTCAGATTTAAAATTTTTCCCTTCTGTGTTGCGTGAAGATTGCTCTGGAAAATGTCGTTTACAATGGGCTTCAAAATGAAAATAAAAACATCAGTAGCTGTGTGGCAATCCTGAAATAATTCTTCCATCTTCATTTTCGTAAACAGACACAACTTGCGTTTAAAGCAAGGAAAGAAATTTCTCAAGATGTCTTTGAGGACTGTTTGCGTCCAGGTACGGCGAGAGTCTATTAGTCGTCTCTGGTGTCTCATACTGGTGAAGTTGTTTATCAAATACAAATTATTATGTAATACTTTTCTTATATATCTCCAAAAACGTTGACAAACGTCGGTCTGCTTCATTCTGTGAAAACTTCCATTCCCGGCAGCGTAATTAGTTGATAAGTTAAATAGCGCTAACTAACCATTGCTATTCGAAGGAATATTCCAGTCAGTATCTACACAAGCCATAGTGACGCTCCGTTATATTCAGGAGAAGGACTCGTTAAATATTCGCACGGAAGCCGTGTTTAGGTTCCCTGTGGAGTCCCCCTATTACTTCACATTCGCCATGCTTGTTCAACTGAATTTAAGCTCCAGCTGTATCGCAAATTCGACGAACCAATTACCGATTCTGTTAGGCTATTGTGGATGAAAATATTTTTTTGACCAGATATCTATGCCTTGTGAAACCGAAAACGTACAATAACCCTTGTGAACTCAAGTCCAGATACTGTTTCTTGAAAATAAATGTCTTTTATTTTCTCTGGGTGACATCAGTGATTAGCGTTGCTGTGAAATCAGGTTCACGCCCTTTAAGCAGACAGTACGAGCAAACAGAGGTGTTATGTGTTCAGTATTTTCTGTGTTGAAACAAACAGACTATCGTTGAAACAACGACACGAATCAATTGATGAAAGTTTTCAGAAAGCGCCAATACGAATAACACAGAGAAAATAAACGGGAACGCCAAATATTTGCTGTCCCGCTGCCGTAGCAGCTGATGATGTACAAATTTAATAACGGGCAAATATTTATCTTTGGATGCGTGTTTTAACAACTAATGAAGAGCTGATATCAGAGCACTGGCTCATATCAGAACGTTCTGATATCACCCAGTGGTCAGTGAATTCTGCTCACGTATTAGAGATATTTATAGCTTTTATCATAAATAATTTTGATAAATTTACAGTTGTCAATCGAAATGTTGATGATATAGAATGTAATAAATTGAAATTGGAAGAATACTGTGGTTAGTGGTATTTTGGATATCTACTTCAGAGATTTAATATTCAGTTTACGATACAAATTTTGAGTATCCCTCGGAATGCACACTCCTTGACGTCAGTGTACACATGCCCCAGTGCGCTTCAGCATCATAAACAAGTTTACCGTCGGAAACACACAACCGAGAGAACTGAGCTATGTTAAATAATGCATGACAGCGAACTATGTTACTGGGTGTACCCTCCACGCAGTTCATCTTGTCAACTAATATTTGGGGGGGGGGGGGGGGGGGGCGGGTGCCCGTCTCCTGTGAGAACGATTCGAACCTCAGATGGAAGAAATTTGCACCGCTGTTATCTGGGCAGCAAGGGTAGGGGAGACGATGATGTAAAATATCTGATCACAGGATGTTTTCTCAAAATGTCACCGACTAAAATCCAAATTTTTACTGAGTGCCTCCTTGAGCGACATCAAGGGATACTGTTGGTGGTGATCATAACTATCCTATGAGGCTACAATTTTTGTAATTGCTGATACTTACGCAACAGGGCAAGCCTGAAGAAGAGTCACAACCCGGCGCCACATTTTATTGGAAACAAACTTATTATATCCTGATAAGTAGTTAACTATTTCATATTTTTTCTACATAGTACTGTATATAATTTATCTAATTATTTATCTGCGTTTACGAATTGATAGCGGTACCTTCTTTTCCTGTTTCTCAGACTTGAACATTTCCTTTTACTTTGAAACGGCCTCACCAGATTGTGTCTGCTTTGCTCCAAGACAATGTGCTCAATATATATCTGCAGAAGGCGGTATAAAAGAACGCAGCAGTTATTCAAATGTCATATGACAAGTAGCCAGCCGAAAAATACTATAATGAAACAACATACCGCAAAACTAAACTGAAATATTACTGTCATTGCTGACAGTGGTTTATATATCACGTAAGTTACTTGAAAGGTACATATGAAGTTATTAGTATATACTAAGTATGCATTTTTATGATTTTATATTGAAATTTACTAATGTTTCTTCTTTTCGTATATACTTATCAGTCCATCTTTCTGATAACAGTGTGAAACAATGAAAATCTAAATTGAATGAAAATAGCTAATTCCTATAAATTCTAATGTGCTGATCGCGAATATCACAAAGACAATGAAAAATTAGCTCTAGTTTTCATTTTACACTGTTTTATTACGGTGAGATAATTATGTACAGATTTTTATTTTAACTTTAAAATCAAATATTATAATGCTTTGTCAAAGTCATAATAACTAGTAACAATGGATTACATTATTGTCCCTGGCCTTACTTGTGTGCAATACTTCGGATATAAACATTTTGATACCAATTTTAGAGAAACTTTTGTATGCCTCCTCTTCAACTTCAGTGACTTTATTGATGCCAGTAATAATTTTTGCACATTTGTTTCCAGATTAACTACCAGTTGTTCAAGTTCACTGTTACTGAAGTGAACGATGATGCCACGAGTTTGTGTTAATAGTGCTAACACATTTCGCTATGTGTGTGGGGCACAGTTGTTATTTTAGATGCAAAATAGGTGATCAGGATCAACCACGGGCTCCACATGGGATCTGCAACACTTGTGCCAGCAACCTCAGGAATTGGATGCATGGGAAAGGAATTTCAATGCTCTTTGCAGTGCCCACCATCTTGCGTGAGCCAACTAACCATATCAGTGACTGCTACTTTTGTATGGTTCCTCCTCTGAAGAAGGGAATAAATAAGAAGAAGTGGACAGTGAACTATCCTAACATTCTATCTGCCATATGTCCAGTTCTACATGGGAAAGGATTGACAATACCTGAACCACTGACAGAGTACGAGATTATTTCTGATGGGAATACTGAATGTCCTGAACCATGTACATCACAAGATCCAGAGTTTCTTCCAAATATAACGTCAACTGATGACACACAAAAACTGTCTTAATATAAATGAAGTGATCTCATTAGGGATTTGGAGCAGTCTAAAGCTAGGGCTGAGATTTTATCATCAAGATTGCAGCAGCACAATTTTTTGGGAAGCAATGTAAATGTTTCATTTTACCACAGAAGAGAGCAACAGTCCACTCCTTTTTTCAATGTGAAAGATAGTCTTTGGCATGTGTAGACATGGATGGTCTAATGGAGGCTCTCAGAATTAATTACAACCCTGGCAAGTGGAGATTCTTTATTGACTCGTCAAAATTGAGCTTAAAAGCAGTGCTTTTACATATTGGTAACGAGCTTCCTTATATTCTAGTTGGGCATGGTGTGCATATGAAAGAGTCATACCAAAACATAAAAAGTTTACTAGAAGCCATCAAGTATAATGACTGTCAATGGCAGATTTGTGGTGACTTGGAAATGATTGCACTCTAATAGGTGTGCAGTTAGGGTATACTAAATATTGTTGCTTTGTCTGTGAATGGGATAGCTGAGCTCATGCACCTCATTACACTAAACATGAATGGCCCACCAGAAAATGTCTTCAGCCAGGTATAAATACGTTACGAGTGAACCTCTAGTATACCCTATAAAGTTCTGCTCCCACCCTTGCACATGAAGTTTGGTGTCATGAGAAACTTTGTTAAGGGGATAAACAAAGATGGTGAATCATTTACGTTTTAAGGCAAAAATTCCGTTACTTGAGCAGTGCTAAAGTAAATGAGGGCATCTTTGTAGGCCCACAGATTTGAGAGATTTTTGGAGACCATACTTTCAATGGAATCATACAAGGAGATGACAAGCATCATGGGAATGTTGTAAGACAGTCTGTTTACAGTTCTTAGGGAACAAAAAAGCAATAAGATTGTAAATAACATGTTTTTATCTTATGAAAAACTTGGTTGCAACATGTCATTGAAAATGGATTTCTTACATCGTCATCTTGAATTGTTCCCAAAATATTGGGGTGCAGTAAGTGTTGAACATGGGTAGCGATTTCTTCAAGATATTGCCACATTTGAGAAGAGGTATGCCAGAATGTGGAGCCCTACTATTTTAGCAGATTACTATTGGACTGTCAAAAGGGATGTTCCCGGGTATGTGTATAAACGTCATGGTAAGCGAAAAAAATCATCTTCTGAATTTATCTCTGAACAAAATATGTAATTGTATATACTGTACATATGCGCATTTAACATTTGTAATCGTTTATATACAGTGTGACCAGTTACTTTATATATTTTCCTTTGTGCTTGTCATAGTTCTGGTACAAAGTAGACTTACAAAGTATTATCATTCATTTTTTTCTTAATATTTTACTTTTGTAGTTCCAGAATGGCACTGAAATTAATCAATGCGTAAAACATAACATAATTCCAGTAATTCACTCAGAATATGTTATGCTGAAAATATTTATGGAGATGACGATTTTGTAACATTTTATACTGAAATAAACATGACTAAATCAAAATCATCCAATTTAAACACTTCCATTTCAAATTTTGGTAATAGACACTAGATCTACTACTGGGTGAGGCCCACAATTAATGTTCATTTACAGTCAATTTTATATTTCTGAAATCATAACCCAGAAACGATCCAACATAGAATTTGCTTGATGCAGTCTCTCTCTACACCTGTCCAAGTCTTGCAGACTCATATAGCAACAATGCTCAAAGAAAAAAGATTTAGTTGTCTTTGTGTGTAGTGAACACTACTCACTCTGTTACAAAAAAGGTGAGGTGCTGAACATGAGAAAGATAGATCAAGTATTGTAAAGACCAGGCTGAAAGGCTTTGAAATCAACAGTAAATTCACTCGCTCCTGTGAGTGGGAACGCGTTACGCAGATGTTGGTGCCTCTCAAGTCCATCTGGAAAAGATAACCTGAAGATGTCTAAATAAGGCGAAACGTGTCATTGAAAATTAAAAAAAAAATAAAATTGCAACCAAGACTGTTTTAACCAACAGTCAAATAAATATATGTTGAGTCTAAAATAGAAAATTAAATGGGGCTACACTAGCAACATAAACATACACATGGCCAAACAGCACATTGTGTGACTATGTGTTACTGAAGGTGCAAGTCTTATGAACTCTTACACTGATTATAATTTTTTAAAAATCCTTTGGAAAACACATTGAGAATGGGCAGAGGGGAATACAAGAAAACGAATATGGGCAGTAAGAATATCCATGTGGGTCATAATGTGCATCGAATTACCTGTTAGTCGTTATGAACTTCAACATATAAGAATATACCATCTTAATGGGATTCTTTGACTGTAATACACCTAGAATATAGCTTTACATTTCTTCATATATATGTGTATCATCTGTCCAAAGACTTTTTGGTTACAGGGATATCTGTACTGAAAGGGTGTTTTTGCTAAAGATTAACCTAGTAGCGGTAGTGTAATGAAAGTTAGTGCAATGAATGTTTATGCCATATATGCAGATAACACAGCCTACCTTCAGGGTGAATAATCATATGGCGTTTTATTTTTATTGCTGGAAATTATGTATCCTCATAATATTAAATACAACAAGAAGTCAACAAAATAACCAACACAGTAGTAAATAAAGCAATAATGATTAGCAAAGGATCTATTTTATTCATACACTAACAATATTAGAGTGGCTCTGAAAATGAAAATCTGAAATAGAAAAGCTCAGATCAACTGAGACAACAGTGCTCAACATCAATAAAAATTGCCAACCGCAAAGCGATAATGAAAATTTCTCCTTGGGTGTGGAGAAATTTGAAATAAACATTAAAAAATGCTTGTTCAACTTCAACGTCATCAGCATGATGTTGCAGGAATATGTACAAATTGTAGGTTCACATTTGTATGCCAAAACAAGAAATTATTACATATAAACCTGTATCAATATACGCATTACTTAAGTTATAACTGACAATTAATATCAATGTTTTGAAGGTAAAATCAACAAGTTGAAGTCTGTAACGTCTGTTCTTAGTAGTAATAATAACACGCATGATAAACAGTTAGTGTAACAACCTTAGGACATTCAGGTAGCGACCAAGCTGATGTAATTATTATGTATAGCCAAGCGGATTTTGATGGCTCATTTTCTAACGGAGGAAATTTAACCACACTTTCTTCCTGATTATCGCCATGTTGCTAGGATAGGATTCGATTCCTAAGAGGCGGTGACTTAACCAACATATAAATTTTCATGTATGCCTGATCACATATATAACATTCTCAAGAAAATGAACGCAGCACATATAATGATAGATATGTCACCATTAGATGTGCTTGCATGATATTTGTGTATCAGATTTGTTTTCAACGTGTATAGCATCATTCATCTATGAAACAACTAACACATCTGGTCTTGAGCCAAACCTTCATGGCATAACTTCGAAATACAGAAAGGTATTGATGGCACAATTCTTTGTGAAGCATTACATTTTTCAAAATTTCAGTCTCACACTAAAGTTGTGGAATAAAGTGCAAAACGAAATTAATGGTAGCGAATATGTATGTTATAACACAGTATACATCATGACCCATATGCAGAATTTCCAGTTACTATTGTACTTACATTGAAATCAAACCGTAGTAAAAGGCTTACAAAAGTGAGGACATGGACTAAATGTAATACAGCTCTCATCTCATGTAGCATATTTCACAGTGCCATTGTCTACTAGACAGGAACTAGTGCCAGAGTGACTGAGATGATTGAGCTATGTAAGAAGTATGTGAAGGATGGTTGGTGGTGATGGCATTGACCATAGAAATGACTCAAAGAGGACCCTTACAGAGAACTATATGTTGTGGTGAACTATATGTCAGAACATTGTAAACAACTAGACAAAGATAGATTTAGGCTATTTTCGTCGAGAAGAAATTCATATATGACATCATGGATGACATAACAGATAGTGGTTAGTCAATCAAAACAGAAGATATGTTTGCAGCCATTAAGTGATGTATTACAGTGTAAACATAAAACCGATATAGAACGAAATTAAAATGTAATTTGCGAAGGAATAAATTTACAACTACTACAAAATAAAATTTTACCGAAGTAACACCAAATATTGTCATATTACACCTGTCGAACATATATTGCATGACATACACCATAATCATTTAGGTAGGCCTAGATTAGAGGTGAGATCTTGAAATAAAACGAAAGCTAGTATTACAGTAAAACTATTTTTTTTACTTTTTTGAAAAACTTTATAGTGTAGTATTAGACTCTAAAATGAGTTCAGCTGACATCGGTTACAACCATCACAAGCTACAATGTTACTAGAGTATGACAAACTGCAGTGATATTACAATAATCTAACTTACAATAGATGACATGCAATACATCCATTTAGGTAAGCCTAGAAGCGTGGCAACAATCTGAAATAAAATAAAAGCTAATACTAAAATTTGAATTTCTATTTTTCCTTTCATTTCTGTCTTTCCTATTTTGTAACAAAAAGTGTATAATATTGGGCTACATAACAAGCAGAAGCGTATGTTGAGGTTGAGAATGTAGAGACAGGATCAACACTCATCAAAATTGATGCACAGGCTGTCGTAGTACTGAAACAGTGGTCAACTATTTCGGAATTAATGGTTTCCGTGTGGACAAGCAGGTATACATAATGTAATGCGAATGTATACATGCAGAATTATATTTAACGAAAATCTGATTTTGAAAAGACAGGGAGACCCAAACGTTGACTTTTCGTAATACAGATGTAATGTAATTAGTTTCAAGACTACAAGTTAAATTTACAGTCACCACAATGTGAAACAAATGGCATGGTGCGATATAATTGTAAAATTAGTCAAATGAATAGTGTGAAGTACTGATGTTAGCGGAATGCATAGTACCGAGGCGATACACAACTCCTGTAATTAATCCTTTCTATAAAATTATCTTCATTTGTCTTGTGTGGAGGTTGCTCTTATTTACTTAGTACTGGCTTGCCATATGAGGTCTTGATGTTTATACAGGTTCCCCCTCTTCCCCTCTTTATTCCGTTTCAGTCAATCATTGTCTAACACTTATTCTGGGACTCTTATCTACCTCTGGATCTTACAGTGTATGCAGGTCTCACTTTCTTCCAATCCCTTCAGGTTCAATCCGCAACTCATGAAAAGTAAATTCTAACACTCGAAATGTCTGACAGCTTCAAATCTGATCTCTCAGGTTAGCTCGACACGACTGGCTAACAGCGTGTTTCTGGATGTTGTACCATGTTGATTATATTTTACGTACAAGTTTTCAAGGACCCACCCAGCTCTCTTCATCAGGTGCCACGAGTTTCATTGTCACATGTACTGTAACATGCCTGTAACATGTACTGGAATCCAGGTTGTATGTGAATTGTTGTTGCTCTCAAGCCACTATTTGTAGCTGAGTTCGATTACCAACGCCCACTGCATTCTGTAATGCTGTCTTGGTATTCAGAATTCACACTGATATCCCATGATACGCTAATTTTCTCAGCGTTTCCCAGCTCTGGTGGGTGCGTTGGAGGGGAAGATTTTAATAAACTGACTCCCACACTCCAAACATAATTCAGAGAGAAAGCGCCAATCCTCTCATTTATGTTTTCTGACATCTTAATTTCGATAGACTCCTTAATTATGCTGCATCAGAAACTTGACATTTGAATCGCGATACTGGTCTCATAGTATTTAAGTTCAGATTGTATCAGAGGCAGCCGATTTGCTTGGTTGTTTAAGTCGGGTACGTCGCTGATTTTCCTTGGATCTCTCTTCGTTGTCCTGACAATCTGTCAAATGTAATACACGCCATAAGTTGAATGTATTTTTAGGTTCCAGCTCACTAACTCGCTCTCTAGCTCACTACTGCATTTTCTAATTAACTCCACCGATTTTTTGAATTCAGTCTATTAAAACCAAAGATGACAAAAAACTCTCCGAAGAGACTCAAAAAAGGCCTTTATCAAGACCATCACTAGTGACAACTTCCTGCAATATTGAAGGCTTATCTGTAAATAATGAAATTTTATTATCTGACATGTGCAAACGAAACAACTGTGATATTTTAGTGTTACAAGAAACACACAGAGCACCAACTAGCCATAGACCAAAAATACAGGGCATGAAATTAGTTCTCGAGAGACCACACGAAAGGTATGGAAGTGCTATATTTGTGAAACTGAACTTAGACGTATGCTCCTGTGCTCTGACCTGCGAAGAAAATATAGAAATTTTAACTATTGAGCTACATTCATGTACTGTAACATCCGTGTACAAACCACCCAGTGCGAAGTTCAAATTTACGGAGCCTGGAAATTTCCATTCGAAAAACATTAAAGTTGTACTAGGAGATTTTAACTGTCACGGTCTCGCATGGGGTTATAAAGAGACAAATGACGATGGCGAAATGCTGAGGACCGGGACAGACCAGGCTAAACTGAAATTGATACATGCATCATTTAACAGCGGAAGATGGAAACGAGGATATAATCCAGATAACATCTTTGTCTCCGAAAAGGTATCCCTGCAAACTGTAAAGCAAATCGAGGACCCAATTCCAAGATCGCAACACAGAGCAATAACTTGCTGCATTACTGCAGTAATCAAATCAGATGTAATGCCCTTTAAGAGACGCTTCAATTTCAAAAAAACTCATTGGGAACTTTTTACAGAGGACCTTGATAAGGAGATCTTGGAAATTAAACCAGAGATACAATCATATGAAACTTTTATAGACCTTGTCAAGAAAATCTCTCGACGGCGCATACCTAGAGGGTGCCGCACCCAGTATATCGCTGGACTAAATGGTAGCAGCAAGGAAGCTCTGAAAAAGTATGAAGAACATTACAATAAGGACCCCTTCTCAGAGGAAACGATCCAGGCAGGTGAGGTACTGATGTCTGGTATCTCCGAAGCGAGAAAGGAAAAGTGGTGCAACCTCCTACAAGAGACGGACATGAAGCACAGCTGTAGGAAGGCATGGAAACTGGTCAAAAGTCTCAACAACGACCCAACAGAACCAAAACCAAATTACAGTGAAGTTACACCTGAAAAGATAGCTCACCAACTACTCATGAACGGAAAAACTAAAAGGAAGATCAGGAATGGCAAAATTAAAAGAAAATTGAACGAGGAGATTAGCTTCCTAGCTCGCCCGTTCTTCATTCAGGAGCTACAAGATGCCATCAATGATTGGAAAAACAATAAGGCCGCTGGCCTCGACGATCTGAGATCTGAGCAAATTAAACATTTTGGACCGGGAGTACAAGCATGGATCCTAGAGCTAATGAATAACTGTATTACAACAATGCAAATTCCTAAACTGTGGAGGAAAGCTCGAGTTATTGCGTTACTAAAACCAGGGAAAGACCCAGCTGAAGCTAAAAATTTCCGGCCTGTGTCACTGCTTTGTCATTTATTTAAAGTGCTGGAGCGAATGGTCCTCAAACGCATAGCTGATTATGGTGACAAAGCCCTCATTAACGAACAAGCTGGATTCCGACCAGGAAAATCATGCTGTGGCCAAATCCTTAATCTCACACAGTACATCGAAGACGGCTATCAGCGAGGAGAAGTAACCGGGGTCGCATTCCTGGATCTCAGTGCTGCATGTTGTTGTTGTGGTCTTCAGTCCTGAGACTGGTTTGATGCAGCTCTCCATGCTACTCTATCCTGTGCAAGCTTCTTCATCTCCCAGTACCTACCGCAACCTACATCCTTCTGAATCTGCTTAGTGTATTCATCTCTTGGTCTCCCTCTACGATTTTTATCCTCCACGCTGCCCTCCAATGCTAAATTTGTGATCCCTTGATGCCTCAAAACATGTCCTACCAACCGATCCCTTCTCCTAGTCAAGTTGTGCCACAAACTTCTCTTCTCCCCAATCCTATTCAGTACCTCCTCATTAGTTACGTGATCTACCCACCTTATCTTCAGCATTCTTCTGTAGCACCACATTTCGAAAGCTTCTATTCTCTTCTTGTCCATACTAGTTATCGTCCATGTTTCACTTCCATACATGGCTACACTCCATACAAATACTTTCAGAAACGACTTCCTGGCACTTAAATCTATACTCGATGTTAATAAATTTCTCTTCTTCAGAAACGATTTCCTTGCCATTGCCAGTCTACATTTTATATCCTTTCTACTTCGACCATCATCAGTTATTTTACTCCCTAAATAGCAAAACTCCTTTACTACTTTAAGTGTCTCATTTCCTAATCTAATTCCCTCAGCATCACCCGACTTAATTCGACTACATTCCATTATCCTTGTTTTAATTTTGTTGATGTTCATCTTATATCCTCCTTTCAAAACACTGTCCATTCCATTCAACTGTTCTTCCAAGTCCTTTGCTGTCTCTGACAGAATTACAATGTCATCGGCGAACCTCAAAGTTTTTACTTCCTCTCCATGAATTTTAATACCTACTCCGAATTTTTTTTTTTTTCCTTTACTGCTTGCTCAATATACAGATTGAATAACATCGGGGATAGGCTACAACCCTGTATCACTCCTTTCCCAACCACTGCTTCCCTTTCATGCCCCTTGACTCTTATAACTGCCATCTGGTTTCTGTACAAATTGTAAATAGCCTTTCGCTCCCTGTATTTTACCCTTGCCACCTTTATAATGTGGAAGAGAGTATTCCAGTCAACATTGTCAAAAGCTTTCTCTAAGTCTACAAATGCTAGAAACGTAGGTTTGCCTTTTCTTAATGTTTCTTCTAAGATAAGTCGTAAGGTTAGTATTGCCTGACGTGTTCCAACATTTCTACGGAATCCAAACTGATCTTCCCCAAGGTCCGCTTCTACCAGTTTTTCCATTCGTCTGTAAAGAATTCGCGTTAGTATTTTGCAGCTGTGACTTATTAAACTGATAGTTCGGTAATTTTCAGTGCTGCATATGACACAGTTAACCATAAGTTGCTTACCCAGAAAGTGTATAATGTCACTAAGGACTACATCCTTTCTATGTTCGTGCAATGTCTGCTACAAAACAGACGCTACTATGTAACCTTACAATCTAAAAACAGCCGATGGAGGACACAGAAAAATGGACTTGCACAGGGTAGTGTCTTGGCTCCAATATTATTTAACATCTATACCAACGATCTTCCCATCAGCCGCCAGACACGAATGTTCATATATGCTGATGATGCAGCAGTGGCCACACAGGATAAAGCCTTTGAACAAGTGGAGGAGAATCTCACAGGAGCCTTAACAGAACTTGCTACCTATTACGACGGCAATAATCTCAAACCAAACCCAAGTAAATCTCAAGTATCCGCCTTCCATCTTAGGAACAAACAAGCTAAACGGAAACTCCGAGTCACGTGGCAAGGGGAAGAGCTGAAACATACAAACAGCCCAAAATACCTGGGAGTAACATTGGACAGAGCACTTACTTTCAAGCAGCACTGTCACAACACTAAAAAAAAGGTCTGTTCCAGGAACAACATACTGCGGAAGCTAACAGGTACATCGCGGGGAGCTCAACCACATGTTTTGCGCACCACGGGTCTGGTGCTGAGTATCTCAGCAGCGGAATATGCGGCGCCAGTTTGGAGGAACTCTGCTCACACTAAGCAAGTTGACGTCGCCGTAAACGAAACTGTACGTATTGCCACAGGATGCCTCAAACCAACTCCCACAGACATCATTTACCCCATCATAGGCATAGCACCACCCACTATCCGCAGACAAGTAGCCGCCGAGATCGAAAGATCAAAACAAAAGAATGATCCTCGACACCCGATGCATATGCACCGAAAACAACGTGTCCGGCTGAAATCCCGCAGGAGTTTCATTGAAACTACTGTAGAGCTCGCCACCAAACCCGCCGCAAGGCGGCTATCTCTTTAGGAAGAAATGGTGCCACACTCCACAATGGAACTACTTGAGGAGGGATCTGAAGGATTTCAGCTACCTTTTACAACTTGGAGGTCATTAAAACGGCTGCGCACTGGAGTAACTGGGTGCAAATCAAACCTATTTAAATGGGGTTACAGTGATGGCGAGAGGTGTGAATGCGGAGCAATACAGGACTTGGACCACCTACTGATCTGCCCAGATATGTCTATAACACGCACTAAAGATGATATTTTGAAAGTCAATGACAAAGCAATCTACGTTGCTAATTACTGGGAAGGGAAGATATAATTGGTGCATCTGGACACGGAAGAAGAAGAAGAAATCATTCCCCATTTTTGAACTTTAGCTCAATACCTCATCTTTTTAAAAATCTCTACAGATTTTAGGTATTTACCTCATGTTTTTCACCAACGGATTTCGGAGTTTTTTATTTCATATAAAAAGTAAACGTAAGAAAATAGATTTAATGACTCATTTCCCTAGGTGAACGTAAGAAATTAAACTTAATATCATATTTTATAATAGCTGAATGTAAGAAAATAAATAAAATGAATTGGTTAACGAAGTAAATTATTCACTTTCAGTTTTTTACTTTCAGAAAATACCTCGAAAGGAAATGCAAACAAGAAGTTAACACTTCTATAACTTTTTCTAGTTTTTTATTCATTTATATAATTAAAAATTTTAAGTAAGTATTCTATACTGTGCCTCGTATGTAAGGTTCTGTTTACGATATATAACTACATAATCAAGTGTATCATTTGGAACTTTATCGTTAAAAGTTGCACAAAGTTGCATAGTCGTTTTCTGTGTAGTTACAACATTCTTACTTCGAGTCATATTGATTACATAAATCGGGTAATTCGTTATGAAACTAAATGGGCGAATATCAGTATCTGATTTTAGTAGAGTAATTCATTTAAAATCGATAAAGGCATCATGAGCTTTGAGAAAATTATTTGGTGGACTAATATTCCACATTTTCTGTCGAAAAAATTCATTTCGACCATTTTTCAGGTATATACTCTGTCGTTTAATGTGTTCGAGTAACAAAGAGTCAAATAGCTGATTATTTTTTCGATTTGTCTGCAATTTTACAAAAACGAAGTAAGGCATGTCCAATTCTACCAAGTTGTAGTAATTTGTAGTATCCACTTCGAAATTTATGTTTCCTCACAGTTTAGCAACTTCTTCAGTATGAAGTTCATAAAAAGAGACTGGAATTTTCGGATTTTTCAGAATACTTTCTCGTGGTTAAAGCTTGTATTCTGGTTTGTATTTAACAATTGGTACACGAATTTCCATCGATTGTATGACGATTGTTCCTTCTTTTGGAAGAGTGTGTTTTATTTCAATTCCAGCATTATTTCTGTCAGCCCACCGAAGAATTGCGTCTCCAGAAGTTGAACTACGTGTCAAAATTACAGTTAGATGTCCTTCCCACATAATTTCTTTGTAATCTTTAAAAAATCCGTCAAGCATTGACAATGGATAATGGACTTCATTTCTCTTACTCTTTATTTTTCCAGTGTTAAGAATATATCCTTCTTATTTTGTCAGTAAGAGACAAAGTCAGATGCAGTAAAACTCATGAGCAAATAAAAGGATGTTCAAAACTAGATTGAATATTATTCCCTTTCCTTATCGTTCTGAAGTCAAAGAGTTTTTCTACATAATTATCTATTAACTGCTTGTTTGATTTCCCATCATACACTGGATATCCATTCCATCAGTTCAAAAAATACTGAAATGCATGTAAAATTGTGCATGATTTGAATGAAGCCACTGACCTTCAATATTTATTTCAATCTCTGTACCATTGTTGGGAACATTTAAATTATTTTTAGTTTTCTCATTCACAGGGAATGAAGAAAACAGATAAGTCTCAATTTTATTCATGATTTATTAAGGAAAAAATTTATTAAGATATTTCTAATACAACTGTCACTGTAGGACCATTAAAGTCAATTTAATTATCTTTTTCATCAGTTACAGAAATTTCTAAGTCTTGAATAGGACCAAAAGTAGGATTATTTAGGGGATAATGTAGTCATGAATTATTGGTCAACCAAATCCTATATTAGGTTTGAATGAGGTGATAATATTAGTTTCTCTGTGAAAATTATCAGTATGATTTACAAACATTCCATCAGGAAGATTGAAATTTATATTGATCAGTTCAAATGGAATAATTTTATGAACATCCTTTTTTCTTTAGCCTCAACAACTTGATTACTGAAACCAAGCAACCTTCCAATACTATCTCCTATATCCATATACAATTTTATGTCACTTCGATAACAAATCTGTTAAAAAATTCATCTGCTTTATTGTAAATATTGGGCTCTTTCGAATGAATAAATTTATTAAAGTTTTCAAAAGTATACTGCACTACAGGAATTTCTATCGTTCCTTCACCAGTACATAATTTATCATTTCTCAAAGTAATGTTTGGAGTTAAAAAGGTTGTACAAAAACCAAGCAGTGGAACATTAGTACAGCTATCTCGTATGAGTACAGTCAACCCTTTTTTGAGAACTGATGACTTACCACTTAATTCTAACTTCCATCCCATTTACTACTAAAAGAATTATTAATAAATCAGCAAAACTGATTGGGAGCCAAAAATAAGACATCCAGACAAGAAGTCGTAAAACAAACATGGTAACTTATACCAAATGTGCTATAATAGGACCAAGCAGCTGTGGAAAGACTGCATTATCGATCGACAGTTATATTCTAGCTCCTGGTTGGTTGCACTGTAATAAAATTAATCATTTGCAAGCATATCCAGAAAGGATTAGATCAACAAAAAGATCAAGAATTTATAAAAAAAATGTGAAAAAATTGGAGATAATGTTCATGAAAATACTGTATGTTTTATTGGAAATAACGTAGAAATTATTCCATTAGATGAATGTGAAGGAAATTTAGTTGTTGTATATGATGACTTCATTAACGAAAATCACGGTATCGTTAGAGATTATTTTACTAGAGGTATACACAAAGGAATAGATTGTTTTTACTTAGCTCACACATACTCAAAAATAACGAAATAGTTAGTTAGAGGTAACCTAATTTTTTAAAAATATCATTAGACAAGATAATACAAATTTAAATCCGGTTTACCATGGGTTTGTTGGAGGAGAATGAAAAATTTCATAATTTTAAAGAAATGTGTAGTAAATGTTGGAATGATGAGTTTGGAATCTTTATGATAGCCATTAATAGAAAACCGAATGATGGAAAATTCTGAAATTAAATACAACATTTAATAACAACATAAACATTAAACATAAACATCAAACATAAACATAATTGCTCAACACAAACATTAGAAATGTTTAATTAATCTTTTTCTTCTTTAATAAATGTTGCAAAGTACGATGAAGAAGTTGTTAAAAAAGCTAAGCGAAATAGAAAGCTGAAGAATTGAAAGAGCAATTCAAGTTTTAGAAAAAAGAACCAACAATAGAATATGAAAAATATAAAAAAGTAGATCAGCCTGTTATTGATGCTATCTAAAAATTAAAACAAGGAATTGATGGTTTAGGTAAAAATGTTTTGAAAGCGATTGAAGAAAACAGAGAGGTTGAAAAACAGATGATTCCATATCATCATCATGATACAGAAGATTTTGGGGATTTATTGCCAATTAAACCGTTAAAAGATTGGTCTGATGATATTCCTGGCAAGTATGACTGTACATTTAGTGAATCAGATATTCAGGATCTGCTGAGTAAACACGAAGAAGAGAGATCTAAGGAGACGCAGTCCAGCAGTTGTCAAAATGAAGCTAAAAAGATAAATGTTAGTGAATGAATGTTATAGTATATTAAACATGGTGAAGTTGAAGTTTTTGGACTGAAACTTGTTGGTAACTTACCAGTTGAATTCAATGGGAATAAATTAACAATTGGTGGAAAGACATATGAAGGAACAGATGGATTTATTAGTCTTTTAACTGAAAAACAAATTACTATGAATGATATGAATGGAGCATTGTATTCTGATAATAATGACAATAAAATAAAATCAAGTAGAGGTAATAGATATAAATATCCGCTAATGCCAATTGTTGATGACTATTTCCCAAACTTAAGAAGATCAACTATAGATTCTTCAGATTTTAGCTTACTTGAGACTGCTGAGAAGAAAGTTAAACATTTAATTAAAAGGTATACAGAAAAACCAGTTGAATATGTTTGGATGAATGATGTTTGACAATTAATCGATAGATTAGCAGTAATCCATAGCGAAGAACCTAGGGGAATAATAGTTTTCACAATGAAAAAGCAAGCATATCACATATGTTAACAAATAAATTTAGTGATTTCATGATCGACAGTCCAAGAGGAATTCCATATCTGATTAGATTTTCGAATAGTTTATCACACACGATTTGGAAAAGTGATAAATATGGGAAGGGAATAGTAAACATTCTCATCAACAAATTTCCATTAGAAATGGATCTTCCAGGCTACTCATACTTTGGTCCAGGAACCAAGTTGGATGAGCGACTAGTGCGTGGTGATCCACGAATTAATCTGGTAGACGAGGCTTGTAAAAATCAAGATATTACTTATCGTCATCATAAAGATTTAGAATCTAGACACCAAGCTGATAAAGAATGACAGTTAGCTGCAAAAGAAAGAATGCATGCAAATGTTGCTTCATTAGGACAAAAAGTAGCAGCAACAGCAGTTAGAGGAATAATGTATGGAAAACGAAAATTAGGAATGGGTTTAGGTGTGGATGAAAATGTTTGGGGTTTATGAAAATCTTTATAAATTTTTAATCTATATAAAGGCGTAACTTTGTGATCGATTATACTTTGCTAGCTAGTGGCAAGACTAAACCAAAAACAATTAAATTAAAGTTGAATAATAAAATATTAAATGTGATTGAACCATTTTTGACAAATGTTCAAAACAGAAATAAAGAAAAGAAAGTTGGTGGAAAATTACTTGTTGCATTAGCTATTCCTGTTGTGAAAAAGTTATTGAATATCTAACAAAAAGGAAGGAATGAAAAGGACTAACACAACATGAAGGTGGATTTTTACCAGTGGATCTGCAGCAATTGCAACTGCAGTAATAAACAAGAAAAAAGCTGGCAAAGAATTAGAAGAACAGAATACGCATAATCAAGCAATGGAGAAGAAAGTTAGTGTTAGACTAAAGAAATAAAAAAAATTCGAAGACTAGATAAAAAAAATTTAACTGTCTTTTATCTAATTTTGACATAGAAAAACTTGCTAAACAATTGAAAATTAAACCCTTTCGTGTGACATAGAAAAACTTGCTAAACAATTGAAAATTAAACCCTTTCGTGGTGTGTATATGATTGATGAATTACCAGGACACAGTCTCAAGACTGCTTCAGCTGTAGTTACTCATCTAAGAGAATATGAATGTGGAATGGTTAATTTAGATTCATCTGATCATGTTGGTACTCATTGGATTTGTTACTATGAAATTAATGACAAATAATTGGGTTTTTTATTCATTTGGTGGTAATGTACCAAAAGAACTAGTTGACTATTTGGGAAAAAATGAAGTGTACTGCAATACTGAGAGAATACAAAATTTTGATAAAGTAATATGTGGCCATTTGTATCTGTTTTTTTTTCAAACTGTGGTCTGCTAATTATAATTTTAATACTAATTTAGATTTAAAAAATGGACATCTTTGGAAAAAAGGTAGGTCTAACTAAACAAACTGCAGGGCTTAGCATACCCGCACTGAATCTAGAAAAAATTAAAAGTGAAATTGATCCAAAAATAGAAAATAAGATTAACCAATCTCAATCATCAATAGATCCAGGGATAGCCAATGCCATTAAACAATTTCGGAAAGAAGTTAATGCTATTCTTAAAATAATGAGAGGTTATATTGGTTTTAAAGTTAGGAGACCTGCAAATGTAAATGACCCACTTGATGCAAAGGATTCAGTGAACAAACATTATTTTGGTAATGAGTTATCAAATGTTGTTACAGAACTCGAATACACAAGCATTCTAACACAGTTCCATAACTATGTCACAACTACACAGTTTAATGAAAAAATTCATCAGATTCATCGAGATAACTACAACACTTTAAAGAAAAGTAGGAAAAGCTTTTTCAGATTATTTCTCAAAAACAGAATAAGCCACATTGTTAGATGATTTAAGTTATCTTAAAGATAAAGTATATGATATACAAATAATTTAATTTACTTTTATGAATAGGGGCGAGCAAAAAATGTACAATTTCGACTATGATTTTAATTATTTAATTATTTTTGTTGGTAATATTATAAATAGAGACTTGAAATTTGATCACTTTGACAACATGTAAGTTTGGCTGATAGGCAGTACCAAATAAATAATAATAATCAATCCGTAGCGGTACACAAATCAAATTTTCTGAATGGAAGATCGAAAGATTCTGTTAAAACTGTTCCAGTTGATGTTAAGTTAATTATATTTGGCGAAATAATTTAAAATTTAATAAACCTTATCTATATAAATGAACCATCACATGCGAAAGTTCGTGACATCGTCACTTGTGTGGATGACTAGTGTCATCCACAAAGCAATCGGTTTATTTGTATATTTTGAACGAACTTTGTGACTGGTTTTATGAATTTTTACTGAATCTAAATATAATACATTTAATATTTTTACACTGTACAGTATAGTCTAACATTGAAAGAGTTTGACCGTTTTAAGAACAATATCTTCAGCAGAATTACAGGCATTAAATGCTCCCTCTTGTTGCTTACCGATGTACTGTTCTATACTCAAAGTGTAAGCTGTTTTTATATCAACCAAAGCAAACACTTTTAACCCATACTTTGCTGATTTGGTAGGAATATATTGCATGAATGAGCAATTTCCTCGAAATGCGAAAAGCTGTTCCTCAAAAGGAAGATATTTTTTAGGTGAAAAATAATTTTGGAAACTGTTCGTGAATAGTTCAAGTACCTCTCTGATAGCTCTGATAGCAGCCAACTTGTCAATCTCTCTGCGAACGCCCCTATCATAGACATAATCAAACCTCAGACATCTCAACGGAAACCTGAATTGGTTTTAATTTATGCTATAATAACATGATTCAAGTCCGTTATCCCACAATTTCGTTATACTCTTCCTAGAACATCTCAAAAATCCACATAGATATAACAAACCAATGAAGGTCCTGACCTATGTCACACCTGTTTCTTTAGTATCCCTTTCCCTAGAACAGTTACCATGAACTTAATTAATGTATATATTTGTGCATTTTGCGATAATGCTTATTATGTTTTCATCCAAGAAGAAATTCAGAATTTCTATATCTGTCTGTTTTACACGAGCTTGATTTTTTGGTCCAGGCAAATGCGTGATAAAATTAGAAGATCTGCTTCTAACACTGGTACGATACTTATTTTTCCACTGTTTACTTACTCCATCTTTCTCTAAAAATGCATCCTCTTGAGTTACTTCTTCCTGTGATTCACAGTCATCATCTTCTGACACTTCTTGTTCTGTTCCTGAATCATGACCACTTTCATGAACAAAATCCTCAGCCTCTGAGTCAGCGTTATCACTGTGAGCAACTTCATCACTCACCTCCTTGAACCATTCCAACCTTACATTAGGATCTCTATTAAACTGTGTCCTACCAATTTTGCCTTGAGATTTCGTCCACAATTTAAAAATAAAGAGAATACTAGGTAACATGGAAGGCAACTGCAATCAGTTTTAATAGGCCCAAATTTAGGCAATTTAAGATCAATTGAAACTAGGAAAGCAATAAAATTATACAGACTTACTTTGTTTCAGACTTTGGCAGCAGAGATCACACAGACGACAAGTGTCTTCCAGACTATAATAATGTTTCTTAATAAATGTATCTTTCGTAAGTGAAAGACAACAACGATTGGAGCTAGCAGCTGGAGAATTAACAGAAAGGTACTGAAAATGGTGTGAACTCAATCCAGCCATATCAGACAAAATCAAGTGGGAAAGTCATGGGGATGGCGAGTGTCATTCACGCGATCAACGGAGGGGTAAGGACGATCACATTTGTTGCTTGAAGTGTAAAAAACTTACTGAGACACATAATCCACCCAGAGAAACAACATAAAATGGACGACAGAGTATTAAAGGACTTTGCACAGTATGTAAAACTATAAAGAGTAAATTCGTTAGAAATATTTTGTAAGTGGTAAATGTCTGAATAATATTTGTGAAGAAATAACTAACAAATTACATAAAACGATGAGAAAATATTTTAAAAGAAGACAGGTTGTCTCTCTTGGTATAGATGACTTATGGCAAGCTGATCTAGTTGAAACAGACTGAAGTAATGTTAAAGGGATTTCAGAAATAAACAAAGGATATACATATTTATTGACTGGTACTGATGTCTTTTCGAAATTTGCTTGGGCAATCCCAGTTAAAGATAAAACTGGTAAAAATATAAGTGACGCTTTTAAAAAGGTATTTACAGACACCCAAGAAATTTGCAGACAGAGAACAGCAAAGAATTTTACACCAAAGAATTTTAAGAATGGATGAAGTAATACATCAGCCATTATTCAACTTTTTCAGAGTTAAATGCATCTGTTGTTGAACAATTCAACAGAACACTTAAAGAAAAGATGTAGAAGAGATATGGCTTACAAGGAAACTACAAATGGATTGAAGTAGTCCCAAAATTAGTTGATAAATACGACAACACAAAACATTCATCTATAAAAATGAAACCAGTAAAAGTTAATGAGAAAAATTTAAAACTAGGCACCATTGTATCTTATGATAAAGCTAAATTTAAGAAAGGTGATAGAGTGAGAAATAGTGAACTTGAATGTCTTTTCAATAAACGATATCCTGCCAACTGGTCAACAGAAATTTTTGAAATTCAAGATGTGATCCATTCTAATCTAGTCATGTATAAATTGAAAGATATGAAAGGCAATTTTTATGAACAATAACTGCAGAAAACAAAATATACTTAGTTGAAAAACTTTTGAGATAGAAAGGAGATAAAGTTTATGTTAACTTGTTAGGTTACGATAATTCTCACCACAGCTGGGTAACTAAATGTAGAGCAATTTTATAAGATGTAAGTGGTTGACTTATGTCTCGAATTTTTCGTGCATATAATTAATATCAGTAATCAACTCTTCTTGTCAGTAGTCACACAAAAGATTAAAATAATTTTGATAGCAAACAATGGCTAAGCTTTCTTTCATTCTTTGCTATAACTTCATTCAATTGTGATTGTAATTCACTCTTAACACTTCTTCACAATTAGAATGTCCATCTTCAATTTCATATATCAGTTTCTGTAAATTTTTCCCCTGAGTTCTAATCACTTAATAATAATATTCATATTCATCATCGAGTAATTAAAAAACAGGAATGTTGGTCTTAAATTTTCATTAACTGTCTGAGGAACAACATGAGGTAATAAACTATTTAGTTTTTCAGTCCTTTCATTTATTATTTCTGAAGCAATATTATCTGTCACTCTTAAATTTTGTATTTGTTTCTCCTCTAATATGATTATTGCTTCATTTTTTGCATTTTTTTGGTTCTATGCACAATTTCTATGTCGATTTCGACCTTTATAAAACTTTTTTAGTTCATTTCTAACCTTATATTCTAGATATTTTGTAACTGAAGGTAAAACTTCATAAGTAACCCATCTTCTAAACTGTTTGGCTTCTTCTTCTTTAGAAGATAAAATCAAAGAATACAGACCACATTGACTAATAAATCCAGTATTTTTTATGTATTTAAAGAGGTGCTATGCAATAGCACCCCTTGTTACAATAAATTTTCTAATGTATTCGTTCACCAACATCAACATTTACTCTGATAGCTTGTTGTGGATTAATGTATTCTAAAATCTCAGCAACATCTTTTGCTTTAAACCATGGATTATTCTTTCATCAATAATTATGAAAACTTTCTTATTGTTGTATGTAAGCTTGTGGCTGAATAGATCTACAATCAACTCCATTTATTCAGAAATAATTCTTATTAGTTCTCCAAAAAATGAAATAGTAGATGAAATTTGTAGTTTCTATTCATCATATTTCCAACCCAT
Source organism: Schistocerca cancellata (assembly GCF_023864275.1). NCBI lineage: Eukaryota > Metazoa > Arthropoda > Insecta > Orthoptera > Acrididae > Schistocerca > Schistocerca cancellata. Next base: position 277,519,998 of record NC_064628.1, read on the forward strand.
ATTTAAATTGTTTTGCAGCTGGTAATTTTGGACTCATAACTAAATGATTCATCGATGAAAATTGTTCTTTTTTATTTTTACAAATTTGATAAAAATTATTTATTATAAATGGTGAACCTAAAGGAAGTGGAACCTAAAACAAAAGAAACTTATGAACTAACTGAGCAATCTGAAGACATTGATTGTTCTATCTGTTGATGAAAATCATCAATTTCTCAAAACAAGCAGCAATCATAATTTTCATATAGATTTTATTCACGAGTGGTTAAAGGAAGAAGAAACTTGTCCATTTTATAAAACGGTTATTAAAAACAGATCACCAGCATGAGCTGATAGAGCTGACTTTACTACTATGATGATGGATAACATTCTTGATTATACAGCAGCTAATGTGCTTGAAGCAGCATATTATCAGTTGGAATATGGGCCTGATTGTGATGATAATGATGATTATATACATTAAATTGGAAAATTTAGAAAAATTTACTTTTTCACAAATTCAGTTTTTTCCCCATGTAAACGGAGCTGGTTCAATAGCAGTCTTCTATGAAATGCAAAGTTTGAAAATGCTGTGAAACTGAGGAGTCAATGATAATTTTACATTACAAAAATACGCAAAATATGGTTATAGGACTATGTGTAGACAACATATAAATAAATATCATGTAAAGTTACAATGAAAGTGAAATTCCTTGCTTATGTTGTAAAAGAATTGCTAAATATTATTACAAAAATATTTATGTCAAATTCCAAGTGAAGAACATCTGAAAATATTACTGTAGATGAATAAAAAACAAGCTGTCATTGATGAAGCATCTGTATCCACAAAGAAATGTAAAGCTTGTCAAGAGATTATATATTTAAGTTGTTTTTATATAACTCTTTCATATAAGGATAACTATAACAATAAATGTAAGAAGTATACTTTAGATTACATGAAGAATAAAAAGCTAATGCAGAAGAAGTTAAAGATGCGCCAGCTGAAGCTGGGTTAGGACTGAATTCACTGCAAGCATCTTGAACATAATGATAAATTATCTATTAAATAAGAATAATACGATCTGAGAATCCTTCGATTTGTGAAAAAACAATTTTGCAAATCCAAGGAATTTTTTTCCTTTGAATAAACGGAGGAGAATGGAAAGATACAGAGTTGCACAACTTCGTGAACAAATGGAGTGATTCAATATTGCTCAACTTCGTGATTATTGGTAAGGAAATAATTTATGAGGATATAGTAAATTAAGGAAGGCTGTGAGGGACACACGTGTATTCAGGGGATTCTTTGATGACACTGATCATTATTTAATCTGCAGTGAAATTGGGATTGTGAGGCCGAAAGTGCAGGAGGTCAGGTCCATATGTAGGAGGATAAGAGTGGAGAAACTTCAGGATAAGGAAATCAGGCACAAGTACATAACAGCGATCTCAGTAAGGTACAAGTTAGTTGAATGTAGTCAATTACAGTCATTGGAAAAGGAATGGACAAGGTACAGGGACACAGTACTAGAAGTGGCTAAAGAATGTCTTGGAACAGTAGTGTGTAAAAGTAGGATGAAGCAAACAGCTTGGTGGAATGATACAGTCAAGGCAGCCTGTAAAAGAAAAAGAAGGCGTATCAAAAATGGCTACATACCAGAACCCAGGTAGACAGAGAAAGTTATGTTGATGAAAGAAACAAAGCCAAACAGATAATTGCAGCATCCAAGAAGAAATCGTGGGAAGACTTTGGAAACAGGTTGGAGACTATGGATCAAGCTGCTGGAAAACCATTCTGGAGTGTAATTAGCAGTCTTTGAAAGGGAGGTAAGAAGGAAATGACAAGTATTTTGGACAGGTCAGGAAAACTGCTGGTGAATCCTGTGGATGCCTTGGGCAGATGGAGGGAACATTTTGAAGAGTTGCTCAATGTAGGTGAAAATGCGATCAGTAATGTTTCAGATTTCGAGGTAGAATGGGATAGGAATGATGATGGAAATAGGGTCACATTTGAGGAAGTGGAAAAAATGGTCAATAGATTGCAATGCAATAAAGCGGCTGGGGTGGATGAAATTAAGTCGGAACTCATCAAATACAGTGGAATGTCAGGTCTTAAATGGCTACACAGGATAATTGAAATGGCCTGGGAGTCGGGACAGGTTCCATCAGACTGGACAAAAGCAGTAATCACACCAATCTTTAAACATGGAAACAGAAAAGATTGTAACAACTACAGAGGTATCTCTTTAATCAGCATTGTGGATAAAATCTTCTCAGGTTTTGTTGAAAGGAAAGTGCGAGTATTAGTTGAGGACCAATTGGATGAAAATCAGTGTGGGTTTAGGCCTCTTAGAGGTTGTCGCTTATGGCGAATAATGGAGAAGTGTTATTAGTGGAACAGGGAAATGTATCTATGCTTTATAGATCTAGAAAAGGCATATGACCGGGTTCCTAGGAGGAAGTAATTGTCTGTTCTACAAGATTATGAAATAGGAGGCAAACTTTTGCAAGCAATTAAAGGTCTTTACATGGATAGTCAGGCAGCAGTTAAAGTTGACAGTAAATTGAGTTCATGGTTCAGAGTAGTTTCAGGGGTAAGACAAGGCTGCAACCTGTCTCCACTGTTGTTCATATTATGTATGGACCATACGTTGAAAACAATAGACTGGCTGGGCGAGATTAAGATATGTGAACACAAAATAAGCAGTCTTGCATATGCGGATGACTTAGTTGTGATGGCAGATTCGATTGAAAGTTTGCAAAGTAATATTTCAGAGCTAGATCAGAAATGTAAGGACTATGGTATGAAGATTAGCATCTCCAAAACGAAAGTAATGTCAGTGGGAAAGAAATATAAACGGATTGAGTGCCAAATAGGAGGAACATAGTTAGAACAGGTGGACGCTTTCAAGTACTTAGGATGCATATTCTCACAGGATGGCCACATAGTGAAAGAACTGGAAGCAAGGTGTAGCAAAGCTAATGCAGTGAGCGCTCAGCTACGATCTACTCTCTTCTGCAAGAAGGAAATCAGTATCAAGACTAAGTTATCTGTGCACCGTTCAATCTTTCGACCAACTTTGATGTATGGGAGCGAAAGCTGGGTGGATTCAGGTTACCTTATCAACAAGGTTGAGGTTATGGATATGAAAGTAGCTAGGATGATTGCAGGTACTAGTAGATGGGAACAATGGCAGGAGGGTGTCCACAGGGTGAGTAAATCAAATAAAAACTGGGAATGAACTCTGTAGATGTAGCAGTCAGGGCGAACTGGCTTAGATGGTGGGGTCATGCTACATGCATGGGAGAAGCAAGGTTACCCAAGAGACTCATGGATTCAGCTGTAGAGGGTAGGAGGAGTCGGGGCAGACCGAGGAGAAGGTACCTGGATTCGGTTAAGAATGATTTTGAAGTAAAAGGTTTAACATCAGAAGAGGCACCAATGTTAGCACTGAATAGGGGATCATGGAGGAACTGTATAAAGGGGTTATGCTCCAGACTGAACGCTGAAAGACATAATCAGTCTTAAATGAAGATGATGATGATGATGATGATGATGATGATGATGATGATGATGATGATGATAGTAAATTAAGGTAAGTTTACCTGATTACATTTACTTTTAGACATTCTACACCTAACATGAGGCACAGTCTTTGTAAACAGTTTCCATATCATAAAATTGAAAATGATGATGTTTTACAAGCTAAAGAAGATGAACCATTGAAATGTAGGTTTGCATTTTCTACATATGTGTTTGCCAAAACTAAAAAAGATAAACCACTGAAAAGAATATTTCCATTTTCTACCAATGTGTTAGCGAAACAAGAAACTAAAGAAGATAAACCTCTGAAAAAATTATTTCCATTTTCTACCGATGTGTTTGTGAAACAGAAGACTAGAACCAATGAAGAAGTATTACTTCCCTTTTACACTGATTTATTTGAAAAACCAAGAGTCAGGAAAACAGTTAGAGATCATCTAGCTGATAAAGCATTTGCAAAAAATTACAAACTATAGGTTTTGAAAACAGTATATACTCCCTTGAACCTGATCATTTCTTGTCTGCAGTGAAGAAGAGACTTCTGAAAATTGTGAAAGACAACCTAAGAGTACATCATAGTTTGAAGATAAATTTCAGTTTTCTTTGTGTGTACAAAATGCAGATGGATGATGAAGTTCAGGAATTTGGACAACAAACACAAAATTGTTCCATTACGACAGACAAGGATTTTAGTAAAAAATTCGATCATGGGAAGCGAGATATTTTAGCGAAAATATCTAATTTTCAAGGACAAGGATTGGGATTGAAATTAAATAGAATTATTGGTTTACAGCTAGCAATTAACAGATATGTTCCACTGAGCGGATCATCTTACATTGAGTTACCTGCAGCTATAAAAAACAAAAAACTTGTTCAATCTAAAAAATGATGATAAAAAATGTTTTCTGTAGGCTATATAATCCACATTGTATCCAGTAGACCAAAATGCTGAAAGAGTAACAAATAAAAAAATGTTGGTCTTGATCTTGATCAGAAACTTGAAAATATTGAGTTTGCTGTAGTGGTTGAACATATTCCAAAAATAGAAAGTTGAATTAATGTATCTATCAATGTCTATTCCTTTGATGACAAATATCAAGTGCATCTATTAAAAATTACGAAAAGTAAGAGAGAGAAATATGTAAATCTCCTTTATTTCAAGAAAGAAGGCCATTCACACTATTGTTACATAAAAAATTTATCATAGCAAGCAGAGTTTGGATGAGCACATATCAAATTGTTTGAATAAGAAGCCATTGAAAGTTTAAATGCAAAGGGAAGGCTCATATGTACCTTCTAAAAATTATCAGCAGATACAGACAGTTCCTTTCGTTTATTTATGCTGATTTCGAAAGTTTGCTGTTGAAGATGGACAACTGTCAGCTAAATCCTGAAAACTTGTATATGATGAAATACCAGCAGCATGAACCAAGTGGATTTTGCTACTACATCAAGTACATAAATGGACATTACAAAGATTCTGTTGTTTATAGAGGACCAAATTGTCATAAAAAATTCATAGAATGCATCAAGCAAGAGGTTAAAGAGATTGGAAGAATTTATTCTGAAATTGAATAAATGAAACAACTAACACCTGAAGAACAATCAAGACATAACAAATCTAAGGTTTTTACACTGTATAAATATCATTACTCACAGAAAAATAATAGATTTCGTCATCATGATCACCTAACTGGAAAATACATTGCCCCATTTTGCAAATATTGTTGGGTTGGGGGTTGGGTTGTTTGGGGAAGGAGACCAGACAGCGAGGACATCGGTCTCATCGGATTTGGGAAGGAAGTCGGCCGTGCCCTTTCAAAGGAACCATCCCGGCATTTGCCTGGAGCGATTTAGAGAAATGACAGAATACCTAAATCAGGATGGCCGGACGCGGGATTGAACCGTCGCCCTCCCGAATGCGAGTCCAGTTGCAAATATTGTAATTTGAAACTAAAGCATCATGACTTATTTACTTACATAAGTTATCTGGAAATGAATCTCACCGTTTCGTGAAACAATTTTCCTATGATGAGAAGGAGACAGACCTAATCTCACACAATGAAAATAGATACATCAGTTTTGGTAAGAGAACTAAAAGTTTGAGAATGACATTTATTGACACATTTAAATTTATGGCCTTGTAACTTAACAAACTTTCATGAAATTGGAAGAGAGATCAAATGAAAAATACTATAGGTTTTTCTCAGCTCCAGCTGAAGGAGGCTCAGACCTGCAGTCAGTGGAATTATTTAATCTAGTGATCAGAAAAGGTATATATCTATATGATTACATGGATTCTCGAAAGAAATTTGAAGAGACACAGTAACCACCAAAAGAAGAATTTGGCAATAAGCTGAATGACTGTGATGAAGATTACAAACATGCAAAAATTGTTTGGAAAAAATTTAACTTCAAAAATATTGGTGAATATCATGATTTCAATCTGAAAACTGATGTACTTTTCTTAGGTGATGTGTTGAAGATTTTAGAATATCTTCTATAAATGCATATGATTTAGATCCATTTGGTATTTTGCAGCACAGGTTTATCTTGGGATAAAATGTTAAAAATAACTAAAAAACCGCTTGATTTACTACATGATTATGATATGATTTTAATGGTTGGACAGGTTATACATGGAGGAATATCACTATGTTGCAAGAGACATGTAAATGCAAACAACAAATATCTGTGTGATTATGATGTAACTAAAACATCAAATTAGTTAGCTTATGGAGATGCAAACAATTGGTATGATTTTATTCTATAATTCAATATTTACCTCATTTTCGGTTTGAATGGGATGAGCCAGCTAATTCTGATTGTACAAAAATATGTGAGATGTCTAACACTTGTCAAGAGAGATACATATTCGAAGTAGATCTAGAATATTGAAAGGAATTACATGATTTACATAAAGATTTCCCATTAGCTCCTGAGGGCAAAAATGGTGCCAGGGACAAAGAAAAGCAAATTGATGACTACTCTGCTTGATAGACATAATTATGTAGTTCACTACAGAAACCTCAAACAGTATCTACCTCTTGGAATGAAACTCACAAAAATACATAGAGTTTTAAAATTTAAACAATCTGATTGGCTAAAGAAATATCCACCTGTGAACACACAGATAAGTAACAAGGCTTCAAATGTCTTTGAGGAAGAATTCTACAAATTGATGAACAATTCTGTTTTTGGTAAAACGAAGGAAAATAAAAGAAACAGAGAGAATTTAAAATTAGTTTCAGATGGAAAAAGTGTGATAAACTTGTGGCTAAGCCTAACTTTAAAGGCAGAACTTTATTTAATGAAAATCTTACTGCTATCTATAGGAATAAAAGAAAAAATCACATTTAATAAGCCTATCTATGTCAGAATGAGTATAGTTGATCTGTCTAAAGAATTGATGTATGAATTTGACTACAGAGTTATGAAACCAAAATCTGCAGAAAATATTGTGTTATCAAGATATGGACAGTTACACTTACAATATTAAAACTTACACCTCTGCTAATCAATTCATTTTATTTATTTTCTTACATTCACCTTTTATCAAAATTATATTAAATTTAATGTCTTACTTTCAACTAGGGAAATGAGTCATTAAACATATTTCCTTAAATTCGCCTTTTATATGAAAAAAAACTTATAAATCGGTTGGTGAACGAAAAAATTAGGTAAATACACTACTGGCCATTAAAATTGCTATACCAAGAAGAAATGCGCTTGATAAATGGGAATACATTGGACAAATATATTATACTAGAACTTACATGTGATTATATTTTCATGCAATTTGGGTGCCTAGATCCTGACAAATCAGTACACAGAACCAACACTTCTAGCCGTAACAATGGCCTTTATATGCCTGGGCATTGAGTGCAACAGAGCATGGAAGGGGTGTACAGGTACAGCTGCCCATGTAGCTTCAACAAAATATCACAGTTCATCAAGAGTAATGACTGGCGTATTGTGACAAGCCACTTGCTCGGCCACCATTGACCAGACGTATTCAGTTGGTGAGAGATCTTGAGAATGTGCTGGCCAGGGCAGCAGTCGAAAATTATCTGTATCCAGAAAGGCCCTTACAGGAACTACAACATGCGGTCGTGTGTTATCCTGCTGAAATGTAGGGTTTCGCAGGTATCGACTGAAGGGAAGAGCCACGGGTTATAACACATCTGAAATGTAACGTCCACTGTTCAAAGTGCCATCAATGCGAACAAGATGTGACCGAGACATGGACGCGACCATCATGATGCTGTAAACAGAACGTGGATTCATCCGAAAAAATTACGTTTTGCCATTCGTGTACTCCATTGGAGGCGCTCCTGTCTTTGATGTAGCGTCAAGGGTAACTGCAGCCATGGTCTCCGAGCTGATAGTCCATGCTGCTGCAAACGTCGTCGAACTTTTCGTACAGATGGTTGTTGTCTTGCAAACGTCCCCATCTGTTGACTCAGGGATCGAGACGTGGCTGTACGATTGGTTACAGCCATGAGGATAAGATGCCTGTCATCTCAACTGCTAGTGATACGAGGTCGTTTGGATGCAGCACAGTGTTCCATATTACTCCCCTGTACCCACCGAGTCCATATTCTGCTAACAGTCATTGGATATCGACCAACAATAGCAACAATGTTGCGATACAATAAACCGCAAACGCGATAGGCTACAGTCCTACCTTTATCAAAGTCGGAAACGTGATGGTAAGCATTTTTCCTCCTTACACGAGGCATCACAACAACGTTTCACCAGGCAACGTCGGCAACTGCTGTTCGTGTGTGATAAAACGTTTGGAAACTTTCCTCATGTCAGCATGTTGTAGGTGTCGCCACTGGCGCCAACCTTGTGTGAATGTTCTGAAAAGCTAATCATTTGCATATCACAGCATCTTCTTCCTGTCGGTTATATTTCGCGTATGTAGCACGTCATCTTCGTGGTGTAGCAATTTAAGGGCCAGTAGTGTAGGTGATATCGTTTGAGTTATTCAAAAAATGAGGTATTGCAGTAAACCTCAAAAATCGGTGGGAATGATTTAAATAGAATGAATTTAAAAAATCAGTTGGGTTAATCAGAAAATGCAGCAATGAGCTTGTGAGTGAGTTAGTGAGCTGGAACTTACAAAACATATCTACTGCAATTTTTGCATGGGATATGCTTTCGATGACGTAGTTCGTCTTTAACATTATAGAGAATGTCTCTTATCAGAGTTGAAGGGTGCGAAATACGCTGGATGCCATGTTTTTGATGGAATCTACCGATCTTTCCGTATACATGGCCATTATAAACTAAATAATCAATTTTTCGGTTATGTTCCTAGCTCTCAGTCTCAGTCGCTTCCTCAGACGTTCTTGATTTTGGTTGCATAGCCCGCTCTTTCTGTTTGATGTTCTGAGTGCCCATTCCTTTGGAAAAATATGCGAAAGTGTCGTAATTGTTCGGCGAAGCTCTCCTTTCTGGATGTGCTCTTTGTGACGGATGGTGATGGATCGAGATGTGGAGATACAAGTCAGTTTGCTTGTATTATACAGGGTGTCCCAGCTATCTTGTCCACCCAAAATATCTCTAGAACAATAGCAGCTATTGGAAAACGACTTTCACCGGTATCAATGTAGGGCTGGGGCCCATGAATGTACATATTTGGAAACATTCTAAAACGAAAGCATATGTGTTTTTTAACACAAACTTATGTTTTTTTAAATGGACCACCTATATTTTTTCTTCAGCAATCCATAGCATGACAAAGCATATACACAATGGGTTGATTGCATCGCAATATTCCCATTACATCCCGAGACATTGAGACGCGAAGTTGACGCTTGAAACACCCGACATGCGCTGCTAGCGTAAGTCCTGAGGCTCAGGCGTGAACCCCATGCTGCCCGTAACCGCGATGTGATTGACATGTGTAATCACACCTCCAGACTTATCAAGAGGTCCGAAACGAATAATACGGTCTGCTGCCATCAACTCTCATAAGCACATAATGGTTTCCCTCTTGCACGTTTTACGTATCTACGTACACAATATGAACCAGTACCGATCGGTGTACACCCGTCAGGTTGTCTTATTTATCCTGCACACCCAAAATAAGGTTTATCTAATGCATTATATGACCAATTGTGCCTGTCGCGAAGGGGCCAGGCTCTACCTAGTCAAGTGTCCAACGTAGTTCCCACTACAGCCACAGTTACCACTTCGCCTTGTTTATGATTTGCGAGCCATGCAAACTCCTAACACTCCACCACCCTCCGAGCATCCCATTTGTTGTTGCTTTGGCGTGCAGTACACCGCTTGCCAGTGTAGTAAGAGTAATCTAGTGACGGCACTGAGGTAGTACACATTGTGAAGAAACGTTGTGTTGTGGAACTTATACTGTAGAGTATAATGTACACACATGAAGATATGGTAGAAATGCTGCTGATCTATGGAGAATGTACGTTGAAGGGAAATACGTTATGAGATTGCTTGTTTGTTGATAGTACTGTTAGCGAACATTATGATTATTAAGTTAATATGTCTGTTTTCTACCCTACTCTACATACCTGTACATACCCTGTTGAGGTGGACGAAATGCTGTTCAGGCAGAACGACTGTACAGAAGACGATTCCCTGACAAGCCATCGCCTTCGCGCCGGATGTTTGGTCGCCTCACATCTCGTCTACGTGAAACGGGAAGCTTAAATCCAAGACCTCGACATCGTCCTAGAACACGCACAGATGAACGTGCTGAAGTTGCTGTGCTCGCTACCATACCTGTGAATCCTCAAATCAGCACACGTCAAATTGAACGTGAAGTTGGTGTGTCGAAATCAAGTGCACAGCGTATTCTTAAACGTCATAAATTTCATCCTTACCATGTTCATTTACACCAGGATCTTCATGGAAATGACTTCCGCAATAGGGTAACATTTTGTCGGTGGGCTCAGCAAAAACTTCTGACTAATCCAAATTTTTTTGCAGATGTTCTCTTTACCGACGAGTCATCATTCTCCAACAAAGGAATTGTCAATATGAGGAATATGCATTATTGGTCCGCAGACAATCCAAAATGGCTCCGTCTGCTAGAGCATCAACGTCCGTGGAAAGTTAATGTTTGGTGTGGGACTATTGGCGATACCATTATCGGACCTTTCTTTATAAATGGCATCCAAAATGGCAGACAATACTCCAGATTTATACGACACAATCTTCCTGTTCTCTTGGACACCGTACCTCTGAACCGGAGAATGGTCATGTGGTATCAGCATGACGGATGCCCTGCGCGTAACGCCTTACGAGCACGACGACTTCTGAACCGTAAGTTCCCTGGTAGGTGGATTGGACGAGGTGGCCCAGTTAGATCGCCTGCCTGATCTCCGGACCTTACACCGCTGGATTATTTTCTCTGGGGAGCAGTGAAGGATGCTGTTTACCAACATGAACCAACAACACCACAGGACATGAAGCAACGCATTATTGATGCTTGTACAGCCATCAAAGAGGAAACAGTAGCACGAAGTAGAGCGTCCTTCATCTGCAGAGTGACCCTATGTGTGCAAGCCAATGGGCATCACTTTGAGCATGAGATGTGAACGCTATGTTTAGTATGTAGTGCTGGTATCACAGTGGAAGTTTCTACAAAGGGCCAATTTACCCAGTGACGTTAAGAAACATTTGTTTGCAACAATATGTCATTTAACGTATTAGATAAACATAACATTGATAATTATGTGATAATAAAACTAATTGGTTAAACATGTTTACATTCATCTTCTATGTCCTACCTGAACTTCCCAAATCAAGACTTTTTACCTAAACAACGGTAAAACTTTTATTCCACTTGCTCGTTTCACTAAAACCATGAGCATAAATTTTACTATTACGGGTGAATGATTAACTGTCACTTGCGCTAGATCTACAGTAAAGTAAAGTTTTAACGTTGAACGGCATTACCCTTTTAGTAATGGATTAACGATAAGCGAAGTTAACTTTGTGACTAATGTTACGATACACAGATATGTTACAGAACAGTATCAACTAGAGATGGGCAAAACTGTTCTTTTCAGAGATTGGATCAGAACTGTTCACTCCCTGAAATGAATTAGCTCTTTTTCATGACTCACCACTCATTTACAATATAAAATAAATGGAAGGCACATTGCCCTTTAAACTTGGTTTATTCCAGTACTATACCTGTATTTTGATCTTATTTGATCCTATTTTGAAGTAACACAGATAATGAGTAAGAATTTTGTATTGTTTATTGAAATTTCCACGATATGACAAAGTTTTTGATTATTGATTTATTTTGCACTATCGTGGTTTTTTTGGTGATCGGAAAATGTTGTAACTTGAGATTTACATTAACAATATATTTGGCTATAACGTATTAAAATTTCATTAACCTCATACAAATACATCGCAAGCCATATATTTTTAAAGTGAACGTTTCCTTTCGAAGACGCCTAAAATCGCAAAATCCGTACCAGAATAAGAAAAAAATATATAAATTTGACTGTAAAACGAAAGTGCTGCATATAGCCTTACGCTGAATAAAACAAGGAAAATATTGGTGTATCACATTTTGCGATACATTTATCGGTTCGCTCGTAATTAAAGCGTAAATTCGAGTGTCTATAATAAAAATCCTATAGTAAGAGGAGTCATCAGGAACCTAATCTAATCAGTTTAAACAAATAAAAATAAAATAAAAACAATTGATGTATACATAACATAATAATGTAATATACATAGCGGCATTACTACGAAGAACAATATCCAGTGGGGACGAACTCCGATGCAGAGGCGCTGAATCGAGCAGGTCAAGCCGCGAGCTGTATTACTGCATGAGCTGAGACCACAGAGACCACAGTGACACCTGAGTCTACATCTACATCCATACTCCGCAAGCCACCTGACGGTGTGTGGCGGAGTCGCTTTGCTCGACGCTCTGGCTAGAGTCGAGACGGTGCGGCGAGCGTTGAGCGGGCGAGTTCCGAGGGAGGGGGTAGCGGTGAACTCACCCGCTCCGAGACAAATAGTTCGTTCCCTTGCGAGCGGGTTTTTGCAAGTAGTTCCTATGTTATCCGCTAGGTGGCTCTCTGTCCTGTTGCTCGCATCAACTGCTCAGAGGGCAGGACGTGCGACTGAAACGATCGCCGACAGAGTGCGATGCGAAGTTACGCTGCGCCAGACACTGCGCAGCAGACGACGCACAGAGACGGCACGGCATATGTGAAACACAAAATCCAATGGGGCACTGCACAATGCAGGCAGCCAAGGTAGAAGCAGGGCAGAGGCCGGCGCTGGCTGTGTTGTGTGGCGTGCACTGTGCTGTGACCAGCAGAGGCGCTGCTGATATGCTCCGTCTCTCTCTCTCTCTCTCTCTCTCTCTCTCTCTCTCTCTCTCTCTGCCGTGGGAAACGTTTGGAGCTACTGTTCTTTTTTTCTGAATCACTGATTGTTCACTCCTTTGAAAGATTGAACTCTATGAATTAGTTCAAGAGCGGATCCCCCATCTCTAGTATCAACCCTAGCCTATGGGATAAATACTTTCTGGAATGTACGACGTTAATACAGGATGGCAGCAGACCGTATTATTCGTTTCGAACCTCTTGATAAATATGGAAGTGTGATTACGCATGTCAATTACATCGTGATTACGGGCAGCTTGGGGTTCACGCCTGAGCCTTAGGGCGTGCGCTAGCAGCGCATGTCGGGTGTTTCAAGCGTTAACTTCGCATCTCAATATCTCGGGATTTAATGGGAATATTGCGATGCAATCAACGCCATTGTGTATGTGCTTTGTCATGCTATGGATTGCTGAAGAAAAATTATAGGAGGTCCATTTAAAAAAACATAATTTTGTGTTAAAAAGCACATATGCTTTCGTTTTAGAATGTTTCCGAATATGTACATTGATACCGGTGAAAGTCGTTTTCCAATAACTGTTATTGTTCCAGAGATATTTTGGGTGGACAAGATAGCTGGGACACCCTATATATATATATATATATATATATATATATATATATATACAGGGTGAGTCACCTAACATTACCGCTGGACATATTTCGTAAACCACATCATATACTGACGAAAGGATTCCACAGACCGAACCTGAGTAGAGGGGCTAGTGTAACTGGTTAATACAAACCATTAAAAAATGCACGGAAGTATGTTTTTTAACACAAACCTACGTTTTTTAAATGGAGCTCTGTTAGTTTTGTTAGCACATCTGAACATATAAACAAATACGTAATCAGTGCCGTTTGTTTCATTGTAAAATGTTAATTACATCCGGAGTTATTGTAACCTAAAGCTGACGCTTGAGTACCACTCCTCCACAGTTCGATCGTGTGTATCGGAGAGCACCAAATTACGTAGGGATCCAAAGGGAACGGTGATGGACTTTAGGTACAGAAGAGACTGGAACAGCACATTACGTCCACATGCTAACACCTTTTTATTGTTCTCTTTCACTGACGCACATGTACATTACCATGAGGGGTGAAGTACACGTACACACGTGGTTTCCGTTTTCAATTACGGAGTGGAATAGAGTGTGTCCCGACATGTCAGTCCAATAGATGTTCAATGTGGTGGCCATCATTTGCTGCACACAATTGCAATCTCTGGCGTAATGAATGTCGTACACGCCGCAGTACATCTGGTGTAATGTCGCCGCAGGCTGCCACAATACGTTGTTTCATATCCTCTGGGGTTGTAGGCACATCACGGTACACATTCTCCCTTAGCGTACCCCACAGAAAGAAGTCCAGAGGTGTAAGATCAGGAGAACGGGCTGGCCAATTTATGCATCCTCCACGTCCTATTAAACGACCGTCGAACGTCCTGTCAAGGGTCAGCCTAGTGTTAATTGCGGAATGTGCAGGTGCACCATCATGCTGATACCACATACGTCGACGCGTTTCCAGTGGGGCATTTTCGAGTAACGTTGGCAGATCATTCTGTAGAAACGCGATGTATGTTGCAGCTGTTTGGCCGCCTGCAATGAAGTGAGGACCAATGAGGTGGTCGCCAATGATTCAGCACCATACATTTACAGTCCACCGTCGCTGTCGCTCTACCTGTCTGAGCCAGCGAGGATTGTCCACGGACCAGTAATGCATGATCCGTCGATTCACTGCCCCGTGGTTTGTGAAACCCGCTTCATCGGTAAACAGGTAGAACTGCAACGCATTCTCTGTCAATGCCCATTGACAGAATTGCACTCGATGATTCAAGTCATCACCATGTTATTGCTGATGTAGCGACACATGAAACGGGTGAAAGCGGTGACGATGCAGTATGCGCATGACACTACTTTGACTCAGTCCACCGGCTCTCGCAATGTCCCGTGTACTCATGTGTGGGTTCACGCCAACAGCAGCTAACACACCAACTGCACCCGCTTCTCCTGTGACGGGCCTGTTACGGACCCGTTTGCTTGCTACAACCATACCTGTTGCATACAGTTGGCGGTAAATGTTTTGCAATGTGCGGCACGTTGGATGCTCTCTGTCCGGGTACCGTTCTGCACACACCCTGCAGACTTCAGCTGCATTTCGTCGACACTCGCCGTAGATGAGTATCATCTCCACCTTTTCAGAGTTCGAATACACCATGGTCACAGTTCCTACAACATTACACTATCACAGATGTCTGGTAACACGGTGTACTGCAGTTGGTCTGCGTGCGGAGACGACTACAGAATAACAATAGCAGCAAACGCTACTTACGGACACTGCGACAGCTTGACCAAACCATAACAGTGCACTACAGCCACACTCGTAAACACGGTCGTCATCGTAAACATGTCCCTGCAGATGCTGCTCGCCGACCGTGGCCCGTGTTTGTTACAGCACGCAACTGAACGTCGAATGTTTCAAGCGTCAACTTTAGGTTACAATACCTCCGGATGTCATTAACATTTTACAATGCAACAAACGGCACTGATTACGTATTTGTTTATATGTTCAGATGTGCTAACAAAACTAACATGGTTCCATTTAAAAAAACGTAGGTTTGTGTTAAAAACCATACTTCCGTGCATTTTTGTATGGTTTGAATTAAACAATTACACTAGCCCCTCTCCTCACGTTCGGTCTGTGGAATCGGTTCGTCAGTATTTGATGTGGTTTACGAAGTATATCCAGCGGTAACGTTAGGTGACTCACCCTATATATATATATATAGGGTGGTCCATTGACAGTGATTGGGCTAAATATCTCACAAAATAAGCGTCAAACGAAAAAACTACAAAGAACGAAACTTGTCTAGTTTGAAGGGGGAAACCAGATGGCGCTATGGTTGGCCCGCTAAATGGCGCTGTTATAGGACAAACGGATATCAACTGCGTTCTTTAAAATAGGAACCCCCATTCTTTATTACATATTCGTGTAGTACATAAAGAAATATAAATGTTTTAGTTGGAGCACGTTTTTCGCTTTGTGATAGATGGCGCTGTAAAAAAATTTTATTACTTCTGACTACAGACAACGCAGTAACCGAAGTCCTCCATTAACGAGCGGCAGCAGCGGCGTTTGCGTACAGTTGTCACTGCTAACAGACAAGCAACTCTGCGTGGAATAACCGCATAAATAAAAATGGGGCCTACGATTTACGTATCTGTTAGAACAGTGAGACGAAACTTGATGTTAATGGGCTGTGGCAGCAGAAGACCAACATGAGTGCCTTTGCTAACAGCACAATCCTGCCTGCAGCACCTCTCCTGTGGTTATGACCATGCTGGAAAGGCAAGGCTTTGTGAGATGAGTCCATGTTTAAATTGGTAAGAGCTGATGGTAGGATTTTATTATTGGGCAGGCCCACGAAGCCATGGATCGAAGATGCCAACAAGGCACTGTGGAAGGTGGTTGTGGAGCCATAATGGTGTGGACAGTGTTTATAATAATTGTACTACGTCCTCTGATCCAACTGAACCAATCACTGTCTGGAAACGGTTATGTTCGGAAACTTGGAAACCGTCTGCAGCCATTCATGGACCGTGTTCCCAAACAATTATGAAATTTTAGTGGATGAGAATGCGTCATTTCACCAGGCCACAGTTGTCCTTGTTTGTCTTGAACAACATTCTGGAAGATTTCAGCGAATATTTCGGCCACCCATATCGGCCGACATGACTCCTATCGAACAGTTATGGGGCATATCCGTGAGGTCACTTCATGCACCAAATCCTGCACCAGCAATACTTTCACTATTAAGGACGGCTATAGGGGCAGCACGGCTCAGTATTTCTGCAGGAGAATTCCAGTGACTTGTCAAGCCAATGCCACGTCGATTTGCTGCACTGTACCAGGAAAAAGAAGGTAATCAACAACTTTTGTCACATTGTACCAGCAGTCCAGCCGTTCTTCCCTAACTAACACTTCCAGGAAAGGTAGTTGGCTCTATTTTTCAAGTTGTATTCCGACTTTGAGATTATGATGAAAGGAGTTTAAATGTTTCAAGAACTGTTGGAGCATGTCCAATCCATGTGCCACTACTAAATATATGCATCCAGATACCGATATAATCACGCTGGTTTCAGCCTTGCGGATTCTAATGCCTTTTCTTCAAAGATTTCCATATCACCATGCCCTGTATGGAATATAATCATAAAATGCTATACGAAGAGGCCAAGAGACCAGGATTTTGGTGCAAGAGCCAAGTTTCTGGGAGAGCGTAATTGAAAAACCTATCAACGTTTGGATGTCAGAAGACTTGATAGACAGGAATAGCGGTCACATTTTAATAACCCTTGGGGTCTGGCATTAAATCTCACTGCCCATCACATACATTAGAGTTTGGAAACGCTGAGGGGTCTGTGTTTCAATGAGTGCCAGCTCTGAAAATGGGAAGAGCATTATAGGGCGTAAATAGTGGGACAAAGCCGTTTGTGGCACATTTTGTTGGTGCAGGTTGCCTACATCATGGGAGGTATGCACTCAGAGGCAAACATATTGTTCTCCTTTGATTGTCAGGTCATTGGCCTATTGTTCTGCTAAAAGGATCATTCCTTTTGATTAACAGGCATGTATCCTGTTGTTCCCTCACCCCCTCACCCCCACCCCACAGGAAACCTACTCTCCTCACTGCTACAGGTACACTTGCTGGTCTGAGTTATTGGAATAGTCCCTCTCACTCATCAATTAGATTGAGTACTTATTTAAATTGATCAATTAATTAACCTCCCCTCTCCTGGTAAACACCCTCCCCCTCTCCTCTCCTCCTTCCTCTCACCCAGAAAATGGCAGAAAGTTCACATTCCATCAGGACAATGCAACACACCACAGCTACCTCCATTAATCTAAGAAAATGGTGGGTAAAAAAGTCACTTGGGCTACCTCCACTAACCTAAGTCATCCAGCCACCACCTCTTCTTGGGAATTGGCTGGAAAAAAGCTCAGCCTGTGCTTGATAGGAAGGACATGTCTTCATTTAAACAACTAGAAGCAGTACCACCATCCAGTGTGTTCACCACAAGATCGTGAGTCCTACTGACCTTGTACGCAGTGCCACCAACAGGGGGCGGCATCCTCAATCCCATGAAGTAATCTGAGATATCTATCAGGATGGGAAAATGGTGGGAAAAGGACTCAGCCTTTTCTGGGCTGCTGGAGGGAGGAAGGAGTGTACTTTATGTATTTTTGGAGTAATTTATTTAGGGACCGATTTGACATAATATACTTATTACCCTGATATAAAAGACTCGCCCTGACATGCTTGCGGTCACAATACACAGTTTACAGACCGGCCAACTACATATAAATAATGCAGTACACTGATGTACAGACAAGCAAACAACTCGTAAATTACCAAAATAATGCTGTAAGGAGCACACAGACATGTAAGCAACTCGTAAATTGTCAAAAATTAATGTATGTGTAACGCTATGCGAACACACTCACAATGATTAAACAGCTGAAAATAATGCAGTGCACAAACACTCATTGCAGGTAAAAAACCCATTTGAACTAACATCGACCGAAATATGTCAGAGGCTCCAACGCAAGCAATGTCAATGCCACCGCGAGCCACTGCTGCTGGTGGCAGCAGCCAGCAGGTAACAGTCGTGTATACATTTACAGTTTTTCGAGTACTATAATGACATCACAGAACTCCAACACATGCACACACCAACCGCCGTCCATCTAATGGATTGCACAGGATGCTACTGCACATGCTCCCAGGAGCTGGAATGCACCAGTGACCCTTGCGAAGTGACAACACGGCCATCAGCTGCCAAGCCATGCACAGGTGTCCGTTTGGGTTCCACAATCATGAAGTGGCAGCATCATGTTCATACTTGACACATGGGAAATTCCTGTGAAAATACATGTCCACCTAGGCACCGTTGCTGGCGCAATGACCCATAGTTAAAGTGTGGTTCCAGTGCTGAGAGAGATGTTTGCATAGCAGCTAAAAGGTTCTGAGTGTTATACTGATGTCACATGTCTTTGTAAATAGCATCAAGTCCTCCCTATGGCTGCCCAACAGAAGTGTGTTCTAGAATAACATTGAGTGCTTTCTCCCTAGTAACCCTAATGAGGCAGCCTTTTCGTCACTGAACTTACCCATCAAACTGCTGCTGTTACCAGTGAGGGAGCGCCATCAGACGTTGTTTTCTGCAGATGAGACTTTTACTGGCAAAAGTATTTTGTACAGATCTCCATATTGCACTGACAGTTAAACCCAGCAAAAGTGACATACAGATCGTCAAGTATGGAAAGACTCTTACTCAATTACACTGCTCTGACACTGAGGACAGAAGCTTGAATATTAGAGTGTGAAACCGATCTCCAACCTGGCAATATATCACCATGTACTGTGTCGATGTAGTAAACATACAATATGTATCTTGCGCTATCCAGAACCGTCCCTTTTGCGTCCTTCATAAAGCTACCGACCGCCAGATGCTCGAACATGTACTGCGAAGACAGACAACATAAGCACATGCACCATAGGGTTCAATTACACTGCTCTGCCACTAGAGAATGGAAACTTAAATAATAGAGTGTGAAACTGATCTCCAACCCAACAATACATCACCATGTACCATGCTGATGTAGTGAACATACTGTTAATATCATGCACCATAAAAAATTGCCCCTTTTGCATCATTTGTATAGCTCTCAACTTCCAGAAAGTCATACATATACCGCTAAGACAGACAGCACCGTATATACTCCTCACAGCACTAGACATTTTGCTGCAGCCAACGGTCACGACTCTTCACTACCAATGTGTGACCAGACCCTCAGTTGACCGAAGTCACTCTCAGAACTGTTCTACAAATTCAGTTTCGGCGCCCCTCAGCACAAACTCATTAGTGTTTCTGAACCTGACCTACTTGCTTGTTTGGTTTTCCACAAACATCTCCAGACTCTGGGGAACACAAGAACACATGTATTTTCATATGTTTTGCCAGAATATTATACTATTTACGTGATACTTCTCGATATGAAGCACATAGCAATATCGCTTGCATAGAAGTACCACTCACGCAACATAATTCCGAAGATATAGACTGGGAATTATTTCTCTATAAACCTGTAACTTCAGCAAGGTGGAGTGTGCTGTAAACCACTGAGTAACTAGAAAATTATCCCATCTGGAAAGACTGTTATGGAAGAACTCGGAAAAAAATACAGTAAACTGATTTTTCCACTCACTAATACCGTTGTCGATGATGTAACAGATTCCAAAGCACCCATGTGATTTACAAAGTCAGCTAAAGTGTTTCTCATGTCTAGAGAACCAGCAAATGTGTCTTCAAATTGTCTTTCACCTGCTAGATGCACACACCACAATCGATATTCCCTCAACTAAATAAAGGCGCGAAATATGCAGAAGTAGTCAACCAAACTATTTACATGGAAGGGAATGACAGTCCAGTGCAAACACACGTCCATATTGAATCTTTTTAAATTTCGATGCAATCACGAAAGGTTGTCCAACACATACTAAGTATTAGATCGCTATTCAGCCGTGTAGAGGACGCCCACATCCCAACAGGCCTCTCCATTCGCACAGCTCCTACCATTATCCAGAAACGTGAATCATTCCCGCCACAGGTCAGTGGCGCTGCACGCCTAGAATACATAGACAGAATCGTCCTAGGGAAATAATCGGCCACATATACATTTCATCCCTATACTTACAGTTAAATATTACGAATG
Organism: Schistocerca cancellata; assembly: GCF_023864275.1. Taxonomy (NCBI): domain Eukaryota; kingdom Metazoa; phylum Arthropoda; class Insecta; order Orthoptera; family Acrididae; genus Schistocerca; species Schistocerca cancellata. The sequence continues at coordinate 277,540,692 of NC_064628.1, forward strand.
CGGTCTCAATTGGACGAAATTCAAAAGAAAGAGTGGCGTGATCGTCTTACAATACGCCAGATGATTAAAAACACAACCATATTACCATCACAAGCGTTCTTGATTCTACAGGTGCTTATAAGTATCCATGTTAAAAGCTATACTGGCTTTATTAATCGAGGTATGGCATTACCTCTAAATGAAGTGGTTTTTTCCAGACAAATACCGTGACACTGAATATAGATGGTGATAGCCGGAGTGTATAGTCTCAGACCAACAGTGCAGTTGCACTTCGCCGACCGTGCAACCTCGTAATAAAATTACCGAAATTAGAGAGTGATTCGACTAAGGATCGTGGTATGAAACCGGTATTTGCAACTCAATCACGCCGCCACCGCTGGATATTTCTCCAGTATTTCTAACGCACTCTATCTCGATGCCATGTCAATGGTTTGGTGATATATCGAGTGGGTTATAGCCGATGGTTGATTGAGAAGGATCATAAACAGTAGATGGTGTGCTGCTTGAGGTCGTAAGATCTCTGATCTCAAGTGCCAACCTATCCGCTAGAAATGTTGTCTGGGATTTGGAATCATGTCTCTCCATTCAAGCACATACCTGCATTAGATCCTAATGAGAAGTCCTTTAATGATTAGAGCCACAAATGATTCATATTTCTGGCACTCTCATATCTCGAAACGAGTCACCTTTCTCGAACCTATCTGCTACAGTAAAATTCCTCTGTTGTTTTAGGTAGACCTTACGCATCTTGCAACTGCTGCCCTTTCTGCAGCTGTATGCATGTGATCATTCCAATTTAAGTCAGAACTGAGTAGACATTGGAGCTATATCTACCCCCTTCTGCAACCTGTGTAGAAACAGGCTTAGCTGAGCTACTGGGAAAGAACTGTGTTTTACCCATTCGATATGATTTTCACTGCATCTCTCTCCTCCCATATATCGAAAATGAAGACCGTTTGCATGCTGGCATCGAGCACACGTGACGATCCTGTTAAATGTACAGCTATTGATCCACTGCACAGAGCGGTGTAAAGGTGCATCGCCTGTACCGTAGGAGGATGCCTTAACCCCACAAACTATACAATAAGTCAATGACACCATCCCTGTAACCCTGTGTCGTTGTTAGAAACATTGTTTTTCTATGTTGTAACTCTCATTGCACACTGCCATACATTTTTTTTTCTTTCTGCCACGACTTCAAAGTCTGCATCAAGTTCTAAGCTGACGTTTACATGTTATGAAGCTCACAGAAAACTAGATGACACATAGTGAAAATCGTGTGGTTACTGTGGCTACCACAATACACCACACACACTGGATGATATTAAATAAAAGACAGTTACAACATAAGGAAACTGGAACAGTTTGGTGGCGTTGTGGAGATTTTCTAAACTGCTGTCTGTAGGTGACTGTCGACCTCTACATTTAAACTCATCTTTCACAGTGACAAAATAGCTGGTGGCTCTGTGTTCCGTTTCGACTGATTCCTCATATTGGAGTCATGTATGCGATCACTGTTCAAATGCCACCAATCCCCAGAAGATTTTGCCCCTCCACCAAAACTCTTTCTCCAACTCAAACAAGTTATTTCAGCCAATCATTATGTGGTAGCCATCAGTGTACCAGTAGACAGATGGGATGGAAAAGACACTGTCAGTGTACTGTAATAATAAGCATCACAGTTAATAGTGCAAACAGTGTTAGCAATTTTACAATAATTTGAACACCAACCAATGATGCGACAGCATGTTTCCCAATTTCAGTATCATAGCTAAATTGTCCATTGTCTGCTTTGCGAGAATCATTGCAAATGTAGATATATATTATCATGCAGTACGTCCATTCATTGTTAACTCTCGAACATATACATTATCAAAGTATACTAGATAGTGCTCTACATATTTCTGGCACTTCGAGCATCGTGCTTAATTTATGATCTATCTCTATGCGGATGGGAGTCACAGAGCATTCTCGCAGTCTTAGGATGAAATAAGAGACTGAAAGATCTCACTCTGTCTTTCACCAGCCCGTCCTGCAGCACCGTTACCGGTTTAATCTGCATCTGACCAAAAGTAGAACACCACATTCCGCGTCTCATGAATGAATGGAGCTATCAGAGTCCTCATCTCTCTAACTAGACAAGATTGCTCCAGATGTGCACATGTTGATATTAGCACCCATTATCAGCGTATGGTGACACATTTGAAAGTCTTGTGATGTCATATCAGAAGGTAAATAAGAACTAGAATGGGTCATTTTTATGCATTATGGAGCTCCAGGCAGTGGATTGCAAAGCATTTTACGTAAATCAACTTCGAGATCAATTTTTAAGTATTTCTCTAGTGTTTGGGATTAGTACCGGGAGGGTAATGGTAAGAGAGAACATAAACTCATGCACTCCTAAGGCTACATGGTTCTGCACTTAAAACAGGCTGTGATGTTAGGTCGCTTGAGTTTGTGACCTATCAGTCATGAGGAATGCAGCACTGTCAGTATTCCAATGTAAGAAATATATTTCTAGCGCATGACATACATCGTTGTGGCAGGTTTCTCTATGGTAAACTATGGTAACAAACAGTAAAACGAGAAAACTACTTCCTTAAAACCTCCACTAACTCTGTAAACAGCACATCTGCCAAGCAAATATATACACAGGGATTGCAGAGTGTCGCAAACACATATCGCTAACTCAGAGTCAAATGCAGGCTGTGTCACACAATTGATGCATGCTGACAGGAAAAAAAGGTCGAATGACCTGTAGCAACTTCTTCCTCTCTCTCTCTCTCTCTCCCTAGAATGCATCATCAGTATACCATTAAATCGTACCTCGTTAATACTCCATCTCAACCGACAAATCCATCAACTTTATGTCATCCCTTAATGCAGATGCAAGTAAGTTTAGGGGCAGATGGTTCTCTGCCTTCCTGAAAAGCGTCAAATACAGAATTCAACTCGTATGTCTACATCTACATCCACATCTACTTTTATACTCCGCAAGCCATCCAACGGTGTGTGGCGGAGGGCACTTTACGTGCCACTGTGATTACCTCCCTTTTCTGTTCCAGTCGCGTATGGTTCGCGGGAAGAACGACTGTCTGAAAGCCTACGTGCGCGCTCGAATCTCTCTAATTTTACATTCGTGATCTCCTCGGGAGGTATAAGTAGGGGGAAGCAATATATTCGATACCTCATCCAGAAATGCACCCTCTCGAAACCTGGCGAGCAAGCTACACCGCGATGCAGAGCGCCTCCTTGCAGAGTCTGCCACTTGAGTTTGTTAAACATCTCCGTAACGCTATCACGGTTACCAAATAACCCTATCAAGAAACGCGCCGCTCTTCTTTGGATCTTCTCTATCTCTTCCATCAACCCGATCTGGTACGGATCCCACACTGATGAGCTATACTCAAGTATAGGTCGAACGAGTGTTTTGTAAGCCTCCTCCTTTGTTGATGGACTACATTTTCTAAGGACTCTCCCAATGAATCTCAGCCTGGTACCCGCCTTACCAACAATTAATTTTATATGATCACGTCAGATCGTTCCGCACGCATACTCCCAGATATTTTACAGACGTAACTGCTACCAGTGTTAGTTCCGCTATCATGTAATCATACAATAAAGGATCCCTCTTTCTATGTATTCGCAATACATTACATTTGTTTATGTTAAGGGTCAGTTGCCATTCCCTGCAGCAAGTGCCTATCCGCTGCAGATCTTCCTGCATTTCGATACAATTTTCTAATGCTGCAACTTCCCTTCCCTGTGGCACGCCAGAGGTTACTTTAACGTCTGTAGACGTCTCTCCATTGCTAACAACATGCTGTGTTCTGTTTGCTAAAAATTCTTCAATCCAGCCACACAGCTGGTCTGATATCCCGTAGGCTCTTACTTTGTTTATCAGGCGACAGTGCGGAACTGTATCGAACGCCTTCCGGAAGTCAAGGAAAATAGCACCTACCTGGGAGCCTGTATCTAATATTTTCTGGGTCTCATGAACAAATAAAGCGAGTTGGGTCTCACACGATCGCCGTTTCCGGAATCCATGTTGATTCCTACAGAGTAGATTCTGGATTTCCAAAAACGACATGATACTCGAACAGAAACATGTTCTAAAATTCTACAACAGATCGATGTCAAAGATATAGGTCTATAGTTTTGCGCATCTGCACGACGACCCTTCTTGAAACTAGAACTACATGTGCTCTTTTACAATCATTTGGTACCTTCCGTTCCTCTAGAGACTTGCGGTACCCGGCTGTTAGAAGGGGGGCAAATTCTTTCGCGTACTCTGTGTAGAATCGAATTGGTATCCCGTCAGGTCCAGTGGACTTTCCTCTGTTGAGTGATTCCAGTTGCTTTTCTATTCCTTGGACACTTATTTCGATGTCAGCCATTTTTTCGTTCGTGCGAAGCTTTAGAGAAGGAACTGCAGTGCGGTCTTCCTCTGTGAAACAGCTTTGAAAAAATGTGTTTAGTATTTCAGCTTTACGCGTGTCATCCTCTGTTTCAATGCCATCATCATTGCGGAGTGTCTGGATATGCTGTTTCGAGCCACTTACTGATTTAACGTGAGACCAGAACTTCCTAGGATTTTCTGTCAAGTCGGTACATAGAATTTTACTTTCGAATTCACTGAACGCTTCACGCATAGCGCTCCTTACGCTAACTTTGACATCGTTTAGCTTCTGTTTGTCTGATAGGTTTTGGCTGCGTTTAAACTTGCAGTGAAGTTCTCTTTGCTTTCGCAGTAGTTTCCTAACTTTGTTGTCGAACCACGGTGGGTTTTTCCCGTCCCTCACAGATTTACTCGGCACATACCTGTCTAAAACGCATTTTACGATTGCCTTGAACTTTTTCCATAAACACTCAACATTGTTAATGTCGGAACAGAAATTTTCGTTCTGATCTGTTAGGTAGTCTGAAATTTGCTTTCTATTACTCTTGCTAAACAGATAAACCTTCCTCCCTTTTTTTATATTCCTATTAACTTCCATATTCAGAGCTTCTGCAACGGCCTTATGATCACTGATTCCCTGCTCTGCACTTACAGAGTCGAAAAGTTCGGGTCTGTTTGTTATCAGTAGGTCCAAGATGTTATCTCCACGAGTTGGTTCTCTGTTTAATTGCTCGAGGTAATTTTCGGGTAGTGCACTCAGTATAATGCCACTCGATGCTCTGTCCCTACCACCCGTCCTAAACATCTGAGTGTCCCAGTCTATATCTGGTAAATTTAAATCTCCACCTACGACTATAACATGCTGAGAAATTTATGTGAAATGTATTCCAAATTTTCTCTCAGTTGTTTTCCACTAATGCTGCTGAGTCGGGAGGTCGGTAAAAGGAGCCAATTATTAACCTATCTCGGTTGTTGAGTATAACCTCCAGCCATAATAATTCATAGGAACTATCCACTTCTACTTCACTACAGGATAAACTACTACTAACAGCGACAAACACGCCACCACTGGTCGCATGCAATCTATCCTTTCTAAACACCGTCTGTGCCTTTGTAAAATTTTCGGCAGAATTTATCTCTGGCTTCAGCCAGCTTTCTGTACCTATAACGATTTCAGCTTCGTTACTTTCTATCAGCGCTTGACGTTCCGGTACCAATGCAGCTTCGACAGTTTACAATTACAATACCGATTGCTGCTTGGTCCCCGCATGTCCTGACTTTGCCCCGCACCCTTTGAGGCTGTTGCCCTTTCTGTACTTGCCCGAGGCCATCTAACCTAAAAAACCGCCCAGTCCACACCACACAACCCCTGCTACCCGTGTAGCCGCTTTCTGCGTGTAGTGGACTGGTGACCTATCCAGCGAAACCCGAAACCCCACCACCCTATGGCGCAAGTCGAGGAATCTGCAGCCCACATGGTCGCAGAACCGTCTCAGTCTCTGATTCAGACCCTCCACTCGCCTCTGTACCAAAGGTCCGCAGTCAGTCCTGTCGCCGATGCTGCAGATGGTGAGCTCTGCTTTCATCCCGCTAGCGAGACTGGCAGTCTTCACCAAATCAGATAGCCGCCGGAAGCCCGAGAGGATTTCCTCCGATCCATAGCGACACACATCATTGGTGCCGACATGAGCGACCACCTGCAGATGGGTGCACTCTGTACCCTTCATGGCATCCGGAAGGACCCTTTCCACATCTGGAATGACTCCCGCCGGTATGCACACGGAGTGCACATTGGTTTTCTTCCCCTCTCTTGCTGTCATATCCCTAAGGGGCCCCATTGCGCGCCTGACGTTGGAGCTCCCCTCTACCAGTAAGCCCACCCTCTGCGACCACCAGGATCTTGCAGACTGAGGGGCAACCTCTGGAACAGGACAAGCAGCCATGTCCGGCCGAAAATCTGTATCAACCTGAGACAGCACCTGAAACCGGTTCGTCAGACAAACTGGAGAGGCCTTCCGTTCAGCTCTCTGGAATGTCTTTCGCCCCCTGCCACACCTCGAGACGACCTCCCACTCTACCACAGGTGAGGGATCAATGTGGGCAGTATCCCATGAAGCCACAGTCGTAGCCCGATCGGGGGATGCGTGGGACGAGCTTGCCGTCCCCAACGAAGCCCCATCCGGACCCCCACAGTGATGCCCATTGGCAACAGCCTCTAACTGTGTGACCAAAGCCACACTGCCTGAAGCTGGGAGCGAAGGGATGCCAACTCAGCCTGCATCCGAACACAGCAGTTGCAGTCCCTATCCATGCTAAAAACTGTTGTGCAAAGAACGTCTTAACTAATGTAAGGAGAGCACAAACAAATCGACACAAAATTTAAACGGTTATTAAAATACAAGGTTGCCTAGTATATGCAGTAATGCTGCTACTTGCACACTGCTGACACACTGCTCGGCGGCGGAAGGAGACTACGCGATTTTACACTATTCAGGTACTAAAACGCGATGCTACAACTCTCAAATACTATAATACGCCAGAAATTTATGAATTAAACAATGCAAGTACCAAAAACACGCAAAGAAATTAAGAATTAAACTCTGTAACAAATAACTGAGCTAGGAGTATACGACTTTCTGCTGGCAGCTGCTCATCTAACGGCGGCAGGGAGTTACCTCAATATACATGCAGTAAAATGCTGTGTCGAAAGAAAAAAGTGACGGTTTCCCTGGTTCCCTTCGCTTCCATGTGGATGTATTCTCGGATTCCTGTTTCTGTCATGTACTTGTACGCATGTACAAATGGTTCTGCACCAAGCAGAAGACACACAAATACATTCACAATTTCCCTGCATTTTTGTGTATATTCGATATGATTTTCACTGCATCTCTCTCCTCCCATATATCGAAAATGAAGACCGTTTGCATGCTGGCATCGAGCACACGTGACGATCCTGTTAAATGTACAGCTATTGATCCACTGCACAGAGCAGTGTAAAGGTGCATCGCCTGTACTGTAGGAGTATATATGTATTTACCGCGATTCTATTGATTTTCTTAAGTCAGTTATACTCATGTGATCATGACATAACCTCTTGTTCCGTGTTCTAAAATTGCTTGTAAATGTGGAACAGCTGCCAACACCTAGCGCAAATGCACTGATCAGGAAGTGGAATATAGCACTGTGCTCGATTGTATCCTTTCGCCTCCACCCTATGATTACACATTTGCAGAGAGTCTGTTCTGTTTTCTGTATATCTGTGTATGTGCACGTGTTGCAGATGGCTCCCACGACCTGCAGTTGACCTGAATTAGCATTCAAGCGTGGATCCACTGCGCATTATATCCAGAGCAATGTTGGGACACAGATCCACAATGTGCTATGTCCAGGATAGGGTTTGAGCGTGGATCAGCCACACACAATGTTAGGTGTGATGTTGGGATGCTGACCCAGGAGGGAGTTCACCAGCAGGGAGAGGTTAATTATTTGATCAATATAACTGAGTAGTGAATCAAATCGATAAGAGTCAGAGGGAATATTCCAATAACTGAGACCTGAAAGTGTACCAGTAGCAGCGAGGGGGCGGGGTTTCCTGAGGGGTGGGGTGGAGTGGGTGCGGGAACAATCGGTTAAGTGCCTGTCCATCAAAAGGTAGAATCCTCTTAGAGGAAAAATAGGCTCTCTAAAAGGAGAACAACAGGTTAATACCCTGTCAATCAAAGGAGATCAATAGGTTTACCCCTGAGTGCATACCTGCCCCTAATGCAGGCAACCCACTCTACCGAAATGTGCCACAAACCGCTTTGCTCCACTACTGGCATAGTGCACATCAGGAACTGAATTCGGCTATAAACAGCAACATGAGACCTATTATTGTTCACCTCCTGGTTGGAGTCTGGCCAGCACATACATGTAACAGCAAAACTCACAACACCTGAAGAAGACGGATCGGTTGGTTGTCACAATATTGTGCAGACAATTGTTTCAATCTCTCTATCATCCGCAGAGTTTGTTGGCATACAAACCTTTACTACTGAGGTGGGTATTGGCTTCGTGTGTATCTTGACTGCAATATTGCGTTCACTATGCTGATCATAATAGCTTACATACCTTTCTATTTTTATTGGTTGTCAGACGTACTCCTGCATAACACTTTCTCCTTTTTGTGTCTATAGCTCTGTACACATGTGACCATAATTCCTGTTTATCCAGACTTCCAAGTGGACTCATTTTCGCTATATCTAAGATCAGGGTTTCAATTTACCTTTTTAAATTACTATGTATATGTATCCAAATAAGGGATTTTACATTCTAAACTCCAGTACATTGATTACCAGTTTGTTTTTCCGGGTAACATCATCCTCCAGAGTAGTCGCCGACAGGGAATTCAAATGGGGCACTATTTTATGTGAGGTTCAAATGGCACTTAGCACTATGGGACTTAACATCTGAGGTCATCAGTCCCCTAGACTTACAACTATTTAAACCTAAATAACCTAAGGACATCACACGCATCCATGTCTGAGGCAGGATTCGAACCTGCGGCAATAGCAGCCGCGTGGTTCCGGACTGAAGCGCCTACAACCGCTCTGCCTCAGCGGCTGGCGACTATTTTATCCTCAGAATTATTTACCCAGGATGATGCTATCATCCTTAAATCACACATTTGAGGTCCATTTTGTTGTGCACAGCTAAGTACAAATTGGTAAGTGGAGGTGTACTACACAGGTGTGCAGCAGATCTCTTGGGAAGGCTGGACAAGAGTAGAAATGATAAGCAAACGAGGTAACACAACTAACAGAAGATTTACATAACTTGTATTTCTGCAAATGCACGAAGACTCATTAGAAATGATGCTACAAGAAACAGAGTCCACCTATCACAATGCCCACAAGGGTAAGTGTCTCTTTGTTACAACATGAACAATGAAGACAGAGCTGTGACCAGGTGACGTCATGTAACACCATAGCTTAGACACTACATACCTTTTGTTGAATCATTTTGCTTTCTGTTTTGTTCTACATACCATTGTTGAGCTTCTGTAAATGTTGTTTGATTGAATAGTTAACATAAAACTGTAGCCGGCCGAAGTGGCCGTGCGGTTAAAGGCGCTGCAGTCTGGAACCGCAAGACCGCTACGGTCGCACGTTCGAATCCTGCCTCGGGCATGGATGTGTGTGATGTCCTTAGGTTGGTTAGGTTTAACTAGTTCTAAGTTCTAGGGGACTAATGACCTCAGAAGTTGAGTCCCATAGTGCTCAGAGCCATTTGAACCATTTTGAACAAAACTGTATACTCCTTTCTCTGTGAAAACTTTGATGTCATGTTTTGATTCTATGCAATGTAGTGTACTGTTATTTAAATTCTTTGTCTCATTTGGAGGGATCAAAACTTACTGTATATAATTGTAATTTCTGTGTGAATAATTTTTTGTAGAAATGTCAATATATGCAAATGTTCTGTTTTATTTAATATGTTTGGTCTCTGTCATGTGACCTGCTGACCTTCACTTAGGATTCTGAGTTATTTTGTATGTAAAAGGTGGTGTGGTTCCCGTTGGGAACTGTGGAGCCCACGCAAAATATGGTGGCCATCGATAGAAAAGTGGAACCAAGAGTCAGTCGGGGAAGAACTACCAAACTATGAACTGCTGATGTGAAAGTTGTGTGTTGTGCTGGTCCCGAGAGAGGCTTTTCCTGACGCTTTCCAATGCCTCGGATGGATGGATAAAGAGCTGGAACAATTCTGGAATTGGTATCTATCATTGCCACCAAGGAATGACAGAGTCCAGCAATTCCACCTGCAAATCCACCTACCAACATGCACTCGCCACCACATTGCGCAATCACTGTAATGGAACAGAAGAACTATAGTAATGTACAGTGAAGGATCAGCTCATTCGATGTTTTAGTAAGCTCAAATATAAGGTAACCTCTCATGTTCTTCTCCATTTGAACTATGACTACACAGTGTCCTTGTTGTGGAAAAAATAAAAGCCTCAAAGCCAAACAGTTAATTAAATAAGGTTGTTTGATGTTTGGTAAGAAGGGAGTATTCAAACTTACTGTGGATTTGGTAAAATTGTGGAAGATAGTACATGTAGCTTTGTGAAAGCCTCCCAGCGATTGAAATAGTCCAATTTAAAGTTTTGTGGACTTTCAAAGGTATTTATTTAATCATTGACTTGAAATTAGAAGACTGTAGAAATAAAGACAATTTGCTGTTACTTTTAAAAATTAAAAGTTCTTAAAACCGAGGCTTATAAATTTTTGCTTTTATAATGATCATAGCGCTGCCTGTTGTAAATTTTAGAAGGTGAATCAGTTTTTTTCCAAAGTTGTCAATATTGTGTCTCACTGCAGTAAAAGTCGTGAACGGCATTTGTGGAAAGTTACATACTCATGTTTGCTAAGTGCTTGTCTCTCTTGTGTATTGGAAGTGCATATTAATGGTGCAACAGGATCCTCGGTTTGTCTATTGTGCTCATGCTAGATAACGATTGATAGAAAGACCACTATCTAGGAAAATAGTAACTTCTTTATTCAAAAGACAATGAGAAGTAATTTGTTAGTGAAACCCATTTAGTTTTCATTCTAAGTAGAAAGGTGTTTAGTGGTGAGAGACTTAATCTGTGCACAATAACTAACTTTGCTGTGAACCATATCCATATTTCATATCGGATAGGAATTTGTTTGAAAAGTAATATTAAAACAATGTCCAATTTACGATTCTACAGTGAATACTAATAGTAACATTATTAACACCATTCAGTTTCACTAAGTCCTCAAGGTAATAGTGTGTTTTCTTATCTGTTATATTTCTGCAAATAGTTTGTTCTGCTCTGTCAACTCCAACCTTAACGTGAACATACAGTATGCAGGTGTCAGAGTTCATTGCACTCTCGTGTGACGAAGTATAGGCTGTGTTTGCCCATTGAAGTTACTTATTTTCATTTTCTTGAACAAGAATGTTACTCATTCTTATGCCTAAGTAGGCTGGCGACCGTTTTTATTATCTTTTGGGCGCTGTGGATAGGTAAATTGTTGTTTGTTACTGTTTAAATATTTACGTAATTCGGACTTTCACTTCCGATAAGCCACCTCCGTTAGGTACATCGCGGTCATCACAACAAAATTCCTTTCAGAGGGTAACACTGCTCTGTTTCTTGATACCATAACTGCTTTAACAGGACAGTTCCATTTACGTTCTGCATCCAACTTTAAGGTTATGATGTAGCAGTAGCGGATGGAGTGTTTCCGTGACAGGACTATTTGTTCTGTGGGGTATATTACGTAATAAACCAAATTTGGTATTTGATTGCACAAGCTACATAAAGGCAGTTACAGTGTATGCATAGCATCATGTTGCGAAGGTGCTCTAAGCGCTACTGGTGTGAGTGGCTGACTCCGGCTACCCTATATCACGGCAGCAATGGGCACCTGTGGTACGGAGGCACAGGAGGTGTGGCTAAGTGGGTGCCCAACATTTGGTCCACCAGACGGCGCATGACTGCTATCGGTGGTCCATTACCACCAATATCACGACGCCCACAGAGTGGTATCGATATGTGATACCACACATTCCTTAGAAAAACTATCTTCTGAAGTTTCCCCATTTTTTGTACAGTTCAAGTGCAACATAGCAGGGATAGTGAGGCCAATATTACAAGTCCGGAGAAGCCAGTTATCCTGACTGTTACTCTTGCAACTAATACAAAGGGTGTTGCTCATTTTCGGGAACCATATGGTAATCTGGCATTTCGACAGATACCACTCTCTTGAGACTGCACCTAAGACTGCACCTACAGCATGTCACTGTATGTCTCTCTGTACAGTTGAGGCATGCGACGTCAGATAAGGTCGAAAGTTCATGGCAGGAGAAAACATTTACGTGGCTGGAATCCTGAGGAAATGTTATATTGTGAAGTGTGGTTTGAACAATTTGGTTGTGGCGCTGATGACATGCGCAGGCCTCACTCTTAGTTTGGAGAATGAATAAAGTGTTTAATATACTGTCTGTTCTTTTGGGCAAATCAGAAAGAAGCGATACCAGCCGCCACTATGAATGAAGACACAAACGGATTACATACATTAGCTATGAGTGGGAATTGTCTGAAAGAACATACACGGCGACGACTGCCAATTGTCTCTTCCATTTGGATGAACACCAACTTCGAACTCTTATGGTAATCGGCGAAATACCGCGAATAATGATAATTGGCAAGGAACACTACATTAGTAGAGTGTCGATAAGTTGAGTAAATAGGTCTGTTGGGAGGGGTACTAGGGCAGTCAGTGCAGCTGCACTGACAACACATCTGGAAGGCTTAGTGGGCAAAGAATCTGCCTAGTAACGAGGAGATATTCGAAACCCGGCCCGCCACAAAGTTTCAACCATCCCCATTGATTTAAATCAATTCTCACTGGTAGCCAATGTTTTTCATACCACAGTGTCTTAAAAAGTCTAAGCTAGGCACTCTTCGCCGTAATTCAAATCACTATGAAATTTTTCAGACTGGCGGCCTTGACGTTTGAACAGATATTTATCTTCAGCTATAGAGAAGCCGGTTTCCCAAGAGAGTGTTCAGGCGAATGGCCAGGTGGATCAGCAGCGCTGCGGCGCCGTGTTGCCGCTGCGCAGTCAGCGGCGGACGGAAGGTAGCTCTCCGCCGCTGCTACCCCGGACGGAAGCGCGGTCCCCTGGATGCAGGCCACCCGCGGCGCCTGGCGTGCTCAACAGGTGCTAGCAGGCGGGCAGGCGACTAGGCAGCTGGGCTCGCGAGGCGCGCAGCGCCGGGCCCGGCCGCCGATCGATGGCTCGAGCGGCCGCCGCCGCCGCTGGTCCAGCCCAGCGCCGGCCCGGGATCATCGCCCCACCAGCAGCGGCTGCTCAAGAGGCGCCAATTCACACTGCGCTCGAGCCATTTGTGATGGCGTAGTTCCAACCAGGAGGGTGCCATTCTGTGCCTCAAAGATTTGCAATGGTGTGACATATCAATTGCTATAGAACCGTTACTATTATTCTTGATAACGTTACGAATTTTTAGGGGTGATGGGAAGGGCTACGTGTATCAATTTCAGGTAAGGAAACCCGATCCGGAAACGACTGATTTGAAACTCAAAAGCGAAAATCGTTCTGATATCTCTGACAGTGGAATACGTGTACCAATACTGTTGTTGTTGAGGCTGTAGTGTAGGAAACGTCCTACTACTCCGTTCTCCGGGTGTTGTGGACGGTATAAGTGCGCCGCTGGGATTTTCCAACAGCGCCAGCGAGCTAGAAATATATCCTGAGCTGCCAACCTCTCACTGCTACGGACGAGCTACTTCTACATCTCGGTGGATAAAGAAGTTTCGAGCATTTATCACACAAGAAATGTAGCGGATTGCGTGCAATCTTTTGCAGAAAACCTCGTTTCGATATCTTGAAACGTTTGTGAGATATGGCGAATCTTATGACTACATGACTCGTGATCCACACGGATGTGAAAGGGCGCGTCTTTCACGACTGTCCTCCAGATATAAAACCCAGTAGCTCTAGAACGATATGAGATAGCCTTCCACTCTCAACGTTAAACGAAATTTCGATATCTTATCTGTGATTCATTCACTACAATTATGAGCTAAACCGAGCCATATGCGAAGTATACGAAATGCGTTTTTACCTCTCCGAAGTGTTTAAAATATCGCCCAACATTTTACTTAATCTCATCCAGCACGTTAACTATGGCAATAATGAAAATGAATTCACTCCTTTACGAAGTGAAGATATCACACTGTAAGATGTGCAAAAACCATAATTTATCACCATCTAGTTATGCAAAAACCGGCTGATAAGTATTTCGTAGTAGCCGGCAAGTCCGCATGGATAGAACTGGATGCGTAGCGCAAGACCGTCCATCGGATGTAAAACCGAATAACTCGAGATGGAAATGAGATTTAGCTCTGCTCTGAATTTTAAATAAAATTTCAGTGACATTTCATTTGCTCCAATATATGAATTAAATTAACAACACGGAAAGTTTACGCAACGGATTTTTACCTCTACGAAAGCTTTACAACATAGTGCATTGTTGCACAAAAGCGGGTAAACCGCAACAAGTATGACAGATAACGAACAGGAGTTCATTTCTTTACCGAGTGAAGATGTGCTAAAAACCATTTTTTTTTCATCTAATAGTCTTCGCAAAATCGGATGATAAATATTTCGTATCAGCCTGAACTCCGTCTCTCAGTACGGGCACGATCATTTGGTGAGAAATACGGCAATAACACAATACGCCTTAGCACGAAAAGCAAAGAGCACGTCAGTAGCAGCGGACTGGTTAAGAGCTAAGAGCTCCTGTTCATCTTTGCTGCGGGTCGCGGTGGCTGAGCGGTTTTAGGCGCTTCAGTCCAGAACTGCCCAGCTGCTGCGGTTCGAATCGTGCCTCGGGTGTGGATGTGTGTGATGTCCTTAGGTTAGTTAGGTCTAAGTAGTTCCAAGTCTAGGGGACTGATGATCTCAGATGTTAAGTTTCATAGTGCTTAGAGCTATCTGAACCAATTTTGAGTGAAGGAGATGCGTCTCACAGTATCGAAGACGTACGAGTGTCCCTATTTCTTAAGGTATGCGTTTTGGGGTCCACGTTTACCACACGATTTTTTCTTGTTTTATTCCATACTAACACCTCCGGAAGATACCTGCCATACAGTGAGAAGAACAACAGTATTTGTGCAGGCATTCTACTGTCACAGGTATGAGAACGATTTTCGCTTATAATTTGCTACCGCTCGTTACCAAATCACATTTCTTTACCTTAAATTGATACATTTACCCTTTCCGTATCATGCCTGACAGTTTTCAACTTCATCAGGGACTCATCCTTCATAGTTATTTTTAATATGTGATGCTGTAGTGTTAAGAATTGTAACTGCACCTTTGCGATATGTAGCGACTGGATAAAAATATGGAAACATCAAAAACACAACTACCAGAATCCTCGGAATTGAAAAACCAAAATTCTGTGTACTTCTCAGGGAATCTTATACCACTCTTCCTGCTCAGTTCAGGTAACAATGATGGAGGCGGACAGCGATCTCGTAACTGTGGCGGCCAGGGTAGATACGACAATTCTTCCCCGTGTTCACAAAAGCAGTCCTGGACGATAAGAGCTGGGTGAGCAGGATCCCAGCCGTCTTGCGACACATCATCACCGTTTGAGAACAAACCCTGTACCATGGGGTGGACCTGATTAACTAAAATGGTCACATCATCTGTGACAGCTATGCGACCTTGCAGAGTAACAATGAGGCCCATGGTATACCACGATATGACTGCCCAAAGCATCACCGAATCCCCGCCATGTTTCACTATTGGGACGTAAACACGGTCGGAAATCTGAAACAGTGTCAAACAAGAGTCATCCGACCAAATATCACAGTCCAGATTTTAATGGCTTTGGCCCTACGTTTTCTTGCTACCTGCAGTTGCAGCACTGATCAGTTGTTCTGGAATTCCAACTCGTGCAGCACTGCTTCTGGAGCAACCTTCGTGTCGTCGGGTTCTGATCGAGTTGGCAAGTGCGACACTCATTTCTGCTGTGACTGTTACAGCTGTCACCCTCTTTATTTTTCGATACAGTTCGAATTCACTTAGTTTCGTTGTAACCCATTCACAACAACACACAACACTGTTCTGTCCACAACTGACGCTTGCAACTGTGCAGTCCTAAAGCAGCGCCGCGGAACGTCAAGAAGGCGCTAAACCGCAGACCAATGGAAAGGGCAGCAGAAAGGCAGAGTTCTGCGCCCTCTGTCAACGATGGTTTAACCAGCCGCCCATTGATTGTCGGGTTCAGTTAGGTCGACGGCTTGGAGAGCATCACTACTGAGTAATAGGAAGACGATACTTACTTTGCGGGCTGCGAGTAGTATTGGTAGAGTAACTGCATGTACGAGGCATAAGAAGCCCATCAAACCATCTCATAACGAGAAGTTATGTTTCTTTCCTTTTTAGAAATAAAGTGTTCCATCAATTTGAATGGGGGTGGGCAGATAATTTATGATTACTACTACCAGCCATTGCAACTTCTTTCCTACCTATATCCAATTGGTTACATACAAAAGCACAACCTGTAGATTTATCTAGCATCGGCATTTATGTATTTATGTCCAAGCATGCTTTTCACGAGGTGTTTCCATATTTTGTTTTTTGCAAAGAAAAAAACTATTACAAGTATTATAATTATCCCTTGGCATTAAAGGTCACAAATACACTTAATTTTAACCTATGCATTTCGCAGTTTGTGAATTAAGCCAATTTCTCCCTCTCATACTAAGTTAATAAACCAAAAATTTGAGTGACTTCCAGACACTTAAAATAAGAAGTAATTACTCGTATTTGACTAATGCTAGCAAGAGCACTTAACTTTATGAAAGAATCCCGGATCAACAGCAGTGCAAACAGTTTAAGCTAGTTACTCGTATTCCACATGCACTTAGTAAGTCAACAAATAGTTAACAAACATTTTCTCGGTTTACAAGAAACAACAGGCTAAGCCCACTAAACCATGCTATATTCATAAACAATTCAGTGATCATCCACCGAGCTGATCTTTAAGTAGTGGTTGAGTAAAAGGACCTCCCTTAGAAACAAAAGATATCTAAAGTACAGAAAACGACAACAGTACATGATAGTTCTTTAAATATGAACACCGTACTAAACTACAGCCAACTGGAGTTATGACATTTTTACACACGCGAAAGGAACTTCAACATCAAAATGTGGGCAAATTATAATATCAAATAATTTGACCCAACCAGCTGATCTTTACTAAGATGTTGAGTAAAAGGCCCTCCCTTTAAAGCAAACATTTCTATGTACGGTAAAACAACAACAGCACATGGTAGTTCTTTAAATATAAACACTGTACTAAATTACAACCAACTGAAGTCAAGACATTTTTTCACATGCGAAATAATCTCGAACAGAAAAACGTGGGAAAATTATAATATCAAAGTATTTAGACCGACCGTCTGTTTCATTACATCTACTCTCGGCAGTGTAATCCGATTACAGGATAGTATGCAATAGCGTAACTGTACTGATACTTCTACTTAACCGTGCTACGGGACACACTGATGCTTTGGTGGCTAAGAGGTGGGTTAAACCAACAAATGGTCACCGCTGTTTGTGAACTCCAGTGCCAATCGTCCACTCGGACTCGAGTGCAACACTCTTGTCGGGAACTCATTCAGCGGCCACGCCGGCTCCGCACAATCGCAGCGGACAACACGCCCCTCACCCTCACTGCACCGGCCGCTCGCTCCCTCGCTCTGCCAGCAGCCGCGTGGCCCGCCAACTCGTGGAGTATCCTCGCACCACCGCGGAGCCAAACTCGAAGGACTCGAGAGCGCCCGACACGCCGAGCGCACTTGAAAAGTCTTCAAGTCAAAGACCTTCTGATCGGCGTGTCTCATTGGAAGACTAGACCACGGAGGACCATCGATAACCAGAGGCGCGCTATTCTGGCCACGAAGCCAGAGCGCCAGTCGCAAACTGATTCTGTCCACATAATTGCGATAAAAAAAATGCGTGTAAATGGCTCCATTTTGAATCAGTGTCTATAGTGGTTTAGAGCTCAGTAGTTTCACTTGTTGCTGCTGCTGTCGTGTTTTCTGGTTTTTCGGTTTTGCGATGGATGTCTTGAAAGAGCAGCACTTCTGGATAAAGTTTCTGTTATACTTGGGAGCCGCGTGGAGAGGTCGCGCGGTTAGAGGTGCCATGTCACGGATTGCGTGGTCCCTACCGCCGGAGGTTCAAGTCCTCCCTCTAGCATGGGTGTATGTGTTGTTCTTAGCACAGGTTGGTTTAAGTTAGTTTAAGTAGTGTGTAAGTCCAGCGACCGATGACCTCAGCAGCTTGGTCCCTTAGAAATTCACACACATACTTGGGAAAGCAGTTATAGAAATGTACCAAACCCTGCAGAAAACTTTTCGATACATTGCCTTACGTCAGACACAGGCTTACGACGTATATAAACGTTTCATAAACGGTCGAAAACAGAGTGATGATAATGATTTTGCTGTTGGCCGTCGATTGGCATCGCAACAGGAGATGTTCAGGAAATGAGGGACGACATTCTACAAAGTCTGTGCTACGATTACTTTAAGACGATTAGAAGCACCATCGTGTGGAAGTCTTCATAGATCTCGACAAACTACCTCAAGACGATCCCAACATTCTTTCAAAGGCTACCACTGTGGCGAAAATTGAGTTCATCGCTATGAACCTGAAACTAGGAAGCGGTCGTAGCATTGTCCTTCTTGACAAAACCCACACAACGTTGGTTTCCCACTCACCATACGTATCAGGTTTTGCTCGGTGTGACTTCTGCCCTTTCACCAACATGAATATCGGGCTCAAGAGGAATGGCGGAAGAGATCCAAAGTAAGCAGCGGAGAGTACTAAGACCCTAACGTAGTTAAACATCCAGGACGCATTTAAAAAGTGCAAGAAATGTTGGATCGGTGTTTCGATTCTCGAAGGATTACTTCGAAAGTGACGGTACAGAAAACCGTCTGGGTGAGCCATAGTAATTCTTGTTGATGTATATTGGGAACATCAACTGCCAAAGTAGGAATTGTTAAATCAGTCGTTGTTTTTATTGGGCATATAACAAACAAAACGCACAATGTTAACATAACTCTGCACTTTTAGACAGCATCCCTGGATTGTCATATTTCATTCAATCAATAAGAGTATTTGTATTAACTGATGAAATGCAACTGTATTACATGGTTTTCTTATGAAGTAAGCCTCCTGTGTAAAATATTCCAAAGATAAAGTACCCCACCTCCTTTCAGTTCTGTTATCGTGTATTACAGAAGAAAATGTTGTCATTAGAAAGAAAGCCTATCGGAGTTTTAAGGATCAGACCATTGAATGTTAGTTTCCTTAACCGGGGAAGTAGGATACATAACTTGAAAAGAGAAATGGAATAGGCTGAAGTAAGATATAGTGGGCATTATGAAGGCATTATGAGTCAGGTGAGTAAAAGTTTGTCAACACAAAAAATATTTCTGCAAAGCAAGTGTGGAACTAATAATAAGAATAACATAGGAATGCTGCTGGAATACTGTACAGGATGATTCGAACTTACGATACCACTCAAATGGAGGGAATACGTATCTGTTAACCTAGTGTCTAGCATGTGCGACATTCCACTTTAGTATCCTGTGATCAGTCAGAACATCATGACCACCGATCTACTATCGACGTAAGACCGTCCAGTCGGTAGCAGCGTCGCCTGACAACGAATGACTGCTAGTCAGATACATGCACTGTGCACGTAGTATCAGTGAGCGTGTGTAGAATGTGAAAGACTCTTGATTCATCGAAGTTCGACCAAGGGTAGATTGTGATGATATGGAGACTCAGCACGAGCATTTCGGGAACAGCAATACTTGTCGGATGTTCGTGGAATGCTGTGCTGAGACCAACATGAAACCACGCAGGACGTCATTGGGTTGGGCGGCCGCCCTTGTTTACGGATGTGTCAGACGTCGTGGGCTGGACAGGTTGATAAAGCAGGAAAAGTGGCGAACTGTGGCGGAACTACCATCAGACTTTAATGCTGGGCAGTGCACAAGTGTGTCTGAACACGGAGAGCAGCCTACACACCTAATGACTGGCCTTGGCAGCCGACGACCGATGCATGTGCCAATTTTAACACCACGACATCAGCAACTACGACAGAAATGGTCACGTGACAATAGCTCTGGACGCTGGTGCAGTGACACAGCGCTGCATGGTGTAATGAATCCCGATAACTACCTCATCACGCCGATGGGAGGGCGCGAATCCGTCATCTTCCAGGGGAACAGCTCCTTGACACCTGTACTGCTAGTCGGAGAAAAGCTGGCGACCACTCCATTATACCCTAGGGAACAAACACGTGGGCATCCATGGGTCTAGTGGAGTTTGTGCGAGGCACCGTGAGGCTAGGAGTAACGTACACTGGTTGCAGACCACCTACACCCCTTCTTGACGATCGTGTTTCTCAACGGCAGTGGCATTTTTCAACAAAATAATTCTCAATGTCACAAGGCATGGATTGTGACAGAGTGGTTCGAGGAACTTAGCTGTATGTCCCAGTTGATCTGCTGGCCACCCAACTGGCAAGATCTGAAACTGATCGATTACGTCTGGGGTGTGATTGAACGTGGCGTCAGTGCTCGTCGCCCCTCCCCTAGATTTACAGGAATCAGGTGACCTGTGTGTGCAGATGTGGTTCCAGCTTCCTCCAGCGACCTACCAAGGCATTATTGCTTCCATTCCATGACACATCTCCGCTGTTATTCAAGCCAAAGGGGGACATACCGGCGATTAGGTGGGTAGTCATAATATTCTGGCTGATCAGTACATCCACCATGTGAGTGGTAACATAAATTTGCATCACCCTGACAGCAGCATTATAATTCGATCATAAGAGGCTAGATGCGACCATTACAGTAGTACAAGTACATCTGTCCACTAACTCAGCCAATGACATAAAAGTGATAGGATAAAAGAAATTATTCAGCATGTCAACGGAGATAGGCATGTAATTGAGTTGGCAGACTCGAATTCGATAGTAGGAAAAGGAAGAGAAGCTTATGTTCAAATGGTTCAAATGGCTCTGAGCACTATGGGACTTAACATCTGAGGTCATCAGTCCCCTAGAACCTAGAACTACTTAAACTTAACTAACCTAAGGACATCACACACATCCATGCCCGAGGCAGGATTCGAACCTGCGACCGTAGTGGTCACGTGGTTCCAGACTGAAGCGCCTAGAACCGCTCGGCCACTCCGGCCGGCGAAGGATAAGTATTTGAAGGACGTCGACTGGGGTTAAGAAACGATAGATAAAGACGTCTGGTAGAATTTTGCGGAGTACAATTTAACTGTCCCTACACTTAGTTTAACAATCATGAGATATGATGGTGTAAGTAGGAGAGGCCTAGAGATACCAGAATGTTTAAGATAGATTATGTAATCGTAATACAGGTATTTCGAATCCAAATTTTAAACTGCAGAAGATTTCCAGGAGCTGGCTTGTATTATAGCCATAATAGATAGCTTGTGAATTTGAACTAAAACAGAATGAATTGCAGAAAAGTAGAAAATTAAGGAGATAGGATCGGAATTAATTGAAATAACGGTAGGCTGCTGAGAGTTTCAAAGGAACCATTAGGCTTTGATTGCCCCAAACAGGTACATTGAGTACAATACCCACTGAAGTATAAATAAGACGAATTAGTGGAGGCAGTAGAAGATGAAATAGGCCAAAATTCAAAGCCCAGTAGATATCCCTTCATAGCACACGACATACTAAACTTAACAGAACATAGAATAAAATATGAAAATGTCTGAAACGAAAGAAATAGAAGGGAATACAAACACGTCAGATGAATATTTTATGGCTGTAAAGAGCATTTTTTCTGCTTGGGAGGTTTGTCGTGTGTGTGTGTGTGTGTGTGTGTGTGTGTGTGTGTGTATGGCTGTGAGTGTGTGAATACGTTGTTCTCGTCTTAATATCAAACACATTTTTGTACACATAAATGATGCAAAGAACGACGGATATGCAAAATGTACTCACATAACAGATGCAGATTACTTATAGAATAATGGGAGAAAGAGTTCTCGTGTAAGATCAGTTCAAGTTCTAAGGAAAAGTATGAACACGTGAGTGTATGATGTATCTTAGAAGACAGACCGCAAATTTAAATCATTTGTACATGTAGAGAACTCTTTTAACAGTGTTGACCGGAATACACTCTTTGAAATTCTGGAAGTGGCAGAGGTAAAACACATGCAGCTTGTATAGAAACTAAGCCTGAATTATAATAGTCGAATGATGTGAAAGGGAAACAATGGTGAGAAGAAAGTGAGAAAGGGTTGTAGCATGCCATTAACGGCTTGGTAGGAAAATTTTATTAGAAGAAGATACGAAATGGGAAAATTTCCGATCATGTTGTACTAGTATATTAGTGTGAGAATAATTTTAATGCATATAACAATTTACATAAATATTAACACAATCATTGCCCAGTAATCTACTGAGAGGATGCTATAGCAATAAAAATTTCTCAAAGTCTAGCAATTTTTGGGCAAGAAATGTACAGTGACGGAAAAAAGTCTCAACACCAAGAACGAGTTGTTTCTACATATTGGAAACAGGAAGTCAATTTCAATTTCGTTCCAGTTATCGCTCCAGAGTGGAGTTAGTAACGACATTACGTGGATGTAAATCAGGTTTGCTTTAAATACGAGCTATAACAGTCGTGAGCATGTCATCCAGTATGGACACTGAGCAAGCTGAGAAGGAAAGCAAGGAGAAATTTCGAAAGAGACTCAGAGTACAGAAGATAAAAATATAATCCTCTTCGTTTGACAATGAGGTAATTCCGTCAGAAACGCAGAGAATTTGAAGATCAGTTGAACAGAATAGATAGCATCTTAAAAGAGGTTATAAGGTCAATATCAATAAAACAGGTATAACGGAATGTAGGTTTATTAAATCTGGCGATGCTGATGGAATTTAATCAGGTGATGAGACTGTGAAATTAGCAGCCGATATTTTCCTTTAGACAGCAAAATAACTATCGACAGCAACATAAAAAATGATTTTAATCGCAAACTCCAAATAGAACAAAAAATTTTGGAGAGAAATGTGGGCGACAAAAAAAGAAAAACAGTCTAACAAAGTTATATATGTTGTAATACAGCTAAGGTAATTCGTTCTCTTTAGAGAAGAAAACCCAGTGAAATTAAACATGAAATGTTGGAAACGTATTGGATACTCTTACAGACTCACAGTGAACTGATGTAATTTTATCATGAACCGTTTTAAATGTGGTACGAACTATTGTAAACAGCTAAAATACAAAAATAGCTTCCAAATAAAAGTAAATATAGAAATAGCTTCTTTTATATACTAGTCGTTTATTTAAAATAACTTTTACGGGTAATTTCGACTTTTCAAAATACGATATGTATCTGTAGGAACTCTCTTCTACAAATGCCCATTTTCACCAACTTCCTGAATATTGAGAATTTTTCCTTCGACAACCTGTATATGAGTGGTATACTTACCACACTCCCCGTTCGCTGATAGATTTCCAGAATACGACTAGGATGAAACGTTAACAAATTGCAAGAAATCCTCAAAACTCAAAAAGGCATTGCTATGTTCATATTTGTATGAAACATACCAGCGGTCTAACCAGAGTCAAATTAGTAATCTTTGTATATTTAAGGGTGATGCCATAATATTTCAGTTGGCAGTGACATAATTCTAGACACTGACGAAGAAATAATGAATGATGGAATTTACCTGGAGCTACTTGCTACGAATTAGAGTTTCGAAGCTATGAAAAATTTACGTCTGAAAAGTTGAAGAAGTTTCATGTTGCAGAAATTGAAGTTAGACAGAAATAATGCCACAGGACTCCAAAACTTGCAGAACTAGCACTCCTGGAAGAAAGGAGCCTGGGGGAAGTTTCCAGAATGAATCTCATTCAGGTAAGAGTGCTCCTGCTGGCAGACAATATCTCATTCGAGCTCGTAACTCCAGGTATAGGTCGAGTATGTCTAGCACACAGACACGGTCATCACTGGCAACCAGGCTGTACCGGCTTTCATCAGTAAACCAATCGACCTCCACCCTGCCCTCCAATAAGCTCTCGCTTGGCACCACTAAAGTTACAAAGGGCGGTGGTTTCGGATCACTGCAATTCACGCTACAGGGCATCTGGCTAGGAAGTTCCTTAAAGGAACCGATTTGTAACAGTCCGTTGTGTCACTGCGTTGTCAACTGCTGCTCAAATAGCAGCTGCAGTTGCAGAACGCCGTCGGTAATGTGACGTGGCAGTCTGGAGACGGTGTTCTTGCGAGCGTTCATTCTTGTAAACACCGCTGCAAGCAATCATGTAAAATGGCGACATTCCTGCAAGTCATTATGAAATATTGCAGAAAGAACATCCAAATTCTCGTAACCCTATTACATGACCTCGTTCAACCTCAGTGGGATACTGATAATGGCATCTATGTCTCCTTAAATACATTCTTGACTGACATCAACTCACCACGTCCTATATCAAAGGTAATCGACGCTCAGGACTGTTATAGCTCGTATTTAAAGCAAACCTGATTTACATCCACGTAATGTCGTTACTAACTCCACTCTGGTGCGATAACTGGAACGAAATTGAAATTGACTTCATGTTTCAAATATGTAGAAACAACTCGTTCTTGGTGTTGCGACTTTTTTCCGTCACTGTACATTTCTTGCCCAAAAATTGCTAGACTTTGAGAAATTTTTATTTCTATAGCATCCTCTCAGTAGATTACTGGGCAATGATTGTGTTAATATCTATGTAAATTGTTATATGCAATAAAATTATTCTCACACTAATATTCTAGTATAACATGATCGGAAATTTTCCCATTTCGTATCTTCTTGTAATAAAATTTTCTTACCAAGCCGTTAATGGCGATATTATGCTGATTGAAGAACCATTGTATACAGAAACCTGTGGTGGATGACGTTCCAATATTGACAGAATTTGTACACTTCGTAATACAACGCGTCCAACCGAGGAAGTACTTAGCCGTAGCTTATGTTCAGTTCTCAGTCTTACCACTAATCGCGAAGTAATGTATCTGTTCATATTCTATTCTACGTCAGCACTCATTACATTCTACTTAACTCTTAACCAATCCTAACCGACAAAATAGTTACTCAAAATTGTTTTATTTTGAAATTAAAATGATCAATATCTCAAGAATTATACGTTTCTTGTCACAGGTTTTCAGCACCGTTTTTCTAGTTTTGACCCATACTATCTCCTGTAAGAACACAGGACACTTGGTTTTAAACATTCTGTATAGTAACGATTCAAAATCTCGAAGGAAGTCGTGCTGCATTTAATATTGACATAGCAAAGTTCTTGATATATGTAAAACACATTCCACTTAAGCAAGAATGATATTTCTTGCAGATGCCACAAATTAATGAGGTTATAGAGGCATCCATAGAATATACTGTTTTTAAAAGAATTGATAAATAGTTTTCCGCAAGGAGAATCTTCCTTAATTTGGAAAAAGGAACCACAGTGTATCCAATACACATTCAGTAGGATATCACTAAAACTAACATCATGTGAAGGCATGAATGGGACAGAATACTCTACATATTTGGCGGTACAATAAGGAACATACTGTTGGAATTCTCATGAGGATAAAATCGTTTTGACTGCACTGGAGCGTACGTTGCGAATAATATGGGATGCTCACACACAGTCATCTTGTCGAAACCTCTTTAAAGAGTTTGGTACAACTACAATAATTTCATTACTCCTTATTAAGATTGACAGTGGCTCAGGAAGGTGTCATTATGATATTTTGTTATATAATTATGATATTACAATTGAAGCCCATCACAAGTCGCAAAGCAAAACTTCAAACTAACGATGAAATCTTTGCTTCTGGACAGATCGTACTATTTCACAGCTATAATTACTTAGGTTCTGTTAGTGTGTGTAGCACCGTCGATAACCTTTGTCTTATTTATTTCTAAATCCGTCTTTAGTAAGTAATATTAGGGGTAAGAAAGCCTGTAACGTACTTTTGACAAAACTTAGTTACGTGATCGTTTGGTAACAGTTCTCGTTGACAAGTACCTCATTTGAGCCACTACGTATGTTAATGTAATTAATTATCATTTTGATCTGCCTGCACTATAGGAGATTTACTTCAGCATGTTCGTCTCCTTCTTTGGTGCCTGCCTAACCATTTAGTGAATTCATACAATGCCATACATGCACTGATCGTTCCACATCATGTTTGTAATTGATATGGGAGTGCTAATGTAAGTACATACCTAAAAATGATGATAATGTGGCGTTGGCTGATGTGACGCATTGTTTCCCGTGTGAGTCTGTGAACAATCTGCAACAGAAGAAACGTGATGTCTGTTATGATCTCGTCGACATATTGTGCATATAGTGGAAACATCATCTCCACGAAAATCCTGAAGCACACTATTAGTGATTTCTGTTACTGCACTGTAAGTTACTGATTTCCACTTACAATAATAATCAAGTAGAAAATATAATTATTGTATTTATAGACATTTACAACACTAATATAGAAATCGCACCACTTATAAAAAAAAAAGACGGAAAGTTGGATGACGATAGCAAACTAGCTTGTCTTGGTTCAGAATGTGGAAGAACGTTGCGATTTCGTTTAAGAATAAATCCTGTCTTCCGCCGTAGCTACTGTGGGAAAACATGAAAAACATACACGCTACGTGAGAATCGTACGACTACATGAGACTGAGCTGTTGGTGTGATATCTTGCGCGGATCGTTTACCTCTTTTCACATAATTGTTTATATGTTACACGCATGGGATGTTTTAGTGAATCGAATATCAACTTGCTATAAGATGTTATGATCCTTCAGGCTGCTGAAGAAAGTTGCAGTAATGTGGGAAATGGCATGTTTGTAACATTCAAACAATTCTAATAAACTATGGAAGAAATTTAGAAGTCACTTGTTTTAAAAGTATATATGTGGTAGACTATAATCAGTTGTGGCGTTAGTTGACATACTTCACAACTCTCAGCTGCAGTTAAACATTAGCGTAGGGATAACTAAAATTAGAAACAGGAGACTCTTTGCACATGATTTTAGAGAAAACAGTGGAATATTATGCGTGTTCATCAGAATGAAATGAAAAACTACTGAAGTATTAAAGAGAATAAGCGAAGTAAGATATTAATTAAAAACCATTTGCTGAAAAGGCATATAGATTGCAGGAAATGTGGCACAAAAAGAGGGAGGGATGATTTTCAAATTTTAAGGAATACTGAAGTAGAGATACTAGACTAAATACGGATCAAAGTTGTTGGGGAAATATTTGTATAGATAGACATATAGGACGTAACGAAATGAACGACTATGTCCAACCAATAATGCGGCTGCTAATTACTAAAAATTATTTCACATATTTAATATGGATCGTATTTCATTTTACAAGTGTCACTTGCGCTCTTCGTGAAAAAGTGTATTTAATCATTAGGAGAAAAACTTTTTTCCTTCGTTTGTTTATCTTTATGGCGAAAGTGGCAAAACGCGCACAGCACTAGCTTAGGAGATGGGGAAGTTAATCAGACTCGGAATGAAGCCACTCTCGGATTAATGGAATACAGACCAGTCCGTACGTTCGTTTAGTCAACATCGGACT
The DNA here is from genome assembly GCF_023864275.1 of Schistocerca cancellata. Taxonomy (NCBI): domain Eukaryota; kingdom Metazoa; phylum Arthropoda; class Insecta; order Orthoptera; family Acrididae; genus Schistocerca; species Schistocerca cancellata. The sequence continues at coordinate 277,568,367 of NC_064628.1, forward strand.
GATTCCCCGTCTTCGCTTCAAGAAACAGGATACACAACCACAGTTCTAAAAGACAAGGAAAAATATTTTTCAAGATTCACATACACGACTGCAACCACCCCCTTACGTTTTCTGACGGCTCTACCATAAGGAAAGTCATGCAACCATTACGTTTAAACATAAATAATTGTTCAATTTTGGAGTAGCGTATCCCCAACACCCAATAGAAACGAAACCAGAAAACAAGGACAACCACTTGATTTTCTTGTTTCTCAATCCCTCCACCTCCGGATTTCCGATTTTCAGATGAGCTGAGTAAGGCAGTTCATCACTTCTAACATGTGAAAGGATCTATTTCACTGGCTGTTGTTGCAAACTTCGATGTCTAGCTGATCACACTGAGTAAAGTCCATGAGCGACGTCTCGAACAGCTTTGGCACCTGGGAGACGGAGACAACAGTGCAGTTTGCCCTAAACTGTTGGTGCTTAGAGGATCACATATATTGGGGACACAATATTAAAATATGCCGTAAACGGTTTTATCTGCTGTAGCAAAATAAGAAAGTCGGATATCAAGAGGGGTGACCGGTCTCTTGCATTCGATACGAAGATTCGCATATATGTGTGATTCTATTCTGCCTCTTATTCCAAAGTTTCAAAATATGTGCGTGTTGACCGTTCGTGTTATGAAATGACAAAGAATAGACAGTAAAAAAGTTACTTTGGAATTTGGCAAACAAATACTTTACCTAATCTGTTTCTGTAACACGGTTTCCATTAGACTAGTGAATTATGGAACACAGTTTATGTGAACCGAGCCTAAGTGCTGGCACTCCAGACTGTTTTTGGTAATACTGTGCACATTTGCATATCATTTACTTCTATGTGTATATGTGTGTGTGGGTAACATTTGCATTTCTTGTACATCGGTTATAGCCACCCGGTAGATGTAAAGCTTGATTAGTTTTATCGTCCATCAACATGTCTACTTTTCGCCGAAAGTTTATTAGAAGACAAGTGCAATATGTTTAGGGCGGTTAGTTATCATAGAAAGTTCCATGTAGGAGTCACCTTTATGGCGCCATGACAATAGATAACTCACTAGACACAGACTCAAATTTCAGAACACGTTCTTAAAATGATCAGTTACAACCGGTGTATTGGAGGAAAGACTGCACTCACTGTTAGAAAAACGACCCAGCTTTGTGGCCCGTATGGTGAATGAATACCGCTCTTGAAGGAAGCGGATCCATCACTTTATCAATGTCCTACCTCGCTTCATACTGTCAGATGCTGTTTTGATTCAAAAACGACCACTTCGATGGACAAAAAGTTGTTTAACTAACGCATGTCCTAAGATTTTGGTAAGGGATTTACAAATTCCTTTCAAATTTTACTCCGATCAGTCTTATCTTACGCAGCGAACTTGTAAGGTTCAAATGGCTCTGAGCACTATGGGACTTAACATCTGAGGTCATCAGTCCCCTACAACTTAGAACTACTTAAACCTAGCTAACCTAAGAACATCACACACATCTATGCCTGAGCCGCGCGGTTCCAGACTGAAGCGCCTAGAACCGCTTGGCCACAACTGCCGGCAACTTGTAAGGAAGAAAGGCATGTTCTTGAGAGAGCAGCCGGTCAATGAAGAACGGAGATGTTGTTGGGTCACATTTTTCTTAACAATATCTCATACTAACTGTAGAAATACAAGTAGGACATCCTGAACCATACGCCCGAAATCTTTGTTAAAACTGATATAACGAAACAGTACTAAATGACGCTGCCGCCTGTTTCCATCCTCGTGCGAAAAAACAAACCATGCTGCATCACATTACTTCGACCTAACTGTGCTTCTGATACCGTGATCCAAGTTTCAAACCAGAGCATATCGTATTTAGACATTGCTGAAAATCAGATGTACAATATGTCGCTAACTGCCCAATACGATTTCTTCTAACATACTCCGTTATACTGCTTCGACTCTGGAGCACGTACCATTTCTGAGGAAGAAGTATTTAACACTGTCGATCGACAATTTATCGTCGATATTAAAACATGAGTTTTATTCGTAGATTCAACTAGCAGAGCCGCGCGGAGTCACCGCGCGATTTGACACGCCATGTCACGGACTGCGCGGCCCTTCTCGACGGAGGTTCGAGCCCTCAATCGGATATGAGTGTCTGTGGTGCTGTTAACATAAATTCGTTTAAGTCAGTTTAAGTAGTGTGCAACTATAGGGACCGATGACCTCAGCACTTTGGTCCCTTAGGAATACACACACACATCTGAACACCTATCTACCAGAAGTGGCTGAATGGTTCAAATGGATCTGAGCACTATGGGACTTAACTTCTGAGGTCATGAGTCCCCTAGAACTTAGAACTACTTAAACCTAACTAACCTAAGGACATCACACACATCCATGTCCGAGGCAGGATTCGTACCTGCGACCGTAGCGGTCGTGCGGTTCCAGACTGTAGCGCCTAGAACCACTCGAAGTGGCTGGAGTTCCCAGTTGATTGCATCTATGATACTACTAAATACTACTAAAATTTTCGTAAAAACGTGACATGAGAGGATAATGGAACCTCACAAATTTCAACGTAGTATTTCACGTTAATGTGGGAAAGAGAATTACGGGGATAACGCAGGAGGCCATACTCCATGTTTCGAATTGTTCTCCAGATTCGAAGCTGATCTTCAGTCAACTACACGTGACCCTCAACGCCTTCAACCTCAAATGCGGCGCTCAGATTCTTAATATATATATATACATATATATATATATATATATATATATATATATATATATATATATATATATATATTGCTCGCCAACAGTCACATTTCAGTTAACTCGTAGTAATCTAATTTGAGTACGTCATGACATGTAAATCTAAATAATAAAGACCCATCGAATTACAAGAACGTTTTCTCCACATTTCATGTCCTAAAGTAGAAGAAACATCCAGTGAACGTTTGCAAGGAACTCTTTGAACAAATAACAACAACGAAACATTAAAGCAACACAGGAAAAGTTTGCTGAGTTTATGACGACGACCTTGGAAACTACGCGTCAGACTACTCATTTGGATTTTAAAATCCTGCTCACAGTTATTTTCGATGTTAATGGAGCTGTGTACTCCGGAAGCCTGACTCAAGCCAATTAGTCAATCTTCATAGTTATGAAAGTGTTTTGGAAAGTTTTCAAGAGGAAACCCGCAGTGAGACATCACAGCTGTAGCAACACAACGCTAGCTTTCTTCTCTTGCACTTTCGACTCAGCGAAAGAAGCTTTTCCGGACTGTATTTCGATGTATAGAACCTGATATAGCTGCAAGTTGTTTGTGAATGAAAAAATTAAGGACAAAATAAAGACCGTTTTTTAAAATTCCGTATTTATCAGTGTATTCTAATATTAACCTGGAGAAATAAGAGGGAATGGCGTTGGAAAGAAATAGAAAATAGAAAAGCTTTTTTTTTTTACGAGGGACTTATTAGTCTTGAGGAACTTGTAAGAATGTCTTTAAGACAGATAGTGAGGCTTCCTTGTCCGATTCAAACGTAATGGCATTTTTCAAGTACGTAAAATTCTTTTCATTAGTAAAACTTTTTCACAGCCCCTTTTTTCTCGCTGCAGTATTTTATTTTACACGATTAACCATTCGGTATATTTACAATCATATTTCTATTCGAAGATAACTGCAAAAACAAATGAAACGCCAGATCTTTGGAAGAAATGAGGAATAAAAATTCAGGATCAATCGCAAGATGCAAATAGCGACCGACGACTCTTGACGGAATACAGAGGGGAACAGACAATAAACCCGGAACTGTATAAATTGCAGTGGAAAGAACACAAAGCAGGAAAAAGCAATCAACGTTCCCCCGCGTCTGTAAAGAGCGACGTCTCAGTATTCATGAAGACGCCCGTCTGCGAAATGTCTCCCTCCTCGTACTCAAGCTCTGAGCCGCAACGGGAAGAGCCCCCACAGGAAAACTCACCGCGCGTCCGCCGAATACAGAGCGCGGTCTCAGCCCCAGGAGAGTTCGGGTACGCCTGGCAAGTGCTGGCGCGGCGACTGAAAAATTTTCTATTTCTCACCTGTAAATGCGCTGGATTTTCAGAATATGCACATACGTTACGCTACAATTCACATACCACAGGAGCTCTTCTACCACCAGCGCTTTCTCTTTACAACTATTTCTCTCTGTCGGAACACACACACACACACACACACACACACACACACACACACACACACACACACTCACGCACGCACGCACGTACACATACACAAAGAATCTGTATGTGTGTGAGAGAGAAAGAGATTTGACTTGGACGAAAATGTCAAAATATAGACGGAATATAAAAAGAGTGCTAGAAATGTGACTTGAAGAATGAAGCATGGAAGGACAATGAACAATGATGTGAAATTCAATAGGTAGGAACATAAGTGTTTTCAATTGTTACATTACGTTTACTGATAACTGTAATGTACTGGGCGGCGAATCTGAACTGATGATCAACCAACTCGCGCCTACAGCTTCTAAGAGAAGGACCAAAGCATAGTAGGTGCAAATAAAATTAATTACTGTTTTTTGTTATTATTTTTGTAATCATACACGTCCAATGCATTTTAGGACCCTCCTACACCCCATATCATCCAACCCATAGCTTTGATATGGATATTAATTGATTATTTCCCCTTTGTCAGAATGGCATATTATGGTAGCAAGGTTACTGACCACGATTAGCAGATCGGCACACCTACACACATTGGTGAAAATTCAGAAGTACTGCAAGAGCTACAATTCCTTATTCTTTTCATTACATCGAAGTTGTTTCTAGTGAATCTGTGATCAGTTTCATCAAAAGAGTAATTATGCAAGATACTTTCATCATTTAATTACGGCATTGACTCCATATTATCTGTCAGAAGAAAAAGAACATCAACTGAAGTCAGCATAAGTAATCAAAATTTTGATACACAATTCCAAACTGGTTGGTTAATGAAGTTGTTTTTGATGAGATAAGTGACACAACCACTGATGATCACCAGGATAATGAATCCACATCTTCTAGGATTCCAGCCGAAGACAATGTAATAGCTTATTTCTTTACTGGTTGCAACAGAGTACTGGAGTAAGACACTACCACCATTAAGCAGAATTCGAGGACACTGTATTACCATAATTGTACCTTATCAGCTAAAACATAGCCTAACTGTCACTCTCAGAACACATGGGAGTATTTTATCTCACAAAAAGTGTCTGAAGAAATATGAAATTGACTAATTTAGATGGCGGACGCACTGCTTGTATAAAAAAAATAAAAAAAAAAAGCGGCGGAAAATGAATGCATTTTTAAGACTATGATCGGACAAAACGAAGTAGTGTTGCTTCTACTTCACTGAAGACACTAACAAAGACTTTGAGAGGAATGTCATCAATTATTACACTGGGAAAGTTTTCCCCGGAACTATTTCAGGAAAAGAATACATCAGCGGAAAATTTAATATAAGACGCCATGGTAATTCCACCAGAAAGGAAGGCTTCCAAGTCCTTAAAAGACTGTATACTCATAATTTGGTTTGGTTTGGATTGCTGTTAACTGTAGGTAATGTGCTCAACAAGAAGAAAAGTGTCATACTGTTCAGCTTCCTGCACCACAGGCACACAGCAGATGGAGGATATAAAACGAATCTAGAGATAGCTGTGAGTCGGTGGTTCGTATCAGGCCTTTCTCCTCACATTTCATTCTATTTACGTGCAAGAATTTCCATACGAGACTCTCTTCCTTCAGTCACTTTACAATTAATATTTTATTACTCGACTTTTGATCTATGTGTTCCGATGACTACATGAGTGGCTAAGGAGGAGCTCGTAGAAATATAGGTAACCCAACCCTCTGTACCTAATCTAACATTCCATTCTTGTTGTAGCTTTTCCGTTAAATGCATGCGGTATTGTCCAGAGGCAATCCTTTTTGTTGGGGCGGAAACGCAGGAACCTTCACATGTTCTGTAAGAGCTGCTGATCTTGGACTGTAGAGTCTCACACTAGCGGCCGCATAGACCGTCGGGTGAGCCCTTTCAGTTGTTAACCTCCAGGTTCAGCTCGTACGGACAAAGAGTGGCGGAAAGGAAGACTGGTGTCCTCAAGAAAAGAACAGAAAGTCAGTTGACGAAGGGTTGAGAACTCTGCTTCGCTAGTAAACTTCGGGCTGAGTCCTCAGATGTCCACTTCCCGTTATACTTCTGTGTGTGGTCTCCAGATGAGCAAAACTGTATGTTTCCAAATTTCCAAAGTTTGGTCTTACTGTGGGATGACATGCAAATCCCAACAAAATAACCAGAATTTCAGACAAACAAGTCTGGACGTGGGAACGGGGCGACAATCGTCTCCCGTTTCTATCTATGTGTATCTCATTGGCGGATACACTGTAACGCTGTGGTGGGAGCTAGTCAACGAACTTCTAGATCCTTGAGTGGAAGAGGACTTTGGCCCTTTCTGGGATATGCCAGGCGCTTCAGTCTGGAACCGCACGACCGCTACGGTCGCAGGCTCGAATCCTACCTCTGGCTTGGATGTGTGTGATGTCCTTAGGTTAAGTTAGGTTTAAGTAGTTTTACGTTCTAGGGGACTGATGACCTCAGATGTTAAGTCCCAGAGTGCTCAGAGCCATTCGAACCATTTTTCTTTTCCAGGTTTGAAGGAAGGCTACCAAAATTCAGAGTGGCATTCATATTCGGATGGGTTTCGTTGTCCGATTCGAACTTCTGCTTGGAATTTCACGCTCTTAAGTGTTTCTTTTTTCTTTTTAAGGGCATCTGCCATGGTTTTGAAGTTTCACTTTCAATTTACGTGCAACCGCGGCGAGTAATCAAGAGGATGACAAGATCCGTGATTCGTAGTCACATATTATCTGCGCAGTCCAGCAACAGTTAGCAGTTACCGCAGTTCGGCGGATGGCGGACAGAGATTTCTCCGCAGCCTCCTCGACGGCAGCCACCGTAAGACTGCATCTGCAGTGCACTCTCCCGACTTCGAAGATAGTGATACAGTGGGAGAAGGGGAGTTCATTAGCAATTTCTATTGTTTACTCCTCCCACCTTGCTCCGCGCACTTCACGCATTGGTATGCAAGTTTTTCTACAAAATAATTCTTGTTTAAAAAGGGATTATTTCGTAACAATTCATGTTTTGTTTCGTTATCGAGTTAATTCATTGGAACTCACCCGTGTGGTGATGTTTCTTTCTGTTTTCTCCTTTGTTAACTAATCTGTTGTGTGGTCAGTTCCAGTTCATATATTTTTCATGTAATTACATAGTTTTCAAATCACGGCCGAAAGCGTAATTTGTGTTTATTATGCGTCTGAGAACCATCATAATCGAAATTGTCCAGGATGATGCTGGTGGCTAACCTAACAACTTTTAATTTTCTTGTCTTTGTTCTATTTTAATTATATCAATTCATTCTAAAATTGTTTTGTAACCTCGACATTTATGTGTCCTGAGCTATTTTACAAACATTTTGAATATATATAATTTTATCGGAAAATATCATTCAGCCACCATCGAGTTAAATTATTCTATTGAAACATGCAGATCCTCCAACTATAAGCAACAGGTGGGGCTCCTGACAAATAACGTCCTCCAATATGCCGTGGCAGTTGCATTTTCAAACAGCCTTCATGGGGAAATTCCATCGTTTTATATCATCTGGGCTGATGGATTCAGCACCAGTCTAATCTACACTACCATGGACTGCCTGAAGAGCAAGATGTCGTGTTCACAGCACACTAGGCTTCTGGCATAAAGCCCATAAGCGCACATGCTAGACGCGGTCAAGACGACAGCCAGAATTTTGAGTTATGGGCAAACGTAATCGATGTAGCGTCCGAAACACTCTGTGTTTATTTTCAGAGCAAACTCCGAACTACCACCGACCGTGCGAGGTGGCGCAGTGACTGGTACATTGGCCTTGCACTTCAGAAGACGGTGTTTGAAATCCCCGTCCGGCCATCCTGACTTAGGTTTTCCGTGATCTCCATAAATAGCTCCAGGAAAATCAGGAAAATTCCGGTATGGTTCCTCTGAAAGGGTAATCCGGATTTCCTTACCCATCCTTAACAAAACAAACCGAGCTAGTGCTGTGTGTCTAATGAATTCTTTATTGACGGGACGCTAAACCCTGGTCTTCCTTCCTTACCTTTCCAACGACCTGAAAGGCAGATCTGATAAATTTTCCTCAAAAAATCAGCACAAGAAATTACACTTCTTCATATGGAGAAGAGAGTCAACAACCCAAGGTCAACAACATATGGCTCGGGAAGAATATTCTACAAGCCACAGTACGTTGAAGACTTAGTCGCCAATAGCCGACGATTGCGGAAACTGATATGTCATCACTGAGATGATGCTGCCTGTGTCCACATCCAGCATACATGAAAAGCAGTCAAACACGCAGAAAATGCACAAAAATATCTGCCAAAACCTAGTTTAATTATTTGTTAGCGTGTTTCATCCATGAGCTGAAGTTCTGCTATAAAACTGAATGTCTGCCGCTTAGCGTCAGAAAGAAATATAAAATGATTTATGATATTGTATTTCATGTAATAAAATGAAGTCCACAACTTCATAATAGATATCACACTTTGTTATTCCTTCTGTGTTACGAAACAAATCGTAATTTGATAACATTCATGTAATAAACACGTTTTTGCATTTGTTGTGAGACACGGGACTCATAGACACCTCTCATGCATTTTTGCATCGAAAGGTTAAAGGTAATTGTGAAAATAACATAGTTCTGCGTAGTAACTTTTAAGCAAGTAATACGTTACATGCTGTGCTCAACCGGATTTTAAAATGGGCAGGCTTCATCAAAAGGAAAGTAAGTTTTTACGAATCGTCTCGTTTTCCCATAGCATTAAGAAAACTATTCAGGTTTTCTTAAAATACCTGTCTTTCTGTTGTTAAAATTCCAGTATTTTTTTTTTAAGTACATTTCGTTCGTTATCGCTGTAACTGGGAGCTAAAGAGTTTCGCATGCACGCACAGCTCCTTGCGGTCACGGCGTCATTCGCACGGCTTCACCGTATTCACGTTCTAGCGCAGACGTTCCGTACTGAAGCCGTGCTCATTAACAGTTACGCCTGGGATGGACGTTACTCGCGAACCTGCAAAGTCTTCTTCTCTTCGGAATGTTCAGTCACCTCCGTTCTATTGTGTCTTATCAAAAGCTCCATCCAAGCATGGTGTAACTTGAGGTTGGAACTTATCTGTTCTTCTGTTAACAAAAGGCAGAGCCGCTCCGTTGAATAAACAGTTCCACCATTCCAATGCGAAAAGTGTTATATGTTTTCAGCTCCATGTGTCTTATGCGTTTTTATTTGTCGAAGAACGCATGAATACACTGCGTAGCTAAATCAAAATTTAAAATGAGTTCATATAAAATACTTAAAAAAACATTGCTGTAGTGATATAAGGTATTTCGATAACTGAAAGTATTTCACAGCCTGTATGAAACCTGTTAAGTAAGTACGAGCTTTTGGAACCTATCACGAATAACAGAAAAAGGAATTTCGAAAAGAAAACAATGGCGGGGAATATGTACCCGAGCTGTGGTCAACAGCCGGCCGCTGTGGTCTAGCGGTTCTAGGCGCGCAGTCCGGAACCGCGCGACTGCTACCGTCGCAGGTTCGAATCCTGCCTCGGGCGTGAATGTGTGTGATGTCCTTAGCTTAGTTAGGTTTAAGTAGTTCTAAGTTCTAGGGGACTGATGACCACAGATGTTAAGTTCCATAGTGCTCAGAGCCATTTGAGCCATTTTTGTGGTCAACATCTACGTCTTCATGATTTCCCTGCAGTTTAGAGAAGAGTGCCTGGCAGAAGGCTCATCGAACCACCTTCAAGCTATTTTTCTACCGTCTCATTCACGAACAGCGCGCGGGATGAAAGAAGACTTACATCATTCCCTGCGATTTTTGATATCTTTCATTTTATTATGTAGGTGGGCGTTAAAAAACTATTTTCGCATTCTTAGGAGTAAGCCGGTGACTGAAATTTGACAGGAAGATCAACCTCAATATTAAACGGAATGTTGCATAACACTGAGCTGCGTACGAGTCGCATTCATCCAACAGTACATTTATTGAGCTCAGTGAGTCTATTCCCGGAAACATTCAGCGTGATAGGAGAAATAATTAATTTTCACATTTTTAAGTACCTGCATGAATGAAAGGCGTGTTACGTAAAGTCCGCAGCTCGCGGTCGTGCGGTAGCGTTCTCGCTTCCCACGCCCGGGTTCCCGGGTTCGATTCCCGGCGGGGTCAGGGATTTTCTCTGCCTCGTGATGACTGGATGTTGTGTGCTGTCCTTAGGTTAGTTAGGTTTAAGTAGTTCTAAGTTCTAGGGGACTGATGACCATAGCTGTTAAGTCCCATAGTGCTCAGAGCCATTTGAACCATTTGTTACACAAAGGTAGCCTAGGTGATTAGGGTCACATAACTAACAGCAGATCTTTGTAGCTATTACACTGAAAAGTTAACTGATACACCAAGTCATGTTCGTTCAATCTGCTTAAGGTGTCCCAATGGCCTTGTACTCTTAGTGCATCATTATTGGCCTCATACTTCTGACGGGAGTGGATGTTGCACTCCAATGATGATATCTTCTATTCAACATCTGACTGCAGCGTGATAGTGTAACCTCCCCCTCACTTATCGACCTTAATGACTGAAAAATTAAACCGCGTGTACCTAATGGAAATTTGGGAAAAGCAATCGTCACCGAAGTTAATCTGTCGGTAAAGAAGGAGGAAAGTGTTACATCTAAATGAAAGGAAAAATGCTAATGAAACAGGTGGAAATTAATTCTGAAAAGGGGTAAAGTTAATAAAGAAAGTAAATGTGCGGCCGTTACGTTAACAATTAACTAGCGTTAATTAGATATTTGCGATTTGGGGGAAATTATGGTCGCCAGTCCTAGGGACAATTACTATAGTAACTGAAAAAGAAAGGTTATTACACATATAATTAGCACTAGAAGTGCGGCAACTGAAGGTTGACACGTGTAGTGTGAAAACTGAGAGTTTGTTAGAAGTAATAATTTTCGCTACACTCTGACTTAATTTAGCAAAAGAATTAATAAAACAGGAAAATCGAAAGTTAATTTAGTGACTGAAGTTAATAGTGAGCTTTCTTTCTGAAGCACATCGAAATTCAGTAAAATACGGTTAGTCTTGGACTACCTCAACAATCATTTCAAAAGCTACTTGAATCTACGCAATTTAGAAATAAGAGATTTAACTTTGAACATGAATTAAATGATTCTGAACAATTAACAATAGTAAAATTTAGTACGTACCAAGCTGAGCTGCAGTCACAGGTAAGCTAAAATACGGTAACAAAACTCGCACTCTTAATTCGTGCTTGTGTAATCTAAATATTGTAGCCAGCTATGAATACCTTAACTGAACTTTGAAATTAAAGCAGTGAAATGCTATATTATTATTTTAATGCTGGCGTTTGAATTTCAACGACACTCGGGTTCATTCCGGAAAAGGAAGGGACCCTGCTTGGTAATGCAATTGGGACAATGAGCAACAAAGGCTCATGCTACGTTGCTGTAATTTAGTGAGAAAAATTTAACAGTTTGAAAAGCTGAGGTCTGCCATACAGTTCTAAAACTTTACGTGCTTCCAGTCTTCCTTGTTGGTTGATTGAAGGTTTGTAGCCGTCGATCGAGGAGGTGGCGACAGTCACTCATTGTCGGCCGTCGCTGTTGCAGAAGCTAGATGTCGGCGCGCCTTCTTCTCGACACGGTCATCAGACGAAACGGGCTCTTGATATGCGCCAGCTAATGCTTCCCGTCCGCGACACCATGTCAGAAACTATCATCGCAAGTCGAACGCAATTACATGCTGCCAAACCCCAAAAGCGCGGCAACTCGCGGGAGCTTCACACAACACACCTGCTCCACTCGCTACTCCAGCCAGACTCTCTCTCTGCTCAGCCCGCGGTCCACGCGACAGAGTTAACACTACCAAAGATCCTAAACACTTTCGTTCTCTACACGACCTATCGATGTATTCGTTCGATAGTATAGTTTTCCCTAGGCAAGACCCAGCGTAAAAATACAAACAATATTTACGAAACAAACCAATTATACATCGACATAAATGCGTAAATATATATATATATATATATATATATATATATATATATATATATATATATATATATATATATATATATATATATATATAGTAAAACAATTACAATATGTAAAGACACAGAAATGTCATATATTCAAGTAACAAAAATAGGAAAAAATTATAGTACAATAAATGGAAATAGGAGGATATGCATTTCCGGCGTTACAATAGGACTAACATCACCATCCATGTAGGGTTTTACAAGCTCCAAATTCCACGGTATTGTAGGACAACCATTTGATTTTAACCAAATTTTTTAGTTATCTCTCGAATATTTACCTTTGATGTTTATAGATTTTTGTTTGCATTCGAAATAATTCTGGATTTTTGTGTCACTCTGATACTGGGAACTCATCATGAAAGGATTCCACAACTTATTGGGGTGAGAGAAACCTGTAGCCTTCTGCTTTTGTCTGACGTGATGGAGAAGAAAGAGTGGTTACATGGCAGATCGGACGAATACGGGCACTCTGACAATAATGCGATGTTTCTCTCTGTCAAATAATTGTTTTAAGTACTGTGGGGTAGGTGGCACTGTTATAGTGAAAAACGACGTGATGTTTTTGGTTCAATTTGATGATTATATAGCTGACTTGTGGGAAACAAACTGTTATGTTGCACTTTTGTCCGGTCGCCTAAGCGAGCATCAGGCACAGTCTAACCCAGGGAACCAGTCTTTCACCAACGTACTGCTTCTTTTGGTTTCGGCTGGATGACTCAAGCAGCTGATTGCTGCCTCGTTCCCAGTTAGTATGAATATATACAAGTTCTATCTCCTAATACTATGTTGTACATGGAATATTCCTTCGTGGATCAAAATATTGAGCATTTCTATACACCTGATGATACGAGCGTGTTTTCAATTTTCGATGAAATGTTGTTGAAAAAACCAAATGTACTTCAGTCTCAATAAAGTACCGTTTATTCCAATACGTTTCGGCAAACACGAAATTCGTTTTCATATAATGTTGATCTAGGGAGGAAAGGTCTGAAAGAAGAAGCCCTTCTTTTATACTAAGCTTTCCACGAATAACATCAGAATGTGGATTTTAATACCCTTTGCGCTATGTTATTTTCTGCTTCAGTCAGTGTTTACCCTAAATTTAGAAAGCTTATGTACTGCTAAATGGCCTCAAATACTTAGCACACAGTGCCACAAACTCATCAGCCTCCATGTCCTTGTCCTCTTTTAAAATATTGTGGAGCGAGGAAACTGGTGCCAAAATTTACAAACATGTAACATATTCGAGAATCCCCTAACGAGTGTTTAGAAACTTTTTACACCACTTGCATTTCTAGATGCCTACCGATTGTTCTGAATCTGCCTCATAAACACGCGTAAAATTTTCCCCTACAGTACTTGGGCTCTCTTTCACGACTGTAATACACTCCCCAGATCTTAATTTCTCCTCAATCGCCTTTAAGCTTGATTTGTTCGTTCCGTTTCAGTAAAACTTCCTACACAAACATATATCTTGTAGTTTGTTGTCATGTTTGATCGATAGCGCAACCTGTTAGCACATACAGCAGGCTGAACGGGTCCCGCGAAGTTTGCCAGGCTTGCGGAAAACCAAGCTGCCCTGCTTCAACCACTGTGCTTCACTTAACACGCACTCTTGTGTCTCCGTGGCGGCAGGCTGAGCTGCTTCCATTGTTGTGGTGTGAATAGGCGCAGGCAGGCTGAAAGGAGAATGTGTACACCTCTGCCTCATGTATCGTGAAATGTGGACTATCTAGAAAAAAAAAATAATAATACAGGCCATGTATTCGCAAGTGCTGACATAAAACAGACTCGGCTATGTATTTGAATGGCGACAGTGAAAATTTCTACGGACCGTAAGTCGAAGCCGGATTTCGCACTTCACGCGAGCGATCGCCTTAATCACTTCGGCTAACCATGCACGAAGCAGGGGCAGATCCAAACTTCCACGCACGCGTCCATGTACAAAGAAACATAGCATCATATTTATTTGTAACACAGCCACTACTGGCGAAACTACTGAGTGTAACTGCTGCTACTGAGGAGGTGAAACTAAAGTCTCTCTATTTGGTGAAACTACTGTCTCTTATTTTTATCAACACTGAGCTACAGAATTTTCCGTGACAAAGGCTACTCAGACTTGACTTATTCATTTATTACCCACAATATACAAATCCAATGGAGTCTGCCTGCTATCCAGTGACTACATGGCTTCAAATAATTAACAAAAAAGACTGGCCTGAATTGCAAGAAATCGTAACAATAACCCATACCTTTCCGTAAGACACATACCTACAGCTAACAGTAACTACAGCTAGCTAAATAAAAAGGTTCTAACTACCATAAACTCCAACTACTAGAGGCATATGGTTAGCCAAAGAAAGATTTTGTTGAAGAGCAAAAAATGTATGTAGAAGATTTTACCTTATTCAAGTGACATCCACTACCAAAAATTATATAGTTGTCAATATTGCCACTACCCAAGCATTACCAACTACAACCATGATCATTTAACAATGCATGTCTTACCACCACCGAGTCACCACTAACACATGATGTCCAGACCCTTCACTGTCTGCTCGCTAACTGCTAGTGCCTCCAGCAACAGAATCTCTTGCTGAGGGCGCAAAGCGCTGTCAGCGATATCAATACAGTTTATAAAGAGTACAGCGCTGCCAACATACAAACAGGTTGCTTACACTGTTTCGTATTTATTCGCCAATACTAGGCCCTCGACTCTCAATAAATATGTCCTTTCTGGACGGGAATACGAATAACGTACGAGTGTAGGCCGTGACACATGGACGACAAGATATGGAACTTTGGGTCAAGCCCTGAGTCGTGCGCGGATAGCCGAGCGAGGCGGTTAAGGCCACTACTCCCGTAAAGTGGGATATCCTGGTCCGAGTCCCATTCTGACACAAATTTTGACTGTCGACATTGCAATATACAACCGATGGTGGTTCATATTCGCAATTGTGAATACATTTCCTGTCTTTTTTTATGGCTGTAGTCGCTACAGTGCCTGTTCCGTCAGACATGCGTGAATTTTGAAAGGAAAATTGCATCGTACTCCTTAGTAAAACAGGCACTCCTTTGGCATAAGAAAATAATACCTTCAAATTTCAAGCTGAAATAACCACCACATGATGAATCCACTCATCTTCTAATGAAGATCAGTTGTTTACTTCGAACAGCATGTGTTCTCATTTCGCAGATCTCATTGTTGCTTAATGTGAAGGATAAGTGATCCCAAGACAGGGGGGACAATACTAAGCCAGACGGTCCGTTCCTTTTTAGGACCTAACCCGGATCACTTCAGTAATACTTCATTACCAAGAAAAAGTTCCTGTCACACCATTACAATGACATCGCCTTCAGCTCGTTTACATGCGATAATTTATATACTAAGATATTACGCCCATGAAATAACTGAGGAGATCTACAGGTAGTCAAACAAACGTTAATGGTTTTAACTTCGCAATTTCCGAGTTTGTAAAGCAATGCTACATCAGAGAGCCGCACTAGCTACTCAGGAAGTAGATTTGCTAAGAAAAAGCCCGAATTCTGACTCATGAGCTTCGAAGCTTTGAACTAAAATTAAAAGCTTTGCGTCAACAATAATTGTGACAGTAAAATATACTTGATTGTCCGAAATAATTAACCGAAAAGAAACAGATTTTTTTAAATAACTGCTGATGACCTTGCACATACTAATTATTCCCTTTTCTAACAATTATAAATACCCTGTAAATCACGTAAGTTGGATACTTGCACAGTGTCCAATCACGTTATTCTGACCCCTGTGAAAAGCATGTGTATGGTCGTCTCCAAGTCTTGTATATGGTACGCAGCGATAGATGCGTACTTGTTTGTGCTGATCCACTGTGCCTTCCAGTAGATCACCCAAGGAATGCCACGAAAACATTTCCTAGACAATAACACTCGTTCCTCCGGTCTGGACCCTTCCGACGACTGTTGCAGGTATTTGGTTTCAGACATTTCACCCCCTTCACGCTGACAGCCATACGTCCGATGGAGCATAGACCGTGATTGCTCTAAAAAGGCCACCTGTTGCCACTCAGCATAAGTCCTGTCGCTGTACTGGCGTGCATATTCCAGCCTCCGTCACCGATGAACACCAGAGCGTATGAACCTGGCGCCTGCCGCGAAGGCCCATACGCTGCAACATTTGCTAAACGGTCGTCAAACGGACGCTGTTGTTAGTCCCTTGATTCATTTGGGCGATCTGTTGCTCATCAGCTGCACATCTATTCACCTGTACACATATGCGCAGCCGTCTTTGATCCCCGGCATCTATGGCCCCTCGTGCACCACAGTCTCCTGGGAGCCGGCTTTGGATAGCGCCATTTTGCCATGCACATTATAATTTAAAACGGTATCACGCGAAAAGCTTACAGACTTTTGCGTTTCGGAAATGCTTACACCCTTGGCCCTCATCAGATAAATCGCTCCGTTTCCGCATTATCAAACGACTACACTGTTTTCTGGCATCCGCCAGACACGCATTATATTTCCACTGCTCCTAGTGATGCCACTTGCTATATGTGAATGGTTATTGCACAATGAAGTCGAACATAGGCTGTGGCTACATAGATGTGAATAAGAAAATTCTCGCAAAAACCCAGATAGTCCTTCATTATTTACTTCAGTACGATAAGCGAACTGCCTGGTTCAAATGGCTCTGAGCACTATGGAACTTAACATCTGAGGTCATCAGTCCCCTAAAACTTAGAACTCCTTAAACCTAACTAATCTAAGGACAGCACACATCCATGCCCGAGGCAGGATTCGAACCTCCGACCGTAGCGGTCACACGGTTCCAAACTGAAGCGCCTAGAACCGCATGGCGACACCGGATAAGCGAACTGATTGACAGTTTAACACGACAGTAACAATGTAATGGCTGCTACATGTGTAAGGCCTACACATTATTATTATTATTATTATTATTATTATCATCGGCAGTGGTCACGCACAAAATATTGGCAGCCTGACATCTATGAATTTCAGGCAGTTCAGAAGTGAGGTGTCCAACAATCAAGTGACTTACAAACAGTAAGTGTACTTCATTAATTTTGCCATACCTCACTTTCAATGAGGGAACACAGCGCAGAAGAAGGAAGTATCGCTAGAGAGACGAGCAGTGCAAAGAAATTATGTTTTGTAACACTTGTCTACCCTCGATTTGGACAGTTAGCTTCGTTTTCTAAGGAGTTGTATGTATCATTCTGTAGAAATTGAAGCTAGAAACAGGCGGTAGCAATTGTATCATTCACTGATTACATCAAGGTTCAGTAAAACGGCTACAAACATTAAACATCATTTATCTTTCGAGTTTTTAAAAAAATTTCTTTTTAAAATTTAGATATTATTAATGCTGATAATGGCAGGGGTGTAGTAGCTAATACCTGACTGCTCTTGTGTCCTAAAGTGTCTGAAAGGGAGAGAACCACCGTCCAGTCGGATACAGAAAACAGTCCACATAACCACGTCCATTCTGGCTGGATACTGGGCGTCGACGACGGGCGTACCGGGTCTGGGGCCAGCGTCTCTCTCCCCATTCCGGATGAGGTGTACTAACGTTACCCGATATCTGGGCGGATTCTTTAAAAACATATTTTCATTGGATTC
The DNA here is from genome assembly GCF_023864275.1 of Schistocerca cancellata. Taxonomy (NCBI): domain Eukaryota; kingdom Metazoa; phylum Arthropoda; class Insecta; order Orthoptera; family Acrididae; genus Schistocerca; species Schistocerca cancellata. The sequence goes on from NC_064628.1 coordinate 277,586,206, forward strand.
CCGCGTATCTGTTAAAGTCATTGGAGAAAGAAGGGAAAAGGGAGGTGATTGAATTGTGTAATCAAATATACATTACAGGAAAATGGCCAAAGGACTTTACCGTAAGTATGTTATTACCTATAGAAAAGAAAAAGAATAGCGAAGAGTGTGGGGAACATAGAGCAGTGGGCCTGATATTGCACGCAGGACGCTCAACAGAAGACTGCATGGAAAGTTGAACTGCGTAATAGGAGATGAACAATTTGTTTCAGGTGAGGAGTGGGAACTAGAGATGCCATTGGGCTACTGAGAGTGGTAGGGGAGAGGTATATGGAGAAGGAAAGGAAGGTGTATGTTGCGTTCATTGATCTTGAGAAGGCTTTTGACTGTGTCAGATGGGACAAACTGATGGAAATCCAAGGAAACATGGAGTTGGCTGGAGGGATAGATGGCTAATTAGAAATTTATATTTGAATCAGAGAGCTAGAGTAAGAACAGGAGGTGTGACGAGTGAAGAAATTTAATTACGAAGAGGTGTAAGGCAAGGTCGTTGTTTATCACAAATACTGTTCAGTATCTGTCTGGTGGAATTTATTAATTAGAGCTCTGACGGAAGGAGAGGAGTTTCTATAGGCGGTCGGTTTAAGTTTTGCAGACGACACGGTTGTGAAGGCATAGTGTGGAAGAGAGATGAAACAAATGTTAGATGATCTAAACACAAAATTAGAAGTATATGGAGTGAAAATTAACAAGAATAAAACGAAAAGCATGGCAACTGAAGGAAAGGGGAGAAAATTCCGTTTGAAAATAGGGGGAGAGGAAATAGAGCAAATGAATAATTTCAGTTACTTCGGGAGTGTAGTAATTGATGATATGTATCGCTCAACAGCAGTTAGGAAAAGAATTGCAATGGCAAAAGAAGGATTCAAGGGGAAACAGAAATAGCTTTTCGTACCTCTAAACAAAGTTCTGAAGAAACTACGTCCCAAATGTTAAACGTGGAGCGTTACACAGTATGGTGCGGAGACCTGAACATTGAGGAAGGAAGATGAAAGAAGATTGGAGGCACTAGAGATGTGGATATAGAGAAGAATGGAAAAAGTGAAACGGGAAGACCGAGTAAGGAATGAAGAAGTATCAAAAAGAATTGGAGAAGAAAGAAACATGCTGAAAGTCGTTAGAAAGAGGAAACGGAACTGGATTGGACATTGTTTGAGAAGGGTCTGTTTATTGAAGGAAGGAGTAGAAGGAATGGTGGAGAGGAAAAGAGGAAGAGGAAAAACAAGATATCAAATGCTAGACAGTATCAGAGGAGATAAATATTCAGAAATGAAAAGACTGGCTATCGACAAAGGTGGAAGAGGATTAACCCATGACAAGGTCTCCCGTAAGGCAGAAAACCTACTGCTACTACTATTGCCACTATTATTGGATTACAATTCAGGTTACTATTACAGAGCATATAAAAAGCAGTATTTTGTCGCACTCTTGTTGCCTTACTATAGCTTGTGTTGCTATAGAGCTATTTTTTTTTATATTGTGGAGAACACAGCTATACAGACTATGCTTATGTGCTCACGAACCTCACAATTTTCCATATACCCGAAACATCACCATATATGGAACGAATATGTTACCAAACCCTTAACCTCAGACTGACTCGTAGTTCATTATGAAGTTGTAGCCCACGTACTTATATATGCATCTGACATGATAGCCTTCCATATGTTCATTCCTCTGAAAGAACGTTGAGTGTCTATGAAGATGAAGGGCTTTCCTATCTTTGGAGGAAAAATGTCTGCATTACATGAACTGAAAGATTGTGAGATGCATCGATTGAAACGAAATTTAAGTGCAAGTAATGAAATGTTTAATTAAAATAAGTAAGGTTGTACAATACATCAATTCCCTCGTATGTTAATAGAATGTTTTTGTTTTTCTGGTCGCATGGTCGTAGCCACAAATGTCACGAGTAGACGGCTGTCGGAGAAAAAGTCGCAATATCAAGAAAGAATTGTGCATCATAACGCAAATTTGGTTGATGAGTTTTTGGGTTTGAAAGATGATATCTATTCAAATTTCGCGCCAGTCGCATAAGAGTAGCGCAAATAGAGCCACTGCAACAATGCAGATTAGGTTTGCTTTAAATACACGCTGTAACGGTCGTGAGCGTTAGTTACCTTTGAGATTGGAAGTGGTGTGTCAAGAACGCCTTTAAGGGGCCAGAGAGTCCGTTATCCACACTTCACTGAGTTTGAACGAGATGGTGTACTAAGCCTACTAGAAGCTGGATGGTCCTTCTGTGGTACTGCAGAAAGACTTGGCAGGAACGTAGCCACTGCACGTGGTTGCTGGCAGCGGTGGTCACGGGAATGTACAATCGTGAGGAGACTGGGCTGCAGAAGGCTACATGGCGCTACTGAGAGGGAGGACCATCGAGTTCGGCGTACGGCTTTGGAGCATCGTACTGTATCTGCAGTAGCAATTTGTGCAGCAGTTGTCGGCACAGTCACACAACGAATTTTTACAAATCGGTTACTTCAAGGACAGCTCTGAGTCAGATGGCCTGTAGAGTGTGTTAAACAAATATGAAAGCACCGCCATTTGAGACTTCAGTGCTGTCAAGCGAGAGCTCGTTGGAGGTCAGAGTGGAGTTCTGTTGTATTTTTGATGAAAGATGGTTCTGCCTCAGAGTCAGTGATGGTCCTGTGTTGACTCGGAGGAGGACAGTTGAGGGATTGCAACCAACCTGTCTGCGTGCCGGACAAATTGGACCTGTACGCTGAGTTGTCATCTGGAGTGCCATTTCGTATGACAGCAGGAGCACTCAAGTGGTTATCCCACGCACCCTGACTGCAAATTTGGACGTCAGTGTGGTGATTCGACCTACTGTGCTGCCATTCATGAACAACATGATGACGCTCACCCACATACCGCTGTGGAACAGATTGTCGACATGTTGGCTTGGCCTGCTCGATCACCACATCTGTCTCCAGTCGATTTTATATATATATACTCAGAACATTATATTGGCCAACATGGATTTAAAAATAAGAAGCTTCCCTTCGCTTCAGTGATGATATTATCCAGTTCGAATAATTTAATGTTGCAGCTTAAGGTCCGTTTATCGCGTGCTCCACAATTTGCTGGTCACAAGCATCCCAACTCAGTAGTGTAGTTTTGAATGCAGTCGAGCCTAGGAACCCATTCGTTTCGTTTTTTTATTTACTTCCATTTACTCGCATGGTCTACATATTCAAAACGTGATATTGACTGAATTAGGCATGACATTGTCAGATCCTCTCAGCTGTTTGCTCTTCTAGTTTCTATCCGCTAGCCACACTCAGTAACTGAAAACGTACCTTTCGTCGCGTTATTAACTTCTCCCCACTAATACTCACGAGGAAACTTACTTCAAACTCGGTTCTTTTTACCTAGATCGTTCAGTCTCCATTGCAATGTTTAGAGACTATCTCATTTGTTGCCCCATTCGTATTTTCCTAAAATAATTGCTATCATTGCTATCGTATGGAATCTGTCGAAAACTGTTATTTATTTACTGGAGCCTAGATTGAGATGTGTTAAACATGCACACAAGGATTACAGAATTCCCCTGGGGGACTGCTGTTACTTTTATCTCGACACCGGATTTTCACTTTCTCGAGTTCCGTTTGACGAAATGTAATGTCTGTGCGTTCTGTCCAATCTATCTCGTTCCAGCACACAGAGACAGATTAAATCTGCCGTTTGCTTTTAAAATAGCCTGTCAACGTTTGTAAATGTTTGGAAGTGCTGTTTGTACTTTTAAAATAAGAATTTATGAAGCTGCAGAGGCATTAGAAATGTTACATGGACTAAGATAAACCATATAAGTTATTTATATATAAATACGATAGGTCATGATCGTGTTTAAAAACCTCGGCATAAACGCAACCGTACACGAGTTTGGACAAACGTGGGATCTTAGTTACCATGAAATACTTCTTTTCTTGAATTTGATTCAATATCTCTGTAACCATAGAGCATCTTTCATTTCCTTCTCTTTTAAACACAGCCAAATAACGTGATAACAATCATAACTGGATTCAGGCCATCTTCCGACTATACCTTAGGAAATGGTAGAGGATATTTTAAATTTGTAAAAAGGTTTAAACGGGAACTCGAAATACAGGTGATTCATATCAATACGTTGTTAGTGGCAATTTCTTAACAAAGCGCTGTCTTTTCTAATAACAATAACATTCAATCAAGGAATTTACGTAGAAATACGTACATATATACGATGAATTAAATTCTTAGGAATTATTTCTCTTCTACTCCTTTACGCTTGTAATCATACATGATCTTCAGAGGTATGTTTAAGTCCTCCTTGCATCGTTCGTCATGGGTTTTTTCCCTCCAAGGTAGCAGAGTTATTTAATCTCATTCACTTTGTGATCACCAGTTATTATGTTAAGTTCCTCGCTGTTCTTATTTCTGCTGCTTTTCATTACATTTTTCTTTCTTCCGTCTTCCACTATCAAGCCACAGTCTATACTCCACACTACCACGTATGGAAGGTAATTCAAATCTTATGCACATTCCGTTTCTTAAATTGATCTGTAACTTGTCCGTTATTTATTGAAACTTCTCACGGTTTCTCGTGCTTTGAAGGATTTATATTTAGCCCATGACCTCAAGTGCAGAAACAACAATAGCAATACGAAACCTATTTGGATACTTTAATTTATGAAGTTTCAGCATTTTTCTGTATTCAATTTCTCTGAGTATATTTTTTATTTAATTGTAATTGTATTTAACTGTAATTCTGACAATTCTAACGAATTTTTAACTGTGTAATTTGACCGTAGCTGACAACAGAGTATTGTACGATTATAAAATTATTTGAGTGAAATTATGGAAAATTGTAATTTGAATGGATAACTGCGCAAACTACCCCAAAATGACACACACACTTTTGATTCATCAGTCTCCTGTCTGATATGGTGTGGCCGGCTCCTCCTGAGTTCATCTCTTTACCTGAGAGTAGTACTTGCAACCTACATCCTCAGCCCCCAATTATTTGTAGCATATATTCCGATCTCTATCTCCCTCCAGTTTTTACCCTCTACAGCTCCGTCTAATAACGTGGAGATTATTCCCTGATCTCTTAACACATGTCTTATCGTTCTGCATATTCTTCTCTTTTCCGTTTGTTCTTTTGTTGGCCAGTCCTGCGGAGAACTTCGTGATTCCTTGCCTTATTAGTCCACTTAGTTTCCAATATTCTTCTGCAGCACCACAACGTAAATGCTGCGATCGCTTTCGCTCCGGTTTCTCCGGTGTCCAATCTTCACTACGGTACCATGCTGTGTTCGAAACATATATACATTCTCGGATATTTCTTCCTCAAATTAAGACCTATGTTTGATAACAATAGCGTTCTCTCCGCTAGAAATGCCATCTTCTCCTGTGTTAATCAGCTTTCTATGTCCTCCTTGCTTCATCTGTCGTGGGCTGTTTTGGTTGCAAGGTAGCAGAATTCTTAAACTTTGTCAACTTCTCGATCAGCAGCTTTGATTTTAAGGTTCTCGCTATTGTTATTTCTGCTACTTCCCTTTACGTTTTTCTATTCCACTCTATTCTTAATCCATAACCTGTACTCATTAGACTGTTCATACCATTAAACACATCATGTAAATCTACTTTCACTTATGATAACAATGCTATCTTCGTATCTTATCATTTACATCCTTTCACCTTTCATTTCAATTTCACTTTTGCAATTTTTATTTATTTCCGTCATTACTTCTTCGATTAATAGATTGAAAGTTAGGGGCGAAAGACTGTATCACTGTGTTACATACTTTTTAAACCGAACACGTATTTCTAGGTCTTCCACGCAAATTCTCCCTATTGGCTCTTGTGTATGTTGTATGTCCTAGGTTATCCTCTGTAGCTTATTCAAATTTTTCTCAAAATTCAAAATATCTTGCACTATTTTACATTGTCCAACGCTTTTTCTAGGCCGACAAATCCTATGGGCGTGTCTTTATTTTTCTTCAGCTTTAATTTCATTACCAGTTCAATGTGAGAACTGCCTCTCTGGTACCTTTATATTTCTTGAAGCCAAACTCATCGACATCTGACATTTCCTCTGTTTTCCAATCTTCTGTATATTGTTCTTGTCAGCAGCTTGGGTTCATGACCTGTTAAGATAATTGTGCGGTAGTTCTCGCAATAAGCTGCCATTGATATCTTCAGAATTGTGTTGGGGATAATTTTATGAAAGCCGGATGGTAAGCGGCCAGTCTCATACATTCCACACAACAACTTCAATAGTCCTTCGGTTGTCACTTTCCCCAATGATTTTAGAAATTCCGATGGTGTGTTACTTGTCCCGTCTGCCTTATGTCTTTCAGAGTTGTTTTAAATTCTAATAATGGATCCCCTATGTTTCCTTTGTGGACTCCAATTTCCTGTTCTGTCGCGTCATCAAAAGAGTCCCCCCCCCCCCCCCCATCATCCAGGCATTAAAGGTACATTTCTCACTTATCCGCTGTCTCCACTGCGTTAAGCAGTGGAATTAGTATTACCACACTCGTTCTTCATTTCGCCGAAGCTTGCTTTGATTTTCATATAAGTCAATTCGTCCAACGAGCACTTCTTTTTTTTTATTTGTCCTGTAGCCATATGATTTTGGCTGACCTATATATTTAATTCCTAAGGATGATATTGCTGAATTTCTGTGTTTCCGCGAACGTTTTATTTTAATTCCTTCATTGTCAATCAGCTGAAGTATTTCTTCTGCTGCCCACTGCTTTTCTTGTAGCTACCTATGATTGTTCAACATCTGTGATTGCCCTTTTTAGAGATGTTCACTCCTCTTCATCTGAACTGCCTACTGCGGTATTCCTTACCGCAGTATCCAGATTTTTAGAGAAAATCAATAGCCACTCATTATTCCTCAGTACTTCAGTATTCCACTTCCTTCCTTACTGCTTCCTCCAGATAATTTTCGTATACAGCAGTCTACTGTTTATCTTCACTTAATACTGATCTATGGCTACATCTGCACCTGGGTTCGGATTACAATCCAATACCTCATTTCAGTATATGTCTGACCATGATGTGATCCACCTGGAATCTTCCCGTGTCTCTGTGTCTTTTTGAAGTATGCCTCCTCCTCTTGGGATTGCCGATTAAAGTATTCGCTATTATCACATGAAATATGTCGCAGAACTGAATCAGTATTCCTCCTCTCTTATTCTTGCTGCGAAGCCCATATACTCCCGTAACCCTTTCTTCTGTTCCTTCCCCTACAACAGCGTTCCAGTCCCCCTTGATTATAAGATTTTCATCTCCCTTTACTTACCGAATTACCAGTTCAATATACTCATAGGCTTTCTCTATCTCATCACCTGCTACTTGTCACGTTGACACGTGCACCTGAATTGTCGTTCCCGGCGTTGGTTTCCTCTCGAATCTGATGAAAACAACTTATCACTGAACTGTTCACAGCAGATCACTCTCCGCCCCACTTTCCTATTTTTAATGAAACCTTCTCCCATTATATCACTCCCATCTGTTGCTGATGTATTAGACAGGCTAGTAATTCTTCTCTTCTTCCCATTTCACTTCACTGACCGCTACTATATCTAGAGTGAGGCTTTCCCTTACACGTCTTTACGTACTGAAACAGGAAAGTGTTTTCCACTCAGATCTGCCGAATTTCTACATTTACTACAGAGCACTGTATTGTGAATAAACTAAGTTAGATTGACAGAACCATACGCATGTATGAAATATGCAGTACACAGTGTCACAAAAACTGTAACCGAACTGTTCGATACCATTCATCACATTATATCCCCAGTCCACGTTGATACATATTGGGAGTGATGAAAGGGGCTACAATGTTGCGGATGGGACAAGTCTCTGTAGGACACTTTAAGATGGTTAAAGGATGCACATCAAGCGACTAGTGAAGTCCTGTACCGATCGCCACGCAGTGGCGATGGCAGACATGTCTCAAGCCACATTTTGCTTGAAGTAAACATCGCACGCACGAGGATATTGCTGCCACCTTTGTGAATACTAGCCTCTTGGCAAGAGGGCGCATCGTCCCTTGTTGTTTCCTAGGTTCACGTCGTGGAGGAAGGAGTTGGATTTTACAACAGTAAGTCGTCATTGCGTGCTGTGAGCAACATTTTGTAGAGAAGACAGAGACTGTTGTTGTGGTCAGTGCCCACGGTTCTCTCAGCTCTGTGGCTGTTCGTGAAATTGCTCCACAGAGAAATTGATAATTCTGCAGTTATAGCTAACTGTTTTGTCTTACAGCGAGTCCTGTAATTCCTAAACTAATTAGGGTAAGTAGTGTCGAATTAAATCAGGTGCTGCTAACGGTATTTGATTAAGAAACGAGACACTGAAAGTAGGAAACGAATTTTGCTATTTGGATACTAAAATAACTAACGATGGCCGAAGAATGAACGTATAAATGGTAGACTAGCAATGTGAAAATAAGCGTTTTTGTAGAAGAGAATTTTTTAACAGTGAATGTTAATGTGTTAGGAACTCTTTTCTGAAGGCACTTGTCTGGAGTGGAGTCTTTCATGGAAGTGAAACGTGGACGATAAATAGTTCAGCCAACAATTAAATAAAAGCTTTTGAATTGTGGTGCTACACAATAATGTTGAAGATTAGATAGGTAAGTCATGTAACCAATGAGCACGTACCGAATACAACTGGCGAGAAAAGAAATTTGTAACCCAATTTGACTAAAAGAAGGACACATCCTGAGACATGAATGGATCAGTAGTTCAGAACTGCAGAGAAGTGTGTGTTTGGGGGGGGGGGGGGGTGAGGGGGTTAGGGGGGGGGGTGAGGAGGTTGTAAAGATTGCAGAGTGACCAAGAGACGAATATCTTAAGCAGGTTCAAAACGATGTAAGCCACAGTAGTTATTCGGATCGGAGATGAAGAGGCTTGCGCAGAATAGAGTAGCATGGAGAGCTGCATCAAAGTAGTAAGCGGAGTGGAGACCACAACACAACAACAGAATACATCTGAACTGTGTAATTTTGCCCTTGCTACAGCAGCACCTGTGAAGTTTGGAGCTACCTAGAATTTGGAAATGGTTTGTACACCAGGCAACCTCTATTCCGTCATCATCAAATGTACATATCTTATGCAGTTTGAATAATTTTTATCAGTCTGTAGCAAAGCGCGCCAAAAGTTCTAGCATGGCTATCAACCTTGAACTAAAGTATACTGCAGAGAAATAGCTTAGCCACAACCTTGGGAATTCTTTCCACAATGTGTATTTCTCTGTGTGCACTATTCTGAAGTTAACTGGAAGATTAGAACTGTGAACTAAAGAACGTAGGAGAGCGGTACTTGTGAAGTAGAGAGATGATAATGGATTGTGAATCGCGGCCAGGCAGCTTCACCTGTAAGAGTGTAGAAAGCGAATGGTGAGGTTCCTGGTTTCAGTCCCACGTCAGGACAGAGATTTAAGTTGCCAAATGGGCCAGTTCGTATGTGTTGCAGCTTGCTCTTCCTATCACGCTGGCGGCCAGTCCTGTCTCCGTTGTATTCGACTTTATACACAGCGGTAAGAAGAGATGAGCCACACAGTGGAGTTGCAACTGCCGTCGTAGGAAATCTGGAGAGCAGAAGAAGTGATTAGCAAACAATACAAAACAAGAAAGAAAAGATTAACTTGTATTTTTTTCAAATTTACGGAAACTTATTATAAATAATATAGCAAGAAACAGCGTCCAGCTGTTTAATTGTCATCAGGAATTACGCAGAAACGAAGGTGTTGTAGCGTTGTGGCTTCAAGCACATGTCGGCTGAACGGCTGCCGCTGACCTTCTGCTATTGCGCTGTCAGAGGGCGCTCGTAGTACAGACCTGCAGGATGTGTGACTTAGCATAGGCGCACAATTGTGTCCTCAAAAATGGTTCAAATGGCTCTGAGCACTATGCGACTTAACTTCGGAGGTCATCAGTCGCCTAGAATTTAGAACTAATTAAACCTAACTAACATAAGGACATCACACACATCCATGCCCGAGGCAGGATTCGAACCTGCGACCGTAGCGGTCGCTCGGCTCCAGACTGTAGCGCCTAGAACAACACGGCCATTCCAGCCGGCGATTTGGGTCCTCAGATCCCCCATGACCGCTACTGGCGTAAGACGAAAACTTGTCATTTCGTTACCAGCATTGATACACCATGGGATCGTATCGATACCTGATATTACAGACTCTATCAGCACTCATGTCATATTTCAAACGGAACTACCCCATTCACCCTGGTGACAGGAGTGTTTTTTTCTGTATTTTATTTTTAAAACTGTAGTTATCCCCATTAAATTGATCATGGGGGTATACTTTCTGTGCAAGTAGGCAATACGGTGTTATTCTGAGGGATAAATGAAAAGTAGTATTTGGTATTATTTTCGACTTTTTTCTGGACTAGCTGCATTATACCATTTTAATGTCGATTCATCTACATAAAATTGTAGCAATCTGCACAGAAAAATTGTTATGTGCATTCAAAGTAGTCTTGTTGTGTATGAGTATACAGTCATTAAAAATTTCTTCAATCTAGTTGTTTCCCCTAGCATTATTGTTGTACATTTAAAATAAAAATCATGTATTACAGCAATAGTGATCAGCTAATGATGTCCTTCGGAAATACTCCAACGATACCACACCAAAAATTACGTTAAGTATTTTCCCAGCAAACAATAAACTGATTTATTTTTATGTATTCTGTATGATGATATAGTTCCTGAACTAGCAAGAGGATTCCTAGTTTCTTATTCTATGTATGGCAGTTCAAATTTGCGATACTATGGCTGCGCTGTATCCTTAGTGTGGTGACCGATACATATTCGTCCCACAAATCTCTCTCTGTTGTGAAGTACTGTAAGCGTTCCATATAACTTTTTCACGCTGTCGCCTTTCCTTCGTTCCGGCATGAAACGTGTTGCTGTTGCTGTTCATTAAGTTTCCAGAAGTACTAGTGGCCGTGCAAGCGGCATGCGGTTGTGTGTGCTCCCGTATAGCTTGTGAATGAAATACGCGACACTACGCACACAGCAGAAGACATGAAGGCTAGACGGTACCAATGCTTCCGGTTTCGAAAACATTCATATTTGCCATGTTATTGGCTGAGAGTCGCATTGAGTATGTTAAATTGCGCTATAAAGTTTATTTCAGACAATACAAACAAAACTGTTTAATGCTATACCAGTTCCCATTGTATAGTTGCTATCAAAATTCCGTAATTAAAATGAATTACCAGAATTAGATGGAAATCGGTAGTTGTGATGTACATTTACAGGCAAACAAATGATCGCAATTTCTAACCAATTGGACCATTAATTCAAGAGAAAGGAGTTCACAAATTGAGAAAGTCAATAACGGACTTATTCAACGAATTATTCGGCTTGGCTTTGACTGACAAAGTTCTCCGATGTCCTTCTAAGCACACCGTGAGAAATGCTGTTCAAACGGCACTTTAGAACGCCATATTTCCAGATGATTGGAGGGTCCTGTCCATAATGCTCAAAACGTTCTCAATTCGGGAGAGGTCCGGCAGCCTTGCTGGCGAAGGTATGATACGGCAAACATGAAGACAAGCAGTAGAAGCTCTCGCCATGTACGGGCGGGCGTTGTCTTGCTCAAATATAAACCTAGGATGCCAGAATGAGGTTTTCACTCTGCAGCGGAGTGCGCGCTAATATGAAACTTTCTGGCAGATTAAAACTGTGTCCCGGACCGAGACTCGAACTCGGGACCTTTGCCTTTCGCGGCCAAGTGTTCCACCACTGAACTACCCAAGCACGACTCACGACACGTCCTCACAGCTTCAATTCTACCGGTACCTCGACTCCTACCTCCCAAACTTGGCAGAAGCTCTTCTGCGATCCCTACAGAAGTAGCACTCTTGGAAGAAAGGGTATTGCGCAGCATAGGATGACTTGCCGTGAATGGCAACAAAACGGAGCACAATATATCGTCGAAGTACCGCAGTGCTGTAATGGTACCGTGGAGGACAACAGGAGTGGTCCTGCTACGACCAGAAACGGCACCCCAGACCATCACTCCAGGCTGTCGGGCTGCATGGCGGGCGTCGGCGAGGCTGGTATCCCACGTATGTTAGGAAGGTCTACAGATAATGTGTTCGCTGGTCATCGAGACTCAATTGTAAGCATGACTCGAAACTGAGTTCTACTCCAGTCAATGAGATTACAGGCCGAAGACATGTCTGCAGACGCGTCGGGCAGTGGTGGGATACCAACATGAGTGTCGTCCGCCAGACGGCGTCATTTTCTTTACATAAGAGGATCCCTTTAGTATCCACGGCACCCTCATAGGAAAGCAGTTCGTCGACATTACTCTACGACCCTCTTTGCTGCCGTTCATGGCAAGTGATCTTGGACTTACGTTTCAAAAAGACAATGTCCTCCCTGACATGGTGAGAGTTCTTACTGCTTGTCTTCGTGCTTACCAAACCCTACCTTGGGCAGCAAAATCGGCGGATCTCTTCCAGTTAAGAACGTGTGGAGCACTATTGGGAGGGCCATCCAACCAGCTTAGGATTTTGACGATTTAACGCACCTACTGGACAGAGTTTGGCACAACGCTAGAGAACATCCAACAAATCTATCAATCAATGTCAAGTCGAGCAACTGCTTGCACAATCGCCAGGAGTGGCCCAAAGCGTTATTGACTTGCCCAGTTTTTGAACCTCTTTCTCTTGAATAAATCATTCAATTTTTCCAAATTTGTAAACATTTGTTTCCCCAAAACCGATCTCCGTCCCATTCGAGTAATTCCTTCGGGAAGCCTCCTTTTTGTGTTAGTGTATATTATTTCAACAGTGACTGCGATAACGTGCTAGGAATCAATAAATATTGTTCGGCCCACGGCTGTCTCAAAACATGCTACCAAAATCATCTATAAACTGTTGACACCTAAAATGTTTTGTCGCAACCACAAGCTGAGCAATATTTGGGAGCTATTAATAATGACTAAAGACCAGCAATCGGTATAACTACTGAATAATTTTTGAGCTTTGACAAAAATAAACTTTCTAATTAAACATTGCTACGACTTTTACTTTCTCAATTTTGGTCATCTTTCCCATCGTTAAAGACAGAGACAATTCTGTAGTGTATGACGCGTGACTGTAGAGACGATTGAAATGGAACTCTTTCGAGAACACTACATCCTGCTTCTTGGTATGTCATAGACGACTTTTACAAGCTGAGTGTAGTGTGAGGAGTTAGTAGTTTCTGAACATGAGAAGACTACCACATAAAAGTTTCTGGCGATGTTTCTGTGTCTCAGTGATCCACTGAGTTATGCTGGCAGAAGCAGTGCCCCTGGTATGGTCACCCACGCCAGACTGGTCAGTTGGTGAGATTGCAGTCAATGTGTAGTCCCCCTAGGGGGCTCCCTTCTTGAGAGCATGTGGATGACACCTACATGGACCCTTAGCTATGTCTGACATTACTTCGACTTATTTACGTCAGGCTTCTTCTGTTGTCTTTTCTATCGACTTCCCTTGGCCAAATCTTGTTCTTTTCGACCACATAAGTATAAAATTTTGAGGCCTGAATGTGTATTTCATTTTCTTATTCTATCTCCAGCGGTAATGATTGTGGAGCCAGCAGAATTCTGGTTAAGACACAGGTTGAACCGAGCCCGTAAGTCCAGAATGACAGTCAGTATAACGGTGCAAAATCATCATTAATTACCTGCTCCTCCAGGTTCAAGGGGTTGAGACGTTTGGCCTGCACCCCGTCATTTGCAAAACTTCAATATGCAAAGAATCCAAGAGTAAAGCCTGGGGACCAGATCTGAATTAGACACAATCGACCAAGAAAACGAAACCAGTATACGAATTTTTGTACATGACACGTCCAGGACACCACAACTAAGAAAACGGAAGTATCCAAAGAAATCCATCGGAACAAAGTAGACGCAATAGCACTAACAGAAACAAAAGAGAAAAGTAAAGGTGTAGATGGACTGGATGACTGAGTTCATATTTACAGTGGAGTGAACAAAGAGTGTTGGGCAAATGGGGGGGATAGCCTTTGCGGTGCACAAAAAGTGGAATAAACGCTGCATTGAGAAATGGAATTGTGTGAACGAATGTTTATGTGTACGGATGAAAGGATCCTAGCGATGAAATGAAATGAAATGATCGTATTGCATTGTTACAGGCAAGGAACATTACACAGAAATCCAGGGGACAACAACAGTGGAAGTAAAGGATGCAGTTAAGCAGTTCAACAATAGAAAAGCACCAGGATCTGAAACTGTGGTTTTGTTGAACGCCGGGCCAAGCGTGTTATCTGAATATCTCGCAACTGCTGTAGAGTTTAAAGAATGATTCATCACAAACGTAATTAAGAAGGGAAGAAACGATGACTGTACAAATTATCGACGCATCACAGTACTTATTCCCTTATCGAGGCTGTATATTAAGATGCTTAAAAATAGAACTGAGAGAGAAATTGAGAAAGTAGAAGAACAGAGTGGTTTTCTGGCAGAAAGGTCTTGTATCGATAATATCTGCAGCATAAGACAGGCGACTGCACATAACTTGTAGAGATACATGGTTTTTATACATATGCAGGAAGTGTATGACAGTGTACCAATTTCAAGATTGTGGGAAGCAATGAAAAACCAGGACATTCATAAATATTATTTACAAGCCATTACAAAGCTGTATTCATTGATACATGTAGTACTTGTCATGTTCAAGCTGGGAAATTAGTTATCACAGGAAGTTGTGGTCAGCAAAGGACTGAGACATGGATGCTGTTTAGCGCCTAACCTCTTCAAAGTACTTTTGAACGCAACACTGAAAAACAGGAAAAGAAGCGCTAAATACGAGTATTAGAGTAGGTTATGACATCATGTTCTCCCTCAATTTCGCCGACGATCATGTCATCCTCGCAGAGGAAGAAGAGGATGTGTCTTATGTGTTAAGAAAGTTTAAAGACATGTAAATACTTGTGGTCAATGATTTCGAATAAAGGTGGAAGAAACAAGGAAATCAAGCACAGAATAGGACAGGGAAAGGTTTTAATTTGGCAGTTACACTCTATAGCCTCCATAATATGGAATAAACGGTCAAAAATTGGAAAGGAGGATATAAGAAACTATAGTTGAGAGTATTGCTCTGTATGGTGCTGAACTATGGGGAGTCTCCAGGTCCAAAGAGAAAAAAGTTACAGGCAATCGAAATGGAGTTTAGGAGACGAAATTGTGAAGTAACAAGAACAGATAAAATATGAAGTGCTACGAGAACAGACGGGAGCTGCAAAAGATATTGTAGACAGAATTTAAAATACACGACTAAGATGACCATCTTCGAAGAATGCTAGAGGACAGATGGCCGTCTAATAAACTCCTGGAAATTGAAATAAGAACACCGTGAATTCATTGTCCCAGGAAGGGGAAACTTTATTGACGCATTCCTGGGGTCAGATACATCACATGATCACACTGACAGAACCACAGGCACATAGACACAGGCAACAGAGCATGCACAATGTCGGCACTAGTACAGTGTATATCCACCTTTCGCAGCAATGCAGGCTGCTATTCTCCCATGGAGACGATCGTAGAGATGCTGGATGTAGTCCTGTGGAACGGCTTGCCATGCCATTTCCACCTGGCGCCTCAGTTGGACCAGCGTTCGTGCTGGACGTGCAGACCGCGTGAGACGACGCTTCATCCAGTCCCAAACATGCTCAATGGGGGACAGATCCGGAGATCTTGCTGGCCAGGGTAGTTGACTTACACCTTCTAGAGCACGTTGGGTGGCACGGGATACATGCGGACGTGCATTGTCCTGTTGGAACAGCAAGTTCCCTTGCCGGTCTAGGAATGGTAGAACGATGGGTTCGATGACGGTTTGGATGTACCGTGCACTATTCAGTGTCCCCTCGACGATCACCAGTGGTGAACGGCCAGTGTAGGAGATCGCTCCCCACACCATGATGCCGGGTGTTGGCCCTGTGTGCCTCGGTCGTATGCAGTCCTGATTGTGGCGCTCACCTGCACGGCGCCAAACACGCATACGACCATCATTGGCACCAAGGCAGAAGCGACTCTCATCGCTGAAGACGACACGTCTCCATTCGTCCCTCCATTCACGCCTGTCGCGACACCACTGGAGGCGGGCTGCACGATGTTGGGGCGTGAGCGGAAGACGGCCTAACGGTGTGCGGGACCGTAGCCCAGCTTCATGGAGACGGTTGCGAATGGTCCTCGCCGATACCCAAGGAGCAACAGTGTCCCTAATTTACTGGGAAGTGGCGGTGCGGTCCCCTACGGCACTGCGTAGGATCCTACGGTCTTGGCGTGCATCCGTGCGTCGCTGCGGTCCGGTCCCAGGTCGACGGGCACGTGCACCTTCCGCCGACCACTGGCGACAACATCGATGTACTGTGGAGACCTCACGCCCCACGTGTTGAGCAATTCGGCGGTACGTCCACCCGGCCTCCCGCACGCCCACTATACGCCCTCGCTCAAAGTCCGTCAACTGCACATACGTTTCACGTCCACGCTGTCGCGGCATGCTACCAGTGTTAAAGACTGCGATGGAGCTCCGTATGCCACGGCAAACTGGCTGACACTGACGGCGGCGGTGCACAAATGCTGCGCAGCTAGCGCCATTCGACGGCCAACACCGCGGTTCCTGGTGTGTCCGCTGTGCCGTGCGTGTGATGATTGCTTGTACAGCCCTCTCGCAGTGTCCGGAGCAAGTATGGTGGGTCTGACACACCGGTGTCAATGTGTTCTTTTTTCCATTTCCAGGAGTGTATATGGCACTGGTAGTCTCCACGACACAAGAAAAGAGGAAGACCAGGGCTGCATTGTAAGGATGGAGTGAGGCGTGCAGCGCATTAGAGAGCCATGGAGTAACAGGACTGGCAGGATAGAAGGAGATGGAAACTTAGATGCAAGAAATGCCACATGACTTAGAACACTCCCAGAAAAACGAGAGAGAAGAAGGAAAGAGTAAATAGCGGGATCTATTCCACCAGTCCAGTTACAGCAGAATCGAATCGTCGACATAGGATTCTCCACAGACACCAGGAGGACCAGATGGTGGTCTTCCCGTACTGGCCATACCTTGCGATACACCACCCACTCTTTGCCTCACACGGCCACTCTCCATCCAGAGATTCTTAACTCCCACCACAATGGCAGAAACATTCTCCGCACGAAATGAAATTCGGCGCTCTAACAAGCCCATTTGCTGAAGACTGATCACTCCACGCCTTCTACATCCTCGTCTACCTCTAGTTTGATAACTGTCCACGTAACGCTTTTGTGCTTATTAAATAATTCTCTGAAGGAACGTGCTATGCTATAGTTGAATCTTCACTGTCACTTCTGTTCACTGAACCTAGTAAGAGCCCGAGGCTTGTAAGCAATACTCAAGAATGGCTCTCTCAAGTGCTTTGTAAGGTACTTCTTTAGTGGATGATTTACAAATCCTTAACTATCGGAAAGTGTATCTTAGCTTGTCATCTACTTATCGGCTAGTTATTAACAGACGTATGTGATCATTCCACTTCAGGTCCCTGCAGAGGTTAAACCTAGGCATTTTTATAGTTCTTAGCACATACAGTGATTTATCGGTAATAGATGATGGATCTCTTCGCCTGTTTATTCGCAATAAGTTATATTCACTTACGTTCAGTCTTCTGGTGCTGCATCCTTTCTTCTCACGGAGCTTCCAACGTTTTCCTCTATAACATTTGACATATTGTTAACGCAGGGTGGCAATTATTGAACTATATGAAATAAAATAGTCGTAACTTGTGAGCGGTTTGCATTAGGACATTCAAACTGCACATTTGGCGATCGAGAAGCCTATTCATCCTCAACGGGATACTCTATGGTGCTCAATGCACAGCCACTGAATAATCGGTGCGATATTCGTTGACGGCACAGTGACAACCGAACGGTACGGAAAGGGTTTGGAAAATGACTTTATCCCCATTATCCAAAGTGATACTGATTTCGACAAGATGTGGTTCATGCAAGACGGAGCTCGACCCCAGGGAAGCAAGAGAGTGTTTGATGTCCTGGAAGAGCAATTGTGGGACCGCATTCTGGCTCTGGGGCTCTATAAAAGACAAGGTGTACAGCAATAGCCCCAAAACCCTTGCTGAGCTGAAAACAGCCATTATCGATTTTCCGACGCTTCAGCGGGTCATGTAGGATTCAAATGGTTGAAATGGCACTGAGCACTATGGGACTTAACTGCTGAGGTCATAAGTCCCCTAGAACTTCGAAGTACTTAAACCTAACTATCCTACGGACATCACCCACATCCATGCCCGAGGCACGATTCGAACCTGCGACCGTAGCGGGCACGCGGTTCCAGACTGTAGCACTTAGAACCGCTCGGCCACCCCAGCCGGCGGTCATGTAGGATTTCGTTATTTGTCTGCGCCACATCATCGCCAATGATGACAGGCATATCGAACATGCCATAATGTAAATCTAAATGTCTGTAATTACGTTACATGTTGAATAACATATGTTCACGCCGAATTTTGTAATCAATTTACGATTTTTTCATATAGTTCAATAAATGTCACCCTGTATAAACGGCCATATAACACTCCCTTTGTGTACTCCCCAAATAACTCACGTTTATATCGACTTTATTCGTTAAAAACGACATGTGTTTGACTCTTTCTTCACGGCAATACGGATTCCAAGGACAAAACTCGGTAAGCTCGATTTTCTTCACAAAACGACAGTAAGGATATGTATGGTACGCGTTCCGGAAGTCAAGGAACACGGCATTATCTTGGGTGCCATTTTTACAGCGTTCTAGTTCTCATGGGATAGCAGTGAGAGCTGAGTTCTGAAAGATCTCTGTTTGCGAAATCCATGATAATTTTTATACAGATTATTTTTGGTATTATTATCCTGATAGTTCGATAATATAACCATCTGCTATCACGTGTCTTCTTTGAAACTGGTATTCTTAAAATCTTATATGTCACCTTTCACATATGTCTTGCATATCAGGAGGAAAGTTTTGTCATGTTTGGCTCTCTCAGGCTTATCAAACATTCTGAGGGAAATCGTATACACCACATGGCTTATTTTGACTTACATCTGCCAGTGTTCAATCAAATGCATCTCACAGTCTCATATGTCCCATTCTGTCTTCACCCATTTGCTCTTCTCTGCTTTCGTGTCCACACGTTCTTGGTTGTTGGGGGGAGGGGGGGTGGATTAATAATTCAGGCAGTAATATCCAGCTGGATAGCGTAACCGGAAATGTGAAGTTTCGCATTTCATAAAACGTGAAGGCGCGATGTCTTCTGACTGCAGGATTAATGAATCGCAAGTGAAGTAACTCATTTCATACAAATATTTTATAGAAACGAATGTAGAGATACGAAGTGAAAAGACTCAGATGCAGATAGAGCAAATTACAGACAACAGTTCAGTGGGACTCTTGCATGATCGTCACCCATGTACTAGTAAAATGTGTGAGACCCACATGAAGGGTTGCAATCTGGTATTCAAAGAAGTTGGTCAAAATATTCACTTATCTGTTGTGCAGGTGAGAGACTGTAAACAGAAACGCTGAAAATTCTTAAGTGGCTGACACTAAGTGATGTCGCAATACGTCTCACGGGAACCCACTTGGGAACGTCGTGAATCGCCTTTCCTGACAGAGTAATCCCCAGTTAGCTAAATATCTACCCTGCAGGGACTACACTCATACAACTAAACTAAAAACAATCGCATAGAGGAGTGCGAGTAGCCACTCTTTCCATGGTGTATTTGTGAATGAAATGTCTGCTTCGGTACAGAGTTCAATAACGAGTATCCTGTTACATTGGCTTGATAGTCACTGACGTAGCTTAGTATATAATGCAAATGCTGAATTTCTCTCCACTGTGCGTCGCGAAATGTAGTATTATTTTTGTAATACACATAGAAATTTAGTCTGAGCTGTAGTTACAGAGTTATAGAAACAGAAAGGATTCGTAAATAATAGTTCAATCAAAAGTGTATTCCATCATGATCTTCAAAATTGCAGAACATACATGCAGGTGTCCAGGTTAATATCATTTTTCAGCACTTCATTCATAGAAAAAACTGCAATCACCAAATTTTAACAGGAGGCATTCCCATTTTGTGACGGAGAATAAGATATACACTGCAACTTCCTATACAGGAATCCTAAAATGTACTCCATCATTTTTTGCACAGATTTGTTATCTATTGTGGGAATCGAAGTGAAATTAGATATTGGCAATGATTTTAAATAAATGTCCATATTTCATATAATTTCCACTGTTCACCTGTGTACAGATCTAATTCGTTGAAGTTGAAGACCATCCGCTAAAAATATCCTTCACATTATGTAACAGTACGCTAATAGCGCCACTCGCGATGCTCAAAGACTTTCAATTCATTGCTCTCGTCTGCTACGGAAGTCTTATCTTTGGTTGCGTGGTACAATGTACACTCCTGGAAATGGAAAAAAGAACACATTGACACCGGTGTGTCAGACCCACCATACTTGCTCCGGACACTGCGAGAGGGCTGTACAAGCAATCATCACACGCACGGCACAGCGGACACACCAGGAACCGCGGTGTTGGCCGTCGAATGGCGCTAGTTGCGCAGCATTTGTGCACCGCCGCCGTCAGTGTCAGCCAGTTTGCCGTGGCATACGGAGCTCCATCGCAGTCTTTAACACTGGTAGCATACCGCGACAGCGTGGACGTGAACCGTATGTGCAGTTGACGGACTTTGAGCGAGGGCGTATAGTGGGCGTGCGGGAGGCCGGGTGGACGTACCGCCGAATTGCTCAACACGTGGGGCGTGAGGTCTCCACAGTACATCGATGTTGTCGCCAGTGGTCGGCGGAAGGTCCACGTGCCCGTCGACCTGGGACCGGACCGCAGCGACGCACGGATGCACGCCAAGACCGTAGGATCCTACGCAGTGCCGTAGGGGACCGCACCGCCACTTCCCAGCAAATTAGGGGCACTGTTGCTCCTGGGGTATCGGCGAGGACCATTCGCAACCGTCTCCATGAAGCTGGGCTACGGTCCCGCACACCGTTAGGCCGTCTTCCGCTCACGCCCCAACATCGTGCAGCCCGCCTCCAGTGGTGTCGCGACAGGCGTGAATGGAGGGACGAATGGAGACGTGTCGTCTTCAGCGATGAGAGTCGCTTCTGCCTTGGTGCCAATGATGGTCGTATGCGTGTTTGGCGCCGTGTAGGTGAGCGCCACAATCAGGACTGCACACGACCGAAGCACACAGGGCCAACACCCGGCATCATGGTGTGGGGAGCGATCTCCTACACTGGCCGTACACCACTGGTGATCGTCGAGGGGACACTGAATAGTGCACGGTACATCCAAACCGTCATCGAACCCATCGTTCTACCATTCCTAGACCGGCAAGGGAACTTGCTGTTCCAACAGGACAATGCACGTCCGCATGTATCCCGTGCCACCCAACGTGCTCTAGAAGGTGTAAGTCAACTACCCTGGCCAGCAAGATCTCCGGATCTGTCCCCCATTGAGCATGTTTGGGACTGGATGAAGCGTCGTCTCACGCGGTCTGCACGTCCAGCACGAACGCTGGTCCAACTGAGGCGCCAGGTGGAAATGGCATGGCAAGCCGTTCCACAGGACTACATCCAGCATCTCTACGATCGTCTCCATGGGAGAATAGCAGCCTGCATTGCTGCGAAAGGTGGATATACACTGTACTAGTGCCGACATTGTGCATGCTCTGTTGCCTGTGTCTATGTGCCTGTGGTTCTGTCAGTGTGATCATGTGATGTATCTGACCCCAGGAATGTGTCAATAAAGTTTCCCCTTCCTGGGACAATGAATTCACGGTGTTCTTATTTCAATTTCCAGGAGTGTATCTACAAGACGGACTTGAGGCGCAGAACCCTGTCGACCAATGAAGAGGCTAGGCTATTAATTCATTTCGATTATGGACATTGACAAGCGTTTATTCTTGCTCTACTTATTTCCCGTGGTTGCCTCCTGCAGAAGCTAACATTTGTCATGTTCAACCTTTATTGTTTTATGTATTGCTGAGATAGACATTTCTAAACTGCAGTATTCAGGATTCAAGGTAGCTTCCCAACGTTGCTTTGAAGTAATTATATATTGTATGGTTCATATTTCATCTTAGCTGACGAGTTTCCTGTATAAGCAATGTTAAACCTTTGTCTGTTACGCGTCTTTGTCTGACATATTGAGGATTATTACCTACTTTTTTCGTGCCATATGGAGACATTAGTTGCTTACCATTTTAAATTCCCACACGATAAGCCGTATTACGCAAACTTGAAACCATGCAATGTAAATTATGTGTTTCTTGAGAATATGTAGTATCCTAATAAGCAGTCAGCTGAAGGGCACATGTGCATGACTTTCGTGAATCTTCATGCTTATTCATCGAATTGCAATTGAAATTAATCACCAGTTTCACCTTACTCATTTCCCTTCAGAGATCATTTCTCAGTTATTCGACTTTATGTTCAATCTACATGTGAATTTTTATCGTTTACTCACGTCAGTAATCAATACAACCATTATGAAATTTTCGCTCTGCAGCGGAGCGGGCGCTGATATGAAACTTCCTGGCAGATTAAAACTGTGTGCCGGACCGGGACTCGAACTCGGGACCTTTGCCTCTCGCGGGCAAGTGCACTGCCAACTGAGCTACCCAAGCACGACGCACGACTCGCCCTCACAGCTTCAATTATGCCAGTACCTCGTCTCCTACCTTCCAAACTTCACAGAAGCTCTCCTGCGAATCTTGCAGAAGTAGCACTTCTGAAAGAATGGATATTGCGGAGACATGGCTTAGCCACAGCCTGGGGGATGTTCCCAGAATGAAATTTTCACTCTGCAGTGGAGTGTTCACAGGTACCCACTTCTTTTGCTTTATATGTTCTAATAATGTAACGTTTCTGTAAAACTGTTTTCTGTCATCAGAATGACCCTATTGGGCAGCTCTGTGGTATTCAGATTTTTCTGGCTGTTCTTTGGAACTAATTCATGTGGACTTATCACCATAACATATTTTTAGTATCCTACACAATATAGATCCCTTCCATTTGAATACCAAATTCATGCACTTCACAAGTTTGTCGATGTCGTTTTCCTTCATTTTATGTTGCAGAAATTGCTATAACGATAGTTTTGTGCCGTACAGATTATCTCAGGATAACTGTGTCAGACCTTTATCAATCAGTAGCCCACTCCGTCAACACTACCTGTCCCCAAAACTGCAGACGTTTTGATTTTGTAAAAAGAGTACAAATATGACATCCCCTGAAGATCAAACTGCGTGAAGGACCAAGATTCGAATCCAGAACCTTCGTATTTTGCAGGCTTGTGTGCTATACTGGTGGCACTTATTTTCTTCTTTAGGGTTGTGTAACTTAATTGGTAAAAACGGAACTTCATTGGATGACTTCTTTGTCCGTCTGTCTATCTGTCCGACTGTTAAGACATCTTTTTCTCTGGAACGGGTAGAGGTATGAAGTTGAAGTTTATGTCAGGTACGAGGGTCTACGTTGTCTTTGTGGTGTAAAAAGTGTAAGCTTCTAAATCAACAAGATCTTACGATAGGGTCATTTATATCACATATTTCGATACTCGCAAACTCACCGTCAAAACCTACTGGGAAATTCCCGTTGAATTAAAGTGATAAAATTTGGCTAGAAGCAAGGTTTCTGTATACAGGAAAAGAAATAAATGCAAAAATTGGTAATTTGTAATCACATTACATAATGAAGGATTTTTTTTACAATTTTTTGCTCGATTGTCTGTCGATCGGCCTGTTTACACTTGGTTTTTTCAGGAACGGATAGAGATACGAGGCTGAAATTTATTTCAGGAACTAATGTCTACTGTCTCTTGGCAGCGTGAAATATTTAAGCTTCTAAATCAATGCTATGAAACGCGCAGACATGTACGACACATATTTCTAAACCCGCAAACCAGCATATCACGCAGCAAGATCTATAGATGAAATATCTGCATACGATCACATGTCTGACCTGGAGAACTAGTATAAAGCACGTGCCTGGAAACCGAGCGGTCGCGGTATTGGATCTCGGTCGAACCACGGAGTTTTCTGTCTTCGTTTTAACCCAACCTTCGCCTCTCAACAATGTGATGAGTCGCCAGGAACAACACGTGGTTCAGAGTCCACGTTACACCCTATATCCCCTTTCCCCGGTCGGATATCTGGTTCAAATGGCTCTGAGCACTATGGGACTTAATATCTGAGGTCATCAGTCCCCTAGAATTTATAACTACTTAAACCTAACTAACCTAAGGACAGCACACACATCCATGCCCGAGGCAGGATTCGAACCTGCGACCGTTGCAGTCGCGCGGTTCCGGATACCTGGGGCAGGCGAAGGACCCGCAAGTCGCCGAAGTGGCGTCCAATAGAAAAACTTGCACCAGTGCACTGAGCCTCAGGAGATTATTATTATCTGTAAACACAATTTTGTACAGGACTTTCACAGCGCGATTCCTACTAGCAATTGTCCGGTTTTTCGTATCTACCGATACTTACGACCAAATAACTTTTTTCTGAACGGAACCGAAACTCCCTTGCAAAGATGTGTTAATTGATAGAAAGTTTATTAAGATTTGCAGTGAAATTTCCGCAATAATAGTTAATTATACTAACACAAGAGAAAAGGCTCGCATAAACACGCTCTCTCTACCTCCGCTGGAGGTTGAAATGTCATTGAATATGCACTGCCCGAAAGGGGTAATTGTGCGTTGTGTCCACGCTTGTGATAGCGAAGACTGATTGATATTCACTGAGGGCAGAAAACATTATTCTGATCGGTGAAAATTTTATAAGCGGATATATTTTTACTGACATATGCATGTTACTGGAAAACAATTCGAACCCGATCCGAACGTAGGCAGACCGTGTGTATTTAACGACCAGATATGAAGTTAATTACATATATATCCAACTGAGAATGCGATTAAACCATCACGAAACCGGTCGTGAATGATCCTGCAGTTGAGCAACCGTCAACAGCAAATACGGCCACCACAAGTTTTTTCAGAGAATTGTAATAGATTTTACAAATTAAAAAAAAAATATTACTATTTTGTATCTAAGCTCTGGAAGGCCAAACCGTAAATACATACAAGAAAAACGATTGATGTGTGTAATCTGTGTACCATGACAAAGGACAATAAGAAACGATCACGGAGTTGCACGTGAATTACTTTGAATGCGTAAAGCCACATGATAACTGAGGAAACACGTAAACCCTACTGCGTGTCATTCAAGAGAAGTGACAGCTTGCAACAAATAGTTATTTACCACATCGCAGTCATTTGTTAAAAAATGGTTCAAATGACTCTGAGCACTATGGGACTTATCATCTGAGGTCATCAGTCCCCTAGAACTTCGAACTACTTAAATCTAACTAACCTAAGGTCATCACACACATCCATGTCCGAGGCAGGATTCGAACCTGCGACCGTAGCGGTGACGCGGTTCCAGACTGAAGCGCCTAGAACCGCTCGGCCACACAGGCCGGCGGAGTCATTTGTATTTATCGTGGCTGGTACAGGTGGCTGATTCTCCTGGGTTGCTACTACTACCAAAGACTTTTTCCTGAAAGATGACAGACATAACGGCTTGCTTCTGCGAATAACTGATGGATTGGAACTCGTAGTGCTATTAATCACTATTGTCCCGTTCGGAGAAACTGATAATTTTTGAGCATTTTTTAGGATAATCCGTGACGTTTTGTTTATTTATTTACTAACGAAAATGCGCTAAACGTATCACTTTGTTTCTAATGAACATACTGTGACTTATGTCAGTATAATTAAGTATATTATATATAGATTTTTATGTTCGTATTTATATCTGTACTCAGTAAATACAAGACGTAATCAGTAGCAGAAAATAAAAGTGAATAATGAACAAGCGTCTCCACGTAAGTTTAAAGCATTTTTAAAATATCACAAATGATTTACTGACAAAATTAAATATTCAATAATATTGCAACGGCCTGTATGTCTCCAAACTATTAAGGAATGGCTGACACACTGCTTCCTTTCTTGTTATTTGTTGCTGTAAGTATCATCTGGTTCACTACGTTCTTTTCTGTTCGACATAAAAAATAAATAAAACATAAAAAGAGAGTTTGCACGCCACCAAACGACGCCACCGTTTTGTCCATCAGTCAAGGTAACTTTCAGTCAGTATCTGCCTTCGGAGTGAAGCAAGTTGTGGAGAACAATCATGCTCAAGTTTTCTCACTAATAATTTGGGGTACTGTTCAACAACCACCGAAAATTTTTCTTTGAGAAAATTTTAATATGTTTGTCCGTTTAGGACTTTTAAAGTAAACAATGCCCAAGGACGAAGTTACTAACAAGGTTTCTACGACAAACAGTTGCATTCCACTGGAACTAAAATTCAGTTTGTCGGGAGCAGCGATGATTCTCTATCACTATGTAATGAAAGTAGCGTTAATTCACGCTTCCAAGGCTTCTGATAGTAACTTCATCTGTAAACACGGTCTTGTTGAAAAAGATTAGTCGTTTCTTACATTCAACACAATTGTTCAACATAAGATCCGTTGCCTGAAGTCCCCTTTATGTCACCATCGCTTAAGGCTTACATGGAATGGATTGTAAGATGCTCATGCAGTACTGGAAGGATTGTTGATTGACTGTTTCAGCTCCAGGTGCGATATTTCACAAGTTGATTTGGAGGTTTTAAAAAAGTACGCAAGAACCTTTTTCACCTTAGTTTCGCACGTTAGTCTCCCTTCATTCGTGGCCTATCCTCTAAATAGTTAGACGACAGATTTTTACAGATAGTCGTCAACGTTCGTCACGAAATAAGCCGCCTAATAGGATGGCTTTCAGCGTGCAATTTGAAACCTTGTTTGGGCATTCCAGCCACATTTAACGTAAGATGAATAAGGCGTTTCTCTTCTTTGTTGAATCTCACTCTTCATGCTGCACGACCAACTCATTGCCAGTATATTCCACAACAGATGCCTTTGAGTGCTGCGTAAACTTCATGCAAACAGAAAAGGTAATGCAAAAGTAGGAGAAGAGATATTACGGCTTAGTGGACCAGCAAAGGTACTAGGAGCTGCATGAGCATATATAAGGAAATGTAAGCGCGTTTATTTTACAGTTATAGCCACGGGAAACGTAAAATTTTGCCGTAAACAGTAGCTTCACTGCTAAGAAGCTTGCACATCTTTCATTGCAGGCACAGTTGCGCCTTACAAATAAAACATTTCGTTGTTTAAAACAATACTGTGGCTCCTTCACTATCACTAGTTCCACGCAAACCAAACACGTTTGGAAAATGCTTCACGCAACAATTGTACGTTTTCAGTAACCACGTCCGATTCAGTGCCGGCTGCCAGTATCAAAAGTAGAATCAATACCGATTCCATCGCTATGACTATCACTATTCGATTCTGTGCCACATGTGGTCCAGTGAACTTTCACTTGAAATATACTGATCATCAAATTTATTTACCTGCTCATTGCGTCGGTTCCAGCCTTCTTGCGTTATGGAATAAATTTGTTCGTATATATGTCTTAATAACGTGTCCATTCTGAATGCCACATTACGTTCAGCAACGCCTTTCTTGACTCTTCGGCATATCAGCCCTTCTGGGTAGTATGGATGAAATCGTAACATAGTAACATGTTCGGTTAAAACGTTGTCTACTTTAAAAACGATGTTGCCTGGTGTGTTCATTTTTATCAATGAATACAGCTGCGACGTTGTGGAAAAGAATCCCCTGTGTTTTCAATAAATTTCTTCAGGGTATCAGACCGCATCGTCATAATTTAAAATGCGCCAACGTTTCGGCCAGCGTTGCAGTTAGCCTTCATCAGGGCCTTACGTTAAACTGCTAAATGAAACACACTTGGTTCCTTAAATAGCTGCACGAGAAAACCGTGTCATTACTTGATTGGCTGTAAAAGGGGGGGAGGAGGAGGGGTGAAAGGTATGCTTTATTGGTGTTTCCTTTATTATCTGTCATTGGCTGAAATAGCTGTTTTCTATTGGTCTTTATATTAATCCATCCCATTGGAGGAGACAGACGAATAGCGAACAGGTGATAGCTGTGACGTCACACTGTTTACATGCTGTCCAGAAACCGGCTGCGGCGTGCCATTGCTTTGCGTGCTCGCGACCACTACTGCGGCTCTCCGCGTGTCTGCATGGGCCGCCACGGCTCTGCCGCCGCTCCGTAGCCCTGCTATAGCAGGCAGCCAAGACCTCGGAAACTTGTACCCGTCCTCTCTATTCATGTTGGCGGGTCTTTTGGCTATTTCTATCGCCTCTCTAATCTTTCTTTTGAAAGTGAGAGGCTGTTTCGCCAGGACGCGGGCTTCTTGAAAAAATATTGGTTTCCCGCACTCGTCTTGGTGTTCCGCCACTGCTGACTTAGTGTGTTGTTTCACGCGGATATATCTTTCATGTTCCGAGAGCCTTGTGCTAATCGGACGTCCCGTCTCACCTATGTAGACTAATCCACACGCACAACCAATTTCATACACGCCAGCTGTGTGTAGTTTGTCAACTGCATCCTTGGTAGAACCGAGCATGTCTGATATTTTGTAACTGCTTCGGAAAATTGGTTTGATGTCGGCTTTTCGTAGGATTTTGCCAATACGTTCGGTGACCCCTTGTACATATGGTAACACAGCAATACTCTGTGCCTCCTTCTCCTCTTCCCTGTTAGTCTTCTCCCTTGTCGACATGGTGCTGTCTATCATCTGCTTCCCATAGCCATTAGTTCCGAAGATGGACCTGAGACGTTCAAGTTCTGTCTTCAGATGTTCTTCGTCGCTTATCCTGTACGCTCTCTTCGTTAGCGTATGCAGGGCGGACTTCTTCTGCGTGGGGTGATGGTGGGAGGAGGCGTGAAGGCCCTGATGAAGGCTAGCTGCAACGCTGGCCGAAACGTTGGCGCATTTTAAATTATGACGATGCGGTCTGATACCCTGAAGAATTTTATTGAAGATGACAACGGCCGCGGAAGCCTACGCTTACATTTAACCAACCTGTATGGGCAGGAAATCCACGGGAACATCAAGAAGTTAGAAGCACTGCGTCTGAAAAGATGTAAACTGCTGATTGACCTTGCTTTTTTGAAGAGATGCAGAGACACGAGTGTTGTGCCGTTTTCTTTGCGGTTGACGTCTCACATAAAAACGAACAAGGCGAGGAATATCTGTGCTAAAGCCAGTAAAGCATTGCTACGGGAAAGGATCCGCCACATCCGCATACGTCTCGATGCCCACAACAGGAATTTGTGTGATCTGCACCTATTTCTGGCCGGAAAACCGCAGATGGAAGACTGGGATAAAGTCGACAGGTTAACCTTTCAGCAAGCATCAAGGACCAGCAATAGTATTACTAACCGCCAGATGAGAAAGTACGACAAACTACAACAGAAAGCCATGAACGAAACATTGACGCTGGATAGGCGACGGACAGTGGTCAACCTCTCCAGCCACACCTTGAGCGAAGCAACCACAGCAATTCTGGCCAAGGGGATGAATTTCGCAGTCGCACCTAAGCGAGTTCCAAAAGAAGATATCATAGAATCCGTAGAGGCTTCGGTACGTCATCTGCCACAGGCCGAGGCGGAGAAGATCCGGCAGGAAACGGTCAGAGTTCTGAATAAAGCAAAGCCACCGAAGCAAAACATCAACGCTGAGGAATACCATGCCATCAAGGAACTCAGGGACAACCCCCACTTAGTAGTGGTACAGGCAGATAAGGGCAACGCCACTGTAGTCTTGGACACAACTGATTACAACAAACGAATGAAAGATATTCTCGCAGAACCTATCTACAAGAAACTTCAGGGAGATCCGACGGCCAAGGTGATCAAAACGACGCAGGCACTGCTCAAGCACTCTAGAATCAACTTCGACAAGGCCAGAAGATTCATCCCGCAAGTGACACAGGCACCAAGGATATATGGTGTACCGAAGGTACACAAAACCGACTTCCCCTTAAGGCCCATAGTAAACAGTATAAATTCGCCGACCTACTACCTAGCGAAAGAACTGGCACCTAGGCTCCGACACCTAGTGCATCAAACCGAGTCATACGTTAAGGATTCCACTCACTTCGTGTCTCTCCTAAAGGAAATGCGTGTTACGGACCAAGATCTGATGGTTAGTTTCGACGTCAAATCCCTATTCACGAATGTCCCAGTGTCAGATACTGTGAACATCCTAGAAAATGGCTCTGAGCACTATGGGACTTAACATCTGTGGTCATCAGCCCCCTAGAACTTAGAACTACTTAAACCTAACTAACCTAAGGACATCACACACATCCATGCCCGAGGCAGGATTCGAACCTGCGACCGTAGCAGTCGCGCGATTCCGACTGCGCGCCTAGAACCGCGAAACCACCGCGGCCGGCAACCTCCTAGAAGAACGCGTGGCACCTGATATATGTGAGCTTGTGCGCCACTGTCTGACGACCACCTATTTCAAGTGGAGAGGTCAATTTTATGAACAAACTGACGGTGTAGCTATGGGCTCACCCCTATCGCCCATCGCAGCAGAAATCTTCATGGAGGCATTTGAGGAAACAGCCCTCCAGTCCGCACCATTACGTCCAAATTGTTGGCTTCGCTATGTCGATGACACTTTCGTCATTTGGCCCCACGGAGAAGAGGAGCTACAGAACTTCCACAAGCACCTTAACCAACAGCATAGGAAAATTCAGTTTACAATGGAAACAGAGAAGTATGGGGTGCTGCCTTTTCTCGACGTGGAAGTTTATCGAAAACCTGATGGTAAACTTGGCCACAAAGTGTACAGGAAACCAACCAGTACGGACAGGTACCTTCACGCCTCCTCCCACCATCACCCCACGCAGAAGAAGTCCGCCCGGCATACGCTAACGAAGAGAGCGTACAGGATAAGCGACGAAGAACATCTGAAGACAGAACTTGAACGCCTCAGGTCCATCTTCGGAACTAATGGCTATGGGAAGCAGATGATAGACAGCACCATGTCGACAAGGGAGAAGACTAACAGGGAAGAGGAGAAGGAGGCACAGAGTATTGCTGTGTTACCATATGTACAAGGGGTCACCGAACGTATTGGCAAAATCCTACGAAAAGCCGACATCAAACCAATTTTCCGAAGCAGTAACAAAATATCAGACATGCTCGGTTCTACCAAGGATGCAGTTGACAAACTACACACAGCTGGCGTGTATGAAATTGGTTGTGCGTGTGGACTAGTCTACATAGGTGAGACGGGACGTCCGATTAGCACAAGGCTCTCGGAACATGAAAGATATATCCGCGTGAAACAACACACTAAGTCAGCAGTGGCGGAACACCAAGACGAGTGCGGGAAACCAATATTTTTTCAAGAAGCCCGCGTCCTGGCGAAACAGCCTCTCACTTTCAAAAGAAAGATTAGAGAGGCGATAGAAATAGCCAAAAGACCCGCCAACATGAATAGAGAGGACGGGTACAAGCTTCCGAGGTCTTGGCTGCCTGCTATAGCAGGGCTACGGAGCGGCGGCAGAGCCGTGGCGGCCCATGCAGACACGCGGAGAGCCGCAGTAGTGGTCGCGAGCACGCAAAGCAATGGCACGCCGCAGCCGGTTTCTGGACAGCATGTAAACAGTGTGACGTCACAGCTATCACCTGTTCGCTATTCGTCCGTCTCCTCCAATGGGATGGATTAATATAAAGACCAATAGAAAACAGCTATTTCAGCCAATGACAGATAATAAAGGAAACACCAATAAAGCATACCTTTCACCCCTCCTCCTCCCCTTTTTTACAGCCAATCAAGTAACGACACGGTTTTCTCGTGCAGCTATTTAAGGAACCAAGTGTGTTTCATTTAGCAGTTTAACGTAAGGTCCTGATGAAGGCTAGCTGCAACGCTGGCCGAAACATTGGCGCATTTTTAATTATGACGATGCGGTCTGATACCCTGAAGAATTTTATTGAAGATGACAACGGCCGCGGAAGCCTACGCTTACAATCCCCTTTGTTGTTAACCATGACACTATGTCTCTTATCGTGGAGCTGGATGTTGGAGCACTAGTCAGTTCCTTGTTGTGGTATGGGGAATTATCTATTACGAGGACGGTACGCGGCAACAGACTATGTATTACTCTCTCCCTGAGGCAGTTTTTGTAATTTGAGAAGTCCATGTCGGTATGTTAACACTTGTTTTCTCGCCAGATTTAAACAATACGTAGCCATTCGGTGCAAAATTTCCCCCTTGCCAGTATGGATGATGACAATTCTTCTTCCTTTCGATGCGGGTTTCAACAGACCGTGTATTGAATTGTCACACAATGTGTATGATGTTATGTGACTAATGTGAACATACATCTAGTCCATACAGACAGCTAGATGGCACTCACGTCTGTACTGTCGGATAATTTCTAACTAAGCAATAAGTTTTGCGGAGCGAAGAGGGAATAATAAGAGTGGAAAAAAAGAAAAATGTTCACGAACTAAAAATAGTGTAAGACAGCAGTGAAGTCTTTCGCCCCAACTGTTCAATCTATACATCGAAGAAGCAATGACGGAAATAAAATAAACGTTCAAGAGTGGAAGTAATATACATGGTGGAAAGGTACCGATGATAAGATTCGTTGCTTATATTGGAACGCTCCGTGAAAGGGAACAAGAATTACAGAACCTATTGAATGGAATTAACAGCCTAATGAGTACAGAATACGGATTGAGAGGAATTCGAAGAAAGACTAAGGTAATGAGGAGTACTGGGAATGAGAACAGTAGAAACTTAACATCGCCACTGATCATCACGAACCGGATGAAGTTAAGGAATTCTGCTACCTAGGCAGCAAAATGACGCATGACGGACGGAGGAAGGAAGGAATCAAAAGGAGACTAACACTGCCAAAAAGGCTCCCCCCCCCCCCCCCTGGCCAAGAGAAGTCTACTAGTATCAAACATAGGCCTTAATTAAGGGAAGACATT
The DNA here is from genome assembly GCF_023864275.1 of Schistocerca cancellata. Classification (NCBI taxonomy): domain Eukaryota; kingdom Metazoa; phylum Arthropoda; class Insecta; order Orthoptera; family Acrididae; genus Schistocerca; species Schistocerca cancellata. Next base: position 277,619,273 of record NC_064628.1, read on the forward strand.
TCTGAGACAATACGTTTTGAGCACAGCATTGTGTGGTAGTGGAACATAGACTGTGGAAAACCCGGAACAGAAGAGAATCTAAGAATTTGAGGTGCGGTGTTACTGACAGATGTTGAAGATTACGGGGGCTGATACGGCAAGGAATGAGGGGGTTCTACGCGGAATCGGAAAGGACTATATGGGAAACACTGACAAGAAGAAGTGACAGGATGATAGTGCATCTGTTAAGACATTAGGCAATAGCTTCCATGGTACCAGAGGTAGTTGTGGAGGGTAGAAACTGTAGAGGAAGATAAATAATTGAGGACGTAGGGTTCAAGTGCTACTTAGAGATGAAGGGGTTGTCAAAGGAGGGGCAGTCGTGACAGGTCGCACCAAATCAGTCAGGTGACCGATGAAAGAAAAAGATGGAACCCATGATGAAGTATTGGGCACTTGGAGAGGACTACCCATTCGATGATCTGCGATTCCGGGTGGCCTACTATCAGGCGCAAGAGCAGCCCTGTAGCTCGAAAGAGCATCAGTATAGCCTGCCAGCAGGCGCTGGGTACTCTCGGTTACGGAGCTTGTTGGCGGTGTTCACGACTGCTTGCATGAGATCTACCGGTTGCGAGACCGAGCAAAGTGCTGTTCAGCGATATTTACGCTAGCAATGGATATGAGTTTGCTCTTTTCCGTCTACCTTAGTTTCTCTACTTACAAAATTACCTAATTATATTTGTGGTCGTATCATTTAATTCTTGTTTTCAAGAACCTTTTAATTCCATACAAGGAGATTACCATTACCATTCAAAAAAAATTAAAGTGCTTCTTAAGAATCTCGATTATTAAGGAAGATACAAGTGTTATTAATAAAGCAAAGTTTCTTACCAATTTGCGTATTCTGATTTACTTCACTAGCAAGAAACGTTCACAAAGTGTTCACGTGTCCTGTTGCATTGTTACCAGAATACAGAATGAGCCTGAACTCTAGTGACAAAATGCCGGAGCTTATCCAGAGACATTTTCTTAGTATGTTAGTGTCAGGTACTCGTGGTTTCAGGTGAGTTGTTACTGAGTAATAAAGTAACTAACATTTATTCGCTTGTTACCCCTGTTACTTTTGTTTCTGTGTAAAGCAAACAGGACCCTAAGCAAGCACCATAACGTGCCACACAAAGCTTCGAGTAACGCAAAGCGACTCTGCTGTAGTCGTCGTCGCTGTAGGAACACATCAGCATAGCGTCATTGTGGCGCTCTTTCATTCCTTTCAGTGAAATCAGACACGAGGTGTAAGATCACCAAACCTATTCTTACTCCTGCGTGACGTTCTTAACTTACAAGAAATACTGCTGGAAAAACGAACACGAGACAAAACAGTGTAGCAATGGATGCCAACTTCAGGATGAAGAATTAAGTGGGCACTACTATTGTCAACTGCATCTTCCGTGAGCAAATGGAACAAGTTTGTCTCCACAGGCGCGAGCCGACAGCCGCAAATGTACTGATAGCAAGCGATATGAAGCACCCAGAAGAGGAGGAAGGAACGAAATGAACCTTTACGGATTGAGAGATTACGTGATATCATACCAGTGCATAAAAGATCGAGTCAAATATAGAAAAAGCTTGGCCGTATGACCCCACTTATCACTCATTCAGGCCTGGATGTATGCACTGATTGGTTTGGTAAGGATTAGACGAAGTCGTTACCTCTTCTCCTGAGGAAAGCTCACAACTTTTGTAACTGGTCCTGAATATCATGGATATTGACACTTAGCTTGATATCATGGATATTGGCACTGGGACGGGGTTGACGTCAGATCTGAACCGACACATCCTCTATATGCAACTTATCTGGGATCTTTCTGCCCGCTGGAGTACCTCATGATCACGCAGACAGTTCATAGAGAACATGATCCTCGAATGCACGAATGTTCCACTGATAACAGATCTATGGATCCCGCTGGCCACGTTGGTGGCTTAACACTACGCAGACAATTCATGAAGACACGTGCCTTGTGTGGACCATAATTGCTCTGTTGAAAAATTGGCGCCGCAATACTCTCGCATGCGATGTAACACACATACCGTTATTTCATCAGAATCTACACATTCAATCCCAGCTTTGTCGTGAACCCATACACGAACGGGATGTCTCCCCATGGCGCTGCCGTACTCGCCTACGATGGTCATTCAGGGTAGTGCAGAACCATAATTCATCGCTGAACACAAAGATACGTCATTCATCAGCAGTTCGTTCCTTCCGGTTACAATACCACTCCAAACGCAGGCGTTGGTGTTGTGGGGCTAGAGGCATCCTATGTATCGGGCGGTAACTCCCTAGTACAGCTACTGCTAGTCTCCGGTTAGTGGTGCAGGAGACCACAGAATGTGGCGAGGAGCCCGTTACTTGTACTCCAACTGTATGCGCAGATGTGAAGGGACTACGATGTGCTTGGTACACAATGCGCAAGTCCCCCCTTCTGATGTTCAGACATGGTGGGCCAGGACCCTGATGAGGAGTATGCCTGTCCTCATGTCTCCGTACGGTCCCTCATCGCACCACTGCCACACCTGAATGGCCTACAAGTCTTGATAATGCATGATTCGAACAAATGACAAAAAGGAGACACACAATGAGGCCCCTTACGAAGTCTGTCAGTTGGTGATACCACAGTCGCATTCGAGTTCGCTGTATCTATGTGTTTTTTCACAGTGATCACTCAACATCTGATGCCGTTCGCGCCCCTCATATAAACCACCAAGCCTGGTAAAACACTAAACACGAACAACATTAATGGTCTCTAGTGGCCATTGTACCAGTCATAGAGAGTTGCAACTCTAATCAGTTACTCACCAGCTGATGGTGTGTACGTGTACAACAAACGACCATATCTTCTGGGTGCTTCAGTTATCAAGCTGAGTATTATTAGTGTGACACAGGTAAAAAATTACAAAAGCTAAGAAATCAAAAGGAATGAAAATAATCTGTAAGGAGACATTGGAGTCCACATAAGCCTGGAATATACGGAAAATCCTCGTGACCAATGTTCGAAATTTAGTCGAAAATCGAGTTCACCCTGTTTATTATACCGATATCGCAGTAGTGAATCAGTTCATTTTCTCTTAATCTGAAGTGCTCTTCCATTAAAAAGGTTAGAAACTGCACGTGATACAGAAATTAGTTTGGTGTTCAACTCAGACCCCCTATACTAGCGGAAGGATTATTGTACTTGTATTTCAATATACTAATCTGTGTGCTGTGATAAGAGTCTCTACGTTGTTTGGACAAGACTTTCTTATAATTCATCTGGGTGTAAACAAAATTAAGACACGATTCCGGAAACATTTGAGATTAGGCGACTGCACGTATACAAATCACCAACCAATGCTTCAGTTGGAATTTGTGTCCAGCACGCTGCGCTAACTGCAAGTATAGTGCAACGATGCACCTCTTAATGTAACAAAATTCTGTAGTGTATCTCGAATAACAGCTATTTCGAAATTTGGGCTCATTGAGATCCTCATCCCGCTACTGCGAAAGCTGTATCAGAGACGCTAATTATAAGCGATCTTGTTTCGACACTCGTTCAGCGTAACATGTATTTTCTGCACGTTTGAAACAGAAATAAAAGAGAATTAACAGGTTATCCGACAGAAATCAGCCGCTTATAATTACTCCAGTCGGAACGTTCGACAATAATTAAGTATACACAGAATGGGTGACGGGTGCTATGAATACAGGCAACGATTTGCTGTCCGTACGCACACTCGCTTACTCACACTGAGCTACGAAGTAAAATGTATGGACGTAATAAAACACCCCAGAGTGTTTACTCCCAGTGGCTGTATCAATGGAAAAGCTTTTCATTTACACAAGTCAGTCCTAATTACTACTTCGTTGTTAACATGGAACGAACAATAATATCCACTGAATTCCATTAAAGCAGCAGATAGTGCCAGTTACAACATTCAGGCTTACATGCACACTTTTCTTAAAACGCATAAGCGAAACTTAAACACATTAGGATGAAAAATTTAACTGTGATGCACTGAGGGTCTAGTAAAATAAGGACGACATCACCGCAGTCAATTTACTTAAAATGCACTGATTAGCAGCAACGGCAGTACAGTAGCCGTTTATTATCATTTTCGTGGTCTTAAACAATTACTCAAGTTTTGAACAAGTATCTTCGAAGTCAAATTACGCAACAGAACGTACACAATCTAGAATTACTTAATACACTCGACACAAAGAGAACAGGTTGCTAAATAATGCTCAAAAACTTGTGACGGTGAACTTCTCAAGATAGACTCAACTATCCCTCGAAACCTTGCTTAACAATACAGTTAAGGGGCAGAGCGTTAAGACACAAAGTGGTATTTGGAAGGATGGCAGTTGCCGGCCTCGGAGGCCGAGCGGTTCTAGGCGCTTCAGTCTGGAACCGCGCGACTGCTACAGTCGCAGTTTCGAATCCTGCCTCGGGCATGGATGTGTGTGATGTCCGTAGGTTAGTTAAGTTTAAGTAGTTCTAGGGGACTGATGACCTCAGATGTTAAGTCCCATAGTGCTCAGAACCATTTGAAGAATGGCAGTTCGAACTCTGTTCCAGATGGAACCGGAAGAAACCGTAATACGTTATACAGCAGACTATAGTCTCCATCATGCCGTACACAGTGGGTGGCCGATTTATCAGTGTGGATATAGAAGCAGATAATTCAGGTATACTTGTTCGTCATATGTTAGCACAACCAGTGCCTATCTTAGAGGCCACCCAATAATCCCGTGGCATGCTGTTGACAACCAATAAAGATCAACTAAGTGTAGCAACCAGATGTACTGTGGAAATAGGCACGCATTTCCGCACATTATCAGGTCGTAGGACTGGCCCATGTTGCTGTTTGGCATGGGCGTGTCTTTATCTGTGGTGCCAATTGTCCAGTTGTAACACCATAGATTAGACACTACACAGCTTTTGTTGATCCATTTAGCTTTCTATTTTGTTCAACATCCCTTCGATGAACTTCTGTATTTAGTGTACGGTTAGTTCGATACTGTAATGAAGTATAATCCCTGTAATGATATGTTTTGTCTTTCTTACATAATCTCTTTGGGTTTCTTTAAAATTAAATAATTTTATTTAAATATTTTTTTGTAGAAATGTCAATATGTGCAAATGTTGAGTTTAAATTAATGTGTTTGGTTACTGTTATGTAAATTGCTGATCCTCACTTAGGGTTCTTATTTATTTTGTATGTAAAGCATCTTGTGGTTCACCTCGGGAATGGAACTTTGTAGTGCGCGCAAATTGTGGTTGACCTACGTAGAAAACGTGGAACAAGAGTCAGTCGGGGGCGAGCTACCAAACTGGGCACTGCCCATGTAAAAGTTGTATATTGTGCTGGTTGCGAGAGAGGCTTTTTCGGCCACTTTCCAATGCCTCGGATGGATGGATAAATAGCTGGCACGATTCTGGAATTGATAAGCATCATCGCCACCAAGAAGGGAAAGAGTCTAGAAATTCTGCCTGCAAATCCACCTACCAATATGCAGCTGCCACCACATTGCGCAATCATTATAACGGAACACTATAATAATGTACAGTGAAGAATCAGCTTATTGGATGTTTTAGTGTGCACAAATATAAGGTAACTTATAACTGAATTTATGTACCTACCTTGATTTTTTCCCTATCACAACACCTTTCAAGTTCCTCTCCATTTGAACTATGATCACCGAATGTCCTAGTTTGTGGAAAAAATGAAAGCCTCAAAGTCAAATAGTTCATTACAAAATGTTGTTTGATCTTTGGTAAGAAGGCAATATTCAGATTTGTTGTGGATTTAGTGAAATTGTGGGAGGCAGTAAATGTAGTTTTGTGAAGTTTCAAAGTCATCTATTTAATCATTTACTTGAAAGTAGAAGACGGTGGTAATTAAGACAATTTGCTGCTTCTTTTAAAATTTAAAAGCTTTTAAAACTGAGACTTATAAAGTTTTGCTTAATTAGTGATCATAGTGTTGTCTGTAGTAAATTTTAAAAGGTGAGTCAGTTTCTTGTAAATTAGTCAACATTGTGTCTCACTGCAGTAAAAGTCGTGAATTGCAGTTGAGGAAAGATGGATGCTTGCTAAGCACTTGTTTCTTTTGGGTATTGAAATTGCATATTAATAGTGTAATAAGATCCACAGGTTGTCCTTTACCACTATTTATGAAAACAATAATTTATTTATTCAAAAGACAGTGAGAAGTAACCTGTTAGTGAATCCTATTTAACTTTCATTTTAAAAAGAATAGTATTTAGTTGAGAGGTATTTAACCTGTGATCAGTTCATAATTTTGCAGTGAATTACATCTATAGTTTTATGTCTGCTGGGAAAATAATTGAACAATAATACTGAACATATGTCCAATTAATGATTCTGAAGTGAATATTAATAGTAATATTATAAAGACCATTTAGTGTGAATAAGCCCTGAAAGTAATAGTGTGTTTTGTTATCTGTTCAAAAAATGGTTCAAATGGCTCTGAGCACGATGGGACTCAACATCTTAGGTCATAAGTCCCCTAGAACTTAGAACTACTTAAACCTAACTAACCTAAGGACAGCACACACACCCATGCCCGAGGCAGGATTCGAACCTGCGACCGTAGCAATCTCGCGGTTCCGGACTGCAGCGCCAGAACCGCACGGCCACCGCGGCCGGCTTTGTTATCTGTTATATTTATACAAATAGTTTGTTCTGCTCTGTTAGCTTCCAATCATAACCGTGAACATATGCAGGTGTCAGGGTTCGTTGCACTCGCGTGTGGCAAAATATAGGTTGTGCTTGTCCGTTAATGTTACTCATACGTAATTTCTTCAACAAGAATGTCAATCATCCTCTTGCCTAATTAGGCTGGCGACCGTTTTCCTTGTTCTTTGAACAGTGTAGATAGGTAAAAATATTGTTTGTACTGTTCAAATATTTACGTAATTCGACTTTCATTTCCGATAAGCCAACATAACAAAATTCCTCTCAGAGGGTAACACTGCTCTGTTGCTTTATACCATAATTGCTTTAATAAAATAGTTCTATTTTACAAACTGTCTCCAGCTTCGAGGTTATGGTACAGCAGTAGCAGACGGTAGTGTTATACAGTGTTCTGCGTATTTTGCCTAACAGGCTGTTTTAATTGATATAGGACCTCGTCACGTAGTCCCTCTCCGCAGAAGCTGGTAAAGACGGAGAAAATCATCTCGTTTTCAGCTTTTGGGGACGGTAGTGAGTCATTCGACTGGCGCTCCTTTTCAGGAAGGATCACCAAACCACAAGTGAGGAAGACTTCTGGCGCTGGAGTCGAATGCGTCACTGAGTTACCTGAGATGATCACTTCGAAAATGCGGAGAGGCACCATGGGTCGCTTCGACGCACTGACATTCCGTTTCCTAATTGGGAGATGGCACGGAATGCAGGCCATCATCGAATAGCAACACTGAGGTACGTTCGACTGCCGAGGTCGTAGTTGGTTTCGCTGGCAGTAACTGTTCTTGAAACTCGAAAGAAATACCATAATGTCTCCAGTCAGCTACGATACATCATTCCACTCACACTAAACTCGCTGTTGCAAATCATCTAGGAAAGCCCTTTTGCACTTCTGTCAACAAGGAATTAAATATCAATCAATAGTATGCCGTAGACTGTCATAAGTAAGCGCATACTATGATGGTTATCATAGTAGCGAACTTTTTGTTGTACTTAGTTACACTCTTATCTGTTACTTAAAAATAATCAGTGTTTACAGCAACATTTCTACATCCACATCTACATTTATACTCCGCAAGCCACCCAACGGTGTGTGGCGGAGGGCACTTTACGTGCCACTGTCATTACCTCCCTTTCCTGTTCCAGTCGCGTATGGTTCGCGGGAAGAACGACTGTCTGAAAACCTCTGTGCGCGCTCTAATCTCTCTAATTTTACATTCGTGATCTCCTCGGGAGGTATAAGTAGGGGGAAGCAATATATTCGATACCTAATCCAGAAACGCACCCTCTCGAAACCTGGCGAGCAAGCTACACCGCGAAGCAGAGCGCCTCTCTTGCAGAGTCCGCCACTTGAGTTTGTTAAACATTTCCGTAACGCTGTACATTCGCTACTGTACATGTATAATTTAAGTTTTCTTCGAAAAATGTTGATTTGTAACGTGAAACAGAGGAAAGGGTTAGTAAAAATTAGAAACGTTACAGGTTCATCATATAAAAATAAAAAAAGTAAAATGAAAACTTTTCAAAATCGCTTCAGTACTTGCTGATTTTATATAAAATATGTTTCTTTTATTGATAACTAACTTTCACACTTATGAATAATAACAGGAAGCTCTTGCCTATGATCTTGATGAAAAACGCTTGTTGTGAACGAAATAACAACGATAATTACATAGATTCCTTTATATTTGTGCATGTAAACTGTACTTGCATCAAAAGAAATTGCTTTGGTTAGATGAAAGCGCAGAAGTTATTCTATCAACTAATTTTTATTTAATATAAAATTCAATTTATATTTTGTAAAGATATAAAATGCACAATGGACTAACACTGAATGATTTCCAATTATGTGCAAAACAAACGAAGAAACAAAAATTAAAAACAAAGGGAAGTCGGCTTCCAGTTCCTCTCTCACGCATTCATTTACGTTTCTTTCCCCAGTAAGCTTCAAGTACTATCGGATATCCTACCGTTTACTACGTCAGTTATGTACTGCGCTGTAAACACTAAATCGTGCTTTTGGTAGAACGCAACTCAATTCAGAACTTTTTAACGGAGTGCCCTATAATGAACCCAACATACACTGACGGATCTAGATCGATGGAAGGAAAATTATTCGCATAATTCTGTACCACTATGGAAAGAGCTGTGAACAAACCACGGAAACGAGAAGCTTTACGCCGGTTTATAGGAATAAGAGAGGCATTCAGACACATACGAAATAATTTCAACGATATTCTACGACTACCAGATTCACGGAGCGTCCTCGAAAACCTAGAGCTTCAGTCCTGGACTTTTAAAACTAATTACTGTGTCTTCGACGTACAATAGCCATCTATCAGGGCACTTCGCTGAGCTACAGGGCACTGCAGAATCATAGATAATGGAAGATATGCCCAATTAGTGAAGGATACCACCACAGAAGGAATACTTTTTACGAATAGGTGTCAGGAATGGCTTAGTGCGGGCGGTGATTCGCTACTGGAAACTCACATAGGAGCAGCAGTATAAGCTAGCTCGTTAACACAAGAATCTCTTTAGTGCTGTTCCTTGTTTTACATTCGTACCGCATCAGATCTGTACATGTTGATCCGGCGAGTGCAGTGAATACACAGACCAGGTGTCTCCCAGCCCCGTCAATGGTGGCGCAGAACGTGCGCCTCCACTGCTTCTGTTGTGGCCAAGCAATGGCTACTGTCACCGGGAATATGGGAGTCTGCACCTCACTCCAGTGGCACAGGACGATGAATCCCTCGGTGAGATGCTTGGCAAATGCGGACATGGCTGGAGAACAGCGTCGTAGATACGTGGAAGTGGCAAGGTGCTGAGATGTCCAAGTGTTCAGGTGGTCAGGTGGTGGTCGAGGGTTCGAGGCTAAGTGACGGTGGTGGCGGCAGCGTCATCGATATGGCGTTATCTGGCGCAAACTGTACGTCATATTATAGCCAAGCTGTTCGATGACGACTGGATGACACCAGATGGGTTTAAATGCAGTTGGTCTGGACGGGTCATGTGGAAGAAGTCACGTTTATAAAAATGGCTCTGGGCACTATGGGACTTAACAGCTGTGATCATCAGTCCCCTAGAACTTAGAACTACTTAAACCTAACTAACCTAAGGACATCACACACATCCATGCCCGAGGCAGGATTCGAACCTGCGACCGTAGAAGTCGCGCGGTTCCGGACTGCGCGCCTAGAACCGCGAGACCACCGCGGCCGGCACGTTTCTATGTCAGGCAGAAACGTTTCGATATGAGGCCAGCGACACAGACGCTGCTGTTGCGGCACGCGAGGCGGTGGAATCACGAAGGAGCTTCTCTCATGCTGCGTGCTGCGTTGGCAGTTCGACGACTGTGCCTGGCGTAGATGGCTGCTAATGTCTTGGATGCGATTCTTGTCTGTGGCTCGTGCCGTTACACATTTTTCGTCTACCTTATACAAACGTGGTAGTTACTGTAACGATAGCGGTGTCTGATGAATTACACCAATTCTAGCAAATTTCTCAGGTGACAATAGGAGTAAACTTTTCAAAAATTCAATCATTCATTCTAATAAAAATTGCTGTCAAAGTTAAAACTCATATGCCCACATAAAACATCAATCATAATAATGCGAAATGGACACAGGAGTTATCTTTCACTTTTGTATAGAATCAGTTTTTTAACCTAACTCATCAAGAAGACTGTCCCTCATAATTGGCAGATCTAAATCACTTACTGTTCGGCTGTTCCCACAAGGCCAGTCAGCAGTCATACTCAACAAGGCCATCGTTAAACGGTAGATCCTAACCACAAGTGTCAATAGACTTGTCAGGCAGCCAAAAATCGCATAACAAGGCGGATATTCACAACTAACTTCAAGAACGTGAAGATACAGAGCCGCTGTACTCGATTACTCCACAAGCGCACGCCAGCAACTGATAGTAGAAGAAAACACCGTTTGCGGTAATTTCACAACTTGTTATTTGTGAGAGTCTTAATCACTTGCTCGACTGGTTATTTATTTCCAGTGATGAACCGCATAAATTTTGCTCAAGTGAAATATTTTTGCCAACTATAAACAGCCTCAGCATAAGAACAAAAAAAGCTTATCTTTGTCTCATTTGGAGTGATAATACGTAATTAAGAATTAGAGTATGAGTAATTGCAAATATAGTAAACTAGCTGTGTACCCACTGTTTCACTCGCATGGAATGTATGGTCTGCATATATTGTTTTTCTTCAATCAAGTCTTTATGTTGCTTACAAATTGTTCACACTAATTAAGGCTATAGAAGCAAGGCCTTTCTGAAAGTACTTGTAACCAAAAAGCGATTATGGTGCAAGGTTTATGTTCATCATGCCTTTTGCAGTCTTCTGGAGTTATTTCCACAAAAACTTCCATCCCCTACACACATTTATTTATATATCATATAATCGAGATGTGAAATACAAACTTTCCTAATCTAGCTTTAATTTTTTAAATGTAACTAGATATTTTCTTAAAAAACTTCATTCCCTGTTTCACTCCCTTAGGGGTTGAATTCGCAAAAACAATAAAATGCGTATTTTTATACTTCTAACAGAGGAGCCTAACATAGATTTTCATAGATTTACCGTCGAAAATGCTTTCATAACGAAATATTTCATTAATATTTTGATCCGCTGTTTCTCCCTCACAATGTCCGAATTCTCCAACTCAGTGAAATAAGTTTTTTTTTGTCTGTAACCGAGAAGTCAAATACCTTATTTCATAGATCTAGCTTCAAAAATACTCTAGCAGTTCTTTAATAATCATTTATAAAATAAATCATCCACATTTCTTTATTTCAGACCGAGAAACCAAATAGCAGTTTTCATAGATCTAGATTCAAAATTGCTTTACAAGCGACATATTTCCTACAATGCTTTCATCTCCCATTTCACCGCCTTAGGGGTGGAATTTCGAATAGTCCCTTCTTAAACGACGCCTACAGTAGAAAATCAACACCCTCTCAAAATATCGAGATCCTGTCCTTGGCGGCTTAGGCTGGGCGATAGTGAGTTAGTCACTCAGGACGTTTCCTTTTACATTCATAGACTCAGCACCTTCTGTATCGCGTGGACTGCATGGTCCCTGCACAGATATTTTTTTCGTTAAACGAATATTTATGTTGTTCACAAAATGCAACAACTTCTAAACTTTTCACGCTAATATGGCCACAGCAGCATGGTCTTTTTCGAATGTACTTTTGGCCAAATAGTGATTCTTGTAGCTTGAGTCCACGGTTTTTGTTAATCATGCCTTTTTGTGTTCTTGTGGGGACGTTTGCGTAGAAAGTTTCATGACCTAATACAGATTTCTTTATCTCTAACCGAGAAGGGAACAATTTTATAGCTTTAAAATTTTTAATATATAAAATATATTTAGAAAAATTTTCGTTCTCTGTTTCACCCACTTATGGGTTGAATTTCCACAACAAGGGAAACTCATATTTCTTTCATTCCCAGTCGTGAAATTAAATTAAGATTCTCATAGATTTAACTTTAAAGATACTTTCATAATGAAATATTTTCATAGAATTGTTTTCCTCTTTTACGCCCATTAGGGGTTAAATTCCCAAAAAACACTGAAAAACATTTTTTTTTTTTTTTTTTGCAGCTGGGGAGTCAAATACCCATTTTCATAGGTGTAGCATCAAATATATTTCAGTAATTCTATCGTCATGATGTATATATAAGAAAACGTTCACCCACTATTTCACCACCATACGGGTTAAATTCCCAAAAATGCTGACTACTTCTTCATTTATGATCCAGAAATCAAATACCTAACTACAAAACTGCTTTCATAGCAGCTATTTCTCAAAAACTTTCGTCCCCTATTTTACCGCCTTAGGGATGAAAGTTTCGTAAAATACTGTTTTAAACGACGCCTACGGTATACGATCAACACCGTTTCCGAATATCAAGTTTCTGTCCTTAGCGGTTTGAGCTGGGCGATGATGAATCAGTGAGGCTGTCAGTCGGGACACTGTCTTTCATATTAGAGATAACAATGATAGTGGCAGCATAACTGGGCGGCTAGAGGCCAAATAAAGACAACAAAATTTCCTAGCAGAAGAGTTCTCGTGTGCACTGCAATCATAAAGTGAATTACAAAAATAAAGCAAAGAAAACTGTTAGCCAAAACCCTTGGCCAAAGAAAGAAACTTTTAGTTGGATAAGTGCAACAGTAAGTGTGCGTAGTGGCACTGAATAGCGACGAACCGCTATGGGGAACTAATACCACAGAAGATTTGATAGTTAAGTTTACTAAAAAAAGAGAGAAAATATTCTGTGATGATGTATGCACTGATAAGCCAAATCATTATGACCACTGCCCATCGCGACATTGGATGTCATATGGTGGCGTTGCGGGCACACGAGGCGGTAAAAAAGGGTGTGAGCGACAAACCTGGACAGAGGATCACCATCGAGAAGATATGGGCTACAAATGGAAAAATCCATTGAGACAAGCGACTTTGACAAACAGCTGATTATTACACTGCTGTCTATTAAAACTGATACACCAAGAAGAAATGCAGATATAAACGGGTGTTCATTAGACAAATATATTTTACTAGAACTGACATTTTATTGCATTTTCACGCAGTGTGGGTGCATAGATCTTGAGAAATCAGTACCCAGAACAACCACCTCTGGCCGTAATAACGGCCTTGGTACGCCTGGACATTGAGTCAAACAAAGCTTGGATGGCGTGTACAGGTACAGCTGCCGATGCAGCTTCAACATGTTACCACAGTTGATCGAGAGTAGCGACTGGCGTATTGTGACGAGCCAGTTGCTGGGCTACCATACACCAGACGTTTTCAGTTGGTGAGAGATCTGGAGAGTGTGCTTGCCAGGACAGCAGTCGAACATTTTCTGTATCCAGAAACGCCCGTACAGGACCTGCAACATGCGGTCGAGCGTTATCCTGCTGAAATGTAGGGTTTCGCAGGGATCGAATGAAGGGTAGAGCCACGTGTCGTAACACATCTGAAATGTAACGTCCACTATTCAGAGTGCCGTCAATGCGAACAAGAGGTGACCGAGACGTGTAACCAATGGCACCCCATACCATCACGCCGGGTGAGACGCCAATATGGCGATTACGAATACACGCTTCCAACGTGCGTTGATCGCGATGTCGCCAAACACGTGTGCGACCATCATGATGCTGCAAAAAGAACTTGAAATCATCCGACAAAATGACATTTTGCCATTCGTGCACCCAGGCTCGCCGTTGAGTACACCATCGCAGGCGATCCTGTCTGTGATGCAGCGTCAAGGGTAACCGCAGCAATTGTTTCCGAGCTGATAGTCCATGCTGCTGCCGACGTCGTCGAACTGTTCGTGCAGATGGCTGTAGTCTTGCGAACGTCCCCATCTGTTGATTCAGGGATCGAGACGTGGTTGCATGATCCGTTACAGTTATGCGGATAAGATGCCTGTCATCTCGACTGCTAGTGATACGAGTCCGTGGGGATCCAGCACGGCCTTCCGTATTACCCTTCTGAACCCACAGATTCCATATTCTGCCAACAGTCATTGGATCTCGACCAACGCGAGCAGCAATGTCGCGTTACGATGAACCGCAATCGCGATAGGCTACAATCCGACCTTAATCAAAGTCGGAAACGTGATGGAACGCATTTCTCATCCTTACACGAGGCATCACAACAACGTTTTACCAGGCAACGATGGTCATGTGCTGTTTGTGTATGAGAAATCGGTTGGAGACTTCCCTCATGTCAGCACGTTGTAGGTGTCGCCACCGGCGCCAACCTTGTGTGAATGCTCTGAAAAGCTAATCACTTGCATATCACAGCATCTTCTTCCTGTCAGTTAAATTTCGCGTATGTAGCTCTTCATCTTCGTGGTGTAACAATTTTAATGGCCAGTAGTGTAATACTGAAAGCATGTGAACCAGTGTCTTGAAAATGGTGAAACTGTTCGAATGCTCGCGTTCTGCATTTGTGAGCATCAACGGAAAGAGGTAGAAACTACCACGAGGCGCTGAATGCTTGGACGTCCACGACTCTTCACGGAACTTGGGGTTAGGAGCCTTGTCCGCTCTATAAAGTAGGATAGATGGTAGTCTGTGGCATCTCTGCCCAAGGAACACAATGCTGGTGCAGAGATTAATGGAAACATGTCGGCTCTTCGGGTGACTTACATTTTTGTTAAACTAGGTTTCTGGTAGTTTCCACAAACGCCATCATCGAGGTGAACGGTGTCTGGATATGTGCAGAGCACCATAGACGCCAGCTGGTGGGAGCAGTATTATGCTGTGGGAGACATTCTCAAGCGCTGGCATTAGACCAGCGGTAACAATCGAGGACACACTGACAACGCGAACCACCTGCACCCCTTCATTCTTGATGTCTTACAGCGATGTCATCTTTCAGCGGAATAACTGTCCGTGCCTTGGAGCCAGAACATACTAAGCTGCTTTGAGGGGCATGATAGCGAAATCACGTTGATGTCTGGGGGACCAAATTTTCCTGATGTAAATCCTATGAAGCGCATTTGAGTCGCTTTCGGATGCCATCACCACGTACGCAAATCAGCGGCCCGTTATTTAACCGAATTAGATGACCTGCGCGTAGGAATCTAATGCCACATACCTCCGCAAACTTACTAACAAACTATTGGATCCCTAATACGCATAACCAGTGATGTATTTCGTTTGAAAATGGACAAATAAGTTGTTAAGCAAGTGATCGTAATGTTTTGGCTCATCAGTCAATATGGGAAAGAGTATGGTAGCGGTAGGAAATTCTATGACTATATGCTCTAAAATTTATTGATACGGTACATTTCGCTAGAGGGTCGTATGACTGTGAAATTAATGCTCAGGTAACAGAAAACTCTTATTGTTCGGGGCTTTCATTTTGACCGGTATGCAGAAACAAAAGATGCAAAAAAAGAATACATAGCGTGGAAATACCATGCATAGAAGGAACTACAAAAAAAGCAATTAATCTTGATCATGGTCAGCACTTAATTTGACCCTAATGTTGATAATCAATGGAAAGAACCTCAGCAGTATAATTACCCTTTAATTTTGCTACGTCCGATCTCGTTCATAGAACATTTTTAGGTTGCCGATATTCTACGAATGAAACAGTCGTAACGTAGTAAATGTGTAATAATACAGCTGAAGTGGTTTTCATTAGTCATTAAAACAAGTAATACTGATTTAATAACGATTTACCTCACTTTGTTTCGTTGCCTACGAAGATATTGATCCTGGAAAATACGCATTAAATTACTATACAATTCAAATTTCTATTCCTAGAAGACTTCGTGTGCTGCTGTATAAAATTATTTCCTCTAGTTGAGAGTCCCGGTGGCGGAGAGGGCCGTGCAGAATTTCCTCAAGAGATGAGTAAAGAGACAGAGAGAGAGAGAGAGAGAGAGAGAGAGAGAGAGAGACAGACAGAGAGAGAGAGAGAGAGAGAGAGAGAGAGAGAAGTAGCAAGGGAAAGTGCAGTTGCAGCGACTACAAGAAAGAGCAATATTACTCCTACGAAACAACTTATTCAGAGCTGTTGTACTGTGGAACAAAGTTTGCACGCAACGGAACGAACGAGACTGCGCGGCTAAGTTTTCTCAACTAACTTGTGCTGTCGGGCTCTGTGCACTGCGCGTATGGCGACTCGCTGACTCGGGAAAAGTTCATCACTTTACATTTAGCACTAATACCACTGATAAATCTTCAGCACAAACTAAATATTATTAGAAAAGCAGCTGATCTTTGAAAACAGTAAATGGAACAGACGTCGCAATCATGAACTTGTACAACGCATCGTTCGATGATCGAAAGTCAGGCAGGAAAAATGCCTCCAAGTATTTTAAGATTTCTCTACATCTACATCTACATGATTACTCTGCAATTCGCATTTACATGCTTGGCAGAGGGTTCATGGAACCACAATCATACTATCTCTCTACCATTCCACTCCCGAACAGCGTGCGGGAAAAACGAACACCTAAACCTTTCTGTTCGAGCTCTGATTTCTCTTATTTTATTTTGATGATCATTCCTACCTACGTAGGTTGGGCTCAACAAAATATTTTCGCATTCGGAAGAGAAAGTTAGTGACTGAAATTTCGTAAATAGATTTCGCCGCGACGAAAAACGTCTTTGCTTTGATGACTTCAATCCCAACTAGCGAATCATATCTGCCACACTCTCTCCCCTATTACGTGCTAATACAAAACGAGCTGCCCTGCTTTGCACCCTTTCGATGTCCTCCGTCAATCCCACCTGGTAAGGATCCCACACCGCGCAGCAATATTCTAACAGAGGACGAACGAGTGCAGTGTAAGCTGTCTCTTTAGTAGACTTGTTGCATCTTCTAAGTGTCCTGCCAATGAAACGCAACCTTTGGCTCTCCTTCCCCACAATATTATCTATGTGGTCTTTCCAACGGAAGTTGTTCGTAATTTTAACACCCAGGTACTTAGTTGAATTGACAGCCTTGAGAATTGTACTATTTATCGAGTAATCGCATTCCAACGGATTTCTTTTGGAACTCATGTGGATCACCTCACAGTTTTCGTTATTTAGCGTCAACTGCCACCTGCCACACCATACAGCAATCTTTTCTAAGTCGCTTTGCAACTGATACTGGTCTTCGGATGACCTTACTAGACGGTAAATTACAGCGTCATCTGCGAACAACAGAAGAGAACTGCTCAGATTGTCACCCAGGTCATTTATATAGATCAGGAACAGCAGAGGTCCCAGGACGCTTCCCTGGGGAACACCTGTACCATTTAGCAGAACCAACGTTCACTTCTGAACATGATGTCAGGGTAATCGGCCGTTATCATACTTGGTTTTGAATGTCTGTCTAGAAGATTAAATTTAATTTGAAGTATTGATCATATCAATTACAGTCCACGGAATTACATGTTTCTCTTATTTTCGGTGCTCCATAACACAAACCAGCAATGGCCCTCTATTTAAGTAGACAGTGTGCTCAGTTCAGTGGCTAACTCTTCAATTACGAGTCTCAAAAATTCAGAAATATAGTGTTGGACCGAGATGAATCTGTCCAAACTTTTATAAAATATCGCTTTTTCCACGGTTCCAAAATGTGCAAGACAAATTTCATATGCAACTACACCTCTCCGCTTAGACTCTAGAACTGAGCAAGTATTGTCGCTCTTGAAGTGAGACGAGCATTCGACGGGGAATCTAGTTGATAGATCAACACAGAGAAGGTGTTTCCGGATGTACAGCAGACCGTAGAAATGTCGTCGGTTGGGTTATGGTGCCTACAGAATTCTTGTTGTTGGAGTGCTCGAGTATCACATATGCTTCGCTTTGAGTGCCCTGTACTTAGGATTCATCCCCATTTCACTGGCAGTCCTCTATTTTGACGAATTTTACGGCAGTACAGGTGATGTTCAGGCCGCCTGCACACGGTGCTGTCATCGTATCGCTCCGCAGTCAGCCGAGTACACAAAATTCGGACTGGCCGACACCGGGGGCTGCACTCGCTCTGGAATCTCCACCACTCGCCGGGAATCGACGCGCCATTAGCTTATATAGCTACGCCACATGCGGTGAACTTGGAGGAAAGGCCGCGACAAACATTAGAAGAAGCCTCAGAGAGATACGGACTGCGTCTCAGTCAACAAGTACTTTATTTAGTCATATGAATAACTGCCAGCTCAGCAGAGAGAGATACTTATTTTCTGTTATTTCTTTCGCAAGCTTGGCTACTTGTAATATTGTAAATAAAACTACGAAAATTATATTTCTGCGACTGTATGTCCTGTTTGTATTTGGTTGGTGCATAAGTACGTAGCGTTTTTCCAAGTGTAATGAACACAACAGATATACCTGTAGTCGTCAATAATTTAATCTCCTATCTGCCAAAACTGGGATATCTTTCCGACTGAGCACGTTTTTAATCAGAATGGGAGTTCGCTGACGGTTGCCTCAGGTGAATAGGGTGGGTGCGGAATGAATTCCAACCCATCTCCTGTATAGTGTTAACTGTCAGTCTAGCAGAACGCAGGCGGGCGTTGTCGTGGAATAACATCAGTTCACGCAGTCTTCTCTGTCATTCTTCTTCGACTGCGTCTGGAAGACGTCTCAGTTGTTGACAATAAAGGTAAGTGTGATGGGAAAGAACTTTGTGGAACATCACACCGTCGCCGTTACATAACATTATCTTTTGTGGTCGCACGCAGGTCTTTGTACGGGGAATTGCTGCTTCGTTTGGACTCAACCATTCCTTTCTTTCCCTTTCGTCAGCATAACTGTTTCTCGTCACTAATAACAACAGAGGATACGAGTGGTCGGTGTTGTTCACGAACCAATTAATGACGAGCAAGCAGAGATGCACATATGGCCACCCGCTGATTTTTGTGGCCTTAGCTTAGAGAATGCTGTACCCATTTACTCGAATTTTCAATCTTCCCCATTATATGCAAGTCTCGCACGATGGTGGAATGATCACAGCTCATCCCATTTGCCAATTCTCGAGTAAAGTGACGTGCATCATTGATGAGGATCCTTTAAAGTCATTTATCCGGAAACTCCGAAAGGGCTTCCTGAACGTGGAACGTTACTAATGTCAAAATTATCCTCCTTATAAGGAGAAAACCATTTTCTTGCCGTGCTCTGTCCAGTGCTATTATCCCCAAACACAGGCTATCTCCTCTGCTATCATCCCTCTACCGAACTCAAATAAAAGAATACGTCGAAAGTGTTCCGATTTATCCACTTGGCACTCCATTTTCTAGCGTCCATAGTTCCACTCATTATCTCTAAATGACAATATATAAAATCAAATGGCAACAGTGAACTACAAATTAAAATGACAATCGATAAATAAACCCATAGCAACTGCATTAGCAACATGGAACACAATAGCGCGTATGCACCAACCTAGTAGTATAAAAGATCTACCGCGTATCCACGTCGTACAGGTACAGACAGGATAATTCTGCCGTCGAGGATGATACTCAAACATTTCTGCTGGCGATTCTTTTCTTGTTTTAAGGTTGGAACCTTATTGTATTACTTGTCCTTTCCAAAGACGGTCAGAAGCGACCCAGGTTTTATAATTACAGCTGCCTAGAAATAATCCAAGCTCACATAATTCCACGCAGGTCCTGCACTAATAGAACACTTTTTTCCCCAGAAACTTGTCAGCAGACGTTAATCACAGGAATTGCCTATTTTATTTTTCTTTCAGAAGGTGCAAGAACCGTTTAATAATTCTTCTCTTTCCAGAATGAAGTGTCATATTTAATGCTTTGCTATAAATGTCACTCAGTGGTGAACAATCGCTCACGACAGGTTTTCATTTTCAAAGTCTTCAAATAAACGAGCCGTTGGCAGGTATTACGCAACTGTTTCGAGCATAACAAAACAAGAAAGTAGCACAGAAAGCAGCTAATGAAGCTCAGTGTTATGGAGGTCCAATGCTGCGTCCACAAATTCGTCCAGCCGGCCGTTGTGGCCGAGCGGTTCCAGGCGCTTCAGTCCGGAAGCGCGACAGCTACGGTCGCAGGTTCGAATCCTGCCTTGCGCATGGATGTGTGTGGTGTCCTTAGATTAGTTAGGTTTAAGTAGTTCTAAGTTCTTGGTGACTGAGGACCTCAGATGTTAAGTGCCATAGGCTCAGAGCCATTTGAACCATTTGATTAAATTCGCCCAGACGACGCCAAAAGAAGAATTGCTCAATAAAGAGACGCAGCTCGAGCAGCATTTCTCTACATGCAAAATTTAAAGTGCATATCGTGGTTCGTTGTTATCTTGGATTGGAGGGAAAAACTTCAAACAGTGACAAAAATTGAAACTTCCTGGCAGATTAAAACTGTGTGCCCGACCGAGACTCGAACTCGGGACCTTTGCCCTACGCGGGCAAAGGTCCCGAGTTCGAGTCTCGGTCGGGCACACAGTTTTAATCTGCCAGGAAGTTTCATATCAGCGCACACTCCACTGCAGAGTGAAAATCTCATTGTGAAAAAAATTGTTTGCTCTAGTAAACCTGCAAAATTTGTTTTATGCTGATCTGGTGAATTAATTAGACGAATATTATGGATCTCTGGTACATATGGCTCTGCTGCTCGCTACGTATTTTTTACATCACGTAGAGAACTTAACCTGTACTATGAAGAACAGACAGTAGAATTTAAAGAGATGAATAGGAACTGCAAATATAATCATACGTTCGCAGCAATATTTTGGTATGAAATACTTAGCCATGCGATCATCGAAAATATAGGGGACAAGAGAATTAGAGCAGAAATGTTAAGGCATCGCAGAGACTGTCTAAGAGACGTAATAAAAGCGATTGAAGATCAAGAAATACAACAACTTGCAGAATTAGCTTTTCACGCACCCGTGAACTCAAGGTCTTCTGTACGGTCCCGTAAGTGGCAAACAGTTCATATTGTTCGGCGCCACGTCGCAACCGTGCCGACACAACAGCCCTCGCGCTGAAGTCACGGCTGTACGGTTTCATAACACACAGCCGTAGCCACTGCTTTTTCTGCCACGTAGAACGTGGCCTTTCTCATAAAATGGGACCCAGACGTACGGTAACACAAGTATCGCACAGTTAAATGGCTCTGAGCACTATGAAACTTAATTTCTGAGGTCATCAGTCCCCTATAACTTAGAACTACTCATACCTAACTAACCTAAGGACATCACACACAACCATGCTCGAGGCAGGATTCGAACGTGCGACCGTAGCGGTCGCGCGGTTCCGGACAGAAGAGCCTAGAACCAAAAAAATGGCTCTGAGCACTATGGGACTTAACTGCTGTGGTCATCAGTCCCCTAGAACTTAGAACTACTTAAACCTAACTAACCTAAGGACATTACACACATCCACGACCGAGACAGGATTTGAACCTGCGACCGTAGCGGTCGCGCGGTTCCAAACTGTAGCGCCTAGAACCACTCGGCCACTCCGGCCGGCGATAGCACAGTTAATTCAGATCCACAAAGACATCAGTTTCATAAAGTGGAAATAACACTATTTAAGAATTGGAATGAAAAGGCGCCCCTCCTATCAGAACTACGTTCAAACGAAACATAAATCTCACGAATCGCGAAATTAAAAGCGAAAAGCAAAACTTCGCTGCTGAAATGTTAAATCAGCCCTCCACAGACTAAAATCAAGTCGTGCACTCAAGCACGATCCTAAACGTAGTTGTCTTTCACGAAAAAGGTCAGGCACCTAGCTACGAAGGAATAACCGTAAATCGTTCGTTACTCTAGAAATGCTCAATCAAAATGTGAAATTGACTTCGGACACTTATGCTTCTGTTAGTTTACTTTATCAGCAAACACATGAACACTTATACGCCTAAACATTAAGCAAACACATCTTCATCCCACAACAAAATTGGCGGAAGAATTTCTGTTCAAATGGTTCAAATGGCTCTGAACACTGTGGGACTTTACTTCTGAGGTCATAAGTCCCCTAGAACGTAGAACTACTTAAACCTAACTAACCTAAGGACATCACACACAGCCATGCCCGAGGCAGGATTCGAACCTGTGACCGTAGCGGTCGCGCGGTTACAGACTGTAGCGCCTAGAACCGCTCGGCCACATCGGCCGGCGAATTTCTGTTCTCAGGACCTGTATACTAACAACAAAATACAAAAGCAGGCCAACTCAGTAAAATTCATTGAAGTTCAATGGAGTAATAGTCCAAATATATTTGGAACTAACGCATTAGATTCGTTCTGTGTGGGAAGACAACGCAATGTGCATGGAGTCAGGACTCACATGTGATACAGCATTGAACGATTCTGGGATAGAAACATTTGCTTTGTAGCACAGTAGGTTACACACGAAGATCACAGCGCATGTTACGGTTAAACATAACGCCAACCGTAAATTTTACACAGTACGCACTGTACCACACGCTGTTCAAAATGAAGTACTTACTGAAGTGAACGACCAGAACATTTAAGAGTCCTGAAACCCATTTCAGAAAGCTAATTGTGAGCTCCCCGGTAATTTCTAGGAAATCGAACGGAAAAATTATAATCTTAACAGAATTCAAAACAGCTGTACTGTTCAAACAGTAACAGACTAATTTCTTGTGCCACTCACCGATGAATTAACGGACAAATTAACAGTAGAAAGCTTATTACAGAAAATACATTTATCAGACGATAATCTGTATATTCCTTTTGACGACGAAACGAAAACTTTCATGGTAATTAGTACACATAAAGGCTCGTATCAACGTCTTTTGCTTTGTTATAACGTTTTTAGAGCAAATGACGTCGAAATTTCTGGCATCGTCTAATTATCTGGTAGATTTAACTGCGTCGGGAAAAATACCGAAAGAACAGCTCAGTGGTTTCAAATGAATTTTTCACGTTTTAAGAAAAGCAGGTTTGAAACCCAATCTACAAAAGCTCTCATTCTTCCATACATAAATTGAATATTTGCGGCATATTATTCATGTTCAGAGCACACGCCCCATTACCAAACTGACGATGGTCATCGGAAAATTACCTTGTCCTAAAAATATTCAAGATTTAGAAGTGACTGCTCGAAAAATAAATCATTACGTAAAATCATCCGAAAGCAGCTCAAGTTATGGTCCATTACAGCACCTCTAACATAAAAATGTTCCTTTTGAATGGGCTTAGAAACGCGAATAATAATTTTAGAGAGTAATAGAAGCTTTGCTTTGTCAAACAAGTCTCCACTGAGAGAAAACCAGTAGTACTAACAGCAGATGTATCTTCATATACCGTGCGATGTAGAGCCATAGTTAGTACATCGGACTCGCATTTGGCTGTCCAAATCCCCGTCCGACTATCTAGATTTAGCTTCGCCGAGATTTCCCTAATTCACTCCAAGACATTTCCGGGATGGTTTTTTTGAAAGGGCATGACCGGTTTCTTTCCCTTCCTAGAAAGAATACGAGATAATGTTCCGTCTCTAATGTCTCCATTTCGACGGGGCGTTAAACAGTAATCTTGCTCCCTTTTTTTAATCTTCATATGGTACTGGTGCAGTTTTATCACACAAAGTTTGTAACACAGACCGCCGCACAGCGATAGCATCTATATTTTTGACAAGCTTTAAGCAAATTAGTCAATTAGAAAAAGAATCCTTCGTAGTCATTTATGGAGCTACAAAGCTTCGTCAGTATTTGCATACATAACTGTTTTGCTTGATTGTAAACCAGTAACTGCACTCTTTAACGCAGCAAGAGATGTTCCAAATGGAATATCTCAAAAGTTACAATGTTCGTCACTAATTCTTTCCAGTTATCAGTACGATACTAATTATCGTCCCATTTAGTAACGATCCAGAATGCCATGTATCAGAAGCCTGCTCTCTTCAAGTAGATCGATGTGAATCCGAAGCTACGCAATATATTCTCATTGAATAGAGTGTGAATTTCTCAAGTAATGCAAAATCAACATTCACTACGTTTTCTGAAATATGACATTGGGATGCGTCCGATCATAACACGAATTCAACTTCGGATTCATTATTTCGATGAAACCATACGCAATGCAACCGTTTTTCTATTTAAAAAATTCTATGATTTTGATGTACACTGAGGTGAGGAAAGTATTGGGTTAGCGATACGCACACATGGCAGCAGTATGTCACAAACAAGGTATAAAAGGGGAAATCATTGGCGGAGCTGTCGTTTGTACTCATGTATAGTTATCATTTGTACTCATGTGAAAACATTATGGCCGAACAACCGAGATTAGCACACTGAACTGGGAATGGTAGTTGGAGCCAGACTCATATAACATTCAATTTTGGAAATGTTTAAATAATTCAGTATTCCAAGATCCACAGTGTCAAGAGTGTGCCAAGAATACCAGATTTCAGGCATTACATCTCACCACGGACAAGCGACCGAAGCTCTTTACTTAACGATCGGTAGGAGCAACGTTAGCGTAGAGTTGACAAGCAACACTGGGCCATATAGCCCCAGAAATAGATGTGGGACGTACGCCGAACGTACCCATTAGGACAGCACGGCGAAATATGGCGTTAATGGCCCATGGATGCAGAAGACCGACGCGAGTAACTTGGTTTAAGGCACGAAATTGCCTACAGCGGCTCTCTCGGTTCGTGACCTCACCAGTTGGACCATAGACGATTGGAAGACCGTGGTTGAGCAGGTAAGTTCTCATTTCAGTTGGTAATAGCTGATGGTAGGGTTCGAGTGTGGCGCAGATCACATGAAGTCATGGACCCGAGTTGTCAACAAGGCACAGTGAAAGCTAGTGGTGGATCCATAACGGTGAGAGCTGTGATTACATGGAACTGACTGTGTCACTGGAAATGATCATATTCGGCTACTTTGAGAGCATTTGCAGCCATTCGTGGACTTCATGTTCCTAAACAATGATGAAATTTCTATGGATGACAATGCGCCATGTTACTGAACCATAATTGTACGCAACTGGTTTGGAGAACGTTCTGAACAGTTTGAGAGAATGATGTGGTCGCCCATATCGCCCTACATGAATCCAATCGAACATTTATTTCTTTTCTCATCAGTCATCTGACTGGTTTGATGCGGCCCGCCACGAATTACTCTGCTGTGCCAACCTCTTCATCTCAGAGTAGTACTTGCAACCTATGTCCGCAGTTATTTGCGGGATGTAGGCCTATTCCAATCTCTGTCTTACTCAACGGTTTTTGCCCTCTACAGCTCCTTCTAGTACCATGGAAGTCATTCCCTTATGTCAGTCTGTCCCGTCTCCTTATCAGTGTTTTCCACACATTCCTTTCCTCTCCGATTATGCACAGAACTTCCTCATTCCTTACCTTATCAGTCCACCTAATTTTCAACATTCGTCTATAGCTCCACATTTCAAATACTTCGATCCTTTTCTATTCCGGTTTTCCCAAAGTCCTTGTTTCACTACCATACAATGCTATACTCCAGCCGTACAGTCTCAGAAATTTCTTCCTCACATTAACGTCAATATTTGATATTAGTAGACTTCTCTTGGGCAGGAATGTCGTTTTTTGGCATTGCTAGTCTGTTTTTGATGTCCATCATTGGTTATTTTACTGCCTAAGTAGCAGAATTCCTTAAGTTGTTGTACTTCATGACCATGAATCATGATGTTAAGTTTCTCGCTGTTCTCATTTCTACTACTTCTCACCACCTTCGTATTTCTTCCATTTACTCTCAGTCCATACTCTGTACTCATTAGACTCTTCATTCCGTTCAGCAGATCATGTAATTAATCTTCACTTTCACTCGGAATAGCAATGTCATCAGCGAATCGTATCATTGATGTCCTTCCACCTAGAATTTTAAATTCCACTACTGAACCTTTCTTTTATTTCCATCATTGTTTCCTCGATGTACGGATTGAGAAGTAGGGGCGAAAAGCTACATCCTTCTGCCTTATTTGATCTTAAGTCCTTCAAAGCTCTTTTAAATTCTGATTCTAATACTGGAACCCGTATCTCTTCTAAATCGACTCTAGTTTCTTCTTTTTAAAACGAGCACTTCGTTCCTGGTCGTCTATTCTTATTATTCCCTTTGGCTCATTTACATATTGTATATGACCCGTCTCTCTCTACAGCATACCCCTACATTTCTCAGAATTTCGAACCTCTTGCACCATTTTACATTGGTTTCTCCAGGTCGACAAATCATATGAAAGTGTCGCTATTTTTCTTTAGCCTTGCTTCCATTATTAACCTCAACGTAAGGAATTGCCTCTCTCGTGCGTTTACCTTTCCTAAAGCCAAACTGATCGTCATCTATTGCATCCTCAATTTTCTTTTAAATTCTTCTGTATGTTATTTTTGTAAGCAATTTGGAAGCATGAGCTGTGAAGCTGATTGTGTGGTAATTCTTGCACTTGTCAGTTCTTGCCGGCAACGGATTTGTGTTGATGATGCTTTTCCGAAAGTCGGATGGTATGTCGCCAGACTCATACATTCTACACACCAACGTGAATAGTCGTTTTGCTGCCACTAACCCCAATGATTGTAGAAATTCTGATGGAATATTATCTATCCCTTCTGCCTTATTTAATCTTAAATCCTTCAAAGATCTTTTAAATTATGATTCTAATACTGAATTCCCTATCTCGTCTAAAGCGACTCTAGTTTCGTCTTCTATCACATCAGATAAATCGTCCACCTCATAGAGATTTTCAGTGTATTCTTTCCACCTATCCGCTATCTCCTTTACATTTAACGATGGAATTGCCGTTGCACTCTTAATGTTGCCACCCTTGCTTTTAATGGCACCGAAGGGTGTTTTGACATTTCTGTGTGCTGAGTCTGTCATTCCGACAGTCATTTCTGTTTCGATTACTTCACATTTTCCCTGCAGTCATTTCGTCTTAGCTTCCCTGCACTTCCTATTTACTTCATTCCTCAGCGACTTGTCTTTCTGTATTCCTGAGTTTCGCGGGACATTTTTGTACTTTCTCCTTTCAACGATCAATTGAAGTATTTCTTCTGTTACCCAAGGTTTGTTCGCAGTTACCTTTTTTGTATCTATGTTTTCCTTTCCAATCTCTGTGATGGCCCTTTTTAGAGATGTGTATTCCTCTTCAACTGTACTGCCTACTAAGCTATTCCAAATTGCTATATCTATAGCCTTAGAGAACTTCAGTCGTATCTCGTCATATCTAAGTACTTCCGTGTCCCACTTTTTTGCGTATTGATTCTTCCTGACTAATGTCTTAAACTTCAGGCTACTCTGCACATCTACTATATTGTGTTCTGAGTCTATGTCTGCTCCTGAGTACGCCTTACAATCCAGTACCTGATTTCAGAATCTCTGAGTGACCATGATGTAATCTAAGCGAAATCTTCCCTTATCACTCGACTCATCCAAGTATACCGCCTCCTCTAGTGATTCTTGAACAGAGTATTCGCTGTTACTAGCTGAAAATTGTCACAGAACTCTGTTAGTCTTTCTCCCCTTTCATTCCGTGCCCAAGCCCCCATTCTCCAGTAACCTTTCCTTCTACTCCGTTCCCTACAACTGCATTCCAATCTCCCATGACTATTAGCCTTTCATCTCCCTTTACATACTGTATTACCCTTTCAGTATCCTCATTACACTTTATCCCTTCATCTTCAACTTGCGACGTCAGCATGTATACTCGAACTATCGTTGTCGGCGTTGGTTTGCTGTCGATTCTGATAAGTACAACTATATCACTGAAATGTTCACAGTAACACACTCTCTGCCCCACCTTTCTATTCATAACGAATCTTACTCCCGTTATACCATTTTCTGCTGGTATTGATATTACCCTGTACTCATGAAACCAGAAATCCTCGTCTTATTTCCACTTCACTTCACTGACCCCTACTACATCTAGATTCAGCCTCTGTGTTTCCCTTTTCAGATTTTCTAGTTTCGCTACCACATTCAAGATTCTAACATTCCACGCCCCGACTTGTATAACGTTATTCTTCCGTCGATATACACTCCTGGAAATGGAAAAAAGAACACATTGACACCGGTGTGTCAGACCCACCATACTTGCTCCGGACACTGCGAGAGGGCTGTACAAGCAATGATCACACGCGCGGCACAGCGGACACACCAGGCACCGCGGTGTTGGCCGTCGAATGGCGCTAGCTGCGCAGCATTTGTGCACCGCCGCCGTCAGTGTCAGCCAGTTTGCCGTGGCATACGGAGCTCCATCGCAGTCTTTAACACTGGTAGCATGCCGCGACAGCGTGGACGTGAACCGTATGTGTAGTTGACGGACTTTGAGCGAGGGCGTATAGTGGGCATGCGGGAGGCCGGTTGGACGTACCGCCGGATTGCTCAACACGTGGGGCGTGAGGTCTCCACAGTACATCGATGTTGTCGCCAGTGGTCGGCGGAAGGTGCACGTGCCCGTCGACCTGGGACCGGACCGCAGCGACGCAAGGATGCACGCCAAGACCGTAGGATCCTACGCAGTGCCGTAGGGGACCGCACCGCCACTTCCCAGCAAATTAGGGACATTGTTGCTCCTGGGGTATCGGCGAGGACCATTCGCAACCGTCTCCATGAAGCTGGGCTACGGTCCCGCACACCGTTAGGCCGTCTTCCGCTCACGCCCCAACATCGTGCAGCCCGCCTCCAGTGGTGTCGCGACAGGCGTGAATGGAGGGACGAATGGAGACGTGTCGTCTTCAGCGATGAGAGTCGCTTCTGCCTTGGAGCCAATGATGGTCGTATGCGTGTTTGGCGCCGTGCAGGTGAGCGCCACAATCAGGACTGCATACGACCGAGGCACACAGGGCCAACACCCGGCATCATGGTGTGGGGAGCGATCTCCTACACTGGCCGTACACCACTGGTGATCGTCGAGGGGACACTGAATAGTGCACGGTACATCCAAACCGTCATCGAACCCATCGTTCTACCATTCCTAGACCGGCAAAGGAACTTGCTGTTCCAACAGGACAATGCACGTCCGCATGTATCCCGTGCCACCCAACGTGCTGTAGAAGGTGAAAGTCAACTACCCTGGCCAGCAAGATCTCCGGATCTGTCCCCCATTGAGCATGTTTGGGACTGGATGAAGCGTCGTCTCACGCGGTCTGCACGTCCAGCACGAACGCTGGTCCAACTGAGGCGCCAGGTAGAAATGGCATGCAAGCCGTTCCACAGGACTACATCCAGCATCTCTACGATCGTCTCCATGGGAGAATAGCAGCCTGCATTGCTGCGAAAGGTGGATATACACTGTACTAGTGCCGACATTGTGCATGCTCTGTTGCCTGTGTCTATGTGCCTGTGGTTCTGTCAGTGTGATCATGTGATGTATCTGACCCCAGGAATGTGTCAATAAAGTTTCCCCTCCCTGGGACAATGAATTCACGGTGTTCTTATTTAAATTTCCAGGAGTGTATTTAATATCTTTTTCTCATAGTAACTTCCCCCTTAGCAGTCCCCTCCCGGAGTGCCGATTGTGGGACAATTCCGGAATCGTTTGGAAATGGAGAGATCATCACGACACTTTCTCTATTACAGGCCACATGAACTGTGGACAGACGTTACGTGTTGCCTTCTGCGTACTCATGCCGTTGATTTTTGTTGATTCTTCCACCTTCAGGGGCAGTTTTCCACCCCTAGGACATGAGAGTGCCCTGAACCCCTGTCCGCTCCTCTGCCCTCTTTGACAAGGCCGTTCGTCTTCGGTCCCGGGTTCGAGATATAATCGAGACGTCATTTCCGGCACAAAATCCTGCACCGGCTACACTTTCCCAATTTTGGACTACTATAGAGGCGGCGTGGCTCAGTATTTCTGCAGGGGACTTGCAACGACTTGTTGAGTCCACACCACGTCGAGTTGCTGCACTTCGACGGCAAAAGGAGATCCAACACGATATTTAGAGATATATATGAAGATAGTAACTGTTCTTGAAAGAACAGGTACCATCGATGATATTTTTGATATCCCTCGATGGGGAAGCTGAAAATGTGTTCGCCGACCGGGACTCGACCCATGGATCTCCTGCTTATATGGTGGGCGCTCTATCCATCTGAGCCACCGACGACGCAGATGAAAAGAGCGACTGCCGGGACTAATCCTTTGCACGCTTCCCGTGAGACCCACATTCCCAACTGGAAGCTTGCCAGGTATAAGTCCCGGCAGTCACGCTATTCATCTGCGTCCTCGGTGGCTCAGATGGATACAGCGTCTGCCCTGTAAGCAGGAGATCCCGGTTCGAGTCCCGGTCGTAGCACACATTTTCAGCTGTCCCCATCGAGGTGTATCAACAACACCTATCGGCAGCCGAGGGTTTCAAATAAATATCATATATTTAGGGGTGTCCTACGACTTTTGTCACCTCAGTGAATATCCCAAAAGAAGAAACTGGAGTCCTGATTCCTGCAACCATTACAGCATAATACTTGACTTCTCTTACATAGAGGACACTGGGGTAAAGCCAGCACAGTACTGGGCTAGGGATGGGCAATCAAACTGGAGTAATGACTTCCCATTTCCGCTCTTGTCGGAGAATCAAGCAGCGGCATACCGAGAGTTTTTCGATTGGACAAGACCAGGATGCCCATGGCAACACGTGCAGATTGATTTTGCTGGTCCATTTTGTAACATTACGTAGCTGCTTTTCGTAAGCATCCTTTTGTAATTCCCATGAATTCCACAAGCAACACTAGCACTATCTGACTTCTGTTTTCGGTATCGAAGGATTGCCTCATGCACGTTACAGCCAATAATCCCCAGCTACCGTAATTGGGATTTCATAGTTTCCGTCAACAAAACAGAAAGAGCAAATCAGAAAGTCTCCATTATCTCCTCAGTCGAAAGGAGAAGCCGAAAACTTTGTGTGCACCTTCAAAGTATGTCAAAACATCTTCCTTTTTTTAATTAGTACTTATCGTACAGTGCGCTTTGGAGACAAATGTCATTTAGAATGGTTGCATGGTCATCCTCGTCCCACTTTCCTCATAACGCTACTACACAAACCAGTCTAACGAAGTTTCACAAACGTGACAAAGTCTGCAGCAAACCACACAACTGGGAGTCATTAATTCTCATTTAGACAACCAGCGGAGCAAACTACACAACAAAGATAGAAACAGGAAAACGTAGGTGACACCATAACCAACTTTGTGGATATTTTAATCCTACCATAGACTTCTGTTTTTCAGTGCCATTGTCCAGAAAAATAGACCGCTGATTTGTGGAGGCATTGCAGATGACGAAGGTCAAGTCGCATGGATCAACCGAAGACAGGGTGTCCATGAAGCGTCAAATCAGAACACCTTCAGCCGTCTATATTTCCAACTGTATCTACTATTTTTTACCAGTTTCAGCTTTATGTCCTGCCATATTCAGGCCACTTCATGGTCGTGTAGGAAGATTTCCACCTCTTGCATAATCGAAATAGTGGTAGCAGACAATCCCTGGTAAGCGCGAACTCGATCATTTCGTTCATCAATTTCTGACATTTTGATAATGATAATATAGGACTTATGAATTAAAACATATTGATAACGTGAATTAAATGAATTAAAGCATAAGATATTCTGAAATAAAAATAAAATAATAACCGAACTAAGGACAGTCTTTTTTACATTGAACATGCCTGCATAATTGTGAAACTAATATCTGCTGCGATTTCAATACCGTTTATCTGTCTTCCGTGTATTGTAACATTTTTCAATTCTCAATAGCCTGCTGTCTTGGTGGAGGTCGAAAAGTTGCAACTGAAGCCACATATGGGGGCCAACTTCTCAGTTTGTGTACTACAATGGTAGCGACCGAACTAAATAGATCTTATGTCAGTACATAACGCAGACTAATCCATTCCATTGATTCCAGCTCCTGGAAAAATGCGCGCACGATGCGCTCGTGTATTGTAAGAGGAATTTTCCCCGAGATGTTGACTGTAGGTTTAGACAACAGGTTGGAGCGTCCCGTCCTGATGAGCGTTACGAGAGCCATGAATCTAAAAGTAAAAATTTCCGAACAATTTGAGTAGAAGCCAAGGTTTAGGCTTGTGTAAAGTCAGTAATCATGTGTTCTTCTACAAAGTCATTAGACGATGACAGAACACGAATGGCAAAATTTATTCTTTCTAAATTATATCTCCGCGGAAGTTCGCATTCTGTCCTTTTACTCATACCACCAGTGCTAGAATGGCAGATATTAAGACAAGATATCGTGGAATGGAGAATCAATTAAATCCACACAACAGTTAAATGGCAGATGGTTCGGAAGAGATACCTATGAGAATTTACATGATTTAAAAGAGAAATATTGCTCCCTCTGTAACAGCAGTTTATCCTAGTCCGCTGTTGCATCGGAAACACCTAGCGATTAGGAAAAAGCTCAGGTTCTTCCCGTTTTCAAGAAGTGTCGCCTGGTGCATATGTATAATTTATTATAGGTCTGTAACGCTGACGACATATCTCGAGCAATTATGGAACGCATTCTATATTCATGCATCATGATAATTCGGTGGAATGAAAAATATCCTCAGTTAAAACCACGATGTATTCTGTAAGCAGAAATTTCGCGAAGCAAAACTCTCTCTGTTCATCCATTAAATCCATGGCGCCGTCGACAAAGGCACCTTGGTTGATGACGTGCTTCTTGGCTTCCGGAAGGGATCAGATGCAGTTTCCACACTGTCGAACTGTAATCGAATTACGAGCTTACAGAGTGCTGGAACAAATTTATGACTGATCTCAGGACTTGGCTACAGACATGATCTATTGGACAACGTTGCTTGCTCCGTCAGGCTATTCGAGGGCGATGTTGTTGTCTGTAGGAAGGCAGCAACAACAGAGTACTGCAGCGAAATTCTGTAGACCTGCAGACAATCGGCGACAGGTGTAGGTGTGACGCTGGATGTAAATAAATGTAACGTACTGTACTTATATTTGTGAAGAGATGCACTACTGTTTGATTACGCTGTTAGCACCAAGTGGGTGGAAACAGTAACTACCGTAACGTACCTATGAGTACCAATTCGGAGCGACATAAAAGGAAAAGCTGGTGCTAGGTGAGATTCATTGAGAGAATCCACGAAGTAAGTGGCTTTTGAGATACTCATTCCATCGATTCGTGAATATTGTTCATTAGCCTGGAATCCTTACGAAATAGAATAAATACAACAAATAGAGAAGTTCCAACAAACAGCGGCGTGTTTCGTTACGATTCGTTACCTGGAGCGAGAACTCCAGCGAGAGGCGCTCTATTTCAGCCTCAGTACCTAACGGTGTGTGGCATAGAGTACTTCTGGCACCAGTAACTGACCCACTTGCCCAATTCCATTCGCAAATGGCGCTTGGTAAGAATGACAGTCGGTTAGCCTCTTATTACCTCTCATTTCTTGAATTTTCTCGTTGTGGTCATTTGCCGGCACATATGTGGGAGGAATTAAGATGTAGTCCGACACTTCCCGGAAAGTACTCTCTTCAAATATCAGTACTTGACCTCTTCGTAATATACAACGCATTTCTTGTAGCGTCTGCCACTGGAATTTGTTGAGCATATCTTTTACTCTCTGGCGAAGACTAAACGCTCTCGCGATGTAGCGCACCGCTCTTTTTGGATCTTCTCTATCTCTTCTATCGTTCTCACCTATTAAAATTCCAAGACAGATGAACAATACTCATGATTCGGTCGAATAAGCGCCTTTTAAGCCACTTCTTCAGTGAATGAATTACATTTCCTTAACATTCCTCCTACGAATCTCAGTCCGACATCTGCTTCTCCTACTATTTGTTTTATATGGTCATTCGACGTACGTTCGCTCCAGGTAGATACTCCTAGGTGTTTTACGGTGGTTAGTATTTCCTCCATCAATATGTCATCAGTATTATAGTTGTAAAATATGGGATATATTTTCTTATTTACGTTCAGGGTCAACTCCCTGTCCCTGCGCCATGCATCAATACTCGAGTCCCCTGTATATCCTTCTTCAAATCATTATTTTTTTCTGACATTGCTACCTAGGTATAGGCAGCCATATCATTTTCAAACAGCCTTCAAAATCTCCCGACGTATTGCACTAGGTCATTTACACATACTGTAAACAGTAACTGTGCTATCACACTTCCTCGGATTACCTCTGAAATTACCTTTAAATTAGTCGATTTTGTTCTGCTGAAAGCGAAGGGCTGTGTTCCATCTGCAAGGAAGTGTTGTACCCAGTCGCAAATCCGGTCCGATACTCAATAAGCTCGTATTTTGTTCGCTAAACGACAGAATGGGCAGTCTCAAATTCCTGCCTGAACCCTAGGAACACGGCATCAATCTGAGTGCCAGTGTGGATCTCACGGAGGAACAGAGCGAACTGAGTTTCGAAGTATCTGAGTTTGCCGAATCCATGTTGGTTTTTATATGAAGGCGATCTTCATTTTCCTAAAACTTCGTAATTCTTGCGCGTAAAACATATTTCATAATTCTACAACAGATTTACTTCAACGATATAGGCCTACAGTTTTGTGCATCCGTCGTACGACCCTTCTTGTAAACTAGATTGACCTGCGCGTTTTTCGAAGCGTTCGTTCGTTGCTTCATGCTTCACCGACCTACAACACTCTGCTGCTAGAAGGGTAGCAAGCTATTTTGCACAACCCCTGTAGATTCATACAGGTAACTTTTCCACTACAAAGCGATTGTAATGGTTTTCCATCTGCCATACCGAAACTGTTCATCACTGAAGATTTATTATTGAAATTCCTAGAGATTATGCTTCGGGAGGAGCTGGACTGTGTATTACTTTCTTCAAAGCACATCTCGTGAAATGATCACGCCCCTAAAACAGGGAAATAAGTGCTCATACTGAGCTCTACAGATTCTGCCTATGTTCCATTCGTAAATGGAAAAGAGAAGGGAGGATAGGGTTGTGATACCAGAAGGACCCTCCACCACACACGGTAAGGCTCCGTACAAACGTCTTCGGGTGGATATTGGGACAAGTATTACTGTATTTTGCAGCTAGTAAATATAACACTAAACGCTGTGTTTAACGATTTTATTCACTCTCAACTGTTGTGTGCTAATAAAATAAGTAAATGTAGCAGTTGGTGTTATCCGTAAATTCAATGTAGATTCGACTTTGCTCTCAAATTATACCAGACAGCGATAAGAAGAGACCGACATCTGCACGTGACACTGATCAAAAATATCATTCTCCCATCATCCTGACGTACTTGTGCGACTGCATACCTCAGAAATGCATTGATACACGGCTGCCTCAGCACTGTGTACCACGATCATGATTTGCAGGACCAATCCTGCACTCGTCAGTGAATTGAATCATACTTCACTAATCCATGTACGGTTCTTGGTGATTTCTTTCTCACCTTCTTCGCACACCACAGTAGCGAAGTGTGCATTAATGTTCGTAATGGACGGCTAATTTGACGATTTCGTGTGAACCATGGCTGATGGGCAACAGGTACATTCCATGATCCTAGATTTCCGGTAAGCGTTTGTCGTGGAGTTCCATTGCAGACTATTAACGGAGGTACGAGCTCACGAGTTCCAGCCTCCGAGATAAGTCAGTGGCTAGAATACTTCTTTAGAATAGAAACCATTGCGTTGTCCTGGATGGCAAGTGTTCACCAGAAACGACGGCATCGTCAATAGTGTCACAAAGAAGTGTAACATGATCGATCTTCTTTTCTATACACTTAAATATTCCGACAGTGCATGTATATTGGGGATTGTACCGCACCCTTTCGGAACTACCACTTTCTTAAGCTTTTTCTGTGCTCTTTTCGCGCTTTTCAAAACTCGCAATTTTCGCAGTTTTTCTCTTTTTTCTAACTTTTTCCACACTTTTCCACAAAACTCGCAGTTATTTCACTTTTTCATGCTCCTATTTAGCCATTTTCGCAAGTCACAATTTTTCCAAAAGTCAACTTTTTCTGTCACATGTTTTCTAGCGCACTTATAGCACAGTTTCTCAGATTTGTAAATGTAGGATGAAATATCCCTGAAAACTAGCTGTTTTAACCGGTTTCTGAATTGCACTGAGTTTTTATGTTTACATTATCAACTTGTTGTTTATTAATTGCACAAAAAGTTGAAAATTTTTCTTTCTTAAGAATTAAAGTCCGTGAACAATAGGTGATTAATTATACAAGAAATTGAAAATTTTATTTTAAAATTTTTACTTATATAAATAAAAAGCTATAATGGAGTGAAAAAACTCAGAGGCAAATAAAGTTTTGACAACTAAGACATCTAGAAAATGTGGTAAGAACAAAAGTTTAGATTATTTTCATTGTCAAAAGACTGGAAACTTTGGCTATAGTAGATATTGTAAGCAGTTTAAAAATAAACAGTATAGGGAATACTTTAATAATAATAAGGATAAAAGAGCACAATACAATAAAAACTATAAAATGAAACTCCTAGATGTAAAAAAAAGTTGTTCAGAGATTAACAATAAAAAATTACTTGGAAAGGTTCTTTGTGAATGTTGGAAACATGTATGTAATTCTTATCTCAACATCAACAAGTCGTCATACACAAAAGACCATAAATATAGACCCATTGCATCAGAAAACTCTTTTGCGAGTGTGGAAAGTATATAAAGGAAACGTATTACAGCAAACATCTAGACCAAATGAAGTGTGATCAATTTACATTTTAATGTGAACCGCCAAAATTTTACTTGTCTCACTTTGAAAAATGGATCCTATCTTACCTATTGTAGAAAAAAATATTGCTCTAGATATAGGCATTGAAACAGCAGACATTTATGGTGAATGAAACCAATAATATAAATTTTATTGTGGTCCAGCATAATCTAACAGATTGAAACATATATAAATGAAAGTATTAATTCTCACCTTCTGATTGTTAAACATAGCAGTGGAAGATGATAGTACTGATAAAGAAAATGTTATAAAATACTTACATTATTATGGTTATCTGTATATAGAAACTGATAATATTAAACTAATTTCACAAAATAAGGATAAAACGAATTATTCCAACAAAAATAGAATTTAAGACCTACTGGTGAAAAAAGTAAAGAATCACTGTATTTGATGAACAGATCTAGATGCAGTGTTGAAAATCATGTTCCAACACTTACATCACACATTTAAAAATGGAATAAAAAGAATATAAAAAAGACATACAATAAGCTTCCTTTAATTTATGTCTATGGCCACAAACTTTTTGTTAACAGATTATCAGTTTCGGTCTGTAACAACCATCATCATATGAATAACCAAATCCCCAGATGCAAGAGACAAATCCTTATGTTTATTGTAGTTGTTATTTAGTTCTTTAGGATACTCTAAATCTACTTCAAGAATTAAAGCATGCACTGAATTAGCTCTCATATTCTCTATAATTTCAGTCCAGAACTCTACTCTAAATTCACGATAATTTAACCTTTGAAATCCTATGTAAGGCAAATACTGTGACATTGCCTAGCCACGCAAATTATTAGCATCGAACTATATTTGATAATTTAATTCCTTTTCTCTGTCATAGTCTTTCACATTCTTATTATTTGCTTTTACATACACTCCTGGAAATGGAAAATAGAACACATTGACACCGGTGTGTCAGACCCACCATACTTGCTCCGGACACTGCGAGAGGGCTGTACAAGCAATGATCACACGCACGGCACAGCGGACACACCAGGAACCGCGGTGTTGGCCGTCGAATGGCGCTAGCTGCGCAGCATTTGTGCACCGCCGCCGTCAGTGTCAGCCAGTTTGCCGTGGCATACGGAGCTCCATCGCAGTCTTTAACACTGGTAGCATGCCGCGACAGCGTGGACGTGAACCGTATGTGCAGTTGACGGACTTTGAGCGAGGGCGTATAGTGGGCATGCGGGAGGCCGGGTGGACGTACCGCCGAATTGCTCAACACGTGGGGCGTGAGGTCTCCACAGTACATCGATGTTGTCGCCAGTGGTCGGCGGAAGGTGCACGTGCCCGTCGACCTGGGACCGGACCGCAGCGACGCACGGATGCACGCCAAGACCGTAGGATCCTACGCAGTGCCGTAGGGGACCGCACCACCACTTCCCAGCAAATTAGGGACACTGTTGCTCCTGGGGTATCGGCGAGGACCATTCGCAACTGTCTCCATGAAGCTGGGCTACGGTCCCGCACACCGTTAGGCCGTCTTCCGCTCACGCGCCAACATCGTGCAGCCCGCCTCCAGTGGTGTCGCGACAGGCGTGAATGGAGGGACGAATGGAGACGTGTCGTCTTCAGCGATGAGAGTCGCTTCTGCCTTGGTGTCAATGATGGTCGTATGCGTGTTTGGCGCCGTGCAGGTGAGCGCCACAATCAGGACTGCATACGACCGAGGCACACAGGGCCAACACCCGGCATCATGGTGTGGGGAGCGATCTCCTACACTGGCCATACACCACTGGTGATCGTCGAGGGGACACTGAATAGTGCACGGTACATCCAAACCGTCATCGAACCCATCGTTCTACCATTCCTAGACCGGCAAGGGAACTTGCTGTTCCAACAGGACAATGCACGTCCGCATGTATCCCGTGCCACCCAACGTGCTGTAGAAGGTGTAAGTCAACTACCCTGGCCAGCAAGATCTCCGGATCTGTCCCCCATTGAGCATGTTTGGGACTGGATGAAGCGTCGTCTCACGCGGTCTGCACGTCCAGCACGAACGCTGGTCCAACTGAGGCGCCAGGTGGAAATGGCATGGCAAGCCGTTTCACAGGACTACATCCAGCATCTCTACGATCGTCTCCATGGGAGAATAGCAGCCTGCATTGCTGCGAAAGGTGGATATACAGTGTACTAGTGCCGACATTGTGCATGCTCTGTTGCCTGTGTCTATGTGCCTGTGGTTCTGTCAGTGTGATCATGTGATGTATCTGACCACAGGAATGTGTTAATAAAGTTTCCCCTCCCTGGGACAATGAATTCACGGTGTTCTTATTTCACATTCCAGGAGTGTATTTCTGACAGCAATGAGAAATTCCTACTCTTATTCGTTTTTCAATCATCGATACCACACCATAATCATGTAATAATTCTAATGGCTGCTTTGTCATTTTTAATATTGCGTCCAAACTAATCCAGGAACTGTGTAATACCAAGTTGGATACACAGCACAGGCTGTCATACAAGTTTCTCTAAAGTTTTCAAACAATCAGCCAATAGAGGTACATCTGTTTTCAGATATAGATCACAAACTTCTCCAAGATTTTTAATGCTAAATTTTTCCCAAACTAATTTCCCATGTACATAATACACACCATAATTACATCTTCTTTATTAAGTCTACTATATAATTCTTTTTTCCATGGTACCTTTGTTTCTTCAAATCTTTTCCACCTATCCATATAATTATACGGATAACTTCCTTTTCTCATAACCATATCTACTTTATCTTCTGAAAAGAACTTTTTGATATTATTCGTTTTATCTTTCGATAAGTTTGATACCACTTTTTCTAATGATGAAGCCATAAATAAAAAACATAAATAAAAATGCTTCTATAAATCTCATTTGCAGCTTATTTGTATGCTTTTCAAAACTTATATATTGTTCTTCATTGTTATAAATTGTTTTTTTTCTTTTCATATACTAATTCTTTAACAAAGAGATGTGAGTCATAACCTGATAAACTGTGAAGATAAATTGGAACAAAATTTGGTAGCTTATAATTCAAATTACAATAACTATATGCAACACCTCTAAATTTACCAGTTAGATTATCATGATCTCTTGCTTCACGTTTGTAATCTTTTTCATTCTCTAGAATCTTTTTCATGTCTTTTTCATTCTTTAGGAATTTGTTCTTCAATTCTGCTTCATTATCTCTTGACTATGATACACATTTTTAAGAACTCTTTTTATACTTAATTTATTTTTCAAATTAACTAGTATTTCTTTTAAATTTCCTTCACAAATGTAACATATCTTTGCTTCAGAATATAATTTACTTTCTTCTGGTATTAAGGACTCCATTGCTACAGGATCTGGCTATATCCCTACAATTTCTTGTACTTCTCTTTTAATCATTCCGATAAACTTTTTATGAGCATTGGGCCTCTGCACACAAAAGGAACCTTGTAATGACTATGAATATATTCGATATAATAACAGAATCCTGATGTCTCATGTTTTTCATATTGCATAGTGCATGATTCTTCTGAATCTGGTTTACATGTGTCGATTTCAGTAATAAACTCTCAAAATCATCATAAATGACAAAGGAACTTCTGTAGAATACTCGAATATGGTAGTGTCTCCTTTGCTTGGTCACTAGATTTTAACTGGTTTATTTACTATACAATCTGGAAAGTGTACATTCAGATTTTCTGGTGATTTAAAATGCCATAAACACATATTACAAAATAAAACCCATTCCTTATGATTTGTTAACTGCATGGATGTTAGTCTCGATAGATCTATGACCCAACAATAATGACCATTGTTTTATTGTTGACAGTATAATAAATTTGCGTGTTTAACTTTCTTACAACTTGTAATTTTTAACTTTCTCTCAACTTGTAATTTTTGTTTGTATATAGGAAATCTTTCAACATAGGAATAAACATTAAAAGACACACCAAGAACTTTTTCTATTTTATCAGGATCATCTACTTTAATTCTATACTCAAATTTCTGTGTTTTTGTATCAATATCTAGACCTACATTTTTATATTTAGAAACTTGTTGAGGATTTTTTCCACTTGATGTAATGATGATTTTATTGCCCACACAAAACATGCTTGAACATTATTATTAACATTAATATAGGCTTTTTTATTTGCAACATCTTTTGGTAATTCAATATATGATGTACCATTCAGTGAATTATAACTATTAATTGCTAACTGTAGCCCAATATCTCTCTCTAAAGTCCACTCTCAACTTCTTGCTTGAAAGTCTGTTGGTCTAGATAATATTTTTCTTTTAGCAAACTTAGAAATCTTTTTCATATCTTTCTTAAGCAGTTATGCTACTGAATGTCTGAAATTTAAATGTTCGACTTTGATTGTTGGTAGGTAGTTTAAAATCGCAGAATAACAGCAAACTCACTTTTAAAGCATTGTTATTCTTCAGATTGGCTTTTATTAACTGAGAAACATTATGTTCAATAGAAGTTAGGAAATGTCTCAGTCCATTAAGTTGTCAGTATTTTCTATAAAGAAGGTTTGTACTGTGCTTGCAAAGGCTTGCTGAACTAAATAATGTTTGTTTGTATTTCTTATTTTAGGACTTCCGAAGGCATTTGTCGAAAATGAAAATAGGTTTTTCAAAACTTTTGAGTCTGCATACAATAATTATTGTATATTTGCATCAGAAAATGGTAAAGCATTGAAATTGTCCACTATTCTCTGGTTGTTATTATGGATATGTCTTACAATAGCTTGGATTAAAACATCTTTTCTAAGGTTGCAATAATTTTTTATCTGTAGCCTTTTTGCTGTAGCTCTCAGCTGAACTACTTTCATAGCACTAAGATTTTGAGACTCCAATTATTACAGAAAGAATTTATAAACAAAAAATTTTGGTCCATCGAAAATTTTGAGAACTTAAAATTCATGATGGAAATTATAACACTACTCAAATGTTCCCAACTGTCATGTTAACTATCAAATCCCAATCACTTAACATATACTTTATCACCATTCTTTCTTTAAACTTTTTTTAAGTGAGATATACATGGGGATATGTAGCTTTCTGTAATTCATATGCATAAAAGTACCATCTATATCTTTCAATTTGTATGTAACTGGATTAGATAGTATTACATCTGTTACTTATATATCAGTTGACCAATTGGCTGTATATTCTTTTTCCAAAAATTCCTTTCAATTTACTTACACTCATTTTATCACCAATTTTAAACCACAATTTTTATTATGATACAGCCCTCATTATTAAGTACATTTCTTTCATTACTCTTATTTGCAACTTTAGTTTTATTTTTATTGTTCTGTGTTTTCTATTATAATTTTGAAACTAAAACGATCCACTTATAATTACCTTGAAGAGCAAATCTTGTCCACATTTTCTCTTTGATTGTTCTGTTATATCTTTCTACAACAGATGCCTTCAACTCTGTGAAAATAGAATAATGATTGAACTCATATTGTTTCATAAGCTTCTGAATTCAGTATTATAATATTATTTTTCCATTATCCTATTGAAGATTTTTTGGACATCTGTTGCGGAGAATACATTCAAATGCATTAGCCACATTTTTAACTGTTTTGTCTTTAACTGTCTGAGCCCAAGCAAACTTCGAGAAATATCGATTACTGATTAAAAAATTTGTATTCTTTATTTATATTGCTATACTTTTCAAGTTTCCAGAATCCTAATTTACTGAACCTGCTTGCTATAAATCATCAGTAGCAATTGAAATAACACTTCTTGTACCAAAATTTTACTCATTGTCCTATGGAATTCATTTATGATTTCTTCATGAATATTTACCACTCTAGAGCCATGTTAACTCTCAACTAAAGAATTTTTTTTTTACAGATTTATTCTTCTTTGTTTTACACTCAGCACATATAACTCGAATTCTTTGTCCATCATTTTTAGCTCTTATTCTTTCTAGACGATCAGTGTCTATATATTTCTTACACTTCAAACACCAAATAGAATCATGCATTTATAAAAGAAAAAATATAATAATTTATTGTAATTAAGTATCTGATAATAATTCAC
This sequence comes from Schistocerca cancellata, assembly GCF_023864275.1. Lineage (NCBI taxonomy): Eukaryota > Metazoa > Arthropoda > Insecta > Orthoptera > Acrididae > Schistocerca > Schistocerca cancellata. Next base: position 277,662,163 of record NC_064628.1, read on the forward strand.
CAAATATAGGAATTCTAGTATCTACAGTGACTGTTTTAACAGATTCCTTCAATCTCATAATAAGAAAATTGCTTGATGTGGTGGATGACATGTTAACTGCATGTTTATCTATTATAGTGAAACATTTTAAGAGAAATAAAGTTGAAAGAAATAGAAAATTTGTTTTTTTTAATTTAAAATGCTTTTCTAAATTTATGTTTTGGATATGGTTAGATAGGTGTTTTGATGTAGATTACGTTAGCATTTTGAATTTTTAAAATCGGTTAATATTTGGCTGAGAAATTAAGAAAAATATAAGTTGCTCCTTAACTCCTCGAGTTATGCAACCCGCCGAACTTCCATGTATTGCGGGTAGCGGATTTTCTGGGGTAAAAGTATTGTCGAAATATGCAATCAGACTTTGTTTGAAAATAACGAAGTTTACTGTAAGAATAAGAATCAGCTGCCCTAAGGGCTTTGCAACCCAACTTACATCTGTTTTCGCAAGTCTCCATACAAAAGTGACGCGCGAAATTTAAGTTTGAATCAGCCAAAATTCTGCCATCTGATGGTGGATGTGCTAATTATCACGTGACAATAGCCATCTGATAGCTAATCTGCGAAATATAATTCTGTGGTGGCATCTTTAACTGAAGCTTAATTGTTCTTTTGTTTGTAAGCTCTCTTAAAATATAACATTTTAAACTTTTACTTGTATTTGGTTTCGTGCTATGAATTGTTCTTAATTAACTGACATTAATTTTCTTTAATTACCTTGGATAATACATAAAATATTTCGAATGTTCTCATATCAACTTTGATTTGACTTACTGAGGTATATATACGAGTTTCTTGCAATATATAGTGAAGTAAACTGGTGGTGGCATGCCAATATGGTAAACTCATTCTCACTCTCATCTCTATACTTAACAACACCACGAAATAATGGAACACATCTGTTAATTCAGAAGGCAGGTTTCCGTGCTGTGGTGTGTATAAAGTGGTAGATAAACCCCACGAGAAAATAGAACACTTCTGTTAATTCAGAGGGAAGGCTTCCATGCTGTGGTGCATTAGAGGAGTCTACGAACTCAGTAATGAGTTCAGACAATGTGAGAATGATGTTGCACTGTTTAACGTTGTTCTAATTTGTTTTATTTTATGGGTCAGCTTAAAGACCTCTGGATTTTCATGGATCATTTATCACTAACATTTACAAATCTGAGAAAATAAGCTATAAGTGCGCTAGAAAACGTGTGATAGAAAAAATCGATTTTTTTCGTCGATTTTTGATTGTGTCACGTAGCTGTTTATGACTTTTGGAAATGTAGTTACTTGACAAAATGGTGCGAAAAGAGCCTAAAAAAGTGGAAAACCCGCGAGTTTTGTGAAAGTGAGATATCTGAAAAGTGTAGAAAAAGTGTGAAAAAGTGAGAAAAAGTGCGAAAAATTGCGAGTTTTGATAAGTGCGAAAAAAGTACGGAAAAAGCGGAAGAAAGTGCTAGTTCCGAAAGGGTGCGCTACAATCCCAAATATCCACCTGCTTTCGTAGGATCACGTGAACAGAAATCCGAGATTGTTTGCTCGGGACGTTGCAGTGTACATGAGAGTGTCGTCGTTGAGTTGGTGTGATGAACTGCAGCTTGCGCTAAATTTAGAAAAAATAAGTTAATGTCAATAAGTGGGAAAACAAGTCTGACATTTTCTAATAAATCACTGGTGATTTAATGATTAGTAAGAATTAAATATCTAGGCATAACGTTGGAATATCAGCCGCGTGATTTCAACTGAGGAGCTACTTGACTGAGCAGTAGTAGCTACACGGTCTTGAAAGTCTCCAAGGCGACCGGGAGAGCGGTGTGTTGACCACATGACCCTCCATACCACATTCGCATGATGCTGCAGAGCCGAGATGACATGGCGCCGGTAGACACCCATTGAGCGCGAAGCTCGTTTATGACGTTGTAAAGCGATATGAAATGTAAAGAGCACCTGACATCAGTTTTAGGGAAATAGGAGAACTGAGAAAATGTGTAGTTTATGCGTGAAGGAGATACGGTAAAGAACGCTAGTGCGACCCATTCTTTTGTACAGCTCAAGTTTATCTGACCTCCAACCAGGTCTGATTAATAGAAGATATTGAAGCATTAGAGAGGCATACTGCTAGATTTATTGGAGCAGGTACGATCAACAAAGTGTTACGGAGATGTTTATTGAATTGAAAATGGAAGTCACTGGAGGGAAGACTGTTAATTTTTGCAAAACTCTGTAGAGAAAATTTAGAGAACCGACACTTGCGGCTAACTACTGAATGATTTTAGTGACTCCAGCGTACGTTTCGCGTGAGGATAGCGAAGATTAAGAGAAATCTGGGCCCATACACAGCGATTTCGACATATTTTTCTCGACCCTGTTGCTGGTGGAACAGGAAACGGAACGTCCAGTAACAGTACAAAGCGTAGCACTGCTTATTGTTAGAAGCAGCACTGTCCCTATTTCCTGCTTGAGCGACATCAAATAACTGTTGACATAAATGTGCTATATGTAATGTGCTTCTTAAAAAAGTCTTTCTTTTTGTTGGTCTCACGTTGAACGAGCAAGTTCCTAGCAAGCTAATCCATTGGTATTCTACCGACGCATGGATCGTCAGAGCGTGTCACTGAACGATGGGCGCCAAACGTTCGCTCCAGAGAGAACAGCTGGGGATCGTTGTCTGGAACTATTGTCCTGTCTATTAATAACAGATCGTAGAAAAAGATTTGTGATTTATGTATGTCTTATGTCAGTATTGGAAAAGTCTTTCATATGTAATGATCTACATAACACCTCTCAGCGTGTGGTTAAAAATGTATTTTTTCGTTTGTTTGCGTCGAGCGCGTCTTTTGAGTTGAGTAGTACCCCCACAACTTCAAGACAAGAAATATTTTGTCAGTTTACCAGAAACTGGTTGATATGGCAAAAGTCTACCTTTGAACGACTTTAAAAGCCGTTTCTTCATATTCGAACTTATTCTGAATGGACAATCAACTCTTGAAAGCCATTAATGTGAAGATACTAATCTGACAACTATTACGAACTTCAGATAACACTGTTGAGTGTACTGATCTTTAAAGGGTGACTCAAAACATTGAAATTAATGCTTTAGTTGCAGTAGTGACATTTTACTGTGATAATTAATTTCTTTTAAAAGTGACAGTCAGGAATACAGTTCATAAAAATAATTCAGTTAATGATTCAAATTAGAATTTCAAACTAGTTGCATGTAACCTTACTGATTTAAGAGCATTACGTGTACATTAAATTTTCAACGAATTGTAACATCTACGAGTGGCTACTGAAAACTGATTTCATGTCCAGAGAAGTTCTGATGCTAAAATACACTCTAAGATAAAAAGAAAACAAAATAAAAACAAACTACCCACAACGAAGGACTTTTTCGAATGGGACGGAAATCGGTAAATGTGATGTACATGTAAAGACAAACACATGAGCACAATTTCAGGAAATTTGGATGATTTATTAAAGAGAAATGGCTTCACAAACTGAATAAGTAGCTAATGCGCTAGGCTACCTGTGACCATTATGCAAGCAGTTATTCGGCTTGGCACTGATTGATCCAGAGGGACATCGTGCCAAATTCTGTTCAATTGACGCGTTGGATCGTTAAACTCCATTGATGGTTGGAGGGTCCTCCTACAAAGCACCAAAGGCACTCAGCTGCCGTAAGATCTAGTGAACTTGCTGGTCAAAACAAGGTTTGGCATCCCAGAGACAAGCAGTATAAATTACCGCCGTGTGCGTGCGGGCATTATATGTAAGCCCAGCATGGCTTGCCGTGAAGGGCAAGCAATGCAGCGATGTAGATTGATGTGGCGGAGCATCGCGAGATATACGAGGGTTGCGCAGAAGGTAATGCACCGCATTTTTCATCAACAATCCTTTGAGAATTTTAGACACGAAAGAATGGTGTTTTATCTACAACCCCTTTTTCCACGTAATCTCTATCCCATTCTATGACCTTCCTCCAGGGCAAAGCAAGAGCGTGTATGGCCTGTCGGTATGTCCTTGCCTCGAGGACGGAGCCAGCGCTTTACTGTGTGAATCACCTCCTCGTCCTCCTCAAAATGTGTTCCACAAATGGCATCGTTTTAATGACCCAAACAAGTGGAAGTGGGCTGCAACATGGCAGCTGTGACAGCCGTGGATAGTCTTCCCGACCGCTGTATATCGTGTGGCCCCGCGAAACTCATTCTGATAACCTCACCCTCCGTGCCCAGCTACTAACTGTACTTCTGTCTACAGCAGATGCTCCATAGACTTTGCACAAGCGTTTGTGAATATTCGCCAAAGTTTTTTTCTCTGTATTGAGAAATTCCATTATGGCACTTGGCTTGCTTGTAACGTACATTACCTATAGACGCAATTTCAAACTATCCTGCAGCTACGCTGTATGTCGGAAGTGACGGAAACTTGGTGCGCTTAGTCAGGAGATTTCAAATAACACATACGTAACGTTTCGCCTCCGTTGCATTGCTTTCGGCTGCCAAAGAAAATGCGGTGCCCTACTTGAAGAACCACAGAAACTGGCACACATGCCAAATATCGTGTAGCTCCCCCATGAGCACAACGTGGCATGGCCTCGACTAATGTTTGAAGTAGTGCTGGAGGGAACTAACACCATGAATCCTGCAGAGCTGTCCAAAAATCCCTAAGAGAACGAGATGGTGGAGATCTCTTCTGAACAGCACCTTGGAAAGCATCGCAGATATGCTCAAAAATGTTCATGTCTGGGGAACCTGATGGCCAGCGGAAGTATTTAAACTCAGAAGAGTGTTCCTGCAGCCGCTACGTAGCAATTCTAGACGTATGGGGTGTCGCATTATCCTGCTGGAATTGCCCAAGTCCGTCGGATTGCACAATGGACATGAATGGACGCAGGCGGGGGATGCTTACGTACGCGTCACATGTCTGTCGTATCTAGACGTATCAGAAATCCCATATCACTCTAACTGCATGCCCCACATCATTACAGAGCCTCCGCCAGCTTGAACAGTTCCCTGCTGACGTGCGGGGTCCGTGGATTCATGTGTGATGGCAGCGGTTGAATGTTAGAGCTACATCACTTTGCTGTACGCCAGAAAGGCGAAAACTTTCCCTGCTGTCAAGATTCCTTGTAGTAAAACATCAATGTGCATAGACCAAGTTTAACAGATCTTTCGAAAAGTTGACTCAGTGAACAGTGTACAAAATTCACAAAATTCCGCTACGATTGGAGGCACAGCACTGAACATGTAGATTTACTTGTGGGTCTGTTGCACATTACTTGGTCAAAAGAATATGGAAAAAGAGATTTCCGACAAAAATAATGTAAGCTAAGGTAGTCACTGTTGTTTCTTAGAACTTGTATTGTCTTCAGGAGTTTACATTGCGTTTCCCGGAGTGCACACTTAGCGAGCGCGAAGTATTGTCATATTATGACTGCTTAACTCTCTTCTTAATATGCAGTCAGAGATTCTCAACAAGTCCTACTTACGTTGTTTCATCTTCCATTTTGCTGAAAGCACAAGTTTACGGCGCTTGTATGAAAATGGCAGACGTGTAAAAGACGTCTCTGGTGAGAAAACTACGTTCAAGTTATAACAGCGAATAGTCCAGGTACCCTCAACTAGCAGCGTAACAGTCGTAATATGAGCATAAAGACGGAAACTACAATTTATGGTAGAGGTTTTATGTGTGTTTACGGACGTAACGCTCGTAGTAAAGGTTGAGTTAACGCTGTTATTGCGCACTGCTCTTGAAGATCGCATCACCTCAGTCTTGCAAGTCACTGCAGTGAGTGCCTCAAGTAACAGAGAGGCCTAACAGTATATTACGAGGGCAGTTCAATAAGTAATGCAACACATTTTTTTTCTGAAACAGGGGTTGTTTTATTCAGCATTGAAATACACCAGGTTATTCCCCAATCTTTTAGCTACACAACACTATTTTTCAACGTAATCTCTATTCAATGCTACGGCCTTACGCCACCTTGAAATGAGGGCCTGTATGCCTGCACGGTACCATTCCACTGGTCGATGTCGGAGCCAACGTCGTACTGCATCAATAACTTCTTCATCATCTGCGTAGTGCCTCCCACGGATTGCGTCCTTCATTGGGCCAAACATATGGAAATCCGACGGTGAGAGATCGGGGCTGTAGGGTGCATGAGGAAGAACAGTCCACTGAAGTTTTGTGAGCTCCTCTCGGGTGCGAAGACTTGTGTGAGGTCTTGCGTTGTCATGAAGAAGGAGAAGTTCGTTCAGATTTTTGTGCCTACGAACACGCTGAAGTCGTTTCTTCAATTTCTGAAGAGTAGCACAATACACTTCAGAGTTGATCGTTTGACCATGGGGAAGGACATCGAACAGAATAACCCCTTCAGCGTCCCACAAGACTGTAACCATGACTTTACCGGCTGAGGGTATAGCTTTAAACTTTTTCTTGGTAGGGGAGTGGGTGTGGCGCCACTCCCTTGATTGCCGTTTTGTTTCAGGTTCGAAGTGATGAACCCATGTTTCATCGCCTGTAACAATCTTTGACAAGAAATTGTCACCCTCAGCCACATGACGAGCAAGCAATTCCGCACAGATGGTTCTCCTTTGCTCTTTATGGTGTTCGGTTAGACAACGAGGGACCCAGCGGGAACAAACCTTTGAATATCCCAACTGGTGAACAATTGTGACAGCACTACCAACAGAGATGTCAAGTTGAGCACTGAGTTGTTTGATGGTGATCCGTCGATCATCTCGAACGAGTGTGTTCGCACGCTCCGCCATTGCAGGAGTCACAGCTGTGCACGGCCGGCCCGCACGCGGGAGATCAGACAGTCTTGCTTGACCTTGCGGCGATGATGACACACGCTTTGCCCAACGACTCACCGTGCTTTTGTCCACTGCCAGATCACCGTAGACATTCTGCAAGCGCCTATGAATATCTGAGATGCCCTGGTTTTCCGCCAAAAGAAACTCGATCACTGCCCGTTGCTTGCAACGCACATCCGTTACAGACGCCATTTTAACAGCTCCGTACAGCGCTGTCACCTGTCGGAAGTCAATGAAACTATACGAGACGAAGCGGGAATGTTTCAAAATATTCCACAAGAAATTTCCGGTTTTTTTAACCAAAATTGGCCGAGAAAAAAAAAGTGTTGCATTACTTATTGAACTGCCCTCGTATCTGTCCCAGAGGTGTGTTATCGGGGATTAGCCCGAGCTGGGCATAGTGAAGTGAAACTAATTCAGTGAGATAGTATGGCTTTGTGGGAAAAGCAATTTCGGCAAAAGACGAAACCTCGTGGCACTGCGCGGTGCAGTTTTGAATTACAATTAACATCCACATGTATTTAATCAACACAGTGGCTCTATACAGTGATGTGATGCAATTGCGACACGATTATAGTCTATGTGTTACACCAGTTCCGTATGTTATTGTGAAAACACTTTCATAACAGTGAAAAAACCTTTAATATTCAATGACCACAACGTGTCACGCAAAACTCAGTGTAGTGCAAAATCCCTCAGGTAAAACACGTATACTTTCACCGCAGTCGTTGCCAGAGCAACTTAGCATTTAGTCTTTCTCCCTCTTCCATTCCTTTCAGTAAATAAGTATTCGGGCTGTATACCGGCGAACTCTTCATCAGCATACATTTCCATAATGCTGATTTTCCACCATTAACGGACATTTAAAACTACTCGATTACAAACTCTGCACACAAATGAGCAATAGCGAAAGCAAGTTGAGGACGAAGCGTAACGTGGCCGTTACTGGTGTCAGCAGGCACTACCGTGAGTTAACTGGAGCAAGTTTGCTTCCATAAGGAAATATAGAGCATACCCGCACCATTCCCACCGTTGGGCAGATGCAATACAGACGAAACGAAATATAATTATTGTGTAACGAGCTGCCGGAGATCATCGGCTCCTAGTATCAAAGCAGTCAGAAAATATTCGAGAACAACCTCCGAATTTTTGTCTGTGGAGCTCAGCTGCAACTCATATAAGAGATTTTTCATGTTTTTAGAGATTTAGGGGAAGCGTAGCAGCTCCATGAAAGGTACGAATTACCATAAGACAGTTCTCTAATCGAATAAATAACGACACAAAGAGGCAGAAAGGAGGGAAGCCCCTCCACCAACCAGTAATGTTATCAACTGATGTAACTACCTCACTATAACACTGTGTGGCGATATGAAATTGAGTGATCACAAAGGCACCACCGCAGGTAAGAGTCTTCTATTAATTTGTAGGATAATTTTGGAAAATTGTGGTAAGGTTTTATGGGACCAAACTGCTGATGTCATCGGTCCTTAAGCCTACACACCACTTGATCTAACTTAAACGAACTTACGCTAAGGACAGCACAGACACACATGCCCGAGGGAGGACTCGAACCTCCTAGGGGGGGAGCAGCACGGACCGTGACAAGTTGCCTGAGACCGTGCGGTAGGATAATGGTACTGGTTAAATACTATCAGCCTACAAAGGGGATCGCCTAAAGTTGGTAATCTACCCCTTCTTAAAACACTATTCAAGGTTTTGGTGCTGGTGATTATGTCGGACAAGTGGAAAAGATGGTAAAAACCGATCGCTTGTAACCGATACCGGTAGTTTCACTCTGAATAATTAATATCTTTCAATATTTGTTTGGTATCGGTTAAAACAGGTTGAAACTAGCTAGGTCTTGAAAGGCCTACGGAAGGATGTAACGTTGAATGTTTGATAGTAATAGGCTTCTGATAAAGAAAAAAAACGAAAGTTAACTGCTCTTCCTATAAACTATAAAGAAATCAATTCGCAAATATATGACGATATTATCTAACAATCTCTAACAACTGTTTGGCAACTGTACGCAATTGGCAACGTACCTCGTTTTGCCGCTGCAGCTGCGTGATCGGTAACATGCTAAAAGTACTTCAAAAGCGATACTGCGATCCATTCAGGTTGCAACGCATGGCCATAATAATGGCAACAACTACTGCCGTTATTATTATTTTTTTAATAGAGAAATTAAATGTTCAGGGGGGGGGGTCAACTAGTCTTAAACAGTGTAAGAAAATGGACGAAACCAGTAAGGACTTTAATTTACTAATTCACAAAATAGATTACTTAAACACTGACAAACTTCACACAGACCTTAATTATTTCACAATGCCTATACTCAATAAACACGTTTCTGGCCACTTCAAAGATACGAATATTACTGTCAATATGCGTACAAAAATCTGACAAAATCCCTCCAGTGTGCAAGCAAGCAACACCCACGTGCAACAAAAGAGCAAATTAGCAAAAAAATCCTCAATTAATACCGAAGTCTCCTCTGGCGCTACTTGCACGATCAAGGCAGACTTTGAGCTCTCATGTCGCGCGGCTTCTCTCCAAGGCAGGCTACTTCCGACTCCATTCTACAACTGTTTGCTCGCTACTACTCGCTATAATAATATCTCAGACTCAGAGTTTGTTTACGCACACCACAGCAGAATTATTGGTCAACTTTGGAAAAAATCATTAACGTCGAATCTTGAAGGTGCATTTTTATATGGGTAAAAACCGTTACATCAATTAGCCATAACACCAATGCGAAAATTTTTCGTTGTTAAGTAATTAAAAAAAAAACTGTAATTTTTAGTAAAAAAAATTGGTTTGGGTTGAAACATTGCCTTCTAACAGAAAATCAGAAAAACGATCAGTGCTATTTTCATAACAGCGCCGACAGAAACGAGCAAGTAATACATGGCATAAGAATGGGTACAGCATTGCTAAAACAATAATGTCCCTGTTTCCGTGTGTCATGGCTTAAGGCAAGGGTGTATGCGCAGTGTGTAAGATTAGATCCGCCTGGTCTGTACTGTAGCTTCTTACTGTTATGGAAACTGTAATAAATGAAATACATAACCTCAATATATTCACAGTGTATGACAAAAATAGAAAGTGGTGGATCTGCTGCCTGTGTCTACGTAATATGCCTTTACCTGCTTGTTGCTCTTGAAACCGGACAAATTAACTCGAAAACACAGTTCTTCAAGCTCAGTTTTCACCCTTCAGCACTGACAATTTGCAATACCAAAGTAGGGGTATGATCCGGTATTAAGATTTTTGAGCAGAGTTTCATAAACTTAGAACCAACAGAAGTATACTGGTGATCTTTAGTAGTATTTAACGATTTATGTCTTTTTGAGAAAAGAAACGAATAGTGAACGGACTGTTTTTTCCTTTATTTACCTACATAATTTAATATTTCGATTTTATGTGTCTTGAAATTGAGACAATGGAGATTGTTTTAATCTTTCTTCGATCTTTTTCGTTTATTACAGGAAGCAATAGAAATAAAAAAACCGAAAATCAGTTATTTGAGTAACTGGTTATTTTGAGCAATGTTATCAGTCAAATCAAACTGGCATGGAAACAAATCGATGTATCCGAAAACCGATTGTTTCAGTGAGAATGATTTCTAAGAAATGATCGTTCAAAGTTCACTTGATTAGCGATCAGTCTCGTTCTCAGAAACGGTCCTTCACAGTCCACTGCGAGTGCGGTCTGTGTCGTTCTTAGGAAAATACGTTCACAGTTCACTTCGACAGGTCTCGTTGTCGCCTCAGTCCAGTTCCTCTGCTCCTCGTTCCCTCCACGGTCTTGTCGGCCGGTTTCGTTATTTTTGTGGAGACAGTCGTTCAACTTTTTATAATTATATAACTTACATAAAATCTACTTCTCTCTTTATCATTTTTATCAACCGTAGAACACACGTTTATCACATTGATAGTTGGCTTTTAGTTTGGTCAAGCAAACTTTTTTTTTATTTAGTAGATTGCATTTAATTTCCTTGATTTGCCGACTGGTTTTTAAGGTAACTTTTAATACTTCTTTTAACTACATGTTATATAAAACTTTTTATTTTTTTCTTTACATTCAAAAGTATAACTTGGCACTTAGGGAGGCTCTTATTTTACAAGTTGCATTTTTTCTTTGTAATATACCCTAGTTTGGTTTCTTTGCGCACAAAAATGAGTAGTACATGTTCCCAGGTCAGGGAGAAAGGAGAAGCGGCGCCTCCCCACATAGAAAAAACCGTAGAATTGCATAAAATCGTATTTACTTTTTGCCTTGATAAACATCGTTCAGAATAAGCTTTTTAATGAATTATTATTCTTTTTTTTAATTTCAGCTTCATTATTAATACGATATTGCTGTAGTATCTTTAATAACACAACCTATAAATGTAGTATTTTCTAAATGGGAGGCAAATATGACGAGAAAACCACATATTATTTTAAGCTTAATTCTTCTTCGATAAAGTCTCTGTTTTGCACTGAAAGCTTAGGGACCACTCAGAAACAATATGAAGCATATGTAACTTCAGTTCCTTGTTCTCTTATAAATTATTTATTACAGTGTCCCGTAGGTTTTGCACCGTTTCAGAGCCGGGTAATTTACAATTCCTAGTTTTGTAACTGGGTGTACACCTTTGATGACAGGAAGAGGACCTTTAGGAATGAATCAGGCCCTCTGAGACCCATTAAAACAATTCTTCCCAGTAATTTGGAAGGAGGATGACTTTCACACAAAATCTTTTCAACAGCAGAAGAATAGCCTCAAGAGAAACTGCTCCTCCCGAGTCGGGTTACAAAATGCAGTCAAGTAAAATGAGCCACATCGACACTGGCGCGCCACATATATCGCTACTGATCCCTGCACTGACGAGGAGAACACGGCAAGTGTCGTTACCTGACTTTCCAGAAACTTCGCTCAGGGGAACGTGAGTCACAATAAGCGACAAGTCTCTGCTTACCCGTAGGTACTCTACCGTTTCTGAGAAAATGACCGTGAAAGTTTTCGACATAATTTGGATGTCTTTCACTACTTGGTAAGCCTAGAGCAATTTGTGGCATAGTAGCTAGTGTCGTAGCCTTTCACCTTCATGTCTCTTGTTCGAAACCCGAAATCTGTTTGTATTTATTTTATTTTTTATTTATGTACGTAGAAGGACACTACACGAACGCTTCTTGTCAGGCTGAGGGATACAAGGACGCCAGAGATAACAGTTTTTGTAAATTGTCATATTCTTATATTTTATTCGGCCGCGCGGAATTAGCCGAGCGGTCTGTGGCGCTGCGATCGGACTGTGCGGCTGGTCCCGGCGGAGGTTCGAGTCCTCCCTCGGGCATGGGTGTTTGTGTTTGTCCTTAGGATAATTTGGGTTAAGTAGTGTGTAAGTTTAGGGACTGATGACCTTAGCAGTTAAGTCCCATAAGATTTCACACACATTTGAACATTTTTTAAATTTTTTATTCTTATATAATTTCTTTAATCATCTTTTTATTCTTACCTTTATTCTTCAGGAAGAATTGGTGCATTCCCTTCGAGAATAATTGTAGAAATATTCGACACCTAGAAATTCTTAATAGCACCAGCACTGCGCAAAGACAGCTTTGCCTCAGCAGCTTTTCTTCGTACGAATCTCATTCGCGAAAGAAACTTCGTTAACACTGCTGAAAATGTCCCATTTTGGCAATAATTTCGCGCAGGCTAGGCACAGTGGATTTCTTTCCCGAAAACTGCGCTTGCAATTGATTAGGGATCAAGGTACGCTACAGCTACCTCACCAAAAAATATTAAAATTATTTTTCTATTTATTTACTGTTCTTTTAATCGTTCATCATGCATAGAATTAGCAGATGAATAACCACAACGTTATTAGACTATACATTGGAAAACATTCCTGTAGAAAACTTCTACAAACATGGCTGCATAAATGAAAAATAAAAATGAAAATAGGGTTTCGAACACGTGGCGCAACGATGTGAAACCGCGAAGCTGCCACTGTGTTATAGCTACGGTTCAATTTACTGTTCACTTAACGACATGTAAAGTACCTCTAAAACTTTGACCGTCGTTCTTTAAGAAAAGGCCGAGGATCTACAGCTAAGGCTAGACACGTTAACTCTTATTTTGACCTCTTCTCCATTGAGTAAAGTTTCTGGGAAATCGGTTTACGGCAGTTTCCGTGTTCTCCTCGTGAGACATAAATATACTCTACAAGACAGAAGTGTCAGAACCCAAGAGGACACATTTCAAAATCACCATAGTCCTGTACGACGATCCTGTGCATATATTACCATCACCATTTTCCTTCTCATTCATTCCATGCCGTTACTGTGGGTAAAAGTTATTTTAGAGATAGTAAGAATTTTTTTGATGACAGCCATGCTCTCTCTGCTTCTGCGTCTCCATTTCTTTCCGAGCAACGGAGCGTGATTGTCAGAAATGAATTACGCTAAAACTTAGATTGTCGGGAGTCGGTAGACGTGGCTGACGGTCGCACTTTCCAAGCGCTCTGACATCAGCACCAGCAGTTGCTGTAAGCTACATGTAGCTGACTTCTATAATTTGTTCCCGTGCCCTTCGGTTTGCTTCTGACCTGGCATTCCTTAATTCCATGTGCCTATGCAGGTTTTCGTAGTTGATTTGTACCTTGCTCATAACGAATGTATAGATGGTGAGAGACTTTACAGTAAGTTAATACATTCTTTTTTAGCGCTTACAATACCTAAGACCATAGTGCCTAGATAGGTAAAGCCTAGAATACAGGTTTTAATCGCTCGTCACATTGTACATAAGTCGTGTTATGCACAGCTTTCTGTGTGCATATTCCTGACGTCCTTATATGAATAAAGGTAAATCATAATATGTAATTTTGTAAGGCGCTAATGGATAATGTCTGTGCCTCAGATGCTTTTACTTTGTAATTGACGTGCTTTATAGTGATTATGGTATGTACAGGAAATGTGGGCTTTGCATGGGTATGTGACAAGCAGTTATAGTAAAATTGTGTTTTAGTAGAATGAGTGGTTATATCGTGGGGCTGTGTGTGCGCTGCTTGAAAGCGCTATCTGGTGGCCAGTTGTGAACCCCTAGAATCACAGCAGGTAAGCCTGCGCGGAATAGGGTACTGATGATGCCGACCGGTCTTAGGCTAGCATTGGTAGTTTCATCTGGTGACTTCTGTTTTATATTTTATGGGAAGAACGACCACGAGGGCAGTTTTTTATTATTTTTTATTGGCTGTGACAATGATTTTATCAGATGGTGGCCCTCATTTGCCTTGATGTCCATATGGTTTTATAAATGTTAATCCACGTTTCAGGTGGGTGGTTCTGTAATAATTGTAAGGTATATAGTTAAATCATGTAAACCCTCCCTCAAACCTGTCATGTTATACCTTCAGAGATCCGATGATGGCACCTTCCGAGCGCTAAAATCCGGTCATCTAGTAAACGATATTGAAGCGATGGTGGCTTCTCAATTATTATAATTACATAAGTTAGTTTGGGAGTATCAGAATATGTGACATAAATGGCCGTATCTTTTGACTTCGTTAACTTAGAAGCTTAAGTTTTTCCAGCTGACAAGTAATCGTAGAGCTTAGTGTGTGACATAAATTTCCTCTTGATACGTCTGCCCGTTAATGAGAAAAAGGGTTTTTATCAGTCGGGCAGACATTGAGATCGAGGGGCAACAAAGTGATCTTATAAGAATTAAGTTTTTACCGATAGACGTACGTGCAACACTTAACATTTTTCTTGATTTTCCTTAATAGTTACAGAAGCCATATTACAACATTAAGCAAAGCTCATCAAAAATGTTTAGTCAGAAGTTGGCGTGAAAGTTTCAAGTAAAAATTATAGGTATAGATCGGACCTGCAGCGCGATTCTGTTGTCGGTGTTAATTAACATGAAATGAACCGAGAAACGATGTACGCGCCTGTTGTATTCCTGCCTGTGACTAAATGTTACTGGTAACATTAAAATCGGTCTACAATAGCGCCATGGACGAAACTCTATCCACAAGAAACACGAAACAGCTCCAAAAAGAATAGGGTCCTTACATTTTAGCCAATCACCGTCGAAATCACCACACACCAAACAGTCTCCCAGTATATATAGGATCTCTATTATATGCCAACTGTCAGTGCCATCTGCTGGAAAGAACATGAAACTGTTGCTAAATAAAATTTGAATAAAGGAAACCTAGTAGCTGTGTATCAATTACTGCGCTGACAAAGTTAAATTGAATCAGCGTGAGTACCTTAAACGCTCTGGAAAATTTCTGGAATACATGTATCGAGAATTCATTCGAGCGTTTTTGTACTGTAAAAACTGACCTCCATTTCGACTTTTGTTTTGCTATTGTTCCTAGATTCTGCAGCCCTCGCAGACTGCAAGACAACCGATGAAAAATAATATTACGAAATGTGACGTAGCAGAACGAGTCTCTTGGTTAGAATCTAGTTTGTTGCTACAACAGAAACGGGCACAGGCGGCTGAAAGCGTCGAATTCGGCTGCGGCAAGGGGTCGGCAGAACGCATTGGGCCGGTAATCACGGAGTCGTTGGCAAATCACGGCGATCAAAGCGCAGCTGGCGCCTCCCCGCTGCCAATTAACGCGTTCTGCCGCCGCCTTTGTCCACGCGCGAGGCCGGCACCTGCCCGCCACCGCCAACTGAACGCTGCAACGCCCCGCATTGGCTCAACAAAGGCCGTGAACCTCAGTACCCAACAGTTGTGCAGACACCATTTCGGCGTTATTTCCTGTGGTGTCGTCCGTAGGGCAACGGCACTACAAGTAAAGGCAGTTGCTGCCAGGCGCTTCAACGAATAGGAGACGTCCGCGTAGCCGCGCCCCCATGTACTTCCTTATGATGCCGCAGCCACAAAGTTATTCGAGTCCGAGCGCGGTGCCGCTTAGCGAGTATCAGTGTAATCAGCGACCTTTCGTAATCATCACTAACGACGACAATGTACCATATTCGGATGGACCGGCTGCGTACTAATAAAAGAGTTGTTCAGAATTTTACGTCGTTATAGACAATTGTACTCTAATAAAAATTATCATTCAACAATGAACGAACTACACTACTGGCCATTAAAGTTGAGACACCAAGAAGAAATGCAGATGATTATCGGGTATTCATTGCATATTATACTAGAACAGACATGTGATTACATTTTCACGCAATTTGGGTACATAGATCCTGAAAAGTCAGCACGCAGAGCAACCACCTGTGGCCGTAATAACGGCCTTGACACGCCTGGGCATTGAGCCAAACAGAGCTTGGATGGCGTGTACAGATACAGCTGCCCATGCAGCTTCAACATGATACCACAGTTCATCAAGAGTAGTGACTGGCGTATTGTGACGAGCCAGTTGCTCGGTCACCATTGACCAGACGGTTTCAATTGGTGAGAGATCTGGAAAATGTGCTGGCCAGGGCAGCAGTCGAATATTTTCTGTATCTAGAAAGGCCCGTACAAGACCTGCGACATGTGGTCGTGCATTATCCTACTGAAATGTAGGGTTTCGCAGGGATCGAGTGAAGTTTAGAGCCACGGGTCGTAACACATCTGAAATGTAACGTCTACTGTTCAAAGTGCCGTCAATGCGAACAAGAGGTGACGTGTAACCAATGACACCCCATACCATCACGCCGGATGATACGCCAGTATGGCGATGACGAATACTCGCTTCCAATGTGCATTCACCGCGATGTCGCCATACACTGATGTGACCATGATGATGCTGTAAACAGAACCTGGATTCATCCGAAAAAATTACGTTTTGGTGAATCCAGGTTCGTCGTTGAGTACACCATCACGGGCGCTCCTGTCTGTGATGCAGCGTCAAGGGTAACCGCAGCCATGGTCTTCGAGCTGCTGCAAACGTCTTCGAACTGTTCGTGCAGATGGCTGCTGTCTTGCAAACCTCCCCATCTGTTCACTCAGGGATCGAGACGTGGCTGCACGATCCGTTACAGCCATGCGGATAAGATGCCTGTCATCTCGACTGCTAGTGATACGAGGCCGTTGGGATCCAGCACGGCGTTCCGTATTACCCTCCTGAATCCACCGATTACGTATTCTGCTAACAGTCATTGGATCTCGACCAACGCCAGCAGCAATGTCGCGATACGATAAAACGCAATCGCGATAGGCTACAATCTGACCTTTATCAAAGTTGGAAACGTGGTGGTACGCATTTCTCCTCCTTACACGAGGCATCACAACAACGTTTGACCAGGCAACACCGGTCAGCTACTGTTTGTGTATGAGAAATCGGTTGGAAACTTTCCTCATGTCGGCACGTTGTAGGTGTCGCCACCGGCGCCAACTTTGTGTGAATGCTCTGAAAAGCTAATCGATTACATACCACAGCATCTTCTTCTTGTCGGTTAAATATCGCGTTTGTAGCACGTCATCTTCGTTGTGTAGCAATTTTAATGGCCAGTAGTGTAATTCTAAATGTTTTAAGTGTCAGCGATGGTATCAAATACAGGTCATCTGTGAGGACAATTACTGTTTCTAAAGTTTTATATTTACCATGCTCAAGTTTTATTCCATACGTACTTGCATTTCGCGATCGAGAAGTCTCTTCACCCTCAGTGGGTGACTGTGAGGTGCGCAATGTCCAGTCACGGAATAATCGGTGCGATATTCCTTGACGGTGATTACCGATGGCAATGTGAAGGTTTTGGAAGATGAATGCATCCCCATTATCCAGTTAACCTGATTTCGACAAGCTGTTCTTCATGCAAGATGGAGCTCTACCCCATCGAACCAGGAGTGTGTTTGATTTCCGGGAAGAGCACTTTGACGACCACATTCTGTCTCTCGTGTACCCAGAGGGCACTGGCATGGGCCCGGATTGGTCTCCATATTCTCCGGACCTGAACACATACTACTCCTGCTTGTGGGGCTATATTAAAGACGAGGTGTACAGTAAAAGCACCAAAACCATTTCTGAAGTGAAAACAGCCATTCAGAAGGTCATCAACAGTATCAGTGTTCCGACACTGCAGCGGGTCATGCAGAATTTCGCTATTTGTCTGTGACACATCATCGGCAGTGACGGCAGGTATGTCGAACATGTCATAACCTAAATTCGGGTATCTGTAGTTAAGTTTAAATGTTGAATGAAGTGTGGGACCGCCGTAATTTGTAAGTAATTTACGTGCTCTTTTTATATGGTTCAATAATTGTCACCCTGTATCATAGTTCAGTCGATACGTCGTTATAAAAGAACGAGATGTGTGAGAAGTGCCAAATCATGCATAACGTTCAGATTTATTCTTTATGAGCTACTGATTCTATTCGCAATAAATTTCGCGGGCAGTATCCACATATGCCTTTAAATGGACCTACAAAATTATATAATGGTACCACACATATTTCAAGAGGTATGACGTTACACACACTGAGATGTGTGAAAAATCCCGTATCATGCATAAATTTTTAATACATTAATCCTTTACTACTAAGACACTCTTAACAGTTGGGTTAACTCCCTGACACCTGATTGCGCTTTTGACATCTTTCAACTGCGAAGTGCAAATGGCTGTAAGTGAAAAGAACAGCGTCATTAGAGCTATCAAGAGGCGCTGCCATAGAGACATTTACAAAATGGCTCTGAGCACTATGGGATTTAACATCTGTGGTCATCAGTCCCCTACACTTAGAACTACTTAAACCTAACTGACCTAAGGACATCATACACATCCATGCTCGAGGCAGGATTTGAACCTGCGACCGTAGCAGCAGTGCGGTTCCGGACTGAAGCGCCTAGAACCGCTCGGCCACAACGGCCCGCAGACACGTGTACAAAATCGCTTGATAGATATGAGAAGCAGTTCCACCCAGTGTACTGAAACTGTCCGGGATCATCTTACATCGTGTCTTCCGCTCAGTTTCAAAGGTATTTTGACGAATACGTAGATATGAAGTGTTTTTTTTTATATAGTTCGCTACAAACACCGTTCTTTTTTGTTTTAGTTTCTAGTACAAAACTGGTGAAATGAATACCCGTGCATTGCCGGGTTTGTCAGCTAGTGTCTGTGTGGTAGTATCCGCTCCACCTCATCCTGAAATCAACTAGACTTGCTACAATGCACTACATTTCCAGCTGTAAACAGAATGGACAAGTACTTTGAACTCGTGTGTATTCCCGAAACATTCATTGTTGTCTGAGGCATTTTCACTTTCTGTGCAGTCGAGGCCGACGCTTTAGCAACTGTGTCACCAGTAGAATAGAGCTCGAAGCAAGTGACGCCAGACTTTCGACATACGTAGTTTGTAATTATTATCCCTGTCTGTCTTTTTGGTCGTTGTTTTCTGGTAACTAAAACATCTTTGCTGCGCATAGTTCGAGAGAGTAATTTCATGTTAATATACATATGATTTTATAGGCAAATAAACAAACTATGAGTAACAAAACTCATAAATACATACTGGAAAAAGCAAGAAAAGTTTTTCGGATAAAGGAGAATATTTTTACATCTTATACAAATTTAGGTGTTGGTGAGCCTTTTCTGAAGATACCTTTTGGAGTGAAGCTTTATATACAAGTGAAATGATAAGCAATGTAGACCAGGAGAGAAAAAAAATTTCTGAAATGTTGTGCTACAGAGAAGTGACGAATATTTGATGTATAGATCGACTGATTAATGTTCTGACTCATATTGGGGAGTAAAATGTGCTAGCGCACAACTTAATTTTACGAAATGATCGGCTAATAGCACACTTCCAGACGCGTTAACAGTAGTCATTTAGATTACGGAGCAAATCATGGAAGGGAAAACTGTAGAGGATGACCAAGTCTTGACTACGGTAATCATGTTCAAATTCATGGACGTTACAATAGTTGTGCAGAAATGAAGAGGTTGGCAGAAAAAAAGTGACATGTAAAAGTGCATCAAACCACACTTCGCAATGAGCATTGCACGAGGGCTACTCGGAAGCAACGGTGCGACAGGTCGGGAAATGGAAAGAACAGTGAAAATCCGATGATGCTTTGGACAGATATAATGAAGAGTGTCTCTAGTATGCTGGTAGATAGCGTTATGTTGCTCTTTTCAGTTGTGAGCACACAGTGAGAACGAAAGGATGCCTGGAACAATAGTGTCTCACGCCTAAATATGTGCGTCTTCTGCGAGGTTTCGCCTGATTTCATGCAACTCCACATACGTACCTGTCACACATTTCGTACTTTATGACAATTCATGGCCGAAAAAAGCAGGTGCAATGAGGGCACTCCTGCAGCATTTACAATGAGAAGTGTTTAATCACCCACAATACAGGCCGGGCTTAGTTCCCTCTGATGTTTGTTTGTGGTCACATGAACCGCAGACTATGGAAACAACATTTTCGCACAGAAAACGAACTGCAGATCAGAGTAGAAATGTTGCGGAAAGCACAGGCGTCTGCCTCATATGACGAGGGTATTGTATACAGTTGGTGCAACGTTAAGACAGATGTCTAAATCGGTGCTGCACGAAAATTAACTTCCATTCCGACACAATTATAAAAACCTAAATGGGACATAAATTCGTAGATAATCAGGAAATCTTAGCCATATATACATATATCATTCAGCATAAATACTTCGCCCCACTGAGATTAACTTTACAAACAGGGCACTCAATACAATCTACCACAACACACGCCAGTCAACAAGATAGTACAGAGGCACACCACCACCTGTAACACCATAAGCAAAAATGGAAAGACTACACAGACAACATGTACAATCAACACTGACACAATAACCAAACTTCCATCAATTAGCAAGGCAACCTGAATAATTAAAAGGCTAGAATCTAAATACAGTTCCACAGATAACTGACGGCTTTACAATGTTGTTGTTGTTGTAATCTTCAGTCCTGAGACTGGTTTGATGCAGCTCTCCATGCTACTGTATCCTGTGCAAGTTTCTTCATCTCCCAGTACTTACTGCAACCTACATCCTTCTGAATCTGCTTAGTGTATTCATCTCTTGGTCTCCTTTACGATTTTTACCCTCCACGCTGCCCTCCAATGCTAAATTTGTGATCCCTTGATGCCTCAGAACATGCCCTACCGACCGGTCCCTTCTTCCAGTCAAGTTGTGCCACAAGCTCCTCTTCTCCCCAATTCTATTCCATACCTCCTCATTAGTTATGTGATCTACCCATCTAATCTTCAGCATTTTTCTGTACCACCTCATTTCGAAAGCTTCTATTCCCTTCTTGTCCAAACTATTTATCGTCCATGTTTCACTTCCATACGTGGCTACACTCTATACAAATACTTTCAAAAACGACTTCTTGGCACTTAAATTTATACTCGATGTTAACAAATTCCTCTTCTTCAGAAACGCTTTCCATGCCATTGCCAGTCTACATTTTACATCCTCTCTACCGTCGTCAGTTATTTTGCTCCCAAAATAGTAAATCTCCTTTACTACTTTAAATGTCTCATTTCCTTATCTAATTCCCTTAGCACCACCTGATTAACTCGACTACATTTCTTTATCCTCGTTTTGCTTTTGTTGATGTTCATCTTACATCCTCGTTTCAGGGCACTGTCCATTCCGTCAAACTGCTTTTCCAAGTCCTTTGCTGTCTGTCAGAATTACAATGTCATCGGCGAACCTCAAAGTTTTTATTTCTTTTTCATGGATTTTAGTACCTACTTCGAATTTTTCTTTTCTTTCCTTAACTGCCTGCTCAATATACAGATTGAATAACATCGGGGATAGGCTACAACCCTGTCTTTTTCCCTTCCCAACCACTGCTTCCCTTTCATGTCCCTTGACTCTTATAACTGCCATCTGGTTTCTGTACAAATTGTAAATAGCCTTTCGCTCCCTGTATTTTACACCTGCCACCTATAGAATTTGAAATAGAGTATTCCAGTCAACATTGTCAAAAGCTTCCTCTAAGTCTACAAATGCTAGAAACGTAGGTTTTCCTTTCCTTAATCTTTCTTCTAAGATAAGGCGTAAGGTCAGTATTGCCTCACTTGTTCCAACATTTCTACGGAATCCAAACAGATCTTCCCCGAGTTCGGCTTCTACCAGTTTTTCCATTCGTCTGTATAGAATTCGCGTTAGTATTTTGTAGCTGCGACTTATTAAACTTTTAGCTCGGTAATTTTCACATCTGTCAATACCTGCCTTCTTTGGGATTGAAATTATTGTATTCTTCTTGAAGTCTGAGGGTATTTCGCCTGTCTCATACATCTTGCTCACCAGATGGTAGAGTTTTGATATGACTGGCTCTCCCAAGGCCGTCAGTAGTTATAATGGAATGATCTCTACTCCCGGGGCCTTGTTTCGACTCAGGTCTTTCAGTGCTCTGTCAAACTCTTCACGCAGTACTGTATCTCCCATTTCATCTTGATCTACATCCTCTTCCATTTCCATAATATTGTTCTCAAGTACATTGCCCTTGTATAGACCCTCTATATACTCCTTCCACCTTTCCGCTTTCCCTTCTTTGCTTAGAACTGGGTTTCCATCTGAGCTCTTGATATTCATACAAGTGGTTCTCTTTTTTCCAAAGGTCTCTTTAATTTTCGTGTAGGCAGTATCTATCTTACCCCTAGTGAGATAAGCCTCTACATCCTTACGTTTGTCCTCTAGCCATCCCTTCTTAGCCATTTTGCACTTCCTGTCGATCTCATGTTTGAGACGTTTGTATTCCTTTCTGCCTGCTTCATTTACTGCATTTTTATATTTTCTCCTTTCATCAATTAAATTAAAAATTTCTTATGTTACCCAAGGATTTCTACTAGCCCTCGTCTTTTCACCAACTTGATCCGCTGCTGCCTTCTCTACTTCATCCCTCAAAGCTACCCATTCTTCTTCTACTGTATTTCTTTCCCCCATTCGTGTCAATTGTTCCCTTATGCTCTCCCTCAAACTCTCTACAACCTCTGGTTTAGTCAGTTTATCCAGGTCCCATCTCCTTAAATTCCCAACTTTTTGCAGTTTCTCCAGTTTTAATCTACAGTTCATAACCAATAGATTGTGGTCAGAGTCCACATCTCCCCTGGAAATGTCTTACAATTTAAAACCTGGTTCCTAAATCTCTGTCTTACCATTATATAATCTATCTGATACCTTTACAATGACTAGAACCTAAACGCCCTCATTGTGTTCCATCAAAATGCAGTGCACTTATACAAAGCACTGATTTTCAAATTACAGACCAAGTAGCGCCCCCGCTATGTTTAATCCATACAAAACCTTGGCGATACACTATGAAATTCACAGACTCCGAAGTCAGCACATTAATTTGGCACAAATCACACTTATGCACAGCGTTGCAATCATCATAACGGATATCTTTCTTCCGCAAACGCTTCCTAGCTCCCAGCTGCCTTATCCTCTGTACGTACACGGGCAAGTACCATCTGCTGCTCCAACCAAATGATGCCTCGCGTTAACAGCAGGCCACACGCTGTGTTGACAGCCCGCAACCCCACTGTCTTGCTGACTTCAGGCGGAATTGTATAGCTTACCCCCTGACACATTCACTTACGTTGGCGGATTCCACTTGCCAGCTTCCTCTGCAATGCCTCCTGTCGCCGATCAAAGGAGGCACTTGTAGCACTGGTTGCACGTTTCTGCAGACTTCATGTGTCTCCTGCCATAGCGTCAAACCGAACAGCCCCACGAGTGTGGGAAAGACAAAGAAGCTGCAATACAGGGTAGAACAAACAATCATGCTTTGGGTTCCATAAAAAAAATTCTGCCCTGTACATGTAACATCCTTGGCGCCCTGTCTTTGTCTCTGGCCCGTTGCTGGTATACCGATGGATCCCAGCCTTCAAGAGTTCACGTAAGCAGCAGTGGACCTATACAGGGTGTTACAAAAAGGTACGGCCAAACTTTCAGGAAACATTCCTCACACACAAATAAAGAAAATATGTTATGTGGACATGTGTCCGGAAACTCTTAATTTCCATGTTAGAGCTCATTTAATTTTCTTCCTCGATTCACCGCCATGATTTCATACGGGATACTCTACCTGTGCTGCTAGAACATGTGCCTTTACAAGTACGACACAACATGTGGTTCATGCACGATGGAGCTCCTGCACATTCCAGTCGAAGTGTTCGTACGCTTCTCAACTACAGATTCGGTGATCGATGGATTGGTAGAGGCGGACCAATTCCATGGCCTCCACGCTCTCCTGACCTCAACCCTCTTGACTTTCATTTATGGGGGCATTTGAAAGCTCTTGTCTACGCAACCCCGGTACCAAATGTAGAGACTCTTCGTGCTCGTATTGTGGACGGCTGTGATACAATACGCCATTCTCCAGGGCTGCATCAGCGCATCAGGTATTCCATGCGACGGAGGGTGGATGCATGTATCCTCGCTAACGGAGGACATTTTGAACATTTCCTGTAACAAAGTGTTTGAAGTCACGCTGGTACGTTCTGTTGCTGTGTGTTTCCATTCCATGATTAATGTGATTTGAAGAGAAGTAGTAAAATCAGCTCTAACATGGAAAGTAAGCGTTTCCGGACACATGTCCACATAACACACTTTCTTTCTTTGTGTGTGAGGAATGTTTCCTGAAAGTTTGACCGTACCTTTTTGTAACACCCTGTATATAGTGGCATGCTCAGCTAGCTATGAGGAAGTGACTTGCTGGCAACGGTGTGGTGAGTTTGAGGTC
This sequence comes from Schistocerca cancellata, assembly GCF_023864275.1. Classification (NCBI taxonomy): domain Eukaryota; kingdom Metazoa; phylum Arthropoda; class Insecta; order Orthoptera; family Acrididae; genus Schistocerca; species Schistocerca cancellata. Next base: position 277,686,677 of record NC_064628.1, read on the forward strand.
CGGGGTTACTGAGGACGAGTGAGAGTTCTGTTGAGCCGAACATAGCTGGCGGCCTGGCTTGTAGAGTGATAATGGCGCCATCACGCTGATTGAGATTTAACTGTCAGCTAATGTATCGTTGTACGAGGCGAGCCTGCATGACGACCCGTTGCGTGCCCATACTTTGGACCATATGATGAGGCCTTTGGTAAAGGGCCATAATTTTATTCTTAACTTATATCTGAGGCACTGTATACTGGTTCCTTTCGGGTCTAGCTGGTATTTGTGGTCTTTGGTCCAACTGGATGTTGTGAGCCAGACGCACTCGTTTGTGTTTTGCTGCTAGGATGTGTTCAGCCGATTTTCTGGACAATGTATTCGCAATTTGTGGCGAACGTATACTAGGCTTTAATTTTGTTTCAACTCGCTACATTACTGAGTAGTGCACGTGCGTTTTTCGTGTGCACAAGCTACACTTTCCGCAAAATAATTCTGTAAGTTATCTGTCTGGCGTATTACGTATCGAATGCTCGATAGCCTTCTCTAATTCATTGGAGTCTTGCGTTTTATTAGAAGAGTATTTGATGCACTTAATGTTAAGAGTAACTGTAAGCTGTCTGAAGTGTTTTCTATTCAGTGCTCAGCAGCCTCCTTTAATTCGTTAGTGGTTCTGGTATTTTATGAGAGTAGTGTATTACGCTTTCAATATTGACCAAATCGACTTAATTAATTGCCCTTCTGTATTTAATTACAATACTGTTTGATGCCTCTTGTGCATATTAATCTTGTTTTATACATTGGTGTTTTACATTTTATCAGGATAGCGTTCAATTCTACTCATACATGTGTTTTACAGAGTATCCGTAATTTAATGCATTATTTACCTTGAACAAACGCAGAAGAGACCTCATGATAAACTTTGGTCGCCCTGTGGCATACACCAGATTGTTTTGTAGCTTCCTCATGCATCTGTGGAGAAGATACCTGTTGTGGTAAGACGGCTGAGCAGGTGCTTATAGTAAATCCGCATTGTTTGTAATTTTTCTGTTTTCTGGACTAGCTACCTGTATAATATTTATCTTGTGATATATTTATTTCCTGTTTCTGTCCGCCGGACTTGTTGGTTCCGGTTGAATATTTGAGCTGCTGTTGTCGCTGTTTCCTTTGCCGTAATCTCTAAAATTAAGTGTTTGCCTTGCTTTGGTGTTTTATATTTAATGTAAAGATTTTAATGTTTTTCTGCTAATAAATTTCCTTTGAAGTATACTTCATTTTGTGGCTTCAGTAACAATCTACTCCAGAATCAGTTCCCTACTGCTTCAAATACACTACCAACAAAAATCCAGGAGTCAAATAGTATGTGGACACTTAGGTTTCTAGTGTCAGCGATTCAGCCATCGGATGGCGCTCAGGAGGTCTGCCTATGTGACTCTGCAGGCACTAACTGTGCTGATTTTAGGAATGAGCAGCGTCTGCTATATTCAATCTAGGGTACAAGCACACCTCACCGACAAGTACTTATTCCTGTATACCATCTTCGCCTATTTGAAATGGGACGCATTGTGAGCCTTCAGAAAGCTGGAGGGACGTATCGGCGGATTGCTGCACATGTACAGGGCTATTATAAATGATTGAAGCGATTTCATAAATTCACTGTAGCTCCATTCATTGACATATGGCCACGACACACTACATATACGTAGAAAAACTCATAAAGTTTTGTTCGGCTGAAGCCGCACTTCAGGTTACTGCCGTCAGAGCGCTCGAGAGCGCAGTGAGACAAAATGGCGACAGGACCCGAGAAAGCGTATGTCGTGCTTGAAATGCACTCACATCAGTCAGTCATAACAGTGTAACGACACTTCAGGACGAAGTTCAACAAAGATCCACCAACTGCTAACTCCATTCGGCGATGGTATGCGCAGTTTAAAGCTTCTGGATGCCTCTGTAAGGGGAAATCAACGGGTCGGCCTGCAGTGAGCGAAGAAACGGTTGAACGCGTGCGGGCAAGTTTGACGCGTAGCCCGCGGAAAATTGGCTCATGCCACAACTGGAGACCGACAGCGCCGACTTCATCTTTCAACAGGATGGTGCTCCATCGCACTTCCATCATGATGTTCGGCATTTATTAAACAGGAGATCGGAAAACCGATGGATCGGTCGTGGTGGAGATCATGATCAGCAATTCATGTCATGGCCTCCACGCTCTCCCGACTTAACCCCATGCGATATCTTTCTGTGGGATTATGTGAAAGATTCAGTGTTTAAACCTCCTCTACCAAGAAACGTGCCAGAACTGCGAGCTCGCATCAACGATGCTTTCGAACTCATTGATGGGGACATGCTGCGGCGAGTGTGGGAGGAACTTGATTATCGGCTTGATGTCTGCCGAATCACTAAAGGGGCACATATCGAACATTTGTGAATGCCTAAAAAAACTTTTTGAGTTTTTGTATGTGTGTGCAAAGCATTGTGAAAATATCTCAAATAATAAAGTTATTGTAGAGCTGTGAAATCGCTTCAATCATTTGTAATAACCCTGTATATCACAGTATGTCAGTGGTGTGTGAACACTTTTAACAGTGATCTCTAGAACATTCCCGCGCCTGTAGACCTGGTCCTGGATGTCCGCGTAGGGCAGAGACGCTTAAAGATCTACGCACTGCGCGAGCATTCTTGGCCGATGGAACATCATCCATGGGAAAAACCCAGCACACGTTGCACCTGTTGTGCCGTCAGGGACAACTGGGAGCCGTTTTCCTGCAGCAGGAATGAGATAACGTGTGCTTCTGGTCAGGCTACCACTGACGTCGCGATTCTGCCAAGCTCTGTTGTCTTCAGTGATGAGAGTAAATTCTGTTTGTATAAGAGTGATGGAAGTACATGTGTACGGCGTAGTTCTTGTGAGTTGCCTATTCCAGAATGCATGCGCCCACGACAAACTGGTTCCATCCCAGGCTTCATGGTGTGGGGGCCATCTGTCACAATTCCCAGTCATATCTGGTTTTTCTGCAGGGTAAAGTAATCTGTGACCGCTACATTTCACAAGTTGTTATCCCCGTGCTATTGCTATTTTTTTCGGCAGGAGTACTTTTACATTAGGACAGCGCATGTCCACATACAGCTGCTGCGTCGCAACGTGTTGTTCGTGGTGTACAACAACTGTCCTGGCCAGCAATATCACGGTAACTCTTGACAGTTGAACACATGATACATGATGAAGCTGGAGCTTGCTCGTTCTCCAGGGCCTGTAACAACTATGGCCGAAGTGCAGAAAGAGGTGCAAGATGCATGGGAATGCCATTCGACATCTGTATGATCGTTGATAGTTACTACGCCTGTGCTTATCAGTGTCTGTACCTTCACAATTCAATGTCTTCCAGACATGCGAGCCTGTCTAGGGGAGCAGGCACTGCCACTGACGATTGCTTCACAATACAACGACCTTCAGGCACGCGTGCTTTTCTGAACAAACGAGCACTGTCACTGACGATAACAGCTGCGGTCAACATTACGAATAGACTCGTATACTGCGACTATACGAAGTTTATATTCATATGTCACACAGTCAAACCCTTACGTACGCAGAATTCGTAATCCGCACATTAATGTGAGCGCCGTCTGTGTTCGACGTCGAAATGCAGTAATTGCTTAGAGATGGCACCTGACAGCACTAGCAGTGGGCCGTATATAAAGCATATATTGGGGATACGGAAAACAATGCAGTCGTGGTAATGCGAAAACGGAGGGATTTATCTGACGTCCAATAGGGCAATATCATTGGCTTTCGGACTAATGATTGTAGCATTAATGAACCGGCTAAGTTTGCGAGCTACTCGCGTGTCGCCGTGGTTAAAATACACTATACATTGCAAAATGTCGCAATCCAAAACAGGCGCAGAGCCAACTGTGGTGCACACGCGCCATAGCCGACAGGACTGAACGAGGGCTGTGCGGACGTGTACGGGCGAATACATGTGCAGCTATTGAACAACTGACCACCCAGATGAAACAAGCTGCTACCAAGAGTGTCTCTTCAATGACGTTCAGCGAACGTTGCTGGGGATTCTGTGTTGGCCCATATCGTTACGTTAGACATAATTCTTATCAACTCAGCTTCTTAAGTTTCGCCAGCGGTTGATTTAGGAAACTTAACATCTCTTTCTTGTTATTTAGCTGTTTTAACACTTACAACTTACACTGATGAGCCAAAACATTATGACTACTGCCCACTGCGAGGTTGTACGCTGCCTAATGGCGCTGAGGGTGATGAGAGAAGTACAGGGTGAATATAATTAAAGTTAAGCTTTCAAACAGCGGGATAAATTACACCACTGGTCAAAATAAAGTCAAATTGCGCCGGAATATCTTCGGTGAAGGGGAAAAACGTCAGAAAGAACAAAAATAAATAGTTGCAAAATGTAGCAATAGATGGCGCTTAAAGCATCATAATTTAGTAGGGTCGACTACAAATGGCAAATGACATACAACAATGCCTAAGGTGTACGTTTGACGTTAAATAAACTGTACAACTCAGTGCTCATGGGTGTACAGGTGTGGTACTGTTACTTACGTAATCCCAACCACCACGGCCATGGCATATCAATTAGATTTGAAAAATCGGTTTTTAATTGTCCCTACTCCAAAAACCGCATAAGAAGCATCAATCACATCGGCTTTTAACTGTCCTGAGACCAAATACCTCATAAAAGCCATCATTCGCACCAGATTTTAACTGCATGAGGCCAAAAATCGCATAAAAAGCATCAATTAAAACCAAATCGCATTATTAATTTCCGTGTGACAAGCGTAAAACATGTTCAATATGCTGTCCACCGTTTTCTGCAACAAGGTGAAATCGAGAAACGGCATGTTCCACAACTGATGAAAGTGTTTCTGGGGTCACGTTCAGAATTTGTTGCTCAATACGTGCATTCATTGCAAGTAAGTTTGCATTAGAAACACTGAACACAACATCTTTCAGATAGCCCCACAGCCTAAAGTCACTCGGACTAAGATCAGGCTGTAGGAAAATGGCAGCTGATAATTCTAACATTTGCGAAATGGCGCTTCAACAGCTGCTTAACGGGATTTTCAACGTGTGGAGGGGCGCCAGCTTACATAAAAATGATTCCATCCCCACATTCACGTTGCTGGAGATCTGGAATGACGTCGTTGAGCTCATAGCGCTTACCAGTAACGGTAGAGGCAACAGGACCGGAAGCACCTGTCTCTTCGAAAAAATATGGCCCTATGCTAAATGATATCGCAAATCCGCACCACACAGTGACCAAAAATGGTTCAAATGGCTCTAAGCACTATGGAACTTAACATCTTAGGTCATCAGTCCCCTAGATTTAGAACTACGGTCTAAGGCGCTGCAGTCATGGACTCTGCGGCTGGTCCCGGCGGAGGTTCGAGTCCTCCCTCGGGCATGGGTTTGTGTGTGTTAGTCCATAAGATAATTTAGGTTAAGTAGTGTGTAAGCTTAGGGACTGATGTCCTTGGCAGTTAAGTCCCACAAGATTTCACACACATTTGACTATTTAGAACTACTTCAACCTAACTAACCTAAGGACATCACACATATCCATTCCCGAGGCAGGATTCGAACCTGCGACCGTAGCAGGCACGCGGTTCCATACTGTAGCGCCTAGAACCACTGGACCACAGCGGCCAGGTACACAGTGACCATTTACGTGTTGGTTTTCCGTTACCCATATTCGACAATTCTGTGTACTGAGATATCCTGTCAGATGGAAATGGGATTCGTCTGTCCACAGAACCTTCAAGGGCCAATCATTGTCCACATCCATGCGAGCAAGAAATTCTAAAGCAAAGTCTTTCTTACTGGAAGATCAACAGGAAGCAACTCGTGCACGTTGGTAATTTTGAATGACACCTTCTTATGGAAAGTGGCATCACCTCTGCATGGGTAATTATTATAACAGTGGAGAACTTACAGAGAAGTCAGCCCATGTGACCGAGCGGTTCTAGGCGCTTCAGTCCGGAACCGCGCGACCGCTACGGTCGCTGGTTCGAATCCTTCCTCGGGCATGAACTTGGTGATGTTCTTAGGTTATTTAGGTTTAGGTAGTTCTAAGTTCTAGGGGACTGATAACGTGAGATGTTAAGTCCCATACTGCTCAGAGTCATTTGAACAATTTTTTCCTCCTACATTGCTGTGGCCACTGCTTCCACGTCGAATCAATTCGTTTCCTCCCTCTACCAGGTTGCACACCAAAATAACCCGTCTTTTCGAATTTCTGAATTATTTTCTCCATACCCACGGCAGTCATCGGACCAACTCCTCTTTTCAAACTCTCTAGTGTCCGGAACTTCTTCAGAGCGACTTATACACAGTCATCATTCTTGGAAGGCAGCTTTACAAGCTGAGCCCGATCCTACATTGTGACAGTCATGACGAACGTCACAGACGCAAAAGTAGGAAAAGCCCTGTACCCGGCGTGTTTATACCAACTTCAATGGGTCGTGCGGATGACGAGTGTTTTCATTTACGTATTCTGACATATACAGCACCATCTATTGATCAATTTTCACACTGTTATTTTTCTTCTGTCATACATTTTCCCCCTTCTCCGATAATATTCCATTGCAATTGACGTCATTCATACCAGTGGTGTTATTCCTACAGCGTTTTGAAAGTTTAACTTTAATTGTAATCACTCTGTATATGAGCGGAGAAGAGACGATTTGGGAATCATTCTAGAGATGATAAGTGGTGCAGATGCAGAAATCGGCCGACTTAACAGACTGTGACCAAAGTCATATTATTGTAGGCCTGTTTCTGGGAGCGAGCAATCGGAAACGGTGGAGTTGGTCGGCTGTTCAAGTTCTGCTATGGTGAGAAGCTATGGAAAAATTATTGAAGAATCTTGAAACAACGACTAGGCGACAAGATGTTCGACGTCCATACTTCCTAACAGAACATAGGAGTCGGAGACTTGCCTGCCTTCTAAAGTAGGGTAGGCGGTGATCCACGGCAGATCTGATGACAAAATACAGTGCCAGCGCAGGTAAAAGTGTTTTGGAACACACCGTTCAGCGCGCAGCGTTGAACATGGTGTACCACAACAACGACCCTTATTCGTTCCCGCGTTAACCCAACATAACATTGTCAATTTTGATTACAGTGTGCTCGGGAACATCGAGACTGGACCAAGGATCAATGGAGTCGTGTCGCCTGCTTGGATGAATCACGTTTCTTGTTAGACCAGGTCGATAGCTGTGTTAGGATACGTCGGCATCCAGGCGAGCGCCTCGTCGGAACATGCCCCGCGCCACGAACTCAGGCCGTTGGGAGCAGTATTATGTTAAGGGGGACATTCATCTGGGCTTCCATGGGGCTTGCGGTAGTAATCGAAGGTATGGTGACAGCTGTAGACTACGGTAATATTATTGGGGACCACCTGAAACCCCTTATACTTGATGTACTTATATGGATATGGTGTCTGTTCTTTCGGACATGTCCGAACCATATCCAATAAGTATATAGTTCTGGCAATACCGGCCATGACCTTCCGCTTCTGTGCGGACGCACACATATTACCCGAACTCTTACGGGACTTGGTAAGAATGTCTTCCACGAGTAATGAGTGTGTTGGGTAGGGACACTACGAATGTAGTGTATGGACATATAAGGTGAGAATGTGGGTATCGCGAGAGTCGTGCGCGGGATAGTCCCTGCAGTCGCACTGTCCTCTGTGCCGTCGGTGGCTCCGATGGATAGAACGTCTGACATGTAAGCAAGAGATCCAGGGTTCGAGTCGGGGTCGGGGCACACATTTTCACCTGACAGGAAACGTGTCCAGGCGCTACAGTACGGGACGTCCATATTGTACAACACCACAAGACGACCGATATCTCACCATCAGTGCCCGCAGACGACCACGGAGTACTGCAGGTAGCCTTGATGTATATCAACGCCCGTCAGCAACTGAATGTATTAATATATAATTCTAATTTCCTTATGCCTGATGTCTTCCTCTTCCAGCAGGATAACTGGCCTTGTTACAAGGTCAGAATAGTGCTGCAGTGGTTTGAGAAGCATTTTAGCGAACTCAGGTGATGTCTTGGCCATCAAATTCGACTTATATGAATCCAGTGGAACACAACTGGGACGTTATTTGGCGCCACCTCCGAGTCCACAAACCACCCGCCCGTAGATTACGGGAAGCCTGTGACCTGTGCGTGGGCATCTGGTGTCACAAACCTCTGAAACCCTGTCAAGTTCCTGTCGAATCCATGGCACGCAGAACCGCTGCTGAATTGCGTTCCAAAGATTGATCACCACACTTTTAAGCAGCTGCTCGTAACGTTTAGTCTCGTCATTGTAGTACTCTAGTGTCTCCTTGTTTATTTTTCTATTTTACAATGAAACTAGTACAGTTATAGTTTTTGACATTCTTAGGGCTTTTCTGTTTTCCGCCCCATTTCCAAGTTTCGGCTCACAACTCTTTCACGTTAAGTCACGTCTCATTCTCATTTCACGATGACAAGCCATACTAATGCAGGTATTAATGGTAATGTGTCATACCTACACTCATGCTCATAAATTAACGTTAATGCTGATACATGGTGAAACAACGCTCTGGTGGGCGGTTGGAGGGTTTCAGTCACCTCGGGGTATGACCATGCGGTGCATTTGACTTGTGGTCGTCGCACGGTGGGGCTGGCAGCAGTCCACATGCGCAGAGGTGTGTTGGTGCATGTCAGACTACGGTGCCGCGAGCAAGTGTGCAGACGTTATCAGACGTGCTAATGGTGACTGTGTGTTGAAAATGGCTCCAAGAACACATATCGATGACGTTATGAGGGGTAGAATTCTACGGCGACTGGAGGCTGGTCAAACACAGCAGGTCGTATCACGGGCCCTCCGTGTGCCACAAAGAGTGATCTCAAGATTGTGGCAGCGATTCCAGAAGACAGGAAAAGTGTCCAGGCGCTACAGTACGGGACGTCCACAGTGTAAAACACCGCAAGAAGACCGATATCTCACCATCAGTGCCCGCAGATGGCCACGGAGTACTGCAGGTAGCCTTGCTCGGGACCTTACCGCAAACACTGAAACAGTTGTCTCCAGTCTGCAGACGACTGAAAAGACATGGTTTATCCGTCCGGAGACCTGAAAGGTGCATTCCACTGACCCCTGGCCACAGAAGAGCCCGTAACAGGTGTCAATAACACAGTACACGGTCATTGGAACAGTGGTCCCACGTTATGTCCGTGGTGGAGCCCACGTATAGTCTCAACAGTGATTCTCGCGGGTTTTTCATCTGGCGTGAAACAGGAACCAGATACCAACCACTTAATGTCCTTGAAAGGGACCTGTATGGAGGTCGTAGTTTGATGGTGTGGGGTGGGATTATGATTGGTGCACGTACACCCCTGCATGTCTTTGTCAGACGAATTTTAACAGGTCAGGTATATCGGGACGTCATTTTGCACCAGTATGTCCGCCTATTCAGGGGTGCTGTGGGTCCCACCGTCCTCCTGATGGATGATAACGCACTGCCCCACCGAGCTGCCATCGTGGAGGAGTACCTTGAAACAGAATATATCAGGCGAATCGAGTGGCCTGCCTGTTCACCAGACCTAAACCCCATCGAGCACGTTTGGGATGCTCTCGGTTGACGTATTGCTGCATGTCTTTAAACCCCAAGGACACTTCAGGAGCTCCGACAGGCACTGGTGCAAGAATGGGAGGCTATACCCCAGCAGCTGCTCGACCACCTGATCCAGAGAATGCCAACCCGCTGTGCGGTCTGTGTACGTGTGCATGGTGATCATATCCCATATTGATGTCGGGGTACATGCGCAGGAAACAGTGGCGTTTTGTAGCACATGTGTTTCGGGACGGTTTTCTCAACTTATCACCAATACCGTGGACTTACAGATCTGTGTCGTGTGTGTTCCCTATGTGCATATGCTATTAGCGCCAGTTTAGTGTAGTGCCACGTTGTGTGGCACCACATTCTGCAATTATCCTTAATTTATAAGCGTGAGTGTATATTAACGCCAAACAAAATGCAGTTCTTGAGGCTAATGATACCGATAATTTCTCGGGAACACGGTACTGCAGTCTCCAGGTAAATGAGAATAAAGAATTCTGGCTATAGCAAAAAGTAAGCTAACGGAAGGAGTTAAATAGAATTTCGAAAGAGAAATATCGAAAGGTCGGATTTCGTATTCCAGGTATTCTTTCGCAAACAATTAAACAAAATTTTTGAGAGACGTATCTCATTGCAGAATAATAGTGAAGATATTTTCTGATAATTTCTTTAAGATTAAGAACGGCTCTTAGCAAAATTAACGTATTTGTGTACAGATGAAGCGATATTCTGAGCAGTAAAGGAACCGTGGTGCTAACTTTAGTTTCGGAAACCAAGTACCGATGAATATATACAAATACATAATGCACAAAGAAAGCAAGCATGCACGTCTTCCACATCCATCAGAAAGGAGGTTCATAGAAGAAACAAAACAGTGGAGGCCTAAAAGGTATCAATACGGAATTAGGAGCTCAAAAGACGGCAGCGAATTGCAGGAAGTCCCGGATGAACACAAACCGTTACAGCCATTCTGCCTTACAACGGGCGTTAGCAGTACACGAAAATAAATGCAAAACGGTTTTTTGCTCCCCTTAGAGACGGGGGAGGTACATTAATTGAAGTATTAAATTGTATCACATTTTTCGTCTACAGCGCTTGCACTCGGGGCCCCGTTGAGGATAATTAAGACTTTCGCTTCTTTTTAGATTTCCTCTTAATTCCAGCTGTAAATACTGGAAATGGAAAGATTTCTCGTGTGGAAAGATTAAACTGGAACCCGTATTAGGTTTAAAGCCCGAACACAGTTTCACAAATATATGCGTGTTCTCCCGATGACGCGGTATGTTTTCCTAAAAACAGACACCACGGTATTGTTGGAGAAAGTAATGCCTGATATAGTAGAGAAATTTTTCAAATTACCTTCTGGTTCTGGATATAATTAACTGGAAATAAAAATATACTTCTCTCGCTCTAGCCTCAAAATAATACAAGAAGCTTTGAATCTAACTTGCATATGGGTCATTGTTTGGACGGGTGGTGGCGATATCGTGTGGAGCGATATGCGGAGCGTTTCAGGCAAGGTTTTTGTAACTTACAAAATATTCAATGAAAGGAACACTTATTCAGAAGAAAAGTTACTCTTTCTGCGGAGTTGTGAGCATAGAGTGAAGCGACGAGGGATAATGTATAATTCGAAAACGTTGTCGAATCCTGTGAAAGTACATATGTAAAAGCATAACTGCATGCCGAAATTTCGGCACATATTTCTCTTCTTTGAGAAAAAGATCGTATCTGCACATCCATCAAAGAACTTGGAATTTTAAACAGTATCTAAAAACGCTAGCATGGCTAAAACAACGCACCGTGTATATGAGAGATGCCTTATAATCGTATTTTCTAACTGATTCGTTTATTTATAACAAGTCTGGCAAATTGGTTTACAACTAGGTTAAGGAGTTTTTATTACAATTTCAAGCCAATCGAAACAATGATGGAGTCTAAATAACGCTTACATGTTACAAATGCATGTGGTAACTAATCCAGACTTAGAAATTGAATGAAATTGTTCATAGAAATATATCCAAATTAAAATAAATTTCCATATAGGAAATATTATTCTACTTTTTTATAATTGTAGTTTTGATACTTTTTCTTTCCATTTCTGCCACAAAGAGCACACATGTTCCTTTAAACTGAATAGTATTCAAACACCGTTTGCACGCTACACATCGTAGCCAATTAGCTTCCGGCCGCATGTCACAGTAAAGTTCCAGATGTACTACAGATTAATCTTCATTGAATCTCTCCGACCCATCATCAGAGTGAAGAACTATTTTCTAATCGTTATCATTATCTGAAGAGAACTCGAATATCAATCTTGTCTATGCGTTCTTGAAAATTCTCGCACGTTTCTTTGACAGATGGGATTCATTTCTTTGCTTTTATGAGGCTCTTTCTTCAGTGTCTTGTTGTTTTTTTCTTTTTTTCTTCTTTCATTTTCCGTTTGGCAATATAAGTGAATCAGTTATGTTTCCATTTTGAACCAAATGGTTTTAAGTTTGAGGGAATAGGCCAGGTAATCCTCAGAGCCTTGCGTGGTGTTACTTGCACATTCTCGTTGGTATTAGAAGCAGAGATTGGAACTAAGAATTCATTTACTAAAGACTCCTTAGCAGAACTTGATGTGCTTGTACCTTATAAAGGGAGAGATGGGAACAGGAAAATGAGGTTAGGAAGAAAAAGCTATAGAAGTTCTTGTATATGAGTGAGAAGAAGAGAAACAGGAAAATTAGACGAGGAAGGTCTGATTGGAGGAGATTGATTAGAATGGCTTTGGTCACAGGATGAAAGATAAATTTAATAGCGTCCATATTAAATGGATAAACAACTGTAGCTCTAACTGCTGAAACGCCATTTTGAACATTAGCAAAACGAATCCATGCTGAATTCAACAATCTCCCAAAATGAGATGCAGAAATATTCTTGATGCCGTTGTTCACTTTCACAAACTTCTAGCAAGCACATTTCCAACATTTCTTCTGTTGTTTGAAAGCAATATAGTTCAATGGCTGAAGATAATGTGTGACATGACTCAGATGGCACATTGTAGTGATGTAACTGTCTCCGATTGCTTCTAATAAAATAACATTGTTCATATTTGACACACAGCCAACCAAGATAAGATTTTTTACCTGGAGGCTTTCTGGGAATGAAATGGTTTAGTAATCAATCCATGAGCAGTTCACTACTGTCGAGATTACTTCAGGCCTCATTCTGATAACTGTCCCTGGAGATGCTCCCTTTGGAATTCTTGTTTGCTGCCACATCATTGTGCAGTAAAAGAAGGTAAAGTTTTAAGGTCTAGCCCTAGACAGGCCATTTAGATCCGTCACACCAGCATGGCATCCTCTGCCAAAGGTGTCATCGGTTTCAGTATCGAGGGGCATGTAGTCAGCGAACCGCTATCCCGATTTTTGAATGGGTTTTTTGAACTTGCAACCGCTACTAACTGGTCGAATAACTTCTCAGTTGGCACCTCGAAGGCTTCCCTAGTTATGGGTATACAAACGAAGTTAGAAGATGCTCCAGAAACACCTTAGAAGGGAGGAAGCTTTGGCGAAGGAACAGCATGACCCCACCGAAAAGAAACCTATAATTAAGGCTAGTTTTCTAGTTCTGGTCTGGAATCGTCTACAATGAGACCAAGTGGAAAATAAAATTTCTAAATTCTGCTTTTGATGGCACATTAATAGTGGAAAAGAACCTAAGTCATATTTTTTACGCAGTTATAGGCCTTATCACTGGTGCTGAGAAGAGATTCCACTGTATGGGGAATGTAAAATTGTTTTTAATTAAGACATGCCCTTTTGATAGTCGCTGTGACGAGTTTTTATTTGCTGATACATGCCCGAAAGAACAGACGTCAAAAATATATTTAAAGGGCGTGAGGGCAACCAGTTTATCAGGGCAGATGCACACCATGTTCGACCTCTTAAGGGAATCGGCAAAATGCCCCATGTAATGAGGATGACGGAAGTTGACGTTCAACAGCTTTCCAGGTACAACCCAACAACTTCAGTTACCTATACAACCGTTTGACTCAGTTTAACCTATATGGTGTTGCGTTGCCAGGGGGACTCGTTCACATTCGTCAGTCACTTGGTTTCAGCATTACCACTACATAAGTGTATTACGAGTAGCAAGTTAATTGAAAGTGTTCTGTTCAAACATGGCAAGATATTGATGTCCTGAGCAGATTTGCATGACTTTTATGGCCATTCGCGCCAGTAGAAATGGACACGAGGCCGCATAACTGTATCAGATGGTGTTGTCAGATTGAAATCAGCCGAGTCATTTAACCTATTCTACTGTATATCGTCATGCTGTAGAGCACGATCCGTAATACCATTATCGATGGAGGAAGCTATCGTGTTGCTCGTATGCCTGACCAGGAAGAGCACATTCCACAGGATGTCGAAGAAGAGCCACGTATCAGCGCAAGACATGCGATGGCCTGTGGTACATGTCCAAGTTCAGCATGGAGGATACTACGTGAGTGATTCATGTACCTGTATCACCTTCAAAGTATCCAGGGCCTTATGCCTGCCAATCACCCACTACTAGAGTGCTTTTACCGATGGTTTATTGCCCAAACTGCGAGTCTATAGATTTTCCCTTCAATTTTTTTTACATACGAGACGAAGTCTGGAAGAGATGGAACAGCATATTTCCAAAACCATTGCATATGAGCTGATCACAAACCTCATACTACCGTACAGGCTAGACATCAGCGTCAGTTTGAGATTAATGCGTGGGCTGGAATGCTAAGTGTCTGTGTTTTAGGGCCTTACATTATCGCAGCACGCCTTAAATGTGTTGTCTACAGGAACTCTATTCCGTCTGTGTGATAACAGAGCCCTTTTTCTCAGTGAAGTGTAGGGGTATGAAGTCTAAATTTATGTCACATCAAAAGATACGGACATTTACGACACATATGTTGATACTCGCTAACTCACTCATTGAAAATTATAGGTTGTTTCCAGTTGTCCTAGAATCACGAAATTTGGAAGAAGCTAGGTCTCACAATAAAAGTAAAGTAAAAATTAAAAAAATGGTAATCTGTAATTATATCACATAAAAAATGTTTGTTTTGGGGTTGGTTATCCGACTTGAAAATTAAAATTGAAACACGCTCGGAAGTCTTGGAATTTACTGGACTAATATCTTCCAGTATCAATGCCGATAACAAACCAAAGCCGCCGAGATTTTCGATTCCGGAGATGTATGAACTGTTTATAAAGACAATTAAGTTTGTTCGGAAACCCGAGAGCCCGAGACCTACTCGCACCTGACGAACTGTATTTATCTGAACGTTTGTCTTTCCATCTGTTAAGACCCTATTTTCCAGGAATTGATAAACGTATCAAGTCGAAATTTATCCTAAAGATAAGGCCATTTATGTTGCATATTTTGATTTTGTCATCAAACCTTATTGGGTACTTCCTGTTGATATAGTATCAATAAATTTTAAAGAAGCAAGGTTTCACAGTGAAAGAAAAGGAAAAAATTAAGAAAAAGATGTTAATCTGTAATTATATCACATGACAAATATATCTTTTTTTTTCTTCCTTGTAAGCCTTGGAATTCCTGGGACGATATCTCGGAATTACTGATATCTATAACGGTCAAAAATCGTCGAAATTCTCCTTTTCCCGGGATGAATGATCTATCCATAATCATAAACAAGTTCGTACTGAGACCTCGGTGCGCGAGTTACCCGGACTTTTTCTTCTGCGACTTTGTCTTTGAATATCCGTTACTGCCCAACGGGAAAGATTTATTGACAACTGATCTGCCAGCTTCTTCAGTAAATAAATGTACTATAATATATATAATATATATATAATCCCAATTTACAAAACACGTAAAATAAATACCTGCAAGATGTACGTGTGTGAACGCCACTTACTACTCAAGTCATTTCCTTTAATGCTAATTTTTCTGTAAATAAGAATGCATCCAGAATATTGTGCCGTATGATATTAGTCAATGAAAATATGAAAAAAATGAACTTAATTAGTTCTGTGTCCCCTAATTTGGTGCCTATTCTTAAGGTGAAAGTTTATGAAAGTGAGCGTTTTACCAGATGTATATGATTTTTCCAATTCATGTTTTTGTTAATATAGGTACCTACGGATGATGAGTTACTTATCATAGTTGAAAACTGCGTAAGTAGAATTTTTAACAATTAAAACCTAGTCTGTTTGCGCAAAACCTATTAATAAATTACAAAAGATGTTACTCACTGCCCTCTGGATGCTTCTTAATGTAATTTCACAATAAGGTTTGTATACTCTTCAAAGAGGGCTCAACTAACTTCTGTTCCAGATAAAATTGTTGACCATTGAATACTATAACAACATTGAAAGCACAGAGGGAACCTTGCAACACGCCAATAGTGATTTTCCACCATTGACACGATGTTGCGTCTCGATTTACACTCCTGGAAATGGAAAAAAGAACACATTGACACCGGTGTGTCAGACCCACCATACTTGCTCCGGACACTGCGAGAGGGCTGTACAAGCAATGATCACACGCACGGCACAGCGGACACACCAGGAACCGCGGTGTTGGCCGTCGAATGGCGCTAGCTGCGCAGCATTTGTGCACCGCCGCCGTCAGTGTCAGCCAGTTTGCCGTGGCATACGGAGCTCCATCGCAGTCTTTAACACTGGTAGCATGCCGCGACAGCGTGGACGTGAACCGTATGTGCAGTTGACGGACTTTGAGCGAGGGCGTATAGTGGGCATGCGGGAGGCCGGGTGGACGTACCGCCGAATTGCTCAACACGTGGGGCGTGAGATCTCCACAGTACATCGATGTTGTCGCCAGTGGTCGGCGGAAGGTGCACGTGCCCGTCGACCTGGGACCGGACCGCAGCGACGCACGGATGCACGCCAAGACCGAAGGATCCTACGCAGTGCCGTAGGGGACCGCACCGCCACTTCCCAGCAAATTAGGGACACTGTTGCTCCTGGGGTATCGGCGAGGACCATTCGCAACCGTCTCCATGAAGCTGGGCTACGGTCCCGCACACCGTTAGGCCGTCTTCCGCTCACGCCCCAACATCGTGCAGCCCGCCTCCAGTGGTGTCGCGACAGGCGTGAATGGAGGGACGAATGGAGACGTGTCGTCTTCAGCGATGAGAGTCGCTTCTGCCTTGGTGCCAATGATGGTCGTATGCGTGTTTGGCGCCGTGCAGGTGAGCGCCACAATCAGGACTGCATACGACCGAGGCACACAGGGCCAACACCCGGCATCATGGTGTGGGGAGCGATCTCCTACACTGGCCGTACACCACTGGTGATCGTCGAGGGGACACTGAATAGTGCACGGTACATCGAAACCGTCATCGAACCCATCGTTCTACCATTCCTAGACCGGCAAGGGAACTTGCTGTTCCAACAGGACAATGCACGTCCGGATGTATCCCGTGCCACCCAACGTGCTCTAGAAGGTGTAAGTCAACTACCCTGGCCAGCAAGATCTCCGGATCTATCCGCCA
Organism: Schistocerca cancellata; assembly: GCF_023864275.1. Classification (NCBI taxonomy): domain Eukaryota; kingdom Metazoa; phylum Arthropoda; class Insecta; order Orthoptera; family Acrididae; genus Schistocerca; species Schistocerca cancellata. The sequence goes on from NC_064628.1 coordinate 277,703,795, forward strand.
TTGAGCATGTTTGGGACTGGATGAAGCGTCGTCTCACGCGGTCTGCACGTCCAGCACGAACGCTGGTCCAACTGAGGCGCCAGGTGGAAATGGCATGGCAAGCCGTTCCACAGGACTACATCCAGCATCTCTACGATCGTCTCCATGGGAGAATATCAGCCTGCATTGCTGCGAAAGGTGGATATACACTGTACTAGTGCCGACATTGTGCATGCTCTGTTGCCTGTGTCTATGTGCCTGTGGTTCTGTCAGTGTGATCATGTGATGTATCTGACCCCAGGAATGTGTCAATAAAGTTTCCCCTTCCTGGGACAATGAATTCACGGTGTTCTTATTTCAGTTTCCAGGAGTGTATATTAATCTAACATCCACGTGCAAATTTCTGTACCCTGTTTCATGAATAAGAACTAAAGGAGACCTGTGTTCAGCTACATATGCCATAAGAATTTAACGTCTTTAATAGATTATTATGATTTAATATTTAGTTTCAACCACTATTGCGCTATGGAGAGGAGCTACAGCAGCTTGAAGCTTTGAATTGGAGAGTGAGGTGCTCTCGGGTAGAACAACCACTAGTGCATTGTCTACAATAGGTAAGGATCCGGGTTCAACTTCCACTGTAGCACACAGTTATCTTTAATCAATCTATGATGCTAAGCAGTATTGATATAATGTATCAAACACAGATCGTTAGCCACTCTTTCCTTTTTAGGTCTATTATTTTGGTGTTTATCATTTCGGATCTGTAATCTGTCAAACATATATTAAATTTTGTCTTCTTATAATACACTTTTCCAATAAACACTTTAACTTCAGCCCGTACTGACAGAGATTACTATGTATTTCCATACAGACATCTCATTCACTCACAACAATTGACGTCCGTCTAACAGGAAAACGCCGACTGTAGTGTTTCACGCCACGTGTCACCGAATAAAGCGCTACTGTTTGGCACTAAACAAAGGCTTTGATTATGTAAATGGGCCACACTTCGGACAATTTGGAAAACCGACGCGGAAAATGTCACTTGTTTGCCACACACCTGCGGCATTTGAAACTAATCGAGAGCTCAGCCGCACGCCAGCGAATTTCTCGGTGAATAACTGCACACAAAACGACCCGTACTGGCTGAATACAATAGCCAGAGCAAACGATGCACGAGAGTGTGTTCTTTTAAGTCCGCCCTTTGACCGGACTGGTTTGCTACTGAATGACAATAGAATTCTTAAAGCGGCTTCCCATTTGCCTTAGGCTGAGGGGTAGGCTCAGTAATTATGTCCATCATTTTGTTCTACTCATTTTTTGTAGCTACAGAATGAACTGTTTCAGGCTAATAGTCTATAGTATCATGCTTTACAAGATACATTTCATCCATTACTTGCTTAAACATGGTGACACAGTACTTTTAGTCAAATATTTTATAGTAATTATTAGAAAAAGTGTTCAACTATCTACGAACCGCAACTTAGTTTTACCACAGTGGTGAATAATTGGGGATACGGTCGACTTCGACACAATGGTTCAGTAACAGTCTTTAATGTACACTAAGTGTTTAAGCTACCGCTTTTAATTTTCCACTGTCTTTTTTTAAAATTTTATGTCGTACACATGAATAAGTATTTCAATTAACACTTATGAAACGAAATTTTATGACAGTAACAAAGTGATATGTCCCAATAATAGAGACACTAGTCTGTTTTTCATGAGGAGTTGACAGAAAATTCCTGTTCAGGCAACTTCTTTCTTTAAGAACACTCTGATTTCATCCGCTATTACTGCCCACCTCAGCTATTTCTCATCTCAGAACATACGGAATATTGTCACTCGGGAATTAAACGATTAAGTTTCATCTTCGTTGAGTTTTAGTGGCTTCGTTTTATACTACGATGTCTGTCAAAATGATTACTCTTTCATCAAACTGCCTTTGTGTATAATTCTGTATATCACACAGTTGTTAAACGATTTCATTTTAGGTTGTGTGATCCTTTCAGCTAACAGTAAAGACGTGAAAATAGCAATAAAAAATTATTACCATTTTGTGTTCTCGTTTCAGTTGATTTTTTTCTGTACATTCCTATACCAACTAATGTGCTTCGGTACAATATCTTTTACTGTTTTACCATCGAAGTTAACTTTAATTCACAAGAGTTACGAAGACCATACATGTTCTGTATGAATGTAAAAACATTTACTAAGGCGTTGTCATTTATAGTATCACATTTAATAGCCATGTGTTTCAATGCTTGTATCACCTCCATCGTTGTATTCGCTTCCGTTTCCACACTTCAAAAAAAAGTGCACCTCGTTATTTACTTACAGTCATTCGTACTTATGTCACTTTGATGTCCATTTCCTTGTTTGAACAGTAGCTAGAGACAAAAGGTCTCAACTGTCGTAGCCTACCTATCACAAAACGCCACAGTGATCACACCTGTCAAAAGATCCAACTTTGACCCAGATTTGGGTATTCCAAGTCTTCCCTTAATCGTTCTGGGCTACGCAAAAAATGATACTTTTAACAAGCTTATTAACGATCTCTCCACCCGTACTTTTCCGACGTAAGCCCCGTCTGTCTTGAATACGACGTCTGTGACTCGTCAAACCCCAATCTAACTGTGAAACTTGTTTTTAATTTTCCGTACAGTTATCACATCCACTGTATCTCTCCATTTTCCATTTAAACAGCCATGGATGACCTAGCCTGATGTCTCAATTTAGTTTTCATTTCTTCCGACGGATAATGTTCCATTCCGTAGTTTTTTGTGTGTGTAATTGATACATTTCAAATTCAAAAGTCACTGAATAGATCACTGTATACAAATAGAAGTGTTTCCTTGCTGGAGCTTACGTTATTTTCGGCAAGCAGTGTTTGTAAATGACATAAAAGACGTTTTACCGTGGTTTGTGAGACATCGTAAAACGTGGATTCCTCCACAGATTTGTTGCTGCGGACGGGTCAGGAAGGGAAAGCGAATATTACCTCCCATAGGACCAAGTCTTGCCAAGCGTTCCGTTACAGCATAACTCACTCCTAAATACGTACACCATCAGTTTACCTAATTCATAACACCCTTGCATAGCACAATGTTTCAGTCAACTTCAGATTGACATTCCCCACTGTCTCAAGCCACATGTTTCGTTCCCACAAAAGAGTGTCTTCGAACCACTGACAACAATCAGTTCATTTCACTGTATATTCTTTTTGTAATATTGCGGAGAGAAGGGAAGACGAGGGCGTAGAAAACGGACCAGAAGCTGAGGTAAGATAATAAAGCAGAGAACAGTCAAATGCTAATTTATTGCAAACATTTGTTGAAAGCCATTTAGGGAAATTGCGAAAACCAACATCATGGTTATGGGCACCGATTTGGACACCGCTTATATGGCGAAAGTGGCTTAACGAGTTGGTCAAGTTGGCAGTCTTAATTACTTTCCGACCGGATTCGACGTAATTGCAGAGAGTTATCTTTAGTGAATACAGGGTGAACATTAATAAAAGCGACAAACTGCAGGGACGGATTCCGTCTGTAAATGGAGGACTCGCGCACAAATTACACAGAGCTTTACCTCCTTTGTATCCATAAAGCCCATTTCTAAATATCTTAAGTTGTACTTACGCTACTTGGTTATTCCACTTCCACAAAATATTGCAACCAATGGAGTACTTGCAGCGTTTTCACATAACAAATCCGGCTATGGAGCTTCTTGTGATTGTTCTTCCTTTCTTCCTTTGGTCGTCCTCCCTCCTCATTCATTTCAACTGGAAACTTCCCTTGTTATGAAGCGACGGAGAAACTGCACACTTCTTCAATGATCCTGACTTCAGCAGCCACCGATCCATGTTAGAAGTAATAAACTGGCCAAAAATCGACTTATGAAATAGGTCGTGCACTGACAAAGCAAGTTTAACATTCAATGATGCCTGGGGCCGCATACGTGCCAGCGAGCGCAGTGATTGGTCGACAAAGCTCGCTCCGCGCATGCGTAAAATGTTTCAGATCATCTAGCGCCGTGAGCCGACCCACAAACGACCCCCGTATTGTTGCGGAGCATTCTACGGTGCTAAACAGTGAATGCTTCCTCACTTACGAACCACAAAAGCTGCTTGGTAATACGACCTGAAGTAAAAGTACACATGTTTTTCACACGAAAAAAAACAACAGTGGTGAATTGATTTTCACATTTTTATTCAATAATTTTACTCTCTTATGAAATTTGTTATTAACAACCAAACCCAATTCAAAAGTAATAGCAGTGTGCATAACTATAATACTAGGAGAAAGGATGATCTTCACTATTCAAGATTAAATCTAACTTTGGCACAGAAAGTGGTGAATTATACTGGCACTAAAGTCTTTGGTCACTTACCAAATAGTATCAAACGTCTGACAGATAACCAACAAGTATTTAAGAAGAAATTAAAAGAATTTCTGAATGACAACTCCTTCTACTCCATAGAGGAATTTTTAGATATAAATTTAAAAAAAATTAAAAAACACAAAAAAGGAAAAAGTTGTTATATTAAGTATGTTGTTAAATTAACTTAATTATGTCATGTATTGGAAAATTTGACTCGTTCCACATCATTACGAAATATCGTATTCATGATCCATGGAACTAGTATTAATCTAATCTAATCTACACGATTTGGTGTATGGTGGTCGCGGACCCCCTAGAAATAGCCGGCGGATCCCCAAGGGCCGGCCGGGGTGGCCAAGCGGTTAAAGGCGCTACAGTCTGGAACCGTGTGACCGCTACGGTCGCAGGTTCGAATTCTGCCTCGGGCATGGGTGTGTGTGATGTCCTTAGGTTAGTTAGGTTTCAGTAGTTCTAAGTTCTAGGGGACTGATGATCTTAGAAGTTAAGTCCCATAGTGCTCACAGCCATTTGAAACATTTTTGAACCCCTAAGGGGTCCGCGGACCGCACGTTGGGAAGCCATGTCGTCGAGAGAAATCCGCTTGTGGTAAGCCTTGCTCTCATTGCAGATAATAGGGATAGTAGTGGTTGGCAAGCATGATATACATAACCGTACTTTCGCTCACACCGTTTTGGCCGCCCGCGTGCATGGAGCTTGTAGTAGGGATAGTCTCAACATCCTGTAGAAACCAGTAATCCAAATCTAGTGTACGCACAGTGCGCCACCTCCTGCATGTTCGTCTATTTGAAAGGATCCTTGATCACACAGACGGCCCAAAAAGGGTTTGAAATGTTGCGTGGTGTGTTTGGCGTCTGTAACGGTACTTGTTTCTTGTTTGCGTGTAGTCGTTCTGCCTCTCGACCGTTTTATTCTGCTAGATCGTACACAAAAGGAATCTCGGCTTGTTCCCCTCATGACTACCGGACCACTCTGCTGTCACGGTAACAGCCTACAACACACAAGGAACATACGCCACGTCAGCTCCATCTACCGTGACAACGATGCGTTTCCGGACACATTTTCATAGGACCTTTCATTCTCCACTTCTAGTCAGAGATCCGTCCCCGTAGTTTGTCAGCGAAAAAAAAAAAAAAAAAGGGAAGGCATGTTAGTGGACTCCACATTCCTTCATGTTGTGAATAATTGTGTCCCTGTGTCAGGTCGTGAAGTCACTGATATTACTCCCGACAGGCAGCTTCAGATTTACTATGTAGGGGATTAAATAGACACAACCGTTGCCGAGAGATATTTCTGAGCACATGCGCTTTAATGTATCGCATATTTTATGTTCCGAACACGAAATATTGAGAGGACAAGGTAAACGTCTGAACGTCTGTCTAAGTGGACGAATCACTCTTGTATGGTACTTACGCAGAGAAAGAGATGGAAGCATACAAAGGGTTATTAGCCTGTCTCAAATATTCTCTTTAAGCAAGGTAAAAGCGTTTAGAGAAAGAAACATTTCAGCTCCGCCAAGACTGCCAGTGGGCAGGAAGAACAATCGAGGCATTTCTGAGAATAGGTTATAGCAGGAATAGTGGTCGCGATAAGTGTCTCGTGTCATGGTCGGTGATAAGGGCTTCCGACGCAGGTTACACAATTGGATGACTTGACTGAAAGCTATCACCCACTACCCTTCTCCCGGGAAAATGATGGAAGTTGATATGGGTCACCCACGGGAAACCTCGCCCCTTACCCTCCTTCACTCGCTATACTCTCTTTTGCTTCACCCCACCTTCGACCAATGTGACTGAAACACCTTCTCGCCATCTTCGTATGTTATAACTGAGGAACCTGAGTGGCGGGTTTCACTCTGGAGCTGTTTACCTACATCTGCATCGGTACCCCGCAATCCACCTTACAGCTCGTGGCAGAGGGTACCTCATACCCACTATTAATCGTTTCCTTTCCTGTACTACTCGCACAAAAAAGAGATATAACTGACTGTCGATATATGCCTCCGTGTCAGCCCCAATTTCTCGTATCTCAGATCCATGGCCCTTACTTGCAGTGTATGTTGGTGGCAACAGAATCGTTATGCAGTCAGCTTCAAATGCCAATTTTCTAAGTTTTCTCAACAGTTTTCTTCGAAAAGAACGTCTCCTCCCTTCCATAGATTTCCATTTGAGGCCCCGAATCACCTCCGTAGCACTTGCGTAGTAGTAGCACTAGAGCATTTGCCCGCGAAAGGCATAGGCCCCGAGTTCGAGTCTCTGTGCGGCACACAGTTTTAATCTGCCAGGAAGTTTTGTAATCAGTTGTTTGTCTGCACTTGTGCATCATATCTACCGATTTTCGACCCATTCGGTTGATTTCTTTGCGATGCGTCATTTGTTTTTCCCTTAGAGCGTACTCCTAACGACCATGTGGAGCAATGACCACAGTTTTTTTTCGAACCGTTTGCGAAGGACCACTTTTCACACTAGTAACGTTTACTGCCTCGTCGTAGCCACGAACCAGAACATTCACAATGGTTTCGTTCTGTCATAGTCATACGATGTGAATGTCACAGTACCACTAGTATAATAAATCATGGTAGCAAGATACTGAAACGAAACGTTTAGAGAAGAAAGAGAGGATTGGTAGGAACGGAACTCGCAGAAGACCAGTTTAGGTTTCCGAGAAATTTGTAAAGTGCGAAAAGTTTCTATTTAATGTAAATAATGAAAACTCTGACGTTATCCACATGAGCAATAAAATGAATCCGTTGTGTTGCAGTTACGCGATAAATCAAACTAATCTAAAGGCTCTCAATTTAACCACATACTTCAGTATAACCATTACGAACAACTTAAATTGGAACAGTGACACAGATGTAACGCTGAGGGGAAGCCGAATCAAAAACTAAATTTTGCTTGCATAACACTTATAATCTGCAACAAATCTGTTTAAGAGACTGCGTATACTAAGCTTGTACAACCTCTGCTAGAATACTGATGTGCAGTATGGGACTCTTAGCCGTGAGAATTGCCGAAGGTCATCAAAAATTTGATAGAGGGACAGTTCGTTTTACATTATTGTGAAGTAGAAGAGACAGTGTCACGGATATGATACGAGACTTGCCGTGGCAATCATAACAAAGGCTGTTTATGATGCAGCGATATCTTTTGCATATTTACTCGTATTTTGTTGGTGCCCACCTACATAGAAGAAATGATCTTAGTAATAAAACAAGAGAAATCAAAGCTTGCACGGAAAGAGTTAAGTGTTAGTTTTTTCTACGAGCTATTCGAGAGTGGAACAGTAGAGAAACTGCCGGAAGGTAGTTCGATGAAGCCTCTGCCAGGCAATTAAGAGTGAACTGTATAGTATTTATGTGGATGTCGATGCATGTGTATAGGAACACACGAGGCAATGCTGGCGCTGCAACTGATTTTAAAAAATAAATTTAGTTACAGATTTAGAGCAAGCCCTTGACACTGTTGAATGTGATACACTCCTTAACATTCAATACGTAGTAGAGATAAAATATAAAGAGTGAGAGGCTATCTGCAGCTTATAAATAAATTCAACTGAAGTTATAAGAACCGAAGGACATAAAAGGCTTGTAGTAATTGAGAAGGTAGTGAGACATGGTTGTAGCCTGGTTCAAATGGCTCTGAGCACTATGGGACTTAACATCTGAGGTCATCAGTCCCCTAGAACTTAGAACTACTTAACCCTAACTAACCTAAGGACATTACACACATCCATGCCATAGGCAGGATTCGAACCTGCGGCCGTAGCGGTCGCGCAGTTCCAGACTGAAACGCCTAGAACCACTCGGCCACAACGGCCGGCGGCTGTAGCCTGTCTGAGATGTTATTCAATATGTTGATGGAACAAGCAGTAAATAAAGTCAACGACATTTAAAATAGTTAAAGCTCAGTGAGAAGGAACAACGAACATAAGATTTGCTGATGATGTAATTCTCCCAGAGATGGCAAAATACTTGGAAGATTAATTACCTACGCAAGCACGTCTATGAATGTATAGATGAATTTTAGCGACACACTTTGAATTTTAATTTCCCCACAAAGTGGGTCCAAACACCTATACGAGAGAAAACTACCTGAGATATCAAGGAATCGTTGATTTGATAATGGAGGAATTACAGGAGGGAGGATGGCGGCGATAGGAACAGTTCCAGTTGAGGCTATCTAATGAGCATCTAGAAACGTTTCTGTTTACTTTCAGCCAGCAAACATTAAGTATCCCCTTTCAAAATAAGCAGGAAACAATTTAAAACGCAAATAAAACACCACTAACTGAACACACCACTGGACAGATTAACAGATTTTAAAGAATAGGAAACAGTCGTAATCAAGCATTCATTGTATCAGTGCGATCAAGTCTCATTCATACACATGCGTTTAGGGAAAAGTCGGTTTCAGTTAATATTACAGAGGTATAGCAGAACGGCGAAAAATATAGTGCAATGTACGTAGTTAGCCTATTAAGAAATTTAACAGCACCAGCACATAATTCTTAATTTATTCGTTTACCAAATATATTTAGTTAAGTTTCAAATTATTCAGACTGGTGCTGATACCAATTTTTTTGTTTAAACTCATATTTAATTTACTTTAGCAGACAAATATGTCCGTTAGGGTGCCCATCACAAAATTCTTTCTATACGCATTGAACACTTCCGTCCTGTTTTGATTACCTGGTGGTAATCTTTCTCTGCTATAGTTCACACGAAGTCCTCGGGCAAACAATCGGAGTTCAAATACGACTACAATAACTTGACTTCTCTTCCACTTATGTACATAAAGCAGATAAATACAGGCTTCCACTAGTGAAAGTCAATGAAAATATTATGATAGTTCATTTTTTATAAATAAATACACAGTTATGTAGAATTTAGTTACTGAGGTACAGCAATAATGGCAAATTCAAATCACAGATTACATACGAAAAATTTAACTCTTTCAACAAAAAGTTAAATCATTTGTGAAAGTCTTTTATTACAGTCTAATTCCGATAAATATGTCTCATTCGTGTTGCTTATAGCAACAAAATATTACAGAAGCTAATTATGACAATGTGAAATATTCTTTACAGTATTCAGTGTATTCGTTCGGAACTTGCCGTAAATAGGCCGATGCCTTTAGGGGCTGTGGCGTTTCACTAGATGTAAACTGTCTGGCTGGCAGGAAATCCGCTGTTTATTTTTCGAAGTTTACACGTTTCAGCGGATATCGTCCCACGTTGCCCGAATTATCCACATTCTCTCCGGCCGCGCCAGCATCGCAATCGCTACGCAACTCAAACTCCTACCCTCCTCTCGTTTTTCCCACTGTTTTTGAGCTGCTTCTCCTTCCACGAGGCCTGCATTTGCACATACCGGCGCACAGACGTTTCCGAGAGAGGAAGAAAATGGGAGGCTCAAACAGCGTTGCCGTATTGGATAGAATTCGTTCATGCATTCGACATGAACGGAAACCATTTCCGCAGCCGCTAGCTGCGAGCGAAAAGAGTACAACCGGCTGTATATTTTTGAAATTGCTGTGAAATGTTTTGCTTGTTCGCTCAGTGCCTCTAGCTATTAATGAAGCGTTTCAGTGTTCTGTAGTCATTTATGGGTGGCGATATTTGCAGTCGGTTTTTCTGACGATCTGAAAGAAGAAACACGTTTCTGTGGGTGGGAGAAATAATACAAAAATAAATAGCAAACGTTCACAAGAACAACCGACTGGCTGGAAAACAAGAAGCACTAGGAAGAAGTGGAACTTCGAGGGTTACGTATACAGACAGGACTGCAATAGTGAATGCTGCAAATAAATAATAGGGCAGCATTGTTCGCTTGGAGGGGCTGCGTAGTGACCTGTCCACTGACACTAACTGTTAGCAACTCAGTTATCAAGCTACAAGTGTTGATAATTCTCGGAATTGTTAAGCGACATGAAGTTATTGACTGTCTGACTAAGCAGCTGTAATTCCTTTGGACACCAGGTCAACACCATTTGTGTCCATCTCGCCTTACTGTACATATTAAGTATTTTGAAATGTAGAGACAAGTGTGCGTCTTGAGCGATGTGATGTGAAATTAAGGTATGGATAAATAATAATTATCTGGCCACAGGCCGTAAGAAATGTCCTTCCTGGTGAAACTTCGTAGGAGATTAAACCTATCTGCCGGACTGAGACTCGAAATCAGGAGCATTGCCTTTTGCGGGCAACTGCTCTACTGACTGAGCTACCCAAGCATGACTCATGTCCTGTCCTCATAGCTGTACCCCCGTCAGTACCTCATCTCCTACCTTTCAAGATTCACAGAGGTTCTCCTGCGACACTATCACTACTGGGAGAAAGAACATCGTGGAGAAGTGGCCTAGCCACAGGCCGAGGGTTGTTTATGAATGAATTTTTCACGCTGCAGCGGAATGTGCACTGATATGAAAGCACCAAGCAGATTAAAACTGTGTGCCAGACCGAGGCTTCAGCTCGGTACCATACTGGAAACATTCTCAGGCTTGGAGTAAGGCATGTCGGCGCAGTATCCTCTCTTCCCGGACTGTCAGCCCCACAAGTTAAGCGGTAGAACGTCTGTCAAGTTTGGAAGGCAGGGGATGAGGTACTGGCGATAGTAAAGCTGTGAGGTCACGAGTCACCCTGGGATAACTCAGCAGATGAGCACTTGTTACACGACTATTTTTCCCAAAATTGTGATGTAACTAATGCAAATCGAGAGTTACAGATACCCATTAAATAGGAGTAGTTTATCCTCACAATTGTATGAGGTGTATCAGTGACCGCCAGTACTTAATTGACATAGGTCAGATTTTCATAGCGAATTAAATAGTTCACCCAAGTAAGGGGCCACAGTGAAGGTATATTAAACTCGGCTATAAGCCAGCAGACGTGTAGCAGGTAACATTAGCCATGCAGGGGAGGGAGACCCAATAAGAATTCCAGAAAGGGCTACCTGGCGGTAGCAAAGGTTAAACACACTTGCTAAGGCTGGCCTTTGCTATGAAGAGCAGCTCCTTGGCACTACTTTCCTGAAGCCACAAAGCACATTTGATTTCCCATAGAGTGAGACCACACCGGCGACGTCTGTTTTTGTGACCTGAATATGGATGGAGGAGCTGAAGCATTTTTGACGATCGGACCTTCTTTGAAACGCCACCTTTAAGAGCGCGGTATGCTGCCAAGCTCAGAGACTGAGAAACACAGAAGCTTAACAGAATGTAAGAACAGCCAGGATTTGATAATATAAATAGTTTAGAACAGGCGTGACCTATAATTCGGCCTGCGGCCCATGCCCTCGCACGAGTGCCATAGAGATCAGCGCGGCTGGCATGTTTCTCCACAGCCACCTCACGTGTCTGAGCGTGAGAATGGGGGGAACTATGACCGCGACACATTTAAATGGCAATGCAGTCATACCGCGTGAGACTTGGTTTCGCCTTTCACATTTCTCAACGACAAAGAAAAAAAAAAATTTTTTTTCGAGTTATCTAATTACTTTTGGCGCGCTGAAGCCACAGTTTTTACAAATGTCTGTCAAACACACATGTTGATCAAAATTTTGTAACACTTTTGCAATCTCAATACGGAGCAGTGAAAACTCTACCTGAGAAAAGCAGTGTAGATGACCTGAACAGTGCTTACGTTAAAGCGATTTGCGTTTAAAACTGAATTACCTTGCAGATCAGTGAGTTATATTTGCACATGGACACGGGAGCTTTCAACTCAAACGGTAGATAGTCTTGAAAGCAGCTTGAGGATAAATGTAAGACTAGCAGTGTCCTCAAAACGTGTATGAAATTAAACTTGTAATTCTTTCAAAACCGCAATTAATTCTTCAGTTCTTCTGTTTTCTTTAACGCCAGTGAGCGTAGGGAACTGGATTCTGTTTGTCGAAATACGTCCTTTTTACAACACGATTTTCTCTTTAAATGCATCTCTAGCAAATCAGGAGCAAGTTGTTTATCTATATATAGTGTTCTACAGTGGACAGTGTGCATTCCAGTCCACCTAAAATAGTCTGCCGGGGTGGCCGAGCGGTTCTAGGCGCTACAGTCTGGAACCGCCCGAGCGCTACGGTCGCAGGCTCGAATCCTGCCTCCGTCAATGATGTGTGTGATGTCCTTAGGTTAATTAGGTTTAAGTAGTTCTAAATTCTAGTGGACTGATGACCTCAGAAGTTAAGTCCCACAGTTCTCAGAGCCATTTGAACCAATCCACCTAAGTTACAAGGTTTGCAATATTTTCAAAATGTTCTAATTTTTGTTCCTGCGTTTCGTTTTGCTTCATAAATTCAACAATAATGAGCCTGCAGTCTAAATATAGTTCCAAGCATGCCCCTCAACTTGACCAATCTATTATGAAGTAATTTATAAAGTGTACACGCTCTTCGTTTAGTTTAATTCAAAAGCTCAGCAAATGCCAGAGGAATAACGCGTGTGACTTCAGAAATTTAACTGTTTCTTTATGGGCTGCACGCCTGCAAATTTAGCACAAACAAGTAGAGAACACTGAATCCCATCTGTCGATCTCTGTAATTTTTTGCTCTTCCACTGCCAACTAAATCTTTAAATTTTTTTCTATGCAGTATTTTAACGTCATTTCATAACAAATTTACGGTACACGTCGCTTATACGACTACATAATATATAGGTATAGTGCGAATTCTCATCCCTCTCTTCGATTATTCTCATTCGTTTTTAAAGGCTGGTGACGATAGATCGTTGTTGTTGTTGTTGTTGTGGTGTTCAGTCTAAATACTGGTTTGATGCAGCTCTCCTTGCTACTCTATCCTATGCAAGCGTCCTCATGTACCAGTAACTAATCACATCCTTCTGAACCTGCTTAGTTTATTCATCTATCCGTCTCCCTCTACGATTTTTACCCTCCACGCTTCCACCCAGTACTAAATTGCTTATCTCTTGATTCCTCAGGACGTGTCCTACCAACCGTTCCCTTCCTCTACTCAACTTGTGCCAAAAATTCCTCTTCTCCCCAGTTCTATTCAGTACCCTCCCCCCCCCCCCCAAATAGTTATGTGATTTACCCATCTAATCTTCATTTCTTCTGTAGCACCACATTCCAAAAGCTTCAATTCCTTCTTGTCTAAACTGTTTATCATCCATGTTTCACTTCCACACATGGCTACACTCCAAACAAATACTGTAAGAAAAGACTTCCTCATCGTAAATCTATACTCGATGTTAACAAATTTCTCTTTCACGAGGGTATTTTTCATCATTTCTTCACCAGACCCGTTTCGCTTTATTTAGGTAAAGCATCATCAGTGGTCTGTAATTAAGTTTATTTATTTTTTCATTGGCTTTTTAGGTCGAAAAACAGTTCGTTATGAATAGCTTGGTTTGTACTTACGGTGATTTTTCGGCTTTTTTCTCGCTTACAACGGAAAAGACCGTCTGCTAGTACATAGTTGTTTTTCTGTGTTACACATTGATACTTTTCGTCTACTTTTAGTTTTACTGCAGCACTATGCGTTTGTCACAACACACTTTTATGCACACCACAGTATTCTGTTTGATTCCGTACTTCAAGTACACTACTGGCCATTAAAATTGCTACACCAAGAAGAAATGCTGATGATAAACGGGTATTCATTGGACAAATGTATTATACTAGAACAAACATGTGATTACATTTTCATGCAATTTGGGTGCATAGATCCTGAGAAATCAGTACCCAGAACAACCACCTCTGGCCGTAATAACGGCCTTGATACGCCTGGGCATTGAGTCAAACAGAGCTTGGATGGCATGTACAGGTACAGCTGCCCTTGCAGTTTCAACACGATACCACATTTCATCAAGAGTCGTGACTGGCGTATTGTGACGAGGCATTTGCTCGGCCACCATTGACCAGACGTTTTCAGTTGCTGAGAGATCTGGACAATGTGCTGGCCAGGGCAGCAGTCGAACATTTTCTGTATCCTGAAAGGCCCATACAGGTCCTGCAACATGTGGTCGTGCATTATCCTGATGAAATGTAGGGATCGAATGAAGGGTAAAGCCACGGGTCGTAACACATCTGAAATGTAACGTCCACTGTTCAAAGTGCCGTCAATGCGAACTAGATGTGACCGAGACGTGTAGCCAATGGCACCCCATACCATCACACCGGGTGATGCGCCAGTATGGCGATGACGAATACACGCGTCCAATGTGCATTCACTGCGATGTCGCCAAACACTGATGTTAACAGGATGATGCTGTAAACAGAACCTGGATTCATCCGAAAAAAATGATGTTTTGCCATTCGTGCACCCAGATTCGTCGTTGAGTACACCATCGCAGGCGCTCCTATCTGTGATGAAGCGTCAAGGGCAACCGCAGCCATGGTCTCCGTGCTGATAGTCCATTCTGCTGCAAACGTCGTCGAACTGTCCGTGCAGGTGGTTGTTGTCTTGCGAACGTCCCCATCTGTTGACTCAGGGATCGAGACGTGGCTACACGATCCGTTACAGCCATGTGGATAAGATGCCAGTCACGTCGACTGCTAGTGATACGAGGCCGTTGGGATCCAGCACGGCGTTCCGTATTACTCTTCTGAACCCACCGATTCCATATTCTGCTAATAGCCATTTGATATCGACCAACGCGAGCGGCAATGTCGTGATTTGGCACGGACTTCAATGCGAGATGCCTTTAATAGGTTCCACAACGAAACATTGTCTCGAAATTTGGTGGAAAATCCGAAGAAATTCTGGTCGTATGTAAAGTACACAAGCGGCAAGACGCAGTCACTACCTTCGCTGAGCAGTGCCGATGGAACTGTTACTGACGACTGTGCCGCTAAAGCGGAGATATTGAACGCAGTTTTCCGAAATTCCTTCACCAGGGAAGACGAATGGAATATTCCAGAATTTGAAACACGAACAGCTGCTAGCATGAGTTTCTTAGAAGTAAATACCTTAGGGGTTGCGAAGCAACTCAAATCACATGATACGGGCAAGTCTTCAGGTCCAGATTGTATACCTATTAGGTTCTTTTCAGATTACGTTGATACAGTAGCTCCCTACTTAACAATCATATACAACCGCTCGCTCACCGATAGATCTGTACCTACAGATTGGAAAATTGCGCATGTCTCACCAGTGTTTAAGAAGGGTAGTAGGAGTAATCCATCGAACTACAAACCTATATCATTGACGTCGGTTTGCAGTAGGGTTTTGGAGCATATACTGTATTCAAACATTTTGAATCTCCTCGAAGGGAACGATCTATTGATACGTAATCAGCATGGTTCCAGAAAACATCGTTCTTGTGCAACGCAGCTAGTTCTTTATTCGCACGAAGTAATGGCCGCTATCGACAGGGGATCTCAAGTTGATTCAGTATTTCTAGATTTCCGGAATGCTTTAGACACCGTTTCTCACAACCGACTTCTAATCAAGCTGCGGGCCTGTGCGGTATCGTCTCAGTTGTGCGACTGGATTCGTTATTTCCTGTCAAGAAGGTCGCAGTTCGTTGTAATAGACGGCAAATCATCGAGTAAAACTGAAGTGGAACTGTTCCCCAGGGAAGCGTACTGGGACCTCTGTTGTTCCTGATCTATATATATGACCTGGGTGACAATCTGAGCAGTTCTCTTAGGTTGTTCACAGATGATGCTGTAATTTACCGTCTAGTAAGGTCATCCGAAGACCAGTATCAGTTGCAAAGCGATTTAGAAATGATTACTGTATGGTGTGGCAGGTGGCAGTTGACGCTAAATAACGAAAAGTGTGAGGTGATACACATGAGTTCCAAAAGAAATCCGTTGGTTTTCGATTACTCGACAAATAAAACAATTCTCAAGGCTGTCAATTCAACTAAGTACCTGGGTGTTAAAATTACGAACAACTTCCGTTGGAAAGATCACATAGATAATATTGTGGGGAAGGAGAGCCAAAGGTTGCGTTTCATTGGCAGGACACTTAGAAGATGCAACAAGTCCACTAAAGAGACAGCTTACACTACACTCGTTCGTCCTCTCTTAGAATGTTGCTGCGCGGTGTGGGATCCTTACTTGGTGGGATTGACGGAGGACATCGAAAGGGTGCAAAAAAAGGGCAGCTCGTTTTGTATTATCACGTAATAGGGGAGAGAGTGTGGCAGATATGATACGCGAGTTGGGATGGAAATCATTAAAACAAAGACGTTTTTCGTCGCGGCGAGATCTATTTACGAAATTTCAGTCACCAACTTTCTCTTCCGAATGCGAAAATATTTTGTTGAGCCCAACCATCGTAGGTAGGAATGATCATCAAAATAAAATAAGAGGAATCAGAGCTCGAACAGAAAGGTTTAGGTGTTTTCCAGCGTGCTGTTCGGGAGTAGAATGGTAGAGAGATAGTATGATTGTGGTTCGATGAACCCTCTGCCAAGCACTTAAATGTGAATTGCAGAGCAATCATGTAGATGTAGATGTAGATGTAGATACGATAAACCGCAATTGCGACAGGCTAAAATCCGACCTTTATCAAAGGCGGAAACGTGATGGTACGCAGTTCTCCTCCTTACATGAGGCATCATAAAATTGTTTCACCAGGCAACGCCTGTCAACTGCTGTGTGTATGAGAAATCAGTTGGAAACTTTCCTCTTGTCAGCATGATGTAGGTGTCGCCACCGTTGCCAACCTTGTGTGAATGCTCCGAAAAGCTAATCATTCGCATATCACAGCATCTTCTTCCTGTCGGTTAAATTTCGCGTTTGTAGCACGTCATCTTCGTGGTGTAGCACTTTTAATGGCCAGTTGTGTATATGTCGATGTTTGTGTTTGCTAGTGTAGCCAACACAACCTTTCCACTATTTTGTCTTTGACCTACAAACATTCTTTTTTAAATTAGATTATTGTATTGTGTAATTCTTCTAAAGTATGTTTCTGTGTATCTATACACTGTGTAAGGGTAGAGAAGGAGTAGCGATGGAGGTTTTTTTTTTTTTTTGGAGGAGAAACCATGATGAGTGGACATAGGTATATAGCATAGGTATATAGCAGTGTGATGGAGTGTGGGTTAGAGGAGATGTTGAGGAGCGAGAGGTGAAATAAAACTGTGAGTGAGGGGGGAGGGGGGGGGGGTGCGAGGTTGGGGATAGTGGGAAGGGGTGAAGGATGAGAAGGATGGAAAAGGCTCTTTCTGTTTCATTGATTTCATCAATTATTCTAAATAGAAAACAAATTTCTCTTCTTCAGAAACGCACTCCTTACCATCGCCAGTCTATATTTTAATTCGTCTCTACTTCTATCATCATTAATTATTTTGATGCCTAAATAGCAGTACTCATCTACTACTTTAAGTGTTTCATTCACTAATCTAATTCCCTCAACATGATCTTATTTAATTCGGCTACATTCCATTAACCTCGTTTTGGTTTTGTTGATGTTCATCATATATCCTCCTTTCAAGACACTGTCCGTTCCATTCAGCTGCTTTTCCAAGTCCTCCGTAGTCTTTGACAGAATTGCAACGTCATTGGCAAAACTCAGGGTTTTTATTACTTCTCCCTGGACTTTAATTCTTACTCCAAAGTTTTTCTTTGGTATCCTTTACTGCTTGCTCAATATACAGATTGAATAACATCGGGGATAGGCTACAACCCTGTCTCACTCCCTTCCCAACCACTGCTTCCCTTTCATGCCCCTCGACTCTTATAACTGCCATCTGGTTTCTGTACAAATTGTAAATAACCTTTCGCTCCCTGTATTTTACCCCTGCCACCTTCAGAATTTAAAAGAGTATTCCACTCAACATTGTCAAATGCTTTCTCTAAGTCTACAAATGCAAGAAACGTAGGTTTGCCTTCCCTTAATCTATTTTCTAAGATAAGTTGTAGGGTCAGGATTGCCTCACGTGTTCCAACATTTCTATTTAATCCAAACTGATCTTCCCCGAGTTCGGCTTCCGTCAGTCTTTCCATTCATCTGTAAAGAATTCATGGTAGTATTTTGCAACCGTAACCTATTAAACTGACGTATCGGTAATTTTTACACCTGTCAGCACCTCCTTTCTTTGGTATTGGAAAATATTATATTCTTCTTGAAGTCTGAGGATATCTCACTTGTCTCATATGTCTTGCTCACCAGATGGAAGAATTTGGTCATTACTGGCTCTCCCAAGGCTATCAGTAGTTCTACTGGAATGTTGTCTATTCCTGGGGCCTTGTTTCGACTTAGGTCTTTCAGTGCTATGTCAAACTCTTCACGCAGTATCATATCTGCCATCTGATCTTCATCTAAGTACTCTTCCATTTCCATAATATATGCTCAAGTACATCGCCTTTGTATAGACCCCGTTTATACTCCTTCCACCTTCCTGCTTTCCCTTCTTTGCTTAGGACTAGTTTTCGATCTGAGCTCTTGATATTCATACAGGTGGTTCTGTTTCCGCCACAGGCCTTGTAACGGTAGCACCGACCACCTTAAGCGGCAATCGATACTAACGTTATATGGCTCCGAGGAGTTTTTGAAGATCTGACCGTGGGATAACCTAATGGAACAAGAACAATCAATCTGGGATTCGTTTCCGAAACACTCCAGCAGAGTATAGAGAACAATAAACAGGTGCATTACGGACAGACGTTCTCCCATCACAAAAGCAAGTTTTAACATTACATATTAAAACCGTACGCCAGCCCAATTGGCATTCTAGTGTCAAGCGAAATGATAAAACAGTAGGCAATGCTAAGGCTAACGTAACTTTCCTTCACACACACACACACAAACACACACACACACACACACACACACACACACACACACAAAACTCTTTCCTTATAACTGTGCATACTACAACACAGTAACCTAAATTTGCAGATAAATGTGCTACTAACAAACAAATGGCTAACGAGATAGTAAACAATAACATATGCTTCTCAACAACACGTACCTTAAATGAGCAGGGTGTAATAGTTTATAAAACCAGTTACCGACACAAGTGAAACTAGTAGCAATACTGAGCAGAGAAAAGCTTGAAATAATCCTGAATTTAAATAAAGGGGTCTGCTGATGATCAAAATCTATAACATCATTGCTTAGTACAGGGTCTCTATGCTTGCGCATTAACCAACTTGCATTAGAACAGATAACACAATAAACAGTTCTTTCTTAAACTCGGTTTGAAGCACCTAAACGGAATACAAATCTAACACTGGCCCTGAAGGAGCCTTTTCATTGCTTCATTAACTAACTAGCCTAATATATGAGCCGGTCGGGGTGGCCAGGTGGTTCAAGGCGCTACAGTCTGGAACCGCGCGACCGCTACGGTCGCAGGTTCGAATCCTGCCTCGGGCATGGATGTGTGTGATGTCTTCAGGTTAGTTAGGTTTAAGCGGTAAGTAATCTTATTATTAATTATTAGTTATGTAAAGTACAACAAACTATAAGTTAGTTAGGTTTAAGTGGTAAGTAATCTTATTATTAATTATTAGTTATGTAAAGAACAACAAACTATAACTCTTCAAATAACAAATGTGCTTTCATAAGCAGTATTTGACCTACTCACAATTATAATTGGCTGTGCAAATAACATCACAACATTATATTCGAGTTCAAATACTTTTTCATAATTAATTAGAACATTCAGAATTAAATTTACTAGGATAGGATTTCTATCTAGGTTTGTGATTTGGGATAATCACTGGTGTAACATAGAGTTTTTAGCAACACCACGATTATTGTTATGAAATCAACCAATTTTCAGAAATACCTTAGCACTTGCAACCTACGTCCTCAATTATTTGCTTGACGTATTCCAATCTCTGTCTTCCTCTACAGTTTTTGCCCTCTACAGCTCCCTCTAGTACCATGGAAGTCATTCCCTCATGTCTCAGCAGATGTCCTATCGTCCTGTCCCTTCTCCTTATCAGTGTCTTCCACATATTCCTTTCCTCTCCGATTCTGCGTAGAACCTCCTCATTCCTTACCTTATCAGTCCACCTAATTTTCAACATTCGTCTATACACCACATCTCAAATGCTTCGATTCTCTTCTGTTCCGGTTTTCCCACAGTCCATGTTTCACTACCATACAATGCTGTACTCCAGACGTACATCCTCAGAGATTTCTTCCTCAAATTAAAAGGCCGGTATTTGATATTCGTAGACTTCTCTTGGCCAGAAATGCCTTTTTTGCCATAGCGACTCTGCTTCTGATGTCCTCCTTGCTCCGTCCGTCATTGGTTATTTTATTGCCTAGGTAGCAAAATTCCTTAACTTCATTGACTTCGTGACCATCAATCCTGATGTTAAGTTTCTCGCTGTTCTTATTTCTACTACTTCTAATTCCCTTCGACTTTCTCCGATTTACTCTCAAACCATACTGTGTACTCATTAGACTGTTCATTCCGTTCAGCAGATCATTTAATTCTTCTTCACTTTCACTCAGGATAGCAATGTCATCAGCGAATCATATCAGTGATATCCTTTCACCTTGTATTTTAATTCCACTCCTGAACCTTTCTTTTATTTCCATCATTGCTTCCTCGATGTACAGATTGAAGAGTAGGGGCGAAAGGCTACAGCCTTGTCTTACACCCTTCTTAATACCAGCACTTCGTTCTTGATCGTCCACTCTTATTATTCCCTCTAGGTTGTTGTACATATTGTGTATCACCCGTCTCTCCCAATAGCTTACCCCAACTTTTTTCATGATCTCGAACAGCTTGCACCATTTTATATTGTCGAACGCTTTTTCCAGGTCGACAAATCCTATGAAAGTGTCTTGATTTTTCTTTAGCCTTGCTTCCATTATTAGCCGTAACGTCAGAATTGCCTCTCTCGTCCCTTTACTTTTCCTAAAGACAAACTGATCGTCACCTAGCGCATTCTCAATTTTCTTTTCCATTCTTCTGTATATTATTCTTGTAAGCAGCTTCGATGCATGAGTTGTTAAGCTGATTGTGCGATAATTCTCGCACTTGTCAGCTCTTGCCGTCTTCGGAATAGTGTGGATGATGCTTTTCCGAAAGTCAGATGGTATATCGCCAGACTCATATATTCTACACACCAAAGTGAATAGTCGTTTTGTTGCCACTTCCCCAAATCTGGTCAATCTGCAGAGTACCAAATGCAACAATTTAGTGAAAGGTTCGTGGTAATGGTGGCTGTTACGGTGGCCCTTCTGGCCTCAAAACTCCAGGGATATGAGCCACAATGATCCGCTACTGCTAGTGAGGTGTTAACCACAGCACTGCTACGGGACTTCCCCACATCTTTTACATTTAACCCTAGGTTCTCTAATTATGGACCAAGTCATTTGCAGTACATTGCAGAAGTGTCATTTCGGTAGTTATTTAAATTCACAAGCATACATTAAACAACATCGTTCATAAATGACACTGAAACATTTATACGCAGTCAAAGAATTTCCATGGCAGATATAACACTTTATAAAAGCAACACTACAAATTGACATAGAAATATCGATACAGATACAAAATAGATCAAAAATAGATTTTACAGCCGCTTTAATTTTTCTGTAAGCGGTATATATCTTACGCGTAATGAATTATTCTTCTACATTCTTGCATATGTCCTTTAGCCACTCCTGCTTCCCCATTTCGCACTTCCTGTCGATCTCATTTTTGAGACGTTTGTATTCCTTTTCGCCCGCTTAATTTACTGCAATTTTATATTTTGTCCTTTTATCAATTACATTCAACACCTCTTTTGCTACCCTAGGACTTCTTCTAGCCCTAGTCTTGTTACATACTTGATCCTCTGCAGCCTTCACTATTCCGTCTCTCAATGCTACCCATTCTTCTTCTGTCTTCCTTTCAGCTATTCTTGACAATTGTTCCCTAATGCTCCCTCTAGAACTATGTTCAACTTCTGGTTCTTTCTGTTTATCCAGGCCCCACCTCCTTAAATTCTTACCTTTTCGCAGTTTCTTCAGTTTTAATCTACTGTTAATAACCAATAAATTGTGGTCAGAAACCACATCTGCCCCTGGAAAAGTCTTACAATTTAAAACCAGGTTTCTAAGTCTCTGTCTTTCCATTATATGATCTACCTGAAACCTTCTGGTGTCTCCAGGTCTCTTCCACGTTTACAACCTTCTTTCATGATTGTTAAGCCAAGTGTTTGCTAATATTCAGTTATGCTTTGTGCAAAATTCTACCAAGCGGTTTCTTCTTTCATTCCATGCCTCTAGTCCATATTCACCTCCGGCTTTTCCTTCTCTTCCACTTCCTACTATCGAATTCCAGTCCCTCATGACAATTAAATTTTCGTCTCCCTTGACTATTTGAATAATTTCATTTATCTCATCGTAAATGTCTTCCATCTCTTCATCATCTGCATAGCTAGGTGGCATATAAACGTATACTATGGTGGTAGACGTGTCTGACTTAGCTACAATAATGAGTTCACTGTGCTGTTCGTAGTAGCTTATCTGCGTTCCTACATTTTTATTCATTATTAAACCTACTCCTACATTACATCTATTTGATTTTATATTTATTACCCTGTGTTCATCTGACCAGAAGTCCTGTTCCTCCTGCCACCGAAGTTCACTAATTTCCACTATTTACTAACTACCTGCATGATTAAGGGATCTGACATTCCACGCGCCAATCCGTAGAACGCCAGTTTTGTTTCTCGTGATAAAGACGTCTTTCTGAGTAGTTCCCACCCGGCGATCCGAAAAACGGGCTATTTTTCACAGGAATATTTCACCCATGAGGACGCCATCATCGTTTAACCATACAGTAAAGCTGCATGCCCTCGGGATTAGTTTCGACTGTAGTTTCCCCTTGCTTTCAGCCGTTCGCAATATCAGCACAGCAATGCTGTTTTGGTTGATGTTGCAGGGTCAGTTACATCAGTCATCCAGTCTGTTGCCCTTGCAACTACTGAAAAGGCTGCTGCCCCTCTTCAAAACCATAGACGTTTTTCTGGCCTGTCCACAGATATCCGTCAGTTGCGGTCGCACCTACGGTACAGCCATTAGTATCGCTGAGGCACGTAAGCCCCCCCATCAACGGAAAATCCATGGTTCATTACCCTGTATTCAGCCGACCAGAAGGGATAGATCGCTTGGCTGACTATTTTTCTGCCTACAACCACGTGACTTGTGGACATTCTCCATACTGCGAACAAATAGTGATGGGTAAACAGAGCTGGCACCACTACTCTGGCGATCCTTTAGAAGTGTGCCAACTAGAAAATGCCACACCGCAAAACTAACTGAAATGTAGCGCTGTTCCGAGTAGAGGGAACGAGCAAAGCCGAGACAGTCCGGGTATTGGCTTTCCCACGGCCCACATACCCTGCACGCAAGAAGTTTGGAACCCGATGGCCAGCCAAAATTTGGAAGTTGGAGAAACTCTCTTGCGCTGCTGACGTCCAAACTCATTGCCCATAAGCAGTTACAAAAAACAGAGCAGGACACAGTTTTCCGGCGCGAAGTGTTAGGCAGTGTGTTACTCATTAACTGCCTGAAACAAGAGTCAGGGATGGGGACCATCTTCTTTCGAGGCCTCTTTATATTGGTCGGCCCTTGAAATATCCATAGTTTAGCGATTCGAAGTGATGCGATGAATGAAAAGCAAGAAAACACATTCATCCTCTTGGGAAGTAGACAGTACAAAATCACTTTTCTGCCAGACTTCTTCTGCGCAAGCGTTCCTCTCTGCAAGTGTCCTTCTCCGCAGGTTTCTTCTCTGCCAGAAGCCTTCACCGCACCTCACAAGCCAAGTATCTCCGCAGCCAGACGCCTCTTCCAGCTGATGAGAGGGAGACTTAAAAAATGTCCTGACAGAGTTTAACTTAGCTGTAAACACAAGATTTTGGTAGAAAACCAGTGACTGACTTTGCAGCCACTTCATCTTTCATCTGAAGATTAACAGGGCGAGATTTAGTCGCAATAGTGAGATAAGTCATAGGGTTAGTCGAATCACTTTTACTGAGTTTCAATAATTTCAAGTATCATTCTGAAGACTTGCTTACAGAATTTACGACAAACACGCTTTCATCTCTGACTCTGCTCTAGAGCTATCGGGATTTTAATTCTAAAATCTCGGCTGCCATGACATGTCTTTAAGAATATGATTGTTTCAAACCAATAAGAGTTTGAAACTTTTTGTCAGATTAAAAGTGTATGCCGGACCGAGACTCGAACGCCGGACCTTTGCCTTTCAAGGGCAAGGGCTCTACCCGAACACGTCTCACGACCCGCCCTAACAGCTTCAACTCTGCCAGTACCTCGCTTCCTACCGTCACACAGAATCTGCCAGGAAATTTCATGTCAGCGCACACTCCGCTGCAGAATGAAAATCTCGTTCTGATATGTGTTTATCAGAATCAGACCCCAGAACCCTTAACCAGTCTTGCTAAGGTACTAGCTTCGATTTGGTAATGTTTGCAAATGATTTATCATGCACTCTCAATGTAATAATCTGAGTTAACAGTGTTACCTGTTTAATTTCATAGATTAAAAGCTTCTTGTTCAGTATTACGGAGGGCAACGATTAATTATGTCTGCTGAAGAAGGCCACTTTGAGTAACACTAGTCAACGTACTGACCCATACTTTTACATACTTGCCTGCAAAAGGCAAGTTCCCGAGTTCGAGTTTCGGTCCAGTACACAGCTTTAATCTGCACAATCCGCTGCAGAGAGAAATATTCTTCCTCAATTCTTCCAGGATCTTTGTCGTCTTATTTTCTGTTGCTTGATTCGCGAGTTTCAAAATTTATCATATAACCTTCTCACAACAGATATACATTTTGCATCATCATGTTCAAAAGCCGACGTAAATAATGTATTAAACAATTTGCACCAGATGAAGGGCCACAATTTCCGAAATACGAGTACTTCGTATGATTTAATAAAATACAAACATTTTTGTTACTGAGGCAGGTATTATTCATACTTCCTGGATAGAGAAGTAGTACGAAAGTGGTTCTCTACCCCCTCTGCGTAGTACTTTACATCTAAAAACCGCTATTACTCTATTAAAGATCGTGATAAACAAATCTTAGTATGAAGATACTCAAGTTACAGTTAGTAGCTGCTCGGTGTCGGTGTCTGGTACATTGAGTCCTTGGTGCCTTGTTCCTTATTTTGCTGGTGTAGGCTGCGAGGAAACAAAATTACCATCGACTTTAGCGTCTGTGAATGCTTTGAGCAGCTAAAATGCAGCACTTACAGCTGTAATTCGACACAAAGTATCTCCGCTGCCCCTCTCGAGTTCCTACATGCAGTAATTAAACTTTTGAAAATCTCATAAAGAGGTGACTAGGGAAGGAAATACTTAGCTACTGAAATAATGTAGCCGAGGCCATAATGAAGATACTATTTACTGTCGAGCCAATAGCTCCCTCCTGAGTCAGAACACTTAAATACGTTATTTGATAAAAAGTCATGATACGCACAATGAAATTCGCAAGGGCACAAGACGGTATTGATCTCAGTCATCTGGCTTCCAATGCTAGCCTTTGCGAGATGGCGATCAATCATTTTTGCACTCAAAGATCGTGAAACCAATAGTCAGTAAGTAATAAATATTAATATGTTAGCCAGAATGGAACCGAAAGTAATCTCTAATAACAGAATTATGAATTCGAAGCATATCTGTGACTATCAAATTTACAATCAATTGAAATTGGAAACACAATACCACGTGGGTAAGTTGAGCTTCAATCTGAAAGGCTTGCTCACTTGCATGTTTCAGACATAACAGTGGAACGGGAGGTATAACTTCATGCGACCAGCATGTAGATCATCATGTGAATGAAAACTTGGCAAATTGTGAAGACAAACGCCACAATCATTTACCCATCTTGACGCAACGGCATTTTGTCTAGAGAGCACGGAAGAATTTTCTTTCTAAATAGGTTCAAGGACAAAGGGTATATTTTTTTAAATTAACAAACACTTAACTTACTTTTATATGCAGTAAACTAAAACCTGCTGCAACTTAGTAATACTTTCGAACGCTCTGCGTAGTTTTCGAAAAGTGTTACAACTGCTAAAAGTACTCTCAATTGATATTTTTACAAACGTTACTACACACGTCCGTACGTTATGGAGATCAGCTATCGAGTCCCAGAGGATGGCGCGTCAAGGCTTTAGCACTCGCCTATCTCCTCTAGATATATGCTTCTGCGAGCTAAATTTCACATGTCAATGTCAAATGTATAAACTAATGATATCTATCTATTATTTGAGCGTAGATTACTAGTTACACTTCCAATTTTATTTTATGGTTAACTAAATGCTATGTAAAAGTGCTGCAAAGTCCTCGAAGAAGACCAGCTCTGGGGTCTTGCCTATGACAGAGTCGTTCCGAGAATTTCTCACACTGTCAAAGGTCTATGGAGTCAAGATCTTTCTAGAACATTCTACAAGGAATCTGTTGCTACAAACATAGGATATTCTACCCATTTTTGGCCACTTAGGTTCACAATAGCTTTTTGGCGTTGCATTGACGTCAGGTCTTTAGGTATCGACATGATTAACAACAACTGAGTGAAATGATTTTTGAAAGAGAAGACATTTCTACAGTACTGCTCATAGCTACCACAGAACAATCAAAACGTGAACTGCAGAGTAATATTGTAGATGCAGTTGTAGAAGCATAACACAGTGGGATATCTGGGTCTAATGACCTTTCGTCTTACGCAGCTGTAGGTGGTGTCTCAGCCACAGTGCCATAACATAAAGACTCTTAGACTTCCCAGTAGTACTGGAAGACCATGAGACGTCAGTAGTACGCGGCTGAGCAGCATCCTTGGGTAACATAGAGACGTCTGCAGATTGCAGGCTGCACGACTTCTTCAGACATCAGCAGTGCAGCAGAAAGACTGTGTAGGAAGAAAAGTGCCCTGCGGAGACTCTCGTCCTCTAGCTCTGCCCCTCGTCCACTTTCTCTCTGCAGACGCAAGTGGTGTTCCTTGATTGCATGAAACTGTATGGTTTTTCTACATACGCACGAGGGTAAACCGCCGTTCTGGGCTGCTCGCAGATTTACCACTATCTTAGTTGATTGCGGGTTTATTACATCATTTGGAAGATTTTTTTATTAAAATGGTGTTGAACGAGTCAATTTAAGTGATGCGTATTCATGGTTAGTGATAACATTAATGGCCGGCCGGAGTGGCCGAGCGGTTAAAGGCGCTACAGTCTGGAACCGCACGACCGCTACGGTCGCAGGTTCGAATCCTGCCTCGGGCATGGATGTGTGTGATGTCCTTAGGTTAGTTAGGTTTAAGTAGTCCTAAGTTCTAGGGGACTTATGACCACAGCAGTTGAGTCCCATAGTGCTCAGAGTCATTTTTGTTAACATTAATGAATACATTATCATATTATTTCTAATCGTGCATGAAACTACACCCTCCTTTCCGTCAGTGGAATAGAAGGAGCTGTGAAGTAGAACTGATTTTAAATTACATTTAGGACCTGCTTCGCTATCTGTCAGACTTTTGTGTTTTTGGGCATATGATCAGAAAAAATTTTATTGCTGTATAATCAACTTCCCTCTTAGCCACTGACAGCCTTACCAATGAGTAATAAAGATCATTTTTCCCTCTAGTGTTGTAGGTATGTACATCACTGTTCTTCACAAATTGTGGAGTGTTATGTATGAGGAATTTCACTAAAGAAAATATGTACTGTTATTGCGCAATTAAAATGTCTAGCTCCTTGAAGAGGTAATTACATGACGACTGTGAGTTAACATCACATACTGTTCTTACTGCTTGCTTTTGAGCAATTAATTATTTCTTTCCAAGCGATGAGTTACCCCAAAAAATTATTTCGTACGGTATTAATGAGTGGAAACATGCAAAATATGTCCGGAGACTCATACATCTATTTCCAAGGCTAGCAATTACACTAAGAGCAAAATGAGATGAAATTAATTACTTTAGTAGCTCAGTAATATGCTTCTTCCAGTTGAATTTTTCATCAGAAACTCGTCACTGTGATAGTGTCTGCCCCGTGATCGTCTAACCACCGAGGTACCGGTTACGGGCCACATGCTGCTCGCACAGCGTAACTTGCTCTACGATAACTGGTGAGAAACGACATTCTAGCCTTGCCAGTTATCGGATGTCGCACGTAAGGGAACGAAACTGAGAAGTGATCAAATCCTACGCCTTCACCTTGAGGTGCTGTTGCGCTCCGTGGTGAAAAAGTGATCGTAAGAGTGTCAGTGACGCAATTGCAGATGACCTTTACGCACATTCCTACACAAGGCTCTCTTCTACACTGCTGGAATTTTTCATTACAGCAAAACGCACTTCTAGAAACCATGCACTGTAATTTCATTAAACAGCAGATATAAAATTGTCGATTGCAACATAAAACTTGGAGGTTTCCAGAAACACTTCATAACTTGGGCTAGTTTGTCGTCGGGCTGTTCACGGTTAATTATACGGTTTCCTTAACGCGGTGGCAACTTAGGCTCTGTGTTGCATTCGCGGCGACACGAAACTTCCCAGAAAATTGGCGAAATTGAGTTCCAAATCATTTCTCTGTCGGTTACTCATACACCACGTTCCGAGGTGCAGGAAGTGGAAGTTCGCACACCCTGAAACGAGAATTTCACCGACAATTTCCACAATAAAGTGAACGTAGTTGCAATATACTCGCTAGACATTCGCTCCCAATCCCCACACGGAGCCCCAGTTTGTTTTGATGCACAACGTTATACGCTTTATATATATGTTGTCCATCTCGCCCCAGTGATATAAATCAATTCCCACTGTCAGCTGACGACTTTAATCCCTTTGTGTCTCGTTTCACCATTTGCCTGTGAGCAAAGAAGACACATCAAGGCTTGCTGAGCGTATATTAAATTTTATATGCCGGAATGATTCTAACAGACTCTACAGAACAAGTCCGCACTACACTGTGTGTACCCCTGAACTTCGCCTCCGGGCTTAAATGCCTGCCGCACAGAGAAGGCATTCCGTTTTCTACACAAAAACATAGTAAAGAAAATGTGAAATTTCAAGATCGGGAACATTTATTCACCGAGAGTCAGGACTTTTTTGCACCCTATGAGGCACAAAACACTCTGCAACGTGGGACATGCAGTCCCGTTGGCACAACTGTATGATAACGTGTCAAACTGTGGAGACAGACGAGTATACACAGTAGTTTCAGTACCAGGCTTCTAAGAATCGACTGCACCGACTACTGCGAGCTTACGTTGGAAGGTTTCCCACATCCATCTAGTCACATACTGCTCCTGGGCTACACATACCAAAAACAGGGAGTTTTCGTAGTGTATGCAGAGCAGTCCTCTGCATATTTCGACCATCAAACTCACGTGTATGTTTCGTGTGCCAGTTTCATCCCCTGCTCACATAGGAGGTTGCTTGTAAAATAGAAGAGGCAAAGTGCTTTGTACAGTAAAGCCGAAAGCAGCAGCTACAGCTTCGCCATTACGTCGTGTACAAGTCGCAGCACAGAGCGCTGCAGTCACGGGCCGTAACTTACTTGTACGCGGTCACGTGCTCACTTGATGCTGCGCTCGTGAACTTGGTCGGCGCTCCACCCAGGAGAGCCAGTTACGTCCCGAGCTCCGAGCAACCGACGGCCGCCTGAAGTCTCAGCTACGGAGCCCGTCTGCCCCTGTGGCTCCCGCTGCCCACCAAAGTGCTGCCCGCGTGCTGGCCACGTCCGACGCCAGCCGCTACAAGGGCACCGCTGCACAGTATCCCTTGCGACTGCCCATGAGCCCATCGCCTCTTGGTTTTGTATGCATAAGACCGTTTTCTGCCAACTAACTGACTGCTTACGAGGCTCCATCATTATAGGACCGTATCGTTACCAGTTGACCGTCTACGAGCCTCCAGCCTTGTAGAGCCGTGCCGTCAAAGCACCTGCTTCTCATTAGGAGACTGCCTACGAATTTCCAGTACCGTGGCACTGTTTCAATCTTAATCTTCCCTGCTTTTCAGTCAGCGTGGATGACTGCCATGCAATGGCCCAGGGTCGATTCCAGGCCATCAAGGGGATTTTATCCCTTTCGGGACTGGACGTTCTGTTGTCAAAATCATTTTATCGCCATCGACGTGCAAATCACCGAAGTGGTTGCTAACAAAAAGACTTGCACTAGGCTGCCAGACAACTCCAGATGTCGTTTCCTGGCCAATAATGCCATACGATCATTTCAGTTAATTTTTTTCTACTCCTTAAGACATTGCTGTTCTCAAATTGAGTAGGCATTCATTCTCAGACGTATATAGTTTGGTTCTTGTAATAAACGGTTGTCATTTCAAAGAGTGAATTTCACTACGTCTAGCCACACGACTCAGCAAGATGATGCTTCAACTTTCAAAGTACAATTTCTTCAACTACGTTTTGATCATCAGCATTAAAAATACAGTACACGAAAAAATAAGGTATTCATTAAAATAAACATATGCGAAGTTCTGTAAAACTTCTTAATGGAATAAGTGGATTTTAAAGTCTATTGTCTGACCCTACGATTTGAGTACTAATCAGTGACATGTTTGGCTGCTTATTTTTCTTGATAACCTACAGGATTACCTCAGTAGATGTAATATATTATTCTCTGTCAGAATTTTCATTTTTAGGGTCAACCTAGCATTATAGCCACGTGAATAAAAAGTCATTTGCGAACGTTTCCTAATTTTCCGTGAATTTAAAATTCGCAACACATCGCATTACCTGCCTATCCAGCTGACCGTGATGTCAATGCTCTGATGCATGTCTTTGACCAGACAGAGCGTTCGGCGGCTTCTCGTGTTGGGACCAGCTCCGCGCAGTGAGCTCGCGCCGTGGGGGACATTCCAGAGAGTCACCAGCTCCACTTCCGCAAGACAGCGCAGCGACTGCAGGGAATGTTTGGGAAGCCTCTTGTGACCAAACAGCTGTCATTACGAAGCGTGACCAAACGGATCAAATGGCTCTGAGCACTATGCGACTTAACTTCTGAGGTCATCAGTCGTCTAGAATTTAGAACTACTTAAACCTAACTAACCTAAGGATATCACACACATCCATGCCCGAGGGAGGATTTGAACCTGCAACCGTAGTGGTCGCGCGGTTCCAGACTTACGCGCCTAGAACCGCTCGGTCACAATGGCCGGCAGGAGTGGTCAATCTGGGCGGCAGTGGACTAGATTGATGGAAGCGGGCTTCGCTTGGAAACGGGTATGTGTATGTGGGTGTGTGTGTGTGTGTGTGTGTGTGCAGTGGAGCAGCAGGTGGTGATGTGAAAGAAAGCTCCAGTGGATAGCGGTGGAGCAAGCAGCTAACGAGCCCAGGGGTATTATCGGACCTGAACTGGGGGAAGGGCCCCACTTGTCTGTGTAGCCCGCCACAGGTGTCACAATGGCCGCAGCTGAGACTCCAGGGCCAGAACGAGCAATCAAGGGTGTTTAGTCGGTGGACAGCCAATGAGTACGCAGCTCATGGCACAGTTGGTGTGTCTAGGAGCCACGACAGCGCCCCATTAACGATCGACGTCAGTATCGACGCAGCAAAGGAGGATGGTTGGTGTCCTTCCCGGGACAGAGGAGGGCCATTCCAGAAGATACCCAGAGAAGAGCTTCCGAATTACAAGAGGAGCACCATCAGTGGCCTTAGTTACCTACTGTGGATTCAATAATGGTTCAAATTGCTCTGAGCACTATGGGACTTAACTTATGAGATCATCAGTCCCCTAGAACTTAGAACTACACTACTGCCCATTAAAATTGCGACACCACAAAGATGATGACCTACAGACGCGAAGTTTAACCGACAGGAAGAAGATGCAGTGATATGGAAATGATTAGCTTTTCAGAGCATTCACACAAGGTTGGCGCCGGTGGCGACACCTACAACGTGATGACATGAGCAAATTTTTCAACTGATTTCTCATACACAAACAGCAGTTGACCCGCATTTCCAGGTGAAACGTTGTTGTGATGCCTTGTGTAAGGAGGAGAAATACGTACCATCACGTTTCCGACTTTGATAAAGCTCGGATTGTGGCCCATCGCGATTGCGCTTTATCGTATCGCGACATTGCTGCTCGCGTTGGTCGAGATCCAATGACTGTTAGCAGAATATGGAATCGGCGGGTTCAGGAGAGTAATGCAGAACGCCGTACTGTATCCCAACGGCCTCGTATTACTAGCAGTCGAGATGACAGGCATCTTATCCGCATGGCTGTAACGGACCGTGCAGCCACGTCTCGATCCCTGAGTCAAAAGATGGGGACGTTTGCAAGACAACAAACATCTGCACGAACAGTTCGACGACGTTTGCAGCAGCATGGACTGTCAGCTCGGAGACTATGGTTGAGGTTACCCTTGACGCTGCATCACAGACAGGAGCGCCTGTGATGGTGTACTCAAAGACGAAACGGAGTGCACGACTGGCAAAACATCATTTTTTCGGATGAATCCAGGTTCTGTTTACAGCATCATGATGGACGCATCCGTGTTTGGCGACATCGCAGTGAACACACATTGGAAGCGTGTATTCGTCATCGCCATACTTGTGTATCACCCGGCGTGATGGTATGGGGCGCCACCGGCTACACGTCTCGGTCACCTCTTGTTCGCATTGACGGCACTTTGAACAGTGACCGTTACATTTGAAATGTGTTACGACCCGTGGCTCTGCCCTTCATTCGATCCCTGCGAAACCCTACATTTCAGCAGGATAGTGCACGACCGCATGTTGCAGGTCCTGTACGGGCCTTTCTGGTTACAGAAAATGTTCGACTGCTGCCCTGTCCAGCACATTCTCCAGATTTCTCACCATTTGAAAATGTCTGGTCAATGGTGACCGAGCAACTGGCTCGTCACAATACGCCAGTCACAACTCTTGATGAACTGTGGTATTGTGTTGAAGCTGCATGGCAGTTGCACCTGTACACGCCATCCAGGCCTTGTTTGACTCAATGCCCAGGCGTATCAAGGCCGTTATTACGGCCAGAGGTGGTTGTTCTGGGTACTGATTTCTCAGGTACTATGCACCCAAATTGCGTGAAAATGCAATCACATGCCAGTTCTAGTATAATATCTTTGTCTAATGACTACCCGTTTATCATCTGCATTTCTTCTTGGTGTAGCAATTTTAATTGCCAGCAGTGTACTTAAACCTAACTAACCTAAGGACATCACACACATCCATGCCCGATGCAGGATTCAAACCTGCGATCGTAGCGGTCGCGCGGTTCCAGACTGTAGCGCCTAGAGCCACTCGGCCACGCCGGCCGGCGTACCGTGGATTAGTCGCCGGATGAGTTGATTCAAGCTGTATTTAATCTACAGTAAAGGTCACAACCCGTATGCTCTGAGTGTAATGATTTGTTAGTCATAATTCACACACAAGGTGCGTGAGCACAGCATAGTGTGTTGAAGTTACTGTGTTTGCTTGCTGGTCGTACGTTTCTTTTCTAAACACGAGAGCTACGTTAATCTCGTCTGTTATTATTACACTGTCAGCGTAATTATAGTTGTCTACGTTATTTTACAGAGAGGTGTAATTGTTAGTTGTCGGTAGATAGTGTTTTACTTGCTAGCAGTGTTGCTATAAGTGAGCAGCTGGGTTAGAGAGACGCTAGTATATCTATATAATGTATAAATCATAATTAAATCTGAGGACTGTCTCTTCCGTGGCTATGCTTTAAAGCTATGTTGATTTTGTGATTTATGTGTTTATTATCCAAGAGGATGAATAAAGTGAACAGTATGTGCACGTGTTGTTACACCGGATTTTTGCGTTACTTGGCTGGTGTTAATTTCAAATGATTTTTTCACTGTACCGAAGAAATTTTAACTGCCGGCCTGTGTGGCCGAGCGGTTCTAAGCGCTTCAGTCTGGAACCGCTCGACCGCTACGGTCGCAGGTTCGAATCCTGTCTCGGGCATGGACGTGTGTGATGTCCTTAGATTAGTTAGGTTTAAGTAGTTCTCATGTCTAGGGGACTAATGACCTCAGATGTTAAGTCCCAGAGTGCTCAGAGCCATTTGAACCATTTATTTTGAAATTTTAAATTATTATTTGTGTTGTTACAACACCCATGATTTACGAACTATAAATGGGCTACATCATGAACTACAGTTTCTCCTATTGCTATTTTGTTAATTATAGAGGAAAATACGTTCGGTTTAAGAAATAGCGTTGGTCTTGGTCAAGATAGGCCCACACCTACAGAACCCCCAACCAAAACCCTACTACATCCAAGTCCTGTGCCACCGTACCATTATTTATTACGTCGTTGAAGACGCTGAATTTAATAATACGAGTATGTAATGTCAGCGAATTATGCCTACCTTGTGGTATCACAGTAATCTTCTTCACTCAAAGTTTTGACTGGATAAGTATCACACATTTCAAATAAAATACTTTTCGCATAGTGAATGTCGAATGAAGTTCTTCAGTCACGACATGTTCTCCGTCTCACCAAATCAGTTAACCAAACAATTATAAAATTTAGAATCTTCCCCCCTCATAGAAAATTTCTTCTGACGCTCATGTCTTCAACGTAACTACTGAGGTAAATATTTTATTGCAGTCTGTGGTGAACATGGATTATGGCAGTGCTAGTGCTAGTGCTAGTGTCGCATCTCCTGTGCAGCAAGCTACGTTAATTTAAGTATTAGCTGAGTTTTTATTACTTGTCACTTCTTTTTCCGTGTGTTTTTGCTTTTAGGAAGCTTTAATTTTCGAGTACTAGTAACAGTGTTCCGTAGATTTCCTGTTTGTTTTAAATACAGTCCAGAGACAGTTAGTGCTTATTGTCATTGTTTCCAACAAGAAGTGTCTAGTAACCACAGTTACGTCAGCTATCAACTGCCTTTAGTGAATTTGCAGTCTAGTTAAAAGTTGATTACTTAAATCTCTAGAGTAAATTGTTGATTTCTTAGGATGGATAGGATGTGTGACGGCTGTGTACGGACGCAGGTGGAGCTGGCCACTGTTTGCGACAGCTGAACGTGCTGATGGCCACAGTCATCCGTCTTCAGTCTGCTGCCCGGAGGGTAGCGTCAGTGGAGTGTCTGGTATGTCGCATGGTACAACCCAGGTGTTACAAGCTTCACCCACGGTCCCCGCTGTCGAGTTATCTTCGCGGGTATGGGGCGCGATTGGGCCGACCTCTCCTCAAGGGGAGTGGCGGGTTCTGTGGTTTTCGCGTTGCACGAGATGGAGGGTCAATGTGGAGGCTGCCCGTGTGGCATCACCCGCTCTGCCTGTGTGTGCACATGTGGCCGCTCCTTGAGCAAGGTCCGAGCAGGCGCATGGGGGGAGTGGTTTATTAGTGATTGGGAGCTCCAATGTTAGGCGGGTGATGGAGCCCCTTAGGGAAATAGCGGGAAGGTCGGGGAAGATGGTAAGTGTTCACTGTGTCTGATTACTGGGGCATCTCATCCGAGATGTGGAGGAGGCCCTGCCGGCGACGATAGAGAGCACTGGGCGCACCCGACTGCAAATTGTTGCTCATGTCGGCACCAATGACTCCTGCCGTCTGGGTTCAGAGGTCATCCTCAGTTCATAGAGGCGGTTGGCGGAGTTGGTGAAGGTGGAAAGCCTCACTCGTGGGGTAGAATCTGAGCTAACTATTTGTAGTGTCGTTCCCAGAACCGATAGCGGTCCTCTAGTTTGGAGCCAAGTGGAAGGCTTAAATCAGAGGCTCAGACGATTCAACAGAGATCTGGGGTGCAAATTTCTCGACTTCCGCTATCGGGTGGAGAAATTTAGGGTCCCCCTGAGTAGGTCAGGCGTGTACTACACGCAGGAAACGGCTACAAGGGCAGCGGAGTACGTGTGGAGTACACATGTGGGTTTTTTAGGTTAGAGAAATCCCTCCATAGGCCCGACAAGACGCCTCCTGAGAAGCGACAAGGTAGCAGCAGGCAAAACGCAACAGGGAATGACACTATTAATGTGGTAATAGTAAACTGCAGGAGCGCCTATAGAAAGGTGCCAGAACTGCTCTCATTAATAAACGGTCACAACGCCCACATAGTACTAGGGATGGAAAGTTGGCTGAAACCTGGTGTGAACAGTAATGAAATTATAAACTCTGATTGGAATGTATACCGCAGAGACAGGCTGGACAGTGAAGGGGAGGCGTGTTTAAGTCGATAAAAAGTGCAATAACATTGAAGGAAACTGACGGAGATCGGAAATGTGAAATAATTTGGGTGAAGGTCACGGTTAAAACAGGTTGAAAAATGGTAATTGGATGACTCTATAGGCTCCCTGGCTCAGCAGCTGTTGTGGCAGAACACCTGAAGGAAAATTTGGAAAATTTTTCGAGTAGATTTCCCGACCATGTTATAGTTTTGGGTGGAGATTTTAATTTACCAGATATAGACTGGGAGACCCAAACGTTTATAACGGGTGGCAGGGACAAAGAATTGAGTGCTTTTTTTTTTAAGTGCTTTATCTGAAAACTACTTTGAGCAGTTAAACAGAGAACCGACTCGTGGCCATAACATATTAGACCGTCTGGTGACAAACAGACCCGAAATATTTGAAACAGTTAACGCAGAACAGAGAATCAGCGATCATAAAGCGGTTACAGCATCGGTGATTTCAGCCGTAAATAGAAATATTAAAACAGGTTGGAAGATTTTTCTGTTCAGCAAAAGTGACAAAAAGCAGATTTCAGACTACTTGACGGCTCAATACAAAAGTTTTATCTCAAGTACAGATAGCGTTGAGGATCAATAGATAATGTTCAAAACCATCGTACAATATGCATTAGATAATTATGTGCCAAACAAGATCGTAAGAGATGGAAAAGATCCACCGTGGTACAACAACTGAGTTAGAAAACTGCTATGGAAGCAAAGGTATCTTCACAGCAAACAAACATAGCCATAGCCTTGCAGACAAACAAAAATTACACGAAGCGAAATGTAGCGTGAGGAGGGCTATGCGAGAGGCGTTCAAAGAATTTGAAAGTAAAGTTCTATGTACTGACTTGGAAGAAAAGCCTAAGAAATTTTGGTCTGATGTCAAAGGCGTAGGTGGATGAAAACAAAATGTTCAGACACTCTGTGACCAAAATAGTACTGAAACAGAGGTTGACAGACTAAATGCCGAAATACTAAATGTCTTTTTCCAAAGCTGTTCCACAGAGGAAGACTGCACTGTAGTTCCTGCTCTAGATTGTCGCACAGGTGACAAAATGGTAGATATTGAAATAGATGACAGGGGATTGAAAAAAACAATTAAAATCGCTCAAAATAGGAAAGGTTGCCGGACCTGATGGGATACCAGTTCGATTTTACACAGAGTACGCGAAGGAACTTGCCTCCCCTTCTTGCAGCGGTGTACTATATGTCTCTAGAAAAGCGTAGCGTTCCAAAATATTGGAAAAAGGCGCAGGTCATCCCCGTTTTCAAGAAGGGACGCCGAATAGATGTGCAGAAGTATAGGCCTATATCTATAACGTCGATCAGTTGTAGAATTTTGGAACACGTATTATGTTGGAGTATAATGACTTTTCTGGATACTAGAAATCTACTCTGTAGGAATCAGCATGGGTTTCGAAAAAGACGGTCGTGTGAAATCCAGCTTGCGCTAAACGTCCACGAGACTCAGAGGGCCATAGACACGGGTTCCCAGGTAGATGCCGTGTTTCTTGACTTGCACAAGGCGTTTGATACAGTTCTCCCACAGTCGTTTAATGAACAAAGTAAGAGCATATGGACTATCAGACCAATTGTGTGATTGGATTGAAGAGTTCCTAGATAACAGAACGCAGCACGTCATTCTCAATGGAGAGAAGCCTTCGTAAGTAAGAGTGATTTCAGGTGTGCCGCAGGGGAGTGTTGTAGGACCGTTGCTATTCACAATATATGTAAATGACCTTGCGGATAACATCGGAAGCTCACTGAGGGTTATTGCGGATGATGCTGTAGTATATCGAGTGGTTGTAACAATGGAAAATTGTACTGAAATGCAGGAGGATCTGCAACGAATTGACGCATTGTTCAGGGAATAGCAATTGAATCTCAATGTAGACAAGTGTAATGTGCTGCGAATACACAGAAAGAAAGATCCTTTATCATTTAGCCACAATATAGCAGGTCAGGAACTGGAAGCAGTTAATTCCATAAATTATCTGGGAGTACGCATTAGGAGTGATTTAAAATGGAATGACCACATAAAATTAAACGTCGGTAAAGCAGATGCCAGACTGAGATTCATTGGAAGAATCCTAAGGAAATGCAATCCGAAAACAAAGGGAGTAGGTTAAAGTACACTTGTTCGCCCACTGCTTGTATGTTGCTCACCAGTGTGGGATCCGTGCCAGATAGTGTTGATAGAAGAGATACAGAAGATCCAACGGAGAGCAGCGCGCTTCGTTAGAGGATCATTTTAGTATTCGTGAAAGCGTTACGGAGATGATAGATAAACTCCAGTGGAAGACTCTGCAGGAGAGACGCTCAATAGCTCAGTACCGGCTTTTGTTGAGGTTTCGAGACCATACCTTCACCGTGGAGTCAAGCAGTATATTGCTCCCTGGTACGTATATCTCGCGAAGAGACCATGAGGATAAAATCAGAGAAATTAGAGCCCACACAGAAGCATACCGACAGCCATTCTTTCCACGAACAATGCGAAACTGGAATAGAAGAGAGAACCGATAGAGGTACTCAAGGTACCCACCGCCACACATCGTCAGGTGGTTTGCGGAGTATGGATGTAGATGTAGATGTAGATATGAAGGCCATTGCACGTTATGCACTGCGACCGCTGGCCTTCCAGCTAAAGCAGATGGCGCCATAGAAGCTAACCATGTTATTCTTTATTAATAATGTGTTTTGCATCAATACACAGAACCATTGGTACGTAACCGGGACATAATGCCATTTCTCTGAATTTATGTGCACGTATACGGCTGGGGAAACTGAATAACCTTTAACATAATAACAGATGAAGACAATAACAGGCAAGACAGAACGGTCATTGCATCGTTTTTAAGTTTTTATTTTGAAGTGTACAAATAAATTACAAGGTAATGGTTCGACACGACATGTCCAAACATGCCCTGAAAATTTTTATATAGGAACAATACAACGAAAGACAGATCTTGTCAGAGTTTTAGCTGGTAAGGCGCACTGCAAGAATTTTTTTAAACATGCAGAAAATTACCAGATTAGTAGCTCAACAGGAGGCTGAAGAAATGTACACCGCCATCGGAACTGTAGCGTACTGCGTGTGCGAAATATCGCAGGCTCATATTCATGGTGACGGCACGTCGATAAACAGTCCGGGCGCGATCGTAATTTTTAAAGCGAATATTAGTTTACAACGATAATTTCTCTGAAAGAATTGTCTGCAGTTACTGTTCACTCGAATTTGCAGCTCATTAAATATCCATAATAATTATCGGTGGTTTTCGCGGTATCGCAAATGTTAACAATGAAGATAAAACTGAAATGATATTTATTGTGTTTAATAGTTAATGTTGAGCAGCGTGCAAAAAGGCTTTTATTCCGTAAAATCTGACCTGAAACTGTGTGAATCAAAGACAGACTTACATGAAGTAATAAATATACACCAAAATGAAACTCCCAAAACTTTGAAAGATAAACTAAGCCAAGGATTTACTGTTCGGGGCGGCCATAAAGTCCCATTAGCCTCCATTAAAAACAAACATAAACGCCTAAACTTAAAAAAAAAATTAGTTCCTAACAGGAGATTTTTTTGAGATTTGCCGCTTGTAGAGCAACTCGTGAGAGGCAGTGTACCACTGCCGATGACGTTCAATGATACTGGGCCTTCCGAACTGCAACTGAGATGAATTTAGCTAATTTCAAGCCTTCTTCGACCTATTAAATCACACTGTCGCAAAACAACAAAGTTTACTTTAAATAAAAGTGTAGATGAGATGCCATTAGTTCGAAGCTGACATGAGTATGAATGTTGCTGTTATCCCCACATCTGCTGTTTCTAACGCGGATCAGTCAGGTTTCGAGGAAGAGCTGCGAGTAACAGCACTTTATCACGTCGCGCCGAAGAGACACAGTGTCTGTTGTGCAATCGAGTAATGCTATGAGACATTCATATACGACAATGAAAATGATACATGTGAAAGGATCACTGTTTTTGTAGCTTTGTATCTGTTTGCAGGGACGTCAAGACAGACATATTAGGACCAAAAAGTGGAAAAAAACGTTTAGTGGCAAAAATCTTATAATCAGCTCTCAAAATTTGGAAAAAATTGGAAGATTTATTTTTAATATTACATCCGAAACGGTTTGTAAGCAGTTGGAGAAATTAATTCATTGCCTCCGCTCTTCACCTGTACATCATAACACCTATTCCTTCCAGGAGGATGATGAAAACAACGTTGATGTAATTCATATTTCATCCATACAACCAATGTGACTAATGATAAAGCATTTCTTCGTCTGTAAAAAGCCTTTTTAAGGAAATTGGACAGTATACTTTCTGACAGCTCCAGAATGGTTCAAATGGCTCTAAGCACTGTGGGACGTAACATCGGAGGTCATCGGTCCCCTACACTTAGAACTACATAAACCTAACTAACCTAACTACATCACACACATCCATCCTCGAGGCAGGATTCGAAACTGTGACCGTAGCAGCATCGCCGTTCCGGACTGAAGCGCCTAGAACCGCTCGACCACAGCGGCCGGCTCTGACATCTCCATATCGAATGAGGTTTGTCAGGAGAACAGCATTCCTAAAATTCAGTCATTTGTGCGTCATTAGTTTGCACTTGCTCTGTCATGAACTGCTCTCAGTATACCCGGCATGCAGCACAATAAGCAGAGCAACGACTAGAACGCTTTCTTGCTGCACCACAGTTCTGCCTACATAAAACTAGTAATTACTGTGAAGTGTCTGAAAGCATTAAGGTGCCACTGTCCGGTATGCCTGGTGTAAGGAAAATGTTTGTTTTCAAATGAAACTTGGCTTTATTGTGAAGCCCGCAGAGAATAAATAAGTCACACATTGTTGCTGAAATGTACATTATGCAAAAAAAAAAAAAAAAAAAAAAAAACTGCTGCTACGAAAACTGTTATAAAATTATGTTTGTGTAAGCGATTTTTCATTTCGAAAAATTAAAGTCTTGATTGATGGAAGTTGTTTGTAATGCAACATCAAGCACTGCATTTACTTATTTTCCTCTGCTGTAGTTCAATTCTTTTATCTTGGCGGTTCGCGCATGCCCGCCCAGACGCGGTAGATTGCTGCATTGCCAGTTGTACGCACCAAGAAAAGCACCGCCATAGTATAGTTCGCAAACTTACGTTTAGGGGGGAGCGCGCAGCTTATAAAGCCACCACGGCCGCATTAACCCTTTCGCTGCTACAGACACGTGCTCCCAGCATTCCGTGATGTGCGCGATTTTGTCTTCATTGCACTGCTCGCCTGTGCAGACACATGGTGTTTCGACTGCTTTGACACACTTTATCATTCGATTTCACAAAAACTATTTGGTCCAAAAATTTGATTTTTAAACATCTACTTTACTGATACCTTCCCCCCACAAATGACATAATTTTGTTTCGATTTTCAACGCAGTTATTGTGCAGCATTAGATGTAGTAAACCATTGCACTAAATTTTGAAGAGTTTGCAGAAGTAAAAGTCCATAGCGTATAATTTCCGTATGGTCGATTTTAGTTGCCACTAGAAATTTCAAAAAATTACATTCAAACGAATAAAATTCATGAAGTAAGACACTGCGATATTGCTTTTAAGTAAAGAAAATATTAAGCACCGATCAAGACTTGAGCTCAGAACCCTTCGCTTAGCAGGCTTACACTTTAACCATTACGCTAACACAGGTCGTCCTTCAATATTTCTCCCGGAGGACTATAAAATATCACGCAAAATACCGACAAACACTGATAATATGACTATGAATTACTAACGTTTCGTCGAAGTACAATAGAAAATAAACAATTACTGCTGTTCTTTATTGCGAAAAAGCGGTTAGTGAGAATGATACAAACACCTTTCCTTGCTATCGCCTGAACTAGGAGGGTTATTGCTTGTTTGGTTTAATTAATTAATAGAATATGAAGCAATTAGTATAAAGAATGCTTTTTCCAAGCTTTCTATAAAAGAAAGTCTGCTATCAAGACATTGCTTTTGTTCAATTACTTTATTTATGACTGAACGTTTCTAAAACTGAAGACACTCGTCCGTGCTCTGCACTGCAATCGAGCTCTGGCAACGTCGTTCTCTTTTCATTGGCTGACTGTGTTTTGTGACGTCAGATGCGCAGAACTAACCTAAACTCGGCTGCCGTCTCTGCAGGAACTGCGTATGCAGCAGATAAGCTTTCGATAGGAATTGCCTCTTATTCAAAATATTTATAATATGTCACATTTTTTTATATGCTTTAGGTGTATCACATTCGCTCGTGTCTATCCAGTTATTTTCATAACGCGGCGCAACGTTCCCTTCCCACGGCCGATCGACATCTTGACAGGGAGAGATGTAGGAGCCACTGTTATAACGTAATTCTTTATGCAACGAAACTGAATAGCTTTAAATTTTTTTTAAATACTTGTAGCAAGTCTCATTTTTCTTTCTAAGTCATCAATCTTCTGACTAGTTTGATGTGGGCCGCCACGAATTCCTTTCCTGTGCCAGGCTCTTCATTTCAGGGTAGCACTTGCAATCTACGTCCTCAATTATTTGTTGGACGTATTCCAATCTCTGTCTTCTTCTACAGTTTTTGCACTATACAGCTCCGTCTAGTACCATATAAGCTAATCCCCGATGTCTTAATAGGTGTCCTATCATTCTGTCCCTTCTACTCGTTAATGTTCTACACATATTCCTTCCCTCGCCGATTCTACAGAGAACTTCATCTTGCCGATTCTACAGAGAACCTCCTCTTTCCGTATCTTTTCAGTCCACCTAATTTTCAACATTCTTCTGTAGCACCAAATCTCATATCCTTTGATTCTCTTCTGTTCCGGTGTTCTCACAGTCTTTGCTTCACAACTATACAATGTCGTGCCTGCCCCAAAAACGTACGTTTTCAGATATTTCTTCCTCACATTAAGGACTATGTCTGATACTAGCAGACCTCTCTTG
Source organism: Schistocerca cancellata (assembly GCF_023864275.1). Lineage (NCBI taxonomy): Eukaryota > Metazoa > Arthropoda > Insecta > Orthoptera > Acrididae > Schistocerca > Schistocerca cancellata. The sequence continues at coordinate 277,747,178 of NC_064628.1, forward strand.
GCCAGGAATGCCTTTTTGGCAGTGTTAGTCTGCTTGTTATGTCCTCCTTGCTTCGTCCATCATGGGTTACTTTGCTGCCAAGGTAGCAGCTTTCTTACTTTCGTGTATTTCGTGATTCCGATTATGATGTTGAATTTGTCGCTGTTCTAATTTCTGTTACTTCTTATGTTTTTCGTCTTCCTTCAATTAACTCTCATTTATATTCTGTACTTATAAGACTGCTCATTACATATCATGCAAGTCTTCTTCACTTTCACTCAGGATAGCAATTTCATCAGCGAATCTTATCATTAATATCCCTTCACTCTCAATTTTGATCCCACTCTCGAAACATTTTTTTTTTTATTTCCGTCATTGCTTCTTCAATGTACTGGCAGGGGCAAAAGACTACATCCTAGTCTTATATATTTTTTACGCAAACACTTGGTTCTAGGTCTCTTATTTTTTCCTCTTGGCTCTTGAATATATTGTATGTGGCCCGTCTTTCCATATAGTTTACCCCACTTTTCTCAGAATTTCGAGCTTCTTGCTCGAATTTAGGTTGTCGAATGCTTCTTTCAGATCGACAAATCCAATTAAATTCTCTTGGTTTTTCTTCAGGCTTGCTTTCATTATCAACCGCAATGTGAGAAATGCCTCTCTGGCGCCTTTATAGTTTCCGCGAAAAGCCGCATGGAACTTCCGACACTATCTACTAGGTCATTTATATATATTGTGAAAAGCAATGGTCCCATAACACTCCCCTGTGGCACGCCAGAGATTACTTTAACGTCTGTAGACGTCTCTCCATTGATAACAACATGCTGTGTTCTGTTTGCTAAAAACTTTTCAATCCAGCCACACAGCTGGTCTGATATTCCGTAGGCTCTTACTTTGTTTATCAGGTGACAGTGCGGAACTGTATCGAACGCCTTCCGGAAGTCAAGGAAAATAGCATCTACCTGGGAGCCTGTATCTAATATTTTCTGGGTCTCATGAACAAATAAAGCGAATTGGGTCTCACACGATCGCTGTTTCCGGAATCAATGTTGATTCCTACAGAGTAGATTCTGTGTTTCCAAAAACGACATGATACTCGAGCAAAAAACATGTTCTAAAATTTTACAACAGATCGACGTCAGAGATATAGGTCTATAGTTTTGCGCATCTGCTCGACGACCCTTCTTGAAGACTGGGACTACCTGTGCTCTTTTCCAATCATTTGGAACCTTCCGTTCCTCTAGAGACTTGCGGTACACGGCTGTTAGAAGAAGGGCAAGTTCTTTCGCGTACACTGTGTAGAATCGAATTGGTATCCCGTCAGGTCCAGTGGACTTTCCTCTGTTGAGTGATTCCAGTTGCTTTTCTATTCCTTGGACACTTATTTCGATGTCAGCCATTTTTTCGTTTGTGCGAGGATTTAGAGAAGGAACTGTAATGCGGTCTTCCTCTGTGAAACAGCTTAGGAAAAAGGTGTTTAGTATTTCAGCTTTACGCGTGTCATCCTCTGTTTCAATGCCTTCATCATCCCGGAGTGTCTGGATATGCTGTTTCGATCCACTTACTGATTTAACGTAAGACCAGAACTTCCTAGGATTTTCTGTCAAGTCGGTACATAGAATTTTACTTTCGAATTCACTGAACGCTTCACGCATAGCCCTCCTTACGCTAACTTTGACATCGTTTAGCTTCTGTTTGTCTGAGAGGTTTTGGCTGCGTTTAAACTTTGAGTGAAGCTCTCTTTGCTTTCGCAGTAGTTTCCTAACTTTGTTGTTGTACCACAGTGGGTTTTTCCCGTCCCTCACAGTTTTACTCGGCACGTACCTGTCTAAAACACATTTTACGATTCCTTGAACTTTTTCCATAAAAACTCAACATTTTCAATGTCGGAACAGAAATTTTGTTTTAATCTGTTAGGTAGTCTGAAATCTGCCTTCTATTACTCTTGCTAAACAGATAAACTGTATCGAACGCCTTCCGGAAGTCAAGGAAAATAGCATCTACCTGGGAGCCTGTATCTAATATTTTCTGGGTTTCATGAACAAATAAAGCGATTTGGGTCTCACACGATCGCTGTTTCCGGAATCCATGTTGATTCTTACATAGCAGATTCTGGGTTTCCAAAAACGACATGATACTCGAGCAACGTTGTCAGCAACGTTGATGTGTGACCTGTTAAGCCCACTGTACGACAATTCTCACACTTGTCAGCTCTTACAGCCTCCGGAATTGAGTGGACGATGTTTTACCGAAAGTCTGATGGTATATCGCCAGTCTCATACATTGTACACAACAACGTGGATAGCCGTTTTGTAACCACTTTGCCCTATGATTATAGAACTTCCTGTGGTGTGTTATCTATCCCTTTTGCCGTATATAATATTGAGTAGTCCAGAGCTCTTTTAAGTTCTGATTTCCTAACACTCGTTCCCCTATCTCTTCCCTACCGACTCCTGTGTCTTCTTCCATCAAGTCATCAGACAAGTGCACCCCCTCATAAAATTCTTCAATGAACTCATTCCACTTATCCAATCTCTCGTCTGTATTTAGCAGTGGCATTTTCCATTGCAGTTTTAATGTGGCCATCCTAGTGTTCCTGAGTGACTTGTATCTCTGCATTTCTGAATTTCTCTGCACATTTTTGCGCATACTTCTTTCGTCCATCAACTGAAGTACACTATGTGATCAAACGAATCCGGACACCTGGCTGAAAATGACTTACAGGTTTGTGGCGCCTTCCATAGGTAATGCTAGAATTCAATATGGTGTTGGCCCACCGTGCCGGCCGGAGTGGCCGTGTGGTTCTAGGCGCTACAGTCTGGAACCGCGTGACCGCTGCGGTCGCAGATTCGAATCCTGCCTCGGGCATGGATGTGTGTGCTGTCCTTAGGTTAGTTAGGTTTAAGTACTTCTAAGTTCTAGGGCACTGATGACCACAGCAGTTAAGTCCTATAGTGCTCAGAGCCATTTTTTTGTTGGCCCACCCTTAGCCTTGATGACAGCTTCCACTCTCGCAATCATACGTTGAATCAAGTGCTGGAAGATTTCTTGGGGAATGGCACCCCATTCTTCATGGAGTGCTGCACGGAGGTTAGGTATCGATGTCGGTCGGTGAGGCCTGGAACGAAGGCGGTGTTCCAAAACATTCCTGTTGTGATTCTTGAACGAAGTATTTGGTAATACTAATATTTGTGGTAGAATGGAATTAGTCTGCCTCCCGCCTCGTTCTTAACACCAATGCCATATTATCCCGTAACACTTTCTTGTACTCTGTCCCCTACAACCGCATTCCAATCCCCCATGAGTATTATATTTTCGCCTCCCTTTAAGTACGAAATTACTCATTCAGTACCCTCACATCCTTTATCTTTTTATGTCCTGCATGCAACGTTGGCATATGTGAGCGTACAAGTTGTGGCGAGAGTTTAGAGCGGCAGTTTCCCGCCGCAGAGCACGTGGCTGGCGGTTGCTACAGGGCCGTGGCGAGCGGGTAGCGTTTACGCGTCCTTGGTAAAACCCGAGCGGACGCTTGGCAGGGGCGCGTATGGCCGTGTTTGCGCACTTGGAGAACTTCATATGCCAGAGAAAAATTGATACAAACAAAACGAAGGGTAGCTCGTAGGTGCGATTTCGCACTCATGGTCAGAAAAATATCTAAAGCTAAATTATTTAGACGCGCCACAAAAAATTATAATAGTTTATAGCCATTGCCGTCTTAAAAAATTGTAAATTTATGAAAGTTCATAAGCTAATTTTTCGGCAATGCTCTGGCCGATTAATATGAACAAAGTGTTTGCGGATGCGGCTAGTAGAGCTGCATCGAGCAATCATGAATATGTACCATTTTTGAATTAAAGATCGAAATATGGGATTCGACCGAGAGGAACTGTGTTTCGGGTAATAAATAAACTTAAAGAGACGAAACTAGCGGCAGCATTCTAAAGTTTAAAGAGGTACATGAGTAATTAAGTATGTATTTTTATTTGATTGTCTATGTTTAGTATAAAAAAAATCCGGGAAAAGCAAAAGCACGTCACAAAAACTTTATTTGTGATAAAACGGTGGCAGATATGAAAAACTGGAGGTCAAACTGTTATTGCCCGGAAAATTTCCACTTTTTTATGTATTATGTGTGTTTTTGTGCTTAGTTTTAGAATATTTGTAATTTTTTTGTCAAACATTGTTTTGAGTTAGGCAGTCTTTTCCAGGGTACATAGGGCGGCCATCTTTGAGGACTGTAGGGTTTAAGCGACGCTAAGAGCCTGACGTGCCGTCCATCTGAGGGTAGTATTGGGTTGTTAGCCACGACAGGGGACAAGTATGTATGTAGTGACGGTCGGAAACGATGAAGCTGAGCGCAATATAGAATTTTAGGACAGCAGACAACAGTGTATTTTGTGAACTGTGAACAGAATGTGATCGCGACATTTGAATTTTATAGTGAAATGTTATAGCATCAGTTATTAACTGCCACTCTTACGTAAAAGCCCCTCAGACTGCATTTTAAGTGTTTACTCAGTATGTTGAAGACTATTCGTGGAAAAATAGAAATAAACTACTCGTTCAAAGTATAAATCAACGTCAGTGACTCCATATTTTTTAAAATTTCAACGCAGTACCTGCCTGCATTGTCTTTTTATATTTTTATTTCTGCTTAAAATTGATTTTACGACAGGTGTGAGCTGCACCCTATGACTAAAAACGTAGCCAAACATTGAGACCAGCCACTTCCCTGGACCGCTCAATTAAACTGAGTGTTGTGTGTGACAAATATATATTTTCGAGCCATAGCACTTGGGGGCTCGAGCCAAACTATTCAATCTACAGTTCGTAATCCCCAGTACCGTCGTACATATATATCTGAACTATTGCTGTAGAATTTGGTTTGCTGTCGATTGTGATGAGAACAACCCTGTCACTAAATTGTTCACGGTAACTGGCGCTCTGTCTTCCTATTCATAAAGAACGCTACTTTCGTTACACCATTTTCAGCTGCTGTTGATATAACCCTATACTCGACTTGTCTTCTTTCCATTTCACTTCACTGACCCGCACTACATCTACATTGAGTCTCTGCATTTCCCTTTTTAGATTTTCCAACTTCCCTGCCAAGTTCTAAAGTCTGACATTCCACGTCCGCGATTCTTAGAACGTTGCCCTTTAATTTTTTATTCAATCTTTTTCTCACAGTCACCTCTACCTAATCAGTTCCCTCCCGAAGATCCGAACTGGAACTACTCCGGAAGCTGTTGCCAGTGGAGAGATCACCATGACATTTTTTCAGTTAGAGGCCACACATTCTGTTGATAGACATTATGTGTCTTTAATGCAGTCGTTTCCATTCCCTTCTGCATCCTCATACCGTTGATGAGTTCCTTTCTTCCGCATTTTAATAACAGCTTCACACTCCAAGGGCAAGGCCGTTGACAGAACGACGGTGACTTCTTAACCCGGAAAGCTTCTTCCGCCATTACTGATGATGATTGTTATTCCAAATTTAAGCAATGTCGAGGTTTGAAACTGAGACCGAGAATGTTTTGATTGCTTCTCAAAGGCCCTACCCCTAGGCCATTGTACAGATGCACGTCTTCACAGCAAATATTGACAGTGCATTTCTTTAAATCATCTCCTTCCTGCATAAGAAAATTTCAAGGTGGGTTTCGATATTTTAGAATGGACCATTCGCTTGTTAGTTTTTTATTACACACATTAGGCTTCATGTACTTACATGAAGTATTACTGACGGTGTAGAGCATTCTAACAGTAAAACGCAAAGTGTTACTTCCCACGGGTAACAACTGATTTTTAAATACGAATATATTTACGACGGTAGTAGTTTTATTTTTATGTGCAGTAGAGAAATTTGATCTGTTTTGCTACAACTCAACAAGTACACTGATAAAAACCGAACTATCGCGGTGAATTCCAAACAGTTGCAGATGATTAATGTTCTTTTACTTGTAATTGAGGAAATTATTGTAGTTTCAAATATATTACCAACTATATTTCTATACTTCGTCTGTGGGTTGCATTTACAAAAGTAGGTCTTAAAATTTTCCAGTGCTGTCGTGGACCGATTCTTCGCACCCGTAAAAATTGTTTATACGTTCTGGATCACTGATGAAGGTCTAACATTCTGCGTGGTGTCTGTTTGTTCTATATCGTGTTTCCCTACCACTTTCGCGCAACGACGCTCTGAGCGTGTTTTTCTTTTTTTTAATTTTTTTTTTTTTTAGGGAATTGACTAGTTTGAACCTGGGACCTGTTGCTGGTAAGGAGACGCCAGACCACACATGACATGTAGAATTCAGAAGAGTTCAGTGAGACTAGCGATGATATAACCAAATACTTAATGATTTCAGCGTCAGCTCCACTGCACTCCCTGTAAAAGAATCTTAATACTAACTAAATTTAGTGGAAGGGGTTCAAGGCTTTCCTATTTTTAGTTAGCTGGTAAAAATAATGTCGAAAAAGCAGTTAAGTTTACCAGTGGAAATTTTATTCTACTCACAAAACATTGCTTACAAATTGTGCAATTGATAAAAGGGAATGTTTTAATACAACATGCTAAAAACCAACTGCGTTCAACAAAAATGTGAACGAATATTCCCTGAATGGGTTTCCAAGTTTTACAATGGATCGAAGGATGACCTATGCCATATCACATCTATAATCTAGGTTTAAATTAAGTTTCACGAAAGAGAAAACTATCAAAATGGTCTACAGTGACTGTCAACTATCTTTAATTACTTATCTAACTTGTCATAAATTACAGTGGCTGATGTGGCTTCTCAATAACCATATAACCGAAAAATCATCGCGTTTCAGATTTTTATTTCAAGTGGCAAATGTGAAAACCATGAGCTTTAACTGACGATCGACACTAGTGTTAGGCAAAAAGGGGGTGCAACAGATGAGACTTCTGCAGTTCTGAGTGAAGCTTTATGCACTGTTATTCTGCATCGCGTGCATTCATTACCGTGTCGGTGTTCGTCAGGGGCCGGCGGGCAGCACAGCTCCGCTCACCTCGCCGTCTCGGAAGCAAATCTCACCTACCTTCTCCTTACTACAATTTACTGAAATTGGTTTAAAAACACTATGTGGCTGTGTTTTCATCTGACCAGTCAGGTTTTCAATGTTAACCCTTATCTCTGCCTACAAAAATTCTGTCTATCCAATGAGAAACATTATACTTTTCGTGGTGGGGCAATGTTTTTAAAGGTTGCAACGTAACTGAGACGCGAAAAAGTCTCACGCTAAAACTTGCAGCTGGTGTGGTCCTTTTAGCGTTATCGTAAGATCTATACTGTTCTTCTGGAGGGCTGTAGCTTTTAACATGGGCTGGGGGGGTGGTCCTGACGTAACAGAGACGCGAAAAAGTCTCACGCTAAAAGGCTCTAGCTTTTAACATGGGCTGGGAGGTGGTCCTGATGGTTAGCTGCCAACGTGGGTATCCGTCCCTTATCATAGGGCCTTCTAACTTAACACGGTTCTGCTCTTGGCTTCTGTTCTCGTTTCTCCCCTCGGAACTGCGTCTGTCTCATGGTGGGAAGGTATGACACGCATTTAGGCATTCTTGTGTTAGTCTGTGGTATTCCATTTCCTCACTCGTTACTCGTATTACTTTGGTTGATTTAATGTCACGATTTATTTCGAGCTATGTGACATACTACTGGATTTGCTTATCATGTCAGGGTTTTCATGGAAGGTGTTGGATTTGCCTGACACCTTACAAAGCAAACATAAGCAAGTGGAACGTGTCTGACGACAGGTTGTTCATAATGCATCCACTGACGAATTATACGTAAGTCATCAGTGTATAAGACAGCTCTCCTGCTTAAATAATTACATTATTATTAGCATCACAGATTTTCACTGATGACGTTTAGTGGAATATTTAGTTATGTTTATACAGATTTTGTTGCAAAATTTGACACAGATCACGATTCAGAACTGCCCTACAGAAGTAAGGTGATTGCGAGAAGCAATAAAAGGCTGAAAAGTGAATCTAATTTCGAAATAACTTAAACAAATCTTCGCAAATATTTTCTTAATCACTTCTTCTTCATACACCGCTATCTACCTTTCGAATACGTTCTTTTGGGCCTTTTTGAATAAAACTTTGACGTGTTTTGACATCTGACCCCACTACCACTGCCTGCAGTACGCCTGTGTCTTAAACAAGTTGTGGTATGTGGTGCACACATACCTGTCACGAGAGCATGGTGTATTGATGACCTTCTCGGAATATCAACCGAGACGTAGCGTCGTGCTGTCACAATGTTTAATGAGAGTCTCCTCGTTATCATCAAATATAGTGTCCAGCAGTTTGTGTACAATTGTGGACTTCTCTGCCTCCAGCACAGATGTCACAGTTTGCGGGTGGGAGGAGGGCCCTCCGTCCCACAACCTGTTAGCTCGGGAGAAGAAAGAGAACGTATCAGCTGAACCTGTTGAATGTACATCACATCTCACATGTTCTGAACAGCGCTGCGGGTAGCATCGCTGTATCTGGCCGACTGGGAATGTGCTCCACAGCACACTAATAATCGAAGCTATAGGCACCATATGTCTATGTCCATATTTGTGCTTTAACTGGTCCAAGAATATTACTAACTTTAACTGTTGAGCGGAAAATGTTTATGTTGCGCTTCTCCGTTATCATGGAAATCTTGGCTGTGGGCGCCCCTGCGTATGAAGGAATGCTAGGTGTCATAGACGCATGGTTCCTTCTTCGGGACTGTTCTCATTCTTCCTGTTGCTAGACTGGAGAGCACCTCTGATGTGCGTCTCCAAGCAGCTATTCTTGTGAGAGGTTTCATGCAGATACTGTAACTCAGTAGCCAGACTTTCCTTGTTGTATATGGCTCGCTCTCTGTGTACCAGAACGGTGAGCACATTTGTACGTTGCGGTGATTGGTGGTAACTATTGGCGTTTGGGTACATGTCCCTATGTACCTTCTTTCTGTAGACGGAATGTCCCATCATGCCATTACGTTTATTCCTTCTCAGAACGTTTGGAAATGGTGAGCATTCCTTTTCTTCCACATACATGGTGAACCTCGTGGTGTCCTTTATGCTATTAAGGTGGCACAGAAATTCTTGCAAGTTTTCTTCACCATGTAGCGAAACCACGAATTTATCATCCATGTATAGAACGCCTTTGGTTTTCGGGGCGAGGTTTCGAGAGCTGTTTCCTTGAAGTGATCCAGACATAGGTTAGCGATGCCTAACGCTAGAGAAGATTCCATGGCGCCTCCATCTACCTCTTCATAGAAAGTTCCACCACATTGGAAAGAGGCGGTGGTAAGTGCGTGTCGAAATAGTTTCAGGGTGTACTGCTGTCTAAATGACTCTCTAGTAATACCTTGGAATCTTGTAATGGTACCTGTGTGAAGAGAAAAGTGACGTCGAAGCTGAATAGGAGATCACCGTTGTCCAAACGTATCTCTTGAAGTTCTTTCATAACGACTGCCGAATTTTTGACGGGCTGGACAGTGACCCACGAGAGGTGTTAATAGCTGTGTTAGGTATTTCGCAACTCCATACGTTGGAAAATTTATAGTGTTCGTTATTGGACAGAGTTGAATTTCCTTTTTTTGTATTTTCGGAAGGCCATGAGAGTGTGGTGGTATCGATGCTGTGTCGTACAGCATTCTGGCGATATCTTTTTCCAGTAATGAGCTGTTGAGGAGTGAGATTGTCTACCTCACCACAGCTGATGTAGTTTACTTCTTCGCTTGCGTGTATGGCGGATCATGTAGTTATACCTCTATCGTCAGCCAAAAGTTATCTGATCGTAACAGCATTGCCCTTGTCAGCTGCTAACACGATCGTATCATTCTTCTGTGCATGGCATAGGGTTTATATTATATATGAGGGTAATTTTCCCACATCTATTGTGCGCCTTATTCGACAATGAGCAAAAAATGCAAGAAGCAATAGACAACACCAGATGCTCCTTCACTTCACTGTAGCAACCTATTATAATAAAGTTCCTGCTCATTCCGCCTCAAATGACCAATGAAAACACCAAACTTTTTAAAATTATGACTCAACGTAATGCGCAGTGAGCAGCAATTATAAAACACTAGCTTAGGTACACGGCTACGCTCAGGGAGTTCATATGATTTTGTGTGGTAACTGCAGTAATAGGATAAAGTATATAGTACAAAAGGTAAATTTTTTTATCAAAAACATATTCCGACTATTTACAATACTTGTTAAAGCAAAAAAGGTAATTTTATTTAAATTCAAAACATGTTATCACAATAATGCTGACAGATGGGTGTATTATGTTGAAGTATTGAAGGTAAGTACGATTATGCAATTTACGCCTCCACACATCATATAATACGGCCACCAAAACTATCATGTTTGAAAATGTCTCTGGAACCATTACCCATTCGCCCCTCTCGCTATTTGAGGGTCGTCCAGAATCCAGAATCTACTGGATCTGCTCTCATTCTAGAAGAGCATGCGACCCCTCTAGTCGTTCGTCCAGTCCCTGTGCTCTTGGCGCCCGTTATCGATGCCGCAGCTGTGAAACGTCAACGGAACACGATATACTGATTTTCGGGAAAAGTCCCAACCAGACGCCGTGCCAGTGTGGAGCGAATGACCGAGTACCTCGAAGTCCCTCTAAATACGGTTGCAAATTGAACCCAGTATTTGACATGGGTCCCTTAATGTGTGCTGCAGAATGTAGCGGACATCTGCTGCTGTAGCTGAGAGTGGTCAACCACCTCCTCTCGTTCGGGCAGCAGTGCCGATGGTTCAAAATCACCCCTGTGCGTGTGGAACAGTGCTGTGAGCAATACCACACTCTTCGGCTACACTCTACACGATTCACCCTTCTTCAATTTTCTCCGTGGATCTAGCTTGTGCGAGGTCAGCCGATGTTGTGCCCAGGCTATGTTGCAATGAACACTACCAGAGTGCAGTGCAACTGCACGCTGAGAGAGACCCTTTCTTTTCCCACCCCTACAACTTCTTCGTCTCGCAGGGTTGTCACTGTTTGGCACTCTAGTCCGGCCGCCATCACCCTGCGTGACCTCCTACTTATTGCGCACGAGTAGGAGACCTCTGGCAACATGCTTCCGTGCTTTCATTCATTTTCACCTGGTAGTTAATATGTTACTAGATTAATCCTGTAAAGTGGTTAACATTTCTTGGATTTCGATAGCAATGACTGCTACGTGCTATTACATTAACGTAAGTCACGCAGCCTTTTAGAATACTTAATTAATGTCAAATGCCGTATGACGGTGAACGCATCTGGGCACGTGATGCTGTCATCTCGTCGAGCGTCGCCGTTGGACACACCGCTGACGGCTCTCCTCTCTGCCACATGAAGGGAAGCAGCAACAACGATTGTCCTGCTGAGAGTCCTTGGTGCTCCACATGTCACCGCATTGTCCTTGCGGATACTTGTCTTGCTACAAACTAATCATTTCCCGATTCAGGTAAACGTGACAGGGTTGTAATCTGCTACACAGCGGAGCGAACAATGTATGTATTCCCTCCTGCGCTACTCGCGTGTGGCCATTGAGGTGCTACATGGCCCTCTCTAATTCATAGATTCCATATATACGTGACGGTTTTGGGAACTGGACCTACGTGAAAACCATTATCACAGAACGATAAACCAGAGCCGTCATAGTCCGTGATTTTGCAGCTGTCGAAGGGGAAAATAACCATTTGACGTCTCGTCGACATCGAGGTTATTGGAGACGGGACAAGAGCTCGGATTGTTCCAAGGATGGGGATGGAAATCGGACGTGCCCTCTTCAAAGGAATCAGCCCAGCCTCTGTCAGCAGTGAGTTAAACAAATCGCCGAAAACCTAAATCAGGTTTGTCGGACGCGGATCTGAACCGTCTTTCACCGTGCAGTTGTCGAACACCGAAACGTGCTGGTAGATAGTTGTCCTTCTTACATGACACGTAACGTTATGTGCTCACAACAAACCAACAATCAAATTTCTGTATGAGAAACCGGATGCTTAATCTTTTCTTACACTTGGAAGTTCTGCCACCAACGTTCAAGTCTTTTCAGTTGAACCCACACTCTCGTGTCGACGATGATGAAGAAACACAATACCCAGTCCCCAAGCGGAGAAAATCTCCGTCCCAAACAGGATTTGAACAAGTTCCCGGGGGGGGGGGGGGCAATTTACAAGGTGATTCTTATTAAAGTTTGAAAACCTCTGAAGCGACGTAGATGACGCTGAGACGCATAATTTAATATGAAACACATGTGGTAACAATTGTCGGAAAATACCCCAAAAGTGGATGAGAAGTGATAAACATGTGACACCACAAGATGACGTACCTCACCGCTCTTGCAGCGGTTGAGTCTTTACATCTGTCGAACTGAAGTCAAATGTTCACGTCGGTCTGGCACCGCGCCTACGTCCACGACCTAGCTCGTGAGCTCAGAGTTCGACTCATGCGTCTAGCAGGCAGTGTTTTTTCGTTGGGAAAAACAGATACGTGTTTACATTGAGTCATTAATTTATTCACCAGTCTCCCGTTTTCCACTTGTTTATTGTAAAGCACGTTGCAACAAATACCTACCGCACTGTGTCAGAAGTATATTAGGTTAAGTTTACGAATTGTGTCATTAGCAGTAAATGACCTACGTATTTCTGTACTACAAATTGTCTGTAAACAAAAAAAATGGAGGGAGGTACAGAAACATAAAATAAGAACTGCTTTTGCTTGGTTACAACGAGAACCATAATATTATAACCTCTGCATTTACAACAGGTCACATTTACAAAAGGCGTTAGGAAACTGCACATTTCGCTCGAATGCAAGTACAGCACAGCTCAATCATCGCCTCGTTCACATGCTCGAGAACAGCCTTCGTATTTTCAATGTGACGTCACATGTTCAACATTTATCGTCAACCTTAAGTCAATTTCCCGACTTTTGCGCAGCCATATGTCTAATATTAAATTACTTGTATACGTCGCTACGGTTTTTTAAACGTTAATAAGAATCATTCTGTGTACAGAATGAAAATGACAGTTCCGCTAAAATGCCTCGCAGGCCAGTTTGGCGTTTGTTGAGTGCCGCCTTGACGGTGTTGAAATTTTTGTGACGGACAGGTATATACTGCGACACTTGTGCTGCCGCTGCCAGCCAAAGCTACAGGTGTCGGGTGCGTGTCGCCGCTTTCGCCGCTGCCCGCCTGTTTTATCGAGAGAACAGGCGACCCGCAGTGCGGGAACGAGACCCGGGCGACTGCGCCCGCACCTTCCCTCTCTCTCTCTCTCTGTCTGTCTCTAACTGTCTCTACCTCTCCCAATCTCTTCTTCTCCCTCTTTCCCTCGCTCTGTCTCTTTGCGCAATCACCGTCACTGGATAGCCAAACACCGCGTGTGGCGCAGCCAAAGGTCGCCGACCGCCTACGCGCAGCACACGCCTAGTCTCCCCACCGACACGGCGAGCCACTCTCTCACCCACGGCTCGTTCTCGTAATGCAAACAGATCCTACGTTCCATGCTATGGTATACACTTACATATAATTAAATTCTACACCACAAATATAAAACTGAAACCGATTTACGTAATACGGGAGAGTAGAAAGGCACTAATACTGGATTAATCAGATGTGAAGTAATCATTTTAGAACTTTGTTTCTCCATTTTTTGTTGGAAGAGCTGTTCCGTACCTGAGGAATGAAAGGTAGCTAAATTTATTTCTATATTAAAAAAAAAAGAGCAACGGGAAAGACGCAGGAGTAGAGGACTAAGTCGACAAAGTACAAGATACTACTACTGATGCAATAAACTCAGAACAAAAGTCTGGTACAGGAAAGAGTTTCATGTATTGATAATATATTTATGATAGAAAAAACGCCAGGAATTTGGTAAAGAAACGCATCTGGCATTTACTCATTATTACAAACCTTTTGATAATGTTAGAAGATCACTTTTGTGTGAATCAGTGGAAGTAAAAGGTTTTCCTAAACACGTTATGGGTACAATAAAGAGTCTGTCTGTAAATACAGAAATGGTTATCAGTTCAGGTTCGAAAACGTCAGCCGGCCGGAGTGGCCGAGCGGTTAAAAGCGCTACAGTCTGGAACCGCACGACCGCTACAGTCGCAGGTTCGAATCCTGCCTCGGGCATGGATGTGTGTGATGTCCTTAGGTTAGTTAGTTTCAAGTAGTTCTAAGTTCCAGGGGACTTATGACCACAGCAGTTGAGTACCATAGTGCTCAGAGCCATTTTTTCGAAAACGTCAGACGAAATTTTAATAAATCAAGGTATTCGGGATGGTGTAGGCTATCACCCATTTTATTTAATTTATGTATTGACAACCCAGTTATGAAGTGGAAAGATAAAATACAGTTACGATTTAAAACACGATCTGGTGTACCAGTGAATATCCTGCTATGTGGTGATGACCAGATAATTACACAACAAACAAAAGATAATGTCAAAGAGTAGTATATGTTGTTGTTGTGGTCTTCAGTCCTGAGACTGGTTTGATGCAGCTCTCCATGCTACTCTATCCTGTGCAAGCTTCTTCATCTCCCAGTACCTACTGCAACCTACATCCTTCTGAATATGCTTAGTGTATTCACCTCTTGGTCTCCCTCTACAATTTTTACCCTCCACGCTGCCCTCCAATACTAAATTGGTGATCCCTTGATGCCTCAGAACATGTCCTACCAACCGATCCCATCTTCTGGTCAAGTTGTGCCACAAACTTCTCTTCTCCCCAATCCTATTCAATACTTCCTCATTAGTTATGTGACCTACCCATCTAATCTTCAGCATTCTTCTGTAGCATCACATTTCGAAAGCTTCTATTCTCTTCTTGTCCAAACTATTTATCGTCCTTGTTTCACTTCCATACATGGCTACACTCCATACAAATACTTCCAGAAATGACTTCCTGACACTTAAATCTATACTCGATGTTAACAAATTTCTCTTCTTCAGAAACGCTTTCCTTGCTATTGCCAGTCTACGTATTATATCCTCTCTACTTCGACCATCATCAGTTATTTTGCTCCCCAAATAGCAAACAAAACTCCTGTACTACTTTAAGTGTCTCATTTCCTAATCTAATTCCCTCAGCATCATCCGAATTAATTCGACTACATTCCATTATCCTCGTTTTGCTTTTGTTGATGTTCATCTTATATCCTCCTTTAAAGACGGTATCCATTCCATTCTACTGCTCTTCCAAGTCCTTTGCTGTCTCTGACAGAATTACAATGTCATCGGCGAACCTAAAAAGTTTTTATTTTTTCTCCATGGATTTTAATACCTACTCCAAATTTTTCTTTTGTTTCCTTTACTGCTTGCTCAATATACAGATTGAATAACAGCGGGGAGAGGCTACAACCCTGTCTCACTCCCTTCCCCACCACTGCTTCCTTTTAATGCCTCTCGATTCTTATAACTGCCATCTGGTTTCTGTACAAATTGTAAATAGCCTCTCGCTCCATGTATTTTACCCCTGCCACCTTTACAATTTGAAAGAGAGTATTCCAGTCAACATTGTCAAAAGCTTTCTCTAAGTCTACAAATGCTAGAAACGTAGGTTTGCCTTTCCTTAATCTTTCTTCTAAGATAAGTCGTAAGGTCAGAGTTGCCTCACGTGTTCCAGTATTTCTACGGAATCCAAACTGATCTTCCCCGAGGTCGGCTTCTACTAGTTTTTCCATTCGTCTGTAAAGAATTCGTGTTAGCATTTGCAGCTGTGACTTATTAAACTGATTCAACATCTGTCAACACCTGCTTTCTTTGGGATTGGAATTATTATATTCTTCTTGAAGTCTGAGGGTATTTCGCCTGTTTCATACATCTTGCTCACCATATGGTAGAGTTTTGTCAGGACTGGCTCTCTCAAGGCCGTCAGTAGTTCCAATGGAATGTTGTCTACTCCGGGGGCCTTGTTTCGACTCGGCTCTTTCAGTGCTCTGTCAAACTCTTCACGCAGTATTGTATCTCCCATTTCATCTTCATCTACATCCTCTCTCATTTACATAATATTGTCGTCAAGTACATCGCCCTTGTATAGACCCTCTAAATACTCCTTCCACCTTTCTGCTTTCCCTTCTTTGCTTAGAACTGGGTTTCCATCTGAGCTCTTGATATTCATACAAGTGGCTCTCTTTTCTCCAAAAGTCTCTTTAATTTGCTATAGGCAGTATTTATCTTACCCCTAGTGAGATAAGCCTCTACATCCTTACATTTGCCCTCTAGCCATCCCTGCTTAGCCATTTTGCACTTCCTGTCGATCTCATTTTTGAGACGTTTGTATTCCTTTTTGCCTGCTTCATTTACTGCATTTATATATTTTCACCTTTCATCAATTAAATTCAATATTTCTTCTGTTACCCAAGGATTTCTTCTAGCCCTCGTCTTTTTACCTACTTCATCCTCTGCTGCCTTCACTATTTCATCCCTCAAAGCTACCCATTCTTCTTCTACTGTATTTCTTTCCCCCATTCCTGTCAATTGTTCCCTTATGCTCTCCCTGAAACTTTGTACAACCTCTGGTTCTTTCAGTTTATCCAGGTCCCATCTCCTTAAATTGCCACCTTTTTGCAGTTTCTTCAGTTTTAATCTACAGGTCATAACCAATAGATTGTTGTCAGAGTCCACTCGGCCCCTGGAAATGTCTTACAATTTAAAATCTGGTTCCTAAATATCTGTCTTACCATTATATAATCTATATGATACCTTTTAGTATCTCCAGGGTTCTTCCATGTATACAACCTTCTTTCATGATTCTTAAACCAAGTGTTAGCTATGATTAAGTTGTGCTCTGTGTAAAATTCTACCAGGCGGCTTCCTCTTTCATTTCTTAGCCCCAATCCATATTCACCTACTACGTTTCCTTCTCTCCCTTTTCCTACTACCGAATTCCAGTCACCCATGACTATTAAATTTTCGTCACCCTTCACTATCTGAATAATTTCTTTTATTTCATCACACATTTCTTCAATTTCTTCGTCATCTGCAGAGCTAGTTGGCATATAAACAGGTTCTATTGTAGTAGATGTGGGCTTCGAATCTATCTGGGCCACAATAATGCGTTCACTATGCTGTTTGTAGTAGCTTACCCGCATTCCTATTTTCCTATTCATTATTAAACCTACTCCTGTATTACCCCAATTTGATTTTGTGTTTATAACCCTGTAGGCATTTCTTCCTATGAGGATTATTTTAACCGTTGGAGGCCGTATTACGCTCTTCAGTTGTTAGAGGCCGTATTACGATCTTCAGTGGTTAGAGGGCGTATTACACTCCTCAGTTGAAGGCAACTGCTGTCCACCAATGTAGTAGTGCATTGTCTCTATTTACTAATGGAGCGATACACCTGGAGTGAGTACACTGATATGGTTGGCGCGTACTACGTAGGGCACCACAACTGACGAGCTGAACAGCGGGTTTATCAATAGCAATATCCTAATCGCCGTATCCCGCATCATACAACCTTTTCTGCTGTGTACCAACGTCTGCGTGAGACCGGGTCATTTGGCAGATTACCTGGGCAGGGGCGCCGTCGCACGTTAAGAACGCTCCAATTTGACAAAGCTGTCTCGCAGCATGTGGAGCGAGATCCTTCAATCAGCACTCGTGCAATTGCACGTAACATGGGGAGGAATCAGACGAAAGTAAGAGCAGTCCTTCGAGTGCAGTTGTTACGTCCATTCCACTTACAGCGTGTGCACAACCTGGAACCAGTTGATTATCCACCCAGAGAACAGTTTTCACAGAGGTAACTGCAAGAGTGTGAAATGCATCCTACATTTCCATCCTCTGTGTTGTTTACCGATGAAGCAAGTTCGGGCGTGATGCAAAAGTGAGAAGCAAGAGGGTGCTTAAAACATCAACCTAGGCACGTGCTGTGATAGTGCCACGGAGAACAACAAGAGGTGCAAGCCCCCAAATGAAAAACTCACCGCCTCCAAATTTTACTGTCGGCACTACACACGCTGGCAGATGACGTTCACCCGGCATTCGCCATACCCTACAATTGGATAGCCACATTGTGTATCGTGATTCGCCACTCCACACGTTTTGCCACTGTTCAACTGTCCAATATTTACGCTCCTTATACCAAGCGAGGCGTCGCTTAACATTTACCGGCGTAATGTGTGGGTTACGAGCAGCCGCTCGACCATGTTATCCAACAATATGAGACTGTAATAAAAGGGAGAACCGATAGAGGTACTCAAAATGCCCTCCGCCACACACCGTTAGGTGGCTTGCGGGGTATGGATGTAGATGTAAATCTAGATGTAGAAGTTTTCCCAACTCCCGCCTTACTCTCATAGTAATTGCAGTGGGACTCTGATACAGTTTGGAATTACTGCGTGATGGTCTGGATAGTTGTCTGCTATTACACATTACGACCCTCTTCAACGGTCGGCGGTCTCTGTCAGTCAACAGACGAGTTCGATCTACACGCTTTTGTGCTCTACGTGTCTGTTCACGTTTCCACTTCACTATCACACCGGAAATGGTGGATATAGGGATGTTTAGGAATGTGGAAATATCGCATTCAGACGTATGACACAAGTGACCACCAATCCCCTGACCATGTTCGAAGTCTGTGGAGTTCCGTGGAGCGCCCCATTCTGCTCTCTCACGACGTCTAATGACTACTGTGGTCGCTCATACGGAGAACCTGGCAGTAGTCGGCAGCACAATGCACCTGAAACGAAAAAGGTATGCTTTATGGATGTCCGGATGCTTTTGATCACACATTGTATTTAGAAGTCTCTTGCTGGCATCTGAAATTAATGAAATGGTTCTGTAGTTCTCACAATGCTGTGTGTTTTCTTTCTTATGAAACGGAATTATCAATGTGCAGTTCTCAATACATATTCCGTTTTTGTATGTGCCTTTAAGTTTTCATCCATTATTTTCAGACCAAAGTCTCCATATGCTTTGATCAACGGTAAGTTCAAAATGCTTGTTATTTTTCAATTTAGCCTTTATTTTTCAATTTAGCTTTTCGAACGTCTACTTTTACGATTCAAGGTTCCTTCTTTATTGGAATATTTGCGTGGCCAAGTTGTCCATTCTTATCCGTGTACAACTTGTTGTAGGACTTCTCCACCGATCAGCAGCTAGTTCTACGTTGTTTAGAGGTGTACCATTTTCGTTATCTGTAACCCATGTTCTTGGTTTGAAGGATCTTGCTAGTTTCTTTATTTCATTGAACATGCACCTGATCTCGTTGTAATCCCGTAGTTTCTCAGTTATCTCACATGTTTCAATGATGTAATTATTTTTCTCTCTTTGGCAGCTTCTCTGTATATGCCGATAACTTGCGACACTGTAGAGTTCCCAGTAATCTTCTTAGCTTAAATATTTTTCTGCCCTCAATAATCTGCATGATTTCGTTAGTAAGCCAGTTATTTTTATTCTTTACTTTCTTGCTGTTCTTGAGTACTTCCTCAGTTGTTTTCCTTCAGCAAATTCCATTTTTCCACAGAACTCATATTCGTGACTGATCGGTCGACAGTGTATGGCTCTTTTCTTTCTACTATAACGGGCTGGATGTTAGAAACCCCGCACATTAACAGGACACAGTTCTTTTCTACAGCTATATTTATACTCCGCTAGCCTCCTTTCGATGAGTGACTGAGGGCACCTTGTGTACTACTGTCGCTCTCTCTCTCTCTCTCTCTCTCTCTCTCTCTTTCTTGTTCCAGTTGCAAATGGTTCGCGGGAAGAACGATAGCTGGTAAGCTTCCTCGTGGGCTTGAATCTCACTAATTTTATGTTCATGGTCTTTCGCATATGCGTAGGGGGAACTATTATTCAGCCAGTACTCTAGTAGGCACGAAGTAGGGTATAGGGAATCTCAGTGGTATATGTTTAGGAGGGAAGTTTCACTTCTGAGATTTACCTCGTAACCAAGGAAAACCTCTTAAATTACCTCCAGTTGCCTTTATCGGAACACGGAGAATGAAACTATTTTATTTAATTTCGGGGACAATCGTCGAAGACAAAAATTTATATGTGTTGTTCGTAATAGTGTGTATGTAAGCATGTATGCATGTATGTATATAAGTACGTATATAAGTATGAGTGTGTTTAATACGTACATGTCGTGTGGAACATGCCACTGTTATCTTGCAGTCAGTTCCACTTACATAAATAATTTATTGCGACATGCATTTATTTCACTTTCAGGACTGGTCTTCAAGCCGTCTCTTGCGTCTGACATGAGACTCACCGAACATTTCAGAATGGATCGTACATTAGCTGAACATAACAATTAGATACAGCGTTTTCAGCTTTATTAACAATGTCAGGTAATTTTTTCATTACTTCCACGCCGAGTGGGAGTAACAATTTCGTAATAGGAACGCATAGCAGCAGTACGGAAGCAATCGAAACCCAAGTTAATTTGTCTGGGAAAGAGCGACAGATAATAGGGTCAGCTTAGCAAGCAAGATGGAGGAGAACATAGAACAAGATAGGGATGCCGATTGGATAAAGCTAGGAAATAAGACAGAAGAAACAACTAGACTAGATAAGGATGAGGAACCTGTGAAATTGTTGACAACGCGATGGATAGGCTATTGGTTCGCTACTGGACAGAAGGGAGAGACCCAGGAGATTCCCAAAGTTAAGCTATATAAATGATCTCAGGTGAAAAGTTTTAACATCACCTTGAACATAATGAGTTGTCTGGTCAGTTACAAGTTCATGTGAATTTTGTTCCAAAGTCGTATGGATGAAATGAAGGGAGAGAAGGAAAAAGATTTGGTGCTATGCAGAGCCAAGCTGTTGGACATTTCTGTTTTTGTATTGAGTTATGGAACGATAAAAGCCGATGAACGAGGAGCGTTACTGTGGATACAAGTAAATAAAATGCCCAAGGGAAAATGAGTTATTTGGAAATCACACCACGTATCTAGTCGCGTCTACCCCAACAGCGCACAGGGAGTTTTTGCTGTTGTGCCATGATGCATTACAGAGCTCAATATTCAGAAAGACTAAAAAACTAGAAAAGTTTTCCTTTCATATTAGGTGGAAATATTTTGTCAATTTTCAAATTGCACGAGGACGGCTAGTTAATTCCTGCTTGCTCTCTCAGTTTACTTTTTCCGTTTTAAATCATCCCGGATTATTGCGAGACTGTTTACTATTTCTTGGTGGAGTATCAACAAGATGACAGAAACTACGCCACGAAAATATTCTCCAACTTTAGGTAGGATATGGAAGTGACCCGCAACTTCTGAGTATTCAAACCGGACATCCAGTGTTTCTAAGGCTGGCGCTTGTATATGGCCCGATGTCATCCGCGTATGTCTTAGTTTCACTCTCACAGTCTCCTACACAAAATTAGGCTTTGAAACGCACATACTGTCTTGAGAAAAGGAAATAGTTTCAAGACAGCAAATCTGTAGAATATGGTGAATGAATATTGTTTGAGCAGTATCATCGCTCTCGAGAAACAGTGACATCTTCTCTCTTTAGTTTTCAGAGTACAATGTTTTCTGCCTTGTGGATGATATAGAAGGCATTCGGTACACTTGCATTTTGTTTCAGAACTGTAGTCAAAATGGTAGATCATATTGCCACTAATAATTTTGTTAAAAACATCATTGTCATCATCAGCCATGGATAACATGACTTGACATTTAGTGCTATTTGTTCTCATGATAAAGAATGTGGTAAAGATATTGGATATGGCTTCCGCTTGTTGAAATATTCAAAGAAGGTGCATAAAACTGTGTTTTAGTTATATATGTCGCTGGAACCATTATCAGGGACACCAGAATTTCATTCTCACGAATGCATTTTGTTAAGAGCTCTCAACTACTTTCGGTTGGATACTACATTCCTTGTCTTTAGCTGCCCTCTCAGACCTCACTCAAACCTTTGTCCCAGTGAGCCGTAGGTGACTGTTACACACAAGCACCCTCCACCCCCCCCCCCATTCTCACAGTTCCGCACACAATAATAATAAAAGACTACAACAGACACCCATAATTTAACAAGAGGACTACACACGTGTTATTATTTCTTCGTGTTCCAGTCGTGTGTGCAACGCTGGAAGATAGACTGCTTAAGCGCGTCTGTGGGCGCTGTAATCAGTGTTAATTTATCTTGTCCACATGGTCCCAAAAAGCTAAGTAGGAGCTGAATTACTGGCATAACATAAAGATTCATCCCATATCACAAGACCATATCTTCTACAGTAATGTAGACAGAAATGTAGACAGAAATGTCTTATGAATTTTGACTTACGCATACCATTGAAATATTTATTTCCATGAGGGTATATCTTTCAGATGCATGCACATACAACGTTACGCTAGGGATCTCTTACATGTGCGTTTACGAACTAAATTTCTACATCCATTTTCAAACGTTCAAAGTAACATCCACTGGACGCACGACGACCAATTCGCTTTAAGTTCTTGGGAAAAAAGGAATAAAAACTAAGTTCAGTTGATCTTGGAGGCAAATGGTTCAAAGCGAAGTCCGTGTGTCTCTTACGGCCGAACCACTGATCCAGTAACAAGGAAAATCACTTTTAAGAAACGTTGTAACTTAATCGCACCTGTTCAAGGAGAGCACAAAGTTCCTTTTGTTGCTGTTTTATCGACGTACGGTTCGTTGAGTAAAAGAATGAGCGAGATAGCTGTAGTAGGGAGACACCTACTGGCAATCAAATGAAACGACACGTTATAACGGGTGCAATGGTAAACTTTTAGTTTCGATATCTAAGTTAAACTTCACACCTTTCTTACTTCATCCAGATAGATAATGTAATGACGGAACGAAATTGCAACCCAGAACGTAATAAATGTAGAGTAATGAAACTTCGGGAATACATTTGTCTAGGTAACATATGTAAGTGATTAACAGAGCAAGATCATAGGTTAATGTAAGTGCGAGATAAACAATTGCGAATGTGAAATGCTGGTACATTTATAATCAGTGTAGGCACCAGAAGATCAGTGCAAGCATGCGAACGTGCGTGCATTGCGTTATACAGGAACTGGATGTCAGTTTGTGGGATGGAGCCTCATGCTTATTGCACGTGGTCGATCAATGAAGGGACCGTTAATGCTTTTTGTGGCAGATTCTGCAGTTGTCGTCCAGTGATGTCCTATATATGCTAGATCCGAAACAGATCTGAGGACCGAGAAGGTCAAGGTAAAATGTCAACACTAAATAAATTTTGCAGTTAGGGTGCGTGGGATAACCACGGGAACGCTTCTTCCGTCATACAAAATCGCATTCCAGACCACACCTTCAGGTGTAGGTCCAGTATGTCAAGCATGCTGACTAACTGGTTGCGGTGCCTCAACTGACCTCCTTCCGTTCAATACACAGCCGTAACTTACACCGAGGCAGAACCAACTGAAAGGTGGCTACACTGAGTCACAACGCCAGAGATTGCGCCAAAGATTATTATTCAAATGGTTCAAATGGCTCTGAGCACTATGGGACTTAACATTTGAGGTCATCAGTCCCCTTGAACTTAGAACTACTTAAACCTAACTAACCTAAGGACATCACACACATCCATGCCCGAGGCAGGATTCGAACTTGCGACCGTAGCGGTCGCACGGTTCCAGACTGAAGCGCCTAGAACCGCTCGGCCACTCCGGCCGGCGATTATTATTCCTCCGCCTCCACTGGGCAGTAGTAGCTCAGAGGATGTCGAGAGCAGTTGTTTTCCTGTAGGGCGAGAGAGTAGACGCTGTTCGGTTGGTGTAATGTATAGAGGGAAGAAGTTGCAATTGTCAGAATATATTTGAGAAAGGAGATGGGCACTTGGTTTATGATGCTGGTGTAATGGAATATTTTCGTCAATATATAATGAGGTAAAAAGGTATTACTGTTTTCTTTAATGACAATCCCTCTTGCTCACAGGAACAGTCAACAAAACATCTGGCTAGTGTCGTCTTTTAGACTTGTAATTCTGGTTTCTACGTGCAATTATAGTATTTCTGGTTTTCCAATTAGTTAATTGTAAATGGTGTTTAAAATATCTTGTCGTATTGAGAAAGAACCGAGCCAGATACATGTACATTGAGTCACACTACCACATACAGAACAGTTACACTTGCACTTTGTTGTTTCGTAGCTTTTATAGTTGCAGGGGACTTAATTAATCAATGTGTTAATGGAAATTTCTTGTCATTCTTCATTTTTATTTTATGCAGTCAGATTGCGTGCTAATACTAGTCAGGGCCAACCGGTTACAAGACTTCGTAACCGGTCACACAGCTACTAAAGTTATTGCATTTATTCATTAATATTAGTCATTTTCTTTTTAATTAAGCCCCCATGCACAACTTTCATTAGAAAACACAACAAACCTCCACCCTGCTCTGCAATGAGGCCTCGCGTGACACCACTACCGAAATGGCGGTGGTTTGGGGTCAGTGGAACGCACGATATAGGGCGCCCGGTTAGGAATAGTCCTGTAAGTAACCGAACGGTAATAGTTCGTAGTGTCACTGTGGTGCCAACGACTGCTCACATTGCTGCTACAGAAGCAGTACGATGCGCCAGAGCCACACGCCGAACACGATGGTCCTCCCTCTCGGAAGTGAGACGTGGCTACCACGATCCCGTTCTCGCTACGACTGTACACTCTCGTGACCAGCGCTGTCAGACACGATGTACAGTGATTACATTCCTGCCAAGCCGTTGTGCAATACCGCAGACGGAACATCCTGCTTCTCGCAGCCCTACTACAGGACCTCGTACACACTCAGTGAGGTGTTGATAATGGCGTTTCTGTCGCCTTAAAGGCATTCCTGAGTATTATCAACTCGCTACGTCCAATCTCAAAGGTAACTAACGCTCACGAGTCTTACAGCATGTGTCTAAAGCAAACTTGATTTGCATCCTCTTAGGAACGCTACTAACGCCACTTTTATGAGACTGACGCGAAAATTGAATAGACATCGTAGTTCAGATGTAGAAACACGCCTACCCAACTTTAGTTTATGTCACACAACTCCTTGGTGTTGCGATTAATTTCCGTAAGTGAAGTTATGGTCTTGTGAAACTGGATAGATCTTCTTGAAACTACCTCTATGTTCCTCCGTTCTTCACTTTATACCGATTATTCGTATTTTGTTAACGCGCTTTCGAGAGACACTTCCCGTCAGTCGACAACCATTCTCACCATTTCCATGATGCTGTTACGTGAGTCAAACAAACCTGCATTCTTCGTACCTGTTCAGTATTCCGTGTTGCTTTCACAGTATTCTAAGATCAGATGCAGTCTCATTTGTAGACAGGCTACATTTATCCAAAACGTTATCAATGACCCGCAATCTAAGACTTGGTTTACCTACCACTGAGCCTATGTGACTGTTCAGTTTCTACAAACTGACACAAAAGTGCTTGAATAAGTTACGTAGTTCCAATAATCATTGTTTGATGTTCTAGTCTGAAATGCTTAATTTTTCATTTCTGAACGTAAGATGTCAGATTTTACGCCACTTTAAGACGTGACTAAACGTTTATACAGCATTTGTAAGTAAAGGATCAAGTCTGACTATTAGCAATTCTGACCACTAAAACTGCAAAACCCAGATGGAAATTAAATAACGACATTATAGTTCGGTGCGCATACTGTACAGTAGGAAGACTATTGTTTCCTTAACAGTTTCTGTACAGGCATTTCTGTACAGGGACTATACACCATGAAGGGCGCTTTCCAATAAAACTATTCCACTTGGAACATGTATGTCCAGTTCTCAGTCAATTATTCTTCTAAACTTGACCCACAGTCTCTCCAAATACTTCTGTTGAGAGCTAAATGTTCCAAATTTGTCCATCAAGTACGACGCTATTGCCACTTTATGTAGTTTGCTGAAGAAGTAAGAGGGATGTTCTTTAATTGATACAGAGTAGGGGAAACAAAATCTTTACGGACTCAGCTTTAATGGTCTCACGCGATATACAAGCCTCTGCTTCCCCGAAACATGTGTTTATTCCAACATGAAAGTCCTGTCTTCGTAGTAGCCGTTGCACTTATAAATAGATATACAAAACAATAGAATCAAACCATTAATTTATGAGGTACCACGAAAAGTAAGTTCCATTGAAACAGTCAGCCGATAACGCACATATCTCGTGCCATGAGTGCTTTTTGGGCATTCCTCGTAAATATAGTGCTGAACTGTAGGTTTGAGCCTCTAGATAACTTGGGAATAAGATTTGCGACGTATGCCTGGTACACACAGGTTGACCTGAGAGGTGTTTCGGCACCCACAGCTTTTTCCCCCACAATACTAGTGTCTACACTAGTCGAGCTCATTGTAAAGATCTGTTCAGAACACTGGGGATTTTAACTGCTCCACGTGAATACATTTACCAGTCAGTTGTACACATCAAGAATAACATTGGTAATTACTGCACAAACATCTCTGTCCATGACCATGCAACAAGAGATAGACTCAACTTACATTTACCAAGCAAAAATAAACATAAAACTCAAAACAGCATTTTCTACCAAGGAATAAAACTGTACAATAAATTACCAAAAGAGATTAAAGAAACCGCCAAAATACACTTATTTAAAAAGGCAGCTAAAAAGTACCTGTTATGCAATACATTTTAAACATTGAAGGAGTACTTAGCTAAAACAGAGGAGGGGTTTGATAAAGAATGATCTACAAATAAATAATAATAACAATAATGATTATAAAATTTCCACCATTCCACATAAGACCTTCACTTTGTTTTTTTTTTTCTTTTATCCTTTCTAGAAATACTTACCCCCAAGCTGTGCATAGCACAATACTAACACCTCTTCCTCTTTCTGAGCTCAACATCTCACTCATTATGGAGGGATGCTGACGCAGTTTTTCAGGATAGCAAATGGGAAGTTGTGGTACAGAAAATGGCCCAGAGTCACCAGTGTGTGTGTGTGTGTGTGTGTGTGTGTGTGTGTAGTGAGGGAAGTGTTATGAAACAATGTGTGCATAGTGTGTGCAGTGACTGTGAGATATGAGTGAACAATTGGCATTACATTATTTAATAAGTTATTTGTAAAAAAAGTATTGTATACCAGGAGTAAATCTAATGATTGTCTCTAACTAGAAGTCTGTAAATAGATGTGTATACGAATTAGCTTATTTTAAATTGATCTAAATTTGTAAATATTTCGTCATGTCCTATATCCTTGTAAAAGGAGAGCTAAGGATGAATAAAGCTACTACTACTACTACTACTACTACTACACCACAAATAAGACGCGTAACATCCGCATAGCACGTTACAATGTATGCTGGAGAGTACTTTCGTCGTTTCACCCTCATCCATGCTCCTATCATGTGGAAAGAAAGATTATCAGTAAACCTCCTTACAGTAGCTCAAACTTCTCTTTGTTGCCATGTCACGAGGCGTATACGGCAACAAGTAATGTTGCAGTAACGGACTCTCGCGAAAGTTCATCAGCAGCCCTCCCTGTGATACACAGCGCCTCTTAAGTAGCGCCTACCACTGTTGTGTTTAGCATCTCCCTCATAACGATCGCACGACGAAACGCATCTCTCTTCGTATGGTCTCCCATATCTGTTACATTAATCCAACCCGCTATAAGTCTTAGACAGACGAAAAATAATCAAAAATATAATCTCTCTTACAACTGTTTTGAAAGCCACTTCTTTCGTGACTAAATGAAATTTCCTGATGTAGACATTCTATTTTAGGTCGGTCCGGTCGGTTACTCCTCGATTTTATATAGCTATTACTGTTTTCACCCGTTTCCAGTACGGTGTTCCTCCTCTTACATATGTGCAGTATGTTATATCTATTTGCATCTAGTCGCTGCACTAGTTGTCGACAGTCTGGAATTCGCAGCTGTATTCGAAACTGCAATCTTTTATAGACAACAGCATCGTCCGCAAGCAGCTTACATCTTTATCTAAATATATACACTGCAACCCATTACACAGTGCATGTAGTAGGGTATTAGCATCACCGAATTTCTCTCCTATTCCATTCTCACGTACTGGTAGAAGAAAAAATTCCTCTCTACATGCACTCTGTTGTCTTACTCTAATGATCACTACATTAGATATATATTACTGCTAGTATTACTGTGTCACCGTGTTTGTTGAATGCATTTATTTAAATTTACTCAATAGCATTCGACGAGAAATAAGACGTATTTTTGAAAAACATTCCCTGCGCCTTTCCGCTGATTTTGCGAATAGGATATACAAAACCTGTTTTATTCCTAACTTTATCCACTCTATTAGTTATACTGATGTGGTTGTTTTGCATTTCAGCAACAACAAGTCACGTAGCGCGATTTTATCAGTAGTAGCCTTTTGTAAACCACTTCTTTCGTGGTTGAATTACTTTTCCTGAAGATTCGTCCTGTGAGACTCAGCCAGGCATCTGCTTTTTCCAAATTATGCTTTATGTAGGTTGCTATGGATTCAACTTCTAGGTATTTTGCGGTAGTTATTGTTTCCGATAATGCTGTAATAGCTCAGCACTGGCTTTCTTTATCCTATGTATGTGAAATACGTCATTTTCGTTTACATGCAATGTTGTTACCAATCTTCGATACTCTGAAATTCGTTATAGGCTACTGGCACTGCCATATTCTCATTTTTCTGGTGTATAAATATTAAAGTGACTTTTATTGTAATATGGCAGCTAATTTTCATCATTGCCCATTGACGTGTAGAACCTCAGTCTATTTGAAGTTTTTTTGATTATTGTGATGCCGTACAGGAAGCCTTGGCAGAGCGATTTTCCACCGCTAGAGCTAAGGGCATTGACGATCAGGTGGACTGCTGCTCTCTCTAAGTGATCGTGTGTCAGGCGTTTTGTTTGGCGACGGCACGAGTTAGCACCGTGACGTCGTGGCCGATAAGATCCATGGCTCACTGCTGCATTTGGAATGTTAGTCAGAGTGGGTCAGTTGGTGTTCTGTATCTATCGGATCAGTGGAGATTTCGTGGTGTTGAAGTTATTTCGATGTGTTGTTTGGCACCTACTTTTAGTGGATTTGGATCATTTTGAAGAAGATTTTGTCCACTATGGTACCGGGCTGGTTTCATGTCAACCAGTTCCAAAGGTCTGAACAAAAGCGCAATTGTTGGATAGGCTGAATGGATTCCACTAATTGATCGGGTTGTTGTTGACTTACGTTCCTACTGCCTGGGAATTATTGTGAGCATTCAAATACAGCGCCAACCGTTATAGTTTATGTATGAAAAAGTTATCGTCGTACTTGTCATCGTAGTTATCCATCGTCGTATGCAAAAGAGTATTTGTGAATTTTCGAAGAATCTCATTAAAGTCATTTTACTGTGTGTTTTTTTTAGTATTAAACTCGCGGTGTGGAAACCTCTTGCCTGAGTCTGGACGCGCTAACTGGCGCTATCTGAATGAAGCAGCACATAGCGTGATTTTAGCACATGACTTGCTTTTTACACATTTTCTCCTGTGTCTTTTAGGGTTGTAACTTTTTATAAACTCGTGACTTAGTAATTTATGTCTTACAAGGCAGCATGAGTACACATGTGGTCCATATTGTGAGTTCTGCTAAATGGGTCCTGAGTAAAAGAAATGAATAATCCTAAAGTAGTAGCACTCTGTTAACTTTACTAGAAAAAAGGTCAATATCTCAGCTGGCCAGCATGGTTTTATTCTTCATAAAAAAAAAGCAAAAAGTCTTTTTGGCCTCCCAGGGGCCCCTTGTCTGCACGATAAACTAACTGTATTTTATGTAAACATACCAACAGGATATTTATTTGCATTTTTTTAAAAATTAGACTCGATCTGTTTTACTTACGAGTCGATATCGGAGTTTAACTGCCATTTCTGTATGTTTATATAGCTTAAATTTGGACTGTATTGTTAAGTAAACATTGTTGATTCCATTTAATATGTGTGTTAAGGCTTCGATTGAATACCAGGATTTCGGTAAGCGTTTCTTAAAATTATTTTCTTAATTTTTTTAATGTTATTATAGAGTTTTGTTAATTTTACCACTGAGGCCTTGCTTCAAAAAGAAAATGCCTCTAGTAAATAGATTCTGGTGGTAGTTGCTGACATTTTTTGGATCGTTTTGAAGTGGCAATAAAATGGTTTTGTTATTAATTTTGTTAACCAAACAATGGCGCAGTATCCACCCACTCACCACTATCCCCCTACCGCATTGCAATTATGCCCCAATCTGTTTTTTGTGTGTTACACAAACTGTATACAATGTAAACACGTTTGCTTTTATCTATTGAATCAATGCAGTTGCGCAGTTCAGCACTTGACATGCAAGATATTGGGTTAGCACCCCTTAAACGTATAATATATGAGGCTAGTCATTAGCTACTAAGCTACAAAAGGAAGCTGGATTCTTTCACACCGATAGCAGGGATCAAACCGTGTGTTTCCATTCTGCTGGGGCAATGAAAGTTTGAGAAGGAACACGCAGTCCATGAAGTGATCATGCTGTGTGGTTTTACAAATGTTTGTGATTCTTGGGAAGGGCAAAATATTGTAGGCAGTGTGATTCAGAACAAAGACACGATTGTGCTGGCATAAGTCGTTGCCAGCACACCGGTCACCAAAGACGCATCCCAAAGGTCGGTAGAGGGCTGGATCAAGAATGCCTGTCACGAGAGAGGCCAGAGACACACCGACAAGCAACATGCTGCCAACGTCCTCTCGGCAGCATGTATTTAGGACGCCGCCGCTGACTGGAGGGGCTGACTCGATCATTCACTCACTGACTCACTCAGTCGTTCAGCCTCGACTCAATCTTCCAGTTTCACGTCTGTGATTCACTCGCAGAGCTGGCTTAGCTCATCACAGGCTACAACAGTACATAGCGACCAGATTAGTGACTATAGCTGGATTTGTTCTTTACCAGCAGTGAGGCTAAAATTTGTAATAGTAAGATTACTCATATTGTCTGCAAGAGGACTATTACTGATAAGCTTGTACTACAACACATGGACTCTATTCAAGTTAAGTAAGTGTTCATGTAAATAAAGAACCGTGTTAATCGACGTGTGTATTTGTGTTGTAGAAAGAGGACACTGGCCACCCTTAATAGCATCATCTCCCTCACTTCCTGTAGTAGAAGACACTAGAATACGGGAATAGATCATAAAGTACTCTGATCCATCACTTCCCCAAGTACTGCAAACCTTAGAGAAAAATTAATCAGGTTTCATAGCGGCCAATAAGAATCACCAGGCCCTGATTTGTTTGGTCGAGTCACCTGTTGTTCGGGACCACACGAAACAGCCACAACAACGAAGGTGTACACAGCTGCGCGGACAGCCACGTAAACATTCAAACAGCCTGTGAATCTAGTGAAGTCCTAGCATATGTGTTTTGCTGGCCATTAAAGACAGTGTTGCGCATCACGTAAGGCAACGTGGTACACTTGTGGAAAAAAAAGCCATGTTCAAGCAGTTTATTTGCAATGCCACAAAAACGCCAATTTTACCCACGTCCAGAAAAAAAGGCTCGTGCACATTCCGTGACCGATGTGTTTACGAAACCTACAACAGGTTATGAGAAGCGTAAGATCATGGTTGTGCCTCCTTCTCGCCCTAGTGCTGTGCAACGACGTTTTAACAAACTATTCGTCTCAATACGAATCGCTGAGCGTCATGTAAACTTTTAGTTTGACACAGGTGTCTCAGTAACTCTGCTTAATCCTGCCACATACGAACAATTAGGCTCACCGCGTCTTTCTAAATCTAGTTAGAACCGCCCTGCTTACAACAGACAGGAAATTCCACTGCTTAGACAGTGTGGTTTGCCTGCCACTTCACACTAGGGCATTGAATTTTACTGTGTTGAAATCAAGAGGCAGTGAGAAAAATGGCTCTGAGCACTATGGGACTTAACATCTGAGATCATCAGTCCCCTAGAAATTAGCACTACTTAAACCTAAGGACAACCAAGACAAGCTTGTACAAGAATTTCGCGAACTATTTTCAAAAAGGAATGGGGAAAGTTAATAAGTTTATAGCGCGTTACATTGAAAGACAATGGACAGCCTGCGTTTTTTCGGGCCTGCCCCGTTGCAGATGCTTTAAGAGACAAAGCAGCCGCTGAATTGAAGAATTGTAAGACAATGATGCAATTGCTCCCATTCAAGCTAATCAGCGGGCAAGTGCTTTCAATTTGTTGCATAAGCCTCCCAGTCGCATTCGTATTTGTGTTTACTTCAAGCTCATAGTCAATACACAGACAGTAGTTGACACTTATCCGTTGCCACACCCTGAGGAACTCATGGATAGACTTGGTGCAAGACATTATTTTTCTAAGACAGATTTGCGTGATGCCTGCTTGCAGATTCCATTGGAACAGCGGCCTATAAAAGTGCCATTTTGTTCAAACTACCTTGAAGAAATAATAGTTCCAGGTCGTACAACAGAGAAACACAGTGTCAATTTGCGTACTCTTTTTCGAATGTTGTCAGAAGCAGGACTCAAGTGTCGTCAAACTGAACTACAGCACTTAGGTCTTGTGATAAACAGCCAGGGTGTGCACCCCCTCCAATCCCATTTACTGGCAATCCAAGACCTGCCTGTTTCTCGCCATGTGTCTGTGCTGCAGTCAGTGCTAGGCAAGATGAGACACTACATTTGGTTCATACTGAATGCCGCTGAGACCGCGGCTTCATTGAATCGCTTGTCTCACACAAATTTACCTTTTGTGTGGATTAAAGAGTGTCAAGACGCATTTCAGGAACTCAAAAATGATTTTCTTAGTGGCAAATGTTTAGTGCATTTTGAGCCTGCCAAGGGAGTGGTTCTGCAGTTCCACACTTCTTCCTACGGATTCTACGCTGTTCTTTCACACAGAATAGCTGCACACGACAGACCCATTGCTTTTGCCTCAAACTCCGTGCAATTATTCTCAATGGAAAAAGAGGCTCTCGCTAATGCTTATGGTGTGACCAAATTCCATCACCATTTGCGTGGTCGCAAAATCTTTTTAATGACAGATCACAAGCCTTTGCAGTACTTGTTTCATCCATAAAAGCCGGTTCCTAAACGAACTTCTCAAAAATTGCAACGTTGAGCTATGTTGTTTTCGCAGTATCAGTATGCAGTTGTATAGAAACCTACGGCAAAGCACTGCAATGCTGACCACCTATCTCGCCTTCTCGCCTTCCGATTTGCTCAAACGCTGATTTTGATGCATCTTGTTGCTGAATCGATGCGCAATGTTCTGAATTGCTGGAATTTTATCCCTTGCCCTACGGTCAGGAGCACTCCATCCTCCACAATCACGGCTCCCAGTCCAGCGTCCTGTCTCCCCCCCCCCTCTCCCCCCTCACGCGGCGCTGTCGTTTGCATCTTCCCTACACGACAACAGTGCTGCATTTCGACGATGCGGTGGGTGAACCAAGTGCTGGATTAAGCCATCGCCAGCGCGCCGGTTCGCAAAGATATAGCGCAACGATCGATAGTGGGCGCTGTATCAAGCATACCTGTCACAACAGAGGCGACAGACACACCAACAAGCAACACGCTGCCGATGTCCTCTCGACAGCACGTATTTAGGCCTCCGCCGCTGACCGGAGGGGCTGACTCAATCTTTCACTCACTGACCCACTCAGTCCCTCAGCCTCGACTCACTAATCCAGTTTGGCATCTGTCACTTACATGCAGAGAGGGCGTAGCTCATCACAGGCTACGACAGTGCATAACGACCACATTAGTGACTGTAGCGGGGCTTAGACTTCACCAGCAGTGAGGATAAATTTCTAGTAGCAAGATTATCAATATTATCTGCAACAGGATGATTACTGACGAGCTTGTACCACAGCTAAGTAAATGTTCTTGTAAATAAAGAACCGTAATAATCCAGCGTGTGCATATGGGCTCTAGAAAGACGATATAGGCCACCCATAACAAGATACTCTCCCTTGCTTCCTTGCAGTACAAGACTCTACAGCAATAATAATGCAAAAGATGAAACGGATATTAAACTTCATCAAATTTTCGGAAGGCTGAGAATGTTTTTATCCCAAAAGCAACTTCTGAACGGTATTTGACTGTGAGAGTTTTCGACAACGCTTCCCTGAGTACAATGTACATAAGGAAGGGATGGGAGTGCTGTTCCCTCCATGCTGACTGTTTTCTGCTTGCATTAAATGTAGATCTCCCATTTCATCACGTGCTGGGACTCTGTTTTAGCCACGTAAGGGAATTTTTG
Organism: Schistocerca cancellata; assembly: GCF_023864275.1. Lineage (NCBI taxonomy): Eukaryota > Metazoa > Arthropoda > Insecta > Orthoptera > Acrididae > Schistocerca > Schistocerca cancellata. The sequence goes on from NC_064628.1 coordinate 277,781,339, forward strand.
ACTTAATAAATTTTGTATCAGCGAATGAAGTATTTTAAACTCCGCTCTGAAGGGGAAATATACTGCATCTTTTTCAATCTATTATGTATCATTCCCTTCAATAAAATCATTAAGAAAAAATTGTAATCATCATAGGTAAGCCAATTTGGGGGGGGGGGGGGAGGGAAGGGGTAGGACATAAATGCATCGGATTCCCTTCCTATAAGCGGTTTCAGTTAACTTAATGAGCTACAATGATTGAGCATATATAATCATACTACATTTCATGTCATATTGAGAAATAGCAATGAAGAGTCATGAATTACGGAAACTTTTGCCAATTCCAGTAACCAAATCTAAACTTGACAATAAAAGACGACAATTTTTGTAATAAACCGGGACTCCTATCAAGACCCTTCGTCCCTGTTAACTGACCACGAAACATGTCTGATATACCTCCATTCTGAATTAACAAAGTGCAGATGCATTCAAAGACGAAGTGCATGATGTGGAGTTCTGTGACGGAGATACGAACCCAACACATAATCGGATTGGTAACTAAGTAAAATCAAATGTTACGTATAGGTTTTCCTTACCAGCTGCTAGGTGTTTGAATCTGAAATAATGATACAAACTTTCGTGCCTAAGCGACAATCGAACTGCACACCTATCCTGCATCCACGAATGTGGCTTAAGTATCAGCTGCTTACTCACCAACAGTAAGATGTGTGCGTGTTTGACCAGAAATAACGGCACCTAATGCGGTTGTTGGCAACACATAAACAGACATTAAAAATCCACGTTAATTTTCACTAGCAGGCCGGTAAGCACGTGATAGGGCTTGAAATATTATTATTATGAATATTTTTGTATTGGATCAGTATTCGGACCCACATACTATCTTTGGAGGAGATTGCAGTTTTGGGAATAGGAACGAAATGATTGAACTATACTGTTCCGAGAGATTAAGGTCCTCGAAAGAGGAGCTACGGATTCGAATCACTGTCCAGCACCAAATTTTCAGCGTCTCTAGTTCAATCAAGTATCAGTAAAATAAGAGCCCTGTTCCTTTAAATGGCTATCGTTTCATCAAATAAAATAAAATTTTCTAATGTAAGTAAGATTACTGGAGACAGTATTTCTGTTTACCAGGACTTCCGCTATGTCATTTCCCAACGTAAACCGGCTCTGCCCAGTTGGTAATGAAGGAACGTGATGTTTAATGCGGATTCTGGATTATAACGTCTTTCTCTTGAGGTTACCAGAGGTAAAGCAAATCTTTTTGTGACTCTTAAAAGTAAATGCCTGTACCAACGCATTGCACCTGCGACAGTTGGTTCCGCCAGAAATCTTCTCTAGGTCTCCTCCAAAGATAGTATGTGGGTCCGAATACTGATCCAATACAAAAATATTCATAATAATAATATTTCAAGCCCTATCACGTGCTTACCGGCCTGCTAGTGAAAATTAACGTGGATTTTTAATGTCTGTTTATGTGTTGCCAACAACCGCATTAGATGCCGTTATTTCTGGTCAAACACGCACACATCTTACTGTTGGTGAGTAAGCAGCTGATACTTAAGCCACATTCATGGATGCAGGATAGGTGTGCAGTTCGATTGTCGCTTAGGCACGAAAGTTTGTATCATTATTTCAGATTCAAACACCTAGCAGCTGGTAAGAAAAACCTATACGTAACATTTGATTTTACTTAGTTAACAATCCGATTATGTGTTGGGTTCGTATCTCCGTCACAGAACTCCACATCATGCGCTTCGTCTGTAAATGCATGTATACTTTGTTACTTCAGAATGGAGGTATATCAGACATGTTTCGTGGCTAGTTAACTGGGACGAAGGGTCTTGATAGGAGTCCCGGCTTATTACAAAAATTGTCGTCTTTTATTGTCAAGTTTAGATTTGGTTACTGGAATCGGCAAAAGTTTCAGTAATTCATGACTCTTCATTGCTATTTCTCAATATGACATGGTTAGATTAGATTACATTCGATTAATTCTTGTTCCATAGATCATGAATACGACACTTCGTAATGATGTGGAACGTGTTATTTTAATGAAAGATTTCCTTACATACAATGATTCAATTTCTTTAGAACAATTTTTTACTCTCTCTCTCTCATTCTTTTTTATTTTTCTCTCTCTCTCTCTCTCTCTGTCACACACACACACACACACACACACACACACACACACACACACACACACACAAAACCACAAATTCTTTTTTTTTATATTTGTTTGTCGTGCTCGACTATCCACGAGGCACGAAAATTTCTGTGGATGAGTTCTTAGTTTTGAGTATACTTACAAAAGAAATATAAAAACAACTATGAGAGTTACTGACACTTATGACGCTTAGTTTGCAGTCAGTTCTGAGTATTATTAGTAACTACGCTCCAATCCCTAAACCTAGTTACAGAAATGCGAATCAGACGCATAACGTATTCCAGGCCGTAGCAGCCGCGACTTGGAGACGCCAGATATGGTCACTTCCCAGCCCGCTGTAGGATCACATCGGTTCGTCTTTTTCCTGCTGGTACTGTAACTGAGATTTAGCAACAAGGCATGTTATGTTTGGCTACTCTGTGATCGACGAGTTAATTCCTGGTGTGCACGGAAATAAGCCTCAAAGTTCACTTGATTTCACCTGTCATTTCCATTTAATAATCTGAGTTATTATCGCTTGAGGTGTAATAAAAGATTGTAAATGTTTTCAGCCCAGGAAAGTCGTTGCACGTGGAAATCGCAACTAATCTCCTCCTTTAAATAGCGGTTTACAAGTTCTAGCACATATTGGCCTCGTACGATGAAGGTAAGACACATACCTCTTCGCCCGCATCTCGTGGTCGTACGGTAGCGTTCTCGCTTCCCCCGCCCGGGTTCCCGGGTTCGATTCCCGGCGAGGTCAGGGATTTTCTCTGCCCCGTGATGGCTGGATGTTGTGTGCTGTCCTTAGGTTAGTTAGGTTTAAGTAGTTCTAAGTTCTAGGGGACTTATGACCACAGCAGTTGAGTTCCATAGTGCTCAGAGCCATTTTGAACCACATACCTCTTCGCCAGCTGTTTGGTAACATGCTGACCTGTGAAAAAGGGGCTGTTACGTTTCGCAGTTCCAGTCTCACTGACTGTAACGTTTCTACCCCTTCTGTGGAAGAGCTACAAGCAGTCAGATCAAACATCGATAAGGAAATTGCAAGAAAATACTTTCGGCTCATAGTGCAACGGTGAAAAACTTACAATGCTTCACAACAGGTAACGCCTCTTTCCGCTGCTGGCAAGCAAATGTTTGGTTCTAGGAATATGTAACGTTATTTATAAAATGCCACTTTTGTATACCCATTGAGTATGTCACAGCATACCAATTAAACACAGACCCAATCAAAATCTAAATGAGTAGTATTTTACAAATTCGAGTCCATAGAGGCACGCTTGTGTACAGATACTCAGTTTTATTAAAACAGACTTTCGTTGTAAGGTTATCATGGATACTTTTATTTCATTTCTTATAATACAGTGCACCATTTTCGTAAGTTTTCATTTAGTGTTGTAAAAACAATAGTAAACATGAGAGAGATATTAATCATCAACGATATATGCGAATTCTCTGATGTTATCTATAACAGTCTGGCAATGCACATGCAGTTTATTGAGTACATCCATGTATAAAACTTGTTCTGAGTTAAAGCTGTCAAACAAGGTTTGAAGAAGAATAAAATGCCACTACCACGCGACAGCTAATGTAGAAAATACTTTTCTGACGTACTTTTGGCACGATGCGCTCTGCCCATACGTAATACAAAAGTTTCGAGATGCATCTGCTGCCTGGCTGTTTATTAAACCTGAAAAGAACAAAATGTCGCAGAAGTTAGCCCTTTTTTGACATGCGACTATTTTGGTTTGAAAAGTGAAGGGAATTATGTTCAAAGTTCCTTCAGATTGATAACTTAAGCAGACAGCAAAATTGCGTTTAAAAAAACGTAGCAGTGAATGTACTCGAACTCGCGACATCTTATCTACAGTGCACGACACTTACCATTATGCTACTACCTGACACTTAGCTACAACAGCTCCAGAACTCAACAACAATTCCTTCAGAACTTCTGCATTCCACTGCGCTGTGAGTTCTTGCGTATGGCCGCGTCTAGACTTCTGAGAGGCAAACAGTTACAGCTTTTCTTTTGCACTGCACGACGTTTTCAACAAACAGAAAGCGCAATAGAGTAGCTCAAGTGAAAAGGAACACTTCCTATTTAAATTTCTGCATCCAACATTGTTGGCTGTTCTGTGTAGGTGGCAGTTACGTGACTTCATTTCGGTGATTACAAAATAGAGTCGAATGTATGCACTGGGTAGCCGAGGCAGCTAGTTCATGGTGATTCGGTCAACCAAGTAAATGAATTTACTTAACATGCTGCAAATTACTACAGGGAGCCTGTGTGTCAGAATTCTCATCCAGTGTGGCGCCGTTACGATAGAAAAATGAGTCACATGTAAGAGGATTTGGTGGTCTGTTGGACTGATGATAGATTCATATACCTGCGGTCTGGGTTCTATTCCAACTCCTATCAATGATTTTATATAGGGAGAGACAGATTCCATTCTCTTCTGCCTACACCAAGTGTAGAAGATATAATGGCACTGTGGTCTGAAATACACATTAAAAATGGTATTCCTTCTCTACCAAGTAGACGTTAGTTTGTACCACAATGAAGTCTGGAGTGGCGACCTATAGAAACTCCATCCTTTCTTATACTAGTTATTTATTTCTGGTGACGAAACAAACGATATGGAGGGTCACAGGACACTTATTCCATGTTTTATTTTGGCTTCTGTATGTCGATAAAATTGGTTCTGAACTGGGAATGCAACTCAGACCGCCCTTAACGCGGAATTTAATCCCTTCGTGACAATACAGTTCGGCTACAATTTGTTGTTTGTTCAAAACTGCAGATTCCTCAACATCTCCACATGTTGTGCGTGAATGGGTTCGAATCCTCGTCCGGCACTAAAGATTTCATTATGCATTGTGAAGCTCTAGCATGAGAACACCTATCTGCTGCTGGATAATAATCTTGATGTTTAATGTATTTTCATTCGTTGTCAACACTAACGATATTTGACGTTTTTAACTCCCAGTGAGACACAGAACTGTTTGCGAGATCACTGTAAGTTCAAGATGTTATTCCGAGTTGCTGGTGGAGAAAAATTCGATAGCTGACGTCTCTTTGTGTGTAGTCAACAACGATATGTGTGGGGCTCTATTCCCAGTCAGCATTGAATTCTTCGTCATATTAATTCTAGTTCAAACATGCTCACATGTCGCTGCTGTTGCAACAAACCCATATTTAACGTTCGTTTTCTCTAGAATATAACAGCGATAGGTGCCGGGTTGGAGTCCTGGGAAGGAAAAAATTAATGTTTCGTCTCGTCATTTCAGTTAAAACATCTAGCTACTGCCGAGAAAATCCGATATGTCACTGTTGATTGTGCTTCGATATCAATCCGATTAGGTTCTGGGTTCGAATCCCTGTCCAACACAAAGCTTTACCTCACGGCATTTCAAGTAAGTTACTTGCTAAGAAGCACTATTTAACATCTCTCGTAGTTCGTTAACAGGGACAGTAGATGCTGGGTAGGAATTCGCGTCCGTTAAAAATGTCTGCGTTATGTAATTTAAAGTTAACTTATACTGTCTAAAATCGAGGTATATCACTCTCTGTATGCCTAATCAGGAATGACTGTTAGTTTCCGTCAGTCACGAAATCTTTGCTTAGTCTGCATGACCTGGGTTTGAATCCATATGCAGAACGAGACGGTTCGTCGTGTCATTTGAACTTCATACATATTCTCAACTAGCTGCTTGTAAACAACTTCAATTTTTAATGTCATTTTGTGTTAAATAATAAGTACGGTATGTTACTTCCAAGAGTAAATCATGAATACGACGAACTTACTACGTGCATTACCTATCTGACGTAATAATGAGAGTGGTAACATTTCAAGTATGTCATTTATTGTAATTAATGTGAGCTTACAAGCCTTAAGGACAGTCTTATCTGGGATGAGGTGTTGTCTGATATTTGTAGCATCGTGGTATTACTTTACGTCTTGAGTTATTGCGATACAGAGCAGTGTTTTCTAGTGGTGACTTGTTGGAAACATTTTCAATAGTCAAACGACAGTACCAAGGAGCGATTAGAGGACCTGATAGACAGCTGCGTTATGCCGGTTGCATGCGAATCAGGCGAAATGCAATTCAGGTCGTTCGGATACTTTTGAGCACGACTGTACATAGCACAAGATATTGCTGGGATTTTGAACATAATGGACATGTGTCATTATCGAACATTACACCAATGCCTTTGTGTGCAAGAAGAAGACTATTAGGGAAGCAGTAATGCCAGTCCAAACCATATGACATTACCCTGCATCTGTAGGGTAAGGATATACAGGGCGAGGCAGCTAAGTCGTAACACCCCTTGTATCTCCCCAACCGTAATAGATACGCAGATGCCGTTTGTACAGTGAATTGCAGGGACTAGGACTACTTGAATACATCACATTTCATGTTTGTGCTATTTTTTATTACAGAGATATGAGGTCATCTTTGTTTCATTAGATGGAACCCTATGTTAAATTTTAACGTAACTTGATGGCCTTTAATGGCTCCGAGCACTATGGGAATTAATATCGGAGGTCATCAGTCCCCTAGAATTTAGAACTACTTAAACCTAACTAACCTAAGGACATCACACACATCCATGCCCGAGGCAGGATTCGAACCTGCGACCGTAGTGATCGCGCGGTTCCAGACTGAAGCGCCTAGAACCGCTCGGCCACACCGGCCGGCTGATGGTCTTAAAGAGACGTTTTCAAATATGTGTACATCATAATCTTTAGGCGAATAGTTTTTGAGACACAGATTTTTTCCCGTATCGTATTCGTCCTTCGAAGCGGCGCTTTTCAATGCGACCTTTCCTGTTCACCACTGAGGAACGTAACAGGGAAGGCGTTGTTTTCGTGCTTCTCGATATCGCCGCAAGGTGACGCACGAGGTAGCGAAAGAAAGGTATAAATATGAAACTTCCTGGCAGATTAAAACTGTGTGCCCGACCGAGACTCGAACTCGGGACCTTTGCCTTTCGCGGGCAAGTGCTCTACCACATGAGCTACCGAAGCAAGACTCACGCCCGGTACTCACAGCTTCACTTCTGCCAGTACCTCGTCTCCTACCTTCCAAACTTTACAGAAGCTATCCTGCGAACCTTGCAGAACTAGCACTCCTGAAAGAAAGGATATTGCGGAGACATGGCTCAGCCACAGCCTGGGGGATGTTTCCAGAATGAGATTTTCACTCTGCAGCGGAGTGTGCGCTGATACGAAACTTCCTGGCAGATTAAAACTGTGTGCCCGACCGAGACTCGAACTCGGGACCTTTGCCTTCGCGGGCAAGAGCTCTACCAACTGAGCTACCGAAGCACGACTCACGCCCGGTACTCACAGCTTCACTTCTGCCAGTACCTCGTCTCCTACCTTCCAAACTTTACAGAAGCTCTCCTGAGAACCTTGCAGAACTAGCACTCCTGAAAGAAAGGATATTGCGGAGACATGGCTTAGCCACAGCCTGGGGGATGTTTCCAGAATGAGATTTTCACTCTGCAGCGCAGTGTGCGCTGATACGAAACTTCCTGGCAGATTAAAACTGTGTGCCCGACCGAGACTCGAACTCGGGACCTTTGCCTTGCGCAGGCAAGTGCTCTACCAACTGAGCTACCGAAGCACGACTCACGCCCAGTACTCACAGCTTCACTTCTGCCAGTACCTCGTCTCCTACCTTCCAAACTTTACAGAAGCTCTCCTGTGAACCTTGCAGAACTAGGCAAAGGTCCCGAGTTCGAGTCTCGGTCGGGCACACAGTTTTAATCTGCCAGGAAATTTCGTATCAGCGCACACTCCGCTGCAGAGTGAAAATCTCATTCTGGAAAAATCCCCCAGGCTGTGGCTAAGCCATGTCTCCGCAATATCCTTTCTTTCAGGAGTGCTAGTTCTGCAAGGTTCGCAGGAGAGCTTCTGTAAAGTTTGGAAGGTAGGAGACGAGGTACTGGCAGAAGTGAAGCTGTGAGCACCGGGCGTGAGTCGTGCTTCGGTAGCTCAGTTGGTAGAGCCCATGCCCGCGAAGGCAAAGGTCCCGAGTTCGAGTCTCGGTCGGGCACACAGTTTTAATCTGCCAGGAAGTTTCGTATCAGCGCACACTCCGCTACAGAGTGAAAATCTCATTCTAAGGTATAAATATGCTTCTGGGGTAATGAGACATCGCATTTCCATCACAGTTTCTTGGAGCATACATGTACACCAACGAAGAAAAGTTAGATATGCTTCAAGTGTATGGTTAAAACAGAAGAAATGCTGTTAGAGCAATAAAGCAATATGGAGAGCTGTTTCCTGATCGTGAGCGTCCTACGCGCCAGCTTCTTGCACTTATTTGCAAGAAACTACTTGAATCGGTATCATGGCACGCCATACAGAGGACAAGGCAGAAAACTGCTACTGGCGAGGTACACGAAGATTGTGTTGTGGCTTTGGCGCATAACGACCCTGCTGTTTCGTCGCGGCGTATCTCCTCGAAACGTGGTATAAGTCAGAGAGGTGTTCTACGCATATTTCACTGACATAGATCACACCTTTTCACCTCTTATTACATCAACCACTCTCCGGTGTGGATTCCGAACGGCGCGAAGAATTTTGCCGGTTTGCTTTGCAGCGCCTACAATATGATCCAACGGTTTTTCAACGCTTGCATTTTACTGATGAAGAGACTTTCACTAACCTCGGTAATGTGAATTGGCATAATATGCATTACTATTCAATAGAGAACCCTCACTGGCTTCAACAGGTACAGAATCAGCAACTGTGGAATGTTAACGTGTGGTGCGGCATCGTCGGAAATGTCATTGTAGGGCCGTACTTCACGCCGGGTATACTACATGGCAGTAACTATGCACAGTTCCTGCGAAACGTAGTGCCAAATTTGCTGAAAAAAATCAAATGTGTGTGAAATCTTATGGGACTTAACTGCTAATGTCATCAGTCCCTAACCTTACACACTACTTTAACCTAAATTACCCTAAGGACAAACACGCATACCCATGCCCGAGGGAGGATTCGAACCTCCACCGGAACCAGCCGCACAGACCATGACTGCAGCGCCTTAGACCTCTCCGCTAATCCCGCGCGGCAATTGCGGGAAGAGGTACCACTAACTAAGCGTCAGTGCATGTGGTTCCAACATGACGGCTGTCCAGCTCACTCTTCCAGTGTGGCAACAGAGCTGTTAAATGAAAAGTTCCCGGATTGTTGGACAGGACGACGAGTTGAAGTGAAGTGTCAAGCCCGGTCTCCTGATTTGACCCCTCTTGACTTTTTTCTGTGGGGAGCAATCAAACATAAAGTGTATGCTCAAATACCAACTAGCCATCCAACGTATCATCGAAGCGTGAGCTGATATCTCACGTGACAACCTCGCAGCCGTCCACAAATCATTCGAACGGCGATTGCAAATGTTCATTGGAGCAGAGGGGAAGCATTTTGACCACATGCTTCATTAAAGTTTTGTATCATGTACAGTATGTATTTTGCATCTTTGTGTGTATTTGCTTCGTTTTGTGATCAATAGTAAATATTTTCAACTAAAAAAACAAATAAGTACGAAATAATTGTGATCTTTAAGGGCCTCCTCATTTACATTTGTATTTCTGTTACTCTAACTATTTAACATTTTGTAGTAGTTTAATACTGTATGTTGTCTACTATTTCGGTCTCACAGTTGTCAAATAACTGAATAACATTTGCGCGATATCATCAGTTAACTTTTGCGTAAAATATCGCAGTATGTATTACTATTGTCGAGTAAATGGGTGTATTTGTGTAAGGACGGACTCGCAACGTTTACCATGTACTATACACAACAGGAAATTTCGCACTGGACAACGCCGCTTCGAAGGATGAACACGATATCGGAACATATCTCTGTCTCAAAACTATTCGCCTAAATATTATGATATACATATTTTTGAAATCGTCTTTCTAAGCCCATCATGCTACGCTAAAATTTAACATAGGGTTCCATTTAAAAAAAACAAAGATGGCCTCATATCTGTGTAATAAAAAGTAGCACAAACATGAAATATGATGTGTTCAGGAATCCCCTTTCCCTGCAATTCAGTGTCCAAACGGCATCTTTGTATCTATTATGGTTGGGGAGATACAAGTGGTGCTATGACGTAGCTACCTCACCCTGTATAACAAATTTATGTCATATCGTAAGTCCAGAAGTTAACGAAGTCGTCGGTAACTATTTTATCAATTTTATGAAGTGACCTGATATGCGTCTACTGCAATCTTTTATGTCTTCCTTGGCTAAAGAACGTGGTATTATCAGACTAGAAGTTAAGATTTATAACTACGTAGGAAACTGCCTAAATGTGTTAAATTCCAACAAAGAGTATTGCTTAAAAGATGCTCTGCTGCACTCAGTGTCAACCTGTTCTAGGCAGCATAAATTATGACTCAGATTACAAGTCCGCTGTTTTGTTACGTTCTGCAGTTCGTCGACTGTGGTAATAAGAAAAACGAGCTTCGGTTAGGATAAAATTAAAACTCCCAGACAGGCAAGCACACCAAAAGTTTGTAAACTCTATTCTGTATGTTTTCAGTTTTGATTATTTACCAGTGAACTATGTGGAGATTATTTATCTCTACAGCACTTGTGTAAACATACAGGCACCAATGGAGACAGTGATATAAGTATTATACAGAAGTATTATGTTAAACCCCGAGAAATATATCTATCTCATTCCAGTAGTCTACATTATTCCGCAAAAGAACGTGACATACAGATATCACCAAGCTAAAATCAGCTCCCAGAAACAGTATTATTCAACAGGTGTGAAGAAAAAAGCATCAGTGTGCCAACCCTAAAGTATTAAAGAAACAACTGCTTCAGGTGCAATTGATGTGTTATGTTTGTGAAAAAAAAGGAAAAATCGGGGAAAGGAAATGCATGTTGCTTGTGTAATGCGCAATCTCTGATAGCAAACTTAAGATCAGAGCTACGCCTCAAAATAAAAATTGTCTCAATTATCTATTAATTTGGAGTAAAAAACACGTATGCAATACTAGTGTTGTAACTTAATTGTTCTATAAAAGTAAAAAAAAAATGCAGGGAACATATTACCATTACTGCGGTAGCACGTGACAGCAAGCATACAGTGGTAAGCGTGTGTATGATTTCTCCTTATTAATACCCTATATCTTCTAAGTTTACCGCTAAAAAAAACTGCGACATATAACGATACACAACATTTTACATTATACTGCAGACATGAGAGACATGCAAACAGATTTACAATTTCGTAACCGTATCACTGATTTTATAAACTACCTTGATAGACGTCTTCTTCACTAAAGCGCATGGTATTAATCTATGCTTTCTAGTTGTTTGGTGCTGCTAGGCGGTCTTCATGCTAACAAGTAATATTTTGTACTACACTATGTGATAAAAAGTATCCGGACACCCCAAAAACTACTGCCAGTTACTCCATATCAGCGACCTCAGTAGTCATTAGACATCGTGAGACAGCAGATGGTTCAAATGGCTCTGAGCACTATGGGACTCAACATCTTAGGTCATAAGTCCCCTAGAACTTAGAACTACTTAAACCTAACTAACCTAAGGACATCACACACACCCATGCCCGAGGCAGGATTCGAACCTGCGACCGTAGCAGTCCTCGCGGTTCCGGACTGCAGCGCCAGAACCGCTAGACCACCGCGGCCGGCGAGACAGCAGAATGGGGCGCTCCGTAGAACTCACAGACTTCGAACGTGGTCAGGTGATTGGGTATCACTTGTCTCACATGCCTGTAAGCGAGGTTTCCACGCCCTTAAACATCCCTACGTCCACAGTTTCCGATGTGGAAACGTGAAGGGACACGTACGGCACAAAAGCGTACAGGCCGACCTCCGTTGTTGACTGACACAGACCGTCGACAGTTGAAGAGGGTCGTAATGTGTAATGGGCAGACATCTGTCCAGATCATCACACACGAATTCAATCAGGATCCACTGCAAGTACTGTGACAGTTAGACGGAAGGTGAGAAAACGTGGATTTCATGGTCGAGCGGCTGATCGTAAGCCACACATCGCGCCGGTAAATGCCAAACGACGCCTCGCTCGGTATAAAGAGCGTAAATATTGGACAATTGAACAGTGGAAAAAACATATGGAGTGACGAATCACGGTACACAATGTGGCGATCCAATGGCAGGGCATGGGTATGGCGAATACCCAGTGAACGTCATCTGCCAGAATGTATAGTGCCAACAGTAAAATTCGGAGGCGATGGTGTTATGATGTGGTCTTGTTTTTCATGGAGGGGGCTTACATCCCTTGTTGTTTTGCGTGGCACTATCATAGAACAGACCTACATTGATGTTGTAAGCACCCTCTTGTTGCCCAATGTTGAAGAGCATTCCGGGTTGGCGATTGCATGTTTCAATACGAGCACCTGTTCATAATGCACGGCCCGTGGCGGAGTAGTTACTCGACAGTAACATCCCTGTAATAGAATAGCCTGCACAGAGTCCTGCCCTGAATCCAATGAAACACATTGGGGATGTTTTGGAATGCCGACTTCGTGCCAGGTCAAACCGATCGACATCGATACTTGTCATCAGTGCATCAATCCGTGAATAATGGGCTGCCATTCCCCAAGAAACCTCTCAGCACCTGATTCAACGTATGCCAGCGAGAGTGGAAGCCGCCATAAAGGCTAAGGGTGGGCCAACACCATATTGAATTCCGGCATTACCGATGGTGGGCGCCATATTTTTCATCACATAGTGTATGTATGCTCTGCAACGTTTATACTGGAGTTGTAAGAACGCAAGTGGAATATGAACAGCAGTTTTCCTGTGAAATATTTGCACTTAAGTGATATTTACTTTTGTAAAGTAATTAGCTTACAAGTAAAAAGCGTGGAAATGAGTTACACAGACTGCAACACTATTTACAGTTCTGTAGCCAACTTACCAAATATATTCAGTGCCCTGACTAATGAACAAGGCAGTATTAAGCTACAATTTTGAAGTACATTGTTGGACACTGCACAAGAAACCATTAATAGAGGTTAAAGACGTGACAGGCATGTAAGTCCTTTGACTGACTGATGTGTTATCGAAAACCGCACCTTTCAATCCAAAGTGCACTATTTCCTGGCTCAGTCGTATGTACTGCTTTGGCCAGGAGCTATTAATAACCCGGTGTCAGTGCGGTTTCTATACTGATGCCGCTGAACTAATGTACTTCTATTCTACTCTCACACGAATAGCTGTCACGGTATTGGAATGCCCATACGGTGTGCACTTCACTTTGTGTGGGGTGCAGAATTAGCTGTCGTGTTAGTGGCAGTGTTCCTTCATAGACGTGCAGCTTACAACAGCAATCACTCTCAATACAGGTACAATGAAACTTTCCCGTATGTGGACCAGTGGATGTTGCAAAACCTTTCCTATCGACAAGAGGATGGTGGATGCTAGTTGCTTTTCATAATAAGCAAGTATGACATGGGTTAAATCATGAAAATAGTTTCTATTGCATGTAAGTTGGCATGATGATATCAGACATCTGATTTTCGGTGCAGCCCAGGGCAGAACTGTCTGGGAAAAGCTTTATGGAGAATTTGTACGGTGTTGTTTATTGCAGTTAGTATAGGGAGGGCAAGTCTGATTTAGATAGTGGTGTGCTTTCCTGTGCTGGTATCAAAACACATTTCCACTCACTCAGTTATTCGTGTTCCGGCTCACAATGATCAAAAATCGTGCAGATACCTTAAGGTTTGGCAGTTTGTATCGTTTTACTGCGCAGTCATGCAATAGAGCTGTCAATCTACAATAAAGTTTCATTTTAATACAGTACATATTCACCATTAAGTTTACAGGCTTGGTGGGTGTTTTGGGTGGAGACTAGCGGTATATGTACAAAACATACGCAAGTTACTTATTATAATGCGCAATGGACTGTCACAGATGATGTGGTTGTCTATAAGAAGAAAATAGCAGTGCTGGTAGACTTTAGCGAATTGCAGACAACCATAGATTGGTACGGAGGCTAGATGTAAACAGATATGACGCACGGCACATGCGTATCAGAAGAAATGCGGTACTTTCTTATTTCACTATTGCTGGACACAGCAACTACCACAAAATACCTTGGAGTGGGCATACGGAGCGTCCTACATAAAACACAATGTACAGAAAGCAGATACCAGCCTGAGGCTTATAAGAAAAATGTTAAGAAATGTAAGTCATCCACTCCTCATCTCAGATTAGTTACTGGTGAGAATGGATCATGAGTCGTTCTGAAGTAGCTCACTTGAAGAGCACCCCCACGAAGGGCAAAGGTCCTGGGTTCGAGTCCCGATCTGGTACACAGTTTTAATCTGCCAGGAAGTTTCATATCAGCGGAAACTATCTGCACAGTAAAATTTAATTCTCGAAACAATTCCCCAAGCTCTGGCTGAGCCATGTCTCCTCATTATCCTTTCTTCCACGAGTGCCAGCCTCAAAAGTTTTGCAGAAGAACTTTAGTGAAGGTGGGAATGTAGCAGATGTACTGGCTGAAATAAAGCTCTTGGTCACGAGGCTTCCTAGTAAGTTCAATTGATGAGCACATGTCTGTGAAAGGTAAACATCCTGGATTCAAATCCCAGACTGGTGCACAATTTTAATACACCAGGAAGTATCAAAGGTAAAGAAATTTTATAACTCGCCCACATCGCGCATTTATATATACTACTGTATGCGCTTGCATTACATACAGTGGATGAAACACAGTTATCGATATTACCTATAGTGGTCTTATCTAAATAATTTTTCAATTTTTACTTAATAAGACATCTGTATAACTGTGTTCTTTGAAGTAACTTTCGATGTAAATGGTTTATTCTTCATTTATAATAATTTATGTAATTTTAATTACATAAACTAATATAATTTCCAAAGTAATGTGCTTTAAAAGAATGTGAAAGCTAAAGATTTAATTGTAATACTGGTTCATCCATAGGAACAGTAGTTTTGTAATCATCTAAAACTTGCAGGGAAATCCTTTCGTAACGGAACTGGCTAGGCAGGAATAGAAAAGGTTGATCAGGCGGTCGAACTGCAAGGTCCCTTGTGTGGCATGAGTCAGTCGGTTGCTAGCAGCCAATGGGTGCGTATCTTGTGTACCGAAAGAGGCGAGAAGAGCTGAAACATTATGTAACGCAGCCTCGGATAAGGAAGTAATAGGGCTTATTATTCATGGCATTCTTTGATTAGCTCTGTGCTACGAAAATCTGACGCTAAGAAGAGAATTTTCGGAGCTCGTCACACAGGAAGAGCCGTCCATAATTTTGACGCCCTTTTCTGAGTAGCACAAGGGATCGACGCTGCCACTGCCTTCATCTACCATTAGCAAATTGAGTGCTGTATAGCTGCATGGATCAGTTTTGTAGTTTCGTTTTCAGTAATAATTTTGTGTTCTGTGAACTATATGTCAGCGATCTTATCTGATCCTTAGTGATTAACATAGACAGGGTCTATCCCAAGCGCTACGATGAATCCGAGTATCCTGTTTTACTGAACTGAAAAGCAATCGTTTTCCTTAACAAAAGTTTGTGGAGTTGTAAAGCACATAGTTATTCAGTGAGCATTAGTTTTGAATTACTCCATGTAGTTTTAATGGACAGTTAAATCATCCATTTCAAATATTCTTTTAACAGAAATAATAGGGTTTACAATTTCATATGTAATGCAGTTAACAGTGTTTCCCATTTTGTGTTCTAACTAAAAATTTGAGTCACGATCTGAAGCTACCGATAAATTGGTTTCTGGATTCCCATGCTGGTTGTTGAGCCAAATTCAAATGTCATATTACAGCAACAGCCACCAAAAATAAGCAACTAGCTACGATTATTCAAATTATACTAGATCCAGGTGCCACATATTCCATTTGAGATAAATAATGTAAGTTAACGAATATTCCTTGAGAAAGCAAAGAATAATCAGTTCAAAAGATACTATTAATCCATAACTATTTCAATAGCAATAATTTCCTGCAATTAAACTGAACAAGAACTTATTGTCGTGTCAATAGTGCTCAACCATTAGTTATGATTTACCTATAATTATCATAATTTTCCTACTGTAATGTAAATGTTACTGAGAGCCAGTTGTTGCCTGAACACATTAATACTTCTCCCGTGTAGTTCAAATCAATTCATTGGAACATTACTTTCAAACCTGTGCTACTGTCCTGTATCTTATCAGCAGTACAGTAGTTTAGAATCAAGTAAAGTCAACTCACGCAGTTAATATTCTTTATGACTCATCCTAGTACTGGGTGCCATTCTGTCTAATAAGACTGGTGACCATTTTTTGTTACATAATTAAAGTTTGTTTGATTGTACATAGAACCTCGGTTCTATTCCCCCTTGTTTTGCTAGTGTTTCCTTAAAATAAGAATCTCTCAGTAGTCGAAAAGTAGTCAATACATTTCCATTAGACACAGTCACGGACACAAAAAATCCTTTCACACGTGTAACATTATCGGCGTAGTACTCGTACTGATTTAACAGAAGCCAGTAATGGCGCCACGTGTTACAACATTCGTTAGATTGTTACACAGTTAGACACCGACCATAGCATATGTACTAAGCGCAAAACAGACGTGTTATAAACACTTAATATCCAGTGGCACGAACTTGCAGTAAATACAGTAAAACGAATAATAATAGCAAATATTACGGGAGATTAGACAGTAAACTCTAATTCACATTCAGTGTTAAGTAGATACAAAAACACTGATAGATCAAAGCGAACAGAACGAAACAGTACAGGGCGTACCGAGGAACATTATGGGGCCTGATAGCCGTTACCAAAACGTATATACAGGTAGCGTCACGTCCGCAGCTCGTGGTCGTGCGGTAGAGTTCTCGCTTCCCGCGCCCGGGTTCCCGGGTTCGATTCCCGGCGGGGTCAGGGATTTTCTCTGCCTCGTGATGACTGGGTGTTGTGTGATGTCCTTAGGTTAGTTAGGTTTAAGTAGTTCTAGGTTCTAGCGGACTGATGACCATAGATGTTAAGTCCCATAGTGCTCAGAGCCAGGTAGCGTCACATAACGCCAGTTAGCCTACGCAGCATGCCACGGGTACGCAAATGATCAGATTCAGATAATGAGCCCATCACAAAGAAAATCGAAACTAAATGATGGAACAAATGAGATAGATTACGTGGAAGACGGTGGTTACGCGAATGTATCGGTTGATATGCTCAGTTTGCGACAAGCAGAGGGTTCAAACGTAACAAAAAATATCGGCGTAGACGTAATGAGTCTAATGCTTGAGAGACAGACTGCGAAGTACCTCAAGTCGCTGCAAGCTAAGCGACAGTTGCGCTCAGGAATGAGTCAGGTCAGGCAGAAGCCAGCCAGCGAAGATTACATCAGACCGAGCAGCTGTTTGTATGGACGATGTAGTTTCGGCAGTAGAGCAAAATGAGGGTGTCGAAGTAGAATGCAATGAACCTGCTTCGGCAGGTAACGACACTGGGGCGAGAATAAATGTGAACATGTTCGGAGGTGAGTGGGAAAGCACTGACGACAGTTTCAATAACGACAAAATTTGTCAAAATGAGTTGTCAGGGATAACTAGTTTCTATCAACAGATCGATGACGTGTACCAATGGTTAAAGCAGTACCAGTGGGAGGATTTGAAAAGGTAGTATGCCACCAAAATGTTAGGTAGTAGCTAGAGGAGTGAAAGGAACGTCCAGAGTCGAACATCAAGGCAGAAATGAAAATAGAAGTTGTATCAAAAAGAATCGTCCGATTTAAAAAAAATAATGAATGTTATGTTATTTCAGATATGTGCGTGAACAACGTACAGTTGGAAGGAGCAAACTTTCTAGTTTTACATGGTTCCCGCTAAGTAGCAGCAGTGAGGGCCCACTTCAGTTATAGTAAAAATGGTGTCAGGACAACGGGTTCTTCGTTTTGTGCAGTGCGGGTCAGTAATAACTGTTCAGTGTGACTTTCGTACTAGGTATGGCTTGGATCCTCCTACAGCACTGATCATTAGACGATGGCATGAACAATTCAGAGAAACAGTTGTTTTTTTAAAAGGCCAATCGGCAGGCAGTCCACGAGTGTCCGACAAACGCATCCGCCATAGATTCGCAAGGAGTCCGGAAAAGTCAATACGCTGTGCAGATCTACAGCTCAGCACGCCCCCAACTTCTGGCGTGTGCTGCGCCGACGTTTACACATGACACCATACAAAATTCAGCTACTGCAAGTTCTTGTTGACGGTGACAAACAACAACCTGTGGAATTGTGTAATTTCGTTCTTGGTAAAATGGAGGATGACAGTTTTCTTCCACGTTTAATGTTTAGTGACGAGGCAACAATCCATTTAAAGAGAAAGGTGAACGTCATAATGTGGGAATATGCGTACGGAACAACCACATGAAACTGTACAACATTAGAGGGACTCTCCAAAATTTAACGCGTTTTGTGCATTTTCACGGGAAAAGGTGTGTGTTCCATTTTAAACTGCTATAGGAAGCACGTCTGTCGATATGCTTGAGAACTTCCCTTTCTCACATTTGGAGACTAATTCGAACGAATTCATTTACCAAGAGGATGGGACACCGCCACGGTGGCATATGAAAGCGCGGGAATTTTAAGTCAAATAATTACCTAACGATGGATCTGTCGTACTGGACCAAATGATTCAGCAGCTTTACTGACGTCCAAGGTCACCGGACCTGACTGTATGTGATTATTCCTTGTGGGGGTTTATACAGACGGCGCTCAAAGAGAAAAGAGCTGGAGTCTGAAATGTGCAAACCGGCGACAGGAGGGTAATATCGTGTAGCGTGTAACGAGGTGTGGTTCCGACCAGAGCGTGGAAGCTCACAGCCCGTCGCTATAGGGCACGCGTGCATGTCACGTGACTACACACAGGTAGCAGCAGCATGCATCAATCATCCAACGCTGCCAGTCGCATTGCAAACAGTGACATCGAAGCGTCAAAAGACGAGCAAAGAGGTGTTGTTCGTTTTCTGACAGCGGAAGTAGTAGGAGGAATGGACATTCATTGTCGAATGTCACAGGTGAAGGGCGGACACTGCAAGTTCCTTGCAAGGGTCAAGGCGGGACCCAAGCGCTTCAGGGAGGGACGGGTGTCGTTAGCCGATGATGCCCAGTCTGGAGTACTACACTGCACTTCCGATGACATCGTCCAGCTGGTGGATGCACTCATTACCCAGGACCGCCGAGTGACAGTGAAACCCATAGCCGCCGAGGTCAAGTCGAGCGTCGAAGTTTTCACACCTTCATGAAGGAACGACTGCACATGCGCCAAGTGTGTGTCCCACTGTTTTCAACCACACCAGGAAGCATGTCGAATGGCCCACTTTCTTGCTCAAATGCAGCGCTATGCTCGGGAAGGGAATGCGGTCCTGGCAAGAGTGGTGGCTGGAGATGAGTCATTGTGTAATCACTTCGAACCAGAATGAAAACGATAAAATATCCAGTGGAAGCAACCAGGTCACACCACCAAAAAAAGCCAAGGCAATTCGCATGAGTGCAGGGAAGGTTATGCTGACATTCTTCTTTGACCAAGATGGCCCCATTCTGATTCACTTCCTGCAGCACGGGGCAACAGTGAATACCCAGAGTTACTCGCAAATCTTGACCACCCTACGCCAAGCGATCAAATCAAAACGACTAGCCACCAGGCAATCTCACCCGTGGGGTCATTCTGCTCCACGACAATGCAAAGCCTCAAACGGCCAACACAGTCGCAGCACTCCTGCAGAAATTCAAATGGGAGGTTCTCGGCCACCCTCCATACAGTCCGGACCTCTCTCCCTGTGATTACATCATTTTTGGTCCACTTAGAAACGCTCTGAGGGGCAAAGGATTCACCTCGGGCGACGACGTCCTGCTGCACGTGCGGAAATGGTTAACATCGCAGCCCCGAGAATTTTATGAGACAGCCATTCACAACCTTGTGTCACAGAGGGACAAGTATCTCAACAGCCAGTGTCAATACTTTTAACATACAGGTACTGGTTTCTGTTTTTTTATACCTATCGCCCCTATTAAAAGACTCTACTTATCTGCCTGCGTTACCAACAACAGTGAATGAACTGAGACATTGCATAACAGGATCTGTGGAAGCTGCAACTCAAGATATGATCTCTGAGGTGTGGAAACAATCTGAATACCGCATTAACATATGCCGTGCATCTCAAGGGCGGCATATTCAACACTTATGAAAAGCTACCAAAAAAACGTTTTGAGTTTCACGCTTATCGAGAAACAAAATTCATGGTATATTCAAAATATCCACGGGTATGCTGCCGGTCTATAGTGTCCAACGGGCACAATATTTCGGCGATCAAACATGTCGCCATCATCAGGTGAACTGATGGACTGAGCTCCTGTGAACGTGCCGGCACGGAGATCCGTACGCTATGGCTGCTCAGAGGGAACTGGGTTTGGTCGCGGCGGCGGCCGATTTAAATACCCTCCGCCCGCGGCGCGCTCCCTCCGCCGTCCGCGCCCAGCGCCACGGTCGCGCGGTGGAACAGATTGCGACGGCGTCTGAGATGACGTCGGTGTGATGGCTCTGTCCGCCGTGGTCGTCACAACTATACGTCTGCTCGATTTACTTTTGATTAACCCGATCGCTGGTTCCCAAGCCTTGCTAAGATTATAGCCACAGTCCCGGTTTATGAGGTCGTCATTGGTGCGAATTTCGATGGCCTCTCTAACAACGCTGTCCCAGTATCTCGACGTCTGTACCAGAATCCTCGTGCGGTCATACTCCATGGCGTGATTTTCCGACAAACAATGTTCAGCGACCGCCGACTTGCTCGGATACATCAGTCGAGTGTGCCTCTGGTGTTCACGGCATCGATCCTCGACGGTACGCATCGTCTGACCAATATACGACTTGCCACATTGACACGGAATCTGGTACACGCCGGCCTTCCTCAAACCGAGGTCATCTTTGGCGCTCCCCACCAGTGCACGAGTTTTATTTGGAGGACAAAACACAGTTCCGACCCGGTGTTTCTTCAGAATGCGGGCGATTTTCCCCGAGAGTGCGCCTGTGTATGGAATAAATGCAATGCCTACCTCCTCCCTCGTGACTTCATCCATCTCAACAGGTTGTGCTGCAGTGGGTGGGCGGAGAGCACGTTGAATGAGGAAGGTAAGGCCCTGATGAAGGCTAGCTGCAACGCTGGCCGAAACGTTGGCGCATTTTAAATTATGACGATGCGGTCTGATACCCTGAAGAATTTTATTGAAGAATTGGTGTTAAGTTTATAAATTTCCCCTCAATGGCAATGAAAAGCCAGGGAAAAATGGTAGCAGACATACAAGGAAAATTTTAGGCTAGTGCTAAGGAGAGATGGAGATGCAATTCCGTGTAAAGTTCACGATCTCCACGCATGTCACGCCTCCATACAGATTCTTCCTTCCCCGCGCCATTTTGTTTATTCTGTCAAGAACAGTGCGCTAACCATACAAAACAATCCTCATTGAACAGCAAAGTTTCGCATTGTGACTCAACAACATAGAGTTGTATCCTGTATGCCGAATATTAGATCTGAAAACTTACAACACAGCGTTCATAGGCAATGTTCGCTACCTCGAGTTCTCTTTCGTTCCCTCTAGTATAAACGACTCTCCCCATATACAAGGAAATGATTGTGAATTTCCTGCAAATGCTACTTCGCGCGTGTTAGCTTCCATTCACTCCATTGTAAACGAGGTCTTAGGTGCTTAAAATTGGTGTCTGTGAACTCCGGATAATTTCCCTATGCGTCGCTCCGTGAGTGATTCGCCGAGTCGCCAGCTAGGTGGACAGAGCTGGACAAACCGCTGTTATAAGCTGTTCTTCGCATGGAAAAAAAGTGTAACTTCAATATTTTTTACAAAATATTGTAGTGCCTTTTGGCAGCTAAAATTTTGGCAATGTACTTCTTTCGTTATCTTCTTCCCGTGTAAAAACTTTAGGGCAGATGTCGACATGTCTTATTGGAACATTCCCTTGTGAGTTAGGGACTTGTAACGGAACTGAAATGATGGTGGGCTGACAGTAATTTGGAGCCCGCGCGTCTGAAACGGGCGCGCTTGTGTGAGACTGCCAGGGAGTGCACCCTGATGCCATCTATTGGCGAAACTGGGAATTAGCGCTGCCTGTCAGACAATGCACTAAGCTCTCAGAGTCAAATGTATTCTTTTTCTTGGTAATTATAAGTTATTACTGTATAATTTAATGTTGTAAAGCGCTAGTAGTAAATTATTATGACTGGTATGAACTCCAGGGTAGTAAATATAAATATTCTTAAATACTAAATGATTTCGGTAAAAAGGTGGTACGGGAACGCCCCCACTCTTGGTGATACGAGCGTAGCTAGGGGTAGCTGGAGACACAGGGACTGAACAATGGAATGGCCTGGGGAGTGTTGACGTGATCGGACGTGCGTAACTGTGCTCACGCAAAAGTGATTGTGCAACAGCGAAGAGGCGAATATCGTCGCCGTTTTTGGAGTAAAACGCGACGAATGGTTGTTGAAGCCGCCTTTATGCCACTGGGGCTGATTGTAAGAGTTCCTGTGCCCAGATTTTATGGCGGACGTGCAGTAGCTTATACGAGTGCTACAGCTCATAGTTCCAGCCGCCATTAAGGGCATGAGGCGTGAAGAGCTGCGTTAGCCACATGCATCTCACCACCAGCACCGACACGTCTACCCAAGGCAAGACTGCTTGCAATTGTTAAGTCGAACTTTGTATACATGTAAAAGGAGAATACCAGTTTTCTTTTATGCAAGTGCAGAGGACAGAATATAGTAATGAGTAAAATTATGACGCATGTTGTTCATTGTAAAGAGTAGTAACCTCAAACATAGTATAGTGAAATCAGACTGAGGCCACCATCGCCTCTTTCATTTACAATTCTTTTGGTTGTAGAATACTTTAGCGTATAAGAATGTTGAAAAGAGCAATGGTCACACCAGAATGAATCGCCTATTTACAGTTACTTAAATTTTTCTGAGCAACCTTTCAAGTAAAGTCACTTAACTAATTCTGTACCAATGGTCCAAAGAGTAATATCCAAAATCATTAAATAAGTTGAAGGATAGAATTTTGTTAACCGAAGCTGCATAACCTGTCTTGGTAGTAATTACCAAGCCAACTCACAGAAATTGAGAGAGTATTTGCTTTGTAGAATCATCTAGAATGATCAGAAATAGTAATATTCAGAATTATGTTTAAATTCAACTCAAGCCATTTCACTTTGAAACGAGCCCAAAAATTGATTTATTCTTTTGCTCCTTCAGAGCTGGCGACCGTAGTTATAAGTATTTTCAGGAGGATTCGACGGTAAGTCTGCTGCTCTCGTCGTGCTGATAGGATTATCCACTGCTGCTAGCAGTGGTGATTGGATACATAAGCTCACTACCAAGTTAAGTGGGTCAGGTAGGCAGTGTTACCGTGTGAACTGTAGGGCACTGCAGGCCGTGGATCGAACCCGTTCAATCATCACAGCTCTTAGGGAAATAGTCCGGTTAGGAGTGTACTAATCATTAGGTAAATACTGGCGAGTAACGGTCAAAAATGTATATGCAAGTGAATTTAGCAAGGTCCACGTAGCACCTAGTTAATAGGGTGCAATGGCGAGGGTAGGAGTGGAGTAAAAGTGAGCTGAGCTTGTGGCAGCTGTGCTGGATTCAAATATTAACTACGTGAATTCACTACTGCCTCTTACCATTGGGACTGAGCTATTTACAGTTAAAATACGAAGCAGTAAGCGCAAAGGCGTGACAGCTACAAGTCCGTATTGGTTTTATACATACGGAATTGGGAAGTGGGTCATTCCGTCAGTGGAGGGGGTTAAAACAGCCGAGTCAGTGGAGAACATACCCCATTTACTGATGGAAAGATTCAGCGGTTCGGTCGCAGACTGTAATACATTCATCTACAGTACCTCTTGAAACTTCAGCCAAGAAGATAGGTTCAAATAATCTAATTTTCTGGAATATTCTTTAATTTCATTAGCACAGATTTCAGATGTAATCAAAAGTAGCATGGAAAATTATTTCATTGTGTGCTGATTGTGTGAGTGTTTTGGAGAGAGTGAGAGAGTGAATGGAGGACGTTCATAAAGTGAGTACATCACATTTTAGTAAAACTACGTAAATGTATGCGTGAGATAGCTGTTGTGCAATAGTCGAATTTGTCACGTATGACCGAGTGAGTTTGGTTTTGTAAGAGGCAACCAGAAAGAGCTTTCAGTATACAATTTATTCGCAATTTACTCTGTGGAAAGGAAGCATATTTTGTTTTCATTAAATGTTATTTAGTTTCAGAATTATAAGATTTCTAATCTAAATTACTTGTGGTAATCAGATTGGCTGACATTAGAAATACCGCGAATACAGACCTGCTCGAGATGATCTGATTGGCTGCTTAACCCACTAGCAAATAGGAATTCAGCACTTGTGAGTGGTTCATTTTAAAAGACATTGACGTGTGAACATTTCACGTCGTACACAAACTCCGCCTGGCGTGTTTCGTCAAGATTACGAGACATTATGACGCATATTTCCTTATAAGAAGCCCACTGAACGACTGAATGTCTTAAATCGCAAGTAGTCGTGGGTCTGTGAGTGTTTAGGATTGTCAAAATATCGGGCCGGGCTAAACGTCTTCAGGCTGCCTTCGGGTCTGAACTTGTAACAAAGACAGTCAGTAACATTGCGTAATTGATGTAGGGATATTAAGTACGGACTTGATAGCTATTGTTTGTGTTTCAAAGACAAAGAATCAGCTTAAAGGAGATTTTAGGCATTTTTCAAACGAGTCCTGTAAGAAGCCCGAACACTCAGTAGTTCAACCAACATTCAGCTGCTGCCCACGGACTGGAGGTACACTACTGGCCATTATAATTGCTACACCAAGAAGATGACGTGCTACAGACGCGAAATTTTACCGGCAGAAAGAAAATGCTGTGATATGCAGATGATTAGCTTCTCAGAGAATTCACACAAGGTTGGCGCCGGTGGCGGCACCTACAACGTGCTGACATGACAAAAGTTTCCAACCGATTTCTCATACACAAAGAGCAGTTGACTGGCGTTGCCTGGTGAAAAGTTGTTGTGATGCCTCGTGTAAGGAGGAGAAATGCGTTCCTTTGATAAAGGTCGGATTGTAGCCTATCGCGACTGTGGTTTATCGTATCGCGACATTGCTGCTCGCGTTAGTCGAAATCCAATGACTGTTAGCAGAATACGGAATCGGTGGGTTCAGGAGGGTAATACGGAACGCTGTGCTGGATCCCAACGGCCTCGTATCACTAGCAGTCGAGATGACAGGCATGTTATCCGCATGGCTGTGACGGATCGTGCAACCACGTCTGGGTCCATGAGTCAACACATGGGGACGCTTGCAAGGCAAAAACCATCTGCACGAACAGTTCGACGACGTTTCCAGCAGCATGGACTATCAACTCGGAGACCATGGCTGCGGTTACCCTTGACGCTGCATCACAGACAGGAGCGCCTGCGATGGTATACTCAACGACGAACCTGGGTGCACGAATGGCAAAACGTCATTTTCTCGGATGCATCCAGGTTCTGTTTACAGCATCATGATGGTCGCAACCTTGTTTGGCGACATCGCGGTGAACGTACATGTGAAGCATGTATTCGACATCGCCATACTGGCGTATCACCCAACGTGATGGTATGGGGTGCCATTGTTTACACGTCTCGGTCACCTCTTGTTCGCATTGACGGCACTTTGAACAGTGGACGTTACATTTCAGATCTGTTACGACCCGTGGCTCTACCCTCCATTCGATCCCTGCGAAAACCTACATTTCAGCAGGATAACGCACGACCGCATGCTGCAGGTCTTGTACGCGCCTTTCTGGATACAGAAAATGTTCGACTGTTGCCCTGGCCAGCACATTCTCCAGACCTCTCACCAATTGAAAACATCTTGTCAATGTGGCCGAGCAACTGGCTTGTCGCAATACGCCAGTCATTACTTTTGATGAACTGTGGTATCGTGTTGAAACTGCATGGGCAGCTGTACCTATACACGCCATCCAAGCTCTGTTTGACTAAATGACCAGGCGTATGAAGGCCGTTATTACGGTCAGAGGTGGTTGTTCTGGGTACTGATTTCTCAGGGTCTATGCACCCAAATTACGTGAAAATTTAATCACATGTCAGTTGTAGTATAATATATTTGCCCAATGAATACCCGTTTATCATCTGCATGTCTTCTTTGTGTCGGAATTTTAATGGCAAACAGTGTATGTGGCGTTGGTGTGGGAGGTATTTAGTCGAATTTTCGTCAACGCTGCTTATGTCAGCTGAAACAGTATGCACCATTGCAGAGTGAAGGGGCAGACAACCTTAAACCTATACAGATAGTTGAACTGATTGTTTAAAGAATAGTGAGAGACCAACCCTCCCCACCGGAGTACAGCAAATATAAAAAAACGTGTATAACACAGAAAAATCATTTCGAGCTCGTAATGTGAATGTGCATGATGCTGCACGTCGTAAGAGGAAGTTGCACCAAATTAATCCTGTGATGGCCAGAGGAGGAGGGCTACGTTGGCTCGAAGACGGGGGCCTAACTGTTCCTAGCGTGTGGGGGTACGTAATTCAGAGACACGGCAGTAGCCCCTGGGATTGCTCTCACTTACACTGGCAGTCCCACAGCTGTCCTCGTAGGGGAGGAGCACCATAGCGGCAGCGGGCTGTGGCACCGGTCAGTGCAGCGGCAGGCCGATTGCGGCGCGGCGCGGACGGGCACGTGGAATACACACACCGTGCGGACCACGGGAGAAGTGTTGCGCATTTCACTTGTTTTAAATAAAGACTTAAATGTTCGTGTCCTACTGCAGTGGTGGTGATAACAACACAAATGAATTGGCAACTGGGTGGGCAACTGTCTGAACATGGAAGCATGGGATATCAGTCTTACTTGTCGATCTCCTATGAGCATGTCCTGTATGCATGTTTATAAAGTACATACTGTGCTGGAGAAACTTTCCTACTTCGATTATTTTAAATACTCGCTGTTTTTACACATTCACGCTACTTTCATTGTGTCGGACGTATCAGCCACGTTTGGCTTTGACATCATAATATGACATAAGCCCGGGTTCAATTCCAGGCTGAGTCGGATATTTTCTCCGCTCAGGGACTAGTTGTTGTGTTATCATCACCATCGTCATTTCATCCCCATCTACACGCAAGTCGCCAAAGTGGCGTAAACTCGACTCGAAAGAATTGCACCAGGCTAGCTATCTACCCGCCGGGAGGCCCTATCCACACGGCATTTCCATTTCCATGTGACATTAATCGTAGCAAATAAAGTAATGTGAGCCGAGTGTTCAATCATTTGCGAGAATCTGAACTCGCGCCTTCTTTTGTGCGCAGCGCTGATTATAGTTACGAAAAGCCCTGGCGGGAGTTTACGGGTGTCGGCAGACGGACACTCCGGAGTCGGGCAGTTCTTTGCCACCAACATTGGCTACAAGTCGGCAAAGATTGCAATCAATTGAAAAAGTTGAAAATTTGTGCTGGATCGGGATTCGATCCCACGTTTCCTGTTTCCTAGGCAGATCTTCTAACCATCAAGCTTTTTTTTCCGTCCGGGATATGAACCCAGGACCTCCTGCACCCGAAGCAGGTTCAAATGGCTCTGAGCACTATGGGACTTAACATCTGACGTCATCAGTCCCCTAGAACTGAGAACTACTTAAGGAAATTACACACATCCATGCCCTAGGCAGAATTCTAACCTGCGACGGTAGCAGTCGCGCGGTTCCGGACTGAAGCGCCTAGAACCGCTCGGCCACCGCGGCCGGCCCCGAAGCAGGAATCATACCCATAGACCAACTTTTTTTATGTTAACCATTACATCACGGCAGCATCTTTTATTTAGGTTAACCACTTGCGTCATTTTTTACGCTATCCGCTGCGCCATATTATTATTATTATTATTATTATTATTATTATTATTATTATTATTTTTTTTTTTTTTTTTTTTTTTTTTTTTTTTTTGCGAGTGAGTGCAGGGCAACTGGCGACAAAGTGGGCACGGGTCAAGAATTCTGCGGCCTTGCCACGATGCCGCCCACATACCTGTGACCCATTCACAAGTTATGTAACTTTTTTTTATTATCTTTAAGAGGACTTTCAGCCACTGGCAGGCTGGGGCAAAGGGGGCAGGGGTCGAAGATCCGTTGCCTGGCCACAGTGCCTCCCCCTACCTGTCACTGAGTTGCTCCATTATTCCCATGTATTTTCCTGTTTGTTCCCATATACACCTTAAATTATAGAACATAACTGAAGCAGTAATTAAGTTAAGAGATTGCCTGTTGCATTGGCGTGAGTTCCTTGTAGGACATAACTCATAACAGGCTAAAAGGTGACAGAAAATTTCATAACAAACTTTCATTCGAAAACATTTTCAAAAGTTAAGTTATTATGTACCGGATGCTTTTGATGTCTCTAAGAAAGCCTATAATTTTCCACAAATGAAACAAAATTCGGAGTTGGAGGGGCTTTGTCAAATTAGAACAGGTCTCCTTTTAGAACCAACATGAAAAAGATTCCAGGAATAAGAGAAAGAAAGATTAAGCGTTCTGCTTCTAATCAAGAAACTGCCCAAATAAAGCAATAAATAAAAAAATTTGAAGCCATTCCTTATATTCATTATTCTTCTTCAACTGAAAACGTTCTTCTGTGATATAAACCATGTACTCTTCTAAGTTAGAAATTTTGTTCGTTAACAAGAAAAACACAAACTGTTCCAGAAGCCACGAATAAATGTTATTCTTTGCGGACGGGTAACACCCCCAGACGGCTTGTAAAGCTTCAGTTATCGGTATATGGATTTCTGTGGTTCTGTTGATAAGTGCTAATTTCTTCCTAGTCCAGTTACAAATTCTAATTTTATTTTCACATAAGAACATGTGCGCAACAGCTTCTACAAGCTGACATATGTCACAGTATGGAGATGGTCTTAATTTCATTTTCCATAATCGTTCCGCTGTGGGTATTATTTCGTTTACGACGTAATACCATACAGCACTGACTCTAATTGGTAGATGTTTCCAAATGTTCGTCCAGTTTTTAGTAGGATATTTAACCTGAATTGGTTTGTGAAGACGATTTCTGGTAATATAATCGTAGACGGTTCTTCTGTTTTGGTTTGTACTTGTTGAAGTCTTACATAGCTCCAATCGACATAGTACTTTCTGACGTAATCCAGACTGGCATCTACATGTGCTACATTAACATGAGCGTTCCTGTCCCCAGGATCCAACGAGAGGAATAGAAGTTTCGTAACTCCTGTCTTAGTGGCATGTATTAGTTTGGAAGCACGAGTCGGTGCTTGACATCTAGGTTTGACGTCTTTAATTCAAAGTCCCCCGTTGTGCCTCTGTATAATCACTGTGTGGAAGCCTACTTTGAAGATATCTTGTTTCAACACGTACCAACGCGCTGCCGTTAGTACTTTTTGTACGGTGACGTGTGTTATTGGTAAGACTGCTGCAACATGATATATTTTGCTAATTATGTACATATTTATAAACTTAACTTTTTGCAATCGGTCTAACAATCACATGTTATGGTCTTTCAGAAAGTCTCTGATGATATTAAGTTTCCAGTCCCAATTTTTCGTAGTCATGAGCTTGGGATTCGCCCTTAACTACAATCTTAGTTGGAGTCTCTCTTCAGTTACATCTAAACAGTGCGCTCTTATTGCACTGTTGTAAGAATCAAGATGCATCTTTTTGGATTTTTGAATATTCAGTTTTGCGCCAGAGGATCGTGAGTACTTATGTACCAAACGTCGCACTTCATGACCTCACTATGCGAATTTACAGTAATGCTTATGTCGTCAACATAACCGTGACAAACTGTCTTAACATGGAAGATCTGTAGTTCTCTCAATCTCTGGTGCATTGTCGAAAGTAAAGGTTGCAACGCGATCGCATGAAAAGTCATACACAGTGGAAATCCTTGACGTGCTCATTGTTGAACTGGAAATGTTTCAGTCAGTTTTCCATTGGATTTAATCATTGAAAAAACTGCACTGATACATTTACGTATGACAGTTATAAAATGGTCGCTGAAACCCGTTTTCTGCATGTTGCTGAATATGCAGCCATGATTGATTCTATGAAAGGCTTTATCAAAATCTAAAAACAATAAATAAAGGCTGTTGTCACTTATCCAAATGAGGTTTATGACGTACTTGTACTCACATAAGTCATCTGGCATTGACCGTCCCGTTATTGCACTCATTTGGGAGGGACCTACGAAGTTTTGCAGGAATGGCTTCATCCTTCTATTTAGGATGCGAGTCAACGTTGAGTAAGTTAAGTGGTCGTAAAACGTGAAATCTCTTGCTGCTTTGTTTCTTCGGACTGAGTGAAATCATTCCCTCCGTAAATGTAGGAGGGAACGCCTGGTTAGTTACAACTCATTGAACCTATCCGTGAGATCATGTCCTATTGTATCCCACATGCGTACATAAAATTGGACCGGAAGCCCACCGGGACTAGGTGACTTGTTCCGCGGAGCATCACTAATTACGGTTTTTGCTTCGTCCTGAGTTATGTGTTCGATTAGATTAGCATTATCTCCTCACGTATTGCCGTCGCAACGTTTTCTAAACGTTCTCCACCGTCCGGTCTATCTACTACCGTTCCAGGGTAGAGATCCCTATAATACTTCGCCACATATTGTTTTATGATGGTCTGCGTACTGTACTCTCCTCCGTCATCGTCCGCCAGCGCGGTTATTATTCTGTGTTTCCCTCTACGTCTCTTCCTTATTGTATGGTATAACGACGTACTTTCCTGCATAAGATCGTCCGTGCCTCGGGCTCGCGTACGCATTCCGTCAGGACGCTGCCGGTCTAGGGCGGTTATTTTCGATTTAAAGCGTTTCGGTTTGATTATGTTACCCGAAAGACTATCTCATTGTTGATAAAGGTCTCGTAAACAGGAGAAGTAATATTCCGCCGTTTGCTTACGGCAATGTGCTTGGGCTTTTGCATACTGTATAATACATTTATGAAGAACAGGTTTTACATACTCGGTCCACCAACTGATCCGCTCAAGATGTCTTGTTTGGGAGTGTAAGCATTTGTGCCAAGTCTGTGTAGTTTGTTGCCTAAGTTCAGCATCCTGCAACGGTGAGACGTTAAATTGCCATACCACACGGCCACGGAAAGTTTTTTGTCGGATATACTTGAATGAAGTATGCGATGCATTATGGTCGGAGAAGTTTATAGGCCATATCCCACAATCATCAAAATTGCACATGAATTCTTCAGTAAAATATATTCTATCTAACCTTCTTGATTAATGAGAAATTAAGGAAATGAGACCTTGATAAACTGACTAAACCAGAGGTCGTAGAGGGAAAGCAGAAAAGTGTGTAACCTCCTCCTCACTTATCGACATTGATGACAGTGAAAAATTAAACCGCGTCTACCTAGTGGAAATTTGGGAAAAGCAATCGTCACCGAAGTTTATCTGTCGGTAAAGAGGGTGGAAAGGGTTACATCTAAATGAAAGGAAAAATGCAAATGAAACTGGTGGAAATTAATTTTTGAAAAATGGTAAAGTTAATAAAGAAAGTAAATAAGCGTCATTACGTTAACAATTAACTAGCGGTAATTAGATATTTGAGATTTTGGGAAAATTACGGTTGCCAGTCCTATGGACAAATACTATAGTAACTGAAAAAGAAAGGTTACTACACATATAATTTGCACTAGAATCGTGGCAACTGAAGTTTGACACGTGTAGTGTGAAAACTGAAAGTTTGTCAGAAGTAATAAATTTCGCTACACTCTGAATTGATTTAGCAAAAGACTTAATAAAACCGGAAAATTGAAAGTTAATTTAGTGACTGAAATTAATAGTGAGCTTTGTTTCTGAAGCACATCGAAATTCAGTAAAATACGGTTCGTCTTGGGCTACCTCAACAATCATTTCAAAAGCTACTTGAATCTACGCAATTTAGAAATAAGAGATTTAACTTTGAACTTGAATTAAATGATTCTGAACAATTAACAATAGTAAAATTTAGTACGTACCAAGCTGAGCTGCAGTCACAAGTAAGCTAAAATATGCTAACAAAACTCGCACTCTTAATTTGTGCTTGTGCAATCTAAATATTGTAGCCAGCTATGAATACCTTAACTGAACTTTGAAATTAAAGCAGTGAAATGGATTTATATTACTTTAATGCTGACACTCGGGTTCATTTCGGAAAAGGAAGGGAACCTGCTTGGTAATGGAATTGGGACAATGAGCAACAAAGGCTCATGCTAAGTAGCTGTAATTTTGTGATGCAACAATTTTAAAAGCTGAGGTCTTCCATACAGTTCTAAAACATTACGTGGATCCAGTCTTACTTGTTGGTTGATTGAAGGTTTGAAGTCGTCGGTCGAGGAGGTGGCGACAGTCACTCATTGTCGGCCATCGCTGTTGCAGAAGCTGGGTGTTGGCGCGCCTTCTTCTCGACACGGTCACCAGGCGAAACGGGCTCTTGATGTGCGCCTGCTAATGTTTCCCGTCCGGGACACCGTGTCAGAAGCTACCATAGCAAGTCGAGCGCAATTACATGCTGCCAAACCCCGAAAGCGCGGCAACTCGCGGGAGCGTCACACAACATATCTGCTCCACCGCAATACTCCAACCAGACTCTCCTCTGCCCGCGCTCCACGTGACAGAGTTAACACTACCAAAGATCCTAAACACTTTGGTTCTCCACACGTCCTATCGATGTATTCGTTCGATAGCATAGTTTTCCCTAGGCCAGACCCAGCTTATAAATACAAATAATATTCACAAAACAAACCAATTATACATCGACATAAATGCATAAATATATATATACAAACAGTAAAACAATTACAATAAAGAGACAGAAATATCATATCTTCAGGAGACAAAATAAGGAAAAAAATTATAGTACAATAGATGGAAATAGGACGATATGCATTTTCGGCGTTACAAGTGGAAGGAGTATATAGAGGGTCTATACAAGGGCAATGTACTCGAGGACAATATTATGGAAATGGAAGAGGACGTAGATGAGGATGAAATGGGAGATACAATACTGCGTGAAGAGTTTGACAGAGCACTGAAAGACCTGAGTCGAAACAAGGCCCCGAGAGTAGACAACATTCCATTAGAACTACTGACAGGCTTGGGAGAGCCAGTCATGACAAAAACTCTACCATTTGGTGAGCAAGATGTATGAGACAGGCGAAATACCCTCAGACTTCAAGAACAATATAATAATTCCAACCCCAAAGAAGGCAGGTGTTGACAGATGTGAAAATTACCGAGTTATCAGTTTAATAAGTCACAGCTGCAAAAGACTAACGCGAATTCTTTATAGACGAATGGAAAAACTGGAAGAATTCGACCGTAGAAATGTTGGAACACGTGAGGCAAAACTGACCCTACAACTTATCTTAGAGGAAAGATTAAGGAAAGGCAAACCTGCGTTTCTACCATTTGTAGACTTAGAGAAAGCTTCTGACAATGTTGACTGGAATACTCTCTTTCAAATTCTAAATGTGGCAGGGGTAAAATACAGGGAGCGAAAGGCTATTTACAATTTGTACAGAAACCAGATGGCAGTTATAAGAATCGAGAGGCATTAAAGGGAAGCAGTGGTGGGGAAGTGAGTAAGACAGGGTTGTAGCCTCTCCCCGCTGTTATTCAATCTGTATTTTGAGCAAGCAGTAAAGGAAACAAAAGAAAAATTCGGAGTAGGTATTAAAATCCATGGAGAAGAAATAAAAACTTTGAGGTTCGCCGATGACATTGTAATTCTGTCAGAGACAGCAAAGGACTTGGAAGAGCAGTTGAACGGAATGGACAGTGTCTTGAAAGGAGGATTTAAGATGAGCATCAACAAAAATAAAACGAGGATGATTGAATGTAGTCGAATTAGATTACGAAATGAGACACTAAAGTAGCAGAGGAGTTTTGCTATTTGGGGAGCAAAATAACTGATGATGGTCGAAGTAGAGAGGATATGAAATATAGACTGGCAATGGCAAGGAAAGCGTTTCTGAAGAGGAGGAATTTGTTAACATCGAGTATAGATTTAAGTGTCAGGAAGTCGTTTAGGAAAGTATTTGTATGGAGTGTAGCCACGTATGGAAGTGAAACGTGGACGATAAATAATTTGGACCAGAAGAGAATAGAAGCTTTCTAAACGTGGTGCTACAGAAGAATGCTGAAGATTAGATGGGTAGATCACGTAACTAATGAGGAGGTATTGAATAGAATATGGGAGAAGAGGAGTTTGTGGCACAACTTGACAAGAAGAAGGGCCCGGTTGGTAGAGCATGTTCTGAGGCATGAAGGGATAACAAATTTAGGATTGGAGGGCAGAGTGGAGGGTAAAAATCGTAGAGGGAGACCAAGAGATGAATACACTAAGCAGATTCAGAAGGATGTAGGTTGCAGTAGGTACTGGGAGATGAAGAAGCTTGCACAGGATAGAGTAGGATGAAGAGCTGCATCAAACCAGTCTCAGGACTGAAGACCACAACAACAACAACAACCTGCTTGCTGACGTGCTCCTGACGTATGTATACCCGGTATGGTGGAGAATCAAGGAAGTCCAGGTGTCTTGCAGTTCTAATTCAGTCACCAGTGTTTGGAGGTCCTGAAAAGTGTTAAAATTAGGCGTCTGGTCTTCACGGCGTAACACACAGTTAAAATCTCCGGCAAGGATGGCGGCGGGTCCAACGTTATTTAACAGTTCAACTACCCCGTTCGGATAAAAGTTACTTTTGTGCCTTCTTTCATTAGTCCCAGACGGCGCATACTCATTAATTAAAATGAGGTCATGAAGTTGGACAGTTACACCCCGACCAGTATCTAAAACAGTTTGAGCTCCGCACGTGGAACCCTCTTTGAAAGAAAACACCGTTCGTCCTTCATTTACAATGTTGACGATGGCTTCATAACTTGGTATGACCGTTTCGATAGTTGTTACAGCCTCTTGTAACATGACGACATCTGTGTCAGCGGCATAAAGATAATCTTTCCAACATTGTAACTTTACAGCTGAGTTTATCCTAGAGACGTTAACGGTAGCCAGTTTGTATGTCTGCATATAACTGTTTACTACTGCTCAGTATCTCCCGACCAAAGCCTGC
Organism: Schistocerca cancellata; assembly: GCF_023864275.1. Taxonomy (NCBI): domain Eukaryota; kingdom Metazoa; phylum Arthropoda; class Insecta; order Orthoptera; family Acrididae; genus Schistocerca; species Schistocerca cancellata. Next base: position 277,816,689 of record NC_064628.1, read on the forward strand.
TCGCAAGCAGAAGAGACCCGGAGGATGCTGACGTGGTCGTATTTTCGTGATTGTCTAACTCAATCAGAACGCCCTCATTCCGAATGGGAGCCATTACGCTCATTGCATCACGCCCCGCCCCCTTCCCCGCCGTTTCCCCTGTCTGAAGGATTTCTCTTGTGCGTGTTATTTTTCTTTCTAATTCCTGTGTCTCTTCCTTACTTTTTGTATTCTAGGGGGTCGTTTCGTTTGTTTAGATGACTTTTTTTAATTTTCCTTCCATGATACTGGGTGATCAGACCGGCCGCTGAATGTTGGGATGTTTGGGTTTGTGTTCTCGTCAATCTATTGATGACACTGTAACATCATCAGGAATGCAACCTAGTGGTACGTCGGAATGTTTAACGGGCATAGTAATATCTTTTCCAGGTGTCTTGCTATCGTCTAAAGTCTGCAATTAGTCTCTCCTAGAGAGGCCTGATTCGAACATTTTGGCAGAGTAGCCGTTGGACTCTGTTCATTTGTCAACACACAAAGTGCAGTTGAAACCTGGTTTCCTTTATTTTTTCCCTAGCGTTTTGTGTCAGAGCGCTCCCCATTCCCGGTTTCCTGTAATGGGGCCGACAAGGTCTTCGCATACGACAGTTTTCGTTGATGTCCCACATCGCCCGCGGAGGTGAGTGCCTGGTTTTCCCTCCGTAAAGATTTGACACGGGGACAGGTTGCCTTAAGATGATCAGTGGATCCACATACGACGCAGGTCCCTGGTTGTCCATCACAAAGAACTAAGGCTTTCAAGACTTGAACCATAATATAGTGCGGGATATGCTTATGAAGATCAATTCTAACATTTCGCAAACCATTGTCAACATTGAAATGTTTGTTGCCCGTCCATTTCTCACCAGTAACCTGTAAAACCGTTCCATAAGGCGTTAACGCTTCTTTGATGAGACAGACCTTGAGTTCAAATGGGAGGTTGAAAATGCACACAGATCGTAACCCTAAACCAGCTATCTGATCGAAATCCAACTCGATTCACCTTTGGAATGAAGGAAGTTCACCAAACCGCCTGTTTTTGTCATAATCCAGGTACCTGTTTCAACGTCTCGCACTTCAAGTACACTGCATTACCAAGGAAATCATATGACAAACCGTGAACGACATCATCTTGTATAACTATCTTTTCGAACAACCAGTGGTCGATTTCATAAACTGACGGTCTATCATATGCGAACGGCATCGAAAATTTCAACGTAAACTTCCTAATCTGAGCTTCAATAACTGGATGGCTGTGTTGTATTCAGAAGCTACAGCAACACTCGGCCGACGGCGTGCCCCACTCGCGGCGAGCTCCGCACGCGGCAGCGGCTAGGCCAGCGAGCACTGACATCCAGACACAGTGATAATTGGCACTGCGTGGACTACCCTAGCATGCATCCTGTCAGACCCAACTTCTCAACTGTTCCATACACTATTAACATAGTGCTCCCTGCCTCACTACTTGCGACATTTCGCAGATTCTTGTAAGACTTCGAGTTTGGTATGTGTCTGATATACAGGGTGAGTCACCTAACGTTACCGCTGGATGTATTTCGTAAATCACATCAAATAATGACGAACCGATTCCACAGACCGAACGTGAGGAGAGGGGCTAGTGTAACTGTTTAATACAAACCATACAAAAATGCACGGAAGTATGTTTTTTAACACAAACCTACGTTTTTTAAAATAGAACCCCGTTAGTTTTGTTAGCACATCTGAACATATAAACAAATACGTAATCAGTGCTGTTTGTTGCATTGTAAAATGTTATTTACATCCGGAGATATAGTAACCTAAAGCTGACGCTTGAAACCTCCGACGTTCAGTTGCGTGTTGTAACAAACACGGGCCACGGTCGGCGAGCAGCATCTGCAGGGACATGTTTACGATGGCGACCGTGTTTACGAGTGTGGCTGTAGTGCACTGTTGTGGTTTGGTGTAGCTGTCGCAGTGTCCGCATTTAGCGCTTGCTGCTATTGTTATTCTGCATTCGTCTCCGCACGCAGACAACTGTAGTACACCGTGTTACCAGACGTCTGTGATAGTGTAGTGTTGTAGGAACTGTGACCATGGTGTATTCGAACTCTGAAAAGGCGGAGATGATACTCATCTATGGCGAGTGTCGACGAAATGCAGCTGAAGCCTGCAGGGTGTATACAGAACGGTACCCGGGCAGAGAGCATTCAACGTGCCGCACATTGCAAAACATCTACCACCAACTGTATGCAACAGGTATGGTAGTAGCACGCAAACGGGTCCGTAACAGGCCCGTCACAGGAGAAGCGGGTGCAGTTGGTGTGTTATCTGCTGTTGCCATGAACCCACACATGAGTACACGGGACATTGCGAGAGCCGGTGGACTGAGTGAAAGTAGTGTCATGCGCATACTGCATCGTCACCGCTTTCACCCGTTTCATGTGTCGCTACATCAGCAATTGCATGGTGATGACTTTAATCATCGAGTGCAATTCTGTCAATGGGCATTAACAGAGAATGCGTTGCAGTTCTACCTGTTTACCGATGAAGCGGGTTTCACAAACCACGGGGCAGTGAATCGACGGAACATGCATTACTGGTCCGTGGACAATCCTCGCTGGCTCAGACAGGTAGAGCCACAGCGACCGTGGACTGTAAATGTACGGTGCGGATCATTGGCGACCACCTCATTGGTCCTCACTTCATTGCAGGGGCCCAAACAGATGCAAAATACATCGCGTTTCTACAGAATGACCTGACGACGTTGCTCGAAAGTGTCCCACTGGAAACGCGTCGACGTATGTGGTATCAGCATGATGGTGCACCTGCACATTCCGCAATTAACACTAGGCTGACCCTTGACAGGATGTTCGACGGGCGTTTCATAGGACGTGGAGGACGCATAAATTGGCCAGCCCGTTCTCCTGATCTTACACCTCTGGACTTCTTTCTGTGGGGTACGTTAAAGGAGAATGTGTAGCGTGATGTGCCTACAACACCAGAGGATATGAAACAACGTGTTGTGGCAGCCTGCGGCGACATTACACCAGATGTTCTGCGGCGTGTACGACATTCATTACGCCAGAGATTGCAATTGTGTGCAGCAAATGATGGCCACCACATTGAACATCTATTGGCCTGACATGTCGCGACACACTCTATTCCACTCCGTAATTGAAAACAGAAAACACGTGTGTACGTGTACGTCACCCCTCATGGTAATGTACATGTGCGTCAGTGAAAAAGACCAATAAAAAGGTGTTAGCATGTGGACGTAATGTGCTGTTCCAGTCTCTTCTGTACCTAAGGTCCATCACTGTTCCCTTTGGATCCCTACGTAATTTGGTGCTCTCCGATACATACGATCGAACTGTGGAGGAATGGTACTCAAGCGTCAGCTTTAGGTTACAATAACTCCGGAAGTAATTAACATTTTACAATGCAACAAACAGCACTGATTACGTATTTGTTTATATGTTCAGATGTGCTAACAAAACTAACGGTGTTACATTAAAAAAAACGTAAGTTTGTGTTAAAAAACATACTTCCGTGCATTTTTTTATGGTTTGTATTAACCAGTTACACTAGCCCCTCTCCTCACGTTCGGTCTGTGCAATCGATTCGTCAGTATTTGATGTGGTTTACGAAATATATCCTGCGGTAATGTTAGGTGACTCACTCTGTATACAAAAAGTAAGAAGACCAGTGATCTCTTCAGTGCAAATGCACACCGGGATATAACTCTTACTGGAATCGACAAAATACCACGAATAGTGAAGATAATGGGCAAGGTGCACTACATTAGTATGAGTGCGTAATTTTAGAATTTGAGTCAGAAGGGAGGCGTGCTAGAGTAGTCTATGCAGTTGTACTGGGCGCTGTCTCTGGGTAGGCTCGTAGTGGCTGGCACAGTAGCTCAGCGTGTTCGGTCAGAGGGTTAGCCACTCTCTGTAATAAAAAACTTGACTGAATGGATCAACTAAGAATTTAAACGGGTGTCATCGGACGTCCGCCCCCAACAAATTCAACGAACAATGTAGAACAAAATGAGACAAACAAAAATAACCAAAACTGGTGAGGGCATCTGCCTAATAAGAAGGAGACCCACGTTCGAAACCCACTTTGGCACAAATTTTCAACTTTCCCTATCGATTTCAATCAATGCACGCTTGCAGTCAGTGTCTGTAACACCTTTGTGTCATAGTGATGTGTGTGTGTGTGTGTGTGTGGTGTTAATTAAGCTAATTTTCAGCGAGAGCCTCGGAAGACAACTGTAGAATGTCACATTTCTACAATAAGACCAGCTAAACAAATACGTGTAATTATCTCAGAAGAAATGGTCTCTGATCTATTACAAAATATATGCCAGATTTGTTGTTGAGTCATGAGACTTGCAATACTTCAAGATAGATAGTCCTAGCTATAACTACAAAAGGGGAGCAGTATTATTATGAACCATAAAAGTGTACACTGCAAAATGCATTTAGTGGTAGCATTTTCGACGGAGGCTTGGGTATAGCTCACCACACAAGTGTTTTTTACATGTGCTTTTCAGTAATTCGTTCTTCATACAAGGAAGCTACGTTTGAGTTGTAAAAGCCATGCTACATTCCGATTTTCAAGTTAGCTAGTAATTATTTGAGTTATTCTTAAAGCAAATGCTTTTACAGTGTTATTATTTATATGGCTAGGAATGATCCTATTTTCCTTTGAGACTGTTTGATAAACATATTATGTTTTGCAATGCTAAAATCTGTTAGAAATATGAATATAAATATTTTCCATTTACTTAAATGAAGCTCACACGTAAATTATGAACCATCTAAATCCTCTTATAAATACTACGTGTTACTGATTCTGACCTTCAGAAGATTACATCGCGAGGTATTATAAAACTTTTATTAGTGTTGTTAAAAGTATATTGGCGGATTGTACATTACGAAAATTCTTTATTAGTCTGCGTATAACGAAATAATACTGTACTTTTTCAGAGATGGTGTCAAGGGATAGTCCAAATAGACAGAGTAGCTTCTTCTTGGGTGTTGAGAAGTGATGTAAGTAATTTCAACCTTAGTATGAAACAAATATTCATTATTTTACAGTTACAAAATCAGCCACAGTATGCTAAGCATCTTCTATGCTTTGTACCGCAGTTAATATATTATTTCTACGGTTATTGTCTATAAAGTTTCTGACATTCAAAGCAGTATTTATGCGTGAGTGTATATAGATACGCCCATTAGGCATTGATGCACATACAGCGTTAACCTCAGAGGCAGCTCGTATAAAGTTAGTCAGGTATCTTCTACTTTCAGTGTACAGTAACTATTTATTTATGTATAGTTTAAAGTCTGGCATAGTGCAAGCGTTGTCCAGTATACAGAGCGATCAGTAGTTTTACTGTCGAACAGCTACTTCACGATATCGTTTACTCCTTCTTTTCTTTTGTGAGATTGACAGACACGGTCGTTAGAGCAATTAACGTTCCTAATTAGGATGTAACTTAAGCGAACGGGGACGCTGGAAGTAGTGAAGTTTGCAATTAATCTATGACCTCATTCGAGGCATGTATGTACACCTTGGGCTGATTGGTTTTCCTGGGAAGTAGCAGAGTGCACTTGCAGATTTAGTACGACAAGGACAAGGGCGCGTGTTAACCTAGGGATTCGATGGTGGTTGCAGATGATGTGAATTGTGTCCATCATTGGAAGTCGGTCGCCTTGTTTATAGCTTACTCATACCTTGGCAACAGAATACCTGTCCTTGTGAAGGCAATTAATTCTGCAGTGAGCGCACTTTCCGAGAGCGCACTCTCTTCACGTTTTGGGGAATAGGGTTAATTTGATGCTGCGATTTCCACTATGACTTGAGGTCGTTGTTTCGGGTGTGTACTATATGGTCGCATTAAGGTCAATGTGTGTATAAAAGAGTATCCTACAGGACAATGATAGCATGTCTTGGGAAATCCAGTTGTTTTATGGTGGTATTTCCGCAACTACTTTGAGTTGCGTTTCGAATACAGTATGTATTTCCAGTACAGCATGCAGTCTGCCGAGAATTTTAGATCGTAGTTGCATTTGTCGGTTCGTGCGCTCTCTCCGCTGTTTATTGACGTCGTTGTGTTACGTACATTGGCATTAGAGCTTGAACGTATTCCTCAACTGCGGTCGTTGTGCGCTCTGCGCAGACTGTCGATTGATGAAGAGATGTCATGCACGTTATGCAAGAGGAACTTCATGATCGTCTTTGCTGTTTTGAGGAACTAGGAACTTGGTGATTTGCTGCCGCACGATAGTTGGCTAAACAGCTGTTCAGGGCAGGTGTGCTCCTGGCTGTTGTCTGGTCGACGCGCATATGAGGCGCATTGTGAGTGCTACGTGTGAGGGACGCAAAGTTTTTTGGATTCAGTTTTATGCATCTTGGTTGGTAGCCTCGATGTGTTTTATCTTAGCCGGCCGAAGTGGCCGTGCGGTTCTAGGCGCTACAGTCTGGAACCGCGCGACCACTACGGTCGCAGGTTCGAATCCTGCTTCGGGCATGGATGTGTGCGATGTCTTTAGATTAGTTACGTTTAAGTTATTCTAAGTTCTAGGGGACTGATGACCTCGGAAGTTACGACCCATAGTGCTCAGAGCCATTCGAACAATTTTTTTGTTTTATATTATATAATTTATCTTAGAAATTTTAAGACAGTTTGTTTCTTCACCTAAGGCTGTCGTTGTATGGATGCCACTGCTTGGTTTATTGTAGTCAGTCCGTCCTTGGCGGAAATTTTGTCAGTCTGTGTTGGATGGTTGCTAGGAACGGTATATGTAAGTTATTGCGGTATACATGAGGTGATTAGCTTCTATTGGATCTTAAGAAACATGAGCTGTAGCGCACATGGTTCACCAGTGACGAATTCCGTTAGTACACTCACTGCTGTCTAGTTGCAACGGAGTTTATATTTTAAGAATTATTTGACCTACACTAATATCTTTGTGGAAAGAGAGGAGATATTCCCCTATGATAACGAAAGTAAAATTAGTTCAAATGGTTCAAATGGCTCTGTGCACTATGGGACTCAACTTCTGAGGTCATTACTTCTCTAGAACTTAGAACTAGTTAAACCTAACTAACCTTAGGACATTACACACATCCATGCCCGAGGCAGGATTCGAACCTGCGACCGTAGCGGTCTCGCGGTTCCAGACTGCAGCGCCTAGAACCGCTCGGCCACTTTGGCGGGCAGTAAAATTAGTATCGAAGGCTAATGCAGCAATAGAATAAACGGGTTAATCCCAGACAGTCCAAGTAAGAAGTTAGTATTAACCGCTAGTGCCCTTTGCTTAGCGATATTTAGTATTAAGCTAAAAACTGTCTTAAGCACGCTATAGAATAAGCACTATTTGCAACATGCCATAGCAAAGGTTGTTGTCTGGATCATTACTGAAGTGTAGTGTATGTACTGCGTGTGAGCCAAACAACCTGTTTACCAGTAGACACTTGTTCTTGTCCAGTGATGACATAAGCTGATTACCTGTTTGTGTTGTCTCGAATTCGGTTTGTTCCTGCGTGCGGAGGTGCGTGACGAACGACAAAATAATGAAAGATTAGAATTTAAAAACGCTGTCAAATTTATCGAAGACTGTTGTTATTAGAGGTCTAGCGAACTTGCTGGTGTTTAAAGGATACTGCAAAATTTGCTTGCCGGCCACTATGGCCAAGAGGTTCTAAGTGCTTCAGTCCGGAACAACGCTGCTGCTACGGTCGCAGGTTCCAATCCTCCTCGGGCATGGGTGTGTTTGATGTCCTTAGGTTAGTTAGGTTCAAGTAGTTCTAAGTCTAGGGGACTGATGACCTCAGATGTTAAGTCCGATAGTGCTTGGAACCATTTGATTTTTTGAAAATTTTCTTAAGTCCTAAGGAAATGTTTAATTCATGTATTTTTTTGCTTTATCTGCCCACTTAATATGTTAAATGTTGTCACCTGCCAAAGTTGCAACCTTGCCGTAAGTAGTTTGCCAATTAGAAAGTCCATATTATTGTTATAGTGTTCTATTTCACAGTAAACTGTTTTTCGTGACTGGTTGCTTTTCACACCTCTGCATGGCACTTTCACCTGCTGCCAGCGACTGGGAAGCAGGAAGCCGACGTCCCAAAGACATTGGTGGATTTACTTGCTGTTAAAGTTAACAACAAAAAAGAATATTAAGCTCAGCCGCCTCAGTCAATAAAACTCAGCTCTCCAATCCTTAACCACGTTAACTGGCACAAATTTGGATAACTGGGGAAAACATCTAGCCCCAGTTTGGAGTCATAATTAAGATGAAGGTGATCTAAATAACACACAGTTTTATTTCAATTGTGGCAGGCATAGTGTCTTATAAATTATAGCGATGGGGATAAGAGTGTGATTCATGTTGAAGTACAAGTATTTGAGCGTGATGCCATAAATTATAGCAATTAAGATACGTTGCAAAAGCACCCGGCGGGCATTTTGAGCCATAAATAATAGCTATGAAGGTAAGCCAGATTATAAATTGTAGCCGATGCAGGTAGCCTATTGTGATGATGATGATGATGATGTTTGGTTTGTGGGGCGCTCAACTGCGTGGTTATCAGCGCCCGTACAATTACCCAATCTTTTGCTCAGTCCAGTTTCGCCACCTTCCTGGATGAGGATGAAATGATGAGGACAACACAAACACCCAGTCATCTCGAGGCAGGTGAAAATCCCTGACCGCGCCGGGAATCGAACCCGGGACCCCGTGCTCGGGAAGCGAGAACGCTACCGCGAGACCACGAGCGGCGGACGGTAGCCTATTGTGTCAGAAAAATGGGATATCTCCCGTTTGAATCTACCACCGATCATACCTCACTCAGTTTCCTCTAGAGTGGATGAAAGGGGGGAGCGGGGGTGGAGGTGAGTGGTGACCAGTAAAAAGTGACCGGTGTGTTGTTTAAATATGAGTCATAAATCATTGTCCCCAAACAGACTCTTTTCCACTGCTCACATCTGGCTCATCTGCCCGAGGAATCTGGATTCGGCAATATTCGATTAGCTGTACAAACAAAGACGCATAATAAGGCCCCTTTGAAATTCTTTTCCTATCCTGAAAACGTTGTCTCACAAGCGGACGTGGCAGCTCCATGTCGTCCGAGCTATTACTCAACATCTGACACTGATCACATCCATTATATACACTACCAGGACTCGTAACAAAACTGAATACAAACGATTCTAATGTTCTCTTGTGGCCTTTCAACTTGTTACAGAGAACAGCAGCTCTAATTATTTACGACTTACACCTGGCAATGTTTTGTATGTGTACAATACTACATTGACATCCAGCTATGTTCCCTGAGTGCTTCACTTTTTTGTGCAGTAGCGTAATATCGCATTAGTCTGGTTTTCGTGTTTGTAATTTGTATCAACTTCCTGTGAACTATGTAGTGGCTCGTTCTATTACCAAACCGCTTAGGCACAGATGGCTACACCACACCAGAGAAACGTCCTCCCCGATAGCTGAGTGGTCAGCGTGACGGACTGCCGTCCTACGGGGCCGGGTTCGATTCCTAGCTGGATTGGGGATTTTCTCCGCTCAGGGACTGGGAGTTGTGTTGTATTCATCATCATTTCATCCCCATTCAGCGCGTAGGTCGCCCAATGTGGCGTCGAACGTAACAAGACCTGCACCAGGGTGGCCGGACCTGCCACGCAAGGGGCCTCCCTGCCAGTGACGCCAAACGCTCTTTTCCATTACCAGAGAAACGTTCATGGTTACAGCACTAGGTGTGACTACAATATGAGACTGAAACTAACTATATACATTTTTGCACAGGGGTCTCTGTGTACATTTATTTCATATAGAGAGACATAATTGTGAGTCGTTATTACCGATATAGCTACTGTATTGGTTGTGACTAGTGTTGTACTTCATTTTCATGTGTTTTCTGGTTGCACAATAAGGTAATGGTCGCTATTTTCAAAGACAACTGAAATGAAAATGGTCACCACATGTGATTACATGTAGAATCTTTCCCACCCACATCAACCATGGAACTTACTGCAGTTGGGGGCTAACCAGATTTTTCCGTAGTTGCAGGGCCAACAATCCGGATGAATGACAGTTCTGCACTGATGATAATAGCCATCATTGCTTGACACTGCCAACGGCTGAAAGCAAGGGGAACCTACAGGTGTTGTATTATATTTACGGAGGACATGCAGCCCTAATGTTGGTGAGACATTTGAAGGCAAGAGATTTGGAGCTAACGTAACAGGACAGATTGGGCCCACACTCTGCTCGATCTTTTTGTTTAACAACGAGTCTTTTGAACTATTTGATCGTCTCACCATGGGAGAACTTTGTCTCCTAGTGAGGTCAATCTTTTCGTGGACGGTGCTACAGAGCGAGCAGTCGACTCAGCAATTTTGAAGATAAAGATACATAAAAGGTTTGACAACATGGTGTGGATCGTCTCCGGGAGTTTCTTAAACATCTTAACAATATACATTATAACACAATTTACTTGGGACATGGGGAAAGGACACTGTTCGACTTTTTAAACGTCTTAAAGTGACGTAAGAGCGGTAGCACACTCGGGCATTCGTTTTACCGAAAGCTCACACATATATACTGCCACGATCCAGAACAAGCAGTAGCCGTTCTCACGATCTTGATCAAAGAGACCAAATTTCAGATGCCAGTAGACGTGGAGCACATCCAAATTGCGTTCTTACAAAATTTACAGGTTTCGCAGCAGTTTCAGAGTGTGCTGTATACATATAAACCGCAGAACAGGGACGGGAATGAGCTCTTCAAGACGATAGCTTATCTGCTACATATTGGCAGTGTTCCAAGAAAACAGGAAGAGTACTGAGAACAAAAAAGAAAGCTAGAGTGGTCTTCGTCCTACAGAAAAAAATCTCGGCGCTTCTGGGTTCGTCTCAGAGCTGTGAAAGGCAATGGCTTGTAGGATTCCGTGAGAGTGCCTCAAATTGTGTAAAGGGCACTCTTCAGAAGCACACTGTGGAGCGCCACCGGCACACGCATCTCTTCCAAGACAGCAAAACCGCTATTACCGAATTCCGTATTTGTTCTGGTTGTATTGTAATTGTACTGAATTGTCACACCACTTCTAACTTTTGGAACTCTGTCATTAAGGAATCAGAGGAAACAAGGCTACGAGTGTATCTGACGAATCACGGCAATAGTTTCCAATTGGGCACTGTATGGCATCCGATCATTGCAAAATGCCATGCTCTGCTCAACCGTCGTCGTTCTGTGATTGAAGATAATCTACCTGGTATCGAAAGGGCGCACTTCCAACCACGCGGAACGCTCGGAGCAACACACAGACTTACAGCAGAAGCGCGTGCTCCTAAGTAAAGCATGCACAGCAACATTCGACTACACCACTGATGTGCCAGCCGGGTCTGAAATAGTAATTTTAGGTACTTTCTGTCATCCGCAAGTTTTTTTATATTAACTTTACTGTGAAAAATTTTTACTCAGGAGGATTCTGTCACCAGAAAAAACCAGAATGATGCTCTGCTAGTCGAAGGGTGCAGTATAGAGTTCTTAATCAGGTAGGTAGGTTGCAGAATTTAAAATCGGAAATGAATAGGATTAAGTTAGGTATAATGCAATATAGCGTAATAAGATGGCAATAACTACTGGACTTCTAGACTGGTGATTAAAGGGCTATCATTAAAAAAAAAATTGGGTAATGCAAGATAAGATCTTAATAACGAACTCAAAAAAAGTAATTTACTTTGAAAATAGGAATTTACTACGAACGTCATTATGGCCGCATTATATTATTCAGGTGAGATAAAAAGCCACCACGCGTAAATATGTAAGTTTATATGTCTCGTAACATCGCATAGGATGAAGGGAAGAAAAGAATGCACGACGAGGTGAAATAAATCGTTCAGATAGTTACAGGAGAAGAAAATTTAATTGTAGTGGGGGATTCGAATTCGACAGTATCAAAAGAAAAAAAAGGAAAACTGAGAATAACATGGGCTGATGGATGGAAATAAAAGAGCAGAATTTGGCAGACAGCACAATTGAGTTACTGGATACCTTTGTTTCAAGAATCACATAACGATGTTGTGCACATAGAGAAGGCCTGGGGACACCGGAAGAATTCAGATAAGTTATATAATGGTAGGACGGAGATTTTGAAACAAGCTTTTAAAGATTAATTATTAAATTTTTACCATGGATTAAAACTAAAGAAATGTGCGGAAGGTAGAAAATTAAGGAGATGGAAACTGAATAATCTGAAAGAACCAACTACTACTGAGAGGTTCAACAGCTGACTGACACGGGGAAAGGCAGACAAAATTTAGCGGGTGACTTGGACAGACTCAAATACTGTAAGCAGTAAAAAATCAAAGAATCATGCAGGCAAAAGAAGTTTTAATAGACAGAGAACTCAAATAATGCAGTTAGATGCATTTCTTAATTTATCATTCGCGTTAGAAATATATATATATACTAAACAAGAACGAAAATATACGATCTACAATTTACAGTAAGGATATATCCTGCATTTGTGTGATATCATTTACTTGCTATCACTTCATACCTACTGAAATACGAGTATATTAGATTAACGTGTTCTTAATTCTATTAGTTATTTTTATTTTGTTATGCAAGAATCTTCTATGCGTTGAATCAATGTGCTAGTCTGTGACTGGATCACATGTCACGCGTCTGACTATCCAATATTTTCCTCATAATATTGTCTGTGTTTTTGCGTTAATTTTACAGTATTACATGCATATCCAGGATCTTTTGATGCTATTTGTGCTACCTTCCTAGTACAGTTTGAATGTTTGTAATGTAAAAAATTTTTAATTTGTATTTGATCGCCTTGGTTTCATTTACTATCTTATACCTGAAAATAATTTACATGCTACATGGAAACCGGTAGTTGTTAATGAAAGAAAATACTATAAAGATGGTGATTGTTCATTTATTAAAAGACAACACTCAGTAGAAATCCTGAAATAAAACCCGAGATATTTCATACAACTGACGAAAAGAGAAAATATAAAAGAGTGCAGCATATGAAAGAGACAAAAGGGAACACAAATGACGAAAGATTAAAATACATAGAATGTGCAAAATGGTAAGACAGGAATAGCTAGAGCAGAAATACGAAGCTGCTGAAGTATGCGTGGCAATTGAAAAGACAGATGTCTTTAATGGAACAAATAAATTCTTTACTCACGAGCAAGTCTCTGGAGACGATAGCATCTGAGCATATGTAGGACAATTTTTAGGAGACTTCTTGTAAATATAGATTGACGGTAAGATAGATGTCGCTTATAGAAAAATTACAGAAGCCTTTGGAGTCAAAAAATGCACCTATACAGATATGAAGCCTAGGTGGCCAGCGACTAGTAAGCAAAGAACAGAACGCTGATGGGTGGAAGAATTAAATGGAAGTCCTACACAAGGCAAGCCATAGTTGGTAAAGCCCGACATTTATTACTTCCAAAGACTGAAAATCTAATAGAAAATAATTTTGAGGAAAGTCACTGAGTTTCGGAAAAGATGCAGTAATTAACTATCTGATCAAAATTATCTGGACAGCTATCAATGAACATTAATATGACATGTGTCCACATTTCGCCTTTAAGACGGCTTGAACACTTGAACACACTTTAAAGGAGATGTCTCAAAGTCTGTAGAGGAATGGCAGCCATTCTTCCTTAATAGCCGAAACTAGTCAAGGTAATGCTGTCAAACGCTCGGCTCTGGAGCAAACCTGACATCCTAAACTCATCCCAAAGGTGTTCCATGGAGTTTAGGGGAGGTTCCTGGGCAGCCTTGTCCATTTCACGAGTGTTACTACCCACAAATCGTTGTCACTGAAGCTGCTATATGACAAGGTGCATTGTCTTGCTGATACAAGCAAGGTCTTCGAACTGTTCCCCTTCAGTACGCAGTACACAATGCTATAAAATTCTTTCATATCCAGACGAACGTTCTGTTAGATGATCAGTTTCGCTTTAGGAAAAGTAAATGCACATGAGAGGCAGTCGTGACGTTGCACTAGATAATCGAAGCAATACTGAAGAGAGTTCAAGACATGTCCCGACGTCGAGGTGCAAAAAGTGTTCGAAATTCTAAGTAAAACACTAAAGGGAAATACGGGTAATATTCAATATGTGCAAGAACTAAGAAGAAACAATAAGCCTGGAAGACCAAATACGATGCGCTCGCAGTAAAATGGATGTAAGACCAGGATGCATTATTTCGCCGCTACTGTTCGATCAGTACATCGATAAATGAATGTCTGAAATTTAAATAAAAGGTTTTAGAGTACCTTTATAAATCAGAGTGAACGGAAATCAATGATAGCATTTGCTGATGAAATTGCTATCTATAGGGAGGGCTAAGAAGAATTACTCGATCTGCTGGATGGAATGGACAGTCTAATGAGTACAGAATATGGATTCATTGTGAGAGTAAAACGAAGACACGCGAAATTAATGAGAAGTAGCAGAAAAGGGAATAGCGCGGAACTTAACACCAGTATTGGCGATCGCGAGGTAGACGAACTGAAGGAATTCTGCTACCTCGGAAGCAAAGTAACCCATGACGGACAGATTAAGAAGCACATCAAAAGTAGACTAGTATAGGCAGAGGGTGTGCCTAGCCAAGAGAAGTCTATGGATATCAAACATTGGCCTTCAGTTGAGGAAGATATATCTGAGAATGTCCTTTTAGAGCACATACAGTGTTGAAAAACCGGAAAAGATGACAATTGAAGCATTTGAGATGTGGTGGTATAGAAGAAAGTTGAAAGTGATTTGGACTGACGAGATAAGGAATGAGGAGGTTCTCCGTAGAATCAGCGAAGAAAGGGACGTATGGAAAACACCGATAAGAATAAGGGACAGGAGGGAATGAGTGTGGTTCCGACTATTTCTTGGTTAAAGGTCAACTCAGAGTCACCCTAAAACCAAACCAAAGAAGGAAACTAAAGGAAGACTCACGTTTACAAATAGAAAAAGTAGCACAGGAAGAAACCAGAAATGAACTTATGGTTGAGATCAGGAATCGTTTTACAGTACTGCCGGAAACAGAAGGCTCAGATATAAATCAGCAGTGGGAAGAAATTATATATGTGGTTACAAAGGCTACAGGAGCAGTCACTGGAAAAATAGTGACGAGGAAGAAGAAATGGTTCAGTGAAATCTGTGAAGAGGCGGTCAACAGCAGAAAAGAAGCCCGTGACAAGTGGTTACAGTCAGCTACTAATCAGAGAAGTAAGGCAGAATCTGACAGAATCCGAAGAGAAATACAAGCGGTATTGCGGAGAGAAAAGAAGAAGTGCGTGAGTGGGGATATTACAGAATCAGAAGAAGACACCCAGGAAAGGAGGATGAAGAACATGTACAGAAAGGTCAACTACCTGAGGTAAAGCTATAAACGCACTGAGAAATTCATAAAAAGTGCCAAAAGAGAGTTGCAGACAAATGAAAATCATATTGCAAAGAGATGGGAAGAATATTTCAGTTACTTCTCAAATTGTGAAGACCCAACGACACTCTTTAACTTCTCCCTACCACAGATGGCAGACCCTGAGTACCTATCGCCTGCTCTAGAAGAGATCGGGAAGTAGATAAAACGGCTTAAAAAGGACAGAAGCCAAGGAGAAGATGGCATCCATGCTGAAATAATTCGGGAAGGGTGTGAATGCCTTGTCTCAAGGATTCAGAAATTAATAGAGACCATTGGGAATACTGAAAACCTTCCAGATTCTGTCCCATCCACGAGAATAATGACCGAATGGCATGAAAACTACCGTGGTATCACTCTGCTCAATATTTGTTACAAGATCTTCTCAAACTGTCTTCTACATCAAATCCAACCGTTGGCAGACACCATTATTGGAGAATATCAAGGATCTACTATCGACCAAATCTTTGTCCTACGTCAGAGACCCAACGACACTCTTTAACTTCTCCCTACCACAGATGGCAGACCCTGAGTACCTATCGCCTGCTCTAGAAGAGATCGGGAAGTAGATAAAACGGCTTAAAAAGGACAGAAGCCAAGGAGAAGATGGCATCCATGCTGAAATAATTCGGGAAGGGTGTGAATGCCTTGTCTCAAGGATTCAGAAATTAATAGAGACCATTGGGAATACTGAAAACCTTCCAGATTCTGTCCCATCCACGAGAATAATGACCGAATGGCATGAAAACTACCGTGGTATCACTCTGCTCAATATTTGTTACAAGATCTTCTCAAACCGTCTTCTACATCAAATCCAACCGTTGGCAGACACCATTATTGGAGAATATCAAGGGTCTACTATCGACCAAATCTTTGTCCTACGTCAGATCGTAAAAAAAGGTGGGAATTTGGCCAAGAACTACACATGTTGTTTGCGTAAAAGCATATGACTGCATTCATCGGGAAAGTATGCTGATGTGTCTGGAAGAGTTAGGTTTTGCCAAGAAACTAGTAAGCCTCACGAAGGCCTGCCTGATGAATACTACAGCAAAGGTAAAAATTGGAAATAAGGTGACTGAAGTATTCAAAATAAAATCGGGGCTACGGCAGGGCGATGGACTACCACCTCTTCTTTTCAATCTCGCATTAGAGAAGGTAACACGAGAGATGTCATCTAATGAACTCAGAGGAGTCAGGACCGGGTTGTGAACATCAAGTACCTCGGATATGTCGATGATATAGTCCTACCATCTGGGTCGCAAGAAGAATTAGCGGAAATGGCTGACATTTTGAAAACAACAGCGAGGAAAATTGGACTTCAAATCAATCGTGACAAGACGGAATACAAGGTTCTACACCGTAGACATAATGAAACTCAAGAACCACCTCCATCCCTACAGACAACTGAAAGTTTTCATCGTTAAGTTAAGCAGTTCAAATACCTGGGCGCAGTTTTCAGAGAAGAACAATCTAGTAAAATGGAAATACAGGCAAGACTACAGGCAGGTAATCGCTGTTACCACAGCCTTAATACTCTCCTCAAAACCAGAAATTTGTCAACACATTTCAAAATGAACATCTACAAAAGACTCCTGCAACCAGTAGTACTATATGGATGTACCACCTGGAGTACAATCTGAACAGACTAATCGTATTTGAAAGGAAAGTCCTTCGAAAGATTTTTGGACCGGTTTACGATAATGAGAGTGAAAAATGGAGGATTCATCACAAAGCTGAGTTGAATGATATTTACAAATAGCCGAACACGACACGACGACTCCAGTGGGCAGGGCATGTTGCTCGAATGCAGGACAACCGACGGCCGAAAACTGTACTCAACACCAACCCAAAAGGCAGAAGGCCCCTAGGAAGACCTAGAACTCGATGGAATGTTTGCGTACCCAAAGACCTACAGAGAGTGGGACTGCTGAAACCATGGCAGAAAGGAACTGAAGAAAGGCTGAAGTGGAGGTACACTCTCAAAGCAAGGCGCGGTCCATTGGAATTGATCACGTAAAGTAAAGTAGTAAAGTAAGTAACGGAATACCGTAAATCTCCAGTAAATGAAGTAGTCATTCAGACATTCTGTTTATGTTAAACAAACACATCTGTTTTTAATGAGCGTAAATCTTTCTAAGTCCCACAAAAAGTTTTTGGATCTCCACCATTAAGTGATGAGTTCAGTGATTTACAACAGTGATACAGCCGCGACGAGGTTGTTTCGCTGACAGGTAGACTACTCCTCGTTACTGTTATTCTGGTTGTGCTACGTCTGGATCTCTACTACGCAAATCTCTCTGATGTGCTTGCTCTATGACACTTCTCACTGAACCATTTATTAAGCTCCAGCTTCATTAATGTATGGAACGAGGGGAACAATGGTTATTTACATGCCTCTAAGCATGTTGTATGTAGTCTCTGCGCATTGTAGGGAAACGTAGTATATTTATACATATTCCAATACAGATTTTTGAAACACTGGACTAGCAAGTAGGAATCCGTGGATGATGTCAACTAGCCCAACTGGCTGATACCCTTGGTACTAAACCATTTTTTTATGTTATATTGTTCACTGCTACCTAGTTACGACTGTGTAGCCTTTCTCAAGTCTTAAGTACAACCAGTTATATTCTCAGATATTTCTGTTACAATCAACATACTTTCCTACGCCAGACAACTGTAGAAGCATTGAGCGATTTGCCGGTTAGAGTTGTAGGCATGACATCAGGTGTCACATACAAGTGACTGTGTTATTTTCATAATTTCGTAACACCTCACGTCATGCCTATAGTCACGTTATGCTTCGACAATTGTGTGGCGTAAACAGGTACGCTGAATATAGCTCAACCGTTTGTGTTTAATGGATTATATATGTTTGATATTATACAGGATGAAGAAAAATTCGCGCACTCGAATTCCCAGAGTGATTTCGTATATACCGGCAGTACAAAAATGTCTCTCACGTAGTTTCGTCCAGAGCGTCTTTCCGGCAATAAACGGACGTTAATGATGGGAAATCTGGCAACACTGTAATCGCGTGTACAGTAGCTATCTCAGTGGATTACGTTTTGGATTAGCATACAGGAGGTCGATAGTTCGATTCTGGGTCGAGGCTTATTTGTTTTTATTTCCTAAAAGTAGTCTGCGTGGTACGGTATTTGGCGTCTTAATCGTCATACAGAGATTACAGTGGGTCTTCTACAGAAAGCTTGCAGTTATGTACTACGAACACAAAAATGGGGTACAACTGTTTTCACTGGTCAGTTTTTAGAGAAGCTTTTCACGTGTCGTGGACGTGAATTGTTTCACGCCGCTGTATCTACTAGATACCACGCTTGTTTTGTGTGTACTCTCGCCCAGTGGTCCTATCGATTAATACCAACTAGTATTCTTGCCACGTTCAGATCCACTACATTTTGTTAGGGACTTACGTCACCTTTAGGGCTAGCAATGTGCTTTGAAAATAATTTTGATGGAAGAGGGGGGGAGGGGGTGGTACACAGAAAATAGATTCGGAATCTAGTAAATGCTGTGGCGCGAAATAATTAGCGTCCATGACCTGTAAAAGGATTCTTTAGAAGTTGACCAATGAAAATGATTGTACTTCCATTTCTGTGTTCGTAGTACGTAACTGCAAGTGTTTTGTAGAAGACCCACTGTAATCTCTGTATGACGATTAAGGCGCTAAGTACCGTACCATGTAGACTACTTTCAGCAAATAAAGACAAATACGTCTCAACGTGAAATCAAACCGTCTACCTCCTGCATGCTAACCGAAAACGCTATCCACTGCACCGACTTCAAGGCATTACTACACTATCCTGACAGAGATAGTTACTGTACACGTGATTACGGTGTTGCCAGATTTTCTATCTTTAATGTCAATCTACTACCTGAAATATGCACAGAACGAAATTTTATGAAAGGCATTTTCTATTGCCAGTACGCGAGGAATGTCGCTGGGAAGCCTGAGCGAGCAAATTTTTCGTCACCCTGTATACCTTTCATATTATAGATTGACTACACAGCCGAAAGTACTTTGTGAACAATATAAAAGAAAGGGCTGGTTTAATTCCAACAACAGCAGGTAGCGCAGGAAACTGACGTCACTGAAGATAATTCTAGGGGGCCCATTGCCACTAAGGTGTTGGAATGATTTCGTGGGTTAGCTGGCAACTTTCCTCAAGTGTCTGCCAGGTCAGATTTTCAAGTACATCCGTAACGCTCACTCGAGAACCAAGCGAACCTATGACCATTCGTACTTCTCTGCGTACGTTCAGTATCCTCTATCGGTATTGTTGGTGTGGTCTCACATACTCGAACAATATTCTAGGATCTTTGCCAACATACTGCATTTTCCCATTGTCCTGCTGATGTTGATGTTGGGAATTTTAACCAGCTTTCTGTTTATGGTACTGTGTGAACTCATTGGCCTTTTAAGAAAACTTAAAACCGTAGCACTTTGTTGCCAATGCTTCAACATTTGATCACTAGGATTTCAATAGTCTCGTCTACCAGCGGCATTTCTTTGGTTCTTAAATTAATACTCTAAGAAATGTGGATGAGAGAGGCCCTGATAGAGAGGGGAAAAGAAGGATCTGCCAGGTCTGATTGTATGGTTACTTGTTAACAATAGGAGCTTATACCCAAGAACTATGAGCTTTCATACGGTTAGTACTAGGCAGAAATCTCCCACAGTCTTCTGGACAAAGGGGTGTAGTATTCTGATGCATCCAGTTTCAGTATGCTAACTCAAGAGTTTAAGAAGTCTTTGCAGTAATTTTCGCAGTTCCAAGTTTACGCTGAAGAATTTTCTCATGGTTCATTCCTTCTATTCCGTCAGGGAACACCTGGAAAAAATTAAGCTGCCCTGTCCTATATTGTTGATTATGCTAATATACACTCAGCAGTTTGTTGTCTGCATAGGATTGTGTAAATATTATTTTGCCTATTATTAACTTTTCTGGTGTTAATTTAATGTACGGATTCCTTCCATGAACGTGGAATTGGTTCCTCAATTTTGTCCTACGGAACTAGAAGCGTAAAATGAAGAAAAGAGAAAATGGAAAAAGTTAGGTCGGATTTTATGTTCTAGTTGGAATAGCTGGGCGTGCAGGTGAAGTCTTGGGTGGATATCCTGCTGCAGAAACACAAAGTAACAGTATTAGAAGTCAGGGGGATAATTTATCAGTTGTTCGTGCCATACTGGTAAGTTATGGTGGAATTAATGGGTGAAGACAAGGAAGTTTCTCATAACCTGGGGAGGATGAGTGGGTCAAATTTCGAAGTAGCCGAGCGGTTCTAGGCGCTTCAGTCTGGAACCGCGCGACCGCTACGGTCGCAGGTTCGAATCCTGCCTCGGGCATGGATGTGTGTGATGTCGTTAGGTTAGTTAGGTTTAAGTAGTTCTAAGTTCTAGAGGACTGATGACCTAAGATATTAAGTCCCATAGTGCTCAGAGCCATTTTTTGGGTCCAATTTATAGAATACTGAAGGTTCCGAAACTCAAGTGAGAGGGGGACAAATTGAGATTTTATGGATTGTGGAGGGCGGAGAAAGAAATTAATCCTCATGTGTGAGACTATAGTTTAGAAATTAGCATACTCCTAAGATGTTTGCAAGATCACTTATACAGTGAACGGACTGCTCCCTATAAGATCATTCGAACAACTACGGCACATTCACGTAACAGGAAGGACAGGAAATTTAATTTCAAATAGATGTGCCGCAATTACACATAAAATGTGGGTGCCACAGCTCATATAGAAAGGATGTAAACCAAAGCTCAAAATAAAATCTTGCTTATTACTAAAGTGCATTAGCTTGATTCTAATCACTGATAAGGCAAAATAAATAATTATAAAGTGCATAATGTGCGAATTAATTACAAAAGACTTCCGATAACCCCTTGGCACGGGTGGATGGAATTGAAAAGGAAATGATACAATTAACTATCTGCACATAAACGGCCAATGATTCTTGAATCAGTCAATAAATTAAAGAACAGACCCAGAAAAGTATGTATATGTAAGAGTTCCCTCGCCTATGCCCATGTTGAATATAACTAGCTAATTAATTTGGAAAAGTAAAGCTGTGATTTGAACCCCCTCCCTGTCACATCGCATGCAACTATAGGTCATGCTTCCATCGTTCTAAAACGCAGATGCAGAGGATGGATGTACTGATAGCTGAGAGTTATAAGTTGAGCTTCGGCATTATCCAAGGCGATGAAGCTCCCTCTCTGGAAAACTAGGATGAAAGACTTCATCCCTAGAGACCTAAAGAGAAGTGAGCTTTTGCTCTCCCTCTCAACAGTCTTGTTGATTCTGCCAACACCGGATTCTCGTTAGCCGACTTTGTTACACCGTCAGAGTTCTGACCAATGAAAAATTTATAACACTGCCATCAGTCTCCCTTCTCCCGGGGAATCTCCTGTGATCAATCAGTAACATACATTTCTCTCTTACAGTGGGGAGGAAAGCAGAGTATTTCTCCCTCAATGAGAGTGGTTTCAGATTCCAGTGGATGTAAATGGCTGCATGTTCACACTCACGTCCGCAGGGTCGTGCGGTAGCGTTCTCGCTTCCTGCGCCCGGGTTCCCGGGTTCGATTCCCGGCGGGGTCAGGGATTTTCTCTGCCTCGTGATGACTGGGTGTTGTGTGATGTCCTTAGATTAGTTAGGTTTAAGTAGTTCCAAGTTCTAGGGGACTGATGACCATAGATGTTAAGTCCCATAGTGCTCAGAGCCATTTGAACCATTTCACACTCACGAGTCTTCCTGTACATTGTAATAAACCAACACCGTACTCTCTTGAAAAATTTGAACATCAGCTGCTGCTGACCTTCTTTGAGTCCATCAGTTTCTTTCTGAGCGTGCTATGTTTCTCATTCTCTTGCAGATCTGTATTGTGTACGCTGCTTCACATAATGGAAGTTTACAGCCCGCCAAATGCACTTTTCAGTCCTCTGCGTTACTCTTATCCGAACATCTGTTCATCGTGCCTGGCTCGGGTCTCAGCCTCTTAGTCAGGAACAGTTTTACGACTTACTTGCTAATGTAACCCTGCAGCCTTCGCGATCCCACAGTCAGCCAGTATATCCAGATTACAGGAAAAGTAACAAACCTCTTACAACAAAGAAATGAAACAAAGTGGGTAGTAGCTATTAGATTCCCTGTAACTGGTTTTCGATTCAGTTATATGCACACTTTCATATGTCACAAGTAAGGTGAGTCAATTCGGGTATTCAGATTTGGACAGTGGGTTATTAATTAGGTTACAGAGCAGTTTAGTGAAAAATTGTCGGGTAACATATGGTATAATGGTTTCAGTCTAATACTACTGTTTTGGTAGAATTAGCTGATAAAGGGCGCAAATTAGTGGAGAGAACGAAGGTAGTCTGAAATATTTTGATATATGGTGAAAGTGGTTCGACATGGGAAACATGTCCTAATGGAACAGTGGCAGATTATGTGGCCTCAGAGTTCTTCTTCGTGTTGGTCCCTGTCTTTTGTAGGTTTCTATCCATTAATTTCAGTCTGGCATAGTCTCATCAACCACCACCTGTCAATACGGTCGTCAGTTAAGCTAAAGGGGGAAGTCGTGTTTACCATCTGTCTGTGAATCATATATACTTTCTTCTACGTGTTACGTTATTTTAACAGTTTGTGCATCATATTTCATGAGACTGACATTGGGGATGAGCCCAGCGTTTTCCAAAGGAGCTTCGAAGACCACCTGAAAACCGTACTCACGGAGGCCGGTATACCAGACCAACTCTCGTTAATTGACCGCGAGGTTTCGATTCGATTCTGGCTCGCTTCGCTGTCTGGGAAACTACTTCAATGCCCATTGAGTTACTCGAACGGATTGTTCTCCATTATGTTAATGTCTGTAGCATGTCATTAGTAAATCAGTGAGGTGAGGAACCATCGTCATACATTAATTTTCGTCGTCTTAATCACCTTGATCATTCCCTATTGCTACACATATTACCTATTTTTTGTTCCCTTGACGAAAGCTCCTGTGTGTTCACTTAATAGCTACTGTATCTCTGGCCACAGCACTCGCTATTGTCCCTCACCAGCACTCGCAGCACTCGCAGAGACAGGCAGGCAGAGCGAGGGAGAAAGAGAGAGAGAGAAAGAGAGAGAGAGAGAGAGAGAGAGAGATGGAGAGGTGCATTAGCTATCAGCAATTACTGCAGGTGCGTGGGCTGGAGAGAGCACTAGTCGCGCAGCGTGAGGGACAGACGGCAGGCAATGCTTTTGTCTCCGTTGCTCGCCAGTCAATAACAAGATCCACGGACGCTCCATACCGCCAGGCGTTTGTTTACGTTTCTGTTAGCAGCGCAAAGAGCCGACCACTCAAACAGAAAGTGGGTCGCTCAGCTCTCCCTTCGTATTTCTACAGTACTCTGTGCACCGAGTACAGAATGAAAGCAGGTGATCCCTTCAGATAGTGTTGCGTGTTCCTTTAGTTCTGTCATGTAACTAGCGGTCATCTTTTCATCAATTACCTTGCTGTATTTTGGCTACCGGCCTGAAATACGAACGTACAAAATGTCTGACAAGATTTCCAATTTTGCTGATGAATTCCTAACAAAACAGCATATCATTGATAACGAAGAGGTATCTTCTGATGTTATCTCAACTTCTGGCATACACCAAGGGAATTATATAGGATCATTATTGTTAATAACACATTTTTCAAAAGAAGTAGGTGAGCTAGTGTATCAACGTGCGGGATGTTAAATCTATTCTGATACAGATGGTACCCGTGGTCTTATTGTATGTCTGGAGATCATCGCTTAAGCGTAGGCCACATTTTAAATTCCGCCTTCTACTGACTGTGTAACAACGTAGTACAGTTTCAGGAGACCACTCAGAAGAAGTGAGTATCGTTTGCGAGTGTTTTCTAGTGAGACACACAGATTTCAGTGTAATTTGTGGACGTCGTATTCAAACAAGCACGTGCAACGCGACATCTCAATGCAGCGCACGTTGTAAGGACGGTCTATTTGATCCAAAAATGACTGACTTTCGGTCGTGTTGCTGCACATGCCAATGCCTCTCCATGTGTCGTTCGCACGTTGTGGAGACTACATGATGACAGTTCAGTACACAGGGCTAATTGGACTAGGTCGCGGACGCAATACAACCGCACGTGAAGACAGATATCTGGCCATCTCTGCGTTGTAGCGTCGTAGGGAAACCGCCAGAGCACTGCAAGACGATCTCAGAAGTGTCACTGGAGACGCTGCTTGCGATGAGACTATAAGGAACTGGTTACTAGAAATGCCTTACGACTCAGACGTCCTGTTCGAATACCCTGCTTGACACGTCAACATCATGCAGCTTGCCTTGAGTTCTCACATTACCATGTCGATAGATAGCTTCGTAACTGGCGAAACGTGTTACTCACACATGAGCACAGATATCCTCTGATGCATAGTGAGAGTTCATGTGTGGAGAACTACGGAGAGCAGTCGAGAGTTTCTGTGCGCTATTTTCCATGTCTTCTCCCATTTTCATCAATTTTATTAATGTTCTATGTCATTCCACGGTGGTAACAGACCGAATAAGGTTAAAGTAATGAGAGTATTTGTACTGAGAGCTAAAAAGTACTTTTCACTTGATTCATATGCGTATTGGGATGCTTCCCTGGCTGGCCTGTGCGAGGCGAGCATCGGAGGACGCGGTACACTGCATTTCCGGTTGTGGGCTGCACTTCCCCGAATTCTGAGGGGTTCGTACAATGGGCTTAAGCGCCTGGCGGAACGACTGACGTTGGTCAAGTTTCGCCTATTGTATGCAGGGCGAAACGACCTGTGAGACGTCTGAGTGTCACTGCAGTTTATGTGTTTACCGTTCTGGTGCGTCCGGAACGAAGACTCCTGGCGCCAACTGACTGCATTGTCCTCTTGATTCTGAGAACACTTGTGGACCGTGCCCTGCTGGGTGCGACTGTCTGGCACCGGATGGCCAGTGGTCTAGGCATGTTGTTTTCGTAGCCGGTCAAACGGTAAGTCCAGTGCCCTCAGCTGAATAGCAGAGGCATGACTGGTCAACTTAAGCTGAGGCTAGTTGACGTCATAAAGCTCTGCTCGAAATTGGAGGGAACGGTCACTGTTGGCGCGAATGATGTTCTGAGACAGTGTGGGGGAATTTAGGAATCAGCACTGAATGCTGATTCGCGGTTTTCGAGGAGAGTAGTGTGTTGAGCAAGGTTGGCTTCGCTCCTGCGTTGCGCGGGCAGTAGCATCCGGGATCTGAGCTTCATCAGAGTCGGACAGTCTTGCGACTTAGTCGCACTTTTTCGGCAGAACTTAGAATTCTGGGACAGCCTTCCGAGGCCAGGGACTGAAGCAGAGTTGGTACACAGCAGAAGTCAGCACCTACATTATCAGAACGCTGTCTACCGACGACGTGCTGCAGATTTCAGGTCGGTTACAGTATTTTGCGGTTCCGGCATTGTAGGACCTATCATTTTTATACTGTATCCCTCAGCAGCACGCGAGCTCACTTTGCTGCAAGTCCACCGTGCTTGTTTCTCCGTGTGATCTCATTTGAGCTATCACTACTAATCATGTTACTGCAATATAGTCGGGAGAGTAATATTTGATTTATTTGGACCTCCAATCATTATCGTCATAGAGAGTAGGAGCCCCTTGTTCTCGAACCAACTCTTATTCTCATACTAATTCAGTATACGCTAATGCTATACATTAACCTATTGTTTGTGTTGATATTCATTTGCCTTTATATTGTGATGTATAACAAATCTCATTGTAATATTTAATCCGCATATCATTTCGTAGATATATGCAGAATCCCACTTCCTTTTTTAGTATGATAAACTTCTCTTTCTTTTTCCCAAGTAGATTACGATTTTTATTACATTATTGTGAGTGGGCGCTCTTTATTCTACCAACTAGCAGGGTCCACATTCTTTTTCTCAAGTAGATTACGATTTTTATTACATTATTGTGAGTGTGCGCTCTCTATTCTACCAACTAGCAGGGTCCACTATCATTTCCTTTCGTTACCGTTGTGCGCATAATTAATTAGGTGGTAGGTAAGGAGGGGGTCGACTGCATGTCACGTTCTCATGAAAATTCGTCAGAATTAAACACTTACAAACTCTTCACGTTCCGGCACCTCGCACAGTGCCTGCCAAATGTTGTCCAGTAAATCGACAAATTTCCAAGGTCTTGTGATGTTCTGGGAAGACTTCATTGTTGTCAGCCATATTGATCTTGTCATTGTCAATGGTCGCCTTACCGTCACGCGGTACTTCGAACAAATCCTGTTGGAACATGTGGTGGCTGTTAGGTACTGTGGTGGCCCTGAGTTCCTACAATGCCAGGGACTATGTGGCGGGCGCCAGCAGAAATTTCATACGAAGCCGGGAAATCGAGGTAATGGAATGACCGGTGGTGAGACGACATAACCCCTTCGTGCACATGTGACACATAATCAACAGATATGTTCGTAGTCTTCCTGTTCCATCACAGACTCTCAAAGAGCTCTCATGGGCTCTCATTAAAGAATGGGAATGGATACTACAGGGGTACCTTCGCAGACTGTCAGACATGCCACATAGGTGTCAGGCGGTGATAAACACTCTCAGCGGACATACACGTTATTGAATCTCTCAGATTCCAATAAAACCGTAAGGGTGACGGGATGAATGATTGTTTCCCTTTGTTTTCGACACCTGTAGAGCATTTCGGTATTTTTTATGTAGAGGATCGAGAATGTAATGGATTTGTGCTGTGTACTTAAAACTGTGAAAGGTTAAGGTATAATTTGGCAACGTACCAAGTCCTTAGTGATTGCTAAATGCAATATGGCAGACTCCCAAAGTCTGTTCCCTTAAACTTTTTAGCAATGTGTATAGAAATTACTAAGTTGATAATGTTGGATTCTCGATGTGGCTACTTGCAGATGAAGCTGTTCTATACAGTTAAGTCACACAGCTAAAAAATTGTAGTGAAATACAGAAAGATACGCAGAGGATCTATGCTTGGTGACGCAATTGGCAGTTCATCTTTAACATAAGTAAACGTCGCATATTCGACGTAAGTAGACATAAAGAATGGGTACTGTTGCAGTATACGACCGCAAGACGATTACAATAAATTGTGGCACCCATTACATATCTAAGACACCGAAATTTGAAGTGGAGTGACCATACAAAAATCTTTATAGGAAAGATATCAAAGAGATTCGTTGTAAGTATTCTCAGGAAGTGTATTCCACCAACGGAGGAAGTATCTTACAAAACATTTTGTCGACTGATACTTCATTATTAGTCTACAGTCTGGGCCTCAATTGAGACAGTAATGACAGAGGAAGCAGATAAGGTAGCAAGAATGGCAACACGTTTCGTCACAGTTTCGCTGCAGTGGCAAACACTACAGTAGAGACGTTGTGAATCGTATGCACAGCGCTGAATTCTGTTACAGGAAGCGGCTGCTGTCTACTCAGAGTGAACTGCATCCGCCTGGCGAAAGCACATGAGCAACGCTCACCGCCCATCATCTGCTTCGCACGCGCAACGTGGCTTCACTCGGTATCACGCGGCGCTCAAGTACTGAGTGCTGGGCACCAGCTGCGGGGCCCTGACACACGACTCAGAAACGTGCGCTCTATACAGCTTCGTCACAACACAGCACCGCTAATGGGCCTGCAAGTGCTGGAAAAAATAAAAGATTAGAACTGCTTTTTAGCTGTCGATTTTCCATGTTTTCTATCGAGAAAGCGAATGCTCTGTACCTGATATTCATCAAGTGTTACCTCAGTGCCTGAGTATGATTATGTATAACGAAATGTAATAATGATCAAATATTGAATATTACTGAAGGTCACTGACTTAGCAGTGAAGTCTAAAGCTTGCCGCTGTGGCCGAGCAGTTCTAGGCGCTTCAGTCTGAAACCGCGTGACCTCTACGGTCGCAGGTTCGAATCCTGCCTCGGGCATGGATGTGTGTGATGTCCTTAGGTTAGTTAGTTTTAAGTAGTTCTAAGTTCTAGGGAACTAATGACCTCCGATGTTGAGTCCCATAGTGCTCAGAGCCATTTGAACAATTTTTTTGAAGTCTAAATTTTTGTGAATGAAATGATGCTTGTATTCAGTATCCAGTGAAACCACACTCACGTTGAGATATATTTTGGACATAACAAGTTAAACAGGTTTATGTTGATGGACATAACAACTGAATAATTGTCTGCTTTCTTTATGAATAAAATTTCAATCCAGGTATACTGTAGGATCAAATAGAGTAATAGGACTAGCTACAGTTTATAATATTAACTGCAATGACCACAAAGAGGAAGTAAGTACAAGGTACAATGATAAGCACACATGACTGTATTCGAATAATTCGAATAAATTCATGTCTGGATAGTTATTCGAATAAGTAAATCATTCCAACAAAATTATTCGCCAATAAATTATTTTTAACTTAAATAACTAATAATATACAGTGCCACTGTATTGTCTTTGTTCACTTCTTGTAGAGGATACTATAGCTAGTATATGTTCCTTTGACTCCATGAACAGTGTACTTTATAAATAACTTATAAACATAATTTACACAAGCTTGTTTCGTGGCTCAGTGATTTACGTTCCAGATTACACAAATAAAGGTTTTTGGTTCGATCCGTGGTTGGTAATACGATTTTATCTATTACTAACGGCATCTTCCACCTATAACAATGAAGAAATCACAAGTTAAATTGTACGACATTTCAGACTATATGATGGAATATAGCTTCCCATCTAACTGGCTATCTAAATCTGTTAAGAGGTGGGAGCAAGCTATGGGCACACCACTGTGCATAGAACAGCACTCGAGTGTTCAAACCAATATTCGCTTTGAGCACAGCTTTACTCGATTTACGGCATAAGAAATAAAATGTAAAAGTTCTTATAGAGGGTGGCCTTTCCAGTTAAACTACTTCGCAGCCAAATTAAACTCTGTCTACAACTGCACAACTTCTCCCTCTCCACCTACTATCGCACACAAGTACTCTACACAAGCAGCCAACGATGACAATGTAGCATACTGAAACTCATAAGCTTCAACAACTTCTTTTAAGTGCCTTAACTATCTGGTATGAGTGTCTCTTCGGTGCAGTTACGTAATTAATTAATGTTTGTAGAGCCAAAAAGTGAGTGAATCTAGCAAGAACTCAACTGTGGCTAACGACTAACGTCACCAGACTTATACTCTAAGGTCTCCTTAAATGTTTATGGAACGGTGCTTACCGTGTAGAGTGATTGGAAAAAGTTTCAAGATTAAATCTGAGTAAGCATTCCATTAGAAGATGGAATAGTTTTTCGATGAAACATATGTGTCTAGTGTTATGTAGTGCTTTGAGACTGAAAAATTCCAGAACAAACACTGGGGTTTGGCACACAAAGAAGTTCAAAATACTGGAGCACATTGGAACCTTTTTTATCGAGGAAATGTCTAGTGACGATCTATAGACTTTTTTAAGTAGAAGGACAGACAGTTCCAAGCTAAGTAGCATACCTATGACATCATAGATGTGTTATCCTATTCCCGCCCCTCCCCCCCCTCCTCCATGCCACTGACGAAGGCTAGTTGCCCCATGTATAAAATGGAGGTATATACAAATTTTGGTGGGAAAGTCAAATTTTGTTGAGGTTTCTCCCCTACTTCTATGACGTCATGGTGGAAGGAGGGCTGTTGTCCTAAGTGCAAAACAGTGAGAAATTAAAAAATCGAAAATGGTACAAGGTCATGCTGGTGGATATACATCACTTATGCTAAGTATAGAATCCAAGATGACTGACGCAGAATACTAGTACTGCTCTATGATGTCATAATCCAAGATGCTAGGCAATGGTTCTAATGGCTCTGTGCACTATGGGACTCAACTTCTGAGGTCATAAGTCCCCTAGAACTTAGAACTACTTAAACCCAACTAACCTAAAGACATCACACACATCCATGCCCGAGGCAGGATTCGAAACTGCGACCGTAGCGGTCGCGCGGTTCCAGACTGTAGCGCCTAGAACCGCTCGGCCAAAGATGCTAAGACAAATGGAAGCAATGAGCCTGCTAGAAAGCGCCCAGTCCTGTAGAGCCCTGTAGGGCTATTTATAGCTGTCATGTCACTTGTTCCGATTGTGGAATTCTACTCTATCTGTTGTTAGCTAAACTGTTATCCTCTTATGTTTGATGCCCATATTTACCTGAAGTTGTGCTGTGCTTACACAACCCTCCCCCTTTCAGACATTATAGTTTACACAATGCAACTTCTACTCCAGTTAGCACAATTTGAAACTGGTGAGAAAACCCCCTTAACCCCCCCCCCCCCCCCCCCCAAGTTTACAATGATGGGCAGTCTGCGGGCTGTAAAAACTACAGAGCAACAGTCCTAACGTTAAAACTGTATAACTCATTGATACAGCCTGTAGGGTTTCACTATCATATTTAGGATGGAAGGGAACAGTAGCTACAATTTAAAATGAGATGTCTGATGAATGTTAAAAACATAGAGTACCTATTCCAACTTAAAAGTATATAACTCACTGATGCAGCCTCTGTGGTTGTTACTATCGTGTTTAATGGGGAAAAGGAATATCAGAAGTATTCACTTCTGCCTTTATTAAAGGAAACACGACACAGAGGAGGGTCTCTTCCACACACATTACGTAGTTCAGCGTAGGCCACAAACGTCATTGAGCAACCACCACCCAACCACCACCACCACCACCACCACCACCATCGCTGCCAGAGGCCACACCACATTGTGTGTCACTCCAGGCCTGTCATCAAACTGGCACTCAAACACTGCAGCGCGCATGTTGCACCACTAGAGACAAGCCGCGTTCTTCAGCACGAGATAAGTCTAGAACCGCCAGCGCCTCTTTATACTCTTAGGAATACAGGCAGATGCTAGCTTACTATCCGCTAACACGGTGCACCAGGATCATAGCTGGTGCACTCTAATAGACAACAAAGCTTTCAGACGTATTCCCAAGATTACACGATTTTACGCTTAAAGATACTCTAATTTTAGAACATAATTGCGTCCTGTTGTGCTAGAGGAAAGCAATGTAACAGTCCTGACATTACATAGCTGGAGCATTCTACATGGATCTCTAGAGACTGGTACGCGTTTGGTGCGAGGTGAATGCTTGATGGATTCAGAATCTCATGGCTGTATGATACATACTCTAGCGACATTTGTCCAGTTAACATATTTTTACAGAAAAGCCTGAATCCACCTCTGTGAAAGAATGGATCACCCAATATAGATGCATGTAATATTCTTTAACTATCACCGCTTTTTATTTTATATGTACAGTACTGATAGGACAAGTGAAGATTGATTGACAAATATTTTATATCGATACAGCGATGACTATGCGTGACAAAAGCCATTGGCAGGAGATATAAGTCATTAATTGGTTCACTAAATTCAAATAAATTGCTTGTACAGAGCGGTATCACAGGAAAATGGGCGGCAATGTCGAAGGGAGCCTCAAAGTTATAAGAAATTAAGACTCTTTTGGAAGCATACACTTGTTTTTCCCTCACCATAGTATCGTTACTTGATACCAAAAATGGTTCAAATGGCTGTAAGAACTATGGGACTTAACATTAGATGTCATCAGTCCCCTAGACTTAGAACTACTTAAACCTACCTAGCCTAAGGATATCACACACATCCATTCCCGAGGCAGGATTCGAATCTGAGACCGTAGCAGTAGCGTGGTTCCGGACTGAAGCTCCTAGAACCGCTCGGTCACAACGGTCGTTTACTTGACATCAGTATGTTTTTAGACAAAGTGTAAAGACACAATGATGTCAGACACCGACTGTACTAGGTAAATGAATGAGACCTAAGACTATTCGTCAGTATGTTTTAGGGCAGAACAGAGCAGGAACGTTTATTTATCTAAACAAACACTACAAAGCAAGAAACATGTGAAGATCGTTATACAATCCACGTAGACTGCTCCAAAGTCCAGAATTACAGCCAAAGCTCTTTTGTCGTATCTGTAGTAGGACAGAAACTTCTTTTACGTATTTAAACAATATAGGGGATGTCAGCACTCGTACTTACGAATGTTACAAGTACTTCTATGAAGGACGGATAGCCTTTTTGATTTGGATTGTGAATGTCCTACATCTCAAAATACATTGATGACTGATGTATACCGGGCAGTGAGAATTAATCTTTCGACATTTCAATCAGTCTTGGCTGCAGTGCATACTCCTCGGATACTGGCCTATTGCAAGTAAATTACATCAACTTCGTGAACCAATTTATGTCTTATATCTCTGGGAACCAACCAATG
Organism: Schistocerca cancellata; assembly: GCF_023864275.1. Taxonomy (NCBI): domain Eukaryota; kingdom Metazoa; phylum Arthropoda; class Insecta; order Orthoptera; family Acrididae; genus Schistocerca; species Schistocerca cancellata. The sequence continues at coordinate 277,849,498 of NC_064628.1, forward strand.
CCTTGTGTCACGCAGAATCATCGCTGTATTCGATATAAAATGTGTACCAATCAGATCATCACTTGTGCTATCTAGATTGTACGCATACAGTGAAAAATGGTGACAGTTAAAGAATAATACAGACATCGGTCAAGGGCCGTGTGTACTTACATAGAATTGGATTCAAGCTTCATCTCCGAGAATACTGCAAATCGCTCTAGAGTATGTCATCATACAGCCGTAAGGGTGCTGAAACCGTAAACTAAGTATATGCAACTTGTGCCAAACGTGTAATAGTTGAAAACTGAACAGGAGAGAGCCATGTAGACTGATCCAGCTATCTGACATCAAAATTATTGCATTGCTTTAGTCTATCACAACAGGACGCAGTTTTGTTCTAAAATTAGTACATGTTTATGTGTAAAATCGGTAGTCTTACGAATACATTTGGAAGCTGTGTCATCCTACTGAGTGCACTGACTTTGTTTGGTGCACAGTATCTCAGCAGACATCAGACGAGTGCCTACCTGCATTCCTAAGTATGTGACGAGGCGTCCGCCTGCTTAGCTGAGTGCTAACATGTTTTCCTACCATAAAGCATGCCCGCGTTCGCCTGGCAGGGTAGGCGATTTTCTCCGCTCTTGGACTGGATATTCTGTTGTCCTCATCATCATTTCATCGTCATTACCAACTCGCAAGTCGTCCAGTGTTGCGTCACCTGAAATAAGACTTGCAAACCGGCTGCGCACTTCCCCGCATGTGGCCTCCCGGCCAACAGTGCCACACGATCATTTCTGTTTATGTGACGTGGCGGTAACTACTCCAGACGAGTATCGCGTAGGAGAAAGCGGCTAGTCTACTGTGGTGCCATGCGTAGTCTGCGGGATTCGAGAGCCAGTTTGATGATAGACGTGAAGTGACACGCGGCACATCGAAGCCACTGGCGGTCGTGTTGTGCTCGTGGTGGTGGTGGTGGTTGTGGAGTAGGCCGCGGCAGTGGCAGCGGCAGCACAGCGGTGTTTTCGGCCGAAACTCAGCTTCGTGATGTGACAACTATACAGGCTGCTTCAGAGAGTTATACAATTTTAAATTTACATGTGCTCTATAGTTTTGAGAACCAGCCGACTTCCCAACATTTTAAGCTGTAGGTAAGTAGATTTTCTCATCATTTCGAAATTATTGCAATTTATGTGCAATGAGAACTGATTAAACTACAATGCCGGAAGTTGGAGATGGGAGGTGACTTTTTAACCATATCTTACTTGTGGTACGAGGGCTATTCGTAAAGTAAGGTCCGATGGGGTGCGAAATGGAAACCACAGTGAAAATCCGACGAAGCTTTGCACAGTTGTATTGGGCAGTGTCTCTAGTACGTCCGTAGATCGCGTCACGCCGCTCGTTTCATTTCTGAGTGCACAGAGAGCACGTAGAAGTGTTTAGAACAATAGGGTCTCATGCCAAGTATGAGGGCCTGGCGTAAGATTTCTCCTGATTTCATGCAGTCCACATAACATAACTGTCATGCGTTTCCTTCTGCATGACAATTCTCGGCCACACTCTGAAGGGGCAATGAAGATGCTCGTGCAGATTTTTCGATGGGAAGTGTTTGATCACCCACAACAGAGCTCATAATTTACTCCTCCTGAATTTCATCTTTGCTCACATTAACCGCTAGTTATGAAGACAGCGTTCTGGCACAGATAAATTCCTGTAGACCAACGTAGAGAACTGTCACGAAGCACAGGCGGCTTCCTTCTATGACTAGGGTATTCAATAGTTGGTAGAACGCTACGACAAATGTCTCAGTCGGAGCGACGATTATGTAGAGAAGTACGCGGAAGGTGTAGCTAACTGTTAATAATAAAAGATTTTAAATTTTCACAATGGTTTCCATTTCGCGGCCAATCGGATCTTACTTTCTGAATAGGCCTCGTAAATGTAGCCTCCAGATTTTTGAATTGCTATAACATGATGCTGTACGAATGATGTGCTTACCTACCTTAAACGATTGTTTGAATAGTGGCGTCACAGGGGAATTGTTTTACTTACGATAGGCTGGATGGAATTCCACACTTAGAACAAGTGACCTGACTGTTATAAACAGCCCTGCAGGTCTCCACAGGACTGGGCGCTTTCTGGTAGCCTTCGGTCCAAACATCTTAGATTCTGACGTTATATAGCTGTGCCAGTATTGCAGGTCAGTCACCTTGGATTCTGTACTTAGCAAAGTGACCTCCCTCCACAAGCATGAACCGGCTCCATCTTCGAATTTTTTTTTAATTTTCTGCGTTTTTATACTTAGGACAACATCCTTACTTCCATAGTGACATCTCAGAATGGCAGGAAAACCCTGCCAAAAATTGGATGTCCCTTCAAAATTTGAATTTCCAGCCATTTTATGCATATAGGAACTGGCCTTTGTCAGTGACATGGAAGAGAGAAGGGAGAGTGGAGATATTCGATGACGCCATCGGTGACCTACTGTGTCCTAAAGCTGTCCCAGCGTACCTACTTATTCTGCCTTTCAGTACCAACTGCAATTTTTACGGCACTGTCTTACTCTTAAAAACAAATAGTTCACCTGCGTTGCTGTCCATGATCAAGGGAGGCTTCCAACAAACTACAGACGTATAATAGCACAGGGATGTCACCGAAATCGGTTCACGAGCTCCGGATCATGTTATGTGGTTAAAAGAAAGTTTTATTTTGAACATGATTTTGGAGGTGAAGGTTGCCTTGCAAACACAATGAATTATTTGCAAAAACCTGCAGCAGTATGAATGATTTCTCAGTTTTCGTTGAAGACGATTATGATTTGAAAATCTTGTATCGTTGCCTGAAATAAAGACGATTTCAAGAGAATATAATTCGTCATTATGCTCTTTACATGAGTAGAATTTATTGCCTGTAGTCACAAATCAAGTAAATTTTCTGATGAAATGTTAGAAGAAAGAGTGGTTTTGAAAAGTTATCTAACGGCACGAAAAGTAAATTTGTTTAATAAATAACAAAGAACTGGATCAATAAGACACTTAATCCAAACTTTATTCGTAACTGTCAGTATTCACAGAAGACTGAAACATATTTTTATTCGTGTAAATGAGTAATATTTGGAATAAATATATTTATTTTTTATTCACGGATAAAGAATCATAATTTTTAATCCGTAGTCGTCATTCGTCATATGAACAACTGTGGCCCAAGTAAGGTGGTAAACTGGCAATTTGAGCGCACATGTGAGTGCGAGCGCTTGGCTGCGGACAAGTTCATAACATCCGTGTAGCCGCAACCAAGATCTCACTCACTTGGAGCTATTCGTCACAGTCGGCAACTTCTGCCAATATTAGAGAAACGTATTCGCGTTCTCTTTCGAACACTGCAGGCGAGTGCAGAACACACGGATAGGCCAGGCACGTGCCTGCGGGGCTCTTTTAATCATTGTCACGTTGGCAATGTGCTAAATCCAACCACTGTAGAGAAAAATAAGAAAACAGCAGAATTGCCGTTGACGAATACTCATTACATTTTGTTTATAAACTTCTGCCAAAACTATCAAAGAGTAATGGTAGTAGTAGTAGTAGTAGTGGTGGTGGTTTTTGTTCTTGTTCTTGTTGTTGTAGTTACTGTCTTCAATCCGAACACATTTAATACAGATCTCCGCCCTAGTCTGTCTTGTGCAAGCCTCTTCATTTCCGCATAGCTATTGCAGCCTACGTCCATTTTAACTTGTTTACAGTATTCAGTCCGTGTTCTCCTACAGTTTTTCCCCCTAAACTTACTTGCATTGGCAAATCGACGATTTATTGATGCCTGAGTATGTGTCCTAACAACCGATCCCACTTTCAGATAAGGTGTGTCACAAAATTCTATTTCTCCAGTTCGAATCGGTATCTGTTCATTAGTTATTCGATCTACCCGTATCACCATCAGCATTCTACTTTTGTACCGCGATTCAAAATCTTGTTTTCTTTCCTAGTTGGAACAGTTTATCTCCCACGTTTCACTTTCGAACAAAGCAATGCCGCTGTAAGTAGTTTGAGGAAAGACTTTCTCACATTTCAATCAATATCCGATATTAACACTTTTATGTTCGCCAGAAATGCTTTTCTTTCCATTGCCTGTATGCAATTAATATCTCGTCTATTTCCGCCGTCGTCAGCTATTTTACAGCTCAAATAGCAAAACTTATATACCACAGTTCCTAATTTCATTTCCTCAATGTTGCATTATTTTTTACGACTACATTACGTTACCGGTATTTTACGTTTGCTGACATTCATCTTACAATCCCAAGATATTAATCATTTCCTGCAACTGGTCCTTTACCGTTTCTGACAGTTTCATCATGCCATCGGCAAGCTTCGTTGATGTTACGAATTCTCATGAAAATTGGTTTTATTTGCAAATTTGTTCACTCTTTCGTTTGATACTTACCAATGTAAAGAGTGAATAACATCGGGGAGAAATTACAAAGCTGTCTGACTCCATTATCAACTACTGCTTCCCTTTCATGTCTTTTGACACTTATATCTGTAGTCTATTTTAGTAAGTAACCCTTCACTCCCTTTTTTATGCTAGCTACATTCAGAGTTTCAAAGAGTGTGCTTAGCCCACGGTGAGAAAGAGTTGTCTAAATCTATAAATACTGTACATTTCGCTTCGCTTTTTTGCAATCGAGATAAGTCGTAGGGTTAGTATTAACTCGCATACAGTAAATACAAGGTTGCAATGTGTCCACACTTATTTCCTGTAATCACACTATCTGATGAAACGTACCATGATACTACTCAGAAATGAGGATGCCGCGACAGGTGGACCTGCCGGTATACGAGGGCCATTCCATAAGTAGCGCAATACATTTATTTTACTCCTGTGGTTTTATTAATGATTGCAGCACACTATATTGTTCCCCACGTTTTGGCAAGAAAACCCTATTTTTCAACGTAATCTCCTTTCAGTGTGATATCCTTACCCCATCTTACTGGTAAGGCCTGTATATACGCATGGTAAAACTTTTCCGATTGACGTACGGGCCAAAGTCTTGCTGCATTAATAATCTCCCAGTCATGCGCGTACCGCTCCCGGCAGAGTGCACCCGTCATTGTTCCAACCAGATGATTGTTGGAACATCCGATATCTAGGCTGTAGGAAGGATGAAAAAAATAGTCCAAAGAAGTTTTGTGATCTCGTCTCATCTGCGATGACTTGTGAAAGAGCTAGCACTGTCATGGAGAAAAAGAATTTTGTTTGCATTTGGGTTGGGTTGGGGTTGTTGCGGGGGATGAGACCAGACAGCGCCGGCCAGTGTGGCCACGCGGTTAAAGGCGCTTCAGTCTGGAACCGTGCGACCGCTACGGTCGCAGGTTCGAATCCTGCCTCGGGCACGGATGTGTGTGATATCCTTAGGTTAGTTAGGTTTAAGTAGTTCTAAGTTCTAGGGGACTGATGACCTCAGATGTTAAGTGACATAGTGCTCAGAGCCATTTTTAAGACCAGACAGCGAGGTCATCGGTCTCATCGGATTAGGGATGGACGGGGAAGGAAGTCGGCCGTGCCCCTTCAAAGGAACCATCCCAGCATTTACCTGGAGCGATTTAGGAAGATCACGGAAAACCTAAATCAGGGTGGCCGTACGCGGGATTGAACCGTCGTCCTCCCAAGTGCGAGTCCAGTGTTCATTTTTGTTGCCACGGACAAGTTGATACCTGTTCTTCAGTTTCCTGAGGGTAGCACAATACACTTTCATGTTGATCGTTCCACCATGAGTGACGACATTAACCCCTTCAAAATCCCTGATGACTGTCACCATGACTTTACCGGCTGTGGGTGAGGCTTTGAACTTTTTCTTTGGAGGAGAAGTGGCGCGGCGTCGCCCCATGGATTGCTATTTTTTCCCGGTTTGACGTGATGAACACATGTTTCAGCGCCTGTGACGATTTTCGACAAAAAGCTGTCACAATCAGCCTCGTTACGTGCACAGAGGATCCTTCGTTGCGTTTTATTGTCTTCTGTTCGGCGGCGAGGAACCCAGAGGGGCTCTCACCTGTCACTAACCCAACAGGTGTGTGAATGTGACAGCACTACCAGCAGAGACGTCCATCTGTGCAGAGACCTGTTTGATTGTGATCAGTTGATGACCTTGAATGAGAGTGTCCGCACGCTCCAACACTACAGGAGTCACAGCTATGTGCAGACGGCTGGCACGCGGGGGGGATCGGACAGGTTTGCAAAACCTTGTTGCGATGATGACAGATGCCTCGCACAACTATTCGCCATGCTTTTGTTCACTGCAAGGTCTCCGTAGAAATTCTGCAAGAGTTTATGGGTATCTGAGATGCTTTGGTTTTCTGCCAATAGAAACTCAATGACGGCCCTCTGCTTGGAACGTATCTCCGTTACAGACGACATTTTGAAGGCTATTTTTAGGGCCCCACGTATCGTAGCTTTATGAAACTATATGGGCTGAAGCGTGGATAATCCACGATGTCCAACACCGAATTCCACACTTTTTTCAAGCTAAATTATCAGAGAAAAATATGTGCTGCATAATTTATTGAACGCTCGGCGTAAAGCAAGGATGAGAGTAAGCGTATTCAACAGAGAATCAATAACAGCAGCATAGATCGATCTGGAGAGCTCAGTGACTTCCAACGTTAACTAGTCATTTGATCTCAGCTGAGTAACTGTTTCATCAGACACATTTCAACCGTTCTAAAGCCGCCCATGTCGGCTATCGATGATGTGATTGTTACGTGGAAACGGGAAGGAATAAGGAATAGCCGCAGCTAATCCCAGACCAGCCAGACCAAATGAAGTGACGAATCGAGAACAAGGAGCATTGCAGGGGCTCGTAATATAAAAAGCCAACAGACTATACAGCTCAATGACTGTCCATATGCAGTTTGAATTAATGTGGTGTAATTTGTCGAGCAGCTCACGAGCTAGCGCTATGATCAGCAAAATGTACTCGCTTTCGGGGGGACGACGCTTAAAGCGCGCCTCCGTGGATTCACATTTAGTTTTTTCATGGTTTCCCTCAATCGGTCCAGGCTAATGGCGGCAAGGTTCCTTTCAAAACGCACGGCTGATTGCCTTTCTCATACTTGAAAAATTCCAAGCTTGTGCTCCATCTCTAATGACTTCGATGTCGATGGACGTAAAAACCCAGTCTTATTTCTACAGTTAGTGATAAGCGACGTTTGAGGTTATTTAAAGAGCGAAGCCACTGGACACTGGATTATAGAAAACGACACGTTTGGAAAGATAAATAACGCTGCTTCCTGTGGCAATCTGATGGAAGGCAATGGGTTTGACAAATGCCTTAAGTCATTACCTGCCACAACGTCTAGCACCAATAGTGAAGTTCGGAGAACGTGGAGTCATGGTGCTGGGGTGTTCTTCTTGGTTTAGGTAAGGTTCCCTTATTACTCTTAGGGAAATACTAAATGCGGAAAGATATGAACACGTTTCACAGTAAAACCTGTTGACGAAATAGTGTATTTCCAAAATGTTTGACGGGGGTATGGGTTTTCTGTAGTAAGTTTCTTATGTAGTGTTAACACAGAGCACCCATCTGAGTAGCGGACAGGGTTCGACATTTTACCCTAAACAGTGAAGCATGCCAGATCACAATTTTGATCCAACGACTGAAAAAAGATTGCATGATTATGACCGCAACTTATGAATGTTGTTGTTGTGGTCTTCAGTCCAGAGACTGGTTTGATGCAGTTCTCCATGAACACTCTATCCTGTGCAAGTTTCTTCATCTCCCAGTACCTACTGCAACCTACATCCTTCTGAATCTGCTTAGTGCATTCATTTCTTGGTTTACGCTCCACGCTGCCCTCCAGTACTAAGTTGGTGATACCTCGAGGCTTCTGAACATGTCATACCAAAAGAACCCTTCTTCTAGTCAAGTTGTGCCACAAACTCCTCTTCTCCCCAGTTCTATTTAGTACCTCCTCATTAGTTACGTGATCTATCCATCTAATCTTCAGCAGTCTTCTGTAGTACCACATTTCGAAAGCTTCTCTTCTCTTCTTGTCCAAACTACAGTATTTATCGTCCATTTTTCACTTTCATACATGGCTACACTCCATACAAATACTTTCAGAAACGACTTCCTGACACGTAAATCTAAACTCAATATTAGGAAATTCTTCTTCTTCAGAAACGCTTTCCTTACCATTGCCAGTCTACATTTTATATCCTCTCTACTTCGACCATCATCAGTTATTCTTCTCCCCAAATAGCAAAACTCCTTTACTACTTTAAGTGTCTCACTTCATAATGTAATTCCATCATCATCAAACGACTCACTTCGACTACATTCAATCATCCTCGTTTTGCTTTTGTTGAAGTTCATCTCATATCCTCCTTTCAAGACACTGTCCATTCCCTTCAACTGCTCTTCCAGGTCCTTTGCTGTCTCTGACAAAATTAAAATGTCGTCGGCGAACCTCAAAGTTTATATTTCTTGTCCATGGATTTTAATTCCTACTCCGAATTTTTCTTTTCTTTCCTTTACTGCTTGCTCAAAATACAGATTGAACAACATCGGGGATGGCCTACAATTCAGCCTCACTCCCTTATCAACCACTGCTTCATCCTCTGCAGCCTTCAGTATTTCATACCTCTAAGCTACCCATGCTTCCTCTACTGTATTTCTTTCCCCCATTCCTGTCAATCGTTCTCTAATGATCTTCCTGAAACACTCTACAACCACTGGTTCTGTTAGTTTATCCAGGTCCCATCTCCTAAAATTCCCAGGTTTTTGCAGTTTCTTCCGTTTTAATCTACAGTTCATATCCAATAGATTGTGGTCAGAGTCCATATATGCCCCCGAAATGTCTTACAATTTAAAACCTGTTTCGTAAATTTCTGTTTTACCATTACAGAATCTATCTCAAACCTTCCAGTATCTCCAGGGCTCTTCCATGTATACACCCTTCTTTAATGATTCTTGAACCAAGTGTTAGCTATGATTAAGTTATGCTCTGTGCAAAATTCTACCAAGCGGCTTCCTCATTCATTTCTTACCTCCATTCCATATTCACCTACCACGTTTCCTTCTCTTCCTTTTTCTACTATCGAATTCCAGTCACCCATGACTATTAAATTCTCGTCTCCCTTCACTATCAGAATAATTTCTTTCATCTTATCATATATTTCAACAATCTCTTAGTCATCTGCGGAGCTAGTTGGCGTATAAACTTGTACTACTGTGGCAGGCGTGGGATTCGTGTCTATCTTGGCCACAATAATGCGTGCACTATGCCGTTTGTAGTAGCTTACGCGAACTCCAATTTTTTTAAATTAATTATTAAACCTACTCCTGTATTACCTCTATTTGATTTTGTATTTATAACCCTGTATTCACCTGATCAGATGTCTTGTTCCTCCTGCCACCGAACTTAACTGATTCCCACTACATCTAACTTTAATTTATCCATTTCCCTTTTTAAATTTTCTAACCTAGCTGGCCGATTAAGGGATCTGACATACCACGCTCCGTTCCGTAGAACGCCAGTTTTCTTTTTCCTGATAACAACGTCCTCCTGAGTAGCCCCCGCTCAGAGATTCGAATGGGGGACTATTTTACCTCGGTAATATTTTACCCAAGAGGACGCAATCATCATTTAACCATACAGTAAAGTTGTATGCCTTCGGGATAAATTACGGCTGTAGTTTCCGCTTGCTTTCAGCCGCTCGCAGTACCAGCATAGCAAGGCCGTTTTGTTGCCTCAGCAATTACTGAAAAGGCTGCTGCCCCTCTTCAGGAACCACATGTATTTCTGGCATCTCAACACACCCCTCCGTTGTGGTTGCACGTACGGTACGGCTGTCTGCATCGCTGAGGCACGTACGCCTCGCCACCAACGACAAGGTCCACGGTTCACAGTGTCAGATATTAAATTTGATGTTGCTGTGATTTCTGGATTATAATAACCTCTGTTGAATTTCTGTAAGATGGCTTTCATTGACGAAGCCCTTTCGGTCAAGTGATTCAAGCTGGTCCACCATATCGGGTGGAATCTGAACTGTATGATTTATTTTTCAGAATATTTTAGAATCGGTGTTGACAAAGTTTCACATTTCTTACAGCCTGATCTATTTCTTAATGAAAAGCGATGTAATCCAATTGTCGAATTACAAAAGAAACTTCCGCACACTCGATGAAAAGAAACGTATGTCAACCACGAAATGTAAGAACTGACTTCCACCAAATCGTGGAAGGCTCAAATCTGCTCTCACATTTGACGCAGCTGAAATGTAGCCAATATAATACTGAAGAATGTTGACACGAAAAATTTCGTTTTCAGCAATGTGTAGTATCTTCCTCGTTTGATTTTCATGCGTGAAATTATTGTAAAAATCTTTTACTTTAATACGAAGCATTTGCGTTTGCTTTTGCATTCACGTAAAATTCCACAAATTTTCGAGGCGGCATTTTAATGTTCATTACCAAGTGCCTCACCAATTCACGTAAACTGAGACTGCCTTCCAGCGCGGTCTACTGGATCCTGAAATGGGAACTTATTTGCAGTCCCGTCACACAGATGAATTTGCATTATGAAGAAGTTGTGCCAAGAAACCAGTGTACATAGAGTTAATTGCACTCAGCCCCTAGCCTTAATGTAACATACTTTCCAGTTGTTTATCCCTAAACTCCTGCAGCAGATAGTAAATCTGAACACACGCTTCGATAGACGAGACCACGTGTCGTTGACGCGAACCCCGACACGTTTCACTTTCAAATGAAGTCTGGGATGTCATTAAGAGATGTTTAAATACTTGTGATACGTTGTACTATACTGAATTCGCTCGCTTCCATTATTTGATGAAGTCTCCCGACCTGGAACAATAGTCTTGCATTGGCCACAGTAGCGTGTTGTGTGTGATTTTCTAGTGTATTGCAATCAAATCAATGTTGCGTTATGAATTCTACTAGCGGGTATCGATATTTTCGTTTACATGATGCAAAATTCATTAAAAAAACTGTGTCCATAAGAATCAATTGCTTCAGCCCTAATTGTTTTATATTCCATGTATTTAAAAAATGTTGATGTGTTAATTCAAAATTTTGTAAATTTAGTTTCCTTAATGGTGGTAAATACATCCAAGCGATTTTCTCTGACAAAGCTGAAAACTCTATGACTTGAATGGTATCTCTGTTCTTCTTCTTTATGTAGAGACTTGCCGAGAAGTGGGCGTAAATTAGAGTCGAGTCCTTGTGTGATGCTGCAGATCTCACATGTGTTATTTGTTTGATTGTAACATTGAGCGGCCCTGTTATGATAAATGCTGCAGAATAAAAGCGTCAAACACTTCAGACACTATTGATTGGCGACTCCATGTTGTCTTGTGCACTACGACCAGATAACAGGTATACTTGAAAAAAGAGATAGCATTCGTTGTATATTTTTTACTATTGCAAAATCGATTTTCTGTCACTGAGTGACCATCTTCAGTGCCGTAAGCTTAGTGACAACAGTGCATCGTAATGTAAGTTATACAATATAGCACTGAAGATGGTCACTCAGTGACAGAAAATCGATTTTGCGATAGTAAAAAATATGCGACCAATGCTGTCTCTTTTTTCAAGTATACTTCAGACACTGTACTGCACTGAGTATTTCGAGAGTTACATTTTCATTAGTTAATTTCCTCCACACTAGACGAAAACTAGCGGACGTTAAAATGCCTGCAAAGAAGACAATGAAGCCAACTTGAAGGTAGGAAGCTAGATTAAACACCATATTTTCATATGTAGATGTGCCTTCGATGCAGCTCACTTGAAAATGATGGCTAACGTCATTGATAATACGGCACTGAAGAGGCACATTACACTATATAGATGCACAGTATTTTGCTAGGTATGTTCCTATAAATCCATGTCTTCCATTTCCATTTGGTAACACTGATTTTAAGGCATCGTTCCATTTCATATCGCTTGTTATCAATTATTGCTTTAAATACTAGTACTATGTGGCTTGCCCGCATCTCGTGGTCGTGCGGTAGCGTTCTCGCTTCCCACGCCCGGGTTCCCGGGTTAAATTCCCGGCGGGGTCAGGGATTTTCTCTGCCTCGTGATGGCTGGGTGTTGTGTGCTGTCCTTAGGTTAGTTAGGTTTAAGTAGTTCTAAGTTCTAGGGGACTGATGACTATAGATGTTAAGTCCCATAGTGCTCAGAGCCATTTGAACCATTTTTTACTATGTGGCTCACTGAAGATTTTACCGCTAATATTACAATGAGATGCTTAGGGATTGTTCTCTTTTTTACAGGCGTTACCCTACATTTGGTTCAAATGGCTCTGAGCACTATGGGACTTAGCTTCTGAGGTCATCAGTCCCATAGAACTTAGAACTACTTGAACCTAACTAACCTAAAGACATCACACACATCCATTCCCGAAGCAGAATTCGAACCTGAGACCGTACCCTACGTTTATCCCAATTTAAAAGAGCTGAGATTCATTAGACCCACTGGAAATTTCTTGGAAGCCTTTCTGCATTTCCTTACGGACATCCACCTCAGATAGTTTCCTTTGGTTAACACGTTAGCGACCACTCTTAAAATATAGCTAAGCCTGACTGATAACATTTTTAGTGTGCAGTGCTACTATAGATGATTCGTTCGTTTTCAGAGTTCTGTATTTTCGAAAGTGTTACATGTACAAATAAGCGCGATGCATGAATAGAATCGAAATTCTATGGTGTCCACCAGTTGCTTTTACTAGTGACGTTTCTTAGGGGTATGTTTATCTGGTATAACAGTGCAGCGTGCATTCACAATGAATTTTGGGAAAAAAACTGCCATGTAAACAGAGCATTGTGCGTTAGTGTGGACAATTTAGGGACACTGGTTGTCTGTGTAAACAGAAAAGTGCTGGTCTACGACGTGGGCCAGCCGTACAAGCCACAAACGTGGAATACTGCAGCGAACTGTGTGGAAAATTTTGGAATACCGGTTACATTTCAAACCGTGCTGTTTGCAGCTTGTGCAATAATCAAAACCGGAAGATTATTGCCGGCATTTTGATTTTTTCATCACAATGCAGGAAGTACTTGAGGATGAAGATTGCGCCTCCAAGCTGATATTCAGTGCCAAAGCGACCTCCCATTTATCTCGAAAGGTTAATCGCCACAATGTTAGAATCTGAAACAGTGAACATTCGAATGAAACTGTGGTGCATGAATGAAACTTGCCTATGGTTAACGTTTTCTGTGCAGCTGTAGGGGCTGTGTTGACCGTAAATGGTTCAAATGGCTCTGAGCACTATGCGACTTACCTTCTCAGGTCATCAGTCGCCTAGAACTTAGAACTAATTAAACCTAACTAACCTAAGGACATCACACACATCCATGCCCGAGGCAGGATTCGAACCTGCGACCGTAGCGGTCGCTCAGTTCCAGACTGTAGCGCCTAGAACCGCACGGCCACTCTGGCCGGCTGTTGACTGTAACGACTACCTCTTTTCTCGCTATGCTGCAGTAGTGGTTGTTTCCACAACTGAGTGCTGATTACGAGAATTTAATCTTCCAACACGTCTGGATTGAGTGTAGTAGTGAAGATGTCGCTCTGTTCCCTTGGCTTCTCAGGTCGCCTGATCTAACGCATCGGTCTCTTTCCTTTGCTCGCACATTAAGGCCCGTGTTTTCGTATCCTCACTGTCAAGAATACTGGAACAGCTCAGACAGTGCATCAGTGGTAGTGTGATGACAACTGACAAGATACTGCTACGTAAGATACAAAGGTTATTCGAAAAGTGAGGTACGATCTGTTATAAAACATAAACCATCACTGATTTAAAAAAAGAATTATTCGGTTCTTTACTTGTTTCTTTATTTTTCTGCATAGTTCTTTCTTACTAATTTTCGTGATGTTCTACAACCATTTTTATCTCTAAGTCACAGACGTCTTCCTCCTTTGGGGATAATCAGTCTTCAACTGCTTCCCTCACCGTGTCAACTGTTCCGAAGCACCGTAGCCGAGGAATTCTTTTCGGTAGCAGAACAAGTGAAAATCGCTTGACGCCAAGTCTGGAGCCTACTGAACAGTCTGTTTCAATCCAAAAGATCTGATGACATTTATGAAGTGGATTGTCAACCAGCAACAAAACTCAAGGCGTCAAAATGCCACACACCTTCTCTATATTTGACTTCAGAGGCTAGTCAGGTTGGCGCAGTAAACGGTATAATGTCCACTAATAAGAGTCTATGTCTATCCTAAAACATGTTTCTCACAACCTTCTGTATTGAGATTGCCTACTTGCCCTTGACTTTGTGTGTTGATGTCGCTTGATGCCATTCCGTAGATTGACGGTTACACTCTAGGCGCACATAAGAAGCCTTTCTTTCCTTCTTTGTGGCAGTGTTCTCTAAAAAATGATCACTTTTCTTATGATGTCAGTCGAAAAAATGAAACGCGTAAGGCATTCTATCCATTTTGTGTTTCTCAGTAAGCAACCTGAGAACCCGAGGTGCACAGAATTTCTGAAATTGCAACTTTTCAGAAACTAATTGTTCTGCCCACATTCGGAAATTCCAGTGCTAAATTTGAAATCTTGAGTCACCGGTCTTTACTGGCCTTATCATCCACAACTTTGTCCAAACCTTCTGAGATCACTAATATTCGGTCTTACCGCGGTACATGGTGGACATTTTTCTTTTCTCGTCCGTACTTGAAAGCTCACATTTTGTATCACTCATCACAAAGGGAGCCATACACTGATTAGCGAAAACATCATGACAGTGTCCAACGTTACGCTGGATGCCGCCGGGTGGCGTCACGGGTATGTAACGCGGTTACAGAAGAGTGTTAGCCGAGCACACACGGGCGGGTGTGACCCAGCTAAAATATGGGCAGCAAATTAGGAAATACATTGAGATAAGCGACTTTGACAAAGTTTAGATCAATATCACGCAGAAACTGTGAACTAGTATCTCGAAAACAAAGAGCTTGATCGGATGTTCACTTTCTTCTGACGTGAGTATCTATGCAAAGAGATCGAAGGACAGTGAAACTATCACTAGGTGCTAAATGATTAGACGTCCACGATTCTTCACAGAATATGAGGTTAGGAGGCTCGTCTGCTCTGTAAAGTAGGGTAAATGGTGATCTGTGGCATCTTTGCTCAATGCTGGTGCAGGCACGAATGTTTCGGAGCACACTGTTCATCGTACATAGTCTTACTTGCAGTTCCGCAGCAGACCACGTCTACCCCTACGTGTTCACATGTTGACCCAACTACATCGCCAGTTACGATTGCAGTGACCACGGGACCATCGGGGTCGATAAATGGAAACGTGTCAGCTTTTCGGGTGAATCGCACTTTTACTACATTAGGCCGATGGTCGTTTCCACAAACACCGTCATGGAAGTCAACGGTAGCTCGAAGCTTGTAGTGCGACACGGACGCAGACTGATAGAAGCATAATATGCTGTAGGGGACATTGTCCTGCGTTTTAATGGAACCTTTAGTACTAATCTAAGACTCCCTGACAACCGTGAACCACCTACATCTCTTCACGCTCGATGTCTTCTCCGACTAGGATGTCATTTTCAGACAGTATAATTGAGCTGACATTGTAACCAGCACTCTGTAAATTGTGTCGTTTGACGAGCCAGACATGCCAGGAGTCTGCACACATGCACGTTTCAATGTTCGCTTGACATTTGATTAGTTACAGCGATACTGAAATTTCCAAATAACCCACGTAACACTTTGAAAAATATAGAGCACTGAAAATGAGTGAATGCTCACAGTAGCCCAGTAGGCCTATATTCAAAACATTAGACGTCCTATTACGATTCCTTGGGACACAACTGATGTTACAACGTACTGGAATCTATTGAACAAACACCCGAAGAACCGATGAATGTTTGCGGAAACATCCCGCATGATCGGATCTCGGTTAGTTGTCGGCATCTGGTACCATGTCGAACGCCTTACGGAAATTTGGAAGACAGAATCTAGCTTTTTTTCTGAATCTACACCGAGCTGACGAAAGACATGGGATTGTGCTATGCACATTTATAGATGGCGGTGGTATCTCGTACACAAGGTATAAAAGGGCAGTGCACTGGCGGTGTTGTTATTTGTACTCAGGTGATTCATGTGAAATTATTTCCGATGTCTGTTGGCCGCACCACGGGAATTAATACACTTTGAACACGGAATGGTAGCTGGAACTAGACACATTGTAAGGTGAAAGACCCTCTGGCTTCTTCACACACTTATCCAGACCAGCAAACCAGGCTATCTTACATTTCTAAATTCTGAATCTGCATTCGTACAAGTTAATGTCATTTTTCTACTGTATTAAACTGTCATGCAAAGTAGGTAATCAGATGCCATGTACTGCCATGTACATGATAGGGAGTAGGATGTATGCATATTGTAATTCTGTTCATATCACGTAGGAAACGAGCGGGGACATTTGGGCTGTGAGGAGGACAAGTGCTCACTATATCGGGGGGGGGGGGGGGAGGGGGGGGGGGAGGAGACATCTGGTCATTGGGAACTGTGGACAGAGTCCCGACCTTTTTCTGGCGGCTTTCTCTTTTGATGTCAGGTCCCGAAGGCCAGAGCGATGAACGCTCGCTATTTTCACGCTCGCTATTTTTACAATGGCTGAGGGCAGTTTTCTACCGAAAGCCTCTTGTTTCTTACACGAACGCGCCAGCTCGGTGCCACGGCTGTACTTTTGTTTGGGACGTTAAGGAGAAATGCTCGCAGAGCTCCACAGGGTAGCTGACAGAACGGCGCCATATGAGGCATCACACTTACCATATCGCGCTGGTGCACATCGCCAGAAAGTTTCCTGCGCAAAGTCCTGGCGGAGACTGTGATAGACTGCTTGCTGTTCCGTCATCACACGTTTGCAGCCACCATTGGGCATTGACAGGAAGGAGCAGTATTGCCACCTAGATTGATGGAGTGCGGTCGAATTTTGTGTGGGACCATAATTGGTAAAAGTGATCAATGTGCACTCGGATATGAATTCTGGACAGACGCGAGAAGCAACACCAAACACCCTTTGTGGTAATTCATATCCGGTCAGTGGTCATATTAGATACGAGTTAGCACATCATGTCCAACCTCTTCAGATATCAGAGTCCATGAGATGTTCAAGCGCGGAGGGAACACCCACATTCGATCGCAAGGACTTCAAATGGTTCATATGGCTCTGAGCACTATCGGACTTAACTTCTGAGGTCATCAGTCCCCTAGAACTTAGAACTACTTAAACCTACTTAACCTAAGAACATCACACACAACTATGCCCGAGGCAGGATTCGAACCTGCGACCGTAGCGGTCGCGCGGTTCCAGATTGTAGCGCCTAGAACCGCTCGGCCACTACGGCCGGCCGCAAGGACTTCCAGTCTGTCCTGAAATTTCAGAACTACAGAGAGGTAGGAAACACTCTACATCACAAGATTTGGGTGGGACATTAAGGTAAGTCACTCTCCTCGTTATGGCCAGTGACTGCAGAACTGGAATTTATTTGCGCTCACACAGAAGGTGTCGCTGCGGAAAAATGAGAGACTTTGCAGAAAGCCAAAGTTTCTTCGATGAATTTAGAGACACGTCTCTCGAAATATACTGTGTGAGATGGCAGTTGAAAGGAATGCAACAGGTGGAATTGAAAAATTTGTCAATGATCACTTTTTACAGTCAGAAAATTCCAACATTACAAAGAAAGTGGGAATGGCTTACACCCTCGCACGTTTATAAATCAATTCCAGGTCGGTTTATTAGAGCATTGGCCACTTAGCCAGAAACTTGACTTCATTTGTGGGCATAGGACGGCGCAATAGCGGAAACCATGCAAAGAGTAGCAGCAAACTTTCAGTCATATGAGGAATTCAGATCTGCATTCTTGGAGAAATACTGGTCCACGGAAACCCAAAATAGAAGAAAGTTTGAATTTACACAGAAAGCGTTGTTCGGAAATTCACGAGAAAAGAAACCAGTTACATTGTTTGAAGAAATGATATATATATATATGTGTGTGTGTGTGTGTGTGTGTGTGTGTGTGTGTGTGTGTGTGTGTGTGTGTGTGTTTTATGTGTGCCTCAATAAAACTGAATTCGTTACCGTACATCTTTCTTGGTATTTCACAAATCCCTACCCTGACAAATGTACGAGTATATAAAGCAAGAACAAACAACATGAAATGGTGGCATGAGACTTTAACTATCTTGTTCCCCATTTTGAGTTCTGGAAGCAGATACCACATGAGTGGGTCCAATTCAAAGATATATGGTAAACATGTATAAAATTGTATCATCTGTGCTTGAGGAAAATCACAGGCGCAGCGTTTGGAGTACATGGAGTTTGGAGTACATGGATCAGAGTGAAATCAGTAAAAAAAAAAAGGAAAAGTACACATATTGTGAGGTAAAAATTAAGTTATCTCTCATCCAACTTAACAATAATTTTATGTTTGGTAAGCAGACACAATATTATTTTCACACATCTTCGTCTTTATCCTGAGTTGATGGAGAACAGGATACCCGTAGAATTGCAGGTCGTGAATAGCAGTGAAGATTCGATGCATCCATGCAACCTTTTATTCCTCCTTCAAACAGATTATGGTATCCGTGTGGTCAAATAATCGAAGCAATGTCACCATATCGTTATAGGATATGCCAGGGTCATCTTAGGGAATTCCATGGTAGAAATGTATTAATCACTTTGCACTCTTCCGTGTTTCAGCACAATTCACATGCTTGAAAGACCTCAATGATGTAATGGTTGCTGAGAATGGCTGCATCATCTGTGTATTCTACGAATGCTCCAGCTTTTAATATGAACTGCCTGCGCTCATCATCATAGAATACTCGAGAGTCGGCAGTGATGTTCAAACCATGAGATACCATTGTGGAATGCTCTGGGTATGGCGAAGCACCTGTTTATTTATACAGCTTGTTGCACACACTGGTAAGTGCGCTGTAGCTAATCACACCTTCACTAGAACTAGAACACACTCTGTAATGTACTCCGAGAAATTTGTCGTAGATTCAAATTCATTTCGTACAACTATAGGTCCAGATTTCATTACTTCATCCTGTTTTAAGCAGTCTATTGAGCTGACTGGCGCCAGATCCTGGAATTTCCATGGACTCAGTAGACACCCTTCTTCTTCATAGAAGCATCGAGCCTTGCATACATGTCATATGCTGGACTGTGCACGTTTTTCTCCCATTGCTGGTGTCATTGTCATACAGATACAATATGGAGATCAGGAAGAATCTGGCATTAGTTGACTTGCAGTTATCAAATTTCGTGGAGTCATTTGCTATATTCCCTCTTCTATTGGTCTGAAACACAAGTATGATGAATCTTGGTGTCTCCAGTTGAGCGGAGGTTTTAATTGACCATGTCTGTCTGCTTGCACTTGCTATCAGTGGGTACTCCAAACCTCCCATGAATGGAAAGTTAATGGTAGAATTACACTGAACTTCAGAACTTTTAAAAACTTTAAATGCTGCTCATCTGATAAAGTTATGTGTCGCTTTTTCCATATAATTCTATTGATGGTCATCTCGTTCTCCTCTTGAGCTCATTGAATGTATCAAATGTTATCTGTAGCACTCTACCAGAATAAGTTCCTGTTTAGAATTCAGAACAATTCGCTGCATGTCTTCAAAGTATCTCATAAGCAGTTTTAAAGGTATACATGCATTAATTCCCTTGTACTCTTACACTGTTCTAGCCACTGGCTTGTCTATAAACCATCCAGCATTTTATAAATAATTTAAAAGGGAGAAGCAGAGACAGATGTTTTGAGACTTCATGTTATGCGTACATTTTATGTACAATAAATCTCAACAACGTTAAGTTCGTACTGTATCTCATGAAACAGGAATCCTAAAGCATATGTGTAAGGATCAGTGCCACTGTAACACTACCATCCCTTCTCATAAATGATCCATCAAGATATATGAAACTCTAGCGTATGAGGGTTAAAGCGTCTTCTTGTTGGACAACAATTCAATTCAATTGTTCTTGTTAAATTTGATTGATGCATAAGAATTATGCTAAAAGTATTCCTGGTGTATAATACATTCGTCATATTCCACTGGGCCAGGTATATCGAACGGCGCCTTTGTGCGGCCTCAGACCTACTGGTTTAAGAAACTTGTACTTTGCACGTTTATCGCTTTATTGTTCTATTGTGAATTGCCGCTCTGTGCGTTTGGAACTTGGGTTTTGTACCTTACACCCATACTGTCTTCATCAACAATATAGCTCTGATGTGATACCTGACTGATAAAAGCTTGCCGCCGATGCGCAGTCCGGCAACTTAAAGGTCGTCACTTCTGCCCACAACGGTTTCTGGTTGGCCTCTGCACGTTCAAGGTCACTACTTGTTCCGCTCTTGATTTAGATGCGAAAATCTACAGGTTGGTTACCTGATTTACAATATGCAGCTCCCGATAGTCCAAAGACTGTACTGTTACTTTGAGGTGAATAGCGTTGGTAGGGGTGTCAAAGAACTTATATTCAGTTTCCACTGATGGGAAGAATCCGTAAATTGTATGAATCAATCTGTTGTTGAGATAAGAGTTTTTAGCAGTGCTGCACTCGACACAGATTGTAGTGACAGGAAGTATATCCACTGACAGGTAGAATTTATTAGGAACCTTCTTCAAAACTTGTCCATTTGTGAAACTCAATAGCCTTCATATTGAAATTTTCTGGATGAAGTAAATCGTTGTATTCATTGTCTTTATTTCAGATTTAAGTGTACTAATATTTGCACGCAGCAAAATTCCTTTTCCAGACCGTTTTAAAAGTTCATTTAAATCGTTAATATCGTATGCAGCAAGTTCTATTTGGAAAATTTCCATTCCACCATTAGTTTCCAGAAGTTTATGACATTGCATCTGAACTTCAGCTCATGGGTGGATGCTTAATGCACCTCTTTATATATATATATATATATATATATATATATGCTTGTTCATAAATGTTAGGAGGAACACGATGCAGAGATGGCTGTATGAGTTGGTATTAAGGCCTGCAGCGATGAAAACTACTGAAAATACGTCTTCTGCCACTGTATTACAGTTGTAACTCTTTTTGCTACTGCAAGTCTGCAAATGAGTCGAAATAGTAAACGTTATTTGTTCAACATCTAAATTCAGAATTCCGCATTCTCCAGATCTCCACATAGTCTTCAGTAATGCATCCTGCATAAAGACACCACAGAATCTTGGAATGGTAAATTATTTTCTGACAAGCTTAAGCAGATTTGTATTTGTAAGTGGTCTATCCATTAGACCTAGTCCTTTCTGGTGGGGTTTCAGGTACAGTCCTTTTCCAATGGCTGCTGCTTCCATTATGTAGTTATGTCCTCTTGCTTACTCTAGCTGCTCCTGGAAGCTCTGTGCGGACTTGACTGTTCTGGCAATAGCTGCAGCACCACCAGCCAGTGAACCCATTGCTGAGAGACCTGCGATTTCAGGAATGTAGAATCCTCCAGCTGTCTTGGGTGCTTTAATCAGTCCTTTATGCTTCAGGGCACTTTTAGCTGCATACATTCCTTCTTCTGTTTCATAGTGCATGACATGCAGCGTTTATAACTTGCTTGAAATTCACCCCAAACCTCAACTTAATTTTACCTTACATGGTTTTATCAACTATAAATGCTGCAATGTGAAGTTCTATTTTGGTGTCCTTTCTTCCACGTATCACCTCAGCCTAATCAGCTAAAATTCGATGTGCAATGTGATATACTGAGGTTTTGCATTTGCAAGGTCGTGCTCCGAACACACCTCGTGAAGCTGGTTGATCCCCTTATCATCACTAGCCAAACGTTTTGGAAGTTTTGTGTGGTGTCACCGCCAGACACCACAGTTGCTAGGTGGTAGCCTTTAAATCGGCCGCGGTCCGTTAGTATACGTCGGACCCGCGTGTCGCCACTATCAGAAATTGCAGACCGAGCTCCGCCACACGGCAGGTCTAGAGAGACTTCCTAGCACTCGCCCCACTTGTACAGCCGACTTTGCTAGCGATGGTTCACTGACAAATTACGCTCCCATTTGCCGAGACGATAGTTAGCATAGCCTTCAGCTACGTCATTTGCTACGACCTAGCAGGGCGCCATTACCAGTTACTATTGATGCTGTAAAACATGTACCGTCAAGAACGATGTTCACCAATTATGGATTAAAGTTAAGTATTCCAGCAGCTACGTATGTTTTTTGCTAGTATAAATTCCTTGACCTGATCCAGACCTCACGCCAGCCTGCGTGAGCTAAAACACGTGACTTTCGGCTTCCTCATAGTGGGTTGGCTGTCTTGCCAATCCACAACATTTTGTATCAGGTCCTCAGTAATTATAACCCAGAAAGTGCAGTTCGAGGAGAAGTTCGTTGAGAGTGCCACCACTGCCTATAATTTTGTCCCATACCGCTTTATTATGGTCTTGAAAAACCTTTTGTAAAACTCTCCAATGTGGTCGGTTTTGAAGTTGTCAGGGTATCGATTCGTCCCTGCCTGCAACAAACAATCAAACACCTCTGTGACATTTCTCCCTATTTTTGTTTTTGTAGTTAATGCCCATGCTGTTTTGGAGTATGTATCAATAATCATTAAAATATATTTGAATCCATTATTCTTATGTGAATAGTCCCTTATATCTACAAGATCAGCCTGCCTGAAGTCATCCAAACCTTTAATCATAACATACATACGAGGATATGTTTTACATGCTGGTTTGTGCAGTTCTCGTCCTACTGTCTCCATACTATTGCAGTTATACCTTTCTCTATATGCTTTGAAGTTACTGAGCCAACGCCGTTCAAATGAGTAGTATTACCACCACCATCTGATGCTGTGTCCAGTCATAGTTGATCTGTTACCTCATTGGGGTCGTCATAGCATAGCATCCACGCTGTTTAGCGCCCGTAAACCTCAAACCACACACCACGTCATAGCATATATACCGAGGGGGCTGACTGCTGACTCTTTTATGCTGAATGTCAATACCATCACCATTGCTATATCAACCATCTAATAATAACGGTTTTATAATGTTTCTGTATTTCGCATTGTGTTGGGTTGATGCTTTCCTGTGGACACCATTCAGTTACATTTTATCACCGTACATCTCCAGATCATTGGGTTGAAAATTTACCCTTTTTGAGAGTTTTAGGAAACAAAGGTTCAGTGGACTTGGTGTTCTTTGAAATTTTCCATCCCCTATCTGTACCGTTTTTTTCATTTAAACTTATAAGCTGCATGCCCAACATTTACAGTTTTTCATCATTGACACCGAATGTTTGGTATATCTTAGGATCACTGTGATGGTTCATGAACTTGCAATAGCATTATCGTCGTTGTTGTGTAATCTCATCGAGATATTGAGTCGCTAGTTTGACGTTTTCTGTCAGTGTCAGCTCTCTATCCACATGTCATAACGTTAGCAGTGTTACTTCTTTCAAACAGCCTTCTGTGCAGTGATGACCTTACTCTTAGCCGACATTTTGTTATATACAAAGCACGCTGAGTTATAGGCTGCACTTTACATGCACTTCGCTCAACTTTTACAGTTAAGATACATGCTTTCTTTCAAGTTCCATCACCTTTTACAGCTGGGTTGTCTGCTTTCCTTTCAGAATGTCCATCTCTAACTCCTTGACTTTACGTTCGAGGGACTGAAATTTTCCATTCATGTACATGCACATCTGTCCTCTGGAGCTAAATGCGTGACAAACGTACGGGTTTGTCCATGATGATGGTACTCATCACTTTTTCACAGCTATATATACAGAAATTTCTGCAGGTTTCATCTGTACCTACCAGCATTTATTCAGCATTCATTTTTCTTGGTTTATCAATAACAATAATCCTGTACTGTGTGTGATTCCAACAATCTACACGTACTCTTACAAAATCACTGACTGACATCTTCGTTCATATACACTCCTGGAAATGGAAAAAAGAACACATTGACACCGGTGTGTCAGACCCACCATACTTGCTCCGGACACTGCGAGAGGGCTGTACAAGCAATGATCACACGCACGGCACAGCGGACGCACCAGGAACCAAGGTGTTGGCCGTCGAATGGCGCTAGCTGCGCAGCATTTGTGCACCGCCGCCGTCATTGTCAGCCAGTTTGCCGTGGCATACGGAGTTCCATCGCAGTCTTTAACACTGGTAGCATGCCGCGACAGCGTGGATGTGAAACGTATGTGCAGTTGACGGACTTTGAGCGAGGGCGTATAGTGGGCATGCGGGAGGCCGGGTGGACGTACCGCCGAATTGCTCAACACGTGGGGCGTGAGGTCTCCACAGTACATCGATGTTGTCGCCAGTGGTCGGCGGAAGGTGCACGTGCCCGTCGACCTGGAACCAGACCGCAGCGACGCACGGATGCACGCCAAGACCGTAGGATCCTACGCAGTGCCGTAGGGGACCGCACCGCCACTTCCCAGCAAAGTAGGGACACTGTTGCTCCTGGGGTATCGGCGAGGACCATTCGCAACCGTCTCCATGAAGCTGGGCTACGGTACCGCACACCGTTAGGCCGTCTTCCGCTCACGCCCCAACATCGTGCAGCCCGCCTCCAGTGGTGTCGCGATAGGCGTGAATGGAGGGACGAATGGAGACGTGTCGTCTTCAGCGATGAGAGTCGCTTCTGCCTTGGTGCCAATGATGGTCGTATGCGTTGCGACCGAACCGCTGAATCTTTCCATCAGTAAATGGGGTATGTTCTCCACTGACTCGGTTGTTTCAACCCCCTCCACTGACGGAATGACCCACTTCCCAATTCCGTATGTATAAAACCAATACGGACTTGTAGCTGTCACGCCTTTGCGCTTACTGCTACGTATTTTAACTGTAAATAGCTCAGTCCCAATGGTAAGAGGCAGTAGTGAATTCACGTAGTTAATATTTGAATCCAGCACAGCTGCCACAAGCTCAGCTCACTTTTACTCCACTCCTACCCTCGTCATTGCACCACATTAACTAGGTGCTACGTGGACCTTGCTAAATTCACTTGCGTATACATTTTTGACCGTTACTCGCCAGTATTTACCTAATGAATAGTACACTCCTAACCGGACTATTTCCCTAAGAGCTGTGATGATTGAACGGGTTCGATCCACGGCCTACAGTGCCCTACAGTTCACACGGTAACACTGCCTACCTGACCCACTTAACTTGGTAGTGAGCTTATGTATCCAATCACCACTGCTAGCAGCAGTGGATAATCCTATCAGCACGACGAGAGCAGCAGACTTACCGTCGAATCCTCCTGAAAATACTTATAACTACAGTCGCCAGCTCTGAAGGAGCAAAAGAATAAATCAATTTTTGGGCTCGTTTCAAAGTGAAATGGCTTGAGTTGAATTTAAACTTAATTCTGAATATTACTATTTCTGATATTCTAGATGATTCTACAAAGCAAATACTCTCTCAATTTCTGTGAGGTGGCTTGGTAATTACTACCAAGACAGGTTATGCAACTTCAGTTAACAAAATTCTATCCTTCAACTTATTTAATGATTTTGGATATTACTCTTTGGACCATTGATACAGAATCAGTTAAGTGACTTTACTTGAAAGGTTGCTCAGAAAAAGTTAAGTAACTGTAAATAGGCGACTCATTCTGGTGTGACCATTGCTCTTTTCAACATTCTTATACGCTAAAGTATTCTAAAACTAAAAGAATTGTAAATGAAAGAGGCGATGGTGGCCTCAATCTGATTTCACTATACTATGTTTGAGGTTACTACACTTTACAATGAACAACATGCGTCGTAATTTTACTCATTACTATATTCTGTCCTCTGCACTTGCATAAAAGAAAACTGGTAATCTCCTTTTACATGTATACAAAGTTCGACTTAACAATTGCAAGCAGTCTTGCCTTGGGTAGACGTGTCGGTGCTGGTGGTGAGATGCACGTGGCTAACGCAGCTCTTCACGCCTCATGCCCTTAATGGCGGCTGGAACTACGAGCTGTAGCACTCGTATAAGCTACTGCACGTCCGCCATAAATTCTGGGCGCAGGAACTCTTACAAACAGCCCCAGTGGCATAGAGGCGGCTTCGACAACCATTCGTCGCGTTCTACTCCACAAACGGCGACGATATTCGCCTCTTCGCTATTGCACAATCACTATTGCGTGAGCACAGATACGCACGTCCGATCACGTCAACACTCCCCAGGCCATCCCATTGTTCAGTCCCTGTGTCTCCAGCTACCCCTAGCTACGCTCGTATCACCAAGAGTGGGGGCGTTCCCCTACCACCTTTTTACCGAAATCATTTACTATTTAAGATTATTTATATTTACTACCCTGGAGTCCATACCAGTCATAATAATTTACTACTAGCGCCTTACAACATTAAATTGTACAGTAATAACTTATAATTACCAAGAAAAAGAATACATTTGACTCTGAGAGCTTAGTGCATTGTCTGACAGGCCGCGCTAATTCCCAGTTTCGCCAATAGATGGCATCAGGGTGCACTCCCTGGCAGTCTCACACAAGCGCGCCCGTTTCATACGCGCGGGCTCCAAATTACTGTCAGCCCACCATCATTTCAGTTCCGTTACAGCGTGTTTGGCGCCGTGCAGGTGAGCGCCACAATCAAGACTGCATACGACCGAGGCACACAGGGCCAACACCCGGCATCATGGTGTGGGGAGCGATCTCCTACACTGGCCGTACACCACTGGTGATCGTCGAGGGGACACTGAATAGTGCACGGTACATCCAAACCGTCATCGAACCCATCGTTCTACCATTCCTAGACCGGCAAGGGAACTTGCTGTTCCAACAGGACAATGCACGTCCGCATGTATCCCGTGCCACCCAACGTGCTCTAGAAGGTGTAAGTCAACTACCCTGGCCAGCAAGGTCTCCGGATCTGTCCCCCATTGAGCATGTTTGGGACTGGATGAAGCGTCGTCTCACGCGGTCTGCACGTCCAGCACGAACGCTGGTCCAACTGAGGCGCCAGGTGGAAATGGCATGGCAAGCCATTCCACAGGACTACATCCAGCATCTCTACGATCGTCTCCATGGGAGAATAGCAGCCTGCATTGCTGCGAAAGGTGGATATACACTGTACTAGTGCCGACATTGTGCATGCTCTGTTGCCTGTGTCTATGTGCCTGTGGTTCTGTCAGTGTGATCATGTGATGTATCTGACCCCAGTAATGTGTCAATAAAGCTTCCCCTTCCTGGGACAATGAATTCACGGTGTTCTTATTTCAATTTCCAGGAGTGTATGTACCTAGTAAAAGTGTTTTATAATCTGTCCTCTCTGAAAGCTATATCTCTCACCAATTGTTTGAGGAGTCTGGAATACGCCTGACTCAAATAAAATACGTCAATACCCATAGGACGACCAAAACGGAAATATCAAAGAATTGGATCTAGGTTTTCCACAGCAATGTCGTCAAATACGAACACTGTCTTTTGCTTTACTTTTTCTGGCCAGAGAATGTGACTCCTTTGATTGAATATCGGTATTCTACGCCGTCTGAGTGGCTGGTACTCAGGTTGAAACAGAGTTGTTGAAAATACACATACATGCTCAAAGCTGACCTTCATTTGCGTGTGTTAGTAGTGGCATGAGAACATTTGTCTTGCCACAGTTGGATGAACCCAATATTATGCTCTTATGTTATCGGGAAGGAGTATCCCAATCTTCTTTTTGCAGTTTTATTCAGCACCATCACAGGATCAGTCACTTATCAAAGTCCTGATGCTTCATCAACTCGTCATAACACCAACTACACCAGGTTTTGGTGTGCAATGGATATTTGTAGAAAAAATGAACACTTTTGATAATGTGTAGCCACTACAGTGCAATCACCTTACCGACTGAGCTACTGAGGGTAAATTGTATGAGGGAGTTATGAAGTAAGAAGTAATACACAGGATTTTCAGTTCGAATATCGTACATTGGTTGCAATACATCTGAAAAATAGATAGATTCTTTCTTCACCTTCACTCCTGTACATAATTTACCAAATAACGGTTTCTTTTATGCATAGAAATCAGCTTGATTTTCTCTCAAACTTACTGGTGGTTCATTCTCAGAAATGTCTTCCTCAAATTAAGGCCTATGTTTGAACTAGTAGACGTCTCTTGGCCAGGAATGTCCTTTTTGCCAGTTCTAGTCTGCTTTTGATGTCCGCCTTGCTCCGTCCGTCATTGGTTACTTAACCGCCTAAGTATCAGAATTCCTTAACTTCATCTACTTCGTAATCATCAATCCTGATGTTAAGTTTCTCGGTGGCCTCATTTCTGCCTCTTCTCATTAGTTTCGTTTTTCTTCGATTTATTCTCAACCCATATGCTGTACACATTAGACTGTTCAGTCCACTCAGCAGATCCTGTAAATAATCTTCATTATCACTGAGAATAGCAATGTCTGCAGCGAATCTTATCATTAATATCCTTTCACCTTGAATTCAGATTCCACTGTTGTACCTCTCTTTTATTTCCATCATTGTTTCTTTGATGCATAGATTCAATGTTGTCGTTGTTGTGGTCTTCAGTCCTGAGACTGGTTTGATGCAGCTCTCCACGCTACTGTATCCTGTGCAAGCTTCAGCTCCCAGTACGTACATCCTTCTACATCCGCTTAGTGCATTCACCTCTTGGTCTCCCTCTACGAGTTTTACCCTACACGCTGCCCTCCAATACTAAATTTGTGATCCCTTGATGCCTCAGAACATGTCCTACCAACCAATCCCTACTTCTAGTAAAGTTGTGCCACAAACTCCTCTTCTCTCCAATCCTATTCAGTACCTCCTCATTAGTTATGTGATCTGCCCATCTAATCTTCAGCATTCTTCTGTAGCACCACACTTCGAAAGCTTCTATTCTCTTCATGTCCAAACTAGTTATCGTCCATGTTTCACTTCCATACATGGCTACACTCCAAACATATACTTTCAGAACGACTTCCTGACACTTAAATCTACACTGGATGTTAACAAATTTCTCTTCTTCAGAAACGCTTTCCTTGCCCTTGCCAGTCTACATTTTAGATCCTCTCTACTTCGACCATCATCAGTTATTTTGCACCCCACATAGCAAAACTCCCTTACTACTTTAAGTATCTCATTTCCTAATCTAATTCCCTCAGCATCACCCGACTTAATTCGACTACATCCCATTATCCTCGTTTTGCTTTTGTTGTTGTTCATCTTATACCCTCCTTTCACGACACTGTCCATTCCGTTCAACTGCTCTTCCAAGTCCTTTGCTGTCTCTGACAGAATTACAATGTCATCGGCGAACCTCATAGTTTTTATTTCTTCTCCATGGATTGGAATACCAACACAGAATTTTTCTTTTGTTTCCTTTACAGCTTGCTCAATGTACATATTGAACAACATCATTGAGAGGCTACATCCCTGTCTCACTCTCTTCCCAAACACTGCTTCCCTTTCATGTCCCTCGAATTTTATAACTGCTATCTGCTTTCTGTACAAATTGTAAATAGCCTTTCGCTCCCTGTATTTTACACCTGCCACCTTCAGAATTTGAAAGAGAGTATTCCAGTCAACATTGTCAAAAGCTTTCACTAATTTTACAAATCCTAGAAACGTAGGTTTGCCTTTTCTTAATCTAGTCGTGGGGTCAGTAAGTTCCCATATTTCTACAGAATCCAAACTGATCTACCCCAAGGTCGGATTTTAGCAGTTTTTCCATTCGTCTGAAAAGAATTCGCGTTAGTATTTTGCAGCCGTGACTTATTAAACTGATAGTTCGGTAATTTTCACATCTGTCAACACCTGCTTTCTTTGGGATTCGAATTATTATATTCTTCTTGAAATCTGAGGGTATTTCGCCTGTCTCATACATTTTGTTCACCAGATGGTAGTTTTGTCAGGACTGGCTCTCCCAAAGCTGTCAGTAGTTGTAATGGAATGTTGTCTACTCCTGGGGCCTTGTTTCGACTCAGGTCCAGTGCTCTGTCAAACTCTTCACGCAGTATCATATCTCCCATTTCATCTTCATCTACATCCTCTTCCATTTCCATAATATTGTCCTCAAGTACATCGCCCTTGTATAGACCCTCTATATACTCCTTCCACCTTTCTGCTTTCCCTTCTTTGCTTAGAATTGGGTTTCAATCTGAGCTGTTGATATTCATACAAGTCGTTCTCTTTTCTCCAAAGGTCTATTGAATTTTCCTGTTGGCAGTATCTATCTTACCTCTAGTGAGATAAGCCTCTACATGCTTACATTTGTCCTCTAGCCATGCCTGCTTAGCCATTTTGCACTTCCTGTCGATCTCATTTTTGAGACGTTTGTATTCCTTTTTCCCTGCTTCATTTACTGCATTTTTATATTTTCTCCTTTTGTCTATTAAATTCAATATTTCTTCTGTCACCCAAGGATTTCTATTAGCCCTCGTCTTTTTACCTACTTGATCCTCCGCTGCCTTCGCTACTTCATCCCTCGAAGCTACCGATTCTTCTTCTACTGTAATTCGTTTCCCCATCCTTATCATTTGTTCCCTTATGCTCTCCCTGAAACTCTGTACAACCTCTGGTTTAGTCAGTTTATCCAGGTCCCATCTCCTTAAATTCCAACCTTTTTGCAGTTTCTTCAGTTTTAATCTACAGTTCATAACCAATAGATTGTGGTCAGAGTCCACATCTGACCCTGGAAATGTCTTACAATTTAAAACCTGGTTACTAAATCTCTCTCTTTCCATTAAATAATCTATCTGAAACCATTCAGTATCTCCAGGCTTCTTACATGTACACAACCTTCTTTTATGAATCTTGGACCAAGTGTTAGCTATGATTAAGTTGTGCTCTGTGCAAAATTCCACCAGGCGGCTTCCTCTTTCACTTCTTACCCCCAATCCATATTCACCTACTACGTTTCCTTCTCTCCCTTTTCCTACTACCGAATTCCAGTCACTCATGACTATTAAATTTTCGTCTCCCTTCACTATCTGAATAATTTCTTTTATTTAATCATACATTTCCTCAATTTCTTCGTTATCTGCTGAGCTAGTTGGCATATAGACTTGTACTACTGTCGTAGGCGTGGGCTTCGTGTCTATCTTGGCCACAACAATGCGTTCGCTGTGCTGTTTGTAGTAGCTTACCTGCATTCCTATTGTTTTATTCATTATTAAACCTACTCGTGCATTACCCCTATTTGATTTTGCATTTATAACCCTGTATTTACCTGACCAAAAGTCTTGTTCCTTCTGCCACCGAACTTCACTAATTCCCACTATATCTAACTTTAACCTATCCATTCCCCTTTTTAAATTTTCTAACCTACCTGCCCGATTAAGGGATCTGATATTCCACGCTCCGATCCGTAGAACGCCAGTTTTCTTTCTCCTGATAACGAATGGGGGACTATTTTACCTCCGGAATATTTTATACCCAAGAGGACGCCATCATCATTTATCCATACAGTAAAGCTGCATGCCCTCGGGAAAAATTACGGCCTTAGTTTCCCCCTGCTTTCAGCCGTTCGCACTACCAGCACAGCAAGGCCGTTTTGGTTAGTGTTACAAGGCCAGATCAGTCAATCATCCAGCCTGTTGCCCCTGAAACTACTGAAAAATTGAATAGTAGGGGCAAAAGTCTACGTTACTGTCTTACACATTTTTTAATTCGAGCATTTCCTTCTTGGTATTTCACTCTTATTATTCCCTCTTGGTTCTTGTAAATGTTTTATGTTATCCGTCTATTCCTACAGCTTACCCATTATTTTTCACGCTGTTTCGAACATTTTGCACCGTCTTACATTGTTGAGTGTTTTCTCCAGGTCGACAGATCCTATAAACGTGTTTTGATTTTTTAAATCTTGCTTCCATTATCAGCCGCAACGTCTCTCGACCGCCATTACCTTTCTCAAAGCCAAACTGATCTACATCTAACACATCTGCAATTTTTTCCATTCTTCTGTATATTATTAACATCAGCAACCTGGATGCATGAAATGTGAAGCTGATTGTGTAACAGTCCTCCCAATTGTCAACTCTTGCAGTGTTTGGAATTGTGTGGATGATGGTATATCGCCAGACTAACACATCCTACACACCAAAGTGAATAGTCGTTTCGTGGGCACTTCCCTCAATGATTTTATAAATTCTGATGGAATGATATCTATCTCTTCGTCCTTATTTGATCGTAAGTCTTTCATAGCTCTCTTAAATTCTGATTCTTATATCGTATCCCCTATCTTTTGTAAATCGACTCCTGTTTCTTTCTCTATCACATCAGAAAAATCTTCCCCGTCATAGAGACCTTGAATGTACCCTATCCACCTATGCGCTCTCTGCTCTGCATTTAACTGTGGAATTTCCGTTGCACTCATAATGTTACCTTGCTTTTAATTTCGCTGAAAGTTCTTTTGACTTTTCTATAATCATTTCTTTTTCGATTTCCTCATATTTTTCACGCAGCCATTTGGTCTTAGCTTCCCTGCAATTCCCTTTTATTTCATTTCTGAGCGACTCGTAATTCTGTATGCCTGAATTTCTCTGACAATTTTTGTACTTCCTTCTTTAATCCATCAACTGAAGTATTTATTCTGTTACTTCTTACAAACAGTTATCTGATTTCGGAATCTCTGCCTGACCATGATGTAATCTAACTAAAATCCTCACGTATCACCTGGCCTTTTGCAAGTATATCTTCGCAGTATGCTTCTTTGTACCTATGCTTTTCTTTCCCACTTCTGTGATGGCCCTTTTTAGAAATGTCAATTTCCCTTCAAGTGTTCTGCCTATACAGCTATTCCATACTGCTTTATCTATAGCCTTAGAGAATTTCAGGCGTATCTCTTCATTCCTCAGTACTTCCGTGCCACGCTTTTTTGCGTATTGATTCTTCCTGACTAATCTTTTAAGCTTCAGCCTACCCTTCATCACTACTATGTTTTGATCTGATTAGATTAGATTTAGATTAGATTAGAGTCTGTATCTATTCCTGTGTACTCCTTACAATGAATTGTCTGATTTTGGAATCTCTGCCTGACCGTGATGTAATCTAACTAAAATCTTCACATATCACCTGGCCTTTGCAAGTATACCTCTTCCTCTTTTGATTCTGGAACTGAATATTCGCTATTTCTAGGTGACATTTATTGCAGAACACCATTAATCTTTCTCCTTTTTCATTCCTTGTTTCAAACTCAAATTTCCGTGTAACCTTTTCTGCTATTCTTTGTCTACAACTGAATTCCAGCCAGCCATGCTTATTACATTTTCATCTCCCTTTACATACTGTATTACCCTTTCAGTATCCTCATATAGTTTCTCTATCTGTTCATCTTCAGCTTCCTTCGTTGGCATTTGTAGCTGAACCATCGTTGTCTAAGTTTGCCGTCGATTCTGATAAGAACAACCCCATCACTGAACTGTTGGCAATAACACATTCTCATTCATAACGAATGCTACTCCCGTTACACAATTTTATGCTGCTATTGATATTAACCCATACTCATCTGGACAGAAATCCTTGTTTTCTTTCCATTTCACTTCACTGGCCCATTCTGTCTCTAGAATGAGCCTCTGAATTTCCCTTTTCACATTTTATAGCTTCCGTACCACGTTCAAGCTTTTGACATTCCACGCCCCCACTCGTAGAACATCATCCTTCCGTTGGTTTCTCTATTTTTTTCTCATAGTTACCTCTCACTTGGTAGTCCTCTTGCAGATCGGAATCGGGAACAGTTCGAGAATCTTTTGCAGATGTACAGATCACCGCGACCCCTTTCTTTTATTTCAGGCCCCATGTCCTCTGGATACACGTTAGATGCCTTCTGCATCCTCATTTTGTTGATCATTGCATATTCTTCCGTTTTCAGAGGCAGTTTTCGACCCCAAGGACAAAAAAGTGGCCCGAAGCTCTACCCGCTACACCGTCCTCTTTCATAAGTCCTTTGGCAGATTGAGAGTGACTTCTTATACCGGAAATCTTTGGTCGGCAATGCTCATTATAAACCTAAATTTAAACAGCGGCGGGTTTCGAACACGGAACTGATAAAGTTTTGATTGTTATTCGCAGACTCTAACCCCAGACCACGAGTGCACAATATCGCACTATGCCGTTGAATGGAGTTCCCTCACAGTATTAGGAAGTATCTCATGAGCTTTGTCGTCTCAGTGTAATGTTTGCAAGATGTTGTGTATAAACAAATCACCTATCATAATGTATGATCTCGCTATATGCTCCATGATCCTCCAACAGACGGACGTGAGAGCTATGGGTCAGTAATTCTGTGGATCTTATGTATTATACATGTTACACACCGGAATGCGCTTCGCTCTATTCCAGTGATGCAGAACTATTTGCTGCATTCTGCCACCCTTTTTGGCAAATGAACTCCTTCTGCGAGAGCCTACTATATTACAGTACTAGGACGAATGGAGGCGCCCGACCAGTCAGCCCGTGTATGTCCTTACTGGGGAACTGGAGGTCCGCCGCCCGCCGCCCGCCGTCTGCTGCACAGCGTCCGCGGCCTTCCTCGCGCCCATGGCCGCGGCTGTAAACGGCCCGTGGGAGGCCGCACTGCAATGGGACGGCAGCGTGACGTCACGCCGGCGGCCGAAAAACTGCCGCTAATGGAGAAATATCGGGTGACCTGCCGCGCAGCACCAACTACTGTGCGGGCCCGCTCCACGTCTCCCTGCAGCTACATTAGAGTATGGCGGAGGGTACTGCTTTGCACATCACAAAACAAATAAATGGCATACTCTACGACATCAATGTCAGTCGGTATCAGTGACCTTGCAAAAACACCTGCTGTATTAATTTTTAAGGCTACGAAATGGAATTATGGCGCCAGCTTCATCGTAGGTACAACACGTAGGAGAATTCAGTCCGTTGATAGAACACTAAGAACAGAAGGAAGAAGAAAGGAAGATTAGAGTTTAACTTCCCGATGACAGGGAGGATTACTAAAGAACTGCGAAAGAAACTGACTGTGCCCCAAACAAGGCAACCATCCCGGCATTTGCCTGGGGCCATTTGAGAAAATTACGGAAAACTGAAATGTCGAGGGCCGGCTGGGGAGTTGAACAGTCGTCCTCCAGAATGCAAATCCATTGTGCTAACCACTGCACCACCTCACTCTGTAATGTTAGCAAAGGTTACTCAGTCTATGAATGTGATTGTGTACAAAGCACTCTCTCACCCTTACCAATGTCGAATAACATTCAGTACTGGACACACAGAAAGGAGTTCAGCCCGAATGGTCACGGGTTTCTTTGACTCATTGAAGAGCATCACTAAAACGCTTCTACTTCTCTTTCGAAGGAACAGAATAGGTAACTGTTATGACTTTAGTCAAAATAGTTTCAAAACATCCCCATTTTAAGCAAAATTTTTATCCAAGAACGAATATTAACACGATCTGGGTTAGACTTGATTGATAGGTTCTGAGGCAGGGAAAGTACTCATGGCGCAACGAAGAATATACAGTCCAGGCAACGAAGGAAAATTAGGGTAAAATCCGTATAGCCACAAATTTTTGCACAGTGGTAGAAGAGAGTATTATGAACAACATTCCTGACTGGTGGGGTCTCAGCGTGGGTGGTAGTCAGGTGGGAGAAAGGAGGGAGAGGACTCTTAAAGATAACGTTCTCATGTTTTTCTTGAATATCTTGAATACCACGGCACCTAGTTATAATGTTTCGCCGGCCGTAGTGGCCGGCGGTTCTAGGCGCCTCAGCCTGGAACGGGGCGACCGCTACAGTCACTGATTCGAATCCTGCCTCGGGCATGGATGTATGTGATGTCCTTAGGTTAGTTAGGTTTAACTAGTTCTAAGTTCTAGGGGACTGATGACGTCAGAAGTTAAGTCCCATAGTGCTCAGAGCCATTTGAACCATTTGATAATGTTTCTCACTACAAAATTAAACTACGTTAAATTTCCTACCAAAAACTACCTATCATTTCTTATGTAGGACTAATAGTATCCGCCTTGCAAGAGATGGAAAAATCGCAGATTATTAAAAATACCATACTCAGGGTATAAAATTAAACCATAGCCCGCATCTCGTGGTCGTGCGGTAGCGTTCTCGCTTCCCACGCTCGGGTTCCCGGGTTCGATTCCCGGCGGGGTCAGGGATTTTCTCTGCCTCGTGATGGCTGGGTGTTGTGTGTTGTCCTTAGGTTAGTTAGGTTTCAGTAGTTCTAAGTTCTAGGGGACTTATGACCATAGCAGTTGAGTCCCATATTTAAAAAAAGAAAAAAAGAAATTAAACCATATTGTTAAATAACTTGAGTTAAGAATCAATAATAAATGTTTGTAGCACGACCAAGTACAGTAGACGTGAGGTGATTCTAATTAGTGGCTCTCTTTTACAGCGTTTTGGAAGTGTAACCTGAAATATGGACACCCTGGAGATTATCTACGTTTTACGGAACTTCACATATTTCAACACATTTCAAGCAATGGATTACAGAAGTTTACTGATCCTAATTTAAACATGGCTAGTCCTATGAAACAGGTGCGATCATGTTTACATACAGAACAGTAAGCCAGCCGTCTTGTGGTTTGTTGTAAGTGGGTCCACAGAGCTGAGCCCACTCTACAAGTGCCCGAAATTCCAGTGAACCGGCAACTCAGTTAATGGTGTGAGAAGCGCAGTAAATTTCTGGACATTCATTAATTTACCACCAAGAGATTACAACATGGTTACATAGCTCTGTAATATGCTGTCAACTACAGACAGCGTCCAGACGACACATTTAACAACCCAATCACTTTCGCACCAACACTACATAAGTTAGAACACTAAACTTAAAAATCATCCACTTCTCAGTCATTTTTTACAGAAACGTATTTTACGTAAAAGCTCCCTTAACAATAGCAAGTAAGTACTCAACTATTTAATTAAAAACCTGCCGGGGTGGCCGAGAGATTCTAGGCGCTACACTCTGGAACCGCGCGACCGCTACGGTCGTAGGTTCGAATCCTGCCTCGGGCATGAATGTGTGTGATGTCCTTAGGTTAGTTAGGTTTAAGTAGTTCTAAGTTCTAGGGGAATGATGACCTCAGATGTTAAGTCCCATAGTGCTCAGAGCCATTTGAACCACATTTAATTAAAAATAACTTCACTAAATAAACATGATCTCAGACAACTAATGTTTTCTGCTTGCATAAGAGAACTGGAAAGAAAATAATCAGGTGGTGTAGTCTGTCTGTAAACTTAAAAGCGAACAGCGTGCGAGGTGGAAGAAACTAGAGTGACATCGTCATGTGGTACGAGCGTGTAGTTCCACATGAAAAAGCGAAGTTGATACCGGAACTATGTAAATAACGTAGCTACAAAAATCACAGCATGTCATTTAGTGAGACCATACTCACAAGTCACTTAGATGGAAAAATTATTGTGATATTTTAAACTCTTTGAAAGATATCCAAGTTGAACTAACGCAGCAGGCCATAACAAAGAACAAGATGATGAAATATACCAAGGAGATAATATTACATTGGAGGACGTACGAGAAGTATTTAAACAGATGAATAACAGAAAAACAGCAGGGCAAGTTAATGTTGACGCAGAACTTACCAAATGTGAAAAATTAATGTTAGGGCTCAGACTGTTGCAATTATTGAATGAATACTGGAAACGGAAGACTGTACCCTGCTTTTGGAGAGTGGCGGCAGTAATATCACCCTATAAAAACGCAGCAAAAAATGCCAAATTACACTATCTATAAACTATGTGCAACAATAACTGAATGTAGACTGAGGAACAAAATGGTTTTGAAAAGGTACGTTCATGCAGTGGCAATATTGCTATAGTGCAGTATACAACTGAAAACAGACGAGAACGTAATCTGGACACCGATATTGCTTTTGTAGACTATGAAAAAGCGTTCTCCAGAGTGAGTAGGTATACGTTGCCCAATATAATGGAAAGACGAGGCTATCCTAAATATTTGACACGAGTGACGAAAAGTTTGTATTTCAATAATGAACTTTTAATAAATACAGGGAAAGAGAGATAAGGACAATTAGCAGTTAACAGAGGCATATGACAAGTGTGTAAGTCCTCATGCACTGTACATATTAACGACAT
Organism: Schistocerca cancellata; assembly: GCF_023864275.1. Taxonomy (NCBI): domain Eukaryota; kingdom Metazoa; phylum Arthropoda; class Insecta; order Orthoptera; family Acrididae; genus Schistocerca; species Schistocerca cancellata. The sequence continues at coordinate 277,887,546 of NC_064628.1, forward strand.
AGCACGCTTACAGCAATGAAAGCAAGAAGCTAATTCTGGATTAAAATTAATACCTAGAAACACACATTTAAATACCGCACCCTGCTGATGATCACATAATTTTACAAAACATGGAGAACGATTTATAATGTTCCCTACATCGGTTAGACTTAATAGGCAAACTCTCTAACTTGAAAGTAACAGACAATAAGGCACAAGTTAGGGCTCTTAAATTACCCAATACGTTCTAAGATAATGCAAAACGGAAAATCAACTCAACAGGTGTCTGTGAAAATGAAAGTCGAATCACTATTCGTTCAGTGTTCTGTTTTTTCTTAACGTGAATGTATATTTCATTATTTTTCTTTCCCTAAAATTTTTCTGCTCTATAAATCCCTTTCTATCATGAGGTCATTCTCTGCTAACTTAACGTTTATCTCAAAACTCCATCCCTGCTTCTAATGAACGGTTCTGTGGAGAACGACCTCATTTCTTATTTGTCTATCTAACTTTCAGCATCCTTCTGTCACATTACATCTACACTGAAGAGCAAAAGAAACTGGTACACCTCCGTAGTAACGTGTAGGGCCCCCGCGAGCACGATGAAGTGCCACAACACGACGTGGCATGGACTCGACTAACGTCTGAAGTGGTGCTACAGGGAACTGATACCATGAACCCTGTACGGCTCTCGATTAATCCGTAGGAGTACGAGGGGGTGGAGATGTCTTCTGAACAGCACGTAGCAAGGCATCCCAGATATACTCAATAGCCGCGCGGAGTGGCCGCGCGGTTAGAGGCGCCATGTCACGGACTGCGCGAACCCTCTCGCCGGAGGTTCGAGTCCTCCCTCGGGCATGGGTGTGTATGTTGTTCTTAGCATAAGTTAGTTTAAGTACTGTGTAAGTCTATGGGCCGATGACCTCAGCAGTTTGGTCCCTTAGGAATTCACACACATTTGAACAGTTGAACATACGTCCATGCGCTCGATACAATTTGTAACGAGACTCGTCCGACCAGGCAACATGTTTCCAGTCATCGACAGTTCAATGCCCGTGTTGATGGCCCCAGGCGAGGGGTAAAGCTTTGTGTCGTGCAGTCATCAGTGGTACACGAGTCGGCCTTCGGGTTCGAAAGCCCATATCAATGATGCTTCGTTGAATGGTTCGCACGCTGACAATTGTTGACGGCTCGTCACTGAAATCTGCAGCAGTTTGTGGAAGGGTTGTAGTTCTGTCACGGTGAACGATTTCTCCAGTCGTCGTTGGTCCCGTTCTTGCAGGATTCTTTTCCGGTCGCAGCTGCGTCGGAAAATGATATTTTAGCGGATTCCTGATAGTCACTCGTGAAATATTCGTGCGGAGTATCCCCACTTCACCTGTACGTCGGAGATGCTGTGCCCAACGTTCGTGCGCCGACTATAATTAGTATATTATTATACAGTGGCACATGTATGTGGCACTCCAGCAGGTATAGAAACATGGCCACACCACATTTAAACTCATTTAAATCTTGATAAACTGCCATTGTAGCAGCAGAAACTATTCTAACAACTGGGCCAAAAACTTGCGCCGCAGCGCTGTATTCTGCCCGTTTGTATACATGGCTCCGTATTTGAATGACAGGCCTATACCAGTTTCTTTGGCGCTTCGATGTATGACGCTTGAACTCTCTTCTTTTGCGGTATCCCCCAAATCCTTAATGTCTGTTATACGATTTTATCCCCGACCCCTACATTCTCAGAAATTTGATGCTCTAATTTCAGTCTAATACTAGAATATTTTGTTTTATATGTTACTCTGCTTGTAACGGAACTGAAATGATGGTGGGCTGACAGTAATTTGGAGCCCGCGCGTCGGAAACGGGCGCGCTTGTGTGAGACTGCGTGGGAGTGCACCCTGATGCCATCTATTGGCGAAGCTGGGAATTAGCGCTACCTGTCAGACAATGCACTAAGCTCTCGGAGTCAAATGTATTCTTTTTCTTGGTAATTATAAGTTATTACTGTATAATTTAATGTTGTAAAGCGCTAGTAGTAAATCATTATGACTGGTATGAACTCCAGGGTAATAAATATAAATATTCTTAAATACTAAATGATTTCAGTAAAAAGGTGGTAGGGGAACGCCCCCACTTTTGGTGATACAAGTGTAGCTAGGGGTAGCTGGAGACACAGGGACTGAACAATGGAATGGCCTGGGAGTGTTGATGTGATCGGACGTGCGTAACTGTGCTCACGCAAAAGTGATTGTGCAACAGAGAAGAGGCGAATATCATCGCCGTTTTTGGAGTAAAACGCGACGAATGGTTGTGGAAGCCGCCTCTATGCCACTGGGGCTGATTGTAAGAGTTCCTGCGCCCAGATTTTATGGCGGATGTGCAGTAGCTTATACGAGTGCTACAGCTCGTATTTCCAGCCGCCATTAAGGGCATGAGGCGTGAAGAGCTGCGTTAGCCACATGCATCTCACCACCAGCACCGACACGTCTACCCAAGGCAAGACTGCTTGCAATTGTTAAGTCGAACTTTGTATACATGCAAAAGGAGAATACCAGTTTTCTTTTATGCAAGTGCAGAGGACAGAATATAGTAATGAGTAAAATTACGACACATGTCGTTCATTGTAAAGTGTAGTAACCTCAAACATAGTATAGTGAAATCAGACTGAGGCCACCATCGCCTCTTTCATTTACAATTCTTTTGGTTGTAGAATACTTTAGCGTATAAGAATGTTGAAAAGAGCAATGGTCACACCAGAATGAGTCGCCTATTTATAGTTACTTAAATTTTTCTGAGTAACCTTTCAAGTAAAGTCACTTAACTAAGGCCGGCCGCGGTGGTCTAGCGGTTCTAGGCGCTCAATCCGGAGCCGCGCGACTGCTACGGTCACAGGTTCTAATCCTGCCTCGGGCATGGATGTGTGTGATGTCCTTAGGTTAGTTAGGTTTAAGTAGTTCTAAGTTCTAGGGGACTGATGACCATAGATGTTAAGTCCCATAGTGCTCAGAGCCATTTGAACCATTTCACTTAACTAATTCTGTATCAGTTGTCCAAAGAGTAATATCCAAAATCATTAAATAAGTTGAAGGATAGAATTTTGTTAACCCAAGTTGCATAAACTGTCTTGGTAGTAATTACCAAGCCAACTCACAGAAATTGAGAGAGTATTTGCTTTGTAGAATCATCTAGAATGATCAGAAACAGTAATATTCAGAATTAAGTTTAAATTCAACTCAAGCCATTTCACTTTGAAACGAGCCAAAAATTGATTTATTCTTTTCAGAGCTGGCGACCGTAGTTATAAGTATTTTCAGGAGGATTCGACGGTAAGTCTGCTGCTCTCGTCGTGCTGATAGGATTATCCACTGCTGCTAGCAGTGGTGATTGGATACATAAGCTCACTACCAAGTTAAGTGGGTCAGGTAGGCAGTGTTACCGTGTGAACTGTAGGGCACTGTAGGCCGTGGATCGAACCCGTTCAATCATCACAGCTCTTAGGGAAATAGTCCGGTTAGGAGTGTACTAATCGTTAGGTAAATACTGGCGAGTAACGGTCAAAAATGTATACGCAAGTGAATTTAGCAAGGTCCACGTAGCACCTAGTTAATGTGGTGCAATGGCGAGGGTAGGAGTGGAGTAAAAGTGAGCTGAGCTTGTGGCAGCTGTGCTGTATTCAAATATTAACAACGTGGATTCACTACTACCTCTTACCATTAGGACTGAGCTATTTACAGTTAAAATACGTAGCAGTAAGCGCAAAGGCGTGACAGCTACAAGTCCGTATTGGTTTTATACATACGGAATTAGGAAGCAGATCATTTCGTCAGTGGAGGGGGTTAAAACAACCGAGTCAGTTGAGAACATACCCCATTTACTGATGGAAAGATTCGGCGGTTCGGTCGCATGTGGCGACCGTGACAGGACTTACCAAGTTTGTAGAATAATGGCTGCAATAAAAGTGTTTTATATAAACTTGTAGTTTCAAGAAAATTTTAAATTTAAAGTTCTGTTGTAGACAAATATACCACAATTGGTAAGTTCAAGACGACAACCTGCAAAGCAGCGAAAGAAAGTCCAATAGTAGGCGTTAAACAAATAATACTTGGTTTAATAAACATTTCTATTAGCTACGAAATACAGCAGCATAAGATGGAGTCGAATAGTAACAAGCAAGACGAAAACATTACAAGGTCAGACCCAGAATTAAGGACCAAAGATACTGTTGTAGGGTTGGAAAATCTTATAGATGAGTCCACACCCATAATACAGGAGGAACGGGAAGTGAAACCAAAGGTAGTGAAAAGAGAACCCAATGTATCTGTGGACGCAAGTCACAAGGGAGAGGATATGGAATTAACAAGTTTGTTAAATAGGATGATGGCGCAAATTCGAGAAGGGAATGCTAGTTTGAAAGCAGAAATGGCTAGTCATATATCCCAATTGGATGAAAACCTATCTGGTAAAATAAAAGCCAATTTAGATATTTTGAATACGCAAAGCCAACGTATCACAGAGGTAAACAAATCAGTAAATAGCATTAGGGCTGAAATAACAAATGTCCAGAGAAAAGTCACAGAAATAGAGAAAAGATTTGATACCGAAATTCAGAGAATAGAGAAATCAGTGGAACCTTTGGTTAGTGAAAAATTAGAACCGATAATTGAAAGTAAATTACAGGTGATAGTACCAGTTGTAAAGAAAGAGATTGTTAAAGAAACGGCAGCTGATATTGAAACACTGCGCAAACCATGTTGAGTTTTGATGCATGTGTGCAGGAGCAGGAAAATACACTGCGTAAGGAGATAAAATTGTTAAGTCAGCAAGTTCAGAATCAGACGTTTCTTAACTGTAGTGGTATCCCATTGGTAATGCAAAAATCGGAAATACTGAGTAGGGAGGAAAAATACGATCCTCAAAAGAAACAAGGTGGATGGCATCCAATGGATTTTATAAAAAATTGTGAACGTGTCTTACTAACAGACATGTCGGATAAAGAAAAAATTAATTTAGTAATAGACGCTTTAGCAGGTCATGCTAAACGTTGGGGATTGAATTTGGATATCGACAATTTGAAGTTTACAGACTTCAAAGAAAAGTTCCTTGAGGAATTCTGGAGCACACAACAGAGAGATAGGTTGTGGAGAGAATTCGTTGTCGCCAGATTGCCAGAACATGGGCGTGGGCTCATGAAGGAATACTGTGAAGGATGGTTCAAGCGTTTGGAGTATCTTAAAGATCGTAGATCAGAATCGGAGATAGTGTGGGAGTTGTGGAAAAAGCTACCTGACGATTCAAAGCGTTATGTAGGAGGCACTCATCGAACATTCGATGAATTTTTAGAAAAAATCGAGAATGAAGATAGGTGGCGCGAAACTAGAGAGTTTCGAGGTTTCAGAAATCAGAATGGAATAGTAAAAGGTGGTAGGAATAAACCGCAAATTAACATGATGAGAGGAAGAGGTCAAGGAGGTAACTCTCAGCGAGGGAGAGGACACTATCAGGGAAAAAGGATGCATTATCAAAATCAGGAAAACTAAATACCGCGCAGGTCAAGGGCCTAACGCGCGCGGAAAGAAAGAAATGGCCCAAATATAGGGAAGATCGGAGTAGTCAGTACTATAGTAGGATAGTGCGTCGTTCGCCTGAAGAGCAGTTACATAAACGAAACTTTGCGAAGTATAATGCAGGGATACAAACAGAGGAAAGAGAGAAGGGAGGAATTATTAAGGGAAATGTATTAGGAAAATAATATCGGTCGGATGTGAAGGCTCACGTGAATGAAATAAGTACAATTCGAGGTCAGAGTGACGAATTGATGAAGGAAGAGTCAGAGAAGGCGTTGTTTGTCGGTAGGGATGGCAACTGTGCAGAGAGGCAGGGGCAAGGGAGGAGTGATGTCACTTACGGTAAGAGGTTCGTACGAATAGTCGACGAGTCGCTTCGAGAAGTAATTGAAGAGGAAAGAGTGGATAAGAAAAAGGGGCATAGTGCAGAGAGGCATGCCGATTCAGAAATTACCTCGTATGCAGAATATGTACATCAGCTCAAAAGCCAGCCAGCACAATTAGAAAGATCTTCCACTCAAGTGATTAATTTGGACCCGAATATGACAGTGTTAGAGAGCCATACCGATTATGATGTGTACCTAGTGACAGCAAGAGTACATGACTGTGATGAAGATTCTTTTAAAGAAATTAGAGAAAGTGTATCTAACCAAGAGAAAGAGTGTTGTGATCCCTGTAGTACTGAAGCAAATGAGTTGAGTGAGACTGGAATTCCATTAAGAGGGGAAAATAATGAAAGTAAGAGTGGCGAATGCACTATCCAACAAAGGGAAAGCAGAGAAATGGATTATAATTTGCGAGAATTATTTGAACCCGAAGAAGGTCATATTTCTAAGGAGGAGGAATTATCGTCAGAATCATCAGAAAGCATCCAGGGAGAAAAAGAAGTAGAGGAAGTTTCCGATTCCGCAACCGAGAGTTCAGGCATGACAGATTCGAATGAGAACGAGATGGCATTAAAGAGCCTAGACGAAGGACTATTGGAAAAAGTGATGAAGGAATTTAGGATGAAAAGGAGAAAGAAACCTCCAGATGGAATGGTCAGTATAAAAACCGGAAAAATAATATGGCAAGACTTGGCGGTGGAAAAGGATTTATTATGGGAAGATAAAGAAAGTATGAAAGAGGACAATAGGATGCAAACAATCCTACTCACTAATGTATGTGGGTACGATTTATATGTATTGTTGGATACGGGTGCTCAAATAAGTGCTATTTCGCACGCATTTTTTGAGATGATCAAAGAGCAACGAGGAGTAGTCATGATGCCAGTAACGGGTGTTACAGTGATAGGGGCGACAGGGAAATGTAGTAAACCTGTTAAACATCAAGTGATGATGGAATTTAACCTGATGAAGTATTAGAAATAGTAGCAGTAGATATCTTTGGACCATTACCGAAAACCTTGGGGGGTTTTGTGTACATATTTGTAGCAGTTGAACTTTTCTCAAAGTATATAAAGCTATATCCCTTGAGAAAAGCTACTGCCAGAGCTGTGTATGATAAAATGGTGTGTGATTATTTTGTGAAAGTAGGGAAGCCAAAGAGAATACTATCAGATAATGGTGTTCAGTTTTGCTCAAAAATGTGAAAGGATGGGATAACTGAGAAACAGGTAGAAGTGGTACATATCTCAGCTTATCACCCATCAAGCAATCCGGCAGAAAGATATATGCGTGAGCTAGGTCGGTTACTTAGGACGTACTGCTATAGTAACCACAAGAAGTGGGGCATGTATGTGAGTGAATTCGAAAAAATCATGAATTCATTAACAAACGAGAGCACTGGATTTACTCCAGAAGAAATCCTGAAAAAGACAAGAAGTAAAAGTCTAGTAGAAGACCTACTAGAATTTCCAGATAGAGTTGAATTAGATTATGATAGTAAAAAGAACTTAGTAAAAGACAAGATGACAAAATAAGCAGATGCGAGAGTTCGTCGTCACGACGAAAAAGTAAGGAATCCTAAATTCAAAATAGGTGATCTCGTTCTTGTAAAAACACATGAAAAGTCAAGTGAAATTAATAACGAGATCAGCAAATTTAAATATATATATATATATATATAATGGACCATTTAAAATAGTGTCCATACCCAATGTGAATGCTTATTATTTAGAGTACCCATTAACAGGCAAACGCCTGGGAGTAAGAAACATAGTGGATCTCAAAAGGTATGAACCACGAATTCTACCAGATTGAAAATAAATATATAAATAAATATTAAAGTAAACCAATATGTAAATAGTTTTGTTTCTTTTGTTCTATGTGAAAGGTAAATGCTCGCTAAAATATATTGCAGTATTCTAATGAAACTTCTAGTTTAAGTAGAGACTAAACTGACTGGGAAAGACTGAGCTTCTAAGAAAGCCTTAATAGATGTGTAAATAAGTGTTGTGGAAGAGGTAGAAAAGTGAGGAGGTAAAGTGAAATGGACGGGCTACAAAGTAATAGGCGCATAACGTGTAATTTACTTGCCTGAGATAAAAGAAGTGTATTTAAAACTTTGTAAAAAAGATGTTTAAAGTGTACTGTGTTTAGAAGTAAGAAAATTGGAAAGAATATATGTAAATCATTTATGTAATGTTTATCAGGAAAGAGGGAAAGAATTGTTGTTTAATTTTAAATATGTAATATAAGTATCGAGGTGTTTCAGTAAGAAAAGGAAAACCCTTGGTAACAAGCATAACGAACATTTCAGATTCATTGTAGGAGAGACTTCTTATTGAATTATCACTGTAAGATACTTCAATAAGAAGTGGGGCATGTGTAACGGAACTGAAATGATGGTGGGCTGACAGTAATTTGGAGCCCGCGCGTCGGAAACGGGCGCGCTTGTGTGAGACTACGTGGGAGTGCACCCTGATGCCATCTATTGGCGAAAGTGGGAATTAGAGCTACCCGTCAGACAATGCACTAAGCTCTCGGAGTCAAATGTATTCCTTTTCTTGGTAATTATAAGTTATTACTGTATAATTTAATGTTGTAAAGCGCTAGTAGTAAATCATTATGACTGGTATGAACTCCAGGGTAATAAATATAAATATTCTTAAATACTAAATGATTTTGGTAAAAAGGTGGTAGGGGAACGCCCCCACTCTTGGTGATACGAGTGTAGCTAGGGGTAGCTGGAGACACAGGGACTGAACAATGGAATGGCCTGGGGAGTGTTGATGTGATCGGACGTGCGTAACTGTGCTCACGCAAAAGTGATTGTGCAACAGAGAAGAGGCGAATATCGTCGCCGTTTTTGGAGTTAAACGCGACGAATGGTTGTTGAAGCCGCCTCTATGCCACTGGGGCTGATTGTAAGAGTTCCTGCGCCCACATTTTATGGCGGATGTGCAGTAGCTTATACGAGTGCTACAGCTCGTAGTTCCAGCCGCCATTAAGGGCATGAGGCGTGAAGAGCTGCGTTAGCCACATGCATCTCACCACCAGCACCGACACGTCTACCCAAGGCAAGACTGCTTGCAATTGTTAAGTCGAACTTTGTATACATGTAAAAGGAGAATACCAGTTTTCTTTTATGCAAGTGCAGAGGACAGAATATAGTAATGAGTAAAATTACGACGCATGTCGTTCATTGTAAAGTGTAGTAACCTCAAACATAGTATAGTGAAATCAGACTGAGGCCACCATCGCCTCTTTCATTTACAATTCTTTTGGTTGTAGAATACTTTAGCGTATAAGAATGTTGAAAAGAGCAATGGTCACACCAGAATGAGTCGCCTATTTATAGTTACTTAAATTTTTCTGAGTAACCTTTCAAGTAAAGTCACTTAACTAAGGCCGGCCGCGGTGGTCTAGCAGTTCTAGGCGCTCAATCCGGAGCCGCGCGACTGCTACGGTCACAGGTTCTAATCCTGCCTCGGGCATGGATGTGTGTGATGTCCTTAGGTTAGTTAGGTTTAAGTAGTTCTAAGTTCTAGGGGACTGATGACCATAGATGTTAAGTCCCATAGTGCTCAGAGCCATTTGAACCATTTCACTTAACTAATTCTGTATCAATTGTCCAAAGAGTAATATCCAAAATCATTAAATAAGTTGAAGGATAGAATTTTGTTAACCCAAGTTGCATAAACTGTCTTGGTAGTAATTACCAAGCCAACTCACAGAAATTGAGAGAGTATTTGCTTTGTAGAATCATCTAGAATGATCAGAAACAGTAATATTCAGAATTAAGTTTAAATTCAACTCAAGCCATTTCACTTTGAAACGAGCCAAAAATTGATTTATTCTTTTCAGAGCTGACTACCGTAGTTATAAGTATTTTCAGGAGGATTCAACGGTAAGTCTGCTGCTCTCGTCGTGCTGATAGGATTATCCACTGCTGCTAGCAGTGGTGATTGGATACATAAGCTCACTACCAAGTTAAGTGGTTCAGGTAGGCAGTGTTACCGTGTGAACTGTAGGGCACTGTAGGCCGTGGATCGAACCCGTTCAATCATCACAGCTCTTAGGGTAAATACTGGCGAGTAACGGTCAAAAATGTATACGCAAGTGAATTTAGCAAGGTCCACGTAGCACCTAGTTAATGTGGTGCAATGGCGAGGGTAGGAGTGGAGTAAAAGTGAGCTGAGCTTGTGGCAGCTGTGCTGTATTCAAATATTAACAACGTGGATTCACTACTACCTCTTACCATTAGGACTGAGCTATTTACAGTTAAAATACGTAGCAGTAAGCGCAAAGGCGTGACAGCTACAAGTCCGTATTGGTTTTATACATACGGAATTAGGAAGCGGATCATTCCGCCAGTGGAGGGGGTTAAAACAACCGAGTCAGTTGAGAACATACCCCATTTACTGATGGAAAGATTCGGCGGTTCGGTCGCATGCTTCTTGCGGTTTCCCTAATTCATACGATAGACCTATGCTTTATATTGATTCCAATGGAGAAAACGTTCTTCGTGTATTGCGTAGCACAAAAATTTTCGGTCTTGCCGATTATCTTATTGCTGCTACCTTCGTAACATGTTGATTTAACCCAAATCCTTATTAGTGCTCAGCTGACTGTCATGCGACATATTCCGTAAATCTCCCCCACTTGCAAAGCGAGCATATATTATCAGCCGATCTTATCATCGATGTAATTTCACATATATTTTAACGTTAGTTCTGAACCATTGTGTTTCTGTGAAAGTTTCCTTGACGTACAGATAGAGCAGTTGAGGAGAAAGATTTCATTCGCCTTACGCCCTTATAACATTTCTGCTGTGCTCTCCCATTCTTACTATTCCTTTGGTCCTTCTACGTATGTTCTTTATCCATCTTTTTCTAGGACCTATAACTATTTTAAGAAGATTTCTAACACCGTTAGTAACTTAACATTGTGAAATGCTTTTTCTAGTCCGACAATTTATGTGAGAGACCCTCGATTTTTCTTAAGTCTTGCTCGCAAGTGTATCACCAGAGCTGTCGCTCGGTTTCCAGAGACAAAGTAATCGTTATTTAAGCTATCCCTAATTTCTTTTCAATTATTTCGTTTATTATCCTCCTTGGCAGGTGTGATGCATTAACTCTATACTCCTGCCCCTGCTGCCTTTACGATCCTGTGATCAATAGGTACCCGAAAAATGTCTAGTGTGCCTCCACTCTCATAGTTTTTTACGCATTAACTTAGGAATTCCATCTTCTACTTTTGCGTTGTATCTTCGGAAGTCTTCTAGAGCTCAGCCAAACACTTATTTTAGTGCTGTATCTATATGTCCTCCAAATCGACACACACTTCCTCATAGCAAGCCAGGCGAAGCATTGTGTACCATTCTGGATACACATAACGCAGGTCAGAAGTTAAAAACCCTGTCCGGGCATCCAGGTTCAGGTTTTCGTTGTTTCCCTAAATCACTTGAAGTAAATCGCTGGGCTGTTCATTTGAAAGTAGCTTGTCTGATTTCTCTCCCCATCATTCATCTCACTCGAACTTGTGCTGCATTTAGTAGCTTTAGTGTTGATGGGTCGTTAAACTATAATCATCTTCTTATTTCAGATTTCTTCTTCCGTCACGTTATCAGACACTTACTGCTTCCCACAGAGACTCTAGATGTATTCGTTCCGCCTATCCGCTCTCCTCTCTGCGTTCAGCAGCGGTATTTGTTTTACAACCTTAATGTTGAGCCTTTGCTTGTAAATTCCCTGGAGCTTAGTTTTCCTTTCATGTGTGCTGAATCAATGTTTATGACAGTAAATTCGTGTATGAAATCTTAACATAACTCCTTTAGCCCATTTTCCTTATCTACGACGTAAGTCATTATGGCGTTCAAGAGGCTTTGCTGAGGGCATGCTAATAACCAGTGGCTCCGAAATTTTTATGAGACATTTCTTAAGTAAAACAAACGTTATTAAAATTCTACATCTTTATTCTTCGTGTCTACGTAATGCAGCCCTCTGCCGCTACAGTGCTCCGAATTGTATCGTGTAACATCGCGGTATGTAACATACTCGTAACAGTATCGGTGCGTGAGAACAGTTTGCTGTCTGCGAGTTTTGCATTCGACGTTTTCTCCCGCATATGGAGCACCCTGTCCTTCAGCAACACCATGCCAGATCACACACGAATGCTGCGACATCTGCAACAGGGCGACGCCTTGGGTTCACTGTCATCGATCATCCTACATGCAGTCCCTACATGGCCCCATTTTCGTCTGTTTTAGAATCTTAATGAACACCTTGGAGGACTTCCCTTTGATAGTGATGGAGCAGTCCAAGCAGAGGTGATACTATGCCTCCGTGAACACAGTCACACATTGCAAAGTGGTGGTATCAACGAAGTGGTCTCTTCTTTGGAGAAATGTGTTCGCCGCCATGATGATTAGGTTGAGAAGTAAATATGTAGAGGTGATTAAAAGGGATAGAGAATGCTTACATTGCAGCACGGCCTCGTATTTAAAGTAGAGCGCAGCACAATTGTCAGAAGGTTTCCTTTTTTTATTATCAAAATGTATTCATGTATTCTGTGTAACATTCTAGCTATGAATGATTGCTGTCTTAATGCCAAATTTGGTAATATTTTGATCGCTTCAGCCTTACGACTGCTGGTTCATTTGTTATACGCCGAAATTTTCATATACGAATGATTGTATGGCATTACTGGCCAGGAGAGACCATCCTGGGCGCGTCTGTTGCAAATCTTTTTACCTGACACCTCTTCGACGACAGGAATCCGCTCCTTTCGGAAACTACTACAACGTTATCATCGTTGGAAAATCTCTTTCCACCAACCGTCCTTCCAGTTTACAGAAAAGATGGACATCACAGGGTGCAAGATCTGAACTTGCCGATCGGCATGACCCATCCAAGAATCGTACTGTCTCGCGGACTTCAGCTTTGGAGTATGTTTCCAGTTGTCGTGCCGTTTCAGTCACTTACCGTGATGCACCTGATAACAGTGTCTCCAGGACACTCGGAACGCGTACTCTCTTCTGGGGCGACATTCTTGTTTCGCAACTGTCTTACTGTGGTCGACATTCTGAAGTCCCCGCGTAATTATGTTGTCCATCCGTTCAGTTCTTTTTATACATTATTTTCGAGTGATGCAGAACATCTCGTGGCTTATTATCTTACCATATACTTGTACGTAAAATTCACATCCTACCAGTCAATAACTTTGCATTTCCGTTCGACTCTACAATAACCTGCTAGACCAAATACATTAGCCTACGGTAACACTAGTGAGTCTCCACGAGACTCTGGAAATCAGTCAACAGGGATGAGACTGCAACTACAAATTTAAAATCAAAGGCATGCTTGTAATAGGGAGTGTCTTACGACAACCAAGGAAAGGCACCGAATGGTCGCTTTACTAACAGGTCACGCACCTTCATATGCCATTCCAGTGTCCATGTGTGTACTTGTCTTTCTGGTAAAAACCCAGTTCCTGACTCAAGCAACGTTGTGCGGATGTTTGATACTGCACAGTCTCGTGAAGAAAGTGTTCGTCTTTATAGTGCTTACGATTCAGGATTGCGTGGATTCTGCATGGCGTTGGGGATGGTTCTCTTGAACTTATTGGGATCACATTATCGTGATTATCGTGGGTTCCCAACCGAGCAGCAGTACTGCAGGACGATGAACTGCAGATTTGATAGGCCACAGTACTGGTGCTGTGCAATTCTGAGACCTGCCGGTAGAAGTTCCTCCCATGAGCTTCTCACAGGGAAACAAAATTCAGATTCGATCATTGAATCAGTTACCCACTGCATTATCTCGTCTTATACAGGGTGTTATAAAAAGGTACGGCCAAACTTTCAGGAAACATTAATCACACACAAAGAAAGAAAATATGTGATGTGGACATGTGTCCCGAAACGCTTACTTTCCATGTTAGAGCTCATTTTATTACTTCTCTTCAAATCACATTATTCATGGACCGGAAACACACAGCAACAGAACGTACCTGCGTGACTTCAAACCATTTGTTACAGGAAATGTTCAAAGTGTCCTCCGTTAGCGAGGATACAGGCATCCACCCTCCGTCGCATGGAATCCCTGATGCGCTGATGCAGCCCTGGAGAATGGCGCGTTGTATCACAGCCGTCCACAATACGAGCGCGAAGAGTCTCTACGTACATTTGGTACCGGGGTTGCGTAGACAAAACCTTTCAAATGCCCCCATAAATGAAAGTCAAGAGGGTTGAGGTCAGGAGAGCGTGGAGGCCATGGAATTGGACCGCCTCTACCAATCCATCGGTCACCGAATCTGTTGTTGAGAAGCGTACGAACACTTCGACTGAAATGTGCAGGAGCTCCATAGTGCATGAACCACATGTTGTGTCGTACTTGTAAAGGCAAATGTTCTAGCAGCACAGGTAGAGTATCCCGTATGAAATTATGATAACGTGCTCCATTGAACTTAGGTGGAAGAACATGGGGCCCAATCAAGACATCACCAACAATGCCTACCCAAACGTTCACAGAAAATCTGTGTTGATGGCGAGATTGCACAGTTGCGTGCGGATTCTCGTCAGCCCACTCATGTTGATTGTGAAAATTTACAATTTGATCACGTTGGAATGAATCCTCACCCGTAAAGAGAACCTTTGCGCAGAAATGAGGATTGACACATTGTTGGATGAACCATTCGCAGAAGTGTACCCGTGGAGGCCAATCAGCTGCTGATAGTGCCTGCGCACGCTGTACATTGTACGGAAACAACTGGTTCTCCGGTAGCACTCTCCATACAGTGACGTGGTCAACGTTACCTTGTACAGCAGCAACTTCTCTGACGTTGGCATTAGGGTTATCGTCAACTGCACGAAGAATTGCCTCGTCCATTGCAGGTGTCCTCGTCGTTCTAGGTCTTCCCCAGTCGCGAGTCATAGGCTGGAATGTTCCGTGTTCCCTAAGACGCCGATCAGTTGCTTCGAACGTCTTCCTGTCGGGACACCTTCGTACTGGAAATCTGTCTCGATACAAACGTACCGCGCCACGGCTATTGCCCCGTGCTAATCCATACATCAAATGGGCATCTGCCAACTCCGCTTTTGTAAACATTGCACTGACTGCAAAACCACGTTCGTGATGAACACTAACCTGTTGATGCTACGTGCTGATGTGCTTCATGCTAGTACTGTAGAGCAATGAGTCGCATGTCAACACAAGCACCGAAGTCAACATTACCTTCCTTCAATTGGGCCAACTGGCGGTGAATCGAGGAAGTACAGTACATACTGACGAAACTAAAATGAGCTTTAACATGGAAATTAAGCGTTTCCGGACACATGTCCACAAACATCTTTTCTTTATTTGTGTGTGAGGAATATTCCCTGAAAGTTTGGCCGTACCTTTTTGTAACACCCTGTATACATAACATAGTCTATGTTACTTCCTATGCACCGAGCGAGGTGGCGCAGTGGTTAGCACACTGGACTCGCATCCGGGAGGACGACGGTTCAATCCCGTTTCCGGCTATCCTGATTTTGAAAGGGCACGGCCGATATCCTTCCCCATCCTTCCCTCACCCGAGCTTGCGCTCCGTCTCTAATGACCTCGTTGTCGACGGGACGTTAAACACTAATATCCTCCTCCTATGTTACTCCTACGCACCTTTTACAGTAACGCTGAAATGTTAATAATTTACCTATTTACATGTGGTACGTTTCATGGCAATTTGATGTTGGTTACACGCTGTCTTGATGGTGTCGCCATGTTTTCGGCATAAATTTACATACCCAGTCATCATCACGGATTCAGTTACCTGTAAGAGCGAGAATATTTTCCAGAAAAGTGTGACGTCATGACGTTTGCTGCTTTCTGGTCCAGTGTGTCGTAGGCCTCGCAAGTGACGGATGGACATTAAATCCAAGGCTAAATAATTCATCTGGTGCAGCTGCTGATAGCATATTCCCTTTATGCATCCGCGAGTAGCCACGACGAGGGCGCCGCCAATCAACAGGTGGCTGTCACTCGCAGAGCCGGCAGGGCTTCAAACGGAATGGCCAGTGGTAAGCCGGACAGGGAATCGGCGCTTTTAAGAGCTCCGGGGTGATAGGCGGACTTGCACGGTGAATCTGACCACTATCAGACAAGTAAACGGACTATGCGCCACAAAACACAGGGTGAGTCTCCAAAATTTTAACCAGTCCATTTCAATGGAAGAAAGCTAATTTTCGAACACCCGATAAAGGTAATTAGTGTTAGAACAGCAGAACTCCGAAAGATGAGTTTTGGGAAAAGCTCATTTGTTTACCCGCATCACCACAAGACCAGGAATCAGGATGTGTGTCTGTTATCAATTTGTGTGTGTGCGTGTGTGTGTTTAGTTTGCAGTGATTTATATCACCCTCCCGATCGGGGTGGGTTATGCGAAGATCCCTGTTTCCTGTGACACACAGATCTCCCCCACTCTGGCACGTAGCTCGTTGAAACCTGGTGCCGAGCGTAGGCATACAGAGGATTCGCAGTGGTTTCCAGTCCCCAGCTCAGGAATCACAAGTACTGCAGACCTGTAGCAGCCGACGAAGACTGGGCAGCCTGAGGTGCTCAACATTTGGCACGATCCGGAATGCATGTGTGACTTACGGAATGCAAAGCATTCGGCGACATTAATCTCATGTCCTGCTGTTGTGATTTAATGGACAGGTACGACAAAAGACACTCTCAACAGTGTATTTCAATTCGAAAAAAAGTTCATTAGGTATTCCTTGTTACTTTCAGACGTCGGATCACCGTCAACAGCGGCAAGTGTTTTGGATAGACCAAGCACAGCTCACACGTTTCTTGTGGAGCAGCAAGTGTTACAAGGAGTAAAGGCTGATACTGAAACAAGTGCTCGCAGAACTGCAACATCTGAAGGGCAAATCCAGCTTTTTCTTCAATTATTCACAAACAACTACTTTTTCCGTATCTGTGCAAACTCCCAGGCCTTAAGACCAACGTGGAAGACTACGATTCTGCCAACGGCTCCAGAAAAGGAACACTAGCTCCACAGGAGTCCACAGCTTTAATTTTATGTGTGGATCAGGCGTGATAAGAATCTATTAAACGACGATTTTTTCCGCCTTAGGGAAGGCAAGGGCTCGCTGCACGTGATGGAGACAAGAGAAATACATAAAACGCACTTTCAAGGCGTTTTGAACCATTATCAAATAAAAGGCTTGCGCTCCAGCTTAAATATTGTAAATTTTAGACTACAATAAACTGATTTCAGTTACTCTTTAACAATATTTATTCTGGAGCAATAGACTGCATTATATACACTACGATTAAATATAAAATATTAATTTCTTACAATTACGTAACAGTCACTTTACTAGATGTTTTTTAAGATCGTGAGACAAACAGGACATCGGGACACAAACGTTCACTTTGCTGCATTAGTGCACTTCGTTACTAGGCGATACAAAGATGTAATGTTGCTGACGAGGGAGCATGACACTTGTCCAGCAGATTCCGAGCTGAACTGAGGCAGACGTCTACCAGCATTAACTCTGAAAGACATAGCCTGCGGGCAAAAGGAAAGCAGAAATCCAAATGCATCACGTAAAGCTCACTAGAAAGCATCCCCGCTTTAGGGGAGACTTCCCCAAGTCTTTCAAAAATGTTTCCACTGCATGTGTTTTTACATCTGCATCGGCATCTACATCGATACAGATACTCCGCATGGCGGAGAGCATCCCATACCACTGCTAGTCATATCCTTTCCTTGTCCGCTCGCTGATAGAGCGAGGGGAAAAGACTGTCTATATGCCTCCGTATGAGCACTAGTTTCACGTACCTCATCTCCGTGGTCCTTGCGCGCAATGTATTTTGCAGGCACTAGAATTGTTCTGCAGTGAGCTTCAAATTACTGTTCTCTAAATTTTCTCAATAGCGTTCCTCGATAAGAATGTCATCTTCCCTCCAGGGATTCTCATTTCAGTTACCGAAGCATGTCCGCAACATTATGTGTTGTTCAAACCTACTAGGAACAAATCTAGTAACTCACCTCTGAATTGCTTCGATGTCTTCGTTGAAGCCGACCTGATACGCATGCCAAATACTCCAGGAGTACTTAACGTTATGTTCAGATATTTAAACGATGTGATTGTTTCAAGCTGAGTCCTACTAATGCTGTATCGAAACATTACGGTCATGTTTTTCCTATTGATCAGAGTTAACTTACATTTTTCTACATTTAGAGCTGCCATTCATCACACTAACTAGAATTTTTGTCTACGTCGTCTTGTATGTTCATACAGTCACTCAGTGACGACACCTTTTCGTACAACACAGCGTCATCAGCAAACAAACGCAGCTTCGTTGGCCAGCTCAGATACTTCTTTTCACCAGTCATTACAATTATTTGCAAATTTCTTTGTTTATGCATTATGTTCCCTTATCGCAGGTGTTAAGTAATGCTAAGTTTCACGAGATCTGTAAAATTATCAAATTTCACGTTCTGCCAAGTCTTAACTCTTGTGGGGTTATGCACTTGTGCCGCAATCGTGCAAATACTCCGACGGAAAAGGCAGACAACATACACTACTGGCCATTAAAATTGAAATATCAATACAAAATGCAAATGATAAACTGGTATTCATTGGACAAATATATTATACTAGAACTGACATGTATCACGCAATTTGGGTGCATAGATCCTAAGAAATCATTACCCAGAACAACCACCTCTGGCCTTAATAACGGCGTTGATACGACTGGGCACTGAGTCAAAGAGAGCGTGGATGGCGTGTACAGGTACAGCTGCCCATACAGCTTCAACAAGATACCGCAGTTCATCAAGAGTAGTGAAGTGCGTATTGTGACGAGCCAGTTGCTCGGCCACCATTGACCAGACGTTTTCAATTGGTGAGAGATCTGGAGAATGTGCTGGCCAGTGCAGCAGTCGAACATTTTCTATATTGAGAAAGGCCCGCTCAGGACCTGCTACATGCGGTCGCGCATTATCCTGCTGAAATGTAGGGTTTCGCAGGGATCGAATGAAGGGTAGAGCCACGGGTCGTAACACATCTTAAATGTAACGTCCACTGTTCAAAGTGCCGTCAATGCGAACAAGAGATGACCGAGACGTGTAACCAATGGCTCCCCATACCATCACGCTGAATGATACGCCAGTATGGCGATGACGAAAACACGCTTGCAATGTGTGTTCACCGCGATGTCGCCAAACACGGATGCGACCATCATGATGCTGTAAACAGAACCTGGATTCAGCCGAAAAAATGACGTTCTGCTATTCGTGCACTCAGGTTCGTAGTTGAGTACACCATCGCAGGCGCTCCTGTCTGTGATGTAGCGTCAAAGGTAATCGCAGCCATGCTCTCCGAGCTGATAGTCCATGCTGCTGCAAACGTCATCAGGGATCGAGACGTGGCTGCATGATCCGATACAGCCATGCGGATAAGATGCCTGTCATCTACACTGCTAGTGATACGAGGCCGTTGGGATCCAGCACGGCGTTCCATATTACCCTTCTGAATCCACGGATTCCATATTCTTCTAACAGTCATTGGATCTCGACCAACGCGAGCAGCAATGTCGCGATACGATAAACCGCAATCGCGATAGGCTACAATCCAACCTTTATCGAAGTCGGAAACGTGATGGTACGCATTTCTCCTCCTTACACGAGGCATCACAACAACGTTTCACCATGCAACGCCGGTCAACTGCTGTTTGTGTATGAGAAATCGGTTGGAAACTTTCGTCATGTGAGCACGTTGTAGGTGTCGCCACCGGTGCCAAGCTTGTGTGATTGCTCTGAAAAGCTAATCATTTGCATATCACAGCATCTTCTTCCTGTCGGTTAAATTTCGCGTCAGTAGCAAGTCATCTTCGTGGTGTAGCAATTTTTATGGCCAGTAGTGTATAATATTGCACGGAGCTTCCTGGAATCGCGTTGTGTGGTGTGAAGCTCATTGTCCCTGTCTTTATGCTCTCCTTGGTGCGGAAACACTACAATAACCCAAATTTCATAGAAGCCCATTTAGGTTAACCTAATTACTGGGTGTTCGGAAATTCTCGTTACAAACATCTAGGGCTTGTAGGATGTTGAATGCCCGAAAACGTACCGTTTCCGCGCTACATCCTTTTGGAAACATGTTTACTAGGTAGGTATGCAATAGGGTAGTCATGAAGAGGGGGGCGGGGTTTCGTCGGACAGGCTGATGTCATCTGTCGTCTGTCCTACGTTTGTCACATTTATCAGCATCGTTCTCCACAACGACAGATTACATCGCATAGCCTTTCCGGCACAATCACGCAGCGCCTTCGAGAAAGAGGTCCGCTTACCGTCAGCAGGCGTGAATGTGGTGCTTCAAGGAGATGGGAAGAGACCGTGTTGCATCACGTTGAAGAGAGCACGTCGAGGAGTACACCAGCAGTTCCTTTGGCAGTTAATGTGTGGAACTGTAAAACAAGTTATACACTCCGTCACGCCTAATGAATTACTTGTAAAGGTAATCGCACTACCAACGTGTTTTCGAAGTGTTGTAGCACTGGAAAGATACGTTACCAGACATGCATTCTAACTCAAAATATTATCTACTCACTCCCCTATACAAGTTCTAGAAGTTTCGAATGTGAATTTCCGAACACCCTGCATACGTCACTTCCAAGTCATCTACATGAGAATGAACCAATGAGAGTAGTATGTTAACCTAATAACTCTGTCATGGAATATCAAATATTTCAATGCAAACGCCTGATAAGAATGCTTTACGCTGACGGAGGGGGTACTGTGTGATTTGTGCCCTGATGTGCGTTGTATCGTTCCATTTGAATTTCCCGGCGGCGCGATGTAAAACAGGGCGTTCTTGTCCTTGCCTTGGTCGATACAGATGGGTACGCGCGACCCTGGGAGGTACCACCGAGGGAATTGGACTGGACAGCAGCCAGCAGGCTTGCGTACCACACAGTGCGTGGCTGCGTCGTTGCGACCTACACGTCAAACGTGAAAAGCATATTATTTACGCAGGGGCAGATATTATGGAACTTGAACAAAAGATGGCGCTGTAAGCTTCAGCATACAAACACCAACAGGCCCCAACACATGGCTGTCCCTCAGTTTGTGTCAGAGACGCATAACACGAGTGTCTCCATGTAGAATCGCACACCGCTGGTAACGGTCTTTTACTAGAACCGTGGCTGTGCGCCTGTAGCGCTACTGAAGTTCTAGACACTCAAGGGTATGAAAAAGGCATTGTTCCGACGTCTGCCGAGTATCTAGACAAAATATTAATAAAATTCGAATAGGCAGTTTCTTTTGAAGTGTAATGTGGTAGAGGAAGGAAGGCAGTTGATCAAATGTTGGTCGAAGACATGACCACAACACTGGAGGAGGGGTTGAGCGGTGGTGTGGAAACATGCAATGCAGGTGAATTGCTCGAACGCTGAATATACCTGAAAGAAAGGTGCATAAAATCATCCTACGAAAAGTCCGGCATCGCTATCCACACAAGGTCACCCATATTCAGAATCTGTTGCTTCCTGCTGTCATGCCACCAATACAAACGTTCGGTCTGGAACTACTTGTTCACACGGAACTGGGCAGTGAAAGACCAGGGAACGTCCTGTAGACAGACGAAGCCCATCTCCGTCTCCAAGGACGTGCCAATACGTAGAACTGCAGAATATGGGCAACGGAAAATCTGCACTCACATCGACCGGTACCACTAAATCCTGCCGCGTGGAGTGACCACACCGTTTGAGGTGCCATGTCACGAATTGCGCGGCTCCTCCCGCCGGAGTTCCGAGTCCTCCCTCGGGCATGGGTGTGTGTGTGTGTGTGTGTGTGTGTGTGTGTGTGTGTTGTTCTTAGCATAAGATAGTTTAAGTAGTGTGTAAGTCTAGGGATCGATGACCTCAGCAGTTTGGTCCCTTAGGAATTTACACGTATTTGAAAACTAAATTCTGGAAAGGTAACTGCGTGGTACAAGTTGATGGCATCGTTTATTTTATTTTTGTATTTTTTTCGAGGAGATGAGACCAGCGGTTCCTGTTTCTGGTAAACGCCATGAGACGTTTTGCTCATCATTATCATTACATCGCTTCAACAGCGTGGATATGTGGTTAGGATCATTTTTATGCAATATGGCAGGAAGGTGACAGCCTATATGGGCCGTGCACTGGGAGTTCAAGGCCCACATCAAACGGCCTTGCACTTTTGAATAACTAATGAGGTCAGCAGTGACAACTAGCAGCAATGATGCGAACAAATTTTTGTTTCATCGCCCTATGCTAACAGATGTGGCTAAGGGGAGAGAAGTGAGAATGTACTGCATTGCATTAGGTGCATATAATTTTTGCGCACAGAGTTTGGTATGGGATTTTCCTCAGGGAGCCGATGCCCTGAAGCCAGCAACGAATTAGCTTTAAGTTCGAATTTTACAAAATGCAGCACCGCAGGAGGTGCTGGTCCCGCCACGTCGGTGTCCAACGGCAGGGTTTTGATGCGGCCGAACGGGCAGCCGGCATTTCCAGCAGAACACGTACAGGACGAGCAGAACGTCTCCCCTAAGTCAATAACGCAGGAGGACACTGTATCCCCTCGGCCATGTAACTCTGGGATTACAAAAGCTTCATGGGCGGCATTTCCAGCAAGGAATATACATCTGCAAATCCCCGACTCCATATTTTTTAAGCGCAGGATAGAGGACTGGCATGTGTCGTTTTACACGCTGGCGCCAAGGAAGCGTCTGGAATGTTTTTCGCACTAGCACCGCCTCTCACAGGCGAGAGCGATTGGCCAGATCGATATGACGTAAACAGTGCTTCCCCCGCACTCAGTCAGGCGGGAGTAGTGCTCATTGGTCAAAAATTTGTTAAAATGTAGCGATTCGACAGCCGCAGCAGCGGACCAGCAAGCCGCAGTAGATTTAGCTAGAAATGAGACACTCGCGTTTCAACACCCGATCGCAATACTCTGTACCAGGCGATACTGTGTATTGCCGAGTAGTTGCGTACCTTACCCAGATCTCCCGACAATATCGCGGAATTGCCTCGTGTAGGCGCGCCGGGGTGGTGGCACCAACACCACACCTGGTCCGCATAACAACACGACGAGAACAGCCGACTGGGGAACCTCTCGTTGAGTAAAAGAGCAGAATAGGTGTAATACGCAGCTCCGGCCGTAGTACGATCAGCCTTGCAGATTGTAGAAGTTAAACAGATGGTCATTGATCCATAATCATAGCAACAAAATCTGGCATTTATTTCTATGATTAGATAGTGGTGGAAAGGACGTGACGTAGAATCTTGTGCTCCCATATAGTTAAGGGAAGTGCCACTCTGCGTTGCTAGGTTTTACAGTTGGAATAAATCTGGTTATCTTTCCTGATATTTCAGATTACATATACTTACACACCAGCCCTATCCTTCAACCAAGGCAAAAGTTCTCGTGGGGTTAACTTGATGCTAATACCCGTAATTTATAACCATAACTACTTGCTATGAGGCAAGCGACCTCATCCAATACAACTCTTCAACAGAGGCATGGATTACATAGTCAAACGTCATTAAGCACGTATATTTCACATTTATAATAGAATTCCGAGTTCAGTAAATACTTAATTTGCGTATCACTTCAAGGTAGCGAAGGAGAACTTGGAACTCGCCTTTCATAATTGGCGACCCTGCTTTTAAATACGTACCCTGAAAACTTCTGATACCAAAACGAGGTATTCAGATGTGTTCATTTTCCAGTATTTTAAAACAGATTATTTTTCTGACACTCTGTCATTCAGCATACAGATACTTTCACGTAACTGACTGATCTGAGCGTCGCATTACCCTAACTGTTGAGATAATTTCCTTATTTGATGGGTTTACTTTCCAACGGTATTACTTTCTGTGTTAATAGTTCTGTTCTCGTGGCTTCTGTGGCAAGTCAATGACAACGTGCTCTGGCACATCAGCGTTGCACCGTTAAAATCTAAGTTTTAGTAGATATGGGAGTAGATGTTTAGGTTCTTTAACTTATTGCCGTAGGAAATACAATCTGTCCCAGTGCTACGCGCGGCTCATATCTGGTAATGCCAGCCAGTTGTGAATGCTGACGCGGAATAGTGCTATACTCAGACAGGGGAATCAAGCAAATATGACAGATACAGAGGGGGTGAAAAATTCGTAAGCGACGATATCGAATTTACGTATGAGGAGTTATCTGGTGGTGGTTGTTAGTGCTTAACGTCCCGTCGACAACGAGGTCATTAGAGACGGAGCTCAAGCTCGGGTTAGGGAAGGATTGGGAAGGAAATCGGCCGTGCCCTTTCAAAGGAACCATCCCGGCATTTGCCTGAAACGATTTAGGGAAATCACGGAAAACCTAAATCAGGATGGCTGGACACGGGATTGAACCGTCGTCCTCTCGAATGCGAGTCCAGTGTGCTAACCACTGCACCACCTCGTTCGGTAGTTATCTGGATTACCGAGTATGAATATGCTCTCGGAACAGTCAGGCAGCCGCGTGACTCAGGGTAATGAGATCACAGTTTCTCGTGAAGACTTACATGGGCACGAGATTCTGAAAACTTACGCGAAGACATTCAACAACAAGTCAATTCGGGTGAAAATCATAATTGGACGCAAGTCGTAAATCGAATCACTGACAATTACACACAAGATCTTGCACAGATACGTTCCCAAAGCAGGTGTCCTACCTCAAATACACCGGAGTCAAGGGTCAACTCGCCATCCTTGGTGAATGGGTGACGCGACACAGAGAGATACGACTTCATTGCATTTGTGAAACAGTTAAAGGAAAAACGAGAACAGGAACAGGAAGCAGAATTAGCCGAATATAAAGTGGCAGACGAAAAACGAGAACAGCAATGGGAAGCCGACTCAGCCGAACATACATCGGCAGACGAAAAACGACAGCAACGCGAAGCAGGATTGGTCGAACGTAAAGGGTCGAACGAAAAACTTAAAGCTCGATTGAGTAAGATTTACGAGGAGTTACGTCAACAAAACGATGATAACCGTGTAGCTGTAACTACGGAGATAGATTCACTGCACACAGACCATTCTGATGTCAAACAAAGAGCTGTATCTGCCAAGAGAGACGCCAGTTTGGCAAGATTGGAGACTGCAGTTATAAGAAAGTTTCATTAGTAGCAATAAACGAGCAAAACGTGCTGTTTGGACTGCCACAAAAGCATCGCAGGCAGTTACGAACTGGTTTAAAGCAGATAAATAAATATTTGAATGAAACTCCACCCAACTACAAAAAGTGCATGAAAAATTAGAAATGGCTTCTGAACAATTGTCCACTTATTTATTTCAAGTTTCTGCTACCAGTCACTATTCGTTTTAGGCTTAATCTAATATAATGCAACGCTTTTCGAATACGTTCTGTTCATCTTAATTCGTCAGTTGTGAGTGTAGTTTGATGTTGTTTGTTCAGTTTATTTTTTATCTGTTGTGACATGGTATTAATTAGAGAAGGGTCACATCCATTGTTTATTGCAGTATATGTTATGGTTTACATTTCTTGTTGGAGTCTGTATGTTGAAGTGGAAAGCCGGCCGGAGTGGCCGAGTGGTTCTAGGCGCTACAGTCTGGAACCGCGCGACCGCTACGGTTGCAGGTTCGAATCCTGCCTCAGGCATGGATGTGTGTGATGTCCTTAGGTTAGTTAGGTTTAAGTAGTTCTAAGTTCTAGGGGACTGATGACCACAGAAGTTAAGTCCCATAGTGTTCAGAGCCATTTGAACCATTTTTTGAAGAGGAAATTTGTGTGCTCTGCACAACATTGATCTATAAGCAGCTTTTTTGTGGCAGGAGGGATGTATAGAGGAGTTTGGTATAGTGGTGTCAGTGCCAGTAGGTTTTCTGTAAACATTGAAAGCTACCTTTTGGTTCTGTTTTGATATTCGTATGTCAAGAAAAGGTATGATGTTGTCTTCTTCCTGTTCAAAGGTGAATGGAATACTTTTATGTAGACTCTTGAAATTGTTAAAAAGGTTTCTCACTTCATCCTCTGTGCCACCAAATAGAATGATGGTGTCATCTACATATCTCTTATAGAATTTAACTTTGCTTGTGATGTTACAATTTAGTGTTAGAATTTTGTTTTCTATATGGTTGATAAATATTTCAGCTAATATGCCACTGAGAGGGCTTCCCAATGTTAGTCCTCGGCCCTGCTTGTAAATTTTGTTGTTAAAAGAGAAGTAATTGTGTCAGAGTACTAGATTAAGTACATCTACAAGCTCTATGATTTCTGGTTTGCTCATTATCTTCTTTCTCAATAGGTTCATTCTTATTATCTCAAATGTTTCATATACAGGTATACTGCTGTAACAGTTAACAATATCTAGGGATAGAAGCTTGGCTTGAGATGGTACTGTCAAATCTTTCAAACTGTTAATAAGTTCATAGCTGTTCATTATGGAATATGATTTTTCAGATGTTTATTTTTTTACAAGTATGTCATTTAGTTCTCTCATTAATTTGTAGGCTAAACTATTAACTCAGTTCACAATAGGCCTGATAGGTGTGTTGGTTTTATGGACTTTTGGTTGTGCTCTAAGTCCGCCATCTTATGTTGTGTGTATAACATCGAAGCAATTTGTGCAGTGAATTACGTTGGCAATCAGTGACAAAATATGATGTGCAATAGTGTAATGTCAATCAATAGCTCCGCCATTACACCAGTGATGTAAGTGAAGCAGCAAGGTGATGTAATTGTAAGTGATCAACTGTCATATAAAAGCCTTTCACACTATTTTCGTAACACATAACTGATCAAAATCTGTCTGCATCCTATACAGGCTGTGATATACATAGTCAACCACAAAGAAGAAAACCAGCAGAAGACATCAGACATCACTGATTTCGGTTTCCAGCCATACACTGGCCCCCTTCCTTTCCCCCAAATGTCACACTAGCAGCTACAGTAAAAAACGATGGATAAGGTGTTCTAGATTAATCTATTTTAAGAATGCTTATTTTTAAGTAACATTTCTCTATGTATGTATGTATGTATAAACGCCTGAAGATGAACAGAACATGTTCGAAACGCGTTGCATTATGTTAGATTAAGCATAAAATAAAAAGTGACTGGTAGCAGAAACTGGAAATAATCATCCCACACAGTCACGGTTCACAAACACAGCTATTATGGCTGAAAATAATTGTAGGGGAAGGCGGGGCAAGATGGGGAGGTGGGGTAAGACGGGGAAGGGCTACATGCTACAGTTAGTGTGCTGCCATCTGTGGATAGCTACGTCAACATCATCAATACACAGGTCCCAGTGTGTTGACATTGCTGAACCTTAATTTCGCAGCGGTTTCTGTGAGCTTTGAAAGGTACGTACAATTGTTACACTGATTTGCAATGTTTCACACCTTTCGAGGTCCTAAAACATGTGTTTCGTGAACATTTGTCCAGACTATACATATAGCACTGAATAGTACGTCTTATTAGCAGTAAACTGCTGTGTCAGTAGTCAATGTTCACTAAATAGTGTTCATGTAGGCGTAACATAACCTGACAGCATGGTAGACGGCAAGATGGGTGGGGCAAGATGAGTAGTTTCTCCGTCTTGCCCCTACTATTTGTCCAACCATTATGTTCTTGGTTCAAATGGCTCTGAGCACTATGCGACTTAACTTCTGAGGTCATCAGTCGCCTAGAACTTAGAACTAATTAAACCTAACTAACCTAAGGACATCACACACATCCATGCCCGAGGCAGAATTCGAACCTGCGACCGTAGCGGTCACGCGGTTCCAGACTGAAGCGCCTAGAACCGCACGGCACACATTATGTTCTTATCGTCTCATGTGTTTACTTCGCTGCGTGTTTTGAACACGTACATTATACGTTGAATACAATTGTAAATAGAATGGTATTCGTTATTCCAACGTTTCCTAATTAATTACAAAGTATGCCTTAGGCTATATGGTGAATAAAAATACACAAAACGTGCAAAGTCAGTATTCTTGCTATGCTTTAACGACTGACTATTGGAAATATGGTATTTACTATATAATATAGATTACCAGGAATGATCTGACTCAATAGTACGTTCCACGTGTTTTATTTCAGATGGTCTAGGCAAGATTTCAGACGTCTAGGCAAGATTGGTCATTGGAGTCAATGGAAGGCGCTGTAAATGCTGTTATAGAACGTCATATGGGTTCTTTCAGGGCTGCTCGACAGTTCAACGTGCCACAGACAACGATCGAACGACATGTGGCAAAGAAACGTGCTAATCCTGGCTATACAGTTGTGAAAAGGTTAGGACCAATCACTAGTGTCCTTACCCCAGAACAAGAGGCAGAACAAAGACTACTTAACACAGATGCAAGGACAGTATTTTGGCCTAACACTTAAAGAACATTGTGAACTTCGCTTTTCAGCTAGCTGAACGAAACAACATCAAACATCCATTTAATACTGCAGTCAAATCTGCTGGAAGAGATTGGTTAAATGGGTTTCTTGCACCAAATCTTACCTTAACAATACGAAAGTCACATCAATCGAACGAGCAATGGGGTTTAATCGAGTTGCTGTAGATCGGTTTTTCGATGTATTAGAAAGTCAATTAGACACATTCAAATTTACGGGAGACCGAATTTTCAATTGCGATGAGACTGGTTTAACAGTCATTCCAAAAGGTCACACAAAGGTGGTTGCTTTGAAAGGGCGCAGACAGGTGGGAACAGTTACTTCAGCAGAAAGAGGCCAGGCTGTGACTGCAGAAATCTGTGTTTCAGCTTCGGGTGCTACGTACTATCTATGTTAATTTCTCCTCGAAAACGAATGCAACAAGCGTTTGAGACTGGCCTGCCCCCTGGTACCTGGACAAAAGTCCAAGAAACTGGTTGGATGACGAAATAACTATTTTTGACTTGGTTTAAGATGTTTATTGCATTTACTGGAGCGTCACAGGAAAGACCAATATTTCTCATATTGGACGGCCACAAAAAGCACATCAAGAATTTAGAACTGATAGATGTGGCCTGCTAAAATGGGATTGTCTTGCTGTGTTTGCCACCACACGGCTCACTCCGTCTTCAACCATTGGATGTGGCATTTATGAAACCTCTCAGTATATTTTACGAAGATGAAGTAAGATCGTGGCTTCGTACCCATCCAGGAAAAGTTGTTACGCTGCATCAGATCGCAAGTTTATTCGGTAAAGCCTTCAGTCATTCAGCTACAATGTCCATAGCAGTGAATGGGTTTCGGAAAACAGGCATTTGGATTGTGAACATAAATGTGTTTCAAGAAAGTGATTACCTTCCCTGTTCAACTACAGAATCAAACCTACTTGAATTTGTTTATTTTTGTCCCTTTTGTAAGGGTTAAAAGTTAGCTTCCCCATCTTGTCCCGCCTTCCCCTAATTCTCCAGTTTTCGTGAAGAAAATGCAAATAAATTCGAAACAGTTGCTCAAAGGGTCAAAGCCACAGAGCATGTGATCACAACGGGAAATGCACGTTCCGACAACACGATACCATTCCACAAGGGTTCACCTGCCGTCCAACACCCGCTTACCCCCTGTGGTACCACACAGGCGGACGCAAACACGTCGACGACCATCGTCCAGAGTGCCGTCGCTGCCTCACGTAGCGCGTACGCGAGATCCCACGCCAATGAATTTTAGAACCAACACTATTCCCGTGAGGACTCTCGAGTCTCTCACTACGACCTGTCACGTCCAACAGGCACAATTTGCACAAACCATACAATACCCGAATATATCGGCAAATTTGTGTTTGACTTCTAACGTTATCTGTCGATTAGGAAATTTTTAGCGTTCACCTCGTTGTCTGGTACGCACAATGTCAGAAGGCGTTTCCTGCATCTTGGTCATTATAGGAATAAGTTGAATTCTTATACACGCACATGGACAGCAATGCGGCCGATAAAATGCGACGCGCTAACGCGTGTTGCGACACTTATGAGTTGTTTGTATAAAAATTCAGATCGATTTACTGGTCATGAGCAGAACAATCTCATATCAAACGCGAAATCACCATGTGTCCAGATCTAGAAGCTTCACAGTATGAAAATCCAGCAAGACTGCTGGAAAGCTTCATAAAAAAACATCGTTTTCTTCATAAACCCATATTTGTAAGAGGATATTGCGCGAATCTGTTGCTCTAAACTATCTCTTAAGTACCACCAAGCCTTGGTCGGTTGGTGCGATACAAATGCGAACGCTTTCAGACATCTACTAAAGCAAGTCGCGATGGTCGTAGAAAGACGCAAAAAATATGAAAATCACAGGGCAAACGGACGAACCAATTACTAGCCGCGCAGAAACAACGGGTGGCGTAATAACCGAAACAGGTTAGTCAGTAACTACCAAAACAACGGTAGACACAATAAAGGCAATGAAGACCTCGATAGTCACAATGGCGACAGAATCCAGCCTAATTGGTGTGACCAGGGACAAGGTCAAAAATCTATCAATGGCAATAACTGGCAGCGCGACAGAGTGGAATTACGTGGCTCTACCCGATGCTCGAGTTCCAGTAACAACGGCAACATCCATTGCTAGTCCTCACAACACGTCTTCCTTATATACCAGGTAATCAAAAAGTCAGTATAAATTTTAAAACTTAATAAACCACGGAATAATGGAGATACAGAGGTAAAAATTGACACACATACTTGGAATGACATGCGGTTGTACCAGAACCAAAAAAATAGTTCACAAAATGTCCGACAGATAGCGCTGGACAGCAAAACGTCAGTGACTACGCATGACAATCGTGTATAAAAGGAGCTGTAATGCGAGAGAGAATCAGATGCGCCAGCAGTCGCAGCATGTAGACGTTACCTGAAAAGGCGCTTTTAGTGAAGCTGTATTATCAGAATGGGGAATGAGCTAGTTCAGCGTTACGATCCTATCGCCATAGGAAGTGGATTCGAACGGGTAAAGGTCCGTTGACAAATGCAGCTGTGGCAAGAATGATTTCAAAGTTCGAAGCCACGGGTTGTTTAGACGATCGACCCCTTAGTGGCCGACGTAATGCTGCTGAGACAGTTCAGGAAGAAATGGAGACTGTAGCAGGTTCGTCTATACACGGGGAAGTCAGCGCTCGTGCAGTCGCACGTCGCATCGGTATTCCATACACGACAGTTTGGTTGGCACTTAGGTATACTATCCGATGCTATCCGTACAAAATCCATCGGCATCATGAACTGTTACCTTGCGATTTAGTGAAGCGGCGGGCATTTGCGATGTGACCCTTTCAAAAGATGGCGGAAGATGACGATTGGTTGAGTAACGTGTTGTGGACCGACGAAGCTAATTTCACGCTCCGAGGGTCTGTCAACGCCCACAACTGCAGAATTTGGGCTACCGAAAATCCTAGAACTGTCGTGGAAACTCCATTGCACGGAAAATCACGGTTGGCGGTGTGGGTTGGATTTACCACAACTACCGTCATCGGACCTTTTTTCTTCGAGGAAATGCGTGATTCTGGTTTTGTAACTGCTACCGTGACGGTTGAGAGGTACGCCGATGTGTTACAGAATCGCATCATCCCCAGCCTGGCTGATAAACACCTGCTGGAACGTACGATGTTTATGCAGGATGGCGCTCCACCCCATATTGTTAGACGCGTGAAAGACCTATTGCGCGCGTCGTTTAGTGATGATCGTGTCGGCGGGGTCAGGGATTTTCTCTGCCTCGTGATGACTGGGTCTTGTGCAATGTCCTTGGGTTACATAGGTTTAAGTAGTTCTAAGTTCTAGGGGACTGATGACCACAGATGTTAAGTCCCATAGTGCTCAGAGCCATAGAACTCAGAGCCATTGATGATCGTGAGCTCAGCCGCCACTTTCGTCATGCTTGGCCTCCCAGGTTGCCAGACCTCAGTCCGTGTGATTATTGGCTTTGGGGTAACCTGAAGTCGCAAGTGTATCGTGATCGACCGACATCTCTAGGGATGCTGAAAGACAACATCTGACGCCAATGCCTCGGCATAACTCCAGACATGCTTTACAGTGCTGTTCACAACATTATTCCTCGACTACAGGTATTGTTGAGGAATGGTGGTGGACATATTGAGCATTTCCTGTGAAGAACATTATCTTTGTTTTGTCTTACTCTGTTATGCTAATTATTGCTATTCTGGTCAGATGAAGCGCCATCTGTTGGACATTTTTTGAACTTTTGTATTGTTTGGTTCTAATAAAACCCCATGTCATTCCAAGCGTGTGTGTCAATTTGTACCTCTGTATCTACATTATTCCTTGATTTGAAATTTATACTGACTTTTTGATGCCCGGTATATTAGGCTAAAGTTTTTGTTCTTATCTCGGGCTCATGCTTTTGGGATGTGAGTTCAAACTGGCTGTCGCTAGACCCAGTGGTATCGCAGTATTAGATTAGGTTCCTGGTTTTCCTTATCTAGTGTCCTAATTACACTACTATTAAGATTTCTAAGTTTTTTTATCTCTTCTAGATTTTGTTCAGAGCATAAGTATTCGAAAGTTATTTTGGTGTCGTTCGAGTTGCTCTCGTCAGCACATGTTTGAACACGTTGTTGAGCACTTCACTTTAACTGAGAGAGTTGCCACTGGTACTATTCATTAATCGAACAATAATTGCGTCATTTTTAAGATAAAATGTTGTTAACCACTTTTAGATCTTACGAAGTAATGTTCACGTTTTCAAGTGCGCTTTGTCAGGGGATCAGGCGATGGAGTGAGGACTCCGATATGGAAAAATGTGCGGAAGGTTTTGGAAGAGATAGCTGTACCGAATTATGCTGTTAATGAGCTGCGGCGTTGTCTCTGTACCCGTTTACGCAAAAAGCAGAGGGAAAATGGCGCTAAAAACTGGCTATTTCTGGATTGTGTCAATGTGGCCTTACCAATGGCGTAACGGTCCCCATGACAGAAATATGCCCTAGTTGCGATACGCAACAGTTTCGAGGCATTAGCACATGTGGCCTTGCCGTTATAGGGAGAGCTTCGCTCTGCCCACTTTCTGCACTTGCGTCTCTCATCCACGCCTTAGTTGCTGCTGGGATACAGTGTTGTCTTCAAGGGCCATAGTAAATTCGCCACATAAGAGACTACTGCTCACAATATCGGCACTTACTAACCAACTTACGCGAGATCCTTCCCCACGACATTAACCAGTACGAAGCAAATTATTGAGTAATGGCGCATGCGCATGTGCTGCTGTTTGACCAAAATGATGTGTGACGAATCAGCAGTTCCACAGTTTCTAATGCCACTTAAAAAAATTTTCAGGTACGCATCTTGTGTCACAAGATGGGAAAGCCAACTACGGAGTTGTATTCCTGCACCCTGCAGAGATCTGTACGAGCCTGCAGTGAGCCTTCTCCACCGACTGGTCATCAAACACTAGAGTGGACAACGCCCATTCAGAAGAAAACACTTACGTGCTTGGACTTGTGTCTTGCCTTTTTAATTAGCTATCTCCACATATTTTTATCTTGTTTAACCACGTATTCTTCAGTAGGTGGCGAGCAACAAATGGCACCAGAAAAAATAATACAAAAGAAAATTCTGTAATAATAATTACTTTTGCTCATTTAGTAGTTACTTTCACAGGCTGACAGTAAGTCAAGTGCTATTACCACTCCATCACTAATAATTGAATGCTAGAATAAGTACTCGTACATTAAATTCACAAGGTTGCATGCTCAATGATACTACGGTTCCTCTACATGGCGCAGGGCACATTTCTCTTCTTTAACTTTTCCCACACACATTCCTTCATCAAACTAATTCTAGAACTACAGTGGTACAACAAAATAGGTTATTTTATTCTCCTTAAGATAACCACTACCACCGCCGACTGTTTAAGATGTTATTGGCCAGGGTGCAGGGTAGGTGGAGAGGGGACCAACGTGTTCCTACGACAAGCCAGGAGAGAGGAAGCGGAAAATGTGGCACATGTCCCTAGGCAGCTAGGTTCAAATGGCTCAAGCACTGTGGGACTTAACTTCTGAGGTCATCAGTCCCCTACACTTAGAACTACTTCAACCTAACCGACCCAAGGCCATCACATACATCCATGCCCGAGGCAGGATTTGACACTGCGACCTTAGCAGCAGCGTGGTTCCGGACTGAAGCGCCTAGAACCACTCGGCCACAGCGGCTGGCTACGCGTCGTAGGAAGCCTCATGACGTCGGGCCCAGCTGCCGACCCTTATTCTGTATCTTTAGTTTCCTATGCCGATCGGATCGGTAGGTGAGGCCTCCGAAAGACCTCCCACGTTATTCTGTAAGCATTTCAGAATTGATACCGCATGGTTCTACTGAACCGATATGCTGTTGTCAGTTCTCCAAACGCCAACCAACCAAAAGCAAGTGGTTGTAGATGCGCACGGCAGCGCACACAGCGTCACGAATGAGGAGCTGCTAGCTGCCGACACAGGCACACTATTCTGAAAAGTGTGTGTAGAGTGCATAGTACTGCTCAAATTTAGCTGACCATGTGTATCCCTGCAAGGATATAACGATGGGGTACTGACTGTGTTCTGGAATACTTTTGGTATATAATACAGGCAATGCCCTAGTATTCCTACTAGTACCTCCCGATATTGACGCCGTCAGTGTAAACTGGACAACTTTTTATGTTTAAGTAGGCCACAAAATCACCCCCGAAATGTTTATAATTTCTCCAGAAACGCATTCTATAGTAAGAAAGTTAATAATGTACGTTCCACATATCGAATTTAATTCATCATTTGTTATTATGTCCAAAGAAGTAGATATTTTCTGAGTGGTTGATTCTAGTATAAGATACTTTATAAGCACCTCAGATTTGTAACATATGTTTCATTTATGGCGTTGAGACATTATAAATCTGATTTACTATCTGTCGAGTCCTCCTGCGTAGCTGATTGATCAGCTTGGCTGACTGCCATGCATGGGGTGCGGGGTCGATTCCCGTCGAGGTCGGAGATTTATTGGCTCGGTGACATAATGTTGTGTTGTCCTCAACATCACATCATCATCATCGACGCGGAAGTCGCCAAAGTGACGTCAAGTACGAAGACAAGCGCTAGGTTGGCCAGCAATACCAAATGGACGTCAAGGCCAATAATGCTGTATGATCATATCATTTCACTATTTGTACACAGGTATGTTCCTGTACGACATACACTAATTGCATGGCAGAATGGAATGAATCTTAACTAATGTTGTTAGAACAATGATTTTTTCTTAACGCTCGATGGGCCATGAAGTCGGAGTTGGAAACTTAATGGCTGCATGTGGAATTAAAGACGCTACTTCTGATGCAAAGGGTAGGTGCAGTATAGTATATGGCTATCGTACACATCTACTGTGCATCTGTGAATGGTATAGTTACTTGGTAATTAAATTTATAATTCTGCATCACCTTCGCACATAATCTGAGTGACAGTTTCAAGTAGAAATGAAGTGCGTATTTTCTAGTGCCGAAACCCATTAGTAAGTGACAGAATTTACATTCCACAGTATCTAAATCCAGTCGTGATGTCTCGTAGCTATTTGTCAATTGTATAGCGCGATCACGGTTACAAGATTCTGTGAACTTAAACAGCGACCCGGAGCACCTGACAAGAGAGTTCTGTTCAACAGGAGGAGTGGCTACTACGTATTACAGACGAGCCTAGATGGCGACATTAGAGCTATCCTCAGGCATTTCATTACAAGGAGGCAGTTATCCTGTGGGTTTATGTATGAAAACACATACAACCCTTACTAGTGTTCAAGAAGAAGATGACAGTGTTAAGAAAATTATAACGGTGAATAACATTTCCTCCTCCACCAGGAACTGTAATCACCACCTCGAGATAGTACAACAATACAGTGGAGTGCATTAGCGGTCATTAAAGATACAGTTACCTTAACATTCTCCGTGGAGTCTACATAGAGGAACGGCTCATTTTCTGACGGTAGTCGTAATTACTTTTATCTTTCGGGTCTTGAAAGAGGTTAGTAGGAGAGAGTAGCGTAATCCTACATATCTCGCTGATAATATCTGTAGAAATTTTATAACCACAGTGTAAAGTATGAGCATTTGGCATCCTTCGACTGTGCGACTTCAGTTTCCTGAAAATCTACACTGTCAAGCACGCAATGTACTGGGTACACGTATTCCCTTTTAGGGAGTATAAATAGTATGCTTTGCAACTGGTGTGTGTGGTATGAACTACTTATTTTTTTATTGGCTGTATGTTCACTACCAGTCTTGAGTTAGGTTACTAAAAGGCAATAAGCACAATTCTCATTGTAAAATGTTTTGTTTTGTTTTCTTTAGGAAACGGAAAAAGACAAACCATTGCAGCATATTGGTTAGGAAAGGTAGTTAACAAAGTGTTTCTTGATCGCTACGTATTTCAGAACAGTAGCTGTGTCAAGAACAGCAGCAAGTTGATGCGAAATTCTTTCCAATGACGATCCACTGTGAGAGAAGATCGTTGTCTGATACAAATTACGAGGATGACAATCGCGATCACGTAACATGTGAAAACCTAAACGGACACTAAGTCGATGACCAAAAGTGCCATACAGAACGATATTTACGCCTGCATATAACGCGAATGAATTCGCAACCGACGAACATTCAGAATTTCAAATCATAGACCACGCCCAGAAGACGAAGTACCAGTTTTATTCGACAATCAGCGTAATGAAGGCGTTAGTGGCGAGGCACAACCTGCCGATCCGCTCCCTGGGACTGGTATTTCGTCTCCTGTAGAGACAAACCGCGTGACGTGTCTGCTGTGACCCTTCGAGCAGGAGTTGCCCGAGATGGAACTCTGCACAGCTCGATCAACATCGCAGCAACGCACCGAGTGTGTCTACGTATCGCTAGACTGCGGAGATTTTATAGGGTGCGTCATTTTACATTACCAGTAATGTATGCGAGCATCTCGACTGTTACAAACTCTAAGATTTGAAAAACAACGTTGTAGCCTTAGTTATAGTAGATTTTTTTATACATGTTAAATTCAATCCGTTTTTACCAAACTTTCTCAAAAGCGTATAGTGCCTTCTTTCAGTAATGTGATAGTGCCGTTCTCAGTCGCACAGTTTGATTGATTTTGATAGGGAAGCTAAAACGACTTTGGTCAAACCCGCCACTGCCCGCTCCGAAACCGTCTTTATTGTGCGGTATCGCTTCCTGTATATCTGGTAAAGCCAACCAATGCCCTTAAATAGTGCAAGGAGTCCCTTTACCAGTGTTTTGTTAGACACAATTTCTTCAGGTCTAGTTGTCCCGAAAATTCTGTATCTCTTGCTCTCCAATGCCGTGCATTCGAAGATTAGGAGTCACGCAGTTTTCTCACTCTTTTCACAGATCCTACATTTAGTGTCTTCTTCCGTTATACCCATTGTATGTAGGAGGTTTTTTAAATTACCATGCCCGGTTAACAATCCAGCCACGAGTTCGATCTCTTTCCGGTCCAATCCCAGGATTACCGAGCTTCTTTTAAAACGTGGCTTAAGATTCATCACCTTTCTCTGTTTTTGTTTATAGACCTTGGTATAGTATTCTACTTGCTGTTTCCTAAGCCAGTTCCGTAGTCCTACACTACTCGCCATTAAAATTGCTACACCACGAAGATGACGGGCTACAGACGCGAAATTTAACCGACAGGAAGAAGATGCTGTGATATGCAAATGATTAGCTTTTCAGAGCATTCTCACAGTTTTGGCGCCGGTGGCGACACCTACAAAGTGCTGACATGAAGAAAGTTGTCAACTGATTTCCCATACACAAACAGCAGTTGACCAGCGTTGCCTAGTAAAACGTTGCTATGATGCCTCGTGTAAGGATGAGCAATGCGTACCATCACGTTTCCGACTTTGATAAAGATCGGATTGTAGCCTACCGTGATTGCGGTTTATCGTATCGCGACATTGGTGCTCACGTTAGTCGAGATCCAACGACTATTAGTAGAACATGCAATCGATGGCTTCAGGAGGGTAATATGGAACGCCGTGCTGGATCCCAACGGCCTCTTATCACTAGCAGTCGTTATGACAGGCATCTTATCCGCATGGCTGTAACGGATCGTGCAGCCACATCTCGATCCCTGAGTCAACGGATGGGGACGTTTGTAAGACAACAACCATCTGCACGAACAGTTAGACGACGTTTCCAGCAGCATGGACTATCAGCTCGGAGACCATGGCTGCGGTTACCCTTGACGCTGCATCAGAGACAGGAGCGCCTGTGATGGTGTACTCAACGACGAACCGGGGTGCACGAATGGCAAAACGTCATTTCTTCGGATGAATCCAGTTTCTGTTTACAGCATCATGATGGTCGCATCCGTGTTTGGACACATCGCGGTGAACGCAAATTGGAGGCGTGTATTCGTCATCGCCATACTGGCGTATCACCCGGTGGGATGGTATGGGGTGCCATTGGTTACACGTCCCAGTCACCTCTTGTTCGCATTGACGGCGCTTTGAACAGTGGACGTTACATTTCAGATGTGTTACGACCCGTGGCTGTACCCTTCATTCGATCCCTGCGAAACCCTACATTTCAGCAGGAATTGCACGACCGCATTTTGCGGGTCCTGTACGGGCGTTTCTAGATACAGAAAATGTTCGACTGTTGCCCTGGCCAGCAAATCCTCCAGATCTCTCACCAATTGGAAACGTCTGGTCAATGGTGGCCGAGTATCTGGCACGTCACAATACGCCAGTCACTACTCTTGATGAACTGTGGTATCGTGTTGAAGCTGCATGGGCAGCTTTACCTGTACATGCCATCCAAGCTCTGTTTGACTCAATGCCCAGGCGTATCAAGGCCGTTATTACGGCCAGAGGTGGTAGTTCCGGGTTCTGATTTCTCAGGATCTATGCACCCAAATTGCGTGAAAATGTAATCATATGTCAGTTGTAGAATAATATATTTGTCTAATGAATACCCGTTTATCATCTGCATTTCTTCTTTGTGTAGCAATTTTAATGGCTAGTATAATATATTTGTCTAATGAATACCCGTTTATCAGCTGCATTTCTTCTTTGTGTAGCAATTTTAATGGCCAGTAGTGTAGTTAGATCATAGCCTTGGTGATTGTCAGGACACGTTCCGGTCCAATGAATGGAGTCTTTGCCCCATCCTGGTCAATCGTCCGGCTTGTTCAGTGCCACCGATCCCTGAGTGTTCATTGACCCATACTAGGTTTACCCTATTGCTTCCACCTATCTCTAGCAGAGTCTTGTGGAACTATGCAATGATCTTAGATCTTGTTGCAGGAGCTGCCAATGGCTTTAGGGCTGCCTGGATGTCTGAATATACGTAGCACCTACACAAAGACTCCTCCACACATGTCCTGATGGCAGTATTTTCAGCTTTGAATACCGAGGCCAGTTTTCCTAGAGAGATGATGCCCTCCAGTCTTGGTTGAACCCCATACACCCTGGACCCAGCTCCTTGGTCTGATTTCGACCTATCAGTGAACCAGACAATGCCCCCTGTACAGTGTCGCATTGTTTTTTCCCACTGCTCCCTGCTTCCAGTTATTATATTGTAAAGCTTGTTGAAGTAAATCGGAGTTATTTTATAGTCGGCTGGTATTTCCCCAGGCAAACCTATATTTACCTCACTCACTACTTTAATATGTGATTCTGGATTTCCCAAAGAGATCCATTTTTCACCTGTTTTGGGTCTGTATGTACCAGCTGCTGCTTCTATCTTGACCCAAAGGTGTAGTGGAGGCATGTGCAGCATGACTTCCATCCCAGTGGTTGGTGTGCTGCTAATTCCGCCTGTTATGATAAGCAGGTCAGTCTTTGCATCTTAGCAAGCTCCTTAACTGCAACCTCCTGTTCTACTTTCTTCCACCACACTGTTGCCCCATAGGAAATGCTAGATCTTACCATTGTGGTGCATATCTTGTGCATACCTCTGGGGCTTAGGGCCCAGATTTTGCGATAATCCCTTTTGTTATTCGCTAGAGTACCCACACAACAGTCTTCTTAGGATTAACCCTTAGATCCCGTTTAATGCACCAGTCTTGCACGATGTCCAATTCACCTTGTGCCATATTTCTAACTGTGTCAGTAAATTTGCCAAGTATTACTATGCCAAAGTCATCTGCATGTCATTGTCAAAAACATTGTCTGAAATTTAGTTCAAAAATGGTTCAAATGGCTCTGAGTACCATGGGACTTAACCTCTAAGGTCATCATTCCCCTAGAACTTAGAACTACTTAAACCTAACTAACCTAAGGACATCACACACATCCATGCCCTAGGCAGGTTTCGAACCTGCGACCGTAGTGGTAGCGCGGTTCCAGACTGTAGCGCCTAGAACCGCTCGGCCACCCAGGACGGAAAATTTAGTTCCTCAACGAGTTCGTTCACCACTAGATTCCACAGTATATGGGACAAAACTCCTCCTTGTGGACAATCTCTAGTGTGTTGTGTTACTGAAGACCCCTCGATGTCCAGGAAGATGTAGATGCTATTTCTTGAAAGTGAAGTGCTTTCTCCTCCCTCCCAGCGAGCTGAGAGAGAGCTGTCTCACATGACTTACCTGGTTGATATGCTTGTTGGTTTAAATGTGGAGGGGCCCTAATTAACCTCCACTCCCGAACACGTACATTAACCAGTATATTAAGAATCAAGGAGGACAGACTGATTAGTCTCATATCCTTGGCCTTGGTATGATCAGTTCTCACTGGCTTTGGAACGGAGACAACCTTCACTTGCCTCCAGGCACAGAGAATGATTCCTACTGCTAGGCTAACCCTGAATAACCTGCTCAGAATCCTTATGAGATTCGCTCCTGCCTATTGCAAGAGAGCTGGAAAGATTCCAACTGGGCCAGGTTGGAATGTTCCCACCGCCCACTGGATTTTATTGAAGTTGACACACTCTTGGCCGATTCCCAGACCTCTCTTCGAGTGTCTGAGAATAATTGTCACTCCGGGATCACATTCTGATCTGTTTTATCCGCCAGAGCATATTGAGGAAAGTGAGTTTTGAGGGAGCAGTTCCAGTCTCGTGTGCTGTCTTTGTATGTTTCCTATCCTCCTTCCTCAACACACCTCCTGGATTAGTTGGTACTCTAGTGAGGATTCTGTGAAGTCTGGCTTCAGCAGCCATGCCCTCTACTTCCTCACAGAATGCCTTCCAAGATGCCTACTTTGCTTGTCTAATAGCAAGGTTGTAGTTGACAAGGGCCTCACGATATTTTGCCCATTGTCCTTTACGTCTTGCTAGGTTAAACAGTCTTTGTACCTGTACTCTTTGCGAATCCAAGTTGTTCTTCCACCAAGGCACAGTCCTGTTCGTGCACTTTTTGCAGATTGAGCAGTTGTCCTGGTATATGAGATCATTATGGCAGAAGTAAAAGTCTCTGCTACATCCCGAAACTCTACTGGTTTCCTTATCGAGGTTTTAATTTCCCATAAGCTTAAGTCAAGACACCTCCTATGTGTCTCCCAGTCTGTTTTCCAGGGATTCCTATAAGCTGTGGTCCGTCTGCTTCCCATTTCAACCTTTAATATACACTCCTGGAAATTGAAATAAGAACACCGTGAATTCATTGTCCCAGGAAGGGGAAACTTTATTGACACATTCCTGGGGTCAGATACATCACATGATCACACTGACAGAACCACAGGCACATAGACACAGGCAACAGAGCATGCACAATGTCGGCACTAGTACAGTGTATATCCACCTTTCGCAGCAATGTAGGCTGCTATTCTCCCATGGAGACGATCGTAGAGATGCTGGATGTAGTCCTGTGGAACAGCTTGCCATGCCATTTCCACCTGGCGCCTCAGTTGGACCAGCGTTCGTGCTGGACGTGCAGACCGCGTGAGACGACGCTTCATCCAGTCCCAAACATGCTCAATGGGAGACAGATCCGGAGATCTTGCTGGCCAGGGTAGTTGACTTACACCTTCTAGAGCACGTTGGGTGGCACGGGATACATGCGGACGTGCATTGTCCTGTTGGAACAGCAAGTTCCCTTTCCGGTCTAGGAATGGTAGAACGATGGGTTCGATGACGGTTTGGATGTACCGTGCACTATTCAGTGTCCCCTCGACGATCACCAGTGGTGTACGGCCAGTGTAGGAGATCGCTCCCAACACCACGATGCCGGGTGTTGGCCCTGTGTGCCTCGGTCGTATGCAGTCCTGATTGTGGCGCTCACCTGCACGGCGCCAAACACGAATACGACCATCATTGGCACCAAGGCAGAAGCGACTCTCATCGCTGAAGACGACACGTCTCCATTCGTCCCTCCATTGACGCCTGTCGCGACACCACTGGAGGCGGGCTGCACGATGTTGGGGCGTGAGCGGAAGACGGCCTAACGGTGTGTGGGACCGTAGCCCAGCTTCATGGAGACGGTTGCGAATGGTCCTCGCCGATACCCCAGGAGCAACAGTGTCCCTAATTTGCTGGGAAGTGGCGGTGCGGTCCCCTACGGCACTGCGTAGGATCCTACGGTCTTGGCGTGCATCCGTGCGTCGCTGCGGTCCGGTCCCAGGTCGACGGGCACGTGCACCTTCCGCCGACCACTGGCGACAACATCGATGTACTGTGGAGACCTCACGCCCCACGTGTTGAGCAATTCGGCGGTACGTCCACCCGGCCTCCCGCATGCCCACTATACGCCCTCGCTCAAAGTCCGTCAACTGCACATACGATTCACGTCCACGCTGTCGCGGCATGCTACCAGTGTTAAAGACTGCGATGGAGCTCCGTATGCCACGGCAAACTGGCTGACACTGACGGCGGCGGTGCACAAATGCTGCGCAGCTAGCGCCATTCGACGGCCAACACCACGGTTCCTGGTGTGTCCGCTGTGCCGTGCGTGTGATCGTTGCTTGTA
Organism: Schistocerca cancellata; assembly: GCF_023864275.1. Taxonomy (NCBI): domain Eukaryota; kingdom Metazoa; phylum Arthropoda; class Insecta; order Orthoptera; family Acrididae; genus Schistocerca; species Schistocerca cancellata. The sequence goes on from NC_064628.1 coordinate 277,930,334, forward strand.
CAGCCCTCTCGCAGTGTCCGGAGCAAGTATGGTGGGTCTGACACACCGGTGTCAATGTGTTCTTTTTTCCATTTCCAGGAGTGTATGTGTGCTCCAATGAGGATGGCTCTAAAGTCAGATGCCATTGCTGTCTATGATCATAGAACAAAAGGTTACGTCAATTACTTCGTCTCCTCTACTATTCCTGAATGTAGGTTCACTGCCCCTACCCGGGACCTACAAGTTGTTAGACAAGAGAAATTCCAGAAGGCACTCACCTCTGCTGTTGGTGTCCTTGCTGCCTAACACTAGGTTGTGGACATTGGTGTCACATCCAACCAACAGTTAGTCACCTTGCTGATGGTAAGCTTCTTTCAGTCTCCTCACCTCCAAAGGAGGAAGAGAGCTAACTTCGTAAGGAAGGTACACTGAGGCCAAAACAATTTCCCTTGTGATACATTCCTCACGTTGCTACATCCTGATGGTCACTAGGTCCTTGGAGCAGAAATCCATCTTTGGCATAAAAGAAATTGCATTTCTCGCATAGATTTCTAGCATAAATCAGCTTACCTCCAGTGCCACCAAGGTCCGATACGCCCCCTGTATATAATTATGGTTTTTGTATCAGGGCCACGCCCACTTCCTGTCTCCCCAGGCAGTGGATCTGCGCAGCAGTGGTCCCTTCACTGGCAGTACATTAATCTGCAGCATCTCCAGTCTCCGTCTTGTTGCCATCATTGACTTTGAGGTCTTTGATTACCTTGACGGTGACTTGGGATAACCTTAAAGGCCTTCAGGGCTTTCTCTCTGACCTCCAGCACCAGGGTTCGTCCTTCCGGTACAGCCTTATGGTTGGTTACTCTCCAGTCCTCTGTCGAGACTTTTGGGTTCTGAACCCATATTTCCTCGAACAGAGTCTTTGGAGAGACATTATTTAGGATCTTTGGTTCCCATATTGATGCCTTCGTGATCTTAAGAAACTTAGCTGCTGTCTTGACTAGCAGCTATACATCCTCCCACAGGATATCATGGGCACCTCCAGCCATTCCACCATGTCCACTCCCTCACAGACAAACCAAAACTGAGGGCACCACTATCTCCTCCAGCTGTGAGGTGATGGCTACCAGTGGATAGCCCTCCTGGATAACTACCATCTTAAAAACCGAGACTGCAGTACTAAAGGTCTGTTTCGCAATTTCTTGTCTTGGTTTTTCTGGGTTCGCTTATCCAGGGATGAGAGTCTTAGATTTCCCCCTTATCCTCTTGTTATCTGTCTTTGATGTTGTGGGGGTCTGTGTCTCTCCTTCAACCTGAGACAGTTTTTCTTGGGGTTCTGGGCTCAAGCCCTTTTAATTCCATCCACTTTTGTTTGGGAAGAGATTCTTTCCCTTTATTTTGTCTCTGTTCCCTCAGTAGTTTCCTCCTCTGGGCCACAGACAATGTATTTTATTTTGTCGTGTCCATCTTGGTCCCACAACATTTGGGGATCTACACGGTCCACACCACGAAACCCACACGCAGTGTAAGGCTACATACTCAGGAAGGTCACCTGGTATCCCTAAGGCTCCGTTTGCGACACATATTCCCACGTGCCAAGCACCCCTCGGCACGGATCGCATCACACCTTGGGTTGGGAAGGGAACTGGGTAAGAACTAGGAGTGGACAAGGAAGACAGGACGTTGTGGGACACTTAGTCTGATCTGTCAGCCAAGGCCTTGCAAGCAGTAAGGCATAGCCCTAAGCTTCAAACATATACACAAGCCTCTCCAGCCGCACGGACCGTGCTTCATCAAGGTGGTGTCCCCCAGAGAGGCGCACAGTTTAAATTTACTTTTTCTACAATGTCAACAAAACTCACAATTCTGTGCAGCAACAAATACGCACATACACTGTTACATGCACAAAATATACAGGTATTCTTTTTTTGTCTGGAACGATCAATGATATTGTTCTAACAATAAAGTAAAATAGTTCCAATCCCCCAGTTGCGATCAAGGTTTTCGGAAGGTTTTCCTTAGTTGTCTGGTAAGTATCGGAACTGGTAAGCCCTTCCCATTTGTTCCCAGTTGGCACTCTCCTATGTTACACTAATAGCTCGCTGAAAAAAAGGAACTATCAGCAAATACCTAATACAGTATAATTCTATATCATCTGCGTATATATAGTGTGGATAAAATAAAAATGGCGCCTTAAAAAAGCAATGATACATACATAATATGCCCTGGGTGACGATAAAATAAGTTGCGTTGGTTGTGTTAAGGTACATGAAACATTTTGTGGGCCAATTTTAACTTGTCGACCTTGTGTACAGACCTGTAGATGTTCCATTTTAGTTGAACTAACAATTCAACGTTGTTATATTTGTAGTTGTTGTTGTATCTTCACGTCGAAGATTGCTTTGGAAACGGAAATGAGCGATTGGCGTCATTGGCCGGGAGGCTCCTTACAGGGCAGGTCTGGCCGCCTTGGTGCAGATCTTATTACATTCGAGGCCACACTGGGCGACGTGCGCGCCAGATGGGGATGAAATTATCATGAAGATAACACAACACCCATTCCCTGAGCAGGGAAAATCCCCGACCCAGCCCGGAATTGAACCCGGACCCGTAGGACGGCAATCCGTCACCCTGACCACTCAGCTATCGGGGCGAACGAAGATTGCTTTGATGCTTCATCTCTGAATGACCATTACAGCCTACATTCTTTTGAACGCGCCTGCTTCGTTCATACCTTAGTCACACTGTGCACATCATACCCATCACAAAACTTTCAGCACCATACCTTGATGGCCCAGAGAATGTTCTTCAAAGCGATCCTTTCTTTTAGTGAATTTGTTATGTAATTTTCTTCTTTTCCCCTTTGTATTCAATATTTCCTCATTAGTGAGTCGATATAATTTTCGATGTAATTTTCAGCATTCGTATGTCGCACTTCATCTAAGCTTTTATTCACCATATCTTTAGTATATGAGTGCAGAGCTCTGCCGAGATTCGTTCTTGCTAGTTTTTACTCCACATCTACATCTTTGCCGCTAAGTATCAACTTGTTTGACCTCTCCCGTCAAGAATTTATCTTTACTCTGTGACTTTCACTCCAACGTGTAAGTGCCGGGCCGGCCGGAGTGGCCGAGTGATTCTAGGCGCTACAGCCTGGAACTGCGCGACCGCTACGGTCACAGGTTCGAATCCTGCCTCGTGCATGGTTGTGTGTGATGTCCTTAGATTAGTTAGGTTTAAGTAGTTCTAAGTTCTAGGGGACTGATGACCTCAGAATTTAAGTCCCACATAGTGCTCAGAGCCATTTGAACCATTTTGTAAGTGCCGGTTTATCCGTTTCCATTTCTCCACATCAAGGTTTGCTGCCGCTGGTATAGTTACTTCCAAATTGTTGTCAATAGGATCTTTAAAACCCTTGACACTCTGTTCTACGCCTAGACGATTGTTTACTTCTGTGAGAATACCGTTAGTAAATCTTTCCAACATGGATTTCACGACGGCTCTAGGATTTAAAATAGTTTTCAGCCTATTTTTCGTTCCCTAAAGCTTTCGTTTCAATTTTTCTGAATGTTTCTGCGCATTTTCGCTTTCTAGCGCTATCTTCTTTGCCACTGTTTATATTGCACAGTCTGTGACTTCGCTGGCCTTGTTGACATGGTTTAGCATTTTCTCAAGTTATGTTTATGATTTACTCTTGTTACTATAATTAGGGACCAATGTGTAAAGCCGATAAGCAGAGCCAGCCAGATAATCCTAAAATCATTTTTGCTAAAATGAATTTGGCACAAGACGTGACTCATACGGTTCTTTTTAACGACCCCTCCCCCACTCCCCCCCCCCACCCACCCACCGCCCCGCCGACCAAATTACGAGGGCTATTTCCTTTAGAGATCCGAGCGGAGGCGAAATGGAAGACATTCTAAATATCAAGAACGTTTACCTTCAGCGTTTGGCTACACCTTCCAGCTATTTCTCTACATAATACCCGCTCCGACGGAAAGATTTGTCGTGGCGTCTTACCAAGTTTCAAATACTCTTCTTACTGATACCAGCCGTCTGTGCTTTCCGCCAATTCCCCACGCTAGTATGCAGCTCATAGTACGCGCCAAAATACTGTTCTCTAAGCCAGGATGGGTGATCAAACAGGTCCTATCAATAACGCTGCAGGAAGGTCTTTGTTGCAGCTACAGTGGGCAGAACAGCGTTGTTATGAAGACGGACAATGCATGATGAGAACATTCCTCTTCGCTTGCTCTGAACTGTCCTTCGTAGACGGTTGTCTCGAATCGCCTAATTTATTCGCCGAACGAGATTATCGGTTGACAATCACTTCTTTCCCTGACCTCCTACATCATGAACGTCTGCACGTCTTGCTACAAACTTCCTGCCTCCTGGTCACACTTTGTTACCATACGTGACCGTTCCGTTATGTAATATGCATGAAATAAGGCGGAATCCCATAGCATGAAGAAAGCTGTCGACCTTCACTTCACCCTTGGTGGGAGACAATTAATTACCGTAGACATCTTTACGTGCTCATTGTGCACTCCGAAATGAAAAGTGCAACGCGACGCGATCGACAGCCGTTCTAGAGACACTGCGCAACATATCGAGCAAAACTTCATTTGTTTTTCGCTATGGTTTTTATTTCTTTATAGATCAGACATTAGCAGAAACAATGTTGCTTTTGGTATTCCTGTGAAGTTAGTCCACTTTTTATACATGTTAAGCATGTACACTGCCATAATATGGTATCTTACAGGTGTTTACAGAGAATGAAACAGCACTTGCTGCATAAGCAAAATTCGCTTTACTTTATAATGCACTAGCGAACCCGGAAATTCTTCACAATTGCTAAATTTGTGTAGATAATAGATATATGTCTTAATTTTCTTCTTCATTCCGCAATGTGTCCATCTGCTCCTCCGTTGTCTCTCTGTGCACCACTTAACTCCACTTGTCCCTGACCACCTCTCTCTTTCTCTCCCCATCTCCTATTCCCACTCTGTATGACCACCCCCACCCCCCTCACCCTGATATTGAGCCTTTTTTATTGTTATTGTAAAAGAAACCTGGACTGGGAACTGAAGTGGCTTAAAATGAATGGGTAAATCGATTAGGATCACTGGTATAAGAGGGACCTCTGCAGCTGCTAGATCTTGAGAATAGTTGCTTCAATGCCAGTAATTTTAATCTAAAAACAGGTTCACACGATTCAGATTTTGCAGTAGTATTGTAATCCATACACGCAACGTTCCTATTATCTGTTAAAATGAACTACAGGGAAGAAAACAACACTTTTCTGTGTATGTAATCATTGTTTACTCTGAAACGTCGGTGGTAGAGAATGAAAACCACGTAACTTCATCTGTCTGTGAAAAGCTCGTAACTCCAGTACCCATGGCAAAATAGAGATTTGCAAGTGCATGGATTTCGCTAATCTGTCAATATCTAGGCTCCTACAGTATAGTTAAACATGTAGCAATATTATCTGTATAACATAATATACTTTTTAAGAAACCGCTTTTGATTCTTCTGTAAAATTTAACGAAAAGGAGTTCACCGCCTACCACCGATGTGAAAAGAAAGAATATGTCTAGGAGAAACAGTTTCTCAAATGCTATCAGTGCCCTGCTACAGTAGTTAAGATTGCGAAAAAGAAAACGAAAACACAGATTTTAACACCACAGTAGAACAAAGCAATTTTTTTAGGTCGCTTTGAACAGAAAACTTATACATTATTATAAAAAAAATTACAGCTTTGCCTGACCGGACATTTATCAGAGTATCGTTGAAGTAAATAAGTAAATCGGTCCAGAAATTATTTTTGCTAATATCGTCTCCCCTTATGTGTAGCTTATGTCTGTTCGAGCTTTTATTCGAGTGTCGTGTAAAACGCTGACGTAGATCGGTGAAGAACTTTTCGAGATTTTCACTAAAAACGTTGGCCCTTTACGTTGTATATATACATATATATTTATGTACCCAACATATTTAAAATATGTAGACTTTGTTTGTATGAACGTTTACTAGAGTGTCACTTAAAAATCTGAAGAAAATTGGACTATAACTTTTGTAGATTTTTGGTAACACCGTCAAACAACGACTTGCTTTATTTAGCGTTATAGAAAACACGAAGTCGTCGTACAGGAACAACCACCACACCAGTAACGAATACGAAATGAGGCCCGAGCGGGAAAGATAGAAAAGCTGATGAGACTCATCGGAAGACGGATTTGTAATAAAAGCGAGACCTGTACTGGTTTGAATTAAGTACACTTTTTTAAACCATGCTTGTGGCTGGTTGCTGCTTCAATTATAAAGCTTATAATTCTACTACAGCCGCGTTTTTTAACAGCTAACAGCTCAGACATTAATTAATGGAGCATGTTCATCGCTAAGGAACCTTGGCGGAGACAATATAAATGTAATGGAAGTCACTCATATATCAGCTAAAATGACTGCGTCACACTTACTGTCATAATTAAGTGCGCCAAAAGACCTCAGGCAAGATACGTCATACGCAAACTTACATTGTTAAAAAAAGGACGCTAATGAACAATTTGGTCTCCCAAGAACTTTATCTGAATCAGAAATTTCTGTTTCCCTTGAATCTCTTGAACCAGAAAAGACACCGGGAAGTGATGACATCTATGCAGAATTTCTTCTGCATTTTGGGAACTATGTAAACAGATAGATGACGGATTTCTACGCTGACGTTATACTATCTGGTATAGGCTCACAAGAAATGAAGTAATCAAAAATCAAAATGAAACACAAACCAAGCAAGTCATCGGACGAACCAAAGAACTATTACACTACTGAGTATATTTACGAGTTCGTAGAAAGAATTCTATAGGATTAGTCCAATGATCTGTCAGAAATTTCCTGCTCAGCCAGCTGTAGTGCGACCAGGACGGAGCTACGCTGATCAACTCTTATCATTAAAAACATTTATAGAAGCAATATACGAAATGAAGCAGAAAACATCAATTTCTTCGTTGTTCAAAGTGTATCTTATTGTACGGTTTGGAAGTATGGGTTCCTATATAAAATATTTTCTCTTATAAAATATTAAAACCTATTCCGTGGAGATGGACAAAAAAATTAATAGACAACATGTTAACTAGAAGGAAATGGGCCGCAATGAAAGGAAAATACACTATTTTTCCAAAAGAAATGAATAGTGGCTTACTGAATGGATCCGTCCCCGCTTCTCGCTTGTTTGGTTTATGCAAGAATACATCTGATACTTCTCCAACAGTTCCGAAAGTTAGGCTGTGCCGATGACTGGGCAATAGCTACGCAGATCAGAGCCTTCTACGTCTACATCTACATCTGCATCTACGTCATTACTCTGCTATTCACAATAAAGTGCCTGACAGAGTGTTCAATGAACCACTTTCAAGCCGCCTCTCTACCATTCCACTCTCGAATGGCACGCAGAAAAACGATTACCTAAATTTTTCTATGGGAGCTTTGATTCCTCTTATTTTATCTGATGATCATTTCTCCCTATGTAGGTGGGTGCCAACAGAATATTTTTGCAATCGGAGAAGAAAACCGGTGATAGAAATTTCATGAGAAGATCCCGTCGCAACGAAAAACGCCTTTGTTCTAATGATTGTCATTCAAATTCACGTATCATGTCTGAGGCACTATCTCCCCTACTTCGCCATAGTACAAAACGAGCTGCCCTTCTTTGTACTTTTTCGATGTCATCCGTCAGTCCCATCTGATGCGGATCCCACACTGCACATCAGCACTCCAGAATAGGGCGGACAAGCGTGGTGTAATCTGTCTCTTTAGTAGACCTGTTGCACCTTCTAAGTGTTCTGCCAATGAATCGGTGTCTTTGGTTGACTCTACCCACAAATTTATCTATGTGATCGTTCCAATTTAGGGTATCCCTATGTATTTAGTTGAATTTACAGCCTTAAGATTTGTGTGACTCATCCCGTAAACGAAATTTAGCGGATTTCTTTTAGTACTCATGTGGATAACTTCACACTTTTCTTTACTCAGGGTCAATTGCCACTTTTCGCACCTTACAGATATCTTATCGTTTTGGTCATCTTATGACTTTCCAAGGCTGTAAATGACAGCATCATGCGCAAACAGTATAAGACGGTCAATGAGATTGTCTCCTACGTCGCTTTTATAGATCAGGAACAATAGAGGCCCTTTAACACTTCCTTGGGGAATGACGGATATTACTTCTGTTTTACTCGATGACTTTCTGTCTATTACTACGAACTGTGACCTTTCTGACAGGAAATCATGAATCCACTCACACAACTGAGACGATATTCCATAGGCATGCGGTTTGGTTAGAAGTCTCTTGTGAGCAACGATGTCGAAAGCCCTGTGGAAATCAAAAAATATGGTATCAATTTGACATCCCCTGACGATAGCACTTATTATTTCAAAAGTATACGGAGCTAGTTGTTTTTCGCAAGAACGATATTTTCTGAATCCGTGCTTACTATGTGTCAATAAATTGTTTTCTTTGAGGTACTTTATAACGTTCGAATACAGCATATGTTCCAAAACCCTACTGCAAATCGACGTTAGTGATATGGGCATGTAATTCAACAGATTACTCCTACTTCCCTTTCCGGGTATTTGTGTGACTTGAGTAATTTTCCAGTCTTTAGGTACGGATCTTTCTGTGAGATAGCGGTTGTATATAATTGCTAAATATGGAGGTACTCTATCAGTGTACTCCGAAAGGAGCCTGACTGGTATACACTTTGGACCGGAAGCATTGCTTTTATTAAGTGATTGAAGCTGCTTTACGACAACGTGGATATCTATCTCCGTTTCTCATCTTGGCAGTTGTTTCGACTGGAATTCAGGAATATTTAGTTCGGAATATTTATATTATATTATATTATATTATATTTATTTCGGAAAATCGTGCTTAATAACTCTGCTTTAGTCACTGTCATCAGTGACTTAACCGCTGTAAACGCGCAATTAAGGTATTGATTCCGTATTACCACTGGAATCTCTTTGGGTTTTCTGCCAGTTTTCGAGACAGTGCTTCGTTGTGGAAATTATTGAAAGCATTTCGCATTGAAGTACGCACTACATTTAGAACTTCTGCAAAACTTTGCCAATCTTGGCATGCTTTCTTTAGCTGTTTCTGCAACAGCGATCTGACCAGTTTTGCGTACCATGGGAGATCACTACCATCACTTATTAATTTATGTGGTATATATTTCTCAATTGCTGTCGACATTATCTCTCTGAAATTACTCCACAACTTTTCTACGTTTACATGATCAGATCGGAAGGAGTGCAGACTTTCTCTAAAAACGGTGTTAAGAGCATTTTTATCAGCTTTTTTTAAAATAGATATACCTGGCGTTTCTTTTTGATAGTTGTAGGTGTTACGGTATTCAGCCTAGCAGCAACTGTCTTGTGGTCGCTAATCCCGGTATTTGTCACAGTACTCACTATTTGTCCAGGATTAGTTGTTGCCAAGAGCTCAAGTATGCTTTCGCAAACATTTACGCTTCGAGGGGGCTCATGAACTAACTGTTCAAAATAATTTTCTGAGAAAGCATTCAGTACAATTTCGGACGACGTTTTATGCCAGGGCTTAACAACTGGCCGGTTTTGAGCGCGAGTACTCGCGTCTGCTCAGGCACGTGATCGCGAGCAGGTGCAAGGTCGCGGAGTATGGAGCGAGGGGAGGGAGGAGAAATGCGCGCGCACGTTTAAATAGGGCCGCAGCGTGCCTATTGAATTCGCGCCGACTGTGTAACGTTTAAAGCACTACAATCAGCTCTAGCAGTCATTGCACTTGTTAAGAATCTTGTCAAGTCGCCGTTGTGTAACCCCAACCATGCTTTCGCAGTTCAACCCCCATTGGGAGGAATTGTATCTGTTCACAGAAAAAGATGGTGTTGCAAAATGTTTAGAATGTCACAAAACCCTGAATTCTTTCAGCAAATTTAATTTGGAGCGACATTTTATGTCGTACCACGCGAAAGACTACGGAAGTGGAAAATGTGATGGACCAGATCGTGCACAGGAAGTTATTAAACTTAAAAGGAAGCTACCCGAAGAAGATCTGGACGACGAAGAAAAATTAACTGAGGCAGCTCTCAGAGTGAGTTACAAAACTGCTTTGCTTTTAGTAAAATCCCTTCGCCCCTTCACTGATGGCGATTTAATAAATGAATGTTTGGTAGTTGCAGCGGAACATATGTGTCCATCTCAAGTTGAACAGTTTCGGATTGTGCCATTATCTAACATGACCATTATGCGTCGCATACAGGACACCGCAGACGACGTCCAGAGCCAGCTTGCAAATATCTGTAAAGATTTTATGGCGTATTCTCTAGCTCTGGACGAAAGTGTTGTTATCACTCGATGTAGTAGCCTTGAAGAACACTACAACCGGAGGTGATATATTAAGTAGTGTTGAAGAAAGTGTTGAAAATATAGGATTGTCGTGGAATTCGTTAGTTTCAGTGTCTACAAACGGTGCACCAGCGATGACAGAGAAAATATCAGGTTTCGTTGCGCTGTTGAAGGAGAAAATGCAAAAACTGACCATGCCGAATGCAGGGAAAAAATCAGGTTTCGTTGCGCTGTTGAAGGAGAAAATGCTGAATGAAATAAGGGGCATTCACTGTGTGACCCACTAGGAAAACTTATGTGCAAAGAGTATCACTCTAAAAAATGTGATGGTTGTTGTTGTTCGTACAACCAATTATATAAGGAAGCATGGGCTACAACACAGGCAATTTAAAAGCTTTCTTGAGGATTTAGAAAGCCAGTATGGTAGCCTGCCTTATTACAGCGAGGTCCGCTGGCTTAGTCGTGGCGAATTATTAAATCGATTTTTTTGCCTATTAGATGAGATAAATGTGTTGATGGAAATAAATAACATGTGTGCTCCTGAATTGAAAGAGCCTTCATGGAAATGTGATCTTAGCAGATTTAACTAGCCATCTGAATGCTTTGAACATTTCACTACAAGGTAAAGATCTGCTAATTACTCATTTCATAGATCGAATACGAGCTTTTAAAATGAAATTGACACTTTGTGTGAGTCAGCTGGAAACAGGAAATCTAGCTCATTTTCCTAAATTATCATCCATGAAAGATGTTCACAAAGACTGTGAACGTCATTCACATAGTTTAGTGGCCTTTAAGGAAGAATTTGATCAACACTTTCAAGATCTGACAGCACTAGACAGAGATTTTGGTCTGTTCGCCTCTCCATGTTCAGCGAATATTGAAAAGATTCGTCCTGAGCTGCAACTAGAAATTATTGACCTGCAGTGTGACAGGGAATAGAGACAAATTTCAGAACAAGAAAAACATTTTGTAATTCTACAGACACTTCCCTCAGGATAGTTTTCCTCGTTTGCACAAATTGGCGGCTACAATAATATCAATGTTCGGTTCCACGTATGTTTGTGAACAACTGTTCTCTGCAATGAAATGTACCAAGACGCGCCTGAGAAACGCATTGTCTGATCGAAATTTAAACTGCACGCTGCGCCTACAATGCACAATAACAATTACTCCGAACATAAACGCAATTGTAAAGGGCAAAAAGTACAAGATAACCGAGAATCCCACACTTCAGTGACACCTTTTATTGTGTAACAGTTCACAAATTAATACGAATGTAGAGGCATACACTAAGCTAATAAAATTATGTGGCACATGTACATTCTCCTTTATTTTTTTCATTTGTCGCAGTAATAATTCGTGAGTGATATCCCTGCAGGTGGCCGCGGATTTACATTGATTGGCGGCAACTGTTGTGTGCCCCACGAGACTCTCCCCACTTTCCGCTCTGGTCCAGTAGTGGGGGTAGCGTGCTTGCACTGCTCCGTGCTCACAGCTTGCTCCGCGAGCACGTATGTTGTGAAGCCATGTTTTATGCCTGCCGCCGGCTTTAAATGTATACTTTTTCCAGCATATCGAAGGTAGATTAAAGTCACCACCGATTATAATTGTATATTTGAAATAAGACTCAAGTTTTCTTTGAACTGTTCAGCAACTATATCTTCTGAGGAGAGGCGTCTGTAAAACGACCCAGTTAATAGTTCAGTCCAACTGTCAAGTATAAACTCCGCCCATGCTATTTCGCAGGAACTACCTACTTCAATTTTACTACAAGGCAAACTATTTCTGACAGCAATAAATAGTCCACCATCAATTGTATCTAAACTATCCTTTCTGCGCACAGTTAGATCATTAGAAAAAATTGCTGCTGAGCTTATTTTCGGCTTTAGCCTGCTTTCTGTACCTGTAACTATTTGAGCTTCAGTGATTTCTATTAGGGCTTGGAGCTCTGGTTCTTTCCCAACATAGCTACCACAATTTACTGCTACAAAAGTGATCGTTTCTACGACTAACTTACTGTGTTTTACCTGACTCCTTTTAGACGGATGCCGTTTCTGTGGTTACCTCAGGCCCTCTAACCTAATAAACCACCCAGTCCCTTCCACACAGCCCCTGATACCCATGTAGCCACTTCCTGCGTGTAGTGGACTCCTGACCTAAACCGGACCCCGGAAACCCATTTCGCGAGTCAAGGAATCTGCAGCCTACATGGTCACAGAACCACGAGCCTCTGATTCAGACCCTCCACTTGGCTCTGCACCAAAGGACCACAGTCGGTTCTACGGACGATGCTGCAGATGATAAACACCTTCTTAATCTCGGAAGCAAGACTGGCTGTCTTTACCATTTCCACTAGCCGCCCAAAACCAGAGACAATCTCCTCTGATCCAAAGCGACATACGTTATTGGTACCAAACATGAGCCAACACTTGCAGTTGGCTGCACCTTGTACTCTTCATGGCATCCAGGAGCATCCTTTCCACATCCAAAATGACTCCCCTCGGTATGCACTCTGGCTTCCTTCCCCTCTTTGGCCCCATCACACGGATCATGTTGGAGATCCCAACTACCAGGAAACCCACCCTCTGTGAACGCCCAGACCTTGCGGGTCGAGAGGCTTCCTCTGGAACAGGGTGGATGACTGCATCCAGCTCAGAGACATCGTCAGCCACAGAAAATGCCCGAATACTGTCAATAAAATGAACTGGGGAGGCCCTACGATCGACACATCGATAAGTTTTTCGATGCCTGCCAGACTTCGGAATGATCTCCCACCCGACTACAGGTCAGAGGTCAACCTCAGTGCAGGAAGTACGCGGGGCGACCACAGCTGAGGACTGAACGGGGGATATGTGGGATGTGTTCGACGTCTCTCGCATCCCCGCGTCCAACCCCTAACAGTGATGCTCCTAGGATGCTGTTAGGAGGCTGCGATACTTGTGTGCGTTTAGTTTTCCATAAATGGAAACGGGCCTATCAGCTGATGGTTCACAATTACACATCACACGTTTACACCCCATGGATGCTGCCGTTCAACTTGACGATGCCGATGGGGACTGTCAGTGGACCATTAGTGCATGTTTCGTCGGTTTTGCTGACCATTATTGGTAAATGTGACTTAACACTAAACAATGTAGATGATACATCTGGTATATCCTGTCTTAATGTTTACGTACAGAAGTTAACACGTTTCTCACTGTGGTTTCCCTGCATCTCTTTATGGAGCGAGATGTGACTGGGATGGAACCTCTGTCGTCAGACAATGCTTTGGACACTTCCCTGACTCATGTCACTTCCTCGTGCGATTGCATGGGAGCTAACGTGCGGATCAGCTGTAACAGTAGCAAGAACATTAATTTCCCCCTGTTCTGTCGTCACTTGATCCCTTCTTCTACGCTGTCCAGGTAAACATTACCACTTTCACGTATCTGGTTGAAGAAGCTGGTAAATAACTACCGAGATGGTCGACGTCTATTGGGACACCGCTCACGAACGAACTATATTTGTCATGCACTCTCCATATACCATGAGCATGTCGGCTTTTTCTGCATTAGTAGTCTCATCGTCTACTCAAGATCTAATACTTGGACTGTCACACACGAACTGACTAGCAAGTCGCAGTGCACTCAAGGAGCATACAAGCGCTCTGTAAGCAAACATAAGAACATCGCATCAGGGAACTAAGCAGGTTAAATGGCAGATACAAGTCTCGGCATGGAAACTGTTCAAGATACCATATCACGTAAACCATTCGCATTAGAGTCCTGCAGAAAACACCAATGACATTCTGATTTACCTTACTTTTAGTTTGGTAATGTCAATATGCATATTCCCGTATAGAAAGGTGTATGTTTGCACAGAAAATACACTTTCTGATATTAATACAATCTACTTGGAAAATTTGGACATTTATGGTAAGGTCTTATGGGGCCAAACTGCTGAGGTCATCGGTCCCTAAGCTTACACACTACTTAATCTAACTTAAACTAACTTACGCTAAGGACGACACACACGACCATGCCCGAGAGAGGACTCGAACCTCCGAAAGTAGCAGCCGCGCGGACCGTGGCAAGAAGCCCAAGACCGCGCGGCCACCCCGCACGGCACAATCTATTTATTGGCTAACAACACGAGCCCCTAACTACTGGTCCGTTCTGTGAAACTTTACTTACGTCTTAAACACACTTTTATTTTCTATCGATCTTACGTGTTTCGACCTTACATCATTGTCAAAGGCACTGCTATATCAGTCATACAAAAACATTAGATACATTGTATCACGTCAACATTTTCGAGCACGAGACAGGTGTGAACTCCAGTTTGCAATGCCTTTGAAAATGACGGGAAGTCGAAATGCGTAAGATTGATGAAAAGTAAAAGTGTGGCCAAGACATAAGTAAAGTTGTTAAAACTGCATCCAGATGGCCGCATCGTCTCATAGCATTTTCATTCAAACTGCATCCTGTGAAAACCACTCGTCTGTGACACCTTTCATTTCCGCAATATTTGCGGTTCAAGTTTTAGGTGATTCACCCCGTATAGAAAACGTTGATATTTACCAACAGCTGGTGTCATTTGTATTGCATTATGCTGCGGACCTGTGCTGAAGTATTGGTATGTAGTAGTTTAGTATTCATTGTGTGTATAGCTATTTATGTGATTCGAACTTCTAATCTATTCAACGCGATAAATAAATAAAGAAATGATTGCATTTATTCGGCTGTCTTGCATGGTTTACTACCAATTCATTTTTGTTTTCCATATTTTATGGCATATATGTATGCAGGCGGTGCATCACGCGTTGCACTGCAGTCCGTATGAAACCATTCCTCGGGCTATCTATTTCCAGTGGTATCCTCCACAGAAAAAACCTCTATCAGTTTTCAAGGACTCTCCAAAGTTTCAATGCTACTGCGAAGAAGGAAAGCCGCGACCTTTTCCCGGATGTTAGGTTAAGTTCGGTTTTCTGGTTCTTTAGGCAACACTCTGTTGCGCTTAAAACAGGGGTCTTCGGCACACAAATGATCTGATGTGTTATACAAAGCGTGCGTCCTAGGGTAATTTTCATCAATGAAGAGTGCTTTCAATTCGTGCATCGTTACATTGGTTGAGAAATATTGCTTCGGGTAAATTCGGATCTTTGGATAGCCGTTATTACCCTTGAATCTAACACTCCTTTAGCATTTTTCACCGACGACAAGTAAAAGGAGACAATATTCTTATAAAGTACTTGTGGTAATGTCAACAGTTATCTCGAATAGAAGATCGTACATCTAAACAAAAGCAAACGAAGATCAGCAAAGTGTGCAGAGACATTATTAACGTCACCTATAGAGTAACGAAACTCCGCATTGTGCATGTTGTCTTCATTAGTCGTTCACATAATTTGTAGTTCCTGAGTGTAGTGCAAACTGCATTCGCCAGAAAGTCATAATATAATCCGAACACTTCACTATTAATTTCGTAAACAATCATGGCGTACGTCCATACACGAACGAAAATTTTAAATAACACTTCCTAGTGGACTACACTGTGATATCAAAGCGGTGCAAGGGCAAAGTTTAGGCAGCTGCCGCATGGACTCCAAGCACGACCCAACGCTGTGGCGGCCCAGCCGGCACTGCTCAGTTTTATGGCCAGGCTCGAAACTGCACTTGGGATGCGAAGCGCGGCCCCTACGAGGAGGGAGGAGCATGAGATTAGTGTTTTACGTCCGTCGACAACGAGGTCATTATAACGGAGCACAATCTCGGGTGAGGGAAGGAAAGCGGCCTTGACCTTTCGAAGGAAAAATAGCGGAATTTGCCTTAAGCGATTTAAGGAAATCACGGAAAGCCTAAATCAGGATGGCGGGACGCGGGTTGGAACCATCGTCCCCCCGAATGCGAGTCCACTGTGCTGATCACTGTGTACCCCGCTAGGTACGCACCCTCAATTGTGTCAGGCATGCTCCGTTTCCCACAGGAGAGTGGGTTTTGATGTCTGAGGCGAAGGCTGGAGCCAACGAAAACTTGTTCTTACGCCTGCTAGTGCAGTTTACACTAGCAGGCGTAAGAACAAGTCGTGAATCAGAATGAGATTTTAACTCTGCAGCGGAGTGTACGCTGATACGAAACTTCCTGGCAGATTAAAACTATGTCCCGGGCCGAGACTCTAACTCGGGACCTTTGCCTTTCGTGAGCAAGTGTTGTACCATCTGAGCTACCCAAGCACGATTCACGCCCCGTCCTCACAGCTCTACTTCTGCCAGTACCTCGTCTCCTACCTTCGAAACTTTATATAAGCTCTCCTGCGAACCTTGCAGAAATGGGTAGCTCAGATGGTAGAGCACTTTCCCGCGAAAGGCAAAGGTTCCGAGTTCGAGTCTCGGCCCGGCACATAGTTTTAATCTGCCAGGAAGTTTCATAGTCGTGAATAATTGTGATGTTCGTGACCTAGCACCTACATCCGATTTTGGCACCAAAAGAAGCTGCTTAATTGACTACAGTCCTAATAGGTGATATGAAATATTTTTACGTAATAAGTGATTATGAAGTAGATATTTTTTTTGTTCATTAAAATTTTCCCTCTCGAATCTCGTTCCACATATAATATTAAACTGTACTTAACTTCAAGATTGTGAAATAACTTTCGGTTCCAGGTAACCCTGAATAAATTATGAAATGACTTTCCTGTGAAAACTCGTATCAGTCAGTGTTTAGCAAAACTGACTAGAATCACTCTGAGCAACTTTTTAAAAAGACTTAAGCTCAGACTGCAAACTTTCTGATTGTGATATGCATACGAAGAACTGGATATGTGGGCAGCAGGTACAACACGATTGAAGTCGTCTTTGAACACTCTTGTCCAAAATATTACGATCACCTAGAAGAACACAAATTCAGTATCATCTTTTATTTAACCATTGGGCCCGTATCTCGTGGTCGTGCGGTAGCGTTCTCGCTTCCCACGCCCGGGTTCCCGGGTTCGATTCCCGGCGGGGTCAGGGATTTTCTCTGCCTCGTGATGGCTGGGTGTTGTGTGCTGTCCTTAGGTTAGTTAGGTTTAAGTAGTTCTAAGTTCTAGGGGACTGATGACCATAGATGTTAAGTCCCATAGTGCTCAGAGCCAACCATTTAACCATTGATACACTCACAAAAACGCAATGTTTCAAAATATCATGAGAAACAGTAGCTGGTGTATTGATACAATCTTGCTGTAAATACAACGTCCAAAGTAGGTTTTCGAACGGGATTAGACATAATTCATTTTTTACAGCAAAGCTTGCAATTAGATGCTTGAGAAAAAAATAATCTGCACTGTCACTCCGCCCCCCCCCCCCAACCACCACCAACCACTCTCAACAGCCAGTTGCTTCCACTGTTTATAGAAAGTCCCAGATCATACCATACTTCGGACTGGTAGACCAGGACGCCGGCCAAAGTTTACAATATTGCAGCTACACAAGAGCATGATTTTAAATCTCCGCATTCCTATTTGTTTCAGAAGACAGAACTAAACTGACAGATAACAGTGCAGTACATAAAATATCGTGTACCGGGTGTTGTCATTTTCGTACTGGTTAATTTACCACACCCATAGCAAATTGATTACCTGCATAAGAATGTTGATGGCGGATTTAAGAATCTGCGTCTACATTTGCAGAAGATTTACAGAGTGAACGCTAAAGCAGTCGCATTTAGATATCCTCCATTCCTAAAATAAAGGGCGATAATTGACTGTTTGCGAAGGCACTCAGATCAACAAACATTTGACACGTGGAATTCTTAGGAATGAAGATCAGTTTGAACTTAGCCTAAGTATGTCAGTTCTCTATACTTTTCATATGCTCTCATCCTTTTCATTTTGTATTTATTCATAAAGATATTGAGTACACTATAAATTGCTTACTATTTAGCTGCGTTACCAAATTCACATATTTCTGTATTAAAATATCTGAAAGGTTTATGTTTTATTTGTAATATTAACAGTTCGTCAAAACTTCCGATTCAGTTGTAACATGATATGTACCTATTGCACACTTTGAGTCACACTGCCCAAACAACCCCCGCGAACCCCCCCCCCCTCCCCCGCGCATCCCATACTACTTTCATATTTTGGATTAACTAAACGGAACTCTTTTATAGACTTCTATCGCACATTTTATTATTACTTTATGACCTAGGTTTCACGTTATGAGCACATTTCCTAGTACGTAGCTGATCCCAAAAATGAGAATACAGCGAAAATAAATATTTCAACTTTGTAAGATATCGGTTCTTGACTTAAGGATGAATCTAACTTCTCTGACCACCAGCCTCTACGGACTTCTATGAGCCTAGTGCAGACAGACTTTCCAATCTGTCCAATGTAGCAATGCAAACACTCTCGGCGCATAATGTCATCAACCTCACTTTTCGTGATGTCTGGTTATTTACATTCTAAATTAAAGTGAGAGTTAATTTCTGCTCGTGGGGCACAAAAAAGCATTGAGAAGCTCTTTCCATATTAAATGTTATTTATCCTGTTTTATGTTTTACGTGTAAAAGGTGAACTGCACAATTAGCTTTTCGATTTACCTTTTTTTTCTAATGGGCACAATTCTTTTATTAAGAATATGGTCAATAAAGTTGAAATTCATTATTATGCTATTATGCTATTGATTCCCTGTCATAGTCTCCTTGAGACATGGGTAAAGGTAGGAGTCGGTGTATCATATGGTGTAATACTGGATGTTTGTAGGCTGTAGCATGTTGAGAGGAAGCTGTGATGAACGTGTCAGTAGTGGAGGCTCTTCTGTAAATTTTAAATTTATGGTTGCTGTTTTCTGTCTTTAAGCTGATACTCCATATTGATCACTAAGCGCCGGCTGATGTGGGCGTGCGGTTCTAGGCGCTTCAGTCCGGAACCGCGCTGCTGCTACGGTCGCAGGTTCGAATCCTGCCTCGGGGATGGATGTGTGTGATGACCTTAGGTTAGTTAGGCTTAAGTAGCTCTAAGTCTAGGGGACTCATATCCTCAGATGTTAAGTCCCATAGTGCTGAGACCCATTTGAACCATTTGATCACTAATTATTTTTCATGAACTTGTGGAGTTTTTTAGCGGAACCTTTCCACATACAGAGAATATCATCGACATATATGTACCAATACATAAAATCTCTTGTCAATGGTCCACTCCTAAGATAATGAATCTTCCACTTGTCCATGAACATTTCTGCTGGTAAGGTGTATAAGGACGAGCCCATTGCCAAATCATCTACTTGTTTATAATAACTACTTTGGAGCAGAAATAATGTTATTTAAATAACATTACACTGTAATAACTAGGCACAACTCTTCTTCTGGATTAATGTTGTATGAAAACAATAGTTGTGGTTGTTGTTGATGTTGTTGTGGTTTTCAGTCCAGAGACTGGTTTGATGCAGCTCTCATTGCTACTCTATCCTGTGCAAGCTTCTTCATCTCCCAGTACCTACTGCAACCTACATCCTTCTAAATCTGTTTAGTGTATTCATCCCTTGGTCTCCCTCTAAGATTTTTACCCTCCACGCTACCCTCCAATACTAAATTGGTGATCCGTTGATGCCCCAGAATATGCCCTGCCTACCGATCCCTTCTTCTAGTCAAATTGTGCCACAAATGTCTCTTCTCTCCAATTCTATTCAATACCTCCTCATAACCAATAGATTGTGGTCAGAGTCCACATCTGCGCCTGGAAATGTCTTACTATTTTAAACCTGGTTCCTGAATCTCTGTCTTACCACTGTATAATCCATCTGATACCTTCCAGTATCTCCAGGCTTCTCCATGTATACAACCTTCTTTTATGATAATTGAACGAAGTGTTAGTTATGATTAAGTTATGCTGTGTGCAAAATTCTGTCAGGCGGGTTCATCTTTCATTCCTTACCCCCATTACATATTCACCTACTACGTTTCCCTCTCTTCCTTTTCCTACTGTCGAGTTCCAGTCACCCATGACTATTAAATTTTTGTCTCCCGTCACTATTTGAATAATTTATTTTATCTCATCATACATTTCATCAATCTCTTCGTCTTCTGCGGAGCTAGTTGGCATATAAACTTGTACTATTGTGGTAGGTCTGGGCTTCGTATCTATCTTGGTCAGAATAATGCGTTCACTATGCTGTTTGTAGCGTCTTACCCGCATTCCTATTTTCCTATTCATTATTAAACCTTCTCCAGCATTACCCCTATTTGAGGTTGTGTTTGTAGCCCTGTATTGACCTGACCAAAAGTCTTGTTCCTCGTGCCACCGAACTTCGCTAATTCCCACTGTATCTAACTTAAACCTATCCATTTCCCTTTTTAAATTTTCTAACCTAACTGTCCGATTAAGGGATCTGACATTTCACGCTCCGATCCGTCGAACACCAGTTTCCTATCTCCTGATAACAACGTCCTCCTGAGTAGTTCCCGCCCGGAGATCCGAATGGGGGACTATTTTACCTCCGGAATATTTTACCCAAGAGGACGCCATCATCATTTATCCATACAGTAAAGCTGCATGCCATCGGGAAGAAATTACGGTTGTAATTTCCCCTTGCTTTCAGCCGTTCGCAGTACCTGCACAGGAAGTTAGTGTTACAGGGACAGATCAGTCAGTCATCCAGACTTTTGCACCTGCAACTACTGAAAAGGCTGCTGCCCCTCTTCAGGAACCACACGTTTTTCTTTCCTCTCTACAGATACCTGTCCGCTTTTGTTGCACCTACGGTACGGCTATCTGCGTGCCTCTGCGATACAGATAGATAGTTGTGGTACATTATCTATAACATCTTTGACAGCAATGCTTGAGATAAAGCTCTGTACATCAAAAGAGACTAATTTGGCATTTCTTGGAATCTTAACACCTGGAAATTTGGTAACAAAAATCAAACAGTTCTTAATGCTACGTTTCCTGTGAAGTTCAGTTTTTTCCTGAAGCTGATGTAGATCTTCTGTTTACTAATGATTATCGTCAACATCGTCAGCTACATTACTGCCGTAGTGTCTGAGATGAATTAAACCATGTGAATTTTTAACAGATCTATGTTACACGATATATTAAGGATTGACGTCCGGTCGACTACGAGGTCTGTAGAGACGGGGCACAATCCGTTAGTGGGGTAAGACTGGGCAGGAAAGCAGCGATCTCATTTGAAGGAACCATCTTGACATCTATCTAAAGCGATTTATGGAAGGCGTGGAAAAGCAAAATCTGGGCGGATGGACGGAGATGTGAACCGGCGTCCTCCCGACTATGTGTTCAGTGTGCTGCAGCTGTGCCACCTCGCTCGCATCGAAACATCTACACTAATTGTTTAATTCATGTGCCCAACGAATTCCTTTTCCGGCTGACGATGGTATAATGAGTAGAAAAATCGGGTGAAACTTCAAACAACCATTTCTACCCTGGAGCACTGTTATTAATGAAACAGTGAACATACGTTGAGCGGGTTGGAAAACTGATTGCAGTGATTTGCTTGGAAGTCTGCAAACATTAATTTTAGCTGCAGCGTGGCCTGTGACGCTTCATCAGCCGCCGGCACGTGGCTGTGTTGCGGCTGCAGGCGAGCGTTCCGCTGCGGGAAGTTGCGACGTCTGCCTGACACGAGTGCCGGTCTCCTGTGATGTGGCGTGTCAGCCGCCTGCGCGCAAGTGATGTGACGGCCGCGATTGCGACAGGTGCCTCTCTTTACGACGAAACGGCTCATTAGCATGCGCCGGCGGTTTTGCAGTAGCGGGTTAGTAGTGGAGCTTCATTACTTGGCTCTAACGTGTTCCGCACGGGCCAGCCTCGGAAGAGGATTGTATGATGTCTGCTGGGCGAGCAGAAAATCTGCCAAGACGAACGCATGCCTCACAGCTGGATAGATTCGATGTCAGTACCTTGTCACTCACACGCCGCGCGTGCTACTAACTCGCGCCATGTTGTACTCCAAACTAGAATACAGATACAATGCTATTTTAGCCACCGATGACTGTGTCTAAGTTTTGCCGTCAAGCTGACTCACAGTGAAGTCTTCCAGGTTCAGGCATCCACGAAATCATTTTTCGTGGTTTTTATCTCCCAACCCAGAAAATTAATTGTGGGCAAGTCACTTCTCTCAGACCTAAATAGTGAATTTACATGGGTGCGATTTGAGGTGGATAAAGTGATTACTGGCCCTAAGTGTAGCTTACCATAGTAAGTAGCTTGTATCTGGAAGGCACGTGATAAAAACAGTCTGTCGTTATCCAGTTTACACTGAGGCGACAAAAACTGTTGGATACCTCCCAATACAGTGTCGACCCTCCTTTTTCTCGGCGCAGTGCAGCAGTGGCATAGATTCAACATGTCGTTGAAAGTCCACTTCAGAAATATTGAGTCCGTCAGTTCACCTGATGATGTCGACATGTTGTTGTTGTTGTTGTTGTTGTGGTCTTCAGTCCAGAGACTGGTTTGATGCAGCTCTCCATGCTACTCTATCCTGTGCAAGCTTCTTCATCTCCCAGTACTTACCGCAACCTACATCCTTCTGAATCTGCTAAGTGTATTCACCTCTTGGCCTTCCTCTACGATTTTACCCTCCACACTGACCTCCAATACTAAACTGGTGATCCCTTAACGCCCCAGAACATGTCCTACCAACCGATCCCTTCTTCTAGTCAAGTTGTGCCACAAGCCCCTCATTAGTTAAGTGATCTACCCATCTAATCTTCAGCATTCTTCTGTAGCACCACATTTCGAAAGCTTCTATTCTCTCCTTGTCCGAACTATTTATCGTCCACGTTTCACTCCCGTACATGGCTACACTCACACAAATACTTTCAGAATCGACTTCCTGACACTTAAATCTATACTCGTTGTTAACAAATTTCTCTTCTTCAGAAACGCTTTCCTTGCCATTGACAGTCTACATTTTATATCCTCTCTACTTCGACCATCATCAGTTATTTTGCTCCCCAAATAGCAAAACTCCTTTACTACTTTAAGTGTCTCCTTTCCTAATCTAATTCCCTCAGCATCACCCGACTTAATTCGACTACATTCCATTATCCTCGTTTTGCTTTTATTGATGTTCATCTTATATCCTCCTTTCAAGACTCTGTCCATTCCGTTCAACTGCTCTTCCTAGTCCTTTGCTGCCTCTGAGGTTCGCCGATGACATTGTAATTCTGTCAAAGTTTTTATTTATTCTCCATGGATTTTAATTCCTACTCCGAATTTTTCTTTTGTTTACTTTACCGCTTGCTCTATAGCAGTCAATAATTGCCAAATTGCTGACGGTGCAAGATATTGTGCAAGAAATCATATGTCGATCATGTCCCATAAATATTCGAGGGGATTCATGTTGGCCGATGTGGGTGGACAAATACTTCTCTCGAAATGTCCAGAACGTTCTTCAAACAAAGCCACAACTATTGTGGCCAGGTGACATGTGTGGCAACATGAAGTCGATGAATGTCTGCAAATGGTCTCCAGGTAGCCTAAAATAACCACTTCCAAGCAATGAACTGTTCAGCTGGCCCAGAGGACCTAACCCACTCCATGTAAACACAACCCATACCATTATGGGCCACCACCGGTTTGCACAGTGCTTTGTTGACAACATGGGCTCATGAGTTCGTGGGGTCTGCGCTACACTGGAAACTTACCGTCAGCGCTTAGCATCTGAAATCGGGACTCATATGACCAGGCCACAATTTTCCAATCCTCTAGGGCCCAACTGATACCATCACGATCCAAGGACAGGCGCTACAGGTGATGACGTGGTGTTAGCAAAGGCATTCGTGTCGCTCGTCTGCTCCATAGCACATTAACGCAAAACTTCGCCGCACTGTCCTACCGGGTATATTCGTCGTACAACCCACATAGGTTTGTGCAGTAACTTCATGCAGTGTTGTTTGTCTGTTGGCAGTGACAACTCTAGGCAAACGCCGTTGCTCTTCGTCGTTAAGTGCAGGACGTCTGTCGCTGCATTTTCCATGGTGACAGCTAATGCCTGAAATTTGGTATTCTCGGCACAGTCTTGACACAGTGTATCTCAGAATATTGAATTGCCTAATAATTTTCGAAAAGGAATGTCCCATGTGTCTAGCTCCAACTACCATTCCGCGTTCAGAGTCTGTAAATTCCCGACGTGGAACAGTACTCACGTTCGAAACCTTTTCACATGAATCAACTTAGTGCTAATCACGGCTCGGCCAGTGCACTGCCCTTTTACACCTTGTTTACGTTATAGTATATCCACCTATACATATAGCTATACCGTGACTTTTGTCACCTCAGCGTATTATATTAAAACTTTGGTTGTGGTCACTCATGACGAAGAAAGAGACTGTAATACAACTGACAGATTTTGTCAGTGTGAACTACTAGTTTTCATTATTATGGATAGCAGAGTTACTGGGTTATCTCACAAAAGTCGCACCTCGTTCAATCAAATCACGATCTGGGACTATCATATAATCTCACAAAATTGTAAATGGCAAAACAGTGACTACAAGCCTGGTGACGGGGTTAATCAGATCATACATTCGACATATGAACTCGTATTTTGAACCTGAGACCGTAAAACATATGAAATTCCTCAAGCACGGAACAAAATTACCTGACTCACCAACGCCGCTTTTAACGCTCACCGTAAAAATTCCTCGTGCGCCGAGATGAACACCACCCGATTGGAGATGGCTGTTCAGAGAAGACGAGGGTACGTCGTCATGTCAGGGACACCATTCCCTAGTCGTCGCTAAAGATGCGCTGCTCTCTGCTCTCGACTGAGGTCTGCAACCGAAATCTAATCCAGGCTGCTGTCGACTGGGTTCCCGGACCGAATCTATTGACCTTGTCTTTACTTTACCCTCCTGCGCTATTTTTGCTGCCAACAGCAAAATTAGACAACACTGCAGCCCAATAGTTAGATTTTCCTCCAGAACGCAGAGTCCCGTCGACAGAGCGAATCGCTTTCTGACCTCAATCCTAGTTCAAAAGGAAAAGCCAAGCAGTATATGGAAGAGTCAGTTTCGAGAAATCTTTATCAGATTAATTTTCACCTAACAACCTCTTGTGAAATAAGGAAATTCATTGAAACTATGAAAAACAATTTTCTATTCGAGTAGATGACATATCTAACAAGACATTAAACAATGTACAGCAGTTGCACCTGATGTTCTGAGGAACATACGTAATGCATAACTAACTCAAGGTATTTTCCCAGACCGGTTAAAATATGCCATTGTCAGGCCTCTCTACAAGAAAAGGGGACACCACAGATGTCAACAATTACAGGCCAGTACCTTTGTTTACGGCATTTTCAAAAACTGTCGAGAAAGTGAAGTGTTCAGGAGTGGTCAGCCATCTCAACAGTAATGCGATACTTAGTACATCACAGTTCGGGTTTGAACACTGCTGTTCCACTGAAGCAGCAATACACAATTTCATTGCTCACATAATACAGTCCTTAAATCGTAAAATGCCCGCATCTCGTGGTCGTGCGGTAGCGTTCTCGCTTCCCACGCCCGGGTTCCCGGGTTCGATTCCCGGCGGGGTCAGGGATTTTCTCTGCCTCGTGATGGCTGGGTGTTGTGTGCTGTCCTTAGGTTAGTTAGGTTTAAGTAGTTCTAAGTTCTAGGGGACTGATGACCATAGATGTTAAGTCCCATAGTGCTCAGAGCCATTTTTTGAAATCGTAAAATGTCACCGATAAGAATTTTCTGTGACTTCTCCAAAGCATTTGTGAACTTTGACATTACATTACAGGAATTATAATTCTGTGGTATAATTGGATCAGCATATGAGTGGTTTAAGGAAGTAAGAAGTTTCCTTATATGCTTCAAGTGATTTAAGGAAGTTTGCCACTTCATCTAACTGGGGTGAAATTACATTAGGTATTCCATAGGGTTCGATCATGTATCCTCTTCTGTTCTTGATATATGTGAATGACCTCCCGTCTTATCTGTAACAAGAAGCTAAACTGACACTGTTTGCGGATGCTACAAGCATCATTATTAATCCAGTAATAGAAACTCTAGTAGAAAATGTTACAAATAATGTCTTTAGAAAAGTTATTAATTTATTTTTCTTTGGTTGAAATGGCTCTGAGCACTATGGGACTCAACATCTTAGGTCATAAGTCCCCTAGAACTTAGAACTACTTAAACGTAACTAACCTAAGGACATCACACACACCCATGCCCGAGGCAGGATTCGAACCTGCGACCGTAGCAGTCCCGCGGTTCCGGACTGCAGCGCCAGAACCGCTAGACCACCGCGGCCGGCTTATTTTTCTTTCAATCGGCTTGCTCAGAACTATGAAAATTAACAGTACATTCAATTTTCTGCTGTAAAGAGTGAAGTTCCTTCAATAAATATAACACATGAATAAAAGTTAATAACCAGGATAGAGCATACTAAGTTTTTGGGTGTACATGTAGATGGGAATCTTAATTGGAAAATCCATGTTTTGGATCTCCTAAAACGACTAGATTCAGAAAATTTTGCAACCAGAATAAATGCCAATTTTGAGGATATAGAAATTAGTAAGCTAACATACTTTGCATTCTACACTCTCTGATGGTTGGTTGCTTGGTTCGGGGAAGGAGACCAGACAGCGAGGTCATCGGTCTCATCGGATTAGGGAAGGACGGGGAAGGAAGTCGGCCGTGCCCTTTGAAAGGAACCATCCCGGCATTTGCCTGGAGTGATTTAGGGAAATCACAGAAAACCTAAATCAGGATGGTCGGACGCGGTATTGAACCGTCGTCCTCCCGAATGCGAGTCCAGTGTCTAACAACTGCGCCACCTCGCTCGGTCACTCTCTGATGTCGTACGGAATAATATTTTAGGGTAACTATACACTTAGGCAAAAAGTATTCACTGCTCAAAGAAAGGGGTTAGAATAATATGTGAGGCCCATACTCCCACATCTTGTAGGCAACTGTTTAAAAGGTTAGGAATTCTTATAAGAGTCTCACAGTACATTTACACAGTTATGAACATGTTCTGGAACAACTCTTTAGCAACCTAAGTTAGCCACCAATAAAACATAAAATCTACACTCATGCTCATAAATTAAGGATAATGATGATTCATGGTGAAACATCGCTCTCGTGGGCGGTTTGCGGGTTTAAATCCCATCGGAGTATGACCATGCGGTGCATTTGACCTGCGCTCGTCGCACGGTGGCTCTTGCAGCAGACCACGTACGCAGAGGTGTGTTGGTGCATGTCAGAGTACGGTGCAGCGAGTAAGTGTGCACACGTTTTCAGATGTGCTATTGGTGATTGTGTGTTGAAAATGGCTCAAAGAACACATATTGATGACGTTATGAGGAGTAGAACACTAGGGCGACTGGAGGCTGGTCAAACACAGCAGGTCGTAGCACGGGCGCTCCGTGTGCCACAAAGTTTGAACTCAAGATTATGGCAACGATTCCAGCAGACAGGAAACGTGTCCAGGGGCTACAGTACGGGTCGTCCACAGTGTACAACACCACAAGAAGACCGATATCCCACCATCAGTGCCCGCAGACAGCCACGGAGTACTGCAAGTAGCCTTGCTCGGGACCTTACCGCAGCCACTGAAACAGTTGTCTCCAGTCACACAGTTTAAAGACGACTGAACAGACATGGTTTATTCGCCCGGAGACCTGCACGGTGCATTCCACTGGCCCCTGGTCACAGGAGAGCCCGTAAAGCCTGGTGTCAAGAACACAGTACATGGTAATTGGAACAGTGGTCCCAGGTTATGTTCACGGACGAGTCCAGGCACAGTCGGAACAGTGATTCCCGCCAGGTTTTCATCTGGCGTGAACCTGGAACCACATACCAGCTCCTTAATGTCCTTGAAAGGGACCTGTATGGAGATCGTGGTTTGATGGTGTGGGGTGGGATTTTGTGACTGGTGTACGTAAACTCCTGCATGTCTTTGACAGAGGAACTGTAAGAGGTCAGGTGTATGGTGACGTCATCTTACACCAGTATGTCCGGCTTTTCAGGAGTGCAGTGGGTCCTACCTTCCTCCTGACGGATGATAACGCACGGCCCCATCGAGCTGCCATCGTGGAGGAGTACCTTGAAACAGAAGATAATAGGCGAATGGAGTGGCCTGCCTGTTCTCCAGACCTAAACCCCATCGAGGACGTCTGGGATGCTCTCGGTTGACGTACCGCTGGACGTCTTCAAACCCCTAGGACACTTCAGGAACTTAAGTCGCATAGTGCTCAGAGCCACACTTCAGGAACTCCGACAGGCACTTTTAAAAGAATGGGAGGCTATACCCCAGCAGCTGCCTGACCACCTGATCCAGAGTATGCCAACCCATTGTGCGACCTGTGCACGTGTGCATGGTGATAATATCCCATATTGATGTCGGGGTACATGCGCAGGAAACAGTGTCTTTTGTAGCACATGTTTTTTGGGATGGTTTTCTCAACTTATCGCCAATACCGTGGACTTACTGATCTGTGTCGTGTGTTTTCGCTATGTGCCTATGTTATTAGCGCCAGTTTTATGTAGTGCCATGTCACGTGGCACCACATTCTGTAATTTACTCAACTTCAAAACATATGAGGATCACAGCGGAAAGCCCTAAATGTTTTTAAAGTCTAATATGATTCACTGAGTCCACCTTCTCCGTGAATTGTGTAGCCATGTATAGCAGAATAAGTACCAGGTCTGTCATTCACTAAATCTAATGACGTGTTTCTCGGTCGTGTAAGTTGGCTAGCAGAATAGTGCACCCGCTCTCTCAAGATAATATTCAATCCCGACAGTTGCTCAAAGCGTTCACTTTCCGCAAGACTGGCAGCACTTGCACTTGGATGGCCATCTTCCATCTATCGGTGGTAAACGACTGAGACCTGGCTGATATGGGCCTCCGTTAAGTCAGCGGACTCTGTAGGTGCCCTCTGCAGATACGTGAAGCAAGCCGTTGCTCAGCAACAGGCATGGATGTCACATTGCTTTCTCGATTAAATATTGAAAAAGAGCACGTATCAGTAAATATGCGTTTCTCAGCCTGATAGAGATGTAGGGCGGTTCATGACTTTCACTTAGCTTCTCGTAGACCAACCAAGATCGGGGAGATATGTCCGGTGGTATGGCCTCAAGGTGACTGGGGTTATTTTGCTGAGATACGTGCCATTCACAGTTCCAGTCATGGTAAGCGGCTTTGTTAATCGTATATTTGAAATAAGTATGATATCTTGGTGTTAGACGGAAATGCCGTTTATAAATCCTCCTCTTTGCTAGGTGTTCGACTATTTCATTATGTAAAATACCATAATGGTCTTTTATCCACGGCAAGTGAATGTCTGTGTCATTTTTCCCTGATTTTGTGATGGTCTTCAAATAGCCGAAATATATATGTTATTGTATTTTGTAATACCTGCATAACGCATTGAGAGAACGTGAGCATATAAGCTTAAATGTATGTATACTATAATACATGGCATCTCTTATAGACAGTTCCTCCGTTTTACGATTATAAGTTTCAGTTGGAACTGTTATCAATTAACAGGTGGCATTAGAGGATATGGAGAAACCGTATTACATTCCCTCTCCTGTTTCAGAGCCAACTCTATACATACGAGTGTATTGTAGGCAGTGCTGTTCAGGACATTCCTCCCGTTTCAGACCAATGTAATTCCCATTTTTAAATCGAGCGGCAAGTATGACACTGGTCCTGTATTGAAGAGGGTGTCGAACGGATACAACAAAGACGATTTTGTATTCTGTAGCCTTCGCAATTTCTCGTACTTTCTTTTTCCTGTGAATTTCCTGTACGGTGATTGTGTTACCCCGTAATTTAGTCACCAAGTTCATGGATCGGAAATTGATAAACGATTCAAGAGTTAATTTGTCTGACAGCATCTGTATTCCTATCTCTGTTGGAGTTTCGGAAGCGTCTGCTAACAATGCATTGGTTAGACATAATTTCTTGGTTCCAGGGGTTAGGCAGATCACCCTTAACTGAGAACGTCTAGTTTGTGCAAAACAGATTTTGGTGCGTTGCTGTATACTGTGCTTCCATAGTTGAAGACCTCATATAGGATCAAAAATATCGTCGTGTCCCCTCCTCACCAGGACCTAGCAACTCCTCTTAATGTATTCGTACTTTTTTTCTACCTTGTTGTTCAGGTACTCAATATGACGATTCCCCTTTAGTTTTCGAAATAAATTCCAGTTGTAGAGGTCAAGCTGCACTTCTCATTAGAAGTGATTACGCCTTTTCCTCGTGAATATCTCCATTACAGATTTTCCTGGAGATAGGAAGTCCATTGCCGAATTCTCATTTGGTGAGCGCCTAATGTGCATCGTTTGGCGATAAATTTGTCACCGAAAAATATAACGAATGAGTGTACAGGGTTTGGAAAAAGATGTGGAACCACAGCGAGAAATGAATTCTTGAACATAAATACATATGATAACCACTCCTGCTAGTTGCTTGGTTGTATCTGACCACGAACGGAACCTGTGGAATGCTCTCAATACGTTGCAAGTGTCGTCCTTGCTCAGAACAGTATTCTGTACAGTTGTGAATACATTATGACGGAGTTAACGCCTGTAAGAGAATTCTAACGTGGTCATATTGTTGATGCTCATGTGGTGGGTGCGCCTGCAACCAAGGGAGTCAAATTGATTGGAGTTTCAAAGGGCATTGTACCGTACATACAGGCAAAGTGGGAGAATATCATCCGTTGTGTCACAACGTCGACGAAAGTATGTGCTAAGTGATAGTGACACACGGTCAATGAAGAGAATCGCGACGAAAAATAAGAGGACGGCAGCTGCGAATATCACTTCAGAGCTGAATATCGCACTTCGGAACATTATCAGCATCAAAACAACACAGTCGGGCAATTTCAGGGTAAGCTGGTAATCCAAAACCACATAGCTGGTACAAATGCTCATGACTCGAAAATATGGTGCCAAAACCTTAAAACATGGACTATGGCACATGGAAAAATCTCATTTGATTGGATGAGTTTTCTTTCACACTCTTTTTCACTTCTGGTCTAGTTTAAGAGCTAAAAGTGGTGCATCTTTAGCAATGATCTGATTTGCCATGTCGTGGTATTCCATGGGCTAAATGGTTATTCAGCAAGCATTTTGTTACCATTTTGGTTGTTTAGGCCCATCCCATGGCTCTGAGCACTATGGGACTTAACACCTGAGGTCAGCAGTCCCCTAGAACTTAGAACAACTTAAACCTAACTAACCTAAGGATATCACACACATTCATCCCCGAGGCAAGATTCGAACCTGTGACCGTAGCGGTCACGCGGTTCCGGTCTGAAGCCCCTAGAACAGCTTGGCCACTCTATCCCATGGTATAATATTTGTTACTCAAGTTCCGAGAAGATAAGACGCTTGTTCAGAGATATCGCATCTTCCACGACTGGATGAAGTGTTGCTTCTCCAGTCGCCAAAACAATCACCAATTCGCTGTATTATATGGACTTTGCGTTCTCCTTTGGCGAATAGAGTGCGTTATCGCTATCCACTTCCATCAACGTTACCTGATTCCCCACTGTTTCTCAGGAAGAACGGTATAAAATTCTCATGAAAGCCGCTCAGGACCTATATTTATCCATTCCGAGATGACAGGAAGTGTTTTGAATGTCAGCACTTTACCGATACCGTACAAGGCATAGTAGTGAGAGGTGATTTTGGTGTCTGTATATTTTTGTCCAGCCGCTGCGCATTGCTGTGGTTGGAGCTGTAGTTCAATCCACTTCCGCAACAGCTTAGGAAGGCACCGTTTTCCTTTTCGTGAGGATTCAATTGCTTTAGAAAGGAGGGGGTGAGTTTTCTGATAATTTTTCGTAAAACTTTATCCATTGTTCTCTCTTAAAAGTCTCGAGAAAGCCTTTGGTGTTTGCATTTAACATTCGATAAGCGATGTAATGTTCTCATGTTATATGCTGCTTATGTCGACCACATGCTTACCCTCTTTTGGGTATCCAAGGCAAATACCCTTGATTCCGTCAAAGAATTGGTTGTCAACTTGCATCTACAAACATCCTCCTCTGTGGAACAGAATGTGTAGCACCGTCCGAGATGTAGCGGAAGCCGATGTACGTTGGAGCTCCTATTGTTGTACAAATACTGCACAGATATATGTGTGACTGTGTGCCGAACCGAACAATGTTTGCAGGTTGAAACTGGTGCCGTGAACGTATCCGGTGGGTACTTATCGCTGCATCTCCCGAAGCGGTGTCGTTCTGCACTGGTTCATCTCCTGCGCAGGAGAGCTTCTGTAAAGTTTGGAAGGTAGGAGACGGATACTGGCAGAAGTAAAGCTGTGAGTACCGGTCGTGAGTCGTGCTTCGGTAGCTCAGATGGTAGAGCGCTTGCCCGCGAAAGGCAAAGGTCCCGAGTTCGAGTCTCGGTCGGGCACACAGTTTTAATCTGCCAGGAAGTTTCATCTAATGGCTACTTTATGACCTGACATATTCAGGGGGTCAGTCCTTTGTGCGTAAAAGCTGCTTTTTAGTATCGCTGCAAACCTGTAATTAGAGAGTGCAGACTATTCCGGACGAAACTACTACTCACATTTTCGCTAAATGTAACTGACCTGCACAAACTGGAACTCACGCCTTTGCCTTGCATAATGGTACAAGATTCAGTAAGGGTCTTAGCTCAACATATGAATGCGCTACATTTTTTTTTTTTTTTTTGTAATATCCACACAAAACCTATTTTAATGAAAACAAACCAAAGTCAACTTCTATTGCAATAAAAATTAATAATAAGTGTATATTGTGAACCATACATTGCAATACCTGGACATGAGCCTAACTAAACAATTAAATCAGTATTTCCAAAATAACCTTCTGACACATGTACTATTTCAGTCCTTTCTGTCCAAATGCTTTATACAAACTTCCATCAAATGATCATGGGAGTTCCACTTATCACACCTAACACACAAATTCCTGGTTGATTTGTGCCGTTATCTACCACTCTCCTAACATCTTCCTCATTTTCCCTTTGTTTTCTCTTGCGGCCTGCATACAGCCTCTTGCATTACAAACAGTGAAAGTCCACACGCCTCCTGATCTCCTTAGGTGCTTGACATCTCTTCTCCATTTGGGGCTTTATAAGTTCCCATGCAGGTTTGGTTAGAAAAGTAATTTTGTTCGGTGTTTTTTTCTTTCTTTTCTTAATTTATAAATGCAAATGCATTTTTTGTAGCTAAATATAGTAATTGTACATCATTACGATAGGCCAGTGCCTTGTATTTCGAGCCACATCATATTTTGAGATAGCTGGTCAATGAAGTCCATGCCAACTTTGTCATGATGTAAAATGTTGCGGTCTCAGACACTATCACACCCATTGTATCGCTGTCGATAACATCGTTATGGTGCACTGTAGAAATTACAAAACAGCTTTATTATTCTTAAGGTTGGTAAGATGCAATAGTCTTGTCCTTTGATAACCTCAAAATTAATGATTTGTCTGTTCTTTGATTCTTTGGAAGAAACTCCAAAGGTACTTTGAGTTTATTTCGGCGAAGTGTTCCCACAGAACTAAGCCCTTTATCACTGAGACTTTTAGTAAGACAATACGTCGAAAACCAGTTATCAGCTGTTATATTTCTGTTAGCAATTGGCTCCACCATTCTTATTACTACATCATGTGGGTATTGCTTCGTTTATAAGGTCCATCAGACTGCGAAGCAACATAAGTTCCAAGCATATTATACAATATTTAGTATAAACCCAGTAACATACAAACCAAATGGTAGCACAAATAGTCGCTTGAGTGACAATTGTCAACCAGAGTAACCGTGTGGATTAACTTATACTTTCTAACTTACGCTTCCTAACAGAAGCCTCATCCAAACAACAATGGTGAAACACTAACCTTTAAAGTGTAACTCCAGAATATACTAATTCACATCTGTGAACAACCCGTACGGGTGACAACATAAGAAGACGAAAACAGCTGGGTGACGTATGTCACACATGCGGCTACTCAAATTTTAAAGACTGAGGGTAGACCAAAAGGTTAAGTCCGCAGCTCGTGGTCGTGCGGTATCGTTCTCGCTTCCCGCCCCCGGGTTCCCGGGTTCGATTTCCGGCGGGGTCAGGGATTTTCTCTGCCTCGTGATGACTGGGTCTTGTGTGATGACCTCAGGTTAGTTAGGTTTAAGTAGTTTTAAGTTCTAGGGGACTGATGACCATAGATGTTAAGTCCCATAGTGCTCAGAGCCATTTGAACCAAAAGGCTAAGCAGGTTTTAAATAGTTTTACTCTCTCTGTCGTATGTTTCACATCTTTCCCCGTGCGCTGTTTGAGAGTGGAACGGTAGGAAATAGACGGAAGGTGGTTCGATGAGCCTACTGCCAGGAGCTTCTTGCGAATTGCAGAGTGGTCATGTAGATGTAGATGTATGTATCTTAACAACGATGTAAGAGACATCAGCGCTTGTTCTGCGACTTTTTACTAGGTGACGATTTTGGTTTGTATACAAAGGGTAATCCTACCTCTGCCTTATCGTACAATTTTTATCCTCTAGAGCTCCCTCTACTACCATGGTAGCTATTCTCTGACAGTTTAATACATGTGCTATTATGCAGTCCCTTCTTTACCATATGTTCCTTTTTTTCACCGATTTTACATAGAACCTCCTCTTTCCTTACATCAGTCCACTTGATTTTCTACATCCTTCGATAGCGCGTCTCATGCGCTTCGTTTCTCTTATTTTCCAATTTTTTCAGCTTCCATGATTCACTATCGTACAATGCTATGCACCATACGTACCTTCTGAGATATTTCTTTTTTCAAACTAACACCTGTTTTAGATCGTAGTAGAGGTGCTTTAGCCAAGAACGCTCTCTTCTTCTTTGATAACTTTTTACATCCTCCTTGATTCGTCTGTCATACTTTCCAGGGGACCATACGTTAGGATAAGTCGTAGTGCGTTTTTGAGGTAGGTCATTGTTAGATTTCAAAGTATCAGCTCTTTCATGTTCTGTTACTAGTTAATTACTTTCTCTTGTTAATATTTTTGTGTGAATAATAATGAAGTCACGAATAGCCTTATGTCGTGTGTTCATGCTTCGTCCGTTAACAGTAGTTATCAGTTTGGTGATATCGTGTTTGCTGTGATATCTTTCACGTATCGCATCTTTCACTTATCGGAGTATAGTATGAATGAAAATCTTGATTGGAGCGAAGCTTAATGGCAGAGTAAACTTGAAAGCTTTCATGACTACCTTAGTAAACCTGGTTTCCATTCATAAATCCTTATCTGCATCGCCTCCAGCAAGCTGTATCGTTGTAATTCTACCGTAGCCGGCAAATTAATTTTTTCTGTAACGAAACGTTTCGCTTTGTGTGGTGTTGAACACTCCATGGCGATCAGCTTGCCTTCATCGATTAACGGACTATTTTATTAGATAGAGCAAAACAAATACCGACATTGGGAACCTGAGAATCTCATGATGAATAATGTCTGATTTAATGTGCTATGCACCACGAGATGCTACTCCTTGGGTTATCAGTTTATGGTACCCAACTAACTGCATGTCCCACACATTAGGGATTTATGCTATTTTTTGCTCCATATAACCGTACCAATATAGATAATTCCTAAAGGACATGCTCGACTTTTTGTTTTCTGTCTTCTGGTGTAACATATTTTATCTCATGTTCTACTGAGAGGCACACGTGCTGGTTCTTTCGTTTTACTAAACTCATTGTCCGTATGTTTACGGAACCACAGCTAGTTAGACTTATATTCGTAGTACTGATGTTATTTTCTTGTGTGTTGAGCGAGTTTCGTGAATTAACTAACCATTTGAACTGAACTCCAAAAGACGAATAATGTGTTGTATGAAAAACGCCTTGGATTCAGAGGAATAGGAAAATAAAACCTCATAGTCATGCCGGGTCATATTCTCTTCCCATGACTTTTCTTTTATTCATAGAAGATCATATACTAGCGCATAGATTTCTCATTATTTCAAGACTTGATACAACTCTTGATCATGCGGTGGGCGACGTTTGCATACTAAAGGAAGCAGATTAAGACTAACTTTCCTTCTTACTAACAGATAATGGTATTATTTCACAAAGTGGTACTAAATAATAATCCACTCACTGTGGTGAAACGGGATGGTAGTAGTCAAGTCTGATAGCATAAACCTACCGTTAAAATAATACCGCAGTCGATGATCAAGGAGTAATGTGGAATAAGGATCATCTGTTGCTATCAAAGCTGTTGATATACTTGGGCTTTATTCAGCCCCCATAATTATTTGCGCACAGTGGGCCTCTTTTATTATCCTAATCAGTAACTTGGATACATGACCTGTTAAGCTGATTATACGACAGTCGTCGTATTAATCTGTTCTTGCTCTCTTTGTGTGGTAGATGTTTCTCCCAAACTCAGATGGTACGCCTACAGTCTCATGGATTCTACATACCAACTTGAACAACTTGAATACTCGTCTGGTTGCCACTCCCGTCGACGATTTTAGAAACTATCAAGGGAAGCTTTCTATGCCTTCTGACTTGCTTGATCACAAGTCTTTCAGAGTTCAGTTAAACCCTGCTTTTAATAGTGGTCCTTCTATGTCTTCACTTTCGACTATCATTTCTTCTCCTATTACGTCGCCAGAAACGTCCACTCCTTCGTAGAACCCTTCAATGTACAGTTTCGGCCTATCTGATCTTTGCTCTGCGTTTAACTATGGTATTCCCATTTCTCTCTTAATGTTGGAGTTGTTGCTTTCTATTTCACCGAAGATTATTTTAATTTATCGATATGTTGAATCAGTCATTCTGAAGGTCACGTCTCTATCGAAATCTTCTGTTTTTTTTTTTGTCGTTTTGTCTTGTTTTCCTTGCACTATCTATTTGTTTTCTTCAAAAGTGACATATATTGTTGTATTCCTGTTTTTTCCGAATTTTTTGTCTCGTTCTTCCGTCAATAAATTGAAGTATTTCTGCTTTTAGCATAAATTACCATTCCTGTATGCAAGTTTGTCAGTTCACCTTCTACGATTCTCCTATGTATCGATGCCCTTCCTCTTCAACGGAACTGCCATCTGTACATTATAGCGGTTTCTACAGCCTTAGAATATTTTAAATGAATATCATTATCCCATTTCTTTCCGTAATGATTCTTGGTTGCGATTCTCTTAAACTTCAGTATACTCTTCATCATTACTAAGTTGCGATGCGAATATTTGTTCATACGGAGGCCTTACAATATCCAATGTCTCATATCAGAATTGCTGTCTGACCATAATGTTATACAGTTTGAACTCTCATAAGTCTCCGTCCCTTCTCGAAGCATACCTCCTCCTCTTGCGACTTTTTAACGGTGTATTTGCTGTTGTATACTATTTAATGGATGTTTCGAAAAGTTCCAAGGTAATATTCACTGTTCGTAGTATTTCATGTCACACCAGTTACTCAGTGTTTCTGGCTGTTTTCTACATGAGGACAGTAAAGTGTAGAGGTTCGTAGACGCGTTATCTAACTAATTAACTGATTAGGATGAGGTATGGAACGATCCTACCACGACACAATACTGCGTCGGACATGGCTGCTGATTCAGGCTTCTGTTGTAGTGGGTTTTCTCTACATTTTAAATTTGTATTTACCATTGCATTTACTAATTTTTAGGTCCACGAAATGTATGCCATTATCTGTTTCATGTTCAGTATTAAATTTTGTGTTTTGATGGAGTTTGTTAAGATCTTATGCGAACTCAACAATTTCTTTAACTGTCGCATCAGATAAGAAAGATACGTCATGTACATAGCGTATGTACTATATTATTATTTCCTTTGTTGTCAAATTGAGACTTAAAAAATATGTTTCTAAATTATGTATGTAAATGTTGGCTAGCAGGGTAGTTAGGCAACTGCCCATTCTATAGTTCATAAAATTTGGCACTGAAGTTGAAGCAGTTATGTAACAGCACTAGGGTTCAACTAGCTCGTAAATTTCATGTTGACTGAACTTTTTACATTGAAGCAAATTATTTTTAATTACTGAGATTGTATCTTTTACTGGTGTGTTGTAAACACGTTAAATATATCGAAGGGTACAAACGAATGGGAATCTCCTTAAGCTTTTCTGAGAGGTAATTGATATTGTTTACACGAAAATTATATTCTGATGTAAAGGCCTTGGTTAGGATATCTCTAAGTTTTTCACTGATTTTGTAGAAAGTGCTCCTTTGGGAGTTCACAATCGGACATATAGGACAATTTTCTTTGTGAATATTTGGTTGCCATCCAAGTTTGGGGGACGAATGGCTCGTTATTGTTTGTACAGATTTTTCAGATGAGGTTAGGAGGAAGTTGCACTCTTTGAGGACTTTTTAAAGTTTAGCTTGTAATTTTAAGATTGGATAGTATTTCGTTTCCTGTACGTTGTTTTTTCTGGATAATATTAGTGTCTTATTTATGTAATCGTCTCCATACATTATTACTGCAGAATTTCCTTTGTCTGTTGTAACTATAAGTGCTTTATTCACTTGATTTCTCACTAGAATTAAAAACAAATACCACAACAAAGATAGCTAAAAAACAGCACTTTAGCACAAAATTAGTTTTTCCACAAACAATAAAATGAAACACAGTATTTTCACATCTTAGATTTAAAAACTGAAGTAAACCACAGGTCTGGCATTTATAAACTAAATTGTTCTATGTGTCCTAAGTTTAATATTGGCCGAACTGGTAGGAGTTTAAGTGTACCGTACCAGGGACAAATGGATGCTCTCAGGTTCAACAACTCACAGAAATCGACCTTTGCTGCTCACTTGGCCCAACACAAACACAGATATACAGGGAGTTACAAAAAGGTACGGCCAAACTTTCAGGAAACATTCCTTACACACAAATAAAGAAAAGATGTTATGTGGACATGTGTCCAGAAACGCTTAGTTTCCATGTTAGAGCTCATTTTAGTTTCGGCAGTACGTACTGTACTTCCTCGATTCACCGCCAGTTGGCCCAATTGAAGAAAGGTAATGTTGACTTCGGTGCTTGTGTTGACATGCTACTCATTGCTCTACAGTACTAGCATCAAGCATATCAGTACGTAGCATCAACAGGTTAGTGTTCATCAAGAACGTGGTTTTGCAGTCAGTGCAATGTTTACAAATGCGGAGTAGGCAGATGCCCATTTGATGTAAGGATTAGCACGGGGCAATAGCCGTGGCATGGTACGTTTGTATCGAGACAGATTTCCAGAACGAAGGTGTCCCGACAGGAAGACGTTCGAAGCAATTGATCGGCGTCTTAGGGAGCACGGAACATTCCAGCCTATGACTCGTGACTGGGGAAGACCTAGAACGACGAGGACACCTGCAATGGACGAGGCAATTCTTCGTGTAGTTGACGATAACCCTAATGTCAACGTCAGAGAAGTTGCTGCTGTACAAGGTAACGTTGACCACGTCGATGTGTGGAGAGTGCTACGGGAGAACCAGTTGTTTCCGTACCATGTACAGCGTGTGCAGGCACTATCAGCTGCTGATTGGCCTCCACGGGTACGCTTCTGCGAATGGTTCATCCAACAATGTGTCAATCCTCATTTCAGTGCAAATGTTCTCTTTACGGATGAGGCTTCATTCCAACGTGATCAAATTGTAAATTTTCACAATCAACAGAAGTGGGCTGATGAGAATCCACACGCAACTGTGCAATCATGTCATCAACACAGATTTTCTGTGAACGTTTTGGTAGGCATTGTTGGTGATGTCTTGATTGGGCCCCATGTTCTTCCACCTACGCTCAATGGAGCATGATATCATGATTTCATGCGGGATATTCTACCTGCGCTGCTAGAACATGTGCCTTTACAAGTACGACACAACATGTGGTTCATGCACGATGGAGCTCCTGCACATTTCAGTCGAAGTGTTCGTACGCTTCTCAACAACAGATTCGGTGACCGATGGATTGGTAGAGGTGGACCAATTCCATGGCCTCCACGCTCTCCTAACGTCAACCCTCTTGACTTTCATTTATGGGGGCATTTGAAAGCTTTTGTCTACGCAACCCCGGTACCAAATGTACGTAGAGACTCTTCGTGCTCGTATTGTGGACGGCTGTGATACAATACGCCATTCTCCAGGGCTGCATCAGCGCATCAGGGATTCCATGCGACGGAGGGTGGATGCATGTGTCCTCGCTAACGGAGGACATTTTGAACATTTCCTGTAATAAAGTGTTTGAAGTCACGCTGATACGTTCTGTTGCTGTGTGTTTCCATTCCATGATTAATGTGATTTGAAGAGAAGTAATAAAATGAGCTCTAACATGGAAAGTAACGTTTCCGGACACATGTCCACGTAACATATTTTCTTTCTTTGTGTGTGAGGAATGTTTCCTGACAGTTTGGCCGTACCTTTTTGTAACACCCTGAAAGCATTGAAGAGTTTTAGAAACATTAAATTTTGCCGAAAAAGGTAGTACAGATGAGTTTGTTGGAGAAATGAGTAATATGCCATCAGTTTCACGATAAACCTCATTGCACACTGATTGATCAACTAAAATTTAAGAACCACATGAATCCGCAAATTATCATGCAACTATTATAATTTGAAACGATAGAAACAATTAATTGACAGAGAGAAATTTCTTCATTGACCACTACCAGCATCTTTCGAACCTAAAGTATTATATGTCGAATGTATTAAATCATCAGTACTTTGTATCTTTGATAGAACTCCAGAAGTGCAACACATCTATACACATATTACTTTTTTTTTTTTTTTTTGCACATCAAATCGGCAGACGATATGAACAAATGTATCCATCACCTTGTTTTTAGTTAAGTTGCATTGATCAGCATGAACTGCAAAAGAAAATCGAACCTCTGTAACCGCGCGACCGCTACGGTCGCAGGTTCGAATCCTGCCTCGGGCATGGATGTGTGTGATGTCCTTAGGTTAGTTAGGTTAAGTAGTTCTAAGTTCTAGGGGACTGATGACCACAGATGTTAAGTCCCATAGTGCTCAGAGCCATTTGAACCTTTTTTTTTCGAACCTCTGTCCTATAACACATAAAGGAGTACTTTTCAGAAAGAAAGTGCTATGTGTAGAGGATATAAGAGTGTAAAACTCCGTAATCACAAAAACATGATAAATTTTAGGACGAAAACTTAAAATTCTTTGTAAACTATGCATCACAAAAATTATTGTTACATTTTAAGAGACACGCGTAAGGCTTGCAAGAAGACCGCACCACCATCGACGTGGGCTCCGGTCCGAAACTAGTAACGGCATAATAAAACTATTTTAAGAAAATGTGGCTAGTAGCAGTATTTCCTACAGTGTAATCCTTCATCTTTTGCTTGTGACGTCGGCATGTCAACACGAACTAATGTTGTTGGCTTTGGTTTACTATATACCGTGATGATGATGGCAACCCTATCACAATAACAGGGCCTGATGACGTGCGGCCGTTATCCGATTACGTTCCAGCGTGACAGCTACGGCAGCCCGGCAGTATTGACTGGAGGCGAGCGCTTTGTTTACATCTGGCGCGCCACCGGTCACTCGTCACTCGCAGCCGTCGCCGTCGCCATTATCTTCTTATCTCGGCTACATAAAGGAATCTGAAAGCCACTCCTCCCCGACGTCTCTCTGTCGGGACACTTCTCCGCCGCTACGCCATTGTTCGCGAGTTTCTACTCCAACTCACACACGCACAGCCACAACCGAGGCGCCGCGTTGCCGTATACCTCTTACTCTTCCGCTATCCTCCTGCTAACTCTACTCAAGGACACGCTCAGAGCGAAAGTGGGAGTTTGTACTCGCAGCAGATATGTCCACATACACACACATACACGTTCCAGCTTTCCTTATAGTACTCTGAAGGATCTGTCTACTACACCTGAAGAATTACTGCCTCCCCGTGCCTTCGTGGTCACTGATATGCGTGGTCAGAGTCAGCACATTTTCATTCCTACTGCTTTCGGTTAAAGGCGCTGCAGTCTGGAACCGCAAGACCGCTACGGTCGCAGGTTCGAATCCTGCCTCGGGCATGGATGCTTGTGATGTCCTTAGGTTAGTTAGGTTTAATTAGTTCTAAGTTCTAGGGGACTAATGGCCTCAGCAGTTGAGTCCCATAGTGCTCAGAGCCATTTGAACCATCCTACTGCTTGCTTGGTGAATGGTGAGCAGCTAGTATTTACTGTACCTCAAGGACAGGACTAGAGCTGGCTGGGGTGGCCGAGCGGTTCTAGGCGCTACAGCCTGGACCCGCGCGACCGCTACGGTCTCAGGTTCGAATCCTGCCTCGGGCATGGATGTGTGTCATGTCCTTAGGTTAGTTAGGTTTAAGAAGTTCTAAGTTCTAGGGAACTGATGACCTCAGCAGTTAAGTCCGATAGTGCTCAGAGCCATCTGAACCATTTGACAGGACTAGAAGGAAAACAGAAAGCGCCTTTTGTAAGGTATGACTGAAGCACCGATAGTGGTTCACGAAACCCCCTGTTCTTCGACTGATGCTTTGTCGCAGAAATTGAATTTCGGTTTCCTGTATACCACTGTCTGCCTTTGATAAGTGATCATTATATTGATCTTAGTCCTCATAGTAAATCAGCGTTCCGAGTTATCCGGACATGTTCGAGTTACTTTTAGGCCTGCTGGAACAGAGCAGTACCTAGTAATGACAACAAGGCATTAAAACCATATCCTTTTTTTTAAATAATGCGTTTTCTTTCAAAGCCCATGTAGTATAAAAGTTATGAAAGGTCAACCTTTTAAAGTGTTTCTTCTCTTTAAGCACATACGTGTTAAACTCCCACAATAACACTGACTATTCAAATTTCGCACCAGTCGCATAAGAGTAGCGCCACTACGAGCATAAAAGTCTGGTTTGCTTTAAGTACACGCTATAACCTTTCTGAGCGTTAGCTACCTTTGAGATCTGACGTGGTGATTTGATCTTAGTCTAGAATAAAGGGGACAAAGAC
The DNA here is from genome assembly GCF_023864275.1 of Schistocerca cancellata. NCBI lineage: Eukaryota > Metazoa > Arthropoda > Insecta > Orthoptera > Acrididae > Schistocerca > Schistocerca cancellata. Next base: position 277,973,613 of record NC_064628.1, read on the forward strand.
GCCATTATCAACAAGTCACTGAATTTGAAGGAGGTTGTGTAACTGCAATACGAGAAGCATCATGTTCCTGCTGTGATACTATAGTAAGACTTGGCATAAAGGTAACCACTGCACATGAGTACTGGCAGCGGTGGTCACGGAATGTCATTAATGTAATTAATGTAATTAATAAAAATAAAGTAAACGAAAAATTGTTGCGGTCAACGACTGGAAATGATTAATTTTTGTGTGGCTGAAACCAAGTAAGATTAACACCGATCCGATAAAAAAAAAATATATATATATAGGTCGGTAGAGCACTTGGCCTTGAAAGCTAAATGGCCTGAGTTTGAGTCTCTGTCCGACACACAGTCTTAATCTGCCAAGAAGTTTAATATCAGTGAACACTCCGGTGCAGTGAAAATTTTGGTGCTGAGATTTTTTCTGTCAGTGTATTTCTGGATAAAGGAGTCGACATATTAGTTGAAGCCGAAAGGGTGTTACGACATGTGTCGTCGTATGATCTGCATTATATATTTCTGTTATTATTAACTTATGACTGTTTTCAACTTTATCTTATGGTTTTATTTATTTATTTATTTATTTATTTTTAGAATACCTACTCATAGCTGAAAGAAGTGACTGACCGATGCCTGGGCTTAAGTCAATCTCGTCCCCTTATAAAACAAATGTGTTGGTTATCAGCTCCTTGAATGGTGCTTTATTACCGTTAATGTTTCTATTATTTAAGTTTTGTTAATTTTCGTTCTCTCACTGTTTATGGGCCCAATTTTAAAATTTGTTTTAAGTATTTAAAGGAATAACTTGAAGCGTCATTTTCATAGTGTGATTTATTTTGCGGTGTCTCTTATAATGTCTGTTTTGGATCGTCCTATTTGTCAGTGTTGTTTGAATATCGTTGAGGCAAATAAATCTTGCGAGAAAACCTTACACTATTTTGGGTATGTCGAGTCTATCAGCTTACCAGTCGCAGCTGCATGTTGTCTACCGTTTCTGGACGCTCCAGTACTTGCTTTTATGTGTTACTGATTACTACTATGCTACGATCGCTCAACGTTCTGACGTGGAGGTTATTTCGCACCCTTGTTTGTCCGTTCTATGCGCTGTGTTCTATCAAACGAAACGCGGCAAAACTGAATTTACTCCGAGGTGTTCTAATGTCTCTCACATTCTTCTTATGGGCCTTTCGACATATGCAAGCCATAGGCTCTAGAATCGTTTTACATTCTTTATTATCAATTCTCGAAGCACGATATGAAACGATCCTTGAAAATACGATACTTTTAAAAGAAATAGTTTTAAGACTTTTGTGAATCTACGAAACATTTTCCTCAGTGAAACGGCCGTTAAGAAATCTCGCATTACCTAAATTCCTCTAATTTATTCTGGCGGAAAAATGGAAAGAACTAAATACCTTGTGTTCTGCCTTACGGGAGGTCTTGTCATGGGGGAAGCCTCGTCTGAGAGGTCAACCGCATGAGCGCCTAGGGAAGTGATTCCCCTTGAGGCTTGCCGTTGCCTTCTACTGATGATGATGAAATGATAATGAGGAGTACACAACACCCAGTCCATGAGCGGAAAAAATCTCATACCTAGCCGGGAATCGAACCCGTGCCCCTTCGAGTGACAGACCGCTGCGCTCACCACTCGGCTATCGGGGCGGACAATGAAAACAAAGCCTCAAGTTGTATTCTGTGGTACTAGGTCAAGGTAGAAAGATTGCGTCCCAGTACGGAAATTAGGATGACATCATTGTTACTGAGTATTCATTAAGCTATCCGGCTTTTTGGCCGCTACTGTTGGCGGTGATTCGTCCAACGGATGGAGAAATTAAGCCCTGCGGTGCACTCGGAGCCTTTTGAGAGGCGTAGTCTATGTGCTGGAAACGTATTTAATTCTCTCCTTTTTCTTAATAACATGCAACAGAAACATTTAAACCTATCTACTTTAAGCTGACAACATTTTAGACATTTATTCTTCCTTTCCTGTAGCAATTACGAATGTAAATTTCATCTGTGAACGTAGTATTATTTTCAGTACCGCTATGATCTTAGATTATTCCTGTTTAGCATATCTTACGCTCTGTCTTTTTGTTTTGGTTTGCACACGCAGAGTTTATCATGAAGGCTCATCGGGTAATCTGTGACGTCAGGCTCACTGAGGTATAACGTACTCTCTCAGGGTGTGAGAAGAGAGACTGTGTCTTCCAGCAGCTATAGCTCTGGCCCGGCATATTGGCGGGTGCTGGCAAGCATGATGCCGCATTTGTGTCTAGTCTCTCGTAACACCTCCCTCCCTCTATCATCCACAAATAGCACCGCTGAGCCTTGGTACTTGTCTAGTTCGAGGGCCAGTAGAGCGTCAGTAGCGAGCGTTGTGCAGATATTCGAGCATTTCTTATTTGCCATTGCTGTTATTAAGTTATTAGTTTTGTTAGTTCGGCTCGAAGTAAAAAAGTGTATTTTGTGGTATTATTTGTGCAATTTATTTAATAAGTGGAAAAGATTGTTTAAGATGAAAACTGAAAAGCTGCAACAAAGAGAGATTACCCCTATGGTACGTGAGGCGGGTTTGCAAACAACTCCAACAAGACGCACTTTGACAATAGGAAGAATCCGACTAAAAAAGATAACTGAGTTTCGGTGGCAAAACAAATCTATAATCCTCGATGTGTATAAATATTTAAAACATCTTGCAGATAATGACAGTGAGGTGTTGGCATTTACATGCACTACCGCTGGGAAAGATTTGAGGGACTTAGACACAATCGATAGCCATGATATCAAGAAATACAGTGATATATTCCCGAAAACAACATACATTGTAACAAGAAAAACTTGCTAACTTAGGGGCTATTTGTGCAGCACCTTGGGGCCTTGATTTAAAATCTATCTGGCGCGTGTGTGATGATGAAAAATCCCCAACGTTCAATTCTCTCAGGAAAAATCTTAAACAACAGAGTCCTTTTACTAAACTAAACGACTTTGACAAATACGTTGTTAAGCGGACAGACTATAAATTTTACCACCTAGGCGAGTACCTAATATCAGAAAAATGATCTGGAAAACAAGGTAGGTATTTACAGCAATCAGTCACTTGTCAATTATGTTTTATTGTGGATCTAGATTTCACCTATCTCAAAACTAACATTAGTGCGTTTAGAATATGTCATGTTGATCTGTTACTCAGTTTCGCTAGTGTGCTAGTTCACTTAAAATCCCAGTAATTATATTTTTACGTAGTTTTGTTAGTGTAATAATTTGCTAAAAATTCCAGTATTATTTACCATGATATGCGATTTTGCCACTCATTTACGTACATTTACATTCCAAATAAACATATAATACCTGGCTATAACAATTTTACACACTGTAGACTGCAACTAATGAATTGAATGAAAAGGCTTTTAAAATGTTTCTAAACTCAAATACCACACAGGTACATGGCTTACATAACGATATGACTGACATAGGCTAATACAATATTTCACAGCAATCACGCGGTTACATTGATTTTGGGGAAAGCAGGCACAATTAGAGCGAGTAACTGAGATCCATGCCACTATACAGTCTGGCAACAGCATATTAGCAGCTACCCGCCAGTACGCCCCACCAGAGCTATAGCAGGATACAGACGAATTTCTTGCAGAGGATGACACAGTCAGGAGCTCTCTCAAAAGTATGAGGAAGGCAGTTCGTCCTTCAGCCGATGGGAGACCAAATGATTCTTATACGTCGTTTTCTTTGCCTCAAGGCTTTTTTAATGGTTGTTTACGATGTCGGAATACTACTTATTCGCCCTGCTTGGTTTCAAATTGGAGTTAGTCATTCTTCCTCCTATATGGGAATCGTAACTAAAGTAGCACTAGTCTCACTTTCCTTTTCAAGGTCTATTTGTTAATCACGTTAAGACAGAATTTTAGTTTCATATAATGGCCTGCTTTGTGTTTATGTGTGTGTGTGTGTGTGTGTGTGTGTGTGTGCCTTTTGCTAATAGCTATATTACTGGCACAGTCATTTGACTTTTGGAGTTCTTTGCTATAGACATGTGACGCTTCAGTTCCTGGGTTACTTTTCCTTTTCTTCAGCGCATTCTTCGATGCACAATAGCATTCAAGCAGTCTCTATCATTGTCATTTTGCCATCTTGACTTTTTACGAAGAAACAATATGAATTAAAACACCATGATCACCCTCCAATTCTAGAAGGCAATGTGGCTACGACTCTGCATTGCAAGGATTCGACAAGCCTTTCGTTGGTGTTCCGTGGTTTGTGGCACCACATGTCTACTTATACGCCACACAGTTCCTGTAAATCACGGCCCAGCAGTTTGTGGGGACGGAGCTAGTGCCAGATAGCGTCCCAAATGTCTCTCATGTTTTAAGATCAGAATAATGTAGTGGCCATCACATTGTGAGTTCACTACCATAATCCTCAAACAACTGCAGTACAATTCTGACATTGTCACATGGACAGTTATCCTGCTGGAATACGCCATAGCTGTTAGGGAAGACATCAAGCATGAAGGGGTACAACTGGTCCCCAATAATGATCACGTAGACCACTACTGTCATGGCGCCTTTGATTACTACCACTGGTCCCATGGATACCAGGGTAAACGTCCCCCATTGCACAAATCTGGCCTCACCAATCTGCACCTGTGTCGTAGTTCATCTTTGGAGTAACTGTTAGCTTAACTGATAGTGTATCCAGACACAATCATCCATATGACGTAACAAGAAACAAGGATTATAAGACCAGGTGACATGTTTCATAGGTTTATAGTCCATCTCGATAACCCTGGTCCACTGCAGCCTTAACTGACGATGTCGGGTCAGCACGGGAACACGTAGAGATCGTCTGCGGTTTGGGCCTTTGCTCAACAATGTGCTCTGATTTACAACATATCGTCGCTTATTTGCTTTCCGAGCAGGCAAGCCTCCATCCTGCACACTGTGTGGTGATGCGTGGTCGGAACACTTGGTCGCCTTCTCATCCTTACATCATTCTTTATCTACGTTCCAGAGACGATCACGACTGTAGCACGCAAACAATCACCATCTCTAACATTTCCGAAATTCTCGTTCCCAGACATCGAGCCATAACAATCTTCCCTCTGTCAAAGTCCCCTACGTCGATGACTTTCACCCTTTCTGCCCCGTATCATGGGTGGAATGATTACCCACTCGTTTCTGCGACCATTGCATACTTTTCTCATGGGACCATATGCCTGCAATACCATTAGGCTGAATTTAGTTTCACCGCAGGCAATAGTTCTAATTTTTGAGCCCATCTGTGAATGTTAGTGTCCTGAAGACCAGGACCTTTAGTCCCTTCAATAAACTTTAACAGGATATTGAGAATATTGAAACTGAAAGTACCAGACCAGGAAATTTCAGCAGCCTTAGATAAATATTCCATGATGAGAAACAGAAATAGATATACGTGTCCATGAAAAATACGTGGGCAATAATTTCGCTGATCACTGAACACTGTGCCTCTAGCAAAGGTAAACGTACACCACATATGAAAGATGACAATAAAAAGGGACAAACCATTCGGATTGTCTCTTTTCATTCACATTTGATAAATAATGCGACTATATACGAGCTGAGTTAGGAAGCGTCTGATAATTTAGATTTACGTTTGGGTTAATGTGATTACAATGGTTTTATACACTGATTTCACATCCTATTTTTCACATTCTTTAATTTGACTGGATACTGGCTACTTCAGTTGCCCTCCTGAGTGAGCCATAAACGAAACCGATTTCCTGAGGCCCGGGGCAGCGGGTAATTCGCCGAACTGCTAACGGGGGGTTCAACAGGTAGAAACTACCCTCGTGTTGTCTTGAGGAAAGTCGTCTCGGCTAACGTCATACTGGTGCCCATCCTATTGTGCGGTTTATTCCACGTATCCACTTTGGACGGCCGAGTTGAAAGCATTCCTTCTGCATAACGGAACTCTGCTTGGCAAGAGGTGGGCGTCCATGCAGTGCTAAAAATTGAACATTCAGATGATAAACATCTCTCAGCTGTCCAAAAACGACGGCGAAACAGCTATAACATATTACGGGTTCAGAAGACACCGCAGAGTTGATGTAAAGGGTTGAGGAAAGTTTTTAGCTTTTCCCACGGCCTGTGATGCGAGCTAGCTGCTTCTTCCGTGGGCAGCAACTGCTGACCTTGACGTGAACTCAGGAGGACATAACACACAGAACACAGATTTTAGGAAAAGTGGGGAGTAAATCGCCGGCCGTTGTGGCCGAGTGGTTCTAGGCGCTACAGTCTGGAACCGCGCGACCGCTACGGTCGCAGATTCGAATCCGGCCTCGGGCATGGATGTGTGGCATGTCCTTAGGTTAGTTAGGTTTAAGTAGTTCTAAGTTCTAGGGGACTGATGACCTCAGAAGTTAAGTCCCATAGTGCTCAGAGCCATTTGAATCATTTGACAGGCCTAGAAGGAAAACAGAGAGTGCCTTTTGTAAAGTCTGAGTGAAGCACTGATAGTGATTCACGAAACCCCCTGTTCTTCGACTGATGCATTGTCACAGAAATTGAATTTGGGTAAATCAGCGTTCTGAGTTATCCAGACATGTTCGAGTTACTTTCAGGCCTACTGCAACAGAGAAGTACCTTTCTTCTCTTCTGGCGGGAGATTTTGGTTACAGGGAAAGAATTACACCAGTGGCAGAACTGTTTAGCTTTAAGAGTATTGGTCGCCGAGATTCGTGGTGGGGATAAGTGAGCAGTCTCCTCCTTACCGACCATAAATTAGATACTTCATCTCTGAACTGGCACTGAACGTATCGGAACTCCGCAGGCTTCACTCTCAACTGGAACAGCAGACACCATTTGCAGAGAGGAGCCAGTTTTTGAATCCTCGGGAGACTGGTTGTAGCAACCGTGTTTGATGACAGGTAAACACCACGTTGCCGTTTTGCTCGTATCGTACCAACGATGATGGTGAGTATAACTTGCTGCTTCGATACATTAGGACCATCACGAACTAGAAATTAAGAATGGTGTTCTGGTTCATTTGCCTAAGTTCTTCAGCACATTCTAAGTTCCATGGTCTTCTTGGTTTCTCTGGTCATCACTTGGACAACCGATAGTAATTTTTGTGACTTCCTGACTTACGTAGACCCTTGTTCATTCATACGTCTTTTTGTAATAAACTAATGATTTCACTCAAATTATGTCTTTGATTCGAGTAGATAGTCTCTATCTGGTCATATTTATTATTTTTCAGTGATAAAGTGCATAGTTCACAACTGGGGCCGCTGTCTTTCATACCGTTGGGTACGTTTATTCCAGCACTCGGTATTAGGGCTGTGTCTGCATCGGGGTTACTTTTGATATAGTTAACATCACTCACAAATACATGGGGCTTCGCCAAACAGGAAGAAGTTTAATTGCTTCAACTATAGGCGAATGTAAACAAGTAACTGAAGATTTTAATAGATATACTTTGAAATATGCCCAGAAATTAGTTACAATAAGAATACAATAAAGTATAACGACCATATCGTAAAGGAAATACTATTACACAATGAAGTGATGGATATTTTTGTTGAGTTGTCGTATTTTGGGATGAGGACAACGATTGACTGAAACAAATGCTAAAACCGGAAGACTGGAAGCAAATGCAGTTTCCGTTGTATCTCTAACAGAAAATTTACTTTACGTATGTATAATCAGCTTTGACTTTTGAAGTGAGACATGGACTTTTAATTAGAACGTTACGTAAAATCACAGGGGTGCTCAATAAAGAGGTTCATGTGTGAGATTAGTATGAGATACATACTTGAAGGTTCTCCAAGCCGGAAAAAATAGCAACACGAAGAAACAGTTGTGCGACATAAGCGAATGTTGGTAGGCGCATTTCTGGGAGTCAAGAACGCCTGTAAGGTGACGAAGACGCTGTTGTCAACATCTCACTGAGTTTAATGAGATCGTGTAATAGAGCGATACTGCTGAAAGAATTCGCAGGAATGTCGTCACTGTATATGATTGCTGGCACTGGCGTCATAGCAAGCTACTGTGAATGATTCCTGGGAGCGGCGGTGACGATGATGTAGCGGACGGAAGAACAGCGGGCCCTGGACGGCCAGGTGGCCTACCGAGAGGTAAGAGAATCCTGCTCGGAGTTTGGATTTGTCACATCTACCTCTTGTAGAATACTGCTGCGTGGTGTGGGGTCCTTACCACATAGCGATGACGGAGTACATCCAAAAAGTTCATAGAAGCACGTTTTGTATTATCGTGAAATATGGGAGAGAGAGTGTCACTGAAATGATAGAGGATTTGGGATGGACATCATTAAAAGAAAGTCGTTTATCATTGCGATTGAATCTTTCCACAAAATTCCAATCACCAACTTTCTCCTTCGAATGCGAAAATATTTTGTTGACACCGACCTACATAGGGAGAAACGATCACCACGATAAAATAAGGGAAATAAAATAAGTGTTCGTTCTTTCCGCGCTTTATGAGATTAGAATAATAGAGAATTGTGAAGGGGGTTCGAAGAACCCTCTGCCAGGCAATTAAATGTGATTTGCAGAGTATCCATGTAGATGTAGATGTACTCATGAAACAAATTGGATTACCAGCCATAGCTATAATCTAAATGAAAGTGGTATGGAGGTGAGAGCCTCATATAGGAAGGCGAATGGACGAATGAGTCGTTCGCTAGGATCAGAGAGGGCCGATAGACAGAGGCGACGAATTCATGTAAAGCAGATAGACGAAGTGAGGAAATATGTTGGAGCAACGTGGATACATGTTGATGAATAAAGTAGTACACAACGAAATTTGAAGGAGTCTTTGTCCAGCGGTGTATATTAACTAGCTAACGCTCATGACAATGATAGTTCCATAAAAGAAATACAAAGATCAAATAAATTCAAATGTTGTTGTCTTATTACAATAGTTTCTTTTATGGGCATTAGAGAGGGACTTCACTAACACTGAGCCCAATTTTAGTAAGATACGGCAGCAGCCACATAACCTCTTTTTTCACTCTTTAGATACTATCAAGGCTGTTTAGCAGCAGGAGATTGAGTCCATCGCGGAAAAATTGGTATTAAGTTATATGATCATAGTAGCGATAACTGACTACTATTCGCTTCTTCGATTAAGATCTTTCGGAAGGCAGTGCTCGTCAAGGATACGGAGAGGTAATAATCGGTCAGATCGAGGCCACAGCTGTTTAGCGAACATGCAGAAATATCTGATGGTCCTTGCTTCTGTCGGAAGATTTATGTCGTATTGATTTCAGGTTTCGAAACATGGCAGTAAATTGGCAAATCTATCTCACGTTTGGTATTCATCGACTGGGAACCATTGTGGTTCAGCTGATAGAAATGATGATAGATGGTAGCAATTCGTGCTTAAATGACAGTTGTCTTCCAACACTCTTCATCAAAGAGTGAATAACGTCCAATTTTCTTGTGCAAATATGACAATGAATGTATCCGTCAAGAAAACATTTGAGTTCAGGAAGGAATGGTCAGTAGTAAATTCAGTTTGCTCTGATACGTGTGAGGTATTGTTATAAGTTAAGGGTAGTATGTATGTTTCTTGTGGATATTTTATTGCGTAGACCAAGTCACGCTAAAATCTAAAACTCATCTGCAGCCGTAGCTCCAATGCTTTTCTTCACAGAGTCACACATCACGTCCATCCCTTTGATACATTATTTATCCTTCAAGCTATCGAAATAATACTTTCGGTAAGTAATTGGAAACGAAGAGTTAGCTCTGTGATGAATGCTCTTAGTTTTCTGTGTAACAAGGTATTGAAACAATTGGGAGGAACTTGATTCAGTAACATTTACCAGAGTTGTTTTCCAACTGAATTCCAAACCATTTGAACCTAGTAACAATTGTTACTGTTCACTTTCCAAACGGACTCATGAAAGAGTGAAATACGTCACATGTGACACCAAGACTGGCAACAGAGAAAAGTGTCCCCTCAATTAACATATAAACGCAGTATAATGGATTCTGACCTGCAATGTATCGGTAGTTATTATCAGGTTTAGTAAATTACCGCTTTTTCTTGTTGGAAAACAGATTAACTACAAACCCTAAAAGGATCATATCACTGTATGTTTCTGTATATGGACTTAGAGAAAAAACAGTACCTTGCAATCTAGAGCCTGACCACTGAAATATATATCTAACTAGCGAACCAGGCAATGTTTCTAAATTGATAAATATTTATTGGAACTGGATATACGTCCAAGTCGGGGGTATCCCTGGGAATTGTATGAAGACCCATATTTTGGCTCCTCGTAGCGAATTCGTTCACTTTGAAGATATGTAACTCTAAATTGTAATAAATCTTATAGAATATGACTAGAAAGGACTCCTTTGTTTGCGTTTTTGGTTTTTATCATAGTCAAGATTTTTAAAATATTTGTACACGTTAAAACTGAAGAACTTCTGGATATAAAAGATTTTTGTTTTTATTTTATTCGGTGTGGTAAGAATGTGAACTGGTTTTCTAAACTACCAATTCTTAAACTAGCAACATACAACTGGCCATGCGAGAAACACTCTGAATGTCAATCACTTGCAACGAATTTGAATGTCTGATCATGATCCTGTTCTGTTGTTAATGCAAAAGATAGGTATCTTGTTTGGGAAATGAAGTCACTTAAAAAGATTTGATAAATGGGTTGGGATGTTTCGTATACGGCACTGCTGCTGAATGTATGAAGTTAGTTGCATTAATGACACTATTTCATGTAATTTTAATGTGAGATCGGGAAGCATCACAAAGTTTTCGAAAATTCAGATAGAGTGGTAGTATTCTAATTATAGGCTAAGCCGATGAGATAAAAATTGCAGCTTTCCTAATGTACAGATTTTCTGTTAAATCGAATATGATAAAGGAACAGCACATTGCATATACAATATCTGTGTGAAATTATATGTACGGAGAAACAATACGTATGTGAGAAACAATTTGTCTAACGCATTTTCAGAGCACAGCACAGCATTTTCTTTCTCGTAGTAGGTTTTAACAGAATTGTTGTTTTAAGATATATTTATATTGGAAGTAAGTTGAACATGCAGTTTTCCATGTTGTTGCTGAAAACGTGTTAGTTTTCTGTTGCTTATGACTACTCTGTTGTTTATGACTATAGCCTCGAAGCCTATAACTCGTGGGTTGTTACGCTGGATGCATTCCACTGAGTTTCGTTTGTGAGGAATCCGTACATTAGCTCCACTTATTTTTCGATTTATCAGTATGTTGGCAAATGTTTTACCATTTGACGGGAACCCTTGGTTTCTGATTGTGGCTCTCCCAAATATCCATCTCTACAGCAGCTATTACCATCTCACTGGAATAAATACCTTCTTACAGAAGCCCATATTTCACACCCAGGCAATAGCGTAACAGTGCCGTTTATTAACGTACCACCACTAAACGTAACGGATATCGAAATAGATCCTGAGGGCGGTATTACCATCGAAGTCCCGTTTGAGTCTTTTTAAAACGTAAAATTCATATTTTCGTCTCTGCTGTCTGCTTGTCAAGACAGCTGTTCATCTTTCATACTCTCACGCCCATCACGAAAATGCTGACACCATCGACAAACCATGAGCTCTAAGGCCACATCGACAATGAATGGGTGGAGCTCTTGGACGACTCACACCACGTGCCATGTCGTAGCGGGCAAACGCACTAAGACCATTCTCAGAGGTGTGGAAAGCACGTCTGTTAGGTAGTGTCACGCAAGGTCTTAAGGAAGAGAAACACTTTCTGTGAAAGGTGCGTGTTGCCAGATGCAGTCACATTACGCTCCGTGATGCAAAGGAACGTTTCTGAGCGAAAAATTCATTTTCCTGCTGTTTTGTTAACTTTTCTCAGTATAACTTTGACAAAATCAGTTTCTAAACTAATCTTGTACAGTGGTGATCAAAAAGACCTTTGGGTGAGAGCTGGCTAGAATTACAGCGGTGGACATCTTCGTCTTGCTCGGATTCTTCAATACAGGTGAGCTCCGACATTTTAGCGACAGATATTCTCAAGTTTTAAGTGTGATTGTTAATTTGTGTATCTAACTTGCTAGAGCTGTTATATATTTGAAGAGAAGCATTTGTATAGCCATCAGCTGTGCACAATCAAATTTATTCTTTACAGGTTTCCGTTTCTGCAACCATCATCACTGGAGAGAAGCAGCACATCAGCTGGATGAAAATTGCGTACTTCTCAAACAAGACTCATTACTATACCAAATACAACGGTATCTTACACTGATTTGTACAACACACATAATTTAGCCAATGTCATAAATTACACAAGCAGATTGCGTACAGATTAATAAAGTAGTTCCTCAAGTTTGAGATTGTGTTCGGTACCTAATATTCCTAGTTGTCAACAGGACATGACATAAATACCTTCCGTCCTTGAAGTCATTCTTCTGTTTTCAAATGAAGTAAACGTTTTTGTTATAATTGCTTTCCAACAAAAGAGGACCATTTAAGCATAAATGGTTAGATCTTCAGGATAATGTTATAAACTTACTGGAGTCTCTTGAGTAAAGATTTTTACTACTGTAGATCGTTTCCCTGTACGTGAAACAGGAGGAACTTCTTTTCGATCGTGCAGGAAGAAGGGACTCGTACACCTCGTGTTTTCACAGCGTCATCATGGCCTCGGAAATAATCAGTGACAGGCTCCACGCCAAACCCGAAATGTAGATTCTTTTGAATGGCACTTTACGCGCTGATTCGTTCCATGGCAAAGTACCATGTCGCGGTATCTGAGGAAATAACAAAAAGCTACAAATCTACAAACCCTTATTAGACAATTCAGGAGATATCGCATTGGGCAGTAAAGATAATAACCGCTACCCCGACGTTAATAAGTGACAATAATATACACTCCTGGAAATTGAAATAAGAACACCGTGAATTCATTGTCCCAGGAAGGGGAAACTTTATTGACACATTCCTGGGGTCAGATACATCACATGATCACACTGACAGAACCACAGGCACATAGACACAGGCAACAGAGCATGCACAATGTCGGCACTAGTACAGTGTATATCCACCTTTCGCAGCAATGCAGGCTGCTATTCTCCCATGGAGACGATCGTAGAGATGCTGGATGTAGTCCTGTGGAACGGTTTGCCATGCCATTTCCACCCCAGGTTCATGGAGACGGTTGCGAATGGTCCTCGCCGATACCCCAGGAGCAACAGTGTCCCTAATTTGCTGGGAAGTGGCGGTGCGGTCCCCTACGGCACTGCGTAGGATCCTACGGTCTTGGCGTGCATCCGTGCGTCGCTGCTGTCCGGTCCCAGGTCGACGGGCACGTGCATCTTCCGCCGACCACTGGCGACAACATCGTTGTACTGTGGAGACCTCACGCCCCACGTGTTGAGCAATTCGGCGGTACGTCCACCCGGCCTCCCGCATGCCCACTATACGCCCTCGCTCAAAGTCCGTCAACTGCACATACGGTTCACGTCCACGCTGTCGCGGCATGCTACCAGTGTTAAGGACTGCGATGGAGCTCCGTATGCCACGGCAAACTGGCTGACGCTGACGGCGGCGATGCACAAATGCTGCGCAGCTAGCGCCATTCGACGGCCAACACGGCGGTTCCTGGTGTGTCCGCTGTGCCGTGCGTGTGATCATTGCTTGTACAGCCCTCTCGCAGTGTCCGGAGCAAGTATGGTGGGTCTGACACACCGGTGTCAATGTGTTCTTTTTTCCATTTCCAGGAGTGTATTTACGACCAAAGTGGAAGTCAGAAGAAGTAAAAACTGGTCTTACCCGAGTAATTGTAAAGTACAAGTATTAGTGATGTGGAATGCTGATACATAAATAATGTACTATACGATTTCTTTCTTCCCAACCTTAACAGTTGCTAAGATTGCTAAACAACTCCTACTTCAAAACTGGATTTCGACCTACCAGTTACAGGAAAAAGAGATACAACGAATCTAAATGCAGTAACAAAACTGTGTTACAAGGTTATAAAAATATTAAGGAGACAAGGCGATCAGCGGTCTCCCAAGTGTGCTGAATTCTAGTGTGGTATCACTTTTTATTTGCTTCAGGCACAATCTGTTCTTTGTATTCTTTTCTGTTCCTTTAATGAATATGCTGAAGCTATATAAATTATCGTTTATATAACAATTCGACTTTTACCTGCTGTAATGTTGATATTTATTATCACTAAACGCTTTTCGTCTTCAGCAGTTGTTCGTAAATATTACTGAGATGATAGTCGGTCGTGGTCCTTAACGATTTAGCTGAAATTATGATGTTGCTCACGGAACGCCCGATTGCTTCATCCGTTAAGATGAAATCTTCGTAGAGGTTTTAATATTGATGATACGCAATGTGAATGCTGACAAGAACAAGCCACATGACAAATGCTTCAGTACCTTCTGTGACCAACGTCCTACAAGGACGATATTCATGCCAACCCGAGTGCCTTGGACGTTGCAGAGTTTCCAACACATACCGCATGAAGATATACATTCATCACACGTATTTTGTTTTCACCGTCTAAGTATGTAATCTATTTACTGATTTGACAATCAATTTGTAATTTCTGTATTTATGACTTGAGAAGAAATACACTGAAAACGTCTTTCGCACAATAATGGAATAACAAATATCGACACTCCCGCACATAAAAACGATTTTGTTCGCAAACTATTAACTTTTCTTTGTCCTGTATTTCGCTTAAATCGAACTCAGTCAGTGCTGGTGGGCAGTATTTTGTACATTTCTGTACAACTGCGTACCACACTTCTTTAACAGTGTTTTGAACAAGCCAGCGCTAATCCACGTACTGTATGGGTAATAGTTCTCTGAATCACAATAGCAACATAATTTATTTAAATTTTAAGACTACTGTAGGTTTTTATCCAACTGTTTCACTGAGAAGTCTGTGGGACCATCATATTTGTATCATTTACTCTCTATACACAGAATACATTTTCTGCAGTGACTTCGAGTATGTAGTGCACACAGAAATCTGCTAGTGAGCGTCCTGCGGTCGCTTTCGTGATTAGCGATATAGAGGTCACCGTATAGCCTTTCTATTGCTGAGAGACACATTGAAATGTTGTGTAACAGAATTCATGGAGCCATGTTTGCTCCAAAATATAGTACGGCAATATTAAATTTTTATTCTGTTAAGCATACTACGGAACATTTCATATAAAACATCAAAATATTTAAAAAAAATTAAGTATCACAACTTTTAGAGCCACCATGTTCTGAAGAATCATCTTGTAATGATCTACAGTTTCGAAAGTAGCTTTCTCTCGCTGTGTCAAATGTGTAACTGGTGTTTATATTTGAGATTGGTTTAGAATATTGTTCTGCTTAATCACATGCCTACAGTTTGAACATCTTGGCTGGTGTAGGTGTTGGTAAGTTCGTGACTTTCAGGAAATGAATTAGGAGGTTTATTTTGTATACATGTACACAGTGACGCAATTGAGAGAACCTACATCGATACTACTAAAGACTGACTAAACGTGATCAAGAAGTGACTGTTCATTACAACCTATACTTATTATGCTGTATACGAATGAAGTTATGATACCAAAGGAAGCTAAATTGAGAGCGTTGCTGGCTTGTTCCTAGCATTATAGAATGAAATTGTAAAGATTGAGACAAGAAACTATACGTCCACTGGTTCATCCTCCAACCCATATATCACTTTTGAGACTTGAAATAGTCGATAAGTTGGTCAGTTCCTTCCTTGAGTCTTAGGGCACGAAAAATATTAGTAAGATTATAACGTGGCTGCATATATAGAAACTCACAGAGTATGATGTTTTTATCAGTCCAAAATCACAAGACAACACTTCCAGGAAATTTCCCCTTGCCGTTCAGCTGAGAAGTTGGAAAGTATTGAAACCTTCCTGGATTTCTTGCCTTCTGCGTACGCTGCTCTGTAATCATCTCTCTCTCTCACTCTCTCTCTCTCTCTCTCTCTCTCTCTCTCTCTCTCTCTCTCTCTCTTTCTCCCCCTCCTTCCCCTCCTCATCCTCCCCCTCCTCTCTCTCTGTCCCCCCACCATCCCCCCTTACACACGCACACGCACACATACACAAGTAGGGCGTGTAAAGGGAAGAGGGGGAAGGGAGATAGAGGGGGAGAGAGCAAGAGAGATATAGACAGAGAGAAAGAGAGAGAGAGAGAGATAGAGAGAGAGAGAAGGGGTGGAGGCGGGAGAGAGACGATAGCTAATTAGGTATTTGTATTGTGTAACTACGAGACGGCAGTTTGTTCTTATGGTGTGTGGCGACTGGCCGCTGTCCTAGTTTATGTTGGGCTTCCACTTCGTTCAACGCCTGTTCTCTTCTACCATTTTACGCTACTGATTCCTTCATTTTCTTTTAGGATAAAGGGAGAATATAATGTGACGAAAATGGAGGAAGACAAGTACACGAAGCAGATTCATCGATGCCTTCCTAATAGAAGCGCGGATACATCTGCTAACCAGTGGCTGAGGAGCCGCATACGAGCACGTGTTTACAGGGGTGTGCGTTGCTCACGAGCAGTTCGGGATCTGCTTATCGCGAGACACTTGCTATTGGCTTTTCCGGCGCTAATAAAGGGGCACTCTGTCTCAATAGGACCGACACTGTTGTTTCTTCATAAGGGTATACGGGGTTCCCCAGTAATGTGACCCACATAATGCTCAGGCTATGCTCTCCACATCAGCTTTCTTCCAGTGCAGTATATGAAACTTTCGCAGTTTCATATACTGCACTGGAAGAAAGCTGATGTGGAGAGCATAGCCTGAGCATTATGTGGGTCACATTACTGGGGAACCCCGTATACCCTTATGAAGAAACAACAGTGTCGGTCCTATTGAGACAGAGTGCCCCTTTATTAGCGCCGGAAAAGCCAATAGCAAGTGTCTCGCGATAAGCAGATCCCGAACTGCTCGTGAGCAACGCACACCCCTGTAAACACGTGCTCGTATGCGGCTCCTCAGCCACTGGTTAGCAGATGTATCCGCGCTTCTATTAGGAAGGCATCGATGAATCTGCTTCGTGTACTTGTCTTCCTCCATTTTCGTCACATTATATTCTCCCTTTATCCTAAAAGAAAATGAAGGAATCAGTAGCGTAAAATGGTAGAAGAGAACAGGCGTTGAACGAAGTGGAAGCCCAACATAAACTAGGACAGCGGCCAGTCGCCCAAATGTATTTGTGTACTGGGTCACTGCACAGCTCTCTAACAAGAAAATGCACGTGTCAGCATCAAATGGCATACTAGAGTCACGAGTATAATGAGTCACTAGCTACACTACAGCTGCGAACTGTCAGTTAGTATAACCGAGGACAGGTTATTTGTGGATGCTGATGACCCAGCAATATACAGCAAATGAAAGACGAGAAGACAAATAAACAGTTGAGCCTGAGAGCACTAAAAGGACTGAATTTTACCATGCGCATCACTGCAGTTCGTAGAAGATCCAAAAACCGTGTGCCACTGTCGTATGAAGCACGTAAATAGAAAATAACCATCGGGTTTAACAACGGCGACGGGTGCGCCTTCTGTTAGATCAAATTAAGAGAGCAGAAAATTAAGAATAAAGATCTCAAAAAGGCGACATCGTGACTCCAATTTACTAAAATTTATTTGTTCTTCCTTCAAAAAGATTTACAAGTTACGGAAGATGTGTCAGACTGATGTATTGTAAAGCTTTATTAAAATCGTACATCACAGGTTTTATAAAAGACATTTTGTTGTAAGCACCCACCATAACAAAATGTCTTGAAGTACTGTATCTGATACTATTCCTATTCCGTATGATGCTGCTTTATTTATTTCGGTCTCATAAAAACAGAGAAAATAGTTTGAAGTCACCGGAAACATACGATATTAGGGCTAAAATTTATTTTCATTGACATTAAACTGAAACATAATCATTATGCTGAAATCAAGGTCGTGGTATTTGTTAACTACGGAAAACTCCACAAGATGGTAGGACATACACTGAATTTAGTATTTGTGGAAATAAAGGTAACTTTCCAAAATGTTTTGATCACTGATCGGCTTATAGATGCGTTTGGAAAAACAAGTCTATAATCCATATGTGGAGGCAGTTTTAAGCTATGGCAGCAGAACGCAAATACGAGGTGATTACAATTAAACTTAAACTTTCAAACCGCTGTAGAAATAACGCCATTGGTCAGAAGGATGTCAAATTACAACGGAGTATTATCGGAGGAGAGGGAAAACGTATGGTAGAAGAAAAATATAGTTCCAAAATGTAGCAATAGATGGCGCTGTAAGCGTTATAATTTAATAGTGGTCGTCCACAAACGATAAATGAACCATACAAGAATGCCTAAGGTGTAGGTTTGACGTAAACAAATTGTACTTCTCAGTGTGCATGGGTGTACAAGTGTGATCCTGTTATTTACGTAATCATATCCACCACGGCAAGCTCATAACACATCGTATGGGAAAAATCAGTTTTTAATTGTGCTGGGGACCAAAACGGCATAAAAAGCATCAATCACATAGATTTTTTAAGTGTCTCGAGGCCAAAAACCGCATAAAAAGCATCAATCAAAATCATATCGGATTATTAATTTCCGTGTGATTAGCGCAAAACATGTTCAATATGCTGTCCACAAGTTGAAATCCAAATACAGCATATTCCACATCTGATCGAAGTGTTTCTGGGGTCACGTTCAGAATGTGTTGCACAATCCATGCCTTCAGTGCAGCTTAGTTTGCAATCGCTACACTGAACACAACATCTTCCAGATAGCCCTACAGCCAGAAGTCACAAGGATTCAGATCAGGTGATCGGGACGTCCAGGCTGTAGGGAAATGGCGGCTGATAATTTTAGCATTTCCGAAATGGCGCTTCAGCAGCTTCTTTACTGGATTTGCAATGTTTGGAGGTGCGCCATCTTACATAAAAATGATCCCAGCCACACATCCACGCTGTGGGAGAGCTGGAATGACGTGGTTGCGCAAAATACACTCATAGCGCTTACCAGTGACGGTACAGGCAACAGGACCTGAAACATCTGTCTCTTCGAAAAAATATGGCCCTATGATAAATGATGCCGTAAACCTGCACCACACAGTGACCTTTTCAGGATGAAGTGGTACTGGTTGATTTGCGTGCTGATTTTCCGTTACCCATACTCCTCAATTCTGTGTATTGACATATCCTGTCAGATGGAAGTGGGCTTCGTCTGTCCACAGAAACTTCCACGGCGAATAATTGTCCCACTTCTATGCGAGAAAGAACTTCTAAAGCAAAGATCTCTCTTGCTGGCAAGTCAACAGGAAGCAACTCGTGCACATGGGTAATTCTGAATGGATAGCAATGAAGGATGTTTCGTAGGATTTTGCATACCGTGCTTACGGGTATGTCCAGTGTTCGGGCAATTCTCATTGAACTACACGTTTAGCCCGCATCTCGTGGTCGTGCGGTAGCGTTCTCGCTTCCCACACCCGGGTTCCCGGGTTCGATTCCCGGCGGGGGTCAGGGATTTTCTCTGCCTCGTGATGGCTGGGTGTTGTGTGCTGTCCTTAGGTTAGTTAGGTTTAAGTAGTTCTAAGTTCTAGGGGACTTATGACCACAACAGTTGAGTCCCATAGTGCTCAGAGCCATTTTTGAACTACATGTTTACACACCACCACTCGATCCTACTGCACTGCTGTGGCCACTGCTTCCACTGACGTCGAATCAATTCCTTTCCTTCCTCTACCAGATTACACACCAAAAGGACCCGTCTTCTCGATTTTCCGAATATTTTTCTTCAGACCCACGGCAGTCATCGGAGAAACGCCTTTTTTCAAACCCTTCAGTGTCCATAAATTGTGCAGAGTGGCGTGTGCACAGTGGTCATTCTTGTAATACAGCTTTACAAGCATAGCGCGACCCTGTATTGAGACAGTCATGGCGAACGTCGTAGACGTGAAAGAAAAAGAGCCGTGTACCCAGCATATTTATACCAACGTCAGTGTGTCGTGCGCATGACAGGTGTTTACATTTACGTATTCTGACACATGCAGTGCCATCTATTGATCAAGTTTCACACAATTTTTTTCTTCTGCCATACGTTTTACCCCTTCTTCGATAATATCCCGTTGCAATTTATTCTGGCCAATGGTGTTATTGCTGCAGCGTTTTGAATGTTTAACTTTAATTATAATCACCCTGTATATTTGGAGACTATATTATAAAACAGAGAGGTGAATTCCAAGAATAATGAGGAAGAGTATAAAGAATAGCAAATTGATGAGGAAGTAGTCAAAAGTTTCATAATCCCAGTTGTCTCTAGAAGGTAAGTGCAACATATAGACGGACTGAGAGAAAATGTATGAAATATGTTTTTTACAGTATTATACACAATACAAAATATTTCAGGAAACGATGGAACACAGAAGGGTAGCAGGCATCAGGAAATAACGAAACAAATCTTCAAATATATAGATAAATCAGCAAGGCTCGTTTAACGTTCAGTTGGCTGTAATTGGCTGCTGATAATCACCTGACAAAAGGCACATCACTGAAGTCTACTACTTATATGGAGTGTAATTATGTTATTTATGTTTCGATAAATAATAAAAAAATATTAAAATACAAAAACAATTTTGAAGTTACTGTCAAGAATGAATATCTCAGTAGCAAAGGACATTTCAGTATCTCGGTCTTTATGAAATTAAAAGTTCATTGAAATATGAAAAACTAAATCTAATCTTCGTAGTACATAATAAAGATATTACTGTTCCCAACCGTGTTGGGGAGACGTATGTGTAGTAAACAGATAATTATAAGTCTTTTTAACCACACGAAAGAAAAGAAGGTACAAAGAACTTGAATCACACTAAAATGACGTATGTATAAAATTTTAAAGAAATAGCACAGTGCTTTCATTAACATAATTTATGTATGTGATTCCGACTATGTAACAATAGTACTAATGTGCTCTTTGAAACTTTTCATATCATATTAAAATGTTACTGAAGTACTAGAGAGTTGCGTGGGATGGTACAGTTGAAGCTACGCAGTATTTCGAAGGGCATCTGCTCGACATCTGAGAGCATTTAATTAAAGCCTGAAAACGACGAGCGTGTGCTCCGCCAAAGCATTGCACTATTTCGCCAACCTTGTCCCAAGCCATGTTCTGCAGCAGCTAGTTAGACCTGCCTGCCAGGTTCCGTCCACGCAGAATATTAGAAAATTAGAGTAGTCCTACGTTTATTATTTTTAGTCATTTGTGCCCTGATTCTGAGCTGTGAGCGTGACATAGTCGATTAGAATCACCCATGACACTTCTTTGCCTGATGTTTCAAGCTACAGGCTGGCTGCTATCTCACGAGAGGGCTTGCTGTTTCTGTCGTGCTCTGGAGAAATATGCAACAATGTTTCCAAGACGCGAGGTAAGTGGAAATTCTGATTAGGGCCAAACAACTGTTTTACTTCAGTTGCGCATTTAATATAAAGACAAGTTATAATCAGGCCAGTTACAGTTCAATTGAAATTAGCTTCTGCTAAGTCATAAGTTAGCATTAGAGTTTAAGTGCGGGCACATAGCTTTGATACTACGTAGATTTTTTTTATAGAGTGGGAGGTAAATTTGGGCTAAATTTCATACAGAAACGTGTAGCGGGAATCTTACGCCTATCACAGGACGGACAAAAGCAGTGTAGGCAGTCTCTTTAGTGGAACCGTTGCATCTTGTAAGTGTTCTGCCAATAAAATGCAGTCTTTCGATTGTGTTCCCCACATTATCTATGTGATTGTTCCAATTTAAATTGTAAGTAATTGGAATTTCTAGGTAATTGGTTGAGTATACAGCCTTTAAATTTGTGTGACTTATCGTGTACACGAAATTTAACGGATATTTTTTCACGCTCATGTGGAGAACCTCTCTATTCAGAGATAATTGCTACTTTTCGCACCATACACATGTAATGTCACAATTATTTTACAGTTGGTTTTGATCTTCTGATGACTTTAGTAGGTGGTAAATGACAGCATTATATGCAAACAGTAAAAGAGAGTTGCTGAGGTTGTTTCCCAAATCGCTTATATAGAGTAGGAATAGCAGAAGGCATGTAACACTTACATGGGGAACGACGGAGTTCGCTTCTGTTTTTCTCTATTTTTCGTAGATTACTGCGTTCTGTAAACTTTCTGATGTGAGATCACGAATTCAGTGCCACAAATGAGGCGATTCTCCATAGGCACTCAGTTTGATTAGAAGTCGCTTGTGAAGAACGTTATCAAAGTGTTTCTACAACTCCATAAAAATGGAATGAATTCGAGATCCAATGTGGAAATCCGTCATTACTTCGTGCAAATGAAGAGCTATGTGTGTTTCACAAGAACGATATTTTCTTTATAAGTGCTGACTATGTCATCGGACCGTTACCTTTGCTATATCTAGTTGAAGTGTTAATTGGTGTTTCGCAGATTGTGGGAGTCATGCTGCTACGACCGCTGATAAGCTCTTTACACAGTGAGTGTTATTGGTGGACACCTGCTGGTGGTCAGCTGGTTTAATAAAGTAGGATCTGTACTGATGTACTGTACTGCTTCCTGAGCTCTAATAGAAAATTTACTGATCTGCTGTCCTTTGGTCATAATGAGATCTGGTTGTGGTAGTATCCTCTCCTGTCTCCACCCGGTGTTATATAACTGTCCAACCACTCACTGATTCCTTCCATCAACTGTGTCTGTATTGACATATGAAATAATTGAAGGTTACATGGTCATGAGATTAACGTTATTCGACAATTCATACATGGACGTCAACTGAAACAGATATTCCGTGGGTCAAAGGGCGTCGGTTCGCTCCTACTTGCTGGTTTGGATTGCAACATCTGTGACCGTTATAAACTTTCAAAACTGCAAAATTGACGCGAGTAGAATCCGACAAAGTATTCTGCTGACTGGCTATGCAAACGAACTTATAAACCCAGCAATCTTGGTCTAAACTGTATATGTTCTTAATGCATTTCAGTGCTCAAACTATAATGATAAAAACGCACAAAGAGCCGCTGAGCGTGCAAAAAACAGAATATACATCCACTAGAGCAGTTGCGCCAGTGCTAAGCATGGATGGGTTTACCTTCATAATACAACGGGGTTTGCCTCAGCGATAATGACCTTAGTGTTGCAAGGACAGAGGCTCATTCCTCTTGGAGACGGTCGCATGTTACGTCTGCTCTGTCATCATGCCTGTCTACAGGTGACCTCTTGTACCCTCCGTAAAAACTGTTGGCCTCTCATCGGCGAGTGGCTTCAGAAAATCTGTTGTAATTGCTCATTCCAGCTTGACAACTCAACTAGGGCCATAGGCGTGATCCTCCTTATTTATTAAATATCCTGGTAGAACGGTTTTTGCACGGCATGCGAGACTGACAATATCTGTCTTCTTTGCTGAGTTGAAGTTAACGACCTCATGGTCATTTCCTGTCCCAAGAAGTCAGCATTGTGCAAAAACGCTCCTGCACGCAATCACACGCCAAATGTGCCCCATGCCAATCCTCTGTCCGTTCTCTCGTTCACATGAATGGCAGAATATATTCACACACCTAACATTACCATATACATACATAAACCTAGGTTGTATCATATTCCAACTTAATGGTGACGAATAAAAATATTGGTATTAGTATATGATTAATTTACAAGCACGTGTTGTGCTGTTCACCATTCGTATTCTATGGTGAAGCCGTGGAATACCTCTTTCACCTGTTACAAACGACACCAGTACGTCATGTGATAGATCTACGACAAAACTTTCTATGTTTTCATGCCATGTCAGATTTCTTTGTACAGTCAAGCTTTGATAGACTTCCTCCGTCGTCAGTGCCAGGAGTTAAGTGACGTGCTAATAGGTTGTGTGACGTTGTTGCACGTTGTTGACTGTATTACGCTATGGAGACGGCAATAAGTCACGGAACGTCCACATACTATCGAAGATAACGTGTGTAACCTCCATGTTGAATTCTTAGATACTTATTCAGCCGGTGTCGTAATTTTGAAATGAGAGTTAGTATGACTGTCGTGTAATAAATATTTCGCATGAAGCGCCGTTACGGCACAGGCAAAGGTCGATTGTGGAAACTAAGCTACTGAATATTAAAAGTAACGTTATTAAGGAATACAACCTACCGACAACACAAAAATAAGAAAACGTACATTGGCGAGTGAGTGGTTCAAAACAAGAATTAATACTGTAAAGGAAATGGATCATAAGTATAGTTACTTCGGTACACACTCAGTAGTATGCGAACGTATGATCGGGATAGAGACACGTACGTTCTAAGTACTATCATTCTCCGTGGCCTGGGTAAAAAGAATTGTGGTTAAAATGCATTCGTTCATATAAGAAAGAAAATAATTGGACTTCGTAATTTTGTAAAAAGAAAGATTGCAAGTTCTGAATGATGTGACAGATATGATCAAAATATTGAAACTGACATTGTCAGCCACGAAGGGAAAGAGATGAACACATTCACGTACTTGCAATGTTGAGTAGCGCCGTCATGAATGAAGTTGCCTCCATCTAAATACTACATGTAAAATTAAAATAATAATAATCTTCAAGGTTACCTGTGCACCGTTCAATCTTTCGACCAACATTGTTGTATGGGCGCGAAAGCTGGGTGGGTTCAGGTTACCTTATCAACAAGGTTGAGGTTACGGATATGAAAGTAGCTAGGATGATTGCAGGTACTAGTAGATGGGAACAATGGCAGGAGGGTGTCCACAATGAGGAAATCAAAGAAAAACTGGGAATCAACTCTATAGATGCAGCAGTCAGGGCGAACAGAATCATGAAAGAAGGTTGTATATATGGAAGAAGCCTGGAGATACTGACAGGTTTCAGATAGATTATATAATGGTAAGACAGAGATTTAGGAACCAGGTTTTAAATTGTAAGACATTTCCAGGGGCAGATGTGGACTCTGACCACAATCTATTGGTTATGAACTGTAGATTAAAACTGAAGAAACTACAAAAAGGAGGTAATTTAAGGAGATGGGACCTGGATAAACTGACTAAACCAAAGGTTGTGCAGAGTTTCAGGGAGAGCATATGGGGACAATTGACAAGAATGGGGGGAATAAATACAGTAGAAGAAGAATGGGTAGCTTTGAGGGATGAAGTAGTGAATGCAGCAGAGAATAAAGTAGGGAAAAAGACGAGGACTGCTAGAAATCCTTGGGTAACAGAAGAACTAGTGAACTTAATAGATGAAAGTAGAAAATATAAAAATGCAGTAGATGAAGCAAGCAAGAAGGAATACAAACGTCTCAAAAATGAGATCAACAGGAAGTGCAAAGTAGCTAAGCAGGGATGGCTAGAGGACAAATGTAAGGATGTTGAGGCTTACCTCACTAGGGGTAAGATAGATACTGCCTACAGGAAAAAGAGACCTTTGGAGATAAGAGAACCACTTGTATGAATATCAAGAGCTGAGATGGAAATCCAGTTCTAAGCAATGAAGGGCAAGCAGAAAGGCGGAAGGAGTATATAGAGTGTCTTTACAAGGGCGATGTACTTGAGGACAATACTATGGAAATGGAAGAGGATGTAGATGAAGATGAAATCGGAGATATGATACTGTGTGAAGAGTTTGACAGAGCACTGAAAGACCTGAGTCGAAACAAGGCAGCGGGAATAGACAACATTCCATTAGAACTACTGACAGCCTTGGGAGAGCCAGTCCTGACAAGACTCTACCATCTGGTGAGCAAGATGTATGAGACAGGTGAAATTCCCTCACACTTCAAGAAGAATATAATAATTCCAATTCCAAAGAAAGCGGGTGTTGACAGATGTGAAAACTACCGAACTATCAGTTTAATAAGTCCGGCTGCAAAATACTAACACGAATTCTTTACAGACGAATGGAAAAACTAGTAGAGGCCGACTTCGGGGAAGAGCAGTTTGGATTCCGTAGAAATATCGGAACACGTGAGGCAATACTGACCCTACGACGTATTTTAGAAGCTAGATTAAGGAAAGGCAAACGTACTGTTTCTAGCATTTGTAGACTTTGAGAAAGCGTTTGACAATGTTGACTGGAATACTCTCTTTCAAATTCTGAAGGTGGCAGGGGTAAAATACAGGGAGCGAAAAGCTATTTACAATTTGTACAGAAACCAGATTGCAGTTATAAGAGTGGAGGGACATCAAAGGGTAGCAGTGGTTGGGAAGGGAGTGAGACAGGGTTGTAGCCTCTTCCCGATGTTATTCAATCTCTATATCGAGAAAGCAGTGAATGAATCACAAGAAAAATTCGGAGTACGTATTAAAATCCATGGAGAAGAAATAAAAACTTTGAGGTTTCCGCCGAATGGTTAAAACACTGTCCTGTTGCACTTACTCAAGTCATTCTGTTACTACACAAGTTGCAGAAGGTGGTGGATATAGATCTCTCCGACTTCTGCTCAGTTCCGACTTAAATTGGAATGATCACCTGCGCAAAGTTGCAAGAGGCATAGGGACTACCTAAAACGACGATGGAATTTTACTGTAGCAGATAGGTTTGAGTAAGGTGACTCTTTTCGATATATGAGAGTGCCAGAAATATGATTAACTAGTGGCTGTAGTCATTAAAGGACTCCTCCATGGGATCAAAGTCAGGTATGTGGTTGAATGGAAAGACTTGATTCCAAATCCCAGACAGCACTTCTAGCGGACAGCGTAAGAGGGTTGGGGTTGGGTTGTTTGGGGAAGGAGACCAGACAGCGAGGTCATCGGTCTCATCGGATTAGGGAAGGACAGGGAAGGAAGTCGGCCATGCCCATTGAAAGGAACCATCCCGGCATTTGCCTGGAGCGATTTAGGGAAATCACGGAAAACCTAAATCAGGATGGCCGGACGCGGGATTGAACCGTCGTCCTCCCGAATGCGAGTCCAGTGTCTAACCACTGCGCCACCTCGCTCGGTCGATAGCGTAAGACTAGAGATCTGAAAAGCCCGTGTACATTTCTCACAACCCCAATCAGCACACCATCTACTGTTTGAGATCCTTCTCATTCAACATCTGACATGCCATCGAGACAGAATGCATTAAAAATGCTGGAGAAATATTTAGCAGTGGGATGAGGGAGTTGCAAATACCAGTTTCATACCAAGTGCCTTAGCCGAATCACTTTCCAAATTCGGTAATTTTATTACGAGGTTGCACTGGGCTACGTGTGACCACACTGTTGCACTGATAATATACACTCCGGCGATCATCGTCTGTATTCATTGTTGTGGTATTTGCCTGGAAAAGACACTTCATTCGTAGGTAATGCCATACCTCGATTTATAAAGCCGGTATAGCTTTTAACACGGATACTGGTCTGCACCTGTAGAACCAAGGCTGCTTGTGACAGTAATATGATCGTGTTTTTTAACATCTGGCGGTTTGTAAGACGATTTCGTCTATCTTTCTGAGACACAGTCGTCCACTCGTAGGAAAAACTTACGAGACATGTTCACCCATCGCTGATTTTCGGTCAGTATTATTTAGTATCGCCGGCAATCATGGCCAAGTATTATACTTATTAGTAGGGTATGCGTGATAGGTCCGCCTTGAGCATCAGGCTTATAAAGTGTGTGTTCCGACATGTGCAAAACAAATGACTATGTCCTGTCGTAAGGAAGGTCTGCATTTGACATGGAATACTGTGACAGCAAAGGGAAGAGTATGTCAAGTCATAAGAATGGTACAGATATTTCAATTTCCAGAGCCACAGCTGTCAGCAGGGTGTATTTCCGATACTTCACTCACTGTCGAATGTGGTCGAATTGAGACTGCGATCGTAACGTTTAATTGTAAGTTCAGTGATAAAATATATCTGTGGCCGGTTATCTAGGATGATTCTGCCTATGCGTCCTTGACGTGCAGCACCAGTGTCCCACGACGGGAATGATTCACGTTTCCGGCTAACGGTAGGAGTTGTCCAAATGGAGAGGCCTGTTGTAGTGCAGGAATGTAGCTGACTTAATCATGTCGTCCTCTAGACGGCCGAAAAGCGAAATAATACTTAGTATGTTTGGATAACTTTCGTGATCGCTTGGAAATTTGAGAAGATTCAATATGGACTTGTGTTTGCGCAGGACAGTTATTCCCTCCCATGTAAATTGTCTGGCTAACTGATTCCGCACATTTCGCACCTTTATTTAGTTGAGGGAACATCGATTGTGGTGTGCATCTAGTAGGTGAAAGACAGGTGGACTACCCGTTTGCTGGTTCTCTAGACATGAGAAGCACCTCAGCTGACTTCGTATTTTATAGGGATGATTTGGAACTTGTTACATCACTGACATCGGTATTTGCAGATGGAAATATCAGATTCCTCTTTTTTTTTTTGAGCTTTACGTAAAGGTCTTCGCTGACGGGATAAGTTTCTAGTTCCTCAGTGGTTTACAGCACGCTCCACTTCGCTAAGGTTTCGGATTTCTAGGGAAATAATTTCCAGTCTTATGCATGACGGAGTTCCAGACAGATAGTGTTAGAAGCATTTTGCGTGAATCAACTACGCAATCAATTTTAAAGTATTGTTCTAGTGTCTGGAATCAGTATTGGGAGTGTATTGGTAAGAGAGAACATAAACACACGCACTCCTATAGCTACACTCCTAAAACTACACGGTTCTGCACTTTAAACAGGCTATAATGTTAGATCGCTTCAGTTTCCGACATAACAGTCGTGTGGAATACAGCGCTGTTAATATCCCACTGCAAGAAATATATTTCCAGCGCATGACATACTTTCTTACTGCAGGTTTCTCAACTATAAATTATGGTAACAAACAGTATAATTTAAAAGAAAACTACTTCCTTAAAACAGCGGCTCTGTGTGATACATGTGCAATATAGCTTTCCAGAGATGTATAGCGTCCACTGCCCACATCCGATCACGGTTCAGAAATTATACTATGCCCGAATCAGTTCTGTACATACTATCGTTAGTAACGGAGAATACCTCTTACAAGGAAACAGGAAAAACAGATAGCAGGGACGTCAGACATGTGAAATTATACGTCATGCCGGCACTAACTGTGTAAGCAGCACATCTGTCAAGCAGATATATACACGGTGATTGCCCAAACACCTGTCACTAACTTAGAATCATCTTAGTTATGAAACTTAAGTCTCGACTTTATACCCACAATGCGACAGGAAATTGGAGTAATCGCATAAATCTTCGTTTGTTGAGATCAGTGTGTGGAAACAGGAGGGTCAGGTTTCATCAAACGTGGGATGGAAGTCCTCTGATGACCGAGAGGTTTCCTGTTATCGATCGCGAGTAGACAGTGCTCTAAGTCACATACAGGACGTGGTTGTATACGAGTGAAATGCAGGCTATGTCACGCGACCGTTGCATCCTGACGGAACATCTCCCTCTCTAGAACGCATCATCAGTCTGCCATTAAATCCTACCTCGTTACAGCTCCGTCTCAATCGATCACTCCAACTTCTGTCTCACTGTTGTCCTTTAAGGCAGATACATGTAAGTTTAGAGGCAGATAGTTCTGTTTTCCTGAAAACCATCAAATACAGTAGTCAACTCTCGTGTATCTCTGTTATCTGAATAGACATATAGCAGAATGCTGCCTCGAAAAAAAAAAAAAGGGGGACTGTTTCCTTGGTTCCCTTCGCTTCCATGTCAACGTTTCCTCGGATTCCTCTTGCAGTGACATACTTGCTCCCATATACAAGAATTGTTCTGTGCCAACCAGAAGACACCAAGTGCTTTCTCAATTATACGTATTTTCCGTATTTTTCGCAATTCTATCAATTTCTTCATGTCACTTCTACCCATGCGATCATGACATCACCTCTCGTTCCGTGTTCTAAAATTCCTTTTAAATATAATGCAGCTACCAACCAAAATCGATATATATCTGTACCGTGTGGTTCAGCAGCCTGCCGAAAATCTAGCGCTTTGTACAATTTCGGTTCTTTTGGTGATGTTGTGAACAACTTTTTTTCATTTCATTTTACTTTTATTTCTCAAAAACGACAAGTTCCAGAAGAGCTGCCAGAGGAGTACAGCGAGTCTCAATTGCGATTATTTACGAAGGGATTTCCTTTTCCAACGTTTGTCTTACAGTCAAAGGAAACCTAATGAAAACCTTGATCGGAGGCGGACAATGCAAACTACTTTTAATTTATTTCTGTTGTAATTAAAAACTTTTAATGTGTATGGTATGCATAAGAGTACACACAGTGAAGTCGATGACGTGCTTGACATATTCAGCAAACACATTCCGCTGCCAAGCGGGCAGTTTGATCGTAGGATATCATGTTTACCATTCTGCTGTTTTTGCAAATAATGTTTAAGTAGGAAATTCTCCCATTCGCCTGACAAGTAGGGGACACTTTCCCTAAATTCTTGATTGGAACTGAAAGACTGGAACTATTTTATTTTCTGGACCAACTGTGTCCACCATCCCAGACAAAAATTTCTATTAACTATATGTAACAAGATGTAGGTGCACTATCAGGTGAAAAGTTCCCTGACACCTTTTAGTGGGTATTAACGTGGGGCGTGTCCACTCTTCGGCGTTATGACGGCTTGAATTCTACTGATTACACTTCCAACGAGGTGTCTGAAAGTCGGTGGAGTACATGCGCGTGCGTGAGTGAATACTGCACAATATTCCGTA
This sequence comes from Schistocerca cancellata, assembly GCF_023864275.1. Classification (NCBI taxonomy): domain Eukaryota; kingdom Metazoa; phylum Arthropoda; class Insecta; order Orthoptera; family Acrididae; genus Schistocerca; species Schistocerca cancellata. Next base: position 278,004,279 of record NC_064628.1, read on the forward strand.
AAATTACTCGCCTAGAGAATGTTTGTAAGTTTATCAGCCGAAATATCGGAACAAGAAGTAATTGCATGCCGAATGCCCGCCCGGAAGACAATGGAATTAAAAAGCCTTCGGGTGCTGGTGACTGATCATCTGTATAACCCTAATACAAACGAATTCGGGAATTCGGGATTTCCAATACTTCCAATTACGACAAATGATGAAAACAACGTTCAAACAACTAGGCGAACTCTTCCCTATTACAGCAAAGCAAAAGAACGATTAATTCTTAAATATGAGGAATTTGTATGACTCCAAGTAATCGTATTGTTTAGGTACTGAATTCCGTTACTGTCCTTCGTGTATGAGAATTTCATTTTGTCTTTCCCGACCACCAGTAAATATTTCATATCAAAATTCAGTCACCGTTTTATGTGCAAACCTGTGGACGTAAATCCTGCAACGGTTCTTATGATACCGAGCCTGGCCATTATCTTATACTGACATAAGCTCTACATAAAACTGTATACAGCAATTCAAGCTAATTTCAGCATTTAATACAAAGCCAAATAGCCTTCATTTCCGGAAAGTAATGCGTCTATGCTGTTATAAGCATACCCCCATATCGCCTCAATAAATACTGCAAAATCATCTGTATGGCATCATCATCATCAGCTGAATGTCAAACATAACGCTTTGTCCCTACTTGCCTTACGTTTGAAAAAAAAAAAAATGTTGAAACAGAAGATTTCAGAGTACTCTCCAGTCAGAGTTTAATTGTCGAACTGTACAATCAGTTTCCATGTCCAATGTTCGCTATAGTGATAATATATCATTACGCGCGAGAAATGGAAAATGCTGACGGCTTCTGATAACTATCTGAGTTGAGTTGCTCAATTAGACTGGAAAACACAGGACGAGACGTGTGATTACTTCGCACTGCCACTCCTACATTACTTTTCTACGCTTACCTCTGTTTCCTCGCCTCGTGTTATCAGATACCTCCCATAGCACCAAAACTACAATACACTACCCAACCAATCTGATATACTTCTTACTCCTATATACAAGACCACCAACCTGGTGTACACAATTGTTCGAATGTAGTACTCCATTTCCAAGTAAGATCGGAGTGTCTATTCAATCCACTTAATTCAAATTGCAATTCTTTTTTGGGCCATCAGTCTTCTGACTGATTTTCGGTGCCAGCCACGAAATTGTTCTTCAGTGTTAAGCTCTTCATCTTAGCCTACATATTGCACCCAGAGCCCTCATCTATTATTGTTGGAGATATTCCAGTTTGTGTTTTGCCTAACGGCTTTTACCCTCCACATGTCCTGTCATTATGTCTCTTCTCGTTGTCAATGTTTTTCATACATTCCTTTCCTCACCAAAATGGTGGAGATTCTCCTCATTTGTTATCTTATAAGTCTACCAAATTTTCAACATTCTTCTTTAGCACTATATCTCAGAAGTTTCGATTCTCGTCTGTTCAAATTTTCCCACTGTCATGCTGTGCTTCAAATGTACATCTTCAAAGACCTCTCGGTCCAATTAAGGCTGATTCTTGACCCTAGTAGATCGAAGAAATGCCCTTTTGGTCCGTGGTAGTTGTAACATATTAATTTTCATTGATTCAATTATGAAATATTTCCGACGTATGTCTGATACACAAGCACTAACATCAACGTGCTAATTTCGTCGCCTGTTTTTTTGCTTTTGGAAAAAACAAATGAATGGTCTTCGAGTACTTCAGACTCATCTCTTCCTCTTCTGCTGTCTTGGGGAAGACTTGCATTTTGTTACTCTCGAATTAATTGCCAATAATCACCATAATTTAGAAATATTATGAGTCAATATTCATTACACATACCAGTCCTCTATCCATAATTATTTGCTTAATCGCGTTCTATGTTTTAGCTTCTTATTTCCCCTGTGCAGCATAAGTTCGGTGATGCGACGATTACGCAGCGTAGATGTACCATTATGTGATGAACTACTTCATTTACTCTCGAACTTACAGTCTGATTTGTTTCCAGTACCAAACCAGATTTTTCTAGCTCTCCACTGCGCCTTTTTACATCGCATTGTACTGCAATTTCGAACGCTCGCACGCCGCAAAACGTATTGCTCTCCAACAATGAATTCTTCGTCCGCATTCATTTGATCGGAACAAAAAAGACGTAGAATCAGCTACAGTGGGAGTCTTGTTCAAAACATATCCAATTATAAAATTATTCAGTCATTTCCTCTTCCACTGCAGCTGTCGCAATATATTACGTCGTAGAGCAACTAATGTTCTACCTTGAGTCCATAATTTATTTGACAACGAGATATATCACATAGTCTACTTTTTAAGCTCTATTTATTTGGTTCGTTACGTTTTACTTCGCTTACCATGTATCAGAAGTCGTCCATTTTGTAGTCCCCAAATCTGATTTTAATATTATCGCTAATAGCTCTTATATTACTCCTCACTACTTTCGTTTTTCTTCAGTTTACTCTCGGTCTGTAACGTGTGTTCATTAGACTGTTCGTATCATTCAGCAGAATCTTTAATTTCTTCTCCCTTTCTGTACGTTAGCTACATCACTTCAGGCAAGTGTAGGGATGTTTACTAAGGGGTTACTCACATCGACTGCCATTGTTCACGAGTAGGTGTAGCACTCCATTCGTAACCACTCCTATATTGACAAGATATTTGGGTCCAGTTTATTTTATCTTTCTGTACTGCATCGCGCAGCCTCTGAAACTATTCTACAGAGTATGTATAACTCAGTACCATAATACGGCTCATAATAAGATGACATACTTCCCACTAAAACATCAACTTCGCCAGATAATGTCGAAAAAGTATTTATCTCATTACACACCAACAAATAAATCATAATTTTCCCTCTTTCTATGCTTCTCATATACTTCGCTAGTTTTATCTTTCCGTCTTTTACGAGTCATTCATTCATTATTATCTATTTACGTGCTTTTACATTCGAAATAAATTTTTTAAACATTGTTTCCCAGTTTTGTTGCATTAGTTAACATGAACAGCTGCTTCATCCACGTTTATGAAAACTTACTCATATCTGTGCTGGCGAGTTTTTATATCCGACGGAGCAGTATTCGTCAGTCTCTCTTTACCTTGTGCTTCTCCTCATATGGATCTCAGGGACACATGGGTAATGATGGGAGTCTCCAGTAAAATTAGCTTGCGGGCTATGTCTAGTATTTCCTTCAAGTTGCCTCACATTCTTAGAGAGAACACACACAATATTTTCAGGCTCTTGTTTTTGAATGGGCATGTTCTGACACTTACCGTTTGTGTGTGTGTGTGTGTGTGTGTGTGTGTGTGTGTGTGTGTGCGCGCGGTCGGAGCTTAAGGGCGCTCAACGCCGAGGTTATCAGGATCCCACATACTTATAGTTGCGCATCAAAAATTAGTTGTCGATCTGTATTCCACACCTCAAACCCCGCGTTCCTTCAAGCTCTTGATATTAATGTTGGCAACACTAGTTATTATCACCGCAGCAGACTGAAGATAGGTCGTGCATTCCAGATCTGAAACACTGGTAGCTACTGACATGTCAACGTCTGGACGTTTTACGTTAATGTATACAGAAAATCAGGAATCCGACATTCGGTTTTGTTTCCTCTCCATTCGACGACGAACAGGGATTGGTATTTAAGATGAGCCCCTGCTCTCTTGGGAACAACTTAGCAATTATCCGATGAAGATGCGACCGCTACGATCTCTAAGGCCTGATATACTCTCCAGTACAGCCGTCCATTGAAGATACATCCACAGGACGAAACAGCGGTTCATCAGTAGGTCACTGAGCTTGTTCGTTTTATCAACCAGTGCCTTTCATCAGGATCATTTGACAGATACGTCATCTTCTGTAAAGGGTTCTACAGTTTGAAATAGTACAAAATGTTCGAGATCCTCATAAGTATGGGTCTATACTGTAGGGAAAACAGGTAATATACAATAATGACAAGAACGAACAGGGAAATACAAATAGAAGGCGACGAAAGAAGTGCAGTTGCTCCACCCGCTAGCTGGAATCTGGGGCCGCGAGCGCTTCCAAGGTGATTAACGACAGCGCTCGGACTTGCGTAACACTGGCTGCCTTCAATGCTGACCTGAAGGAATACAGCACGGAACTAACTTGACATAATATCTGTACACGTAGATGGACACTTGTTTCATAATAAAGAAAGCACATGCATATCAAATATCCTGATATACTGACAGTATACCGAAAACAAGCGTTTCTCTCTCTCCTTTTTTAATTTTTTTCGTCGACATTTAAACACGACTCTACACTTGGTACGAAACATGATCAATGTAACTGATCCCAAACCGTCGAGTTGACACACACGATACGGTGCAGTAACCACTAAAATACCTTAGTACGTGTAGAAGCACAGAAAAACTACGACGGTGGGAATGACAAAATACACACATGAAACTAAATTTTGCATCACATCTGTTCCGAGAGTTCCGGAACCTCTACAGAAAATTGTTATAGAGATCAACAAAAACATCATATCCGCCCTTTTTTTTCCTCATGCAAAACCACACATTGCACGTTGTACCATCATAAAGCGAGACCTTCAGAGGTGGTGGTCCACCTTGCTGTACGCACCAATACCTCTAATACCCAGCAGCACGTACTCTTGCATTGATGCATCCCTGTATTCGTCGTGGCATACTATCCACAAGTTCATCAAGGCACTGTTGGTCTAGACTGTCCCACACCTCAATGGCGAATAGGCGTGGATCCCTCAGAGTGGTTGGTGGGTCATGTCGTCCATAAAAAGCCATTTCAGTCTATCCCAGGCATGCTTGGTAGGACTCATGTCTGGAGAACATGTTGGCCACTCTAGTCGAGCGATGTCGTTATCCTGAAGGAAGTCATTCACAAGACCTTCACAATGGGGGCCGCGAATTGTCGTCCATGAAGACGAATACCTCGCCAATATTCTGCCGATATGGTATCACTATCGCCCAGAGGATGACATTCAAGTGTCGTACAGCCGTTACGGCACTTTCCATGACTACCAGCGGCGTACGTTGGCCTCACATAACACCACCCCAAATTAGCAGGGAAATTCCATCTTGCTGCGCTCGCTGGACCGTGTGTCTAAGGCGTTCAGCCGGACCGGGTTGCCTCCAAAAACACGTCTCCGATGATTGTCTGGTTGAAGGCATATACGACACCCGTCGGTGGAGGGAACGTGATGCCAGTTCTGAGCGGTCTATTCGGCGTGTTGCTGGACCCATCTGTACCGCCCTGCATGGTGTCGTGGTTTCAAAGATGGACCTTGCCATGGACGTCGGAAGTGAAGTTGCGCATCATGCAGCCTATTGCGCAAAGTCTGAGTCGTAACGCGACGTCCTGTGGCTGCCCGAAAAGTTGGCGTTGCTTCCAGGATTTCTCCGAGCCATAATCTGTAGGTAGCAGTCATCCACTGAAGTAATTACCTTGGGCTGCCTGAGCGAGGCGTGTCATCTGCAGTTCCTGTCTCGTAGTATCTCCTACATGTCCGAACAACATCGCTTTGGTTCACTCCGAGACGCCTGGACACTTCCCTTGTTGAGAGACCTTCCTGGCACACAGAAACAATGCGGAACCGATCGAACCACGGTTTTGACCGTCTAGGCATGACTGAACTACAAACTACACGAGCCATGTACCTCATTCCTAGTGGAATCACCGGAACTGATCGGATGTCGGACCCCCTCCGTCTAATAGGCGCTGCTCGTGAATGGTTGTTTACATCTCTGGGCCGGATTAGTGACATCACTGAACGGTCAAAAGGACTATGTCTGTCGTACAATACCCACAGTCAACGTCTGTCTTCAACAGTCCTGGGAACTGGGGTGATGCAAAACTCTTTTTGATGTGTGTACGAATTTTATGATATTATTTACATCTACATCGACATGGATACTGTGCAAATCACATTGAAGTACCTGGCAGAGGGTTCATCGAAACAGCTTCCCAATTCTCTGTTCTTCCAATCACGTATAGCGCCTGGTAAGAATGAACACCTATATCTTTCCGTCCGAGCTCCGATTTCCTTTACTTTATCGTGGTCATCGTTCCTTCATGTGTAAGTCGGTGTCAACAAAATATTTTCACATTCAGAGGAGAAATTTTGTGATTGGAATTTCTTGAGAAGTTTCCGTCGCAACGAAAACCGCCTTTCTTTTAATGATATCCAGCCGAAATCCTGTATCATTTCTGTGACACTCTCTCCCATATGTCGCTATAATACAAAACATGCAGCCTTTCTTTGAACTTCTTCGATGTACTTCGTCAGCCTTGTCTGGTAAGGATCCAACACCGCGCAGCAGTATTCTGAAAGAGGACGGACAAGAGTAGTGTAGGCAGTCTCCTCAGTAGGTCTGTTACATTTTCAATCTGTTCTACGAATAAAACGCAGTCTTTGGTTACCCTTTCCCACAACATATTCTATGTGTTCCTTCCAGTCCACAGTTCGGCCCTCTTGGCACAGTCAGATACAACGAAAGCCCAAAATACCTGGGAGTCATTCTGGACAGAACTTTAACATGCAAAAACCACCATTCCAACTTGGCCCAGATGATACAAACACGAGTGATCCTTGTGAGTCAGCTGACAGGCAGTACATGTGGAGCAACCACATCAGTCCTCCGAGGAGCATCCCTTGCACTGGTATACTCTGCTGCAGAATGCTGTGCATCAGTTTGGCTGCGAAGCGCCCACGTAGTGAAAGTAGACGCCCAATTGAGCTCAGTTATGAGAGTAATTAGTGGTACGGTCCGGTCTACACCTACTTGCTGGCTACCAGTGCTTTCAAACATCTGTCCACCATACCTCCGTCGAAAGGCTGCTCTTCACAACCTCTGTCAGCAAGTTTCTGAAAACTACTCGATCCCTCTTCATGACGATTTGCTGTCACTGCCCAGGAAACGCCTCAAAACTAGAACACCAGCATATGAAATGAAAGTCCAAATGCTATCCACAGGATTCGACCAGGACGCAGAGTGGAAACGTGAGTGGCAAGCTTCAAAAACCCGAAACCACCAACTTGTAGACAATCCAACAGTTCCAGTTCCAGGCTTCCATTAACCAAGGGAGGTGTGGGTGCAGTTAAACAGATATCGGACTGAAGAGGGTAGGTGCAAATACACAATGCACAAGTGGGGCTTTTCAAGTGACAGTGTGTGTGGTTGTGGTGACACCCAATGAGTCACATTGTGAATGACTGTCCAATCAGACACTTCCCCAGTGGCACTGAGAAGCTCCATCAAGCATTCCACGAGGCACTCCGAGTCCATCAACCTCCGAGTGTAGTCTGAGCCGTTTTAAAACTTGTGTACTATATATAATATCACATGTTCATTTTTATATATGTTTCTTTGTTTTGCTAAATGTGTGTTACTGTAATTGATGCATACGACAACAATAATAATAATAACTGAAATAGCTCGTAATTGTAATCCCTAGGTATTTGGTTGAATTTATGGCCTTTATATTTGACTGATTTATCGAGTAACCGAAGATAATGAGTTCCTTTTAGCACTCATGTGGATGACCTCACACATTTCGTTATTTAGGATCAACTGCCACTTTTCGCACCATTCAGATATCTTTTCTAAATCGTTTTGCAGTTTGGTTTGATCTTCTGGTGCTTTCATTAGTCGATAAGCGACAGCGTCATCAGCAAACAACCGAAGACTGCTGCTCAGATTGTCTCCCAAATCGTTTATATAGATAAGGACCAACAAAGGATTTGCAACAATAAATTTGGGAACGCCAGAAATCACTTCTGTTTTACTCTATGACTTTCCGTCGATTACTACGTACTGTGACCTCTCTGACAGGAAATCACAAATCCAGTCACATATCTGAGACGATATTCCATAAGCACGCAATTTCATTACAACCCCTTGTGTGGTACGGTGTCTAAAGCCTTCCGGAAGTCCAGAAATACGGAATCGCTCTGAAACCCCTTGTCAACAGCAATCAACACTTTATGTGAATACAGAGCTAGTTGTGATTCACAGGAGCGATGTTTTCCAAACCATTGTGATTGTGTGTCAATAGACAGTTTTCTTCGAGGTAATTCATAAAGTTTCAACACACTATATGTTCCAAAATCCTGCTGCACATCGACATTAACGATATTGGCCTGTAATTTAGTGGATTACTGCTACTACCTTTCTTAATATTGGTGTGACCTGTGCAACTTTCCATTCTTTAGGTACGGATCTTTCATCGAGCGAACAGTTGTATATGACTTAAGTATGGAGCTAATGCATCAGTATACTCCGAAAGTAACCTAATTGGTATACAGTCTGAACCAAAAGACTTGCTTTTATTAAGTGATTTAAGTTGCTTCATTACTCATGTTGGCAGCTGTTCTCGATTCGATTTCTCGAATATTTATCTTCTTTCATGAAGGCATTTCGGAAGGCTGTGTTTAGTAACTCTGCTTTGGCATCACTGCCTTCGATAGTATCTCCATTGCTATCGCGCAGAGAAGGCATTGACTGTTTCTTGCCGCTAACATACTTCACATACGACCAGAATCTCTTTGGATTTTCTGGCAGGTTTCGAGACAAAGTTTCGTTGTGGAAACTGTTAATAGCATCTTGCATTGAAGTCCGCGCTAAATTTCGAGCTTCTGTAAAATATTGCCAATCTTGGGGATATTGCGTCTGTTTGAATTTCTCATGTTTGTTTCATTGTTCTGCAACAGTGTTGTAAACCATTTTGTATACCAAGGAGGATCACCTCCGTCTTTTGTTAATTTATTTGGTATAAATCTCTCAAATTGTGCCGATACTATTTCTTTACATTTAAGCCACATCTGGTCTACACTTATATTGTTAATTTAGAATGAGTGGAGATTGTTTCTCAGGAAGGTGTCAAGTGAATTATTATCTGCTTTTTTGAAGAGGTATATTTTTCGCTTATTTTTTGAGAATTTTGTGATTACTGTTGTGACTTGGCAAGACAGCCAAGCCACTATGATTGGTAGCCGAAAAGCACGCGTTGAGCTCACGCAGGCTGGAGTGAGGTCTGGAACAGGACAATGTAATTAATATAGCCAATAAGGTACGTTGCTGCTGGAATACTTAACTTTAATTCATAATTGGTGAACATGGGTCTGACGGTACATGCATCACAAGATAAATAGCAATTGATAAAGGCGCCTTGCTAGGTCGTAGCAAATGACGTAGCTGAAGGCTATGCTAACTATCGTCTCGGCAAATGAGAGCGTAATTTGTTAGTGATCCATCTCTAGCAAAGTCGGCTGTACGACTGGGGCGAGTGCTAGGAAGTCTCTCTAGACCTGCCGTGTGGCGGCGCTCGGTCTGCAATCACTGATAGTGGCAACACGCGGGTCCGTCGTATACTAGCGGACCGCGGCCGATTTAAAGGCTACCACCTAGCAAGTGTGGTGTCTGGCGGTGACACCACAATTACAATATTCAATCTCGCTACGACTAATCCCTGAATCGGTATTGATGCTCGTTATTAACTGGGGATTATTTGTTGCTAAGAGGTCAAGTATGTTTTCGCAAATGTTATTAGTGAGAGCTGTAACGAAGACTACAGTGCTGGTCCTGGGAGTTTTGGTAGTTTTGTTAATGGAGACAATGACATGTAAGCAAACCCCACTGAGAGTGAAATAGAGGAATACCATTGTAGGCGCTGTCTCTAGTATGGTTGGTTAGATGATACGGTTGTCCGTCAATTTACGTACCTAAAAAAAAGACAAAGTTTCCATGGAACAAATGTGGCGATTTTTGATTAACTCCGGAAAATCTAAATAGTCTTTCCTGGGGAGCTACTGACTGTGGTTGCTAATGCTACTCCCATTGAAAACTGCAATCTCTTATAGTTAAAATGGGGGTACACCTGAATGAGTGATAAGCGTGGGGTAAATACTGTTCCACTATTTTACTTTGCTGTCAAGGTTCAGTTATATTGCCAAAATCCTTGTTCACACAGAAATAAGTTGTTGCAAGAGAAAGGTCAGTCGAGAGGTATCGCAGTAACTACTAGCAGGTTCTTTCGTTTTGTATTCATTCAGTTCACTTTAAACTTATAATTAGACTTCTATGAATATCGACTGGCAACAGTCTGTAAAATTCCCTGAAAACTACTACTATGGTATTAACGCTGATCATTTTCGATTAATTTTACATGCCTCCCTTCCAACCCACAGCGCTATGGGTTGTTTTGAATGTCCTTTCCAGACGAAATGTATTTCCAGCAAGCAGTTCACATGCCAAAAACATTGCCGCAGCGCTAACTCCGGTTCCCGCCACATTACCGAATTTAAGTGCTGTCGGGCTTGGATAACAGTGGGTCGTCGACAAAGTTTGCCGAGCGCTGCTAGCAAGCGGGGTAATCTCAGTCCTTGCCAGGCAAATTAAGGAGCTACTTCGCTGAAAAGTAGCGGAACCGGTCACGAAAACCGACGACGGCTGGGTGAGCGGTGTGCTTACCATATGTCTCTTCATATCCGCGTTAGTGATACCTATCGGCTGAGGATGACACAGCTATCGGTAAGTATCGCTGAGCCTTCTGTGACGATGCCTTTTTGGAAGGAGTTTGAGAGTATTTATTAAGTTTTCGTGATATTACTGTGGACGCTACGATGTAACACACATACAGACACATTATCCCTCACTAATTTATATTCATTTGGATGGAAGAGCGAACGCGTTCGAAGCTTAAAAGGAATACCTCTGCAAAATTAAACTGATAATCGTACGACATGTTCCTGAATAAATGAATGTAAAGAATAAAAATACAGACAAAGCTAAAAGCCACATATGTCCCTGAAATTATGAAGCAAAGCTCAGTGATGCCAAATGGAGTTTTGTAAATTTTGGGCTGCAGAAAATTTTTCTATCAGGAAATGAATGTAGAGTTGTGGAATAATAATGGTCCTTCTTTGGAATTAATGTTTTGCGTATTCTGAGGTATCTCTACATCCATTTCTCTTTAGCAAAAATTAGGGATAGAAAACGAGAAAAATTGAGAGAGAGAAAGCAGAATATGAAATAGTATTTCCAACATAAGATAAGGGTGATCGCCATTATAGCTACAAACACCTTCCCAGCAAGGAGTAGCACGTTGTACGTCTTGACTATAGAGGTTAATTGTTAGTACTTGGAAATTACAAGATACCGAAATGGTTCCAGGCTCATGAAGAGCCAATATTTTGAAATCACACCCCAAAACCCACAGAGATTTGTCCGTGCAAAGTATAGATTGATCAAGCAAGAAGACTCACGCCCCTGGAATGTACACGGAATCACAGTGATGACACAAGACGCGATGACGTGGCACATTGTCTTGGTGCAGATGTAGGATTCCTGGTGTTTTAAGTAAACAAGAAATTGAATATAATTCAGCATAAAGTTGTGCCTGATGGAAGATCTTCCAAGGGATGCGTTTAAGACTGTATCTGTCATTTTCTTGCTAGATTTCAACTGTAGAGCAGGACTGTACCGGAAACCATATGACATGTTTCTCGGCACACCAAGACACGAACCGATAAGTTGCAACTTGTAACATAACATGGCTATTCTGTTCACAGCGCTAATGAATATATTCATGCGACTTTTTGAAAAACTGCTTAGAGTGGTTACAGTAAGTGGGTCAACTTGTTCTGTGGTCTATAGAGAGGAGATGTTTCTAGGTTAAGTAGAATTTAGGTAACAAGTAATGTAGAGGACACACCCATTTATAGTCAACTGGGTAACAAGTAATTCGACGATACTAAGCACGAAATTATGTCATCTGTTTTACCGAATAGAGAGTCCCATATATATACGATGGAGCGCGAAACGGTAACGTCTTTATATCTTCACAGTTCAAATTTCTGCGTTTTTGAATCCGATGGCTATGGAACGATCAAAATGTATGAGTTCTGCGTTTCGGTGGTTGCATACATAGCTTTGTGTCTCTGTGCGTCAGTGTGTCCCTTTAACATGATAACCACGAATTTTTGAACAAACTAAGCCAATGAAGTGCTTACGATAAACATAATCAGAAATACGGGGATCAATGAACGTAATATTTAATTTACTAAGTCGAATATTTAGAGCATTCCGATAAATCTGTGTAACTTGTATTGAGAGTCTTAAATTCAGTTATTTTTAAACACGAATTTCGTGATGATAAGCTTGGAAGAGGGTAACAGAATAACTGCGTCAATCAAAAAGGAAGGAAAGTTATAGGGTACATAAAAAATCCTTTTAGTAAATCATTAGTACATGCTACAATCTAGGGGCCTGGAAATTCAATAGGTAGAATCATAGGTCCCAGATACTAAGATGGACAGTCAGGTACATTCATAATGGATACAAGCAGAGAGATGGAAGTATAACATTAACAGAATGGTCGAAGTGAGATGATAATTTGCTACAAGACACGAAGTTTGTTATTGCTTTTACCACTTTCAGCTACGTGAACACAAAATCAAGGTGTAATAACTACATAATTTTATCTGTCTGCCTTGTTTATTTTGCATCTAGAGATTAATTTCCAGAGGAGTGAGCCTATACCTGCGTTACATAAAGTTTGAGGATAATTATTACATTCAACATTTCCTCTAACAACCGGCTGCTCGATAACGCGTAGATAAAATTGGAGTCTGATTTGACGTCCGAAGATTGTAATACTGCCATTTTTTATTTAAGTGAGTTGGTTTGTTAGTAACTCCTGCGTCTGTTATTCTTGAACACTGAGCAATAGGTTTTTTTTTTTATTCTAGGTTGTGTAATTTAACAACTATTTGATTCATGTTATCAGTTATTACAACATCGTCACATCTCATCGACGATGAAATAATTGAAAAAATGGGGTAGGAAAATTACGTTTAACTTTCTGTAGACTACAAGACCTATGTAACACCTATAACCTGAAAGGTACTGTGAGGTACTTGACTGAGTTCGCTACGTACCACAACTAGCTGTTTTCTACACTATTGCATTATCGTAGGCGTGAAGTAAATTTTTTCGTCTGCCTACTTCAGTACATACTGTAATCTCTCTTATCATATTCTCATAAATGATGTCTGCTGCGCGGGATTAGCGGAGCGGTCTATGGCGCTGCAGTCATAGACTGTGCGGCTGGTCCCGGCGGAGGTTCGAGTCCTCCCTCGGGCATGGGTGTGTGTGTTTGTCATTAGGATAATTTAAGTTAAGTAGTGTGTAAGCTTAGGGACTGATGACCTTAGCAGTTAAGTCCCATAAGATTTCACACACATTTGAACATTTTGATGTCTATCATTCTCATATTCTGGGACAATTCGTCATTGAGGAAACAAGTGTTTCTTGCATAAAAGCGTGTAATGAGGATAGTGTTTGGCGTCCACTCTACAAACTTCTGCAGATAGCTATTTAAACAGGGAGACTACTGGCAACAGCCTCACAATATATTAAATCCTTTTTCAGATTTTTGTAAGCAGTCAGTCTGGAAACTGTAGTAACATTCATAAGTAAAATACTAGAAACAGAAATGGGTTAAGCTATTCACCCTCATCTAAGACTTTTTAAAAGTTTGAAAATATTTCCATGTGTTATCTTACTGTAGTTTGTTATAAAAAAATATTTACTGCATGATGACCAGTTGCGGTAGCTTAACTACCATCTTCAGATCACATGTATTATTACAAATGCAATAGCAATGGACAAGACGGTCGTATTGTCCATAACGTTCTTACTTCAAATCCACAGGTAAAATGTGCTATGTATATTGTGGCCGTTTATAGCACATTTTACCTGGAGATTTAAAATAAGAATGTCAGAAACGATGCAAAGATCTTGTAGACTGCGAGTGTATTTATAATTCTACACACGAGCTGAATAGTTAAGCTACCGGAACTGATCGTACGTTGTAAATATTTTTTATGTCAAATGTGACCGATTCAATACACAGAAAAATTTTAAAAGTGTTAAAAAATTCATAGAAACTTTTTAAAATGCTTTAATTTGACTCAGACTTAATGTGGCACAGAAATGAGTGAGGTAATCAGCCCCAAAAATGCTTGACCACATTCGAGATGATGTAAAACTTTAAATAGATAAAGAAATTAACTTCAGACATCAACTGAAAGCATATCTATTAGCCAACAATTTGTACTCCTTAAAGGAACTTCTAAATATGTTCAAAAGTGGTTCAAATGGCTCTGAGCACTATTGGACTTAACATCTGAGGTCATCAGTCCCCTAGAACGTAGAACTACTTAAACCTAACTAACCTAAGGACATCACACACATCCATGCCCGAGTCAGGATTCAAACCTGCGACCGTAGTAGTTGTGCGGTTCTGGACTGAAGCACCTAGAACCGCTCGGCCACCGCCGCCAACTTTCTAAATATGTAGTAGTATGGTGCGATGTGTGTGAGAGACAAATAATCAGTATAGTTCAGTGAAAATTACTGCATGTCAGGGGGAAAAATACATTTCAAATCACGTAAATGTGAGCAGACTGCTGCATTTTTCGCTGATAAAGTGTGATACAATTCCAAATCGGACTTCTTTCATATCACAGCGAGAGACTGCAGTTATAACCCACGCAACGTGCAACGCTCTTGGCGGCTTCACTGACTGAGATTGGCGTAACACTCTCTCTGCCATGACGCAGGTGAGAACACTGCTGCACGTTCGTATTTGTCAGCTCTACTGAAGCGGTACTGTCAGCTCAGCTCCAGTTTCCGCCTTCACACGATCCCAATTTGACATCGTTAAATGATATCTAAATGATCATATCCTTTTTATATTAATATGTCCGCTGCTCGTGGTCTCGCGGTAGCGTTCTCCCTTCCCGAGCACGGGGTCCCGGGTTCGATTCCCGGCGGGGTCAGGGATTTTTCCTGCCTCGAGATGACTGGGTGTTGATGTGTCGTCTTCATCATCATCATCTATCACGGTCGTAGGAAGGCAATGGCAAACCACCTCCACTAGGACCTTGCCTAGTAAAGCGGTGCGGGTCTTCCGCATCGTTCCCCTACGCTCTGTAAAGAAGCATGGGACTTCATCATCATCATTACGCCTAATAGACAGAAAGTTGAACCCATTTGAGCTTATTTAATATGTGACACTTCTTTTCCTTGGATCTATTTTCTTTCCTATTGTTGAATGTAAGAGGGTGAGAGTGATATAAAGACAGGAAAGCTTAGATCTAAACATAGATGGTGGGAGTAGACTGATATATTATCAACCTAACCTACGTGGGTAAATTGAGCAAAGTTAAGTTTGTACCAAAGATAAACGGAGTCACCAGATTAGGCGATGTCAGGTTGGACACATCCCGAAAGAACGTACCCCACCATCGAGTCTGAACGAGGAACCGCTGCCTCTGTCGTTTTGCCATAATGAAGTAGTTAGGGTGGGTGGAGAAGTGTGTGGACGTACTGTAGGGGATCCTCAGGTAAGAGTACAAGGAAAGCTGTTAGAATGTCCTGGTTAGTGAAAGAAAACGCTAATAAGTTAACTTACACCACCACTGCAATCCGTAAAACTGTAGGGGATGTCTTAATTGTTTTTATTTTGGCAGATTAAGTGATAAAGAGGGAACAGTCGTGACCATTCACATAGAGTATGAAGCATGAGTTTGCGCGCGGGTGTTCACTGTAGAATCAAGTACAAGATCATCTGCCGTGGAAATTAGGGCCACTTCTTTGTGTGTGGTAGTTGGCGATGTCTCCTCCTCACCACCCCCCTCCCACCCCCCACACATTTGTGGTATTTCAGTTGAACTACGTATATATTATAGTTTCGGGTGGTTTTTCATGTGGTATAAGTTTGTTAAAACGGTAACAAGCTTATCTGGGAATTTTACGAATTTAACACTGACTTCTTTGTGAATGGTCTTCAAACACATGTTCCCGCCACTACCTGTCTATGATTAAATAGTCCGAAAATGCACTTTCGCGTGATCCCTCATAACTGTAATGTTCGCTTATTTTACGTCAGTGAGGCTGTAATAATTTGGTCTGGGAATTTGAATTTTTCGATAATTTCTTTCTAATCAGGGTCTACCCTCCAGTAACCACCATTTTGCTGTGTTGCCGATTAACAGAGTCCTGATTGACTGTCTAAATGAGTTTATATCCATTAAGAGTTAGTTTAAATGTGGCTTAATCTGCCTCTGTTTCCCGTAAGGATTTTACCGTATGCATTGTGATTCCTGGTAATTGATGTAATTCCACTTGTTCCCGTCATTGATGTGCAGCTATCTGCTTCGTTCTGATAGTGTGGTTAGCAAAAATATTTCTTGTACGACCTATATGTTATAAGGAAATTTTATGTTCAGTCAAAATAATTCCTCGAAATAACTTCATGTTGCTATCACAGCGTTCTATTCCCCCACTTGTCTCCCTGTGGCAGCATTAGACATGCGTCCTTGTAACCAAGATTCTGTACGTTGCTGATTAACGAATGACCTAACGTTAATTGATAAATTATGTATATTCATTCAGTTACATGTCGTTCAACGGCATGTGGGTTATTTGAAGTTGTGACCACCAAAACAATTTGTGAATATTTGCTTTGTCCACCTTATACGGGTGCTGAGAATAATAACTTTGCTTAAGTTGGTCATTTTATCACATTGGTGTGAGCTGCTATGTCTACAGAATGATGAATATAAGAATCAGATCCCGTCCTGATTTCACTTTTAAGCCTTGTGTTACGATACCTTGTGTCTAAGGAGACCAAGAATAATTTAGTGAAAGTTATTACCACCTTCAGTGTCTTGTATTGTCTTGTCCATTTGAAAAATAAATAGGTATTCTTTTAAAAGAACTCGTGTTTCATTGCCATTACCCCATTCAGTAATTTGTCAATATTTGGTTTGTCCACCTTATACGGGTGCTAATAATAATAATTTTGCTTAAGTTGGTCATTTTATCACATTGGTGTGAGCTGATATGTCTACAGAATGATGAATATAAGAATCATATCCCGTCCTGGTTTCACTTTTAAGCCTTGTGTTACGATAACTTATGTCTTAGGAGACCAAGAATAACGTAGTGAAAGCTATTACCACCTTTAGTGTCTTGTCTTGTCTTGTCTTGTCTTGTCTTGTCTTGTCCACTTGAAAAATAAATAGGTATTCTTTTAAAAGAACTCCTCTTTCATTGCCATTAACCCATTCAGTAATGACCCATACAGAAAACCCTTTAGCCCCATAATAATGGCTGTTCTAACAAGAACAGCAAAAGAGGGTAGCGAAGCAAAGAATAAATTCATGAAAATAAAACAAACGGGTACCTGTTCCAGCAAATATACGTGGTGTTCCATTGGTAGCTTGTCATTCTTGTGTTATCCGTTGATTTCTTAATTAAATTAAATAGTGGTCTGGAATTTTGTGTAACTGATCTGTGGGTTGCATCCTTCATGAACCTTTCCATAAAAGTACATTAAAGTTGAGCTTAACCATGGGATCTAACGAACGGAACTACACGGACCACGCCGGTTAAGACCAATTAAGGAAATGTCCGTACCCTTTAACTACTGAATTACGATATTAAAAACCACTGCTGGTTCAAGTTTCAGGGTATTATCGCGGGGAGCCGCCTGGATATCGGAGCGCGTTTACGCTCCGCTTCCGTGACAGTGGAAGGAGAGTCTGACCAGGATTACACATGGTCCATGTGCCAGTGAAGCTGAATCGGTTCTAACGCGATTTTTCACATGTCACTACGTGAATATCGTGTCGATATCCTGGTACCACCTCAGATGTACGCTACGCAAAAATTTAGAAAACTTTCTCACACTTGCACTCTGACGCAGATGGATAGGGTAAATGAATTCCGTCCTGGAGGATGAGTAAGAGACTGGAGGCTATAGACCAGGGATCACCAAATTGCAGCCCGCGGGCCGAATGCGGCCCAAATCAAGTTTTTGTACGGCCTGCGGTCCTCAGCCGTAATATATAGTAATATACATCTGGCAAGTAATAGCCGAATCCTAAGACGTGAATTAGCGTCAAGAACCACTCGTGAGTGTTTTTTCCCGCTCAGTAACAAACAAAAATACTAAAAGAGACAGTAATACTTTATGATGTTCTCAATTTTAATTGATGTACGTGAGCTCGGTCATGAGATAAGTAATGCTGGAGGCTTGCCTCAGGGGCAGAGGCTAAGTAGCACGGCCAGTAAAAGGTTAGAGGATGTGACAGGGGGAAAGTTTTACTCTCTGTCTTCCAGTACTCACAACGCAAGGGCGTGCGCGGCTCAGACCGATCACCCGCTGAGGTATAAATTTTAGCACGGAAGTAACATGTGTTTGTTAATGGACATAATAGTGACGATCACTTTCAAACGCGGCATGTGTTTGTAGCAAGGAACACGAAATTAAATTAAGGCTGTTGTAATACAACGCAGTGAACAGAAGAAAAGTACATTCAAACGATTTAGTAATCTTTTTGATCGTGCTTCATATTGTGCAACGTGTTTAAATTTAAGTACAAGTACTGTTACGATTAATTAATCATCCACTCGTACAGACAACACAAAAGCACTCCGTCAGTCTATTATAGCGTGATATATTTCGGGTCACTGAAAGTGGCAGCAATCTGAAAGAGAGAACAGTCGGCAGGAAGTGTTCAGTACGTTGGCGACTTTTAACTATCCGTACTTTGGGGGTGGGTCGCCAACGTACCGAGGCTTTACTATAGCCTTTCTATTATAGTTTGGTAACATACTAATTCATATAGGTTGCCAATAATCGGATCGGTGTATATGCAGCCCCACGTACCACCACACGGTGTCAGTATTGGCGCTTGAGCAAAGAACTTTGCCAATCACTGCGTTAGACGCTAAATCTCCTCAAACTTGTGCTCAGCAACAGCACCATTGGAGTTACAGTTTCAGCTTAGTGTGCGTTGTTGCACATCACTCGAAGTTGGAGGATACATGAAATGTGCCTGAGGCTAGGTGCTTCCCGTCGGGTAGGTTGATCGCCTGGTGCAAATATTTTTAGTTGACGCCACTTGGACGACTAGGGTGTCGATGAGGAAGGAGTGATGATGAAGACAACAAACGACACAGTTCCCGACCGGGGAAAATCGACCCAGCGGGGAAGCGAACTAGGTTCCCTCGTACGGCTTTCTGCCGAGCTGGCCACTCAGCTACGGAGGCGGGCAGTTGTAAGCTAAATGGATAGACGTGAAACAGCGCGCATGCATCGGTCGCTACTCACAGGTGTCGTCTGAGTTGATGAGACGCGTGGGCGGCGGCGGAGGCCCAGCTGTCGCAGGCGGCGCAACAAGCCGAGACACGACGCGACGCGACACGGCACGGCGGAATGTGGCGGCTCGGCTGAGCGGGCGGTGTCGCGCGCTCGCACTGCGCGGCCTCCGCTGCCGCTGCCGTTGCTGACGCTGTGGCCGCTCCCTGGCGGCGGGCGGCCGCGTCAGCGGCGCTCTCTGCTGACAGTCAGCTGGCGCGACACTGCGTGGCGACGCCCACGCTGCGGTTGGGCCGTGCAGCGAGGCCGCACCACCACTTTACAGCAGATGGCGCGTGTGACGGAGATCGTGCTACAGCCATCCAGCACGTGTGTGAGACTCGCAGTCAGCGATGATACACAACGAAGCGACGAAAGTCGTGAGACAGAGATATGCACACATACAGATGGCGATAGTATCATGTACACGGGGTATAAGATGGCAGTGCACTGGCCGAACTGTCACTTGTACCTAGGCGATTCATGCGAAAAGATTTCTAACGTGACAGCCATAAATTCCTCTCCTGTGCCAACTGCAACCTCTTCACCTCACACTAGCACTTGCAACATACTCTCTCAGTTATTTGCTGAATGCATTCCAATCTCATCCTTAGTTTCCACTTTTTACGCCCTACAGCTACCCCTAGTACCATAGAAGATATTCTCAGATGTCCTAACATACACTACTGGCCATTAAAATTGCTACACCACGAGGATGACGTGCTACACACGCGAAATTTAACCGACAGGAAGAAGATGCTGTCATATGCAAATAATTAGCTTTTCAGAGCATTCACACAAGGTTGGTGCCGGTGACGGCAACTACAACGTGCTGACATGAGGAAAGTTTCAAACCGATTTCTCATACACAAACAGCATTTGACCGGCGTTGCCTGGTGAAACGTTATTGTGATGCCTCATGTAAGGAGGAGAAATGCGTACCATCACGTTTCCGACTTTGATAAAGGTTGGATTGTAGCCCATCGCGATTGCGGTTTATCGTATAGTGACATTGCTGCTCGCGTTGGTCGAGATCCAATGACTGATTGCAGAATATGGAATCGGTGGGTTCAGGAGGGTAATACGGAACGCCGTGATGGATCCCAACGGCCTCGTATCACTAGCAGTCGAGATGACAGGCATCTTATCCGCATGGCTGTAACGGATCGTGCAGCGACGTTTCGATCCCTGAGTCAACAGATGGGGACGTTTGTAAGACAACAACTATCTGCACGCACAGTTCGAAGACGTTTGGACCAGCATGAACTATCAGCTCGGAGACCATGGCTGCGGTTACCCTTAACGCTGCATCACAGACAGGAACGCCTGCGATGGTGTACTCAACGACGAACCTGGATGCACGAATGGCAAAACGTCATTTTTCGGATGAATCTAGGTTCTCTTTACAGCATCATGATGGTCGCATGGATCGCGGTGAACACGCATTGGAAGCATGTATTCGTCGTCGCCATACTGGCGTATTACCTGGCGTGATGGTATGGGGTGCCATTGGTTACACGTCTCCGTCACCTCTTGTTCGCTTCGACGGCACATTGAACAGTGGCCGTTTCATTTCAGATGTGTTACGACCCGTGGCTCTACCCTTCACTCGATCCCTGCGTAACCCTACATTTCAGCAGGATAATGCACGACCTCATGTTGCAGGTCCTGTACGGGCCTTTCTGGATACAGAAAATGTTTGACTGCTGGCCTGGCCAGCACATTCTCTAGATCTCTCACCAACTGAAAACGTCAATGGTGGACGAGCAACTGACTCGTCACAATACGCCAGTAACTATTCTTGAAGAACTGTGGTATCGTGTTGAAGCTGCATGGTCAGCTGTACCTGTGCACGCCATCCAAGCTCTGTTTGACTCAATGCCCAGGCGTATCAAGGCCGTTATTACGGCCAGAGGTGGTTGTTCTGGGTACTGATTTCTCAGGATATATGCACCCAAATTGGGTGAAAATGTAATCACATGTCTGTTCTAGTATAATATATTTGTCCAATGAATACCCGTTTAGCATCTGCATTTCTTCTTGGTGTAGCAATTTTAATGGCCACTAGTGTTTATCCTATTATCTCGTCCCTTCCGTTTTTCAGTGTTTTCCTGGTGGATTATGTGCAGGACCTCCTCATTCCTTACCTTATCAGCCCACCTAATTTTCAACATCCATTTGCTGCACAACATCTCAAATGCTTACATTCTCTTCTGTTCCGCTCTTCTATGTTTCACTACCATGCAATGCTGTGCTCCAAACGTACCGTCTCCGAAATTTCTTCCTCAAATTAAGGCCTACTTTTGATACTGGTACATTTCTCTTCGCCAGGAATCCCCTTTTCGTCACTACTAGTGCGCGTTTGAAATCCTTATTGCTCCGTCCGTCAAAAGTTATTTTCCTACGTAGGTTGAAGAATTCATTAACTTCATCTGCTTCGTGATCACCGTCCTGATGTTAAATCTCTCCCTGTTCGCATTTCCGCTACTTCTCATCACATTCTTCTTTCTTCGATTTGCTCTCGGTCCACTATCTCTACTCATTAGACTGTTCATTCCAATCAACAGATTCTGTAATAATCCATCCCTTTCACTGAGTACTGCAAAATCATCAGCGGATCTTATCATTGAGATCCTTTCACGTCGGATTTAAATTCCACTCTTGAACCTTTCTGTTATTTCCATCATTGCTCCTTCAATGTACAGACTGGACAGTAGGGGCGAAAACTACATCAATGTCTTACACCATTTTTAATTTGAGCACTTCGGTCTTGGCCTTCCACACTTGGCCGTTGTACGTATACAATATTGCACATCTATCCTTACAGGTATTCCCTGTTTTCCTCAGAATTTCGAGCACCTTGCACCATTCTACGTTATCGAACGCTGCTTCCAGGTCGATAAATTTTATGAACGTTTCTTGATATTTCTTTAGTCTTGCTTCCGTTATCAACCACAACGTCAGAATTGCATCTTTGGTGCCTTTACCTTTCCCAAAGCGAAACTGATCGTCATTTAAGAGCTTTCAAGTTTTCTTTTCGATTCTCCTGTATATTATTCTTGCCAGCATCTTGGATATGTGAGCTGCTACGCTCATTGTGCGACATTTCTCGGGCTTCTCAGTTCTTGCAGTATTCGGAATTGTGTGAACGACATTTTTCCGAAAGTCAGATGGTAAATCGCCATACACATGTATTCTACACACCAATGTAAATAGTCATTTTTTTGCCACTTCCCAATGATTTCAGAAATACTAATGCCTTAATCGATCTTAAGTTTCCGAAATTCTTTTAAATTCTAATACTAATACTCGATCCCCCATCTCTCCGTCTATCGCGCAATCAGACATGTCTTCTCCTCATAGAGACCTTCAGTGGACTCTTTCCACCTTCCGCTGTCTCCTCTGAATTTAACAGTGAAATTCCCATTCCTCTCTCAATGTTACCACCCTCACTTTTAATATCACCGAATATTGTTCTCACTTTTTTTGAGTCAGTTCTTCTGACAACCATTTCTTTTTCGATTTCTTCACATTTCTCATGCAGTCACTTCGCGTTAGCTTCCCTACACTTCCTGTTTACTTCACTTCTAAGAGACCTGTATGTCTGTATTCCTTAATTCCTTTAACATTTTTCTACTTCCTTCTTTCATCAACAACTGATGTTTTTCTTCGGTTACCCATGGTTTCTTGGCAGTTACCTTCTTTGTACCTATGTTTTTCTTTCCAATATCTGTGTTTGTCCCTTTTAGAGAAGTCCATTCCTCACCAACCGAACTGCTTACTGAGCTATTACATGTCTCATTATCTATAGCTTTGGAGGACTTCAAGTGTATCTCTTCATTGCTTAGTACTATTAAACAGTGGTCTGAGTAGGTATCTGTTCTAAGTACGCCTTACAGTCCAGTATCTTATTTTGAAATTTCTGGCTGACCATGATATAATCTAATTGAGATCTTACCGTATCTCTCGGTATTTCCCTAATACACCTCCTCCTGTTGAGATTCTTCAACAGAGTATTCGTTGTTACTAGCTGAAATTTATTACAGAAATCAATTAGCCGTTGTCCTCTCTCATTCCCAGTACCACCCCATATTTTACGTAACCCTTTCTTCTACTCCTTCCCTACAGCTGCAATCCAGTCTCCCATTACTATTAGGTTTTCATCGCCCTTAACGTATTGAATTACCTGTTCAGTATCCTCACATACTTTCTCTGTCTCTTCATCTTCTGCTTGCGACTTCAGCATTTATACCTAAAATGTCACGTCGGTATTGGTGTGCTGTCGATTCTGATAAGAAAACTCTATCACTGAACTGTTCACAGTAACACAAACTCTGCCCTACCTTGCTATTCATAACGAATCCTACTCCCTTTATATCACTCTCTGCTGCTGTTGATATTCCCCTATACTTATCTGATCCGAAATTCTTGTTTTGTTTCCATTTCACTTCACTTAACGCTCCCCTCTTCCCCTAAAACTAGATTGAGTCTTAGCATTTCCCTTTCCAGATTTTCTAGCTTCTCTGTCACGTTCAAATTCCTGACACTCCACGCCCCGACTCGTAGAGCGTAATCCTTTGTTTGTTATTCAATCTCTTATCAATAATCACCTCTTCCTTGGCGGTCCAGTCCCGGAGACTCGAATGAGGGACTAGTCCGGAATGTTGTGCCAATGCTCAGATCAACATGACACTTTTTCAATCACAGGTCATTTTTCCTGTGGATAGACATTATGTGTTTTCAGTGCAGTGGCTTCTTCGTACTATTGTCGTTGCTGATTATTCCACCCTTTGTTGCAGTTTTTCACCCCAATGGCAAGTGAGTGCCCTGAACCTTTGTCTTCCCCTACTCCCTTTTCGACAAGGCCATTGACATAATGAGAGTGACTGATGTGCCGGAAGTCTTCGGACGCCAAAGATGATGATTTTTATTCAGAATTTAAGTGATGGCGGAATTCTCATCTGGGACCAAGGAAGTTTTGATTACTAAACAAGAAGCTACCCATGCACCAGAGGTGCTGTCGTAAATCGTGAGGGAATTCAATATTCCGACATCCACAATGTCAAGAGTGCCGGGGATACCCGATTTTAGGCTTTACCTCTCACCACGGACGACACAGTGGCCAGCAGCTATCAATTAACGATCGGGAGCAGCGGAGTTTGCTTAGAGTTGTCAGTGCTAAAAGACACGAGCCACTGACTGATATAATCGCAGAAATCACTGTGGGGTGTACATCGAACGTATCCGTTAGGATAATTTGGCAAGATTTTGAGTTAAAGGTCTGTGGCAACAGATGGCCGACGCGAGTGTATTTGCTGGCAGCACGCCATCTCCTGCCGAGCCTCTCCTGAACTCGTGACCGTATCGGTTGGACCCTAGAGACGGAAAAACCGTAGCGTGGTCAAATGAGTCTCTATTTCAGTTGATAAGAGTTGATTTTGGGATTCGAGTGTCATGCAGACCTCACGAAGCCATGGACCCAAGTTGTTAAAAAAGCAGTGTGCCAACTGGTGGTGTCTCAATAATGGTATGGTCTGTGTTTATACAGGGTGTTACAAAAAGGTACGGCCAAACTTTCAGAAAACATTCCTCACACACAAAGAAAGAAAATATGTTATGTGGACTTGTGTCCGGAAACGCTTACTTTCCATGTTAGAGCTCATTTTATTACTTCTCTTCATATCACATTAAGCACGGAATGGAGAAACACAGCAACAGAACGTACCAGCGTGACTTCAAACACTTTGTTACAGGAAATGTTCAAAATGTCCTCCGTTAGCGAGGATACATGCATCCACCCTCCGTCGCATGGAATCCCTGATGCGCTGATGCGGCCCTGGAGAATGGCGTATTGTATCACAACCGTCCACAATACGAGCACGAAGAGTCTCTACATATGGTACCGGGGTTGCGTAGACAAGAGCTTTCAAATGCCCCCATAAATGAAAGTCAAGAGGGTTGAGGTCAGGAGAGCGTGGAGGCCATGGAATTGGTCCGCCTCTACCAATCCATCAGTGACCGATTCTGTTGTTCAGAAGCGTACGAACACTTCAACTGAAATGTGCAGGAGCTCCATCGTGCATGAACTACATGTTGTGTCGTACTTGTAAGGGCACATGTTCTAGCAGCACAGGTAGAATATCCCGTATGAAATCATCATAACGTGCTCCATTGAGCGTAGGTGGAAGAACAAACTAAAATGAGCTCTAGCATGGAAATCAAGCGTTTCCGGACACATGTCCACATAACATCTTTTCTTTATTTGTTTGTGAGGAATGTTCCCTGAAAGTTTGGCCGTACCTTTTTGTAACACCCTGTATAGAATGGATTGCATCCTCTGGTGCAACTGAACCGATTATTTGCCGGAAACTGTTATGTTCGGCTACTCGGATAACATTTACTGCCATGAATGCACTTTACGTACCCAAACCATCGAATTTTCATGGATGACAATACAACACGTCATCGAGCCACAGTCATTCGCGATTGGCTTGAATGCCACTCTGGACAATTCGAGGAAATGATGGACCACACATATCGCCAGCCATGAATCCCATCGTTCATTTAAGGGACATAGTCGCGAGGTTAGTTCGTGTACTAAATCATGCACAGCCAACACTTTCGCCGTTACGGACGACTGTAGAGGCAATATGGGTCACTATATCTGCAGGGACTTCCAGCGACTTGGTGAGTCCATGCCACGTCCAGATGCTGTATTACGCCGGGAAAAAGAAGGTCCGATACGATATTAGTAGGTATCTCGCGACTTTCGTCAACTGAAGATACGTATTTGACCGTAACTCTACCTCCAGTCTTTGAAACGTTGTAGTATGGATCAAAACAAGGAAAAATTAGGTTGAAATTCACACAAATGAGCACTTGTTCGGTGGAAGACATGTGTTTCACAGTAGCATAGTAAACAAATGCTCGTAGCTCTTAAGCTATGCATTTTCGATTCGATCCCGTGTTTAGTAGGATTTTACGGTGGTAGTAATATCTACCAGCGAATTTACGTGAACACAGGTGCCTCCTGAAAGACTGCTATGGTCATAAAGAATACAGTGCTCGTGCCGAACAATAGTTTGAGAAACGCTATCATCTACTTAACATCGGTTCAATTCAGAGTTCTCGAGAAACAACGTCGAATATAATGAATATTATGAAAAGATTATATCCACAAATCTATACTGATTTAGGAAGCGTCGCTAGTTCTGAACTCAACCTGCCCTTTTCTCAGACGATATCCTGTGAACCGTGGATGAAGAACAACCGGCAGATTCCATATTCCCAGTTTTCCGGAAAGCGTTCGACACTGTGCCTCACTGCAGACTGTAGGAGTTTTGCGCATATGGGATGTATTCTCAGATAGTGTCTCGAAAACTTTTAGATAATGGAACCCAATACGTCTTCCTGGTCTGCGATTGTTCATCGGAGACAAGGCTATCAGAAGGAGTGCTGCATGCAAGTATTTGAAAGGTAGAATTAGCAGCAATCGGCGACTGTTTGCTGGTGATGCCTTAGTGTGCGGAAAATATCGTTGATGAGCTACCGTAGGAGGATATAGGATAATTTGTCAGAAATCTCAGTTTGGCGTGATAAAATGTAGAAAAACTGTCTTGTAATGTCCGAACACAGTATTGGGAATGGACTTCTTGGAACAGTCATGTCGATTAAATATCTAGGCGTATCGTTACAAAATGACATGATATGGAACGAGCACGTAGAGAAGGTGAATAGCCGAGTTCGGTTTATTGGCGGAATTCTAGGTAAAGGAGCTCGTATGTAAAAGAGCGCGTCGTACAGAACACTTGTGCGACCCGCATTTGTGCGCTGCTGAGGTCTTTGGGATCATCACCAATCATATTGAAAGATAACACCGAAATAATTCAAAAGCTTGCCGCTAAATTTGTTATCGTTAAGACCAAAGACAAAGGGGTATTACGGATATGGTCTGTGAAACAAACGATCAGTACTTCAGGTAAGAAGACGCTATCTTCACTGAACCGTATTGCAATTTTTTTTCGCACGCTTTTTGAGATTGGAGTAATAGAGAATTATTGTGAAGGTTTGTTCGATGAACCTTCTGCCAGGCACTTACGTGTGATTTGCAGAGTATCCATGTAGGTGTAATTACAGATAACCGAAAAAGAAAGCAGATTTTGGTGAAGAAAGTCTTTATGATAAATGTTGCGCAGTTTATTCCGAAGAATAATGACAAAAATAACATTTCTCAGTAGATCTAGTCTCTTGTACATGCGACAATTCAAAAACAAAAAAATTCAGTTTAGTTCCATGAAATTTACATCTACAAGCCAAACATAATAAAACCAGAACGTTGCGTATTATCAATGAAAATAGAAAAAACATGTTTGAAATTTACTTTCAACTGTTTTTCTTGATACTGGAACAAGGAAGATAAAGTCTTAAGATCCTGTCAATAGAAGGAGAAAAAGCTCAGAATGCATAGATGTGGGGAAATAAGTCGCCTGTTTCTCCTTCAGAAGGAAGCACTGCAGCATTGATCTTACTCGATAAACGTAAACCGTGGATAGCTCTATTTGGATTTGCTGGATGTAGATTTGAGCCAAAATGCGAATTGAACTGCGTAAATTTCTCGATGAAGCGTCGAATTTTCCACCTTGAGAGGTTATACGACCAACGCTGTCCTGTATGCCCCTAAGATGCAGGCTACCTGCTGAACCAGCACTGAGCTGTATCACAGGAACATGAAAAGTTT
This sequence comes from Schistocerca cancellata, assembly GCF_023864275.1. NCBI lineage: Eukaryota > Metazoa > Arthropoda > Insecta > Orthoptera > Acrididae > Schistocerca > Schistocerca cancellata. Next base: position 278,032,245 of record NC_064628.1, read on the forward strand.
CACAACAGAACTGTGAGGAATGGGAGGCGTTGCATAGGATCCTCTGTGATGACATGACTGTTATTCCCTCCTGATAGAAGAACGATGTCAGTGAGTTTGGCGTATGTTAACCCTATCAGTTTTCGCGTCATCTGTAAGGAACGAGCATTTGTCACAGCTGGTGAATACACAATGCTATGCTCAACCGAAAGACACGATAATTTTTCTATTGTGATTGTTCAACTGTTAGATATCTCACAAGGCCTATTTTCCTTTTGAAAATTGGAAGTTACATCCAAGTTCGTGGCTTCCAAAATGGCCGCCATGTTGTTAAAATAGTCTCACGGGTTTCATACACCTCCCGTTGCGTATTACTCGACTTTGTATTTATCCATTATTTTGGTTTAGAAGGATGGTTGCACACCTATCAAACACATAGCAGCGAGATTAATTTTGAAAGTGATTTAGAGTTACACACACATCACCTCTGATAATAACAACGTGTGTTGTCTGGCTGCATAGTTAATCGAACTGAGCTTGAATGACGGATATGGGCACGTCATTGCATGATAATTCTACACTATACCAGAGTTCATCACTCATAGTGGAAGCTGAGTGATGATGTTACACATCTCTTGGTAATCCTCGACAGATCAGTGATAGAGATAGTCCCGAAATTTTGTTTTGAAGGGGAATGGGAGGAATGTTACTGCTACACGTTTAAATATTCTAACAGTGGCTGCTCTGACCACTCTGCTTCCTCCCGGTAGGCATGGAATCATGTGGCGTTCCCCTGCAGACCGATTTATGCCTCACCTCCTCCTAATGACGCAGTGAACTAGTAAGTAGATTCTGCGGGTTCAGCTCGTCATAAACAACTATCTACTCACGAAATTATTGCAGCCTTGTATTATCGCCTACCTCAGGAAGTTGCTCATAATGGTAGTGATGCGGATACAATAACTCTTCATCTATTGTGCACCATATTCCTGCGTATGGTCTGTTGAAATGTGCAGAATTTCTTCGTCATCTACTCGATGAATTATATCAAACTACACTGAGGATGTTGTCCACTCCATTAACGTTTGATCAATTCACCACTTCCGATATAACGTGTGCACTAGAAAACAAACTTTTTCTTTGAAACTTACTGGCAGATTAACTTTTCTTTTTTCAGTCCGAACATTAGATGCAGAGCCCACGCATTGCACTGCATCCTCTAAAAGACGAAGATCTGTGTGGTATGCTTCGTTCAGGTGCCTACATTGGTGTTGTAGGGGAGAATCCCTCGTATTTCACTAGAATGTTCCATGAACTAGCCCAGTAAATTTTTCATTGTTTCCAGCTTAAATATGACAGAATTTTAAGAATATTTCGTGTATATATGCAAGTACTGTGGACATATCTTTGTACGTAATGCCTGTATGACTGCAAACAGCATTAGTTTCAAATAGCTGTCTCTTCGAAGCAGCTAACAGTGGAGCAGAGGTGTATGTAGTGTGCTTTCTTCTGAATGTTCCACAAAATTACATCTTGGGCGATCTCCGATTACTATTCAGAGTGCATTCACGTTGTCGTACGAGTGTTGCAGTAATAATCTGTTTGGCAGCTCAGACAACATGAGAACTGAGCGCTTTCCTGCAGTAGCAGTAAGGGTGTCGCCTGAGCGTCCTGCTAGACAATGCCAGTAGACTGCAAAGGTGAACTGTTGCATGGGGGCTTAATTAAATTTTTTATTATGCAAATAATTTCGCTGTCTGTCCGGTTACGCAGTCTCGTAACCGGTTGGCCCTGACCAGTATTTGTACGCAATCTGACTGCATAGGATAACAACAAACAATGAAAGAAAACTTCCGTTAACACAATTAATTAATTAAGTCCCCAGCAACTATAAAACCTACGAAACAACAAAACACAAGTGTAGCTGTTCTGTGTGTTGAAGTGTGATTCAACGTACACATCTGGCACGGTTCTTCCTCAATAAGACAAGATATTTTAAATACCATTTAGACTGAATTAATTAAATGAAACTGAAATACTATAATTGCACATAGAACCTGAAATACAGTCTAATACAAGAACACGAGCCAGATGCTTTGTTGACTGAACCTGTGACCAAGAGGCATTATTGTTTAAGACATTGAAATAATAAAAAAAGGAATTTTTTACCTTCATATATATTGACGAAAAGCACATTACAGCATCCCTAATCCAACAACATCTGGTGTCTAGCCCATCAAAACAATATGACAACATCTGAACAAACACTCTCCATAGGAACTTCTCAACAATGACACGCTACTGCAACATCTCCACAAGCACTCTCTACCACCGCTTCTCGACAAGAACTCTACACTACGACTTCATGACAACAACTGACTACAACCACTTCTCGACAAGAACTCTACCTACCACCGCTTCTGAACAAGTACTGCCAGTGGAGGCGGCTGAATAATACTCTCTGGCGCAATCTCTGGCGTTGTGACTCAGTGTAGCCACCTTTCATATTCCTCTCCTCCACGGGCTAGAATTTGATGGTATTTTTGCCAGCATTGGTGGTGAAAATACCACCAAATTCGTCCAAAAATACAGACAAAAATTAAAAAGTAATATTAATAAATAAATATCACATAACTAAATAAATTTTGGCTTTGCACTGACCCTTCAATAACCTAATATATAAAATACAGTAAGGAATACAAATGCTTGCATACATATGATTTTACATAATAGTTTACATAAGTATTATTCAATCAATGCCACCAGAAATGGCGAACAGGTGCAGGTAAGAATCTCAAAACATTTCATAAACAGTAAACATTCAAAAAATCAGTTTTTACAAATATTCACATAAAACCCTTTCAATAGTTCAATAAACAAGTAGAACTCCTCAGAGTAGTTGACAGTTCCAACAGTAGCACCCAGCAATGATCAACAGGTGCAAATAGCAGTCTCATAACATTTCATCAGCAGTATTTAAACAGCTTCAACAGTGGCACCCAAAAATGGCGAGCCGGCGCAGACACCAACAAGTGGCATTAACTCAGTAGAAGCAGTCCATCAGTGGCACCCAGTAACGTTGAACAGGTGCAGACACCAACAAGTGACATTATATCAGTAGAAGCAGTTCATCAGTGGCACCCAGCAATGTAGAGCTGGTGCAGACAGCAACATGTGACATCATTTCAGTAGAAGTAGTCCATCAGTGGCACCCAGTAATGTTGAACAGGTGCAGACACCAACAAGTGACAGTATCTCAATAGAAGCAGTTCCATCAGTGGCACCCAGTAATGTTGAACAGGTGCAGACACCAACAAGTGATATCATTTCAGTAAAAGCAGTCCATCAATGGCACCCAGCAATGTTAAACAGGTGCAGACAGCAACAAGTGACATCATTTCAGTAGAAGCAGTTCCGTCAGTGGCACCCAGTAATGTTGAACAGGTGCAGACACCAACAAGTGACATTATTTCAGTAGAAGCAGTTCCCCCAGTGGCACTGCGTAATATTGAACAGGTGCAGACACCAATAGGTGACTTCATTTCAGCAGAAGCAGTCCATCAGTGGCACCCAGTAATGTTGAACAGGTGCAGACACCAACAAGTGACATCATTTCAGTAGAAGCAGTTCCATCAATGGCACCCAGTAGTGTTGAACAGGTGCAGACACCAACAAGTGACATTTCAGTAGAAGCAGTTCCATCAGTGGCACCCAGTAATGTTGAGAAGGTGCAAGTAACAGTCCATAATATTCACTATCACTAATTAGACAGTTCATCAGAGTTTATCAGCAGAAATTAAACATTTCCTGTGGCACCCAGCAATGTTGAATAGGTGCAAGCACGAACAACAGTTTGAATGCACACACAATTGCTTTTACAAAATCATTATCAATGCTCTTACACTAAACATACAAATTATAACAAACATACAATTGATATCAGATAATTGTCATATTAACTATTACAAAGACACAAATATCAGTAAACCTATAATATTTATGGGTGTCAGTGCAGGCCACAACAAACAAGTAAAACAATATTCAGGAAATAGGTCGGTACCAATTATTTGGGATTAGGAAAAGGAAACACACAAAACACACTCACTCATATCTCATCCACATATTAAGTACTACTGTGTAATTGAATAGTGTTAACTGTGTAAATGCAATTCTGTCAAAATGTTCAACTTGTGTATCAAGTAGTAGTGGCAGCAATGTATGACAGTCAATAATAGTTAGTCAACGTCATAGTCATCATGTCAAGACCAATGTTTGCCAAGCCAAATCAAAATGAACGGTTGCTGAACAACTGTCAGTGTGCCAAGATATGAAAATGCTTCCTCTCTCCAAAAAAAGTATATACTGCTTAGTGATTTAACAAAGTGTGTGTGTAGACAATCTTCCTTCTACTTGAGTGTTCTAGTCTGCCATCTTCATCCTCCTTGTTCCATATAGACCAACAACAAAAAATATGTTCCTCACTTACTTTACCTCTTATCCCCCAAAACTCCAATAATCATCAGCATCACATAGTGTCAATACTTCAATAATACCTCTTACTTCGATACATATAAACCTTATCATCAATATCATCAATAATACCTCTTTAATACGTCGATACATATAAACCTTATCATCAATATCATTTATCTTACCTCTTGTCCACGAAAACTCCAATAATCATCAACTTCACATAATCTCAATACCTCAATAATACCTCTTCAATACGTCGATACATATAAAGCTTATTACCAATATCATTTTACTTCCATAAGAACTCTTTCCTGTAGTCGGTCTCCTCGAACAAATACAGATAAAATCCTAGTGCAAACCTCAATTCATCATCCCATACAATCCGAAGACACAGTGTCCACACACAACCTCTGTGTAATCCATCTGACCCAAATCTTCTACTCATTATGAATTATAAAATACATTTTGGTTACCTTGTCCATCATAAAATAAAAGAAGTGCATACATGACCTCTAACAGACTTTAGTTCGAAGAACTCTCAGTAATTAAGTACGATTACGGAGTGTGAATGATCATAATATTTCACAGTGTGTACACCACTTCAAGAATCATGGCAGAGGCAAACATGTGGAGTATTTTTTGTGTCAAGTGTCACTTGCTATTTCAATTGCTCACGAAGAATGTAGCGTAATAACTGTCAATGGTCTAACCCTAGTGTTGGTATGTCATGTCGTTAGCTTCCTTCCTGTTAGCATAAATTTATACAGCTTCCATAAAACCTCCAGCTCATGTGACTTCTATGAAGTTTCTTGTACTAATGTCGTTCGTCGAATTATAGCAGTTCATTTTCTTATCTTAAAACTATAAAGCACTGAGCGTAAGCAAAACATGCAACAGAGAGTAAATAAACCAGTAGAGAACAGAATGTCAACAAGTGGATGCAGCACAATCCCTACAACGAGGCTCTGCCAAGCGAACAATAATTAATACCATAGTGTGACCTAAACTCAATGTTCGTAAACAGTACATCAGCATTTCTACATACCTAATTAAAGAGTTGTTATGACAACAAAACAGAAATGTGTAAATATGCAATCCATACGCAAAGCAGCAGACATATATCTTACATAATAAACAGGTCATTAGCATCATATCAGCATAAGCAAATAAATGTTTATATGTAATCTTAATAAGTAAACATGAAGGCACAAGCAGATAAATCATAAAGTGTAACCTACATACATAACCACATGAGCACGATTAATCAGGTGACAATTATTATTTAAATAAATAAGCACAGCAGGCAAATAATAAAAAAAATTGACATCAGTGAAAAAGCAGTGCAGGCAAGCGATGCATAATATACATAATTAACAACCCTGTTAATTAATCAATCATTGTCAAAATCAGATAACACAAAGTATAAATCACGTAATCGCGAGCAGCAAATTACGTCTAAAGTACGTACCTAAGTGGAAATATGTTACCTGAAAAATAAACTCAATTAATAGTTACCCTTTTTAGTTTATTAGTTTCTTCTTCGAAATTACATTCTTCCTGAAAATTTCTCGATAGCAAGTCCTCTTAACGTCGGACACACACAGAATTTACCTGAAGTTATTAAATATTTTATACAACTGTATCCTGAAATATACTGAACGTTAATAACATAATTTATCAAGTCACTATAGCTTTATACTGAATTTATTCGGAGAAATTACACTGTGTATTTGTTTACATCTGTCAGTGCATTCGCACTGAGCGCTCGATCAGCTGTAGGCGCGTGACGTAGGAAGTGATTGTTTGTGGTCAACGACTGCCTTGTGCGGCGCGCAGTCTTGACTGTTGCTTTGAGTGTGTGCCGCCGCCAAACCACAGCGCAGTATCCTTGTACTCTCCGTGTGTTTACGTATACCTGTTAGTTTCTCAAAAGTATGTCATTCCACAAAAATTTTAACGTTCGATATATGATGTATTCCCTTAGAGTGCCGAGATTTAAGAGTTTCTACTTCGACAGTGTTATCGTGAATAATTTTGCGAATCCTATATGGACCGTTATAAAGTAGAAAAAATTTGCGACAGAAGCCTTTTCCTTTGTGAGACAAGCGGTGAGACTTAATTAACACCTTTTGACCAACTGACAAAGTTTTTAAACGACCAGGACATGTAGCTGATTTCTCTCTTCTAGCAGCCGCAGATGCAATATTTTGCAGAGCCAGATTCACAACTTCAGAATGCCGCAGTTTCCGTGAAGGCGGAAAAGGAACGATTTCAGAAATGCGATTTGTCGGTGCTTTATTTTTTAATATCAATATAGGCAGTAAAGAAGTCGAATCATTAGGGAGTTCATTCAGAATGTTTGTAAAAATATGAAGATACTGATCCCAAGTTCTGTGATTCTGATGACAGTAAAGTCGACACAATTTATTGATTTCCTTCATCCATCTCTCTAAAGCGTTAGATTGAGGGTGAAAAAGTGAAATGAAAATTGGTTTAATCTTACGACGCCATAGAGTAAGCAGCCAAATTTTAGAGCGAAACTGTCACCCATTATCATCTGATATAACCTTATCAACATGACCCACTTCTTTATGAAAATGTTTGATGAAAGCATTAGATACTGAACGAGCTGTTGCTTTGCGTAAAGGTGTAAAACATGAGAGGTGGCATGAGGCCCCTCTCATATTTCTATCTTACGATTTTCTGCTCTAATTTCATGCAGTGAAAAGTCGCTATTCCTTCACACGCGGACTTCCCACGCAGCGTCTCTCGTCACCCGGGTGGTCCGGTGACAGACGGGCTCTGCTGATCTGGAAAGGGTTAGGCCGACGGGTGTGAGGAAGTCGAGTGAATGCTTTGCAGACGCCGACATTGTCAAAAGACACGCCCGGAGGGGTCTGAAGTAGCGGCTGGGCTAGAGGTTCCGTTACTTCGCAGAAACTTAGCGAAAACACTTTCTGGCAGGCTACCAGCGAGGCGTGAGAATGACTTGTGTACCCAGGCAGTTGTGGCGGGAAAATTCCCGCGCTTTCTGCAAAATAGTAACTGTGATTGGCTTGCTCAGGGCATAGCTCCGTGACGTAGCAAAATCAGCGCAGAAATTGGCGCCAAGAATCTCCATTGGTGGAATGGTAGTGCTCCGGCAATAGAGTGGAATTATCCGCCGGTTTTCGAGTTGCTGATTGGAACGTTTAACCACGGCCACTGTCGTGGGGGAGGGAATGTTGTGTGTTCAGCCTGTACGGGTGCTCTAGGTAGTCGGCTCTCGCCTTTCGGTCGAGGACGTCGAAGCAACCAGCCATTGCCTCCGGTACGCCAAATCGTGTTCTTGCAGTTAAGAAGACAGATTGGTAAGGTATGTCCGTAGCACCGGCAGACAGGGATTTTCCTAGGTGATAATCAGAGCTCAGCAGAGCGCGCCTGTTCGTCTTTTTCTAACTTTGTTCTGTCTTGGGTAGCAGCAATTAATGTTGGATTGGCTATGTGTTTTCTCTTAAGATTTGAGTTGCAAGGAATTGGCTCCACATACCACTTCGTCATAATCCTCACAATCTAGTTTAGGGACAACTTCACATTCACAGCGTTTGTTTGAGTATCCAATTTGAGCCAATTTGATGTACTGTAAACATTTCATGTGTTTTTGTTTATTATTTTGTGTTTAGTCTTAATAAATCATATTGTTATTTTGGACAGAACTTTCATTCTGTTAATCGGTAGAGCAACCCTATCATTCCTCACTATGTTAATGAAACCTTCGTTTATTTAACGTATTTATCAAATTAAATTATTGCAGGCGCCAAACTCTCTTCTACTCCACTGGCAGGGTTGATTAGAGTCAGTTCGCGTACTTTTTTTTAATCCTTGTGCAACAGCAAAAGTCGGAGTTAGAATAGGGGGGGGCTTAGAGCATCATTTACATATGTAGATTCTAGAAGAATTTAGTGTTAAATACACTGCTTGCTCCGGCACCTGGCATAAAATGGCGACCCTGCCAGGATCTTCCCTGTGAATCGCTGATAAGCAAGCGGTAATATCAATAGGGACACTCAGAATTTTTTTGCTTAATTTTTTATTGATTAATACCCAAGTTTTTTTTTCTGGTAGTTCTGCATTTAGTTTTAAGTAGCGGCGCATGATTATAGTTTTTGTTTTCAGTGTATATATTTTTTTGTTCATTTTTTGAGTTCCTTTGATGATGTGTCCATATCACATCACACTTCGTTGGGTTTGTGTGCGGTTTCTGTACCACAACAAATCGTGCGTTTAATTACAGCGTTGGAGCGGCGTTGTTGAAATTTTATGTCTATGTGTAAAAATATATGGAATAGGTTAATTTTATTGTGCATTTTAGATAAATTTGTTTTTCATGAATGATATCGAGAAGTAAGGCACGACTATTATCGAGCAAAGCTAAAACAAAAGAGGATAGCATAATGGATAAGGGGCAGTTTACCGACGGGAATAGGTTCGGAGATGAGATGGGCACATTTTTAGCAGGACAGGACGCCAGGGTCATTGATGAGGAAGGTGATTTGGACGCGATCTCAGAGCAGCGTTTCGGCCGTGATTATGATAGTGAAGTAGAGGATGAAACAGAGACAGGCATACAGGTCGACACGGTAGCAGAAAATCCCTAGCAGTCTTAAAGACTCAAGGTAATATGGTGGTTACGAACATCACGAAACAAATGAAAGAAGTAGAGAGTCGGATAGCAAAACTAGAGCGAAACGGGCACACGAGCACTGCGCATTCGGATACCAATGATGGAGTACACAGAATTGTGTCTCCGAGGAAAAGCCCGCCGTGCCCTAGCCCAGTGACAGAGTGGGGAACTAACAATGCACACGCAGAAACAGAGAGTAATAGCTCCAATAATTGCAGCCCACTTAGAAGAGTGAATGCTGAATGCCACGTCCACTGTGATACAGAGGTAGCACATCACAGTTATCAGCAAGATAGATCAGGACACTCAGCAGACGTGCAAGTATCAGAAACGAGTGACAACACCAGTGCAAGGATCGGACAGGATTTTGATCAGAACCACTTCCTGTCCATACTAAAATTCCAGAAGTTCAAAGATAATGGAAGGTCGATGCATCCGAAGAGCTGGGTGATGCAGTTTACAAGTTCATTACCGTCGTCATGGCCAATCCTGGCAAAATTAGAATTCATGTGTGGACACATCGAAGGCCAAGCCGCGGAAAAGATGCGGGGTGTGGCAGCAACGTGTCGGACTTATCAGGAATTTGTTGGTGCTTTCCTGCGGACCTACTGGTCAAAGGAAACGCGCAAGACAGGATTAAAGAGGAAATAATATTTGTCCTGAACTGGAAGTATCCGGGCATAGGAGCGCAACCAAATATTTTTAATGATTTACTCAAGAAGAATCAGTTTCTAGATAGTCCATATAGCAACGGAGAAATCATTAAATTTTGCTTTTCCAAATTGCCAGTTAGGTATCAACAGACACTTGCCGGGAAGTGTGGATCTGACATAGTAGCATTCAAGAGTCTATTGCGCGAACTCGAAGTAGTCTTTGATAAACAAGACGCAAAGGACAGGAAGAAGGCACAAAATAACAAATACCACGGGCCAGCAAGGGAAGACGACAACAGATCGCATAATCGCACTGGTCAGTTAGGAAACCAGGGTTACGGAAATCAAGGTTACGCTATTCAAGGTTATGGAAACCAGAGACACGGAAACCAGAACGTCAGGGAACAGGGTCAATCTAGACAAGGAATCTGGGCCAGAATGATAACGAACGGCAAAGCGACTGTAAATGGAGAGAGCGAAACCAAGGACAACAGGAGAACCAGGAGATTGAAATTAGACCTGCAAATCCTAATGCACGTCAGAGGAGGGGGAGTCTGACAAGGTATTGGCGCTAGTCCATAGGACTCCACCACATCTCTCACACAAAGAAGTTCGTGGAATAATAGTAGTTTAAGTGGTGTACATAACAGAATAGGCAAATATATGAACCTTTCTTTGGAGAACAATAATCTTTGCCTTAATAGATTAAGATTGTTAAAGTATTAACACGCTGCGTTTTCTCGCATAAGAATTTACTGCTGCTAACTTTTTGTTTTGTTTATGTTCGCGACTTCCAATGTCGATGAAGTAGGAGACGCTACCTTTCCATGATCAATGTTTTAGTCCTTTCCTGTCTGGTGTCCATGTTGAGGGATAATGATGAGTGAGGAGATGTCGCACAAACGGGCGCATACAAGAACGTGCTCTTAGCAGCGTTCTGAGAAGTCGTGATACGCTCCATAGCGGCCACAACCAGTTCGTGAGACGTTCATACCAATGCTTGCAGGCACGCGTCAGTGCACTGCAAGATTGAGGTATATTGCGTGATTTCGAGGATGAACATGTGCAGTATAGTTTTTACAGTGATGCGCCAGCATCATTCTCTTGCAAGTCGGGGTGAACCTGTGAGCGTTTGACTCCAATGGTGCCCTAGGGCCTAGACAGTAGAAATGCGGGCATAAAGCCTACCATGCCAATGTGCTGGTTGGGGATTTAGAGTGCTGCTTGTGACTGTCACAGATGAATAACCAAGGAATTATACTTGGAGATTCGTGACATACTGTGTAGCTGGTGTGTGGTGGGCGACGGAATCCTCAACAGGGACCAGTCCTAGCTTGGTCATATTACATTGCCTCTGGAAAGGTGTGCTTTGATCGCGAATACTGCATAACATAGAAAAAGAAGTTGCAACTATAAATTTATTGTCTTGTATAGCCATGGCTAACCCAGTCTCTGGAGTTTCAGTGAGGCGTAGTGAGAACTCGGAGGCCATGTCGTACGGCGCGCACATCACTGTCGTCAATAGCGGCCAGCAGCGAGACATTTCAACGTAAGAGGAATTATGTAAGAGTATTGTATAAGGTAAACAAACAAAAAAAAGGTACGATATACTAGGATAAGTTAAACTGTAGGATTTAACAATAACTAGATTAATATTGTGGGGGTTTTCTACCACAAGTGTTTGGCACGCGCCTGTTGGGATGTTATTTTTCAGGTCATCAAATCACAGACCCAAGATGGAGGGACGACCGGCGAGCGAACGTAGAATAGTTGCTTGTTCTTTATAAGCTCAGTAAAACTTCACCTGCATAATAACATAATTTATTCAAAAGACATAGAATGTAGATCGTTGGCAAATGGTAGTTAATTCTTGAGCATGTCTACTGTCGATCTATATAATTAATAGTAATATTAGTGTGGGCCCGCACATTTAGCTGTTCATCCAGTGTAGCGTCACACACCATGTACAGTAGTGAGACCGGTCTCTACACAAATATCAAGATAAATTATTTCCATGTCTAAATTTGATACATCAAGATTTTTTTATAATGATAGCCATAGATTAATAACTATAAAAGTAAAATAAGAGTGTCTGAAATGACAGACCATCAATGTGTCATTATGTAAATTTATTATTATAACATAGAAGGTCATGGGAAAAAGTTAGGCATAAGATTTTTGTCATAACTGTGCAGATGACGGGTATCGTGGCAATGCAGAGGCCAGCCAGCGCAAAAACAAGAGGTCTTCGGCTACCTGCAAGAAGGCAAGCGTCCGGCCCTGCAAGCTGACAGTCACCGGGCCGCATACCTGAGGGATTACGCGGGATTCTCGCCGGGCCACAAGCGAAAGTGAGGCTGGCCATTGACACTGACACACGACCCACATGCGACAGCCTGCTAGCTCTCCGGACGCGGCAGCCGTTTGGAGGGATTCCCTGCGGCAGACCACGTTGTCGTAAGTACACGAAGAAGGTCACATATCATGTCAGAACCTGTGCCTCATGTGCCTCAGGACAGAAAGGAACGCTCTATTTGGGTTTTTACAACTCACTAGCATTGGCCGATCTGCATACACAAAGCAGTATCGTGCCACACTAACAAATGTATGGTCTCATTTCTAACTTCTCCTCTCTATTAGAGAGCAGTTTTAGCAATCGTCGCTCCTAGTTCGATCCTGTATGGATGACCTCACACACTTGTGGAGTCACTCCACGTGCCATCATCCCTCGTCGAACTGCAATATTGGGAAACGTAAAGTACTGTCCAGCGAGTGAAGAGACCTAGACTAGTGATGTATCCCAACAAGTAGACCTCAGAGACAAATAATCGACGTGAGGAGAGCCTATCACTGTGTCTTCCTACCGTACTGCCGTAATCATATGCGTAGGTCTTGGTGCAATCTCAACAGAGTACTGCAGATGCTCCAGTACACCCTATTGCCATTGCAACAACGTAGCAACAACACCCGACGTTTAGCCCTATGTGATGTCAGTGCTGTGGAATTTGTGAAGTGCTTCGAATATTTTTAACAATGTGATTTAGTGCCTCATTCTCAGCACAGTCGTGAACTTTGTGCAATGTACACGCACAACTTGATGCCCCATGAACCTTGTTTTTATTCTTAAATTTCTTTCTCTAGTGTTGTTTTTGTAATGTATGTTATACTTTCTATGTGTTTGTGTTTTACACTGTAATTCTCATTTCAAATTACTGAATTGTTCTCCACACCATGTTTTTTTGTATTTCATATTTATTGTTGTGTGTATGCAAACAGTGTGCCTGAAGTCCCCATAAACTGAAGCAGATACCACCACTGTCATTGTGAATGGACCATCAGTTCAGGGAACATTTTGTAAAGGTTATTCTTGCTCCACGGAGACAGAATGAATCGGAGGTTGTAATTAGATTCTGAAAGCTCACAAAGAGATTGTTAACTTAAATAGTATCATGTGTGAGTGAGTTCAGGTTAGTTTAATGATTCAAATTGTAGTAACATCTAGGGCATTTAATTGTGGAGCACTCGAACTCTGATTGCAAAGAATAAATTGCTCCTTATTTGGCTCACAGGCCTGGGCCATATTTAGAAAGTGAATGTCTGTGTGAATCGGTGTTTGGAAGGGGCTCCCTGGGTATGGATGTGTGATGTGAGTGTTAGTCTTCCATATTAAGAAGGTGAAGTTGGCTACATCATAAATAATCCTCCCTCTATGAGCTGCATTTTTCAGTTGCAGTGATTTTCTTTATAGAGTGCAGCATGTGCAGCCAGTTTGCAAGATTGTTCTTGGGCGATTGACTCACTACCTTGCTCCTAAGTGAGCCAACCGCTCACCAATTACAATCTAAAATGGCGTAGGGGCTATGAGAGGTGGCATGAGCCCCCTCTCATATTTCTATCTTACGATTTTCCTCTCTAATTGCATGAAGTGAAAAGTCGCTATTCCTTCACACGCGGACTTCCCACGCAGCGTCTCTCGTCACCCGGGTGGTCTGGTGACATGCGGGCTCTGCTGATCTGGAAAGGGATAAGCCGACGGTTGTGAGGAAGTCGAGTGAATGCTTTGCAGACGCTGACATTGTCAAAAGACACGCCCGGAGGGGTCTGAAGTAGCGGCTGGGCTAGAGGTTCCGTTACTTCGCAGAAACTTAGCGAAAACACTTTCTGGCGGGCTACCAGCGAGGCGTGGGAATGACTTTCCCGCGCTTTCTGCAAAATAGTAACTGTGATTGGCTTGCTCAGGGCATAGCTCCGTGACGTAGCAAAATCAGCGCAGAAATTGGCGCCAAGAATCTCCATTGGTGGAATGGTAGTGCTCCGGCAATAGAGTGGAATTTTCCGCCGGTTTTCGAGTTGCTGATTGGAACATTCAACCACGGCCACTGTCGTGGGGGCGGGAATGTTGTGTGTTCGGCCTGTACGGGTGCTCTAGGTAGTCGGCTCTTGCCTTTCAGTCGAGGACGTCGAAGCAACCAGCCATTGCCTCCGGTACGCCAAATCGTGTTCTTGCAGTTAAGAAGACAGATTGGTAAGGTATGTCCGTAGCACCGGCAGACAGGGATTTTCCTAGGTGATAATCAGAGCTCAGCAGAGCGCGCCTGTTCGTCTTTTTCTAACTTTGTTCTGTCTTTGGTAGCAGCAATTAATGTTGGGTTGGCTATGTGTTTTCTCTTAAGATTTGAGTTGCAAGGAATTGGCTCCACATACCACTTCGTCATAATCCTCACAATCTAGTTTAGGGACAACTTCACATTCACAGCGTTTGTTTGAGTATCCAGTTTGAGCCAATTTGATGTTTTGTAAACATTTCATGTGTTTTTGTTTATTATTTTGTGTTTAGTCTTAATAAATCAAATTGTTATTTTGGACAGAACTTTCATTCTGTTAATCGGTAGAGCAACCCTATCATTCCTCACTATGTTAATGAAACCTTCGTTTATTTAATGTATTTATCAAATTAAATTATTGCAGGTGCCAACTCTGTTCTACTCCACTGGCAGGGTTGATTAGAGTCACTTCGCGTATTTTTTTTAATCCTTGTGCAACAGCAAAAGTCGGAGTTAGAATAGGGGGGGGGGGCTTAGAGCATCATTTACATATGTAGATTCTAGAAGAATTTAGTGTTAAATACACTGCTTGCCCCAGCACCTCGCAAACACACATATTTTGATGTCAATTCCACTGCTACAAAAATGTATGCAAAACCATTAGTAGAACGAACCACTGGACCGAACAAATAGACTGCGGCCATGTCTTTTAATTTCGCTGGAATGATAGGAAACAACGGTGCTCTGTGAGAAATAGTTGGCGGGTTAGCCTTTTGACATAATTTGCATTTGGCAAGAACAGATCGAATACGTTTTTCCATATTACTGAAGTAGCAATTTTCTCGTAATTTATGAAATCATTTTCTGGGACCAAAGTGTGCGTAACTGAAATGTGTGTACCAAATCAATGTATTAACCCACTCATCAGGACTCAAACTAACCAAACAGAGTTGTCGACCGATTTTAGTTTAAAAAGAATATCATTGTGAAATAAATAATACTGTCTAATCGCTACGCTTTCCTTTCTCCTTTCACTTCTCCCTAATGTCCTTCCAGATTGGATCCTTATTTTGCTCCTTAGCGACGTCCTGTAGCGAAGACGAAATAAAATTTTCGAACGCAACACCTTGAATGCCAACTCTTGCAAAAATACGTAATAATGAATCCTAAATTTTGTAATGCTCACTCCAAGAACGTTTAGCAATAAGAATATCTTCAACATCTGAAGTAATATTGTCACGAAGATAAACAGGTAAAATTTCATTTAAACTACGAATGAATGCTGCAGACGATACAGTAAGTCCAAACAGTAATTTCCGAAATCACTTTTGGGTAAAATAGTCATATCCAGTTATTCTTTAGCGTCTCTCTAGATAGATTGATAGTCGAAGAGTTGTTTTGGTAGATGCAAAGACTAGTAAAAGAGTAGGCAGCAGTGCAGAAAACTAAAAGGGAAATAGCACCACTACAGCTCGGGGCCCCGTGCACGCTACGGCACATATTCACTTAGTGTAGTGAATCCCCTGAGGACTTTAATAGCCACACATAAATTCCAGTTTGTGATTTAGTGGCCAATTTGGTGGAAGTGCGTACATAAATTGATCTAACCATGAACATGGATGTATGTCATTCTTAGAATTGCGAAAGATCTTAAACTTCCGAACAGTTAAGAAGTGTTTATAGTCAAAGTTTTCTCCTCGTGGCGACAAAGACCTACGGCGTCTGTTCCAGTCCGAATGTCGATTATTGTCAAGTTCGCGCGGCTGGCGCTCTCTTGTTGCATCTCGTAAATGAAATAAATTATTTTCTTCAAACCCCTCTGCTATCTGTGATTCTAAATTTCTACTGCTGTCTTTTCCTACGATTTCGCTTTCAATAAATTTGACTTGCTTTTGTATTGCCTCAAATTCCCTTTTGAAGCGTTCATTAAATTTTCCGTGATTTTCAACATGTTTATTTATGATCTGATACTCTTCGGATTCTGCAAATGGCAATGGAGCTGTATCATCTGAATCTCTGTCCCCATTTAAACTAAGACTTATCAATTTATCTGAAATCTCCTCAACTCTTTCCGATAAGTCACCTATTTGTTCTTTCTGTTTATTTACGTCTTCCGTAAGTGTCGCGACTCGAGTTTCAGTATTAAAACATTTAGTAGTTAACTGTTCATACTGTTGTGTTAGGTTATTTAATCTGTCATTTGGTACTGATTCCTCGATTCTCTCAAATATTTCTTCCTTATCGTCTGCACGTTGTAAATTTAATTCTGAAAATTTTTGTACTATCACGTGTTCTTTTTCTTCCTGTTCCCTGTCCTGTTCCTCTTGTCTAATTTCTGTTGAAATTAAACTATTATTGTGAGCATTCAAAATCGGTTGTACTTCTTCTCTAATTTCTTTCTTTGATTCATCTTTGATGTTTTTGAAACATGTTCTTATTTGTGAGCCTAACTGTGTTTCCATTGTTTCCATCTTCGTTGTAATTCTTCTTATTTGTGATCCCACTGTTTTTAATTCAGATCCCAAATTTAATATTGCACTCATCAACTGCTCCATAGTAACTGGTTCGAAATTCTTTTCGCCCCTAACATTTCCCATAAAACTAGCTTCTTCGACATAGCCATAAAGCTATCTGTGTTCGATACTATTCCAGAATCTTCTGTCGTTAATCTCGAATTCTGAAAATTTTTTGATTGTGAAAAATTTTGAATTGGTTCCGGACTATTTTCCCGACTTTTTAAATTGTTTTCCACTTCATAATTAATCATTCTGTTCTCCTGTGTTGGCGAGTTCGCCATGTTAACAATTTCGTCATTCTGACTATCCATCATTTTTGCCTTTTTCATCGATCGCTTAATCATTTACAAAACATACAAAACTCGTCACTATACGAAAATTACACACAATGATACTTTATCTCCAACAATACCATTCACACGAAATGCTTCCCGACAAACACGATTAGCGAACAATTGAAACCTTCACAATTGCACAAAATTGTCAGACCTGTATATAAGACATCAAAAATTAAATTCTGAGAATGACAAGACAACTACAAATGTTCATTACCAATCTACACAGGTAATATAGACTACCATTACTAACCTAAAAATTACTACAACAATACTACTGTCTGCAATTTTTACTATCAGAAGATTTCCAAGGGACGATCTGAAGCAGCGGTCGCCACGTGCATGGGGGCTTAATTAAATTTTTTATTATGCAAATAATTTCGCTGTCCGTCCGGTTACGCAGTCTCGTAACCGTTTGGCCCTGACCAGTATTTGTACGCAATCTGACTGCATAGGATAACAACAAACAATGAAAGAAAACTTCCGTTAACACAATTAATTAATTAAGTCCCCAGCAACTATAAAACCTACGAAACAACAAAACACAAGTGTAGCTGTTCTGTGTGTTGAAGTGTGATTCAACGTACACATCTGGCACGGTTCTTCCTCAAAAAGACAAGATATTTTAAATACCATTTAGACTGAATTAATTAAATGAAACTGAAATACTATAATTGCACATAGAACCAGAAATACAGTCTAATACAAGAACACGAGCCAGATGCTTTGTTGACTGAACCTGTAACCAAGAGGCATTATTGCTTAAGACATTGAAATAATAAAAAAAAGAAATTTTTTACCTTCATATATATTGACGAAAAGCACATTACAGCATCCCTAATCCAACAACATCTGGTGTCTAGCCCATCAAAACAATATGACAACATCTGAACAAACACTCTCCATAGGAACTTCTCAAGAACGACACGCTACTGCAACATCTCCACAAGCACTCTCTACCACCGCTTCTCGACAAGAACTCTGCACTACGACTTCACGACAACAACTGACTACCACCGCTTTTCGACAAGAACTCTGCCTACCACCGCTTCTGAACAAGCACTGCCAGTGGAGGCGGCTAAATAATACTCTCTGGCGCAATCTCTGGCGCTGTGACTCAGTGTAGCCACCTTTCACTGTACTGCATTGCACTTTGCGTGACTGTTTCCCACGACGCTCCTTCACAGTCAATGAAGATAAACAGTATTGCATGGACCCCTACGGAGTCTGTTCTGCACATTGCATGGTCTTAAGGCAGGTGATGTGGAAATTACAGTGACCGTTCCGGTGGAAGGTACGTATACCCAATTACAGGCACAGTATTAAAGCACAACCAAGAATTAGCTCATTTTACTGATCCCTACTTTGGTCATAACTGTCTGTAGAGACAAGAACCCTACATTTTGTAATATTACATAACGTAACAAATAAATGATTTCTAAAAATCACAAAAATCAAAAATAAAAGTGTTCATAAGGCAACTATGATTTTCCATGATAATACGAGATACATGGCTCAAATGAGTAGTTTGGTAGCGTACTTTCTGGACAATGAATTCGAACACCACCAAAGACATTGAATGTCACATTCCCCTTCCCCACACCTAGCAACCCAAATGTGATCTTATCTAGTATTTATTTAGGCCTAATTTATGACTCGAGTATCTTAATAGCTTTGATTTATGTCCCACTTTCAAAATAAGGTTGCCTCTGTATTTATGCTTCCTCTTCAAGGTTACTGTAATTTCTGACAGTTCTGAACATCGCTGATTTTCAGCAACCGTATATAAGTTTCAATAGAGAAATAACACAGCTAACGAGTTGGCTATGTTGAAAACTATAAGATTTCAATGGGGCCAGGTATCTAAGCCTGTATCAGAATAGAAAGATGTAAGGAGAAAATGGTTAAATACAAGTATGGCTATTAATTTTAATTGCGAAGAAAATAAACTTTTGCCAGATTTCATTAAATCCTATCTTAACATGAAACAGTGCTTGAAGGATACGAAAACTTTTCAGGGCCTAATTCAAAAAATTATTTACTATAAAATGAGGCCTTTATGATGAAGTACACTGTTTTATCTTGAGCTCACTAAAATTTTTCACATACATTTTAATTTTCAAATTGATGCACTTTGGGATTTTAGTAATGACAGGAGCGGCAACTACAAGAATTGTTTTGCTAAATGCACGAGAAGAAACTAGCTAAACTTAAGACAATTTTACCTGCAAGAAAGATTGTTGTTAGAAGTTTTCAAAGATGTCAGCATAATTCTTTTAACAAAATCCAGAATAAGACTGAAATAGATTTTTACCCCAGAAGAAACTGCCATGCTGGAAAAAGGTCTTAAATACAGTGTAATGCCTAACCTGTCAGACAGAGATGTTGTAGAATAGGCCTCAATAACGTAAAAATTGACGCTTCTCAACAAATGATGCGTGTAATATTTAAAAGGAAACAATGCCCTTATAACGAAATCTGACAAAGGTAATGATGTCGTTGCTTCTCAGAACCAGTATGTGCCTAAAACATTACAATTTTTGGAAGAAAACAATGTTTCGGAAATAGATGGAGATCCGACCCCCAAGATACAAAAAGAAATTAGACGTGCCATTAATAAAGCTACCAATTTACTTAAACCTTAACATAAAGAACAACTTATTAATATGAATCCACAGTATCCAAAATTGCGTTCCCAATTTAAGGTACATAAAATTCAACATTCAATACGTCCAATTGTGAACAGTATGACCTCGCATATCATGAGTTAGCAAGGTTTCTTCACGACAAAATAGAAAATTTCTTCTTTTCGAAGTAATTGTTCAGGTGTCAACAGGCAAAACCTAGTCAGAAAAATAAAATATCTGCATTGTGATCAGAATACTAAATTATTTTCAGTAGATATTACTATCCTGTACTTCTTTAGATCACTACTGATATAGTTGAAACAAAACTACATGGTTTTAAAGAAAATGTTTCTGATGAGCAAATCACTGACCATGTTCGTTTGCTAAGAACAGTAGCAAAATATAAGTGGTCAAACTGCCTGTTGGCTCCTGTCTCGGGTTCTTCGGTCGACGTTCATTTTACTGACGTTTCGCCAGCAATGGAGGGTAAAGCTTTGACAATGCCAGCCACTCGTGCTGGCGAAACGTCAGTAAAATCATTAGATGAACATCGGCCAAAGAACCAGAGACAGGAGCCAATAGGCAGTTTGTCAACAAGTGGCCACGAAAGCCTTAACAATTTTGTAAAATATAAGTGGTTTGTTTTCATTGTCAAACTATACATGACAAACTGTACCATCGGCCCGAAGACTCTGCAAAGATAATCCACTGGCAGGCATCTTGGCCTATGTTTTCATTAATTCTCTGGAAGACAAATTCTCCAATAATTTTTGATCTACTGATCCTGGAATTCTGTCATAATTCTCGGTACCTAGACGACAATTTGATGATATACAATGGTACCTGAGAAGGTACTGAGCATTTTTTTGCAGTTTGTAACAGTCTTAATGGAAAAATCATATTCAGTTATGAGACAGAAGGTAATGATCGTCAGGTACATTACTTGGACCCTACTATTGCCAAAGACGACGACCGACTTTCCTTCGATACTTTTCAAAAAGCCAATAATACAGATGAGATTATGCACCCTAGTTCAGTACATCCCCGTTCTCATAAAAAAAAAAATTTAAAAAAATAAAATATTTTCCATTCAGCCATTCATTGTGCAATTTCTGGACCTTTGCCGCCAGACAAGCGTAATGATGAAATTAATTTCATAAAACTTATTGCAGCTAATAATAGTTATGATCCCTTGTTGTTGAAAACATCTTCATTTATTTATTTATTTAGCGTATGGCAAGTACAAATCACGTTCATAGAGAAATAAGCTGCTACAATAACTTTATAACTTTGGCACTAAAAAACAAGACATAAAGAATTAAATACAGTTATGTCATGAACAACATATATATAATTACAAATTAACATTTAGGTTTTTAATATATTGAACTGCACTTCGAGTCGCATCCAGGAAGTCCGTTGTTTGACCTGGGTAGGCTCTCAGAGGGCACTCTGCAATGATGTGCCGGATCGTCTGCTTCTCAGCGCCGCAGTCGCACATTGGGGATGGTGCTCTTCCCCATTTGTGTAGAGAGTCCGCACATCGACCGTGGCCCGTCCTGATCCTGTTGAGGATGATCCACGTTTTACGTGGTAAGCCAAAGCCTGGAGGTCTGTTCGACGGTTTCAGTAAGGTGTTTACCTGTGGTGGTGCTGATTCTTCCCGTTCCACTTTCCAGCGTTCTTCAAGACAGAAACCATTTTCCTCCAGATCTTTGGCCGTTATAAGAGGTGGATGTCTAGAGCGCAATCTGTCTCTGTCAATTCCATTGCTCAAAGCGTGAATCGGAAGTTGCGAGTTGTCTTGTATTTTTTAAATTCTCTGAGAAGCACATGTTCTCTTCGTAAGTGAGGTGGCGGTATGTGGCTCAGTACAGGTAGCCAGTGAATGGGGGTTGATTTTATTGTACCTGAAATAATCCTCATAGATTGGTTCAGTACTATGTCCACCATCTTTGTGTGAGCGCTCTTTAGCCAAAAAGGGGAACAGTACTCTGCCGCAGAGTAGACAAGTCCCAAAGCAGGGCATCGCAAGGTAGAGGCGGAGGAGCTCCAGCTGGTACCACATAGTTTCTGAATGATATTGTTCCTAGTACGGATAAATGAACTAGCACCATACTATCTACAGATTGAGTAACATTGGGGACAGGTTACAACTCTGTCTCACTCCCTTCTGAATCACTGCTTCCCCTACATACCTCTCGACTCTTGTAACTGCCATCTGGTTTCGGCACAAATTGTAAGTAGCCATTCGCTCTCTGTATTTTACCCCTGCTGTCCTCAGAATATGAAAGCGAGTACTTCAGTCAACATTGTTAAAAGCATTCTCGAAGATGACAAATGCTGTGAACGTATTTTTGCCTTTCCTTAACCTTTCTTGTATGAGAAGTAGTAGAGCTAGTACTGCCTCACGTGTTCGTACGTTGTCTGGAATCCAGAACGATCTTCATCGAGCTTGGCTTCTGACAGTTTCTCCATTCATCTGTAAAGAATTCGCATTACCATTTAGCAACCAACACTTGTTGAACTCATAATTCGATAATTTTCACATCTGTCAGCACCTGCTTACTTTGGATTTGGGATTCTTCTTGAAGTCTGAGGATATGTCGCCTGTCTCATATATCTAGCTCACCAGCTTAAAGATTTTTGTCATGCCTGGTTGAGTACACTGATCCAACAATAACTCCATACTTAACAATCATACACAAGCGCTCGCTTGAAGAAAGATCCGTACCCCAAGACTGGAAACTTGCGCAGGTCACACCAATATTCAAAAAATTACAGGACCATGTCATTAACGTCGATACGCAGCAGGATTTTGGAACATATATAGGGGTCCAACATTACGAATTACCTAGAAGAGAACGGTCTACTGAAATATAGTCAACACATATTCAGGAAATACCATTTTTGTGAAACCCAACTAGCTCTTTACTCACACAAAACGCTGAGTGTTATCGGCAAAGGATTTCAAATTGATTCCGTATTTTTAGATTTCCAGAAGGCTTTTGACGCCGTACCTAACAAGCGACTTGTAATCAAATTGCGTGCTTATGGAATATCGTTTCGGATATGCGGCTGTATTCGTGATTTCCTCTTAGAAATGTTACAGTTCGTAGTAACTAACGGAAAGTCACCGAGTAAAACAGAAGTATCTTCCGGCGTTCCTCAAGGTAGTGTCATCTGCCATCTGTTGTTCGTTATCTTTATAAACGATTTAGGAGACAATCTGAACAGCTCTCTTAAGTTGTCTGCAGATGACGCTATCATTTATCTTCTAGTAAAGTCATCAGAAGATCAAAACCAACTGCAGTATGATTTAGGAAAGATATCTGTATTGTGAAAAACTTCTCAACCGACGTTAAATAATGAGAAGTGTGAGGTAATGCACATGTGCGCTAAAGGGAATCCGTGAAACTTCGGTTACAAGATGAATGAGTCAAATGTAAAGGTTGTAAATTTTGCAACATACCTAGGATTTACAATTTCGAGCATAATGAACTGGAAAGAACACACAGAAAATGTCGTGAGAAAGGCGAACCACGGACTTCATTTCAGTGGTAGAACACTTAGAAGATGCAAAGGATCAACAAAAGAGGTTGCCTACATAATGCTTGTCCGTTCTGTTTTGTGCTGAGCACACTAGGACCCGTAGCAGAAAGTATTGATGGAGTGCATCGTGAAAGTTCACTGAAGGGCAGCAGTGGGATCTTCTCACGAAATTTGATACACCAACTTTCTCGTTCGAATGCGAAAATACTTCGTTGACGCAAAGTTACATAGGTAGAAACTATCACCATAATAAAATAAGGGAAATCAGAGCTCAGACGGAAAGATATAAGTGTTCGTTTATTCCTCGCGCTTTTCGAGAGTGGAATTACTGAGTATTGTTGGGAAGGTGATTTGACGAACGTTCTGCCAGGCACGTAAGTAGGATTTGCAGAGTAGCCACGTACCATGGAGGTGTTGAAATGGTTATTATCACCGTTAAAGGTTACAGTCACCTTTACACAAAACGTTTAAGGATTCTCATAAAAGATCTAGCATTTAAGAAGACAATAGGGAAGGATGGGGTTGGTTTGGAGGGGGGGAGGGCATGGTGGCGATGATAAAGTGAGAAATGAGTCGTAAGTAAGAAATAGAGAGGTAATCGCAGGATGTGGCAGGTGTGGGGGGGGGGGGGGAGGGGAGGGAGGAGAGAGGAGGAAACCAATGCACACAGTGGTCTCAGTATTACCCATATTTACAAGCAATACTGCAACATTATTTAAGTAAGTGTTTAAGACAAAAGGTTGACCTCTTATTGAGTTCTTCATTTATGAATATAATAATGTAGTATAAAACAATAGTTGATTCATTATTAAAAAAGAAAATAGTTTAAAGTACCACAATCATTTGAAATACATTTTTCAATAGAAGCAATCGTTCCATTGTTCAGGATAACTAGTTAAAAATATGGGAACAATATTCCAGAGATAATTATGGAAAGTGACACAACATGCAAAATATTTTATATATAACATTGTTGGAGGTCACACATACTTCTGAGGAATATAAATCAGTGAATAAATACGAAATATCATTCTTATTATCGTTAGGGGAGGGGGGTAATATACGACACAAATTATACAGGAGAACAGCATAGACTATTCCTATGGATGCTAAATGATGTCCATAAGAAAAAAACTGTGCCTAATAATTTAAAGGAGACGAAGTGGATGTGGCGATTGGGGAGAAGGGAGGGAAGGATAAATGGCGATCCACAAGAACTAAAGAAAGAAAATAGGCAGGTTAGAGGGAAGTTTGAAAGGTGGGGTGGGAAAGATGGGAATAGTTACAAAACCTAGGTGTACATAAGGGCGAGGAGTTGGCAAAGACAATATATTGAACGGCATACTTACATTTTCTAACACACATCTGAATAATCATTGTTATGATACCACTGATTACTTGAAATGGTTCAAATGGCTCTGAGCACTATGGGACTTAACAACTATGGTCATCAGACCCCTAGAACTTAGAACTACTTAAACCTAACTAACCTAAGGACATCACACAACACCCAGTCATCACGAGACAGAGAAAATCTCTGACCCCGCCGGGAATCGAACCCGGAAACCAGGGCGCGGGAAGCGAGAACGCTACCGCACGACCCATAGATTAGTGTAAATTATTGTAATGCTGTAAGAATAATATGTACCTACAGCCACACCATATACACTGATCAGTTAGAACATTATGAGCAGCTACGGAATATCTGGTATGTCCACTTTTGGCATGGAAGCAATGACGCCTTGACAGGTTGGTGAAGGGAGCTGGCACCCTATCTGCACACACAAGTCATCCAATCCTGTAAACTCTGGAGGAAAGCAATGAGCTCAGATATCATGTTCTCTTACATTCCAGACATGTTCGATCGGGTTCACATCTGGCGAGTTGCGGTTCCAGCACATTAATTGGAACTCACCACTGCGTTTCATGAATCACTACATCACTTGTGATCTGGTGTATTATCTTGTTGAAAAATGCCACTATCGTCGTGATACATAATGATTATGAAGGGACGTACGTGATCTGCAACTAGTATATGATACTTCTTTACTGTCATGGTGCCTTACGCGAGATTCGCTGGACCGATGGATGTCCACGTAAATGTTGCCCAGCGCATAATGGATTCGCCGCCAGCTTGTCTCAGCCCAAGGAGCTGTTCACCTAGAAGACGGCGATTAACGCCCTTCCATCAGCATGATGAAGAAGGTATCGGAATTCGTCAGACCATGCAACACTATCACTGCGCCAACGACCAGAGCCAATGGTCACTTGTCCATTTCATAGTTGGCGATGTTGTTGTGTTAACATTGGCACATGCACTGGTCCTCGGTTGCGGAGGCCCATCGTTAGGAGTGTTTGGTGTACTGTGCGCTCAGACACACTTGTACTTCGCCCAGCATTAAAGTCTGATGTTAGTTCCGCCACAGTTCGCCACCTCTCCTGTTTTACCAATTTTTCCAGCCTACGACGTACAACATCTGTAATGAGATGTGGCGACCCATCCACACAACGTCTGGATTTGCTTTCACGTTGGTTTCACCTCATGTTGAAGACACCACATCACTCTTCAAACAACCAACAAGTCGGGCATTTTCCTCCCTCATAATCCGTCCTCGGTCAAACTCAGTTAGATCGTCTGCCTTTTCCATTCTACACATGGACAGCACGCTCACTGATACTACATGCACCATGCATGTCCCTGACTAGCAGTCATTCCTTGCCAGCTGACACTGCTAGCTCGTGGACAGGTCTACTCACTGGTCTAGTTTTAAGGCTGTTACCAAAATTTTGGTTTATGTAGAAACCTATCGGTACATTAGAGCTGCCAAATAGTCTGGTATTTTGTGTGAAAGAGCACCAACGTAAGAGATGGAAGACAATCTCTTCTTTTTGTACTTCTTTTGTGTGAAGTGATTTTAATTATATCGTGAACATCATGTCTTCTAGTTCCCTTACCATACATTTTGTAAGAATATCTGACCTACATCCAATTGTGACTCCAATGTATTGCAGTTTCTGCAGTTCCTTCTCAGTTTCATCCTTCTGCAAAGGGAAGCTCACTAGCAAAATTAAAATAAGCTGTTTTGCAAATTTGTAGCATGACAGGACTGTTTATTAATTATGCTATCCGTGGTTGTTGGCTTCCTGTAATTACTGAAGTTACAGTTGTCAATGTTATTAGCAATTTTCATATGTAGGGCGTTTATGACGCTTTGTTCTTCAGTCTCTTTTGTGAATTTAATTTTAGGAGGGAGAATGTGTAAATGGTGGTTTAAAGTGTTTAACTCAACAGTGCTGTCAACCAAGAGAACTAAATCATCTATGTACGTCTTGTGATAGAAAATTTTCTAGTTAACTGTTTACAGTCTTCAAAATTTTTTATTCCAAGCTATTTACAAAAATGTCAGCTAGAGTCCCTGCTAGACAATTGCCCATTGCTAGTCTCTCTTGTTGGCTGTAAATTTCACCTTGAAAGGTGAAACAGTTTTCAGCTGTTACTAGCTCTAAACGTTTTATTGCCGTAGTGATTTCAGCTATTCACAGATTTTTATGCTTAATCAATTTTCTCTCTGTTAGGTTAATAGTTTCTGTTACAGGAATATTAGTGCATTTATTTGATATCTCAAATGAACAAAGGATACAAAGGTGGCGTTATCAGCAGTTTTGATGTCCTCCATCTCATATGTTACCTCTTGTGAATTACAGGCTCTGCGATGTTCCTCATACGTATAGAATTCATTGAGTTACCTGTCAAGCTTTTTCCTTATATTATAAGCTGGGAATTTTATGCAAGTAAGAGTTGGTCTAATAGTCACATTTTCTTTGTGCATTTTAGGCTGAGCTCTGAATTGTGGTACTCAGGTTCATATTGATGCATTCTCTAATTTACTGGTCACTTAAAATACAGTTACATTTTTTAAGTTTCAGATAAAAGTTGTAAGTTGGGTCCTTTAACTTCTTGACACTGTTTTTCTCAAAGAAAGCATTTACTCTACCTACATACTCTATCTTCTCGTGATTCTGGTGGTATTGCGTTTCTCTGCTTTAACGCAAATTGCTTCATTTTTATTTAGTTTCTCATTAACATTTTAACAGTTTCATAGTATTCATTATTTTTACTGCTGCGACGACTGATTTTAAATCTATTTCATTGCGATTGACAGTTGTAGCTTTTTACTACTCACTTTATTTTGTTATTTAATCAGTAGCTTGGTCTTATCTAAAGCAGGTTTGCCACTGGCAGTAAAGTTTTTAATTGTAGCACTTTGTAATTTTTTCAGATATTAAATGTTTTTATACAATTCACTCCAGAAGTTACAAATCATAGAAATACTGCTGAATATTCCTCTTGTACAACAACTCTCATGTATTAATTCCATAAATATAAATCTAACACACAGTGATTTCAAGCCATTACATAATTCAACGCAGCATTTACAATTCATTGAAATACTGATGACTTGTTGCACTAGCTGTACAGTGAAACGAAGACACAGTGAAACGAAGTGTTAACCTTTAATTTGGTCATCTGTTTTATTTCACATTCTTACTCTGTTAATAAGTCATGCAAGTCCCATCCATTTAACATATCACAGAAATTTTCTCTCTTTTAGTTATGAAACACCATATTTATATAGCAGTAGATACTTATTTTAATTACGAGTTCTTTTTGAGATTAGAGAATGAAAAAATCATATAATATATACAAAAATTGTATTTTGCCCTTCTTTTGTGCTATTTGTTTTTAATTATGTGCTCGTTTACTTCAGTTGTAACTCTCGAAAGTGGCTGAAGACTGAAATATAGATCGTGTAATGAAGTACATCATACAGTCAAGTTTTATATGCCTGTGGCTGCACTTGAAGGACAATAATCACACATGAAAGTAATGAGACACAGCGACAGTAATTATCTCCTGACACTACAAGAAATCTTTCGAATAAACTAGTATGTATTGCAGTAAGTGGAAATAGTACTCTGTTTTATTACCACTACATAGAAGATGTGACAAATGTACTAAAGAGATTGCATACACTATGCCTGAATGTAGCGAAGAACATTCAGGAATGTAATTTCGTTTATCGTTTTCTGTACTTTTGAAGCAGACTAGAGAATATGCGGAAAACTCAGTTTCTAAACCTCCATTCCTAACTGTATCTGCTTCACCAACAAGGGATTACTCTCCATTAATATTTACAGTTCATGCAGGTATCTTGTATTTCCCCTTCGTATCGATATTTCTTTCTAGATATTGTGATTAAGGTAATTTCTAAGTATTGCTTGCATACTGGTGAAAAGAATACCAGATTGTAGCTTTCCCTCATGGCTTTGGTTTTCGCCAGACACCGCAGTCGTCAGTTTGTGTTTCATTTCTGGTTTTCCACATTATCTACAGTCAATTTATTAATTTCTTTAATACACCCTGGTTTCATATTATTTGATACACTGCTTATTTTTCTTAAGATCCGTAGAATAAAGGTATTTATGGGATTAGTAGCAGTTTATGGGCGCTTTTCTTAAGACTTGAGGGATCCAGTCCACCACACGCTCATACTATATAACCAACCCTTCTTAAGAAAATCCAAAAAAAATAATTCACGTTCATAAATAGATAGTTCGTATAGCCCCTAATAAAGTTCATACGCTCGAACCTATTCAGCTTTCTGTATGTTTAACAACTTGTTACCATTCTCCGCTAGTATTTACGGTAAATGCAGATGTCCTGTATTTGCTTGTCATATAAATAAATTATGAGCGATAATTTATTAAGATTTTTGTACAAAATATTTGTCTTCTTATTTGTTACCCTAATACAAGTACTCTGGTTACTTCACCATCAAACTGTGGTGTACCATCCAGCCAAAGAATCTAAAAGATGTTTTCGGGAGCGTGTATATCTATTGTCGACCTAGAAACAACTTCCTTCAACGCAATGCTAGCAGTCAAAGTCATGCCGGCTGCGGTGTCCGAGCGGTTCAAGGCGCTTCAGTCCGGAACCACGCGACTGCTACGGTCGCAGGTTCGAATCCTGCCTCGGGAATGGATGTGTGTGATTTCCTTAATTTAGTTAGGTTTAAGTAGTTCTAATTCTAGGGGACTGATGACGTCGGATGTTAAGTCCCATAGTGCTTAGTGCCATTTTGTCGAAGTCATCCATTATACAAACTAAAACACACTTAGATTTTGGTGAGGGTATAATGTGCTACAATGTTAATTAGTGCATGGTAGGTGATTATCCTGATTTTAGTTTTCTAAAAATTTTTTCTGAAAATTATGCTTATTCATTCTTACAAAATCTAGCTCGATGACCGCCTAACAACAATTACATCCATTTTTACTTGCTAGTATGTTGATAACATAGAACACTGATCACCTGTATGTGTCAAAGCTTCATGTACACTCTGAAGATTGAAGATATATGTAACGGACTGAAATAACGCTCGGAGTACTAATCAACTACAATTATCAAACCTGCTTATATACTGTAAGGAAAAGTTTACGTTACAACCACGCCGCTGAAACTAGCTGCTCCTTGCTAGCGTATCGCATCTTGCTGCTCACTATGAAGTTTTATTCCGCGGCTGTTCATTTCGCTAGATCAGTCGAGAAACATATTACTTCCTCCCACACATGTCTCGCCAAGTGATCACAATAACAAAATCCAAGAATCATGATTGAAGTCTGTATAGGTGGAAGAGACCTGGAGACACTGGAAAGTTTCGTATCGATTATATAATGGTAAGAGAGA
Source organism: Schistocerca cancellata (assembly GCF_023864275.1). Taxonomy (NCBI): domain Eukaryota; kingdom Metazoa; phylum Arthropoda; class Insecta; order Orthoptera; family Acrididae; genus Schistocerca; species Schistocerca cancellata. The sequence continues at coordinate 278,062,335 of NC_064628.1, forward strand.
AATTTCAGAACGAGATCATAAATTTGGAGACTTTTGCAAAAGCTGATGTCAGCTCTGACCACAATTTATTGATGATGGCATGATGAACTATCGAAAAACTGAAGAAACTAAAAAAATAGTAAATTATGGAGATTGTACCTGGATGAGTTGAAAGAACCGGAGTTTGTTCCCAGTTTCAGAGGGAGTACTTGGCAGTGATCAGCGATTGACTGAAACTGAAATTTAAGTTACGAAATGAAAAAACTGTAAAAATGCAGCTAATCAAGTAGGCGAACGCGAACAGAAACGTCGAAAGAATGACACTGACTGAAAGCGCAAAATGACTAGGCAGTAAGACAACCAGTCTAAGCACACAAAATCTTATATAACAATTGAAATGATAGATTCTGTCATTGGAAAGTTAATGAGATGTTTCGAGAACAGAAAAGCAGCTGTGAGAATATCAAGAGCTCAGATTGAAAACCAGTACTAAGCAAAGGAAGGAAAGCTAAAATGTGGAAGAACTATACAGAGGTGCTGACACCGAAAATGACCCTAAAGGCAGTATTATAGAAAACCAAGAAGACTTGGATGAGGATGATGTAGGAAATGCAATAATGCGAGAAAAAACTCAGAGGTCACTGAAAGACGGAAGTTGAAACTAGGTCCATGGAGGAGACGACATTCTCTCAAAACTACTACTACTGGGAGAGGCAGCCCTAGGAAACACATTGCACCTTGTGTGCAAGGTGTATGAAACAAGCGAAATTTTCTCAGACTACAAGAAGAATGTAATAATTCTAATTCCAAAGAAATTAGGTACTGACTGGTGTGGATGTTACCAAGTTATCAGTTTAATAAAATACTAAAATGAATTATTTACAGAACAACGACAAAACTGGTAGAAGCCGACTTCTGAGAAGTTCATTTTGGATTTTAGAGAAATGTACGAACATGTGGGGTGGTACCGATCCTACGAATTATCTTAGAACATAGTTAAGGAATGGCAATCTTACGATTATACATTTTGTAGATTTGGAAAAAGTTTCTGACAATGTCGACTGGAGCACAGTCTTTAAAATTCTGTAGGCAGCCAGGGTAAGAGATAGGGAGCCAAAGGCTACTTACAACTTGTTCAGAAACCGGACGGCAGTTATATGAGTCGAGTGGCATGAAAGGGAGGCAGTGGTTTAGGCGTTAGGCAGAATTGTAGAGTGTCCCCTATGTTTTCCAATATGCACATTAAGAAAGCAGTAAGAAAACGGGAGAATAATATGGACAAGGAATTCAAGTTGGAGAAGGAAAATAAAAACGTTGAGATTTACCGATGACATTGTAACTCTATCAGACGCAGCAAAGGATTTGGCAAAGCAGTTAAACTGGATAGACAGTGTCGTGAAATAAGGACGGAATAAGGATGGAATGAGCTGCACACACATTCACTTCTCGATTCACACTTGACTTACTGTGTCGGCCATATACGATGTGCCTATTCACTCCTGCCAATGCAGTGTGATTCACCGATACGTTTTAAGGTTTTGTAGTAGAATTTACAGCCTCTAATAGGACTCCTGTTATCTCTTCCACAACATTAATGTCGTCGGAAGTGGATTCACTGCCAGTAATACACTACTGGCCATTAAAATTGCTACACCAAGAAGAAACGCAGATAATAAACGGGTATTAATTGGACAAATATAGTATACTAGGACTGACGTGTGATTACATGTTCACGCAATTTGGGTGCATAGATCCTGAGAAATCAGTACCCACAAAAACCACCTCTGGCCGTAATAACGGCCTTGATACGCCTGGGCAGAGCTTGGTTGCCGTGTACAGGTACAGCTGCCCATGCACCTTCAACACGATACCACAGTTCATCACGAGTAGAGCCTGGCGTATTGTGATGAGCCAGTTGCTCGGCCACCATAGACCACACGTTTCCAATTGGTGAGAGATGTGGAGAATGTGCTTGCCGGGGCAGCAGTCGAACATTTTCTGTATCCAGAAAGGCCCGTACAGGACCTAACTCATGCGGTAGTGTATTATCCTGCTGAAATGTAGGGTTTCGCAGGGATCGAATGAAGGGTAGAGCCACGGGTCGTAACACATCTGAAATGTAACGTCCACTGTTCAAAGTGCCGTCAATGTGAACAAGAGGTGACCCATACCATCACGCCGGGTGATAAGCCAGTATGGCGATGACGAATACACGCTTACCATGTGCGTTCACCGCGATGTCGCCAAACACGGTTGCGACCATCACAATGCTGTAAACAGAACCTGGATTCATCCGAAAAAATGACGTTTTGCTATTCGTGCAGCCAGGTTCGTCGTTGAGTTCACCATAGCAGGCACACCTGTCTCTGATGCAGCGTCGACGGTAACCGCAGCCATGGTCTCCGAGCTGATAGTCCATGCTTCACGATCCGTTACAGCCATGTGGATAAGATGGCTGTCATCTCGACTGCTAGCGATACGAGGCCGTTGGGATCCAGCACGGCGTTCCGTATTACCTTCCTGAACCCACCGATTCCATATTCTGATAACAGTGAATGGCTCTCGACCAACGCGTGCAGCAATGTCGCGGTACAATAAACCGAAATCGCGATAGTCTACAATCGTACCTTCATCAAAGTCGGAATATTGATGGTACGCATTTCTCCTCCTTACACGAGGCATCACAACAACATTTCACAAGGCAACGCCGGTGAACTGCTGTTTGTGTATGAGAAATCGGTTGGAAACATTCCTCGTGTCAGCACGTTGTAGGTGTCGCCACCGGCGCCAACCCTGTGTGAATGCTCTGAAAAGCTAGTCATTTGCATATCGCAGCATCGTCTTCCTGTCGCTTAAAATTCGCGTCTGTAGCACGTCATCTTCGTGGTGTAGCAATTTTAATGGTCGGTAGTGTAATACGCATGTAGACAAACAAATTTTTTGATAAATGTCTGTAACGAAACAGATGCACACTAATTAGTGGAATATAATGATTTAGAACGACATTATTGTGTCCACTGTAGGCACACTGGAGCTGCGATGGGGATCTTTGGCTAGCAGCGGTGGTGCCATCTGTTGAAGCGGCGTACGGAGCGTCTGTGGGATCACAGGATGTTTTGAGTGGGGAGGCAGCACGGTTCGGCAAGTACCTGTAACGTGGCCCTGATTAGCACAGACGGCTACAGGAAGTGTGTTATGATTGTACTCGGCCTTGCAGCGGTACTGGGATTTGGTAGCTGCGCAGCATTTGTATCAGAGTCGACATTAACGGCCAGTATTGACTGAAGTGGAATCAACTACTACCCCGTGGTGGATTACATCGGCACAGCTAAACTTCCAGGAGGGAAGCTATTTGGTTATTGAACCATGGCTGCGTAAGGAACATGTAATATATCGGTACGTTTTCTCTGAAACTGGAGGTGCTCCATATAGCTACTTTATAGCTTCCTCCACCACTCCGTGACTTCAGCGACTGCATTTGAACTTTCTTGTAGAATACTAGCGTTCGGATACACAAGTTATTGATACGGTGCTCACAGGCGGCGCCTCCGTTGTGGACTTGTATTTGTGAACGTCTTTCCACCGTATGTGGTTAGCATTAATGTGTAAGTAATGAAGTGTAGTAAGTCATTAGCTTATAGAAATTCAACTTTAATGTTTAGAGCATTCACTTAGGATTGTATTATTATATTTGTTTGTAATTGTTATAGTTTGAAAATTGTAATTTCTTTTTATCGGGTGCCAAGATCTTCTAGAAGATAAATCTTACTTCGTTCGGCAGTAACTTCATGGGGTATAATTGTAAACTGTTCTGTTCTCTGGTTTATTGGAAATTTCACTTGCCTGGTATGAAATAGTATAGACCCTATTGTTCATAATACAATATGGAAGAACTCACTGAAAATGTCATGCTCTAATTTAGATAGTAATTAATTTTAATACGTAGGTAGTGTTTTGGCAGACATAATATAATAGGCGCAGATTCTGATTGGTACAACAACGAATGTAATGGTTGGTTGATGACTGCCAGTATTTGTTATCTTCCAAATAACCGATGATGTTTTCATGTATAATCTGTTATAGTTGCCTGTCCTGTCGACGCACTCTAAGTAGTTCACAGTCATTCTTACTATATAATTTGCTATTTTGCTTTCGCTGGGCCGCTGAGTCACGTGACTTGAGAATATTATCAACTAACTGTAATTTCTTAAACTGCCGAAGTGTTGCTGATTCTTAAATTCGTTTTACCACTTGTAAAATAAGTTTACCGTATCATTTTTAAAATCATTGTTAAGTAGTTATATTGTACTTTTTTTTAATTGTGAAAAAAGCTATGCTGACTCTTGGCTAGATAAAATTAATTTAAAATAAATTTATTTCATGTTGCAGAATGTATGTTTTTGAATTAATACATGTTTGGAATTGTCATTACAAACGTTATCCACCGACCCCTCGGTCCACATACCAAGGTGGTAGACTGTCGTGCCACACTACGCCTCCTGTTACTTGTTTGCGCTACGGTCCTATCATGGATATTGGTCCAAAGGTGAAATAAATTTAAGGCAGAAGAAATTTGCCGTGACCCGTGCCTGATGACTTGTTATGTCATTCTAACGGCAGCCATGGGTGAGATTCACTGTCATCCAGTGCATCCATGAACGCCATACTATGGCCTCACTCTCTGGCTTCCGACTTTCTGCATCCATGTGTCTTTGTGCGATCACGCGTTGTGAGAAGATGCACGTGTTGATGAATTGGTAGGGCTCACAAATAAAGTGAATGGTTTCAAAAGCAGGTAATACTTTAGAATTCTGGCAAAGAACTAGTGTCAACCGATTTAAATTCACTGACACGAAATTGACGTAATCTATGACCAGAAGTTGAATGACGAAACGTTATATCAATGAAGTATACTCAGAATATCGCTGACTTCAATGCAACTGATGTGACTAATAATGATGTATGGCACACCGGGACTCTATTCCATACATCTAGTTTATCACAAATAGTTTAAATACTTTCTATGTGCGTTTATGGCTCCCCTCCACCAGCATTATCTTGCATTTACCATAGAAACTCCATCGTCGCAGGTCTGTAGCTTTCAGTGAAATTTTTCTTCAAGGAATTTCCCAAAAAAATCGTTATCTGCGCTGCTGCAGATAACTTTTCTCAAAATGAAAACTCTTTGCGGAATACAAATAAAGCTATTCGTTCAAAAAAGAAATCAGATTGTACCAGAGAGAATGGAGAGTGGAAGGGTTGCTTGACTGTGTTGGCTATTCTTAACAAATTTTATTACAATAAAAAAACTAAGTACTAAATCTAAAGCACAGTGATTTTAATACAAAAATTTGTTTCAGTTTATTTACCACAAATCAAATTGAACATAACAGCAAAATCACAGTGCCCACTATAAGAAAACGAGGAACATAATGAGTTTCCTCCAGTTAGCAAAATTTTAAAAAATTATATGATTACATTTACAAACATGGAGGTTGCATTCAGCACCAGTTTTCCGTTTTATAAAGAAAATATAGTTTCCAGGTTTCTTCTGGGTTACTGACAGGACCCTTAAGACTCTTTCTGATGTGTCACGCAAAAGGATCCCTAAACACTAGGTAAGTCTGCCAAATGTAATCAGAGATGAAGCCATTACTGCCTGCAGCTATCACTGCAAGACGCCTATGCATTGTAGACCATCTCAGCGCGATACGAAAAGCCCTCCCGTCCACAGAGCCACGCTGCTCCGCAGAGCGCTGTTGTTGCCCTCTATTTGACGCCCAGACAGCGTGTGGTAGAGCACTTTGCCGTAAAGGCAAAGGTCGTGGAATCGAGTCCCTATCTGCAAACCATTTTAATCTGCTAGGAAGTACCATATCACAGCTCACTCTGCTACAGAGTGAAAAACTTATTCTGGAAACATCCCCTAGTTTTCGGCTGCAATATCCTTCCTTCTAGAGATGCTACTCTAGCAAGTTTTGCAGGACAACATCTGTGAAGCTTTGATGCTAGGAGGTATGATATCGGCGGAAGAAAAACTGTGAAGATAGGTCGTGTGTCGTGTTTGGGTGACTAATTTTGTTGAGCACTTGCCTGTGAAAGTCGTAGGCCCTAGGTTCAAGTTACGGCCTGGCATACATTTTTAATCTCTAAGGAACTTTCATATCAGCTCACACTCCACTGCAGAATGAAATACTTATTGTGCTGATTAAATTCCTCTGTCATTAATATTAATATGGAATAAGTGAACACAAAAAACTCTTCATCCCTGTATGTTCTTGATGGATTTACAAACCAAAGCATATGTACCGTCCACATATAACTGGGCAACAACTTTTTCATTATTTTACTTTATCTTCACTGACAGCCAGGAAGCTCTGCAACCTGAACGTGTCACCCGGTTCGATGTGAGTATTATGCCTTTGGACTTCTATGGACTTCACCGTGTTAGCGAACATGACTTTTCCAAGGAATTCATTGTTCAATGGGATGCTTGTACGTCTTGTGTGGCGACTGGTGTTTTACAATAAAACCCGACAGGAAGAAGAAAGAAAGGATATGCCTCTCGTCATTCGTCAGAATCTTTATATTTATATATTTTATTTAGTCCTCAGTCATCTGACTGGTTAGATGCGTCCCACCACGAATTCCTGTCCTTTGACAACCCACGTTCTCAAGTATTTGCTGAAAGTTTTCCAAACTGTGTCTTTCTACACAATATTCACCCTCTACAGGACCGTATAGTAGCATGGAAGTTATTCCCTGATATCTTAACAAATGTCCTATCATCCAGTCCCTTCTTCTCGTCAGTGTTTTCCATATTTCCTTTCCTCGATGATTCTGCGGAGAACCTCCTTATTCCCTTTCATGTAAGTCCAATTTTCAACATTCTTCTGCAGTACCACATCGCAAATTCTTTGATTCTCTTCTTATCCGGTTTTCTGACAGTCTATGCCTCACTTCCACAAAATGCACTGTTCCAAACTTACATTCTCAGAATTTTCTTCTTCGAATTAAGACCTATTTTTGATTTTAGTACACTTATCTGGGGCAGGAGCTCCCTTTTTGTGCGTTAGTCTGCTTTCTACGTCCTCCATGCACCGTCGTCTGTCATGAATTATTTTGATGCCTGGGTGGCAGACTTGCTTAACTTCGTTTATTTCCTGATCGACGTTACGATTCTCGCTGTTGTCATTTCCGCAACATTCATTACTTCCGACTTTCTTCGATTTACTCTTGATCCATGTTCCGTACTCGTGAGACTTTTCATTCTTCTTCACTGTTGCTCTTCTTCACTTTCATGAGGACAGCAATCTGATCAGCGAATCTGATCCTTGATATTCTTTCACTTAAAATTTTAATCCCAATCTTGAATCTTTCTCTTATTTCCGTCATCGGTTCTTCGATGTACAGATTGAACAATAGGAGTGAAAGACTTCATCCCTGTCTTACACCCTTCTTAATATGAGAACTTCGTTCTTGATCCTCCAGTCTCATTGTTCCCTCTTGTTTCTTGTACATATTGCACATTACTTGCGTTTCTCCACAACTTACCCCTAATTTTCTCGGCGTATCGAATACCTCGAACAATTTTACACTGTCGAACACTTTTCGAGGTCGACGAATCCTATGAAGATGTCTTGATTTTTCTTCAGTCTTGTTTCCATTATCACCCGAGCCGTCAGAACTGCCTCTCTGCTGCCTTTACATTTCCTAAAGGCAAAGTGATCATTTAACAGATTCAAAATTTTCTTTCCCATTTTCTGTAAACTTTCCTCGTCAGGAACCTGCATGCATCGAGTGTTAAGCTGGTTGGGCGATTATTCTTGCGCTTATCGGCTGAGTCTTCGGAATTGCGTGGACGATGTTTTTCCGAAAGTCTGATGGTAAATCAGCAGTCTATACATTATACATAACAACGTGAATAATCGTTTTGTTGCCACTTTCCGCAATGAATTTAGAAATTCCAATGAAACGTTATCTATCCCTTCCGCCTAATTTGATCTTAAGTCTCCGAAAGATCTCCTAATATATGCTTATAATAGTGGACATGTTAAGGGCGGTTCATTTAATCTCACCGAAAGTGGTTTTGACTTTTCTATATCATGAGTCAGCCCTTCCTACTATCATTTGTCAAGAAATTAAAATTGCGTTCACGAACTTTAATTGTCGAAAATGTTTGCCCTTGACGAATTCTGTAGCACCATCCATTCATCGTAGATACTGATAACCAGGACCTCAGTTGGATGCTGGGAAGATAACCGCGCAAGGAGAGTATCAATAGATGGGCAGTTCGAATCCCCACTTTTCAGTTTACTGTTCTTCTCATATAAGGAGTGTATAATGTTATTGCTGACGGCTGTAGTCATATGTTCGGGGACGAGAACAGAAAACCACCTAGTGGGCGAACCTTTCTAGGGACAGTCAGCATGAAGCGAGTTCATTGGCGCTGTACCCACCAGTGTCCTAGGGACGTTTAAGGACATTGCTACATACCAGGACTGCAGCGTTGGCTTAAAGGAAATTAAGGAGATGATGAAGGCAGGCTGAAGTGTGACGTCCTATCGTTTAAACTTGAAAGGCGAATGTTTTCTGCTGTCCAGCCCTGGGGAGTAAACGGAGCAAAGTAGTTTTGCCTTCTGATTTACTGCCCCTTAATATTGAAATATTACATCGAATCGCAAGTTGGTGGTCACATAAGAATATTTAAAACCTGGATGAATGCTCTTAAAATTATCATCTCGAAACCAATTTGTTAGGAAGGACGTGATTCACAGATCATTATTTCTTTCTCTATTCATTCAACGAATGAATTGGGCAATGTTAGATGTGGACGTAAAAAAAGTTGTGACAGTGATAAACCTTGCACATACTTGAGACAGTTAAGCGGCGGACAGTTATGAATGGCCTCAGTGTGGCTCTGATCGTACCTGCGGAAAATGTCTCGAAAAGAATACCTCTGAGAACATTTTACCTTAGAAGTTTTGATTGTGAGCCCCTTTACCCCTTAACCGGCACAAGAGTTATCCAACATGTTTAACATATTCAGAGAAACTCTCGCTTAAGGTAATGAAAGCATTCAGGTAGTGTTGAGACATTTGAATTTCATATCTGAATAAATTACTAGCCAGGATACAGGACAATACCTTTCCTCCATTCGAGAGTACAAGTAGGGTACTGTTAAAATAAGAGAGATTCTAGTCAGTTGCGAAGGCTGTGACTGGCTTAGAGCCTGGAGACTACGTAATATGATAATGTACCTGGTTGAGAGCCAGAGTAAGACGAATTTATCATTACAAACCCAGGTGAAACAGGAATGTATGTTGGGCTTCAGAAAGGTCTGTAGCATTATATCTATGTCCAATGCACTGTATTTTACAACTGGCCGAAATCCCCTACCTCATATTGGAACCAGGAATACTGGTGTGGTTTACAGAGAGTGGGGAGGACTACTTGTTTCATCCATAAGCATTTCTTCAACAACGAACTTGAGCTGTTTCATATTCGAAGTAGAAAGCCTCTCTGGTGGATACCTGATAGGAATATTCGCAGTAAGATCGATGTTGCCAAATTTCTTAACCCCAAGAGCTCGGTAGCCTCATCCGAAAAAGTCAGACATTTGCGCCATAACTGCACGGCTTGCTCGAAAGGCAGATCCGTCTATTGTTTCTCTGCTTCCCTCACCTTGGCAACCTGCGCCAGTGCTTCACGAGGGTAGTAACTAAATTTTTAAGTTCACTCCCCAGCGAAACACAATGAATGTTCTCATTCCGTCTGTAGGGCCAGAGCGTCAGTGTGCGGGGTACAGAGCGTTGGATCCAGCAACAATCTGCTGGTGGACAAAAAGACTTTTTTTAATTCAGTGAGACATTTCGTCGTTGTCAGAGTGCTGCACACACAGCCGACTCCTGCGCTGCGGGCCAGCAATGTTCAGGTTTCCACCCCACAGGCAGAAGTCACGAAGCGACGCTGCGTTGGTGACGCCAGGCTGGGCAATGGCTGGCGGCCCCTCAGATACTTCTTATGCTGTAATTGCCCTCTGCCTGCGCCCTGACGACTCAGGCTTGGCTTGCGTGTTCTGCAGCGGCGAGGCAAGACTGGTATGCACAGTAAATTAACTCCTGCCCCCTGAGAGAAGTCTTCAAGCGGGAAGCGTCGACGGCAGGGGTGCTTCACTGCAGCTATGAATCGTGACACTCTAGGTCACGGTTACCCGGTATTTACTATCCCGCTGCTAAATGGAAATGCGGTGTGGCTAGGGCCTCCCGTCGGGTAGACCGTTCGCCTAGTGCAAATCTTTCGAGTTGACACCACTTCGGCGACTTGCGTGTCGATGGGGCTGAAATGATAAGGACAACACAACACCCAATTCCTGACCGGAGAAAGTCGTCGACCCAGCCGGGAATCGAACCCGGGCCGTTAGGTATGACATTCTGTAGCGCTCACCGCTCAGCTACCAGGGGCGGACAATCCGCTACTGCTACATTAGTTGTTCTGCAGTGAGCCACCTTTCCATGCAGCTATCATCTTCCTCAGCGAATAAACTAGACTTGTTACCCAAGTATCATTTATGGAGGTGAGGTTCTGTTTAGTAAACATCTCAAGACTTTGTCCCCCATAAAATTGCTGTTGTGCTATACTTGAAGGAGTAATTCTCGTTATTTTAGATGGTAAAAGAAACATTGACCCTGTAGTATCCGACATGGTTCCATTAAGTTTCACTCAAGTTGCCACGTTGTCGCGGATTAAAAGTAAGTGTAGAATTAAATTATTTTATTTCCGACAATGGTCTGCTGACTACTGACTGAAATCGGTAGTCTAAAGGTGAAACGTTTTGTGATATCCATTGCTTCTTAACTCTAAGCGACTCCCTTCCATGAGCTTCCATCGTTCGTAAGAATTTGCCACTACTGTTACATCATTGTACTGTGGGTACACCCAATGTAGATCCATTTTCTGATAGTACAGCTTCGGTTCCATCACCCGCTCAAAGAGTGGCAGACCCTCTGCCCTGTCCTGGACCTGAAGAATTGTATGACACATGCATTTCCTCCCGCTTGGGTTCTGTGGTTAGGATATATGGTGCCTACCCCACTTTAGCACAGCTGTATGTCTACCTCGGTCATTACCACATGGCAAACCCCATCTTTCGCTATCAGCAACACGCTGTCGTCTTCTATGCGCACAAACTCTTCCACTGTTTCTAACTGTTCTGGATAGGTGTGTAGGACGTGCCAGCTAAACAATGTTTGCTTATCCACCACTGGTACCTCCACTGACACGTACAAGCATGAATTACCGGTTCTCTCTTCCCCAATTGCTCCACGAAAGTAGAAAGGCGAGTTCTGACTTTTAGGCTCTGCTACTAACTGTAATTGTAGTGGTAGTTCCTTCTGGACCGGCCTCAATCACTTCAGATATAGCTCAGTTGACAGCAGAACTGTTCTCAAATGCTCATGCAGTGTCTGACGAGTGACTTTTTGCCCGTTCACTCGACTAATTTGTCGAAGATTTTATTTCCTAGAAATTGCAAAAGCCCTGTTAGCGTTAGTCTCACATCCATTAGTTTTATTCCTGATTGAGGTGCTACTAAATCCCGCTTCAGCTTTGTAACTGATGCTCTGGCACAATCCAATATTTTTATAGTTAGATGTCAAAACATTCATGTGTTTTTCAGCACGCTGCTCTCCAAACTCACAAACCATGTGGGATGCCAGTCGTCAGTTGCCCTACTCCCTTCTGCCAACCCTCTCGTGGTTTTTATTGTTCTATTTAGCTTACTCACGTCGTTTTCATCCGCTGTCCTAGAATACAGATACTCTCGTAGATAAATCTTTATTATTTATAGCTTATAGATTTTCTTTCAAACTTTTGAAATCTTCCGTGTATGACTGGCAAATACAGGATATCTGAATTTACTGTAAATTCTAGAGGAGAAAATAAGCATTTCATATTCGCTGCAAACACACTTCTATCCCTTACCTCTGTTTCAATATCATTATCTTCAAATTTCTTTGATCACTGCAGCATGGAGACCCCTTAGTGCCCCAGAGTACACACACTTAGACATTTCTAGTGCTGAACACCTTATAAAACATTAAGGTTCATTTGATAAGTCTCCAGTAACACCACCTTGCTCGTCTCATCATTTTGCGTTAATTTCCTAATCCTGTTTTCTAAATCCTCTAAGGTCTCATCAGACCTCTTACTATTCTGCTTCTTACAGCTTTGCACTAATCTTTGTCTGAGCTCATGCTTCTGTGCATCGTACAAAGGAATTCGCTTCTCCAGAAAGGTGCAGTCTCGCTATCTGCAACAACTGTCTGTCTGACCAATCCCGTAACTCAGCCTATGACAAGAGACCCTCCACAAATAGTAATACATCCTTGGGTGACCTACCGGAAAAGGGAATAACAAGGTCCGTAACAGATCTACCCTAGACTCTGTGATAATCCAAACTCCTCGTTTTCCGCTTTCCAGCTCGTTGTTTGCATATGTATTTTCCGCTCTACCTAATTAACTAACTTTTGCACAGATTCTCGTCCAGTGACATCTTGTGTCTCATTTTACTGTATGTTACGGTTACAATGAGATCATCTAGCCAAAGCAATCATGAAATGCGGGACAATACCAAATGCAATGGCCTAGAAACATGTTACTTATCAATGAGTGAACAAGGATTCCGTTTTCTTTTGTGATACTTGCGTAAGAAAGGGAAGAGTTAAGTTAGCTCCAATAAGAAAAGTGTTTGAAACAATAATTTATAATTTCCAGAAATACTTCCTTCCAAATTTGTTCCTTACCGTAGATGAAAAGTGTTAGCGTTAAGGGGTAACCTATTTTCGACTGTTCATACTTAGTAAACTCGCTAAGTATGGGCTGAAAACATTTGATTTAGTTGACGCTAAAACAGCGTCTACAGTAAATTTTGAAACGTGCCGTTGGTTCGCAGCCCGATGAACCTCATACACAAAGCAGTAACACGAATGTTGGAGCCAACTTCCGGCACTAACAGAAATGTAACCGTCGAAAATTTATTTTCGACTAATTCCCTAAGAGAAAGTCTCACAGTTAAGGGTATCACTTATGTGGGAACACTTCGCTGAAAGAACTGGGAAGTGTCTGTGAAGCTAAAGAAAGAAACTACTGAATTGTGGGGGTCTGCTATCTTAACTGAGATACTCTACTGAGCAAAATGGAATGGTGCTTTAATTCAAATAATCCTCCTCTGTCCTCCCAAGATTGTTAAGTAAATTCGATCTGGGTGGAGAACCTCTTCGAGATGGATTTGGTTCTCGATAGTTCGACGCATCAAAGCCAGCTTTCTTCATATAAAATTCAAGATTTTCTCTCTATCCAAAAAAAAAAAAAAAATTGTTGGAATCAAGTTTGCTTTTATAGTAACGAAGTGTAATAATGGTCTAGTGGGAAGTGAATGTCTAAAAGCTTTTCTCACTTTGTATCGTATGAGTAACCATATCTTACTGAGTTGACATATCTGTTATTCCAAATCTGCCCCCAAAGTTTCTCCAAAACTCTTCTCGTAAGGGTGAGTAGGTCATTTATCACCAATTTTATGATGTAAGGAAGGTTTAGCGTGCCTCAATTCATCTTCACCGATATAAACTGCAGTCAAATAGTAGTGAGAAGCTTATCGCAAATTGAGACAATTTTGCCACATTCAAATTGATGGGGTCGTATCTCCTGCCGAACTGTGTCGAATTATTGTTTAGTTTACGACCGTCGTGGGACATATGAGTCCTTTTATGAGTTTCTCAAGACGTTAAAGGTAAGTTGTAGTTCGGGATGTCTCTCAAAAAAGCCCCCACTCTCAAAGCGAGTTGCAGTGTAACGACACAGTGCTTTAAAGCTTTGTAAGAGCCAGATAAAGCAACCCACTGCTCATAGAATTACATCTGCGACCAAAGCTATATTGCCACATGCTGAAACTTTGACAAGGCGGATGTTTGGAGAAGGGCTACTCTACTTCTCTTTGATTTCTGTTCATACTTCACAAACAGTGCTCCCGTAATATAATCCACATAATTAGTAGTCTTGACTGACTAATTGTTCGTGGCTTTCCATCAGGATATAATTCAAGGAGTATGACGGATGTTTCTTGATGATAAGAAAAACAAAGAAGGGATATCGTGTCGTGAAAGGGGGGGGGGGGGTGGGGATGGATTACTTTACCCATCAATCTCAGATGAACCGAAAAGTGATTTCTTTACATATTATTGCTGAGCTCTTTATCTCATATTCCGAGCACCTGTCATCTATGTAAAGCATGTCGCATTTTTCGTATGCTATTTTTTACGCAGCTAAGTCAATTAGTTCATTTTCCCCTTACTGACCCTGAGCGTTGACTTGTATTTTAGATCGAAAACTAATCTTTTCATTTGTGTTACCGAAACATGGGCGATCTCATAGAAACCTTTCACTTTATACTCCAGCACAGTGTAATTATTTTCGTTCAAATTTTTTGAATTTTATGTGCTGTTTGTACTTTCCTTTATGGTGTGTTTCCCTTTAAGGTTCTCACATAATTTACCTAACAGTGCTGTATGATATGTCTTGCCAGATGCCACTTGTTTCAAAATAACTTTCTAATAGCATTGTCATTCAATGGCCGTCTTAAAATATATAAAATAGCGAACGAAAATAAGTTTAATTGTGCTTTTACGGGTAGCATTATTACTCATTTACATCTGTACAAGTAAATCTCCATTAGATTTAAATATTTCTTTTCATTAAATTGGTTAAGTTTAAACGCAGAGGATTTTCTGTTTGGTAATCCCCTGTCCCGCAATAAACTGTATCTTATGGCGCGTAACCCTCAGTGTCTTACTTTCACTCTCGTTCTCTCTGAAAAACACGATAGCATCAACATGTCTACAGCAGTAACTAATTTTATTGTCAATGAGAGGATTCGTCTTGATAAGGAAAACATTTCTCCCAAGTGGTTAATTTAGAATATAGCCTGCAGCCAGTGATCAGGTGTATTCAAGGTGATCGTGGGAGTATTCAGCATAAAACACATTGGCATGACATGGGCCAGTACCGAAAACAAAGTTAGGTGAATGGCAGCATGTCAACCTTTACGACACGATCACAACTAGGGGAGTGGGCCACGTCACTACTTTCCGTCAAACACAAGACTGGCGGCTTTGGAGCACATGCTTTTGCAGTTAAAGAACCGATTTGCGGGGTCACATCGCATGACACGCAGAGGAACTTCAAGAATTTCATATTTGAGAAGACAAACTTCTTTGACAAGATCGCTGATAATAAACATTACTCTGGACAACCGGTTTCGGTAATCACCTGAAGATGATAACATTGACTATCAAATAGAATTTTCTGGTTGTTTTGGTTTCTTCTGTCCACTTGTAGCTTGAGACACTCATATAAATTAAACTACACGTTGACTTTGATGACGTTTATGGATATGATTCAGATCAACACCTTCAGTCGCGTGGGACATCCCTGGCTGATGAAAGATCGACAAGTAGAGCACATTGCTTCACGGTTCACTTGCCATGTGCTACAGTCAGAGCAGTTTATCGGCAATACTAATCATAGGGCCTAGATCTGATCATCTCTCACTTATACGGCTAGGTCTCTTTTACATCTAAATGCAACCATAGTGTGGGTAGTTCCCACTAGCTGATTTCCTGTTCACAGTTACCAGAGCGGCAGGACGCACAATGGGTGCCGCGGCGGCTTCAGAGCGAGATAATTGAATTACAGAGCCAGTGATCAGGAACGTGAGTTTATTTGTTGCCTCACTGCCCCCGCAACGACTTTTGTGCGTCATCGATTCCATACAGTCAACAGGATAACTGCATCACGGTAGCATTTTACGAGCTCAGTATATACCTCTCCAAAGCGGTGTTCGTGTGAGAAGGTAGAGCACACAATAAGTTGGCATGAGTATGCGATGTCTGCGGCTTCGTGCCATCGGTTTAATCGGGAATCGTTCATTTTAGCCGAGATTGAACATCATATGGCTGAAATTTTCCGTGGTAATAAAATCTGCAAGGAATTAAAAAAAATCAAGAGTTTGCTTATCTACATCTTCTAACTAAGCATAAGTATTATCTCATCTCACGTAAGCAACAATCTGAATGCAAGCAATAAAGATTAGTGTGTTTGCCAAACAATATGAGTATGTGAGGAAGACGAATGCTCGACTTCGTTTTATTGGGAGAATTTTGCGAAAATATAGCTCATTCACAATGGAGACAGCGCGTAGAACGCTAGTGCGATTCATACTCGAGTACTGTTCGAGTGTATAGACTCCCCATCAGCTCGCAAGTATTAGGAGACGCGTCCTGAACTCAAATGGTACTCCCCGGAGGGGAGACGATACTCTTTCCGTAAGCGATGATTGTGCGAAATTAGAGAACAGGCAGTTGAGACCGACTGAAGAACAATTCTGCTGCCGCCACCGTACATTTCGCGTAAGGACTCTGAAGACAAGATACGAGAAACCAGCGCTCGTACTAAGGCTTTTAGGCAGTCGCTTTTCTCTCGCTCCGTTTGCGAGTGCAATAGGAAAGGAAATGACTGGTTGTGGTACAAGTTACACCCTACCATGCTCCGTACGGTTGTTTGCGGTGTACTATGCATCTAGCTGTAGATATAGATAGAAGTCAGAATGAATGTATTATAAAGTAAACAGCGCATCGTAAAAATGTGAATAAATGAGGTAGCTCTGCTAAAGGCGATACACTATACGTTAACTAAACCTTTTCCTTAACCTTAGGCAAGGACAAATATAACCAGTAAGAAAGTAGTCAACACCCTGCCTCTCCATCCATTTCGGTCTTCCCGTCTCCATTCGTAACAGGACACCATAATCTTCACGTTATCGCCTGCTGCGTCTACTCATTGTGTGTGTATGAGTTAACGAGCATTGCTCTCTCATTTGAGTGTATGGCATTCAGGAATTGTGAGATGAACCCTCTCGTCCATACCGGATGCCAAAAAGGGCGCAGATTCACCACGAGATGGGGAAACTCACAGGCGTCTATTGTGTATTGAGGCCTCAGTGCTGTAGTGTGCGAATGGGACAGACGTGAACGTACGTCTAGGGAAACCCAGTAGAAGTCTTGTGGCCGGGGAGACGTAGCAGTGTTAAATATGGCGGACCTAAGGTCGGCCATTAAGGGGAACATTTATGGAAACTATTTAATTCTGTAGTAATGCAAAGAATGAAGTCACTGCCATTTTAATCTGCCAACCTCCATAAATTTTCATGGTGCTCCCAATAAAACTTGAATATTAGCCATATCTATAATAGTTTAGGATTTACTGTTAATGAGAAATTCACAAGTTTTGTAACAAAGACCTGAATGCTAAAATCTGAATTCTTAAGTCGATTTTAACGATCGACATTTCATATAAAAGCGCATCGTTAAAATGAAAATGTTGTAAACGTCAACGATGTAACTTTTTGTTTAAAAGATACAGTAAATTTAAATTATCAGTATTTTCAGTTAAGCATTAGATCTTCATTTCCTCCACACAAAACACATTGAACGATGACAGCATGACACCTTAGTGGATCATTGGGTAATAGAATATTTGTTGTAAAGTTTAGTGCATAATAGTCACTTTTGTTCTTTATTTATTTATCAGAAAGCATATTGGTGCAAGGCTATTGGCCGTGACATTCAAAGTTAAGAAGGAAATTGTATTGGTTTTATGAAAAACAATTTAACGTAAATTATGTTATGGATATTATTGTTACTTTATTTAGAACATGAAGGTGGTCAAGCTTTGATTACTTAAATATGTTAAAATGTAAAATAATGCAGAATAAGCTGTAGCCAATCAGATGGACGGCTTCAGGGAAGAGAACTGCACTAGTCCGTTGAGTGAGGATGCTCGGCACGGCAGAAACGCAGCGAGGTACGGGCAGAGGGCAGTTCTGATCGAGACACCAAAGGGGACAATTCGGATTGAGACGCGAAAGCGGACAGTCGGTCTTTAGGCAGCTATGAAGTGAAATGACTTAGAAAATTTCGCGTTGTGTGGTATCACGGGACTTGGTCTCCGAGCGGTGAGCAGCCGTGCTCCTGGTATGATCTGAAACTTTCCGCATAGTTAACGAGGTGGAATAGCGAACTTGTGTTTCGCGATGAGATTGTGAATGATCGAACTGTGTCAAATGGATATGCGCTCAAGTGTAACAGTAACTCTAAATACGACTACTTTCGTAGTTAGTTTGCTCTGTGAATAATGTACAGGATGGCAGCCACTCAAGGAATATTTTAGGGAATTAGTTTAAAAAAATATTTCAAAGGCCCAGTGGCTACCTTACATGTTTTCTCCCAGAGTATTTCACGCCGAGTCTACGTGATACAAGTCGCTTGCCTTTCAAAACCGAGGCAGTTCTGTCCAGTTAAAGCTGCTGACAGGACACACCCTGAGACCTCTGCTGAAACTGCTAATGAATTCACGCCATTCTTTTTAGCTAATAGCGTGCATGGGATACCGATCACCTGTGTGGACGCTGGAGTCCTCTGAGTTGCCGAACACAGTTGCTTCCAGACCTCGAACAGAGCACACGTCTTTTTGGAAGGCAGAGCCTCCGGCTCTGGTTTTCACGACCGGACACCAAACGTAAGTTAACATGAAGTTCTTCCCCTACTGTTGCCAATTTCATTTAATTTTTCGACCTCCTATACTTGCCTAAACCTGCTAACTCCCGACCTTAGTTGCGCCCTTTGTACTCTGTATATGGAAAAATATCCCCTATATGTACTTAATTCCCTGTTTTGTCATTTAACGGCAACCCTGGATGCCCACTATCAAATCCTGGCCGCTCGACCTCCTGCACACTGCCACCACGAGGCGTATTTAACAACTTTCTTCCCCCTTCCATGCCATTTTATACATTAACATTGGTGTCAGAAGTTTCTCTCCCCATCCCCAAACCACGTAATCTTTTACAATCGGTGTTAGGAATGGGATGTAACAATTACATCCCCCCTTCCCGGCACGTACTTTATTACAATAAACATTACTCTAACCAAACCTAAACTGTGTGGCCTACGTCATTTATGGATCGTTAATTTACTTCCCGATATTCCTATTACTAAACCATGGACCTTGCCGTTGGTGGGGATGCTTGCGTCCCTCAACGATACAGATAGCCGTACCGTAGGTGCAACCACAACGGTGGGGTATCTGTTGAGAGGCCAGACAAACGTGTGGTTACTGAAGAGGGGCAGCAGCCTTTTCAGTAGTTGCAGGGGCAACAGTCTGGATGATTAACTGAACTGGCCTTGTAACACTAATCAAAATGGCCTTGCTGTTCTGGTACTACGAACGGCTGAAAGCAAGGGGAAACTACAGCCGTAATTTTTCCCGAGGGCATGCAGCTTTACTGTATGGTTAAATGATGATGGCGTCCTCTTGGGTAAAATATTCCGGAGGTAAGAGAGTCCCCCATTCGGATCTCCGGGCGGGGACTACTAAGGAGGACGTCGTTATCAGGAGAAAGAAAACTTGTGTTCTACGGATCGGAGCGTGGAATGTCAGATCCGTTAATGAGTAGATAGGTTAGAAAAATTAAAAAGGGAAATGGATAGGTTAAAGTTAGATATAGTGGGGATTAGTGAAGTTCGGAAGAAGGAGGAACAAGAATTTTGGTCAGCTGAATACAGGGTTATAAATACAAATCAAATATGGGTAATGCAGGAGTAGGTTTAATAATGAATAAAAAAAATAGGACTGCGTGTAAGCTACTACAAACAGCGTAGTGAACGTATTATAATGGCCAAGATAGACACGAAGCCCATGCCTACTACAGTAGTACAAGTTTATATGCCAACTAGCTCTGCAGATGAAGAAATTGAAGAAATGTATGATGAGATAAAAGAAATTATTCAGGTAGTGAAGGGAGACGAAAATTTAATAGTCATGGGTGACTGGAATTCTAGAGTAGGAGAAAGGAGAGAAGGAAACTTAGTAGGTGAATATGGATTGGGGCTAAGAAATAAAAGAGGAAGCCGCCTGGTTGAATTTTGCGCAGGGCACAACTTAATCACAGCTAACGCTTGGTTCAAGAATCATGAAAGAAGGTTGTATACATGGAAGAACCCTGGAGGTACTAAAAGGTCTCAGATAGACTATATAATGGTAAGACACAGATTTAGGAACCAGGTTTTCAATTGTAAGACATTTCCAGGGGCAGATGTGGACTCTGACCACAATCTATTGGTTATGAACTGTAGATTAAAACTGAAGAAACTGCAAAAAGGTGGGAATTTAAGGAGATGGGACCTGGATTAACTGAAAGAACCAGAGATCGTACGGAGTTTCAGGGAGAGCATAAAGGAACAATTGACAGGTATAGGAGAAAGAAATACAGAAGAGGAAGAATGGGAAGCTTTGAGGGATGAAATAGTAAAGGCAGCAGAGGATCAAATAGGTAAAAAGGCGAGGGCTAGTAGAAACCCTTGGGTAACAGAAAAAATATTGAATTTAATTGATGAAACGAGAAAATATAAAAATGCAGTAAATGAAGCAGGCAAAAGGGAATACAAACGTCTCAAAAATGAGATCGACAGGATGTGCAAAATGGCTAAGCAGGGATGGCTAGAGGACAAATTTAAAGATGTAGAGCCTTATCTCACTAGGGCTAAGATAGATATTTCCTACAGGAAATTTAAAGAGACTTTGGAGAAAAGAGAACCACTTATATGAATATCAAGAGCTCAGATGGAAACCCAGTTCTAAGCAAAGAAGGGAAAGCAGAAAGGTGGAAGGAGTATATAGAGGGTTTATACAAGGGCGATGTACATGAGGACAATATTATGGAAATGGAAGAGGATGTAGATGAAGATGAAATGGGAGATAAGATACTGCATGAAGAGTTTGACAGATCACTGAAAGACCTGAGTGGAAACAAGGCCCCGGGTGTAGACAACATTCCATTGGAACTACTGACGGCCTTGTGAGAGGCAGTCCTGACAAAACTCTACCATCTGGTGAGCAAGATGTTTGAGACAGGCGAAATAGCCTCAGACGTCAAGAAGAATATAATAATTCCAATCCCAAAGAAAGCAGTTGTTGACAGATGTGAAAATTTACGGAACTATCAGTTTAACAAGTTACAGCTGCAATGTACTAATGCGAATTCTTTACAGACGATTGGAGAAACTGGTAGAAGCAGACCTCGGCGAAGATCAGTTTGGATTCCGAAGAAATGTTGAAACACGTGAGGCAATACTGACCCTGCGTCTTATCTTAGAAATTAGATTAAGGAAAGGCAAACCTACGTTTCTAGCATTTGTAGACTTAGAGAAGCTTTTGACAATGTTGACTGGAATACTCTCTTTCAAATTCTAAAGGTGGCTGGGGTAAAATACAGGGAGCGAAAGGCTATTTACAATTTGTACAGAAACCAGATGGCAGTTATAAGAGTCGAGGGGCATGAAAGGGAAGCAGCGCATGGGAAGGGAGTGAGACAGGGTTGTAGCCTGTCCCCGATGTTATTCAATCTGTATATTGACCAAGCAGTAAAGGAAACAAACGAAAAATTCGGAGTAGGTATTGAAGTCCATGGAGAAGAAATAAAAACGTTGAGGTTCGCCGATGACATTGTAATTCTGACAGAGATAGCAAAGGACTTGGAAGAGCAGTTGAACGGAATGGACAGTGTCTTGAAAGGAGGGTATATGATGAACATCAATAAAAGCAAAACGAGGATAATGGAATGTAGTCGAATTAAGTCGGGTTATGCTGAGGGAATTAGATTAGGAAATCAGACACTTAAAGTAGTAAAGGAGTTTTGCTATTTGGGGAGCAAATTAACTGATGTTGGTCGAAGTAGAGAGGATATAAAATGTAGACTGTCAATGGCAAGGAAAGCGTTTCTGAAGAAGAGAAATTTGTTAACATCGAGTATAGATTTAGGTGTCAGATAGTCGTTTCTGAAAGTATTTGTATGGAGTGTAGCCATGTATGGAAGTGAATCGTGGACGATAATTAGTTTTTACAAGAACAGAATAGAAGCTTTCGAAATGTGGTGCTACAGAAGAATGCTGAAGATTAGATGGGTAGATCACATAACTAACGCGGAGGTATTGAATAGAATTGTGGAGAAGAAGAGTTTGTGGCACAACTTGACTAGAAGAAGGAACCGGTTGGTAGGACATATTCTGAGGCATCTAGGGATCACAAATTTAGCATTGGAGGGCAGCGTGGAGGGTAAAAA
Source organism: Schistocerca cancellata (assembly GCF_023864275.1). NCBI lineage: Eukaryota > Metazoa > Arthropoda > Insecta > Orthoptera > Acrididae > Schistocerca > Schistocerca cancellata. Next base: position 278,084,545 of record NC_064628.1, read on the forward strand.
TCGTAGAGGGAGACCAAAACATGAATACACTAAGCAGATTCAGAAGGATGTAGGTTGAAGTAGGTACTGGGAGATGAAGAAGCTAGCACAGGATAGAGTAGCATGGAGAGCTGCATCAAACCAGTCTCAGGACTGAAGACCACAACAACAACAACAACAACAAATCACTAACACAACCTGTTATAGATACTTTCTGAAATATTAACACTTGTTCATAAAGGGAGCCCAAAGACGTTTGATTGCGGATTTTATGTGTTATTAGTTACACATATGACAAACATTTTGTGTGGACTACTACTGCGCTGTCTAAATACGAATGATTCAGTACCTTGTATTTTGCCGGCATCTCCTGTGCAATGAAACCCTACCACTGGAAATCCGGTACTGATGATCTGCGTTTTAACAGTTTATCAAGTGTAAGCAGCTGGAGAGCCTGCACACTAGACTGAATCACATCACTGACTACCAGGTCCTATAATTTGTGCAGCATCTTAGGGACAGGGGTTCTTTAGCGCCCCGAAAAGTAAACAATGTAATTGTTCTGTACTGACTTTGGTTGACAAAAACTACAGCATAATGCCGCTCGTATCACACAAGCGACTGCTCAGTTTCTAATGTTCAGACTAATAATTACATAGTATACTTTGAAACAGAAAGGAATCAGAATATTCTGATGGCAGTTTTCATAGAGAGCCAATGCAATGAGTACTTATACCTGCAACCAAACGTCTTTAAGCCCCTCTTTGGAACAAGCGTTCACATCTCAGACTCTTTCTCTTGTTACGTTTAGCCCTATCAACTCTGATGATGTACTTTTACACCCTGTATAATGAACGTGGGAAGCATCAGATAGTTACAATTGTGGGGCAGCATAGAGAATAGTGTGCGCTTGCATAAGACTATGTCATCATCGTGTGACAGAGCTCCAAAGGCACATCATTGTAGATCTAAATGTGGCAGGCTTATCGATTCGTGCAATAACCAGACATGTGAAGTGTTCGAACACGACAGTGGTCGGATGATTGAGTGATAAAGAGCATGAGGAAAACCACGTCAGTCGTCGAGTTTCTGCTCGGCATAATCTGACCACACCAACGGAAGATCGTCGTACTGCGAAGGGTACTGCCGATTTTCTCCACCTCCTTGAGACAATCAGGGATTTTGCTCCGTTTATTGCCTTGGCCAGAAAAGCCCTCCGATCTGTCCTCGCCATAGTGTAGGGCCCGATCGTTCATTGACTCTGTCCTAGTAAGTGTCCAAGGCCAGTTACAACAATTGAAGAGGTCATAATGGTTCAAACCTAAGCCACAGGAATTAAATTTTACGGGAGTGCAAACTAAAGATTTGGAAAAATATGTAAATCAAGTTAATAAGTTTCGATGATTTAAAATATGCTTACCTTAGCTTAACATGTTTTGAAAAATCAACCAACCAATTCACCAATGTACCTAGCGAAATCTCGTTCTTCGAGACATTGAGGCTTAAGCTGGATCTTTCTGACCTCTTCAATTAGAAAAAGCAGTCAGGTTCACTGAATATCTTGTTTGTTCAAATGACAGGTTTAGGCACGTTTAAACGCCCATATTCAGATTATGAGCACCATTTGGCTGTAACTGGTGACGTGGTGAACAGCTGCGTGTGGTCACAGCGATAACTGAACACACACGGCTGTTCCCCACGCCACCAGTTACAGCCAAATGGTGCTCATAATCTGAATATGGGCGTTTAAACGTGCCGAAACCGGTCGTTTTAACAAATACTGCCAACTTGACTGTTCTTTCTACGTCATCGTCAACAACAGATCGCTGTTACCTCCTTACCATGTGGTTTAAAAATACATTTATAACAGACATGGGCCAATGTACCTCGGCTGGAGCTGCTGTTTCATATGCTTCCCAACCGAAACAGTGTATGTACCCAATGGTGCACACATTACTGTTTGCGATGGAGAGGAAATGGTCTCGTACTGCCGATTTCCTTACCGGTTTACACTGAGTTTATTGCAACTGAAATTAAACTACATAAACTCAAGACATCAGACATAGCGCGTCTCGCCTCTCTGTGTTGTGCTTCCTGGAAGGCATTGTTGGTGACGGCGATAACAACATCTACATCAATACGCCGACGATGTGTGGCGGCAGATAGTTCTGGTACCAATATCTGATCCCCTTTCTGTGTTCCAGTCGCGAACATCGCGTGGGAAGAATGATTAACCACAGACATCCGTATTAGCTGTAAATTCTCGTTATGGTCATTTCGCGAGACTTGTGGCGGGGCTGTAATATTATGAAATCTTCGCTGCACATACTGTATCGGAATTTCGATAGTAGACCTCTCCGTGAAGCTCATCGCGTCTCTTGAAGCGTACCGAGCTGGACTCGCATTCGGGAGGACGACGGATCAAATCCACGTCGGGCCATCCAGTAAAGTTTTCCGTGATTTTCCTAAATCATTCCATGCAAATATCGCGATGGTTCCTTTGAAAGGGCACAGCCGATTTCCTTCTCCATCCTTGACAAACTCCGAGCTTGTGCTCCGTCGCTAACGATCTCAATATCGATGGGACGTTAAACGCAATCTTCCTTCCTTTCTCTTGAAGCGTCTTTGGCGTTCGTTCAGAATCTAGAATCTCCGTAACGCTCTCTCGTTTAGTGAACGATCCCATGACGAAAGACACCACTCTCCGTTTGATCTTGTCTTTTTGTGTTATTCCAACCCGGTAAGGATCACAAAGTGTTTTGTAAATTACTTATTTCGTGGTCTTACATTTCCTTAAGATTCTTCCTATGAACCTCAGTCTGGCGCTTGCTTTTCCTATTACTACGGAGTATTCTTATGTGATCATTCCACTTAAGATTGTCCTGGATAGTTCCTCCTAGATACTTTACTATAAATACGCTTTCCAGTAATTTGTCATAAATGATGTAATTGAATCAATTTGGGAAGACCGAATTCAGTATTTCAACCTTTTCTCTGCTGTCTTCCATTCAGTCACTGAATGATTTAATACATGATTTTGACCGGTTTGTTAATTTTACACATTATTGGTCAGATCAGTTTGCGAAATTTTAGTTTAGCACTCAGTAAACGCTTTTCTCATTCCTCTTTCTACGTTCATATTCGCTTCGTTCACCTTCAGTTTGTCAGTTAGGTTTTGACTTCTCCTAAATTAATGATGGAGCTCTTTCTTATGATGCTAACACAGCTGTTAGGCCTTTGCCATCCCTTAAAACTTTTCTCTAAAGGTACGTGTGCAACTCAGTTGGGTGATGCTTTCAAATTTTATCCTTTACTGCTCCACATCTCCGTTCTAAGCACTGGATATTTGATGATGAGTACTCAGCAATTAGTGTCCGTCACTCTTGCTAAGGGAAACCAGTTTCCTATAGTTACACCCGTAGTTACTGATGCATCCGAGACAATCACTGTTGATTTACTTTATGTTAGCAGATTCGAAAAGTTCACATTTCTTCATAGAAGTAATTTTCGGACCAGACCTTCAGAATAGTGTCATACAAATCCCTGTTTCTGGCACCAGTTTAGAACGCATGGTTCCACATTCTGTAGCTGGCGTGCTGGCTAGTAACAACATACTACATAAGGTGTGTGAAACAACATTAGGCTTCACTGCTGGAAATCTGCGCACTTCAGTATTTGGACTAGTCTACTCTACTGCGAAATATGATGCTCCTGTGTCACTAAATAGAGCACACACACCAACTCCCGAAGTACAGCTGAACATCACAATGACAATTATCAGTAACACACTAAAGTAACCCCCATCGAATGGCTGTCCATACTGAGCCACATCGTGTCCCCTGGTGTTCAACGAAACACAGCACTACTCCGTGAGTTTAAACCAATAAAAGGCAACCTGCAACTCCCTATCCATCAAGATGCTTTTAACCTAGGAATAAACAGAGTTCGATCTAGAAAACCATCCATGAAAACAGCCATGGGACTGCATACGTCTCACTTCATCCTGACAGACACAAGGGAACGAGACTGGACTTGCCCACCACGTTGCCAAATTTGCCCTGCAGAAGTAAGAAACCCCATGCTTTTGACTATTCGCGTGGAACATGGACAACTTTTAACAGAATACGCAACAGTTATGGGAGAAGTATTGACCCTCTTCATGGATGGGCTAAGGCTCCATTTCCATATTGCGGTTATGGTGCAGCCAGACAAACCGTTCGTCACATAATCATAGAATGGCCCGACAGTGACTATCGTGGTACTTTCGACAGCACTGATAGACGCAATTGATTATATGAAAAAACTGATGTGTCTGTAAGTTACATGTATTACATTGTATTACTATTGGGCTTAAAAACCAAGCGATACATAAATAAGTTTGATGAGGAAGGTTATCCACCTAATTCTGCTAAGTCTATCTGAACCTATCTGCCACTATTGCTCCTGACGCAGGCGGTCTGTAAAGACATCCAGTTAGCATTATTACATTTTTGAACCATATTTGATGCTTAGTTTCAACCACATTGTTGCACATTCGGAATCAATAATAACCCCTTCAGTTGTTATAGAATTCTACACTGCAATGACCTGTGCTTACAATAAATATTCCAACTTGTATCTGAAGGGCTTATTTCAATAGGAGTACAAGCCCAGTTTTGTTCATTCTGAGATACTGAATCCCAAAGTAAAATGAGCGCTGAAAAATCTACAGTTGAGATACCAGAAGTATTCAAGTATATATACTCGAATACGAGTTTTGTTCTGTGTATGTAGATTTTTCTTCTGATGCTTATTTCGTGAGATATTTGGTTGGTTCAAATGGCTCTGAGCACTATGCGACTTAACTTCCGAGGTTATCAGTCACCTAGAACTTAGAACTCATTAAACCTAACTAACCTAAGGACATCACACACATCCATGCCCGAGGCAGGATTCGAACCTGCGACCGTAGCGGTCACGCGGTTCCAGACTGAAGCGCCTTTAACCGCACGGCCACACCGGCCGGCTGAGATATTTGGCCAGGTCACTATCAATGGACCACACTATACATATACACTACTGGCCATTAAAATTGCTACACCAAGAAGGAAATGCAGATGATAAACGGGTATTCATTGGACAAATATATTATACTAGAACTGAGATGTGATCACATTTTCACGCAATTTGGGTGCATAGACCCTTAGAAATCAGTACCCAGAACAACCACCTCTGCCCGTAACAACGGCGTTGATACGCCTGGGCATTGAGTCAACAGAGCTTGGATGGCGTGTACAGGTACAGCTGCCCATGCAGCTTCAACGCGATACCACAGTTCACCAAGAGTAGTGACTGGCGTATTGTGACGAGCCAGTTGCTCGGCCACCATTGACCAGACGTTTTCAATTGGTGAGAAATCTGGAGAATGTGCTGGCCAGGGCAGCAGTCGAACATTTTCTCTATCGAGAAAGGCCCGTACAAGACCTGCAACATGCGGTTGTGCATTATCCTGCTGAAATGTAGGGTTTCACAGGGATCGAATGAAGGGTAGAGCCACGGGTGGCAATACATCTGAATTGTAACGTCCACTATTCAAAGTGCTGTCAATGCGAGCAAGAGGTGACCCATACCATCAAGCCGGGTGATACGCCAGTATGGCGATGACGAATACGCGCTTCCAATTTGCGTTCACCGCGATGTCGCCAAACATGGATGCGACCATCATGATGCTGTAAACAGAACCTCGATTCATCCGAAAAAATGACGTTTTGCTATTCGTGCAGCCAGGTTCGTCGTTGAGTACACCATGGCAGGCGCTCCTGTCTGTGATGCAGCGTCGAGGGTAACCGCAGCCATGGTCACCGAGCTGATAGCCCATGCTGCTGCAAACGTCGTCGAACTGTTCGTGCAGATGGTTGTTGACTTGTAAACGTCCCCATCTGCACGATCCGTTACAGCCATGCGGATAAGATGGCTGTCATCTCGACTGTTAGCGATACGAGGCCGTTGGGATCCAGCACGGCTTTCCGTATTACCCTCCTGACCCACTGATTCAATATTCTGCTAACAGTCATTGGATCTCGACCATCGCGAGCAGCAATGTCACGATATAATGAACCGCAATCGCGATAGGCTACAATCCGACCTTTATCAAAGTCGGAAACGTGATGGTACGCATTTCTCCTCCTTACACGAGGCATCGCAAAAACGTTTCACCAGGGAACGCCGGTCAACTGCTGTTTGTGTATGGGAAATCGGTTGGAAAATTTCCTCATGTCAACACGTTGTAGGTGTCGCCACCGGCGCCAACCTTGTGTGAATGCTCTGAAAAGCTAATCATTTGCATATCACAGCATCTTCTTCCTGTCGGTTAAAATTTCGCGTCTGTAGCACGTCATCTTCGTGGTGTAGCAATTTTAATGGCCAGTGGTGTATATATACAGGGTGGTCGATGCCAAAACTCATGAGAAAAGGAATACATCTAACAAACATAACAGAAAGAGAATAATATTTACAAAAAAAATCACTGAAACATCAAGAGAGTTGAAATAAGGTTAAGTATATCTGAGAATAGATACAATCAGATGGGTAAGGTAACACCACAAGTAAATGAAGATAGAAGAAAATGAAACTAGTATTCACACTCACCCAAAACGAATGTAATGAAAGCTCATTATCATTACAGGCGAAGGTTAAACACTGAGCAACAGTAAATAATCCGGAACTATTTTACAGATCTCAAAGCCTAACACTGAATAAAAGGCGTCAACAAGAAGAACTACAAAGGAAAGTACTCAGAAAATTTTTAGAACCACAAAGGAATAAAGAAAACATAGTAACAACCACAAACAAGAAACAGGAGATGAAAGTTATTTACACAATAAATGACAATAGGCTAACTTAAAAAATATGTAATTTCATTTCCCAATTAAAAATTACCACGGGACTGCTGTAAGAGACAAGATGGGACTTGAGAAAAAAAAAACGTAACGTCAGAAAAGGCACCATACAGAACAGCGAACGTTTCAGCGCATGATCATTACCAAAATTTCCTATTCAACAACAAAATTCACAACACAGGAGAGTGATTTCAAGTGAACAGAGGCAGGTTATGAATACTGCATCATTTATCATATATACATGTAACCGACGCCATTTGAGTAAGTATAGTTGTGTCTCATGAGCGTGGTAACAGTGGTTAACTATGCTTAATCTATACTCAGTGAGTCACTGAAACGTGTTTGGTAGACGGACCAAACAATCCAGCTTTTTCCATTTCTATTGCTGGAAGATAAGTCTTCCTTTAAGAGGCTATCAATAAGATTATTCAGTATTTCTCTTACACTCTTCTGCACAATTGAAGAAGGTTGTTGCTGTTCCGGCGGCCAGGTATGTCTGTACCTGATTTCCTTTGCTAAACCCAGGTGACAAGTCATTTGTCATAACGAGGATTATTCCAAGACCGGCCGTTCAAATGACTGGTACTCGAGCTCTTTGGTAGCGTAACAGCTGTTTCCATGTCTCCCTCCAGTTAACCGAACCCTGCCTTTTGCTTTACCTGCAAATAAGCTAACGTGATCGCTTACCCGCACGTATTGCGGAGGTTGAAGTACTATTTTTTATGTGACCTCTAATCAACTCTGTGAGAAAAGGATACTGAATTTCCAAGTATATAGATTTTAATATATTTTTTCTTTGAAACTGCGTTAGCAAAAAACCAATGAACTACCTTATTTCTCTTTATATCCGAAGTAAATGTCAAAGAAGAAGCTTCTGGAATTGTATAGAACTTTTAAGGTATATCGCAAATAAAAATGGACGGATTGATCTTCAGTTATTTTATCGTTACATTTGTACCTTCCGTCTATGTGAACTTGTAAAGATTGGACATATGTCTCATTTAGTAATTTTCGCTGGAAATGATTAAGCTATTAGTTCCACATAAAACTGTGTAAGATTTCAAAACTAACTACCCAACTTAAATCTTTGTCATGAATGTAATTGTAATCATATTTTCGTGTTTTGCAGTTAATGAATGCGGGAAGATGGAAGCGGATTGTTCGATGACGAAACGACGAAACGCTGTTCGTGTTCTCTAGTCAATTCTACGTTTACTGAAGACAACCGCCTCCTCCATTAAGATTAACTGTTCGATGTTTTCCTTTATCTTGTGTATTTTTTGCGCAAGAGTTGTTCTAATTTGATCGGGCACCGATCATATAACGAAAACGTTACCTAACTTGATAAGGTCCCCCTTCCAATTTCAGGGTGGTGATATACCAAAAAGTTAATGAATTCTAACTTCGGGATTTTCACCTTACTTGAACCACATGGTGCGTCTGCGGAAGGCGTTCTTTGCTATCATCTTTAGAACGTGCATACTTATGGCGACAATTTACGCGATGTCTCATATTACTCGAAATATTTTGCATCGTTGTTTCATTGAAACACCTCAGTATGTATGGAAGGTACGTTTCAGGGTCCACAAGAGGATTTTCTACGTTAGTGATTCCCCGTCCAGTCCAGATAATGATAGCTGTAAGAGATCCGTAAGCAGCATATCCAAATAAAAGCTTCAGACAGATGAGAATGTTAGGTTTCTAGAGGGTAACTGCCAAAGCAATCGCAAGAAAGTACTATAGTCGGTGCTCTTAAAAATAAGATTAGATCAATTAATACTACGTACAGAAAGCCAGTTAAAATCCGAAATTGTAAGCAGTGAAATTTAGGGGTAAAATTTAAGCGTACATCGAAAGAACAGGCTAAATGCAAATAGAGGAGCTGGATTATTCGCAATAGATTTAAATCCACTGTGACAGAAATTAAAACTGCTGTTCCGGCAAGACTAAATGAGGGGTGGGTATAAAATTATAATTGGATCCTTCTAGCGAACGCTAGACTCAACTCCGAATGTAACCATGAACTATAGAGAAAATCAGATTTCGTTAGTTCGGGAGGTCCTCAATCATACCGTAGTCATTGGAAGAGACGTTGATAATCCAACTACCAATTCGGATCATTACAGTTTTCTTAGAAGTGCGCATAACAAGCAATCCTGTGAAAAATTTCTAAATGCCTTCTCTGAAAACTACATAGAACAGATAGTCTGGAAACCCACTCATGACGGAAATAAATTGGGCCTAATGGTAACAAATATGCCTAGCCTCCTTCAGGATGTCCGCATTGTAATTGGGGTCAGTGACCATGATATAGTCGTAGCAACGGTATTTAATAAACTGCAAAGAAATTAAAAGAACTAGGAAGGTTTATACGTTCAGTAAACTAGAGAGAGAAGAACTGTCATATCTCAGTGAACAACTCTGAACTTCTGGTTCAGGATAAGAGCACGTAAAGGAACCACAGCTCAAGATTAATAGTTGACGATGCACTTTATGGATATGTAGTCAGTAGAACAGTTCATAATGGGAGACCCCCTCAGTGGTATTCAATCACTGTAAAGAAACTTCTTAAGACACAAAGAGTACTACACAATAGGTGCAAAACAAAGTATAGGGCTGTAGACAGACAGAATGAAACGCGTTTGGCCTTAAGTAGAGCAATGCTTGTAGACTTCAGTGACTACCGTAGCAGGCTACTGCCAAATGATTTTTCACAAACCTCAAAGATATTCTTGTCATGTATAAAGGTTGTTAGTGACATCAGATTTAGTGTCGAGTCATTCGTGAATGAAAAAGGAACTGGAACCGGGTGTAGCAAACCGAACGCTGAAATGCCTAACTCCATTTTCAAATGTTCCTTTACAAAGCATAACCCAGAAGGACTGCCCCAATTTAATCCCATACTACTGAAAAAAGAGTGAAATAAGCGTTAATGTCAGTGATATTGAGAAAAAGCTGATATTAAAATTGAATAAAGCTCCAGGACCCGATCAAATTCCTACCAGATTCTATAGCGAATTTGCTGCTGAGTTTTCCGTCTTTAACTGTAAACTATGGTAGATCCCTCGAATGAAAAACTGTATTTAAGGAATCGTTGTATACGCGCTCAACACGTGAGTGGAACGGAAAAGAATTTGATGCCTGGTACACGGAGACACACCCACTTCCACACACATCCTGATTTACAGAGCACAGATGTAGATACAGACGTATATTTTTAACATCAGGTATTACACACTACTGTATTCATTTATGACTCATTTGTGTATTAAAATGTTCACATTTAGATTTCTCTGCAGTGACTAGAATTAGTTGCCAGTCAGCAACAGGTTAAAATTTTGGTCATTATAATAGTCTCCATTGGGTACATTTTCTTCAAAGATAAGTTCATGATCCACAAGATGCTTCACTTTGCTACCACACTGTGCCCCAATATGTACTATAAATCAGAAGAAAAATGGGTTCATAGTGGGTTGTGGGTATTTACAAGACGTTACAAACCTCAACAAAATCCTTGGATAGTTCATTGAATTAGAATAATACCGAATTACTTCCCTGTCCTTGTCTGAATGAGTCAAAATGGCGACATTCAGTAGAAATATGTGACGAATAGCTATTCGGGTCAAGAAATTCATGCGATGGGGTTGTTTTACACGCCTGAGGAGATTGAGGCGTAGCGCCATATACCGATCCTACCTTGGAGGCGGGGGAGATGTGTCTCACAGCTGGATAGTGACAGATCGTGACGCGAGACTGGATGCGCACGTAGTGTATGTATCATCCGATAGAGGACAATATTGGATAGAGGGACTGTGATTTTAGTTTCGATTGTGCCCACTAGAGTCCACTAAAGTATTAGAATGTTTTTCATACACTGTTCTAGTATTTTCATAAAGTGTTATCTCTTTTTGTGTATGTTAAATGTTATAAATGTGTTTTAGCAGTAGGAATGATGCGTGAGTGTGGTTTAAGGTTAATATGAAGATAATTGTTTAACGAGTTATTTAGTAGGATTTAGTGTGGGAACATTTCGAAGAAGTATGTATATGGACAAAGGGGACTTTTGTAGAATAGATTTGTAAAGTAAGTTTATGGTATAGGGAAAATTAATTCAGGTATAAATAAGAAAATTAAATAACTTTATGCATAAGAAAATCTTCAGCATATTAGATAATTCTGTCGGTAAAAAGTGCAGTCGTTAGGTTTACTATTTTGCGATTGGTTATTGATGAAAAGCGCGGATTGACGCGGGAAATTTTGTTTTGCTATTGAATGTTGAGTAAACTGACCAATGGTAAGGCAATATTCTTCGCGCGCGTTTCTCTGCTGGTAGAGAAGACTTAGAGTATTCTAAAGAAGAGGCGGAGCCTAGCCATGAAACAGTTCGGACGTGTGCAGTTGTAGTTCGAATAGAAATGATAAGTTGTCGTATCTAGCAGTGTTTCACACATAAAAAGTGTTGTAAAGTGACTGCATAATAATTCCGATGGGTGTGTAGAAATTTCGGAATTTTTAAGTGAATTTTGTGACGAGAAAAGACATTCCGCGTGGCGTATTGAGCAGGTCGGTGGCTAAAACCTGTGACTGCATTAGGTACAGACAGACTTAATATTTGGCGAGCTTTCTCAATCAAAAACAATCAGTATTTTTGTAGCTATTACGTTTTCAGGATATGCAACACCATAAACTTGTTAACGTGAGTGAAAGGGATTGTGAGCGACTGTGTGAAGACTAGCACGGGCTTGGCAGTGATACTTCTTCACCTAACTTTAAGAATATATTAATTGAGGACAAAATTTCCAACCTTTCATGTCTTGTGAAAACTTTCTCCCGAAACGTAGATTAGTGAATTTAATTGCAGCCTGGTTCACGTCGAAGTACAGTAGGCTTCGCTCGGCTTTCCTAATGATGTGCTGAGACAATGTTCACAGGTACGTCGTAAAGGGACGGAAAGAACCGCGCCTCCGCGAGATATTTATGTTTTATGTGCACTACGCTTTCCTTTGGTATGTGAATGTCTGTGCTAATCGGAAAAGCTAGTTTTATCATTCTGCTTTCTTAGGTAATGGTCTAATTTTTCGTATACTAACTGATCTTCTGAACACATCAATCTGATAATGCAACAGTATATTATCTGTTAAATCAGGCAGGACAAATTTAGCTTTGTCATAAATTCATAATTGGCTTAACATTGTAAGGAGAATCCTTTGAACGGTAACTGACTTTTTTCCATTCTGCTCTAACGATAAAGACAACAAACACTCGAGGCGGAAGATCCAAGCACTACCACTTTTTGAGTCATCTTCGGGCCTCAAGTCCACTGTTTTCAGTAACGGGAAATTACTTCGCTCTTTATAGCAATCGATGACAGAATTAAATTCCGCCGGTCTAAAACGAGATAAGAATTTATTAAAATGTTTCTTCGAACTCCATCGAAATTAAATTAAGATGCTCTTCTAGTTAAGCACGTCAGCGTTCATTCTCGTAAAAAACTCCTTTTTATATCTTTCTGGAACATAAGCACCAATGAATTTTCATTACAGAGGCAATTTAAAACCTTTTGTTTGATGGCTTTCGGAAAGCTGTGTACATTCACAGCTTCTCTTGTCCTTTTTTTCCACGTGCCGTACCCCTCATAGAAGACAGTTTCGTTGTCACAGTAGTATAATGAACGAACAAGGACCTGCTAATTAAACGGTTACGAGATTACTGAGCCGTTTCGGACCTGCTGTGATAATGTGTAGTCTAAAAATTACGTCAGCGTATTTCGTACACAATTCAATAAGGAATGCCAGTTTCACTTCAGTCAAAAAGTATAGATGTGTTGTGTCAAATAGATAATTTCTTTTTTTTTTGGAATGTTTGAATTTAATTAAAATTAATCATTAATATATGAGTTGATTTTGTAACTCTTGTTAGCTGTTGAGAATAGAGCTGCAACTACCTTCTCCTCGTGTCCAAATAACAAATTCCGTTTTCTAAGTTATCTATTTGTGTAAAGAAGAAGTCAAGAATCAATGCCTATATTGAACAAAATTCAGACATTGAATATAAATGTTATCTTGTTCAAATTTTTTTCCATACCAAAATGAGGATTGGCTAGAAGATTGAAAGTAACATGTTTCCTTATCTTGAGCAAACATACGTTAACGGGGCGAGATTATTAGACATGGAAAACAGGGAAAGTATACAGACTTTAATAAAGCCTAACATTCTGTAGATACACTGTCGCAGATAATGGAGGGAACATATTTGTATAAAAATCTAGTGAATTGATTAAACAAATCGTAACCAAAATCACATCCATGGAGTTAAATAATGGAAGTTTTCAGTGTCTTTCGTGATCACAACTGGAGTTGGACAAAACAATGTACACTCTAGCTTACTCTTAAACTGTGTGCTTTATCAGTTTATTTGGATATGGGTAGCATACAGCTGGCACACACTGAAAAAGGAGTATACACTACTTGACAAAAAGAAATGCAACATCTAGAAGACTCGACCGGATGTAAACGTAACTTCGTACACGTACACACCGACGGCTGGTATGTAAGTGATTAGAGTTGCAATTCTCTGTTACTCTCTGAACGGCTACCGGAGTGGGTTAATGTTGTCCATGTTTCGTGTCACCTGGACTAGTAGGTTGTAAAATGCGCGTTAACAGCACTAGATTTTTTTTGTGGTTTTAGGGCGCACAACTTCAATGGTCATTAGCGCCCTGACTACTCTAAGAATGCACCGCGAGGCACAAGTTGACAACAACAACTAAAAGGGAAAACACGATAAAAGAGACTGACAGGCAGAGGATTAAAAAACAACATCATCAAATGTCCTTAGCGAGGTTCGTCAAATTGATAAAACAAAGAACACGAGCAGCTGCTCGTGGGTCATCCGCTAAAATGGCATCGAAAGTATTTGGCAGGTTAAGATCAAGGCGCAGTGTGTTAAGATCTGGACATGACATTAAAATGTGTCTAACCGTCAGCAAGTGCCCACAGGGGCAGAACGGCGCCGGCGCAGCCGTCAGCAGATGGCGATGGCTGAACCGGCAGTGTCCAATTCTTAACCGGGCTAAAACGACCTCCTCCCGTCGAGAAGGGCGTGAGGAGGACGTCCAAGCCACGGGAAGAGGTTTTAAGGCCCGGAGCTAGTTGTCGGTAAGTGCAGCCCAATCGGCATGCCACAGCCGTAAGATGCGCCGACAAATGACCCTGCTAAAATCGGACGAAGGGACACAACAAGAAGCTGTCTGAGGCTGGAGGACCGCAGCCTTGGCCGCGGCATCTGCAGCTTCGTTCCCAGGGATACCGACATGGCCAGGAACCCACATAAAGCTAAACGGAGAACCGACGTCCACCAGCTGCTGAAGAGAGCGTTGGATCCGGTATACGAAAGGGTGAACCGGGTACGGATCACTGAGGCTCTGGATGGCGCTCAGGGAATCTGAGCAGATGACATAAGCAGAATGTCGGTGGCGGCAGATGTAAAGAACAGCCTGGTAGAGGGCAAAGAGCTCAGCTGTGAAAACCGAACAATGGCCATGGAGCCGGTATTTGAAACTTTGTGCCCCGACAATAAAGGAGCACCCGACCCCGTCATTGGTCTTAGAGCCATCTGTATAAATGAAAGTCATGTTGATGAACTTCGAACGAAGTTCCAAAAAACGGGAGTGGTAGACCGAACTGGCGGTGACCTCTTTTGGGAGCGAGCTGAGGTCAAGGTGAACGCGGACCTGAGCCTGGAGCCAAGGTGGCGTGTGGCTCTCGCCCACTCGAAAGGTTGCAGGGAGTGAAAAATGAAGGTGTTGAAGGAGGCGACGAAAGCGAACTCCAGGGGGTAGCAGGGCAGAGACATACAACCCGTATTGACGGTCGAGAGAGTCGTCAAAAAAGGAACGATAAGACGGATGGTCGGGCATTGACAGTAGCCGACAGGCATACCGACAAAGCAGTATATCGCGCCGGTAAGTGAGCGGCAATTCGCCAGCGTCAGCATGAAGACACTCTACGGGACTGGTATAAAATGCTCCGATCGCAAGTCGTAAACCCCGATGTTGTATGGAGTTGAGGCGGCGTAAGATGGATGGCCGTGCAGAGGAGTATACGAAGCTCCCATAATCCAGCTTTGGAGCGGACGATCGACCGATATAGACGAAGTAGGACGGTTCGATCCGCTCCCCACGACATACCACTGAGAACACGGAGGACATTTAAAGAACGGGTACAATGGGCGGCCAAATATGACACATGTGGAGACCAGCTAAGTTTCCTGTCAAATGTAAGGCCTAAAAATTTGGTTGTCTCCACGATTGGGAGAGCAACGGGACCGAGTCGTAAGGACGGTGGGAGAAACTCTTTGTAGCGCCAGAAGTTAATACAGACCGTCTTCTCGGCAGAAAAACGGAAGCCATTGGCGACACTCCAGGAGTAAAGACGGTCAAGAGAACGCTGAAGACAGCTCTCCAGGACACGTGTACACTGCGCGCGGCAATAGATGGTAAAATAGTCCACGAAAAGGGAGCCTGATACATCAGCTGGGAGGCAATCCATTATTGGATTGATCGCGATGGCGAAGAGAGCGACGCTCAAAACTGAGCCCTGTGGCACCCCATTCTCCTGGCGAAAGGTGTCGGACAGGACAGATCCCACACGTACCCTGAACTGTCCATCCATTAAAAAGGAACGAATAAAAAGAGGGAGGCGACCGCGAAGGCCCCATGTATGCATGGTGCGGAGAATGCCCGCCCTCCAACAGGTGCCGCGGTCGGGCGCTTCCGCAAGAAGTTATTCATAATGAAGGTCGACAAGGTAACCAGATGGTCAACAGCAGAGCGGCACCTACGAAATCCACATTGTACATTGGTAAGTAGGCGTCGAGACTCGAGCAGCCAAACCAATCGAGAGTTAACCATTCGCTCCATCACTTTACAGACACAGCTGGTAAGCGAGATAGGTCGATAACTGGAAGGCAAGTGCTTGTCCTTCCCCGGCTTAGGAATCGGGACAACAATAGACTCGCGCCAGCATGCGGGAACATGTCCCTCAATCCAGATGCGATTGTATGTACGAAGAAGAAAACCTTTACCCGCAGGAGAAAGGTTCTTCAGCATCTGAATATGAATATGAATAGAATCAGGCCCTGGAGCGGAGGACCGTGATCGGCCAAGTGCGGTTTCGAGTTCCCGCATGGTGAATGGGGCATTATAACTTTCACAATTCGAGGAGCGGAAGTGGCCTAGCCTCCTCTGCCTGTTTGCGGGGGAGGAAGGCAGGATGGTAATGAGCGGAGCTCGAAACCTCTGCGAAAAAGCGGCCGAAGGCATTGGAGACAGCCTCAGGGGCCACAAGGACTTCATTCGTGACCTTCAAGCCAGAAACTGGGGAGTGGACCTTAGTGCCAGATAGCCGGCGCAGGCTACCCCAGACAACAGAAGGAGTAAAACTGTTGAAGGTGCTTGTGAAAGCAGCCCAGCTGGCTTTCTTGCTTTCTTTAATAATACGACGACACTGAGCACGTAATCGTTTATAATTGATACAATTCGCCACTGTAGGGTGGCGTTTAAAGGTGCGTAAAGCACGTCAACGAGCACGTAAAGCGTCTCTACATGCTGCGGTCCACCAGGGGACCGGTACGCGACGTGGAGAAGAAGTAGGGTGAGGGATGGAATATTCAGCAGCAGCGAGAATGACTTCCGTGAGGTGTGCGACCTGACGATCGCAGCTTGTGAAGGTTTGATCCTGAAAGGTCGCCCTGGAAGAGAAGAGCTCCCAGTCTGCCTTGGAGATGGTCCAACTAGAGGAGCACGGAGAGAGAGTATGCTGCAGGAGATGGATAACACACGGGAAGTGGTCGCTCGAATATGTATCAGCAAGTGCATACCACTCAAACCAGCGTGCAAGTTGGGGAGTACATATAGAGAGGTCTAAATGGGAATAGGTGTGAGATGTGTCCGAAAGAAAAGTAGGGGCGCCAGTATTGAGGCAGACAAGATTGAGCTGGTTGAAAAGGTCTGCTAACAAGGAGCCCCTCGGGCAGGATGCTGGAGAGCCCCAAAGGGGATGGTGGGCATTGAAGTCTCCAGTTAACAAAAATGGTGCAGGTAGCTGAGCCATAAGTTGCATCATGTCTGCCCTGGTAACGGCAGATGACGATGGAGTGTAAACGGTACAAAAGGAAAACGTAAAAGTGGGGAGAGTAATGCGGATGGCAACTTCCTGCAAGCCGGTGTGCAACGTGATGGGATCGTAGTAAATATCATCCCGGACCAGCAACATAACCCCTCCATGAGCTGGGATACCTACCACAGGGGGTAGGTCAAAACGCACAGAGGTGTAGTGTGCCAAGGCAATTTGATCGCATGGGCGTAGCTTCGTTTCCTGGAGGGCTACGACGAGCGGACGATGCAAGCGGAGCAGCAACTTCAAGTCCTCTCGGTTGGAGCGAATGCTGCGAATATTCCAGTGAATAAGTGCCATCGTAAGAAAAGGAAGATGAGAGAAGGGGTCACCTCGAAGGCCGCTTAGGGCCTGGCTTCGAGCGAGCACTGCCGCCGCTATCAGTAGGCGGACAGTCATCGTCCATGGGGTCTATAGGGTCATCGGCCATCTCGGGAGGATTTTTTTTTTTTTTTTTTTTTTTTGTGGTTTTAGGGCGCACAACTTCAATGGTCATTAGCGCCCTGACTACTCGAAAAATGCACCGCGAGGCACAAGTTGACAACTAAAAGGGAAAACACGCTAAAAGAGACTGACAGGCATAGGATTAAAAAACAACATCAAATGTCCTTAGCGAGGTTTGTCAAATTGATAAAACATAGAACACGAGCAGCTGCTCGTGGGTCATCCGCTAAAACGGCATCGAAAGTATTAGGCAGGTTAAGATCGAGGCGCAGTAGGTTAAGATCGGGACAGGACATTAAAATGTGTCTAACCGTCAGCAAGTGCCCACATGGGCAGAACGGCGCCGGCGCAGCCGTCAGCAGATGGCGATGGCTGAACCGGCAGTGTCCAATCCTTAACCTTGCTAAAACGACCTCCTCCCGCCGAGAAGGGCGTGAGGAGGACGTTCAAGCCACGGGAAGAGGTTTTAAGGCCCGAAGCTTGTTGTCGGTAAGTGCAGCCCAATCGGCATGCCACAGCGACACAACGCGCCGACAAATGACCCTGCTAAAATCGGACGAAGGGACACAACAAGAAGCTGTTCGAGGCTGGAGGACCGCAGCCTTGGCCGCGGCATCTGCAGCTTCGTTCCCAGGGATACCGACATGGCCAGGAACCCACATAAAGCTAACTGGCGGACTGACGTCCACCAGCCGCTGAAGAGAGCGTTGGATCCGGTGTACGAAAGGGTGAACCGGGTACGGATCACTGAGGCTCTGGATGGCGCTCAGGGAATCTGAGCAGATGACATAAGCAGAATGTCGGTGGCGGCAGATGTAAAGAACAGCCTGGTAGAGGGCAAAGAGCTCAGCTGTGAAGACCGAACAATGATCATGGAGCCGGTATTGGAAACTTTGTGCCCCGACTATAAAGGAACACCCGACCCCGTCATTGGTCTTAGAGCCATCTGTATAAATGAAAGTCATGTTGATGAACTTCGAACGAAGTTCCAAAAAACGGGAGTGGTAGACCGAACTGGCGGTGACCTCTTTTGGGAGCGAGCTGAGGTCAAGGTGAACGCGGACCTGAGCCTGGAGCCAAGGTGGCGTGTGGCTCTCGCCCACTCGAAAGGTTGCAGGGAGTGAAAAATGAAGGTGTTGAAGGAGGCGACGAAAGCGAACTCCAGGGGGTAGCAGGGCAGAGACATACAACCCGTATTGACGGTCGAGAGAGTCGTCAAAAAAGGAACGATAAGACGGATGGTCGGGCATTGACAGTAGCCGACAGGCATACCGACAAAGCAGTATATCGCGCCGGTAAGTGAGCGGCAATTCGCCAGCGTCAGCATGAAGACACTCTACGGGACTGGTATAAAATGCTCCGATCGCAAGTCGTAAACCCCGATGTTGTATGGAGTTGAGGCGGCGTAAGATGGATGGCCGTGCAGAGGAGTATACGAAGCTCCCATAATCCAGCTTGGAGCGGACGATCGACCGATATAGACGAAGTAGGACGGTTCGATCCGCTCCCCACGACATACCACTGAGAACACGGAGGACATTTAAAGAACGGGTACAACGGGCGGCCAAATATGACACATGTGGAGACCAGCTAAGTTTCCTGTCAAAGGTAAGGCCTAAAAATATGGTTGTCTCCACGATTGGGAGAGCAACTGGACCAAGTCGTAAGGACGGTGGGAGAAACTCTTTGTAGCGCCAGAAGTTAATACAGACCGTCTTCTCGGCAGAAAAACGGAAGCCATTGGCGACACTCCAGGAGTAAAGACGGTCAAGAGAACGCTGAAGACAGCGCTCCAGGACACGTGTACGCTGCGCGCTGCAATAGATGGTAAAATCGTCCACAAAAAGGGAGCCTGATACATCAGCTGGGAGGCAATCCATTATTGGATTGATCGCGATGGCGAAGAGAGCGACGCTCAAAACTGAGCCCTGTGGCACCCCATTCTCCTGGCGAAAGGTGTCTGACAGGACAGAACCCACACGTACCCTGAACTGTCGATCCATTAAAAAGGAACGAATAAAAAGAGGGAGGCGACCGCGAAGGCCCCATGTATGCATGGTGCGGAGAATGCCCGCCCTCCAACAGGTGTCGTAAGCCTTCTCCAAATCAAAGAACACAGCCGCGGTCGGGCGCTTCCGCAAGAAGTTATTCATAATGAAGGTCGACAAGGTAACCAGATGGTCAACAGCAGAGCGGCGCCTACGAAATCCACATTGTACATTTGTAAGTAGGCGTCGAGACTCAAGCAGCCAAACCAATCGAGAGTTAACCATTCGCTCCATCACTTTACAGACACAGCTGGTAAGTGAGATAGGTCGATAACTGGAAGGCAAGTGCTTGTCCTTCCCCGGCTTAGGAATCGGGACAACAATAGACTCGCGCCAGCATGCGGGAACATGTCCCTCAATCCAGATGCGATTGTATGTACGAAGAAGAAAACCTTTACCCGCAGGAGAAAGGTTCTTCAGCATCTGAATATGAATATGAATAGAATCAGGCCCTGGAGCGGAGGACCGTGATCGGCCAAGTGCGGTTTCGAGTTCCCGCATGGTGAATGGGGCATTATAACTTTCACAATTCGAGGAGCAAAAGTCAGGTGGCCTAGCCTCCTCTGCCTGTTTGCGGGGGAGGAAGGCAGGGTGGTAATGAGCGGAGCTCGAAACCTCGGCGAAAAAGCGGCCGAAGGCATTGGAGACAGCCTCAGGGGCCACAAGGACTTCATTCGCGACCTTCAAGCCAGAAACTGGGGAGTGGACCTTAGTGCCAGACAGCCGGCGCAGGCTACCCCAGACAACAGAAGAAGGAGTAAAACTGTTGAAGGTGCTTGTGAAAGCAGCCCAGCTGGCTTTCTTGCTTTCGTTAATAATACGACGACACTGAGCACGTAATCGTTTATAATTAATACAATTCGCCACTGTAGGGTGGCGTTTAAAGGTGCGTAAAGCACGTCGACGAGCACATAAAGCGTCTCTACATGCTGCGGTCCACCAGGGGACCGGTACGCGACGTGGAGAAGAAGTAGGGTGAGGGATGGAATATTCAGCAGCAGCGAGAATGACTTCCGTGAGGTGTGCGACCTGACGATCGCAGCTTGTGAAGGTTTGATCCTGAAAGGTCGCCCTGGAAGAAAAGAGCCCCCAGTCTGCCTTGGAGATGGTCCAACTAGAGGAGCACGGAGAAGGAGTATGCTGCAGGAGATGGATAACACACGGGAAGTGGTCGCTCGAATATGTATCAGCAAGTGCATACCACTCAAACCGGCGTGCAAGTTGGGGAGTACATATAGAGAGGTCTAAATGGGAATAGGTATGAGATGTGTCCGAAAGAAAAGTAGGGGCGCCGGTATTAAGGCAGACAAGATTGAGCTGGTTGAAAAGGTCTGCTAACAAAGAGCCCCTCGGGCAGGAGGCTGGAGAACCCCAAAGGGGATGGTGGGCATTGAAGTCTCCAGTTAACAAAAACGGTGCAGGTAGCTGAGCAATAAGTTGCATCATGTCTGCCCTGGTAACGGCAGATGACGAGGGAGTGTAAACGGTACAAAAGGAAAACGTAAAAGTGGGGAGAGTAATGCGGATGGCGACTGCCTGCAGGCCGGTGTGCAACGTGATGGGATCGCAGTAAATATCATCCCGGACCAGCAACATAACCCCTCCATGAGCTGGGATTCCTACCATAGGGGGTAGGTCAAAACGCACAGAGGTGTAGTGTGCCAAGGCAATGTGATCGCATGGGCGTAGCTTCGTTTCCTGGAGGGCTACGACGAGCGGACGATGCAAGCGGAGCAGCAACTTCAAGTCCTCTCGGTTGGAGCGAATGCTGCGAATATTCCAGTGAATAAGTGCCATCGTAAGAAAAGGAAGATGAGAGAAGGGGTCACCTCGAAGGCCGCTTAGGGCCTGGCTTCGAGCGAGCACTGCCGCCGCTATCAGTAGGCGGACAGTCAGCGTCCATGGGGTCTATAGGGTCATCGGCCATCTCGGGAGGATGGCCGGGAGGGGGAGCTTCCTCCGCCGGTGAACGGCCAGATGTACGGCTACCAGCGGTGCGGCCAGGCGAAACGGATGACGGCCTGGGGCGGCAACCGCTGGGTGGCGCAGGAGAAGAAATGCGCCGTGGCGGAGAAGGAGAACTGTGCTTCCTATGCCCCTTTTTGGAAGGACGTTTGTTGGAAGTACCGGTCGAAGGCTGGGAGGTCGAGGGACGGAGGAAGTCTGCACGGGATGGTTCCTTCTTGAAGGCCCGTGCATCTGACTTCGGGGTCTTCGTCTTAGCAGAAGCTGATGAAGGGGCTGGTGTCTGGGGTGATGGGAGGAAGAGGAGACGTCGACCGCGCGATCTTAACACTGGCCGAACGGACGACCGTGGTGCTGAAGGTCAGATCGCATGTCTGGGTTGCTACCTCCCGGGTAGTCCGAGGAGAGGCGAGGACAGTACTGTATTTCCCCGCTGGGAGCAGCGTGGGCTCCCTACTAGCCAATAGCTTGCGAGCAGCCGAGGTGGACACTTTCTCTTTGACCCGAATTTCTTGGATACAGCGTTCTTCCTTATAGACAGGACAGTCGCGGGAGGATGCGGCATGGTCACCCTGACAGTTCACACAACGAGGAGACGGAGGTGGACAGTCACCCTCATGGGCATCCCTGCCACAAGTGACACATTTAGCCGCATTGGAACAAGACTGTCGAGTGTGATTGAAACGCTGACACTGGTAGCAGCGCGTAGGTGTCGGGACATAGGGGAGAACAGAAATAACCTCGTAGCCCGCCTTGATGCGCGATGGCAGCTTAACGCTATCGAAGGTCAAGAAAAGTGTCCGGGTCGGTACAAGGTCATTGTTGACCTTTTTCATGACCCGATGGACAGCCGTCACGCCCTGCTCAGCGAGGAAAGATTGAAGCTCCTCGTCAGTCAATCCTTCGAGGGAGCTAGTATAGACTACACCACGAGACGAATTCAAAGTTCGGTGGGCCTCCACCCGGACAGGGAACGTGTACAGGAGGTTGGCCCGAAGCAGTTTTTGTGCCTGAAAGGCACTCTCAGTTTCTAGTAATAAGGTGCCGTTACGCAACCTGGTACAAGATTTGACAGATCCGGCTATGGCATCTACGCCCTTCTGAATGACGAAAGGGTTGACAGAGGAAAAATCCTTTCCGTCCTCAGATCGATAAACTACGAGGAACTGTGGGGCAGGCGGTAGTACTTTTGTCACTGTTGGCTGGTCACGTTTCCGTTTTTGGGTCGAAGTCGAAAGAGATGGAGTAGAATCCATTGCGGAGGAATCCCCCATGATTGCCAGCGTCTCCGATGGCGCGCTCCTTCCTTGTGGGGACCCTCTCAGAGGGCACTCCCACCTTAGGTGAATGTTTACACCTCAGGTCACACCTCCCGAGAAACAGACGGAGGGACCAATCGGCATGGTCAGAAGGTATCAGCTCAGGCAATCACCCCTCCCCGGGCCTGGCCTTTACCAGGGGGTACGCGCGTGCCTTACATGTCTACCCAGGGCGGGGACTTACGCCTTACCCTGTCACCGGCTACCGTGCGAACGCGTGGGTCGGCCTTCAGGCACGCACAGGGAGGAAGGAAGAAGAGGAAAAAGAAGAGAGAGGGAGAAAGAGGACAGACTGTCTCAAACGCCAAGGCGGAGACCAGAGAAGGCAAGGAGAAGAAGGCAATGAGAAGGCAAGGAGAAAAAGGCAACGAGAAGGCAAGGAGAAAAAGGCAATGAGAAGGCAAGGAGAAAAAGGCAACGAGAAGGCAAGGAGAAAAAGGCAACGAGAAGGCAAGGAGAAAAAGGCAATGAGAAGGCAAGGAGAAAAAGGCAACGAGAAGGCAAGGAGAAAAAGGCAACGAGAAGGCAAGGAGAAAAAGGCAACGAGAAGGCAAGGAGAAAAAGGCAACGAGAAGGCAAGGAGAAAAAGGCAACGAGAAGGCAAGGAGAAAAAGGAAACGAGAAGGCAAGGAGAAAAAGGCAACGAGAAGGCAAGGAGAAAAAGGCAACGAGAAGGCAAGGAGAAAAAGGCAACGAGAAGGCAAGGAGAAAAAGGCAACGAGAAGGCAAGGAGAAAAAGGCAACGAGAAGGCAAGGAGAAAAAGGCAACGAGAAGGCAAGGAGAAAAAGGCAACGAGAAGGCAAGAAGAAAAAGGCAACGAGAAGGCAAGGAGAAAAAGGCAACGAGAAGGCAAGGAGAAAAAGGCAACGAGAAGGCAAGGAGAAAAAGGCAACGAGAAGGCAAGGAGAAAAAGGCAACGAGAAGGCAAGGAGAAAAAGGCAACGAGAAGGCAAGGAGAAAAAGGCAACGAGAAGGCAAGGAGAAAAAGGCAACGAGAAGGCAAGGAGAAAAAGGCAACGAGAAGGCAAGGAGAAAAAGGCAACGAGAAGGCAAGGAGAAAAAGGCAACGAGAAGGCAAGGAGAAAAAGGCAACGAGAAGGCAAGGAGAAAAAGGCAACGAGAAGGCAAGGAGAAAAAGGCAACGAGAAGGCAAGGAGAAAAAGGCAACGAGAAGGCAAGGAGAAAAAGGCAACGAGAAGGCAAGGAGAAAAAGGCAATGAGAAGGCAAGGAGAAGTCAAGGGAAAGAGTAAGGAAGACAGTGAGGTGGAGAAGAGCAAAGAAAGGAACCAACAAAAGGAAGGAAGAAACGAGAAGTGAAAAACCAAAAAGACCACGATTATAGGTCGTGGTACCGTCCGTCTCCGGACGCAGGCGCTAACTACCCCCGCGAGGGGGATGGACTCCTTTTAGTCGCCTCTTACGACAGGCAGGAATACCTCGGGCCTATTCTAATCCCCAGACCCGCAGGGGGAGCACTAGATGTTAAGTGATCACTGTGAAGGACATGGAGATATCTGGTACTCGTGTGCAACAGCGTTATAAGCACCTGAAAGATTACAAAGAGCCTCATTCATAGTCTCAATTTAGCCAGCTGCTCGGATCGTGCAGCGTCCAGGTTTTTGCAGCATTCAGACGTGACAAGATTGAATGGAGATGTGAGGGCAGGAATACTCATGCTTTTGGTCGACCACCTCTGACCACCACAATCGATGATCGCCGTATTGTGCATCACGCAAACCGTATTCCTTTCAAATTTCTGTCTGCCATTCACGAACGGGTGATCGAACCCCACAACATGTTGTGTGAGCCACCACCGTTTCATGTGTAGATTGCCGTTAGCTCAGCAACACAAATGCTGATGGCGTGACAAGCACAGGCTGGTGACGAAGGTCATCACACTTCTGAACTACTCATTATGACCTTCATTGGGAAGTATGGCGGCGACCTGGAGAGAGGTTCCACTCTGCCAGTGCTTTGGAGAGGCACAGTGGTGCTGCTCCTGACCTCATGGTGTGGGGAGCCATCAGGTACTGCTTCAGGTCACGGTTGATACTGATTGACGGAACACTGACGCCACAACAGTACTTCACGGGCACCCTGCACCCCCGTATGTTACCACTCATATCATGGTAAGATTTTTCAGCACGAAAGTGTGCATCAGCACATGGCACGTGTGCCTATGAACCGCCTGCGTTATGCTGAGGTACTCCAGTTCCCACCAAGATCTAAGCTCTGTGTCCGATATGTGTGAGGAAAGCTTGGACGTCAACTCTGCGCCAATGCCAGTATTGAGATTATGAAGGACCAGTTACAGCAGTTTTTGCTCGGCTTGCCTCCGGAGAGGACACAACGGGTTTATGATAGTCCCCTTCCCCCGTCCCCCTCCCCTGCAATAAAAGAATTAGTGCAATAATCCGGACCGCAGAGGTTCAGGAGGCTCATACATCCAATTTAATTGTAAATTTGACACGATTTTGCGATCATCGAAATAAATTCACGTACCCTCTTAACCGAAAAGTTATTTTTTTTTTGTTTCCTCCTCCCCTTCTAGGCACTTTGTGTTTTTTCTCCAGGCGGTGTAGACTGTATTTCTGGAATTTGCTGGCTATAATGAGACATTCTCGGTCTCATTGGAAGAGGCCCATAATCAAGCACCCAGTTTCAAGGACCTACCTATAATGCACGTTTCTAGATCGCTACCGAGGAGGCAAAGTATGTAACTAATGTCAGGATATCTTCTAGGTGGATATTATAACATGGGAAAATCTAGAAGACAATGGATTGACACCGGTATGACAGAGGATGATGATATGGAAGCACGAATAAACAAGATTAACTATTGAGCATGAAAACTCACTATGACCACATAAAATACCGTCAGCCAGTGCAAAATGAAGATAGTAATCTTCAGTGAAGCGTTGTATGCAGCAGGAAGCCTGAACCTCGTAACAATACAGTTTTTTCGAAGACTAACGTTTTGGTGTAAAGGATTTTCAGGAGGATATTGAGATTTGGAAGAACAGGAGACGCCCACTGTAAAAGATCAGTGAACCAAGAACAACGTTCCCACGTACCATTACTCCTTGACATTATCAGGAAAGAAAGGGCTACGTCCTTCGGACACATCGTTATGCCAAACCACGGGAAGCTGACGCATCAGATAATGAAGCTTCTTGAAAGTTTCTGAGAAACAAACTGTACGCTGGACTGGGACTCGAAAGCGGAATCTTCGCCTTTCCGGGCAATTGATCTACAGACTGAACTATTCAAGTACGATTCAGGTTCCACCGCAGCTGCAGTGTGAAAAATCATAGTGTTTAAAGTTCTTTATGAACAAGAGACCCAAAATACGCTTGATCCAGGAGACAAAAAGGGATCTGTAAGAAATAAGAATACAGGAAATGTAGGGTTCAAGATGACTCCAAATAAGAAAATTAAGCTTCCACAGGTTTCCCGTACAGATTTAGTCACAGGACAAAAAAATTATAAACATAAAGATGAAGAAGCTTACAAAGTATGAGAAAGAATTTAGGAAACCTTAAGAATCAGAAGAAATGAAGGTGATACTAGTCAACGTTGTGCTCAGACAGCCAAAAGAAGAAGAACAGTAGGAGGACATTCTGTGGAGTTGTAAATACCTTCAGATATAGAAATTAAACATAAGCTACTGAAAGTTCAAAAGAAGCGTAGGATCTGCAGATTTTATGAATTAAAATAATTATCTATGTGAACTAATTGATTATAAACAGAGACTTCAATTTCTATTGAGCACTAGTATAAATGTTATTTGTGGTTTAGAGCGACATATTAATATAAAAATGAAATATTAAAATTCTTTGGAAGACTGCCAAACGTAGTTCTTAATGAATACAGATTTTTTCCTTTTCTAGAAAGCGCAAGGACGTTTAATACAACAACAAGATTATGATTGACAATCAATAGGTGGAATCTAACAAGGGAGTCATTATACATTGTTTTGCTAAAGAAAATAAACACAAAAGTGGTTTATGTTAATGTAAATAAAAATAATCACAAATATTTTCTATTCCCCGTCAGTGGGAACCCTCACAAAGTCACAATACAAAGGAATGACACTAACTTTGAAATGTATGCTTTGGTTAATACTCAAAAATTGGTTCGGAGCTAGAATTACAAATTAATCTATTCCGTTCTTGGGAAATTACCGTGAATATCCGTTGCAAATTACAAAAAACAGAAGAAACACTACTACTTTCTACATTTCCACTACTTCTGTGTGGGCACCATAGCCTCAATAAATTTAAAGAACGATAATGTTCACACTTGGCTGTTATTTTAAAATACTACTTTATTTAACCCAACCAAAGTATATTTAAAATAACGATAAGGGGGATATGATCATCTTTAAATTTCTATATCTTAGACAAAGAAAAATTGTAACTTCTGCTGGATTATAGATTTGACAAAGTGGATGTACTAATAAATATCTAGAAAGTACAACTGTAATATGTGTTAATCATATTTCCTTTGAGGTAAGAATTCAAAAAACACGTAGACGATATTAAAAAGAAACAACAGTAAGGACTGCGTCAATGAAGGGAGGAGAAGTAGAGTTCACAAATTAAAAATTAACAGTAAGGGACCTTTGTAATTCTTGGAAATTTTGAAACTTTACGTGAAACATCGGGTACATATCCTTTAAACGATCATTATTATCACCACTAGCTACATGACAACCCAAGAGACTCAACTATAGTTTCCGATTTATTGAGTTCCCCAGCTGCATCCAGTCAGTGTACTCCTGCATGTTTTGTAGTTTATCTCCACACCTCCTGTCAGATAGTATTCTTCGTCTGTTTTTCACTCCTGGAGCAAGGAAAGAAATTCCAGAGTCTGTATGTTACCAATATCCATGGCAACAAGCGTCCTCTACTTATATTTTATTTTCACTGCAGTCATAAGCTACTGATGTCCCTAAACGTGCTCAAACTGTGTGCCATTTTACCGGTCATACCAACTGCCTGTGTAAGGTATGACATCATAGACAGTGGTGACAGGTCTTTGTCTATCAAAGCAGTAGTTTCCATCGCTGTTGCTCATAGGATGAAGAAGCTGGTTATTGCGTTGCAAATGCGTTGGGTAGTGCTTGGCTGCTGCTGTGAAGACTGAGTTCCACGTTGAGCCATTTCCATGCTTGCACAGTGTCAGTAATCCATATACCTTTTTACTTCTCAGATATAAAATTACATAGATTTATCGTTTCCTCTGAATTCTGAATGAACTGCACTTTAAAAAAATTGATTTTAATGCTGATATGGAGCTATTATAATCACTGAGATACCCTAAGACAAAGATAATAGCGGAAATTATGACTGGTATGTCTTGCTAACATTTACTTTGAAACTTGGAATGTTTGGATGTGTACACTAATTCTGCTGCTGTAGAACTCGTCAGCAGCATGTCTGAGCTGCGATGTGGGCTCGTAAATGGTGTACAGTGTTGTGCATTTGCGAGGTGAGATTTAGTAACATGAGATTTCTCACGAGCGTGACACCTTATGACTTACAGTGGACAGAGAAGAAAACTCTAATCACAGTTAATGCTACTGCACAAGATTGAGATACAGAAAAACTAAGCACCCAGAGCAATTTTGGATCTTTGTTGCTGCCGACCAAACTCTCTCGAAGATTACGACGTTTACCGGTGCTAGCATCATGAAACTGTATGACTGTCTTTTACAGTGGTCAATAACTAAATCGCAGTGACTCTTGAAAACGGTAATTTTCCTATAACAGTGTTTTGTTTCGGTGTTTCTTTGCGACAGACAAGGTAACTGATCTATCGCATAAATGCCTGGTGTAGTTTCCTGCTTCAAAGACTCCTATTTACATGACCGAGTGTCGTAAACATAGAATGAATTTAATAGATTTATAGACTATGTATCAATAATTTGGTTCCTTGGAAAAATTCATGAGTAAATCTAAATTAACTAGCAGGCAGTGTTCATATTTTCGGCCTCCGTAGCTCACTGATCAGCTAGTCTGGCGGCTATGCACAGCACTCTGGTCCGATTCGTGGTACTGTCAAATATTTTTCCTTGGCAGGAGGACTGGAACAGAATCTACAGTTCATTCACGAGTGATGTCAGGTAAGGCAGCCACATCTACATCTACGTCTATACACAGCAAATCACGGTGTAATGCATCGCAATGGGTACGTTCCATTGTAACAGATATTAGAGTTTCTCGAACTCTGTTCACATGTGGAGTACGGAAAGAATGATTGCGTGTCTCCGCGTGTGCCCTAATTATTCTAATCTTGTCATCATCCCTAAGAGAGCAATACATGGGGTGGGGGCTGCAGAATATTACTATAGTCGTCATTTGAAGCCGCTTCGTGATACTTTGTAAATAGGCTACTTGGAGTAGTTTGTCTTCAAGTGCCTGCCGGTTCAATTTCTTCAGCATCTCTGTGACACGGTCTCACAGATCAAACAAAACTATGACCATTCGTGCTGCCCTTGCCTGCATACTTTCAATATCTCCAGTTAGTCCAGTTTGGTATGGATACCACACACCTCAGATCGAGTGATCTGTAAGCATTCTCTTTCATAGACTTATTTCCATACCCCCTAGTATCCCACCAATAAACTGAATTGCACAGTTTGCTTTGTCCAAGACTCAGCCTATCTGATCATTCCATTTCATATCTCTACAAAGTGTTACGCTCAGGTATCTATATGAGTAGATTAATTCCAACTATGATTCGTTGACCTTATAGTGATAGGCTACTATGTTTTTCAGTTTTGTGAAGAGCATAATTATACATTCTGAAGATTTAAGCCAGGTTAACAATATTTGAAGTACTCTGAATTCTTATTACGATCTAATTAAATATTTATGTAGCTGCTATCAGGCAGCAGATTATTGATACCTGCATCATCTGCAAAAAGGACGAGGTTACTGTTAATATCCGCCGTCTCCTTGAAACATGGATATTGCACTCGATGGGATGGGTTCCATGCCTGAGCGGTACAAACAGCCGTACCGTAAGTGGTGCAATCACAATGTAGGGGTATATGTTGAGAGAACAGACAGACGTGTGGTCCCTGAAGAGGGGCAGCAGCAATTCCAGTAACTGCATGGTAACAGTCTCTATGATTGACAGATCTGGCCTTGTAACACCAACCATAACATCCTTGCTGTGCTGCTACTGCGAATGGTTGAGAGCAAGGAGAAACCACAGCCTTAATTTCCCCCGAGGGGTTACGGATCTACAGTATGATTAAATGATGACTGCGTCTTCTTGAGTATAATATTACGGAGTTAAAATAGTTCCCCACTCAGTTCTCCGGGCGGAGACTGCTCACCAAGATGTTGTCATCAGGAGCTACAAATATTGCGTGCTACGGATCGGAGCGTGAGGTGTTAGATCCCTTAATTGGATAGGTGGAATAGAAAATTTAAAACGAGAAATGGATAGGTTAAAGTTAGATGCAGTCGAAATTAGGGAATGTCGGGGGCAAGAGGAACAGGACTTCCAGTCAGGTGAATACAGGGTTATACATATAAAATCAAACAGGGGTAATGCAGGAGTGGGTTTAATAATGAACGAGAAAATAGGAATGTGGGTAAGCTACTATGGACAGCACAGTGAACGCAGTACAAAGCCAAGATAGACAGGAAGTCCACACCTGCCACAGTAGTACAGGGTTATTTACCAACTAGCTACGCAGAGATAAAGAGATTGACGAAGAATATGATGAGACATAATAAATTATTCAGATAGTTAAGTGAGATGAAAATTTAATTGTGACGGGACATTAGAATTTGATAAAATGGAAAAGAAGAGGAAAAATAGGTGAATATATTTTGGAGGAAAGGAATAAAACAGGAAGCTGCTTGGTAGAACACTGCACAGAGCTTAAGGTAATCATCGCTAACACTTGGTTTAAGAATCACAAAAGAATGTTGTATATGTGGAAGAGACCTGTAGACACCAGAACGTTTCAGACAGATTATATAAAGCACAAAGGAATTTCAGACATTGGTTGCAAGTGGGCATGGCTTCAATCGAAGGGTAATGCTTAAAATTTTTGTTAAATCGCGATTCGAACACCAGTTTCCTGCTTATTAGGCAGAAGCGCTGACCACTGCGCCACCGAAAACAGTGGTCATCGCAGCTGCACAAACAACCCTAGTGACACACAGTGGTTACAATTACTACGAGCCACACCACATGTTGGGAAACGGGGCCAAATTTCTAGTAGTTTACTTTCGAGTTGAGATTTTCACAAATATTAACAGAATATCATATTAACAGAATATTCCGTCGGTTCTTGGTAGAACAACATTATAATAATAAATGAAAAGCACCAGTTTGCTTTTGTTTTACAATATTATTTTTATTGCTAACCGGTTTTCGGCTTACAAGGCCATCTTCAGGCATTTACTGAGTATTTTCACAAATGTTTTATTCGTATCTTACAGAAACTAACAGTAGGGCAAAAACAGCCTTTTAAACCCACCGCTAACGGCAATCAAGTAATTTATAGCAACACAACAATTTTAAAAAGAATTTAAAGAACATTATTTAACAGGTTACTAAAGTAAATACAGAACTTTGTTAATAAAGTACGGTGAGGTAGTGAAGCTATCAACACCGCCATTAAAAAAATTAAAGAGGTCTCAGCAAACACACGATTAATGGCAACAAAAGGAATTCAGAAACTTGGAGGAATATAAAAAAAATTCAAACAAAAGTGTCCTGGAATATCATTAGAACACAACAGATATGACGGACCCGTGTAAGGCGTCCACAAATCACCCACTCAGGGATGCTCAGGCTAGACAATACTGACAAATTTAAATACGCCCGTAAACACAATTGTCACTCTCAGGCTGGTCGCTGCACCAACTTTTAGCCAGCGAAAACTTGTTATAAGATGGCTTAACTTGCTGACAGAATTAGAGCTAACCTCGTGCAAGGAAACATTGCACCACACAGTCGTGAATGAGCGACCACATGATCAACCAACAAGACGCATGAATTTACTCATAACCCACGATAGAATAGTGAAACAATTATACTCCCAGAACTACACCTCCCATCGGACAGTAACGAGGGGAGGAGGAAAGATAGATCACTGTCTTCAATTACACCGGTGCCAGGGACAGGAAACCCGATCTCCGGACGCCACAAGGCAGAAGAGACGCTGGTTACACAAAATTACTTAATAATTAAACCTTCCACGGACTTAACTTGCAATTACGCTCGAACAGGGAGTACACGACCTTCGATGGCAAGGATCCACACATCCGACGGCGCACGCCTCGCCAGCGTACCGAACACGCCACGGTCACGCGACAACACGCTCTGTCACCGGAGTTCACGTCCTCCCTGCAACGTTGACGGGCAGTGACCGCTCCTTCATTTTTTTTTCTTTATTGTGTTTCAATTCCCCATCGGGGCGGGCTGGCAGCAGCATAGGCGCTGCTCTTCAGCCGAAAGACAGAACAAAACAATAGAAGACATTGAAAAACAGCAAAGGAGAGAATAAGGTGAACATAGATATAAAAAAGGGGGAACAGCATGGAAGACAAAAAAAAGGGGTGACTGTAAAATGGAGATAACAAAAAACTGTTTAAAAGTAGCACATATAAAAAGCCACACACTGCGACGGTTAAAAGAACACAAGGCACAGTATGACTGGAGCATAAAAGTAGCGACGGATGGCATAGCACATAACGTAACACTGACGGCGAACCTCAAGGCAGGACACAATTAAAATCACATCTCTTGACGCACACGAGTAACAGCACTAAACACAACACTGATGTGGCACACTGATGATGAGCAATACAGAGGATCTGCCAGGCGCTATGAGATGAGGGAGACCTGAAGAAGGGAGGGAGTGGAAGAGATGGGGGAGGTGAGCAGGGGGCGCACCGGAGAGGGCCAGGTAGGGTGGGAAGGAGAGAGGCAAGTATGGGGTGCAGGGTCTCAGGGGAGGGGGGACGGAGGGAAATCCGCTCTGGGAGAAGGAGGAAAGAGGAAAGGGGGCCCTGGGGAGGGGGGGGGGAACAAGGCCAGGTTATAGTTGGTAGGAAGGGTAGATGTCACGGCGAAGTTCGTCATCCAGGAGGGGGAGGGGTTGGAAATTGCCCTGATGAAGGATATGGAGGGTGTGGAGGTGAAGAGAGGGAGGGATACAGCGATAGAGGCGCGGCAACGGGCGGGGGGTGGAGAGGAAGGAGGAAACCAGAGGGTGGGGGGGATCAAGCCTGCGAACAATGTAAAGGATGCGGAGATGTTGGAGGAACAGGAGGAGGTGGGGGAAGGGGATCAGTTCATACAGGAGCCGTGTGGGGGAAGGAAGGCGGATACGGAAGGCAAGGCGGAGCGCATGGCGTTCAAGGATTTGGAGGGCCTTGTAAAAGCGGGTGGGGGCGGAGATCCAGGCAACGCTGGCATAACAGAGGATAGGACGGATTAGGGATTTGTAGGTGTGGAGGATGGTAGAAGGATGCAATCCCCAGGTCTGGCCAGACAGGAGTTTCAGAAGGCGGAGGCGGGAATGGGCTTTCTGCTGGATGGTCAGGAGATGAGGGGTCCAGGTGAGGTGTCGCTCAAGGGTGAGGCCAAGGTATTTCAGGGTGGGGGTGAGTTGGATAGGACGACCATAAAGGGTGAGGTAGAAATCATGGAGGCGAAAGGAGTGAGTGGTGCGGCCTATGACGATTGTCTGGGTTTTGGAGGGGTTGAGACAGAGGAACCACTGGTTACACCAAGTGGTGAACTGGTTAAGGTGGGTTTGGAGGGTACGTTGAGACCGTTGAAGGGTAGGATAGAGAGCAAGGAAGGGGGTGTCATCAGCATACTGGAGAAGGTGGACTGGTGGGGGTGGCTTGGGCATATCAGCTGTATACAAGAGATAAAGGAGAGGGGAGAGGACAGAACCCTGGGGGACGCCAGCCGTGGGATAAAAGATACGGGAATTGGTGTTGTGGAGGGTGACATAGGAAGGACGGTGCGAGAGGAAGGAAGCGACCAGACGGACAAAATTGATAGGCAGGGCGTAGGTTAGGAGTTTAAAGAGGAGACCGGGATGCCATACACGGTCATAGGCATTTTGGAGGTCAAGGGAAACAAAAATGGCGGAGCGCTCCTTCATGTTAGACGTCTCCTTTTAAACTCCAGTGTTGAAACGGAGGATTTAAAGAAGCTTGTTAACGTCCTACCAAGGCGAAATGAACAGCAACTACTCGTGGGGCGATTCTGTATACAACCAACACGCGGGAGCTCTTCCGTCAACTCGACCCGCTCGTTACACACAACCGACATACATCACGTGGTGACTCGGTACAACCGACCACGCCTGCTTCGCGCTGGAGAGCCACACGGCCCTCTCGTGTCCGCCACATTCTCTGTGCGCAACGCCCCTACTTTCGCGCCACCACACGAAGTTACAACCGGTCAATAGCAGTTTCCCGTAAGCAAAAACGCAGATATCGATAGCAGAGCGAAAAGACAACCAAGCAGCCACTTAATGACAGAGAACATATCAAACAATCATGTCAGGGGAAGAAAAGGAAAACCAATGCAATCTAAACACAAGTTGTAGCACGAGTCGATACACGGCTCACCCTGCATGCCCTCCGTCAGAACCATATTCTCATCTTCTCCACACGCTACTAATGTAGCGCCTCTTGCCCATTATCCTTACTCATTACTCGTGGCATTTCGCCGATCCCTGTATGAGTTCGAGCCTGGCGTGCATCTCGTCATCTTATATATATATATATATATATATATATATATATATATATATATATATGTGTGTGTGTGTGTGTGTGTGTGTGTGTGTGTGTGTGTCAAAAGAACAGTCAGTACGTATAGCCATATATCATTATATAATGCCAAGACAGAGATATTGACTCAGATTTTAAATTGTATGTCATTTCCAGGGGCGGATGTGGGCTCTGACCACAACTTATTCATTCTGAACTGTGGATTAAAACTGAAGAAATTATAAAAATGTAGGAAATTAGGAAAATGAGCCCTGGATAAGTTGAAAGCACCGGTGGTTTCTGAGGGTTTCAGAGGAAACACTTGGCTACGGTTGACTACAACATGGGAACGAGGTATGGTAGAAAAGGAATCGACAGCTTTAAGAGGGTGAAATAGTGAAAGCAGCAGAGAATTGAACAGGTAAAAGGACAAAGCCTAGTAGAAATAATTGGGTAACACAAGAAATACCGAATTTAATCGGTAAAAGGAGAAAATATAAAAATGCAGCAAATAAAACAGTCAGAAGGGAATACAAATGAGACTAACAGGAAGTAAAAAATAACTAAGCAGGAAGGACTACAGAACAAACGAAGAATTCAAGGAGCACATTTCAGTAGCAGTCACCTACTACATGAAAATTAAAGAGGCTCTTGAAGAAAAGAGAACAAGCTGTATGAATATCAAGACCTCCAATGAAACCAGTACTAAGCAAAGAAGATAAATCATTAATGTGGAAGGTTTGTACGTATAGAAGGTGTATGCAACTGGAAAGTAATAGTATCGAAATGGAGGAGGACGTGGATGAAACTGAGATGAGAGATGTGATGCTGGGAGAAGGATTTTCCAGAGCACTGAAAGATCTGAGTCGAAAGAAGGCCCCTGGAGTCGGCGACATTTCATCAGAAATACTGACAGCCTTGGAAGAGTCGGTGACGATGTAACTCTCCCATCTGCTGTGCAAGATGTATGAGACAGGTTGAATACCATCAGACCTCAGGAATAATGTCTTAATTCCACTTCAAAGAAATCAGTTGCTGACAGGTGTGAAAATTACCAATCCGTCAGATTAATAAGTCATGGTTGCAAAATATTAACATAAATTTCTTATGGAAGAATGGAAAAGCTAGTAGAAGCAGATCAGTTTGGATTTCAGAGAAATGTAGGAACACGCGAGGCACTACTCACCCTAAGATCTACCTTAGGATATAGGTTAAGGGAAGAAAAACCTATGTTTATAGGATTTGTAGATTTAGAGGAAGCTCTTGACAATGTTGGCTGGAATACTTTCCTTGAAATCCTGTAGGTAACAGTGGTAAAATACAAGTAGAGAAATTCTATTTACAATTTGTGTAGGAAACAGACGACAGTTATAAGAGTCGAGTGGCATCAAAGGGAAACTGTGATTGAGAAGCAAGTGAGAAAGGGCTGCAGTCTTTCAATCTGTAAAATGAGCAAGCAGTAAAGGAATCCAGATAAAAATTTGAGGTCGAATTAAAGTTCAGCAAAGAATAAAATAAAATAAAAACTTTAAGGTTTTGTGAATAACATTTTAAAAATGTGAGAGAGAGCAATGGTCCTGGAAGAGTAGTTAAACGGAATGGACAATGTCTTGAAAGTAGGATATGAGATGAACATCAACAAAAGCAAGACAAGAATAATGGAATGTAGTCGAATTAAATCTGGTGATGTTGAGGAAATTAGATTGGGAAACGAGATACTTAAAGTAGTAGATGAGTTCTGCTACTTGGAACAGCAGGAAAACTAGTGATGGTCGAAGTAGATAGGATGTAAAATGTAGACTGGCAATGGCAAGAAAAGCGCTTTTGAAAAATAGAATTAAATTTTATAAAAACACTTCTGAGGAAGAGAATTAAGTGATATAAAATCTTTTCTGACGATATCTGTTTGAAATGTAGCCACGTATGGAAGTGAAACGTGATCGATAAAGCGGTTAGACAAGAAGAGAATAGAAGCTTTTGAAATGTGGTGCTACTGAAGAATGTTGCAGGTTACATGGGTAGACCACGTAACAAATGAGGAGGTTCTAAACACAATTGGGGAGACACGAGATTTGTGGCACTTGACTAAAAGAAGGAATCAGCTGATACGGCTCATTCTGAGATATCAACAGATCACCAGTTTAGTACTGTAGGAAGACCCAGACATATTGAGAAATATGTAGATTACAGTAATTATTCGGAGATGAAGAAGCTTGCACAGGATAGAGTAGCATGGAGAGCTACATCAAACCAGTCTTCGGACTGAAGACTACAACGACAACGCTATTAATACATCCGCAAGGTCATTAACACACAACATGAACAGCAAGTGTCCCAACACATTTCCCTAGGGCTCACCCGAAGTTACTTCAACATCTGTCAATGACATTCGATCCAAGACAACTTGATACATCCTCCCTACTAAAAACGTCTCAATCCAATAGCATATTTCACTTGATACATCATACATTGATGCTTTTGATGATAATCATAGATGCAGTACAGAGTCGAATGCTTTTCGAAAGTCAGGATATACTGCATATACATCATTACTTTGATGCAAAGCTTTCATTACGTCATGTGAGAAAAGTGTAAGTTGGTTTTCACATGATCGACGTCGTCGGAGACCGTGCTGGATGGCATGGAGGAGGTAATTATCTTCGAGATACCACACATTATTTTTTCAGACTCTGCAACAAATCAACATCAAGGATATTGAACTATAGTTTTGTGGATTACGTCTGCTAGACTTCTTTTAAACGGGTGTGACCCGTTCGGTCTTCCATCTACGGCCATTGTTTCCAGCTCTAGGGACTCGCGATGGATTATAGTTCAAAGATGAGCTAAGATAGCAGCAAATTGAGTACTGAATCTGATAGGGATTCCACCGGGCCATAGATCTTTGTTCAATTTGAATTATTTCAGCTATTTCTCAACATCACTAACACTAATGGTTCATTCACCCATCCTTTCAGTGATACGAGGACTACATTGGGACAATTCTCTTGGGTTGCAAGGGAACTTAGGAAAACGGAGTTGGGCATTCAGCATTTGGTTTGGTACCCTTAATTCCAGTTCAGTTTCAGTTTCTCACCTGCCAGTGACCTGAAAAACTTTGCTACCACTAACAACTTTACATATGACCATAATTATTTGAGTTTTGTAAAAGATCGTTTCCTAGTATCCTGTTACGATACTCACTGAAGACTTAACCATTGCTCTCTTGACAGCCAAACGTGTGTCATTCACCATCTGTGCCCTTTACTTTGTTTTACACCTATTATGCAATAGTCTTTGTGCCGTTAGAAGTTTCTATACATTAATGTATACCATGGATGACCCTTCCCATTATGAACTGTTCCACTGGGTACAT
Organism: Schistocerca cancellata; assembly: GCF_023864275.1. Taxonomy (NCBI): domain Eukaryota; kingdom Metazoa; phylum Arthropoda; class Insecta; order Orthoptera; family Acrididae; genus Schistocerca; species Schistocerca cancellata. Next base: position 278,122,496 of record NC_064628.1, read on the forward strand.
TTCTATCCAGTTCATGGCAAACTATTATATTAAACTTGAACTTTAGTTGCGCTTCATGCTGCTGTCATATATATATATATATGTATGTATATATATATATATATATATATATATATATATATATATATATATATATATATGTTTTAGTTTCCGTTTGTTCTCTGGTGACCACTGTTGTCACAACCACATGATGGTCACTGATACCAGTTTCGATGTGGACATTCTCAATGAGGTCAGGTCTATTTGTTGCCTTTAGGTCTAATATGTTTTCTTCATGAGTAGGATTCCTAACTATGTGTTCTAAGCAGTTTTCCAAGAAAGCTTTTTGTGATGTTTCATTGAATGTCTTCTCGTGCCCATCTCTAACAAAACGGTAACTTTCCCAGTTGACTGTTGGATAATGAATATCTTCAACAGTGGTTGCCATATGATTGGTGAACGTATGTACAACAGAACTGAGGTTACATCAGGAGGGAAAAAAATGCTCTGAGCACTATGGGACTTAACATCTGAGGTCATCAGTCCCCTAGAACTTAGAACCACTGAAACCTAATTAACCTAAGGACATCACACACATCCATGCTCGAGGTAGGATTCGAACCTGTGACCGTAGCAGCAGCGCAGTTCCGGACTGAAACGCCTAGAACCGCTCGACCACCGCGGCCGGCTCAGGAGGAAAGTTGGGTGGTAAATAGAAAAGTATAAATGCCGTTTCATGCCCACTCCTGATACTGAATATTGCTTAAAAATTTCATTTATGGGTTCAATTTTTATCTCGGTGGCTCTGAGCGATAAAAATACACTACTGCTATGTCAGTAAGTATTTTCGACATACACTTAAATTTTCCCCCCCAAAAAAAGTAGTATCAACTAAAGGTTGAAACATCTTTCTGTACTTATTATTAAATGAGTTTCACTGCTTTTAAGCAGAACTTCAAGCTTTGGCACTTTATTGCGAATGGCTCTACAGTTAACTGCTAGGACTTGTGGGAGGCATGTGGGAGGCATTCCTTCAGATCCTACACTAATGCCTCTGGGTCTCTTACAGCTGTCGTTATGTGGACTGGATGGAGAGTCACCTAATTTAAAACATTTATAAGTACTGTCAGTTCCGTTGAAATCCCGTGCGCAAAGCTGTTCCTCGCAACCTTGTCTTCCAGACGCTGGAATATCCAAGTATGACCTCTGTGACCAGACGTCGGGCATCATTTGTTCCATGTGTGCTACAGTCTGCCGTTGGTTCAACACATTTCCATCAATGAATGCCGGAATAGCCTTTTCAGCATGTCGAATGAGGCAGGCTGGCCTACACACTAAGTGCACCTGGCGTTGTTCATTGTCCCTTTCCGCCATTTCTGTAAGGGGTATCATTTTTCGCCTTACTGTAACTCTGTCAGAGACAGCAAAGGACTTGGAAGAGCAGTCGAACAGAATGGACAGTCCCTTTAAAGTAGGATTCAAGATGAGCGTCAACTAAAGCAAAACAAAGATAATGGAATGTAGTCTCTAGTCAATCCTTTCACCAGACGCAAAACCAGAGGAGCACAGTTAGTTAAGGAGACAGTGCTGCAGATTGTGAGCTCTGTTGAAGTCCCATGAGCAAGACGCTTCAGGTAGTAGATGAGGTTTACTATTTATGCAGCAAAATAACTGACGAGGGCAGAAATAGAGAGCATATAATATGTAAACTGGTAATGGCAAGAAAAGCATTTATGAAGCAGAGAAAATTGTTAACATCTAATATAGATTTAAGTCTTAGGGTTTTTCCGGAAAGTATTTGTATGGAGTGCAGCCATGCAAACGTGGACGATAAACAATGTAGATTAAAAGAGAATAGAAGATTTCGAAATGTAGTACTACAGAAGAATGTTGAAGATTGGATGTGTCGATCATGTAACCAATAAGGATGTACTAAATAGAATTGAGGAGCCAAGAAATTTGTGATACAACTTGACCAAAAGAACGGATCAGGTAACAGGACACATTCCAAGTCAACAAGAGATCGCCAAATACTGGAGGGAAGTGTGTGTGTGGGGGGGGGGGGTAAAAATCGTAGAGGGAGACCAAGAGATGAATACAGTACGCAGAATGAGAGAGAGAGAGGTTGCAGTGGTTATTTGGAGATGAAGAGGCTCACACAGGACAGAGTGGCTTGGAGAGCTGCATCAAACCACCTTTCAGACTGAAGATCGCAACAAAAACAACCTTAGATGCTCAGAGAAATATCTGGGACATTTGCAGAAGTATGAGACGTTATCTTACCAAAGGCGTGCGTTCATTTTAAATATTGCAAAAAGGATGCAAGGAATCTATGCAACCATTAGAAGAATTATAATGAAATGCTATATTTGAGGACAGATGTGAATAAAGAAGAGTGTTGGTCATGTTTGCGTAGTCTGTACACATTGGAACAGACTGGTTACTACCGTTTACCTTCCAGTTCTGTAGGCCGACTAAATACTAGGCAAATCTCACAGAACTAGTGATGCTTGGAGTAATGAGGAGGAAAGTCATGGGAAGGATAAAGCTGTATGACCTTTGCCCTGTGGTGAATGTAACAAATAAAGCCAGTTGGGCTCCTGTGCAAACCTTTAGTGTGAATGTCATGGTAGAATTGTTAGTAGTGCACTTGTAGGGACTGCTGTCCAAAAGGTGTGGGAATTGTTCACGCAGACTAGTTCTGTTGGATGCACTTGCAAAGTTTATTAAGGCATGTGCGGTACATAAGGCCACCACCAAATTAGACTTAAAACAAATAGTGGAAGACTATTTTGTGAAAGTGGGTACTCTATAGTACATTATTTTGAGTAATGATTTGCAATTTAATTCCGAAGTATGCAGATATGGAAAGCAAGTGAAACATTAGAGGAAATATACATTACCGGCTACTTACCAGCAGAAAGTTTTTTGTAATGCTATATGAATAAGCTAGTCTGACTGTTTGGGATATATTGACATTTTAACTGCAGGATGTGAGGCAAATACATTACTGAACTCTAGCAAATATTAAACTACTTAATACATGAATTCAAGGCTTTACTCCTGAAGAAATTATGTTAAGAAAAATTTGGGAACGTTTAATGGAATAAGTGGTTCACTTTCCACAAAGACATGATATGGATCTTGCACAGAAAATGGAAATTGTAAGAGAACAAATGAAAATGGATGCAGAGATGAGGACACATATTGGATCGCATGATGCGCACCAAATCTTGTGATTTTAAATGTACGAGGATTGATTGAAAAGTTATGCCTAACCTTCATAACTCTTCAACAGTTGGCAGCATTGGTATGTGGCAAGTACTGGCTTGTTCCGTAACCTCTTCTCGACAGCTCCAGTTGGCGGGATGCCTTAGCATTGAACCGTTGTGCTGTTACAGCCTAACATATGAAACTCTGCGCAGACGTTCGGTCAATTCTATTTAAGCAACGTGCGGTCATTGAATTCTTGACAGCAGAAGGTGTCATCCCAAAGGAGATACATTAGAGAATGAAAGCAGCTTATAGTGGTTGTGTTGATGTGAATACTGTGCGTCGTTAGGCGAGTAAGTTTAAAGATGTTGAGGCGGGAACATCTCACCTGCGAGACAAACAAAGAGTTGGGCGTCCTGTGACAGCAACCACCGAGCTTCACAAGCAAAATGTTGACAGATTGATTCAAGACGATCGTCGTATCAGTCACAGAGAAACTGCAAGCACAATCGGCATTTCACAAGAACGTGTGGGTCACATTATTGCTTTGCTTGGCTATCGGAAGATCTGTGCACGATGGGCTCACGTGCCACCACAGCAGAACTTCAGAAACTGAATCCCACCACCGTACAGCAGCCTCGAGGTTTAGCGCCATCTGACTTCCATCTGTTCCCGATAATGAAAGTCGATCTGCGGAGACATCATTAAGCTTCTGATGAAGACGTTGAGAGAACTGTGAGACAGTAATTGCCGAAACAGCGTGTCTACTTCTGTGACGGTTTCAGAAAACTTGTTCATCCTTGACAGAAATGTATCCATTTGGATGGTTATTATGTGTATAAGTGAATATTGGTAATTAAAGATCACACTCTAAGTATTACTTCTGCATCTGATTTATTAAGATGTTCCTATGCAAACCCAATTCACGAAGGTGGAGGCATTACTTTTCGTTCAACCCTCGTCGGTGAAGAGGCGCATAAACTATGGCTGTACAATAGTACTTTTAGAAGAAGTTTTAGCAAGTTATGATTCAATTATTCTTTTATTTAAGCATAAGAGTTAAAAAATGTGATTCATGAATGAATAGTTTTAGCAACTTTGTTAACAATATACAACCATCAGGCTACTATTGTGTTTTAGGTGAATGCGACAGGAATTTTTTTCCAGAAGTTATTTTCTATAAATACAATTTTGTTGATGTATGGCACACGTTGTGTATAAGAAAATGTTATGCAGGCAAAATAATGTAAAACTACACATATGTTTCATGCACAAAGGATAATTCATCAAGTTTTAAATTTTACAACAGCATTATTCAAGAATTTTGATACTATAAGCTCGTATTTCAGATCGCCGAATCGTTGTGACTCATATGTTGTTTGTCTTGATATTTCCTTCCTACCCTGAATATAATCATTCACCAAGAAAGGGTAGGCCACATGTAACGCCATAAAGAGTGTATTTTATGCATAAATATTTATTTCTCAGTATAAGGTAGTAATATGTATATTTTATGAAGCTCAAATTTAATAAAAATAGCTTGCTGTAATCACTGGGCAACGACAGACAAAGAGATTCGTAAAGTTACGTCTACTTAATAATGACTTTGGAACTTAATGTGCCACAGAGGCAATTCGGCCACTGCATGCATCATTACCAGCAGGTGAGACTGAACAGCATGCAAATTCTCACAGGTGTGGTGCTAACGAATTGCAGTGGACAGAACTGTGACAAAAAGTTTGTCCAAGTGCACAATATTAAACAGATGTTGCTGTCCAATACGAAGCAGTTATGGACCACTGTTACTGACAACCAACCACTTCCAAAGATTACGACATTCGATATCACCAATATGATAGTACTAAGAGTGCCACAAATTCCAATGACTCTTTTGAAAAAAGTAATTTTCCTGTAATGTAATGTTTTGTGTCAGTGTAGATTGTGTGTGGTAGAGTACATTATAGACCTATGTCGTTATTACCTTGGATAGGTTCCTGATTCAGAGAGCCCTACTAAATTGACTGAATATCATAAATATGGAGCAGAATTTAATAAATTTACAAGTATATCTAATTTAGTCCTTCAGCCAGGTATTCTTTTATTCAAAAGTAATAATTTTATTGTAATGATACTAGACAAAAGAAGTAGGCTGATAAAATTACTTGTCCTTCTATACTGATCTATGTTGATCATTTGGTGCCAATATTTCAGCATTTTTTCAAGACTTGACATTTTGTAGTCATCTCCATTGATTTGGAAATTTTAATTTTAATTCTGGTAACTAATCTAAAAATATATTTGTCAAGATAAGTGATAGCATACTTTGAAATCTACATTTTGTCAAGTTCGAGAATTTTCAATATTGCAGTAATCACAGTACATTTTATCAAGTGGACAATGTTATGTCAAAACCATTGAGTAGAATGATTCAGGCTTGATAAATTCATTAAGCAAAGGGGAGAGAATAATACAGAATTATCGAATCGACTAGTTTGTAGGAATCTCTCTGCAGTCCATCTCCATTTTTCGAAATTAACACTTGGTCATCTGCGAATAACAAAGTCATAATGTAATCTCTTTGGTTGAAGTTATATGTATAGTGTTTTAGTTTCATTCAACATCTGTAGGTCTAAAACCATACCAGGAAACGTCCATAACTTTCCAAACGTCGGTATTCTTCTTACAGAGAAAACTAGTAAATAAAGCACTATGCTTCAATTACTTACCAAGCGATACCCTCATGTGCTATCACATTCAAGCAACAGAGGTGGCTGAGGAAGTCGAGATGTTGCAGTTGTTCGTAGTAATAGTCGGAAAGTCGTAGAGTAAAGCAAAAGTAATATCCGGCGTTCCCCAAGGAAGTGTTGTAGGTCCTCTATTGTTAATGATCTACACTCCTGGAAATGGAAAAAAGAACACATTGACACCGGTGTGTCAGACCCACCATACTTGCTCCGGACACTACGAGAGGGCTGTAAAAGCAATGATCACACGCACGGCACAGCGGACACACCAGGAACCGCGGTGTTGGCCGTCGAATGGCGCTAGCTGCGCAGCATTTGTGCACCGCCGCCGTCAGTGTCAGCCAGTTTGCCGTGGCATAGCAGCTCCATCGCAGTCTTTAACACTGGTAGCATGCCGCGACAGCGTGGACGTGAACCGTATGTGCAGTTGACGGACTTTGAGCGAGGGCGTATAGTGGGCATGCGGGAGGCCGGGTGGACGTACCGCCGAATTGCTCAACACGTGGGGCGTGAGGTCTCCACAGTACATCGATGTTGTCGCCAGTGGTCGGCGGAAGGTGCACGTGCCCGTCGACCTGGGACCGGACCGCAGCGACGCACGGATGCACGCCAAGACCGTAGGATCCTACGCAGTGCCGTAGGGGACCGCACGCCCACTTCCCAGCAAATTAGGGACACTGTTGCTCCTGGGGTATCGGCGAGGACCATTCGCAACCGTCTCCATGAAGCTGGGCTACGGTCCCGTTAGGCCGTCTTCCGCTCACGCCCCAACATCGTGCAGCCCGCCTCCAGTGGCGTCGCGACAGGCGTGAATGGAGGGACGAATGGAGACGTGTCGTCTTCAGCGATGAGAGTCGCTTCTGCCTTGGTGCCAATGATGGTCGTATGCGTGTTTGGCGCCGTGCAGGTGAGCGCCACAATCAGGACTGCATACGACCGAGGCACACAGGGCCAACACCCGGCATCATGGTGTGGGGAGCGATCTCCTACACTGGCCGTACACCACTGGTGATCGTCGAGGGGACACTGAATAGGGCACGGTACATCCAAACCGTCATCGAACCCATCGTTCTACCATTCCTAGACCGGCAAGGGAACTTGCTGTTCCAACAGGACAATGCACGTCCGCATGTATCCCGTGCCACCCAACGTGCTCTAGAAGGTGTAAGTCAACTACCCTGGCCAGCAAGATCTCCGGATCTGTCCCCCATTCAGCATGTTTGGGACTGGATGAAGCGTCGTCTCACGCGGTCTGCACGTCCAGCACGAACGCTGGTCCAAGTGAGGCGCCAGGTGGAAATGGCATGGCAAGCCGTTCCACAGGACTACATCCAGCATCTCTACGATCGTCTCCATGGGAGAATAGCAGCCTGCATTGCTGCGAAAGGTGGATATACACTGTACTAGTGCCGACATTGTGCATGCTCTGTTGCCTGTGTCTATGTGCCTGTGGTTCTGTCAGTGTGATCATGTGATGTATCTGACCCCAGGAATGTGTCAATAAAGTTTCCCCTTCCTGGGACAATGAATTCACGGTGTTCTTATTTCAATTTCCAGGAGTGTATATTAACAACATAGGAGACAATTAGAGTAGCCCTCTTAGATTGTTTGCGGAGGATGCTGTCATTTACCATCTTGTAAAATCATCAGATGACCAAAACGAATTGTAAAATGATTTACATAAAATATTTGTATGTTTCGAAAAGTGGCAATTGATCCGGCATAAAGAAAAGTGTGAAGTTATTCACATGAGTACTAAAAGAAATCCGCTAAATTTCGATTACACTATTAGTCTCACAAATATGAAGGCTGTAAATTCAGTTAATTGCTTAGCGATTACGTTTCAAATAACCTAAATTGGGACAATCACATAGATAATGTCGTCGGTAGAGAAAACCAAAGACTATGATTCATTGGCAGTGCACTTAGAAGGTGCTACAGGTCTTGTCCTTGTCCGCCCTATTCTGGAGTATTGCTGTGCGGTGTGGAATCCGCATCAGGTGAGACTGACGGATCACATAGAAAAAGTACAAAGAAGGGCAGCTCGTTTTGTATTATCGCGAAATATGTGAGGTAGTGCCACATATATGATACTTCAAATGGATTGTCATTCATTAAAACATAGGTGTTTTTCGTTGTGACTGGACCTTATGAAATTTTAATCACCAGTTTTCTGCTCCGATTGCGAAAACATTCTGCTAGCACCCACCTACATACAGAGGAATGATCATCACGATAAAATAAGAGAGATCAGTGCACTCCCAGAAAAATTTAAGGGCTCGTTTTCCCGAACGCCGTTCGAGAGTGGAACGGTAGAGAGACAGCTTGAAGGTGGTTCACTGAACCCTCTGCTAGGCACTTTATTGTGAATTGCAGAGTAATCACGTAGGTGCAAATGTAGATTGCGGAATATTCTGCTACTCGGATCTGCAAAGGGTGAGGTAATCACGAGAAAAGGATTCAATAACCAACGAAAGAACAATGTTCTATGATTCAGGGCATGGAATGTCAGAAGTTTGAACGAGGTAGAGAAGCTACAAAGTCTAAAGGGACAATGCAAACGCTCAATCTAGATATAGTGGGGATCAGTGAAGTGAAATGGAAAGAAGACAAGGATTTATGGTCAGATGAGTAATGGGTAATATCAATAGTAGCAGAAAATTTTGTGATGGGTGTAGGACTCAGAATAATTAAATATAAAATTTATTTGCCCTACTAAAATGTTTTAATGCATAATATTTAAGAATTTTTCATTTGAGAGAAAAGAAAAATTAAAGTAACTAAAACTTCTAGGACTTGAGTTATTTCAGAAAATTCTTGTGTTTTTAGTTACTTTCCATTTTTTACTTCTATCTTTGAATTCATTAACTTGCTTATAGATGAATAATAATAAAATAAACTTTTTCCATAATGTATGTTTATATCAGAACTGAGACCTCCTTTTTTACTAATGAATGAATTGGTAAAGTGAGAAGACAGACACCTTTTAATCAAGTGGCAGTTGTTTCCATCGTAAGTAACTTTCCAGTATAGGTATTAAAATATAGGTAATTAATTTGTCATATTACATTTACTTTTATATACAACTATTTTGTGCAGGAATGCTGATCACCTGACTCTCTTGCAATGAAATTTTGTTTTAAATGAAATTATTTATCACAAGTATAGGATCTTTCAAAATACAAATCTGCGTGTTCATACATTATTGACTTGCTCTTTCTTTCTATAATTTTGCTACACCTACTTTAATGTTTTAACATGATTTATCCTGTGATTTATTCATTATGAATACTAATGTTTACTAATTGTCGGTAAAAAGTGGTAGATACCCGCCAAAAATCATAAGTTCCTAAAATAAATTTAGTTCCACGAGTTTCTCATTTACGTTATTACTAATGGCATCCCTCAATGCACTAAGAGTACTGCCAAAGTGGTAATTGTGATCGAAACATAAAATACTATTTTAGCTTAACTTCCATTGTTCTCGTAATGTTACTGAACAAATAACTGGGGATAGCAGTTGAGATATATGAAGGTCAACAAATTTCTCCAAAATCAAATACTTCAGATTCCTGACCAGCATATCTAACAGTTGGCTGTGAAGTTCCTGATCTAGTAATTGTGTGAATATCACTCCTTTGCATTTGAAGTCACCAAATACTAAGTACATGTTCAATTCTGTGTCACAACTTACACTGAATCAAGTGCTTTACGCGTGGCAATCACAGCAGAAATTTCAGTATTACGTCACAGTCACATGCAATACAATAGAGCATATTAAGAGCTTTTATACAAAATAAGTGCGTAATGAAATATTTCGCTGTCACATTGGCCACTGTTATGCCCAGAAGTGCCATATTTTCTCACGGTTCTCTCCGCAAATAGGTTACCCAAAGAAGTTAAAATATAATGTCTGGGTTGCCTGAAGGCATTAACTTACGATATACGGAAGATGCTCCATGAAAAGACCCTGGAAGAGTCATAGATTTATACCATAATTACCGCTGGTTATTGAATGGTTTTGTTGGGTCGAAAATACATGGTTATCGATGCCACAGCACATGTTGATGCAGACGTAATGAATGAAAATGGTAAGATAATATTAAATTTTGCCGAAGGTCGCCATTTAATTATCACAAACAAGTTTTTCAAGAAGCGATCATTGCATCATTGAACGTACTACAGTGGCAGCAATATAAGCCTGAATGACTCCCTACTTGTTTGAAAACATAATCACAACTAGTTATAGACGCGAAGGCCACCCTTTTGAAACAGTCGCTCTTAAAGAGTGCCCACGTCATGCACGAATGAGCGTCAAAATAACGACTTCAAAGAAGAAATGACAGTTCTTTATTTGGTTGTGTGAATCTGTGAATCTGTACTTAAATTTCTGAATGACAGAGGCCCACTATATCCTAGCGCAACGCAGCCTGACCGCAAAAAAAAAAAAACTGTCTTCAAATAATTAATTCAAAAGAATGGCCCAGAGTAAAAAGGAATCCTAACAATAACCTATACATTTCATTAAGCACTTACAAAAATCTTCATTACTCGAACTACTGCACTACGGCGAGCGTCAGGACTGCCAGCTAAATAAAAAGATTCTAACTACTAAAGCCACTAAGTACTAATAGGCATAGCAAAGGAAAGATTTTGTTGCAAACCAAATAATGTATTTTTTACCTTAATAATGTGACATCCAGTCCAAACACGAATATAATTCGTCATTGACATCCAGTACAAAGATGTACAATCATGAACAATTTTCAATCTCCAAGTCAGATACTTCCAGATAGTTAGCCTACGCTAAGACTTCAGACCTCTACCCTCCATCAATGTTAAATTCTCACATTTAACATCCATCACTGCTGACTGTTCACCTCCAACTGCCCAACAGTACTTCCATCAGTGCTGGCGACTAACTTCCAACTGCCCAACAGTATTGGCGATTAACTTAAAACAACGAGTCCAGTCAACCACAGAGTCTCTTACATAGAAAGCTCAGTCAGAGATCCAATGCAAAGCGCTACACGGCGCTGCCAACACAGAAGCAGCCCACTTACAGAAAGAACGAAACGCCCAAGCACGGATAAATTGTGGCGGTTCAAAAAATGATACGAAGTTATCTTTCCAAAAGTCCTTCTTCCATCCATTACTGGCGTTGAAACAACATACAGTGTATTAAAAGAAACTATTACCTGTGAACAAATATGTGTGTAAAAACTGGACGCCGTACAATAAAACATCAAATATTGTTGTGTATAGAGAATTAATAACGAAGTGAAGTGCGAAAAAAATGAGTTCTAACACAAGTTCCTTGTTTCGAAAAGTTCTGAAAACAGCAGTGTCTACTATGATGCTAGAAGTAATACTAAGAAGGAAACTGTAGCAGCGAAATCAGCCCATTACAGAGACATACATAAAAGGCGTGACAAACCAGCTGGAAATTAAGATTTCCGTCGCCTGTCAAAGAACCGGCATAGTCCTAAGGCAGAAACAAAGAAATTCTGTGGTGTTGTGACAATTAAGGTAAAGTTACCGTTGACCGAAAGGAGGCAGCTGAGCGCTGGTGAAACAGTCACGAATTAAGAATTTCCGTGTTGCTTAGTATAACAGTTCACATCCGTCCGAAAGCCAATCGTGTCGATAACCAAGCCCCAAATTCTACAAGACATAAGAAGACGATACTTGAAAAGGTCAGTGGGGCAGATGATCTGTCAGCAGAACTGCTGACAGTGAGATCGAGGCATCGGGAGACAGCTTTAAGACTATCAGGTTGCCCTAGCAAGATCATTGAAGAGTATACCAACAGAGTGGACATTGAGTAATATAGTCCCAATCTGGTAACAGAAATGGAGTCCGTCGGCGATCAATGTGGCTTTGTGAAAGGCAGTGGGGCCATCAATGCTATCCACGAAGCTCGCTTGCTTATTAACTAAACCTGCTCCAGGTAATTTCGCTTCACTTTTCTGGACTTAAATAGAGTCTTTTGGCCGGTTACTACTGCATCTAATATGATTTGCCCTCCCTGAGCATGATACATTCTAAGCGTTAACTGACCGGGTCTGCCTACTTTACCACTGTCCTCGAAGTAGAATGCCTTCTTTTATCAGACGACATTCTTGTTTCTTTGATTGTTCATCAGGGACCCACGCTTCCTTTCCATCTGTTCATCAAGATAATGGACACCAGAGATCTTCAGAAATTAGCACCTTGGACCCTGCTGTATGCTGATGATGGTCTGCTTGCTAATCAAAAACAAGAACGACTTCCAATGGCAAGTCTCAGCTTGGAAGAATGGACTACGGATCAGTACAAAGAAAACTGAATACTTGTCAACAGATGAAAACGACTCAAGATCGAAGTTACAAATCTCCTGAAGACAAACCAGATGAGAACCTTATCTCAAAAATCGCTGCCAATGGCATACTTGTTCCTGTAATTACATACTGCGTTAGCAATTCGAGGCTTAAAAGGCGAACAATGATCGATGTTATTCCGATTAGAAGATCCCAGACAGATTTCAGTCCAAATTCACTGTTCTTCAATCCGTCTAGTTGCCTTGTAAGATGCAGAATATTGGCCCACTACAGAAGACACAGAGCAACTACTTGTTTTAATGGAAACCAGACTGCTACAGTGGATGTGTAGAATGACACTTCATGATCATTTGGCCAAAGATGAAATACACTGGCAGTCAGAAGTGGCATGTATTGTTGAGAAGATGAAGCAAAGCCATCTGCTGTGGTATGGGCACGAACTTCTTGCAGATCAAGATACAATAGCAAACCGTTGGTTTCCGTTGAAAGTCGGTGGTAAAACACCTATGGGGAGACCGACACAACGTTAGCTAAATACCCTCCATATAAATCTCAAGGTAGTGGACCCTTACCCTCAGCAAGGACAATATCATGACGTAGGAACAGCCAAAAGAGCGGACCACCCTACATTATGGAACAAATGCTGACTACGAAGAGGAAGATTTACCATTGGTATACAATGAGAAATAAAAGCGATGGGTAGAGATACAGGCCTGTAATTTCTACAGTTGACTTTTTGTCGAGACAAGACAGGCATTGCATTAAAAAAAACTCTCTTTTGATTTTTTTGCCTAGATGCATACATTACAAAATTTTTACCTAAGATAAAAAACCTGTGAAAAAAAATTCACTATAGATGAATTTGTTCTTGTTGTGGCAGCTGTAAGGAGAGAACGAGTTAGCTACAGGGTGAGTTGGCGGTCGGAGGTTTCCGTTTCTCCAGTTCTCAGATAACGCCAGGCAAGTTTGGAGAAAACTGCTACAACTATTGATGTAGACTTTGTCTCTCTCTTGGCCACAAAAGTTCCCACAGTTGCCGTAAGATTTTCTGAAAACACTTTCAAAATGAGAAGGTTGAACAAACAAGGGCAGTGTGGTATCTTCTGACTAGCAAACTTGTCGCTTAGGGAGCGTCTTGAACACACAAGCTGACGGCGAAATAACGCACGTCGTTCGGACCATGATAGTAGCAGATTCCCCCAGTATTGTTAATTCACGTAGAAACGATTATGCACTGCATTGCCAAACACACTAAAAGTTTTTATGAAGGTCCGGGTATCCAACATCGAATAAAAGTTCATAAACGATCTTTACCTTTTTCTAAAATTCAATTTTTATTCTTGAAATCGCGATTACATGTTGACCTCTATGTTGTCGTCAGAGCAAAGAATGTTGTCATATTACATTCCGGAGCGCATCATCGTTGGTACTCGCAGCCGCAATATTACAATCATATTATATTACTTAGGTGTATTACATTACAGATGTAATTTCATGTGTTGAGTCTAAGTTGTTTATGCTGGAGAACAGGTGATAATTATGTTGGATGTAATAGAGTATAAATTAAATATAAAACACAAAGCAGATGTTTGATCTATCACAATCGTTGGAGTGTTATGCGATCTTTTAAGTACGGTAATGTATAATGTGGTTCGTTTCTTTGTACAGCCGTTATGACACCATCTTCCACGCTTGTGCATATGGTACTCAACCCTATTTCATGATTTTAAACTGGTGTCACCTATCTCACAGTTTTGAAGGAAAAAAGTGACCACTATTTTCTACCAGTGAGTCTCTCACGTGCGTATTTCATGCGCTTACACCTCGATGAAACGGGTGGGTGATGCACACAAATTTAAGCCGTGATATACGAAACTGGACTGCAACATCGGAAAGGGGAGTTCAGCCAAACACTTTGACGAAACTTCGCTACTGCAAGCACTGCAGCAAATGAACTAACGTTATGGACAGAGCTTAATGGCTTTCGCCTCAAAAGACACACGAAACTTTTCTACTACTTCGCCTTTTCGTGGTTACTTTTCTTTAAAGACCGTCAAATAAATAATTCCATCAGTAAATGTCTCTACTTATGTATGCAGAAGTGGTTTTAATAAAGCTTGGTGTTTAAACATTCATGAAGTGGAACAGAGCAGAACACGCTTCGCATTAATAAAATTTTACGCTCTTTGCGAACGCCACTAAATGAGATTTATCTCGGCCACCGCTCTGTCGCGGTGATTAAATGCTGTTAGCTATTGTTCTGGATTATATCATCTGTATGAGCTACTTTCCTATTCTCGCAATAGCTCGCCGACTGTTCATGTTACATTTCCGTTTTCCCGAAGCCAATCTACCTCTACGGTCATTTATTCGCTCTCAGCTCGGTAGGAAAGGAATCTTTTTTTTCTGTTAGGTTTTCATCCTATTATATTCATGGGTGAATTGTGTGATAATAACAGATTATATGCCTGTGTTGGAGTGAGTATTACACTAATTTTCTGTACGGTCCCAAAGGACCGATTAGAAGCGGGGTGGGGTGAAAGTTGTCACTGAAATTGCAGTTAGTATTATATAAATTTGTTTAACGTGAAATGTTAGCGTATTTTCATCGTTTTGCCACGAACGATATAATATTGCGAGGCTCTTCGTTTTATGCCTTGTATGATAATTAAGAGTCTAAAATGAATTTCTCTCACTGTGGCAAGCAGTAATCTTGCATGATGTCAGTGTATTCTATCTTACTTGGACGAGAGGGGTATCACTTGACGGCATAGTTTTCTGGAAGCGTTCATTTAGGTCTTGGAGCCTGCATATGAGAGAGGATATGTGTGAAGCTAGGAGGATGTGTAAGGTAAGAATGGGCCGACAAGTTGTGAAAGTAAATTGGAGAAATGTGTCAAATCGAATGTTAGAGCCAGAATGATGAATGAACTTAGAATGGCGTACGAAAATCCAGATAGGTGAAATGACCGAGTTGTAAATTGTGCATAGAATGGAAACAGCAGAGTTGTCTATTTTATTTTATGTACAATTTTTGAATAATTGGACTGTACACCCCCAAGGACACCATTCAACAATCACCCCCCCCCCCCAAAAAAAAGATCCCATTAACACAATTGAATGAAAGCTTAATAGGAACCGATGTATCATCTTCTGTCAATTTGACAGTGATTTTAAGAGCTGTTGCCCCACAAAAAGACCATGAGAAAATGAAAAACTTTCTTAAGATATTCTCCAGCCAGTGTGAACCCTAATCAAACCAGGCCAGTGTGTCATGTAGTAATCAGAATGACAAGCAGGCAGAGAGTTGATACTGCAAATAGTATGACACATCCGAGAAGCTATTTCTTAGCCTCGCTCTAGTGAGAAGTCTGAATGGTCAATTCATCAACATGTCATCACTGAGGAAGAATCAAAACGTCATTCCGACAGGGCAGCGCGGCACCGCAAGAACAAGTAGATGTTAGATAAGAGCGCCTACCAGCCCGCTGACGTCACGGAAAACCACCAAGCAAGGAAGCTGTTGTGACAACAAGGTGCGGCAAAGAGCGATGGTGAGCCAGGAAAACTAGGGCAAATGCATTCATCCTCGGCCAAACATAACACCATTGCCTCAGAGAAAGAGTAGTAAATACTCAGGCTTACAAGTCCATACGCTATTCACTTACAGTGAGCCAGCTACGATGCCGAAGGTGTGACGTGCTATCTGCCGTTCGCTAGGTGACATCTAGATGTAATGATAACTAAATGTGTTACTTATGAATCTGCATGTAAATTTCGCCAGCTTTGTATCTCATTTTAGTTTTTCTCAAACATGAAGAGTTCGTTCACAAATAATTATTTTGTAAAGGTTAACATTACTTTACGGCGTTACTTTACAAAAAATTGTACACAATTAGAACTAGGTACACTGATAAATCCCTAACAATGTCTAGTTAGTAATGTTTTGCAGCCTATTTATGCCAAAATTTAGGAAGTTACGCGTAGAATGTACCGTCTGGCCTGTAATTCAAAGCAGGTAGTGTTGTAATATTTCTGGCTTAGTCAGGCATCATATTAGGCTCCAAGAAGATGTTCCCAGAGCAGTTGATATGCAAGAGGTATATAGATGATGAAATGTGGTGTGAGACACCTGTGACAGATGTTGCATTCGGTACCATTCCCGTGCGAAAGACCGCCTGCATAATGCTACTGCTCCGTGATTGGCTGCTGTGTTCGAAGCAAGGGAGCCAAAACGTTAAAGTATAGTTATTATTATTAGTTAAACTACTCACTGGAATGACTTCACTTTTTAATATAAATATCTCTAAACAGCTGACTATCAGTCAGTCATTTCGGAATCATTGAAAACAATTTAAATCAAAAACAAAAGACTGACGAAATTGCAGACGAAGCACTTCGGAAGCGTTCGGGTCACGCCTTTTCTGGTATGGCGCGCGAAGTGTTTGGCGCTGTTCGTTACTCTCGATTAGGCAGTCGAGAAGAACAGAGATTTTGTCTGTCGTAGGATGTGTTTCCAATTTTTAATTAAGTTCCTGTTCCTCACTCTGGATTAGGCAGTCGAAAAGAACAGACATATTGTGTATCGTAGGATGTGTTTGCCAGTATTCAGTATTAAAAGATTCACTCCGGTAGTCATGAGGTACAGACACGTGTCACAAACATTTTCGTAAACATTGTATTTGATCATGTACTTTGCTGTATCAGAAGGTGTTGTGTTAAGATCATGTAGTCTTCTCGTGTGGCTATATTAAAATGCGCGAGTGGCATCCCAAAGAAGTAATACATTATTTCAGAACAGAATTTCGCTTAAAGTCAGTTTCAGCCTCAAGATACAGAACCTACGACATGCGTGCTGTTTTCTGCGCTGGGGACATCAAATTGCAGACAGCAGGTTAGTGAACTGTAATAGAACCTTCGTATTCCACACAGTGCAGTGGAAACAACTAGGCGCCTCACGTGTACTGCATGCACAGAACAAATGTGCTCAGTGACACGTCATCTGCAGTAATGCAGAGGAGGTAAAGGAGGATGATCGTTATTAACACCAATAATCAATTCATTCTTTCTTTCTTGCCGTGGTGTTTATAAAAATCTACTACAATTGTCCTATAGTTGGTAATGAGCCCTATCAGTATACTTCGTTTGCGAAAATCGCTGAAGGCAATGTCATTAATTTTTAAAGTTTATTTTATACCTAAACCAATTATCACGAAATAACTTCAAAACTACACTTTATATCGCGAGCTCGTTCTGACGCAACCGCTCGTCTTCATGTTGTGTTTGTAACCATGTTACTGGCTTCTGGTCACTAGTTGGGTTCAGATTTTATAGGATTTAGTCGTATTTGCCACAGGCCGCAGAGGACAATGACCTCAAAGTGGCTGTTAAACGTCTATCCGCCGAAGTTACGGAGGAAAAACTGAAAGATGCACTGATAGAGAAGGGTTTCCCGGTCATCAACGTCCACCAATTTAAAAATCGACACGACAACTCCAAGAAATTAAGACCTCAAGCTGCTCACTGCGTCACGTTGCCAGCCCAAAAGCAAAACTACAATATTTACAACATCAAATACCTTCGATATACTAAAGTCGTTATTGAAACCTACAACAGACAAGAAGGACCTGTTCACTCTCGCCACTGCCAGCGATTTGAATATACAGCTAATTACTGCAGCTTGCCTGCTCGCTGCGTTCCATGTGGAGGACAACACAGATCTTTAGCATGTAGGAGCTCCACCGAAATGTGTGAAATGGGAAAAGGACCATCCTGCCACATCGCGTGGCTGCCAGACTTACCAGGAACTTCTCAGGAAATATCGACAACAGTCTCCGCCGCAGCCCTCTCATCGGAGGACTCTCGTAATACGGAAATCTAACTTGATGACACACCCACAGCCACACCGTCAGCAAACGTCACAAGAACCGCCGACGACAACACGGCAGCCAGTACCACAGCCTCCTCCTGAAGCACACCTACCACGACAGCAGCGCCAGCATTATTCATACGCCCACCCAGCATCACCACGACGACCGGAACCGGAAACCTACGTCTCACCAGCACATTTGATGGAATCCATAGCTCCAGAGCTCTCTGATGTCGTCAGTTTTCTCACCGCCGTGCAGCAAAAACTAGTGGGGGTAATTTCTTTAATCCACTACGGTCGCAGGTTCGAATCCTGCCTCGGAGATGGATGTGTGTGCTGTCCTTAGGTTAGTTAGGTTTAAGTAGTTCTAAGTTCCAGGGGACTGATGACCACAGATGTTAAGTCCCATAGTGCTCAGAGCCATTTGAACCATTTTACTTTCTTTAATAGAAAGTGTACTGAAGGCCTTTGGGAGACCTTAAGATGGGTCGCCCTGGGTCTACGAGAGGCCTGAAAATCTGTTTATGGGACGCCAAAGGACTGAAAGACAAGAAGACAGAATGCACTGAATTTTTACAACGTCACAAAATCGACATCGCACTTGTATCGGAGACGCACCTTCGTCCAACAACTGAGCTCATATTTCGTAACATGTACGTCTATAGAACGGACAGAGAAGGCCGACTAGGTGGAGAGACAGCGGTTCTGCTTAAAAGGGAACATTGAGATAGTCTTGTATATATAATATAACTTAATATTACATAACCCGCCTTTTACTTTCCTGAAGTTGCTATAGCAGTCAGCTGTCTCCATCCATGACACTTCTTTCTTTAGTAACTGTGACGGGTTCAGTGAATTCAGACTTCGATCACTCATTAA
Organism: Schistocerca cancellata; assembly: GCF_023864275.1. Taxonomy (NCBI): domain Eukaryota; kingdom Metazoa; phylum Arthropoda; class Insecta; order Orthoptera; family Acrididae; genus Schistocerca; species Schistocerca cancellata. The sequence continues at coordinate 278,141,500 of NC_064628.1, forward strand.
TTTAAGGTAAAAGCTCGCCATTTTGAGATATGAACTGAATTGCCTCCTGTTCCTTGGTTTACCACATTGTGCTCTCTGTTGGTCTTCATTATGTACAAGCACCTTTGATGACAAAAGATGTCCTAAGAGGTAGATTTAGTGATCAGTATATCAACCACGTAAATGCTAAGCCTTATCATTAGCTCGTTTCCAAGGACATAGCGTAGTGGCCTCACAAATATTGCAATAGGTAACGCACAAACCAACTGGGACCACTTGGTATTGATATGTCCCCTCAGATGGAAATGAGTTATATGTTTTGCTCTCTGTTGCCAGTGGCACCTGCCAGAACCCAGCAGCGACATCCATGCTTGTCATTAACTTTACATTTTCAAGTCCCTGAAATAATTCTTTAATGATTTCTGGGTTGTTTGTCTCCTTCCTAGCGTGTAAAATGAAAGCAACAGACTGCTATTTTTTTCCTGAGAACGTTATTATGTTAGAATATTCACTTCTGCATCTATCACTTTCCAGTCCAACATACGCTGTACTTCCAATCTAACAGATCTCCTATCTGTCATACTGGGTTCATGTGGGTTCACCTTAATGAATATTATGAAGCTGCTACCTTCCCTGGTTGTTCTGGAAACACATGTTTATTCCCACTGAACAGTTGATATAGTACTGCTTTTCTACTCGAATTAGAACCCTTTGTACCACTCACTTTATTTATTATTTTTTTCTCAACCTCCATCTCATCCGTTAAACGCAGAGCTATGTGTGAGCTTGCCCTCAAATCTTAAAACTTCTCAATTTAACTCTCTTGCTTTTCTCTCCAGCAGTCAACTCCCGCACCTGGTCTTTACAATCAATATATGCCCAAAGGTTACTACGAAATCTATGGCAAGTGCCACATTTATACTCATATTTGGTACCACATGAAATGCTTGATTAAATAATTCTCCATCACTGTTTACATCTAAAACTACTTCTTAGCTTACAGGCCTACGGTAAATCGCAGTAGCATATTTTATTCGTACACCGTGACTAAAGTTTCGACTGTATTCTTATTCTTAATATGTTCATAAAAATTCTCTGCTATTCTGCAGATGGAGTTCCCAGTATTCATGAAAACAGTCTTACATACTAGTCATGAATTATAACTTGACGTATCACAAGCAGGATTTAGGTAGTGTCGGGAGAGCAGATTCGGTTTGATGTGGAGAAAGGTGGGGTGTGGGTGTTAGTGAGCTCTGCCTCCACAAGCTGAAGTTTTCATTGCAGGTAACGCAAACCTGTGTTTTGAGCTTCCACAGATAAACAGTGCAACAAATCACAGACCTGTGACACAGCATACAACAGCGCAGTGGCCAATCAGCAGCGGCAGTTGACAACGAACATCAGCAAATTACTTCCGCAGGGAATCTGTCGACTGCTGCTGGCTGCTAGTGATTGGAACTGGTGAGGCAGTGTGCCGAGTTATATTTCCCATATAGCACTTCTCGCCCATTAATATTGTTTATAGGCAGAGTCTCTTCAATAAAATGTTTTAATTTTGTATCACTTAAAAGATCCTTTGCTACCTCACGTATACAATCTTTTATCATGGTGAATGTTTGATTTTTACTAAATGGTTCTATCTCATCATCTCCTGCAGTGTTCACAGCTTCTTCAAATTTTAAATTTTCTTTACTTAACCCCCACAAATTTTCTAGTAGTTCTACATTTGCTTTTTATTATTCTGGGCAAGTAAGCACTTAGCAATATGTCTTGTGTGGCCAGTCAAATGCTGTTTTCTCTCTCAGTCAAGGACAAAGTGCAACACCTAATGCATGCCATGAACAGGGCAAACGAACAGATTGCATAATAATCTTATGCGAAATTAAATGTTTAAATATTGTTACAATACTTGGCCGCATCATGTAAAACTAAGCCATTGTCAAAGGTTTCGGGTCTCAGCATAATTTGATAATTAGTTTCTTCAAAAATCCAGTTTTTCGAAACACATTAATAAAATTAAAAGTTTTACTTTTATAATTAGGTTCAGTTAGTTATAAAACATTCTGTAGCAAGTTCTACTTTAGGAATATGGTTCAGTTTATTATAAAAAATTGTGGTAGAAATTTCCATGAGGCTGCTTCCTTTTCTATTTGAATTATGAAACCTATACTAGTTTTGGTGCCAGAAACTATAAAAACAGGTTAGATTAAATTATCTTACTCTATAATTACAAAGCTAAAATGACAGCATTATATTTGTCATAAATAATAACGAAACTGTACCAACTTTCGCTATGATATTTTAATTCAAGAATGGTACAGAAATAAGTAAAGAAAGGCCACTATATAACCTCTGTCCCGCTTGAAAAATCCTGGAAGCTAAACTTTAAAAGTTATCGGGCTGAAAAATTGACACAAAGCACAGATGTATTAAGAGAAAATTTGGGATCAGAGTAGATCTTCAGCTAACGACGATATATATATATATATATATATATATATATATATATATATATATATAATTGTCCAAAAGCGTACTGTGTGGTTACAGCGATTGACACTGAAAGAAACTTTGGTGCGAGTGTGTACTTTGGCGTCCGCATTTACAAAAGTAATAATAAACCGTATATTTCTACACGTGCCGCTCCACATATCATTGGTACGGTCTGGGTAAGTGAACAGTGAAATAATTTATATGAAAAGTGAACTCGGTAGGCCTAAGTACGATACAGAAACAGAACGTACAGATGCCGGATTCAGTGAAATAAACAGTGAGAACTGGGTTACTTGCGAGTGTGAAGCCTCAATAGTGAGTGCTATCCACACCGATGTTAAGTATGGCGGCAGGAAGGAAGATAGCGCTGCCCTGCGGGCACCTTTGGTGCTGAGAACAGAGGGGGTTGTGTCATCACGGATCTGCATGGGTCTTCTAGTAGCTGTGCGCATTCAACGGTGCTAAGCCCCCTTTTGCCCCCTCCCCCCTTTCCCTCTTCCTCCCCCATGGCGTTACCGCAGTAGGCGATACCCACAACTGCCGCTGCTCCCTGAATTTCGTCGTGACGTGTCACAACACTATTGTTGCTACGCCACTCCGGCATCGCTTGCCGCATTCAGACATTTAAGTTAAGAGTACTTAAAATATTTACTGTTTCTAACCAATTCTAAGAAAAATTAAAGTAGAAAATTAAAGTATAACCACATTCTGAGCATGAAGGGAGAGAAATGTTTAGTATTTCAAAAATTAAATCCTCAATAGAGCGCGGAGTTAAAACTAAACTAGTATCAGTCTGTCTCTGAAGAGATTGTGGAAGAGGCAGAATTTAAAAATTATGGTTTTTCAAAAGTAAAGAGAAAGCCAGTGGAAGGGTCAGATAGCGAAACTGGATTTGACGATTCGTGGGTTCTAACAAGTACTTCAACGCAAGAGATTTCTTTGAAACCAGTTGCAGTGTAAAGTGGAAAGGCAGACGTTGTCGGACTGGGATCAGTTATTGCTGAGACAGAGTTCGGTAATAATAAAATAAAGAGTAGTGTGAAGCATGAGTTGAAGCCCAGTTATAATACCCTGGGGGATGAGTTGAAATCGGACACAGATAGCTTACATTTTTAAACTAATTCCAATCACAATGATTTGAAGATCACAGTAGGGCAACAGTTAACAAAACTGCATAGTATTTTGAAAGTTGCGGATGTATTAAAAGATTAGGAAGTAGAGTAGCATCTTTGTGTAACGCTGCTGTACAACATGCTGCTTCTATTGACGCTGCTTTATCGGTTATCGGCAATTTCTGTGTTTTGACAAGCAAATACATCCATTAAGGGTTGTGGATCGATGTTGCAGATGTGTTGCAAATTGGGTGGTCTCACGCGAGAAAATTTCCTTTGTTAGAAGCCAATGGTTGGAAGGTGCTTTGCGTAGGTCAGATGATGTCATGATACAGTATAAAACACTGAGTTCAAATTTGCCTTCTTGAAAGAATATTGGTCCAATAATAAACAAAATTCTGTATTAAGGGAATACGGAACTGGTAAAAAAAAACACACTCCTGGTGAGTCTATTACAGAAAATCCCTAGGAAATGCGTTTAGCGTCTCTCGCATCTGACAGAAAAGATGACACCGGAAATGATAATTATGGTGTTGTAGAGTAAATTGCGTTGGTATCGTCAGGAAAGAATCATTTCTGCACCTAGAAATAATGCTGATAGATTCACAGAATATTTAGAAAGCTTAGAGAGGGTATCTGCTAATGGAGAGCAGATGCATACCTCCCTATGAAAGAAATGTAAACGACCGAACGATCAGAATGGTAGCGTAAATGACCAAAGTTTAGAAGTTCGAAATACGTAGACGAGGTAGAAGAAGAGGAGGAAGGCAACCTCCTCTTTTTTCCCTCTGTATCACAATCATAACGAAAACAGACTGACAGAGAATGTACAGCTTGGGCAGAGAGGAGAATCGAACGTATTCGATCTGAAAATGCTCTTAATGAAAGTAAAAGGCCACGTGAAGGAGACTAATTTCGGTGTATGAGGAAACTGGTACTCACTAGGCGGAGACACTAACACAATCAGTAACTGATAAACAACTGCACACAAACAGATGACAGGGACGATGATTCGGTAGCAATTATCAACACTGATGATTTCTTCTAACATTCTCACTATTTAATAGAAAGCGTTCTGGACCTTGAAAAGGAAAGCACCACAAATACAGGGAAAAGCAACCTAACTCCTTTGGAACAGGTGCTAACGAAGATAAGGTAAGTGCCTGTATTTGTGATAATTATCAATCAGCACGCTAAAATTCCCGTGGAGGTAGAAGCTTCAGTACTGAAAAGTTTCAAAGAGGTTGATTTAATAGATGGAGGGGGCAGAAGTTTAATAAGATTGAGGAACCTAAGAGCTGTGATAACTTGTTGAAATAAGGAGAAGCAGATTATAATCTATATAGCAATAATACGAAGGAACGTTGTTGTTCAAAGCGTTTAGCTAATACACAGCACTCAAAGGTAGAAGACGTCGTCAAGTACTTTGATTTGAAGATGATGGACAGGTTAGAAAAGATAGCTGAAAATGTGATTGTTGGTTATCCCATTAATCTAAGAGTAATGGTAACTGCAACTGAAAAAGATTGTTTTAGCTGGAGACTGATTGAAAAGTATTTGCTTGACGAAGTTCGTGCGGCAGGTGTACAAAGTACAATAATCCACCTTATTACAGGATTAAATATTTCAGGCACAATAGTGGCAATGAAGTAAGTGTGTTGTACCAAGCTTCTTTGGATTCTATTCCTAACAAGAATACGTTAATTGTAATGAGAATGTCTGGTTTAAGAATAGTAGGTGCTACTGGGAAAATATCTAGGCAAGTGAAGCATGAAGCATTGATACCAGTAGGCATAAGACAAGTAATTACAGACCATTCTTGTTTAGTTGACTATATGGTAACAGGCACTGGTTTACCAGTGTACCATGGAAAGCTATGCTGCTATGTGATGAAGCTGTGAGGAATGGACATGCCAGAATGTTCATGCCAGAAATATGTAAACAATTCAGTAGACTGGCGTAAGGAAATTGGAAATGATGTTGCCAACAAGACCGATTCAGTGAAGAAATGAGGTGTAAAGCGGTCAGTAAGCTGATGTAATCAGTGTAGAAATGGAAATGGAGAGCAACTTTATATTGATGTCCTGTTTCAAGAAGTGTTTTAAAAACTTGTTCACTTGCTGTAAGGGAAACAGACAATACAGATGAAGGAGCTGACAAACACAGACAATAACGTGGGTAGATAACATGGTTAAGAAGCGCTGATTAATCGGAATTGTAAACATAATAGACATAGCTTGTTATGAAAGTGGCCAAAATGCACAGTAATTATCGACGAAAAATTACTTTCGTAGTGAGGTATTTGATACGGTAATTGGGCCACGCATAGATACAAGCTCTCTGGGATTACTCAACTCGAGGAAACAACGGGGCAACTATTGTAATGTATTATATCATATAATGAGAGTAATTTCTTATCATCATGTGTCTAACGAGTTCGTTTCGCATCCTGCAACAACATATTTTTCTGATCTTTTCATTCTCCACTCCTAGAGTGAAGCAGTCTGTTCGAGACCCCGCCCATTAAAGAGTCGCGATTCTATACAGCTAATTCTCAGACAAGCTGAGATGGGGCCAATGGGGGATCACAGCTGGGGATGAATAGGTGGGGGAGGGGGGAGGGATGTAACGGGAAGGCTTACCAGTTATGGCAAATACTTTACAGAAAAGAGAAGCCATCCGTAAACCTTGGTCGGAACCGGAGGATTGTGACCCTATTATTTTAGTTTCGTCCTTAGATGTGAGGGTTCTCACAAACTAAATTTCAAATGCTGTAAGTATCTGTGTATGCCGTATGAGTGTGATTACATTACCGAGCTGAGTGAGTTGTACATTAAATCATTTCTACCATTACGTCCTTCGATGTGAAGGTGGTGATTACATTACCGAGCTGAGTGAGTTGTACATTAAATCATTTCTACCATTACGTCCTTCGATGTGAAGGTTCTCCCAACAGTAACTTCAAATGCTGTAATTGTGCTTATGGGTTGTACAAGTATCAATGAACATTACCGAAACAAAATTTCATGTTCTGTAATTGAATGTATTTGATTTACAAGTCCGAATGAGTCCATAGAAGTATTCGTGCAAAATATTCAGCGAGTGTAACCGATACGACTGTGAGAGAGATCAGCTCTCTCTCGTTGCACAATTACTCTGTAAAGGGACCAATTTTAACATTATCAATGGAAAGTGGGTTTTTTAATTCAAGTAAAGTTACATGAAACACTATGGCTCAATTAGTATCAAAATAAGTGGTCTTGTATAGCAAAATGTACTGATCACTGCAAAATACATTCTGATTAATGCATGAAAGGTACATCGATTGTATTTCAAGGAATACAGGTTTGTCATTGCGGTTTCCTTCGGCGTCTCATACGTCGTATGGATTGATGTACGGTGATAGCATAGTAGAAACCTGCAGCCCCGGGCACATTTTCTTCAAGAAATAATATTATCTTTTTACGAGATTTTTAATATCTGTTTATTGTACACTATCATGCACTTTCCATCGATAAAGCTTTACTTGCACACTAGGGAGGCCCTTATTTTTCAGCTTTCAGCTCTCACCCTCCTATTTTGTCCTAGTCAATAAAAAACACTATGCGCAAAACTGTAGCTCAGTCGGACAACTAAATAACGACGCTAGTCGATCATGAAGTTTTCTATGTGAATTTTGTTGTGCACTTTCTCATTACTGTTGTTATTAAATAAAGTTTTATTATTAGAGATACCCATTTTACTAACTCTCTTTTAAGACTTTGATCCTAATATACAGGGTGTCCCATTTATCTTGACCAACTTAAATAACTGTTTTTTCCAGATTCAAACTACATAATGTTTCAAGCAAATGTTCTTTAGCCGTCAAGGGGACATCAATCAGCATGATTGCTTTCGTTGTATCTCTGTGTTTTACAAAGATATGAACAGCGGTGTGACTTTTTAAAATGTAAACATGTGTTTTTTATTCGATTTCATTTCCTCTCCTAAGAACCTATTCAAAACTGTATCACAGTGTACTTACTGAAACACAACGTTATTAATTACATAACAAAATACTGACTTTGAGCCCGGATCACAAACTGGTCGACTTGCTGGAGTTGTCAGAAAACAAATGAAAACTAAGTAAAAACATACACAAAACTGACTTTGACTCTCCTGTAATATATCCCAGGAGTAGAACATTCAAAGGTGCTCGATGTGGTGGCCCTGGACACCGATACACTGAAGCACCTGTTATTAACTGCTTCCAATGTTGCCTGCTGAAGAGAATTATAGGCAAGCACGACAGTTCCTGCATGTCCTCTGGAGTTGTTGGAATATTGCATTATACAACGTCTTTAATGCGTTCCCAAAGATAAAAGTCCAGATAACTTAAATCAGGAGACCTAGCAGGCTAAGTAACTGTTCCTCCTTGATCAATCCATCTGGCAGGCTACCTTCGGTTCAGAACACGACGTGCACGCAAGGCATTATCTGCTGGACATCCATCGTGTTGACACCACATAAGCATTCTGGTTCTTAGCTGCACTTCATCCAGAAGAGGAGGAAGAATTCGTTTGAGGAAGTTGGCATACGCTGTGCCGTTTAGGCTACCATTGATGAAATAAGAGCCAATAATTGTAGTACCAAGCATCCCACACCAGACGTTAACCCTCCATTGACGCTGATGTTCCACCTGTCTAAGCCATCGTGGGTTGTCGCTGGACCAATAATGCATGTTCCTTGTATTTACCTGTCCTCTGTTTGAGAAGGAACAGTCATCGATAAATAGAACAATGGAGAAGAATTTCGAGTTGGCGAGGATTTGCTGTTGTGCCCACTGACAGAACTGTACACGATTCTGGAAATCATTCCCATGCAATTCTTGATGTAGGTCTACAAGGTAAGGATGGAATCGGTGAAGTGTAAGAATACGATGTGTACTGGTTTTAGGAATTCCAATCTCGTGTTAAGCTGTCGTGTGCTCACATGTGGATTCATAGCAACGGAAGTGAGAACGGTGACCGCGGCAGCTTCGACTGTGCGAGTGCTACGACAATTGCGTTGTCGTGAGTTGAAACTTCCTGTTTCCTGAAGCGGTCCAACAAGACGAGAAAACATCCGTCGGGAAGGTGGGTTCTTGTCAGGTTATCGCTCTCTGTACAGTTCGCTGCCTGCGTAGCATTTCGCCTACCTTCAACAACAACTACAACAACAATAAAAGAAACGGTATTTCGATGCACTTTTGGCGGAAGGACAGTCTTTACTGTATGCCTACTCTACACAACAGTATTTAAAAGGACTAATCTACTATACTGAATGTACCCGTACATCAGAAAACAGTATTCCAGTTACTGTTCTGCTAATTTAAATTCCCCATAGATGAGAAATATTTCTACCTTCTCTTCGTTGGTGTACGTTCTACTCACACCAACTGACGATGATTGACTTAATGACTGGTGTGCATTCTACTTATGTTTACATTTGCCCTCTGTCAACGTCAGCCCGTGGATGTGTTCCATTACCCCGAGTACTTGCACTAAGCGCTGGGAGCGTCTACGTCAATGTTGTGTTATGTAATTAATAACGTTGTGTTTCAGTGAATGGGACACTGCAATACATATCTGAATAGGTCTTTAGGAGAGGAAATAAATTACCGAAAAAGAAACACAGAATGCAATTTAAAAGAGTCATGCCGCTGTTCATATCTTTTTAAAAAACAAAGCTACAACGAAGGCAATCATGCTGATTGATGTCCCCCTCACGGCTAAAGAACATTTGTTTGAAACATTTTGTAATTTTAATCTGGACAAACAGTTATTTAGGGTGGTCAAGATAAATGGGACAGCCTGTATAATAAATATCATAATTTTATTAATAGTGAAACATTAACAGTGTAGTAGCCAGGTGGAGGTAAAAGTAGACTCTCCTCTAGATCGGAGAGTGCTGCACCATAGCGGCAAACACTTAAAACCAAACAAAGAGACTACTGTGGTTTCCGCAGCGAGTGTCGTGGCGATAATTCCGTGAGATCACCTGCTTGGCGACTGGAAAGGGAAGTTGCTCCCAGGTTTTCAAGGTAGATGGACTGGCGGTATTAGTAACCTTCCAAGGCAAGGAACAGCTGTTGAGAGTCCCTAAAATGCCAACGTGATCTCGATAAGATGAAGCCATGATTGTTTGCCAGGCAGTAGAGAAGTAGATTATAGCTGAAAAATTCAGTCACTTTTCTGTGATTCGACAGCAAGCAATGCAGGCTGAGTAAATAGCTGCTGTACATATCCAGAAAAACTACCATCATAACATTTCAAGAAAGTTAGAGCAACTTCGTCTAAACTCGACAACAACGCTTACATAACCGGTATCAGTGAGGTACCGGATGATTTACGGTCTTACTCCTCGATGTCTTGAAAACGAACGTTCTACGTAGAAAAAACAGCGAAATGATTACTGAGAACTGGTGAATTTACCTATGATCGTCCCTGGCGCCTCCAAAGAATGGGATATCGTTTCGCATCCCAGAAGCTGTAATCGTTCTAGGTGGATGGCAATGACCGTAAACGCATTCAAGAACACTTATCAAGGATATATATTTTTCTTGTCCGCGTGTACATCTGAGTAAGGCTTCTACCAACAGAAGCAGTTGACGCATCTTACCATGATTACCTATTCGTGAGCCAACTTTAAAATTATCAAAATATTCACCCAGTAATCACTAAGGCTACTGCAAACACTATTTGAAATCACCTATGGTATATAGCTCCAGAAACCGTGGCTTTAGCTTTATTTGACGACATTTTTCTAAAAAAGCTCAAGGCAAATATCGTTCAAGTTATTTTGGAATCAGAATAAGGCGAAGAAGAGCAAGAAGGAAAAAATCAAGAAAAAGATAACTCCTACAAAAAAATTGTACAAATATTAGCTTTTCATCTTTTGTAAAACCTGTTATGAAAATTTTCTTCACTAGGTTTTGTGTCAGTACAGATTTCCTCATCATAACCCTTCAACTTGGAAAGATGACCGCCGCTGCAAAAGCGCAGTTCAAACAGTTGAAGAGATGGCTGTTGTGCATTCCGGACTGCAATAACATACAAAAGACGAATGGTAATGCCCCGTCTTATGTCTTATAATATTCTGTTTATTATTGCAGCAATTTTCTCCAATTCAATTTTATTTATTTTATTATACTTTATGAGACTGGTTTACAGCCACAGTCGACAAGTAAGGGGTCATTTTTGTATGTATTATCTACATTTAATTAATACATAGACGCCGTTCTACTCCATTTACCATACTCATACTGTACTTATCCCCTCAAATAACATCAATTTCTTCTCACATAGTCGACTATTGCAAATTGTTGTCATGTGGTTGTGAGGCATTACCATCCGTTATGCTAGCTGCATCTCACATGAAACTATAAAGTGCACCAAATCGGCCTACTGTCTCTGTATGATGTTGTGTATGTTCCTGTTCATAGACGTTCACATTTTAGATTGTAAAGCCAACGCAAGGGCCATTTTCTGTGTTTGGATTCTGTGAGATTGGGTGTGCATTGCGTTTTGGTCACAGCTTATGGTAGTTTGTTACATTATAATAGCTATGGGCATAGGTTTGGACGTTATTGCCGAAATTAGTTCTGTTTGCACAGGCCTGAAGGCCACCTGGTAAAGAACCCTGAACCTACATATAATACGTACTTACATTATGTCAGTGTAACAGTCTTTGAACATATATAATGTGCGCTGAGTTTCATATCGTATTTTATTTTAAATGGTCTGACATAGTTTTGCTGTACGTGGCTCTGTGTAATACTATACAAATTGAGATATGTTTTCCACAGAGAAATGTGTAATACTACAATAAGAGGTTGTAACAGTGGAAAATTGTACTGACATGCAGGAGGATCTGTAACGAATTGACACATGGTGCAGGGAATGGCAATTGAATCTCAATGTAGACAAGTGTAATGAGCTGCGAACACATAGAAAGAAAGATCCTTTGTCATTTAGCTACAGTATAGCAGGTCAGCAACTGGAAGCAGGTAATTCCATAAATTATCTGGAAGTAGGAGTGATTTAAAATGGAATGACCATATAATATTAATCGTCGGTAAAGCAGATGCCAGACTGAGATTCATTGGAAGAATCCTAAGGAAATGCAGTCCGAAAACGAAGGAAATAGATTACAGTACACTTGTTCACCCACTGCTTGAATACTGCTCACCGATGTGGAATCCGTACCAGATGGGGTTGATAGAAGTGATAGAGAAGATCCAACGGAGAGCAGCGCGCTTCGTTACAGGATCATTTAGTAATCGCGAAAGCGTTACGGAGATGATAGATGAACTCCATTGGAAGACTCTGCAAGAGAGACGCTCAGTAGCTCGGTACGGGCTTTTGTTGAAATTTCGAGAACATACCTTCACCGAGGAGTCAAGCAGTATATAGGTATTGCTCCTTCCTACGTATATCTCGCGAAGAGGCCATGAGGATAAAATCTGACAGATTAGAGCCCATACAGAGGCATACCGACACTCTTTCTTTCCACGAACAATACGAGACTGGAATAGAAGGGAGAAACGATAGAGATACTCAAGGTACCCTCCGCCACGCACCGTCGGGTGGCTTGCGCAGTGTGGATATAGATGAAAGTAGATGGATATATAGATTTCTGTTAGGTTACAGTAAGTAGTAAAAGACCTCAAATGGTCTGAATATCTACGTGCTGAAATAAAATATATACATCATATTACAACAATAAATACAAGCTATCTTACAGCTACAGTGATTATAGTCATCCATTTTGAACAATGAATCATATCATTTGCAATTAATAGATTAAACGAAAGTGTAAAAAAATGGCTCTGAGCACTATGGGACTTAACAGCTGTGGTCATCAGTCCCCTAGAACTTAGAACTACTTAAACCTAACTAACCTAAAGACATCACACACATCCATGCCCGAGGCAGGATTCGAACCTGCGACCGCAGCAGTCGCGCGGTTCCGGACAGCGCGCCTACGAAAGTGTAGATTAATAGATTAAATAGATAACAGGTAAACAATAATTATGGTTTTCCGTTATGAGGTCGACTACATTTTAATTGTTGCGCTATTTGCCGTTCTATTCGTGCAGCGCTCTCCAACAATGATTTTTTTTTTTTTGTACATTAAATCCTGTACCATTACTTACTGTAATTGTTTTTCTGTATCACTGTGTGTTACTATGACATACGCACGCTTATATGCGCATTTTTTGAGAATTTTCCGTCTAACTCTGAACTTCCACCTGGATGCACCAACAAATCTGTTTATTCCTTATCTGTCAGTCCATCTCTAGCCGTTAGCCCTTAGCAGGAAAACAGCTTCTGACGCTATATTGGGCGAAACTTATTTTTATATCTGCTTCCTGCACCATTTCACTGCATTTGCTGCATCATTTAATGCTATCGGATGTAGCTTAATATACTATTACCTGTGAGGTTTGTTTATTGTGAATATATGTCGTTCATATGCTTATTTTTTTGACTGCTTCCTTATGTGTAAATTCAAGGTGAATATTGGCCAATACCCTGCTTCTTAAATATTTTTCGGATCTGTAGATGGTGGTTTAATAAAACTAATATATTCGCTATATTGGCTAGTAAAGTGTTCCCACGAGAAGACAACGGCATTGATAATTATTTATCGCCTCCTACAGAACTCAATGTGTCAGTTAATTGTCTCTTACATAGCACAGAATCCAAGAAACTCCACGTCCCTTCAGACTAGCTTTCAAAATTGTCCTCGCCCAGACAACAGACGGAGGCATACTTCACGGGGCAGCTCTTTAGCTAACGATGGTGTGACTACAGTCACTGCATTGCTACGTACCTCCACAAACAACAAAAACCGGCTACATTGTGATTTTCCCCCTTACGACCTCTTCACCGATCTACAGCCTGCACAGAACTGACAACCACCGTAACAGAGGAAATCGAGCAAACACTAATGCCAACGCCTAAAAGTCAACGGCGTCAATAATGACAGATATGCACTATAACCAACAAATACAGGTAACGATTTAACTTCCAGGCGGTTAGCATGCGACAGTAAATGCACTTGTCCGTAACTCCAAACTCACTTAACTGTGAGAATAACACTTCCAAGTAGAGCTCGACTTTACAAGTCATGATGTGACTGTGCTGTGGAAAAGGAATCACGCACACAGTGATCGCTTTCGCATGGAGGTCAGCTAGTGAGTTCCTAAAGTAGAGGAAACCTCGAAACAAGGTGGCCGGCGATTTGCCTGCACCATGATAGGTAATAACCACTAATGCACCAATAGGTACACAAGCACACTACAATTTATTGTTGAAGTAGTGCATAACGAGTACAGGAGATTACTACATCTACAGATCAATAGCACAAACGGTTCTGAGAGACTAAATATAGACCCATGCAAAAAACGCCCATATTAACTCATATTCGTAAGTGGTGTAACCTACAATGGCGGCAAGTAGGCGCTGACTCTGGCATCCAGTCGACCGTAAAGATGGCGATTACTGTCTTTGGATACGTTATGCCACGCCTGCTTGACCTGTTCACGTTGTTCTGTAAGAGTTGTTGGTTGACGAACCGCAGACTCACTTCTCGTCCAATCATATCCCACAAGTGCTCCATTGGAGACAGTTCTGGAGATCGTGCTGGCCAGGTAAGTTTCTTCACGACTTGTAGAGTACGTTGAGTTTCATGGGACTGTGTGGACAAGCGTTATCCTCTTGGAACAATACATCACCTTCTGTTGTATCCACGGACCCAACCAACCAACCAACCAACCCACGCACACGTGCCCTGACCGTGACATCGCTGGCCACAGTTCCTGTCGCGGCCGTCGGCGTCTCAGGGCGTTACCGCCGACGGAAGAGGTGGCGCCGTGGCTGAGCTCGGGTCCGCAGCGCCCTCTGCCTTTTCCATATAAGAAGGAGCGCTGGCCCCGAGACGGACAGTCTTTTGTCGATTGTCTATTGCTAGCCTTTCGTGGAGTTTATAGCGGAGCCATCTCAGTGTGATATTTGCTGTTGTATTCGACTACTAGGCTAAGTACACGGATTACTCTTGGAATTGCTTTGACTTGTATTGCTGGTGCACGTTTCGTCAGAGATAAAGATAGGTTATCTCTTCATTCTAGCTGGCGCAATCCTTGTCATTAATTATTTTTCGGCCAACAGACATAGCTACATCCTGGTCACTACCCACGCTTTATACAATTTGTGGTGGCTGCCCCAAAAGTACCACCAAGGACCTTGGTTTTGGGAACCGTCACAAAACTTTCCTGTTACAAGATCTACATTAGAACGGGTCTAACAGCATTCTGCAAGTACCTAGTGCTGATTAGCGTCCCTCTAGAAACGCCAAAGATCAGCGAGATTTGCAGCCTGTCGCACTCCAAACCATAAGGCTTGCGGTGGGGCCAGTGCGTCTTGGACGAATGCACTCTACGAGACATCGTTCACCAGGTCTACGTCTTACGCAGACCAACACTTACGTGGAGGCAGAATCTGCTTACATTACTGAAGACCACGGAGCGCCATTCCAAGAGATCCTCTGACGGTACCGTGCTCAGTGGAGAGGTATGAGTTAAATAGGGTTTAGAGGTCTGCATGCCTGTAGCCCCATTGCTAATAACCGGTTCGCAACGGTTCGTGTTAGCACGACGGGGTTCACAAGCCCGCTTATCTGTGGTGTCGTAGCTGTACGATATGCACTATTGCCTTTACAATATGACGATATTGGCAGACGTTTGTGCTGTTTGGATGTCCAGGACCGCATCTAAGCGTGTGAGATTGTTAATGCGACCACTGATACGATCATTGTTGCAAAACTGACGCAATACGTCAAACTTGAAGAGCACTTCTCCGAAAGGACATTCCCGCCACTAGGAATGCCACAATTTGACCCCTTTCAAACTCGCTCAGATCGCTGTAGAAAGCACGAGTGCAACACACGTTAGCTTCACACTGAGCCTTCTGGCTGTGGGCATTCACTGTTAAAGAATAGACACAGATGGTGCTCTAGTGGCTGTGCCACTGCGTTTTCTGCTGCCGGCCGACGTTGAAACCGTTATCAGTACGTCTACTTTCCCCCAGCTGGCACACGCCGTCATCGAATCAAAATAGACATCCACTTTCCAGGTATAATAATTTTTCCACGCATATACACTACTGGCCATTAAAATTTTACACCAAGAAGAAATGCAGTTGATAAAAGGCTATTCATTGGACAAATATATAGTACTAGAACTGACGTGTGATTACATTTTCACGCAATTTGGGTGCATAGATCCTGAGAAATCAGTACCCAGAACAACCACCTCTGGCCGTAATAACGGCCTTGATACTCCTGGGCATTGGGTCAAACAGAGCTTAGATGGCGTGTAGAGGTACAGCTTCCCAAGCAGCTTCAACACGACACCACAGTTCAACGAGAGTGGTGACTGGCGTATTGTGACGAGCCAGTTGCTCGGCCACCGTGGACCAGACGTTTTCAATTGGTGAGAGAGCTGGAGAATGTGCTGGCCAGGGCTGCAGTCGTGCATTATCCTGCTGAATTGTAGGGTTTCGCAGGGATCGAATGACGGGTAGAGCCACGGGTCGTAACACATCTGAAATGTAAGGTCCACCGTTCAAAATGCCGTCAATGCGAACAAGAGGTGACCGAGACATGTAACCAATGGCACTCCATACCATCACGCCGAGTGATACGCCAGTATGGCGATGACGAATACACGCTTCCAATGTGCGTTCACCGCGATGTCACCAAACACGGATGTGACCATCATGATGCTGTAAACAGAATCTGGATTCATCCGAAATATTTACGTTTTGCCATTCGTGCACCTAGGTTCGTCGTTGAGTACACCATCGCAGGCACTCCTGTCCGTGATGCAGCGTCAAGGGTAACCGCAGCCATGGTCTCCGAGCTGATAGTCCATTCTCCTGCAAACGTCGTCGCACTGTTCGTGCAGATGGTTGTTGTCTTTCAAACGTCCCCATCTGTTGACCTAGGGACCGAGACGTGGCTGCACGATCCGTTACAGCCATGCGGATCAGAAGCCTGTCATCTCGACTGCTAGTGATACGAGGCCGTTGGGATCCAGCACGGCGTTCCGTATTACCCTCCTGAACCCACCGATTCCATATTCTGCTAGCAGTCATGTGGTCTCGTCCAACGCGAGCAGCAATGTCGCGATACGATAAACCGCAATCGCGATAGGCTACAATCCTACCTTTATCAAAGTCGGAAACGTGATGGTACGCATTTCTCCTCCTTACACGAGGCATCACAACATCGTTTCATCAGACAACGCCGGTTAACTGCTGTTTGTGTATGAGAAATCGGATGGAAGCTTCCCTCATGTCAGCACGATGTAGGTGTCGCCACCGGCGCCAACCTTGTGTGAATGCTCTGAAAAGCTAATAATTTGCATATCACAGCATCTCCTTCATGTCAGTTAAATTTCGCGTCTGTAGCACGTCATCTTCGTAGTGTAGCAATTTTAGTGGTCAGTAGTGTATACTGATGGGAAAAATTCGCAGAACCAAGAAATAATTAATGCAGAGTAAATCAATGTTTCGAATTCATTTCTCACATATTTAAGTGATGAATGTTGGAAGTTCTTAGGTTAGTGTAAGCACGAGATAAGCCATTGCAAATATGAAATACTGGTACATTATTAAGGAACATAACAGCAAGAATGTTGAATTCAAGCATGCTATCGTGCATGCATTGCTTCGTTTAGGTGCCAGGTGTCAGTTTGTGGGATGGTGCTCCATGCCCATTTCACTTAGTTGGTTGATGCTGGTTGTGAATGAAGCTGGAGTTATAATCCAATGATGCCCCCATATGTGGCCGACTGCAGACAGATCTGGTGATCCAACAGGCTAAGGCAACATGTCAACACTCCGCACAGCACTTTGGATTACAGCAATGATATGTCAGCTAGCGTTATCCTGTTGAAAAAAATCCTGGACTGTTGTTTATAAGTGGCAGCACAAGAGGTCGGATCACCAGACTGACGTACAAATTTACAGTGAGGGTGCGTGGGATAAATCCAAGAGGGCTCCCGCTGTCACAGGAAACCGCACCGCAAATCATAACTCGAGGGATAGGTCCAGTGTATCTAGGCTGCTGACAGATTGGGTGCAGGCACTTACGTGGCCTACTCCTAACATACACATGGCCATCACTGACATCGAACCAAAACCAGCTTCCATCACAAGACGCAACAGACCTTCACTGCCCCCCCCCCCCCCCCCACCGTCACCTCATGAATTCTCGCTTTGACACCATTGAAGACACATACGGCAGTGATTTGGGCTCAGTCGAATGCACACTACTGGCCGTCTGGTTCGAAGCGTCCATAGAGTAACCGATTTGCCACTGTTGTGCCAACTGCTGCTCAAAGTGCTGCTTCAGACACAGTACTATGTGCCGTAGCTACACGACGAGCACGACGGTCTTCCGTCTCCGTAGTGCCACATGGACGTCCGGAGCTCGGTCTCATGTGTCCGTACATTCTCGTGACCGCCACCGCCAGCATTCATGTACAGAGGCTATGGTACATTCCTGCCAAGTCTTTCTGCAGTATTGCAGAAGGAACATCCAGCTCCCCTTAGCGCTAATACACGACCTAGTTGAAACTCAGTGAGGTGTTGATAATGGCGTCTTTGTCGCTTAAAGGCATTCTTGTCTAACATCAACTCTTCATGTCCAATCTCAAAGGTAAGTAACTCTTACTACCGCTACACCGCATATTGACAACAAACCTGATTTGCAGCTTCACAAGGGAACTACTGACTCCACCCTCTTACTTACTTTATCTTACTTTACGCGATCAGGCCCAGAGGACCGCCCCTTGCTACAAAGTTCCTCCTACACTGGGCTCTGTTTTCTGCCTCCTGGCGCCAATCATACTCTATTCCAACCTGCAGCAAATCCTCATTGATTCCATCCCTTCACCTCTTGTTTGGTCTTCCTGGTGGGCGTCTTCCACAGAGGGTATAATCCATAGCTGTCAAAGACCATCGGGTGATTTCCCTAAATTGCTTCAGGCAAATGCCGGGATGGTTCCTTTGAAAGGGCACGGCCGATTTCCTTCCCCATCCTTCCCTCACCCGAGCTTGCGCTCCGTCTCTAATGACCTCGTTGTCGACGGGACGTTAAACACTAATCTCCTCCTCCTCCTCAAAGACCATCGGCGTTATCCATCGGACTGACATGTCTTGCCCATACAAGGCGCTTGGTTCTCATCAGTCCTACAATGTTCAAATGGCTCTAAGCACTATGGGACTTAACATCTGAGGTCATCAGTCCCTTAGATTTAGAACTACTTAAACCTAACTAACCTAAGGACATCACACACATCTATTCCCGTGGCACGATTCGAACCTGGGACCCTAGCAGCCTCGTGGTTCCAGACTGAAGCGTCTAGAACCGCTCGACCACAGCGGCCGGCACAGTGGTTGGTCTATTGCACATTTCGTTTAGTTCACAGTTACGTCTGATCCTCCGTTCTCCAGTGATCTCATCTTGTACCGGGCCAAAGATCTTCCTTAAGACTTTCCTCTCAAAAACAAGAACATGAATATGCGTTTTTCCGCACACTCCAAGTTTCATAACCATACAGTTCTACGGGTTGAATCATTGTTTTATAAAGCTGGAGTTTGAAATTCCTCGACAGACCACGCGATGTAAGAAGTTGAATGAGACCAAAGTATGATCGGTTGGCAGCTTGGATCCTCGCTTTGATTTCTGCTTCACATGCTGCGTCTTCTGTAAAGATTACCCCCAGATATTTAAATTCACGAACCCTTTCGTAGGATCGTTTCCGACTATCAAAGGCTGGAGTGGGTCTCTTGAATAAGCATGTGTCCTACTCATCATCAGATATTCCGTCTTTGTTTCATTCACAAGTAGTCCAATTTTGCTTGCTTCCGCCTCCACGCTTTCACTCATCCACGCTTGTTCATCCTTAGATCTGGACAACAGGGCTACAACATCAGCAAATGCGAGATGTGTGATTACTTCTCTCATTATGTTTTCAAGTGGCAGATAGAACAATACCGTCGACACACCATCTCCTTGTCTCAACACTTTATGTTAAAGCTCCCCGTGAGTTGGTTCCTGAACTTCACTTCGCCTTTTGAATCAGTGAGACAAATTCAAACTAGACTGATGAGTTTCTTAGGTACTCCAAACTCCGCTAGGCAGTCCCTCAGGCTCTCCCGGTAGACGCAGTCATACGCCTTCTTAAAATGTATGAAGAGCACATGAAGTTCTTCACCATACTCCCACAACTTTTCGGTGGGTTGTCGCAGCACAAAAATGTTGACGACAGTTGAACGGTCCTTTCTGAAACCCCCCTGATACTCACAAATCGCTTTGTCTGCAAATAGCTGTATTCTATCTAGTATACAGTCGGACAAGATCTTGTAGGAGACATTCAGTAGGGCGATTCCTCTGTAATTAGTGCAGCTCATTTTGTCACCTTTTTTGTGTATAGGGCATATGACAGCAGTCTTCCATTCTTCTGGGATCTCCTCCAAAATCCAGATCCCCTCGTTTAATTGGTGAATTTTCCTGTGGAGTCCTTCCACTCCAGCTTGAATGAGTTGTGCCTGAATTCCATCTTCTTCTGGGCTTTTCTTCGTCTTTAGCTTTATTATCTGATTCTTTATTTCCTCCAGTTTGGGTGGAGGATAGTCTAAATCTGCGATGTCAGGAAACTGAAATTCAAACAGATCTTTAAGTTCATCACAGCTGAGGGGATCCCTGAAGTATTGTTTCCACCTTTCAGCAATGTCAAGTTCACTGGTGAGTATGCTCCCATTATTGTCCTTGCTGAATTTTTGGAGGCTTTGATATCCCTTCTAGAACAATTTTACTTTCTGGTACCTCTTCCACGCCTCTTTCCCCAAAAAATCTTGTTGAGACTCCTCTATCAGTCCTTTAACGTACATTGTCTTTGCTCTTTCAGGGTCGCTTGAGATGTTCTCCGAACTTCTTCGAACTGTGCTTCGCCTTGTGCAAAATCAGCCCCTAGTAACCAGCTCTCCTTGGCTTCTCTTCTCTTGTCTAGTGCCTTAATGTATTCATCCTCAAACCAAATCTTTTTGCCTACGGTCGGCTTCTTGATGACTACATTCGCCACCTCAATTACGGCGTCTTTAGCTTCTTCCCACGTCCACACTCACTTCAGTCATTAATCGTAAAACACAATTCTCGGCAAAAATTGCTGGTGATACAGGTTGATGGCCCCCGCATCTCTGTTCGGCGGCACTAGAAGAACCGCCATCCTCGGCAGAGTTAGTCCGCATCTCCAGGGAAATGGCCGCCAATGCGCGTCACAACGGACAGCAGCGCTGACGGCTAAGGTAGGTCTAAATCCCGTAGACAACGAGCATTTGGTTCAAGGTGAAACAAAGCAATTTATTTTACACATCTGCAAGAACGTACAGCACAAGAACCTTTCGACTGATATGGACAAGTGGAAGAAAACAAAGAGGACTGAACAAAGATTGACAGACCCAGAGAAATCGCACACTAGGCTCACACAGCAATCGTCTTTAGTTTTCTCATCAATTGTGTTGCCACATTGGCACTAGTGTATTGCCTAGATCTGTGACGAGCTGCGGCTGCAGTCAGTTTTAAGTGGCATAGTGATTGTAGTGGACACTGAGGAATATAGACTCATTATTCAGTACAATTGTTCTTCTAGGCTATCGATTAGTTTAAGTGTAATTTTAAGATCTTTTCCATAGCCATCTGTGTGAATTATGTGCAGGATTGCTCTTCACAGAAATAAACCAAAACATGTAACTTTCAACAGATAGCTACCAACTTCATTTAAGTCATTAAAGCGTCCTTCAAAATTTACTGATGATAAATGTAATTTTAATTACATACTTTAGTTACTGGATTGTCTCTTGTATGTACTGATATAAATCTTCCATAATATCTCACTTCTGAAAGAGTTCTGGCCATTTTTTGTTGCAGATATTTTTCTTCTTGGTGTTGGAAACGTGATTATATAGGTTGTAAACGTCTTCCTTAAACACCTTGGACATGGTGTTAAGATCCGTAGGAATTTTTAAAATTTGATTTCTGCCTATCCGTTTGCGAGAAGTGCTGCTCAGTGGTACTTATGACTGATCACTTTTCTTGAAATTCGCCAGGACTGTCTCTGTTGTTAGGATGTATTGTTTCCATATTCTTACTTCCGTATGAATGATATCGACGTCTTTGCGCAAGGTATTCTCAGATCGTTTCACAAGGATGGTACATGCTGCTAGCCCTCTTATCCCGAGTTTGCCGTGCTTACCCTCTCCCCATTCTGCATCTCTCTCTCTCTCTCTCTCTCTCTCTCTCTCTACCTCTTTACCTCTATCCCGAGATTACGAGTGTGTGTGTGTGTGTGTGTGTGTGTGTGTGTGTGTGTGTGTGTGTGCACGTGCGTGGGTGCTCTTGTGTATATATATATATATATATATATATATATATATATGTGTGTGTGTGTGTGTGTGTCTATTTTTACCGCTCTTTCCACTCCGGTATTTAAAGCTCTATCGACTATTGGAAATCGTTAGAGTTATCATTTACCTTGACCTAATGAAGCAAGACATGAGTGGTTTCTGCTTGGAGCTCATTTAAGCTGCTGAATTGTGATTCACACTGTCGACGTGTTTTAATAATCGAACCTAACAAAACTTAACGGTACGAATTCCTGCAGATAAAATGGAAAATGATGTTCTACAGCTTTTCAGAATATCATCTGGATGCGCTTGTTTATGTATGTATTTTATTTTACTAGGATTTCGTTTCACAAAAGGAGGGAAACGGTGGTAAAACATTAATGCAGCGTTTCTTATTTCGATTCCCTAATACTTCGAATTAAAAGTATGAAATGGAGAGTTAATTTAAGATTCAGATTCTTAGAAAATATTTTTGCACTATTAGATAAAAAATTTATCTTAATCACTTGAAGGAAAAAGATACTGAAAGTTACTAAACGATGGAAACCTCCGATAAACTCTCTTTCTGGAGGCATCAGTGTAGACCCGTCATACTGCCGTTTGGAACAGGTAGTGCTGTAAATCTATTTCTCTTTTTGACGTTTGCCTGTGACACGGATCAAAGCCTGGTTATTAATTGCAAAATATTTATCAAGCATCAATAAATAACGGACATTTCCATTTTCCCCTTGCAAAATGTTCATTTTGTCTCTTAAGCAAAGTAACGAGCCATTCCACCTAGCGTATTTCATTTACCATGCTGTCTGTTACACCAGTGACAGGAAGTCAAGTGAATTACTTCAAGCTATTCGTTATTTCCTCCCCAGGAATACATTAAGCCCCACTCAAGGAATACATTAAGCCCCACTCAATTACGTAAGACACAGTTTTGAACGTGACTTACTACACGTCAAATTAAAACCGTAAATGACCATGGCACTATATAACCTTTAGTATGGCACCATAAAAAAATTAACCAAAAGTAAATGGCAGAATTACGTAGATTAGGCACTAAAACATAATTTCAAGCAGTACGTTGCAGATTCAGCAGAAAACAAGTAGATATGTTACACAAACATAACAGAACCCACCCTGCTCCGTAAACATTTAAAATATCAGCTCCAATGTTCCAACCACTCACCAGGAAGCTGGGAGAAAACACAGGGAGGCAATATGAAGGAATAATTTGTTTCCACTTCAAAAAAATTACATCGGGGACGTCTACTTTCGATCATGTAACTCCCAGTTTTGTCCAACTACATTTAGATATTTACTCCTCAAGCTGCTCTACGCTGTAGGATGGCGGAAAGTTCTGACACCGTTGCCATTTACCTCTACCCTGTTCCGTTTGCAAATGGTAGTTGAGTAGAACGACTGCCGACAAGAAGATTATTCAGAATTGAGTTAATACATTCACACTGACGTGTTTAAAACAAAAACAACTGAGGTTGTATAACATACAACCATTCAGTCACGGAATCACGATTACGTATTTTAAAACAGAAGTCCACCTTTTCGGAAAATCACAAATAAATTGTGTCTGTCTATGTATGTTGCGGTGGAAATCTTTTTGGATCACACTGTCCAAACCAATTTTACTAGCCGTTTTCTCTTTTCATTTCTCCGAAAACTGTACATAATGTACTTCAATTTTTATTCTGTCGAAATTCACCTGCACGAAACACAAAACGTCATGAACTGGTTGAATGACTTCTTTGCCAGTTGGTATAAATATCTTTCCTATGAATCCATTACACATGAAAAATATATAACGGATGTACAGTAAGCTGACTTTATTATTCCAATATTAAGATTTTCGGACAATGACATCATCAGACATTCTGCAATATCATGTTGCACACAGATACGAAAGTTACTTTTTATAGCTCTGACGATCATAACCAAACTCTGCTTATGATCCGCTTACGATATTTACAACATGCAACTTCTGTATCTACCTGCAACGTGATGTTCCCGGATGTCTGAGGATGGCAATTTCGGAACGTAAGAAAAGTAAATCTTATATTTCTATCATCGTGTAGTACAGAACTTTTATGAATACAGTCATGTCATCCTGTCACACAGAAAAAGACCTAATGAAAGAGTTACATCAAGGTCTCAGTTGATTAGGTCACTAAGTAAAGACTGAGAACGTAACATTGTATAACTTCCAGTATTACAGTATTGTTCAAATTATAGCAGAGACTAAAACAAAAATGAGATCTAACATAAAAACCATCTACTTAAAGTTAGTAACAGGATGAGATCTTGTAATTTTATGGCTCATCCAAGTTATTGCATATCCTGTCCATAAGTTTCTCTACCTCTATATAGCTTGCTGACGATGTAGATGACATATACAAGGTTCTGTATTCTGTTATCGAACAGTAAAAGTGCAAAGAGTGAAGAAGTAGGGTCTTGGAATTA
The DNA here is from genome assembly GCF_023864275.1 of Schistocerca cancellata. Taxonomy (NCBI): domain Eukaryota; kingdom Metazoa; phylum Arthropoda; class Insecta; order Orthoptera; family Acrididae; genus Schistocerca; species Schistocerca cancellata. The sequence continues at coordinate 278,166,044 of NC_064628.1, forward strand.
TTGAATCCTTGGTAATTAGATCAACAACCAATACTTAACTCCAAGGCATGTTGGAATTGTAAAAATCTGTCTTGATAGTAACTATTTGAGTCTTATCGGTAGGTTATTTATCAAACAATCTGCGCTCAAATACGGAGAGTCCAAGAATAAAAGTCTACCTATATTAAAAACTGACAACATATACATTCATGTAAGGAGAATAATTTAACAATGTGAAACCAATTTTGGTTGTACACAGAAATGTAATACGAGTGAACTATTAAACTCACTGTATCTGCCAGGTGGGTTATCTTCAAGATGTGTTGACATAGCAAAAATCTATCTCAATGACTATTTGAGTCACATCAATAAGTTATGTATAAAAAATCTGCTCACAAATACAGTGAATTTCAAGATAAAAATTCTACCTACATTTCAAATTGACAACCTACAAACTCATGTAAAACCATAAGTTTACCACTGTAAACCCAATTTTATGAATGTTCTGGATATTAATACAAGTGGACTAAATCAACTCACTGCAAGGATAACAATCTGTCAGGTGAATTATCCGACCAGTGGTGCAGAATTAATATAGAATGCAGGAACAATATCTTAATATACATGTAGTATGATATATTTGATGAAGGTAAAGTGGGAGAAAATCTAACAAAATTGAAAGTGCTAAAATCTTGCCACAGATCCAAGTATCACAGAGCTATTAATTTTCTAGAGAGAATAAGGGTCACCCTAAAAAGAAATTGAGCTCGCAATTGATCACAATTTGTTCACATACTGAAACTATTGTTCTGACTCATCCAATAAATTCATTTCAATGCCTTTATTGGTGCTATGCACCAATGAAAATTTACTGGATAACTAACTATAAAATTCCCCTCATTGAGTTGTACTATATCATGCATCTTATTTCAGAGAGAGAAATTGTAAGAAAAACAAATTGTTCCTGTATCCTATTTTAATATTTTGATACATCTGTCTTGTCCTGCGATGTTGGAAATCATCCTCTGCTTCTCTTATCATATTGGTATAGTATTCCCTTTTCTCTTGTCTTAGGGTTCTTTGCGTTTCTTGGCGGAGTTTATAGTATCTTTCTTTCAATGTCATGTTGTCCCTTTCTTTAATCCATGCATTCCTCGCATTTCTTCTTTCCAGCACTTTTTCTTGACACTTTGTGTTAATTCCAATTTTATTAGGTCATTTTCTTTCACCTATGATTTCGGAAGCTGCTTCTTTAATACAGCCCTTCAGGTGTCTCCATCTGCTTTCGACATTCTGTGTTTCTGCATTGGTCAGTCTCGGTTTTGTTAGGTTGCTTCTAATTTCTTTTGTAAAATTTCCTTTTATATCCACTTTCGCCAGGTTTCCTATGCTATATCTTGAAATTTCTTCTCTATTTCTATTTACTTTCCTTTTGATATTATTAACGTGTGGTCTGTGTCACAATCCGCTCCCCTAAAAATTCTGACATCTTTAATGCTGTTGTGGAATCGTTTCTGGATAGCTACATGATCTATTTGATTGACTACCTTTCCATCTAGTGATATCAATGTTTCTAAATGAATGCGTTTATGTTGAAATTTTGTGCTGCTTATCGTGAGGCCATTTGTCATTGCAAAGTTTATAAGTCGAACCTCATTCTCTGAACTTTCCTCGTGTAAGCTAAAATTTCCGATGGTTGGCTTGTGGATTTCTTCCTTTCCTACTTTGGCGTTAAAATCTCCTAACACTATTTTCACATTGTGCCTACTTAATAAGCTGTATGTTTGTTCCAGTTGGCTGTAGAATTCCTCTTTTCGTCATCCTTATCTTCTGTGGGTGTGTGTGCTTTTAGAAATGTAATGTCTAACCACTGCGTCTAAATAGTTATGTATGATATACGGTTATTAACATGTTTGAACACGCTTACTTAGTCATCTTTTCATTTATGAATGTAGAAACCGGTTCCAATTTCATGGCGCTGACCGCAGTCTTCATACATTATTGTCCCATCTGCTGTTTTTAATGAACCTGTTCCCTGCCATCTTACTTCTTGGAGAGCTACCAGTTGCACTCTATATTTTCTTAATTCGTTTGCTAGTATTTGGGTAGTTCCAGGACGATACAGGCTTCTAATATTCCATGATCCAAAAGAGAAATCCTTCTAGCTTTGCCAGTTTTTGTTCCAGTAAATCCAGTCCTGTTTCCGAGTATCCTGACCGGTATTTTTTTGTTTTTTTTTTGTACATGAGTGGGAGGGTAGCCCTCTGCACAACCCCCAACCTGGAGGACCAGGAGTCTTGATTTTGGGGTACTCTACCCCTAGGAGGGTTGCCTTCACCGCGACTGAGCGAGCCTCTCCTGCCCATGCTAGTTTTGGTGCACCCCGGGTATTTTATTTCCCCAGTACCCTCTATATCTAGAGAGCATTCCCCTATCCGCTACCTGGGGAGGCGCCTGATGGGGGACCAGCAAACCCCACACTTCTCAGCTGCAATGGCCCACACTCTTACTTTAAATTGGAAGAACCTGATACAATTGATACAGCTTATACAGTTACTACCCCATCAGTGAATGAAATACAGCAACCAATAAAGAAAATAAAGAATAACAAGGCCTGTGGCGAGGACAAGATATACGCTGAGTTATTAAAGAATGGAGGACCACAACTGGAATTAGAAATACAGGCGTTAATAGAAACAATTTGGGAGACGGAAACCATTCCTGCAGATTGGAAAACTGCAATTGTGTACTCAATAATTAAGAAGAATGATCCACTAGTTTGTGATAACTACAGAGGAATTGCCTTACTGGATGTCACCTACAAAATCTTATCAAGCTGCCTATTAAACAGGCTGATACCAATAACAGAAGAACTGATTGGGGACTATCAACGCGGTTTCCGCAGAAACGGATCCACATTAGATCATTTATTCACCCTAAGACAAGTAACTGAGAAGGCATGGAAATTCAATGTAGATGTCCACATATTATTCGTAGATTTTAAAAAGGCCTATGATTGCATACACCGACAGACACTCCTAAATATAATAAAGGAATTTAAAATACCATCAAAATTAATCAGATCGGTTAAAATGTCTATCGATGAAACTTTATGTCGCATAAAGACACCGGTAGCAGAAACTGAAGATTTTAAGGTGTACACTGGACTGAGAAAAGGGGATGCCATTTCACCTATTTCATTTAACCTTGTCCTTGAGAAGATTGATAGAGAATTTTCTAAAACCAGTACACAAGGGATCCAGCTACAGGATGTGAACATTGTGACTTGCCTGTGCAGATGATGTAGCACTAATAAGTAGTTCCAAAAGAGAATTAATCAGAATGATGCAAAATTACTACAAAATTGCCGAGGAAACAGGAGTACATGTTAATGAAGAAAAGACAGAATACCTGCCCATAAGTAAGAAAATCAGAAAAGATGCACCTCTGACTGTAGATGGATTCAATATCAAGACTGTTGACCACTTCAAGTACCTAGGAAGTATTTTTAGTAATAACGACAGAACAGATATAGAAACAGATGCCTGTTTATCAACAACAAACAAGACACTTTTTAGTTTCATCAAAATTCTAAAAAAGATCACTTAGCAGTAACTTCAAAATCCACCTATATCAATCGACCATTATACTTGTGATGTTATGTGGATGTGAAACATTAATATTTAGAGATAAAGATGAAGAAAAACCGTTAATATTCGAAAGAAGAGTACTAAGGAAAATATTTGGACCTGTATATGACGAAAATAACATCGAATGGAGAATAAGAACCAATGAAAAATTAAGAGGGCTGTACAAACACCGTAACATCGTCGAAGTGCTGAAGAGGAGAAGGTTGAATTGGTCAGGCCATATAGCAAGAATGACAGAGAATAGACTACCTAGAGTGGCATTCAGCAGAACAATAGAAGGAACGAGGAGCAGAGGGAGACCCAGAATCAGATGGCGGGATAACATTCGGGAGGCCACAATGAGGATGAACAGCAGCAGAAACTGGACAAACAGCGCATTGGACAGGCAGAAGTGGAAGAGGCTCATAGAGGAGGCGTATGATCGATAAGGCCCTTTCCACATGTAAAGTAAAGTAAAATCCTATTTTGATACCACACCACCAGTCAGTTTATCCACGTGACAAATTGTTATTCTTACAGTGAGTTTAAATAGTCTACCTGTATTAATATCAAGAGTGTGCATAAAATTGGACTGACATTGGTAATACTATGCTTTTCACATGAGTTTGTGGATTGTTAATTTTTAATATAGGTAGAATTTTAATCTTGAAATTTCTGTATTTGTGTGCAGGTTCTTCTATACATAATTTGTGTTGTTTTAATGCTGTTCTACAAATTGGCATGTTGTGTTGTTAGGTACCAGATGATGGCCTAGAGTCGAAACTGTTAGCACTAATGCTGCCGGAGTGGCCGAGCGGTTGTAGGCGCTACAGTCTGGAGCCGCGTGACCGCTGCGGTCGCAGGTTCGAACCCTGCCTTGGGCATGGATGTGTGTGATGTCCTTAGGTTAGTTAGGTTACTTAAACCTAAGTTCTTTGGAACTGATGACCATAGCTGTTAAGTCCCATAGTGCTCAGAGCCATTTGAACCATTTGATAGCACTAATAAAATCCAGTTAATTTAGTTCAGGGTAATGAGTTTTTTGAAACATATATCAATTGTTGAAAATAGCCTGGAAAAAACCTGTATATATTACCTTGTAACTGGTTTCCAGGCCTATTTTGAAACGTTTACTGTGCGTTTCTGCTATTACTTGTAAAGCGGCCATTTTAGAACAAGCGCCTTTCATGCATCCTAGAACTGCACCAAGCTCGGCATAAGTGAAATGTTTCATCTGAGTCATTCAGTCACGAATCGACTCTTGCTGCGAGAGCGATGTATGTTTGCGAAAACTGTCAGATGCGAGCCTCTCTTGCCGCGAGCTAGGAAGTTTGACCAGCTTCAATCAATGGTAGGGCTAGGTGGCAGTATGCATTTCTGTTCCATCACACACCGCCAGAGACAGGAAGTATTACGAGTACAATTCCTTCAATCATATTGTATTCATAATAGCAATCACATTACGTAAAGCCATGTCGTTTTCACGTGACATCCGTGCAGATGGTGCAGATGTCACACGAAAGAATACGGGGGCTTTAATCATATCTTCAGTTGATACAGAGTAAGTGGTAATTTGTATCCATATCTGTGATATGTATCTGTACATTCAAGTGATTTACATGCAGCTTATATATTGCGACTGGATGTTTATTCATCACCACCATGGCGAAGTTGTACGAATAGGTTACTTGTCAGTCGTACTGTTTGCCTGATACATTTCTCTTCCCTGAAGCCATTAATGCACACCTTTTTCGTGAAAATACAAATTTTTGCCACTTGTACTTGCCTCCGTATTAGACATCTTACTTGTTTTGTCTGGGTGAAGTGTTTCCTGCATTTGTGTTTTAGTAAATTCAGTATTACATCGTTCATGCGTTACGTGTTTTAATTTCTTGTTTTGTAGGAGTTTTTCAGCAAACCAGGTACGCTGGCGCTTACGTAGTAACTCCACGATTTCCTGTTGCTGAGACTACATAATTGCAAATCACTACATTCGCCACGTATAATAAAGGTTCACAGGTTATTAGCTAAAGTGGGTAATAGACCACAGAAACACATATAATTCCAGAAACCGGACCTTAAGAAGCCTTTATCTCCCTTGAAGTTTGTGTGGTATGTGGATTGCAGTTTCATCACCTACGTATGGAGTATTCAGTTCTATTATTTCCGAATAACTTACCACAATTTTGTTGAGCTTTGGGTAAATAGGCTATTTCCTCATTAGTAAAAAGATCAGCTCTCGTTATCACTGGTTCACATTCCAGTCTGAGAGAAAATTTCAGCGCGTAAAATGTATTCATAACTTTACATGAACACTCATATATATTTAAAGACAGGGGTGCAGTTTACAGTTCGTCGTCCTTGCTAGAGACCAGTAAAGTGCCATTTAATGTAGAAAACAGGAGAGTACGGAATATCACACCAGCTGTGTGTTTGGACTAACAGTTTCTAGCAAAAAAGAACACAGCATTTCATTATCAATGGAAATAAATCTTTGAAATTAACTGCGGAAGTACCCCGCTGGAGTGTTATGCTTTCACAACATATGTAACTTAATGGAGAACTTGCTAAAAGTATCTGCCACTATGAGCCAGCGAGTGTTCCCAAATGGTCGTGCGAAGTCTGTGTGTACTCATTGCCATGGGGATAGGCCAAACTGAGAATATCTGTGGCAGAACGGAATAGTTATCCGCTCATGCGCGACACTGTGACGTTAGTCGATGTGGGCTTCCATCCCTGCTAAGTACAGTGCCGGCGCACTTGCTGTTTAATGCGAACAACCCCTTAATGTCTTTGGTGGAGCAATAGCAACATATCCTTTTGCAACACTTTGAGGACAAGCACACGCGATTATCCACTGTCATTTTGAACTAGAATCACACCCTGTTCAACTGAGAGGTTATGCCGACGTGCAAAATATCGGCGCACAACTGCATTCTGGATACTGATCAGTGAACGATGCCAAGACGTGCGCATGTAATGCAACAAAATCTCGCGATCGGGGTCTGCTTCCGTGGCCTGTGCCATTTTTCTGCAGTGCAAGAGAAAAGATTCCAGCAACTCAGAGTCCTGCGCATCGATTTGGGATCAAGACGCGGCAGATGCATCAGAATCAGATTCTGGACAATCGGAAGGCGAGATAGAGCGTCTGCATTGCCGAGCTTTGCCGTAGGTCTGTATTCAGTCTCATGATGATAATGCGAAGCCAACAAAGCCCATCGTTCTCGTTTTCGAGGAGTGCGTGTAGAAACCGACTTTGGCGAATGAAACAAGTACTGAAAAGTCTTGTGGCTCGTCCCTACAAAGAACTTGCGACCATAAAAATAGTGATGGAATTTGGTCACACCATACACATTAGCGAAAGCATCTTTTTCTGCTTGAGAATAATTGCACTGACTTTGAGTTACCAACATTGAGGCAAAAGCAGTGGGTCTGCCTTGTGCACCAATACTGTGTGAAAGCACATCGCCCATTCCGTAGGAAGAAGCGTCGACTTGCAAAACTACTGGCTTGGCAGGGTCAAAATGCACTTAACATCTGTCACTAAGCGAAGTATTTCTGAGTTTCTGAAATGCATCGTGACACTCTTTGGCCCACACGGAAGGCACATATTTGCGACGCAAGCGATGTAACGGAGCCGCGATCTGAGAGGCATTCAGTACGAACCGAACTTAGTATGTCGTCTTACCTAGTACTGACTGCAGTTTAGATACATAGAGAGGAATAGGCAGGTCACGGATTGCAAGCAAATGAGATTGGACGGGGTGCACACCCTGACTGTTTATCACACGACCTAAGTACCGTAGTTCAGTTTGAAAAATGTCACACTTTTCAAGAAGACACTTGAGTCTTGCTTCCGATAACACTCGAAACAGAGTATGCAAATCAGCAATGTGTTCCTCTGGTGTAAGATCTGAGGCGATAATACCGTCACGGTAATTTGAAGAAAATGGCACTTTTGCAGTCAGCTGTTCCAAGAAACGTTGAAAAATGGCGAGTGCAGAAGCACTGCCGAAGGGCAAACGCAAATACTTGCGCAATCCTAAGTGTGTAATTACAAAAAATACATTCGGTGATTCTTCATACAATGGAATTTGGAAGTAGGCATCACGCAAGTCTATCTTCGAGATGTAACGTCCTGCACCATGCCTGTCCAAGAGTTCGTCAAGGCAAGGCAATGGATAAGTGTCGACTATTGTCTGTGGATTGACTGTAGACTTGAAGTCAACACAAGTGTGAAGCGACCAGAAGGCTTACGCAACAAAACGTGAGCATTTGTCCATTGACTGGCTTGAATGGGAGCAATTACACCATTATCTTACTATTCTTTCAGTTCACTGGCTACTTTGTCTCTTACAGTAATTGGAACAGGGGGCCGAAAAACTTAGACCCTGCATCGTCTTTCAACGTCATATGCTCTACAAAGTTATTACCATTTCCCAGTCCTTCTGAGAATAGTTCAGGAAATTCTTTAAGCAAGCTAGCTACATCGCCCTTTCGTTCGAAAGCAGATACGGAAAGTACATTGTCTTGGATGCTAAGTCCAAACAAATCAAAGGCATCCAAACCAAATATGTTCTCACAAACACAGTAAAATTCCATGACCTAGTGTACGATTTGTAAGTGGCAGGCCAACTACACTGTTCAAGCATTGGAATTTCCTGTCCGTTGTAAGCAGCGGGGTGCTTGCTGGATTTAGAAAGGCTTGGTGAGCCTAACAGTTTGTACGTGGCACGATTAAGCAAACTTACTGAGGCACCTGTGTTTAACTGAAAGTTCACACGACGTCGAGCAAGTCATAATGAGACAAATAGTTTGTTAGAACGTCGTTGCGCAGCACTAGGGAGAGAAGGAGGCACAGCCCTAATCTTACTTTTGTCAGAACTTGTTCTACATTCATGTGCATGAGCCTGTTTTTCTGGGCGAGGGCAAATTTGGCGTTTCTGTGCGTTGCAAGCAAACTGCTTGAACACGGTCTTTTTTTCCACACGTGTAACACGTTGCGACACGTGATGGGCAGTCCTGTCTTTTATGACGAGTAAAATATCTAGTCAATATTTCACTACATTCACAGGCCTGTTTACATGTCTACGTAGCTGTCCGCGCGTGTACGCGCTCGTTATCGTGGCTGCTTGGGGCGGTCGCTAGCAAGGGGCGACTCGATGCGAGAAATGGGGGCCCGGTCAAACTTATCGGCCGCTATGGCTACCGAATCACATTGCTCTAAGATTTGCAATACTTGTGGAAGTGATGGGTTGGAGTATTTTATGATCTGTTCCAGTATTCTACTATCTAGGACATTAGATCACTGTAAAAATTGCCACTTCCTAGTCATGCCCGTTAATTCTGTGTATCACTATCGGTAGGTCTATGCCGGCTTTTTGTGCAAGCGAAAGAACTGACATGCAGCCGCAGCTACTTGAGCTTGCTGGTCATAATATTGACTTAATGCAGCAATTACTTGGTAGATGAGTTCGTCGGGAGACGCGGTTGGGAATAGTTCTTGTATTAACACGAACACTAGGGATCCCGCAATCGAAAGGATATATTTTATTTTTACAGTGTATTGAACACGATGAAATTGGCAGTGTGCTTAGAACTGAGTCAGGTATTCAATTCATTCCTCTTCTGTTTCCTTAAATTGCAGGAACGATGGTATAATGGTCGGCAGCACTTGTTGGGCTGGTTGGTTTTGTCGGGTGTGGTCGTGCGGCCGACACAGCTTGTGCAGCCAGTAGTTACTGTACCGTCCTCAGTAAGGTTGCGATTTGTCAGTTGCGAAAAACTTGTGTTACATCCATCAAACAGGCCGTCTGCGGCTGAGGCACGGGGTCAGGGTGTGGGGAGGGAGAGGGCGGAGAATTCATGGTGTACAAAAATACGTAATATCAAAAAGCAAGCCGCGCGGGATTAGCCGAGCGGTCTAGGGCTCTGCAGTCGTGGACTGTGCGGCTGGTTCCGGCTGAGGTTCGAGACCTCCCTCGGGCATGGGTGTGTGTGTTTGGCCTTAGGACAATTTAGGTTAAGAAGTGTGTAAGCTTAGGGACTGATGACCTTAGCAGTTAAGTGCCATTGGATTTAACACACACTTGAACATTTTCAAAAAGCAAGCAAAGCCGATCAAAAGAGAAATTTGATTAGTTCTGCGGATCCCCTGCTGGAATACATGCAAGAACACAACAACAAATTAGCAAATAAAAACACTTGGACACGACCACCACTGCAAGCTAAAACACAAGAGAAGCAAGCAAACTCTTCGCCCAAGCTTATCATTTTCAATCTCCACGTCCGCATCTCGTGGTCGTGCAGTAGCGTTCTCGCTTCCCACGCCCGGGTTCCCGGGTTCGATTCCCGGCAGGGCAGGGATTTTCTCTGCCTCGTGATGGCTAGGTGTTGTGTGATGTCCTTAGGTTAGTTAGGTTTAAGTAGTTCTAAGTTCTAGGGGACTGATGACCATAGATGTTATGTCCCATAGTGCTCAGAGCCATTTGAACCATTTTTTCAATCACCACTGAATTATCCCCGTTCGCCACTGAAGAGTCTTCTACCGCAAGGAAGCAAGGAAGAGGTTGTTGTTGTGTGTCGCCGGCGTCCTCTTTCTACAACACAAATGCACACGTGGATTAATATGATTCTTTATTTACATGAACACTAACTTAACTTGAATAGTGTCCATGGTAAAACTTCATCAGTAATAGTCCTCTCGCAGACTGATGTAACTTCACAATTCTGGTTGCTACGTGCTGTTGTAGCCTGTTACGAACTAATACCGCTCTGTGGTTATACTGACAGACGCCTAACTGGATGATTGAGCGAGTGAGGCCCTCCGGTTAGCAGCAGCGGCCTAAATACATGCTGCCGACAGGGCGTTTGCGACGTGTTGCTTTTGGTGTCTGTGGCCTCTATAGTGATTGGCGTGCTTGTTCCAGCGCCTACTAGTCGATCTTCGCTTCATCTTTGTAGACTGGTGTGCCGGCGACAGCTCACTCCAGCACATTGTCAAAGGTGTTTTATCTATACTTCACATGGGGACATAATATGGGCGCCGCTGTTGCAATAGACCTGGAGCGTATTGCCCCCATTTTTCACAGGCAAAAATAACTGTTGGCAATTCCAAGTTGAAAATAATAATACCTTTAAGGCACTGGAAGTATTAGAACGCTGACAGAAAATTGTGCGCCATTTTCGAATACATTGGATGTAACACTATATTATCGGACCACGTATTTCGGATTACAGTTTTGCGCGAGAGTATAATTTACATGTGCCGTTCCACTATGTCATTCCACACATCTGAGCCGTGCACGCTCTCACATCGGTATCTAAGCTTCTGGAACCTCTTGGGGTTTCGTTACTTACAAGGGAAACTCCCCGTCGAACCCCCCTCAGATTTAGTTATAAGTTGGCATTGTGGATAGGCCTTGAAAAACGGACACAGATCAATCGAGAAAACAGGAAGAAATTGTGTGGAACTATGAAAAAAAATAAGCAAAATATACAAACTGTGTAGTCCATGCGCAAGATAAGCAACATCAAGGAGAGTGTAAGCTCAGAAGTGCCGTAGTCCCGTGGTTAGCGTGACCGGCTGCGGAACTAGTGGTCCTTGGTTCAAGTCTTCCTTCAAGTGACAAGTTTAATTTTTTATTTTCAGACAGTTATTATCTGTCCGCCCGTTATGTTTTCATCACTCTTTTGGGAGTGATTATCACGTCCACAAGAAAACCTAAATCGGGCAAGGTAGAAGAATCTTTTTACCCATTCGCGAAGTGTACAAGTTAAGTGGGTCAACAACATATTCCTGTCATGTGACGCACATGCCGTCACCAGTGTCGTATAGAATATATCAGGCGTGTTTTCCTGTGGAGGAATAGGTTGACCTATGACCTTGCGATCAAATGTTTTCAGTTCCCATTGGAGAGGCACGTCCTTTCGTCTACTAGTCGCACGGTTTTGCGGTGCGGTCGCAAAACACAGACACTAAACTTATTACAGTGAATAGAGACGTCAATGAACGAACGGACAGATCATAACTTTGCGAAGATAAAAAAAGTAAACTTCTCACTCGAGAAAAGGTTTGAACCAAGGATCTCTCGTTCCGCAGCAGCTCACGGTAACCACGGTACCACAGCGCTCCTTAGCTCAGACTCTCCTTGATGTTGCCTACTCAGTTTGTATATTTTGCTTATTTTTTTCATAGTTCCACACAACTTCTTCATGTTTTTTCGATTGATCTGTGTTCCGTTTTTCAAGGCCTATCCACTATGCCAAGTTATAACTAAATCTGAGGGGGTGCGACGGGGAGGTTCCCTTGTTAGCTACGGTTTCTCTGTCGTCTCATGAGGTAGCGCCTTTGCGGCGTCTCTAGAGGCATTCGAGAGTGCACGCCGCTCACTCTAGCGTCCGTTTGCTGGGGGCTGAGTAACTCGGAAGGGGCCGTGCTGGATCGCCGCCTCGTCTTGCTAGCCGTGGACGTCCGCTCGCCGAATTTGCTTGGGGCGTGTTTACTTTGGAGGGTCGGCGCTTCCCTTAGTCTGTTCGGAACCGTACTCTGGAATTCGAGTAGCCCAGCTTCCTGCCGCTTTGGGTGGTGGATGTGGCCTCACACGACATCCTTGATTCACCTGGGTCCGATGGAGGAACAACGGTGAGCTCCATGCAGTCAAATGTCCGCCGCTATTCGTGCTAACTCCTGAGCTTTGCTACTGAATTTAGTTTGATGTTCTTCCCGCATGTTGATTTAGCTTGCACCGCTAGTCCTTGTTTGGCAGAAGTCCTTAACGTTGACTAGCATCCCAGTAACATGGACGTGTCTAATCTGAGCATATCCGTGAGTGTAAAAGAGCTTAATTTTTATCGTAATTTTTTTACAAAAAAAGGCGCGTGCGTTTTCTAGCTTTAAGTTTTCTTAAAATTGTCTGTTGCCTGTTAGCCCTGATCTTTGTTTGCACTGCCGATGCATGCACTTTCCCGATTGAAGTTCTTCTTAATATGTTTCACCGACAGTTAAGGTTAAAGAGGGCAATGTCTGTGCTGTATTTTATGTCTTTATTCTGATTTTTTCACCAGAAGTACTTGTGGGTCAAACGGACTCAGTTTTCTGCCCTCATTTCCTGGGTCATGTCTGCGGCCCTTGTGCTATTGCCATTGATGTAACGTAAATTTCATTTATTTGTCTGTCTGTATGTTTTAGAAACTGTTCTGAGTCGAGCAACTTGCCGGGGCATCGGCAGAAATCGAGCTGGTTTTCAAATTCTTCAGGTCTTCAAATCATTCAGCCCCATTACTTTCTTTGAATTTTGTTGCTACTATTTCGGTAAGTAACTGGTAACGCCTGATATTTGTCAACGGTCCTTGTAGTTTTTAGAAGTCACACAGTCTTCCATATTGTAAAACCGTTGTTTAATTCAGTAAGTGCCCCTGGGTCGATTTACCAAGGCGTGCTAAAAAAACTGACCCTACGGCTTATCTTAGTAGCTAGATTAAGGAAAGGCAAACCTAGGTTTCTTGCATTTGTAGACTTAGAGACAGCTTTTGACAAAGTTGACTGTAACGCTCTCCTTCTAATTCTGAAGGCGGCGTGGGTAAAACACAAGGAGCGAAAGGCTTTACAATTTGTACAGAAACCAGATAGCAGGTATAAGAGTCGAAGGACATGAAAGGGAAGCAGTGGTTGGGAAGGGAGTGAGACAGGGTTGTAGCCTTTCCCCGATGTTATTCAGTCTGTATGTTGAGCAATCATTAAGGGAAACAAAAGAAAAATTCGGAGTCGGTATTAAAATCCATGGAAAAGAAATAAAAACTTTGAGGTTCAAATGGTTCAAATGGCTCTGAGCACTATGGGACTTAACTTCTGAGGTCATCAGTCCCCTAGAACTTAGAACTACTTAAACCTAACTAACCTAAGGACATCACACACATCCATGCCCGAGGCCGGATTCAAACCTGCGACCGTAGTGGTCTCGCGGTTCCAGACTGAAGCGCCTAGAACCGCTCGGCCACACGGGCCGGCAAGCCACTCACATGCTTCGATGAAAAAGGGCTAAGCCTAGCAAAATTAAAGTGGCTGAGGTTTTCTTGTCGAAAATAACTCCATCGATCTACTGAGTATGTAGCACACCTTCTAGTTCCGTGAAATCTCGTTGTCTCACGGACGGCGAATAGAAGGTGTCCATAATTAAAGTTCCAGTTCCAAAACGCCGTAGAAAGAGAACCACTGCTCAGAGAGACGCGAAGTTTGAACAGCATATTGTTCACGAAACAAAAATTTGACCAATAGATGGCGTTGTAAGCTTCAAGATATGCACACCAACAGAGGCGCTGAATACAGCTATTCCTGAGTTTGTGTCCGAGACGGATGACTGTCTGCATGCAGCATCGCGCCCTGTTGGTGGAGCTACTTCACACGAACAGTGACTGCACTTCAGTTGACCTGCAGAAGTTCCGGACACTTCAAGGTATGGAAAAAAGCATTCTTCCGACGTCTGCTAAAATTCTGGAGATAATGATCACAAAATTCAAAAGTACAGGTCCTCCTGAAGTGCAGTGTGGCAGAGGGAGGAAAGCAGTTGATCCGACGTCTGTCGAAGATGTAACTACAACATTGCAGAAATGGTGAACCATCAATGGTGTGCAAACGTGCAGAGCACAGGAACTACCGAACGATAGACATGCCTGCGAGCACGGTGGATAACATACTATGATACAGCTCATATTGCTGTCCATTCAAGATCGCCCATGTTCAGTAGCTGTTTCCTGCTGACCTGCCAGGAAGACAAAAGCTCGTTCTGGAATTTCTTGTTAACGTGGAAGTGGAGAATGAAAGGCGATGGAACATTCTGTGGACAGACGAAGCTAATTTCCAAGGACATGTCAATTCTCAGAATTGGAGAATATGGGCTATGGAAAATCCAGATGCACATCAAACGGTAACACTTCATTCCTCAAAGGTGACTATGCGGTACGGATTGACTTCATCGTCTGTCGTAGGGCCGTATTTTTTCGATGAGATGAGTTCTGCGCCTCCTATTACCTGTACCATCACCGGCTATGAGAGTCTTTCGCGCAAAAATGTCATTCCAACCCTTAAGAAGTGTGGGTGTGTGAGTAGGTTCATTTCTATGCAAGATGACGCTCTCCCGCACATTGCACAGCCAGTGAAGCGCTGCTGCAGATGCATTTCGGAAATGCTAGGATTATCAGCCGTGATTTACCTGCAGCCTTCCCGTCCAGATGACCTGATCTTGAACCGATCGACTCCTGACCGTGGAGTTATCTGAAAGATGTTGTGTACAGTGCTCCAATGCAGCTGAACTGAACACAGCATTGCGCAGCGCACTCTGATAGTGAGCCTCGAGACACTCCGATCTGCTGTGGAACATGCTGTTTATCGATTTCAGAACAGCGTACTGAAGACGTCTTGAGGCAGTCTCACGACAGTTACAAACCGATGTCATTTTGCTGTTGATGTGGTTTTTGGCCCCAGGACAGTTAAAAACCGATTTTTTCCACCCGGGGTGGTACCAACTTGTCGTGGTGGATGGGACTATGTAACTAACAGTGCCACAACTGTTGACTGCCGAACTTGTGCAGTGATGCACATTAAGCATTACGAATGATGTGTTGCGCACTTTAAACCATAGTCGTGGTATTGCGATTCATCTGTAATTGTAGCCGACACCATTGAATTTAAGAAACTTACAGCGCCAATTTTTCTTTTTTTTCTTTTTTTTTTATTTCAAAACGTTTCCCCCTGCGTCTATAACATATGAGGTCCAGTTTACCCAACTGTGAGCAGTGGTTCACTTTGTACAATTTTTTGAAACTGGAACTTTAACCATGGACTTCCTGAAAGCGTAACTTCGCCCGGACAATTCTGGACGTACCCTTATAGGGCGACAGGTGGGAACACGTAACGTGCCCAGGAAGATTGTCGAACACGACCGTTTTGATTTTCCAGGTGTTACGGTGTGGGGATGCGTAATGTTGCATGGGGGTGCTGACCTCCAAACCTCTGGACACGCTACACTCATGAGTGGGTATTATTCTGGTACTGCACTCCTTCTCGGTGTTTGTCCTTTTGAAGGGCTTATTCGGCCCTGACTTAATTTTTATGTGTAACAATGCGCGATTACATAGAACAGCGCAGGTGGAGAAGCTCTGGGAACGAGAGGATATTCGCCGACTGGAGACTCCGTTCGTTTCCCTTACTTAAATCCCATTGATAGACGTGTGGGAAGCGTTCGAGAGACGTACTGGGCTGCGTCCACATGCACCAACGACCATGCAGCAGTTTTCAATCGTGCTGGTGTAGAAATGGACTCCTCACCCATCTCGTGGCCTGCACGGAAGCTTGCTCCAGAGCATGCATTGCCGTCGGCGTTGATCACACACCTTATTAACAACCATGCCCCGCCTTTTGTATTGTCCAGGGGCCATCATAAATAGCGGTGACTTGAGTGTAATTACTGTCTTGGAATAAACGTGTCATTTCTGTTCGTGTTACTGGGAATTTCTTGAGTTACCACCTGCAGCATACTGCAACAGTTCTCACATGTATTGTGAAAGTTTCATTGAGGTCTGTAACTTGGCAATTGCACGTTACCCGAAAGGTGCTTTCGCCTTCAGTGTTGCGCACCAGCGTTGAGGCTGTAGAGAGCTGGTTTGGGGGGGGGGGGGGTTGGTAAGTAGCTGAGTTAACAAAATTCTAGACACTTAAACAGTAGTTTATTACCAAAATCTAACTGAACACTCTACAATGAGTAAAACATACAATAAAATATTGGGAAGTTAAACTCAACGCTCGCCGCATTAATAAACACAATCCTTAAAATGCATGAGGGCAAGATCATAATAATAAAGAGAGAGAGAGAGAGGAACATCGCTGCACGTTGGCGGACTCAAATCAGCTTCATTTTCTTATAAAAGTAACGTGAAGTATTCAAGATTCAGACAAATAATTACACTTAGCTACTGCACAAGCGGCTTTAGGTCGAATGAGGAATGCCTACCACAGCGAACCCCTATCAAGTAATCAATATTTACGTACAAATGTGATTAAGAAACAAAGTGTGTCGCCCCTAAAATCCAGCTTACAGCAACACTGATCAGTATTAAGTGAGCAAAATTCACTACTCAAAAAATCTAAATAACATTTAAGGCGGATACCAGATAACAGAATGAACGGCTGGCGACCAATAGAACAAGTTTTACAATGGGTGAAGATGCTTTAGGAGTTACACGAATTTTGGTTAAGAATACAACATTTCCATTAGTAATTACCTTAACGGTCCTCCACGGGCAGGCAGGCTGTCTGGCTCATAAACACATTGAGCCCTAAGGCGCAATGGCTGTTCAAAAACAGAACATACAGCGTGCCGCAAATGGCCGGACCACACTTATACTAAAAGCCACTTCTAGACGGTGTTGCTTGGATTAACTTATGCGAGGTGTAGAAGGAATCAGTAGTAGTAAATCATAAGAAAAACTGATTATAAATGTAAAGACCCCTGTACAGTATCATATACGACAGTCGTTCCAAAAGTAATGCCTCCTATTTTTTTTTTGTTTTTTTTGTGATGACTTTCGATGTCCGCGCCGCATGTCATTGGTGTAGTGCTAACACATTAACCTTCCTCTTTCATTTGCAGGTGGTTCCATTGTTCTGTGGTTGTTGGCGGCAGCAGAGGAGTGTTCCAAAATGGAGTCTGATAAGGACGCGCATCTAAAACAACGATGTGTGGTTGAATTCCTCACTGCTGAAGAAACTGCGCCGATTGAAATCCGTCGACGCTTACTAAAGGTGTTTGGAGACGATACTATAGACGTGAGCAACGTGAGACGATGGGTACGGCATTTTCAAAATGGTGGAAAGGGTATGCATGATAAGCCAGCGCCCCGTCGATCCTGCACAATTGTCATCCCTCGCAGTGAAGAGCGTCTTGGTCAACTCGTCCGTGCTAATTGGCGGATAAGGCCCAGAAAATTCTGTGCTAAACTGAATGTCAGCTGTAATGCGTTGGAAACAATGTTGGAACATCTTGGGTATCGCGAAGTATGTGCAAAATGGGTCCCGCGGATGTTTACATCTTGCTGTGTACGACCTGCTGAAAGTAAACCCACTATCCTGATTCCACAAAGAGTTCTACTTCTCTACTACGTGGCACCTTCCTGCAGTGCTCAACGCAAACTCGATGGAGCTGTTGTTGACACTGGACTGCTTGCAATATATCACTGCGCTAGCAGTATGTTTACATGACTGGGAAAGGGCCACAAAGTATGCCAGTTGTAAACACCGTCCAGTATATTGGCTATAATTGGACAATGCATGAAGTGCCTGAGTCAGTGAGACCTCTAGTGTCGTAATACAAATTTTACGATAGTATTCCAATCTTTCATTGAGCATGTACATGGTCACGGAACGAGACTGTAGATGTATTTACATTACAGAATGATGATTAGAAAATTCATGAACAAACAATCAATAAAACACGAAAAAACTTTCATTGAGTACACGAATAAACAATACATTACAGAGTAAGGTCCACAGTTAGAGCGAGGACGTCCTGTGCACAACACAGGGAATGTTCCACAAGGAGTATTCCACAAGGAGGCCTTTCAACTTGACTTCTGTACCTGACCTTCATCACTCACTTTGCTCACTTCTGCTGTAAGCGTACTGAAAGCGGAATCTGTTGAATAGTGCGCTCCTATCCATATAATGGTAAAGGTACACTTCGTTTCTCCGTCCGGTGTTCATTGATTGAATTTTGTTGTTTCTTCTGATTGAGTCAGTGTTGTTAACAACAAGTTCAACGATGTGCTATATGAACGATGATTGTAGAGTAATGTACGCACGTGAGAACCTGGACAAGTGCGTACACTAAGTTCGCGAACTGAAGGCACCGATTAGTTTGGTTAACCTTTCTTAGTGACTGAACGGAATTACCGCAAAGTGCTGCACTGCACGTAAGCAAAATAAATTTGTTACCGAGACATTGGAGATTTATAGAAATGACAGCAAAGTTCAGTTTTTGTACGCGATATAGAACATTATACTTCCAAGAAAGTCTTCCATCTACCCTCATTCCTAATAATTTTAAATGGTCTATTTCGCAGTGTTCGACCGCCTTATGACATAAGTGTCAGCTTTCTTGGCCTAAGACAAGAAGAGGCTCTGCGACTATGTTGACGCTACTGATTATACACTTTTATTGGTCGTCAACATCTTTTATTTTGTTTTAACTTCTCATGTGATGACTAGGTAACCCGAAATGCGTCATGAGAAGTTAAAAAGACAGAAAAAATTGTGTGACCCATACAAGTGTACAATCATTAGTGGGGTAACCCTAAACGCTTAATGAGAACTTAAAGTTTTGGGGACCAAGACAAGTGCATAATCGTTGAAGTTGGAAGGGTACCTGCAGGCGAGATGAACTAATCTCTGATTTGAAAGAAGTCTATATCTCAGTGTTTTGAAGACACACACCACCTCCAGGAACCGTCACTCTCTCATTCTGCGCAAGGATATCTAATTGCAGAAGAATCTATTTGGTCCGGTTTGTAATAGCAATACGTGGGATGATCCCACTACGTAATTTACAATATACTGAATAATCCCACCCACGCCCCAATAAACGCGATTTAGTGTGGGATATTCTAATAAGATCCTGTAATGAAGAAATGATAACGGGATTTAGTAACACAATGAGATTTATTGACTTCAAGATCAACTAAATCCAGTCTTTAAATATTACAACAATACATGGATATTCAAATACGTGACAAGTAGAACACATTTCCATGAATAATTGTTTGGCCGAGCTGAAGTGGGAACCTATCAAATGACTTTAGTTTCCTTTCCTCTGATGTGAGTAGGCTGATTATTTTTACAGATTGCTAATTTGCTAATCTGGCGAACAGTGATCGAATATAAGAACCATTTTAGAATCCCACATGCCGATTAGATCCACTGTGGGCACAGTGTGTGAGGGTGCGGTGCTGGACGCGCCTAAATTAACTGACTGAGTCTCTACTTTGCCAGAACAGTCAAATACTTTACCAAATGCTGTCCCAGTTCTCTATTCAAAACGCCAAGGTATGAAGATGCGCCAATCCCAGTAAGCTGCATGGCTGTCAATAGTGGCTGGTCGAGGATCTTAGCGCTAATCACCTGTATATGAACTGTTACACAACCATCCGTCCAGAACACCATGAAAGATCCTACCCCAATTGAGAGACTTGCTGCCCAAACGCTAGCGGCGCTTTATTGTGTCAGTAAGCGTCAGTAAACCACTCAGCTGGCTCTTTTAAAGCATGCGTGGTAAGAGTAACTAATATGGAAATGGAGCGATTTATCTCATGTTCAAAAGAACATGCACATTAGCTATCAGGCGAAGGGTGGGAGTATTTCCGAAATGGCTAACTCTGTAAACTGTGTGTGTATACCACTGTGGGTAAAGCATACCATGCATGGCAAAATGGCACTGTCCAAAACTGGCGCTGAGGCAACTGTGGTGTTCCACGAGTCATAGATGACAGTGGTGAAGGACGGATACGGATATGTGTACGGACGAATAGAAGTGCAGTTGTTGGTCAACTGACCGCCCAGATGAACCACGGAGATACCAACAGTGTCTCCCCAACGACCGTTCAGCGAACACTGCGACGCAAGCACTTCCAGAGCAGGCAGATGGTTCATGCACCGTCCTGACTGCCGTTCATCAGTGACGGAGGATGGAATTTGCACGACAGTACCGCAGCTAGATGTCCCCTGACTGGTGACAAGTGGTATTTGCAGATGAATTACGTATTATGCTCCATCAGAGAGATGGCCATGGGATCGTTGAAAGGGTCCAGGCCGGAGGAGGGTGTGTTGTGGACTGGGGTATATCTTCGTGGCCATCCCGTGCGTGATCTCGTCAAAGTGCAAGGCACACAATGGATCAACACAAGTATGCGTCTTTCCTTTAGGACCATTTCCATCCCTACATGAAATTTGTTTTTGCTCAACTCGATGCCTCTGCTACTCTACTACCTGGGACATTGCAACATGTCACACAGCTTGCAGAGTACATGTGTGGTTCAAAGAGCACCAGGACGAATATACCCAAGTGTCCTGGCCACCAAACTGTCCGATTTGCACCCAATCAAGAATCTATTGGACCACCACGATCAGGCTGTTGCACTGACTCTCTAGCGCAGCTGGCCAAGGCACTGGTGTCATTGTGGCTCCACATCCACGCCAGTACTTTCCATAATCTCTTTGACTGTCTTCATGCACGTCTCGCAGTGGTCAGCACTGCAAAGGGTGGTTTTTCAGGCGTTTGACTGCTGATCACATTAGTGTTACTGGACTGTATCTTTGAATCATGTGTAATATTTAGTGGCATATCCAAAACCTTCAGGTCAGGGATAGGGAAATGAAGGCAAGCTTTGGGGCAGGTCACAGTTGAACGCAATTTACTCTGAAATCACTACACAAAGAACAAACTTTCTTAAACTATATTTTCAAAATATTCCTCCAGGTGTTTCGATTTCGTGTATCCTCTTCCTCTGCGGCCATACTGCTCATTGTGTGCTGTACATTTTGGAGCCACGTGGTCATAGGTCGTCCTCTTCTTTTTCTCTCCTCCGGTTCCCACTTAAGTATCAATTTTTGTATTCTGGCTTCCTCCATTCGTGGTACATGCCCGTAACACTGTATTTCTTCCTATCCATTACGTCATACATTCTTTCTTTCATTTCCATTCTCCTTATTATTTCGACGTTCTTTATCTTCTCTTTCCTAGAGAGTCTTTCCGATCTTCTCCAGAAGTCCATCTCTAGAGCTTGTAATTTTTTAATGTGCTTCAGGTTAATTGTCCAGATCTCCGTTCCATACAGAACCACTCTCTATAATATAGATTTGTACATTAACTTTTTAGTTCTGGTCCTTACATTCCTGCTCCATAAGAATGAGTTAAGCATCCCAATGACCTTCCGTCCACTACTAATTGTTTTATTGATTTCTGACTCTTATTTTCCCTCGATTTCTAAAATGGATCCCAAATAACAGAAAGTGTTTATCTTTTTGATTTTTTCCCTTCGATGTATAGCTCATCTGAATTGTTAGTCAAGTATTCTGTTTTTTGGCAAGCAATCTTCAAACCCCAAGTTTTCTATGCTACTGCTAGTTGATTGCACATATAGTTAACAACATCCCCATCTTGTGCTACGACTACTTGATCATCAGCAAACAATAAATGATGTTGGTACACTCCATCTCTTATTTATAATCCAATACTATTACATTTACGAGACCAATTTCTAAGGCTAATATCTATATAGGTTTTAAACAATGATGGAGCCCCGTAAAAAACCTTTGCTTGTTTTAAATTTGGTTCAAATGGCTCCTAGCACTATGGAACTCAACTTCTGAGGTCATCAGTCCCCTAAAACTTAGAACTACTTAAACCTAACTAACCTAAGGACATCACACACATCCATGCCCGTGGCAGGATTCGAACCTGCGACCGTAGCGGTCGCGCGGTTCCAGACTGTAGCGCCTAGAACCGCTCGGCCACCCCGGCCTGCGTTTTAAATTTCTGTGAAAGTTTATTGGCAACTTTGACTTGACAAATGTTATCTTTATAGATCTGTTGTATTATTTTAATCAAGGAAGGGTTTATGATTGCCATATGTAGTGCTCTCCAAAGTAATTTTCTTGGAACGGTGTCATACGCTTCTTCCAGATCTACGAAAATTAATCTTATATTTTTTTGATTTTTCCCTATGTTTCTCCAAAGTCTGTCGTAATGTGAAAATATGGTCTACACATGATCTCCCAGCCGTGAAACCACATTGTTCTTCTTAGGTTCTAAAATTGTTTTCCAGTTGGTTTTTAATTACTTTCGCAAAAATTCTCACTAATGTGTTTGTAACACAAATTCCTCGATAGTTTGAACAAATTTTGCGATCCCCTTTCTTAAATACGGTATTAATGCAACCTAGCTTCATCTCGTTGGGTACTGAATCTCCATATATCATTTTGTTGAAGAGCTGAGTTATCAGTTTCACGATTTTGTCACCACCATTGATACAGTGTTTATTTAACAACTCTGTCATGTTACACGATGACAAGTGCCGATGCCGCTGTATCAGTACCATAGAAAAAATCGTGTTGCACTGTTAATGCAGCTTACAAATGACAGATGTACCGGTGGCTGGCGCCTCTTGCTGCAGGCAGTGTGGCCGCCGTGTCGCGTTTGGAGCCGGTGTCGCTCGGCCTGTGATTGCAGCGGCTGCCAGGTCGCCGCCTCAGTGCTAATGGACGCCGCGTGGCGCCGTGCTGCCGCTACGTGACGCCTACACGCCCCAGCCACTGTAGGCCTAACATTACCGGCCGGCTGGCCAGCCTGCCTGCGCCTCTGTCCACGTAGCCATGTCGCCAGAGCAGCAGCTCCGTGAGGCACTTAGCTGACAAAGCATAGCTCCCCGAGGTACATACCAGCACACGGCGTGCGGAGCTGATTTCATGTCGCTTAAGGTCGATTCTCCCAGCCCATGTACCAAGGTAGGCAAGAAATGGTTGTAAGTAAAGAAATTTCCAAAAGTAATGTTAAACGTCCAATGGGTGCTAACCACTGTAGTCCCTACTCTTGCAATCAGCAAGTTTCGGTTTCTCACAATTGTTTCTTGGAAATATTAGTTGTTTTTCTCTTCTGATGCTTTCGATTTGCTCGCGTGTGACAAAATTATTAGAATTTGCAACATAAAACTTATTACCTGCGTATATTATAATAATGGATATAAATTATACAGGGCATTAGGGATATGAGAGCAGATATTGTGAACACTAGTACCTTAATATGTATCCCCATTGGTGTGTTAGTTGTTTTTCCTGTGCATGGAACAATTTGCCAGCAAAACATCACATAATTTCCTGTTTGATGTTTTCTGAACGGTCGTAAGTGCGTCAATAAGTTGACTACGCCCGTCAGTATAGACTAAACGTTTTGTGTTCACGTGTCGAAGATTTAACACCTGACTTCCTCTTGCCGTACATACTTGCAGGTTCTAAGCAACCTACAAAGATACTACTTGTAATAGCTAGAATTATTACTCCGAAAATGAAGTAAATATCGGCACTTATACCTCTAAAACCCTATATGTATGTACGTTCCACATGCCTTCCTAAACCACTGGGCCGATTTCGTCCAAATTTAGTACGCATATCTCTTATTGTACGGAAACAATTTCTTTAGAGGTAAGAGCCACCTACCTATCAAAGGTCTGTGGGTGAAAAAGAAGTGAGAGCCCACGAAGCGTGAATATCCATACTTTAGTCGTCCAGTATTTCTTCAAAGTACTTTGTGACTTGCAGCAAACTTTACACATAACTTCAAACATCCATGAAACTTATTGTTGCTGACAACTCCCACAAAATGATAAAAGGAGAAACGTTTATCGACTAACACATTTTCACTGCTCATGCAGTAAAACTGTTGACTGAAGAATGACGTTTTAGTTTGTTACTTTGTTACTACAAACCATATTCGCGCCACGTTTTGCAGACGTAATTCACATATACCCTTTGATGTACAACCAAAATTATACCACTGTACGAAACAAAGTTCAGAAGATACAATCTCACAAATATTGAGATGCTTAAAAAGTTTCAACGTCATGTATGGCATTCAAAGTGATAACTTCTTTACTACTAACTCTATTCACAGCACATTTCTCATGCGGTACCTACAGGTGTCACTGAACGTACCTGCAAAAACATATTATTGCACGACACAGAGTTCAGGAAATATGACGTCAAATACTGAGATGTGTGAGAATCTGCAGCATCATGTATTTTCATTTCTTACCGCTTTACTACTAACTCTATTCACAACACATTTCGCGAGCAACAGCCACATGTAACACTGCATGTACCTGCAAAATTGTATCACTGTACAACACATAGAGCGGGAAATACGACGTCATAAATATTGAGCTGCAAGCCATGGATAAAAGTTTATCCTAAAGCTCTGGAATGACTTCAGTCAATTTTGATACACATATTGGTTACGATCTGGAAAGATATACTGTGGGGATAAGAACCATCAGCCTCCTCTTGAGGTATGCGTGACAATGAGGAATGAGAAGGGGGCAGGACGAGATGGGCAGATAGCAAGGTGAAACATGGATAAAGAAATAGATACGGGTCTGGAGAAGATGTGCAGAGAGAGCGGAGGATAAATGAACTGAGAGTGGGGGGAGGTGATGGACAGAGAAAGGAAAGAGGAGGAAATGGACAGAGACAGGGTGAGGAAGAGACAGGGAGAGAGCGTGGGGTAAGGAGACGAGCAGAAAGAGGGAGAAGGAAATGGACAGAGATAGAGAAGAGGAAGAGATGGATAGAGAGGATGGAGAAGGGATGGACAGAGAAATGAGAAAGGAGTCGATGTGCAGGGAGGAGGGGTCGGAGGAGATGGGCAAAGAGAGGGGTTGGAGGAGATGCAATTAAAGGGGTAGGAATCTCTTTGTAAATCAATGGGCGCCAAACTTACAAAGCTTCTGTGCTACCATACGTTTATAAATCCTACTGTGGAATACCGGTACTAAAAGGAACTAAGATGGAAATAAGAACTTCCTTTACAACATCTTACATGGGCAGAGAAATTAAACTGCATATAAGAAAAATAAACCGAAATTAAATTGTGCGTAAGAAAGAAACTGAATTGTAGTTAACGATAAATTACGACTGTAATCTTTTATCTGTCTTATGGACTTTATGATAAGGATGGCACTCGTCTTTGTCATCAACAAGTTCTTTATGTTGTGAGAGTAGGAAGTGGCTACCATTTGATCTTTCCTTTGACCAACAAGGGGCCAAATATTTTCGGAACTTGAAGAAAATGATTTTAATGATAAATTATTTTGTAAATTAATTAGTTCTAGCCCCACTGCGGAACTGTCTTCTTGAAAATCAAAATGCTCCATGACCCAAGTAGAGAACTGTTCAGCATAAACTTCCATAAAAATCGATCAGAGGGATTGCATAACAGCTGAGATACTTTTAAAATCTTGGAAGCATTTGATGAACTCACTTCTCAAATCGGAAAGCGCTTCAGCGTATAGTTTGCAGTCGTGCGAAGATGTTGAAGAGCGTTACTTTTCAAGTGTTTAAGTGTTTGTTTTAAATTAGCAAAGAGTTTCTATTAATCTTGGATCAGACGTTTCCCCATGGTTCCAGTGATTTTGAGAACGAAGAAATATCTGATATTGTTCCTCCAATTTATTTAGCCTTACCTTTAAGCTACAGTTTCATTATTCGCTAGTTTCCAAAATAAAACTTAGATTACCTTGTTATTTATTTAACTGTTTGGTGATGTCCGCAAGATCCTTTCTCTCTGACTACCATAGACGGAGCTCCACCAATTGCTAAACCCACCATCTTCCTTACAGGAGTATTGTCAGAGCTGATATGATCTTTAAGTTCTCAGTATATGTTCTGTTTTACAGCGCGTCCTGTTAGTGGTATAATCTTTACCAGCTCCTCTCTCGTTTCGAAATTATCAACAACCATTCTTGCAAAAATGGCAAACAGAGCTGTGTCAACTGTATCAGTCTCTTCGTCAAGTTGCACGAGAAAACAGTTGCAGCGACCAAAGTCAGTTTTAAGTTGTGAAATAACGTCAGAACTCACAACCTCAACCGTCCTCGCTAGTGCATTTGCTGAAATCTGTGTAGATTTAATAAGGTAATCTAAGTTTCATTTTGGAAACTAGCGAATAATGAAACTGCAGTTTCCTAATTTGCAGTTCTGATTAAATCATCGTCTTCGTACAGTTTCATATTCTGTGCAGTAAATATGGATCTGGGAAATACTCCTCAGTTACTACTTTATTGGCGTAATTATTTTAAACATAAGTGGTTGTTGAGCATTAACTTTGGATTTTAGAAGCCTTACCTTTTCTTTCATTACAGCAGAATTGAGTTGGAAATTCTTTTCAGTCCCTTAGCACAAACCTATCTTAGTACCAATGAGTGTATATAAATACCCACGTTAGGAAATGTCTGATATACACAAGGAACACATACTCCACACAGTTTGACGCATATAAAATCAACTATGAGGCTGACAGTGTAGCTGCACGGGAGTAAAAAGTAGTTGTGAGCGCAGTCTGAGCTCAGAGTTACAGTCCAGGTTGGCCACCCTGAGCGATGGAAAATGTCCCCGCGAAATACTTGTACCTCGCGATCGGCGGTTTCGGCATCACTGCTTTAGAGCGTGTCGCACATTTCCAGGGGGCGAGCCATTCAACGGCCGCACCAAAAGCACAAAGTATTTTTGCTTCATGATTTCTTGTTGGATCTACAAAAAGAGTTGTATCATTAAATTTACCTTTTAAAAATGTGCTATTCTGGCGAAAAAATAGAAGAGTTCTATTTTAAAAAGTTGATGCCTGTGTCTCGTTTATTCACAAAGCTATTGTAACGTAGTGATGATTACATCATGAGCCCTTGGGCGCTGTTCATGTAGATGAAAACAGCTTATAGTTGTCTTCAACGGGCCGAAAATAATCTGAGGTGAAAGAGTTAGGCGCCTGACCTGTAAAAATTACCTTCTGGACAACGTCGGAATCTGTGCGAAGCTGTTCGTGGATCGTGTTCTTGAGTACAGTTTTGTAGCGAAATGGAGCAAGATCTGGAAAAGATGGACTCTTAGCACGGGGATTGACGTGACAGAGCTGCACATCGAACTCCCGTGGCAGGCAATGCAACAAAGGTGATGTCCGGCACGGCGTGGTTTGCTGCTAAAATTCTGATAGCATTACTTCCTACAAGAGTCAACCAATATATGTTTCATTAACTTCTCTGCTATTTTAACGGTACAGTTCTGTTTCCGTTCCACAGCAGACAGAATATTCTTTTTCGAAGTAGAAGTCTTATTGTATTTTTTATTTTCATTTCCTTGTGACAAGTGAGAATCGAGCTGCCAGTTCGAAAGTAGTTGGAAGGAAATTAAAAAAAAAAAGAAATAAAATAAAATAAAAACAACTCAGTGGAGAAAATGGGCTAAGGATAGGCTACAAGTATGTGAATCTCATAATCGACTGTCTAGCCACTGCAGATCTAGTGATATTTCCAGACTCCATAGATGCGACGGGAAAACCAGTTGACCACCTGAAGATAGCGAAGGCTGGGCTTCTGATCTCCTCTGAAACCACGTGTTGTCAAGGTTGTTTCGAGTACGCTGCAAAAGTTTTGCTGGGAATCCATTTCACATGCTCCATAAAGCCACGATCTCTCCCCAAGCGATTTCCATATCTTTGGAATCCCGAGGAAAGACATTCGTAGCCGTCGATTTGCTTCGGACGAAGAGCAGCACGCCTCAGCACAATCGTGGTTGCATAGTATAATCTTACCTTCCCACACATCATATTAAAAGTCTCTGCCTCTGCACAAGTTTTGAAAGTTCCATGAGGCGTAAGATATATTAAAGAAAAACTTTTTAGTTATCTTCATTTTCTCTTGTGGTCGGCTCCAAGTCTTGCGTCTAGGGGTACACTCTTGCGGCTGACATTATGATTTAATGTTGTGAGTTCCTGATGACCAAATAACTGATGACGATTTGCCTGTATTATTCTTGAATTTTATTCTTCGTCACATCATTAAATATCACATCGTCATTAGAATTTCCCCTTCTATCACACAACAAATTACATTATTAGTGACACAATCAAAAACACGCCTGTCTCCATAAGAAGCATACCCACTACTACCTGCATTCTGCGGTACTCACGATATTCCAAATAGTTTTCAAAGAAAAAGAATTTACAAACTTTCTTCACAAAAGAAGACTTGTCACCAAGATATAACATTATTTTATAAATGAATCCAGAAATAGATTTGACAGTGAACCTTAGATTGTGTAATTAATACAAATAATATGAGTGCTAAGTATGCCAGATGCTTCGTAATTTCAAATATTTGTACAAGGAGAATAATTTTAGCTGTATAGATTGTAACAACTTAATTTCTTTTTATATATTTTAGCATGAAATATAATACTACGTATACAAAATCGAGTGAAATTCTTTCAGTGAAACAGCTGATACTGTGTTCACCTGTACAAGAATCGATAGAATACATAGTATCGGTTATTTCTATCAAAAAGGTAAAACATTTTTCCATGAACGCATTGACCGTTTTGTCTCACAGTGGGATAGATGTATTAACAGTAATGGCGATTATTTGTTTAAATAATTACGAGTTTATTTTCTGTCTCATTTTCATTTGACTCCTCCTTTGGTCTGGAGAGTTGTATCCAAATAACTGTGATGAGCTGTTGCAGTAACTATAGTTTGTTACGATGTTTGTATTGTTTCCGTAAAATGTTGTAGTCTAGTAGCTATGATAATTTTCGTTCTGTTCCTTTTCTCAATAAGTCTGAGCATGACCGCACAGCAGTTGAAACCGATAGGCTTGAAATGATTATAGCTATCTAGGCACATAAAAATATTTTATTCATTAGGTTGAGATAATGTACTCCTCAATCTATTTTGATTTTCATGGAATGTTTATGTGCCTTGCAACTGAGCCTGCATGCGTATGCAAGCATCTCTAACGGGAGAGCTCTACAGGAACCTACTGTCCATTCATGTCCACCAAGTTTTTTCGCCTCGAACACAACACAGTCCTCTCGTAGCTTCAGCAAGACAATGCACCAGTCTGTCGCTTCTGAAATATTACCCTATACTTATGTGGCCAGTAACATAACTTGATCTCCGATCTGTTTAGCACCTTGACTGAAATGTACGAGATGGACCTGACTTGAACAAAAGTCAAATCAGTCTACTTGTGTTTTGCGTGGCATGATGGATGAGGACTGCTTCTCAATGCTTTCGTTATCACGTGAACTTCATACGCCGCCGCCATCTACAGGACGTAAAGGGGCACTACTATGAAGTCGCCTGATACTCCATTCGCTCGGCCATGTGAGCACCATGTTAGTAGCACATCAGTTAATTCTAAGTCTACAGCTCGTGAGTCAATGTTACTAGATGTTGTATCATGATAGCGCTAAACAGTGATATACATGATATACAGTACACGACAAGTAGTATAGTACTCGGAAGACATAGATGACGATATAACTTCCTACCCGTATACTCACTCCATCGGTGGGTATGCAGCTTATGCAAGTCTCTTTGTCAGTGTAAAGTGTGTGTTAGAAAACTGAACTACCCCATGAGTAGTGAAAGTAAAGCACCGAACGCTGTATAGACAGGTAAGTTTAGCGGTATAAATTTCGACACAAACATACACACACACGCGCGCGCGCTTACGTAATCTAACCGCAATCGGAATGGATGTTGCTTAGCTATTATTCAAACAGTGAGTAATCGCTGATTCAGCAAGAAATCGACTAAGAATTATGTAACCTGTCTACTTTCGGTTTATAGCTTCCAGCAGTACAAATCAGCATGTTCCCTCCGACATGTAATCGTTGATCCTAAAAATAACAGAATAACTGAAACATTTAGATCACCACAGAGTTTATGACTAACATTTTCACCTACTATCTCACTAGATTTGCACATCACTCCATAGTATATTGAGAAAGAAGAGGTCGTCTATCGTTATCTCTTAGCATCTAGAAATTAATTTCGTAAAAGAGAAAATACTTGTTGCTAGTGGTTTGCAATTGCAGACGTCCCTCAATGAGTTGTCTCCGATGTATAAGAATATTCGCAAGCCGCAGCTCGCATCAATAACCAATTGTAATATGGCGGCTTTGCTGTATGCCGTTGCATTACGCACAAATAACAAAGAAATGACTACGTTTGGAAGGAAATGATTCAGAAACGAATTTTATTAATGTATAGATATACTGTTACCAAAAGAATGCAGTCCAATTACAAGCCTACGTGGTCCTCAGAGTCATACATACTAGAATAAATTATACAAAACCGTAATCGGAACAACATTCTCTCAGCACACAACATTAAATAAGGACTTTCATAATTCAAGAGAGGATGATGACTTTGAATCTACAGTACCACTGAATGAAACGACAATATTCTCCCCTGCATTCAGCTTCCATAAAAAAATATAAAAAAATATAAAAATTCAGCAAACCTACGACGTTCCATTTCGCCATGCGGATGATATTGCCGCTCGTCTCAGCGCGAAGTAATCGCGAATAAACTGTGCAGAAATTCAGAATACGCTCCCGAAAGAACCTATACAGTATCTTAACATTAACCACGGCAAGGAATTGGAATGATCTCATCCTATTTATTCACATTCGTAGGAACTCCGAACAGCTCGCATGAACCTGACAAAGCCAGTTTTCCCCCGAATCAAACAATAGTCTAGCCAGAACAAGAACAGAGTACAGACTGGCGGAAGGATGTTCGGACAAGGAACACGTCTCGTGGCTTATACACCATAAATCTTCATACTGTTTGAGACCCAAGTCGACTTCCCAGCGATGCGAAAATTGCTCAGTGGACACATAAAGAGGTTTGTCAGACAGCTTATTTCGATCAATCGGAGTATAGCAGAGACACGGAAAATATCGCAAAGATAATATCCCGGTTTATGATAAGCGACGATATAGTGGGTAAAATGAAACTGTCAACAGGCAACTTTTATCATGCAGAACGTCCACCAGAGTGCTTTAGTGTTGCTCGTGTATAGTGTTGGGGAGTGTTACACTCTTCAGAGAGGCACAGCGACGGTGTGGGCAGTCATCGGGTATGGTTTCACGTCAAGTTAGGTACTGCATGAGCAAACTCAGACGCCATAACGATACGTCACGGACATTCTGCTGCAAAGTGCGGTGCTTCTCATGCGACAATATCGTGGTGTCTTTTGTGAGGATGACGATACCTGTTCGCACATATCACGTGTCTCTAGGAACGGTCTGCACGACGCTGAGGTTCTCCTGTAGCCTGAAAGGTTCGCAGGTCAGTTCCCTACAGAACATGTGTGTGACTAGCTTGGACGTCAACCCCGTCCCACGTCAGTATCCAGGATATCATGGACCAGTTCCAAAAGCTGTGGTCCAGGTTGGCTCAAGGATACAACGGCTTTATGACACCCTTCCCAGTAGACTTAGTCCATGTAATCTGACCAGAGATAGTGAAACGTCTTACTGGTAAGATGGTTCACACTCCAAGATATTTGTCAATTATTGACAACATTTTGTAAGTACTGCAATAACCTCAATTACCCTCTCAACCCGTGAATTTTTATTTCATTTACTCCTCCCTTTCTTGGTGCTTAACATTTGTCGCAGCCAGTGTAAATCACAAAAGTTAACTGTACTGAATCTACGCCATGCTATATTTGTAGTGTTTCAAAAAAGTTTGCTTTTCCTTCTCTACAAATCAGAACTGTCACATTTCACATTTAAAATTTGCAGTTTCTGGTTTCATGTACTTACTCGGTCGTCCCTAATCACTTATTTTGATACATCCCGTACCATGACTGTTCACTTCACTACGATTTGTATAGCGCGTACCACAAATGTTATTTCATACCTCCTGATGCGCTGTTTACGCCATAAGTTAAAACAGATGCATCTTAATGCAACTACCATATGAGACTTCATCATCGTCGCTCAGGGAACCACCTTGCGTGACGTATACTACCACTACATACTCGACATAAACATGAAGTTACTTGTGATGTAGTTGTGAATTACTTCATCGTTACTTGGTAATATTATCGCTTCTTTTATAGAAATGAAATGCCTCTCTAAGTGATGTAAGAATAAATGTATGTACTGCTGTATACAAAGGCCTGGGTTCATTGGGAAACATAATGCTTATTGGAATCTATGTTATTAGATAACATGAATTCTCAAAATATGTACTGTAACTGAATTATCTGAAATAGTTATTTTCATTTATGAGCTTCAGTGTACCAGTCAAGTGTATTGCATGCGTATGCCAGTCAATCTTTAGTCAAAAGCGTAGCTGCTGTGTACTTTGTATGCCAACATGTAGTTAACGACTCTTCTTATAAACAATAGCAACAAAGGCCGATACGTGGCGAATTGACACTGAATCGCTGACACAGTGAGCCACATCCATAAACCAGTCAGAGGTACGCTGAGCACAGGTGCACGCGTAGTGCGAAAACGTGGTGTACCGTGCAGTGAGTATAAAAGTTGTCATGCTTTTTATTGCCTTAGCATTAGGTAAAACATGAATTATATTGATCATGCGTCAGCTAAACGTGTAACGAATTAAATTAAGCTAAATCGGTAATTCAGAAAGAAAGATAACGAGATAACTGTATTAATGTCGCCAAATTACATTCCACTGTACTGAATTTAATGGGCTAAAATTCGGCTCGACAGTCGATGACGATCGTTAATTTGAACCGTGCGTCGACAATAGCCTAATGGATGACAATATACATATTTACATCCTGCCGGCCGAATAACTGTTTGCGCGTTAAAGTTGCTGTTACTTGCTAATCATAAGCTACCAGGTCTACTTTCCTGTTGCCAGTAAAAGTAGATAGAATTTTAAATTTTGAAGTTTTCATGAAGGCAGTTTTAAAATTTATCATTTATTTTAACTACAAAGAAAACGAAAACTTTATTCTCGAAAGTAATTTGGATATATGTAAAAATCTGCGTGGAGAACGCCACAAAAATACACACACCATGTGATACACGGTGTAAATTATAGTCTGACGACGGATTTAATACGATATATCTATCAGATGACTTTGCAGAGCCGCACGAGGGAGTTAGCTACGTTGATTTTCTATACTCCATTATCGAATTGATAGACTCAGGAAAATATTACGTAAAGAAAAAATGGCCAGTAGACAGAATTGTCTGAGAAACAGATTGGGGGAGCCAGAAAGTGTGTATTCCTTGCGAGTTATGGACGGTTTTGCTAGATGATTGGCGCTTTTACTCCTTAAGTATTTTGTGGTATTTAACACTGTCACATGTCAGCATTTATGCCTTATTGCTGCCTTGGCTAGTCACAATGCTTATCAGCGTGATGCATGCAACATCTAATTGATATATTCTCTTGGGACACGTACAGCATGCTCAGCGGCCTCTCCCGACGGAGGTTCGAGTCCTCCCTCTGGCATGGGTGTGTGTGTTGTTCTTAGCATAACTCAGTTTAAGTAGTGTGTAAGTCTAGGGACCGATGACCTCAGCAGTTTGGTCCCTTAGGAATTCACAAACATTTCACCATTTTTGAAGAGCATACTCAAAATTCAATGATAATTTTTTCATATAGACTTACTGTTTTCTGTCCCAATGGTGTTAGGTTTCGAGGCCCGAGGGTGTCTTTCATTTAGCTTTCCGGTCTCCAACGATCAAAGGTTGCCAAAGAGTCCCGAAGGTTTCAGGTTGCCGATACCTGTTCAGTCTCAAAACTTTGACAAACGTCCTCTGAATTTTGACGAACGAATCAGATGTTGAAGAATTCAAGAGAGCTCTGCCAACAAATCCCGTATTCAAGAGGACATGAGTCGTGTGACTGCTGGAGAATGCATGTACTTACTCGGTCGTCCCTAATCACTTATTTTGATACATCCCGTACCATGACTGTTCACTTCACTACGATTTGTATAGCGCGTACCACAAATGTTATTTCATACCTCCTGATGCGCTGTTTACGCCATAAGTTAAAACAGATGCATCTTAATGCCACTACCATATGAGACTTCATCATCGTCGCTCAGGGAACCACCTTGCGTGACGTATAATACCACTACATACTCGACATAAACATGAAGTTACTTGTGATGTAGTTGTGAATTCTTATTATGAACGCAGAACACTGAATGCTTCACATCGAATTTTATTGCAGATGTAACTGAAAATAGATTTGATTCATGAGGTCTTCCACAAACCATAGGTATTCTGCTTTGCAAGCCAAGAACTATCTTGATGCTATTAATGTATGACGTACTGTGACAAGATTTAAGTTGAAACTGTTATGTTTCTAATGCAGCCAATGGGAGAGGTTAACCGGAACGTATCGGCTGAGGGAAATAACCCTAAAAGAAAATTCTGTTCCTTCTAGAAAGGGGATCGAGCAAATGGCTGGTAAGCAACTCTCGAGAAACACACGCCACCTCTAGTACCGCAAGCAGCCTCAGACACAGGATTGTCTTAAAGATAAATGACAAACTTCAAGATTTCGTTACGTTATCATTTCTGTCCACCTACGCGCTCATCCGGTTATACTGCGCCGTGCTGTAGCTTTTTGTAATCAACTGCTCACTGTCTTTCGTGCGGAACGAGTACCAATATTTGAAACCGGATATTATTTTTATGACGGTGGTGGTAGCTTCTCACTTCCTAAACCGATTTTTTTTTGTACGTGTACGACTGATTTATTCCATACTTAATCATTTTTCTTGCGTATCGGCTTGCTGCTCTCCCTGTCCTCGCATTTAATGATCCAAGCTTCTATTTGAAATGAGTGGGAGTACATTCCCCATAATTCTATGCATATATTGATTCTTATTATGAGCGCAGAACACTGAATGCTTCACATCGAATTTTCATTGCTGATGTAACTGAAAATAGATTTGATTCATGAGGTCTTCCACAAACCATAGGTCTTCTGCTTTGCAAGCCAAGAACTATCTTGATGCTATTAATGTATGACGTACTGTGACAAGATTTATGTTGAAACTGTTATGTTTCTAATGCCTGAACTAAACTGGAATGCTGAGAAACCTTGGGCCTCTCAGCTTCTTGGC
Source organism: Schistocerca cancellata (assembly GCF_023864275.1). NCBI lineage: Eukaryota > Metazoa > Arthropoda > Insecta > Orthoptera > Acrididae > Schistocerca > Schistocerca cancellata. The sequence continues at coordinate 278,201,383 of NC_064628.1, forward strand.
CTAGTATCGTCAAGCAACAATGTTAGAGCTGGTATGGGTCTCTACCTGTAAACTGTTTGGTAAGTTCGAACCAACAGATGTAATAACCGGAACGATAGTCCACAGATGGTAATCATCAACACCTTCTTACTAACAAATGTTCTTCGATAATCTTATTCAGCATGCTCTCTGCTTCCTTCCAGCTATTCGCTCGAGAAGAAAGAAAAAACAACTCCATTACAGGAACCTAAGACCATATGTACTCAGTGTACACTCAGTTCAAAGTATCTGGGAAAACTGTGAACTACAAGCTTCACGGTAGCTAAACACTGTAGCCATTGGAAATGAAATTATAGAATCACTGTTGCGGTCACGCGTCACTTAAATAGCGTGGACTACCTACACACCGAACGCAAAATAAAAACTCACGATTGTTTTGACGGATTAAACTGCTTCACAGGACTGAGGTATGTTATCGAATCATACCACTGACTGATAGAAGGGGAGTTCATCAGTAAAAAATTAGTAATGAAGCGGGAGAATAAAATTTCCTAAGTTCGAACAGCCGGCGTTGCTTAATCAGATGAAAGTGTCAACAGCCACTAGCGGGGATCAGTAAGCGTTTCAGCAGCGTTAGCCAGTCAGGAAACGTACCAACACCGTTACTAGGTCAGGAATACAGCAACCACGACACTGTCGTGTGCGACTGTGAGCGACCTTAGCAAGAAGATGGTCGGAGGGCCACAGACAGAATTGCCTTCGTTATTCTCGTAACGTTATATGAGAGACACTAAGTAGGACGCAACATCACTTAGCAGGAATTTGAATAACCCGTAAATTAGTTCAGTAAATGTAGCTGAAATGAAGACAGCTGAGAAGAGCAGAGCCGATTCGGTCATTAAAACTGACGTCGTCGAGAAGGGCCTCTCCTGGACGACACTAGGTTAGCGCACTCAATCAGCAGGATCGCTGTCATTCACGTCGTGAGCGTTAGATTCTCTGCTTGTTGGTGAGTAACGTCGTGTGTGAGATTTTTCTAGTGTAGGACTTACAGTTCCTGCCCCCCAAGAAGATCGGCGTTTCGTAGCAGCTGATGATGAAGTCCAACATCCAATACTGAAATAAGCGCAGCATCCAGCAATGATGGGTAATCCAGCGTCTTCCAACACGGTTCCGATCCAGAGCACAAGCTGTCCTAAAAACTGCAGCGTCGTACGAATCTGGCGGCTTAGCGCAGCGTCGAACCGGCTTCAGCATTTAGCACGACGTCATGGCATCCAACATGGCGGTCCACCCGAGTGGACAACATGGGCAGTGACTGAGTACTCCCCGAAACGGCGTATGAATCAGAACAACCACGTAGCGGTCACTGCCACCTCCAAGCAGGGCTACCGATGTGGCGTGCCTACCTTGGAGCAGGTGGCAAACCGCCGCACTAGGGTATCATCGACTTCCACTCCGAGCTGATGCAAGCGTCCTTGGCTGCCATGAGGCCGCTGTTGGATTCAGCGGATTCATCTCGAGATTGCGTGGACCCCAGGCATCGGTGAAGACACAGGAATGACTTCTATTCAAGTAATAAATGCAATAATCTTGAACACCACTTTACTACATCTAACGACATCAACAGGTCCTGGGTCAGCGTCTTGGAGAAATAGTAGGGATTTCCACCATGGTCAAGACCAGCCTCTACAATCTACAATGCTCTGCTAAACTTTGTACTTCTGCAAACACTTCCGTGGTGACAGAAATATAGATAAGTGAACGCCAATCATATCGACGTATTACCAGTCACTATGATAGGAACAAACGTAATGCAAGTCAGATTGCGATGTCTTAGGAAACTTCAGACCCATACTATGAATGACATAATTCGTGAAAATTAAAAAAAAGTGTCTACATATATACACTGACAGAAAAAAACTCAACGCCAAAAAGTAATTAATATAGAGTAAATAAATTCCAAGAATACATTTGTCTAAGTAACAAATTTAAGTAATTAACATTACAAGATCACATGTCAACGTAAGGGCGATATAAGCTATTGTAGATGTGGAATGCTTGTACATCAATAACCGGTGTAACTGCCAGAATATAGAATTCAAGCATGCAAACGTGCCTAAACAGTGTTGTACAAGTGGCAGAGTCGGTCAATACAGATACCGTTATTGCTGTTTATGGATGACGCTGGAGTTTTCGTCCGATGGTGTTCCATATGTTCGTGATTAGAGACAGATCTAGCAATCGAACAGGCCGGCGCAACATTTCGACACGCTGTAGGGCAAGGGTGACAACAATCGTATGTGGGCGAGCGTTACCCCATTGGAAATCATCCACTGAAATGCTGTTCACGAATGGCAGCACTGCAGGTCGAATCACCAGAATGACATACAGATTTGCAGGCAGCGTGTGTGCGATAACCACGAGAGTACTCCTGCTGTCATACGAAATCGCGCCTCAGACCATAACTCCAAGTGAAGATCCATTGTGTCTAGCACGCAAAGAGATCGGTTGCAGACCCTCAACTTGCCTCCTTCTAATCTACACACGTGGTCGAGCGTTATCCTGATACAAAGCATCCCGTGGAATGCTGTTCATGAACGGCAGAACAGCAGGTCGACTCACAAGAATGACATGCCTACAGATTTGCAGTCAGGATGCGCGGGATAACCACGAGAGTGCCTCCCCTGTCATACGAAATCACGCCTCAGACCGTATCTCCGGGTGATGATCCAATGTGTCTAGCACGCAGACAGGTTGGTTGCACGTTCTGAATTGGCCTCCTTCTAACCAACAAGCGATCATCACTGCCACCGAGGCAGAACCAGCTTTCATCAGAAAATGCAACAACCTCCAGCCTGCCCTCCAGTGAGCTCTCGCTTGACATAATTGAAGTCGCAAAAGCAGGTGGTTTGCAGTCAAAGGAATGCACGCTACAGGGCGACTGGGTCGGTACTGTCCTGGAAGTTATAGACTAGTAATAGTTCATTGTTCCACTGTGGTGCCAACTGTTGCTTAAATTGCTCCTGCAGATGCAGTACGATGTGTACGATGTGCCAGAGCCTTATGCCGAACACGATGGTCACCCCTCACGGTAATGTCACGTGGTTGTCTTGAGCCCGGTCTTCTTGCGACCCTACACTGTCGTGGCCACTGCTCCTAGCAATCATGTACATAGGCTACATTCCTGTCAAATCTTTCTGCAACTTCGATGAAGGACTATCCAACATCTCGTAGTCCTATTACACGACCTCGCTCAAACTCAGTGAGGTGTTGCTAATGACGTTTTTGTCGCCCTAAAAACTTTCTAAACTAATGCCAACTCACCAAGTCCAGTCTCAAAGGTAACTAACGCTCACAACCGTTACAGAGTGTTTATAAATCAAACTTGATTTGAATCCTCATAGTCGCTTTAATACAGCCACTCATTTGCGACGAGTGCGAAATTTAAACAGACATCATATATCACATGTATGAACATGTTAACCAAATTCTGTTACGTCGCACAACTACTTCTTGGTGTTGCAATTTTGTTTTTTCGTTACTGCATGTATGTTGCAAATCCCCTCACAAACTGCTGTACGATTTCAAATGTCCAAATGTATGTGAATTCCTAAAGGACCTAACTGCTGAGGTCATCGGTCCCTAGACTTACACACTACTTAAAAACTTTGAATTATGTTAAGAACCACACACATCCATGCCCGAGGGAGGACTCGAACCTCCGGTGGGAGCGGCTGCGCAATCCGTCACAGGGCGCCCGAAACCCAGTGGCCACTACGCACGGCTGACCGATTTCAACCAATCTTGGTACACATATCACATATTTTATGGAAAGTATCGATGTGGTGGCCACTTATCAAAGATGAAGAGAGGAGAAAAAGAAGTGGAGCTCACTACGCACGAATTCGCAGATTTTTATTTTACCAGTATTTGAGAATGAAAGCTCTTTGTTACTTGCATCAAACTTCACACACAACTTCAAACTTTTATGAAACTTTTTCTCGCTGTAAATCTCCACAATATGTTGAATGAAAAAAAGTTAATCGCTTAACGCATGTTCGCTGTTCTTACAGTGAATCTGCCGCATCAGGCATGGCGTTTCAACATATTACTTCTTTACTACTATCTGTATTCACGACACGTGTTGCAGACGGTATTTACATGTACCATTGAATGAGAGTGCAAAATTATATCTTTGTACTGCAGGCTGTTCAAGAGACGTAGCCGCGCGCGATTAGCCGAGCGGTCTCAGGCGCTGTAGTCCTGGACTGTGCCGCTGGCCCCGGCGGCGGTTCGAGCCCTCCCTCGGGTATGGGTGTGTGAGTTCGTCCTTAGGATAATTTAGGATAAGTAGTGTGCAACCTTAGGGACTGATGAACGTAGCAGTCAAGTCCCTTAAGATTTCATACTCATTTTTTTTTTTTTCAAGAGACGTAACATAGTGATTGAGATGACTGGAATCAAAACTACAGGGTGAAATTAGCTACAGATACAGGTGAAATTTTTGTACAAATGGGTGTGAATTATTTGAAAAATATCTTAAGTATATGTGGCATGTGGGTACTTTGTCAAAGCTGCGTATATAAAGCTCACTCAGAATCCCTGGATTAATTTCGAGCAACAGTGGTACACTCATTACTGCATAGAAACAACCACTGCGGGGGTGAGAATCAGCCACGTCCAACTGGAGGCGGGGTGATAACTTGGAGAGAGAAGGGGGTGAAGACATGGAAAGAGAGGGATTCGGAAAGATCACGTGGGAAGACAGAGATGGAGACTGAGGAGACTGAGATCATGGACTCAGATGCGAGACAAGAGGAGATAGACACAGTGATGCGGAGGGGTAAATGGAAAGAGAAATGTAAACGGAGATGGACAGAGGGAAGGGGTAGGAGGAGATGTATAGAGGAATGAGAGAGGAGGAGATGGACAGAGGAGGATGAGGAGGTGGACTGAGAGAGGATGAAGGAAGAGATGTACTCAGAGAGGGTGGAGCAGAGACAGGGGTAAGAGGAATAGGAGATGGGCAGAGAGAGGAGGGAGAAGGAGATGGACAGAGAAGAGAGCGGAAAACATGGACAAAGAGAGGGGAAGGAGAAGAGAAGCGAGTAGCATTGCAATAAATGCATATCTGGGCGATGCTGGGTACTTAGCTAGTACAATAAATGTATTTTGTCTTGTGTTATTCAAATACCACCGCTGATGTGTGAACGCCGGAAGATATTCCGAAAAAATAAACTATTGTAAAAAGCTAACTTCAAATACATAGATATTAACGTGACACGTTGACAATTTGAAATTGTCCTCTGAATGTTGATGTCGATGCAGAAAGACGATGATTATATACATTTCCTAAGTGAAGTAATGATGCCGAATTTACTGGGAAATATATGTCCCAGCACATTAAAAAACTAATCTCTGCGGTTGAAGATGAGCAGACCTATGCAGCACATCCATGTGCTATTCTTCGAACCATGATTCACAGGTCTTCAAGTAGTGAACAGAAACATTATCATGATACACGGAAAATATTCAATTTCAAACAGTTTCAGCAACGATGGGAGTATGTTATCGTGTCTAATGCTGTCATAAGCTACTGTATTTATTTCTCACTGAAAAAAGTAATGAAACAGCTCAAACAAAATAAAATGCTCCAGAGATACAAAATGCTGCACTGAATATTTACTTTGTCACAAAAAAGATTTTAAATGCTGGTTGACGAGCACTCAAGAGGTCCATGAAGTCCACATACACGTGAATCACATGTAGAAAGAAGTTTTTCACAGATTCGTGCGCCAACTAACGTTTCACTGAACTATTCTCAGTAAGGTTGTTGTAACACGTGTCCTGTGTACACAGCACGGCAGAGAAGAAAGATGACTGTACCTGTAACTGACTGTGATAAGAAGTTAAAACAACATTTAACCGTAGTACACACTAAGGTTCTGAAAATCCCTACCTGATACTTTCGTTCTGGTCTACCAGAGTGAGGACTGGATTTCTTGCATGAGAGACTTATCTACTTCCTAATAATACTCTATAGCTGTCTATGAGACCTGGGTAGCGCGAGTGACGAAATGCGCGAACTTCTGAACGTCTCAAATTATGTTCATTTAAAAGTAGGCCCTTTTCGTTATTTCTAACGAGTTTCGATTGGATGTTTGGAGATTTTTGAAGACGAACTATTATTTTATTAAGGTTCCGAAGTACATGATACATGTACGAGACTAACAACTGTATTTGTTACAATCGTTAAACTTCTCTGATCAATCACTCATGACACCACAATATTTTTCTCTAGTAGTGCAACAGCTTCAAAATTTTTAGGGCTCTAGAAGGAAAGCCTTCGGATGACTCGACTCACCTCTTGTACCGTCTATCGCAGATTTTGTGAGGACGGTTGTTAGGGCTGCAGTAGCTGAAGGGAAGAGGAAGAAGTGTGGGCGGCCGCCGCTGTCGTTAAGACGCGAGGAACAGAAAGCGGAGGACGTGACACGGAGACGACGCACTGGCAGAAGACAGAAGTCTGGCTGGAACGTGACCATCTGCAATACGGCCAGTCTGCCCACACCCTCAGGCATGTAGAGGTACCTGCAGCAGATGCTCTACTGCAGTAGAGTACCTGCGCCATGTGCGACCCCGAATACACTCATTACAGTCATTCTAGACGATTGAAATGAATCTCAGGTAAGTGAATGGATTCGCTGGGGCTGTCAAAATTCTGATGCGAGGTGAGGGTGATATTCTTTCCAGCCTGGCAGTAAAACTCATTATTTTCCGAGCAAACACAATTATTTTTGTGCGTATTGTTGTTTATTCACTGTTTAACAGTGAATAGATTCTGTACGGTCTTCAACTATTCCACACAGGGTTACCATTACCTCCTGATTGGGCACAAAATGTTTTCCAACCACATATTACTTTAGATTGTACTGTAACTTCATTTTGGCGTTTTTCTAGATGGCTATTGTGACTATTGTAGGTTAACAACAGCCCCGGAACCACCGCTCATGCACTATGTGATCAAAAGTATCCGGACACCTGGCAGAAAATAACTTGCAAGTTCGTGGGCGGCCTACATCGGTAATGCTGGAATTCAATATGGTGTTGGCTCACCCTTAGCCTTGATGACAGCTTCCACTCTCGCATGCATACGTTCAATCAGGTGCTGGAAGGTTTCTTGGGAATGGCAGCCCATTATTCAGGGTCTGCCGCAGTGAAGAGAGGTATCGATGTCGGCCGGGGAGGTCTGGCACGAATTCGGCGTTCCAAAACATCCCAAAGGTGTTCATATCAAGGCTCCGTGCAGACCAGACCATTACAAGGATGTTATTATCGTGTAGTCACTCCGCCACAAGCCATGCATTATAAACAGGAGCCCGATCGTGTTGAAAGATGCAATCGCCATCCCAGAATCGCTCTTCAACAGTGGGAAGCAGAAAGATGCTTAAAACATCAGTGTAGGCCTGTGCTGTGATAGTGCCACTCAGAACCACAAGGGTGCAAGCCCTCTCCATGAAAAACATGACCACACCATAACACCACCGCCTCCGAATTTTACTGTTGGTACTACACACGCTGGCAGATGTAGTTCACCGGGCATTCATCATACCCACAGCCTGCCATCGGATCGCCACATTCTGTGCCGTGATTCGTCACTTCACACAACGGTTTCCCACTGTTCAATCGTCCAGTGTTGGCGCTCCTTATACCTAGCGAGTCGTCGTTTGCCATTTACCATTGCGGAGTATGGCTTATGGACAGCCATTCGACCATGAAATAACTGTCATAGTGCTTGTAGTGTATCCTGATGCATTTTTGAATTCCTGGCGGATGGTTTGGATATATATCTGCCTATTACACATTACGACGCTTTTCAACTGTCGGCGAACTCTGTCAGTCAACAAACGAGATTGACCTGTACGCTTTTGTGCTGTACGTGTCCCTTAACGTTTCCACTTCACTATTGCATCGGAAACAGTGGACCTAGGGATGTTTAGGAGTGTGAATTTCTCGCGTACACACGTATGACACAAGTGACACCCAATCACCTGACCACGTTCGAAGCACGTGATTTTCGCGGAGCGCCCCATTCTGCTCTCTCAAGATTTCTAATGACTACTGAGTTAGCTGATATGGAGTATCTGGCAGAAGGTGGCAGCACACTGCACCTCATATGAAAAAGTACCTTTTTGAGGGTGTCCGGATACTTTTGATCACATAGTGAAGGTCTACGTGAGTAGGGGCGCTAGTCCAGACAATCATGCATCGCATAAAGTAAGACTTCTGAAGTAACTGTAAATGTCTAAGTCGAGAAATTTATTTGTTCAATTAGACCAATACTCAACTCTCACGTGGTCTTTTAGAAATAGTCCTAGCCTACGCTAGTCCCGCTGAGAGACTAAGTCCTCATACATGAACGATGTCACCTTCACGCCGGCGCAGTCACTGCTCCGTGTGACGTTTGCGTTGGGGCTTCGCTGCTGATTCCTTGTCGGACTCGTCATCAGCGAGAATGACTGTTCCTTCGACAGAGCATTATGAAATTTGGTTTCATTTCCCTTATATAAGTAACATGGACCATTTCCCAACATGTTTAGTTCGTATACGTTTATCAAATAAGTGTTCTCCGCAGTTTGTAGACGAGAAGGATTTGTGAGCAGCTTGTATAGAAAAGGGAGTCTCTAGAAGAACAAGATGAAATAAATCATCCTGGAAGCATTACAGTCACTTTGCGTTTTCCAAGAAATTTAAGGACATATCGACAATATTATTTCTAGTCAACGATGGGAAGATACCGCGTAAGGAAGGAGAACATGATTCCGAGACTGGCTAAAAACTAAACAGATAGGCAAACGTATTGGGGAAAACTTATTTACTTACAGAAAATGAAGCAAATTGCTGATTGGTTTCGAGCAAGAGAAGATCTCCAGAGCGATGAAAATTTTTGGGTGTAAGTGGAAATGTGACGTACTCACAGAAACAGTATCAAAGGAAAACAGGAATAACGGAGTATATAAGAGAAAAATCATTTTAATTAGTGATGTTTGTGTGAATAAAAACAATTTAGTCTCATATGCGCCTGCATACGCAAGTCTGAATTCAACTAAAAAGAAGGACATTTGTGAAACATGACGGTGAGTCATGTACAGTGATCGCGATTCCGTGGAAATGAATATCAGCATTTGCATCGTATAGGTGACAATACATGGATATAAAAGGTGCTTATAGACACGCTGTTTTAAGATATCTACAAATATATTCTTGATCTATGCTGCGAAATTTTTCTCGGAATATTAAAGTAAATAAGGCATTTGATTAAAGACCATTCCATAGTTCTCCAAATTTTGGAACAAATTAATTACTAGGGAATTATGTTGTACCTTCAGGACCTATGTACATAGAAACACACAGAGGTTTTGGTCGGTACTTCGGTGTAGTGATTTTAGAATCACATAAAGAATGTGCACTAGAGATCGGTATTAGCAGTCTCCGCCATTTTCTACATTTTGTTTGTTGTTAGATAGGAGGGTGTGTCTGCACAGCTTTTGTAAATATTTCGGGTCTTACACATTTTAGTGCTGTATAATATTTTAATGCGATGTCAAATAAATCGTTAGTTCTTCTGTTATAGAATTTTATGGCAAGTAAAATTGTGTATATTATTAAAAGTAGTTATATAGTGTTTGGACATCGAAGCTGTAGTTCGACGGTAGACACTATCTTGTAAATTGAAACAGAAGAAGACGTTTTGCCATGTAACATGGGATATTTGCAAATTAACTGAGTTTCTTCAACATCATAACAAATGGTTCAAATGGCTCTGAGTACTATGGGACTTAACAGCTGAGGTCATCAGTCCCCTAGGACTTAGAACTACTTAAACCTAACTAACCTAAGGACATCACACACATCCATGCCCGAGGTAGGATTCAAACCTGCGACCGTAGCAGTCGCGCGGTTCCGGACTGCAGCGCTTAGAACCGCTCGGCTACCGCGGCCGGCCAACATCATAACAATTTTATCTGTCTTGAAAATGGAAATTGTGTGGGTTTCCAGTAGCATCTATTTCAAAATGTATTTAACTTGTAACCAGTATTTGGTAGTTCTTCTGCTTCAATTTATTTCGCATACTGACTTTTGGTCTGTAGTGGAATAATAATATAACAGATAGACTATTTAACACAATATTGAGAAGATTTTCTCGACTGCAAAATTTCTATCAAATATTTGTTCCTAGGTACAAGACCATGCTCTACCTTGGAACATGTTTTGATATTTGAAAAAAAAATTAACTTTCCGGGGCAATTTTTGTAATTTCCGAAAACAACTGCAGCACACAAAAATCGAATGGCGTCAGTTGAAAATGGGACAATAAAATGTTTTATACTGTATTACAGGACTGACGAAAGCAGACAGCTTGAAAAGTGTATGAAGACTGAAATAAAGCTGTATGTGACAATGGTTATGGGGCAACAGGTTTTTTTTTCGTTTTAAGTAGTAAGCAGTAGAGAATTAAGAAGAAAACAGCTGATATTTCTCACACACCTTCTAATATACAGTGTGTAAATTTTAAGTTGACAAACCAGAAGTTTTACACATGTAGACCCAAAAAACAAAACTTATCAGAATCTGCAGAAAAAATTAATATTAGGGTCAACATTTATAAAACTCCAATTCCTCTCTCTCAAACCTCACCTTATGGGGAGAGAGGGACAGTTTTAGTTTTAGCGAATCAAAATTTACAACGTAAATAAGTATTTTTTATTTACCCGTAACCAGTTTCCATGAAAAAGTGAGAACATGGATTTTCTTGAATTACAGCGCCAACTACCAAGAATCAGAACAAATGTTGAAGACAAAATGTACGTAGTTTTTTTATGTATAATCCCATACTGCAATAAAAATGGGTTCTCATGTAAAATTTTAAAGTTGTCTCCCATCCCACCCCCAGGCGGGCTAATTTTAGCGCCAGCAGATGCCCCCCTCGGAAATAATCGAATTTGGATTCTACACATTTTTACGTGTGAAGCGTATTTTTCGAGTTATTCTGGTTTGTCAGCTTTAAATTTACACCCTGTATAATGGCTTTAATAGATAACAACAATGTTGTTGTTGTTGTGGTCTTCAGTCCTGAGACTGGTTTGATGCAGCTCTCCATACTACTCCATCCTGTGCAAGCTTCTTCGTCTCCCAGTACCTACTGCGGCCTACATCCTTCTGAATCTGCTTACTGTATTCATTTCTTGGTCTGCATCTACGATTTTTACGCTCCACGCTGCCCTCCCATACTAAATTGGTGATCCCTTGATGCCTCAGAACATTTCGTACGAAGCGGTCCATTCTTGTAGTCAACTTGTGGCAGAAATTCCTTTCTGACAAATTTTATTCAGTACCTCCTCATTAGTTATGTGATCTACTCTTCTAATCATCATTATTTTGTAGCACATATTTCGAAAGCTTCTGTTCTCTTCTTGTCTATAATATTATAGTCCATCTTTCACTTCCATACATGGTTACACTCCATACAAATATTTCATAAACGACTTCCTGACACTTAAATCAACACTCGATGTTAACAAATTTCTCTTCTTCAGAAACGCTTGCCTTGCCATTGCCAGTCTACATTTTATATCCTCTCTACTTCGACCATCAACAGTTATTTTGCTCCCCAAATAGCAAAATTGCTTTACTACTTTAAGTGTCTCATTTCCTAATCTAATTCCCTCAGCATCACTCGACTTAATTCGATTACATTCCATTATCCTCGTTTTGCTTTTGTTGATGTTCATCTTATATCCTCCTTTCAAGACACTGTCCATTCCATTCAACTGTTCTTCCAAGTCCTTTACTGTCTCTGACAGAATTACAATGTAATCAGCGAACCTCAAAGTTTTTATTTCTTCTCCATGGATTTTGATACCTACTCCTAATTTTTCTTTTGTTTCCTTTGCTGCTTGCTCAATATACAGATTGAATAACATCGGGGAGAGGCTACAACCCTGTCTCACTCCCTTCCCAACCGCTGCTTTCCATTCATGACCTTCGACTCTTATAACTGCCATCTGCTTTCTGTACAAATTGCAAATAGCCTTTCGCTCCCTGTATTTTATCCCTGCCACCTTCAGAATTTCGAAGAGATTATTGCAGTCAACATTGTCAAAAGCTTTCCCTAAATCTACAAATGCCAGAAACGTAGGTTTGCCTTTCCTTAATCTTTCTTCTAAGATAAGTCGTAAGGTCAGTATTGCCTCACGTGTTCCAACATTTCTGCGGAACCTAAACTGCTCTTCCCCGAGGTCGGCTTTTACCAGTTTTTCCATTCGTCTGTAAGGAATTCGCGTTAGTCTTTTGCAGCTGTGACTTATTAAACTAATAGTTCGGTAATTTTCACATCTGTCAACACCTGCTTTCTTTGGGATTGGAATTATTATATTCTTTATGAAGTCTGAGGGAATTTCTCCTGTCTCATACATCTTGCTCATCAGATGGTAGAGTTTTGTCAGGACTGGCTCTCCCAAGGCCGTCAGTAGTTCTAATGGAATGTTGTCTACTCCCGGGGCCTTGTTTCGACTAAGGTCTTTTAGTGCTCTGTCAATCTCTTCACGCAGTGTCATATCTCCCGTTTCATTTTCATCTACATCCTCTTCGATTTCCATAATATTGTCCTCAAGAACATCGGCCCTGTATGGACCCTCTATATAGCCGTCATTTATACATCCGTATTAAAGGAACTTCTTGTTACCTGTTTAGGATGTAAGTGACAAGACAGCAGTTCTTTATCACTCCGCCCCCCACCCCCTTCTCCTTGTAAAATTATTATTACTGGTGTTTTGCCCTTAAAGAGCGCAGTTGGACTAAACTACATGGCCAGTTCCTTTTTCTGCCATCCATGCTGCCCAAACTTCCCTCATTCGCTCACTGTGTTTCTGTTTCCGGTCCTCTGTCGATGCGTCTTGTCGGCTTTGTGTCTTCCCATCTTTATTGCCTTTTTAGTTGCCCATTTTCTTTCATCTTCCGGCTGTAATCTTGCTTGCGTTCTTCGGTCCATTTTACGCCTGTTCGTTTGTCACAGTGTATCTCTTGTAGTTTACTTATCTTAATGACGTTTCTGAATTTTATTCTGTCTTTTATTGTGTCTGCTGTTATGTTGAGTTGATTCAGGTCATATTTTACTTCTGCCACTCATCCGTTGTTTCTAGTGGTCACCCGGTCAAAGATCTGTTTCGTCAGTTTGTGTGATGGCATTCTGTATAGGTGTCCATAGAATTGTAGTCTGCGTTTTCTAATCTTTTCTGTGACTGTCTCCGTATGTTTGTATAGTTCCTCTGTAGGTTTCTTGATCCATATTCCATTGTTATTAGTTGCGCCAAATATTTTCCTAAGTATTTTCCGTTCTACTTTTTCTAGTTCTCTCATACGTGTATGCCATAGGATTAGTGTGGTCTCTGCTGCATGTAGTGCCTCAGGGAGCACGACCTTGTCGTAGTGGCGTAATTTGGCATTTTGTGAGATAGACATCTTGTTGTAATGATTCCACACTACTCTGTATGCCTTGTCCAGTTTAGTTTTTCTTTCTTCGTTTGAGTCTCTGTTATATCCACTCATTGGTAGTGTTTCAACGAGGTTTTTGAAGTTTTCAGTTTTGTAAATCGTGCCGTACTTTGTGTTCAGAGATTAGAGTTTCTTTGTGCTCATAAACTGTGTCTTTTCGTAAGAGATCTGTAGTCCAGTTTTGGAAGCAAGTTCGTGTAGATTTTCAATAGCGTCTTTTGTTTCTTGTATACCATTCGTGACAATCGCCAAATCGTCTTCAAAAGCCAGGCATTTAATCTGTAGGTTTCCTAAGGCTATCCCCTGTTGTGATGTTTCCCATTCTTTTGTTACCTTACTAACACTAGATTGAAAAAGAGAGGTGAGAGGCCATCGCGTTGTCGGACACCTGTGCGAATTTCAAAGGGCTCTGATAGTTCCCCACACATCTTTACTTTGGAGGTCGTGTTGGTTAAAGTTTATACATATGTGTGTGTGTGTGTGTTTAATATTTCTCCTAAGAGCCGTCAGGAGCATTTTATCTGTTGTTTCTGCAGATATCTGCAATTTCGTTATTTCGTTTTCGGATTGTGTAAATGTAGTCAGCCCAGAGAAACAGTGCTCATCACGCCTCACTGCGAGGCCTGATGTCGACGGACAATGTCGGTTTCTTTTTCCGTTACAAGCAAAACGATTTTTAAAGCGGAGTTTAACGTGTGCATTCGATAGAGTGGTCCCAAATTAGTGTAGCACGATATTTCTTTTAACGTTATGTATTATCAGAGACAGTAAAACAACAATAATAAACTGCAATCCAGCAGCGACTCACTGGCGCTGCGTGCTTGGGGGTAAGCAGTCATCGCGAGCCAGGGAAATACTATTCTGCTAGAGCCCTGGTTATTCTTTGAGTCTTTCCGTCCCTGTTAATATGTATAGATGAAACAAATATCACACTAGACTCATCTTGGACCACTCTCTCGAATGTGTACGTAAAACTCCGCTTTAAAAGTCGTTTTGCTTGGAACAGAAACAGAAACTCACGCTTTCCGTCGATATTGGGCGTCACATGGGAGAAGTGATGAGTAGTATTTGTCTGAAGTGACTACAGAAATTGCAGATAACTGCTGAAACACCAGAGAAAATGCACCTGACGGCTCTTAGGTGAGACACTCTGTTTCAACACGTATTTGCGATTTCATTTTTGAGTTGTGTGGGTGGAGTCAGTCCAAACAAATAGTGTTCACACATGTAATGGTCAGGAAAGTAACAATATTGTATCTAATAATAAATATAATAAATTCCACTTAAGACAGACAACATACGTTCATGATCTGTGGATGATGTGATATGGGTTGCCTGTTTCGAGGTGCATAAAATAGTCAGGGCGTTTTAAGAGGTTTATTTATTTACTTTTAATGACCCATCGCTCACGAAAGGAAACCACGATGAAAATCAGAAAATGTGGTTTGTACATTTAGCTACACTTTCCAGATAATTTCCCACATAGTCGCCCCTCCGACTTAGACATTTGACGTAGAGTTGTGTCAACTTCCAAATACACTCGTCATTGAAGGCAGCTGCCTAATTTTCCCGTCAGTTCTCCACGCTTGTCTGCTGCTCGTTGTCTGTTCCAAAATGCTGTCCTTATAGCCAGCGGTTCATTTGAACAAAGTGATGAAAGTCAGTGAGAGCCAAGTCCAGGCTGTATGGTGGGTGAACATACACTTCCCATCGAAAAGGCTGTAGCAGCGTTTCCGTGGCAGCTGCAGTGTGTGACTAAACATCGCAACGAAGGAAGACAAGGTCTGGTGATAACATTCCTCTTCGCTTATTTTGAGTTGCGTTTCGTAGACGATTTTCTGGAATCGCCTTATCTACTCACTGAACAAGATGATTGGTTGATGTTCGTTTCCTTTCCCAACTACCTGCATCATGAACGTCAGTACGTCCCGCTTCAAAGTTCAGGAACCATTGTCACACTTTACTGTCATACGTGACACGTCATGTAGACTGCATGAAATGAGGCTAAACCACCCAACGGGAAGAAGTCGAATGACAGCACGCATTTTGCCGTTGGTGGGAGACTGAGGCATCTATGCGTACAGACTGTGCACTTAGAACTGAAAAGTGCAACGTGATGCAATCGAGGGCATGTTAGAGACATTGCGCAACACGTCTGCGCAAAACGTCATTGGGTTTTTCAATATGACTTCCATTTCTCAACTGATAGGAATTTAAAAAATAACTCTTGCATTTTGTCCACATTAACTATAAACTACGTATACAATACTTTTTAGCGTTGTGATATGATAATAAGAAACACATTCTTATGTAATCAAAATATTACAGGTGTACCGTTTCCTCACTATGGATCGATTAATGTTATGACGCTAATGCTGTTCATAGATGGTGTCCAAATTACAAAGTGATTAATATTGTTTTAGAGTTATACTGATAATTTCGTCCGCTTACAGCACTGCACAACTTTAGTCTACGTACTAATGATTGGTATAACGTACTCTGAATAATCAGGTATGTCACGAATAATGGCTGCAGCTGTATCCAAACGTGCAACCATCTGTTATGGAGTGTCTATTATTGGAACACCAAACAATCCATCTCCTCTCGCAAAAAGAAATCCATAGGAGAGAGATCGGCAGATCGTGGTGGGCACAACACTGGCCCACCTCTGTCAAGCCAACAGTTGTGGAAATCATTGTCTGAATATTTTCTGACATCAACTACAAAGCGTGGGAGGGGCGGGAGAAAGGGTCATCTCGAACGATAATCACTGCCTGACTGCTAGTGGGGCATTCTACATTCTATACAGTAGTACTTCAAGGAGACAGATAACGGTAATTTCCTCCACCGAGCGTGTAAAGCAGGAGACAGGGCCCACTTAGATGGTAGTGGATAATACCAGCTCAGACATTTACGGTAAATCTCTGTTTATGGTGCAACATGCAAGTCGCCTTAGTATTTTACAAGTCACAGTCGTAGCTGTTGTGCCTGTGAATTTATCTTCCCTTTTGAAGGCAGCCTCATCACTTAACAAATCACATGTTTGGAAGTCAGGGATGTTTAAAATTTCATGTAGATGCCATTGACTGGGGAACTCATTAGCTGATAGCTCTTGGACCTTCTGTAATTTGACGAGAGACATGCCCCTCTTATGCAGGACGTTCCTCACAATGTCGTTCGGAATGTTAAGTGCCTTGCTATAGGTTGTGTGCTGTCCTGGGGTTTCTTCAATTTTCTGTAACGCTACATATTGCGAAATCTGCTAATTTCCTATCGGTCAGGTCTAAGCGATCTTGTTTCACGAGGACACCCATCAATACATAATAGGAAATTCTAATATGTGGAATGCTTCAAAGTCGATTTAAAAACACACCTCCTGTCAGTACAAAACTGTTTCTAGCCCAGCCGGAAGCTTATACAGCACATCACCAGTGGCCTAGTACACAAAATGACCGTTATACACACATCAAAGAAAACGTTTTGCATTACCCCAGTTCCCAGAACTCCTGAAGATAGACGTTCACTGTGGGTATCGTATCAAAGACACAGTCCCTTTGACTGTTCAGAGACGTTACTGAACCCGCCCTAAGACGTAAACAACATGCATGAGCAGCGCCTATTAGACGTATGGGGTCCGACAGCCAATCAGTTGTAGTCGTACCATCAGGAAGGAGGCTCGTGTTGTCTTTAGTTCAAATGTGCCTAGACGGTCAACACCACGGTTCGATCGCGTCCGCATTGTTACTTTGTGTCATGAAGGGCTCTTAACAATGGAAGTGTCGAGACATCTCGGAGTGAACGAAAGCGATGTTTTGCAGACTTGTAGGAGATACAAACAGAAACTGTCGGTGACATGCCTCGCTCATTCCGCCTAAGGGCTACTATTGCAGTGGATGACCAATACCTACGGAGGAACCCTGACAGCTAGGCCACCATGTTGAATAATGCTTTTGTGCAGCCATAGGACGTCGTGGTACGACTCAGACTATGCGCAGTAGGCTGCATGATGCGCAATTTCACTCCCGACGTCCATGGAGAGGTCCATCTTTGCAACCACGACACCATGCAGCGCGATACAGATGGGCCCAACAACATGCCAACATGCTCAGCATTGGCATCACGTTCGCTTCACCAATGAGTGTCGCATATGCTTAAAAAATAATAATAATAATGAAACATAAAAAAATAAATGTGTGTGAAATCTTATGGTACTTAATTGTTAAGGTCATCAGTCAATAAGCTTACCCACTACTTAACCTACATTACCCTAAGGACAAACACACACACCCATGCCCGAGGGAGGACTCGAATTTCTGCCGGGACCAGCCGCCCAGTCCATGTCTGCAGCGCCTAAGACCGCTCGGCTAATTCCGCGCGGCGCATATGCTTCAACCTGACCATATTCTGAGAAGTGTTTCGAGGCAACCCGGTCTGTCCAGTGAGTGCAGCAAGTTGGAAGTTGCCTGCTGTTTTGGGGTGGCATTGTGAAGGGCCGACGTACGCCGCTGGTGGTCATGGTAGGCTCCGTAACGGCTGTTCGATGCGTGAATGCCATCCTCCGACCGATAGTTCAGCTATATCGGCAGCATATTGGGGAGGCATTCGTCTTCATGGACGACAATTCGCGCCCTCTTCGTGCACATCTTGTGAATGACTTCCTTCAAGATAACGACATCGATTGACTAGAGTGACCAGCATGTTCTCCAGATATGAATCCTATCGAAGATGATTGAAAAGGTCTATTTATGGACGACGTGACCCACCAACCAGTCTGAGGGATCTACGCCGAATCGTCGTTGAGGAGTGAAACAATTTATTTTTTATTTATTTATTTATATATTTATTATTCCGTGGGACCAAATTAAGGAGAAGTCTCCTTGGTTATGGAACGAGTGAATACATGAAATTATAGCACGATATTAAAAACAGATGAAATGAAATATAAGAAAACATATTCAGGTGACAAGTTGTAAATTTAAATAAAGAAAATCAACAATGTAACACTAGAATTTGCTTAATTTTTCAGCTCCTCCAAGAGCTCCTCGACAGAATAGAAGGAGTGAGTCATAAGGAATCTCTTCAGTTTAGAATTAAAAGAGTTTGGGCTACTGCTAAGATTTTTGAGTTCTTGTGGTAGCTTATTGAAAACTGATGCAGCAGAATACTGCACTCCTTTCTGCACAAGAGTCAAGGAAGTGCAATCCACACGCAGATTTGATTTCTGCCTAGTATTAACTGAGTGAAAGCTGCTAACTCTTGGGAATAAGCTAATACTGCTAACAACAAACGACATTAAAGAAAATATATACTGTGAGGGCAATGTCAGAATTCCCAGACTATTGAATAGGGGCCGGCAAGAGGTTCTCCAACTTACACCACATATAGCTCGAACATCCCGTTTTTGAGTCAAAAATACCCTTTTTGAATCAGAAGAATTACCGCAAAAAATAATATCATACGACATAAGCGTGTGAAAATATGCGAAGTAGACTACTTTTCGTGTTGAAGTGTCACTTATTTCAGATATGTTCTAATGGTTAATAAAGCAGCATTTAGTTTCTGAACTAGATCCTGGACATGGGCTTTCCACAACAGCTTACTATCTATGCAAACTTGAACTGTTCCGTCTAGCTTATAATATACCCATTCTGTCTGATCAAAATATCGGTTCTTGTTGAATTGTGAGTTAGAAACTGTAAAAACTGAGTCTTACTGTGATTTAGCATCAAATTATTTTCCACAAGCCACTAACTTATTTCATGAACTACATCATTTGATACTGTTTCAATATTACACACAAGATCCTTCACTACCAAGCTGGTGCCATCAGCAAACAGAAATATTTTTGAATCACCTGTAATACTAGAAGGCATATCATTTATATAAATAAGAAACAGCAGTGGCCCCAGCACCGACCCTTGGGGAACGCCCCACCTAACAGTGCCCCATTGGGACAGAACATCACTACCACTCTCAATATTGCTGAGAATTACCTTCTGCTTTCTGTTCTTAAAGTAAGAGGCGAACCAATTGTAAGCTACTCCCCTTACTCCATAATGGTCCAACTTCTGCAGTAACATTTTGTGGTCAACACAGTCAAAAGCCTTCGTTAAATCAAAGAAAACACCTAGCGTTCGCAACCTTTTATTTAATCCGTCCAAAACCTCACAGAAAAAAGAGAATATAGAATTTTCAGTTGTTAAACCATTTCTAAAACCAAACTGAACATTTGACAGCAAATTATGTGAATTTAAATGATCCAGTGACCTTGTATATACAACCTTCTCGATAACTTTAGCAAACACCGATGGCATATAAATAGGTCTAAAATTGTCAACATTATAAATGTCTCCCTTTTTATAAAGTGGCTTCACTACCGAGTACTTTAATCTGTCAGGAAACCGACTACTCCTAAAGGAAAAGTTACAGATATGGCTAAGTACTGGGATAATATCCATAGAACAATACTTCAGTATTCTGCTAGATACCCCGTCATATCCATGAGAGTTCTTGGTGTTTAGTGATTTAATTATTAACTCAATCTCCCTCTTGTCAGTATCATGGAGGAGGAGGAGCATTTCAGATAACAGTCTCGGAACACTTTTTTCTAGGAGCGCTATATGATTCCCTGTTGGGACTAGGTTTCTATTTAGTTCACCTGCTATATTCAGAAAGTGTTTATTAAATACTGTACATATATGCGACTTATCAGTAACACGGACATTCCCACTACGCACTGATTCTATATCCTCGACCTGTCTCTGCAGACCAGCCACTTCCTTTACGACTGACCATATGGTTTTAATTTTATCCTGAGACTTAGCTATTCTATCTGCATACCACGTACTTTTTGCCTTCCTAATGACATTTTTAAGCACCTTACAATACCGTTTGTAATGGGCTGATGCATTCAGATTTTGACTGTTTCTAACGTTTTGATATAATTGCCACTTTGTTCTACAAGATATTATTATCCCTCTAGTCAGCCACCCAGGCTGCCTGTTAGTACTAGTACCCTGTTTTGAACGTTCTAACGAAACGCAACTTTCAAAGAGCATGAGAAAAGTCTTGAGGAAAGCATTATATTTATCGTCTACTGTATCAGCGCTATAAACATCTTGCCACTCTTGTTCCTTGATAAAGTTTACAAAGGTCTCTACAGCTGATGACTACATTTAGCACGTGTTGAGGATCAAAAATCTTTTAGAGTTAAAATCTGTGCATCATGATCTGAAAGGCCATTCACTTTTTTGCTAACAGAATGCGTTTCTAGTAATGAGGAATGAACAAAAATGTTGCCTATGGTTGTTCTACTGTTCCCTTGCACTCTCGTTGGAAAGAATACGATTTGCATAAGATTATATGAATTAAGGAGGTCTACCAGCATCCTCTTCCTTGCACAATCACTTGTACAATTAATATTGAAGTCATCACATATAACTAACTTTTTGTATTTCCTATAAAGTGAACCAAGAACTTCCTCTAGCTCTAGCAAAAATGTTGTGAAATCGGAGTCTGGGGATCTATAAATAACAACAGTTAGAAGTTTAGCTCCAATAAATTTAACCACACCTGCACAACATTCAAACACCTTTTCAGTGCAGTACTTTGAAACATCAATTGACTCAAATGGGATGCCGTTTTTCACATACATGGCTACTCCCCCACACCACAAAGAGCTCCTCGAAAAGCTGCCAGCCAACCTGTATCCTGGTAAAGGAAGCCTCTGAATTATCGCCTTATTTAAGAAGTGTTCAGATATACCAATAATTTCAGAGTCAACATCTATAAGCAGTTCACTAACTTTATCTTTAATACCTTGTATATTTTGAGGAAATATACTAATTCCCTCATTACTCGGATACCTAAGCTTTGTCAAAAGTGGTTCCTTTGTTAGAGAGACTTCCCTTAAGCAGGAATACCTATCAGCTGACTTCAATATAAAAAAGGTGCAGCTCTAACACCCACTACTGCAGGAATTTTCCCATGAGTGATCCCACCAACCCCACCTATGCTGTCACCTATAAGCTTTGCCAACCTCCCCTTCCCATACCTGTTGAAGTGCAGGTCATGTCTAGTGAAACCCGTCCTGCTGATAGATTCCACTGACACCTCTGAAATGTGACCCATGCTTTCTGTCATCAGCGCACTCCCAAGCCTCATGTTATTACGCCTGACGGCTGTATTAAGATGATCGTGACGCTGAAACAGTTCCACGAAATGCACATTCGTGTTGCCAGTCTGAGTGGGTATCTTTTCCAGGTCACCATCTATGTCATACTCCCCATCCCTATCAATACTATTACCAGCCCCACTCACAATCACTACCTGACCCTCTTTTGTAAAATCCCTACATAACCCCCCTATGTTAACAGTCACCTGAGCCAATCCTGCATTAGGCTTCACAATGCTGGTGACCTGGTACTCACTCCCCAGCACTTCCTGCAAGTGCTGGCCTACACCTCTGCCATGAGAACTACCAATCTGGACCAACAGTGACTTGTTGAACTTTTGGATATTATGACACCACGAATACAGGCATGCATGAATGCAAGAGGATGAGCTACTGGGTATTACAGGGACCGGTGTGTACAACATTCTGGACCGCCACCTCTGAAGGTCTCGCTGTACGGTGGTACAACATGCAATGTGTGGTTTCAATGAGCAATAAAAAGGGCGGAAATGATGTTTATGTTGATCTCTATTCCAATATCTGTGCAGGTTCCGGAACTCTTGGAACCGAGGCGATACAGAACTTATTTTGATGTGTGTATAATGATAAGAACAGCATCCATCACCAAAACTTTGGGATGACTTATCCAGTAAAGACGACTGAAGATTAAACAATGCCTGCTGCTGTCTGTAGAACATAATGAGGTGAAACATGACACCGTTGAGGTATGTACGAAATTTACGTACGACGTGGGCAGTTGCCAGGGTCTCTCTTTCTTGGGAATGTAAGCAATGGAGCGTTGAGAACCATCTGCGAGAGGAGACTGCCTCAGTACTGATGTTTGAACTGCCTCAGTACTGTTCTCCGAAGGTTCAGCTAGGTACTAGTATCAGTGGGTCCTCAACAAGATTGGACCAAGTGTGATCTATATAGTTTGTCTGAGGATGCGAAAGGTTATGTCGCACTCTGATGACAATGTGTACTTTTCTCCCATTTTCCAAAGTGCTTTGAGATCTGTACTACACTGGCAATGAAGAAACTGCTATAGTTTATTTTACTTTGAGAGATGGTAGTTTCTTCAGATTTCGTGGAGTAAGCCCTACCATCACTGCGTACTGGTGCTCTATATAGCACTGACATGGGTGGGGTGTTGGAAATTTCCAAGGGAAATCTTTGACACTGATACAAACCGAATGGTCATTTGGAACTCCGGATGCAATGGAAGTTTGGCTCAAATGGGACTTAACTTCTAAGGTCATCAGACCCCTAGATCTTAGAACTACTTAAACCTAACGAACCTAAAGACATCACACACACCCATGCCCGAGGCAGGAATTGAACGTGCGACCGTAGCGGTCGCTTGGTTCCAGACTGTAGCGCCTAGAACCGTCGGCCAACCCGGTCGGCGCAATAGAAATTTAAACATACTTTGGGAAGGTCTACAGATATATATTCACCTCCATTTGTGTTGAAAATAAACCTCTGGGTGTGTGATTGGAAACATAGCTACAGCAACTTCAGAATTTACTTCATGGAATTATTCAAAAGTCCAATGGAGATGTCTGCAATCTGAACAATTACTAATGGTTAATTATAAGGAAAATTGTCCGACAACCGTACGTTTTGAGTTGTTATTTTATTTAGACAACCAGTTTCGGTATCTCAATAATGCCATCTTCAGGCCGAATGTATACTTCATATATATAGACAGTTAGATGCATCGATACTAGCAAACTGGAGCGTTCAGTATCTGGATACGGTGAATTCGTTGTTCGAGTGTTTTCTTCGAAGGCTTGACGAACCGCTGTCCCGCTTCGACAATGGATCAACAGAGAACTATTAATGGGGATACGCAAGTGCTAGAGAAGATGAGCCTAATGATGTTTTATTTATGTTTTTGAAAATTTCGTCACGGATCACAGAAGTTTATTAATCAGGTAACTGATTTCGGCTGATGATGACCATATTCAGGCCTAAAAATACCACCATCGACCGAAATGAATTACCTGATTAACACATTTTTGTACATATAATGTATTATTTTTAGGACTCAAGATGGTTAACGTTGGCCGAAATTAATTGCCTAATTAAGAAATGTATGGATTTACAACAACAAAATCCTGTATCTCTGTGGAACATAATTGCGAACATGTCGCAACCTGATAATCATGATTTGATACTTAGGCCTTGCCTATCTCACAGAAGATGTGAGTAATAGGTCGGACTCGGGCAAAATGGGAAACTACAGTTTTCTTGAGGAGAATCTGAGCCATTATGTACTTTGTTGAGCATACCACAATACAAAAAATTAAGTACATACACCGATGAGACAAAACATTACGACTACCTACTGTCCGTCTTTCTTTGAAATGAAATACATCACTGATTCTGCGTTTCAGGGATCTGACAGTTTGTTGGTATGTGGCATTAGATGTCTACGCACAGGGCACATCATTCGAGTAAGTAAAGGGCGGCTGATTTGCGTACGCGTTGATGGCCTCCTAAAGTGACCCAGATAGGTTTCAAAGGATTTGCATCAAGTGAATTTGGTCGCCGAGACATCAACGTGATTTCACCATAATGCTCCTCAAACCATTGCAGATGGTTCTAGCTCCGAGACGCCCACAGTTATACTGCTGAAAGATGGCATCACCATCGGGGAAGACATCAGGCATAAAGGGATGCTGGTAGTTCATTGTTGTCAGCGTGCCTCCGGTTACCACAAGAAGTCCCATTCAAGGGCAGGAGAGTGTCTCCCATAGCATAATACTGCATCCGTCGTACGCTGCACTTTTCGAACCGCCGTTCTCCTCGATGACGGCATTTGTGGAGACGGCCATCAATTCTTCCTTTCTTTTTAATGTGATTCATCCAATGAGCCGACACGTTACAATTGACCGACAGTGGAATACCGATGGTCCCGTACCTACTGCAATCGTAATTGACGACGTCATTAGGTTAACATGTGAACACGAAGGGGTGGTCTGCTGTGGAGCTCCATGTTCAACAATGTACGATGAACGTTGTGCTCCGAAACACCTGTGAATGGACCAGCATTGTGCTCTTCCGGCAGAGATCCACTGATCTCCATCTATCCTACTTTACAGAACAGACACCTCCGAACACCACTCTCTGTGAAGAGTCGTGGACGTCCAACCATTTACCAGCTAGTGGTAGTTTCACTGTTCTTCCACCTCTTTCTGTAGAGGCTCACGGCAATAGCACTTGAACACCGAACAGTTTCGCCGTTTTCGAGATACTCGTTCAAAGGCTCTGCGGAATAACAATCTTCCCTTTGTCAAAGTCACTTATCTCAGTGGATTTCCCTATTGGCCACCCTTTGCCAAAGTCACTTAACTCAGTGGATTTACCCATTGGCAGCCCATATCTTTGCTGGTGTGTTGTTTGCTCCGTTTACGTAGTTTTGCTACCGCATCACCCATCTGGTTCGCTGTTGGGTGCCATCATCGCCTACAGATATCAGTGGCCTGTTATTTAGCGAGTTACATGACCTGTGCATAAACATTTAAGAGGCTCCGGAACGCCCTATACTTGCAATGTTAAAATAACGCTTATAAATTACATATTTCCTCACAAAGTATTTGAGGTAGGAAATTGAACTTTTTACAGATTATTTATTGGAATATGGGCTACAATATAACACAGGGATTTTACAAAATTTTAGTTCAGTTATTAAAGATGATTTTTTTTCAATTGTAATGAAAATTCACAACATTTTTTTTGCAATTATTTATTTATATATTCAAAAATATACAGTTTTTTGGAAAAAGGCTGTGTTAAATTATGCAGAAGGTACTGTGTAACATTTACTGAAAGTTTGAAACAAATATGTTTGGAAGATCCTTAGAAAACATGTAATTAGTATGAGAAAATAAAAGTTTTGGTAATCGAGCGACAAAGATTGGATTAACTTTTTAGTGCATTCCAGGTCCATAGGATGGATTATCTTCATCCTCTGCAAACTCCTCCTCCAGCTTCCTCTTGTTCCTCCTCCTGTTTACTCTTGCTTGTATTTCTAGACTCTTTACAGCCCTGTCTGCAGCCCGAAGGCGTTCCTTGTCTAAAGCAAGCATCGCTCGTACCATGTTAGAACCTATCTTCATTCCCATATTTCTAAATACCTTGCACCTTACAATGTTGCCATCATTGAAAGTCGCAACAGCATCATACACACCAAAGTGAAGTGTTTCTATTCGAACAAATACAGACTTGGGGATTCTCGACCATATAACACTATTTACACTTTCATTGGGGTTTTGAGTTTTTCCGTGAATACACTTTTTCAACAGTTCAGGTGCTGCTAAGTCTCTGAAAATAGGTTTTATCACCTCCATTATTGCATGAGGCAGACTATGCTCATGAGTGTACACTTCACCAGTTAGCAATCCTTTGTTATATTTACACCAACTGTCTTCTTCTTTGGGACACAAGCTATGTTGGGGATTTTCATCGGTTGAAGAAGTATGAAAAAAAAAAGAGCCCAAATATCCTTCTTCATTTCGTCGACACTTTGCGTATTCTGCCTAATAGCCATTCCATAATAGTTCTGCATTTTGTCAATTACACTGTCAGTTAATTACGAATATTTTCGAGATAACGACAGAGTAAATAAACATGAAACAATCGACAATCACACCAGCGATATATATTGAACCATCACAGGTTAGCCACAACACATACTTTATCTCACATCACTAAAATGTACCTGATGAACACGGACGTTAATAATAACACCATTTGACAGCAGTTTAACAGCGCCACAGTGGGTCACGCCCATGTAGAACACATTTCAAAAAAAATTTAAAAATAGTTGTAGTCTTCGGAATTGAATAAATTGTATATCTATTAAAAGTTAATAGTCTGCAGATTCAGAAAACGCAAAAAAGTAAAAATTGAACTTTTCATGATTTTGAGTCTTTCCGGAGCCCCTTAAGGCCACAAATCTACCAGCAAAGTGTCGAATCCCTCACACAGAATCAGTGATGTATATCGTTCCAAAGACGAACAAACAATCTATTAAGCAGGTGATCATAATGTTTTGGCTCATCACTGTATTTGTTACTGTTGAACGGCCACCTGCTCGTTGTGTGGCTCTTCGTAAATTTCAGAAATTCTAGTATTATATTGTCAAATTTGTAACACATTGAGCCGTGGTGCCATTGAGTTAGTAGTCTGTTCTGTCTGGCGTCACTGCCTCACGGGTAGCATCGACTATCCCTCTTGCAGTCCCATTGTCAATATCTATGAGGAAGAGTTAGTATCTGTGGGCTGTGTCCTTAGAAGATCTTTGCTTACCGATGTATATATACAGGTTCACCGGCCGGAGAGGGAGGCACCAAGTTTTTGGATTGGCGGTAGCGTCGAGACAAGAGGCGGTCACGACGTCCAAGCGGCCGAAGCCACGAGCTGCGCAAGGAGGGCCTGCGCAGAGCGAAGATACCGGAGTACTTCACCGGGGTCAGCGTCGTCTACAAGCAGCGGGCGGACATCCCGTCGGTTGGTTGGCAACATTCGTGTCGGACGACCTTTCGTGGCCTGGCTGCCCTCTTCTATCTGGCTGTCATCGGCACCACACAGTAACCTCCACGACAGACTGTGGACCAATGGAATTGCTTGCTGATAAAGGGGACTAACATTCTGTAATCCTCGTGATTACTGGTGTCATTGTCTATCCGACCTCCTAATAATTTTCTGGTTTGTAGCCGACAAGTGATGTTAAGTAGCAAACCCGGAAGCACAACAACAGCAGTGGTCGGAGAAGCGACTGGCATATGAATCTTGTGCGGCGCAGAGTGGTCTCGCGGCTAGAGACGCCATGTCACGGACTGCGCGGCCCCTCCCGCCGGAGGTTCGAGTCCTCCCTCGGGAATGTGTGTATGTTGTTACTAGCATAAGTTAGTTTAAGTTAGTGTAAGTAGTGTGTAAGTCTGTGGATCGATGACTTCAGCAGTTTGGTCCCTAAGGAATTCACTCATATTTGAATATTTGAACGAATCTCCTTACGCGGACCACTGGTATGTGCTTGTTGATGCCATGTATCAAATGATTGAGTGTAGCAATAATAATGGCTGGAGAAGCGACTGGATCATAAACAACGAACATTAAGTTCAAAAATAATCATTAAGTTTGCAAAAATAAAAATCGGAATTAACTCGTCGTGCAAGCTTACTCATGCGGTCTCGAACATACTGTTGGGCTCCAATCCAAACTTATGTAGCAAATCTTTGGTCGTGTCGGTATTAATGGTCAGAGAAATCAGTGGATCATAGCTAACGAACTTCAAGTTTGCAAACAAAACACCCAGCTGGGGCTGGCTGCGCAGGCTGTCTTACGTCGTCCCAGAGGCCACTGGTTCGCACTTAGTGATCTTACGAATCAAATCCTTGGGCGTAGGGGTGTTGGTGGTCAGAGATGTGACTTGATCTTAGCTAAGGAATATAAATTTAGCAAACATACACATCATGTGAAGCTCACTACGCCGACTTTCTTATACGGTCCTAGGGACCACAGATAAGCGCCAAGTGAAATAACAGTAGCGAGATGCCTAATGTAAAGAGCGCCGACGATGCTGTGACCTAGCAAACCACGCTGTTGGTATCGCTGCCGGCTTCACTGATGTGTACAACAGTAGTAACAGCAGTCAAGATGTTAGATAATTTTGACTAGAAATGGATGATGTCTTGGAACCAATTATTTCATCAAAATTAATTTGGATCGTTTTGGATAGATGTATATTCACTCCCTCTTAACAGATCCTTTACTCAACTATGTGAAAAATTGTCAGCATTTCCATAAGGTGTGCTAGTGCTGTAAGGCCTCTTTGGAATTTGTACGCCACTGAATAGAAATTCGCACGACCTAAGGGTATACCCATACTCACTGAAGCCTAGAAAATCTGCCATACCCGAAGGGCGCATTTTTGTGTATCAGCGCATGATTACGACAATCTTACAATCTACCTGTGCGCTTTGTATGGACCAACCGTCAATCGTCCCAGGTTCATTACACAAGCGTGAGGACATCATGGGAGATGTTCATTCAACTCCGCTGGCATGCGTTATAATGGAGACCTTCGAGCACCACGGTATAGTTCACTGTTAAATTTCCGTTAATTTCTTTTCTTAGGAGAGTCAGGCAAAATGTTGTTTCCTGCTACTCGTAGATTCCTAAAAGACCATAGATGTAAAATTAGGGACATTAGTGCCAGACGCGGTGGCCGAGCGGTTCTGGGAGCTTCAGTCTGGAACCGCGCGACCGCTACGGTGGCAGGTTAGAATCCTGCCTCGGGCATGAATGTGTGTGATTTCCTTAGGTTGGTTAGGTTTAAG
The DNA here is from genome assembly GCF_023864275.1 of Schistocerca cancellata. NCBI lineage: Eukaryota > Metazoa > Arthropoda > Insecta > Orthoptera > Acrididae > Schistocerca > Schistocerca cancellata. The sequence continues at coordinate 278,230,441 of NC_064628.1, forward strand.
TAGTTCTATGTTCTAGGGGACTGATGACCTCAGATGTTAAGTCCCATAATACTCAGAGCCATTTGAACCATTTGAGAGAGATTTAGAACTCACATAGGGAATTACTAAGAATCGCTCTTCCAACTCAATTCGTGACTCATACAGAAAAGGGGAAAGTGTCAGTGATACAAAAAGACCCTCCACCACACACCATTACTTGACTTACGGAGTCTGTGGATGTAGAAGTGTTCAAAATGGTTCAAATGTCTATGAGCACTATGGGACTTAACATCTGAGGACATCAGTCCCCTAGAACTTAGAACTACTTAAACCTAACTAACCTAAGGACATCACACACATGCATGCCCGAGGCAGGATTCGAACTTGCCAACGTAGCGGTCGCGCGGTTCCAGACTGAAGCGCCCAGAACCGCTCGGCTACAGCGGCCGGCACTAATCTCCCTAATTTTACATCTATGGTCTTCGGTTCTCAAAAGTTCGTGTTGACACGTCTGGGCTCACAGGCGCTCTATGTGTGGTGTCCTAGCTGTACGATCTGCGACTGCTGCCCTTACAGTATCACGGTCCTGGCGGGCGTCCGTGCCGCTTGGACGTCCACAAACTCGTGTACAGGTGTGAGAATGTTCACGTAAACACTGATACCACAGTCGTTGCGTAACTGACACGGCACGTCCAACATGTGTAGCAATTCCCCGATGGACCAGCCCGACACTCGGAAGATCACAATTTCACCCCATTCAAACTCGCTGAGTTCGCTGCAGTATGGACGAATGCGCCCCAGTGGCGTGGTTACGTGCTTTCTTCACACGTGTGCACCATACTGAGCCTTCTGGCTGTGGGCATTCCCTATTAAAGGGGAGACACAGATGGCACTCTGGTAGCGTACTGCAATCCACTAGAAACACCTGTAGATTGATAGTAATACATGCTAACTCCCAGACAGTGCATCAAGTCACGCATCCTGAGGTACAAAGTTGCTGCGCAAAAGAGAATTTGCCTTGTTACGGCATGATCAAAGGAGAAATTTGATGTATACAAGAACCTTATTCCGCTGTTTGATGGTATTGTTAGTATAAGCGAGTTAATTAAACAATTTTTAGGTACAACTGCTGTGCTCCTCACCATTACTGACAATACATTATCTATACGTACATCCTTCCGACGTGAGTGTGTAACGTCTGTCCAAAATACGACGAACAAACTTTGATATTTGATAACTAACCCACTGGATGTCAATATTCTTTATTAAAAACGATTTCTGATTTCTTTTTATTGCTGTCATAGATTTTATCTTTACTATAAATACACTCACATACTGTTCACTTATGCCTGCGTCTTATAAATTTTGTTGTTGTTTTAACCGCAGTCTTACAGAAAAGGTGGCTTGTGCGCCTGGCAGACAGGACTAAGCTTTCAACTCTCAGAAAACTTAATTAACTGTTCTTTTGTTTAAAGCTATGTTCAAATTCGTCGTTTCCCTTGTTTCGCCGCCTGCACGCACGCACGCTGAGGGCACACAGGACTTTGTGACAGTGTGCTGACGGCACATAATTTGTGGCTCTCGACGCGCAGTGTTTCAGAGCGTAATGAAGCATTCAGCCGCTGCTCCGTCCGCGAACGCGTTATCAGTTCGTCTGTATTACGCGGACACTTACTTTACAACACACGCGGAAATTACAACCTATACGTTCCAATTACGTCACATAATTTGTCATCAGTCATCGTAGCTTCAGTCTGGTGTGGAGCACAAATTCCATCTCGTTCAGAACTGCATTCGGAATGAATGTCGACATCGCACTCACATTCTGCAGAGGGATACTCTTTTATTTCCTTGTAAATTTCATTCACATAACAATCAAGGTGAGACTCAGTCCATTTTAGTGCACATCCTTAAATGACAAGATATGCGCAACTGCGGGGAAGAGTTTTGAGCCTAGAGGATAGTGCAGCTTAGGACACTCGATACATTTTGGTCGGTATTTCGGGATAACGACTGATTTTAATCATTGGAAGAAAGCGCACTAGAAACCACTATGTTTTACTGTTATTTGTTGTTCACCAAGAGGCTGTGTTTTGCGCATCATCTACAAATATTTCTTGATCCACACCGTATAACCGTATAACATTAACGCTATTTGGAACATACTGTTAATTTTTCAGTTAAAGAATTTTATAGTTGGTCTAATCTACATACTATTACAACTATTTGGGAAGGGAATTTTTTTTCTGAAAGCCGGTTGCTTTTATTCAGGATCACATTACATCATATAATCCCCACTCATTTGGCTACAAAACAGCATTTTTCAGCATAAACTCCGTTCAATGTGACGGATTACGCCACCTTATTGTGAGGGCCTGTCTGACCATGTGGTCAGACAGACAATGGAGTCTGTGACAATGTTCGACGTAACGTTGTCGCAACCATCCTCGCAACGCGCAGGCAGTTTCGCACAGGAGATCCTTCATTCCTCTTCATGGTCTTACGTTAGGTGGCGAGGAACCCAGCGGGGCGCTACCAAATTGAGTACCGCAACTGACAGACGAGTGTGTCAGCACTGCCAACAGAGACGTACAGATGAGGAGCGGGGTGCTCACTTGTGTTCCGTCCATCACCTCGAATGCGAGTGTCGGCACGTTCCGTCTCTGCAGGAGTCACAGCTGCGTGTGGGTGCTCGGCACACGGCAAGGTTTGCACGACCTTGTTGCAATGATGACAGACGCCTCGCCCAACGACTCAAAGCGCGTTTTTTTTGACTTTCAGATCTGCGTAGATTGTCTGCAAGTGCCTATAAATATCTCAGATACTCAGGTTTTCCGGCAAAAGAAACTCAATGACAGCTCTCTGCTTGTACGAGGTGCATTCAAGTTCTAAGGCCTCCGATTTTTTTCTAATTAACTACTCACCCGAAATCGATGAAACTGGCGTTACTTCTCGACGTAATCGCCCTGCAGACGTGCACATTTTTCACAACGCTGACGCCATGATTCCATGGCAGCGGCGAAGGCTTCTTTAGGAGTCTGTTTTGACCACTGGAAAATCGCTGAGGCAATAGCAGCACGGCTGGTGAATGTGCGGCCACCGAGAGTGTCTTTCATTGTTGGAAAAAGCCAAAAGTCACTAGGAGCCAGGTCAGGTGAGTAGGGAGCATGAGGAATCACTTCAAAGTTGTTATCACGAAGAAACTGTTGCGTAACGTTAGCTCGATGTGCAGGTGCATTGTCTTGGTGAAACAGCACACGCGCAGCCCTTCCCCGACGTTTTTGTTGCAGTGCAGGAAGGAATTTGTTCTTCAAAACATTTTCGTAGGATGCACCTGTTACCGTAGTGCCCTTTGGAACGCAATGGGTAAGGATCACGCCCTCGCTGTCCCAGAACATGGACACCATCATTTTTTCTGCACTAGCGGTTACCCGAAATTTTTTTGATGGCGGTGAATCTGTGTGCTTCCATTGAGCTGACTGGCGCTTTGTTTCTGGATTGACAAATGGCATCCACGTCTCATCCATTGTCACAACCGACGAAAAGGAAGTTCCATTCATGCTGTCGTTGCGCGTCAACATTGCTTGGCAACATGCCACACGGGCAACCACGTGGTCGTCCGTCAGCATTCGTGGCACCCACCTGAATGACACTTTTCGTATTTTCAGGTCGTCGTGCAGGATTATGTGCGCAGAACCCACAGAAATGCCAACTCTGGAGGCGATCTGTTCAACAGTCATTCGGCGATCCCCCAAAACAATCCTCTCCACTTTCTCGATCATGTCGTCAGACCGGCTTGTGCGAGCCCGAGGTTGTTTCGGTTTGTTGTAACACGATGTTCTGCCTTCATTAAACTGTCGCACCCACGAACGCACTTTCGACACATCCATAACTCCATCACCACATGTCTCCTTCAACTGTCGATGAATTACAATTGGTTTCACACCACGCAAATTCAGAAAACGAATGATTGCACGCTGTTCAAGTGAGGAAAACGTCGCTGGCGGTAAAATTCCATCTACCGTAGGTTGCTGCCATCTCTGGGACGTATTGACAATGAACGCAGCCTCATTTTAAAACAATGCGCATGTTTTTATCTCTTTCCAGTCCGGAGAAAAAAAAATCGGAGGCCTTAGAACTTGACTGCACCTCGTAACCACGCAGCCTCATTTTAAAACAATGCGCATGTTTCTATCTCTTTCCAGTCCGGAGAAAAAAAAAATCGGAGGCCTTAGAACTTGACTGCACCTCGTAACACACCTCTGTAACAGACACCTTGCAGAAGATTGCAGATAGCGCCGCAACCAATTGGCAATTCATGAAACTATATGGGGTGAAGCGGCAGTATTCGAAGATGCCCCAGAGTGAATTTCGCCTTTTGATGAACCGAAACTGTCCGAAAAACAACAGTATTCCATTACTTTATAAACGCCCTTTTATATAGAATGTGGGAGTCACGCCACACATTGTCGGTCGTGGACCGTATTATTCCTTGAAACGAAATGAGGTCTCTTAGCATAGAAAATGTGATACTCTTTAATGAACTGAATTCCCTCTTGTCTTGTAAATGGAACTATGTATTTATTTCCAGTAGCTTCTGTTTCAAAACGTATATAACTTGCAAATTGTATTTGGTACTATTTTTGCTTAATTTCACTGCACTTACTGATTATTAGTGTCCAGCACAGATAGAATATTAAACACGATACTGACAAGATTTTCAAGACTGCAACACTTTTCAAATTATATCGAATGTTTGTGTCCCACCCCACTCTTCCCCCCCCCCCCTCCCCACCCTATGCCACAGCGATACAGGTAGCCGTACTGTAGGTTCAACCACAACGGATGGGTAACTGTTGAGAGACCAGACAAACGTGTGGTCCCTGAAGAGGGGCAACAGCCTTTCTTGTAACACTAACCAAAACGGCTTTGATGTGCTGGTACTGCGAACGGCTGAAAGTAAGGGGAAACTAAAGACGTATTTTTTACCGAGGGCATGCAGCTTTACTGTATGGTTAAATGATGATAGCGTCTTATTGGGTAAGCTCTGGGCGGGGCTACTCAGGAGGACGTACTTATCAGGAGGAAGAAAGCTGGCGTTCTACGGAACTGAGCGTGGAATAACAGCTCTCTCAATCGGGTAGGTACGCTAGAAAATTTAAAATGAAAATGGATAGGTTAAAGTTAGATATAGTGGGATTTAGTAAAGCTCGGTGGCAGAAGGAACAAGACTTTTGGTCAGGTGAATATAGGGTTATAAATACAAAACCAAATAGGGGTAATGCAGGAGTAGGTGTAATAATGAATAAAAAATAGGAGTGCGGGTAAGATACTACAAACAGCATAGTGAACGCATTATTGTGGCCAAGATAGACACGAAGCCCACGCCTACTACAGTAGTACAAGTTTATATGCCAACTAGCTCTCCAGATGACGAAGAAATTGAAGAACTGTATGAAGAGACAAAAGAAATTGTTCAGGTAGTGAAGGAAGACGAAAATTTAATAGTCATGGGTGACAGGAATTCGACAGTAGGAAAAGGATGAGAAAGAAAAGTCGTAGGTGAATACAGAATGTGGGTAAGGAATGAAAGAGGAAGCCGCCTGGTAGAATTGTCCACAGAGCAATAACTTAATCATAGCTAACTAAAAAACCTAAACTCCTCCCGAACAGGCCATGAAGACCCAACGGTACCGACCGGCCGCCGTGTCATCCTCAGCCCATAGGCGTCACTGGATGCGGATGTGGAGGGGCATGTGGTCAGCACACCGCTCTCGCCTCAGTTTGCCTCACAAGGGCTGAGTGCAGCCCGCTTGCCAACAGCACTCGGCAGACCGGATGATCGTCAGTCAGTCATAGCTAATACTTGGTTTAAAAATCACGAAAGAGGTTGTATACGTGAAAGAGTCCCGGAGACACTGGAAGGTTTCAGACAGATTATATAACGATAAGACAGAGATTTTGGAACCAGGTTTTAAATGGTAAGACATTTACAGCGGCAGATGTGGACTCTAAACACAATCTATTGCCTATGAACTGTAGATTAAAACTGAAGAAACTGCGAAAAGGTGTAAATTTAAGAAGATGGGATCTGGGTAAACTAGAAGAACCAGAGGATGTAGATGTTTTCAGAGAGAGCATTAGGGAACGATTGACAAGAACGGGGAAAGAAATACAGTAGAAGGATAATGGGTAGCCTTGTGAGATGAAATAGTAATGGAAGCAGAGGATCAAATAGGTAAAGAGTTGGGTACTATTAGAAATCCTTGGGTAACAGAAGAGATATCGAACTTAATTGACGAAAGGAGAAAATATAAAAATGCAGTAAATGAAGTAAGCAAAAAAGAATACGAACATCTCGAAAATGAGATCGGCAGAAAGTGCAAAACGGTTAAGGTGGTATGGCTTGAGGACAAATGTAAGGATGTAGAGACGTATATCACTAGGGGTAAGGCAGATACTGCCTACAGGAAAATTAAAGATACCTTTGGAGAAAAGATAACCCATTAAATGAATATCAAGAGCTCAAATGGAAACCTAGTTCTAAGCAAAGAAGGAAAAGCTGAAAGGTGGAAGGAGTATATAGAAGGTCTATGAAAGAGCGATATACGTGAGAGCGATATTATGAAAATGGAAGAGAACGTAGCTGAAGATGAAATGGGAGGTATGATACTGCGTGGAAAGTTTGACAGAGCACTGAAAGACTTAAGCCGAAACAAGGCCCCGGGAGTAGCCTTGGAGGGCCTGCCCTGACAAAACTCTACCATCTGGTGAGCAAAATGTATGAGACAGGCGAAAAACCCTCCGATTTCAAGAAGAACATAATACCTACAATCCCAAAGAAAGCAGGTGTTGACAGGTATGAAAATTACCGAATTATCAGTTTAATAAGTCACGGCTGCAAAATAACAACACGAATTCTTTAGAGACGAATGGAAAAACTGGTAGAAACCGACCTCCGGGAAGATCAATTTGGATTCTGTAGAAATGTTGGAATACGTCAGGCAATACTGACCCTACGAGTCATCTTAGAAGATAGATTAATGAAAGGCCTACGAAGAACAACACAACGGGAGCAGACGGACACGACCAACGAAGGCCAGAACGAACAACAACAAGATCGAACAACGGAGTCACAAAGTTCAAATGGTGCAAATGGCATTTGTAGACTTAGAGAAGGCTTTTGACGGTGATGACGAGAATACTCTCTTTCAAATTGTAAATGTATCAGGAGTCAAATACAGGAAGCGAAAAGCTAATTACAATTTACACAGAAACCAGATGCCAGTTATACGAGTCGAGAGACATGAAAGGGAAACAGTGGTTGGGAAGGGAGTGAGACAGGGTTGTAGCGTATTGCCGATGTTATTCAATCTGTATATTGAGCAAGCAATAAAGGAAACAAAAGAAAAATTTGGAGTAGGAATTAAAGACAAGGGAGAGACAGCAGAGGATCAGGAAGATCATTTGAACGGAATGGGCAGTGTCTTGAAAGGACGATATGAGATGAACATTAACAAAAGCAAAACGAGGATAATGGAACGTAGTCGAATTTAATCAAGTGATTCTGAGGGAATTATATTAGGAAATGAGACACTTTGAAGTAGTAGATGATTTTTACTGTTTGGGGGGAAAAATAACTCATGATGATCAAAGTAGAGAGATATAAAATGTAGACTCCGCTATGAAAGTATTTGTATGGAGTGTAGCCATGTATGGAAGTGAAAGATGGACAATAATATTTTAGACAAGAAGAGAACAGAAGCTTTCGAAATATGTGCCACAGAATAATGAGGAGGTACTGTACAAAATTTGTCAGAAGAGGAATTTCTGCCACAAGTTGACTACAAGAATGGATCTCTTCGTAAGACATGTTCTGAGGCATCAAGGGATCACCAATTTATTATTGGAGGGCAGCATGTAGGGTAAAAACCATAGAGGGAGACCAATAGATGAATACACTAAGAAGATTCAGAAGGCTGGAGGTAGCAGTAGTTACTTGAGGACGAAGAAGCTTGCGCAGGATAGAGTGTCTTGGAGGGCTGCATCTGTTGTAACTGCGACCGGGACGGTTGCGGGGTTGAAATGACGGAAAGAGCCGCGGGACCCATGGAAAGGCCTACAAAGAACAACACAACGGGAGAAGACGGACACGAACAACAACAAGATCGAACAAAGTTCAAATGGTGCAAATGGCTCTGAGCACTATGGGACTTAACAGCTATGGTCATCAGTGCCCTAGAACTTAGAACTACTTCAACCTAACTAACCTAAGGACATCACACACATCCATGCAGGATTCGAACCTGCGACCGTAGCGGTCACGCGTTTCCAGGCTGAAGCGCCTAGAACCGCACAGCCACACCGTCCGGCCAGTCACAAGGGAACCTAACAAACACGTCCACTCGTACAGAAAACAAGTAAGTAAACTGTCTAATGCGAGGCGATGTGTCAACAGACGTACACGAGATTAGAATGGCTGGCTGGGCTTTTTCTTTTTTTTCCTTTATTGAGTTTCGATTCCCCCTAAAGTGGGCGGGCTGGCAGCAGCTTATTACGCCGCTCTTCAGCCTACAGAATTTATTTTAAAAAGATGAAGATAATAAAAAATAATAACAGTTGGCGATAAAATCGGTGACTTAAAGGTAAAAATGGCAGAAAATTCTGGAGCGGAAAACATAAAACACAGGGTCGATGAAGCTAATAAAATACACAGGAAGCAGAAAAATAATAGACAGACAATTAAAAAACACGGCGACAGTCTGGGTTCTGTTCGCAAGAGATATAAAAAGCACACCCAGCGACAGTATGATTTCTGTTCGCAACACTGTGGAAGGACGCACAACACTGAACACTCACTTAAACACTGCGCTAAAAGTTGGCACAAATACGACATACCACACCCGAGAGCAGGTGGGGGGAAACTGGTCAGATGACGGGAAAAAAGGGAGGGGGGAAGGAGAGGAAAAGTTAAGGGGGAGGGGGGGAAAGGAGCCAATGGGAGAGGAGGATCCATAAGAAGGGTGGAGGGTGCTGAGCAGACGTGCCAGGGATCGGGGAAGGCAGAGGAGGGGAGTAGAAAAGGAGTCGGGGGGGGGGGGGAGAAAGGAGATGATAGGCGGGGAGAAAACACAGGATGGAAGGGGGAAGGAAGAGGGAGCCCAGGGAAAGGACGGAGGAAAGGAGGGGGGTGAGGATCAGAGTTGATAGGAAGTATAAATGGAGGGAGAGAGGGCATCATCTGAGAGGGGGAGCTGATGGAAGCCACCTTGGGAAAGGAGATGTAGGGTGTAGAGATGGAGGGTAGGGGGGACACAACGGTGAAGACGTGGCAGGGGGCAGGGATGGGAGAGGAGAGGAGCAACCAGGGGGTGAGGGGGTTCAAGACGGCGGGAGGTGTAAAGGATGCGGACATGTTCGACGAATAGGAGCAGATGGGGGAAAGGAGTGAGATCATAGAGGATCTGTGTGGGGGACGGGAGGCGTATACGGAAGGCGAGGCGGAGTGCATGACGCTCAAGGAGCTGGAGGGACTTATAGAATTTGGGGGGGGGGGGGCAGATACCCAGGCAGGACTGGCATAACAGAGGATGGGATGGATTAAGGATTTGTAGGTGTGGAGGATGGTAGAGGGGTGCAACCCCCACGTCCGGCCAGAGAGGAGTTTGAGGAGTCGGAGGCGGTTGTGGGGTTTGGATTGGATGGAGCGGAGATGAGGGATCCAGGTGAGGTGACGGTCAGTGGTGAGGCCAAGGTGGGTGAGGGTGGGGGTGAGGTGGACAGGACGTGGGCAGACAGTAAGGGAGAAATCCAGGAGCCAGAAGGAGTGAGTGGTACGACCTACGATGATTGCCTGGGTCTTGGAAGGATTGAGTTTCAGGAGCCAGTGGTTACACCATGCAGCAAAAAGGTCAAGATGATTCTGGAGAAGGCGTTGGGACCATTGGACGGTAGTAGCGAGGGCGAGGAATGCGGTGTCATCAGCATATTGCAAGAGGTGTACCAGAGGGGGGGGGGGGGGGTTGGGGCATATCCGCCGTGTACAGGAGGTAGAGGAGAGGGGAGAGGACAGAGCCCTGGGGCACACCTCCATAGGGGTAGAACTTGTGGGAATTGGCATTATGGATGGTAACATAGGAGGGGCGGTGGGAGAGGAAGGAGGCCACCAGACGAATGTAGTTGATAGGAAGGTCGTAGGTTTGGAGTTTAAACAGGAGACTGGGATGCCAGACATGGTCGTAGGCCTTTGCGAGGTCAAGTGAGACAAAAATGGCGGAGCGACGGGAGTTAAGCTGGAGGGAGAGGAGATGAGTGAGGTAGAGGAGTTGGTCATCAGCAGAGAAGGAAGGTCGAAAGCCACATTGGGTGTTTGGGAGGAGGTGATTTTGGTGGAGGTGGAGATGGATGCGCCAGGAAAGGATGGATTCCAAGAGCTTGCTGAACACCGATGTGAGACAGATAGGACGATAGGAAGAGGCATCAGATGGAGGCTTTTTGGGTTTGGAGAACATCAGGATACGGGAGGTTTTCCACAGGTCGGGATAGAAGCCAGTGGAAAGGATGACATTGTAGAGGGTGGCAAGGATGGAAAGGAAGGAGGGAGGGCAGTGTTTGAGGTGACGGTAGGTAATGCAGTCGTGGCTGGGAGCAGTGTTGCGTTTAGTGCAGAGTGTGAGGCTGATGTCCTGTGTAGTGATGGGAGTGTTAAGTGCAGATGGTGGGGTGTGGCCCAAGTACTGGAAGCTAGGAGCAAGGGGAGGAACAGAGGTATTCGTACAGTCCATGACATCAGGGAAGAGGGAATAATCAAAGTGGGGATCATCTGGGATGGAAAAAACATCAGAGAGGTGGGAGGCAAAGTGGTTGGCCTTACTGAGGTTGTCGCTGGCTGGGCGAGAGGCAGGCGCTTAAGTACGCTATCGGGGGCGCCGCTATTGGCCGCTGGAACCACGTGTTCCACTGTTGCGCCCTCACACTAAAAGCGGGCCAGAAGGCGCGCGCCGCCACAGCTTACGGCGTGATGGTGCAGAGACCTCAAAGGGTCTTTGACGTCCATGACGTCTGCGCGGATTCAAATTCCGCGGCGCGCGGTACCAGATCCCTCGCCCCTGAAACTTGCGTGTAGGGATGGAAACGCCCCGGAACGGTGACGAGGTGGGTGGCAGTTGAAAGAGATACAAAAATGACTACCCCTGGCTTAATATGCGTCTTTACTTATGATTTATTTTGGGTATTGCCATCATCAGATCAAATCTCAGAACTTGTAAAACAAGGGCGTCATATAATGAAGGGCCCGCATCTCGTGGTCGTGCGGTAGCGTTCTCGCTTCCCACGCCCGGGTTCCCGGGTTCGATTCCCGGCGGGGTCAGGGATTTTCTCTGCCTCGTGATGGCTGGGTGTTATGTGCTGTCCTTAGGTTAGTTAGGTTTAAGTAGTTCTAAGTTCTAGGGGACTTATGACCACAGCAGTTGAGTCCCATAGTGCTCACAGCCATTTGAACCATTTTATAATGAATGCACTAGCGATACGGCATTATAAATAAGGATACATATTAAGCAATGTAGACGGTTTTATTCATAAAATATCCTCCGTGATAGCGGATTCACACAGGAAATTTATTTCCTTTATTAATGTCATATAAACGTCCAACCATTTCTTTTGTTTGGTCGCTCCACTTCGAACGATTAGACACGCACATTCTACGGCATCTTTTGGAGGTTGACTTCGGAACTGCTGCTTTCATCCTGGTCGTCAACGACCAAACTGTGCATTCCATGGGCTCACTTTTATCCAATAACCTTGAGTGCTGGGCGGCTGTGAGGGGCCGTCATTAACAATGACTCTTCAACGATTTCGATGTGTCGTGTCATCCACGTCATCTTCGGCATCCTTGCAAGGAACTTCTTACTCTTTTGCTCATAAGTGAACAGCTGTATACAGAAGGACACTAGCTCTGTCATTCCTGTATATATTTCTCGTGGTTTAATTAAAACAGTTTAGGTGCTCGCCGGTAGGCCTTACAAATGGGCAATAGGCAACACTTTTCATCCTTATTCAGTTGGGTTCGTGCTTTGTTGCCGATGAGACGTTAAATTCTCGAAGTACCTTTGCCATTCAGGCGTCTTACCTCTACGCCTGTCACTAGTGGTCCACTTTTATAACTCAACTCGCCACCACGATCCGTTTACAGTGTCTCACGAGTGTGGGAATTTACCACTGTTCACTGTCATAAGTTTGTCAATCTGATTTGTAATATTGATGGTACTCTTTCCGTTTCCGCTCAGTAGCTTTGGAACTATTCAAAACAATCTACTTCAGTTAACTAACAACACGTGAGACGCCTGAAGCGTTTGATGATGAAGTACTAGGAATTTCTAAAGTTCCTTTGCTTCTACTGGGTCATATGAACTACTAACACAAACCGGCTTCCGGAGCGCCAGACTAGCACAGTGAGTTCCTCACGTGAATACGTAGCAGGGCGAGGCGGCGCCAACTTCCGTCGCACTTCTTCCCTCGCTGCCACGCCATTTGCATCTTAAAACAGCCGCCGCCTAATGCAAACTTTAATTGCGTTTTTATCTCACCCTTATGCGTTATTCATGCCTTAATTAAAATCTGCTGATAATGACGGAAGGCGGTCGCAGTGGTCTTCCGCGGCGCGTCGTTGATCTAGAATTAGTGAACTCTCTACGAGATCCACGCAGAGTATTTCCAGTTGCCGTTAAATGACAGACAGACAAACATGTGATCCAAAAACAAATTATCAAAGTATGACCAAAGGTTTATGGCCTCACTTATTGAAGGCCAGTACTTCTTCCTGTAGAGTTTCTGTTTGCTCATGGGGCCGGCCGAAGTGGCCGTGCGGTTAAAGGCGCTGCAGTCTGGAACCGCAAGACCGCTACGGTCGCAGGTTCGAATCCTGCCTCGGGCATGGATGTTTGTGATGTCCTTAGGTTAGTTAGGTTTAACTAGTTCTAAGTTCTAGGGGACTAATGACCTCAGCAGTTGAGTCCCATAGTGCTCAGAGCCATTTGAACCATTTTTTGCTCATGGGCGACGTACTCCCTTGCTGTTGACAAGTCATTCTTCTATGTTTACATTCCTCATGATGTAAGCAGAACAGCTACGCATCTGCAAGAAGGGGGACGTAGTACGTTGACAGGAGAGAGTAGAAGATTAAAGCTTACGAATTTCTGCTTTTGGTGTTCTACCGAGGAATTATCTAACTTTACGATCACCACTACGACATTCCTCGTTTTGGATGAAAAATAAGTGGGAATTTACTGTGTAAGCTATGTAGTACTGCCATCTTCTGTCGCTGGAAGTAAAAGAAAGACCGGCTAATGACACGAAGAATTTAGTCAGTAAATAAAGTACAATAGCAGCCTTGGCAACGGTTTCAGGTCCACATTATATTACACCATAAAAGCACCATTTCAGCAAGTTTCTCTTCAGCAGCGGACAATAGTATCCCTTTATCCATGGTGCTTAGTAGTTTCGGTTGTATCAACCAGAAATTAACTCTGAGATGGTTCGCTGTTTAAGCAACAATAAAAAAAACTCATCGGCCTGTTACAAGTTTTGGTAACATAACAGAACAAACAAATGCAGAAAAGACCAATTTTGGTTGTTTTCCTTAAGCGTGCCCATTGTACTTGTTGTAGCTGTTGTTGTTGTTGTCGCTGGAGTCATCGGCTTGAAGAATGGTCTAGTGCACCACACAATCTTAGTCTATCTTTGGAAAGTCTTTTCATGTCTGTTTCCATTTGAATTGCTTATTGTACACGATAATTCGTCTCTCTCTACAGCGTTTCCTTCCTATATTTCCATCCATTTCGAATAACGGTATTTTTTGATATTTTAGGATATGTCCTGCAAACATATTCCTTCTTTCAGTCACGTTGTGCGTCAGCAAACAATAAACTCTTTATCATTTGTTTTACATTATAATTTTTCAGATTAAGCACTTAGTGTAAAGTTAGATAGACTGAGAAAATCAAGGAAATTTTGGAATGAAATTTCGTTTAGAAGGTGACAGAAAACTCTTTTTAACCAAGAAGTCATAATCCTGGCTACTACAAACAAATTTAATGTTCTGTGTTTTGGTCTGTATCTTCAGATCCTTCCTTCGAGTCACCCGCAGAAACTGGTTTTCAGCAAGTATCAGTTAGATATACCTTGAACGAAAGTTAAGTCACGTTTTAAGCGTAACTTAAATGGGTACAGTGCATTTCGTGTAGCACCAAACAACTTACTTTTGTATTTAATTGCTATAACTTTTTTTCTGCTGGTTCTTAATAAAATATCCTGGATTAACAAACTGCGGTATCGTTAACTGTCGCTATATATCAATTTTCTAAAAACATCTTCTGAAGTAGATCGATGACGACTAATCTCCACCTCTACAGGAAAGCTTGTGGCCTCTTCGTTATGCAGCCAAGTTCTTTGTGTCGTGTTCTTGGTGTCTTGGTCACAGCGTGAGATCAAATTCTGGAACCATCATTTAACTGCTTCTTGCTGTCACCCTTTGTTCTTTCTTCCACTGATCATTACCGAAATATCCTGTTAAGCGTTGATTACTGACTTTCACTTGCAAGTAAATTAGGAAAACAGTATGAGTAGCCGGCCGTTGTGGCTGAGCGGTTCTAGGCGCTTCAGACTGAAACCGCGCGACCGCTCCGGTCCCAGGTTCTAATCCTGCCTCGGGAAAGGATGTGTGTGATGTCGTTAGGTTAGTTAGTTTTAAGTAGTTCTAAGTCCTGGGGGACTGATGACCTCAGATGTTAAGTCCCATAGTGCTCAGAGCCATTTGAACCAAGTATGAGTAGTAAAATAGCTCTTATGAATGTAACAGTCTACATATGCATTTGCATGTACCTATATGTAGCTTACGCTGCAGTTTGTGTGATAAATTGAGTAGACTTAAGCCATTATTTCACGCAGACTAGTATCATTACATTATGGTTCCACACTATTATAATGCTTCCTATCCACTCTAAATCAAAGACAAAAATCATTACTTAGTACCCATTTCTAAGTAAAATGTTGGAATGTTTATCTAACATCCGGAAGGTGATAATTGAAATGGTCACTGTGTCAAGAATCTACGGATATCAGACACTGAACGCTCGCGGCTCTTTCTTCCTAGAAGTCGGCCAGGGGTCTGAAGATGGCATAATGTAGCGCCGAAACTGTTTCCTCAAATAAAGCTACAACTGGCGATTTAGACGGCTGAAAGGGTTTTTATTCGTCTTTTTACACTGAACAGCCGAGGTCCTGCAACCATCTACACTCCTGGAAATTGAAATAAGAACACAGTGAATTCATTGTCCCAGGAAGGGGAAACTTTATTGACACATTCCTGGGGTCAGATACATCACATGATCACACTGACAGAACCACAGGCACATAGACACAGGCAACAGAGCATGCACAATGTCGGCACTAGTACAGTGTATATCCACCTTTCGCAGCAATGCAGGCTGCTATTCTCCCATGGAGACGATCGTAGAGATGCTGGATGTAGTCCTGTGGAACGGCTTGCCATGCCATTTCCACCTGGCGCCTCAGTTGGACCAGCGTTCGTGCTGGACGTGCAGACCGCGTGAAACGACGCTTCATCCAGTCCCAAACATGCTCAATGGGGGACAGATCTGGAGATCTTGCTGGCCAGGGTAGTTGACTTACACCTTCTAGAGCACGTTGGGTGGCACGGGATACATGCGGACGTGCATTGTCCTGTTGGAACAGCAAGTTCCCTTGCCGGTCTAGGAATGGTAGAACGATGGGTTCGATGACGGTTTGGATGTACCGTGCACTATTCAGTGTCCCCTCGACGATCACCAGTGGTGTACGGCCAGTGTAGGAGATCGCTCCCCACACCATGATGCCGGGTGTTGGCCCTGTGTGCCTCGGTCGTATGCAGTCCTGATTGTGGCGCTCACCTGCACGGCGCCAAACACGCATACGACCATCATTGGCACCAAGGCAGAAGCGACTCTCATCGCTGAAGACGACACGTCTCCATTCGTCCCTCCATTCACGCCTGTCGCGACACCACTGGAGGCGGACTGCACGATGTTGGGGCGTGAGCGGAAGACGGCCTAACGGTGTGCGGGACCGTAGCCCAGCTTCATGGAGTCGGTTGCGAATGGTCCTCGCCGATACCCCAGGAGCAACAGTGTCCCTAATTTGCTGGGAAGTGGCGGTGCGGTCCCCTACGGCACTGCGTAGGATCCTACGGTCTTGGCGTGCATCCGTGCGTCGCTGCGGTCCGGTCCCAGGTCGACGGGCACGTGCACCTTCCGCCGACCACTGGCAACATCGATGTACTGTGGAGACCTCACGCCCCACGTGTTGAGCAATTCGGCGGTACGTCCACCCGGCCTCCCGCATGCCCACTGTACGCCCTCGCTCAAAGTCCGTCAACTGCACATACGGTTCACGTCTGCGCTGTCGCGGCATGCTACAAGTGTTAAAGACTGCGATGGAGCTCCGTATGCCATGGCAAACTGGCTGACACTGACGGCGGCGGTGCACAAATGCTGCGCAGCTAGCGCCATTCGACGGCCAACACCGCGGTTCCTGGTGTGTCCGCTGTGCCGTGCGTGTGATCATTGCTTGTACAGCCCTCTCGCAGTGTCCGGAGCAAGTATGGTGGGTCTGACACACCGGTGTCAATGTGTTTTTTTTTTTCCATTTTCAGGAGTGTATATAAAGATGGATTTACAGAGAGAGAGAGAGGGAGAGAGAGAGAGAGAGAGAGAGAGACGAGAGTACTTATATCAGTTTTTATAATTTTTTTCAGAGATGCACAGATAGATCAGAAGATCCGTGCATCCTAGCCAAGTGAACCCAGTGTTAGTTTATATCCTTAAAGATAAGAATGAGGAACTTAATTATCCCACTGAAGCAAAATTCCGGTAATACTTCTGTCCCTGAGGTAAGAAAAGTAATAGCGCAGTATATTGGTTCTTTGGTATATTAATAAACTAACAGCGCTGTATACTGATTCTTTAGTGCATACGTGGTCAGTAGGGTAATATTCGAACTATTAAGCCGAACACACTGTTAAAACTTTAAATTACGATGTCTTTTTCTCCCTTGATTAGAATTTGATGATACAAAGCCTTATATGTTGACACGACACATTGTTTCTAAAAAGACAGTGCCTGTCATCGACATTTTCAGTGTTGTGCAGGTATTTTCAGTAGTATACGGATGTAGATGTAAATGGTCGTAAGGAATAAAATCAAACGCAGTTATTTTGTAACGAGCCACTGAAGACTATGTCCCATCCTAACTAAACAATCATATAATATTCCTCAATAATCTCCGAAATTTTGTCGGTGAAGTCCAAGATTACCCCACGTATAGGTTCTATAAGGCGACTAGGGGACAACGTTACCGCTCTGTTTAACTGGGTAACGAGCGTCACAGGCTTACAAGCTACCACAGTCCTTCACGTGCAAAAAAGCGTCATCAAGAAGAAATAGAAGAAATGTATTAGATAATATGCCGGTACAATGAAATATGAAACAGGAAAGAATAAACCAAATGCGAGAACGAAACGCGCAAACCGCTTAACCTTCTGGGTAGTTCTACAAGTTCCAGCGAAGTTGTGCAGCAGCTGCCGGTTCACTGTGTTGTCCCGGACCCGTTTCCCCACGCTAGGAGCCGACCTCTTGCTTCGCTCGCACAAGCAAACATCGCCCCCAGCGCGGCGAGATCGGCTTTCAACAGACCCAGGATTATCCTCACGTCTTGAGATGATGCACTGTGATGTAAAACAAAGTGACTACCTGTGTATCCAGGCTAAGCGTACACCAGAATAAATATGGCATTTCCTTCGTCTCTTCCGGTCTTCTGGATTCACAATATATTCAGTATGATGGGGACAAACGTGATGTATTTTGCCCATACTTCCTCTTTGACGCACAGAGGGCTGAAAAACAAATTGTTCATCATTTTTTGTGGAGAAACGTACAAGAAATGTTGTAATTCTGTTACACAGTTTTGGGCGAAAGTGTTGTTAGTTTTGCAGGAATTTTAATGCACAAAAGCATTCCACTCTTTGCTAAGCATTATTTGTAACAGTCTTTGGTTTTCTTATAATTATATTTGCAAATAGCAGACTATTTACCTGAAACCAAGCAACTCCGTTATCTTAAAGCGAAGTTTTGCGCTTTCTGACGTTGTGTTTGTATTCTGATGGTAAAATTACGTAATCGCATTTTTTATCTTTTCAAAGTCCTGTAATGTCTATTTAAATGGAGTTTATTTCAAGGTGAGCACGATGTATGAGACAGGCGAAATACCCTCAGACTTCAAGAAGAATATAATAATTCCAATCCCAAAGAAAGTAGGTGTTGACAGATGTGAAAATTACCGAACTATCAGTTTAATAAGTCACAGCTGCAAAATACTAACGCGAATTCTTTACAGACGAATGGAAAAACTGGTAGAAGCCGACCTCGGGGAAGATCAGTTTGGATTCCGTAGTTTGGAACGCGTGAGGCAATACTGACCTTACGACTTAACTTAGAAGAAAGATTAAGAAAAGGCAAACCGACGTTTCTAGCATTTGTAGACTTAGAGAAAGCTTTTGACAATGTTAACTGGAATACTCTCTTTCAAATTCTGAAGGTGGCAGGGGTAAAATACAGGGAGCGAAAGGCTATTTACAATTTGTACGGAAACCAGATGGCAGTTATAAGAGTCGAGGGGTATGAAAGGGAAGCAGTGGTTGGGAAGGGAGTAAGACAGGGTTGTAGCCTCTCCCCGATGTTATTCAATCTGTATATTGAGCAAGCAGTAAAGGAAACAAAAGAAAAATTCGGAGTAGGTATTAAAATTCATGGAGAAGAAGTAAAAACTTTGAGGTTCGCCGATGACATTGTAATTCTGTCAGAGACAGCAAAGGACTTGGAAGAGCAGTTGAACGGAATGGACAGTGTCTTGAAAGGAGGATATAAGATGAACATCAACAAAAGTAAAACGAGGATAATGGAATGTAGTCAAATTAAGTCGGGTGATGCTGAGGGAATTAGATTAGGAAATGAGACACTTAAAGTAGTAAAGGAGTGTTGCTATTTAGGGAGTAAAATAACCGATGATGGTCGAAGTAGAGAGGATATAAAATGTAGACTGGCAATGGCAAGGAAAGCGTTTCTCAAGAAGAGGAATTTGTTAACATCGAGTATAGATTTAAGTGTCAGGAAGTCGTTTCTGAAAGTATTTGTATGGAGTGTAGCCATGTATGGAAGTGAAACATGTACGATAACTAGTTTGGACAAGAAGAGAATAGAAGCTTTCGAAATGTGGTGCTACAGAAGAATGCTGAAGATAAGGTGGGTAGATCACGTAACTAATGAGGAGGTATTGAATAGGATTGGGGAGAAGAGAAGTTTGTGGCACAACTTGACTAGAAGAAGGGATCGGAGGGCAGCGTGGAGGGTAAAAATCGTAGAGGGAGACCAAGAGATGAATACACTAAGCAGATTCAGAAGGATGTAGGTTGCAGTAGATACTGGGAGATGAAGAAGCTTGCACAGGATAGAGTAGCATGGAGAGCTGCATCAAACCAGTCTCAGGACTGAAGACCACAACAACAACAACAACATTTCAAGGAGACACTATCTCAGTAAGGTGGTTTTCCGAAAACTTTGCAACTTGCGAATTTTCTCAAAGACATAATGTACAGTCATGGACAAAACGAGCGAAACCCTCGCCTTTTCGTTATGCTGATCTGGACAGCTTTAAAGTCTGCTACACAGCATAACAGGCAAGGTGACGAAGTGCTACCAACATACTATGCACAGGCGTGAAATTGAAAAACTATCCGAACTTTGTCAGACTGTTTTCAAACATGTGTAAGACTATATTAAACCTGATTAGTGTGTTAAACACAACACGTAAATATAAGATATAAATGAAAGAAGAAACGCTAATTAGTATGAACTGTACAAATAAAAATTAATTTCAGCTTATCGAGGTAACATAACAGTTTTAGTAAGGCAAAGTACCCCAGATCGTTAGGAATTAGCAAAATATTATGCGCATTCGGCCGCGAAACTGTCTGTGTCAACGTTCAGACCAGTCATACTGGATTACCGTTGCTGACCTACCATGAAAGTGTGGAAATTTAGCAATGCACGAAGATTCATAACGAAATTCAGCTAAAAATCATTCAGTGTCACACTTATGTCAATTCAATTATTGACTGAAGCGGAAATTGTAGGCAGTGGCAAGTATGAAATTCTACAAGATTTTCATATTGACATCCACAGGGTGCCAGTACAGAATAAACATAGCACTAAAACGCATTTGGGGCGCGAGAATTTCTTAAAATTGCTTTACTGATAGTCTATCTGCCTCCATCGACATTAAAACCGAAAACAATATTTCCCTCACAGCAATTTAGTAATCTAAATCAAGGAGCGTTATCGGAAGGATTTGTCAATGTCTGAACGTCCCGATGTTTTCCAGATTAACACGATATTGGCAACCTTGAAAAGGACGGGAACCGATCCCCCGCCCTTCAATTCACCATTACCAGCGACATTATTGTGTCATCTTCAAGTGGCCAAAAATGCACATCCAATTCTTTGTGGACATAATCTAATACCGGTGACCGAGGATGAATGAACAAGTTTGGAAATTAGTGATAAGTTACATTGATACCAAAGTGCTGAGGTCATCGGTCCCTAGCCTTACACACTACTTAATCTACCTTAAACTAACTTTCGCTAAGGACAATACACACACACACACACACACACACACACACACACACACATGCCCAAGAGAGGACTCGAGCCTCCGACGACGGCTGCTGCGTGAACCGTGGCAAGGCGCCTCGGAGCCCGTGGCTACACCGCGCAGCAATGAAAAACGAAACCATGTATTTCATCTCTATGATAGCCACCTAAGAATTCACCATTTAATGCGTGAGTGGCTACACAGTCCAGAGGAGAGGTACAAACAACAGCAACACAGTATAAGAAGCAGGCGCATAAACATCAGAAAAAAACTGGTGTATCGTGCACGTCATGTCTTGTTGTGCTATATTTCTTGGTCAAAGCAATTCTTGAAAATAAATCTTATTCGTTAGTGTAACATTGTTGAAATGAATGTCTAGCAACAAAAACATTTTTTGAATAATGACCAACAATATTCACAGTATTTACTTGTACATGATATTTAGAAAACGTGTTAGGAATAGGTTTTACTTAATTACTACATTTATAAAGAAAATATTTCGAAGAAAATGAAAGATTCCTCACTTTCGGTAACAAACTTCTTAAAAAAACACACTTCACACATAAATAAAGAAAGAAAATAATTAAAAATCAATAATAATAATAATAGCATAAAAATATTCTCCTCTTGTCAATATAAACATATTTTTGAGAATAATGTGGAAGAATATAAAAATATAAATTAGTAATACAAACCAGCATAGAACTAGAATAACGTGGCTGAACAGTAGGTACCAAAATTTAGATAAGGGAATAATTTTTGACTGACTTAGACAACGATTCAATCATTGCCTATCTTCAGTGCAAAAATTATGTTCGAAGGGTGGTGATACGTAAGGTGTCAGGCAAATCCAACGCCTTCCATGAAAACCCTGACATGATAGCAAATCCGGCAATATGTCACATAGCTCTGAATAAATCCTGACATTAAATTAACCAAAGTAATACGATCAACGAGTGAACAAATGGAATACCACAGACCAACACAAGAATGCCTAAATGCATGTCATACCTTCCTACCGTGAGACAGACGCAGTTCCGAGGGGAGAAACGAGAACAGAAGCCGAGAGCAGAGCCGTGTAGGCTAGAAGGCCCTACGATAAGGGACACCCACATCGCTCGCCGACCGCCGGGAGGTCCACCTCCCGGCCCATGTTAAAAGCTAGAGCCCTCCAGAAGAACAGTATAGATATTACGATAACACTAAAAGGGCCACACCAGCTGCAAATTTTAGCGTGAGACTATACGTGTCTCTGTTACTTACCAAACATTAAAAACATTGCCCCACCACGAAAAGTATAACGTTCCTCATTGGATAGACAGAATTTTTGTAGGTGGAGCTTAAAGTTAACATTGAGACGCTGATTGGTCAGCCAGATACCTTTTTCTTAAACCACCTTTCGTAAACAGTAGTAAGCAGAAGTTCGAGAGAGTTGCTACTGAGACGGTAAGGTTTGTGGAGATGCACCGCCCGCCGCCCCTGACGCTGCCTAACCAAAGACAAGGTAATGAACGCACGCAATGCCGCATAAGAGCTCATAAGTCTTCACTCAGAACTGCAGAAGTCTCATCTGTTACATCCCCTTTTTACGTACTACTAGTGTCGATCGTCAATTAAACTTCGTGGTATTCACATTTGCTACTTGAAGTTAAAATCTGAAACGTGATGATTTTTCTGTTATATAATTCTTGAGAAGCGACATCAGCCACTGTAATACACTACAAGTTAAATAAGTAATTAAAGATAACTGAGGGTCACTGTAGACCATTTTTGATAGTTTTCTCTTTTATGAAACTTAATTTAAACCTAGATTATAGATGTGATATGGCATAGGTCATCCTTCGATCCATTACAGAACTTGGAATCCCATTCAGGCAATATTCTTTCACATTTTTCTTGAACGCAGATGGTTTTTATCATCCTGTATTAAAATATTTCTTTTTATCAATAGTGCAATTTATAAACAATGTTTTGTGAGTAGAATAAAAATTCCAATGGTAAACTTAACTGCTTTTTCGACGATATTTTACCAGCTAACTAAAAATAGGAAAGCCTTGAACCCCTTCCACTAAATTTAGTTAGTATTAAGATTCTTTTACTGGGAGTGCAGTGGAGCTGACGCTGAAATCATTAAGTATTTGATTATATCATCGCTAGTCTTACTGAACTCTTCTGAACTCTACAAGTCATGCGTGGTCTAGCGTCTCCTTACCAGCAACAGGTCCCAGGTTCTAACTAGTCAATTCCGTAAAAAACACGCTCAGAGCGTCGTTGCGCGAAAGTGGTAGGGAGACACGACTTATAACAAACGAACACCACGCAGAATGTTAGAAAAGTTACCTGAAAAAAGACGGTGGGGAAGGGGGAAGGGGGGAGGAGGAGAAGAAGCGTGTAAACCATAGTAGACGAGTCAGTCGAGACTATATGGGACACAACTACATCCCTATCTTCAGTCCTTCCTGAAGGAACGTTCTCAGTGGAGAATGCCAGAATTTGTCTGATTCTGTACAGTATTTCCAGGTCTGTCAGAAGACCGATAGTCGGTATGGGGAGAAGCGTCCTCCGACTGCATCACTCCAGGGGCGTGGGGATGGGGGGGGGGGACAATTCGTCACCATCCTGAGTCCGTCAACGCTTGTGTTGAATTCTAAGTGCCAGTGGCTTGGCGTTTTCAATTGTCATGTCATGACGCGAATGTAACTATGGAAAACTTCGAAAGTTGTGAGTCAGCAGATTCCGTTCCTCCTCAGTAACTTGTGGAGGCATGGCTTCCGTCTGTTGTGAGGAACAAGGTCTGCGGATGTCAATCAACGTCGTTGTTCACAAGTTGATTTTAAGACAACCACTCGACGTGGACAATTTGATCGGAGGTGGCCACTTCCGTTACAGAGAAAGCAGGTTCCTACTTGTGCTGTATAAGTAGTACGAATACGGTATCCGCACACGTCTGAGAGAGGATATTCCGTTTTACACACATTTCCACCGAACGAATGGTGCTACACGTCTGCAATCGATGTTGGGGGGGAATCAGCGTTCTCGTAGTACAGTCTACATTTTCCCGTATGGGGCCAATACTTCCTTAAGGAAGTTGGCACGTCAAATTTAGGTGGAAGATTAAATATCCTGACTTAGGTAAATCTGACTTCCGCGTTAGCTAGAAGAACCGTAGTAATAGTTCATTCACGATGGGTGAAAGCAATCTGGGAACGATGGCACGAAATTTACCTGTTTGCTTAAGTGGACTCAGAAATTTGACAAAAAATATGGAGGAATCCGAATCAAAGTAAACCGTATGAACCTGTACTGTAGTGACCCGAATCTGTCAGCAAGCCACTCTCGAATCTCCAGGGACCCACGTGCATTCGTCGAAACTGAAACTTCCAGTACCTTAACGTGGCATGTTGTTGTGAAGCATGGTATACATCATGATGTGGGCTAAGACTTCATCAGGAAAGACACACAAACAACTAACGTTGTTAGACGATCGACGATGTGATGTGCACAGAGACACGCAGACCACTAAATGAAAACGCAGCAAGCACTCGCAGCGTTATGTTAGAGGCGGAAGCATAACTCCATTTGCTCACCCAACGCGCGATGCAGAGCTACTACTCAGCAACAGAGGCAGACACTCTTTAAGTAGCAAGTTTTAAATTAACACGCTAGGATCTAGAAAAATCAAATTTGTCATATAGGCTATCATAATTCCGAAGAACCTAAAATATAAATATATTGCCACTTCTGAAGTAGTCATTACACTGGTATTTTCAGTGCTTACTTGTACAACGCTTCATTCAGTATCATCTTCTCAGAACTGCAGTGCCAGTACCTAAAACTGAATCACGAACAGGTACAATCCACCGTTTCAAGTATTTAACATTGCAGATTAATGTAAGCACGAGATAAGTCATTGCAAACGTGAAATGCGAGTTCATTAATGACTGGTGTAACCGCCAGAATTTTGAATGCAAGCATGCGAACGTGCATGCATTGTGTCGTACAGGTGCCGGATTTCAGTTTACGTGATGGGATTTCATGCCTGTTGCACTAGGTCGGTCAGTTCTGCGACGCTTAATGCTGTTCGTGGATGACGCTGCAGTTGTTGTCCATTGATGTCCCATATGTGCTGGATTGGAGAGAGATCTGGTGATCGAGCAGGCCATGGCAACAAGTCGACACGCTATAGCGCATGTTGGGTTATGACAACCCTGTAATGCTGCTCATGAATGGCAGCAGAATAGGGTGAATTACCGAATTCACTTACAGAACTACAGTCCGGATGAGTGGGATAAACACGTGAGTGATTATGCTGTCGTACGAAATAGCACTCCAGCCCATAACTCCAGGTGTAGGTCCAGTGTATCTAGCATGCAGACAAATTGGTTGCAGGCCCTCAACTGGCGTCCTTCCAACCATCACACTGCCATCACTGGCACTGAATCTGAAACGACCATCAGAGAACCCAGTAGACTTCCATCCTGCCCTCCAGTGAGCTCTCGCTTGACAACACTGAAGTCCCAAATGGCGGTGGTTTTGGTGCCAACGGCTGTTCATATTGCTCCTGCAGATGCAGTGCGGTGCGCCAGAGCCATACACCGAACACGATGGTCACCCTGTCGGTAGTATCATTGGGCCGTCGGGAGCCTGTTCTTCGTGGGACCGTGCATTCTCGTGACCACCTCTGCCAGAAATGCTGTACAGTGGCAAAATTCCTGCCAAGGCTTTCTGCAGTATCTCAGAAGAGACATCCAGTTTCTCGTAACCCAATTACATGACCACGTTCAAACCCAGTAAGATGGTGATAATGGCGTCATTGTCGCCTTTAAGGCGTTCTTGACTAACATCAACTCACCACGTCCAGACTCAAAGATAAATAATGCTCACAACCGATACTGCATGTATTTCAAGTAAAGGTGATTTGCATTCTCATAGTGGTGCAACTAGCGCCATTCTTATGCGACTGGCGCGAAGTTTGAAAATACATCGTCTTCCAGACATAGAAACACGTCTACTAACTTTCGTTTACGTCCCACAGCTCTTTGTTGGTGCTACAATTGCTTTATCCGCCAGTGTATTTGCAATCGGTCGGCTGTTCACTAAGGACAGTTATTTATTTTAATCATTAACCAGTTGGTCACTGATATTTTGCGATGTGCAAATTTTTTTTAATAAAGGAAAAGATGGGTAGTCAAACCGTAGCTTCTGATTCTTATACTAGTACACATCATTTCTGCATAAGAAAAATACTACTAAAGCTTTTATATACTGCTGGAATAACATAATCTGTTCATCAACTTTACGCCAGTCGCTTACAAAGGAGAAACGGAGAGGAACATACGTTTTACTAATGCATTCATGAGATTAGTACAACACGCTGTGGCTCTACTTTAATCGTAACTACTGCTGTATTATCAGAACTAACTTTCACTTTAGTCGTCACACCAAAGCTCCGGAATTTGAAGCGTTACACTGGCGGGAACACATTGAAGATATAGTAGTTACAGACCACGAATGGAGTCATTGTAGAGCAGAACAGCATCGGTAACATTTTACGTTAAAAAAGAAAAGGATTGTATGGACAAAACATTTTTAAATGATTGCCTGTATATGTTTGTAACAAGCACGAGAAGCAATAAGAAAGAAACCTGATCTCACTTTCCGAAACTCAAATGAACGATAAAACATCATATATTATTACAGTTCAAAAAATAATATGCAGGTTGCAGCCAGCGGATTTCAGCAACCAGAGTTCCAAGGAAAGCCACTGAGCCTTGTGGGGCTCGCGTTCTTGCCGTTCATAGCTTGGCATCTTTTTATAGAGGTAGTGGCGTCTCGTTTCCTTCTTGTGTTAATGGCGTCACTGAGTTTACTAACATCGTTTATCCGTGAGTGGCAGCAGCAGCGGCTATCGATAGCCAGTACTATCTTTGGTGCGACCACTTGTATTTCCAGGTCGTCGTGTGTGTCACACAGTTCGGCTTCAGACAGAGCAGCGAGGAGGTCCGCAATGCGAGTTAGGGCGGGACCACTGGTGGCGTCCATGTACTGTCAGAGTGAGGGGCTGCAGCCGACGACCAAACCCAGGATTTTTGAAGTTAAGTGAACCTTATCCAGTAGCGAAACCTCCATTGTTTGAAAACTCACTCTTGTTTGTGTGTTGCTGCTCCCAGAGTTGGTGATACTAACCACAACAAGTGGAGTCTGTCAGGTTGGTGGAAGCTATTAGCCGCCTTCTACTGCTTGATACTAGTTTGAATTTGGTGTTGTTATTGATGAAGTGCAACCAGCAGCGTAATTTGCGGCAGTGTACTTTTCCTCATCTTGCCGATGCTGTCCGGCATGGTGTGAGATTTGACAGCGTCCTTGATTGGGGTATGGATAATGGTTTTCCTTGTCTACCTTGGTTATAGTGGTTCCTTCTGGTGTTTTAAACACTGGATTCTCGAGATGCAGTGCTGTCTGTTACTTCACCGTCACCCGAATTATTCCATCGTTGTACTGCTTATCTGGCGTTAGGTGGATTTGGTAAGAGGGATTATCGGCGTTTAAACCGTCTCTAGTTTGAGTTGCTCTCCTTAGATGAACATTACTCTTGGCTGCCAGTCTCACCACTTGCTCAGCTGTAGTGACCTTCCTGAGGTCGATCGATGGAGCACTGTCTGTGGATCACTCTGTCTTACTTGGTGAAGTTGCATAACTGATTAAAATTTACGTTAATGTTTTAATGTGTAATTGCCTTCCTCACTTGTAATTCAGGCCTTCAGCTGTTAATTGTTTGTAACATTGCTTGTGGCCTTCAGCCGACAAATAATTCTGAATTCTTTCTTAGTAAGGCCTTCAGCCGTCGGTGTAGTAAATTCCTTTAAAATGATTGTTGAAAATTATTTCCTCAAATAAAATTTGTGTGTTTGCTGTAGCCAATGGTAGCTCATTACGGCCCCATCCACAATCGTTACCTTATCCTGCCTCTCCCTGACTACCAGGGCTCAGCCATTTCACAAAGCACCACGATTATTTGGTGCCTACCATCTCCTGCCGTTCGCACCATAATATTTACTAGATCGTGGAGAGAGCTTCATTATATCTTGCTTGGCACCTTATTAATTGATACCAGGCAATTTAAAGTTCATAATTTGGTTTCCATGGTTTCATGCCTCTGTACTTTTTGGAAACTGACCGTCGTCGACGATGGCTAAGCGTAGTCTGCCTACGACGGTTGCGTCACTGAGACTGAATGTGCTCTCCTCGGCGCGCTTATGATCGACGTGATAAAAGCATTTTTACCTCTCTTATATAGTGGTAGAAAACCAAGATCAAAATGAAATGGAATTTTTCCTCCGGGAACAGATCAGCTTGTACAGAATTACATTAACTACATAGTTAAGATACAATTTCAAAGCAACTTACACGGAACAATACAGAAACAATAAATTTCTATAAATTTCAGACAACGTTTCATAGTCTCTTGAAGATAAAGAGACTTACTTAAGTTATTTTACTTGTATATTGCTTGTTGCCTTCATCTTGTTGACAACGAAATAGGAACCACTTGCAGCATTCAGAATGATTCTTTAGTCTCAAGATGACCACTGGCTTGTCGAAACCGGTTACATCGCGAAGAAACACTCGTGTTTGCATCGATAAAATATAAAAATAGAAGATCATATATCATTGGCAGAAGTAAAACAATTATAATATACATTAGATCATCATATAAAAAACGTTTGCATACTGCATAGGTAACAGTGACTTATATCGGAGGTACACTGTCCAGTCACATTAATGCAAGCACCCGTCAAAAGCCTGTATAATCATCTTTTGCATCGCGAACCACTGCGAGATGTTCAGGAAGAGTGTCTATCAGGTTCTGGAAGATACCGACAGAGCGTGGAGCCAAGCCGACACTAGCGCCTCGGGCGGCTGCGCTGGGTTTCTCGGTTTGGGATTTGTGGCACGAACAGTCCGACAGAAGCGGTCCCACAGACTCTCGAATGGGTTCAAATATGAGGAGTTTGCTCACAAGCGTAGTACGGGAACCCCCCCCCCTGTTCCATATTTCTAGATAGATAGATGGAGCACTGAAAGACCTGAGTCGAAACAAGGGCCCCGGAGTAGACAACATTCCATTAGAACTACTGACAGCCTTGGGAGAGCCAGTCCTGAGAAAACTATACCATCTGGTGAACAAGATGTATGAGAAAGGCGAAATACCCTCAGACTTCAAGAAGAATATAATAATTCCAATCCCAAAGAAAGCAGGTCTTGACAGATGTGAAAATTACCGAACTATCAGTTTAATAAGTCACAGCTGAAAAATACTAACGCGAATTCTTTACAGACGAATGGAAAAACTGATAAAAGCCAACCTCGGGGAAGATCAGTTTGGATTCCGTAGAAATGTTGGAACACGTGAGGCAATACTGACCCTACGGCTTATCTTAGAAGAAAGATTAAAGAAAGACAAACCTACGTTGCGAGCATTTGTAGACTTAGAGAAAGCTTTTGACAATGTTGACTGGAATACTCTCTTCCAAATTCTGAAGGTGGCAGGGGTAAAATACAGGGAGCGAAAGACTATTTACAATTTGTACAGAAAGCAGATGGCATTATAAGAGTCGAGGGGTATGAAAGGGAAGCAGTGGTTGGGAAGGGAGTGAGACAGGGTTGTAGCCTTTCCCCGATGTTATTCAGTCTGTATATTGAGCAAGCAATAAAGGACACAAAAGGGGAGTTCGGAGTAGGTATAAAATCCATGGTGAAGAAATAAAAACGCCGCGGTTCGCCGATGACATTGTAATTCTGTCAGAGACAGCAAAGGACTAGGAAGAGCAGTTGAACGGAATGGACAGTGTCTTGAAAAGAGGGTATAAGATGTACATCAACAAAAGCAAAACGAGGATAATGGAATGTAGTCGAATTGAGTCGGGTGATGCTGAGGGAATTAGATTAGGAAATGAGACACTTAAAGTAGTAAAGGAGTTTTGCTATTTGGGGAGCAAAATAACTGATGATGGTCGAAGTAGAGAGGATATTAAATGTAGACTGGCAATGGGAAGGAAAGCGTTTCTGAAGTAGAAAAATTTGTTAACATCGAGTATAGATTTAAATGCAAAGAAGTCGTTTCTGAAAGTATTTGTATGGAGTGTAGCCATGTATGGAAGTGAAACGTCGACGATAAATAGTTTAGACAAGAAAAGAATAGAAGCTTTCGAAATGTGGTGCTACAGAAGAATACTGAAGACTAGATGGGTAGATCACATAACTAATGAGGAGGTATTGAATAGAATTGGGGAGAAGAGGAGCTCGTGGCACAACTTGACCAGAAGAAGGGGTCGGTTGGTAGGACATGTTCTGAGGCATCGAGGGATCACCACTTTAGTACTGGAGGGCAGCGTGGAGGGTAAAAATCGTACAGGGAGATCAAGAGATGAATACACTAAGCAGATTCAGAAGGACGTAGGCTGCAGTAGGTACTGGGAGATGAAGAAGCTTGCACATGATAGAGTAGCATGGAGAGCTGCATCAAACCAGTCTCAGGACTGAAGACCACAACAACACAGATATCCGGAAAGCATTTGACACGGTACCTCATTGGAGACATGTGGAGACTGTACTGTGGGCTCTGGAAGAATCAAGCCATTGTTAGGTGGGACTGGTGCGTTTCCCTCCAGTGCTACAAACCAATTGTGGGCCCTTGTTATCCGAAACATGAAGAAGGTTGTGTAAAATGATAAAACGGTGCTGCCATCACACCATGTACCTCGCACAATTTTGAAACACAATAACAGAAGCCTGTATAGAATCTTGCTAAACATCACAACTGACAAAGTCGCAGCATAAGAGCTCTAGGAATTCTGCTGTAGTGTGGTAAAATTAAGCCATATATCACAAGTATTCTGGTATAGGTAAGAAAAAGTTTCTTCTACTGAAGGATTCATCCGTTGTCTCATGATATTAATCCAGACCTTAATTAATAATTTGTCAGGCTGTGTAGAATTTGTCAATGGCGGCCTTGAAACTATTACAATTCTTAAGAGCAACAGTACGTACAGTTAGGTGTCACTCAAAACCTTTAACTATCCTTTACGATCAACCACTGCACTTACAAAATCACGAAATATCATGCTTGGCGCATTACAGACCATTACCCATGAACTTACAGATATGAACAGAACATAATTTTTTAATATTTTTTACGTTTGTTTCGTGCTTCGGTGGATTCAATGGCGGCGGCATTATTCTCCCACGGCTGTCGGCTTGCCGCTGCTGCAGACCAGCTACCTGGTTCACCGACCCTTCACCAGCAGCGGCACCTCGTAACTTACTATAGGCGTCCTGCAACGATTTTCGGTTCATATTAACAACATAAAAATTGCCTCTTGTTAGGACAGTGATTGCTTCTCTCAGCTGTCTATGTAATTTCCCATTCTGACATTCTTACCTCGTTAAATTTCTGAGTCTGAATTTTATAAGACGGCCTGTTTAAGAGAACCGACACATACCCCGCCGCTTAGACGAAATGTCACCTCGGTGTCAGCTGTGTCGATTCTACCACTATACATAGGGGTCAACAGTACTGACTTTTGCTTCATCATTACTAAATTGCTATTGATATATTAATATTTCAACAGCAATACCATTTAAAACCATTTATAATATTACTCACATTTAAGCAACAACACCAGATTCATATTCATTTTCATATTTCGTCAACAATGCTATTAATAATACAGTTTGAGTTTCATCATCAACACGAGATTCATGTTCGTATTTCCACCTCAAGACTGTTCATGAATAACAATTATTAATCTAAATGAAACTGCATTTGATTTGAGGTAGTCAATCATTATAAATTCACGTAACGTGACGTGTCTTACACACCACAGCTAACTCGAAATAAATAAATATTATTTTTTACGTACAAATGTTCCTTCATTCATTTATCCTCATTACACAGTGTCGATGTTACTGTTATGCTCTGTATATATGCATTTAGTTCCTGACATTATACGCCGGTAACGGGAACATCCTCTTCGAACACGTAAGTTCACTACTCAGTAAATAACCAGTATACACACATTTTCTTCTCTTGCCTTATACGCCGATACCGGGAATATATCTTTCGCTCTGATCATATAGATCCGCTGCTTGGGGTTCCTTTATTTACATTTAATTCCATTCGATCTTCTTCTAACTTTGAACACCGTGAGGGGCTCCAACATTTCTCTCCACGTGTTTTCCAGTTATAATGTCAGTTAAATCACGTACTCTTTGTGTAACACTCGCTCTATTCTGGCTACAACGGAAATGTATAAGTGTAAAACTTCTTTCTGGAAATTGCATGAGTTCCTTCCCTTCACATTTACATAAGTTATTCATCAAAACTAACATTACGAAAAACTTAAACGATGATTGTTAAACCACCCACTAAAGCTATTGCCAGTTACATTAAGTAGTTTGCACAAATTTCCTACGAAAGTATATTTTATGCAAGCGTTAAGACGCTTTCTGGCCAGAGCAATGATTATACTGTCGTACTCGTACAAGATATTTTTCCAGTATTTTTCACAGTTGTTGAACCAACTGCATCTCGGTAACATTTTGTGCTTAATGTAATTATTTAAACTTTTTGTTACTGCTGTTCTTTCTTTTAATAATAAAGAAGTAAATAAGTAATTAAGGTCATTTTGTCTACAATGAACTAAATAAACCAATTTCCATGTCATATCTTCGATAAAATTATTTAGCTTAACATCTACCATTTACAGCTAGTAATACAGTACCGGTGACGAGTAGTGTACAACTCATTATCAGAAAGTCCCTTCTCAATAACAAAAACTTCTTTCAGTACAAGCTTCCTGTTATGAACCCTCTAACGCTTTCAAATCTATGAATGAAGCAATTCAATGCTAAAATCCCGTTTTGTCGCTGAACTAGCGATCTTACTTAACAATCAAATTTTCTCCCGCTGCATACAAAACGACCGAATGCTTAATAACGTTGCTAGCACTATCCAATGAGAGACATTTATCGTAACACCAATTTCCTACTCCGAAAATAAAAAATAATTTTAGATACACAAGGCGATTGAGAAGTAACTGTACACACTCCGTGGGTGTAATGATGCATAAAAATAAGGTAAAATATTAAATAAAGTTTTGTCTCAAATCACTTTATTTCCAAGTTGCCATACATCTAATGTCATTTGTGGTAGGCATTATTTCATGGGCCTGTACAGGCTTTTGGCGTGTCGTGTTAACCTGCTTATCGGCTGATGTTCCTTTGTCGACGGTAACGATGCACATTTCCTTCTGGAAGTATCTCAAAGACGCTTATCCGGGTAATTTAACGGGTCACGAACGACCAGTTGCTTAACCCCCTGGACTTCCACCTTTGGGGCCGTCTGAAGAAGGTCGTGTATGATACAGCAATTAGGGATGCAGCACAACTACAGCAGCGAATTAAGAATAGCTGTGCATCTGTGCAGATTGAGATAAAAGGAGCCTGAAAAATTCCGATAGCAGTTAGAAGGCGAGCATCTCACTACCTTCATCTAAAATGACATCATTTCGAACATGTTCTGGAGTAATCGTACAGTATGTGGTTGAGTTGAATTTCGAATCCCTTCGTGTCGTTGCTTCCTGGGAAGAATTAATTTGGTGTTATTTGTGTTGGAAATGTGATCCCTGCTCTACAGCAGAACTCTGAAATAAATCAATTTCAGACAAAACTTTATTTAACATTTTAGTCTTAATTTTATGTATACATAACGCGACAAAGTGAGTAAAGTTACTTTGGGAACATCCTGTAGAAAGCCACATCAGCTAAGTAAATGAAATCGTAACAAACAAAAAACCTTATGTAAAATCATAAGATAAATAAAAGTTCTTACTCCATTTTCATAACTGGGAGCAAGAACACATCTACAGGGTCAATGATGATCCCCAAAACATATGCAAACTACCACTTGGATAGGGAGAATATACCTGGCTCAAGGCTATGTTTCTTACCTTTTTACTAATCGACGAATTTACTAGTATTTAACACAAAACATATCCACACCGTTGCATATTTGACTGGACGTAGCACACCATGCTAATTCTTTTTCTTTAACGGTCAATGGATTACATACTACATTTCATGAAACGCATTCATAAAATAAGGTTTCAGTCATATCCATTTCGGAGTTTTAATTAATCTCACCATAAAATTTGAAACGATAATATTCGCTGGTATCTTCAGTGATATTCCATCGCCCCTGATACAGAGTGTGTTCAAAGCTTAAACTTTCATAAATGAACTGAGCACAAATGAAATATTTTCCTTATGCATATGGTACAGAGTGGTAAATTCATTCAAACATCCACTTCTCATACCTAACAACTACATTTCTCAGTTCTGTTGCCTGTATTAATGATGACGTGCCGTCAACCCTAGCTCTGCTATTTACAGGAACCGAAGTTTTGCTGTTTTTGCTTAAATAATCTATATTCTTAGATATTATTGATTGATCTTCAAGTACCTTCCCTGTATACGTAACATTACTCTCCTTTACTTCTTGTACTGCCTCTTGAACCTACGTCTGTCGTAAAGATTTTAACGTTATTCGATCAGACTCTAGTTTCTGTAACATGGACATATTAGATTCTAATTTAGTTTGATATTATTTATCTTATAACTTTAGATATTTAACGCTAGATTACGACACTGAAACTAACGAACTGGACTCTTGTTGATCAGTAAGTACCTGAACTTTAGCCTCTAGCTTAGTTTATAATTTATATTCTAGCTTAACATAATGAGTATCTAAGTCAGATGTAGTCTCTTTCTTGAATGCCTACAGCGCTCCGTTCATTTCTTGTAAGGTAATAAACTGCTCCCCCGTCTCATATTCTCTACTATTTTCTTTTCATGCATCTCCCAAGGAGTCCACTGACCTAATTTCGCACAATTCCATGTCGATCTGTCTCCTACCGTCACCTCGTCAGCCCTTTCAGTGCCTGACTTAACACCTATTGTCTCTACTTTTCCTGTTCCTCCTCCCTTTCATAGCACAATGTGTACTAGCCACCGTCTTATGTTACCTATTTTAACAAATCGTACCCCAGTCTGTGTCCCGTGATGATGAGGCTGCCGCTGCGATGTGGTGGACGCGCTGCAGGACCTCGGAGTGCCGTGTCGCAACCGGTGCCGCTGCCGCTCTAATGGATGTCTCGCTCCCTGGACAGCTACGACCCACGCCCCCGGTTCCTGGCTCCGCCTCCGGCACATTTCGGTCACGCCGTACTAGCCAGCCGCTGCTGGCTGCAGGAATGCCGAGCGCCTAGACTTGTAAGGATTCGAAACAGCCTCGGGTACCCTTGTCTCAGTACCGGACTGTACATGGTAGAAATGGCCGCCCTGGACGAGCGAGTGATTGTCGTTCGGGACGACGACGACGCTGCAGCACATCTGCTCGCCGTTGCTGTCGCTGTAGCCTAAGCACTGCCGCTCGCCCTCCCTGACAGCGGCTGAGTTTACGCCTTCCGCACCGGCTACCGTCGGATGCCAGGGTGGTCAGGCTGCACCCGCCGTCGATATTCTCCGTCGGTGGTTCCGGACTACAAGCGTGGCGCGCCACCTGGCTTCTTCTCGACAATCAGTCCACCTGTTGTCTTTGGCAAAATGGATAGCCCGTGTGGCGTTCCTCTTGTATTCCTCAGGCGCTTACTGTTCTGGGGATGAACTGGTTTGTCAATCAGTTGGCCAATACGAACGCAGGCGCACCGCGTGCAAGTTGTCGGCCTAGGGAAAGTATGGGGGCCTGTAAAATTATCCCCACACATTTTCGTGTCACATGATATTCGAGCCTTAAATTAACAATATGCCCGATTTCTCAGAATTTGCCGAGGGCGGACTCGAATACTGCTGATGTTGAGCAAAATCACAGTTTCCTGTGGGAAACTCGCTTGCAAGTAGTACGTAAAATGTCACTTGCAGGAATGTACCGTCAATCCTCTATTCAAAACCAGCTCTATTCAATCCTGCCGTCCAAATCAGTCATATAGTAACACTATCGTTCAGCAGAGTAAATCTCCCAGAGCAAAGCTACAAAAATCACTTCCAGCATAAATTAAATTGGACGCCACTGCATTTTTCCGAAATACATAGAGTAACGTAGCACTAAAACTCAGCCTTTACAATCAATCACTATATTTAATAGTGGCGTGGCACAAATCATTACCAGTTACATACGGATAGGAACAGACCAGAACTTTTAAAATTTTTTTGTAATCTTTTTTATAGGTCGGCTGATTCTTTGGCGGCGGCTTATTCTCGCACGGCTGTTGACTGATCGCTGCTATTGACCAGCTACTGGGTTTACCGATCCTTCTCCAGCATTAGCGCCTCATTGCTTACTCTACGCTTTCTGTGTAACAGTTTTCAACTCATATAAATCACATGAAAATTCCGCCTTTTCCTGACAATTATTTGTTATTTATTTACTGTCTGCATAGTGACCGCGCCTCTCATCTGTCTATGTAATTTCCAATTATGATAGACCTACCCCGTTTAAGCTCTCAGGTTAATAATTTAAGACTGTCGATATAAGCAGACTGTCACAAGATAAATGATGTAAAATAGCTTCAATGAAAAGTACGTAAACTAAAACTCTCCTCCTTTGGGGAAAACTGAATCACAACATTGGTGAAAGTTTATGGTTCCACATAAGTCCGAATACAGCCTTCAGGCTTGTGTAATAGAACAGTCAAACGTAATATTTACTCGGAAGTGGAACTAAAGGACACAGTGAACGACAGTGGATGATGCCAAGTTCCTGGCCGCCTTCGATGCAGTGATCAAATCCAGGTTCAGGCAGACACTGGCGGCTCCGTATGCCGGTGGTAGCTGGTCGTATAGATGAAGGTTCTGATCGAGACTCACATTGAAGAACTATGGATGCAGTTGACGCCTGGCCAGAGTTCGACGGAAGATGCCTCGGAGTGGCTTTCCGCCGCCCTATATAGTCAGGCTCCATAGCTGTACTAGAGGAATTATTTTGATGAGTGCCTGAGGAGGCTAACAGGTCTACAAGGTCAGCGATTTCTGGTGGCGCTTGCCCTGCCACTTGCTGGCCTTGGCAGCGTGCGTGATTGAAGCGCTGTCCGCAGTCGTGTGTTGATGTAACCCCTTTGAGGTAAGGTCACTGCTACACCATTGGTGTCAGAAGGGTTGACAGTCTGCAGCGCACACATCCCTTAAACAGCATCTCTCCCCCACCCCCTCCAACCCCCAC
Organism: Schistocerca cancellata; assembly: GCF_023864275.1. Lineage (NCBI taxonomy): Eukaryota > Metazoa > Arthropoda > Insecta > Orthoptera > Acrididae > Schistocerca > Schistocerca cancellata. The sequence goes on from NC_064628.1 coordinate 278,267,456, forward strand.
AGCCACCATGAGAGAGGTTCCACTTTTCAGTTTCCAAGGAACTTGGCGCCTTCTTATTGGGTGCCCACAGAACTGATGGGCTGAGTTTGATGATCATCGTATTTGTCGTCCAGACTGAGAAAGGGCTGTCCTCACCAGAGACCAAAGAATGTTGACCCTGTGGGTGCCGCAATTGTGCTGCAGTGTCCAAAAGTTTGGGATTATGAGAATGGGGATGTTCCATTCTGGAACAAAAGGTCGTGACTACCCACTGCCAGTAAGTGTCGCTGTTTAATTTGGAATCACCTGGTTGAAATGGTTGCAAAAAATGTAGCTGTACTTCCATAATGGCGTGTTCCAATTTATGGGCGACGACTGTCACACCCCACTGGTGGCGATTTTTGAAGAAAATCAATCCCCAGGCGTCTTCTTTGACTGAATAATGGAGGCTCTGACACTGCAAAAGGGGATATAGGGTTCTCTTAACTTGGAGAATGGAGAGTCTGGACCGGTGCTACCATCCATGGAGCTGTCCTGAGTGAGTCGTCAAAAACAGAGTGATGACTTTATCCAAATTGTGACTAGACCGTGTGAACAAACCTATCCATTGGTTGCAGAATGAAAAGCTGTAGTGTACTAGGACGATGCCGTTGGAAGAACAAAAAGACGTGGTTTGCAATGTGTGGACTGAGGCCTATTGGCTAACTGTGGTTTCTGCAAGTCCTTGTGTGGAGAAGATTCTTGTCAGAGCATTCGATGGCCTGTGCCCTGGACGTCGAATGCCTTCGAGAAACATAGGAGATACCCGTTCCCACTTCGACCCTGATAAATCTTGAGTACACAAGAAATGGACCTATGAAGTTCAAATGGAGTCGCAGGCAATGTGCTAAAGCATCTGACATAGTCATATTCTACACTCATTTGCTGCCTGGACGCTTTCGCGAGTCCCACATGTTGTCACCACGTTGGAAATATCTTCATTGATTGCTTGGCGATACACATGTTGACGAACTAGCCTCTTCGTGAACACAACTCCCTAGTGGCCCTTATGTCGGAGAAACAGGATGCCTTGGTGCAAAACAGATGGGATAACAACGAAGGTGCAGCAATTTTTTCCTTGCAGTAAATGGACTCAATCGAGGGTGAAGAACTCGTAGTGCTTGTGCCAGATAACACAACTGTTTCCTATCTGTCAGCCACCCTCTGTATAACGAAAGTATCTCGCGGATAGTAGGGTCCTCCGAGCAGTGATGAGCCGTCTCTTGAGGCGACACACCGTTTTGGTCGAAATGATGGAGTTTGCCTCGTATAATGGCAAAATATATTAATGGTCCGACAATAACCTAAACGTCGTCTGTACACACAGTCGTGGGATTTCTTCAGCGTGAACAAAATTGCCAAGGCCTCCTTTTCCATTTGTCTGTAGCCCTGGGGAAGGCAGACACTGGTGACTCACTCAATCGGTGGTGACTGGTGGAGAACAGCGTCGTAAGTAACGAACCTCTCGATCGAGACTCTGAAGAACTACAGATTCAGTCGCCGCATGGCCCCGATCTCGACGGAAGAGGCTTTGTGCCCCCTAAATACCCAAATCGTATCGTAATACCAAAGGAACTATTTGTGAACACATGACCTATGGAGGCAATCATGGCTAGCAACCTGTGGTGGCGTTGCACTGCCACCTGCTGCTTATGCAGCGTGCATGACTGAAGTTCTATCGTCTGCTGGTGTCACCCCTTTGACGTTGGGCTACTGGTACACCTCTGCTGTGAGAACGCTGTAGATTGTACAGTCCGTACTCAGAAGATAAAAGGAAGTGAAGGACATTATCAACTCATATCAACTCAGTGAAATACTGCAAACCAAAAGTGTATGGCAATAAAATAACTGCCATCCCCGAGAGAGATTCACAACGATACTAAAGCAGTGCAAATCAGGTAAGTGTAACAAAAGGGCGTAATGTCCTGGAGCAAAGCCCGTGGGCCTTGCCCCAAAGAATCAGGACAACTAACAATGTAGACAACGACATGTCTATGAAATGAAGAAGTTAATTTCAGGGAGACAACTCGATGTTACTCGGAATGTTTAGCCTCAGAATATAGGCCAGGCCCATCGTTCATGCTCATGATCATACAAAATAACACACACACTCTATTACAGATATATTTTTTCCATCTGCAACAGATTGTGTGCTGATATGAAATTTGCTGGCAGATGCAACCTGTGAGCCGGACTGGGACTCAAACAGATAACGTTTGCTCTTCGCAAGCAAGTGCATTCCAAACTTCACAGTTCTCCTCCATAAGTTCTGGGACTATCACTCCTGGAAGGAGGGATATTGCAGAAATGGGTTGGCTGCTGACAAACCTCTGGGATGTGAGGTCATGGTTCAAGAAACTCTTCTGTTCCTGACGTTTCGTCCAGGACTGCGCTGGACATCCTCAGAGGCGCTCCTCCGCTGAGTCTTGCCATCTGACCGATCGGACGTCCGAGAGCGACATAAATACTGTAGGAAAGGCGAGTCGTCAAAGTAACACATGATAAATAGAGATAATCCTTGTCAGAGATAAAAACTTAACTATCAATTGTCTTGTCAAACATAAAACTTGAAACGTCCCCTTAGAAAAATTGTACAAGACTATGCTTAAACTGACACACAATATTTTTAGCGCAACGCAATCTGACTTTCAGAAATCCCTGCAAAAGAATGGCCCTGACTAACATTAACCTATACCTTTCAAAAATCACTTACCTCACCAAAAATCTTCGTTACTCGAACTACTGCAATACAGCGAGCGCCACTACTGCCAGCTAAATAAGAGATTCAAACTACGGAAGGCACTAACTACTGATAGGCATAGTTAGCAAATGAAAGATTTTAATAGAGAACAAACAATGTATTTACCTTAATATTTATAATTGACATCCAGTCTTACAAATTTCAAAACTCCGCCATCTCTCACCCCACATCCACCACTGCTGGCGGCTCACCTCCAACTGCGCAACGCTACGCGCTGTTCACATCCAGCTGCCGCTGCCCAACACTACAATGGCAGACAACAATGCAAACTAGCTACAGACTGCACACAGCACAGCCAGTGATTTTCATACAGAGCGCTACGTAACGTTGCCAATAATAAAATATAAACAGCCTACTTACATAGCCCCCATGCTCCCCACAAAAAAATTTTACAAATTGTTTTGGGCACTGGCCAATAATGATTTCATAAAATTTTTCATAATTACAATAACAAAGATATCAAATGCACACACTTATTGATACAATGTTTGGTCAAAAGCTAAAATTTTCTCACGGTCCATAAAGACAGACCAGATTGTTCATTACAGTAAAATTGCAGTGTTTTTTTCAAAGTCTGAGCAGTAAAAGACAATGCACACGGAAGTAGTTTTACATGCAGTCTTGAAGAAGTAGTGTTGTCCTTCCAACGGAAAGACAGTGCTGACTCTTGACATGCTGACAGGTAATGGGCCACAACAGAGCAAACCCACAGCAGAGGCATTCGACGTTTTGAAGAATATTGGTAGGTATGTCATCACAGAGTAGACCCACTGTAGTCCTGGTAGAGAGTATGGTATTGGTGAGTCATCAAAGGTGTAGACCCACTGCAGTCCTTGTAGAGATGCCCAGCAGCCATCTGCTGCGACTGTGCAGGTGCACAATCACCATCGAAGAGTCTTGCGGACAATATAGCAAGTCCATAACCACCACTTGTGCACTCACAATTTTTGTTTTTTTTTTAAATGTCCTTCGAACCAGCAATGCTGTTATCCAGTCCCTTGCTGAATTATTAACACACTTGCAAACACTAACAGTCCCTACTTCTCACATATTGTCCATATACTATGACCAACAGAAACGTGTGCAGTGAAATGTAACTTACAAGTTAATAATATGATGAACTGGTGTAAATTACAATTTTATAACATAAGAATACAATACAAAGGTACAAAATACATCATTAAAGAACATAACAATACAGATAACATTTGTAGTACAGGCTTTACAAAAGAATCGAACTAACATATACATCAGTGTTACAGGAATTATGACATAAGTAAATACATAAAAGATCAGAATAACTTTTGAAACATCAACTTTACACATGAGCATTAAAACAAAACAGAATAAATAATGTCTAAGCATATTTACAAGGTAAATAACATATTATTAATGAAAATTATATTTGAGGATAACAGTATTCCTCATCATAGTGAATGTAGCTCAGTATTAGAAGAAAAAAAAATTCTATGAAACTACACAGAGACAGGAAGAAAACAAATACACAAGGGTACACAAACACATAGTGGGATTACACAAAAGGAAAGGACAGGTTTTGTTTTCAGTGTAACATTTGGTACTGCAGTCCACCCCAAAACTTCATTCCATAGATCTTTTTTTCTTATTTCGATATTTGCTCCAGCCAAATAAATCCTATCCAAGCATGCTTTCTGTATTTTTCTCGTATAACCTCTCAGTGCATTTCTTCAAATTCATCACAACTCATTCTCTTATAGGCTACCCCCTCTTAAGCTAACTTAAATCTACTGAGCTCAGATGCTAAACAAAGGGACAAGGCAATGCAGCAGCACAAAACAATTAACACAAACAGCAATGACAAAAAATTCAAATTGGCAAAGCAAGCAACAATACTACAACTAATATGCAATGAGCAGCAAACAAGAAAAATAAATCAGTAATAAACTGGCTTAGCAGAGTAACACAAAGTCAAATTCAGTAACACTATGCCTGGCAAACAGCAGTAACTTATGCCTAAACATGACATAGCTAAAGCAGAAAAAATATTACAGTAAAAACAACAATGCAGATAAGGGAAATGTATATTCACATCTTAATGTCTATGTAATTAAAGTGGTGCACCACAAGAAGTTATTCTACAAAAAAAATTACCAAGTAGTTGAAAAGAAAATTATATATGCAGTTACTGTTATTAGTCCCTTCTTATTGTTCTTTCCATTCCAAGAGCTCCTTTTTCGAAGAATGTGGGTCATAAAATAATTATTTAATAGATCTGTTGACAGAAAGTGTTCACATTATCAAATGCATTTAATTTTATTTTATAAAACCAATGCTGCAACATAGCTGGAAACTAGATATCAAATGAAATAAGCAATTACGCAAACCAAAGCATAAAAACATCATTCAATAGCTATGTGGCATTTCGTAAGTCAGTAGCTCTCAACTCTCGTAGAAAGACACTTGTCATAATCAGGTTTGCAGATGTAAGAATATTTCCCATCAATTCATAAGTATTCAGTAAGTAGCACAAAGTATGATAATGTTTCCAAGTAATGAGCGTGTCGTATTTGAGATGCTTTCTACAAAGGAATGTCAATAGCGAGGATAATGGCCCCCTTTTTTTTCTACCTGTGCCTCTGAAAAGGCCCTCACTAATGGCTTTTTTTTTTTAGGCATCTGACACAGCTGGGTGCCCACGACGCATTACGTGAAGGTGGTCACTTAACTTTCTTACCAAAATATTTACGACAGCAGTTTCCGCTACAGTGACAGTCTCATATAAAAGTATTTCACAGGTCAAGAATTTGCGTTACAATTCTGTGGAAACAAAATGCTATTGATATAACAGTGTCAAAAAAATTTTCGTCGGCATTGAAATACATACACGCATTTACATACATTTCATAACTCTTAAAGTACGATTCTTGTTTTCCAACAACCTTTTTCACAAACCAGAGTCCCTAACCACTACTCCTTATTCCTTACCTTACTACACATATACATATTCGTTGACACTTCTTCAATATTTCATCTTAATAAATATGTAGCATAATCAAATTCCTCATATAACATCGGCTTATTGATCATAAACATACCTCAACAGCATAATACACATCGTCGTCATAAAAATAACATCATAACACCTCAGTCAACTCTCAAAAACGTAGTAGCTTTCTGCAATAATTTCAAAACCTAAAGAAGATTCTCTGCTCATTTCAGTAGTGTCATCTACCTCAAACGTACTTTAAAAATCATGATCTCATACCAAATACATCATTCAAAGCTCTCATAGTATCACAATGGTTCCGAAAAAATATGAACAGTTCACAAAGTACAGACAAAATACAATTTCATAAGTGTGAAGTTATCCAACTGTGTAATTGCGTAAACATGTGTCACTGATGTAGTATAAAAATTTTTGTCTTTCAGTTAAATGATCAGATAGCTGTGTAATTTGTGTGTTAGAGAAATATGGTACTGATGTGTGAAGTTGTATAAGCAAATACCATATTAGCTAGGGCTCCTTGTCTTGCCAAACACATGGTACACAAAGTAAGCGTGCACCCCCTGAGGATTAATGTAATTATACCCTCAGGTGTTACAGATTACAGCAATGGAATGAAATGTATCACGGAAAACCTTTGTATTTCAAAAATCTTGAAAAATAAATGGTTTAAGTACAAAATTAAGCACTCAAATGCGTGTCCTGTAGCGCTAAATGTGCGTCTTGCTATAAGATAATTCTGTGGAAGTGTCGTAGTTATCGTTCTCTGTAAGCAAAATTCTGCTAAAGTCAATGTACTTACCTTATGATACACAAAAGTGATATGATTTGTGTATAGATATCGTAGTTATTACGCTTATTGTTATGATGAAGAAAGTACTGTACTGTAACGTATTGTTGTGCTACGAAAGAGGCTGTCTCCTTGTAGCTATACCACAAAAGTTACTACTAAAACATGTTTTACTTTCCAGAATAATTCAGAAAAACTGTGCAGATATAACATTGTAAATTGTCACTCGTTAGTAGTGTCGTGATAAAATTGTGTATCTCTCACATAAACTAACTACTGTCTCATCTGGTATCTCACAGAAAGTACTTTAAATCCAGAATGTATTTTCAAGTAGACCAAAATGTTGCATTAGAATCTCATTAGCAGTACAAGTATATGTTCTAAGTATGTGAGCCTTATAGTCGTTATGTAATCGTGCAACTAACAAGCAAGAATGCACACACACACAATAACACTGTGTCGTCTGTTCACAATAACAATGCATTTGTAATTACTTGTCTAAATAAGTTCCCTATGTTCTTGACTGGATGGTTAACCTTAAAACATAGTTACATGTTAACAGTTTCTAAGTGTGACATGCATACTAGAAATGTGAAACGTTTTATGGCAAAGACAAAGTTAAAAAGCAGATTATTTTTCAATAAACGGTTTTACATGTGAAATGTGGTGTAAACCTTTACTCTTCCTAGTACGCAAAGTTTCAACTTTAACGCAATTATCATGTGGTAAAGAATACTGGAATTTTGCTCAAGGTTAGCGTCAATGTTATTTTTCCCTGAGCCAGCAGGCGCAAAGTGGCTGCCTGCGGTGCGAGTCATTGTCTGTTTCTTTGTTGGCGCGCGTCGATATTGGGATTTGGAGACCTAACTTCTACAAATTCACCGTGACGAGAGGGCCCTGCCCTGTTTAAATCCCGCCAGTTCTGATGCAGTTCAGGTCTGTCGTTACGATCATATTGTCTGTCGTCATGTCGGTAGATTCCATAGTTTCTTTCTTGTCGGTCACGTGGTGGAGAATTTCTCCCTGAGTCGTAACTGCACGCTGGACTGTTGCGTCTAAAGTTATTCTGTCTCCCTTGATAATAATTATTTTGGTTCCCATATTGTCTGTTTCTCTGATTGTCTCTGTGATAGTCATTACCGTGGAGAGGTGATCTTTCCCTGTAATTATTACTACTCTCCCAACGGTTGTCATACAGGTGGTGTCTGTTTCGGTTATGATTTACATTGAAAGAATAGCCTTGTCATATATTATTTCTGTCATCACGGAATTGTGACGGATGTGATCTGTAATTGTTGTGCTCCTGTTTTCGCGTTCCGCAATTGTCAGTGTCAATTTACAGTTCTTGTAACAGTCCCTGAAAAGCTTCAATGTCGTCTTTGCAACGTCCTGCTAAAATAATATGTCGTAAATGTTCAGGCAGTTTGATTAAGCAAATGCGGATGAGTTCTGAGGGGCTGTATGGGTTTGAAAGATACTGATTCTTATGCAACATGTCTTCAAAATATTTCATAAGACTGGAAAATTCAGATTGTTTGAAAAGTTTCATCATTATGATGCTATGTTTTACTCGGTCTTGTGTAGCTTGAGACCAGTACGCTGAGAGGAAGGCATGATAAAATTCTCCTTCACTGTGACAATCGTGAATGACCGATCGCATTCTTACAGCAGGTTCATTCTCCAAGTAGCCACACATAAATTCTAACCTGTGCTCCAATGACCAGTTGGGAGGAGAACAATGAGAAAATTGATGAAGCCATGCTTGTGGATGGATGTTGTTGTCAGAATTCTTAAATGTTTTGAATTTACGTGTAGTAATGAACAGCTTATTGTCAAAATTATCGTGTCGGCGAGTAGCATGTCGGTCATTGTTACGCCGTTTCGGCGGTTCCATCTCAAAATTCGGTGTACCTTGCCAATTTCTTTCATAATTTCCGAAGTGCCCTGTGTTATTATTTTGTGGCTGTTCCGTATTTCTATGTCACTCTTCCCGTATTGGGACGCGAGTGTCCTCTGAAATACGTAATTCTTGTATTACCTGTGTCAGCTGATCTAGTACTTCCCGGATTTCTCTTTGGTGTTGCGTATTGATTTGATTCAGATTTTGTTTCAGTTTCCTAATTTGTTCGCAGTCTTCTGTGTCATTAAAGACTACCGGTTTTGTGTCATTCAGATTATCATCTACCTTCGTAGATAAGTTAGTGACCTGATCCGAAAGTTCGGCTACTTTCTCCGATAGTGAACACTTTTCCTCAGTGTGTTTTTCTGAACCAAGTTTCAGAGTGTCCATTTGTGTTGAAATCCAATCTACTGTGTCCTTTAAGTTTTCCTGAGTTTTTGCAAGTTGCGTAACCGAATCGGTAGATGCAACTGAGTCAATTTTAGCCCACAAGGTCTCATGATTTTCATGAACAATGGTTTGCAGTTCTTTTATGGCTGCTTCGTGATTCTGTAATGCATTTTCACGCTGCGAAAAAATAGGTTGAAAATGCTCACAAATTTGTGTTTTTACGTCATTACAGACTTTTTTGACATTTCGATTCAATGTTATGTAACTTAGTAGTTAAATCTTCACGTGTTTGTTCAAGTGTGGTGTCTAACTTCCGAAGATTTTGTTCCATTGTGTCTAACTTTTGAAGCTTTTGCTGTGTTTGTCTCTGATTTTCTTCCATTGTGTCTAACTTTTGAAGATTTTGTCCCATTTGTTTCTGATTTTGTTCAAGCATTGTGTCTAACTTTTGTAGCCTTTGTCCCATTTGTTGCATTAACTGTAATAACAGTGCACTGGTGTCTGAAACATGTTCCTCAGTGCTATTCGGCAACGCATTTGAACCGGCAATATTCGCAGTTTGAATAGCAGAAAATGTGTCTTGACTTATTTGAGAAAAGGGTGAGGACGCAAAACCTGAATCTACAGTATTTGCAAAATTGTGTCCTATCATTTCGGATTCCTGAGGCGAGCTGTTGCCGAGCGATCGATCGATAATGCTTCCCTGTTCACTAATTGTTTTACTGCCTACGCCACTGTTTGCCGCCCGCTCCATTTCCCTATGCACAATTACCAAATTACTATGTTGAACATTATTTAATTCATTACTCGGTGGCGCTAACACACTGCTTTCGTCTTCACTGTCATTTCTCAGTTTACTTTGGAGCCTAGTATTACGTTTTTCACACGCCATTATTGTCACAATATTTCACACGACAACACAAAAAAAACAATTTGAAGAGCAAAAATAAGAGAACACATTAACATAAAACTGAAAATAATATCTAGTTAACTGCAAGCGCAGCTGCGAAATACTTGGTGCAAATCTACATGCATGCCACAACTGTTTTACTGTACAACAATGAAAGACTGCAACTACAAAGGAGATTCTCTCTACAATTACGCGCTAGCAATAAACAAAAGCTACACTAAATACACAAACTACAAGAAAAAATCAGAAGATTCCAGTGAGGTATCCTCGGCTAAGGGTCGACATATGAAACGTCCCCTTAGAAAAATTGTACAAGACTATGCTTAAACTGACACACAATATGTTTAGCGCAACGCAATCTGGCTTTCAGAAATCTCTGCAAAAGAATGGCCCTGACTAACATTAACCTATACCTTTCACAAATCACTTACCTCACCAAAAATCTTCGTTACTCGAACTACTGCAATACAGCGAGCCACTACTGCCAGCTAAATAAGAGATTCAAACTACGGAAGGGACTAACTACTGATAGGCATAGTTAGCAAATGAAAGATTTTAATAGAGAGCTAAATAAGAGATTCAAACTACGGAAGGGACTAACTACTGATAGGCATAGTTAGCAAATGAAAGATTTTAATAGAGAACAAACAATGTATTTACCTTAATATTCATAATTGACATCCAGTCTTACAAATTTCAAAACTCCACCATCTCTCTCCCCACATCCACCACTGCTGGCGGCTCACCTCCAACTGCGCAACGCTACGCGCTGTTCACATCCAGCTGCCGCTGCCCAACACTACAATGGCAGACAACAATGCAAACTAGCTACAGACTGCACACAGCACAGCCAGTGATTCTCATACAGAGCGCTACGTAACGTTGCCAATAAGAAAATACACTCCTGGAAATTGAAATAAGAACACCGTGAATTCATTGTCCCAGAAAGGGGAAACTTTATTGACACATTCCTGGGGTCAGATACATCACATGATCACACTGACAGAACCACAGGCACATAGACAATGGCAACAGTGCATGCACAATGTCGGCACTAGTACAGTGTATATCCACCTTTCGCAGCAATGCAGGCTGCTATTCTCCCATGGAGACGATCGTAGGGATGCTGGATGTAGTCCTGTGGAACGGCTTGCCATGCCATTTCCACCTGGCGCCTCAGTTGGACCAGCGTTCTTGCTGGACGTGTAGACCGCGTGAGACGACGCTTCATCCAGTCCCAAACATGCTCAATGGGGGACAAATCCGGAGATCTTGCTGGCCAGGGTAGTTGACTTACACCTTCTAGAGCACGTTGGGTGGCACGGGATACATGCGGACGTGCATTGTCCTGTTGGAACAGCAAGTTCCCTTGCCGGTCTAGGAATGGTAGAACGATGGGTTCGATGACGGTTTGGATGTACCGTGCACTATTCAGTGTCCCCTCGACGATCACCAGTGGTGTACGGCCAGTGTAGGAGATCGCTCCCCACACCATGATGCCGGGTGTTGGCCCTGTGTGCCTCGGTCGTATGCAGTCCTGACTGTGGCGCTCACCTGCACGGCGCCAAACACGCATACGACCATCATTGGCACCAAGGCAGAAGCGACTCTCATCGCTGAAGACGACACGTCTCCATTCGTCCCTCCATTCACGCCTGTCGCGACACCACTGGAGGCGGGCTGCACGATGTTGGGGCGTGAGCGGAAGACGGCCTAACGGTGTGCGGGACCGTAGCCCAGCTTCATGGAGACGGTTGCGAATGGTCCTCGCCGATACCCCAGGAGCCACAGTGTCCCTAATTTGCTGGGAAGTGGCGGTGCGGTCCCCTACGGCACTGCGTAGGATCCTACGGTCTTGGCGTGCATCCGTGCGTCGCTGCGGTCCGGTCCCAGGTCGACGGGCACGTGCACCTTCCGCCGACCACTGGCGACAACATCGATGTACTGTGGAGACCTCACGCCCCACGTGTTGAGCAATTCGGCGGTATGTCCACCCGGTCTCCCGCATGCCCACTATACGCCCTCGCTCAAAGTCCGTCAACTGCACATACGGTTCACGTCCACGCTGTCGCGGCATGCTACCAGTGTTAAAGACTGCGAAGGAGCTCCGTATGCCACGGCAAACTGGCTGACACTGACGGCGGCGGTGCACAAATGCTGCGCAGCTAGCGCCATTCGACGGCCAACACCGCGGTTCCTGGTGCGTCCGCTGTGCCGTGCGTGTGATCATGGCTTGTACAGCCCTCTCGCAGTGTCCGGAGCAAGTATGGTGGGTCTGACACACCGGTGTCAATGTGTTCTTTTTTCCATTTCCAGGAGTGTATAAACAGCCTGCTTACAAACTAGCGATTCTGCAAAGCTACTTCCACATGTCGCTGAGCTTCATTGCCTCCTCTTGCCTATGAAAATTATGCTGATGCTTATACATTTCAATGGCTTCTCTACGTAGTCGACATTTGACGTTGTAAATAAAATTTATGTTTCTGAAAACTTCACTTCGTGGTTTCCGGACTGAGAGAAATCAGCTGTAGCAGAGCATACTCTTCAGTCAGGAAACCACGAAGTGACGGTCTCTAAGAACCAGAAATTTTATCTGAAACGTCAAATGACGACTATGTAGAGAAGGAATTGAAATTTATAATCATCAGGATAATTTTCATAGGAAAGAGGAGGTAATGAAATTTAGAGACATATGGACAGTAGCTCTGCAGAACAGCTAGATAGTTTTATCTTTGACAAGACGACAATCAATAGTTATGTTTTTATCTCTGACAAGGATTATCTCTGCTCATCACGTATTATTTTGACCACTTCCCTTTTCCTACGGTATTTATCACGCTCTCGGGGGTCCGACCAGTCAGTCGCCAAGACTCAGCGGAGGAGCGCCTCTGAGAATGTCCAGCGCAGTCCTGGACGAAACGTCAGGAACAGAAGAGTTTCTTGGACCACGACCTCACATCCAGAAAGGTTTACCAGCAGCTATGTCATCCGGTCGTGAAAGCCTTCATTCTATGATCAGAGATGGGTTAGCCACAGCCTGAGCATCTTTTCAGTAGGTGAACTTCTATAAAGTTTAGAAGGTAGGAGACGGAGTAAAACTGTGAGGAGGTGTCGTCACTCATGTTTGAGCGGCTCAGGTGATAGGGTACCTGGCGCGAAGGGCAAAGATCCTGTGCTCGAGTCCCAGTGAGAAAATCAGTTTTAATCTTCGAAGAAGTACCACATTATTATATTTAATTAAAGGGTATTGCAGAGATATGGCTTAGCCGAATGCTAGGGATGTTACGAGAACGAGAACTTCCGTGAAATGTCGAAGGTAGGAGACGAGGTACTGGCTGAAGGAGAACTGTGAGGCTATGTCATGACTTGTGCTTAAGTAGCGCACATGCCGACACAGGGGAGAGATTCTGGGTGTGAGTCTTGATCTAGTACATAGTTTTAATCTGCCAGGAAGTCCCACGTTATTATATTTCATGACGCTTGTCAAGCATCCAAACAATGCAGATATACCCTCGACATATGGAGGAAGGGATGTGTACTTACAGAAGTACTGCAATACGTTGTTCATTCAGACACTAAAGTGGGTCAGCGTGCTTGGGTAAAATTATTTACTTTATCTTCAGCATGCTTTCAAATTATTTTATGCGTATTTGGAATTATCAGCTTTCAGTTAATCAGCTGAGGACTTGTAGCTAAATTTGTGTTTTCCTCATTCTCCAATCGAAAATATGTCGCAAGGACACGCCGTGCATCGTGAGGTGTTAGAGCAGCTGGGTGCTGGCCGGGTAATATTTTACACGATCTGTCGTTCTAAAGAAGGTATTCCGCCCATATGCAAGCGTGCAGAGAGGCAGGCGCGGAGTGCATTAATATGCATGTGCTGTCTGGCGGCTGGACGGGGCACTTGCCTCTGGAGCCGTGACGCGTCAGCAATCCCACACACACACACACACACACACACACACACACACACACACTCGTACACATATCCACATGCAGCGCTGGAGCTGGAACAGCGCAGCCTGAGGACCGCTTATGGGATTAGCGCAGGCGACGAGTCCACAACCAGTGCTGGCTGCTGGCTGCCTCGCTACCAAGCTGCACAGGGCGCACCACAAAGAGATGCCGGGCTGCCGGGAATTTTAGAGCCTCCAGCGCCCAATATACGGCGTAAGAACTAAGCACCCCGCACCATCCGACTTCTGGCCTTGGCAAAGGTCTTCTCATAGCCAGGTTTTGCAACAGTTCTACTATGATGTGGGTCTGGAAATTTTTCAAAATAATATCGATGGTGCCAAATGAGTCATTTGGAAGCCAATTTATATTGAAATTGAATCGGATGTGGTTTCGTCTGTCGTATGGTGCTCTTGTTAATATGGTATGACTCTAAAACGAGAATAATACGTCGCCAAGAAGAATTTATAAAGAGCACTCAACATCAAGAGTGCGAGACCAGATATCCGCCACGTGCTTGCCACCACTATCGTGCCGCTTCAGGAACTCAGATATGTATCATAGTATGAACCAGTATGTTTGTGTGAGTGTTTTTCAATAATAATTCCAGTGATATAAACATGTGTTTGAACCTTAAAATTGTCCTGATCATGAAACCAATGCAAGGTCCCATCCTAAATGTGCAGAAACCGAGTGTCCTAATTAATTAATGGTTTGCTTTTGTACTAAGTGTGCTAAAGTTCAGTGCCAAAGTGTGTAGTGTTACTGTAAAAATATCTGCTTCACAGGTAATGGATAAGGCACACAAATTGAACATATATTAAAAGTAGCTTTGCTTTGATTATTACCGTGAAATATTTTCTGATGTTAACTGAATCTAATATTTGAGTTCCTTGCTTTAAAGTATGAATACATAAACTATTTCAAGTGGGGTTAGAAATCAATATTGGCAAATTGCAATTTGTATCTCAAATAGTCACAGAATTAGCCTGTAAAGACAGTTTCAGTTTATGGGTCCCCACTACATTCTTTTCTATTATAAGAAACATAAACTAAATATTACTTTTGCTAAAGAAATCTGAAGCATTTCCATAAGAGTGTGAGTATAAAAAGTGTCTGCATAATTTCATTTAACCTGTCTGTATGTTAGTTAATCCAGGACACTTGTCATGCCCAATTTTAGTCTCGTGAGGTCTTTCATAACATTTTAGTTTTGGGTTAGCTATTGACTGCTACAGTAACTATTATTACTACATTACTACGAGCGAAACAAGTTTTAAACTGCCTATGATTGCTGATTTGTGTAAACAGTAACTACTGCTACCCACTACTCAGTTCGTCTGGTAGCCGTGTCTATTCATTGCACTATTAAAAAGGTGTATTAATGAAAGTCAGTTTAGTATCTCATATTCATTTTTCTTAAAATATAATGTATCAAATTATTATGCCTAATTAGGCTGGCGACCGTTTATAGTTTCATTTGTATGAACCTTTCGACTTTCGTTACTCCCAGAGCGAAGCCTTATCAGTTTTCTATTAATTGCCATAAATACGTAATTACTGTTCGATACCCTCTGCCCATTAGGTAAACACACGGTGAAAACATTTCTAAATTCCTCCCAGAGGGTAATGTAAGGTTGCAAGAGCGTTATATTTGGCGCGAAACTGCAGCTTTCATGTTATATGCTACACATAAGATAGTATTATTGCATTAAACCTTTACATTAGTGATATTTATACATACATATACCCTCCTCCTCAGCTGAGGTCACTATCGCACGCCTATGCAGTAGCATTCGTTCAGAGATAAGCAGGTTCGAAACCAGTTGGTGGGTGAAGTTTTCGCCCAAATGATGTGGACAAATGGTGGCGTAAAGCTCCAGAACACCAGACTTCGCGTCAATGTCCTCGATTAAATTCAAAAGCTCTCTGCAACGTTTCACCAAGTGAGGACATGTGGCACTTTCGATGGTTATCTTTCCGACGGAAGGGGTGCTATTCGGGACAAGTAGACCGAGTGAAAATGAAAATGGTATCTGGTCTTTCGGACATGTCCGAAAGAACAGATACCATTGGTGATCTTGCAGCTCTTAAAGAATTAATCAACGACTGTAGCAGCTAATAGTCTGGATTCCATTGTTATTTCAAGTAGACTATGCGCCGGTAACGGGTTTCAAACTCTCCCATCCCTTATCAGCGTCATACAACACTCTACACACTCGTCCATTACACTGAAGCTACATTCAACGACTACACCTGAAACAACTGTTATATCTCCGTACGAAAATGGGACATTGTGTGCAGAGTAAAACAACGCATTCCGACTCGGCAGCTGACCCACCCCTTCGGCTTCCCCAGCCAATATCATCATACCATTCTTCACTAAGGTGATGAAAGTCACGCAATACCTCCTAATGTCGTGTCGGACCTTGCAACTCCATGTGGCATGGACTCAGCAAATCGTTGGCATTCCCTGCAGAAATACTGAACCGTGCTGCCTGTACAGCCGTCCATAATTGCCAAAGTTTTGCTGGTGCAAGATTTTGTGCACGAGCCGACCTTTCGATTACCTCCCATAAATGTCCGATGGGATTCATGTCGGACTATTTTTGTGGCCAAATCATTCCCTCGAACTGTCCGAACTGTTCTCCAGACCAACATGAAGTCCGTGAATGGCTGCAAATTGTCTCCCGGTAGCCGAACATAATCATTTCTCGTCGATGTAACGTTCAGTTGGACAAGAGGACTCAATCCATTCCATGTAAACACAGCCACAACATTATGGAGCCACCACCAGTTTGGATAGCGCATTGCTGACAACTTGGGTCCTTGGCTTCGTTGGGTCTGTGCCACATTCGAGCCCTACCAGTATCTCTTCCCAACTCCAATCGGGTATCATCTGACCAGGCTGAGATTTTAAGTCCTCTAGGGCCCAACAGATACGGCCACAAGCGCAGGACAGACGGTGCCAGCGATGGCATACTGTTATCAAAGGCACCAGTGTCGGTCGTCTGCTGCCACAGCTATTAACGACGAATTGAGCAGCACCGTCCTAACGCATACGTTCGTCGTACGTCTTACAGTAATTTCTGAAATTATTTCATGTAGTGAAGATTGTCTGTTAGCAATGCAGATTGCGCTGCTCTCGGTCGTTAACTGAATGTACTCGCCTACTGCGTTGTCCATGGTGAGAGGTAATGCCTGAAAAATTGGCAGTTCACCCCAAATAAAGAAACGTATGACGTTATTCACATGAGTACTAAAAGAAATCCACTAAATTTCGATTAAGCGATAAGTTATAATAATATAACTCAAATAATATAATATAATTCAAATAAATAATCAGAAATCACAAGTAAATGTAACCTAAATTGGAACGATCGCACAGATAATGTGGGTAGAGCAAACCGAAGACTGCGATTCATTGGCAGAACACAGGTCTACTAAAGAGACTGCTTGCACCACGCTTGCCCGCCTTGTCCTGAAATATGGCTGTACGGTGTGGGATCCGCATCAGGTGGGACTGACATCGAGAAAGTTCAAAGAAGGGCAGCTCGTTTTGTATTATAGCGAAATAGGTGAGATAGTGCCACATATATGATATGTGGAGTGGCAATCATTAGAACAATGGCGTTTTTCGTTGCGACGGGATCTTCTCATGAAATTTCAATCAGCAGTTTTCTCCTCCGATTGTGAAAACATTCAGTTGGCGTCAACCTACATAGTGAGAAATGATCATCACGATAAAATAAGAGAACTCAGGGTTCGCACAAAATATTTAACTGCTCGTTTTAGCCTCACGCCATTCGAGAGTGGAACGGTAGAGAGGCAGGATGAAGGTTCATTGAATCCTCTTCCAGGCACTTTATCTTGATTAGCAGGGTAATCACGTAGATGTAGTTGTAGAAATTTGGTATTATCGGCACACTCTTGTCACTCTGGATATGGACTGATTTCTGTAACGATTTCCGAAATGAAATGTCCCATGCGACTGGCTCCAACTACGATTCCGCACTCAGTTTCTGTTAATTCCCGTAGTGCGACCATAATCACGTCGGAAATCTTGGCAGCCCATTCTTCACGGAGTGCTGCACTGAGGAGACGTATCGATATCGGTCGGTGAGGCCTGGCACGAATGCGGCGTTCCAAAACATCCCAAAGATGTTATGTAAGATTCAGGTCAGGACTCTGTGCAGGCCAATCCTTTACAGGGACGTAATAGTCGTGTAACCACTCCGCCACAAGCCGTGCATTATGAACAGGTGCTCGATGATGTTGAAAAATGCAGTCACCATACCAGAATTGCTCTTCAACAGTGGAAAGCAGGAAGGTGCTTAAAACATCAGGGTAGGACTGTGCTGTGACAGTGCCACGCAAATCAACAAGGGGTGCAAACCCCCTCCATGAAAACACGACCACACCATAACACCAACGCTTCCGAATTTTACTGTTGGCGCTACACACATTGGCAGGGGACGTTGACCGGGCATTCGCCTTACCCACTCCCGGCCATTAGATCGCCACAACGTGTACCGTGATTCGTCACTCCACACAACGATTTTCCACTGTTCAATCGTCCAATGTTTATGCTCCTTACACCAAGCGAAGCGTCGTTTGGTATTTACCGGCGTGATGTGTGGCTTTTGAGCAGCCGCTCGATCATGAAATCCAAGTTTTCTCACCTCCCGATTAACTGTCACACTACTTGCAGTGGATCGTGATGTAGTTTGTAATTATTGTATGATGGTTTGCGTAGATGTCTGCCTATTACACATTACGACCCTCTTTATCTATCGACGGTCTCTGTCAGTCAACAGTGGACCTAGGAATGTTTAGGAATGTAGAAATCACGCGTACAGACATATGACACAAGAGACAGCCCATCACCTGACAACGTTAGGAGTCCTTGAGTTCCGCAGAGGTCCCCATTCTGCTCTCTCACAGTGTCTAATGACTACTGGGAGTAGGTGGCAGCACAATGCGCCGAATACGAAATACGTATGTTTTTGGGGGTGTCCGGATACTTTTGATCACATAGTGTATTTGTGTATATCTCATGACTTTTGTCACCCCAGTGTGCTTTATAAATAGGTAAGACAACAAATATTAATATTTGTAAATAACAAACACTACTTCCTTGTAAGAATTTGAACTTTAATGGAAAGGAGCAATATGTAAAGTCACAGATCACAACATTACTCACAGAGGCTGAGAGGTGAAACAGACGCTACCGCCATAGCCAGATGGAGTCAGTAGGCAGCCAGAGACACCAGAAGCGACAAGGGGCTTTGTGCTGCCGATACCGCTGAAGCCGCCCTCAGCAGACGACGGGGCTGTACCCTGATTACTGGTGGGCATCCTCGCTTACAGCTAGCCTCCAGGTTCCCTTTTCTGACACTCTTCTAAAAGTACCAGTTATTCCAGTTCGTAACACACAACACTCTACATCTTCATCTACATACATAGCCTCTAGGGATAGCCGCGTGGTCTTGGGCGCCTTTCCACGGTTTGCGCGGCTGCCCCCGTAGGAGGCTCGATTCCTCCCTGAAGCATGGGTCAATGTTGAACTTAGCGTAAATTAGTTTGATTTATATTAAGCAGTCTGTAAACCTAAGGCTGATGACCTCGGCAGTTTGGTCGTATAGGAACTCACCACAAATTTCCCCTTTTCTACATACATACTCCGCAAGTCACCACAGAAGAGCCTAGCGGAGGGTGCCTGGTACCACAGTTAGTCATTTCATTTTTTGTTCCACTCACTAATAGAGTGAGGGGAAAACAGACTGTATGCCTCAGTACGAGCCCTAATTTCTTCTACCTTATCTTCGTGATCCTTACGTGAAATTAACGGGCTGCAGTAAATTGCTCTGCAGTCAGCCTCAAATGCTGATTGTCTAAATTTTCTCAATTGCACCTCTCGAAAACAATGTCATTTTACCTTCACAGTCTACCATTTGAATTCACGGAGAAACTAGGAAATACTTGGACGTTGATCAAACCAACTGGTAACAAATCTAGCCTCATTATTGCTTCGATACAATCCATTAATCCGACGTGGTGGGGATCTAAAATCCTCGAGCAATACTCAATATTGGGTCTGTGTTCTATATGGGGTCTCCTTTATTCGTGAGCTACACTTTCCTGAAGTTCTCCCAATAAACTGAAGTCGATTACTCGCCATCCCCACTACCCTCTTACACGCTCGTTCCATCTCATATCGCTTTGCAACGCGAAGCCTAAATATTTAATTGAAATGACTGTCAAGCAGAACACTATTATTACTATATTCTAACGTACAGATTTGTTTTTCCTGCTCTAATTACTCACTTTTTTCGACCTGCAGAACAATCTGTCGTTCGGTGTACCAACTAAAAATTCTGTCCAACTCATCTGGTATCTCCACACAGTCACGTAACGACAACACCTTCCTGTACACCATAGCTTCATCAGCAAACAGCTGAAAATTGCTACTCACCCTATTGGTCAGATCATTTATGTGCGTAGATAATATGATCAGAGTATCACACTTAATCTCGGGCATAAACAAGGGTACCATTTGCCACATGGCGTTTAGGAACTCTGTCACCACTTTATTGAATAACTACCCAACTACCCAAGAGGAGGGCGTTTTTAACTGCTCATAGCTTTGCAGTGATGGTCCAACAATATACTGCACTACTTTGCAGCGATAGACACACATGAATAACCTCGTACAGGATGTATGAACATGTAAGTACTGAAGCTATGCTTCAAGTCCACTTTCAGTACCATAAATTTGCATTCTCCAGGAACTTCCTTCTCAAAAACGTAGATGTATACTAGTTGTATTTGCATTTAATGATTCATGAAGAGCTTTGCTCCTTTCGAAAGCGTCTTCAGTTACTTTTTTTTTTTAGGTTAACTTGGTAGAAATACAATCTATTTCTACCTCAGAAATTATTTGTTTAACGTCTTCCTTGGTTTATGCGGTTATGTTGGAGAGCTTTGTCTAATAGATCTACCTCATTCTTTTGAAACTATGTATCTGTTAAATTTGAGTGCTTGTCATAAGATTTAATTTCTGTATCCCAGTAATTATGTTATAATCAGTCAAGAATCTTGATAGGTTGCAATGTTCATTATGGTACAGAGAACTCCGTTTGTCTACAGAATTTCCAACTCTACTTAACAGTTGGTTTTCTGCTGTATTGCAATGTGTTGGAGTTAGCAAATATTCTAAATGAAACGTAAACCAAAAGATACTACATTAGGTTCTTGTTGAAGTTTGTATGCGTCTTTGGTTTCTGCCTTTATCCACGTTACCTCCACATTGTATGCTATTAATTGTGTGATGTGTGATGGATTCCGTATTTGAAATATTCCATATCTTGTAATCACGGCACGTTGCAAGCAGTTTCGCATGATTTTAATTTTCATGTTGAGCCCCATTAGCTTCTGTTTCATCCTTGGGTAGTTGTGTATAACTCCCCCATCTTGGCTAGGCACAACCTTAGCGATAAGAGCCATTGCCTGCTAGGGAAAGAGAGACTGTTGGAATTAAGTTTGTAGGATAGCCACAAGTTGTAATCAATATTTTCTATTGACCGGGTTCTCTCAATTTAACAAGAGCATCCTCAGAAACGGTGGAAATTACAAAAGGTGACAACACGGAATTTTAAACTGATATAAAAGGACTTAACTTCATCATAACGGTCCTTCTCATGGTTACGGTGAAGACTAGAACGATCGACAGTATTGGATCAAGAGCTCTCTACGATGACTTGAAAAGTGGAAGCAGCAAACTTATCTGCTGGGTCTTAATTAAGCCTATTAAGCCCTTGGTCCCCCATCCTCCCAGGGTGGGAGTTAAGTACTGGCCTGGTTACACATCCATGTAACAAAAATTCAACTCGTATGTCTCTAAGGAATAAGCAGGGAAGTTCTCAAAGTCGGCGACAAGGCAATTTTGATGGTTAATGAGTTGTTGTGGATAAAAGTTAAAATCAGAGAAACATAAAAACTTCAACAATAGCTTAATGTACTTTCGTATGATATATATTTTTGTTGAGAAAATTGGCGAACTCCAAAACAGTGCACTGCAGTTGGAAATGAAGTGCTAAGCGGAGGTGAAAAAGCTTCTTCATCAGTATAGCACTATTCACCCTCAGAAACTTTATAGCTTGGCACGATTTTTGTCTGATGATTACATAATCGAGTCTGATACGCAATTTATATTATACGATAAGCACGCAAATTTGTAGAAATATAGCTTAAGAAGAGCGAGGTAGGAGTACTTGGTACAATTCTTCATCACAACTTGAAGAACCATATAACCCACAAGGCGTTAAATAAATAATTTCTGAGGTAAAAATAGCTTTTATTTCAGCCAAGTTAACCAAAAAGAAACTAAAATGTATTCACGGACGAGCAACGTTCTACATGCACCATTAAATGCAAGTACTACTCGTACACAGAAACTTCATATCATTAAAAATTTTGATAAAGAATTTCTAGGAGAAGAATTTCTATTTGTATAGGGTGGTAGGGTAACACAGCAATTCTGATATATGGGAAAGGTTACACTGGCAATACATTATTTTAAACGCAACGCCATAAATGTGTTTGGTAATTACAGACACAACGATTTCTAAGCTGAGTATAATAGAAAGTTTAATCATTTACAGTTTCTACCTGCCCCATTAGAAAACTGTACATTAAAGTTAACGAAACCGAAGCTTACCACTGCAAGAGTTCAGGTTAGTTTATATAAACTTTGTAGTGTCTAGGAAGCCTGCATACATGGTTCGCTAGGCAAACAATCAAACAAGTCGTGTTAATGAGTTTTATTAAATAAGAAAAGATACAATTCTTAACTTGGGCAATTACATAGACGTGTCGCAAGCAAAGGGCGACATACGAAATAATCAATCTTCTTCAATATAGACAATCCCATATCTGTGCTACATAGAGAGTACAACCCAAGTGACTAGCCTTGACGCTGCTATCGAAGTCCCTTATCTTGAAGCTGCTCCTCGAACTGCCGGGCACGGCGCTTATGCCCTCTTCACATAAGGGCGATTGCTGTCACTTTTTCGTGCTGGAAGCGGGGCGATCAATGTAGGATTGGGTGACCCCTTCTCACAGCCTTTCCTTCTCTATTGTTCCCTAGTGACGTACCGGCGTTTGACTTTACACCGTAACATTCCCCCTCCCAAAGCGACGGACCAGCGTCGTATGTGGAGAACAACAATGGGGGGGGGGGCGAGGGAGGGTGGGAGGCAGGAGGGTGGACACAGTGATGGACCGGAAGCTGTGGCTGTGGGAAACGTCAGAATTTCCCTCGGACCCCCCTCCCCTCCCATCTGGCCTTTGCTCTGGCTGAAATGTCTCCTTGAAAACGCCCAGAAGGGTACACATCAATCCGATGAAACAAGGACTACAATGGCTTTTTATCCGTTACTAAGTAGAATTTTCTGACATACACATAGAGGTGGAAATCGTTGAGGCCATGTACAATAGCTAATGCATCTTTCTCTATTTGTGAATAGTTACAAATGGTTCAAATGGCTCTAAGCACTATGGGACTTAATATCTGAGGTCATCAGTCCCCTAGACTTAGAACTACTTAAACCTGACTAACCTAAGGACATCACACACATCCATGCCCGAGGCAGGATTCGAACCTGCGACCGTAGCAGCAGCGCGGTTCCAGACTGAAGCACCTTGAACCGCTCGGCCACAGCGGCCGGCGAATATTTACACTTAGCCTTTGATACAAAAACAATAGACCTGTCTTTACCACCAAATATGTGCGAAAGCACTGCACCGATTCCGTAAGAAGAAGCGTCAACTTGCAAAACAACTGGTTTGTCAGGATCAAAGTGTACCAAGCATCGATCACTGAGTAATACAACTTTAAGTTTTTGGAAATCTTCTTCCTATTCATTTGTCCAATCAAAGGGTACGTTCTTGCAATGCAAGCGATGCAATAGAGCTGCGATTTGTGAAGCATTCGGTATAAACCGAAAATAGTAGTTCGTTTTCCCTAAGATTGACTGCAATTCTGTGTCATTGCGAGGAACTGGCAGGTCACGTACGGCCAACAGATGTGACTGAAGAAGATGTACACCTTGACTATTTGTGACATGGCCAAGATACTGCAACTCAGGTTGAAAAAAATCACACTTCTACAGTCTACACATTAGTCCTGCATCAGATAACACACGAAACAAGGCATGCAAATGTTCAGTGTGTTCTTCAGGTGTACGACCTTCTACAACAATATCGACCAAATAGTTTGAACAGTTTGGTACTTGAGCAGTCAGCTGTTCCAAATACCGTTGGAAAATGGCGCGTGCGGAACCACTGCCCAAAGGTAAACGCAAATATTTAAAGAAGCCCAAATGAGTGTTCACAACTCACAGGTTCTGAGATTCTTCATTTAGTGGTATTTGAATAATACGTCGCGCAAATCAGTTTTGGAAAAGTAGCGACCAGCGCTTAATCTGTCCATGAGATCCTCTGGGCGTGGCAATGGATAAGTATCAGTCACAGTTTGTGGGTTGACGGTAGACTTAAACTCAACAGAGAGGCGAATGCGACCTAAAATTTGGGTGCAGAACCAGTGGACTTGCCCACTGACTAGCTTATATGTGCACAGTAGCTCTGCTTTCTTGAATTTCAGTGGCCACTATGTCCTGTAATGCAATGGGAACAGTTCTGGCGCTGCAGGATTTCGGCTGAGCATTGTCTTTCATACTAGTATGTGCAACAAAGTCGTCAGCCTTGCCTAAACCTTCACATAGATATCAAGGAATTCTTTCAGCAAGCTAACTACCCTGCCTTTGGCATTGAATGCAGTGACTGACAACACATTGTCCTTAATTTGAAAGCCTAACGAATCAAACGAATCAAGGCCAAATATGTTATCACAATCGCGTGTTTGTAGCACAGTGAAAGTCACAGTTCACGTATGCGATCGATACGTGGCAGCCAAAGGACATTTTCCAACAACGGAATGTCTTGTCCATTACAAGCTGTCAGGTGCGTGCTAGTTGTAGACAGGTGTGGGGAGCCGAACAGTTCATATGTGTTACGATTCAGCAACGTAATAGAGGCACCAGTGTCCATCTGAAATTTCACACGTTCTCCACTAATACGTGAATTAACAAAACGTTTGCTGCGTGTTGTAGCTGTGAAGGAACTGTTGGCTTGTTAGTTTTGCTAATTCCTGCAGCAGGCTTTGAATCCACTGCATTGATTACATGAGCCCTTTGTGACTAGATTTTTTTGAGGGGGCCGAATTCTTACTTTTGATCTGTTGGTAATATATGGATTGTATGTGAACTTTCTTTCAAGCGTAACACTGTACTTGTTTGGTTGGGCAGTCTTGGTGTTTGTGCAGTGGATAGCACCGAGGGCATAACTTAATTCTGTTCACTGATGTAGCCACCTGGTTAGTGAACTGTTCACGTGGCGTGGTGCATGCATACTGTTGCTGCCTGCTGGGATGGTCGTAAGCAAGGGACGACTCAACCCGACAAATTGGTGGCTGCTCAAATTCATCGACCAACATGGCACCAGATCCATACTGATCTAGAATTTACACTACGCGATGGAATGATGTCTGTGACTATTTCAAAATTTGTTCTCTAAGGCTGACATTAGTTACATTGTCCACGATCGCATCATGCAACATAACATCTGAATATAACGAACCACAAGCACATTTGAATTTGCATTTCCCCGTCATAGCCTGCAAATCTGTTACTCACTCGCGATAAAATTGTTCTGACCTTTCCCTGTAACGAAAGAATTGGTACCTAGCTGCCACCACATTCACTTGTCGGTCATAATAGTTAGTTAGAGAACCTATAACCCAATCACAGGAAAGTTTACTCGCATTGGCGTTAGGCAACAATTTCTGTATGAGGCGAAAGATGGTACGTCGTATCGTTGAAAACAGTAATGTAGTTTCACAATACCTGGTACTTTGTGAGCAATGATTTCGGCTTCATATTGTTGCAATCACATGAGCCATTCCTCTTTTTCGTTAAACTGACATAACAACGGTATGGCACTAAAAGCTACAGTTGTATGTTGTGTAGCATTGGGCGCTTGGTTGGTGAGTAGATCCTTTACACTGTTTAGGAAGATGGCAATCTGCTGCGTCTGAGACTTAAACGTATGTGTTGGCTGTGTTGCATCTATCACTTGCAACTGAGGCGCCTCAGCAGGGGTTGGGAGAGATAGGTGGCTCATTTTGGAATGGGAAAATGCAATGCACAGACAATTTAGGCAATAAATAGAAGCACACAACCAAAGAAAATTAATTTGATTCCCCCCTGAAAATTCTGAATAGAAAAAACACAATAAGAGACACTGTTATATCATGTAAGTGCACCCCTACAAAGAAAAGACAAGATAGAATTAAGACGCCAGTAAAACAGAAAATCCTATGACAAACAAAACCTGTGGTAGCCAGGCAGTGGGTTGCCGTTATGGTATCCCATCCTCGTCGCCGAATATGTAGTGTCTAGGAGGCCTGCATATTCGGTTCGCTAGACAAACAATCTAACAAGTTGTGTTAATGAGTTTTATTAAAATAAGGAGAGATACAGTACTTAACTTTGGCAGCTATACAGGTGTGTCACAAGCAAAGAGTGACTTACGAAATAATCAATCTTCTTCACTATAGACCATCCCAAGTCTGTGCTACGTGGAGTACAAGTGAAGTGACTAGCACTGACGACGCTATCGAGGTCCCTAATCTTGAAGCTGCTATTGAACTGGGCCGCCACCAGTGAGGTGCGGCGCTTATGTCATCTTCACCTCATCACATAGGGGCCACTGCTGTCACGTTGTCGTCCTGGAAGGGGGTCGTCAGCGTACTTTTGGCTGACCTCTTCTCACAGCCTTCCCTTCTCTATCGTTCCCGACTGGCGTGCGGGGCTTATGCAGTAACAAAACTGACAATTCAATCATGCTTAATAAAAGTACTAAATAAAATAACAATAAAGAACTAAATTACATTCTTCAGTAAAAACCTTAGAAGTGTATTCAAGTTTGATAAGACATTTAGCCTTAAGAATTGAATATAATTTTCCAACAGTGTAGTGAATGATAATATCCCAGGGAATGGAATTGTCACCTCCTCAGATGTTATGGATATCTTTACGACCATACCAGTTGATGAAACAACATAAATAATTAAATGTAATTTACTAACATATAAAACCATGGCAGTAAGTGAAGTGGTAGAGCTGTTAGGATTCTTGAAGTTTAGCCATAAGCCTTTATCTTATGGAGTTCTTCATCACAAATATCTCCCAATGACTTCGATATTTCTTTTTTCTGAGACATTTTCCGATACAGAAGACATAATACTGTATTATCACCGTTAAGATGATTAGAGTATTGTTTTATTTAGAGGCAACATATAAGATTTAAAGAAAGTAACAGACGAACGTAATGAAATGCAGGCAAAATTACATTCATATTTGACAGTGGAACTGTTAATACAATGAATGTCCTCGATTTGTGAGTTGACAGATACAAAGGGGAACTTATTTTTTAGTCTGCAGAAAACCTACATATTCACGAACCATTATTGGGTTTGATACAAACCCAATACAAAATTATTTTCTTACGCAACTTTACACAGAATGATGCAGTCACACTCACTGATAAAGAAAGAATTACAGAACTAAAGACGGCAATAAAGAACAATCATTACGAACATGATGTGAGTAAATTGTAACACACTCTAAAGAAAAATGTTAAATGAATGGAAGAAGATAATAAAGGGGATGCAGTAAAAAACAAACGCTATATCACACTCAGATACAAAAGTTCTACAACAGACTATTTTGTAAGATTTTTCCCAAGACGAAAGATCAACATTACATATCTGACCAAAAATTTGTACGTATGCAGTAAAAATGGAAGAAAGATCTAAATTAGGACTAATACTGATTTTTTTTTTATTTCTAAATTTGTGTAAGTTCCTATGGGACCAAACTGCTGAGATCATCGGTCCCTAGGCTTACACACTATTTAATCTAACTTAAAATAACTTACGCTAAAGAAACACACACACCCATGCCTGAGGGGGGACTCGAACCTCCGAAGGGGGAGCCGCGCAAACCGTGGCAAGGCGTCTAAGACCGCGCGTCTACCCATCGCGGAAAATACTGCTGTTCAGGAATAAATAAAATAAATTGTCAAAATTGGCATATCATGTATATTGGCCTAAGCGCAAGGCCGTTTTTAGTACGTTTTGAAGAACACTGCAGTTTGAATTCCAAGCGTAACGCACAGGGTGAACATTGGAAGATGACTAACCATACTTTAGGTAAGATTCAAGATGGCATAAAAATTATTCACGCTGCAGATAAAGGGCCTTTGCTAAACGTATTGGAAGACCTAGAAGACTTCGTAGAAAAGAAGAGAAACCCGCAAAATTTATTAAATTGAAAAAAAAATTTAACGTATACGGATTCTTGCAATAGTTCGACAGAGTATGACAGGGAAGCAGTGAAGACGCAGTCTTAACTGCTTACCGTTATATACTTACACAGGTATTTCCAAATGTGTAATTTCTAAAGGCGAATTTTAAAGACATATTTGTAAAGATATATTAATAGATATTACAGCATAATGAAATTAGTCAAGTATAAGAGTGACATTTCTATATCTATAAAAGTAGCGGTTCTAATTTTAATTTGTTTTTCCTATGCTAATTACAATCTGTTTCGTAACAAATGAGATTTATTTTCCATATTTCGATAATAATGTGGCAATCGAATGAAACTGGTATGTCGTGAGCTATGTTCAAACAGAGGTGTATAGATACACGACTCTGGTTCCATTGGTTGCACATGGCCACAGACGTTACAAATATTGTTAGACAACCAACTTTATATCTGACATTGGTATTTTAATCAGGCAACTACTCTGAACATAAGTTAATATTTTGTAAATTGAATATTTCTCTTTCTCTCAATTTAAGTTTCCGTGCCATAACCTTTTGTAAATCCCGAGGCACAATTTCCGCTGTTTCTTACGATGCTCTTGTTAAATTGTGAAAAAATGGTCAATAAGAATATTGATTGCAAATTGTGTTACTTCTTGAAACATATGTTTATATTTTTCATCAGCTTGGTCATTAGAATTAATATAGATACAAAATGTTATGACCTGGCAGATGACCTGTAATTGATATTGTTTTATATCTTTGTCTGAACTACTGTGTGACTCTCATTACCCACAGAGTTAAATGAGGAAACTGGGGAAGACTTTCTGTATCGCCCAGGTGGTTATGTAACTTACCTGCCATTACTGTCGTTTCAACGCCGCTCTCCGCCAACGAATGTACACTCCTGGAAATTGAAATAACAACACCGTGAATTCATTGTCCCAGGAAGGGGAAACTTTATTGACACATTCCTGGGGTCAGATACATCACATGATCACACTGACAGAACCACAGGCACATAGACACAGGCAACAGAGCATGCACAATGTCGGCACTAGTACAGTGTATATCCACCTTTCGCAGCAATGCAGGCTGCTATTCTCCCATGGAGACGATCGTAGAGATGCTGGATGTAGTCCTGTGGAACGGCTTGCCATGCCATTTCAACCTGGCGCCTCAGTTGGACCAGCGTTCGTGCTGGACGTGCAGACCGCGTGAGACGACGCTTCATCCAGTCCCAAACATGCTCAATGGGGGACAGATCCGGAGATCTTGCTGGCCAGGGTAGTTGACTTACACCTTCTAGAGCACGTTGGGTGGCACGGGATACATGCGGACGTGCATTGTCCTGTTGGAACAGCAAGTTCCCTTGCCGGTCTAGGAATGGTAGAACGATGGGTTCGATGACGGTTTGGATGTACCGTGCACTATTCAGTGTCCCCTCGACGATCACCAGTGGTGTACGGCCAGTGTAGGAGATCGCTCCCCACACCATGATGCCGGGTGTTGGCCCTGTGTGCCTCGGTCGTATGCAGTCCTGATTGTGGCGCTCACCTGCACGGCGCCAAACACGCATACGACCATCACTGGTACCAAGGCAGAAGCGACTCTCATCGCTGAAGACGACTCGTCTCCATTCGTCCCTCCATTCACGCCTGTCGCGACACCACTGGAGGCGGGCTGCACGATGTTGGGGCGTGAGCGGAAGACGGCCTAACGGTGTGCGGGACCGTAGCCCAGCTTCATGGAGACGGTTGCGAATGGTCCTCTCCGATACCCCAGGAGCAACAGTGTCCCTTAGTTGCTGGGAAGTGGCGGTGCGGTCCCCTACGGCACTGCGTAGGATCGTACGGTCTTGGCGTGCATCCGTGCGTCGCTGCGGTCCGGTCCCAGGTCGACGGGCACGTGCACCTTCCGCCGACCACTGGCGACAACATCGATGTACTGTGGAGACCTCACGCCCCACGTGTTGAGCAATTCGGCGGTACGTCCACCCGGCCTCCCGCATGCCCACTATACGCCCTCGCTCAAAGTCCGTCAACTGCACATACGGTTCACGTCCACGCTGTCGCGGCATGCTACCAGTGTTAAAGACTGCGATGGAGCTCCGTATGCCACGGCAAACTGGCTGACACTGACGGCGGCGGTGCACAAATGCTGCGCAGCTAGCGCCATTCGACGGCCAACACCGCGGTTCCTGGTGTGTCCGCTGTGCCGTGCGTGTGATCATTGCTTGTACAGCCCTCTCGCAGTGTCCGGAGCAAGTATGGTGGGTCTGACACACCGGTGTCAATGTGTTCTTTTTTCCATTTCCAGGAGTGTATTTTGATATTACGTAAGTCCGTTTTACTTATCGACATTAATACTTATTTATTTAATGCTTTATATCATGCAGAGACCTTTGTTCACGCCCCTGTGGTCCTCCTGCAATACTTTTGTTAACACTAGAACTGACCGTCTCGTAAATTACGTTCCCAACTGGGCCTTGTCGGGCACCTTATTATGTTTTCCGTATCACTTTTCATCAACGCTCGATTATAATTTTCTCTTCTCTCTGGTCATTTATTTACCTACGCGTAATATTCTTATGTGCAGTAATCTCTTCAGTAATTTATTATCTGGCTTCTCCTCTCGTCGACACCAGGCCTTGTGCACTCACCACGACAACGTTTATCGTCGTATTGTTCTACATGGGAGGACAGACTATCCGTGATCGCCGTATCTACGTATAAATCCTCAACCGGATCATCGTCATTCATTGTTACTTTGAAGTTTTAGCTCTTGTTCGACCGCTTCAGTTTCATCAGTATCACTGTAGGCCAGAATAATGTTTTCGCACTAACGTAAAAGTGTCAGTTACAGTTTTCATTAATTTTTGTTCGCGTTTTGGGTCGAAAGTCACACATTTTTGGCATAATGCCGCTAAATGCGGTTTACAGTGATCCTTCTTTTCAGGAACACGTACCTGGCGCAAAAATTGGAGATTTTATTGGCCTGTTCGAACATCAATATTTGTTTAAGAACATGGATTCAAATTCGGCACAACTTTTGCCTTTCTCCATAAAGTTTCCACCCCAAGAATTCCCTGCTCCTATTGTGTAGTAAGTCCACACAAAATTGGTCCAAATTTGTATGAAACACATTGTGATTTTATTGTTTGCTGCTATCTCGATCATTTGATCAGGTGACGGAAGTGGTTAATCTTCGCATCTTTGGTAGGTTCTTGTTTCTTTGCAGTGCTGTGAGTGTCTCTTCGTCGTTCTCTGAATTATTCAAATAAAATAGGGCAAATTCCTGTGAAGGAAATGGTACCTATAGTTGAAGCTTTCATCTGTACTGATTCATTTAATAAGACTAGTGAAATTCTTCATGAATAATTCCCGAACCTAGTATTCTTGTAAAAATCAGGATTGAGAACTTAAAAATTAAAGGCGCGACTTACTGACGATGTCTTTAATTCTCAGTGCGAGTGTAAAGACTTCATTTCAACTAACATTTTGTAGAAACATCACTTTTAGCGCCCAAAAGTATGTCAAGTGGCTTTCGCAACTGATAGGTGTGGACCGTTAAATGCTTCTCCTCAAAACCAACCGCATTGCGGCGTTCAGGCAATCCTTTTAGCAGATAAATAAAGGCGGTTCAAGTAATTGCAGTGGTTGTGTAGAAACACTGTTAAATGCTAACTATGGCCGACATTATGGTGTATTAGTGATGAAGCTTGGCTTCGCCTCTCTGATCACGTAAAAAGCCAGACTAATAGCTACTGCTCCAGCAAAAATCCTCACATTGTGCGTGAAAGTTCTCGTTATTAAAAATCAGAGTTTAGTTCCCGCTTCGTGGTAGGTGAATTATCGGCCCGATGTTCTTTGAAATAAGTGTCAGTATAAGCACTTACCTTTAAATATCCTGAACTACTACTTTCATTTTAATGTACATGAAAAGCCGAACACTCCAGCCATCCAGGGACAGCAGTAGAATCCTGAAAAAAGACACATCGAGTGGATCAAACATCGCGAAGTGTGAAGAGGAATATAACACGGTCTAGTGCCCTACGGCTTTATCGTCTTTATCATCTATTACTATGTCCAAGAAACCCTGCAGACGTACCGTACGTTACAGTTTATTGATGGTTTCTGTAACTGAATTTACTGTGACGATTAAATGAGCCTTGATGTATATAAATTCGTCATCGATTTCGATTTATTTTTAAGCACCTACATAGAATACCACGTGGTGAGTATAATATTACTACAACTTCCGAATTTGGCCGAGAAAAAATAACACTGAACTGACCGGCTGATGATTAATGAGTTTCTTAGTGATGATCTGTGCAGCTGAAGCAGAAAGCCGAAAAGTGGTAGGTGCTGCGAGAAACAAATTTAAAGCGAGTTACATTCAATAGCAAATTTTATTGATTAATTTATTTCAGTTATTCCAGGATGAATGTTAAATTGTGAAATTGGAAAGAGAGGCATTTGTATCCGAAAACATACCAAATCCCTCTACTGACCAATAAAGGAAAGTATTTACCACAGTATATTGCAGCAGGTGAAACTGAAATGTCAACAAGCGGACTGAATGTCATGGGTAATGTTTTTAGACGATTATCAGGTTATCTGTTTAAGTAACCCTGAGGTGCTTTTTATATGGACCGTATTGAGAACTGACTAGTGAAACCTCTAGTGATCGAAAAGGGTACATAATGAAACTTCATGGCAGATTAAAACTGTGTGCCGGACCGAGACTCGAACTCGAGACCTGTGCCTTTCGCGGGCACTTGCCCGCGTAAGTCAAAGGTCCCGAGTTCGAGTGACGGTCCGGCACACAGTTTTAATCTGCCATGAAGTTTCATATCAGTGCACACTCCGCTGCAGAGTGAAAATCTCATTCTGGAGGGTACACAATGTTAGCACAACCTAAATAGATAGTGTAAAGTTCCTCGGCTCCCGCCTCTCACGTCCGTGCGTCGCCACCCCAAAATATAACGAATATGGAGAGAATAGTGGAGAAATGTTTGACGTAATCTTCAATAGGACACTATCTCGACAGTTTTATTCGTACAATAAACTGTAGTTAGTGTTTAGCAGACTTGCGGGAAGTACCACATTGAATTATGGATTTTCAAGCATTGAATCGATAAATTCGCTGTCACTTGAAGCTTCATTAATCAGTATGAATAGCATGAATAGGTAATAGCGCCTGGTAGCGGTGAAATGTAAATGACTTTCTGTACCTAATGGATAGCGACATCATGCAAACGAATCTAGCAGCATAATGCCTCATTACTGGTAGACCAGAGGAGTGTCCTCGGCCCTGGTGTCACGTGAGGTGCCTGTCGGCGTGGGCGTATGCCTGCACTTTACGCGTGCGTGCTGTTGTGACGAGCTGTTAGTCCGGGCAATAATACTGTGCTCTTTGTGAGAGGCGGCCGCTGCTTTAGTGACGCCGTTAATGGATTGCTGGTTAGCGTCTGCTTGCCGGCTCTTTGCACAGTGAATACAGGCAACTACTTACACCTCTACAGCAAACGATTGGTGTGGAAGTCAGTGATATTCAGTACTTTCGTTTTGGGTACCCAGGCCTCTGACTGGTTCTTGTGTCACGCCACAATTCCGTCTGGGAGGTACTCTCTTCAATTCAGAGTACCAGCTAAACCAGAAGTCCTCAAGTACTTGTTCTATTTACTCTAATTTCCAACATGCCCTACTGATTTTCCTCTCTACGGCTCTCAATCCTAAGTACAATGAACGTTTTTTCCTGATGTTTCAGCACCTTTCCTATAATGTTGTCTTCTCTTCTTGTATTTTTTGTATATAGGGTGACCCGTCAGGAATGGCCAGTATTCAAGGATATGAGAGGAACGATGAACCAAGGCAAAAAAGTCTAGTAAACATTGGCTGTAAAATGCATACCTTAAACGCAACGAGCCCTTGTTGAGTGGAAGAGACTTGTTTCACAGCAGCGAAGAGGAGTTCATAGCTCTTAAGATTTCCACCTTAGAGCCCATGTTTACTGGTCATTTTGTTTTCTTTCTTCTTCTGGTCCAGACTACCACATCTGAATATATGGAAAGCAAGGGACTTTCAGCAGAAGAGATTTGTTGCACAGATGAGTAAGTGTTCATAGGTCTGAACGTATGTATATCAGAGCCGACGTTTATTAGGCATTTTGCTTCAAATGATCCTGTAATATCTCTGAATAGTGACCATTCTTCCTGGGACACACTGTATTTCTGCCCCCGCCAGTATTGCAGAGAAATCTCTTCATTTCTTCTCAGTCTATCTAATTTTCAGCATCCTTTGCAGCACTACATCTCAAACGCTTCAATTTTCTTCATTTGAAATTTTCCAACAGTCCGTGATTCACTTCCGCAGAATGGTATACACCATGTAATACATTTTAATTTTTTTTCAAATTAACGCCTTTTTGTACAAGAACGCTTCCTTTCCCGATAAATTGTCTTCTTTCATGCCCTAGCATATTTCTTACATGTCCTTGCCTCGTGTGTCATTCGTTATTTTGCTTCCAAGAAATCAGATTACCTCCATGTATTATCTGATTTCCCATTCTGAAGTTAAATTTATTCCTCTTCTCTGATGATCCTTAATACTTTTGTCTCTTTTTTTCACCCAATCTGTAATCTGTGCTCAAAAGAATTGCTGGGGTGCAATTGTTACACAAGGGGCGATCAAAAAAATTACGTTTCAGAGCTTTGCTGAATATAAGCACTGCCATGTAGACAAGGAATTAGTATTGTATTCGTGTCTTTCTGAAGAACGTACAGTAAGTGCGGAAACGTGAACAATCGTGACGTTATTACCGAATGCGTCCAAACAGGAACAACGTGCTGTTATTCTTTTCTTGGCTGCCAAATGACAAAGACCGGTAGCCATCGATAGAAATGTTAATAATGCATGTGGGGGCTTCATGCCTGTCGTAAATTACCGTAAAGGAATAGTGTACCAAGAACTGCCGCTTCATGATAACAAACGTCCCCGTGTCACCAATGTGAGGTTCCGTCCCCGACGCAGACACAGTGGTCCACAACCCCACGACGACTACCGCAGTCCACTTCACCCCTCCGCCGCCCCACACCGAACCGCTCTTTCAGGGTTATTGTGCGGTACGCCCTCCCCCCCCCCTCCCCCAGGGACTGTCTCACACTAGACCTAGACGAGTGTAACCCCTATATTTGCGCAGCAATCGCCGACATAATGTGGTTGAGGTGGAATAAGGGAACCAGTCCGCATTCGACGAGGCAGATCGAAAACCGCCTAAAAACCATCCACAGACTGACCGGATCACCGGACCTTGACACACGTCCACCGGGCGGATTCGTGCCGGGGGCCAGGCGCTCCTTGCCACTCCGGAAAGCGGGAGGGCAAAGCGGAAGTTACTCGTCAAGTGAAAGACACTCGAGCGTCCGACCTATAGTCCTCTCCGCATGCAATTTTCAAGCCTTTGGACCCTTAAAAGTGGCCTTGAATGGTGCACGACTCCTGTCGGACGAGATGTGGAGCAGTCAGCTACGGACTTCCTCATGCAGCAGGACACACTGTTTTACCAAACCGATATCTTATAGCCGGTGTATCGGCGGGATTATTGTCTCAGTGCTAATGGCTATTTTGCCTGATTAGCATATCTATTCTGGACTGCACGGTCTTCGAACGGAAACATTCTTATCACCGCTAGGAATAATATAATTTGTTCGTCTCACTCCCAGTTCATCTTCAGCTGCCCCATAAACGTACAGTCCCTACTACCTAGCTTTCAAGAAGACCACAGGAGAAAATGACAAGACACGACGTCTAGCCAGAACATAGACGCTTGCACTAGGATTAAACAAGATACGGATAACGCCGAGGGGCTGTGATAGCAAAACGCTGTTTATGATTAAATCGGTCACATGATCTTGTACAGAATGCACCAGCTCTTACACGGAATAACCCAACACGTAATCTATCAAAATACGTTAGCTGAAGAATAAAAAACAGTAAAGGTCATAAAATGTTATCTCGCGTGAACCAACGAATAATCTCCAATGTTCGAAATAGGTTTACGCTGCTACACGGTTTTTATAGCATGGAAGGGAATGGTCGCGAAAATGTTCGCAGAGCCATACTTGAACACTTCTCATCCAAAATATATAAAGTTTGCATTCGATGTAACTGTTCAAAGTCAAGGTCCAGCTCACTCGTGAAAGTTAAAAATCGGCAGCATACTACACACAACAGAATTTACTCTGTTTACTCGGTGCAACGCGGCAGAAAACTCAAAGCAAAATTTTCAAAGTGCTTTTGACAGTCGCTGCCGGGACGAGAACATGTCAAGTTCGTAACTTCGTAACATTTCCTGGAATCGAGCGACGTGGATTCGGGTTAGCTTTACTACCGACTGACTCCCTTGCTCAAATTCCCCAGGCCTTATATGTATGATGCAAGCGGTCCACATGCAAAAGGTTGCTGATTTTTACGCTTGCAGAGACCCTGTAACGATCAAGCGTTCGCCTGATGAACCATTCAGTCCCTCCCAGCTACCTGTTTCCAGCATTTACCAATTCCTTTATATTTTCCTTACTATCACTCATTTTCCGTGCTGTGCAAAGCGTAACTTCCAATCTGTGAAACTGCACCTACAGCAATTTTTCTGACTGGCGGTATTTTAATTTTACGATTCACACAAGAACCTTCAAAATTCATACACCCGGTGCTATCACGCTAAACGAGCTCAAAATTGCCATAAACACCTCATTTCAACTGCCTAACGCAATGCCATTAAGTCTTTTGACCCGGATACTAGAAGCCTTAGTCCCTAACTCACGCGCTTTTTAACCCTAACAATTCTCTATCTTTCGCAGTATTCGCTGTGGTTTCTCGTACATATCCGCATTTCAAAACAGAGTACACCTTTTTTCTGAGGATTTACAGCATCTTTCAGCACTTGTCTAGCTGTTTTCCAGGTCCTATAAAATTATATTTACTTTTTCTTAGCTTTGTCATCAAGCATAGAATCAGAATTGCGTCGCTAATGCTGTTATCTCACCTAAATCCAAACTGATCGCGCTCTAGGAAATCTCCAACTTTCTTTTCGTTCAGCACTATATTTGTGGAAGAGGTTTTCTCTGATTTCATGTTTGGTGAACTTTACTGATTTAGCATAATGAGTGGAACCATGATTACTTCTGTGTTGCAGCAATAAGGCTACAATAGTAAGTTGCTGCAACTATGCCTGAGTAACTCACATGCTCTTGTGTGATACTGGTTTTTGTAAAGTGGAAACTCTGTCGAAGTGATGTAATAGTTGTAAAGATAAAATTTGCGTATTAGTAACAAGGCTTAAAAACTGCTCTGCGCCAGCCAACGATCGATGAATTACTGCTATGAAGGTTTGCGAGGTGAAACAGGCAGCCCCAGGATGACAGCGACACTTAAGTCGTGACATGACTTACATAGTATGACTGAGAATACGTCCTGAGTGCGAAGTAATAAAAGCAACATAGGCACATTCCGAGAGATGAATGAGTCATCATTCGAGTGGAGGGAATACTTTCCTTTCTAACAACTACAGGTCACCTGAAAGCGTTCTCCTTAACATGTGGCCGGCCGATGTGACCGAGCGGTTCTAGGCGCTACTGTCTGGAACCGAGAGACCGCTACGGTCGCAAGTTCGAATCCTGCCTCGGGCATGGATGTGTGTGATGTCCTTAGGTTGGTTAGGTTTAAGTAGTTCTAAGTTCTAGGGGACTGATGACCTCAGAAGTTAAGTCCCATAGTGCTCAGAGGCATTTGAACCATTTGATCCTTAACATGTGGATATACAGCCACATGTGGATATACAAGAGGACATCGTTATCAGGAGAAAGAAAACTGGCGTTCTACGGATCGGAGCGTGGAATGTCAGATCACTTAATCGGGCAGGTAGGTTACAAAATTTAAAAAGGGAGATGGATAGGTTAAAGTTAGATATAGTGGGAATTAGTGAAGTTCGGTGGCAGGAGGAACAAGACTTTTGGTCAGGTGATTACAGGGTTATAAATACAAAATCAAATAGGGGTAATGCAGGAGTAGGTTTAATAATGAATAAAAAAATTGGAGTGCGGGTTAGCTACTACAAACAGCATAGTGAACGCATTATTGTGGCCAAGATAGACACAAAGCCCATGCCTACTACAGTAGTACAAGTTTATATGCCAACTAGCTCTGCAGATGATGAAGAAATAGATGAAATGTATGACGAGATAAAAGAAATTATTCAAGTAGTGAAGGGAGACGAAAATTTAATAGTGATGGGTGACTGGAATTCGTCAGTAGGAAAAGGGAGAGAAGGAAACATAGTAGGTGAATATGGATTGGGGGGAAGGAATGAAAGAGGAAGCCGCCTTGTAGAATTTTGCACAGAGCATAACTTAATCATAGCTAACACTTGGTTCAAGAATCATGAAAGGAGGCTGTATACATGGAAGAAGCCTGGAGATACTGACAGGTTTCAGATAGATTATAAAATGGTAAGACAGAGATTTAGGAACCAGGTTTTAAATTGTAAGACATTTCCTGGGGCAGATGTAGATTCTGACCACAATCTATTAGTTATGAACTGCAGATTGAAACTGAAGAAACTGCAAATAGGTGGGAATTTAAGGAGATGGGACCTGGATAAACTGAAAGAACCAGAGGTTGTACAGAGATTCAGGGAGAGCATAAGGGAACAATTGACAGGAATGGGGGAAAGAAATACAATAGAAGAAGAATGGGTAGCTTTGAGGAATGAAATAGTGAAGGCAGCAGAGGATCAAGTAGGTAAAAAGACGAGGGCTAGTAGAAATCCTTGGGTAACAGAAGAGATACTGAATTTAATTGATGAAAGGAGAAAATACAAAAATGCAGTAAATGAAGCAGGCAAAAAGGAATACAAACGTCTCAAAAATGAAATCGACAGGAAGTGCAAAATGGCTAAGCAGGGATGGCTAGAGGACAAATGTAAGGATGTAGAGGCTTGTCTCACTAGGGGTAAGATAGATACTGCCTACAGGAAAATTAAAGAGACCTTTGGAGAGAAGAGAACCACTTGTATGAATATCAAGAGCTCAGATGGCAACCCAGTTCTAAGCAAAGAAGGGAAAGTAGAAAGGTGGAAGGAGTATATAGAGGGTTTATACAAGGGCGATGTACTTGAGGACAATATTATGGAAATGGAAGAGGATGTAGATGAAGATGAAATGGGAGATAAGATACTGCGTGAAGAGTTTGACAGAGCACTGAAAGACCTGAGTCAAAACAAGGCCCCGGGAGTAGACAACATTCCATTAGAACTACTGATGGCGTCAGGAGAGCCAGTCATGACAAAACTCTACCATCTGGTGGGCACGATGTATGAGACAGGCGAAATACCCTCAGACTTCAAGAAGAATATAATAATTCCAATCCCAAAGAAAGCAGGTGTTGACAGATGTGAAAATTACCGAACTATCAGTTTAATAAGTCACAGCTGCAAAATACTAACTCGAATTTTTTACAGACGAATGGAGAAACTGGTAGAAGCCGACCTCGGGGAAGATCAGGTTGGATTCCGTAGAAATGTTGGAACACGTGAGGAAATACTGACCATACGACTTATCTTGGAAGAAAGATTAAGAAAAGGCAAACCTACGTTTCTAGCATTTGTAGACTTAGAGAAAGCTTTTGACAATGTTGACTGGAATACTCTCTTTCAAATTCTGAAGGTGTCAGGGGTAAAATACAGGGAGCGAAAGGCTATTTACAATTTGTACAGAAACCAGATGGCAGTTATAAGAGTCGAGGGGCATGAAAGGGAAGCAGTGGTTGGGAAAGGAGTGAGACAGGGTTGTAGCCTCTCCCCGATGTTATTCAATCTGTATATTGAGCAAGCAGTAAAGGAAACAAAAGAAAAATTCGGAGTAGGTATTAAAATTCATGGAGAAGAAGTAAAAACTTTGAGGTTCGCCGATGACATTGTAATTCTGTCAGAGACAGCAAAGGACTTGGAAAAGCAGTTGAACGGAATGGACAGTGTCTTGAAAGGAGGATATAAGATGAACATCAACAAAAGCAAAACGAGGATAATGGAATGTAGTCAAATTAAGTCGGGTGATGCTGAGGGAATTAGATTAGGAAATGAGACACTTAAAGTAGTAAAGGAGTTTTGCTATTTAGAGAGTAAAATAACCGATGATGGTCGAAGTAGAGAGGATATAAAATGTAGACTGGCAATGGCAAGGAAAGCGTTTCTCAAGAAGAGAAATTTGTTAACATCGAATATAGATTTAGGTGTCAGGAAGTTGTTTCTGAAAGTATTTGTATGGAGTGTAGCCATGTATGGAAGTGAGACATGGACGATAACTAGTTTGGACAAGAAGAGAATAGAAGCTTTCGAAATGTGGTGCTACAGAAGAATGCTGAAGATAAGGTGGGTAGATCACGTAACTAATGAGCAGGTATTGAATAGGATTGGGGAGAAGAGAAGTTTGTGGCACAACTTGACTAGAAGAAGGGATCGGTTGGTAGGACATGTTCTGAGGCATCGAGGGATCACAAATTTAGCATTGGAGGGCAGCGTGGAGGGTAAAAATCGTAGAGGGAGACCAAGAGATCAATACACTAAGCAGATTCAGAAGGATGTAGGTTGCAGTAGGTACTGGGAGATGAAGAGGCTTGCACAGGATAGAGTAGCATGGAGAGCTGCATCAAACCAGTCTCAGGACTGAAGACCACAACAACAACAATACAGCCACAGCTCACACATTATTTGATTTGTTTGATTTAGCTTACCAGTGTCCACAGACATTCATTGCCCTGTTGGTAATGTGTCAGTGGTTTAAAGTTAGAGGTTTTAAGCAACGCTCGGCACCATCGTAGACACACAAATTGTTGGTGAATTTCCATAGAGACTACAGGAGAGCATAGAATCGTTCACCAGTGTAGAGTGGAAATGATGGGAACTGCAACTGAACTCCTCATCGAACGGTCATTGCCACCTTGGTGAAAATTAATAACTAAAACGAGTTACACTAAAATTAACATCATGTAGAAAAGGCTCCTTACTAAATGAATAAAGTATCTACAAGGCACAGTCAAATGAGAACGAGACGTATGGAAAAAATTAATTAACTATTTATTATTTCAAAAGTAATGGCCCACATGTTTCCAACGTCATTTCAACTAGGCTGCGGAAGTTTCGCTGGGAAACCCTTACACATCCTCCATACAGTCCCTATGGCTTCACTTGCCATTTCAAAATTTTTTGAATTCTGAAGAAAGGCGTTCGTGGCCGTCGCTTTCCTTTGGATAAATCGATTCAGTCCTTGGTACACTCATGGTTCTCTAGGTAAACGCAAACATTTTTCCACGAAGGCACTAACCGTCTTGTCTCACAGTGGCATGAACGTATTGACGGTTATGGCTATTATTTTTGAAATAAAACTTAATATAGAGTTTACTGACTTTTTTACATCTGTATCATTTTCATTTCATGTCCCGAACACAAGGGAGCGCTGCAAAATAATAATTCCGAATTTCTTATGTGAAAACTCCCAAAGATTTTTAAATAAAACTCATGCTATTGATTCTCTACATCCTTGTTTTTTCATTGTTACATATTAGCAGCCCTCTGCCGCTAGAGGACTGTGATCTGTAGCACCGATATGGCGTTGTGTAGAGTAACTATGTCGTTGCGTGAAGGACAATTATCTGTTATAGAATTTCGTATTTGAAGCATGACCACGCCAGACCGCACACGAGGGCTGCAACGTCTGCAACAATGCGACGCCTTGGGTTCACTGTCACGGATCATCCTCCTTATAGTCTCGACTTGGCCTCATCCGATTTTCATCCGTTTCCAAAACTTAAAGAACACATTCGACGACTACATTTTGGTAGTGATGAAGCGGTGCACGCAGAGGTGGGATTGTGGCCCCGTCAACGAAGTCAAACGGTCTACAGTGACGGTCTCAAGAAATTGGTTTCTCGTTGGGAGAAACGTATTCGTCGCCATAGTGACTATGTTGAGAAATAACTACTTAGACGTCGGGAATAAAGATGCGAATGTTAAACATTTGTTTTTTTTAAAAAGCTATCAAGGATTCCACATACCAAATTCGGAGCCATTACTTTAAAAATACTCTCGTAATTACTGTATATCACTACCCAGTAAACACAACAATCTGTTATTAAAATTTTTAGTACATCCATTAACTTAAAAAAATCGCTAATTGGTTTAGTAAAGAATATTTAACGTAGTATTAAATAACGAATTAACTACATTGTATAACTGTCTCCACCCCTTGGGTGTCATGCTACTACCGAAATCGATGGCCATTAGTCACAATTATTGCTCTTAAACATACGTAACAGCCAGATAATCTACTGTGATCACAGAAATGCCACACTGCAAGTGAACTGACGTCGATGCCATCGAAGGACCATATCGCAATGGAACACTCTACAACACTGTATAAATATTCTCGGTTGTCTTGTTACGTAAATTCTGAGATGTGATGTGGGAAGAGAGCTGTGAACATCTTATACGAAGATGTTGTCATGAGACCCTTTGAGCACGCACTTTGCTGTACTTCCGTAAAAGTCCGTCTGCCAT
The DNA here is from genome assembly GCF_023864275.1 of Schistocerca cancellata. NCBI lineage: Eukaryota > Metazoa > Arthropoda > Insecta > Orthoptera > Acrididae > Schistocerca > Schistocerca cancellata. The sequence continues at coordinate 278,310,224 of NC_064628.1, forward strand.
TGTTGTGTTCGTCTCAAAGTATTGCATGACACCAAGGAATGTGACCTCGACTTAATTATTAATACAATAGCCATGTTACAGTTTTTTATTTACTCTGAATATATAGTGGAACGATGTTAAATATTGAAAAATCAATTTTAAGGGGTAATAGCAATCCATTTATTTGTAGTTCAGAATAAATATATCTAGTGTAAAGCGAAACAGTTCCTTCTACCATATTCTTTCAGCTGCCGCAATCTCTTTATTTATGATTTATTGGAATTACTGCAGTCATGGGCAAGTTTTATCATTGCTGGATGTAGTTAGCAGAAATAAGCGTCTCGAGTTGGATAGCATAATAAATTCATTACCAACAAATTTCTCATTGCACACTATAATTTGGAATCAAGTTTTCCTGTGAAAAATTCATAATAGTCCTGACCACTCCACGAAGACTGTGGTGTTGTGATTGGTAGAACGGCAAGTGATTTTACGGTACTGACCTGTTCAGCGCTCCGAATTGCTCTCAGTCGAACACCTCTGGGACAAACTCGAGCGTGAGACACGTGTTATATCAATGTGCTAAGAACCAAGAAAAATATTCAGTATTGTTCAAAATAAGCAAAAACCAATTCTGCCTTGAGTTTTTCCAAAGTTAGCGGTAGAGTGAGTCTGGAAACTTCTGTAGCACAAGAATGTCATCACTACCTCCCTGCCGAATATGTTTACTGAGATATCGTCCATTGAACATAGCTAGAGTATCTGACATATCGCCCATCGGACATAACTAGAATATTTTCCATTGCACTCTTGAAAAATGTGGACCTCCAGATGACTCAGTGAATCACTTATGACCACCCTTATAGAGAGATTTCTCACGGGTCTCCTGGCTGTCATTTATTCAACGTCACGGCATTTAGAGGTTCTGACTGCAGCATGTGGGTGTTCCACTGCAGACTGTATTGTCACATCTTTTCATTCCGGTGCCCTTAATCCAACCAATGCCCGTAAAGAATATCTCTTAGCTTCGCGCTAAACCAATCATAGCCGCATATAGGCTATTATTAACTTCTGTCTGCGTGTACTGTAAACAAATGGTTAAATCTGACCTTTTTTCAAAGTGTCCAACCATTGTGTATCTTGGAGGGGAGACGTGGGAAGCAGTCCGGTGTTAACGTAGGTGGATGTGGAAAACGACCATAAACCACGTTCGCCAGCTAGCGTAACAGCCCCGTAGCTAATCAGAGAGCCGGATTCTATGTGGAGCTGGCGCATCTCCTAGTGCGCAAGGTTGCAGTCGACATTCTGACCGGTGGATCGGTCGGAGTTCCCATACGGTTCTGTAATCTGCATTGTTGTTGAGTATTTTGACCTGTGGAAAATACTGAGATTGATTCGAGAATCCCTCCAGAAGGCAACGCGGACACAAACAGCGCAGCACCAACCAAGTTCGAGGTATCGTTTGCTGGCATTAGTCATATTTAGCGTTGCTGACACCTAGTGCCACGTTCAAGTGACAAATCGAAGCACACCCATCTCTGGGCTGATGTTTAGCAGCTGGCGGGCTGCATGTAAGTTGTGCTTAGGCCCGCCCAGTTCATCGTGTGGTACTGGAAGGTGCTTATTTACCTCTGCTGTGTGACTGTTAAAACGGACTCCTATTAAGGTTTACTAGTATAGTTTTGTATTCCCTCAATACTGTACATGTTGGTTATTGCTTTGACTACTCAACATGGATTTTCCGGTAACCTCTCCGGTATAGCCTGCTTGCTGCTAACGGCAAACCTGCACAATTGTGTTATGTTTCATGTTTAGTGGATTAAAATCCTGAAATTCTTCAGATTGTGTTATGTTAAGCATGGATTGGGTGACTAAAGCACGTTTTATTCTTATGTAGCCTTTTCGTTGTTGTAAGTTCCTTTCCCGAAAATTCTTCCCATTAATTCCTAAAAATGTGACGGTGATATTTCGTATGTTCTTATGGTTTCCACATGCGTGTCACTGATACAATACGCATCATATTTAGTGTCTACCTTAATGTACAGTTTGAAGAACGTTCAATTTGTGGTAGTGATCCTATTGACGGGAGAGTTGTTCGCCAAGAGTGAAGACATTAGGCTTCAATTGATATCGTACTAAGAGCCTAGTGCCCAAGATTGCATTCGATATTCTGACCAACTTACTTTCTAGTATTTGTGAAAGTTGTATGCAAATCTTTTGCAATTCTATATCGTCCGTATAGACGAACATCTGTCGTCATGAACAGTTTCTTAAAAGAATTAGTAAATTAGAGGAGTAAAAATAGTACTGTACAAATCTATAGTAGTGCATGGTTTGGTTAAGTGTCAGAGCATTAATCAGATATTGTATTTTATTACTTTTCTTTTACCTGTCGCTCCCTAAGTAATATTAATATAATCATCATTTAATAATTCCGGGACATTTTAATTTAAAAATTCTACTTCTACAGTTCCAGACAGTATGTATAAGAAACTTATACCTCATATCTCAACAACGTGCCATCAATATTGATGGTCTGCATCAGTCAAGCATCTCACCTTACATCGATGAAGAAGTTCTAAGTGTTTGTTGGAAAAATACGTACCCATATGTACAAATGTACTTCATTGTCCACAGAAACAAAACGCTATCTATATATCGGCTACAATTTTAAAAATATCCGTACAGGAAATAAATTTAAACGTCCTATTTGCCAGTTTCGTACTTCCACTAATAAGTAATACGGCAACAGCGCCATCAGCACACTTTGTTAGAACGGTTGCCTACATCAGGGGCAAGTATACATTCAAGGGCAAACCAACTGTTCTCATTTGATTGACAGGTCCTTAACCTATTAGTCTGCTAAGACGATTAGGACAGCTGGGGATAATTCATCCTTTTGATTGGCAGGTTATGACCTCTGCGGATGATCCTTCCTTTTGATTGACAGGTCTTTAACGTATTGTTGCCCCACCCCTCCCCCTCTTCCTCACCCTCCACATCCTCTATCCCCATCCCTCAGGGAACTCTCCTCGCCTATACAAGCACAATTTTGATATTAATTTGACTTAATAATTAATTAAATCGATCAATTAATCAAAGTCTCCCTTCCCTCCTCTCCCCTCCCTTTCCCACACATTGACAGGAATAAGACTCATTTGATAGGTCATTTGGAGGGAAATCGATTGCAGTGTATACAATACTGTGTAATTTAGACAATGTGTGGAATATAGTTTATTTAAACAATTTATGGGATTCAAAGCGGTGTCTGGAATATAGTCTATTTACATAGTTGAAAAATTTGTTGAGAAACTGACTGCAGCGTAGCGAATACTGTTTATTTAAAAAATTTACAGGATACAAGACGCTGAGTAGGCTTCGTTTATATTTGCTGCCAGAGTCAGGGATGTTAAAGGTCTTATTATTTATTTTCCTCGCTTTTAGAAGTACACTGGTGCCTAAGCAGAGATGGGAAAATCAGAACAATTACATATCTAAAAGTTCATGACATATTTCGAAATCCACTGTCACTTTCTGCAGATGGACAAATTACTAGAATCCCAGCGACAAACTATTTCGTACAGATCAAGCAACATACAGCAGCCATATTGCATTGACAGTTGCACCCTTCAAAAGTGGTGTATAGATCATGAATGGAATGAAATGTGGTGTAGTAGCCGCCATTTGGGGCCTCCCGTGCGCGTGTCCATTGCCAGGGCACTGCAACGAAGGTGAAAACCGCCCATTGTCCTAATTACAGATCATGTTACTAAATACCACCGACCACAGAACACATATCGGCCTTCTTTGATATCACGGCCCCCAGATAGAGCATCAAGTGGCGGCATTCTGTTGATTGTGAAGTTCGAGACTCGCTTCCTGTCTCTGTCTTTCTCAAGAGGCCACCTGCTGATCATGCGAACCAACGTCCCAATGCACACAGACGGAGGTTTGCATCACTCCTCATAATATAATGTACCTATTGGCTAATGCTGGTGACAAAGGGAGGCCTTGTAAGTAGGCTGTTTAGGTTTTCTTATTGGCAACGTTACGTAGCGCTCTGTATGAAAATCACTGGCTGTGCTGTGTGCAGTCTGTGGCTAGTTTGCATTGTTGTCTGCCATTATAGTGTTGGGCAGCTGGATGTTAACAGCGCGTAGCGTTGCGCAGTTGGAGGTGAGCCGCCAGCAGTGGTGGATGTGGGGAGAGAAATGGCGGAGTTTTGAAATTTGTAAAAATGGATGTCATGAACTGCTGTATATGTTATGACTTTTGATGACTATTAAGGTAAATACATTGTTTGCTCTCTATCAAAATCTTTCATTTGCTAACTATGCCTATCAGTAGCTAGTGCCTTCAGTAGTTTGAATCTTTTATTTAGCTGGCAGTAGTGGCGCTCGCTGTACTGCAGTAGTTCGAGTAACCAAGATTTTTGTGAGGTAAGTGATTTGTGAAACGTATAGGTTAATGTTAGTCAGGGCCATTCTTTTGTAGAGATTTTTGAAAGTCAGATTGCGTTGTGCTAAAAATATTGTGTGTCAGTTTAAGCACAGTCCTGTATAAATTTTCAAAGGGGATGTTTCAGCCTGATGCAGTTTCGATATAAAAAATAGCGTGAAATAAGGCATTTGCATTACCCTTTCAAATCAATTGTTTAACCATTTAGGGGAGTAAAATAGATCGCGAAGAACACTCAACTCCACCTTATGATGATACTTCTTTCTAATGGAACAAATTTTCAATGTTTGAATGTCACACTCAAACATTATGCAAATCAAGTAGTGAAATTTCACCCGCAGTAGATCGTACTGTTAAATATATCTAAGGTCTTGTAAGCACCAACGTTTGAGATTACAAACACCCTACTTAACAACAATTTTCAACTAAACATACAGGATGAAAAAAAAATCCTACCGATCACACAAACTAGCGATCACGAGGCGTCCGCTGTTAGCCGTCTACAGCGTAACCACCGGCCGCACAAGCTAAGAGAGAGACGCACACCTGAACGCAAGCATGCACGCAATACAATATTGGAAACAATGAACTGATCAATCGAGAATTTGATGTCGCGATTGGGTTTTTAAAAGTACTTAGGAATTCCTAAATTGGTTCTCTCTGCTACATTAATTATCCAATCTGTAGCAGTATTAATAGTCGTGGCTAGATGAGGGAGGTCACTATCAGTCGGAAATTTCCAAGCACTAAAAATTCTTAGACTGGTTCTCTCCGCTACTTTCAGAAGGAAGAAAGCGTACTGCGTGACAGGTTAGAGACAACAGGAAATACCATTGCGAGGCAGAGCCCAGTGTTATGTATTGAGAAGCGCTAAACACGACACACGATCCAGTCCGTAGGAGTAGTTAACATGATTAGATATCGGAGATTGCTGAAAATACTCGCACACCCGGCGTGCTCCACTTCTTAGATCGACACGCAGCTTGCCCGGCCCCCTGTGCAGCACTAGCGCCGCGTAAAGAGATCGCTGAAAATTACCCCCACTGCCACAGCCGCAATCGTGGACGCGCTTCTATGTCAGAGTGCACCACCCTCTACCATTACGGTCATCCGGGGATGATTGCAGTGGTAGGAATTCGGATCTTATCACTACGTCCAGTGCAAACGTCCATCATTTTGAATATTCTCTCACGCAACACACACACACATCCGCTTCTCTCGCGCTCACCCAGCACACTAGTCACTTCGCCAGCATTCGCTGCCGTGGGCAAGATCAGACAGGTAGACAATTTCGTTGTACATGTCAAAGGCAGAGCTAATCTGTTACTTGCTGTTGCCGACTCCTCGTGATCGCCCTTGCAGGCAGCCGCCACGACATACACCCACCAGTTTAAAAAAATCCACTTTCCCCAATCCGAGGCCACGACGTTGTTGACCATGGACATCGAATTTCCCACGCAAAATGTAAATTCCTCCTGTTTATACGAGTTATTTTTGAAGATAGAAGAAACCGGACAAGACACGCGTTTTCACGGCACTGAAGTATCGTTACTTGCCCTGTACATGATGATGGCGTGGTATATATCCCCTCTAACCATTCCTTCATCGAGTAGAAAAATATCTTTCCTTATCTGTCACGTCCTGCGTCACAGGACTAGAATATTAACTCATTTTTGCCTCATGGCGGAGTGCTAAGATCTACCACTGACACAGGATGCCTCCTCACTTTCGAAAACTCTCTTAAGGCAACCAAATGTCTCGCCACGTACAAAGTCTCGTAAGGTAACAGCACAGAGAAGTTGCAAATGTAAGTTTTGGGGCCGGCCTGGGTGGCCGAGCGGTTCTAGGTGCTACATTCTGGAACTGCGCGACCGCTACGGTCGCAGATTCGAATCCTGCCTCGGGCATGGATGTTTGTCATGTCCTTAGGTTAGTTAGGTTTAGGTAGGTCTAAGTTCTAGGGGACTGATGACCTCAGAAGCTAAGTCTCATAGTGCTCAGAGCCATTTTGTAAGTTTTGGCTACATATCACTTTATAAATTCGGTAACACATCTGATTTTATTACGATGGTTGTCTCTCTGTGTATAGGTGGAGGACTGAAATATCATTAAAAGATATCGCCGCAACGAAAAGAGAACAAATGAAGAACCATATCCGTAGTACCCTAGCTATCGAATACATCCGCCAGGCGGCATGTCACTAATATCAAACTGATAGGCTAACTAATCAGTCAGTTTGCATGGCAAGTATTTTTTTTCTGAGTCGGATTACACTCACCAAGTGGTTCAAATGGGAATCCCTGGAGGGAAGACAATATTCTTTTAGACGAACACTATTGAGAACCAATATCATAAGCTGGCAACATACATTACGCGTAAGGACTGCGCTATTTAAAACACTATCACAATGACTATGTTACCGTCACCCTTCATAGAAAGCGGTCTCGGTTCTACTAGCACACACAAGAGTCGCTGATAGAGTAACGCTTTCTGGTAGAAATGCTGTCAGCGATTAAGAATGAAGTCTCTCTATCCAGCCACATACTTGCATTGAATCCTGTGGAGACGTCTTAAATGACTACAGCCACTGGTGAATAATATTCGTGCCACTCTCATATTTCGAAACGAGTCACCTTTTTCGAACCTTTCTGCTACAGCTAAACCCCAACATTGTTTTAGATAATTCCTCTGCAACTTGTAATTGTTCCTCAGTCTCCCTGTAGCTTGTCCACGTGATAATCACAATTTAATTCGGAACTGAAGTCAGTTGTAACTACCACCCTCTGCAACCTGTGTAAAAACAGGCTGAGCTGAGTTAATGCAGCGGGACCATCTTTTGACCAATCAGTGGAAATGGGAACACGTTGTCACAGCTCCACCAACGAAGCTGACCACGGAAGGATTTTACCACCGGCAATATACATTGCACGTAAGGACCTTGTAAGGGGTTCACCATCCTGCTGGAGCAAATGTAAACTCGATGTATTGCTCACTTGCTAGAACGACAATTCACAGGCGCTGCCTGAAACATAAATTATCTTTGCCCCTGTTAAAAGAGAGCTCCAATAGAGTCGCAGGTCAGAGCAATCTCTGCAGCAGTTGCAGTTGCTCGCTGCTACAGTGTTGTTGTAGTCTGTCGCTGGTACAGTGCAGTTTACAGTTAGTAGTTGTTAAAGTCACAGTGCAGAACAAATTACAAAATTTCATTATATGAAACTGAATAATAATTGTGATCAGCCGCAGAGCTAGATCATACCATGGAATGAGATGATGATGAACAAATGAATAATTGTTAATACGTATAATGAAAAATCAACAGTGTAATTAAGTCAACCATCTATTTTAAGGTAAATTTTATTATTTTTATTGGCATGCGCGTAGTTAAGTCACTTGTCTGAGATGTTAATGTGAATTTGTTTCAATCTTTTCTTTTGTGATTCGTCAGCACCGGTTGACCCAGATTTGTAATATATTCAATTTTCCCGTGTAATGGATTGTAAATCATTCGCAATACCGTAAAATTTTTTCGAAATATAATTGTTTTTACCAGTCAACTATAAAAATATAATTTCCCCTAAGTCATTGCCAGTCACAGTCCAGTCATTTATGTAAATTAAAAAATTCCAGAATTTTTGTCAGATCATAGTCAGACGACCAGCTGTGCAGCTGTGTCACTAAGTAAAGTCAGTTTTTCTAGTAATTCAGATCTCAGACAAATGTTATCCAGTATTAGTAGGTAGGCCACCATTGCACTAAGCTGTGGCCTTTACGAGCAGATATATAGACAGCGTAATCCGGCGACACCATCACGAAGTAATAATTTTTTTCAGTTTATTTCTAACGGACGGATTCAGATTGATTTCACAGATCCATGCCGTGGCGCTGCTTACGTCAAAATTTATCAGTTTTTCATGAGTTAAGATTTACCAGTTTTCATACGTCAGAATTTAATTATCCGAATTTCATTATTTTACATTTTTTATGTGTACGGGAAGGTTACAACCGCACTATTTAAGACAATCACAATGACTTATAAGGTTTTCAGAAATTACTGCAACCAGTCGCCTGGTTGCAGTAATTTCTGAAAACCTTTTCACACCACAGTCGCAGTGTTCCACATCCACAATGGATAAAAGTCTTACAATGACTTATTACGCCGGGAAAGCCTACGTAGTCATATGTTACTGTCATCCTGCATAAAAACACGGTCTTGGTTCTACAGCTACACACGAGGGTCTTTGATATTGTTACGTTTCCTGGTAGAAGTGCTGTATGCGATTTGGATTCGAGTCTTTCCATTCAACCACATACCTGCGTTGGATCCTATGAAGATGTCTGTTAATGATTACAGCCAGTAGTGAACCATATTCATGGCATTCTCATACCTCGAAACGAGTCGCCAAATTCAAAAATGGCTCTGAGCACTATGGGACTCAACATCTTAGGTCATAAGTCCCCTAGAACTTAGAACTACTTAAACCTAACTAACCTAAGGACATCACACACACCCATGTCCGAGGCTGGATTCGAACCTGCGACCGTAGCAGTCCCGCGGTTTTGGACTGCAGTGCCAGAACCGCTAGACCACCGCGGCTGAGACGCCCTTATCAGACCAATCTGCTCCAGTAAAACTCCAAAGTGGTTTTAGATAGACCCTATGCATGTTGTAACTGCACCTCGGTCTCTCCCCGCCACCTATACAGCTTTGCGCATGTGATCGTTCCAATTTAAGCTGGAACTGAATGGAAGCTGGAGAATCTTATATCTACCACCTTCTGCAACCAGTGAAGAAACACGGTAAGCTGCGTTAATGCGACAGGACCGTGTTTTGATGACTCGATGGAAATGGAAACATGTTGTTGTAGCTCCGCCAATATTCGTACGATGTAGTATTAAAGACAGTGCGAAATGTTGCAGTGGTGTTTCTTATCGTGAAAATTAGGAAAATTGCACTCACACAGGAATTGGAAGAAGACGTTGATTTTGCTACTGCATTGCCACGCATTTCCAAGCTACATACAGGTACTACAGTCCAAAGGATATCTGCGCCCCTTATGGTGCATTGATATCTGTCACCCAACCATTCTATCATCGTTATTTTGTACCATGCAACAGAGAATAAAACACTATGTAGTATAAAAGCTCCGCTACCTTCATTCAACAGAGAAATCGATAATATTCTTACCGCATCTCTCTCTTTCGATATACACTCCTGGAAGTGGAAAAAAGAACACATTGACACCGGTGTGTCAGACCCACCATACTTGCTCCGGACACTGCGAGAGGGCTGTACAAGCAATGATCACACGCACGGCACAGCGGACACACCAGGAACCGCGGTGTTGGCCGTCGAATGGCGCTAGCTGCGCAGCATTTGTGCACCGCCGCCGTCAGTGTCAGCCAGTTTGCCGTGGCATACGGAGCTCCATCGCAGTCTTTAACACTGGTAGCATGCCGCGACAGCGTGGACGTGAACCGTATGTGCAGTTGACGGACTTTGAGCGAGGGCGTATAGTGGGCACGCGGGAGGCCGGGTGGACGTACCGCCGAATTGCTCAACACGTGGGGCGTGAGGTCTCCACAGTACATCGATGTTGTCGCCAGTGGTCGGCGGAAGGTGCACGTGACCGTCGACCTGGGACCGGACCGCAGCGACGCACGGATGCACGCCAAGACCGTACGATCCTACGCAGTGCCGTAGGGGACCGCACCGCCACTTCCCAGCAAATTAGGGACACTGTTGCTCCTGGCCTATCGGCGAGGACCATTCGCAACCGTCTCCATGAAGCTGGGCTACGGTCCCGCACACCGTTAGGCCGTCTTCCGCTCACGCCCCAACATCGTGCAGCCCGCCTCCAGTGGTGTCGCGACAGGCGTGAATGGAGGGACGAATGGAGACGTGTCGTCTTCAGCGATGAGAGTCGCTTCTGCCTTGGTGCCAATGATGGCCGTATGCGTGTTTGGCGCCGTTCAGGTGAGCGCCACAATCAGGACTGCATACGACCGAGGCACACAGGGCCAACACCCGGCATCATGGTGTGGGGAGCGATCTCCTACACTGGCCGTACACCACTGGTGATCGTCGAGGGGACACTGAATAGTGCACGGTACATCCAAACCGTAATCGAACCCATCGTTCTACCATTCCTAGACCGGCAAGGGAACTTGCTGTTCCAACAGGACAATGCACGTCCGCATGTATCCTGTGCCACCCAACGTGCTCTAGAAGGTGTAAGTCAACTACCCTGGCCAGCAAGATCTCCGGATCTGTCCCCCATTGAGCATGTTTGGGACTGGATGAAGCGTCGTCTCACGCGGTCTGCACGTCCAGCACGAACGCTGGTCCAACTGAGGCGCCAGGTGGAAATGGCATGGCAAGCCGTTCCTCAGGACTACATCCAGCATCTCTACGATCGTCTCCATGGGAGAATAGCAGCCTGCATTGCTGCGAAAGGTGGATATACACTGTACTAGTGCCGACATTGTGCATGCTCTGTTGCCTGTGTCTATGTGCCTGTGGTTCTGTCAGTGTGATCATGTGATGTATCTGACCCCAGGAATGTGTCAATAAAGTTTCCCCTTCCTGGGACAATGAATTCACGGTGTTCTTATTTCAATTTCCAGGAGTGTATGAAAACAAATACCTTCTGTATGCCGGCATCGAGCAGCCAAAGGCGGCCAGTGACCGAAGTGTGTTGCAAAGACCAGTGTAAAGTGTCATCGTCTGTACTGTAGGAGGAGAACCATGTCCCACAGGCTATCAGTCGCAGGAGAAAGTCCCTGTGTCCCTGTTTTATTACCTGATACATTGTTTCTTCCGCTGTCACACGCTTTGCACACCACCATATATTTTGTTATTTGCTTCATGACTTTGAGGTCTGTGTCAGGCTCTGAACTGATATCAACACGTTTCGATCCACTGGCTCTGACAGAAAACGAGACATTATACACTGTAAATCATGTTGCTGCTGCTCCCACAACACACACTTGATGATAGAAATAAAAGACAGTCCTAACATAAGAAAAGTGGAAGAGTTTTGCGACATTGTTGAGCGTTTCCAAACTGCTGTCCAAAGGTCATTCACGACCTCTACATTTGAACTCGTCTTTTACAGTGATGTGTTAGCTGGTGGATTAGTGTTCCATTTCGATTGATTCCTCATACTGCAGTCATGTACGCTATCACTGTTTTGGTGCTAACCATCCACGGAAGGTGTTACCCCTACACCAAGACTCATTCTCCATGTCAAACAAGCGATGTCAGTCAATCTTTATGTGATAATTAACAGTGTACCAGTAATAAGAATCACATGTGACAGTGCTTTCAATTACAGCAATTAGCCAGTTTCTTCTTTGCGAGTACCATTGCGAATGTAGATAGATGACTGTGCAGTAAATCACTTCATTGTTAGTTCTCGAACATATACATCAAAGTACATCAGACAGCGATCTGCACATTTCTAGCACTTCGATCATAATACATAATTTACGATTACGATTGCCCATCTTTCCCTATGCGGATGGGAACCATTGATCATTCTCGCATACTTAGGATAAAGTTAGAGACTGGAATATCTCCTCGCACTGTCTGTGACCAACGCTCCCTGCAAAACTGTCGCCGATTTAAACTGGATGATCTGAAGTAGACAGCTACATTCCACGTTTCGTGAAGGAACAGAGCGAGCCGAGTCCATAACTACTGTCCTGCACCCATCCAAGGGCACAAGATTTCTCCAGATGCGCGAATGTCGAGGAGATTAGCACCCTTTACCGGTGTACAGCAGAGATGAAAGTGTTGTAATAGTATAATAGACGGTTTAGAACAAGAATCAGGTGGTTCTTATGCGTAATGGAGATACAGACGGACGGAGTTTGAACCATTTTATGTAACTCAAAAGCGCTATCAATTACCAAGTATTGTTCTAGTGTCTGAGGACGGTACCAAGAAGGTATTAGTAAGAGAGAACATAAAAACATGCACTCCTAAGACTACACGGTTCTGCACTTAAAACACGCTGTGATGTTAGATGGCTGCAGTTTCCGACCTATTAGTTCTGTGTAATGCCTCGCTGTTACTATTCCAATGTAAGAGATATACTCCAGCGCTTGACATACATTCTCCTTGCTGCTTTCTCTACGATAAACTATGGTGAAAAATTGTAAAATGAAAAAGTACTTCCTTAAAACATCGATTCCTGGTGTTACACGCACAATATAGGTTTGTAGACGTATATAGCGCCCACTGGTCATATCCGACCACGCTTCAGAAATTATACCATGCTCGAATCAGTTCTATATAAAATTATCATTAGTAACGACGAATAACTCTCTCAAAGAAGAGACAAACGAATAGCAGCGGTGTTTGAGATGTAAAATTACGGTCACGCCGACACTAACTCCGTAAACAGGACATCTGTCGAGCAGAAGTATAAACGGGGTTCGCAGTACCTCACAAACACCTGTCGCTAGCTTAGTATCACCGTAGTTATGAAATTGGAGAGTCGATTTTATGCTCAAGATGTGGCAGGGAAATGGAATACGACGCATAAATCTTCGTTCGTCTAGGGGAATGTGTCGAAACAGGATGGACATGTTTCGCCACACATGAGATGGAAGTCCTCTGAGCAGGCCTGTGTGGCCGAGCGGTTCTAGGCACTACAGTCTGGAACCACGCGACCGCTACGGTCGCAGGTTCGAATCCTGCCTCGGGCATGGATGTGTGTGATGACCTTAGGTTAGTTAAGTTTAAGTAGTTCTAACTTCTAAGGGACTGATGACCTCAGAAGTTAAGTCCCATAGTGCTCAGAGCCATTTGAAGCATTTTTAGAAGTCCTCTGATGACAGAGAAGTTCGCTGTTAACGAACGCAAGTAGACAGTGCTCTAAGCCACAAACAGAAAACGCAGTTGTACACGAGTTGAAAGCAGGTTGTGTCACACAACTGATGCTTCCCGACAGAGTAAGCGAAAAATTATCAAACGACCTACAACACCATCCCCCTCTCTCTCTCTCTAGAATGCATCGTCAGTCTACCATCAAATCATGCCTCATTACAACTCCTTCGCAACCGATCTCTCCATCCAATCTTTAAAACTTCGACACAGATACAAGTAAGTTTAGAGACAAATGCTTCTTTTTTTTTCAGGAAAGCGTCAAAGACAGCAGTCAACTCGCTTTTATCACTATTACCTCAATAGACACAATAGAATGTTGCCTCCACGAAAAAAATGACTGTTTCCCTGATTCCAGGTGCTTCCATGCCACGTTTTTTCGTATTTCTCTTGCTGTCGCATACTTCTTCCCCTGTGCAATTACGAATTCGTTTAATGTAGTACAAGAATTGTCCTGCTCCATCGATTTCCCCGCATTTCGGCGTATTTTCCCTCAATTTATATGTATTTTCCTTCATTTTTCGTAATTTTATTAATTTTATGTCACTTCTGCCCACACGATCATGACATCAGTTCTCGTTCTGTATTCTAAACTTTCTTGTAAATGTAGTACAGTTGCCAACACCTAGCGCAAATCCACTGTGTTTCTGAACAGGCGGTATAATATAGCACTGTACTCGAACGCATCCAGTCACCTCCAGCGATGTATTCTACAGTTGTGGTGCGTTTAGTCTGTTTTCTGAATGTCTGTGTGTGTGCATGTGCCGCATATGGCTCCCATGACCTAGTCCTTACGCTGGTGGATTCAACTTCGTACACAGAACACATCTGCGTACATAACATGTGGTTGTCCACCATCGAGCTGTAGCCCAGATGTGACGTGTTGTGAATCCACCTCTGAACATCGCTCTGAATATAAAGCGCAGCAGATCCACCTTAAAACCCTATACCGGATGCGGTACATTGTGGATCTGCTTTCCAACATCGCTCCAAACATTATGGGTGACGGATTGCTCCTCAAACCCTATCCTAGACGTGGCATATTGTGGATCCGCATCCCAACATCGTTCCAGGTATAGCGAGTGGCGGATCCACATTCTGGGTCACAGGAGCCAGCGCTGAAAGGAGGAAAGAAAACATGTGTAAAACGAATGTATCTTGTGGTCTGTGTCACTACCAACTTGGACCAACCAGAGTAATGAATAAGAATGCGACAAATACAGACTTGGCTCAGCGGAAGATTGTGGCGATAGGAATCGCACCCAGTCATACAAACAAAATAAAACGAATTTGCCAATTAATGAAAACAGTTTCCTATTTAGATGGGATACACGATAATGACTAGAAAAGGAGATCCGAACAGAACAAACACTACACTAGGAAAGATAGAAGCCAGCCTGAGATTCACTGGAAGGGGCTAAAGAAATGTAACTATTTCACGCAAGAGCAAACGTTACCAGAGGGTGTAGGGACGGTCAGAAAACGAAAGGTAGATTTCGTTACGGGCTAGTTTCCTAAGCTCAAGTGCCTTGCGGGAATGCTCTTCAAACTGCTGTGGACGCATTGCGCGTCACAGATATGTTTTGTGTTGAAATTCTGGGACAACGAGTACCGAGAAGAGTTAGTCAACGTATTACTTCCTCTTGCAAACATCTCGCTTAACAACCACTGCAGAAAAGTATAGAACAATTACGGCTTAAATTTTTGTTCGTTTCGACGCTGAAAGTAGAGCGAGTCTTACAGGAATTATCAAACCGTTTGGCAGATACACTAAAAGCGCCTCCCCTGTTGCAACAGCGGTTACGGTACTTACGGTTCAAATGTTTCAAATGGCTCTGAGTACTATGGGACTTAACTTCTCAGGTCATCAGTCCCCTAGAACTTAGAACTACTTAAACCTAACTAACCTAAGGACATCACACACATCCATGCCCGAGGCAGGATTCGAACCTGCGACCGTAGCGGTAGTGCGGTTCCAGACTGAAACGCCTAGAACCGCTCGGCCACACAGGCCAGCGGTACCTACGGCACTCGACACATGTAGTACGTCCAACAGATTGCTGGAGATAAGGAAATATTCTCTTCCAACAGACTGTACGTTTGTGAGATAAATATGAAAATAAAATAATCAATAGAGGTGAAAGGAAATTTGCGTTTACTGGATTAAATAAAGAGCTTCTAAAAGTTTTATGGATATTCAGTACGAAGACGACTCCAAGGGAAACAGCTGTGGCTGGTAACAGTAAACTTACTGTTTCAATCCGTATCAAAGTAACTTTAACGCTAACCTAAGTGTTCACATTTGAAAGACAGAAAAGTACTAAAATATCTACGAAATACTTTATACAAAGGAGTCCAAAATTTTCTACGTATACATGTAATAGATTTATGTTCGTACGGAGTGCCACATTGCTGTTGCTGTTCCTTAGTTTTGCATTTTTTTTTAAGTTTTCGAGGGTATACTAGCAGGCCTATACTTGGTTATGTACCATAAGAGCAATGCTTATTTCGTATGAATGTATTTTTCCTCTGGATTTGTAGCTTCATTATTTATCGCAAAAAAATGGAAATTTCGCGTGGTTGTATGTTCTCTTCGCTGCTGAAGAACGTAGAAATAGTGCAGTTAAAGAGAAATGACCTGTCCTATTCGTTAGTGGTATTCTTTCTGCTGTTCTCATTGTGAAGCATAACATAAGAATTCAATTACAAAAATAACACACAGTTAACTATTATATAACAGCGTCGTTTTGCTGAAGAATCTTTCCAAACGGTAATAGTACATTCTATGGAACAATCTGAATTACTTTTCCTGATAGCAGAAGTTTAACAACCACAGAGCAGCAAGTATTGTAGCTCATCCTAAAACCTGTCAACTGCACAATACTGTTCTTTTTTCTTGTTGTTCCCTACTTGTGAAATGCTGCATCATCTGATAATGGCGTCGCTTTTTCCACTTTGTCTGCAGCCCCATACTTTTCTGTTCTTAGCTGTGAAACGAGGGCTGAATGTCCTACCGCCAGACTGCAGACCCTTTGCCAGTTACTTCACTTTCATCAACTGACTCCGTGTTGCTTCGTTAATTTGGCTGCAGCACAACCACTCCCTGCGTTGCAGACGAATTTCCGAGGCTGCCTTTCAAAGTTTAATTGAGTCTGTCAGACACGTTCTCCAGAGAACTTGCTAAGAACCTAATTTACGTCTCTGTGTCTTCTTCCGTTACTGAACTTCCGCTGGCAACCTGTCAGTAGTCTGTAAATGCTTTCACACAGCTGCATACAGTGCTTCGGTACGGATGTCTGCCAACTTGGCCGCACAGTACTATGCCTAAAAGGGAAAGCCTCGTTTGATCTAGTATTAATTATTAGCATCCTTCTTCTATGGAAACAAAACAAAATGGCCGTATGGCATTGATGGCCGGGAGTCCCCAACTGGGGAAGTTCGGCCGCCTGTGATACTTTCCCGAATCATATCTCATTTGGTTCTTGGTCTGTAAAACTAAACAGCGTGTCATGCCCGATATGCAAAGCTAAAATAACCATATGATACCAGCAAATTATGTCCGTAATACGTTAATGTTTATCTATTTTGTACTGCAGTATGTCCAAGCAGCACTGGAAATTGTATGTGGCCTTCCGTCATACCGTTACGTTGCAAACGTTTTTTTCTACATTTACATCAGTAATTAATAGTCTCTGGACATTCAGAGAACATCTCGATCCTAGGCTCGTACCTTCGGTTGAGTCAGTTGCATTTATGAGGACCTAGAAGCGTTAACCAACCTTAAGGCGATTGCCTAACGCTCTTGGTTTCACCAGACGAGTAGGCGGCGGAATTTTGTATGAACAACTGCTCATCTAGCAGTATATATTCGCTGAATAAAATAAATCTGTGAGTGACAGGCTGCGGTGGCCGGAGCACTGTGGCCGACGTGGAACCTGCCTCGCGTGAGAAGGCTAAGGACACCCAAGGAAGTTGACTGGCAACTGGCCCTTTCAATTGCACTCGCAAATTGACACTAGCGGTTTTAATTTATGTACTGGAAGGTATCTATAATTGCATTCCAAGGCTACTTTTTTAATTAACAGATATTGTTTTTAAAAAGAAAAGATAAGGATGCTCATGGGTAAGTCTTTGAATATTTCACTTTTATTCAAAATTCTTTCATGCATTCTGAAATTATATTTGTTGAATCACTGAGAAAGTGTGGTCGACGATGTAAGATAAAGTAATTTCAGAAAGTTGTGCACTGAAGGCAGTGTTATGGCCACCGTAACCTCTCTGTACCCGTTTCTTTTCTGACCTGACACCTTTTAATATGTCCAAGATCTTTAGGACTATGTATTAACAAATTAAAATCATTAAAGAGAGGGTTTTCCAACAATTTTAATCGTCTTAGTGTCATCCCAACATTTTGTGAAAGCTTTTGCTCAGCACTATCAACCACCTTGCGGAATCCACATTCGTCAAGAATTGCGAAGTGTTATCCTCTGCATGTAATAGCTGACGGAAGTAATGCAATTTTTTAACCTGTTATTGATTGGCAGACTTTGTGTGTAATTTTTGCTTTGCTGCGATGGTCCTGATACATATTAGCACTAAATGTGTTGTACAAGGTATCGCGACCTTTTGCAACCGTTCGTTACCGAGACACTCTGACAAAAATGTTGGTCTACAGGTAATTTGTATGGCGACACTGCTGCCATCGAACTCACAGCGGAAGAGGAATAGCCCCAGAAGTTAACAGATATTCAGAAGAACGCTTGATGGCACTTCCTCAAGTACAAAGCAAGAATACCGAAACTGTCTCCTGATAATGGCATAACCTTAGCAGTGTCCAGTGGTAAAGATGTACGAACCATGGAAGCAATAATGTCTTTTGTTCCGAAATATTCTAAAACTTCCTCGGATACAAGGGAAAGACAGTCTCGTCGTTAGTGGAATGCGATGACGCAGAGTGTCTACCTAGCAAGTACGTTTACGTCCGTTAGCTGCTGGGTCACTCATAACAAACTTGACTAACAGCATATGCATAAATACTGCTTCTCGGGTTTATGAAACATAACGTTGTCGAAGGAACATTGTAGGCAACTTTATGAAAAGCACTGGTTGTCACGTGGAAGACACTGCTAATGATAGTTGAAGACTGGCTCCTGTGATACATGGGTGTTTTTTTCATTGCCAACAACGGTTTTCATGAGACTGAGTAATTATGGACGTATTTGGATTCAGTGTTAAGTGAATGTAGAGTTCTCGTTCTGGTTCGAATGTGGACATGCAAAATGTCAAATAGTGATGTTGTCAGTAGCTTACTCTGACAATGGTGTCAAATGTAAACGTTCGGCTTATAGAGTTTTATTTTTGGTTCATGGTGGTAAGCACCCTTATCAACAGAGAATTATCAAAAAGCTGAAATTGCAGATGTAAAAAAATAACTACACGATCTAACTGAAAAATTTGAAATAATGTAGCACTAATTCTAGAATTCATTATAATAATGAATCGCAGATACTCTCTGTTCACATAATGAAGACAAAACTTTGTTGTGGATACACTTCGACAATGCGGAAGATCATCTCTCCATGTACATCAGACTTCAGAGAAGGAATGAACGTTGAAAGGACCCAAATTAATTTTGGTGCATTTTTATTGTTAAGATAACGTTCATAGCCTCGCTTCCTATGTACTTCCCCTTACCTGTGCAAAAACTGCATGATGGGGCAGGATATAACATCCTGGTCTATGCTTCAGTGCTGTTTCTCACTATAAAACGTGTGATACTGTGTTACAGCTGAACACCACATATTTGCTAGGGTTAATGTTTAAAACAGTTATGATAATTTTAATTTGTTACTTCAGTACCGTACGCAGGTGGTCGGTTTTGACGGAATTGCTGTGCATAACTGTAGGTAAGTGAATTTTTTTATATAAAATAAAGACTGCTTAAGGTGTTATAAATTTATTAAATTAATGAACAATTGGAACCTAAAAGTGATCATCAGACACAAATTGAAACATGCTACAACCATCACAAGAATACTACTGCTGTATATAAATGACTATGTGTACTTTTCGAAAATATATGTACTCTAATACAAAAAGAAAAAAAAGACGCACTACGAAGGAACTAACCGAAAACAAATTATTACAATTTCAGAAGAAAATGTGGTAATTTACTCGAGAGAAAGAGCTTCACACATTGTACAAGTCAATAATGCGTTGGTCGACATCTGGCCCTTATGCAAGTAGTTATTCGGCTTGTCATTAATTGAAAGAATTTATGCATTATTTTTAAGTTAAGGTAACGGACAAAGGCGAATATATCCTTCAGTTAATATTACTTCACTAAATCCAACTCAGTATTTTATTTCTGAGGAACTGTAATAAGTTACATTTTATTTTTGTTGCAGTTTACTTACACACAGCGTCACTGTGGTGCCGATGGTTTCTAGCCCTGTGACCTTGTCACGGAGGGCGTCAACTTTACTGTATAGTTGGCGAGTGTTACGGCGAATGGTCGTCTTGAGAAGGGCCGTATTTGTCTCCTCATTCAGAGTGACAATCTTGGTGAGCGGAGGGGCGTGAAGAATCCACCTGAGAACTTTATTTTGTAGGCGCTGGAGCGTCAGCATCCGGGACTTACTAATCGTGGCCCACGCACAGGAACCATATGTTCGTGAGGGCAGGACAATGGAGTGATATAGCTGGAGCTTGGTATCTAAATTCAGCTATTGGCTGGAGACGAGCGGGTACAAGGCCTTTGTCAACTTTAACCCTTTATAGGTGATGTATTCTGCGTGGCGGTGGAAGAAAGGTTTCTTATCCAACCAGACCCCGAGTTAGTTGGAAGCCTGGGCCCACGGGACCCGGATGCCCCCGATTGAGACGTTTTTGCGGAGTGTAGGGCGCCGTTTTGTGAAATACACTGCCGTAGATTTGGCGGCATTAAGGGCCATCTTATTGGAGCGACACCAGGTAACTATTGCGTCCACTTGCCTTTGGAGGCGAGCAATGAGTTGATCAGGATTGCGGCCAGATGTATAAAGTGCCGTGTTATCGGCATATTGCGCCAAATGGCAGTGACTGATGATGGGCATGTCATTGAAATAGACATTAAAAAGAATAGGGGACAGCACAGAGTCCTGAGGGGTACCCATCACCATGTGGCGCACACTGGAGCGCTTTCCCCACTGAGCAACGAGGATGGTCCTCTAGTGAAGGAAATCATCCACAATCTTAACGTATATGTCAGGGATGGGCGTTTGCGTCAGCATCTTATACACCAGGTTGTCCTGCCAAATCTTATCATAAGCATTCTGCACGTCCAAGGAGACCACTGCCGTCGACCGTCGACATCTTGGAATTAAAACCCTTGCTGATATGCTCTGTGATCTGGAGAACATGCAGTTCAGCAGACAGGTGGAAGGTAAACCCAAACTGTTTGGGACAGATCGTCCCGGCTGCTGCCAGAGGCTGGGAAATGCAGTAGAGCATGAGAGATTCCAGCACCTTCTCCATGGTGTTCAAAAGGCTAATGGGCCTGTTGTTGGAAGGGACTGTAAGGTCTTTAGAAGGCTTTGGGATCGCTCCAGTGTGCGCCACATGGTGATGGGTACCCCCAGGACTCTGTGCTGTCCCCTATTCTTTGCCTGTTTCCAATGTGGGGGGAAAAGGCCGCTTCGAAGACAATACTTCAATATCCTAGTGAATAGGACCAAAGGCTTACGCGGTAGCTGACGGAGATGTTCGTTGACAATCCCATTCTGGTTGGGGGCCGAATTACCTCGTTTCTCCGGATGATTTGGAGAACTTCCGTAAGGCGAGGGTCCATAAGTGGTGGCCTATTTCAGTAGGCGGCCACAGCCCTGAGGATATCTTGGTCATCCTGGAGTTCATATGGCATGCGGTCCAGAATGAGCAGTTGAGTTTGGGCCTCAAATGCATCAGCCAGGGCTTCCACCAAATGGAAGGTATCATATGTGAGACCAGCGTCCTTCTGGACGGGGTGGTGGGTCTGCAACGTGGTAAAATGCAGGGCTTGGATGACAGCCCAGTCCGATTTATGCTGGAGGAGAAAGGTGGACATCCTATCCTCCCACTGTTCCGATTTCCAATCCGCTAAGTGGCGACCAAACTCCCATTGGAGATGGTTCAGACGACACTTGTCCTGAAGGTCACGCTATTGCTTCCACCAGCGGCAGTAGTGGTTCTTCTGGATTTTCGATTCATGGAAAAGTGGAGGTAAATAATCCTGTGGGATTAGAGCGCTGGGAACATGGGAAGTGGAGAGTTTTACCACTTGCTGGATTTTCGCGGTGAGGTAGTCAACCACACATACAAGATTGGCAGGAGTTGTCAGGTCTAGGTCTGGCGGGTGCAGTTGTTGAGAACCCAATGCAAATTTCTCCCAATCGGTAACCATGACAGTAGAATGGACGTCAAAGAACCATGCAACACTGCTAAGGTTTATAAGGACCAGGTCGTGGTCAGAAGTTAGGCCAAGTACTGTTTCCAAGGAAAACTGTACAGCAAAGTTCTTAAAAATAGCCACTTCCAAAATGTCTGGTTGGCAGTTGGAGCAGACTGGTATGGGTGTAGAAGTGTTAGGGCCATAGACAGGCAATGCCAGCTCAAGGAGGAGGAGACCCTTGGAATTGGTGACACAAGAATGCAATGCTGGATGTTTGGCATTGAGATCAGCCCCTATGATAAGCTTGTCAAATGACATCAGCTTGCGGATGTCGGCCTCAAGGAGTGGTTGGTTAGGGCTCAAATCAGTTGCAGCAAATGTGATGGCCCCAAGGCATGTTGGGACAGTGACAGATGTGGCTGAAGAGCTTCTTGGTTGTCGACCAACACCCTGCGGGGGAACATGGCTGTGCATCCACCGCAGTGATTGAGCCAATCAGTCTGATAGCAGATATGTTGTGTAGGTGAAACTCGTTGGGCAGCTTAAGGTGTGTTTCAGTAACAAGGATAATATCCAGATGGTAGTCATGAGTTAAGGTGTTCAGTTCAGTCTTCATATTCTTGATACCATTGGCATTAAGGTCGCAGACGACGAGATTCCTACGGGGATGGTGGTCATGTGGTGGGCGATCCGCCATTATATTAAGATCTGACTGAGCCCTTCAACCAGGGCAATGAACTTCATGAGCCTGTCCTACGACCAACGGAGTTTTTGAGCCATGTCACCAATAACCGCCCTGATATGGGGTTTCGTGAAAAAGGAGACAACCTGCAGGATTTCTCGCATGTTGTCCCGAAAGAATGTATTTCCACTCACATCTGGAAGTATTTCCCAGGAGGTTCGCTGGACCCTACGGCAAGCAGGAGCGGGAGTTGGCGCAGGTGGAAGAGATACCACTCTGACTGGTTGAGCCACTTCAGCAGGTGGTTGTGAGGATGCTGCAGCTGGTCGTTTCGTTTGGTGATCGTTAGCGGCCGACACAGGAGATGGACAATGAGCAGTAGACCGAGCCACTTCCGCAAATTTGGGCATATGGGACGGAACCAAAGGGGGCTCCTGTGTTGCAATTGCAGTTGGGTCTGAAAATCCTCCATTGGAGGGACCTCAGGTTGTCCCCAGACAAAGGGGGAAATGGGTGAGGTCTCATGGGGGTGGAGGTGGCTGATTGGACCGAGGTTTCTCCCTGGGAGGGTGGGAAGACTTGAGCTCCTTTTGAAGCACAGGGAAACCCTTCCAGGAGGCCAGGTAGTTGGGATCATGAGAAGTGCCCTGACATCTGGCAGAGGTGGGTTTCTCTGAGACTGGAAGGGTGCATATCTCTGACGCATGTGGTCCAGCACACTCGACACACCAAGGCAAGGAACAGTAATTAGCAGTGTAGTGCAAGTGCTGGCACCTATGGCAAATGGAGGGCCCAGCGCTGCTTTCATAGGATTCAATGAGCACTTTAGTGCTCAAATACCGGATTTGGTAGATCCTTTCAATATCATCTTTCTAGAGAGAGAGACCACATGTGTGGACAATGGGACTAACCTGCATGTCTCAGGGTCCCTTTTGCTGTACTGATGGACCAAAGTATTCGCGAAGTTCAGACAGAGCAGTTCGCTCCTGACATCCACATCCGTAACTTCAGATGGCAAGTCTTCTTTGACAGTTTTTGTCTTCCTGTCACCAGAAACTTGGTGAGTGTAGTAAGGCATTTGCCGTGATTTTATGAAGTCAAGGACAGCAAGGTAATCTTCTTTGCTGCTAAGGAGGTACCTGACATGGTCCTTCTGAAAGACAGCCCACAATTTGCCACCAATGAGGCGTTGCAGTTCAGCGTTAATCTTAGGTAATTCTTCGGATGGTATACCACAATTGGAGGGATTTTCTCCTTCTTTGGTGGTGCAGACGGTGGAGCCTGAGAATCGGAACCAGGATCGGGACCTACGTTCATGACATCATCGGGTGCGGCACCCCCTTGAGAGTGTGCGTCAGATTCGGAACCACCGCCACCACGACGAGCGCGTTTGGATTTTCTGTTACGGCGTGGACCGACGATAGTGAAGTCCTCAGAAGGCCCGTCAGGCCGGCTAGACAGAGTAGACGCAGCAGCACTCAGTGAGGAAGTCAACTGGTGGTGCGTTGGTGGGGCTGATAGCGCAGCCTGAGAGGAGAGATCAGCAGCGGGACACACGTCCTTGGCCGAAATAGGGTCGGCTTCCCCTGTGAGACAGGCATCCGAGTCGGAGCCATCGCCGCTGTGACGAGCATGTGCGGACGGGTTGCAGGATGTGCGGTGACGGCGTGATCGTACAGAGGTGACAGCCTCAAAAGGCCCATCCGGTTGGTGAGAGAAAGCAGACGAAGCAACCCGAAGACGGGCGTCCAGGTGGAGGTGAGTTACAGCAGGTGACTGAGTCGACAGGGAAGGACAGCCGTCGGGTGAAAGGTCAATCACCGGGCGACCAGGTGAACTGTCAGACGACGACGACGATGAGCGGTCCCGCATACGGGGGTGCGGGAAAAGCACACTTCGATCGGTGTCAGTGTCGGAAGTTACCGGAAACTTTTGGCGGTCGGCACGCCGCGCGCGGTCCTTAGCCCGTTGGCAGGTTGTCGCATGGGTGACACCGGCGACATGCTGCTCGTTAGGCATCACATTGCCGCCCGGGGTGGCGGACGAGTAACCTTACCGCGGCTTAGAGGGCCGGGTGTTATCCATAAGAAACCCTGGCTCTAACGGGGTAGCCAGGGTGGTATCTACAACAACGCCGAAAAAGACGCACACGAAAAATAACGCCTAAAAAAGCAATAACAAATCACGTCGTATGAAACGACAACTCAACGCCGTAGAGAATACCAGTGAACGTAACGAAAGATCTACGAGCACAATCGCAAGGAAATGTGCCGAACACTACGGGACTCCAACCCGTTCTAGAATGAGCTTCGAAGTGAAAATGAGCATTTCAGTCCCCGTGCACCCATTAGAATAGCAGGTAAGAATGTTAATAGATTTTAATTAATTCGAAAAAGGACAGAAGTACTCAGATGAAACATCGAATAAAGCAAATAAAAAATTAAATACATAACTAATGATATATGTCGTGATAAAATGACTGTAATTGTTATCGTGCGAATAAATTAACTGCAGCAAG
Organism: Schistocerca cancellata; assembly: GCF_023864275.1. Classification (NCBI taxonomy): domain Eukaryota; kingdom Metazoa; phylum Arthropoda; class Insecta; order Orthoptera; family Acrididae; genus Schistocerca; species Schistocerca cancellata. The sequence goes on from NC_064628.1 coordinate 278,335,158, forward strand.
GCCATCCCTTGAGATAGTTCCACCAGAGCTCACTAGATCACAGGACGAGCGAAAGCGAATATTTTTTTGCTTGTTGGTCGTCATTCTTATATGTGATGTTCACCCTAAAGATATTTCAGTCATTGTTTCACAGTTATTTAATTACTAAAATCTATAGTACGTTACAGATTGTGGAGGCAGTATCGCCAACAGGCAGAAAACGAGTAGTTCGAGTCGTGCTGAAGTACAGCGCTAGGTTCTGTGTCGATATGCTAATCCTATTATTTACCCTCCTTCATTTTCAGTTCCTCTAAAAATGCTGGGGCAGGTAGTCAACGGTTTCAACAGTGCTTCACTAGAGTGCAAGAGCGGAACGTACGTTTTTTTTTATCCTTCCCTCATCCCCAACCCGAAATAAGCGTCAAACGAAAAGCCTACATAGAACGAAACTTGTCTAGCTTCAAGGAGGAAACCAGATGGCAGTATGGTGGCCCGCTAGATGGAGTTGCCGTAGGTCAAACGGATATCAACTGCATTTTTTAAAATAGGAATCCCCATTTTTATTACATTTTCGTGTAGTACGTAAAGAAATTTAAATGTTTTAGTTGGACCACTTTTTTCGCTTTGTGATAGATGGCGCTGTAAAAGGCACAAACATATAGCTCACAATTTTGGACGAACTAAATAGGACAGGTAAGTTTTTTCAATTAAAATACAGAACGTAGGTACTTTTGAACATTTTATTTCGGTTGTTCCAGTGTGATACATGTACCTTTGTTAACTTGTCATTTCTGAGAACGCATGCTGTTACGGCGTAATTACCTGTAACTACCACATTAATGCAATAAATGCTCAAAATGATGTCCGTCAACCTCGGTGCATTTGGTAATACGTGTATCGACATTCCTCGCAACAGCGAGTAGTTCGCCTTCCGTCATGTTCGTACATGCATTGACAACGCTGACTCATGTTGTCAGGCGTTGTCGGTGGATCACGATAGCAAATATCCTTACACTTTCCTCACTGAAAGAAATCCGGGGACGTCAGATCCGGTGCACGTGCGGGCCATGGTATGGTGCTTCGACGACCAGCCACCTGTGATGAAATATACTATTCAATACCGCTTCAACCGCACGCGAACTATGTACCGGACATCCATTATGTTGGAAGTACATTGTCACTCTGTCAAGCAGTGAAACATCTTGTACTAACATCGATAGTTTATTACGTAGGAAATCAGCATACATTGCACCATTTAGATTGCCATCGATAAAATGGGGGCCAATTATCCTTCGACCCATAATGCCGCACCATCCACTAACCCGCCAAGGTCGCTGATGTTCCACTTGTCGCAGCCATCGTAGATTTTTCGTTGCCGAAAAGTGCATATTATGCCGGTTTACGTTAACGCTATTGGTGAATGACGCTTCGTCGCTAAATAGAACGTGAGCAAAAAACCTGTCATCGTCCCGTTATTTCTCTTATGCCCAGTGGCAGAACTGTATACGACGTTCAAAGTCGTCGACCATACAATTCCTGATGCATAGAAATATGGTACGGGTGCGTTCGATGTCGATGTAGCATTCTCAACATCGACGTTTTTGAGATTCCGATTCTCGTGCAATTTGTCTGCTATTGATGTGCGGATTAGCGGCGACAGCAGCTAAAACACCTACTGGGGCATCATCATTTGTTGCAGGTCGTGGTTGACGTTTCACATATGCCGGACGGTGTGCCAAAGCGGTTCTAGGCGCTTCAGCCTGGAACCGCGCGACCGCTACGCTCGCAGGTTCTAATTCTGCCTCGGGCATGGGTGTGTGTGATGTCCTTAGGTTCGTTAGGTTTAAGTAGTTCTAAGTTCTAGGGGACTGATGACCTGGGATGTTAAGTCCCATAGTGCTCAGAGCCATTTGACGTTCCACATATGGCTGAACACTTCCTGTTGCCTTAAATGACGTAACTATTCGGGGTACGGTCCGGACACTTGGATAATTTAGTCCAGGATACCCGTAGGGCATTTTGATCACCATAGCCATACATCAACACCATACCGACCTTTTCCGCAATTGGTAAACTGTCCATTTTAACACGGGTAATGTATCACGAAGCAAATACCGTTCACACTGGCGGAATGTTACGTGATACCACGTACTAACACGTTTGTGACTATTACAGTCCATCTATCACAAAGTGAAAAAGGTGGTCCAACTAAAAAATTAATATTTCTTTACGTACTGCACGAATATGTATAAAAAATGAGGATTCCTATTTTAAAAAACGCAGCTGATATCCGTTTGACCTATTGCAGCGCCATCTAGCTGGCCAACAATAGTGCCATCTGGTTTCCCCATTCAAGCTAGATGAGTTTCGTTCGTTGTAGTTTTTTCGTTTGATGATTATTTCGTGAGATATTTGTCCCGGTCACTATCAATGGACCACCCTGTATAGCATAAGGGGAAAGCCGAAGACATCATCCTGTAAGTCACAACGCGGACGAAAGTTTGTGTTGAATGATTGTGACAGACGGCCATTACCGAGAATGACAGCTGCAAAAGTCTCTGCATAGCTGAATGTCGTTCTCGGGAATCCCGTCAGCACCAAAACACACTAAGGCAGCCCCATAAGCAAGGAATTTCAGGGCTAGCTAGAATTCTAAGATCACTCATCAGCGATCCAAATACCCATAACAGGAAAATGTGGTGCTGAAGCAATAAATACTGGACTGTGGAGCAATGGGAGAATGTCATTTGGTCATATGAGTCTTGTTGCATATTGTTTCCAACTTCTGGTCTGGTTTTCGTTCCAAGAGAGAAACATGGAGGGGAGTTGATGATGATTTGGGACCCATCTACATCTACATCTACATCTACATCTACATTTATACTCCGCAAGCCAGCCAACGGTGTGTGGCGGAGGGCACCTTACGTGCCACTGTCATTACCTCCCTTTTCTGTTCCAGTCGCGTATGGTTCGCTGGAAGAACGACTGTCTGGAAGCCTCCGTGCGCGCTCGAATCTCTCTAATTTTACATTCATGATCTCCTCGGGAGGTATAAGTAGGGGGAAGCAATATATTCGATACCTCACCCAGAAATGCACCGTCTCGAAACCTGGCGAGCAAGCTACACCGCGATGCAGAGCGCCTCTCTTGCAGAGTCTTCCACTTGAGTTTGCTAAACATCTCCGTAACGCTATCACGGTTACCAAATAACCCTGTGACGAAACGCGCTGTTCTTCTTTCGATCTTCTCTATCTCCTCCATCAACCCGACCTGGTACGGATCCCACACTGATGAGCAATACTCAAGTATAGGTCGAACGAGTGTTTTGTAAGCCACCTCCTTTGTTGATGGACTACATTTTCTAAGGACTCTCCCAATAAATCTCAACCTGGTACCCGCCTTACCAACAATTAGTTTTATATGATCATTCCACTTCAAATCGTTCCGCACGCATACTCCCAGACATTTTACAGAAGTAACTTCTACCAGTTTTTGTTGCGCTATCATGTAATCATACAATAAAGGATCCTTCTTTCTATGTATTCGCAACACATTACATTTGTCTGTGTTAAGGGTCAGTTGCCACTCCCTGCACCAAGTGCCTATCCGCTGCAGATCTTCCTGCATTTCGCTACAATTTTCTAATGCTGCAACTTCTCTGTATACTACAGCATCATCCGCGAAAAGCCGCATGGAACTTCCGACACTATCTACTAGGTCATTTATATACATTGTGAAAAGCAATGGTCCTATAACACTCCCCTGTGGCACGCCAGAGGTTACTTTAACGTCTGTAGACGTCTCTCCATTGATAACAACATGCTGTGATCTGTTTGCTAAAAATTCTTCAATCCAGCCACACAGCTGGTCTGATATTCCGTAGGCTCTTACTTTGTTTATCAGGCGACAGTGCGGAACTGTATCGAGCGCCTTCCGGAAGTCAAGTAAAGTAGCATCTACCTGGAAGTCTGTATCTAATATTTTATGGGTCTCATGAACAAATAAAGCGAGTTGGGTCTCACACGATCGCTGTTTCCGGAATCCATGTTGATTCCTACAGAGTAGATTCTGGGTTTCCTAAAACGACATGATACACGAGCAAAAATTATGTTCTAAAATTCTACAACAGATCGACGTCAGAGATATAGGTCTATAGTTTTGCGCATCTGCTCGACGACCCTTCTTGAAGACTGGGACTACCTGTGCTCTTTTCCAATCATTTGGAACCTTCCGTTCCTCTAGAGACTTGCGGTACACGGCTGTTACAAGGGGGGCAAGTTATTTCACGTACTTTGTGTAGAATCGAATTGGTATCCCGTCAGGTCCAGTGGACTTTCCTCTGTTGAGTGATTCCAGTTGCTCTTCTACTCCTTGGACACTTATTTCGATGTCAGACATTTTTTCGTTTGTGCGAGGATTTAGAGAAGGAACTGCAGTGCGGTCTTCCTCTGTGAAACAGCTTTGGAAAAAGGTGTTTAGTATTTCTTCTTCACGCGTCTCATCCTCTGTTTCAATGGCATCAGCATTCCAGAGTGTCTGGATATGCTGTTTCGAACCACTTACTGATGTAACGTAAGACCAGAACTTCCTAGGATTTTCTGTCAGGTCGGTACATAGAATTTTACTTTCGAATTCACTGAACGCTTCACGTATAGCCCTCCTTACGCTAACTTTGACACCGTTTAGCTTCTGTTTGTCTGAGAGGTTTTGGCTGCGTTTAAACTTGGAGTGAGGCTCTCTTTGCTTTCGCAGTAGTTTCCTAACTTTGTTCTTGAATCACGGTGGGTTTTTCCCGTCCCTCACAGTTTTATTCGGCACGTACCTGTCTAAAACGCATTTTACGATTGCCTTGAACTTTTTCCATAAACACTCAACATTGTCAGTGTCGGAACAGAAATTTTCGTTTTGATCTGTTAGGTAGTCCGAAATCTGCCTTCTATTACCCTTGCTAAACAGATAAACCTTCCTCCCTTTTTTTATATTCCTGTTAACTTCCATATTCAGGGATGCTGCAACGGCCTTATGATCACTGATTCCCTGTTCTGCGCTTACAGAGTCGAAAAGTTCGGGTCTGTTTGTTATCAGTAGGTCCAAGATGTTATCTCCACGAGTCGGTTCTCTGTTTACTTGCTCGAGGTAATTTTCGGATGTGCACTCATTACAATGACACTCGATGCTCTGTCCCTACCACCCGTCCTAAACATGTGAGTGTCCCAGTCTATATCTAGTAAATTGAAATCTCCACCTAAGACTATAACAAGCTGAGAAAATTTATGTGAAATGTATTCCAAATTCCCTCTCAGTTGTTCTGCCACTAATGCTGCTGAGTCGGGAGGTGGGTAAAAGGAGCCAATTATTAAGCTAGCTCGGTTGTTGAGTGATAATTCCAACTATAATAATTCACAGGAACTATCCACTTCTACTTTACTACAGAATAAACTACTACTAACAGGGACAAACACGCCACCACCGGTCGCATGCAATCTATCCTTTCTAAACACCGTCTGTGCCTTTGTAAAAATTTCGGTAGAATTTATCTCTGGCTTCAGCCAGCTTTCTGTACCTATAACGATTTCAGCTTCGGTGCTTTCTATCAGCGCTTGAAGTTCCGGTACGTTACCAATGCAGCTTCGACAGTTTACAATTACAATACCGATTGCTGCTTGGTCCCCGCATGTTCTGACTTTGCCCCGCACCCTTTGAGGCTGTTGCCCTTTCTGTACTTGCCCGAGGTCATCTACCGTAAAAAACCGCCCAGTCCACACCACACAACCCCTGCTACCCGTGTAGCCGCTTGCTGCGTGTAGTGGACTCCTGACCTATCCCGCGGAACCCGAAATCCCACCACCCTATGGCGCAAGTCGAGGAATCTGCAGCCCACACGGTCGCAGAACCGTCTCAGCCTCTGATTCAGACCCTCCACTCGGCTCTGTACCAAAGGTCCGCAGTCAGTCCTGTCGACGATGCTGCAGATGGTGAGCTCTGCTTTCATCCCGCTAACGAGGCTGGCAGTCTTCATCAAATCAGATAGCCGCCGGAAGCCAGAGAGGATTTCCTCCGAATCGTAGCTCCCAACTACCAGTAAGCCCACCCTCTGCGACCGCCCGGATCTTGCAGACTGAGGGGCAACCTCTGGAACAGGACAAGCAGCCATGTACGGCCGAAGATCAGTATCAGCCTGAGACAGAGCCTGAAACCGGTTCGTCAGACAAACTGTAGAGGCCTTGCGTTCAGCTCTCCGGAATGTCTTTCGCCCCCTGCCACACCTCGAGATGTCCTCTCACTCTATCACAGGTGAGGGATCAGCCTCAATGTGAGCAGTATCCCGGGCAGCCACAGTCGTAGTCCGATCGTGGGATGCGTGGGACGAGCTGGCCGTCCCCGACAAACCCCCATCCGGACCCCCACAGTGATGCCCATTGGCAACAGCCTCAAGCTGTGTGACTGAAGCCTACACTGCCTGAAGCTGGGAGCGAAGGGATGCCAACTCAGCCTGCATCCGCACACAGCAGTTGCAGTCCTTATCCATGCTAAAGACTGTTGTGCAAAGAACGTCTGAACTAATCTACAGAGAGCACAAACAAATCAACACAAAATTTAAACGGTTATTAAAATACAAGATTGCCTAGTAAATGCAGTAATGCTGCTACTTGCGCACTGCTGAAACACTGCTCGGCGGCGGAAGGAAACTACGCGATTTTACGCTATTCAGGTACTAAAACGCGATGCTACAACTCTCAAATACTGTAATATGCCCGAAATTTATGAATTAAACAATGCAAGTACCAAAAACACGCAAAGAAATTAAGAATTAAACTATGTAACAAGTAAGAGAGCTAGGAGTATACGACTTTCTGCTGGCAGCTGCTTATCCAACGGCGGCAGAGAGCACACTGGCTGTGACCAACTGACACAGGCCGTTCAAAACAAAAACGAATCTCATGGTTACTTAGAAAGAAGGAATTACTGGCAAGGCTTACGTGACCATTTTGGCTGATCATGTTCGTCCCATGATTAAATGTTTCTTCGCCAGCATAGTTAATGAGTTCCACGGCGACAGAACCTCTGTTCACATAGTTCACATCGTCCAGGACTGATTTTGTGAGCACGAGGATGAATTGTCGCACCTCCCCTAGTCACCAGATCTCAGCATTGTTGAGCCTTTGTTGTTTTCTTTGGAGAGAAAGGTGCGTGATTGCTATACACCCCCATCATCTTTATGTGAACTTGCGACAATTTTGCGGGATGAATGGTTTAAAATTCCCTTCAAAACCATACAGCATCTCCATGTATCCATTCGGAGATGATTTGAAAGCAAACGGGTTTCGTACTTCATATTAGGCATGGTAATGTGTTCTATTTTAGTTATTTACATATTTTTCTCTAAACCCTATATTTGACCACAATAACAATTACAGACTATATTTACTCTTAACAGAATCTCATTTTTCCAAATACCGTAAATCAAACTTACGGAACTGGAGGCAATGCTTTTTTCCCTACGTTAGAATCGCTACATTTAAGAATCCTTTACCAGATAGTAAGAATGAAGTACGGTAGTACAGAAGGCCAGAGTCATATTTTCTCTCTATGACGCAGACGTAAGGCGCACCGCTACATACGCAATTGGCTAGAGCAGCACAGTGAAGCGTGATGGTGTGCCTGCGCCGTGGTGTGCTGGACTTCTGTCATTCATATAACAGTCCGCCGTGTGTGGTGAGGGGGGTTTGCACTCGCGGAGCATTGAAGTTAAAAAGAGTGGCCTTCGGGACGTGTGATGTGTGCCAAGCTCCCCCTCCCTCTGGGCCCTCGCAACGCCTGTTCCACTTACAGACCGAGCGAAGTGGCCCCGTGGTTGGCACACTTGACTCGCATTCGGGAGGACGAAGGATCGAAGCCTAATACAGCGTTTCCATGATTTCCCTAAATCGCTTCAGGCAAATGGCAGGATGGTTCCTTTGAAACGGCAGACCCGACTTCCTTCCCCATCTATCCCTAATCCGACGGGACCGGCGGCCTCGCCGTTTGATCCAGTCTCACGAAGCAACCAACTTAGCAAGCACTCACAGAGCATAGAAGTAGAGGAGCCTTTTAAACAGAGCGTTCCGCTTGGCCAGCGTTAGTAGATTCCTTTCAAGTGTAGCAGTAGTCCGTCTAGTGCGTTTCGTTGTTTGACTGAGTTGATTTATTGAACAATATTACAGTAACTTCTTTCTCTCTTATGCAAAAGAGGCTCGCAGAAGTATGTCAAATCCAAATTGAAGAAATTGAGTTGATTCATTGAACAATATTTCAGAGATATCTTTCCTCAAATGCAAGAGATAATCGCAGAAGTATATCAACCTCCAAATTGAAGAAACTGTACGATGACTGATTATGTAATTTCGCCACGATCATGCATTTTTTCCTAAAGCATACTATTTTATTACACTTTTTCAGACTTGTCTTCTTCATCCACAAAAAATAGCTAAGTGGTATTGTCGAATAAATCATGATAAAGGTTTTAGCTCAGAAATTTTCCGTGTGCTCAGAGAAAAGTACAACAATCAACGCGGTTTGGTGTGCATCTTGATGTTCGAGGCAATTACCATTCGACGGCATACTGACAGATGGAGAATAGTTGTGCGGGTACAAGGACCAGGGATACGACAACACAGACGATGGAGTTCTGATAGCCAATGAAGTGTTTGAAATATATACAATATGTCTCAGTCGCTTGTGTACAGTACCTCTGAGCTACTTTTTCATTAAAGGAACCGCCGCTGAACTTCGAAGTTACCTCTAGCACTTGCTATGGTATTTCATCGAATTTTTCTTCGCTGGAAAGGATGGTTCATAATATGAAAGACCAAGAACAACTGCTGACATATATGCAACTGAATCTCACCTTGCTAACATTTTTCTAGATTCGACCCATATGCTTAAGTTAGCACTAAATTGTTTGCATGGCTTGAATGAATTAATGGAGCGAGATGAGAATTGATCCGTTGAAATAATTTGGAAAGTTATTACAACTGCAATAAATCGAAGGCATCAATTTCGGTACTAAAATTACAAGAATAAACATATATGGTTTCAGAATCAAAGAATGGAAGCTAAGTTAGCAGATCAATTGTTAATCAAAGTTCCACGGGTGTACTGCCGGTCTACAGTGTCCAACGGGCACACTATTTAGGCGATAGGAATGCGGGTAAGCTACTACAAACAGCATAGTGAACGCATTATTGTGGCCAAGATAGATACGAAGCCCACACCTACTACAGTAGTACAAGTTTATATGCCAACTAGCTCTGCAGATGACGAAGAAATTGAAGAAATGTATGATGAAATAAAAGAAACTATTCAGATAGTGAAGGGAGACGAAAATTTAATAGTCATGGGTGACTGGAATTCGAGTGTAGGAAAAGGGAGAGAAGGAACCGTAGTAGGTGAATATGGATTGGGGCTAAGAAATGAAAGAGGAAGCCGCCTGATAGAATTTTGCACCGAGCACAACTTAATCATAGCTAACACTTGGTTTAAGAATCATAAAAGAAGGTTGTATACATGGAAGAATCCTGCAGATACTAAAAGGTATCAGATAGATTATATAATGGTAAGACAGAGATTTAGGAACCAGGTTTTAAATTGTAAGACATTTCCAGGGGCACATGTGGACTCTGACCACAATCTATTGGTTATGACCTGTAGATTAAAACTGAAGATACTGCAAAAAGGCGGGAATTTAAGGAGTGTAGCCATGTATGGAAGTGAAACATGGACGGTAAATAGTTTGGACAAGAAGAGAATAGAAGCTTTCGAAATCTGGTGCTACAGAAGAATGCTGAAGATTACATGGGTAGATCACATAACTAATGAGGAAGTATTGAATAGGATTGGGGAGAAGAGAAGTTTGTGGCACAACTTGACCTGAAGAAGGTATCGGTTGGTAGGACATGTTCTGAGGCATCAAGGGATCACAAATTTAGTATTGGAGGGCAGCGTGGAGGGTAATAATCGTAGGGGGATACCAAGAGATGAATACACTAAGCAGATTCAGAAGGATGTAGGTTCCAGTAGGTACTGGGAGATGAAGAAGCTTGCACAGGATAGAGTAGCGTGGAGAGATGCATCAAACCAGTCTCAGGATTGACGACCACAACAACAACAACAACATGTCGACATCATCAGGTGAACTGATGGACTCAGCTCCTGTGAACGTGCCGGCACGGAGATCCGTACGCTATGGCTGCTCAGAGGGAACTGGGTTCGGTCGCGGCGGCGGCCGATTTAAATACCCTCCGCCCGCGGCGCGCTCCCTCCGCTGCTCGCGCCCCGCGCCATGGTCGCGCGGTGGAACAGATTGCGACGGCGTCTGAGTTGACGTCGGAGTGATGACTCTGTCCGCCGTGGTCGTCACAACTAGACGTTTGCTCGATTTACTTTTGATTAACCCAATCGCTGGTTCCCAAGCCTTGCTAAGATTATAGCCACAGTCACGGTTTATGAGGTCGTCGTTGGTGCGAATTTCGATGGCCTGCCTAACAACGCTGTCCCAGTATCTCGACGTCTGTACCAGAATCCTCGTGCGGTCATACTCCATAGCGTGATTTTTCGACAAACAATGTTCAGCGACCTCCGACTTGCTCGGATACATCAGTCGAGTGTGCCTCTGGTGTTCACGGCATCGATCCTCGACGGTGCGCATCGTCTGACCAATATACGACTTGCCACATTGACACGGAATCTGGTACATGCCGCCCTTCCTCAAACCGAGGTCATCTTTGGCGCTCCCCACCAGTGCACGAGTTTTATTCGGAGGACAAAACACAGTTCCGACCCGGTGTTTCTTCAAAATTCGGGCAATTTTCCCCGAGAGCGCGCCTGTGTATGGAATAAAGGCAGTGCCTACCTCCTCCTTCGTGATTTTATCCATCTCCACAGGTTGTGCTGTAGTGGTCGGGCGGAGAGCACGTTGAATCTGCCACTCTGAGTACCCATTTTTTTGAAATACAGTTCTCAGATGTTCCAATTCCTGGGGTAGACTCTCTGCGTCAGAGATAGTGCGCGCCCTATGTACTAGAGTTTTAAGTACCCCATTCCTCTGTGAAGGGTGGTGGCAGCTGTCTATGTGCAAGTACAGATCAGTGTGCGTTGTCTTCCGATACACCCCATGACCTAGGGTGCCGTCAGCCCTTCTCTTGACCAAGATGTCAAGGAAAACACATCTAAACTCCATACACCCCAACATCAAATTCTCTATGGAGACTGAAACGGGGGTAAATTACCTTTCCTATAATCTTAGCAAGGCTTGGGTACCAGCGATTGGGTTAATCAAGAGTAAATCGAGCAAACGTATAGTTGTGACGACCACAGCGGACAGAGCCATCACACCGACGTCATCTCAGACGCCGTAGCAATCTGTTCCACCGCGCGACCATGGTGCGGGACGCGGACAGAGGAGGGAGTGCGCCGCGGGCGGAGGGTATTTAAATCGGCCGCCGCCGCGACCGAACCCAGTTCCCTCTGAGCAGCCATAGCGTACGGATCTCCGTGCCGGCACGTTCACGGAAGCTCAGTCCGTCAGTTCACCTGATGATGGCGACATGTATGACCGCCGAAATATTGTGCCCGTTGGACACTGTAGACCGGCAGTACACCCGTGGATATTTTGATTATCAAATACGTCGAGAGAAACTCAATAATCACAGATCATTTGTTAATTAGAAGTGTTGCGGATGCTTTGAAGCACTGTAAAGTAGAAAGCATTCCCAAGTTAGAAAGCTTTGGCGGTGCTCTCGAATTCATTACAATTTTTAATAACGTTTTGGCGTTCTGAATTCGAGAAATATTGGAGGAAGATATCTGAAACAAGCCATAAACGAAAATAACGATGTTAAGGTTTACTCACGTTAGGGAAGGCAGAATATGACATCCAAGGAGTAAAAGAAAAAAAACTGGTAGATTTTGGCTGAGTGGTTCCCGGAAAACAGGTTTATTAATAATGTATGAGAGATATTTTTAATTTATAAAACACATACCCATGTACAAAATAAGTGAAGATCCTTTGGAACGATTGTTCTATTACATCACTAGGAGAGGAAGAAGCAACAATGACTCAAGGGTGCGTGATTTCTGCCTCTTGTTCAGGAAAATACTCACAAACAGTTACATGGAAGTGCTGCTAGCAGTGGAAACAGGATACCAATTGACAAAATATGACTAGCTGAGACTAGTAGAGACAGTAAATTAAGCAGTATAGATAAAACAAATTTATCTGTAGCTAAATCAAGTCTATTGGACTCTAGAATTAGAATAGAAAGCAATGAAGATGAAAACATACTTGCAGGCAGTGGAACGAGTTACTTCTACTTTAGTGTTGGATGGAAAAAGTTACAAGAAACTGCAAACAGTCACTTTTTTGAATAATTATGTTTAATTCCATAAACCGGGTTTCGAACCTTTTCAGGTTCGTCTTCAGATGGTTTCTGTGACAAGAAGTTGCAATACGCTTTAATGAATCACTATGACTATTGTTCAAGAAACCTTCTGAAAATGAACCTGAAAAGGTTCGCAAACCGGTTCATGAAATAAAACAGAATTTTTCAAAAATTGGTTCCAAATTTTTGTAACTTAATTAACAGCCACGGGCTATAAAATATCTGTAATGGATAAGCATAATTTAGTGTTGGATGTCGTGCGTAGCCTAGAGAGGAAAACAAATGTGAAGCTGTATAATGGCTTTCACCACAGAAATTGAGAACAGCCCATTAAATTTATGTATGAGTTCGATATCAATTAAAAATCGTCAAGGTTTGGTGCAGCCATTTTCTTATGTTAACCGCATTTCTGAGACCTATGAATAAATTTTTGAGATGACCACTGTGAAATGCGGACCCATGAGTAACCGCAGGCCTCCATTACTTATCCATTGTTAAAATATGAGCTTCTTTGTAGAACAGTCCCACTTCTTTACTTCTGTAGAAGATGATCACAGCAACTGGTTGATTACGAAAGATTTGTTTCAGTATTACAATTAGGAAAGACATCTATGACCAGAAGCTGTAAATCGTAGAACAAGAACTTAGGCAGAAACTGAAAAAAATAATTCATCATAAAAGTCGATAACAAGTGTTTTAAATGGAGTAATATTTCAGTGTTAAATAATAAATGCTATGCAGTGATGTTAGTGAATGTCAGTGTAAAATGTTGAATGGTATCAGCATGAAAAGAGTTATTTTTCGGCTAAAATAGAACAAGTGATAGGGAAACAGAAAGAGACATTAATAAGCTATTATTCTCCAAAAGATTATTATTTCGTATAATTTGTTTTTAAATCATATGCTTTTTTTGAGCTCTGTAATAGAGATAAATATTAGTTCCTTTTCGTATGATTTTGTTCACTATGTTACCTATATTATTAATTGTATTCACTCAGTTATGTAATTAACTTATAACAAATGTAAAGGAAATCCAATAGAAAGACCAGATGAGGCAATGAGTAAAAGAGTAGACTGAGAGGAAATACCTGTGAGACTGTTGCTGCGCTAGACACAGTAGGTAGCCAAAGAGTGGGGGGTCCGACACACGTCCTCCGGTCCTTCACCATAGGAAAGACCACTCTGCTTCCTTCCATGCACTGTGGCTGCACTTTGCATGCCAGCCCGGCGGCCGTCAGAGCTAGCCTGTGGTCCATACGGGTCAGCGAGCGAGACACGTGCCGCGCGGGCTGGAAGCAGTGTCATGAATGGATCTACAGGGAATCCACACTTGCTTATGCACCTTGATGTTGACCCACAACAGACAAAACAACCCGTCTTAGTGGATATAAGAGGTTGGAAAGATCTACTATCTTACGATTACGTTAGTGCCAAGTCGGTTGTAAAAACATGTTTTATGGTTAATATCTCAATGTAAATCACTAAAAAAGGCAGTATCTTATAATTTATTCAGTATTGCTCTATGACTTTTGTTACTATTTTTAGAGGAGATAAGAAAGATTCCGAAAAGAGAGACGCATTTTATCAAACATTCGTTTAATACTTGCGATGCCGGAAGAAGAATCCTCTTCAAACACCCAGTGACAGACACTAATAAAGAGATGTTGTGGGTTACGAAGAGGTTCACTAATCAAATGTAAAGATAATTCATCCTGAGAAGAGTCCAACAACGTATTACGCCCCCACCCCCCCACCCCCACTCCACACACACATATATAATTTGTAAAATAAGGTGAAAGAAATTTGAGTTCATTAGGGGTTATCGGCAGTCTTTCTTTCACCACTTGCAAATGGAATAGTAAAAGGGGTAAGTGATAATGATACTATTAATACTTCTTGCCAAACGCTATAAAGTACCTTGCAGAGTACAGAAGCACGTAAAGGACAGCCAGTTGGTGGGGCAGTTTCTGTTAGCATTTTGTAGATGCTCACTTACGTAAGCTGACAGTTTTTGTAGTTTTCTCTAACTACGTAATGGGAGTGTGTTCAATGAATAGGTGCCAGAATTTTTTCCAGTGATCAGTGTATTGTTAAACATTCATTTTTTTATGTTTTTTCTGCACGTGTTTCAAATTCCGAAAAATTCTGACAGATGGCAGAGCTGTAGCCAACCATTACAATATCGTCGATGCAGGGCACTCATTGCATAGGAAGTGCTTTAATTAAATTCTTGGCTGTGGTACAAAAATCCTGGGCGCATCCACAAACTTCATGATATTGCAGTGTTAATGTTGTTCAGAAGTATGATGCGAAGTTTGTTTGACATGCATGCATGGCCGAAGGAACAGACACTGCGGTGAACTACACCCGATACGAAATACGTTAAATGTATTCACAGTTGTGAATATGGACAACCATTAGCTGTATAAAGGAATGACGACAACGAAAACTAGTGCCAGACCGAGACTTCAACCCGGATTTCCTGTTGATCTTGAGTAACCCCCTTACCATTAGGCTAGCCGAGAACACTAATCTGCCAGACCCAAACTTCCATATGATGTCACCAATTTGTCTAGAACCTACAGTCGTACTTCCTATACAGGGGAGACATTTTAGTTTAAACTCTCTTAACCAGTGGTGGCGGGTAAATAAGATATTGCACTGTGATCTGAGGCTTTCCCGGCGAATGTGCTGTATCCAAGGTTCTCGGATGTCCAGCCAGATCCGATCGTCGAAATTCCACGATATTTCGGCGAATAACCGTTCCGCCATCATCCAGTGGTGCTGATGAAATGATCTGTCTGCGCTGTGTCCGTGGTATTTATGTCTGCGGGGTCCCGAGTCGTACCCCGGCGCGGACGGCCGGCGGAGCGCCGCGTGGTGAGAGGGGGGTGGGTGGGTTGCAGCAGCCACGCAGGGTGGTAGGCGCAGTTAATCTCCGTCCGCCGTGGCGGCAGGATCTCGCGTCCGCTCGCGCCTTTGCTCTTTGATGGTGTTTAATAAAGGTTTCCAGGCCATGCTAAGTTGAAACCCGGTGTCCCTGTTGATGAGGTTATCTGTTACCCGAATTTCTATGGCCTCCTTCTAGATTACTGTCCCAGTAGGCACTTGTGGCCGTCAGGATTTTTGTCTTTTCGAAATTCGCTGTGTGTCCGGTTTCAATGCAGTGTTCTGCTAGGGCCGAATGGCTGGGTTGGCTTAAGCGGGTGTGACGTTCGTGTTCCTTGTATCGGTCCTGGACCGTGCGAACTGTTTGGCCGATGTAGGATTTGCCACAGCCGCACTGGATTTTGTACACGTCCGCTTTCTTAAGGCCTACGTCATCTTTTGCCGTTCCTAGTAGGGACCGACTCTTTGCTGGTGGTCGGAAGACGGTGTCAATCATGTGTCGCCTCAACAGTCTCCCTATTTCTGACGACACGTTGCCAGCAAACGGCAGAAAGGCCAGAGCTTACTTGTCTTGTTCGGGTTGTTCTTCATCTCGGTTCTTGCTGCACTTCCGTTGTCGGAAGGCCCTTTGGATTTGGCGGTTGCCATACCCATTCTTGCGGAACATGGTCTCCAAGTGTTTGAGTTCCGTTGGCAAGTTCTGTTCATCAGAGATCGAGTGTGCTCTATGTACCAAGGTATTGAGCATTCCATTAAGCTGCGCCGGATGGTGGCAGCTGGAGGCATATAGGTACAGGTCAGTGTGTGTAGGCTTGCGGTACACACTGTGACCCAGTGAGCCATCAGACCTACGTTCCACTAGGGCATCAAGAAAGGGTAGTTTTCCATCTTTCTCAATTTCCATGGTGGACCGAATCTTTCTGTGGACCGAATTTAGATGTTGTAGAAAAATCTGTAGCTGTTCCTGTCCATGTGGTCAGATGACGAACGTGTCGTACACGTAGCGAAAGAAGCATACAGGTTTCAGTTCGGCGGCTTCCAGTGCTTCCTCTTCGAAACTCTACATGAACAGGTTGGCCACCACTGGGGAGAGCGGGCTTCCCATGACTACTACGTCGGTCTGCTCGTAGTATTGACCATTGAAGACACAGTACGTAGATGTTAACACGTGCCTGAACAGTTGTGTCAGTTCAGGCCCGAATTTCTCACTGATTAAGTGGAGAGAATCTTCCGGCGGGACACTTGTGAATAATGAGACGACATCGAAGCTGACCATGATGTCGGATTCTTATACTGTCATCTCCTTCAGGCGGCCAATGAAGTCCGTCGAGTTCTGGATATGGTGCGCACATTTCCCCACATAAGGTCTTAGCATGTCCGCCAAGTGCTGCGCCCCTATGGGGCTGACTATAGGTCGCATCCCTTCCTTGTGCGTTTTTGGGAGACCATACATCCTCGGAGCTACCGCCGAACGTTGGCGAAGTCTTTTGATGTCCTTGTCCTCGAGCGCGCCATTTTTCAGCAAGGTGGCGGTGCTTTGTTGTATCTTCCTGGTCGGGTCTGTGTTGATTTTCCGATATGCTGGATCGTTCTGCAATTGCAGCATCTTCTGTTCTTAGTCGCGTCTCTCAAGGATGACTATGGCATTTCCTTTGTCGGCAGGAAGAACGACTATCTCCTTATTGTCTCTGAGGGCTCGTAGGGCAACACCGGCCAGAAGCAACATCTCGGGAGCAGAAAGAGCAGCACTACGAGCGCCTGGGTAAGATTACTCATTCCCATGGATAACATCACAGCCCGCATCCTGCGACTCCTGATTCAAAAACTAACATTTTATACGGAGGTGACAGTAGAACTTTTGGTTTGATCACCACGTTGGTGTGGGCGAGGAGGGTCCCCATCCTTTACACAAACATCCATTCTCGAGGCAGGATTCGAACCTGCGACCGCAGCGGTCGCGCGGTTTCAGACTGAAGAGCCTAGAACCACTCGGCCACATCGGCCGGCCAAACATCAGCTGTACAATGGAACTACGACAGTGAAAATTTGTGTCGGACCGTGACTCGTTCCTAGATTTCCTATTTGTGATGTCCTTAGGTTAGTTAGGTTTAAGTAGTTCTAAGTTCTACGGGACTGATGACCTTAGATGTTAAGTCCCATAGTTCAAAAATGTTCAAAATGTGTGTGAAATCTTATGGGACTTAACTGCTAAGGTCATCAGTCCCTATGGTTACACACTACTTAACCTAAATTATCCTAAGGACAAACACACACACCCATGCCCGAGGGAGGACTCGAACCTCCGCCAGGACCTAAGTCCCATAGTGCTCAGAGCCATTTGAATAGCTGACGTTTGTCCATATTCGCTACTGTGTATATATTTTGAGTATTTCATAACTACTGTAGTCGCCACTGTGCCTGTTCCTTCGAACTTGCGTAGATATCTGAATGGACACTGTTGCGTCATACTTCTGACCTACATAGACACTCCAATATCATGTTTATTCCCCGACACCAGGCAAGCGACTTTCAATTAAAATTCCTCCCCTGTACGGGAAGAAGATTCATAATTGAAGTACGAGTTTTGGCTATAGACACATGGTGAATGACATAGGGAAGTTTGGGTCTGTCCGTCATGGGTGCTATGGTAGCCAAATGGTAGTGCTACCGCTCGTGATAAGCAAGGAATCCGGATTAGATTTCCAGTCCGGTACAAATTTTCACTGTCGTCATTCCATAATACAGCTGATGGTTGTCCATGTTCGCAACTGCAGAACATTTCATGTTTTCCATACACTTTTTTGAGTACTGTATGTTAACGATAGTGTTAGAGGACTGTTGAGCGATGAGTCAAGAGAGTTAAAAATTCAGGTAGAGCAGAAACAGAGCTCATGATTCGCTACGGTTGCTGCGTCCAGTCAAAGCCATTGCACTCGACAAGACGAATCGTGCGAATGCAATTGTGCGAGAAGATCGGCGCATAATAACTCGACAATCGTCTCTGCAGCTACCAGTGAGCACTGGGATTCCTTCTACAATTATCTGAAACTTTTGGATATTCAAAAGTGTGCTCAAGAAGGGTTCCAGATTCATAGAGAAGCTATTCCATATAAACTGTTGAAGCAGCTTGGGCCCAATGGAGAGGCCATCCTATCACAGATCATTACACTTGATGAAAACTTAGTGCGTAAGTTTGAGTAGTAAGTAGGAAGGCTGTCACTGAAGTGGCATTACCTGCAATCAACAAAAAAGATAAAACATTGCTGCGAAGCCACGATCATTCTCCTTTTGGACAGCGGTGGCGTCATTCTCGTGGATATGTTGACAAAAAGCCCAACTAATAACTCAGTGGCTTATTTAAAGTCTCTGAACAAACGCAAGAACCGTTTCCGTCGTGTTGGATCTGACAAGAATCGAAAAGAAATAATGATTCAACACTACAATAGAGGCCCATTACACAAGTCTCAAGACCCGGGACCACATCGTCAAATTGGGTAGTACATCATTGCCTCATTCACCCTGTAGTCCAGATTCGTTGCCCTTGCACTCCCATCTTTTTGAGACACTTAAAGATCCTCTATGCGGGACACACTTTTAAGATGGTGAGAGCGTAACTGACGTACTGAAAACGTGGATACAAGCACTGGGCAAGAGTTTTTGCTATAAGGAAACACCTGCCCTTACACAACTCCAGTCTAAGGCCAGATAACCTGTATGGAGACAACGTAGAAAAATAGTACATGACTTTAAGGAATAAATTTCTTCTAAGAGGAAAATATGGGATATTGTTTGTTGAAATATCATCATATTTGGACATGTACTGAAGTGTCCGCAGACGTGCCAACACTGTTTTGTTGGAGGAGACCGAAATGCACGCTATAAGCTCACGCAGGCTGGCGTGAGGTCTGAAACAGGATACGTAATGAATGCTATAAAGAAAAGTACGTAGCTTCTGGAATACTTAACTTTAATCCACAATTGTAGAACATCTCCCGTTACTGTACAGGCTTTATAATCACAATATCAATTGGTAATGGCGCCTTGCTAGGTCGTAGCAAAAGTAGCTGAAGGCTATGCTAACTATCGTCTCGGCAAATGAGAGCGTAGTTCTCAGTGAACCATGGCTAGCAACGTCGACTGTACAACTGGGGCGAGTGCTAGTACGTCTCTCTAGACCTGCCGTGTGGTGGCGCTCGGTCTGCAATTACTGACAGTGGCGACACTCGGGTCCGACGTATACTAGCGGACTGCGGCCGATTTAAAGGCTACCTATCAAGTGTGGTGTCTGGCGGTGACACCACATGTACATTCTTGACATCGACATAATAGTAACATAAATTTCTATACAAAATTTTGCAACCTGGTGATTTGCTTTTAAATGTCAAAACACAAAGTCGTGAGCTACGTCTACATAAAATTCGTGCTCTGAATAACGACCTTTGTTTGGTACACCGATCAGTAGTAAAATGGTTTCCCATACGCATTTAGTGAAACATCGTACCCATTACCCAGTCTGATTACACACTGAACGTTCTTTATCCGATTCACACAGACGGCCCATTCCTCGGGAAGCCCGGCTGTTTCAGACGAAAGGGCGGAAGTAGAGAAGCTTTCGAGAAAAAATGTATAATTGGCCCTGAACTTTTCAGGCGAAGTGAAACCGACTCTAAACAGTTCTTAAATAATTACTGGTTCTTGTCGCTAGAAAAATGTAACGTTGAGAATATCGAACTATCTTCTTGTGGTTACTATATGAAATAAAGTAGCACTACGAATATCGTACGAAATGTAAACTTTCACAAGTGTTCACAAGAATATCAGTATCTCACATTGGCTACATACTGTATAACGCCAGTTGTGCGGCAAAGGGAACTGTCCGCGCATGAAAACAAACATTTTAAGTAAGATAGAGGTCACATTACAAACAAAGAGAAATCAACCATTAATCTACTTAATGTATACTATAGAACTGAAATCCAGTACATGAAAAGACGCAAAATGGTTCACCATAAACAACAGTTGAAGCTTACAATTCCTTTTCTTAACTTCTGCTAAAGAAAGAAAATTCATACAAATGGTTGCTATAAAATCAATTGAGGATGCACTATTTCGTAAATAATTCAAAGCAAGTTATTTTAGTTTGAAATCACAAACATAAAATCAAAATACAGAAAAAATTTAACATTCAGCGTTAATGAATGGAGACCGGATTATATGCATTTACATGTTGCATATGCATTTGCGTATTTGGCTCCTTTTCTCCGGTTATTGCATATTTTAACTAGTGACGATGCATATTTTCGCTCTATGTTTACAGTATTTTAAAAATTTTGTCGAGCGGTCTCTAGCTCTATATAGTATTGCTGTCTCACAAATTGACCACAACCTAGAACTGCGTGCAATCGCTAATCGAGAGGCCACTGCCTGGAGAAATCATTACAGGAGAGGAAGAGGAACAAGCAGACAGAGTCAATGCACTTACGCCCGCGCCCCCATCTAATCCCTTCCGTTGTCATATCGTATGCGTCGGCAACAATTAAATTAAACTATGCAAGCCCTTAGTCGCTAGCTTTCCATTTGCTTGTACACAGGTGAACGTTTTTACGACACGTAGTGTGTAACGTGTTGTGACCCCTGCCGCCCGAAAAAAGAAACGTCGTTTCGTGGATAGCTGACCATCCAGGAACATTTACATATGACGGAATTGTTTTGCATTGTCCAGTTCGAGAGAAAAACTTTACTTGCAAAAAAAAAAAGTTTCAAATAGACCAGCATGTCAGGACAAATCTTCATATATCAGGAATGTAGAAGAAAGTACCACTACAACAACAATGTTTGTCGGCATACTCCTGTAAGCCAAATCCGCTTTCTCTGAATTCTAAGATGTACTTGAACTCCTGTTAAGTCGGTTAATTAAACTGTGCAACCTGCTGATTTTTCCGAGCTTCTGCTTTCGCTTGACATCATTATATAAGACCGGTCGTGGGAGGGCATTAGCCTAGTGCTATAACGAGCTTCCAGTATGGAAGTTCTGCATATTCTGTTTATCAGTACAACGAGAAACCAGTCAAAATTGAAAATTTCACTTTTCTTATTTACTCGATGACTAGTTTCGGGCCGGCAGGAGTGGCCGAGCGGTTCTAGGCGCTACAGTCTGGAACCGGTCGACAGTTACCGTCGCAGGTTCGAATGCTGTCTCGAGCATGTCTGTGTGTGGTGTCCTTAGGTTAGTTAGGTTTAAGTAGTTCTAACTTCTAGGGGACTGATGACCTCAGATGTTAAGTCCCTTATTGCTCAGAGGCATTTGAACCATTTACCAAATCACCGTCGAAGATAATCAAAATGGTATTTCCGAATTACAAAAGCCATCTTAGAAATATAAACGTATTATGAAATACAAATGAAAAGTTACAGCGTATGACATATATTTTTGACATCGTTTTTGTAATCTCGGAAATACCATTTTGATTACTTCTTACGATGATCTGAAAATGGGTTGCGGCCCGAAATTAGTCATCGAATAAATAAAATCAAAGTGAAATTTGCTACCTTGGCTGATTTTTCGTTGTACTGCTAGTACTGTGAATTCGTCTTTCAAGAGCAACAGTTAACTGAAAATTCTATGCTATATCTCAGTTCCAGCATGCCACATTAATGACGGCACGTTACTTCAATGATATCATAATGTTAATTTCTTTGATATTAACGTTGTGGTATGTAAATACTTAGGTTCCATCATATGCGTCAATATACAAAAATGCATTTTTTAGAACATCAAGCGAAAGAAATAATCGTAGATCAACAGACTTCAGTAACAAAGCACTTATCTAATTGTTTTAAAGCACGTAATGTGATATGTTGTCGTGCACCTTAATACATTCACAAACGCTTTCACTTTCTTTACAGTAATCAAATAACTCCTATCATACAATTCTGAATAATTAATTTGCGCCTTGCAAAATTCATCTAATTGCGTCTCACCGACAAGTCCAAAAATCATCGAATTCCACTGCTACTTCACTGTATGCTGCCTTCTGATCTTTAATTCTTGCTTCATGTCCTTTGTGACGACGTATCAACCATTTTCTTCATTCACAATTTTAGGGTTACGAAGTAGTAACAAATTACTTTACTAAGTTAGTGGATGTAGTTCTAAAATATTCCACAAACAGGAACTGAAGCTAACGGAAAATTGTTTGTGGAAAGTTCTCAAACAACATTGTTGCTCTTGTTTATTGTCGAGAATGTTACAGCACATTTCAATGCATGGCACCTCAGCTACTGAGGAAATGGTAGAATCTGTCATAGTACAGAGTAAGTGTGCATATCGATGAACACTATTTGAGAAAGAAGTAAATCAGTGCGCTAAAAATTCGTTTTAAAATTACAAGCTTCAGTCCCATAAAGTCCTGGACACATTAACTAACTAGGTATTTCTTTATTCATCCCATTTTCCCCGATGGTAATGAAGAATGGCGATTACAGACTCCATAAAGATGTGTTGGTAGAAGCAGTAGCGAAACATCGTGCCACGTTTCTCATGTTATTTGTTTTTTAAGTGTTAGCCTTTGATCTCTAGAGGATAAATGTAACTTTTGTAGCTCTTTAGAAGTTATCTGCCGTGATAATGAGAAAGTACGAATACTACCACAGCACTGTCAGAAATGATATTAAGCAACCTCCTAAAGGGACTCTGTGCTTCTATTTTCACCGCAAGAAGTTTTGCCGGAAACGGATGGCGATGAAGTAATTCATCTCCTGTTTCTAATTAGACGCTAACAACTTCTGCAGCTGTGTTATAACAATACATTCCCTTTTCATAACGTTTCTGACAGTTCCAGGGGCAGCCACTTGAATCGCAGTGTTGAAAGCAATTTACACAGCTAGAAATGTTTTGAATAGAGAATTTACTATCTGCAAGTGAAGTCTGTCATCTCCCACTAAGAGCATGCCGTAACAGTATATGAGTATACCAAAAGGAGAGAAAATATAGGATTTTGATGGTGAATGAAGAGAGAGAACACTTTACAGGGTGTAACACTATATTTTCCCTACGCAGTCCGTAAGTAGTATGTAACGTCTCTCCAGTTGAAGGCAGATTTAAAAGTATCTTGGATGTAGATCTTGTTTTACATCATAGCGCGCCAGTGAATCCAACTGTATAAACCGGTGTTGACAAATACATTCAGTAATATATAATTTGTGGAGAACCTGCAAATATCCTGCAGAGGGTATATGTACATGATTTCCCGCACGGATACTTACGTATACCTATTCAGTCCTCCCGCGTTTCGTTCTCGAAAATGACAGGAGAAACATACAACGTGTTACAATGAAAAGCGCACTTTGTTACACAACCTGCAGTGATTTAGAAAGATTACACTGCAATGAAGACATGCTGTGACCAAAGAAATGGACGTCAAAGGAGAAGGTATTTATAAAACACGTGTGACGTGATGCAGAATGAAAACAACATCCATTTCTACACTGTGGAAACAAATATTAAGTGCTATTTTAACTCATTTGTCTGTTTTTTCTTGGGGAAGCATACACTTTTTCATATTTTTTTACTGTATACGATCTAATGATGGCGATGAAAATGTCTGGTTTGGGGGCGCTCAACAGCGCCGTCATCAGCGCCCGCACAAAGTCCCAATTTTAACACAGTCCCATTTTTACACAGTCCAATCTAGCCACTGACACAAATAATCATGATGAGGATATGATGAGCACAACACAAACACCCAGTCCCAAGACAGAGAAAAATCCCCAACCCTGCCGGGAATCGAACACGGGACCTCGTAATCCAGAGGCAGCAACGCTAACCACAAGACCACGAGCTACTGACTGTACACGATCTAGGTTCCATATACCAGTCCATTGGTTTTGTATTATACAGTATAGTATCAGAGCTGTTATTGGTGTATTCTGGTATACTATCAACCGAAGGATCTACAACCATAAAAATTTACGCGGCATTTCTGAATACATCGAAACAATACGGCATACATTAAAGACATTTTCAATTGTATTTGGAAATATCACACAATTTTTTCAAGTTTTGTATAGTTTCATAATAGTACGCCATAAGACAGTAATATCATATCTTGAAAAATGTAACATCAGGGAGTGAGCTTAGAACTCGAAACCTTGTATGTAATTGTAAAACAAGGTGTAGTAAAATTAATGGGAAAACATATTACAGTAATTCTCATACTTTTGGCGCCCTGTCTCCAGTAATGATGTAAATAATCCCTTGGCTAAGATTCCGGATCATGACACTGGAAGTCCAGAGTTGAGGGCAAAACCGTCAGATGTTTTTATAAAGGACTGATTTGAAGAATAAAAATTCAAAAAAATAACTCTCCTAGAAAGTACACCGTTGCTGAAGTCAACTGTTTTTCGTAATCTGGAAAACTTGCTTATATTTGTGACCGAATGTCCTCGTTTCCGCCAGAGACTCGTCATTTAACCTAAGGGAGGCGTGATTCACATGCGCTATCTACATGTGACTTCTGCAGAGTTTTTTGTTGTTTCAGAAGTCATCTATTTTCGTATTTTTCGATATATCTGACGGAAAAGCACTCTCAGATGATCGATAATAAATGTAATGTCCGTATCAGATGACATTTCAAATGGTCAAAAGCTTCTTAAGATGTTCGTTTTACAAAACAGGTTCCCAGCATTACAGATTGTTCAGAAACAGTCTGAAAAACTTGTAAAGATGGAAGGTTGTGCTGAGAAATAATCGTTCAGAAAACAGTTCGATACACTGTGCTGTTCCGAGTTACTTAGCATTGAAATTAGGCGATCAGGTCGTTGCAGGCGCGAATTCAAGTGGCCAGGCAGAGACGATGTCGCAAAACGTGTTCTTCGTTTCGTTTCCTAAAACCGAAGAAGAGAGCGATAAAAAACCGGTAATGGGACGCTAGTAAGGATCGAACCCGAGACACAGGCCGAGCCGTGTGGTATCATCAACGCTATAAAAATAAGAATAAGTGTACCAGGCTGGCTGTCTGAATTTGCGCGCACAGCTGCTTGATTGGCTATCGTTAATGCAAATTAACTCGGAAATGACGTAACATATAGATTTTCTTTCTTAACAATTATTTCACAGCAAACCCTACCCTGTTACACCGTTACAAGCTTTCCAGACTGTGTCCGACCACCATATGTGTGGCTAGCGACCCGCCCCAGCTCTGAGCATTATGGGACTTAACATCTATGGTCATCAGTCACCTAGAACTTAGAACTACTTAAACCTAACTAACCTAAGGACATCACACAACACCCAGTCATCACGAGGCAGAGAAAATCCCTGACCCCGCCCGGAATCGAACCCGGGAACCCGGGCGCGGGAAGCGAGAACGCTACCGCACGACCACGAGTTGCAGACCCCGCCCCAGCTTCGTATGGATAGGAGTAAGTATAGACAGCCAAATTACTTGTTTAGCGTAGCGTCAGTAAGTTGGATACATAAACCTTCTTCATGTCTTGGTTTATCTATTAATGAAAGAAATATCAAAATCACTACATTAATTCCAGAGATTAACCTTCATATACAGACAAGTAAATGCGACGAGTGTCTTTAATTGGTGAGTGCAGGTAGTTTTCACGAAATATTTGTAAATTGCATACAAAAACCTTTTTCGTGAAGCAATCCAACTGGTAGTGAAAGCTGTACCAAATCAGCTGCAGTAGTTCTTAAGATTATTCTTCACGTATGGGCAAAAAACCTCAATGGGGGAATAATTTATTATATGTAGTGATGTGCTATTTCACTAGACATATTCGGATGTTCACTAAAAACAGCTGCCATGAGAATATGCTACACAGCACAAAGAAATGTAAATCATTCGAATTGTTGTACTGTTATTCTGCAACGAATACGAGAACGAACGCCATGATGAAACAAAGTTCGTTCTGTGAAAACGAGGACACTTCACACTTTCCTACACACAGAAAAAGTTTGTGAGAGAGGAGAGAGAGAGAGTGAGAGAGACAGAGAGAGAGAGATTTAAACAGGCCAGCAAAGAAACAAAAGTTGAATTTAATCACCTAATGCGTTGTTTCCGATGTCCTTTCTTTTAGGCTAAGAACCACTTGAGAAAATGAAAAACCTCTGGTGAGCAACATTACGATTGCCTTTTTCATACGCAAACATCTGAGTCTTGCAAACACATGAAACTCGCTGGACCTTCTGCCTGCTACGTCAGAATTATTAACAGCATTCTTATTTATAAATGTGCATTTACGTCCTTACTCTGCGACTCACTGTGCAGTGCATGGCAGAGGTTATTTCTCAATGTACCTGTTATTAAGGATTCTTCCCTTTCCATTCACGTATGGAGTGAGGTGAGAATATTTAACCCTCCGCTGCGCACGTTGGAAAAGTTACATGACTTGGCGCATGGGGCCTTGCAAGACCCCAGATCATTTTACTGGAGAACTTTATTTATTGTTGGGTTTTCCAATTATTTTCATCTTGTAACATATTTTTTTTATATTCCACGCTGTTTTTATTATTAGTGGATCATATATGTCAAACAAAAATGTGTTTTTTGTATTATATGGCAGAAAATACATCAGTATATAATTTTTTGTTTTACATTGCCTTTTTTACGATAACATCTTTTATTTTTTTACAATTATTATATCTTTTATTTTTTACGATGACATACCTGTTCTAATTTTACGGTGATAGAAATGGCCATGTCACCATGACACACTTACCCATTTTTATCATTCCTAAGCATATCACAAGCTGACTGGAACGAGAACTGCATACAAATTTTCCACAGCAGTTACAATTCGTCTTTTTTTTGTCTAGGTTTCTTGGACACAAAAAACACCTTTGTCGTCTGTTGGTGGGTTGGTGATTCACAGGTGCACTGAGTCCTTTAGGCTCATAGTCATATCTAAGAGCAAGAAGATCACTTTTTGCTCCCTTTTGAAGGCACATCTTATCAAGCAGTCTTCTGTTGATGTAAGGACGCACAAGCTGTCGTCCTAAATGCAGTAGGAACTGCCGCCTCTTCTGATTTGAAGTTAGGCTTTGTGGGTGATGATGCAACCAAATAATCAATGAAGCGATTCCAGCAATGTCGATCACACTATAGAACAGCACAAGGGGCCAGTGCTGGTGTTGCGTTTCACGCTATAGGTGCCCACAAGTTGCTCCGTGGTGTCAACACCCCCACTTATGCTTGTTGTAATGCTCTATTACTTCTGGCTTCTTTTCGTGACCAACTACAGTTCGTGATGTGTGAAGAGAGGAGACAAGTGTAACTGCTGATGACTTCTTTCGTGCATATAATACTAGGGATATGGAATCAGAGAATCCAAACACAGAGGAATGCACTTCTCTCGAACGCTTTGGCCGCATTTCCTTAGGACTTTCAATCTTGTTTTTTCTTAGAGTTCTTAAACAGGTGGTTTTCACCGACAGCAGTTCTCTCACTAAAAGTATGCTACAATGTTGCAGCCCTTATTGAACCATTTTGCAGTTAGCTCTCTTATGACTCTGGAACCCTGATATACTTCTCACTGTTGGCTGGCTTGTTTTCCCAAGTACGTCTGTCCATTTAGTGGAAATGCATTCTAGAATCGCAAGAACACCATATCTCTATACTGTATTTAGCAGGCTTGATTTTCATGTATTGTCGAAATGGATATTTCCCTTTAAACGCAACAAGCCGTTCATCAACAGTTATGTGAAAGTCTGGACTGTATATGGAAGAAAGCTGTGAAATGAACATTTCCCAGGTGTCTCTAAATGCAGCTAATTTATCATGAATTCTACGATCTTTCCTTGTCTCCTTATTGTCAAATCTGATAAAATGTGTGATAACTTGAAACCTTTTTAGGTACATTGTTGCTCTGAACATAAGCCTGCCGTGTTCTTCTTTCCACGGTTCACTCAAATCCTCCCTCCCTGACCTGTAGGCTCCAGAACATTTAAGCAATCCAATATACGCCGCTAATTCTTCTGCACCTAGTTCCTTCCATACCTTAGGTGTAATACTAGGACAATCTTCATTCCGCTTTTTGTACACTCATCTAGCCTCTCTGTTAGTTTCTCATTTCTGGGATTATTAAGAGCTTCACGGCTTCTTTTATTGAATTAGGAGGTACCACTTGAGAACCAGTTTATCGCGAATTTTGTTATGAGTTGGAGTTTGGCACTTATTTGGAGACTCTTTGTACCAAATCATTCCATTTTTCCAATGAAATAATCTTTCATAGTGTTGTCATTACTTATAGTTACACCATCGGGACCATGAATGACGTCACTTCATTATTTTCCTCTTCCATTACATCACTGCCTTCCTCTTCTTCACTATCTAAGTGCAAGTACTAATCATCGTTCAGATCAGAAACACTTTCATTGCCGACATCAGCATCACCTCACATCTGAAGAAGTTTTCCATCAAACCTGAACCAAAAGTTAGTCCTTTTAAGTTCTCACCAAAGTTATAAGAAAATAATTTTTCCTACAGTTCCCACTTCCCACAGTTTTCATAATTTTGACTTACTTACGTTATAATGAACAGCCATTTCTGAAACGCCCGCTAAACCCGCTGGGCAGAACAGGTGATTAGGATTGTGGGAAGGACCAAATATGGTGTCGGTTAGTTTCACTTCAAAATTGTAATTTATTCTAATTTAATAACACATCTAAACTAAAACGGCACAAATACGAGTTTCAAAACACAATTCTTTCATGGCTGAAGGCCTCCAAACAAGAAATCTTAAAAAGGAACAAGATAAATTGCAAGTGACTGAAGACGTGCAGCTAAAATTGCTAATACAAAATTTATATATATAACCACGCATCACAGCTAGGTGGAAAGGCTCAAGGCAAAAGTGGATAGAACAAACATATACAAGGTGCATTACAAACGGCTGAAGGCAATAATTAAATTTCAAAATTTTAAAATATATTCCCATAATCTTTTAAGGCAGAACACCGCAATGTTTTCGCTCAAGGGGAAATTTTGAGAATAAGGCTTTAAGTTGCTGAAGGCCCACAGCTGATTTTCCAAAAATTCAAAAATATCTTTTCAATGGCAAAACGCACACTAAATGAAAAGGCAACGCAACTACAATAATTAAATTTAAGAATAAGGTTTTAAGCCGCTGAAGTAGCGCAATTGAATTACATAAATTGATTTGCGCAAAACACAATAATTTTTTTTCTTTTAAAGTATTGACTATAGTAGATTACCAACAGACCATTAAACACCCATGAAAAGGACAGTATAGACAACGGCGCTCAGAAACCTCCAGGAGGAGGGGGGGGGGGGCTGCCACAAGGCTACGAAGCTCGTAGCGATCGGACACTGCGCAGGGACCGCCAGCGGACGCAGCCGAGTGCACTGCACGGAGGTATCCTCCATGGTCCCCATTAACCGACTGACTACCCTCAGAATGCCGACAACATCTGAAATAGTCGTCAGTGGGAATAACGCCAACTACACACACAACCTGACAAACACTTGCACGAAGACCTGAACGATACCCAACAGTAACTAAGCACGCACGAAGACAAATCGGGAGTCGATACACACACACACACACACACACACACACAATGAACGATCGGTGAGCGAAAACGCATCGTCCGGTAGGACGACCGACCGACGATCCACCAAGACCGTGGCCCGGCTCAAGTGGTGCGTGGCGGCAAGGGTCGAGCGAGCCATGCCGACGCAGACCTGACTGCTCCAACTCGACTGCACTAATGTCGCATTGCAACTCCCCCACTGCGCTCCAACTGACTGGCAGCCCGAACCCGTGACCGGAACTGGTTTATGACAGACAACGACCGGGAAGTAATAGCAGTCGAGCAAAGATACTACGAGAGGGGATATATTGATACGCGCTGCTAGCGCCGCGCACGGTCATGCAAAGCAGCAACTCAGTGACACCAGTAATTTAAATAAACGTAGTGAGGTGCAAGTACTTCAAAAACAGGGTGCGAGAGCATGAGCCACGCACGGCTCAATTTTATTCTTTTCATGAATAATATTAAACACGTATGCAAAACTGTAAGAACTGAAAACAAATACTGCGCTTACCCAACAAAGCCAGCCAACATCCACTTCCCCCGTAGAAAAAATACTGTCTCAAGCTTAACAAGTTCAAATGGTTCAAATGGCTCTGAGCACTGTGGGACTCAACTTCTGAGGTTATTAGTCCCCTAGAACTTAGAACTAGTTAAACCTAGCTAACCTAAGGACATCACACACATCCATGCC
Organism: Schistocerca cancellata; assembly: GCF_023864275.1. Classification (NCBI taxonomy): domain Eukaryota; kingdom Metazoa; phylum Arthropoda; class Insecta; order Orthoptera; family Acrididae; genus Schistocerca; species Schistocerca cancellata. The sequence continues at coordinate 278,365,705 of NC_064628.1, forward strand.
CGAGGCAGGATTCGAACCTGCGACCGTAGCGGCCTCGCGGTTCCAGACTGCAGCGCCTATAACCGCACGGCCACTTCGGCCGGCGCTTAACAAGTGAATAACCTTCACTGTTAATAAGTTCTGACACCTTCAGCCATTTTCTGGCAACACTGAATCAGCTAAACCAGCTGGGATCTTTGAAGACCGCAAGTGCCCGTTTTCGTTGATTCCTCAATTAAGTAATCAAAAATTAAAGAAATAGTTAATTGGTTGGTTGGTTGGTTTGGGGAAGGAAACCAGACAGCGAGGTCATCGGTCTCATCTGATTTAGGGAAGGACGGGGAAGGAAGTCGGCCGTGCCCTTTCAAAGGAACCATCCCGGCATTTGCCTGGAGCGATATAGGGAAATCACGGAAAACCTAAATCAGGATGGCCGGACGCGGGATTGAACCGTCGTCCTCCCGAATGCGAGTCCAAATAGTTAATTAATTGTATTTCTGCATAGTAGTCATTTAGATCATAACTAAGAGAGAGATGTCAGGGTCCATGAGCGTTGCAGGTCCAGCAATGTAGTGTAAGAAGTGTAAGTGGTACGGAGTCTCAAAAGACCTCACGTGCACAGCGGATGGTTAAACACGTGTGTGCGCGCTTCAAATAGTCTAAGCTTTACATAGAGAGTTCTACGGAAGTGATATGTAGGGGGTTGTACTAAAATTCCCAGATTCTGTATTTAAAGGTGGTTTTTGAAACTTCGTAAGTGTACTTTCTCGGAATAGTGAGCCACTGACTGCAAGTGTCTCCCCGTTCAGTTTCTTCAAGACCTCAGTGATGCTCTCCCATCGATCAAACAACCTGTGCTCGTTGGTGCTGCGCTTCTCTGTGAAAGTTCAGAGTCCCCAGCTGGTTCCTGTTATCTGCTGCGTTTCCCACACACTTGAGCCGTATTCCAGGATTGTTTTGTAAGCAGTCGATTTGGTAAACTGATTGCATTCCCCCGTGCTTTATCAGTGAACTATAGGCTGACATCTTTGCCTATGACTGACCGTATGTGATCAATCCATATCATTTTCCTCCAAAATCTACACCCAGGTGTCTGTATGATTATGGCGATTCCAGTTGTGTCTTGTTGATACATTAGTCATATTATAAGACTTTTTTTAGTTTCAGTAGTTCACAATTTGAGATTTCTGAGAATTTAAAGCAACTTATTAAATTCTGCGCCATTTTTAAATTACCAAGTTATATTATAATGTTTGTGCAGCTTCTTTCAGACGTTTCTTGATGATATAGAACGGCATAGTCAGCAACAAATTGCAGAATACCGTTAATATTGTTTGTAAAGTCATTAATATACACAACCTTACCGAAAGAGTCCTGACACCTGTTAGAGGAGATTAATAAGGGCTGCATGCAACCTTCGCCATTATAATGACTTTAATTATGCCTGGGAATCTGAAAGTCTCTGAAAGATTGGCAGTCCATTCTTCCTCAAGAGCCGAAACCAGAAATGGTAGCGATGTTTGACGTTTGGATCTGGAGAGGACGTTCTAGCTCATTCCAAAAATGTTCCACTGGGTTCAGGGAGACACTCTGGGCAGGTCACTCCAATTTGGAATGTCGTGATCCACAAACCATTCCCTCAGACATTCTGCTTCAAGACAGGAAGCATAGTCATGCAGAAGCCAACAATCATGATCTCCGAACAGTTTCGCTGCTCTACCGAGTACTCAGTTATGTAAAACCTGTTTATCTCCTATCGTATTTAGCGTTATCTTAAGCACAATATGGGGACCGCACTCTAATAATTAAAAAAACCATGTCCATACTGCAACGCCACCGCCTCCGTACTTCATTGTTTGTTAGTACTACAGATGACGGCAGGTAACGTTTTCTAGGCATTAGACAAACCCAAACCACTAGGCGAAGCGGAGTAGGTTAGTGCAGTCGATTCGAATTCGTGAGGGCGACGGATCAGATTTGGGTCCGACCATACAGACTTAGATTTTCCCTGATTTCCCTAAATCGCTGCAGGCAGATGCCGGGATGGTATCTTTGAAACGGGAAGCCCCATAACCTTCCCCATCCTTGACACAATCCGAGCTTGTGCTTCCTTGTAATGAACTGCTTGTCGACGGTAAATTGAAGAACAAATTTCCTTCTCACATTCGTTAAAACCCAAACCCTTCCATGCACTGTCACAGCGTTTAACGTTATCCATCACTCCAAATCACTTTGTCCAGTCACCCATCGCCAAGAGGCGTCGCTCTGTGAGCCACCACACGCTTCGCTTGGCATTCACTTTAGAAGTGTGTGGCTGATGGGGAGCTGCTCCACCATTGTACCCCAAGACGTTTGGCTCCATATGCTCAGTCATTATACTAGCTGGACTACTGGTACCATTTGGGAGCTCAAGAGTAATTGCTCCCGCTGATTTCATACTATTTTTTACAACCGTAATGTTCGGCGATCCCTGTCGGTCAGTATATGAGGTCTGCCTGCTTTTAGTTCAGCTATTGTTTATGCTTCGCGCTTTTAAATCGCTATCACGTCACCAATAGTCGAACTGGGAAGGTTTAGAAGGGGTGAAATGTCCCTGGCGGACTTGTTACTCAGGTGACGTACAGCGACCAGACCACGTTCGAGGTCACTGAGATCCCCTGACACATCCATTCTGCTGTTATCGCCTCTCTGTTGACAACGCTCCCCGCCTCCTTTTATACTGTTGGATGTGCCTCTCGTGACATCTAGCGTTCAGTTCCCCATTTAACAGAGGAGTCCTTATACTTTCGATCAGATAGTGTACAACATGAATTGCAACACATCGTCCTGGGACAAACCTAAGTTACTTCTACACTTTTCGATGTCTTTCCATCCAAGATAATATGCTGCGTCTGCATTCTACCTTCCAAGAACTCCTCCACCCAGACACAAATTTAGCTTGATACGCCATAGGTTCGTACTTCCTATACGAAACTGAAGTGTGGCACTGCGTCAACTGATTTTTTGGAAGTGTGCTTAATGCTTTCGGAATCTTTGCTGATAATAATAGAGAATGTCAATCTATTCGAGATACCTCATTGCATCTGAGTTCAGAATATGCCATAAGTTTCTAATACAAGTGAATGTCAAGGATAATGGGCAGTAATTTTGTGGATCACTTGTGCTACCCTTCTTGTAGACCGATGTGACCTGTGCTGTCTTCCTGATAAAGGGAACTGTTCTCCCCCCCCCCCTCTAATACCACTCTCTCTCTCTGTATCTAAGGACATTATGGTTAAAAGAGTGGCTAACTCAGTCGGTGATTCTGTACAGAAACTCATAGCAAATACAATCGGCCCTGGAACTTTCTTCGAATTCAGTTATTTCATTTGTTTTTCAACAGCACTAGGGTAACATTTATACCCTCCGTCTTTGCGTGGCGCAAGTATTTAATTTTGGCAATACTCATGGACTTTTCTTTGTGATGTAACGCTCGAGAACGTATTTCAACATTTCTGCCTTTGCTTTGGTACTCTCAATTTCCTGTCTAATCCGTAGCTGACTGTACACTAACTTTGGTACCATTAACATCCCTTACATACGAGGAAAATTTCTTTGCGTCCTATGAAAGATATTTCTATAATATTCTGCTATAGTAAACGTTGAAACCTTTGCACATTGTCCACGTGACAGCCAAATCCTTGTCACTCAGCATATCTGTATCTACAGCCTTCTGCTTGGTTTTACTTCTGTTATGCAGTAGTCGCTGTTTCTTTCGAAGTTTCTTGACACCGGCTGTATACCATGGATGCTCCCCTCCTGTCACCAACTATTCTACAAGGTACAAATAAATTAAATTAGCAGTCAACTGTTACTTAAAACTTGAGCCACAATTCTTTTACAAGCTCCTCTCCAGAGCTAAATGTTTCGAGATCCTTAATGAAACACCACACTAGTGCCTCTTTATCGAGTTTACGTATATATCCCTCTACTCGTTTTAGTTGCACTTTCTACTTTGGTACTCACTGTTGCTGCAACTGTGTCATAGTCGCTGATACTAGTTTCAAAGTGGACATCCTCGTAGAGATCATGTCTGTTGGTACCACTAGAACCATTGTATTTCTGTCATGAGTGGATTTCCAACAGTCACTTCTTGATAGTTTTCAGGCAACGTATTTATCATGTTTCACATGAGGTCTCGTCACAGACACCACGCTCAAGGTGGCAATTATTGAACTATATGAAAGAAACGTAAATTACTTACAAACTAGGGCGTTCACACACTTTATTAAAAATGTAAACGTTACTACAAATATTCGCATTAACGTTATGACATGTTCGATATGCCTGCCATCGTTGGCAATGATGTGCCAGAGACGAATACCGAAATTCTGCATGAACTGCTGAAGTGTCGGAACATCGATGCTGTCGATGATCTCATGAATGGCTGTTTTCAGCTCAGCAATGGTTCTCACCTTGTCTTTAATATAGCCCCACAAAAAGGAGTCATAGATTCGGAGAATATGACGGCCAAACGAGGCCAAAGACAGTGGCTTCTGGGTACTCCAGAGCCAGAAACGGTCTCCAAAGTGCTCCTCCAGGCCATGAAACACTCTCCTGCTTCCATGGGCTCCAGTTCCGTCTTGCATGAACCACATCTTGTCGAAATCAGAGTCACTTTGTATAATGAGGACGAAGTCATCTTCCTGAATCTTCATGTACCGTTCGGTAGTCACGGTGCCATCGAGGACTACCACGCCGATTATTCCGTGACTGGACACAGTCACCCATTGAGGGTGAAGAGACTTCTCGATAGCGAAATGCGCCAATTTTGCTTATCGACGAACCCATCCAAAAGGAAGTGGACTTCGTCGCTAAACCGCGAGCGGATGAGCATACTAGTTCCCATTATGCCGCGCGGCCAATCGTGCAGTTTGAACGTCCTAACGCAACCCATATAGAAGTTACGACGATTTTATGTCGTATAGTTCAATAATTGCTCTGCAAGACTGTAATATTCTCAGCTGACTGCTGGAAGATTAACTTCTCTACTGATGATGACAATATGATTGGAGAATTTACGTTTCAGTGAAATTTGGTTTCTTCTATAGTTTGTTTACATGTGGAGGTGAGTCTGGTGGTCGCCAGAGTATACCAATCCTTAATTCTGAGTCTTGCCCACACGGTCTCGCATGTGGTTTCAGTACTATATCGGCGGATTTAATTTTCCTTTCTGCTGAGAGAAATACACTATATCTATTTACCACATTCCTATACTTTCATTATCCACTAAAAATTTTCCCAGAAATTTTCACTGCTGTCTGTTTCGGGTTTATCCATCTTTCTGTACCTAGTATTATGTGAGCTACACTGCTATTAACAGTGCGTCATACTATGATACTGCGTTGCGAATACTTCGACAGTTGATCATAAGGATTATAATACAGTCGTCTATAGGAGACATTACTTAAAATTTCCTTAACATTCTCCATTGCATTGTCATATTAAATATTCGAAGACTTCATTCATGTGATTAAATCAGGTGTCTTGCTTCCCAGTTATAAATACAATATATCAAGACTTGTTTACTTAAGTATCAAATTTATATCTGCAATTTAACATCTCTGTCGCTAAGAAATTTGCGTTTTCAAGGAACATTTATTTTGTGAAACAGATCAGTAACCGTGTCAATGACTGTATGAGCTATGGCTACAGATCTAAGTCTTCTAGCATCTGGTGTTGTTGTGGTCATCAGTCCAAGGACTGGTTTGATGTAACTCTCCATGTTACTTTGTCCTGTGCAAGTCTCTTCATCTCAAAGTAACTACCGGTAATGCAATCTACATCCTTTGAACCTCCTAACTGTATTCATGTCTGACTTTACAAATTTTACCCTCCCACTCTCCCCCTCTCCACATACACTTCTCTCCAGTACTAAATTCGTGATCCTTTCAAGTCTCAGAACGTGTCCTGTTAACTAATGTCTTATTTCAGTCAAAATTTGTCGCTAAGTCTTTTTCATCAAAATTCCGTTCAATGCCTCCTTGTTAGTTACAGGATCCACCTATCTAATCTACCCTTCTAACCTTCACCATTCTTCTGTAGCAATATAATTCAGAAACTTATATCCTCTGCTTGTCTCAACTGTTAATCGTCCACTTTTCACTTCCATACAAGGCAACCCTCCAGACAAATACCTTCAGAAATGACTTTCTCACATTTAAATCTATATTCCATATGAACAAATTTATCTTCTTCTTTGCTAGCAACTCCCAATCTACATTTCATATCGTCTCTCCTTCGGTCACCTTCAATCACTTTATTGCCCAAATAGCAACACTCATCTATTAGTATATCCCCTTTTCAAGAAACCGCATTGTCTGTTCAACTGCTCTTCCAAGTTCTTTGTTGTTTTTGACAGAATTACGATGTCATCGACCAATGTCAATTTTTTTTTTATTTCTTCTCCCCCGATCCATCATTCCTTCTTCAAATGTGTCTTTGGTTTTATTCACAGCATTCTCAACGAACAGATTGAATAGCATCTGGGATAGGCTTCAATCCTGCCTTCTACATCTGCAGCTACATCTACGTCTACGTGATTACTCTGCTATTCACAATAAAGTGCCTGGTAGAGGTTTTAATGAACCATCTTCAAACTGTCTCTCTACCGTTCCACTCTCAAACGGCGCGCGGGAAAAACGAGCACTTAAATTTTTCTTTGCAAGCCCTGATTTCTCTTATTTTATCGTGATGATCATTTCTCCCTATGTAGGTGGGTGCCAGCAGAATGATTTCGCGATCGGGGAGAAACCTGGTGAATGAAATTACATGATAAGACCCCGTCGCAACAAAAAACGCCTTTATGTTAATGACTGCCACTCCAATTCACGTATCATGTCTGTGGCACTATCTCCTCTATTTCGATATAATACAAAACGAGCTGCCCTTCTCTGAACTTTTTCGATGTCATCCGTCAGTCCCACCTGATGTGGATGCCTCACCGCACAGCAATACTCCAGGATAGGGCTGACATGCGTGGTGTAAGCAGTCTCTTTAGCACACCTGTTACATCTTTTAACTGTTCTTCCAATCAGTCGCAGTCTTTGGTTTGCTCTACCCACACCATTATCCATGTGATCGTTCCTATTTAGGTCATTTTTAATCCCTAAGTATTAAGTTGACAGGTCTGTGTAACTTATAGCGAAATCTAAATTTAGAGGAATTCTTTTAGTATTCATGTGAATAAATTCACACTTTTCTTTATTCAGTGTCAATTGCCACTTTTTGCACCATACAGATATCTCATCTAAATCATTTTGGAATTCATTTTGGTCATCTGATGACTTGACAAGACGGTAAATGACAGCATTATTTGCATACAATCTGAGAGGGCTACTCCGATAGTCTCCTGTGTCGTTAATGTGGATCAGGAACAACAGAGCGCCTATAACACTTCCTTGGGGAACGCCGGATATTACTTCTGTTTTACTCCATGGTTTTCCGTCTATTTCTACGAACTGTGACCTTTCTGACAAGAAATCACGAATAGAGTTGCACAACTGAGGCAATATTCCCGTTTGATTAGAAGATGCTTGTGAGGAACGGTGTCTAAAGCTTTATGGAAATCTAAAAACATGGAATCAATTTGACATCGCCTGTTGATAGCACTTGTTACTTCATTAGTATAAAGGGCTAGTTGTGTTTCATAAGAGCCATATTTTCTGAATCCGTGCTATGTGTCATTAAATCGTTTTCTTTGAGGAAATTCATAAAGTGCGGACACAGTGTATGTTCCAAAACCCTACTGCAAATCGACGTTAGTGACAAGGGCCTGTAATTCAGCGGGTTACTCCTATTTCCGTTTTTGGGTATTGGAGCAAGTTTCCAGTCTTTAGGTGCGGATCTCTCTGTGAGCGAGAGGTTGTACATAATCGCTAAATAGGGAGCTATTGTATCAGCATATTCTGAAAGGAACCTGATTGGTATACAGTCTGGACCAGAGGCCTTGCCTTTATTAAGTGATTTAAGCTGCTTTGTTACACCGAGGATATGTACTTGTATGTTTCTCATCTTGGCAGTTGTTCTTTATTGGAATTCCGGTATATTTAATTCGTCTTCTTTCGTGAAGGAGTTTCGGAAAATCGTGTTTAATATCTCTGCTCTAGTAGCACTGATATCAGTGACTTCACCGTTCTTGTCGCGCATTGAAGGTATTGATTCCGTGTTGCCACTGGTGTGCTTTATGTATGACCAGAATCTCTTCGGGTTTTCTGCCAGATTCCGAGACAGTGTTTCGTAGTGGAAATTGTTATAAGCATCTCACATTGAGGTATGCGCTATCTTTCGAACTTCTGCAAAGCTTTGCCAATTTTGGGGATTTTGCCTTCAAATAAATTTAGCATGCTTTTTTCGTTGCTTTGGCAGCAGTGACCTGACCCGTTTTGTGTACCATGGTGGATCGGTACCATCACTTATCAATTTGTGTTGTATATATCTCTCAACTGCCGTCGATACTATCTCTTTGAAATCATTCCACATCTTTTCTACGCTTTCGTGATCAGAACGGAAGGAGTGGAGACTGTCTTTAAAAAGGCGTTAAGAGTATGTTTATCAGGTTTTTTAAATAGACGTACTTTGCGTTTCTTTTTGATAGTTGTGGGTGTCAGGGTGGTCATCCCAGCAGCAACTGCCTTGTGGTCGCTAATCCCTATATGCGCCATGATACTCCCTATTTCTCCAGGATTATTTGTTACTAAGAGGTAAAGATGATTTCGCAACTATTTACGCTTCGAGTGGGCTCATGAACTCATCGTTGAAAATAAATTTATGAGAAAGCATTCAGTACAATTCCGGATGACGTTTTAGACCTACCGCCTGCTTTAAACGTGTAATTTTCCAGCATATCGAGATTAGACTGAAGTCACCACTGACTGTAATTGTAGAATTGGGGTACCTATTTGAAATGAGACTCAAGTTTTCTTTGAACTGTTCAGCAACTACATCTTCTGAGTCGGGAGGTTGGTTAAACTATCCAATTAATAGTTTAGTCCGATTCTCAAGTATAACCTCTAACCATACTGTTTCGCAGGAACTATGTACTTTGATTTCACTAAAAGGCAAACTACTTCCCACAACAATAAATACTCCACGACCAACCGTATTTAATCTATCCTTTCTCTATACTGTTAGGTCGGTTGAAAAAATTTCAGCTGAATTTATTTCACAGTTTGGCCCGCTTTCCGTACCTATAAGTATTTGAACTTCAGTGCTTTCTATTAGGGGTTGGAGCTCTGTTTCTTTCCCAACACAGCTACGACAATTTACAACTACAATACCGATCGTTTCTGTAACTACCTTATTGTGTTTTACCTGCCCCCTTTTAGACGGACACCCTTTCTGTGGTTTCCTGAGACCCTCTCAGCTGAAAAACCGCCCAGTCCCTTCCACCCAGCCTCCACTACCCATGTAGCCGATTCCTGTGTTTAGTGGACTCCTGACCTAGTAAGCGGAACCCGGAAACCCACCACCCGATGGCACAAGTCAAGGAATCTGCAGCCTGCACGATCACAGAACAGCCTGAGCCTCTGGTTCAGATCGTCCACTCGGCTCTGCATCAAAGCACCACAGTCGGTTATATCGACGATGCAGATGGTGAGGTCCGCCTTAATCTCGCTAGGAAAAGCGAATCTCCTGCGATCCAAAACGACACACGTCATTGGTACCGACATGAGCCACCACCTGCTGTTTCCTGCACCCTGTAGACTTCATGGTGTCTAACTTTGGAGCTCACAGCTACCAGCAAACCCACCCTCTGTGAATGTCCAGACCTTGCGGGTGGAGAAGCTTCCTCTGGAAGAGTCCAGACGATTACCTCCGGCTTAGACACTTCGTCAGCCACAGATAGCGCCCGAAACTTGTTCGTCAAACGAACCGGGTGGGCCCTTTCGCCTGCTTGATTTGCTGCGTTTTTTTTATATTTTTTCCTTTCATCATTTAAATTCAATGTCTCCTGTGATATCCAAGGAATGCTGTAAGTCCATGTCTGTTTACAAATTTGATCCTTTGTGCTCTTCACTATTCCGTCTCTCAAAGGTATCCATTCGTCTTCTACTGTACCCCTTCCCCCTGTTCTTGTCAGTCGTTTCCTAATGCTCCCTCTGAAACTCTCAACTTATCCAGGTCTCATCTTCATAATGTTGAACATTCTTGAAATTTCTTCAGTTTTGATCTACAGTTCATAATGAAGAAATTGTGGCTAGAGGAAACAGCGTCCCTCGGAAATGTCTTACAGACTGATATCAGGTTCCAAAATCTCCGTCTTAGCCTTATAATAATCAAATCCAGGTTTTTTCAAGGTACTACGTATGATGTTATTGTTGACACCAAAGCATTGTCATACAGCTGAGACACCTATCAAGTTAAAAAATTTGTAAAAATATGTTTGTAATTTATGAACTATGTCTGTGTAATTGATGAGCCATCGTCCTCTTTTTCAGTTATTTGTTTCCCGAGAGTGTCCCCATCTTCAGTCTAAACTCAGGTGCTTAATAATTTGGTCTCTTCCATTACAAGAGCACGGTCCCTCTACATTTACTATGGACCGCTTTCAGTTTTCCATGGCTTGTTAACATGGCTTTAAAACTCGATGATAGCGGTAGCATAACCGTTAAAAATTGATGGGTAACAGGAAAATACAGTTTTATGTTCCCCTGGTTTTTGTTCAATTTCACTCAAACTCCCATTTATTTCTAACCTTTTATCTTAATTTTTCGTTGCCGAACTTATAGGTTTTTTTTTCTTTTTTTTTTCTTTTTTTTTTCTTTTTTAGTTTGCCGTTTCCCATGGTTGGGCTGCTCTCTTATCTAAATTATCAGATAGTCCATTGCCACACATCCACGTGTGAGCTTTAGCCTACCTAAAACATTCTGGCCGGTTGCGCTTTCACAATCTACAGAGCTTGCATGGCATTTATTCAGTGAAGAAATTATGAATCCTCGAATTCCGTAACGAATCCAACGTTATAGTGCTGTTTGTGTGGCTTACTTCCATTCTGTTAATATTAGACTCGTCACTGACTCAAGCGCATTTTGAAAGTCAATTTGTTCTGACTGCTTGTTTGAGCATTCGTTAGCAAGTCTGAGCTGTAACCGAAGAGTAAATTTCTTGATCCTGAACTCACTCCATCGTCTGATTTGCTTCCATCTGCATATACTTCAAAAAAAAAAGTAGTACTCATTTTCTTCTTTCTCAGTTGTTCTTGAAAAGTCCGCTGGGTTTGACCAGCTTCTGTATTCTAGGGCAGTCTCTACAGTAAGATTTGACAACGTTATATTATTTGGTCATTCGTTGTACATATCGATTATGGACGTGAGGCTACTAAAAATCAGAACTTCAATGGATGTCGTCCTGTAAGCTTTCACAATATTTAAATTGATCAATCGTTGTGTTCAATAAATTCTAGAAAGGTTTTTGAAAGAGTGAAGCGCCATTTGACCTTGTACTACTGTTACAACCTCTGACAATAAAGTTTGGTAAATGGAGTCAGAATGGTCTATCAGGCAACACTGGCGACTCACAATGCTGCACCTGCGTAGGGCCGGTGTTGACAACCTGGCCCCACCGTAGTTCAGTTGAGCATCGTGTGTGTTCCGTGTTACTTACACCTGTTGGACGAAGCGCTTGTTTAGTGAGTTGGTTCTGAACTGAGAACAGAACAGAGAACGAGCAAAGGATCAATTTAAAGTTTTGTTTTAAGCTTTTCAAGACACCGAAAGAAACGCATGCGATGCTGGTACGTGTTTGTGGGGATCAAGCACTGTCTATGAAGTGTGTGTACGTGTGGTTTGCCCGTTTATGAGGAGGCCTGGAAACTGTTTCTGACAATCAACGTAGCGGAAGACAGGCGACCGCCGTCATTGACGAAAACATTGAAAAACTTAGGACATTAATCACAAACGACCGTTGATTAACTGTGCATATGATATCGGATGAACTGCAAATGAACCGTGAAACCGTATGACGAACCCTTACTCAGAAGTTAGGGAAGAGGAAAACATGTTGTGGTCTTATGCCACATCACTTGACTAACGATCAGAAGAGGGCACGTTCAGAGGCTTCACAGGATTCTGTCGAAACAATGCATGCGGCACAATTTCTTGAACCGTATTGTCACTGAGGATGAAACCTGGTGTCTCCGATACGACCCTGAAACGAAACGGCAAAGCATGGAATGGCGTTCTCCGACATCACCTCGTCGGAAAAAGGTCAGAGCCGAAAAGTCACGCATCAAAACGATGCCCATTACCTTTTTTGATACTGAACGCATTATCGACAAGGAATTTCTGTCTGAGGGAACGACGTTGAACGCTGCACTGTACGTTGAAATTTTGACCCGTTTCGTGCAACGTCTATACAGGGTATGACCCCAGTACACACAACAAGGTTCCTGAATTTTTGTTCACGACAACGTTCGCCCGAAAACAGTGAATATCGTCAGGAAGTTCCTTGCAAAAATGAGGGTGTTGCAACTTGAACATCCACCACACTCGTCGGATTTCAATCCTCCAGACTTTTTCCTATTCCCTGGACTCTTTTGATTTCTATTCGTTGAACCCGAGTTTATTGTTATCGGTCCAAATACCGATTTGTAGCATGTCTGTGCAGCACATGTTCTCAAGTTCAAGAGCACTTAATACTTCAATTAACTGAATTAGTTCGTCTTCAGAATAAATTAGAAGAGAGTTCGCTGAGTAGCGCAAGCTAAGTAATGAGTTCTTTATAATATTCTCCACAGATCTAGACTGAAAGTAGACTCGCAGACATCCATCGGTTGCTGTTCTCTGTTTTAAAAGGTTGTTGACCGTTAACGTTGCGGTTCTTTGGCTAAAGTAGCTGCCTGTCCAGTTTGTACAGATTACCCAGACACTGAAATCCACACAAAGGTTTTAAATTACTATTACAAAATGGTTCAAATGGCTCTGAGCACTATGGGACTTAACTTCTGAGGACATCAGTCCCCTAGAACTTAGAAATACTTAAACCTAACTGACCTAAGAACAGCACACACATCCATGCCCGAGGCAGGATTCGAACCTGCGACCGTAGCGGTCGCGCGGTTCCAGACTGCAGTGCCTAGAACCGCTCGCCCACCCCGACCGGCAATTACTATTACACCTGAGCTCCTTTGAAAGACTCTTGTACATCCAGAGTGATCACAGTTAAACTTATTTTGGCTATGAGACCACTATCTAAAAACTTTTGGTCTACCATTAATGCGTCAGAAGTACCTGTTCGTGCGAACAAACCGTACTGATTTTATAGAGAATCTCTGGAGTAGGTGAAATGCATAATTTGATATTTTCTGTAACCTTCGTTTCTTTGTATAAATTACGTAATGCTCAATTAAATTTTGAGCGTGCAGCTGCATGAATTCCATTTCTTCTTCTGGTATTTCGGCTGTGTGCCGTTCAAACATCTTCACAAATAACTGACGCTCCAGCACTCGCTCTGTCCTAGCATTACTGCACATGCTGCCACAGATACAAGAGGCTCCAGAGACGCTGATCGGAGGCAAAGAGGTACAACGTACGCATGAACTAGATCACTGGCGGCGCGGTCCATCGACGCTGGGATATCGATGTGTCACCGCGAGCTGTACTATGGCGACGACTTTGTTTTGGAGGTATGTTGATGACATGTTTGTATTGTGGCCCCATGGTGAAGGTAAGTTACAAGAATTCAGTTGAATTCCAGCAACTTACAGCCGTTCTTAACGACACACATCTAATATTTACAATAAAAATAATTTTAGACTGTTTTTAAGGTATCCTTCTTACAATGTCTTCTGGCTGTCATGCATCTTCAGCATGTGATACACTACTAATCTTACCAATCACTGGATTTCTGCTATGGTACAAGTGTGTGGGTAATAAAGGACACTGCATAGCTAGAACGCACCATTAGACCCAGAAGAAGGCCGCTGCAATCGTGGCCGAAACGTTGGCTTTTCTGTAGCAGCAGTAGATTTTACATTATGACGCGGTACCAAACCCAGAAAACTTTTATGTCGACTGACTCTGGCCGCGGAAGCCTACGCAATTATACACTCCTGGAAATGGAAAAAAGAACACATTGACACCGGTGTGTAAGACCCACCATACTTGCTCCGGACACTGCGAGAGGGCTGTACAAGCAATGATCACAAGCACGGCACAGCGGACACACCAGGAACCGAGGTGTTGGCCGTCGAATGGCGCTAGCTGCACAGCATTTGTGCACCGCCGCCGTCAGTGACAGCCAGTTTGCCGTGGCATACGTAGCTCCATCGCAGTCTTTAACACTGGTAGCATGCCGCGACAGCGTGGACGTGAACCGTATGTGCAGTTGACGGACTTTGAGCGAGGGCGTATAGTGGGCATGCGGGAGGCCGGGTGGACGTACCGCCGAATTGCTCAACACGTGGGGCGTGAGGTCTCCACAGTACATCGATGTTGTCGCCAGTGGTCGGCGGAAGGTGCACGTGCCCGTCGACCTGGGACCGGACCGCAGCGACGCACGGATGCACGCCAAGACCATAGGATCCTACGCAGTGCCGTACGGGACCGCACCGCCACTTCCCAGCAAATTAGGGACACTGTTGCTCCTGGGGTATCGGCGAGGACCATTCGCAACCGTCTCCATGAAGCTGGGCTACGGTCCCGCACACCGTTAGGCCGTCTTCCGCTCACGCCCCAACATCGTGCAGCCCGCCTCCAGTGGTGTCGCGACAGGCGTGAATGGAGGGACGAATGGTGCCGTGTCGTCTTCAGCGATGAGAGTCGCTTCTGCCTTGGTGCCAATGATGGTCGTATGCGTGTTTGGCGCCGCGCAGGTGAGCGCCACAATCAGGACTGCATACGACCAAGGCACACAGGGCCAACACCCGGCATCATGGTGTGGGGAGCGATCTCCTACACTGGCCGTACACCACTGGTGATCGTCGAGGGGACACTGAATAGTGCACGGTACATCCAAACCGTCATCGAACCCATCGTTCTACCATTCCTAGACCGACAAGGGAACTTGCTGTTCCAACAGGACAATGCACGTCCGCATGTATCCCGTGCCACCCAACGTGCTCTAGAAGGTGTAAGTCAACTACCCTGGCCAGCAAGATCTCCGGATCTGTCCCCCATTGAGCATGTTTGGGACTGGATGAAACGTCGTCTCACGCGGTCTGCACGTCCAGCGCGAACGCTGGTCCAACTGAGGCGCCAGGTGGAAATGGCATGGCAAGCCGTTCCACAGGACTACATCCAGCATCTCTACGATCGTCTCCATGGGAGAATAGCAGCCTGCATTGCTGCGAAAGGTGGATATACACTGTACTAGTGCCGACATTGTGCATGCTCTGTTGCCTGTGTCTATGTGCCTGTGGTTCTGTCAGTGTGATCATGTGATGTATCTGACCCCAGGAATGTGTCAATAAAGTTTCCCCTTCCTGGGACAATGAATTCACGGTGTTCTTATTTCAATTTCCAGGAGTGTATCATTACGTTTCTGTTAGCGACAGTTTGTTGATTGCGCAGGACCTTTTCTAGCAGTTTCCGTCAACCAATGCCCACTTGTTGTGGCCACGGTACTTATTCCCCAGAGCTAGAAATTTTATTTACGCAAGGAGAGCCCTTACAAGAGCACATCTGAGTTCCCTGGCGACTTTTTAGTTGCGGAGGCAACGTTCACTCATGGAAGTTGCTGAAACTGAGAAGAAACGGAAGTAATTCTACTGTTATTAAGTATGTGCAGGCCGTTTTTCCAGCACTCATTCTGCATTTGTTGTTTGTATGTTAATTTCTGTAAACATGTAGGTCTACGACTTTGGAAACCGGTTTATGTTCAGAATTTGTGCGAAATGTGCCGTTCTGTTTTAACGTATTGCAAGAGAGTGCTGTGACCTCTATGAACCGATGACTTTTTACGTGGCCGTTGCTTAGTCTCCTTTTGGTTTATCTATCTATCTATCTATCTATCAATATCCGGATCCCGCTCCAACTACTGCCGGGTCTGGGTGCTGACGAGACCTGTCCAGTTTTCCCTGTCCTCCCACCACTTTACTTCCTCCACTTGTTGCCAGGTCACACCTCTCCTTTCCACAGATATTCTCACTCCCATTTTCAAACGTGTTCTTGGGCGCGCTCTAGGTCTTTTCCCACCCATCTTTAGTTCTTCCATACTTGTGGGGTGTCTCTGCCCACGCATCCTCTTAACATGCCCATACCATCTTAATCTCCTTTTTTCAATTTCTCCTCTCATACTTTCTTGTTTAAGGTCCTTTTATAATCTCTACATTCCTTACTCTTTCCATTCCTGCTTTTCCATTAACTACTGTGAGAAATTTCATTTCTCCTGCTTGCAGTCTGCTTCAGTCCCTTTCTGTCATTGTCCATGTTTCTCCACCATAGGTGGAGTCTTATAGTGACATTACACAGTTATATTGCGAAAGTGTTTATTTCCTGTTACTTGTCTTTTTTTTCTGTAAGGGAGAGTGGCAGACCACACCCACCATAAGTGTGGTATTATCTATAGGTGCACTGTTGCACATGTGTAGCATTTCAACACTCGTACCCCTGTTCACACTATCACTGTGATGGACACAGATGAATAGATAGCTCACCTATACAAATTTTTTACATGTCTACGAATGTCACACACTTTGCAGTAATAATAATGCAATAGTTTACGTCGTGCTATATGTCTTCGTGCACCTGGTAGCTTTGGTTGATCCCTGCTATTGCTGGTGTTTCCTAATTATCCAATCCCTATGATGAACAGAAGTCAGATGCCACCCACACACAGTCCATAGTCGGAGACGATTACACGTACTTATCTTTACATAATTCAAAATTCTTTGCCATTCCTGGGGAGGCGGTCTAGTAAAGGACTGGGCAGTCATGCGGAGGTCTCTCGTTTGTTGCCAGGGATTCGGCTACCGCTCGAGGAATTACGTACCCTGCCAGCATCTCACTTTGACCCTCATTTTCCGGCGGTCACAGGGAGTAGTTCCTCGTAATCTAGGTGTGTATTTGTAGCAGTGAGATAACTGTTATAAATACCGCATTTAGACTTGGTTGGCAGTTTTGGAAATCAATAAAACTGTGGTGGTTACAGAATTTTGCTGTTATATCATTTACTAGTGTCATTCATTTCGTTAATATTTATCAGAATATACATTATTTATACCATTACACGAACGAACTCGTTTTAATTCACAGCCTTAGATTTTGTATATCGATCTGTGGAGTTTCCACTAGGATAACCTCACTGAGATATGGACGCACGTAATTCACCATGATGAATGGATAGACTAAGAATTTTCAGAACATCTACTAACACGTAAAAATCAAATTTAGAAACTATGTCATGCACTCTAGATGAATATTTGGTAGTGCTGTACTAGTTCTTACACACACTGTGTCTTTGGCTAGAGGCATCAGAATTTTGTTTCGACACAACTGTTATTTCCAAAAATATCTTGTTTTAACACACAAATTTTGACATCACACAATCAAGTAATGTAGCGTTGGTTTGGAAAGGCTTTATCAATCAGGGCGTGATATTTCTTATACACACTATATGTTTAGTGCGAAATTAGCAAAACTGCAATGCTTGTAGAATTTGTTATGACATCATCAATACGTCATTATGTCATTATTTCTACCAACTTGTTCATTTCTACCACACATACCAGGATGTCATGCTCATGGTAGTAATAAAGTGGTGGTTTAACAGTGAAAAATAATTTGGGAAAATGCTGCATTGTGATTAGCTGAGAGCACATGACATCATCATGATGTACCAAGATGCTGTGACGTGATGTTGATGTGACATCAGGAAAAGTGAGATGGGCCTCATATTTGTGGATAAAATCTTTAAACGATACGAAAAACTGTGGAAAAATTGGTAAAATCGGGTATAATAAAGGAAATACGAAAAATATGGAGAAAACGTTGATAGTGTAAAATTGTATCATATGCGATAAATGGATAAAAATAAGTAAAGAAGTGCGGTCTCTGTTGGTACCTCAAATGACGAAAAACGCGTAGTATTAATTTCAAATGGTTATTAACAAATAGACCTTGAGTGAGTTGACTGTACATGATTATGATAATCTGTTATTAACAAATAGAAACAGCCTTATCTGCATATGCTGCCCAGCTCCAGAGTGAAGCCACCCACTGAAAAGCCCCAGCTGCAAAAGATGAATACGGTGATTGAATCTCATTATGTGAGGAGTGTTAAGGTGCAGTGGGGAAGAGGGTAGGAGAGTGGTGGGAGTTTCCCTGGATGACCGAATCCCGTTGCCTGTGGTTCCCAAGGTGAGCAGAGTTGTGGGGGTGACGTTGAATGTAAGTCGCCCAATTCCGTAATTAGACTCCGGTCGTCATTATCAGTGAGCTTTATATTATGTGCACCATATCAGGTTCTCTCACTAAGACCTACTGACACATTAAGAGTGATACAACCCATCCATCGATAAGAAATATCGCGCTTACGACCATTATGTCTGTATTTATTACAAAAAGGTCCATTTGCAATTGTGTGACAGACTTACAACATTCTAGAGGTAGTTTTTCAGAATTACACATTCTTTATTTCTACTGCTTCATTTAGATAATTTGTAAAAAAAGAAGAAAAAGGTGGATAAGGAACTGTGTATTAATTGCTGTTGTCACCCTAGAATGCAATCTATAAAAGTTCTTCATTTTCCATGGTTTGCTGTTCACATTATTTACAAAAGCAAATGTAAGTGCAAAATATGTATCGTTACATTTCAAAACGATGTCCTTCCATTTCAGCGACCACTAGTAAGTCCTGTAAGTAACACAACAGATATCATCCACTAAAGATAGATTGTTGAAGACCAAAGAACTAAAAAAATTAGATTATATTAAATCTCTGCAAAACGATGGTAGCCTAACTGACCGAGAAAAGCCATATTGCATACAGCGTCAATAACAATTGACTTCTGTTAAAAGTTACCACAAAGAATTGTCCTACATTCTTTGTATCCCACAATATCAAGCGCGGAACGCAGAAGAACAGGTGAAGTGTAAATTGTTCTTTTAGTAGCTAGACACATGACGTAAGAAGTTTCTGTCAGATCCATCAATAAAAGGAAACTATGGAGCAAAATTTGGTAAGTATTTCTAATGAAATGCACTTTGCAACGATGAGAATGTTAATTTTCAATTATTGTGAAGGTCGATAAATACCGATAGCAATACTTCAGATTCCAAATATGTTAAATGCTACAGGTATGCAGGTGAAGTACTGGTGTATAAGAGAATAGAGGATGACTGAAGTACTAGATGCACTTATGATTACTTCAAAAAAAGAAAATAGCTGTGCTCTAACGATTCATTCCTTAAGTAACTCAATTATCTTAGTTAACTTAAGGCCTACTGGCAACATTAGCAGGGAAATAATTAGCTCGTGAGCAGAGAAGTAGCATTAGCGCATATTTAATTTCATCTCCCATTCTATGTCAAAAACTATAGATTTGACGTAAACTGCTTTAGAACTGATGAACTTCCATATTGTGATTGTGTCGTGTAATATTCAAATATTTTACACAGTCCATAGGCTGCACATATACTCCAGTAACATTTCGCTTGCTTTACTCCTTCCACAACGGTAGCGCAGGTTTATGTAGACATATTAGCCTGTATGACACAGACATATTTGTCTTTATGTTTAGTGTTCTCTCAGAGACTTACAAGAACGACAAATTTAATAACTATATCGTAGCACAACAAATGAAAACAAGTGTCTTATTGTTCCAAAGACTGACGATAATATGGCTCGTTTAATATCTGGTAAATTTACTTTGAGAAGTTGTTCCTAACAAGAACTTAAGGTCAAGCGCAGCTGTTCACTTTTAATTCAACCGAGAGAAAGAGCGAAGTTTTTCTGTGTTTAATTTTCTCTTTACTGTGTTGACTTTCCATTAAACAGTCTCACCTGCTTACGCAAAATTTTACAAAACTTTAAATGAATGTCGGACGTAACGAACTTTTCTCGTAACTACGGAATCAGCAACGTCTCAACATGAAGCGGAACTCCACACCTGCATCAATGGGTATACATTGTAGGTGACTAAACAGTGTGCAGAACAGGTCGTTTTTTTACACCATAGCTTAAGAATAATTCTTACGGTATGCATGGAAGAATATTTAATGAGCTCCTGTGAGTTTCGTAATTAATTCAATCTTGTCTTTACGACCATTACGGAACTGTCCGTAGATAGTGTTACACATGGCCCCACATTTTCCCTTTTCCGTTATTCAATAAAAATCATATAATATTTACAAACTTTTTTTCTTTTCGACAAAAAATCGTGGTTCTAACATCTTAATACGATACGTACAATTGCACATTTGCCACTGAGCGTAGGAGAGACTGGAGTTGCTTAATAGTTGATTTCATATTACCATCGCTTTTCACTTTCCGAAATAGATATGCAGAACTCAAATTTTAAATACGAGTCAACGTATTTTACTTACACTTTTGATTTATAAATATTCAGTTTATAATTTGCCGTTGAAGGAAATGTAAATTGCCTTATAACGTACGGGGGAAAGGAGCGATCCTAAGTGTACAATTCGACTGTTACAGAAGATAACGTAAGAGAAAGAGAGGTAGCACAGAATCTGTACAGAGTAAATGCGATTGCTTCGTGAGAAGTACAGGAAAGCATGTACTAACTTCAAGGTATGTGTGTCGATATCAGCATTCAACAAGATATGACGTCAAGAAATAGAGCTTTAGTCGTTCAAAAAATGTTGTTGATGTGGGTGTAAGGCATTAATAAAAAGTTAAAAAACCGCTTATGTAATCGTTAATAGTGCTAGTGTGTTACATGACTTTCGAGGCCGATGTCAATGTGTTTACAAATAATGACTGAGTTATGGATAATCGTGAACACCATTCTTCTCCCATCCCTTTTTCACATTTCACTGCGTAGTTTTTCCTTGGATATATTTTTCTGCTGAGGAGTATAAATACTGACAAGATTTAGGAGGTCAAGTGCACACATCCTCCACATCAAAATACTCTTGTCATCATTAAATCTACAAATGGTGATGTCCACTCATAATATCAATCCATCATGATGATAGTGGGATGTCTTACGCATAAATTTTGTGTTGTTCTTGACAGTAAATTACATTATCCCATAGAACGGGGTAGTAGGTCCTTTGGTGTACACACGTCCTCGATTTTGCGCCTAACAGTGTCACTTTCTACAATTTTCATGTTGTAGAGCTCCCAGACATGGGCCTGGAAGCTTTAGTAACAGAGAAATTTTAACTGTGTCAGTTAATATTTGGAGTGTGTATTTATTACAACAAATTGATGCAATCCATCTCACCTCGAATATCTTGCCTTTGAATAACGTCGAATTGTTTCCCTCTACCATTCAGATTCTCTAAAAAAACTGCTTTCATGAAGCTGTGGCGTGGGTAGGGGAGGGTGGAAGGGATGTATTAGATGGTTGAAATCGGGTGTTTTGCCCAGAGATGTGGTACGTAATGTTGTGTTACTTGGTCACGAAATGCTAATGCTCCTGATTTCTTTCTTTGCTCTTGATAGAAACTGACCTTTGATCTTTATGTTGTTCATGTGCTTGGTAGGCGAGTCACAAGGCGTTATTAATGACCTTTGACCTTAACTGCATGTCGTCATCAATCACCTTGACTACTTGGCATCATCTCGCCCCCCTCTGCGCTCCTCCATTTACCCGTCCCTTCCCTCCTGTCTTCAGCCACATTCTAGTATTTTACTGGGTATTAAAACAAAGCAGCGCCGCGATCTTGGCTACTTTCAAAAGTATCTGATCTAACTGAATTTTTCGTTATGTACAAAAGTATCCAGATGATCCGAATCGTTTATCATATGTACATAAATGTATTGAATTACTACACACACTCACACACAATCTACCTTCATCTGCATTACTCAAAAAATGTCAGTGTGACATGTGTCACTATTAACAACCTTAGGTTTTTCAGCTACTGACTACTTGCTGTAAGCGGATGATTCTCATACAATGTGGAAGAATCTGAATCATTTCCCAGAGTAATGCCTGATCGCGACCATAAAAGGAAATTCGGGAAGTGGTTGTCTTCTATCTGAAGCACTGCGGAAAATATCAGATTTTCTGCTCTCACCAAAGATAAACTTGAGTTTCTGAACTCTAGATAAGTCGGAGATACTGAACAATGTGGACATCATCGACTTTCAGACTCTTTCGTAAATACGAACCTAGCAATATACAACATGTTTCAAAGTCTTTGCCTCAAACATTTAGAGGTGATAGATCATCTCATGGAACAATTTTTCTTAAGGACTAAATGTTAGCTGGCACTTTCCATTGACTCGAAGTGTCGTTTTGTATTAATTGCCACTTGAAACAGGGGATATGCACTTTGTGTCATCTACATGACCCGTCCATTGCCTATAATCTAGTCATCTGCTCCATATCAAAGGGGCCCCCAAAGGCCCCAAAGGGCCCCCCAAAAAATTAAAGTTCCTGATTCGCATCTAAAATATCCTTCTCGGCTTGGAGACATTCATTCTTATTGAAAATCACTCCGTTTACTGGGGTAGGTAGTATGCAGTGCAACTGGTTGGTAAAATGAAATGAGCGTATGAGCCGGGAGGCCCCATTCGGGGAAGTTCGGCCGCCAAGTGCAAGTCTTATTGCAGCCGAAGCCATATTGGGCGACATGCGTGCCAGTGATTAGGATGAAATGATGGTGAGGACAATACAACACCCAGCCAACGAGCGGAGAAAATCTCTAACCCGGTCGGGAACCGGCCCACTTGCAAGGAAGGCAAGCACGTTACCATCCAGCTAAGCAGGCGGACAGTAAGCAGTTTGTGATGATGTGGTGAAATCTTGTCATCCAAAGTCTGGCTAATACTAAAGAATGCTTACAGTCGTCAGAAAGTGTCAATGACCACTTTGTTCTGTATGGCATGACCTACTACCACCAGACATCTGATGCAAATATATTGTAGCTGAACTGTGTACCTCTGCATTTGTGTTAATGAAGAGTCTTCCAAAAATAGTGAAATAGTGCTGGAGAAAACTTTGGATTTATGAGTAGCTCTACTACACAGAGCAAGTTTAAAAGCCTTGGGGTTCAGTTTGTACTCTAAATTGCTATTTTTGAACGTATTGTTTGCAGTAAAGTGGCTCCATCTAAAATCATGTTAAAGTCGGTAATGATACGCTTATATGAGTTTGTGTGCATTTAAGCTCTAAAAATGGAATATCTGCTATTATAATAGCCAGTCATGATGGGTTTAAGGATTCCAAACAATTTTTTGCTACGTGTCTCCAGGTTTTTACCAACTGAGTGTGTGAGATGAATCGGCCAGCTAAAAAAAGTCTTACTTTCTGTACTGTCCAACTCACTTGAGATTAAGGAAATATATATGAAAACAAAGAACGCTTCTCTGTAGCTGATGACACCAGTTAATGTTATTTATCTGCTGTTAGAGACGACTTCAAAAAAAAAAAAAATGGGAACTTACATGTACATGATTCCACTTAGGCTTCAAAGGAAATTAATAAACTTTACATAATCTTAACAAAAAACAACATATTTTCTGTAGGGAGACAAATAAATTAACAAAAGTGATTGCAAATAAAAGAGCAGCTATAAATAATGATTAAAAAATATAGTTATAGAAACTTCCTGGCAGGAGGGACAGAAGGGCACGAAGGGAAAAACTTTCAAACAATTCCATTATATGTCTCCAAACACAATCGTGACAAACACGTGAGTCTCTTAATGCTGACTCTTGGAAGCTCTGATATTTATCATTTGTGTTACATAATTAAAGTTTAAACGCCTGTACATAGTAGCATTATTGCTCATACCTTTAAACTGAAGTATGTGGGTGCTCCAGAAATAAATACAAAATTTATCTGTTTAAGAAGCAGATAAAAATTACTTGATGCCTTCCAAACAGACAGTATATATCCCAGATGTGTGTTAAGTTCAGAGAAATACAAACAGCAAAAAACGTTTTCCTATACCTCAGTTCCCAAAACGTCTGAAGATAGACGTTCACTGTGCGTATTGTATCACAGACACAGTCCCTTTGACTGTTAAGAGATATCACTAACCCCGCCCAAATATGTAAACAGCCATGCATGAGCAGAGCCTATTAGATGGAGGGGGTCCGACACATCGGTTCCAGTCATTCCACCAGGAAGACGGTACACGGCTCGTGTTGTCTGTAGTTCAACCATGCGTAGGCGGTCAATACCGCGGTTCGATCGCTTCAGCATTATTACTTTGTGCCAGGAAGGGATCTCAAGAGGGGAAGTGTACAGGCGTCTCGGAGTGAACCAAAGCGATGTTGATCGGACATGGAGGAGATAAAGAGAGACAGGAATTGTCGATGGCATGCCTCACTCAGGCCGCCCAAGGGCTACTACTGTAGTGGATGACCGCTACCTACGGATTATGGCTCGGAGGAACCCTGACAACAGCGCCACCATGTTGAATTATGCTTTTCGCGCAGCCACAGGACGTCGTGTTACGACTCATACTGTGCGCAGTAGGCTGCATGAAGCGCAACTTCACTCCTAACGTCCGTGGCGATGTCCATCTTCGCAACCATGACACCATGCACAGCGGTACAGATGGGTCCAACAACATGCCGAATAGACCTCAGGATTGAAATCACGTTATCTTCACTGGTGTGTGTCGCATATACCTTCAACCAGACAATAGTCGGAGACATGTTTGGAGGCAACCCGGTCAGTCTTAGACACACTGTCCAGCGAGTGCAGCAACGTGGAGGTTCCCTGTTGTTTTGGGGTAGCATTACATAACGGCTGTAAGATACGTGAATTCCATCCACCGACCGATAGTGCAACCGTGTCGGCATTATATTGGCGAGGCGTTCGTCTTCATGGACGACAATTCACGCCCCCATGGTGCACATCTTGTGAATGACTTCCTTCAGGATAGCCGGCCAGTGTGGCCGTGCGGTTCTAGGCGCTTCAATCTGGAACCGCGCTACCGCTACGGTCGCAGGTTCGAATCGTGCCTCGGGCATGGATGTGTGTGGTGTCCTTAGGATAGTTAGGTTTAAGTAGTTCTAAGTTCTAGGGGACTGATGACCTCAGATGTTAAGTCCCATAGTGCTCAGAGCCATTTTTTTCCCTTCAGGATAACGACATCGCTCGACTAGAGTGGCCAGCATAGTCCGGACATGAACCCTATCGAACATGCCTGGGATAGATTGAAAAGGGCAGTTTACGGGCGACGTGACCCACCAACCACTCTGAGGGATCTACGCCTAATCGCCGTTGAGGAATGGGACAATCTGGACCAACAGTGCCTTGATGAACTTGTGGATAGTATGCCACTATGAATACAGGCATGCATTAGTGCAAGGGAACGTACTACTGGGTTTTAGAGGTACCGGTGTGTCCAGCAATCTGGACCAACTCCTCTGAAAGTCTCGTTGTATGGTGGTACAACATTGTGGTTTTCGTGAGCAATAAAAACGGCGGAAATGATGTTTGTGTTGATCAATATTCCAATTTTCTGTACAGGTTCCGGAACTCTCGGAACCGAAGTTATGCAAAACTTTTTTGGTATGTGTAGTGTTGATGGGGTTTGATAGATTTATACCCAACAAATAAGAGACGGAACATATTCCCCATAGTGCACAAAACAGGTTAGAACACTGTTTTGGAAGCATTCCACAGTTAACAGACTGAAATAGAGAAGCTCAAAATTTATCGTTGATTTCGGTGTGCACCATTTCTACTAGTTCTCATAACAAAACTCTGTCTCGAAATCCACCAGATAAACGCAAAGAGATTCTTGTCGTATGTGAAGTACACCTGCAGCAAGGCACAATAAATGACTTCAGTGAACGATAGCAACGGTCATGTTACTACAATAGTGCCTCGAAAGTGGAATTACTAAACAAGTTTTCCCTAAGTTCCATCACCAAACATGATTTAGTTTATATTCCAGAGTTCGAATCGAGAATAACAGTCACCGTGAATAACTCGTAAGTATGAGCACGTGCTGAAAAGCAATGAACCCGAATTTCTTAGGTGAAGACATAACTTTTTAAATCAAACAAGCATTGTTAACATTTTTCATCTTTACTCTTTTTGCCCCCATATTTGAAGCTCTCTGCTTCCAGATGGCTATGAACTGATCCGTGTAACATGGTAGTGTGTAATGGATCTATGCTGGTGCGTAAGACAAATAATGTTGTAATCCAGTTGCGAATTCGAAGAGTTCTTCCACGCTTTGAGCACCCTGTGGTTCAGCAAGGCAATGGCAGACGAAACAGGAACGCTGCGACATCGGCAACAATCCGACGCATTGGTTTCATTGTCATCAATCATTCTCCACACAGTTCCCACTTGACCGTATTCGATTTTTTTTAGTATCCAACACTTACGGAACAACTGCAAGGACTTCACTTTGATAGTGATGAAGCGGTGCAAAGAGAGATAAAGTGCAAGAAAAGGTGAGGTTGGGACTCCGTCAACAATGTGAAACATTCTGCAGTGACGCTATCAGTGGGCTAATCTGTCGTTGGGAGAAATGTGTTCATCGCCGGGATGATTACGTTGAAAAATAAATTTATTGACATGAAGAATAAAGTTGTGGATTATTTTAAGTTAAAAATCTCTAAGAGTTTTCAAAGAAAAAATCGTAAGCATTACTCTCCAATTACGCCCTCGTACGTAACATTAATGTAGTGCAACAAGTTAATTCACTTAATGAAGGCGACTCTTCTGGTCTAGAATGTGTAGGGTTCACCATTTAGGTTACTTCCAAAGTATGCTGATGTAACAGATCGATACTTAAAAATTATATACAAGTTAATATTGCCACCACCTGTTTGTGACGTCAACGTGTAATAACCAAACACAGAGGGCAGATGGCAGCAGTGGGAGCATGTAAAGCGTGTTTGGTAACGCGAAAAACAGTACAGTCGTTGGCGAGATGCGAAAACATAGCGATTTATCTGGTGTGCAAAAGGGCATAGTCGTTGGCTTTTGGGCCAAGGATGAAAGCACTTACGAATTAGCTAAGTGCTTAAACTTATACGGTGCCGCCGTGGTCGATTATACGGTAACTGTGGTGCACCACAGGCCAGAGATGACGGGGCTGAACGACGACTAAGGAGATGTGTGCGAATATACGGCAAGATCAACAACAGTAGAAAACTGTATAATGGGAATAGGATACATTATTAATAGAAACGTAGGGCAGAGAGTGATTTACTACGAATTTTTCAGTGATGCGGCTGTTCTTATCAAATTTGATAGCAACGCAACGGTGACCACATTAGCTGAGGTATACATGTAGAAGTCGCAAGCAGAATATGAAGGGAAACTGAAAATACATTAGAATATCGAACATGCAATTCAATATGTGGAGGGAAACGATAACCTGATTGTCAACCGTCATGGAGGACTGAAAAGCTGTTTTAGGGGAAGGAGTAAAAGAAAGGGTTACTGCAGAATATGGATTGATAATAGAAATGAGAGAGGAGAAAAACTAATGGAGTTCTGCCATAAATTATATCTACTAACAGTGAACAGTCCTTTCAAGAACCGCACGAGGAGCAGTACACTTGGAAAAATCCCGGAGACACGGAAATGAATTACATAATGATTAGATAGTGGATTGTGAGGCGTACCCAAGGGTAGATACAGACAGAGATGATAATTTAGTAGTGTTTGAAAGAAGACTAAATTTTAGGAGAAGCATCTGGAAGGACCAGTGTGGAAGGAAGTCGGAAACTGAATTATTGACAAATGGTGATGGACATTTGAAATTCACTATACGGAATGCAATAATGGGCAGTTCAGTTGAAGAGGAGTGAACGTCTCTACCTAGAACAACGACATATTTCAGACAGACAACCTAAGGAGCAAGGAAAGTAACTGCCGAGGATCGTTGGGTAACAGGAAGAAATATTTCAACTGAAGGAAGGAAGTACAAACATCTTCAGGGAAAGACAGGAATACAAAAATATGAGTCACTGTCGAATTAAATAAAGGAGAAGTGCTGGGAAGCCATGGCGAAACGACGCCAGGAAAGATGTGAAGAAATAGAAAGAGGAATGATCGACGGAACGACTGACTCAACATACAGAAAAGTCAAAACAACGCTCGGTAAGGATGGCAACATTAATAAGACTTCAGTGTTAAACTCAGTGAAAAGAACGGATACGTGGTAAGAGTACATTGAAGGTCTGTAGAAGGGGAATAATTTTCTGATGACATGATAGAAGGAAGTGAAGGTGACGTGGAAGAGATATGGTATCCAATATTAGAATCAGAATTAGATGATCTGTGGAAGACTTGAGATCAATTTAGGCGGAAGCGATAGATAATGTTCCACTGAAATTCCTTGAGTCACTGTTCACATTATTGCGTAGAATCTATGAGATAGACTATATGTCATTACATCTTCAAAAAAATATCATCTACAAAAATCCCGAAAATTGCAAGAGCAGATTAGTGCGATGAC
Organism: Schistocerca cancellata; assembly: GCF_023864275.1. Classification (NCBI taxonomy): domain Eukaryota; kingdom Metazoa; phylum Arthropoda; class Insecta; order Orthoptera; family Acrididae; genus Schistocerca; species Schistocerca cancellata. The sequence continues at coordinate 278,394,240 of NC_064628.1, forward strand.
TATCGCACAATCAGCTTGAAAGCTCATGCACCCAAACCTCTGACGAAAATTATATGCAGAATGACGGTAAACAAAATTGAAGATCTGTTAGATGTCTATAAGTTTGGCTTTAGAAAAAGTAAAGACTCTAGAGAGCCAGTCCCGACGTTTCGCTTGGTAACGTAAGAAAGGCTGCAGAAAAACAACGCAGATTCATAGTATACGTCGAAAAGGTAAAAGCGTTCGACAAGGTAAAATTGACCTAGTTGTTTGAAATTCTGAGGACAGTGGGAGTGAACTATAGGAAAAATTGGGTTATATTCAATAAGTACAAGAACAAAGAGGGGATAATAAGACCGGAAGGCAGAAAACGAAGTGTTCGAATTGAAGAGAGAGGTTACTGAGGGACGCAGTTTTTCGCCCCTAATGGCTTGCCAGTACCGCCGCATTAAATCCTACCGAACACGGGTAACATGCGTTTTCTGCACTTCCACGTGCACCAAAGACCATCCGGCAGATATCAACCGCTCTGGTGGAGGAATGGTACACCCTACCACATGACCTCCTTTCAAACCTTGTGGCAGGCACGGGAACATATTGCCTACCGTTGTGATCGCACACAATATGAAGAACCATGACCCTATCTTCAGTGCAATTATTGTCTTTGAAGAAAACTTACATTTCTCCGGGTCTCATTGCGAAATTGTTTCAGTTACATTCTGTACACTACTGTAGCAGTTCTTTCTATGTATGGTCCTAGATTCATCGGGCTAAGTACATTTTCAGTGACACGTTACGCGAATACTACTATTTTTCCGTAAGATTTCCTCACCCGTGTGTATTCATCGCATTATGCTATTGCCATCACCCCTAGATGAGATTGATATCAAGCCCCTTGACCATCCATGAATTGGCAAGGTCTCTGAATAGCACAGTTCTACAAATGAAATAGAAAAGGCAGAGTTGAAATTCGCCGATGATTCAGAATTTTCGGTGCATATTTAAAATGTAGGTAGCTTTTTTAGTGAACTGGAAAATAATCATTTATGAAAGTGCGTGTGTGTCTTTTGATAAATAATTCAGATCATTGGGATACTTTTGAATACGATGCAAATTTCAGATTGAATAATTTTGAACGTGACCAAGATGGTTACTTTGGGATTGGCTGTTTCGTTTTGTCGCCTGTAAAATACTGGAATCTGAATAGAGTAGAGGTATAGAGAGGGAAGCGGAAGTGAGATAAGGTGTGCTTAAGGTCGAATGCCAACGATGGTGTCATGTGTCTGCCCCTGCCCCTGCATGAACAGTGCACAAAGGGGCAAAGATCAATTTGTGTCTCAAAAGTAGGTAGCTCTCCCATTAACTCATGCAAATATAACCGAACGAACTGAAAACGCTTGTAAGGTATTGATGAGGAGAGAGTATCACTTCGTGAGAAATGCTTCAAAGGAGGATAAACAAACGTATCAAAGTCAAAAATAATAACTTCGAACATCGCCGACAGCAATACTTTTTCTGGAACAGTAATTACTCCATGTTTTGTAAAAATACATCACTATATAATAAATGGAAATAAGTAGTTCTGTATGATGTCATTCATTGTTTCTCGCAGAAAACGAATAATCAGTTTAAATAAATAGGGGTTCCTGTCGTAAAAAATAATGTTTTTTTCACCGACAACAATATGCAGTAGAAACCGAAAAATGCAGTATTTTCGGTACTTATCATTGATGCGAATTTATTCTTTTCTGTTTTCTTGTGGAAAATTCGAGAGATACTTTCATGATTCATGTTCTCTATTACTTAACTGTGCATTAGTCTACTATTACAATAGCTGAACAGTACCGCTTGTAAGTGGTCTGACCTCTTCTATAATATGGTTTATTAGTGGAAATAAAATTGTGCGCTAATTTGGAGAAACTATGCCTTATAATAAACCAAGTAATGACCCAAGTAAATAATGGAATCTGCCGTAACATGGCTAATGAAAGTTCACAGTGCAGAGCACACTTACGTTAATTGTGCAACGTAAATTAAGTAGGAGTTGAGTTTATAGACTGTACAGGAATAAAGCAAGGCCGGCCGGAGAGGCCGAGCGGTTCTAGGCGCTACAGTCCGGAACCGCGCGACCGCTACGGTCGCAGGTTCGAATCCTGCCTTGGGCAGTATTCCTTAGGTTAGTTATGTTTGTTTTAAGTTTTAGGTGACTGATGACATCAGAAGTTATGCGGCTGGTCCCAGCGGAGGTTCGAGTCCCCCCTCGGGCATGGGTGTGTGTGTTTGTCCTTAGGATAATTTAGGTTAAGTAATGTGTAAGCTTAGGGACTGATGACCTTAGCAGTTATGTCCCATAAGATTTCACACACATGTGAACATGTGAACCTCAGAAGTTAAGTCCCATATTGCTCAGAGCCATTTGAGTCATTTTTTTGAACTAATAAAACTGAAAATCTTGGCATAGAGTTGACTGATTGAACAGTAGTACAGCTCTAAATCATTTATAATTATTCCATGAACTGGCAGGATTCCGTGGCGCACTTTCAGGCTTTCGCTAATTTAGGCAGAGTATTTCCCACGTTTATCGTCGGAGGCGCTGAAGATCAGGTTTTGAACTTCGTTGCTGGTGGCGCCCTCGCAGCACTGACGGCAGACAGCACAGCCGCCGGAAGCCCGAGGCTGTGGTCGCAATTAAAAACGATTAAAAATCATTATCCGTTTAGCATTCTCGACTGTCTTAGTGACTTTTTGTTTGCATTGATATGCAAATTGTTCTAAAAGGCTAACATTACCAAAGTCAATATCCTGAACACTTTTCTCACTACAGTGAGTGCCAGCTGAATGGGTTACTCTTTTAAACATTTTTCAATTGCTCGACCTGTCTCCTCAATGTATTGTTCAGCACATTTGCACGTAATTTCATATATTCCAACGCTCCAGAAGTTGGGGCTGGTCTTCCGCCGGTATTAAAACAGCTTTTGTTACATGATTTCTGAAAAAAAAGTTGATTCATCTTTTCGTCGCAGTAACTTTCCGTTCCAGTACTATCTGTTCAAAAATGGTTCAAATGGCTCTGAGCACTATGGGACTCAACTTCTGAGGTCATTAGTTCCCTAGAACTTAGAACTAGTTAAACCTAACTAACCTAAGGACAGCACACACATCCATGCCCGAGGCAGGATTCGAACCTGCGACCGTAGCGGTCTCGCGGCTCCAGACTGCAGCGCCTAGAGCCGCACGGCCACTACGGCTGGCATACTATCTGTGACACACTAATTTTTTAGATGGCGTTTAGTCACGACCAGACTCTCAATTCATTGACGCGACACTAATGATATTACTTTACCTTTAGGCATCAGCATTTCGTTGTTAATACGTATGGTATAGTGCTTCTAAGTCGCTAGTGTTCCAATGAGTCATTAGCGAAACACGTTTGGTGACACATATGTAGACGATAGCACCTGTTACGTATATAGCAACGCAGCAGGTATATAGACAAAAGCTCTTCGATACTCACTGTCAGAAGATCAGGAAAAACTCTCCTCACTGACACATATGAAACGACATCACTCCATCGAAAATCACGGTCGTCGCCAAGGCCGATCCAAGAAACCAGCATCAGCACCCAAAATAACGAGGGTGTTGTAGTCAACAGTAACACAAATTCAAGAAATTTCTGTTTATATTTTCATTTTAATGGCATTGTAGAATCAGAAGACTGTAAAATTAAAAAGAATCCAATTATGTCAACACACAACAGTAACACAGAACAGGACACTCATCCCTCAACACGAACACAAAATGGCACAGCACAACGTACCATGACCGACTTAACAGCATCAAAAAACATGAAATTAACACATCTAGCAAGAAAAATTGCTTAACACAAAGGTAATTAAGAATTGTTACAACAGAAAGATAAATACGAAAACTCGGGAATACGTTAACTAAAATTTAATAACTGCAACTAAAAACATATTGGGATTACTGCAAGAAACCTCAATACCAGTTCCAGAAAAACATAAAAGGGATATGAAGAGTGAATTTACACACTCCATGTATGCAGGACATCACCACCAGGGTGGGATAAAAAGACACAGGCCAGTTTTATGCAGTAACAACAAAGGAAACGGAATGCTCACTCTGCAGGAAGAATATTTAATACAGAACGGCGTAAATAAAGATTAAAATATGATAAATGACAAAAAAGCGGAAGTCCCTCCATTCCCAATCGAACAACCAAAATCTCCAACTTCCATAAACCGTCAGTCAGTCTGACAGTGTGAGCAAGACCATGTGTAAAGTGCTAGATTGAAAGTTATGTGCAGTGTAATGTCTGCAAGTGATCCATGAATGGGAAATCTGTACTATATGCATCTGGTACATCCAGAAGAAAACATGGGTACATGACGAGAACATCAAATGGGTACATGTATAAACAATTATCTGTAAACAGATAATTTAATTCAGCTGCTAAGAATTACTACAGACCCATCAAAATATGTATAGATGATTAATCTTTGTATAATAGACGAGTGGTGATGCCTAGCATGAATGGACGAGATGTGTCTGGCTGACAAATAAAACACTGAGTTGTAAATCACGGAACTTTTTCTTATCTATATGATAATGCATAATAATGCACCTGTCGCAACAGAGAATGTAGAATGCCTATTACTGATGTGTTATTGCCCTCTCGGCTTGAACTAGTGAACAAACGAGCTATTGCGGAAGGTCTGAATTTACAGAATACCTTGTCAGTGTTGTATGCCTACATAGCACGGCCACAAGCACTGTGAAAGCACGCTGCACTGAGCATCAAAGTTGTACTCGTCTTTTGCAACAGTCAAGTCCGCGATTGCCGCACACTGTACTTCCACTGGACATTCAATAGTGTATTATAGAACTGTATTTCTCACAACAGCAAAATCGTTTTGGGACTCCATTATTAAATGGTACGTGGAAATGCGCCTGGCGGAAAATATGATGAACCGTGATAGCGGTTACCTGTTGGACAGTGCTTGGGGCCCCAACTTCTAATGGAAGAGGAGAATTTGCCAACGGCAGCGGCGAGCGGTATTGCAGAAGACAGCTGAGTTCCGCGGTTCCACCAGCGAGGGCGCTGCCGCCGGGATGTGTTGTCCGTCTGTCAAATTTAATTTTGGCGCAAGCGCAGAATACTCGCACCGCGCCATATAGGCCGGAACGGAGCATGTCTTCGTCAGTCTTCGAGGGCTCACCTGCAGCGAGAAAGGTGTGTCGCCCACAGACAGCTCTCTCAAACTCGTCTATGACAAGAGGTCACCACACCAAGTCAGAAGCCGAAGATTCACGTAACCTTAAACCACCCGACCTGTTGTTATTGTTGTGGTCTTCAGTCCTGAGACTGGTTCGATGCAGCTCTCCATGCTACTATAACCTGTGCAAGCTTCTTCATCTCCCAGTACCTACTGCAGCCTACGTCCTTCTGAATCTGCTTAGTGTATTCACCTCTTTTGGTATCCCCCTACGATTATTACCCTCCACGCTGCCCTCCAATACAAAACTGGTGATCCCTCGATGTCTCAGAACATGTCCTACCAACCGATACCTTCTTTTACTCAAGTTGTGCCACAAACTTCTCTTCTCCCAAATTCTATTCAATATCTCCTCATTAGTTATGTGATCTACCCATCTAATCTTCAGCATTGTTCTGTAGCACCACATTTCGAAAGCTTCTATTCTCTTCTTGTCTAAACTATTTATCGTCCACGTTTCACTTCCATACATGGTTACACTAAATAGAAATACTTTCAGAAACGACTTCCTGACATTTAAATCTGTACTCGATGTTAACAAATTTTTCTTCTTCAGAAACGCTTTCCTTGCCATTGACAGTCTACATTTTATACCCTCTCTACCTCGACCATCGCCAGTTATTTTGCTCCCCAAATAGCAAAATTCATCTACTATTTTGTCTCATTTCCTAATCTAATTCCCTCAGCATCACCCGACTTAATTCGACTACATTCCATTATCCTCGTTTAGCTTTTGTTGATGTTCATCTTATACCCTCCAGTCAATACACTGTCCATTCCGTTCAGCTGCTCTTCCAAGTCCTTTTCTGTCTCTGACAGAACTACTATGTCATCGGCGAACTTAAAAGTTTTTCATTTCTTCTCAATGGATTTTAATACCTACTCCGAACTTTTCTTTTGTTTCCTTTATTGCCTGCTCAATATGCAGATTGAATAACATCGGGGATAGGCTACAACCCTGTCTCACTTCCTTCCCAACCACTGCTTCCCTTTCATACCCCTCGACTCTTATAACTGCCATCTGGTTTCTGTACAAATTGTAAATAGCCTTTCCCTCCCTGTATTTTACCCCTGCCACCTACAGAATTTGAAAGAGAGTATACCTATCAACATTGTCAAAAGCTTTCTCTAAGTCTACAAATGCTAGAAATGTAGGTTTGCCTTTCCTTAATCTTTGTTCTAAGATAAGTCGTGGGGTCAGTATTGCCTCACGTATTCCAACATTTCTGCGGATTCCAAACTGATCATCCCCGACGTCGGCCTTTATCAGTTTTCCATTCGTCTGTAAAGAATTTGTGTTAGTATTTTGCAGGTCTGACTTACTAAACTGATAGTTCGGTAATTTTCACATCTGTCTACTCCTGCTTTCTTTGGGATTGGAATTATTATTTTCTTCTTGACATCAGAGGGTATTTCACCTGTCTCATACCTCTGGCGCACCAGATGGTAGAGTTTTGTCAGGACTGGCTCTCCCAAGGCTGTCAGTAGTTCTAATAGAATGTTGTCTACTCCGGGGGCCTTGTTTCGACTCAGGCCTTTCAGTGCTCTGTCAAACTATTTACGCAGTATCATGTCTCCCATTTCATCTTTATCTACATCCTCTTCCATTTCCATAATATTGTCCTCAAGTACGTCGCCCTTGTATAGACTCTCTATACACTCCTTCCACCTTTCTGCTTTTCCTTCTTTGCTTAGAACTGGGTTTCCATCTGAGCTCTTGATATTCATGCAAGTGGTTCTCCTTTCTCCAAACGTCTCTTTCCTTTTCCTGTAAGCAGTATTTACTTTACCCCTAGTGAGATAAGCCTCTACATCCTTACATTTGTCCTCCAGACATCCCTGCTTAGCCATTTTGCACTTCCTGTCAATCTCATTTTTGAGACGTTTGCATTCCTCTTTGCCTGCTTCATTCACTGCATTTTTATTTTTCTCCTTTCATCAATTAAATTCAATATTTCTTCTGTTACCCAAGGGTTTCTACTAGCCCTCGTCTTTTACCTATTTGATCCTCTGCTGCCTTCACTATTTCATCCCTCAAAGCTACCCATTCCTCTTCTACTGTATTTCCTTCCCCCATTCCTGTCAATTGTTCCCTTATGCTCTCCCTGAAACTCTGTACAACCCCTGGTTCTTTCAGTTTATCCAGGTCCCATCTCCTTGAATTCCCACCTTTTTGCAGTTTCTTCAGTTTTAATCTACAGTTCATAACCAATAGATTGTGGTCAGAGTCCACATCTGCCCCTGGAAATGTCTTACAATTTAAAACCTGGTTCCTAAATCTCTGTCTTACCATTATATAATCTATCTGATACCTTTTAGTATCTCCATGGTTCTTCCATGTATACAACCTTCTTTCATGATTCTAGGACCAAGTGTTAGCTATGATTAAGTTATGCTCTGCGCAAAATTCTAGTAGGAGATAGTAGGAGCAATCCACTAAATTACAGGCCCAAATCGTTAACGTCGATATGCTGCAGGATTTTGGACCATATATTGTGTTCGAACGTTATGGATTACCTCGAAGAAAACGGTCTATTGACACACGGTCAACATGGGTTTAGAAAACACAACTAGCTCTTTATTCACATGAAATGTTGAGTGTTATTGACAAGGGATATCAGATCGATTCCGTATTTCTGGATTTCCGGAAGTCTTTTGACACTACCACACAAGCGGCTAGTAGTAAAATTGCGTGCTTATAGAATATAGTCTCAGTTATGTGACTGGATTTGCGATTTCCTGTGAGAGAGGTTCGTAGAAATTGACAGAAAGTCATCGAGTACAACAGAAGTGATTTCTGGCGTTCCTTAAGGTGGTGTTATAGGACCTTTGCTGTTCCTTTATCTTTATAAACGATTTGGGAGACAATCTGAGCAGCCGTCTTAGGTTGTTTGCAGATGCCGCTGTCGTTTATAGACTAATAAAGTCATCATAAGATCAAAACAAACTGCAAAACAATTTAGGAAAGATATCTGAATGGTGCGAAAAGTGGCAGTTGACCCTAAATAACGAAACGTGTGAGGTCATCCTCATGAGTGCTACAAGAAACTTGTTAAACTTCGGTTACACGGTAAATCAGTCTAATCTAAGAGCCGTAAATTCAACTAAATACCTAGGTATTACAGTTACAAACAACTTAAATGGGAAGGAACAAGTAGAAAACGTTGTGGGGAAGGCTAACCAAAGACTGCGTTTTCTTGGCAGGACACTTAGAAAATGTAACAGACCTACTAAGGTGACTGCCTACACTACACTTGTCCGTCCTCTTTTAGAATACTGCAGTGCGCTGTGGGATCCTTACCAGATAGGACTGACGGAGTACTTTGAAAAAGTTCAAAGAAAGGCAGCACTTTTTGTATTATCGCGAAATATGGGAGAGAGCGTCACAGAAAAGATACAGGATTTGGACTGGACATAATTAAAAGAAAGGCGTTTATCGTTGCGACAGAAACTTCTCACGAAATTCCAATCACCAACTTTCTCCTCCGAATGCGAAAATATTTTGTTGACACCGATCTCCATAGGGAGGAACGATCACCACGATAAAATAAGGGAAATCAGAGCTCGTACGGAAAGATATAGGTGTTCCTTGTTTCCGCGCTCTGTACGCGATTGGAATAATTGAGAATTGTGAAGGCCGTTCGATAACCCCTCTGCCAGAGGCATAAATGTGATTTGCAGAGCATCCATGTAGTTGTAGATTCCGCATTTGCCACAGTCATATTTGCAAAGTGTTCAACAAAGACGGGCTGGCGGCACGGGTGAGGAGGGGGGGGGGGGGTCTGGTCTGTTACCGACCTGGTTCATCTTAGATAGACCCTTTGCCGTTTTATTCATGCATGTGTGATGTGTGATTACTCTAAAACATAATTATGATGTTCAAGCGCATTATACGAATTGTATACACACACTGAATGAATTATTACGAATTGTATTAAACGTGACGAGGGCATGGTTTTTAATTTAACTCAATAATGTGGCACTATGGTCTGAATCAAGTATACAAACGCTACTTAAGCTAATTATGACTAAATCTAAATACTAATGATTTATTTAACTCTACTTGCCCTAATTCTACACTGCCTTTTTTTTTTTGTAGTAGTAGTGGTAGTAGTAGTAGCGTAGCGTATCTGTGCGGCATGTTCCCCGTATTGGATACTAAAATTGATATTACTGAAACCAACTGAAACCTCTGCAATTCCGCTGCGTCGAAATCATTACCTCAGGACGAAGGTTGGTTTCATTGACATCCTCTATGCCACCCCATGAGCTCTTTTCGTGTCGACTCTGAGTTTCTGACCTCCATCGCAGAGGCGTCAAGAAAATGGTTGACATGTGCTTAAGTGGGAGCGTGATGACGTGCCCATTGTGCGAAACATCCAAGGTGGCGTTGAGCGGAACTGTAGTGATATTTGGTGCTAACGTAACATCATTAACCCTCCTTGCAACAGGCGTGAACTGGTCTCTGTCTTCCTTTTCTCCTGTGTCGACACCTTGTTGTCTGCAGCGTCTCCGAGCCAGAGACTAACGTCGCCGGTCGCCACGCATCTTCATCTTTACGGAGTAATGTTGCAGGTAGCTCAGAGCAAAATTTCAACCTTCTACAATGCAATGGTAACAGTTACGAAATTTCGAAAAAGTGATCATTTAATTCTGTAGTACAGTATAGTGTGATGTTCTTGGAGAACGGAAAACTTCTCTATAAAAAGCAACTTCAATTCCACTAACAGAGATCTTGCGAAATAGATCGCTCTGTCCCTCCATTAGGTCCCCAGCGCTGTAAATACCGGTGTTCTGGTTGATGCCATGTTCCTCGACTTCAGGTAGGCAGTTGAAATTGTCCCGCACTGCCGTATAGTGAAAAAGATACGAGCTTAGCGAGTATCGGACCAGATTTGCGACTGGACAGGAGACTTCGTTGCAGACAAAACCCAACACGTCGCTCCTAACGGGACGGCATTGAGAGATGTAAATGTAACTTATGGGCTACCCCAAGAAAGTGTGGTAGAAACGTTACTGTTTACAAACTATGTAAATGATTTTGCAAAATGCGTCGGAAGCTCTTTAAGGCTGTCCGCAGAGGATGTGGTTGTACGTCAGAAGGTATCAAAGTCAGCGTGCAGTTTCGATTTCCTGAATGAGCTACAGGGGATTGATGAATAGAGCAAGCAGTTGATCCTAAACGTAAGTAAATGTAAATACTGCGCATACAGGAAAAGAAATCCACTACTGTACAACTGCACTATTGATGGAAAATTGCTGCAGACTACAACACTGTAAAATGTCTAGGAGTACCTATCCGGAGTGACTTTAAGTGGAATAACGAAATGAAACAAAAAGTAGGAAAGCCACATGCCATATGGGGATTCATAGGGGGTATCTTAAGGATTTGGAATTCATCCATTAAAGAAGCGATTTACAAGGCGCTTGTTCGAGCTGTCTTTGAATATTGTTCACCAGTCTGGGACCCTTACTAGGTAGACTGATGAAAGAAATAGAGCATTCCCAACGAAGAGGACGCATTTCATGATTGGTACGCTTAGTCAGCACAAGAGCGTTACGGAGGTGCTCAACAAATTCCCTGAGCAGACGCTGCAAGAGATGTGTTGTGCATCACGGAGAGGTTGACTACCGATATTTCGAGACATTCCTGGAAGAATTGGACGACATATTACTTCTTCCCGCATATATCTCGAAAAATGACCACAACGAGAAAATGCGCGTATTTAGAGCTAACACAGAGCCTTACCGGCAATCATTCTTCACATGCGCCATTCGCAAATGGAACAGGCAGGGGAGGATCAGTTAGTAGTATTAGAAGTGCCCTCTTCCACACGCCATGAGGTGGCTTGCAGGATATTGATGTAGATGTAATTGTAGACTGGAATAGTCCAACAGCTCAGTGCAGTTATTATTTACGTGTGCCGCTTGTTGCCTCGGAAACTGATATCGTTCGTCGCCATAAAAGTGGGAAGGAAACCGTAACTCCCAAAATATGTAAATTACTACACGAAATGAAAGAGAGTAAAGATTATGGATCAAAGAACCAAAACACAAAGTTAAACCCGGCAGGAAACCGAAAGAATCTGTATGGTGCTCACACGAGGAATCAACTGGAATAAATAGATTCGACGACTTACTGTTAAATGCCCCATCCGGATATTGTGAGAATGCAAATAATTTCATAGTAAAAGTATGTAGTACATGAAGTTACAAACGTCTTTTCACTGTTGTTGATAAGCTTTCAAGCGGTCAGGATCATTTTCAGAATGAAATTGAAGCCGATACCCCATGAAATATTGTCACTGCTTAAAAGTTGGACACCGGATGAATATCAGGTTGTCAGATAACGAACAGAAGGGACAAGATCAAGCGAGTTATTGGGTACAATAATTTCCTCTCCCGTTCGTATAAAAGATCCACCGCATCAGCATTTATAAATTTCCTTTCATCTCGCCGTCACTTTTCAAGTAGCACTTCCATGGAATTCTATGTAAACTTTTCAATTTTGTATAAGGGGGTCCGATTGAAGTAACGAGAGGGCAGAGAAAGTCCAAATAACGGCTGTGGGACTCACGGACTGTTTGTTCAGAGCACGAGAAAGCTCTCTGCAAATGAAGATACTTGAGTCGGCACGAGAGCAAACCGACGCTGCTCATTTAGCTCAAGGTGCATTTCGGCTGTCAAGTAACTCACAGTGAGTGTCTGCAACTTTTCGTCTTTACGATTCCTCGGTTTATTCAATACACAACAAAGTAACATATCTTTTAAGTCTGATAAATTCTAGATTTATCAAACGAATCATTGATACCCATTGAGTTGGTTATTAATGCGAAGATCATGAGTCAATATAATTACTCTACGTGTACACTGACCTGAAACAATTTGAAACTTTTGTCTGATTCAGTCTTCCGGGGTATAATAACTAAAACTACCTACAACTACCAAAAACCACCAAAGACAAATTTCATGAAAAACTATTTTTTTCTAGACGGCGAAACAAGAAATATTTAATGGATAGATTTCGGCGTTTCTCCAATTATCGGAGCCATTTTTGGTAACGTCCGCACCTACCGCGACAATTCATCAAATTGTACCCCAATCCAGTTACAAACACGTAAATAGTTCTGCTGCTTGAGAGATACAACACCATAGAGCAAACAGTGCTACCTTCGGACAGAAAGAGTGAACAATTTTAAACGAAACTGCATAGATTAGAAAGTTGCGCAGAATAAATAAAGCGCAGGTCAAGTCATCGGAAAATTTCAGACACTAAATTATATCAGACTTCAATATTATCAAAAACTGGATATTGAGGAAGATTAAGGGTACTAAATATGAACTGCGAGCAGCGAAGAATAGCCGTTGTTGTGGCCTTCCACCTTATAAATAACCAACAGCAACGCGTAAACGTATCAACTTGGTCTTTGCATAACAACGTAAATTGTCTGACATAGAGCTAAGCAAGTTTTAAATCTAACCTTAAATTATTCCTTTTGTGCAGCTACTATTTTATGGAAGATTATTTATTTAAATTAGTTTTTTTGTGTAGTTGTGTGCCTAGGAAAAAATTAATATTTTCATAAATGTTAACCCTAGTCACTTATATATATGATATGTCTCTAACGAGTGAACTAGCTCACAGAATCAACGTTAAACTGTTCCCTTGGAGGTACACTGCAAACAAGACCAAGATGAGGATTCGTTGCAGTTTCATTCATCCCAACAACATTCTAACAATTTTGTCTCCTTCCACAGAACATTATCTGATCATCATCACAGCTTTAAACACTTCCAAGTGACCACCAATCTGATACTCATGATATTTAAATATTACTGGGACCAAACAGTGGGACACCATAATCTTACCATTTCTGCCTGTATGACTGATCCGATACAACACATTATTCTTCAATTGATATCAGGCCACATGTTCATTCGCCCACAACTCAGATTAAGCCAAGGATCTTATCTTGATACATCCGCACATTCTTATACAAGAGGCGCCAGTCCGTCTATTTAAGGCCAATCCGAAAGACAAGGTGTTACAAATGATATTCAGTAACCTGATCAATCGGGGCCTAATAGCATTAACACATCATTCGTCAAGCAAAACAGTTGCCTCGCAGACTCTCCTCATCGGTTTATGTGATATTTGCAACTTACTGAACATGTACCTCGAGCTCTGACTGGGAAGTAGACATAGGGACGAAGAGTGTCGCACGACACTCCCAACACAGAGCTAACAACTTCAGAATTATTATGCAGTAAACAAAGTGTGAGCAGCACGTCGAACATTGCTAACATACTTTGACAGGAGTTCTTGTTCGCCTTGTACGTGCATGCAGAGAAAAGTAAACACTTCTTTCAAGACAAGGGTTGGTGCAAATGTAGTGCAAACACTGACACTTACATTAACGAAACTATTGTCATTAGCCATAGACTGCTTCAGACACCTGTGAACCCTTGGATACCAAAGCTGATAACATCACTCCTCCATAGTAGGTATCCTGTACAAATTTTGGTCCAAAGTAGGTTGTATATATGACGACATCTATGACGTAATCGGTAAGCTGTCGTATCTCCCCACTGCTCCCCTCCCCTTGTGATGTCACGTACTGTTGCCAGATTTCTCCTAGCAGGTCGATTGCTTTGGGTACAAAGGTGAGTAATTAAAAAATAACACAGCTGTGCTACATGGTTTTCCCCCAACCACTCTTGTGATGCCACTGTGGAAGTTGCTGTCCAGAGCATAAATTGTTGGAAGATTCAAAAAACCAAGATGATGCATTGTCCTTTTGGTGGAAGTAGTTTACTTGTTCTCAATATGGAATTCAGGATGGCTTCTGGGTTTTCTCCTGACATCACTATAGAAGTAGGGCTGTTGTTCTAAGAACCAGCTGTTGGTAAATCTAAATGGTACATGTTTTCCAATGTAGCTCACTTGTGATAAACATACACTCCTGGAAATTGAAATAAGAACACCGTGAATTCATTGTCCCAGGAAGGGGAAACTTTATTGACACATTCCTGGGGTCAGATACATCACATGGTCACACTGACAGAACCACAGGCACATAGACACAGGCAACAGAGCATGCACAATGTCGGCACTAGTACAGTGTATATCCACCTTTCGCAGCAATGCAGGCTGCTATTCTCCCATGGAGACGATCGTAGAGATGCTGGATGTAGTCCTGTGGAACGGCTTGCCATGCCATTTCCACCTGGCGCCTCAGTTGGACCAGCGTTCGTGCTGGACGTGCAGACCGCGTGAGACGACGCTTCATCCAGTCCCAAACATGCTCAATGGGGGACAGATCCGGAGATCTTGCTGGCCAGGGTAGTTGACTTACACCTTCTAGAGCACGTTGGGTGGCACGGGATACATGCGGACGTGCATTGTCCTGTTGGAACAGCAAGTTCCCTTGCCGGTCTAGGAATGGTAGAACGATGGGTTCGATGACGGTTTGGATGTACCGTGCAGTATTCAGTGTCCCCTCGACGATCACCAGTGGTGTACGGCCAGTGTAGGAGATCGCTCCCCACACCATGATGCCGGGTGTTGGCCCTGTGTGCCTCGGTCGTATGCAGTCCTGATTGTTGCGCTCACCTGCACGGCGCCAAACACGCATACGACCATCATTGGCACCAAGGCAGAAGCGACTCTCATCGCTGAAGGAGACACGTCTCCATTCGTCCCTCCATTCACGCCTGTCGCGACACCACTGGAGGCGGGCTGCACGATGTTGGGGCGTGAGCGGAAGACGGCCTAACGGTGTGCGGGACCGTAGCCCAACTTCATGGAGACGGTTGCGAATGGTCCTCGCCGATACCCCAGGAGCAACAGTGTCCCTAATTTGCTGGGAGTGGCGGTGCGGTCCCCTACGGCACTGAGTAGGATCCTACGGTCTTGGCGTGCATCCGTGCGTCGCTGCGGTCCGGTCCCAGGTCGACGGGCACGTGCACCTTCCGCCGACCACTGGCGACAACATCGATGTACTGTGGAGACCTCACGCCCCACGTGTTGAGCAATTCGGCGGTACGTCCACCTGGCCTCCCGCATGCCCACTATACGCCCTCGCTCAAAGTCCGTCAACTGCACATACGGTTCACGTCCACGCTGTCGCGGCATGCTACCAGTGTTAAAGACTGCGATGGAGCTCCGTATGCCACGGCAGACTGGCTGACACTGACGGCGGCGGTGCACAAATGCTGCGCAGCTAGCGCCATTCGACGGCCAACACCGCGGTTCCGGGTGTGTCCGCTGTGCCGTGCGTGTGATCATTGTTTGTACAGCCCTCTCGCAGTGTCCGGAGCAAGTATGGTGGGTCTGACACACCGGTGTCAATGTGTTCTTTTTTCCATTTCCAGGAGTGTAGAATTCAAGATGGCTACTGTGTTTTCTACCCTGATGTCGCTATCTGGTATAAAGGATGTTTTATGAGTGAGTAAATCTAATTTTTCAAGCTCTAGTCATTCATTTTCTTTCATTCTACCATCTCACATATATTTTAAAGTAAGTTCCGAAACAGCTTCTTTAAACTAAGACATCAGCATGACAGTTGCTTAAACTTAGAGGAAAACTGGGCTCACATATCTTCAGCTGAAATAACACAATGTTATATCACATGTCAGATACCATTTAAAATTTCCCACCAAACTTAAACGTAGGTTGACAACTACTTAAATGGTGATGTGAGAGGAGAAACCCTATGAATTCCATAAGTAATTTGACTGCAGCAAATAGCCTCTCTAAATAAATCTACAAAATTATATCATGGTACCACACAAAGATATGACGTCATAAACATTGAGATGCACGACAAACTACTGCACTGCACATGAAGCATTGCTTATGACTGAAATATTGGTAGAACAGTTTACAAATAGTTCACACAATTACACGTTTTTCTTCTAACAACTTAGCACAATTTACAAATTGTTAAAGAAATGATACATTTTATGCACTTTAACTGCACCTGTCATCAATACCTATTTAGAATTCCCATATGAGACATAACATTAAATTAAAAGCGATATCTTTTGTTACGACACTCAGCATTGATTTTAACCTACTGTGCAGATGATACACACATTGTTTGTCAAATTAAATATATGACACAAGAACTGTTTGCAAAAAACCTCACATATGTCATGTGCAAACAACAGAAACTCTCACATTCAGAGTTTAAAGTCAGACACTCATGCAATTACAGTTATATAAATACAGTATGACCAGCTTGTCAATAATTCCACATACACACATATTTTCATCATACATATAATGCACGCACACACACACACACACACACACACACACACACACACACACACACACACACAAATGTACTGTACCACTCAAGTGAATGGTGTGTGTATAGCAGAGTTTTGATGCCATCAGCATAGATGACCCAAATGTCGTCTTAGCACAGCAGGCCAGTTCTGAGAAATAATGCGCTGTATATCTCATAAATTCATGATTGAACTGTTGCACTAAATGTGGAGCTGGCGACTGATCAACACCAACACAGCCCCAAAGGCACTTTAAGCAGTCTTCACTCACGACTGCCATTCCTGCTGCATGCCACTCATACTTCGGCCATCTATGGGTGGGATCATTTTCTGTATTAGAATGGAGACCTACATACTCCACAATCAGCATTAAATATGCCTTGTCTTTCAGCAGGCTGATAATCTTATTGTTACGCAGCTCTATGCCTTAAGGATTACCAGCCACATTACCAGATGCGTCAAATACATTGGTGTGACACACTATTAATTTATGTGGGTAGCAACCCTCATCCAACAGATGTGCTGCGAATACATAGAAAGAAAGATCCTTTATCATTTAGCTACAATATAGCAGGTCAGAAACTGGAAGCAGTTAATTCCATAAATTATCTGGGAGTAGGCATTAGGGGTGATTTAAAATGGAATAATAATGTAGAGTTGATCGTCGGTAAGAATTCATTGGAAGAATCCTAAGGAAATGCAGTCCAAAAACAAAGGAAGTAGATTTCAGTAAACATGTTCGCCCACTGCTTGAATACTGCTCACCGGTGTGGGATCCGTACCAGATAGGGTTGACAGAAGAGAGAGAGAAGTTCCAGCGGAGAGCAGTGCGCTTTGTTACAGGATCATTTAGTAATCGCGAGAGCGTTACGGAGATGATAGATAAACTCCAGTGGAAGACTCTGCAAGAGAGACGCTCAATAGCTCGGTACGGGCTTTTGTTGAAGTTTCGAGAACATACCTTCATCAAGGAGTCAAGAAGTATATTGCTTCCGCCTACGTATATCTGGCGAAGAGACCATGAGGATAATATCAGAGAGATTAGAGCCGAGAAGAAGGAATACCGACAATTTATCTTTCCACGAACAATACGAGACTGGAATAGAAGGGAGAACCGATCGAGGTGCTGAAAGTACCCTCCGCCACACACCGTCAGGTGGCTTGCGGAGTATGGATGTAAATGATTCCGTCTGTGTCCAAATAAAGTAATTTTTGATGTGCAAAATGGATGTTTGCAAACCCTGGAACTAGTACGTCTGAAGTTCAGTTAGGTTTTATGCACAATTACTCACATAACTAGGTTTTATGAACTCTGCCAAAACCTTTGCCATCTCCAGTGTGACGAAATCTTCGCTTAAAATTCGGCCTGATGATACGATGCCGCATTCCTTAACGTTTTTTCCAACAGGTAACTAAGTGAATTACACGATTTTCTCTAAAATTTTGCATAGTCAAGCTGAAAATCCCATTATTCGTAAGTTTATAAAAGTCTTAGCCCTCTTTGTTGTGTTTAAATCAATGGTTTTTTTTTTCAACTAGGGATACTGTTTGAAGGAAATGGTGTGGGTGAGTCTATCCAAGCTCAATCCGAACTTCAGACATATCTAGAGACTATCATAATGTAGTATGTACCGTGCCTTTCCCTCCAGTGTTGTCATCAGCTTCAGGTGGCATCCGTTATCTTGAATGTGGTACTCTGGGCATAGCAGCAGATCACTGTGTGTGTGTCATACATTGAATCTACTTATACATGTATCCTGTTGCAAATGAGCCAGCACATCTTTGACCTTTTTACCTAATCTGCTAAGCCGTAAGATCCCCCCTCAGCAGGTAGATGTGGCTCCATGGAATGCATGTGTAAGCTGTTTACATCCTAGTATATGATAGAACTTAAATCACTGTAATGTTCACACATTGATGGGTTATTTGCCTTGGCATTCCTGTGGATGCATTGGCAAATCCCCCCCCCCCTTTCCCCCCTCTGTCAAATAAGAAGAGTGTGTCAACATTAGACAAACATTCAATGTTGACAGGTAATGGGGATTTTGCCTCTCATATTAGCTGATGTCCTCAAGGCTAAGGGGCATCATATTTATAACATTTTGTATTATTCTGGATGTTTGGGCTTTATCTTATAATTTCTTTTTCAAGCAGTAAGTGACCATAAAAACAGTACTGATCTTTCTTGTCAGCCATATCCTTCACAAGACAGACCCCCACCCACATGTACTTCATCATACACGTGTATATAAACGTTCAAATATAGAATTCTATCAAAAGCTTTAGCTGAATCTCCTTGTTGGAATTTAAGCAGCTGGGTCTGTATTAGCTTTAGTGTAAAACTATGAAACCACTTAGCAATTGGCTGTCCTGTGACATCTCTTCATTATCATCTCAAATATGACATGCTTCGAGATGCCCTCATTGGGTGGAAAAGTAAACTTGCAACATGCTGTAGCACTGCACTTAATGGCAGGATAGCATAAATAATTTAAGACCTTGAATGTTCCATTTCCAGAACATGCAGACGCTCTTCAGGAAAAGAACTACATCTTGGTACCCCACCTTATAATGGATGCCGTTAAGCAAGACTCTGTTTCTAATTTTTCCTGGGAACACTGAAAATGGTAGTTCTTCACCGTCAGAACAGGTGGAAGAGCTGCTACTGGTTGATATCTGATTGGCACTAATACTATGAAGGTCCTGAAGGTCTTAGGTGTTGGTTATTGTGGTGCTGCTGGGAACAGCACTGACACTGATGGCACTGCTGCTCATCATGATAGATTGGTACATGGTGTGCGTGCCTCGCAATGGGACAAGCTGACTGCTACCATCCAAGGAAGTCAGGGTGCTGATGCTGGCATTCCTATTGCTGTTTGTGACGGGCCAGCCACTTTCTGTATCATAGCCACAGTCAGCATTGCAGTCATCAGCATTCATGATGGCCCTGATGCTGGTGACAGGCAGCAGCTCCAGTTCTTCTAGCATTTTTGAAACAACACAGCACAATAGTTCATATTTATCACAAAACTTAGGCACACAAACACACACAAACACAGACACAGACACATACACACAAATATAAAAGGATACTTACATAGAAACTCTCTGTCATCATTGTCATCATCACCACCAGGTTCCTGTGATGGCATTGCCAACATCTCAATATATGGGTTATTGTTTAACTGCCAGCCCAATTTCCTAGTGATTCTGTAAATTCTATGGGTGCAGGAACATTAACCAATGCTGAAACAGCAAGAATGATACTGTCTCAGTAAGAGATACGAGAAAAATACGGACACTAACACACATATGGACATACAGTAGACATGGTGCTGCCAGTATTTCAGTGCACCGAGTAATATTTACTCGCCATCCCTCCAATAACACTAAAGCAGTGAAAGGTGTGGGTAGTGCGATATCATAATTAAAAGATTCTGAAACAGTCTGAACGATGCCAGCAGTAAAATGTGACAAAATGTACAGACAGTCTCGCACGTGCAGGGAGACATACCATCATCATCAGGATCTTGGGATGGTGTACTGAAATCAGTCACATCAGGCTTGTGATGGCATAGCCACAGGGCTTGCCCTTAATGTATAATCATACATCAACCCTAAAACAACATAAGTCAATATGGTTCAAATGGCTCTGAGCACTATGGGACTTAACTTCTGAGGTCATCAGTCCCCTAGAACTTACAACTACTTGGACCTAACTAACCTAAGGACATCACACACATCCATGCCCGAGGCAGGATTCGAACCTGCGACCGTAGCGATCGCGCGGTTCCAGACTGTAACAGTCAATAAGTATCGAAAATACAGACAGATGCACATATAGAAAAAGTTTGGTGCCTACTATAACACCACCGTCCACTGCTACTGCTATACCATAACCTTAAAGTTGGAGGCATATCGTGTAATGAAACTATCTTGTTAAGGCAATTATGGTATAATGCAACAGTGCAGTATTACCCTCTGAAATGTATTCTGTTGTGTTGACCGTGATATACCTAACGGAGGTGGCTTATCGGAAGTGTAAGTCAGAATTACGTAAATATTTAATGTGTAATAAACAATAATTTACCTATCCACACTGTCCAAATGATAATAAAAACGATCTCTAGTCAAATTAGGCATTAGAATGAGTAACATTCTTGTTCAAGAAACAGAAAATAAGTAACTTAATTGCGCAAACACAGCCAATACTTTGTAGCACGAGAGTGCAATGAACTCTGGTACCTGCATATGTTTACGTTAAGGTTGGAGCTGACAGAGCAGAACAAACTATTTGCATAAATATAACAGATAACGATACACACTAGAACCTTCAGGACTTAGCCAAAATGAATGGTCTCAATAATATTACTATTAATATTCACTGTAGTATCATAAATTGGTTCAGTATTACTTTTCAAACATTTTTCTATCTGACAAAAAATTGTAAATGTAGTTCACTGTAAAATTATGAACTCGGCATAGTTTAAGTCTCTCTCAGCTAAATACTTTTCTATTTAGAATGAAAGTTAAATGTATTTCACTAACAAACAATTTCTTACTGACCTTTGAATAAAAGAAGTTACAGTTATCATAGATAGTGGTCTTTCTGTTAATCGTTATTTAGCTTAGCACAATAGACAAACTGTGAGTCCTGTTACACTATTAATAAGCACTTTCAGTACACAAGAGGAACCCAATACTGTACAGAGCTTGACAGGAATAGCAGGAGTAATCGAAATTTTCTATAACTAAGTAACTTTGTGCATTTTGACTACTGTCAATAGGGAGGGCCTTAATCTTGACCATTGTAGTAGAGCAAAATAAACGCATTTTCATTACGTTAGTGAAACAAGCACTTAACAAGCATGAACATGTATCTCTCAACAGTTGCAGTTCTGAACTTTTACTGCAGTGAAACACAAAATTGAGATATTTGTAAGATGCTTCCAACAAACAATATTAATTTTAGCACACTCTATTGCCACATTAACTTTAATATGCTTTTAATAAAGGACACTCAGTAAGCACTTTAGCGTAGGAGGGATCCTGAGTCGATATGTGACTGAGGATAAATCACGGTAGTACAAGAGTTCAGTTATAGGTTACCTCATATTTGAGTACACTATAACATACAATGAGCTGATCCTTCACTGTACATTACTGTAGTTCTTCTGTTCCATTACAGTGGTTGTGCAATGCGGTGGCGAGTGCATGTTGGTAGGTGTATTTGCAGGTAGTATTGCTGGACTCTGTCATTTCATGGTGGCGATGATAGATATCAATTACAACATAATTCCAGCTAGTTACTGCATCCATCCGAGGCTTTGGTACATTGGAAAACGGCACAAAAAGCCCCTCTCGGCACCAGCACAATTCACAACCTTTTCTTGAGCTGTTGGTGTTTCAGTAGCTCATCTCCGACTGACTCTGGTTCCACCTTTCCATCTATGCCAACCACATTTTGCGCACACTGCATGCTTCCTTTCCTGAGGGGAATCGCGACTCCTTTTACACACAAAATACCTAAGAACCCTAAGTGGTGGTCAGCAGTTTACATAACAGCAACTAAACATATTAAGTAAAAGAGAACATTTGCACATATTGACATTTCTACAAAACATTATTCAAAGGGGGCAAAGGGCTCTGAGCACTATGGGACTCAACATCTTAGGTCATAAGTCCCCTAGAACTTAGAACTACTTAAACCTAACTAACCTAAGGACATCACACACACCCATGCCCGAGGCAGGATTCGAACCTGCGACCGTAGCAGTCCCGCGGTTCCGGACTGCAGCGCCAGAACCGCTAGACCACCACGGCCGGCAAAACATTATTCACCCAAATTCCAAATGTATACAGTAAGTTTTGTCTCCCTCCAAATGAGACAAATAATTTAAATGATCGATAAACTACATTGCATAGAATCAATCCATGACATCAAAGTTTTTACAAAGGAATAAGCGGACACTCTAGTTCTATCAATGCAATCAAACAATATTTACAATATCTTAATGACAGAAGATAGAACAGGCAAAAAATAGAGAAAATTTATGTCAGTAGAGCTATGGAGCTCTGGTGTTACACTAAGTTCAAGATATCGTCCTCTGCAACACATTGCATTAAATTCTGAAACGTCTCGTCATCGAAGTAGTTCGCTGGAACACTGTATCGTCGAACACCCATTCGAAATTAGGGTACTTGTTGTTGCTAGTGTATCACTGTCACTGCCTGACTACTTTATGATGAACGTCAGTGCTGGTACTAACTTCACATGTGAATGCTAGGTGTAGCCTGATATGAAACCTAGCCTTCTACCCTGTCTTAAACAGATGAAGCCAGTGGAGTGGTTCTGGTGATAGATTCCAGAAAATACCACTCCAGCATCCACCTGGAGCAGGAACATGTCGCAGTGGCTCGTAGGTAACGTTTGAGAAGTGAGGATACATGAGAGATAGGCCGGCCGAAGTGGCCGTGCGGTTAAAGGCGCTGCAGTCTGGAACCGCAAGACCGCTACGGTCGCAGGTTCGAATCCTGCCTCGGGCATGGATGTTTGTAATGTCCTTGGGTTAGTTAGGTTTAACTAGTTCTAAGTTCTAGGGGTCCCATAGTGCTCAGAGCCATTTGAACCATTTTTGAGAGATAGTTTCCAGATTATTTATTTGTAATCCATTTTAACACGACTTTTACATTTTATCATTCCCATAGAAAAGAATTATTATTCTTTTCTTCAGCCTAAGGTGGTACAGTAGAGAACATCCATATTTTTCTATACCTCTGACACTTGCATTCTTGTAAACATCATACACCCATTAATATTTCACATAAACAATCAACCCTCGGACTCAGATGATGTAATAGCTGAACGGTTGAAAGAAAACATGAATATCATTACAAATGAGTACCCCACTCATACGGTTATAATTGGTGGAGACTTCTACACTAGATTTGCTGGCGAAGATACATGTTCAAAGCCGGCAGAAGACAGAAAACATCTTCCGATATCGTACTAAATGCTTTCTCTGAGAACTACTTTGAACAATTAGTTCATGAGCCCATACGAATTGTAAATGGTTGCGAAAACACACTTGAACTCTTAGCCACAAATAATCCTGATCTAATAGAGAACGTCATGACGGATACAGGGATTAGTGAACACATGCTCATTGTAGCGAGGGCCAAAATCACATCAAGCAAAACCACTAAAAATAAATGCAAAATATATCTATTTAAAACAGCAGAAAAAAATTCTTGATGCCTTCCTAAGAGAGAGTCTCCATTCCTTCCAAGCTAATTATGTAAGTGTGGACCAGATATGGCTCAAATTCAAAGTTACAGTATCGACAGCAATAGATAGCGTCACACGGCATAAGTTAATAAGAGATGGGACTGATCCACCATGGTACACAAAACACGTCAAAACACTGTTGCAGAAGCAACGAAAAAAGCATGCCAAATTCAGAAGGAAGCAACATCCCCAAGACTGGCTAAGTTTCACGGAAGCTCGAAATTTAGTGCGGACTTCAATGCGAGATGCTTTTAATAGTTTCCACAATGAAATATTGTCTCAAAATATGGTAGAATACCCAAAGAGATTCTGGTCGTATGTAAAGTACACGAGTGACAGAAAACAGTCAATACCGTCAGTGCGCGAAAGCGATAGAAATGTTACATATGATGGTGCCACTAAAGCGAAGTTACTAAATGCACTTTTCCGTAATTCCTTCACAAAAGAAGACGTAGTAAATATTCCAGAAATCGAAAGCAGAACAGCTGTTAGCATGACTGACATAAAAGTAGGGATCTTAGGTGTTACTAAACAACTCAAATTACTTAAGAAAGGCAAGTCTTCCGGTCCTAATCAGGTTCCTTTCAGAGTATGCAGACACAATAGCGCCTTTCTTAGCAATCATATATAACCGCTCATTTGACGAAAGGATTGTTCATAAAGACTGGAAAGTAGCACAGGTCACACCAATATTCAAGGAAGGAAATAGGTGTAACCCATTGAATTACAGACCAATATCACTGACCTCAATTTGCAGTAGGGTTTTGGAGCATACACTATACTCGAACACTATGAATCACCTTGTAGCAAATGACTTATTGATACATAACCAACACGGATTCAGAAAATATCGTTCTTGTGCAACACAGCTAGCTCTTTATTCCCATGAAGTAATGAGTGCTATCGACAAGGGATCTCAGATCGATTCCATATTCCTAGATTTCCAGAAGGCTTTTGATACCTTTACTCACAAGCGACTATTAATCAAATTGCATACATATGTAGTATCGACTCAGTTGTGTGACTGGATTCGTGATTTCCTCTCAGAGAGGTCACAGTTCGTAGTGATAGACGCTAAATAATCGAGTAGATCAGAAGTGATATCTGGCGTTCCGCAAGGTAGTGTTATAGGCCCTCTGCTGTTCCTGGTTTACATAAATGATGTACGTAATAATCTGAGCAGCCCCCTTAGATTGTTTGCAGATGACGCTGTAATTTACCGTCTATTAAAATCATCAGACGATCAATTCCAATTACAAAATTATCTAGAAAGTATTTCTGTATGGTGCGAAAAGTGGCAATTGGCACTAAACAATGAAAAGTGCCAGGTCATCCACATGGGTACTAAAAGAAATCCGTTAAATTTTGGGTATAGGGTGAATCGCACAAATCTAAGGGCTGTAAATTCGTCTGAATACCTAGGAATTACAATTACGAGGAAATTAAATCGGAAAGACCACATATATAATATTGTGAGGAAGGTGAAACAAAACTTCGCTTTGTTGGCTGAACACTTAGAATATGCGACAAACCCACGAAAGAGACAGCCAACATTACACTTGTCCGTCCTTTGCTGGAATATTGCTGCGCGGTGTGGGATCCTTATCAGGTAGTATTGACGGAGGACATCGAGAGGGTGCAAAGAAGGGCAGCTCGTTTCTTGTTAGCGCGCAATAAGGGTGAGAGTGTCACTGATATGATTCGCGAGTTGTGGTGGCAGTCACTGAAACAAAGACGGTTTTCTTTGGGGCTAAATCTATTTACGAAATTTCAAACACTAACTTTCTCTTCCGAATGCGAAAATATTTTGTTGACACCCACCTACGTTGGGAGAAATGATCATCAGAATAAAATAAGAGAAATCAGAGCTCGAACGGTAAGATTTAGGTGTTCCTTTTTCATAAGCGCCATTCGAGAGTGGAATGGTAGAGAAGTAGTTTGAAAATGGTTCTATGAACCCTCTGCCAGGCACTTAAGTGTAAATTGCAGAGTAACCATGTAGATGTAGAGTGAGTTTCTCGCCTGCGGGTGTGTCCTTTCGTCTCGCAGCTCAGGGGGCAGTTTAAAGGTACATTTGCGTGCTGAGATTTTCTTGGCAGAAAACGTAATTGTAAGTAATGAAACAAAAAACTAATTTGAGCCTTAGATATAGTCCACGGCTGTATAAATATTATATACAGCCGCTAGAAACATTTGAAGAGTTTTGATCGTCATATTATGGCGAAAGAGGAGGAGTCACCTTTTGATTTTCTAGGTGTTGTCCAGATCGGACGTACGTATATGGCACACAACCATTAATACTACAATTATTTCATTGCTTTATTCACGAGTTGCAACCAAACGGCACCTGTGATTGAGTAACGAAGTGTAATAATTTAAATTGTGTTTTTGTTTCAGAATACAGTTATTACTAACCTACGTATGTTTCATTTTGTATCTATAATCATTGTAAGATTGTTGGGTGACTTGGCATGGCAAAAGGTTCCGTACTTTTAAGCAAAAAGTCGTCCACCTCGATCCACCGTCGTCTTCGGATGCTGTCATATTACGAAGTCTGAATTTAGTGAAATCACAGAGAAAAGAAACACGGTTAAAAATACATGAACGAACCTTTAACGAAAATGCCATGCTCAAGCACCGAGAGTTTGTATAATTTTTTTATATTCCTTACTATTATTCATGGCATGGTCTCGTTCCAGGAACGAATGAGCCAAAAAAATTTAAAAATCCATCTCAAATTGAACAATATGCCAACAGAAGTGCAAAAACTGGAGAAGTTACCGAAACAGATTCCTGCCGGAAGAATGGAATCATTCTCAATAGATAAGTTGTAGAAAAACTTTGTGACGACGCATGGTCATATAGCATGGAACTGCAGAATGGAGGGGAAAGATTATCGAACTAATGGAGATAAAAATATGGCAGCTTAATGCCACGAGTATCCCAGCGTATTGCATGAGGCTAGAGGAATGGAAGAAAAGTTGCAGTTAGACGTATTGTGCCTCCAAGAACCGTATACTAAGACAGGATAGGTCCACAGTATGCCAGTAAGTATCCAGATAGTCACCCAAGGGCAACATCTATAGCAGCAATATTAGTATTTAACAAGACCATAACAGTGACAAAAACATTACAGTATTGTCCAGAATATGCAATATGTGTGGGAAATTAAGGGAGAAAGCAGAGCTGTAGGCTGGTCTTCAACTATTTTCAATTTAGTGATGAGATCAGTGAGTATCTGCTAAGACTAAATGATATTAGTCACCTCTTGTATCCTCCACCGATGTAAATGCGAAGTCAGTATTGTGCCATAACCGCCTGAATGATGACCGTGGAAAACAAAAGAAGATTATATTAGATTAATACTTGCTCCATAAATCATGAATACGACACTTCGTAATGATGTGGAACGTGTCAGGTTAATAAAAGATGTCTGTACAAGATATTACATTACACAAAATATTGCATGACACTAATGTTTAAGTTGGTTCTTTTTTTGTTTTTTTTTCCCTCCCTTAATTTATCTAAAAATTCAGCCAATGAGTAGAAGGAGTTGTCATCTAGAAATTCTTTTTATTTATTTTTAAATGTTGGTTGGCTCTCTGTCAGGCTTTTAATGCTGTTTGGTAGGTGACCAAATACTTTTGTGGCAGCATAATTTACCCCTTTCTGTGCCAAAGTCAGATTTAACCCTGCATAGTTAAGATCATCCTTTCTCCTGGTGTTATAGCTATGCACACTGCTATTACTTTTGAACTGGGTTGGATTATTAACAACAAATTTCATAAGTGAATATATATACTGAGGTTACTGAGAGGATCCCTAGATCCTTAAATAGATGTCTGCAGGATGACCGTGGGTGGACTCCAGCAATTATTCTGATTACACGTTTTTGAGCAATGAAAACTTTTCTACTCAACGATGAATTACCCCAGAATATGATGCCATATGAAAGCAGTGAATGAAAGTAGGCATAGTAAGCTAAGTTACTGAGATTCTTATCACCAAAATTTGCAGTAACCCTAATAGCATACGTAGCTGAACTCAGGCGTTTCAGCAGATCATCAACGTGTTGCTTCCAGTTTAACCTCTCCAGTTTTACCTCTCCATTATGGAGCTCACCCTACAGGTATTGAATGCACCTAGAAATTCACCAACCTACGAAAGGAGGGCTGGATCAACATCAAATATTGCATTCACTTTAGCAAATACGGCAGCGGCGTGCCGTGTAAAAGGGTGGAAGGTTGAAAATAAATGACATCGAGTGATCAAAATATCACACACTGTACCATCACTGGAGGGAAAATCCAAGATGCCTCAGAAATTCTCAAGTACAACAACAAGGACGCTAGCTGTGAAGAACTATGAAGGGTATTTCAGTGTCTGCGAAGTCCATCGCTTGGTGATAATGTAGATATTACGGACCGAAAGCGGCTGTACGAAGAGCAGTGGAGGAATCCACACCTATCACCGGCGGTCATTCTAATCTTTGCCACTTGACGGAGGCGCTGCAGAAATTAAGACGTGAAACAAAAAGAGCCACGAAGCTGTACAAGAGCAGAATGACCCAAAAAGAAATAGCCCGAAAGTTGGACAGAAAGAAGTGTGTTAAACAACGCTGTTTTAAGGAGGAGTTATGGAAAACAAAAATGAAACGATGGAAGCAATTCGTGAAAGATAACTTACAAACCGATCCCTGTGGTATCCCATAGAAAACAGCCGGCGAGAAGCCAACAGCCCTATCCACGCTGATGTTAACAGAAAGTTGTGATCAGTCAGCCAGCCGCCCTTCTGATGGGAATATTACTTCCTGACGACGCAGAAGAAGGAGAGACAGAGGATCAGCGCCGTTTACGAATAATGTTGTAGGAAGACCATACAAATACCCAATTTCAGTTCGCCTTTACACAAGAAGAAACTAGGCAAAAAATTTTAAAACTGAAAAAAATTGCAGGATCAGATGGACCTGTGCCCTTTGTAATCAATTACATAGCTACTTGCGCGAACGAATGTCTCTTGCAAGGTAGGCTGCCTGCACCGTGGAAGAATGCTGAAGTGGCAACAATTAGTAAATGGTAAGACAAGGATCCGATGATACCGGAAGTCTACAGACCAATCTGTCTTTTGAACGTTCTCGATAAGAATTTTGGAAAACTATTGTGCAAGAGATTACAAGATCGTTGATTGCTGCAAGGGATGAGCCTTCACCAGAAGAGGTAAGCCAACCGAATACGCAATTAATAAGGCGATTTCGGTAGCGACAGGTATTCATTGCATGTACGCCCTAGCGGTGATGATCGATGTTGCAGGTGCTTTCGATAGCATATGGTAGCTGTCTTCCTTTGGTCGCCTTACAGAGTTGGAGTGTCCACAAGTGCTTTACAACTGCCTGAGAGATTATTGCCACGGACGACATGATTTTTTAATATGCCAGGGAAAGGAAATAACGAAGAAATTAGCAAAAGGCTGTCTGCAGGGGTCAGTGTGTCTTCCTGAGTTTTGGGATGTAGCCCTGGAGCTCACTCTACAGCAGTTACAAGACAATCTACAACAGCATTATTAGAAGGATATGGTGCAATTATTTAGGCTCACAGAGTGCAGATAGTAAGGCCAGCCTCATTAGTAACAAGAGTTCAGCGAGGAGTGTTAATATGATTAACAGGTGCCTACTGCATTACTCCGAATGATGCTTTGTTAGTGATTCTAGGAAGGCACCCACTGGACTTGGAGATTAGTCTTTTACTGGTTAGAGAAAGGCAGTCATGTGGAAGTACGAAGGATGCTTGGAACTGAGGCCAGTACAAGAAATACATTAAGAAATCGCAAATTACTACTGTGGAAAACTGAATGGGACAGTTCATACTTAGGCAGGAGAACGCACAAATTTTTTCCTAACATCATAGCGACACTAAAATTTAGATTTCTGAACCCGCCGAGTGGAGTGATACATTACCTGATTTGCCATGGCCGGTATTTTACGTATCTATACAAAATAAAAAGGAATATGAATGACAGTAGAGTCTGAGGCATTGTGGGCACACCAGAAGACACATTGTGGGACTGCGCATTCTGCTAAGATGCGGAGGGTAATGGCTGTCGGGCATTAAGGACGTTGGAACCCAAAGCAACACTAAGGAGCGAGTCGACATGGCGCATATCGGACGATACTGTAGACGCAATATCCAGGAAAACCCAGCATTACTTCACGGTATTCAACCACACATCAGCATGCTGTCGCCCCGCCTAGACGACGTATTGTGCAGATAGAGAGAAGGCAAATGAGGTCGGGCAGTGACTGAATGAAATAGTTTCTCAAGATTTTACAATGCGTTATTGAAAGTGATCATGGAAGTGTAGACTTAAAGGCGTAACAGCGATTGGTGGAACTGTTTGTTAACGTGCAAACGCTGCTGGGATAGTATGAGAGTGGATCCAGAAGCGGAAATAACCATCTACAAGTTAAGTACACCAAAACTAAAGAACAGACACATAATATATTGTGTAGTGCTTATGGCAGAAGTACTAATTGGATAACAAGTTACAGGTTTTATTGTAGTTTTGTAGTAGAACGACTAGTTGTAATATTAAAAAAAAAGAAGTTTGTGACCGGACTGGAGTAGGTTGGTGGTGGGAGGATGCATAGGACAAGTCTTGCATCTAGGTCTATTACAGGGGTACGAGCCATGAGGTACGGTGTTGAGAGCAGGGGTTGTGTAGGGATGGACGAGTATATTGTGCAATATATTCGTCCACCCCTACACAACCCCTGCTACCAACTCCTTAGCTCATGGCTCATACCCCTGTAATAGACCTAGAAGCAAGACGTGTCCCAAGCATCGTTCCACCACCACCTACTCAAGTCCAAACATCACTCATCTCATCAAAGGTGGGACTTCCTGTCAAACCAGTCGTGGTCTATAAGCTAAGTTCCGACCATTGTGCTGTATTCTATGTGGGCATGACAATCAACTAGCTGTCTGTCCGCATGAATTGCCACCAACAAACTATGGCCAAAAAACATGTAGATTATCCTGTTGGTGAGCACACTGGCAAACATGACATCCTTCATTTCAATGACTGCTTCACATCCTGTGCCATATGGATGCTTCCCACCAACGCCAGCTTTTCTGAATTGCTCAGGTCAGAACTTTCCTTGAAATACATCCTACATTCCTATAATCCTCCTGGCCTCAGCCTTCCCTAGTCACTGTTCTTATGCATCCATCCCCTTCCCTGCTCCCATTCCAGCACTACACAGCCTTCATTCCACCATCGCACCCATTCTTTTTTCTTGTCTCCTTTTCCACTACCCCCGTCCCTACGTCCTCCCCACCTCTTCCCCACGCCCGGGTTCCCGGGTTCGATTCCCGGCGGGGTCAGGGATTTTCTCTGCCTCGTGATGGCTGGGTGTTGTGTGCTGTCCTTAGGTTAGTTATGTTTAAGTAGTTCTAAGTTCTAGGGGACTGATGACCATAAACGTTAAGTCCCATAGTGCTCAGAGCCATTTGAACCATTTTGAACCACCTCTTCCCTGCCCTCTGTCTAACCTGCAGCACTTTAATGTGCTAGCCCATCCCTTCCCTGCCCTAGCTTCCGCCTTAACCCCATCCAGTCCTCACTCCCATCATGCACTGATGCTGCTGCTCGCAGTGTGGTTTCAGTTGCCTGAGACTGCAGTCATGTGTGTTAGTTACGTTTCTGTGTGTGTGTGTGTGTGTGTGTGTGTGTTGCTTATTTTGACGAAGGTCTTACTGGCCGAAAGAATTATTTGTGACAGTCTTTTTGTTGTGCCTATCTGTGACTCAACATCCCCGCTATATGGTGAGTAGCAATTTTCCCTTTCATAATATCGTTGCATTCCATCCTGGATTTTCCATTGTTTAAAAAATGAAATATCAGAAATAAGTAGTTAATGTATAAATTTATTATTATCCGAAAAAATGTAATTTGTGTGGCTTATTTTAGCTTTTCTGATAACACGCTGTAGTTTTGAAGAATAAATAAATAGTAATAACTTCAATACAAAGTTGCAGTGTTCCACAATAACATTTATTTAACAGTTCGGCTTCTTAGGCATCGTCAGATGCATTAACACTAAAGAGATAGTCCACACAACTTCGGCGAGAATTCATAGCTGTAAAAAGATTACTGTACAAGTGATATTTTGTGACTATATTGACAGAAAACACACACCAACACTGAATAAATAAATCTTATGTACACAATATTCAAATATTAAAACTATATAAATTCATAAGCCAAAAACGTTGTGACTAATGGCAGAGGCTACTAATGATGTGGAGAAACTTGTGAATGCAGCGAATAGACCAAACAAGGGGTGGGGGTGGAAGACAGTAGTATATGGAATGTGGATATGGAACAATTACAACAAGCTTATTATATAATGATGAGAAAAATAATAACTGGCTGCTGCTACTTTAATCAGGGTGAGTAGTGGAACTGTGTTTGGTTATTAAGGAAAATTTCAGAATTCTTTCAATTGTGTTTATTAATGGCCAGAATTTCAAGTAATTTTAGCTTTCTGCTTTTAGCTACTTTAGGGAGAGCATCGCGTGAATGATAGTCATTCAGAGCATGTTCAGCAAAGGTGGAATCTTTATTTCTGTCTCCAATTCTATTGAAGTTCAGTCAGTCTAGTAGTTAAGCCCTACCTGATTGACCTACATGTAATAAATATTGTTGTGGAATATTAAAAGTGTAAGTTATTAATATGTATATATCCCTTCCAGAACCAACGGAATATTCCATAAATAAATAAATTAGATAAATTAAACAAACAGATGCGATAGTCCTCGCTGAACTCCGCAGAATGCCACTCAGTGTCCTATTTTACTTTGACTCTACATCATGCAATTGTCTGTCGTGTATGCTATATTGGTAACGGTAAACAGCCATGGGAACTTCAGCCCCGCTTCCAGATACCTGTTTACGATGTATGAAATGAAATGAAATGATCGTATGATATTGTTGGCCGGAAGGCCCCATGCGGGGAAGTTCGGCCGCCGTATTGCAAGTCCTTTATAGTTGACGCCACTTCGGCGACTTGCGAGTCAATGATGATGAAATGATGATGCAGAAGACACAACACCCAGTCATCACGAGGCAGAGAAAATCCCTAACCCCGCCAGGATTTGAACCCGGAACCCCAGGCGCCAGAAGCGAGAACGCTACCGCAAGACCACGATGGATTATCGGTTGTCATCCTCTTGTCTGTGAGAACCAGCCGAATAACACTACGATATCATCGTTGTGTAGCCCTCCTGGATGGAACTGTAGCTGCTCTCCTTGGCACACTGCTGTTCTGAGTATGATATCTCCACCAGTCGGTCTGCAGTCATGGCGCTAGAGCGAAGTTCGTGCGATCTGTTGGAGTGATGCTCTCACGTCCCTCGTTTTAATTGTTCCAACTTCTTCGAAGTCAGAGGTATAGTGGTATGATGCAAGTGCACGTCCTCTAGCCACGTTGTGTCGCGATCTCGGTAGTTACGTTAGGCTCTCCCGATAGCCACCATGCCTCTCACCGTTCTTCTGTACTGATAGTTATCTCTCTACATTTGTATTTTTAACGTATCCCTCAGGCACGGGAGTACGGAAGATATATTTTCAGCCTTTCTTCTCCGTTATTAAATTCATCATTTACATCAAAATGTCATCAGGAATACCAGTTTGGTGGTGTTTCCATTTCCGCCAATGTTGATTAATACTTGAGACCGATGACATTTTCTATTTGTAATTGATTTAGGAGGTACAATGACGGATTAAAATACCGTACAGTAGTGGGAATGAAGTATTCGTTTTCTAATAGCGATACATTAACTTCGTAACGAGCATTGTGTGTCACATATTGTTGCGAAATAATGGCTGCAGCTCCATCCATAATGGCCGTTATCTTGGCGCTGCCATTCTTCTACAGAGGGTAGGAAACAAAACCGGCTTAAAACATTCACAGAAGCACCGGGCAGGATCCGGCGCGCCTTTTCGCTGCCATCGGAATTCGATAGCGGCTCTAGCTGTCGCTACCCGGGACTCGACCCCTCCCCGCGCCAGCAGGTCCGCGCGGGTCCCGCTCCACGGGCAGACGACCTGTCGGAAGCGTCCGAACGTCTTGTAGTGGGCTCCAATCTAGGCCTTGTTCTCAGCTAGTCTCCATCTGTCTCTAACGTGACCTATTTCTGACTACTGTTCGAACTATAAATAACTTCGGTTTTATCACTAAAAAGTCAGTATCTCTATGTCGTGGGGAAGATTGGGACAAGAAGTCGATATTAATGGTCAACTATTTTTAATACCTTTATTTTCTGCATGTTTTAATACGACGGTATTTTACTACACTGTACTTAGTTACACTACTGATAATTAATTTTGCATAATCAAAAATGGTGGCAAATAACATTTGGTTTATTGTTTATATACAGCATGTTTTTGTAGGAAGAATGTGCACTGGTATACGAAACACTATCACCACTGTTTTTACCCTTCTCTGGAACAGAATGCAACAGCGATTTCGCGGGCTTGGATTCGACAAATCTTTTGTAGATATTCAGAGGATACTCAATTCCGTTAAATACCTAGCCGGTGGTTTGCGGGCGCGGACACGCCCGATACCTTCCCAGAAAAATTCCATCGAATTTATATAAGTCAGATTTGTTAGCCAAGACATCAACGTGAGTTCACTACACGCTCCTCAAACCACTGAAACACGATTACGGCCTTATGACGATGCTGTTGTCGACAAACTAATTCAGAGTGACAGATTATAACAGGCTGATATACTAATTGTATTGCAACTGAAATATTGTCGCAATTGAAAGCCAAGATGTTTTCTTACATGTAATGCTGATTCATGGAAGTTAGGGAAAATACAGTAGTTAATGCTTGATTGTGTTTCAGTGGCTTTTTCCGTATAGCTTACACCTATTAATCTGAAAATTTCGAGCAAATTCCACCATTTTAGACTATCGAACGCTTTTCCTACATCGACATTTGCTATGAAAGTTTCTTGAATTTACTTGTTTTCAAAGCAAGTCTTAAGTAAACTCAAGAAACTTACACAAAACCGTCCGGAGATCGTTAGTGTGCTTAAACGGCACTCTCGGAGTGGATCATAGTTGTTCTACTGCCGTAAAATCACGTATCTGTAGAGAGGACAATACAGCCCAAAAGATTTATGACCGTCTTTGTAGGTTTTAACTACTCATCCATTCTTCATAGATGTGCATGATCTATGAATCGGCGAAACATCGTGTACAATCGATGTTCGATACACGAAATTAGAGCTCGAGCGTACCTTGTGAACAATTAATAAACTGTATTCTTGAAGAAGCGGTACACTTTTGCCCTACACAAGCTATACATTTTCTCTGACTAATCCTCATTAATTACATAAATGAGCGTTAACTGATAATTATACAAATGGTAACTGCGAACAATGTATATTCTATACAAGAAATTTAGTTGTAAGAACATCTACATCTACATCTACGTGATTACTCTGCTATTCACAATAAAGAGCCTGGCAGAGTGTTCAATGAACCACCTTCAAGCTGTCTCTCTACCGTTCCACTCTCGAACGGCGCGCTGGAAAAATGAGCACTTAAATTATTCTTTGCAAGCCCTGATTTCTCTTATTTTATAGTCATCATCATTTCTTCGTATGTAGGTGGGTGCAAACGGAATATTTCGAAATCGGGGAAAAAACTGGTGAATGAAATTTCATGAGAAGATCCCGTCGCAACGAAAAACGCCACTGTTGTAGTGATGGCCACTCCAATTCACGTATTATGTCTTTAGCAATAACTTCCCTATTTCGCGATAATACAAAATGAGCTTCCCTTCTTTGTACTTTTTCGATGTCATTCGTCAGACCCAACTGATGCGTATCCCACACCGAACAGCAATACTTCAGAGTACGGTGGACAAGCGTGCAAACACTCTAAGACGGCTACTCGGATTGTCTCCTATGTCGTTAATATAGATAAGGAACAAAATGTACAATCTCTCGAATGGAAGTACTGTCAATCTCCTTCAGTTTTTCCTCTGGCAAATTTCTCTTCACAGAGCAAAAGCCGCGGCCCAAAAAAGTGCATAGATCTCTCGAAGGCCAATTGATAATGTTTATCAGTATATATCAGACGGGTAAATTGGAATCAGTAGTGTAGTGTTGACATTGCTGATAATTCTAAAGAATGGTATATAAAACATTGGTACGGAGTGGCTGTGATACAAGGTACTGAAATCATAAAGAGTGGTATATTATACGTTGGTACGGAGTAGTTACACTCTTCCCCTAGTAACTGCATAGACACTCCCGAATTTCCATGTGCTATTTCACGAAGGGATAGCTATTAAATGCTCAGGACTCACTAGTTACCAAAATCCTTTACAAAAAACTGACAATGATCAGACATTAATAGCATGAAAATTTAACATCAACTATTTGGTTTCAATTTATTTAACAAATTAGTTAAAGAACCCTTGCCGATAATGGGGAGGCTTGCCTGAAAGGAAGATAGCCGAACCGTAGATGAAACCACAATGGAGGGGTATCTGTTGGGAGACCAGACAAATGTGTGGTTCCTGAAGAGAGGCAGCAGCTCTTTCAGTAGTTGCAGGGGCAACAGTCTGGATGATAGACTCTCTTACCCTCTTGGGTAAAATATTTCGGGGGTAACATAGTCCCCCATTCGGATCACCGGGCGGGGACTGCTCAAGAGGATGTCGTTATCAGGAGAAAGAAAACTGGCGTTCTACGGATCGGAGCGAGGAATGTCAGATCCCTTAATCGGCAGATCCCTTAAGGAGGTGGGACCTGGATAAACTGAAAGAACCAGAGGTTGTACAGAGTTTCAGGGAGAACATAAGGGAACAATTGACAGGAATGGGGGTAAGAAATACAGTAGAAGAAGAATGGGTAGCTTTGAGGGATGAAGTAGTGAAGGCAGCAGAGGATCAAGTAGGTAAAAAGACGAGGGCTAGTAGAAATCCTTGGGTAACAGAAGAAATATTGAATTTAATTGATGAAAGGAGAAAATATAAAAATGCAGTAAATGAAGCAGGCAAAAAGGAATACAAACGTCTCAAAAATGAGATCGACAGGAAGTGCAAAATGGCTAAGCAGGGATGGCTAGAGGACAAATGTAAGGATGGAGAGGCGTATCTCACTAGGGGTAGGATAGATACTGCCTACAGGAAAATTAAAGAGACCTTTGGAGATAAGAGAACCACTTATATGAATATCAAGAGCTCTGATGGAAACCCAGTTCTAAGCAAAGAAGGGAAAGCAGAAAGGTGGAAGGAGTATATAGAGGGTCTGTACAAGGGCGATGTACTTGAGGACAAAATTATGGAAATGGGAGAGGATGTAGATGATGATGAAATGGGAGATATGATACTGCGTGAAGAGTTTGACAGAGCACTGAAAGATCTGAGTCGGAACAAGGCCCCCGGAGTAGACAACATTCCATTGGAACTACTGACGGCCTTGGGAGAGCCAGTCCTGTCAAAACTCTACCATCTTGTGAGCAAGATGTATGAAACAGGCGAAATACTTCAAGAAGAATATAATAATGCCAATCCCAAAGAAAGCAGGTGTTGAGAGATGTGGAAATTACCGAACAATCAGTTTAATAAGCCACAGCTGCAAAATACTAACACGAATTCTTTACAGACGAGTGGAAAAGCTAGTATAACCGACCTCGGGGAAGATCAGTTTGGATTCCGTAGAAACACTGGAACACGTGAGGCAATACTGACCTTACGACTTATCTTAGAAGAAAGATTAAGGAAAGGCAAACCTACGTTTCTAGCATTTGTAGACTTAGAGAAAGCTTTTGACAATTTTGATTGGAATACTCTCTTTCAAATTCTAAAGGTGGCAGGGGTAAAATACAGGGAGCGAAAGGCTATTTACAATTTATACAAAAACCAGATGGTAATTGTAAGAGTCGAGGGGCATGAAAGGGAAGTAGTGGTTGAGAAGGGAGTGAGACACGGTTGTAGCCATTCTCAGGTCTTATTCAAACAGTATATTGAGCAAGCAGTAAAGGAAACAAAAGAAAAATTTGGAGTAGAAATTAAAATCCATCGAGAAGAAATGAAAGCTTTGAGGTTTGCCGAGGACATTGTAATTCTCTCAGAGACAGAAAAGACCTGGAAGAGGAGTTGAACAGAATGGACAATGACTTGCAATGAGGATATAAGATGAACAAAAAAAAAAAAAGAAACAAAACAAGGATAATGGAATGTAGTCGAATTAAGTCAGGTAATGCTGAGGGAATTAGTTTAGGAAATGAGACACTTAAAGTACTAGATAAGTTTTGCTATTTGGGGAGCAAAATTACTGATGATGGTTGAAGTAGAGAGGATATAAAATGTAGACTGGCAATGGCAATGAATGCGTTTCTGAAGAAGAGAGATTTTTTAACATCGAGTATAAATTTAAGAGTCATAAAATCTTTACTGAAAGTATTTGTATGGAGTGTAGCTATGTATGGAAGTGAAACATGGACGAAAAATACGTTAGACAAGAACAGAAATGAAGCTTTCGAATGTGGTGCTACAGAAGAATGCTGAAGATTAGATGGATAGATCACGTAACTAGTGAGGAGGTATTGAATAGAATTGGGGAGAAGAGGAATTTGTGGCACAACTTGACTAAAAGAACGGATCGGTTAGTAGGACACGTTCTCAGGCATCAATGGATCATCGAATTAGTACTGGAGGGAAGTGCGGAGGGTAAAAATTGTAGAGGGATAATAAGGCGTAAATACACTAAACAGATTCAGAAGGATGTAGGCTGCAGTAGTTACTCAGAGATGAAGAATCTTGCACAGGATAGCGTAGCATGGAGAGCTGATTCACACCAGTCTCTGGACTGATGACTACAACAACAGTTAAAGCACCTAAATCTTCCTTGAAATTTACTGCAATCACAAGGATTTAATAGCAATATCTCATTTAAGGAATCTGCAAACAATCATAATAGACTACAGAGCTGCAGAGCTTGGCAGGCCACAAACAGTATCGCTGTTCGAGATAAATGCAAGTTAACTCCGCAGAGTACTCTCTGTAACACAAAACTGGGATTCCATCTTGATCTGGGGACTTACTTCCTTTCAGTTCTATCAGTTGGTTCTGTAAGCTAAGAGATGCCTATGTCTATGTCCTCCACGCGGGAATCTATACTATAGCGAAAGGGCGGTATGTCGGTATGATCCTCTAGCGCGAATGATTTCTTAAATGTGAAATTCAGAAGCTTAGCTTCCCTTTAACTGTCTTCTATTGCCACCCCAGATTGGTCAACGAGAGACACGATAGAGGTGTTCAACCAGCTTAATGATTTTACTTATTACTAGAATTTTTGCGGGCTCTTTGCTTGATCATTCGCTAAGGTATGACGTTGGACGTTGTCTCTTCTAGACTTCTTGATGAATTTACAAACTGTAGTAACAATCGTCTTTTAAATGACAACATGATCACTAAACCATATCATTACACAACACCATCGATAAGGTCAGGACAATTAGTAGCTACAACGTTTAAAATATTTCCATTGCATGTGTGGGTTGTCTAACTAGTTGTTCAACAGTTTTCGGAAAACGTTTTCCAAAACACTTCACAAGACTGTCTTTCAGTACCACCTGTAACGATGAAACACGTATGTAACATAGCAGCGATGGTGAGGCACGCTAAAATCTTTGACCAGAGAGCCTATAATCGTGGTTAGTCTGCGCTTGACCGCGCGAGTGTTGCGGGCAGTTCGGCAGTACTCGTCGAGTTGTGCAGTACTCTGTCTGTAGTCGTTGAGAGCAGTTCGGTTGTAGTTGTCATGTAGTTCAGTTCAGTAGTGGTCTGGTCCTGTCACGGTCGCGAGCGGGACGCAGTCGGCGAGCGTCGACATGGCATTCTGGTCAAGAGGCTAAATGAGGTATATTGTTAATTAAGGTAATCATCAGATAATGTAAAGTTCATTTATTGTAATTAATTTCCAACAAGTGCCCCAATAATAATTATGATTTCAAAAGCAATTTTATTGAACTAAATTTCGTTCCACTTCCCTTAAACAAATTTCAGTTAAATTACAAAAAAAAAAAAAAAGGAATATTATTATTTGCAATGCAGTTCCTCCAAGCTGTGCGCAAGAATAAGAGCAGAAATTTGACTAGCAGTTACAATGAGGTAAGAATTTAATTCTGATTTTTGCACAGGGCCAAAGACCGATATTTCGGTTTAATTGAATTTTCATTGTCACTGAGATTTCATTCCTTATTAAATTGACTTTCATTTTTGGGGAGATTACACTTAGCACGATTATAATTGTCATTTCAAATTATTGTCATTTTAAGAAAATTTCTCTGGGAGGTTACACTATTGTCTCATTTTTTCTTACATTTAGCCGGGAGATTACTCTTGGCTCCATTTATAATAAAATAATTGTCTTAAGAAATTTTGTGGGAAGGTTACACTTGGCGACACCCAGTCCAGGATCGTATTTCGTTGAGAGTCCTTTGAACAACAGTCAGAAATCTGCTCTTATTTGGTTAGATATAATTAGGATTTGGCGCAACGCTTTTACTAATCTTGTGACTTTCTCTCTACAGGTCAACGGCAATTCGTTGCTCTGTTGTATTTGTGTGTTGCTTTTGCATTTGTGCTTATTGTTTTGTGAATAATTGTGACTACTGTAAAAATGCCGCGAAAGACTATGAATAGTGTATCGCGAGGTATTATGAATGAATTTACCGACTTAAACAACGTGACCGATAGTAATTGTGACACGCAGTGTAATGATGACAATCCTGCGTTCACTAACAATCAGTGCATTCCGACCAATAATGATGACTTTTATCTTAATGATGAACAAACGAACTCAATTGTCTCTTCTGTTAATTTGACGACAATTGATGATGTTGGACGCTCTATTGTAATGAGCGCTACCCAGCTTAACACTACCGGTTTGGAAAATTCAAGTAACATACAAACAAATTTTTCGAATGAAAATGGTCAGTGTAGTGAAAGTACGACGGAT
Organism: Schistocerca cancellata; assembly: GCF_023864275.1. Taxonomy (NCBI): domain Eukaryota; kingdom Metazoa; phylum Arthropoda; class Insecta; order Orthoptera; family Acrididae; genus Schistocerca; species Schistocerca cancellata. The sequence continues at coordinate 278,435,143 of NC_064628.1, forward strand.
CCATTTAATTCAGAAATAATGACCGACAGTGTACATTCGACTGACAAACCTTTTTGTAATTCTCAAAATGACCAAATGGTTACAGAAAGTGAAACAATTCCAGATCCACCATTAAACAGCACAGAGAATAGAAATGCTAATTTAGGCTCGGATCCAATTTTGGCAATACTGCTACAATTTAGGGAAGAATTTAAACAACAGAATGAAAGACAAGACAAAAATCACAAAGAACTTAGTGAACAGGTCAAACAACAGAACAAACAGCTAAATGAAAAATTAGACGACAATTCCAGACAGCTTAGTGAACAAATTAGAGCTGTTGCCGCGCAGTGTCATGACACTAAGGAACAGTTGCGCGTGGAAATTGAGGCTTGTTCAAAGAAAAGCAGCGAAGAAATTAGGTCTGTTGCTCAGGAATTAAGGGAAATGCAAACAGCCACAACAGAAACACTTAGAGCGGAAATTAGTACAGTCGCTAAACAATGCTCTGAAAAGGCTACACAATTACGCGACGAGTTTAAAGCAATGACAGCAGAACTATCGCGCACAGTGGACGCAAAGATAGACGCGAAATTCGAACAGCAGAACACTCAGATTGACGAACGCTTTAATCAGCACATACAGAACAGTGATACGCGTTTCCGCAAATTTATTCAAGATCAAAACAAAGTAAAACGACAAGTCATGGAAACAATCACGGCTCAGAGACAAGAAGACAAACGTAAAATGTTCGCGAAAGCGAAGACATACGTAGACAACAATATTGCCTCAGTGTCCGACGAAATTAATTCCATCAAACAGTCGAACACAGAATTACGTGACGAAATTTCCAATCTTAAATCAAAAACAGATACACACACAGTAGATATTCAAACAGTGACGGACAGATTCGAACAATTAGAACTAACGCAGGATTCCGATATCATCAAAGCTGATGTTAAAAAACTGAGCGAAACTACACGTAAGTTGCAAAAACAGATTAATGCGTCCGATTCTAAAACCGATGATCAGGCAAAAATTCTGACTGAAAAATATGATGAATTAGCCAGTCGTATTGATGCTATTGAAAGTGCTAATGACAATAAATCAGACGATACTTCACCGATTTCATTTAACCAAACACCTGAATTTCAAAATTTACAGCAGACAATTAATGAGATCGATTCATCTAATAACACGTTGCGTAGAAAATTGTCGAATTTACAACAAGAAGTAAAAGAGATGAAAAACATTTCAGTTAATAATAACATACAACAGACGCCACTTTGCGAACATTTGTCAGACTCGCGCAACGCATGTAATTTGGGTAATCTACAGAGAGTACGGGACTTAGATTCCGAACAACCACAGTTCAATAGATTCTCTTACGATCCTGAACCTGTTGCATCATACAGAGATGATAATTTCGATTACAAACATTTTCTGTCAGTGAGAAAGTTTAAAGTATTTAAAAACGATAGAATGCAGATTCACCCACTGGATTGGATTCAACAATTTAGCTTTGCTCTTCCACCGACTTGGCCTGTTACGCATAAACTTGAATTTATTTGCAGCTTTTTGGAAGGCGAACCGGCAACTCGTATGAGACCGATCGCGAGGCAATGCTACTCAGTAGAGGAATTTCAGAATGCATTTCTGTCAGCGTACTGGTCGAAGACGACACAGCGCGGAATTAAAGACCAACTAATTAGTTTGCCAAACTATGAAAACTCAAATTTTCCCAGTGTAACGCAATTTTTTGAGCACATGGTACAACAAAACCAGTACCTAAGTGAACCGTACAGTGAATCCGCACTTATACAATTATGCATCTCTAAATTACCACGGTCATTACGAGTGTCACTTTTAACTGGTCAGCAAAAAGAAAACATTTCAGCATTCAGGGATCTGTTGCAGCTTTTAGAAGTACAACAATCTGATTATTCTTTTGTAAACAAAAATTTTTCGTATAATAACCAAGGTCAACAAAAGTACAGGAATTATGATCAGACACGTAATTTCAATAGAAAAGATAACAGACGCTTTAGAAACGATAACTACCAGAACTTAAATCACAGACAAAATTCAGATTATCAATATCGTCAAAATTTTCAGCAACAGGAAGCACATTTTAGTAACAATAGAAGTTTTCCACCGCAACAGCATGAAAGTCAACCGGTTAGCATACGTAACCAACAATGTAATGCACAAGGTCAACCAGGCTTTAATGTTCCGCCGCGAGCACGTATAGTCGCTGATACAACAAATACTAACGCACGGCAGCAAGGAAACAACTACGTACAAAGAAGACAATATTTCAATTCCTATCGCAATGCACCGTATAGGAATGACTATCACGACAGACGTAAAAACGATGAGCACAATTATCAGCGTACATGTAATAACAGTCGGTCTTACCAGCAACAAAGTAATCAACAAGAACATATTCTCATGAATGAACCCGACAGTAGGTACCATCCAGAGCGTAATACGTCTGGAAGAAGTAATAGGACAGTTCAAATCGTCGAAATGCCACAGAATCCTCCTAATAATAGTAACACGTCAGACAGAATCTGACTAGATAATGTACAGATCGCATCTTCCAATAACACAAGCACTACGTTTGACACGCAAAATGTTGTTCACGAAAATGTAATTACTTTTGACGATATCAGAGACACTCTCTTGCAGGAAAGACCATTTGTTCAGAAAACTATTTCACATCCTGTCATCGAAATTAAAATTGGTTCATCGAAATTCTCAGCAGTAATTGATTCTGGATCACCTATATCAGTAATAAATGAGGAGACTTTTAATGAGTGCAACAAAGAGAATACGTATCCTACATTACCATTAGGCAAAATGAAAGTAAAAGGAGCAGTATCGAGTAAAGGAGTAGACGTTAAATTACAGACGCATTTATCATTTTGTATTGGAGGTCATACTTTCCACTCTAATTTTTGGATTGTTCCTTTATTGACAACAGACGTAATTTTAGGTACGAATTTTCTGGTACAGCACGATGCAGTTATAGATTTTCAGAATTCTTATTTAATGTTAAAGGATGAAAATATACAACTTGCTTTAGAATTTCAGCACTCTTTATCTGCGGAAGAACAAACAATTAACCGCACAGAGGTTATTTCCGTGTCACGTAACATAGACTGTAATCCCACATTGTTCACGAATACGTACGTACACAACGATAATACTCCAGACGAAGCTGACTACGACGTAATGCAAATGATTTCCGATAAAGTTAGACAAAGCAGTGCAACTACAGACGACGAACGAACGCAACTACACGAAATTCTTTTACAGCAAGCTCCAGTTTTTGACAACATCCCTGGTACCATGTCCGGCTTTATGTATGAATTTCAAGTGAAACAGCACGACACATTTAAAGCAAAGCATTATCCTATTCCGTATATTCACAGAGAACAAGTTAAAAAAGAATTGCAGGATATGCTTGATCAAGGAATTATAGAACCAGCAGTTAGTCCGTACATAAACCCGCTACATATTGTTAAGAAAAAAGATGGCTCACTTCGCCTCGTACTTGATTCACGTCACATTAATGATATTATTATTAATGAAACAGATCGACCACAGACACTAGAGGAACTTTTACAGAAATTTCATGGTACAGCTATTTATTCTACATTAGATTTGAAATCAGGATTTTGGCAAATTCAACTTCATCCAAATTGCAGAAAATATACAGCTTTTCTCTGTTTCGGCGACTGTTATCAATTTTGCAAATTACCATTTGGCTTAACTATTTCTTCTGCAGCTTTTATTCGCGGTTTGAACACAATACTTCCGACAGAACTTAAGGACAGAATTACGACGTATGTAGACGACATTCTTATCGCAGAAGCTAACTGGTCTGATCACAATCTGATTCTTGAACAACTCTTACAAACTTTTCATGCACAAGGACTTACAGTTAATCTTAGTAAATCGCACTTTGGCAAAACTTCTATAAAATTTCTTGGACACGTAATCTCAGCAGAAGGCATTGCACCTGATCCGGAAAAACTTCAAGCTCTACGTGACATTACTGTTCCTACGACAAAAAAGCAACTACGCAGTTTTTTGGGCTTAATTAACTTTTTTCGTAAATTTATTCATCACTCTGCTTTAGACACACCGAGAGTATGCCAATTAACAGGTAAAAACACTATTTGGTCTTGGGATAAGCAAGCACATTCTGAATTTGTGAACCTGAGAGAAGCCTTGTTGAATGCTCCACTTTTATCGCACCCAGACCTTACTAGAAATTTTTCCATTGCCACCGACAGTTCTAACACCGCTTTAGGCGTACATATTTTTCAGGAAATTGAAGAAGATGGTTCAATAGTAATTAAAAACATCGCATTTGCAAGCCGCATTTTGTCACCTGCTGAACGAAATTACTCCGTTACAGAATTGGAAACATTATGTGTTGTATGGCTTTCACGAGATTTAGGCACTTTCTTTATGGCAGACATACCACCGTGTACACAGACCACAGAGCGATACAATTTTTACTTTCGGCTAAATTCACGCACGACAGATTAAGCAGATGGAAACTATATTTACAGGAATTTAATTTTACAATAGTTCACATTCCCGGAACGCAAAATGTTATAGCAGACGCACTATCGCGTTCTCTCGGCAACAATCAGCAAGACGTAGCAACCAACTTCTGCAAAACAAATTTCAGTGTCATGTACATTCAGCAAGTAGCATTTGAAAATTTTATTTCATCGTCATTACAGGACATAGCACAAGAACAAAATAAAGACAATGTGTGGAAAGAAATTAAACACCTTTGGCAAGATAGAAAAAATGTTACGATTAGGAACCACTACACTGTACGCAATGACATTCTGTTTCGCCGCTCTCATCCTGACAGCAACAATTGGTTATTATGCATCCCTGACGAACTTGTTAACAAATTAATTTGGTACACTCATTTAAGTTATGCACATTACGGAGCACGAAAATGTTTTCTTATACTGAGACAGAACTGTTATTTTAACAACATGGAGAAACGTATACGACGAGTTTTGGCGTCATGTAAAATTTGCCAGAAAGCTAAATCAGACACCACGTCACATATTCCTCCTTTATATCCCATTGTACCTCTTAAATTAAGACACATGGCCGCAGTAGATATTTTTGGTCCGATTCCGAGAACTAACAGAGGTTTTTGCTACATCTTTGTCGCTGTTGAGCTCACTTCAAAATTTGTTACTTTCACTCCGTTACGCAAAGCTACTGCTAAAACTGTTTCGAAAGCATTTGTAAAACATTTTCTATTTCATGTAGGGCATGTGATGAAAGTAATTTCTGACAATGGATCTCAATTTCGTAGTAGCATATGGACACGCATGTTACGAGCCAGAAACATTTCTCCGATCTATATATCCAAGTACCACGCTTCTTCGAACCCCTGTGAAAGATTAATGAAAGAAATTGGTAAGCTGTACCGAATATACTGCCACAAAAGACATATTGATTGGGATACATACATACTCTCATTCCAAGATGTAATTAATTCCATTCCAAATGAATCCACTATGCTATCTCCGTCTGTTATACTGAAAAACGTTGAACCACCAAACAAAATTAAAGAATTAGTGAATTTCCCTAAAGGTCGTCGCTTACGACACCACGAAATAATTGACATTGCGCTGAACAACATCAAACGTGCCGCAGAGCGCCGGAGAAGACAGCAAAAACAGGTTTGTACACGCCGCGACTTTCACGTTGGACAGAAAATATTAGTACGTACACACTATTTATCCAGCAAATTAAAAGGTAAGTGCAGTAAATTTGAACTTCTATACGCAGGTCCATATCGGATTCGCAGCATCCCTCACCCCAATGTTGTACACGTCGAAACTTTAAGAACCAGAAAATCGAAAGGCAATCACCATATCTCAAACATTAAACCGTTTATTGAATGAAATCACTTTATGATGTAACATGCTATGATGCCATTTACTACTGCAATTATTTCACCTGACTAATTACTGATGATTATCGTATTTTTTCTTGGCAAGTGCCCGGCAAGGTAAGGTTAGCAGGTCGCTTTTCTTGTCGTTACACATCAGACCGTGCACATTTTTCCACTTTTATGTACGATTATATTCCAGTTTTGTCTATATGCACTGTGAAATAGTTAAGATATAACACACACCAGTCGACTTTGACATTTTTTTTTTGGCCTTATGACATCTCAACATCGTGACTTTTACATTTTTTGCTGCTGCATTGTGATATTCTCTGTACATTTTGGCTTTGAACACTGTCAATGTCTTTGACATATTACGTTGTCTGTAATGTTATGCTGTATGGTTAATTGTGTCACCATAAACCAGTCATTATTTAGTGGGTATATGATTTAAATGCAAGACGTTAATCTCTGTTCATCATTTTCAGAAAGAAATAACGTGTAAAAGAAATAAATTCAACAGAAATGGGAATTTCACCTACGGAATAAACGATAGAAGATGCAATAACTTTATGAGGAAGAGTAAATGGATCAGGATTAACAAGCATTAACAAGAATATACTATACTCATCGTAGAATAGCAGTCTTAACTAATTTTTTCTTTCAGAATACAAGGTGATTGATGCAGGCTGTCAGACAGAACTACACATCTTAGTTTTAGTGGTGAAATATGCTAGAGATAAGGAATGGTTGTGTAATGAGTAATGAAGTGATTTTTTGCAGATGATAATGAGTGATGATGAATAATGATGAAGAGTGTGCTACTATGGATAATGAAGTTTTTCTTTACAGGTGATGATAATAATGAAGTTATGATAATATGGATAATGAAGTGATTGATAATGAAGTTTTTTCTTTACAGATGAGGATAATGTTGAAGTTATGTATTTATGCTACGTAGTTATTTAAGTATTTGTTGCAGTTTGTTTTGACAGCAGGTGTTATATTGCATAGTAGGATGACGGAAAGTTTTGGAAAGGACAGCTATGGAACACATGTTTATACACATTTCACTACTTGTTAATTCGAAGTTCACTACTTTTCAGCATAGTGTGCGTTTCTTCTTTCAGGTGAATAATCCATTTTGTATTTTTTCCAGGAGAAGTTTTTCGTGATACTTACTAAACCTGTTACTTATTATACCTGTTCTAGTACTTGCATTTATATTTTTTTTACCCATTTGTGTTTATCATTTATACATGTGATCACATTACTGCCTTGTTTCACAACCTTGCTACAACTGACTCATGACGAATGACGTTACACATTTTTCATTTACAGGAACAACCCAGAACCAATTTTTTTTCTTTTTCTCTTCTTGCTTTCCCTTATAATAACGCCACTGTTTATTGTAATGAGACTACTTATAATGTGTATGATTATTAATGCTATGACTGTAATTAGCTGATTTTTAATAATGACTTCGTAATGATCTGAATGTCACTCAATGAATTGTTATTACTTCTTAATGATCTGAATAATACTGAATGAGGAACAATGTTTTATACTATTCGATACTTGATGGCCACTGAGTGCCAATAATTAATGTCACTCACTGAATTAGGTTATTAATTATGCCATTAATTAGCTCTTGTTTTCAATGTTGATACTTTGTAACTGGAAAAGAATATGATTCTTACTATATTGAAATGACAAATGATTAATTAACTATGCCGTACTTTGTAACTGGAAAAGAATGTGATTGTTTAATAATACTTTGTAATTAGAAGAAGGCTAATGACTCTTAATTATGCTTTGTAACTGGAAAAGAATGTGATTCTTACTATATTGAAATGACAAATGATGCTATGCTTTGTAATTAGAAGAAGGCTAATGATTCTTAATTATGCTTTGCAACTGGAAAAGAATGCGACTGTTTAATAATGCTTTGTAATTAGAAGAAGGCTAATTATTCTTACTATATTGGAATAACAAATAATTAATTAACGATGCCATACTTTGTAACTGGAAAAGAATGCGATTGCTTCATAATGCTTTGTAATTAGGAGAAGGCTAGTGATTAATACTATTGGAATGACCAATGATTAATTAACTATGGTATACTTTGTAACTGAAAAAGAATGCGATTATTTAATAATGCTTTGTAACCAGGAAAAGAAGGATACTGATTCTATGTAAAACAATTTATGAACATTTTTCTGTAATACTACATACTTGGTACAGAAATGTTCAATCACTGGGCTATGAATGCCCCAAACTACTAATGAAAACTGCAATTGTCAATATTATGTGACTTAATGTCCTTCACCTCATGAGCTAACTACCCTGAATTACTGCAATGTCCATTTGTCCTGTCTATCCTAGTGATCATGGAGCACTATCTTTGGGTTTTGCACTAATTCTACGTTGGTGTGCCTTGTAAGAACGTGGTGTTGACACGACATGCTGTCCACCACCGTGAGCGATGAAGACGTTATTATGGTCCCACTGTTTGGTGTACCTAGTGTACTGCCAAATGAGAACATGGAACATTAGTACGACAGTTCAGTGTCTTGGCTACACTGGTAAATTCTGATGGGAAAAGAACTTTCTGTGGAAAGATATGGACTTTCAGAACAGCTGTGTGCAATCTAAAGTGCTACAACCATGATGCAATCCTTCCCTTTCCTATCCTAATTCTTGTCACATAGTGAAAATCATGTTTTTGCTAACATTATTTATGTTCATGGGTTATTCATTTTTTGTTTTTTTTGATTCGCTGAACTCCAGTGCGAGTACACTTATGTCCCTTGTCGATATGATTTTTTTGCCATTATGTTTATTTATTGCAAAAATGCCTAAGACATTTTTTCGATTTGTTCTCAAGTACAGTATGTGCACTCTTGTCTTTTATATTGTATATACATTTTTTTTATTTATTATTTTATTTTAATGATATATTCTGAACTACAGTGCATGTGCACTTATGTTGTGTGTTAATATGTTTTCTACTGAACTTCAGTGCCTGTGCACTTTTCTCATTTTTCAATATGATTTGTACTCATTCTGTATATTCAATACTTCAGTACGTATGCACTCATGTCATTTGTTACTAATTGTATATACATTTCGTAAATTGCTAATATGTTCTCAACTCCAGTGCGAGTACACTCATGTCACTTATCAACACGATTTTCTGCCATTCTGTTTATTTGTTCTGAAAATGCTAAAGAATTTTTTCAGTGCATGTGCACTTTGTTTCTGTCAAATAATTTGTATATACAGTTTTCTGATTTACTACTATGTTTTGTACTCACATCCTGTCTTTGTCTGATATATTTTGTACTTGGTGCATGTGCACAACATTTAATTTATGTACTAAATTTGAATATTCTGTAAATTGTAAAAATTTCTTGCGATGGCAAGTCCAAATGACTCACCATCGCTGCCAAATTTTTGCCCCCCCAGTGGAGGGTTATGAAACACGTATGTAACATAGCAGCGATGGTGAGGCACGCTAAAATCTTTGACCAGAGAGCCTATAATCGTGGTTAGTCTGCGCTTGACCGCGCGAGTGTTGCGGGCAGTTCGGCAGTACTCGTCGAGTTGTGCAGTACTCTGTCTGTAGTCGTTGAGAGCAGTTCGGTTGTAGTTGTCATGTAGTTCAGTTCAGTAGTGGTCTGGTCCTGTCACGGTCGCGAGCGGGACGCAGTCGGCGAGCGTCGACATGGCATTCTGGTCAAGAGGCTAAATGAGGTATATTGTTAATTAAGGTAATCATCAGATAATGTAAAGTTCATTTATTGTAATTAATTTCCAACAAGTGCCCCAATAATAATTATGATTTCAAAAGCAATTTTATTGAACTAAATTTCGTTCCACTTCCCTTAAACAAATTTCAGTTAAATTACAAAAAAAAAAAAAGGAATATTATTATTTGCAATGCAGTTCCTCCAAGCTGTGCGCAAGAATAAGAGCAGAAATTTGACTAGCAGTTACAATGAGGTAAGAATTTAATTCTGATTTTTGCACAGGGCCAAAGACCGATATTTCGGTTTAATTGAATTTTCATTGTCACTGAGATTTCATTCCTTATTAAATTGACTTTCATTTTTGGGGAGATTACACTTAGCACGATTATAATTGTCATTTCAAATTATTGTCATTTTAAGAAAATTTCTCTGGGAGGTTACACTATTGTCTCATTTTTTCTTACATTTAGCCGGGAGATTACTCTTGGCTCCATTTATAATAAAATAATTGTCTTAAGAAATTTTGTGGGAAGGTTACAACGAATCCATAGACGTCCCAGTCCGTACTCGATGGATTAAAATCGTCCCCGTCTAATTTGGGTGATGTGCGCAGACTTTCTTTGAATGATACTGCAACAGATGTGGCGGAATAGAGTGACCGGTAAAAACATTCCATAATTAACTAGAGTTCACATACGTCTGGAAATTGTCTCCAGATTCAATAGTAACGATCAATTTAGACCTTGATAGACACAAAATTACAGCAACGAATACAGCCCTTCCTGCGGCGTCTAATACTGTATTTCGTAAGTCCCTGAAAAGTAAAGTTATATAAGCGTTACAGAGGATGCTATAAGATGTTACACATCAACGACAAAACAGTTTATTATTTAAGTTCCTGAAAAATAAAATACAGTTACATATGCGCTACGAAGGACTCAGTCATGTACACATCTCTGACTGCACCTAAAAAAAAAAAAAAAAAAAAAAAAAAAAAAAGACAGGCTCTTGGTCGTCTACACAATTAAAATTTTCACTACACAGATCGTTGCTACATTCTGACATTCTTTACATGGAAAAGGGGGAGGGGATGGTTTATTGTGGCGCCACCAACTTGCAGATTCAGATTAAGAGGCTACTGTTACACTATACAACAGTTGCTACATCTAATCATTAGACTGGCATCCTCGTTTCGCAGTTTTCAGTCCATGCCTTCCATGAACCAACCGTAACAGTGCCGTATCATCCTGACCCATTCGTAGCCCACACACTAAGTATCAATTTTTTGTATAGCAGTAGTAGTCCTTATGGTGTACGATAGTAATACCAAACACGAAGCCGCGCGGGGTAGCCGCGCCGTTTTGGGCGTCTTGTCACGGTTCGGGCGGCTCGCCCCGTCGGAGATTCGAGACCTCCTTCGGGCATAGGTGTGTGTGTTGTCCTTAGCTAAGTTAGTTTAAGTTAGATTAAGTAGTGTGTAAGCTTAGAGATCGATGACCTCAGCAGTTTGGTTCCATAAGACTTAACCACAAATACCCAAACACGAACAAATGAAATTAAGTAGCACCTGGAAATCATCACGCTACTCACAAATCACCAGTGTACAAAACTAGCTACACAGAAAGTCCCATACATTGCAGAATTATCGTGTGCAGTGGCGCAGTGGTTAGTGGGCTTTCATTCTGCAGGATAACGGTTCAAATCCGTGTCCGACCATCCGCATTTAGGTTTTCTGTGATTTCCCTAAATCACTCCAGCCTAATACATTGATGGTTCCTTTGAAAGGGCACGGTCACTCTCCTTCCCCATCCTTGGAAAATTCCGAAGTTGTGCTCCTTCTCCAATGACCTCGACGTCGACAGGACGTTAAACCCTAATCTTTCTTTCTTTTTACATAGTGGCTAGAAACTATTAACGTAGTAGTCACTACAATTGTTTACAGTGATAGGCATTCGTGTTCTCCACGTGGGGTTTGCCCCCATGTTAACCAGATTCTACAGCTTCCTGTTTGACAGAATTTGAACAGTTAATGTTTATAATACGACATGGACCTTTGTACTGCTCATTAGACGAAACTTCTTTCTCTCTTCGATTACCTTGTTCAAACACATGTCAGTTTTAAGCAGATCGAGGCCCCTTATTTCATATTTAATGGACTGCATTATCTTATCATGGTGTTCCTCTCTCTCAAATGGCTCTGAGCACTATGGGACTTAACATCGATGGTCATCAGTCCCCTAGAACTTGGAACTACTTAAACCTAACTAACCTAAGGACATCACACAACACCCAGCCATCACGAGGCAGAGAAAATCCCTGACCCCGCCGGGAATCGAACCCGGGAACCCGTGCGTGGGAAGCGAGAACGCTACCGCACGACCACGAGATGCGGGCATCCTCTCTCTCGTGAGCCTTTTCACGTAACTCTTCCATGCTCGTCTACGTCCTCTCTTCCTACATTCTATCTGCGGTTGATGAATTCTATAAATCTCCGAAAATTTGCTTTCAGGTGCATGATTCAGCACAATTTTACATGCTGCGAAACCCGTTGCGGCATGTGGGATGCTGTTGGTCACTTCTTCAAAGACCTCTATATATTTTCCCATCTACTGTATTTGTTATCGCAATCCATTCAACACATGTGGTTCACTCCATCCATAATTCTCTGTTCTGGTTTAGAAGCATACCAATATTAAGTCATTAAGACTTATTCGATGTTGTTCCTGTTAGCTATTCTGTCCATTCTCTTGAGATAAATTGTGGACCATTGTCTATCAGAATTTGTTTACACTTACATATGTTTGTGAAGTAATGGTTCTCCAGTTCTTTCGAAGTCACTTTGCTGTTCACTTCTCAACAGATGGAACTCTGGTTACTATCCTGAGATGCATGAAATTTCCATGGCATTTCGATGGAGAACCGATTAAATACATGGCCATAATATCCTTGATGCCTTTTGGAATTATAGGGTGCATAGGCCCTTAGTGGCTACTAGTTGTTGTCTTTGACACCTGACATCATTACATATGCGTAGAATTTTTCAGATCTTCCTATTCATTCGAAAAAATATATATATTTGCTTTTGTGCTTCTCTAATCATTTGTCTGCTCCAAAATGGGCATTTCTGAAATGCATGTGCTTTTCAGTTGCTTTCTATTGAGTACACGATCTTAAATCCTGATGACTCACTCACATGCCGATAAATTCTGATGAATCACTTTTCTCAGTCTGTCTTCCCTGCTCAGCTGTACTTTACTTTAACGCTCTTCAGTGCCGGAGCCTCGGTTTGCTCTCTCCAGGCATAGTCAAGTAACTTCATCACATATGATTCATACTGTACTCCTTTAATCAAATTAAAACTCAGTTCGTTTATGTATGGACTATTTACAATGATAGTTTCTATACCCAGTGGCATCCTTGAATATCCACCTGGTAAGGTGTTTTGGGTTCCAGGTCGGTAAATAACACTTAATTGGTATTGTTGCAAGGAGAGTGAGGCAACTATGATGTAATTTGCTTTGAAGCAGGAAAGGCAAGGCCTTAGGGTCTGGAATGTTTTATGACTCTGCTTACTAAATAATGTCTAAGTATGGTCAATGCCATCAGTATTGCGAATGGTATTACAGGTGCCTCTCTCTCCGTTATGGTATACTGTCACTCCAGTTTCATCACAGCCATGCTCGCAAATGGAGTTTTTTTATGTTATTGTAGTTAGCCTCATCCAGATGGTACAGACCATACCCAGTCCTAGATTCGAACTGCCACAGGCCATGTAAAACTCTTTATTCAACTTTGTAAGTGATCCTACACGTTTCTTTATCTCTTAAAATTCCCATTGGCATTCCTCAGTCCACTGCCATAAAACCTTTCTTGTTAATACGTTCAGGAAATGAACGTTGTTAAGTGACTGATCCCCAATAAATTTCCTACACCATCCATACAAGCTGAGAAATCATGTAAGCTGTTACATACGACGAGGTGCTGCAAAATCCTTAACTGACTGCAGTTTTGCACCGTCCAGTTTGCTTCCCTGTACATTTATAATATGTCCCGGGAATTTAATTTCATTCTTCCAAATTCCAGCTTTTTTTAAGCTTGCAGCCCTTTTAAAAAGCCACAAGCACCTTATCAATTATTGTCACATGTGCTTCCAAAGTTGGAGATGCCATTAAAATACGTACAAACACCTTTTTAATTAACTGTCCACCAAAACATTGTCTAATGATCTTACAAAAGCTGAGGTGGAAGCATTCAAACCTGGTGGCACTGCACAGTGCTGGTAGCACCTTCTTCCGTACAAGAATGCTGTATATTGCCTGGTATTCTATAGCGAAAGGATCAACCATTATCCTGACATCAAAACAGTACTACCAAATACTCTCGTCCCATGGAACTTCGGGAGTAATTCTTCTTAATTCTGGGCTCTGTCGCGCTGTGGGATCTTTATCCTATTCACTGGGCATCCATCCAGCACGATTCTTACATCAATATTCCGCTGTTCTACCGCTGTTATTACTTACACGTCGACGTCTCGAAGATTAACATCATTAGCATCTTTTAAAGCCTCTCCCACAGCTCCATGTTTTGACTGCGAAATGGTGCATTGTAGTTCAGAAATGATTCATGTCCACCTGCAGCTTGCATTCTACCGTCTTTATCACCCCTGGTTCACTCGAGGAAACCTGCTGATAGCTTTTTAAGGTCTTTAGCAGATCTTTCATTTGTTACAGGTTTTCCTGTTCTACGGACGTGAGATTTTTCTCGAGTACAAGCACTGCCTTCTGTGCTTGCTTGGCCTTCTTGTCTCCATTGCTGCTGAATCTGCCTTCAAGGTAGTCTGTGGTGATAACTGCAGTTTAGACAAACAACACAACTCGGTTACTCCTCTCATCTCCTTAACATTGAATCATAATGGCATGTTATCCTTTCTTTTGAACCTCTACACAACCATTCTGAAAATTCAAATAGCTTTGTGCTCCATCAAACACTCAACACTTAATATACTAAACCAGGTACCACAAGTGCCGACGCATCACAATCATCATCACTTAGCCTAACTGTAACTAATATTTTCTCTTCAATTATCTTGATTTTTTTGCGTCCAACGCACTTGTAATACATTTTCCATTCACTGTAAAGCTCCATATCTTTCTTCTCTATTCTAACTAACTCATATACATCTTCTGCGACACAGCGTTAACCCGAGGACTGAGTCTACCAAAAGTTCTACACCAGCTCAGAAAAAAATGTGCTTCAGATACGGTTTGAATAATGTCTTCATGCTCTTCACCATATACCTGCATAAATTCATCAACAATGTCAGTAGTATCTTCTATCTTTTGTACTGACATAACCTTTGGTCCTACATCATCTGCTTCTGACGACTGCGTCAGGAACCTGGCTTAGTGTCCCTCGCTTCCAAGACACCGCAACATACCTGGGCCGTTCTATACATTCCGCTCCCTGCCAGCTGCCTCAGCTTCATGTGTTGTTACGCATCCTATGTTCCATCGGCTGTAGCCGCCAGGCTGTACGTGGCATCTTCCCCGACCTCACAAGCGTCGCTGATATCTTCTGTCGTCCTTTTCATTCCAGTACTGTCCATTATATCCTTTATCGTCGTGTGATCACATGCCGTTATTCCTCTCGCAGTTTCCTGACAGCCCTCGACGTTTGAAAATGGCTCTGAGCACTATGGGACGTAACATCTGAGGTCATCAGTGTTGTTCCACCAACTGCGTTGCCGTGGACCAGTAATGTTTCAAAAACTCTTTTTCGAAGTCAGCTTACATCTCGCACTTTTTTACAATTCTCATTCACAAAGCACCATCTTTCTACATCTACATCTACATTTATACTCCGCAAGCCACCCAACGGTGTGTGGCTGAGGGCACTTTACGTGCCACTGTCATTACCTCCCTTTTCTGTTCCAGTCGCGTATGGTTCGTGGGAAGAACGACTGTTTGAAAGCCTCCGTGCGCGCTCGAATCTCTCTAATTTTACATTCGTGATCTCCTCGGGAGGTATAAGTAGGGGGAAGCAATATATTCGATACCTCATCCAGAAACGCACCCTCTCGAAACCTGGCGAGCGAGCTACACCGCGATGCAGAGCGCCTCTCTTGCAGAGTCTGCCACTTGAGTTTGCTAAACATCTCCGTAACGCTATCACGGTTACCAAATAACCCTGTCACAAAACGCGCCGCTCTTCTTTGGATCTTCTCTATCTCCTCCGTCAACCCGATCTGGTACGGATCCCACACTGATGAGCAATACTCAAGTATAGGTCGAACGAGTGTTTTGTAAGCCACCTCCTTTGTTGATGGACTACATTTTCTAAGGACTCTCCCAATGAATCCCAACCTGGTACCCGCCTTACCAAAAATTAATTTTATATGATCATTCCATTCATATCGTTCCGCACGCATATTCCCAGATATTTTACAGAAGTAACTGCTACCAGTGTTTGTTTCGCTACCGTATTATCATACAATAAAGGATCCTTCTTTCTATGTATTCGCAATTCATTACGTTTGTATATGTTAAGGGTCAGTTGCCATTCCCTGCACCAAGTGCCTATCTGCTGCAGATCTTCCTGCATTTCGCTACAATTTTCTAATGCTGCAACTTCTCTGTGTACTACAGCATCATCCGCGAAAAGCCGCATGGAACTTCCGACACTATCTACTAGGTCATTTACATATATTGTGAAACGCAACGGTCCCATAACACTCCCCTGTGGCACGTCAGAGGTTACTTTAACGTCTGTAGACGTCTCTCCATTGATAACAACATGCTGTATTCTGTTTGCTAAAAACTCTTCAATCCAGCCACACAGCTGGTCTGATATTCCGTAGGCTCTTACTTTGTTTATCAGGCGACAGTGCGGAACTGTATCGAACGCCTTCCGGAAGTCAAGGAAAATAGCATCTACCTGTGAGCCTGTATCTAATATTTTCTGGGTCTCATGAACAAATAAAGCGAGTTGGGTCTCACACGATCGCTGTTTCCGGAATCTATGTTGATTCCTACAGAGTAGATTCTGGGTTTCCAAAAACGACATGATACGCGAGCAAAAAACATGTTCTAGAATTCTACAACAGATCGAGGTCAGAGATATAGGTCTATAGTTTTGCGCATCTGCTCGACGACCCTTCTTGAAAACTGGAACTACCTGTGCTCTTTTCCAATCATTTGGTACCTTCCGTTCCGCTAGAGACTTGCGGTACCCGGCTGTTAGAAGGGGGGCAAGTTCTTTCGCGTACTCTGCGTAGAATCGAATTGGTATCCCGTCAGGTACAGTGGACTTTCCTCTGTTGAGTGATTCCAGTTGCTTTTTCTGTTCCTTGGGCACTTATTTCGATGTCAGCAATTTTTCCGTTTGTGCGAGGATTTAGAGAAGGAACTGCAGTGCGGTCTTCCTCTGTGAAACAGCTTTGGAAAAAGGTGTTTAGTATTTCAGCTTTACGCGTGTCATCCTCTGTTTCAATGCCATCATCATCCTGGAGTTTCTGGATATGCTGTTTCGAGCCACTTACTGATTTAACGTAAGACCAGAACTTCCTAGGATTTTCTGTCAAGTCGGTACATAGAATTTTACTTACAAATTCACTGAACGCTTCACGCATAGCCCTCCTTACGCTAACTTTGATATCGTTTAGCTTCTGTTTGTGTGAGAGGTTTTGGCTGCGTTTACACTTGGAGTGAACCTCTCTTTGCTTTCTTACGTTAAATCAGTAAGTGGCTCGAAACAGCATATCCAGACTCTCCAGGATGAGGATGGCATTTAAACCGAGGATGACACGCGTAAACCTTTCCCTATTCTGAGAACATTTTCAGCTGTCAATCCCTTAGTTGAGGTATCACACTTTTATAAGTGATTTAAGTAGTCCGTCAGATGCAAACTTCCGTTTGGATCAAATTTCCTAAAATTCCCGGTACTGAAGAAAACGTCACCATTTTGTATGCCCACTATAGTGCCTCGTGTTATGTCGCCAAATGATGATTTCATTCCATTGTTCACCTTTTTCCCAAACTTCTGCTTATCACTGCCAACAACCAATCGTGTCTCTTCACACACGTGCTCCACATGGCGTATATAAGTGTCCTGTTCAATACAACGATAATTATGAGATCTTCATTCTCCTTGTCAATGGCCTGCACCTTACGTTGACATCCCTGGATTTCCCCATGTGGTCTCTCCAATGCACGTCGTGGACTGGGATTTTTCACTGAGTTCCCTTTCTACTTCACTGAGTCCGGTTTCGACCTTCTCAAAGCGCGTATATTCTGTGACCTGTTAATCTATCAGAACCGTGAGAATGTCTACCTTTTGGTTACTTTCGTCGTTCAACTTTTTTATTGTTGTCTCCAATCGTGTGTCATTTTTATCAGTTTTTGTGGTAAAGTCCTGCTTCAGCTGTATACTGCTTCGTTTTCTCTCTGCAAATTTTCATCAACACTGCGAACTTACCAGTCCTGCTCTATTCTCGTACGAGTGTCTCTAGGATAGCTGACAATTTCGCACTCAGACTTCCTGTGTTTACAGACTCACGACATTCCCTTACCCACAATATCCAGACATCTCAATACTGTCTATTTCAATTTACCTCTATCACATCAGCATCACTAGATTGGGCAGTATCTACATCCCCATCATTACAACAGCATTGTCGTCATTATCTGACAAGATCAAGTGAATTACCTCACACAAGCATAAAAAATAGAATTGAAAAGTTGAATCAAAATATCTCTCTTCTACAGTACAGAAAATAGGATAATATATAAAAACGTACATATATACACTCCTGGAAATGGAAAAAAGAACACATTGACACCGGTGTGTCAGACCCACCATACTTGCTCCGGACACTGCGAGAGGGCTGTACAAGCAATGATCACACGCACGGCACAGCGGACACACCAGGAACCGCGGTGTTGGCCGTCGAATGGCGCTAGCTGCGCAGCATTTGTGCACCGCCGCCGTCAGTGTCAGGCAGTTTGCCGTGGCATATGGAGCTCCATCGCAGTCTTTAACACTGGTAGCATGCCGCGACAGCGTGGACGTGAACCGTATGTGCAGTTGACGGACTTTGAGCGAGGGCGTATAGTGGGCATGCGGGAGGCCGGGTGGACGTACCGCCGAATTGCTCAACACGTGGGGCGTGAGGTCTCCACAGTACATCGATGTTGTCGCCAGTGGTCGGCGGAAGGTGCACGTGCCCGTCGACCTGGGACCGGACCGCAGCGACGCACGGATGCACGCCAAGACCGTAGGATCCTACGCAGTGCCGTAGGGGACCGCACCGCCACTTCCCAGCAAATTAGGGACACTGTTGCTCCTGGGGTATCGGCGAGGACCATTCGCAACCGTCTCCATGAAGCTGGGCTACGGTCCCGCACACCGTTAGGCCGTCTTCCGCTCACGCCCCAACATCGTGCAGCCCGCCTCCGGTGGTGTCGCGACAGGCGTGAATGGAGGGACGAATGGAGACGTGTCGCTTCTGCCTTGGTGCCAATGATGGTCGTATGCGTGTTTGGCGCCGTGCAGGTGAGCGCCACAATCAGGACTGCATACGACCGAGGCACACAGGGCCAACACCCGGCATCATGGTGTGGGGAGCGATCTCCTACACTGGCCGTACACCACTGGTGATCGTCGAGGGGACACTGGATAGTGCACGGTACATCCAAACCGTCATCGAACCCATCGTTCTACCATTCCTAGACCGGCAAGGGAACTTGCTGTTCCAACAGGACAATGCACGTCCGCATGTATCCCGTGCCACCCAACGTGCTCTAGAAGGTGTAGGTCAACTACCCTGGCCAGCAAGATCTCCGGATCTGTCCCCCATTGAGCATGTTTGGGACTGGATGAAGCGTCGTCTCACGCGGTCTGCACGTCCAGCACGAACGCTGGTCCAACTGAGGCGCCAGGTGGAAATGGCATGGCAAGCCGTTCCACAGGACTACATCCAGCATCTCTACGATCGTCTCCATGGGAGAATAGCAGCCTGCATTGCTGCGAAAGGTGGATATACACTGTACTAGTGCTGACATTGTGCATGCTCTGTTGCCTGTGTCTATGTGCCTGTGGTTCTGTCAGGGTGATCATGTGATGTATCTGACCCCAGGAATGTGTCAATAAAGTTTCCCCTTCCTGGGACAATGAATTCACGGTGTTCTTATTTCAATTTCCAGGAGTATATATATATATATATATATATATATGTATGTATGTATATATATAATCTGCAAGCCACCGTACGGTACGAGACGGAGGGTATTGTAGTAAATTTGGTTTTTTGGTAGGTAGTTTTATTTTTTAAAGTTTAGGGGGATAGGAACTCGTGAATTCCCTGATTTTCGATCCGAAGTAAAATTGCCAAAAGAAAATTTATTTCTATGTCAACAAATTTCTATTAAAGTTTTCTAAGTCACCGAAAGAAAGTGTTTTTAATGCAGTATTGAGAATGTAACTTTTCACGACCGTATGGGACAATATGGGTCAATTTACTACAGAAATAACAACCTTGGATAATTTTTTAGATTTAACAGAGTGACTTTGCTTTTAGAATCTCTTTTTACCTAATTTTACAGTAGGCTGTGTAGATCTTCGTTTTCTCTTGATAGCTGCTGGTCAGGCTATTGTCTCCGTTGATTTTATCCCTCGTATTCTTGAAGTATGTAGGTATGGAGATGATTTTTTTTCTCACTCTTGATCTTGCTGTTTTTCATATTCATTTATTGCTTGTACTTATTTACGACCATACGAAATTGAGTTGCAATGAAATCTGACATTATCGAATCTTCAAACTGGTCAATATCATTTACAAGAATACATCAGTCACTTGCACTGTTCCTATGAACTGCTCTTCGTGTTATCACAGTAAGAGATCTTAATTGCAACTGCTGCCGCTCTCGACTGGCGGACGTCTATCAACGATACCGCACCTCTTTGGTCAGAGATAGCAATGCCTTGTCTTCGCTGCTTCCGACAAAAGAGCGCGTTTACAAGAAAATTTATTTATTTATTTTAACATTAATTTACAAAAATGATAATTTAAATAATAAATTGCGTAATTTCATTTGAATAAAAAAAATAAACATTTTTCTTTTTCGTCATTTGCGTCAGTGGGGAGGGGTCTGGTCCACTACACCGCCCCCTAATGTTCACTGACGCATGAGGTCACTTTTCTTGGTTCATGCGGATAGTGAACAGTACCTTTTACACTTTCACATATATCTATATAGATCTCTAAGAAAAAATTCAGCTCTGCTCTAAATCTAATTGAAGAAGTGCTATACTAGGTGATATTCTTAACTACTACAAAAAATTTTATTAGATAAATTCATACATACATACACATATATATATATTACATACAAAAAAGATTTTTTGGTTTTACAATTGCGTTTTTTCCTCTTTTGCTCGCGTTGGCGAGTCCTCAGATTCGTCCTGTTGGGATTGGATACCCTTTGTTTCCCTTACGGTTGGCGGTCGGCAGGCTGTTGTTCCGTGGGACCATTGTTTGGCTCGTGCGTCTAAGGCACGCAATGTCTTATCCCAGACTGTCGTTCCTGTCCTCCCGCATGACCGCGTTGTCCCTTCACTTGGAGGCTGTGAAAGTGCTGGATTCCTGGTGGTAAATGCTACTAGAAGTCGCGTTGTTTGCGCCAGTACCCAAAGTACCCGCTACGACGCCCCTTGGTGTGCCCCAGGTTCGAAGCACGAACTTCCAGCCCGCAGTATCACCTCACAGGTACGTAACACAAGCACTAACACTCACACGCCTTTTTCTTCACTTTCCTCCCTCGAGAGGTGTGATTTTTCACAATCACTTAAAGACTTTTTCCTTTCGCACTCGTTTTTTCCATTACTCTTGTCACAAGGCTCACTTTGTCTTCTTCCATGCCAACATTTTTTTATGAAGTACATCGTCATGAAAATATGCAAAACAAGAGGACAAATAATTATACTTCTGAAATTCCAGTTCATATATACTTTTGTTTTACACGAAAAATCCTTCATTCTTTTGTGGCATCAGTTATCCTTAATACTAAATACATACATCTTACATAGCTTTGTTTATACATACATTTTTAAACATGAAATTTAAATATCTTAACCTAAAGAGCCGAACTTTTTCAACCTTTGATTTTTCTTTCTTATTTTCTCTCTTTTATGGTGAACTCCTGTTGTACATAAGTTCCATTCTCAAGGTTCAATTGCTACTTCACTATTCACAAGGGTCTTCACCACTTCTCACTGCAATTCGAGTTATTTTTACACTACAAGTAGAAGGTGAAGAAATATGCTAAAAACTACCAATCTACAATACCTACAAAGAAGAACTTTTAACCATAAATATTTACATTCACTCCACATTTACTCTTTGTTTCTCACTTGTACACCAGTGATTTCTACAAGTTGTGTCAACTTAGAGCAAATTTCGTCTCTCAGTATATCTGAGGTCTGCGTTTTACCTTAAGCATCGTTTCTGTATCAGCGTTTTTTCGTGTTACAAGCTTGAAACTTACCTTAATTTTACTCTCCATGCTTCTTCTATTAATGTATTATGTACACTCTTAACAAACAATATTTACGTAGGTATATTTTCAGAGCTTCATGCTGTGCATGGCTATACATTGCATGTTTCAAAAATCATGGCATATTCTCTGCTATGGCTATGTACAAGTCCTTCATGTGTGCTTCCCACTATAATGTGTATGTGTACATGTATATAGTTTTGGGTGTAAAAGGATTTGTAGCTTAATATTGCTTAAATATTGCTTTTGCATATTCCTCCTGTTAAATTCAGATATGTCGTATATTCTCATAGCATTCCTGAGGTATTGTTTGCTTATTAACTTCATAGGTTAGTTACTAGTTTCCAGTAAGAGCAATAATCTTATTCAGATATTAGTGGTTCTTTAGGTTTCATGTAGCTTATCTTATGATGTCAGCTAGGCTACAGAATGTTAATTTGTTGTTTTCTCAACTACAGATAACTGTGTATATACACTTAAGAAATGTTGCAAAAATGCATATTGCTTCTTGTGTTATTTTGTGTCTAGAGGTGGTCCCTACTGAGCTGGCTTCAAATTTGAGCTATTCTCAACGTAAGTGTGGTTATTTGTGGTGTATTCTGTGCTTTTCTAATGGAAAATTCTTTATACTTGCCATTGCTTATTATCATAACATACATGGTTTCTAGATCATGTCATAGGTTCACTGTGGCTTCATACGCTCACACATATTCTACTCTCATTACACACTCATTCACCTTAAATCTACAATATTTGTGTGGCCCTCTCATTAGGTACCAACACCTCCATTTCCTCAATATTACCGTCATTAATGTGGGCCGGGCTTTATACTCTGGTCCCACTGTAAATTCCTCCTTCCTCTAATACGTAAAACTAAGTTAAGGCTCCCTGTAGGATTACCTCAGTGTTCACTCACATACAAAATTCTCACACAAATCCAAGTTATATCTCTCCCTGACAGTTACCGTGTGTATGACATAAGTGTTGTCTATAATAGTTCAACAGTTTGCCTTTTCCTTACAACAAAATATTCCTCCTTATTATTCAGCTTTCAGAATACTACCTTTTGCTCACGCTTCAACTTATGTTACCTTTTGTGCTTTTCATATGCATTTATGGTGTCTTTATATTGTTCTTTACTTGTTTGGCACTTCTATCTGAAAGAAAAGTAGTGTATACTATATAGTTTCTGCTTTTTCCTCTCATTTACTGTCATCTGTGCTTAATATTGCTTCAGTTTGCCTAGGCTTTACCTTGCAAGTGTTTGTGTACAATGTTAGGTTGAGATGACATTTGTTTTCAGTGTTAAGTGTTTTCCCTTCTCTTACTGTCTGCCTTTTACACATAATTAAGGTGGGTTTTGTAAATATTGTACATCATGTTCATAGCTATAGCTTTAGTGTTATGGTGGTGGATTTTCCTTTCTCTTGTAATTTGGCATCCATCTTTTGTACATAGCTTTCCTTATTCCTATTTTTGGCTGTACATAGTGTGAACTTACTGTCTAACCTTGACTTGTTATGTACATGAAGTGTTTAGAACATGTAGTGTGTGTCTCTAGCACTCCACTATTCCTCATGTTCTCTACAATACCTTACTTAGTCTACTTTCTATTTAAATGTAACTTATTGCCTAAAGTAAAGTTTACTATTTACACACGTGTCTTTTCTCTGATATTGTCGTAGCTTCCAAATGAGATTATTCTTTCTCTCTCATATTAGGTTCTGTGTGTCTTAAATACTTCCTTAAATCTTTATGTGGATATAATCCCTTGTTTTTCCCAGTTTTTGGGTAGCTTAGCAAGTATGCTCCAGGGTGTGGAATTTTACTAATTTTAAATGGAGCAGCATAAAGCATCTGCCATTTTTTGTTCAGTTTCTTAACCTTGGTAGACCTAGGGTGTGTCCATGTCATATCTGATAAGGTTTATTGTTTTCGTGTTGTTGCCCCCTACTCCGCCGTCGACTACTGCTGTGTAGGTGAGCAGTGTCGCGTGCTGTTTTCCGGGGTGTTGGCAACGCTGCCGTTAGTTAGTACGGGAGTACTGGCTGTGTTGTCATTCAATTCAATAATATTTACACTTGGCGTTTGCGCTTGCCACGCATTGCCAGTTGCTGGATATGTGGCTCGCCTGTTTCTTCCGAAAGTGTTGTTGTTTCTGTTATTGTTCTGTGTGTTATTATTTTGCCAATGTGGATTTGGCTGAAATCTGCCCCCTTCCTATTTCTGCCGTTTTGATACACGGGATTGTATCTGTTTTCCCTGCGGTTCCACGGTTTGTTTCCATATGTTTGACCATTCTGCCCCCGCGGGTAGTTAAGTTGTTGTGTTTGCCCGCCGGGTGTATTATTATTATTGTGATTGTAATTACCGTTACGGTTATTGCCGTTGTGGTTACTGTTATTGCGGTTGTTGCTGTTCTGCCTTTGACCGTTCTCGTGAATCAGGTCAAAGGTGCCCAGTACTGATAGAAAATAGTCAACATTATCTGCCGGTACTGTGGCGAGTCTTTCTCTGATCGGTTTTGGTAACTTCTCTTTAAGAATTTCCAAAACATCAACATAAGATATGGCTTTATCCCAATATCGAGTTTTATTTAGATATTTTTCGAAATATTTACGTAATCCTCCGCTTTTTGGATTGAATGGTTCAGGGTGGAATACCTCTTTCCGTAATCGTTCCTGAATTCCCTGGGACCAAAATTTGCCTAGGAATGCATTTTCGAAATCTGAATAGGTGTGGCAGTATTCTGCAATTTCATTCGCCCATAGGGCAGCTTCTCCTTGTATGTACCCAATGACATACTGTATTTTCTGCTCCTCACTCCAGTACTGTGGCAAAATGTTTTTGAATGATTTGAGGAAGACAACAGGGTGAATTTTTTTTATTTTCTGCAGAAAATACGTGGAACTGTCTGTACTTCAGTAAGCTTTTGTCTATGAAAGTTGCATGTGGTGTTGATGAATGACTACACGAGCAATGCGGTGTATAATTGCTACTTGACGGCATGCTGTGTAAACAGCTAACAGCTGGTGAAGTTCTATCTTTCGCTTGTGGTGTGTACCGTTGCTGTACCTGATCTTGTACTCGTACAATACTCTATTCATTACCAAATTCAATGCTTGGTGGTTTGCTTATAGCAGTGTCAGTAGTGACGGTTCTAGGTGTTTCTGTTTGTGTGTTTGTCTCTACAGATGTTTGTTTGGTTTGCTCTAGGGCATTCTTAACCTGTTCCGGTACTCTGTCAACTATTTCTGTCTCCTTTTCAGCTAGATGTCTTTCGAAACCTGTAAGGCATGTGCCGTATTCCCGCACCACCTTTTGTGCCATTGCTAAGTGTCTTCTAGACTTTCCTTTACTAAGCTTAGATCTTCCTTGATCTGTTTTTGCTCTAATTCTAGTGATCCTATTCGATCTGACAGTTTTGTAGCCTCTGTTGGAATGTTTCCGTAATTCTCCTGTATACTGTTTACTTCGGTGTTCTTGTTTCCTACGTCAGTAATCAGTTTGTTCTGTGATGACTGTAATTGTTCTTGTTGTTGGTGTAGTGTACCTAATTGATTCTTAAATTCATTATACTCCACAGCGAGGTGTTTTAACTGCACTGTGAGGCTCTGTACTTCATCTTTTACCCCTCTTATCTGCTGCGTTATATCCCTCTTTGATTCTTCTACCTTCTGATTTAAGCGTGTTAAAAGTCCCTATTCGTTTCACCCATTTTCTGTGTTAAGTCATACCTAGTTTTCTCGCTCGATTCGTCTATCTTTTGTGTGATCTGTGCGAGTTTGTCTCGTAGGAAGTGCAGAATGTGTTGTGTCGGGTTGTGAAGTTACAGGTTGTGTGTTCTGCAATTCACATGCACTCGAAATTTGTGTTTGTGTTTGATCTCTGTTCGGTACGTAAATTATTTTCCTTATTGTGTTGGGACTATCGTAAGATTCTGGGCCAAGCCCGTTACGGCTACTACCAGAACTTAACGTGTCCGAAGCTGTGTTAATCGGTTGCGTATCTTTGTCAACACTACACACTTCCAAACTTTGTATGCCCAAATCAGTAATATTGACTGTCGCGTCTGTCATGTTGTTTACATGTAGGTCAGCTGTGTCCATAGCAACACGTTCGTTGACGTGGCCTGTGACGTCACCTGTAGTGCGCAACATGGCTTCCGAAACGTTACTCGACAATTGTGACATTATTGATGTTAAGATTTTTTACGAATACACAAATTTTGCACTACAAATGATGTTTTTCACTTTCAAATTTGTAAAAAATGTGAATGAAGGTGTTACAAAACTTCACTGCACTCGCGTATTCCGCCAAGCGTGCTCTTAACACTGGGTACGTAAAGACAATGCTCTTTGACAATTCGGCTTACGTCACACGCATTCCCCAACCACACAATAGCAGCGTAAGCGATAGATATGGGTGGCAAAGTATGAACTACAAGATGTTACGACTTGCGCAAAGAAGCAGTATGAATTTGCATTTTATCACTCACCATTGGTGTCTTCGGATTGTTTGCTGATAAGAATGCACGTATGTACTTCTTTCACCGTATTTTCCGTCTCCTTTTTTAATATATTACTAATTTTCCTTTTATACTATGTGCATTGCTCATCCACAAATGCTGCACTCAATTTTGAAGTTGTTACATGTAACAGAAATTGACGTTATATTAACAATGACAAAGACAGAATCAATAAATACTTTCTTTAAGTCTACAATTTTCATAAAATTTTACACATTATCATATTCGTGTCCTGTCAAAAGGTAGCCAATTCTGTAGTAAATTTGGGTTTTTGGTAGGTAGTTTATTTTTTAAAGTTTAGGGGGATAGGAACTCGTGAATGCCCTGATTTTCGATCCGAAGTAAAATTGCCAAAAGAAAATTCATTTCTATGTGAACAAACCTCCCATGAACCATGGACCTTGCCGTTGGTGGGGAGGCTTGCGTGCCTCAGCGATACAGATAGCCGTACCGTAGGTACAACCACAACCGAGGGGTATCTGTTGAGAGGCCAGACAAACGTGTGGTTCCTGAAGAGGGGCAGCTGCCTTTTCAGTAGTTGCAGGGGTAACAGTCTGGATGATTGACTGATCTGGCCTTGCTGTGCTGGTACTGCGAACGGCTGAAAGCATGGGGAAAGTACAGCTCTCATTTTTCCCGAGGGCATGCAGCTTTACTGTATGATTAAATGATGATGGCGTTCTCTTGGATAAAATATTCCGGGGGTAAAATAGTCCCCCATTCGGATCTCAGGGCGTGGACTACTCAAGAGGACGTCGTTATCAGGAGAAAGAAAGCTGGCGCTCTACGGATCGGAGTGTGGAGTGTCAGATCCCTCAATCGGGCAGGTAGGTTACAAAATTTAAAAAGGGGAAATGGATAGGTTAAAGTTAGATATAGTGGGAATTAGTGAAGTTCGGTGGCAGGAGGAACAAGACTTCTGGTCAGGTGACTACAGGGTTATAAACACAAAATGAAATAGGGGTAATGCAGGAGTAGGTTTAATATTGAATAGGAAAATAGGAATTCGCGTAAGCTACTACAAACAGCACAGCGAACGCATTGTTGTGGCAAAGATAGATGCGAAGCCCACACCTACTACAGTAGTACAAGTTTATATACCAGCTAGCTCTGCAGATGACGAAGAAATTGGAGAAATGTATGATGAAATAAAAGAAATTATTCAGATTGTGAAGGGAGACGAAAATTTAATAGTCATGGGTGACTGGAATTCGTCAGTAGGAACAAGGAGAGAAGGAAACGTAGTAGGTGAATATGGATTGGGGCTAAGAAATGAAAGAGGAAGCCGCCTGGTAGATTTTTGCACAGAGCACAACATAATCATAGCTAACACTTGGTTTAAGAATCATGAAAGAAGGTTGTATACATGGAAGAACCCTGGTGATACTAAAAGGTATCAGATTATTTAATGGTAAGACAGAGATTTAGGAACCAGGTTCTAAATTGTAAAACATTTCCAGGGGCAGATGTGGACTCTGACCACAATCTATTGGTTATGACCTGTAGATTAAAACTGAAGAAACTGCAAAAAGGTGCGAATTTAAGGAGGTGGGACCTGGATAAACTGAAAGAACCATAGGTTGTACAGAGTATCAGGGAGAACATAAGGGAACAATTGACAGGAATGGGGGAAAGAAATACAGTAGAAGACGAATGGGTAGCTTTGAGGGATGAAGTAGTGAAGGCAGCAGAGTATCAAGTAGGTAAAAAGTCGAGGGCTAGTAGAAATCCTTGGGTAACAGAAGAAATACTGAATTTAATTGATGAAAGGAGAAAATATAAAAATGCAGTAAATGAAGCAGGCAAAAAGGAACACAAACGTCTCAAAAATGAGATCGACAGGAAGTGTAAAATGGCTACACAGGGATGGCTAGAGGACAAATGTAAGGATGTAGAGGCTTATCTCACTAGGGGTAAGATAGATACTGCCCACAGGAAAATTAAAGAGACCTTTGGAGATAAGAGAACCACTTGTATGAACATCAAGAGCTCAGATGGAAACCCAGTTCTAAGCAAAGAAGGGAAAGCAGAAAGGTGGAAGGAGTATATAGAGGGTCTATACAAGGGCGATGTAATTGAGGACAATATTATGGAAATGGGAGAGGATGTAGATGAAGATGAACTGGGAGATATGATACTGCTTGAAGAGTTTGACAGAGCACTGAAAGACCTGAGTCGGAACAAGGCCCCCGGAGTGGACAACATTCCATTGGAACTACTGACGGCCTTGGGAGAGCCAGTCCTGTCAAAACTCTACCATCTGGTGAGCAAGATGTATGAAACAGGCGAAATACCCTCAGACTTCAAGAAGAATATAATAATTCCAATCCCAAAAAAATGGCTCAAATGGCTCTGAGCACTATGGGACTCAACTGCTGTGGTCATAAGTCCCCTAGAACTTAGAACAACTTAAACCTAACTAACCTAAGGACAGCACACAACACCCAGCCATCACGAGGCAGAGAAAATCCCTGACCCCGCCGGGAATCGAACCCGGGAACCCGGGCGTGGGAAGCGAGAACGCTACCGCACGACCACGAGATGCGGGCCCAATCCCAAAGAAAGCACGTGTTGACAGATGTGGAAATTACCGAACAAACAGTTTAATATGCCACAGCTGCAAAATACTAACACGAATTCTTTACAGACGAATGGAAAAACTAGTAGAAGCCGACCTCGGGGAAGATCAGTTTGGATTCCGTAGAAACACTGGAACACGTGAGGCAATACTGACCTTACGACTTATCTTAGAAGAAAGATTAATGAAAGGCAAACCTACGTTTCTAGCATTTGTAGACTTAGAGAAAGCTTTTGACAAGGCTATTTACAATTTGTACAGAAACCAGATGGCAGTTATAAGAGTCGAGGGACATGATAGGGAAGGAGTGGTTGGGAAGGGAGTAAGACAGGGTTGTAGCCTGTCCCCGATGTTATTCAGTTTGTATATTGAGCAAGCAGTAAAGCATACAAAAGAAAAGTTCGGAGTAGGTATTAAAATCCATGGTGAAGAAATAAAAACTTTGAGGTTCGCCGATGACATTGTAGTTTTGTAAGAGACAGCAAAGGACTTGGAAGAGCAGCTGAACGGAATGGGCAGTGTCCTGAAACGAGGGTATAAGATGAACATCAACAAAAGCAAAACGAGGATAATGGAATGTAGTCGATTTAAGTCGGGTGATGCTGAGGGAAATAGATTAGGAAATGAGACACTTAAAGTAGTAAAGGAGTTTTGCTATTTGGGGAGCAAAATAACTGATGATGGTCGAAGTATAGAGGATATAAAATGTAGACTGGCAATGGCAAGGAAAGCGTTTCTGAAAAAGAAAAATTTGTTAATATCGAGTATAGATTTAAGTGTCAGGAAGTCATTTCTGAAAGTATTTGTATGGAGTGTAGCCATGTATGGAACTGAAACATGGACGATAAATAGTTTGGACAAGAAGAGAATAGAAGCTTTCGAAATGTGGTGCTACAGAAGAATGCTGAAGATTAGATGGGTAGATCACATAACTAATGAGGAAGTATTGAATAGGATTGGGGAGAAGAGAAGTTTGTGAAACAACTTGACCAGAAGAAGGGATCGGTTGGTAGGACATGTTCTGAGGTATCAAGGGCTCACCAATTTGGAATCGGAGGGCAGCGTGGAGGGTAAAAATCGTAGTGGGAGACCAAGAGAGGAATACACTAAGCAGATTCAGAAGGATGTAGGTTGCAGTAGGTACTGGGAGATGAAGAAGCTTGCACAGGATAGAGTAGCATGGAGAGCTGCATCAAACCAGTCTCAGTATTGAAGACCACAACAACAACAATGTGAACAAATTTCTATTAAAGTTTTCTAAGTCGCCGAAAGACAGAGTGAATTTGCTTTTAGAATCTCTTTTTACCTAATTTTGTAGTAGGCTGTGTAGATCTTCGTTTTCTCTTGATAGCTGCTGGTCAGGCTATTGTCTCCGTTGATTTTCTCCCTCGTATTCTTGAAGTAGGTAGGTATGGAAATGATTTTATTTTCTCACTCTTGATCTTGCTGTTTTTCATATTCATTTATTGCTTGTACTTATTTACGACCATACGAAATTGAGTTGCAATGAAATCTGACATTATCGAATCTTCAAACTGGTCAATATCATTTACAAGAATACATCAGTCACTTGCACTGTTCCTATGAACTGCTCTACGTGTTTTCACAGTAAGAGATCTTAATTGCAACTGCTCCCGCTCTCGACTGGCGGACGTCTATCAACGATACCGCACCTCTTTGGTCAGAGATAGCAATGCCTTGTCTTCGCTGCTTCCGACGAAAGAGCGCGTTTACAAGAAAATTTATTTATTTATTTTAATATTAATTTACAAAAATGATAATTTAAGTAATTAATTGCGTAATTTCATTTGAATAAAAAAAATAAACATTTTCCTTTTTCGTCATTTGCGTCAGAGTGGAGGGGTCTGTTCCACTACAGTATCCTGTACCAGTACTAGTCATTTCATTACCTTCTGCACGCGAACAGAGCGAGAGAAACACGACTGTCTGTACGCCTCCGTATGAGCGCTATTTTCTCGTATTTATCTCCCCGGCCCCCTCGTGATATTTATGTGGGTGGCAGTAGACTCGATCTGAAGTCAGCTTCTAATGCCTGTTATCTAAATTTCTGTGTAGTGTTCCACGGAAAGAATGTCACATTCTGTGCAAGGATTCCCATTTGAATTTTTGAAGCATCTCCGCAATACTTAACTGTTTCTCGAACCCTTCGGTAATGGATCTAGAACCCCGTCGCTGAGTTGTTTCGATGTCTTCCTTTAATTTGACTTCGGCGGACTCCAAACACTTGAGCAGTAGTCAAGGTTAGGTCGCACTAGCGACCTGCATGCGGTCCCTTTTACAGATGAACCACACTCTCCCAAAATTCTCCCAGTATACCGAAGCCGGCCAGTCACCTTCCCTACTTGCTCGTCAAATTTCATATCGCTTTACAATTATCGACTAGACATTTAAACGACATGACTGTGTCAAGGAGGGCATTACTAATGCTGTGTCCCAACATTACGGGTTTGTTCTTCATACTCATCCGCATAACTTATATTTTTTCTTACGTTTACAGCTAGCTGCTATTCATTGAACCAACTAGAAATTTAGTCTAATTCATTTTGTATCATCCTACAGTCACTAATCTTCGACACCTTCCCGTACACCACAGCAGCATCAGCGAACAACCGCAGACTGTTGTGTTGCCCACCCTCTCCGCCACATCATTGATGAATATATATAAAATAATAGTGGTCCTGTCACACTTCCGTGGGGCATTACTGGCAATACCATAGTAACAAATGAACACTTCCAGTCGAGGACAACATATTGGGTTCTATCTTAGAGCCACACAAGATGTGGGAACCTATTCCATATATTCGTAACTTCATTAACAGTCTGCAGTAAGTCACCGTGTCACAAGCTTTCCGGAACTGTAGAAATATGGAATCTGCCTGTTGCCCTATATCCGTGCTTGGCAGGACATTAGATGAGAAAAAGGCAAGTGAGTTTCGCCCGAGCGATGCTTTTTAAAACTATGCTGATTCCGTGGACGTAAGTTTCTCGGTCTCAAGAAAATGTATTACACCAGAACTGATATTGTGTTCATGAATTCTGCAGCAAACCGATGTTAAGGATGTAGGTCTCTAACTTTGTGAGTCCATTCTTTTACCCTTCTTGGGAGTCGCTTGTACTTTTTTCCAGTCGCTTGGGACTTCGCACTGAGACAGAGATTCGCGATAAACGCAGGCTAAGCGAGAGGCCAGCGCCGCAGGGTACTTGTAACACCATATCTCTAATACTCTACTGATTTATTTTGCTTTTGTTTTATTTAATGTTACATCGTTGACCTTCTGTAAATGTTGTTTGATTGAATCGATAAAACAAAATTGTATACTCCTTTCTTTGTAAAAACTTTAATGTCATGGTTTGATTCTATACAATGTAGTATATCTGTCATTTAAATTCTTTGTCCCAATTGGAGGGAGACAAAACTTGCTGTATATATTTGGAATTTGTTTAAACAATCCTTTTTAGAAATGTCAATATATGCAAAGGTTCTGTTTTACGTATTTAAAATGTTTGTTCTCTGTTATGTAAACTGCTGACCTTCACTTAGGTTTCTTAATTATGTCATATGTAAAAGGTGTTGTCGTTCCCCTCGGGAACGGAACTGTGTAGCACGCGCAAATTGTGGTTGGCTAGGTAGAAAAAGTGGAACCAAGAGTCAGTCGGGGACGAGGTACCAAACTCTGCACTGCCCATGTAAAAGTTGTATATTGTGCTGGTTCCGGGAAAGGCTTTTCCTGCCGCTTACCAATGCCTCGGATGGATGGATAAATAGCTGGAACTATTCTGGAATTGGTATCTATCATCGCCACCAAGAAGGGAAAGAGTCCAGCAATTCTGCCTGCAAATCCACCTACCAACATGCAGTTGGCACCACATTGAGCAATCACTGTAACGGAATACTATAATAATGTACAGCGAAGGATCAGCTTATTGGATGTGTTAGTGTGCTCAAATGTAAGGTAACTTATAATTCAATTCATGTACCTACCTTGATTTTTTTTCCTATCACAACACCTTTCAGGTTCCTCTCCATTTGAACTATGATTACCGAGTGTCCTACTTTGTGGAAAAAATGAAAGTCTCAAGGCCAAATAGTTAATTAAATAATGTTGTTTGATTTTTGGTAAGAAGGGAGTATTCAGATTTACTGTGGATTTAGTGAAATTGTGGGAGGTAGTAAATGTAGTCTTGTGAAAGCCTCCCAGTGATGGAAACAATCCAATTTAAAGTTTTTTTGGAGTTTCAAAGTCGCCTATTTAATCATTTACTTGAAAGTAGAAGACTGTGGTAATAAAGACAATTTGAGGTGTCTTTTAAAAATTAAAATTCTTGAAACTGAGGCTTATAAAGTTTTGCTTAGTTAATGATCGTAGTGCTGCCTGTAGTAAATTTTAAAAGGTGAGTCACTTTCTTATAAATTTGTCAACATTGTGTCTCACTGCAGTAAAAGTCGTGAATTGCAGTTGTGGAAAGTTGGATGCTTGCTAAGCACTTGTTTCTTTTGGGTATTGAAAGTGCATATTAATAGTGTAACAAGATCCACAGGTTATCCTTTACCACTGTTTATGAAAACAATAATTTCTTTATTCAAAAGACAGTGAGAAGTAACCTGTTAGTGAATTCCATTTAACTTTCATTCTAAATAGAAGAGTATTTAGTTGAGAGATATTTGACCTGTGACCAGTTCATAATTTTGAAGTGAACTACATTTATAATTTTATGTCAGCTAGGAAAATATTTGAACAATAATACTGAACCTATGTCCAATTAAAGATTCTGCAGTGAATATTAACAGTAATGTTATAAAGACCATTTAGTTTGAATAAGCCCTGAAAGTAATAGTGTGTTTCGTTATCTGTTATATTTATGGAAATAGTTTGTTCTGCTCTGTTAGCTTCCAATCTTAACCGTGAACATACGCGGGGGTCAGAGTTCGTTGCACTCGCGTGTGGCAAAATGTAGGTTCTGTTTGTCCGTTAAGGTTACTCATACTTAATTTCTTTAACAAGAATGTCAATCATCCTCTTGCCTAATTAGGCAGGCGACCGTTTTCCTTGTTCTTTGAACAGTGTAGATAGGTAAAATATTGTTTGTACTGTTCAAATATTTACGTAATTCTGACTTTCATTTCCGATAAGCCACCCCCGTTAGGTACAACACGGTCAACATAACAAAATTCCTCTCAGAGGGTAACAGTGCTCTGTTGCTTTATACCATAATTACTTTAACAAGATAGTTTTATTTCACGACCTGCCTCCTACTTTATGGTTATGGTATAGCAGTAGCGGACAGGAGTGTTATAAGTGGCTTTTCCGTGACAGAACTATTTGTTCTGTTGGGGCATAGTACGTAATAAATCAAATTTGGTATTTGATTACATAAGCTACGTAAATTCTGTTTCAGTGTTATATACTCGGTGTAAAACCAAGCTGGGATCCCATCTGGACCTGGCGACTTATTTGTTTTCAATTATTTCAGTTGTTTCTCTGTGCCAGTGATGCTAATTATTGTGTCGTCCATACGGGAGTGTGTTCGATGGTTAAATGACTGTATTATCGCACTATTCTCCTACAGGAAAGCTTTCTTGAACGTGAAATTTAAAACTTCGTCTTTCGTTTTGCTATCTTCAACTGCCACACGAGACTGATCAACGAGTGCCTAGATGGAAGCCTTAGTCCCACATATCTGTTCTAAATAGCACCCGGCCGTGATGACCGAGCGGTTCTAGGCGCCTGAGTCCGGAACCGTGCGACTGCTACGGTTGCAGTTTCGAATCCTGCCTCGGGCATGGATGTGTGTGATGTCCTTAGGTTAGTTAGGTTTAAGTAGTTCTAAGCTCTAGGGGACTGAAGACCTCAGATGTTAAGTCCCTTAGTGCTCAGAGCCGTTTGAACCATTTAAATAGCACCAGAATTTTGTCGGGTTCTCCGTCAGTTCTTTTGCTAAAGTACGACGATGGTAGTTATTGTATTACTCCCGGCTAAATCCTTTCACTTACGCACGAATTTTTCTAGCCTTTGCTTGTCGTCATTTGTGTGTTCTCTTTTGAAACTGGGGTGTAACAGCATTTGCTACCTCAGCATTTTCTACATTTCGTTGTTAAACCATGCGGGTCTTTACAGTCCTTATTCCATTTGCCAGGCACGTACTTCGTCAAACCACGATTTACAATCTGCTTAAACTGTGCTCACAATTCCTCTGCGTCTATCTTACTGGAAGTAAGTGATGTCGGTTCACTGTCTAAATGAGATGCTAAAAACGCTTATCTGCTCTTTCTAGCAGAAACACTCTCCTAGCTTTCTTGACTGGTTAATTAACTTCCAGGGCCGTAGTTGCTATAATGACGCCACGATCACTAATCCCCTTCTCTATACTGACGCTGTTGATAAGGTCCTGTCTGTTTGCAGCTACAATGTCTAACATATTTCCATTACACTTAGGCTACCGAACTAGCTGCTCCAGGCAGTTTCCAGAAAACATGTTCGAACGGACTTCGCAAGACTGTCTGTAGCCCCTGCAGCGAATCCATAGACGTCCCATTTAATCATTTTATATTTATCAGGTAAAAGTCACCTCTCACTAGTATTGCAAGATCTGGATATTTTCACGCTACTAAGCGTAGACTTTACATGAGTGACTGCAGGACCGCCACAGTGGAATCTGGTGGCCGGTAAAAATATCCAACAATTAAATTGGTTTCACCTAAACCTGTCATGTATTCATTGTCACACTCAACCTCGACCACAATAGTGACACTGCTTTTATCAACTGCAATGAACACTCCCCCTCTTATGACGTCTAATTACTTACAAATTTACTTACAAAATTTTGGCACTGGAAATGTCTTTACTCTGAACGCAATCTGACGTCTGGCGGTTATCGGAAAGGACTGAATAACAAATTAAATTTAATTTGTTTCAAGGTAACTCCAGAATGTAGAACCCAAGCACCGTCACTTAGGTTCTTTCTGCTGTAAATTCATTCCTCCATTCATGACGGTTGGTAGCTTTGTTGGGATTACGTGTTTCGTGACCCTTCTTTTGTTTTTACTGAGTCTGTTGTTCTTATGGTAATAGATACGGAGTGATCGAGTGCGTGTTTGTAGTGGAAATCCAGATGTATTTCGTGATTATTAAGTTGTCTGCAGTTCATAAGCCATGTCTGTCAGTTCTCACGATGAACCTAATCCTAAGCGTAAACGTGGAGCGAGACATAAAAAAAAATACAAGCGGAGCGTTGTCCGGAAAACTAGAGTGCAAGGACTGAGGTATGTGTCCCACAAAGCATAAGAGGTCTCCCAGAAAGCCCCACTGAACAGAGTAAACTGTAAGTGTAGTTATAAAAGTGTTTAAAAACTTACTGAAGAATCAATACAACCACTCTGGAATACCTTTCATTCTTTTGGGAGCAAAAACTCGCAAGACAACTACTTGAAAACATTGGTTGAGTTTATGCCAGTAAAACTTAGGCATAAAAACCCTAACGTAGAGGAACAAGGTCAAGATGAGATTCAAGAAAACGCTGACAAGACTATTGATGAATTATGTAACAGCAGCAAATCACGCTCTTATAAACACGATTTAAACCTGAATGGTCTTCTAACTCCAGAATGTAGAAATATTTTCTTGCAAGTTTTTGGCATTTCAGAAAACAGAATTAAGAGAATCAATAAATGTTCTGTCCTTAACAATAGCCCAGTGAACAGGAGGGGAAACTCAAGAAGTGGGAACTGTGTTCCAGGTGAAATCTGTGTACGCATTCATAAACACATTGAGAAGTTTGATGTGAAAGTAACCCATTATGGAGGAAAGTCCAAAAAATACCTTGATACACGACTTGATGTTGTAA
The DNA here is from genome assembly GCF_023864275.1 of Schistocerca cancellata. Taxonomy (NCBI): domain Eukaryota; kingdom Metazoa; phylum Arthropoda; class Insecta; order Orthoptera; family Acrididae; genus Schistocerca; species Schistocerca cancellata. The sequence goes on from NC_064628.1 coordinate 278,472,335, forward strand.
AAATGTACAGTATGTTCATTCTAGATAACCCTGATCTACATGACAGAGTTCAGTTTCTATTACAAATACATGAAAGAGAACTTCCGACATTCGTTTGGGTTTTCACTTAGAGCTATGTCTTTCGGTTTTACAGATAATCTTTCACACGTTGAGCAAACGTCAACTTGTGGCCAACATACAGTGTGGCCACAGTAATTCGCAAAGAGCATACCATACGACGGCTTGGCTAATTGCACAGGTCAACCACAGTTTTAGTGTCAGATTACGACGTTATAATTACTACGTTAATGGTTTTCCAATGATCACTCTCAATTTCATGCATTACTTAATTATTTTAGTATCATCGCAATGATTTGTTGATTTTGCACTTTTCACTTAGATTTGTAAGTGTATGTCAGCACCATTTGATTTTGCAAATGACATTTCTTTGGTTCATCATCATCATCATCATCATCATCATCATTTAAGACTGATTATGCCTTTCAGCGTTCAGTCTGGAGCATAGCCCCCCCTTATACAGTTCCTCCATGATCCCCTATTCAGTGCTAACATTGGTGCCTCTTCTGATGTTAAACCTATTACTTCAAAATCATTCTTAACCGAATCCAGGTACCTTCTCCTCGGTCTGCCCCGACTCCTCCTACCCTCTACCGCTGAATCCATGAGTCTCTTGGGTAACCTTGCTTCTCCCATGCGTGTAACATGACCCCACCATCTAAGCCTGTTCGCCCTGACTGCTACATCTATAGAGTTCATTCCCAGTTTTTCTTTGATTTCCTCATTGTGGACACCCTCCTGCCATTGTTCCCATCTACTAGTACCTGCAATCATCCTAGCTACTTTCATATCCGTAACCTCAACCTTGTTGATAAGGTAGCCTGAATCCACCCAGCTTTCGCTCCCATACAACAAAGTTGGTCGAAAGATTGAACGGTGCACAGGTAACTTAGTCTTGGTACTGACTTCCTTCTTGCAGAAGAGAGTAGATCGTAGCTGAGCGCTCACTGCATTAGCTTTGCTACACCTCGCTCCCAGTTCTTTCACTATGTTGCCATCCTGTGAGAATATGCATCCTAAGTACTTGAAACCGTCCACCTGTTCTAACTTTGTTCCTCCTATTTGGCACTCACTCCGTTTATATTTCTAACCCATAGTCCTTACATTTCTGATCTAGCTCTGAAATATTACTTTGCAAACTTTCAATCGAATCTGCCATCACAACTAAGTCATCCGCATATGCAAGACTGCTTATTTTGTGTTCACATATCTTAATCTCACCCAGCCAGTCTATTGTTTTCAACATATGATCCATAAATAATACACTCCTGGAAATTGAAATAAGAACACCGTGAATTCATTGTCCCAGGAAGGGGAAACTTTATTGACACATTCCTGGGGTCACATACATCACATGATCACACTGACAGAACCACAGGCACATAGCCACAGGCAACAGAGCATGCACAATGTCGGCACTACTACAGTGTATATCCACCTTTCGCAGCAATGCAGGCTGCTATTCTCCCATGGAGACGATCGTAGAGATGCTGGATGTAGTCCTGTGGAACGGCTTGCCATGCCATTTCCACCTGGCGCCTCAGTTGGACCAGCGTTCGTGCTGGACGTGCAGACCGCGTGAGACGACGCTTCATCCAGTCCCAAACATGCTCAATGGGGGACAGATCCGGAGATCTTGCTGGCCAGGGTAGTTGACTTACACCTTCTAGAGCACGTTGGGTGGCACGGGTTACATGCGGACGTGCATTGTCCTGTTGGAACAGCAAGTTCCCTTGCCGGTCTAGGAATGGTAGAACGATGGGTTCGATGACGGTTTGGATGTACCGTGCACTATTCAGTGACCCCTCGACGATCACCAGTGGTGTACGGCCAGTGTAGGAGATCGCTCCCCACACCATGATGCCGGGTGTTGGCCCTGTGTGCCTCGGTCGTATGCAGTCCTGATTGTGGCGCTCACCTGCACGGCGCCAAACACGCATACGACCATCATTGGCACCAAGGCAGAAGCGACTCTCATCGCTGAAGACGACACGTCTCCATTCGTCCCTCCATTCACGCCTGTCGCGACACCACTGGAGGCGGGCTGCACGATGTTGGGGCGTGAGCGGAAGACGGCCTAACGGTGTGCGGGACCGTAGCCCAGCTTCATGGAGACGGTTGCGAATGGTCCTCGCCGATACCCCAGGAGCAACAGTGTCCCTAATTTGCTGGGAAGTGGCGGTGCGGTCCCCTACGGCACTGCGTAGTATCCTACGGTCTTGGCGTGCATCCGTGCGTCGCTGCGGGCGGTCCCAGGTCGACGGGCACGTGCACCTTCCGCCGACCACTGGCGACAACATCGATGTACTGTGGAGACCTCACGCCCCACGTGTTGAGCAATTCGGCGGTACGTCCACCCGGCCTCCCGCATGCCCACTATACGCCCTCGCTCAAAGTCCGTCAACTGCATATACGGTTCACGTCCACGCTGTTGCGGCATGCTACCAGTGTTAAAGACTGCGATGGAGCTCCGTATGCCACAGCAAACTGGCTGACACTGACGGCGGCGGTGCACAAATGCTGCGCAGCTAGCGCCATTCGACGGCCAACACCGCGGTTCCTGGTGTGTCCGCTGTGCCGTGCGTGTGATCATTGCTTGTACAGCCCTCTCGCAGTGTCCGGAGCAAGTATGGTGGGTCTGACACACCGGTTTCAATGTGTTCTTTTTTCCATTTCCAGGAGTGTAGTAAGCGACAAACTTTTTCCCTTTACCTTCTTTTGTGGGGGTGTAAGCGAGAAAAGTTTCAGAAAGGTTTGAATTTAATTTTGTAGCTTGTTCGAATGCGATGGGTGCAACCGTTTGTCCTTTATGAGCGATGCATTGTGCGGTTCGCAGGCGCGGCGCTCAGTAAGTGTGGCCGTCTCAGTTGCAGGTGTGAGCTCCTTAGTGGGTTTTGTACAGCGGCGATTTCAGGATATCTTAAGTTCATCTGTAAAGACGCTTGAAAGACTCGTTGTTCATTATTAGAGTAAGTATATGTGTTTGTAGTCACACTGAGCATTCACTATTTATGTGCGCATCCAATAGCATCGCATGGTTTCTTATTTTATAGATTCACTTATTTCATTAGCGTCACATACGGCTGTCCTCATTATGTCATCCACGGATTCATCGAGCGAGGTCGACGTGTCAGTTCTAAGTCTACCAAAGAAGCGAGCAAAGAAGAAATCATTAAGCTCTTCTGAGAAGCACATGGTGCTTAATGTGTGTAAAACGGAACTTTCACATCCAGAGCAGTCGATGAGTGACATTGTTTCGAAAACAGCTGCAGCTACAGGTGTTGGACGTTCTTCAGTGCATCGTGTGATAAGTGAGTACAAGGCCACACACTCATTGAAGTCTCCCAAGAAAGGAAAATTACGACAAACTTTCTGAAAATGTTGATGACTTCGATAGAAATTCGATACGAAGGAAAGTACACGAATTTCTTTTTTCGTAACGAATTGCCATCAATTGACAAAGTGCTTAGAGTCGTGAACGAAGATGCAGATCTGGGCAATTTTTGGAGAACTACATTTTATAAGTTATTGAGAGAAATGAATTTCAAATATGTCCGGCGTGGGCGCGATAGCATGCTAATAGACAGGGATGACATCTTTTTATGGAGGCGGCGTTATCATCGAACCATTAAACGGTTGAGAGATGAAGGCAGACCCATTTACTATTTGGACGAGACGTGGATGAACGCACGAGATACCCGAAGTTACGTCTGGGTAGATGACACTATAAATTCCTCATAACAAGCGTTTCTGTCCGGGGTATCCACCGGAAGCAAGGGACCATCAGGTAGAGGGAAACGTCTGATTATCGCACACATTGGCAGCAAATCAGGGTTCGTTGAAGGATGTTTGTGGACTTTCAAATCCAAGAAAAGTGGAGATTATCATGTGGAGACGTGCGCCGAAACCTTCGAGAAGTGGTTTCAAGATGTTCTTCCTCGGCTTCAGGAAAATGCGGTTATAGTTCTTGATAACGCGCCGTTCCATTCTCGGAGAAAAGAGAAAGTTCCCAATGCGAATTCCAATAAGCACGAAATATCAGAGTGGCTAAAATCTAAAAACATCGATTTCGAATACGGTATGTTGAAGAAAGAACTTTTAGATATAGTTAAAAATCACAGAACAGCACACAACGAATACGCAATAGATGAAATGGCGAAGAATGCAGGGAAAACTGTTCTCAGAATTGCTCCGTACCACTGTGAATTAAACGCCATCGAGTTAGTGTGGGCCAGAATCAAAGGCTATGTTGCAGCGAAAAACAAAACATACAAAATGCCGGAAGTTAAAGTACTGCTAGAAGAAGCAGTAAGAACAGTGACTGCAGAGGATTGGAACAACTGCGTCCTCCATGTCGTAGAAAAAGTGGAAACTCAAATGTGGAAATTAGATTGCATTATAGAGGAGAGAGAGGAGCGGTTTATTATAAACTTCAATGAGAACAGTTCAAGTTCGACAGAGTGAACCTTGTTTCGTCATTTCTCATTATTATTACTGGTATTGTTATTAAAATTAACAATTAATTGTGTTTTAATTGAGCGTTTTGTTAGAAACCTGAATGAAAATAAATCTGCTTCGACAGAATGAACTCAGTTTAACATTATTTTAACATTGTTGTTAAATTTATTTCGTACATTGTTGCCCAGGTTTCTCACAGTCCGCTGTGACAGCTCGGCAGCCAGCCGAACGCCGCCAGCTGCAAAGCGTGCGCCAAGGAATGTCCACACCCCTACGTATCACGTGAACACCGAATGCTTTCTCTGGAAACGAGCGTAGTCGCTCACGTGACACTGTTTATGTTTCGTCCCAGCTCTCGGTGGATAGACTTTTGGTGGTTTCTGCAATAAACGATTCATTTTACCGCTCAGATAATTGACTAATACCAAACTAACAGCTCTGACGCTACAGTCACGAATTCGCTGGTAATAATCTTAATTAATTCATCACAAACTGCAAATTGCATGTTTGCGGCCGCCGCTGGCGCTGCATATGACGCGCTTCCCGGCTCTCCAGAGAGGCAACTATCGATACGGCTGCGGGCCAGGCAGCGATACCACAGCACGCCTACAGGGTGTCATATTCTCTGATAAGCTAGTGTTGTTGTGCGCTATTAATTTCTGTGACATTTATGAACTTATTTTCCGTGGACCTAAGCCATATTTTTTGTGAATGATATGTATACATAGATCTTAGGTTAAATAGCATTGTATGTTCATAGTGCCCTATTTTACTGTCTTATCATTTTAGAGCGATTTTTTTAAAATTATTGTTTCGTTTGAAGTTAAATCACCTGAAGACTGAGTGAAATATCTGCTTGTTTATTTGTCGTGTTTGCCCTCTGGCAGTGTAGATCGTTATTAACGAACGAAAGCATTTGGTCAGACGCTCGCGCTTACATAGCCTCCAACCAAATACTACTCCCATCGAAGTCTTGTCGCTAAACATTTTGTTTTTTTTCTTTTTTTTAAAAAAAAAGGTACTGGAACGTAGTTTTCACATCCTTTCTGTGCAATAGATTAAACCAATATCGTTCCTTGTGAAAACCGTTTTCTAGCGAACGAGGAGTGTCGTGAGGACAGAGTGGCCTAGCTCTCGGAAGAACAACAGTTCTGATCTCCGTCCGAGCATCCTCTTTTAGGTTTTCCGTGATTTCCCTAAATCGTTTAGGGCAAATGGTTTAATGATTTCGTAGTGTAGTAAACAACCGATTATTGTTCAAACACACGGAACTTACCTTTTTATTATTGCTACTCCAAAGTAACTGAGTGTTTTATCTATGGAAATAAAAAAATAATCGTAACTGTAGGTATTATAGGACTTTATCTCTGCTAAAATCATCATCCCAGAAAACTAACGAACAGTTTGTGTTTTATTTTCACAAAGTTCTCAACTTCAAACAAGATACTGTAATTTCGATGTGTTCAAAATGGTTCTGAGCACTATGGGACTTAACCTCTGAGGTCATCAGTCCCCTAGAACTTAGAACTACTTAAACCTAACTAACCTAAGGACATCACACACATCCATGCCTGAGGCAGGATTCGAACCTGCGACCGTAGCGGTCTCGCGGTTCCAGACTGTAGTGCCTACAACCGCTCGGCCACTTAGGCCGGTTCTATGCATATTAGTATCATTTTATCTCATATATTCAACACATTAATAAGATTCGTAGTATCGATCTCCCAAAACCTCAATACGCGTCTAATGCAAAACTTCAAGTTTGAAATCAGTTAATTTAAAATAACCTAATAAATGCGCACTTAATTAATGATGATGTGGAATTTCTTCAATAATTTGATCAGCTATAAAGTCCAAAATACACTCCTGGAAATGGAAAAAAGAACACATTGACAGCGGTGAGTCAGACCCACCATACTTGCTCCGGACACTGCGAGAGGGCTGTACAACCAATGATCACACGCACGGCATAGCGGACACACCAGGAACCGCGGTGTTGGCCGTCGAATGGCGCTAGCTGCGCAGCATTTGTGCACCGCCGCCGTCAGTGTCAGGCAGTTTGCTGTGGCATACGGAGCTCCATCGCAGTCTTTAACACTGGTAGCATGCCGCGACAGCGTGGACATGAACCGTATGTGCAGTTGACGGACTTTGAGCGAGGGCGTATAGTGGGCATGCGGGAGGCCGGGTGGACGTACCGCCGAATTGCTCAACACGTGGGGCGTGAGGTCTCCACAGTACATCGATCTTGTCGCCAGTGGTCGGCGGAAGGTGCACGTGCACGTCGACCTGGGACCGGACCGCAGCGACGCACGGATGCACGCCAAGACCGTAGGATCCTACGCAGTGCCGTAGGGGACCGCACCGCCACTTCCCAGCAAATTAGGGACACTGTTGCTCCTGGGGTATCGGCGAGGACCATTCGCAACCGTCTCCATGAAGCTGGGCTACGGTCCCGCACACCGTTAGGTCGTCTTCCGCTCACGCCCCAACATCGTGCAGCCCGCCTCCAGTGGTGTCGCGACAGGCGTGAATGGAGGGACGAATGGTGACGTTTCTTCTTCAGCGATGAGAGTCGCTTCTGCCTTGGTGCCAATGATGGTCGTATGCGTGTTTGGCGCCGTGCAGGTGAGCGCCACAATCAGGACTGCATACGACCGAGGCACACAGGGCCAACACCCGGCATCATGGTGTGGGGAGCGATCTCCTACACTGGCCGTACACCACTGGTGATCGTCGAGGGGTCACTGAATAGTGCACGGTACATCCAAACCGTCATCGAACCCATCGTTCTACCATTCCTAGACCGGCAAGGGAACTTGCTGTTCCAACAGGACAATGCACGTCCGCATGTAACCCGTGCCACCCAACGTGCTCTAGAAGGTGTAAGTCAACTACCCTGGCCAGCAAGATCTCCGGATCTGTCCCCCATTGAGCATGTTTGGGACTGGATGAAGCGTCGTCTCACGCGGTCTGCACGTCCAGCACGAACGCTGGTCCAACTGAGGCGCCAGGTGGAAATGGCATGGCAAGCCGTTCCACAGGACTACATCCAGCATCTCTACGATCGTCTCCATGGGAGAATAGCAGCCTGCATTGCTGCGAAAGGTGGATATACACTGTACTAGTGCCGACATTGTGCATGCTCTGTTGCCTGTGTCTATGTGCCTGTGGTTCTGTCAGTGTGATCATGTGATGTATGTGACCCCAGGAATGTGTCAATAAAGTTTCCCCTTCCTGGGACAATGAATTCACGGTGTTCTTATTTCAATTTCCAGGAGTGTATAACTTCCAAATATTATAGGTTTCAAATAAGTTAACTTTAGGAGGTAATACATGACACTCAGAAATTGCCGTTCGGTTAACTCCTTTACGACAGACGCGAAATGCGATACTGGAACCAGCTTAGCCGGAGAAAAATAACTTGTCTCAAACTGAGAGATATCGTTTAATGGCATAATTGTTCAGATGAATGGAAAACAGCAATCATCTGAAGTCCAGCACTGTGTTAGCGAATGGTCTTGGTAGCCCAATTATGAGAAAAATATTTCAATGACTTTCAAAAGCATTAAAACACTCTTCACAATGAGAAACTCTTGCCTCTTTGTAAAGTAGCCCAATTACGAGAAAAATATTTGAATGACTTTCAAAAGCATTAAAACACTCTTCACAATGAGAAACTCTTGCCTGTTTCAAAAATTTTCAGCCACCTTTAAATACACAAAACATATGCCCTTCGATTTTATTCAGTTACGAAACTGCTTTCTTTTTATTCCAAAATACATGTGGTACCGTGCAAGTCGTCATTAAGTCTTTCAGCTCGTCTTCTTGTCAATGCACTACTACAATAAAGCTTCTACAACCTTGTTCGAAATACGTTTAACTGAAAATGACATATAGGTTATAGAGTAAAACAGAGAACAACTTCCCGTAAATGCGTCCTAATTAAGAAATGTGGGTATATCCCTGACATTTTGCGACAGATTCTGTTCGTTCAAGATGCACAGACAAGTAGAATAAACTGAAGAGTCAACCAATTGGTACACCTGCCTAATATCGAGTAGGGCCCCCGGGAGCACGCAGAAGTGCCGCAACACGACGTGGTATGGACTCGAATAATGTTAGGAGTAGTGCTGTAAAGAACTGACAACATGAATCCTGCAGGCCTGTCCATAAAATCGTGAGAGTACGAGAGGATGGAGACCTCTTATGAACAGCAAGGTCCAAGGCATCCCAGATATGCTCAATAATGTTCATATCTGGGGAGTTTGGTGGCTATCGGAAGTGTTTAAACTCAGAAGAGTTTTCCTGGAGCCACTCTGTAGCAATTCTGGACGTGTGGGATGTCGCATTGTCTTGCTGGAATTTCCCAAGTCCGTCGGAATGCACAATTTACATGAAAGGATGCAGTTGATTATACAGGACGCTTACGTACGTGTCAAACTGTCAGAGTGGCATCTAGATGTATCAGGGGGTCCCCTATCACTCCAACTGCACACGCCGCACACCATTACAGAGCGTCCACCAGCTTGAACAGTCCCCTGCTGACATGCAAGGTCCATGGATTCATGACGTTGTCTCCATTTCCGTATGCGTCCATCCGCTCGATAGAATTTGAAACAAGGCTCGGCAGGCCTTAACTTCTGAGGTTCACATGTTCACATGTGTGTGAAATCTTATGGGACTTAACTGCTAAGGTCATCAGTCCCTAAGCGTACACACTACTTAACCTAAATGATCCTAAGGACAAACACACACACACCCATGCCCGAGGGAGGACTCGAACCTCCGCCGGGACCAGCCGCACAGTCCATGACTGCATGTCGGAGTAAAGTTCTGACATTTGTCACAAGAATTGCTGCTCTTCATTGGTTCTTCTCAATCTCTTCTATTAATCCAATCTGGTAAGGGTGCTATACTGACGCGCAAGAAGTATTTTGTAAACCACTTCTTCAATGAGTGAACTGCATTTTATTAAGATTCTTCCAGTGACTCTCATCGTATCGTCTGCTTTTCCTGTAATTGGTTATATGTGGTCATTCCACTTCAGGTCACTGCAGATGGTTACATCTTCTGAGTATTTTATCATTGTTGCTATTTTCCATTCATTTCTCAGCAGTAGTGTGATCGAATAGTTACGGATTTCTTTGCCTATTTAAGCACAGTGCTGTACATTCATTTCCGTTCAGAGTCAACTGTCAGTCCCTGTATTCACCAAGATCACATGATAAACTGCGTGCATCGCATGGAAAAGAGTTTCTCTATTAGCTCAAATGGGATGAAAATGTGAAGTATTATGTCTGTGATGAAGGACCTAGCATCCAGCTCGCCTACAGTATTTCTGACACATAGGGGCTAAAATAAGATCACGAGATGTCAGCAAGTATTAGTGTCGTAAACAAGATCACAAATTGTCCAAGTATTAGTGTTATTCTGAGCCGCAACATTGTGCCTAATGTGCTCTAAACCTGGTTGATAAGACCACGTTTCTTGAATGACTGGCAAATGCACTTATTGAACAATTAGAGAGGATTCAGTTGTGAATTGAAGTATTAAGAACAACTCTGAACGCTATTTTACTATTGCAGATTTACCATATTCCCTGTTAGTCTTATCTCCTGCAGAAACGTTTTGGAGTTTTCATTGCATTCTTTGGCAACGTACTCATTTTGTTCTTTTAGGTGCTAGTCTTTTGAGATTGGATTCATTATGGTGATATAGTTCCAAGGAGATGCATCGGTTCGCAGTGGTTGATTAATGCCTTTCGTGACAAACTCGTTCCTAAAACTGTTGCATTCTTAAGAAACGACAATAACGTGAAACTAAAATTTCTTTTAATTGACCTGGCAAAAAACGTGAAGAAGCTAACTGCGAAACATGGTATTTGTTATTACTGATCCGTCCTTACGATGAATATCGTTTTCCGTCGAAGTTTAAATTGGCATCAACAAGTATTTCGAGAGTATTTTATTCACACATTAAAAATAGAAACACTGCATGTGAATGAATACTACTTTCTTTGCTTTTCACTAAAGCATCTGTGTTTGGTACGACTTTCTAAGCACCGCTACGTTTGCGGAGAGATTTTGTTCTCGTTACTGCGGAATAAGGTTGCTTGCACAAAAATGTAAGTCCAAACATCGACGTAATTGTAGATATAAACTTATTAAGTTGTGAAAATCTGTGTTGAAGAAAATTATTTTACGAGTCTACAAGACTTATTTTATTTTGAAATTTAGCACTGAACTGTCTGTGACACTGCCGGTCTGTAAGTTCTAGCAGTAGCTAGGTATGTAGCACTGACATGTTATAAATTGATGGTGGTGCGTCTGAACTTCGCTTTGAAGTATCTAACCCGGCCATAATGCTGTTTCCCGTTGGTTTTAAAATAGGTACTCTCTACTTTAAAAAACGCTACGCCACTGACAAGTGGACCCTCCCTACTGTAAATCACGGACTTTGATGCGCTTCAAGTATGTTGTAGAGGCACTTACCCTGAGTACCTGGCTATGCGGCTTTTTAGCGACGGGCCTTAGTTTTTGACAGAGTCGATTTTGAAGTTCATTGCGTGCTTTATATACCCATAACATTACGTATATTTGAGCAAGTCAGCGTAGCGTAGCAGTAAAAGTTCACTGCTACGGCGCTGGAGGTACCGTGTTCAACAATCCTGCTGTGGGGCGGCGGGTGGAATTATTGTTGTTATTTAAAATCTAGAATGTAATGTAGAAAAGATGCATTTCCTGGCCGATGCACCATATGTGGGGCGGCGGGTGGAATTTATGTTGTTATAAAAATGTTCCTATTATTTATGCTGTCTTTTGCCGTTCTCAACACTGGCTCACTAACTACAATATTGGCAACCAGAAAGTGATTAGCAGAACGTGAAGCCTGTAATTAGATTTCCTAGTGCCCACTTCATCTGAGAAATACATTTATAGCTACAGCTTATAGCTCTGAGGAATTAGGAGATTGTCTGGGATTCATAATCAAAATGTTCACTATATTCAGAAAGTCACAGACCAAAAACAATCCACACAATCCAACTACCAGAGCAGTTCAGAGTCTAATGCACTGATGCAACTATAACTGTTCAAATTAAATGTTTAAGTGAATGCTCGCCATAATTTGATGATAATGCTCATCAAACGCCACGCTAAATAATGGTAGAATGTTTGTCCCGCGGCGGCACGTGAAAATACGACATACGCAAACTGAAGATAGATCATTAAAGTCATCCCAGAATTAACACTTCACTCGAAAATGATTTCATGGTTACGCGTATCCCGAGTAACTTATTACGGCATCCGAGGCCGTTTATAGCAATGATACCGACGCGACGCGACTCCCGGCACAGGTGGTGTGCTATTCAGCGTCTGGAGAGAACTGGGGCCTTTTTCTCTCGCGCAGCGTTCTTATATACTGTATAAAGCCGCGATGCGGACGGCTAAGGGAACGCCTGATCAAAATTGCTCTCCCGACTAGCCGCTGGGCTAGTAATGCACCACTTTAAGTTATCGAATAAATCATTGCTTCCTTTGCTGATGGCTGATGAAGCTCTCAATTTAAATGTGCAATCAGCACACAGGTAAGTAATCATAATAAAAGTCTGACGTGGCTAAGAAATATTTTGGGTGAGAGAATTAATTTAATTACACTACACGCAGTAGACGAGCTCTGAACTTGCTCTTTGGAGATACGCTATAGCTATAGTTTTATAGTTGTTCTGTTGAAACTTCTCACATCTTTATTATTATAGCGGATCTCCCTTCTACTTAAATGTAAGCATCCTAGCCATATTTATTCGCCTACTTAATCTAACTTGCTTCCTTAATTTCTAAGACAAAACCAGAAAATCATGAATTTCAACAAAAATTTTAATTTGTGAGATCCAGAATACTGTTTCTACTAAATTATTATGAGAAAGGAATCCAATATTTTTTAGTTTCTAGCTCTTTTCTGTTGCGCCAATCATTTTACAGAAAAACGTCCAAATTTCGAAAATGGTTAAAGTTATTGAACTGATATTCAACACATATTGATTTAGTATTACACCTGCCATGCTAGAAACGTTTCAGGTTATTTACTTGATTTTTAAAGTATTGTGCAACACGTATGACGTCAGAGCTAGTTACAGCGGACTAGGCTGGCACACAATGAAAAGACTGATGTGAATTTTACACGGCGTGAGTAGGCTGCTTCCCTACACTGCTTGTGTACTTTTTTTTCAAAATTGACCGAATTTTTCAATTTTATTTCAAAGAATATCAACAAAAGTGTAAGGTGTGTGAAATTGTAAAACTACATTCATTTATTAATTTTTTCATCTATTCATTCCGTTTGTGGTTCGCGTCGTATTCTCCCAATTCACCTTCTTCGTTGAAATCTATCAATTCATCATCAATAATGATGTCTTTTGGCCAAGAGATCCTGTAATGCGATACATATCTCATCGCAAATTGCAACGGGATTCTCAGAGATCACGCTAGGCGTGTATTAGTTACGAGATTCAAATCGCGAAGTAGATTTTCGGCGTATTTAATGGCATTTGCGATTTCATCTTTTGATTCTTCGTTCAACTCCTCTACTTGTGGATATTCTTCTGGCTGCACTACTACAGAAACACCTAATTCTTCCATTTCACAGAATTTTTCTAACACACGGCACTAGAGACGCTTTGCGAGCAACTGACGCTGTAGTTAGATGTGAACGTAAAGGAATGCAACTCGCAGCCTCATTGGCCTAGGAGCTTGGGTTCCCGTTACGGCTAACGGTATTCACGGGAGAGGGGACGATAATGGCCGGAGATCGACTTCAGAGAATACAAGAAGCGACTGTTGTACGAACATTTGGAACTCCAACTGCGAACCACAAACGGAATGAATATTTGGAAAAATGAATAACTGAATATATCTGAACAATTTCGCACACCTTACACTGTTTCTCGCTATTCTTTGAAATAAAATTGAAAAATTCGGTCTATTTTCAAAAAAAAAAATTGCAGAAACAGGATTCGAACACGGTACCTCCAGTGCGGTAGCCTCCTTTTTTTGTGGAGATGGGTCAGGTAGTGTGGTGGCGGAGGCAAGGTGGGCAGGGGTCGCAAACCGAGGCCTGGCCACGATGTGTCCTCCCTCCCATCCTGGGTATGTGGTACAAAGGATGCAGTTGGTGTATTATTGTGAATGTTTTTATTTTATTTTATTTATTTATTTTTAATTTTTTCTTGTATTTTTTAACAGTAAGTAACTGAAAACTAGTAAGTAAACTCGTTGCGTCGAGTTGGGGACGCACATAACTAAAAACATGCTTACAGTTTTAGCAAAAGGCATTAAGAAAGATAGCAAAGTGCGGGGTTAAGGAAGCTATGAAACAAAACCTAAGGGTGGAATCCATACCACCGTTAACCGGTGCTAAATTTGGCACCGGATGGGAAACAAAAACTGCGAAGACCGTTTCGCTCTGGGGACAAAAAGAGGAAATGGGGCAAGTACTGCTTGCTACAAGCTATAGAGTGCGAGGGTTCACGACGAAACTCTCCATCTGCCGTATCATCCAGGTATGACTTCTCGTAATGACCAAGGTAGATCCCACGTTGTACCGTGTAGTGTTCTATCATCGTCTTGTAATTTTAGCTTCTCTTACCCGTGATGTTCCAGCTGCCTGGAACGCACTCCACAAATAATTGGAAAAATATTGTCGATACTTTGGGTTACGGCGGATCTTGCAATGTCGTTCCTGCAGATAGTTCCAAAAGACTAAAGTGTCCTTAATGCCGTCTTGAAACAAATAATCCACCGCATGTCCACGAAGCCACGTCATAGCATTAGTTTTCGTGCTTGGGTGATACGTCTCATCCGGGAATAAGTCTTGGGGTCGATATGATTCGGCGTTACTCGAAGGAAGTATGCTGACATTTGCCTCTCTAAATGCCACACTGCCGAAGACTCACCACAGCTAAGAAGGTGTTCATCGTTGTCTTTAACGCCACAGCTCGTGCACGTGGGTGAGTCTACCATATGGATCGCATGTAGGCTTGATCTGGTCACCTGCCTTCAACCTTTACCGCTGCGCTAGGCTAACTTGATTGAAAGATACGTAATGTTACGGGTATACAAAGCTCGCAATGAACTTCAAAATCGATTTTCTCAAAAACCAAGGCCCGTCGCTAAAAAACCGGATAGCCGGGTACTCAGAGTAGGTGCCTCTACAACATATTTGAAGCGCATCAAAATCATTGATTAACAGTATGGAGGGTCCCATTGTAAGTATGTACGCTTGCCTTTAAAACTACGGCGAACTTAACATAATGTCATTCCTCTGAAGATAGCGTAAAATTTGCTCTATCTCTGCGCTGTATAGTGACGTCTGACAGCCACATTTAGTCTCAAGCACTCACTACTCAGATGCCGATATTAACGGTTAACTTTTTAATAACTTGTTTACCCGACAGACTAAAAAGAGAACTAACAGAGAATAACGCACTGAGTTAGTCAGCCTACTTCTCTCTCTAGTTATTTGACATTCTCAGCCAGGAGATACACGATCTGTTGTAAATTTTTTACTTTGAAATCTCATGAAGTCAAGATCGTATGAAATTCTCTTTATCGTATAGATTACTGGTTTCGGCTACCTATCTAGCCATCTTGAGGTCATGAAACATACTTGATTAGTGTTGGTGCCATTATTACTTCACATGTCGTTAAAATACTTTTTAAAATAACAAAACCCATACATGATATAATTAAAAACCGATTTTCATCGTTCGTTGTCAGTGTAAATCAAAGATGGTCACAAAACAAAGGCGTTATGCCGATAAAACTTGGTAGCTGACACAGTCAGTATTTACGTAATATCCTAATGGAGATTTTCTTATACGAGTGGCGTTCAGTAAATAATGCAACAGATTTCCTTCTGAAAGCAAGTTCTCTTTTGTTCATGATGTCAATAAACCATATTACTCCTACTATTTTGGCTAGAAAACCCTATTTTTCATCATAATCTCCGTTTAATGCGACGGAATTACGTGAACTTACCGTCAGTTCCCGTATGCCCCCATGATAGCACTCCACTAGTCGACGTCGAAGCTAACGTCTTACTGCATCAATAATCTCCCCATCATGCATGTACTACTACCCACGGAGTACATCCTTCATTGAGTCAACCATGCGAGATCCGGGCTATAGGATGGATGAGCAACAGCCCAATGAAGTTGTGTGAGCTCCTCTCTATTGTGCAGACGTGTTTGACGCGTTGCGTTGTCACGGGGAATGAGAGGTTTGTTTCCATTTTTGTGGTGACGAACACGCTGAAGTCGGTTCTTCAGTTTCCTGAGAGCAGCAGAATACACTTCAGAATTGATCGTTGCACCAAGAGAAACGATAGCAGATAGCGTTTCATTGTGATTCATTGATCACCGCGAATGAGAGTGTCCGCACTTGTTTTGGCTCACTGCCATTTCTCCATAGACATTCTACAAGCACCTATGTATATCTGCAATGCTCTTGTTTCTAAAGCTACGCATAGCACCGCATCCTACCGAAATTTATGAAACTATATGTGTTGAAGCGGTAATAGTACACGATGTTCCGCAACAAATTCGGTATATTTTCAACCGAAATTGGTCGAGAAACAAATGTCTAGCATTACTTATTGAACGACCCCTTTATATGTTGCTTTAACGTGTTACAGTATATGATGATCTCTGTTACAAGGTGATGTAAGTACTGACTGCGTCAGTTACTAAGTTTTAACTGCATAATCCTTTCTTTTGTTGCCATTGTTCATTTAGGTTGCCCAGGAACGATGAAAACCAGTTTTTACTTATACCATTTAGGGATGTTGTCCAATGGAATTGCCGCAGTGGTAACACCGATTTCTGCCAGATCAGCGGAATTAAGCGCTTTCGGGCTTGGCTAGCACTTGGGTGGGTCGCTGTCCAGGTCTGTCGTCTGATGTTGGAAAGCGGGGTACCCTTAACCCTTGTGAGGCCAATTGAGGAGCTACTTGGCTGCGAAGTGGTGACATTGGTCACGAAACTAACAACTGCCTGGAGGACGGTGTGCTGACCACATGCCCCTCCACATCTGCATTAGTGATACCTGCGGGCTGAGGATAACACGGCGTTTGGTCGGTACCCTTGGGCCTTCAAGGCCTGTTCGGATGGTGTTCGTTTGTGTGTATGGATATTGTCATTTTAAGAAAGATTTTAACGATGTGTGAAGCTGTATCTGCAAAAACACGACTCGAGAATGTTTTATCATCTGAAGATAGCTCGATTATTAGGCGAAACTAGTAATCCAGCCATATGAAGATACCATGTGCGATCTTGACTTCACGGGTTTTCAATCTTTAAGATACATTTTAAAAAAATTACTTGTCTATGTAATACAATTTTCGAAAGAGATCCAGATGAGAATGACAAGGCTGTCAGGCGGTGCTGTTCGGCCTTTCTACCCGTGTTCGAATGGAGTTTATTCTGAGCATGAAAACTGATCTAAGGTTGCACCAAGGATTTCTGAATTTGTGTATAGCAACATGTAAGAAAAATATTACAAACCTTTTTAGAAAATTCATACCTGATTTTGCTCAGTTCACTGCACCCTCCGCTGAGCAAAAAATGGTTCAAAATGGCTCTGAGCACTATGGGACTTAACTTCTGAGGTCATCAGTCCACTAGAACTTAGAACTACTTAATCCTAACTAACCTAACGATATCACACACATCGATGCCCGAGGCAGGATTCGAACCTGCGACCGTAGCGGTCGCGCGGTTCCAGCTGTAGCGCCTAGAACCGCTCGGCCACTACGGCGGGCTCCGCTGAACACTAAAAGAAATTTAGTCCATTGAGAAACATAGATAGAAAGGGAAGACATGAATGTGACTTCGTACAATGTATTAGTGGCAGAGAAGGAAAGTTTCTCTGTTGTTCGTGGGAGGGTCATAGGGAGGCTGTTGTGGGTTGGCAGGAAAGCCAACACCGGTATACTAGAGGAAGCCGAAAGGCACGCGATTTGGCTCACGCAGGCTGGCGTGAGGTCTGGAACAGGACAAGGAAATTAGACTTTAGAAAGACGGACGCTGCTGCTGGAATACTTTAATCCATCAATGATGAGCGTCGCTCTTGATTGTACATGACTCAGTATCAATAGTAACTGGTAATGGCGCCTTGCTAGGTCGTAGCAAATGGCGTAGCTGAAGGCTATGCTAACTATCGTCTCGGCAAATGAGAGCGTATTTTGTCAGTGAACCATCGCTAGCAAAGTCGGTTGTACAACTGGGGCGAGCGCTAGGAAGTCTCTCTAGACCTGCCGTGTGGCGGCGCTCTGTCTGCAATCACTGATAGTGGCGACACGCGGGTCCGACCTATACTAACGGACCGCGGCCGATTTAAAGGCTACCACCTAGCAAGTGTGACACCACAGAGGCAATACATTTATCTTTACAGAGGAATAACTAACAGTTGCTGTAACAACATTTTTGTGACAACATGTATGCAAGTGCGTATGAATTTCCTATTACGGCCACAATTTGTAAGTAGAACGATCCATATCGGCTGCAAAAGAGAACTCGAAGTTTTAGTCAGTAGACGTCTTCTTATCTTTATAGTTATTTTTTGGCATCTGACATTCAGCCAGCAACATACATTCACCGTACATGGCGTAAATGCACAAATTTACAATTCCCAACACACGTACGTCATTTTTTCATACACGTTATTGTGTCAACGCCTCAGAGACGCTTCTGTTCTTAATCATCTAGTTTCTTCTTCTCCTCATGCCCTTTGAGGTGTGCACCTTACAGATTGCATTACTTCAGCTGCTATTGAAACGCATGCACTATAAACGACATTACATCATCAATCTAGAACTGGAATAACTAGTATGAATAGCACTTTTCCTGATCACGCAAAAACGTTATTTATTAATTATTGTTAATCATGAGTCGATTCATCACTTATTCATGAGCAAGAACTTTATCAGTGACATAGTTTGCAGTATTGTCAATTACCATAAACTATTTACACTCTTACTCTGTTCCGTCCGTTGAGCAACACTCCTTTCTCTCCTCCTTTCTTTCTTTATGTATCTTCGTTATTAAATTTGTAGGTATACATTATTCGCTACACGTCGCATTTGCCTGTAAACTCCTGGTTGATCGATGCTGGCGTCAAAGTGGTTCTGCACCGAGAGCGGCGACCGGGATTACCCATGGGCTAGATGTGGTGGCCCATCTACAGACCGCAGGGACAGCCTCTGGCACCGAAACGCCAGATGCCTCGTTGCCGCCCGTCAGTTAACGTACTCTCGTCTGCGCCAGTTTCCGCGATGACGGCGTCCGCCGCAGCGCCGCCAATTTCCTGTGAGCGGCGAGCGCCGAGCGACAGCGCCGATAACGCGTGGTCTCACCTCGGCTAATGAGGCGCAGTTGGCAGACCTGCCGCCTGCCAGTAGCGGGGCTTCCCCATCAGCCCTCATCTGCGCCAACTCGAGCTCCATTTTGTCTCGTGCTCCTGATTGGCTTTGTCGACATTATGTCTGCACTGACATATAATATTATTAATCTGAGTCACCTCTGCCTAGTACTGGATTTTATAATAATCCGGCATTAAAATACTTCCAAACATCGTGTTCTCTGCCACAAGTCAAGTACATGATAATACGACATCTGAAGACTGAAAAGCAGCAATGATGTTAAGATTCCGATTAGAATGCTTACAGAAACAGAAGACAGCAATGTAGAAGATGAATGTGGATACTTGTATACAGTCTTTGCCTCATAGGACAAAATAAAGACAAATAAAAATCTGTATTTGCACTAAGACAAAATAAGGAGTAGTACTAGTCTATTTTGATCTAATCATTAGCTACAAAAGATGAAGAGCAGTACAAAACATAAACATCAAGTGCATGACAATTTTTTTAAATCTTCAGTGTTTGAATAAATACATGAATACGACGTTATTAGCACAATTGAAGCTGTCTCTAGAATGAAATAATTTGATAAAATAATATGAAACTCAAATTAGGACACCTGAAAGTTCTTACTATACGAAGAGTATATTATAAATGTATTCAGTTTAATAAGTCAAAACAACACAGACATTAGACAAGACAGACGCCTTCAATGTAGTCAACCACATCTGTAAGTCATTCTCTGTCTTCAGTTTCTGTAAATGGAAAACGTTAATATACACTGTTTTTGTTGTGGTCTTCAGTCCTGAGACTGGTTTGATGCAGCTCTCCATGCTACTCTATCCTGTGCAAGCTTCTTCATCTCCCAGTACCTACTGCAACCTACATCCTTCTGAATCTGCTTAGTGTATTCATCTCTTGGTCTCCCTCTACGATTTTTACCCTCCACGCTGCCCTCCAATACTAAATTGGTGATCCCTTGATGCCTCAGAACATGTCCTACCAACAGATCCCTTCTTCTGGTCAAGTTGTGCCACAAACTTCTCTTCTCCCCAATCCTATTCAATACTTCCCCATTAGTTATGTGATCTACCCATCTAATCTTCAGCATTCTTCTGTAGCACCACATTTCGAAAGCTTCTATTCTCTTCTTGTCCAAACTATTTATCGTCCATGTTTCACTTCCATACATGGCTACACTCCATACAAATACTTTCAGAAACGACTTCCTGACACTTAAATCTATACTCGATGTTAACAAGTTTCTCTTCTTCAGAAACGCTTTTCTTGCCATTGCCAGTCTACATTTTATATCCTCTCTACTTCGACCATCATCAGTTATTTTGCACCCCAAATAGCAAAACTCCTTTACTACTTTAAGTGTCTCATTTCCTAATCTAATTCCCTCAGCATCACCCGACTTAATTCGACTACATTCCATTATCCTCATTTTGCTTTTGTTAATGTTCATCTTATATCCTCCTTTCAAGACGCTATCCATTCCATTCAACTGCTCTTCCAAGTCCTTTCCTGTCTCTGACAGAAATACAATGGCCTTTAAAATTGCTACACCACGAAAATGACGTGCTACAGACGCGAAATTTAATCGACAGGAAGAAGATGCTGTGATATGCAAATTATTAGCTTTTCAGAGCATTCACACAAGGCTCGCGCCTGTGGCGACACCTACAACGTGCTGACATGAGGAAAGTTTCCAACCGATTTCTCATACACGAACAGCAGTTGACCGGCGTTTCCTGGTGAAAAGTTGTGACGCCTCGTGTAAGGAAGGGAAATGCGTACCATCACGATTCCGACTTTGATAAAGGTCGGATTGTAACCTATCGCGATTGCGGTTTATCGTATTGCGACATTGTTACTCGTGTTGGTCGAGATCCAATGACTGTTAGCAGAATATGGAATCGGTGGGTTCAGGAGGGTAATACGGAACGCCGTGCAGGATTCCAACGGCCTTGTATCACTATCACTCGAGATGACAGGCATCTTATCCGCATGGTTGTAACGGATCGTGCAGCCACGTCTCGATCCCTGAGTCAACAGATGGGAACGTTTGCAAGACAACAAACATCTGCACGAACAGTTCGACGACGTTTGCAGCAGCATGGACTATCAGCTCGGAGACCATGGCTGCAGTTACCCTTGAAGCTGCATCACAGACAGGAGCGCCTGCGATGGTGTACTCAACGACGGACCTGGGTGCACGAATGGCAAAACGTCATTTTTTCGGGTGAATCCAGGTTCTGTTTACAGCAACATGATGGTCGCATCCGTGTTTGGTGACATCGTGGTGAACGCATATTGGAAGCGTGTCTTCGTCATCGCCATTCTGGCGTTTCACCCGGCGTGATGGTATGGGGTGCCATTGGTTACACTCTCGGTCACCTCTTGTTCGCATTGACGGTACTTTGAACAGTGGACGTTACATTTCAGATGTGTTACGACCCGTGGCTCTACCCTTCATTCCATCCCTGTGAAACCCTACATTTCAGCAGGATAATGCACGACCGCATGTTGCAGGTCCTGTACCGGCCTTTCTGGATACAGAAAATGTTCGACTGCTGCCCTGGCCAGCACAGTCTCCAGATCTCTCACCGACAGAAAACGTCTGGTCAATGGTGGCCGAGCAACTGGCTCGTCACAATACGCCAGTCACTACTCTTGTTCAACTGTGGTATCGTGTTGCAGCAGCTGCATGGGCAGCTGTACCTGTACACGCCATCCAAGCACTGTTTGACCCAATATCCAGGCGTATCAAGGCCGTTATTACGGCCAGAGGTGGTTGTTCTGAGTACTGATTTCTCAGGATCTATGCACCCAAATCGCGTGAAAATATTATCACATGTCAGTTCTAGTATAATATATTTGTCCAGTGAATACCCGTTTATCATCGGCATTTCTTCTTGGTGTAGCAACTTTAATGGCCAGTAGTGTATGTATTATGAATTTTGCAGTTATCTTATTTTTACTGTTTACAAAGCATAATTTCAGCACAAAATAGATACCACAAATGTTGCATTGTTTGATATAAAGCACGTATTTGGGAAGAGTATTAATCAGTAAATTTGGGTTACTTACCTATGTCATGATATGGTGAAGCATAAAAATCGAATGATACATCTTTTTACGAGGCTTGGCACATATGTGATGATGATGATGTTTGGTCTGTGGGGCGCTCAACTGCGTGGTTATCAGCGCCCGTACAATTTCCCAACCTTTGCTCAGTCCAATTTCCCCACTTTCCTGGATGATGATGAAATGATGAGGACAACACAAACACCCAGTCATCTCGAGGCAGGTGAATATCCCTGACCCCGCCGGGAATCGAACCCGGGACCCCGTGCTCGGGAAGCGAGAACGCTACCGCGAGACCACGAGGGGCGGACTTGGCACATATGTGCGGCGATGTCACATTATCTTAATGACCTGCAGTTAACTAGAGTAACCACCATTAGCATATCAGCAAAGTAGAAATGATTCATTTACAAAGGGCGTTCAAAAAGTTTTGCACAGTCGTTCCCTATTTTTTTATTCTTTGCAAGAGAACATACTTGGAACATGTAGCTATACATTGAACCTACTCAATGTAGCCTCCATCAGGTGTGACGCATCTGGCTCAACGTTATTTCTACGATGGGGATTGATTTTTACACCATGGCTTGACACAGGAAATAAGGTCTTTCTCGCTATCAAATGTCTTACCGCCCAGGTAGGCTTTCAGACGATCAAAGATGTAAAATTCAGACGGAGCCAAGTCCGGGCAGTAGGGAGGATGAGGAACAATTTTCCAATCCATTTTCCTGATTTTCTTCTGCGTCATAAGGACTGTATTGGGTTTGGCATTGTCATGGTATAGTCTGATGAGCTGACACTGAAGCTGTGGTCTGTGGCTCTGGATGGCACGTCGCAGCTTGTCCAATGACAAACACTAACGTTCCCGGTTAATTGCGGAGCCAGTTTCCCAAAAGTCAATGAATTTACACCACACTGATCCCAGAAGAAGGAGGCCATCACCTTTCAGCCTGCTGTTCGTGAAAGTCTTCGTTTCTTCTTCCGAGGGGAACTTGGATGACGCCACTCCACGGATTGAGGTCATGCTCTCAGGTTCGGACAGAAAAAAAAACATGTTTCATTCTGGGTAATGACACCTTCAAAACACTGTTTCCACTCTTCAGTAAAGGTCTTCATGAGACCTTCGCACACATTCTTCCTTATCGTTTTCATTCGTTTGTCAATAATCTAAGCACCCAACTTGCACAGACTTACCGGTACTCTAGTGACTGTACCAGTGATACCACACTACCCAATGACAAACGAGTCATTTCAGCAATCTATCGTATCGTCACACATCTGCCATTTTGGATGATTTGATCAATGATCTCCTTATTCATATCACTCATTCCCGTCGATTGTCTACCGCATCGTGGATTGTCCAGTAGAGAGAAATCACCTTCTTTAAACATCTGCAACCAGTTCTGGATACTTCTGCGATCTATTGTGTTCTCCCCATAATCAGAGAGCAACTTCCTGTGTATCGATGTGGCAGAGTCATCGCCGGTCTTGAAGAGGAACTCCCTCACCGATTGTTGTCACAACCTGACATCTACTTAACGGTACATTATGGCTCACCTGTAAATAAAACAAAATACTTTTATAAACTAACTTACAATTAACTGTTCCAAGTATGTTCACAAAAAATTTCATTCTCTTCCTGCAAAAAATAAAAAAAAATATAGACTACTATGCAAAACTTTTTGAACGTCCTTTGTACGTTGCTTTAACCTATGTAGATACGAGAGGCTATGGGATCAGCAGTGCCTTCAACAGCTGCCGAAATCTGATTGGTAGATGGTCCTCACACGAACACAGTAGTCAATAACGTCTCGTAAATGATAATCTACGTTATGATTTAGGGAGTTCAGCGATCCATGACATACACTGAAATGTTTATCTTGGACTTCCAGCCGTTTGTGGAGAGTTCTAATCATGTGACTTCATCAGTTATAGTACGCAAGCCATCTTTCCATGTGTGGCGGAGGGTACTTCGTATACTGGTGTCACTTCCCACTTTTACAGTTGCAGTCGTGTATAGTTCGGGAAAAGAACAATTACTGGTATGCTTCCGTGTTGACTCAAGTCTTTTCCTTTTATCTTCCTGGTCTTTTCGTGAGATATACTTAGGAAGAAACAGTAAATTGATTCACTATTCCAGGGGCGTACCCTCTAGGAACTTCTAACACTAAAGCACACCGTGGTGCAGAACTACGCTCTTCCATTGTTGCCGTCAGTGTTGGTTGAGCATCTTAGTGACGCTTTCACGCTTTAACATGTAACGAAACTTGCTGCTCTACTTTGGACTTTCTCTGTTTCCTCTAGAATCAGATAACCCAATGTTAGTCTTTTAACAATCTTTCGATATTCTCCTTGTCGCGTCTCTGGAGATGTGTTACTTTGTCTGTGAGTGCCGATGAACTGTCCGGAATTCCCGGTGTTGCGTAATCTGACGTGAGATTACTGTCCAGTTCACCCCCATATAGAGTTTCTAGACGGTACATTACAGTACCACGTAATAGCTGTACTTTTTCAGGGCTCTGATGCCATCAATTTCCTATATTTAGAATCAACCGCAGTGTGTAAATGAATGTACTTCACTTATCAGACGAAGGTTCAACAGCACACAAAGAACACACCGCCAGATCAGTTCCCACACCATCCGAGATTAGCTTTCCAGTACCTCTAAGTATGATATGTCACGAGTTGAGCTTAAGAGACCCAGCACACAGTTATGGCGGCCCATCCGACGTCTCTGGAGTTCCTTGCTGCAGTATAGGTTTTCCGGCTGGAAAACCAAGATGAAAAGGTGCTCCATCCAGTTCCATTGTACGCCATTCTAAGTTAACTTTGGCGTGATGTGTAACCAGGAAATTTAAACCGAGCGTAACTTCAAAGCTGATTATGGAGAGAGCTCTGTATTAACCACGAAGTTTCGTTCTGTAACTCGCACACTTATGACTGCTGAATTGAGTGAAAGTACACAATTCCCTCTTACACCGCTGAATGCCCAGACTGGCAGATTTATTTCTACTTTAAAAAGTACATTCTTACTACCTACAAATATCTGAGATCCATATACTGGGTGATTATAATTAAACTTTCCCTATTTAAGACGTTATAACATGGAAACTGATTACCGTACGAGTACAAAACTGGGTAGCATTAATTTCCAGAGTATGAGATGCATGATTTCTATGCGTCACAGCGTCGCTGTCCAGTTCCAACTATGGCCACCAAGTGCCGTTATCATTCATCGTGGTTCATAGTGTCACACACCTGATCAGTGTTCAAGTGTCAACATGTGCTTGGACAAAAGGTGCAGGGCATTATTGGTGAAGCTGAAATATCAAAACAACAGTTATAGTGCAGCTGCACTTCGAGAATATCGCCGGTTGAAAGAATTACGGAAGGGTCCTCTTTCTCCACCTGCTGTTCGAAGCGTGATGAAGAAGTTTGAAACAACTGGAATACTGGTCGTCGCTCGTAGAGGACGACGACATGTTGCACCACAGGTGGTTGATGAAATCACTGTTGCTATGGCAGACAACGCTGCGTCCAATTCCCGATGGACAGGCCGTGCGTATGCTGTATCACGACAGTTAAACAGCCGGCCGGAGTGGCCGAGCGGTTCTAGGCACTACAGTCTGGAACCGCGCGACTGCTACGGTCGCAGGTTCGAATCCTGCCTCGCGCATGGATGTGTGTGATGTCCTTAAGTTAGTTAGGTTTAAGTAGTTCTAAGTTCTAGGGGACTGATGACCTCATAAGTTAAGTCCCATAGTGCTCAGAGCCATTTGAACCATTTTTTTGACAGTTGAACATGCCGTTGTCCTCTGTCGGAAGGTGCTTCGAACCATTCTCAAAAAAAAAAAAAAAAAAAAAATGAAAAAATGGTTCAAATGGCTCCAGCACTATGGGACTTAACATCGGAGGTCATCAGTCCCCTAGACTTAGAACTACTTAAACCTAAGGACATCAAACATATCCATGCCCGAGGCAGGATTCGAGCCACACCGGCCGGCCCATTCTCAAATGACATCCGTAAAAGATCCATATCGTACAGCAGCTTCCACCACAGGATGCACAATGACGTGATGGCTTATCTCTTGCAAGATTTGAATTTGACGTGGGCTGAGCCTGGACCATCCTATGGACAGACGAAGCTTATTTTTCTCTGACGGCTGAGGCGAGCACAGAGAATTGTCGAGTGGGGGGATCTGCACCTCCAGTCACTCTGTATGAAGTTCCTCTGCATGGTGTACGTGTAACCGTATGCTGTGGGTTCACAGCTACGTTCATTATTGGCCCATTCTTTCCTTTTTTTAACAGGGTGGCACTGAAGGACCAAGGACATGCAATGTGATTGGCCAGCGTTACTACGATATGCTTCACCAGCATGTCATACCCGCCCTGCAAGAGGCAGACGATTGAATTATCATCCCATCGTTTCCAAATACTTGGCCGTCACTATCACGTGATCTCACTTCCTGCCTGGAGGACAGGATTTACCAGGGGAACATTCACACATGTGATGATCTGAAGCGCAGCATATCCAGAAAGGGATCCAGCGTATCTAAGTACATGCTTCGTTTTTCTGAACAGAATGCGATTCTGCGCCTTTAGACTCTTCTGGAAACTGATGGGCGCCATATTGAGCCCCTTCTGTAGCAATAATGGTACCGGTATGTAACGGTATGATGTACCGTAGCAGTACGTTAAAGGTTCTCATATACTTGACGTTAACGCTGCCAAGTTTGGTACTCGTACGGTAATTAGTTTCCGTGTTATAACGTGTTAAACAGGGAAAGTTTAATTATAACAACCCGGTGTAATATGGTTTTAAAACCTGCCTTTCACACAACCAGTCAGAAAAGAGACTAGGACTGATTTCACATGGATGTGACTTGCCCTAGCCCTTAGTGGGAGTGTTATACAGTAGACACACCGCCCCTGCCCTGTTTAGCGGCAGCATACGAGGTCCACCCTGTGAAGTTCTTGCATGCCTCTGCGAATTTCTGTTCAGAACGTCGAAGGGGTTACAATTCCGGCACTGCTGTTCTCTGCAATTACCCTTCGCATGCCCTGCACGATCACATGTAAAGTATTTGATATCTGTATTAAATGTCACTTCGTTTTCCTGTGCCTTTGTGATGACATCAGTATCAGCTAGAGCAGCCATAGTTTCCATTGCTTCATTCAGAGCCTTTGGAAAATCCATACGGACTCTAATGTCGTTTATCGCTGTAGCATCTCCCGGTAACATTACTGTAACTACACTCAATAATTGCTCTTTACTGACACAAAGAACGGAAAATGAAGTGACCAAAGAACTGGTGTTGGTAACAAGGTTCGTGCATAAGGATATGACCGTTTCCTCGGTGAAACTTGCTTCTCAGCATTGACTACTTACTACCAATAGAAGTATACAGTATTCACAGAATAAAAATTAAAATGAAGAAGTCAGGATAAGAGAACATCCACTCAGGCAGAAAAAAGCCTTTAAATTCGGAACTCACACATAACACGGTGTAGAACGTCCCTGCTGCAGAATCAGGAAACTGACTATCTTCTGGTTGTCCATCTTCTTCAACTTCAGGAATCCTTCTGATACCAGTTGTAATGGAACTGGAAATGAGCGTTTGGCGTCATTGGCCGGGAAGCCCTTTACGGGGCACGCCGGCCGCCTTAGCGCAGGTGTTATTACATTCGACGCCATATTGGGCTACTTGCGTGAGTGATGGGGATGAAATGATGATGAAGACAACATAACACCCAGTGCCTGAGCGGAGAAAATCCCCTACCCAGCCGGGAATCGAACCTGGGCCCTTTAAGACGGCAGTCTGTCACGCTAACCATTCAGCAATCGGGGCGTACACCATTTGTATTTGGTTGGCAGGGTAAGCAAATTAGGGTGGCGCTTCTCTGCCGTAGATGGACGCAGTTGCGGTAGTAGAAGATATTGTACGAGTATTTCGCAGATAAGTAACTTCTTTATTGCTGTTTGTTTACAATCGTTCGAATGCCCCGACCTGTGTTGTAGCCACAGAGTATGAAGGTAAACATATTGGCCTCCGGGTCACGCAAGGTGTATCAAGCTTCCCCTTCCCTCTGGTTATCCAAAACCACAGGGGTGTTGGACGCTCCACACAAGTCGAATAGTGCGAGGAAACGGGCATGACATTTAAGGTCATCCGATTTGCCTAAAAAATAATTTTCTATGTAGACGAAGCAAAGTTAAATCTGTCTCCATAGTAATTTTCTCACTGAAACTTTTACTTTTCGCATAACAAAATAAAAACCAATATTTTGGGATTCGCTTTCTATGTAGACGAAGCAAAGTTAAATCTGTCTCCATAGTAATTTTCTCACTGAAACTTTTACTTTTCGCATAACAAAATAAAAACCAATATTTTGGGATTCGCGCATATTCTCCGCTGCACAGCCTTTCTCATTCGATTTTGAGGAAACTATTCGATAAAAAAATATTTTTATACATCTTATAACCACGCATCACATTTTGATAATGAACTTTGTTTTCTTACCGTTACTCTCTATTGTTACACTGATACTTCGAATTAAGTATAACACTCCATGTATTTTGAGAAGTCTGCAGTGAAAAACGTAATCGTTAGCCAGTTTACGCCTGGAATTTTATGCCATACGTTAGTAATATGTATGAGATAGGCGAAATACCCTCAGACTTCAATAAGAACACAATAATTCCAATCCCAAAGAAAGCAGGTGTTGACAGATGTGAAAATTACCGAACTATCAGTTTACGAACCCACGGCTGCAAAATACTAACACTAATTCTTTACAGACGGATGGAAAAACTGGTAGAAGCCGACCTCGGGGAAGATCGGTTTGGATTTCATACAATGTTGCAACACGTGTAGCAATACTGAACCTACGATTCATCTTAGAAAATAGATTAAGGAAAGGCAAACCTATGTTTCTAACATTTGTAGACTTAGAAAAAGCTTTTGACAACGTTGACTGGAATACTCTCTTTCAAATTCTGAAGGTGGCAGGAGCTAAATACAGGGAACGAATGGCTATTTACAATTTGTACAGAAACAAGATGGCACTTATAAGATTCCAGGGGCATGAAAGGGAAGTAGTGGTTGGGAAGGGAGTGAGACAGGGTTGTAGCCTATCTCAGATGTTATTCAATCTGTATGTTGAGCTAGCGGTGAAGGAAACAAAAGAAAAATTCGGAGTAGGAATTAAAATCCATGGAGAAGAAATAAAAACTTTGAGGTTCGCCGATGACATTGTAATCCTGTCAGAGACAGCAAAGGACCTGGAAAAGCAGCTGAACGGAATGGAATGTGTCTTTAAAGGTGGATATAAGATGTACATCAACAAAAGCAAAACGAGGATAGTGGAATTTAGTCGAATTAAATCGGGTGATGCTGAGGGAATTAGATTAGGAAATGAGACGCTTAAAGTAGTTAATGATTTTTGCTATTTGGGAGCAAACCATCCAGGGCGTTCAGCTGTGTACCAACTCTTAAATAATGCATATAGAATTAAACTGGTGTAACCAGGTCACGAGAACTGGTGGAGTGTGATGGCAGGATACCTAATGCGAAACAGTCTGTCGTGGAGCTTATCGTGAAATTGGATATCCTTTAAAGCGTAGTTAAGACAGTGCGATAGCATGTTTTATACACACTGAAAAAACAAATATCCAGAGGCTGAATTTGTCGAGTGCTTCTAGGTGATGTGAACTGCAATGTGACACACGTCTCACAAGGGATAGTTTGTTCTAAAGGAGTGTGATTTTTACACGTAAACCAGGAATCAAGAAAAAGCAAGTTAGTTTGACTAGATATTTGCCAAAAGCAATTCTCGTACCGTAGTTGTAGTTCTCTGACACCCATTTTCCCACACTTTCTTGCTTTGACGTAAATCTCATCTACTGTCCTTGCAAGATCACGCACAAGAGAATGAATCGTAGGAGGCAGAGCACATCTTATTTCTTGCAGCACCATAAATAACTTTCCAGCCAATTTACCTTCCATATTAACAGTTGGCATAATTGTATACGAATGCCTTACGGTATTGAAGTTGATAGATCTTGATACCACGCTTACTGCAGTAATACAAGTTTATATACCAACTAGCTCCGCAGACGACGAAAAGATTTAAGAAATGTATGATGAGATAAAAGAAATGATTCAGACAGTCAAGGGAGATGAAAATTTAATAGTCCTGGGGAACTGGAATTCGATGGTAGGAAAAGGAAGAGAAGGAAAAGTTGTGGGTAAGTATTATATGGGGTAAAGAATGAAATAGGAAGCCGCCTGGTAGAATTTTACACAGAGCATAACTTAATCACAGCTGACACATGGTTTAAAAAGCATGAAAGAAAGTTGTATACGTGGAGAATCCTGAAGACACTGGAAGGTTGCAGATAGATTATATAGTGGTAACACAGAGATATAGGAACAAGGTTTTAGATTATAAGACATTTCCTGGGGCAGATGTGGACTCTGACCACAAACTATTGGTTATGAACTGTAGATTAAAACTGAAGGTGGGAATTTACGGAGCTAGGACCTGGAAAAACTGAAAGAACCAGAGGTTGTACAGAGTTTTAGAGAGAGCATGTGGTGTCACCGCCAGACACCACACTTGCTAGGTGGTAGCCTTTAAATCGGCCGCGGTCCGTTAGTATACGTCGTACCCCCGTGTCGCCACTATCAGTGATTGCAGACCGAGCGCCGCCACACGGCAGGTCTAGAGAGACTTCCTAGCACTCGCCCCAGTTGTACAGCCGACTTTGCTAGCGATGGTTCACTGACAAAATACGCTCTCATTTGCCGAGACGATAGTTAGCATTGCCTTCAGCTACGTCATTTGCTACGACCTAGCAAGGCGCCATTGCCAGTTACTATTGAGATTATGAATAATGTACCATCAAGAGCGATGTTCACCATTTATGGATTAAAGTTAAGTATTCCAGCAGCAACGTACATTTCTTGCTAAGTCGTTTCTTGCTAAGTCTAATTTCCTTGTCCTGTTACAGACCTCACGCCAGCCTCCGTGAGCTAAAATGCGTGCCTTTCGGCTTCCTCTAGTAGTACTGGGTTGGCTCTCTTGCCAACCCACAACATTTGGCGACAAGGCCACACCACGTTCGTAACTATACTGCCCTGATTTACTTGTGTAATGGCTTCACCACATCTCCAGATGTACTGTCCGAATTTTATTGCTTACAGAATCAGCAGACGCCAGCCTTACTGGATGCCCTTGGACAGCTCGTATAGGGTCAATGTGCACTGCAAAACGATGCGGCGGCCACCGCTCCACCGCTAACACAGCCACAAAACGCAGTTGCACCACCGTTTCGTCCTTTTGATGTGGCACTGGAAGCTGGACGGAGTGGTCACGCCAATTTGGATTCCATCTCGCCGCCCACAGAATTCAAGGTAATGAGCGGCAGCCTTTTTTCCTTTCCTCCGTCGGGGTACAAACGTACCATGTGACAGTCAAATTAATTCCCCGACGCGATGTCGCAACTCTGTCCTACGACGAAATTTTGTCTGCATTAGATGCCTATTTCAGAGAATCTGTCAATGTAGTTGCGAAATGTATACCTTCTTTCGTACAAAACGTACAGCAGGTCAGACTAATCGGGAGTGGGTTGCAACCTTGCACGGCCTTACTAGGGATTGTGCTTTTGAGTGTCAATGTGGACTTCCTTATTCAGACACTATGGTGTGTGATGCAATTGCACTGAACGTTTCTGATGTTCGTATACGGGAACAGATTTTGAAACTAGTCAGTCCCTCCCTTCAACAAGTGATGGATACATTGGATCGGCAGAACACACTTGACTTTGCTCAGGCATCATTTGAACCTTCGCCACCCACGTGTCAGGTTAACCGGCCCGCCGGGCGAGCTGCACGGAACAGTAAACAGTCCTCGCGCACGGCTGCGCCAAAGCTGCCAAACTCTCAGCCACGTGTACCGCGCTGGCAAGCAAATGCAGTGCTGAAATCATGCCCGCGGTGTGCTTCTAGACATTCGCGTGAGAATTGCCCATCACGCCAAGCTATTTGCTTTTACTGTAATAAAAAAGGACATGTTCAAAGTGTTTGCCGGAAAAAGCTCAGATGGTAAACTCAAAATCATTCCAAGCCCTTTGCTTCGCGCCGGAATCGGAATCGAACCAAGGATACTCAGGCTCACGACACTTAGCCCATGGAAATTCATATAGTTCATGCCACTCCACCCAGTGCCACTCTCTTTAACAGTGACTGTGTTCGTCCCACAAATAGTGTGCGTCGACATCGCAGGCACTCCCGTCAAGTCGCAAGTGATTTTGTACCAGTGTCAGTCCACGTTGCACGAGACAGTCGCTCTTGTCGTCAGCAGGACAATAAACTTTTTGTGGACTTGGACATTAACGGCAAAGTGATACCATTCCAGCTCGATACCGGGGCTGCAGTTTCACCGATCAATCAAGACACTTACAAACTGCTGGGCACACCTCCGTTGCGTGCCACAAATGTTAAGTTAAGTACCTATTTAGGTCAAGATATCCCTGTGTTAGGACAGTGCAGCCTTCTTGCAACATACAAGGGACAAACAAAACTTGTGTCATTTTTCGTCCTTCGTTCTTCTTCTGCAGTGAACTTGTTTGGTTTCGATTTATTTCAGTTGTTTAACTTGTCTATAGCAAATCAGGTCCTATCAGAGAACCAGACTGTGCCTTCAGACAGTGTTTCTCGTCTCTGTGAAGAATTTGCAGACATTTTTGCACCGGGCCTCGGTTGCGCTAAGAACTATAAAGCACATTTGGAACTGAAAGTAAACGCGCAACCGAAATTTTTCAGAGCGCGCAATGTTCCCCACACATTGCGTGATGAGGTCGCCAAAACATTACACGATTTGGAATCACAAGGTGTAATTGAACGTGTGCAGGCTTCTCTCTGGGCATCACCATTAGTAATTTTGCCAAAACCTTCGGGAAAATTGAGACTTTGTGTGGACTTCAAGGCAACAGTGAATCCACATCTAGTGCCTGCAACTTTTCCTTTACCCCGCGCGGACGATCTTTTTGACAAACTGTGCCTGGGGAAATATTTTTCGAAGTTGGACCTAGCAGATGCATACTTGCAAATACCGGTGGACGAAGAATCCCAGCGCGTTTTGGTGGTTAACACGCATCTTGGTTTGTATCGATTCAAACAACTGCCATTCGAGTGTGCATCCGCCTCTGCATTGTTTCCGCAATTTCTACCAACTGTTTGTGCGCCGGTCCCTACTGCAGCAAACTATCTGGACGATATTGTGATCTCTGGAAAGACGGAAGAAGAACATTTAGCCAATCTCAGACCATTATTTCAGGTCTTGCTACAAAATGGTCTTCGCTTGCGGAAGGACAAATGTGTGTTTTTTGCTCGTGACTTACACTATCTGGGACATGTACTCAATGCCCAATGCATACATCCCAGTCCAGAGCACCTCCGTGCTTACAAGGTGTGCCTTCGCCGCAGAATTTGAAGCAGCTACAGAGTGTGCTGGGAAAAATAAATTACTGTAATAAATATGTGCCACATGCCTCTTCCATTTCAGCTCCGCTTCATCACTTACGCCGTAAAGGTGTTCCGTTCGTCTGGACGACGGAATACGAACGCGCCTTTCGCCAGTTGAAATCGGGGTTGATTTCCAATACTTGCCTTACGCCATTCGATGCCCGGAGGCCCCTTTTGTTGATGGTGGATGCATCGGATTTCGGGATCGGTGCTGTGCTTGCGCACAAAGATGGTTCGCACGATCGCCCTATTGCCTTTGGGTCCAAATTACTCTCGTCTGCGCAAAGAAATTATTCACAGATCGAGAAAGAAGCATTGGCTTTCGTATTTGGTGTTACAAAGTTTCATGATTTCTTGTATGGTCGTCACTTTACCATCACCACAGACCACAAACCTTTGACATCGCTTTTTCATCCGACCAAACCTGTACCTCCACGTACAGCGCAGAAATTCATTCGCTGGTCTCTTTTCCTCTCGCAGTACCGCTACGATATCTTGTATAGGTCCACTGCTAAGCACGGAAACGCCGATGCGTTGTCCCGTTTGACTGTTGCTGAGGATAGAGCATTCGATTCCTCCGAACTTGCTTGCAGGTTCATTGATTCGGAAACCGATGACGTGGTCGAATCGTTTCCCATTGATTTTCGTCGTGTAGCTACAGCCACAGCTGCCGACCCTGTCCTTGCTACCGTTCTACGTTTTGTTGCTACGCAATGGCCCTTGTCAAAGTCACTGATCGGGGATCCGTTGGTTCGCCGATTTTTTGCTCACCAGGAGAGACTTTTTGTACGACGTGGTGTTTTGCTGTTGCGTTCTGATAATGATCAGTCCAGGGTCGTGGTCCCACGTTCGTTACAGTCCTCTGTCTTGCAGCTTCTCCACCAAGGACATTGGGGTATAGCGCGAACGAAACAACTTGCTCGTCAGCACTGTACTTGGTTCGGAATCGATGCAGCGATTACGAATATGTGCTCTTCTTGCGTGGTGTGTGCCGAACAACAATCAGCACCACTGCGGAAGTTCTTTGCATGGCCAACATCCACTTCCCCTTGGCAACGCTTACACATCAATTTTGCTGGTCCATTCTGGAATGCTCGATGGTTGGTTGTGGTAGATTCATTCAGTAATTTTCGTTTTGTTGTCCGGATGTCTTCCACGACGTCATTTGCCACCATCCAAGCGTTATCTGCTATCTTTTGCATTGAAGGTCTTCCACAGACTATTGTTTCGTATCGCTCTCAGTCCCGCGATGGTCGCTCGCCGGCTGAGTTGCTCCACGGTCGCCCTCATCGCACCTTGATGTCTTTGCTACATCCGCCACGTCAGGTTCCTGTGCAGCGGCAGACACCTGCTTTTGCCCCAGGCGATTTTGTGTACTACCGCAACTATCGGGGTTCACGGCGTTAGCTCGAAGGGCGCATTCTTCGCTGCCTCGGCCGCGCTATTTATCTGGTTTTGGGGCCTCTGGTGAGGTGCGTCGGCATCTCAATCAGCTGCGCCTCTGTCGTCGCACGGTATCTGCCGCTCCCCGTCTGCTTTCAGCGACGGTGCCGTCCGGTCAGCGCCCTGGGGCCCATCTACTGGCTCGCCTCAGCCCCAGGTGTTACCGACGCTACCTTCCATTTTGTCCCATGGCGACGTGCCGCCGCCGCCGCCGCCGCCGCCGCCTGTTCTCCCGCCGGCGACGCCCGCAGTGGACGCGCCGCTGCAACCGCCGGGCGCCTCCCTGGGTCACGCGCCGCCGATCGCTTCCCGTGACCAGTTGTCCTCCGACATGGACCTCTTGCCCGCTCCGGACCACATGTCGTCTTCGCCCGTCGGGTGCCCCGGCCCGATGGAGGTCGTCCCTTCGGCCCCTCCTGTCTCTCTACGGGCGCATACACCGCATGTTGGCGTGCACCCTGGAGCAGGTTTTCAGGCGTTTCCTAGCTCCCCTCGGTCCGAATGGCAGGGTGCGGGTGGCACAGCCTCGCCTGTTGTTAGGCTCCCCACCTCGTCGCATACGTCAACATGGGGTCCTCCCCACGGCGGGAGGAAGCCTTACGCCACAACCGTCCGCCGATTTGCGGGGGAGGAATGTGGTGTCACCGCCAGACACCACACTTGCTAGGTGATAGCCTTTAAATCGGCCGCGGTGCGTTAGTATACGTCGGACCCGCGTGTCGCCACTATCAGTGATTGCAGACCGAGCGCCGCCACACGGCAGGTCTAGAGAGACTTCCTAGCACTCGCCCCAGTTGTACAGCCGACTTTGCTAGCGATGGTTCACTGACAAATTACGCTCTCATTTGCCGAGACGATAGTTAGCATAGCCTTCAGCTACGTCATTTGCTACGATCTAGCAAGGCGCCATTGCCAGTTACTATTGAGATTATGAATAATGTACCATCAAGAGCGATGTTCACCATTTATGGAATAAAGTTAAGTCTAATTTCCTTGTCCTGTTCCAGACCTGCATGAGCTAAAACGCGTGCCTTTCGGCTTCCTCTAGTAGTACCGGTTTGGCTCTCTTGCCAACCCACAACAGAGCATTAGGGAACGATTGACAAGAAACGGGGAAGAAAAACAGATGAAGAGGAACGGGTAGCTTTGAGAGATGAAATAGTAAAGGTAGCAGAGGATCAAGTAGGTAAAAATACTAGAGCTAGTAGAAATCGTAGGGTAACAAAAGAGAAATTGGACATAATTGATGAAAAGAGAAAATATAAAAATGCGGTAAATGAAGCAGTTGAAAAGGAATACAAATGTCTCAAAAATTAGATCGACAGGAAGTGCAAATTGGGTAGGCAGGGATGGCTAGAGGACAAATGTAAGGATGTAGAGTCATATACCACTAGGGTAAGATAGACACTGATTACAGGAAATTTAAACAGAGCTGTGGAGAAAAGAGAGCCTCTTGCATGAATGTCAAGAGCTCAGATGGAAAATCAGTTCTAAACAAATAAGGGAAAGCAGGAAGGTGAAAGGAGTATATAGGGGGTCTATACAAGTGCAATGTACTTGAGGGCGATATTATGGAAATGGAAGAGGACGGCGAGGAAGACGAAATGGTAGATATGATGCTGAGTGAAGAATTTGACAGAGCACCGAAAGACCTAAGTCGAAACAAGGCGCGAGGTGTAGACAACCGTCCATTGGAACTACAGATAGCCTTGGGAGAGCCAGCCCTGTCAAAACTCCACCTTTTGGTGATCAAGATGTATGAGACAGGCGAAAGACCTAACTTCAAGACGAATATAATAATTCCAATCCCAAAGAAAGCAGGTGTTGACAGGTGTGAAAACTGCCGAACTATCAGTTTAATACGTCACGGCTGCAAAATACTAACACGAATTCTTTACAGACGAATGGAAAAACGTAGAAGCCGACCGCGGCAAACCCACGTTTGTAGCATTTGTAGTCTTAGAGAACGCTTTTGACAATGTTGACTGGAATACTCTCTTTCAAATTCTGAACATGGCATCGGTGAAATACTGGAAGCAAAAGGCTATTTACAGAAACCAGATTGTAGTTATTACAGTCTAGGGGCATTAAAGGGAAGCAGTGGTTGGGGATGGAGTGAGACAGGTTTGCAGCCTATCTCCGATGTTATTCAATCTGTATATTGAGCAAGCATTAAAGGAAACAAAAGAAAAATTTGAAGTAGGGATTAAAATCCATGGAGGCAAAAAATTGCCTACGACACTGAGTATCACTAAAAGCAAAACGAGGATAATGGAATTTAGTCGAATTAAATCAGGTGATTCTGAGGAAATTAGATTAGGAAATGAGACACTTGAAGTTGTGGATGAGGTTTTGCTATTTGGGGAACAAAAAAACCTGGTGATGGTAGAAGTAGACTGTCTATGGCAAGGAAAGCGTTTCTGAAGAAGAGAAATTTGCTAATATCGAGTATAGATTTAAGTGTCAGAAAGTCTATTCTGGGAATATTTGTATGGAGTGTAGCCATATATGGAAGTGAAATATGGACGATAACTAGATTAGACAAGAAGAAAAAGCTTTCTAAACGGCGCAGCTAAATGCCTAGCTCCTTGAAGAGATGAGTACATGAAGTTCTTGGGTGAACAGAGATACTACTCTTACTGTTCGCTTTTGTGCGATCAGTTCTTTCTTTCAAATGCTGAATTATCTCAGATTCGATAAGAAATGATTCAGTGGAAATATGCAAAAATGTCAGGACGTTAACTCGTTTGATTCCAAAGTTAACAATTATATGACGAGCAAATGTAATATTCTTAGTTCAGTTCAAGTTTCAATCAATTTCTACACCCAAAATGTTTGAGCATTGTACCCTAATTACTGACTCCTCGTCATGTGGTACGTCAGTTGTTAGTATGACTCTGTTTGTTGTACCCGAATTGAATATAGAATGCCATGGGGTATAATAACATTGTGTACTGTTTGTTGATACTTGTATGAACGGGTATTAATTTTACTATGGGTCCTTACCCTTCGGATGACACCATAATCTAACCCCTTCCCACCCTCCAAACTTTCGCAATGTCGTCGTGCAGTGCCGTGTCACGTGACGACGTTGGGGCGTGACGGGCCTGAAAGCAGACGTAGAACAGCAGACAGGGACTGTAGCGATGGCTGGTCACTGCTCCCTGTCTCACCTTGCGAGTGAGGCGGAACACCAGCCATAAAGCTGCCAACATGGTAAATGTCCGCATCCAGGGACACGGACGCTGTAGTTGGGAGAACAGCAGGAGGAACTCCAGGCGCGTCGTGATACGCGTGCTTGGAAGAAAGGGCCTCTCTCCATGTGACGTCTGAATGCTCGAACGAAGCCTTCAGCTTTTCTATTTGACTGCGGGAGAAGAAGACCAGTAGTTACGTAGTCAGCACATAACTAGCAGCAATGGCTGACGTCATTGAGACGACAAATGGAAATTGATTGTACACGTGTATCAACAGCAATATCGCATGTTAGAGAATGGAGCCACAATAAATCTGCATGTGTTGACATGATCCGACCGGATGTGGCCATTGGTAAAAAAAAAAAAAAAGTGTTGCGACGGAGCGGGCTTATGGCCTGCATAAACACTGCAATGAGAGCTCATTTGCCCAGCCAAATACAATGACGTCAGGCAAGTTGCTTCGCGTGGACTACGTCCCAGTGACAGTGCATAAAGAGAGAACTTCCCACTTTATGATGTAAAAAACTTTCTCCTCATATTCGTGTACTTAGGTATCATATTCTGTTGCTGAGCAGAACTGACTGTTGGTTGGCCCTGTGTTGCCATGTGAATAGTGTCGTGAAATGAAACTGTGAACTTAATGAAATGAAAAATTTTAACTAAAGAAAATGAATGTAATTAAGTGCCAAAAGAAAGTAATTCTGTGTTCAGTCAAAACATTGTAACTAAAACTCAGTACGAAGTACATTATGGTCGTTGCCTGATACGAAGAGCAATGTTTGACTTGGAATATCCACAGAAATAAATTGATGCTCTACCAGGAAGAAAATAACTGTTTAAACTTGCCAAGACTGTTCACTATAAATAAGTACTACACCTGAGAATCCTGACTATACATTTTTTGCTCACGAATGCAAAGGGAGATACTCTCTGAAATAAAAGTGACTTACCTCTTGCTCAGAATGCTGTTTTTGTGTCTGGAGTACTGACGTTCTCGAAAGCAAATACAGATCAGTAGATGCAACAGCTAAGGGAAAATAAACTACTCGCTACTAATTTCTTTCTTTTTGCCTGTCAGAAACAATCTGAGACTTTCTGTGGCATAAGGTTCAGTGCACACATGACAGAACGTTCTGAACTATACTATAAACCATGGAGGTGGGCTTTTACTCTAAAGAAAATCGTTCTTGAGAAATAAAACTCCGATTATTGAGAAAAAGGCAGCACAAGAAGACTCTAATAATTACAAATTTCTCTCACTACACATACCTTTCAAGTTCCTCCAAAATCTTCTCGATCAATTATTCATTTCCATAATTAAGTATTCCAGATATTTCTTCTCTTATTCGCTAATAACAGATCTATTTTTCTGAAGAAAACTTCACTGCTCGTTACTATGTCACAAATAAGAATGTCCCACGGCTACTCGAACGACTGACATGCAAGTTGACGGCAGGTTAAACTAGACACATAGTGATGAATCTTATTCGCTGCTCATGCGGTTCGCTCATTCAGCTTTGTTCCAGTAACAGTGAAGGTGAATTATGTACAATAGCTGAAACCTATGAGAACCTTACAAAGAGACTTTCACTGTTAACTGTTGCAAGAAACGTCCAAGAATAGAAGAAGCAGAAGCACTTACAAATGGTATCCCAGATGAGGGTTGATCACAAAATGTTGCTTGGACGGCTCATCCAATGGTAACTGAAGGTATGCTTCACCACAAATCAGTCTTTAAAAATAATCTGTCCTGTCCCTTTTAACGTGGCTTTGAATCCAGCAAAGAGACATAAACCTCCTGATGGCTTTTTAACGCATGACCGAGAGGAGGAATGACTACTGATTTTCAGAAATGGGCTGTATAACTTCATTTTCTTCCAGTTGATGCAGTTTCTTTGGACCCTGCTCACCTATATCATTCGGGACAGGCCTAGCAAGATAAAATAGTGACTGCGCATTGTCTTTAACAGTAATAAACGCCTCAAAATGTTTAGCCCTTCCTAATCCTGATTCAAATGATTCGCTATACTTATTGTGCAAGTCAGAAATATGAGTATGAGATTCCGAAACACTGATTTGTAGCACAATGTCTTGGATGCACAGGTTGGACAAATAAAACAAGTCTAAACCAAAAATGTTTGCGCCGTGAGTAATTGAAATTTCATTATCTTATTACTCACTCTCAACTGGAAAAATTTTTTTTTTCTGTCATTGGACTACAGTAGGTTTCCATGAAGTGGAAAAGTGAGCCGCTCTCTGTCTCAGCCATACAGGGTGGGTCGTTAAAACATGCACATGCTGAGAGCTACGCTGCAGTCACGTGGTGGAATGGCGCCGTGAAT
This sequence comes from Schistocerca cancellata, assembly GCF_023864275.1. NCBI lineage: Eukaryota > Metazoa > Arthropoda > Insecta > Orthoptera > Acrididae > Schistocerca > Schistocerca cancellata. The sequence continues at coordinate 278,512,868 of NC_064628.1, forward strand.
GAAAGTGTTGTGAAATGTAAACGGCCGGTCGAGATATGACATTGCTTATCGCGCTTGGAGCGCTGTGCTCCACTTTTTGGGCAACTTTTTCTATCATGATTAGAAAAATACTGTGGACAAGACCTCCTCATCTTCTTCGTGGTACACTTCGTGTATGTACAAAGTGATTGAAGGTTTCACCTTTACCTTTTTTCTCTTCATCAGAGCCCTGTTTTTATTTGCTTTAACATTAACTTTTAGACGGAGTACGTTGTGCACTACGAACAAGAGAAACAGACGGAGTCTCAAACTCAGTTTCAGTTGTGTCCACAATGCTTTGAGACTCTACAATTGACATAACTATGTTCAGATCCTGACCTGGAAAGTTTAGGACAGCAGCACATATTCGTGCATCTGGCATTTTTTGTGTGATGATATCACTATTACTTTGTCCGCAGGAATATTTGTACCTCCAATGGCTTTTTGTGCCTGTAATGGCTGTTCGTGGTGATTCTTAAGACGATAACATTTAAATCTCGCCGCAGTGACATGAATCTGTGCCTTGCAATGCTCTTCGCTTTTCCTAACCATTTCTTCGTAATCAACATCTTGCGGGCGAAAGGCAAGAAACAAATTGATACACACACCATAAACATCGGTTCCACAGTGGAAAGAAGGAATTCAATACTCACCATATACTTGATTCCGTATGAGGTGAAGTGTGCTTCCAGTAAAGCGCGATATTCTAACCAGTCATCTTCTTTGTCGTTACAGTGGCGAAACTTGGGTGCAGCAGTCGGCTGAGTTGCTGCTTGTTGCAACAGTAAGTTTGTCATACGTTGAAAACTGAGCAGCTGCTGCCTGCTGCGACTGAAACTGTACAGCGTCATTCAGAAACAGTTCACGGGGGTTCAGATAGACACAGAAATACAGAATGCCGCTGTGACTAATGCTACACCAATAACCCTGGGTTCGGTGTGGGGCGGCGGATGGGTAAAGTGGACTGCGGTAGCCGTCGTGGGGTTGTGGACCACTGCAGCTGTGGCGGGGACGGAGCCTCTCCGTCGTTTCTAGGGCCCCGGTTAACATACAACACAATACATACAATACAATGGTACACCAACGTTATCCACCTACGAAGGCGAGTCTGACGTCTACACAAACATAGCAACAAGCATAGCAACACCATCGTCGCCACTTTGTTTGGAGGATTATGGAAAAACAGTGCAATACGAAGCCAAACATCGTCATTACCGTTGCAATACACTATGTGTTTAAAACTATCAGGACACTTGGCTGAAAATGAATTACAAGTTCGTTGTTCAATCCATAGGTAATGCTGAAATTTAATATGGTGTTGGCCCACCCTTAGCCTTTGTGACAGCTTCCACTCTCGCAGGAATACGTTCAATCAGGCGCTGGAAGGTTTCTTGGGGAATGGCGGCAGCCCATTCTTCACGGAGTGCTGCACTGAGGAGACGTATCGACGTCAGTCGTTAAGGATTGGCACGTATCGGCGTTCCAAACCATACCAAAGGTGTTCTGTAGGATTCAGGTCAGGACTCCGTGCAGCCAGTCTATTACAGTGATGATATTGTCGTGTAACCACTCCACCACAGGCCGTGCATTATGAACAAGTGCTCGATCGTGTTGAAAGATCTAATCGCCATCCACGAATTGTTCTTCAACAGTGGGAAGAAAGAAGGTGCTTAAAACATCAACGTAGGCCTGTGCGGTGATAGTGCCACGCCAAACAACAAGGGGTACAAGCCCGTCCATGAAAACACGGCCACACCACAACACCACCGCTTCCGCATTTTACTGTTGGCACTACACACGCTGGCACATCACTTTCACAAGGCATTCGCCATCCCCACACCCTGCCATAGGGTGGCCATATTGTGTACCGTGATTCGTCACTCCACACAACGTTTTTCCACTGCTCAATCGTCCAGTGTTTTCGCTCCTTACACCTAGTGAGTCGTCATTTGGTATTTACAGTCGTGATGTGTGGCTTATAAGCAGCCGCTCGACCATGAAATCCAAGTTTACTCACTTCCCGTCTAACTGTCATAGTACTTGCAGTGTCTCCTGACGAAGTTTTGAGTTCCTGTGTGTTGGCCTGGATAGATGCCTGCCTATTACACGTTATGAGCCTCTTAAACTGTCGGCGGTCTCTGTCAGTTAACAGACGAGGTCGGCCTGTACGCTTTTGTGGTGTACGTGTCCCTTCACGTGTGCACTTCACTGTCACATAGGTAACAGTGGACCTAGGTGTAGTGAATTGGCAGGAGCCAGTTCACGGGGTTTGGAGGAAGTCGAAATGCACGCGTTAAACTCACGCAGACTGGCGTGAGGTCTGGAACAGTTAAGGGAAATTATAGTAGCAAATAAAGTACGAAGCTCTTGGAATACTTAACTTTAATCCACAATTGGAGAACATCGGTCTGACGGTACAGGCTTTATAAGATAACCAGCAAAAGATAAATGGCGCCTTGCTAGGTCGTAGCAATTGACGTAGCTGAAGGCTATGCTAACTATCGTCTCGGCAAATGAGAGCGTATTTGTCAGGGTAGCTTCGCTAGCAAGTCGGCTGTCCAACTGGGGCGAGTGCTAGTACGTCTCTCTAGACCTGCCGTGTGGCGGCGCTCGGTCTGCCATCACTGACAGTGGCGACACGCGGGTCCGTCGTATACTGGCGGACCGCGGCCGATTTAAAAGCTACCACCTAGCAAGTGTGGTGTCTGGCGGTGACACCACACTAGGGACGTTTATGAGTGTGGAAATCACGCGTACAGACGTATGACACATGTGACACACAATCGCCTGACCACATTCGAAGTGCTTGAGTTCCGCGGAGCGTCCCTTTCCGCTCCTTCACGACGTCTAATGACTACTGAGGTCGCTGATATGGAGTACCTGGCAGCACGTGCCAGATCAATGGACCTAATATGAAAAACGTATCTTTTTTTGGCTGTCTGGATACTTTTGATCGCATAGTGAGTATGACTGGCTTAGGTGACAGTACTATAGTTTTACTTCTGGACGGGTCCGAGAGGGAGCCGAAACACACGTAAATTTACTAGTTCAATTTACTATAACTTCTTAATACTGATTCCTTAACATGGATGCAGTCCATGTCCACGTGAATGAAAATACATAGTATACTTATGTTGGTGTGGCAGGAAATAATAACTGTTTTTAATTTGGAAAAATACTGATTGATAGACATATATCACTGTGCAAAGGTCGTTCAAAAATTTTTGCACAGTCGTCTCAAATTCTGTTATTTTTTGGTGGAGTAGAATGAATTTTTTTTTAACATTCTTGGAACATTTAGCTATAAGTTACTATATAAAATTATTTTCTTTTATTTACAGGTGAGCCATAATGGACCCTGAAGTAGATTTCAGGTTGTCACTGGGGTACAGAAATATCTGTGTATGTTTGGGTGCCTAGATTATTGACAAGAGAAATGAAAACAATGAGGAAGAATGTGTGCGAGGGTCGCATGAAGACCTTTACTGAAGAGTGGAAACAGTGTTTTGAAGGCGTCATTACCCAGGATGAAGCATGGTTTTTTTTGTCCGAATCTGAGAACAAAACCCAATCCATGGAGTGGCGTCATCCGGGTTCCCCTCGGAAGAAGAAACGAAAACTTTCACGAATTGCAGGCCGAGAGGTGATGGCCTCCTTCTTCTGGGATCAGTGTGGAGTCATTTTCAATGACTTTTTGTAACCTGGCTCCACAATTAATCGCGACCGTTACTGTTTGTCATTGGACAAGCTGCGACGTGCCATCAAAACCCACAGACTACAGCTTCAGGGCCAGCTCATCAGACTACACCATGACAATGCCAAACCCCATACAGCTCTTATGACGCAGGAGAAAACCAGGAAAATGGGTTGGAAAATTATTCCTCATCCTCCTTTCAGTCCGGACTTGGCTCCCTCTGATTTTTACCTCAGCACATAAGTCTAACAATATTATTCAAACTAAAAAATATTTTAGCGTGGCGACTGTCATTAGTCGGTACTACAGAGTGCCACATATCACTTCACCGAAGTGATATGTTACGCCACTTGGAGCATTAGTCAGAACTAACTTTAGTTCCTCAAAGGCTGCCTCTTGATTGTTAGACCAGCAAAAAGTCTCCCTTTTTTGCCAGAGGTTGATTTAATAATGCGGAAAAATGTGAAAATTTTTGGTTGAATTTTCGAAAAACTTGGTCATCTCAGTTAGTCGTGCTATTCAGTTTTGTCTTTCCGGAATGGATAATCATGAATGGTCTTGGTTCTTGTCTATTTTATACAGTGAGGGGAACCAGGTGTCCCAGAAAGCAAATTTCTAAACGTGCTAAATTAACTTTGATAGCCTTCGTAGTAAGACAGATGTCCACAAGGCTCTCCAAAACCTGTCTTAAGTGATCAATATCTTCCACAAAAGTTCCACCGTAAATGGCCATGTCATCCAAATAATTCTACACTAACTGAAATTTTAAATCTCTCAAAATAAAATCCAATAGGCGGGGTAGCAGTGTAGCTCCTGTCACCAAGTCAGACAGGACTGTGGTAGGTTTGAACAGACTGTAAATGGTACAGTGTTAATGACATCTTGTAGTGATACTTTATGCTCATCCATTGTCACGCCTAGAGTGCCTTAGTGCTATGTATACAGATCTTTCTTTGGCGAGCTCCAATTTTTAGTGTCCTGTCAGCGAATCGACAGCTTTCGTTTGTTTCACCCAACACTCAGTTTATGTGTTTGCTGTAAGGGTACCTTATAATAGATCCGATTTAAATCTAGTGTGGTGAAACAAAGGGCTCCCGCGAACAACGTAACGCAATTGTGAGAACTGGTAACGAAACTGTTTTCGTTTGGGCCCAGTACTCCACTACCATTCGGTATCCCTTAGCTTCCCTCTTGGGATCCAGAAACATAGGGACCACACGCGAAGCGAAGTGAAGTAGACGGCGTAAAGATTCCATCGCCTGTCAACTGATTAATAACCTGTTTAAGCTCTCGCAACGTAGATGGGGATTGGCAGTAAAGCGATTCGTATACTGACACCTGAGCACTTAATTCTGTGTCATTTTCGATATTGCAGCCGTGGTCCAGGGATAGCGGCTTCCATTAATAATCAAAACGTCCACAGTCCTAGGTCCTAGGTCCAGGGCTTGAATTTTAAATAAAAATCAACAGCAATGGCGGCCGAAGTCTTCTGGCATAAGAAGTCACCGTCACTCAGTCAACGGACTTGTCAAAGAGGGCGAAGCAGTGGACTGAGTATCAGGACACTCTCTTGACCTTGGGATGAGAAACTGACCCTAAAGGAGGAGGAGACAGCAATGATCAATGTGACGAGGATGCAGAGAGCAATGAAAACCATTGCATTAAAGACCCATTATCCGCGAGATGTGTGGCCTATAACTGAAAAGGTGCTACGATGGTCTCTACATTGGCAAAAGATTCTGGAGTAGACCCCATTCGTATCGCTTGGAGGGGACTGCCAAAGGAGAGACGACCGTGAGAAAAGTATGCAATAACCAACGAAAGAATATCGGTCCACGAGTAGGGGCGCGGAATGTCAGAAGTTTGAACGTGGTATGGAAGCTAGAAAATCTGAAAAAGGAAATGTTACAGCTCATTCTAGATACAGTGAGAGTCAGTGAAGTAAAATGGAAAGAAGACAACAATTTCAGATCAATATAGGGTAATATCAACAGCAGCGGAAAATGTTGTAATAGGAGTAGGATTCGTTATGAATAGGAAAGTTGTACAGAGAGTGAGTTACTGTGAACAGTTCGGTGATAGTTCTGGTATACATGTCGACGTCGCAAGCCTTAGATGAAGAGATAGTGAAAGAAAACGAGGATACTGAACGGGTAATTCAGTACGTAAAGGGAGATGAAAATCTAATAGTCACGTTGGATCGGAATGCGTTTGTAGGGGAAAGACTAGAAGACAATAAGGATTTGGAATGAGAGAGAAGAAAGTTAATTGAGTTGTGCAATGAATTACAGCTAATAACAGCTAATACTCTGTTCAAAAATCGCCGATAACGTCCGCTGTTCTTAACATTCGGGCATCAAAGCTTACAATCTCTATCCCGTGATGTAGCAAACTGCGTAGGTAACAATTCTCTAAGGCGATAGATACAGCAGTAAGGAAAGCTCAGTAGGCAGTACAGTTGAGGACTGGGCATCTCTAAAAAGGACAATCACAAAAGTTGGAAAGAAAGACGTAGGCACAAAGAAGGTAACTGCGAATAAGCCATGGGAAACAGAAGAAATACTTCAGTTAATTGATGAAATGAAGAAGTACAAAAATGTTAACATAAATCGCTGAGGAATGAAACCTAATAGGGAAGCTAAGACGAAATTGCTGCTTGAAAAATATGAATAAAATCAGAAAAGAAATGGCTGTTGGAAGGACTGACTCAACATATGGGAGGAAATTAAAGAAAGGGTTATAACATTAAGAGTGCAACGGGGATTCCACTGTTAAATGCTGAGGAGAAAGCGGATAAGTGGAAAGAGTACACTGAAGGCCTCTATGAAGGAGAAGATTTGTCTGATGTGATAGAAGAAGAAAGAGGAGTCTATTTAGCAGAGACAGGGATCCAGTTCTAGAATCAGACTTTAAGAGAGTTTTGGAGGACTTATGATCAAAGAAGACAGGAAGGATGGATAACATACCATCAGAATTTCTAAAATCAATGGGGTAAGTACCAACACAGCGACTATTTACGGTGGTGTGTCGAATGAGTGAGTCTGGCGACATACCATCTAATTTTTGGAAAAATATCATCCACACACGACCGAAGACTGCAGAACTGAAAAGTGAAATAACTGTCTCCACTCTCCAGCTTAACTGCCCATGCTTTCAAGTTGATGACAAGAATAATATACAGAAGAATGGAAAAGAAAATTAAGGATGTTTTAGATGACGATTACTTTGGCTGCAGGAAAGGTAAAGGCATCAGAGGGACAATTCCGACGTTGCGGGTGATAATGGAAGCAAGGCTAAAGAAAAATCAAGACACATTTATAGAATTTGTCGACCTGGAAAAAGCATTCAGCAATGTAGAATGGTGCAAGATGGTCGAAATTCTGAAAAAAAATAGGGTAAAGCTATAGCTATTTGTATAAGAGCCAAGAGGGAATAACAAGAATGGACGACTAAGAAAGAAGTTCTCAGATTTAAAAGTGTGTGAATGTGGGTGGGAATGAAGTCTTTCAGCCCTACTGTTCAATTTGTACATCGAAGAAGCAATGATGGAAATAAAAGATTCAGGAGTGGAATTAAAATTCAAGGTGAATCGATATCAATGATACAATTCGCTGATGACATTGCTATCCTGAGAACAAGTGAAGAAGAATTAAATGATCTGCTGAATGGAATTAACAGTCTAATGAGTACAGAATATGGATTGAGAGTAAATCGAATAAAGAGTAGTGAGAAGTAGCAGAAATGAGAACAGCGAAAACCTTAACATCAGGACTGATGGTCCCGAAGTAGATGAAATTAAGGAATTCTGCTACCTAGACAGCAAAATAATTAGTGACGGACGGAGCAAGGAGGATGTCAAAAGCAGACCAGCACTGGCAATAAGTGCATTCCAGGAAAAGAGAAGTCTACTGCTATGAAACACAAGTCTTAATTTTTTAGGAAGAATGTACGTTTAGAGTACAGCATTGTATGGTAGTGAAACATGGACTGTGGGAAAACCGAATCCGAAGATAATCTATGAATTCGAGATGTGGTGTTACAGACGAATGCTGAAAATCAGGTGGACTGATAAGGTAAGGAATGAGGAGGTTCTGCGCTGAATCTGAGAGGAAAGGAACATGTCTAAAACACTAACAAGGAGAAGAGACAGGGTGGTAGGACATCTGTTAAGATATGAGGGAATGACTTCCATGGTACTAGAGGGAGCCGTAGAGGGTAAAAACTGCAGAGGAAGACAAAGATAGGAGTACATCCAGCAATTGATTGTGGACGTAGGTTCCAGGTACTACTATGTGATGAAGAGATTGGCACAGAGTAGGAATTCGTGGCGGTCCGCTTCAGACCAGTCCGAAGACTGATGACCCAAACATGGACGATAAGAATTTTGCCTTTTCCTTTCCAACCTCACACTCACTGGATGTGCTGCAATTCCTTCGTAGTCAGTTTTACTGCTCTTTCTATCGATAAAGCGAAATTTTTCCATGGTCGCTAGGAATTCATCACGTTCGCGAATTTCTTAACCTTCTCCGCGAAAACCACTCACAAGCAGTTCTCATGCGGCATGCCTTTCAAGGAATTATTACCTGTGTCATTTTCAGTAGACTCTAAACATAGAGTGAGTCTAGCCTTGAGGGTTTCCTCCACATAATGAACAACACTTTCATTACAACCCTGAACCCTAAAATAATAATTATTTGAAATATCATTTCTTTCTACACATACTGGAAAAGTTTTTATGAACCAATCTCCAATGCAGTCCCTCCAAGGAAACCTTCTCGAGCATAATTTCAAGTCCACTCAGTCAACCTCTGATGAGAGGGTAAATCACTTGGAGTATAACATGCGAAAATTTGTGGACATCAGCTTTAAGCCGCAGTCTAATTGCTGAGCACAAAAACTGCGCCAGTTCCACACTGGACTCAATACATAAAATCTTCATTCCCCGAACTACCCCAGCTATCACGCTGGGGGGCTTTATTAATGGGTAGTGTGTCGGGGTTTTGTGACACTAGATATGGAGCGTCAATGATAGATGGGAGAAAAGGATATTATTTTGTTAGGGATGGCGGGAGGGAAAGTGACACTTTGTCGACAGTGGAATGGGTTCTTTCCTTGGCTCAGTGGGTGAGGCGTGAGTGAAACTTGACGGTTCCACTATCTGTCATTTATTAACATATGAAACCTTTTCCTGGTGTAACACCCTACCGTAACACGCAACCACGGTCTTTCTACAACTGAAAAGTTAGCTATGCCTTGAGCAGGGAGCAGCAAGCTGCTACAGTACAGAATATAAGTTATTCCACAAATTTTGTTTGGGTCCCACAAGTATTAACAAAGGAGATCTGACGCAGTTAAAAACACAATCTTCCATTTTAGCTAAAGGAACAACAAAATCATTATTTGCCAAATTATTCGTTAACATTTTTTTGTAATTTACAAATAGAAAAATTCCAATACTCATCACTCTCCTTTTCTAGTTAGAGTGTCGATCCAATAGTGTCATGCATAATTCACAGCCGGTTTCTCAAACGTGACCCTATGAACAACTAATTCAGTTACGAAAGCAACACACGCTAGCAGCCATATTTACTACGACATAAGAGAGCAGAGCTACAATCAATATAAATGATTACACGAAGGGGAATACAGAAAACTGTTTAGCAATTAAAATGATGTACCGAAAATAATTACAGCCTAAACATACTCGGTATGCAGATGGCCATGTAAACCACTTAGCAACTAAAACGGTAAATGTTCAGAAAAATATTCATGTCATATGAAAGCAAGAATTGGCATGTAGCCCTTACAGAAAACTCACGAGCTTCTGCAGAAGTAAATTTTGAAAGAGTTTACCTAAAATAACAAGACTATCCTCACCACATAAAAATCGGGACCAATTTCAACCAAACTTGGTACACATATCCCTTATTGTCCGGCAACTATATCTGTGGGGGTAAGAACCGCGTACCTACCATACACTGAAGCGCCAAAGAAACTGATATAAGCATGCATATTCGAATACAGAGTTGTGTAAACAGGCAGAATACGCGGCTGCCGTCGGCAATGTCTGTAAGACAAAAAGAGTCTAGCGCAGTTGTTATATCGGTTACTACCGCTGCAATAGCTGGTTAGCAAGATTTAAGTGAGTTTGAGGGCGGCGCACGAGCGATGGGACACAGCATTTCCAAGGCAGCGATGAAGTGGGGATTTTCCCGTACGACCATTTCACGAGTGTACCATGAATATCAGGAATCCGGTAAAACGTCACTTAACCGACATCGCTGGGGCCGGAAAAATATTCTGCAAGAATTCACTGAAGAGAATCGTTCGACGTGACAGAAGTGCAATCCTTCCGCAAATTGCTGCAGATTTCAGTGCTGGGCCATCAACAAGTGTAAGCGTGCGAGCCATTCAACGAAACATCACTGATACGGGCTTTCGGAGCCGAAGGCCCACCCGTGTACCCTGGATGACTGCACGACACAAAGGTTTACGCCTCGCTGGACCTGTGAACACCGACACTGGACTCTTGATGAATGGAAATATGTTGCCTGGTCGAACAAGTCTCGTTTCACATTGCATCGAGTGGATGGACGTGTTCGGGTATGGAGAATACCTCATGAATCCATGGACCCTGCACGTCTGCAGGGGACTGTTCAAACTGGTTGAGGCTCTGTAATGGTGCGGAGCGTGAGCGGATGGAATGACATGGGACCCCTGATACGTCTAGATAGGACTCTAGCAGGTGACACGTACGCAGGCATCGTGTCTGATCACCTGTGTCCATTCATGTCCATTGTGCATTCTGACGGACTTTGGCAATTCCAGCAGGATAATGCGACATCCGACACGTCCAGAATTGCTACAGAGTGGCTCCAGGAACACTCTTCTGAGTTTAAACACTTCGCTGGCCACCAAACTCCCCAGACATTAACATCATTGAGTATATCTGGGATACCTTGCTACTTCCTTCATGGTGTCAATTCCCTCCAACCTACTTCAGACATTAGTCGCCTCCATACCACGTCCTGTTGCGGGACTTTTGCGTGCTCGCGTGGGCGCTATACGATATTAGCCAGGTGTATCAGTTTCTTTGGCTCTTAAGCATAGTTCACGAGATATAGCACTGAATGAGTTCAGGATAAAATGCCGCATTGTACACGAAGCTTAAATTAATTACCTGTTTTCTACTAACTCTATTCGCAACACATTTCACACACAGTATCCACCAAATAAGCCGCTGAATGTACTTACAAATTTATATCGTTGTACGAGGCAAAAATCATGTGATATGGTTTCATAAACAGTGATATACGTGAAAAAATATCACGTTACACCTGTAGTTCTAAGATACTCTTACAGTCGTGTCAAATAGAGGAAATTCCTTTCGACAGGTCTCAACTGCAAAGAGAAAAGAAGCACTGTGCACATACTAAGCAGCTGCGCCCAACGTAAGTTTCTGGGTTGTTTCTTACGTTCTATTCTGTGCGTATACACATTTACATTATGCGCATTCCTCCGTACAACTGTTTCGCAATTTCAAATGTGTTTTCACAAATACATTGGAAGCAACGTGTATAGCTTCATCTCGTATTTGTAAGTGTCAGGTTGGTATCTGAGAAATGCGTAAAACTTGATTTGATATTGAAATACGTAAATGTCAGCCCGGAGCAGCAGAACTGTGTGAACATTTAATTTTGAACGGAAGTATATGGAGTGTACGCTTCACGACACGAAATTCAGACCAGCCGGTACGTCAACTGCGAGAAAGCCATCCGTTATCAATGAAATATACGTATACTGACTGCAAAACAATGGACTCAGATTAAAATGTTGTCGCCGGATGTAGCTCTATCTTTAACCTTGCAAACAGTCAGTGTATCAGAACAATTATTGTAATAACGCAGAAAATGGATATAGAAGTTTAACACACATGACTTTCTGATAAAAATGCTTTAAAATTTACAAGACAGCACTTCTCTGAATCTTTTACTGGTATTTCCTCTGAACTGATATGATATTATTTTCACAAATACACTCTAACAGTCACTGTACCTTACAGTGCACATGAATTTTGATGATAATTAAATCTGTTAATCTACCTGTGCGCATGGAACGCTTATCTGCTCTACAGCCTGTCAATACTAGGAAGATTGATCTGACTCTTCAAACACAGGTTTCATTTGCCGTACTTGCACTGTGCGATACAAGACGGTATCTTGCCAGTTTTCACAAAAATGCTTCTCAGTAAACAACTGATGATGTGCAATACGAGTTGCGAAACAGTCGTGAAAGTAAATGAAAATGAGGAACTAATCTTAACGACAGATAAATGAGAACAAGGACTTCAGGTTAAACTATGCTTAATTGAACCATGACAATATACTTCTTCTTATAGTTCTCACACCTAGACAAGCTAGCCAAATATTTCTTAACAACCGTCTTGTGCATAGTTGTCTTTCTTGACACTTATTTCAGTTATCAGACTAGTCCATGTGCTTCACTATAAAATTACTGCAAAGTGCGTTGCCAAACTGTCTACCGTCATGACAAATAGGACAGTCCCCTTTCAACATTGAAATGAATTTTTTTCGGTACTTCACTACAACATGGTCCTTTTTTCTTGTTTTCGTTTCTAATAGAAAATTAGCGAAATGAACAGGCGGGCAACGCCGTGTTTGTCGACTAGTGTCATTACAAATATGTATTGATGCCCTGTAGAGCCTCTAATTTTACATTCGTGATCTCCTCGGAAGGTATAAGTAGGGGGAAGCAATATGTTCGATACCTCACCCAGAAACGCACCCTTTCGAAATATGGGCAGCAAGCTACACCGGCATGCAGAGCGCCTCTTTTGCAGAGTCTGCCACTTGAGTTTGCTAAACATCTCCGTAACGCTATCACGCTTATCAAAAACATCTGTGACGAAACGCGCCGCTCTTCTTTGTATCTTCTCTATCTCCTCCGTCAACCCGACCTGGTACGGATCCCACACTGATGAGCAATACTCAAGTATAGGTCAAACGAGTGTTTTGTAAACCACCTCCTTTGTTGATGGACTACATTTTCTAAGGAGTCTCCCAATAAATCTCAACCTGGTACCCGCCTTACCAACAATTGGTTTTATATGATGATTCCACTTCAAATCATTCCGCACGCATACTCCCAGATATTTTACAGAAGTAACTGCTACCAGTGTTTGTTCCGCTATCATATAATCATACAATAAAGGATCCTTCTTCCTATGTATTCGCAATACATTACATTTGTCTATGTTAAGGGTCAGTGTCCACTCCCTGCACCAACTGCCTATACGCTGCAGATCTTCCTGCATTTCGCTGCAATTTTCTAATGCTGCAACTTCTCTGTATACTACAGTATCATCCGCGAAAAGCCGTATGGAACTTCCGATACTGTTTACTAGTTCATATATATATATATATATATATATATATATATATATATATATATATATACTTTTTTTTTTTTTTGTGAAAGCAATGGACCCATAACACTCCCCTGTGGCACGCCAGAGGTTACTTTAACGTCTGTAGACGTCTCTCCCATTCAGAACAACATGCTGTGTTCTGTTTGCTAAAAACTCTTCAATCCAGCCACACAGCTGTTCTAATATTCCGTAGGCTCTTACTTTGTTTGTCAGGCAACAGTGCGGAACTGCATCGAACGCCTTCCGGAAGATAAGAAAAACGGCATCTACTTGGGAGCCTGTATCTAATATTTTTTGGGTCTCATGAACAAATAAAGCGAGTTGGGTCTCACATGATCGCTGTTTCCGGAATCCATGTTGATTCCTACACAGTAGATTCTGGGTTTCCAGAAACGACATGATACGCGAGAAAAAAATCCTAGGATTTTTGTCAAGTCGGTACATAGAATTTTACTTTCGAATTCACTGAACGCTTCACGCATAGCCCTCCTTACGCTAACTTTGACATCGTTTAGCTTCTGTTTGTCTGAGAGGTTTTGGCTGCGTTTAAACTTGCAGTGAAGCTCTCTTTGCTTTCGCAGTAGTTTCCTAACCTTGTTGTTGAGCCATGGTGGGTTTTTCCCGTCCCTCAGAGTTTTACTCGTCACGTACCTGTCTAAAACGCATTTTACGATTGCCCTGAACTTTTTTCATAAACACTCAACATTATGGGACAAAGGGTCTTTAGCGAATTACCACAACCAGCAGGAGTTCAACAAAGTAAAAAGTACCTCAGATTCAATAGAAACCCAGCTTTTTGGTGAAAGTAAATGCCCTTCATCAGTCACCACCCAGCACGCCGAGCACAGACAGGCATGCTTCTGGTACAGTGATCGTAGATTTCAGGCCTGCTTGACTGTAGATTCCCATCGACTGGCCATGCACCACATACAAGGAATGATTACAGCTGACAACATAACTGCGCCACTGTAACCATCACCCCGTCGCACATGGTGCATACACACTGTTTGCAATCCGTCCGAGCCACAACCTGCTGCGTCAGAACCGAGAGCCACCAAACACTACCGAATGTACGGGCAGCAACGCTCGGTGTTAGGTTCACTTCTCCGGCTCTTCGTGTCGCTCCCGTCGGTACGCCGCGAAGTCTGTCACTTGGTGACAGAATGAGAATGTCCCTGGGACACTCCCAGCTCATCAACAACAGCCGCAGCGAATTTACTTTCCTTTTTGAGAACGGAGTAGCGGAGAATAAGAAAATCTGAAAAACACGATATCAAGTTTCAAAGGTACTGAGAATTTACTTTAAATGAGAAAAAGAGTACCTGTCGTTACTTCGTGACACAAGAGGATATTAAATTTATTCCTTTCACGAATCAATAAATTATTTAATTTTTTATTTTTTCGTTTGAGTCACTTATTGACCATAATACGTCATAGAAGAGGAGCATTTGATAAAAATATAGTAAAAGAACTCACTGAATAGAGTAACGATGGGCTACCTGAAGAACAGAGTTGGCTGAAACGGTACAGACTACACAAATCCAAAAAAAAAAAAAAAAAAAAAAAAAAAAAAAAAAGAGTTCAATCTCTGATTGGACCTAGGATAAATATTTGTTACTTGTCGCTGTTTCATTTCTGAAAATGTTTCTTGTGCATAAAAAAAGCCAAGATGGTTCAAATGGCTCTGAGCACTATGGGACTTAATTTCTGAGGTCATCAGTCCCCTAGAACTTAGAACCACCGAAACCTAACTAAGGATATCACACACATCCATGTCCGAGGCAGGATTCGAACCTGCGACTCTAGCGGCCGCGCGCTGCCAGACTGTAGCGCCTAGAACCGCTCGGCCACTCCGGCCGGCATGCCAAGTCGAATCATGGTTCAAAGTTCACCATAAACTGTGAGATATCCAAGCTACTAGGTAAGTCATTCGACAGATTGTGGAAAGACAATGGCATACAACCCATAATAATACATGGCGCAGGCACATTAATGTGAGCACCGCCTATGGTCAATGTCAGCCTGCAACAACCACTTATAGACGGCAGGAGCGAGCATTAGCAGTGATGCGTATATAACGCTTGTGGGGGCACGGAAAACAGTGAAGTCGTGATCGTAATGCGGAAACGAAGCGATTTATGCGACTTTCAAAAGGGCATGATCATTGCCTGTCGATTCAAGGATGGAAGCATTTCCGAAACGCATTAAGTTTGTAAACTGATCGTGTGAAGGTGCGCTTATTATATAGCGTGTATGGCAAAACGCCGCTATCCAAAGCCGGCGCCGAGGCCACTGTGGTGCGCCACGACCCATACATGTGGCTGCGGAGGTGCCTACGGGGGAATAGACATGCAATTGTTGAGCTACTGACCCCCCCAGAAGAACCAAGGAGATATCAACAGTGTCTCCTCAAAAGCTCTTCAGCGAACGTTGTTCTCTGCAGCAGCCGGCTGGTTGTTTCACCCACACTGACCCCTGGCAGTTGTCAACGAAGGCTGGAATTTGCACAGCAATACGGCCACTCGATATTCACTGAGTGGCGACAGTGAATCACATGTTATGCTCCATCGGATGATGACCAATGGTGTGTACGGCCCTACAGCTCTCGTCGAAAGGGTCCAGGTCGGGCGATGGAGCATTATGGTCTGCGGAGTATGTCATCGTGGCATTCCCTGGACAATCTTGTCGTTCTAGAAGGCACAATGGATTAGCACAAGCATCCATCTATCCTTGGGGACCATGTCCGCCGCCACGCGCAGTCTCTTTTTTCCTCGGCATGACGGCATCTGCCAGTAGGACAATGCAACGCATCACAGAGATGGCAGTGTACGTGCGTGGTTCAGTGCACCAGGAAGAGTTTAGTGCACTTCTCTGGCTCTAAACTCCCCGGATTTAAACCCAGTCGAGAAACGGTAGGCGCTTCTGTTCACGCCAGCGATCCTCAGCATAGAAACCTAGCGCAGCTGGCTGCTGCACTGTAAGTCTGTGTGGCTCCACATACCTGTGGGGGCTTTCCAGAACTTCACTGACTCTCTTCCTGCATGTGCGCATTGCAAAAGGTGGTTATTCGGTATTTTCATTGGTGGTCACCATTAGGTGACTGGACCGTGTATCATGCCTGCTGAAGCGTTGTGTTGTTCAAAGCAATCAGTGGGTTGAGAACACTCATATTTTTATTTTATAACTAAGTAATGGATTCAACTTAATTACACAACATTCTGACTCATTGTCAGTTAGCCACTGCAGTTTGTTCTTTGTAAGCTAAGTATAATACACGAAAGCATTAAATAATTTTTCTTGTGTCGATGTGGCTATAGAGGATGTGGAGGTAGGACGTACGGGAAGCACAGGGCCGGTTTCCTCCCCAGCCCTTCGCTATCTGATCTAGTAGCCCTTATTCAGTGACCTTTTCGTTGAGCGAACGTAATCCCCTAGTCTTCCTATCATCGTAGATGCCACAACAAAATCGTCGATCGTACAAAAAACCGATTTTACGTGTATATAAGGTTCCAGTGGTATCATAACATTGAAACCTGAGTAAACGCAGAATGTAAGCAAGTTAATGAAAGTGCCACGAAATGTGAGGTTTCCAATTCTTAGGGTCTTTGACTGCATGTTAAACGTATCTTTGCTTTCCTGTATGCCTATACTTTATAAAAACATTATCGAACCGAACACAGCTTTGACGTTCATATACAAAGTTATTTACTGGTATTTCCACAAGGTGTGAAACGCGGTATCTTCTGGTTTCGCTACTCTGAAGCAACCTAATTACTGTCAGGAGTTACGTTCTAATAACTTTCGGGAAAGCAGCCAGCTGACGTCTTCGACAACCGTTTCCAAGCGGTGCACACCTGTCATTTTCAAGGCACAAATGCGGCGGGAATCTCTGTGCGGAGCATTTCTGGGGAGATAACACACATTCGCAAACGCACACTCTCTCTCTCTCTCTCTCTCTCTCTCTCTCACACACACACACACACACACACACACACACACACACTAGCGCCACCACATAATCAAAGATAATCGACTTCACACCGTACAAATAGCAAAAATTAATAACCAACTGTGAGATAATATTAACTCTGTTCCTTAGATTTTCGAAAATGTAAGATAGCAGGTTTCGATGCCGAATATAAGCAAAAACCTTCATGTCTAGTTATAAGGTCATTCGCTAATTTAATTTCACCCGTATTCTTAATAACATTATCTCAAGTGCTGGAAGTGCATGCCACAATCTTGTGTTGTTTTCGCATAGGATGATCGGTTCCAAGGTAGTGTTCTGTGGTAGCAGATGTGCTCGGCTGTTGCAATCGCGTGTGGTGGTTATGCTCACTAACCGGTCGGTCTGCTCATGATATGACATGCCACAACTGAAAGTAATAACACAGACCAAGATCATCCTTTATGAAGGACCGTAATCTTACATCGCTATTGAAATCCACATTATATATCATATTTCGGCAAAATAAGGCCTACTCGGTAGTAAAGGCTTCCTGCATAAGGCAAAAAGTCCGTAATATTCGGTGCTACCCGACTCAGCGCTGAGGGGTACTTCGTAGCTTACTCACGGTGCCCACGTTAGCTCCTACCCTGAGAGTTTGTGAGTTGAATTTGCCCAGCTTCAGTTCATCTTTTGTCATAACGGTTATAATGAATGACAGATCAGACGGGCATTGCTGTACTGACCAATCATGCACTGGGTGAGGGATGATGATACCGTGGTGTCACGGAACTCTACGGCCGTTTTGCCTTACGCAGGAAGCATTACCAACACGTGATATCTGGTTTTCGACCACTATTTAAGATTAAGGTCCTTATAAGATCAGTAAAGGATGAACTTTGTTTGCGTAAAGTGGTTGTCAATCGTATTACTTGCCACTGTGACATATATTAGTAACACCATCAGGACCAAGGCATCGCAGACGCTTACGACAGCCGAGGAAATCTGCTACTGCAGAACATTAACTTGGCACCGGTAATCCTAGGGAATATAAAAACAAGAGGATTTTGGCATGTACTTCGACTACTTCGAGGTAGTGGGATAGTGTTACCAAGCAAATAGCTGCAATTAGCGAGTGGTCTTATATGTAGAGATGGCGTATTTCGCTCAAATTCTACGCGTAATCCTGCTCTCTGGCTTGTCAAAAACTGGGGAACGCTTTTAATGCTACCTCACTCACTGGTTATAAGTTTTCACATCCTATAACATCTGACGCCGGTCATCTATAGTTGTGTGGTGGCAGTGTTGTTAACAGTGTGTGTGTGTGTGTGTGTGTGTGTGTGAGTGTGTTTCCTTTCTGGAATTAATAGGCAAGCTGGAGTTTTAAATCACCTTGCACAGTCCTTACTTGCTGCAGTTTTGCCTTGAAAGTGGCGATTGTCCAACGTGTCACCTTCCTGTATACTCGTAACATTGTACACGCCGGGAGAAACTCACATTTCGGCAGTAGCTATATTTGTTCAGTTTGGGCGAAACCCGTTTACGGTTCCATGAAACTGTCAATAACCTGAGGGATTGCCAGCCGTACCGTGCGAGTTGGTTTATATGTAAACCAAATACACGGGAGATGCAAATGCGGCTGCAGCATTTCCTCTGTAAACAAAGGCTGGAGTGGGGACCATGCACAACAGTCGGATGGGTGCCTCCAGGGGTTGCGCGAGGCGCCAGAGCAACAGCGGGTAGCAAACAAGCATATCTGCAAGAGCTTAAAGGATGACGCCCGCGCTATTCCCGCGTGGGAGGCAGTACCAACCAAACGGCTGGAATTCGTAGCAACGAAAGCTGTGTTCAATGGACCTTCATTGTCCCTGAGAGTCTGTGTGTGCAATGCGGTCAAACACTGCACATCCACTGTCTGTGATAGATTGTTACCACATTGACGACCTTGGTACTCTTTCGTGTGGCAGCTAAAGTAACGTTTACAAATATAGTAATGCCCATCTGAGTGACTGCTCTGGACCGGACGGGCTTGGCAAAGCACAGAGCTAAACCACACAGTGCAGAGAGGCTCCAAAATCACGTAGGAACCCGACTATTTCGCTCCAACCTAATATTATGTTGTGAGTGTGTAGACTCTGGTGCAGACTTTGTTATTAATAATTTTCCGTCTTGATCGCACTTTATTTACCGGCTGTAACGGGTATACAGGCAGATATTTCTGTTGCTGACTGAGGACGGAGTACTGAACACCACTATATCAATATTTACATCATTTGTACACGAGCAGTTATAACTATTAGCAATAGTGTTTCTAGTTTGGTTAGCATCAACACATAGTACAAGAGCAGACCATTAATGCTAAACTTCGCCTGGATAGCAGGTCAGGGGTTGAAGTGTGACACATGGACTCAAAACGGTTCGTCTACGCGGTGTGGGATACTTACCAGATAGTAACGACGGCGTACATCGAAAAAGTTCGAAGAAGGGCAGCACGTTTTGTATTATCGCTAAATATGGGAGAAAGTGTCACTGAAATGATACAGGGTTTGGCGTGGACATCATTAAAACCAAGGCGTTTTTTCGTTGCAGCGGAATCTCCTCACGAAATTTCAGTCACCAACTTTCTCTCCGAATGCGAAAATATTTTGTTGACGCTGACCTAAATAAGGAGAAACGATCACCATAGTCAAATAAGGAAAATCAGAGCTCGCATCGAAAAATATAGGTGTTCGTTTTTTCCGCATTTCAATAATAGAGAATTTTGAAGGTGGTTCAATTAACCATCTACCAGGCACTTAAATGTAATTTGTAGAGTGTCCGTGCTATGTAAATGTTCCACATGTAAATACAGAAACCGCCAAGTATAGTGCAGTCAGTGGTACAGTTACGACCGTTCAGAAAACAGCGGGTAGTAAATTATGTGACGTGTTTGTCGGAACACTGCTGGACACAGAGAAAAAAGAAAAAGATAATCAACAGACTGACGTGTGTAGATATTAATGCATCACATATAGAAATTTCTATACTCACTCCCGTTACACCCTGTATAATTACCTGTTTTAACCATTTTGCCATCATCAGATCTGTCAAGGCAGAATTATCTCAAGGGCAAATCTACAAAAACGTAACACTGTTGATAGTGTACAGCAACCAGCCACAATTAGGTTTCAGGTCACATTATTCAGAGTATCGTTTGTAGTTTCGAATTTTTTACAGTTCACCATAAGAGGGTTGTTTCCTACTTCCATCAATACAGGTTATGCACTGGTTTCCTGTTAGTGTCCCTAGTATAAACAATAATTTACAAATTGCAAACGTGTAACCAAAATGGTTGTCCTACATATTTGTGTTGTAATTCTACTTACGTGAAATGTTCGTCAGCTCATTTGTATTCGTTGCGTTTTGCAATGGAATACATTGTCAAGGATATTTGTGTTCCCACAGTCACAAACATTGCACTGCATTTTAACCACTTTCGTTCGGTCACAAAAGGAATTTTCCGATGTACACCACATGTTTTGATTTATAACGTAAGGAAACAAATGCAAAGTTGGCAAAGTACAATACTGTCAAAAATGCTACAGTGCAATGATACAAAGATATGGCATTCTTTTGGGGGGAGGGGGGGAGTAAACGTAAATTACTATTATGTAAGCATTACAAATTTATTTTATACAACGATACAGGTACAGGTGTGGGCAAGAGGTATGAGAATTCTTATGTGCTATGAACATCGATGATGATAATACATTAGAATTTATTAGTATTTAGTGCCGTAAATAATACTGACTATTGTAGGTACATACAGTATTATAAGGTTTGTTACTTAATATGACTACAGGTGTACAAGTTTTATTTAAACTGGAGTACAGAAAGTACATTCTGGAAGTTTTTCAGAAAAGAAATGTTAGCCAATTCAGTCTGCTGATGAAGCATATTACTGGGGGAAGTTTATTTGTATTTATGTATCTCTATTTCCTCCAATATATTCGTAGTAGTGTCCTTCCTGCTAAATGTAATATTTTCGTATTGCTTTCAATGTTTGTCTCCGAATGGTTTTCTTCTGCAATGTGGTCTGCAAATGTAAATTTATTCATTTTTCCAGGCCTTGAGGCATCGAGGTGTTCTCTATATCTAATCTCAAAACTTCTGTCTGACTGACCAATACAGAATTTTGGGCATGAATCACACTGCAGCTTGTGTATTCCTGATTTACTGTAGGAAGCCTTCCTAAAATTTACAACATGGATCAGTTTTTGCTATAATTTAATGTTAGCTGAGAAACTGATGTTAATATTTTTCTTTTTAAATTAGTTTGCAATGTGGTATCATATTGGGCCTATATAGGGGATAACATATTTAGGTTTAGGTTCTGCAGGAGGCTGATTTGTTTTGGATTGAATGCTGTGTGATTTGCTGTTCTATGGAGTTGTGGCTTTTGTTTGTTTTTTGTTGTGGAGTTTGTCTATTATTATAGGATCATAGCCATTATTGTGGGCAACTGTTTTAATTAAACTGATTTAATTTCCTTGATCCAAGTGATTTGTAGGTACTTTTTGCATTCGGCGTACTATGGCTCTGAAGTAGGACATTTTTTGATGACTGGGATGACAAGAGGAGCTATCAATTCTGACATCTGCGATGGTGGGTTTCCTGTAGATGCTAAACTGATGTTTATGGTTAATTTACAGATTTTAAGTTGAAGAAAATTTATGCTCTTATTTGTTTCATGCTCGACTATGAATTTGGTACTTTTTGTATTTTTCTGAGATCTGTTGATAGTGTATCAATTTCTCTGTTTGTACCATCAAAAAGCAGGATTGTATCTCCAACATATCTTTTGCAGTATAATATTTTCTTTGCGAGTTGTTGATTAGTTGAAGACTATTTTTGTTCTCTGTGGTTGAGGTAAGTCTCTGCTAATATCACAGATAAGCTACTTCCCATTGCCAATCCATCATGTTGTTGGTAACACTTATTGTTGTAGCTAAAATAATTGTACTCCAGGATGAGTATGAGTATTTATGTGAGTTCTTAGATCTCTGCAGTACCAATTTTCTTATACCCAAAGAGATGTTTTCTTATTACGTTAATAGTATATTTAACAGGGATATTTGTGTATATATTGACTATTTCAAGTGATGCTGATTTAGCTGTGGGTGGAATGTAGACGTCATCAGTAGAGGCTATGGGTTCATGTGTGTTGTATATGGTATAGCTATTGTCAAAGCCATAGTATTTGGCAGTGAGATCTTTCAGCTTACGGCTTATAAAACATTCAGGGCTGTTTCTCGAGTACACTATCAGGCACACAGGACAGCTTTCTTCGTGCATCCTCGGGTGTGCATATAGCATTGGTGCTGAGGGATTAATTATATTGCTGCGCATTTCATGTGTGTTCGATAAGATGTTACAGTTTATTAGAAGCTTATGGAGTTTTGTTTGGAATTTCATTGTGGGATCAGACTTTATTACAGTAGTGCTGTTGCTATCGACAACTTATAATGTTTTCTCTATATATTGCTCTTCATGTAATATGTCAATAGAACTTCCTTCATGAGCCTTCACGATGAGTGCTTTACTTTCAGATAATTTGATGTTGATATTTTTCTAATCTTTTACTTCTGTTTTCTATGGGTATTATTTGTTTTTAGATGTTTCATTATCGATTTATTTGACTTAAATGTTATTGTATTTTTCCCACATGTATCTAGTTTAGCTGTGTCACAGGCAAGTTTTGTACAGACTATGAGAATTTTGACATTAGGACTGTTGAGTTTCGTTGTAAGATTCTGTTTCATACCCTTATTTAACTGAGCAAGTTCACTGTCACTGAATTGGATGTCACTGGTGATAACTACCCGGTCCAAGAATTTGTGTTGGCCTGATCCCTTATTTTTATCCCAGTCACAATTATTAATAGGTTTTAAGGTTTCTAATTTCTTCTTCTGTTTATGTGAGATTATTTGCAGTTCTTTATTTACTTTACTATACATGTACTGGAAGATGTGTGAGAACTGTAAAGATGAGAGGCTATCTCCAATCTGCAGATGTAAGTTGTGCATGAGATCGTTTAGGTTTACTCTTTCTTGTATTGCATTTTTATCTCAGTTTTTAGCAAAATAATTTCACATTTTTGTTTCGGAAACCTGGCATCTTCAGTCTTGCCATCAACTTTGTCTTTCACATATTTTGGTCCTACATTTAGAGAGACACATTCCTTGTTGAACTTGATGTTATGATAAAATTTCATTATATTAATTTTGTGTTCCTTTACTGCATGGATATTTCTCATTACCTTGCAAAGTAAACTTAATTCAATTAAGTAAGGCTGTGAGACCGGGCGTGATTCGTGCTTCGGTAGCTCAGTTGGTAGAGCACTTGCCCGCGAAAGGCAAAGGTCCCGAGTTCGAGTCTCGGTCGGGCACACAGTTTTAATCTGCCAGGAAGTTTCATATCAGCGCACACTCCGCTGCAGAGTGAAAATCTCATTCTGGAAACATCCCCCAGGCTGTGGCTAAGCCATGTCTCCACAATATCCTTTCTTTCAGGAGTGCTAGTTCTGCAAGGTTCGCAGGAGAGCTTCTGTAAAGTTTGGAAGGTAGGAGACGAGATACTGGCAGAAGTAAGGCTGTGAGACCGGGCCTGAGTCGTGCTTCGGTAGCTCAGTTGGTAGAGCACTTGCCCTCGAAAGGCAAAGGTCCCGAGTTCGAGTCTCGGTCGGGCACACAGTTTTAATCTGCCAGGAAGTTTCATATCAGCGCACACTCCGCTGCAGAGTGAAAATCTCATTCTGGAAACATCCCCCAGGCTGTGGCTAAGCCATGTCTCCACAATATCCTTTCTTTCAGGAGTGCTAGTTCTGCAAGGTTCGCAGGAGAGCTTCTGTAAAGTTTGGAAGGTAGGAGACGAGATACTGGCAGAAGTAAGGCTGTGAGACCGGGCCTGAGTCGTGCTTCGGTAGCTCAGTTGGTAGAGCACTTGCCCTCGAAAGGCAAAGGTCCCGAGTTCGAGTCTCGGTCGGGCACACAGTTTTAATCTGCCAGGAAGTTTCATATCAGCGCACACTCCGCTGCAGAGTGAAAATCTCATTCTGGAAACATCCCCCAGGCTGTGGCTAAGCCATGTCTCCACAATATCCTTTCTTTCAGGAGTGCTAGTTCTGCAAGGTTCGCAGGAGAGCTTCTGTAAAGTTTGGAAGGTAGGAGACGAGATATTGGCAGAAGTAAGGCTGTGAGACAGGGCGTGAGCCGTGCTTCGGTAGCTCAGTTGGTAGAGCACTTGCCCTCGAAAGGCAAAGGTCCCGAGTTCGAGTCTCGATCGGGCACACAGTTTTAATCTGCCAGGAAGTTCCATATCAGCGCACACTCCGCTGCAGAGTGAAAATCTCATTCTGTAAACTTAATTCAAATTTGCCACATATAGACATGGCTGGAACATGTGGCTGTTATACAAAATAAAATCTTGATAGTGTACCACCATCCATCACCAGCCACAAACTGGTTTCAGGTTACTTTATTCAATTATATTAGAAAAGTGTAACCAAAACGGTTGCGCTACATATTTATGTTGGAATGTAACTAATGTGAAATGTCCGTCTGGCCCACTTGTATTAGCAATTTTCTTGTAATGAAAAGCTTTCTCAAGGATGTTTGTATTCTCACAGTCAAAAACGTTGCAATGCTTTGTAAAACATTTTCTTTTGGTCAAAAAACAAATTCTCGATGTGCACCACATATTTTGATTTATAGCAACAAAAACACATACACAGTTTGTAAAGTACACGATTGTCAAAGATGTTTCAATTTAATGATACAAAGATACGGCATATTTTGGGGAAGGGGAGGAGGAAACGTTAAATTACTCTTACGTTACATTGAAATAGTGTCTTACATTACATGTAGGCTATTAAAAGCAACGGAAACGATAAATGTATTGGATTTTGTGAATTATGGGGTTGAAAATTTATTTTATAAAACGATAGAGTTACAAGTGTGGGAAAGAAGTATATCAATTCTTGTGTGATATTTCAACATCGATGACGATAATACATTAAATTTCATTAGTAACTATTACCCTGGATAATACTATTGCAAGTACATACAATATTATAAGATTTGTTCCTAGATCTGCTGATTCGTGTACAAATGTTATTCATATTCGAACACAGAAAGTACTCTCTGGAAGGTTTTTAGGAAACGAGTGTTAGCCAATTCAGTCTGCTCATTAAGGATGTTACCATGGGAAATGTTTTTGCGCTTATATATTTATATTTCATCTAATATATTCATAGTGGCTTCTTTTTTCTGCTACATTTAATATTTTCATATTGCTTCTAATGTTTGTCACTAATTTACGTTTTCCTCACTCAAGCTGAGAAGCATCTTTGACAATCATGTACTTTGCAAACTGTGTACGTGTTTTCATTGCTATAAATCAAAACATATGATGCACATCGACAATTCGTTTTGTGACCGAACGAAAGGGATTTAAATGAAGTGGAACGTTTGTGACTGAAAAAACAAACATCCTTGAGATCGTATTTCATTGCAAGGAAACTGCTAATACAAATGGCCAGATGGACATTTCACGTAAGTTAAGTACAATGCAACACAAATATGTAGCGCAACCATTTTGGGTACACATTTGAAAATTATTGTTTATCCTAGTAAAACACACAGGAAACGAATACATAATATGCACTGATAAAAGCATGAAAAAACCAACAGATCATGAATTGTAACGAAAAGAAAAATATTGAAACTGGGAACAGCACTTTTTGAATAAAGTAACCTGAAACCAAACTGTGGCTGGTTGCTGTACACCATCATTAATTTATTTTATATAACAGCCACGGTCTCCAGCCATGTCTATATGTGACAAAATTGTACAAGGGAAAATTGTTCACAGGCATTTCATACCATGAAGAGTATTCTGATAAGGGTATCAATGTCAATAGGTTTTTTCATACAAGCATTTGAACCACTGCTTGCTGGGGACGTCATGTACGTTGAAAGCACGACCTATAGCCGGTAGAGGATGCTAGCAATGTGATAGCATATGTCTCCAGTGTAACAGATGCAATAATTTAAAACTGGATACAGATGGTTATTAATTAGGGTGGTTCAATACGGCTCAGTTGCGTGTGTAACAGTATAACGTAAGATACAAAGTGACATGTAGCAACAATAGCCATGTATAAAATCATAATAAAACGTGTAAAGGTGATATACAACCAGCTTATGGAAAACCATTTAGCATAGCAAAAGAAATAAAACGAGAGGTTGGGTGAACATCGATTGAAGGAAACAGTAACTGTCAAATTAAAACTGTCGGTGGTCCACAGCGCAGTCAGAGGTGAGTTCTGCTGCCGCCACCACGCGACCCCTCTGTGGAATGTTTTGCTTCCCTGTGGCGGCTCTTGCAGGCAGGGGATCACTCTCGATGCCGCCGATGGTCAGCGTACGTGGCCCCAAGTAGAGCTGCTGTTACTCCATGTACTCCATGCACCATGAGGGCTGAGGCTGGGCCTGTCTCGACTCTGCTCGGCACTTTTGGGAAGCACTCGGCACAGCGCGACATTTCATTTAGCATTGCGGTGCTGCATATTTCGGTCGACACGACTTTCTTCAGTTTGGCAGAATCTTCGTGTCAGCGCTGTTTACCCTTCGCTAGATCGTGATGAAAAATAAGTTCACAGGTCCAATAGCTATGTGCACAGAAACAGCCAATCTAGCGATCTATCCTACAAGCCTTTATAAATGAATGCTAATGACAGCAGAGATCGGTAAGAATTCCCGATACCTGTTACGCTGTATAGAGTTGCATAACTGAAGAGTGCAATGAATTTGTTACGAAAAGACATTTCAACGCCATGCAGAAACAATTTAAGATTTAGTTGACGAGGAAAGCGCAAGGCAGTACAGGTGTCAACAGACGGGATCCATTGTTCTACGTATCAAGAAGCTCTTTGTACTAAATTTGCAGACGTGGATCATGTGATGAAATTGTTGGTACGATCAATAAGTTTCTTGAAGCCGCAAGCATTATTGCACTGACACCTGTAACAATTTTTAATGGATTTGTACGAAGTGAACGGTGACTTTATATACTATTGCAAAGTACATCGGTTAAGTCAAAGGGCATGCCTGGAACGGTTTTTAGATTTGAATTCCACTATCATATTTATGAATGAAAAAAGAGAGCAGGAACGACAGTTAGAAGGTTAGAAATGGAGCACAGACTTCGCATTTTAACTGATCTTGACTGCCCACTCCCCACAGTAAGACAATGCGAGGTGAGAAACAACTTGTTTCTGGTCTAACAGGGATGCATTGATACTCAACAGATATCAATCGTAATTGAGGAAGACAGCCTTTATACACCAAGCTGCAGTACACCTTGCTGAAATGGCGGAAAAAGTGAGACAATTGATTACTTTTGACAACGGGTTGTAGTTCCAAAGTTGCAGATATTAGGAACGCTTAGCAAATTACTTTCACAGGTATTTTCGTCCATGTAACGCCACAGGAGACAAGTGTAAAATTCTGTGGTCATTGAAATAGTACTTCTCTCATCAGGGAGTTGTGTAATATCATTGAACACAAACAGGAACTACGAGATACATAGTTGCCCAACTTTGGCTCCATGCAATCGACAAATCACTATGGGGCGAACTGGTCCTAAATAAATCGTTTTTGTACCTTTCTAACGTTACGTACATCCGATGAACAAACAGGTCACAGGACCGAGTCCTGCTGTATCATTATCCAACAGCCGTTCTTCGTAAAACGTCTAGAATATATTCTCTTATTTAATAATTGTTATTTGTATTTTTATGCAAATGATAAAGAATTGGAGCATCAGGTTCTTGTCGAAAACTTATAAATATCAAATTCTAAGTGATATTGATGACGGGTTCACGTCTCAGCAAAAATGCTTGTAACTTCTGAGCAGACAATGAAGTCTGAACTAGTCGCATTAAGGTACTCTCATGAAAATATCTGAAATAGAACACTGTTAGAGCCGTATTCTGTGTTACTGAAATTTGAGCAGGACACCACGCTTCTGATATCGCATCCTTTTTCTGATATATTACTCATTCCATACCATAAATGACCAAATACTGTACAATGCTAAGAAACTGAAACGAAAACCTAACTAGGCGTTCAAGAATTTTCTCAACTGTTAACGCAACCAAATCTTCGAGCCAAACGATGAATACTCTTTATCTCACTGATGTTCTCTTGTACGTCCCTGGAAAACTTTGTGTGTCTGTAAATGTTTCTGCAGATCTGTAACAGCTAAGTGAAATTAATGTAGCTGATATTCAAAAATTATCATGATTGGTGGAGATATGGTGGAATTTAAGACTGAGTTCTTCAGAAACGCAATAAAAACTTTCTCTTGCCTGCAATACTAAGTAACTGAATCCTTTACTAGCTTTTTAAGTAACCAAACCATTCAGTACTGATGGGGAGAACGTTTATGTCGCGAAACGGAATGTACATTTTCTAAACACAATCACGAAAGAGAAAGAAAAGTGTGTGGCACTTTAGGAGCAATCAAGGACCAAACGTTACTCAAAATACATCTACATCTACATCTACATTTATAATCCGCAAGCCACCCAACGGTGTGTGGCGGAGGGCACTTTACGTGCCACTGTCATTATCTCCCTTTCCTGTTCCAGTCGCGTATGGTTCGCG
This sequence comes from Schistocerca cancellata, assembly GCF_023864275.1. NCBI lineage: Eukaryota > Metazoa > Arthropoda > Insecta > Orthoptera > Acrididae > Schistocerca > Schistocerca cancellata. Next base: position 278,541,682 of record NC_064628.1, read on the forward strand.
GGAAGAACGACTGTCTGAAAGCCTCTGTGCGCGCTCTAATCTCTCTAATTTTACATTCGTGATCTCCTCGGGAGGTATAAGTAGGGGGAAGCAATATATTCGATACCTCATCCAGAAACGCACCCTCTCGAAACCTGGCGAGCAAGCTACACCGCGATGCAGAGCGCCTCTCTTGCAGAGTCTGCCACTTGAGTTTGTTAAACATCTCCGTAACGCTATCACGGTTACCAAATAACCCTGTGACGAAACGCGCCGCTCTTCTTTGGATCTTCTCTATCTCCTCCGTCAACCCGATCTGGTACGGATCCCACACTGATGAGCAATACTCAAGTATGGGTCGAACGAGTGTTTTGTAAGCCGCCTCCTTTGTTGATGGACTACATTTTCTAAGGACTCTCCCAATGAATCTCAACCTGGTACCCGCCTTACCAACAATTAATTTTATATGATCATTCCACTTCAAATCGTTCCGCACGCATACTCCCAGATATTTTACAGAAGTAACTGCTACCAGTGTTTGTTCCGCTATCATATAATCATACAATAAAGGATCCTTCTTTCTATGTATTCGCAATACATTACATTTGTCTATGTTAAGGGTCAGTTGCCACTCCCTGCACCAAGTGCCTATCCGCTGCAGATCTTCCTGCATTTCGCTACAATTTTCTAATGCTGCAACTTCTCTGTATACTACAGCATCATCCGCGAAAAGCCGCATGGAACTTCCGACACTATCTACTAGGTCATTTATATATATTGTGAAAAGCAATGGTCCCATAACACTCCCCTGTGGCACGCCAGAGGTTACTTTAACGTCTGTAGATGTCTCTCCATTGAGAACAACATGCTGTGTTCTGTTTGCTAAAAACTCTTCAATCCAGCCACACAGCTGGTCTGATATTCCGTAGGCTCTTACTTTGTTTATCAGGCGACAGGGCGGAACTGTATCGAACGCCTTCCGGAAGTCAAGGAAAATGGCATCTACCTGGGAGCCTGTATCTAATATTTTCTGGGTCTCATGAACAAATAAAGCGAGTTGGGTTTCACACGATCGCTGTTTCCGGAATCCATGTTGATTCCTACGTAGTAGATTCTGAGTTTCCAAAAACGACATGATACTCGAGCAAAAGACATGTTCTAAAATTCTACAACAGATCGACGTCAGAGAGATAGGTCTATAGTTTTGCGCATCTGCTCGACGACCCTTCTTGAAGACTGGGACTACCTGTGCTCTTTTCCAATCATTTGGAACCTTCTGTTCCTCTAGAGACTTGCGGTACACGGCTGTTAGAAGGCGGGCAAGTTCTTTCGCGTACTCTGTGTAGAATCGAATTGGTATCCCGTCAGGTCCGGTGGACTTTCCTCTGTTGAGTGATTCCAGTTGCTTTTCTATTCCTTGGACACTTATTTCAATGTCAGCCATTTTTTCGTTGGTGCGAGGATTTAGAGAAGGAACTGCAGTGCGGTCTTCCTCTGTGAAACAGCTTTGGAAAAAGGTGTTTAGTATTTCAGCTTTACGCTTGTCATCCTCTGTTTCAATGCCATCATCATCCCGGAGTGTCTGGACATGATGTTTCGAGCCACTTACTGATTTAACGTAAGACCAGAACTTCCTAGGATTTTCTGTCAAGTCGTTACCTAGTATTTTACTTTCGAATTCACTGAACGCTTCACGCATAGCCCTCCTTACGCTAACTTTGACATCGTTTAGCTTCTGTTTGTCTGAGAGGTTTTGTCTGCGTTTAAACTTGGAGTGAAGCTCTCTTTGCTTTCGCAGTAGTTTCCTAACTTTGTTGTTGTACCACGGTGGGTTTTTCCCGTCCCTCACTGTTTTGCTCGGCACGTACCTGTCTAAAACGCATTTTACGATTGCCTTGAACTTTTTCCATAAACACTCAACATTGTCAGTGTCGGAACAGAAATTTTCGTTTTGATCTGTTAGGTAGTCTGAAATCTGCCTTCTATTACTCTTGCTAAACAGATAAACCTTCCTCCCTTTTTTTATATTCCTATTAACTTCCATATTCAGGGATGCTGCAACGGCCTTATGATCACTGATTCCCTGTTCTGCACTTACAGAGTCGAAAAGTTCGGGTCTGTTTGTTATCAGTAGGTCCAAGATGTTATCTCCACGAGTCGGTTCTCTGTTTAATTGCTCGAGGTAATTTTCGGATAGTGCACTCAGTATAATGTCACTCGATGCTCTGTCCCTACCACCCGTCCTAAACATCTGAGTGTCCCAGTCTATATCTGGTAAATTGAAATCTCCACCTAAGACCATAACATGCTGAGAAAATTTATGTGAAATGTATTCCAAATTTTCTCTCAGTTGTTCAGCCACTAATGCTGCTGAGTCGGGGGGTCGGTAAAAGGAGCCAATTATTAACCTAGCTCGGTTGTTGAGTGTAACCTCCACCCATAATAATTCACAGGAACTATCCACTTCTACTTCACTACAGGATAAACTACTACTAACAGCGACGAACACTCCACCACCGGTTGCATGCAATCTATCCTTCCTAAACACCGTCTGTGCCTTTGTAAAAATTTCGGCAGAATTTATCTCTGGCTTCAGCCAGCTTTCTGTACCTATAACGATTTCAGCTTCGGTGCTTTCTATCAGCGCTTGAAGTTCCGGTACTTTACCAACGCAGCTTCGACAGTTTACAATTACAATACCGATTGCTGCTTGGTCCCCGCATGTCCTGACTTTGCCCCGCACCCGTTGAGGCTGTTGCCCTTTCTGCACTTGCCCGAGGCCATCTAACCTAAAAAACCGCCCAGCCCACGCCACACAACCCCTGCTACCCGTGTAGCCGCTTGTTGCGTGTAGTGGACTCCTGACCTATCCAGCGGAACCCGAAACCCCACCACCCTATGGCGCAAGTCGAGGAATCTGCAGCCCACATGGTCGCAGAACCGTCTCAGCCTCTGATTCAGACCCTCCACTCGGCTCTGTACCAAAGGTCCGCAGTCAGTCCTGTCGACGATGCTGCAGATGGTGAGCTCTGCTTTCATCCCGCTAGCGAGACTGGCAGTCTTCACCAAATCAGATAGCCGCCGGAAGCCAGAGAGGATTTCCTCCGATCCATAGCGACACACATCATTGGTGCCGACATGAGCGACCACCTGCAGATGGGTGCACCCTGTACCCTTCATGGCATCCGAAAGGACACTTTCCACATCTGGAATGACTCCCCCCGGTATGCACACGGAGTGCACTTTGGTTTTCTTCCCCTCCCTTGCTGCCATATCCCTAAGGGGCCCCATTACGCGCCTGACGTTGGAGCTCCCAACTACCAGTAAGCCCACCCTCTGCGACTGCCCGGATCTTGCAGACTGAGGGGCAACCTCTGGAACAGGACAAGCAGCCATGTCAGGCTGAAGATCAGTATCAGCCTGAGACAGAGCCTGAAACCGGTTCGTCAGACAAACTGGAGAGGCCTTCCGTTCAGCCCGCCGGAATGTCTTTCGCCCCCTGCCACACCTTGAGACGACCTCCCACTCTACCACAGGTGAGGGATCAGCCTCAATGCGGGCAGTATCCCGGGCAACCACAGTCGTAGTCCGATCGGGGGATGCGTGGGACGAGCTGGCCGTCCCCGACAAACCCCCATCCGGACCCCCACAGTGATGCCCATTGGCAACAGCCTCAAGCTGTGTGACCGAAGCCAACACTGCCTGAAGCTGGGAGCGAAGGGATGCCAACTCAGCCTGCATCCGAACACAGCAGTTGCAGTCCCTATCCATGCTAAAATCTTGTGCAAAGAACGTCTGAACTAATCTACAGAGAGCGCAAACAAAACGACAGAAAATTGAAGCGGTTATTAAAATACAAGATTGCCTAGTAAATGCAGTAATGCTGCCGCTTGTGCACTGCTGACACACTGCTCGGCGGCGGAAGGAGACTACGCGATTTAACACTATTCGAGTACTAAAACGTGATGCTACAACTCTCAAATACTATAATACGCCCGAAATTTATGAATTAAACAATGCAAGTACCAAAAACACGCAAAGAAATTAAGAATTAAACTATGTAACAAATGAGTGAGCTGGGAGTATACGACTTGCTGCTGCAGCTGCTTATCCAACGGCGGCAGGGAGCACACTGACTGTGACCAACCGACACTGGCCGTTCAAAACAAAAACAGATGACAGACGACTACGCGAATTTACACTATTCAGGTACTAAAACGCGATGCTACAACTCTCAAATACTATAATACGCCCGAAATTTATGAATTAAACAATGCAAGTACCAAAAACACGCAAAGAAATTAAGAATTAAACTATGTAACAAATGAGTGAGCTAGGAGTATACGACTTGCTGCTGCAGCTGCTTATCCAACGGCGGCAGGGAGCCTTTCCATTACTGCAGCAGGAAACCTTGTATGCCACTTAGAACTATCGGAGTCACTTACTCACTGCACTAAGATGCTGATTTTGTAAATATCCCTTGTGGAATAGTAATGCCAGCTTACCTAGATCACGCCTCAAGCGGCATAGATTAGATTTAGTTTCGTACAATAAAAACGGTGGTACAGAATAGAAGATTTTCTGCATTTTATTCCAGAGATAAATCGAAAGCGGAAAGTAACAAGCTGACCTTTTAGTTGATCTGTCGATATGTAATTAATAAATAAAAAGTCAATCTCTGAAGACCAAGCAGTATTTGGACTGAAGCTGTCTCCCATTACCTGGATAAAAGAAAAAAGAAACATTTTCTGAAATGTTATATTTATTCTGAGGTAATTAGCGTCGCAAACCCAGATCAGCTACGCAGAGTTTGCTTTGTTGTTGGAATCGAAAGATAATCATTGGCAGCAGCGGTAAGGCTCTGAAGCAAAACTCTGAAAAATAAAGTTTTGCTAAAAAACGACTACTAAAAGGCTTTCATTTGAAATCAGAATTTTTGCTGTAACTTCAGGTCACCATTACGGAATTTTTCTGTTCTAGTGTTATATTGCCAGTTATCAGGAATAGTCAGGTGTGTTCACACATGTTTATTGATACACGAAAATTTGTAACGTGCTGAAGCCCTTTTCATCTCATAAAGACAACATCACATCATACTAATGTGTAACTATATTTATTAATAACGAGGAAAATAGTAAAAAAGGTTACATTACAATGACACCTTGGAACGGTGTAGCACAACGTTACTTAATTTTAATGCTGCACGCATTTGAGGTAAGCATATCAGTATTCCACGACAATCGAAGAAGCTTCAAGAGTAGACTGATAAAAATAGAGAAAAGTTAAGATGGTTTTTATAACGCTTCCCTCCCACTTGAGTATCCGACAGAGACCGTCCATTCACTAATAACAAAAATCCTTATTTTTGGTGCAGTTCAAATCGTGCGACACATAGCCCTTAATGTCAGCTCTGACTTTAAACTGTTGACCCTTCATGCGAAGTTCAGTACTTCGTCGTTTTGTGGGAGGTTATTAATGATAACGCAGAGTTTCATCATAACCCTTGATGATTTTTTTTCATATGGGAATTGTTCCCACTCTGCATTTCAATCACGTCGTGGCAGACGTAGTTGTTTTTATTCGGGAGTCGAAGTTTGAGGCACAAACTTTTTACACACTTTTCTCTTCTTGAAGGCATTCTAGAGAATGTCTGGTACACATTTTTTAGAGATGTCGCAGCATCGTGATTTGTGTACAACAACGTTGACACACTACGACCGCACGTCCACTACTTAGCGCTGCCTGCTCACATGTCACTGGTAGAATGTACAGCTGTTCTTCACAGTTGGTAGTTCAAGTTGCCACCTCAGTGGCCGCGCTGACGTTGCTTACAAGCCGGGAATAAAATCGGTCTCGGAGCCTTTGGAACTGACTGTGGTCAACTGCTGTACGTGCAAGAGCGTAACAGGTTCATGGACTGCACGGTGCAACGAGTGCATTTTCTTCTTAGCGGTTACTCCAAGTTAACTCGAAAACGCGACTTACTTCAGCTTTCATTGCAGAGAGCTGGGCCAAGCACCGAACGGGCCGTGTAATAAACGGATGAAACCATCCCTCTCGGCCGTTGACGCCTGATAGTTACTGCTTAATTCTCCGCTTACCATAAAAGTTGTATATAGCAGTGCCTACCAGTCGGACATCTTAGGCCCATGTTGATTAAACTGACATTATTTTGACTGCTTATGATGTGAACGACTTTTCACCTATAAATACTTTTAAAATGACATATATTGAATTTTAAAATTTAAAAAAACCACAACTTTTATTCTTTAACTGATGGATTTTATTCTTATTGAATTTGCACAGTGTCTACAGACAATAGCAGAATATTCCGAGCATACAGGTTTGGTCCACCTGTAACATGTAATTTAACTTTTTCTAGCTTTCTTATCGACACAGTGTACACACCTTCTCCTATTCTTAGCTGGTGGTTCCACTGTCCTTCCTGAATTCGGTGCAACTAATGTTTTCATTGACTTCTTTACCCCTATTAGTTGCTTTCCCAAATTGATTATGAAAGTTGGATGTCTAATTTTTTAGTAGCCAGCATCATTTAAATTACGTGTCCATTCATTACACTTACATAGATTATATTGAAGAAAATCACCAATGGTCATCGCCTTGCTTTTCTCTACACACTATGGCATCGCATCTTCTAGTAAATGATATCAACGCCACCCTTTGTGGGATTGTATGTTATTACAACTTCCGGCTTCTTTACCCAAGGTAACACCGTTGATTGGTCATGAACAGAGCTAAGGGCGTTAAAAACTTCGCGTTTCTTAGCAACGTAAGGGGCTCTATCACCACATCTGGTTGAAAACCTGCAAAGTATACTTCCAGTTCTTTGGGTGCAATAAAATCGACAGACTGTTCACCTTCGTTTATTCGGTAGAACCGACTGGTGCCACATCTTTTCACAGCAAATAATGAACTAAATCGAGAGATGTAAAAAATTGTCACACGTCATATTACGTTCAGCCTTTTCAAGTTCAGTCACCAGAGTTTTCATAACATTCTCTCCAAGTCGCACAGTTTTGGTCTCTTTGTCTTTCCCCAAATATACTTTTATCTTCCGGCAGTAGCTTGTTGCACTGCCACAAATTGCTCAGAACTTTATTCCGTATCTATGAGGCTTTGATGGGATGTATCGTCGAAATTGACAGCGACTTCGAAATCTGACCAACTGTTCATCCGCAGTCATGCACTGTCCTCGAATGTAAGCATCCCTAAGGGTAATTTCCGACATCTCATAAGCTTCTCTAATTGGTTTCAATTTGTCACTTGACCTTTCTTCATGTCGGGCTGGTGCGTTGTCAAAGCACCACACCCTCAGAATACCATGGAAGCGACTGTGAGACATAAATTCATTGAGTAGTGGTCAGCCATTCCCAGCACTCGAAAACTGACTGATGTCTTCATATCTTGATTTGTAATTTCCGGTCAGAATCAAACACAAAGGAACTTTTTCATTTCATGCATACCTATATCAAACCAATCCTCATAAACGATTCGATCTTCCTTGTTGGTTCACATACGCCCTTTGTGAATGAGGAGTACATGAAAGAATAACATAAAACAAGATTCTTCATTATCATAGTTCCTAATCGAATAACGTGTACGTCCCTGGTCTTCTTTCAATACATCCTGTTTGCTCCGTGTATCAGAAATTCCAGCTTGAGGGGCTGTAACCTATATTTTATTCCCATTACGAGAAAACAATAAGCCACACACAACTGAGTTTTGCAGTAAAGTTTTCTTCTCCATTTTCGTTAAGGGATTCTTCCTCATCATCACTTTCGTGTAGTTTTCAGTGACATCTTCCACATTACCATCATCACTGGAAGATTCACATTCAAGTGACATCTTCCACATTACCATCATCACTGGAAGATTCACATTCACTAGGTATGTTTTCAGAACAACAATTCCCTTATCTCCTTATCTGATAGTCCTCTTCTCTGTAACATTTTCAGTTTGTGGAAATGACAACTGTTATGCAGTAATACACCAAAATAAACAGGTGGTTATCACAAGGAGGACTGTTGAACACTGAAAGAGTTAACAGCGCGAGTCAAAAAGGCCAATGACGCAATAGATGCTGCACAGACAGAAATATGATTGTTAAAAAATTGCTTCCAACCGTACTGGCCTGCGAGCCCCGTATGGGAGAAGACGTGTACCAACACCGTAACACAGAACCATACGTAAATTTTTATATTTTTTCAAAAATTATGAAGAACTTGAGAAATTAGGAAAAGTCATAAAATTTCATTAAAATGAAATGTATAGTTGCCAAGAGAGAAGATGTTAAACATCACAGACGGGCCTCTGAGGTCCGATGGTAGGTAAAGACTTATAACTGCACCACACGCTACATTAAGAATTGTACTGAAAAATGGGTGCTCATATATACATATGTATAGAAGTTCCGTATCTCCTTTCAAACTATTGGACCGATTTCAGTCCAACTTCATGCATACATTAGTTGCTATCTGTAAATAATCTCTCTGGGGTTAAGAGTCACCTACCTATCAAAGTGGCCGGGGGGGGGGGGGTGAGAAAGCAGAGTAGCCCCCGATGCGCGAATACTTTAGTCATCCAGTATTTGAGAATGTGAGCGTTTCCTGGCTTCCAACAAACTTGACAAATAATTTAAAGCTTTTACGAAACTTATCCTCGTTTTTATTTTACCACATTTCATGTTTCATACAGTAAAACTGCCGCTTGAAGTGTTGTGTTGGCAGAAAAGCCAACACCGTTTTACTACGAGAGGCCGAAATGCACGCGTTTTAGCTCGCGCAGGCTGGCGTGAGGAGGGAAGAACTATACTGACGTGAGGTCTGGAACATGACAAGGAATTAGAATTCAGAAAGCGGACGTTATTAGTATGATACTTAACTTTAATCCATTAATGATGAACGTCGCTCTTGACGGTACATCATTCACAGGTTCGAAACCTGCCTCGGGCATGGATGTGTGTGATGTCCTTAGGTTAGTTAGGTTTAAGTAGTTCTAAGTTCTAGGGGACATGACCACAGCAGTTGAGTCCCATAGTGCTCAGAGCCATTTAAACCATTTTTTCACAATATTATCTGTTCAGGATACATAGCAACTGAATATGGCACCTTGCTAGGTCGTAGCAAATGACGTAGCTGAAGGCTATGCTAAACTGCCGTCTCTGCAAATGAGAGCGTATGTAGACAGTTAACCATCGCTAGCAAAGTCGGCTGTACAACTGGGGCGAGTGCTAGGGAGTCTCTCTAGACTAGACCTGCCGCGTGGCGGCGCTCGGTCTGCAATCACAGATAGTGGCGACACGCGGGTCCGACGTATACTAACGGACCGTGGCCGATTTAAAGGCTACCACCTAGCAAGTGTGCTGTCTGGCGGTGACACCACATGAAGAATGACATTTTAATTTATTACTTCTTTAATACCACCTGTATGCGCAAGACATTTTGCAGACAGCAATCACATATACTACTGTATGTACCAGCAAAATTATGTCATTGTACGTCATATAGTTCAGGAAATATGAAATCATGAACACTGATGTGTGAAAAACTGCCGCATCATGCAAAACTTTTCAGTTTATTACTTTTTCAGCGCTAACTCTATTCACATCACAGTTCACAGACGGTATCCACGTATACCACTGGATGTACCTAAAACATTATGTCACTGCACATCACACAGTTAGAAAATAGTCCTTCATAAACATTTATCTGCGTGAAAATGAAACTACAGGGCGAAATTCGCTAGAGATACGAGTGAAATATGTGTACAAGTACGTGTAAAATATGTTAAATACATGTAAAATATTTTCTGACATATGCGTACGCGGGCTAAGCCACGGGTTAAACGAGCGCCCTAATCCCCTGGAACGATTTCAGCTTAATCTGGTGCACATATCAGTTACGATCTTCTTCTTCTCTTCACGTATCAACGAAGTTGCCTTTTACTGCACCTATTGTTGCCGTGGCGTTCCTCTATATCTTCTTCCTTGCCACTTGTATTTTCTAGCCATTAAGGTGAGACTGCCACTTTCCATTCTTTCTAGGTATTACCCCCATTTTCTCCTATAATTCAGAATTTTATCATTTACAGTAAATAAACAGTCCTTCTCTAATACCTTCTCTCCTTATTCTGTCTTCTGTTGTATTGTGCAAGTTTTAATTTGTCTCAGTAATTCCGTTTCTTTTGCTTGAATACGGCTTTCTTGTTTTTAGCTAATCACGCATGTCTCTCTTCTATAGAGCAGTGAAGGGACTCCAACTGTTTTCTAGAATTTAATTTTAGTATCTTTCGTAATTTTTGTTTTTAAGGTTTCCTTTAGTTGTTCCACATACCCGGCTGAATTTACTAAGCTTAATTTGTCTTCAATGTAGCCGTATGCCACCTCACATCCTAGGTAGCTTGACCTACCACTGTTTTGTTTCTAATGTGTTTGTCCCCGCAGAGGCCATTGTCTTAAATTTTTCTGTTGAGGTCACCGTTAGTTTTGGCACTTGACTGTTTCAGTAAATAAATTCCTTTCTGAAGTTCCTCTTCTTTATCTACTAGGATCACTGAATTGTCAGCAAACAGAAAGTTATTTAAAAGAGTCCTCCTCTCTACGTGTATACCGTCCTGAAATTCAGTATTCCATTTATGCACTCTTCCGTCTAAGTAAATGTCAGACAAAAATGGGGAGATAAGGCAGCTTTTTCCACTCGTTTATTGGTTTGTATCTCATTATCTTTCCGTTGAGATCTAGAGTGATGGTCATGATCTAATACAAACTTTTTATCACGTTTATTAGATGTTTCGGAAATCTATGATTCTTCTTCATCTCCCAAAGATTCTCTCTATTAACATTATCAAAAGATTTTCTTTTAATAGATAAAAGCAATGTATGTTTATTTATTATATTCTCTGCGTTTCTACATATATTACCTACTGTAAAATAAAAATTCTATCAATCGTATACCGTTCCTTCCTAAAACCCATTTGTTCCCCATGCAGCAATAATTTTGTTATGTTTTTAAGTCTTGTGTTTAAAATATTAGCATATACCTCGCATGCTGAGTCCAGTAAACTTATTCCTCCGCAGTCGCTGCATAGGCTTTTATCTCCTTTTTAGCGTCCCGCACATCAGTCAATAAAAACGAACCTTTATAGGGTCACTTTATTGTCCATCCGTCTGTCTGTCTGTCAGTCCGACTGTTAGAAACCCTTTTTCTCAGGAACGGGTATATATATGGAGTGGAATTCTGTATCACTCACTTAGGGCTCGGCCTCTTGACGGTGTTAAGATATATGTAGCTTCTATTTCAATTAATCAGTCCATACGGCCACTTACGTAATATTTTCTTCTTCTTGTTTCGAATGGGAGTACTTCGGACCACGCTTGTTCAACTGTTGGGCTTTGATCTTTGCCCAGTACTGTCGCATCCTTGGCGGTGTAACTCCTTCCTTCCTTCTGTCCAGGGGGTACCTTTTCTTCGGGGCTTTTCTTGAAATCCTCGGGTGTGTCTCACAGAGTCTGTTCTGGAGATCAGTTATTCTCAGTTCTTTAATGTGCTTCTTCGTTTCTGTCAGCCAAGTGGTGCTAACCGTGTTTTGCCAGAATGTGAACAGACGGTTGGTCAATCTGTTTGGAGGAAATCTCGCAACATGGCTATAGAAAGCTACCCTTCTTTTTCTTTCCAGTCAGAGAGCCTCTCGATATGTTTGTAGAGCTCCGAGTTATGCCGCCTTCTGAATTCCCCAGCTTCTTCTACCAGGCCTAGGATCTTCATGAGGATTCTCCTTTCTATGACTTCCAATTTCTCCATGAGACCTCTCCGGTTGATAGACATTCCATGGCATACAGGGCTTCTGGTTGAAGTGTAGTGCTTCAGTTTCAGGTTGCGTGACAGACGTTTCTTGTTGTGGGTGTTCATAGTCAGTCGATAGGCTAGTTCCAACTTGTTGACTCTCATGAATAATGGCGTTCTTTCTAGTACGTTGGATTCAATCCATTCGCCGAGATACTTAAATTTCTCAGTCCTTTCGATTTTTCCCTGGTCTGGTAATATCTCTTAGTTAGCTTCTTTGATGTTGGTGAAGAACCTTGTTTTCTACAGCGACACTTGAAGACCCACTTTGGCTGCCTATTTTCTGAGGCAGTTTACCTGCATTGTTGCCATTTCAATAGAATCAGCAATCAGTGCAATGTCTGCAAGGGCTAGGCAATCTTCATTCTTACGGCCAGGTAGACACCACACTGGACACCCAAACTGGTCAGTTTTTTGTGTTTTTCTCACAACCTTTTCGAGGACACGGTTGAAGAGAATACGAGAGAGTCCATCCCCTTGTCTCACTCCAGTTTTTATCTCGAAGTTTTTTGAGATCTCCCCTCTAAATTTGTCCTTCTAGTGGATGTTTGTCAAGGTTTCTAGAATGAATATGCGGGTTTCGTTGTCTAGTCCTAATTCCTGGACTATTTTATTAAGCGTCTGTCTATCAACCGAGTTGAAATCAACAAAGGTGACAACCACTTTGCTGTTTCAAAAATGGTTCAAATGGATCTGAGCACTATGGGACTTAACATCTGAGGTCATCAGTCCACTAGAACTTCGAACTACTTAAGCCTAACTAACCTAAGGACACGACACACATCCATGCCTGGGGCAAGACTCGGACCTGCGACGGTAGCGGTCGCGCGGTTCCAGACTGAAGCGCCTAGAACTTTGCGGTTTCTCATCTTGGAGTATGCCAGTACCGTTTTACGGTTGAGGATCTGTTCAGCGCAGGATCTGGTTTTCCTGAAGCCTTCCTGATATTCTCCCAGTTGACTACCCAACTGATCTTCTGCCCTTGTTAGTAATGCCTAGGAGAGAATCTTGTGTGTTACCGGGACAAGAGAAATTCCACGGTAGTTGTTCAAGTCAGTAACATCTCCGTTTTTATGAAGGGATGGATCAGAGCCGTGTTCCAATCAGATGGTAATTTCTCTGTTTCCCAGATGTTATGGATGCTCTCGGTGAACTTGCTCAAGGCATTACTTCCAAGACATTTCCAGTGATCAGCAATGACAGTGTCCTCTCCAGCTGCCTTATTATTCTTGAGAAGTTGAATGATTTGTAGAACTTCTTACAGTGAAGGAGGCAGTGAGTCCGGGTTTGGTGTGGTTTGTAGTTGAAGTCTTCACTGGGTGGAGCACAGTTGAGTAGTTTTTTAAAGTACTGAGCTAAGAGGTGGCAGTTGTCCTTGTCGTTAGAAACCAGTTTGCCCTCTGGGTTTCTGAATTGGAGGTTTGCTGGATTGTATTTTTTGAGTGCCTGATTGAAGGTTCTGTAGAAATCTCTGGAGTTATTCTTAGCAAAGTTCTCTTCGATTTGTGTTAGTTGGCTTTGTGTGAAGGTCCGTTTGGTTCCTCGAATTATCTTAGCTGTTAGCCTTCTTAGTTCCAAAAAGTTCCCCCAAATTATCTTCGTTTTCTTACGATTCTACTTCTCCCAGAGTGACTGTCTTTGGGCTGATGAATTGTCACAGTCTTCATTTCACCACGGATGCTTCTTTCTTCTTGTGAGGGGTTCGAGTTCATTGGCCGTCTTTACAAGAGTCTCTTTCAGTTGGTTCCAGCTGTTGAAATGAATACTGTTCAGTCTCTGGCTTAATTCTTGACTTTTCTTATATCGCTCTGCGTCACATCTCACCATGTTGGGGGGGGGGGGGGGTTGTGTACTCTAGTGTTTCTAGGCTAGATTAATATATTTTGATATTTACTACCTCACACACCAAAAACTATATGGTAGTTTCCTTTGATCTACAGACATGAAATTTGGCAAAAGGGAAGATTTTGCAGAACAGACAAAGGAAAAGATCCGAAAATTATTAATTCGTTATTATTAAATACGAATTTTTTTTCATATTTGTTATCAGATATTCTGACTGTCCGTCTGTCCTGTAAAACCCTTTTATCTCGGGATCGTAAGGACGTATCTACTTGAAACACATCCTACGGTCTGCAGCGTCTTAGCAGTGTAGTAAACTTCAGCTTCTAAGTCACTGCAATAAAAACGTACGGCCAGTTATGCAACACATTTTCATTTTCGCATGCTCACTCATCAAATTTGCTAAGAAACGAGATATCGCAGTAAAACCAAACGAAATGATGATACGACTGTGAATCTGTAGTCACATCAAAAGAAAAAGAAATTTAATTTATTATCTGACTGTCCATCCGTCTGTTATGTCCCCTTTCTCTCAGGAACGGGTAGACTGTCATGTCTAAATTTTCTTCACATACGAAGATCTAAAAGTCCTTGGCCGTGTAATAAATGTCCGCTTCTAAGTAAGTGCAACCACAAGACGCGGCCATTTACGTCACATATTTTGATACTCGCAAACTCACTCATTCAGACCTGTTGGGTACTTGCCGTTGGTTTAGAATCATGAAATTGGACAAGATGAAAGGTTTCGCAGTACAAGTAAAAGGCAAACTTCAAAGTTACTAATTTTTAATTATATCACATGATATCTTTTTCTTTTTTTTGTGTCCAAATGTCTATCTGATCCTCCGTCTTTTAAGACATCTTTTTCTAAGGAATGGGTAGACGTATCAAGTTGAAAAGTCTCTGGTCGTTTGGGTATGAAAAAATTACATTTTCTTAGTCAGCGCAATCAAAAGATAGGGTAATTTATGTCACATACTCTGATACTCGCAACTTACTCACTAAAATCTGTAGGATATTTCCTGTTGATTTATAATCCTGAAATTTGGCAAGAAGAGCAATGTTTCACAGACCAAACAAAGGAAGAAAAAGAATGTTGTTAATATTTGGTTATATCACACAAATAAAATTTTTCTTTGTAATTTGCTATCCGACAGCAAACTTTATTAAAACACTCCCGGAGATTTTTGAATCCCTGGGAGTGATATCTTGCCAGCATCAATGTCGGTAACAGCAAGACTTGACAAGAATCTCAATTCCCGGAATGGTTGATACACAATTAAGTTTGTACCGAACCGTCGGTATGCGAGTCCTTCTCGCGCCTGCCCCACTTCCTTTTTTTTTTTTTTAAATTGATATGACTCTATAGCAGTCTGTCAGTCTTTGGGGATAATCTTGCTCTGACAGCATTCGTTTAAGCGATGTAGCAGTCGTAGATGTAGCACCATTCCTGCATATTTTATCAATTCATCATTAACACCATCTCTTCCTGCCACTCTTCTTAAGTGATGATAGGGCAGAAGTTATTTCGTGCGACTATATTTCATCTAATCCCTTCCCATTTGCTCTTTCAATTTCAGTTCCTTGTGCTGTATCGTCATACCATATTTCTCTGTAATAATTTACCTACTGTTCTTCTTCAATATTGTTCACTTGTGTCTTTTCTTTTTCTGTTGTGTTTAATATTTTCAAAACCTTATAGGCCATTTGGTGTCTCCCCTGGGCATTATTCTTGATATTAGAAATAAATCTATCCTGAGCTGTGGCAGCTTATCGGGTGATATCGACTTTGATAATCGCCCCTCATCTTTGATCTCAGGGATTTGGAACGAGTGTGACTCCCTCTGAGGGAGACCGTGAGGAAAAGAGGTTTTTGTTGTCTTTGAGGGCAGTATGGGCTGTGCAGTAGAACCAAAAACAAGTTACTGGCCTGTAATTGATGTCAAGTGTTCTTGAAAGGAGGAAGCCACTGTAAACCGGCTTGGTGTTTAAAGGACCCTTAAATTGTAATTCTCGTGAATGTCTGAGGTACGAGTCACGAATTTAAGTCATAAATTTTAGCCTGTGTCCAATTACTTTAGTTGGTTGAATTTTCGTATGTGGATTGGCTTTCCTTTGCCGTGTCGACATTAAATTACGTAACCCGGTTATGTGGCCTTATTCGTTAATCTATGTTTAATGGGTGATTGATCACGGTACACTATTTCCGTTAAACATAAGCCTAACATTAAAATTATTCTATATTGCGTTTCCCTGCAGCCGTTGAATGATATGTGCTTATTATAATATAGTGGGTGACGTAGTAACCATTCTGTTGCATCGTGTACTGTATACTGGTGTCTCAAGGTTTCTCCGCAGAACTGCCTTGAATATGAGGTGCTGAGTCGTTTGTAGAAGCGTTTCTTTGCCTCCACCATGCATGCACATTGTGAGCGAACAATTCATTATTATACTTGTAATTTTCTTGTAAGTCTTCAAGTTTAAAAAATTAAAGATTAAAAAAAAAATTAAAGATTCGTTGGTGTTTGCGGACCCTGCTGAGGGCGTTAGACTTTTATTTTCCTGTGCATTGCTAAGTAGGATTTTTTTGGAAGCATTGTTAAATCAAGGCTTGTTGAATGACTTTAGGAAGTTAGTAACACAGCTTAAATTGCTTCCTCCTGTTAAATTTGAACCTGTGCACAAGTATTTTTTGCGTGTACAGTCGACCACCGGAAATGTAGGTGATATATTATATTGAGAAGGTTTGTACCGTCGTGGCTGCCTTAGAGCTTCAGGTCAACGAATTAGATATTGTTCAGCATATTTTAGGGGGCATAAAACCTTAGGATCGTTCATGGGTCATATTTTCTAATAAGCTTACTTTCCTGGCGAAACTGGATGAACTAGTAGTTTTTATCGAGGGGTTGAGGTTTTCCGATGAAAGCTACGAGGAAACCAGTAATCTGGTTCCTTGGGCCTACGACAATATCAAGCATTCGCCAAGTGTCCCCTCCTTTCACCCTAAAGCTAGGAGATATTATCGCTGTGGTGATGGAGGGCATTTGGTGCGAGATTGCCCGATGATGCGAGGTCCCCACACAAACAATTGACGTCGGGAGAGGCGTCGTGTGAGTGGCGCTTCACGCCACCCGGATACTGTGCTCACATTAGACTGGTCGTAGGTGGAACACTGCCTTACGTTTGCTCACAACGTAATCGGGAGACTTTCCGTGCTCTACTTGATTCAGGTAGCATGTTTTCTCTTGTTGATTATCAATGGTACCTTGAATTTCGGACTGTCTGTAAATTGCCGTCCTTACATGCTTCCGATCAGAGATGTCGTGCGGTGAATGGAAGATGCTGCCTCTGATGGGCGAAGTGCGTGGCAAATTGAGTACGCTGAAGTTTTCATGGCCGATTAATTTATTGTTGGTTGAGGGTCTTACTGTTAACCTACTGATGCGCTGTGATGTTATGCGACGTACTGGCCTTGTTCTGCACTATGCCAGTAACATTTTAATTTTGTTTGACTGTACGTATTGCTCTGTGTTCCTGCCAGGGCCATTTTCCGATTAGTATGGTGGCTAAGCAAAGTGACTGTTTTGATCTCGCTCGCCTGTAAGCAGGAAGAACTAAGAGGTTGTTGCAGCTCCTTCAGGAAGTCCCTGATGTGTTAACCGATAGGCTTAGTGTCAGCAATAGAGTCGAGTATAAGATACGCTTGAAAGGTAACGAATCTATAACACAAGCTCCGTATAGGTTATCTCCACACAAGATGAAAGCTCTGAGGGAAATAACCAATGGCATGATCCATGAGGCGTTGCGGTGTCCACCTCTCCCTATGCCTCTTCAGGTTTCTTGGTTCCTAAAAAGCAAGAAGGCTATTACCGAGCGCCTGTTGACTACAGGTTCTTGAATGAGAAGATTATCTTAGAATCTGGTCCCTCACCGGATATCTACAACTGTTTTACGTCGTTTGCTGAGCTTCATACTCTACGGTATTAAATCTTGGTTCAAATGACTCTGAGCACTATGAGACTTAACTTCTGAGGTCATTAGTCCTCTAGAACTTAGGACTACTTAAACCTAAGGACATCACACACATCCATGCCCGAGGCAGGATTCGAACCTGCGACCGTAGCGGTCGCGCGGTTCCAAACTGAAGCGCCTAGAACCGCTCGGCCACTCCGGCCGGCCTACTAGATCTAAATCAACCTTGTTACTATAGGCGTTTAATGGAGGATTGCAAATATGTCACCGCCTTCTGTACCAATTAGAACCTTTATGAATTTAGCAGTGGTCCTCTCAGGGTGTATAGGTCTATCTCGCCTCTTGAATAATGTTCTTGGAGATATCAAATTTAAATATGTTTATAGCTATTTGGACGATGTTGTCCTTTATAGCGCAACTTTTGAGGAGCACTTGAGTCATCTTGAACAAGTTTTACTTCGCTTCAGAGGGACTGGAGTGAATATTAAACTATCAATAGTTAATAATCTCCACTAAGAGTTAATTTGGGGAATTTGGTGTCGGCCGATGGGGTTACAATTGACCAAGAATCTACCCATGATTGACATAAGTTTTCCCTTCCAAGGAACGCGAAAGGGATGTACAAGTTTATTGGTATGGTAATCTTCCTCCTCAAATTCGTTCCCAGTTTTGCGCAGTTAGCAGCTTCTCTTCATAACCTGTGTAAAAGTGGAGAGTTGTTTTACTGTGCTGGGAGCGAACAAGACGCCCTTGAAGCTCTTAAGAAAGCACTAGTTAACCTACCCGTTTAGAGAATCCCTAATTTTGAACTTACGTTTATTGTCCAAACGGATGCCTCCGACTCAGTAATGCTACCGCCCTATAGCCTATGCCTTGAGAGATTATCTTCTGCCGAACTAAATTATTCTTTGTACGAATGGGAAGTCCTTGCCTTGGTCTTTGTGTTAGAAAAATTTAATTTTAGTTGGAAGTAAGGAGTTTCAGCTCCAAACGGACAATCAAACCTTGACATGGGTTTTATGGAGCTCCAGGAAAACAGGGAGAATCGCCCGTTGGGCAGTTCATATACGTATGTGCATTCATGTTTACTGTTTGGCATTTTGAAGGCACTCACAAACAAGTTGCCAACGCCCTCAATTGCATATTTCAAGAGGATGACCATTCCCGAGAACAGAGTGTTATTCCACAGGTGGGGTGTACGGCTGTGAAGCTACCTGAAGTCACACAGTTATTTTCTGATTTAAAACATAAGCAAGATGAAGTCTCGACCACTCATTCCATTAAGTATCGTCTGCAGAGGGGTCGAGAACTCAATGATTGTACCTTGCGCAAGGGTCTCATTTGCTGTAAGGATGGCCAGAGTCGTGGACTAAAAATTTGTCTTCCTAAAGAGTTGATACGTTCCGTATTGCATTATTTTCACACTTCTGTAGTAGGGGGCATTTGGGACTTTTCAAAACCGTTGCTAAAAGTAGAGAACTTCTTATGTGGACTTCCGTGTACATCGATGTCTGGCGTTTGGTGGGGAGTGTGAGAAATGTAAAACAGCCAAACATAACCCCAGTTCTCGGAAAGGTTTTTTGCATTCTACTCATGAAGATCATCCAATGGACAAACTTTACGTCAATAATGTTGGAATTCTGCCCCACACCAGAAATGGAGATCGGTGTATTCTTGTTGTACTGGATGCCTTTTCGCACTTTACTTGATTGGTTCCTAGCTGACCCGTCACTGCAGCTTTGACTATTCAACATCTAATTACAATTTTTTCGGTGTTTGGTCCATCCCAGTCCTTAGTGACAACGCCATCGCATTCACTTCTAGGGAATTCAGGAGATTTTGTTTCTAGAATGGCGTTCAGCATATTAGCAACACTCTGTATTATTATCCTACCAGTAGTCACTTGCCAAAAGTGTCTATAGGAATCTTAAATCTACACTAATTATGTTCCACTCCAACGGCCAAAGGAAGTGGGATAGTTCTATCCTTTGGTTTAATTTTGCCCTTAACACTACTCAGCACGAAGCTTTTAATGCTACTCCAACCTCCTTAATGTTGTCCAGCTCCATTAACTCGCCCCTTGCCAGTTTCTGGTCCTTTGATTAAATCTTGCCTGAGGAGACCAATCTGGGGATTACTAAATGCCGTCTAAGGCGCTGCAGTCATGGAGTGTGCGGCTGGTCCCAGTGGAGGTTCGAGTCCTCCCTCGAGCACGGGTGTGTGTGTTTGTCCTTAGGATAATTTAGGTTAAGTAGTGTGTAAGCTTAGGGACTGATGACCTTAGCAGTTAAGTCCCATAAGATATCACACATATTTGGACATTTTTTTGAACATTACTAAATGCCCACTGGAAGAAAGCAAGGAAAAACGTTGAGTTGGTACATTGGAGACAACATCTCAGGTTTAATCAGGGCAGAGGTCCGTTTAAAATACAAGTGGATGATCATTTTCATTGCTCAGAGGGCGGCAGGAGGAACCCTCTGATAAATTGCATCCCAGTGTTATGGGTCCTTGACATGTTCTGCAATGATTAAGCCTGGTTAATCTCCTCATACACAATATTAAGACCAGGAAGATATCTAAAGTTCGTGTTAGCTGAGTTTAAGAAAGTGGTCAGACTAAGCCCTAACCTGCTTTAGGGGTGCAGGCTAGCTGCTTTCTTGGGAGCTTGAGCTGTGGTGCCTTATTGGGTGACATCGACTTTGGTAGCCGCCTCTCATCTTTGAATGAGGTGTTTGAAACGAGTGTGGCTTCCTCTTGGGAGACTGTGGTGACCAGTCGTTTTGGTTGTCTTTAGAGGCAGTATGGGTTGTGGAAAAAAAATCGAAAACAAGTTTCCTAGCGATGTTTAGTCAGTTGTTTGCAATGGGGGAAAAGGCTCTCAATATCAAGGCCTGAAGGAACCTTGCCTTCCCCCCTCCACCCCCCCCTCCGTGTTCTCTTTCTCATGACACCGCCTTCCTGGTCCTTCATCCTATCCATTAACGGCTCCACCACACCCTTCAAACCCACCTCGACCAGCTCACCACCTGGTGCAACCAGTGGCTCCTTTGCATCAACCCTTCTGACCCAGGCAATCATTATAGGTCATACCAACCGCTCCTTCTGGCTCCCGATTTTTACCTCACCATTTATGGTCAACCTACCAACCTCACTCACTGCCCTGAAATACCTTGGCCTCACCCACAACTGTCACCTCACCTTGACTCCTGCCCAGGTGGACGTAGAAACTACATCCTTCCACCATCATTCACACCTACAAATCCTTGATCCATCCCATCCTTTGTTATGCCAGCGTCATGTGGATTTCCGTCCCACCCAGATTCTATAAAGCCCTCATAAGCTTGAACGCCATGCACTCCACACCGTCTTTAGTATCCTCCTCCCATCCCCCATGCAGATCCTCTATGACGTCACCCCCTCCAGTCCTCCCCCTGCTCCACTGCCCCTTCCTCTTCTCTCTTTTTCCCTCCTCTAAGGTCCCCCTCCTTCTGCATGTCCCTCCTGGCAGTTTTTATTCTTCGTCGTGTCTGCCCCATCTCGTGTAGTGGTTTTAAACTGTCTTCTTTCTAGAGCATTTTAATACTATGGTCAACTTTTAACTTATGTGTGTGACTTCAGTGTATTTTATGTGCTCCACGAATCATCAACAGTGTTTTCTATTTTTATGCCGACTTTTTTAACTGTCCCACAATGAACGTCTCTGTGTAAGTGTATATTTTAACACCGTCTGTCTTCCCTTATTATGTACTTACGTCCTACATTTTATCGCATTTTATACGTATCGTTTTCATCTTTTTATTGAATGTATCACTCGGCTGCCAGCCCTCCCCTGCCAATATGGGGCAGGGGAATGTAATCTCAATAAAGGAAAAAAATGGCCATATCTGCTCCCTTCTGGGTCATGACGTCTTTTGCCATGAAGCAGGAGATCGTTGAAGACCTCCCAAAACCAGCTGCTTTACGCCAATCTCTGATCATTGACCCCAGATGATCTCAGATGGCAGTATATCTTCATTTCCCCTATGAGGTACATGTATGTGCCTTTCTCTGCCTTGTGCAATAACTCGACACCTAACCTTAGACAGGGTACAGTGCGTCTAGTCTCAACCAGGTGGATAGCGAAGTTTGATTTCTGAACTACACCCCACCTATCCAAAGCTACATGCACACCAAAGATGATCTGAAGTCTCCTACCTTAAAATACAACACTTGGCATGATAGTGTGTGAGAACATAATTTATTATCATGATGTCTTCCATTTTGCTGGTACTGTCCAAAGATATATCTATTTTCCCACCAAACAAGTAAACCACTGTTCAGTTTTAGCCTAAGGGATAGCTATAATGGCAGTTCGTTTAATCGTCTTTCTGCAAACAGCGTAAAGCAGTTAGTTGCAACTACGCAAAACATTTGTGTATGAACTTTTACGTCAGTAGAGAAGGTTCGGATGTTTTATTAAATGTGCTTGGTTAAATCAATCTTGTCATTTTTAATCTTCCTTATTTTACTGCGATGTTAACAGATCTTCATAAAACCGTTTGTAAGGATGTTATTTCTTTCATATTACAGATTTATGAGTAACAACACTACGTTTTAGCTTCTCACGAATTTTAATTTTTATGTATCTGTATTTTATTAAGACGATGTTCAACAAATCTTTATAATTTTTTAAGTTTTATTTCTACAGTTATGTAACAATTTTGCAAAAGATAGTTATGTGAACCAATTGATGATCCTTTGAATAGGTTTGGATGGATCGCTTCACCACTAGGATCTCAGAAAGTGCTTCATATTTCGCCGTTTCTTGAATATTTCAAAGTGATACACAAATATGCTCTTTGTTTTTGGATGTTATAAAAGAAGGCTTTTTAAATTACTGTACTGAAACACAACCCTGTTAGTTAATTCGTAACATAGAGGGCGCGTCTTGTATATCATGACGTAAACTAAGGCTGTTGTGCTTGCTGTAAACAACTTCCTTCTGCCTTTATATCATTAACAACATATGGTGGTATGAAGCGCACCGAGTCTATTGAATGGTAACGAAATTGGTATGATCACTAGAGTGGATAGCTGGTACTGGATAATATGGTCTTTACTTATTGTTCTATGTAAAGTAATTTTTTTCATATTTTAGCACTGATGGTGGCTATTTAAAGCCGAAATCTAGATATTTAAGCATAATAAAAAGTAATAGGATTGACTGTTGTGTCCCTCTCCTTCCTTACAATCTACGGTCGCTGTGCGCAACGGTTTCTGATGGAATCCAAATTGGTTAATTGTTAGTAATAATTTGTTCATAAGAACTCTGGATCTCTCCTCATCATGCATAGACCTTGAATGTAAAAGTTTGCGCTGTTGAGGTAGTTATAAAGGATGATGATAAGGCGAGGATGAGAGCTGGAATCTTATTGTTGTAAGCGGTTTCCCACCAATTTAATGCACCTCTACTGGCCCAGGAACTCCTACTAATTTTATATCATGTGACCAGAATAGTTCTACGGCATGACTTTGATTATAAGTAGTCCACTTACCTAACGCATGTGGGTAGGACAGTGTGGTCATTACTATCATGGTGTTGAATATAACTTGCACAATTGCCTAAGGTGTCTGTGTTTGGAGGTTTCCCTGGATATTTTAGATCAATTCTCAGTGATTCCGCGATGAGAGGGGAGTGGGTGCTGACCTTTTTAGAAGTGATCCAAGAGTGTACCACATGCCAGAATTTTAACCTATCACCAGAAGTTATAAGAGCTTTATCTCGCCCATAAGCGGGTTTGATAAACTACTGCTTGTCAGTTACATCGTTATCATATTACTGTTTGGTTGCCTGATGTTTACCTTGGCTCATACCTGCCCTGCTACATTATTACTAGCATCGGGAAACTCATTTAGTTTGCCATTTGAATGTGTGTTCACCAGGCCAAATTTTAAGTGATTCACTGTCTTCTATCGACGTCTAGTCATTCTGGAGATGGTTAAGGTTTTAGTGGAGTACACGCAACATACCTATATCGATATGGTGGACCTTTGAAATCTCCACATGTACTACTTGCACTATGATTTTCCGAATTTAAACTTTTCTGAGAGAAAGTAGTTTCGTCCGGATACGACAGTTTCATGTACTGGGCGAAAAGCTGCGACCAGTATGAAATAATAAGGTACTATTCCAGTGTATACCACACATCCGGATATGCTGCTGATAATCCTTGTGGTATCACAGCTCAAACAAGAAGGTTATAGGTCAGATGTGCCTCACGCAGCCTCAATGGCTCTGACGACCGAAGTATTATAAGGAGTCTCTGATCAAGGGGTGTCTCCACTGTGTCAGCAGTACTCCATCTCGACCTCTGTACTTGGTGCACCAAATAATCTTTCGATTCCGACACCATGAGGTACATTCTACACTGCAGATGGAAGTCGGTCTGTCGTATCATGACGAGACGTAGTTCATCTGAGAGGCAAGATCTTCATCCACCTATTCTCACACAATTCACATGTTCGATAGTGAGAGAATTAACGTAGTCGTTGCTGCATGTGGTTATCTTGCTAAAATACGTCTCCACAATGCAACTCTCAAGCGCTCGGTGTGGCCGTGCGGTTCTAGGCGCTTCAGTCTGGAACCGCTTGACCACTACGGTCGGAGGTTTGAATCCTGCCTCGGGCATGGATGTGTGTGATGTCCTTAGGTTAGCTAGGTTTAAGAAGTTCTAAGTTCTAGGGGACTGATGACCACAGATGTTAAGTCCTATAGTGCTCAGAGCCATTTGAACCATTTTTTTGTCTTGGAATAGTAGTATGGACTGTTCGTCATAGGTTTCTGTATGTGTATGCATCTGTATACTTATTGTATGCTACGCATAGTCTTTCTGACTGGTTTTTTCCTTCACCTGCTGATAGTCGTACCAGATAGTGTCATTTCCTATGTTTGGTACATATTGTATAAAAATATGTAAATAACCAATGTGAATCTCTCTGTTTCATCTCTATTTGTATATAAATTTTCTATTCAAGCACAATGTTATTGCAGTGTAAAGAAACTTAAAAAAACTTTTGTACAAAGAGTTATTCTTAATGAATCAGAGTATTGTTACATGCCTCTTATTATTTCCTAAGAACGAGTCGATTGTTTAACTACAGGGTGTAGAGCATGAATAACGGACAGCTGTAGAGAGAGAAATTGAGGTGGGAAGAGGATGAACATTGTTAGCGAGTAACCTGATAATCATTTGGTGTTACAATCGAAGAAAGAAGAAAAAGAGAGAGACGCGTCACTTTGGAATTATCCGAATATGACGGTAATCGGAAGATGTGATGTACGTGTACAGGTAAACAAATGATTACAATTTCGGAGACGTTAGATGATTTATTTCAGAGAAAGAGCTTCACAAAGTGAGCAAATGGATAATGCGTTTGTTCACCTCTGGGCCTTATTCAAGCTGTCATTCGGCTTGGCGTTTATTGATAGAGTTGTTGGATCCCTCTTGAGGGACATCATGCCAAAATCTGTCCAACTGGTGCGTTAGATCGTGAAAATGCCTTCCTGGTTGGAGGGTCCTGTCCATGATGCTTCGGAAGTTCTCAGTTGGAAAGAAGTATAGCGTCCTTACTGAGCAAGATAGGGTTTGGCAAACAAAAAGACAGGCAGTAGGCAATATCGCAGTGTGCGGGCGGGCATTCTGTAACTGAAATGTAAGCCCAGGATGCCTTGTCCTGAAGGGGAAAAAGAAGGGGCGTAGAACATCATCGAGTCACTGCTGAGCTGCAAGATTGCTGCGGATTACTGCCAAACGGTCCTGTTTTGTAAAGCACCTGACACCATCATTCCTGGTTGTCGAGTTATATGGCGGCTACAGTTAGGTTGCTAGTCCACTGCTGTCTGTGCAGTTGTTTCTTTGAGGCACCTATTTATGATCCTTGTGCTCACTGAAGCACCGGTTGAACGTTGAATCAATGGTAACGATAAATTGGGGGCTGTGGTTGCCTCTCTGACTACAGCTTGGTCTCTTTAGTCCGACAGCTTCCCTCCTGACGCTACGTTCGACCATGGTTCCCCATTTCTGCGTACTGGCATCGCTGCTATTCAGATGTCGGGCCAGCTGTTTTCTAAGTCCAATGCAAACCCCCTCTCAAATATTGACGTCTGCATATATAGTACATGCGCCCGTCTGCAAGGCATAGCTACTGTCCAACGGAGTAAACAGAATGAAATTCGCACAGATTTTATGTTCTGGTTCGACAGGTGCTCTGTTTAGTATCCTTGCCAGGTATGTGGTAAAACTGCCACAGCGACACACATTCATCCATTGGCTGTCAAAGTTTACAATTTTGCTTTTTCCGTAGATATCTATATACCAGCTTGTGACCATTTCGCACATTTCCTTCATGGTGCATCGTTTTTTGTCATAGGCTACAGACCTCGAATGAATGAAGAAACCATGCAATTTAAAGATCGTATAAAGGAGAGAGAGTGATCTTCATTTCAATTGGCCCAGGGGTTCACCAACTATCAGGAGACATAGAATGGAAGCAGGTCACGGTGACCTGCAACATACACAGTAAGGGTCATCTGGTACTGGATACACCAGTCTTCCCTCGACTTAAATCCCATAGAGCGCTTGAGAGTTGCATTGTGGAGACGTATTTTAGCAAGATAACCACATGCAGCAACGACTACCCAACAGTTGTCAAATGCACTGGTAAAGGAGTGGAACACGCGACTAGAAGATTTCCTTGTCAGCCTCGTGGCCAACATTCGCAGAGCATGTATTGCCATCCATGGTGATCACACACGGTATTAAGTACCGTAATGTTCAGTGCATCATCATGAATTGCGCTGATTTCAACGTAATTATTGTCTTCCAGTAAAGGTGTTTTCTGTTCGTCTCACTGAGTATACCTTTCGGCTACATTCTGTATCATACTGTAGCAGGTTTTCTGTGTATGGGCAAGATTCATCGACCTATATTACACGTCATGTGAAAGTACTTTTCGTTCTTAAGCTATGCCCTTCTGTGTATTTCTTGCTTGTGTACTAGGATAGTAGGATGTTGGATGTTATTGACAGCACAAAACTGGGTAAGTCTAGATGACTATGTACTGTCATAGCCAAAAGTATCCGAACGACCTGAAGTGCGTGTCGCCTCATTTTAATGCAGCTGCCTTGTAGGTTCTCTAATCTCTATGCAGTGCAGTCGTTTGTCTATATTAAATGGATACCGCAAGAGATCACTAGAGAAAACTGTTATTTAACGTAATCAGTGCAGTTGTAAATCAACACCACGAGACTGCAAATACTAGCAAATATGTCATTAGACATGAGATTGTTCCTAACGCTTGTAAACTCAATTTTATTACAGTAAGAGGTATTTAAAAATCACAACTACACTCATTACAATTTGAGTTCACCCAGTCACATACGTCATTCCAGCAATCTTTAGGGAAATTAAATATTGTTGTGAACAAAATATTTTGAGACAATATCTGGACTTATAAAGTTCTCTGACAATTCGGAGCATTTTTGCTATTTAAAAGGTTTCCCATATCTGTACAACATCGTTCCTGATACGAGTGGTTTGTCATTAACTGGAGGCTGAAATAATCAGTTAAGAGCAGTGCGACCTACAGCTGCAAGAGCTTTATGGAAACTTCGAAATTAGCATTGTATCACAAGTAATTTTCTGTACTCGTGATGGAGCACTTACTTTTTGATATGTCTGAACCTTAAATGACCCGACAAACATTTTTGTTCTCAGTCTGGATTGAAACCAAGCACCTATAGCCATTGCAACTAAACGAAGCTTTTGTGCCTAACTGAGACTCGATCACAGTAACGTTCGTCACTGGTGGCTAGGCGTTAAGAGTCGAGCAATATCGAAGTCTTCTCCGGTATCAGTTAGCAAATATTAACCTGAAAATTTTAATGCTCTGCCTGGAATCCTGTCAAGACCCGCATGTCCCTCTTAACTAACGTCGAAAGACGTTTAACATAGTTTCAAGTAACAAAGTTTGTGCGTGTTTAAAACGATGTGCCAGTATGTAAAGTTTTGTAACAGGAACTCGAACTCATCATTTAATGAGATTGTAAAGTAAATCAAATCAAACGTTAGACATCGAATTTTTTCAGCAGTAGCGAAATATTCGAAATTGAAATGAGGATACAATATTTATCCCGACTGAGAATCGAAACAGGCATCTAATACCGTTATTTTCTATGCATGAAGTGTTTGCTCGCCGGTAGTAAGATGTGTGTACACACGAAGAGACATTAAAAATGAAATTTCTATCACTAGTCGTTCCGTGAGCATTGCTAGGGCTTCAGATGAAACCATGAATGTTTTTGTGCTGTACTAGGATTAGAACCCACATTTGTGCTTTTCGTGGAGACCAAGAGGAGTGTGCAGTCTTGGGGAAAACAACGGAATGATCGAACTATATCGTCCCGTGTGTGTCAGATACCACGCAGAAGAGATCCGAATTCGAATCCCAGTCTAGCACTAAATTTTTCAACGTCTCAAGTTCAAATAAAATGAGAGCCCTGAGAGCTTAAATGACCGTTGTCTCATTAAATAAAATAAAGTTTCTAGCGTACTGAAGCTCGCTGGCGACAGAATTTCTGTTTGCCCCAACTTGTGCCTCTGCTATGGTTCTGACTAAACCAACTCTGCCCCAGTTGGTAACGAAGGGAAATAATGTTCATAATGCGGATATTGAAGGACGGAGCAAGCTTACATTCTTCACTTCACCTTACTAGACGTGAAGGAGATGTGTTCATGTGTGGTTGAAATACATGACGGAACTGGAAATCTAACCCAGTTCTAGCACCTATGAAACTAGGATTAATGGACGAGACCACGGAAGCCCACATTTACTACATAGGTTATTTTCTCGTAACGTATGATGCGTTCAGCTTACAAACTAGACATGGTGAAAAAAATTCAGTTTTCTGTTAACTCGTTTAATTATCAGCGAGTTTCTGACACGGATATGATTCTAGTCTCATGTCAGTTGGACGTAAAGACTCTTTTAGCCATCATAACCATTTAGAAATTTTCATTATTTCAAAAAATACCATTGCAGAGTACGAAGTTACTAAATACTTCTATTAATGCTGCCATTATCGCTATTAACTTCTTAATTCTCTGCAGAAGCAGTTGCCCAAAAACGGGCAAGTATTTACATCGCAGCAAATGACTGTCCAATTCTGACATCTGCCATGAATCGTGGGGTCTGTCTTCAGCTTCCACACTCTTATCGATACACCTTACATACTGGCAGTCAAAACGCATTTGCTCAAATAATCGGATTCCAAGGACTAAATCTTTGGCTGGCGTACGTCAGATTCTAATGAACAAGCATGTAAGACACGGCCTAGCTAGCTGTAAACACTTCCTTCACTGAACCAATGATTAGTGTTAACACATACAATGATTTCGTGTTCCAAAATAATGATATTTTCTCGTTTTCTAAAGTTCTGTAGACGATGTGTGCAGCACTGGAATCTCAAATACAAGTTAATAGAAGCTTTAAATGATGTGCTTGTTACATGGTAAAATCAGTAAAAATTTCTTAAGAAATACGATACATTGTACAGATGAGGTCTCATGGAGTTCATCTGATTAACTGATACAACAAGATGTAGCTCAAAAATACCGAATGTGCTTTGTCTATTATAACAAAGGCCTTTTGAAGAGCGTGAAAGTGATCTGTCAAAGGACTCTCAAATGCGGGTGTCAACAGGCGAGAGCTCGACTGGAGTGTAAATACAGAACAAAGGGTGTTTATTGATGTGGAAGTATCCGAGTTACACGAGGGTCTGCACTTTGAACAGTGTGACACCCGATGCACAGTAATTTCGCTCACTTTAGACCCGAGCTTTTCTAGTACTGATAGTAAAGCGTATACAGTTGCTTACACACAAACGCCGTCTTTAGAGTGTGCTGAGATACAGATAAAACGTTAACTACACAAATAATTCTATGTTCAGGACCAAGGAAGGTTTTGATCCGTCCATTGTCAATTCCAGATCTTCAAGCCATCCTTGTAAGGTGGATAATGTTATATATCTTGTTCTCGTGCAAGTAAAATTGATTTTTTCTTCGGTTAGCCATATGACAGAAGGATTACGAGACGTCTTCAATTAAGGGCGAAATTCTGGGGTCATATGCAGTGGTGGCTGGTATTCGACGTATTTCTAGTTATATTCAGAATTTTAATATACTGTTTAATGAAAGCATAATAATAATTTTATTATTTTTGAAAACATTATTGGAGATA
The DNA here is from genome assembly GCF_023864275.1 of Schistocerca cancellata. Lineage (NCBI taxonomy): Eukaryota > Metazoa > Arthropoda > Insecta > Orthoptera > Acrididae > Schistocerca > Schistocerca cancellata. Next base: position 278,571,615 of record NC_064628.1, read on the forward strand.
TCAGCGATCAAAATACAATACTTGAAAATAATTAAAACAGTCTAGAACGCAATGCATGTTTACTAAAATGTAATCTGTTTCGATAATCACATGGTCATCTTCAGATTTACAGCTATATTGATGGACAATGGCTGTGCGTGGAACAGCAACCACTGCCATCTGCAGTTGATTATCGTCATTCAACGGTTCCTGGTTCATGCACAGCCATTATCCATAAAAGTGGCTGTAGATCCGATGACGATCATGTGATGATCGAAACCAGTCATCTTTTAATAAAGGTGCATTGCGTTCTGCAGGGTGACAAGCATTAAAAAAAAACAAATTTGATCATTACAGTAATATTTTGAATCACTGAGACACCTCTAGATATACGAGGCATATTCCAAAACATATGTCCCGTATTCAGTATGTACCTGATGGTAGTAGGCCTGAAGAAATTTCACGGATACAGAGGTACCTACCAACTGTTCTTGAAACTACACTGGTGTTGGCTTAATTCAGTAGTCCTTTGGCAGTCGATGAAAGCAGACCGCAATGGCTCAGAGAGTAACAGATTCCAGCAGTTGTGAAGTGCGTGATGTGATGAGGCTTTTGCTAATAAAACGATCTTCAGCTGCTGAACTCCATCATTAGTCATACCTAGTGCAAGCACCCGAAATAATGAGTGACAAACAAGTACGAAGATGGTGTCGCGAATTTGAAAATGGCCACACGAACGATCATGATGAAGAGCGACGTTGAAGGCCCTGTACCCGGGACGATGGCATCGCTGACCAAGTGAATCAAAAACTTCGAAGTGATCGGCGATTGACGATAAGCGGTCTGACTAATCAGTTCCAGAATGTTGCTGAATCGAAACAACAGTCAATGCAATGGCGCCATTCGAGTTCACCAAACGAAAAAAATTTAAGCAACCTCAGTTCTCGAATCGAAAAATGGTGGGTACCATTTCTTGGGACGAAAAGGGCGCCCTTTCCATTGATTTCACGGACAGTGTGTCAACAATTACAGCTGGCATATACTGTGAAACTTTAACCAAACTATGACGTGCATTCCAGAATCGACTCTGTTTTCTGGCATAATCCTCCTTCAAGATAACGCACACCCTCATACATTGCCCAAGCCAAGGAGAAGATTCAAGTTTTTCGTTGGGAGCTTTTCGATCACCCTCCGTCAGTATTGTCCTTGCACTAGGCGTCTATTTCTTCTTCTTGAATTTGGAAAAGTGGTTGAGAGGACAACGGCTTTAAAACGACGATGAACTCAAGACTGGTTTTACCAGCTGGATCAATTCCCAGGTGCCAGACTTCTATGCAGAGGGGCTAATGAAATTAGTGCAGTTTTACAGAAAGTGTAGAAATGTGAACGGCGATTATGCGAAAAAGTAAAGTAGATGCGTAGTAAAATATTACGGTCAATAAAAAACTGTTATAGTGAGCTTTCTTTCATGACCAAACTGATCTTAGTTTTAGAATACGCCTCGTACGTGAGTTTCGTAGCGTGTAATGGTTACATCTATCTTAGTTTGCACTTCATATTACCTTACTGCAATATTATGGCAGTTTAAATACATGTCTTAAAAATTATGAAAGCAGGACTGTTAGTCATTCCCGGGAGGAGAGTGTCATGTAGCTATTAATGATAAAAAAAAGCTGTCAGTTAACAGACAGATGCGGCTAACCGGCGAGACGCAAAAGATAGACGCGGCAGGGCGGGCGACATGTTGTGAAGCTGGACGGAGAGGAGCGACCAAATGGTTCAAATGGCTCTGAGCACTATGGGAGTTAACATCTATGGTCATCAGTCCCCTAGAACTTAGAACTAATGAAACCTAACTAACTTAAGGACATCACACACATCCATGCCCGAGGCAGGATTCGAACCTGCGACCGTAGCAGTCGCGCGGCTCAGGACTGAGCGTCTAGAACCGCTAGACCACCGCGGCCGGCCGAGAAGCGACCGTGCAAGTCCAGACTGAAGAGCGCCGTAAAGTGGCGACAGGGCTTCAGCCGCTGCTCAGCCAGCAGACAAGTTCAGACGTGGCCATTCGCAGAAGCAAGAGCCCGCGGCGAAATACCATGGCTACCGGGGGCAACAGATACGAGGTGCATTATTGGCAAACGTTACCCACACTGCTAATGTCCAGACTGCTCGACCGTTATGAGACCGTGGTGGTGGTGGGCCATTATGGCGGCAAAAAAGACCTGAATGTTCATTTGACAGACAGAAAAGCAATAAGAAAGCAATGAAGTCAGAGCTTAAGCATTTACACCACTTCAAAGAGGAAATTAAGTCCAGAATGTGCGTGTAAACGCACTCTCTTTACGACCAGTAGTTTTTAAGTTATTCGTGTTGCAAGTTTTGTAAAAAAACCATACGAATATTGAAAACTTAATGACTACTTAATGTTTGAGCAGCTTAAAAAATAAATGTGTGCAGATATCGTTTGAAGAAGTCTATCGGAAGATAACAAACAATGTACCAGGAATATTTTGGCTATTAAAGTCCGCCTGATTCGCTCAGTGGTAACGCGTTTGCCTTCCATTCGACTCCCGGCGACGTTGTAGGTTTTCTTCGCTCGTGGACTGGGTGTTGTGTTGCAACTGTAATTTCGACGTAAAATAACATGTAAATAGATAAAATAAGCTGCAGTATGACAATGTACACTAATGTATCCGTCTACAATTTCGTTATCTTCGTAATTAAATAATAGCAAATTAATACTAATTAAACTGTGAATACTTTAAAAACGAAGAGAGCCAATAAAATTCCAAGTACCCCAAAAGCTGTTACAATCCTTATTTAGATTAATGGACCATCTGCATTCTAGATATAATTGAAATATGTATTTGAAAATTTGAATAACAATAGGTGGTTCGATAAGAGAGTCCACCATCTAGGCATTGGGCAATTCGTTATAAGTTGGAACAGGTCAGTCCTACGGTCCGATGTACAGCATGATGGTCACGATCCTAAAGTTGTAGAATTTTTTGGACGACAGATTCGTGGACTTGTAATAATACCACACTGCAGCACTGTGAACTTAGAAAATTTCGGGCAACAGTTCCATGAATCTTTAGTACTCCTTCCTGCAGGTATACTACATTTTGAAATTTTCGCTAGTCAGAGTTGGACTACGGTTTCTGAGAGCCAAAGTTGAATTGTAATATTTCGCGAGTAACTGAGGGGTGGGTTTCCATTATTTCCGCCAATTAAATTATGTTGGGCATTGAATTCGAGAGAAAATATTGGACTTCTTTTTCGCCACTTAACGTGACATACTTTAACATTTGAAATCAAGCTGAAGGCAAAATTTTCGTCAATAGCTTTACACAAATACGTAGTAGTTAATAATAACGTGATGTGTTGCTCTGAGTGATTTAGTCGAAGATATTCGTTCTGCAATTGTGCTAGTTCAGCAACTAAAGGGTTTCATAAACTTTATTCATTTTAATGTAAAATTAATGAGAGTTGCGAACATTCTTTCTGTGTTAAGATAATAACTAACGAAAAGACACAAATAAAGCTCGAATCGTTCTTACGTGTTATTGACGTTAGTTACATTTAGGTCCTGAAATGAATCAGTGGTTATGGGTGAAATTTTGTGTCAGACAGGGACTCGAGCACTCTATACGAGAACGATCGCCTTAACCGCCTCGACCATTTTCTTCTACATCTACACCTACGTGATTACTCTGCTATTCACAATTAAGTGCCTGGCAGAGGATTCAATGAACCATCTTCAAGCTCTCTCTCTACCGTTCCACTCTCGAACGGCGCGCAGGAAAAACGAGCACTTAAATTTTTCTGTGAGACCCCTGATTTCTCTTTTTTTATCGTGATAATCATTTCTCTCTATGTAGGTGGGTGCCAACATAATGTTTTCGCAATCGGAGGAGAAAACTGGTGATTGAAATTTCATGAGAAGATCCCGTCGCAACGAAAACCACCGTTGTTTTAATGACTGCCACTCCAATTCACGTATTACGTCTGTGGCACAATCTCCCCTTTTTCATGATAATACAAAACGAACCACTCTTCTTTGAACTTTTTCAATATCATCCGTCAGTCCCACGTGATAAGGATCCCACACCGCACAGCAATTCTCCAGAATAGGGCGGACAAGTGTATTGTAAGCAGTCTCTTCGGTAGATCTGTTGCACCTTCTAAGTGTTCTGCCAATGAATCGAAGTCTTTGGTTTGCTCTACCCACAACATTATCTATGTGATGGTTCCAATTTAGGTTATTTGTAATTGTAATCTCTAAGTATTTAGTCGAATTTACAGTCTTCAGATTTGTGTGACTAATCGTGTAATCGAAATTTAGCGAATTTCTTTTAGTACTCAAATGAATAACTACACACTTTTCTTTACTCAGGGTCAATTGCCACTTTTCGCACCACACAGATATCTTATGTAAATCATTTTACAATTCATTTTGGTCATCTGTCGACTTTAGAAGACGATAAATGACAGCATCATTTGCAGATAATCTAAGAAGGCTACTCAGATTGTCTCCTATATCGTTAATATAGACCAGGAACTATAAAGGGCCTATAACTCTTCCTTGGGGGACGCCGGATATTACGTTTTACACGGGCAATTTCCGTCTATTACTACGAACTGTGACCTTCCTGACAGGAAATCACGAATGATGATATTCCATAGGCACACAGTTTCGTTAGAAGACGCTTGTGAGGAACGGTGTCGAAAGCCTTGTGAAAATCTAAAAATATGCAGTCAATTTGACACCCTCTGTCGATAGCACTCATTAGTTCATGAGTATAAAGAGGTAGTTGTGTTCCGCAAGAACGATATTTTCTCAATGAGTGATGACTATGTGTCAGTAAATCGTTTCATTAGATGCAATTCATAATGTTAGAACAAAGTATATGTTCCAAAACTCTACTGCAAATCGATGTTAGTGATATGGGCCTGTAATTCAGCGGATTACTCCTACTTCCCTTTTTGGGTATTGGTGTGACTTGAGCAACTTTCCAGTCTCTAGGTACGGAACTTTCTGTGAGCGAGCGATTGTATATAATTGCTAAATATGGAGCTATTTATGTGGTATATGACCCTCAATTGCCGTCGATACTATCTCTTTGAAATCATTGCACATCTGCGTATTCTGAAAGGAACGTGACTAGTATACAATCTGGACCGGAATCCTTGCCTTTATTAAGTGATTTACATTGCTTTGCTACACCGAGGATATCGATTTCTATGTTCCTCATCATCGCAGTCGTTCTTCATTGGAATTCGGGAATACTTACTTCGTCTTCTTTGGTGAAGGAGTTTCGGAAAACCGTGTTTAAAAACACTGCTTTGGTGGCACTGTCATCAGTGACTTCACCGTTGTTATCGTTCATTGAAGGTATTGATTGCGTCTTGCCACTGGTGTTACATATGACCAGATTCTCTTTGAGTTTCTGCCAGATTCCAAGACAGAGTTTCGTTGTGGAAATTATTAAAAGCATTTCGCCTTGAAGCACGCGTTATATTTCGAACTTCTGCAAAACTTTGCTAATCTTCAGGATTTTGTGTTCATAAAAATTTGGCATGCTCTTCTTGTTGCTTCTGCGACAGCAATCTGACCCGTTTTGTGTATCATGGGGGATCAGTACTATCACTTATTAATTTTTGTGGTATATGACTCTCAATTGCCGTCGATGCTATCTCTCTGAAATCATTCCACATCTTTTCTACGCTTACGTGATCAGATCAGAAGGAGTGGAGACTGTCTCTTAAAAAGGCGTTAAGAGCATTTTTATCAGTTTTTTTAAAAGATGTACTTTGCGTTGCTCTTTCATGGTTGTGGGTGTTAGGGAATTCAGCCTAGCAGCAACTTCCTTGTGGTCGTTAATCCCTGTATTCGTCATGATAATTGTTTTCAACAAAGACAGAAAAATCGGTGGTTTCACCAAGATTCTATCCCGCAATCTCTCGGTTCACACGCAAGCACTTCACCGAATTTCTTTGGACCCAACAACTACGGGCCTCACCGCCAAACACCTTTCGTTAAACTGAAACTGCAGCAACAAACAGCTAAAGGGCTAAACGCGTGCCTATACGTGGATTTTTGTTTTCTGTTCCTTTTTACGGCTGTATATAACAGCAAACAAAATACGCGAAATGGCTTGTCAAAGACAGGCTGAGAAATAATACGGGTCATATACCCCGAAAGGGCGCCACGATATCTGTATCACATGGGAGCCGTACCCGCTGGCCACCTCACCCGATACCCTGTCTGGTAAACGATAGATTTCGCATGTTGGCAAAATTGTTCCGATATCGAGTCATTTGCAAGAAGTCACAATATGCAGTAAGCATGTATTGCTGAACCGTCAAAAAAGTCTTCTACTTCGGAAAGCTGGAGGAAACTAGCCGTAGGATAATGTCGGCGGTGTAAGCAGAGGCGGAAGTCCTGGGAAGAAAGGAATTTTATTCCGGCGCCAGATCCATTTCTCTAGGTGACCACTGCAGATAAATCTATGCGGAGGCTAGTCCGAGGAACCACGTCGACGACCTGTAGTCATGTCATTAATTCCAGTTCGGTTTAAACGTTTATTAACAACTAGTAAGTCTGCATCAAGAGCGCAGCACTTCAATCGTGTGACTCGCGAGGCTTACGTTGTTACACACACCAACGAACAAGCGCTGATAACAGCTGGTATTATGTCGTGATCACTCGCAACCTCGAGATGTCTTGTGTGTGTGTGTGTGTGTGTCACCCAAAAGCTCACTGCAATATTAAACTCTCGAAGCAAGGGTCACTTGTAGTACGATAATTAAGAGTCGTGTCGTGATGGTATGCGTTTCACGGGTAACAATCATAATAACAGAGACAAGCCTCCTTAGTATGCGGCTTTGTCAGAATCTCGTAACGTGGTTTAATTATACGGAATTTACATACAAATCGGCCAGACATTTGCCGCATTTTTTCGCTACTATTTTGGGAAGGGTTAAGATCTGTGTGATATAGTATGCCTGATTCAAAATACAGAAATCCAATATTTATATTATGTGCAAAATGGTAAGCTAGCGTCGCTTATGTTCCATTAGGGCACCACCACTCTTATCAGCCACGACGCCATCTTCCATAGCCAACGATCAACGACAACCGTCAAAGACATATGCTGTTTCACAAAATGTGCCCTTGAATGGACAGAGTTCTCGAGGCACCGTGGGTTGAGAAATTTGCATTTTCTTCTTTTAAGCGGGCACCTGAGATACGACAAAAATCATCAATTATCCAGTTTTAAAAAGGAGATTTCTTCACTTCGAAGGAAAAGAACCACCATGTAATCGGAATACACCCTAGCTGTTGAACTCCCCCACTGAGAGTGTTAAACCTGACAGGTGATGAGCAGCTTGCCGCAACAGCGGTTCAAGAAGCAGGATGAAGAAAGACATTGAGAGAGGACTGCCCTGAGGCACTCCCCGACAGACAACAACGGGCGGCATCAGCTGTCCACTGACCAGCACTGACGCTGCTGTCTTGCTGTACAAGTTAGAAAGTACTGCATGTGCAGGATCGAGGTAAGCGTAACTAACGCTATCAAATGCCTTAGAAAAATCTGAGAAGGCAAAATTGAAATGAACAGATGTTATAGCCGCCGCGGAAACCACATTCCTATTTCCAGCCAGTGGAGTCAAAATTGAACGCTCAGGAAGGCAACATTGATGTTTATCAATCACACGGCCAAGCAATAAGGACAATCTGCTGTTCACAGTCCGTGCAACAGTCTTGTAGTCGAAACTGAGTAGCGTAGGGGACGACGATCAGCCACTATTAAATGGCCCTAATGCCTCTGGAGTGAGAACAGTTTTCCCCAGCTTGAATTAGCAGTTCTCACCCGCTAAATCTCATTTAGAGTGAAAGTAGAACACAAGAGTTGCCAAAACTATAAATAAAGTTCTTTCGGAAGGCCACCGAACCAGTGGATTTGTGGGAGGGTGAATTAGCAACAAAATCAGACACCTCGTCTTTCTGAAAATCAGCTAAAAACTCAGTATCTGGTCAGGCGTTATTATCCGCCGAGGGTCGCAACGAAGGGATGCCCATGGTGTCATCCGCTATATACAACAGCTGTGCATAGCACTGATGTACAGCATGAGTCACCTCACACTTTGTAGTCAACTGAGGCCGTCATGTGCAGAGAGGGAGGTAATAAGAGAGCGGGGGCGACCAAGCTTGATGGCACTGATGGCGAAGCGGGTGATACGAGGATGTCAGTTCCACGTTAACGATAGAACGCAGCTTAGACCACCCTCAACGCTTCCACATCTTGCTTCTTAATCAGTAGGCTACCAACTTAGCCTCGGTCTATCGAACGTCAGTGATCCTCAGAGGGGCATCACAGGCACGTGCATTTAATTCACGTAAAACGACATAACACAATTCATGTGTGCCACGAAAGTCTCTCGACCTTGTAGCACAACAACGTATCAGTGTTCTTCGAACACGCGTCTTTGCACACTCAGACCACTATTACAATAATGATGGGTTACGCTCTACCGAGCAGAGGCAAGACTTTCACCAATCACCATTTACGGCGTCAGAGGACCCGTCAGCAAGATGAGGAACGTAGGGCATCTACTGAGAATGACAATATTTCGTGAGTTGGGGGGGGGGGGGCGATGTTCATAGTCGCTGCATAAACACAGTGAGCACTGAAAGCCGCAGGAATTACGTCGACTGCAAGAATCTGACGACACAAAACATCGGACAATTAGAACCTGCCAACTCTGCATTACGTTACAGTAAAAAACGTGAATTTCGCCAACGTCGGAAATTTATGTTCTCTAACGTTCCTCAAAAGCATCGTACGAAAGAAGTCATGGAGATCTTAACTAAAATTAAAGTAAGTAAAAACTTGCCGCAACACGCAATTGAAAGCCACCACCCAGCAGAAGGTACCAAGGATTCTTACGCAAACGATGAGAGGATTCCTCTCTGTAAAATTTCGAACGCGCTACCGTTGGATTAATGTGAGACGGTGCATAAAGTACGCCCAGGGTAGGGCCAACAAATCGACAACCAAACCCACGGCCAGGATCGAGGACTTCAACATCAGTCACGGGAGTATTTTACGGTAAAATAAAGCGGTACGCGGCGAATCTTCAGGAGCCACATGAAAAAAGTTCGTAGGTCCACACAATTATTGAAGATATCTAAGGCAGATAAAATGCGATTGCTATCACACTGTCAGATTAGCAGCTGATGTATATAAGTTTCTGACAAGAGTAATATACAGAATAATGGAGAAGGTAATTGAGGATCTGTTGGATGACGTAGTTTTAGGAAAGGTAAAGGCACCAAGGAGGTGATCTTGACGTTGCGCTTGCCACTGTTATAAAATTTAAGTAACATCAGGAAACCTTCAAGTAACCGTAGAACTTATCGACCTAGAAAAATCCTTCGACAACAAAAATATTAGAAGATATTCGAAGTTTTTAAAAAAAGTATAAGCTGTTAGGGAGGAAAATTAATATACAATTTGTACAAGAAGTAAGATAGAAAAATAAAAATGGAAGGCCAAGGAATTTTACACGGACTTTCTCTACGTGTTTTTCATTTTCATTGTTTATATTACGCTCCCGTTGTAAAGTTGCTTTGTATTTGATCTCTGAGTGTACATACTTCAGTTAAAAATGTCATTTCAGCTGACTGTAATTTAATTTCATTGAAAGCAATTTTCACATTTTATTTCATGAATCTTTCCTACCGTCGAACATTTCAGTTTCTTCACATTTTTTCTTGCAGCCATTTCGCTTTGGCTTGCCTGCATTTTCCACTAATTTCTTTCTCATGTTTTACCTATTCCTGAATTCCTTTCATTTCTGGACTCTTTTCACGTTTGCTTCTTTCGTCGAACAATTGAATTATTTCGTCTGCCACTCAGGGTTTCTTAGCCGTTACCTATATTTATCTGCCGAACTTCTGTGATTGCCCTTTCTAAAGACGTCCATTCTCCTTCAACTGAACTGCCGTATTTGTATTCATAATGCAGTACATACACCCTCAAAGAACTAGAAATGCACATCATCTTTCCATAATACCTCATTATCGCACTTATCTTTCCAACATTCACCTACTCTTGAGGATTACAAAATTATGATGTGTGCTATATTTTCTCCTGGGTAAGTCTTACAATCCAGTGAAATTTATTATGTCTGATCTCTCATTCCTATTACCTTGCACCTAATCTCCCATAACTGTGTCTTCTATTCCTTCCCCTTTCCAGTCCCCAAGATTGTTTTAACCACTTAATATATAAACCGAGTCACTAGCTTAATGCCCTCATGTACTAACTCTATTGTTTCTCCTTGTGAAGTCGGAATACGTACCTGAAGATCTGCCGGAACGTCTCTCTGCTTGGCTGAGTGGTAAGGAGCTTGCCTACCATGCAGCGGGCCCGGGTTCGATTCCCGATCTAGATTTCGGCTACAAGCTAGCCATTCTCAATGCTGATCTCTCATTCCTATTACCTTGCACCTAATCTCCCATAACTGTGTCTTCTATTCCTTCCCCTTTCCAGTCCCCAAGATTGTTTTATCCACTTAAGGTAGTTCATACTACTGTTTGCGGAAGGCAGGCTGTATGGAGAACACATCGGTTGGTTACATGGCGCCATTTATGTGAACTTCGTAGTTCACGAAGATGGCGCCATGCAACCAACCGATGTGTTCTCCATACAGCCTGCCTTCCGCAAACAGTAGTATTCAATGAACTGTGGATGATGCCCGACCAACAGGCATTACATGCATTGAGCGAAAATAATAGTGGTATGTAACATACGAACCATATGAGTTAAACAATTACTTGTAACTTTTTATGACATCATCTAACTATGTACTTCTTGTATTGTTAGCACTGAGAACGGCTAGCTTCTAGCCGAAATCTAGATCTGCACAATAAAATTTAAAAAGGACGACTGATTTCTGCGATCTATAACTTACGAGTCAATATAACAGTCGCTGAGTGCAGCAGCTTTCTGAATGGAAGGTAACCTGATTTATAAAGGGGTTATCAGTCTGGTATCGAGTCCCCTCCGGCCCAAATTGGCACATTTGTCTGACTGTAATAATCTAAAATTCAGTGGAATGTTTACGGATTCCCTAAAATTTGTTGCAATGAGGATTTGACGCATAACATGTACACTATGTGATCAAAAGAATCCGGACACCTGGTTGAAATTACTTACAAATTCCTTACGCCCTCCATCGGTATTGCTGGAATTCAATATGGTGTTGGCTCACCCTTAGACTTGATGACAGCTTCCACTTTCGCAGGCACACGTGCAATCATTCTATTACACTTCAAGTTATGTCTGACAGTCTCTGCCCGAGAATTTGCCAATCGTGTTCGTAATGTTATCGCATTGACTCTTCCTCACCTATCGTGGCAGCCCTCACTCACTAGTCCGTTAATTTAAGGGATGGAAGTAGTTTTCCTCATCCGTGTGCGAATTGTGTAAAATTTGTGATGTGTCTAGACGTATTTTAACTGTATGTGTTTTTGTATGTCCTTAGGCGGTGACTGATGTTATAGAGACATAATAATATTTATTTTCTTGTTTGATTAAAACTATTATTTTTTTTTTTGCTTTAGAGCAGATGCATTATTCTGCCCATTAAATTGTTATATTTAATGACCGATAAGAAGAAATGGCTGATGTGTGTAAAACATAAAATCTTACTATTAGAATATTAGAATTTCGGAAGGATCTGTAGAACGACAGAATTATATCCGTAAATTAATACTCGTCTTTTGCTGACATCCTTCATCTGTCACATTCTCTTTTACTTTCCCTTCCCCCGTGTTTGTACTGTTAATACGCGAATGTTAATGTGTGTTTGAACGATAGTAAGCACAACGTTGGTTTCACTCATCGTATAATACATTTTTATTTTGTACTAATGACACCCCTTTAATGTTATAGAGAGGTCTTTTAGTGCATAGGCGGGTGAGTTAAATTGTATGAACGGAAATGACCGGCTTGGCGAAGATTGCTTGGCCGCCATTCCGGCTGTCTCATTGACATAGTTACGAATTTCCGTAATCATTCAGACTCATCTTGTTATTTAATGTGCGAATTCCGATTTGGCGGTTTAAGAACGTTGATACACTTGAGATATCTGGAAATTCTCTCGGTATCAAAAATATTCTAAGGGGTTCACCATCCTGCTGGAGCAAATGTAATCTCGATATATTGCTCACTCGTTAGAACGACAATATACTGGCGCTGCCTGAGACATAAAATATCTTTGCCCCCGTCAAAAGAGAGCTGCAATAGACTCACAGGTCAGAGCAGTCTCTGCCGCTTGTTGCAATCCCTCGCTGCTACAGTGAAGTTGTAGTCTGTCGCAGGTACAGCACAGTTTACAGTAAGTAGTTGTTAAAGTCACAGTGCGGAAAAAATTGTAAAATTTTATTATATGGAACTGAATAATAATTGTGATAAGCCGCAGAGCTAAATGATACTATGGAATGAGATGATGACGAACAAGTGAATAATTGTAATATAATGAAAAATCAACAGTGTAATTTAATCAACCATCTATTGTAAGGTAAATTTTATTATTGTTATTGGAATGCGCGTAGTTAAGTCACTTGTCTGAGATGTTAATATGAATTTGTTTCAATCTTTTCTTTTGTGATTCGTCAGCACCAGTTGACCCATATTTGTAATATATTCAATTTTCCCGTGAAATGGATTGTACATCCTTATCAATTAAGTAAAAAGTTTTCTAAAGATAACTGCGTTTACCAGTGAACTATAAAAGTATAATTTCCCCTTAAGTCATTGCAGTCCCGATCCAGTCATTTATCTAAATTAAAATATTCCAGAATTTTCGTCGGATCATAGTCATGTGCTCTTTAGTAATCAGACGACAAGCTGTGCAGCTGTGTCTCTAAGTAAAGTCAGTTTTTATCGTAATTCAGATCTCAGACAAATGTTATGCAGTATTAGTAGATAGGCCAGCACTGCGCTAAGCTCTGCCATTTACAAGCAGATATATAGGCAGCGTTATCCAGCGACCCCATCACGAGGCAAGAATTTTTCAGTTTCAGATTGATTTCACAGGGCCATGGCATAGCGCTGCTTACGTCAAAATTATCAGTTTTTGGTGAGTAAAATTTATCAGTTTTCATATGTCAGAATTTAATTATCCAAATTTAATTTATGTTTGACACTATATCAAATATCGCATAGCATAATGAATGAATATTTTTGGGAGAGACAGCTAGAATATATTCATATTAAACATAATTTTTCATTACCTATTAACTTAGCGTTTATTACTTTTTCTGCATAATAAGCATACATTTCTTCTTTCAGCTTAATAATCCACTTTGTATTTTTTCCAGGAATAACATTTCACGTCATTTTGAAATATGTTTTTTATGTTATATGCAACAGACACTTAGTTATTAAGCTAGCTCCACTCATGTATTTTATCTACTCCCTGTATTATTCATGAATGTGATGACATATACTTTACTTATTTGATAACCTAGCTGCAGCTGACTCATGACAAGTGACAGATTACGTTAATCATTTTATTTCCAGCAGTAAATCAAAAGCAAATATTACGATCCGCCAGCTATTAACAATTAATCCCAAAGAAATGCACTGCTAGTCCATAAAACAAACATACACTCCTGGAAATGGAAAAAAGAACACATTGACACCGGTGTGTCAGACCCACCATACTTGCTCCGGACACTGCGAGAGGGCTGTACAAGCAATGATCACACGCACGGCACAGCAGACACACCAGGAACCGCGGTGTCGGCCGTCGAATGGCGCTAGCTGCGCAGCATTTGTGCACCGCCGCCGTCAGTGTCAGCCAGTTTGCCGTGGCATACGGAGCTCCATCGCAGTCTTTAACACTGGTAGCATGCCGCGACAGCGTGGACGTGAACCGTATGTGCAGTTGACGGACTTTGAGCGAGGGCGTATAGTGGGCATGCGGGAGGCCTGGTGGACGTACCGCCGAATTGCTCAACACGTGGGGCGTGAGGTCTCCACAGTACATCGATGTTGTCGCCAGTGGTCGGCGGAAGGTGCACGTGCCCGTCGACCTGGGACCGGACCGCAGCGACGCACGGATGCACGCGAAGACCGTAGGATCCTACACAGTGCCGTAGGGGACCGCACCGCCACTTCCCAGCAAATTAGGGACACTGTTGCTCCTGGAGTATCGGCGAGGACCATTCGCAACCGTCTCCATGAAGCTGGGCTACGGTCCCGCACACCGTTAGGCCGTCTTCCGCTCACGCCCCAACATCGTGCAGCCCGCCTCCAGTGGTGTCGCGACAGGTGTGAATGGAGGGACGAATGGAGACGTGTCGTCTTCAGCGATGAGAGTCGCTTCTGCCTTGGTGCCAATGATGGTCGTATGCGTGTTTGGCGCCGTGCAGGTGAGCGCCACAATCAGGACTGCATACGACCGAGGCACACAGGGCCAACACCCGGCATCATGGTGTGAGGAGCGATCTCCTACACTGGCCGTACACCACTGGTGATCGTCGAGGGGACACTGAATACTGCACGGTACATCCAAACCGTCATCGAACCCATCGTTCTACCATTCCTAGACCGGCAAGGGAACTTGCTGTTCCAACAGGACAATGCACGTCCGCATGTATCCCGTGCAGCCCAACGTGCTCTAGAAGGTGTAAGTCAACTACCCTGGCCAGCAAGATCTCCGGATCTGTCCCCCATTGAGCATGTTTGGGACTGGATGAAGCGTCGTCTCACGCGGTCTGCACGTCCAGCACGAACGCTGGTCCAACTGAGGCGCCAGGTGGAAATGGCATGGCAAGCCGTTCCACAGGACTACATCCAGCATCTCTACGATCGTCTCCATGGGAGAATAGCAGCCTGCATTGCTGCGAAAGGTGGATATACACTGTACTAGTGCCGACATTGTTCATGCTCTGTTGCCTGTGTCTATGTGCCTGTGGTTCTGTCAGTGTGATCATGTGATGTATCTGACCCCAGGAATGTGTCAATAAAGTTTCCCCTTCCTGGGACAATGAATTCACGGTGTTCTTATTTCAATTTCCAGGAGTGTATATGTACTATATATTCCAAAATTCCGTTCTTGTCATATGTATAGATTCGATTACCTGTATGTATCATTAGGCTATGCATCTTGATCACTAGATTAAATGTCATACATTTTATGTATCTCTCATGTCACTTAAACAATGTTATATGTACTTACTAGAAACTAAATGCTGCATGTAATATCACTTATTTCTTGACAATAATTTGTATATCATTTGTATCAGTTAAAGAAATTTTGAAAGGCCACTGAGTGCCAACAATTCTCCAGCTAAGAGTATATAAGATTACTACTGATGATTTCTATGCTACACTTATTTAATGTTTTAGTTTTACTGTTTGGCCTTTGAACGCCACAACATTACGTAAAGCTTCCTAGAATCCATATAAATGAATAACATAAAAAAATTTCTTGATCAACTGATTACGTCAAATCAAGTATATATCTATGTGAAACCTCTAATGAAATGCTCATGTGAGCTTAACTTACATATGTTATGGCACATAAACTCAACTTATACTTTATAATTATGGACTGATGTCAAAATGTAATTTTCACAAAATGTTGTAAGACTAAACGTATTCTTCAACCTCTGACCCAATTATCACCAACAAATGAGACTTTCCTATATCCTGCCTATCCTCATGGTCATGGAGCACTCTGAATTTTTTTGCACTAATTCTGCATTGATGCACAAATAAGGTATTCTACAAGAATATGGTGTTGACACATCAAGCTGTCCAACACACAGACAGAGATGTTACAGAGATGTTATTATGGACCTATTGCTTGGTGTACCAAATGTACTCCCAAATGGGCAAGATACAATATTAATACTACATTTCAGTAACTTGGCTACGACGATTAATACTTCAGAAAAGAGAACTTCAAATGGTCACACCACGTGTTGTGCCTCTGTGAACAGATACACACTTTTCAGTGCATCTATATGCAACCAAATATGCTACAACCATGATGCTATCCTTTCCATTCCACACCTTCTTCTTATAAAAGATACTAAAGACTTATACTAGACAATAATTTGAATTAACAGTGCGTGTGCAATTTATCTGATTCTTAATATTGATAACTACCTTTCTATGCTCAGTACTTATACAATTTGTCAATGATTTAATGTATACTATCTGTGTAAAACATATGTATATTCATTACCAAAACTCATTTTGTAAAATTATCTATTTGCAATATAAAAATTTGTTGCTCATGGCAAGTCCAGTTGAATCACCATCGCTGCCAAATTTTACCCCCCCCCCCCCACCCCCAGTGGAGGGTTGTGTAAGGAGTTCACCAATTGCTGGAGGAAATGTAATCTCCATGTATTGCTCACTTGCTAGAACAACAATTCACAGGCACTGCCTCCGACATAAAATATCTTTGCCCCGTCAAAAAAGAGCTACAATAGACTCACTGGTCAGAGCAGTCTCTGCCGCAGTTGCACTCACTCACTGCTATAGTGTAGTTGTAGTCCGTCACTGGTACAGCGCAGTTTACAGTTAGTAGTTTTTAAAGTCACAGCGCAGAACAAATTATAAAATCTTATTGTATGAAACTGAATAATAATTGCCATCAGCCGCAGAGCTGAGTGATACCATGGAATGAGATGACGATGACCGAATGAATAATTGTTAATATAATGAAAAATCAACAGTGTAATTAAGTCAACCATCTATTGTAAGTTATATTTTATTATTTTTACTGGCACGCGCGTAGTTAAGTCACTTGTCTGAGATGTTAATATGAATGTGTTTCGATCTTTTCTTTTGTGATTCGTCAGCACCAGGTGACCCAGAATTGTAATATATTCAGTTTTCCCGTGTAATGGATTATAGATCTTTATCAATAACGTAAAAAATTTTCAGAACATAATTGTTTTTACCAGTCAACTATAACAGTATAATTTCCTCTTAAGTCCCTGCAGTCCACATACAGTTTTTTTTTCTAAATTAAAATATTCCAGAATTTTCGTCAGATCATAGTTATGTTCTCTTTAGTAATCAGATGACCAGCCGTGCAGCTGTGTCACTAAGTAAAGTCAGTTGTTCTCGTAATTAAAATACCAGACAAATGTTAGCCGGTATTAGTAGATAGGCCGGCATTGCACTAATCTGTGTCATTTACGAGCATATATGTAGACAGCGTTATCCAGCGACACCATCACGAGGTAATAATTTTTCAGTTTATTTCTCACGGACGGATTCAGATTCATTTCACAGGGCCATGCGTAGCGCTGCTTACATCAAAATTTTTCAGTTTCTCATGAGCAAAATTTATCAGTTTTCGCACGTCAGTGTCTAATTATCAAAATTTATTTATTTTTAATTTTAACATTTTTTTTATTTGTTCAGGAAGGTTACACTTGGCGATATCTGGCCAGATCGTAATTCTTGAGAATTTTCCGAGAAGTAGTCAGCTATATATCTGCTTTTACTTATCTAGTGTTAAGTGCAGTTTGAATTTGGCGCAACACATTTTTTTAATTTGTCATATTGTTTCACAGATCATCGGCAAGTTGTTGCTCTTTGTTTTCATTGTAATTGCTCCATTTTGTGTCTGCTTTGCCTTTATTTGATTTTGTGTCCACCTTTGACTTATTAAAATGCCGCGAAAAACTGAAAACAGTATGCCGCAAAATACAATGATTGATAACGCCGATTTGAGTAGTTTAACTGACAATACTGTGTACAGTCTCACATATAACATCTCAGACAAGTGACTTAACTACGCGCATGCCAGTAAAAATAATAAAATCTACCTTACAGTAGATGGTTGACTAAATTACACTGTTGATTTTTCATTTTATTAACAATTATTCACTTGTTCATCATCATCTCATTCCATGGTATCATTTAGCTCTGCGGCTTATCACAATTATTATTCAGTTCCATATAATAAAATTTTACAATTTGTTCTGCACTGTGACTTAGCAACTACTAACTGTAAAACTGCGCTGTACCAGCGACAGACTACAACTACACTGCAGCAGCGAGCGACTCCAACTGCGGCAGAGACTGCTCTGACCTGCGACTCTATTGCAGCTCTCTTTTGACAGGGGCAACGATATTTTATGTCTCAGGCAGCGCTTGTGAATTGTCGTTTTAGCAAGTTAGCAATATATCGAGATTACATTTGCTCCAGCAGGATGGTGAACCCCTTACAATATGAAAGCAAGCCAGTTATTCCACCGATGCTCAATATTTCGTGAAAGCTTAGAATTTTATCACTGGTCAGTTTAATTCTCAGGCTTTGAAGAGTTTTAAAAGCCATGGACACTGTTTACATAAACTTGAGTATAAAATAACATAAAAGTCACGCTCAGGCTGCCCGGCGTACCAGACCAGCGTTTGTTAATGTGCCACGTGGTTTCGGTCACGTCTGGCTCATCTTGCTCCGCGAGCTTGTGCACGGCGTGTTAACCTGTGTTCCTTTAAAGGATCTCCATTGTCCCTTTTGGTCGCATCTTATTTTGGCCAATTGGCTTTCCACTACTTGCACCGTGTAGCTTTCCCCTCGGAATTTTTCCTTTTGGCCGTCGGTGTTCTAGCTAAATAAATATCCAAACCAAAGACTAATATGTGCTGCCGCATCCTGAACTCTGGGCAAACCAAGAGTGTTTAAATAAGCAACATACCGACAGAAGCTAGTACATACAATTAAGTACACAAGCTTCACTATCAGGTTAGGAGTCGATCTGAATTAATGTAGGAACAGGAGTACAACTTCAGAGAAACACGATCGCTATTGTACAGCATTTACTGTGATGACTGGTTTCAGCAAACTACGTTGCCATCATCAGATCTTCTTTTTAACTTTCAACCAAATGTTAAACCAAAGCATCTTCACGTATTCGTGTTTTTCGCTTGCTAGTATTAGTGCCCAAGTTATGCAATGAACATCGTGTCAAGTAAACGACATGATACATAATGTCACGTTGTATAACATGACACATGCCAGCATGTCAGTATTAGGGTTAAGGAGATCGGGGTCCGATTTTGATATCAAATTGATATGCAAATTAATTAAATTGATCACCCCCAACCTGGATGGCGTCATGTGTTTTCCTCATTCTGCACGTAGGTGGTCCGTCCCTCCGCCTTCCCCTACTCCACCTACCCTATTGACAGGAATTTCGAAAATTCGTGGGAATTCCGAGTTTTGGTGGGAATTTCGTTGTCACAGGGCTGTGCTTACATCCCACCCCACCTGGGAAATGGAGGGAAATTAAAAATGACAGTGTAGTGTCTACGAAGCCTGCATACTTGGCTCGCAAGACAATCAAACAAGTGATATTAATGAGTTTTATTAAAATATGAAAATTACAATACTTAACTTGGGCAATTACACAGATGTGTCAAACCAAAGGGCGACATACACGATAATCAATCTTCTTCAGTGCAGACAATCCCAAGCCTGTGCTACATAGAGAGTACAAGCGAAGTGACCGGCATTGACGCTGCTATCGAAGTCGCTAATCTTGAAGCTGCTATTGAACTGGGCCGTCACCAGTCCGTCGTGGAGTTTATGTCCTCTTCACACAGGAGCTGCTGCGGTCGCGTTGCCCTCTTGCAGGGAGGTCCAGTCAGCGAGCAACTGGCTGACTTTTTCTCACAACCTTCTCTTCCCTGTTGTTCCCAACAGGACTGCTGGCACTTGACTTTATGCTGTAACAGACATTGCCCTATCCGGAATTCAAACCCTGGTCCTCCTGGACGGAAAGCACAAGTACACCCCAAACCTCATGTAAACTGCCCAGGTGTAGGCGTGGAAAATTTGGTTAGTGCACTATATTTATATGTTCCTATTGGTCAATAGTGCAACAACGGTTACTACAATGACTGCATCAGTAACTGACCACGTGGCCACAAATGTGGACAGGGAAAAATGTCATGTAGCTGTAAAAGATCTTGCACTATCAGACCATCTTTGTCAAATAACAACAGTAAAATCAGGCATCGAATCATTCTCTAAGCTACAAGCCTACAAACGACATCAATCTGAAATCACAACAAAAGATTTTTCAAAAGACAAAACAAAGCTGGAATGAAGTGTATAAGGAAACCAATGGGAATATGAAATTCTCTTAATTCTCCTCATTATTTAACTGAACTTTGAAAAGGCATTTTCAAAAGTATGCATATCAGTATCACCATCTCACAAAAACAGATGGATAACAGCAGGTATTAAGAAGTTTTCCCAACCATTTAAATACCTCAGCTCCATGAAAAGGAGTCACAGTGAACCTGTATTCTTAAATTTCTAGCATAGATACATAAAGACCTCTAGGATGGTGATGATTGCTGCAAAAAAGTCATTTAATGACAAAATAATATATAATGCAGAGAATAAAAGCAAAACCGTCTGGAATGCTATAAAAAAGGAAATGGGCAAACAAACGCGGCTAACATAATACTAAGGGAGGGGGGTAAGGTAATAAATGATCCACAACGCTTAGAAAATTATATAAACAAGCATTTTTCAAGTATAGCAGAGAAGTTACACAAAAAAAACCCAAAACAAATACAACACCTGTAAATAACGCTGCTCTAAATACAATGAAGTTATTTCCAACCACAGAGAATGAAGTCAGTAAAACTGTTCAAAAACTAAAAAATTAGAAAGTCAGTAAGCTTAGATAATGTACCAGTGTGTGTACTTAAACAATGCATAAAGATTATGCAAGGCCCCTTAACAAATATTATGAATGAATCTTTCACATCAGGGACATTTCCAGAGCGGTTAAAAGAGGTAAGAGCTGTAACTTTGCTTAAGCAAGGTAAGGCAGATATTTATGAGGGTGCTGCTGGATTCATTTATGATATTTGTCTTGATGTCAATGTCCGCACACAGAACTACGTTCACCTTTGTACTTAAGACTTTATCTAGAACTTCTGTTAATTTATTGAAAAAGTGTCCACACTACCACTGGAAGCTCTATACTCACACAAAATGATTAATTTCTTGGTGATATGTAGCTGATATTTCAAAGTGTTTGTCTTCATTTACTGTACTGATGTCATGTCTTGATTTGAACTGTGTTCCTTTTCTGATATAAATGCATCATCTTCTACCCTCTGAAACAGTTCTGCTGTAAGAGTTTACCCTTTCATGTAATGATAATACTACACGTTGGATTTCTGTGTTGCGACACCGGTGCTCAGTAATACGAACTACTGTGCAGGTCAGAGATTGGAGCTCAACTTCTAGTAATTGTATTTTATTTTTTTATTGATTGCATGTTTTGATGGAGGATTGTTAAGTCTGTGAAATGCCCCATGTTACTCTTTCTAATGGTTTGTTTTTCTTTGTGACATCACAAATATCGGTGCTAATTATACAACTATATGCATAGCGCTACACAATAAATCCCTAAAATCACACTACACTTAAAAATTGATGAAGCCATACATCTAGTGATATCCTGCTTAAAAAAGTTCATAATACCACTCGAAAATAGTGGCAGATGGAATCAAACCCTACCCTTCTCCTACAAGCTTTTGGGAAAATGTCTAGGTACTGAGAGGTTCCATGCCCTCTCTTGCATGTCTCCTCTCATTTTCTTCAATTTTATTAATGTTCTATGTCATTGCACGGTATTAACAGATCGAATAAGGTTATTGTACTGAGAGTATTTGTACTGAGAGCTCAAAAAACACTTTTAACTTGATTCCTAAACATGTTGTTTTACTTCCCTGGGTGGCCTGTGCGAGGCAACCATCGGAGGACGCGGCACACTGCGTTTCCTGTTGGGGGGCTGCATTTCCCTGAAGTCTGAGGGGTTCGTACAATAGGCTTAAGCGCCTGGCGGAACGACTGACGTCGGTCGAGTTTCGCCTATTGTAAGCAGGGCGAAACGACCTGCGAGACGTCTGAGTGTCGCCGCAGTTTATGTGTTTACCATTCCGGCACGTCCGGAATGAAGATTCCTGGCATCACTGACTACATTGTCCTCATGATTCTGAGAATACTTGTGGACTGTGCCTTTCTGGGTGGCGCCGGATGGCCGGTGGTCTAGGCAGGTTGTTTTCATAGCCGGTCAAACGGCAAGTTCAGTGCTCTCAGCTTAAACTGAAGCTAGTTTACGTCATAAAGCCCAGCTCGAAATTGGAGGGAACAGTCGCTATTGGCACGAATTATGCTTTGATACAGTGTGAGGGAATTTTGGAATCATAACTGAATGTTGATTGGCAGTTTTCGAGGAGAGTAGGGAGTAGAGCAACGTTGGCTTCGCTCTTGCATTGTGCAGGCAAGAATTCGGGATCTGATCCTCGTCGGAGTCGGACGGTCTTGCGACTTGGTCGCTCGTTTTCGGAAGAACTTAGAATTCTCGGACAGCCTTCGCGGCCAGGGGTTGAGAAAGAGTTGCTGCACGGCAGAAGGCGGCGCCCGCATCGTAAGGACGCTGCCTACCGACGACGTGCTGCAGATTTCAGTACTGGTACAGTATTCTGCGGCTCCAGTATTGTAGGACCATATAAATTTTATACTGAATCCCTCAGCAGTATGAGCGTTCGCTTTGCTACAAGTCCACCTTGCCTGTTTCTCCATGTGATCCCATTTGAGCTCTCACTACTAATTGCAATACTGCTATTCGATTCATTAGTACCTCCAGTCATTATCGTCAATCTATTGCTTCACAGAGAGTAGGAGCCCCTGGTTCTCGAGCCAACTCTTATTCTCATAATATTTCAGTATACCATATCGTTTAACCTACTGTGTATGTCGAAAATCATGTGCACTTATGTTCTGATATATAATAAATCTCACTGTAATATTTAATCCGCGTATCATTTCGTTGATAAAGGCAGAATCCCATTTCCTGTTGTTTATTATGATAAAGTTCTCTTTTTGGAGTATATTACGATTTTTATTAAATTATTGTGAGTGTGCACTCCTTATTTTACCAACTAGCAGGGTCTACCATCATTTCCTTCCGTTACCGTTGTGCGCATAATTAATTAGCTGGTAGATAAGGAGGGGGTCGAGCGCATGTGTCATTCTCCAAGCAAATTCTTCTCCACCCCGGCACCTCGCAGTACTATATTTATTGCCGGCCGCGGTGGTCTAGCGGTTCTAGGCGCGCAGTCCGGAACCGCGCGACTGCTGCGATTGCAGGTTCGAATCCTGCCTCGGGCATGGATGTGTGTGATGTCCTTAGGTTAATTAGGTTTAAGTAGTTCTAAGTTATAGGGGACTGATGACCACAGATGTTAAGTCCCATAGTGCTCAGAGCCATACTATATTTATTTATGTTTTTACTTTTTTGGTGGCAAATATTTTCAACTGACAAGATTTTGGGAATAAGTGTATTACCTGTAAGCACACAGCTGAGGACTATGTCTATTGCTGTTTGACATCGGAGTTTGCTACAGACGCCTGCTCGACAATCAATCACACTGCAGCCCAGGTAATCAAAGCCAATACACTCTACCACAACTGAAGGAGAATGCTTCACTGTTACACATACTGGGGAAAACCATCGTCTCAAGAGACTGCAGAGGGGGAGACAGTTGAACGTATTTTCTCCTCGATGTATGGACAAGAACTAGCAAAATTATAACCTCCACTCAGCCATCCCCTGCCCTCCCTCCTGGCCTCCATCTATGGTAGGGAGACAGGTCTTTCAAACAGTCTACTTCTACTGTGGGCCTCGTGGTTTTTCTGTGGTGTATTGTCCTTCCGCCGACGGACGAGAGGCAGCCGGCCCGCCTTCAGGTGACAATCCAACATCGACACTTCACCAACACAAAACGATGTAAAGCCAACTAAACAATACAAGGTAAATGAGGACCGTCCCAAGTGCACCTTGTTTGTTCATCTAAAATGTAATGGCTCTGCCCCACCCCATGAGATAGCACAACAGGACTGAGAGTTCTGTAGAGTGTATGACCGAAAATCATGTGACCAGAAGTGCCAACGTCTTGGATCCATAGAGTATAAAACAAGACCTGGCAGCCGCAGCTTACCAGTCTTCCGTGTAGCTAAACGGGTTCCTACAAAGTGGTAAAAGTCCCTCAGCTAGTAGGGAGGAAGACAAGACCAACAGACGAACGTTTCGGCTTGTTGTTATTATTGCAGTCCCTGGATAATCTGGCTGCTGACATTGCAGTAAAAAATTACACCGAAAATGGTATACTGCTTAGCGCAAAGAATGTAAATGTGGTTACACCTATTACAGAACCGCTTTTCGGTAACATTATGGTTGTTAAATTCTGTGACGAAGTGTACTGTCAAGAAAAATTTGAAATAGGACGCTCTGTAATTGTGTGGCTCATTTAACTATTATCTAGATAGTAAATTCTCGAATTCTGTCACTGCATGACATGGTGTCAAGGCGAAGCTGCCTTGTTTCCTCCAGGGAACGACGGTGTGACTTCTGGGTGTAAGCGAGATAAAATCGGCAAGAAAACACTGCAAATTATCTCGATGAAATATAAAAATCCTGTGGTTATACCATATAAAGTGGAATTATCTCACATTAAAATCGATGGTCTAATGGAAGAGCTCTATGGAATATTGCAAAAGTTCCGTGTAGACGATTATTAGCTTTAGGATTTGGACGCAACGCAAGACTTTGCCAGAAGTTTTAATAAAATGGAGTTGTGAGACTACTTAATATCAAACCACGAATTCTGCACGGAAGGAGATCGCCAGGGAAAGAGAAATGTGACTGTGGACAACGATAAGACCGTTGAAATAGACTGCCTAATGTGGTTTGCTCCAACTGTAGATTAAAGATATGTAACAAATTTATATGTAAAAACACCAAGTCCTGGAGTGAGTAGAGATATTGGTAACCATATTATAGATTTTATAAAGTGTACTGACATGCGACTATGAGAAACTTTTAGGTCTTCCTTGGCTAAGCATCATGTCATTACCAAGCTGAAGGCTACAATCCGCAGAGTAGCTCGTGTATTCTACCCTCTGGAAAAGTGTTCACATCTATTAGATGCCAACAAACAGCATTTACAGTGTACTCCACTTTACTCTGTGCCAATTGCGTCCATGTGGCGTCAATTAACAGAATAGCTATTGTGTTGTGTTTAATAACGTCCTGCAGTTCAGATTATCAAGCTGGGAAAAGCTCATTAGCTATGTTCTCTCTGTGTACAGTTTTAATTATGTGCCTATAAACTACGTGGAGATTCTTAATTCTGACTCCAATAAAGACGATATAAGCATTATACAGAAGTGTTGTGTTAAAGCAGGAGAAACTTCTTTTTCTCAATCTAGAACATTGTTCTCGAAATTCCAACTGATATTGACATTGCTGAATTAGGACTGGTAGACACAGAAAACGTTTCACCACAAGTCCTAAGAAAAAAAAAACACTGGGCAGTGGGTCGAAGAGTCTTAAACCCTTCCCCATTAAATGAATTACACCTTACTTAAATTTAATGTGTTATGCACACAGAAAAGGAAACTGGATACGAAGGAGGACATCAAAGTAAAGGAAAGAAAACTGGAGTATATGGAAAAGACAATAGCCATAAAGGAAAAAGATAAGCAGCAAATGGAAAAGGAAGAAGCTATTGCGGATGAGCAGGCCAAGTTTACGTATGGTTTTAAACATACTTTATGGATACATCTGGGTACATCTGGAGAATAAAAGATAATAGAATAGTGGTAAGTAAAGAGTGGTAGTGAAGAGTAGTGGTAAGTGGCCATATGTTGGAGTACTGGCCTCAAACGGCGGATTGGAGTATGTTTACTACGTTAAAGGAAGCACAAAAAATCTGCTTATCGAACTCCATTCCTCCTTGGATCTGCATAGAAAAGAATGGTTACATTATATGGTGGCCTTGATGTCATTCACTAACCAACAGAAAATCCGTTTACAGAGCTTAAAACCAATGGAATAAGAATCTTTCATGGCAGTTCAATTGCAAAAGCTGTAAGCTTAAAGTTCAATACTGAAGGATGTGAAGCAGAAGAACTGGATGCCTACACCCAGAAAGATGTGGAATGTTATAAGAACAGTGTTATGCCGGAAATATGAGGAAAAATTAAAATCCCCAAATGCTCTCGTCTCGAAGAATTGCCAGAAGGAGCAGAACTAACTGTTGAAGTCAAAAAGAGGTAGTTTACAGGAAAAAAAATTAGATACATACTGGAATTCGGGAACATACCTTCTCTGTATTTGCCAAATTACTGTATGGAGAAAGAAATAGATGATTCAAAAGTGAATTTAAGTTATAAGATAAAAATGGAATTAGACATTATTAAAACTACACCGAACAATAATAAGGAAAGAGTTGTTTTTTGTATGTAAATGTACGTGCAAAAGCTAGTAAAGATTTTGTGCTAGAATATTTGCTTGCCTTATTCGCTAACCTACAAAAATCCTAAGATATTTCATATATAGAGCGATGCATATGCATGTATTTCGAATGATGAAAGTAGGCAGTCAGGTGACCTTGAAAATTAGTTAAAACTAGGTAGTTGAAAGTATAATAACCCCCTTTTTTAATCTATAAGAGTGTAAGACTCTAATACTTCTAATCAGTTGCAGATTAAATTCGTGATTGTGTTGCAAGGGGGTTGGTCACGGACTTTATCCTATGAATGTAAGAACACTCTGTGATGCCCATCCACACGTGGGAAGATGGCCAGTCGCAATCGTTAATTCTGCACTGTGGCTGATGCGCTGGAAATATGTAGATAATCTAATTGTTTCGGTATAGGATGCTGCCTGGTATTCTTTGATGTATATGGCCTAATGGATGCACTGCTCAGTCATCTACTGCATTCACAATCTAGTGTATGGTACTTGCGAAGTAATGGAGAGCTGATTTAGCGATGACACACAAATTGGGAAGCAATTGGCTGTGTCATTGCCCAGCACTGAAATTACAGAAAAACTGATAACATTGATAAAACTGATTGCGCTATCATCTGTGGGGCGTATTGCAGTACATCATCTCATATCAAAGGTGTCTTTCCCCCCTCATCTGTCCATTCGTACTCTGTTGATTGCCACATAATGACTGACTGACCCACTTAGCTGAGGTGGAGAAAGCCTTCGCAGAACTCTGGATTCCTGCTACGTGTCACTGTGGAGCGTGGAATTAAATGTAAAGATCATAATCATTCCGACAGTTGTTTGGAAGTGTTCCTCACTGCATTAGACTCGTCCTGTTTCCATATGCTGCAATGCCCTCCACATTTTTTTTTTCACCAATAAGATAACTACACGTCTTTTGATTTCTACTACTTCGCACGTATTATGAACAGCACCTTCTGGCAATGGTCAACACTGGGACATGACTGCAAAATGAGGAAACAATACCCTTTGATGTGGAACACCAAGACATCAGCTACCAATTCACTGTGGAAGATGAGATTAACTGTATAGGTCATCACCTTCAGGTAGCTGTTGGAAGTGCCCTACAGTGTCGCAAAATCTTCCAGTTTCCATATGTTGCAATGTTCCCCACATTTTTGTTAATGAGAAACATCGCCTCTGTGTTTTATTTCTGCCACCCTGTGACTCGTGGGAGCAGAATGGTTTGCATCATGCGATGTTCAGCTTTCTGTGAGACCCAGTGAATCGAATGTGTTAATGTCGGTTTAGCAGCTGACACAGACTTTGAAGTCATGGTAGAAAAACAAAGTGTACGGTGGTGTATAGAGCTGCCGTCATACACTGCTTAGATGTGTTACAGCTGAAAACAATGTATTAAGGTGCTTATTAATGAACAATACAGGAACCCTTTCTTGTGATTGACAGTCTGGTTGATATGGTCTTCCTCCAGTACAGTCAACAAAACTACAGTCGACAAAATTTTAAGCACATCTGCTGAAGTGACTTCGACCTCTGGCCACCCGCGCAAAAGGAGCGATACATGTATATGTAACATGCTCAATGTCAACACAAAGACTGAATTTTTTTCGACAAATCAGAAGAGCGAGACATGGTAAAATCTTATAGGAGGTTCTGCTACATGGATCAGTATATCTGGTTTAAGTTTGGCTGCATATAGTACTCTCAGAACTACAACGATTTTGCTCATAAAATTAATAGTAATCAGCTATATGTACTCCCGTGGATTCAAGACTGCTTTTATTATTATCAGTATGATAAGTTGTTTGAAAATAGGCGTTACTGCAAGTCATATGCTATTTCATATTTCTCTAATTATAATGTAGAGACCACTTGAATTTCAGTGTATTGGAAGAGACAGATGTGGTAAAATCTGATAGGAGGTTCTATTACAGACAGGCTCTCACGATTTGTTTCGTAAAGGCCAGTGTGTATACCATTGCACTGGTAAAACTGGACATGCCATAGTGTACAAAACAGAAACATCCTCTTGAATTATAGCGTGTTTTTGTTGAATGTAAGATGATTGTGTTTCTTCCGACATGCGAGCAAAAGGCGTGAATGGCTGTATTCTGTAATGTTATTTCATTTTTCTGAATTTTTTGTAATACACACGTGAAAGACAGTTTATTTACAGACACTGATATGAACACGAGAGGTACTCTCAGACTGTGTAATTTGACCATCAAGCTGAAAGAAATTGCTTAAAATAGATTTTTTTCTTCAGATTTCAAATTATCGATATAACAAGGACATTCTGTGGTGATCAGTAGTTTTCACAGCAAAATAGTGAAATTTTTTCCCTGATTTTGGGCAGGGTGGACACAGATAGGTGGTGTACAGCCAGACCTCTGCAGTCTGGTCATCTGTGACTGGGTGTGGTCTGTAGTTCTTCTCACTTCCTCGTATGTCGCAAAATAATGAGATGCAAATTGTATCCTGCTCATAAAACTAAAAGTAGACGGACTGTGCCTATTTTCGTGGAAAGTGGACATTTATTATCGTCACTGTTGTGTTTTCCTTTTTAATAGATGCTCCCTTATAGGAGGTGTGTTGACATTAAAAACAACTGTGGCAGTGAATTGTTTTCACCGTCAGAAGGGCGTGTTCTAGCTGTCAGAACTACTAGAGGGGAGGTGGCCGTGTTCTGTAGGAGGTCGCAGATGTGCTCTTAGACAAACAACCCATGGTCAAGACAGCTGTCATTTATCTCGCTTTTGTTCTGAGAGACACTGGCTTTTTGGTCTGTTGTATGTGTAGCTTCTGTCGGCGTCAATAGCACTGACTACCCAGCCATGTGTTCATTGGCCACACATTGAACTGAAGATTCCACAACCAGATTGGCGGGAGGCTGCTTGGGGAACTGCAGTCAGTATAGGCAGTTAGCTACCTGTTTTCCAGGAAACGGACGTTCGGAAAAGCGATCTTAAGAGTTTTCCAGAATTTCGATGTTGTTCCATGGAAGGGGGGGGGGCAGGAAAAACGTTTAATAGGGTGCATGAAGCATCTTGTTCTTGTCTTTTCTATGTCTGTGACTGATTTCTGCAGACTAGAGACAGTATAGCAATGCTCCAGACCATCAGAGACAAGATATAACAGGCCTCTATCCCTGCTTATGGTGAGGAGATAGGGGGATGATAGGTGGAAGGGGTGGGGGGGGTGGAAGACTGGCTACATTTTGATTAGTGTATGAGGGCCCATTGAGGGGGACACAGCTGCAACTGCCGCCGTTCTCTGCTGATGCAATCTTTTGTCCCAACAAGTTTCCCAAGTACATCTGTTGCAGTATTTTGATTACAAGTGCTGTTACTTTTTAATGATAATTTCCATGGGTAATTATAACAGTGAAGCATTTTCCATCAGTTGTGATAACATGAATTGACTTCGATTACCTGGGCCACAGGATGATTTTCGAGCAGACGTCTGTAGTGAACTGACATCAAGCAGAGACAGGAACAGTCCTCAGCTGTATGCATACAGGTAATACACTTATTAACTCCTTTCTGTCAACCACAAGCATCTCGTCATTTCAGAATATTTCCCGCCAAAAAAATAAAGATAGTACCTATCACTCCATCCCTCTTCCTCCATCTAGTAACCGAGCGAGGTGGCGCAGTGGTTAGACACTGGACTCGCATTCGGGAGGACGACGGTTCGATCCCGCGTCCGGCCATCCTGATTTAGGTTTTCCGTGATTTCCCTAAATCACTCCAAGCAAATTCCGGGATGGTTCCTCTGAAAGGGCACGGCCGACTTCCTTCCCCATCCTTCCCTAATCCGATGAGACCGATGACCTCGCTTTCTGGTCTCCTTCCCCAGACAACCCAATCCAATCCACCTAGTAGGTGAATGGCACAGTTTGAGTATGTCTGCCACTAGTTTTGAGTGGTATTGTAAATTTTTTCCCCAGCAGGATAACACTAGTTGTATAGGACCGTCAACTATTGAGCTGTACTGCTACACTACGCATATAGTTGTGTAATTAGAACCGATCTTTATGAGTAATTGTGTAATTAGAACCGATTTTTAAATCAGTTTCCCAATCAAGGTAAATAAAGTACACTAACCTAACATTTCTCCTCTGCTTCTGAAAAGTGTTTGGAGAGTTGGGAAGGGGGGGGCACTTGGCCTTTTTGTCCAGGACTAGGATTTGGGACCCAGAAAGTGCACCACATTCTGAGTTTCCCGCCAGTTTCCATGTGGCGAGTGGAGTAGGACGTCAGCACAGCCTAGGGACAAATAAATTCCTATCAAAATTCGAAATTGCGGCCAAAATTCCAAATTCCTGCAAATTGGGTAGGTAGGGGAGAGGGAGGGGTGAGAAGCAGGGAGGAAAACGCATGACGTCATCTGAGAGGGTGGCGGTGGGTGGCGGTAACTAATTGATCAGTTTAATTAATTTGCATTTAAATTTATATCAATTTGATATCAAAATAGCACTCATGCTGCCCTTACCCTACTACTCATGTCATGTTCACTATGGCTGGTGAATCTAATGGATTTTGGTCACAGCATAAGGGACTTTAGCCCATAAATTGCAAGATGTAGGTAGTGCCTACCCACTACTTATTTGCCGTTTTCTAGCTGTGAAAGGAGCATGTTTCATTGTGGTTCTAACTTTTACACTACTATAATTTTGACATTAGAACACCATAGCTTGGAAACCGATATAGATTTTCGTTGACACAGGCGACAATTGATCAGGTATAGAGTCTTTTGCCTTTCGAATCACGTGCCTTATGTAGTGGCTAAAGATAAAGCTTTACAAACCAACAGAACGACTGTTAATTATATGTATCTGTGTTTACCTTTTTACTACATTTGAACCGATTCGCGCACGTCTGAAATATAGAGTGGAGCACGTAAAAAAATCATAACAAAAATTTTTTTCACTTAAAATCCGAATAAAGCTAGATTTTTGAAATCGTGTTTTCAGTCATACCGTGAGAACGTATTTGTTCATTATCTGATTCACTTTAAGCCGTTTCTGTACTTTCAGTTGACACAGGAACGTATTTTACGTGCTACATTTAGCTCGACTTTAAACCGTGGTGTCTCGACAATAGGTAAAGATTATTGGATAAAAAATTTAGTTTTGACTTTATCCATTTATCTAACATCATGCAAATTTGATTCGACTTGTACGTTTGAAATATAGAAAAGGTGCGTTTCATAAACCTCTCAGACCAACGTGTTTTTTTGCATATTTTTGCAGGTAAACTCCGAACTGCCTACATAAAAATGGCGCCATTATCTGAGAATTAACTTCAGCTAATTAAAATATTTTGCAAAAGGAATTATTCGATTCTGACTATTTGCGTGGGCGCCAGCCTTGCTTAATATACCATAACATAGCTACACTAGATGTGGGAATGTCAATACGAATGTCCTTTGGTCCGGACTAAACCAAAAACTATTCACCCCATGTTCTTCAAATAGGAACCGAGCACCAAGACTCTCCCAAACGGCGATTCTGCGCGCGGCTTTCTCAGACATATTTCTTCAGTGTTTCGTAGCTGTAATGATAAATTATGTGAATGAGTGGTATCTGTTCTGTAGGACATGTACAAAGAATAGATACCACGCAGAATCCGCAGCTGCAATACATTTTACGGAAATTAGAGAGCGGGGGAGGGGGGGGGGGAGAAAGAAGAGGAAAGGTAAGGAACTATTGATGTCAACTACAAGGGGATCTTATGCGGAATCAGCGGCGACCCGGGTTCGAATCCTAATAGTGCACACATTTTCAGTCGTCGCCGATGATTTCACACGAAGTACCGATGCAGCAGACATCAATACTTCCTAACCTTTCCTTTTCTCTGTACCGCGTCTTCCTTTAATTTACATTCTAACGATAAATGCTAGCCTGCGACTTTGTGGCAGATTAAAACCTTATGCCGTACCTTTGCCTTTCCCTGGTACGTGTTTAGCACTTGAGCTATGCAAGCACGACTCACGATCCGTCCTCACAACTGCACTCCCACCAGTATCACGTCCCATACGTTCCAAATTTCACAGAAGTTTTTCTGCGAAACTTGAGTGACTAGCATTTCTGGAAGAAAGGATACTGCGGAGACATGGCTTAGCTACAGCCTGGGTTATGTTTCCAGTATGAAATTTTACTCTGCAGCGCAGTGTGGCCTGATATGAAACTTCCTGACAGATTAAAATTATGTGCCGGACTGAGACTCGAAGTCGGGAGATTTGCGTTTCACAGGCAAGTGCTCAAGCAATATTTGTGTCTTTTTTTATCAGGCAAGTGCTCAAGCAATATTTGTGTCTTTTTTTATCAGATTGACTTCATGCTTTCATGAACGATCAGATGACCATAGTCAAAATCATTGCGTAATATGAACTGCTAATTGAGAAGGCAAATACTTATTAGCAATAAAACAAGAGAAAGAAATTGTGAGTAAGCAGGAAACTAACTTAATATCTACTGTTTCTTTATTTTATTTTCTTAGTTATTAATTTTTTTTTAAATTTTATGTGTGTATAAGGAAGGAAAGTGGACAAAACAAAGGTTTGCCTGACTGGTAACAGATACAGGAAGGAATCAAAGACCACAGCGGAACTCAGCCAACGCCCTGTCGATTAACTACAAGAATATATTTGCAAAAAGCGCTCGATAAGGTGGGAGCCGCGGCCACTCTCAATGCGCAGTCCCCAGAAATTGGTGAAACGTAGTAACGTAGTAACCCAGGAACCAGACAATAATATCCATTTTCGTCTGAGGGCAAGAGGTACCACCGGACGAATAAGAAATTCATCCGAAAATGTGGATTGAGGCCCTCGCGTCAGAAAAACCAAGTGTCGACGAATCCAGCGCCAATACTCCCGTCTATAAGAGACCAGCTTGTGAAGTAAGGTATGAATGTTATGACATTCGTCACACGGATCAGCAGGAGAGGGCCTACGCGGGAAAGACGGCCGCTAGTCGGTATCAAACAATGAATGGCCCTATATCACAACGAAACAAACTCCATCGGTAATGCAGGAAGAGTAAGATTTCGTCAGACAGTTATCCAGGATGTTGAAGGGGGTGCTATTTCAACGGGCGAGGGACAAGATGGTTGACCTCAACGGGATAATAAGTCTCCGGTAGTGAGGTGCGTCTTCGAAAGGATCTCAGCACATAATAAATTAAAAATTATAGAATATTCGCAGATATTTCGCAGTTTAGGTTTAATCCGTCCAACATCAAAGGGAGGGGACAGGCTGACCGGCTGAAGACAGGCGTTTAAACGAGATTAATGGAATACGGCAGCTGTGTACATATTAAGACACTGCGCCGTACAAACGAGATGGACGCCTTCATTTTAGTGTCGGAAAGACCTAAGCGTCAGAACTTACGGAGCCCGGCAAACACCTCATACTCGCCACAAAAATCGACCGAATATTTTTTTGAATCCTTGCGGGAAGCGAGAATATCTGAGCAATGTAAGGTGTCAAAGACACACACTTGGTGAAGGAGGCTAAGGGAACGGCTTTCGAGGTCAAGAATCGCTCATTGAGCACGAGTGCCACCACTTTTTTTTTTTTTTTTATTGCGATGTGCTATGATCCCTAAAGCCTTGTGGCGATCGACCAAGCAATTACCACTTGGTTAAAGCCCAACAACGGTAAGATCGTGGATTTGCGATCATTAATGTGGGCTCCAGCAAGACAACAAAAGAAATTTAAGGTATCCTTGAGGCCCGAAATGTCTTCGGCATTTCGCACTGAAACCGTGACATCATCGCCGTAAGCGCAGACCGAGAATCGTTCTCCCAATACAGTACATCCAAGTAGCTGCATGGCAATATGCCGAAATAAAGGTTCTAAGAAGAAAACAAAGAGTGACGTGGATAAGGAGTTTCCCTGGGATGAACCTCGCCAGATAGAAATCCGGGGAGTAAGGTGACCGTTCAAAACCATTAGGCAACGATACCATTGAAAATATTGGCTAGAATCTGGCATGCGTCGTGAGTGACTCCAAAAGCGGTCAATACACTCTTTAAAAACTGTGGCTGACACGGTCAAATGCCTTGTGTGAGTCTAGAAAAAGCAAGGCACCCGAGATATAAGTGGCCACAGCCGCCAGACCCCGCCGCTCTTACAGCACCAAAACGCATGGGAGTTTTACAAATTTTTATATTTGCTGGCAGCGCCCACCATTCCACAATAGTCGAGTATGGTGCTTTTGCACGGGAGCAATAGGTCCTTGCTTCTTGAATGACAACACCAAGGAAATGGTCTCTTAAATAGGCTATCTCGACCATCCAGGGAATACGATAGAACTTTACCGTCTGCAGCACATAATTGTGATGGCTACAGTACAATGATCAGTGAAACAGGCGGGCATCAGGTCAGTGTCCAAAAAATCCACGCACAAGAATATGAAAGGTAAAAAGTATCAAGTCAGCTGCTAGAGTTGGCAGTAAAATAAGTACGAGGGTTGAAACTTAAATAGTGGCAACTATTTATTCACAACCGATGCAAAAGAGTTACACGTTTGAACCTGTTACTGTCCTTCAAAGTAGTCGCCATCGTTGTGTAGAACCCGTTGTCAGCGATGTGGAAGGTGTAGTATACCGTTAGCAGAGCCTGTTCTCTTGATGGTGCGAATGAAGCGGTCTACTGGCTGTCGAATCTATGGAACAGTTCTGAAGCGAATGCCACGAAGTGATTTCTTCATCTTCGGAAACAAATCAAAGTCACAAGGACTTAAGTCCGTGGAGTATGGTGGATGGCACAGTATTTCCCAGTCCCATCGACCGAACACAGCAGTCACAGCTTGCGTTATATGCGCCCCCGCATTGTCGTGCAAAATGATTTGTGGGTTGCGCAGAAAGTGTCTCCGCTTCTTTCGCAAAGCTGATTGCAGGTGATGCTCCAAAATCGAACAGTAATACTGTGCATTGACGGTCTGTCGTGGAGGAACGTAATGCGGTAGGATAACACCTTCTCAATCGCACACGAAAATCACCATAACTTTCACTATAGTGGGGCTCTGACGCACTTTCGACTTTCGCAGAGCCGGCCGCTGTGGTCTCGCGGTTCTAGGCGCGCAGTCCGGAACCGCGCGACTGCTACGGTCGCAGGTTCGAATCCTGCCTCAGGCATGGATGTGTGTGATGTCCTTAGGTTAGTTAGGTTTAAGTAGTTCTAAGTTCTAGGGGACTGATGACCACAGCTGTTAAGTCCCATAGTACTCAGAGCCATGTTTTGACTTTCGCAGCCACCCATAATGACGCCATTCGTTGGACTGGCGTTTCAGTTTTGGCTCGTACGATTTGGCCCATGTCTTAAGCAGTGTTACGATACAGCTTAAGAAAGCCTCTCCTTGGCGCTCATACCGCTCCAAGTGCGAGTGAGCAGCGTCGTAACGCATCCATCTCTGCATCTCCGTCAAGTTATGCGGAATCCAACGTGATGCAATTTTTCGCAAGCCCAGGCGTTACTTCAGCATACGAAGCACATCGTGTGCTCTAATCCGGTTTCGTGGGCGAGCTCACGAATCGTATAGCGTCTATCACTGTCCGCTAACGCGGCAACAGCATGCACTTCTTCACAGACGCTAGGACGACCTGCCCGATCCATGTCAGCCACAGTTTGCCGACCTTCGTTGAAGGCTTTTACCCAACGTGCCACTGTTTTGTACGGCAACGCCGATTCCCCGCACGCCTCTTGAAGACCTTGATGACACTGTCATGCTGTACAACCTCTGGCACATTCAATCTTGATCCAACTCCGTTGTTCCTGTTTCGAAAACAAAGTGACACCGTTATGTTAGACCGCTCGCTCTCAAGTGACTGTGTTTCATCGATTGTGGCCGGCCGAGGTGGCCGAGCGGTTCTAGGCAATTCAATCTGGAAACGCGCGACTGCTACGGTCGCAGGTTCGAATCCTGCCTTGGGCGTGGATGTGTGTGAAGTCCTTAGGTTAGTTAGGTTTAAGTAGTTATAAGTTCTAGGAGACTGATGACTGCAGGTGTTAAGTCCCATAGTGCTCAGAGCCATTTGAACCATTTTTGAACCCTAGATTGTGAGCAAGCCGGTGACGTGGGGCGGGCCAGTCCATTTGCTCGGAGGTAAGGCAGGTATTTCGACAACGTGTGCTGTCAGTGGCAATAGTAGATTCGACTTCACAGTGTCTCCACAGCAGTGTTGCCACTATTTAAGTTCCAACCTACGTATGTCGGACAAGTATGGGATACAGACAAACACATGCGTCACGTACGTGCGAGGAGCGCACCATGTCATCGAGTTCTTTACTAAACCTAAAATTAGGAGACTGATCCACCAGCCGCAGAACACAATTAAAATCACCACCCAATAGGCTATTTGTAGCGGATTTAAGAAATAAGAAAATGATTTTCTCTTTGTAGAAACGCGCACGTCCCATAGAACGAACAGAGTCGGGAGAGGAATAGAGAAGTAAAGGGAGGTCACAGAAGGTGTGTCCTATACCCCTATCATCATCGAGAATTTTAAAATTTCTTAATGGAATTCCTTCCCTATAAAACAAGGTTAGGGCCTGTAGAAAGTTCGGAAACCACCTTAAGAAATGTCGATAACTATGGAATCGAAAACTGGTCAAATAATATTTCCTGTAAAAAAAAAACTACGTCTGCACCAAAGTCATATATGAACTGCCAACCCGAGTTCAGAAAAAAATCCTGTTAATATTCAAAGTGAGGAAAATCTACGCTTACACAGACATTTGAAATGGGACAAAAACCACAAAATTACACCATCACCGAATGGAGCTGCAGCAAAAACCGAGGGAAAAGAGGTGTGAAAATATTTCCCCCTCTTCCGACTTATTTTTCTTCATCCGTGATGGGTCTCTCTCAGGCTGTATACGTTGTTTACTGCGACTCCTCGGGATTGCCGCTACTGATGCAGTTGTGTTTGTGGTTCATGCAGAAAATCCGTTTTAGGCGAGAGGGAGAGACCTCTATACCCCACTCGTCGACGGACAGGGGTTCGCTTATGCAGATTTGTCTGGTAACGACGGGATCCACGCACCCTTTGGAATCAATAAAATTACGTTCATCAATAGGCGGTGACATGGAGACCGCGGCAAAATGCATAGAAGTAGTTTGGGAAGCTGAGACAACGGGAGAATTGTCCGATAGCGCCGTACAACGCAAGTGGGGTCCTGAAATACATTTCTTAACAGGCGGCGCCGGAGAAGCGGCCCGGATGACGGGGTACCGCCAGTTGACTTATCAGTGACCACCTGATCAGCTGCAGAAGCACCCGTGGCTTTCTCGTCCACAACTCGGGCCGGAGAAGTGGGTCTTTCAATGAGGGGCCAACCGAAAGGCGAACAATGGGAAACGGTCCTCATCTGACGGCGTTAATGTCCATAGGCGAGGTCACTGGGCACTATATCTCAATGACCCACTTTGAACCTCGGTAAGCAGGATTGACTCCGATGAAGCCTCCTGTGAGAAAAGATCCACTAAAGTCAATTTCTTACGCTGTTCCTAAGCGAATTTTAATCATTATTTCTAGCGACGGTAGACCACTGTACACCTGCAAGCGAATATGTTGTGTATCCGCATAAGAGAGTAGGATCGACCTCAAAAAACTATCTACCTAGGGCGGAAACCCGAACATTTGTATAGACGACTTCTGTATTCGCTAGTGGAACCATCACGATGCGTAAAGAGGACCTGAGTACCGCGACGTAACAATATCAGGTAAACGTGAAGCGAGTGAATAAATTTAGCAATAAACACGTATACTACCGAATCAACGTACGCTAACTGCACCTGATCTGTAGTAACCTTGAACTTATCCACCAACCAGCCGTGTGTCTCTAAAGAGCAAGGCTGCACATGTTACGTGTATTTATCAAAACTGAAGTGGATAGGGCCTATACGTGGAATAGACCTGGGAACCATGTTCGCTATCACGGTGCGAGACAACGCCACGTCAGGAAGGGCTGCACAAACAGACTCTAGACGACAAACGGCAGTGCGACGCGGACGAGAACTCACACGACAATAAACAAAAACTAATAAGACATGCGCGCTAACGATGAGAGTAGCAACTGGGCGCAGTAAAACCGACGCGAATTGAGCCACCCGAGAATGACCCACGATCCGTCCTCACACCTTTACTTCCGCCAATACCTTCCAAAGCAAAGCTCCTAAGACCGAGTCTCGATCCAGCATAAAGTTTTCATCTTCCAGGAAGTTTCTTATCATAGTACACTCCACTACAGAGTGAAAACTTCGTTCGTCTCTTCCTCATCCAGTTCCTAATTGACTGCTGTTAATTGTGAGTCAAATGATGTAATGCTGAATCCTGACTTGGCATTCCTTATACAAGGGGTATCTGTTATGCGTGCTATGAAACTCTTTGCCATAGTGAAGGCAGTGTCCGCTACTGACGAAACACAGATATAATTTGGTATGCATACTTCTCTGTATATTCTTCCAGTTTCTACCTACACGAACACGTCATGTGTTGTCGAATCGACTGTTTCATATTATTCTGCCTATACTTCTTCTGGGTTGTACCCGGAGTCATCCTGGAAACGAAACAATGTTTCTTTCACTATAGCGGAGTGGTCTTCAGCAGGGTATGTCATCCACTGAAGATTCAGGCAAAATCTCAAAATGTCTTTTGCAGATTTGTCTGTGTAAGCCATAATCAAAACGGTTCAAATGGCTCTGAGCACTATGGGACTCAATTGCTGTGGTCATAAGTCCCCTAGAACTTAGAACTACTTAAACCTAACTAACCTAAGGACAGCACACAACACCCAGCCATCACGAGGCAGAGAAAATCCCTGACCCCGCCGGGAATCGAACCCGGGAACCCGGGCGTGGGAAGCGAGAACGCTACCGCACGACCACGAGATGCGGGCCATAATCAATATACAACATTTACTGATCAAGGCCACATGGAATACTTGCCAAAATATTGGGTCGTTTTACAGTATGACGCCATGTGCAACCTAAAGTGTAACCCTCCATTTCTCCCGTCTAACAAGCACTACACGCGTACCGGTGAAAGATTACACTAGCGACATCCGCTCGTGTAGGCGCTTATGCCAGTACTGGAGGGCGAGGCTGATCGCTGTCCCCTCCTTAGCAGAGCGAGCCATCGCCGACACCCGCCCCCTGCCCCACCCCCACAACCGGCCTGCGCTGCAGCCAAGACGCGGCACTCCACGTGATTACGGAGAGGCGGCGCGTCCTGAGCTGGGAGGCGGCTCGTTAATCAACCGCCGCCATCCATCAGCACACGAGCCCCGAGGACTCCTGCAGCGGAGGCGGCGGTGCGGCGAGCAGCGCCGGGGGCGGCGCGGCGCTGCATCCAGCAACAGGCGGCCGCCGGACAGCTCCTGGGCAGCGCCGTCCGTTCTCATAAATCAGAGACGGGCGGTCAAGCACCAGACTCCCGTCACCTCCTCCGTTGGTCAAGTGCACGTGGTAGTCTTTCGAAGGACGTCTAATCGTCGTGGTAGTCAACACAGGGGTTCATCGAGATTTTACTCGTTGTTGGGAAGCCAAATAAGATTTAATCTTATAATTGCAGTTCTGTATGTTCTCCTACGTTACAGTCCACAAAAAACTATTATAGTGGCTGAGCCGTGGTAAAAATTGCTGATTTTGAAGAGCGCGCCGCAGCGCGTAGTGTGAAGAAAGTCGCCCTCCGTTTCTGGCGGTGGCGCCGCTGTGGAAATCGCAGCTTTGGTGTCTCCCTCTGGTGGGAAAGGGGAAAGTTTGCCTGTTCACGTGCATTTAAGGGGCGCTATGAGCTCGCCAGTCGGTCAGTCTGGGTCAGTCTCTCGTCCCCGGCTTGCTAGTCTGTCTCTCGTCCGCATTTGTTAGGCAGTTAGTGTCTGTCTGTCGTTCGCAGTGATAGTATGTCTGTCGTTCGGATCAACCTTTAAAGCCGGCAAAATGACAGTCTTTCCACTCCGCCAGTAAGAGAACTGAGAGAGTGGTCGCCCGGTCGGGGCTTAGTTCCTGCATCTGCGCGTTAGGTCGCCAGTCTGCATGAGTTTCCTCAGGCAATGGCCATTGGCGGTTGCATCGATCGGTTGGTTGGTCGCGCTTTGAGACACTAGATGACTTGTCCGTCATGAGCGTCGGCGCATGTGAGATCGCCACGTGAGTCCAGTGGGCAGCGGCGTATAGCGAGGGGTAGTGACTTCGCGGTCGACACGAGAGCAACAGGAGTCAACCCACGACATCAGTCTGGCCGGTGCGAGCAACGACACCGTGAGACGGGAGATCGGCGCACCTTCCTGCGTCCGTTGAACTGGATGGCAGCGGACGGTTCGGGAGAGCGATTTGGGGGTGCTGCGCCAGGTCTTTTTGAGAAATCGCAGTTTATTCGAAGTTAAGTGATTGGTTCAAAAATGGCTCTGAGCAATATGGGTTTTAACTTCTGAGGTAATCAGTCCCCTAGAGCTTAGAACTACTTAAACCTAACTAACCTAAGGACATCACACACATCCATGCCCGTGGCAGGATTCGAATCTGCAACCGTAGCGGTCGTGTGGTTCCAGACTGTAGCGCCTAGAACCGCTCGGCCACCCCGGCCGGCAAGTGATTGCTGATATCTTGTTCGATTGTTAAATTCTACTTGTTTTCTTGGTGAGGTCACCAGCCATTTTGCTTTGGGGTCGTCCCACCATTCTTCTCCGTTTGCCCACCCACAGGAAAGTTGTTGTTTATAAATTGGGAGGTCCGTTTTTCCCTTGTGGAGTAGGGGTGGGTTAAAGCAACCTGCGGTTCGGGTTGTTCGGCATTCTCCCTATCAGTCCACGGTACGTTAGTAGCTGCCTCTGTCATGTTTGTCGGATTTGGTGTGTTAACGAATTTATTGCTTGGAGTGTAACGGCTTAGTACCTGAAATATGTTTTCATCTTTGGAAACATTGATATTACTGCCTATGATCTTGAGAGGCAGTATCTGTGTACTGTAGAACATCTTAACTATTGTTTGGCCAACCTTGTAGAATTTTATATAAGATTGCATTTCATGGGCTTTTATTTAAATGATCATTTTAGTATATAAAGTTGCCACCCTTTCACTGTAAGACTTTTCTTAGAAGTTAAAATCAAGTTGCACATTCGGTGGCAAGGTTAATATTTTAATTGTTAGTGTTTTGTACCATTTCCATGCCTCTTACGGGGGGGTGCATAGTTTGTGTGCTTGTGTAAATTGTGGTGTGTTGCAGATTTTCACCAGTGTAGTATTTCAAAGGGTGTTGTGAGCGGTCGTAACTATGGCCGTGTCAAAAGGGAGCGGGAACGTTCTCTGCCTGAAAGCTCATACAGTCAAAACTTGTTTCTTTCTGCCTCTGAATAAATTGTAACTTTGATATTAGGAGGGTGTTTTCTGATTATAATTTAAATCTGTTTCTTTTAAAAAATGTTTTTAGGCACTATTAAAGTGAATAAAATTCCCATTTGTTAAAAGGAATTTGGTTACGATTTCATCAGTTAGTCCCTGGCAGCTTCTTCCATGCTTACATAGTATGATTAAATGTGTTAATGTTCTTGATGAATCGATAGTAAATAAAATAAATTCGTAAGAATATTCTTTGGAAATAAATCACGGTTTAATGGCTGCAACTGTTGACATACAGTTCCCGCTCACCAAATTGGGTACCAGTGTCTTGGGTCGCAAAGAAAAGAAAGATTCCATGATTGTTCTTCTATGATGAGATATAAAAGATTTTAGAAAAATCATTTCTTGCTTAGTACTGATCAACATCTCCAAGGAATAACAGGATGGATGTGTTAGAGCCTCTTGTGCAGCACTAGAAAAAAATATGGGGAGAGCTTTGCTAAAAAACTAAGAAGAATCTCCCATTGTTGTCGATCTTCGGAGGCAAATGCAAACTCCGAGATACAGTTTCTTGTGCTGAGCTTTCACACTGTTAGAAATCATAAATAGGTACGATAATAATGATTCTCGTAAATAAAGGAATGGCATGCTAATTTCTTGTACCGACTTGAGCCACACAGTGATTCAGTGTGCTTAAGTGATAGGGCAGTGCGAAGAACCACAAACAAGAATGTTTCTCAGTGGAGACAGAGTGATGTAACAGACATTGGAAGAGGTATCACGGTCAGAATAAGATGGGATAGTTCCACAATCGATGGAACACGTCACAGGACAACGGGAACCATGAGTGGGGTGAAGATACCCCCACGTGCCCGAAGCACCTGAACAAAGCAACCTACATCAACTGATGTGATTGCTCATGACATCGTCAGCTGTGTTGGAGGTGATCTCAGACTCTAAACGCGGTTAGTCACTTATTACAGAGGTTTATTCGACCAAACCGCAGAAAGATATACGATGATCACTAGTTTCAGCGAAATTAAATCGCCATCTTTGGATCACTTGTTTCGGGAAAACAATTATAGTCTAGGACATAAAGATGACACCCTTTTGCTACACTGTGTAAAGACAGGACACTTCTGCCTCGGATAAACCAAGTAAATTCGAACTATTTCTGCAAGGCCATTTTAGACTACCAAAACAGTTATAGCTTTGAGGTTAAAATCTGCTGGCATGTTAAACATTGTCGTATTTCTTCTAAGCTATCGACATTTCGACGCCTCTGTTGGGCTATTCTTCAGGATCTTATGGTGTTCACTCTTGACAGAACACAGCATTCTTGCAGAAATCCCTTTTAACATCTTAGAATGTTTGTTTAAGATATATCTCTGTTGAAAATGTGTCAAAAATTAAGTTGTTGATGCATTCACCAATGTTAATTTCACAAATTTCCATTCCTTTGCGTGATCTGTTACCAGAGACTTGGTGCGAAACAGCTTCAGAGCTATTTGGGAACATGTTGTAGTGGTCACCTCTTGGGTTAGGACTCCTCTGCACACTAAGCCACCTTGCTTAATGTCCAGAGAAACGACCCATGCCAAAACACTGCCACAACGCTTTAAGGTGAATCAAGTGCGCCAGAGGGCACAATAGCCGCTCCTGTGAGAGAAGAGGAGTCTCCGATATGCAGTTAATCGCATGTCGCAAACTGACGTAGCTGTCTACCCTTCTGAGGGCACGCCAGGGCCCCAGACGAGAATAATAACAACTGTCCAAGAAGAAGCAGGCTTCGAAAGACGTCTGCACCAAAAGGCTGACAGGCGCGGGTACTAGTGCGACTCAAAAGTCCCGCCTCCAACCCCTCCCCCCCAGTCCCTAACCCATAGAGAGTGGGAGTGGAGTAGGCCTGGCGCGGAACACTGCAGCGCCTACCACAGAATGACCAGCGTGGCTAACTGACGTTCCGGTGCCAGTGGTTGTGCCGGACGCCACACCACCAATGAAGGAGAAACTGCCACACCAAACACCACCTCTAAGGCAGCTTCTAAGCGTGAGCGAATTCCCGCCAAGAAGGGGGCCGCTGCGGCACTGAAGCGCTTCAAGGCTGCCGCACAGACCAACCAACCAGTCACTGTCGCTATCGATAGCAAGACGCCAGAGCAGGCAGAAGAGGACGCCCAAACGGAGTACACCGAAGGAGAGGAGGAATTCTTAGACGTCGCCACTCAGACAACACGCCTAGCAGACACCAAGACTAGGCAGGAATCACTGAGAAGTTCAGCTCACGGTCTCAGTCTGCCGTATGGCTGACTGGCTTACTGAAAAAGCTGACATTCTATGTTTGGAAGGAAGTTATGTCAAACTCCCAAAGCAGGCAGACATCTTAAAATGAACCTGAGCAGTAGACCTTCCCTACTCTCCCGATCAGTCTGGTCATCATTCCTGACCCATCGTCATCTAACTGCTGATCTCTCCAGCTTTCCAGCTCTGCCTAGCAAGCGTTGTAAAAATACAACTATGATTACCAATCAGTACTTAATCCCTAGAGGGAAATCCCTCAATTTACCATTTAGGTGCCAAATCCCCATATCCTCAAAATTAACTGAATATACTTTAGAAGTAGTATGGACAAAGCCCTATGGTGCTTCCACGATATCATATATACAGATAACAACAGCACAGGTCAGGAAGCTGAGCAGATGAGGTGGTGATCCTATGGTACAGAATGACAGGCTCAGGAGCTGGTGTGGGAGACAGTCAAGCAAGTAGAAGTAGCGCTTCCACAGCTCAACAGATGGCCTCCTCTGTCGTGTAATCATTGATGGTATGCTTAGGGCGGTGGTCAGTACACGACCTATTTATATCCTCTTCATCCAGAATATTCAATGTAACGATTATTAGCTTTCAGTAGATTCGTATCAGCTGCACTGAAATTGTCATTGCTAAGCGACACCGTACATTCACCATTCACTACATTTATGCATGCCACATTTGTAAATACACTTCTAAAGTACAAAACAGAGCATTTTATCCAAATGCTCGTTATTTTCAAGAGGCTCAACAACATTTAACCTCTCTTATGATAAGTCTGTACCTAACAGTA
The DNA here is from genome assembly GCF_023864275.1 of Schistocerca cancellata. Lineage (NCBI taxonomy): Eukaryota > Metazoa > Arthropoda > Insecta > Orthoptera > Acrididae > Schistocerca > Schistocerca cancellata. The sequence continues at coordinate 278,616,450 of NC_064628.1, forward strand.
TATCACCATATGAACCCATCTTTACAGTGTGTGTAGGCAGAGTAGATGCTAACATCTTCATGATCGGTGCATCTTGTGCATTTGCTTCATTTGCGGCGGTTCACCCAATGGAAAAAAAAGCCCAAATAAGCTCATGTATGCCACAAAAGATCGATTTTAGCAAGTACCTTACCTTAGCCTTAGTGAAGAGAGAGTACGAACTGATCTCTGTAAAATATCTTCACGCCTAACTAAGAAGGAAATCAATCCCAAGAACTGCAGAATAATCGTCACCAACCTGTGGCAACTCCTCCATTCTTAGCTAGAGTATTGCATGTGGGTAGGATTGTCCCCGATAAACGAATAACATTATTATTAGCTCTACATAACCTGTGATATGGAGATCATAGCCTCGTTCTGTCCAAGAGATTTAGTGTGATGACTGACACATGAGCCCCTGGATCTACCAAAAACCTATGTTCCTTACTGCCAACAAAACTCCACAACCAGCGTTCCATTGCTCCATCTACTTGCTCAGTAGTACAGTTCACAGTATATGATTTCCAGAGGCTTGTTTTGGTTTAATGACGCGTTTGCTGATACCGATTTTCCCATTTCTTACTCCTGCGCTCCTGTGTTTTGTGCTCTACTTGTCCGCATTTCTAGTATTCTGAACCCCCATAACGTTGATGAAAATGGCCCTCAAGTCCATACAGGTGACGTTCTATTGCCGAGGTAAACACAAGGTGATCACTACAACACTTAGTTGCTATATCAGTGACTTCCAACTGTGTGGCGAACATAACAGTTGTGGTCAAATCAAAAGGATTTTCAGTCCTAACCCTATGTGACATTTGAGTAGGAATGTCGCGCAAAAGTGCGCCGAAGCAGTATTCTGGGCTTCTCTCCGTCGCGTTGTATTGAATTCCTCATTCCGTGTTAGCTTTTATGCTTGGACGTTGATCCTTCGGGTCCTGTCTGAGAATGATTCAACGGATGTGTTACACTTAAAGTATTCAACTTCTTGCTAAAGAAGCGAGTATTGTCCTGCTTACGATACCAATGTCGTCACCCGTCCCCCTCCCTCCCCCAGATAACTGTTTGATCCACAAGGTCTCAGCGCTGGTAACATATTCCTTAGCCTCTTCAGTCTACCGCAAACTGGTCACACGAAGGAAAATTTCGTGAGACGAACCGACCAAATTGCTGTCCCTAAAACCTCATTGGGAAATGTGGTTATGCACCCTGTGGCCTTGCCAGGAAAAGGTGTTATCAAATTTTCTGTTGTAGGACTGACAGGAGAGAGTACGCTTAGTATAGTCTTAACTTCTCCGGGTTGTCCTATTACTTTTTGCTTCTTGGCATGCAGTACCTCTGTCTCGTCCTTGTATTCTACTTTCCCAGCTCTCTGTTCACGTGTTGCTTGTAGTCTTATGAGTTGCTCTATCAAACCGGCTACAGAATCAGTCGTCTTAGTGGTGCGTGTTTCTACTGGCATCTTGTACAGACAATACAGAAGGAAAGGAACACCACATTCACAATACGGAGTAAACAATAAACAAGAAGTGACTCTACTTCTTAGGCGTAACATAGCCCATCAACGTTCAGTAACATCTATGTCAAACGACACCAACGTCGGCCAGTGACACATATGGCTGACATAGCCTTCGTGCACAGCAGTTCGTGCTCAGAAAGATTGCAAAATGTACACCAGCACCAGACAGATGTTACATACAAATCCTGAGAAAACTGAAATCCGTCTGAACAGGCCTCAGAAGGCCCAAGGGTGCTGACCGGCCGCTGTGTCCTCAGCCCACAGGCGTCACTGCATGTGGATATCGAGGGGCGTGTGGTCAGCACACCGCTCTCCCGGCCGTATGTCAGTTTATCAGGCCGGAGACGCTACTTCTCAATGAACTAGCGCCTCAGTTTGCCTAACAAGGGCAGAGTGCACCCAGCTTGCGAACAGCGCTCTGCAGACCGGATGCTCAGCCATACAAGTGCTAGCCCAGCCCGACAGCCCTTAACTTCAGTGATTTGACGGGAACCGGGGTTACCACTGCGGCAAGGCCGTTGGCATAAATCCTGAGAATTACCCTTACACCAGACAGATCAGTAGGTTCATATGGCTGTATAAGAGTTACACTCAGATGAAAATGAACGTTCCTGTGATAAATAATGGTCAATGAATTACACATAAAGATGGCCAGTTGCGATAAAACAACCTGCTTCTCACTCACTGCCCTACATTTTGTGAAGCGTTGACAGTAAGACAGGCGAAGAGAATAAAATGGCGATAGCGCTGTCAGAAACTGGAAGTAGTCATAGCGGTGTCAGTTGTAGCAGTGTCCATATGAGGCAAGCTTCTGGACAACAGTTAGGTCAGAATTTCTAGTGGACGTGGAAGCTGAGCAGTTGAGGGGGTGACGCTTCAGGCGCAAAAGACCAATCTTGGGAGCTGGCTTGGGTGGAAGTCATGTACTCTGAAGCGGTAGAGAAACAGGATTATCTGGAAACATGCTTGTTGCTTCCGATTTTACAGAAGGCGAGGCCATCTCTGTAATGCCGGAAGTCACGTCGAATCACATACCCAAGTGTGACAAGGAATGTGGACACAGCGCTACGTCGGCTGTAGCCGTGGTGTAGGTCAGGACACAACAGCAATGTTGTAAAGGTAGGCAGAAGAGGAGTCTATAAACGGAAGTCTACCATGGTTCACCAGCAGCTAGTGTGACCTCACCCAGCACTCTCGAAGACTGATGTTGACTTACACGTGTGCCAAAACTGCATTTGGATCGGACTTCCTTAACTCTTGTGTTGTATACTGGTGCATCCTTTAAAAAAAAATACCACTCAAATTCAAAGATCTTAGCAGTAATCCACATGCTTTCAAATCGAAACTGAAGAGTTTCCTTATGGGTCACTCCTTCTATTATGTCGAGGAGTTCCTTGAAAACTTAAGCTCATTCATGTTGTGTTGTTGATTGTGTTTACTTAAACATATGGATTGAGGTTTTTTCGGGTTCATAAACATTTTATTTTTATCTGTTATGACTTTTATGTTGTAATTTCATGTACTGACACGTACCATGATCTTGGAGATTTGCTCCTCAATTTGGTCCTATGGAACTTGACGTGTAAATAAAATAAATATCACGGATGGTGAGTATCATGAAGACAGAAGCTGAGGACCCAAATCAATAACACAGCATACAGACATGGAGGCAGTATTACTTACGGCTGGGGAGGAAGTACTCAGGTGTCTCGTTCAATAATTTCAGTGAGATAGTTTTCAGCCACATGTTATGGCTCTTCAGCTGGGGAAGGTGCAGGGTCATTCAAAAGTTCTGTCAGTCATGGACGTGACCAGACACCGGTGACACTGCGGTAGCTGGCTGCACATCACGATTCACCAAACTAATTATACTGTATTTACCGAAAATGTTTCAGTTATTGTCAGCTCGTGTTGCCTCCGTACTTCCCATAAGCGTTTGGATTCCCTGAACCGACTCAACTAAGTTCTTACTTGTTATGGCTCTGAGCCATGGCACTAAATGCGAGAGGACGTTTTGATTTGGCAAGAAGACTTTTGCGAGAATTTCGGAATATCGAGTGGAGAAACCAGCCGCAAGAGGTCGTGGATGCTGAGTGAACGCGAGATAATAGTGGACGGCTGTCGCGAGAAAGGCCTTGGAGTGCGGTGGGCCCGAACGGTGTGTGGAGACCGGCGCGTAGTCAGTCGGCTGTTGCTGCCTTGGTTGGTTAAGACTGTCTTTGGCTGAGGTGGGGCATGGTGCTGTGAAGTTTTGTTCTCGTGTCTATTGATACCACTGAGTACCCTACCTGAAGCGACCAATTCCAGTGATTAAGCCAGTAAGTCTTGCTGCGCTTCGGACATATCTGAGTGTAACAAATGATCATGAAGGTGCGAGTTGCATCACAGGCTGATTGTGAATGTTTCTCACGAATCGAGTTTAATGCTTTGAACTGTGAGCGCTCGTTAAAGATGCCACAAGCGTAGTAGGTTCCAGCCTTCGTTTGCATGTGGCTTTCTGGTATAGCTTGCTCAGTGGAACTACATGAGCTAGTCTTTCAAGATTCACAAATGTAAATGCTGCCTTTCCGTGTCGTGATTGCTGTAATTACATACAGTGACCATTGTTAGTGGCGACTGGCAGTAACTTGTTACATTGAAGTTTCATTATTATCAGATAATCGAGTTTAACCTTGTGTCAGTGTTCACATGCCAAACGCTCCTTTAAGCAATATACGTATAAGTGTTCGGTGTGGCCTTCTATTGCTCCTTAGAAATGTTGCAAATTTAGTCTGTTTTAGTGCACTGTTCCTCGGGTCCTGTAATCGATCGCCTTGCCCTCCAAATTGTTGATCAAACAGTTCAAGTTGTTTACGGCGGTCCAAATGGTATGGGATGATCAGCCGATGAAGGAAGAAAACAGCTTAATACAGTAGTCATATTTGAAATATTGCTGTGGCAAAGAATCTTGGCCTTGGATTACGGACTAAATATGTACATACATAAAAAAAAGTTTTGCATTACCTCCGTTCGGAGAGTTTCGGACCTAGAGATCAACATAAACATTATTTCGGTCCTTATTATTGCTCATGAAAACGACACAATGCATGTTGTACCACCGTACAGCGAGACCTTCAGAGGTGAAGGTCCAGATTGCTGTACACACCGGTACCTCTGATATCCAGCAGCACGCCCTCTTGATCTGATGCATGCCTGTATTCGTCGTGGCATACTGTCCACAAGTTCATCAAGACACTGTTGGTCCAGATTGTACCACTCCTCAACGGCGATTCGGAGTAGATTCCTCAGAGTGGTTGGTGGGTCACGTCATCCATAAACAGCCCTTTTCAGTCTATCCCAGGCATGCACGATAGGGCTCATGTCTGGAGGACATGCTGGGCACTCTGGTCGAGCGATGTCGTTATCCTGAAGGAAGTCATTCACATGATTTGCACGATGAGGGCGCGAATTGTCGTACTTGAGGACTAATGGCTCGCCAATATGCTGCCGATATGGTTGCACTATCAGTCGGAGGATGGCATTCACGTATAGTACAGCCGTTACGGCGCCTTCCATGACCACCAGCGGCGTACGTCGGCCCCACATGATGCCGCCCCAAAACAGCAGGGAGCCTCCACCTTGGTATACTAGTTGGACAGTGTGTCTAAGGCTGACCGGGTTTCCTCCAAACACGTGTCCGTGGCATATGCGACCCTTATCGGTGAAGAGAACGTGATGGCAATCCTGAGCGGTCCATTCGACATGTTTTTGGGCCCATCTGTATCGCTCTGCGTGGTGTCTTGGCTGCATAAGATGGACCTCGTCATGGACGTCGGGAGTGAAGTCGCTCCATGCAGCCTATTGCGCGCAATTTGACTCTTAAAACGACGTCCTGTGGCTGCACGAAAAGCGTTACTCTACATGGTGGCGTTGCTCCGAGACATAATCCGTAGGCAGCGGTCATCCACAACATTAGTAGCCCTTGGGCGGTCTGAGCGAGGCATGTCATCGACAGTTCCTGTCTCTCTGTATCTCCTCCATGTCCGAACAACATCGCTTTGGTTCACTCCAAGACACCTGGACACTTCCCTTGTTGAGAGCCCTTCCTGGCACAAAGTAACAATGCGGACTCGATCAAACCGCGGTATTGATCGTCTAGGCATGGTTGAACTACAAACAACACGAGGCTTGTACCTCCTTCCTGATCGAATGACTGGGATTAATGGGCTGCTGGATCCCTCTGTCTAATAGGCGCTGTTCATGCATGGTTGTTTACATCTTTGGGCGGGTTTTTCACATCTCTGAACAGTCAAAGAGACTGTGTTTGTGATACAATATCCACAGTCAACGTCTATCTTCAGAAGTTCTGGAAACTGGGGTGATGCAAAACTTTATTTGATATGTGTACATAGCAGTTGTGTTAAAGTTATTTTGTTGAAAGGTTTCTGTTAAAGTTCCTCGCTTAATTTGCTTGCCACGTGGCAATTGAACTGTATTTAAGTGTATGGTTATCAGTATCTCTTATATTATGTGCGAGTGCAAGAAATTCGTTCAGTTATGTTTTAATTCATCTCCGTAAATTATGATTAACCATTTATTATTTGTGTTGGTATTCTTAATGTTAGAAATTTAATTAGTAGTTTCCTTATTGTCAGTATTTGCTAGTCTTAAGTTTTGGCATGAATTCAGGGAGATGCTAGTAGTTCAAAATGTTGATTGCCTTAATAACTGCTAAATATGTAAAGTTAGTATATTACTTAAAGTACCATTATTCTAAATATTTTCTTGACATTTCCTAATGCTGTCTGTGATACAGTGTTTTTAACAAAATTTTTATCTTGTTTAAGGAGATCATCATTTTTACAATTTTTTAAAGACATCATTATATATAACTATATATATATATATATATATATAGTATGTATAATATAATAATTAAGACTGTTCAAGCTGAGTGAGGTCTGATAAAAAAAATTCTCCCTAAGATTTCATTATCATGTTATACAAAATTAAACTGACCCATTGTTAAATAAATTTCGGGTGTTGGTGTCGCTGTCGTTGCCGTGGCGTTCTCCTTCTACACTACAGCTCTTGTGCTGGCCTTTACCTTTACCCTGGTAAAACTCTTTCCAGGGTCCATATTGTAAATCTTGCAGAATGACGTATTGGGTGCTGTCAAACTGCGCCGTTTGAGCTCCTTGATTACCGCTCGGCTCAGTCTGGCGCCCTGCATTCTGCAACACTGGCGCTCTCTGCGTGCCCCAGATTGTGATACTTGATATGAGCCAGATCTGATACCCTTACCCCTCTGTACCAACAGATGTAACAGTAAAAACTTAAAGAGTAAAAACTTAGCAGTAAAAACTTAAATGGGCACCCGCGTATTGGGTCTGCTGTGCAACAATATTAAACTCGCTAAATTCAGTTCTAACTAGTTGGCTAACTGTACAAAACTTGTGTGGAGAAGAGCCTCCTGTAGCTGTAGGTGTAGTAAATATGCATTAGTCTTCAGCAACTAGGAATTCTGAATCAATTGCAAATTCTATTGGTAAGAAGAAGGTTCTGCTGATAGCTAGTTCACATGGCAGAGGTGTGGTCCAGCAGTTGCGGGAAGTGTTGGAGAGTGAGTACCATGTCAACAGCATTTTGAAGCCTACTGCAGGGTTCGCTGAGGTGACTAAAACATATGGGAGCTATCTAAGAATTTCAACACAGGGGAGTTTGGTAGGAGTTTTAAGAAAGAGGATCAGGTACTAACTGTCGATTGAGCTGGGGATGTTCTTGATAGGGGTAACGAGTATGATGTAGGTGGTGACCTGGTATAGATAGCTACACAAACTGGTGGCAATAATGTGCACTTAGTGCGCCTCAGTGCCATAATCGGCCTCATCTTGATGCTACTGTTAAGTGTGTCAACATGGGCCTGGAGAAGGCGCTGATGGCGGAGGGCATAGCTCACACTTCAGTGGTGCCAGCTGAATCTATCAATAGATCGGGTTTCACTGGACATGGCTTCCCCCTATATATATATATATATATATATATATATATATATATATATATATGGGAAGGGGAGGCTGGGAGGCTGGGTAGGCATATAGGTGACATTGTAGTGGGCGATGGTGGGATCAGTGTGTGCTAGAGCTGCACCTTTTAAATTGAAGTTAGCTGGTAGGTATCTCTGCTTAAAGGAAGGCTCTCTAACAAAGGAATCACCTTCAAAGGAGGCCAGGTATCCAAGAAGTGAAGGAATTAGCGTATTTCATCAAAATATAAGAGGCACTACACATAAAGCTGATTAACTGCTTATAGATCTGACATTATTGGTATGTAGAAGCACCACTTAAATAATTTGACAGTGCAGAGGCTTCCTTTATCAGGATACAGATTACCTGGTTGTTTTTCAGTGAGTTGTCTTTTTTTTTTTTGAGGGGGGGGGGGGGGGGGAGTAGCCCTTTTGAGTCCGTAGACGTATCTCGGCACTGCACTGACCGCGTATATGAACGTTGTGCAGCGGCATTTGAATTTAGTGACATTAAACTACTAATTGTTGTAGTTCATAGGTCTCCTAACTCTGACTTCAGAGCATTTCTGCTCAAGGTAGACAGGGTTCTTGGTTCCCTTTACAGGATGTACCAAAAAGTTGTTATGTGTGGTGACTTCAATACTAATGTTTTATATGATTGTGCAAGGAAAAGGATATTATAAGTGCTCTTAAATTCATATGATCTGATGGAGATTGTATTTTTTGCAAACCAGGGTGCAGGGGAACAGAAATACAGCCATAGACAATATTTTTATTCATTCTTCATTATTAGATGGTCATTCTGTTAGTAAAAGGGTGAACCGCCTTTCAGCCCATGATGCACAAATTTTAACACTAAAGGGTTTCTGTACTCAAACATCTGTTATATATAATTACAGATTATGCAGGAAAGCTAATCCAACGGCAATAGAGAGTTTTTTAAACCTCGTTATGAACCAAGAGTGGTAGGATGATTGTAGAGCGGATAACATAGATGACAAATATAATGCTTTCTTTAACACAGTTCTCATGCTCTTTGAAAATTGCTTTCCATTAGAACGTTCTAAACAGGATACTAGCAGTAAAACGCAGCCTTGGTGGCTGGCTAGTGGGATAATGATATAATACAGCATAAAGTGGGACCTATACGAAAATGTTACAGGTAGTCACAATCGAGCTACAGTAGCCCATTAAAAACAGTAGCGTAAGGAGCTTAAAAATGTCATTAGAAAGACAACGAGTATGTGGTACGCAAATGGAATAGCTAATTCGCAGGATAAGGTTAAATCCATATGCTCATACGTGAAGGAAGTGTCTGGTCAGCAGCGCACGGTCTACGATATAAAGTCAGTTCGTAGTAAAAATATTTCTGTTACTGATAAGTCAGATATATGTACAATATTTAACAATTATTTCTGAGAATTGCTGGTGAATCAGATAATAATTTTGTTTCTAAATGGAATCATACAAGTCTCTTGGAAAATGCCTTTCGGAGACTGATACACTCCTCTGTGATGCTGATAAGGGGGAGATTGAGTCAACAATTAAGTCACTGAACTCTCATGAATATGATGGAGTACCTATCAGAATATTTAAGTAATGTGCTGCACATGTTAACCCTGTACTTTGCTATGTTTGTAATTTTTCCTGTAAGGATAGTCAGTTTCTTTGCCGATTGAAGTACTCAGTAGTAATGCCGCTTTATAAAAAGGGAGGGAGAACATTTTAGACCTATTTCTGCCATCAGTGTTTGCTAAAGTTATTGAAAAGGCTATAAATGTAAGGATAATGGATCATTTTGTTCCACATAATTTGCTATCAAATGTACAGTTCGGTTTTAGAAATGATTTGACAACTAAACATTCTATATTTTCTTTTCTCTGTGAGGTACTGGATAGATTAAACAAAAAGATTTTGAACGCTAGGCATCTGTTTTATTTAAATAAGGAATTTGACTGTGTTGATCACAAAATGTTGCTCCAGAAGTCGGACCATTATTGAATACGGGAAGTAGCTCACAACTGGTTTACCTTACTTAAACAACAGACAGCAAAAAGTCATGAACGAATATGATGTGGAATCTGCTTAGGACATGCTAAAATGTGGGGAGCCCAAGAATCTGTGCTGGGGCTCTCCTGTACCTTATTTATATAAATGATACACCATCTAGTAATACAGTTAGTTCTAAAATATTTCTGGTTGCTGATGAGACTAGCTTGGTAGTGAAGGATGTTGTGTGGAACATTGCCACTTTTTCAAATAGTGCAGTTCATGACGTACGTTTATGGCTTGTAGAAAATAAATTAAGGCTAAATCACAGTAAGACTCAGTTTTCAGTTTCTAACAAACAATTTTATCTCACTGAATGGTGTATGATTAGTGAAACTGAACATTTCAAATTTCTAGGTGTTCAGTTAGAGCTTTCGTGGAAAGCCTACGTTCAGGATCTTGTTCAAATCATCAATGCGGCCATTTTCACTATTCGAACGGTATCTGAAGTAAGTGATAGTTTGACATGATAAGTTGTCTTCTTTGCTTATTTTCATTCGCTTATTACGTTTGGTATTATATTTTGGTGTAACTCTTTCCATTCTTAAATGATATTTTTGGCTCAGGAGCGGGTGGTTCGGCCAATAAGTGGTGTAAGTTCGCGAACCTCCTGTCATCCCCTCTTCACTAGCCTGGGTATTCTGACATTGGCCACCCAACATATGTATATATTCGTTACTGTCGTTTCTTGTTAACAACAGCAGCTTACTCCCAAGAGTTAGCAGCTTTCACTCTGTTAATACTAGGCAGAAATCCAATCTGCATTTGGATCGCACTTCCTTGATTCTTGTGCAGAAAGGTGTGCAGTATACTGCTGCATCCATTTTCAGTAAACTACACAGGGATTACAAAATCTTAGCAGCAGTCCACTCGCTTTCAAATCGAAGCTGAAGAGTTTCATCATAGTCACTCCCTCTATTCTGGCGAGGAGTTCCTTGAAAAATTAAGCTGATTCCTGTGTTTTATTGTTGATTTTGTTTACACTAATTATGGCTTATCTTTTTTGGGTTCATAAATATTGTATTTTATATGTCATTACTTCTATGTTATAATTTCATGTACTGATACGTCCCATGACCTTGGAGATTTGCTCCACAGTTTGGTCATACGGAACTAGACCTGTAAAAGAAAAAGAAAAAAAATAATAGTAACTGATTATCTCATTGATGCCATATATTCTTTTTACTTAATTAACCCAGCCATATAAGTTACGTAAAATACTGTCGGAACACAATGTCTATTTATAGTTTTTGTTTCTTAGGTTGGGTACTCAGTAGGCTACCCAAAGACTGCGTTTTATTGGCAGGACACTTAGAAAATGCAACAGATCTACTAAGGAGACTGCCTACACTACGCTTGTCCGTTCTCTTTTAGAATACTGCTGCGCGGTATGGAATCCTTACCAGATAGGACTGACGGAGTACATTGAAAAAGCTCAAATAAGGGCAGTACGTTTTGTATTATCGCGAAATACGGGAGAGAGTATCATAGAAATGATAGAGCATTTTAGCCTGACATCAGTAAAAGAAAGGCGTTTTTCGTTGCGACGGAATCTTCTCACGAAATTCCAAACACGAACCTTTTCCTCCGGATGCGAAAATATTTTGTTGACACCAACCTATAGCGGGAGAAACGATCATCGCTATAAACCAAGGGAAATCAGAGCTCGTACGGAAAGATATAGGTGTTCGTTCTTTCCGCGCGCTATAAGAGAGTGGAATAATAGAGAATTGTGAAGGTGGTTCGATGAACCCTCTGCAAGGCACTTAAATGTGATTTTCAGGGTATCCATATAGATGTAGATGTAGGCAATGTTCACTATGTCTTGTTCAGATGTCAATAAATGGGATTAAACTTCTTCCACGAAGCTGAAAGTTACCTTTCACCACCATTATCGAAAATGTTGAGCTCAAGTTAATTTGAAATAGTGCTATGAATACAACAATTTCCAGTGTGTGAATATTCAGTGTAATAGGCCGCAGCTCAACATGAGGGCTGGAGGGCACCCATAGAGAGCGAAATTTTCGATGGTTGTAACCCGTCCTGTTGCCAGCGGTTGAGTTATATTTTAGCAGGGGTATAGTTTTACAACGTTGGATGGTCGCCAGCATTTGCAAGAGCCAGATAACTGTGTAGCGTCGAACTAACAACTTTTTAATAACAAAGGTGGAATCGTTATGTTATTGAATATGGTAGGACACCATAACTAAGTACCAAGTCTTCTTGCCAAACTATAATACCAAAGGGTCCGTTTCCGTAGTTGAATGGTCAGTACTGCTGACCGCCATGCGGAGGGTCATGATAAACTTTCCGCTTCTGCTAAGGATATTTTCTTAGAGGGAGAACTAGAGGTTAGTGCACTCAGACTCGTTATGCCTACTGAGTAGCATCTTGACTGAGAAGTGTCGGTTCCAAGTCACCAAAACTCACACCTCCATATGGGCATGCGACATAAACAGAATCAAGCGGTTGCCTTACACGCTTTGTGGCCCTGTTTGCTGTAGGGCAAAGGTAGCTTCAGGTACATAGGATTCGAAGCAGCTACCTTCTAGTTGAGCGCTACCACACAGGCGTCTTAGAAACGCCTGCTGTGGATGTGTGATATCTTATCTTAGTGTCCTTAGTGTCTTTATCAGTTAAAGTTTTCGCTTATTGGTCTTTCGTGCTGTCCACCAGCATTTCCTATCTTGTGCTAATAATTTAATTTCTCTTCAACTGACACACAAAACATTATTTACGATATATTTTCCAGACTGTAGTCTCTGCCTCTTTCCTGCACCTATTCTAGAACGTCTCATCAGACAACACACTAACATATCCCTTTTACCTTTACGGGTCTTCCGTAGACTTCCTCCCTTATTTATTCTTTTTAGTACATCCTCATACTGCGCTTTGCTCAACCGTCTAAGTTTTAGCATTCTTCGATAGCAGCACACTTAAGATTCCTCCAGTTTCTTCTAATCCGGAATACTGTCAGGCCATGCCTCACTTCCATACGGTTCTTTGCTCCAGACACACACTTTCAGGAACTTCTTCCTCATTTCGATGGTAATATCAAACAGCAGGAGAGTAATTGCTTGATCTGTGCCAGTTATCTTCGTTCCTTGCTCCAGTCTGTGTAATCTCGTTTCCTAGAAAGATGAATTCATTCATTTCTACTGTGTAATTCCCAATTTCGATATTTAGCACGACGTTATCATTTCTATTCGTCTTCATAACTTTCTTTTCTGCCTTTATTATCGTTAAACTATATCCTGTACTATGTATGCTATCGCTTCCTTTCAACACATTCTCCAAGTTATCCTTACATCCAACTAGGATGCTCCCCTAGGTATGTTGTGCATTCGAACAGGGACAGTCTCGGGTTAGCTCGGTTGCAGCCACGTCACAAAAATGAAATGTGTTTATTGAAGACACAGTTAAATACACAGCTTGTAGAAGCTGGATGTACCTAAGGAGACCATACAATGTACTCAGGAAGGAACTTCCTTGGTGAGTGTATGTGTCTTTTAGACTGATAAATGAAGGAGTTACGCAACAGCTACGAAATTTGTTAATGCATTGTTGGCAATTAAAATTGCATCTATCGAACGGATATCAATAACGAAAGTTTATTTAGAAGAATACATTATTAATTTTGTGGTTGATCGGGAGTATACGTGTTGCAAAAGGTAATTCACGGAGCACCTCTGGCACCAGCAACGACCCTAACCCGAATGGACATCGAGCTGAAGTGACCGTGGAGGACAGGTACAAGTAGATAATCCAGTGTTTTCTCAAGTCTGTACCAGAGTCTGTCACAGTGGTGTGCCTGCCCCTCGGCCACAATGACTTGATGTTTTCAGCGGCTGATGGCCAGGGATGAAGTCGAACACGCTCTGTGTCGAGATCAGGCCAGATTCGGCTGCATGTGTTACTGAATTACCTCGTTAAATATAGCGTTACGGAGATCTAAAAAGACAGCACACAGTCATTGCTCTTCGCACGTCACAAACCTAATGCCTGATGTTGAAATTACAAACTATGTGAGCCAGAGGTGATCGGTAATGAGTATACAGTGGCACCCCATATTACAACGCCAGGTGCTTGGTGCATAATATGATAATGTATACAATCAGGTAACTTTAGTTCTCATCGGAGCATTCCGTGGCCTTCACACCAAAAATCATTGTAACCTACCTGCATATTTTACCACTTTACTTAGTCCGTGACTTACCGACATTGTTACGAGAATCAGTATCCAGCACCTTCTGCAATCGTGATCCCCTCAACATTTGATCGCTGTTCCATTAAGTTTTTAATTATGAGACTGCCCTGTGTAGAAATGAGCCGTCTGATAACAGCCTCAGAGTGTTACCCATGTTATATATCAAGACATTCATGAACGAAGTGAATAGCAGCTCTCATGTCACTTCAATGCTGTACTTCCAACTCTAAGTTCAATTATGACTAACCCGTCCCTATGAATGCAAAACTTAAAAACAAACAAAATTCACTACATCGTCATTAAATATTCCCACACGCATATCGTTCGTTAGCTAAGTGACAAAGAATGGAGGTGGATTCGACTTTTAGAGAACTGGTGGCTGCTGAATATATACGAGTCATTCGTTCTCGAATACGATTGTTCAGTGTGTTGTGAAGTCTCTTCCTCAGCAAATAACAACCTCCGGAATGAAAGATACTGATACTTTAAGCTATAAATCCGATATTAAGTGTATACGGTCGTTTCACAGTTTTTATTAATCCGGAATTTTTAACTATCATCACGACTAAAGAGAGTGCAGTGAATTACTAAGCCAGTGTGGTCTCTGAGTCTTAGAAACTGTGCGACTATATAAAATACTTTTGCTTTACTAACGTAATAATTGATTTCTGGTAAAATTCTGTATTTTTTCTGTTCTAATCAGGGCCGTGCGGGGTAGCCGTGCGGTGTAAGGCGTCTTCTCACGGTTCGCGCGGCTCCCCCCGTCGGAGGTTCGAGTCCTCCCTCGGGCATGGATGTGTGTGTTGTCCTTAGCGTAAGTTAGTTTAAGGTAGATTAAGTAGTTCGTAAGCCTAGGGACCGATGACCTCAGCAGTTTGGTCCCATAGTCCTTACCACAACTTTCCAGCTAGTTGTAATCAGGAAAAACTACAGTTTCACTCGGCAGGTATTCCGTACATGTATGGAGCGGGATTTTTCATTTGGTTGAGAGTTCATCTCGCACTGAACTCAACCTGTATAACGTAGTTTAGCCAACTATAATCTAATGAAAACTTTTCAGTTTGTCTCAAAACAGCACAAATATTGTAATAAAGTCAGTCTGTTCGAAATTGTAAATCTTCGCACATCTCTGAGATCAAAATCTACTGAGGGGTAACATTCTGTACCGTGTCGCTCCACAGCGTGCATTGTAGCATCTTCAATCCTCTATGACATGTTGTCCACAAGATAGTCGAGACAGTCTGTTCTGGCCTGCACCATTTTTCATCAGCAGCTCGCCTGAGGACACCCAGTAAGTCAGAAGAACTTTGCAGAAACGCCTTGCAAGTTTCAGTTGGTCTCAGGCATTCTCAATCTAGTTCATGTTGCATGTAACACCATTCTCTCAGTTGGATTCCTGCCATCTGGAGGAGGGTGTTCGCGAGTTGTACAGCGTTTTCATGCATTTTCGTCTTATGAAGGACGACGGCTCAAACTCACGTCCTGCCATCCTGATTTAGGTCTTCCGTGTTTTCCCTAAATTGTTCAAGGCAAATGGCGGTATGGTTTCTTTAAAATGCCGAGGCCGATTTCCTTCCCCATCCTTTGCTAATCCGGTGGCACCGTTGACCTCGCTGTTTGGTCCCCTCTCTCCAAATCAACGAACTAACAACTATAGTCTTGGAAGATGAACCCTGTTTATCCAGATTGCATTCCAGGTGTTACATTGACCAATTTCGTGCACCATGCTGATTGGGATTTATATCGCTGTTAGTAATGGACGCCTAGAGACTAAATTGATCGTCTAGATACGGTAAGAACTGCGACGGCCTCTTAAGAACGAATTCGAAGATGGCAATTTCATTCAAAATTTTGAAGTAAAACTTACTGTCCTATTTCAAGACATGTAACCGGACTGCTCACTTTAAAATATAAAGTACTAGTACAAGTGAATCCTAACATGTTCCGATTTTATAAGGTATGACTCATGTGATGAATTAACAATCTGAGTAGAGCACAAAATGAAAGATACTTGAGCAGCTCAGACTCTGTTTAATGACACAACGGCAAATAGTGTGCATAACAATATGAAACTGAAGACAACAAGTTATTTGTAAGATTACACCAATAGTGCACGTGTTTAACATCTAGACCTATAGTCGATCGCGGTGCAAGAAGGGCGTAAATCCCGTACTGTAAATGTTATGGTCAAATATGGAACGTCGAAGATATGCTCTTCTGTAGCATGAAATACCGCGTCTCCGCAATTTGTATCAGCGTCACACTTACATTCTTTGCTGTAATATTCAGAATATTTGGACCCAACGTTTACACGAAAATCATCTGAATGTATTTTAATGGACTAGTACATACAGCGAAAGGTTGCATATTGCCTTGTGCTATCGGATAATGGCTGCAGAATATCAGTTACATCAATGTATTTAAAAAAATAAATAAAAAAATAAAAAATAAGTGAGAAGTTAACTTGAAATAAACAAGAATGTTTGAACACCATTTGATCTAATTTTTCATGATATCAATTTAACAAAACAAAACATTCCTTTGTATGCACAATTACACTTGTCAGGTAAAGTGCAGATACAAATTTAGTGTGTGGACCATATGTCCATACACGACTCAGAGCATTTACTACTCAAAACTGAGGGAAGAATGATTGAATTAACTTTATAACACTTAGGGCTAAATGACTAAAGACAGGTTCTGTACCTAGTTTCGTGTTTAGTGACTTTACGAAGACACAGACAGTTCGTAGTGGCACATGGAGCAATGGTCCAGTATAGCAATTCATTGTAACTTGGCAAAATTTAATCATGAAACACAAGTGCTTTACGAATGATTAACAAAATGGCTTTGCTGATACATTGTGCCTTCAAATAACGTGATCAACATATATCGTTTCATGCAATATCGATCTATCATTCGCCGCGTTCGACATCAGTCACTAAAGGACACGCCTCGGAGAGGATTTTAAAAGCTACGTTGTAGGATGCCTTGTCTACTTTGCTACTCGCTCATTGGCTCACTACTTTTGGAAGCGTAAGACCATGCTTCCACAAAACTTCACAGAGGAATACTTCAAATACAGCTAATATCTGTACTCAATATCATCAGACTTAGATAACCATATTTCGTAAAGAAAAGAATGTATAGACAGTAAAACTGAGCATTGAAAGAGGCACACAAAATGAGAACCTGCCCTACGCATTACGTGTAAATTAACAAAGTTATATTGCAGGACGTCTCAGACCTGGCAATTAGTGTCGAGATAGTGAGACAGAGCCACATTCCATGGACATGCAGGTTAAAGCAACTGCTTTCACATCCATTAATGCCATTGTGTTGCCTGCAGGAAGCTGCTAGATTTCTAGGATTCTAATGCATCCCACGAGAGTGCCCTATTGTATTGGAAACAACAGAGAACAATGTGTCTATTTCGAGCTCCCACTGCCCGCTCTCTCTGCCAGTTTGACTGCAGAACGATGCATCGACCAGCATCTCGGATATCGTAAGGCTGTACGTCCCACCTTTAGAATATGACATTCCGTTTTTTCTCGAAATCTCTGCATCGACGGAGTATCGATTGAAAATACTGCAGCATGCGGCAGCACTTCTAGGAAAACGGCAGCTTTTGTTGAACATTCCCTATCTACTGAGTGTGCCGAGAAAACAATATATTATTATGTAGATAATATCATCAATATTTGATATAAGTGATTCTATCGCAAAGCCAGCAAGTACACTATCCACTAACATGCAGTGTTTCTGTGAATAAGGAAATAATCTATAAAACAACAAAAGTGGGTGATCGGGTAGACGAACGAGACTTTTGGCAAACTACAAAAGAACCATTAAGACACCACTGTCAGTGTGTCTCTCCCCATGAATAAAGCTTAGGTAGTCCTATCCACAATAGTAACGTGAGGTCATCAGACACACAGGCACAATTCAAACAACAGTTAAAAAAAATACATCCCGTATGTACAATAACCGAAACGTGGCCTAGTTTCACGTTTCTAGGCCTTCACGTCACAAGAGAGAGAGAATGGAGGAGAGGGATTTCGTGGATGGGTACTACTCATTCACAGTGAGACTGTGTTTAGGAAAGTCACCTCAACCCACACACTGGATGGTCTCGCACCATGTCCTGCGGGAATTGATACATCTAATCCCGGCTTCTCTGTATTCTTCGTCTGAAGGACTCGTAATATCGAAGGAAACTAACAAAGCATAACATAGATAGTACAAACACCCAAATATCTGAATGCTCCTTTTGCACCTGAATGTGTAAACAACAATTATCCCTAACATATACGGAAATTCGGGAAGGCAGAATCGCGAGCTTACAGTCAACACGTGGCCGAAAATGTACTAAACGAAAAGACATTCGTCATCACTGTGGTGACTTTTTAATTTTAGTCCTGGAAGAGAACGCATGGATACTACAACACACACAAATTATTGCATCACCTTATTATAACTTCAACAAAAGGTAGTACTTAACTTCGAAACAATCTGTGTCCATCGGATTGACTACTTAAATTTGTCACTGTCATTGAACACTAACGTATCACTTGATACAGCACAAGATAGTATCTTCTCTCAGTGTACAACGGACTGTAAACTTCGCTACATAGCTCTGTGTAATACAACCCTCGAGCTGCTGGCTCTGTAGTGAGACGATGCTGTCGCCATCGGTGACGACTGCAGAGTGAGCTGAGCGGCACCCTGCTCTGATGTAACTAACTCTCCAGCAGCGGCGACTGGTGGAAAGTCTCGGGGCGCGTCTACGTCGACGTCTCTCTTTCATCGCTGGGTATGGCAGTGACTGCGCTTGCTTGTGGTTCCAGTGTAAGGTTCTAAATTTGTCGCGATTCCACGTTCTTCGGACTCAACTTCCCCCTCCTCCAAGCACCCACCCCCTTCCAAACCTCCAAACGGTCGTCGTGTTGTGCTGCGTCGCTTGACGAACGGATTGGGGAGGGGGGGGGGAGAGGGGTTAGAAGAGAGGCGCGGGAAAGGAGCAAGACCGAATGCAGACGTAGGAGAGGAGACAGAGAGTGCAAGTATAGCCGATGGTAACTCCCTGTCCATACCCCGGTACCCAATGTGTGAGTGACCAGGAACAACGGCCACAGTTTACACGCCAGCACGCAGAGGCAGACGCTATGGTCGGGTTAGCAGCAAGTGAAACTCACGAGGCAGCGAGACGGTTGTCTGGGTACGGCGCTTCTACTCACATTGACTGGCGCCGACAAAGGCGACGTCAGCGATGGCGGCTCGTCATGATGGCGATTGACCCTGGCGCAACGCTGGATGGTGCCGGCCGCGACAGGCGGACACGCGGAGATGTTTGCTGTTGCGTTGCAGTACCCTACGGCGTACTGGGTCCATCGGAAAAAATTTTGCGTCGAGATCACGGACATGACAGCGCCGCAGCTGATGCTGGTGTCGGTGTTGCAGCCCAGTGGACCCTAGAACGATGTAGATTGGATGTCCCAGGATTACACCGAGTTCCCAGCGCTGTTCACTTCCAAAAACTTTACAGAAGACTTCATTCTGTGGCTGAAAATTTGTCTTTCCCGGCGGAACGTATCGTATCTGTCGCTTCCGCAGAAAATACATAGGGGAAGATGACGACGACCTTATAATAATTCCACTGGCGACTTGCCCTCACTTGGTAAGGATCATAAGGAGGAAATAAAAATCTTCAAGCCTTCCTCTCGTGTGTGGGGGAAAGAAGTTTTCATATGTGACATGTGAACGGTCGAACGGACCGTTCAATTTCACCGTTACGCTGAGGGTGATAAGGGACAGAAGTGAACAGAACTATAGAAACTTGGTTGACGTGAATTCTCGTCTGTTGCCTGAGACAAGGCCCTCAGAAAGACCTTCAAAACAGAAAACAAAACACAAAGCAGATAACGTACTAGCAGTTGTGGTGGATGTCGTAAGGACAACAAAAGGAAATTCACTGTATATGTACTACCAAGAACCATGGCATGTTCCAGGGGTACAGACGAACAAGGTTACTCATAACGGCATTGCAGCAGAGGTGAATGATATTCTGCACAAATATTACAACAAAAAGTCGTTTGCTGAATCTGGGCGGCCTGTCGTGTCCCGACAGGGAGTGAGATTGACACGAGTTGGATTCAGGGGACTTACCTCAATCGATCTTCTCGTACAGTAGAAGTAGGCGCGGGCAGCTTCCGCAACTCCGACAGCTAGAAGGAGCCAGCTAATGCTAAGGTGCAGGATACGGAACTCGGTGAGGAGTGATTACTGCTTGTAAGAGGTGTGCGATGTATGCGCTGCCTGCAACAGGCAAGACTTAGGAGAGTCTCTGACCAGAGAGCAGTATGTAGTTAGTTGTTGCTTGTCGCTAGTCGGCATTAGTCTTCAGTAGTCTGCGTGAGTCTGCAGTAGTCGACAGTAGTCTGCGTGAGTCGGCAGTAGTCGGTGCGTGTCTGCGCTTGTGTGCAGTCTGCTCTGGTCGGGACTCTAGTCTGCTCTGGTCGGGACTCTGGAGGATGAGTATTGTTGTAGAAGGTAAAGAAGCAGCCTTGCGCATATCTAGTAATGTATGTTAACTGTCATCCAATTTCTTTCAAAAAATGCCCAAATAATAATTTTTATAATATAAAGTAATTTAAAAAAACCATGTGTAACCTCCCCACAAAAATATTTAATTAAAATATGAACCAAGTGTAACCTCCCCACAAAAATTATTAATTAAATGAACCAAGTGTAACCTCCCCACGGAAATATTAATTAAAATGATTTTTCAATATTGTAACCTCTGAACAAAATTGGCTCCCATTTATAGTCTCCGTGCAGAAATGCATTCATATTTAATGTAACCAAGAAATTCAATTCCTAAACCCGGAAATAATAAAAAAATTCAGTAACCTGGTAAATTTTATGACGACAGCAACGCTGCGCCTCGGCCCTGTACTCTGAATAAAAAAGCAAAAATTCTTACCTCAACAAAAGCTGTAAATATATCTGCTCTTACCTAAAAGATTTTCGGCTCAGTTCCGTGCAATACTGGCCTATGCTTTGTGATTCATGAAAGGAAAGATAATCCATTTAATAAAATCTTTAAATAGCAATGAATGCCTTTTTAAAAAAAAAATTACTTTATATTATAAAAATTATTATTGGGGCATTCTTTGACAGAAATTGGATGACAGTTAACATACATTACTAGATATGCGCAAGGCTGCTTCTTTACCTTCTACAACAATACTCATCCTCCAGAGTCCCGACCAGAGCAGACTAGAGTCCCGACCAGAGCAGACTGCACACAAGCGCAGACACGCGCCGACTACTGCCGACTCACGCAGACTACTGTCGACTACTGCAGACTCACGCAGACTACTGAAGACTAATGCCGACTAGCGACAAGCAACAACTAACTACATACTGCTCTCTGGTCAGAGACTCTCCTAAGTCTTGCCTGTTGCAGGCAGCGCATACATCGCATACCTCTTACATGCTGCAGGGTAGAAGTCATAAGAGCCCTTGTTGTTTGACAACTGAGAATCCCTACTGGCACTGTCTTGCACTACTTTCTGTCAGTTGAATTTCTTACTCTGGAATCTGTCACCCTGGTTGTTGCGGAGCCCAGGTTAGCGAATCGTACTAAGTTCCCACTTCTGCCGTAGAACGAAACGGAGCTTGCGTCGTTATACTCAGCAGATCTCGACTTACCAGCGATTGCCTGAATGGTCCTCCTGACCCCTTATTTATACTACCTTCGAGCGTCAGTGAAAGCTTCTAGAACATTCTAGAAGGTTCTATATATCTGGCTCAGAGGCTGGCCGCACTTACTGGTACATTTCTGTCATTACGAGACGCGTGAAAGCTATTTGGTTCCCTGTTATCGTCACGTAAGCTTATTTGCCTTCTGGTGCCGCTGTGTCGGCGCTGGGTAAACGCGATCATCAAATACTGTCGCAACGTTTCTTCCGTCATGGAACGTCCTGCTTTGTAGTTTAAGAGCTGTATTATTCTTACTACTGTTAATTTATACTTTTTGTTGAGTTAGATTCTCAACAGGTCGTGACCTGCCATTTACAAGGTGAGCAAGTGAATTGCGCTGTGCAAACAACGCCTCAGTGATCTTGGTGCAACAAGGACAAAATTTTCGGCAGCGGTGAGTGAGAAATCACGACTGGTGCAGTGTCGTTCTGCGTATTAGACATCAGAACATCTCAGTGCCAGCACAGTGCGTGACACGATGTGAATAATAGTGACACACAGCTTGGAGGGGAATTTATTTTGACCTACGTGGTCACCCATGGCACAAATATTGCAGAACTACATGAAAAGCAAGGTTGGAAGCATTTGTGCAGCAATACGCCAAAAATCTAGAGGAACATTTTGAAGAATTTCTCTGTCCTGAGTATAGATCTGATAACATGACTACTCAGATGAATCAAACGCTATGTCAGTACTGACCGATAACCGAGACATCAAGTCAGCGTTCTTACTTTGGGCAGTGTGCCTGTACAACTGCTCGTACAGGTAATTACGTAATATCAGAGCCTAGCATTGCAATTTTTCCGCTGTCCATGGTGAAAAAGGTTTTCTATGATTGACCACAGCTGTTAAGTACTGATGATATGTAATCAAATAGATCTTCTGACTCTACAAGTTTTAGTGGAACATGTTAATATCAAAGATAATGGCGAGGCGAGTAAACTCTTTTCCAAACTGACTGTAATTGAACAGCGGTTTGTTGAGAGTTTTCAAGGCAAAAGCAATGGATCTATCAGATGAACTAATTCTATAGGAGCGCACATCTCCAACCCTGTCCAACCCTGTTAGAAGATGCATCCACAGCTAACATAGCTGGCTTAGCTGGATCAAAATGAAGCAGACCACGATGACTTAATAATGCGTCCTCTAACTGCTGAAAGTTTCCTGACATTCTTGGTACCACACAAAGGAAATGCCTTCGAGGCATAGCCGGTTCAGAAGGGCATCAATTTACACCTTCGACACTGAGGAGGGTCAAGAAAGCTAATAGATCAGTGCCTTACCTGCAAGTACAGGCCAGGCAAATTCAAAGAGGAGAGAAGAGAAACCGGGAGGATGAGGAGTATCAGTATTGAGGATTTGAAAATTGAGGTAAGCTTTTTACATGTGGAAGTATAAGAAGAAAATCTTTGAACCTCATTTTCTCTGTTTTACATTTTTTACGTTAATAGAAGCCTTTTCTCAAAAAGTATATGCTCTAATGCTACGAAATTTCCAGGAACTGTTCAAATCGTGTTACTGTTTTCCTGAAACTAAAAAATACGAGATCCTGCATTACATTCTGATTTTTAGATGATTGTATGTAAAAAAAAAGAATAATATGGGACGTGCAAAATTAAAACTCTGTTAATGATACAATTTTTACCATAAATTAATAACTGTAGTTCAGTGGTCTTATAACCTTCTCATGACACTACAATAAATTTTCAGATTAATTGCATGATTACAATTTGAGTTATGGCTTTTTATAAGAAAGACAATAAAAAACTAAAAATTTAAATTTCTTTCAAAATATTAATCCTGCATACTTTATTAAATATTTTCCCGTTAAAACACAGCTCTTCTGCTTTACACACCAACATTTTAGATCCGTTCATTAATAAATATGGCTGTAATGACTTTTTAAATAAATGTTTACATTTTCCGTTACATCCTCCCTTAAACAAAGATGGTACACGTCGGCTCTGACTGTTGAAAAAAAATGTACACCATACCTGTAATGTTGTAGGTGGCGAAGTGGACTTCCAGTTGAACGTCAGACCAATCCTCTTCGTTTCTATTAAATTGCCGAAACTTGCGTGCGGGAACCAACTGTAGTGCTGCTTGTTGCGATAGTAACGTAGTCGCCTGTTGTGCGTAGAGCAGCAGTCATTCAATAAGTTGCACCTGAAATTGAACAACTTCGATTAGAGATATTACCCATGGCGACTCAGTCATGATCAAACACTTAACGGGATGTACAGACGTGGACAAAACGAGCGAGAACCCTCGCCTTTTAATTATGCTGATCCGTACAGCTATAAAGTCTGTTACACAACATAACAGGCAAGGCGGCGAAGTGCTACCAACATACTATGCACAGTCGTGAAATTGAAAAACTATCCGAACTTTGTCAGACTGTTTTCAATCATGTGTAAGAGTATATTAATGCTGATTAGTGTGTTAAACACAACACGTAAATATAAGATATAAATGAAAGAATCTTACTTTTTCACACAATCGAGGGACCATATACCGAATTGCGATACATTTCCGTTTATTTTGTCTAACCGTACTCGAGGTAAACAGGTTTTAAAGGTTGGGTAGACAGATAGACGGTCAAGAAAGTGAGACTAGTAGGGTTCCATTTTTACCGATTTAGGTGACGAAATCCTAACAACGAAAATAGCTACGACAGTTACTGAAGATGAAGGCCGCATAAATAATTCCCCCTACTCTTTCTTCGAAATGTTCTAGTTGCAGTCGATACATCAGCATATTAATCGTAGCTAAGCTTTCGATCCAAATCACGTTTACAGGAAAGCAAACAAAATCCATTTGCCTATACACGTGGTAATTCAGATCTCAGTATTAATGCCACCACGTTTCAGAAGTGCGAGCATTCCCATTGCTAGCTAGTTCAAGAAACACTTCGGCTAATGAACGTTTTCTGGCTGTGGCGAGTCTAATGGAGAATTCGAAATATTGTAGAATACGTTTGGCAGCTATGTCGCACTTTATTTCCTGTGGTGGTGCAGAATTATCCTACAAAATTTACTCGCTAATAACAGTATTTTCTTATTTCGATAAACATCCCGAATGATTGTCACTTAAGCGGCTACATAAAGGTAGAAAATTCATGTTTTTGAGTCTACAAAGCTCTACGCAACAGAAACTGCAGATCATTTTGCCATTTTCATTGCGAAATTGCCGGCTTATTCCTGCCTGGGGTAATAATAGAGGGCTGTTTGCCTGGGTTGTCTGCTAGCGTAGTGAAAGGTGTTTGCTACTGCAAGGGAGGTCTGGTTTGTTTTCGGTTTTAATCTCGATTGAGGCAGATAGGCTATCAGTAAAGAAATTTTAAGAAATTCTCGCACCCCAATACGTTTTATTGCTACCTTTTTTCTGTATCGGCGCCCTGTGGATGTCAATACGAAACTCTTGTAGAACTTTATACTTGTTACTGACTACTTTTTCCGCTTCTGTCAATAATTGAATTGACTTAAGTGTGGCACTGAATGATTTTTAACTGAATTTCGTTACGAATCTTCACGCATTGCTAAATTTGCACACTTTCATGGTAGGTCAGCAACGGTAATCCAGTATGACTGGCCTGAACGTTGACACAGACCGTTTCGCGGACGAATGCACGTAATATTTTACTAATTCGTAATGATCTGGGGTACTTTGTCTTACTGAAACAATTATGTTATCTCGATAAGCTGAAATTCATTTTTATTAGTACAGTTCATACTCATTAGCGTTTCTTCTTTCATTTATATCTTATATTTACGTGTTGTATTTAACACACTAATCAGCATTAATATAGTCTTACACATGATTGAAAACACTCTGACAAAGTTCGGAAAGTTTTTCAATTTCACGCCTGTGCATAGTATGTTGGTAGCACTTCGTCGCCTTGCCTGTTATGCTGTGTAGCAGACTCTAAAGCTGTGCGGATCAGCATTGCGAAAAGGCAAGGGGTCTCGCTCGTTTTGTCCACGACTGTACATCAGAAACAGCATAGACTATCAATAGTTCGGTCGCTGACTAGCGGATATCCTCAGGCCAAACTAGGGCGCACTATGCACCGGAACAACGTACACACAGCACAGCCGATTTTTTAAGTAGGTGAAGAAAGTTAATGCAGGGAATCAAACTCCTAAACATATGTTGTGTCGGACGAAAAAACACTCGTCGTCACTGTGGTGAGTATTTAGTTTTACTTCTCGTGGAGGTCGGGCAGATACTATAACACACACAAAATATTAGCTCGCTTTATTATAACTTGTACAAAATGAAATACTTCTAAACAATCCATGACCACAGGACAGTCTGTGTATATTTTTACTGCCACTGAACGCTAACGTATTACTTCATACAGTACAAGATCTTAGTCTCTTCTCACAGTTTACAACTGACTATAAACTTTTCTACATAGCTCTGCCGAATACAGTTTTCACTCTACTGTCTCTGTAACGAGACAACGCTGTTGTCTTCAGTGATGATTGCAGAGTAGGCTGAGCAGCAGCCCGCTTTGACGTAAGTAAGTGTTCAGCAGTGGCGGCATATGGAAGCTCTTGACGTCTCTCATTCGTCGCTGCGTATTATATGGCAGCGACTGCACTTAGTTGTGATTCCATCATGAGGTACCAATTTTGACTTGGTACCTCGTTTTGCACACGACATCAGAGAAAATATATCACGAGATACACAATCTGTTCAAAGCAATCAAAATCGTCACTGGGAAAGCAGAAGCACAGGAACCATGGACCTGCTTGTACGCATAATGTCAGGAGCCAGTCACAAACCCAGAAGACGGCATTTGGATCTATAGGGCAAACGCTACATTGAAAAATTATCTACATCACAAATATCGGTAGGGAAAATAAAACTATTGAAAAGGAAGAAAGCGAGTACTTGGCAGGACTTCTGCTCGAAATTAAACAATCATGAACCTCTGGACGAGTAGTGGCAAAAAGTCATTGGGTTCCTCAATTAAAAAGAAAACAAACGAAGAACAGAGTCACCCGTGAAACCCGCTGCTGGCGATCTTCTACAGAATGGGCGCACCAGCAACTTCACTGTCCAAAACTAAAGCATCTGTATCTTCTCACCGTAAATCATGCAAAAAAGTGTTACGTTGGCATCATATAAAAATTCCAGTCACAAAAGTATTAAACAACTCATGACTAACAGTCCATCATCTTCTTCGACCTACCTAACATTTATAAATTAAAATGACCCACCATGGTTCCTGTCGGTATTTTTGGGCTAAACTCAGAATCTAAGGCACGGATTTTTGTACGATTTTCGCTAATAGGTAGAGTGAGTTATGATGAACGCTTGTGTATGTAATCTATAAGTATTTCACAGAAATTGGTCGAACTGTGAGAAATTGGTCTGCTGCCACAGCGAAAACACTGTCTTTGCTTCTAGCAGTGTCTGGCATGGCCCCTTGGAATCATCCATATAGGCGTAATAGGATAATGCAATTTCGACATGTATGCACGGCCGGAGGACTAGGGCTGTGATGACTACAGCCAGTATGAAATATTTTAAATGCATTTGCAGTTGTGAATACGGACAACCATCAGCTGTGTAATGGAATGACCACAATGAAAAGTTTTGCCGGACAGGTATTCGAACCCTAACTCTTCTACATCTACATCTACATCCATACTCCGCAAACCACCTGACGGTTTGTGACGGAGAGTACCTTGAGTACCTCTATCGCTTCTCCCTTCTATTCCAGTCTCGTATTGTTCGTGGAAAGAAGGATTGTCGGTATGCCTCTGTGTGGGCTCTAATCTCTCCGATTTTATCCTCATGGTCTCTTCGCGAGATATATGTTGGAGGGAGCAATATACTGCTTGACTCTTCAGTGAAGGTATGTTCTCGAAACTTTAACAAGAGCCCGTACCGAGCTACTGAGCGTCTCTCCTGCAGAGTCTTCCACTGAAGTTTATCTATCATCTCCGTAACGCTTTCGCGATTACTAAATGATCCTGTAACGAAGCGCACTGCTCTCCGTTGGATCTTCTCTATCTCTTCTATTAACCCTTTCTGGTACGGATCCCACACTGCTGAGCAGTATTCAAGCAGTGGGCGAAGAAGCGTCCTGTAACCTACTTCCTTTGTTTTCGGATTGCATTTCCTTAGGATTCTTCCAATGAATTTCAATCTGGCATCTGCTTTACCGACGATCAACTTTATATGATCATTCCATTTTAAATCACTCCTAATGCGTACTCCCAGATAATTTATGGCATTAACTGCTTCCAGTTGCTGATCTGCTATATTGTAGCTAAGTGATAAGGGATCTTTCTTTCTATGTATTCGCAGCACATTACACTTGTCTACATTGAGATTCAATTGCCATTCCCTGCGTCAATTCGCTGCAGATCCTCCTTCCGATGTCATCCACAAGGTCATTTATGTACATTGTGAATAGCAACGGTCCTACGACACTCCACTGCGGCGCACCTGAAATCACTCTTCCTTCGGAAAACTTCTCTCCATTGAGAATGACATGCTGCGTTCTGTTATCTAGGAACTCTTCAATCCAATCACAATTGGTCTGATAGGACATACGCTCTTACTTTGTTCATTAAATGACTGTGGGGAACTGTATCGAACGCCTTGCGGAAGTCAAGAAACACGGCATCTACCTGTGAACCCGTGTCTATGGCCCTCTGAATCTCGTGGACGAATAGCGCGAGCTGGGTTTCACACGACCGTCTTTTTCGAAACCCGTGTTGATTCCTACAGAGTAGATTTCTAGTCTCCAGAAAAGTCATTATGCTTGAACATAATACGTGTTCCAAAATTCTACAACTGATCGACGTTAGAGATATAGGTCTATAGTTCTGCACATCTGTTCGACGTCCCTTCTTGAAAACGGGGATGACCTGTGCCTTTTTCCAATCCTTTGGATCGCTACGCTCTTCTAGAGACCTACGGTACACCGCTGGAAGAAGCGATTCGGTGCCTTACCATTAGACTATCAAAGCAGCAGTCATAGCCTGACCCAAACTTTCATATGTCATCAGCCATATGTCTACGACCTGTACTCGTACATCCATTACGTACATCCTCACATGGTTGGCAGCATATGGAAGTTTGGCTCTGGCTGTGAGTCATGTTCGAATATCCTAACGCTAAGACGATAGCTCGCGATAAGCGTGAAATACGGTCCGGCACAAATTTCCACTGTCATCATTTCATTAAGCAGCTGATGTCAATATTCGCAATTGCGAATACATTTCACGCATATAAGTGTAACGCTGGCCGACTGCAGCTCAAGGTTGGAGGGAGCTGCTGCCACTGGGAGGCCAGCGCGAGCTACCATGCACTTTCCAAATGACCTGCTGTGCTAGATACATCATATATTAAATTGATGCCGGATTGTGTATCGTATGTTGTCTGTATGGAACAGGGGACCTAGAAACGACGGAGAGGATTCGTCCCGCCGTAGCTCTCAGTGGTTCACAAATCCACAACAGTCCACAGCCGTCACCCACCCCACCGCCGTCCCACACCCAACCCAGCGTTATTCTCTAGTTTCAGCAACCATGTTACGAGGGGCTATTCGATATGGAAACAGGGCTGATCTCATTCTTAGTAAAGGAAACTGTTGATACGTCCATAGTACCGACAAGCTTCAGAGAGGTTTGCCCGCGCTGGCTAGAAAACGAGCCGTGATGATAACATCTGCGAGTGGCGTGAGCAGTGGCTGGTTGGCGACGGGTAGTAGAAGCTGTCGCATATGCGTGTGACGAGCGGAGGGATCCCCCCAATGTGAGGTACACCACGCTGTCGATTGGGGCCTGGTGTGAGAAGCTAAAGAGAGGAAGCGGCGGTGGCCGTCGTGAAGTGCAATTTGGTTGATGTGACAGGAACTTCGCACAACCTGCTGCCAGCCGAGGACAGCGGGTGATGTAGGGAGTTATGTGTATTTCACTGTCCAGATGAAAGCTCGTTACTAGGTTCAGAGGTGTCCTATGGTTCTTCGTTGGTTTATCTCCTTGATTTTCGTTTAGTAACTGTCACAGTGTTTAGTGTCCAAATATTTTATTTGAACAGCCAATACAAAACTGTTTCGGTATGAGAGTAATTGTCAGTGTGTCAGCGCTCGTAAATGCATTTGAACATTTCTTGCAGGTTAAAGAATAGATGTCACACTATGTCAATGGCTGAAAACGTCATTTGAACAGCCAGTATAAAACTGTGTCTGTTCTGAGAGTAATTGCCGCAGTGTGTTAGCACAGCGTCAATGCATTTGAATATTTGTTTCAAGTTAAAGTATAAATGTTACAGTGTGTTAATGGCGGAAAAGTTCATTGGAACAGCTAATACAAACCGTTTCTGTTTGTCAGTAGTTGTCACCGGGTGTTAGCGCTTTTAAATGCATTTGAATTTATGTCTCTAGTTAGAGAATACTTGCTATTGATAAGGACTGTATAAAACTACTACTACTTTGGTAGTAACGCCCAAAGGCTGCAGCATTCGTAAATGGTCTGTCAGTCGTCTGTCAATAAGCTGTTGTTCTGAAAGTCCAAAGGCTTTCACTCCAGGGCCTTGTCGTGGCTTGCCAGCTTTAGCAAGGGGAGTTTCCCAGCGGTGAGACTGACTTTTTGAAACCATCTATACGGTCATGTAGGTTAGGATCCCAGGTATCACAAGCTATAACCATTAACAGTGGTGGGCCCTCGTGATATAATGGAGGTAATAATAATCTATATAATAACCTGCTTCAAATGCAGAACGTTGTGCCTTCGAATTTCGTCAGGTGCACTAAGCTTTTCATTCTTTCAAATCTTTGAGTCCTATCATTGTTTTTATTCAGTTAATTGGTTTAAATGTAATTTTTTACTTCTATTCTTCTGTCATATCATTTTAATCGCAATATCAATTTCTTCATTTTCTCCCATTTTTCTTCATAACATTCTTTTTTAATTGAAATCTTTCTTCGTGTGTTTCTAACTACTTTTATGAATTACTTTCGATTTAATTTCCTTTGTTTCATCATCCTGTTTTCTCGTCCACATTATTGCGTTCATTACATCTGTTTCTCACTTCGCTTGAATTTCATTTTTCTTATAAACCCGTCCTTCATTTAAATTTTCATCTGGGACATTTTTTCCACAGTGCAGCAGTTATTTAGTTTATGTCTTTAATCCTTGTATGACGATTACCGTCATAAAATATTCCACATTTGTTAATAAAAATACATTTTTCACCCCACTGCACAAGTATGGATTATTTTGTCTTTTGTTTTTTAACTGGTACATCCGAGTTATAAAGTAATTCAGTATTATAATGTAAATGGAAATGAAGTCCCATGCTTCTTTACAGAGCGTAGGGGAACGATGCGGGAGACCCGTACCGCCTTACTAGGCAAGGTCCTAATGAAGGTGGTTTGCCGTTGCCTTCCTCCGACCGTAATGGGGATGAATGATGATGATGAAGACGACACAACAACACCCAGTCATCACGAGGCAGGAAAAATCCCTGACCCCGCCGGGAATCGAACCCGGGACCGTGTGCTCGGGAAGCGAGAACGCTCCCGCGAGACCACGAGGGCGGACAGATAACTGTAATTAAATTTATATCCACAAAAATTCCGATTGGGAAAAGAACGATATAAAGAAAAACTGAGATATATGGAGAAGTTCGTATGGTGATTAACATGAAGTGAAAAAGCAAAAATATGAAAAATTACATTTAAACCAATTAACGGAATGAAAATAATGTTCGATGTCATTTCTATAAAGGCTAAAAAATAATCAAAATTTTAGTGGACCTGACGAGATTCGAACTCACAACCTTTTACATTTTTTTATTTTTATTATCTTACTAAAACATACATTTCAAGTATTCAACAGTACAATTAATGATTAAACCATTTGCAACATTAAAAAAAGAACCAGTTTTAAACTATTTATACGCTAAATATGTCTAATACAGTAATAATGGTAAAACAAACTTTAAAAGTGGGTTACAGTATAAACTTTGCTCAAGATAACTGAGATTATTCTAAGGTGCAAACTATTGTCACCCAATCAGTGGGTTTGTCTACAAAGTTGAATTCACTGTTTAATTTGTAAACTGTCCATTGAATAAAAAATAATAGCATATTTAATACCAGTTTTCTTGACTATGAACCAGTTTAAATACAATCCAATTAAACACATACACACAAAAAAAAAAGTTCCGGAAGCAAGGTTAAAGTAAATAATAATAAGGAACCAAGTGACTTTTATTTTTCTTCTGTTCGTTCTCGTTCAAGGTGTTGTAGTGGTTTCACATATTTAACCAACACCCATTCTTTCAAAAATGATCTTCAGCATGTTGCCATAGTGCTTCTTGTGGTTTCGATACGTGCTGATTTTTGCATATTCACACTTCATGTAAACGCGGAATTCTATCTCGTTGTCCGACCCAAGTGTGTGGATGACATAACTAACATATTTTCCCAGTAACCAGCTAATGGCGTTGGTTTTTAATTTCGGAAAGTATGTCATGTCCTGTCTCAGGAGGAGCGACGGCGTTATATATTGCGTAGAGGATCTGGTGAGAAAGGCGATTTGTTGCCGGATCCAATTCCAGTTATGCACATTGCCACCACAGGTGAATCTGTGGCTGAGTGTATCCACCAGATTGCATTTTCCACAAAGGAGTGTCTGGTTTAAACCGATCCCATATAGTCTCTCGTTGGTGCTGATGACATTATTAACTGTTTTGTACCATGCGGAAATAGCGTCTGTAGATAGCCCGGCATAGTTGACGTTCCGCCATACAGCTTTCCAGTCACAATTTGGGAATTTCGTTTCAATTTTGTTTCTACCCTCATTTAACTTCCTTTCAAGTATGATGTCGCGCGCTGTGATACGTGTGTTGCTTCTGATTGCGTCACTAAGATAACTTGCTTCGAGGAAAAAGTTCCTCACATACTGCAGACGGGCATTAATCCTTCGCACATCAATCGGTGCTTGCAGGCTATGGGGTGTCACAGCCTCAAAGAGCTTTGCGGTTATACATTGGGGAAGTTCTCTGAGTATATGGAAAGTCCGTTTGAGGAACAGAGCAGACGCTTTATTGCGAATATCCACCAAACCGAGGCCCCCGTTTCTGACATCCAGTATAACCGTAGTCGCACCAACCCTGAATATGTCTCCTCGCCATAAATAATTGGTAACAGTGGACATGATCCCTTTCGCTACTAGTTTAGGGATTGGAAATACCCGCGCAGTGAAATACGCTTTAGACAAAACGCAGGAGTTGATGAATCTGACTTTTTGCACCAGGTCCATAGTTCGATGGATGTTCTCCATTACAGCACCATGAACTTTCCTCCTAGTTTCCGTCCAGTTAAAAGCAGCCATCCGCATCGGACATGCCATTAAGGTGATTCCCAAAGTTTTATGTTTGTTGTCTTGTTTTGCCCATGCCAGTCGAAGGTGATCTAGGCCCCGTAGATTCAATATTTGACTTTTGTTTTCATTTGCTGTCGCTCCCGACGCTAGACAATATCTTTGGATTTCTCTTTCCAGTGTAACTGTCTCCTCCTTATTCCTTATTACAACGCCCACGTCATCAGCATAAGCTCGTATGACAGTTTTCTCACCACTCAATGTTATGCCTATTAATCTTGCGTGGACAGTGCGGAGGAAGGGCTCTAAAGATACTGAAAATAAAAACATTGATAAGGGACTGCCCTGTGGAACCCCTCGCCTTATCTGTATGGGTTTAGATGTTTGGCCATTGATTGCTATTTTCGCATTTACACCTGTTGCAATATTCCTTAGCATGTTCACAATCTGGGGGTGGAAAGCCATTCTTGACAGCGTCGTAAAGAGATATCTATGACTAACGCGGTCAAAAGCTTTGTTGAAATCTATAAAGATTAAAGCACATTTTATACTTGTCACTGAGGTAATTGCAATGACGTCTCTGTATGCAGATAGACTTTCGAATATCGTTCTGGTCGGAGAACAAGATTGGTGATGACTCAATATTTTGTTGGAAAAGGCAGAGAGTCTTTTGTTGATAATACGCGAAATTATTTTGTAATCAGAATTTAGTAGCGAAAGAGGCCGAAAATTGTTTAAGTTGGTTTTGCCTTTACTCTTAGGAATCAGTACTATTTTACTTTCCTTAAACTCTGCAAGGACCGGTTTTCCGTTCAGGACCTCATTTGCCATGAAAGTGATCTTGTCCCCAATTATAGACCAGTAGCGGGCATAAAACTCCACAGGGAGGCCATCAAGTCCCGGAGATTTGTTGAGAGGTGAGTTACGCACTGCCTCATGCACTTCATCTTTAGTAATAGGTGACAGGATGTCAGCGTTGTCTGTTCCCGACAATTGTGGACCTAGAATAGTGAGAAAGTCTTCGAGAGCTGCATCTTCCACTGTGGTTGGGGCATATAAGGTTTCATAGTACCTGTGGACTTCGTCCAGTGTTTGTTTCTGGCATGTGAGCCTCGTACCAGTATGCGTCTGGACTTCATCAATTAAAGTTTGACGTCTGTTTTTAGCATGCCGCACCAAGTGATACAGAGAAGCTGTTTCATCTGCTACGACTGATGTGGCTTTCGATTTAATTTTGAGTCCCTCCATCTGTTGCCGTTTAATGCTTAATAACTTGGCTTTTATTTTTTTGATATCATTTAGACGAATTACGTCATCATGGGCCTGTTGATATAAGTCTCTTAAAACTTTAATAAAACTCCATTGTATTCCTCAACTCCCTGTGCCTCGCTGCACTATACTGCATGACAACTTTCCGCAGCCGTGGTTTAGCCCTCCTTGTCCACCAGTCAATGACTGTTGGGTGCTTGTCTACTGTGCGGAGGCACATAGTCCACGCAAACCTTATGTCCTGTTCCAGTTCTTCGTCAGTTAAAACAGAGATATTTAAGTTCCATTGGCCTCTGAATCGACGGGTTGGCTGTACACTTAAATTAAAGCAAGTTAAAAGTGTACTGTGATCGCTAAAATACACTGGAATAGTCTCAACGTTTAATAAATAATTTTGCAAATTTGGTGACACGTAAATTCTATCTAGTCTGCTGCGGGAGTGGCTGGTTATATACGTGAACCCGACTGACGTCGGGTGCTGAAGTTCCCACACATCCTTAAGGTGTAGATCGCTTACTAACTTTTTTAACTGTGGCGAGTAGTTGAAGTTGGGTTGTTGATCTTTCTGGTTTAAAACACAGTTAAAATCTCCACCTATTATAAGAGAACACGGATTTTTCCTCAATAAATAAATCAGTTCATCTTGAAAAAACTTCGCACGATCCAATTTGTGGGAAGTTCCTGATGGGGCGTAAAGGTTAATCACTGTCACATCGAAAATTTTTATGCCTATGGCTCTTCCTGATTCTAGTCGTTCGATTTCAGTCACCGGAATGCCTTCCCTTATAAGAATGGCTGTACCGATAATGGCTTCAGTAGAAACATTAACAATTTCAAAAAAGCCTGGGATCCGAAATTCCGCTATCGCAACTTCTTGTAGCAACGCGATATCTGTTCCGGACTGGTACAAGAATTCTTTTAGTGCTGCCAATTTCAAGGGTGACTGTATTTTGTTAATGTTAATAGTAGTAATGCTATAAGCTTGCAGCACAGACATACCGGAAGAACCTATTTGGGATGAGGTTCGGTATGATTATAGCAGCAAACGTGCTTCCCTACAAGGCACGATCTTTACAAGCTGTGTGCCCATTACATGTACTAACTGCCTAGAAAAATTTGCACTGCTTTTAAACAAATAGCTTGAGAAGAAAAGTATCCTGAAATCCTGACAATGCATTGCTATAAGTCACTGTGGCCATTCTCTTTCTCCTCGTCAGTGTTGGCCCTGATGACTTCATATTTAATGTTCTTTTTCTTGATGTCCTTCTTCTCTGGTGTGGCTTTCGCTTGATGTCGCGTGACAGCAAGACCCGGTGTCGGTCGCAGCCGCCGGCGGTGGCTGAATGGGGCAACGGCCGTGGCTTGCGAGTCGTCAATGTTTGGTTCCGGCGTGGTGTCTGTTGTGTTGTTTTGCTGGCGAGGCGGTGATGCTTGTGTATTTCCTCCTTCGGCGCGGCGTTGCGCTTCGGAGTCAGCAGGTTCTTTACCTGGTACTTCCTCGTACGGTTCGCACTGTATGGGTTGTGCACTTGATGCGGTTATTTCTGCCGTGACCTCAGGCTCAGGGTCACATTTCCGTGAAAAATCACTACCCGCTGCGTCACTCTCTGTTCGTGGCGGTGTAAGTCCTTGTGCGGAAGTGGGAGCCACATCGACCTTCATTCCATCCCTTTTTCCACTTCCAACAGATCTTCAGGACTGGGCTTCGGCCTCCTGGCAACGGGTGTTTCACAGGAAGACTCCTCATCAACATTTCTTTCAGTGTCCTCTAGAGGACGCTTTTTTGTGGGAATCTCGCTGTCACGGGACGGAATTTCAGCAGTTAATGCAGGTTTTAAAGACGGAAAGTCATTAACATTAAGTGCAACATTTTCAGAGGTAGTAACAGGATCCACGACCGCCGCCGGCTGTGTTGTATTACTGGCTGGCAACAAATCATTGAGTGTCAATTTCCGGCGTTGCGTAAGGTTATTTATTAGCACAAATACACGGCGAGGGCAGTCCTGACGGAGGTGACCAGACTCGTTACATACATGACATGTAGGGGTTTGCCCTGAGTACATAACATGCGCCTTGTGCCCGTCAACAAAGATGTGGGAGGGAATGTTTGCTTTCACTTCCATCTCCACGGAGCGAATGCCGTTAAAGCACTGCAGCTTGAAATGCGAAGCCCACCTTTCGTTGACTATTTGCCTGACAACCCCATAATTTAAAAGGACATCTTTAATTTTCGAATTGTCTACTTCTATGGGAATATTCAAAACCCTAACATTCCTAATTACAGACTCGGAATTCCGGAGTTTGACAGTACTTTTAGTACCATCACGGTGTATAAATTCCGTTCCATAACCAAATTTTGCCAGAAAGCGGTCTACACTCGCGGAATCGTTAAACTTTACAAAAATGCAGTATTCATCAGAGTCCAGCTGCATGGTATGAACAGATTCAGAATGAAGGCCAATTACCTCGGTAATCCAGTCGTGTATTTCAAGTGCAGAGGGCTGTACTCGACGGGTGTACTTGTCGAAGGTGAAAATCACGGTGTTTTTTCTCACGGAGTTTGCCATGGTGTTCTGCAGCGAAGAAATCTCGGACAACGCCGAAATCCCAACGGCACTTCGTAGAAAGATGACACGAAAGAAGACCAAATGCTCAATTGATAACGCTTAATTCACGTGCAAAACGTCAATGAACGAGCACAAAACACGAAATCACTGGCGTAAACACTGAACGTTCACGGTGCAAACTTGAGGAGCGTGCGACCGCTGCGGCAGCTAATGCCAGACTGCATTCGAAGCTGATACGCTACCCACTATGCTCGCACCGTGCAATCAAATAATGTGACACAAATTGCTTAAGACTGTTGAGTATTACACAAAATTCCCAATTTTTTGTTTCGTCAGTTACTCGCAAACGAGGGACGACCAGAGTGAACGGCTGCAGTGGAATCTTAACTTACATATTAATATAAATAATTTCAAAATTTCAAAATCTCGATCGCACCCCTGGGCCCTCTCCTCGTAAGGTACTTGCATCTTTTCACCCTCCGTGCGAAGGTGGTATCAGAAATGAAACGTCGATTTTGTTGTGTCTGGGAATCCTGCATACTCATTCGCTAGACAAACTATCAAATACTAATGAGTTTTAATACAAACAAGACAATTACTTAACTTTGATAGATGTGCCGCAAGCAAAGGGCGACGTACAGTATAATTAGTCTTCTTCAGAATAGACAAACACCAGTCTGTGCTAAGCAGAGATTGCTACTATGCGTTGCCTAACGAAGTGGCTAACGTTGACGCAGACATCCAAGTGGGCTGCCACCAACCGGAACCGGCACTTATGTCCTCTTCACCTAGTGGCCACTGCTGTCGCGTTGTCGTCCTGGAGGGAGGTCGATCAGCGTGCGATTGGCTGACCTCCTCTCACAACCTTCTCTTCTTCGTCGTTCGCGAGGCAGGAGCGTGGACGCTCTGATGGAGTGGAAGCTGTCGCTGCAGTGGATGACTTCCGGTAGTACCCCGCTAGCAGGCGTTCGCTCTGGTGGAAACATCCCCCGGAAAACGCCCAGAAGCATACGCGTCCGCTTCGTGAGGCCCACACCATGATGGTGTCGGCCGCTGCGGCATGGGCGGGTCCATCTCCACCAGTAGGACGTGAGGAGGCGTAGGAGGCGAAGGCTCCGTATCCGTGGGGTCGTCCCGCGGTGTCGTGATGACATCCTCTGCCGGCTGCTGTGGCCGCGCTATCCTCGCGATCCGTGAATCTGGGAGAAGAGACACAGAAGGATCACCGCGCTCATGACAGTGGCAAATTTGATTGTGATGTCAGCACTGCAATACGTCTGGGCCTGAAATGAGATACATGCATACCCCGACAAAGGATCTCACCTTGCGCCCACCGTCTCCTGCAGCTGAAAACCCTGAAAAACACAATATCATGCGGTGCGAAGCGATAGTGCGGCCTTCCTTCGGCGCCGAAAGCTGAGGAGGATGGAGCAGGTGGAGCAGTGTCCAGTAGTGGCGGCCGTGGAGCAGTTCCACCGGCGATGGTCCAGATCGTGGATGCGAACGATAGGGGGCGAGAACCAGTTGCAATGCTTGATCCCTGGGGTGTGCGGTGCGAAGTTTGGCCACACGCTGCTTGAAGATTCTGACAAAACAGCCGGCTTCACCATCTATGGATGCAACGGTACGCTACTTAGAGGCTGTATGCCATTGCGTTAACAGAGTATTTCTAATTCAATTGCCGTGAATTGAGGGACGTTGTCCGACACTATGACTTCAGGCAAACTTTGGAGGCAAAAAATGGAG
The DNA here is from genome assembly GCF_023864275.1 of Schistocerca cancellata. NCBI lineage: Eukaryota > Metazoa > Arthropoda > Insecta > Orthoptera > Acrididae > Schistocerca > Schistocerca cancellata. The sequence continues at coordinate 278,654,944 of NC_064628.1, forward strand.
AACAATGCCTGAACTGTACTACGTAACGTTGTCAAGCTGATTGGCACAGCAAATGGACACTTGAAAGAAGAGTCAACCGCAATCAGCCAACGAATATTCCAAAAGGAGTCTCGAAGTCTATGTGCACACATTGCCATGGTAATTGCAACATAGGCCAAGTAGAGAATTTTTGTGGCGGAGCGGACTGATTTTCTGCTCATGCGTGACACTGTGACATCATCTGTTCTATTTGGGTGTCCATACCCTGCCAAGTACAGAGTCATTTTGAACAAGAATCGCACCTTACTGTATAGCGAGGCTATGCCGACGTAGAAAGTATCGGCGCACTACGGAGTTCTTTATGCTATGCAATGAGCGAGGCCAAAATGTGCTAATGTATTTTAACAAAATGTTCAAATCTGGATCAGCTTTCGTTGCCCCTCCAAATTTCCGATAGTTCAGAGGAAAGGATTCAAGCAATTCAGAATCTTGAGCATCGATTTGCCAACAAGATGCAGCAGAAGCGCCAAAGTCTGTATCAGGGCCAATCGAAAGACGTGAAACTGGGTATGCACTACCACGTTGAGTTGTCGGACGATACACAATCTCGTACTGGTATTGAGACAACTACAAAACCCATCTTTGCAATTATTGGGCGGTTCGTACCCGAACCGGCTTCATCGGATGAAACAAGGACTGCAGTAGCTTTTGATCCGTTATTAAGTAGAATTTTCTGCTATACAAATAGTGATGGAATTTGGTGACACCATACGCAATGGCCAATGCCTCTTTCTCCATTTGTGAATAGTTACACCTAGCTTAGGACAACACTTTTGATGCGAAAGCAATAGGCATGTCTTTATCGCAAATTCTGTGTGAAAGAACTGCACCGATTCCGTAAGAGGAAGCATCAACTTGCAACACAGTTAATATGTCAGGATCAAAGCGAACCGAGCATCAATCACTGACCAATGAACTTTTAAGTTTTTGGAAAGCTTCTTGGCGCTCATATGTATATTGCGACGCAAGCGATGCAATGGAGCTGCGATTTGTGCAGCATTCGGTATGGGCCGAATATAATAGTTCATGTTCCCTAAGACTGACTGCAATTACGTTACATTGCGAGGAAGTGGCAGGTAACTTGTGGCTAATAAATGTGACTGAAGAGGCTGTACACCTTGACTGTATATGACATGACCAAGACAATGCAACTCAGGTTTAAAAAATCTCACTTGTGCAGTCTACACTTTAGTCCTGCATCAGATAACAGACGAAAAAAAGCAAGCAGTTTTGCAATGTGTTCCTCATCCGTACGACCTGCTACAACAGTATCTTCCAAATAGTTTTAACAGTTTGGTATTTGACCAGTCAGCTGATCCAAATACCATTGTAAAATGGCGGGTGAGGAAGCACTGCCAAAAGGCAAACCCAAATATTTAAACAAGCCCAAATAACTGTTCACAACACACATGGTTTGAGATTCACGATTTGAGATTCTTCACCCAGTGGCATTTGAGGATATTCGTCGCGCAAATCAATTTTTGGAAACTAGTGACCAGCGCATAGTCCTTCCGTGAGATCCTCTGGACGTGGCAATGGATAAGTATCAATCATGATTTGTGGGTTGACTGTAGACTTAAAGGCAGCACAGAGGCGAATGCGACCTGGGGAGCAAAACCAGTGGACTTTCCCTTTGAATTGATTCTATGAGATCAGTAGCTCCGCTATCTTGAAATTTTTTAAGTTCAGCAGCGACTTTGTTCTGTAATGCAATAGGAACAGTTCTGGCCCGGCACAATCTTGGCTGAGAATTGTCTTTCATAATAATATGTGCAACAATATTATTAGCCTTGCCTGAACCTTCAGAAAAGAGTTCAGGGAATTCTTTCAGCAAGCTAGCTACACTGTCTTTGCCACTGAATGCAGTCACTGACAACACATTGTCCTGAATTTGAAATCCAAAGAAATCAAATGAAGCAAGACCAAATATATCCTCACTATTGTGTGATTGTACCACAGTGAAAGTCACAGTTCGCATATGCGAGCGATATGTGGCAGGCAAAGTACATTCCCAAGAACGGGAAAAGCCATCAGGTGCGAGCTAGTTTTAGATAACCTAACAGTTCATATATGCTACGATTCAGCAATGTAATAGAAGAAACTGTGTGCAAATGAAATATCAAACGTTTTCCACTAAGATGCTAATGAACAAAATGTTTGTTGGACTGGCGTAGTACTGAAGAAACTGTTTGCTTGCTAGTTTTACTAATGCCGGCAGCAGGTTTTGAATACACTGCAGTGATTACATGATCCTTGTGGCTAGGTTTTCGTGAATTCTTATGTTTGTTCCGTTGCAAACATCCGGATTGTACATGAGCTTTCTTGCCACAAACATGTTTGTCTGGACGGGCAATCTTAGTGTTTGTGCCACCAAGGTCATGACGTAATTCCATTCACAGGATGTAGCCACCTGTTTAGAGAACTGTTTATGTGACTTGACACGCGCATGCTGTTGCTGCCTACTGGGCCGGTCGTGAGCAACGGACGACTCAACCTGACAAGATGGTGGCTGGCCAAATTTATCGGCCGCTACAGCACCTGAATCATTGCACGGCATGATGAAATGATGGATCTGACTGTTTCAAAATCTGTTCTCAAAGCTGAGATCAGTTACATTGTACACAATCGCATCACGCAACGTAACATCTGAATATAAAGCACCACAAGCACATTTGAATTTGCATTTCATCATCATAACCTCCACGTCTGTTACCCACTCACGATAAATTTGTTCGACCTTTTCTTGCAATGAAAGTATTGGTACCTACCTGACACCACATTCACTTGTTGGTCATGATAGTTAGTTAGAGAACCTACCACCTGATCATAGGAAAGTTCACTCGGAGTGGCGTTGGGGAACAATTTCTGAATGAGGTAAAAGACGGCACTTCCTACCGTTGACAAAAAGTAATGTAGTTTCACAGTATCTGATACTGATGTGGGCTACATACTGTTGCAACCACTCGAGCTTTTCGTTAAACTGACGAAAAGGCAGAATGGTACTCGGAGCTGCAGTTGTTGCATGCGCTGTGTTGTTGCTTGGTTTGACAGAAACTTCCGTATTTTATTTAGAAGGGTTGCAATCTGCTGCGTCTGAAACTGAAACATCTGTGTTAGCTGCGTTGCAATTATCGCTTGCAGCTAAGGCATCTGAGCAGGGGGTGCGAGAGGTGGGTTGCTCATTTCGGAATAGGCAAATGCAATAAACGGACAATGCAAGTAATAAAAAGAAACACACAAGCAAAAAGATTTCTGTAACGCCGACCTGAAAGCACTGGATGGAACAATCGCCATAAGAGACACTGTTAAAACAAGCAAACAAACCCCGCAAAGGAAAGTCAAGGCAGAATTAAGGCGCCAGCAAAACACAAAGGCCCACGACAGAGAAAATCAGTGTCAGCTGTTGCTCGGAGTTCGAGACGTTAACAGCTTGTCGCTATGTCATCCTTACACATCGTCGCCAGTATTGTTGTCTCTAGGAATTCTGCATACTCTTTCGCTAGACGAACAATCAAATAACTCGTATTAATGAGTTTACTACAAACAAGACAATAAAGTAGTTGTGATAAATGTGTCGCAAGCAAAGGGCGACATACAAAATAATTAGTCTTATTCAGAATAAAAATCCCGTTAAGTAGAAATTGCTTCGATGCATCAGATAACGAAGTGGCTAACATTGACGCTGATATCCGAGTGGGCTGCCACCAGTTGTATGCGGCGCCTACATCCTCTTCACCTAGGGGCAGCTGCTGCCGCGTTGTCGTCCTCGAGGGAGGTCGGTCAGCGTGCTATTGGCTGAACTCCTCTCACAGCCTTCTCTTCTTTGTCGTTCCTGACTGGTGTCTGACGCCAATTCCGCGACTTGCACGTTGATAATGAAATGTGATGGGGACAACACACACATACAGTCCCGAGCGGAGGAATTCTCCGATCCAACCGGAAGTCGAGAGTCAGCAATGCTAACCACAAGAACACAAGCTGCTGACGTTGCTAAAGAAAGTCTGAATGCTCATCAGTAAGTGACAAGAATAGGAAATCCTGTTCTCATACTCTCCATGACTGGGATACCAAAAACCTAATCCAGCAGGATAATACAGTCTCATTCTGCAAAAGCCTTGAAACGTACGACTCCTTGATTGTACTACATTTTCCCTGAAATGTATCCCACAGAATATGTCAGGGAAACGACAGGAAAACTTTTACTTTAATACCAGCCTCCAGCGGAAAAAATTCGTGCACTCGTGCACTTATACAGTGTGTCAGAAGAAGTGGTAAGAAATTTCTCACGATATGTTCCAAGATTATTTGCTTCCATGATCCAACGAACAGAAGAGTGCATCTGATCCCTTGTAGATCATACATAGTGATATTGATGATGCACATCAGTTCGAAATGGAGTGGAAATTTAATGTCTTAATACCCGTTCTGTAATGTAGTTCTTCACAGTGTTTCATAAATACCGGTCAGGTGCTTCATGGAATAACGGTTTCCATTTCTGTTTCCATGGCGGCCAACGTTTTATCAGTACCCTAACGCCACTGTTACGTACATGATAGTATTATTTAAAGCGTTAACTAGGAGCTGGATGCGGGAACCGTCAAAGCTATTGTCAGTAGTGCGTAGATTACAGTAGTACTGTTTTATTTTGAGGAATGAACTAGGAGCTGGATATAGGAACCAATAGACTTACATAATGCACCCAAAAATTGTGTATAACCTTGAACACGAATACAAATATACACTGAAGAGTCAAAGAAACTAGTACACCTACCTAATATCGTGTATGGCCTCCGTGACATACAGACGTGTCCCAACACGACGTGGCATGGACTCGACTAATGTCTGAAGTAGTGCTGGAGGGAACTGACATCATGAAACCTGCAGGGCTGTCCATAAATCCGTAAGAGTAGAAGGTGGAGATATCTTCCGAGCATCACGTTGCAAGGCGTCCCAGATATGCTCAATAATGTTCGTGCCTGGAGAGATTGGTAGCCAGCGTAAGTGAGTGTTCCTGGAGCCACTCTATAACAATGCTGGACGTGTGGGGCGTTTGCACTGTCCTGCTGGAATTTTTCAAGTCCGTAGGAATGCACAATGGACATGAATGGATGCAGGTGATCAGATAGGATGCTTGCGTATCTGTCATCTGTCAGGGTCGTACCTACATGTGACAGCAGCCCCATATAACTCCAACTGCACTCGCCCCACTACCTGCACATGCCTCACACCAGTAGAGAGCCTCCACCACCTTGAAAATGGTTCCAATGGCTCTGAGCACTATGGGACTTAACATCTGTGGTCATCAGTCCCCTAGAACTTAGAACTACTTAAACGTAACTAACCTAAGGACATCACCCACATCCATGCCCGAGGCAGGATTCGAACCTGCGACCGTAGCGGTCGCGCGGTTCCAGACTGAAGCGCCTAGAACCGCTCGGCCACCACCGGCCGGCCACCAGCTTGAACAGACCACTCTTGACATGCAGGGTCCATGGGTTCGTAAGGTTGTCTCTATACCCGTACACGTCCATCCGCTCGATACAATTTGAACCGAGACTCGTCCCTCATTCGACCTGGCAACATGTTCCCTGTCATCAACAGTCCAACGTCAGTGTTGAAAGGCGCAGGCTTGGAGTAATGCTTTGTGTCGTGGAATCATCAAAGGTCCAGAATGGGCCTTCGGCTCCCAAAAACCCATATCGAAGATGCTTCATTTAATGGCCCGCTCGCTGACACTTGTTGATGGCCCAGCAATGAAATCGGCAGCAATTTGCCGAAGGGCTGCACATTTGTCAGGTTGAACGATTCTCTTCAATCGTTACAGGACTTCTTCCGGCCGCAGCGATGTCGGAGGTTAGATGTTTCACCGAATTCCTGATATTCACGGTACACTCGTGAAATGGTCATAGGGGAAAATCACCACTTCATTCCTACTTCGGAGAGGCCGTTCCCTTCGCTCGTGCCTCGACTATAACACCGCGTTCTAACTAGCTTAAATCTTGATAACATACCATTGTAGCAGCAGTACCCGATTTAACAACTACACTAGACACTTCTAGTCTTATATAGGCGTTGCCGGCCGAAGCGCCGTATTCTGCCTGTTTACATATCTATGTATTTGAATATGCATACCTGTAACAGATTCTTTGGAGCTTCAGTGTAGCACAAACTATGTTGAGGTGTCTGCTGGTAGATCGGCGAGGAAACATGAGAATAAGATGCGTAAAAGGCCCACATATTCAGAAATAGTTACTGGGAGTAATTCCAATCACGGGACACGATGTAAATATGCTTTCATATACTATTAACCAAAACGGCCTTGCTGTGCTGGTACTGCGAACGGCTGAAAGCAAGGGGAAACTACAGCCGTAATTTTTCCCAAGGACATGCAGCTTTACTGTATGATTAAATGATGATGGCGTCCTCTTGGGTAAAATATTCCGGAGGTAAAATAGTCCCCCATTCGGATCTCCGGTCGGGGCCTACTCAAGAGGACGTCGTTATCAGGAGAAAGAAAACTGGCGTTCTACGGATCGGAGCGTGGAATGTCAGATCCCTTAATCGGGCAGGTAGGTTAGAAAACTTAAAAAGGGAAATGGATAGGTTAAAGTTAGATATAGTGGGAATTAGTGAAGTTCGGTGGCAGGAGGAACAAGACTTTTGGTCAGGTGATTACAGGGTTATAAATACAAAATCAAATAGGGGTAATGCAGGAGTAGGTTTAATAATGAATAAAAAAATAGGAGTGCGGGTTAGCTACTACAAACAGCATAGTGAACGCATTATTGTGGCCAAGATAGACACAAAGCCCATGCCTACTACAGTAGTACAAGTTTATATGCCAACTAGCTCTGCAGATGACGAAGAAATTGATGAAATGTATGACGAGATAAAAGAAATTATTCAGGTAGTGAAGGGAGATGAAAATTTAATAGTGATGGGTGACAGGAATTCTTCAGTAGGAAAAGGGAGAGAAGGAAACATAGTAGGTGAATATGGATTGGGGGAAAGAAATGAAAGAGGAAGCCGCCTTGTAGAATTTTGCACAGAGCATAACTTAATCATAGCTAACACTTGGTTCAAGAATCATAAAAGAAGGTTGTATACCTGGAAGAATCCTGGAGATACTAAAAGGTATCAGATAGATTATATAATGTTAAGACAGAGATTTAGGAACCAGGTTTTAAATTGTAAGACATTTCCAGGGGCAGATGTGGATTCTGACCACAATCTATTGGTTATGAACTGTAGATTGAAACTGAAGAAACTGCAAAAAGGTGGGAAGTTAAGGAGATGGCACCTGGATAAACTGAAAGAACCAGAGGTTGTAGAGAGTTTCAGGGAGAGCATAAGGGGACAATTGACAGAATTGGGGGAAAGAAATACAGTAGAAGAAGAATGGGTAGCTCTGAGGGATGAAGTAGTGAAGGCAGCAGAGGATCAAGTAGGTAAAAAGTCGAGGGCTAATAGAAATCCTTGGGTAACAGAAGAAATATTGAATTTAATTGATGAAAGGAGAAAATATAAAAATGCAGTAAATGAAGGAGGCAAAAAGGAATACAAACGTCTCAAAAATAAGATCGACAGGAAGTGCAAAATGGCTAAGCAGGGATGGCTAGAGGACAAATGTAAGGATGTAGAGGCTTGTCTCACTAGGGGTAAGATAGATACTGCCTACAGGAAAATTAAAGAGACCTTTGGAGAGAAGAGAACCACTTGTATGAATATCAAGAGCTCAGATGGCAACCCAGTTCTAAGCAAAGAAGGGAAGGCAGAAAGGTGGAAGGAGTATATAGAGGGTTTATACAAGGGCGATGTACTTGAGGACAATATTATGGAAATGGGAGAGGATGTAGATGAAGATGAAATGGGAGATACTATACTGCGTGAAGAGTTTGACAGAGCACTGAAAGACCTGAGTCGAAACAAGGCCCCGGGAGTAGACAACATTCCATTAGAACTACTGATGGCCTTGGGAGAGCCAGTCATGACAAAACTCTACCATCTGGTGAGGAAGATGTATGAGACAGGCGAAATACCCACAGACTTCAAGAAGAATATAATAATTCCAATCCCAAAGAAAGCAGGTGTTGACAGATGTGAAAATTACCGAACTATAAGTTTAATAAGTCACAGCTACAAAATACTAACGCGAATTCCTTACAGACGAATGGAAAAACTGGTAGAAGCGGACCTCGGGGAAGATCAGTTTGGATTCCGTAGAAATATTGGAACACGTGAGGCGATACTAACCTTAAGACTTATCTTAGAAGAAAGATTAAGAAAAGCCAAACCTACGTTTCTAGCATTTGTAGATTTAGAGAAAGCTTTTGACAACGTTAACTGGAATACTCTCTTTCAAATTCTAAAGGTGGCAGGGGTAAAATACAGAGAGAGAAAGGTTATTTACAATTTGTACAGAAACCAGATGGCAGTTATAAGAGTCGAGGGGCATGAAAGGGAAGCAGTGGTTGGGAAAGGAGTGAGACAGGGTTGTAGCCTCTCCCCGATGTTATTCAATCTGTATATTGAGCAAGCAATAAAGGAAACAGAAGAAAAATTCGGAGTAGGTATTAAAATTCATGGAGAAGAAGTAAAAACTTTGAGGTTCGCCGATGACATTGTAATTCTGTCAGAGACAGCGAAGGACTTGGAAGAGCAGTTGAACGGAATGGATGGTGTCTTGAAAGGAGGATATAAGATGAACATCAACAAAAGCAAAACGAGGATAATGGAATGTAGTCAAATTAAATCGGGTGATGCTGAGGGGATTAGATTAGGAAATGAGACACTTAAAGTAGTAAAGGAGTTTTGCTATTTAGGGAGTAAAATAACTGATGATGGTCGAAGTAGAGAGGATATAAAATGTAGACTGGCAATGGCAAGGAAAGCGTTTCTGAAGAAGAGAAATTTGTTAACATCGAGTATAGATTTAAGTGTCAGGAAGTCGTTTCTGAAAGTATTTGTATGGAGTGTAGCCATGTATGGAAGTGAAACATGGACGATAACCATTTCGGACAAGAAGAGAATAGAAGCTTTCGAAATGTGGTGCTACAGAAGAATGCTGAAGATAAGGTGGGTAGATCACGTAACTAATGAGGAGGTATTGAATAGGATTGGGGAGAAAAGAAGTTTGTGGCACAACTTGACTAGAAGAAGGGATCGGTTGGTAGGACATGTTTTGAGGCATCAAGGGATCACAAATTTAGCACTGGAGGGCAGCGTGGAGGGTAAAAATCGTAGAGGGAGACCAAGAGATCAATACACTAAGCAGATTCAGAAGGATGTAGGTTGCGGTAGGTACTGGGAGATGAAGAGGCTTGCACAGGATAGAGTAGCATGGAGAGCTGCATCAAACCAGTCTCAGGACTGAAGACCACAACAACAACAACATACTGATGATTACACAGGATGTTTCAGTTTACCCATAGAGATGAGCAAAGACCCAAAGATATCAAATTGATGATGTTAAAATACGGTTATCAAGAACGCGATGTAGAGAAAAAGATTACTAGAAAAACTATTAGTGAAACAAGGTGTGACATATACAATTGGTACGTTAAGCTAACGTGTAAAGATCCCATAAATCATAGTAGGTGGAGGATACAAATCGCTTTTTAAACTAATAATTATCTTATGTGTGAATTTAAACACAGACAGCATCATCCAGAATTAAATATAGTGAGTTGGGAGCGTACAAAACCAATTTCCGGGAGTATGAAGCCATATACAACGGCCAGACGGGAAGACCATTTCATGAAAGCTGTAAACAAAATTTTAATGACGTTAGGTGAACGTTTAATCGTGATGATTCATGGCACAGAAGAAATGTAATCCACACAGCAGTTAAACGCTCATTGTTAAATGTGCTCCACGTAGTGGAGGTACAGTCGTGCTCAAAAATATCCGACGACCTGAATTGCATTTCGCCTGATTCGAATGCAACCCACATAACGCAGCTGTCTAGCAGGTCCTCTAATCACTCCTCGGTACAATCGTCTGACTATTGAAAATGGTTCCAACAAGTCACCACTAGAAAACACTGCTCTGTATCGCAATAAGTCAAGATGTAAAGTAATACCACGGTACTACAAATATCAGGGAACATCTTATCACAGATAAGACTGTCCTTAAGGCTTGTAAGCTCACATTTATTAAAATAAATGACATACCTGAAATGTTACCACTCTCATTATTACGTCAGATAGGTAATTCACGTAGTAAGTTCGCCGTATTCATGATTTCCTCTTCAAAGTAATATACCGTACATATTATTTAACACAAAATGACATTAAAACTTTAAGTTATTCACGAGCAGCTAGTTAAGAATATGTATGAACTTCAAATGACACGTCTCGTTCTGCATATGGATTCAAACCCAGGTCATGCAGATTCAGCTAAGACTTCGTAACTGACGGAAACTAACAGTCATTCCTGACAAGGCATACAGAGAGTGATATACCTCGATTTTAGACAGTATCAGTTAGCAAATATCAACTTTAAATTACATAACGTAAACATTTTTAACGGCGGCGAATTCCTACCCAGCATCTATTGCCCTTGTTAACGAACCACGAGAGATGTTAAATATTGCTTCTTCACATGTAACTTACTTGAAATGCCGTGAGGTAAAGCTTTGTATTGGGCAGGGATTCGAACCCGAACCTAATTGGATTGTCGTCGAAGCACAGTCAACTGTGACATATCTGATGTTCTCGGTAGTAGCTAGATGTTTTAACTGAAATGACGAGACGAAACATTAATTTTTTCTTTCCCAGAACTCCAACCTGGCAGCTATCGCTGTTATATTCTAGAGAAAACGAAATTTAAAAATCGGTTTGTTACACCAGCAGCGATATGTGAGCATGTTTGAACTAGAAATAATATGACGAAGAGTTCAGTGCTGACTCGAAATCGAACCCCACTCATATCGTAGTTGACTGCACACAAAAAGACGTCAGCTAAGGAATTTTACTCCACCAGCAGCTCGGAATAAATTCTTTGAACTTACACTGATCTCGCAAACAGTTCTGTGTCTCACTGGGACTCGAAAACGTCAGATATCGTTAGTGTTGACAACGAATGACACGTCAAAATTAAACATCAAAATTATTATCCACCAGCAGATAGGTGTTCTCATGCTAGAGCTTGGTGATATATAATGAAAGCTTTAGTGCCGGGCCAGAATTCGAACCGTTTCACGCGCAATATGTGAAGATGTAGAGGAATCTGCACTTTTGAAAAAACAACAAATTTCAGTCGAGCTTTACTGTCTCGAAGGAATCTAATTCCGCGTTAAGGGCGGTCTAAGTTGCATTCCCAGTTCAGAACCAATTTTATCGACATACAGAAGGTCAAATAAAAGATGGAATAAGTGTCCTGTGACCCTACATAGCGTTTGTTTCGTCACTAGAAATAAATAACTAGTATAAGAAAGGTTACTGGTGATAGAGTTTCTACGTGTCGCGACTCCTGACCTTATTGTGGTTCAATCTAACATCTACTTGGTAGGGAAGGAATATCATGTTTAACATTAATGTCAGACCACAATGCCATTATACCTTCTTCACTTGGCGTAGCCAGAAGAGAACAGAATCTGTCTCTCCTTATCAAAGATCATCAGCAGAAGATGGGATCGAACATAGACCATACGTATTTTAACCTAGCATCAATCCAAGAGTCCACCAAGTACTCTTCTCAGTCACTCCTTTTTCTATCATAACAATATTGTGCCACTGGATGAGAATTCTGAAACACAGGCTCCCTCTAGTGGTTTGTAGCATGTTCAGTACATTCATTTACTTGGTTGACCGAATCGCCATGAAGTAGCTGCCTCGGCTATCCAGTGCATACATTCAACTCTATTTTGTAATCACGGAAATAAAATCACGTAACTGACACCTACACAGAACTGCCAACAGTGTAGGATGCAGAATTTTAAATAGGAAGTGGCCCTTTCGACTTGAGCTACTCTATTGCGCTATCTGTTTGTTGAAAATGTCGTGCAGTGCAAAAGAAAAGCTATAACTGTGTGTCTCTCTGATATCTGGATCAGGCCATATGCATTATCTCACAGCACTGTGCAATTCGGAAGTTCTAGAGGAATTGTTGTAGACTTTTGGAGGTGTTGTAGGTATGTGTCAGCTAGTAGCGTAATGGTAAGCGTTGCGTACTGTTGATGAGACGTCGCGAGTTCGGATACATTCACTGCTACATTTTTTAAAACGCAATGCTGCTGTCTTATGACTTTATGTATATAATGGAACTTTGAACATAATTCCCTTCACTTCTCAACCCAAAAGAGTCGCATGTGGATAAAGGGCTAACTTCTACGACATTTTGTTCTTTTCAGGTTTAATAGATGGCCAGGCTGCAGATGCATCTCGAAATGTATGGGGAGAGCGCATCGTCCCAAAATACGCCACAAAAGTATTTTCTACATTAGCTGTCGTGTGGCAGTGGCATTTTATTCTTCATCAAACCATGTTTGATAGCTTTAACGCAGAACAAGTTTTGCACTATGAGCCGCAAGTATTTTCTTGTGATTTCCTTATCGATGTGTGATCTGACTGTTTGTAGCTCTTTCACAGAAGGGATAAAAACGTACAGTCAGCAAGAGTGGATCCGCAACCCATAACAGACCCTTTCTCACAGGTTAGCACATTTCCACAGAGCTTGGGAAGAGGCATGCGGCTGGATTTGCTCTTACGAGACCAATAGTGACTAGAACTGGCAAACCGCTATTTAAAGGACGAGATTAGATACGATTTTCACGTGCAGCGACTTTCCTGGGCTGAAAACCGTAAATTTACAATCTTTTGTTACAGCGCAAGCGATAACAACTCAGGTTATTCAATGAAAATGACACGAAAAATCAAGTAAACTTTGAGGCATAATTCCGTGCACACCAGGAATTAACTCGTCGATCGCAGAGTTGTCAAACATACCTTGCCCTCTTGCCCAATCTCTGTTACATTACCAGCAAGAAGAGGATGAACCGATGTGATCCTACAGTGGGCTGGGAAGTGACCATAGTTGACATCTCAAAGACGCGGCTGCTACGACCTGGAAGACGTGAATCCGTCTGATTCACATTTCTGTAACTGGGTTTAGGGACTGGAGTGTAGTTACTAATAATACTGAGAACTGACTGCAAACTAAGCTTCATAAATCAGTAACCCTCATAGTTGTTTTTATATTTATTTCGTAAGTGTACTCAAAACTAACAATCTCATTGACGGACGTTTTCGTGCCTCCCCGATAGTTGAGTACAACAAATAAATATAAATAAAACAAGAATGTGTGTGTGTGTGTGTGTGTGTGTGTGTGTGTGTGTGTGTGTGTGTGTGGAAGAGAGAGAGAGTTAGAAGACAGAGAGAGTGAGGGAGTGAGATAAAAATAAAAAAAGACAGAGTGAGAGAGTAAAAAATTGTTGCAAAGAAACTGTATCATGGTATGTAAAGAAATCTTTCATTTAAATGAAAGGTTCCACATCATTAGGAAATGTCGTATTCATGATCTATGGAACGAGTATTAACCTAATCTAATCATATCATATTGCTGACTAGTCATGAAGAGGCACGAATTACAGAAATTTTCGCCAATATCAGTAACCAAATCTAAACTGGAAAATAAAAGGCGACAGTTTTTGTAATAAACTGGGACTCCTATAAAGACACTTTCGTCCCTGTTAACTAACCACGAAAGATGTGTGATAATACTCAATTCAGAAGTAACAAAGTATTCATGCATTTAAAGATGAAGCGCATGATGTGAAGTTCAGTGACGGAGATACGAACCCAACACGCAATCGGATTGTTAACTAAGTAAAATGAAATGTTACGTATCGGTTTTTCCTACCAGCTGCTAGGAGTTTGTATCTAAAATAAAGATACAAATTTTTGTGCCTGAGCGATAATCGATCCGCACACCTACTGTCATTCTTTATCATCCACGAACATAGGTTAGGTATCAATTGCCTACTCACCAACATTAAGATGTGTGCATGTTAGACCAGAAATAACGACACCTATTGCGATTGTTGGCAACACATTGGCAGACATTAAAAATGCACGTTAATTTTCACTAGCAGACTGGTGAGCACGTGATAGGGCTTGAAATGAAACTATGTATATTTTTGTACTAGATCAGGATTCGGATCCACGTACTTACCTTTGGAGGAGACCTAGAGAAGACTGCAGTCTTGGAAAAAGGAGCGGAATGATTGAACTATACTGTTCCGAGAGATTCAGATCCTCGAAAGAGGAGATAGGAATTCGATTCACAGTCCAGCACCAAATTTTTCATCGTCTCTAGTTCAATCAAGTACAAGTAAAATAAGAGCCCCGTTCCTTTTAATGGCTGTCGGTTCATCAAATAAAATAAAATTTTCTGATGTAAGTAAGTTTACTGGAGACAGTATTTCTGTTTACCATGACTTCCGCCTATATCATTTCCCAACGTAAACCAGCTCTGCCCAGTTGGCAATGAAGGAACGTGATGTTTAATGCGGATTCTGGATTATAACGTCTTTCTCGTGTGGTTACCAGAGGTAAAGTAAATCTATTTGTGCCTCTTAAAAGTAAATGCCTGAACCCACGCATTTCAGTTGTGATTGCTCGTTCCACCAGACCATTATGGCCACATTTCCCAGCCCCAGGAGTATGCTGTAACGGATGATGTGCTTAGCTTACAAAAGTCACGGTGGAAAAAATGCGAGTCTATTAATTAGTTAAGTAGAAGCAATCTTCTGACGTGGAGATTATGCTAATCTCATGTCAGCAAGATGTAAAGAATCTTCTAGGCATCATAGCCTCGATGTGAAGCCATTTTGAAATTTTCACTAATTCACCAAATTTCTTAGTTCGAGAAAATTCACTGTGAAGTGTGAAGTTAACGGATAATTCGATTATTACCGTCATTATTACAATTATTTTCTTCATACCGTTGCTGGAACACATGTACTTGAAGATCATTTAATGCCTTTTGGTCATTATAGATGTAGTTGCCCAAGAAAAGGTTCTTTCCTTGTCTACGGAGCCCTTTTCATATTAATGTCAATCATCAGCAATTACTAGCCGATTACATTAAAACTAAAGTAATTGATGAAGGCGTTACTTGATAACAGAAACGCGCTGCCTTTCTTAGTTTACTTGCGCCTAGAAATGGCTGTCAAATACTGCCAAACCAAAAGCCCAGGGCTCTTTCTGCCTTCCGATATACGTCGCTGTCAGTTCTTCCACATGATTTGGTCGACGTGACCTGTTTCTAGTTGTGTATGGCAGAGAATGTTTTAGAAAATCAATTGTTTTCCTTTGCAATAAACAGAAAGATTTTCATTCTAAGCTATCCAAGTTCAAAATTTTCGCATTATTAGTTCAAATTTATTATTGGCTTCTATAATGTAGGAAAGTAATCCACAGTTGCAAAACCCGCATCAGACTCATTGACCTTACACTGCCGGCCGGTGTGGCCAAGCGGTTAAAGGCGCTACAGTCTGGAACCGCGTGGCCGCTACGGTCGCAGGTTCGAATCCTGCCTCGGGCATGGATGTGTGTGATGTCCTTAGGTTAGTTAGGTTTAAGTAGTTCTAAGTTATAGGGGACTGATGACCTTAGAAGTTAAGTACCATAGTGCTCAGAGCCATTTTTTTGACCTTACACTTAGTCGCTGACCATAAATTCTAGCTCAGAGTGACACCAGTTTAAGTAACCTAATGTAGCGAATGACTGTTTTCCAGCGCTCTTTCTCACCGGAAAATTTGCAATTCACTCATTGGGCTCTAGTAGTACAATCTAACAGTAATTTCTGTGTCTATGCTATGCATACGGATTGTAGAATTTAGTGATGCTCTCTCTTATACTTCTGGATACAATATGCCTGACCTAAACGGACCATTTATCATTACAGGCCCTGGGCAGTGCCACATCATACTGAAAACAGTAATGTGCTTATACTGACAGCCTCACTGTTCGTTTTAGCCGATTTTGTAATCATTTAAATAAAACAACATGACCTTCCAGGGGGAGACATTTCGTCCCCTTTTCCTTGTGTGAAATTTGTCAGTAAGTTTTTGCCTTCCAACCAGCGAAATGCGGCAGAGTACGGCCAGTAAACGATTCACAAACCACGATTTAGTGCCGTTAAGACGATTTCTTTAATCATTGTCGTAGCTGAAGGAGTTTAGTTTCTTCTTAAATCGTCTTATGCAGAAACGTTCACAGATATCTCAAATAGGAAAAACTCTTTACCCAGGTACGAAGGTTGTGAGACAAACTTCCCACAGTTTGTGTCAGGTTGATCTTTTCGTCTGACAGCACTGCGTAAGTATTTTGTCTAAGATATATCACAAGTGCTGTTCCTGTATCTGTGGGAATCATTAGTTGAAAACGAGTTTAACACCAGTGGGTACAGTACTGCCAAATATTCAAAATTATTATCAACCTAAGTCTGATATCATCCACAAACTGAGGCGTAATTATAATACAGTTAATTACAAAAACTGTCGTCTTTTATTTTCAGGTTTAGATATTGGCGAAAATTTCTGCAATTCGTACCTCCTCATGACTAGTCAGCAATATGATATGATTAGATTAGGTTAATACTTGTTCCATAGATCATGAATTCGACATTTCGTAATGATGTGGAATGTGTCATTAAAATAAAGATTTCTTTACATACCATGATACAGTTTCTTTCCAACAATTTTTTACTCTCCCTCTCATTCTTTTTTTATTTTTATCTCACTCCCTCACTCTCTCTGTCTTCTCTCTCTCTCTCTCTCTCTCTCTCTCTCTCTCTCTTCCACACACACACACACACACACACACACACACACATTCTTTTTTTATTTTTATTTGTTTGTTGTGCTCGACTATCGGCGAGGCAGAAAACGTCCGTTAATGAGATTGTTAGTTTTGAGTACACTTACGAAATAAATATAAAAACAACTATGAGAGTTACTGATTTATGAAGCTTAGTTTGCAGTCAGTTCTCAGTATTATTAGTAACTACACTCCAGTCCCTAAACCCAGTTACAGAAATGTGAATCAGACGGATTCACGTCTTCCAGGCCGTAGAAGCCGCGTCTTTGAGACGTCAGCTATGGTCACTTCCCAGCCCACTGTAAGATCACATCGGTTCATCTTCTTCCTGCTGGTAATGTAACTGAGATTTGGCAAGAGGGCAAGGTATGTTTGACAACTCTGAGATCGACGAGTTACTTCCTGGTGCGCACGGAATTAAGCCTCAAAGTTCAATTGATTTTACCTGTCATTTCCATTGAATAGTCTGAGTTGTTATCGCTTGAGCTGTAACAAAAGATGGTAAATTTACGGTTTTCAGCCCAGGAAAGTCGTTGCACGTGAAAATCGTATCTAATTTCGTCCTTTAAGAGGTGGTTTGCAAGTTCCAGCCACTATTGGTCTCGTAAGAGCAAATCCAGTCGCATGCCTCTTCCCAAGCTCTGTGGAAATGTGCTAACCTGTGAGAAAGGGTCTGTTATGGGTTGCGTATCCACTCTTGCTGACTGTAACGTTTTTATCCCTTCTGTGAAAGAGCTACAAGTAGTCAGATCATACATCGATACGGAAATCGCAAGAAAATACTTGCGGCTCATAGTGCAATGGTGAAAATCTTACAATGCTGCGCTACAGGTAACGCCTCTTTCCGCTGATGACAAGCTAATTTTGGGTTTCAGGGAATACATAACTTTATTTATGAAATGCCGCATTTGCGTACCTCTTGAGTATGACACAGCATACCAATCAAACATAGACCCAATCGAAATCTAAGTGAGTAGTATTTTACTAATTCGTGCCGATAGAGGCACCCTTGTGTACAGATACTCAGTTTTATTGAAACAGACATTCGTCGTAAGGTTATCGTGGGTAGTTTTTTTTCATTTCTTATAATACAGTGCACAGTGTTCGTAAGGTTTCTTTTAGTATTGTTAAAACATTAGTTAACATGAGAGAGAAATTCGTCTTCAACGATATATGTGAATTCTCTGATGTTATCTATAACAGTCTGACAATGCACATGCAGTTTACTGATTACATGCATGTAGAAAACTTGTTCTGCGTTAAAGGTGTCAAACATGGTTTGATGAAGAATAAATTGCCACTGCCACACGACAGCTAATGTAGAAAATACTTTTCTGACGTATTTTGGGACGATGCGCTCTCCCCGTACATAATACAAAAGTTTCGAGATGCATCTGCAGCCTGGCCATTTATTAAACCTGAAAAGAACAAAATGTCGTAGAAGTTAGCCTTTTATCCACATGCGACTCTTTTGGGTTGAGAAGTGAAGGGAATTATGTTCAAAGTTCCATTATATACATAACGTCATAAGACAGCAGTATTGCGTTTTAAAAAATGTAGCAGTGAATGTATCCGAACTCGCGACGTCTCATCAACAGTACGCAACGCTTACCATTACGCTACTAGCTGACACATACCTACAACACCTCCAAAAGTCAACAACAATTCCTCCAGAACTTCCGAATTGCACAGTGCTGTGAGATAATGCATATGGCCGGATCCAGATTTCAGAGAGACACACAGTTATAGCTTTTCATTTGCACTGCACGACATTTTCAACAAACAGATAGCGCAATAGAGTAGCTCAAGTCGAAAGGACCACTTCCTATTTAAAATTCTGCATCCTACACTGTTGGCAGTTCTGTGTAGGTGTCAGTTACGTGATTTTATTTCCGTGATTACAAAATAGAGTTGAATGTATGCACTGGATAGCCGAGGCAGCTACTTCATGGCGATTCGGTCAACCAAGTAAATGAAAGTACCGAACATGCTGCAAACCACTAGAGGGAGCCTGTGTGTCAGAATTCTCATCCAGTGTGGCACAATATTGTAATGATAGAAAAAGGAGTGACTGAGAAGAGTACTTGGTGGACTCTTGGATTGATGCTAGGTTCAAATACGTATGGTCTATGTTCGATCCCATCTTCTGCTGACGATCTTTGATAAGGAGAGACAGATTCTGTTCTCTTCTGGCTACGCCAAGTGAAGAAGGTATAATGGCATTGTGGTCTGACATTAATGTTAAACATGATATTCCTTCCCTACCAAGTAGATGTTAGGTTGAACCACAATAAGGTCAGAAGTCGCGACACGTAGAAACTCTATCAACAGTAACCCTTCTTGTACTAGTTATTTATTTCTAGTGACGAAACAAACGCTGTGCAGGGTCACAGGACACTTATTCCATCTTTTATTTGACCTTCTGTATGTCGATAAAATTGCTTCTGAACTGGGAATGCAACTTAGACCGCCCTTAACGGGGAGTTAGATACCTTCGTGACAAGAAAGCTCGACTGAAATTTGTTGTTTGTTCAAAAGTGCAGATTCCTCTACATCTTCACATATTGCGCGTGAAACAGTTCAAATTCTGGCCTGGCGCTAAAGCTTTCTTTATATATTATCAAGTTCTAGCATGAGAACACCTATCTGCTGGTGGAACTGAACTCTTCATCATATTATTTCTAGTTCAAACATGCTCACATGTCGCTGCTGGTGTAACAAACCCATTTTCAACGTTCGACCAATAGGTGGCAGGTTGGAGTCTGGGAAAGAAAATAATATTGTTTCGTTTCGTCATTTCAGTTGAAACAGATATTTCACAGTTGGTTGCGTTCCGATGAAAATCAAATTAGGTTCTGGGTCGGAATCCATGCCCAACACAAAGCTTTACCTCACGGCATTTCAAGTAAGTTACATGTGAAGAAGCAATATTTAACGTCTCTCGTAGTTCGTTAATAAGGACAATAGATGCTGGGTAGGAATTCGCGTCCGCTAAAAATGTTTATTTTATGTAATTTAAAGTTGATATTTGCTAACTGAAACTGTCTAAAATTGAGGTATATCACTCTCTGTATGCCTAGTCAGGAATGACTGTTAGTTTTCGTCAGTCACGAAGTCTTTGCTTAGCCTGCATGACCTGGGTTGAATCCATATGCAGAACGAGACGGTTCTTCGTGTCTTTTTACGTTCATACATATTCTCAACTAGCTGCTCGTGAATAACTTAAAATTTTAATGTCATTTTGTGTTAAATAATATGTACGGTATATTACTTTGAAGAGGAAATCATGAATACGACGAACTTACTACGTGAATTACCTAACTGGCGTAATAGTGAGATTGGTAACATTTCAGGTACGTCATTTATTGTAATAAATGTGAGCTTACAAGCCGTAAGGACCGTCTTATCCGTGATAAGGTGTTCCCTGATATTTGTAGTACCCTGGTATTACTTTACATCTTGAGTTATTGCGATACAGAGCAGTGTTTTCTAGTGGTGACTTGTTGGAACTATTTTCAATAGTCAAACGACTGTACCAAGGATCGATTAGAGGACCCACTAGACAGCTGCGTTATGTGGGTTGCTTTCGAATCAGGCGAAATGCATTTCAGGTCGTTCGGAAACTTTTGAGCACGACTGTACATTCGGAAAGAAATATACCGCTAAATTTATTAAGCGAACTGTTCATTCCGAATTGATTTTTCGATTATTTAAGGACGGGCTATGGAATACGTGCTAATAAGTGCTTTGTATATATCTAAATGGTTCTTACATTTCCACTTGGATGTCATGGCACCCACGGTTGCGCTTTCATCATAGTACAGACCAACGAGTCCATTGTAACGTCAATACCTAGTTTTAAGTAAAACTTTTAACATGGAGCTTTTGTTAGCTACCGCTAATACACAAGCTTTGTGTGGTGATGTACACACAGTGACAAAAGCCATGTCACAGTCATACGCGCGTATACAGATAGCTGTAATATTCCATATACAATGCATAACAGGACGGTGCATTCGCGGAGCTGTCTTTTATGCTCAGGAGATTCCTGTGAAAAGGCTAGCAATTTGATGTTGGCCCCACGGCTGGAATAAGCATGTTTTGAAAGTGAAGTGGTAGTTGGAGCTAGACACATGGGACATTCCATTTCCGAAATCGTTGGGGAATTCAGTTTCCGAGGTCCACAGTGTCCCGAAAATACCAAATATCAGGCATTACCACTCACCATGGACAATGCAATGACCGACATTCTCACTTGACGACCGAGAGCAGGAGCGTTTCCTTGGCTTAGTTAGTGCTGATAGGCAAGCAATACTGCATGAAACAAAAACAGAAATTAGTGTGGGACGTACGTCGAACGTATCAGTTAGGACAGTGCGGCGAAATTAGGCGTTAATGGGCTATGGCAGCAGGCGACTGGCACGAGTGCCTTTGTTAACACCACGAATCGCCTTCAACCACTCTCCTTGGCTTGTGACCATATCGTTTGAACACTAGACGATTCAGAAACTATGACCTAGTCAAATGAATCCCGATTTCAGTCGGTAAGTGCTGATTGTAACGTTGTAGTGTGGCGCGGATCCCACAATGCCATTGACCAGACTGGTCAACAAGACACCATGCAAGCTGCTGGTGGTTGCATAATGGTGCGGGCTGTGTTCACATGGATTGGACTAGGTCCTTTCGTCGAAATGAACTTATCATTGATTGGATATGGTTATGCTCCGTTACTTGAAGACATCTGCATCCGTTTATGAACTTAATGTTTCCAAACAACGATGAGATATTATGGATGACAATGCACCGTGTCACCGGGACAGTATTGTTCACCATTTGTTTGGAAAACATTCTGGACAATTCAATCGAACGAAAGGTTTGGCCACCCAGAGCGCGTCAACATCGAACATTCATGGGACATAATCGAGATCAATTAGTTTACAAAATCCTGCACTGGTAACATTTTCGCAATTATGGATGGCTATAGAAGTGGCATGGCTCAATATTTCTGCAGAGGACTTCCAATGACTTGTTGAGTTCATGCTACTTCGAGTTTCTGCACTACGCCCGAAAAAAGGAGGTCCGGTACGATATTAGGGTGTATCGCAGGACTTTTCTGACCTCAGTGCATTGGAGTGGAGCGTGTGAGCCTCACGTTGATAGCAGCGAAGTGTGTAGTTGAGGAACAGTAAAGTACTTCCCTCGACCAGAAATCTCACACAGTGTCCCACCAACTCGTCATTCCAGCACTCATTCTACAATGCAGTAAAAATTAGAGACCTAACGCATATCACTTCGTGTTGGCTGCGGTACCGAACGGAACTTTTAACAACCTAATGTGTGGCCACAATGGGAACAATTGTATGTTACTGGAATGTAGGCGTAGTTTTAGTAATTAACCTTATTTGGTGTTGTGCTAATCACTAATTTTTACAGATTTGATGAGAATGTAAATCAGATTGCTTTAAATACATGCAGTGACGGCTGTGAGCGTTAGATAGGGATTGGATTGGACGTGGTGAGTTGATGTAGGTGAAGAGTGCCTTTAATTAAACAGAGGCGCCATTATCTGCACCTCACTGAGCTTGAACGAGGTCGTGTAATATGATAACGAGGAACTGGATGTTCCTTCTGCGATATTGCAGAGAGCCTTGACAGGAATATAGCCATTGTACATGACTGGTGGCAGCGGTGAACGCAAGAATGTATGGTCGCAAGAAGACTGGCCTCCGGACAACCACGTGGCATTACCGAGAGGTAAGACCATCGTGTTCATCGTATGGCTCTGGCTCGTCATACTCACAAGCAGCAGCTATTTCAGCAGCAGTTGGAACCACAGTGACACAACGAACAGTTACAAGTCGGTTACCTCAAAGACAACTCCGAGCCAGACACCCTACAGGGTGCATTCCACGGCCCCCAAACCACTACAGATTTCAACTTCAGTGGTGTGGTTTCTACACACACTGGGCTTACACCTGGAGTTATTATCCTGAATGTGACTGCAAATCTGCAAATTTGTACGTCAGTTTGGTGATTCGATCGGTTATGCTGCCATTTACGAAAAGCAGTCAAGGGGGGTCTTTTCAAATAGGATATCGCCCCCCCCCTCCCACACACACACACACGTACACACACTATGCCCTACGGTGTGTCGACATGTTGCCTTGGCCTGCTGGATCACCAGATCTGTCTGCAGTCGAGCAGATGTAGGACATAATCGTACGACAATTCCAGCATCACCTCCAACCAGCATTAACCATCCCTGTATTGACCGAACAAGTGCAAAAGACATGGAACTCCATCGCAAAAACTGACATCCGGCACCGGTACAACACAATTCATACACGTCTGCATGCTTGCATTCAACGTTCTGGCGTTTACACTGGTTATTAATGTACCGGTATTTCACATTTACAATGGCTTATATGGCGCTTACATTACCCTTTCATTTTGCAGTGTTAATAACTTAAATATGTCATCTAAAAAAACGTTTTCCCGAAATTTGTTATTAGTTTTTGTTTGTTTGGTGTGCTTTTTAACGCAGTATATAAAGGTATTGTGGGTAAACATTCGCTCTTTCCCTTCCTACGTGAGGCAAACGACTAAGTGACCCCGGATCATTCTTTCTGTAGTGGCAACAAGTTCTACGAGACGCTGTCCTCCAGTCGCCCCTACTGGAGCAGATGCGTGGATCTGCGTTCCACGCGCTCCCGCCGGCTGCCGCCCGCCGCTGCTGTCCTGCGCGCCGTCGGCTTAAATCCTCCCCTCTCCCCTCTCCCCGCACCACCACCCACCACCTTGCTCCCTCCCCGTAATCCAGGCCTGTGCGATGCGCTGCGCCGTACCTCACCTCATTTGAAATTCCTATGAGGACCTCCCCTCCACCCCCACCCCACCAACCCACCACCACCTTCCCAACATTATTTTTCCCGAGCCCCTGATAGCTAGGGCAGGGCCACTTGTTTGCACACAGTAGCTCCGCTCCTCCATTTGCCATTCACCTTTCCTCGCTTCGTTTGCATCACCGAGCAATGG
Organism: Schistocerca cancellata; assembly: GCF_023864275.1. Lineage (NCBI taxonomy): Eukaryota > Metazoa > Arthropoda > Insecta > Orthoptera > Acrididae > Schistocerca > Schistocerca cancellata. Next base: position 278,678,841 of record NC_064628.1, read on the forward strand.
CATTTTCCGGGAACTTTCTAGGTTTCCATCTGTCTAAAATTCCGCTACTTCCCTATCGTTTATTTAATATCCCTTGTCATCTTCCTCACAACATTAGCTATATATTCTACCTTCCGTCAGTTGTAATTCCACGGTCTAAGTACATACACTGCCGTGAAAACAAATTAGTACACCGTTTTAGAGGATCCATTTCACCCATGATTTATTGTTGCAACAGTGTATATGGAGTACAAGAAATTATTACATTTACATATCAGTAGCACAAGCGGTTCTGAGTTACCAGGTATCGACCCATGCTCAAACACCCATTTTATTACGTGGTGTAGCTCCACAGACGACAATGCAGGCGCTGATTCCGGCATCCAGTCAATTGCACAGATGGCGAATATTGTCCTGGGATACATTATGCGTGCGTGTCTGGCCCGTTAACGTATCTCTGCAAAAGTTTTTAGTTGTCGACTCACGATTCACTTTTCGTCCAATGCTATGCCGCACGTGCGCGATTGGAGAAAAGTCTCGAGATCGTGATGGCCAGGGAAGCTGCTGCACATCTTGCAGATCACGATGCGTTTCAGGGGCATTGTGTGGTCGAGTAATATCCTGCTAGAACAATATATCACATTTCTGCTGCTAAAACGATAACAGAAATGGTCTAACAACATTCTGCACATACCGAGTGCTGGTTAGTGTCCCCTCTCGAAACAATCTACATATACATCTACATCTACATTTATACTCCGGAAGCCACCCAACGGTGTGAGGAGGAGGGCACTTTAAGTGCCACTGTCATTTCCTCCCTTTTCTGTTCCAGTCGCGTATGGTTCGCGGGTAGAACGACTGCCGGAAAGCCTCGGTGCGCCCTCGAATCTCCCTAATTTTACCTTCGTGACCTCCTCAGGAGGTATAAGTAAGGGGAAGCAATATATTCAGTACCTCATCCAGAAACGCACCCACTCGAAACCTGGACAGCAAGCTACACCGCGATGCAGAGCGCCTCTCTTGCAGAGTCTGCCACTAGAGTTTGCTAAACATCTCCGTAACGCTATCACGCTTACCAAATAACCCTGTGCCGAAACGCGCCGCTGTTCTTTGGATCTTCTCCGTCAACACGATCTGGTACGGCTCCCACACTGATACTATACTCAAGTATAGGTCGAACGAGTGTTTTGTAAGCCACCTTCTTTGTTTTCTAAGGACTCTCTCAATGAATCTCAACCTGGTAGCCGCCTTACGAACAATTAATTTTATATGATCATTCCACTTCAAATCGTTCCGCACGCATACTCCGAGAATGATGAGAATGTAAATCAGATTGCTTTAAATACATGCAGTGACGGCTTTGAGCGTTAGATAGAGACTGGATGTGGTAAACGAGTGTTGTAGCCTGTCACACCCCACACCATAGGACCTGAGGCGGTGCTAGTGTATCTTGGACGAATGCACTCTACAAGACAACTCTCATCAGGTCTATGTTGTACACGCAGACCACGATCACTTGCGTGCAGGAAGAATCGGCTTTATCGCTGAAGACCAGAGAGCGCCATTCCATCTTCCAAGTGATTCTCTGGCGGCACCAGTCGAACTGTGCACATGAGTGGAAGACGTGCTTGAGGTGTGCATCCCTGTAGTCGCACTGCTAATAACCGCTTCTCAACAATTCGTGTCGCTATGTATTGGCACACAAGTATTCTTATCTGTGCTGTGGTACCTGTGCGATTAGCCACTGCTGCCCTTAGAATCCGGGTCGACGTCTGTCCTGCATGGACGTCCAGAACATTGTCTACAGGTGCGATGATGTTCACGTTACCACTGATACCAGCATCGTTGCACAATTGACGCGGCAGGTCAAACTTGTGCGGCAGTTCTTGGAAAGAACCAACCGGCCGCCCGGAAGGCCACAATGTGACCCGTTTCAAACCGCCTGATTTGGCTGCCGGAAGCACTAGTGCGTCTATGTGGCATACTTCACTGCTTGCTTCACACATTTTTACCACAGTGAGCCTTCTGGCTGTGAGCATTCCATATTAAAGGGCTCGCACACATATCATTCTGGTAGTTATGGCACTATGTTATCTGTAGGCGGACAATGTTAAAACCATTATCAGTACATCTACTGTACCCAAGGTAAACGTGATTTCCTGTCAGAGAGATCACAGTTCATAGTAACTGACGGAAAGTCATCGAGTAAAACAGATGTGATTTCTGGCGTTCCCCAAGGTAGTGTTACAGGGCCTTTGGTGGTCCTTATTTAAACGATTTAGGAGACAATCTGAGCAGCCTTCTTAGGTTGTCTACATCTGATGCCGTCGTTTATCTAGTGAAGTCAACAGAAGATCAAAATAAATTTAAAAACTAATTAGAAAAGATATCTGTACGGTGCAAAAATTGGCAGTTGACCCTTAATAACGAAAAGTATGAGGTCACACGATAAATCAGTCAAATCTAAATGCTATAAATTCAACTAAATACCTTGGAATTACAATGACGAACAACTTAAATTAGAAGGAATACATAGAAAATGTTATGGAGAAGGCTAACCGAACACTATGTTTTATTGTCAGGACACTTAGAAAATGTAACAGATCTACTAAAGAGACTTCATACACTATGCTTGTTCGTCTTCTTTAAGAGTACAACTGTGCGGTGTGGGACTCTCACGGAACAGGATTGACGGAGTTCATCGAGAAAGTTCAAAGAAGGTCAGCAAGTTTTGTATTATCGTGAAATAGGGGAGATAGTGTCACTGAAACGATGAAAGATTTGTGTGGACATTATTAAAACAAAGTCGTTTTTCGTTGCGGCAGGATCTTCTCACGAAATTTCAATCAACAATTCTCGTCTCCGAATATGAAAATATTTTGTTGACGCCGACCTACATAGGAACCAACGATCCTCTTTATAAAATAAGGGAAATCAGAGTTCGCACGGAAAGATATAGGTATTACTTTTTTCACGCGCTGTACGAGATTGGAATGGTACAGGATTATTGTAATGGTGGTTCGACGAACCCTCCGCAAGGTTCTTAAATTTGATTTGCAGAGTTTCCATGTAGATGTATATAAATCATAATCAAAATATCCACGGGTATGCTGCCGGTCTATAGTGTCCAACGGGCACAATATTTCGGCGATCAAACATGTCGCCATCATCAGGTGAACTGACGGACTGAGCTCCTGTGAACGTACCGGCACGGAGATCCGTACGCTATGGCTGCTCAGAGGGAACTGGGTTCGGTCGCGGCGGCGGCCGATTTAAATACCCTCCGCCCGCGGCGCGCTGCCTCCGCCGTCCGCGCCCAGCGCCACGGTCGCGCGGTGGAACAGATTGCGACAGCGTCTGAGATGTCGTCGGTGTGATGGCTCTGTCCGCCGTGGTCGTCACAACTATACGTCTGCTCGATTTACTCTTGATTAACCCGATCGCTGGTTCCCAAGCCTTGCTAAGATTATAGCCACAGTCCCGGTTTATGAGGTCGTCATTGGTGCGAATTTCGATGGCCTCTCTAACAACGCTGTCCCAGTATCTCGACGTCTGTACCAGAATCCTCGTGCGGTCATACTCCATGGCGTGATTTTCCGACAAACAATGTTCAGCGACCGCCGACTTGCTCGGATACATCAGTCGAGTGTGCCTCTGGTGTTCACGGCATCGATCCTCGACGGTACGCATCGTCTGACCAATATACGACTTGCCACATTGACACGGAATCTGGTACACGCCGGCCTTCCTCAAACCGAGGTCATCTTTGGCGCTCCCCACCAGTGCACGAGTTTTATTTGGAGGACAAAACACAGTTCCGACCCGGTGTTTCTTCAGAATGCGGGCGATTTTCCCCGAGAGTGCGCCTGTGTATGGAATAAATGCAGTGCCTACCTCCTCCCTCGTGACTTCATCCATCTCAACAGGTTGTGCTGCAGTGGTTGGGCGGAGAGCACGTTGAATCTGCCACTCTGAGTACCCATTTTTTCGAAATACAGTTGTCAGATGTTCCAATTCCTGGGGTAGACTCTCTGCGTCAGAGATAGTGCGCGCCCTATGTGCTAGAGTTTTAAGTACCCCATTCCTCTGTGAAGGGTGGTGGCAGCTGTCTGCATGCAAATACAGATCAGTGTGCGTAGCCTTCCGATACACCCCATGACCTAGGGTGCCGTCAGCCCTTCTCTTGACCAAGACGTCAAGGAAAGGTAATTTACCCTCCGTTTCAGTCTCCATAGTGAATTTGATGTTGGGGTGTATGGAGTTTAGATGTGTAAGGAAGTCAAGGAGTTTATCCATACCATGTGGCCAGATGACGAACGTGTCGTCCACGTAACGGAAAAAGCAAGTAGGTTTCCATACGGATGACGACAGGGCTTCCTCCTCGAAGTTCTCCATGTACAAATTCGCTACCACCGGTGAGAGTGGGCTACCCATGGCGACTCCCTCCGTTTGTTCGTAGTATTCTCCATTAAAAAGCAAATACGTGGAAGTCAAGACGTGCCTAAAAAGTTCAGTGGTCTTCTCATCAAACTTCTGACTAATCAATTCTAGTGACTCTCGCAGGGGTACCCTCGTAAACAAGGAAACGACATCAAAACTCACCATGATATCTGACTCATCCAACCTGAAGCTATCAAGGCGTTTAACAAAATCCACGGAATTACGGATGTGATGAGGGCATTTACCCACATAAGGACTTAATATTCCCGTCAGGTATTTGGCCAACAAATATGTAGGTGCCCTGATGTTGCTGACAATGGGGCGTAATGGTACCCCCTCTTTGTGAACCTTCGGGAGTCCATATAGTCTAGGCGGTACCGGACCTTGGGGTAACAATTTCTTAGCGTCACCCTCCGGTAAATCTGCGTCTTTGAGAAGCGCCCTCGTCTTGTTCTCCACCTTCTTTGTGGGGTCAACGCTGATCTTCCGGTAGGAATCGTCATTTAGCAGGCTCTGCATCTTATCAGTGTAGTCCTTATGGGAGACAACAACTGTAGCATTGCCTTTGTCAGCTGGTAAGACAACAATTTCAGAGCGCTCCCTCAGATCACGAATGGCCGCCCTCTCTTTACTGCTGATATTTGACTTCATCGGCTTGGATTTCGTCAACGCACGACAAGTTTCGCGACGTATTTCCTCGGCTGATTCTGGCGGAAGTCGAGCTGCAACCTGTTCAACAGCACTAACAATTTCTGCGACCGGAGTGAACTTGGGGGTGGGAGCGAAGTTGAGACCTCTCTGCAAAACCGAGACCGCATCATCACTCAACACCATGCCACTCAAATTGATGACAGTCTTGCACGGAACATGCAGGGATGGTTTGTCAAGGAGACGTGAGAACTTAGCTGTTTGACGTCCTGTAGCCTTCTTATGGGCGGAATCAGCTGACACCCAGGTGACACCATCAATCCAATCCCAGGAACAAGAAGTGAACTTACTAGCCAGTTGCAAATGTAGTTTGAGTAATTCCTGTGAGATAAACTCAAGGCTCCGGCGGGTGAATTGCACTCTCTCACGTACCAATGCGAGGCTGGCTCGTTTCTTGATTCTTTTAGCTGCTGCAGAATCGATGTGATGCATAACCTTAGCAAAATTTGGAACAACATTCTCGGAAAGACATCTCTTTAGAAAGGCAAGAGTACTTAGCAAACGACGTCTACGGTGGCGCAACTTTTCAAATTTCTTCATGCTGCGATACATCTCCTCCCCGTAAAGGTGTATGATGTGATTCTTGAGTTTCTCCCGGCGTATTTGATAATCAAAATATCCACGGGTATGCTGCCGGTCTATAGTGTCCAACGGGCACAATATTTCGGCGATCAAACATGTCGCCATCATCGGGTGAACTGACGGACTGAGCTCCTGTGAACGTACCGGCACGGAGATCCGTACGCTATGGCTGCTCAGAGGGAACTGGGTTCGGTCGCGGCGGCGGCCGATTTAAATACCCTCCGCCCGCGGCGCGCTCCCTCCGCCGTCCGCGCCCAGCGCCACGGTCGCGCGGTGGAACAGATTGCGACGGCGTCTGAGATGTCGTCGGTGTGATGGCTCTGTCCGCCGTGGTCGGCACAACTATGCGTCTGCTCGATTTACTCTTGATTAACCCGATCGCTGGTTCCCAAGCCTTGCTAAGATTATAGCCACAGTCCCGGTTTATGAGGTCGTCATTGGTGCGAATTTCGATGGCCTCTCTAACAACGCTGTCCCAGTATCTCGACGTCTGTACCAGAATCCTCGTGCGGTCATACTCCATGGCGTGATTTTCCGACAAACAATGTTCAGCGACCGCCGACTTGCTCGGATACATCAGTCGAGTGTGCCTCTGGTGTTCACGGCATCGATCCTCGACGGTACGCATCGTCTGACCAATATACGACTTGCCACATTGACACGGAATCTGGTACACGCCGGCCTTCCTCAAACCGAGGTCATCTTTGGCGCTCCCCACCAGTGCACGAGTTTTATTTGGAGGACAAAACACAGTTCCGACCCGGTGTTTCTTCAGAATGCGGGCGATTTTCCCCGAGAGTGCGCCTGTGTATGGAATAAATGCAGTGCCTACCTCCTCCCTCGTGACTTCATCCATCTCAACAGGTTGTGCTGCAGTGGTTGGGCGGAGAGCACGTTGAATCTGCCACTCTGAGTACCCATTTTTTCGAAATACAGTTGTCAGATGTTCCAATTCCTGGGGTAGACTCTCTGCGTCAGAGATAGTGCGCGCCCTATGTGCTAGAGTTTTAAGTACCCCATTCCTCTGTGAAGGGTGGTGGCAGCTGTCTGCATGCAAATACAGATCAGTGTGCGTAGCCTTCCGATACACCCCATGACCTAGGGTGCCGTCAGCCCTTCTCTTGACCAAGACGTCAAGGAAAGGTAATTTACCCTCCGTTTCAGTCTCCATAGTGAATTTGATGTTGGGGTGTATGGAGTTTAGATGTGTAAGGAAGTCAAGGAGTTTATCCATACCATGTGGCCAGATGACGAACGTGTCGTCCACGTAACGGAAAAAGCAAGTAGGTTTCCATACGGATGACGACAGGGCTTCCTCCTCGAAGTTCTCCATGTACAAATTCGCGACCACCGGTGAGAGTGGGCTACCCATGGCGACTCCCTCCGTTTGTTCGTAGTATTCTCCATTAAAAAGAAAATACGTGGAAGTCAAGACGTGCCTAAAAAGTTCAGTGGTCTTCTCATCAAACTTCTGACTAATCAATTCTAGTGACTCTCGCAGGGGTACCCTCGTAAACAAGGAAACGACATCAAAACTCACCATGATATCTGACTCATCCAACCTGAAGCTATCAAGGCGTTTAACAAAATCCACGGAATTACGGATGTGATGAGGGCATTTACCCACATAAGGACTTAATATTCCCGTCAGGTATTTGGCCAACAAATATGTAGGTGCCCTGATGTTGCTGACAATGGGGCGTAATGGTACCCCCTCTTTGTGAACCTTCGGGAGTCCATATAGTCTAGGCGGTACCGGACCTTGGGGTAACAATTTCTTAGCGTCACCCTCCGGTAAATCTGCGTCTTTGAGAAGCGCCCTCGTCTTGTTCTCCACCTTCTTTGTGGGGTCAACGCTGATCTTCCGGTAGGAATCGTCATTTAGCAGGCTCTGCATCTTATCAGTGTAGTCCTTATGGGAGACAACAACTGTAGCATTGCCTTTGTCAGCTGGTAAGACAACAATTTCAGAGCGCTCCCTCAGATCACGAATGGCCGCCCTCTCTTTACTGCTGATATTTGACTTCATCGGCTTGGATTTCGTCAACGCACGACAAGTTTCGCGACGTATTTCCTCGGCTGATTCTGGCGGAAGTCGAGCTGCAACCTGTTCAACAGCACTAACAATTTCTGCGACCGGAGTGAACTTGGGGGTGGGAGCGAAGTTGAGACCTCTCTGCAAAACCGAGACCGCATCATCACTCAACACCATGCCACTCAAATTGATGACAGTCTTGCACGGAACCTGCAGGGATGGTTTGTCAAGGAGACGTGAGAACTTAGCTGTTTGACGTCCTGTAGCCTTCTTATGGGCGGAATCAGCTGACACCCAGGTGACACCATCAATCCAATCCCAGGAACAAGAAGTGAACTTACTAGCCAGTTGCAAATGTAGTTTGAGTAATTCCTGTGAGATAAACTCAAGGCTCCGGCGGGTGAATTGCACTCTCTCACGTACCAATGCGAGGCTGGCTCGTTTCTTGATTCTTTTAGCTGCTGCAGAATCGATGTGATGCATAACCTTAGCAAAATTTGGAACAACATTCTCGGAAAGACATCTCTTTAGAAAGGCAAGAGTACTTAGCAAACGACGTCTACGGTGGCGCAACTTTTCAAATTTCTTCATGCTGCGATACATCTCCTCCCCGTAAAGGTGTATGATGTGATTCTTGAGTTTCTCCCGGCGTATTTGATAATCAAAATATCCACGGGTATGCTGCCGGTCTATAGTGTCCAACGGGCACAATATTTCGGCGATCAAACATGTCGCCATCATCGGGTGAACTGACGGACTGAGCTCCTGTGAACGTACCGGCACGGAGATCCGTACGCTATGGCTGCTCAGAGGGAACTGGGTTCGGTCGCGGCGGCGGCCGATTTAAATACCCTCCGCCCGCGGCGCGCTCCCTCCGCCGTCCGCGCCCAGCGCCACGGTCGCGCGGTGGAACAGATTGCGACGGCGTCTGAGATGTCGTCGGTGTGATGGCTCTGTCCGCCGTGGTCGGCACAACTATGCGTCTGCTCGATTTACTCTTGATTAACCCGATCGCTGGTTCCCAAGCCTTGCTAAGATTATAGCCACAGTCCCGGTTTATGAGGTCGTCATTGGTGCGAATTTCGATGGCCTCTCCAACAACGCTGTCCCAGTATCTCGACGTCTGTACCAGAATCCTCGTGCGGTCATACTCCATGGCGTGATTTTCCGACAAACAATGTTCAGCGACCGCCGACTTGCTCGGATACATCAGTCGAGTGTGCCTCTGGTGTTCACGGCATCGATCCTCGACGGTACGCATCGTCTGACCAATATACGACTTGCCACATTGACACGGAATCTGGTACACGCCGGCCTTCCTCAAACCGAGGTCATCTTTGGCGCTCCCCACCAGTGCACGAGTTTTATTTGGAGGACAAAACACAGTTCCGACCCGGTGTTTCTTCAGAATGCGGGCGATTTTCCCCGAGAGTGCGCCTGTGTATGGAATAAATGCAGTGCCTACCTCCTCCCTCGTGACTTCATCCATCTCAACAGGTTGTGCTGCAGTGGTTGGGCGGAGAGCACGTTGAATCTGCCACTCTGAGTACCCATTTTTTCGAAATACAGTTGTCAGATGTTCCAATTCCTGGGGTAGACTCTCTGCGTCAGAGATAGTGCGCGCCCTATGTGCTAGAGTTTTAAGTACCCCATTCCTCTGTGAAGGGTGGTGGCAGCTGTCTGCATGCAAATACAGATCAGTGTGCGTAGCCTTCCGATACACCCCATGACCTAGGGTGCCGTCAGCCCTTCTCTTGACCAAGACGTCAAGGAAAGGTAATTTACCCTCCGTTTCAGTCTCCATAGTGAATTTGATGTTGGGGTGTATGGAGTTTAGATGTGTAAGGAAGTCAAGGAGTTTATCCATACCATGTGGCCAGATGACGAACGTGTCGTCCACGTAACGGAAAAAGCAAGTAGGTTTCCATACGGATGACGACAGGGCTTCCTCCTCGAAGTTCTCCATGTACAAATTCGCGACCACCGGTGAGAGTGGGCTACCCATGGCGACTCCCTCCGTTTGTTCGTAGTATTCTCCATTAAAAAGAAAATACGTGGAAGTCAAGACGTGCCTAAAAAGTTCAGTGGTCTTCTCATCAAACTTCTGACTAATCAATTCTAGTGACTCTCGCAGGGGTACCCTCGTAAACAAGGAAACGACATCAAAACTCACCATGATATCTGACTCATCCAACCTGAAGCTATCAAGGCGTTTAACAAATTCCACGGAATTACGGATGTGATGAGGGCATTTACCCACATAAGGACTTAATATTCCCGTCAGGTATTTGGCCAACAAATATGTAGGTGCCCCGATGTTGCTGACAATGGGGCGTAATGGTACCCCCTCTTTGTGAACCTTCGGGAGTCCATATAGTCTAGGCGGTACCGGACCTTGGGGTAACAATTTCTTAGCGTCACCCTCCGGTAAATCTGCGTCTTTGAGAAGCGCCCTCGTCTTGTTCTCCACCTTCTTTGTGGGGTCAACGCTGATCTTCCGGTAGGAATCGTCATTTAGCAGGCTCTGCATCTTATCAGTGTAGTCCTTATGGGAGACAACAACTGTAGCATTGCCTTTGTCAGCTGGTAAGACAACAATTTCAGAGCGCTCCCTCAGATCACGAATGGCCGCCCTCTCTTTACTGCTGATATTTGACTTCATCGGCTTGGATTTCGTCAACGCACGACAAGTTTCGCGACGTATTTCCTCGGCTGATTCTGGCGGAAGTCGAGCTGCAACCTGTTCAACAGCACTAACAATTTCTGCGACCGGAGTGAACTTGGGGGTGGGAGCGAAGTTGAGACCTCTCTGCAAAACCGAGACCGCATCATCACTCAACACCATGCCACTCAAATTGATGACAGTCTTGCACGGAACCTGCAGGGATGGTTTGTCAAGGAGACGTGAGAACTTAGCTGTTTGACGTCCTGTAGCCTTCTTATGGGCGGAATCAGCTGACACCCAGGTGACACCATCAGTCCAATCCCAGGAACAAGAAGTGAACTTACTAGCCAGTTGCAAATGTAGTTTGAGTAATTCCTGTGAGATAAACTCAAGGCTCCGGCGGGTGAATTGCACTCTCTCACGTACCAATGCGAGGCTGGCTCGTTTCTTGATTCTTTTAGCTGCTGCAGAATCGATGTGATGCATAACCTTAGCAAAATTTGGAACAACATTCTCGGAACGACATCTCTTTAGAAAGGCAAGAGTACTTAGCAAACGACATCTACGGTGGCGCAACTTTTCAAATTTCTTCATGCTGCGATACATCTCCTCCCCGTAAAGGTGTATGATGTGATTCTTGAGTTTCTCCCGGCGTATTTGATAATCAAAATATCCACGGGTATGCTGCCGGTCTATAGTGTCCAACGGGCACAATATTTCGGCGATCAAACATGTCGCCATCATCAGGTGAACTGACGGACTGAGCTCCTGTGAACGTACCGGCACGGAGATCCGTACGCTATGGCTGCTCAGAGGGAACTGGGTTCGGTCGCGGCGGCGGCCGATTTAAATACCCTCCGCCCGCGGCGCGCTGCCTCCGCCGTCCGCGCCCAGCGCCACGGTCGCGCGGTGGAACAGATTGCGACGGCGTCTGAGATGTCGTCGGTGTGATGGCTCTGTCCGCCGTGGTCGTCACAACTATACGTCTGCTCGATTTACTCTTGATTAACCCGATCGCTGGTTCCCAAGCCTTGCTGAGATTATAGCCACAGTCCCGGTTTATGAGGTCGTCATTGGTGCGAATTTCGATGGCTTCTCTAACAACGCTGTCCCAGTATCTCGACGTCTGTACCAGAATCCTCGTGCGGTCATACTCCATGGCGTGATTTTCCGACAAACAATGTTCAGCGACCGCCGACTTGCTCGGATACATCAGTCGAGTGTGCCTCTGGTGTTCACGGCATCCATCCTCGACGGTACGCATCGTCTGACCAATATACGACTTGCCACATTGACACGGAATCTGGTACACGCCGGCCTTCCTCAAACCGAGGTCATCTTTGGCGCTCCCCACCAGTGCACGAGTTTTATTTGGAGGACAAAACACAGTTCCGACCCGGTGTTTCTTCAGAATGCGGGCGATTTTCCCCGAGAGTGCGCCTGTGTATGGAATAAATGCAGTGCCTACCTCCTCCCTCGTGACTTCATCCATCTCAACAGGTTGTGCTGCAGTGGTTGGGCGGAGAGCACGTTGAATCTGCCACTCTGAGTACCCATTTTTTCGAAATACAGTTGTCAGATGTTCCAATTCCTGGGGTAGACTCTCTGCGTCAGAGATAGTGCGCGCCCTATGTGCTAGAGTTTTAAGTACCCCATTCCTCTGTGAAGGGTGGTGGCAGCTGTCTGCATGCAAATACAGATCAGTGTGCGTAGCCTTCCGATACACCCCATGACCTAGGGTGCCGTCAGCCCTTCTCTTGACCAAGACGTCAAGGAAAGGTAATTTACCCTCCGTTTCAGTCTCCATAGTGAATTTGATGTTGGGGTGTATGGAGTTTAGATGTGTAAGGAAGTCAAGGAGTTTATCCGTACCATGTGGCCAGATGACGAACGTGTCGTCCACGTAACGGAAAAAGCAAGTAGGTTTCCATACGGATGACGACAGGGCTTCCTCCTCGAAGTTCTCCATGTACAAATTCGCTACCACCGGTGAGAGTGGGCTACCCATGGCGACTCCCTCCGTTTGTTCGTAGTATTCTCCATTAAAAAGAAAATACGTGGAAGTCAAGACGTGCCTAAAAAGTTCAGTGGTCTTCTCATCAAACTTCTGACTAATCAATTCTAGTGACTCTCGCAGGGGTACCCTCGTAAACAAGGAAACGACATCAAAACTCACCATGATATCTGACTCATCCAACCTGAAGCTATCAAGGCGTTTAACAAAATCCACGGAATTACGGATGTGATGAGGGCATTTACCCACATAAGGACTTAATATTCCCGTCAGGTATTTGGCCAACAAATATGTAGGTGCCCTGATGTTGCTGACAATGGGGCGTATTGGTACCCCCTCTTTGTGAACCTTCGGGAGTCCATATAGTCTAGGCGGTACCGGACCGTGGGATTTACCGGAGGGTGACGCTAAGAAATTGTTACCCCAAGGTCCGGTACCGCCTAGACTATATGGACTCCCGAAGGTTCACAAAGAGGGGGTACCATTACGCCCCATTGTCAGCAACATCAGGGCACCTACATATTTGTTGGCCAAATACCTGACGGGAATATTAAGTCCTTATGTGGGTAAATGCCCTCATCACATCCGTAATTCCGTGGATTTTGTTAAACGCCTTGATAGCTTCAGGTTGGATGAGTCAGATATCATGGTGAGTTTTGATGTCGTTTCCTTGTTTACGAGGGTACCCCTGCGAGAGTCACTAGAATTGATTAGTCAGAAGTTTGATGAGAAGACCACTGAACTTTTTAGGCACGTCTTGACTTCCACGTATTTTCTTTTTAATGGAGAATACTACGAACAAACGGAGGGAGTCGCCATGGGTAGCCCACTCTCACCGGTGGTAGCGAATTTGTACATGGAGAACTTCGAGGAGGAAGCCCTGTCGTCATCCGTATGGAAACCTACTTGCTTTTTCCGTTACGTGGACGACACGTTCGTCATCTGGCCACATGGTATGGATAAACTCCTTGACTTCCTTACACATCTAAACTCCATACACCCCAACATCAAATTCACTATGGAGACTGAAACGGAGGGTAAATTACCTTTCCTTGACGTCTTGGTCAAGAGAAGGGCTGACGGCACCCTAGGTCATGGGGTGTATCGGAAGGCTACGCACACTGATCTGTATTTGCATGCAGACAGCTGCCACCACCCTTCACAGAGGAATGGGGTACTTAAAACTCTAGCACATAGGGCGCGCACTATCTCTGACGCAGAGAGTCTACCCCAGGAATTGGAACATCTGACAACTGTATTTCGAAAAAATGGGTACTCAGAGTGGCAGATTCAACGTGCTCTCCGCCCAACCACTGCAGCACAACCTGTTGAGATGGATGAAGTCACGAGGGAGGAGGTAGGCACTGCATTTATTCCATACACAGGCGCACTCTCGGGGAAAATCGCCCGCATTCTGAAGAAACACCGGGTCGGAACTGTGTTTTGTCCTCCAAATAAAACTCGTGCACTGGTGGGGAGCGCCAAAGATGACCTCGGTTTGAGGAAGGCCGGCGTGTACCAGATTCCGTGTCAATGTGGCAAGTCGTATATTGGTCAGACGATGCGTACCGTCGAGGATCGATGCCGTGAACACCAGAGGCACACTCGACTGATGTATCCGAGCAAGTCGGCGGTCGCTGAACATTGTTTGTCGGAAAATCACGCCATGGAGTATGACCGCACGAGGATTCTGGTACAGACGTCGAGATACTGGGACAGCGTTGTTAGAGAGGCCATCGAAATTCGCACCAATGACGACCTCATAAACCGGGACTGTGGCTATAACCTTAGCAAGGCTTGGGAACCAGCGATCGGGTTAATCAAGAGTAAATCGAGCAGACGTATAGTTGTGACGACCACGGCGGACAGAGCCATCACACCGACGACATCTCAGACGCCGTCGCAATCTGTTCCACCGCGCGACCGTGGCGCTGGGCGCGGACGGCGGAGGCAGCGCGCCGCGGGCGGAGGGTATTTAAATCGGCCGCCGCCGCGACCGAACCCAGTTCCCTCTGAGCAGCCATAGCGTACGGATCTCCGTGCCGGTACGTTCACAGGAGCTCAGTCCGTCAGTTCACCTGATGATGGCGACATGTTTGATCGCCGAAATATTGTGCCCGTTGGACACTATAGACCGGCAGCATACCCGTGGATATTTTGATTATCAAATACGCCGGGAGAAACTCAAGAATCACATCATACACCTTTACGGGGAGGAGATGTATCGCAGCATGAAGAAATTTGAAAAGTTGCGCCACCGTAGATGTCGTTTGCTAAGTACTCTTGCCTTTCTAAAGAGATGTCGTTCCGAGAATGTTGTTCCAAATTTTGCTAAGGTTATGCATCACATCGATTCTGCAGCAGCTAAAAGAATCAAGAAACGAGCCAGCCTCGCATTGGTACGTGAGAGAGTGCAATTCACCCGCCGGAGCCTTGAGTTTATCTCACAGGAATTACTCAAACTACATTTGCAACTGGCTAGTAAGTTCACTTCTTGTTCCTGGGATTGGATTGATGGTGTCACCTGGGTGTCAGCTGATTCCGCCCATAAGAAGGCTACAGGACGTCAAACAGCTAAGTTCTCACGTCTCCTTGACAAACCATCCCTGCAGGTTCCGTGCAAGACTGTCATCAATTTGAGTGGCATGGTGTTGAGTGATGATGCGGTCTCGGTTTTGCAGAGAGGTCTCAACTTCGCTCCCACCCCCAAGTTCACTCCGGTCGCAGAAATTGTTAGTGCTGTTGAACAGGTTGCAGCTCGACTTCCGCCAGAATCAGCCGAGGAAATACGTCGCGAAACTTGTCGTGCGTTGACGAAATCCAAGCCGATGAAGTCAAATATCAGCAGTAAAGAGAGGGCGGCCATTCGTGATCTGAGGGAGCGCTCTGAAATTGTTGTCTTACCAGCTGACAAAGGCAATGCTACAGTTGTTGTCTCCCATAAGGACTACACTGATAAGATGCAGAGCCTGCTAAATGACGATTCCTACCGGAAGATCAGCGTTGACCCCACAAAGAAGGTGGAGAACAAGACGAGGGCGCTTCTCAAAGACGCAGATTTACCGGAGGGTGACGCTAAGAAATTGTTACCCCAAGGTCCGGTACCGCCTAGACTATATGGACTCCCGAAGGTTCACAAAGAGGGGGTACCATTACGCCCCATTGTCAGCAACATCAGGGCACCTACGTATTTGTTGGCCAAATACCCTTACGGGAATATTAAGTCCTTATGTGGGTAAATGCCCTCATCACATCCGTAATTCCGTGGATTTTGTTAAACGCCTTGATAGCTTCAGGTTGGATGAGTCAGATATCATGGTGAGTTTTGATGTCGTTTCCTTGTTTACGAGGGTACCCCTGCGAGAGTCACTAGAATTGATTAGTCAGAAGTTTGATGAGAAGACCACTGAACTTTTTAGGCACGTCTTGACTTCCACGTATTTTCTTTTTAATGGAGAATACTACGAACAAACGGAGGGAGTCGCCATGGGTAGCCCACTCTCACCGGTGGTAGCGAATTTGTACATGGAGAACTTCGAGGAGGAAGCCCTGTCGTCATCCGTATGGAAACCTACTTGCTTTTTCCGTTACGTGGACGACACGTTCGTCATCTGGCCACATGGTATGGATAAACTCCTTGACTTCCTTACACATCTAAACTCCATACACCCCAACATCAAATTCACTATGGAGACTGAAACGGAGGGTAAATTACCTTTCCTTGACGTCTTGGTCAAGAGAAGGGCTGACGGCACCCTAGGTCATGGGGTGTATCGGAAGGCTACGCACACTGATCTGTATTTGCATGCAGACAGCTGCCACCACCCTTCACAGAGGAATGGGGTACTTAAAACTCTAGCACATAGGGCGCGCACTATCTCTGACGCAGAGAGTCTACCCCAGGAATTGGAACATCTGACAACTGTATTTCGAAAAAATGGGTACTCAGAGTGGCAGATTCAACGTGCTCTCCGCCCAACCACTGCAGCACAACCTGTTGAGATGGATGAAGTCACGAGGGAGGAGGTAGGCACTGCATTTATTCCATACACAGGCGCACTCTCGGGGAAAATCGCCCGCATTCTGAAGAAACACCGGGTCGGAACTGTGTTTTGTCCTCCAAATAAAACTCGTGCACTGGTGGGGAGCGCCAAAGATGACCTCGGTTTGAGGAAGGCCGGCGTGTACCAGATTCCGTGTCAATGTGGCAAGTCGTATATTGGTCAGACGATGCGTACCGTCGAGGATCGATGCCGTGAACACCAGAGGCACACTCGACTGATGTATCCGAGCAAGTCGGCGGTCGCTGAACATTGTTTGTCGGAAAATCACGCCATGGAGTATGACCGCACGAGGATTCTGGTACAGACGTCGAGATACTGGGACAGCGTTGTTAGAGAGGCCATCGAAATTCGCACCAATGACGACCTCATAAACCGGGACTGTGGCTATAATCTTAGCAAGGCTTGGGAACCAGCGATCGGGTTAATCAAGAGTAAATCGAGCAGACGTATAGTTGTGACGACCACGGCGGACAGAGCCATCACACCGACGACATCTCAGACGCCGTCGCAATCTGTTCCACCGCGCGACCGTGGCGCTGGGCGCGGACGGCGGAGGGAGCGCGCCGCGGGCGGAGGGTATTTAAATCGGCCGCCGCCGCGACCGAACCCAGTTCCCTCTGAGCAGCCATAGCGTACGGATCTCCGTGCCGGTACGTTCACAGGAGCTCAGTCCGTCAGTTCACCTGATGATGGCGACATGTTTGATCGCCGAAATATTGTGCCCGTTGGACACTATAGACCGGCAGCATACCCGTGGATATTTTGATTATCAAATACGCCGGGAGAAACTCAAGAATTATATAAATCATAGTTCCACCATGTAATCTGTCGATAGCAAAATAAAATGTATTTCCAGTAGGAGTAACTTGACAGTTACATGTATGACATGAAATCTAATATGGCCTGTTGCCACAACATAACAAAAGATTTAAAAATCATTTTATTGAGAACATGTGGTATTAGAAAATCGAATTAACAGCTACGGTGAGAAGTAGCTGATTCAGATGGGATGCCACCACAAATAACGTGAAGGCGATCCGACTTGCAGTGGAACGCGCAGATGCCGTTAGATGGCGGAAGCCAGCAGTAGAAGTACGCAGACGTTGAGTCGGAAGTACTGCAGTCAATCATCAGTACAGCTCACAGCAATTTACAACAGTCCGCCAAAAATGCTAAAAAGGTAATTCTCATTAAACTCTTTCTGCTCATTAAATTCTCGAACAGATGCTCGCTTCATACAGCTTCAGATTTCAAATTCATCGAGTGAATCTACGTATCTTCCGCCCCTCAGGTGGAATATGCAACACCTCCAACCCGTGCTGAAACCCCAGTGCAGTGTGTCTCTCCGTAGTCATGTGCCTACGTAAAGCTGCCCTCCTTCAGAAAAAGTTATGTTCCTCAAAGCGTACATCAAAGTAGCGGCACTCTGGCCGATATTGTAGCATTTTAAGTCATTACGATTGATCTTGTAAATTACCCCCTTACTAGAATTAACGGCTTTTGGGCCCATTCGGTGTCAAAAACGTGTCCTAAGCGCATTTTCGTCTGAAAAGCAATACTAATGCTAATATTACGAAAAGATTTCTCGACTTTTTTGTGAAACCTGACTGTTGTAGTCCAACGCAGTAAATGCAGATTTCGTTTACGATTGCTATTGTTGTTAGGAGAAATCGTATTATTATTATTATTATTATTATTATATGTAATTTTCAATTTTATTGTAACAGTTTGTACTCTCTCTACATCCTTGTGGATGAGAGGAATGGACATTAACAATCACGTACATTTTGATTTCTTGAGTATACTAGTCCGTGCTTGCCATTTTTCTTACTAACGGTCAAGTCTAAATAGTTTACGGAGCAGTCCTGTAATAATTTTAGGATCTGCAGTACTTGGTATTGATACGAAATAATTTAAGTCAGTCTCCTTGTCTTCAAATAAAATGAAAACATCAACTGCATGTCGCCCTTAGCATAGTGTCTTTTCTGCTAATATGTCTTCTCCACGTCAACCTACAAAGTAAGCGATTCTTACGACTTTTTTTTCAAGTCATCAATCAATCAACGAAAATCTTTTTGCACCTTATTTATTGTTTCTTGGACAACATTTTCTGATTTTTTTCTAAGAAATTAAGTCCTCATTAAACCCCTCCCCCCTCATCCCCGATGAGTTAAGGCTGCTCTGCCAAAAATGATGAAGTTTTGTCGTATGTTCCACATCACGATTTTGCAGTAACAAATGAATGACTTAAAGCAAAAAATATCCTATTACTCATTAAGGCCCTGCCAGTAGAGTAATTCGGACAAATTTCAGAATGATGTATTTATTAGTATCCCCGATATTCAGTCAATCAGCTTTTTATTTAAGATAAGATTTGCAGACTATGTGATTTCTGTTATTGACACGCCTCATTTTGGAGAGAGTAACTAACTCCCCCGAAGGGGGGGGGGGGGTTAATGATGACTAAAATTCTTTAAAAAAATCAGAAATTTTTATCGAAGAGTCAATAAATAATGTGCAAGAAGAGTCACGTCGATTGCTTCATTAACATTTTCCAAACAAAATCGTAAAAATCGCTTATGCTATAAGCTGACTGACGAGAATGGATATTTAAGGTGTAGTACTTTCGAAATAACCAATTTTCAGGGTTATTAATGAAAATTTCTGCCAGGTGCCAGCTTGGCTATTGCCTACTGCTAACCCATCTTTCTGATCATAAATTGGGCGTTAAATTTTTAATAATTGTGGGATAATAACAAGTCAAGTAATTCAGTCAATTTAAGTACATCACTAATAATAAGTTTTTGCAATGACAGATTGATCTAATGTTCAACCATTTCTTAACCAGAACGTTATTACATAAGTTAACAGTGTGTACTGACGCTAATTTCACGCTATTAATTTTTTGTTGTGGTTTGGCTGCAGATCACGTCACTGTTTCACCTTTTACCTGTAACTTTCTTGAACACCAAACGATTTATATCTGCGTGTTCTACTATTTTTTTAACTCTTCCAAAAGGAGCCTTAATTTTCTTTTGCATTTTATGTTTACACAGCCAGTAGTGCTATTCTACTTCCAGCGAAAGTTCCACTCTGTGTATATATATATATATATATATATATATATATATATATATATATATATATATATATATATTATGTCGAATCACTGTCAAAAAATTTACGGCAGAGTATGTGTGAAGCTATACACGTGACATACGGAGAAGGTTCTCCTCGTAAGTGAGCTCGGTTAGCACACTGGACTTACATTCTGAAGGAATTTAAATTTTCCGTGATTTCAGTAAATCACTTAAGGTAAGTGGGGTGGTTCGTTCGAAAGAGAACAGCCGCTTCCTTTTAGATCCTTTCCTAATCCCAGCTTGTGCTCTGCCTCTAATGACGTAGTTCTCGACGGGACATTAAACACTAATCTCCTCCTCTTCGTAAGTGAGCACAGTCACTAAAAATAACGATACTGATCAGCCATTTGCTGGAAAAACTTTCATTATCAAGTTTCAAAAAAGCGCCCTAACACAACTTGACAAACCGAACGACAATACTTATGCCCACTGCTAACGAATTCCGTTTTAATGTTCTCTTACACATACTCTTCCTAATATCCATTATGAATATCTTTAATTACTTACTAGATCAACAAAGGCTTCTGAACAAATCTAAGAATCGATTGAAACACCTTACGTTAATTATTAATGAAATTATATCACTTTACATATATTTTAGTGACTGGATTTCAATTTCGCTTTCTGGGGCGCTCGAACATTTCATGTCTGATGGGACACAAAAATTTAACATAACATTTTTATTTGTCTCTAGAGACATTTGGAAATAAAAACTTGAGTTTTCAGACACGTCAGATGGTTACAGTTATAAATTATAATCTCGCCCTCCTTCCTAATTGCAGCTAATGTCCACAATAACCAAAGTCTTTTATAAAAAAATTTAAGAGGAGCGAAGATTACAATAAACTTTCTAGTCTACTTAGCTTTTTATGTAGAATTGGCTCCAGTTCTTCTTGTCTAGGGGTCTGATTCCTGAAGCGGAAAATGACGCATTTTATGTCCTCGCGGTTGGACTGATCTAAATAAATTCGAAGATCGTTATTGCAGAATTTTTGTTGTTGCTTTAATATATTTTGTCATATTTTAGCGTATCATACAGTCTTTTGATTTGTCACATTATCAAGGCCGAAAATACACTGTTAGCACAAAATACAAAAATATGTCCGATCACAACAGAGGCTTGCTTACTACTGTCTCACTCAGCGGAAATAACAATATTCCATAGGGTTTACAATTTTTCTTGGAAAATGAATTTCTATTAGTTTCTGTTACATTATTACTTCGATTATTATTTTATAAATGAATCCAGAAATAAACATAGTAACCAGTACAGTATTGCGTAATTAATAACAGTAATTTTAAGTGTGCCAACAGTTCGTAATTTCAAATGTTTCTAAGAAAAATAATTTTAACTGTACATTCAGAACTAGTACATATCGATTACAACATCGAAAATAAAGTTATTCCTTTTCATAAACATTTGTTTGTGATATAACATACTGTGTATAACATTACATGAAAGTTTTCAGAAAAGCAGCTGAGATAATGTTGAACTTTCCAAAATTAAAAAATAATACTGGTATCGATAACTTCTGTTGAGGACAAGTAATGCCAGAGGAGGATGTCCCGTTGCAATATCCCCCTCACATAATATGGAAACATTCTGCCTACAATATTTTGTGACCTACCTTAAGGTTTGCCAAACAGTGCCAAAAGATAGAATACAGATGTATAGAAGTATCTGATACAAAATATATTACAAACAATGTAAGAAAAATATCTGCTATACAAGTCATAATCTATACATATATGAGGATATGGCATTCAGTTTTCAGACCTGTGGAACATTCTGTCTCAAGACAAATGATACAAGTCGAAACTACAATATTACAACACTAAACTACAGAGATAAGTGCAGAGGCAATATAAATTACTAGAAATACAAATTGTAAGTAAACATCTACAAACTCACACCTTCAAAATCATCAAAAGACAAGGAAAAATTCAAAGTGCATGAAGTATGAGGCAACTCAAAAAACTCACAATGATGGGTACTGACCAGAAGAATATACTCAATCTCAAGTAGGAGTATACCACAAAATCAATCAGCCACATAAATCAGAGTATGTAGGGATGTGGTGACTTATGAGAGGAGAAAATAATGAAAAAACTTTGGGTCTATGCTCAAGATGAGGGGACGATGACCAGGAGGTACCCAAAACAGAAGCATGAGTTTGCACACAACTCAAGTTCTAATGAAGTACAATAATGCAATATTCAGGATAAATAGAGGTAATCAGAATCATAAACAGTTTTGAATGATGATATAATCAGGCAGCATGAAGACCAAAATTAGTACGGGAAATCAGTAATGTATACATCTTGTTACACAGTTTATACATAACTCTTCATTACAAATTTAAATGTCTTCCACACTATTTGCTAATTTTTCATACAAACTAACCCGCATGCATAGAAGCGAAGAATATTCATTGACTACTGATAACAAAATACATGCTGAGTGTTGAGATAATAAAACTCATACCAATGTAGGACTACTAACCTAACAGTGTATAATTTTATCAGACTTTGATAATTATTTACAACATGGTTCATAGAACATACTCTTGAACTTTTTAAGTTTTCTGTGTTGGACATAGCAAATTGTCAGTGAGAGAACATCATCCTAAGTCAAACTAGAATTAAAGTTACATAATGTATTGGTAGGTTAATCCCCCAGATTGAAAAAAAAAAAAAAACGAAACATACATTTATGTGGAGTTACAATGTAAATATCAGTGACTTCTTTTCTAAACAAGTATTACCTTGAAATCTATATAAACAGAAGAAATTTGCATGTAGGGTAATTTACTGGCTAACATTTTACAAATTTCAGTCAAAAAACTGGTATAGTTGACAAATGCTTGAGTACATTACCCAGCACCTATGATCTATTGAAAGTCGACTGGGCCAACAAGGGTGCAGCCATACAGGAGTGTGGGATTGGATCCACCCATCTTTCAGTTTCCTCCCTAGATTTCTCATCTCATGCGCCAATGGATAGGTAACTTCTTGTGTAGCTCTCACATCAAATCCTGAAACATTGCTTTGTGTATTAAGAAAGCTGTTCAATACGTCCCTCACATCACACGACATATGTTTTGCCTATATGGCAAAAATAAAATGTATGCAGGGTTTACGTCAGAATGGATTAAAAAGTATTCACACATATGGTACATGAATGAAGAAAGCTAAATGCAATTAAAAAATGAGCTAGTAAGGTAATATACACATATATACTAAATATATCTAAAAGTAACATTTACTTAGCAATTAGCAGATTAAAGGAAATTATGCACACAAGCAATAAAAGTAGGACTGTGTGGCGAAACGAGCACTGTATCAACTGAACTTGACGTCTTCGTCCGCCGCAAATGAAATGGATGTCTTGGTCACACCGTCTATAGAAAATCTACTCATACCGATCTGTACTTACTCACCATCAGCCATCATCACCCGTCACAGACGTGCAGTGCGTTACAACCATTGGTGAATCGTGCAAGAACGATATCAGGTATGTTACTGGCGCCATCCTACACATAATAAATCATCACCATAATAGAAATCAGAGCTCGCATGGAAATATTTAAGTGTTCGTGTTCCCAGGCACCGCACGAGAGTAGAACAGTGGAGAAACTGCCTAAAAGTGGATCGAAGACCCCTCTTCCAGGTCGTTAACTGTGAATCGCAGAGTAGTTATCTAGATGTAGAAGTAGAGTAAGCTAGTAACAGGATTAACTGGAAGATGGTTCTGTTCTTGTTTTTGTCAATATGCATATACAAAAAATATTTTCTACTCCTACTCATTTCTTGTACTTAGTTTCTATCTGTACAGTTACCTGATGCTTAAAACATAATTATATCTGCTGCCAATGTCTTCCAAATGAAGAGCCATTACTTTTTCAAGAAACAGATCAGTATTATTGGAGAAATTTTACTCACCTTTCTTGATTTGTGTGTCACCTTTTCACTTCATTGTGATGTTTGTCGAGATAAAAGTTTGTGCCAAAAATGGCTTGTACAGTATCGAAATCTATGTCATATCTACTGCGAATGTTCATTAGAAGAACGTGACGATTATTACTAAACCCTCCCTATAGGTTAAATCTGTAGCAATACACTTGTTAATGGACCTTAATTACTCCCAGATTTCTGTTTCTCATAACGAAAATTTTGGGTACATCGTGTAATTACTCAGAAATACAACAATTCCTAAATATAGCTTTCACGACTGCAGACAGTTTTCACAAAATTATTGTTGTTCTGCTTCATGTACTGTAGATCACAAGTCTGATCAGTCAAAAGAAACCATAATGATTGACACTCCAGGTGTTAAGAAGTTACTTAAGGATCTCTACATCTGTAAATGTCTGAATCTTCACTTCGAAAACTTTTCTGGAAGGTAGGGAGTCTCAGCGTAATGTGATAAAAAATAGTGTAAAATGCTCTTTTTGGGGTGACTGTGGTAAAACGTATTCCATTGCCCAGTTTATTTTGGAATGTGTAATTACTCCGAGACTTACATATGTTACGGTATCTGACTACAACTAATAAATCTGCGTAACACCAAATTCACGAAATGTAGGAAATATATTTATATAATCTAGAACAAAAGATTTGTTAAAGGGCTTTCTTGAGGATAACAATTGGTTCAAACTGCTCTGAGCACTTTGAGACTTAACTTCTGAAGTCATCAGTCCCCTAGAGCTTAGAGCTACTTAAACCTAACTAACCTAAGGACTTCACACACATCCATGCCAGGATTCGAACCTGCGACCGTAGTGGTCTACATCTACATCTACATCTACATCCATACTCCACAAGCCACCTGACGGTGTGTGGCGGAGGGTACCTTGAGTACCTCTATCGGTTCTCCCTTCTATTCCAGTCTCGTATTGTTCGTGGAAAGAAGGATTATCGGTATGCTTCTGTGTGGTCTCTAATCTCTCTGATTTAATCCCCATGGTCTCTTCGCGAGATATACGTAGGAGGGAGCAATATTCTGCTTGACTCTTCGGTGAAGGTACTGAGCGTCTCTCCTGCAGAGTCTTCCACTGGAGTTTATCTATCATCTCCGTAACGCTTTCGCGATTACTAAATGATCCTGTAACGAAGCGCGCTGCTCTCCGCTGGATCTTCTTTATCTCTTCTACCAACCCTATCTGGTACGGATCCCACACTGCTGAGCAGTATTCAAGCAGTGGGCGAACAAGCGTACTGTAACCTACTTCCTTTGTTTTCGGATTGCATTTCCTTAGGATTCTTCCAATGAACCTCAGTCTGGCATCTGCTTTACCGACGATCAACTTTATATGATCATTCCATTTTAAATCTCTCCTAATGCGTATTCCCAGATAATTTATGGAATTAACTGCTTCCAGTTGCTGACCTGCTATTTTGTAGCTAAATGATAAGGGATCTATCTTTCTATGTATTCGCAGCACATTATACTTGTCTACATTGAGATTGAATTGCCAATCCCTGCACCATGCGTCAATTCGCTGCAGATCCTCCTGCATTTCAGTAGAATTTTCCATTGTTACAACTTCTCGATACACCACAGCATCATCTGCAAAAAGCCTCAGTGAACTTCCGATGTCATCCACAAGGTCATTTATGTATATTGTGAATAGCAACGGTCCTATGACACACCCCTGCAGCACACCTGAAATCACTCTTACTTCGGTTGACTTCTGTCCATTGAGAACGACATGCTGCGTTCTGTTATCTAGGAACCCTTCAATCCAATCACACAATTGGTCTGATAGTCCATATGCTCTTACTTTGTTCATTAAACGACTGTGGGGAACTGTATCGAACGCCTTGCGGAAGTCAAGAAACACGGCATCTACCTGGGAACCCGTGTCTATGGCCCTCTGAGTCTCGTGGACAAATAGCGCGAGCTGGGTTTCACACGACCGCCTTTTTCGAAACCCATGCTGATTCCTACAGAGTAGATTTCTAGTCTCCAGAAAAGTCATTATATTCGAACATAACACGTGTTCCAAAATTCTACAACTGATCGACGTTAGAGATATAGGTCTATAGTTCTGCACAACTGTTCGACGTCCCTTCTTGAAAACGGGGATGACCTGTGCCCTTTTCCAATCCTTTGGAACGCTACGCTCTTCTAGAGACCTACGGTACACCGCTGCAAGAAGGGGGGCGGTTCCAGACTGTATTCTTGAAGATAATGTAGACGGAGTTAAACTGTAGATTGAGCTGTTCTTCCGCAGTTGTAGTATGCAGCCTGCGAGAATGCAGAAGATTGTCCTCGGTGTGTGACACTGCTAGCAGAGCGTTTCGACATGCCCTCACGGCACCTTCTTCAGCCTATCTCTCAGCGCTTCGCTGCCCTCGGTGCCGCCGCAGTCCAGCCGGCTGGAACTGCCCCGCGATAAGACTACCCATCCGCTCCAGCTGTCCAGCGGGTAGGCAAGAGCCAGGGGCAAACGTTCTGCACGTTGGCCACTGTAGGCCGGAGCAGACTCGCTGTAGGCACGTCACACTGAATGTCGTTCATCAGCGTGTCGCCATCGTCGTTGGGAATTAATATAAGTACCATCGGCTGGGAAAGGCTTCCTTGTACATTCCTATAAACTCAGCTGCCCAAAATTTTTGAAAGACAATAAGCTTAAATCTGTTGCGAGTCCCAACAAGAGGATGCGTAATAGTACCAAAATAAGATGTGCCAATATCACTATTATATACCTCACTAATCTAAAAAGTACGATAAGTAATAACATCACGTGCATTAAAGCTCTCCACACCACCGACGCTTTCACCACAATAAACAACTGCCACGGTAATCCAACCACAACAGTGTGAAGCAGTATCATTCTTCGTAAAAGTAAAGTTCAACATTCTACCTGCAGGACCATCCAAAACATCCTACGACCTATTTTGTCGATTGGAAGCAGTTGATGGAAAAGCAGACAAGCAATAAAATTATTTGTTACAGTTTGCTTCGTTACTGGTTTTCCTCTATGTGTACAATGTACAAATACATAAGGCACTGAAATAAAGTATTTTTCCGTGAGCTGCCTCACACAGCCGAGATCTACCTGCTGCGTTTTAAGTTGGGGGAACAGGTAGACTAGTCCATTCTGCGAATATCTTCTCCTTCTAAGAGATCGTCACCTGAGCAGTTGAATGTGGTCGCGCAGTTTCATAAAAAAAAATTTAAAAAAAATTAAAAAACCAGCCACGAGAGCATCCCTGAAGAAAATGCACAGGGGGAAGGAGTACATTGACAATGACCGTTGAACGGTGTGTTCAAAGATTTAGAATTCTGATGTGTGTGGAGGTATAATGTTGCATCTACAGCTACATACACACTCTGCAAGCCACCGTATGGTACAGGTGGAGAGTATCCTATTCCGCTACTAGTCACTTTCTTTTTGTTGAGAGCGAGGGAAAATAGACTGTCTATAGGCCTCCACAGTAGCCCTAAATTCTCTAATCTTATGTTCTGGTCCCTAAACGCATTGTACGTGGGCGGCCGTAGAATTGTGTAGCAATCAGCCTCAAATGTCGGTTATCAAAATTTTCTCAACAGTGCTCCTCGAAAAACACATCGCCTTTCTTCCACTGAATCACACTGGAATTTCTGAAGGATCCCCGTAATATGTGTTGTTCGAACCTACCGGTAACGAATCTAGCAGTCCGTCTCCAAATTGCTTTGATGTCTTCCCTTAATCCGATCTTGTGTGTGGACGTATTGACCTCAAATCGTTGAACCATTCAACTTTGTTGTGACACTGTACTTCTTACCTAGTGCGCCTTTTCAAGGGTGTTTTCGGCCCTGAAATCGGTTTTTTGAATGACAAATTGGAACCCCATAGAAATTCTCAGATGGAGGAGTTCTTGGAAGGAGATGATATTCGGTGAATAGATGTGCCAGCTCGTTCCCTCGACTTAAGCCGCACCGTGCACGTGTGGTATGTGTTGAGGAGACATATTGTAGAAGATCCACTCGCGCCAACGACCATTCAGGAGTTTTCACCAAGCTGGTGGACGACCGGAACGCCCCACCGCAAGAGCTACTTACCAACGTTGTGGCCAGCGTGTGAGCAGGTTGCACAGCATGCTTTACCGTCCGTGGTGATCACACATCCGATTAAGAAAATTGTCCCTCCTTTTGCAACGTACAGGTATCAAAAATCGCGGTGACTACAGTGTAGTTATTGTCTTTGAATTTAAGTGTCATTTATGTGCGTATAATTGCGCATTTCTTTCGTTACCTTCTGCACCGTACAATACTAGTTCTTTCTATGTATGGTCAGGGTTCCATCGGGCTTTGTTACTTGGTAATGACATATCTTGCGAAAGTTACTTTCGTCCTTAAGTTTCGCATACTAGCGTATACTGGAGAAAGAAGAGACGTATTCATCACACTATCTCTGTTACCCCATGATGTTATAATGACATTTTGATTGTGTTTATAAAGGAATGTCTTCCAAAAATTTACTGTCGTTGACATGTCGATGTTTTCGTCTGTTATACGTCAGATGTTTCCTATTTCCAGTTTACGCTACGTGATGATGGATTGAGTTAGGAAGAACAAGAACTTTCTAGGACTCTCAGCAAGATCTTTTGCTAACGCATGACGGTGAATGTTGTTGCATAAATTGTAAAAATTCTGAAGTCGCACGCATTATTTAACTGTCAGCTGTAGCTGTTGTTGATGGAATTTAAAGAACAGTATGGAGAGTTTGTATATTGCTGCAAACTACATTGTTTATTCAAGAGGGCTGCCTGGCACGAGTTTTCTATTTAAACCATCTACTGTTGAATTTAAGCTGGAGAAAGGGATGCAGGAACATCAATTACAACATCCGGAATGGATTGGAGACTCGCATTTGAAGGGCTTATTTCAATAGCGGTACAAGTCCATTTTTGTTCATCTTGAGATACAGAGTCCTAAAGTTAAATGAGCGCTGAAAAATCTGCAGTTGAGATACCAGAAATATTCAAGCATATCGCTTATTGCTAGAGATGAACCTTTCTTTCTGTTTGTTTGGATCATTAATTTCAAAAGCATTATAGACAGAAAAGTGGAGGTAATGGACTTGTACCACTATTGAAATAAACCCTTCATTTAAAGTGGGGTAGACTGCACGCTTCCCACAGCAAGACACTATAAGGTGAGAAAAGATGTATTTCTGATCTGATCGGGATGCAATTAAAAAAGACAATCGAGTTGTCCAGGGAAAGCACTCTGAGAAACACAGTCAACTTTTCCAAAGCTCACTGGCATTAAGGAAAACGGGGGGTTACGTGTTGTCATTCTGGCTCTGAAATAATTACAGGGATAGTTTTCCTAAAGTTTTGAGTACACTGACAATCTTACACCTGTTTCGATCTGTTTCCGAGGCCGTTCAATGGAATGCGGCCCTATGCATGCACAGATTTAATTGTTTGATCTGCACCGTAGTTCCCGTTTTGAAGACAAATCCTTTTACGTTAAAACTCTTCTGATCGACTTCATTGTTTCCCTCAGGTTGAGATTCCATATCTCCAAATGAGATTTCAAAACTTGTACAATATTTCAATCAACATATGTGTGAAAGACCTTTTTGCGGCTGTGGAACTAAATAAGTCACAATTACCTGAGAACATGAAGATGAATATCTGTGAAATTGTCTGCGCTTTTCAGTATGCCGGCACTTTAAACCAGATAAAAATTATGTCTTTGGCGCACCAATAATAATTAAGGGATTGCCGAGAAATTTGAAATGTAAAACGAAGTTGTATGCAGTGGAACTGCATTGGTATTTAAAAGTGACGCGTTTGCAGTTTTCTCCTGCCCCCTGCCCATCGTCACAATCAGTCAGAATTCCTTACTGTGTGGCGAAGGGCAGGGGGGGGGGGGTGTGGAGGGAGGACTGTGCACCCTGGCTTAGCCCTTTGGCACTTGTCACTTGTTCCAGAGCACGACTTGTAAGCCGGATTCATGTTTCGTTATCTTACAGGGCAATATTCCATTCAAAACACTTCACTAATTGGTTTTTTATTGTTTCTGTAATGGACCATAGAAAATACCAGTACTTTTGTAGAACTTTCTTTTGTTGTAACTTTAATTTTATGTACAGGTTATACTTCAATGGTTCATCTCTTTCGTCATGTTGTTAATTGCCTTTTGATTTTCGCAAAGTAATGCAGTGGGTCCACTTCCAGAGCTATGTGGTCAGCTTGTATGACTGTTATGCGTAGGAATCTGGCTCAATTACCGGTGCTTTCAGGTGTTTTCCTTGTTGTCAGGACTGAAATGTGGTGCACTCAGTGCCTCATAATGCCAACTGAGAAACTAGGTGAGCGGGAACTAGCGTCCTTGAAGTTATGGGAAGATGAAAACTGTAGGAAGAACCGTATGCTGACGTCATACCCTGCGTACTACATCTGAACGACATCACTGGCGAAAGATGACACGGTGGACTGTCACTGCTAAATGCGTCGTCAGGGCTAGTATGTTAAACTGTAATACGATGTCGTCAGTAAACCGTGTACATTTGGTTATCCTCCCTACAACTGCAATAACACGCTGTTATTAAAAGCAGTTTCTAATTGAAACAGAGTAGGCTAAGACAACAGCCTAGTCTAACTTCTCTCCAAGTTTTCGTTGTGTCACTGCATCACCTATTTACTCTTTGTGGCGTATGTACATTGCTTATTAGTCTCTTTGTGTTCCATTTACTTGCGATCTTCTACAGAATATCTAAAAATTTAATGAATCAAACGTTGTCAAACGCTTTTTCTAACACAACCAAAACAGCACAACATTCCTTACCTTTCTCTAGATATCTTTCATAGCTATTAATAAGAGTCAAATTGCACCTATCGTACTCCTGTCCCTTCCTAATCCGAGTTGTTCTTCAGTCAAATCCCTCGTACACTGAGGTTACAAGGGTCATAGGGTACCTCCTAAAATCGTGTCGGACCTCCTTTTGCCCGGCGTAGCGCTGCATCTCCGCGTGGCATCGACTCAAAAAGCTGGAAGTTCCCTGCAGAAATATTAAACCATAGTGTCTCAATAGTCATCCATAATTGCGAAAGTGTCACATGTGCAGGATTCTCTACACGAACTGACATGTCGTTTAAGTCCCATGATTTATGTGGGGTGATGTGGTTGGCCAAATCACTCACTCGAATTATCCAGAACAACTGCAGCCTGATGAAGGCTGCATCGTCATCCATAAAAGTTCCATCGTTCTTTGGGAACGTGAAGTCCATGAATGAGTGCAAATTGACTCTAGGTAGCCTAAAATATCCAAATCCGGTCAATGCTCTGTTACGTTCCATGTGAACACAGCCCACACCATTATAGAGCCACTACCAGCTAGCTGAGTGCCTTGTTGACAGACCTCGCGGGGTAGCCGGCGTCTTGGTCCGTGCGGCTCCCCCCGTCGGAGGTTCGAGTCCTCCCTCGGGCATTGATGTGTTTGTTGTCCTTAGCTAAGTGGAGTGTAAGCTTAGAGACCGATGACCTCAGCAGTTTGGTCCCCATAAGACCTTAGGGTGCGTTTTTGGATGAGGTATCGAATATATTGCTACCACCTACTTATACCCCCCGAGGAGGTCACGAATGTAAAATTAGAGGGAGTCGAGCCCGCACGGAGGCTTTCCGTCAGTCGTTCTTCCCGCGAACCATACGCGACTGGAACAGGAAAGGGAGGTAATGCAGTAGAACGTAAAGTTTCCTCCGCCACGCACCGTTGGGTGGCTTGCAGAGTATAAATGTAGATGTAGACCAAAAATTTCCATTTTTTTCCTTGTTGACAACTTGAGCCCATGAATTTGTGGTGTCTGCGTCACACTAAACCTGCCATCAGATCTTACCATTTGAAAACGGGAATGACTGAGAAGACCAAGATTTTCCAACCATCTAGGGAACATACGATACAGTCACGATCCCAGGAGAGGCGCTGCGGCGATGTCGTGCTGTTAACAAAAGCACTCGTGTGGGTCGTCTGCTGCCATAGCTTGTTAACACCAAATTTCGCCACACTGTCCGACTGGGTACGTTCGTCGTACGTTCCACATTCCTTTATGCGGTTATTTCACGCAGTTTTACTTGTCTGTTAGCACTAACAACACTAAGCAACGCTGCTGCTCTCGGTCGTTAGGTGAAGCCCGTCGGCCACTGCGTTGTTCGTGGTGAGTAGTAATACCTGAAATTTTGTATTCTCGGTACACTCTAGGCGCTGTGCATCTCGGAATATTGGGTTTTCCGACTATTTCCGAAATGTAATGACCCATTTGTCCAACTACCATACCGTGTTCGAAGTCTGTTAACTCCTATCTTGCGGTCATAATCACATCAGAAATCTGTGTACCAACTGAGTCGATTTGAACTATGTCACCTTAGTGTAATTTTTTAGAGCATTCGTCTACATTCGTAGTGAATTATTTCTGATTTAGATATCATTTTACTGTCTTATTTTCCTCTTATGGCTACTCATCTTTCTCATAAATGTTGCTGCTCAGACTTTGTTTTCGTATCTTGTGGGTGGATGTATAACCAATATCGTCGACTGCAGAAACCGGGCTGCCGTTGCCGTTCGCACTCGTGTTGTTACGATGGCCGGGAGTACAGGAAGGCCGGCCGTTTGTGCGGAGCCCGACTGTGCACCGGCTCATCCACGAGAGGCCCGCGGCCGCAGCCTGAGACAAAGCTGTGCTCGCGGCTCGAGAGCCTGTGCTGACGTCAGGGCCAATCACGCGAACAATGCGCACTCGACGGCCGGCCGACCAGCCAGCCGGCCAGCGCGCTCGCCACGCGCCTGCTCTTTAGGCAAGCCTCAGCGCAGGGCAGTAGCGCACACACAGGTGGTTCAAGGCCTCGTACATCTTTCAGAAATGAGGTGAACGCGATATGCTCCACACGAGTCTCTACTAATAAGACCTCAGTTGAGTCCAGATGTTACCAACCGCTCTGCTTCTATTCCGATTGAATCTTTCTCTCTACAGTGGAGTCTGTACGGTTATGAAATTTGGACTTTTTACCGAACTGGGTCTCATGAAGCGATCTAGCCAGACTCTTTAACAGGATGTACGTGTACGAGTGCGCAGTGAAACTACGAGTACATTGTGCCTGGATAACCCATTAAGTAAAAGCACTGTCCTCGAAAAGCAACAACGCTCCAGGTTCGAGTTTCACCCCCGTTATTGAGTTTCATTAGACGAAATCATTGTCAATGTAAACAAAAATGATGTAGGTTTTCTGTACTAATTTGCTTTTATAATCTATCTTTTATTAATTTATGTAGTATTGAATAAAGTGGAACGGTTTGATACTCAAGCACAGGAATCTTTACAGTATAAAACGTGATTAAAATGTAATAAACATTCAGTCAGATTTCTCGTTGACAGTTAATGATGTCACTGTGTTTGCCAACGAGTTTTCCCTTTTATGAAAGGGGCGTTAACACGTTTCCTATTTATTCTGGCAGGGGGTTATTTTTCTCTTTGTATAGTAACAATGACAGATGTTTCCTAATTCTTTTATTGCTGTTCTAAACTATCTTCAACGGCGGTAGGTACTGAAACTTACACAGACGTGACAGAAGTCATGGGATAGCAAGATGCACATATACAGATGGTGGTAGTATTGCGTACACAAGATATAGCAGTGCAGTACATACGTTGGCAGAGCTGCCTCGAACGCCGTGCACTCCGTCTCGCCTCCCACATCAGTTTATCTTCTTCCATATGGATCCTCTACCATCTTATCGAATTCCTACCCCTCCCCGCCCACATCGAACACCTCCGCATCTCCTATACTGCTCCCAAGTAGACTGCAATAACCATCTTGTCTCGCCTCTGATCTCCAACCGCGGTATGCTGCCACGCCTTCACGAACTCATCCTCCGTCCCTACACAACATTGACTCCATAGCCTATTTCAACACAAATCCCTATCCCAGACAGTGAGATCCGCCAGAATATTTATCGCTCCTACCAACTTTAACCATTGCCCAACCATCCCTCTCTCTTTCTCCCTCTCTATGTACCCCTATATTTTTCTCTTTTACCACTACCTTCCACGTACATCATACTCGTCCTCACTCTTTGTCTTTCTCAATATCTGAATTCCCATTATCCACTTCATCTCCTATCTGTCGTCTCCATAGTTCCCCACTTAACTGACCCCTATCCCTTTACCAACATCCCTCAATTTCTATAGACCATATTCTCTCCTTCCACAATACATCTAACCTTGTGCCAGGCCTTCAGTTGTTAAGTGAAAGTGCAATGGTGAGTGAGTTTTCATGGAAGAAAATCACCACACTGCATTCGTGTTTTTTAAATTGTATGTATTTTAGTCCTTTTACGCAGCCGTCAATATTTTTTTAAATTTAAAACTACATCCTCAAATTCTTTTTCTCTCATCTTTAATATATCATTCAGAATGCTCTTGGCTGAACAAAGAAGTATTGTACCACTGACAGCACACCCCCAGCCCATATAGGTGGGAGGATTAAACAACAACAAAAAAGAAAAGCAGAGCTTTCGTATATACTCAGGTGTTTCTTGTAAAAAGATTCCGAATGTGATTATGGCCCTGGGACAGGAATTAACAGGCTTTGAACTCGGAATGGCAAATGAAGCTAGACAAATGGGACATTCCATGTCGGAAAGCGTTGTTGTTGCTGTTGTGGTCTTCCATCCTCAGACTGGTTTGATGCAGCTCTCCATGCTACTCTATCCTGTGCAATCTTCTACATCTCCAAGTACCTACTGCAGCCTACGTCCTTCTGAATCTGCTTGGTGTATTCATCTCTTGGTCTCCCTCTACGATTTTTACCCTCCACGCTGCCCTCCACTACTAAATTGGTGATCCCTCGATGCCTCAGAACATGTCCTACAAACTTATCCCTTCTTCTAGTCAAGTTGTGCCACAAGCTCCTCTTCTCCCGAATTCTATTCAATACCTCCTCATTAGTTATGTGATCTACCCATCTAGTCTTCAGCATTCTTCTGTAGCACCACATTTCGAAATCTTTTATTCTCCTCTTGTCTAAGCTATTTATCGTCCACGTTTCACTTCCATACAAGGCTACACTCCATACGAATACTTTCAGAAACAACTTCTTGACGTTTAAATCTATACTCGATGTTAACAAATTTTTCTTCTTCAGAAACGCTTTCCTTGCCATTGCCAGTCTGCATTTTACATCCTCTCTACTTCGACCATCATCAGTTATTTTGCTCCCCAAATAGCAAAACTCCTTTACTACTTTAAGTGTCTCATTTCCTAATCTAATTCCCTCAGCATCACCCGACTTAATTCGATTACATTCCATTATCCTCGTTTTGCTTTTGTTGATGTTCATCTTATACCCTCCTTTCAAGACACTATCCATTCCGTTCAACTGCTCTTCCAAGTCCTTTTCTGTTTCTGACAGAATTACAAACCTCAAAGATTTTATTTCTTTTCCATGGATTTTAATACCTACTCCGAAATTTTCTTTTGTTTCCGTTATTGCTTGCTCAATATAAAGATTGAATAACATCGGAGAAAGGCTACAACCCTGTCTCACTCCCTTCCCAACCACTGCTTCCCTTACATGCCCCTCGACTCTTATAACTGCCATCTGGTTTCTGTACAAATTGTAAATAACCTTTCTCTCTCTGTATTTTACCCCTGCTACCTTCAGAATTTGAAAGAGAGTATTCCAATCAACATTGTCAAAAGCCTTCTCCAAATCTACAAACGCTAGAAACGTAGGTTTGCCTTTCCTTATTCTTTCTTCTAAGATATGTCGTAGGGTCAGTATTGCCTCACGTGTTCCAACATTTCTACGGAATCCAAACTGATCTTCCCCCATGTTGGCTTCTATCAGTTTTTCCATTCGTCTGTAAAGAATTCGCGTTAGTATTTTGCAGCCGTGGCTTATTAAACTGATAGTTCGGTAATTTTCACATCTGTCAACACATGCTTTCTTTGGGATTGGGATTATTATATTCTTCTTGAAGTCTGAGGGTATTTCGCCTGTCTCATACATCTTGCTCACGAGATGGTAGAGTTTTGTCAGGACTGGCTCACCCAAGGCTGTCAGTAGTTCTAATGGAATGTTGTCTACTCCGGGGGCCTTGTTTCGACTCAGGTCTTTCAGTGCTCTGTCAAACTCTTCACGCAGTATCGTATCTCCCATTTCATCTTCATCTACATCCTCTTCCATTTCCATAATATTGTCCTCAAGTACATCGCCCTTGTATAGACCCTCTATATACTCCTTCCATCTTTCTGCTTTCCCTTCTTTGCTTAGAACTGAGTTTCCATCAAAGCTCTTGATATTCATGCAAGTGGTTCTCTTTCTCCAAAGGTCTCTTTAATTTTCCTCTAGACAGTATCCACAGGACACGTGGCCTGTAATTGAAGAAGTGTCAGGATGATCTCTCCATTGGCAATAGATTCCGGAATAGTCCCCCATTCGGAACTCCGGGAGGGGACTGCCAAGGGGGAGAGAAAAAGATTGAATAATCTACGAAAGGATAACGTTCTACGAGTCGGGGCGTGGAATGTCAGAAGCTTGAACGTGGTAGGAAAACTAGAAAATCTGAAAAGGGAAATGCAAAGGCTCAATCTAGATATAGTAGGGATCAGTGAAGTGAAGTGGAAGGAAGACAAGGATTTCTGGTCAGATGAGTATCGGGTAATATCAACAGCAGCAGAAAATGGTATAACATGTGTAGGATTCGTTATGAATAGGAAGGTAGGGCAGAGAGTGTGTTACTGTATTGAAGAATTTTGAACACACACACTCCCAGATAAAAAAAAATATTACATAACACAGACAAACTCACAATCTCCAACACTCCATAGCCAATCAAAGGTACATAAAGATGGTACGCCAATGAGAGCCGTTATTAATTTCAGGAAAGCCCCAAAAGTTAGACCACGCTGCTACCCGGGCGGACAAGTACAGGGTAGTTGACTTTCAATGCATACGCACTGTCTGGCATTTCGGGGAGCCACTACCTCGAAGGCAAGACGCAATCGCTGCTGCCCGTTCCTTGGACTCCAGCAGGTGCATCTATTTCACCGGATTACTCGAGATGTGAACTGACGTTTAAGGAAGTCTTTGAATACTGTTGCTCCAGAATGATGTATGTGTAGCACAGAGCTGTGGACAAATGCAAGCGGAAATTACACGAAGTTGCGGTATTGCATCTAGTTATAGCCGTGCTATGACTGAATAGATTCATTTCAGTTTATAGTATTCTGTTGTTACCCAATCCCAATTGCAGGCACCCTTTTCCTTCTGTCATCATTGGAAATTAACCGCCGCTTCAGTCTGAACCCACTGATCACAAATACAATCACAGGCGCAATAAATGTGGCACAAATGACGATCGAACTTCTGCAGGAGAGTTCAATACCCCCGTGGAAAAATAGTTACTGTGTGGTTACATTCTTTTTCTCGTTCGAAGATATTTAGGCCTAGGTAATGAATGCTGGATCCCGCATTTGCT
The DNA here is from genome assembly GCF_023864275.1 of Schistocerca cancellata. Taxonomy (NCBI): domain Eukaryota; kingdom Metazoa; phylum Arthropoda; class Insecta; order Orthoptera; family Acrididae; genus Schistocerca; species Schistocerca cancellata. The sequence continues at coordinate 278,715,945 of NC_064628.1, forward strand.
TCAAAGGCAAGGAAATTAGTAATCTATGTCCTTAAACGGTGTTATATAGTGTTCTAATATCAGATCTACTAACATTTTTAAGGTACGGAGAGTAGCTCTCTGCTGGAAGGTTCTGTGTTCGAATCATCGAAGAGGAGGAGGAGGGTAGAATAAAAGAAGCTTCGAAATATGAGAGACAATGGACGGAAAAGAGCAGTGTCTGTTCATGATTCTGATAAAAGTACTTAACTGTAGGGATAGTACAGTTGAGTAGTTATTTGTTGGAAGAATAAAAGTTATTGCAAATGCGAACGCTTTAGAATGTTCACAAGCAATTATAAATGGAATTCAGAAACTTGAAATTCAGTACCGTATTTTAGTTTCTGAATCTTCGTTTTCAGCCCGTTATGTGGCAAGTGTATAAATGCAGTTAGGGTTTCAGTTTCAGAAAGGTTAGTATACAAGCAGTGTTGAGATCATAAATTAAATTTTATGGGCATCGTGAGGGACGTGTAACTCGGTGATTTTAACCATTGTATTGTGCTGAGAAGACGCATCTTCCTTACCACCTGAAAGAGAAAGTATGCATAAATGCAATTATTACATTAAAAATATGAGAACTAATCCACAAAATCTAAACGTTTCCCTATTCCTGCCGTCACAGGTGGCGCTTGTTATTTAACAGTGTGAAGTTCCTTGGAGAATATCTCACTGATATAGCAGAATTCGTTGAAATCGTTGAATATGAGAGTCTTGCTGTGAACTGTTTTGAAGCATTGACCTCTAATTAAGTAAAAAAGAAAAATCCAGGGCCAGGCTGCTTTTCTTGGTGAGCATTGCTTAAAATGTTACAATTTACTGCTGAGATTAGAGATCTCCAAAATGCCATTCATTCATGTTCTACAATCGAATCTTAGAGACCTTTCAAAGAGCTTTAAATTACTAGAGGGTGCATTTTTTTTCGAGACAACCTCGGATATGCCGAAGCAACATCCTTGTCCCAGTCAGTAGGTAGAGCAAGCTTGATAAAGTTGAACTACTTTATGAAGTGTGACAGAGGAAAGATTGTCATTTTTTCTATCCGTAAATGCAAGAAACATAATGAAAGTTTATTTAAACAGTGTCTAAATCTCTCAGCTACTGAAGAAAATTCCAATTTTACAATAACTTTCAACATCAGAATGTCTTGAACAATACACAGTGTTTAAGGATATTTGGTTGTACTTTTAGAGAAGGTAAGGATGCTGATATGATTGCTACTCTTCTTTCGCTGAAATCAAAGTATGGGCATTTTGTGGATGTTGCAGTCAAGGCTTTGGGAATCCCAGTTAGTAATATGGATAGTGAGAAGTCATTTTCAAATTATTGCAATATTACGTCTGACTAGAACATTTGTGACTCCCAGTAATATGGATATCACAGTGTGCCTGACCTTCTTAGACCGATTTGTAGATTATGTACAGAGGGTAGGTCCTACTTACTAAAGTGGCAGTATCAATGTTTGCTTTGATGCATGTGTTTTCATCAGATGTACATTTTCTTGCTTTCAGAATTAAAGTAAAAATGAAAGATGTTTCACTGCAAATACGTTATCAATGATTATTCCTTTAAATTTTATTGCTGAAATGTGGAAACAAAATTTAGCAAAAGTGCAGACGAAATGATATAAATTAGCAAAAAAAATAACGAAAGAGCTTTTCAAAAATGACGGAATCAAGCAAAAATTTTCACCACGGGCAGGTCCCTCTACTGCTGATATAAAATGTAAATTGACAGTAGCAAGGAAAGCGTTACAAAAAACAAGAAATTTGTTAACATCGAACATAAATTTAAATGTTAGGTATTTCTCTGTACTGTTGCACTGCTTCAGTGAAACGTGGACGAGAGACAAGTAAGAGTGGAAAGGAATGGAATACTTTGAAATGAGGTGGCACAGAAGAAAGCTGAAAATTAGAGGAGTATACTCAATAACTAAAGAGGAGATAGATTCTACATCAAATTGTGCAGAAAAGAAATTGATGGGACAACCTGACTAAAAGAAGGAATCAGTTGACAGGGCACTTCTTGAGGCAGTTTGGTAACCGGACGAAGTGTGGAAAGAATTAACTGTAGAAGGAGAGCCAATTATAATTATCGTCATTAGATTCAACTGATTTTATGTTGCTCTGTCCATGGAAACATGAAGAGCCTTGCGCTTCAGATACCTTCTCTCAACACAGCTCCAACAAACTTTCTCAGTTTTTGTCCACTTTCTCATCACTGCATTTTAGTAGATGCTATTTTCTCATTGTGCATATCACTCACATTACATGAAACATGTGTAAATAAAACTGACACACCATAAATGTAGACATGCCAAATGATATAAATAACATTATTGTAAGACAAATATGAACAAACAATAACGAGACATGCATAGAAATGTCGCCTCTTGCGACTGATCAAAAAAAAATGGTTCAAATGGCTCTGAGCACTATGGGACTCAACTGCTGAGGTCATTAGTCCCCTAGAACTTAGAACTTGTTAAACCTAACTAACCTAAGGACATCACAAACATCCATGCCCGTGGCAGGATTCGAACCTGCGACCGTAGCGGTCCTGTGGTTCCAGACTGCAGCGCCTTTAACCGCACGGCCACTTCGACCGGCACGTCTGATCAGTTCGGATAATGTTGCTCAACGTCAGTGCTGCGACTGGCTACTGAAGTCTGTGGATGACAGAGATTTTGATCCTGAAATTTCACAGAGAGAGGTGGCGCAGTGGTTAGCAAATTGGACTCGCATTGGGGAGGACGATGAATCAAACCTCGTCCCGCCATCCTGACTGAGGTTTTCCGTGATTTCCATAAATCGCTTCAGGCAAATGCCGGGATGGTTTCTCCGAAAGAGCACAGTCGACTTCCTGCCCCAACCTGCCCTAAACCGATGGGAGCGATGACCTCGCTGTTTGATCCCCTCCCACAAATCAACCAACCAACTTGAAATTTCATTTTTTTTTTTCAGATTAATCATGACTACATTTAGTGGGTGTGACGATAGAGTTTTTTCAGTATCAGCTAGAGCAGAAATGACATATGGCAAGCGTCTGCCTAAGCTTATTCATGTTAAGTGTGATATAACACAGTCTTTGTTTGTATAAGTTATGTTCATTTCTGTTTTTAAAACTGCAAATGTGGTGTTTGTTGTTTCTTATGTTTCACGAGCGGCGCAGCAGCTAAGCGGTAGCTGAAGGCATCTTCCATCCGGGCTGGAATGTTGAATACGCCGGACTCAGACGTCAGAGTGCCGGAAGCTGTCCTTAGATTCTATGGCCTCTGTTTTTAAAAATGAAATTGTGTTTCATGAACGAAAATGTAATGCTGTAACTTCAGTCCTATGTCAGAGTTCGATGTTAGCTTTTTTGAAAGGCCACGCTGAAATACGAGGGTAGTCCACAAAGTAAGTTCCGTTTCTATTTCTATCCGCGGCAGAGCTACGATCACAGTTCCGAGCATGCGCGCCAGTTACTCTGACTCAAGGAGAAGACATGTACGCCATTTTCAGATAGCTGCTGCCGACGTGTGCTCTGTAGTGCTTCTTTATAATGTCAGTCGTAATTCAAAACGCCACCGCGTCTGATATCAGATCTGTGATTCGTTTTCTAAATGTAAAGAAAGTGAAAGCAAAGGAAATTCATCGGTATATCTGCGAGGTTTACGGACAAAATTCTTTGAGTGGTTCAATGGTTAGAAGATGGGTCAGACTGTTCAATGCATGATGTGATCAAGTGCACAATGAAGAACGAAGTGGGCGCCCGACTGTGGTTACTGATGAACTGGTTCACAAAATTGAAGAGACGATTAAGTACAACTATAAGTTTAGACTTAGTACCCTTGCTATGGAACTTCGTCTCTTCTCACACCTAAAATCTGTCCTTGGCGGTCAACACTTCAACGACGATGACGAGCTGAAAGAACATGCTACCACATGGTTGAATACACAGGCGGCAACCTTCCATGAAGAACTTGTGCCACGCTATGACAAGTGCCTACAAAATTTCGTAAGCTATGCAGAAAAGTAGTTCAACAGTTGTATATTTTTGTACAATAAATATTTTTTCTGTGTCTGTACCCGTTTGTTTTATATAACCAAAAGGAAATTACTTTGTGGACGACCCTCGTAATTATGAATCAGTCATGTGTGTATGGTGTTACGAAATAAAACGTTTTATGTCATCTAAAAAGAAAAGTGTTGAAAAATAATTGTTTGGGAAATTTATGACTCCAATTTATTTATACTCAGATTTGTGTAAAGATCAAGAAGAGCGGTGATTTTTACTGAATGAAAATTTGTCTACCTTACGACGCTAAAACAAATTGTGAATTTGTGAGAGACGCTGAAACAAATTGTGTATTTGTGAAAGACCTTTAGAGCACAGTGATCTGATAGGGTATAGCAGTGAAACATTATCAGTTTTATTATTCAAGGAGTGTCTAAATTGAACATAAAGTACATAATTGATAATGTCCTTTATTTGAGAATATCAATACGTTTACTAGAGATAATTGTGCTTACTGATCTTGGTGTTAATCTACATCTACATCTACATTTATACTCCGCAAGCCACCCAACGGTGTGTGGCGGAGGGCACTTTACGTGCCACTGTCGTTACCTCCCTTTCCTTTAACAGTCATGCTTGGTTCGCAAAGTAACGGATAAACGACTAGAAGAAGATCTTTGGTTTCAGCTCACGTAATTAGGCCAAAAGATAATTTTTCTGAAGTATTTATACTATTCAGTGTCCACAATTACACCGCTATAACGGAGTGAACATGTCTAAATAATAATTTTACTACTCTTCGGATCCATAGAGGTGTGATTAGACGCGATCTCTGTGAAGAAGGTAGTGGAACGTATTTAGACTACGAGGTATGTAAGATACACTCGGCCAGAATTTAATCTTCTAATCCCTGAAATACCTACAGAGAGATTTCATCGTGACCCACCCTGAGATAATAACATTATAGTGGCGACCGTCACAAGACGGAAATTGCAGGCACTATTGAAAATATGAGAAGAAGTAATTGACTAAGACCAAGACGAACAAAACAAGAAGATACGTGCTGATGAAAGAAGACACCCTGAACAAAGGAGAGGCAAGTAAGAAGACGAAGCGAAAGTAGTTAAAGAAAGCGCAGGGAAAAAACAGGAAGCCTTTAGGGGGCAGAGAGGATTTCTATATACAGGTTGAGTTTCCAAGTCGAAGGTTGGAGAGCTACTGGCAGCGAGACGCAGAGCAACTTACAGCCGACTCAGAGCAACTCGCAGTCGACGCAGTACAACGAGGCAGCCGACTCACATCGCCGCCCAGAATCAATACTGATCGACACCGCCGCAGCAGTTCACCCCAGCGCAACCAAAAATAGATGCAGTGAGGCAGCTTAATAATTGAAATGGTGTTTACTGTTCTTTAAAAAGTATGAGTGACTCTGGTGACACTGTTTCATGGGTTATTGACAGAAAATTGAATCAATAGATTTTATAAACCTTGAGTTGTACGACTAGCTATTCCTTTATCATTAAGAGTTAATTGTTGGATGTATACTAAATCTAATACAAGATTTAGTTGATATAATATTTTACCATTGAAACTAGATCAACAATATCAGATGGCTCAAATGGCTCTGAGCACTATGGGACTTAACTGTTGAGGTCATCAGTCCCCTAGAACTTAGAACTACTTAAACCAAACTAGCCTAAGTACACACACATCCATGCCCGAGGCAGGATTCGAACCTGTGACCGTAGCGGTCGCGCGGTTCCAGACTGTAGCGCCTAGAACCGCTCGGCCATGCTGGACGTCGTAGAAAGACGGTGATGAGCGGAATTTGTTTGGGCTGACTCCTGCTACACGTTGAAAACTAAAAACTGCAAACATCTGCCGAAATGCCCGAGAAATGAGCCTGACGAGTCTTGCATATATGTATAATCCTTTTTTCTGATCAAGGTAAATGTTTTCAAACATATCACTGCTAGTCGTAACTTTAATTCTCTTTAATACTATTAGCTGCTAATGCTACTTGGATATCAATCTCAAAAAATATCTCTTATTGTGTTTTATTTAGAAACCTATCTTTCTTCCAGTGGAATATTATACTTTTCTCTTTCTTTTTATTTTGACCCTTTATTTCCAAACAGATTCGGGTTTCGTAATTTTTATCTTGGTCATATAAATAAATTATTAGGGACTTTTCTGTTTTTTTTTAATTTCTGCAGAAAACGTGTTTTATTTACCACAAGCAAATACATATAGTACGTCGCCCTGCACGAGTGCCAACGTATCCCCAAATACTATTACTGAGGAATCTTATTTGAAAAAGAAATCAAAGCAAAAGAAAAATACATGTCGCCGCCACGTTCACCCCAAATTAAAATCATTAATCAAAGCTCTTGCTCTTCTGGCGTTTGTGTCTATCCCTCTATTCTTTCCCCAGATCATCATTAAATGCACACTCGCTGTCCGTTGAGCTGCATATATATAACGACTTACAAACATTCCAGAACTATTTATCTAGGACTTACCCAACATAAGAGCGTTGTAATTTAAATAATGGCAACTATTTATTCACAACCGATACAAAAGAGTTACATGTTTGCACCTGTTACTGTTCTTCACATAGTTACCAGTGTTGTGTAGAACGCGTTGCCAGCGATGTGGAAGGCGTAGTATACCCCTGGCAGAGACTGTTCTGTTGGTGGTGCGAATGGAGCGGTCTAAAGCTACGATGATTCTCGTGTACGACTGTGATGGTATTATCCTAATGCATTACGTTCCTCCACGGCAGACCGTCAATGCACAGTATTGCTGTTCGTATTTGGAGCATCACCTGCGACCAGCTTTGCGAAAGAAGCGGGGTCACTTTGTGCGAAACCCACCCATCGTTATGCACGATAACACGCGGGCGCATACACCGCTAGGTGTGGTTGCTCTGTTAGCTCGAAGGGATTGGGAAGTACTCTACCATCCTCCATACTCCTAGGACATAATTCCATGTGACTTTGATTTTATTTCGAAGGTGAAGGAACCACATCGTGAAATTCGCTTCAGAACTGCTCCGGAGATTCGACAGGCAGTAGACGGCATCCTGTGACACCTATCGGCTGAGGATGACATGGCGTTCGGTACCCCTGGGCCTTACGAAACCTGTTCCGAAGGAGTTTTGTTTATAATAATAGAACGACTAGTCCTAGTGGTAATTCAGTCTACACGTTGAAATGTCCAGAATAGTACCACTCCGAATTCACCATGTTCAGAGCGATGTGTACTTACGGAAAACTGTCCGTATTAGGCTCTGATCAAACTTGAATTGCCATTACAAACATGTTAAACCACTATGGAAGCATTAACCCGAAAAAATGCATAATGACAGCTCAATTCTGATTTAATTCTTGATTTCTTCCGTCGCGATGTGGAATCGCGACCACATGCTGCTTGTACATCATCTTTGCCTCACTCAACCAGAAACGGTAGCTTCTCAACATATTACTAGCGAATCTTCCAGTCCTTCTCAGTTGCTAAATAGGTATGGCAGTTAGATGTTGTTGTTGTTGTCTTCAGTCCGAGGACTAATTTAATGCGGCTATCCATGCTGCTCTATCTTACTCTATCCTGTGAAGCCTCTTCATCTCCGAGTAACTATTGCAAGGTACGCCATTCTGAATCTGCTGAGTGTATTCATCTCTTGGTTGCCTCAACGATTTTTACCCCACGAGCTTCCCTCCAGTACTAAATTGGTGATCCCTTTATGCCTCAGAATGTGTCCTACCAATCGATCCCTTCTTCTAGTCAAGTTGGGTCACAAATTCCTCTTCTCACCAATTCTATTCAGTACCTCCCCATTAGTTTCGTGATTTAGCTATCTAATCTTCAGCATTTATTTGTAGCACCACATTTCAAAAGCTGCTATTCTCTTCTTGTCTGTTTATCGTCTATGTTTCACATCCATAAATGGCTATACTCCATACAAATACTTTCAGAAAAGACACTTGAATCTATACCCTATCTTAACAAATTATTCTTCTTCAGAAACGTTTTCCTTGCCATCGCCCGTTTACATTTTACATCCTCTATATTTCAACCGCTATCAGTTACTTAGCTGCCCAAATAGTAAAACTCACCTACTACATTAAGTGTCCCATTTCCGAATCTAGTTCCCTCATCATCATCTGATTTAATTCGACCAAATTCGATTATACTCGTTTTGCTTTTGTTGATGTTCATATTACATCCTCCTTTCAATACACTGTCGATTCCGTTCAACTGCTCTTCCAAGTAATTTGCTGTCTCTGACAGAATTAGACCATCACCAGCAATCTCAAAGTTTTTATTTCTTCTCCCCATACTTTAATTCGCACTTCAAATTTTTCTTTTGTTCCGTTTACTGCTTGTTCAAAATACATAATAACATCTGGGATAGACTACAATCTTGTTTCAGTCACTTCTCAACCACTCTTATAGTTGCCATCTGGTTACCTGTACAGATTGTAAACAGCCTTCATCCACTCGCTGTATTTTACCGCCGCCACATTCAGAATTTGAAAGAGAGCACACTAATCAACATGTTAAAAGCTTTCCCTGAGTCTACAAACACTGCAAACGAAGGTTTGTCTTTCCTTAACCTATCGTAGGGTCAATTATGCCTAGCGTCTCCTGCTTTTCTCCAGAATCCAAACTGATCTTCCGCGAAGTAGGCTTCCACCATTTTTTCCATTCTTCTTCTGTACGGAATCCGTGTTAGTACATTGTAACTGTAACATATTAAACTTATAGTTGGATAATTTTCACACATGACAGCACCTGCTATATTTGGAATTGGAATTGTTATATTCTTCTTGAAGTCTGAAGATATTGCACCTATCTCATAAATCTTCCTCCCACATGGAAGAGTTTTGTCATGGTTGGCTCTCCCAAGGCTATTAGTAGTTCAGATGGAATGCTGTCTACCCTCGGGGCCTTTTTTTCGACTTAGGTCTTTCAGTGCTCTGTCAAATTCTTCACGCAGTATCATATCTCCCATCTCATCTTCATCTACGTCTTCTTCCATTTACAAAATAGTACCATCAAGTACATCTCCCTCGTGTAGACGCTCTACATCTACGTCTACATGGATTCTCTGCAAATCACTTTTAAGTGCGTGGTAGGTGGTTCATTGAACCACCTTCACAATTCTCTGTTATACCAATCTCGTATAGCGCGCGGATAGAACGAACACCTTTATCTTTCCGTATGAGCTCTCATTTCCCTTATTTTATCGTGGTGATCGTTTCTGCCTATGTAGGTCGGTGTCAACAAAATATTTTCGCATTAGGAGGAAAAAGTTGGTGATTGGAATTTCGTGAGAAGATTCCATCGCAGCAAAAAACGCCTTTTTTAAATGATGTCCATCTCAAATCCTGTATGATTTCAGTGACACTCTCTCCCTTATTCCGCGAAAATACAAAACGTGCTACCCTTATTTGAACTTTTTCGATGTACTCCGTCAGTCATATATGGTAAGCATACCACATCGCGCAGCAGTATTCTAAAAGTGGACGGACAAGCGTAGTGTAGGCAGTCTCCTTAGTATATCTGTTACATTTTCTAAGTGTCCTTCCAATAAAACGCAGTCTTTGTTTAGCCTTCCCCACATCATTTTCTATGTGTTCCTCCAAATTTACGTTGTTCGTAATTGTAATAAATAGGTATTTAGTTGAATTTACGGCTTTTAGATTACACTGATTTATCGTGTAACCGAAGTTTAACGAATTCCTTTCACCACTCATGTAGATGACCTCACACTTTTCATTATTTAGGGTCAAATGCCAATTTTCGCACCATTCACAAATCTTTTTTAAATCGTTTTGCTATTTCGTTTGATCTTCTGCGTCATCTGCGAACAACGTAAGATGGCTGCTCAGATCGTCTCCCAAATCGTTTATATAGATAAGGAACAGAAAAAGGGCATATAACACTACCTTGGGGAACGCCAGAAATCACTTCTGTTTCACTCGATGACTTTCTGTCAATTACTACGAACTGTGACATCTCTAACAGGAAGTAACAGATCCAGTCACAACTGAGACGATATTCCATAAGCACAAAATTTCACTACAAGCCGCTTGTGTGGTACAGTGTCAAAAGCCTTCCGGAAATCAAAAAACACGGAATCGATCTGGAATTACTTGTCAATAGCACTCAACACTTCATGTGAATAAAGAGCTAGTTGTGATTCACGAGAACGATGTTTCCTAAACCCATGTTGACTATGAGTCATTAAACTGTTCTCTTCGAGGTAATTCATAATGTTCGAATACAATGTATGTTCCAGAGTCCTGCTGAATACCGAAATTAATGATATGGGCCTGTAATTCAGTGGATTACTCCTACTACGTTTCTTGAATATTGGTGTAACCTGTGCAGCTTTCCAGTCTTTGGAGAGTGGAGGAGATTAGTGTTTTAACGTCCCGTCGACAACGAGGTCATTAGAGACGGAGCGCTAGCTCGGGGGAGGGAAGTATGGGGAAGGAAATCGGCCGTGCCCTTTCAAAGGAACCATCCCGGCATTTGCCTGAAGCGATTTAGGGAAATCACGGAAAACCTAAATCAGGATGGCCGGAGACGGGATTGAACCGTCGTCCTCCCGAATGCGAGTCCAGTGTGCTAACCACTGCGCCACCTCGCTCGGTTTTCCAGTCTTTGGATACGGATCTTTCGTCGAGCGAACGGTTGTATATGATTGTCAAGTACGGAGCTAATGCATCAGTACACTCTGAAAGGAACCTAATTAGTACACAGTCTTGACCAGAAGACTTGCTTTTATTAAGTGATTTAAGTTGCTTCACTACTCCGAGGATATCTACTTCTACGTCACTCACGTTGGCAGTTGTTCATGATTCGAATTCTGTTTACGTCGTCTTGTTTCGTGAAGACATTTCGGAAGGTTGTGTTCCGTAACTCTGCTTTGGCAGCACTGTCTTCGATAGTAACTTCATTTCTTTCGCGCAGAGAAGGCATTGATTGTTTCTTGCCGCTAACGTACTCACATACGACCAGAATCTCTTTAATTTTATGCCAGGTTTCGAGACAAAGTTTCGTTGTGGAAACAGTTATAAGCATCTCGCATTGAAGTTCGCGCTAAATTTCGAGATTCTGTAAAAGATCGCCAATCCTGTAGGTTTTGCGTCTGTCTAAATTTGGCATGTTTTTTTCCTTGTTTCTGCAACAGTGTTATGACTCGTTTAGTGTACCAAGGAGGATCAGCTCCGTCGTTTGTTAATTTATTTCCTATAAATTTCTCAATTGCTGCCGATATTGCTCCTTTGAAATTAAGCCACATCTGGTCTACACATATATTATTAACTTGGAAGGAGTGGAGATTGTCTCTCACGGAGGAGTCAAGTGAATTTTTATCTGCTTTTATGAACAGGTATATTTTCCGTTTATTTTTGGAAAATTTGTGGGTTACAATATTCAGTCTCGCTACGACAACCCTATGTTCGCTAATCCCTGTATCCGATTTGATGCTCGCTATTAACTCAGAATTACTTGTTGATAAGAGGTCAAGTGTTTTCACAACAGTTTAGTATTCGCGTGGGCTCATGAACTAACTGCTCGAAATAATTTTCAACGAATGCGTTTAGCACAATTTCGGATGTTTTATGCGTACCTCCGGAATTAAACATCTATGTTTGCCAACATATCGAGAGAAAATTAAAGTCACCACCTACTATAATGGTAAGAGTCGGGTACGTTTTTGAAATAAAACTCAAGTTTCCCTTGAACCTTTTAGCAACTGTATCATCAGAATTAGGAGGCCGGTAAAAGGATCCACTTATTATTTTATTCCGGTTGCCAACAATGACCTCTGTCCATAATAACTCGCAGGAACTATCTACTTCAATTTCACGACAAGATAAACTACTTGTAACGGGAAAACGGGAACAAACACACCACCGCCAACCGTGTTTAGCCAATCCTTTCGGAACACCGTTAGGTTCTTCGCAAAAATCTCGGCTGAGCTTATCTCCGGCTTTACCCAGCTTTCAGTGCCTATAACGATTTCAGCATCTATCAGCGATTGGAGCTCTGGTACTTTCCCAACACAGCTACGACAATTTAAAAATGTTGTACCGATGATGCCTGTACCTACGTTCGTCCTGTGTTCGGCCTGCACCCTTTGTGACTGAAGCCCTTCTTGTGTTTTTCCAAGATCCTCTAACCTAAAAAACAGTCCATCCCACGTCACACGGCCCTGCCACCGGTGTAGCCGCCTCCTGCGTTTAGAGGACACCTGACCTATTCGGAGGAACCTGAAATCCAACCACCCTTTGGCGCAAGTCGAGGAATCTGCAGCCTACACGGTCGCAGAACCGTCTGAGCCTCTGATTCAATCCCTTCACTCGGCTCTGTACAAGAGGTCCGCAATCGGTCCTGTCGACTATGCTGCAAATGGTCAGCTCTGCTTTCGTCTTGCAAGAAAGACTGGGAGACTTTACCAATTCTGTTAGCCGCTCGAAACCACAGCGAATCTCTTCTGATTCAAAGTGAGACACATCTTTGGTACCGACGTTAGCAACCACCTGCAGTGACCTGGAATGACCCCACCCAGTATGCACACTGAGTGCATATTGGTTTTCTTCCCCTTCTTGGCAGCCATGTCCCTAAGGGGCAGCATAGCGCGCCTAATGTTGGAGCTCCCAACTACCAATAATCCCACCCTCTGTGATTGCCCGGATCTTGCAGGCTGAGTGGTTTCTTCTGAAACAGGACAGGTGACAGCATTTGGCTCGGCGACAGTGTCAGCCACAGACAGCGCCTGGAACCTGTTTATCAACAAACCGGAGAGGCCTTACGTGCGGCCGCCTGGGAAGTCTTTCGCCGCCTGCTACGGCCCGGGGCGACCTCCCACTTGACCACAGGTCAGGGGTCAACATCAGTGCGAGCAGTAACTCGGCTGGCCACCGGTGAGGACCGATCGGAGGACTTGGCCGTGCTGGACGTCCGTTGGATCCCCAAGGCCGGCAGACAACAGTGGTGTCCATCCACTGCAGCCTCAAGTTGTGTAACCGAAGCCATCACAGCCCGAAGCTGAAGTGTCACTAATTCACCTCGTATCCGCACACAACAATCGCAGTCCCTGTCCATACGGAAGACCGTGCAGACAAACGGACTATCGGCACCTGCTGCGCAACTGTACTGTAGACCCTGACGAAAACGCAGGCACAGTGTCTAATAAATTAGATTAGTTCGCAGAGATTCAAAAACCTAACTACTGAAGTATTCAGGTGAAATTAAATAATTGGCCCCTGATTAGGAACTTGTAATACGTCACAAAATCGGTTTACTTTCCGACGCAAACGAAACCGCGAAAACTGTGGCTATGAGATATTAAACAAACACGCAGAAAGTCAGGGAACTTAACTATTAAAGGACACAGATGATATTATAAAATTCGCTTCTGGTTAGGAGCTCGTAAAAGTCACAAAATCGGTTAACTTCTTGTCGCTGCTTGTGTCTTGGCCGGCTGCTACTTCCTGCTCTATATACTCCTTCCACCATTCTGCTTTCCCTTCTTTGCTCACTACTTGTCTTTCATCTGAGCTCTTCACACAGGTGGTTCTCTTTCCCCCAAAGGTCTCGTTTATTTAGGCAGCATCTATCTTTCCCATTGTGACACACGATTCTAAATCTTTACATTTTCTTTTGGCCGTTCCTGCTTAGCCATATCGCACTTCCTGCCAATCTCGTTTTTTAGACTTTTGTATTCCCTTCCGCCTGCTTCACTTACTGAAATTTTATACTTTATCCTTTCGTTGTTTAAATTCAACATCTTTTGTGTTACCCAAGGGTCTCCACTAACCTTTGTCTTTTTCCTACTTTAACCTCTGTTCCCTTCACTATTTCATCTCTCGAGGCTACCCATTCTTCTTCTTGTACATTATCAGTTTCCCCTGTTCTTGTCAATCATTCCCTAAAGTTCCCTGTGAAACTCTACCAACCTCTGGTTATTTCAGTTTTCCAGGTCCCATCTCATTAAATTCCTACCTTTCTGCAATTTCTTCAGTTCTAATCTGCAGTTCATAACCAATAAATTATTGTCAGAGTCCACATCTGCCCCTGGAAATGTCTTAAATTCAAAATCCGGTACCGAAATCTATGTCTTACCATTATACAGTTAATCTAAAACCTTCTGACATCTCCAGGTCTCTTACCAAAATTTTATGAGACGGCTTCCTTCCCACCCAGTCGCTATTCACCTAATATTTTACTTCTCTTCCTTTTCCTCCTGTCGAATTCCAGTCCCCTAAGACTATTAAATTTTCGCGTCCCTTAACAATCTTAATAGTTTCTTTTACTGCACCATACACTACTGGCCATTAAAATGGCTACACCGCGAAGATGACGTGCTACGGATGCGAAATTTAACCGACAAGAAGAAGATGCTGTGATATGCAAATGATTAGCTTTTCAGAGGATTCACACAAGGTTGGCGCCGGTGGCGACACCTACAACGTGCTGACATGAGGAAAGTTTCCAACCGATGTCTCATACACAAACAACAGTTGACCGGTGTTGCCTGGTGCAACGTTGTTGTGATGCCTCGTGTAAGGAGGAGAAATGCGTACCATCACATTTCCGACTTTGATAAAGGTCGGATTGTAGCCTATCGCGATTGTGGTTTATCGTATCGCGACACTGCTGCTCGCGTTGGTCGAGACTTTTAGCAGAATATGGAATCGTTAGGTTCAGGAGGGTAATACGGAACGACGTGCTGGATCCCAACGGCCTCGTATCACTAGCAGTCGAGATGACAAGCATCTTATCCGCATGGCTGTAACGGATCCTGCAGCCACGTCTCGATCACTGAGTCAGTATATGAGGACGTTTGCAAGACAACAACTATCTGCACGAACTGTTCGACGACGTTTGCAGCAGTATGGACTATCAGCTCAGAGACCATGGCTGCGGTTACCCTTGACGCTGCATCACAGACAGGAGCACCTGCGATGGTGTACCCAACGACGAACCTGGGTGCACGAATGGCAAAACGTCATTTTTTCGGGTGAATCCAGGTTCTGTTTACAGCATCATGATGGTCGCATCCATGTTTGGAGACATCGTGATGAATGCACATTGGAATCGTTTATTCGTCATCGCCATGCTGGCGTATCACCCGGCGTGATGGTATGGGGTGCCATTGGTTACACGTCTCGGTCACCTCTTGTTCGAATTGACGGCACTTTGAACAGTGGACGTTACATTTCAGATGTGTTACGACCCGCGGCTCTACCCTTCATTTGATTCCTGTGAAATCCTACATTTCAGCAGGATAATGCACGACCGCATGTTGCAGGTCCTGTACGGGTCTTTCTAGATACAGAAAATGTTCGGCTCCAGCCCTGGCCAGCACATTGTCCAGATCTCTCACCAACTGAAAACGTCTGGTCAATGGTGGCCGAGCAACTGGCTCGTCACAATACGCCAGTCACTACTCTTGATGAACTGTGGTATGGTGTTGAAGTTGCATGGGCAGCTGTACCTGTACACGCATTCCAAGCTCTGTTTGACTCAATGCTCAGGCGCATGAAGGCCGTTATTGCGCCCAGAGGTGGTTGTTCTGGGTACTGATTTCTGAGGATCTATGCACCCTAATTGCGTGAAAATGTAATAACATGTCAGTTATAGTACAGGGTGATTCAAAAAGAATACCACAAATTTAGGAATTTAAAACTCTGCAACGACAAAAGGCAGAGCTAAGCACTATCTGTCGGCGAATTAAGGGAGCTATAAAGTTTCATTTAGTTGTACATTTGTTCGCTTGAGGCGCTGTTGACTAGGCGTCAGCGTCAGTGCTACTGTAACTGGACTACAGTATCTGGAGATGTTAGAGAATTGGCTGTTCCCTCAGCTCGAACAAGAAGCACAACAATTCATATTTCAGCAGGATGGAGCGCCACCACATTGGCACTTATCTGTCCGTAACTACCTGAACGTCAACTACCCGAGGCGATGGATCGGTCGCCAGGCAGCCCGTGACAGAGCACTTCATTACTGGCCTCCAAGAAGCCCTGGTCTTACCCCCTGCGATTTTTTCTTATGGGGATATGTTAAGGATATGGTGTTTCGGCCACCTCTCCCAGCCACCATTGATGATTTGAAACGAGAAATAACAGCAGCTATCCAAACTGTTACGCCTGATATACTACAGAGAGTGTGGAACGAGTTGGAGTATCGGGTTGATATTGCTCGAGTGTCTGGAGAGGGGCCATATTGAACATCTCTGAACTTGTTTTTGAGTGAAAAAAATCTTTTTAAATACTCTTTGTAATGATGTATAACAGAAGGTTATATTATGTTTCTTTCATTAAATACACATTTTTAAAGTTGTGGTATTCTTTTTGATTCACCCTGTATACTATATTTGTCCAATGAATACCCGACCCGTTTATCATCTGTATTTCTTCTTGGTGTAGCAATTTTAATGGCTAGTAGTGTACATTTCTTCAATCTCTTAATCATCTGTGGAGCTAGCTGGTTTATAAACTTGTATTATTGTGGTGGCTGTGAGATTCGTGTCTGTCTTGGCTACATTAATGAGTTGTCTATGCTGAACATAGTAGCTTATTACGTTCCTAGTTTCGGATTCATTATTAAACTTATTCCTACATTATCCCTATTTCATTTTGTATTTATAACCCTGCATTCACCTGACCTGAAACCCTGTTTCTCCTGCCAACGGACTTCACTAATTTAATTTCCACTACACCTTATTTTAAGCGATCCATTTCTAACTTTCTAACCTACCTGCCCGATTAAGGGATCTGATATTCCACCCTCAGATGCTAAAATGCCTGTTCCGTTTCTCCTGATAACGACATCGTCCTGAGTAGTTCCTGCCTGGAGATCCGAATGGGGGACTATTTTACCACTAGAATACTGTAGCCAAGAGGATTTCACCATTATTTAGACCTGCATGCGCTAGGAAAACATTAAGGCAGTAGTTTCCTCTTGCTTTCAGCCGTTCGCAATACCAGCGCAGTTAGGTCGTTTTGGTTGATATTGTAAGGCCAGATCAGTCAATCTTCCAGGCTTTTGCCTCTCCAATTACTGAAAAGGCTATTTTTCCTCTTCAGGAATCACACATTTGTGTGGTCTTTCAACAGATACCTGACCGTTGTGATAGCACCTACGGTACGGCTATCTGCATCACTGAGGCACGCTAGCCCCGCCCCTCCCCCTCCCCCCCCCACCCTGGCCGCTCCCTACCCACCAACTGAAAGCTGCATGGTTCCTAGGCGGGGTAGGGATGAATTAGGTATACGTACTAATTTCTTCCTCCCTCCTACTTCTCTCCACCTCCTCCTCTCAGTCAATCTTCTCCCTACCCCTCTCTATGTCCATTTTCTCCCCCCCCCCCCTCAGTCCATCTCCCCTCTCTTTGTCCTTGAACCTTACTGTCATTGCGAGCGAAACCTTGACTGAGCACTGAAGTCGCTTAAAATGAACCTCTGTTTATCGGAAAAGGATAAAGATATGAAGAAAATTTTCAAGGTTGTTCGAGATAGGAACCTTACGAATACATAGTAAAGATTACAGTCATTTGCTGCACATTGCTGTCTTTGAATCCCCGACTAGGTTCTGCTATACAAAACACACGTTTTTGGGGTGTTTCTCGATAACGTATGAAGACTTTTTTTTGAAAATGCTGATATGACCCTTCTAGATAAATGCTTAGAGAATAAACTGCTAAAATTTGAGCAGTTTTCTGCTGTTATTTATTATTTAGATTTCGTCTCATACCGGATTTTACGTGTAGAAGTAGGGTAAATTTGAACCTCTGTACCTTGTAAATGGACAAAGATATCAAGAAAACTTTCAGGGTTATTAGAGATCTGGACGTTAAGGATCCATCATAAAAATTTCATTCCTTTTCTGTTCGTAGCCTTCTTGGAATCTTCCACTGGATGATAGCGAAGAAATTGTAAAAAAAAAATTCTTTTTGAGGTTTCCTAGGAACCACCCATGAACTACTGGTGCCTATATAACTACCATCAAGCCCACCGTAGCTCACATCAAATTCAAACAGGACCAGCCGATTCTCGATATTTGCCTAAGCTGGAGGAAATGTGTGACATTCATACCGAGTAGTATAGGGTAGTGGCACTAAGACGATCTTCCTATTGCTAGCGCAAGTGGTCCCTAGCTCAAAGGATGTCCAAAAGACTTGACCCTACCATTTTATTACCAACAGAACCCGATATATGAACCGTTTCTTTGCGTGGCGTTTTGGTACATGTTAGGTAAGCACGCTGACGCAAGCACACTGATACACGGTGATTCAGCTGCCCATACCACTGGGTTTCATGCAACCCACAACGGCTTTTAAAAACACACGCGAGATCTTTATATTCTCTCGCTCGCTAAGGACAAACTATTACGCCGACTGACAATATGAACAAAACCATGTTATGTAAGCTTACACGGCCGGTATTGTCTTCACTTAAAACTTCCGGGCTGATAGGCCGTGGTCGAAGTATAAAACACTCTCCTGACGTTTCGTCTCCGACTGCGGGAGACATCCTCGGAGGTAAAGCGGCGAACTGCGAAGAGAACTCGACGAAGCGCTGATTATATAGGCAGTACAGAGGGCGCCACAGTCGATCACGTGGCGTCGGCTACGAGATTGTCTCTGGTAATGCCAACATTCTCGACTGAAAGTAATCGATCGTCACGCTTGCGGTGCAACGCTGACATCCAAATTTTATCCAGTTTAACACCTTCGTCTTTCCTGTTAAAATTATTACGATGTTTATCAATCTCAATAGCCTCTCTATACAAGCGTGCATAATAATGCGAGGCTTTTGATATGACGCTCGTCTCGCTGAATTTTATTTCATGATCACCTTCCTGGTAAACATGTTCCGCTACGGCCGATTTATCCGTGTGACCCAGGCGGCAATTCCTCTTATGTTCAACAAGACGGGTGTTCACACTTCTCTTTGTGGTACCGATGTAAACCTGTCCACAACTACAAGGAATTTTATATACTCCCGGTGTAGCCAAAGGGTCTCGTGCATCTTTTGCCGACCTTAAAAATTCTTTTATTTTTCTGGTGGGTCTGAAAATAGTTTCCACCCCATACTTGCCTAAAACTTTCCCAATGCGGTCTGTGACCTTACTAATGAACGGAAGAAAAACTTTGCCCTTGTACGACTGTTGTTCGTCGTTACTCCTGATTCTCTGCCTAGAGCGAAGTGCTCGATCTATATCCTTGCTAGAATAGCCATTCTTCACGAACGTTGACCGTAGATGTTCAATCTCGTCTTTTAAATCAACAGGTTCACAAAGTTTGTACGCCCTGTCTACCAAAGTTTTCATTACACCTCTTTTTTGTCTAGGGTGGTGGTTTGATTCCTTGTGTAGATAACGATCAGTATGTGTGGGCTTTCTGTGCACCTTATGGCCCAACGTTCCGTCCCGTCGTTTAATCACAGACACATCCAGGAAGTTCAATTGCTCATTCCTTTCCGTCTCCATAGTGAATTGGATTTTCGGATTAATGCTGTTTAAATGTGTCAGGAAGGCCTCCAACTCCTCTGCTCCGTGTGTCCATACCACGAACGTGTCATCGACGTAGCGATACCATCTGGCTGGCCTCTTACTGGCAGTCTGCAACGCCCGTTGTTCAAAAGTCTCCATAAATAAGTTAGCCACAGCAGGACTGAGAGGACTGCCCATAGCCACCCCGTCAATCTGTTCATAAAAGTCATTATTGTATTGAAAGTAGGTTGTGGCGAGGCAGTGTCGGAATAATGCCACAATATCGGTAGGAAAAATATCCGCTATGCATAAGATAGCTTCGTTTACCGGAATCATGGTAAATAATGACACAACGTCAAAACTGACGAGGGCATCATCCGGGCCCACGCTCGTTTCCTTTAACTTGTCAATGAAATGAGCTGAATTTTTAATATGATTGTCCGTCCTACCAACATAGGGCTGCAGCATTGAGGCAAGGTGTCTAGCTAACTCGTGTGTTGGTCCGCCTATAGCGCTGACAATTGGCCTCAACGGAATCCCAGGTTTATGAACTTTGGGTAAGCCATAAAGTCTAGGTGGATATGCTTCTGTTTTACAGAGCAGCTTCTTATCGTCGGAGCCAAATGAAGACGCTTTCACCAGTCGATTTGTCATTCTTAAAATCTTCATAGTCGGATCTGGAGTTTTTTGTAATTGGAGGGAACTAAAATGTCATTGATTTTTCCATGATAGTCCTCACTGTTCAGTATGACGGTGGCATTACCCTTATCTGCATTAAGAACAATAATGTTTTTATCTCCATATATATTATGCACGCTTGTATAGAGAGGCTATTGAGATTGATAAACATCGTAATAATTTTAACAGGAAAGACGAAGGTGTTAAACTGGATAAAATTTGGATGTCAGCGTTGCACCGCAAGCGTGACGATCGATTACTTTCAGTCGAGAATGTTGGCATTACCAGAGACAATCTCATAGCCGACGCCACGTGATCGACTGTGGCGCCCTCTGTACTGCCTATATAATCAGCGCTTCGTCGAGTTCTCTTCGCAGTTCGCCGCTTTACCTCCGAGGATGTCTCCCGCAGTCGGAGACGAAACGTCAGGAGAGTGTTTTATACTTCGACCACGGCCTATCAGCCCGGAAGTTTTAAGTGAAGAAAACCATGTTGTAAGTAATTTAATGGTTTAACGGTTTGTACTGGGATACATTTTTGCTGGAGACCACGGTTTTCGAGTTATTCGGGGAAAACACGTTTGAAGAACCCCTTTCTACGTTTTTCTTCAATAATTCAAAAACTACTGCCTCTAGAAAAAACGGATCCCAATACAGAATTTAAAATTTTAGTTTCATACAAAAAGGTATTCATCATTTCTTTCTGTAGGACTAACAGTTCGCATGTAACGAGTGAGAGAAAATTAAAAAATGTAGCCTATATCTATCCGAACGTTTATTACAGTGTAGCGTAAAAGTTTTAAGTAAGTTACTCAAGGACTTTTCGAGATTTTTGCAAATAACGTTCCCCTGTATACAACATATGTCCATTCTTATACCATATATAATAAAAGACAGACTACGTGGTCTACCCGTGGTGTAAGGATAGCATCTTTGATTCATAATCAAAACGTCTTCGATCCCGTGTTCGAATGCCGCCGCTGCTTGAATTTTGATTAATAATCTGCATAAGAAGTCACCCTCATTCCGCCAACTGCCTTATCAAAGAGGGCGGAAGAGCGGACAGAGGTTCAGGACACTCTCTTGCCCTAGTGGTGGGAAACTGCTCTTAAGGGCGGAAGAATCAGCAATTATCAGCGGCATGAGGATGCAGAAGGCAGGGGAAACCGCTGCATTCAAGAAACGTAACGTGCATTCACAGGACATGTGGCCTGTAATTAAAGAAGTGCCATGATGATCTCTCCATTGTCAAAAGATTCCAGAATAGTCCCCCATTCGGATCTCCGGGAGGGGACTGCCAAGGGGGAGGTTACCATAGGAAAAAGATTGAATAATCAACGGAAGGATAACGTTCTACGTGTCGGGGAGTGGAATGTCAGAAGCTTGAACATGATAGGGAAACTAGAAAATCTAAAAAGGGAAATGCAAAGGATCAATCTAGATATAGTAAGGTTCATTGAAGTGGAAAGGAGACAAGGATTTCTGGTCAAATGAGTATTGGGTAATATCAACAGCAACAGAAAATGATATAACGGGAGTTGGATTCGTTATGAATAAAAACGTAGGGCAGAGAGTGTGTTTCCGTGAACAGTTCAGTGACAGGGTCGTTCTCATCAGAATCGACAGCAAATCAACACCTACAATGATAGTTGTCTTATGTGCTAGAAGATGAAATAAGGGATAGGGGATCCAGTATTAGAATCAGAATTTAAAAGAGTTTTGGAGGACTTAAGACCAAGTAAGGCAGAAGGGATAGATAACATCCAGTCAGAATTTCTAAAATCATTGGGGTATGTGACAACAAAACGATTATTCACATAGATGTGCAGAACGTATGAGTCTGGCGACATACCATCTGACTTTCGGAAAAGCAATATCATCCACAAAATTCCAAAGACGGCAATTGCTGACAAGTGCAAGAATTATGCCACAATCAGCTTAACAGCTCATGCATCCAAGTTGCTTACAAGAGGATGCGCTAGATGACGATCGCTTTGGCTTTAGGAAAAGCAAAGGCACGAGACAGGCAATTATGACGTTGCGGTTAATAATGGAAGCAAGACTAAAGAAAAATCAAGACACGTTCATAGGATTTGTCGACCTAGAAAAGCGTTTAACAATGTAAAATGGTGCAAGATGTTCGGAATTCTGAAAAAAGTAGGGATAATCTACAGGGAGAGACGGGTCATATACAATATGTACAACAGCCAAGAGGGAATAATAAGAGTGGACGATCAAGAACGATGTGCTCGTATTAAAAAGGGTGTAAGACAAGCATGTAGCTATTCACCCCTACTGTTCAGTCTGTACATCGAGGAAGCAATGATGACAACAAAAGAAAGGTTCAGGAGTGGAATAAAAATTCAAGGTGAAAGGATATCATGATACGATTCGTTGATAACATTGCTATCCTGAGTGAAAGTGAAGAAGAATTACACGATCTGCTGATCGGAATAAACAGTCTAATGTGTACACAATATGAATCGAGAGTAAATCGAAGAAAGGCGAAGGTAATGAGAAGCAGTAGAAATGAGAACAGGGAGAAACTTAAATCAGATTGATGGTCACGAAGAAGATGAAGTTAACGAATTCTGCTACCTAGAGAGTAAAAAGCCAATGACGGACGGAGCAAGGAGGACACCAAAAGCAGGCTAGCTATGGCAAAAAAGGCATTCCTGGCCAGGGGAAATCTACTAATATCAAATACCGGGCTTAGTTTGAGGAAAAAATTTCTGAGAATATACATTTGCATTATAGCATTGTATGGTAGTGAAACATGGACTGTGGGAAAACTGGAACAGAATCGAAGCATTTGAGATGTGGTGCTACAGACGAATGTTGAAAATTAGGTCGACTGATAAGGTAAGGAATGATGAGGTTCTGTGCAGAATCGAAGAGGAAGGGGACATGTGGAAAACACTGCTAAGGAGAAGGGACAGGATGATAGGGCATCTGTTAAGACATCAGAGAATGACTTCCACGGTACTAGAGGGAGCTGTAGAGGGTAAAAACTATAGAGGAAGACAGAGGTTGGAATACATCCAACAAATAATTGAAGGCGTTGGTTGTAAGTCGTACTCCGAGATGAAGAGGTTAGCACAGGAGAAGAGGAATTCGTGGCTGGCCGCATCAAACCAGTCGGAAGACAAATGACAAAAAAAAATAAAAAATAAAAAAAAACTTACGTCCGTTAAAACAATTATTAACGTATGGTGTAAAAATCCGAAGAAATCCGTTCAAAATTTTTTCGTGGTGTTTGGTTCAAATGGTTCAAATGGCTCTGAGCAATATGGGACTTAACAGCTGAGGCCATCAGCCCCCTAAACTTAGAACTACTTAAACCTAACTAACCTAAGGACATCACACACATCCATGCCCGAGGCAAGATTCGAACCTGCGACCGTAGCAGCAGCGCGATTCCGGACTGAAGCGCCTAGAACCGCTCGGCCACAGCGGCCGGCTTGGCACGTTTACTTCACGTTATTGTTTGTGTTCTTATTGCTGCAGTTCGATATGCTGGTCTGACTCTGTAAACATAACTGTCACAGCTAGTATGCCTCTGATTTGCGTCCCTCACATGTTTGGGACGCTGCACTGTGTTGATTACTGTGTGTTTCTACAAACATTATTTACCAAAATGAAGTCTGTGTTCTGTGGCAGAAAACTTTATTGTCCTTTCACAAATGTTGCTTTGACAAATGTTTGCCGGCCGCAGTGGCCGAGCGGTTCTAGGCGTTACAGACTGGAACCGCGCGACCGCTACGGTCGCAGGTTCGAATCCTGCCTCAGACATGGATGTTGTGTGATGTCCTTAGGTTAGTTACTTACTAGGAGATCTAAGTTCTAGGGGACTGATGACCTCAGATAGTAAGTCCCATAGTGCTCAGAGCCATTTGAACCATTTGACAAATGTTAACTTATTTCTACTTCTCGGTGATGGTACCTTCCAAGCTGAAAAGAAAAGAAATTATGCACAGTGATAGGAAGAAAACATAGAACTTCCCTACAAAAAAAGGTGGGGTGGCTGACGTGATCCACAAAACCATCGTCCATCTACGGTAGGATCTTGGAACAGATTCTGAGCTCAAACATAATGCATCTCGAACAGATGGACGTGATTCCGAAAACATGCATCACACGAAACCCAGTTCGCAATTTTCTCATCCAACATCCAGCATGAGTTGGTGGATAGAGTATTTCCAAACTTCTGGAAGACATTTGACTGACAAGAGGATCATCAGACCTATTAATTGATGAGCCTTAGGTACATTGTAGAGACTTGTCCTCGGTTAGTAGCTTTTTATGTGACGGGCCCTTGTTGCCGAGAAGATCGATGTTCATGATTATGTGTACGGCCTCTAACCGTAACGTTATGAACGGCGCAACCGACTGAGAGCAGTGCAGCGGCTCATGTTCACGGATATCATGCTGGCGGTATGGGTGCAAATGCAGCCGAGGAACTTTTTTTTAATTTTTATTTTCATCACTTGAAGGAGATATTCCATAAACATCACTTTTTAATTATGCATAAATGTAATGCACCTGATTTTACAGAAATTATCAAATTCGTGTGGTTCGCATTGAAGTTGATCGAAGAAGGAACAATCGTTTTGAATCCAAACGAACTGTGTGATTCTCAGTTCCTCACAGCGTATTTGTTGGTTGAACAGTCCACGAATCTACTACCGGTCCATAATGTCCAATGGGGAACAGTCCACGAATCTACTACCGGTCCATAATGTCCAACGGGCACAATATTTCGGCGATCATACAACTGGCCATCGTCAGGTGCGCTGACACTATGTACCGACAGTACAGTTGCGAACAACCGTGGACCAGTGACACGGGTCATTCTCATCCATAAAAATTCCATATTTCGTGGATCTCCAAATAGCCGAACATGGTTGGAGTACTGACACCACAGTTACAGATAGTGTGCGAAGACCAGTTACGTTGGCCACTGATGCAGTGTGTATATGGGTCGTGATAACCCCTTCAACATCAACTACGGCTTGAAGATAAAGCACTAAAGCGCCGAAACTGGTAACTACACAGTAAATAAGATCATAAGGACGGTTATAGAGGTTGTAGACTTTTTATTTTTTACAATCACCATTTACAGTAATTATTGGTTTAGTTGACCAGAGGACCCAGTCCATTCCATGTAAATATAGCCCACATCATTATGGAGCCACGACCACCTACCAGAGTGACTTCTTGTCAATTTGGATCATCGCTTCGTGGGGTCTGTGCCATACTCGAACCCTACCATCGGCTCTAACTGAAATAGAGACTCATTTGACCAGGCCACGGTTTCCCAGTTTTCTAGGATCCAAATGGTATTGGCACGAGCCCAGGAGAGGCGCTTCAGGCGATGCCGTGTTGTTAGCAAAGACACTCGCTTCGGTCGTCTGTTGCCACAGCCCATTCACGCCAGATTTCACCGCGCTGTCCTAATAGATACGTTCGTCGTACATCCCACATTGATTTTTACAGTATTTTCTCGCAATGTTGCTTGTCTGTTAGCACTGACAACTCTACTCAGACGCCGCTGCTCTCAAGCGTTAAGTAAAGACCGTTGGGAACCGCATCGTCCATGGTGACAGGAAATCCCTGACTATTGGTATTCTCGGCACACCCTTGACACCATGGATCTCGGAGTATTGAATTCCCTTAAGATTTCAGAAATGGAATATCCCATGCTTATAACTCCAACTACATACCGTGTTAAAAGCCTGTTAATTTCCGTCATGCAGCCATAAGCACGTCGGACACCTTTCCACATAAATCACCTGAGTAAAAATGACAGCTCCGCCAATGCACTGCCCTTTTGTACTTTCTGTACGTGATACTTCCTATTCGATGACTTCTGTCAAATCAATGCTGTTCAAAGACGTACAAAGACTGACGACTTGCTATACAATGTACAGACATATAAAAGTGAGCACTTCACAAAAGGCAGGAAAACAGCCGATCACAACAACTGAAAACAATAAACTCATATTAATACTTGGGTGTGTTTATATTGATATGGAATGATCACATAGTCTCAGTCGTGCATGAATATGGTGGCAGACTTCAGTTTATTGCTAGAATACTGGAAACATTTATTCAATCCACAAAGGATACTACGTGCGAAACGCTCGAGCTCTTGCTACAAAACTGGTCTAGAGTGTCGCCTCCAATTCAGGTAGATAAGCAGGGAATATTGGATGTATACAAAGGAAGGATGCACAAATGGTCAGACACTTTAGACTCATGGGAGGCCGTTGCAGCAATACTCAACATTGTGAATTGGCACTCTCTTAAAGGTAGAGGCTAACTTTCAGCGAAAAATTTCTTACAGATTTTGAAGAACCAATAGTAAGTGAAGAACGTTGGAAAACACGACAAACTGCTGGGAACAAGATCAGATTGCCTACAGCGCTCACAGACGCAGACATTCTTCCCAAAATCCATTTGGGAAAGGGAAGAATCACCTAACATGTGGTACAAGGCAAATTTCCCGCTACCATGCGCATGAAAGTCGTTTGCAGAGTATTTACGTAGATACAGAAAATACACCGGACCAGAGCGCAATGATTACACTATGTGATCAAAAGAACCCGAACATCTGGCTGAAAATGACGTACAAGTTCTTGGGGCCCTCCATCGGTAATGCTGGACATTAATATGGTGTTGGCCCGCACTTAGCCATGATGACAGCTTCCACTCTCACAGGCATACGTTCAATCAGGTGCTGGAAGGTTTCTTGGGGAATGACAGCCCACAGAGTGGTGCACTCAGGAGAGTATCGATGTCGGTCGGTGAGGCTTGGCACGAAGTCGGCGTTCCAAAACATCGCAAAAGTGTTCTATAGGACTCAGGTCAGGATTATGTGCAGGCCAGTCCATTACAGGGATTTTATTGTCGTGTAACCATTCCGCCACAGGCCGTGCATTATAAACGTGTTGAATGACGCAATCGCCATCCTCGAATTGCTCTTCAAGAGTGGGAAGCAAGAAGCTGCTTAAAACATCAATGTAGGCGTGTGTTGTGATAGTGCCACACAAAACAACAAGAGGTGCAAGCTCCCTCCATGAAAAACAGGACCACACCAAAACACCACCGACCCCGAATTTTACTGTTGGCACTACACACGCTGGTAGGTGGCGTTCACCGGGAATTCGCCATACCCACACCCTGCCATCGGATCGCCATATGGTATACCGTGATTCGTCACTCCACACAACGTTTTTACACTGTTCAGTCGTCCAACATTTACTCTGCTTACACCAAGCGGGGAGTCGTTTGGCATTTACCATGGTGATGTGTTGCTTATGAGCAGCCGCTTGACCTTGAAATCCAAGTTTTCTCACCTCCCGCCTAACTGTCATAGTACTTGCAGTGGATCCTCATGCAGTTTGGAATTCCTGTGTGATGGTCTGGGTAGATGTCTGCCTATTACATATTACGACCCTCTTCAACTGTCGGCGGTTTCTGTCAGTCAACAGACGAGGTCGGCCTGTACGCTTTTGTGCTTTACGTGTCCCTTCACGTTTCCACTTCACTATCACATCAGAAATAGAGGACCTAGGGATGTTTAGGAGTGTAGAAATCTCGCGTACTGACTTGTGACACAACTGACACCCAATCACCTGACCAAGTTCGAAGTTCGCGAGTTCCGCGAAGCGCCCCATTATCCTCTTTCACGATGTCTAGTGAATACTGTGGTCGCTGATATGGAGACCTGGCAGTAGGTGGCAGCACAATGCTCCAAATATAAAAGATGTAAGTTTTTGGGGGTGTCCGGATACTTTTGACCACATAGTGTATGTAACAAGTAGCTTATTTCACCGTCAGTCCCGATGAACAGTTGTCAGACGCAACTATATGCACCTCTCCATCTCCACGTCTCGTTAAAATATACCTGTCACAGAATGACAAAGTCATTGACAGGTCAGTAGCCAAGGCAACAACCAGTCAGCTTTGTCACGCTTTTTTTCTGTTCGTCATTGTCATATACAGGGAGTGAACAAAAGTATGGAAACATAGAAAACATGACACATTACCATGCGTAAAACGCTGTAGGAGACCAGTTCACACTGAAAGTAACTTCCCGTCGACTCCGAATCGATTAACACACGTGCTATATGATAGCGATTACGCACTGTTCCCCTCCAAAGTAGGCCATAAAAGCTTAATAATGTTTAGATATTGTGACTGTGTGGCCAGGGGAAACACGACAGTTCAATCTCGTACTCACAAGACCAGTCCTGGACGGTACGAGCTATGTGAAAAGGAGCCCTGTCGCCTTGGAACACAGCATCACTGTTGGGGAACAAATATCGTACCTTGGGGTGAACCTGATCAGCTAAAAATGTCACATACTCCTTAGCAATAATGCGACCTTGCAGAGTATCCATGGGACAAATGGAATACCACTATATCGCTGTCCGTATCATCGCCGAACCCCCGCCACATATCGGTGTTGAGACGTAAACTCTGCCACAAGTTGAAAACAGTGTAATACAAGATTCATCTGGCCAAACGACTTTCTTCTATTGCCCCACAGTCCAGGATTTTTGGTTTCAACACCATTTTCCCTGTTATGGGTATCTGCATCACTGTTGAGTCCATGTGCAATTCAAGCTCATCCTGCAATTTCACGGTTAAGGCGGTAAATTTTCTTCAGTAAGCATCTCACTGTCACTCAAAACACACATCCGTCCGCGTTGAGAATTACGGGCTGATGTTTTTGCTCTAGCCCTATATACGGCACGAAAGATCGATACCGTGTCTCTTGAAGCAGCAAATATTGCCGTTCCCTTCGTTTCTGAAGCTCACACCATCTCAGCACTCGCAGTTTGCTCATGTCTGAATTCACTTGGCTCCGACATAGTGAATAGACAACTACACAGAAAACTGTTCTGACTACTACTAACGATTGCAACATGTTGGGAACAATGCACAGATCTGTTCATGGTGAAGTACAACAGAGCTTCCTTGGAAGGTGGCAGGCCCTCTGGCCTCTTCATACAATTTTAAGTGCCATCAAGCCAGCGTGCCCTGCATTTACAAAATCTGAATTTGCATACATGCAAATTGATGTCATTTTTCTGCTATATTACACTGTCACGCGAAGTTGGTAACCGGATGTTATGTGCTGGCTTGTACATAATCTGGAGTAGGATACACGCATATTGTAAATCTGTTCATTTCATATACGAGACGAACAGAAATGTTTGGGCTGTGAGGAGGTCAATCACTCACAATAGCGGCAAACAGTCAGATGGGAAGAGAGGGGAGGAGGGGACTTCTGGTTGCTGTGCGGACATTTGCCACGCCGGACATTTGCCACGATTTTACCTGCTCCGAAGGGTCGGGTCCCTTGTCTCCCCCTCTTCCTCCTCCTCCCCCTCCCCCTCCTCCTCCTCCTCCTCCTCACCCGCTGCCCGACCCGCAGTAGAGGTGCTTACTGAGCCTTACTGAGTGGCATGTCGCATTGAAATCCGCATCAAATTTCGAGCCTCAATAGTAAAACTTGTAAGATGGCAAGAACTATGCCCCTTACATGAAGTCATTAAAGGTCACCTAACTCACGTTGAGCGAACAGTAGGGCTGAACAAAAATGACTGACAAGGCACAATGCATCTTGTAGAGGGTATAGTATGGACGTATTGGAATAATTAATGTCGGGTGATGGTTTTAAAGTAATTCACACGACATGAAAACTTTGTTGGAAACGCGTCGATTTACTGGAGGCTAGTTTACCCCAGGGAAGTATTCGAGTTGACCACCGTGGCCGGCGCGGGAGCGGCGAAAGGAAGCGACAATAGGCAGCTTAGGGCGGCTCAAACTCTTGAGAAAGTGGTAACGGTGCACGTCCTCCAGCCGCCTTAAGATGAGTGACAGTGATGGGGTGGTTGACCCTGACTCCATGCTGGTGTACTGGGAAACAGACGGAGAACTTGTATGCCTGTTGATAAAAGTCCATCGTCCCGTTTCCTGTGAAACATGCGAGAAAGCCGCGCAAAGCTACGGTGGAGCGGTTAACAGAGGTCAAAATATGGGTGTTGGTGACTATAGCAACTTCACGCTGAATTCACGGTCCACAGAGTCTGAAGTAAATCAGGTGAAGAGCGACAGAATGAAATACGCCGGCCTCCGATGGGAACATAGGACTGAGGAATTTGAAGTACTCTCCTGGGAGTCAGAATTCCGGAAAACTTGGTGCTTGTGCAGACGCTAACCTTGATGGGTGGCCTGGGAGGAGCTAAATAGAAGAAGTTGAGAGGAAGAGAAATTTTGTGGGAATTTGTTCACTTCCCATAGCAGGAATTGGTCGGCACTGGGAAGCGACGCATAGTTAACGCGACTTGCACTGCAATTGGCGTAAGTGAATTTGCTGGAGGAGAAACTGAGGCGAAGAGCGGACTGGCAGAAGTCTCGGTAGAAGTCTTCCGTTCCCAGCTTGCCTAGAGTGCGGACGTGGTGTTCTTTACTCAGCTTGCCTGAGAAAGAGTGAGCATCTCTGCAGTTTAGGACTTAGCAAATGGAACGACTGAGCTTGGAGATAGAAAGTTTTGGTTCAGCTATGTACTGAGCAAGATAGCTAGAAGTGAATAGACGAGCGCAGCCTTGCAGCACCACGATGTCGGCCGACGTCCACACAACGACGCCGCTCCGCCACGCTGTATTCGATGATATTGCGCCCACTCCGGCCACTGATTAATTTGTTAGATCACGTCGGCAAAGTTTCCACGAGGGTTTCATGGGCCGTGTACTGTAGAATTCTTCTCGTACTTCGCATTACGCCTGGGTCAGTCGATAAGAATTACTTTTGAGTTATCGAGCTTTACTCCACGCAAACGCAATTTATTACCACTGCCTGGTAGGAGAGTCATGTAATGTGATGATTGAAGGCACGTGAGTTAAAATAAATTTGTGATAATCGACTGCATCGTTTTCAATCGAGTAGTTGAAATCCCAAGTCACTTTCTTAATTAATTTTATGTTCAACATTTGCATCTGGTGTTCAATACCTGCATATAACATCAATGTGCACCCCTTTTTAATTAAAAGTGAGCAATTCTGAATCAATTAATGTCAACACTGCCGCCGCAGTTCAATTAGAAGTCACAGGGCCTTATTACGTTCTTTGCGTTATCCGTTATTGCGGCAGTTTTGCACTCTCTGTTGATCTGTTAGTCAATTAGCTGGGGTGAACACACGCCAAAACCAGATATGTGACGGGTGGGGTGTTACAAGCTTCGCCAATCTTGGAGATTTTGCGTTCATCTAAATTATACATGTCTTTTTCGGTGCTCCTGCAGCAGCCTTCTATCGTGTTTTGTGTACCACGGGGAATCAGTTCCGTCTGTTATTAACTTATTTCGTATGAATCTCTCGAGTGCTGTTGATACTATTTCTTTGGACTTAAGCCACATATGGTCTTCACTTACATAGCTTGAAAGGATTGGAGACTGTCTCTTAAAAAGTAGTCAACCGAATTTTCAGTTGCTTTTATAAATAGATATATTTCGCGTTTAGTTTTGGTGAATTTCTCTGTTACGGAATTGAGCCTCACTGCGACTGTGTGTTCACTAATCCCTGTATCCATCGTGATGCTCAGGATTGTTTTTAGCTAAGGGGTCAAGTGTGTTTTCGTAACCATTTACAATTTAAATGGCCTCGTGAACTAATCGTTCAAAATAATATTAAAAAAGCGTTTAGAACAATTACGGAAGTTGTTTTCTATCTACAATAGGGTCTGAAAACGTATTTTTGTCAATATACGGAAGGTAGATTCAACTCACTGCCAACTATAATTGTATGAGTAGGGTACCTATTTGCGATGAGACTCGAGATTTCTTTGAAATGTTCAGCAACTGTTTCATCTGAGACCGGGGGTCGGTAAAAGGAGCCAGTTATTAATTTATTCCGGTTGTCTAATATAACCTCTGTCCGTACTAACCTCACAGGAACTACCTGCTTCAATGTCGCTTGTCAGCTGGAACACACATTACATTATTTTTCCTTAAGTTGTGCTTCTTGTTTCTGTTGTTGTGGAGATCATTACAATTACGGCTTTTCCCTCCAAAACCTAGGATGCTTCCTCTGTGACCCTGTAAATACCAGAGCTAGACAATGTAGAACAACAACGTACGTTACAACCATAGCATTCTGCATTACTTCATTTCTTTATTTCTAACATTTTAAAACTGTACGTCGAATTTGGATGACATGTCAATGTTCTTATCTCTGTTTATGAACGTACTTTCGGTCATGTTTTGAACATTGGTCAGCTACACTTTATTAACTAATGTTTCGTCGCAAGGGATATCGTATTTTAGAGAGTAAATTAAAATGGAGTATGTCGTTCGTCTTTTCGAACATTCACATACACATTTCTTCTTTCCTTGTTGTCTTTTGGGCATGCAGTTGTAGTAATTAAAGTAGGCACAAATGCAGTGATCAAAAAGAAATGATTAGAGTACATTCGCATTCTCTTTACATCGTTCCTTTCTTGTTGCTCCCATGGCGATGGACTGTTTCTATCGCAATCAGTAAGCGTGAAAGGAAGCTACCGTACAGACAGAGGGATCTATATTTATACTTGGAAAAACTAATTACATACTGACATAATCGTCGGAATTGCTTTCGTTTCCCAAAAAATATAAATATTTCAACTTCGGAAAAGAAGCTCTGTATTTCGCCAAGATGTCGAAGAAGAAGGTCCCTTGCCTACTTGTTGTATCGAGTAAGTTGTGGAGACGGCGGTTTGAAAGCGGACAGAAGTAGTTCGAGGAATGGCGTCCCTTACTTGAGGGATCGCTACTTGAGCTACCTGGCGAAGGGGCAAGTGTGGCAAATGTCCGGCGTGGGAAATGTCCGGCATTCCTTCAGGTTACTGGTACTTGCTGACAGTTCCGACCCGTGGTTGGCTGCTTTCTCTTTTGATATAACGTCTCAGGGGTCAGAGCGACTGACGATTGCTATTTTACAAGAGCTGGAGGCAGTTTCCTATAGAAAACCACAAGTTTTGAGTAGGAACGCGCCAACCCGCGACAATGGCTGCGCCATTATTTGAGACATTTCGGAAAAATGGTCACCGACCTCCAAGGGATATGAAGCACCTCAATTATCGTAGTCCGTTGGCGCTCGTCTCCAGAAAGATTCCTCCTCAAAGTCCCGGCGGAGGCTGTGGTAGACTGCTCGACTGTTACGGTAGCACACGTTTGCTGTCACCGTCGGGAATTGACGAGAAGGAACGGTACTGTTACCTTGGTCGACGGAGTATGGTAGTGGGAGTCTAGACGAATCCTTTGGAAGGCAATAAACAGAGAAAGCTTTGTTTATCGGCAGCGATTGCACGAGTTCTGGCACAACGGAGCAGTCGCTTTCTGGGTGCGGGGCGAAAGAGAATTTTGTGGGAGTTGGTTCCAGGTCACCGCAAGAGTCGGTTGCGTACCTTTCTGACCTTGCTGCAGAGTAATTTCATTCGCAGTTTCACTTGTTCGGCACCCGAATAAAAAACATAGTTTCTTTCGCGCTCGCGCCTCGATCGGTCTCCAATGCGGAGCCCATCTTTATGCTACGGAGCCGACCACGAATAGCAGCCGTCGTCAGCACGCCGTCTTGCGCCGTACTGTCGTTAATATACGCAGCTCCGGTCTGCAGAGATTCTGTTGATTTTTCAGCCACCCAATATTGGAATTGAGGTTTCTCAGTGGATGCACGTGTAGAACCACTTAGGAAATCATGGTACTACATCCGATAACCAACCTCTTTATTGATTTTTATGTTTCACCTCTTCTCTTTGCTCCCCCTTCTCGTAAGAGAGAGGTACCGTAGATTCCATGCAGTGTTGTTTGTACTAGGTTCCTGCCAACACATCACGTGACGACTATTTACATTTCTGGTGTACGTTAATATACATGATTGTTCCTTGTACAAATTCGTGATCAGTTTTGTGTTCCATTTGAAGAAAATGAATTAACTGTAAATTTTTAGGACGGCATTCGTCCATTTAAACAGTCACACTCACCAGGATCCTTTCCGAGCATCATTCTTGAAGGGTAAATTCGATTACTATAATGAGTAAATTATAAGAGAGGGTAACCATCTTGCGTAGGATTTATGTAAGGGACATTACACGATAGCGTTACACAACTTTTGCAGATTCAATATAAACCCACGCGGGCGTGATCTGCATAGCATCGTGATTTTGCCCCCTAACTTGCGTATCAGTGAAGGGTTCCACAATACCAAACATGCAGGTAGTTTCCAACCCACAGGCTTGGCGAGCATCTGTATTTATGTTCAAGCATTCGTTCATCACCATGTTTCCATTTTTTCCACCCTCTGTAGCTCTGATACCTCAGGGGCAGTTGCCGCACCCAGTTGTATGCGGCGCTAATAGTCGGTAACGTAACTAATTTGATTCGATTTCGATGTTTGTATTGTTCCTCTGTAAAACATGTTTATTTCATGCGACAGCAAACGAGTTGTAAAAGTGCCAAGCAAACCCGATACTGCACGTTAACAGGCAGCGAGCGAATGTATCCAGAACCGGTGCGTCCAGCTGTTGCTGCCGCGGCAAAATTGCTAGCGCACCGACTACATAGGCCTATAACAAGCTCGCCAGTCAATTAATTTATTAATTTTATCGAGGTGTAATAAGCACAGACTTTGAGAGAAGCCAGTATATTTCTTCGTTACAACGTTTCTTTGAACGTCCGAGTGTGACCGTGGCAGACGCTGTCAGTCAACTGTCTTGGTGCAGAGCAGGTTTCAAATCACAGCCCTACCATACATATTTATACTAACGTGAATTCCCTATATCACTCATAGCTAACAGTGGTTTGGCTTCTTTGAAAAGAATTTGGCTGAATTCCTATCCAGTCTGCGATGACCTACAATGGTCGTAAGTGAAGCCTTGAACACAAATTCTCCTTTTCGTTTTACAAATACGCTAAAACAGACCAAGAAATTCGTAAAAGAAAATATGGGAATAAGTCTATAAAAAAACCAAAATATTTCTTTTCAATGTTCATGGTTTTTAATGCTCCGGTTTCGGCTATAGTGCTCCCGTCTTGATGCTAGGGTTCTTCAGCTTTCCATCTTTGTATACGAGTATTATCGTTTAGTTGCAGTTGCTACAAAATCTTCGCTCCTCAGTCTCTCACTCTCTCTCCCTCTCCCTCTGACTCTCCCTCTCTTTCTCTCTCCCTCTTTCTTCGTGCTTCACTACTTGGAGTTCTCTTTCGTTCGGGAACCTGCCAACTCTGTGGCCCATCATTAGAAAAATCCGAAGGAGAGTTGTCATAACTTCCATCTCTGTGAATGTTGTTGGCCTCTGGTATCCAGTTCATGAAACCAGTACACTAACATATCTCTTGGATGCATTAGCTGCTGTGGTGGAGGCTCCTTCAGGATAAGCCGTGGTAACTGCTCCTGAGAGAAAGAAATCAGTCCAAAACCCACAGGAGGCAGTACAGTGTCTTATTTTGATAGGCAGGGAGCATCCTTAGATGAATGAGAGAACTATATGACGACGTACCAGATATCGGCACTTGGTACGGGAAAAACAAGTGTAACGTATTGTGGACACGTAGGCAGAAAAACCCATAATTCTTTGAGTGCTCTGTTGCAGAATAATAATAGGGAACAGTCACATCCATTATACCTGGGAAAATATTTAAGCAGGGATTGTAAGTGGCACGACCACGTCAATTTGGTTACAGGTAAGGCGTTTACCAACATGAGATTCATTGGCAGAAAGAAAGTGCAGTCCATCCGCGGTGGAGGTATCTTACATAACCCTCGTTTGACCAACACTTGTATAATACTTGCCAGTTTGGGATTCGTACCAGATAAGATTGATAGAAGAGATAGAGACCCAAAGAAGAGGAATGTGTTTCGTCACAGGTTCGTTTAGTAAATGGAAAACTGTCACGGAGATGTTCATGCAACTGCAGTCCCAGACGTTGCAAGAGAGATGTTTTGCGTCACGGTTTGGTTTATCGGTAAAATTCCGACATTATGCATTCCTAGAGCAGCCAGACAGTGCAGAGTGAATTGAGGACGCCTTTAATATCTTGTACGGTGGATAAGTGTAGATTTTAGCTAAGGGACCCCTGCCCGGCAAACCATCGACTCGAAAGTTATAAGAGAAATTCGTTCTGATACCGCTGACAGTGAACCTCTTCCACTGCAAGCTCCTTGCTTTCCGTATTTTCGGAGGTGGTATGGAACAAAACAAGAAAACAGCAATATAGTAAACATGAGATGTAAAATGCATATCTCAAGGGCTACGAGCATATGTCCTTTCCTATTGTGAAACATATCTCTTCTTCTGAACAAGTGCTCCTAGCTCCTAAGGTATGCAGTTTAGAGTCCATATTTACCCGATTACTCTTTCTTCTTTTAGTTACGTACTACCTCTTCCCAAAATATGCAAAGGAAAGAGCTTTCAGCAGGAAAAATCCAATCATAGAGGTGTCAGAACTATTTTCGCTTATGACCTTCTACTCGGTCATTTTCGGACCAGAGTCCCTCATCTCAGATCAATACATTTACCCTTCTCCATCATCCTTGAAAATTTAAAACATCATCACGTAATCACCCTGTATATTGCTTCGTCCCATGTGTCTACGTGTCTCTAGATTCTACTGGCCGGCCACTGTGGCCGAGCGGTTCTAGGCGCTTCAGTGCGGAACCGCGTGACTGCTACGGTCGCAGGTTCGAATCCTGTCTCGGGTATGGATGTTTGTGATGTCCTTAGGTTAGGTTTCAGTAGTCCTAAATTCCAGAGGACTGATGACCTCAGATGTTAAGTCCCTTAGCGCACTTAGCCACTTTTAGTTTATACGGCTCGACGGCGAACATCATAGTTCATGTAAGATTACACTGCAGCGCTAGCATTACAGGGGAATAGAAGCACAGTAAGTTGTTAATTAGAATGGAAGTGATCACCACTATAACGGGCGCTCCTTGCCAATAAGATATTTGT
Organism: Schistocerca cancellata; assembly: GCF_023864275.1. Classification (NCBI taxonomy): domain Eukaryota; kingdom Metazoa; phylum Arthropoda; class Insecta; order Orthoptera; family Acrididae; genus Schistocerca; species Schistocerca cancellata. The sequence continues at coordinate 278,753,154 of NC_064628.1, forward strand.
CTTTGTACGCTTCGAACTTCAAGCCTTGGAATCACTGCATATCTGCCATAAAAGTTTGTGATTTTATAATCATCATAGTAAATCGTTATAACCAACACCACATCTTCACCCATCTCCGAACCTTTCCAACAACTCGTTACAGTCTTTAAGATGACCCGCAATGTCCTGCTAGAAGTGACATTGTGAATAGTGAATATTCAATCCCTGCAAGTTTTTATACATTGTTTGCGAAATAAATTCTGAATCTATTGTATTCTATGATCTTACTTTCATAGACTATAAATCTCATGTCTCAGAAAGGACTAATAGAAAATTCAGTGATACTCACTCAGGATATAGTGCTTAGGGCCCCCTGCACCAAATCGCGTGGATTGAATTCCGTTGCATAACTTCACTAATCGGCACTGGCTCCTGATGATTGAGCTGTTGCTGCACGCTGCTGTTACACCGGCCAGATCATTCAGGTACAAAAGCAAAGATAAAGGGGAGTGGGGGAGGGGGGGGGGGTTCTCAGATGTGGCGTACCCTTCTCAGGTTTCGATACCTCGCGATTTAGCAACCAACAATCGTTCTTCCTGTGGTCCGTTCGTGACTGAAACAGGAAAGGAGGAAGAGGACGACTAGTACGCAAAGTACCCTCCACAACACAAGGTGACTTTCACAATATAGGTGCAGGTGTAGATTTAGAGGTGGTAGTTTGTAAAATATCATTACGGAATAGAGTGAAGGTCTCTTCATATCCACTGGCAGCGTCTCTCTGACGTAAAGGCCGCTGGTGGTGATTTACGACGCAAGCAAATGCCGTATCTTAAGGGTCGAATTTATCGGGTCATTACACTACCAAATAACTGAAAGGCATCATTTTCTCTATCTAAGGAAGGACCAGTAACGTGTACTCAAATCTTAGCCGAGGTAACAATTACAAGCCGGCCGCGGTGGTCTAGCGGTTCTAGGCGCTCAGTCCGGAACCGCGCGGCTGCTACGGTCGCAGGTTCGAATCCTGCCTCGGGCATGGATGTGTGTGATGTCCTTAGGTTAGTTAGGTTTAAGTAGTTCTAAGTTCTAGGGGACTGATGACCACAGATGTTAAGTCCCATAGTGCTCAGAGCCATTTGAACCATTTGAACAATTACGAAAAATAACACGTCATTTTAAAATATAAAATTACCTCATTTGTGATGACGTTGGAACCTTCTCTCCTCTTTGGTGAATTAGTTGGTCACTGGTTGCACGCACATGAGACCACAAGAAGATCTTGCCGTTCACTGTTGCCGATCTCTGTCTCCATTGTTTGTAAGAATACTACACTGTAAGGATTTAACAGTGAACGACTTTATGTATGTGCAATGAACTATGTCATGTAATTTTCACTTACATGTGAGTCCTGGCCAGGTTCTCAAGCAATGCTGTTATGTGTTAAAGTGATATATGCGTAACTGCATCTGGGAAGACAACAAATTGTATAGAAGTAAGAATCTTTTTCTATCAGTGCCAATATTTCCTACAAAAACACAAATGATTTTAAATGATAAATGAATAATCACAACAGCTGTTCTGCTACGGTGACACCAGCACGCTTCGTTTACATTCGAGATGTCATTGTGCAGGTCAGTACCATACCTACGAGGTCACAAGCCACGGCCTCTCTCTATGGCATCATCATGCATGCATGGAGGCGACATGCTGTCTCTTCAGCAACGTGATACACAGGTTTATCAGCAAAAGTTCTGCCTCATCAGTAAAATCCATACCACATGTGTGCACACAACATCAGAATCAGGTAAAGATATACGCTCAAAAGTATTTGAACGATCTTAAGTTTATGTAAATTCACGCCCTTTTCAAAAGTATCTGAACTATCCGTATTTTGAGAAAATTCATGCCATGTTCAAAAGTATCTGAACTATCCGAATTTTTTACCAAACATACGAAAAGATACTGACAATACCAGTATAACAATCACCATTTCCACGTCTAAAATGTCTCCGTTATCTTAGTGATGCGGGGAGTGTTAAAATATGACTATTATATACTGCCTAAACAACTGTCATACGTTATCTCAAGGGCTTCTGAATGATGATTTATTAGCGGCGCTGTTACAAGTATTGCAATGGGGCAGGTGAATGGTTCAACCTCCTGTTAAAGTGCACTGCGGAAAGGAACTTCCAATTGAAACAAGAAGTAGAATTAATTTATAATGCATGCAACAACATAAGTCATGCGTCACCCCTTTGTTTCAAAGTTCATGGCAGAGAAAACAAAAACTGGCTCTGAGGCATGTGTATATACTCATGTAAAATGTGCTGAGATCAGCAAATCAAAAACAAATCAAACTAAAAATTATTCTAACAACAAAATATTCTGTTACCTATGTAGGTTTTTCACGGCCCTCCTCAACAACGTCAGAACGTGGTGCAACGTCCTCTTTCTCGAATACTAGTTTGAAACCGACGTGGCATACCGATGGTGAGATGCTCAGGCCAGCCCTGGTCCATATTGTCGTAATCTTCAATAGCGATTCAGCGTCAGTTATGCAGAGCATGTGGTCGTTGTTGACATCCAAAACATCTTGTTTAATTGGATATATGTCCGGGCAGTAGGAAGGCCATCCCTTCTGGAGATCCTAGCATGCTGAAGGAACTTGTTCACAGGAGCAGCATGATGAGGACGCGAGTTATCATCCACCAGGATTGAATTGTCACCAAAATCTTGGCGATACTGTCCCACTATTGGTTACATAATATCGTACCTGTACCGCAGAGCAATGAGATTGTCCTCAACGACCATGGAGGATGTACAGTGTCCCCATGTAATGGCATCTGAGAAAATCACTCCACCACCCATTTGTTGTACATTATGGGACGCAGTTGGGGACGTTTGATATTACCGGGTTGACTCCAGACACACTGTCTGCGATTATCAGGCTACAATCTGTTCCGAGTTTCATCCATAAACAACACTCGCTGCTAATCATGAGCCGGCCGCTGTGGCCGAGCGGTTCTAGGCGCTTCAGTCCCTAACCGCACTTCTGCTACGGTCGCAGGTTCGAATCCTGCTTCGGGCATGGATGTGTGTAATGTCCTTAGGTTAGTCAGGTTTAAGAAGTTCCAAGTCTAGCGAACTGATGACCTCAAATGTTAAGTCCCATAGTGCTTAGAGCCATTTGAACCATTTTTGAGCTAATCATGAGGCATCCATTCTGCCTGATTTCTTTTCCATCTGAAACGGAGTGCGTGGTGTTCTTGTGTATGGCGCTTGCCCGTCATGGTCGTTGGGTTGGGTTGGGTTGTTTGGGGGAAGAGACCAAACTGCGAGGTCATCGGTCTCATCGGAGTAGGGAAGGACGAAGAACGAAGGCGGCTGTGCCCTTTCAAAGGAACCATCGCGGCATTTGCCTGAAGCTGTTTAGGGAAATCACGGGAAACCTAAATCAGGATGTCGGGACGCGGGATTGAACCGTCGTCCTCCCGAATGCGAGTCCAGTGTGCTAACCACTGCGCCCATGGTCGTTGGGTAGTGAGATTTTAATCATACAGTCGTCTCTAAGCAGTCTGATACGATACATGAGGTCCTGTAACCTCTTCGAACGCCAAATTTTGCTCTGAAGCTCTCAGTCCATTTTTCCTTCGGCTCAGAAGTCTTAGGTATCTATCATCCTTTGCACCTGCTGAATTCGGACGGCTCTGGCTCTGAGCACTATGGGACTTAACTGCTGAGGTCATCAGTCCCCTAGAACTTAGAACGACTTAAACCTAACTAACCTAAGGACATCACACACTCTATGCCCGAGGCAGGATTCGAACCTGCGACCGTAGCTGTCGCGCGGTTCCAGACTGTAGCACCTAGAACCGCTCGGCCACTTCGGCCGGCTAATTAGGACGGCCTTTGCGTTCTAAGTACTCAACACTTCCTGTCTATTGGAACCAACTGAACGTCTGCAGTTCATTAGTTTGACTCTGGTGCACACGCCGAGCAACTTCCCTGGTTGAGATGCCTCCAGTGCACCACATGACGATGTGGACACAATCACTGGTCAAGATTGTTATTCATGGCCCAATGGATGTTCACTCAATTGTACTAAAAATATATCCAATGTGTCCCTCTGATGCTTTATTCTCAACTGAGATGCCACAATCCATTCGAGTGCAGCATTCTACCTATGGGTAGGGTGCATGATAAGTGTGTGTATGTTTGCAAACCTTGTCAGGAGTGACTTTTCTGTCGAAACAGGTACTGTCTCAAAAGAAATATGTAGTAGATATTCACTTAATCCGTAAGTATAAGATGATTATCATCGTGTGCCGATGAACACAGCTTGTGCTATTGAACAGTAGAAACTACATGGCACTAGGCTTCAATAACATATTGTACAGTTGTTTTAACATCAGAATTCAACATACGTTGTTGATAATCATAGGTGGTTAGCACTTTAACAGAAAACTGCTTCACTCCTATTGTCTGCGCACTAGACGTCCTAATTCAGTGTTCTGTGCTCACACGTTAGCCATTACACCAACTACTTTAGTAGTGGGTTCACGATGTAATTCATCTTTCAATAATCCAAACTACTGTTTATTTTCAAGTGGAATTTCGTATATGTTATTTGTAGGGAAACCTGAACTATCTAACCAGGTTTGTGCATCCTTCCTGATATCCTCATAAGCATTTGAAGATTTACTGTGTTAAACTGATCTATGAGTGCTGTATAATATAGTTTTCAAGCGAAATTTTTAGTGTAAATATCACCCAGAACATTATGATTACTTGCCTAACATCCGGTATGTCCACTTTTGGCACAGATAAGAGCGGCGACACGTCGTGGCATGCAAGCAATGAGGCCTTGGTACGTCGCTGGAGGGATTTGACACTACATCCACACACACGCAAGTTAACTTCAGCTATGACGCCACGCCCAGTCACATCGGAGATGAGTTTTGTCGGGTTCAGATCTGGTGAGTTGGGGGACCAGCACATCAACTGGAACCCGTCACTATGTTCCTAGAACCACTCCATCACAATCCTGGCCTTGTGACAGGGAGCATTATCTTTTGAAAAATGCCACTGCCGCCGGGAATCATGATCGTTATGGAGGGGTGTACCTGGTCTGCAATCAGTGTACGATAGTTCTTCGCCGTCATGGTGTCTTACACGAGCTTCACTAGACATATGGATGACCGCGTGAATGTTCCCCAGAGCATAATGGAGCAGCCACCAGTGCAGGTACCTTGAGGCTGTCCTCCTGGAGGACGATGGATTCCTGCCCTCTCATCAGTATGATAAAGACGGTACCGACATTCATCATACGATGCAACGCTCTGCCACAATACCAACATCCAATGCCGATGGTCACGTGCCCAGTTCAGGCGTAGTTTCCGATCTGTGGTGTTAACATTGGAACATGCATAGGTCGTTGGCTGCAGAGACCCATCGTTAGGAGTGTTCAGTGCACTGTGTGTTCAGACACACTTGTACTCTGCCCAGCATTAAAGCCTGACGTTAGATCCGCCACAGTTAGTCGCCTGACCTGTTTTACCAGTCAGCGCAGCCTACGACTCCGACATCTGTAAAGAGAGATGGCCGCCCAACCCCACAACGTCTGGAGTGATTTCACCTTGGTTTCGCCACTTGTTGAAGACTCTCACCACAACACTGCTCGAACACCCGAAAAGTCGTGCAGTTTCCAAAATGCTCATGCCGAGCCTCCAGGTCATCACAAACTGCCCTCGGTCTAACTGAGATACATCGTTTGGTTTCCCATTCTACTGCACACGAACAGCACGCTCACTGACTACATAACTGTGTGTGCGTCTGATCAGCAGTCATTCCTCGTCAGTTGCCACTGCTGTCACCTGACAGGTTTATATCGGCAGTAGGTCGGTGATCATAATGTTTTGGCTAATCAGTGTATATTCGCATTGAAAGTGTGCAAATTGAGTCTTTGAAATACCTAATGTAGCCATTCCTACAGCTATTTGGTTATCATACGCTACATTAAATCTGTTTAATTCAATTCCAACTACATTTTCCTTAAGAACGGTGCTCCTTTGAGAATTTGTTTTTACAATCGGTTCAGCTGCTCCTTATCAACCTTCCTAGTTTCATGTTTCTCATGTTTTGTAGGTTATGCGTAGTATTACCAAACACAACATTATTCATTCTTCTCAAAGTAATTGCTTGCGCTCATATGTTTTTGTGAGTTAATTTCAGTGATTGGTTTCAACTGGGGAACTTGTGTAAATGATAAAATTGTATGAACGTTTTTGAACACAAGTTTATGATGCAAGTATTGTTTTAGATTTCTACAGTGAGTAAAATTTTTTTTCTTGTCACACAAAGTAGAAATTAATTTATTTGGTTAGTTACTATCAGATGGTGGTCCCATATTTTCAGAAAACAAGGTCACAAACGACTTGAAATTGTGAATACTCTCAGGATATTCGAGATGTATTTCCAATATGTATCCTGTTCCAGGAAGAGATGGTATATTTTTCACATCAGAAGTTTTAACACATTCTAGAGAAAGCCATATAAAACTGGACACTGTAAGATATTGCATCATTGCCCAGCTGTAAGACTCCTCTTCATTACAAGATACGGTATATAATGTAAGATTCGTTAGTTTTATCATCATAGCTTTGCTACCAAATTCAAATGGCTTTGAGCACTATGGGACTCAACTGCTGAGGTCATCAGTCCCCTAGAACTTAGAACTACTTAAACCTAACTAACCTAAAGACATCACACACATCCATGCCCCAGGCAGGATTCGAACCTGCGACCGTAGCGGTCTCGCGGTTCCAGACTGTAGCGCTTAGAACAGCTCGGCCGCTACGGCCGGCTGCTTTGCTACCATTAACCTATAGTTTGCTGCAGCATATGTACACAAAAAGCAAAGAATACCCCCTCACACGCCTCTTTAAACCTTTCAGACCCTTTGGTCACAATTGTGTGCATTAAATTTTACTACCTCTTAGTTGCAACAGAAATACTCTCCCACAGTGGAAAGCTTCTTTACACATTCGTGGTTGTCCCATCTTCTTATCATGTACAAGTACTGCAAACTGTTGGGCATCACTTTAAAAATATCAACAAATCAGTGTAGCAGTGACCACAAGCTTGTGAGCGCCAGAATACACGGAAGTGGTTGGGTATTATATTTCACTGTATGAATGAACATTATTATTAATCTTATTTTGAATGATGATTACTGAACGATCACTGAATCATCAGTTTACTTATTAAAATAGCGAATATTTCAAAATTAGTTATTTTAATCTGGAAGAAGAATCCAAGTGTATGAAGTATATTTTGAAAACGCGTACATATTATTGTATACATCTTTCATCAAAAATCATTAAAAAATCACCTAAGAGCATTGAAGCATAAAGAAAAATTTTCCTTCCACCAGAAATAACTCAGGTCTGAAAGGGTTAAATAACATTAAGTTGTTCAGTGTGAGTAATAAGCTAATCCAGCTCTATTAATTTTCAGTAGAGCACTCCTGGCCAAGCGAAGTCAGTTTACGAGTGTAGTGTGCATGATCCAGTTTATGTGTTCAGAGACATAGGCTACAATAGTTTTTGCTACGTCAGCAAGCAGTAGCACATCAGTTTTCAAACACAGACGGAATAATTTCCTGGTGATTCACTCTTGGATAAATGCCATCACTGCATTCCTTGCAATACTCATCTGCTGTTAGAGTTTCTCCTGTTAATAAACTTTTGAACCTTTTAATTAGAGGTAAACGATCTTCTAGTAAAAGGACTCATTAATCTTGTGGGAATATGCCTCCTAGATTCACTAAAGTAAACTTCAGTCCACCCAAAAAAAATTTCCTCATTACCTTCGTTCAGCTTCAAGTACGATGCACATTTTTGAGGGAAGATATCAAAGAATTAAACGAATCTATAAATCTTAAATGTACATCGCACCTTCTCTCTTGGTGCGTTACTGCAATAGTCTCCGTAAATGATTCACACCTCTCCAGATTCGATGGCAGCAAAGAAAGGTTGATGGAATTTAGTTTAACATCTGTATCACTGTCTGTCACCGTTTGTTAGCATAAATTTGCGATCACAAAACAACGATTGGAATTCCGCAAGACGTGAAATATTACAGGGATCGTGAAGTGAGTCCCATAGTTCAAGTTACAGCTGCCAAGTTCAGCACCCCATACGCACCAGTAAAATCATAGTGACATACATGTTTTACGTCTCCTCCTTTAAAAGGTTCTTGCAAATATGGCAGACGTCGGCTGAGTGAAATATTAATTCTATCTGGGTCGTTAAATCTATCTTTTTATTTTGCAATAAATCTCATTCACATTCTTGGTAATTATGTATAACTATTCAGTGAACCATTTCTATGTAACTGTTACCTCTGTACAATTTAAATCCTGAATGTTTTTCATTATAGCTACAGTGCATGTAGCAGGCTACTGAATGGTGTAAGCAAATGTAATTGATCAAAATATGAACCAGAGCTACTACTCAGATTTCAGTTGGCAACTGGTCCTAGTATGCATTCTATATCGGCATAAATTTAGAAGGACAGCTTTAGCTTTTTATTAAAACTGGTGAATTTTATATACTCAGTTCTGCTACAAGGGGTGATACTGTTAACTATCGTAAACTGTGCACACTCAACGAAGTGTGTGTCTAACTTTTCTTTGCAATGCTCACATACTTCAGATGAATGTTAATGATCTGTAATGCTACATCATATCAGACTCGAGAGATTTTTTTTCAGTTTAATTGGTATGTATCTGTATTAGCAACATCCTACATTGCTAGATTTATCTATATCTCCCATTGGTGCTTTGTGACATGTAGCCAATATTTAGACACGTATTCCACATTCTGATTTACAGCTAGAAATTTACGAGCTAGAACTAACTACTTCTAATAAGCATTATAATTTGAGTGAACGTTTATTACTGCATTTTTATTTGCTATCACTTTTGCCAGATTTGTGTATAGCACTGGATGAAACCCTATATTTTCAGTTGCATCAGTACATAGTTAAACTATTTCTTTTAAAACCAAACTAGCATCTCTCTCGAAAATTCTCCTTTATTCTTAACAACATTAGTTGAATACCACAGATCACAAATTTTAAATGGAATTAAGTTTACATTTTTAGAGATTCACTTCTTTTACTTCACCTGAGTTAGGCAAGAATAAGTTTCAGGCTAGTGAACAGCTAATTTGAAGAGACTGATTAAATTTATGCACTTTCTTCCTACAGACCGAAAAGCTAGCATCCCAAAAGTGTCTCGGATCCCAAAACCTAACCCGATTAGCTATTACTTCTCTATATATTCGACATTTATATGCACATTCAGCAGAAACCCATTCCTGATAATAGGATGTAGTTAATTTAACTCACTCTGAAGATGGTACATACTTTACTGCAAGCAACAAGTTTTAAAAAATTAAAATTTAGAGTAGAGACAGAATTTCTAGCTTCTACTTGCTCTATGTAATTAATACACTCATTAAGTTCAAAATTTTCCCGAGCACTCTTTCACTACTTTTGTTTAACATTTAACTAACACAGATACAGTGAAATTGTTAACGCTATATCATCCCACACTGCTCAGAATTTAGAAATACAAGCTTGTTTATAGTGACATAAGAAAACCAAGTATATTTTACAGTCCTTCACATACATGACAACCAAATTCTGTCTGTCATGTTTTGGTATGTTCTGAAGATGACAGTTGCTGTTTATGTTCAGTGTTCCCTCCCTCTCCCTGGTGCTTCAGATTCTGCAACTGTGAATGAGAAGTAGCCAACTACGGCAAGTAATCAGAGTGTGAAAAACGTAAGATTGTTAGTAGCAATATATGTCAGTGTTACATTATGGAGAGTTGTAAGTACGTGTGCATTTCTGAAGAGAACACTGTACAGGGGTACAATAGCACAGCATCAGTAACATGTTCCTCCTAGTAGTTACTGTGCGTTGATTACCTACCTTTCTCCTCAGTAAGTAGCTCTGTCAAGTTTTCACATGACTCGATGCATCAACATTCATTGCAACAAACTGAACAATCATGAAGTTGAGACACATCGACATCTGCACCTGTGCATTCGGGATTCGTGATATTTCGCTGAGGCAACATGGGTGTAAAAATCATGTGAAATGCTTAGCCAGCAAGTTTATACCTGTCGATGTCTCCACATATGTATTCAAGAAATATGCATGTGTCATACTTTGCTGAATCATTGTAGCCTTGCTGTGACACACGATTAACTACACAATATGACACTAAGCCTATGCGTACAATGAACAATTAAAACCTCACACCAAATTTGGTGTTTGGAGCTTTATCCAACCAAGACTGGAAGAACAAGAACAACTGCTGAGATTGAAAATGGTGTGAGACAAGAATGTAGTCTTTCGCTATACTCTTCCATCTATGAGTATATATCTAAAAGAAGCAATGAAGGAAGTGAAAGAAAGGTTTAACAGTGGGATTAAAGTTCCACGTGAAAGAATACTAATGATAAGATTTGGTGATGTCATTGCTATCCTCAGTGAAACTGAAGAAGAATTACAAGATGTGTTGAATGGGCTGAACAATCTGAGTATAGAATATGAGCCAATGAGTAAAAGGAAGAAAGACGAAAGTGATGAGAAGTAGCAGAAATAAGAATGGCGAGAAAGTTATCATCAGAAACTGGAAACCCAAAGTAGACAAGGTTAAGGAATTCTGCTACCTCAGTAGCAAAACATCACACAATGGAGAGGGCAAGCAGGATTTAAAAAACAGACGAGCACTGGCAGAAACGGTATTCCTGACGAAGAGAAGTCTGCTAGTATCAAACATATGCCTTTCTTTGAGGAGGAAATCTCTGAGAATGTGCATCTGGAGCACAGCATTGTATGGTAGTGAAAGAAGGCCTCTGAGAAAACTGAGACAGAGCATTCGAGATGTGACGCTAAAGAAGCATGCTGAAAATTAAGGAGACTGTCAATGTAAGCAATGTGGTTGTTCTCCGGCGATCTAGGTGACTGTTCAGCGTTTGGTTTGGGTTTAATCTTGAGGGGGAGGGGGGGGGGGGTTGCATGGTATGAATTTCTTCTAGAATACTGAGCGTATTGCCCTTGTTTCTGTTACATAAGATCTTTAATTTGGTTGCCGGATCAAAGACACAGAGCCACTCTCTCGATTATCGATTGTTTATGTCCATCTTCAGGAGTAGCCCTTGTTTCTGTTACATAAGATCTTTAATTTGGTTGCCAGATCGAAGACACAGAGCCACTCTCTCGATTATCGATTGTTTATGTCCATCTTCAGGAGTAGCCCCTTTACAGAAACAATTGCAGTATTTCAGATTCACCACATTTTGACTTTCGGTTCTCATTCACCTAGTTTTACTATATTCTGTTATGTAGCGTGATTCCCTTGCCAATTTTTGCTGTTTTCCTAACTTACCTTGTAATCGTAATCATTAATCTAATTTAGCTAATTTAACCTAGTTTTTCCTTGGACCGAAAACGAATTTTAGTAACTGATATTTCAATTAGTTTTAGTTTTTAATTAGTAGAATTTGTACAAAAACGAAAAAAGTAAGCACACTATATAGAATCTTTCCACCGCCGTAAAAGTTTTGGTAATGTTACCAACTATAAGCAACACCAGTCGTCATTGAATAGTTTATCTTAATTTGTGAATTTCATTTGTAAGACGCCTCCCAACCTTCGAAAAATTGATCTCTATTGATCCATTGTGGACGCGGGACAGCTGCCGGTCAATTATTTAACAAGACAAATCGCCAAACAAGCGTGCAGTCTGAGAAGTTATAATGTAGCCAAGTATTCGAAGGAAGCACTTGAAACACAGTTTGACCGTTTGTGCTTTCGTTATGGAATCCACGATATCTAGAGACTGATGGCTCCAGTATGCGATTATCGATACATTTGAATGTCTATACATCAGGTGCATATGGAGCCTGAAGATGGCATATTGAATTATTGAAACTGGTTGTGAAAATAAAATAATTTCTCAAATTGCACAGCTGTTTGGCGATTTTCCTTGTTAAATATTCGAAAAATAAGGTACTACAGTCTTACACAACCATCATGTAATCTACTGGCATCTACTGACACTTGTGTGGTAGTTGAGGTAAAAGCGGGGCAGATGACGTGGGAGGACACACGCCGCACTTCAAAGAAATTCGTCAGCAGACATCGTTGTGCGCGCGATGCTCATTGTTGTTGTAACCGCTGGTGAGAGCAGTTTACTCCCAAGTTTTTGTCCTTCAGGAGCGGAAAATAGAGGAGAAATTTAAGAAAATAGCCTTTCGAGACCCAGGTAAGTCAAGGAAATTTTTCACGATTAGTAGCTTATAACTTGTATTTAGACTGTGCAGTAGAAACATGGTAGGTTATGTCGGTCGAGTAATGGCTTCTTCCGATGACATCTTTGGTGAAAATGGAGGTGCGGCATCCGTCCCTATGAAAACAGACAGGGGACGCACCATTACTGTGGGACACGTGCCGCAATGCTTGCAATGCTAACTGGAGTCCATGCGTTTTTGTTTTACAGAAAAATGCCGAGAAAACGCATTAGGAAAACAGATAGCGGAAAATGGACTGCAGAAGATCTCGTAGAGGCAGCGAAACTAGTCGAAGAGGAAGGTTATGGTAAGCCGGCCGAAGTGGCCGTGCGGTTAAAGGCGCTGCAGTCTGGAACCGCAAGACCGCTACGGCCGCAGGTTCGAATCCTGCCTCGGGCATGGATGTTTGTGCTGTCCTTAGGTTAGTTAGGTTTAACTAGTTCTAAGTTCTAGGGGACTAATGACCTCAGCAGTTGAGTCCCATAGTGCTCAGAACCATTTGAAGGTTATGGTAAAAGTAAAGCAGCTAGAATGAAAAATATACCAGAACGAACATTAAGAAGAAGAGTTGCTACACACAATTTCAAGAAAGCAGGGTGTGGACCATCATCAAAGTGAAGATGCAGAAAGGAAATTAGTTGCCCATATAAAGAAATTACAATCATGTGGCGTTGCTCCCAAACCGTCAGACGTCAGGCAAATAGCTTTCAATTTATCTGATCAGATGGGACTGAAAAACAAACAAGGAAAAGAAACTTGCAGGGAAAGATTGGTTTCTCTCATTTTTAGAACGCAATGAGGGCTTAAGCATCAGAAAAGCGCAGGGCTTTCTGTAGCCAGAGCGATTGGAATGAACAGAGACGAAGCCAATTCTTACTTTGATCTGTTAACACAAACGTTGACCGTAAATGTGCTTTTGGATAAACCAGGTAGTATCTACAACGTAGACGAAACTGGTCTACAGTTAAACAATGAGCATGGGAAGGTTGTTGCTACAAAACGAAGCTGAGATGTCCATGTCATTACTTCTGCTGAAAGAGGAGAGACAATAACAGTTATTGCATGCTGTAATGGCGAGGGAAATTTCTTACCACCTTACTGCATTTACAAAGGAGCGAATAAAAAACAAGACGTTGAAGACAACATGCCTCCAGGATCAGATGTTGTTATGAGGAGAGAATCCGCTTATGTCAACAGTGATATTTTCATGGATTGGTTCAAAAACCATTTCCTTTCCAGAAAGGCGCCTGGCACTGCTCTACTTCTGTTAGATGGTCATGCCTCTCATAAAAATTGTGTCACCCTTTTGGATATACCTGTTGAAAATGAAGTTCGATAATTTGTTTGCCTAGCCATAGACCGATCATTTTTCAAGCCGCTGAAATCCTACTTTAAAGAAGCTTATCATTCATGGATTGTAGGTAATGCAAGCAAAGACAGAAGAATTACAAGGCAGCAATTTGGAGAGTTGCTCCTCAAAGCATGGACTCCTGCTGCCACTGTCCAGATTGGTGTATCCGGATAGAGAGTTATTGGAATTATCCCACTTGACAGAGCAGTAATTCCAAACCATGCCTCTGTTTCAGACATTAATAATACTGAAGTCCCAACTACTGCAGATATCTCTTATGATCTGACTCCAGATGAGCCATCAGCATCAAGGTCTGACAGAAATGTGTTTAGAGAACACCCTCCTACCTGCAAACCTTGCACAAATTTGGCTAATCGACCAACTGATCAAGGCAGCTGCTATGTAAATGACACGTCAGTGACACCTCATGGAGAGACTCCATCAAATTCGCTGGAAAAGATTTCACCTGTTCCTATACTGCCTCAGAGAAATCAATCCCAAAAAAGCAATCAGCAACAAATATAACATCCGACGATTTTATAGCAACGAAAAGAAAGAAAATCAGCGAAAGAAACAAGAAAGGAAAAACCCTTGACCACAAAAATGTAGCAGCTAAAAGATATCAAATCCCCAAAAAATCCCCAAACCAGAAGGAAAAAACCGCCAAAGAGGCGTCTGTTTGAAGACTCAGTTTCAGAAGAAAATGATGATGATATTTCCCCACACGGTAGTTCCTCCGATGAACTAAATTTCGAAGAAAAAGAATGCGTAGAGTGCCTTGAACTTTATCAAGAAACAACGTTTACCTTATAAAGTTTTTGTAATGCGATGTTATTTACAATAAAATACAATGTTCAGACCATCAATCTTGCATAATTTTATTGGGATTTAAGTGTTTATATATTGAAAAAATTAATTTGAAAAAACGTGTGGCATCTGTTCCATCTTTGCCTTACAGCCCATATCAGTTCATGCCATGACTTACTAGTGGCTGCGTCTGCATGTGATGTTATCATGTCTTCATGACAGCCGAGACAGCTGTTTTAAATACTGGTTAGTAGCTACCGTGCTACATAGGGCGAATTTTAATAAAACCGACAAATTGCAGGGGTGGATTCCTGACTGAAAATGGAGGAAAAAAGTTCTATGAACATGCGTCCGGAAATGCATCGTTGCAATGGTAGATGACGAATGAAAGTTAACCTTACCACGTGCCGTGTGTTCCTTGTGTGTTCCGGGCTGTGTAATTGAGGCAGCATACTGTAAGCAGCCGAACTGCCCGGTGTTCATGTCGGGAACGACACGAGATCCTGAGAGGTAGCACGATTATTCCAAAACAGGTAACTTCGCAGACACCAACCACATCACAAAGCCCTTTTTTGGGCGTTTGTGAGATCGAGGGTCCTTCCAGACTGGCGAACGTGCAGGGGAGTGGCGGACTGTGCTGCCTCAGATTTGGAGGACTGAGATCTACAGGACAGTGTGACCAACCCTAATGCAAGCTCCAGGAAAGTGACCTGCCAACTTGGTATAAGCCATAGTATGATTCTATGTACACGTTCGCCTGTCTGAAAGGACCCATAATCACTTAAACACCCAAAGAAGGGCTTGAAATGTTGTGTGGTGTGGTTGGTGTCTGTGAGGGTACTTGTTTCGGTATAGCCGTGCTGCCTCTCGACCGTTTCCATCTGCTTGACCGTACACAAACACCATCTCGGCTCTTCCCGACATATATACTTCACCATTCTGAATCCCACAATACGCTGCGTCAATCATATAGCCCACAACACAAGGAACACACGGTACGTGGTCAGAGGAACTGTCATTCGTCAGCGCCATCTACCGTCTTCATAGTATATTTTTCCCTCTATTGCCACTCAGGAATCCGTTCCGACAGTTTGTCGGTTTTATTCATGTTCACACTGTATTTACTATCGGCACAGTTTCCTGTTGGTCCGCTTATCTGCCCTATTTCTTAGATCCATGTTATAAAGTCCATAAGTGATGGCTCGTAATTATCTAAGCTTATTGATGGATCTTTCATCATTCATTGCGTCTGATAATGCCAGGATAATTGCCACATAGAACGATGGGAGGTCCAAGCTCCAACCCTTCGCCCTTCCCATTAACTACGTCCGTCTGATCGGCTCCTTTCTCTCCCGCCGTCCTTCCTATGTCACCATCCATAACACAGATTCCTACACCTTTTTCCCCTCCGCCGGTGTGCCCCAAGGCTCCGTCCTCTCCCCCCTTCTGTACCTTTTGTACACGGCGGACATGCCACCGCCGTCGCCCCCCGTCCACCTTCTCCAGTTTGCCGATGACACCGCCTTCCTTGCCCTTGCCCCCATCCTGCAGCGCTCCCAACACCTTCTCCAATCCCATCTTGACCGGTTCACTGCTTGGTGCAACCAGTGGTTGCTCAAGGTCAATCCCTCCAAAACCCAGGCGATCATTGTAGGCAAAACCAGCCCTTCCTTCCGCCTCCTTGATTTCTATCTCACCGTCTATGGTCGTCCTATCGCCCTCACCCCCACCCTTAAGTACCTTGGCGTCACCCTCGACCGTCACCTCTCCTGGACTCCCCACCTCCGGACAATCCAAGCCAAGGCACGCTCCCAACTCAGTCTCCTCAAGCTCCTCTCCGGCCATACGTGGGGTCTGGACCCCTCCACCATCCTCCACACCTATAAATCCCTCATCCGTCCTATCCTTTGTTATGCCCATCCGGCCTGGATCTCCGCCCCCCCTACCTTTTACAAATCCCTCCAAATCCTTGAACGTCATGCTCTCCGCCTCGCCTATCGCATCCGTCTCCCCTCCCCCACGCGGATCCTGTACGATCTCATCCCCTTCCCCCACCTCCTCCTTTTCCTTGAAAGGATACGGATCCTGTACACCTCCCGTAAACTCGATCCTCCTCACCTGCTCGTCTCCCCGATCCTCTCCCACCCCCGCCCGCTGCCGCGCCTCTATTCCCATGTCCCGCCCGGTCTCCATCTCTCCACCCTCCTTACCCTCTCCCAAGGTGGCTTCCGCCAGCTCCCCCTCCCTGATGATGTCCTCCTCCCCTCCATCTACCCCTCCTATCAACTTTGACCCTGCTCCACCCCCCACTTCCGGTGTCCTTTCCTTTAGGCACCCTCCCTCCCTTCTCTTCCCTTCCCTTCTCTTTCCTTTTCCCCCGTCCCCTCCCTCCACCCCTCTTCCCCCGGGCTTCCCCTCCCCCTTCCTCTCTCCCCTGCCCATGGCATCTCTGCTCTCCCCTCTCGCTCTCGCACTCCCCTTCCTCCTCCTCCTCTCTTGGCAGGTCCCCAGACTCGCACACGCATAGTGAACATTCGCGCGCCGGAGATCATTGCCATCAGTGTCTTGTGTGTATGCTTCGTTTTGTGTTTCGCGTTCTTTCGCAGTTACGACTCCACTGTTCGCATGTGCCGTCGCCGTCCTCCGTGTCAACCAGTGTTAGTGTTTTTATCGTCCAGCGTGAACGGCATCATGTTTATTGTTTTTTGTCTCTACTTTTTTTGCCCGCCATTTTCATTGTATTGTCTATGTCGCCTTTGTCACATGATTGTACCACTTAAGGCTGCAGAGCGGCGTACTATACTGCTGACAGCCCGCCTGTATGAGGTGCTAAAATTACAATAAAGAAAAAAGAAAAAAAAAAGATGGGAGGTCGTATTGATCTAATTGCTTAATCTAAGATAGCCACGTGAGTACCCTTACATCTCCTTTGCAGTAGTCGCTATTAGTTTTCTCACTTAATGGTCTCTAAATCTATATATGTTGTTGTAGACGTAACCTGAAGATGCAATTTATTATCGCGAAACTGGTTGTACCTTGATTGCACAATAAACTGGAATTTTAGCACAAATTTAATTTTTTGTAACAAGGATAGATTAAGCTGCGGTTGCCCACATAGAAAACTTGTGTAGCATTTAACTACATCTCATACTCTGCACAAAGCGGAACAGCGACAGCCAGTCAACTGACCACTTTTAGTTCTTCTTGATAGTTTCATGCTATGTAATTCAAATACGTTTCTTATAAACATAAATGTACAAATATATTACTGAATGTAAATAAATAACAGAACAATAGTATAAGCAATTCATGCTGCGTTAGCCTTTAAATTCAACTGTAGAGAATTCTGTGTTTTAGTACTCAGCAATAATAATAAATTTTTTGTTTATAATAAATTAACACGTATGTCACATGTAAATGCTAATAAGTCCATTGCTAAATATAGTAAAAATATGGTTATAATGCTGTAGGAATCGTCGATTATTGAGATTTCAACAATGTCTTCAGATTTCTTGTAGCTCTTTTGGAAGCATTTTTAGTATTTTTGTCAATATAAAGTGACGAAAAAAATCACAACACCACGAAGGAGCTGTGCAACATAAACGAAAGTTGGTAGGCGTGTTTCTACATCTTGAAGATGCTGTCTGTTCAAACTTCACGTCAGTGACGTAAGAGTGACGCTAGTAGCATCACTATGTGGATGCAAATGAGGTTTGCTTTAAATACACGCTGTAGCGGCCTGAGCGTTATTTACCTCTGAGACTGGACGCGGTGAGTCGATGTTACTGAAGAATACATTTAAGGCGACAAAGATGCTATTTTCAGCACATCACTGAGTTTGCACGAGCTTGTTTAATGCGGGTACGAGAAACTGGACCTTCCTTCTGCGACGTCGTAGAACAACTTGGCAGGAATGTAGACCACGGTGTTCTACGTCTGGCTGTGATGCACTTTAGTCCGTCTGCAGCAGCAATTCAAGCAGCAGTTGCACCACAGTGACACAACGAACTCTTACAAATCGATTGCGACAAGGATAGCTGCGGGCAGCTCCCTGTATCGTGCCTCCCACTGACCGAAACCACTGCCATTTACGACTGTAGTGATGTCAAGTGAGAACTGGTTTTGATCAGGAGGAGGCCAGTTGAGAGACTTCAACCAACCTGTCTTCATGCTGGACACACTGAACAGACACCTGGAGCTATGGTCTGGGGTGCGATTTCATATGACAATAGGAGCGCTCTGCTGGTTATCCCACGCACCCTGACCGCAAAATTATATGTCAATCTGGTGACTCGACCTGTTGCACTGCCGTTCACGAACAGCATTCCAGGGGGTGTTTCCCAGTAGGAAAATAGCCCATGTACAGCAATAATGAGTGTCGACATTTTGCCTTGGGCTGCGAGAGTATCAGATCTATCTCGAAACGGGCATACATGGAACATCATCGGACGATAATTCCAGAGACATCCCCAAACAGCATTAACCCTCCTTACATTGACCGACCAAATGCAACAGGCATGAAACTTCATCCCACAAATTGACTTCCGGCCCCTGTAAAACACAACGCATGCACGTTCGCATGCTTGCATTCAACATTCTAGTGCTTACGCCGATTATTAATGTACCAGCACTTCACATTTGCAATGGCTAATCTCGCACTAACATTAGCCTGTGTTCTTGCAATGTTAATCACATAAACATGTTACCTCGACAAATGTATTCCCGAAATTTCATTACTCTAAATTATTTTTGGGATCAGTGTATGTATTGTGGTTTTAGACAGAACCGCAACTTAGCCTTGCTCCTAGCGTCCATATCTACGGGATGATTTAGTTAAGTTCCCGTTTCGCTTTAGTTTCCATGCACTTTCAACTAATTTCATTCTTATGTGGCTTATAAAGGGTGGTCCATTGATCGTGACCGAGACAAATATCTCACGAAATAAGCGTCAAACGAAAAAACTACAAAGAGCGAAACTTGTCTAGCTTGAAGTAGGAAACCAGATGGCGCTATGGTTGGCCCGCTAGATGGCGCTGCCATGGGTCAAAAGGTTATCAACTCCGTTGTTTTCTTAAATAGGAACTCCCATTTTTTGTTGCATATTCGTGTAGTACGTAAATAAATATGAATGTTTTAGTTGGACCACTTTTCTCGCTTTGTAATAGATGGCGCTATAATAGTCACAAATATATGGCTCACAATTTTAGACGAACAGTTGGTAACAGGTAGGTTTTTTAAATTAAAATACAGAACGTAGGTACGTTTGAACATTTTATTTCGGTTGTTCCAATATGATACATGTACCTTTGTGAACTTATCATTTCTGATGACGCATTCTGTTACAACGTGATTACCTGTAAATACCACATTAATGCAATAAATGCTCGAAATGATGTCCGTCAACCTCAATCCGTTTGGCAATATGTGTAACGACATTCTTCTCAACAGCGAGTAGTTCGCCTTCCGTAATGTTCGCACATGCATTGACAATGCGCTGACGCATGTTGTCAGCCGTTGTTCGGTGGATCACGTTAGCAAATATCCTTCAACTTTCCCCACAGAAAGAAATCCGGGGACGTCAGATCCGGTGAACGTGCGGGCCATGGTATGGTGCTTCGACGACCAATCCACCTGTCATGAAATATGCTATTCAATACCGCTTCAACCGCACGCGAGCTATGTGCCGGACATCCATCATGTTGGAAGTACATCGCCATTCTGTCATGCAGTGACACATCTTGTAGTAACATCGGTAGAACATTACGTAGGAAATCAGCATACATGGTACTATTTTGATTGCCATCGATAAAATGGGGGCCAATTATCGATCCTCCCATAATGCCGCACCATACATTAAGCCACCAAGGTCGCTGATGTTTCACTTGTCGCAGCCATCGTGTATTTTCCGTTGCTCAGTAGTGCATATTATAACGGTTTCCGTTGCCACTGTTGGTGAATGACGCTTCGTCGCTATATAGAACGCGTGCAAAAAATCTGTCATCATCCCGTAATTTCTCTTGTACCCGGTGGCAGAACTGTACACGACGTTTAAAGTCGTTGCCATGCAATTATTGCTGGTCCGCCCCCGGTAGCTGAGTGGTCAGCGCGACAGACCGTCAATCCTAAGAGCCCAGTTTCGATTCCCGGCTGGGTCGGAGATTGTCTCGTCTGAGGGACTGGGTGTTGTGTTGTTCTGATCATCATCCTTTCATCCCCACCGACGCGCAAGTCGCCGAAGTGGCGTCAAATCGAAAGACTTACAACTGGCGAACGGTCTTCCCGACGGGAGGCCCTCGTCACACTTTACAATTCCTGGTGCATAGAAATATGCTACGGGTGCAATCTATGTTGATGTAGCATTCTCAACACCGATGTTTTTGAGATTCCCGATTCTCGCGGAATTTGTCTGCTACTGATGTGCGGATTAGCCGCGACAGCAGCTAAAACACCTACTTGGGCATCATCATTTGTTGCAGGTCGTGGTTGACGTTTCACATGAGGCTAAACACTTCCGGTTACCTTAACGTAACTATCCGGCGAACGGTCCGGATTCTTGGATAATGTCACCCAGGATACCGAGCAGCGTACATAGCACACGCCCGTTGGGCATTTTGATCACAATAGCCATACATCAACGCGATATCGACCTTTTCCGCAATTGGTAAACGGTCCTTTTTAACACGGGTAATGTAGCACGAAGCAAACACCGTCCGCACTGGCGGATTGTTACGTGATACCACGTACTTATACGTTTGTGACTATTACGCGGTGCATTCAAGTTCTAAGGCCTCCGATTTTTTTTCTAATTAACTACTCACCCGAAATCGATGAAACTCGACGTAATCGCCCTGCAGACGTACACATTTTTCACAACGCTGACGCCATGATTCCATGGCAGCGGCAAATGCTTCTTTAGGAGTCTGTTTTGACCACTGGAAAATCGCTGAGGCAATAGCAGCACGGCTGGTGAATGTGCGGCCACGGAGAGTGTCTTTCATTGTTGGAAAAAAGCCAAAAGTCACTAGGAGCCAGGTCAGGTGAGTAGGGAGCATGAGGAATCACTTCAAAGTTGAATCACGAAGAAAGTGTTGCGTAACGTTAGCTCGATGTGCGGGTGCGTTGTCTTGGTGAAACAGCACACACGCAGCCCTTCACGGACGTTTTTGTTGCAGTGCAGGAAGGAATTTGTTCTTCAAAACATTTTCGTAGGATGCACCTGTTACCGTAGTGCCCTTTGGAACGCAATGGGTAAGGATTACGCCCTCACTGTCCCATAACATGGACACCATTATTTTTTCAGCACTGGCGGTTACCCGAAATTTGGTGACGGTTAATCTGTGTGCTTCCATTGAGCTGACTGGCGCTTTGTTTCTGGATTGCAAAATGGCATCCACGTCTCATCCATTGTCACAACCGACGAAAAGAAAGTCCCATTCATGCTGTCGTTGCGCGTCAACATTGCTTGGCAACATGCCACACGGGCAGCCATGTGGTCGTGGCAGCATTCGTGGCACCCACCTGGATGACACTTTTCGCATTTTCAGGTCGTCATGCAGGATTGTGTGCACAGAACCCACAGAAATGCCAACTCTAGAGGCGATCTGTTGAACAGTCATTCGGCGATCCCCCAAAACAATTCTCTCCACTTTCTCGATCATGTCGTCAGACTGGCTTGTGCGAGCCCGAGGTTGTTTCGGTTTGTTGTCACACAATGTCGATGTCGATGTCGATGTCGATGAATTTCAATTGGTTTCGCACCACGCAAATTCAGAAAACGAATGATTGCACGCTGTTCAAGTAAGGAAAACGTCGCATTTTACGTATTTAAAACAGTTCTCATTCTCGCCGCTGGCGGTAGAATTCCATCTGCCGTACGGTGCTGCCATCTCTGGGATGTATTGACAATGAACGCGGCCTCATTTTAAAACAATGCGCATGTTTCTATCTCTTTCCAGTCCGGAGAAAAAAATCGGAGGCCTTAGAACTTGAATGCACCTCGTACAGCGCCATCTATCACAAAGCGAAGAAAGTGGTCCAACTAAAACATTCATATTTCTTTACGTACTACACGAATATCTAATAAAAAATGGGGGTTCCTATTTTACGAAACGCAGTTGATATCCGTTTGACCTATGGCAGCGCCATCTAGCGGGCCAACCATAACGCCATCTGGTTTTCCCCTTTAAGATAGACGAGTTTCGTTCTTTGTAGTTTTTTCGTTTGACGCTTATTTCGTGAGATATTTGGCGCGGTCACTATCAATGGACCACCCTGTATAGCTGTATTCGTTTCTTTTCCGAAAATATCTATATTTCGCTCTTTTGTCAATCGGTTGAAATATCTCTTCTATTACCTCCCCATCGCGGTAATTACCTACAATACACACACTTATGTCTCTGTAATTCTTGGCCTTACCGTTTAAGCTATGATCAGTCCTGAGCAGAGAAGCTCAATACGAGAGGATGCTTTCCTTCGGCATGAAGCTCTTTGCGAGAATTTCGACACGTCGAGTAGAGAAACTAGCCGCAAGAGGTAGGGGCTGTGGCGCCAACGAGGCACGACTGTGGACGGTGGTCCCGAACGGCTGTTTTGAGGAGTGCTGAGGGCCTGCGCGGGATGTGGAGACCGGCCCATAGTCAGCCGGCTGCTGCTGCTGCTGCCTTGGGAGCAAGGACTGTCTTTTGCGGAGGAGGTCCGTGGAGCTGCGAAGTGGTGGCCACATGACTGTTGATACCACAGTGTACGCTGCCTGATGGGACCAGTTCCAGTGATTTAAAACGGTGAGCCTTGCTGCGCTTCGGACAAATCTGAGCGTAACGAATGTTCGTGAAATGGAGGGTTGAATCACAACTTGATTGTGAATGTTTCTCATGACTCGAGCTTAATGCTTGGAACTGTGTACACTGGTTAAGTGTCACAAGTGTGGTAGGCTCAAACATACATCTGCATGTGACTTTGTGACATAGCTTGATCAGCTGTATTACACTGATTAGTCTGTTAGTATTCACAACTGTAAACGCTCCGTTGCAGTGTCGTGCTCTCTGTAATTACATACGTTGAACCTTATTAGCTCAGACTGGCAGCAACTTGGTACATTCAGGCCTCATTCTTGACAAATAACTGAGAACTGAGATTACCTTTTTGTCAGTGTTCATATGCGAAGCCCCCCTTTGACCAATACAAGCTGTCGTTGTGGCCAAGTATTGCATCTTAGTAGGGTTATAAACCTAGTCAACTCCTCAGATTCTGTAATTGGTCGCCCTTCCCTCCATGTCGTTGGGCAGGCAAGTGAGGTTGCTTATGGCGATCTAGATTGTCTCCGCCGATTAGTTGATGGGGGTGGGGAGGAAACTGCCAATCCAGTAACCGCGTTGGTAATATTTTTGTGACGAAGGAGAAAGTATCAGTGCCTTGACCGTGGTTTATTATGGACTAAATAACGCACGCAACAGTTGCGTTAAAATTATTATGTGTAAAGGTTTCTATTAAAGTGCCTGGCTAAATTTGCTTGTAACTTGGCAACTGAATTGTATTTAAGTGTGCGACTTGTAGTATTTTCTTACATTCTGTGCGAGTGCACGAAATTCATTTAACCACATTTTAATCTCTGTAAATTTGTACTTGGCAGTTACTGAATGTTGTTAACGATTTTTGGCAGTTGCATGTCTTGAGACATGATTGTCTCTGAAATGCCATGACTAACCGTCTTATTGGTGTTGGTATTCTTGATGTTATCAATTTAAGCAGTCATTTTCTTAACATCAGTATTTGTTAGCCTCACGTTTTGGCATGAATCCGAGGAATTGCTAGTAGTTGAAGATGCTCATTTTCTTAATAATTGCTAGATATGTAAAGCAAACACATTACTTAAAATAACATTATTCTGAATATTTTCGTGAGGTTTGTTAAAGCTATTTAGGAAACAGTGTGTTTAAGTTTTACCTTCTTCAAGGGGATCATTATTTTTACCCTTTTATTTGTTAAGACTTCGTTATTTTAAGTATATCTGAGATGTGAAAAATTTTTCTCTCTTTGTTAAGATTTCTTTAACACAAATAGAAGTATTGAGTTAAGGTTGCTATGTGAAATTAAGCTTGAAAATTGTTAAATAATTTTTCTGTCAAAATTTTTTAACTCTGAATGATGTTCCTGTTGTTACCCTTCCACGCCACAGCGCTTTACCTTCCTCCTGGTAAAACCCATTTCAAGCGTTTCCCAACCTAATTACCGCAGTATGTACTTTCGCAGAGAACTTTGGGTGCATTTAATCATTCCCGTGACTGTTGCCAACTACCTGTCCTCCTCTTTTGATATTCTGTGCATTTGTATGAAGTTTGTGATACGGCTCTGTCTGCTCTCTCATTCCTATTGTCGAGCCAGTATTTAACGTAACTTTGTATTCTTCCCCTGGTACAGTGACCCACTCTCCCATAATTATCGAATTTCATCTTGCTTTACACAGTGAATGGCTCTGAGCACTATGGGACTTAACTTCTGCGGTCATCAGTCCCCTAGAACTTAGAACTACTTAAACCTAACTAACCTAAGGACATCACACACATCCATGCCCGAGGCAGGATTCGAACCTGCGACCGTAGCGGTCGCGCGGTTCCAGACTGTAGCGCCTAGAACCGCTCGGCCACTTCAGCCGGCTTTACACAGTGAGGTACCAGTTCATTTCCATCACATAAGGTGTGACCATGTTCTGGTTGTGAGGTCAAACTGCATGCCCGAAGGAACAGGCACTTGGCTGACTACGGCAGTTATGAAATACATGAAATGTATACGCAGTTGCGAATATGGACAGCCATTAGCTGTATTTTTGGAATGACGACAATGAATCTGTGGCGGACCGGTACTCGAACCCGGATATCCGAGCACGACTCACGGCCAGACCCAAGCTTCCAAATGTCGTCAACCATGCGTCTACAACCTGTACTCTTACATCAATTATGTATATCCTTTTACAGGGGAGACATTTTGCTTTTACGTGGCTCCCGGAGTTTGCGGATAAATACGACATTGCGCTGCCCTTGTTATTCCATAATTACGATGCCGTGTTTATTTGGCTATGTTGTAAGTAGCCTAATTGTATGTTGGCAGCGCTATAGACTGTATTAATATCGCTGACACCGCTCTGCGCGCCGGCCGCTGTGGCCGAGTGGTTCTAGGCGCTTCAGTCTGGAACCGCGCGACCGCTACGGTCGCAGGTTCGAATCCTGCCTCGGGCATGGATGTGTGTGATGTCCTTAGGTTAGTTAGGTTTAGGTAGTTCTAAGTTCTAGGGGTCTAATTACCGCAGATGTTAAGTCCCATAGTGCTCAGAGCCATTTGAACCATTTTGAGCCACTCTGCGGTCTCGGCAAGAGATTCTGTGATGGGACGGATTAGCAGTTAGCGTTTGGACATGATTTTCTTAGTGAAGGCTCATGTGGAAGGAAATGTATTGTAAAATGAGGATGGATGTAGTTGGAAATGTTTGGGTAGTGGAATTATTGACAATTATATAATTTTCGGAACTTAATGTCACACAAATAGGTAAAATCTTTTAAATAAATTGTTTACTCTTCAACAAAATCTTTCTTTTGCTAACCATATGCTGTAGTTCGCGTAATGAAGGGTTCCTGTGAGCTAAGTATGGGTTATTGTAGGCATTTCTTGCAATTCAGGGCTGATGTATTTATTGCCTGTCTTCTGGACAGCCTTACTGGTCTGACAACTGCCGGACATGACCTCAACACTGGAACCAGTAGCTTCAAGCTTGTGCAAGTAGCAGATGAAGAGTACCGCGCCATTTTGCAAGATTTTCCGGTCTTAAGTTGACCACCGGGAGCGCCACAACAAGTGTTGCACGACACTGTCCACCACATCAAAACTACTGATGGAACACCTGTGTTATGTCACCCGCGCAGATTATCGCCTGGACACCTAGCAATAGCAAAGGCAGAGTTGGATCTAATGTAAAAGGAGGGAATTATTCACCCATCATCCAGTCCGTGGGCATCAGCATTACACTTTGTACCAAAAAAGGTGAAGCCTGACGATTATCGAGCGCTGAATGCCAGGACTATTCCCGACCGCTACCTGGTACCATTATTACGTGACTGCAATCACGCTCTTCATGGCTCAACAATATTTAGCGTGAATGATTATGCGAAGGCGTATTCGCAGACCTGGCAGACCTGGCAGCGGTTTATAGATTCCATCTTGCGTGGTCTACCTTCCTGCTTCGGATATCTAGACGACGTGTTGGTCTATTCGGAAACCAGAGAACAGCACCACAGTCACTTAAGTGAAGTTTTTAAACGACTTCAGAAGTACGGTGTAGTTTTAAACACGGCGAAATGAGTTTTTGGCCAGCCTGAAGTTTGATTTCTGGGCCACTGCATAACGTTCCCCGGTTCTGTACCACTACCATAAAGTAGAGGCGATTCTACAACTGCCAATTCCTACCACTGTAAAAGAGCTACGCGGATACCACGGGATGCTGAATTTTTACCGGCGTCACTTACCACGTACCACCGAGCAAGAAGCGTCGTTACATACAGCACTATCAGGTGCAAAGGCACGAGGTACCGATCCCTTGAAATGGAATGAGAAAGTAGAGGCGGCGTTCAAAGCGACGAAAGACAGCCTTTCTCAGGCCGCCCTACTCGCTCACCCAAAAGTTGATGCTCCGCTCACCTTAGTGGTTGACGCCAGCCAATTTTCAATCCGCTCGGCTTTACGACAATGGCATATTTTTCACATAAATTGATACCTTCACAGCACCGCTGGAGCGCGTATGATAGGGAGCTGTTGGCCATCTACCAATCGATCAAGCACTTCAAACCACAGGTCGAGGCACGGGATTTCGCAGTTTATGCCGATCACAAACCATTGGTATACGCATTCAGTAAGAACAGTGACAAGTGCTCACCAAGTCTGTACTCTCAACTCGAGTTTATAACCCAATACGCTACGCACTTCCGACACATTTCCGGATTGACCACCGTAGTGGCCGACTGCTTATCCAGAGCATCTGGTGTTTTACAACCATTGGCCATGAATGAGCTAGAAGTCGAGCAACAAGATGACCCTGAACTACAACAATATTACACGATGACAGAAAATCGCAAAAATTGCAACTGGTCGACATTCCGGGTGAAACTGGTATGGTCTACTGCGACGTACTGCACGACAGCCCACGACCATATGTACCGACCGCATTCCTCCGGACAGTGTTCGATAATCTCCATGACCTGTGTCACTCTGGAGTCCGTGCGACCGTTAAGCTGGTGTCAGAGATGTTTGTGTGGCCAGGCATGGACAGAGATTGTCGTCAGTGGACTAGAGGTTGCACGCTCCTATATGGGAGTCCCCGGATGTCAGCGCGCGTTTTGCTCACATTCACCTAGACGTGGTAGGACCACTGCCTCGCTCAGACGGTCGTCGCTATTTAATGACAATGATCGACAGGTAGACGAGTTGGCCGGAAGCAGTACCTACTTACTACATTTCGGCAGAAACGCTAGCAGCAGCTTTCACGTCAAGATGGCTCTCCAGATTCGGTAGCCCTCTCCATATAACAACCGACATGAGGAGGCAGTTCGAGTCTGAATTGTTCACGCAGCTAGCCAAGTTCTGCCGATACTCGCACAATAAGAACACGGCCTACCACCCAGCTAGTAATTGCATGCTGAGAAGGTGGCACCGCACTTTGAAGACAGCAGTGATGTGCCACGGGACCTCATGGACTTCAGCACTGCCCATGGACCTACTGGGTCTGAGCACTACGTTCAAACCAGACATTGAGGCTTCGCCAGCTGAGTTTGAATCCGGAGAGTCACTGCGGCTACCGGGTGAATTCATCGACGCCACAAAGATTTAGGTTCTTATATTGGTAACGCCACGTAGCGCTATGTGTGAAAATCACTGGCTGTGCTGTGTGCAGTCTGTGGCTAGTTTGCATTGTTGTCTGCCATTGTAATGTTGGGCAGCTGGATGTGAACAGCGCATAGCGTTGCGCAGTTGGAGGTGAGCCGCCAGCAGTGGTGGATGTGGGGAGATAAATGGCAGAGTTTTGAAATTTGTAAGACTGGATGTCATGAACTGCTATATATATTATGACTATTAAGGTACATACATTGTTTGTTCTCTATTAAAATCTTTCATTTGTTAACTATGCCTATCACTAGATATCGCCGGCCGCGGTGGTCTAGCGGTTCTGGCGCTGCAGTCCGGAACCGCGGGACTGTTACGGTCGCAGGTTCGAATCCTGCCTCGGGCATGGGTGTGTGTGATGTCCTTAGGTTAGTTAGGTTTAAGTAGTTCTAAGTTCTAGGGGACTTATGACCTAAGATGTTGAGTCCCATAGTGCTCAGAGCCATATCACTAGATAGTGCCTTCCGTAGTTTGAATCTTTTATTTAGCTGGCAGTAGTGGCGCTCGCTGTATTGCAGTAGTTCGAGTAACGAAGATTTTTGTGAGGTAAGTGATTTGTGAAACAGGTTAATTTAGTCAGAGCCATTCTCTTGTAGGGATTACTGAAAGTCAGATTGCGTTGCGGTAAAAAATATTGTGTGTCAGTTTAAGCACAGTCATGTATAATTGTTCTAAGGGGACGTTTCATATGTCGACGTCACTGGAATCTTCTGATTTTTTTTCTTGTAGTTTGTGTAATTAGTATAGCTATTTTTTATTGCTAGCGCGTAATTGTAGAGAGAATCTCCTTTGTAGTTGCAGTCTTTCATTGTTGTACAGTAAAACAGTTGTGGCATGCATGTAGATTTGCACCAAGTATTTCGCAGCTTCGCTTGGAATTAACTAGATATTATTTTCAGTGTTATGTTAATGTGTTTTCTTATTTTCCTCTTCAAATTGTGTTTTTCTGTGTTTTCGTGTGAAATACTGTGACAATAATGGCGTGTGAAAAACGGAATACTAGGCTCCAAAGTAAATTGAGAAATGACAGTGAAGACGAAAGCAGTGTGTTAGCGCCGCCGAGTAATGACTTAACTAATGTTCAAAGTAGTAATTTGGTAATTGTGCATAGGGAAATGGAGCAGGCTGCAAATAATGGAGTAGGCAGTGAAACAATTAGTGAACAGGGAAGCATTATCGATCGATCGGTCGGCAACAGCTTGCCTCAGGAATCCGAAATGACAGGACACAATCTTGCAAATACTGTAGAGTCAGGTTTTGCGTCCTCGCCGTTTTCTCAAATAAGTCAAGACACATTTTCTGCTTTTCAAAATGCGAATATTGCCGGTTCAAATGCATTGCCGAATAGCACTGAGAAACATGTTTCAGACAACAGTGCATTGTTATTACAATAAATGCAACAAATGGGACAAAAGCTTCAAAAGTTAGACACAATGGAACAATATCTTCAAAAGTTAGACACAATGGAACAACACCAGAGACAAACACAGCAACAGTTAGACACAATGGAACAAAATCAGAGACAAACACAGCAAAAGCTTCAAAAATTAGACACAATGGAACAAAAGCTTCAAAAGTTAGACTCAGTGGAACAAACGCTTGAACAAACACGTGAAGATTTAACTACTGAGTTACATAAAATCCAATCGAAATGTCAAAAAGTCTGTAATGACGTAAAAACACAAATTTGTGAGCATTTCCAACCTATTTTTTCGCGGCATGAAAATACATTACAGAATCACGAATCAGCCATAAAAGAACTGCAAACTATTGTTCATGAAAATCATGAGACCTTGCAAGCTAAAATTGGCTCAGTTGCATCTACCGATTCGGTTACGCAACTTGCGAAAACTCAGGAAAACTTAAAGGACACAGTAGATACTCTGAATATTGGTCCAGAAAGACACATGGAGGAAATTAGTTCATTATCAGAGAAAGTAGTCGAACTTTCGGATCAGCTAAATAATTTATCTACGAAGGTAGATGATAATCTGAATGACGCAAGACCAGTAGTCTTTAATGACACAGAAGAATACGAACAAATTAGGAAATTCAATCAAAATCAGAATCAAATTAATACGCAACACCAAAGAGAAATCCGGGAAGTACAAGATCAGCTGACAGAGGTAATACAAGAATTACGTATTTCAGAGGACAATCGCGCTCCAATACGGGAAGAGGGACATAGAAATACGGCACAGCTACAAAATAATAACACTGGGCATTTCTTAAGTTATGAAAGAAATTGGCAAGGTGCACCGAATTTTGAGATGGAACCGCCGACACGAAGTAACAATGACCAATATGCGACTCGCCGACATGATGATTTTGACTATGAGCTGTTTATTACTACATGTAAATTCAAGACATTTAAGAATTCCGGCAACGATATTCATCCACAAGCGTGGCTTCATCAATTCTATCATTGTTTTCCAACTGGTCTTTAGAGCACAGATTAGAATTTATGTGTGGCTATTTAGAGAATGAACCAGCTGTAAGAATGCGATCGGTCATTCACGATTGCCGCAGTGAAGGGAATTTTATCATGCCTTCCTCTCGGCATATTGGTCTCAAGCTACACAAGACCGAGTAAAACATAGCATCATAATGATGAAACGTTTCGACAATCTGAATTTTCCAGTTTTGTGAAATATTTTGAAGACATGTTGCACAAGAATCAGTATCTGTCAAACCCATACAGCCCCCGAGAACTTATCCGCATTTGCTTAATCAAACTACATGAACATTTACGACATATTATTTTGGCAGGAAGTTGCAAAGACGACATTGAAGCTTTTCAGGGACTCTTACAAGAATTTGAAATTGACCCTGACAATCGCGGAATGCGAAAACAGGAACACAACAATTGCAGGTCACATCCGTCACAATTCCGTGATGAAAGAAATAATAACTGGACACGACAAGGCTATTCTCACAACATAAATCGTGACCAAAACAGACACCACCCGTATGACAACCGATGGCAGACTAGTAATAATTACTGGGAAAGATCACCTCTCCACGGTAATGACTATCACAGAGACAATCAGAGAAACAGACAATATGGGAACCAAAACAATTATTATCAAAGGAGACAGAATAACTTCAGACACAACGGTCCTCTGCGCAGTTATGATTCAGGGAGAAGTTCTCCACCATGTGACCGACAAGAAAGAAACTACAGGAACTACCGACATGAAGACAGACGATATAATCGTAACGACAGACTTGAATTGCATCAGAACTGGCGAGATTCAAACAGAGCAGGGCACTCTCGACAAGGTGAATTTGTAGAAGTTAGATCTCCAAATCCCAGTAATGACGCACGCCAACAAAGGAACAGACCATGACTCACACCACAGGCAACCGCGTGCGCCGGCTGGCTCAGAAAAAAATTACATAGACGCTAACCTTGAGAAAAATTTTAGCCTTCCTTACCGACGTATACAACATGATGATTACTTTGAAGTTGAAACTCTGCGCACTACAAAGAGTAAAGGACTGCACCACATTTCACATGTAAAACCGTTTATTGAAAGATAATCTGCTTTTTAACTTTGTCTTTGCCATATAACTTTTCACTTTACATTACTAGTATGCTTTGTCAGACTTAGAATCTGTTAACATGCAACAATGTTTGAAGTTAAATATCCAGTCAAGAACCAAGAGAACTTATTTAAACAGAAATTACAAATGCATTGTTATTGTGAACAGACGACACAGTGTTATTGTGTGTGTACAGTCTTGCTTGTTAGTTGCACGATTACGTAAAGACTATAAGGCTCACATACTTAGAATATTTACCAGTACTGTTAATGAGATTTTAATGCAACATTTTGGTTTACTTGAAAATACATTCCGGATTTAAAGTACTTTCTGTGAGATACCAGATGACACAGTGCTTAGTTTATGTGACAGCTACACGATTTAATCACGACGCTATTAATGAGTGACAATTTACAATGTTGCTTTTGCGGTGTTTCTGTTTTATATCTGCACAGTTTTTCTGAATTATTCTGGAAAGTAATAGATGTTTTAGTAATAACTTTTGTGGTATAGTTACAATGAGACAGCCTTTTCTGTAGAACAACAATACGTTACAGCACAGTACTTTCTTCATCATGGCAATAAGTGTAATAACTAAGATATCTATACACAAAGCATTTCACTTTTGTTTATCATAAGGTAAGTACATTCACTTCTGCAGAACTTAGCTTTCGGAGGACGATAACTATGACATGTCCACAGAGATTATCTTACAACATGATGCACAGTTTAGCGCTACAGTACACGTATTTGACTGATTAATTTTGTACTTTAAACATTTATTTTTAAAGATATTTGAAGTACAATGATACAAAGGTTTTCTGTGATACATTTCATTCCACTGCTGTAATCTGTAACACCTGAAGGTAAAATTGCATTAATCCTCAGAGGGGTACATGCTTACTTTGTGTACCATGTGTTTGGCAAGCACAAGGAGCCCTAGCTAATATGGTATTTGCTTATACAACTTTACACATCGATACCATATTTCTCTAACACATAAATTACACAGCTGTCTGATCATTTAACTGGGAGAGACAAACATTTTTTACTACATCAGTGACACATGTTTACCACAATTACACATTTGGATAACTTCACACTTATCAAATTGTATTTTGTCTGTATTTTGTGAACTGTTCATATTTTTTTGGAACCATTGTGATACTATGAGAGCTTTGACTGATGTATTTGGTGTGGGATCATGATTTTTAAAGTACGTTTGTGGTAGATGACACTTCTGACATGTGCAGAGAATTTTTTTTTAGGTTTTGATATTATTGGAGGAAGCTACAACGATTTTGAGATTTGGCTGAGGTTTTATGATGTTATGATGACGATGTGTATTACGCTGTAGCGGTATGTTTATGATCAATAAGCTGATGCTATATGAGGAATTTGATTATGCTATGTATTCATTATGATGAAATATTGAAGAAGTGTCTACGAATATGTATATGTGTAATAAAGCAAGGAATAATGATTAGTGGTTAGGGACTCTGACTTGTGAAAAAGGATGTTGGAAACCAAGAATCGTACTTTAAGAGTTATGAAATGTGTGTAAAAGTGTGAATGTATCACAATGCAGTCAAAAATTTTTTGCACACTGTTATATTTATAGGATTTTGTTTCTACACATTTGTAACGCAAATTTTCGACCTGTGAAAAATTTTATATGAGACTGTTACTGTAGCGGAAACTGCTGTCGTAAATATTTCAGTAAGAAAGGTAAGTGACCTTGACGTAATGCGTTTTGGACGCCTAGCTGAGGGATAGTCGTCTGACAACAGAAAGCCATTAGGTAAGAAAAAAAAAAGAGAGGCCATTATCCTTGCTATTGACAGTTCTTTGTAGAAAGCATCGCAAATACGACACCCTCAAACTTGAAAACATGATTACACTGTAGAGTTCTTAATTTATGATATTTACTGAAATGAAATGATGAGAAACATTTCATGTCTATTGTCTTGCTAGTTGGAAGATTGCTTACTGCATTATGAAATGCCTTATGGCTAGCGAATGACGTTTCACACCTTGCTTTGCCTATTTTGTTTAATATCTAGTTTCTAGCTGCACTGCAGCATTGGTTAAAATAAAATTTAATAGATGTACTAATATAGATATTTTATGCCTACAGATCCAGTAAAAAATTATTTTATGATCTACTTCCAAGAAAATGAGGGAACATAAATAGACATTTCCCTTCACAGGAATTGCATAAATAATTTTTTTACAATTTGGTAACTTGTCTGCTAGAGTAAGTGCTCATGATGCATCACTCTAGTGTTAAGATGTGACATAGGTATTAAACATGGCCATTTTTACTGTAATATTTTTTCTGCTTGAGCTTTGTCATGTTTAGATATAAGTTATTGCATTTGCTGCTGCTGTTTGCCAGGCATAGTGTTACTCAAGTTTACTTTGTATTATTCTGTTAACCATGTTTTACTAATGATTTATTTTTATTGTTTGCTGTGCATTGCCTTATATTAGTTCTAATATTGCATTTGCTTTGCTAACTTATATATACATATTGCTGCTTGCTTTGCCAATTTGCATTTTATTGTCATTGCTGTTTGTGTTAATTGTTTTGTGCTGCTGAATTGCGTCGTCCCTTAGTTTAGCATCTGAGCTCAGTAGATTTAAGTTAGCGTAAGATGGGGTAGGCTATATAAGAGAACAAGTTGTGATGAATTGGAAGAAATGCATTGAGAAGCTATAAGAAAATGTTTTGGCCAAAAAATTTGTAAAATTTTTTGTGGGGAGCATGGGGGCTATGTAAGTAGGCTGTTTAGGTTCTTATATTGGTAACGCCACGTAGCGCTTTGTATGAAAATCACTGGCTGTGCTGTGTGCAGTCTGTGGCTAGTTTGCATTGTTGTCTGCCATTGTAGTGTTGGGCAGCTGGATGTGAACAGCGCATAGCGTTGCGCAGTTGGAGGTGAGCCGCCAGCAGTGGTGGATGTGGGGAAAGAAATGGCGGAGTTTTGAAATTTGTAAGACTGTATGTCATGAACTTCTATATATGTTATGACTATTAAGGTAAATACATTGTTTGTTCTCCATTAAAATCTTTCATTTGCTAACTATGCCTATCAGTAGGTAGTGCCTTCCATAGTTTGAATCTTTTATTTAGCTGGCAGTAGTGGCGCTCGCTGTATTGCAGTAGTTCGAGTAACGAAGATTTTTGTGAGGTAAGTGATTTGTGAAACGTGTAGGTTAATTTAGTC
The DNA here is from genome assembly GCF_023864275.1 of Schistocerca cancellata. NCBI lineage: Eukaryota > Metazoa > Arthropoda > Insecta > Orthoptera > Acrididae > Schistocerca > Schistocerca cancellata. The sequence goes on from NC_064628.1 coordinate 278,788,355, forward strand.
AGGGCCATTCTCTTGTAGGGATTACTGAAAGTCAGATTGCGTTGCGGTAAAAAATATTGTGTGTCAGTTTAAGCACAGTCATGTATAATTTTTCTAAGGGGACGTTTCAAGATATGTGAAGTTAACGATCAACCGCAATTCCTATGTACTTCACGCGAGACTGTGGACTGCATGAAACCAGTGAAAGCCACTAGGTTCAAATGGCTCTAAGCCCTTCGGGACTTAACATCTGAGGTCATCAGTCCCCTAGACTTAGAACTACTTAAACCTAACTAACATACGGACATCACACACATCCATGTCCGAGACAGGATTCGAACCTGCGACCGTTGCAGCAGCGCGTTTCCAGACTGAAGCGCCTATAACCACTCGGCCACAGCGGCCGACGAAAGCCACTAGGCACGGACAGCACACGAATTTCGTGCTAAGGATATGGACGTGTGCACGCTCGTAATTCTTCGTAAGGACGCCGTCAAAACGCCACTGCAACCACCCTACAATGGACCTCACCATGTGCTACACAGGAGTTTACATACCATGGACATTCTCACTAATGGCAAACAAGCTACAGTTTCAATGAGAAGCGTTCAGCCGACCTACATGTTCAAAGAGGCACCGACTACACTAGCAAAGTTTATGAGAGAGGAGAAGGAAGGGACTACAATCCAGAATCCCATTCTACCACCACCTCAACCACATGAAGACAAAGCAAAAAGCACGACTCACTAAGGAAGACACTTTCATTTTCTTGCCAGGTACAGAGAAGACTTACCTCGCTCCGCTCCCAGAAGCAGGCGCCTGTAGCTACTGCTACACACTGACACCGCAGTCGGCGGGTTCCATAATCACTCAATCACTTCGAAGTTCGAGGGCGAATGTGAAATGAAGACACAAGAACGCCGTCCATATGCCGAATGTTTTCGCTGCTAGGGGTGCAGTGATTCGCCTGCAGCGACGCTCCACGTCTGTCCTAAGAGTGACAGAGCAAATACCGATTTTTAGTCTTTTTATTTATTTTTGGTAGGGATTCTTTGACTGTTGTTGACACAGTAACGCTTGTACACAACTGCGAACGAGGAGAGTTAATAAATCGGTCTGAAGTTCCATCTCGCCTTTGGTTGTACGAAAGTTCAAGTGCGGGATTTTCTCACATAGTTATACCTCTCGTCAGGCTCTTTGTTTACCTCAGTCTCCATGAATGAAAGCATTCTCATGTCCACCATCACACTGATCGGGTGTGTGATAATCTCACGATCAGTGACAGGGTGGCAGTTCACATCCTGGGTGGCTACAATCGAAGCGCTAGATTGTTTTCTATAATCAACAATCTGTCTATTCACAAGTCCCTAAAAAAAGGCTTCTGAAATCAAGAACCAATTTAAAGATAAGATGTTGCAAAATTCTACGTTCACTGGAACGGAAAATTGTTATCAGCAACCAATAAAATCGTGGTGCAAATACTGCAGGTGATTCTTTTAACTGTGATAATTGGCAATTTCTTGGAGCGTATTTATTGCGATCTGTGACTGGAGAAGAACAGGCTACAGCTCTACACTAAACTCTCTCTGCATGGTGTTTACAGTCCTATCTTAGTTTTTGACAAAGCAGGGCCAAATACAGTATGTTTTCAAGATGCGTAAGTTTGAAGTGAAAACTTTTTTGGATAAAAGCCCTGCTTTATTTACATCCCATAGGAAATCATTGTAAAATGTGTCTTTGATGAAAAGATGAACTGTAAAGAACAAGTGTGATTAGAACAATCTTTTAAAAGGATTTCAGAATGTTTGATCTGCAGTCGATGTTAAAAAATTCCAAAAGAGCAATTCAGTTCTGTAACACTAGCCAGTATTCAAATTTGTTTGTTTCTTTTCGTGGATGATTTAATTTTCAATTCTATGTGACTTCACAATGCCGGTTTTTGCGATGGATCATGAATTATTAAAATGTATACAGCTGCAGTGGTTTGACATAAATATGTTACCACCGAATACACAAACCATTGCATTGTCTAATATCGTTTGTGAACACCGTTGGCATTCAGAACAGCTTCCAGCCATTTCTAAATCGATAAATATGAGTCCTGCATGGTATCATACCATTCTTCCTGCTAAATAGTGGAACGTTCAGGTAACTATGATGGGCGTAGATAGCGATCAGGCACCCTTCTCTCCAAAGTAGACCAGAAAGGCTAAATTATATTGAGATCTGGTGACTGTGTTGGCCAGAAGAGCTGCGACAGTTAATACTCGTGCTCACAAAACCAGTCGTGTATGATGTCTCAGATCTCAGATTCAAGATAAATAAAAAAACCAGCTGACAAACAAAAGCTGAACGAAGCGAAAATGAGCGTAAGAAGAGCAATAAGAGTAGCGTTCAATGAGTTTGAAAGTAAGGCGTTGTCAACCGACCTGAGTAACAACATTAAGAGATTTTGGTCGTATGTAAAATCAGTAAGTGAGTCAAAATCATCTATTCATTCTCTCAGCGACCACACCGGCACCGAAACGGAAGATAACAGAGAGAAGGCCGAAATACTGAATTTGGTCTTCCGAAGTTGTTTCACCGCAGAAGATCGTTACACTGTCTCTCCTTTCAATCGTCGTGCGAACGTCGAAATGGCAGGTATCGAAATAACAGATCGCGAAACTGAAAAGCAGCTACAATCGCTAAGTAGTGGAAAGGCTTCGGGACCAGATGAGATACCTATAAGATTCTATAAAGATTATTCGAATGAACTTGCTCACTTTCTAGCAGAATTTTATCGTAGATCACTTGATTAACGAACGGTACCTAGCGACTTGAAAAAAGGGCAGGTCATTCCCGTCTTCAATATAGGCCATGAGACAGTTCCACAGAATTTTATAGACCTATATCGTTGAAATCAATCTGTTGTAGAATTATGGAACATGTTTTATGCTCAAGAATTATGACGTTCTTGGAAAATGAACAGCTCCTCTATAAAAATCAACATGTATTCCGCAAACAGAGATCCTGCGAAACTCAGCTTGCTCTGTTCCTCCATGAGATCCACAGCGCAGTGGAAAACGGCGCTCCGGCTGGTGCCGTGTTCCTTGATTTCAGTAAGGCATTTGACACCGTCCCGCAAAGCCGTTTAATGAAAAAAATATGAGCTTACGGAGTATCGGAGCAAACCTACGATTGGATTCAAGACTTTCTTGCAGACAGAACTCAACACGTCGCTCTTAACGGAACTAAATCGATTGATGTAAAGGTAATATGCGGAGTACCAGAGGCAAGAGTGATAGGACCGTTGCTGCTCCAATATATATAACTGACCAAGTAAAGTTTCGGATGCGCTTCAAGGCTATTCGCAGATGATGCAGTTGTTTATACCAAAGCAGCAACGCCAGAAGATAGTAAGAATTCGCAGAACGACCTGCAGAGAATTGATGAATGGTGCAGATTCTAGCAGTTGACCCTGAACGTAAATAAATGTAACCTATTGCGCCTACATACGAAAAGATATCCACTGCTGTACAGCTACACTATTGATGAAAAAGAGTTGGAGACAGCGTCTGCCATGAAATATCCAGGCGTGACTATCCAGAGCGACCTTAAGTGGAATGACCATATAAAACAGATTGTGGGAAAAGCAGACACAAGACTCAGATTCATCGGAAGAATCTTAAGGAAATGTAGCTCATCCACGAAAGGAGTGGCTTATAAGGCGTTTGTTCGCCCGATTCTAGAATACTGTTCATTTGTCTGTGATCCTTATCGGGTAGGACTGATAGAAAAGATCGAACGAAGAGCGGCGCGTTTCGTCACGGGTTCGTTTAGCTGGCCAGGGAGCGTTACGGAGATGCTAAACAAACTCCACTTGCAGACGTTACAAGAGAGATGTTGTGCATCACAGATTTACTATTGAAATTTCGGGGCAGCACTTTTCAGGAGGAGTCAGACAATATATTACTTCCTCCCAGATACATCTCGCGTATTGACCAGGAGGAGAAAATTCGAGAAATTGCAGCCAATACACAGGCTTACTGGCATTCTTCCCACGCACTATTCGCGACTGGAACAGGCTTCGAGGGATCAGATAGTGGTACCGAAAGTACCCTCCGCTACACACCATTAGCTGGCTTGCGGAGTATGATGTAGATGTAGATGATGCGAGCTGAGTGAGCACGGGCCCTCTGTCTTAGAACACAGCTTCACCATTGGGACCAGATGTGGTACTACCGGTTACGTAATCCTTGGCAGTAATGTGACTTTGGAGAGTGTCTTTGAGCGCCCTGGAATACCACGATGTGGTTGCCAAAATCATCACCGAACTTCAGCACTCTTGGAAGATAAACATGACGAGAGGCAGGAAAAAAGGTGAAACGACTAATCCGATCAGATGACTTTCTTCCACTCCAGGTTTTATGGCTTCGGCAACACGTTTCTCTGTTACGTGCATGTGTATCACTGGTGAGTTGTTTTGAAATTCCAGTTCGCCCTGCAATTCCTTGTTTCAGGAGCTCTCTTTGTGCCGTTTTCGTGCTGACATGATTCTCGAGTGTGACATTATGTTTTTCAGTGACTTTTGCAGCTGATTTTTTGCCGCAATAGTCTTCAGTCAACGTCCGTCACAATCACTAAACACTCTGTTTCGTTCGTGTTATGCCTTAGTTGATGTTTTTCAGGTTTCTCTGTATGCGGTATAGATCTTCGATACGGTGCCTCTTGAAACTCTACATCATTCTCCTCTCTCTATCTTGGCTAAGGGGACACTAACCATACCAGCACCAACAATTTGCCCACGCTATGTATCATTTATCTCTCACATAGTGCACTCACAAGTACATAGAAACTCTTCTGACCACAACTGACACTTGCAACACATTTAGAACATTCCACATCTGCATTTGTGGACAAACACAGCAAAGCAACCTGCAGACTCGGTTAGCACCTGCACTTTTGTTCAAGCATGAACTTCTCACGGTGTGCCCATATTTTTGAACAACCACTGTATGGGACAAAGGTTACTCACTGTTAAAAAATAGCAATACTTCACTTTATTCCAGTCACATCGACTGCAGGTCAGCACTGGAAGACGCCAAGCAACATTAGCCAGGGACCCTCGCACCCTGCATTACTTGCTCGACAGTCCCAGCACACAAAGTAGTCCCCAAAAATGACAAAAAAGTTTATAGATATCACGCATTAAGGCATTATAAAACTAATTACGATGGTTTTAAATGTTAAATTTAAATGTTCTTAATAAAATGTAAATATTTTATTGTGTGCAATGTAAATATTTTCACAAGGCCTCAGGCCTCATATTTCCTGCAGTAACGAGTGACGTGCGCAACAAGTATACAGAGCAATAATAAGGGATGTGGCGGAACAGACTTAACGCTATGCACTGAGGTAACAAGATCTCATGGGGTTCATCCTAATGTCGTATCGGACCTTCTTTTGCCCATTGCAACTCAACCTGGTATGGACTCAACAATTCGTTGGAGGTCCTCTGCAGAGAAACTGAGCCATGGTGCCTTTATAACAGTCCATAGTTGCGAAAGGGTTACCAGAGTAGGATTTTGCACCTGAACCAGCCACTCGACTATGTCCCATCATCATTCGATGGGACTCATGTTGGGTGATCTGGACAGCCAGACCAATTGCTCTAACTATCTAGAATGTTCTTCAAATCAGTCGCAATGGTTGTAGTACGGTGACATGGAACATTGCCATCCTAAAAATTCCATTGTTGTTTGGCAACACTAGTCCATGAATGGCTCCAAGAAGCTGAACATAACCATTTCCAGTCAATAATTGGTTAATTCCATGTAAACGCAGGCTACAGCATCATGGAGCCACCACCGGCTTGCGCAGTGACTTGTTGATAACTTGTTTTGCAAGGCTTCGTGGGATCAGCTCTAAACTCAGCTTTACCAACTGAAATCAGGACTCGCCTGACCAGGTTTTCCAGTCGTGTAGCGTGCAACTGATTTGGTCATGAGATCAAGAGAGGCTCTGCAATTTATGTCGTACTGTTAGCAAAGATCGTCTGCTGCCGTGGCCAGTCGATCCATTTTGTATGTTCTGGGACAGTAGGACAATTTTATAAAAAATAGAAAAAGTCGCTTGTGACTGCATCACTCACGATTTTCTTATTTTTACAACATAGTCCTATTCCCCCAGAACAAACAAAATGGTTCTACTGTCTCTTTTACCTAATAATAATATAATAATAATAAGTTCGTACAGAAGCCTTTGCGAAGTACAGTTCAAATAAAAATGAGAAAACTCTTCAAAACTTTTTAGAAACACGGAAACTTTCAAATAAACTTATTAGACAAGAGAAGAGAAAGTATGTAACTCAGCAACTGGAATCAATAGAAGCAGATTTTAAAAATTATAATACGCATGGATTCTACAAAACTTTTGCAAACCAAATTAAAGGGTATATCCCTCAAAATGTCTGTTTTCGGAAATCAGATGGGAATCTGGCACTAAGCGACGAAGAAAACTGTGAAGAATTAGCCAAATATTTTGAAACGCTACTAAACTGTCCAGAACCAACAGAAGCTCTTTCAATATCCAGCACTAAAGCCCCGCAACAGCAAGACTCTGTACCGCCAACTGAAGAAGAAATTATCAAACACATAAACAAACTCAAAAATAACAAAGCATCAGGAGAAGATGGAATTGTAGCCGAATTTCTCAAAAGTCTAGGGTCTAACTCAAGAAATGAGCTAGTTAAAATTATTCAAAACATATGGGTTACTGAAGAAATACCAGAAGATTGGAAATGTGCCCTAATACATCCGTTACATAAAAAAGGGGATAAATCGGATGTGAACAACTATAGAGGAATCTCCTTACTTGCCGTCACATACAAGATATTATCAGCTTGTCTTCTTGAAAGAACACAAATACTGCTAGAACCCAAAATCTCAGATTTCCAAGCTGGTTTCAGACCAAACAGATCATGTCCAGAACAAATTTTAAACTTGAAATTGATTACAAGGATGAGACAAATGCGAAGGAAGCCTACAGTATATGTCTTTGTCGACTTTAAAAAGGCATATGATTCAATTCACAGACCCACACTATTTAAAATTCTTGAAGAACAAGGACTGGATAAGAAGACACGGAACATCATAGAGCAGACATTAACAAATACAAAATGCAAAGTGAAATTCATGGGAAAACTTTCAAAATCATTTGAGATAAAAACTGGGGTTAGACAAGGTGATGGATTATCACCTCTGTTATTTAACTTAGTTCTGGATAGAGTCATGGCAGAATGGGAAAAAGAACTCAAAAAAGAAAAGTACTGGAAACCAATATCACTGGGAACCAAAAAAGATGACCTACAAATCCCCTACTTAGCCTACGCAGACGATCTTGCAATAATGGCAGATTCTAGTGAAATGGCAGTCAAACAGATAGAAACCTTAAAAGAGTGTGCAGGAAAAGTTGGCCTACAAATATCTTTTGAGAAAACGGTGTTTACAACAACAAATCTAGAAATTTCTAAGTTACAAACCAAATATGGAGAAATTAAGAGGGTACCATACTTTAAATATTTAGGAGAGATAATTTCTGAAAAATACTCACAACAAGAAAGAATATTAAAAGCTCGTAGGGGTCTAGGGCTGGTCCAAAACATTTACAATAAAAAATGTCTATCTATAAATACAAAAATTAAACATTATAAGTCAGTAATTAAACCAATAATGCTATATGCCAGCGAAACCTTGACACTTAAAAGAAAAACAGATATGGAAAACCTGAAGAAAGAGGAAAGGAAAATCATTAGGAAAATTCTGGGACCAAGATGGACAAAAGAGGGGTATAGATTACAGAAAAATTCTAAAATTGAAGAATAATCTAATATAGAGATAGACATGAGGAAGAGGCGTCTAAAATTCTATGGCCACATAATGAGACTTCCCGATCACAGACTTACAAAAAGAATAGTAAGATACGTAGCATCCCTTGTTAATGCAGGAGAATGGATCAAAAATGTAAAGAAAGATCTGGAATTAGCCAACATTACTACTGAAGACATGAACAAAAGAAACAATTTCAAACTTAAAGTTCACAAATGGGAGGTCAAACCAGAGACAAAAGCGCCGAGAACTGGAACAAAATGGAGCGAAGAAAGAAAAGCTGAATTCTCGCAAAGAATGAAGACCTGGTGGGCAAACAAGAAGAATAAGAAGCCCCAGAAGTGAACCATCTTTACTTAGCGTCTTCCATGTTGGGAGCTTCACGACTAATAATAATAATAATAATAATAATAATAATAATAATAATAACTATAATAAAAAATCATTTATTTTACATACATTTCCCATAGTTGAATGTAATGTAATTAAATAAATTAGAGGATTAGCTATCATTTTTAAAAACAATATTTAAAAAAGACATTTTTTCCATCATTTTTGTAGTCCCAAAAATTGTCCTATTTTTTACTTTTGTGAAAAACGCGTTTTTTTTAAATTATTTTCGAAACAAATTTTTAAAAAAGCATTTTTATAACTTTTTCTTAGCCCCAAATATGTACTATTTTTTACTTTCGAGAAAAACTCATTTTTTAAAAAGAATAAGTATAAAAAAGCATTTTTACAACTTTTTCTTAGCCCCAAAAATTGTCCTATTTTTTACTTTTTGAAAAACGTGTTTTTCTTAATTATATCAGAGTGTCTGAAATATGGTGGTGACAAAATTGTGAAACTGATAACACAGCTCTTCAACAAAATGATACATGGAGATTCAATACCTAACGAGATGAAGCTAGGTTACATTAACACAATATTTAAGAAAGGGGATCGCAAAATTTGTTCAAACTATCGAGGAATTTGTGTTACAAACACATTAATGAGGATTGTTGCGAAAGTAATTAAAAACAAACTGGAAAAAAATTTTAGAACCCAGAAGAAGAATGTGGATTCACGGCTGGGAGATCATGTGTAGACCATATTTTCACATTACGACAGATTTTGGAGAAACATAAGGAAAAATCAAAAAATATGGGATTAATTTTCATGGATCTAGAAAAAGCGTATGATACTGTTCCAAGAAAATTACTTTGGAGAGCACTACATGTGGCAAACATAAATCCTTCCTCGATTAAAATAATACAACAGATGTATAAAGATAACATTTGCCAACTGAAAGTTGGTAATAAACTTTCATAGAAATTTAGAACAAGCAAAGGCCTTTTACAGGGCTGTCCCATGTCACCATCATTATTTAAAATCTATACAGATATTAGCCTTAGAACATGGTCTCGTAAATTTAATAGTATGGGATTAGAAATAAGAGATGGAGTTTACCTACATCATTTATTATTTGCTGATGATCAAGCAGTCGTAGCACAAGATGGGGAGGATGCTAACTACGAAGTGCATTCGAGTTCTAAGGCCTCCGATTTTTTTTTCTAATTAACTACTCACCCAAAATCGATGAAACTGGCGTTACTTCTCGACGTAATCGCCCTGCAGACGTACACATTTTTCACAACGCTGACGCCATGATTCCATGGCAGCGGTGAAAGATTCTTTAGGAGTCTGTTTTGACCACTGGAAAATCACTGAGGCAATAGCAGCACGGCTGGTGAATGTGCGGCCACGGAGAGTGTCTTTCATTGTTGGAAAAAGCCAAAAGTCACTAGGAGCCAGGTCAGGTGAGTAGGGAGCATGAGGAATCACTTCAAAGTTGTGATCACGAAGAAACTGTTGCGTAACGTTAGCTCGATGTGCGGGTGCATTGTCTTGGTGAAACAGCACACGCGCAGCCCTTCCTGGACGTTTTTGTTGCAGTGCAGGAAGGAATTTGTTCTTCAAAACATTTTCGTAGGATGCACCTGTTACCGTAGTGCCCTTTGGAACGCAATGGGTAAGGATTACGCCCTCGCTGTCCCAGAACATGGACACCATCATTTTTTCAGCGCTGGCGGTTACCCGAAATTTGTTCGGTGGCGGTGAATCTGTGTGCTTCCATTGAGCTGACTGGCGCTTTGTTTCTGGATTGAAAAATGGCATCCACGTCTCATCCATTGTCACAACCGACGAAAAGAAAGTCCCATTCATGCTGTCGTTGTGCGTCAACATTGCTAGGCAACATGCCACACGGGCAGCCATGTGGTCGTCCGCCAGCATTCGTGGCACCCACCTGGATGACACTTTCCGCATTTTCAGGTCGTCATGCAGGATTGTGTGCACAGAACCCACAGAAATGCCAACTCTGGAGGCGATCTGTTCAACAGTTATTCGGCGATCCCCCAAAACAATTCTCTCCACTTTCTCGATCATGTCGTCAGACTGGCTTGTGCGAGCCCGAGGTTGTTTCAGTTTGTTGTCACACGATGTTCTGCCTTCATTAAACTATCGCACCCACGAACGCACTTTCGACACATCCATAACTCCATCACAACATGTCTCCTTCAACTGTCGATGAATTTCAATTGGTTTCACACCACGCAAATTCAGAAAACGAATGATTGCACACTGTTCAAGTAAGGAAAACGTCGTAATTTTAAGTATATAAAACAGTTCTCATTCTCGCTGCTGGCGGTAAAATTCCATCTGCCGTACGGTGCTGCCATCTCTGGGACGTATTGACAATGAACGCGGCCTCATTTTAAAACACAAGCGCATGTTTCTATCTTTATCCAGACCAGAGAAAAAAAATCGGAGGCCTTAGAACTTGAATGAACCTTGTATATGTGCAATCAACTAGCAGTAGCACACAAAACTTGGGATTTGAAGATTAATTACCAAAAAAACATAACACTTGACTAATGAATCAGATGAACTATACATTGAAGGAAAAAAATCAAAAAGGTAAATACTTTCGGTTATTTGGGATCCATTTTAGAAATCGAGGGAAAATCAGAGTCAGAAATCAATAAAAGAATTAGTAGTGGACGGAGGGTCATTGGGATGCTTAACTCAGTCTTATGGAGCAGGAATGTAATGAGCAGAAGAAAAAAATTAATATACAAATCCATATTAGAGACTGTGGGTCTGTATGGAACAGAGACCTGGACAATTAATATGAAGCACATTAAAAAATTACAAGCTCTAGAGATGGACTTTTGGAGAAGATCGGTAAGAATCTCTAGGAAAGAAAAGGAACACCGAAATAAGAAGGAGAATGGAAATAAAAGAAAGAATATATGACGTAATGGATAGGAAGAAATTACAGTGGTACGGGCACGTACGACGAATGGAGAAAACCAGAATACCAAAATTGATACTGGAGTGGGAACCGGAGGGGAGAAGAAGAAGACGACGACCTATGACCACCTGGCTCCAAAATGTACAGCACACAATGAGGAGAATAGGCACAGAGGAAGAAGACACACAAGATCGAAACACCTGGAGGAATATTTTGAGAATATAGTTTAAGAACCTTTATTGTTTGTATTGTAATTTCCAAGTAAATTATTATGTTGGAGATAAGCCTCTGTAATGAGGAAAAGCTCAAATAATAATAAAATAATAAAAATATGAGATAGGTAAGAAAATTACTTTGCTTTCAGCTACCCAGTTTCAACTACTTTTTGAATGTAAGTAAAATTAATGAAAATGTATTAATTAAAACAAAAGTAAATTATATTTCAAATTTTATTGATTTTAAAAAACTACAAAACAAACCCACAATGTCCTAAACATATTTTTCTGTTTTTCGGGCTCCTCTGCCCCTATGTACACAGCACTACACGAAGACTAAGTTCTTAATTAACAGAACCTTTCCTTTATTTGGGCTGTTTTTAAGTACAAAGGCGAGTGTCTTGGATGTTTTAGCCAAATGGCTAGCACTCTCCACACAAATACACTACAATGACCGTTGATATGTGCACTCTCATTGGGTCACGATTGTGTGAAGTTTGGCTGAAGTAAGGGAGCTTGATGAATGTATATATTGTTGGAGTTCTACTGACAAAGCATCTTCTAAAAATCAACTTCTTCATCAATTTATTTCAGGCTCAAATTCATTATTTTCTTAACATTATTCCATTTTAAAATTGGGGAACAAGCGTGAACAATTGATGAATGGGATTATGAACAACAAAATTATAAAGAAAAACAGAGAAAATTATATCTAAAGTAAAGTTGATAGAAGTTAGAATCTAGTTAGTTCAGACTAATGCTTACAGATGTCTCTCTAAGTACAGTTTGATAATATGAAATGAAGTACAGTTTCATACATGCAAAATGTATCTACCATGACTCAGCACTTTTGGACTTCTGATTTTCTGTTTAATTTCAAGACTACGTAAATTCGCTTCATACCGTAACTTTTTTAGTTTTATAGATATTTGAATTCTGATTGCGTTTTTGGTTAGGTCCTTTTCCCTTAAAAGGCGATACCCGTAATACACGGAAGTAAGTTGGGTTGCATAACTCACAGGGGGCAAGGGACAAAATTTATTTTGTTAATTTCTCAGTCAAATATTAAACGATTTTAAAAATTCAAAATGCTAACATAATCTACATGAAAAGAGCTATCCAGAAAAGATATAATTAAATAAATCAGAAATCATTTAATAAGAACAATAGTGAAATTTTCAATTTTTATTATTTCTATCTCTCTTAAAATGTTTCAGAAATGTGTATAAGCATGAAGTTAACACTCTTATAAATTTTTTAAGTTTTTCATTCATTTATATAAAAGCAAATACTAAAAATAAAAATTTTCAGTAAGTATTCTATGTTGTGCAACATATGTAAGATTCTTTTTACCGTACATAATTACACAAGCAAGTGTATCATTTGGAATTTTATCATTAAAAGTTGCACAAAGTTTCATAGTAGTTTTCTGTGTAGTTACAACAGTGTTTCTGCATGTCATATTGATTACATAATTTGGATAATTAATTATAGAGCTAAATGGATTAATATCAATATCTGATTTTAGTAAAGAAATTCTTTTCAAATCTAAAAGTACATCATATGCTTTAAGGAAATTATTTGGCGGATAAATACTTCACTTTTCTTTAGGAATAACTTCATTTCTGCCATTTTTAAAAATATATTCTGTAGTTTAACATGATCAAATAATGAAGAATCAACTAATTGATTATTTTTACTGTTTGTCTGAAATACAACAAAACCAAAATAAGGCAAAAAATGTGAAAAAATTGCAAAGAAATATAATGAGAAGATTGCTACTTTCATTGAAAATAGTGATGAAAATATTCCATTAGATGAATGTGAAAATAATTCAATTGTGGTATTTGCTGATTTCATTCTTGAAAACCAGGATATAGTTAGAGAATATTTTACTAGGGGAAGATAAAAAGTTATAGAATGCTTTTATTTAGCTCCAACTTATTCAAAAATACCAAAACGTTTAGTTAGAGATAACTCAAATTTTTTAAATATTTTTAGACAAGATGATACAAATCTAAATCCCATTTACCAGGAGCTTGTTGGTGGAGATTTAAAGTTTAATAATTTTCAGGAAATGTGTAGTAAATGTTAAAATAATCACCAATTCAACCATTAAAAGATTTGTCTGAAGATAATATTTCTAGAAAATATGATTATACATTAAGTGAATCACAAATTAAAGATATATTTAATAAATATGAACAAGAGAAAAAATTAAGGAAAACAACAGAAGAAACGCAACCTGATAATGCCACAAACATTAAAGAGGTACAGTATGATAATGTTAATGTTGATGAAGCACAAGCACTTGTTGGTAAAAAATGTTAATAAATACAAGTGAAAGAATGTTAAACTATAGTAATCATAGTGAAGATCCAACTTTTGGATTAAAACCTGTTGGAACAATTAAATTTGTTGGTAAATTACCTGTATTATTTAATGTTGATAGGTTAAATTTGGTGCAAAAGAATATGAAGGTACAGATGGATTAATGAGTCTTTAACTAAAAAACAGATTGCTATAGATTATTTAAATGAAAAGTTTAATTCTCTTGATTTATCAAATTATGGAGATTTATTATATCGTTCACGAGCACTATATTCTGAAAGTAATCCAAATAAAATGAAATCAAGTAGAGGTAAAAAAATATTATGAACTGATAAAAGAAATCGTTAATCTATATTTTCCAAAGGATATCAACTACCATCATTAGACTCTGCATCAACAAGTGAACCAGATGTTGCTTTGGATATGGTTTAGTTAATAAATAGACAGATAAAGCAATTGAATGTGTTTGGATGAATGATGTTACTCAATTAATTGATAGATTAGCAGTATATCATGGTGACGAATTAGTGGAAATAAGAATTATCACAATGAAAAAGTTAGTATTGCAAAAATGTTAACAAATAAATTTAATTATTTTATAATTGATAACCCAGAAGGAATTCCATATTTAATTAGAACTTTAAATAATCTTACACGTACACTTTGGAAAAGTGATAGATATGGAAAAGGATTAGTAAACACTTTAATTAACATATTACCATTTGAAATGCATCTTTGTGGTTATCGATTTTGTGGTCCAGGAACGAAGTTAGAAGAAATATTAGCTAGAGGAGATGAAGGAATATTTCAATGAGATGAAGCTTGTAAAAAACATGATACTGCTTACAGAGATAATAAAGATATAGAAAAAAGACATATAACTGATAAAGAACTTCAATTATCTGCAAAAGAAAGAATGCATGAAAATGATGCTTCATTTGGTGAAGAAGTTGCAGCAACAGCAAGTAGAGGAATAATGTATGGAAAACGAAATTCGGTATGGGAATTAATGTTGATGAAAATGGTTGGGGATTATAAATTTAAAATCTTTACTAAATTTTTAACTATATAAATGAATAACTATACAATTGGTTATACTTTACTACCTAGTGGCTCAACAAAACCAAAATAAATTAAATTAAAATTAAATAATGAACCATTAAATGCAATTGAACCATTTTTAACATATGTTCAAAAAAGAAAGAAATAAAAAAGGTACGTGGAAATTTACTACTACATTAGGTATTACTGTAGTTAAAAAAATGATGGTACAGGACTAAAGAACATGAAGGCAGATTTATACCATTATTATTAGCTGCATTACCTTATTTAGCAACAATTGGTTGTTTAGCTGGTGGATCTGCATCAATTGCAAATGTAGTCATAAATAAGAAGAAAGCTGATTAAGAATTAGAGGAACAAAAAAGACATAATTTTGAAATGGAAAAGAAAACTGGTTATGGAATGAAGAAAACAAAACAAAATCACAATAAGTAATTGATGACTATGCAAACACATTAAGTAATTGTGATATAGAAGAACTTACTAAACAATTAAGAATTAAACACTTTTGTGACCTATACATGATTGTTGAATTACCAAATAAACATTTTAAAATTGGATGTGGGAAAATTAATTTAGATGTATCTGATAATTCTGGTACCAATGGATATGTTTGATGAAAAAAATTTTAAAAAATAAGTTTTCGATTCGTTTGGTGGCAATATACCAAAACAACTATTTTGTAA
Organism: Schistocerca cancellata; assembly: GCF_023864275.1. NCBI lineage: Eukaryota > Metazoa > Arthropoda > Insecta > Orthoptera > Acrididae > Schistocerca > Schistocerca cancellata. The sequence continues at coordinate 278,803,791 of NC_064628.1, forward strand.
ACTATTTAGGAAAAAATGAACCACACCACAATACAGAAAGAATACAAAATTTTGATGAAGTAATATGTGGTCATTTATGTTTATTTGTTTTAAAATTGCTTTGTGAGAATTATCATTTCAATGCTGTTTTAGATTCAATAAATGGACATTTTTGGACATAAGATATATCTAATTAAACAAAATTAACAAGTACATAACACATTCACATTTGATGTAGAAAAAATTGAAAACATGATTAAACAATTTGATCCAAAGATTACTAATGAAATTAAACATGTTAAAAAAGAATTTAATGCTACTTTTAAAGTAACTAAAGGCTATATTGGTTTTAGAGGTAGAAGACGTGGTAACATAAATGATCCAATTGATTTAAAAGATGTAGTTTACAAACAATACTAAGAATAAGAATATGTTACAGAACGGGAATACATAAGCTTTCTAACACATTTTAAGAATTATGTTAATAAAGAAGATTATGACAAGATTCTTTTAGAATTAAACCAAAGAAATGGTATTATAGACATTATTATGGCGCATAATAATAAAGAAATAAACAATATGAAAAACACCTTATTAATACTTTAAATAAAAGTGATTCAGTAGAAAGTAATGTTATATCATTAGAATCATAAATTTAAAAAAGTAGGTAAAGATCTAGAAGTATTAGAAAAATTAGATTAATTTTCACTTTATTATATTTTTAACGTATATAAATGGAAAATCATACTTCACATGATTATCATATTTATTGTTTAAAGTGTAAAGAGTTTACTGAAACACATAATCCACTTTGAGTAACAATTAAAAAAAGAAGACAAAGAATTGGAGGGCTTTGTGCAATATGTATAAGTAAAAAGAGTAAATTTGTTAAAAAAATTTGTAAATGGTGAATAATAATAATATTCATGAGGAAATAATTAATGAATCACATAAACCAATTAGAAAGAATTTTAAAAGAAGAATTGTTGTTTCTTTTAATATAGATGATTTATGGCAAGCTGATCTAGTAGAGATGGATTCTGGAAATTTAAAAGGAATTTCTAAGATAACAAAGGTTATAAATATATATTAACAATAATTGATGATTTTCTTAAATTATGCATTTGCTGTTCCTATCTAAGAACAGTTTAACAGAACACTTAAAGAAAAGATGTGGAACAAATTTGCTTTACAAGGAAATTATAAATGGATAAATTTAGTTAAAGATTTAATTGATGAATACAGTAACACAAAACATCCTACAGTAAGAATGAAACGAGTAGAAGCAAATGAAAAAATTTAAAAATAATTAACATTGTATCTAGTGAGCAAGCTAAATTTAAAAAAGGTGATAAAGTGAGTATTAATAAACTTAAAGGTCTTTTCGATACAGGATATACAGCTAATGGGTGAACAGAAATATTTGAAATTGAAAATATAATTTATTGTAATCCAGTGACATAAATTAAAAGATATAATAAGGAAATTTTTATGAACAAGAACTACAGGAAACTAAATATCCAGATGTATACTTAGCTAAAAACGTTTTAAGAAAGAAAGGCGATAAAGTCTATGTTAAAAGGTTAGATTTTGATAATTCACATAAAAGTTGGGTGAGTAAAGATAAAGTAATTTTATAGTAGTTCTGTTTGATGAGCGACTGCATCAAGCACTTCAATTTCATTAATAAATTGTTCTTGTGTATAGTTATCCAAAATATTGAAATAGTTCAGATGACAGACAATCCTTAAATTTTCTTTCATTCTTTGAAACAGATTTATTGAATTAGGATTATAATTCAACCTTAAAATTTCTTCACAATTTGGAGGTCTATCTTCGATTTTATATAGTTGTTTCTGTAAATTTTTCATTGTTCTAATGACATAATAGTCATATTCACATTCTTACACAATTAATTTTAAGTGAATGTTGGTCTTAAACAGTCATCCTTTTTTTATGAACTACTTGTGGTAATAAACTATTTATTTTTCATTTCTTTTACTTATTATTTCTGAAGCAATATTAACTGTTTTATCTTAAATTTTGTGAATGATCATCTTTCATTTTAATTCTATCATCTTTAATTGAATTATTTCTGAATTTAATTTATTCAATTTTTGTTTTTGTTGTATACAATTATCTTTGTCTTTTATTTGATATTTATAAGCATCAATCATCAATTTTCTAATCTTATATCACCATTGATGGTAAAACTTCATGAGTAACTCATCTTTTAAATTGTTTAGCTTCACTTCTTTAGAAGGTAAAATTATTCAATGTAATCCTGATTCATTGATAAACATAGTATTTTTTGTTTTTTAAATGGGTGCTATAAGATAGCAGGCTTTGTTCTAATAAATTTTTAATGCAATTCGAACATCAACATCAACATTTACCCTAACAGCTTGTTGTCGATTAATCTATTCTAAAATCTAAGCAACATCTTTTGATATAAACCACAGATTATTTTCTTCATCAATATCCATTAAAACATGCTTATTGTTGTAAGTAAGCTTGTTGTTGAACAGATCTACAAGCAATTACATTTAAGAGAAATACTTTTTATTAGTTTGCAAAAAATAAATAGTACCTGAAATTCGCAGTGTGTATTTATGATTAAGTTAAATAGGTGAATTAAACTTTTTCATAAAGCTAATAAAAATTATTTCTTATAAATGGAGAACAGAAACGAAATGCAAACTAAACTAAAAGAAACTTAAGTACTAATTGATGTATGTGAAAAGATAATGATAGCCCTATTTGGTTAAGTTATGACAATAATAATGAATTTGTTAAAACAAATTGCAAGCATATTTATAATAAAGAATGTATTGACAAATGGTGAAAGGAGAAAGAAAATTCCCGCTTTGTAGAAGTATTATTAAAAATAAAGAACCAACATCAGTTGACATAGTGACAACACCTCATTCTTTACTAGTAAATATAATTAAATCATTTGATCAATTGTTTGATTCTTTACCAGTAACTAAAAGCCCTTTTCATCCTTTATTTGACTGAAATCAAAAATTTAGAATCAGGACAGTAAATCTGAAGATTCTTATTTTTAAAATAATTTATATGAATAACTCAAAATTAAAATATAAAAAAAATTAAAATTTACTTATTATAATACTAATAATTTTTTTCTATATAAAAGGTGCATATTCAAGTTCACCAAGATTGTTCGGTGTAAACTACATTTTGGAAATTTTATAATACAGAGGTATTGTTTTTGTGGTCTTCAGTCCTGAGACTGGTTTGATGCAGCTCTCCATGCTACTCCATCCTGTCCAAGCTGCATCATCTCCCAGTACCTACTGCAACCTACATTCTTCTGAATCTGCTTAGTGTATTCATCTCTTAGTCTGCCTCTACGATTTTTACCCTCCACGTTGCCCTCCAATACTAAATTGGTGATCCCTTGATGCCTCAGAACATGTCCTACCAACCGATCACTTCTTCTGGTCAAGTTGTGCCACAAACTTCTCTTCTCCCCAATCCTATTCAATACTTCCTCATTAGTTATGTGATCTACCCATCCAATCTACAGCATTCTTCTGTAGCACCACATTTCGAAAGCTTCTATTCTCTTCTTGTCCAAACTATTTATCGTCCACGTTTCACCTCCATACATGGCTACACTCCATACAAATACTTTCAGAAATGACTTCCTGACACTTAAATCTATACTCAATGTTAACAAATTTGTCTTCTTCAGAAACGCTTTCCTTGCCATTGCCAGTCTACATTTTATATCCTCTCTACTTCGACCATCATCAGTTATTTTGATCCCCAAATAGCAAACCTCCTTTACTACTTTAAGTGTCTCATTTCCTAATCTAATTCCCTCAGCATCACCCGACTTAATTCGACTACATTCCATTATCCTCGTTTTGCTTTTGTTGATGTTCATCTTATATCGTCCTTTCAAGACACTGTCCATTCCATTCAACTGCTCTTCCAATTCCTTTGCTGTCTCTGACAAAATTACAATGTCATCGGCGAACCTCAAAATTTTGATTTCTTCTCCATGGATTTTAATACCTACTCCGAATTTTTCTTTTGTTTCCTTTACTGCTTGCTCAATATACAGATTGAGTAACATTGGGGAGAGGCTACAACCCTGTCTTACTCCCTTCCCAACCACTGCTTCCCTTTCATGTCCCTCGACTCTTACAACTGCCATTTGGTTTCTGTACAAATTGTAAATAGCCTTTCGCTCCCTGTATTTTACCCCTGTCACCTTCAGAATTTGAAAGATAGTATTCCAGTCAACAATGTCAAAAGCTTTCTCTAAGTCTACAAATGCTAGAAACATACATTTGCCTTTCCTTAATCTTTCTTCTAAGGTAAGTCGTAAGGTCAGTATTGCCTCACATGTTCCAGTAGAGTTTTGTCAGGACTGGCTCTCCCAAGGCCGTCTGTAGTTGGAATGTTGTCTATTCCGGGGGCCTTGTTTTGACTCAGGTCTATCAGTGTTCTGTCGAACTCTTCACGCAGTATTGTATCTCCCATTTTATCTTCATTTATATCCTCTTCCATTTCCATAACATTGTCCTCAAGTACATCGCCCTTGTATAGACCCCCTATATACTCCTTCCACCTTTCTGCTTTCCCTTCTTTGCTTAGAACTGGGTTTTCATCTGAGTTCTTGATGTTCATACAAGTGGTTCTCTTATCTCCAAAGGTCTCTTTAATTTTCCTGTAGGCAGTATCTATCTTACCCCTAGTGAGATAAGCCTCTACATCCTTACATTTGTGCTCTAGCCATCCCTGCTTAGCCATTTTGCACATCCTGTCAATCTAATTTTTGAGGCGTTTGTATTCCTTTTTTCCTCAAACAAATTCAATATTTCTTCTGTTACCCAAGGATTTCTACTAGCCCTCGTCTTTTTACCTACTTGATCCTATGCTGCCTTCACTACTTCATCCCTCAAAGCTACCCATTCTTCTTCTACTGTGTTTCTTTCCCCCATTCCTGTCAATTGTTCTCTTACGCTCTCCCTGAAACTCGGTACAACCTCTGGTTCTTTCAGTTTATCCAGGTCCCATCTCCGTAAATTCCCACCTTTTTGCAGTTTCTTCAGTTTTAATCTACAGGTCATAACCAGTAGAATGTGGTCAGAGTCCACATCTGCCCCTGGAAATGTCTTACAATTTAAAACCTGGTTCCTAAATCTCTGTCTTACCATTATATAATCTAACTGATACCTTTTAGTATCTCCAGGGTTCTTCCATGTACACAACCTTCTTTCATGATTCTTAAACCAAGTGTTAGCTATGATTAAGTTGTGCTCTGTGCAAAATTCTATGAGGCGGCTTCCTCTTTCATTTCTTAGCCCCAATCCATATTCACTTACTATGTTTCCTTCTCTCCCTTTTCCTACACTCGAATTCCAGTCACCCATGACTATTAAATTTTTATCTCCCTTCACTACCTGAATAATTTATTGTATTTCATCATACATTTCTTCAATTTCGTCGTCATCTGCAGAGCTAGTTGGCATATAAACTTGTACTACTGTAGTAGGTGTGGGCTTCATATCTATCTTGGCCACAATAACGCATACACTATGCTGTTTGTAGTAGCTTACCTGCATTCCTATTTTCCTATTCAGTATTAAACCTACTCATCCATTACCCCTATTTGATTTTGTGTTCATAAGCCTGTAGTCACCTGACCAGAAGTCTTGTTCCTCCTGCCACCGAACTTCACTAATTCCCATTATATCTAACTTTAACCGATCCATTTCCCTTTTTAAATTTTCTAACCTACCTGCCTGATTAAGGGATCTGACATTCCACACTCCGATCCGTAGAACGCCAGTTTTCTTTCTCCTGAAAATGACGATACAGAGGTATCAATTGATTACTTTACTTTTTCAAAATACACAAAAAATTCTAATAGAACTATATGTAGGCCTTGCTTAAATAAATATCATGTACAAAATTACAATAAAAATCGAATTCCTTGTGTATGTGGAAAAGTGTTGTTAAATTTATTTTAAAGAACATTTAAGGCGAAATCCAAGTGAACGTACGAAAATGGGAAATGAACCTACAATGAATAGTGAAGTAGTTATAACTGATTCCAAAAAGAAATGTAAAATATGTCAAGAAATTAAAGATTTAAATTGCTTTTATATAAATCCATCATATAAAGATAAACAGAATAATAAATCTAAGAAATGTACCTTAGAAAATATTAAGAATAAGAAAGCTTTAACTTTAAATAATAATCCTTTATCATTAATTATCTATACACCTATTAAATCATTATCACTTTATTAATAAAAATAATTTTTGGAAAACTAATGTTTTTTTGTAATAAATAGAAGAACAAATTAATTAATTGTTATACTTAATAGCAAACTAAATAGTAAACTAAATTTTTAAAAGCTAATTGTGAAAAAACTATTTGTTTAAAAACTAATTTATTCTTAGACTAATTCTGTTTTTATTAATTCATTATTAAATAATAATCCTTATCCATCTATTAAATAATTATCATTTTATTAACAATAATAATTTTTACAAATTTACTAAATTTTTTTGTAATAAATAGAAGATCAAAATGGAAAGATACACTGCTGTACAACTAGAACAAATTGCTTATCGAGTAGAACGATATACACTTGCAAAACGTTGTGAATTTTGTCAAGAAAACAATTTACAAAGATATTCAAATTTATGTAAAGTCAATTTAATTTAATTTATTGTTAGTAATCATTCAATTATTATTAGTAATCATCGAAATATTGTTAGAGATAATACACCTGTAGTAAGTAAAAATAATACACCTGAAAATAATACAAATATTGTTAAAAATTATATATCTAAAATAAGTGAAAGTCATGAAATTTATATAACAGAAGTAAGTAAAAATTATAAAAATACTGTTTATATTTATATACCAGAATAAGTGATAATCGAAAAATTTTGTTAAAAATAATACAATCAAAGTAAGTGAAAATCTTTGGTAAGAGTTATCATATTGTGATACAAACCATTAAAAAGAATATTCGAATTTCCACCAGTATATTTGTAAATAAAATACAGAAAAACAATGAAAGATTACTTAGCATTTCCTGACAGATTACAAACTATAAATTTAGAAAACAGTATAGACAGATTTGATCCTAATCATTTCTAAACTGCTGTAAAAACAAAATTTTTGAAAATTATTAAAGACTATTTCAAAGTAAATCATGGTGTAAATATAAATTTTTATTTATATTGTGAATATTAACTACAAACAGAAGAAATAAATGAAAAAGTTCAAGTATTTGGAGTATACTATTTTAACAGAAAAAGATTTAAATAAAAAATTCAAATATGGTAACAGACAATTATTAGAATATATTTCAAATTTTCAAGTGAAAGGATCAGGATGGACATTAAATAGAATTTTTGGTTTACAGTTAGCAATTAATAAATATGTTGCAATAAGAGGTTCATTTGACATAGAAGTAACAGATAAATTTAAAAATAAGAAAGCATTTATTAATGTGAAAAATAATGTAAAAATGTTTTTATGAACTATAAATACACCTTTAGTTCCTGTATATAAACATCCAGAAACAATACTAAAAACTAAAAACGTTGGTCTTGAACTTCATAAAAAAACTTGAAAATAATGAATTTGCTGTACCAGTTGATCATATTCCAACAATAGAAAATATAATTAATGTATTAATATTTATTCGTTTGATAATGAAGATGAAAATTATCAAGTGTATCCATAAAAAATAACAAAATCTAAAAAGGAAAAACATGTAAATCAACTTTATTTCAAGAAAGATAATATTTCACGTTATTGTTATATTAAAAATATATCTACACTTGTATCAAGTCAAATGACTAGAGATTTTAAGTAAAATCTATATGTGATTTATGTTTACTACATTTTTTTAGTAAACAAAAATTAGATAAACAAAGAAAAAATTGCTTAACTAATAAACCATTAAATTATCTATTTACACAAAAGTTTCAATTTGTAATATATGCTGATTTTAAAGTTTACATTTAAAAATGGATACTTGTCAACCAAATCCTGAAACACCAAAACAAGAAGTTGAAGAAATTGGAAGAATTTATTCTGATATTGAAGAAAAGAAACCACTTACAAATGAAGAAAATAAAATACATAATAATTCTAAATTTTGTACATTATGTAAATATTATTATAAAAAATAATAAAATAGTTGGTCATCATGGAAAATATATTGCTCCATTATGTAATAGTTGTAATTCACAACTACAACAACCTGATTTCGTACCTCTATCTACATAATTTATCTGGTTATGATTCTCACCTTTTTGAACAAAAACCTGTTTATGATAATAAAGAAATAGAATTAATACCAAATAATGACAATAAATACCTTAGTTTTAGTAAATATACCAAAAACTTACAATGAGATTTGTTGATACATTTAGATTTATGGCTCCTTCACTTTATAAACATTCATCAAATTTAAAGAAAAATGAGTTTAAAAATATTAAAAAGTATGTTTTTCCAGAATTATTTAACTTAATAATTAGGAAAGGTGTTTATGATTACATGGATTCTTGGAAAAAATGTGAAGAAACATAATTACTGCAATAGATAAATTTTACAATGAATTAAATGATTGTGACATAAGTGATGCAGATTATAAACATGCAAAATTAGTTTGGAAATAATTCTAAATTAAAAATTTTGAGAAAATCATGATTTATATCTTAAAAGTTATCTAATAATGTTAACTGATGTATTTGAAAATTTTTTATCACATGTATAAATATATATAGCTTAGACCCTTCTTCATATTTTACAGCACCAGGTTTATCTTGGGATGCAATGTTAAAAATTACTAATCAAAATCTTAAATTCTTACATTATTATGATATGCTTCTGGTGGTTGAAAAAGGAATAAGAGGAGGAATTTCATAATGTTGTAAGAGACATATAAAAGCAAATAATAAATATTTAAAAGGTTAATAATAAATAAATATAAAATTATATAATGTATCTAGATGCAAACACTTTATATGGTTATGCTATGAACCAATATTTACCATATGGTGGATTTAAATGGGCAGAACCAAATATTTTTAATTGTACAAAAATCAGTTAAATGTCAAACAATAGTCAATATGGATATATATTTGCAGTAGATCTAGAATATCCAAAAGAATTACATGATATATATAAAGATTTCACATTAGTTCCTGAAGGAAAACTATTTAAGATAAAAAGTGTAATTGTGTAGTACATTATAGAAATCTTGAACAATATTTATCTTTAGGAATGAAAAAAATATATATAAACAAAAATATTTATCAACAAAAATATATATAAAATTTTAAAATTTAAGCAATCTGATTGGTTAAAGAAGTATGTAGATCTAAACACACGGTTAAGAATTAAAGCTAAAATGATTTTGATAAAGATTTCTATAAATTAATGAGTAATTCTGTATTTGGTAAAACAATGGAGAATATAAGAAACAGACAAGATACAAAATTAGTTTCTAATAGTAAAATATGTGATAAACTTCTAAACCAAACTTTAAACATAGATCTATATTTTGTGAAAATCTAGCTGTAATCCATATGAATAAAACTAAAATAATTTTTAATAAACCTATTTATGTTGGATTAAGTATACTTGATTTATCAAATGAATTAATGTTGGATTTTCATTACAGAGTTGTTGTTGTTGTTGTTGTGGTCTTCAGTCCTGAGACTGGTTGATGCAGTTCTCCATGCTACTCTATCATGTGCAAGCTTCTTCATCTCCCAGTACATACTGCAACCAACATCCTTTTGAATCTGCTAAGTGTATTCATCTCTTGATCTCCCTCTACGATTTTTACCCTCCGCACTGCCCTCCAGTACTAAATTGTTGATCCCTTGATGCCTCAGAATATGTCCTACCAACAGATCCCTTCTTCCAGACAAGTGGTGCCATAAACTACTCTCCCATTTCATCTTCATCTACATACTCTTCCATTTCCATAGTATTGTCCTCAAGAACATCACCCCTGTATAGACCCTCTAAATACTCCTTCCACCTTTCTGCTTTCCCTTCTTTGCTTAGAACTGTGTTTCCATTTGAACACTTGATATTCATGCAAGTGGTTCTCTTTTCTCCAAAGCTCTCTTTAATTTTCCTGTAGGCAGTATCTATCTTACCCCTCGTGAGATAAGCCTCTACATCCTTACATTTGTCCTCTACCCATCCCTGGTTAGCCATTTTGCACTTCCTGTCGATCTCATTTTTGTGATGTTTGTATTCCTTTTTGCCTGCTTCACTTACTGCATTTTTGTATTTTCTCCTTTTATCAATTAAATTCAGTATCTCATCTGTTACCCAAAAATTTCTACTAGCCCTCGTCTTTTTACCCACTTGATCCTCTGCTGCCTTCACTACTTCGTTCTTCAAAGCTACCCATTCTTCTTCTACTGTATTTCTTTCAGCCATTCCTGTCAATTGTTCCCTTATGATCTCCCTGAAACTCTGTACAATCTCTGGTTCTTTCAGTTTATCCAGATCCCATCTCCTTAAATTCCCACCTTTTTGCAGTTTCTTCAGTTTTAGTTACAGTTCATAACCAATAAATTGTGGTCAGAATCCACATCTGCCCCTGGAAATGTCCTACAATTTAAAACCGGTTCCTAAATCTCTGTCTTACCATTATATAATCTATCGGAAACCAGTCATTATCTCCAGGATTCTTCCATGTATACAACCTTCTTTCATGATTCTTGAACAAAGTGTTAGCTATGGTTAAGTTATGCTCTGTGGAAAATTCTACCAGGTGGCTTCCTCTTTCATTTCCTAGCACCAATCCATATTCACCTACTACGTTTCCTTCTCTTCCTTTTCCTACTGTCGAATTCCAGTCACCCATGACTATTAAATTTTCGTCTCTCTTCACTACCTGAATAATTTCTTTTATCTCATCATATATTTCATCAATTTCTTCATCATCTGCAGAGCTAGTTGGCATATAAACTTGTACTACTGTAGTAGGCGTGGGCTTCGTGTGTATCTTGGCCACAATAATGCATTCACTATGCAGTTTGTAGTAGCTCACCTGCACTGCTATTTTTTAATTCATGATTAAACCTACTCCTGCATTACCCCTATTTGATATTGTATTTATTACCCTGTATTCCCTTACCAAAAGTCTTGTTCCTCCTGCCACTGAATTTCACAAATTCCCACAATATCTAACTTAAACCTATCCATTTCCCTTTGTAAATTTTCTAACCTACCTGCCTGATTAAGGGATCTGACATTACAAGCTCCAATCCATTGAACGCCAGTTTTCTTTCTCCTGATAATGACATCCTCTTGAGGAGTCCTGGCCCGGAGATCTGAATGGGGGACTATTTTACCTCCAGAATATTTTACCCAAGAGGACGCCATCGTCATTTAATCATACAGTAAAGCTGCATGCCCTCGGGAAAAATTATAGAGTTATGAAACCTAAATATGGAGAATATATTGAAGTATGTTATCAAGATACAGATAGTTATATTAACAATATTAAAACCTAAGATTTCTATGAAGATACGAAATCAATGATTGATTATTTTGATACAAGTGATTATCCTACAGATAATATATATGGTATTGCACAAGTAAATAAGAAAGTTGTTAAAAATGAAAGATGAATGTAATGGAAAAATAATGGAAGAGTTTTGCGGTTTAAGAGCAAAGCTGTATGCTTATGAAGTTGGTGATAAAATAGAAAAGAAATCTAAAGGAAGTGAAAAATGTGTTGTTACAAACAAAATAAGTTTGGAAGATTATAAAGACTGTTTATTCAACAATAAAGAACAATACAGAAAATTTAATTTAATTAATAGTGAAAAACATGAAATATATACAACTCAAGTAAACAAGAAAGCACTAAGTCCACATGATAATAAAAGATATGTATTGGAAAATAAATTAGATACAATACCATATGGTCATTACTCATTATTGAAAATCTAATAAATAATTACTATATATAAATCTAATAAAATTTATTCTGTATAAATGGAGACTATAATCAAAAAGCTCAATGATGTTAGTGTCTCGAGAGAGATTAAAAAGATAACTGAACTAGAGATTAATGTTTTAATAATGTTACTGACTGTGAATATTTAAATACTAGATATGGAGAAAAAACTTAATAATGATTTTAAAGTTAGTTTACCAAATAGATCTTACAAATTAATTGATCCTTGGGAACTTGAAGTGATTAAAATGGACAAATGAAAGTGAAATATAAAGGAATAAAGAAACTTACAAATAGAAATAATGAATTTCATGATATAGAGTTCACAATGATTTCATTCCAGATAATTTTGAAATTACAATAATCTAGAGAGGATTTCAGGAAATTTTTAGAGTTAACTGCTTTAGCGAAGCATAATCCCTTGGAGTAACTTTCCGTACTCCAGAGGCTACCTATCATGCAAGATGAATAGCAAAAAGCAATTATTGCTTAGGTGTTTGTGTTTCACCATGAATATTACTTATCACCACAAGAAGGGAACGATGTTCGCAGTATCTGTATTTTCGTGATGAGTTTGAACGACGAAGCATGGTTCACTATCCCTTCAGCAGCCAAAGCACCACATATGAATTTGAGAATTCTATCAAAGCTTTGTAAACATTAGACTGTCGATTGTCATCTCTTGTGTGGATTTATAAAAAGTGAAAAATCCTATACAATACCATTTTCCTGATTCTGTCACCACTGCGTTCTTTAATCCTAATTTGTATGCTGTGAGGCAGAACCATCAGAAAAAAATATTAGAAGGTGCAGGTAGGTGTCGATCGAATTCCAGAAGTCATCAATAATGGGATGAATGGTTTGCTTTTAATAAAACGAGAGCATATTTTACCAAACATGGCATGGATTGGAAATGAAATCCTCTATTTTCATACACACTCTATACTTAGTCGGTAAACTAGAAGTTGTAAATGATCTTGAAGAATGAGGCGTGAAGCTCATGGAGGAATACAATAAACTATTTACAAAAAACGAGAAATTGGAGCAACATGTGCAGCAAGCTGTATAAAAGTTTCAGTGGCATAAAAGGGAGACTTTAGCAACGGATAAGAAAATTTGGTTTTCTCGAATTTTCCTCACAAACATGGTGGTACTACAGATGGAATTAGAGTTAACGCTGAAAATTAATAACCAAGTTGAAAGTAATTAGTTAATTAGCTACTTCCTGGATATATTTTTGAGATGAAAGTGAACTGGGCTTTATGTGAGTTGTGCTTCTTATTCAAATGTAAGGTCCTAGATACAAGACTTCTCTTCCTATCGACCTCAAATTATATACAACTCATTTTTGTTGTAGTTGAATTTAACTAGAGGATAGCACAAGGAAAAAATGAACTTGAAAAATAAAAGCTACCCTCAGTGCATTGACGGAAATCACGTTCCAAATGACTGCGATATGAAGTTGTTCCACGTATTAAAGTGACTTCTGCACCCATGTACATAGGTTAGAAGAATCGCACCCGGGACGATGAGAGTTCATTTCCCTGTCCAGCCGCCATCAGTTAGGTTCTGCTGGATTTGCCTGAATAGTTCAAGGCAAACACTAGTAATGTTCCTCTGAATGGTCGGAGCTTGTGCTCACTCTTTAAAAGGCCGTGGCGAATGCATTTTTCTATGACCCACTGATACGCATTGCTACCATGCATCACTGCGTTATTTATCATAACCGGGCGCACACCACAATCATCAAATTTTTCCTCTACTCCCTATTAATTATAACAGTTTTTTGTTTCTCTGTACCATCTGTATTACACATGCACTTTGCAATTTCTTTCTAATAGGAACTGGGGATACCTTCCTGTGTGCTAGACTTCAGCAAAACTCATGTTGGAAACCAGTTTGTTACGCGTTAATCTCTACAGAGGACGTATAAATAACCCACTGACAAGTTGTGAACTACACCTGTTCCCAAGACAAATCTCGATGTCGTGTGCTACGTTGCTGACTCCTAGAAATCACGATCGACACCGGCACCTCAACTCTCAGCCACATTTGACACTGAGGAACCGTTTCTTTGTTCGGTACAGAGGTGTATTTTCTTCTCCTTTTGCTTTCACGTTATGGCGAATGTTCAGTGTCTCCTGATTGCTCACTCATATCACAATATCGTTTTTCTCTTTCTCAGGCTTAACTATAATACCATACTGGACCATAACATCACTCCCACTTGCTCTATACAGTTATTTGGCTAATATATTAGTACTTTCTTTTCCGTCATATCATTTACAAAGTATAAGTGAATGAAAGGATGTTTTAAACACCACAGCATCGTTACATCACTAGAGATGTAACCTAGTTTGTATTCAGTTTACTTCATTGTCACCTATTTTTTGTAAATTTTGTAAGTTATTCGAATGAATTCATAGTAAATAGCAGAATGCTCATTCCAAAGACAGTTTTGAACACCACATGACTTGAAACTGTCCTGTTTTCTGTGTTTTCTGTTGCATATGAAACAATTAACATAAACATTGGCGGAAGATTATAAAATACTGATTTGAATTACTGGCGCTCTCTATCAAGCCATCATGCACGTATGGAGTACTTATTACGTACTCGTTGGAGGTGAAACTTTCTAAAATATGTGAAAAAATCATATGCTCTTCTAAGAGTTAAACACAAGACATTTGACGAGTATTCTTTCGTATCTTCCGTTCAAAGCGTACTACGAGAGAATAAAACATTGACCTGAATTGTTTCGCTCTGTTCGTAAAGCGCACTGTACGTAGAATAAGAAAGACGTTACAAGGAAAAGTGACCTTCTAACAGACGGAAGAAAGTTAATAACGACAGTGTTATCACTGTTTCTTTAAACTCTGTTGACGAGGAAACACAACGCTAGTTCTGATCATAAAATGCGTAGAGGAACAGTAAATACAGCAACTAACTTCTCAAAAACTTCGATATCTTAGGCGGAACTATTTTCACCTCTAAAATAATCGAAATACTAAAAAGGATTGTGTGTCTAAAACGTTTGCAGAATGACCATGAGGATGTACTACCAATTAAGTTAAAACTTCTACTGAGAGTCTTCTTACTATTGTATTAAAACAGAAATAGTAAACTATGAATACTTTTAAGAGATGCTGAGGACAGACTAACGTATTAACGAAAGTCTGCTTCCAATTAACCGGGTGTGCTTGCCAGGACGATATAGGTAAACATTTATATGTATCCCAACGGTGACTTGAATGGAGACGAAAGCATATGGGACCATACTCGCCGCACATTGACTGACGATGTAAAGTTATTGCTCACGATAGTGATGGTAATTACAATAATTGCGACATCTTCCAGTCGGGCGCTTGTATTTTAACGCTACATTGGCAGCTTCTTTCATCTAGAAGTTTCGGATTTGCGCCTGACAGGATCGCGTTCCAGATCATTCTTGTGCTAAAAATCTGAAAGCGGTCACTGGGAAACAGATGTGTCACCGACAGCCACTAAAGCTAGCCACTAAGCGAGGTAGGCGGTCAGTCACGGACATTTTCAGATTCCCGTAAGACAGCAAAATGACGATGTCGGGATGTCCGAGGGGAATGAACTGTTCTGGTTTACCGTCAGGGCATAGGGCTGAGTGTCGCGCTACTAATTGAATCTGGGAATGAAGTCGGAGCTGTGCTGTACGGATACACAGAGCGGGAGATTAGTTTAATAACTACGTTACTAACTCGGCGATCAGGTTACGCGCATGCGCCGCTGGGGGTCGTGCTCCGCGGTCAGCGGGCGATCTGCGCATGCGCCACCTGGTTGCCGCGGCCACGCCGGCTGCCTCGCTTACACTGCAGTTGAGAACTGGCACTCCCTGTGAAGCCAGCAGACACACAGCTCAACTACGTGATGAGAACTCAAAATCACGTAACCGAGTCGTCTGTACCGTGGGGCGGAAGTAAAGAATACTTCGCATCTGAAACTTTTCGTGCTCGAAAACACTAAGAATTTAGTGTTGTGGTAAGGATGTAAAATAGATTCGTCAAATGATTTTCTAGTGAGCAAATTTTGTTTATGAAATGCGGTTCTAAAAAATTTGCATACCGTCCGCCCATGTTTTTTCTAAGGTCTTAATTGTATTCCTATCGTTCCCTGTTTCAAATTTTCATTGGGTATAGGAGTAGATGGAAGTCAGAGGACACAAATTTGATGATTAGGGTGAATCTTCTAATGAATCTTTCTTTTAAAGGCAGCTTGTGTCACATGGTGCACTATCCTGATAAAAATTATTACAAAATGCTTCAAATGGCTCTGAATGGCTCTGAGCACTATGGGACTTAACGTCTACGGTCATCAGTCCCCTAGAACTTAGAACTACTAACCTAAGGACATCACACACACCCATGCCCGAGGTAGGATTCGAACCTGCGACCGTAGCGGTCACGCGGTTCCAGACTGTAGCGCCTAGAACCACTCGGCCACCACGGCCGGCAAATGGCTCCGCGCACTATGGGACTTAACATCTGAGGTGATCAGTCCCCCAGAACTTAGAAGTACTTAAACCTAACTAACCTACGAACATCACACACATCCATGCCCAAGGCAGGATTCGAACCTGCGACCGTACCGGTCGCGCGGGTCCAGACTGAAGCGCCTAGAACCTCTCGGCCACACTGGCCGGCAATTATTACATCTTTCACAGACTTGACTCTAGATCTTACGTGCCGATTTTTTTCCCATTTTGCTTCAGAGGGCTTCCGGCCTGTTCACCCGTGATTTCTTCCCCTTTACATTATATTAATGCACAATAATATCTATTGTACATGGAATACGCTGGTCAGGAGCTTCCCATCAGATTAAATCCACTTTATAGTTTTGGACTGCACGCCGACTTTTACCCATGACTATGATTATTGTTTGCAATGTGAAATGGTGAATCTAAGTCTTACGCACAGGAGCAAATTGTTGCCCAAAACCAGTTGAACGCTTTCCTAAATGGACCTAACAGGGTTGAGAATGCTGTTTTTTTTTCATTTGATTTAGGATAGTATTCGATTAACACAGCATCAACCTTGCACAAAACTTCGTCGATCTTATTCCACATCTGAAATGTGATACGCGCTTGCTTCAGGTACATCCTTCGTGCGATTTTAAAAGCTAATAGTGCAATAATGCATTGCTCATTTTTAGCATAAAGTTCCAGTTTTGGAATGTTTCATCCTCCAGATCAGCCTCTCGCGTCTTCATAGTTGAAAATGAAACAGTGTCTTCCTACTATTCTCAACCAACTCTGAATGGTATCTTTCGCACTTAACAGTCAGGACAAAACATTTTATTTTGCTACAGCAATCAATTTTACATACCAAACGAATCTATTACAACGAGATTGTAATTAAAAATCTGTGCAAGCAAAATCAGTCCGCAGAAGGAAACGCCAGTTTAAGACAAAAAAGGAAAGAAAAAATAAAGAAACGAAAAGGAGGTATGCAAATTGGTCACAAGTTGATTTGGAAACGGGTGTCGACGGAAAGATCAACATTGCAAACTCTGGCGGCCGATGGATGGATAAGTGACGGTGCAGCGCAATTTCACCGAGCAGCGGCCAAGGATAGTAAACAGGGGACTAGTCGATACCAGGGCGTAAAGTCTTCGCGAATTTCATTCCGAGTACAGTCCGCCCTTGGTAGCTGAGTGGTTACCGGCAAGGTAGCTCAGCGTGCTCGCTCAGAGGGTTAGCTACCCTCTGCAATAAAAAAAAACTAAGTGAAAAATTCAACGAAGAACCTCAATGGGTGTCATCGGACGTCCATCCCGATTAAAGTCAACGAACAATATAGAACAAAATGAGGTCAGAAGAAAAAATAGTGGTCAGCGCGACAGAATGTCAATCCTAAGGTCCCCGGGTTCGATTCCCGGCTGGGTCGGAGATTTTCTCCGCGCAGGGACTGGGTATTGTGTTGTCCTAATGATCATCATTTCATCCTCATCGACGCAGAAGTCGCCGAAGTGGCGTCGAATCGAAAGACTACCCGACGGGAGGCCCTAGTCACTCGAACGTACATTTAATTCCGAGTACTCAGTTGGACAGTAACTATGCCTTGCAGACAGGCTAATGAACAATGCACGTACATGTCAGCTTTTGAGAGAGGACGTGTGGTTGGTCTCAAAGATGCCGGTTGAAGTAATCGCCGAATCGCTCCACATTTGATTAGGAGTGATACCACTATTTGCCGATACTGGCAGGAGTGGATGAAGCACGGCCGAACACAGCGTCAAGCAGGAAGCGGTCGACCTACAGAGACAACAGGACATGAGGACCGGCTGAGCTCACGGCGACTACCGTTGACATCTGTACACCAAAAAGCACGTTGTAGTGGCGTCGGTGTGGAATCTCATTGACTGGAGTAGAATTGTCTTTAGTGATGAGTCGGGCTTCGAGTTGAGCTCCGATGATCAGTGAAGATGTCTGGAGAAGCCCCGGAAAGCGGTGGGATACCAACTTTACCGTCGCCCACCATATGGCCCGACAAACAAGAGCGATGGTCTGGGCTGCCATTTCGTTTCATAGCAGGACCCCTCTGGTTGTCATCCGCGGCATCCTTACAGTCCAGCGTTACGTCGACGATATTCTACGCCCCGTTTTCTTGCGTTGCGCTTCACGGCGAGCCATCCTGGGCTTACATTTCTGCAAGATTACGCCCGGCCACATACGGCGAGAGTTTCTACTTCTTGTCTTCGTGCTTGCCAAACCCTGTCTTCGCCAACAAGGTGGCCGGAATCTCTGTCCATTTGAGGACGTTTAGAACATTATGGGCACGGTCCTCCAACCAGCTCGGGATTTTGACGACCTAACGCGGCAGTTGGACAGAATTTTGCAATTTTGCACGATATTTCTTAGGATGACATCCAAAAACTGTCAATACCAGTCCGAATAACTGATTCATAAGGGCGGACGTAAGCCATCGCGTTTCTGAGTTGCTCAGTTTGTGAAGTTCTCCTGAATAAATCATACAGTTTTTCTAGAACTCTAATAATTTCTGTGCCTGTACATTAAAAACTCACGTCTACCGTTTTCCGTCCCATTTGGATAATTCCTTGGTGGTGTATCGTTTTTTATGTCTTAGAGTGTAGATTTAGTCAGCATATTGCAACTAGTAGAAACCAAATTTCATTGACCTCAACGCCATTTCTATTCAACCATGAAGATTTTACATTTCCTCATTATATCATTTTGTAGTTCTCAGATAGATAAACTCTCTAGGCACATTTATTGCCTGAAACCTAATGTTATCTTCCAGTATAATGCGACTGTGACTGTGGTCTGCTAAACGAAAGACGGTATTGAAGTGGCAGAAACTGGGAGACCTCGAAAACGTAGGAGAAAAGCAGCACAACGATGGTAAAGATTATCGGTCAAGAAATTATCTGTTTTGCTAAGGAGATGGAGAAAAGTCATAATTCGTGGTGACTTAATGTTATTGACAAAGAAGACCAAAAACCAAATTTCAACAAATGCATGGAAATCGAACACATGGCGTGAAGTTTAAACATGATTGACACGTGGAAGGCAGCAAATGCAGACTCGCTAATGTGCACCTACGTCACAGGAGAATACACCTGTCTTACATCTCTAAGTGTTGGTGGCTAACATCACTACATCATACATCCGTTCCGTAATTTTTTCCAATTATTGTGCTTGTGATAACAGAATCAATTTATAGAACTCAACGACTTTCGTGGGAAAGAGTACTGATAATTAAATATACCTTACTTAGAGATGAGGAATTAAGAATTATGGTGATGGAATCATGTAAGGCATGCGTCACGTAAAGAAATATCCCAGCAAATTCAGTTGGTGTGTGGAACATGCAAAACACAAGTCAAAAAGATTCACTAGTCAACATGCCATTGGGAGAAAAGTACACAAGAATTTCATACCATGTGCCTCTGCGAATTGTTCGTAAGTACGACAGATAAAGCAGATTGAAACGCAGATACCGTTAATGCAGAGAAGGCAAGTAGAAGGTCTGAAAATGAGACCAAATATTTATAATATTAAACAAGAGAAGAATACGTCACTCTACCATCTAATACCACTACTGAAAAAGATCAAATACTAAATGCTAAAGATATTCAAGATAGGAAACGAGTGGATACAAAAGCAGGCTCATATGAAAAGTGGAGTGCTGCAACCTTTCCGTGAGTTGTTCGCTGTAGCAGAAATAGACGAGAACCTCGTATCAGTTTTCCTGAACTTTCTAACAGATTCAGATAACAATTGTCTCTTCGCAGAATTTACAGCAGAGGAAATACACGAAACGTTACTGATAGGAATGTCACCAGGAAGACATTTCAACTAGCTAAAGGTTACCTCACTTTCTGAGATATATTGAGACAAGAGCTACTCGTAACTGACGTAGTCAACAACACATGGAATGTCCAACAGATTCATACAGGACTCCACGATAGACTCATCATTTTGGTAGCATAGAAATACCAGACAACAAACATCTAATCCGTTAGCCTACTAGCCTTAAACTGCGCCGATTGCAAAATGCTAGCTCGATCTGTGAATGCAAAATTAAAGGACGTAATGAAAAACATGGAAGGAGATTACCAAATGTGCGAGGTCCCTGGACGCAGTATAATGTACACCCTGCGTAACTACTGTTACGTATTGCTATTATGGATGTCTGTAGAACATGGTCATCTGTAATATCTATTGATTTCTTGAAAGCTTTCTATTGGATCTCTCACAGTTTTCTACTCAAAAGAATGACGAAAGTTGTAATCTTGAAAAAAAATTCCAACTTGACACAGTAATTTTTCCATTCGATACAAAGCGGTTAGTCTGCCAGGGAATCACTTTCAAGGTAACCTCGCAGTCTTAGAAGAAAGTACAATGTCCTGGTTTCCTCTAAATTCACAGAAAATTATATACAGGATGGAGCAGTTAAAACTGTTTGTGGAAGTACCTCGTACACTATAACCCAGGTGAAAAAAATGTTGTAATAGAAGTTCGTCTCGAAAGTGGCAGCCAATGACATTAAACTCCCTGCTGCACCCCCAGCGGACAGGAACGTGTTCATCTTTGAAAACTTCAGTAGCAACTCCCAGTTTTTAGCACCGATTAGGATTTTACAGAAAATATAAGTAACTTTTGCATGGAACAATGTTACTCAAGCATAATGGATGGCAGTGTAATCGGCACAAACCAAATTGGGTTAAAAGATGTTGAAAAGTGATAGGGGAATGTTCGATATGTTAATCATAGTCTTCCGTACATTTTGTACCATTTACATAACAATCTGATGTACGGACGGCGAACATGCGTCGCCAACCCTGTAGGTGCAAGGATGTAGTTCCACAGTGTCGACCGCCACTGTGGCTGTACCGCGAACGACGGACAAGGAAACGGCGGCGCGAAGCGGTCGTGGTTCACTTTACTGCAAACATTCAAACCGCAAATATCTCTTCCTACGCGTACAGCGATGTTACGACTGTACAGAAGGTACATTCATTGCTTGGTAATTTGCGTCAAATAGGCGTGAAGAAGTAGCTCATCGACGGTATACGAACCTCTTCTCTGAGAGGGACGCTCCTTCAGGAAAGGCATTTGGCAGTATTCTTGTTCTTCTTAACTGTATGTTATTAAATTAAGGCACTTTGAGATCTGTTACTATAGATCGATATGGTGTGCTAAGCTCCAAGACTTGGCTACATTTCGAGAAATGTGGTGCACTTGGAGGCGTTAGGCCTAGGAAAGCTCTATTCAGTCAAGAGAGGCGGAGTGTAGCTGTATTCGTCTATTCGGTTGAGGAATAATCAGGTAGCGATGTTGCGGGGTAGGTTGGTCATTGCCGAGGTGAGGATGGACTTTTAACGTAAGAGGACTAGATAGCTCTGTGACCGCCATACGCATAGAGATTGATCGAGAACTATGGGTAAGGTGATCATCTTTATGTGTTCGAGAATTAAGTGTGAACGGACGTGCTGAGCGGTCATCTATGAATGTTCGCAATGATACTCGCAAAGTAGAGGATGTATGGTTTAGCTATGATACTGAAATTAAGAAAACAACCTGTCACATAATTTTTCGCGATATCAGCTCTGATGGATAATATGAGAGTAGTTCGGTGGTGTCTTATCCATCGTGTCTGTGCATTGGGTAAGACATAATGATTGACTGACAATGCTTGCTTGAGTTGGGGGCCAAATTTTGGTTGATGGACCGCAACTTCTGGGGTTGCTACCACCGAAAACGGTGATCCCGTACTTGTGTGCAAAAATGACCAGTCACTAGAAATGGAATGCAGAGTTATAAACTATTCGGTCACTGCGACATATGAGCTTAAATGTAGAAGTGGTCAATCACTTTCGAGGGAAGTCGCTACAACGCCAGCAGGCTCTTTAGTTTCCTTGTGTTGTGGCTGTCCTTTATTTAAAATCATTCAGTGTTATGCTATCGACTGTAATAATATGATTTACAAGGTGCAAGGTATAGTTTCCTGTGAGAGGCCGTGCATCAGTCTGTGTTAATGTCTGTTTAGAATCAGACACTGACTTCGAAGTCGCAGCAGAAAGACGAAATGCTCGGCAGTGTGCAAAAGCGTGTTAGAAAACACTGTTTGAACAAGGGCCAGAGGCAGCTTCTCATTCGGTTAGAGTATGGGTGATCAAACTTTAAAGGGGTCTCTGCAGCGTGTGTGTATATTTAATATGATCTTGTTCGTATAGGCAACTGTAGTTTGAGGTGTCGGACTTGGCGAGATGTTAGGAATTCTTGGATGGTGGCACTCTTAGTTATTCGGGACAGTATTGTGAATTCCGTTTGACCACGCTGGAGATGGATCGCATTGGTGCCTTCGTGACTTTTTCACTGTTTGATGGTAGAGGATAAAGATGATAGGGTGTTGAGGATCTGTTGTACTTGTACCTAGTTTGAGGCATACAACATTGTGCGCATTTCCGGCGAATGGTCAAAACAAGGTCCTGTTGTAGTAACTGAGATCGTTCTGTTTGTAGACAGGTTGTAGAAAGTAGTAGATATGTCTTTCTCCGACTTAAATTGCAGAGATCAGATGGGTGAAGATAAATGCATACTCATCTATGCTTATAAACGGAGAATGCTTTTTTATTATTGAGTTTTGACAGGACTGAATATGATTTTATATATGCGAGTGTTTCAGCGGAAGGTGAAGACGTCGGGTTCGCTGGCTGGGGGAGACACTGTTTACATGTCCTGTTGGAGATGCAAGGGGGAGATAGAGATCTGCGCTATTCAGGAATCCATTTGTGCACTGTATGTCGTTAGATAATAGCTGGAGAGCAGCTATGGGGAGAGCCCACTTCAGCATTCTGGTCCTGGGGCTGAGTGGACGGCTGATTAGATGGACAGCTATGTGGCTTTGACATGCCGCCGGCGGCGCTCGGACACTCGCTTTGTAAGGCGCTATGGGATTAGTTTGAGCATTTAGTACTTGTTTCTGTGGTTATTGGATTAAGAACTCTAATATTGAAGGTCATGTCCTCAGCGGGGCCGCTGTGTAATTGAGTAAGTTTGTTTAGGTATCTGAAGATATGTTTCGCGAATGGTGATGTTAAGTTGATGGTGCAATTTAGCCACCACTGTAAAAAGATAGCTGTCTGCTGCTGAAAGAAAGAAAGAAAGAAGGAAAGGGGTGACCTTCCCCCAGACCTGATGGATGAGTTATTAGATAAGAGCAAGTGATAGTTGAATGATGCTATGTGTTCGAATATAGGAGTCTCTAAACGGCGGGGCAAGGTTTTCTTTGTATGTGTAAATTTATGCAATCTATAGATAGTGATATTCGACCGCTAGTGACAAGAGTTAAGAGCGGAAAAATAGGTACAAATCGAGCGCTGGCAGAATGTTGTGGCAATGGTAATACTATTTAATTCAAGGTGAAGGTGGTAAATATGGACCAGGCTTTGAATATTGTCATATGTGCTTCATGCTCTGTATAAAAGTTTGACTCTATAATTGGGTTTGGTATTTCTGGTTGTGTGTAAAATTAATTTTACTGTTGAAAGTGCGAGAAAGATGAGTTGATTGGTGTTTAGATAGAGGCTACGTTTGTAATTCGGAAAGAGGGGATGAGAATGGTAAATTGATTGATGGGCATGGTTTGTGGGGTGATATATGAGTGTCGAGATAGGGTTGAGGACGTTTGGGTATGTTGATTGTGGGCCAGGTTTGAGGTTAGGTGCGGTGGGAGGTGTAAATTAGATCTCATTATTTTTTTAAAAAAATCTTGTAAAGTAAGAATAATATTGAGAAGGTTTTAGATGGCTGGTCACGCGACGAGGCGAGTGCAGGGATGTGTAGTTATGTGTAGTTAAAGGGCCGTGTAATGTCATGTGAGGAGCAATGCGCAGTGTGCTACAGTGTCACAGGAGGTAAAGACATGTGCTGCTATGATGTGTCTAGCGTATGGAGGCTGTGCTTTGATAATTATGCTACGTTGATATAAAGTTGACTTTCACCCATGTTCGGTGGTAGCGGCTCGGGGTTGTGACGGATTGTGGTCCTGGATGGACGTATGTGTGTGCTTTGACCGCTGACAAGCGCGTTGACCACGCCAACCCACGCTTGCGGAAGCCGAGCAGGGGCTGTGCGAGGTCTGAAATCAGACGGATGGGCGACTTCACGATCCTGTGGGCAGGGTGCGGAGTGGAGGGTACCTGCACACGTCTGCTGAGTTATTTTGCGAACGGACCTGCAGGCTCTGCTATGCGTTATTAGGATAGTTTACGAGTACTGAGCGTATCTACACATCTGTGTGAGGAATTATTTAGTAGCAGTTTGCTATAGTGTGTAGTGAAATTATGATTGGGTGCGTGTCTGTGGGCTGTGCAACATGGCCCAGGGCACATCTGGGATTGGTGTTTTGTGATAGCATGATAGATACACTGTATGGCTAAATAAATTGTTCGAAAAAATAAATAGAGTGTTCTCAATGATTACATGCGCCTGCAGCGCAGATCAGAGCGATTGTTTTTCCGTCACCATCTCGGTTGCATGTGAGTAGTAAATGTTTTCCCGGTCGCGTTAATTGTGTGTGTCAACGAGCTATGAGCTATTCTGAGAATAAATGTGAAGGCAGGTCCAGACCTGAGACGCCGGCGGTATACATGAGAAGGACAATGCAGCTTTCAAACGTGTCGGCTGTCACGAGCGCTCGGAAGCTGAACTTGGCTGGAGACTCTGGAACCCCCTTCCCAGCCAACCGCATGCATGTGAGACCTGCCTTGGAGCGTAATCTAAGGCGCATAGGCGATATCAATTTCTCCGGTGTTAGGTGCGAATGCGACTGTGTTGAGGTCATGTTTGGAGGAGGCCGAGCAGAGACTTTCGGTCGGTTTGGCAGCTTGAAACGTCCCCTTAGAACAATTGTATATGACTGTGCTTAAACTGACACACAATATTTTTAGCGCAACGCAATCTGACTATCAAAGATCCCTGCAAAAGAATGGCCCTGAGTAATATTGATTGTGCACCCGCACAGTCACAACAGATGGCTGCTGGCCATCTCTACAAGGACTACAGTGGGTCTGCATCTATGGTGGCCCACCAATACCATACTCTCTACCAGGACTACAGTGGGCCTGTCCACAATTTACTTCCCTGAGCAGCACAGCGCAGTCTGATCTGTTTTTGCGCAAAAACTGCAATCTGCTCAGACTGTGAGTGAGTAACAAATAAATGGACAAATTTATCTGTAGAGGAGTTAGAGGTCTAGATTGAAATGAATATCTTGGTGGGTGAGGTTGTGTTGCCACGTGTAGTGCACTACTGGAGTTCAGAAACTGCCTTACATATCGAATCCTACGAGAAGCAAAAGTATCAAAAAGATATGTCGCAAATACATAAAGTACACTCGTTCCTCCTTCCATCAGCCTACGCACTGAAATTATTGCGGAAAATTAGCAGTTGTTTGGCTATTTGGACGTAAATGTTTTGCATTATTTACAAGCGGTTCGCATGTCTGGAGGCTGTGCTATGAGTTCTTTTAACTGTTTACAATTAGAAAGCGTGTGTCTAGAACATTATAAATGAGTTATGTAGGAGTGTTTTGCAGGTCTGTATGATGTGGGACATGTCGGTGTGATACATATACTACATTCCTAAATAAAGTAAGTTCGTTCCTCCATCCATTGACCTGGTGCAGGGTGAGTCCATTTACCAGCAACATGTAGGAAGAGGTTGAGTGCTGGTGGCTTAGTTTGAAACAATTTTCTTAGGTTGGTGGCGCAAGTGCAAGCGAGCTTTTTTCACTGACAGATTTCAAACTTGGCGCTGGTTCCTGGGAGGAGGAGGTGGCGGTCTGGTCCTCGAAAAGTAGTTGAAATTAGGAAGTTGAACACGTTTGCATACGTATATGAAATTGTAAATTTAATTATTTAATATAGCAGGCTGGTGAGAGTGAATTAGCGAGCGTTCTCGCGACGAGCAAACGCGCTGTTATACGGTCATGGTGGATTCCACTGTCGGTCAAACTCTGGTGCCAAACGTATCCTTTGTCTGGCACGCGGTTGACAGGTTCCAGCATTAAGTGCTCGCGGGCGCGGAAAAATGTTTACGTAGTCGGACTCTGAGGTGACCGCGACTGACCGTTTGTGGCGGGACCCTGAGGCGCCGCTCGCCGCCTACCTGGCGTGCTGGCTGTGGGGGTGTGCGGGCACCGCTGGTCGCTTGACGTCAGCCGGTCAGGGAGCTGCCGATGGAGCGGGCTCAGCCGGCCGTGTGTGCGTCAGCTGAGCTCTGGAGTTTCGCTGTGTGAGCATGGAGAAGTCAGTTGGGACACACCAGCACGACCGTAATGTCTGAAATAAAGAGTCATTTTCCAGGTATCTACAGAAGACTATGTCCGTCGCGTGTATGGAGGGTGTGTGACGTAAGCAGGGCAGCGGCGCAGCGATTGTACAGTTATTACGCGCGTGCAAGAGCAAGTCAATTAGCAGGCGTTCTAGTGCGGTCCAAACGTGCTGTTATATAGTCATGGAGGATTGCACTGTCGAGCAAACTTTGCCGCCAAAAGTGTAGCACTGCGTTCTCGCTCACACAGGGACACGTGGTGGATGGTGAGCAGTCGGCATCGACAGGTTTGAACGTGGCGCCGGAAGTGTTGCAGGGAAACGGCCGACCGTTGTGTGATTCAGCTCCGAGGCAGACAATTTTGGCGGCAAACGTGCAGAGGCGATGAATACACGTGGTGAGCGGACAAAGGCCGCTGTGATGTCAAACTCGGCAAGTTCCAGTGTGTCCAGCGAAAACATGTTTACGACGTGGGAGCGATCGCTGGGCTGGCCCCCCGCGCTAGTGGCCGGCCGCCTCACGTGACAGGCGTAGGCAGTGTCTCCGTGCGCTGGCCAGGGGGTGGCGAAGATTTGAACTAAGTCAGTTGGAGCGCTGACGTCGTGGTGATCGCACTGCGATATCAAAGATGTGTGTGCTGACTGTGTTGGAGAACAAGTGATGACCGTACTGCTTGAAATAAAGTCTTCAGTCCCTTCCCCACTGCAAAATCAAAGGACATGAATTGTGTTACTATAAGTGCAGTTTATTATTTGACGCGATTATGATAGGCTACCAGTGATAAAAGATAAGTGATGGAGAAAGCTCATACATGTGATCAATTATGGTGTTGGGATTTGAACTTGTGATAGATTTTTGTTATGGATGTAAGGAAAATGGCTATCTCACTGAGAAAATCGGACATCTTGAATAAATAATAAATGATAATAATAGATAGAAGTACAGTTTTCGAGAGAATATCGTATTGGAATTTAAATTTGGCGCAATTTTCTAGTGGAGGTAGGCCTATAATAATAAATGATAATGATTGATAATAAATGATAATGAATGTTAATAAATGACAATGAATGATAATGAATGTTAATAAATAATAATGAATAATAATAAACAAAAGTAAAGTTTTAGTGCCATTATCATGTTGGAATTTGAATTTGGAGAGAATTTTCTAGTGGAGGCAGGTCAGTAATAATAAATGATAATAAATGGTAATGAATGATAATGAATGTTACTGAATGATAATCAACAATAAAAAGACAAGTATGGTCTTTACATGCATTATCCTGTTGCAATTCAAACTTCCCGCCATTTTTGCCTCTGGAGGCTTAGATTAGTGGATGTAGCACATTTGGACTATTTTCCGTCAAAATTCTAACTTCCCGCCATTTTTCCTTGAGGTTAGGTTAGTGGACGTAGCACAATTAGACTATTCTCCCGCCAAAATCCGTCATCTTGGATGACGTCATGCGATGTTGCCAAGTCTACATGCCGCCATCTTGGATGACGTCATCGCCACCATCTTGATTAAATTTTCAACAATGCAACAAGCTGGCACAGTCTTAGTCCCCCTACTGACGAGGAGGTCCTAATGAGTAGCCTGGACGTTCACCTGCCTCGACGCTTCCCATTTTATTTTCCTGTAAGGAACGCTAAAAGAAAAATTTACATGCATGTACCTACAACCCCTGTAAATATGCAGCAGCGAAATTTCACTGAATATGAAAATATTAGGGAAGAGACACTAAGAGATGTAGCAGTGCCTTTCAGAAATAGAGTTTCAACGTGTATTGCAACAAACGGGCACTGTTCCGAACATTTACCTCAGTAAAACATGAAGATTTGTGAGTGGCAAGGGGACGCAGCTAAGACAAGCATGGTAATGGTCAGAGGCATGGGGCTCACCTAAAACAAGCACCTTGAAGGTGAGAGGCATGGGGACTCACATTGAAAAGGCGCCCCTACGTCCAAGTCGTTGTTCTTGAGTACCGCTAAATGTAGTCGTCACTGTATTGATAAACAAACCAATGAACTGTCCCAAAAAATTTCCACTTCGGCGCCATTTGTGAAGGAAATTTGTGATTAGATCCTATGGGACCAAACTGCTGAGGTCATCGGTCCCTGTCGGCAGTAGTGGCCGAGCGGTTCTAGGCGCTACAGTCTGGAACCGCGCGACCGTTACGGTCGCACTTTCTAACCCTGCCTCGGATTTGGATGTGTGTGATGTCCTTAGGTTGGTTAGGATTAAGTAGTTCTACGTTCTAGGGGACTGATGACCTCAGAAGTTAAGTCCCACAGTGCTCAGAGCCATTTGAACCATTCATCGGTCCCTAGGCTTACACACTACTTAATTTAACTTATGCTAAGGACAACACACACATCCTTGACCGAGGGAGGACTCGGACCTCCGCCGGGGGGGGGGGGGAGGGGGGGGGAGCCGCGCGAATTGTGGCAAGGCGCCCCAGACCGCGTGGCTACTTCGCTCGGCACCTGTGAAAATAATTACACCAATAATGTGGTGGGCACCGTAATACTTTATGGTCTGGAGAGTCACGTTGGTTTGTTATAAAATACCGGTGTCACATTACAGAATGTAAGAATGCCGCCTGTCTACCCTCTTGGTATCTGTTGGTTAATTTCATGAGACACTATCGTGTTTCAACGAAGTTTAACTCACTTTGCTTTGTGTCGATCACAACGGCATCAATCATGCAACGATAAAATTGTTCCATACAAAACCTAAGTATTTTTTCCCAGAGAAACCAAATCTGCAATAAAAACTGGGGTTCGGCTTAAGCTAATGCAATTTACCACCATATGATGAAACAAGGCCCATTCTTTCTGAAGAAGATATTTTTAGAAATATCGAAACCTAGGTCAAGGGCTACATAAACCTTTGGTTTCCAATTGCTTCACTGAATTTTTCAACCTCTTCAAACTATGGATTCATATTGAAGATTTCAAAGTTGAATCCCTTCCCACCCCCTGGGGGTGGGGCAGGGGTGTCGAGTGTAGTGTTATTGGATGTTCCCCTTCGAAACGAAAACTGTTATATTAATTTTTATAATCCGAAGTGTAGAGTCCTAGCCGTATGGAGAGGCCGTGCGGTTCTAGGCGCTACAGTCTGGAGCCGAGCAACCGCTACGGTCGCAGGTTCGAATCCTACCTCTGGCATGGATGTGTGCGGTGTCATTAGGTTAGTTAGGTTTAATTAGTTTAAGTTATAGGCGACTGATGACCTCAGAAGTTAAGTCGCATAGTGCTCAGAGACATTTGAACCTTTTTTTTTTTTTTTTGTAGAGTCCTATATATCTCCGAAAACAGTTTTAACCACCTCATTCTATATATATCCATGTGTGCATGACTAGCAGGAAATAATTGGTAAAGATCTCCAGCTGACAAATTGCTATTAATAGTTTACTTTTATCATTTGCAGGCGTGGAAGTCAATTACGCATCGAAGTGTCATACGGTGTGGTAGGTGCAAATTTACTAGGAAAATTATCTTTTTCTGACTCAGGAGACGTTTACCCTGGTAGTTTTTGAGTTTTATTTTGAAGAACCGTCTCATGGAGTATCTTTCTCATGGAGTATCTTTCCGTGCTGCGAGGTGGATGGTTAAAACCATTTATATGTTGGCAAATTCTATATGCCTTGGGAAATTTGAATTGCGACCAGAACAACCGACTGCATTTTGTTCTGTTCCTATTCTGCTCGCCGCTATATATGTGCAACCATGATGCTATGCCGCTTTAGAAGCCAAAGCCCTGTATTTTGATTTGGGAATTTTCAAAACTTTATACGTTTGTATTGTTTCCGATAACGACGTCCTTTGTTTGGCTTCACAAAAATTCAAATATCATTTGTGGTTTCTATTGCTTTAATAGTTCCTACACTTAATCGTAAAAGAGAACCAACGCACGAAGGTACGTAAAGATTGAAGTAGGAATCGATCAAATTGATTACGTCTAATAGGATTTAACTGCTCGTTTCTAATAGAATAAGGGTATATATATATACAATTTGATGTAAGTGGCAAGCTCCTTAATGAAAATTCTTCACGGTGGTCTGTAAATGAAGATGTCAAAGCTCTACACCTAGTTATCCGATTGATACAGGCGTCAGGTTCATGTAACACAGTAATAAATAATTTAAAAAGAAACAGGGAACAGGAACTGTTATCTACTTTTGGTTCTGTCTATCCCCACAAGGTTCCAGGGGATAAAAAGATTATGGAAGAATAAGTGCGTTTAACAGAAAATGTGATTTTAGAAAACAGAAGGTTTATTGCTTGTATTATAAGTTAATACATAAATTAATTGTTAATAACTAAGTTGAAATTATAAAGTTTTTAGGTAAAATAGTACTTCTCAACAATATATTTTCAGATAAAACTAAATACGATTTTAAGCTATTCTACAATTTTTCAATTGGAGGGGCATGCCTTTCGTCTTTTCCAACTGAATCTAAATCGCAAACAAGTTAATTATTTGTGCAAAGCGATCAAAATAGGGGTAGCACAAAATAACAGCCAAACTTGAGAGATGTGACGATAAGCGTTATTGAAAGAAATGCGAAAATCGAAAGCCTTATGTAAACTTCCTTACACTACAACCCAAAAAAATGATTAATTGTTCTCTTAAAAACCGCTCGGTTAGACCAAACAGAAGAAACCTAAATAATCTACAGAAAAAAAGAAAAAATAAACTTGTTTTGCAATAAGTATATGTCCTACAGTTGATCAAAACGACAAAGAGGTAAATGGATTTCTTTGTTTCCTGCCTGAGAAAATGTACGTATTTCGAACAACTTAATTTTTATGTAAGTTATATAATTATAAAAAAAAGTGAAGATGGAACGTGGAATGTGTGGCTAATCGACAAAGAACGACACGGGCCGCGACTTAGGTGAACAGTGAACAACCGTCATTTAGAACTCGTTCCTTGGCCCTTCAGTTCACTTTAGTGAACACTTCCTTTGAACCCCTTCGCTTGTGGACCGCCTACCTCCACCTGTTACACTCGTATGTTAGAATGCACATAAATTTAAGACCTCCAACCGCTTGCAGATCTTAAAAGTACATATACACTGAGGTGACTCGGCTGCAATCTATAAGTCACAGTTAGGTGGGATTATCCAAAAGTTAACAGTTCTTTGATGTACTGTTATAGTTATAAATATATAATCAGCAGGAACAGGAGAAGACACCACACAGGAACGTAAACAGCGGTTGCAACGAAGCAGCCGATAGTATTACGTGACAAGGAAACTATTTTCCGATTTTCTTGCTGTAAGCAATAGAAGCTTATTTATCTCTCAAAAAATACTGCATGATTATGAAACAAAGCTACATGAACTCCTGGTTCAAATGGCTCTGAGCACTATGCGACTTGGCTTCTAAGGTCATCAGTCGCCTAGAACTTAGAACTAATTAAACCTAACTAACCTAACAACATGACACACATCCAGGCCCGAAGCAGGATTCGAACCTGCGACCGTAGCGGTCGCTCGGTTCCAGACTGCAGCGCCCAGAACCGTACGGCCACTCCGCCCGGCGAACTCCTGGAGTTAGATTTCGATACAGGTTTTCCTTTTCCTTTAAAATCATTAAAAACAATGTTTTTCGCATTTGCGCGTTTTCTTCACTATTGTGTAACGTTCTCTTCACTTCTATGTATTATACCCTTCATTTGATTTTGAAGAAACTGGCCCACAAAACTGATTTCTGTCGCGTCTTATAGTTTTATATCTCAGTTCGATGGTGAAGTGTCTATTTTTTCGAAACTGGTCAGAGTTACTGCAATTTCCTATTACCCTGCAGCGTAAAATTTGAATGGTTTTCATTGGAAAATGTGGTCACTGGCTACTTTACGTTTGTTTCATTTCAGGTGATAAGTTGCTGTGTACTAAATGTAGTTACAATCTAAATTGTTTTTAAGGCTACAATGAAAGCCACATCTTACTTCAATATGGAGAAAAAAGAAGTTAAAGAATGTTGAGCACGCTGCCTAATGACGTCAAGCACAGGTAACTTGCAGTTTAGCCGTGAACAGTTTGTGCTTGTAAATTCACGGTACGCTAATTATTGACTGTGATTTATTGTTGTAGACACTACTTATTCTTGTTACATAATATATTAGCGCAAAAGTATAGGTCTGGGCACCATGTAAAACATTTTCATAAACTAATTTTAAATGCAGCCTACTGTGTTCAGTTAAAGTGATACTTAAGTTAATTGTAAAAAAAAAGAGCTGACTGACTGCGAGTATCTTAGAATCAGCTGCGTTAGGTATAGATATGCCTGTTACGGACATACGAAAATTGTGGCGGACCAAGAGTCAAACGCAGATTCCCGCTTACTACGAACGGTAACGTTAGCAAATGCGGCTATCGTCTCACGCCAGTTTATTTCCAGTTAATTTCAGACGGCTGTCATCCAATTATGTAAGTAAATGTGTTACTTCAAGGTTGAAAAAATGAATGAAAATTCCAGCACTGATATAGACACTGCAACTCGTGCAGTGTGTCACGTAAGAGCTGTTTCTGTAGGAAATAATGTTGATTTATGAGATCACACTCCCAGAAAAGAAGAATTAAGAAGTAAAATAAAATTGTCGCAACGAAAAAACCGATGTTTGCAACACAAAGTACCTTAACTGTCATCTGAAGCTAAAAGCAGTAGCAGTTTACAGCTTGCCCACGTGAACATTTTAACTAAAGTTTTATGACAATTTGTTTCATTACAGTCTCCTTTCGTCAAAATTTTCTTTTAGTATGTTATATTACTTCAGTTTCGTAAGAATGCCTGCTTCGAGCCGTAGTAGTAAGCAGCTAACGATTTGCCGATTACTGGGTTTCAACATGCCATTGAGCACAACGCTTGACTTCATACAAATCAAAGGAGCTGCCAGTATACTGCCTGTTCTGGGTATATCGTGTCCGACGTCCTTTTGCCCGTCAAAGTGCAGCAACTCATCGTGGCAATAGACGCAAAAAGTCATTGGAAGTCCCCTGCAGTAACATTGACCCATGCTGCCTCTATGGCCGTCCATAACTGCGAAAGTATTGCCGGTGCTCGATTTTGTGGCCGAACTGATCATTCGATAATATTCCATAATCTTCGATGGGACTCGGGAGATGTGTGTGGTCAAATCACTCGCCCGGAGTGTCCAGAAACCGGTCGCGAACAATTGTAGAACGGTGATATGACGCGTTGTCATCCATAAAGTCCATCATTGTTTGAGTACATGAGGTCCATGAATGGCGGCAAATGGCCTCCAAGCAGCCGAAAATAAACATTTCCAGTCAATAATCGGTTCATTGGATCAGAGAACCCAATCCATTCCATGTAAACACAACCCACACATAATGGAGTCACCAAAGCTCCACAGTGCCTTGTGACAATCTCCATACACGGCTTCGTGAGGTCTGTGCCACACTGGAACCCTACCGCCAGCTTTTACGACTGAAATCGGGATTCCAGTTGTCTAGCATCCTACCAATTTGGTCGCTGTAGGTGATGTAATGCTGTCAGCAAAGGCACTCACTTTGGTCGTCTGTTGCCATAGCCCATTAACGCCAAATTTGATCGCACTGTTCTAACTGATACGTTCTTCGTATGCCCCACATTGGTATCTGCGGTTGTTCTACGCAGTGTTGCTTGTCTGTTAGCACTGACAACCCTACGAAGCGGCATTCTTCTTGGTCGTTAAGTGAACGCCATCGGCCATTGCACTGTTCTTGGTGAGAGGCAATGCCTGAAATTTGGTATTCGCGGCAAACTCTTGACACTGTGGATCTCGAAATATTGAATTCCCGAACGATTTCCGAAATGGAATGTCCCACGCGTCTAGCTCCAAGTTTCTGAAAATAAAAAAGTGTGTAATTCCCGTCAAGCGGCCGTAATCACATCTGAAACCTTTCACATGAATCATCTGACTGTAAAAGACAGCTCCACCAACGCACTGCCCTTTCATAATACCTCGTGTACGCGATACTACCAAAAATGGCTCTGAGCACTATGGGACTTAACATCTAAAGTCAACAGTCCCGTAGACTTAGAACTACTTAAACCTAACTAACCTAAGGACATCACACACATCCATGCCCGAGGCAGGATTCGAACCTGCGACCGTAGCAGCAGCGCGGTTCCTGACTGAATCGCCTAGAACCGCTCGGCCACAGCGGCCTGTACGAGACTACCACCATGTCTATACGTGCATATCGCTGTCCCACATTTTTGTCCCTTAGTGTAAATTAATGAGCTTTCGAAGAACGGGGGAGACGGAGGTAAGACAAGGTCTCTATCATAGATCACTTTAAAATCTTCAAGGTGGAAAAGACGTTTACACTACGGTAGACTGTACTTTTACGGGTGTTGTCGCACTTAATCTTAAGTTACAGCAGATGGTCGACTGCAGAAGAGCACCGACTGAACGAATGGAACTATACTGTTCAAACGAGCATGTCTAGTATTCTTGTGTGTACCTCTTATATCCTTATAAAAACATTTGCTTTACTACAGTATTTTATTGACTTAATAACAACTTACACGTTACGCTATTATCAACGAATCTACGATAAAACGAGTATCCATGAGAAATTTTTGATAATACCGAAATAGTAAGTATACCATGACAAGGGAAGAAAACTTAACACTTCCGCAAACGTATAACGCAGTGTTTTGTGGATAATAAACAGCGGAACGTATTTCTCTAACATATATAGATACATAATATCTCGCCATCCTTAATATCATAAAGTGATAGAGCAAACTACACTACTGGCCATTAAAACTGCTACACCACGAAGATGACGTGCTACAGACGCGAATTTTAACCGACAGGCAAAAGATGCTGTGATATGCAAATGATTAGCTTATCAGAGCATTCACACAAGGTTGGCGCCGGTAATGTCACCTACAACGTGCTGCCATGAGGAAATTTTCCAACCGATTTCTCATACACAAATAGCAGTTGACCGGCGTTGCCTGGTGAAACGTCGTTGTGATGCCTCGTGTAAGGAGGAGAAATGCGTACCATTACGTTTCCGACTTTGATAAAGGTAGGATTGTAGCCTATCGCGATTGCGGTTTATCGTATCGCGACACTGCTGCTCGCGTTGGTCGAGATCCAATGAGTGTTAGCAGAATATGGAATCGGTGAGTTCCGGAGGGTAATACGGAACGCCGTGCTCGATCCCAACGGCCTCATATCACTTGCAGTCGAGATGACAGGCATCTTATCCGCAGGCCTGTAACGGATCTTGCAGCCGCGTCTCAATCCCTGAGTCAACAAATGGGGACGTTAGCAAGACAACAACAATCTGCACGAACAGTTCGACGACGTTTGCAGCAGCATGGACTATCAGCTCGGAGACCATGGCTGCGGCTACCCTTGAGGCTGCATCACAGACAGGAACGCCTGCTATGGTGTACTCAACGACGAACCTGGGTGCACGAATGGCAAAACGTCATTTTTCGGATGAATCCAGGTTCTGTTTACAGCATCATGATGGTCGCATCCATGTTTGGCGACTTCGCGGTGAACGCACATTGGAAGCGTGTATTCGTCATCGCTATACTGGCGTATCACCCGGCGTGATGGTATGGGGTGCCATTGATTACACTTCTCGGTCACGTCTTGCTCGCATTGACGGCACTTTGAACAGTGAACGTTACATTTCAGATGTGTTATGACCCGTGGCTCTACCCTTCATTGGATCCCTGCGAAACTCTACATTTCAGCAGGATAATGCACGACCGCATGTTGCAGGTCTTGTACAGGCCTTTCTGGATACAGAAAATGTTCGACTGCTCTCCTGGCCAGCACATTCTCCAGATCTCTCACAAATTGAAAACGTCTGGTCAATGGTGGCCGAGCAACTGGCTCGTCACAAAACGCCAGTCACTACTCTTGTTGAACTGTGGTATCGTGTTGAAGCTGCATGGGCAGCTGTATCTGTACACGCCATCCAAGTTCTGTTTGACTCAATACCCAGGAGTACCAAGGCCGTTATTATGGTTATTACGGCCAGATGTGGTTGTTCTGGGTACTGATTTCTCAGGATCTATGCACCAAAATTGCGTGAAAATGTAACTACATGTCAGTTCTTGTATAATATGTTTGTCCAATGAATACCTGTTTATCATCTGCATTTATTCTTGGTGTAGCAATTTTAATGGCCAGTAGTGTAAATGTACTCACGAAAGCTTTCATTAAG
The DNA here is from genome assembly GCF_023864275.1 of Schistocerca cancellata. NCBI lineage: Eukaryota > Metazoa > Arthropoda > Insecta > Orthoptera > Acrididae > Schistocerca > Schistocerca cancellata. Next base: position 278,840,813 of record NC_064628.1, read on the forward strand.
GAAGATTGCCAGATGCTCCTCAAGCACTGTGGTTATATTATCCGATATTTGGCATTAAAAAAGTAATTCTCATTACGTTATCATCCTACAGCGCTGGGTAATAAATTTGATATATAATTTTTTGATATAATGAATTAAGAAATATTGCTTAAGGCTAACTGTAAAAGGTTGGATATGTATTTTCGGAACTAGATGGCGCTGATGTAGTACGATCTCTGCACTATTAGCGTTTAGTGTTTGGGAAGTTTAGTCAATCACAGATCATCATCATTTTCATACAAAAAATGGGTATTAAGGAATATACAGGTATAGATATGGTCAGATATGAGTGTTGTGCGCCGGCCGCGGTGGTCTAGCGGTTCTGGCGCTGCAGTCTGGAACCGCGGGACTGCTACGGTCGCAGGTTCGAATCCTGCCTCGGGCATGGGTGTGTGTGATGTCCTTAGGTTAGTTAGGTTTAAGTAGTTCTAAGTTCTAGGGGACTTATGACCTAAGATGTTGAGTCCCATAGTGCTCAGAGCCATTTGAACCATTTTTTGAGTGTTGTGCGCCGAGATTCATTCAAAATTAAAATTGTATGTTGTACGATATACACTTGGCTTCTATGTACCCAATATATTCATCCTGTTACAGAAATAAAAATTAGTTTTTCATTCTGTTTGTTGTATTTTGACAAACAAAGCACGATACTACAGAGGCCTTTGTAGAAAAGCTTGCATTTTCGCTACGTGTACCTTACACCCTATACAGTTAACGTGTTATTTGTTGTCTGATTGGTACATACCAGTTTACGAATAAAATTTAAAGACGGGTCGCCCAAATATTCGCATTTTCTTTTAACAGAATCGGATGATGTTCTCCTGTTTCATAAATATTCTAAAACTTGTGTGTGGTAATGATCATCTTCCAAATTCGAAAATACGTTTCCGCTGGCTCCAGTAAGCAAATTAAAAGAGCACCGCGAATTCTTAGTATAGTATATCCATAGCACTTCAGGTTCCAGAACGCATTGCAAATCAAATTTACATTACCGCGATTATTAAAAACGCAGCAAGATCTACCTCTGCTACAACACAACTTTAAATGCGTATTTAAATTAGACAACGAAACACTGCGTAATCTGGCGCACGAGGCTAACCAATTGGAGGTGGGACCATCGTGCAAACTGTGGAAAATGTTTTGCGATTTCGAATAACGTTTCAATTGGCCATTTGTTGCAGCGCTCTTTCGATGCTATTTAGCATATCCATCCAGAAATCTGAAAAACAAAAACATTTGTGTTTCTCGAAAACCAGATGTCAAATTCACACCTAATCAGCTATTCACAACTGTCATCATATTTGGTTTTTTTTTCGCGAAATTCTACAGATGTATCCAAATTTTGTTCAGAGAACTCTAGAATTATAGCGTATCTATAAAAAACTCTGAATAGTATGTTTCTCGACAGTCGCCGCGAGGGATTAGGCGAGCGGTCTGAGGCGCTGCAGTCATGAACTGTGCGGCGGATCCCGGCGAAGGTTCGAGTCCTCCCTAGGGCATGGGTGTGTGTGTTTCTCCTTAGGATAATGTAGGTTAAGTAGTGTGTAAGCTTAGGGACTGATGACCTTAGCAGTTAAGTCCCAGAGGATATCACACACATTTGAACATTTTCTTCTCGACAGTCCTTCACTTTCTGTAGTGGGGCCACGAGGTGTGGGTGCACACAGGTCAGTGTCTCCTCGCAGTGGTAAGCGGCTAGTCTACGTGGTGGTGTTTGTACTTAACCGGATGTCACGGCTGCAGTTGTCGAGTCTGGCCAACCACGCGCCGCCCATAAACTCATGCGAGTCTAAACAAAAACACACGCAAAGCAATCATTCAAACATTTTAACAATATGTGTCAGATCCCATATTGGTTAAGAGTTCAAACAAGCTGTGTAACTTTTTAGTAAACAAATTAGTTTTTTGTAAAGGTTGAGAGGATATTCGGATTGCTGGGAATTATGCTTTCATCTCACTAATGCAAAAAGTTCAAATAGTTCAAATGGCTCTGAGCACTATGGGACTTAACATCTGAGGTCACCAGTCCCCTAGAACTACTTAAACCTAACTAACCTAAGGACATCACACACATCCGTGCTCGAGGCCTGATTCGAACCTGCGGCCGTAGCGGTCGCGCGGATCCAGACTGAAGCGCCTAGAACCGCTCGGCCACAACGTCCGGCCAATGCAAAAAGTAGTGAGTAAAATTAGAAAATAAATAATTTATCAAGAACGTTCGCTTTATTTGTGGTAACACAAGTACAGAAATACAGCAGCAGTGTTTTAACTAGTAGAACTTCAGTCAGCAAATGCCATTTCCCATATCATTAAATCTTTTGCAAGAGAATAAAAAAATTAAATGCAAGAAGAAAAATATGTAGTTATTGACTTGTTCGCTCAAAAATCCATTCTTGGTATCAAATGTTGCTAAGTTTAGTGTAGAACTTCCCGTGCAGTTAAGAAAGAAATGACAACTTTATGAACATATCTTTCTATTTTACAGTTATAATCATGGCTAGTCTCTCATCTGAAGTACGGCGTGGTATACATCAGCAATGGTCTTTCCTCTTATGAATACGTTGACGTTTTTCCGTCCTTGTGCTCAGGAGCAAGAGTTTTTAATAACTATTTTAGATGGATGCATCTGAGCCCCTTTGATCGTACTGCATTTGAAAATTTCACACTCCTGCATTTTCAGTGTTTCAGCAGCATCTTTCAAATCAAAGAAGTCAGTTGTATGCACTGAAATTGCAAGGAATGATTTCATAGCTTAAGCTCACTAAACCGTCTGATGGAAATCTTCCTTATTTGCTGCACAAAGGCCTTGCTTACCTTTCTTCGTTCCTCCATAACTGCAAAATCACTGCCAGAACTCAAAAATCGATGGCTACTCGCCAGAAACTGGTGTAACATAAAGCGATGGCTACACACCAGAGCTTAATTTCTAAAATTGTAGGTGCCGGAACACACTTCTTTAACCATACTACATACCTCCCCTTTCTTCCCAACCATAAAAATATCCGGTGGTAGTTTGTTCCAGTGAGTTGAAACAAACTCACAGGGAGATACCGGAAAGCTCTTTCAACACATTCCGGCCGAAACTGAACTCTCGCGTTATGTTTTCAAACCAGCGCAGGTTAAATGGGGAAGACCTTAGCACATGGGGAGGGCGACGGTTCAATCCCGCGTCCGGCCATCCTGATTTAGGTTTTCCGTGATTTCCCTAAATCGCTCCAGGCAAATGCCGGGATGGTTCCTTTGAAAGGACACGGCCGACTTCCTTCTCCTTCCATCCCTAATCCGATGAGACCGATGACCTCGCTGTCTGGTCTCCTTCCCCAAACAACCCTACCCCTTAGCACATGGAACTCCGGACAGAACCACTGCTTCACATAAAGAGCGTGTGCCGTCTAACAATAAATGTCTGAAACGTTTTCTACATGAGTTGAAAATTGGAACAAGTCCAGAAAGACGCAGCAGAGTACCGAGAATACAATACTTTCGACTTTTCCACTCTTCATATATGTCTAACGACTCTATACAGGGTGAAAATTAATGAACCCGACAAATTGTAGGGACGGATTCCTGACTGAAAATGGAGGAAAAAATGTCCTCTAACCATGTGTCTGGAAGTATATCGTTACCACGATAGATAGCGCTGACTAATGAAAGTTCGCCTGAGCACGTGCCTTGTGTTCCTTGTGTGTTGCAGGCAGTGTGACTGACACAGCCTGCTGTAGGCAGCAGAATGGTCCGGTATTCATGTTAGGTGTTTGTGTACGGCCAAGCAGAATGAAACGGTCGAGGGGCAGGATGGCTATACGAAAACAAGCACCTCACAGATACCATCCATATCACACAACATTTCAAGTCAGTTTGGGCCTTTTCGTGATCATGGTGCCTTTCAGACAGGCGAACGTGCAGGGAGGCGGCGGTCTGTACGTACACCAGATTTGGAGGACCGGGTTCTACAGGATATTGAGAAGAGCCCTAGTAGAAGATCAAAGCAAGTGACGTGCCAACATGGTGTAAGCCAAAGTACAATTATGTGCATCCTGCATGAGAACCGCTAGTATCCCCATCACCTGAAATCCCATGGAAGTCACTTAGAATGCCTGTCGTGACGGGGATGCAATGCAGCTTTGCACTGTTCCGGGACGATTTTTTGTCGTTGCACGCACACTGTCCGTTTCCGGATACATGATCATAGGACCTTGTTTCCTCCAATTCCAGTCAGGAATCCGTCCCAGCAATTTGTCGATTTTATTGATGATCACCCTGTGTAGAGAAGGTTGTCCGGTTGTTTGCAATTCATACAAATCTACAGTCTTCATTCCGATCTTGATGAAAATTTGCAGACTCTGCGTACAATACAAGAGGAAGATGACTGTCTAAATAAAATTTAATGATCTGACTTGAAACATATGGTTGGTTGGTTTGGGGAAGGAGACCAGACAGCGTGGTCATCGGTCTCATCGGATTAGGGAAGGATTGGGAAGGAAGTCGGCCGTGCCCTTTCAGAGGAACCATCCCGGCATTTGCCTGGAGTGATTTAGGGAAATCACGGAAAACCTAAATCAGGATGGCCGGACGCGGGATTGAACCGTCGTCCTCCCGAATGCGAGTCCAGTGTCTAACCACTGCGCCACCCCGCTCGGTGAAACATATGTGTACGTGATAAACGGGAAAAGTTGTTACGAAAAATCTCCGAAAGTTATTGGCCAATTTACTTCAAATTTCTACCTGATCCACTAATGAACATTTGGGAAGACGTAGACTGTATATTTTTAATATAGATATCATATAAATAAATATATATAGCATAATATATTAAGAAGAAACATTGTTACCAAATATCTGGAAAAGTACATGACCGATTTACCTCAGTTCTTGGCCGAGTTACATCATATTTCTACGTTCAGATGTAACAATGAAGAAAATAATGAAAATATAAATGCCTAACAAACGAGATATATCGTGGTACGCTGACAGTAATTCCTATCGCGAGAATAAGTTACAGTGGCGATACTCGTCTTGGAGACAGAACCATGAGACATCACTTGATCGCTCGAGAATTTGGCAGAAACACGATTGAAAACTCTTATTTACTTACTATTTGCTGTTGTCACATGTGACATATACCCTAGAAGACCCTTCAATGCATCTTTCACAGTTACTTTTAAGAGACACTAGATCGCTAGCGATTATGAGATCGAACAGACCCCGAAATTTCGCGAACTACGACGTAACCTGTTAGAACAGTTCGAATGGTGCTCAAACACAGCCCTGCTTGAAACCGGGAAAACTGGGCTGAAACAATATAAGACGAATTATCAACAACAAAAAAAGGATACTTATCGCACAGTGTAACAACAGATGGCGTAACTAATTATCTTCTCATAATACAGGTGACGGTGTATTCATTCGTCGTATTCCGTTGAAGCCCAGTGATTTAAATATTCCACTCGATATAGAACGATTGCAGTTTCCCATGCGCCTTACATCCGCTGTATCAGCAACGTACAGCACCCATCACTTTGTGTGACAGATACTAAAGATCCAGAGCGACGTCGGGCACTGCAGCTAGTACAAAATAATAAAAGAAACAGTAAATGCAACACACTAATTCGTTTCAAGCTGCATCACTAACGTCACAGAGGACGAAGACCATCAGAATGCAACTTCCTGGCAGATTAAAACTGTGTGCCGGAGAGAGTATTATGAGATCAAGCATTCGTGAAAGCATAGAACGTATAAAAGATGCGAAGCATTATTCTTGAAACGCAGAAAACAAACGCGAGGTCGAATCTTGGACAGGTGGGGGCTCATTGCTGGAAATATCCGGGGAAAGTGGACGCAATAACAAAACATCTCAAACATTGCAATAGTCTTCGAAATCTTCATTGCGGAAGTACAATATAACAACAGTTCCGTGCTAAAAACAGAGAAGGTAGACAGCGGAGATGCTAAGAAATGAAATGCAACCCCCTACTGGACTGTGGATGTTCCCTGTCTTCTACGCGCCGCCGCGCCGGTTGTCACCGAGCGCGCCCCCATCTAGAGCTGCTGGAGCACGCGACGCTGTTAAACTAGCAAATTCATGGATACATAGGAATAGCCACTCGAGCTAAACTCTTTTCATTAAGCAATAATGCTGCATACAGCACGAAAGAACAGTTAATAAACCCACTGCATGAATGAAGTTTTACGTATACACATAATGACAACCGCAATAATTGCTTAATAAATAGATTGAGTGTATTCAGGATCTTGCTGTAGTCAGATTAAAATTATTTCATAGTTGTCATCTGTAGCTTGTGCTACTGTATTGCCACATCGGCTGCCGGCTACCGCTCGGATGCAGGCGACACACAAAATAATGGTTCAAATGGCTATGAGCACTATGAGACTTAACATCTACGATCATCAGCCCCCTAGAACTTAGAACTGCTTAAACCTAACTAACCTAAGGACATCACACAACACCCAGTCATCACGAGGCAGAGAAAATCCCTGACCCCGCCGGGAATAGAACCCGGGAACCCGGGCGCGGGAAGCGAGAACGCTACCGCACGACCACGAGCTGCGGACGACACACAAAAACGGTAGGTTACTTCACAAAGGGTATTAACATGTAACACTGAGCAATGCTAGAAGAGGCCGTCGCGAAGGATGACGGAAAATGGAGATGCTCCTTCAACAGCTGGCTGAAGTGCGGCAGACAATGGGATTTTTAGCCCTGAATTTACACCCAAGTCCTAACTTAACGACAGCTTCACGATGTGCAATGTATCGGAGGAAACGGCGACCAATTATCTGCAGCATAACTAAGATCATGCTCACTTTCTTCGTGGCTTTTAAGGCTAACCTCTACGACCAAACTCAAGACAGAAAAATTTCATAATACGTTTGTTACCATAGCCATCTTCCACAGCAAAATTTCAGATTCAGCTGTAAAAGAAAACTCTAATTTTTCGCTGTCGTTATCTGTAACTACCCTGACATTGGCTATACAGCAGTGCCGCGACACCAATCTATGAGCAGACCTGTTTGTGACTTAGTAGTACATTATCGGCGACACTGGCAGATTTCAAACGAAAAAGGTATTCTAAAAATAAAAAAGGTCAAATAAAAAGTCAATAGAATCACGAAAACAACACTACAAAGTATTAGAAATAAAAAAATTATGCAAACAAAATAAGTGAGTAAAAATTGTAATCAATCTTTTGATTAGATTTAGCAAAATAAAAAAAGTTCATTGCATCTACAAGATTCAAACCCTCGATATTATAAACGTCATGTCGACGCTAACCACTATGCTGTGCCGCTACACTGCAAAATGCTGTTCTATTTGTGACTTCGGTATCCCAGTCGCACCGATTAATTGATAGCCTGGGAAGATTCGGCTTCACGCAACGTAGTGCGAAGCTCAACTAATGTAAACTGATCTCTGTGACAATAACAGCTGTGTAAATGACGATGGATTGCGTCTTGTGCGGAAGTATGCAGTAAGTGGTTAGTGCTGTGGTGTATGAAAGGTCTGTATTTCGTTAGCATCGTCGTGTGTGTGTGTGTGTGTGTGTGTGTGTGTGTGTGTGTGTGTGTGTGTGTGTCATTTTCGTATGGTTATCACATGTGATGAAATACGAAATAAAAGGGCAACACCCAAAAGAAGGAATCGGAAGTGAACCAATTACTGCGGTAGTTTGACAATAGCGACAATTTCGGGCATGACGTTGAGCGCCCTGATAGGAGGAAAGCACCTACAATGCGTGAGGTGTCAACTATCGGGTAATTTTAGTCAGGTTATAGCGCAAAGAGCGTGGCACGGCGCAGCAGGTTGACATGGGGCTGTTTGAGGTGGCCAGGCCAGCGGCGCCACCTCGTCCAGTGAGCACCACCACCACCACCACCACCACCACAAGAAAATAAAACGGTCCCACAGATGCTGCGAGACAGCGCCCGCAGGATTCTCCTTAGAATGTGCTACCGGATATCGAGACATTTAATTAACCCTGCGGCGCACATTGTCCGCTGCAGTGGTCAGCTGTTGATGATCGCTTCTTTGGCGTTTCCGTTCAGTCCTGAAACTGCAAAATGTGCTCAGGACGTAATAGCGCCAGAGTCCACTGGAGTGTACAGTGTGCATTTGCAGCCTCGGGACGACAGAAAACAACAAAGAAGCGACCATTAATAGCTGTCCATTGCAGCGGACATGGCGCGCCGCAGGGTTAAATTGTTACTGCTTCATTCAATCAGTTTTCAGACAACGTGTTCTTTATATGCTTTGTCATACTAAAATGTTTTCTGTAGAACTATCGTATACCACTGTTACATGTTTTATTCTGGTTTTATGTATTAATTTTGTTATTAAATGCTGTGTTATTTTTAATTTTGTACTGTTGACTCGTACGTTCGCCACATAAAACCATTTTCATTGACTTTTATGAATATCCTGTTTAAAACTGTTACCTTGTCACTAGCGTCCTCTACTCTACGACTCAGCCCATCACTAGCACTTGCTCATGTAGCTGCATGTACGAAACATTTTAAGTTGGTACTAGTATCATAGTACTCTTACTCTTAATTGGTACCCATGCTACAACGTACGCTGCCTAGTCTGTTCCAAAACGCTGCACAAAAAAACTGGATTTTTCCAAATTTAGTACCTCGGGTTCTACTGGTAACAGAAAGGTAGTTAGGGACAAATGTTTCAGATAGCCCTTGAGCTAGGGACTATTTGTACACACACGTCTAATGTGAATATGCTACAGTACAGGGTCGACCTTTCAAATACACTCCTGGAAATGGAAAAAAGAACACATTGACACCGGTGTGTCAGACCCACCATACTTGCTCCGGACACTGCGAGAGGGCTGTACAAGCAATGATCACACGCACGGCACAGCGGACACACCAGGAACCGCGGTGTTGGCCGTCGATGGCGCTAGCTGCGCAGCATTTGTGCACCGCCGCCGTCAGTGTCAGCCAGTTTGCCGTGGCATACGGAGCTCCATCGCAGTCTTTAACACTGGTAGCATGCCGCGACAGCGTGGACGTGAACCGTATGTGCAGTTGACGGACTTTGAGCGAGGGCGTATAGTGGGCATGCGGGAGGCCGGGTGGACGTACCGCCGAATTGCTCAACACGTGGGGCGTGAGGTCTCCACAGTACATCGATGTTGTCGCCAGTGGTCGGCGGAAGGTGCACGTGCCAGTCGACCTGGAACCGGACCGCAGCGACGCACGGATGCACGCCAAGACCGTAGGATCCTACGCAGTGCCGTAGGGGACCGCACCGCCACTTCCCAGCAAATTAGGGACACAGTTGCTCCTGGGGTATCGGCGAGGACCATCCGCAACCGTCTCCATGAAGCTGGGCTACGGTCCCGCACACCGTTAGGCCGTCTTCCGCTCACGCCCCAACATCGTGCAGCCCGCCTCCAGTGGTGTCGCGACAGGCGTGAATGGAGGGACGAATGGAGACGTGTCGTCTTCAGCGATGAGAGTCGCTTCTGCCTTGGTGCCAATGATGGTCGTATGCGTGTTTGGCGCCGTGCAGGTGAGCGCCACAATCAGGACTGCATACGACCGAGGCACACAGGGCCAACACCCGGCATCATGGTGTGGGGAGCGATCTCCTACACTGGCCGTACACCACTGGTGATCGTCGAGGGGACACTGAATAGTGCACGGTACATCCAAACCGTCATCGAACCCATCATTCTACCATTCCTAGACCGGCAAGGGAACTTGCTGTTCCAACAGGACAGTGCACGTCCGCATGTATCCCGTGCCACCCAACGTGCTCTAGAAGGTGTAAGTCAACTACCCTGGCCAGCAAGATCTCCGGATCTGTCCCCCATTGAGCATGTTTGGGACTGGATGAAGCGTCGTCTCACGCGGTCTGCACGTCCAGCACGAACGCTGGTCCAACTGAGGCGCCAGGTGGAAATGGCATGGCAAGCCGTTCCACAGGACTACATCCAGCATCTCTACGATCGTCTCGATGGGAGAATAGCAGCCTGCATTGCTGCGAAAGGTGGATATACACTGTACTAGTGCCGACATTGTGCATGCTCTGTTGCCTGTGTCTATGTGCCTGTGGTTCTGTCAGTGTGATCATGTGATGTATCTGACCCCAGGAATGTGTCAATAAAGTTTCCCCTTCCTGGGACAATGAATTCACGGTGTTCTTATTTCAATTTCCAGGAGTGTATTACACACTGCCTCCAGCTTGGGCAAATGGAACAAAGCGTTTTCTCTCTCTCTCTCTCACTCTCTCTCTCTCTCTCTCTCTCTCTCTCTCTCTCTCTCTCTCTCTCTTTTTCTGCGTAAGATGCTGTTAACGGTGCGCCATAACGGGCTTGTGGAGGCACCATTGAGTTCATGGGCGATTCTTGAGTGAATCCGAAAAGCACGGTTTGTGGATAACAAAACCGAGCCGTGGATTCCAAGAAGGCTATGCAGATCAAATAGGTGCGATTTTTACGATATATTCTTGTGATCCTGATATCGAACAAACTTGAAAATTTTCTTGATATTGTTATCAGTTTCCGAGATACAGAGGTTCAAAGTTACCCTAGTTGTACATGTAAAATACACACATTTGATACAGAGTGCGGAAAAAACGTAGTTTAAGGGATAAATATGCTGTAAAGTGCCTCCACGAGGGTTTTGGGAGCTCTATATTGTTGTACTACTCCCGCCGGAGGTTCGAGTCCTCACTTGGGCATGGGTGTGTGTGATACTCTTAGCATAAGTTAGTTAACTTAAGTAGTGTGTAAGTCTAGGGACCGATGACCGATGCAGTTTGGCCCCTTAGGAATTCACACGCATTTTGTTGTTGTACTGGAGCGTATGTAAAATTTTTTTAAACGTAAAATCCGGTCTGAGATGTAAAACTATATAGTTTTGCGCTGTATCAGTATCACATAAGTAAACTATCAAAATATTACTCATAATAAAGTTCTTCTCATATGACGGACATGCCCTATGTAGCGGGAAAATGCTCCGGTACTTCAAGACTTGACTCAAAAGTAGACTGTCAGCTCCGTCATTCTGTCTTCCTAACCACCTTTAAAAAATTCACAAAATTTTGATGTATGAACACATTAGCATTCGCTGAAAGACAGGGAGACTCTATCAGGGGGAAAGAGATCGAAAAGTAAAATATACTGGAAGACAGTTGACAGTGGTCGTGCTGTAGGATGAGCGAAAGAGACAATGGCAGTGTGAGAGAAAGAGAGGGGTACAGTGACAGTGGAACATAGTTGACAGTGACGGAACAGTGCTAGGAAGAGTTTGAAGGAGACAGCAGCAGTGGGAGAGTAGAAAGAAGAAGGAGAAATTGGAGGAGTATAAGAGGCAGTGAGAGACAGACTCTATAACAATGACAGCAAGGAACAGGGAGACAGCGAAAGTGAGAAGAGTCAGCAGTGTTGGGAAGGAATGAATGAGACAGTAGCAGTAAGAAAGAGTCAGATTGAGACAGTGACACTCAGAGGAGGCAGTATTAGTAGGACAGAACGAGGGAGACTCGGGCTGTGAGACAGGAGAGATTGACAGACACGCAAAAAGATAATGACAATGAATTGGGCTGAATGAGTGAGAATCGGCAGGAGGGAGTGGATATGTATCAGCGACTTAAAGCGGTGGACTAGTGAGTGTGAGCGAGTTACAGTTAAGTGAACTTGTCGGAGGGAGAGGTGAGTTGCATGTTAAGAAGAAATTCCAAAGTTATTGGGAATATTTTTCAAAGCGCTGAGGATGGTAGAATCCGGCAGCTTGTAACCCATTTTTCAGTTAGACTTTTAGTAACCAGGTGCATATTGCCTTTTTTGTACTCTGATAGGAGAATTTTTCCACTGTTGGTATATTATGACTGACATAAGTGTTATTACGTGCGTTGACTTTTTGCATAGATTTCACCTTCAGCCAACTGAACCTGGTGCTGTTACATTAGAGGCTTTTTTTCTTCATTTTCACACATCTCATGCCAGTTGCTAGCCGAAATCAACAATTTTGTGAATTATGTAATATTTTAGAAACAAGACGGATAAATACGAATAAAATAATTTTACTGACCTGTAATTGAATGTCGGATTACTCAAAACCTCGTATTTTCATAACTGGCCTTGTGAAATGCCACTGCAGGAAGGATATAAAATAGCAAAATTTTACATCCTGCGCGTTTATAGTATAACAGGAAGAATAAATTATTCAGTTAGTAGATGGTTTGGGAGAGCAGAGGTTGTGAAATTTACTACACTGAGATGCCACTTCTAACAACAAATATGACTGTTACACGGACTGAGCATCGACTCGAAATAAGCTTGTGTGACTGATTCTGGTACCATACATCACGCCATGCTGCTTCAACTTTGTTCCAGGGTTTTTCTCAGACGTAGTGGCTGGCGAATGGTGATATGCCGGTCTTTGGACAACCAGTGACTACATGTTTGCAAAAGGCTGAGAGACAGGGAGAATGTGCTGTAAAACGCAACAGTCGAAGACCCTGTGTTTGGAGGTAGGTCAAGACAGCACTGGCAGCCTGCTGTCTTGCGGTTATCTTATTGTAACATCTCGAAGATAGGATGAAAGGTCTCTGTTGGATTCCTTTCATGTCAATTTCTTAAAACTGTTGTCATTTACAGCATACATTCCACTTCTAAATTTACTGTGGTGTTTCTGACTCCTTCTGGGAGGAGACTGAGCAGGCGAACGTGTTACTTTTACACATAAACAAGAACGATCTGTCACACTACTAAACTTTAAAACACAGTTTATATATAATTCATGTCACACAGTCTCATACGGAACCTACATCCGCTTTCTTTTATATACTGTATATGATAAGATACTGTCACCCCCCTTCCCTTCTGTGTGAAAGGATGAATGAGCAAATGTGTTTCTAGTTGCATGCTTGTTGGTAGCAGACAAGCCTGTCTGCTAGAGAACAGTAGGACCAACGTCGGAACAGGTAGCTACGGTTTCTAAAAGCAAAGAGGTTTCTATTCTTGGTATGGACCTGCCTGTCCCTTGTCATGTTGGTATAGGAAGCTGCCTCTCTGGTCACTTCCGTTTGTATCTGTGAGGCACCCTCAGGAGGGACCCAGGCAGTCTGTCCGCAGCAAGCGTCTGAAGTGGTAAGATCTCCAGCTAAGCACGTCTCTGCTAAATCCATAGGACAATGGATTTCTTAAGTTCAGCCTAACTGAAAATTTAATCACCTCTATTTCAGGTTTAGCTCTAAAATATCTAATGTCATATTAAATTGCAATGCAGTGTAATTCAAGTGTGAAGTTCAGAATATCTTCCAGTAGTTGTTTGTCACTACTTTCTGAGTAAAGTGGAACCATGTGTGGATGATCCGTAACTCTAACTAAGATCATCAATCTTAAATGCGAATGTGCGTGAGATTATAATGTCTCGTCTTGACAATATTTTTCAATATAGCAACTTTTCTTTATGTTCAACCCACGTGGGGTGTACTTTGTGAGACCAGTACCACGTGCTTATACAATTGTTTGACCCATCACGTTAATAGTAAGACGATAGTAATCAGTTCGAGGTTTTTCTTTTGTAATTTGTGTTTCGATGTAATTTATTTTTAACTATCAAAATTATTGTGGAGTTACACTCTTTGTGTAAACCAAGTTGACCACGTGAAGCATGTAGTGTAATCATCAAAGTAGCCCTCAGCTATTCTTTTCGGGAAGATTTCACAGTGAGTTAGTATCAATTTAGTATACTAGTGCGTGGTAATTTCATGGCGGACAGGATTGTGCTACGAACGTAGCTTCTTTGGGTGAAAATTGAATCTCTTGGTTGTGGTTAATTTCCTCTTGCATATGTTTCAACATTCTGCGTGTGTACAATTCCTATGAATGCAGTGTTGGATGCAGTCTCCCAATCTTGGCTCTATATTTGATGTGTTCAGTAAGATTACAAACTCACATTTTCACAATCCTAAATAAAACACCAGTGTAGTTATGAATCAAGTTTAATATGTTGAAATTGTAACGGAACAATGATCAGTGTTAAAATAAATGTCCAAATATAAACTGATTTATTTCTTTTTATTTAAATTGTCTTTATATATATATATATATATATATATATATATATATATATATATATATATATATATCACAGATTATCCTAAGATGACTACTAAAAGATTATAATTAATTAATTAATAATTAATAAAGATTATAAATAATTTGGTTGGGAATTTGGTAAGCATGACTGGATACCTGGTGAAACAGTTGCTCAGTAATGCAAGGTTAACTTCCCCAGATAGCTCATAGCTTTTAACCCGCTTTTATTGTCTTGAATGTCAGCACCGCTTTCAGAACAAATTAATGCATCAACATTACAAGGGGGAAACCACGGACAAATAAAACGCCAAAAATATAAAGCCTGCTGGCCAAATTATCGGTTATGTGAACCAGAGGTAATCATGTAGTGTACCCAATGGCGCCTCATAGCATCACTCGAGGCGCTGGGCGTTGCCCTCAGAATACAGAGCCTGCAACAATTAACACTTTCGCTGCGGCTGACGCTTATAAGCGTCACAACAAGCCACGAGCCAGTGCGCCTGACGCTTATAAGCGTCCGCTCTCACTGTCGGATTACTCAGTCTAGTAGCAGCGTCTAAGCTAGCATCATAGCGTGTAAACTTTTGCTTTGTGTGGTCAGTTATCGAGCGTATATTGTTCGTAATGGCGGCTAATGAACCGACACCTGCACCTTCCAATGTGAAGAGGAGCAGGTAAAGTGTTAAATGGACAGACGAACAGTTACTTAGTGTACTAGACGAAAGTGATTTTCTGTGTAGTGAGGACGAGGCATACCTCGGAGATTGTCATTTAGAGGCTGCAGAACAATTGCAGAGTGATGATAGCGTGGAAGCACAGCTTTCGAATCTGTTTCGTGACAGTTCCAAATCTGACGATACGGATCACGACGATTGTGTGGAAATCGACGACGAAAAAGAGCCCGACCTGTCACACGGAGATAATCCAGGTGAGTCCTGGCATAAAGAACCACATAATATGCAGTATCACCCATTTACGAAGGAAGAAGTTTGGCAAATTCATCCTGCTGGCAATTCTGCTATGGATTTCTTCAGATTGCTGGTAACAGACGAATTGTTGCAATTTGTAGTTGAAGAAACGAACGATAACGCAGTAAACATATTGCTGAACGAAAATACGAAAGAGGATATATAATCTGTAAATGTAAATTTCTAAGTATAGGCGAAATACTAGTTTTCCTGTGTGTTTCGTTACATATGGGTAACGTTAAATATCCGCGAATACAAGACTACTGGAAGAAAGAACCTCTGTTTGAGAATAGAGGAATAGCGATGAGTATAAGCAGAGACCGGTATTTGATCATATTGCGCCCTCTGCATTTTACAAAAAATCTCCACTCCCAGGAAACCCGAAACCAGACGATCGTTTATATAAGATACGACCTATATTGGGTTATTTTAACACGAGAATGTCTCAAGTGTATTACCCGGGAAGAGATTTATCAACAGATGAATCAATGATTCTTTGCAGGGGAAGACTCTTTAGACAATACATAAAAAGCAAACGTAATAAATATGGCATTAAGATGTACATGCTCATCAAACCCAGGCCGTTTCATAAATAAGAGCTCTGTGCACACGGGAATAGTGGAGATATAGGGGGAAAAATGGTTCAAACGGCTCTGAGCACTATGGGATTTAACTTCTGAGGCCATCAGTCCCCTAGAACTTAGAACTACTTAAACCTAACTAACCTAAGGACATCACACATATCCATGCCCGAGGCATGATTCGAACCTGCGACCGTAGCGGTCACGCGGTTCCAGACTGTAGCGCCTAGAACCGCTCGCTCTCCCAGGCCGGCTGGGGGAAAATGGTCACGCTGAAAAGACCGTTTTGCATTTGATGCCAGAAAAGCTGCATGTTGGTCATCACATTTACTTGGACAATTATTACAACAGTTTTCATTTAGCTACAACTCTGTTGAACCTAAAAACACTTTCCACAGGTACTCTGAAATTAAATTGGAAATGTACCCGCGAAGACGTTGAATCGGCAAAACTTGGGAGAGGAGAGACAATTGCGCGGTATTCTAATGGAGTTATGATTGCAAAATGGAAGGATCGACGAGAGGTTTCCTACATTTCCACAGAACATCTAAATGTCATGGAGCAAGTGACGAATGCGCGCCAGCAAATAGCCATGAAACCTTTGCCTATTATTAGGTACAATGCGTGTATGTCTGGGACTGATAAACAAGATCAGATGTTTTCGTATTATTTATGTGAAGGGAAGACTATCCGCTGGCCGAAAAAACTATTCTTTCATGTCATTGACATGCTAGTTTTCAATTCTCTATATCTGTACAGCCGGCCGAAGTGGCCGTGCGGTTCTACGCGCTGCAGTCTGGAACTGCGAGACCGCTACGGTCGCTGGTTCGAATCCTGCCTCGGGCATGGATGTGTGTGATGTCCTTAGGTTACTTAGGTTTAACTAGTTCTAAGTTCTAGGGGACTAATGACCTCAGAAGTTGAGTCCCATAGTGCTCAGAGCCATTATATCTGTACAACAAATACTCAGGAAATAAAATGACGTTGTACGATTACAGAATGAACATTACAAAGGGCTCCTTCCACCAATGGACGTTCCACGAAATGTGAGCAAGAAACATTGGAAACAAACAAACGTTTTGCAAATGAGGGAAGCTACTGCAGGGAAGAAGCAAGTTATGTGGAAGCGGTGTAAGAAATGCGCGGAACAAGGCAAGCGCACTGAAACACCATACGAGTGTATAACCTGCCCAGACAAACCTGGATACTGCTTGAACTGCTGTATAATTTCCCATAAGTAGCTAAAACGCGATAATATCGGGGAAATTCCGGTTATCAAGGACCTTCTTTTATTTCTTTTGACATTGCATGGTTTCTTTGTATGACGTGAAAGGTTAGAACTTTTTTTCACGAGTACTCAGAAAATGAGGTTTTCTTTTGTGTTGACTTATTTATTATTGCGTTGTTAGGTGTTCACTTTAGTTTTTTGCGAAATAATTTGTTGTGTTAAATTTGTTTTAATAGCACCGCAATTGTAGTGATGGGGGACACGACAGAAGCTTCCACGTAGGGTGTGTTTCGCTTACTAATTTCTACACGTCCGGGCGTCCCCTGGGCATCTATGATAAATGTAGACGGCTAATTCTCTCTTACCAGGAGCAAACATGCTACTAAATTGACCTCTATCTGAGTCAATCTTAAAAATGCGCATTTGAAGCAAATATAATTTCAAATGAATCTAGTTTCCTTTTTCCTTTTTTCCCCTTCTTAAGAATTTGTGTTTTGGAATCCAATTTTTTCCTGAATGCAGTGGATTTGTTGCTTGTTTGGATTGTATTTTTTGTTACATTATCAACAAATCACGAACATTTGAATGACGCTTGTGACCCCTGTAGGTGTCAGACAGCAAACATACTTTAAAACATGACCACAATACAGTCGAAGCTTATTTGAAGTAATGCATCTAAGGTGTCATCATTAACTCAGTACAGAACATGATCCTACAGATCTTACAAGATCTTGACGTCAGACTGCAGCTCAGGTGTGCTTAGGAGCGTCGGCTCGCAGCGGTACCTGCCGTTTCAGAGTGTTACCGGCCCCCACAAGCACGTTGCCGGGCCGCACTGGAGAGTTGCGCGCCTGCACCGACACCGCAGCGAAGGTGTTAATAGGTAGCCCGTATCATGTCACTAAGCCGGCGGCACACCAGACCTACGTGATATCACGTGCGTTGCGGCTGAATACAGATTCTACAGCCTACGATTATGCGCTCTTAATTAAGAGTTCATTTTTTGTGGACTTGAGCATCGTTATAGTTGAATTTGTTTCTAGATTTGTCTATCTCGATATCAAAGAAAGCCGTCCACATTGTGATAGAAGTTCTTTATAACTCTAGATAAAATGATAGGAACCTATGTATGGTATTACGAAAAATTTTAAATGGCGAGCTGTAGCTGTAGAACCAATGGTCATGATATCACTACAACTCTCATTTACTCAAACACAGAGAGGCTGTCTGATTTAATATTTCATGTTACCACTGATTGCTTGAAGCACTTTTAATCTTTCTTGAACAGCACAAATCACAAAAACGTCCTTAAACAGCTTCTGGGAAGCTGTATACATGCGCTTTTTAACACATGTGAGTTACTTGTGGTAAATATGTTTTAGAAATATGTTCAAAAACGTTTACCAGTTCTGAAAACATTTTTAAAAACAATTATTTTAAAACAAGTAAGCGTCGTAAACATTGATCGTTATGTGGTTAGATGTTAAATTGAAATGTCGATATTATAATGTCTTTCCCGGCGTAGCTAAGCTACTTCCTTCTTTGTGCCAAGCCAGAAGGCAGCGTATTCGGAGCTATCCACGGTGCCGTAGGAGTCTCTAAGCTTTGTCTTGTTTGAGTTAACACCCATTTTTTTGGAGAGATTACCAGTTCCTATGTGGTTAACTGAAATTGCTAAAATTTTTATAGGATTTGAGCTCTGTTGCTAAATATCGACATCATTTGCTCTCGTATTCTGTATTTAGTTCGTACTCATGGTTAATGTAAGATCAGTTTTGTTACCTGCTATTTTCGTTGAAGCCATATGGACAACTAAGGCTCATATTTTATTTAAATTTTATTTTTGAAAACTTGCCTGAACTATTTGAATTCTACAGAAAGAGTTTAAATAATATTTCTCTGATTTACCTAAAGGTTGTATTTTAAATCGTTTTATGGTTCAAATGGTTCAAATGGCTCTGTGCACTATGGGACTTAACATCTGAGGTCATCAGTCCCCTAGAACTTAGAACTACTTAAACGTAACTAATCTAAGGACATCACACACATCCATGCACGAGGCAGGATTCGAACCTGCGACCGTAACGGTCTCGCGGTTCCAGACTGACGCGCCTAGAACCGCTCGGCCACACCGGCTGGCAAATCGTTTTATATTTACTCTTTTATAGTTGAGATATGCTGTGCTATAGGTGTTAATTAATGTGTTAGCCAAATGTTTAGTTACGGCTGAAGTATCTTTAGGAACATTTCTTAACTAATCTTTCCTGTGTACTCTAGTATTCCGTGAATTTATACCACACATTATTTAAATCATTTTGAGACACAAACTCTACGCAAGGTCATGCTGGCAAACCTCAAATGAAAATTTCTCGAATTTCAAATTTTAAACATTTTTTTTCTCATTTGCTTACATGGATTTGAAATAGTTAAATTCCATTAATTCTTAAATAGATTTGTCTTTTTCTTGGTGAAGTATTATGGTTTTGTGGTCTGGTACCTTATCAGGTCCAGCTTCTCACTTAGTAAAAGTACTCCAACATAATTACCCGGATTTTATTTAAAGTTGGTAAATAAATTCAGGTGGCCAAGTAAGTGGTCCTGACAGTCAGGATACCAGTTACTTTGGAATAAGGCTGGGCATCTCGGACATATTCTGAGTCGTGGTCACCTTCGTGCTCAGATGGCAAAGACTACCAAATCCACCGGTTAGTCCCTCAACCGTTGGAGTAAAACCCAATGGGACCCGGGGCAAGTAAGGCTAGCAACCTGCTTGCCTGGTACTTTAAATATGATGCTGGCAACAATCAGATTCCTGTTGATGCCTTGGGCAGATGGAGGGAATATTTTGAAGAGTTTCTCAATTTAGGTGAAAATACGATGAGTAATGTTTCAGATTTCGATGTACAATGGGATAGGAATGATGATGGAAATAGGATCACATTTGAGGAAGTGGATAAAATGGTCAATATATTGCAGTGCAATAAAGCGGCTGGGGTGGATGAAATTAAGTCGGAACTCATCAAATACAGTGGAATGTCAGGTCTTCAATGGCTACACAGGATAACTGAAATGGCGTGGGAGTCGGGACAGATTCCATCAGACTGGACGAAAGCAGTAATTACACCAATCTTTAAACATGGAAACAGAAAAGATTGTAACAACTACAGAGGTATCTCTTTAATCAGCGTTGTGGGTAAAATCTTCTCAGGTATTGTTGAAAGGAAACTGCGAGTATTAGTTGAGGACAAACTGGATGAAAATCAGTGTGGGTTTAGGCCTGTTAGAGGTTGTCAGGACTACATCTTTAGCTTACGGCAAATAATGGAGAAGTGTTACGAGTGGAACAGGGAATTGTATCTATGCTTTATAGATCTAGAAAAGGCATATGACCGGGTTCCTAGAAGGACGTTATTGTCTGTTCTACGAGATTATGGAATAGGAGGCAAACTTTTGCAAGCAATTAAAGGTCTTTACATAGATAGTCAGGCAGCAGTTAGAGTTGACGGTAAATTGAATTCATGGTTCAGAGTAGTTTCAGGCGTAAGACAAGGCTGCAACCTGTCTCCACTGTTGTTCATATTATTTATGGGTCATATGTTGAAAACAATAAACTGGCTGGGTGAGATTAAGATATGTGAACACAAAATAAGCAGTCTCGCATATGCAGACGACTTAGTTGTGATGGCAGATTAGATCGAAAGTTTTCAAAGTAATATTTTAGAGCTAGATCAGAAATGTAAGGACTATGGTATGGAGATTAACACCTCCAAAACGAAAGTAATGGCAGTGGGAAAGAAATATAAACGGATTGAGTGCCAAATAGGAGGAACAAAGTTAGAACAGGTGGATGGTTTCAAGTACTTAGGATGCATATTCTCACAGGATGGCAACATAGTGAAAGAACTGGAAGCGAGGTGTAGCAAAACTAATGAACTGAGCGCTCAGCTACGATCTACTCTCTTCTGCAAGAAGGAAGTCACTACCAAGACTAAGTTATCTGGGCACCGTTCAATCTTTCGACCAACTTTAATGTATGGGAGCGAAAACTGGGTGAATTCAGGTTACCTTATCAATAAGGTTGAGGTTACGGATATGAAAGTAGCTAGGATGATTGCAGATACTAGTAGATGGGAACAATGGTAGGAGGGTGCCCACAGTGAGGAAATCAAAGAAAAACTGAGAATGAACTCTATAGATGTAGCAGTCAGGGCGAACAGGCTTAGATGGTGGGGTCATGTTACACGCATGGGAGAAGCAAGGTTACCCAAGAGACTCATGGGTTCAGCAATAGAGGGTAGGAGGAGTCGGGGTAGACCAAGGAGAAGACACCTGGATTCGGTTAAGAATGATTTTGAAGTAATAGGCTTAACATCATAAGAGGCATAGATGTTAGCACTGAATAGGGGATCATGGAGGAATTTTATAAGGGGGACTATGCTCCAGACTGAACGCTGAAAGGCATAATCAGTCTTAAATGATGATGATGATGATGATGATGATGATGATGATGATAAATTCAGGTTACTGAGTAGTGGCGTGTCTTTTCCTTACTAGTTCTCCCTCCTGAAAGGTTGTTTTTCGGTGCCATATGATGTAAAACCAGTACTTTTGACAAAAGATCAAGGCCCACGGCTGCACGTTTCACCCAAAATTCAAAAGCATTCATGAAGGTAAATTTTGTTCAGAGTCACATTGCTGCAGAGTGTATCGAGCGAGGTGGCGCAGTTGTTAGCACATTGGACTCACATTCGGGGGGTCGACGCTTTAAACCCGCCCCTTCTGATTTCGGTTTCCCGTAATTTCCCTAAATCACATGGAGTAAATGCTGCGATGGTTCCTTGAAAGGGCACATCTGACTTCCTTCCCCATCCTTCCCTAATCCGAAGTGACCTATGACCTCGCTGTTCGGTCGCTTCTACCAAATCAAATGACTGGAAGAGTGTGTTTAGGTTTTTTTTTTTTTAATTCTCCATTCTCAGTTCGTCTATGGCGTAACGTAATCTATGAAAAGTGCACAATAAACGAAGATTTGTACGGTTGCATCAAACTTTCTTACTGGGGATGGCACCGTGAACTGCTAGCGCAATCGCAGCTGTGCCTGTGCGTAGCACTCAATCTGTGACGTCAATAGAGGAAGTCTGGGACCCACGGGAAACACGGGCTCTGCAACGAACCTGTGACGTCACACTAGTCACCCTATTCAGTACACTCTACGGAGTAGAAATAAGAATGTAAATTGAAAGACACCCAAGAAAGTTCATACCTTGGTCGTGTGTTGTCGAGAGCGTAAGTCTACTTAAACCCACAGCTACGTAGAGGGGTCTCATATAGTAATTCACTTCCTGCTGGAGATCCCTGTTGCAGCTTGTAAGGCCCGTAGCATCACGTGCTGTGAAGAGGGTGCTCCAGCCTGTTTTTATCGTGGGCCTCGAGGAAGTCCCAGGCCTCCTTTCATGTAGGCCTCTGCCGAGCCCCTGTGACAACTATAAATTCAACAACTTTGATGCTTCTCGGAGCTTCCACATTGCGGCGGCGCGGTTCCCCCCGTCCCTTACGACGAACCTGCACCTACCTGTGAACATTGTCTCAGCAGATCATCAGTAGGGAAGCCGAGCGAAACCTACTGTACTTCGACGTGAAGCAGGCTGCAATTAAAGGCACTAATCTACGTTTCCCGAGATAGTTTTCACACGAAATGAAAGGTTGTAAATTTTGTCCTTAATTAATATATTCTGAAACTTAGGTGAACAAGTATGACTGCCAAGCCCGTGCTAGTCTTAACACAGTCACTCACAATACCTTTCACTCACGTTAGCAAAGTTTATGGTGTTACATTTCCCGAAAATAGTTACAAAAATACGGATTTTTTGATTGAGAATGCTCGCTAAATATTTAGTCTGTCGGTACCTAATACAGTCACAGTTTCTAGCCACCGACCTGCTCAATACGCCACAAGAAATGTGTCTTTTCTTGTCACAAAATTCACTTAAAAATTCCGAAATTTCTACATACCCATCGGAATAATTATGCCGTCACTTTACAGCACTTTTGATGTGTGAAACACTGCTAGATCCGGCAACTTATCATTTCCATCGGAACTACTACTACACACGTCTGAACTGTTTTATGGCTAGGCTCCTACTCCTCTCTAGTATACTCTAAGTCTTCTGTACCAGCAGAGAAAGGCGCGCGAAGAATACAACAGCTAATAGGAAGACCACATTCTCCCGCGTCAGTCCGCGCTTTTCATCGATAACCAATCGCAAAATAGTAAACCTACCGACTACACTTTTCACCGACGTAATTATCTAATATGCTGAAGTTTTGTTTATGCATAAAGTTATTTACTATTGTTATTTATACGTGAATTAACTTTCCCTTTACCATAAACTTACTTTACAAATTTATTCTACTAAAATCCCCTTTGTCCACATCCACACTTCCTCGAAATGTACCGAGCGAGGTGGCGCAGCGGTTAGCACACTGGACTCGCATTCGGGAGGACGACGGTTCAATCCCGCGTCCGGCCATCCTGACTTAGGTTTTCCGTGATTTCCCTAAATCGCTACAGGAAAATGCCGGGATGGTTCATTTGAAAGGGCACGGCCGACTTCCTTCACCGTCCTTCCCTAATCCAATGAGACCGATGACCTCGCTGTTTGGTCTCTCCCCTCAAACAATCGAATCCAATCCTCGAAATGTTCCCACACTAAATCCCACTACATAACTCATTAAACAGTTATCTTCATATTAACCTTAAACCACACTCACGCATCATTCATACTGCTATAGCACATTTATAACATTTTGCATACACAAAGACATAATAACACTTTATGAAAATACTAGAACAGTTTATGAAAAACATTCTATTACTTTAGTGCGATCTAGTGGGCACAATCGAAACTAAATCACATTCCCCATCCAATACTGTCATCTATCGGCTGATACATAAACTACGTGCGCGTCCGGTCTCGCGTCACCATCTGTCACTATCCAGCTCTGAGACACATCTCCCACTTAACCTCCTCCAATGCAGGATCGATATACGGCGCTATGCCTCAACATGTGTATACATCCAACGTGGTGCTGTATACAGAACGGAGCCTCGTCTGAAAAGACGACTTAGTATGGCTACTCTGTCCCGTGTTGTCGTTGTGCTCTGCACTGTACGTGTGCCACTGATGTCGCACCAAGGGAAGCCAAATAATGGTAGCTATGATGGCCATCTGTGTGTTCCAGACGTCGTCGCACTCTCCAGGCAAGCTATTATTCCTGATTCAGTATGATTTTGCTTGGCCTAGCGTTCACTGCGTCTATACTCTCTGGCGTTAGTCGATTAGGGCCGTTAATGACTTGCGTGGTGCAGAGTATGGCCCTCCTGGGCCTATCCAATACACATTAGCATATCGTAATGTTCCAAACAACCTCAGAAGAAATATCGCGATACAGTCGTGATAGGCAACGAGTCTGCGTGCCTCGAATTCCGACACCTGCAAACAGACGTTTGCTCCTCTTCTGCAAGGAATAACAGAATTTTCTCACGAATAACTAACAATCTAATGGGATTTCTGAGTGAAAATTCAACTTTGTAATCTTTACTTATACAAAGAATGTAAACTGAGTCTCCCTTACCCACCTCGTGCTATTTTTATGTAAGGATGTAGCACACCTCATGCTGATTTACGATTTGTTGCATGCTATAGTTCAATTCTTTTATCTTGGCGGCTCGCGCATGCCCGCCTAGACGCGGGAGATTGCTGCGTTGCCAGTTGCACACGACGCACGCGCCAAGAGAAGCAGCGCCATAGTATAGCATAGTTCGCAAGCTTACGTTTAGGGGGGAGCACGCAGTTCATGAAGTAAAGCCACCACGGCCACAGTAACCCTTTCGCTGCTACAAAGACGTGCTCCCTGCATTCCGCGCTGTGGGCGATTTTGTCACTGCACTGCTCGCCTGTGCAGGCACATTGTGTTCCGACTGCTTTGACACTCTTTATCATTCGATTCCATAAAAACTATTTGGCTCAAAAATTAGATTTTTACCTATTTTCTTGACTGATACCTTCCCCCCATAAATGACTTAATTTTGTTTCGATGTTCAACGCAGTTATTATGCAGCATTAAATACAGTAAACCATTGCACGAAATTTTGAAGAGTTTGCAGAGGTTAAGTCCATAGAGTATACTTTCCGGATGGTCGATTTTAGTTGCCACAATGTTGAGAATGAAATGTGGACAAGATACCTATATATTTCATTTAATTTAAGTACCACATAAGTGTCGTATGTAATATTGAGAAATATTCCACCTTTCGCGACTGTAACGAAAGTTTTACTTACACTGGGCACGTTTGGCTTTATTTTAAAGCACTTCAATCAATCAAAAGGAAGTAGACAAAATACATTAAACAAAACTGTGGACTTACAAAAAGATTAGGACTTGAATATACCGTCTGTCAGTGAAGTGCTCAGAGCTATGTCAAATATAATTTTGTGTGTGGCACACACAAACAGCATTTATTTGCTAAAACACTGATGAGCCAACACAAACGTTGAATATTGTGCTACCGCAGCACAAAACTACGAAAGGTGACTTGGCAATCGAGGACACAAAATACAGTCCTCTTATGATGCTTCAAAAGAGAGAAACGCGTCTGGTCTAAATAAGTCGCTTATTACAGTTGCAGAAGAGGGATATATTTCAATACCATTGGTAAAACTGCGACTGTGGAACAAAAACAAGAAATAGAACATGAATACCATTGTGTATGTGCCGTAGCTTTCACCGATGGAAGTGCTTTAAAATAAAGCCAAACGCGCCCTGGGTAAATAAAACTTTTATTACAGTCGCGAAAGACGGAATATTTCTCAATATTACATACGACACCTATGTGGTACTTAAATTACATGAGATATTGTTATACAGTAAATATTATATGAAATTTAGGTATCTTGTCCACATTTCATTCTCAACATTGTGGCAACTAAAATCGACCATACGGAAAGTATACGCTATGGACTTTTACCTCTGCAAACTCTTCAAAATTTCGTGCAATGGTTTACTACATTTAATGCTGCACATCAAAACAAAATTAAGTCATTTATGGGGGGAAGGTATCAGTCAAGAAGACGTGTAAAAATCAAATTTTTTGGCCAAATAGTTTTTGTGAAATCGAATGATAAGTGTGTCAAAGCAGTGGGAACACCATGTGTCTGCACAGGCGAGAAGTGCAGTGATGACAAAATCGCGCACAGCGCGGAATGCTTGGAGCACGTGTCTGCAGCAGCGAAAAAGTTGATGAAGAGGCAAAGCACTAGAAATTTCATTAAAACGAATAAAATTCGTGAAGTAAGGCACTCCAATATTGTTTTAAAATAAAGAAAATATTAAGCGCCACACAAGGTTTGAACTCATAACCTTCCGCTTGGCAACCCAACACCTTGGCCGTTCCGCTACCGCAGCTCATTCTATAGTGTGACTCCATAAGACTCTTAACACTCACGCAACTACTTATAAACACTGTTGGTATGACTATGAATTACTCACGCTTCGTCGAAGTACAATAGGAAATAAACAATTACCGCTGTTCTTTATTGCGAAAAAGAGGTTCGTGAGATTGAAACAAACACCTTTCCTTGCTACCGCTTGAATTAGGAGTCTTATTGCTTGTTTGGTTTAATTAATTAATAGAATATGAAGCAGTTGGTATAAAGAATGCTTTTTCCAAACTTTCTATAAATGAAAATCTGCTATCAAGACATTGCTTTTGTTCTATTACTTTATTTATGACTGAACGTTTCTAAAACTGAAGACACTCGTCCGTGCTCTGCACTGCAGTCGAGATCTGGCAACGTCGTTCTCTGTTCATTGGCTGACTGTGTTTTTTGACGTCAGATGCGCAGAACGAACCTAAACTCGGCCGCCAAGATATATGACGCGCACTATACCTCCACGCTGTCGCAATTTCAATGGCCGCCTGTGCAGCTTTGTAATGCATCTGAATGATTATAATCTATGTTTGCTCCAATTACGTATTGTCCGCATGCGGCGAAGCACCCCCACTACTAATTAATTCATTCAACACGATCGCCTGATTGCTTAGAGCTATTGCGCCCCCCTGGTATGGTGTGAGGTAGCAATTGAGCGCAGCTGCAGCCGACGCACCGCTTTGATCTCGTCACGCCCTGCTTCAGGCGACAGTGCCACGTACAGGATGCCCCACAGGTGTCTGTCCCACTGACACCTCGCTCTCTGATTGATGTCAGGTAACAGGAAATTGAAAAGAACTCTCGTAAATTCCGTCGGAATTAATGTCGTCAAACTATATCGATCTGTATTTTATTATCTGAGTTGCAATTACAGTCCCCAGGGAAGGATTAAGTTATGCGTGCGGAGCAATTGTTAGGCTGTTAGGGTAATCAGCTATAACATACAGGCACTCAACACCAAATATGAAACTTCCTGTACCAGTAAAACTGTATGTCAGGTCGGGACTCGAACCCGGAACGTTCCGTTTCAAGGATAACGCTGTTCCCGAATTAACTCCAAAACCCGCTCTCACAGATTTTCTTGGGCCAGTATTTAAGTTGCACTTTCTGAACCTCACATAAGCTTTACTGCACACCTTGCATGTCAATCGACGTTTTATCGTTTCTGCTTCTGTACTGAAACTTTCATTCTGCAGCAGCGTGTGCCCTGTTTTGAAATTTAAAGGCAGCCTGCTCTCATTTACAGAGTGAAAAAGGCTATGGTCTATCCATATCTCTACAACATTCCTTCATTCAGGAGTACTAGTCCCGGAAGTTTTGCGGGAGAACTTTTGTGAAGTTTGGAAACACGAAGTATTGGCAGAAGTAAAGCTCCAATGTCGGATCGAGAGCCACGCTTAGATAGATCAGATGAGGCAGCACTTTACCACGAAAGGCAAAGATCCCGGCTTCGAGTCCTGGTCCAACACACAGTTTTAATCAGCCTGGAAGTTTGTTTCACATTAAAACAGATATTTGTTTAACTCTTTTACGTACTACAAAATCCCCGAATACCCATTTGCTATTCGCACCAAAGATGCCTGCCGTAGCAACCTACTAATAGCGTGTTGGACTTTGTTCTGAATTTTTTATGGTTTTTATTCCTAGAGGAAGGTCTCCTGCTAAATTTCGATACGTTTTCCTTGTACTTGTTGAACAACTGTTCTCTGCTTTTTACACAAAATCACCTAACACCCAATGACTGGTGCAGATCCAATGACGTTCGACAGGATTCAATCTGTGGCTTAGAGAAAGTCACTTGGTTTCT
Source organism: Schistocerca cancellata (assembly GCF_023864275.1). NCBI lineage: Eukaryota > Metazoa > Arthropoda > Insecta > Orthoptera > Acrididae > Schistocerca > Schistocerca cancellata. Next base: position 278,869,011 of record NC_064628.1, read on the forward strand.
TTTCAATTATGACCTCATTGTCCCCCGTTCGTGTATAGTGGTAATGTGAAATTTGCAGCAATGAATGTTCAATGCATGGTATGGGTGTTCTCAGTACATTCTGTGCCCTGATGCACTGAGAAAATCGCAAACATCTTTGTGAGATTTGCTTTAACTCCTGGAACCGAAAATTCAGAAACCAAACGTCGAACTTCTCTTCAGAGTGACAACAAAGAAAAAAAAGCATGCATTGTGTACAGGTATCGGTACACGTCTATCACATCGCAACAGTGTTTCATAGTGCTCGAGGGTCGAACACTTGTAGTGTGTGCCGCTTGCCTCTAGTAACGGTCATATAGTAGCAACATCTATCAACTGAATCACTGTCGTCGACAAACATTATCTCTCAGTTCACGTCACTTTCTAGGACTTCCTTGTGGAAATTAACTGTTCCTAAATACACGAATTTTGATTTGGTCAGAGCAGTTCCAACTGATCACCATCACTTTTAAAGTACATTGGGGGAAGATGCCATACTTTTTGGTTTTATGTGAAATTAATAAGGTAAATTTCGAAATATCCAGAACGAGATTAAACACACAAGTTTGACTATATATTTTCAAAAATGGTTCAAATGGCTCTGAGCACTATGGGACTTAACATCTAAGGTCATCAGTCCCCTAGAACTTAGAACTACTTAAACCTAACTAACCTAAGGCCAGCACACAACACCCAGCCATCACGAGGCAGAGAAAATCCCTGACCCCGCCGGGAATCGAACCCGGGAACCCTGGGGTGGGAAGCGAGAACGCTACCGCACGACCACGAGATGCGGGCTATATATTTTCAAACTGGAAACATATGTACATGAAAAAGTACAATATTTCTGACCCAAAACATATTTTGTTTAAATATTGGTATAATTGGCATCTCATATCGGAGATTGGGGTGAGACGGCAAATTAAAACTGACAGAAATATATGCATTTTACAACGATAATATATGACATATTGTATAGTCGCACAATACTAACTGTTTTACTGTAATTGCAGCCTTTACCGAGGTTAATATTTACAGCTTTTCAGAAGAGTCGCTACACATGTCTGCTTCATCAGTGCCTGATTCAAGAAGCCATTTTTGACAATGAATGCAACGGATACAGCCCACTTCTCGTCCAATAGGATCGCAGCAGTTTATTTTGCACTGAACACAGTCATTTTCATTTCCTACGTTGTTTGCCGACTGTTGGAGTTTTCTCGTGCTATTACTTTTATATTACGTGGACTTCATGGCGTTCAGTTTGTCCTTGCTCGTCAATACTTTTGCTGATTTCTTCCTTCTTTTTCATGTGGTTTAAAAACCGATGTCTGGGCAATGTCTTGAAATGATGTCCCTGGTTTAGCTGCAATATGTCGATTAGCTTCAGGACTGTTCTCTTCATTCACAGGTTCTGGTTTATCAGTAACGTTGGTTTCGTTAGACTTCATCTTCGTTAACTCAGCATTATAAATAGAAAATGCTCCCTCTGGTATGTTCTGGACATTCAGTGGAAGGATACCGCATATTTCAAATGCGCTACTGGCTTTTGATTGCGTTTTTTTGGCAAGCCTCCTCCATCAATAATCAGAACTGGGCTCCTGACACTCCCCTGCCCGGATGAGAGATTGTGAATGTATGCATTGCCTCGTAGAATATGTGCTCTGGTGACTGCAAGAGCTATCGATCTAGTGGCTGTAGGAAATGTGTTGAATGAGGGGGCAAGCATACTAACGTAACACTATGTTTGCAAGTTATAACATCTTAATATCAGACCTGTGCGATATATGACCATCAAAGAGTAATGAAAACTTTTCTTGTGGTTTCCTCAGGATGAAATGTTCCTCTAATATGAATACTGCGAAACTGACAAATCCTGAGTTTCTTTCATGAAAACTGTCGAACCAGTTGTAAGAGAACCCTCTTATTCAAATTTATTTCCTTTCACCTGAATATACGAATTGAAGGCAAAACCTTCCCTTCAGCATTACAACATGTTATTACGGTAACTGTTGCCCCTTTTCTCCATAGGTCTTTTGACTAATCCTTGGGGAATATTTTTCAACAATTACTGACTCAACGCTGAGGTCCGTCTCGAAACAGGATTCGTCCGTATTAAATATATGGCCTGGTTTGTCAAATTATTCTGTGAGAGAACGTTATCCAGCAATTTGGAACAATTTCCAATGTCTTTCCTGCTGAAAGCCATTGCTCTGTCAACGGAAAGGCACAAGTCCTGGAAAATATCTCAAGAATGTCCATAGTCAATCGCGATCTATTGTACAAGCATCCCTGTTGAAGCGATGAGCAATACCATTTGCTTCAGAAAAGTGAACTGCCAGTTTTCGCACTCATTCTCCAGTAGCGGGCAATTCCGAAGCCTGCCGCCTCTTAATGTGTAACATAAGTTGTTCCTCGTTTTCTGTTCCAAGACAACCTAAAAACACAGCACAATATTCTTTCTTTAAAGTGGTTCTCAATTTATGACAATTATAATGTTTTTTTACAATATCTATTTCAACATAAATCTTTAATTTGTTATTGTTTCAACTGGTTAATAATTAATTAAATTTTGTGCAGGTCGCAAGTCAAAAGCAAAGGCACTGGTTTTCCTAAGATGCTCACTTTGATGTCCCATTCCCCTTCTTTTGTCATTATTGATCCCTAATCATCTTTTTATAGTCCGATATGGAATCCTATATGCCTGAGAAGCTCTAAAGTAGCTCATGCCATCAGTTTTCACATGTGCCAATGCTAATTGAAGGCTTTCTTCACTCCACTGTCCTCTATTTTTTGTTCTTTCATAATGTTTAGGCATTACACATTGTTTGTCATTCATTACGTTTATTCCAGTCAGTTAATACGTCCTCTACTAATATCGGAAGCAGTTCCAATTCTACTGATTACACGACGAAACTGAGTTCAGCAGCGCAAAGAGCACTAAATTTTACATTACGATGATATTCTATTTTTTTAAATTATGAAATTTTCTAATTGTTAATTATTTAATGAAACTGTGTAACAATAGTAATTTGTTTTTGTTAATTATGATCAAGCTGGACGTCATTCAGCCTTATTGCAGCAGATTATTTTCATCAGCTAAAAATTTGCCTCTTCACTTGCAGTCTGTTTTATTCCAGCTGCAAGAATATAGACTTCGGAAAACATGTACAGGCACACCATTTAAACCTATTTTGCTTTTTTCGTGCTTACCAGTCCGTCCTTACGGGAAGCCAGCTGGCGGTTATATAAGGTCAGTCTGAGGCTGGAGTGGTACCTTCAGTTTGGGAGCGCATACTGTGTCGGTTTGGTAGCGATCTCCGGGTAGAACTTTATGTCTTTGCTTGTGTGTGCACTCGACACTTGCAAATGTTGGATGTACAAATTTCTCGGAATTCAGTCGCATCTTAGACCTGTAATTATGATTTAGTAAACCGGGATTTACTTTGAGCTCAGACCTTCAGCGGTTCTAACACTGCAGTAGGGACTTCTCTCTATGGATCTAATGAGCCAGGCTGCTACTCCAAGTTTTTATGAAACACACTGGGTATTGGACGTCGCTCAGTGGAAAAATTGGGTTCACTAAATAAAGTTCAGTAGTATTAATCAACTTAGTATAAGTGATCTGTAGTACACCATCAGCAACCACTGATTAAGCACCTACAGCAATTTATGTGCACTAACGACTTTGCCTGACAGTGACATGTATAGTCACTCCATGGCTAACAATTACCCGGAAGTATCTTAGAAATTAGAGCTAAAACCGCCACATAAACAGCTGTTTCTTTTAATTTTAAATTAATAAACATATATATTGTCTACGCACAGCGCATCTGCAAAAGTATATAACAATATTTTAATGATATAGCCATTACTGCCACATTCTTTATGATATTGTTTCTGTCACTACACGACATTTTAATCCGTGTCATAAGTAGGAATGAATTGGCAACTCGGGGCACAAATCAACCTCTGACTTTTGGGTTGACCACATGTAGGGGCCGGAGCAATAAACTGTGTAGCCTTTGACCTAAAATGCATGGCACCATCAATGCCTTTTAATTGTTGCACTGACGCTGCATGCATTATGTAACTAAGCCACCCCACCTCCCTTCCATTTCCACTAACAGATCCCTCCTCCAATTCCATGGGCGTACTCAGTTTTGTTACACCTGTCTTTTTGGAAGTACATCAATCACACAGCATCTAAGCCAACAGTTACTCTGTATTTTATGGAAGTTCAAACAGGCGTGATAGACACCTCCAAACCAATCGACGTAAATGCACATATCAACTCCTACTTTGACGTCCAAAGGTAAAGTATTGGACGATACATACCATTCGCTACGGAATATGAAAATGAGTAGTAATCTAACTCGCCATAAATATTTCAAAACCAGTCTTCACTTATGCAAAGTTGTTGAAGGACTAGAAATACCAGTTGCTGAAGATGAATTTTACATCAGTTTCTGATCTGCAAACTTCAAAGTCCAAAATAAAATCATCTGACAAGTTATGCTGCTGCTTTATGCTGTCAAAAATATATGACCCTATTATTTTCTGTCGCCACCAGATGGCAGCACAGCAGTCAGACCAACATGTACTCGTAACTGAAAATGATCGGCCATTACAATGAAACAACCAATGAAATACTAGTTCAGCCTTGCAACGAAACAGCCTATCCTCATCTTTGTTATTTGTACCGCGAAACTGTCAATTACCAAAGTTAGAACTTCGTACAGTACTAACTATGGTGTAGAATGGGCGCTATAGTTAAATAAGAGTATTTTAAAGTCTAAAATGTCAGTATGATTCACCTCAAACAGGAGTGACACTACTATTCATCTAACAATTTAAGCTACACTTGTCAACCAGCATAATTTAATTAATGTTCCACACTGAGTGTAAGGCACAATGTAGCACAAAAGTAAATATTTTCTCATCTGAATTGTCTGTATTGTTATTCTACAACTGAACAGGTTAGTTAAAATAATATGATTTTCAAGCGCCACAGTATTCTTACCATGGCTCATATGTGTGGCAAAATTATTTTTAAAACTATAAAATACTGCATAACAGGATTTCTGATCTTTATTGCTTATCAAAAATACCTAAACTCACACAGACAATAGTTATGTCAATGTTTTCACCACATCTAAAATGTCTGTGCGATTTTCCTGTAAAACACATTTTCATTAAAATAGTGTCAGCTGTTGGAAGAGTGTAGTTACTGTGTAACTTACACTTGAAATTTTGTAGCACAACTGTGGACCCTCAAACGAGGTTCTATTATACTATTTATATGTGTAAATTTTTCTGCAACAGTACAAAACACATGTAGTTAAAAATAACATACAGCAGCTGATATTTCATCTTAGGCTAAATGAAGCTATATTATAAAAATTAACGTGAGCAAGCACCATTTTAAATGGGAAGAAAATAAGACGCTAAGAAAAGTAAAATTAAAATTTTTAACTTATTAATACAGTTACTTCTACTACTTTTAACCTGGGCCCTACTAGTGGTAGTATGTGTATCCAGCAGCGTCACATTTTCTGACACTTAAGCGCAACAAACCACACTAAAAGTAATGCATTTTGCTGTGATTCTTAAATTGTCTTGTCACTCAAATCGCATATTTCTGTAATACACAAATAAAACATCAGTGTGTACCAAATAATATATGTAGGCACTACACTATCAAAGAGAACGATGGACTGGGTTCCTTAGGGACGAAATTTTGTTCTCTCTAGAATTCCATCTTTGTCCCAAATAAAGATTTCTTTATTTTGTTTCAAGATTGCTTACATAACAGTACAAAACGCGCAGCTCGTTCATTGACACAAGTGATCTAACGTGTAGGTTAAGCATCACTTGTAGACAATAAAGTTTTATCATTGTACCACATTTCGTGCAAAGCACAATAAATCCTAAATTAAATATTTCCACATCTAAGTTTTTCTATGACAGAAAAAGATGTACATAATGCTATTGCTGATATAACTTGTAGGTTAAAGTGTACTTGTCAATGAGAATTGTTTTGTCACTGTACCAGACGTTAAATAACCAAATATTTTCAGTTTTATATATCAAAACACACATGGCTCCTTTACTGATACTACTGACGTAACTTATAGGATACAGTGCACTTGTAGAAGACTCACTTATGCTGTTACATGCTGGAATCTACATAACATTTTGATGAAACATTTTACTGATAAGTATAGATAAGAAAACAGAGTTGCTACGCTTTCAACTAGCCACTTTCACCTACTTTTCAAAGCCACCCAAACATTATAGTGACTCCACGCTACGGTACTGACTTTATATTGCAGTATAAAATATTCACCATCGTCTGTTGATAACGCTAACTTACACTGTCGCATACTGGAGACTACCTGACATTTCATCCCCACCCTCCCTTCCAATTCATCAGCATTTTACTGTAAAAATGTAACGAATTTCTTCTGTACACCACTATATTATCACAAAAGCAAAAAATTACCCCACTCATCTCAATGTTATATAAAAATTTTTACAAGTTGTCCCATACGTTGGTATGTACCAGAAAAATTGTACATCACCATATAACAGCAAAATTGTAGTAAATGTCCGTTAGATCACATTGTTACAGAAAAATTTTAATAAACTGCACTATACAATGCTATGTTACAGTAAAACAGTAAGAAATTTCCCCATACGTCACCATGTTACAGCAAAATTGTAACAAATTACCCAAACTTTGCTACATTACAGCAAAACTTTAACACAAAATTGTAAAAAACTGCCCCATAAGTCGTTATCTTACACAGAATTTTAACAACGTACAATAAATGTATGCTGACTGCCATTTCTTCAGTGATGGTGACCTCAATTAACCGAATCTGAAGACAACTAGCAAATGCTTGGTGTATACTACTGGGGGTAGAGGGAGTGGGGGTAACAATGATCAGTTGATATGGTGACTGTCAGTACCGCAAATGCACAGTTGTATTAAAACAACTTAATGGCAGTGGGTATCAGCGACTGAATCTCAGATAGTAGTCTGACACCAGCAGCTGACAGTGCATATGCCAAAATATGATTTAAAGCAGTGTTTTTCAACCTGTGGGTCACGTCCCTCTGGGCGGTGGCAAAGCCTTGCTCAAGGGGTCGCGGCCGCAGGAGAAAACAGTGGCAGCACGGCTGGTGACGTATGTTTCATAACGATCATCTGCTGTGATATAAATGTTGCATGGAAGTGACAAGGTTTTGTGAACGCACCACGTAAATTCGCTTCAAAAATAATACTTATTTATAACAATGAATACGAATTTAATTTAAACCTGTTGATGAGTGAAAATGCGCTAACACTTGCAGCAGTGAGAAGTAACACGATGTCTATAGATTTCTTCTCATTTCTGCGGAATGGAACTAGGGCGGCGAGAATCCTTAAGTCTTGCATGGATAGCATTTACCTCTAAAAGATTTTCAGGGAGAGTGAAAGGAGAATATTAACTTCAGGGCTGGAACGGCAGTGTAGTGGCGGCGTCTTGTGTATTACTGACAAGTTAGTTTACGTGCCAGTCATCTGCTGTGATAAAAATATCACACGGAAGGAGAACAATTTATGAAAGCGAATTTAAAAGATATTCATTTTCAAATGTGATACAAAATGGCTGCAGAAACAAGCACACAGCTCACGTGTAAGATTTGGCACCACTGTTACTCGAAAGCATTTCAGCAACAAGCTTCGAATCAAACAATAGACCGCTAGGATTGGTAGCTGTGAGAAAAGGTATGAAGTACAGCAACTTCTACCGAGCGGATCTACGATGCCTGAACTCAACGCAGACTGTAATTCACTCGCTGCATGTTGATGTTTTTATTTTCCTAGTTCTGTGGCTTCATCGGGATCCACACAAAATCGTCGTTGCTAGTCACCTGGTTAACTTCTCATTTCTTTTGTGTAGTTAATTGTGGTGATTGCCATGAAGTGAATAATTGTTTTTTGATAGTGTTCTACAAAACAGTTGAAAAATATTTTACAAAAAACTAGTACCATCATTTGTAAAAGCATATAGTAAATATTCTCGCAATTAATTAAAAAGAAATTGAGATGCCCTGCTAAACCCGACAGGACAGGACATGTAGTTTAAGTTGTGGAAAGAGGCCAAAATAAGCGGCTGTCAGTTACACACGAACATACAAGATTTTGTTTGATCAAACATTACAAGAGCCAAGAAAAAAATTTTAAAAAACTGTGCTTTATTTTTGGAACTTAATTAGCGCCTTAATGCGGCATACGATCTCATGCCTTAAGGGCAAGAACAAAATCAAATGGTTCAAATGGCTCTGAGCACTATGGGACTTAACTACTGAGGTCATCAGTCCCCTAGAACTTAGAACTACTGAAACCTAACTAACCTAAGGACATCACACACATCCATGCCCGAGGCAGGATTCGAACCTGCGACCGTAGCGGTCGGCACGCGGTTCCAAACACGCGCTTAGAACTGCACGGCCACACCGTCCGGCGGGCAAGAACACTTTAATTTAAAAACGCCTGAAGGTCAATAACTTAAAGCTCAACCAAAATCAGAAACAAGGCAAAGGATTATCTTGAAACAGTTGTAAGTAGGCTGTTTAGATTTTTATATTGGTAATGCCACGTAGCGCTCTGGCTGTGCTGTGTGCAGCCTGTGGCTAGTTTGCATTGTTGTCTGCCATTGTAGTGTTAGGCAGCGGCAGCTGGATGTGAACAGCGCGTAGCGTTGCGCAGTTAGAGGTGAGCCGCCAGCAGTGGTGGATGTGAGGAGAGAGATGGCGGAGTTTTGAAATTACATATATTATGACTTGTGATGATATTAAGGTAAATACATTGTTTGTTCTCTATTAATATCTTTCATTTGCTAACTATCCCTATCAGTAGTTAGTGCCGTCCGTAGTTTGAATCTTTTATTTAGCTGGCAATAGTGGCGCTCGCTGTATTGCAGTAGTTCGAGCAATGAAGATTTTTGTGAGGTAAGTTATTTGTAAAGGTATAGTTTAATGTTAGTCAGGGCCATTCTTTTGTAGGGATTTTTGAAAGTCAGATTGCGTTGCGCTAAAAATATTGTGTGTCAGTTTAAGCACAGTCTTGTATAAATTGTTCTAAGGGGACGTTTCATACAGTTTCTCAATTAGACTGAAGACCCAAAGAATCTGACACTTTAAGAGCAAACAACTTTAATTCAAAATCAGCTGAATGCCCAACACTTACGACTCATTAACTTTAATTTTAAAAATGCCAAACGCTTTACGTAAATCAGTTCTTAAATTGGGCTGAAGGCCCAAACCATCTAACACCTTAAGAGCAGAACAACTTTAATTCTAAATCGGCTGAAGGCCCCAATAACCTGACACTTAAAGAGCAAAAACAACTTAAATTCAAATCGTATGAAGACCCAACACTTAAGACTCAATAACATTAATTTCTAAAAAAATGCCAAAGGCTTTACGTAAAACAGTTATTAAATAAGGCTGAAGGCCAAAACCATCTGACGCCTTAAGAGTAAAACAACCTTAATTTAAAAATCGGCTAGAAGCCATACAAGTACAAACAACAAGAACGAACAAGCAAAGGCAGTACACCCAAGGGCGCTCAGAAGTTCGAAGGGTCGACCTGGAATTGAAACACTAACGCTCGCTTAGGTGAGACAGGCAGTCGGCCCAACCACTTCTGATCCGACTACAACCCAACCGGCAGACAGTCAACGGACACACCAACAAGATAACCTTTGCTTCACCCGACCAGCATGCAACAGGGAGTTCAATGGAACAACATAGAAGGTATTGGCGCTACAACCAATTATACATGAGCTGTAAAACTGCACAACGTGCTGGACAGCGACAACATTGAATTTACGCCAACGGCCAGGGCAGGGAACCAGAACGTTAACGGTCACAAGGCAGAACATTCTGCTGGTGCACTTCAGTTCAAATAACCAAGTACAGTTAAACTCTACCGGAAGGTGGCTAAAATTTGCCAATTTGAAAACACACATTGTTGCTCATGGGAATATCCCAACAGCCGACAACGAACTGAAAAGGACACAGTGCGAACAGTCGGGACTTGCTGGTAGATTAAGTCAGAACTCTAATATTAGTTCTGAATTGAGCGTAACGTAGATTGTTTTATAATAAATACACCGTGTTAACGATAAATAAACGAAAAATTGGAAATCTGTTTTCATGAAGCGATCGATAACTAAATGAAGATTCAAGAAGTAACAGTGAGAAATTCGAAAAAAAATCTTCTTCTTTACTATTTGACTATACAGTGGGACCTCGTTTAGCGAGGATAATTCACTTCTGAATCTTACCTGCATTCCGAAACACTCGTTATGCGAAACACATTTTTCTGTCAGAATTCATGTAAAAAAAGGATAATGCATTTAATTCCGAAAAAATATTAAGACATTTTATCAAATGTACATCCATTTTTACAAGAAGTCGTCTAAAGACATTTGTTTTTACCTTCTATTCAAAATGAGTCATAAAAACAGAAGACGGCTAGATGAATGAAACATCTGCCTACGTAATGGTTAATGTGCAGCTTTATTTTGTTCGTGTTGGTTAACGACAACATAGATAATATAGAATTCATATAGAGATATTTTAAGGCCATGAAGTAACATTAGTCTTGCTTGCAACACCGTCACGGAGAATTTGGCAACATTGTCGAGGAGACTTGAGCGAAGGTGTCGTTTACAATAATTGCAACGCGAGGAGTGTCGCTAACAGTACAGCTGAATACTACATTGTCGGCGGCGTTTGTTTGTCAGAGCGTCTAATGTAGTTTGTTCGTCGTGATAGTAATAATATTAATAACACTGGTGTTATTATTATATGCAGAAATAGAGAAACAAGAAAGGAAAATCCTCAGGAAAATTTTTGGCCCGATACAAGAGCAAGGAATCTGGAAAAAGAGACCAACATCATAATTATATAAATACACGGCTACAATAAGGAAAAGAAGAATGCAGTTTTACGGACATACCCACAGGATGAATGAAAACAGAATTTCAAAGCGAATTCTTAAAGTCATCAACTCAGGCAGGGGAAAACAAAATGGATAAAATAAGTTGAAGAGGACCTCAGACAAGCACACATAACAGTAAACGATGCAGAAAATAGAACTGAATTCAGGAACATCATCAAAAAACATAAATTTGACACCACAACACAGAAGAGACCAGGATGCAAATGGACAGCGGAGCGAAAGAAACAACACAGTGAACACATGAAGAAAATTTGGGCTCAGAAAAAACATAAACAATCATCATAAAGGAATTCAAGTTCAAACGCTCTCTTAAATGGGAATAATCGAAAATAATAATAATAACACTGGTGTAAAACATTACGCTCTTTTTTCCCCCGCGTTTTCTGTTATTTCATTGTCATTTCTTTCCAGCGGAGCATAAGGCATTCCGTCAAGAGTAAAGTCAATAACAATAATGGTAGATCCACCGATTATATGCAGATGCATAGCGCTTTATCGGCACAACTGCAATTTGATACCTGATGACTAATGTCTCTCATTTGTATTATTTAAAAGCACACTTATTAGGATTTTATTGATTTGAACAGTTTTTATTCATTAAGGGCGATACCAGCGTTATCTGCCACGGGTGTCACTTAGTCAGATAGCCAGATGAAAGTAAGCAAGAATTATAGGTCCTAACCTACAATAAAAATACAAAAGTTTAAATGAAAAGGCTGTGCTTGTTTATTTATTAATAATTTGTCAAATCGTGATCCTATTTTTGAGACACAAATCAACAAATAATTTTCTAGTTGAAGTCTATTTCTCTTCTTGGTTTTTATGTTCACAATTGAAGAGAATGCTTATTCACAAAGGTAGGAAGTGGTGAATGGCACCAATAACTTCAAAATTTCCTTTGCCAGTTGTGGATACTCTTCTTTTCTCTTCATCCAGAAGACATCAATCTTTTGCGAATTAAATTCCGTTTTAAGCATCCCGTCAGCTGCAACATCTGTAAGTGTTTCTTTCGTCATCGTGCTCAGACTAGCCAGTTGTACTGACATAACTGAAAAAGGATTTAGTATCCATCCATGACCGCTGTCAGCGTTAGAGTTCAGTTCTGGAAAGTAACTTAACAGTTTCTCTTCCAAAATATGCAAGCTCTGTATCATGCAAGGGATGTGAGAACTGGTCCATTGCAGTTTCTTCGACAATCGTCTGAATACAAGGGAAAGACTCAAACATCATCTTTTGTAAAAACGTTGACCACACACTAAGTTTTGCGAGGAATCCTTTGATTTTATTCTTAGTTGTTATAATGTTTTCTTCTTTCCCTAGGAGGCTCTTGTTTAAAATATTTAGACGTTTAGAAAGATACGCGAGAAATGCTGATTTTAATAGCCAAACAGGGTCACAAAAGTAATCTGCATATCCAGATTTAGAATCTTGTGAGAACACTAATAATTCACCTTTTAATTCCAGAACTCGTGATATACCTTTCCTTTGGAAAGTCACCTGACCTCTGTATGATAAAGAAGATTTTGATGGAGCGAACCCATGTATTGACAAATGATCCTAAACAGTTCAGTTTGCAACGCGTTACCTTTAAGAGAGTTTACAACTTTGATCACCTCTTTAAGCACATAATTTAAATCAGAAGTTAAAATCGTGGCTGCCAGAACTTCTAGATGAAGAAAGCAGTGTCTCCACGAAAAATGTGGTATTATTGATTTTAATTTCGTGATGAGCCAACTTTTACTGCCAATCGTAGCTTTAGCACCATCACTACAAATGACGACACATTTTGTCCAATCAATCTCGTAGTTGCGAGTGCTTTCTAAAAATATGCCATACAAACACTGGCCATTAGTGATCGCAGGGAGTGCTTTGCAAAATAAAATGTCTTTCATGATACTTTCATCTGATTCAAAGCACACCAATACTGTAAATTGAGCACAATCTGAAACATCAGTAGAGTCATCAAACTGCAAAGCAAAATGTGGGCTCTCCTTGAATTTTTCGACTGAACTGTTCAACAATGTCACCGGCCATATAATTTACTCTGCGTTCGATGCTATTATCAGGAAGTGGTGTGCTTTTTAGTTTGTTTGCCTCTTGCTTACCCAACATAATTTCAACTATATCCAGGGCTGCTGGCGAAATAAGATTCTCTGCATTTATATGCGGCTTCCCTGCTTTAGCGCCTTGGAATGCGACTCAGTAACTTGTAAGAAACGCCTTCTCGTTGACTCTGGATACCTAAAAATCAGATAAAAAACTGTTAAATCATGAAATCGAATAAAAAATCACAAACATTAATAGTATTTTAAATCCAAAAACAAAATCACTATTTTATTACCTGAATCATAGTGATTTGCTTCTGGTTTAGTGTTTCCAGTTTCGTTATGAAGAAATCCAACGGTTTATCAGCTTCCTTGGAATGTTTAGTTGAGAGGTGACCCAGAAGCTTTGATGGTTTCATACTGTCACGTAGAAATACTTCACCCCAAATTACACATTGACGTTTATTGTTCATGACAGTAAACCCATACTTCAGATAAAGTCCGTTTCTTTCGATTTTGATTCGCTTCCGCCACTGCCACTTGTACCAGACCTGGAGGGCTGCACAGATATTTTAAGAAACTTGTCCATTTTATGCTCGCTCAGAACGAAGCACGAAAACAATAATCACGTACGTGCTTGCTGGCGTACTCTGACAAATGACTGTAGTGGCCGAAAACGAGCGACTATGCCTGCGCTGCCCCTTCTCACCCCCACGCCTCTACCGTGACAAAGAATATAATTATATCTCTGCTCGCTGAACACTGCGACCTCTTTTCACATTGCACTTGCTTTCTCGATCAGTATAGTATCAATTGAAAGAAAATTAAATATGTTGTCTTTTAAATCTCTGCCATACTTGCACTATGGTTCTGAGGGTCGCCAGAATATTTTTATTTGAGAAGGGGGTCGCTTATTCAAAAATGTGAAAAACACTGATTTATAGGAAACAAAAATTGTCTGCATTATTTATCAAAATATAACATGTTAGGAGATTGTACCAATGTGATTACACAGACTGAGACTGCAGCAAGGCCCATCATGACCTTACTTCCTGTTAAGTCTCTTAATTTTAGAAGTCTCGACTTGTCCGAGAACTTGCTGACCAAGCATATGTAAAATTATTAGTGCAGCATCCGTTATGTCACAAGCGTGGAGTGAGGATGGAAGAGACAATTTGGAAGTGGCTGGAGAAGAAGGATCTGTAATGGATACGGGTGGGCAATTTGTTACAATTTTGTCGTATCGTGGTTAAGTTTGGGGGCAATTGGTTACAGTTTTCCTGTAACATGTTGAATTATGGAGGCAGAGTACCATGTAGTCTCTGTTGAGCAGCACCATAAGTTAGCATTATTCGCACATTATTCGATACAAATATCAGATTTTCGAAAGATCGAACTTTCTTCTGTGTGGAACCCAGTTCATCATTGTCTTTGACGGTGCTGTGTTTAAATACCGTATCTGACTCATTTTGCCGTTTTACTTGTGTATTACGAAACTATGCTGTCAAGTGATACACAGCTTTGAAAATTTTGCCTGAACATACTATCGTTAGCATAGATTTTGTGCTAAAATATCGAAAAACGTGTCGTTGGTCCGTAAAAGTTCCACTAACACTACGTATTAGTTTAAAGGTAATAAGAGATAGCTGTGTTAGCTGCCCAATAATGATAACTTCTTGTACATTATGTTCTTGTTTCTAAAATATTCTTTGGTCTGGTTTGTTGTTGTAACGTAGCCTCACTTAGGCATAAGTTAAAGTGGCATAGAAAAACAATATAGACAATTTAATCACGTAATCATCACTTCGGCAATTAGTTTGAGAGTCCAGAGTCATATTTTAGTAGTCCAGCTTGAGTTACATTGTAACGGTAGTCTTCTAGTTGCTAAGATTATTACACCCATTATGTGATTTCACTCATTATGTGACTTATCCATTTTAAAGATAACAATACAGATAATTTAGACACAGAAATAACACTTTGGCATTTAATCTGAGAGACTACAGTGATATATTAAGCTATTAATTCCAAGTTACACCATATTTTCACTGATAAGGTAAGGAATGAGGAGGTTCTCCATAGAATCAATGAGGAAAGGAATATACACTATCTGATCAAAAGTATCCGAACACCCCAAAAACATATTTTTTTTCATATTAGGTGCATTATGCTGCCACCTACTGCTAGTTACTCCATATCAGCAACCTCAGTAGTCATTATACATCGTGAGAGAGAAGAACTGGGCGCTCCGCGGAACTCACGGACTTCGAACGTGGTAGATGATTATGTGTCACACGTCTGTGCGCGAGGTTTCCACACTCCTAAACATCCCTAGCTCCATTGTTTCCGATGTGATAGTGAAGTGGAAAGGTGAAGAGATACGAACAGCACAAAGGCGTACAGGCCGACCTCGTCTGTTAACTGACAGAGACCGCCGACAGTTGAAGAGGGTCATAATGTGTAATAGGCAGGAATTCCAAACTGTATCAGGATCCACTGCAAGTACTATGACAGTTAGACTGGAGGATGAAGAAAACTTGGTTTTGATGGTCGAGCGGCTGCTCGTAAGCCACACATACCGCCGGTAAATGCCAAACGACTCCTCGCTTGGTGTAAGGAGCGTAAACATTGGACGACTGAACAGTGGAAAAACGCTGTGTGGAGTAACGAATCATGATACACAATGTGGCGATCCGATGGCAGGGTGTGGGTATGGCGAATGCCTAGTGAACGACATTTGCCAGCGTGTGTAGTGCCAACAGTAAAATTCGGAGGCGGTGGTGTTACGGTGTGATCGTGTTTTTCATGGAGGGGACCTGTACTCCTTGCTGTTCTGCGTGGCACTATCACAGCACAGGCCTACATTGATGTTTTAAGCACGTTCTTGCTTCTCACTGTTGAAGAGCAAGTCGGGGATGGCAATTGCATCTTTCAATACGATCGAGCACCTGTTCCTGTGGCAGAGTGGTTACACGACAATAACATGCCTGTAATGGACTGAAATGCACAGAGTCATGACCTGAATCCTATACAACACTTTTGGGATGTTTTGGAAAGCCGACTTCGTGCTAGGCCTCACCAACCGATATCGACACCTCTTCTCAGTGCAGCACTCCGTGAAGAATGGGCTGCCATTCCCCAAGGAACCTTCCAGCACCTGGATGAACGTATGCCTGCGAGAGTGGAAGCTGTCATCAAGGCTAAGGGTGGGTCAAGACCATACTTGAATTCCAGCATTACCGATGGAGGGTGCCACGAACTCGTGAAGTCATTTTCAGCCAGGTATCCGGATACTTTTGATCACATAGTGTATGCAGAGGTACTGACACGGAGAAGGGACACGATGGTAGGACATCATTTAAGACATCAAGGAATATTTTCCATTGTATTAGAGGGACTTGAAGGCTAAAAATTATAGAGAAAGACAGATGAGGCGTGCACCGGCTCGCGTTTGTGCCGTTGACAGGTTTGCTTCGTGTATTCGGATTGTGACCTCTCGTTTTGTTAGTGCGTTCACTGGCTCCACTACGTTTGCTCACATTGTCTGTCCGTGAGTGGCAGCAGCAGCGTTTATCGATAGCGAGTACTGTGGTACTATCTTGGGAGCGACCTCAAGTATTTCCGGGTCGTCGTGTGTCGGAGTTGAATGGGGACTGAGCAGAGTGAGTTCCGACAGCGCCAATAATCACCGAGGGAGCTGGTGATAATATGCACTGCCCGATGGAAGGATGTGATCGCGAAGTGCACGACCACGTCGAGGTCCGGATACAGAGAGTTTAAGTTGAATGGATCGTTATATTTGAGTAGTGCAACTTTCACTTATGTGTGTGTCCATCCGCCGAAGTGACCTCATGCCATCAAGCTGTCAGTTGGCGGTTTTATAGTCCGACGTTTCCCTTGCCTGACTTGACTGGTAACGACCGATGGTTGGTCGTTCGGTCGGTCGTCTCAGTGAACTACGTGTATCTGGTCTTTCGACCGTTTCTGTGCTCTTAGCGTTCACGTCTACGTGCAATTCGTCTTGTTGCGGTATAGTGACTGTTTTAGCATTGTTTGAGTTGTTTGTGGAATTGTCTTTTGCCGTTCCATGTGCATCTACTCAGATTTTGAATAGGCACTTTGGTCTTAACCTCGTCTGCGTACTAGTATTTGGTGGAGCCAACTTGTGTAATTAAATGCTTCTCATCTGACGATGTTAACTGTTATTCTATCGTGGTGGATTTTGCGAGTGTGCTGGACGCCGTTTAAGCTGACCCTAGTTTGAGTTGCCATCATATTAAGTGAGCGTAACCCTTGGCTGCCTGTCTCACCGCTTACGCAGCTGCAGGGACTTTTCTCAGGTCGATCCTTGGAGCACTGACTGTGGATCACTCCCTACCTTATTTAGTCTGACTGTGTCAATTGTTTAAAATTAATATTTTGTTTAAATTATTCTTATTGCTTGTGGCCTTCAGCTGACAAATAATTTGAATTCTTAATAAGGTCTTCAGCCGTCAGTGTAGCTTGTGTTACAGTAACTTTTTTAAATGATTGTTTTAAAAAAATGATTTTGGTATTTTCAACGTCTAGTTGTCTTCCTCATTTGTAATTCAGGCCTTCAGCCGTTAATTGTTCTAAAGTATTGCTCGTGGCCTTCAGCCAACAAATAATTTGAATTCTTTCTTAATAAGGCCTTCAGCCATGAGCGTAGCTTGGTAGCTTGTGTTACAGTCGATTTTAAAAAAAATGCTTCTTTTTAAATAATTATTTCCTTAAATAAAGTGTACGTGTTTACTGTGCAACCAACGGTAACTGATTAGACCACGTCAATACGTTTTCCTTCCTTCCGTAAGTCCCACGTTTCAACAAAGACTGGAATACATCCAGCAAATTGTTGAGGACATAATTTGCAAGTGCTACTTCAAGATGGTCAGCAGCTCGTGGTCTCGCGGTAGCGTTCTCGCTTCCCGTGCACGGGGTCCCGGGTTCGATTCCCGGCGGGGTCAGGGATTTTTCCTGCCTCGAGATGACTGGGTGTTGTCGTATCACCTTCATCATCATCATTCATCCACATTACGGTCGGAGGAAGGCCATGGCAAACCACCCCCACTTGGACCTTGGCGGCGCGTATCTCCCGCGTCGTTCCCCTACGCTTTGTAAAGAAGTATGGGACTACATCATCACTTTAAGATGAAGAGGTTGGTACAGGAGAGGAATTCGTGCAGGCCGCATCAGACTACTGAGAAGAATCAGAAGACTGATGACAAGAAAATGTAGCTGAAAGATTACTTAAGCTAACATGAGTGTTGTGAAGGTTTAGAACAGGAATACAAACAACTGCGAGCCCACTCTCATGTTTTACCCAACAAGAGTAAATTACATAGCAATTGCACTTTTCCAGTAGCTGAAACATAACGTTAGCTAAAAAACAATAATACAGACTTTTGTACGTAGTAATAACATTGCCATAAATTACACCAGTATGGTATATAGCTTTAGGTGTTTTGACAGACATATTGGATATGGTCATGACGTTTTGATACTTTAAAAACATCTGCAAATATTTTAAATATGTAAATATTGCAAATTACATTAGTATTATCAATTTCTTTACTTTTTGACAGACGCTTTAGTTGTGCTAATAACATTGTGACATTTGACAAACGACACATTCTAGCTAACATATGATTTGTACAGATTTAGAATCACAATACAGACAATTTAGGTGAGAAAACATTTAATTTGTGGCATCGTTGTGCCATTCACTAAATGTGGTACAATGATTGAGGTGTGCTGTTTCACAAGCGTAGCTTAACCTGCAACATCAACAGTAGTGTCATGTGTATTTTGGTAAATAATACAGATTTTTGAAATTCAAAATATTTAATCTTAACGCCCATTGTGCCTCACACTTAGGGCGGTATTACGATCAAACTGTGCTCATTGATATTTCGGAGGTACAGTGAACAAAGATGAGAACAGGCTGTTTCATTGCAATGGCTGGTAAAAACTGGAATTTCATTAGCTGTTTCATTGCAATGGCTGGTTAATATAGTTCCATGTGGGCCTGACCATTGTGCTAGCATCTGTTGGTGACAGCGAACAACAGGGTTATAGCTCTGTGGCACGCCATTCATTAGCTGCGTCAAATAGCAGATGCTGGAACGGTAGCTAAGTAAACCTGATCTTCAGCAGTTACGTGTTTCTAATTCATTAATAACATTTCATAGGCGAATATTGGTTTTGAACTATTTCATAGGCAGTTCGTTTCATACTCGTTCTCATATTCCATAAGGAATGCTATGTAGTTTCCAATATTTTAGAAGCAGTTGATGTGTGCATTTATGCCGACTAGTTTAAATTGTACTCCTTGTTTCAGTTAGAACGTGAATAACAGACTGAATATTTGTTGCCTTAGAAGCACTCTGATTGACCTATATCCAAAAAAAATGGCTGTAGGTTAAGCTAGATGACTATGTAATGTGTTCAAGGTATATGCGAAGGTTCTAAGACATTGATGGCGTTATTTGTACAAGGCCAAATACCACAGGTCATTTCACCTTTTCTCCGCCTGCAGACAACCCAAAGATCAAAGGTCATTTTGTGCTACGGCTCGTAATTGCATCGTCTAATAATGACTTGTTATTATTGTATTATTTTGAAAACTCGCAGAAAAGAGTTTGCTGCAAACTATTAATATTAGCACATGAAAGACTAACTGTCAATTCTAGGTATCGATTTACATGCTACATGCCATTGGTTGATGGAAGTGTAACAGGTTACGCTACTACTTTGACCTGAGACGACATAGCGAAATGTGCTTCATTATTGCAAATAAGAATCAAGGTATCCAAAAAAAAAATTTATTTATGCAGAAAGGTGCATTTGCGAGCCGATGTTTAAGTGCATTTTGCGGTCTATCAGGAGAGCTTTCGCGACATTTGTGCTTCTTCAATACCTATGTGGCATATTGCTATTTGCAATTGTTCAGCACAGCAGCTGCTTCATGGAAAGTTACATTGTCCTGGAACAGGGAAGTGCAGTTTCAAAGTAACCAGTAATCCTACAACGAACAGTTATGCGTATTTTCAGGGTCTTATGTGGGCGCTGTATATTAATAGTGTTCTCAGTTAGAAAGTGATATTTCTGTGACGAGCAAACTCTGTGTACTCAACACAGTCACATTTAAATACTTGCCATTCCCGGTTATTGTATTTAACTGTAATATTGTTTTCAATCAGTTTTGTTTGTAATTGTATTTCTGTCTAGAAAATCTCAGCCACATCGAAATCAAAAAGTAATTATTCTGATTTACTTAAACAGTTGGTATGGACGCTAAATTTGAGTAAAAAATTATTTTATCATTTATCACTTTTGATTTATTATGCTCCTCATTAATGAGCCCTAAGTATTTCGATTTTTTATTGATACTTTTCTGTGCGAGAAGTTGACATAATACATATTTACTTCAAATTGCAGATCGTCTTGTTATCACTGCAACAACTGAGACGATGTGTATTTGTCTCATGTTTCTTCCAACCAAGTTCTTTTGTACATTTTTCCTGAGAGTACTCAACTGTATTATATACCTTTCCGTCGATTTTCTTGTACTATTTAATTGTATATGAATAATAACGATTTCTAAAACATAATTATTAGCCACGAGCTTCACTCTTAAAGACTTCGCTCTTGAAGAAGCTGTCGGTCGACGTTGAGGTCAGAGAGCAGAACGGGGCGTCGGTATGAAGAGAAGAGTGCCGTAAAATTGTCAAGATAATTATTAAACACATCACTATTAATCTCAAATGTCTGTATAAAGCAATATAGCAATTCCACTGAATTATCACCTCTCTTTCCATGTGGTGGCTGGAACATAAATTAATACCCAACATGCATTGGTTGTGGTTTCAGTTCTAGCATGTTGTCGTAACTCGTACTGCCAACCACAATATCGATCAGCTAGGAAGACGACTTGGTAAACTGGTTACATTCTTTTAAAATCCAGTCTGACCATAAAAGCACGACAATTGAGTTATGCATCTTATTAAAGAGCAACAAGCCTGAAAATGTGTTTCTTACAGATAAACATCTGGCATATTATGGGCATTCTGCTGCCTACTTTCCACCATATCAACAACAACTAAACTCAGTAGAAACTGCAAAAGAACAAGTAAAGAACTAGATGGCTATTAACAATGTTACTCTTAAGTGCGAACAGACAGCAAACGCCAAACGCCGAACCTACAGATTTCTGGATTGGTCGCCTTAAACGAAACGTCATTCTCCTGTTTTAGAAGAGCAATGCTGATTGTCAGACGATATTTCTGACGCCTTCAGCTGAAGGAGTAATGAAAGAGACCAAAAGAAATACCCCTTCATGTCTGGCGTGGAGAGGCGCCGTTCCGTTGTCGCTCTTGTAGCGACAAACAAGTCTCTCCTCAGTACTTCACTGGGAGAGCACTTCTGTCGAGAGAGAATCGAAGTGCGACTCTCTATATTGAGTCCTTGCGATTAAGTGTTGTTCACTGTGTTGGCCGACACACTTATTGTGAGGTGTGAACGGACAGAGTTACAGTTAAACGCCTGCGAGCGAATTTTTTAGTGGCACCGCGGTGGACTGGTTATCTGACCGGTATACCACGCTAATAGTTAGACTAGAGGCGAATACGAATCCTTGACTTCATCAAGGTATAGGGAGAGTTTGATTGGCGAAGGTCAATCCAGATAGAACGAGAGTTATCTTATTTGTCAGCATCGAACAGCACAGACAGCAGTCATCGCAGCTTACGGTATTGTGCGCTACAGCTATTGCGTGCCCCACATTTCCTCCACAACAGTACACTTCACTGCATTTCACATGCGACAGCCTCGACCATACCTAGCAACATTCTAAAGGATAGTTATTCAAGTTGAGTAGGTGCGCCTCTCAGCCATTCTGCCAAGTCAACAACAATCGTAAACTTTGTATAGAAATTTCATTAGCGAATCCTATCCTTGAGAGGTAACTTCACATTCCGAAAAGAACCAGGATATAACTTGTTCAATTCATAACTAAAAGTGCCATTGTGATTTCTCAGAATTTTTGCAAAATAAATAATAACTTTCGTTAGTTTCATGTTTTTCTTACACTAACTAGCACTGCTCCAGAGCCCAAGTATCCCACTAGATACATAAGAAATTTTGTGAATTTTTTGTGTCATTTCCTTACAGCGGACGACTCCAGAAGATATTTATTGCTGAAAGTTTTTCAGGCATTTCTCTTTAGAACGTTAGGAGCGTCTGTCTGACTTCTGTAGTAGTGTGGGGGTGGAAATTGCATCTTGCAGGAGCCACAGGGTAAAGGGTACATCTCAGATTAATCCGTTGCGCAGAATAACAGAATCTCAGATCAACCCCATGCTCACAGTATCGCTTACGTGAGGTTATCCATTATATTTTTTCTCTTTATGGTTTCATGATACTTCCTTCATGCCACAAGTGTGTGGATTTTTTCATTTGACTGACCCTACCTTTAAGTGATAATACCGTTTATTTGTAACTACAGTCAGAGACTACTGATTTTGTACTTCTCAATTAGTCACATTATGGAACATAGAGCCAATGTTAATATGATCGCTTGAAGGCTCGGTAGCTGCAGCTTAGAAGATGTATGACTTTTGGCTAACGCTTCAGCTGTCAAACAGCACCTTCACTACCGTGCAATGTCCATTTGTGGGGGAATCACAACCACCAGCGTTTTTCCATCTCCTACCGTGCCATCTATCCAGGTGGCAGTTAAGTTATTTTGTGAGCACTATGACAGTTTGGACATACTAAAGCCCGCAGATTGTAACGGTTTGTTTTGTATTAGTACACAATGAAATTCCCAAAGAACCATGGACAGTTCGCAAAAAACCTAAACGAGCTTGGTAGATACGAAAGAGTAAACTGGATGGTGGAAGAATCATACCAAAAGGTTCAGAAGGTTGTAATCAGAACAGTAATAAGAAGTTCTTAGAGCTATTTGAAAGGCAGATCAGTAGCAGGCAGGCAGGTCCCGATAGTGCACGACGACGATGATGTGTTCAGTTTTCACTCAGCGACCGGCCTTACTGTGGAGTTCGCGGTCGCTGCGTGTGATGGCATTCTGGCCACCAGGTGGGTGGGGGGGGGGGGAGAAGGCGACCAGGCAATTCACCGATAGCGCCGCCTATCCTGAGTTGCAGAGCCCTGCAAGCTCATTGTCTCAATAATGTTGATATTTTCCTCGGTGGAATCGACGTCGCTATCCAGGCGAGATACAAGACAGAGTCTCTGCAAGATCCAGTCCACGTCACGTGTGAATTTTTGAAGTGTGTCGAATTAGATCACTTTTTCGGTGTACACTGGAGCGGATACTAGAGAATATTCTGCAAGTATTAGAAACATTGACCTTTACTTGTGATAACAATGCTAGGACTCAAGCTAACTTGGCTACTGGTTTTCAGTAGTTTGATAATTTGGCACTTTGAATGATTTGAAGTGTCTTACGTGAACATTCTCTTGTTCCTCTAGCGCTTTCGTCACTTATTACAGCAGCATCTCGTCCATACAGTGGACAGCTAGACATGAATGGTAATCTGAATTCGGGTTTCAAAGTAACAAAAATCGATTTAAAGCAATCTGGCTGTCACTTGGCTCTGCACTGCCCCAACAGTAATTTTGTTAGCATGAGTGATGGAGAGAAAATAAGGTAGTAATTTATAAAAAAATCTGGGTATATAATGCTGTAAACATGTATACACATGAATAAATGAATGTGTTTTTATTTTCTTGTTGTGTGTGGAATATTAATGAGAGAGTTTTAAAAACTAGAAACATTTTTCTTTGGGTTCAATTACTTACTGCAATATCTAAGCTGAGAACAATTCTATAAACAGCGGTTTTAGTCTTGGCTTCTTTTAAAAGACCTACAAATTTTATGAATTGATACACCTGGGTCCACCACATAGACTTCTCCATGAGAAAAACACACGATTTTCCAATGGCACGCTGGGAACTTCGAGTGTTTGTCTTCGGGCTTTGTTTATGGCCATTCCTGAAGAAAGTTTTAATGGTAATAATAATCTCTTAAAT
The DNA here is from genome assembly GCF_023864275.1 of Schistocerca cancellata. Taxonomy (NCBI): domain Eukaryota; kingdom Metazoa; phylum Arthropoda; class Insecta; order Orthoptera; family Acrididae; genus Schistocerca; species Schistocerca cancellata. Next base: position 278,893,167 of record NC_064628.1, read on the forward strand.
TGAAAATGCAGATCTATCGGTATAATCGGGATTCTTACAGTGAAAATACTTTCTCCTACTGCTGAGCCACTAACATTATAACAACCCAGTATTTTTGCACTAATAAAATCAGAACATCAGCCTTTCACCCCAGTTTATGAGAAGGCACTCCTGACACTTACAATGAATTAAGAAACTCTGTACGATATGAGGTGACTTGTTCAGTGTTCATAATATTACAGACAAAGAGATACTTTACAATATCTCCTCCTACCTATGACATAAGTTTTTCATTTCTCTGTCCTACAAATTCATCAGTTGGCTCCAAATTGTTCTTTCACATAACTGTTCTTTATTTTGCTTGCAGTTCAGGATAAACTTTGCTCACCAACTCTTCTGTATTCTGAACAATATTACAGAATTCACGATGTAACGTAGTCGTGTCATTTGCATCTGTACCAATCATTTCCCATCTTTCATACAACTAGACTGAGGGTCATTAGAGCCACATGAAGTGTGATCACATTATTTACAATAACGTTGTGTAATACCTCGTCAGTGGTTGAATCAGGTACTTCCGTATCGACTATGTTGTCAATATGATTAGGTGTCTAATTGTTTTTTAACCAAAGTAAAATATGTACATGGGGTAAGCAGCGCTTTTGTCATTCAGTGGAATATATAAAACATAACTATTCTCTTTACATTTTTCTCTTATTTATTAGTGAAATTACTTTATTTACTTTTAATCTAAAATCCTTTGCAAATACGTCATGTGAATCAGCAGGAGCCTATCCTGATAATAACTCATCGATTGCTTCTTTCATGACGATTTGCATGTGAAGGTTATGAAGAAAGTCGGTTGACCATACACGCACAGGTAGGCGAATGCGTCTTGAATATCCTCATGCAGGGTAGAATTACCGTCTCGCCCATATTATTAGGATTCACTTTTGCATCAGTTTCCACAGCATCTTTAGGATAAATATAGTTCTCTGCTCTCTAGATAGATTCATCTAATGATATGTATAACAGTCGTTCACTTTCTACCTTAACATATTTGTCGACAAAAAACTGATTCGTCTGTAGCGTGCATCATGATGTCATATTAAAATCATTTTCTTATATCATCATTTTATATATGTAAAAGGCTATACATGATCTTTTTGTTTGACAGGGACAAGCCTGTTACAGGGTTGGATTAGTTGGACAACAGAGGTAGGACTGTCTCATCATCTGTTTGCACATTTGCATGGCTGAAGCAATTACACATGTTACGTCTGCTGACATCGGCATCAGCATCTGTAACATCAGCATCACCTTTCCAGCAATTCATTCCCCCCTCCTCCTCCTCTCCCCCTCCCCCCTCCCTCCCATCCCCTCCACCTCCACCCATCCCCCCTGCCCAATGACGATACATATGCCAATCGACATCATCATACTCTCTGCCAGTTGCGTCAGGATCCTGGGGCACCGACGTTTCAGCCAATGAGATGCATGTTAAAACCCCCGCCCCCCAATCCCTCGAGCAATTTTAATATTTATAGGTCGACTGTGTGAGCAGCATCATGTACTGTCTGTACCTAAAGGATGAATGAGCCCGACTGCCTTCGAGGAAGAGGCTCTCCATTCTTGCTCAGTGCTCGGGTATTTGTTAAAAGAAATTAAATTTTTATTATTACTCCAGTTACACAATACTACAGTGAAAAGCACATGTACATTTACATCTGTAGGACTACACTGCAGTTCACACTTAAGTGCCTGGCAGACGGTTCGTCCCAGCACTTTAACTCTATTTTTCTAACGCTTCACTCTCGAACATCGCACATGAATTACAAACACTTAAACCTACTGTGTGAGGTCTGATTTCTCTTACTTTGTTACAATGATCATTTCTCCTAGTGGTGGTGGGTGTCTGTAAAATATCTGCACATTCAGAGGAGATCACTGATGATTGAAATTTCTTGAAAATATCTAGCCGCAACGAAAAACGCGTTTGTTTTAATTTCTGCCACCCCAACTCATGTGTAATATTCATGACACTCTCTCCCCTATTTCGCGACATTACAAAAAGACCTGACCTCCTTTGAACATTTTCGATGTCCTCCATCAATACTATCTGGTAAAAGTCTCATGTCACTCATCGGTCCTCTAGCAGAGAATGGACTAGTGTAGTGTAGATGTTTTTTTTTAATAGACCTGTTGCAGCATCTAAATATTCTGTCAATAAAAAGCAGTTTTTGGTTTGCCATCCCCACAGTATTATCTATGTGACCATTACACTTTTAATTATTTGGGATCGATTGCTACTTTTCACACGATACTACAGACATCTTACCTAAACAATTTTACAACTTCAATCTTCTTATAACTGTTGATGGCATACAGTGTAAAATAATGACATCATAGCATAGTCTGCAAAATGCTCATCGAATGCTTGATGCTATTGTTGTGACAAAAGTATGTTGCTCCTGCTGCTTGAATGTAACACTTGGATAGTGGCGCAGGCGCTGATTTACGCACGGCTGTAGATAAAACTTTCGCCGTGACAAGCTGAAGCTTGCAACAGTACTCAGTCAACACTTTTATCCGTCACTGATTCAGTAGAAATGTGTGTGTGTGTGTGTGTGTGTGTGAGTAGTAATAGTCTGAGACTTGCAATGTCTTGCTGGAACCTAATCAAAATATTACATCGAACATATACTCTAAAATATGTGATTGCTAATGCACATTCACAGCACCAGACTATTTAGTGTAAATGTGTTACACAGTTTCGTACTTAGAGCGAATTTTTGTGGAGTGCTTACAGAAAAGTCTAATAGTTTGCTGCTAATTTTGTTAATTAACATAATAAAGCCATTAATTGCGGTAACCTACCGTTTGTGGCTTCGTTCACACGAAATTCACCAAGATGACTAATTTTTTTTTTTTTTTGTAGAATTCACACATATCGTAGTGTCAAAGCGTCATACGGTAATATTTACCACCATTTAGCGGAAAATGCTATTGTCACACACACTGCGATGTCGGAGTATCTCACCTCGCCATTTTTCCTAGTTCTGCTTCCCACTACAGTGTCAATGGATGCCAGTGATTCAGCAATCATTGATGCATGGCACTCGAATATAATGCGCCACTAAATTCTGCTGATGTCATTGATTTCAGGAATTCTGATGCTGATGTCAGCTGAATATGACAGATGCAATTACATCAGCTGCACAAACCTGGCAATTCTTTATAGACAGCCTGCTTTTTAAATTTTCTTTTCCTTACTCGTATCTGGACGATATCCTCATTTTTTTGCCAGACATGGGTTCACATTCCACCCACCTCTAACAAGCTCTTGGCACTCTCAAAGCCAACGGTGTAATGATCAACACTGGCAAATGCAAGCGCTATCATTTGCAAATCACCTTCTTGCCCACACCGTTAACACTTCTGGTGCACCAAGCTGATTCAGAACCAACTGTAACCTACTGCTACCATCTGGTCACAGGGAACTTATGTGGATCATGGACATGCAGTGTGCCTTCTAAGTGATCAAGGACGATCTAGTTCAGGCAGTCACCTTAGTTCACCTGATTTTGGAACCTCCCCTGTCCATCACTGCTGATTCTGGTGATTTAGCGATAGGAGCAATCCTTCAGCAAGAGGTCATCAGCTCCAGTCAACACTTGTGCTTCTTCTTCAAGAAGCTGACAGAACCATAGTGCACATAGTCGGCTTAGGATTGAGAGCTACTGGCTGTTTACCAAGCTGTACAGTATTTCAGGAAAGATATCGTCTGTAGCCCACTCTCTCTTTACCATAACCTCGAATACATCTCCTAATTCATTATAGACATCTATCACATGAAAGCTGTACAGAACATGGTTACTGATAAATTGTAACACATTGGCACCATCTTCGCCATGATCCACTCTGACGACCCTCAGCTACAGGACCTCTTAAACGATGCCTCTTCTACTCTCATCATTCAGCCAAAGTACATGCCGGCTTCATCCTGCCCTGTTCTCTGAGACATGTCCCAGGGATGTACATGCAGGATTATTCTTGACCTGTTTCACAACCTCGTGTCAAACCCACTACCCACCTTCTAACTGAACGATATGTTTGGCCATATGTTAAGCGAGACTGGAAGTAATGGACGAGGGACTGTGTACTGTGCCAGGGATGTAAAACCATTCAGACCCCGCTAGGAACCTTACAGATACCAAAGGAATGTTTCCAACACATTCATGTGCACGTGGTCGGTCCCCTTCCCTCTTCCAGCAATTACCACTACCTTCTCTCCATTGTTGATCTGGTAACACACTGGGTAGAGGCTATTATGCACATCATCACATCTGAAACAGTTGCCAAACCTCTCATGTATGCTGCTGTGTGTCCGCGTGGTACACAATTAAGATCGCACTGTTTCACTAGCTGTGATTTTATACAGTGAGATACTATGCCCTCCCCCCGCCCCCCTCCTCACCCAGTGATTTCGTCTCTTCCATCTGCCCATTCTACATTTCTACATTAACCTCGCTTCCCACCTTGGTTGACAGCGTTCGGTGTCACACTGCCAGTCTTCATGTTTCCCCCCTCCCCCCAGACCCCTCCTAAAACTTTCGTCTCCAAAGATTTAACCATATGCGACCCTGCCATCCTGTGTGACAATACTGTCTACTTATAACACCATAGCTTAGACACTACATACCTTTTGTTGATTCATTTAGCTTTTTATTTTGTTCAACATCCCATCGTTGAACTTCTGTAATTAGTGTATGATTAATTCGATACTGTGATGAAGTGCAATCTCTGTAATATGCACAATATGAGCAAATGATGACTTGCCTTTCTCATATAATCTCTTTCGTTATCTTTGAGGTTGAATAATTCTGTTTAAATAATTTTTTTGTAGAAATGTCAATATGTGCAAATGTTCGGTTTAATTTAATATGTTTGGTTGCTGTTATGTAAACTACTGACCTTCATTTAGGGTTCTTAGTTATTTTGTATGTAAAAGATGGTGTGGTTCCTCTCCGGAACGGAGCTTAGTAATGCGCAAGAAATGTGGTTGGCATGGATAGAAAGGTGGAACCAAGAGTCAGTCGGGGATGAGCTACCAAACTGTGAACTGCCCATGTAAAATTTGTATATTGTGCTGGTTCCGAAAGAGGCTTTCCCTGACGCTTTCCAATGCCTCGTATGGATGGATAAAGAGTTGGAACTATTCTGAAATTGGTGTCTATCATCGCCACCAAGAAATGACAGAGTCCAGCAATTCTACCTGCAAATCCAACTACCAACATGCACTCGCCACCACATTGCGCTGTCACTGTAATAAAACAGAAGAACTATAGTAATCTACAGTGAAATATCAGCTAATTGGATGTGTTAGTGTGCTCAAATATAAGGTAATTTATGACTGAATTTATGTACCTACTTTTATGTTTTCCTTATCACAACACCTCTCAGGTTCCTCTCCGTTTGAACTATGATTACAGAGTGTCCTTTATTGAAAGCTTATTAAAATTAATATGGAAATAGAGTGTGCTAAGATTAATAATGTTTGTTGAAAGGATATAACAAATATCTCAATTTTGTGTTTCATTGCAGTAAAAGTTCATGCTTGCTAAGTGTTTCAGTGATGTAATGAAAGTGTGTTTAGTGTGCTCTGATACAGTGGTCAAGATTAAGGGCATCCCCTCCATTAAAAGTAGTTCAAGTGCACGAAGTTACTCAAGGGGGGTAGGACGTCAAATGGGCCGTCCTGGAGCAGGAGAGACACCACAGGACATTTTATTTTCCACTGTCTATACTTTTACGAATAAATTCATAAAACTTTGTCAGCATGACCAGTAAGGATTCAGAATTCACAATCATATCAGTGGAAGTTTAAGTTCATAATTTTTCACTTCTATTGACTGCGTTTGTTGCTATAGGTACACGTTTCTTCATAAGTAAGAGAGATTCTTCGATGAATTTTGCACAGCATACAAACCACGCTTACAGGTGTATGAAACTCTAGAAATTATTTAATTTTTGAAAAAATGAATGTGCTGTTACATTTTAAATTTCATGTTTACAAAAAACTCAAATTTTATAGCTAATTATCTCAATTTTTACGACAGTTTTTAATAGATTTGGAAAATTCTAGAGTTTCGTACACCTGTAAGTATGGTTTGTATGCTGTGCAAAATTCATCGAAAAATCTTCCTTACTTACGAAGAAAAGTGTACCTATAGCAACAAATGCAGCCAATGGTAAGTGAACAAAAGGTGAAATACAAATGTAAAAAAATTAATTATTTTCTTATATTTTTGAACTTCCACCACTATAAGTGTAAATCCTGAATCCTTTCTGGTCATTCTGACAAAGTTTTATGAATTTATTTTTAAAAGTATAGACAGTGGAAATTAAAAATTCCTGTGGTGTCTTTCTTGCTCCAAGTCGTCCGGTTTGACGTCCGACACCCCTTAATTATAGAAATTTTCAATTACTCTTGCTATTCAAGTCAAATTCTGTACGATATTGGGTTCCTCATGTGTATTAAAAGTGCATATTAATGTTGCAACAGGATCCATAGTTTGTCTATTGTGCTCATGCTACATAACGATTAATAGAAAGACGACTATCTATGAAAACAGTAACTTCTTTATTCAAAAGACAGTGAGAAGTAATCTGTTAGTGAATTCCATTTAATTTTCATTCTATGTAAAAAGGTGTTTAGTAGTGAGAGACTTGATCTATGCACAATAACTAATTTTGCTATGCACCATATCCATATTTCATGTCAGATAGAAATATGTTTGAAAAGTAATATCGTACCTATGTCCAATTTTTTATTCTAAAGTGCACTGTAATAGTAATATTACTGAAACTATTCAGTTTGACCAAGCCTTGAAAGCAAAAAAGTGGATTTCATTATCTATTGTACTTATGCTAATAGCCTTGTTTTTCTATAACTGTTAACAATTTCCCTTTCTTTAATGGTAACATTTGTTAGTGACAGAGTATACACAAAGTTTAGGCTGTGTTTGCCCATTGAAGTTACTTATTTTCATTTTCAGGAACAAGATTGTTACTCATTCTTATGCCTAATTAGGTTGGCGACCGTTTTTATTATCATTTTGACAGTGCGGATAAGCAAATAATTGTTTGTTACTGATTAAATATTTCCGTAATTCTGACTTTCACTTCCGATAAGCCACTTCCATTAGGTACAACACGGCCAACATAACAAAATTCCTCTCAGAGGAAGATAGTTTTTTTTTTTTCACGACCTGCCTCCAACTTTAAAGTTATGGTATAGCTGCAGCAGACGGAAGTGTTATACACTCTGCACTCCAACTCCCATTCTTGGCCCCACATCGAGTTCTCTGACACGTCCCCATCTTCTATGACATACTGCTTAACAGCAAGCCAGTCAAGGTCTCCATCGACCGACTGAGACCCACCTGATTTCTCATCAATGAGCCCCCTGAAACGCACTCTACGAGCACAGTGGCTTCCCCCACTACTCCCTACGCCCCGCCCCCTACAAGTGCATCCCCTCCTTTCCGGACGATACTCAACATCTGCTGCTTCTGTCATGAGGATCTTAGCCTCCCGGTTACGGACAAGTAGCTGGTATTGATTGGCGACTCCATGTTGTCTTGTGCACAACGACCAGATAACAGGTATACTTGAAAAAAGAGACAGCATTGGTCGTATATTTTTTTACTATCGCAAAATCGATTTTCTGTCACTGAGTGACCATCTTCAGTGCTGTATTGTATAATCCTAATTTAAGTTATGCAATACAGCACTGAAGATGGTCACTCAGTGACAGAAAATCGATTTTGCGATAGTAAAAAATATACGACCAATGCTGTCCTTTTTTCAAGTATAAGTAGCTGGTAGGTAGTTACAAGCGTCCATAATGATTGCATGTTCCCACCTGAGCCTCAGTACACCATTTTCCGTGAAATTCACGCCTTACCTGATAATGTCGACCCCACAACTCTGCACACGCATTTCACCGATGATGCCTGCCTGGCCATCTGCTCTACTTTCACAGCCCCTCCGGACAGCAAGCTTCTTATGGATCCACACAACGCACACGTAATGGGGGTACAGGGGATACATCTTCCCCACTCCCCTTCCATGCTCACCCGCACTGGCTGCCCCATCCATGCACCTGCTCATTTCTGTGAGTATCATCTCCAGACTCTACCCCAGACCACCCTCACCAGCGCATCTGCCCACGTAGTCGTCGTTTAGTTAACTCTGTTCTCAAGGGTGTTATGTCATGTATACATCGAGTTTCTGTTAAATAAAGTATGTTATGTACTCCATACCCTGTGTCGTCTATCATTCGCTATCACTATGTGCTACAGTTCGACAAGACGTTTTGTAGTATAACTTGCAGTATGTCGTTTCAAGACAACGGCGCACTGAAAATGTATCACAAACACGTCAACCTTAACATTAAATGTCAGTTAATAACACACTAAAGCTAGAGTCGGCTGTAGCGGAGCGGACGAGCTCGTGTGTTACGGATTCAAAGCCTGTAGTTCGAATCGCAAAATACGCTAATATTTTTTTATCTTAGTTCTTGGTCTGGGCCTTCCATATAACTATAATGCCAGTATTTCTTCAATCTTTGATGGTATTCACGAGAGACCTATTATTGTAGTATTGGATTGGATTGGATTGTTTGGGGGAGGAGACCAAACAGCAAGGTCATAGGTCTCATCGGATTAGGGAAGGACGGGAAAGGAAGCCGGCCGTGCCCTTTCGAAGGAACCCTCCCGGCATTTGCCTGGAGCAATTTAGGGAAATCACGGAAAACCTAAATCAGGATGGCCGGACGCGGGATTGAACCGTCGTCCTCCCGAATGCGAGTGCAGTGTGCTAGCCACTGCGCCACCTCTCTCAGTAATTGTAGTATATTTCGCTCTTTATTTCTGAGTATCTGACGATATGGACAGGAACCAAGGAAGACAGCTTAAATTGCTGCAAGTGAAACGATAAGCAGTATCATTCGCATTTTTCCTTGTCACAATTATTTCTGGATAACAGTCATCTCACAAGTCCTCCTCCAAACCAATGGCATTTCTGGTTGGTACGTTTCTGCCGCTAAGGACAGAGGCCCACATAGAAGGCTAACGGAAGTCGACAGCCGTTCCTACGGTCGTCGATATACCGTGAGCCGTCAAAAAGACTTCGCGTTTGCAGGAAGTGTTGTGGAACGAATGTTACCCATTACACTGGATTAGCACGGGTAAAGCTCGTTTCACAACACTACCTGTAAACGTGACGTCATTTTGGGGTCACTTCCAATATCGACAACATCATGATTGGCTATCGACTTGGTGACAAAGAGGTATATGAATGTTACTGCTCCTCGATTCACTCGCAGCAGTTTAAGTTGTTCTCTTAGCATCCTGCCTAACCACACACTCGGAAACCGACACCGATTCGGAAATAGAGCCAAATATTTGTGAGGAGGAAGAATATTAATTTTATTGTTGCTGGTTTCAATCGCAGCAATTTAAGCTGTACTCTTAGATTCCTGCCTAACCAAACACTCGCAAATCGCCAAACATTTATTTAATTCTTCGTTCTCAACTCAGATGGAATGTAAATAACATCTAATATTGCAGAACATAGTTTTATTAAATTCGTAAGAAAATCCCAGAGAGTGTTAACAACGCTAACATAAAATAAAGAATTGCATCTAACGGGATGTGAACCCTTAACTTTCCTCTTCAGAAACCAATATATTACGCATTATACTATCACTTAATAACCTGGCGTTCGTCTCCTGTCTTGGCGAATCGTTGATGCGTTAGTAAGTGACATTTAATGATACAGATGGCCTGTTTGTGATAAATTTTCACTGCTCCATTACCTTGCAACGGCATATCACAAAGTATAATACAAGCATGTCTTATGCTTAATTTGTAAATTATTAACGATAATAACTCACTCCAGAGAGAACAATTTTGTATGAAGCCATCAACCGTCAATAAATCATTATGTGACATTTTATTACAGCAATAATTACCATACATCACTTCCAGAATGCCATATTATTGTAAATCTCCAGTACGCGTACATGAAGTCTTGTGAGAGGCCCTAACCGAACGCTAACGAAAGTCGATAGCCGATCATGCAGTCCTAGACATTGCGTGTGACGTCAAAATGACCTCACGTTTATGGGAAGTAGTGTGAAACGAGCGTTATCCGATTAGCGCTGTCACGGAATAATCTTCAAACATCAAGAGTCACCGACCACTGCCCAAGCTTCGTCTACAACCCACTCACGTATACCATACGTAAAAATAACGGCAGTAGTCTAAGAGGTAGTAGAACTTCCTAAAGTAGCCTATGTTATTCCCCAGGTTTCATCGGTTTAGTGTTTCAGACGTGTAAACATAACAGACAGTGTTACTTCGCAGTTGTAATATTGGTATGGATTCCGGCTCTACACCCGTATGTTACTCACCATTTCATGCACCATGAGGACAGAGCTAACGTAACGCTGCAGTAAGTGGTCGCCCCTTCAGGTGGACGGTGAGTAATAACTTGGCCTTAAGTTGTAACACCAGTCAATCGGCTTTCAAGTGCACTGTCTCCTCTGTATGGGAATAGGTACACTACTGGCCATTAAAATTGCTACACCACGAACATGACGTGCTACAGACGCGCAATTTAACCGCCAGGAAGAAGATGCTGTGATATGCAAATGATCAGCTTTTCAGAGCATTCACACATGGTTGGCACCGGTGGCGACACCTACAACGTTCTGACATGAGGAAAGTTTCCAACCGATTTCTCATACACAAACAGCAGTTCACCGGCGTTGCCTAGTGAAACGTTGTTGTGATGTTTCGTGTAAGGGGGAGAAATGCGTATCATCATGTTACCGACTTTGATAAAGGTCGGATTGTAGCCTCTCGCGATTGCGGTTTGTCGTATCGAGACATTGCTGCTCGCGTTGGTCGAGATCCAATGACTGTTAGCTGAATATGGAATCGGTGGGCTCAGGAGGGTAATACGGAACGCCGTGCTGGATTCCAGCGGCTTCGTATCACTAGCAGTCGAGATGACAGGCATCTTATCCGCATGGCTGTAGCGGATCGTACAGCCACGTCGATCCCTGAGTCAACAGATGGGGACGTTTGCAAGACAAAAACCATCTGCTCGAACAGTTCGACGACGTTTGCAGCAGCATGGACTATCATCTAGGAGACCATGGCTGCGGTTACCCTTGACGCTGCATCACAGACAGGAGCGCTTGCCATGGTGTACTCAACGACGAACCTGAGTGCACGAATAACAAAACGTCAGTTTTTCGGATGAATCCAGGTTCTGTTTACAGCATCATGTTGGTCGCATCCGAGTTTGGAGACATCGCGGTGAACGCACATTGGAGGCGTGTATTCGTCATCGCCATTCTGGCGTATCACCCGGCGTGATGGTATGGGGTGCCACTGGTTACACGTCTCGGTCAAATCTTGTTCGCACTGACGGCACTTTGAACAGTGAACGTTACATTCCAGATGTGTTACGACCCGTGGCTCCACCCTTCATTCGATCCCTGCGAAACCCTACAATTCAGCAGGATAAAGCACCTCCGCATGTTGCAGGTCCTGTACGGGCCTTTCTGGATACAGAAGCACATTCTCCAGATCCCTCACCAATTGAAAACATCTGGTCAATCGTGGCCGAGCAATTGATGAACTGTGGTATCGTGTTGAAGCTGCATGGGCAGCTGTACCTGTACACGCCACCCAAGCTCTGTTTGACTCAATGCCCAGGCGTATCAAGGCCGTTATTGTGGTCGGAGGTGGTTGTTCTGGGTACTGATTTCTCAGGATCTATGAAACCAAATTGCTTCTAAATGTAATCACTTGTCAGTTCTAGTATAATATATTTGTCCAATGAATACCCGTTTACCATCTGCATTTCTTCTTGGTGTAGCAATTTTAATGGCCAGTAGTGTATAATGGATGTACGAATACAGGTTGTAAACACATCGTTGACGACATATGGAAGTTTGGGTGTGACCGTAAGTCGTACTTGGATGGTCAAATGATATGCGACTGTTCGTGATAAGCGGGAATCCGTATTCGGGTCCCGGTCCGGCACAAATCTTCACTGTCGTCATTCCGTTATACAACTCGCGGTTATCCATATTCGCAGCTGTGAATATATTTTATGCCTTGTAACATTATCCAGGGAATAGAAAGATCTTTAAATATCGAAATGCTACCTCAAGGTACTTCCTAAAAATGACTCAGCGAAAGCCTAATCTGAGATAACTAAGCAATCAGTCATTGCTCCAAATTGCGTCTACGCATCCTTAACGACTTCACGTGATCTCAGGCTGAACGACGCGTGCTGGCAGGGTGGTCGATAGCTTGCTCTAGACTCGCCCTTGCTGCGAAGTGTTGTAACACTTAAACATGATAATGCAAACACATTTCATTTTTCACCCAACAGACGTATAAGATGCCTAGCAGCATCTCCATTAGAGTCAAAACTAGTAGCAATCCATGAACTCTCTTGCACTACAAACGCATTATGTTACTAACTGAAACAAATTCTTTGATTAATTTTAGGTTGGAAGCTGGCAGCAGCCTGCAAGGGTAAAGGAAGAGAATGCCCTGTGCTGGAAGAGGCCATTGTGGCTTTTGTGACTGGGATGACTCTCTGCCAGTCTCTGCAGGCACAAAGCCAAATCGATCCACTACTAAATGACCGGTCTGCCAGTTGAACACATTTCCGAAATGCTCGCAGTTATACAGAAAATTCCTCGTTCGAGAGTTAATTGCGTTCTGTGAGCCGGTGCGGAGAGGAAAACAGAGCGGCCTAAATTGGCAGCAGAGTAAACGCCCGTTCCATTAAAATTCTTTCCATTTCGTACTTAAAAAAGGAAATACAAAAGAACTGTCCAGCATTCTGCGGATATTTATAGCAGCCTTTCATCTGTGCTTTTAGGCCATTACGGAAATTATCATAACACTGGTTACTTGACTGATGACCCTAAAGAATATTGTAGCAGTACGTGACTGTACTTAACCTGCAGAGACTATTAGTACACAGCAAGTGCTCACACAGATTACATAAATGTCCAAGTTGTCTTAGCGTTTTGTCAAGAAAATCAAATGCTAAATGGTTATCAGGTCATTCAGATAGGTTTCCGCGCTGGCTTGAAACATCACGGCTTCACGTCTCAGCTCACCGAATTTTCAAGCACAAACAGTTCCTGTTTTCAGTTCTTACACCAATTTATCCCTTCGAGTATTGCATCTAAACACTGAAAAACTGAATGGATCGTCTCATTAACAGAATGCATCCTCTTTCTCTGGCTCTTTTTCCCTTCTAACAGAGAATTCTGGTATTATTTTTTTCTGAAATAGCCGCATGTACTCATTTAAAAATCCATAGGTAACGAACTATTCGCTTCGTTAGCTGTCTTTCCTTTTCCTACAGTGCCTGAGAAAAAAAAAAAAAACTAGACCAAACAGGACGAGGGGAGAAGACGACATGAAGTTTGACGGTTTGAGAGGGTGTGTGATGTTTCAGTGATTACAAAATCGAGTCACATTTATAAACCAACTTGTCAGTATGGGCCCACTTACTATTGTGACGTTGCGCCCCTTTGACCTCGATGCATCAACTGATTCGGTTGGGAAGGTTGTCATAGAGGTAGTGCATGCTTACCTGAGGCAAGTGGCCTACGACTGTTGCAACAGGTCCTCGCTATCTTGGTTACTGACACTTAAATTGAACTGAAGTCCGAATTGGTAGACACATGTCTTATCGAGGATTTGGATGGCCACAAGAGACCTCAGCATCATCCACACAGTGTACAGAGACTCGTGCCGAGTGTGGACTTGTGTCGTCACGTTGAAAAGTGGCTTCATTATACACTAGCATGAGAGATAACACATGCCGACACAGAATGTCCGTGACTTGTCTTTCAGCCTTTAGAGATACATCCGTCACTATCAGGCGTGACCTAACGTCACACCCGATGACTCTACGCTAGGAGTAACACCGCTATGCTTCTCCAAATCACTGGAAGAATGGGATCTGTCCCCAGGTCTTTGCAACAGTCGACGACGATGGTAGCCGATAGAGCTGTAACTCATCACTGAATGCAATGCGACGCCACTGAGCAGCAGTCCGTCCTTCCCGGTCACGTTATGCTTTTAAAAGCAGCCGTCTGTATTGTAAGTCGGCTGTTTATGTGTTTGCATGTTGGTAGCGCTATGTAGCGCTCTGCATTAAATCTCTGACTGCGCTATGCGCCCTCTGTAAGAGACTCTGTGTCTCGTCGGACTTGCAGGTGGAGGTGGACAGCCAACAGTGACGGACATTGGGAGTGAGTAGTCAGCAGTGATGGAGGTTAGAGGTTAATAATTAGCAGTGTTGGAGGTTTGCAGTATTAGCGCAAGCGGACCGTCTGAATGCATATCCGTCAGTTTGTTACTGGTGATTATACAATTTTTGAATTGGTTGTCACATTATTAAGGTAAATACGTTGTTTGCTCTGCAGTAAAATCTCTCCTTTGCTAACCATATGCCTATTAGTAGTTAGAGCCTTCAGTGGTTAGAATCTTTTATTTAGCTGGCACTATTGGTGCTTGCGGAATTACAGTAGTTCGTGTAATGAAGAGTTTTTGTGAGGTAAGTGACTTCTGTAATGTACAGGTTATTCCAGCATTTCTTCTTATTCAGGGACATTCTTTTGTATTAGTTATTTGAAGTCAGGTTGTCATTTTTGGGCCGTCAGATTGCGTTGCGCTAGGATATTGTGGGTCAGTGTTGGAATGATAAAAATAGCAAAGAGACAAATGGCTCAAATGGCTGTGAGTACTATGCGACTTAACTTCTGAGGTCATCAGTCGCCTAGAACTTAGAACTAATTAAACCTAACTAACCTAAGGACATCACACACATCCATGCCCGAGGCAGCATTCGAACCTGCGACCGTAGCGGTCGCTCGGCTCCAGACTGCAGCGCCTAGAACCGCACGGCCACTCCGGCCGGCTGCAAAGTGACAGTGTAGGCACTTTCACTCAGCAATATAAGCAGAAAATTTAAGTAAAGAAGTTTCACCTTCTCAGTTCTTTCAGTCGAAGTAAGTAAGCAAATATCTTAATAAAGAAATATCGACAGATGCAACTTCTTTATTAAAAGAGGAGAGATTTACCTTAATAAATTGATAACCAATTCAAAAATTATATAATCATCAGTAACAAATCTCAATGAGGGATATACATTCAGACCATCCGCTCGCGCTAGTATTGCAAACCTCCAACACTGCTAATTATTACCCTCTAACCTCAATCACTGCTGACTACACACTCCCAACTTGCATCACTGCTGGCTGTTCACCTCCACCTGCAAGTCTGACCAGACACAGAGTTTCTTACAGAGTGCGCACAGCGCAGACGGAATACAGAGCGCTACATAGCGCTGCCAACATACAAACACATAAACAGCCGACTTACAGTATTATTGTCTTAACAGCAGTCAACACCTGAGCCGATTATTTCCTAATCCGGCGACTATTGGTGTGGACTGGCATAGCATATTGCAGGGTTTCAGTTACTTGTTGCCGCATGACAGGTACAGATGTGAGGGGGAATCGACGTGCTTGGTGCGCAATACTGCGATCCTTGTGGGGTGAGGCGTGGTCGACTGGAATCCCTGCCCTCGTGTTTCCGCAAAGCGACTGACACATAAAAGTACCACATAAATCTCGGGATTTCACCATTCGACCATCCGGTCAAATGGAGACTCGCAATGAAGCTCCTGTCGGACTCTAGCAGGTGCTGACAACGATGTCTCACACGTGTAAGCGGCAATACCACGTCATTCACAAAGATCACATATTTTATACCCCACTTGGCCTGATAATAATACTAGATACAAAAAAATCTAATGCTCTCTGTTTGCCAATCTACCCCTAACAGAATGTAGTGAAAAGAAAACGAGACATATGTAAAGAAAGTATGTAAACTATTTGTTGTGTCAAAAGAAATCGCCTGCTAATCCGTTTATCACACATATTGCCACAGTTATTTCCAGTACACTTAAGAAGTTTCGCTGGGAAGCCCTTACACATTCTCCCTACAGTCGCGATCTTTTCCCTAGCGATTTTCATATTTTAGGAACCCTGAAGAAAAATATTCATGGTCATCTATTTGCTTCGGACAAAGAGACAATCATGGTTCCCCAGTCAACCACAAACATTTTTCCATGATGATACTTGTCTCACAACCGGTTAAATGTATGAACAGTCTTTTTCTTTTCATCGTCTGTTACGGATTCATTTGCCCGCCCATTATATATCCCTCTTGTACTCCAAACGTTTTAATATCGCTTATCCTCTCACAGAACTGCCATCTTCGTATCAGCTCCACATCTGTGTGTAACCACAGTCAATTGTACTCGGTCGAACCTACTTACTGGCAGTACAATTTTTACACACCGAAGCTAATTTCCATCGCAAAACAGACAACTTATTGATGTCTTCTGAAATGATTTATCAACCACTCTCTTCATTTAGTCAAGTATTGTCAGAATTTTTCCGTCAGTTCGGTTCTGTACCTATGAATTACCACTCAATCTACTACTGTAATCTTCATCAGTTTTCTGTATCACTAGATTTCCAAAGCTTCTCTTCTCTTTTTGTCTGAATTGCTGATCGTCCACACTTTAATTCCATACAAGGCTGCAGTCCACACAAACACTTTCAGATTAGAGTTCCTGTTACAGTAGAGCCAATTCATATTCGGTTTTAACAAATTTCTCTTTTTCATAAAAGCTTTTTGTGCTATTTTTAAATTCTCTCTATATTTCCCCCAGTCAACTAGTTTGTTGTCCAGATAGCATACGTCTCTACTACTTTTAGTGTCACATTTCCTAATCTAAAGCATTAATATCACATAATTTAATGCTACTACATGCCATTACAATGGTTTTACTTGCTTGGTATTCATCTTGGATACTCTTTTCATGATATTACCAACTCTGTTCAACTGATGTTGTTTGCTGCCTCCTACAGAGTTACACTATTGGTAAACTTGAGAGATTTCCTTATAATGTCTCTGAAACGTATTTCCCTGCATGAATTTCCTCATGTTTTCCTTTCCTGCTTGCTAAAGTGTGTAACACTGGAGAATGGCTGCAGCCCTTTAGAAGTTGGATAAAGTGGGTTCTGACGCACTTTTCATGTCAAATTGATATGCTAAATAAGTAAACAGCTGATTGATTTATGACGTTAACCTATTGTTATGCCAATTGATTTATGGCTTCCTCAGGATATCTATTATTATACTAATTGATTTATGACCCTCTATGGATAATCCATCTTCCTGAGAAACCTCCACCTGTCCCTCCCTCCTATTCCTCCTTTCTTACCCCTCTGTGAAAATATACACTTTTGTCATCCCTCCCCAGTTTAGTTCTGAACCACTTTTCCCCTTCTGGGAAATCCCCCAGCATTTACCTCCCCTGTCCACCCCTTCCCGACCCACATTTCCTGATGCCCTCCCGATCTGGAAATTAGTGGGCAAAAGACTTAGTTCTGGAGAGAAAGGATCTCACAACACAAAATTCATATCATTGTCAGTTACATTGCAAAAGATATAGTACAAAATTCAATTTGCACATTCTTTATTTAATCTGTTTGCAGGAGAACTGGCTCTCCCATCCGGGTAGAGCTCTAGAGCTTACATCTGCACCTCCCCCCCCCCCCCTGCCCTCCGCCCTCACTTCCCACGACATAAGAACTGTAAGCACAAACGAATGAAATGAAGTGCGGTACACTAGCCGCCATTTTTTGTCTCCTGCGCCGCATATATCAGCCTACCTGGTCATGGACCACTAAGTGTATGCCTCTGCACACCACAGAGGTCTGCCACATGAGGTTCATTTGGCACTGGGCGCATGTGTCTGCATGTCATTAAGGTCTGGTCACTACTGAGGCTCAAGTTCCAAAGGCTGCCGCCAGGTGGCAGCATAGTTCTAGCTGGCTCCTACCCCACATTTGCTCAGTTTGTGTTGAGCTATAAGAAACGATCACACTATCGAGCACTCGTGCAATGATGGTGGAAAAAAAGAGAGATGTTGTGATATAGACTGCATTTTGCAAGGTATTTTACATCATTTTGGAATTATGTTACTGCAGTATCTCATTATGTAGTCTCCTCCTGAGAAGGTACTGTCATAAAGTATTCGACTCAGGAGACATTGTGCTGGACTGAGATGATGTTAATAAGTATATTACCTGTAAGCATACAGGTGTGGATTGCCTTCCATAACCTCCAACACAATGAATGGTAGGTAATGAGCATGGGATTAATACTTTTCAACAAATAATGCCAATGCAGCAGGATGGGCTGAAGACGCATTTCACAATGCATAGAGACTTCTGCCTGTGCTGGAGTTGTTCATGTTTTTTTAAATGACCAGTCAGTCTACAGTGCAGGAGGCCACTTCGCCCTATTCCATTCCCCAGACTGAATGAACCAGAGTTGTATGAGGCTCAAGTGAGCTAGTTCACAAAACTTCTACAGAGAGCGCTTGAAACATTCTTTCCCCACCACTTCTCTCGCGAACCACTAACAACTTGGAATTTGGTCTTCTTCCCCGGAAAATTGGTGGAGCGAATTGGAATGCTGGAATGCTACAACTGGCCACATGCCCATGGCATCAAGGATATTAGGTGGATGTGGTGTCATTCGTAGTCAGTCAGTGGAAGAACCGTGAAGTGCCAACAGTAACTGAGATTCTCATCTGGCTCCACCTCACAGAAGAAGTGTAGAAGTAAGTACGTGTAATTTAGTTCCATGTCTTTCTTAAGCTCCATTTCCGTTTTCATCTCCATGTCTTTGTTTGGCGATTCTTATTGCTTCTTCTTCTTCTGTGTTCAGCAGCCTCCAGTGTGTCCAGACTGGTAGCAACCTCCAGTATGTCTGAACCAGCAATGGCAGCAGGACCATGGGATCTGGAAACAACCTCCAGCCTGTCAAGGCCAGCAGCAGTGGCAGCAGGACCATGGGATCTTGTAGCGCACCTGACCACCATGCTGGAACAGGACAACAAGCTGTTAGTATCCATCAAATGTGTGTGAAATCCTAAGAGACCAAACTGGTAAGGTCATCGGTCCCTAGACTGACACACTACTTAAACTATCTTATGATAAGAAAAACACAAACACCCATACCCGAAGAGGGCTCGAACCTCCGGTGGGAGGGGTCGCGCTATCCATGACATGATGCCAGAAACCGTGCGGCCACTCCGCGTGGCTAGCATCCATCCTGTTCGTTGATTTGTGTAACTGTGCTGGGGCTCCTTCTCTACGCAGTGTGGGTCAGTACTGGTCTCAGATATAGGCTCCATCCTAGGATATTCTGATGTTACTACAAGAACAGAGTATTGATGTGGTAGACAAGAAGCTGGCGATTCCTGTCGGTGCCTTACTGCTTTTCCTTAAACTTATAATTTGACAGCTAGCAGTCCAAAACGCTTAAATATTGGCATTGAAACATATGTGGACAGTGACTGGCGTGTTGCTTTAGAATTGAAAATGCATCGGAAAGTGTTACCGTGTGCTTTATAGAGTTGATTAGGGATGAACTGTGTTTTTCAGAGACCTACATTATTCCACAGATGACCTTGTCCAACTACAGACTTACTATGCTGGCCTGACACTATCTATAACATTATTTCATAATGGTGTGGCCCTCATGGTGAGATTTGGAAGTCGATCCATTTATCTGTAATACTCCACCATTACAAACTAGTTCAGCCTAAAAATGGTGCTATCCACTGTGTTTGAAAAACTGAACCATGGGCTGACGAGTGTTCAGACTGTCTATAAAGACATCGTGAGCTATCTGCGTATTTACAGTGTGCGTGCAGAAGATTTAGAACACTGCATCAATATGGTTTCAAATAAAGAAGCTGAAGGAACAACTATCAGTTTGAGAGAAATACACGCTGAATTCTGTGCGCACAGCCGGCCGCAGGGGCCATGCGGTTCTAGGCGCTTCAGTCTGGATCCGCGCGACCGCTATGGTCGCAGGTTCGAATCCAGCCTCGGGCATGGATGTGTGTGATGTCCTTAGGTTAGTTAGGTTTAAGTAGTTCGCCTCAGATGTTGAGTCCCATAGTGCTCAGAGCCATTTGAACCATTTGACATATCAGTTCCTACGTATGCCTGGTAAACGCGCTTTAAATTAAAAATGTCTAGCGGGAAGCCTATAATGAGGTTTGCATTATCGCTCATCAACTGCTCTGGGATTCTGGATTTTGTATGACTCGAATACAATACGTCAACCCCTAGAACCGCTCGCCCACTGCGGCCGGCAACTGATATGTCACTCAATGCATTTGTAAAGACATGTGGAGGTTGCTGGAGTCGTACACGGTAAAGATTCGTGTTACTGATAAAACAAAACAAAAACTACAAATTGAACGACGGTAGGTATAGACGCAACTCCAGTAGTTTGCGTGTATATAGCCATTAAAAAGGTGGGTAAATTAGTATACATCACCCCTTGGACAAGTTTGTGTACTTGCCAAGCACTCCACCATAGACGATGGGTATACATACACACAGAATTCGTCCATACATAGATGGAAAATTTCAGCCTCTCGAATGTAAACTTAAGGACCTAGAAACATATCCAGACCCTTCAGAGATTGATCAATTCGTTAGATACTAGTGTTACTCCAGTTGAAAAGAACGTAAACGTTGTAACAGTTAAGGTTGGTGGAACTGAAAAGGAAGTACATGGCTTAACTGCAAAGTATGATGGAACTGGGCGAAATGTATCTAAAACGCAGCCTATGAAGCAGTCCTCTGAGTATATAACAAGATGGCGACTAAGCCTAAGGTCATCAGTGCATGGAAGGCAGTTTGAAAGAAGTTCGGCTACTAAGGCTAGGAAATTTTGTTCAAGAGCAACCACTGAGAGAAACCTTTAAGTCAATTACTGAATCTTTTGACAAACTCTCAACGAAATTACAGAATGAAGATGAAGTTGCTCTTTTCACTAACCACCATAGCGATAACAGGATAGACATAATATTTGGTAACATGTTAGGAACATAGCGATAAGTTTAAAAGAGGAAACAATACAGATAGGCGATAGGGGTTTTCAAAGAGCAGCTTATCTAATGAACCTCATTTTCCTATATCCCGAAAAATTTGTAAATTGTTCTCCCAAAGAACTGCAGATGTATGGCGAAATACTGCAAACGACTGGTGTACATAGGAAAGCAGGAAACTGACACAGTGCAAAATATTAAACCGTTATAAGAACTTCGTTAGATGTTCAACACAACACTGGTGATGTTATTGACATCCAGCATAAAAGCGTCAGCAGTTGACCCCTGCCGTATATATACTACGATGTTCCCAATTAGATAATTGATCGACTGTGACTGCTCATGGCACTAGCTGCTGCTGGTAATGCTGCTTATTCAAATTCAGTAGTTTTAATAATCTCCGAGCTTAGAGACAGTAGTCTGAGAACTGCACAAACCAGCGCATACCTCATAAGCATGTTTCAATGACTAATGGCAGACTGATCTTGTAGTTATGTGGGAATATTCACATGTGAATAATGGATTCATTCATATTTTAATGGTTATTGATAAATACTACAAATATCCCTCGGCGTTACCTGTTAAAACAGGTTTTTGAGCGTTTCTTGCAGACAGGGATGAATCAATGCCCAGATAACCTCCAAACCAATCACAGTAGAGAGTTTTACAATATTTATTTCAAGACCGTGATGCAACGGTATGGAATACATCACCACTTAGCATTCATTCACATACAGGTGAGTGTCGTGGAATTTATGAACAGAACAATAACAGGTAAGATGTGGATGCATTTTAATCTTTATGGCTCATACAAATGGATGGATACCCTCTCAGAAATAATTGTACAGTATAATCAAACTAAACATAGCACAATAAATATGAGACCAATCGATGCTGATGATAATGCACTTTTGGATATGGACTACTATTGTACTAAAATGCTGGGTCCAAGTAAACATAAATTTAATGTGGGTGATTTGGTATGTATCTCAAAACGCAAGACAACATTTGAGGATTCACATCTCCGAAACCGGTTGAATGAAATATTTACAGTTTTCAGAGTGCTTAGAACAAATCCCAGAACTTACATCTTAAAGTATAATAGAGGCACTGAAATTTCAGGACGCTCTTACATAGAGGAAATGCAGAAGAACACAGAATCACACATGCTTCTCATACTGAAAATCATAAGATATCAAGGGAAAGACCACTAGTGAAATTGTTTGGTTTTCTGCAACACAAAACAGGTAGATTGACGCTGAGGATTTGCTATACAGTTGGGTGTACAAAGCACTGCCAGCACGGCATCAAAACAATCACAATTGGAGACACATTATAACAGGATGTGATATTTTCGACGATCTTCGTGGGTATAGCTATTGTGGATAAGATGAAAATCGTATGGATGTGTCGAATCTTCAAGTTTGCTGCTATTCAAGACTTGGAATTCTGTAGGTGTTGTGCTCTCCATTGAATTAATAAGAAGAATACATCTGAAAATAGTGTTGTCTGCTTATGAAAATGTAAAAATACTTTTAAGTTGGATGAAAAATGAACGAATTTTTACCCCACAATTTGTGTAGTATTTCTTTCCACCCTGTTTCCAACTTGACAGTACACAGCTTTGCCCAAATACTATGTCTGTGGTTTTCTCCAAGTACTAATGATATAATTTTAGACTTTGGAAGTGAACTCGGTCACATGCCTCCTGCTCGTATGAGCTACTTCGTGTTGCACTCTACGTGTAATCCCATACATTCGTGCTATATAATTTTTTATTTTCCATTTTAAACCCAAATTCATGTTCAAATCTAGTCATTTGTGTTAGGCACATCCACATTATATATACAGGGTGAGCCAGAAGGAAAGGTACAGGCTTTTAGGGGTAATAATAAAACTGATTCTGAACAAAAATCTTCATGTGGACTTATGCCATATTGCGAAAGGTTTCCGAGATAGAATACATGTAAAATCATTTTTGCACGATTTCTGAAATCGCTCGAAAGCCACACCCTCCAGAAATACATGTAGCAGTACAAATTTGAACCACATTCAGTTTGCTACAAAAAAAGAACCTATCCATATTCCTCTAGGACCTACCGTCTGCGCGAAGACAGCGCGAGGATACTGAAAATCTGACGCGACGTGACGCGCATGCGCTGTACCTTAGGTACTATTTGTAGCCCAATTTGAAGCAGTTTCCCGACCTGATGGAACACAAGTGTCCTGTATCAAACTGATCGCCTCAGCTTTCTCTACGCTACCGTCGTACGTTGTGGACAGTAACGATGTTTGAATAACACAAAAAATAAGTAACAAAGTATTATTACATATGTTCTATCTCGGAAACCATTCCACATGATAGTTTGTAACAAAAATATCGAAAAGTTCTTGATTGATTTACTTCAGACTTTTATACGACACTTTATCTAACATCCGGATGTTAGATAAAGTGTCGTATAAAAGAAATTTTAATATATATATATATGTAACATCCGGAAAGACATAGACTTTCCGGATGTTAGATAAAGTGTCGTATAAAACTCTGAAGTAAATCAATCAAGAACTTTTCAATATTTATATATATATATATATATATATATATATATATATATATATATATATATTATAAAGCCAGAACATTATGAGACCACTTACTACCTAATAGACGGCATGTCCACCATTGGCACAGATAACAGTGGCAACGCTTCATGGCGTGGAAGGAGTTGGCACCATATCTGCGCACACGCATTTCACTAATTCCGTAAACTTCGGATAAGGGGACGATCACCTCTGACGCCACGTTCTATCAGTTCCCAATTGCGTTCGATCGGGTTCAGATCTGGCGAGCTGGATGCCAACACATCAACTGGAACTCGCCACTGTGTTACTCGAACCACTCCATACCACTTCTGTCCTTGTGGCAAGGTGCTTCATCTTTTGGACAAATGCCACTGCTGTTGGGAAATATGATCATGAAGGGGTGGGCATGGTATGCAACCAGTGTAAGATATACGTTGGTCGTCATTGTGCCTTCTAAGAGCTCCACTTGGCCACTGATGTCCAAGTGAATGTTCCTCAGCGCATAATCGAGCTGCCACAAGCTTCTTTCCATCCTGTAGAACAGGTATCAAGGAGCAGGTACCTTAGAAGACGACGGATTAGCGCTCTCCCATCTGAATGATGAAGAAGATAGTGAAATTCATCAGACTACACAACGGTCTGCCACTTCTCCAACATCCAGTGCCGATGGTCAACTGCCCATTTCAGTCGTAGTTGCCGATGTTGCGCTGTTGACATTGGCACATGCATCGGTCGTCTGTTGTGGATGCCCATTGTTTGGAGTGATTAGTGCACAGTGTGTCGAGACACATTTGAACTCTGCCCAGCACTAAATTCTGATCTTACTGCCGCCATAGTTCGCCACCTGTACTGTTTTACCAGTCCGCCCTGCTACCACGTCCGACATCTGTAATGAGAGGTGGCCACCCAACCTCACAGCGTCTGGACCTGGTTTCGCCTTGGTTTCGCCACATGTTGAAGACACCCGCCACAGCACTCCTCGAACGCCTGACAAGTCATGCAGCTTCTGAATGCTCATGCCGAGACTCCGGGCCATCACAAACTGCTCTCAATCAAACGCAGGCAGATCGTGCGCCATCCCTGTTCTACACACGGACAGCAAGCTCACTTATACTACATGCACTGTGTGCTTGCCTGACTACCAGTCATTCATCGCCAGGTGATGCTGCTTTCACCTGGAAGGGTTTTTATCGATGATAGGACGGTGCTCCGAATGTTCTGGTTGATGAGTGTATATGTGTATAGAGAAAAAGCTCAACACCAATAAGGAGTTGTGCGACTGAGCCGTGCGCGGCTCGTGTTCGTGCCGTTATTGCTTAACATCTTGTTTTGGCAGTGCTCCCACCTCGTTTCTCATTCAATGTACTGGCGTCATTTAGTTGCTGGCTTGCCCGCCCGTGAGTGGTAGCAGCAGCACTTATCTATAAGAGCACTGTCGTACTATATTTGGAGTGACCGCTAGTATTTCCGGGTCGTCGTGTGTCGGGAGTTCAGTCGGGACGGAGCAGCAGTGAGGTACGGACAGCCATGTCGCGCCCAACTCGTCTCATCGGACGACGTGTATTTGGTCGCCGACCGCTTTTGGGTTCTCCATGTGTGCCCACTTGTGATTCGTTCTTGTTGTTCTACATTCCCGATTTAGTACTGTTGAAGTTGGTTGTTTAAGTGTTTCGCGAAACCGTGGTAGCTTGTGTGGTTTTGACTGAGCAGTTACTTTAATGCTGTCTGCGTGCTGGATTGAGTCAGTCGGTTGGGACAGAGCAGCGAGGAACTATCCATAGCACAAGACCAGGCCAGGATCGCTGGCGGCGTGCACGCGCCGATCGTGAGGAGCTACCTGCAAGGGCGACAAAGTTCGTTGCCCAACGAACCTGGACACTGAAGTTGAGTGATCAGTTAACCTATTATGAAGCCTCAGCTATTGTGACATCTCTTCGTTCATCTGCGGGTTGTTGCTCCCTGGGCCATTCAGGCTAGCAGCAACGTATGATGTGTTGGGGTCGGCAAAATCTTGTAGCCATCTTCCTATTGTTGTTGTTGTGGTCTTCAGTCCTGAGACTGGTTTGATGCAGCTCTCCATGCTACTCTATCCTGTGCAAGCCTCTTCATCTCCCAGTACCTACTGCAACCTACATCCTTCTGAATCTGCTTAGTGTATTGATCTCTTGGTCTCCCTCTACGATTTTTACCCTCCACGCTGCCCTCCAATGCTAAATTTGTGATCCCTCGATGCCTCAGAACATGTCCTACCAACCGATCCCTTCTTCTAGTCAAGTTGTGCCACAAACTTCTCTTCTCCCCAATCCTATTCAATACCTCCTCATTAGTTACGTGATCTACCCACCTTATCTTCAGTATTCTTCTGTAGCACCACATTTCGAAAGCTTCTATTCTCTTCTTGTCCAAACTAGTTATCGTCCATGTCTCACTTCGCCATCTTCCTATATTGTGATTAATTATTAAATTGACTGTTACTTACCAGTGAAGTGCACCAGTGGTATTTTCTACCCTGTGGCCGTTAACGCCCCAGTTAACTGCCCTGGACTTTAGCATACTTTTCCGGCAGTGTACCTTTCCTCGTCGTGTTGATGCTGTCTGGCACAGTGTGTAGTTCAACAGTCTTTAAGTTGTTTGGTTCATATTGGTTTAGAGTGGTTATTGTTCCCTTGGCTGTTTTTAAACGCCGGTTTCTGAAACGTAGCGTTTTTGGTATTCTCGTCCTCGGCGGATATTTTCCATCGTTGTGCCATTGGTCAGATGGAAGGGTATTGGTTAAATTGTTGGTCGGACCTTGGGCCATCCCTAGTTTGGGTTGCCATCCTATTATTTAACTTCAACTCTTGGCTGCCTGTCTCACCTAACCTTACGTTTGAGCTACCTTCTCAGACCGACCCTTGGAACGCTTCTGAGCACCACTTGTTCTGTTTGTTTTAGGTTGTGATTTTCATTTTAGTTTGAAGTATTGTGCGAGACCTTCGGCAGGGTATTAATTCAGTTATTTTTTTAATTTTACATAATTAATTTAAAATTTAGAAGATTGATTTTATTTTAAAAAAGAATAAAAATTCTTAAAATTGTTTGTATCTGAAATTTTGTGATCCAGGCGCTAAGCCGTTAGTTGTTCTAAGTCTTATGTGCGGCTTTCAGCCAAAGATTTACTTGAACCCCTTTTAATAAGGCCTTCAACCGTGTGTATTCTTCAAAGGAAACTTTTTTATAAGAAGGGAGGGGTTTATTTTAAATTGTTTGTCTTCCTTATTGTCCAGGCCTTCAGTTGTTGTTCCAAATTTGTTTGTGGCCTTCAGCCATGCAATAAGTTAACATTTCTTAAGTTTTCGGCCGTTCTGCTGTTAGTCTAAAAAGAAATTTCTTAGTTGGAAAAATTGCTTTTGATGTGTTTTAATTATAGTTGTCCAGACGTGTAGTGGAGACCTTCAACCGCTAATTGTTTTCACTTGCATGTTTTTTTTTAATTTTTACCTTCTATTTTTAATTGCTTTAATTTCTAAGCCAGGCCTTCAGCCGTTCTTGTTTTTGGCGTGGTTTTGGGCCTTCAGCTCAGAAAGCATCTCAAGTTCTTTTACTAGGCCTGCAGCCATATTGTTTAATTGTGATCTCTTAAAGCAATGTGTAAATGAGTGGTTTTTAGAAAAATAAAGTTGTTTGTCTGATTGTGCAACTCACAGTAACTGTTTACGGCCCCATCCACAATCACAACTTTTCCTA
Organism: Schistocerca cancellata; assembly: GCF_023864275.1. Taxonomy (NCBI): domain Eukaryota; kingdom Metazoa; phylum Arthropoda; class Insecta; order Orthoptera; family Acrididae; genus Schistocerca; species Schistocerca cancellata. The sequence goes on from NC_064628.1 coordinate 278,920,566, forward strand.
TGTGCTCTCTGAGTACCTACCAACCTGGTTTCAGCGACGTAAACGAAAGTCAGCAGACGCGTTTCAGCATCTGAAAAATGATGTCTGTTCACATTTCACGCCTGTCGCAAAACACTGGCGCTAATAGCGCACATATGAGAATGGGTGTAAGGTTTGCTTTAAATACAAGCTGCAACGGTCGCAAGCGTTAGTTACCTTTGAGACTGGTAGTGATCAGTTGATGATAGTCAAGAGCACCTTTAACGCGACAAAGACGCCAATGTCAACATCTCACAGAGTTTGTGTGGTCGAGTAATAGGGCTATCAGAAACTGGATGTTCTTTCTTCTTTGTTGCAGAAAGACAAGGCAGGAAATGTAGTCATTGAACATGATTGCTGACAGCAGTGTAACGAGAATGTATGGTTGCAAGAAGACCAGGATCCAGGCGGCCACGTGGCACTACCAAGAAGCAAGGCCATCGTGTTCGACATGCGGCTCTGGCGCGTGGTATCGCATCTGCAGCAGCCATTTGAGCAGCAGTTGGCACCGCAGTCGCACAACAAACTGTTACAAATCGGTTACTTCAAAAGCATCTCGGAGCTAGACGTGCTAAATCGTGCATTACACTAATCCCAAACCACCAACGTATGTGACCTCAGCGGTGTCAAGCGAGATCTGTTTGAAGGGCAGGGCGGATGTCTGATGTGTTTTCTGATAAAAGCTGGTTCTGCCTTGGTGCCAGTGATGGCCCTGTGTTGTTTAGGAGGAGGCCAGTCAAGAGCCTTTCTACATGCTAGACACAGTAAACGTAAACCTGGAGATATGGTCGGGGATGCGATTTCTTGTGGCAGTAGGAGCACTCTCATGATTATTCCGCGCACCCCGACAGCCAATTTCTACGTCAGTCTGGTGATTCGACCTGTTGTGCTGCCATTCATTATCAGGCTTCCACGGGGTGTTTTCCAACGGTATAACGCACGCTTACATAGTGCTGTTGTAAACCAACATGCTTTACAGAGTGTCGCCGTGGCATCCAGCACCTGTGCAGCTTGGTGCATTAACGTTTGCATGATTGCATTCAGCATTCTGGCCGTTACACCGCTTATCAATGTACGAGCATTTCATAGTTGCAGTGACTTAATTGGCACTTACATTAACCTGTAATCCTGAAATTTCATTACTCTACATTAATTATTTTTTAGTGTTGCGATTTTTCATACTGTTATGTCTGACTACGAGAAAGAAAGTGCTTTGCTGCGAAAATTTGCGGATTCCTGTTCTTTCTCGCAGTTAGTTTTTACTACAATCGCAGTGCTGTTAGACCACTAGACAAACTGTTCTCCCATTAAAAGACCTTTCGTAATGTTTTACTCAAGTTAGCTTCATTTCCTAAATCATAAGCATTTCACGCATTTGCAGTACATTTTGTAAACCAAGCCGGCAGAATTGTGAGCATCTGATTGTGTCTTTATCAACGAATGTTTCACACATTTTCTACCACTGTGTCTGTTTTGTAGCTTTTTCACACTTATATATGTAGACTCATTAATTATCTGTGTTTGATTTATCTTCCATAGCTTTGTTTATTATGTTTTAATGTTGTATTCCTACGTCTCTTCCCCATTTCTCACCTACACAGATTCCTGAATGAGTGAATGTGTCTGCGTATTGCCTTTTCATAGAGTTTGCTCCTAAGAGTTCTGGTTCCCTCTGGTCGAGGCGCTATTGCGTTTCAGTTGGCACCGTGTGGAAAGGGTCTGTCTGGTCACCGCCGTTTCCTGCGTGGAGCCGACATTTGTTAGCCTGCTAGACACACGTCCGGGGGATTTTGGTGAGTTAGCTCATCTACGGTAGCTTTACTATTGTGTTTGAGTCTGTGTAAGTTTCAGCCTAGCTGGAGTATTATTAACCCATATCTTTTACATTCTTAGATCTTATCAATCATGTGTTTTTTTTCTGTTTGGTCATCAGTCTTCTGACTGGTTTGGTGCGGCCCGTCCAATTGCAGGCCACATGTCCTGTGGATACAAGTTACGTGTGTTTATTGCAGTGGTTTCCAATGCCTTCTGCATCCTCATGCCTTTGATCATCGTTTATTCTTCCACCTGTATGGGCTGTTTCCCATCCGTTGGACATGAGAGTGCCTTGAACCTCTGTCCGCTCCTCCACCCTCTTTGACAAGGCCGTTGGCAGAATGAAGGTGACTTCTTTATGCCCTATGTCTTCGGCTGCCAATGCTGATAAGTAATCAAAATTTAAGCAGTGGCGGGGATTCGAACCCGGGATGTAAGAAATTTTCACTATGAATCAAAGACGCTACCCGTAGACCACGGTTACTCCCGTCTCTTATGGTATAATTTAAATAACATTGAGAGTGCTAGGCTTTTTGCTATTGTCAGAATTTTGTAGGCAGTTGCCTTGTTCAGTCAGCTTAGGATTGTGGAAGCGTGGTGGACAACTGTGCTTGGTTCTCGCTAGAGCTTTTATTTTCTCAGTGCGTAAGTGTGACTGTTTTTATGTCTTTTGTTACAAATCTTCCTCTTTCGTTAGTTTCATTTTATTCTGCAATTTCTACCTGTTTATCACATGTACCTTTGTCTGTTCGATTCTATGTGTTCATGTGTGGTCTAGAGAGCCTTCGGTTGTCTGACTCTGTTCCTTTCGTCATTACTTTGCAGTAATTTTCTTATGGGGATAAATCTTTCTCCGAAATAGATAATTTTTCAGGATATTCATTTTTCCTCATCGTCTTGCTTTTTGTAACTTGTGCCACGTGCTTTAAAAACGAATGAACCTTCAGATCTTCTTTCTTAAATTCCGTTTTCCACCTGTAGGCTTTAAATTAAATTCCATTCGCGTTTGTCATTTCTAATTTATATTTCTGATTGTTCCCAACTTTTCGTCATTCTTTTCCTTGCGTTGGGAGCTTTGTGTAATTGTACCACCGATTGTGGCCAAAATAAAAGCAACAAACGGGAATTTTTCAACGTTTCGTTTATTTTGCCACAAAACAGTATAAACAGGTGATAGTAAAGTAGAAACATTGTAAAGAGTACAGAACGTAATCAACAACAACATGCATAAGGGTAGACAAAAATGTTTTTTTTTCAACATAACAGACCTGCACAGACATTCTGACAACTAATTAATGTGCTCAGTATGGGGTTTGACCATCTCTGGCAACAGTAGAGGCCTGACAACGACGGGACATGCTGTCAGAGCTGTCATCAATCTCGTGTTGAGGCAATAACACCCATTCTTGCTGCACAGCGGCTCACAAGTCTTTTGGAGTGGTTACTGGATGCTGAAGTGATGCAATCCATCTCCCTAGCACTTCCCAGACATGCTCTATGGGGTTCAAATCGGGAAAGTGAGCAGGCCACGTCATGTGTACAATATCCTCAATTTCCAAAAAACATGAACCACCCGAGCTTTATGAGGTCGAGTACTATCGTCCATCATCACGAAGTCTGGGCTCACAGCAGCTCGCAACAGCTGTGCATGAGATCCCAAGATCTCCTCACGGTATCTGACACCAGTTAAATCTTGCTGATTTTCCCGCACAATTTCATGAGGAGGTATTCGAGTGGATCCTCCTCGATATCGGTCTCTTTTACACAATGTTGGGGTGCCGAAATGGTGTTCCACGTTCTCCCCGCATGCGAATCCGTCGAGAGTCACTCTCCAGACAAAATCGGGACTCATCTGTGAAAAGAACATTGGCCCATCGCTCGACCGTCCAGGGCTCATGTTGACAGTCCTACTCCAGACGTTTATTTCTGTGAATACACGCAACCAGAGGTGAACAGTAACTAGGTCTGCGACAATAGAGGTCACTCTGCTGAAGCCTTCCGTACACCGTTTGCCTCGATAAAACACCTCCAGGGGATGCTGCGAGGTCAGATGCCAGTTGCAGTGCCGTATTAAGGCGGTACCGTCGTGTCTTTACAGCCAAACAACGGTCCACTCTTTCTGATGTCCCACGAGGTCGGCCCTGATCTGATCTCCGAGATACAGTTTCGGTTTCTATAAACTCTTCCGAGAAACAACAGGACGATTCACATTAAGTCATCGAGCCACATCAGTTTGCGACTCTCCTGCTTCCATTCTTCGTATGGCCCTCCACAGTAAAGACTCTGTAGGCGTCTTTTCTGTGCCATACTGCACCATCTGTGACTGTGTACACAGCGATTGTGGCTGTGGGACTCCCTGCAAACACTACCCCGCTTGGTAGTTGCCTTGATGTCATTGCTGCCTTGGTTTCCCGTTGACAGGAATGCCACCTTCCGTGCACAACACGATCGTAACGACATCTGTTGACAGTGTGTATCATTATAACGAGAGTTAGACACAGGGCGTGGACATAGCAGTTTGTTGCTTTAATTTGGGACACCGGTGTACATCAACATGAACACTCCGCAAGCCAACGTACTGCGCGTTGCGGAGGGACCCTCTATCACTGCTAGTCATTTTCTTTCCTGTTACAATCCCCATGAGCCCTGATTTCTCGTTTCTTATCTTCGAGGTCCTTACGAGCAATGTGTATTGGCCACAGTAGAATTGTTGAGCAGTCAAGTTCTAATGCTGGTTCTCTAACTTTTCTCAATAGTGTTTCTCAGAAAGAACTCTTCTTCTCTGTAAGTGCTACCATTTCAATTCCCGAAGCATCTCCGTAACACTTACGTGTTATTCGAACCTACCGGTAACAAATCTAGCAGCCCGCCTCTGAATTACTTCAATGTCTTCTTTAATCTGACCTGATACGGGTCCTAAGCATTCGAACAGTAGTCAAGAATAATAAGTCGCACCAAAGTCCTGTATGCGGTCTCCTTTACAGGTGACTCACTCTTTCCTAAAAGTTTCCCAATAAACCGAATTCAACCACTTGCCTTCCCTACCACAGCTCTCACATGCGCGTTGCACCTCACATCGCTTTGCAACGTTATGCCGAAATTTAAACGACTTGACTGTGACAAGCAGGACACTAGTAAGGTAACGCTGTATCCCAATATTACAAGTTTGTTCTTTCTACTCATCCGTGTTAACTTACATTTTTCCACATTTAGAGTTAGCTGCCATTCATCACGCCAGCTAGAAATTTGATCTATGTCGCCTTGTATCTTCCTACAGTCACTCAACTTCGACACTTTACGGTATACCACGGCATTATCAGCAGACAACCGCAAATTGCTGCCCACGCAGTCCGCCAAATCATTTATCTATACAGAAAACATCAGCAATCCTATCACACTTCCCTGGGGCGCTCCTGACGATGCCCTTGTCTCTGATGGACACTCGCTGTCGAGGACAACATACTGCGTTCTATAACTTAATAAATCTTCGAGCCATTCACATACCTGTGAACTTATTCCTTATGCTCGTACCTTTGTTAACAGTCTGCAATCTAGAAATATGGCAACTGCCTGTTGTTCTTCATCAACAGTCCGCAGTATGTCATGTGAGAAAAAGGCAAGTTTATTTCACACGAGCGATGCTTTCTAAAACCGTATTGCTTCGTGTACATACGCTTCTTATTCTCAAGAAAATTTATTACATTCCAACTGAGAATATGTTCAAGGATTCTGCAGCAGACCGATGTCAGGGATATTGATCTGTAATTTTGCGGGTCCGTTGCTTCACCTTACTTAAATACTGGAATCGCCTGCGCTTTTTTCCAATAGCTTGTGACTTTGTACTGGACGAGAGAGTCATGATATATTTTCAAACTGTCTGCAAAATAATCTTATCCACTTCCAAATACTCTCCATTACAACTAATACATTTGTCGCAAAGGTGCTTCCACTGTTCTAAATATTTTTTGTAGTCATTTCTATAAATGGCTGACAGCTCCTTCTTGGGGTTGGGGTTGGGTTGGGGGTTGGGGTTGTTTGGGGGAAGAGACCAAACTACGAAGTCATCGATCTCATCGGATTAGGGAAGGATGGGGAAGGAAGTCGGCCGTACCCTTTCAAAGGAACCGTCCTGGCATTTGCCTGGAGCGATTTAGGGAGATCACGGAAAACCTAAATCAGGATGGCCGGACGCGGGATTGAACCGTCGTCCTTCCGAATGCGAGTCCAGTGTGCTAGCCACTGCGCCACCTCGCTCAGTGCTCCTTCTTGTTCTTTTCTTGACTTCTTCAATGTTGTCAAATAGGCGTCATTTCATGCCCCTTTTCATGCATGAAAGTAGGAAAAAGTCGCACAGAGCCAGGTCAAGCAAGTCAGTTGCGTGCGGCAGCCGAACCACGCAATTTTTAGCCAAAACCAGTTTAACAGAGACGACTGTGTGACTTCAGGTGCGTTGTCGTGGTGGAAGAACCAGAACTGCCACAAATCTGGTCTTTTCGATTAACACTGTTGCTCCAAGGTAACCTACTAATCTCTGCCAGTTGATCAATTGTCTGTCGACGGTCTGTGAGCAAAAGCCCTCGAATTTTTTCAATATTTTCGTCGATTCGGGCAGTTGACGGACGTCCAGAACGACATTTGTCATCAATTGCCATTTCGCCATTTTTCAATCGAGCAAATCACTCGTACACTTGAGTTTTCAACACTAAAACAGTTTCAGCTGTATTTTTACCGAGTAGAAAACAAAATCTCATAGCTGCACGTTGTTCACTTAAACTTGTCGTCATGAAAAACGAAATAAGAACAAAATAGCGCTAGGAAAAACAATCACTGCAGATGAACAGAACAAGCCAGATCGACAACACAGGCGCTAAACAGGTGTAGCAGCAGAAATGCGAATTACACAGGCTCTGCCTACCGCATGTTACACCGTTTTTTTTTGGGGGGGGGAGGTTGTAAGGAGGGGGTGGGGTACACCCTCGTAAAAGAGCAATGCCTTAGCGAACTCTCCGTAAAACCGAAGTGAGATTCTGTTCGGACCTGATAATTCATTTGCTTTCAAACCTCTCAGTTGTTTCTCTAAGCCAGGGATGCTTATTACAATGTCATCCGGTGGTCAAATGACGGTATGTTTGTACGATTCTCCTGTGTGAACGATTCTTGAACGTAAAATTTAAAACTCGACTTTGGTTTTGCTGTCTTCAACTGCCACATCAGGCTGGCCTCTTGCGGACTGAATGGAAGCCTCCTCTCGATTTTACACAGGACCAGAATTTTCTCGGTTTGTCTTACAGATTCTTTATTAAGGTGTCACAGGGATAGTTTTTTTATGCTTCGCGAATAGATCTTTCAACAAACGCACGAATCTCTACTAAAGTCTCTTGTCGTGATTTGAGCGTTCTCTTGAACCGAGAGTGCATCAGCCTCTGCTCCCTCAGTATCTTTCGAAATTCGTTATTAAACCATGGTGGGTCTTTTCCATCCTTTACCCACTTAAAAGGCATATAACTCTCCAGATCACGATTTACTTTCTGCTTAAATTTCGCCCATGATTCGTCTGCGTCCCCCTTACTGAAACTAAGTGCTGTCAGTTCACTGTCTAAGTAAGATGCGAACAACTGCCTATGTGCTGTCTAGCTGAAACGCGCTCCTAACCATAATTACTGATTTATTAACTCTCGTAATAGTAGTTGCTATTATGTCATCACGATCGCTAATCCCCGTTTCTATTCCGAAAGTGTCGATAACGTCCGACCTACCTGTAGCTACAGGGTCTAAGATATTTCCAATGCGTGTGGGCTGCCGAGACAGCTGCTGAAGACCGTTTTCAGAAGACGTGTTCAAAGGTATTTCGCATGACTGTCTGTCTGTATCCCCACTTCCACTTCCGCACACAATAAATGTTTATACATCCCTGTGTATACTTGTTAGGTTAAAGTCGCCTCCAACAAGTATTGCATGATCTGGGTATTTACGCGCTACTGACCATAGACTTTCTTTGAATGACTGTAGAACTCTCACGGTGGAATCGGGAGGCCAGTAAAAGTGACCAACAATTTGTTTTGTTTCGCACTCAACTTCGACTCAAAACAGATAACATTTTTTTCAGCTGCAATGAACACTCCCTCTCCTACAGCCTCTAATCTGTCTTTCCGATATACGTTCCACGACTCGCTAAATATCTCAGAGCTTTCCGATTCGGATTTCAGCTTGCTCTTGGTCCCAAGAATAATCTGAGCGCGAGATCTTTCCTGGAGGCAACAAATTCGGGAACTAGGAGAGTCACTCCAAATGAAATGCACACTATTTTTTAAAATCCATCTTTTATTCTACATGTTTGAAAGTTTTACAACGTATTGATACATCCTTTAGGAACAATATTTTCATTTCTCCACATAATTTCAATCCCTCTCAACTGCCTTACGCCGTCTTGGAACCAGCGCCTGTATACTCACACGGTAAAATTCTGGACCAACCTGTTGGAGCCGCTGTTTGGCAGCGTGCACAAGGGAGTCATCATCTTCAAACCTTGTTCCACGAAGAGAGTCTTTCAGTTTCCCAAAGAGGTGATAGTCACATGGAGTCAGATCAGGAATGTAAGGCGGGTGTTTCAGTGTTGTCCATCCGAGTTTTGTGATCGCTTCCATGGTTTTTTGACTGACATGTGGCCGTGCATTGTCGTGCAACAGCAAAACATCCTGCTTTTGCCGATGTGGTCGAACACGACTCAGTCAAGCTTGAAGTTTCTTCAGTGTCGTCACATATGCATCAGAATTTATGGTGGTTCCACTTGGCATGATGTCCACAAGCAAGCTTCGGAATAGAGAAACACCGTAGCCATAACTTTTCCAGCGGACGGTGTGGTTTTGAATTTTTTTCTTGGGCGAATTTTCATGATGCCATTGCTTGCCTCTTCGTCTCTGGTGAAAAATGATGGAGCCATGTTTCATCACCTGTCACAATTCTTCCAAGAAATTCATCTCCACCATTCTCGTACTGTTCCAAAAGTTCGCTGCATACCGCTTTTCTTGTTTCTTTGTGAGCCACTGTCAACATCCTGGGAACCCACCTGGCACAAACCTTTTTTAACGCCAACAGTTTCAGTATTCTGCAAACACTTCCTTCCCCTATCCCAACATAGCGTGACAATTCGTTCACTGTGATGCGTCTGTCAGCAGTCACCAATTCGTTAACTCTCTGCACATTGTCTGGAGTGTGTGCAGCACAAGGCCTGCCGCTGCGAGGACAATCCTCTATACCGCCGTGCCCGCTTTCATCACGTAACCTTCTTGCCCACCGACTAACTGTACTGCGATCGACAGCAGCATCTCTATACACCTTTATCAACCTCTTGTGTATGTTTCCCACGTCAAATTTTCTCCTGGAACGATGCTGAATGACACATCTGGCCAGTACAACGTCAAATGAGTATCTGTAACGTTAGTGACTCCCGTGACTGTCGCTGGTAAGCTGAAACGATCCCCTACTATTTCACAATTTATCCCATTGATTAGCAAACCCCTGGCCCGTAATTCCATCTCTGTGGTTGCTGTCCAATTCCCATTGTCATAACACTTGGTTGATATCCTCTCCGTACTTGCAGAAAATGTGGCGTAGGCTTCGCTATTATTCTCCGACACTCAGAAGCTTCTGCTTCTGACCTAAATAACTGGATCTCACACGACCCCTTGCCCTTGAAAACAACCCATGATGGACAAATGGAAACTGACTCCGCTAGACATCTACTCAACTCTAAACTCGACATAGTAGCATGAGTATCCCCCTTCTTAGAAATTAATAAAACCTCCTGTGTCCGCCGGCCGGAGTGGCCGAGCGGTTCTAGGCGCTACAACCTGGAGCCACGCGACCGCTACGGTCGCAGATTCGAATCCTGCCTCAGGCATGGATGTGTGTGTTGTCCTTAGGTTTGTTAGGTTTAAGTAGTTCTAAGTTCTAGGGGACTGATGACCTCAGCAGTTAAGTGCCATAGTGCTCAGAGCCATTTTTGAACCCTCCTGTGTCCTGAACTGTATGCCCTTCCCCATGCGCTCCCATCAGACCGGATAAGGATGCACTGTGTAACAGTGATTGTGTCTTCCCACACTAGTTACTGGAAATCTAATCTCTATATACATCTTCACTAGATCCATTGTTACCTCAATCCTAGACAAATGATAGAAAAGTGACATACTCGCTTCAATTATCGGCACTATGTGCTCTATTCCCTCTGGAAACTCTCCCTCTGCCTGCTTCAGACTCCGTCTGAATTTTTCTGATGACATCAATGTCACACTCACCTGCCTGTGTAATGCGTGGTGTACTGCCTCTTGCAATTGATCCAATTCATCCAATGCTGTTAACCAGTTCCTGCAGCAATTTAGTCATTTCTAGCTTGCTTTCCACTGAAGCCAATCGCGTTTGTACCTGTTCCAGATCCGTATTCAGTAATTTCTGTCTTTGTTCTATATATGCTCATAATCCTGTAGCCATCCCATGCACCACACGTGTCACATTCAACAACTCTGTACCTAATCCCAGTATCTCTGTTGTATTTATATCCACTAACTTCCCTATGCTTTCCTACCTGTAGCGAATAACTGTTAAAGACTTATTCAAACTCTCAATATCGTCTCGATCCGCTGTTCCAAAAATTGTTTTCAGCAACTTCCCACCTGCATTCAACCAACCCCTCTTTACTCTCTTTGTCCAGCCGAAGCGTCCACTCGTGACTCGTGAGGACCACATCCGGTTGTTTCCCGAACAACACCCCACTTTGCAACGGCATATCCTGTACCTGGCCAGCTAGTGTCAGCTGCCAGAGGACTACACCCCATACTATCCACTTCTACCCCATCCTGTGTCACCTACAGAATGGAGAGAGAAGGAAAAAACTCCCATCACTACCCCTTAATACCAATAAAATAACCCTAGACCGTGCAAAAAAATAATACACATATGATAATTACTGCTAACTATACATCCCTCGGACGCAACTTATACTTCATACCCAGTTTACTGTCTGCTTCTGGCGCTTCTTTTCGCGTTCTGCCAGAAGGAGAAGTACATAGGCATGGATCTACTACCCCCTGGAACGGCTTAACTCTACTAACGTGAACCACCGTTATCTTGGTATGCAATTGTAATTTTACATTGACAGGTAATGTCATTTTCACTACCTGGTGTGGTCCCTGGAACTTGTTTGTGAACTTCTTGGTTCTCCCTTTTGGAACATACAGATTAGCTAGTAGCACCCATTGGCCTACTCTGTACTGTGGCAACTTCCTCGTTGTACCTCCCATCCATTCTTGTCGTTCCAATGCTTTCGTGTTAGTTCGTCTAACTCTCTGCCATATTTCCTTAAAGGTTTTCGCAAATTGCCTTACATGCTCGTCCTCCACACCCAGCCTTGGACGGAGCATGTCAAAAGGTGATGGCATCCTCTGCCCATACATCACTTCGTACAGCGACAATCCTGTCGACATATGTACCTTAATACTGTATGCACAGGTTACGAATTGCAAGTGCACATCCCAGTCGGTGTGTTGACTATTTACATAGTGACAATATCTTAGCAATCGTGCGATGCACTCTCTCCATTCATCCGTTTGCTTGCGGATGGAATGGTCCATAGTTTCTTTACCTTCAGTAACTTACACAGTTGCTTCATCAGATCAGACATGAAATTAGTACCTTGACCCAAGATTAGGGACTGAGGTATCCCATACCTGAGTAACCAATTATTAACTAAAGCTTGTGCCACCGTACCTGATTTCTATTCTGGTAATGCGATCATGACTAAATACCTAGAAAAGTGGTCAATCACAGTTAACACATACTTATTCCCTGCTGCACTCCTATTAAATGGGCCCAATACATCAATTCCGATTTGTTGGAAAGGTCGGTCTGCCTCTGGTAATCTTTAAAGCTGAATCTTTTGATGGCTCAAGTCCGCACGCTGTGCAGATGGCACGCAATTCCTGACGTACTCGTCCACGTCTTGAAGCCGTGTCCTCCACCAAAACTTCTCCGCTATCCGCCTATCCGTAGCTCTTTTCCCGCCATGTCCTGAAAGAAAATGGTCATGCGCCTGTTGCAAAACTTATGCTGTTGGTACGACGACGCGTGGGCCGCATTTCCTCGACCTGCAAAGTAACCCTTCCCGTACTAGGAACTGCGGTTGCTTTCTGAACAATTGGCAATCACTATCCACGGTTTATGCCCCTTTCCACGCATCTTCAGTCACCCCTGTTACTTGTAATACTGCCACTTTCCTGCTCAATGCGTCAGCATTGGCATGTTTCACAACTGGCTTGTGTATCACCTCATAATCGAACTCACTGAGTTTCAGGGTCCATCTCACTAGGCTAGTGAGATGGGCCCTGAAACTCAGTGAGTACTCGCAGGGTCTTTCAGACCTAATAACCATTTCAGAGCTGAATGATCCGTCACAACCTTAAACCTTCTACCGTACAGATAACATCGAAAGTACGAAATCCCGTATATTACTGCTAACAATTCCTTCTCCGCCGTGGAGTAATTTTGTTCCGCCTTGTTAAGTTGACGAGACGCAAACGCAATCGAATGTTCTTTGCCATCAATTTTTTGCCCAAGTACAACCCCAGGAGCGTGATTAGACGCATCACATTGTATTATAAACTCCTTCGAAAAGTCTGGAAACTTCAAAACTGGATCTGATGTCAGTATCCGTTTCAACTCTTGAAATGCTTTCTCGCACTCTGACGTCCACTGGAAGGTAACACCTTTTCTTAGCAACTTAGTAAGTGGCCTCGCTAATTCTGCGAACCCCTTTACTAATTTTCGGTAATAGCTCGCAAGACCAAAATACGATTGCAGTTGTTTAACCGTTTGCGGAACCGGAAAATCTCGTACTGCAGAAGTGAGACGAGGATCTGTCCAAGATAATTTACTTGTGCTTGCGAAAAATGGCATTTGTCCAAACTTAATGTTAGCCGTGTTGCCTCTAATCTATTAAACACCTCCTCTAACCGTTCCACATGCTGCTTCATATCTCTTGAAAAAACTATAATGTCATCCAGATACACCAAGCATTTTTTCGGTTTCATCCCGCGAAGGACTCCATCCAACAACCTATGAAATGTTCCTGGAGCGTTTTTTAGTCCAAAGGGCATTCTTTTATACTCGAAGTGACCACAATGCATCGTAAATGCTGTTTTCGGCCTGTCCTCTGGATATACACTCCTGGAAATGGAAAAAAGAACACATTGACACCGGTGTGTCAGACCCACCATACTTGCTCCGGACACTGCGAGAGGGCTGTACAAGCAATGATCACACGCACGGCACAGCGGACACACCAGGAACCGCGGTGTTGGCCGTCGAATGGCGCTAGCTGCGCAGCGTTTGTGCACCGCCGCCGTCAGTGTCAGCCAGTTTGCCGTGGCATACGGAGCTCCATCGCAGTCTTTAACACTGGTAGCATGCCGCGACAGCGTGGACGTGAACCGTATGTGCAGTTGACGGACTTTGAGCGAGGGCGTATAGTGGGCATGCGGGAGGCCGGGTGGACGTACCGCCGAATTGCTCAACACGTGGGGCGTGAGGTCTCCACAGTACATCGATGTTGTCGCCAGTGGTCGGCGGAAGGTGCACGTGCCCGTCGACCTGGGACCGGACCGCAGCGACGCACGGATGCACGCCAAGACCGTAGGATCCTACGCAGTGCCATAGGGGACCGCACCGCCACTTCCCAGCAAATTAGGGACACTGTTGCTCCTGGGGGTATCGGCGAGGACCATTCGCAACCGTCTCCATGAAGCTGGCCTACGGTCCCGCACACCGTTAGGCCGTCTTCCGCTCACGCCCCAACATCGTGCAGCCCGCCTCCAGTGGTGTCGCGACAGGCGTGAATGGAGGGACGAATGGAGACGTGTCGTCTTCAGCGATGAGAGTCGCTTCTGCCTTGGTGCCAATGATGGTCGTATGCGTGTTTGGCGCCGTGCAGGTGAGCGCCACAATCAGGACTGCATACGACCGAGGCACACAGGACCAACACCCGGCATCATGGTGTGGGTAGCGATCTCCTACACTGGCCGTACACCACTGGTGATCGTCGAGGGGACACAGAATAGTGCACGGTACATCCAAACCGTCATCGAACCCATCGTTCTACCATTCCTAGACCGGCAAGGGAACTTGCTGTTCCAACAGGACAATGCACGTCCGCATGTATCCCGTGCCACCCAACGTGCTCTAGAAGGTGTAAGTCAACTACCCTGGCCAGCAAGATCTCCGGATCTGTCCCCCATTGAGCATGTTTGGGACTGGATGAAGCGTCGTCTCACGCGGTCTGCACGTCCAGCACGAACGCTGGTCCAACTGAGGCGCCAGGTGGAAATGGCATGGCAAGCCGTTCCACAGGACTACATCCAGCATCTCTACGATCGTCTCCATGGGAGAATAGCAGCCTCCATTGCTGCGAAATGTGGATATACACTGTACTAGTGCCGACATTGTGCATGCTCTGTTGCCTGTGTCTATGTGCCTGTGGTTCTGTCAGTGTGATCATGTGATGTATCTGACCCCAGGAATGTGTCAATAAAGTTTCCCCTTCCTGGGACAATGAATTCACGGTGTTCTTATTTCAATTTCCAGGAGTGTACTTCAATCTGGTGATAACCGCTTCGCAAATCCATAGTGGAGAAAAATTTACACTGCCCTAGGTTGTCTAACGTTTCTGTGATATTCGGAATAGGATATACGTCCGCTACTGTCCATTCATTCAAATGTCTGTAATCGCAACAAAAGCGAAATTTTTTCGACCCGTCCGGTGTCTTCTTTGTAACTAGGACCACGCTACTAGACCAAGGACTACTACTGTGCTGGATTATTCCATCTTCCAGTTATTGCTCTATTAATTGCTCTACTGCTGGTTGTAACTGTTTCGGTAGTCTGTATGGCTTACAATACACCGGAGCGTGATTCCCTGTCGGAATACGATGCTGTGTTATCGGTGTAGCAGGTAAGGTACCCTGTGCTTCAAAGAATGCTTTTAGTAATAATGCTTCCATACCCGAACGATCATCTCCTCTCAAATGATTTACCTTGTCATGAAGTGCAGACGTGCTGACGGGTTGCTTTACATCATGATCTAGCCTCGAACTATCGATGTCCTCTTCATCCATTAACTCTACTGCGGCTATTACTAATGCCTTCGGCAGATCGACATCATCCCGCCCGAAGTTATCTAAACTCACTGGAACCATAAACTACCCGTTTATGTCCGTTACCCGTGATACACTCCTACGAATAAAGCAATGCTTTTCGTCTAAAACCTCACTACTCGGTAGTGGCTCTACCAAGAATAACTCCTGCTGTGGCACATCAACATCCACTGGTACCCAGATCAACTTCCCTGTACCTGTCCGTACTTTGTCACACGAAATCACCTTTAATGCACTTGTACGCAGTTTAGCTGGTATCACCTTATCTATCGGTGCGCCTTGCGATTCTGAAACATTTTCAACGGCTGCACCCATCGAGAACAAGTTCCCATCAAGTTCAAGCGTATGTCACGAAAGGTCGATTTTGGCGTGATGTTTAGTCACAAAGTCCAACCCAAGTATCGCTGAAAATCCCTATCCCACAGTTGACAAGACCTCCATTTGCTCCCGGAACCACACGTTCCCTGTTTAAACTTGAGCTGTGCTGTCCCTACTGCATCTAATTTTTTATCACCTACTGCGCACAATCTGTATCTCGTAGCTTCCAATGCTTTCTTGCCCATGAGGTCCACACTGACAACTGATGCATGTGCTCCAATATCCACTAAAACTCTTCGTCACTTATCTTTTATCCAAACCATCAAACTACAATCTGTCTCTTCGTGCACTCTCTGAGTACCTCTATTTACTGGGAATGACTCCTGATGGAGGAACACTCCCTTTTTCGTTTAACAGTTTTTTACTTGCTGTATCATTACCCCGTTTTTTGGCCTTACACTGCTGTGCCTTATGCTATATTTTCTGACAGTTGCAACACTTAAAATGAGTTTGCTTCCCACAACGATAACACTCTTTGGAAGACGAAAAAATTTTCTTGTCATTGCGACTTCTAGTGGCCCTATCCACTTCCTGCAAATGTGTAGCTACGCGCAATGCTGCTGCTAAGTCACTTGGATTTTACATCCATATCCGGCGCGAAAAATCCGCCGAGACCCCTCGCAAAAATGCGTCTAAAGCTCTATTCTCTGCTCCTTTCAATGGAACTTTATTTGCTCTCGCATCTTGCGTTAACTCATACGTGTGCGCATTCGTTCTCCTAATTCTGTCTCAAAATTCCTCTACCGTTTCACCCGTTTTTTGCATCATCCTCCCCAATTTTTCTCTAAAAAATCTGGCACTGTTTTGTTTCCTAAACCTTTGCAATAATCGCTCAGCCAGCTCTGTGAACATAGTATCATCCTTTAACCCTTCGTGGTATGCCACATAAGTCTTTGCGTTACCTACTAACCGTAACCTCGCCATTTACAAACACATTTAATCCGACCAGCCACACAGTCTAGCCGTACTACGTACGTCACCAATGAAAACATTCACATCTTCTGATGTTTTACCCGAGAAGGAAGGTATCAAATTAGCCTCTGAACAATCTGCCACACCGGAAAAGACCGTACCCTTGCATTCAAGAGTACTATCGCTTCCCGAGCCTGATTGAGTATTTTGCAACAATTGTTGCTCCATCCTCTGCATGTGCGGCTTTTGCAACTTATTTTCTTCAATCAGTTTCTTAACTTGCTCTATCAATGTGACTACGGTGTCACTTGTCCCAGTTGCATGTGTCTCTGGCATTTTCCGTCTGGTATATCTCACCTCACAAAAATAATTTGTTTTAACCAGAAGCAAGTTAATTCCTAGCACGTCTAATGGCAAGCCATCTAGACTTACCACATTCAGCCGTTACATAACCATAAAAGCCACACACATCACAAGTGCTTGGTACAAATTTATCGCAAGGAGCAATGTGACCTATTAATCCTCACACTAAACATTTAGATGGTACTAAGTTAACGTGACTATCATTCCCACGAAACTGCGATAAGTCTACAGCACTGGTAGGCCTTTTTAATGACACTCTCATACCCCTTAACATTACCCTCGACATGTCTAGCTACACAGAAAACAGAAAGAAAGCAGTTGCTGGACTCACCCTATTCGGTGTTTCTCGGTTGCTGCGCACGGTGCTAGTCAAAGTCGTGACGTGGGTGCGCCTGACACCATTTTTAGCAGCAGACAGAGTGGCTGCGCCAAAGACTGAGATGGTGTGGAGTTTTACAATTATATATTAAACTTTCTTTACAATTTCTCCCTCTTCGTCGCTGCCCAGTCCTGCAGATCCCTCCACCTGGCTGCTACTGTGTAGATTCTCCGACAATGCACGCAACGTGTGCCACTGATCGCACTCGAGAGCCTCAGGCCACCAGTGCTCCGCTGAAGACAGGATGCCCTGTGGTTGTGATGAACTCATCGCCACTCGGCGCCCCGATACGGGCACGCCCACGGAGCAACGTCGCCGTGAGGCCTGCTGCCGACGCCTGCTGCACCGGCAGCTGGGAAGCCATCAGTCGCGATGTCCGCGAGGTCCCGTCATGGACGGACCATGTGCCGTGGGGCAGGGTTGCCGTGAAGTCCGGGCATCAGTCCACGGCGGCGCCTGTGATAAAGACCGCGCTGCGGCCGGTCCTGCTGGAAGTTCTCGCTGTAGTTAGTCTGCCATGTTGCCGACCAAACTCGGGCCGACCTCCAGAGCTGAAATTGACATCTGGTGCCGAACAGATGTCTCCTCCGAGCTGGAACAGACTTCCGGAATCGTCACCTACGAAGATTGAACATTCGGACACGGACCACATCTGTCCTCAGATCCGAGCTGCTTCCTAATGGCTTCTGTCTGTTGCTGCCTGCGCCCCACTATTTATATCCAGCAGTAGGACGTGTTTTACCCTCAGTGGTAGCTTTTTGTTATTACTCCCGCAGTATATTGCAGCTAACTTAGCGTGGTGGCCTCACTTCCCCTTACTCAGCACTCTCCAGGCTTCGCTCGGCGCTCGGCTGTGTGCATCCTTGCGTCAGCCTGTTGGTAGACTGCTGCCATCAGCAAGGCTATCTGTGCCTACCTACTTTTCAATGCCTCGGTCGCCGGCGTGCCTTTGTCTTGCCAATCTCCACTGTGTGAAGCAACGGTTACTACATGTGGTCACAACAGATAGTTAGTGGGGTGGGGGGACTAGACCTGGGGGTATGGAGTATTTTTATTATTTTGGAAGATGAAAGGTGACATGTAAATAGCCGTAAAGAAGTTCCATTTCCGACCGTGTTAAAAATCTGCCCAGTACCGACTTAGAAATCATTTTCTTGGGAAAAAACACCTGCCTACACTATATATTTTTCTTTGCCCTGAGGGCTAAGGGAGAGGGGCCGTGCCCCCACTCCTAGCCCCAGGTGTGGCTGCCCTTGTTTATGAGCCCACTGTAGAATTCAAGAATTCATAAATGTTCCATCTAATTTAATTGATTTTAGGCTCTATTCCTAGTAAATTGTCCCATAAATTTCAGACTTTGTTTTCTAGGGTTAAGTTTATTGGACCATTTTATTTATTAAGAAGAAGACTGATTGCTCGCCCTAGAGGCAGATGGGTTATGTGACAAGAAATGTGCTCAGGACGTTAGTCACCTACCCTCAGCCTTCCATGCGTCCAAATGAAACAGTTATTTTGAATGTGCACCGTGATTTGCTCCTCTACTAGCTTTTTTATCGGTATGTGTTGAACAATGGGATTCAGATGTTTTGGATTTATTTTCAGTTAATCCGTAAAATTTACTAAGTAATTGTACCTCTGGTTCCGTTTAACCTACCATCTCTGATTAATTTTAGTAGTCAGTTAGGTTTTATGCAATTTAAATTTTTAAATTCCAACAGTTTCACATGGCGACTCGTTTGAGAATAAACAAAGCGTTAATCAAAAACATAAATTACATCTTTTATAATGTGCTGTTTTGTTTTGGTTCAAATGGCTCTGCACACTATGGGACTTAACATCTACGGTCATCAGTCCCCTAGAACTTAGAACTACTTAAACCTAACTAACCTAAGGAAATCACACAACACCCAGTCATCTCGAGGCAGAGAAAATCCCTGACCCCGCCGGGAATCGAACCCGGGAACCCGGGCGCGGGAAACGAGAACGCTACCGCACGACCACGAGCTGCGGATTGTTTTGTTTTCCTCCTCGCAGCTGATATCAACCGAAAACCTGTATATCACGAAGGTTGTATTTATGACTTATTGGAATATGATCAAAATTCTATTATGCAGTCTGAGTCATCCGAAACTGAGAAGTACTACCGTTTGCAGATTAAAGGCTCTGAGCACTATGAGACTTAACTTCTGAGGTCATCAGTCGCCTAGAACTTATAACTAATTAAACCTAACTAACCTAAGGACATCACACCATCCATACCCGAGGCAGGATTCGAACCTGCGACCGTAGCGGTCGCTTGGCTCCACTCTGTAGCGCCTAGAACCGCACGGCCACTCGGCCGGCTGCAGATTAAAGCTATTTGGACTAATTTACTATCCTCACAGATCCAGAGGTATGTATACGTGGTGGTCCATTGATCGTGACCGGGCCAAATACCTCACGAAATAAGCGTCAAAGGAAAAAACTACAAAGAACGAAACTTGTGAAGCTTGGGGGGGAAACCAGATGGCGCTATGGTTGGCCCGTTAGATGGCGCTGCCATAGGTGAAACGGATGTCAACTGCGTTTTTATAAATAGGAACACCCATTTATTCGTTAGTACGTAAAGAAATAGGAATGTGTTAGTTGGACCACTTTTTTCGCTTTGTGATAGATGGCGCTGAAATAGTCACAAACGTATGGCTCACAATTTTAGATGGACAGTTGGTTACAGGTAGGTTTTTGAAATTATAATACAGAACATAGGAACGTTTAAACATATTATTTCGGTTGTTCCAATGTGATACATGTATCTTTGTGAACTTATCATTTCTGAGAACGCATGTTGTTACAGCGTGATTACCTGTAAATACCACATTAATGCAATAAATGCTCAAAATGATGTCCGTCAACCTCAATGCATTTAGCAATTCGTGTAACGACATTCCTCTCAACAGCGAGTAGTTCGCCTTCCGCAATGTTCGCACATGCATTGACAATGCGCTGACGCATGTTGTCAAGCGTTCTCGGTGGATCACGATAGGAAATATCCTTCACCTTTCCCCAAAGAATGTAATCCGTGGACGTCAGATCTGGTGAACGTGCGGGCCATGGTATGGTGCTACGACGACAATCCACCTGCCATGAAATATGCTATTCAACACCGCTTCAAACGCACACGAGCTGTGGATAGACATCAATCATGTTGCAAGTACATCGCCATTCTGTCATGCAGTGAAACGTCTAGTAGTAACATCGGTAGAACATTACTTAGGAAAACAGCATACATTGCACCATTTAGATTGCCATCGAAAAAATGGGGGCCAATTATCCTTCCTCCCATAATGCCCCACCATACATTAACCCGCCAAGGTCGCTGATGTTCCATTTGTCGCAGCCATCGTGGATTTTCCGCTTCCCAAATGGTGCATATTATGCCGGTTTACATTACCGCTGTTGGTGAATGAAGCTTCGTCGCTAAATCGAACGCGTGCAAAAAATCTGTCATTGTCCCGTAAATTCTCTTGTGCCCAGTGGCAGTTCAGAGTCGTCGCCATGCAATTCCTCGTGCACATAAATATGGTACGGGTGCAATCAATGTTGCTGTAGCATTCTCAACACCGACTTTATTCCCGATTCTCGCGCAATTTGTCTGCTACTGATGTGCGGATTAGCCGCGACTGCAGTTAAAACACCTACTTGGGCATCATCATTTGTTGCAGGTCGTGGTTGACGTTTCACATGTGCCTGAACACTTCCTGTTTCCTTAAATAACGTAACTATCCGGCGAACAGTCCGGACACTTGGATGATATCGTCCAGGATACCGAGCAGCATACATAGCACACGCCCGTTGGGCATTTTGATCACAATAGCCATACCTCAACACGATATCGACCTTCTCCGCAATTGGTAAACGGTCCACTTTAACACGGGTAATGTATCACGAAGCAAATACCGTCCGCACTGGCGGAATTTTACGTGATACCACGTGCTTATACGTTTGTGACTATTACAGCGCCATCTATCACAAATCGAAAAAAGTGGTCCAACTAAAACACTCATATTTCTTTACATACTACACGAATATGTAATAAAAAAACGCAGTTGATATCCGTTTGACCTATGGCAGCGCAATCTAGTTGGCCAACCATAGCGCCATCTGGTTTCCCCCTTCAAGCTAGACGTGTTTCGTTCTTTGCAGTTTTTTCGTTTCATGGTTATTTCGTGAGATATTTGGCCTGGTCACTATCAATGGACCACCCTGTATTGTACGTCATATTCAAACGATCCTAACCGATATAACCATTCACTTAAAGCGAATCAAGGTTTAGTTTACAGTAAGAATAATGAGGTCAGATATTCAAATACTTTGGAACTAATTTACGATCAGAGTGTTCTTACCATCGTCAGTTGTAAATGCACTTTCACTAACTCTTACTACACAGGATCACAAAAATTTTCCGGCCGCGGTGGTCTCGCGGTTCTAGGCGCGCAATCCGGAACCGCGCGACTGCTACGGTCGCAGGTTCGAATCCTGCCTCGGGCATGGATGTGTGTGATGTCCTTAGGTTAGTTAGGTTTAAGTACTTCTAAGTTCTACGGGACTGATGACCACAGCTGTTAATTCCCATAGTGCTCAGAGCCATTTGAACCTAAATCACAAAATTTAAAACTGAACTCCTATGCTATTAGGAAGACTTATAGTATATATTTCTCTAAACAACAATTGTAAACACTATATATATATATATATATATATATATATATATATATATGTGTGTGTGTGTGTGTGTGTGTGTGTGTGTGTGTGTGTGCGCGTGTGTGTGTGTGTGTTTGCTGTTTTGTTTTCTTCCGCACAGTCGATTTTAAGTGTGGCAGTGGGGCACTTAAACAATTCGTCGATAAGAGTTTTTCTCGTGGACATTTGTTATTGCCCTTTCTCGAACTGGCAGTGCAGAAAGTCAGTTTGTACTGTTAGCACAAGAGCGACATATGTTCCATACTCCGAAGTTTCGTAGTTGTATTCTGTAAAAAAAGTTTTAAAAATCCTAAAATACAATAACAGCCAAGAACGAAAAGAAAGGAGTCTGTTTAATTGACATTCTACGTGATATTTTACAATATCTAGTTCTGTATCTTCAGAGAGTATGAGTCTCAATGAAGAGCTGAAATTTTCGTTCTGACACAATTCTCAGGGACACCACAGATCAGGACGTATATCCAGTTGCCAGTAGCAAAGCATTGACACATTCGCTAGTATGTTACAAAATTCAGAAGCACACTCTGTTCCGCAAGATTTCGCGTCCGGTTGCTTGTAAGTAGAAGGACTAGGGGAAGGATGAGATTAAACGGCACCGAAAACAGTGTCAAGTTTCAGAACAACATTTATTTTCGTCCAAAGACATTAAGTGAAACACAGATGAAGCTACAAAAGTTGAGTAGGTTAGAGATTTATCACTACTGAAACGTGAAAGTAATTTAACTGTGGAAGCCACATCATTTAAAAAATGAAATGTATCACTGCTTAATACAAAATGAATCTGATTTGCCAACATTGACAACATTTAAAAATACCAAAACCTGAGATTCAGTAAGTTCATGAGAGCCCAAGAACTCACCTACTACCATTAACACCTGGGAGTTAATAAGATTAATACTAAAGTTGTGAGTGAGAATACCAAAAGTCTCGGGGCCGCAACTTAGCTAAGCTTTGACCGATTGAATTTTAGCAAACCGGATTTAAAACACAATGTAAACACAATTTATACACAGTGCCCGCCGCCACTAGCCCGAACTAAAGACAGTTAACAAATCGAAGTTCTCAGAATTCCCAGCTCTCACCTTCCAGAGCTCACGTAGGAGACACATATGACTGTGCAGATACTTAACACACTGAGGCGTCAAAGGAACTGGTATGGGCATGTGTATTCAAATACAAAGATATGTAAACAGGCTGATTACGGCACTGTGATGCAACGCCTATATAAGACAAGAAGTGTATGCGCAGTTGTTAGATCGGTCACTGCTGCTACGATGGCAGCTTATCAAGATTTAAGTGAGTTTGAACGTGGTGTTAAAGTCGCCGCACAAACGATGGGACACAGCATCTCCGGGGTAGCAATGAAGTGGCGATTTTCCCTTACGACCGTTTCACAAGTGTACCGTGAATATCAGGAATCAATCACCGACATCGCTGCGGTCGGAAAAAGATCATGCAAGATCGGGATCAACGACGAGTGAAGATAAACGTTCAGCGTTACAGAAGTGCAACCCTTCCGCAAACTGCTACAGATTTCACTGCTGGGCTACCAACAAGTGTCAGCGTGCGAACCATTCAACGAAACATTATCGATGTGGGCTTTCGGAGCTGAAGGCCGACTCGTGTACCCTTGATGACCGCACGACACAAAGCTTTACGCCTCGCCTGGACCCGACAACACCGACATTGGACTGTTGAAGACTGGAAACATGTTGCCTGATGCTACGAGTCTCATTTCAAATTTTATCGAGCGGATGGACGTGTACGGGTATAGAGATAATCTCATTAATCCATGGACCCTGCATGTCAGCAGGGAACTGTTCAAGCTGGTGGGGGCTCTGTAATGGTGTGGGACTTTGCAGTTGGAGTGATATGGGACCCCGATACGTCTAGATACAACTGTGACATGTGACACGTACGTAAGCAATCCCTTCTTATCACCTGCATCCATTCATGTCCATTGTGCATTCCGACGGACTTTGGCAATTCCAACAGGACAATGTGACACCCCACACGTCCAGAATTGCTACAGAGTGGCTCCAAGAACACTCTTCTGAGTTCAAACACTTCTGCTGGCCACCAAAAACCCCAGACATTAACATTATTAAGAATATCTGGAATGCCTTGCGACGTGCTGTTCAGAAGAGGTCTCCACTCCCTCGTACTCCTGTACTCCTAGGGATTAATGGACAGCCCTGCAGGATTCATGGTGTCAGTTCCCTCCAGCATTACTTCAGCCATTAATCGAGTCCATGCCAGGTAGTGTTGCGGCATTTCTGCGTGTTCGCGGGGGCCTCCACAATATTAGTCAATTGTACCAGTTTCTTTGGCTTTTCAGTATATAGTTATCAATTACACAAGCTGTGATCAAGGGGGGGGGGGGGGGAAAGGGGGGGAGGGCAGAGATAGAGGAAGCTGTACCAGGTAATTATATAGGCAAACTGACATCGTGAATGCGAAATTTACATGTCAGTTGCAAGTCGCTAAACAATGTGACAGCGTTGCCCTTGGAGTGGTTTGTAATAAGGAATCCTGTTAAACCGAGGTAATAAATTTGGCAGGTTGGAAAGGACCCCGTCCACTTAATCCCTGTAAATCGGAATGAGTTCAAACGCCAACAAATTTGTTTCGCGGAACCGAAACAAATTCATGTGCTGGCACACGCAACAGAACACAGCCCGTGTTGGTAGGTATTACTGAAAATCCGGCTAGAGGACTTCCTCCGGGCTGTGCGAGAACGCTTTTATTGTCAGGCGATAACAGTTAATGGTTTTCCCGTATTTCTATGTAATGCAGCGAGATTTAAATTTCAATAGACATGTCAGCTCAGGCAGGCAATCAGCGAAACGATTAATAATAAAAATAAATAAAACATAAATACACAGGAAAGGAATAAAGTGTAACCAACTTCACCACAATAATTTATTAAACTGTATGGCAAATGTGGCACCAGTGCGACCCACCGGTAAGCAGTTATAAGTGTCCAGCACGATAACGCAGGCCATTACTTTTACATTTGGAGACAGCACGTGGGCGGCAAGCATGAACTCCTATATTAGGAGCCTGACCTGGGGAGCGAACCGAGAGGCAACACACATCGCTATGTTGCGTCACGGAGTAATGACCAAAACAGAGCAACAGCAGTGGCACTGAGAACACCAAACACTGAGGCGCAGAGACCACTCAGAAATGACCCTTGCTCGGTTAAAGTTAGTCTCGAGAAATATGAGAGTTTCCGATCGTGCTCACCGGGAATATCACGTGAGGTGTCAGCTGAAGAAAAAACTCCAGGAGTTGTTTGAGGCTCGGGCAGTGCAGCAAACGGCTTCGTCCTACCTGCTCCCGCCAGAGCACGACCGAGTCGGTCCGCTGAGTTTCCTTCCCCACGTCCTTCTGGGAAACATGACCAGTGTCTTCAGGTGACAAAATCGGCAACGAATCACAGGATCTGCTACATGGGGCCTCACATCCAGCTAGCAAGTCAAACTGAAAACTAATGCTCCGCGCTAACCTCACCGCGACCTCTGGTCTCGTCACTGCACACGGCAGCCGGCCGATACCAGGACCCTCCTCGACGCTTCTCAAGCTGCACGACCCGCGCTCCATACACCACTGGCCATTAAAATTGCTACATCACGAAGATGACGTGCTACAGACGCGAAATTTAGCCGACAGGAAGAAGATGCTGTGATATGCAACCCATTAGCTTTTCAGAGCATTCACACAAGGTTGGTTCAAAAAATGGTTCAAATGGCTCTGAGCACTATGGGACTCAACTGCTGTGGTCATCAGTCCCCTAGAACTTAGAACTAATTAAACCTAACTAATCTAAGAACATCACACACATCCATGCCCGAGGCAGGATTCGAACCTGCGACGTAGCAGCAGCGCGGCTCCGGACTGGAGCGCCTAGAACCGCACGACCACCGCGGCCGGCCACACAAGGTTGGCGCCGGTGGCGACACCTACAACGTGCTGACATGAGGAGTGTTTCCAACCGATTTCTCATACACAAACAGCAGTTGACCGGCATTGCCTGGTGAACCGCTGTTGTGATGCCTCGTGTAAGGAGGAGAAATGCGTACCATCACGTTTCCGACTTTGATAAAGGTTGGATTGTAGCCTATCGCGAGTGCCGTTTATCGTATCGCGACATTGCTGCTCGCGTTGGTTGAGATCCGATGAGTGTTAGCCGAATATGGAATCGGTGGGTTCAGGAGGGTAATACGGAACGCCGTGCTGGATCCCAACGGCCTCGTATCACTAGCAGTCGAGAAGAAAGGCATCTCATCCGCATGGCAGTAACGGATCGTGCAGCCACGTCTCGATCCCTGAGTCAACAGATGGGGTCGTTTGCAAGACAACAACCATCTGCACTAACAGTTCGACGACATTTGCAGCAGCATGGACTATTAGCTCGGAGACCATGGCTGCGGTTACCCTTGACAGACAGACAAGAGGGCCTACGATGTTGTATTCAATGACGAACCTGGGTGCACGAAAGGCAAAACGTCATTTTTTTCGGATGAATCCAGGTTCTGTTTACAGCATCATGATGGTCGCATACGTGTTTGGTGACATCGCGGTGAATGCACATTGGAAGCGTGTATTCGTCATCGCCATATTGGCGTATCACCCGGCGTGATGATATGGGGTGCCATTGGTTACACGTCTCGGACACCTCTTGTTCGCATTGATGGCACTTTGAACAGTGGACGTTACGTTTCAGATGTGTTACGACCCGTGGCTCTACCCTTCATTTGATCCCTGCGAAACCCTACATTTCAGCAGGATTAGGCACGACCGCATGTTGAAGGTCCTGTACGGGCCTTTCTGGACACAGAAAATGTTCGACTGCTGCCCTGGCCAGCACATTCTCCAGATCTCTCACCAACTGAAAACGTCTGGTCAATGGTGGCCGAGGAACTCGCTCGTCACAATAGGCCAGTCACTACTCTTGATGAATTGTGGTATCGTGTTGAAGCCATAGGTGGTTGTTCTGGGTACTGATTTCTCAGGATCTATGCACCCAAACTGCGTGAAAATGTAATCACATGTCAGTTCTAGTATAATATATTTGTCCAATGAATACCCATTAATCATCTGCATTTCTTCTTGGTGTAGCAATTTTAATGGCCAGTAGTGTAGATCAGCCTGTGCGGGCGTATCGCAACCTATCGATTCGCACACTGTTGAACACTTTTTAATATCTTATCATATCCACAAGCTTATTAATGATTATTTTACGGATTTTATGGAGGATATTACTTCCGCTGGCGTAGTGAGGGTCACAGTTGTAGTTATGAATGATGACTGGTCTGAGATACTCATGACACCATCTCCTGACACTAACAGCCACGTCTTTCTCGTAACAGTCGTGAAACACTGGTTAAAGAGTTTTGGAACACTCCACACGTCTCTTAGCAGTGTATCACTGTTAACGGTATCTGTTCTTCTTCATCTGTATTTATACCACTCTCCTTTTACACTTTATCCCATATGATCTTTATTTTGTTACCTGGTGTATCTTTTTTCGTAACCCACTTGTTCCGTTGTCTGTATTAGTGTCTCGAATATTTTGCATTATGTGACGTACCCAGCTGTAGCATCAATATCAGAGCTATTTCTGACATAGATTCCTTTTTCTCTTACGGGATGCTTTTAATCCTTGACTAATCCTTCGCTTCTTTATGGACTGGTTTAATCTCATCTAGTTTTGGGAGAAAACAATTTTTTAAAAAGGCGCGGGATTTATTTATAAAAGTACCAAATTTTTTATTCATGCTATACACATTTGTACGCCGCTCCAGTTCATGACTTTGAGGAGTTTGTTAAAATAGTACACTTTTGGGAAATTAAGCCCCGTTTTGAACTGAGATTTAGTAGATTTCATATCCTGATCAGTATCAATTTTTCACGAAAAGGAACTTAATGTCGTCGTCTGACCAGCCATTGACTATTGGTTATGTAGTGCAATTTAGTTCTTGGGCCTTTCTATAAAGATATTACCAATGGATGCTCTTGAGCGATTAACTACCCTATTTGGGATGTTTAATGCAGGAATTAATTGAATGGTAAAATTACTAATTGCAACATATTCCTTTTGGAAGAGCTTTTAAGAAAATCTACATTTAAATCATCAGCACTCACTATTTCTTTGTGTTTTACTATTAACTAGGCCTATAGAGCTACCAGGAGATTTACAGACACATTAAAATTACCTCCAGGAGCTGCATATAAACATACAATTACGTAGGATTTAATATGAATTCCACTTCTGACGCTCATAATTCTGTATCCCGCGCTTGGTAAAATTTATGAATGTCTATGTTCTTAAATTTATGAAAATTCATGATGAATGAAACAACGTCTCGTTTTTCCATTACTGCTGTAAAAACTGATATGCTAACCTATATCTTGTAGCACTTAATACATCTACAACAGAGTCACATGACGATCAGTCAGGTAGATTATGTCAGCTGGGTTTGATTACTCTAATTCACCAATGCAGATAAGTATTTCATTAACTGTACTTCATAGTTCTTGATATAAAGATAGCTGGCGTGTTGTATTGCCTGACATAATGTGTGGAAATAAAATTTCTGATGATTGCTGAAATTTTTTAACCAATAGCTGATTATGGTGCTGCAATAACCTGAAATTATTTTGCTTACTTCCTTCCTCATGGTGAAGGTTTGTTTCAATCTTAACCTCTATTAAGACTTTATTTCTTTCTCTTTTCCCTATCCTAAAAAAAATGTGCTGCTCCTACGTATCAACTGAAGATATAAAGACTCTATATGAGTCCGCGATCATTTTATTTATAGCACTTTTATTTTCACAAGTCCCTTTTAATCACATAGATTTCTTTACACTTTATGACTGGTTTTGGCTTATCGTCATCTTCAGAACTACTGTAAATACACTCCTGGAAATTGAAATAAGAACACCGTGAATTCATTGTCCCAGGATGGGGAAACTTTATTGACACATTCCTGGGGTCAGATACATCACATGATCACACTGACAGAACCACAGGCACATAGACACAGGCAACAGAGCATGCACAATGTCGGCACTAGTACAGTGTATATCCACATTTCGCAGCAATGGAGGCTGCTATTCTCCCATGGAGACGATCGTAGAGATGCTGGATGTAGTCCTGTGGAACGGCTTGCCATGCCATTTCCACCTGGCGCCTCAGTTGGACCAGCGTTCGTGCTGGACGTGCAGACCGCGTGAGACGACGCTTCATCCAGTCCCAAACATGCTCAATGGGGGACAGATCCGGTGATCTTGCTGGCCAGGGTAGTTGACTTACACCTTCTAGAGCACGTTGGGTGGCACGGGATACATGCGGACGTGCATTGTCCTGTTGGAACAGCAAGTTCCCTTGCCGGTCTAGGAATGGTAGAACGATGGGTTCGATGACGGTTTGGATGTACCGTGCACTATTCAGTGTCCCCTCGACGATCACCAGTGGTGTACGGCCAG
The DNA here is from genome assembly GCF_023864275.1 of Schistocerca cancellata. Taxonomy (NCBI): domain Eukaryota; kingdom Metazoa; phylum Arthropoda; class Insecta; order Orthoptera; family Acrididae; genus Schistocerca; species Schistocerca cancellata. The sequence continues at coordinate 278,949,864 of NC_064628.1, forward strand.
TGTAGGAGATCGCTCCGCACACCATGATGCCGGGTGTTGGCCCTGTGTGCCTCGGTCGTATGCAGTCCTGATTGTGGCGCTCACCTGCACGGCGCCAAACACGCATACGACCATCATTGGCACCAAGGCAGAAGCGACTCTCATCGCTGAAGACGACACGTCTCCATTCGTCCCTCCATTCACGCCTGTCGCGACACCACTGGAGACGGGCTGCACGATGTTGGGGCGTGAGCGGAAGACGGCCTAACGGTGTGCGGGACCGTAGCCCAGCTTCATGGAGACGGTTGCGAATGGTCCTCGCCGATACCCCAGGAGCAACAGTGTCCCTAATTTGCTGGGAAGTGGCGGTGCGGTCCCCTACGGCACTGCGTAGGATCCTACGGTCTTGGCGTGCATCCGTGCGTCGCTGCGGTCCGGTCCCAGGTCGACGGGCACGTGCACCTTCCGCCGACCACTGGCGACAACATCGATGTACTGTGGAGACCTCACGCCCCACGTGTTGAGCAATTCGGCGGTACGTCCACCCGGCCTCCCGCATGCCCACTATACGCCCTCGCTCAAAGTCCGTCAACTACACATACGGTTCACGTCCACGCTGTCGCGGCATGCTACCAGTGTTAAAGACTGCGATGGAGCTCCGTATGCCACGGCAAACTGGCTGACACTGACGGCGGCGGTGCACAAATGCTGCGCAGCTAGCGCCATTCGACGGCCAACACCGCGGTTCCTGGTGTGTCCGCTGTGCCGTGCGTGTGATCATTGCTTGTACAGCCCTCTCGCAGTGTCCGGAGCAAGTATGGTGGGTCTGACACACCGGTGTCAATGTGTTCTTTTTTCCATTTCCAGTAGTGTATAAACATTGTGTAAGTGACCAGGTTCAATTAATTAAGAATAATTGTATACAAGTCTTAGTGATGCATGAAATAGAAAATTTAAAATATTTATAGCCATGTATGGCAGTCATATATACCGTTACAATGGACGAGCGGTTCTAGGCGCTTCAGTCTGGAACCACGCGACCGTTACGGTCGCAGGTTCGAACCTTGCGTCGGGCATGGATGTGTGTGACGTCCTTAGGTTAGTTAGGATTAAGTAGTTCTAAGTTGTAGGGTACAGATGACCTCAAAAATTAAGACCTATAGTGCTCAGAGCCATTTTTGAGCTAGATTGTGCTATTGAACGGTAGAAACTACATTACTCTTGGCTTCAGTAACATACTGTACAGTTTTTTAACAGCAGAATTCAGCATACTGCTTCACTCCTTTTGTCTGCGCGCTAGACGTCCTGATTCAGTGTTCAGTGCTCACATTTTAGCCATTACACCAATGACTTTAGTAATAGGTTCACGATGTAATTCATCTTTCAATAATCCAAACTACTATTTATTTAGAAGTGGAATATCGTATCTGTTATTTGCAGAGATACCTGAAGTATCAAACCAAGTATGTACATCACTCGCCGGCCGGAGTGGCCGTGCGGTTCTAGGCGCTACAGTCTGGAACCGAGCGACCGCTACGGTCGCAGGTTCGAATCCTGCCTCGGGCATGGATGTGTCTGATGTCAGGTTAGTTAGGTTAAATTAGCTTTAAGTTCTAGGCGACTGATGACCTCAGAAGTTAAGTCGGATAGTGCTCAGAGCCATTTGAGCCATTTGTTCAAAATGGTTCATATCGGAAAATTTTAACGTTATGTGCGACTGCCATACATGGCTATAAATATTTTATATTTTATATTTCATGCATCACAAAGACTTGTATAGACTTAATCTTAATTAACTGAACATGGTCGCTAACACAATATTTATATTTACAACAGATCTGAAGATTTCGATAAGCCGAAACCGATCATAAAGTGCAAATAAATCGATGTGATGAAGACGGACTTGTGAAAGTAAAAGCTCTGACATATGTAAACACTGGTACTTTATCACTTTTATCAGAGCTCCTCCCAACCCGGTCCTCAACCCACCTTAGGTTTTCTGATGTTAGCCCAGTCAGTTTATCAGTACCTTTTGCTCGGAGGTGAAAGCCATGCCTAGTATAATCCCATCTACTGAGAGAATCAATAGGAGCTATTTTGTTACCCTGCACCCGACATAAGCTCCAAGCCCACCTGAAAAATAAGTCTGCTGCCAGAAATTTTAGTAGAGGTCATTCACGGCGTCTGAGAACAAATTAAATACTAACATTCGTATTTCCCGATGCTGATGGAACCTTTGCCAGGTCACATTTTATACCGTATCTCTATCAGCACTATTGTCTGGCCCATTCACAGGAACTATGGTGTCTTTTTTAGTGAAGTCTTTACAAAACAATCTTAAATGTTGTCACCTAAGCCAGATTAGAATTAGGTTTCAAAAAGTTGGTGATCTGGTACGTTCATCTTATTCGTCCAGCAAAACTTGACCTACACCTTCAGCATGAGAACTATCCAATAATAAAGCTATCTTTCTTATTACTGAATTATATACATGTAGAACAGCACACATTCTTTGGATCAGGTGCACACGACTAGCCTCCAAGATGGCCAGATCCCGAAAGGACCCTCACCGCTTCCCCTCTCCATCACCCTCTTATGTTCTTCCCCTTTAAATCGGTGTTTGGTTAGATGAACCGTTACGGAAAAACTTCCCATGAGTGTCATCTGGTTATTGTTCGTCTATTGTACCATCAATGGAGCATAATCTCATTTAAAGAGCTCTAAAGATTCATAACTATCTTTGTACAAGGTTAGAGACATGAGAGCATGTGGACATAGCTATCAATTAACCTCAACATCATTTATAATGTTTATTTAGCCATGTGTTTATTTATAAGTTATTATCTTAACTCTACAACACACAAATACGTGTGACTAAAAAAATAATAATATAAACTGCAATGAAACAGAGTGTGAAATGGAATTTACAGTCGCCTTAAAAGATAAGTTTTAATATTGCATAGATGCGTCACCTGTGTCGAAATAGTCAGTCGACTGTTTCCCTCAAAACAACACAAAATTTCCAATGAGTGCCATTTCATCAACCTATTTTAATATTTAAAGTGAGTTTTGTAATATCAGTTTCAACCCGTGATTTGCAGTGACAGAATTTTAATACTCGCTGCAACAAACTAACAGATGCAAAAAAATACCAAACGAGTATGATGAAACGTATTTCGTGTACAAGAAATGTACCGGAACAAGTGTTTTCGTTCCCCTGTTATTTTGTAGCGACACTGCTGTGACTCTGCTCCACACATGGAACCCGCCAGGAAACATTTGCTCGCATTACGGACACTGACGCGCGAAAACATCACACGTTCGTCCTGTGCATATCGCTTCGACAGCTGGTGAAATCGCCAACGGCGCGAATAATTTATGCAATTTTGCGGAATAAAAAAACATTAATTAATTTTTTGCTGTTCCCTCACATTTAAAAAACTCGATGATGTAAAAGAAAATTTCTGCTACTCATGTTCCATCCAACACACCTCCATAAAACTGTATATCTAAATTATAATCTCCTTAGAGGTCCCTATGACAGTCATAGGCAAGTGCATTCGAATAGTCGGCTGAATACATTTCAACATTTCAGAATTCATATTGAGGTAAAAATATCATACCCTTTTTTTTCATTTCAGGCTGTATGGACTTGAGCGATTTGTTAGGTTGTTTCCCACCATTTACCAACAAGTTCCGTTAAAAAAATATGTCTTCTGTCTGCACAGGGTCTTCCGTGATGTTGTTCCAAACTTTCTGGGATGGAGAAGGGTAAATGTATAAATTTGAGGTAAGGACCTTGGTCGGGAAACGACTGAGTCGAAAGTTATAAGCGAAAATCGTTCTGATAATTCTGACAGTTGAATACATGCACTTGTATTGTTGCTGCTAAAACAATGGGGTAGACAACTTCCAGAGGTGGCAGTATGGACCAAACCAAGAAAAAAATCTCTATTAAATATAGGCTCTAAAACGAATATCGTTAAGAGCTGTGAGCACTTGTTTCTTTGATACTTTCAAACACGTATCTCTTTGGCTTCGATATTTTTCAGGGGATAGTATGAATAGAAATAGAAAAAAATTGCAAAAAATTTGGGCTCTAAAATGCAGACCTTCAGAGCTAAGGGCAATTGTTACTAAAAGAAATGTGTTTCGCGCAGGATTAGCCGAGCGGTCTGAGGCGCTGCAGTCATGGACTGTGCGGCTGGCCCCGGCGGAGGTTCGAGTCCTCCCTTTGGCATGGGTGTGTGTGTTTGTCCTTAGGATAATTTAGGTTAAGTAGTGTGTAAGCTTAGGGACTGATGACCTTAGCAGTTAAGTCCCATAAGATTTCACACACACACACAAATGTGTTTCACAATTAGCACATAGTTCAGTAGAAGAAATGTGCTTCAGTGTAGATAGATGAACAGGTGCTCATAGTTCTTCAGGTTAGCAATGGAGTACAGTACTAGTGGCGCAGAAGACTCAGTTATGCAGGAACAGCAGTCCAGCGGACAACGAGGCTTCATTGTAACTGTCGCCATGCAATCAGCTACGATTAGGTGACAATCCACATTGCATGAAAGTACAGAACACTGCCAAACTGAACGCAAACTACATGGCTTCATGGGTATTATTAACTATCATCCACTATTGATTAAATCCATTCAACCTGTGATACTCACCCAACGAAGGTTTGAAAGTTGGATCTCTAAACGCGGGTGAAATATTCACGAGATACAGAAAGCTGTTTACAGATAGAGGATATTCGGAACGATTTGTAAAGATTCGCGCTTCAGTATGTCTGCCAACACTGTCAAAATCAGTTCACCACTGTGGCTCCTATTACAATAACTCTCAACGCTTTGTTATTGCCGTGGTAAGTCAGTTATAAGCCTCAGGTTCTACACATTTTAAACCGATGCAATAAGCTTGCAATATTTAAATTTTGGCGACAACGCTGTCAATAGAAATTCTCGTGTGTTGATCTGATTACACAACCTCACACTTCCGAACACTGCTGGCAAACATATATGTTGGAGTAAATACAGTTGTAATTCTTCGTATGCTCACTGCATGACATCGCCACTAAGATCTTGCAGCCTTCATTTTCTCTGCTGTAGAGTCGCTGCTGGCTTGCTTGCCTGTCATGGGTTAGCCTCCTCATTTGCTGAATGATATCCTTTCGTGTCTTTGAATACTTTTAAATTAATTGACAACCAATATATTGGTCTTTACTTTTTCCACATGCTTACTGACGAGTGTGTATCACATATTTTACAATGTTATTTGCTTTTTGTCTACTTATCCTCCCACATTTTAAGCTATTTTCTTTTCCCACCAAATATTTCAACCACTCAGAAATAACCTAGGCTTCAAAACTTTACGCTCACCTCACTTGCATATTCGAGAGCCTTTAGTACATAATGCAACTTTTTGACAGAGCAGAATATTCCACTGCGTGGGTGTGTGAGGAGGGAAATTAGCTACTGCGTCCGGACCTTCGTAACGTACACGTCGCAGCACCCCAAACCCGTTAAAAACCGGGATGAAAGGTGTCAATTGTCAGCAATCGAAACAGCTACAGATAGCGCCAAATTCACTGCCGGGAAAAAATTGCAACACCAACAGTGATTTATGCGACTTAAACAACAGTTAGTAGGCGTGTTTCTAGATGTCGGAGATGAAGTCTACTCAGGTTTTGCGCCATTTGCGTAAGACACGCGCTAGTAGTATGAGGATGCAGATCAGGTTTGCTTTAAATACAAGCTGTAACGGTCGTGAGCGTTAGTTACGTTTGTCAACACCTCACTCACAATGGGAGGCCACGACGTTGGGAAGGCGGATTAACTGCAAACTTCGTACACTCGTAGTACTCCATGAGGACAACAAAATGTGTAAGCAGTAGCGCGTACTTCTCAGTCGTTAGAGACTTCTCGGTCATCAAGCATATATCTGTGCGTAGCCATTTTTACCATGAAGCGGCGGCAGCCGAGTGGCACAGTCACTGTGGTGTAATGGTTATGAAACTAGACTGTTGCATGGAGGGTCGTGAGTTCAAAACTGACCTGAACTGTAAAATGTATAGCCGGCACGGTAGCTCAGCGTGTTCGGTCAGAGAGCTGGTTGGCCTCTGTAATAAAAAACTGAATGGAAGGATGAACAAACGAACATGACCGGATGTCATGTGACGTCCGCAACGACCAAACACAACGACCAAATTGGAAAAAAAAGTGGTTAGCGTCCAAGCAGTGTAATGGCTGGATCGCTGGATCGAGTCCCGTTCGTCAGTTTTTTTATTTCTAACGCAGTCATTTTATTTACTATTTATATTACAATTGATATAATGGGAAAAATAAGTGTAATCGGATGAACTTTTATTAAATTTACAATGTTATTTGGCAGTCTACAAATTTTTAGTATCACAAATAATATAATATCCACAACTATCGACTAGTAAACGACCAAACGCATAAAGTGATACTAAAAATGTATGCTTGTCCGTGATTTAAGAAATCCCTCATACCTGGAAGAAGCCCGAAAAGACTTGTTACCTCCAAGTTTTGACCGGCACAGACGGCACTCTAAAGATGTACAAATTAATCGTCGCTTTCGACATTACAAGTTGCAGGATGGTATTTTTCGTAAAAACATATAAAACATAAAGTTAAACGCCGGCCGCGGCGGTCTAGCGGTTCTAGGCGCTCAGTCCGGAACCGCGCGACTGCTACGGTCGCAGGTTCGAATCCTGCCTCGGGCATGGATGTGTGTGATGTCCTTAGGTTAGTTAGGTTTAAGTAGTTCTAAGTTCTAGGGGACTGATGACCACAGATGTTTAGTCCCATAGTGCTCAGAGCCATTTGAACCACAAAGTTAAACGGCACCAGCAGCATTAAGTAAATGCTATGTTTCCGCTAACGCAAGATCTTTTGAGGTTTTCCGTGGAAAAACAAACCTCGTTAACATTTTCAAAAACCTCACTTTCAGCCGATAATTTAGAAGCAAACCATGCATAAACGCAGCATTTCCTTAAATATCGGATCTGATAATTGGTCATGCAGTATCGAGTGTATTTTAGTAGCGTTTTCACGAGAAGCAGTTTCTCGTTCTCGTTCGATTAAACACGAACAATTTTGAAGACACGAATAAGCATACATTTTCAGTATCGCTTTACGCGTTTGGTCGTTTACTAGTTGATAATTATGAATATTATATTATTTGTTATAATATAAATTTGTAGAATGCCAAATAACATTGAAAATTTAATAAAATTTCATCCGATTACACGTATTTTCCCCATTATACCGACTGTAATATAAATAGTAAAGAAAATGACTGTATTGGAAAAAAAACTCACGAACGAGACTCGGACCAGCGATCCAACGGTTACAGGGACGCTAACCACTCGGCTGCCGCCGTCTGGTAAAAATGGCCACGCACTGGCATGTACTTGACGACCGAGATTATCTTGCGATTTTCTCACTAACGCTTGAGAAGTACGCGCTACTGCTTACACATTTTGTTGTTATCATGGAGTACTACGAGTGTACGAAGTTTGCAGTAAATCCGCCTTCCAAACGTCGTGGCCTCCGCTTGTCAGTTTGAACGAGATCGTGTAACGGGGCTACTACAAGCTGGATGTTCGTTCTACGATATTGTAGAAAGACTTGCCAAAAATGTAGCCACTGTACATGGCTGCTATCAGCGGTGATCACGAGAATGTACGATCACAAGAAGACCGGGCTCCTGAAGACCACGTGGCATTACCCAGAGGGAAGACTGTCGCGTTTGGTGTATAGCTCTGGCGCATCGTACTGCATCTCTAGCAGCTATCTGAGCAGCAGATGGCACCAAAGTGGCACAGCGAACTGTTACAAATCGATTACTTTGAGGACAGCTCTGAGCTCCGAGCTGGACGCTCTGTAGCAAGCATTTCACTGGTTGCAAGCCACCCACTTCAGTGGTGTCAAGCGAAAGCTCTTTCAATGGCAGGACGGAGGTATGATGAGGTTTCTGATGAAAGCGGATCCTTTCTCGGTGCCATTGATGGCCATGTGTTTGTTAGGAGGTCGGTTGAGGACCTGCAACCAACTTGCAACCAACACACTTACCTCTAACTGGAGTGATAGTTCGGGGATCCATTTTGTATGACAGCAGGAGCACACTAGTGGTTATCCCACGCACCCTGACTGCCAGTTTGTACGTGAGTCTGGTGATTCGACCCATTGTGCTGCCATTCATAAGAGCATTCCAGGGGTATTTTTCCAAAAGAATAACACTCGCCCACATACCGCTGATGTAACTCAAAATACTCTATAGAGTGTGAACATCTTACCTTGGCTTTGTTCGATCACCAGATCTGTTTCCAAACGAGCACATATGCGACATCATCGGACGACAAGTGCAGCGTCATCCACAACCAGCATTAAGTGTCACTGTATTAGTCAATAAAATTATTCTGGGTTTAGGACCGCATTGTCAGCTATACAATTCCGACGTTTCGGTGACTGTTGGACGACGCCTTCCTCAGGGTTTATCAAGAGGAACAGGCATGAAACTCCATCCCACAAACCTACATTCGACACCTGTACAACGCAATCTATGGCCGTTTTCATATTTCCATTCAACATTCTAGTGCTTACACCAGTTATTCCTGTACCAGCATTTCACATTTGCAGTGACTTTTCCTCGCGTGTGCAATAATCTGTGATCTTCCAATGTTGATCACTTACTTACTTAGAAAATCATTTACTTATCTAGACAAATGTATTCTCGAAGTTTAGTTATTCTGTTTTAATTATTTTTTGGTCTTACGATTTTTTTCTGCCAGTGTAGCTTGGCATCTGTGCAGAAACGCGTTCTCGTTCTCAGCGCTGGGCAAGTCCAGCACTTTTTTCCGAACCGGCGGCCACCTTAGTTTACCGTCGCTTGCTGAGCCGTTCGTTGTGTCCGTTAGAAGCGGTCATCTCAGGCGTTTACGCGCTGGTTTTCTTACTCGGTACTGATAGCCAGACTCTACTAACATACTGAATTACGGCTTTTACTGGCATAACCCTCTCTAAGGTACTGGAGGGATCTTGGAAATGCGGTTGAGATCCTAGTCCCTGAGAAGGGAAATTACTGACCTACACCTCCTCGTAGTAGAGAAGGGACCACATCACTCTTTGATGAGCAAAGTAGGTAGCGACCAATAGGTGACTTGGATAAGTCATCGCCCCATTTTCTGTTGTGCTGGGCACCCTGTTGGCCTGGAAATGAGAAACCATTTCCAAAGTCAGAAAAAGCAATTTATGGTCGATGGCATGGCATGTGGAAAGATACGGAGAAACCAGCATATTACAGCAAGCAGTGTACATCTCTGAAATCTTCTCACCAGGAGCTCAACACCAAGGTCACAGTAACGTCCAATTACTTCTTAGAGACACTACTTGAATATAAAATATTTTATATTCAAATTGCACCCTCACATGCCACATACATTTTATTTCATCTCTACTATGTACTTTTTTGATCAATATTAGTATTAATCAGCCTAAAATTCGAGGCAAAGAAAAAACTATCATGGGAGCTTTTCAGTGATGAAACTTGAAAGTGATTCGGATCTAAAGATTTTATTTGCTGTTGAATTACGTGAAGATACTATTCATTTAATGAAATGCATATACTACACAAATATTTCAGATTTTCTCAATTATTGAAACATTCTTTCTTTCCTTATTTCCACGATAGTGGAATATGAACTACAATGTTGTCGGCCAATGACTGGCCTTTTCTATTAGGAACAGCTGTGTTCCACCAATGACCATTCTTACTGGACCGAGCATATTCTAAATAGCGCTGCCCGAATAGTCGGCACACCGATCGGTTTCGATACAGTCCACAAATGATGAAAAATCATCAGCTTCAGAATCAGTTTCATCAGGAAAGTCACTTATGTCACTTTCACTGTTTTATCAGTGCTTCCCGGATAGCATCTTCCATTAGTAAAATGTCATTCCCACAGACCATTTTCACATGAAATGTGCTTCACACTCGGCGACACAAGAGTTACACAATGTGTACTCGAAGGTCACAATGACCCTTTAGAAAATATTTCTACCAAATTTGCTAAATAAAAATGTACCACAATTTCAAACGTCTGTCTTCTACGCGGTCTCACTCAGTACTGTAGTTTCAGCATGTGCATGTGCGGTGGTGCATTCACAGTAACAAAACAAAAAACTCCAGCGTCAGATTGATTCTGGTTTGCACTTGTAGGCTTAAACATCCATGGATAAGACAACCATGACCAGGAAAATGCAGATCCAGACAAGAAGAGGAAGGAGACTGCCATAACCTGTTAATACGCTAGCTAGAAGTTCTGTTTGTGAGTAGTCCTCAGTTCTTGAACTACACCTCCCCTACTATGCAGTGGGTACATGCAAAGAAAACGCCCACCATTACAGTTGCCTCTCCCCTACCATGCTGTCTCCATAGATACGGACCAAGCTAATTTTACTTGGGTGCTTAGCGAAGGATGGTGGGAGCAGAAGGAGGCGATCGGCTCGTAGCACATTCGCTACGGAGACAAGCCTCACCTTCTTTTCCCATAGCAGCCGGTGTATAGCTTATAGCGCATAAGAGAAATGGACATGTAATGGATTAATGTGTCGCAAAAGTGACACGAAAGTTTATGATGAGTAGCTAGAAGGATTAGGTACAGCCTCTTCGCTCATTTTTGTAAATGATATTAACAGTCGCAAACAAACAACAGGTTACACGGGTAAACATTATATTCACAACCGCTATTTATAGTTACGATGCATAACAATGTTGCATAGCTAAAGTTGGCAACGAGCGCAAACATTCCGGAGTTATACGATGCCAGCCGAATTCCGTCCATCACAGTGGGGGCCAAGAACAGGTGCACAGTATTTTGTTCTCGGTCTAACTTTTGTTCGAGAGACGCATCTTTCACGTGTAACAGAAAGCGACAAATACTAATGACATGCTCTTATCAAGGTGTAACGTCCGCCTTCCCTTCTATCGACAATGTTAGAAATATATGACCGTGTAAGCGTGTGCCTAAACAATTGGAATAAAATTTTGAAAAGGCTATCGTTCCGAAGATTCAATATAAAGTCGATAAATGAGGGGGAGGTTAACAACAAGATGCCTTCTAGGACAACTTATACCGCCTACTTAATTACTGATTTAGTATGGTTGTTCGAAAGGTTTGTGCTATCATTCACGTACTGTGCCAGTGAGAAGGGGTACCACGTGGATCGGAACAAAATAATAAGAGTTACTGAAATAATTATAGCTAAAAGAAATACGGTCGCCAGCCCTTTTGGGCAAAATTTCTGTTCGGTCGGTGAATTAATGAGCCGAACAGTCAATATCGAGAATTACTCGAACACGCGCGGCAACAGAGGGCTGCACGCACGTTAGCAAAAACAATTACGTAACAAAGCGAGAAAGAAAATAGTTTGCACTCGAAATATCATTAACTAATAGAGCTGAAATTTTGAAAACATACAAGATAACACTTAGATTAATGGTTACTTACTGTTGTAATTGACAATGGCGCTACCTCACAATGACGTCTACTATTTTCATATGAATTTTGGAAAATGGCAAAAAATAATTAAAAGAAACTCTATTGACTTCTGAACAGGGAAGTAGAAATTGATAATTACTGTATCAAAAGGTAATTATTATACTTTAGCACGGCTGCAAGTCAAAATGTCAACCAGAACTTTCCTAACAACAAATTACAATAATCACTGATATTTGCACTCACTCATTAATTCTAGTTAGTGGTTTTGTTCATAGTGCCAGGAATAATTTTAATTCGATTAGTTGATTTACTATTTGCAACAATTAGATCTCCTCAGATTAAAGTTCAAATTTAAAGTTAGTGGGACTGAAATTACTGAATGCTTTAAGTTCAAATCTTTAATCTAACTGAGTAATTTACTTCATAAGCAAAATTAACTGGCACTGTAATTTTCATTTTTCATAAACGGTGCTCGGATTATTGTAACAATAGGGCACGACAGGAACCTACTTGGTGAATGATTTTAGGAGAATCACGGGTAAACAGTTTTGATTAATTTGATGGTAATTATTCACTTGCAAAACACCACAAAGCTGAGTAACGCTGTTACAAAACTAGTTGACAATAAGCTGTGATGCAGCAATCTTACTTCAGTCCATTCTCGCCGTGACGAAGTTGCTGACGACGATACTGCTGCTGGCTCCTTTCCACGATAATTAGCGAGCACGGGAGTTATTGGAAATGATATTGGCATGGCGGGTTCTTGATGTTGCTGCAGCCAATAATTCCACCGCCCACGCTCATCACTGGCCACGTGCCGCTAAACAATCGCTCCTCCAGTGCAGTGCACGCCATCCATGCCTCCGCACTTCACCAAGTCTCACACCAGAGTTCTCTCTCTGTGTAGCGCGCGCTCTGACGTAACATCCTCCCGCGTCCAGAGACGCCACTACTCCAGCGATACTTATTCGTTGACAAAAACCTAACGTTCCCCTAACATTCCCTCAGCGATATTCACATAATATACATAATTGATTATACAGCAAACTAAACAAATTAATTCATACGTCGTGTACATATAAATTCACATAGACATAAAAGCAAGTATATACAGGGTGAAAAGTATTTAAACCGACAAACTCTGGGAGGTTGGAGGGGACATCAAAACAAATATTTTCCCTAATGTCTTTTTTCCTATGAGGATTATTTAAACCAGTAAAGGAAGATTTCTCTGGCGGCAAATTAATTAAACCAACAAACACTTCTCTTTTTTTTTTTTTGACCAAGAGACAGCTCATTAACATAACTCAATTTCAGTTACAGTAGATTTTCAAAAATGCCTCCATAGACACGTAAACAAAGGTTCAAAATGGTTCAAATGGCTCTCAGCACTATGGGGCTTAACATCTATGGGCATCAGTCCCCTAGAACTACTTAAACCTAACTAACCTAAGAACATCACACAACACCCAGTCACCACGAGGCAGAGAAAATCCCTGACCCCGCCGGGAACCGAACCCGGGAACCCGGGCGTTTGAAGCGAGAACGCTAACGCACGACCACGAGCTGCGGACGTAAACAAAGGTTACACCGTCATATCATGTTCTGTCTGACACGGGCAAAAACCCCAGGAGTATCCTGAATTAATCCTGCTGCTGCTACTATCCGGGCAACCAGATCCTCTTCTGATGCAACAGGAGTTAAGTAAACAAAGTTGCGCATCTCTCCCCACACAAAAAAGTCCAGAGAGGACATATCAGCGGATCGAGCAGGCCATGGTACAGGACCACCTCTGCCAATCCACGTTTCTGGGAACCGTCGGTCCAAGAATCGACCCACACGACGACTGAAATGTGCCGACGCCCCGTCACGTTGGAACAACATGCGTTGTCTTGTAGGGAGCGAGACGTCTTCCAGCAATTCTGGCAATGCTCTGGCGAGAAAATTGCAATAGTGCCTGCCATTTAATGGCCTAGGTAGCAGATACGGCTCCAAACATGCGAATTGCGCATGTGGAAGACTCCATCTCGCCCGAACGTTGCTTCATCGGTAAACAACACAGAGGATGTAAATGTAGGATGCATTTCACGCTCTTCCAGGTACCACTGCGAAAACTGTGCTCTGGGTGGGCAATCAATTGGTTCCAGGTTGTGGACACGCTGTAAGTGAAATGGACGTAACAACTGCTCTCGAAGGACTGTTCTTACATTCGTCTGATACGTCCCCATGTTACGTGCAATGGCACGAGTGCTGATTGAAGGATCCCCCTCCACATGCTGCAAGACAGCTTCCTCAAATTGCAGCGTTCTTACCGTGCGACGGCACCCCTGTCCAGGTAATCTCCTAAATGACCCGGTCTCACGCAGACGTTGGTACACAGCAGCTAAGACCGTATGATGCGGGATACGGCGATTAATATAATGTTGTTGATAAACCCGCTGTGCAGCTCGTCCGTTGTGGTGCGCTACGTAGTACGCACCAACCATATCAGTGTACTCACTCCAGGTGTATCGCTCCATTAGTAAACAGTGACAATGCACTATTATACTGGTAGACAGCACTTGCCTACAACTGAAGAGCGTAATACGGCATCCACCGGTTTAAATAATCCTCGTATGAAAAAAATGACATTACGGAAAAATATTTGTTTTGATGTCCCCTACAACCTCCCAGAGTTTGTCGGTTTAAATACTTTTCACCCTGTATACAATAATAGATGGTCAAAGAGCACATCGGCATGAAAGTGTTACAAGGACTCGTGTTGCACATTCACGTTAGCGGGACAACCCACGGTTTAAGTAATGTCTCTCAAGAGTAATAAACGATTTTTCATAATGTTCCCCTGCAGAGTGAATGTGTGGAAATATTGGAAAACATCATACGTGTGTGTGAGAGTGTGTGGGTGTAGGTGGTTCTGGCGGTGATTAATTTTTCCGCTGGGCCGCGGACGCTGCGAGTCGATACGCGGCAGCGCCAACAGCTCCCCCGCGGCACGCGCTCCCTGCTGCCCTGTGCCCAGTGCCCTGCGCACCGAGCTTAGCTATGCTGTGCTCTGCTGGGCCGGCGTCCCGGCTCTGCGGTCGCGGCCGCGGTCAGCCGCCTGCCGCGCCGCCGATGTGGGCACAACCCACGGCGGCCCCGACCACCTTGTTGTGGTGTGGGATGGGGTGACGTGGCAGCTGCTTGCGCAGTTACTGGCGTATCGGCAGCGGCCCTTCTAACACCAGAGCGGATTCTGTTTACGTCTGCTCTGGTCTGGGTGCGTGGATTTAAAACTGTTGGGCGCTTAACAACCAAGTCATCAGCGACCTTTCACAAGATCGCGGTACTGGTGAATGGTGAGTTAAGGCAAATGTAAGGAAAAACTGCGAAAAAAATCGATGCTTTTTATTGCGTAATTTATTTGATTGATTCTTTGAGAATAATCGAATTTTGACTACAAATATGTTTTTAAAAAGTTTGTTTGGGCGTCTGCGCCTTCAACAAACCTTTTATATGTTGTGATCCACACCTTCTCTATGCCGGAAATGTTTAAATTTTTCATTCATACAATCGAAACGTACTGCATATGAGTCTAGAAGGCTGTGGGAAAGATTATCTTTGCTTATTCCTTTGTTTACAACGTGATTTTCTTTTTTCTTTTTTTTTTTTTAAAAAAAAGCACGTGCTACAAACATTTTTCAGTTTTTAATTTTGCATATATTAACCTGTTTTGTTCGAAATGGTTCGTGGCAGTGGACAAATATTCAAAAAAAGTGAGGGAATGGCGAAATTCATATATAAAAGATACGGGAAATTTAGATAAGTGTTACAGATGCTGCTCCTAAGCGCGAAGAACAATTTTCTACAAAGTCACTGAGTTCATCGGAGAAGAAAATTAGTGAATGAATTGATGATGCTGTGTACATTTCCAGAAACGAATTTTCCAATGGATTTAGGTTAATTGAGTTAGAAATACTTGCTCATGTGATTAATGTTTCATGTGCATGTGGTAATTGTCTGTACATGGGAAAATGCAGAATACGAATAAAGCTACAGTCGCCTTATATGGATGAGTTGTCCAAGAAGAGTATTTGTGTCCTCAAGATACCTGCAGGTGACGCCTGTCTAGTGTTCAGTAGGGGAAATGTAGGTAGAATTAAGTGCCTACAGAAACGAGGGTTCCATCCAGGTACATTCACACGGAAGATACTCAGAAGCAGCGATGAAGTGCGACTGGATAAAGCGCAGGCAGCAGAACAAAAAGGCAAAAGTTGGCTAGGCAAAGGAGGCAGGGGAGGAGATAACTCCAGAAAGACGAGGAAGAGAAATATAGCAATACTGTCAAAAATTGAAATAAACCCTTCAAATGCGAATTGCCATAAACTGACTTTTTTGAGTTATAATGTACCTTTTCTCAGGAACTATAAAAGGTAACATCCTGAAATTTGGCATACTTCTTAATAATTACTTACTAAATAATGTTGTGCAGCAGGTTTCCATTATCTTTTCTCTGAGAAAAGTTCTCTTTTAAAATTTGAGAAAAGTAGAGCAGTCGCCAGTAACACAAAACTGAAAAATTAGTCTAAAGGAACCATGATGTCAAACAAAAATCTGTTCCACTCGTTTTGTTAGTCTCTTATGCAGATACGAAATTTGGAATTCCAGTTTTATTGCTTGATTAGTTTAACGAGAAAAGGTACATCATAGAAATAATGTTAACGAAAAATTCAAATCATTATAAAATGTATGTCGATGCATATTTTCAGACAAAAATTGCACTGAATATCAGGCATTATGTTATAGATAGCAGTCTCAAGTCTTACTGTTTTAGGTGTAATATTTTTGGAGATATATGCACTAAAGCGGCAAAGAAGATGGTACAGGCATATCTATTGAAATACAGAGGTATGTAAACAGGCGGAATACGGCGCTGCAGTTGGCAACGCCTGTATGAGAGAGCAAGTATCTGGCGCAGTCGTCAGATAAGTTACTGCTGTTACAATGGCAGGTTATCAAGATTTAAGTGAGTTTCAGCGTTACAGTTGGCTCACAAGCGATGGGACATATGATCTCCGAGATGGCGAAGAAGTGGGGATTTTCCCCTAAGACCATTTCACTGGTGTACCGTGAATGTCAGGAATATGGTAAAAATCAAATTTCCGACATCGCTGCGGCCGGAAAAAGATCGTTCAAGAATTAGAACAACGACGACTGAAGAGGATCACTCAGCGTGTCAGAATCGCAACCCTTCCGTAAACTGATGCAGATGTCAATGCTGGGCCATCAACAAGTGTCAGCGTGCGAACCATTCAGCGAAACATAACCGATATCGGCCTTCACGTGTACTCTTGATGACTGCACGACACAAAGCTTTACACCTCTCCTGGACCTGTCAACGCCGAGATTGGGCTGTTGATGACTGTAAAAATGATGCCTGGTCAGACAAGCCTCGTTTCAAATTGCATCGAGAAGACGGACGTGTACGGGTGAGGGAGGAGACGACTCACGAATCCATAGATTCTGCATGGTGTGGGACGTGTGCAGTTGGAGTGATATGGGACCCCCGAATCGTCTAGATACGACTGTGACAGGTGACACGTTCGTAAGCATCCTGCCTGATCACCTGCATCCATTCTTGTCCATTGTTCATTCCGACGGACTTTGGCAATTTCAGCAGGCCAGTGCGTCACCCCAAAATTGCTACACAGTGGCTCCAGGAACACACTTCTGAGTTTAAACACTTCCGCTGGTCACCGAAGTCCTCAGACATGAACATTATTGAGCCAATTTGGGATGCCTTGCAACATGCTGTTCGGAAGAGATCTCGACCCGCTCGCACCGTTAAGGATTAAAGGACAGTCCTACACGGCGCATGGTGTCAGTTCCCTCCAGCACTACTTCAGACATTAGTCTAGTCCATGTCACGTGGTGTTGAGGTATTTATGCATGCTCGCGGGGGCCATACACGGTATTAGGCTGGTGTACCAGATTCTTTGGCTGTTCAGTCTACGTTCAAGTACAAGAATGTCTACCCTCAAACCTAAAAGCAAACATCATTTAACGATAGCAACAGCAATACCAGTTCCAGTAGATCTTGTCATACCGTTGTTACATGTTAAAATATTTAAAAAAAACGGTGGCAGTCAGTAAGAAGATTGGTTGAACGCGGAACTAAAAAAAAAAAAAAAAAAAAAAATACCGGAACCGCGCGACTGCTACGGTCGCAGGTTCGAATCCTGCCTCGGGCATGGATGTGTGTGATGTCCTTAGGTTAGTTAGGTTTAAGTAGTTCTAAGTTCTAGGGGACTGATGACCTCAGATGTTAATTCCCATAGTGCTCACAGCCATTTGAACCACTAAAAAAAAACACATGTAAACCTTCATCCAATTAAACGGCATGAGTCCTGACGCCACACGAAATGTCAACAATTGTCGTTCCATTATTTTGTCATGGCCTGAAATGGAAAGTAAGTTCCTCGGTAGAGCATGCAACACCGTGACTGTGACGCCGCAAACACTACTTTCTGGGGGTCTTCTTGTCGCAGGAAACAATCGTGCGTCATTGGGCGAGTGAGGACCGCCTCGTCTTTTCTTGTGGTAAAAAAGAAAGTCGGTTTGACCAACCACAAGTTGTTGTTACCCGTTTCCAGCCACTGCCTTTCCGACTCAGCCAACACTCGCTTTGTATCCACTACGCGTCAGCCTGTAGAGCAACGTGAAGTGGAAGTGTGGTATTTTCCTGGGATGCTGGTTACGCTGCTCTTTCCCCTCGACTCCCGTGTGTCCAGGGACCCAGCAGTCTACCTCTTTCTTCTGCCAAAGCAGGCGTACCCCAACCACAATTTACTGAATAGCCTGCTGTACGTTAGCAATGAACCCCTTGAGTGCGTTGTCGCAACGTCATTTGAAAGTGTTGCGTTACAAGCTGTGTCAGGAAAAATATTAGCTGCTAATGACTTTCAACGTGCATCAGGAGGGCGACAGGAAATGAGTGTCCAGGGATGCAGAGACCAAACTTCTGTGGGATGTGTGTAGTACACTTCACAAAATGGACATCGTTGACATTCAAGAAATGTTTAAACGAACCATTAACTTGCACCATGAAGATCGAATGAAAAAATGGCACCCCATAGTGATCACAAGGATTCGCACCATCAAGATCGATGGCAAGCTATGCAGGACGTTCAGTTACGCATACCCCCTTAAAAATGCATATAGAAGTATGGTGTAATGGGCTGATGGGAACCGACGGAATGTGGTGGCATGCAACTGAACGCATGACAGTCTGTCGCGAGGCTTATCGTGAAACTGGCTGTACTTTAAGGAGAGACAGTCTTTTCTAAAGGAGTATGATATTTATATGCAGACCAGAAAAGAAGAAAAAGCTAGTTTTTTCACGAGCTATTGGCCAAAGGCAGTGTTCGTACCGTAGCTGCAGTTCTCGTACGCCCATTTTCCCACAATTGCTTGCTGTGGCGTGAATATTCCCCAATGTCCTTGCAAGATCACGCACACGGAAAAGAATTGTAGAGAGCAGTGCACGTCCGACTTCTCGCAGCAAAGTAAATAACTTTCCAGCCAATTTACCATCCAATTAAACAGCCGTCATAATTGTATACGTGTGCGTTAAGGCATTGATGTTAGTTGATCTTGATACAACTCTCTTGGTACCTTCGATTTCCAGGGTTACTTTTATATGCATTTCCTCTTCAAATCCCGATTGGTCGGACTCGAAAACCAATTCCTTATTGAACGATGTGATAAGTTTGTTTATTTCATTTACAAATTTTCGGGCCGATTCTACAGTTTACTGCACATCTTTTTATCTTACGTCTTCTAGTTCTGTAGCACAGTTTGAAGTCATGCAACCATCCAGAGCTCCCCTTGGAATCACTGTAAGCTATATCGTGCGCAATTTGATGTGCCCCCCCCCCCCCCATGAACCATGGACCTTGCCGTTGGTGGGGAGGCTTGCGTGCCTCAGTGATACAGATAGCCGTACCGTAGGTGCAACAACAACGGAGGGGTATCTGTTGAGAGGCCAGACAAACGCGTGGTTCCTGAAGAGGGGCAGCAGCCTTTTCAGTAGTGCAGGGGCAACAGTCTGGATGATTGACTGATCTGGCCTTGTAACACTAACCAAAACAGCCTTGCTGTGCTGGTACTGCGAACGGTTGAAAGCAAGGGGAAACTACAGCCATAATTTTTCCCGAGGGCATGCAGCTTTACTGTATGGTTAATGATGATGGCGTCCTCTTGGGTAAAATATTCCGGAGGTAAAATAGTCCCCCATTCGGATTTCCGGGCGGGGACTACTCAAGAGGACGTCGTTATCAGGAGAAAGGAAACTGGCGTTCTACGGATCGGAGCGTGGAATGACAGGTCCTTTAATCGGGCAGGTAGGTTAGAAAATTTAAAAAGGGAAATGGATAGGTTAAAGTTAGATATAGTGGGAATTAGTGAAGTTCGATGGCAGGAGGAACAAGACTTTTGGTCAGGCGAATACAGAGTTATAAATACAAAGTCAAATAGGGGTAATGCAGGAGAAGGTTTAATAATGAATAAAAAATAGAAACGTGGGTAAGCTACTACAAACAGCATAGTGAACGCATTATTGTGGCAAAGATAGACACGAAGCCCACGCCTACTACAGTAGTACATCTACTACATCTACATCTATACTCCGCGAGCCACCTTACGGTGTGTGGCGGAGGGTACTTATTGTACCACTATCTGATCCCCCCTTCCCTGTTCCATTCACGAATTGTGCGTGGGAAGAACGAGTATATAGAGGGTCTATACAAGGGCGATGTACTTGAGGACAATATTATGGAAATGGGAGAGGATGTATATGAAGATGAAATGGGAAAAATGATACTGCGTGAAGAGTTTGACAGAGCACTGAAAGACCTGAGTCGAAACAAGGCCCCGGGAGTAGACAACATTCCATTAGAACTACTGACGGCCTTGGGAGAGCCAGTCCTGACGAAACTCTACCATCTGGTGAGCAAGACGAATGAGAGAGGCCAAATACCCTCAGACTTCAAGAAGAATATAATAATTCCAATCCCAAAGAAAGCAAGTGATGACATATGTGAAAATTACCGAACTATCAGTTTAATGAGTCACAGCTGCAAAATACTAACACGAATTCTTTACAGACGAATGGAAAAACTAGTAGTTGCCGACAACGGGGAAGATCAGTTTGGATTCCGTAGAAATATTGGAACACGTGAGACAATACTGACCCTACGACTTATCTTAGAAGCTAGATTAAGGAAAGGCAAACCTACGTTTCTAGCATTTGTACACTTAGAGAAAGCTTTTGACAATGTTGACTGGAATACTCTCTTTCAAATTCTGAGGGTGGCAGGGGTAAAATATAGGGAGCGGAAGGCTATTTACAATTTGTATAGAAACCAAATGGCAGTTATAAGAGTTGAGGGGCATGAAAGGTAAGCGTGGTTGGGAAGGGAGTGAGACAGGGTTGTAGCCTCTCCCCGATGTTATTCAATCTGTATATTGAGCAAGCAGCAAAGGAAACAAAAGAAAAATTCGGAGTAGGTATTAAAATCCATGGAGAAGAAATAAAAACTTTGAGGTTCGCCGATGAAATTGTAATTCTGTCAGAGACAGCAAAGGACTTGGAAGATCAGTTGAACGGAATGGATAGTGTCTTGAAAGGAGAATATAAGATGAACATCAACAAAAGCAAAACGAGGACAATGGAATGTAGTCGAATTAAGTCGGGTGATGCTGAGGGAATTAGATTAGGAAATGAGACACTTAAAGTGGTAAAGGAGTTTTGCTACTTGGGGGGCAAAATAACTGATGATGGTCGAAGTAGAGAGGATATAAAATGTAGACTGGCAATGGCAAGGAAAGCGTTTCTGAAGAAGAGAAACTTGTTAACATCGAGTACAGATTTAAGTGTCAGGAAGCCGTTTCTGAAAGTATTTGTATGGAGTGTAGCCATGTATGGAAGCGAAACATGGACGATAAATAGTTTAGACAAGAAGAGAATAGAAGCTTTCGAAATGTGGTGCTACAGAAGAATGCTGAAGATTAGATGGGTAGATCACATAACTAATGAGGAAGTATTGAATAGGATTGGGGAGAAGAGAAGTTTGTGGCACAACTTGACTAGAAGAAGGGATCGGTTGGTAGGACATGTTCTGAGACATCAAGGGATCACCAATTTAGTATTGGAGGGCAGCGTGGAGGGTAAAAATCGTAGAGGGGGACCAAGAGATGAATACACCAAGCAGATTCAGAAGGATGTAGTTTGCAGTAGGTACTGGTAGATGAAGAAGCTTGCACAGGATAGAGTCGCATGGAGAGCTGCATCAAACCAGTCTCAGGCCTGAAGACCACAACAACAACGTAGCAGATCACAATCATGTACATCCTGTAAGTTGCGTGAGGATCCTTGAAACGCGCAAACACCGGTTTTTATAACAAGTGCGCCTTGTCCCAACTTGAACACCTGTAGTTTTTCTTACGCATCGCAGGTCATATTGCAGCGGACTTTTCGAAATGTGTCCATACTTTTTTTTTAAATATGGTGTGGATTATTTTCCATGCACGTAATTACGTTTAGTGCTGCTCCTTGGAGAACAACGATTGTCCTTTATTACATTTAACTCTAGACTGGGCTTTTGGCTGCCTGTCCAACAAGGATGATGAACTACGTGGCTCCAAACCTATTTCAGCATCACTCTCACTTGTTAAACATGTATTGCCATCATTGTCTACCTCATTTACATAATGTGAATAGTCGAGTGTATACGACTCCACACAACCCACTGACTCATCTTGCAGAAACGCCAATATTTCATCTGCAACTTGTTTCTCACCCTGTCAAATTCCTTGGGTTCCTTTCGGACGAAATATCAACTTCGGCAACTGTTTTTGAGGATATATTGTAGTGTTTGCTTTTTTGTCGTCGCAAATGCACTGCTTTGTATTAACACCACTAGCACTGTAGCACTGTTGTGAGTTACTCGCGAGAGAGTAGTTCAACTATGGTTCGTAGTCTCATGTTGTGCTCACCATTGGATACCTCCATTCCCGCCCCTGTTGTCATTAGCAGCCAATATTGTGGTTGCACGGAAGACAATATGTGGGGCATTGAATGACGTAAACATCATTTGCCTTTTGCGACCTCTCACTGAAGGGGTTCCTTGTAAAAGAGCAAGCACAGACAAGAAATTTGCCTCCACCAAGAAATTTAATTTGTTTAATTTGCTCCAGTGCCTTCTTGACCGCCCACAGCTCTGCATAGTGCACTCAGTAGCGGCCTGGTAGTCAATGCTTAGAAACGAAATGAGAGAAGATAACAAAACGCCCAACATTATTTCTTTCCTGTCGACAGGGGGCGTAAATGAATTCCATATTTTTAGGTTCCCTTGGCAGCTCACTCTATTTTATGGGGGAATTTCTGTTTAAAATCGGATAGTCTGTAAAAATACTTGTTTTTAAGTGCAGTTGCAAGTGCAGAACTAAAAAATAATGTGTTCATTAATGTTAACACTGATTATGTATACATATCCCTTAAACTAACTCGTTCCGCATCATTTCGATAAAAGATATCAAATTACCGGTATATATCGAATATATAACTAACTAACTAATTATCTACCTGGAACACGTTCTATTCACAGGAATTATTACGTTTCTGTCGAACAAAAATCTCCTCTATAGAAACCAATATGGATTTCGTAAACACAGAGTTCTTGAAATACCCCTCGCTCTGTTCGTCCACGAAATCCAGAGTGACGTAGACAGAGCCCCTTGGTTGAAACCATGTTCCTTGGCTAATAGAATACGTTCGATAGAGCCTCTTAGGTTTAGCGAGTAAAATGAGGGCCTAGATAGATCGGACCTGGTTTACGAGTGGAGTCAGGACTTCCTGAGATACAGCTCAGTACGTTATTCTTAACCGAACGAAACCGACAAATGTGAAGGAAATCGCCGAGTACCCCAAGCGAACATTATAGTGTCGTTACCATTTACGAGGAGCGTTTGAAAAGTCCGGGCAAAAATAAAATCTACTTACACGTTTGGGGTAAATCTTTTTTTTTTTTTTGGACATAGTCTCCTTTTAGTCTTATACACTTCGTCCAACGCTGTTCTAACTTTTTGATCCCTTCCGAATAATAAGAAGTGTCCAAGTCTGCAAAATAGCTGTTAGTTGCTGCAATGACTGCCTCGTTTGAATAAAATCTTTGTCCCACCAATCATTTCTTCAAATTGGGGAACAAATAGTAGTCTGAGGGATCCAAGTGTGGAGAATAGGGGGATTATGAAACGAGTTGGAATCCTATTTCCATTAATTTTGCGACCACAACTGCTGAGGTGTGCGCTGGTGCACTGTCATGTTGCAAAAGGACTTTTTTGTGGTCCAATCTCAGGTGTTTTTCTTGCAGCTCGGTTTTCAAACGTTCCAACAACGATGAATAATATGCACCTGTAATAGTTTTACTCTTTTCCAGATAGTCGATGATGATTATCCCTTGCGAATCCCAAAAGACAATAGCTATAACCTTTCCGGCCTTTCTTCGCCTTTTATGGTGCAGATTCTCCCTTAGTAACCCATTGTTTAGATTGTTCATTGGTCTCAGGAGTATAGTAATGTATCCATGTTTCATACACAGTAACGAAACGACGCTTAGTCTTGCGGATTATTCCTGAACAGCTACAAACCAACCTTGCAACACTTCACACGATTCCGTTTTTGGTCAAGAGTGAGCAGTCGCAGAAACCATCTTGCAGATAGCTTTCTCATGTCCAAATTTTTATGCAAAATATTATGTACCTATTGATTCGAGATGCCCACAGCACTAGAAGTCTCACGCACATTAACTCTTCTGTCATCCATCACCATGTCATGGATTTTATCAATGGTTTCTGGAGTCGTAATCTCCACAGTGCGTCCAGAACGTTCACCATCACTTGTGCCCGCATGGCCACTCCGAAATTTTGAAATAACTTATAAACTGTCTAATCTAAGGTGCAGAGTCACCGTAATGTTTATCAAGCTTCTCTCTAGTCTCCTGAGGTGTTTTGCCTTACATAAAACAATTACTGATCACCACATTAAATTCTTTTTTGTCCATTTTTTGACAATCACTCGACTTCCTTGATTCACACGAATGCCAAACACAAAGAAATAGACCAATATGGCTGAAACTTGGTGTGCGTTCTTTCCAAAGATGCTACTAACTCAACCGGTGGTGCCATCTCTTGGACTTTGCACGGACTTTTCAAACGCCCCTCGTACGTTATACATTGAAGCGCCAAAGAAACTTGAATGGGCCTGCGTATTCAAATACGGTGGGCAAGGCAAGTGCCTGGTGCAGTTGATAGATCGATTACTGCTGCTACAATGGAAGGTAATCAAGATTTAACTGAGTTTGAACGTGGTTTTAGAGTCGGCCCACGAGCGATGGGACACACCATCTCCGAGGCAGCAATGAAGTAGGGATTTTCGAGTACGACCATTTCACGAGTGTACCGTGAACATCAGGAATCTGGTAAAACATAAAATCTCTGGTAAAACATCAAATCGCAGCGGCCGGAGAAAGATCCAGCAAGAACCGGACCAACGACAACTGAAGAAAATCGCTCAACATGACAGAAGTGCAACCCTTCCTCATATTCTTACAGATTTCAATGCTGGGCCGTCAACAAGTGTCAGCTTGCGAACCATTCAAGGAAATATCATCGATATGGGCTTACGGAGCCTAATGTCCACTCGTGCACTCTTGATGACTGCACGAAACAGAGCTTCGAAACCTGGGCCCGTCAACACCGACATTGGACCGTTGATGATTGGAAGTATGTTGCCTGGTCAGACGAGTCTCGTTTCAAATTGTATCAAGCGGATGGACGTGTACGGTAATGGAGACAAGTTCATGAATCCAAGGACCCTGCATATCGGGACTGTTCAAGCTGGTGGAAGTCTGACGGACTTCGCAATTCCAGCAGGATAATATGACATCCCACACGTCCAGAATTGCTGCCGAGCGGCTCCAGGAACACTCTTTCGAGTTTAAACACTATCGATGACCACCAAACTCCCCAGATATGAACATTATTTGGCATATGCTGTTCAGAATAGATCTCCACCCCTCGTACCCTTACGGATTTATGGACAGACCTGCAGAACTGATGGTGTGAATTCCCTCCATCACTACTTAAGACATTAGTCGAGTCCATGCCGCGTCGCGCTGCGAGACTCATGCGTGGTCGCCGGGGCCCTACACGATGCTAGGCTGGTAGTCCAGTTTCTTTGGCTCTTCAGTGTATATGAATGATCTATTATGGAAGCTCCATGAGAATTTTTGCAAACGACATCGTTGTGTACTGGAAGGTGGTAACCGGAGAAGACTGCAGTGAAATCCAGGAAGTTCTATGGAGGATAGTTTCTTGGTGGAGTGACTAGCAATTAACCCTGATCGTAAATAAATATTAGGTATTACGTCTAATAGGTAAAGAGCTCCATCAATTACTCTTCGAACAAACTATTGGTAAAGATTCTCAGGAAAAGGTAAGAACCGTAAACTAACTAGCAGTAAGCGTCTGTAACGACTTTCGAATGAGAAAATAAAACAAACTGGAGGAAGAACGGTTGCCACGCTGAGATTCATTAGAATAATCTAAGGAAATGGTTCAAATGGCTCTGAGCACTATGGGACTCAACTGCTGTGGTCATCAGTCCCCTAGAACTAATCTAAGGAAATGTAATGAAATGTGCGTGTGGCTAAAATTTCCCGTCTGGTAGACTAGTCGCCTGCTACAAGTCTTTAGATGACGCCACTTCTGCAACTTGCATGTCGATGAGGTTGAAACGATGATGAAGACGACACAATACTCAGTCTCCGAGCGGATAAAATCTCCGAGCCGGCGAGGTTGGTTCAAATGGCTCTGAGCACTATGAGACTCAACTGCTGTGGTCATAAGTCCCCTAGAACTTAGAACTACTTAAACCTAACTAACCTAAGGACATCACACACACCCATGCCCGAGGCAGGATTCGAACCTGCGACCGTAGCGGTCGTGCGGTTCCAGACTGTAGCTCCTTTAACCGCTCGGCCACTCAGGCCGGCAGCAGGCGAGGAATCGAGCCCGGGCCCTTCACATGGCTTTCTACCACGCTGTTTAAGTAGTCGGACCCTTAAGGAAATATAATTCATTCACGAAAGAAGTTTCTTACAAAACACTCGTTCGACCGTTTCTTGAGAGATGTTTATCAGTTTGGGACTCTTATCAAGTAGGCTTAACAGGAAGGTACAGAAGATTGAAAGAAGAGCGGTACGTATCGCCACGGGATCGTTTAGTCGCCACGAAAGCGTTGCGGAGATGGTCAAGAAACACCAGCGCCAGTCGCTACAAGAGAGGCGTCGTGTATCTCGGAGAATGTTATCGCCGAGTGCATGTGTTCGAAGCAGAGTGGGGTAAATATTACTTCCACATATGCTCGCGAAATGACCACAACCAGAACACCATAGAAATTTGAGCTCCTAGCAGATAGTCATTGTTCCCACATACCACTGCCGAATGGAAGAGAGAAGAGGCCAGTGATGTTGATACCAGAGATACTTCCCGCCGCACATCGTTAAGTGGCTTGGAGAGCACAGTGTAACTGTAGGCATATCCTGAGGAACAAAGGAATAGTCGATTAGTACTGGAGCAAAGGGTAGAGATTCAAAATTACTGAAGGAGACCAAGGTGCGACTATCGTACGCAAGTTCAAATTGATGTGGGAGTTGCATCGTACCAATCTTCTGATTGAAGAGAGAACAAGATCACGTGTAGCCCATACACTTTACCCCTGACTGCCAATGCTTACAATGTCTGAAAGAAATACACAGTACCAGTGGAAAGATGCTCCTACTGAAGCAGAAAAAATGCGAATATTTTAATGTTTAATAAAGTGGGTTTGAAAAGTGGGATACCAGCTCCCTCATTGTATATTTCTCAGCAACTTCAAATATTTGGCCAAAACTTTGGCGTGAGAAAGTATCCGTGCTCTTTCTAACACGCAGCTCTGCTGTCAATCTCGCATGCTTCTCTAACTGTAACTCGCTGATTCTCACTAGTATATTGCTGTATGTCGCACAGTCCATCAATTTACATCTGCTCATTCTCACTCACTCATTCAGTCCAACGCATTCTCATTATCTCTTTCTGCCACCCTAACTGTCACTGCAACCTGTCTCTTAGCCACATTCTATTTCGTTCAGTCCTAGTAATATGGTCTCCTCTCGCTATTACTTTCTTCCTCTTTGTCTCTCTTACTGCTGCTATCTCATTCATTCATTCCCACTGCTACTGTCTCTTCTCACTGTCACTGTGTCTCTCCTTCTCGTTGTTACTGTCATATACTCTGTCTCATTATCACTGGCTCTCACTCACCTCCACTTTCTATTTCCCTTTATACCTCACCCACCGTTACTGTCTTCTTCAGTCTTTCTGTCACAACTATATTGCCATTGTCTCCTCCGTTCTTTCTATCTTGTAGTATTTTTTTCTTTTTTTCTTTTTCCAACTGCCATTCTCTCCTTCTCTCTCAGCATAAAAAAGTGCTAGTATGCTCACCACGTGCCAAGACTTTTGGGAAAAATTGAAAGGTGCTGAGGAAGGTAAAATGTGGCAGCTGATACCCCACTCTTCAGTCAGATTATTTTAACAAACAGGAGCACATTCGACTTTCTTTTTTTCTTTTTGTTCTCCGATAAGAGCATTTCCGCTAGTTCCTTTCTTTTTCCGCTACAGTAGTCACTAACATGAAAAGAACTTTATGTGTCAGTAAGTTTCTGATAGTTTACTTAAATGAAACTGGAATATTACAAAACTAAATAATTTTGTACCTCTGACAGGTTTTTATGTGCTCAAAAATTTGCATGTGCTCCAGTACCACAACATGTTGCTCCCAGAACCTCTCTAATGGTAGCGGAGACACTTGGCACCACATTTCTCCTTCCTACGTTACTTTATGAACTACGTTTTCGCCTCATATCGGATTTTACATATGTATTTTACATGTACAACTATGGTAACTTAGAACGTCTGTATCTCGGAAACGATCAGTATATGAAGAAAATTTTCGAGCCTGTTCGACACTGGGATCTTAGGAAAACACCGTAAAAATTTCAGCCATTTGTTGTCCGTAGTCGTCCGTCTTCGTATACGCGGATCTGTATTGGTACCGAAGAAACATGTTTCGCGGTTGTTTTCAGGGACCGCTCATAAACTAAATAGTGCCTCCATAAGTCTGTTAAGCCACACCGTAGACGACATTTATTCCAAAAAGAACAAACTGATTTTCTCCATTTGCCTAAGCTGCGGGCAGTGTGTAATATTCAAACTTTGACCCTGAACTGTAGGACAGTTACAGTAAGACAGTCCTTCTGCTGGTCCCCAACGCAAGGACTATACAAATCTCTTCACACTATCTTTGCATAACAATAGAACGAGAGCCATGAGTTGCGTAAAAATCCCGTTTGTATGCACGGCGCTTTGGAACACACTAGACAGCACAATGAGAATCCCACTGTTAAATGCTGAGGAGAGAGCGGATAGGAAGAAAGGGTACGTTGAAGGCGTCAATGAGGGCGACGACTTGTCTGATGACGTGACAGAAAAAGATAAAGGATTCGATATAGAACATGTATGGGCTCCAGTATTAAAACCCAAGTTTAACAGAGGTCTGGAAGAAATAAAATCAAATAAGGCAGAAGGATAGATTAAGGCGGTAGGTATGGACAACGTTCCATCAGAATTTCTTAAATTATTGTGGAGAGGTGGCAACAAATTGCATATCCACGTTCATGTATAAAATATATGAGTCTGGCGATATACCATCTCACTTTCGGAATGCATCGTCCACACAATTCCGAAGATTGCAAGAGCCGAAATACGCATGAATTATCGCATAACGAGCTTAATAGCTGATGCATCCAAGTTTCTGACAATGATAATGTACAGAAGAATGGAAAATAAAATTGAGGATGTGATTTATGACAGTCAGTTTTGCTTTACGAAGGGAAAGGCACCAGAGTGGCAGTTGTGACGTTGTGGATGATAACGGAAGCAAGACTGAAGGACAATCAAGACACGTTCATAGGATTTGCCGACTTGGAAGAAGCGATCGGTAATGTCAAATTGTGCAAGATTCTCAAAATTCTGAGGAAAATAGAGGTAAAATGGTTCAAATGACTTTGAGCACTATGGGACTTAACTTCTGAGGTCATCAGTCCCCTAGAACTTAGAACTACTTAAACCTAACTAACCTAAGGACATCACACACATCCATGCCCGAGGCCGGATTCGAACCTGCGACCGTAGCGGTCGCGCAGCTCCAGACTGTAGCGCCTAGAACCGCTCGGCCACTCAGGTCGGCAAAATAGAGGTAAGTTACAGGAGATGAGGAGTAATATGTACAAGAGCCAACAGGGAACAATAAGAGTGAACGACCAAGAAGTAAGTGATCGAATTAAATAGGGTGTAAGACAGGGATGTAATGTTTCGCCACTAATGTTCAATATGTACATCGAAGAAAGAATGACGGAAATAAAAGAAAGGTTCGAAAGTGGAATTAAAATTCAAGATGACAGAATATCAAGGTGAGCTGAACGGAATGAACAGTCTAATGAATACAGAATATGGATTCAGAGTAAATCGAAGAAATCTGTTTGTAATGAGAAGTAGCGGAAACTGGCAAAGACGAAGTAGACAACGCTAAGAGATTCTGTTATCTACGTAGAAAAATAACCCATGATGGACGGAGCAGGTGGACATAAAAAGCAGAGTAGCTCTGGCTGAAAGGGGATTCCCGGCCAAGAGAAGTACTAAACATTGGCCTTAATCTGAGGAAGAAATTTCTGAGAATGTACGTTTGGAGCACAGCATCGTATAGTGGTGAGACATGGACTGTGGGAAAATCGGAACAGAAGAGAATTGAAACATGCGAGATATGGTCCTACAGAATAATGTTGAAAATTAGATGGACTGACAAAGCAATGAATGAGGAGGTTCTCCACAAAATCAGGATTGTGTGCAAATCATTGACAAGAAGAAGGTCCCAGATGGTAGGATACCTACTAAGACATCACGAATTAATTTTCATGCTACCAGAGGGAGCTGTAGACGGTAAAAAGTGTAGAGGAAGACAGAGATTGGAATACGTAGGATGCAAGTGCTACTCAGTTCAAGAGGTTGGCACAAGGGGGAATTCGTGGCGGTCGGCATCGAAACAGCCTGAAGACTGATCACTCTAAAATGCTCTCTGATAATTCTAGTAAAACTATCGCTCTATTGGGTATACGATTGGTCCGTAACTCAATGGGTATCCGGAAGTCTTGACCCTACCTTTCTATCACCAATATAATGCGATTATGAAACGCGGAAGAATTAATTTTGATGCACGCCGTTTCAAAGTAGCATATGCTGTCGCATCTGTAAGGATAAGAGCATCGCGACTCGTCTACATCTACATGGATACTCTGCAAATCACATTGTGGTTCCTGGAAGAGGGTTCATCGAACCACCTTCACAATAATTATCTACACTACCGGCCATTAAAATTGCTACACCAAGAAGAAATGCAGATGGTAAACAGGTATTCACTGGACAAATATATTATACTAGAACTGACACGTGATTACATTTTCACGCAATTTGGGTGCATAGATCCTGAGAAAGCAGTACCCAGAACAACCACCTCTGGCCGTAATAACGGCCTTGATACGCCTGGGCATTGAGTCAAACAGAGCTTGTATGGCGTGTACACGTACAGCTGCCCATGCAGCTTCAACACGATACCACAGTTCAGTAGTGACTGGCGTATTGCGACGAGCCAGTTGCTCGCCCACTGTTGACCAGACGTTTTCAGTTGGTGAGAGATCTGGAGAATGTGCTGGCCACGGCAGCAGTCGAACGTTTTCTGTATCCAGAAAGGCCCATACAGGACCTGCAACATGCGGTCGTGTATTATCCTGCTAAAATGTAGGGTTTCGCAGGGATCGAATGAAGGGTAGAGCCACGGGTCGTAACACGTCTGAGATGTAACGTCCACTGTTCAAAGTGCCGTCAATGCGAACAAGAGGTGACCGAGACGTGTAACCAATTGCACCCCATACCATCACGCCGGGTGATACGCCAGTATGTCGATGAGGAATAGACGCTTCCAATGTGCGTTCACTGCGATGTCACCAAACACGGATGCGACCATTATGATACTGTAACCAGAACCTAGATTCATCCGAAAAAATGACGTTTTGCCATTCGTGCACCCAGGTTCGTCCTTGAGTACACCATCGCAGGCGCTCCTGCCTCTGATGCAGCGTCAGGGGTAACCGCAGCCACGGTCTCCGAGCTGATCGTCCATGCTGCTGCAAACGTCGTCGAACTGTTCGTGCAGATGGTTGTTGACTTGCAAACGTCCCCATCTGTTGACTCAGGCATCGTGACGTGATGCCTGTCATCTCGATTGCTAGTGATACGAGGCCGTTGGGATCCAGCACGGAGTTCCGTTACCCTCCTGAACCCACCGATTCCATATTCTGCTAACAGTCATTGGATCTGGACCAACGTGAGCAGCAATGTCGCGATACGATAAGCCGCAATCGCGTTAGGCTACAATCCGACCTTTATCAAAGTCGGAAACGTGATGGTACGCATTTCTCCTCCTTACACGAGGCATCACAACAACATTTCACCAGGCAACGCCGGTCAACTGCTGTATGTGTATGTGAAATCGGTTGGAAACGTTCCTCATATCAGCACGTTGTAGGTGTCGCCACCGGCGCCAACCTTGTGTGAATGCTCTGAAAAGCTAATGAATTGCATATCACAGCATCTTCTTCCTGTCGGTTAAATTTCGCGTCTGTAGCACGTCATCTTCGTGGTGTAGCACTTTTAATGGCTCTTACAGCGCGCGAAAAGAACGAACACCTATATCTTTTCATGCGGGTTCTGATTTCCCTTATTTGCTCCTTGTGTAGGTCGGCGTAGCAAAATATTTTCGCATTCGGAGGGGAAAATTGCTGATGGAAATTTTCGTGAGAAGATTCTGCCATAATGAGAAACGCCTTTGTTTTAATGATGTCCAACCCAAATCCTGTATCGTTCTAGTGACACTATCTCCCCTATTTCGCAATAATTCAAAACTTGCTTTAAGCATCCTACACCGCGCAGCAGTACGCTAAAGAGGACGGAAAAACATAGTGTAGGCAGACTCTTTATTTGATCTGATACATTTTCTAAGTCTCCTGCCAACAAAACCCAGTATTCGGTTTGGTTTCCCCACAACATTTTTTATATGATCCTTCCAATTTAAGTTGTTCGGAATTGTAATTCCTAGGTATTAGTGTTCCAAGAAATTGCTGAAATTTCCTGAGCAATCTCACCGCTTCGTCGAGTTTCAAGATAATCCCTGTCAACAAACGGTGCTCGCCCTGGGAGAGGCTGAGCGCGGCTGAGTGGCGCGGCCGGCGCATTAAGGCCCCCGCGTGCCGCTCCACCACCGCCGTGAAGCGCAGCTGCGGCCGCGTGCAGCGCAGAGCCGGCGACGCGGCTCGCCTCCCCCCGGCCTGCCCCGACGCGCACGCTGCCCGGAATCGATGCCGCCAGCCCGCGCCGGGCTTTGGCGTTAAGCCTCCGGGTCTGCAAGTTACGGGCTCGCCGTGCGTGCGCCTGCGGGCAGCAGGACACCTGTGCGCGGGAGTGACATCGAGATAGCGCGAACGGCTACAAGTCTCGTTGGTTTCAAAATGACTACAGTACCGGAGCATAGCTCCCTCATGGACTTGGAATTCTTCCAGTGTGCAACTTAAGTTGGCCCGCGCTCTTAGAGAGAAGTAGGCTATCTGCCCCACTGGGTATCACCATTTCTCTTACCTCGTCGTCACCACACAACACAAACAAAACATCACTATGCACGTATCCATATCACTCGCCTATAGTCCACAAACACACATAGGACACACTCCTCAAATATTGCCAAGGAAAGAGGCCAATGTACGCGGAAGGGCAAAATCTTTTCCGACAGGCGGCTGAAACCACACTGTCAGATAGGCATCAGTGCTATACGACATTTACATGACAGCTCTAAACAATGAGGCACAAATAAAAAGTGTCACCACCAAGAGACATCATGTCATACCGTGTAGCACCGCATACATCCTTGGTAATAGTCCCAGTTCCGCAAGAAAGAGATTCCGTACGTTTCTAAAGGTAGCCTATTCCAGCTGAAGCCATTCATTGATTATATGATCCTATGGAGACACAAACTGATGAGTATTAATTGCTATGTTTCGCCCACTGTTACTAATACACTACTGGCCATTAAAATTGCTACACCACGAAGATGACGTGCTACAGACGCGAAATTTAACCGACAGGAAGAAGATGCTGTGATATGCAAATGATTAGCTTTTCAGAGCATTCACCCAAGGTTCGCGTCGGTGGCGACACCTACAACGTGCTGACATGAGGAAAGTTTCCAACCGATTTCTCATACACAAACAGCAGTTGACCGACGCTACCTGGTGAAACGTTGTTGTGATGCCTCGTGTAAGCAGGAGAAATGCGTACCATCACGTTTCCGACTTGGATAAAGATCTGCTTGTAGCCTATTGCGATTTCGGTTTATCGTATCGTGACATTGCTGCTCGCGTTGGTCGAGATCCAATGAATGTTACCAGAATATAGAATCAATGGGTTCAGGAGGGTAATACGGAACTCCGTGCTGGATCCCAACGGCCTCGTAACACTTGCAGTCGAGATGACAGGCATCTTATCTGCATGGCTGGAACGGATCGTGCAGCCACGTCTCGATCCCTGAGTCAACAGATGGCGACGTTTGCAAGACAATAACCATCTGCACGGACAGCAGCATGGACTGTTAGCTCGGAGATCATGGCTGTGGTTACCCTTGACGCAGCATCACAGACAGGAGCGCCTGCGATGGTGTACTCAACGTCGAACCTGGGTGAACGAATGGCACCTGGATGATTCCAGGTTCTGTTTAGAGCATCATTATGGTCGCATCCATGTTTGGCGACATCGCGGTGAACGCACATTGGAAGCGTGTATTTGTCATCGCCATACTGGCGTATCACCCGGCGTGATGGTATGGGGTGCCATTAGTTACACGTCTCGGACACCTCTTGTTTGCATTGACGGCACATTGAACAGTGGACGTTACATTTCAGATGTGTTACGACCAGTGCCTCTACCCTTCATTCTATCCCTGCGAAACCCTACATTTCAGCATGATAATGCACGACCGCATGTTGCAGGTCCTGTACAGGCCTTTTTGGATACAGAAAAAGTTCGACTGCTGCCCTGGCCAGCACATTCTCCAGATCTCTCACCAACCGAAAACGTCTGGTCAATGGTGGCCGAGCAACTGGCTCGTCACAATACGCCAGTCACTACTCTTGATAAACTGTGGTATCGTGTTGAAGCTGCATGAGCAGCTGTACCTGTACACGCCATCTAAGCTCTGTTTTACTCAATGCTCAGGCGTATCAAGGCCGTTATTTCGGCCAGAGGTAATTGTTTGGGTACTGATTTCTCATGATCTATGCACCCAAATTGCGCGAAAATGTAATCACATGTCCGTTCTAGTATAATATATTTGTCCAATGAATACCCGTTTATCATCTGCATTTCTTCTTGGTGTAGCAATTTTAATGGCCAGTCGTGTAGTAACAGGCATTTTCTATGTGATTCCCGTCGGGTAATTTAGCGGACCATTCGGCTGCGACTGGGTCGCTAAGGTTTCGTCAGACCATGAACGTTTGCATGTAGCCTTGTGATACGATTGTTGTTATTGTGGATGACAGGAGTGCGCATAGATTTCTCATCTTGATGACGTATAAGAAACTGAGAATATTGCAAATAACATGAAACTTCCTGGCAGATTAAAACTGTGTACTGGAGCGAGACTCGAATTCGGAATCTTTGGCTTTCATGGTCAAGTGCTCTACCAACAGAGCAGTACAAGCACGATTCACGACCCGTGCTGATACCTTTACTTCCGCCAGTACCTCATCTC
Source organism: Schistocerca cancellata (assembly GCF_023864275.1). Lineage (NCBI taxonomy): Eukaryota > Metazoa > Arthropoda > Insecta > Orthoptera > Acrididae > Schistocerca > Schistocerca cancellata. Next base: position 278,985,413 of record NC_064628.1, read on the forward strand.
TTAGCTTCCAAACTCAGTACAAATTCTCCTAAGAAACTTGTGAAACTAGCACCCTGCATAGTTTGGATGGTAACAGATGAGGTGCTGGCGGAAGTAAAGTTGTCAGGGCTTGTGTGCTTGTGTAACTCAGTCGGTAGAGCACTAGCCTGTGAAAAGCAAAGGTCCAGATTTCGAGTCTCGGTCTAGCATACAGTTTTAATCTGCTTGGAAGTTTCGCGTCAATGCATACTCCGATGGATTGAAAATTTCGGTCTAGATCCTGGCTCATGTTTACGGTAACAATGAGAGGTTCAAATTCAATGTGCTAAATCACCGCGGTCACGCCCCCAGCCTGAATTACGCGTTCCATACACTGCGAGTTAAACGCATCGTTCGACTGTCGGTGCACTTGGCAGCATGGCATGCGTAAGTTAAGCGAACTCACGAGTCTTCAGACCGCACTAAACGGCTCCAGTCAGGTCCTGTTTATTTTCTATTTTATTTGACCCGTACGCGTAACTGTATGTGCCGTTGAAAGCAATGGCCTTTTCTGATGCGCCCATCTAAAAATATTTATTGCATTCAGTTTGGCTGCCATTGTTCGCTATCAAATTGGCTGAGATATACTTGCATTCAGTGACAGCAGTGATTCCTGTCGGTTGGAAACTGTCACGGACAAGGTGTGATACTAATGTCCGGTTACGATCTCCATACGACCACAAGACCATGAGCGGTAGGTAGACCATTCTTTGTAGACAGACTGTTCAAACTGAAAAACGAACAAAGCGGAAAACTTCATTCGCGTTGTGTTTATGGGCACATGCAACACGATACCTCCGTTCTACCACTGCGCCAGGTCTCAATATTTTGCTGCTCTCGTCCCATACAACCGACTCGAAAATACAGATGACTTCAATGATTTAGGGCCACACGACCACCTGTTACATTACAAACCATCTACGTCGCTCCAAAGGGCCCAGTGATCTCTTTTAAGGCGATAACTAACATTTCATCCAGTCTCATTCATCTGTGTAAATGGATGATTTATGTATAACGTGCTGCCGAGGATCAGGTAATCAGCGATGGAGTACAAGCTCAGATGGGAAATGAAACTGGCCATTTCTTTTTTAAAGTAACAACCCCGGCATTGCCTTCAGAGATTTAGTAAATCCACAGGAAACCTAAACCAGAAAGAGAAAAAGTCCTCTCACATAAAAGTGTCGATTTTATTGTAGATTCTGTTTGTTAAAGGATATCGGGCCGTTGACTCTCTTAGTATACCGACTTTCTCGCTGTGACACCTTTCTTGTGACGATCGCGCCGTTTTTTTTAGTAGCGGTTCAGGTACTATCCACTTTATACTCACAAGACGTGCTCTTCGGGAATCTAACCACTTTTATTCTCTCTGAAACAATATTACACAATATATGGATAAATTTTATCATTTGTAGTGGCTGACTACTCCAAATTGGTCACAGTAGTATCGTCGTGTACCATCATATTGCAGATATCAAGTGAAAGATGTCGGAAGTCACCTTTAATTGCGTCAAACAGTTTATTAAATATCTGATAAATAATTATTTGTTATGTCTAAGTAAATTCTTCAGCCGGCCGCAGTGGCCGTGTGGTTAAAGGCGCTGCAGTCTGGAACCGCAAGACCGCTACGGTCGCAGGTTAGAATCCTGCCTCGGGCATGGATGTTTGTGATGTCCTTAGGTTAGTTAGGTTTAACTAGTTCTAAGTTCTAGGGGACTAATGACCTCAGCAGTTGAGTCCCATAGTGCTCAGAGCCATTTTTTAAATTCTTCAGACATTTGGGAAACTGGACAAAATGCCTTTCAAGTCGAGTCGGTGAAGCGAAGTGATCGATTATTTTGAAATAAATTTTTCTGGCCGGTTCAATCACAATAATTCCACATAAAATGAGCGGTTTCGAACGGCATCGGCCATCCTCAGATCGCAAAACACGTGTTGTGGTTTAATATCACCACGGCAGATACTACATCGTCAATCCAAATACCAAAATTTTTTAAAACTGTATATCAAGGTCTTGTATGAATGTTTGACTCTTCTCGTGTCACTATCCAGTTCCCTTTGTTCTCGGATTTCTAAATGCAATAGCTCAGTTCAAGAATCAGTTCAAAATTAATGTAGTGGTCGTTAGCTCAGGCCCATTCCAAGAGAATCTTATTCACTCAGTCAGTGTCACCATTGGTTACGAAACACGTAGCTTTGTAATAGTTCATTTTTGTTAAATGCCATATTGTACAATAAGTACACACTGATAAGCAGGAATATTATGACCACCTACCTAATGGCCGGTTTGTCCAGCTTCAGCACGGATAAAAGCGGCGATGGGTCGTGACATGGAAGCAATGAGGCCATGGAAGGTCGCTGGAGGAAATTGGCACTACACCTGCACACACAAATCATCTAATTCCCATAAATTCCGGGAAGGGAGACGATGAGCTCTGACGCCACGTACAATCACATCACAGATGTGATCGGTCGTGTTCAGGTCTGGCGAGTTGAGGGGCCAGCACATCTATTGTAACTCGTCACTGTGTTCGTCGAACCACTCCACCACAACCCTGGCCTAGTGACACGGTGCATTTTATTGTTCAAAAAGGACACTACCGTCGGGAAACATGAACGTCATGAAAGGGTGTACGTGGTCTGCAACCAGTGTACGATACTCCTTGGCCGTCAAGGTGCCTTAAACGAAGTCCACTAGACCCAAGGATACCCATGTGAATGTTCCCCAGGGCATAATGATGGAGCGGCCACCAGCTTGTCTCCGTCTCGCAGTATAGGTGTCAAGGAGTTACTACCCTGGAAGGCGACAGATTCGCGCCCTCCCCTTGGTATGATGAAGAAGGTATGGGTATTCATCAGACACGCATCTCCTTGCCATTGTGCCAACGTCCAGTCCCGATGATCATGTGCCACTTACAGTCATAGTTGCGGTTGTCGCTATGTAAACAACGGCACATGCGTGGGTCGTCGGCTGCGGAGGCTCATCGTTAGACGTGTACGGTTCACTCTGTGTTAATCCACACTTGTACCCTGCCCAGTATTAAATTCTTATGTTTTCTCCGTTACAGTTCGTCGCCTGTCCTGTTTTACTAGTCTCCCAGCCTACAACGTCCGACGTCAATCTTGTGAGGTCATCAGTCCCCTAGAACTTAAATAAGAACTACTTAAACCTAACTAACCTAAGGACATCACACACATCCATGCCCGAGGCAGGATTTGAACCTGCGACCGTAGCGGTCGCGCGGTCCCAGACTGTAGCACCTAGAACCGCTCGGTCACTGCGGCCGGCCCCATTCTACACACGGACAGCACGCTCACTGATACTACATGCACCGTGCGTGCGTCTGACTAGCAGTCATTCCTCGCTAGGTGACGCTGTTATCGCCTGGACGGCAGTAGGTCGGTGGTCATAACGTTTTGGCTGATCAATGCTTCATTAAAGTTCATATTTCATATGCATTGAAATAGCTGTGATTACATATGGTAGAGCATTACAGTAAATGCTACATTACATACTTCTTATTAAAAGTGATGACCGGTTATATTTTTTGTGTATAGCAGCGTCAGATGTGGTCGGCTTCCTGAAAATATCAGAACTAATCGAACTACCATCAATTATCACAGAAAGATCCAAAACAGGAAGGGTCCCATTGTTGCATGTAATCATTCACTGCCGTCCGAAAACGTAGTATTCAGGTCTGCTACACAGAATATATAGTGTCCCGTTATCCCGTGGAGTTCATGATCGGGAATTCAAATATGTGTAGTTCGTAGCATATTCAAATGGATATGACGCTTACTTTGTCGGTAAAATTAACAAAAATTTGTTACAGAAGTTGAATCCGAAGTGTAATTTGCTCATTCCCCACTGACATCCGGAGCGATGAACCCTTACCCCAGAAGTAGCTGATCATCAGCTAATTATAAATTCCGTAGGATACCATTCTCCGGTAAAATTTCCAGCATAATCGGCAAATGTTTGACTTCTGTACATAACTCCGTCTTTTTACGTCTCAAAGAATAATGGCAAAAAAGCTGAGGCAAAGAGAGACTGCAACACTAGAAAAATATAAATCATCAAGGATACATAGTATCACTTCTGTTGAGTGTGACGCTAAGTGTATAGGTCAGACGAGGAGAAACAGGGGAAACCACTTTAGAGAGCACATCAACGATTCCGGCGCTAAGTCGTCACTAAGCGCGCATTTCAGCGAAACTGGTCACCTTATAAGTGACGTACGAAAGAATACGAAGGTACTTCATTTCAAAACAAGAAGTCGAGATTTAATATGCTCTAAAAAGATTCACTGATTCTATCTTGAATGTGCAGACAGATCTGCGACACAAGGGCCTTTATCAAATTTTGACTGTCTAAAAAATGGAGGTTACGCTTATGACCCATTATTTTATTATCACAGGTCTTTTGCTTCCCAGATTAGCCTTTGACGTTTGTCAACTAATGTGGTATTATTTTTCTGAAAACGGGAACTTGTATTAGCACTCACACTTCATTAATATTTTATAGTACTTTCACAAATTGTATTTGTGAAAGATGGAATCTATATTACTACTCAGGCTTTATTAATATTTTACAACTGGGTTCAAATGGCTCCGAGCACTACGCGACTTAACTTCTAACGTCATCAGTCGCCTAGAACTTAGAAGTAATTAAACCTAACTAACCTAAGGACATCACACACATCCATGCCCGAGGCAGGATTCTAACCTGCGACCGTAGCGGTCGCTCGGCTCCAGACTGTAGCGCCTAGAACCGCACGGCCACTCCGGCCGGCTATTTTACAATTCAACAAATTTGGCTTGGGTTGCCCACAGTTTAAAATTACATGCTCTAGATTAAATACCTTCTTTTTTCTTTTTTTAGAATTGTTGCGTTGTTCAGCCCATATTGTGGTAGGAGTGAAATGTATTCTAACTGTATCCCTTGGATCAGTTTTCCCTGAGAAATGTTTTAATCAATTTTCAATTGTCTCTGCACTTACCATTTTGTCCGCAGCTCGTGGTCGTGCGGTAGCGTTCTTGCTTCCCGCGCCCGGTTTCCCGGGTTCGATTCCCGGCGGGGTCAGGGATTTTCTCTGCCTCGTGATGACTGGGTGTTGTGTGATGTCCTTAGGTTAGTTAGGTTTAAGTAGTTCTAAGTTCTAGGGGACTGATGACCATAGATGTTAAGTCCCATAGTGCTCAGAGCCATTTGAACCATTTTAAAAACTGAGTGCTAGGACGTACCACCAGATGGCGGTCTACAGTATATGACGTCAGATAGATATAATGTAACAGGGTCGCATGTTTGTGTAACATTAGAATTCACAAAGGTAATTCCACGTGACAGTAGTATGCACATAGTAATCATAACGGCAAATTACACAGCTGTACGTAAAGAGACACAGAGTTCTGTAAAGTGACACAGATGGTGGCCCACGATATCAGAATAACTCGATGAAAAATCTTTTTACGTAACGATGACATAATATACTACATGTAATATTAAACTATTACATCACATAGGACGCATATGGAATTGTTTTTAGAGGAAAACTACATAGTCGGCATTTACACAGAAACTAAATTGGATTTGACTCATTGGGCGCTTTTGATGCAAGCGAAGGGTGCCAAAAATTTATAATTATACAATATGAATCTGTAAAACAATCCACTATTCAATGTAGGATAGCAATATAAAATACTTTTCATGCATAAAACTTTTTAAAAATATGCACCCGTCTCAAAAACGTATCAAATACATTTTTTTTCTAAATTCATATCAGCGTGCTGTTACTGTATGAGTAAAACCGTATTTGGTTTAAAGCCACTAGACATCATTTCTGGAGACACATGGGGTGGCTAGCTATATGAGGGAAGTTACCAGAAGTTACACTTATCGGCCGACTATATTATACAATTGCAGTGATAATTTGTTTTCACGTCCTGAGGAAATAGGCACGAACAGAGAAACATTGCTTGATGCAATAATAACGACATTATATGTCGTGACTGCTGGATCTGAGAGTTACGTATGCATCAACACGATATATTATAAGTAATGTTTTACTGTTATTCTCATAGATTGTGCGACTGATGCGAAGTGAGTCTTTTTGTTAGTACTAAGGTAAAACGTGCAACCGCGTAGAAGTCACATCCTGTAACATTCTAATGATTTCACGAAAGCAGGGTGACGCCCTTTAGCTCAAGAGGTAACAATAAGCCCTAAATCAAAACCCAGACGAATACTAATGGTACTGATGAAAATACCTGAAACATGCAAAAGGGTGATTTCATAGTTGAAGAAGCAACAGTATGTCGTTACCATATATAAAATAGTGTACACTTAAACTAAGTAACAAGAAATTAAATACTAAAGTGTGCAACAGTCCGTATATGCAGCCTGTGGTATCATTAACTCGGCTTCTAATCTATCGGTTAATAAAAATCGCCCGTATTTTTTGCGGTAAGAGTGGTCGTGGAATTGTCAATATAAGAAACCTCAACCCAGTACACTGTTACAATGTAGCTCAAGGTCTAAGTCAAAACTCACAAGCTATGGGGTGTTGTAATAACGTAGCGACAAAATGAGACTAAACAGCCTCCAAAAACACCGGCATGGTAGCCTGAGTAGGTCTGCGTACGAAGTCTCATGGTGACAGCTTGAGCATTCACATCGACTCATGGACCATCGTGGACCAGCGTTGGTGGTGGCCAGACTGCAAGCTTCTGTCTAAAGGTTGGGGTCTTTATAGTGGCAAGGTGTCTTCTTGCTTTGCCAACGCATCGGTTCTTGTCACGTATCTCCAACAGAACCTACAACCTAGGCGTGACGTAATCAGGCTAACTTGCTACAGTGGTTCTGCCTTTCTGCTGTGTCCATGTTATTACGACTCTCGTCCCTTAGCTGTTCCATGACGTGGTAATTGGTCGGTATCGTAGCAGCAGTCCCTGTTACGTCAGCAACCATTCCGTGACTTTATCGTGTTTGGCTGCCTTGGTCTATGCCTCTTCCCTGTCAGTGTCGTTATTTTATTCAGCAAAATAATACTATTGGCGCTAAAACATCAACAGAGAATACAGTTGCAGGCTCCTAGCGTCCAGTGTTCAAACCAGCAATGTTGGTACGACAGGCCGTGTTTGATCGCAGAGAAGCTGCCTCACCTGCCACTGCTGCGATCGGCTAAGCAAACAGCGGAAGCACGGCTGACGTCGTTTCTCTGCAACTACCGGAAGAAAAACAGAGTCCACAGAAGCCTGTCGCAAACGGACTACCAACTGCCCGCAAGCCATGCGTCTCACATATCCCCTGCTCTCCTAACATCGACCCGTAACACTCCTTTAGAGACATAAAGAGAATCGTAAAGCCGGTGATCGTATGACTGAGTTAAAAATGCAATACACTGAAGCACCCATTCCCCAGTTTCTGAGGCTATTCCGTGAAGAAGGGCACAATAATACGGCCAAAGCATTGGTTGTTTTAGAATTTTAGCATTTTAGAAGAAGATGCGCCAATACGTCTGGAGGATTTTTCTTGTGAAAAAAACCGCAGCAACTGTTGAATAATCCTTTGTTAGTACAACCGGTTTCGGAACACTAAGGTTACATCACTAGGTACGTCTGACTAGGAAAACAGACTGAAGGAAAATTTAAAAAAAAAATTGACAAGAGGTGCAATCAAATCATCTTTAACTGTATACACACCTTCGTGAACACGGGCCCACAGTTAACAATTTGTCAAATAATTTAAATTTTGCATCGACAAAATAAAGGTCGTATTTTAAATATACTTGAGAAAACTGAGATTCAGCGTTGGAGGAACCGCTGTCTGGGATTTATATTAAACAGCCAAATGGAGTTAAGCCACCGCAGTGTACCTGCTAATATTGTCAGCCAACCTTGTAATAGACAACTTTCTATTTATTGTATCTTCATTTTACTCTCATATGTTTTATTATTTTTGTAAGATATGCTAACGAAAAAATCACAACACCTACAAATAATTAATGAAAAGTAATGAAATTACGGGAAAACATTTTTCCAGGTAACATATTTCAGTGATGAACATTGCAAGATCACAGTTCAATGTGAGCGCAAGTTAAACCATTGCAAATGTGAAATGATGGTACAGTAATAAACGTGCATGCATTGTTTTGTGCAGGTGCCGGATGTCAGTTTGTGGGATGGAGTTCCAAGCGTGTTGTACTTGGTCGGTCAATATAGGGGTGAATAATACTACTTGTGGATGACGCTGAATTTGTCATCTGATGATGCCACATATGTGCTCCATTGGTGACAGACCTGGTGATCGAGCGGGCCAAGATAATATGTCGACACTCCTTGAAGAATGCTGAGTTACAGCAGCGGTATGTGAACGAACATTGTCCTGCTGGAAACACCCGTTGGAATGGTGTTCATGAATGGCACCACAACAGAGGGAATCACCAGACTTACGCAGAATTTTGCTGTTAGGATACGTGGGACAACCACGAGAGTGCTCCTGCTGTCATACGAAATCTCACCCCGGAGCATAACTCCTGGTATTGATCCAGTATGTCTAGCACTTAGACAGGTAGGTTGCAAGCACTCAGCTGGTCTCCTAACCACACTCGGCAGTCACTGTCACCGAGGCAGAATCAGCTTTCATCAGAAAACACTACAGACCTTCATCCTGCCGTCCAGTGAGCTCTCGTTTGACACCACTCAAGTGTCAAATAATGGCACGCTACAGGGCGTCTAGCTCAGAGCTGTCCTTGAAGTAACTGATTTGTAACAGTTCACTGTGTCACTGCGGTGCCAACAGCTGTTCAGATTGCTGCTCCAGATGCACTACTATGCGCCACAGCCATACTCCGAACACTATGGTGTGCCCTCTCGGTAATGTCACGTGGCCGACTGAAGCTCCATCTTCTTGACACCGAACATTCTCATGACTACCGCTGCCAACAGTCATGTACTGTGGCTACAGTCATGCCAAGTCTTTCTGCAATATCAGAGCAGAAACATTCAGTTCGTCGCAGCCCTCTTACACAACCCCTTCACAGTCAGTGAGATGTTGGTAATGCCGTCTTGTTGCCTTAAAGGCAGTTCTTGACTGAGACTCATCACTCCAATCTCAAAGATAGTTAACACTTACTACCGTTACGGCGTGTTTTTGTAGCATATACGATTTTCATGCTCATAATGGCGCTACTGGCCCCATCCTTATGTGACTGGCGCGAAATTGGATTAGATATAGTCTTTCAGATGTAGGAACACGCTTGCCAACTTTTGATTATGTCGCACAGTTCCTTATCGGTGTTGCGATTCTTTTTTCTGTTAGAGTAATAATATGAAAGTAAGAGTGCCCTCCAACACCCTTATTCTCGTTTTAGTGTTTATTGTCTTTATTTCATCTTGCCGTGCCACCCATTTTCGGATCTGCTTCGCGCTTTCCTGACAATTGACAGATGTCCGCGCCCTCAGTATTCAGCTGCTATAAGTCCGTGCTTGTTCTCGGCATGAAAAGTCTGCTGCGTACGGTAAGACCCGTGATTTTAGCCTAATATTTATTTGTTTCCCTTGCCACTCGTTTTATCCTCTTCCCGCCTTATTATCATTGTGGGTTCTTGTTGTTCAGTACAGTTTATAAAATTGTAGTACTTTTATAGTATTGTCCATTCCATGACCATACACAATAATATCGTTATTTTCCACGAGTTGAACTTGATGCAACAGACTTTACTAGTGTTATTCAGTCCTTGCTCCGGTTAATACATTTTTATTGAATTATTCTCTATATCAAGAAACAAGCACAGATACGAAGTTGCCTACATAAATGTGAAACGTATATTCGGGAAAATAATAAAAGATTTTTACACGGCAACAAAGACTGCTTGTTTCTTCATATCATGCAGAAAAGTGTAAAACTTTTATTATTCTCCGCGTTTCTTTTTACAACTTGAGGCATTACCATGGCCGTGTGCTTCATTCCGCCACTCTTGTCTTTACTGCGAGTCCTTTGAAGAATGTTTTAATACAGCATGACCCAGAGCGATGGGGGCTCCAATAACATCTACGTTTTCCTGTAAATGATTTGACTGTCTGTATTCTGCTTAATGCGAACCCGATTCTCTGACGGTTATTGTCCTATTCGTACATTTAGTATTTAAACATCACTGAAGTTATATACACATTGCACTGGGTCTCTTATCGAAAAAGCTTTTAATATTGCTCCAGTCTCTCTTTTTTCTATTCTGATTTATCTGATGATGGAGTATTCCGAAACAGACTGTACTAATAAACGGTTTTTCGACAGCTGCTGTAGTTTTGTTTAACAAGAATGCATTCTTACAGCTATGAATGCCCACAATAAAAAGCGTGTTGCAGAAGTATTTTAATGAGGCTTCCTGTGTATTTATATCAAAAGTCACTTGTAATCTATTTTCTGTATTTATACGATAATAAAAAATTTCATTGACTGAGGAGAATCATAAACGTGACATCATACGACAACGAAACATATAAAGTATGCGCAGTTGGAAAGGTCTTCACTGTAGCGACATTGTATGTAAGCCCGGTGGGCGAATGTCTTTTTGCCGAGATATTGTGGTGGTATTCTCAGCTGCACAAGCGGAGTTGACGGCTTCGTTGCATTTTCCTTATTTCCGTAGAGCTTTTTCCGCAGTTCGTTGTATGACGGTTTCCTCCCGATTTGAGCAAAGAACGGTTATCCAGTTTCTTCGCGCAGAAGAGGAGCGTACTTCACAGTTTTAGCGCAGGCTGAAAGTGACGTACGGAGGGCGGCGTCTCGTCAAGGTGCACGGTATTCCGTTGATGCCAGCGTCGTGAAGCGGGACGCGTGACAGACAACATCGTCGAGTTCCTTCAGAAATTTCGATCAAACGTCCTGGAACACCCTCGTTACAGCCCCAATATCTCCCCATGTGACTCGCATATCATCGGCCCATTAAAACAGCCTTTGAAAGAGTTTCACCTGTGATAAGAGAGCGCAGGCTCCTATGGGAAACTAGATTCGTCAGCAACCCACCAGTTTCTACACTGAAGCCACCTACACGATTCCTACCCATTATCAATGACAATTATGTGTGACTGTACTGTTTCAAATGAAATGTAATTTTAATATAGTTGTTAAAATTGCTTGAAGCATAACTGTACTTGAAGCGTCAATTAGGGCGGTTAACAAACAACAACTCACGTACACATGTTATTCCAAAAACGTTATCGTGGAAGTAGGGGCCAGGAGGTGCTGGTGAAATAACACACACTACTAATGTTATCTTTTTTATTTTAAAAGGCTTTCTCAGTAATAAATTTTTAAGTCAGGCATTAAAAAAAAATTTCAAAACGATTTCAAATAGCTTGACAATTTTCATTATGAAAAGGAGATTACCAGGTATGACATTAACAACTTGCCAATAATGAGATTTTAACTTCACACACACACACACACACACACACACACACACATATATATATATATATATATATATATATATATATATATATATATATATATATATATATATATATACAACAGTTACAAAATCTCTCTTAAAAATAGCTCTATGTAAAGGATATTGCAAGATTTGACGTTAACAATAAGGAGATTTTAAACTTGTTATATCAATAAAGGAACAATTCCCAAAAAAGCTCTAAGCTGCTAGCTTGCACTAAGCAAAAATAGTTGTCTCTCGCCAGTTACATAACTTATATTTGTTACAAGATAAATGTGAATAAGCCAGCACACAAACCTTCACATTAAAGGCAGTTCCACAAAAAAAAAGTCCTTAGCTCGGTGAGGGAGTGACACTTGTAAAGTGGCCCAAATCACATTAGGCGGAATAGTTACTGGTGGTCTTCAGCGCCACAGCAGATCAGCCACAAACAATCCAGAGCTAATAGAGAGCATCATGACTGATACAGGGATTAGTGATCACAAGGTCGTTGTAGCTAGGCTCAATACCTTTTCTTCCAAATCCACCAGAAACAAACGCAAAATAATTTTATTTAAAAAAGCGGATAAAATGTCACTAGAAGCCTTCCTAAGAGGCAATCTCCATTCCTTCCGAACTGACTACGCAAATGTAGACGAGATGTGGCTCAAATTCAAAGATATATTAGCAACAGCAATTGAGAGATTCATACCTCATAAATTGGTAAGAGATCGAACTGATCCACCATGGTACACAAAACATGTCCGAACGCTGTTGCAGAGGCAACGGAAAAAGCATGCGAAGTTCAGAAGAACGCGAAATCCCGAAGATTGGCTAAAACCTACAGACGCGCGAAATTTGGCACGGACTTCAATGCGAGATGCCTTTAATAGGTTTCACAACGAAACATTGTCTCGAAATTTGGTAGAAAATCCGAAGAAATTCTGGTCGTATGTAAAGTACACAAGCGGCAAGACGCAGTCAATACCTTCGCTGCGCAGTGCTGATGGTACTGTTACCGACGACTGTGCCGCTAAAGCGGAGTTATTGAACGCAGTTTTCCGAAATTCCTTCACCAGGGAAGTCGAATGGAATATTCCAGAATTTGAAACACGAATAGCTGCTAGCATGAGTTTCTTAGAAGTAGATACCTTAGGGGTTGCGAAGCAACTCAAATCGGTTGATACGGGCAAGTCTTCAGGTCCAGATTGTATACCAATTAGGTTCCTTTCAGATTACGCTGATACAATAGCTCCCTACCTAGCAATCATATACAACCGCTCGCTCACCGATAGCTCTGTACCTACAGATTGGAAAATTGCGCAGGTCGCACAGTTTTTAAGAAGGGTAGTAGGAGTAATCCATCGAACTACAGACCTATATCATTGACGTCGGTTTGCAGTAGGGTTTTGGAGCATATATTGTATTCAAACATTATGAATCACCTCGAAGAGAACGATCTAGTGATTCGTAATCAGCATGGTTTCAGAAAACATCGTTCTTGTGCAACGCAGCTAGCTCTTTATTCGCACGAAGTAATGGCCGCTATCGACAGGGGATCTCAAGTTGATTCCGTATTCCTAGATTTCCGGAAAGTTTTTGACACCGTTCCTCACAAGCGACTTCTAATCAAGCTGCGGGCCTATGGGGTATCGTCTCAGTTGTGCGAGTGGATTCGTGATTTCCTGTCAGGAAGGTCGCAGTTCGTAGTAATAGACGGCAAATCATCGAGTAAAATTGAAGTGATATCAAGTGTTCCCCAGGGAAGCGTCCTGGGACCTCTGCTGTTCCTGATCTACACTCCTGGAAATTGAAATAAGAACACCGTGAATTCATTGTCCCAGGAAGGGGAAACTTTATTGACACATTCCTGGGGTCAGATACATCACATGATCACACTGACAGAACCACAGGCACATAGACACAGGCAACAGAGCATGCACAATGTCGGCACTAGTACAGTGTATATCCACCTTCCGCAGCAATGCAGGCTGCTATTCTCCCATGGAGACGATCGTAGAGATGCTGGATGTAGTCCTGTGGAACGGCTTGCCATGCCATTTCCACCTGGCGCCTCAGTTTGGCCAGCGTTCGTGCTGGACGTGCAACCCGTTTGAGACGACGCTTCATCCAGTCCCAAACATGCTCAATGGGGGACAGATCCGGAGATCTTGCTGGCCAGGGTAGTTGACTTACACCTTCTAGAGCACGTTGGGTGGCACGGGATACATGCGGAAGTGCATTGTCCTGTTGGAACAGCAAGTTCCCTTGCCGGTCTAGGAATGGTAGAACGATGGGTTCGATGACGGTTTGGATGTACCGTGCACTATTCAGTGTCCCCTCGACGATCACCAGCGGTGTACGGCCAATGTAGGAGATCGCTCCCCACACCATGATGCCGGGTGTTGGCCCTGTGTGCCTCGGTCGTATGCAGTCCTGATTGTGGCGCTCACCTGCACGGCGCCAAACACGCATACGACCATCAATGGCACCAAGGCAGAAGCGACTCTCATTGCTGAAGACGACACGTCTCCATTCGTCCCTCCATTCACGCCTGTCGCGACACCACTGGAGGCAGGCTGCACGATGTTGGGGCGTGAGCGGAAGACGGCCTAACGGTGTGCGGGACCGTAGCCCAGCTTCATGGAGACGGTTGCGAATGGTCCTCGCCGATACCCCAGGAGCAACAGTGTCCCTAATTTTCTGGGAAGTGGCGGTGCGGTCCCCTACGGCACTGCGTAGGATCCTACGGTCTTGGCGTGCATCCGTGCGTCGCTGCGGTCCGGTCCCAGGTCGACGGGCACGTGCACCTTCCGCCGACCACTGGCGACAACATCGATGTACTGTGGAGACCTCACGCCCCACGTGTTGAGCAATTCGGCGGTACGTCCACCCGGCCTCCCGCATGCACACTATACGCCCTCGCTCAAAGTCCGTCAACTGCACATACGGTTCACGTCCACGCTGTCGCGGCATGCTACCAGTGTTAAAGACTGCGATGGAGCTCCGTATGCCACGGCAAACTGGCTGACACTGACGGCGGCGGTGCACAAATGCTGCGCAGCTAGCGCCATTCGACGGCCAACACCGCGGTTCCTGGTGTGTCCGCTGTGCCGTGCGTGTGATCATTGCTTGTACAGCCCTCTCGCAGTGTCTGGAGCAAGTATGGTGGGTCTGACACACCGGTGTCAATGTGTTCTTTTTTCCATTTCCAGGAGTGTATATAAATGACCTGGGTGACAATCTGAGCAGTTCTCTTAGGTTGTTCGCAGATGATGCTGTAATTTACCGTCTAGTAAGGTCATCCGAAGACCAGTATCAGTTGCAAAGCGGTTTAGAAAAGATTGCTGTATGGTGTGGCAGGTGGCAGTTGACGCTAAATAATGAAAAGTGTGAGGTGATCCACATGAGTTCCAAAAGAAATCCGTTGGAATGCGATTACTCGATAAATAGTACAATTCTCAAGGCTGTCAATTCAACTAAGAACCTGGGTGTTAAAATTACGAACAACTTCAGTTGGAAAGACCACATAGATAATATTGTGGGGAAGGCGAGCCAAAGGTTGCGTTTCATTGGCAGGACACTTAGAAGATGCAACAAGTCCACTAAAGAAACAGCTTACACTACACTCGTTTGTCCTTTGTTAGAATATTGCTGTGCGGTGTGGGATCCTTACCAGGTGGGATTGACAGAGGACATCGAAAGGGTGGAAAAAAGGGCAGCTCGTTTTGTATTATCACGTAATAGGGAAGAGAGTGTGGCAGATATGATACGCGAGTTGGGATGGAAGTCATTAAAGCAAAGACTTTTTCGTCGCGGCGAGATCTATTTACGAAATTTCAGTCACCAACTTTCTCTTCCGAATGCGAAAATATTTTGTTGAGCCCAACCTACATAGGTAGGAATGAACATCAAAATAAAATAAGAGAAATCAGAGCTCGAACAGAAAGGTTTAGGTGTTCGTTTTTCCCGCGCGCTGTTCGGGAGTGGAATGGTAGAGAAATAGTATGATTGTGGTTCGATGAACCCTCTGCCGAGCACTTAAATGTGAATTGCAGAGTAATCATGTAGATGTAGATGTAGATGTAGAAAACCATATGGTCCCACGTGCTGATCTCCTGCACCACAGCTTCTAAGCTTCATAAGCCATGTACATACATGCGGGTAAGGCAGACTTAAACCCTGACAACCAAGAGGGCGGTAGCAATCCAAACAGCTCGCCAAACCAAATGCGCCACTGCAAACACTAGACACGAAGCGAAAGCACTCTGACTGGCACGCTTTTCGAAGGGCCGGACATAACTATGGGTCAGTACTGTAGTGTCGCAGAATAGTAAAGAGTTGGAAACGTGGAATATTGTCAAAGTTTCGTTGCCTATGCCAAGAGCCAGAGGCAGTAGGTTAGCCAAGAGGTAAGAGGATTGCACATGTATCGGAATGTGCTGTCACACAGGGGCAATGGCCTGGTTACATACAACAGGCGAAAGAGAATTGCTTAGCACGTGGGTTTGTGTTAGACGGAGACTTTTGTAGAGTGCAAGACAGGGGTATAGAGTCAGCTGCACTGCATTTCATAACTTCGCGTAAGTCTGTCGTAACAACACGTAACTCTGTCACAAGAACACCTAAGGAGTGAGTACGACAGATAATTAGCAGTATAAGTGGAATGAATGCATTCATTACAAACGAGCATGACATCAGGACGTCGCTCGTGCTTCCTTTAAATACGCCAGCTTTGATAGCAACAAGGCACTCGCAGTTAGACTTGCAGTTAGATGTGTACTGGGTCGCTGCGTAGCGCTCAGCTCAGTGATCGACATGTTAATCTTCATTAAGGAGATGTTGCAGTAAGGGTGGCCCATCCAGCAGCAGATGTGAGGGAACAGTACCAGATCTGGTCCTCTCTGCTGCCACTGTCAATCATCAACACAGGATTAGCAGACATCGCGGCACACTCGCTCGCCGCCAATGCTGACCACATCAGTGAGCCATCGTCTAGATCGTGCTGGGCCTAGGCCCTGTGCATCCACTGTCACAACCGGGTGAGCCGATGACGCTGTGGGATTGCAGCCCGTTCCGCCCGTTCACTGCGGACGAGCCACCAGGAGGAGCAGGGTTGGAATAGAGTACACTCCGCACTACGAGAACGCTTCTCGTGCCGACAGCGCCAGGACTCCAACCCGGAGCCTCCTACGCGCAACGGCCTGCATCCGCCGTCACAGCCTGGCGCAGCCAGCCACACGCGGCCGAAGTAAGGGCATTTCACCGCTGCATCACGGCACACGGCGCTGCTTAGCAAGACTGGTGCGGCCCAGAGCTGGTGTCACCGCTACGAGTCAGCGAGGACTCGGGGAACGTCGTTGATACCACCAAGCTCAGCCAGGCTGTGTTACGAGGGCCACATTTTACTCGGCAGGAATAAAGGTGTCATGAATTAATAATGTTTCTTTGGTGTTTCTGACGCGTCCACAGTCATTTACTAGCATCCTGACAACTGGAGGGGTCACCGCTCGGCTTCCTGTCCACCGTAGGCGACCGGGACCTCTGGGGCGCCTACAGTACTCTCCTTTTTATTTGGGTGTAGTTTACACCTTTGAAACGTCCCAACTAAACGTTATGTGGCCCATATGTCAGACTAGAGACTTTTTTGTTCGAAATAATGCGAAGATGGATCCGTAAGACTATCCAATGTCGTCAGTATCAAAACCAGTGAGTGTTTCTAGTGGTTTCGTTGCGTTACCGCCCAGCAAAGTGGCGTAGTGGTAAGTCACTGGACGGTACTCAGACAACAGACCACTCACAAAGTCCAGTGAATGGCGTTAACAGCCTTAATGTGGACAACCCGCATTCGACTTCTTGTGAGCAACCCAGATTTTGCTGTGGCGGCAGGAACAGAGTTCAATCAAACTACTGAAACCAACAGACGAGCAAGTAGCTGATTTAGCATATAAGTCGCTGAAGTTAACGGCACCACCCTGCGATCACACATCACTCTTGCTCAGCTGTTGACACGTAGGGCGCAGTCTCCTGCAAAAAAAGGCTTCGAAATCCCTGCATTGTGCCAGAACTGCAGTGCGGTCTTGGCACAGCCGCGACCTGCCTGAAGGGAGAGAAATGAATTGCCCTCACGCCATGCACTGCGCCGCCGCCTATCTACAAATACAGTCGCGGCCAAGTTACGGGCGCCAGCCCGCAGGCGGGAGCGAACGCGTCTTCTTTTTCACTTTACGGCTGTCTGTAAACACGCGAATGCCGCAGAGCCGCGCGTTCCACTTAGCTCCGCACTGGGGAACCGAGACGCGCAATCTGTGGAATGTTCTCTGGGTGCGGAAGAATATTTTCACAGTCTTCATGCAAAATGCATGGAGTCTTCCCCACAAGTCGTACGATGGTAGCTAGTGAGAGGAGCAGTAAATCCGAGTAGCAGTACCGTGGCCGTCACTTAATTGAACCTTGACAGTCTCGCAAAAGAACTCGTAAGAGACAAGCTTCATGGTTTTGTAACTGAGTGAGCTGAACATTGTCGAAATGCACGCTGCCTTAAATCTCAAAACATTTATGGGGCATTTCTGCGCAGATTAGTCCTACCTAAAAACATGACAATCAAAGTTGGAACAGCGACAGATTCGTAGGTAGTATATCACAGCCGAAGGCTGATTTTATATTCTGATAGTTCATATGCGACTTGCGGTAGAGTTTCTGTCGGAATTTCCTCGACTGGTGATGTGTTCGGGATTTGTGCTGACCACTCCCCTCGTCATTCACGCACAGTTTCTGGGCTACCAACACTTGATGGGTTATGTGCAGCTTTAGCAGTCTGCAGCATTCGGATGTTTTTTGTGATTCTAATGTTAATATTACAAGCTATTTTTAAAAACGTTCCAAATGCGATAAACACTGAAGCGCCAAAGAAACATGCCTATTCAAAAACAGAGATATGTAAACGGGCAGAATAAAGCGCTGCGGTCTGTTACGCATATATAAGACAAGTGTCTGGCGCAGTTATTAGGTGGGTTACTGCTGCTACAGTGGCTGGTTATTATGATTTAAGTTAGTCTGAACGTGGTGCTATAATCGACGCACGATGGATGGGACACAGCATCTCCGAGATAGCGTGAATATCTAGAATCCGGTAAAACATCATATCTCCGACATCGCTGTGAGCGGAAAAAGATCCTGAAAGAACTGGACCAACGACGGCTGAAGAGAATCGTTCAACGTGACAGAAGCGCAACAGTTCCGAAAATTGCTACAGAGTTCAATGCTGAGCCTTCAACAAGTGTCACGGTGCTAACCATTCAAACAAACATCATCGATATGGACTTTTGGAGCCGAAGTCCCAAACGTGTACTCTTAATGACTGCACGACACAAAGCTTTACGCCTCGCCCGGGCCTGTCAACACCGACATTGGACTGTTGATGACTGGAAACATGTTGCTTGATCGGACGAGTCTCGTTTCAAACTGTATTGAACGGATGGACGTGTACAGGTATGGAGACAACCTCATGACTCCATGAATCCTGCATATCAGCAGAGGACTGTTCAAGCTGGTAGAGGCCCTGTAATTGTGTGGAGCGTGTGCAATTGAAGCGATATGGGACCCCTAATACGTCTAGATACGACTCTGACAGGAGACACATGTGTAGGCATCTTGTTTGATCATCTGCATCCGTTCATGTCCATTGTGCATTCCGACGGACTTAGGCAGTTCCAGAAGGACAATGCAACACGACACTCGTCCATAATTGAGTGGTTCCAGGAATACTTGAACACTTGCCAGAGTTTAAACACTTCCGCTGATCACAAACTCCCCATATATGAACATTATTGAGCATATCTGTGATGTCTTGTACGTGCTCTTCAGAACAGATCTGCACCCCTTGTACTCTTACGGATTTATGGATAGCCCTGGAGGATTCATGGCGTCCATCCCATCCAGCACTGCTTCAGACATTAGTCGAGTCCATAACACGTCGAGTTGCGCCACATCTGCGTGCTCGTGGGGGCCCTACGATATTAGGTAGGTGTACCAGTTTCTTTGGCTCTTCAGTGTATTTTTTACTATATACGGCAGAAAGGAAATTTCGCATACTGCAATGGTTGTCACTGCCCTGTTTCCCGAGCCATTTAGGTTTCGATATTCACCCTACACAGCATAAATATTCCAGTAATTGAGAAATATGGAGCTTGGATGTTAGAGGACGTCACCTAGACATTGGGAATTTCGTAGTGCATGAAGCCCACTACTCACCTTCGAATCCGTATTCGAAAACCTTTTCTTTCTAAGAATATATAAATGGACGAACTGGTTTCCTATGCAAAGGGTGACTAGAAGGATCCAGTAATCTGTACGTACCAAGTGAATCAAGTAATTATGTTACCAAGTTAATTGTTGTTACTCGTCGATTCGATTAACTTTCACGGTTCGTTTCATTAGACCAGTATAATGCTATTTAGACTGTAAGGACAATTCACTTATAAAGAAGCACTATGCCAAATAGTAAGCTTCATAAGTTCATCAGAAGACCAAAACCAATTGCAAAATAAAGATGATATCTGTATGTCTCTGGACATGGAAAAGTGGAGGTCATGCACATGAGTACAAAAAGAAATCTCTCGAATTTCGGTTACATATTTTGTATTAGGACTGTAGTTTGGTAGTTGTCACGAAGCAGACGCAATCAGTGCTTTTGGGCTGTATATGCCTGCCTGCGCCAGTAGTTAAGCAAGCTCCACGTTGCATTGTTACAAAATTTATTCAAGATGTCGGATCCAAGACGACATTGATAGATGTGGCAACATCACAATGACGTCATGACAGGAAGTTCAAATTTTGACGGAAAATTGGTCAATTGGGCTACTTCCACTAACCTGTCAAGAATCCACCACCTCCTTCTTGGAATTGGCTTGAAAAGGACTCAATCTGCTTTGGGCTGCTGGATAGGATGGACATGAGTCGTCATTTTGCTTGCATTGGTAACTCAAACAACTTGAGTTGTTACAGGCAGTAGCTCCATCCAATGTGTTCACCAATAGGTCCAACTGATCTAGTACACATTAACGCCACCAGAGGGCGCTATCATCATTCCCATGATATAACCCAAGATGGCGGTCATTGGAAGCAATGATAGGAAAAAGACTCTGTCTGTGTGCAGCTGCTGGAGAGGTAAAAGTGCACTTTATTGATTTGGAACAATTAATTCAGGGATGGATTTCACGTAGTTTAGTTATTATGTTGATACCAAACACTCGCCCTGATATGCTTGGAGTCGTAATAAATAGCCTACAGACCAGCAAACTGCTCGTAAATACCGAAATAATGCAGTACACTGATGTACAGACATGCAAACAACTCGTAAATTTTCAAAATAATGCATTTAAAACGCTCGGAAAACACGCTCACCAATTATTAACTGTCGAACTAATGCACTGCACAGTCTACAGACATGTTCACAAAAGAATGCAGTACACTGCTGCATAGACACGTTCACTACAGGTAAAACTGGCAAAATAATGTATTTACAACGAATTGCAAACACGCTCACAACGCTTAAACAGCCGAAATAATACAGTGTACAAACACTTATAGCGTGCAAAAACACTCTCAAACTATCGTTAGGCAAAATAGTGTATGTACAACGAATTGCAAACACGCTCACAACGCTTAAACAGCCGAAATAATACAGTGTACAAACACTTATAGCGTGCAAAAACACTCTCAAACTATCGTTAGGCAAAATAGTGTATGTACAACGAATTGCAAACACGCTCACAACGCTTAAACAGCCGAAATAATACAGTGTACAAACACTTATAGCGTGCAAAAACACTCTCAAACTATCGTTAAGGAATTCAGCCGTAAGGTATCAGCTATATGTTCAATACAGAGGTCCGAGGCAGAATGATGACTGGATGTGTAGGGCGCGCTCTCTGTCCCAGCCTGTCCCACATGCGAGACGCCTCTCGGTGAGACGCTGTCCCTCAGCTGCCATTGTGGCATTACGACATCTCCAGACCAGCAGCTGTAGGACACACAAAATTCCAGCCATTTTTCTCTTCTGTAAGACATGCTTCGACTTCTGTTTGTGTAATTGTTCTGTTTTTCCTGTCTGTGCTTAGACAGTACTCTCTTTCCATACAACGAGAATGCTCTTATGATTGACGGTATTTTCGCAAGCATGCACACACAAAATGTAGACTTTTAGCGATGAGAACATGAGTGAACATTTACCGATTCTGAGTTTTATGTTGAAGGCAGAAAAATACGATTTCTGGGAAGGGTAGCAGGTGATTGATGGCGTGCCTAGTTATGACCATCAGGACGAATGCATTCAATGTTATTCTGGGATATTTTTGTAAACAGGGCCTGTTAGTACAAGAATTTTTATAGAGACAAGCTGATACATCATGAAATTTCCTACAACAAAAGCGACTGTTAACTATTTCTGTGGCGCTTTACGATTTCTGGTAAGGGTTGATATGTAATGGATGGGCTGTCCTGTTAGGATCGCTAGGAAGAATGCATCCTGTGTTATTCTGGGTATTTTCGTAAACAGTTTCTGAAATAATTGCGAAAGATTTCTGTAGCGTGACCAGAGGGAGACCTCGCTCTTATTTAGATAGACATGGGATGTCATTATGACAGTGACAACCTTTTAGCTCTGCGTGGGAGGGTGGGACGCTAGGCTAACATTTCGTTCAGCAATTACGCCAGCGCTGGACCTGCAGGTGCAAAGGCGGTGTGTCAGCACAGCAGCCACAGTGGGCAGGTAAACATGTGTTCGCCCAGAGGCGCCTCACATGTGGGACAGTCTGGGACAGCGAGCGCGCCCTGCACGTCAGGGTATCAATCTGCCTCGGACCTCTGTAGGGAACAGATAGCTGATACATTGTGGCTAAATTCCTTAACGATAGTCAGAAAGAGTTTTTAGATGCAATGAGTGTTTGTGCACTGCATTATTTCGGCTGTTTAAGCGTTGTGAGCGTGTTTGCAATGCGTTATACGTACATTATTTTGCCAAATTTACCTGTTGTCAACGTGTCTATGCAGCAGTGTACTGCATTATTTTGTGAACATGTCTGTAGGCTGTGCATTGCATTAGTTCGACAGTTAATAATTAGTGAGCGTGTTTGCAGAGCGTTTTAAATGCATTAGTTTGGCAATTTACGAGTTGTTTGCGTGGGTGCACATCAGTGTACTGCATTATTTCGGTATTTACGAGCAGTTTGCAGATCTGTAGGCTATTTATTATGACCCCAAGCATGTCACGGTGAGTGTTTTGTATCAGCATAATAAATAAACTACGTGAAATCTATCCCTCATTTAATTGTTCCAACTGCCCACTGAAAATAAATAAAGAACACTTTTACCTCTCCTGCCGCTGGACACAGACGGAGTCCTTTTCCCGCCACTGTTTCCAAAGACCACCAGCTTTTATTTTATAATGGGAATGACGACAGCACCCTCTGGTGGCATTACTGTGTGTTAGGTCAGTTGGACCTATTGGTAAACTCGCTGGGTGGAGCTACTGCCTATAACAACTGAAATTGCTTAAATAAACAATGTATGCAAAATAATGTCTTACGTCCATCCTATCCAGCAGCCCAGCATAGACTGAGCCCTTTTCCCGCCAATTCCAACGAAGAAGTGGTGTTGGAACGACTTAGGTTAGTGGAGATAGTCACATTGAACTATCTTCCCTCCAAAATTTGGACTTCCCTCCATGACGTCGTTGCGACGTTGCCACATCTATCGCCGCTATCTTGAATCCGACATCTTTAGTAAATTAGGCAACAATGCAAAGTGGGGCCACACCATCCTTGCCTTAAAACTGCTTGCGCCAACCGTAGCCTTTCCAAGGGATCGTTGATGCTTGCTACCATACTGTGTCTCTGCTGTTGCTGAATCGAAACTGGTTTCAGAGTTTTGACTGTGTTACTATTTGTGGGGGAATTGAATATTTGGTAGAAATCAATATAATTTTAAGGGCCTTTAATCGTCTTTGGTTATGAGCTGTCCGTGGAGTTAGCTCAGTCTATTCCCTACAAGGAGTTGTAGCATAAGTCTATAAGTTTGTTATTTTGGAGGAAAATGGTTTTGATATTAAATTAAGGTTCAGAGCATAATATGACGTTGGCTTTTGGTTGTTAGGTCGGTTCGCGTCAGATATGTTAACGTCAACTTTGTTTCTTTAAATGGGATGCTATGGTTTGGTACTTATTTTCTGATAGCGCCTATCGAGACGAATCCAATGATTTCTAACAGTAAGGTCTTTGAAGGTCAGCGAATGTCAAAGAGGTGCATGAACGTGCATTTACAGAAGGTGTTCGAAGTGATGACAATTGGTATCAATGGAGTGTTGAAATCTTCTTATCATGAACTGAATGGTATTCCTTATCAATCCGGCACTTATCGAAGCACATGCTCTGAGAATTCTCTCTCGTATATCGTGCAAATAGTAAATATTCGCCGAATACAGCGTATCCATCTAACGTGCCACTGACATGTAAACACCATTCGATGATTTCGCAATACAACACTAATAGGAACGGTAAGACTAGTATCGTCGAATCAAGCGAATGTGAATGATGTATTCTTTCGAAGAACATGCTTCTCATTTGCGGAGAATGCCAAAGAAATTCAGTGAGAGCTATAAACTTATACGCTGAAAGATATCCTCAACATACTCGCCCAACACGTCGTTCACTTAAATATGTGTATGGTAAATTGAGAACAACTGTATCTTTAATGAATTGGAAATACATCCGGCAAAGGAAAGTTACTAACGAGGAAACGGAAATTGGTACTATTGCCACTGTGTTCGACATCCTTGTCTTAGTTCGCGTCAAATCGCAAGGGAATCTGGCATGGGCGGAGTAGTGTTGTTCGTGTTCTGCATCACCATAAATATCATTCTTACTATATCAATCTCCACCAAGAATTAACTGACACAGATTATATGTGTCGCATTGAATTATGCCGATGGGCTCAACTTCAGATTCACAGGGATGACACATTTATTAATTTGATTTTATTTACTGACGAGGATACATTCACGAACCATGGAAATGTTAATTTGCATAAGATACATTATTGGGCAACTGAAAATCCATGTTGGCTGCGGCAAGTTGCACACCACAAATCGTGGTCGGTGAATGTATGGTGTGGGAATCTGGAGGACAGAATTATAGGCCCCTATTTCATGTAAGGAAATCTTAATGGTAGGAAGTACACCACATTCCTGCAAGAAACATTAGGTCTATTATTGGAAGAAATACCTTTAGGATCAAGGATCAGAATGTGGTATAAATAAGATGGGTGTCCGGCACATTCTTCGCTGATGGCTAGAAATGAGTTGAAGAGACAATTCCCAAATTGTTGGATTGGACTCTGAGGAGATGTGTCGTGACCGGCTCCTTCGTCAGGCTTGACGTCTCTCGATTTTTTGTTGTGGGGATTCGTAAAAGACATTGTTTATAAAGACGTTCCAACTGCACCTGAAGATATGCGAGAGAGAATTGTCAGGGCATATGCTTCGATAAGTGCCGATGTGATAAGGAATACTACTCATTCCATGATAAAAAGATTGGAATTGCTGACTGCATTGATACCAATGGTCATCACTTCGAACACCTTCTGTAAAGGGACGTTCATGCCACAAACTGTAGCATCCCATTAAAAAAATTAAATTTTTTTTTAAAAATGTTGACCTTCATATTCCCGAAGCGACCCTACCTAGCAAATAAAACCAACGTCATATTATTGCCCCCATCGTCGCATCCACCTTTTGTCCCACAAACTTTTCCGTTCCTATCTTACTTTCAGAATTATTCTTGGTGGCATTAATTAGTGACTAATCCTGTACATTAAACTCTCTATAATTCTGTATATGTTTATTAATTAAAATTTAGTAATCTTCTCTTAAGTTAGGGTTCAGTGTTCATTTACGGGGGAGAGTGAAAGATATGTGGCTAATTTTATTCGTGATGAAAGGTTAACCTCTGGAATATGTTTATAGACACTCTGTTCATGACAGTTTATAATGCTTGTGTCCAAACGTCAGTTACTTGAATTATACAGTAAAGTATGGTCGCAGTGATAAGTTCTGAAAGTGGGTCTTGTACTAATATCATTATCATGTGTTTTAGATCAAGTTGTTGTTAGTCTACCTGTACTGCCTATGGCTTTGAATCGGAATGTGTGACCTAGTCAATTAAATAGCGTTTGCTGTTTGTGGCCTGCCAAGCTCAACAAGTCTATAAGCCATTTTAATTTATTGTAAATTCTTGAAGTAAGATGTATCGAGTAAATTTTAGTGATAGCTGTACATTTCAAGGAAGATTTAACTCTTTTAGTTAACTTTTTAAATAAATTAAAACGAAATGTTTGAAGTTAAATAATGATGCTATTGAATTTTGTTTCATGTCAGTTTTTAACGGGTTTTGGTACCCAAGATTAAATTAAACTTGTTTTTGTTGTGTTTTTTGCCGATCTTTGGCTGTATCTTAACTTTAAACTTTAATGGCAGTGAGGTCGGAACATTTTAATGGTATTCCTGCAAGAAACTGCAGTTGGAAATCAATGTGTGTATATGCTGTTACCAGTGATGGTTTGACGTGGTTTTCATAAATAAATAAATATTAATTATGTGCCTTCTCAAACCAGACTCAGTGCTTCCACATCAGCAGCCCTTTTCTTTTTTTTTGGTCATCAGTCTACTGACTGGTTTGATGCGGTCGGCCACGAATTCCTCTCCTGTGCTAACCTCTTCATCTCAGTGTAGCACTTGCAACCTACGTCCTCAATTATTTGCTGGATGTATTCCAATATCTGTCTTCCTCAACAGATTTTGCCCTCTACAGCTCCCTCTAGTACCACAGAAGTCATTCCCACATGTCTCAACAGATGTCCTGTTATCCTGTTCCTTCTCCTTAACAGTGTTTTCCACATATTCCTTTCCTATCCGATTCTGCTCAGAACCTCCTCACTACTTACCTTATCAGTCCACCTAATTTTCAACATTCGTCTGTAGCACCACATCTCAAATGCTTCTATTGTCTTCTGTTCGGGTTTTCCCACAGTCCATGTTTCACTATCATGTAATTCTGTACTCGAGACGTAGATTCTCAGAAATATCTTCCTCAAATTACGGCTGATATTTGAAATTAGTAGACTTCTCTTGGATAGGAATGCCCCTTTTGCCATTGCTAGTCTGCTTTTGACGTCCTCCTTGCTCCGTCCGTCATTGGTTATTTTACTGCTTAGGTAGCAGAATTCATTAACTTCATCTACTTCTTGACCATCAATCCTGATGTAAGTTTCTCGCTGTTCTCATTTCTACTACTTCTCATTACCTTCGTCGATTCACTCTCAATCCATACTCTGTACTCATTAGACTATTCATTTCGTTCAGCAGATCATGTAATTCTTCTTCACTTCCACTCAGGATAGAAATGTCATCAGCGAACTGTATCATTGATATCCTTTCATCTTGCATTTTAATTCCACTCTATAACCTTTATTTTATTTCCATCATTGCTTCCTCGATGTACAGATCCAACAGTAGGGGCGAAAGGCTACATCCTTGTCTTACGCCCTTTTTAATACGAGCACTTCGTTCTTGGTCGTCCACTCTTATTATTCCCTCTTGGCTGTTGTGCATATGGTATAGGAGCCGTCTCTCCCTATAGCTTACCCCTATTTTTCTCAGAATTTCGGACATCTTGTACCATTTTACATTGTCGAACGCTTTTTCCAGGTGACAAATCCTATAAACGTGTCTTGGTTTTTCTTTGGTATTGCTTCCATTATTATCCGCAACATTAGAATTGCCTCTCTCGTGCCTTTACCATTTCTAAAGCCAAACTGATCGGCATCTAGCGCATCCTCAATTTTCTTTTCCATTCTTCTGTATATTATTCTTCTCAGCAACTTGGATGCATGAGCTGTTAAGCTAATTGTGTTGTAATTCTTGCACTTGTCAGCTCTTAGCGTTTTTGGAATTGCATGGATGACACTTTTCTGAAAGTCAGACGGTAAGTCGCCAGAGTCGTACATTCTACACACCAACGTGAATAGTCGTTTTGTTGCCACTTCCCCCAATTATTTCAGAAATTTTGATGGAATGTTATCTATCCCTGCTGCTTAAGTCCTCTAAAGCTCTGTTAAACTCTGACTCTAGCGCTGGATACCCTATCTCTTCTAAATCGACTCCTGTTTCTTCTTATATCACATCAGACCAATCTTCCCCCTCATAGAGGCTTTCAATGTGTTCTTTCCATCTATCCGCTCTCTCCTCTGCATTTAACAGTAGAATTTCCGTGGCACTCATAATGTTATCACCCTTGCTTTTAATGTCCCCGAAGGTTGTTTTGACTTTCCTGTATACTGAGCCTGTGCTTCCGACAATCATTTCTTTTTCGATGTCTTCACATTTTTCCTGCAGCCATTTCGTCTTAGATTCCCTGCACTGCCTATTTATTTTATTTCTCAGCGACTTGTATTTCTCTATTCTTGAGTTTCCCAGAACATTTTTGTACTTCCTCCTTTCATCAATCAATTGAAGTATTTCTTCTGTTACCCATGGTTTCTTCGAAGTTACCTTCTTTGTACCTATGTTTTCTTTCCAAACTTCTGTGATGGCCCTTTTTAGTGATATCCATTCCTCTTCAACTGTACTGCCTACTGAGCTATTCCTTATTGCTGTATCTATAGCCCAAGAGAACTTCAACCGTATCTGATCATTCGTTAGTGATTCCGTATCCCACTTTTTTGCATATGGATTCTTCCTGATTATAACTTAATCTTCAACCTACTCTTGATCACTACGGTATTGTGATCTGAGTCTGTGTCTGCTCATGGGTACGCCTTACAATTGAATATCTGATTTCGGAATCTCTGTCTAACCATGAGGTAATCTAACTGAAATCTTCCCGTATCTCCAGGCCTTTTCCAAATATACCTCCTCCTCTTGTGATTATTGAGCAGGGTATTCGCTATTACTAGCTGAAACTTGTTACATATCTCAATTAGTCTTTCTCCTCTCTCATTCCTTTTCCCAATCCCATATTCTTCTGCAACCTTTTCTTCTTATCCTTCTCCTACAACTGCATTCCAGTCTCCCATGACTATTAGATTTTCATATCCCTTTACATACTGTATTACCCTTTTAATATTCTTATACACTTTCTCTGTCTCTTCGTGCCGGCCGGTGTGGCCGTGCGGTTCTAGGCGCTTCAGTCTGGAACAGCGTGACCGCTGCGGTCTCAGGTTCGAATCCTGCCTCAGGCAGGGATGTGTGTGATGTCCGTAGGTTAGTTAGGTTTAAGTAGTTCTAAGTTATAGGGTACTGATGACCTCAGAAGTTAAGTCCCATAGTGCTCAGAGCCATTTGAACCATTTATCTCTTCGTGTTGAGCTTGCGACGTCGGTATGTATACTTGAACTACCGGTGTCAGTGTTGGTTTGTTGTCTATTCTGGTAAGAACAACACTGTCACTGAACTGTTCACAGTAACACACGCTGTGCCCTACCTTCATATTCATAACGAATCCTACTCCCGTTATACAATTTTCTGCTGCTGATACTATCCTATACTCATCCAACCAGAAATCCTTGTCTTCTTTCCACTTCACTTCACTGACGCCTACTATGTCTAGATTGAACCTTGTGTATACCTTTTCAGATTTTCTAGTTTCCCTACCAAGTTAAAGCATCTGACATTCAACGCTCCGACTCGTAGAACGTTATCCTTCCGTTGATTATTCAGTCTTTTTCTTATGATAACCTACCCCTTGGCAGTCCCCTCCTGGAGATCCGAATGGGGGACTATATCGGAATTTATTGCCAATGGAGAGATCATCATGACACTTCTTCAATTGCAGGCCACATGTCCTCAGGGTACACGTTACGTGTCTTTAATGCAGTAGTTTCTATAGCCTTCTGCATCCTCATGCCGTTGATCATTGCTGATTCTTCCGCCTTTAGGGGCACTTTCTGATCGCAAGGACAAGAGAGTGCCCTGAACCTCTGTCCTCTCCACTACCCTCTTTGACAAGGCCGTTAGCAGAATGAGGAGTGGCTTCTTATGCCGGAAGTCTTCGGTCGCCAATGCTAATTATTAATCAAAATCTAAGCAGCGGCGGGATTCGAACCAGGGACCGAAGATGTTTTGGTTATGAATCAAAGACGTTACGACTTTTTTCTTCTTTTAATGTTGTCTTTAAATTTTTTTAACTGTCAAATTAATGAAGTGTTCAGACCTATTCCACTTCAGGCGTTGGCCCCTATTACCTATACTTCCCCCAAAACCTATCTAGCCTAAAAACAAAAACGAAGATAGTGCCACTATTGCCACTTTCACCCTAAAGCTAATTAGGACGCCACCACTTCAGGCTCCGCCCACGAACAAAAATTAAATATGCCTCTGAACATTTTATTAAAGAAGGAAAAGGGCAAATAAGGGGTAGAATACATATTACAATTTATTTGTTGTTCATTTTGTTCTTTTTTTCCTTTATTTTCCTAGGAGGTTTCCACAGGAGCCAGACGGCGGAATGTCCTGGTCGTCTTCTCCTTCAGCCAAGGTGAAACACCCTATAATTACTGTTGATGTCTCTCTCAGTCCATCATCTATAATATCTCAGTGTTTCTCACACCTGGTACACCCCAGTGGTCTGGAGGGCGCGTAAACAACCACCACAAGTAATTCGCAAACAGCGTACCATATGACTCTTTGCGCCGTAAAATCGTGTAGTTACTCGTTAAATAATGTCAGAAATCTAACAAACCTGGAACGCTCTCATTAATAAAAATGTGTCAATGCCATATCCTTAACTCACACAGTGGAGTTATGACGTGTAGCAGGGAAGTAAATGACCTCGGGATGGATCAATGTCGGCCTGAGTGGCCAAGCGGTTCTAGGCGCTACGATCTGGAACCGCGCGACCGCTACGGTCGCAGGTTCGAATCCTGCCTCGGGCATGGATGTGTGTGATGTCCGTAGGTTAGTTAGGTTTAAGTAGTTCTAAGTTCTAGGGGACTGATGACCTCAGAAGTTGTCCCATAGTGCTCAGAGCCGTTTGAACCATTTGACGGATGAGTTCGGTGGTCTCTACGAACTGAGGCGTCCGTCGCAGCAACAATGCCAAAATGCGCCGTGAGAGGATCCAGCAGTCGGCAGCCGTACCACAAATGAAAAGGTGTATGTCAGTGTCGACAGCGGGGCATCTGGGGCAGAGAAAATCCTCGGCAAGATGTATCACGTGTAAACGTTGTCGGGTGGGGAACTTTTAGTCGTTATCACGTACAACAGTTCCCTGACCATGGTGGGAAGGAAAGGCGAGTGTATGTCACTCCACACCCGCCTCCAGCCAACTGCCGGATGTCGGCGTTCAACCACATTAGCAGGCAGCGTCCGTTGAAAGTAGCGGTAGAAGTCCTTGGTTCTAGGATCCCGCGTGGTCGGCAAGACATCCAACAGATAACTCATGTCGACCAGATGGGTTCGAATGTGACACAGTGCTCTCGTGATAATTCCAACAGAAATCGGCGGACGGAGGGATTGAGCCACCACCTCCTGAATCAGTTTACCAGGGATAGTGTCCTTGTCCGAAGTACGTAGGCGATGCATCGTCCGCAGGAAGAGAGCGCGTCCCCTGTTGTGCACGTTTCTCATTCCATTGCTCCTTGCAAGTGTGGGCAACGTTAGCGTCTCGTAACAGTTCTTGCACACCCTACCCTCGCTGACGAAATGACCGAAGGCCGCCTGGAATTTGGCAGCTACCGAAGTGGCCATCGGGAGAACGTGTGTGAAAAGATTAAGTTTCGGAGCGAGGTAGACGTTGACAAAATGTACCCGCGTGATCAAGTCATGTGTTCGAAAGTTATAAAGACGAACTTGCGTACGGATCACATTAAGTAGTCCACGATACGTATCTGCTGCTGTACCTTGCACGTTCCCATGGAAGGTCACTCCCAAACACTGCATCGCCGGGACTTTGGTAATGAGCACTGAAGTACTCATGCAATCCTGTGCCCACATCCATGTAGTGCGACTTTCGCAGGTTGATACGGCTCCCGCCCACCTCTCCGTATTGCTGAAACCACGCGATCGCCATACATATACCTTACGCCGACCTCGCCAATAATACTACATCCGCATAGGCACAACATTTAAAATGCACATCGTGGAGGCGAATGCCCTCCAAATGCTGTGCAGGCTCGAGGGTGACGGCGAAGAGAAAGGCTGACAAGGAACATACTTGTCTCACTGAGCGTTCAGTAGTGAACGGTGGCGAGCGGTAGCCGTTGACCACAACTGTGGAAGGGGCTCCTTGGATGAGACGGAAACCACATCCATATTCTCTAAAACAGCCTGCAAGAAATGGTGCTCAACTCGGTCAAATGCGTGGTCTACGTCAACTGCCACGAGGGCACCTTCTAAGTGGCATGAAGACATGAGCGCCACCACATCTCTATAAGAGCTTAACGCCCTGTGTATATTACTGCAACCTCCCAGACATGTTTGGTCGCCATGAATGGCATCTTTGACAATAGCGAGGAAGGACGAACGAAGAATGCGGGCAAACAGCTTGCAATCCGAATTCAGTAACGTCAATGGCCGGAAGTCTTGTGGCCTCCGCTCCCCATTTGGGTTTGGCCCTCCAAAAATTCGGGTGGACGCCGAAGTCCGGATCCAGGTGTTCGCAGCACATCTGCCGCCAAACTTCCCCCATCAGGTCAAAAAATGTGAGATAAAATTCAAGCGGAAGATCATCAGGCCCGGGTGATGTGTTTCTCGCGCCCCGCGAGAGTGCCATGTGCATTTCTTACCACGTGACGGTCTCCAAGAATATGGCGCCGCCTTGCGCCCCACCCGATGATGGCAGGTCGTGCAGGACGTCCTCAAGGTCATTGTCACGCCGTTTATCTGCTAGATAGAGAGTGCGTTAATAATCTGTGGGGACACAGGAGATGCCGTTGTGTGTCTCTGCGCGTTGCCCGTGCGGAGAAATAACTGCTGTAATGATTCGTCTCTTACGGTGTCACCGTTCTCTGACGATGTGATAAAGAGAGGCACGTTCCTCTGGGATGAAATCTTGCAGTCTCGATAGAACCCGCGTGCCGTCCAATCTGTCATCCGTGATCTACAGATGCCGTGCCTGTGTCCGGTTGATGGCCATTTGGCGCTCTGGCGACGGTTGTTGCGACGCTAGTTCCCGCAAGACCGTGCAGTAAAACTCAGCGGTGGATATGAGCCAAAGCGCCCTGTCTCGTCCATATGCCATGAGCGTGCGTCGAAGAGCTGGTTTGGCGCAATATGTCCACCATCGTGTCTTGGAATCATAGGTATGACGCCGTCGCTCATATTTGTGCCCGGTATCAGTGACGGCTTCACTGCAAGCCTCTGCCCAGAGAATGTTAACGTTAAGAGTCCAAGGTCCTTTACTACGGCTCGTCTGTTGTCGTGGCATGCCTGATGGTCGGTGAATGCAGTGCCATAGCTCAGCACCAGCAGCTGCTGCCCGAAGACTTCGGGAGACTCAAATCCTGTCCAACCTACTGGCCGAGTGGCTGGTGAAGTGTCTATATCTGCGTCGGTCACCGTAGATTAGCGTCCACGTATCATGCTTGCAAAGCGAGATCTCTGACCATAGCATGAAAGGCTGGACATGGGACATGGTGAGAGATCTGAACCGCAGGGCGTAAGACCCATTTAAGTCCCCGCTCACCACCAGGTGCTCTGTAGCGCCTTGAAGCAATGGAGCTACCTCAGTGGAGTAATAGAGTGTTCGATCTCAATGCTTCGCAGTACCAGACGGGGCATACAGATTCACAAGGCGGACTGCGGCGATGGTGAGCGCAATGCCTATTGCTGATGGCAAAAATTGAATATCCGTTGGTTTCATGCCATCACGTAGCAGAATGGCTGTACCACTACCACCGTCGGAAGTTGGGTTGACGTAAGACGCGTATCCATAAACATCCAGGCGCATATCAGGCCGTACCTCTTGAAGAAACACGATATCAATGTCCGCGCCCGAATCATGCCCTTTAACAACTGAGTTTTGATCGTGGAACTAATGCCGTTGACATTGACTGTACCTATCGGATACACCTGGGTCATTTGATAGTACGATGACGTATGCTGTAGTCGTTTAAGCCAGTATGTGCCACGTCGTCCGTCCGACCGTACTTGTCACCCGCACCGTATATATTACACAGCTCTACAAAATAAAATTTTTTTTTCGTTGCCAGGGAAGTTTGAACGAAAATGGGATATTGTTATGACACTCATTCCGAGTATATTTGTACTTTTGCCACATTGGCTCTGGTTTTTGAGATATAGGTTATTTGTGGAAATGAGAGTTTCATGTGGATAATATCGACTGCAGGGTCCATATATGGTGTAATGTATTTGTTACCTGTTTTTTAATTAGTGATATTGTACTATCTTTATTAAACAATTGTGCTCAGGGAGTGCATATATGTGGTTGAGGATTACATCATGCAAACATCACACTGTCAGCATGTGTTCAGTCCTGTTGTGCGGTGCGTGTGTTGAAGATATTGAGGGTTGTGCAGATTTGAATTCGGCGGTACTCGACATTCATTTGTTGGCCGAGGTAATCCCCGCAACAGCCGATAGGTAGCGTTCAGTGTAAACAAGAAAAGTGGCGATGGTCGAAAGTCACACACATGTGCAGTGCAGCTTCAAGGGGGTAGAACCTTTTCATCGTGACGTAGCAAATAAGAGGTGAGTATTCATTTCACACAAAACAATTAATGATGTTTGTTGGATGTGATTGACATGCAAATACAAGAAAGATCTGCATAATATGTAGTATTTGTGCAATTTTGTTTTAGGAAAGCATGAGTTCTTCACGCCGTCTTTGCGTGAACCATCCAGATGAGTTCTGCTACATTTGTGGTGAATACGTTCTTCAAAAGAACAGGAAAAATATCACTCCTTTTGTGAAGGAAGCGTATCTGGCATATTTCGGAATTAAACTTGGAGATCAAGACAAGGCGTGGGCACCCCATAAAGTTTGTAAATGCTGTGTGGAGTGCTTACGGCAGTGGACAAAACGAAAAAGGAAAAGCTTAAACTTCGGAGTGCCTATGGTATGGCGAGAGCAGAAGAACCATACAGATGATTGCTATTTTTGCATTGTTAATGTGAAAGGTTTTAATAGGTTCAAAAAACGAAAGTGGGAATATCCCGATTTGGAGTCAGCAAGAAGACCGGTGGTGCACAGCAACGATGTTCCTGTACCAACCTTCACAACATTACCCACGCTAACATCATCAGATGACGAGGTGCACGGCGAGGAATGTACAAGTAGTGGTTCGGAATACGAAGGACGTGAGACACAACCCCAGCAGTTCGACCAGAAGGAGCTCAGTGACTTGATACGAGAACTCAATCTTTCAAAGCAAGCATCAGAACTCTTAGCATCCAGGCTTAAGGAAAAGAACTGTCTTCATCCAAGTGTTAAAATAACAGCTTACCGGACGAGAGAAGAAAACCTTCTTCCATACTTCAACCAAGAAGAGGTTATAGTGTATTGCAGCAATATACCTGGACTTTTACTTGAATTGGGGCTGCCGGAATATAGACCAGAGGACTGGCGTCTCTTCATAGACAGTTCCACTAGAAGTTTAAAATGTGTTCTCCTACTCAATGGCAATCGTTACGCATCTATTCCAATTGCCCACTCAACAAAACTTTGTGAAGCATATGCTAACATCAAGATGGTTCTGCAGAAAATTCAGTATAAGCAGCACCAGTGGTTGATTTGTGTTGATTTGAAAATGGTGAACTTCTTGCTTGGACAACAAAGTGGATACACAAAGCACCCATGTTTTATCTGCATGTGGAATAGTAGGGCAAAGCACGAACATTGGAAGCAGAAAACATGGCCTCCAAGGGAACATATGGCTGTTGGTGAAGCAAACATCATTAATGAACCTCTGGTTAGTAGGGACAAGATTGTTCTTCCACCATTACATATTAAGTTAGGACTAATGAAGCAATTCACCAAAGCTTTAGACAGAAATGGTAATTGCTTCACACACATCTGCAATACGTTCCCTGGACTCAGTAGTGAAAAACTTAAGGCAGGAATATTTGATGGTCCTCAAATTCGCAGGCTCATCAACGATACCAATTTTTCAAGTGTCATGACTGTCACTGAAGCATCGGCCTGGAACAGTTTTGTCGCTGTTGTAAAATGTTTTTTGGGCAATCACAAAGCTCCCAATTACGAGGAACTGGTCAAATACATGCTCACTAACTTTCAAAACTTAGGAGCTAACATGAGCATAAAATTGCACTTCCTTCACAGCCACTTGGATCGATTTCCTCGTAATCTAGGTGATTTCAGTGAGGAACAAGGAGAGCG
Organism: Schistocerca cancellata; assembly: GCF_023864275.1. NCBI lineage: Eukaryota > Metazoa > Arthropoda > Insecta > Orthoptera > Acrididae > Schistocerca > Schistocerca cancellata. Next base: position 279,021,267 of record NC_064628.1, read on the forward strand.
GTTCCATCAAGATATGAAAGGAATAGAGGAAAGATATAAAGGAAGATGGGACAGGCATCTGATGGCAGATTATTGCTGGAATCTGCAACGTGACTGTTCTGAAGAGACCTATAAAAGGAAAGCGTGCAGGAAGCGGTTCGTCATGGACGGAAAATGATATACTTATAGAGAAACATTTCAATTATGTTTTATACGTGGACAAATGCCTATCAGGTTTTCATAGAAGCTATTTATAAAGATTATTTTCTTTTTTCATTGTAGTTTGTAGCGCTCGAGTTCAGTATTAGCAATTTTTTCTAATTTTTTGAATAAATCATGCATTATCTCAAAAACTAGAGCCAAACTGCATAAATGGTTGCTATATTCGTCCTCAGCACCACTAACCCATCCTAAAGCTACTCAAATATCCTTGGCAAGAAAATGAGTGTTGACCAGTGTTATTGATCGGCTGAGACAAGATGTCCGTCCGACGATCCGCCGGCCGCGGGCATCTGGTTGTCGCTCGAGTCTGATACCATTCTTTCCATCTCCATCTCGGATGCCCAGTCACCACGCTGGAGGTATGGTACGTTAGGCGACGCATGACGTTCATCCGATATCTTAGTCGCAAAATCACGAGGGGGCTCGTCGGTGAGCTGAGCTTCGTAACCTTGCTTTGTCCTTGGGCGGACGTTGCCAGTAGCGAACCAGGAACGGTTGGTGTGAGGTCCACAGCCCTGGCCGCAGATGGATTTTCTTCATCCTCCTGCACATGTCACCAATCATTTCCTGCAGACAGCCTCCTCTTCTTTCGTCGCTTGGGCGACTTGTGCTTGCGGGAATGCGTATCCACTTCCTGTGGATCACGACAAACAGTAGGCACCTCCCCCATCTCCGTGTCCGAGCTCGAATCGATTTGCTGATGCACTCCTTCCTCACACGGCTGGAGTACAGACGTGGTCGCTGCTGGCGAGCACGGCGACGGTTCCGAAATGGTTCAAATGGCTCTGAGCACTATGGGACTTAACAACGGAGGTCATCAGTCACCAAGAACTTAGAACTACTTAAACCTAACTAACCTAAGGACATCACACACATGCATGCCCGAGGCAGGATTCGAACCTGAGACCGTAGCAGTCGCGCGGTTCCGGACTGAAGCGACTAGTGTTCCAATGGAGGCTGCGTCGTCGTGGGCGCGGAAACCGGGCCCGCGGGGGTCGGAAACTGGAACGGAACAACATCTGCGTCCGAAATGTTCCTCGCTGCCTCATCGTATGTAATAGGCAGCGTTGTCGGTTGCGATGTAGGTGTCGTGTCTGCACGTGGCATCTAGACGAGGCGTTGCTGAAGGCATTCAGAGAGTACATGCCCTTCCTGCCCGCACCCTAAACAAGTCCGCGGTTGACCGTCATTAATGACGATCGCTCGAGAGCCACCAGAGGTCACGTATGAAGGGATGTTTTTATGCACTTCGATTAGCACCTGACGCACTCCATTCTTCCACGTGACTTAGTACTTCCCCGTAAGGCCGCAGCGAGTTCACGACAAGCGTGGCAGGACGTTGAAACGGCAGCTCGAAGATTCGTATGTTTCGAACGCCGAGTCCTGCATGGTCGACAGTCACTACACCCAAGTGCCGGCCGGGGTGGCCGAGCGATTCTAGGCGCTACAGTTTGGAACCGTGTGACCGCTACGGTCACAGGTTCGAATCCTGCCTCGCGCATGGATGTGTGTGATGTCCTTAGGTTAGTTAGGTTTAAGTAGTTCTAAGTTCTAGGGGACTGATGACCTCAGATGTAAAGTCCCATGGTGCTCAGAGCCATTTGAACCATTTTTGAACTACACCCAAGTTGCCGTCCGAGTGGTGGAAACGAAATCCATCGGTGGAACGCTGAAGAAGTCGTTCGCACGCTGCTTCATCGACAAGTTTCAAGTAAACTGTGCTGGAGACGATCGAAAGATGTATACCGATAAGTTCCTGTGGATCGACGTGGACTACTTCACGCAGGCAATTCTCTACTTTGTATGCCTTAGGTCGTGCTTACTGAGCCTCGAACGTTACTTTGACCGTTGGCCTTTGTAGTCTGGTCCCTTCAACCCACAACAAACCAATCGTCGTTAGTTTAATCGTAGCCTTTCTGTAAGAAAGCGCCATCGTCGTTCGAGGTGGTCTGTTTACTCTGCAGTACCACTACCAGCGAGAGTAAACAACTGCCCGCTTGCGTTGCTCCGCACAGAGCCCCGCGCACATCCGCTTCAGAACACGACTGAGAGCCGATGTGACTAGACCATGGGTCTATGCCTATGCCGTGCAATTGTCCTTTCAATTCGAAATTGGGGACCCCCTGGAAATTTGCCTGGTATAGGTAGAAAAAAACTATGACTCGGTGATTGTCCCCATCTGAAACAGCCAGCTCTACACCTGGGAACGAAAAGAGCAAGAAGAAAATAATATTGCTTTCAATAGCTGTACTCGTGCATTCCAGGTGTAGAAGTCATTGAGTATAGTCTGTACACGCATACACAAAATTCATTTTTGCATAGACTACGCTTTCCTTTTATTTGGGTCCCAAAAATAAATTAAAGGTAGTTCCCATTTCCGAGTTCTGACAACGATAAACAGGAGGGTAGCCTTGGTTGAAACCTAAACGCCAGAATTGGAAATCATCTCGTCTGCCCCTCCTAATACATGCAGTTGGGACTGCCTGTGTCCCACTATTTGGATGAAAGATTGTGCACTCTACAAATTGGTCATTACTGTAAGAATCTGCTACAGCTACAGAAAGAAAGGATGTCTAAAAGAAAAAGAAAATTGTAATAAAAATAAAGAGAGCAATACTTTCACAATGAACTTGATTTGCATTAAAACGAATTTTCTTATTATTTATTACTTTCTTGTTATCTAACAACAGACATTGTGTGCAGAGTATCTCGATGTTTTTAGTAGTTAGTAGTATCGCCAGTGACGAAAACGGGAAGCTCTACAGTGCACTGTGTCGCGTATTGGATTCACTGCATCGCTTTTATCCCTGGTTTGTGGCGTTCGGAGCTGTAGATAGGCCGTTGTGTGTACATTGATCGACGCGCGGGCACGACGCTTCGGCGACTCACACCCCTTCTCCAGCCTCCACCACCGCCAGTCTCCGCTCCCTCCCACCCCGCCGCCCCACACACACTTACGTACACACACACACACACACACACACACACACACACACACAGGAACAACTGTGCGATGTCATCGCACGCAACGTGGAGCACTACAAATGTACACTCCGAGGCAGCGCCGTGGGTCGCGCGCCGGTGCTGTCTGCGGCAGCCTCGCCTCACGAAGGGCGCATCTGGATTACGAGCAGTCCTTGGCTGGAGCCGTCTTTCAATAGTTGCACTCAATCATTGTCACTCGTGGGCTTCATTTAGAAATAATAAACGGCATTAGAAAGATTTACATCTTTCGGACACGTCCAGGTTCGTTAAATCGTCAACAGTTTTAAACATAGTCTATACCAATATTCCGTATTTGTAACCAGGACACTAGTGGCATGTGAATATAAAATCACGTAATTTTACCTGTTTGCCTATACATTACAGCAGGAAGAATACGTGATGATTTGAAAATGTGCGGGGTACGTAATTCAGTAACCACATCTGACAACTCGTGCAAGAAATTTAACTCTAACTCGACTGGTCTTTGAATGGAATTCCACGCTGCTTCAGCTCTATGTCACAGTTAATGACTCGTAGTGGCTGGCCAGTGGTGGCGTGGCAGTCTCGCTGTGGCCCATGCCAATACGTATTCAGTGGATGAGAAATCTGGAAAACGTGCTGGCTAAGGGAGCAGTCGAACAACTCTTTCTAGGGGGGGTCAGAACAGCATAGGCAGCGTGCGGTCCTATGTTATCTTGATGAAACACATAGCTGTGACCTTGTAGACTGGGCATATGCACAGGCCTCAGCAGATCGTAAGTACAGTGCCTGCTGTCGTAATGATCTTCTATGTTAGTCGGAGGTGGTGTGTTTATGTATACCCCACACCATCACGCCAGGTGCTCGGCTTTCATGACGATGACAAATAACAGTCTGAGAACGTTTGTTTTCGTCAGAGCCGTAACAAAGGCACACATGCGTCGTGACACTGTACGCAGAACCGGGATCGTGTTAAATGTCGACGCTGTGGCATTCCTGTGTCCAGAGTCGTTGCGCCTCTCTCTCCTGCCACGTCAAGGGCAGCCGCAATAATGCTCGTCAGTCGGCGGTGCAACACACTTGACTCATCACAAAGGAGCCCACTTCCTCGCTCAAGCTACGTGACGTGCATCTGCGATCCTCGAAGGCTCAGTCAAAATTACCCTACTGGCCATTAAAATTGCTACACCAAGAAGATATGCAGATGATAAACGGGTATTCATTGGACAAATATATTATACTAGAACCGACATGTGATTACATTTTCACGCAGTTTGGGTGCACAGATCCTGAAAAATCAGTACCCAGAACAACCACCTCTGGCCGTAATAACGGCCTTGACACGCCTGGGCATTGAGTCAAACAGAGATTGGATGGGGTGTACAGGTACAGCTGCCCATGCAGCTTCGACACGATGCCACAGTTCATCAAAAGTAGTGACTGGCATATTGTGGCGAGCCAGTTGCTCGCCCACCATTGGCAAGACGTTCTCAATTGGTGAGAGATCTGGAGAACGTGCTGGCCAGGGCAGCAGTCGAACATTTTCTGTATCCAGAAAGGCCCGCACAGGACTTGCTACATGCAGTCGTGTATTATCCTGCTGAAATGTAAGGTTTCGCAGGAATCGAATGAAGGGTACAGCCACGGGTCGTGACACATCTGAAATGTAACGTCCACTGTTCAAAGTGCCGTCAGTGCGAACAAAGGTGACCGAGACTTGTAACCAAGGGCACCCCATACCATCACGCCGGGTGATACGCCAGTATGGCGATGACGAATACACGCTTCCAATGTGCGTTCACCGCGATGTCACCAAACACGGATGCGACCATCATGATGCTGTAAACATAACCTGAATTCATCCGACAAAATGACGTTTTGCCATTCATGCACCCAGGTTCGTCGTTGAGTACACCACCGCAGGCACTCCTTTTTGTGATGCAGCGTGAAGGGTAACCGCAGCCATGGTCTCCGAGCTGACTCAGATTTCGAGACGTGGTTGCACGATCCTTTGCAGCCATGCGGATAAGATGCCTGTCATCTCTCGAGGCCGTTGGAATCCAGCACAGCGTTCCGTATTACCCTCCTCAACCCACTGATTCCATATTCTGCTAACAGTCGTTGGATCTCGACCAGCGAGAGCAGCAATGTCGCGATACGATAAACCGCAATCGCGATAGGCTACAATCCGACCTTTATCAAAGTCGGAAACGTAATGGTACGCATTTCTCCTCCTTACACGAGGCATCACAACAAAGTTTCACTAGGCAACGCCGGTCAACTGCTGTTTGTGTATGAGAAATGGGTTGGAAACTTTCCTCACATCAGCACGTTGCAGGTGTCGCCACCGGCAACAACCTTGTGTGAATGCTCTGAAAAGCTAATCTTTTGCATTTCACAGCATCTTCTTCCTGTCGGTTACATTTCGCGTCTGTATCACGTCATGTTCGTGGTGTACCAATTATAATGGACTTTTTATGTGGACTGATAACATAAGAAATGAGGATTTTCTCCCCTGAATCGAAGAGGAAATGAATGTTTGGAAAACAATCACATTATGAAGGTACACAACGATAGGACATCTGATGAAGGTACACAATGATAGGACATATTTTAAGACATTAGGAAATGAGTTCCATTGTTGCAGCAGAGATTGGAATTTATCCAACAAATAATCGAAGCTATTGGGAGTAGATAATCACCGGGAGCTCTGGTCAGAAAATCGCTGACATCATCATCAGGATTCGTGATCCCAGATTCACTGATGCCAGTCTCCGGTGCTGAGGCAATGACATCATTCCCGGAATTTCCTCCCACTGCCTCCATCCCCTGTGGCCAATAGCACTATGTATGTGCTTCGACGTTATTGTGCTGTCTGACAATTGCGTCGAGACCGCTTCAGCACTAATTGCGTGTAAGCTTGGCTCCCTCATCCTTTGAATAACGTAATTTCTATAATTCGATTGTGGGTGAACTGTCATTTGCTCTCTATACCTTGTACAGTATGAAGTGCCACCAACAGCTTTAGCAGCGATCAGCTGGTAAAAAGAAGAATATCCGTAATTATTTATCTACCTCTAGTTGTTATTATATATGTGAGTTCTTCGCTGTACTTACGGCTTTGTTATTATTGTTACAGACGATGACACACAAAGGTTACTACCTGAACCACTGCAGCGGCAACAGCAGCAGTTACGTCCATAGGATTTCTTCCTAAAATTTCAAACCTAGTGTCATTCACCTAGTCAACGTCACAGCCGCAGCTGCAACTATAACAGCGCACCCACCTGCAGCTAAGGCCCACAAGATTACTGCTTTCCGCTGACATAACATGACAGTGAGCGAATTTAAATGCGTTAGAGTCTATCACCGGACTGTGAATTTGACATGATAACAGAAGTGGAAATCGCGCAATGTGTTGGGTCTATTCTTCAGAACTGCTGGTACAAGTGGAGCTGTACTTATGGTATGATGGAATATATAGAGAGGAAGATGACAGACGAGTAATAACAAGTCTCACAAAAATGGTTCAAATGGCTCTGAGCACTATGGGACTTAACTGCTGAGGTCATCAGTCCCCTAGAACTTAGAACTAGTTAAACCTAACTAACCTAAGGACATCACACACATCCATGCCCGAGGCAGGATTCGAACCTGCGACCGTAGCGGTCGCTCGGTTCCAGACTGTAGCGCCTAGAACCGCTCGGACACGCCGGCCGGCCACGTCTCACATTCCAACTGATATTTTCATGCCTCGTCGTAAGGTGTCTAAATTAGTAATGAACGGTGAGGTAACGCTAGAATTAACTTCATGGAATATGAATGTATATCTAAGACATTCAAGTTTTGATAAACTTAATGACCTGTCTGGCACATAGTAATTGCCACAGATAGATTGTACCATTGGCACCTATGTGCATTTGCACAGCAACAGCGTAAACACGGACCAAGTGGGGCAGTACATCGATGCCTGTATTCCCCTTTACCAAAGTGTGTAACTGCCGAACTTATTATGTTGCTGAGGCTGTGTTCACATAAGCTATCACAATGTATGTGTTTGCGCCTGTTGGACTAAATGCAATGCGAGCTGAGTCTGAGGCTAACAGAAGACAACTTGTGGCACTCTACATGCTGACCCGAAAGTAAAAGGAAATCACTCCCATCAAAACAACGTTATGTTTCTGGTGTTATTAGAGCTGACACAAAATTTTGTTTCAAGTATTCTTGTTTTTGAGCTCATGTTGTCACGAAACATCATACATGATAATAAATTAGACAATTTAAATTGCTAGATTGCGGAAAATGTGCAATGTTGTAGACTAATTTAAGGGATTTAGCCTTATACAATTCGTCACCTTCCCATGGAGGGGTTGTTGTTATTATTATTATTATTGCTGTTGAAATTCATATTTAATTTTTACTTACTTAATTAAATTGTAATGTTGTAAGACCACTAATACTGTATGAGTGATTCTATGGAATAAATGTAGATTAATCGAAAAATAAATTATTGCGTCATAAATTTTTTCTATCAGTTGCTAGTTATGTCAAGCTTCGTGGCAGTAAAGTTAACCTGAAAAATAAAGCTACTTCTTATTCCACAATAATTCCTTTTCTTATCTATAGTCTTACATAGACCATCTCCGTTAAATATTTACTAATACATTGTTCACAGATCATTACTTCTAGATAAATGTGCAGTTCAGTTTCTACGTTACACTCGTGGTCGTGCGGTAGCGTTCTTGCTTCCCACGCCCGGGGTCGCGGGTTCGATTTCCGGCGGGGTCAGTGATTTTCTCTGCCTCGTGATGACTGGGGTTGTGTGATGTCCTTAGGTTAGTTAGGTTTAAGTAGTTCTAAGTTCTAGGGGACTGATGACCATAGATGTTAAGTCCCATAGTGCTCAGAGCCATTTGAACCATTTTTTTTCTACGTTACATCTCTTCTCCGTGCTTTATCCAACAATGTCTACAACACATTTTGTTTGTGTGAGACACGTTAGAGTAATAGCTACTTGCTCATAGCTCACATTTCAAAGCGCTCTGTTATCCTGTGCAACCTGGGCTTTTCATATGCACACACGTGTGGAATGAAGACATCTCATGATCACTATACTACGAAATTTGTTTTAAGAGGTGGTACTGGACGTGATTCAGAACACGAAGCTGCATGCACCCTCACCTCTCGTACATTCCAGCATTTTTTTCTCTCTTGCGGTAAGTTATTTGCAAGATATTATGATTCATCGTTTCATATTGCACACTGTCACTTACTGGCGCTTCGTGGTGATCAGAGAGGGAATACAAGAGTGGAAAGTGTTCTCAGGAGTAGTCGTTGCAGCATTCGTATACTCCAGACAGCGCCACCGGCCATCCCATGGAGTCTCGTTGCGCGCGCGCGGGGGGTCGCGCGCGCGTGTGTGTGTGTGTGTGTGTGTGTGTGTGTGTGTGTGTGTGGGTGGGTGGGTGTGGGTGGGTGGGTTTTTTCTCCGTGGCGCGGTCCGAGCAGAGGCGACCATCCCAGAGCTGGGTAATCAGAGTAATGGCGAGCCGCCCGGCCGGCTGCGAAACCTTGACGCGACTTGGGGGTCGGGTCCGGCAGGACACCTGCGTGCAACGCATGCGGCAACCGCAGCGCCACGCAGCGGACCGCGACGCAACTGACCGTCCACTCCTCTGCGGCCACACTTCGTGCGATTGAGCGCGCCGTGTCTATTTGCAGAGTTACACAAAAAAGGCGAATCGCTGACTAGTTGCGCTATGCGGCCAACAGCCTTCACACTCTGCCGTTGGAGGAAGAGCCTCCCACTCTGCAGCAGAGTTGCACTTTGGACCTATTCTTGTTATTACACCATTTAAATCTATAAAAAATCTTTCCTTAAATTATAAGGTTAAGTCGACAAGTATCTGTGCAATACTCTTCTAATTTATTAAAGTCTTCTTCTTCTTTTGCTTGTGCTGTTTTTCCCGCGGATACGCAGGGTCGGCATGGTTAATCGGATGTGGCAATGTTAGTTGAAGGGGTGGCCGGATGCCCTTCCTGCCGCCACCCCGTACTCCCCCCCCCCCCCCCCCCCCCGGGAAGGAATTAGTTGAGTCCAACTGGTTGCGACTATTGCAATCCATAGAATAGTGCGAAAGTGTTCAGATGTCTGCGAGTTGTGGAACTGAGACGGGACGTGGGGACCAGCGCGGTATTCACCTAGAGGTACGTGGTAAACCACCTAAAAACCACATCCAGGCTGGCCGGCACACTGACCCTTGTCGTTAATCCGCCGGCGCGCCTACCCGAGTCCAGGAAGTAGCGCGTTAGCGCGCTCGACTAATCTGGCGGGTCTTCTAATTTATTAAAGTAACAGTCCAAAATTTACTATGATATCGTTTTTAGCGTTCCGAGTCCCAGTAGGTAAAAACCGAATTATTATAGGATCACTTTGTTGTGCATCTGTCGGTCTGTCTCTTCCTTTTTCAAGGGAATAGTAAATGTGCAAAAATGTAAGCTTCTAAATTCATGCAACCAAAAGAATGGCAATAAGTGCACGTATTTTGATGCTAGCAAATTAACTCATCAAAAACTGTCGGGTACTTATCACTGACCTAGAATCATGAAAATTGGCAAGAACCAAGGTAAGTAAGGGGGAAAAATCTGAAAATTATTAATTTGTAAGAGTATCACATTAAAATATATTTTTTTCTATTTGTTATCTGCTTGTCCATCTGTCCGTCTGTTAAGACCCCTTGTGCTCAGAAACGTGTAAAGGTATGAAGTTGATATTTATGTTCAATAGTAGAATCTAGGGTCCCTCGGCGGTGCAGAAAAATTTAAGCTGCAATCCAAAGGTACGGTCAAATATGTCCCATATTTTGATACAAACTCAGCCACCAAAGCCTATAGACTGAATATGTATATAGCCTACATAACAAATTTTGTAAAGAAGCCTCAGAGCGCGAATCCTACTCGCTCTTAACTGGTTTTTCTTTCTTTTTTTCTGTTTTTCCAGCTCAATACAGTTTCAGTATGGTTTTCAATGTTCTTGGTCCGTCGTTACACAAGCTTTCCAATACCCTCAGAAAAGAGATTGGCAGATGTGTCGCGCCGCTCTCTTCATCACTTCATCTGAGGGAACTCGACGACGTCTTAAAACATACTTAAGTGGACCAAAAAAATATAAATCCTGCAGAGTGGCATTAGCACAATGCGTAGGATGTCCGACAACTCGAGATACATATTGTTAGGAGTTTTAGCGGTGTCAATGATATTTCATAGACAGGAGTACTTTCTTCCATGAATTCGACACATATTTTTCTGCAGGGATCTACAGTGTATTATGGTAACAAGAAGGGCTAACTCAGCTGCAAATATGTGGACGATCTGATATGAATTCCGCCGCGCGGGATTAGCCGAGCGGTCTAGGGCACTGCAGTCATGGGCTGTACAGCAGGCCCCGGCGGAGGTTCGAATCCTCCCTCGGGCATGGGTGTGTGTGTTTGTCCTTAGGCTAATTTAGGTTAAGTAGTGTGCAAGCTTAGGGACTGATGACCTTAGCAGTTAAGTCCCATAAGATTTCACACATTTGATATGAATTCCATCAGTTCTGAGTCAGTGTTAAATTTTAAAATCTTTCTCTGTTTCTCTCTACCACTGGAGCTAATGTTTCAACTACATATGTTACCAGTGGTGTGATGATGATGAAACTGGGACAGTATTTCTTTATCTGCTGGAATAAAGGACCGGTTGAGAATGGAGAACTGCATTACTTATATTGCTTTGCTAACTCAATTCCAGTGCCTGTGTCAACTATGGGTGTCTGATCAGTAACCTAGATGACACTGTCGGGCTTTACATATGGCTAGAATTGCTTTGGATTCTATGACATGTCCGCTCTGCTATGGTACTTACTGAAACCTTGACGCATTGCCCGTTTGGGACATCTGAACGCATTTAATTCAGCATCTCTCTATCTACGTCTTTGCTTTGCCTTACAGTTGTTACATAGTTGTCCCATTTTCTTTGGAAGTTATCTACAGAGACAGTATACAATTGACGGTCCCTCCCATCATTAACTGGTCTACTAGATGTATCTACATCCAGACTGGAACCACAGTTTCTCTTTGTGACCTTAACAGGGACAAAATGTTTGTAGTTTCTCCTTGAGGTGTGACAGCTCTGACTCTTTGTCTAGTTTCACTGAACACATAAATCACTATATTTGTTTCAGTTGCTGTTTCTGCTTAGTTAATAACTGTTACTACAAGTCACTCGTACCACTGATACCCGTTTCAATGTGTGCACCTTCTGAGGCCCCCAATATTCCATATAGAATTTTGTACAATTTTTTTATGATTACACCATTAACATAGCACAGTAGTGCAGTGACACTACTTTGGATAGCTGTACCTTTGATATTATTCTAGAGCGTATACTGCTAAATTAGTCACTACATTTTTAATACTAGAACTGCTCTGTGTTGCCTACATGACTCTCTAATTATGCAGAACATAATCCACTCGATTCTCAGAAAACGAACATTTTGTGCATTGATAACTTCAAAATGATTTATAATCAATCTATGAGATTTTTTCATAATTAATATGCATTTATTATGGAATAATGAATGTAACAAAAATTAAAATGAGTTAGTAATTAATGAGAATAAGAGAAAAAATAGCTTCGTGATGCAGCTATTACTAACCAGCAGCCATACTCCCATAATTTATTGCAAAATAGAAAGTGTAGTTTTTATCAATCCTTTGTTCACACTTGCACATAACCCATTGGGTTTTATTTATCGTCAGCACATGGAAAGAAGAATCTACTAGACATCCAGCGATTCACAGATGGTCCCGTGTCCTTCATCATATCACATGTGTGGTTAGTGTGGTCTTCTTTTTGTTAAGGTTCTGCATGTAGCACTTGAGGACATGATCTGCCACCGTACCTGTTAAAGCAGATCAGAGACGATGGAACTGCAGCTTCATGGCTTTCCTTGCCACTGGTTGAGAGGTGACGTGAGCCCCCTCTCATATTTCTATCTTACTCTGAGTAATTCGATTTTCCTCTCTAATTGCATGCGGTGAAAAGTTGCTATTCCTTCACACTCGGACTTCCCACTCAGCGTCTCTCGTCACCCGGATGGTCCGGTGACAGGCGGGTTCTGCCGATCTTAAGAGGGCTAAGCCGACGGATGTGAGGGAGTTGAGTGGATGTTTTCCAGACGCCGTCATTGTCATAAGAGCTGGGACGACACGCCCACAGGGGCCTGATGGAGCGGCTGGGCTAGAGATTCCATTACTTCGCAGAAACTTAGTGAAAACACTTTCTGGCGGGCTACCAGCGAGGCGTGGGAATGACTTATGTTCCCAGGCAGTCTTGGTGGGAAAATTCCCGCCTTTTCTGCAAAATCATAACTGTGATTGGCTTGCTCAGGGGATAGCTTCGTAACGTAGAAAAATCGGCGCAGAAATTGGCGCCAAGTATCTCCATTGGTGGAATAGGAGTGCGTCGGCAATAGAGTGGAATTTTCCTCCAGTTTTCGAGTTTGCTGATTGGAACGTTTAACCACGACTACTAACGTAGGGGCGGGAATGTTCTGTGTTCAGTTTGTATGGGTGCTCTTGAGAGAGTCGGATCTCGCCTTTTGGTTGGAGTAGGTTACAAGACTGAGCTCTCACTTCGTCTTCCGTTGGCTGTCTAATATACTTTCATTTAATTGTAACTGTTTGCCGGAGTTGCTGAAGTTTCGACTTAAACGTAACATTTCAAGTACAGTTGGCAATTGAGCGTTCTGCGTACAAGCACCCTATGTGGTCTGTCTTGAGCAGTTTTAGCTAAAGAGGACTGTATCGGAGTTACTGTGTGACTTCACTTGTTAAAAATCAATCACTGTACCGTCAGTGATTGTGTGGCGGGCCTTCTTCGTCTCCATCAGAGGCGCATTTGTATTGCTAGGAAGTGTTTAGTCTGGAATAACCAGACCAGGATAATTTGTTTCGGGCTACACTTGCGACATTATCATCACCATGACGGGACGTCGAAGCAACCAGCAATCGCCTCCGGTATGCCAGATCGTGTCCTTGCAATTAAGAAGACAGATTAGGGAATTTTGCTAGGTGACAATCAGCGCTCAGTAGAGCGCGCATGTTCTTTTCTAACTTTGTTCTGTCTTGGGTGTTCATCGTCTGAGTTCTCACTACTGTAGCAGCAATTAGTGTTGGGTTGGCTGGGTGTCTCTCTTAAGATTTGAGTTGCAAAGCCGGCCGGAGTCGCCGAGCGGTTCTAGGCGCTACAGTGTGGAACCGCGCGACCGCTACGGTCGCAGGTTCGAATCCTGCCTCGGGCGTGGATGTGTGTGATGTCCTTAGGTTAGTTAGGTTTAAGTAGTTCTAAGTTCTAGGGGACTGATGACGCTAGAAGTTAAGTCCCATTGTGCTCAGAGCCATTTGAACCACTTTTTGTGTTGCAAGGAATTGGCTCCACATACCACTTGGTCATTAATGTCTCAATCTAGTTTATGAACAACCTCACCTTCACAGCATTTATTTGAGTATCCAGTTTGATGTATTGTAAATGTTTCATGTGTTTTGTTTATTATTTTGAGTTTAGTCATAATAAATCGAATTGTTATTTTGGACAGAACTTTCATTTTGTTAATTGGTAGAGCAACCCTTTCATTTCTCACTACGTTAATGAAACTTTCCTTTATCTAATTAATTTCTATCAAATTAAATTATTGCAGGTGCCAAACTCTTTTCTACTCCACTTGTAGGGTCGATGACAGTCAGTTCGCGTTTCTTCTTAATCCATGTGCAACAGCAAAAGTCGGAGTTAGAAAAGGGGGGGGGGGGCTTAGAGCATCATTTCCATATGATGATTCTAGAAGAATATAGTGTTAAATACAGTGATATCCCCGGCACCTCGCTCGGTTGTGCTTATGCACTGTTCTTTCCGTGATGGCAATTTTGTGTTCCTCTTTTTTTTTGTCAATCCATCCTCGAAGATAATAATTAAAAGATGGTACATTTTTTTAGCTTTTTGTAGACGATGAGGTCTTTAGAGACGGAGCACATGGTAGAACCACAGAAATAAATCGATCGTCCACTTTCACAGGAACCAGAACTCAACTTAAGCACTTTAGGGAATTCACTGGAAACCTAAATCCTATACCTTTCACAAATCACTTACCTCACCAAAAATCTTCGTTACTCGAACTACTGCAATACAGCGAGCGCCACTACTGCCAGCTAAATAAAAGATTCAAACTACGGAAGGCACTAACTACTGATAGGCATAGTTAGCAAATGAAAGATTTTAATAGAGAACAAACAATGTATTTACCTTAATAGTCATAATATATATAGCAGTTCATGACATCCAGTATTACAAATTTCAAAACTCCGCCATCTCTCTCCTCACATCCACCACTGCTGGCGGCTGACCTCCAACTGCGCAACGCTACGCGCTGTTAACATCCAGCTGCCCAACACTACAATGGCAGACAACAATGCAAACTAGCCACAGGCTGCACACAGCACAGCCAGTGATTTTCATACAGAGCACTACGTAACGTTGCCAATAAGAAAACATAAACAGCCTACTTACAACTGGAAACCTAAATATGGGTGGGTGAATGGGGATTTGAAGTGCTGTCCTCCTGAATTGGATACCAGTGTGCTAACTACTGCCTTAGGGACCTGGCTCAGTACTTCATCTATGTGTTTTTGTGATCCGCCACTGCAAGGCGGCTTCCTACCTTTCTGTCATTGTAGTGTATTGCATGGAACTAGGGACCTGGAAACGATGGAGAGGCTCCGTCCCCGTCGTAGCCCTCAGTGGTTCACAACCTCACAACAGGCTACAGCAGTCCACTCACGCCCCCACCCCCACCCCAGCCCCCGCAACCCCATACAGGGAGCGCACGGCTAACCGGGTGGGCTCAGTCACTCGTAGTAACTGCAGGTCTTCTTTCCTCCTGCCATATTTCTAATTCCTTCGAAGAAAATGTCTTTTTTTATTTCGTTTAGTTTACGACATAGCCTTTCTTCTTTCAGTGTGACGGGATGTGATTCTAGCAGAAATTACTGTTGTCATCTGCACATAACTGAGAAATTTTTTGAATAACCTAAACCCTGACTTGTGCTCCTTCGTTACGATTTAATTTCCCTATGGTCAATATAATATATAAATTATTATTATACACCAGCGAACCTAAGTTTGGAACTGAGTTGCATGTTTTACTTTTAGGATTTGGAATATTCTGATGTTTCTGATGAATGTTTACCATACTTGTAGACAGTACATAACTAATTTCTGCTATTAACAAATAGTGATACCTCCTTCCGGGGTGTCTTTCACCGACTCACACCAGCCCAGAAGAAAGCCGGACAGACCCCATGCGGCGAGCGGTGGAGAAGTGGACAGTGGAGCCTTTCTGCAACCACACAGGGGGCAGCCGAGCGGACTCCCTCGCCTCGCTTAAGAGTGGACAAGTTGCGAAGAGCCTGGCGGACAATGAGAAGGGTGTAGAAAACTGATGACCCCCTGAAGACATTAGGATGGGACATCAAAAATGTACGCGCAAAAGCATGTGAGTTCTTCTGGACTGGCAGCAGTCGTTTTGCGTGCCTTCGAAAGCAGGAATGTGCCGACAATTCCAGCACTCCACTGTCAATGGGAGGTGCGTACACAAAGCGCGAAGAATTCGCACAGGCAAGCATGTGAAAGAAGTCTGCCTTTTTAAAAAGGCGTTTTCTGGGCAGTAAGGACATTGTACTTGAGGACAATATTATGGAAATGGAAGAGGCTGTAGATGAATATGAATTGGGAGATACGATACTGCACGAAGAGTTTAACAGATCACTGAAAGACCTGAGTCGAAACAAGGCCCCGGGAGTAGACAACATTCCATTGGAACTACTGACGGCATTGGGGGAGCCAGTCCTGACAAAACTCTACCATCTGGTGAGCAAGATGTATGAGACAGGCGAAATACCCTCAGACTTCAAGAAGAATATAATAATTCCAATTCCAAAGAAATCAGGTGTTGACAGATGAGAAAATTACCGAACAATCAGTTTCATAAGTCACGGATGCAAAATACTAACGCGAATTCTTTACAGACGAATGGAAAAACTGGTAGAAGCTGACCTCGGGGAAGATCAGTTTGGATTCCGTAGAAATGTTGGAACACGTGAGGCAATACTGACCCTACGACTTATCTCAGAAGCTAGATTAAGGAAAGGCAAACCTACGTTTCTAGCATTTGTAGACTTAGAGCAACCTTTGACAATGTTGGCTGGAATACTCTCTTTCAAATTCTGAAGGTGGCAGGGGTAAAATACAGGGAGCGAAAGGCTGTTTACAATTTGTACAGAAATCAGATGGCAGATATAAGAGTCGAGGGGCATGAAAGGGAAGCAGCGGTTGGGAAGGGAGTGAGATGGGGTTGTAGCCTCTCCCCGATGTTATTCAATCTGTATATTGAACAAGCAGTAAAGGAAAGAAAAGAAAAATTCGGAGTAGGTATTAAAGTCCATGGAGAACAAATAAAAGCTTTGAGGTTCGCCGATGATATAGTAGTTCTGTCAGAGACAGCAAATGACTTGGAAGAGCAGTTGAACAGAATGGACAGTGTGTTTAAAGGAGGATATAAGATGAACATCAACAAAATCAAAACGAGGATAATGAGATGTAATCGAATTAAGTCGGGTGATGCTGAGGGAATTAGATTAGGAAATGAGACACTTAAAGTAGTAAAGGAGTTCTGCTATTTGGGGAGCAAAATAACTGATGATGGTCGAAGTAGAGAAGATGTAAAATGTAGACTGGCAGTGGGAAGGAAAGCACTTCTGAAGAAGATAAATTTGTTAACATCGAGTATAGATTCAAGTGTCAGGAATTCGTTTCAGAAAGTATTTGTATGGAGTGTAGCCATGTATGGAAGTGAAACATGGACGATAAATAGTTTAGACAAGGAGAAAGTAGAAGCTTTCGAAATGTGGTGCTATAGAAGAATGCTGAAGTTTAGATGGGTAGATCACATAACTAATGAGGAGGTATTGAACAGGATTGGGGAGAAGAGGAGTTTTTGGGACAACTTGACAAGAAAAAGGGACCGGTTGGTAGGACATGTTCTGAGGCATCAAGGGATCACAAATTTAGCATTGCAGGGCACTGTGGAGGGTAAAAATCGTAGAGGGAGACCAAGAGATGAATACTCTAGGCAGATTCAGAAGGATATAGGTTGCAGTAAGTACTGGGAGATGAAGAAGCTTGCACAGGATAAAGTAGCATGGAGAGCTGCATCAAACCAGTCTCAGGACTGAAGACCACAGCAACAACAACAATAACGACATTTATTATAAATCATGGTCGCCAGCCGACTCAGAGAAGCATCCCAAACGAGAGTCTGTCCAGGCCTCACTCAGAGACAGTTGTTACAGAGAAGTGTTTTATGACTACTCTCACAACAACTTCGGAACCAGAAAAACATTATAAGTATTTGAAATCATAAGAAAGTCACACACCAGCTCATGCAATATAAGGAATTTCCACCCTGCATGAAACAGCGATGAGTCATTGGGCGGCAGTATAATTTTGGTCCGCCAATGACAGCGCTGAGAGCAGAAAAATTTCGAAATGTCGTTGGGCTAAGAGGAGGATGAGGAGTGACAAGACAGTCGAAGAGACAGCGCGGAAGCCAAAAGACGTGGGGTCTCTTCCAACCATCGGCGACATCCTCCTTCCGACGCCGTGATGTCGCTGCTCTGGCCACGCAACCCACAACGGGCAGACAACGCGGAGGTCGCACCTGGGCCTCGCCGCAAAGCCGCGGGTGGCGAGGGGTGCAGCCGACTCGCGCCGCACAGCTCCGAGCCGACGCGCCGCCTGCCGCCTGCCGCCGACACCACTGCAAGGCGGCCACGTGGGGCGATCTCATTGGTAAATTTAATGTTATGTGACGTCACAAACAAACTTTCCGAGTTCACAACAATTTTATTAATTTTACACCTGCTGAACTTTTATCTATCTCAGGTGTTACGCATTGTGATATATTACTTTACGGAAATGACTGAATTTGTTATTCATAAAAGTTAAAATAGATATATGTACGGAATAGCAGGGTTCCAGCGAAGAAATATAAAATAAATAAAATAAAAAATATTATTTAAATATTAATTATTCTATCTGTATGATGGTGATTGTGATTGTAATTGTAATAAATATTTGCTTATCTGGAACGTGGACGTTTAATTATTCGGTATCAGACGCTTGACAATGGCTTTCTCGTAAAGGCAATGTTACTCGTAGTTGACCATGAAATAAAACTGAAATAATCGGACTTCGTAAATAAATCGTTTCCAAAGACTGCTGCGGTAGGTGCGGACTCATAATCTAAATCTCAATATTTCAATAATTTGCCAGCCATGCCAATACGTCGTACAGAGGTGATTGTCTACTAAACATAAAAAAGTTACACAGTTAGTTAAATCAGATATATTCAATGAATAAGCCTACAGTTCATAATCCTACTTACTTTTATAAATATAAATTCTTTACAGAATCGAGTGCCTAGTCTGGTTGCAACTCGCAGTATTCTTCTATAACATGAAATATGGCGGTGTGCCAGACAATAGAATAAAATACGTGCTTCTCGCACCACTTCTACCAGAGCTCTCCCCTTTCTTAATCAAACATAAGAGTAACGTAATTGTGCTTTTGTTTTATCAGCGACACAGCGCTGCAGTTGTGTGCCATAGGCTTTATTTATTTGTCACTGATTATTTATTTAATTAATATTTCGCGTTTCCGAGGAAACCCACGCTCGGCATGCAAATGTGCCTTTATATTGCCCCCTGAATTGCGAGGCGAAAGGACACACCTGCAGGCGAGCAATTCACCTAAAGGCACAAGAAAATCTAAGTTATCTACAACTATTTACATGACTTACATTATACACATTATATACAAAATTTGAATGACGCGGGTGCGCCGTAAAAGTTCTTATGTTGGCAGATAGAGTGCGCGCATGCGCAGAAGCGTCTGTGTGACTCCGGCACTGCCGTTATATCGTACAGTTAGATCACGCGGCACAGTATTGCAAATCATATTGTTCGTGTGCGCGTGTTTCTCAGTCGTTGCACAAAGAAAATATTCAACCAAGATTACATATGAAGACTACATTCTATGACAGGTAACTTAGTTTTAAATTTACAATATTTGTTATAACACAATACAACTTAGATTGTTGAATGTTCTTAGTTACATAGTATTGTTTTGAAATACTTCAAAGAAAAATGTCCGTATGTTTCAGGTGCATTGACCTATACACATCGTGTCGTTATTACAGTTCATATTCATCTGCTGCACAATAATTTTTTTTTATAGGTTAGTATCGTCGTGGTAAAGTTTTTTTTTTTTTTTATCACAGTAACATCGTTGTATAACAACGTGATTAATACATAAGCGTGTCCATTTCCCATTTCCATTATAGTCGTTGTGATGCAGTTCGTTGTGACTAAAGGCATTGCTCATTACAGATCAGACGTGACCCGTCGAGTAATTGGTCCACGTGCAGTTCGTTTTTTTTTTTACATTCCGTGGAAGCTTGGTTGCAGAACCTCGGACGGCACATAGCTGGCGTCGATCCTTGGACAGTCCAGGTAAGAGTGTCTGTCACATTTCGAGAACATTTCATTCCCTGAAGTTCCAACCAAAATTCTTCCACCCGTCGTGTTGTTTTCTGGACAGGCACTTTGTGTCCATTTAATCCAGTTAACATCTTGAAGTTAGGTACTGTAGTAATGTCACTAGACGATGCACGAATTATGCACTTCACATTTTCAGTTTTTTTTTTTTTTAATATAGCTCACCTAAATGTTCGTAGTTATTAATCAAAGAAATCATTCATCGCGTTTACATAGATACGCTGCATAATGAATGGCATTAACCGTTTTTTTTTTTTTACATAGGTTTCTGCGTAGTTGCAGAGTTAGTAATGTTCGTTAATGTCCGTGAACAGAGGTTCACTATGCAATGTCTTTTTGGCACTCGTTTTGTTCAAATTTTTTTACATAGTAACAGTTACATGATACATCAGTTAAAAAAATAAGTAATTATACATACACACGTCACATATTTTCTTAGCATAAACATAATACAGTTGCACATAAACATGTTTGCATCATCATTACATAGCTATAGGTTATTACATTGTGTCACGTGATGTCATCTGAAATTAAGATAGGTTAGACACAACATTCATTACATCAGTAGGCAAGACCAGGCGTTTTCACTACTCAATAAATATTCAAAATAGTAAGAGAGAAAAAATGTTCGATTCCTCGCGTTTTGTGCGTGTGTGTAGAGTGTCTGTGTGGCCTTGACTACTGATAGATGCTTTTCGTGTTGAGAGATGTGCGTCTAATCTATTTCTCAAAGTAAAAGATCGCTTCACAGATGACGTCTGTCGGTTCGTCAGGTGTCATACCAAGTCAGTGGTACCTACAATAACAAATGTTCCGTGAAAAATTAATATATCATTCACTGCTACGTAATCATAAATTTTATTTTGATATTCCATCTTCCAGGTGGTGGCGCACGCTGAAAGAAGAGTTCTTCTGCCTTCAACTGCGACTCTGGAACCGCTGAAATGAAAATTTCTACACCACTTATTATCTGTGTTGTAACAACAGAGTTTTTCGAGTTGCTTAGCAATATTTTGATGGGTATGACTTTGACATTATTCAGCATGAAATGCTCTAAGATCTCGGTGTGCGTATTTTTATAAAATTCTTTGAAGTGTGCCAACGTGTTCCTTCCAAGACTGTGTAGCTATCAGTATATCATCTACATAGTGTGTGACTGTCTCAACTAAATCGTCGCCAAGCACGGTATCCAGGGCTGTAATGAATACCTCAGAGCTGACATTCAGTCCGAAAGGTAGAACACAAAACTGATAGGTTCGCCCCCCGAACATAAATGCAGTATATTTCCGTGAATCAGGAGTGATACCCACCTGCCAAAACGAATTAGCGAGATCTATTGTGGAAAAATATTTTGCATCTAGAAATTTCTGTAATTGCTCTTCTAAATTTTCGGGTTTTGTATGAACCGGTAAAATTATTTCATTAATTGCTCGTGCGTCTAACACTAACCTAATGCTTCCATTTGATTTTTTGACAACAAGTAGAGGACTACAATAAGGTGAGGTGGATGGTTCAATGACCTTCCAGTCTAACATTTGTTTTAATTCTTGCCACACAGCAGGTCGTTGAGATAACGGTACGTTATATGTCTTATGGTAGAAGATTTTGTGAGGCTTAACTTCAATCTTGTACACATACGTGTTGATAACACCTAATCGTTTGGTAAAAACTTGTAAATATTTGGATAACACTTCCTGTAGTTTTATACGTTCATGTACACTGAGAGCTGTAGCTTCACTTATCTTATGATCAAGCAATGTTTTCCAGTCCAATAGCTCTGTGTCAGATGAGTGTGTTTGCATATCTTGAATGTCATTGTCAAGTACTAACTGAACCTTGTACCCTGTACAGTGTTTGTCATGCTTTAGAGTTCTCCTGTCCAAATCAATAATAATTACACTGCCTTTATCATTTAAAATACATTTACCTTTGGAGAAGTCTATAATAGAGTCCTTCTCGCTCATAATATCTATTCCTAATATGCAATTTGTCACAAGGTTTTGTACAACCAGGAATGGCCATTGTACGGTTCCATTACCTATTTTAATGTTTACAAAAACTTGCTACGTAACCCTACATGACTTATTACCTAGTGCAGTAGTTATTTTACAGTTTTGGGCAGGAAACTCAGGCACAGGTTCCAATTCACACATCTTTTTATAGAAATTAAAAGACAAAACGCTCACAGCTGCACCTGTATCTAGGATAATAGTAGTTGGAATCCCACCTACTACACCAGTAGTAGATGCTAAAACAATTTCATTTGTTTTTGAACGACATTGTGTACTGTCTTGTAAAAGTTCATCTGATATATTCTCATTGTGGTTGTATCTTATAAATAAAACAGGTAATTTTTGTTTAGAATTATTCGGCATATCATTATTCTGTTGTTCAAGTGTGGTGTCAAATAACTGATTAACATTGCAGTCGCCCCGCAAGAATTCTTCAGCCACGACCTGGGGCATAGAAGTGACTGTTTCTAGTTTGTCGGATTAGCATTTGTACTAGGTACTGACACAGATTGAGGTTGTGCATCAGGTGTCATTTCTATTATATTCACATTCGGATATTGCCTATTATGATCTCCAAACTTTTGCGGTTGTTGTTGCTGTTGCGCATTATAACTTACCTGTCGGTCGTAAGGTATGCTCCAATTTTGTCCTGGTGGATGCTGTGGTAAAGCAGAGTTTGAATGGAAGTACTGATCGTTACGAGTCCAACCTTGATGCTGTCTTGGCTCGTAGTTATTATTATTTCTATTTCTGTTTGTGTTTTTGTTGTTGCCTTTGTATCCGTTGTTACCGTTGTAGTTATTACCGCGGTGCCTTTTGTATGGATTGCCGCATGAAGTGTTATTACTGTTGTAACTATTGTTTGTATTGGAATTCGCGTGTTGATTTTGATTTTCGTATTGAAACGGCATGTGAGTTTGCTGTTTTTGCTGTACCGCGTATCCAACTGTGGGCGCGCCAGAATTGAGTTGGCAAGCCTGCATGTTTTGCATACCACTAGTGTAAACATTGTGGCTGCTGTTTTGCCGCGCGAAGCGCTGATCTTCAAGTAACATGTCAACCGAATCTAAGGCTGTTAAAAAATAATCTGAATCGTCATCCGGGATATGTAGGAGTTTTTCTTTAATGTTGAAAGGCAATTTGGCCTTCAACGCACGGAGTATATCACGCGTTGCGACTGGTTCATCTAAAAAGTGTCCCATGTTCAAGTATTTTTCAAAATATCTGCGTAAGTTGCCATTTTCACTGTTAAAAGTTTCAGGTTCTAAAATTTGTCTTCTGAGTCGCTCCTGGACGGATTGCGACCAGAATTTGTTCAGAAAAGCACGCTCAAACTCACTGTACGTGGTACATACGTCAGCTTGACTGTATGCCCAGACAGCTGCATCGCCTTGGATGTAACCGACAATATATGAAATCTTTTTCCGGTCACTCCAAGTGCGTGGAAATGCGTTACTAAAAGATTTAAGAAAAGTCACCGGATGAATGGTTCGTTTTTCTGGGATAAAAATCAGAAATTGCCTGAGTTTCATTAAGCTTTCTTCTTCCTTCGCATTGTGATATGGATTTATTCCACTGTAATTACTGGTATGTTCAGCTGGCGAGTAATTACGATAATGTTGCTGTGGTTTACCATGATAATAGCTTGTGTTTGTGTTTGCACATCGTGGTATGTGTTGTAGTCGTGGTGTGTTTTGTTCTTGTGTGTTTGTCTTGTGCGGTATGTGTGTGTCATACTCGAATGTATATTGGTTCCTGAACTGTGCATTTTGACTGATATTTTCGTTACATTCAGACAGTGGTCGATCGGTGAATTGTCTCATGGGTGCAGTGACGGATTGTACTGCGTCACTGATCAGCTGTTTGTTATTAGTAATGTATTGCGCTACGGAGTCGTGCACAATTGTTGGTAAATTTTCACGTAAGCATCTATCAAAATGTTTGTCTTTGTTCACTACCCAATCATGAAATTCTTTATTAATATTTTGAAAATGAGCTGTGGCATCAGATTGTAAGATGTCAGTCAGGTGTTGTTCAACATTGTCAAATTTATTCTGTACGTCAGTAAT
This sequence comes from Schistocerca cancellata, assembly GCF_023864275.1. NCBI lineage: Eukaryota > Metazoa > Arthropoda > Insecta > Orthoptera > Acrididae > Schistocerca > Schistocerca cancellata. Next base: position 279,045,216 of record NC_064628.1, read on the forward strand.
TCGTTTTTCAAGGTTGTCATGTACTGAAGGATATGTTTGAATTTGTTCAGTAAGAACTTCACATGTGACATTAAGGTTTTTTACTTGTGTCTGTAAAAGTGCTACGTCAGTTGTAGTCTTTTCTTGTCTCGTATTAAGCTGGGAAAATTTAGTACTGAGTTCAGTCATCTGTTTGGTCAGTGTGGCCTCTATAAGTTCCACACGTTTACATAAAGTGTCATTACCTGTCTTGAGTGCTATGAGGTCAGATTTAATTGCGTCATTTTGTGTCTGTAAGGTTGCCATGTTTTCGGCGTTTTGTTTCATTAGCATTTGTAACATGTCGGCAATGTTTACTGTTTGCAAGGTCTGTGCCCCCGTCGCGTCATTAGACGTGACGTCATGCATCAACATGGGCTCTGACTGAGACTTTGAAATTTTTGTAGTGGACGGCCTATTGCCAAAATTTCCGTCAACACTTGCGTCAATGTTTGATAAATCGTCACTACCGGTTGCTGTCGTAAAGTCATTTTCTAACATTTGTCTCTCGTCCGAGTCGGATTGCGTCTGAATAGTACGTCTTTGCTGTTCCATTTTTGCGTATTGATTTTCATGCCACACGTGATATATGTTTCAAGAAAATATTTGACACTGATTTTAAAATAAAATGCAGTTGAGCATGAATCGCTCGTAGCAACAATGGCTGTCTGTTAATTTAAAAATATAAACTGAATTTGAGATTATTGGTAATGGCTGCTGTCCATGTTACTACGTATCGTACAGAAGTCGGCCATATTGTACACTCGTGTATTGGTATTGTTGCATACGTTATTGTTTAAGGAAAAGTACTGAGAATGAAATTTATCACTGAAAACTGTTATGCACGAAAGAAACACTACAGAATCTACTGAAAAGCTAATACACTGAATTATACGTCTGGTCAAGCCTGCTAATGCAAAGATGCTGCGTCTTACCTTATTTTGCTGGAAGTTTCATTGCGTCTTCCCGCAAAATTTTAGAATTGGAAAATATCTTCAGATTTTTTTTTGTTATCTCTCATACATTCACGTCCAGGTCCAGAAAGTTGATTTTTCACATGAAACAAAGAGAACAATGTAACAAATGACAAAATAACAAGTCCGACACGCAGTCGCCAATATAAAATAAATAAAATAAAAAATATTATTTAAATATTAATTATTCTATCTGTATGATGGTGATTGTGATTGTAATTGTAATAAATATTTGCTTATCTGGAACGTGGACGTTTAATTATTCGGTATCAGACGCTTGACAATGGCTTTCTCGTAAAGGCAATGTTACTCGTAGTTGACCATGAAATAAAACTGAAATAATCGGACTTCGTAAATAAATCGTTTCCAAAGACTGCTGCGGTAGGTGCGGACTCATAATCTAAATCTCAATATTTCAATAATTTGCCAGCCATGCCAATACGTCGTACAGAGGTGATTGTCTACTAAACATAAAAAAGTTACACAGTTAGTTAAATCAGATATATTCAATGAATAAGCCTACAGTTCATAATCCTACTTACTTTTATAAATATAAATTCTTTACAGAATCGAGTGCCTAGTCTGGTTGCAACTCGCAGTATTCTTCTATAACATGAAATATGGCGGTGTGCCAGACAATAGAATAAAATACGTGCTTCTCGCACCACTTCTACCAGAGCTCTCCCCTTTCTTAATCAAACATAAGAGTAACGTAATTGTGCTTTTGTTTTATCAGCGACACAGCGCTGCAGTTGTGTGCCATAGGCTTTATTTATTTGTCACTGATTATTTATTTAATTAATATTTCGCGTTTCCGAGGAAACCCACGCTCGGCATGCAAATGTGCCTTTATAGAAACCAGACACGATATGCAGCACCTACAGTACACGTTGTCGAAGGCAAGTCTACAGCCCAAAAAAGCCGTTACGTAGCAATGCTGCATCAGAATATATTGGAATCTCCACTGGAGATGGAACGCGAACTATTTCTACAGTTTCTTTCGTTTTATGTATCGAAGCAATCAGCTACTGATAGCTGGACGACGTGCCAATTGATAAGAGTCATCAAACTGCGAATACATATTTCCCATCACGAAATTACGATAAAAATTTAAATTGGGCAGTTTGTGCCACTATACAGAAGCTTTATAAGCACCACAAAAAAGTTTGTGTTTCTTCTAGACTTTCAGTAATTAGAAAACAAGAATGGGTAGTTCACAGGGAAACATACTGTATCTGCTCTGCTCTGACAAGAGTAATAATATTAAGAGGAAAATATAAAGGGCGATCAAAAGGTTACCGTTTGAGGGCGTTGCTCCTGTGTATTGTAGCGGCACCACCGTTTGGGATAGGGAAAGTTAGTTTTGTACGATATTCTGAGCATAAGTTACAGCCAGGTGCAGGCCCGGTTGCAGTACGTTACGCTGAACAGTGGTTGCAAAGTGGAATGGAGACCACAGGGCCGTCGAAGCATTGGAAAGAGTAAACGCAGCGGCTCGCATGTCGCAAGCTATATACGGAAGGGACCTACTGGCGCAACCAGGGTGTGGGGCATACGTGACTCAGAGCGATGCGTCAGCGAAACAGAGACACGCAGCCGAGTATAAATAGGTGTTGTTTTCTAACGAGATTCATACAAGTGTGGCAGCTCTTCTGGGTGGTGGCGAATGTCACACCGCCGGGCTACACACAGGAACAGATGGGGCGACAGTGTCCCCCCAGTCCACGACGGGTCGTTGGTTTGACCCTCTGAGGCCGACGCGGGGTCCGCAGCCAGCCAGGGCGGACTACTCTTCAGCTCGCTACCGCGGACAGTCCTCGGCTCTCGACATGCGCCGCAGACTTTCGTGTGAAGGGGCCGCAGATTCCGACGCAGGATTGCGGGCGGTCGTTGCCGCCGCGTTCCCAGCTACGCCACCCAAGGAAGAAGCAGCAGCGGGGTTGGCCTATGGCTCCGGGTGGAGCAGCGTGGAGTCAACGGGGACGGTGGCCGCTGAGTCAGCTGCTAGTGCAGCCATCCTGACGTAATCGGAACTCTACAACAGACAAACAAGGCCAGCTCAACTCAGCGTTGCGTTGCATAGGTCGCTGGAGCAGTGGCCTCAGTATTTGCGGGGCCTGTGATGCAGACCGAGGTCAACGAAGCACTGTAGTGGAAACGAATAAATCATTTGAAAAGCTCGGCCAAGTTTTAATACGGCACCTCCTGGCACCCTTCCACTGCATTTGGTGTCAACACGCCGCATTTGGCGTCCAATACCGTAACAGTATGTACAATGTAGTGGAACTCTGATGTCGGCGTATAAGCATCGAAATGTATGGAAGGGACTAGTGTGGTATACGTGTCTTTCCGGCGTGCATGCGGTAAATGCGGAATCGTGAGCTCTGGCGAAGTTATTGCCAAACGCGTCCAAAACAGGACATACTTGCTGTTATTCTTTCTTGGCTGCCGAAGGACAAACAAAGTTAGACACGCATCGGAGAATGAAGACTGTGTATGGAACAGAATGTCTGCCGAAAACCACATTTGCGGAAAACTGCTTCAGGGGGTGATCCTGCTTCATGGCAACGCACGTCCCCATAGCGCAGATGTCGTAACGCCGAAGTTACGCCAGTCAAGTGGGAGACACACGAGGAAACGCTCTATGGCCTGATGTCTTCACACAAGATTATCACGGCGTCGGTCCCTTAAAAAGATCTTAAAGGGACATAGATTCCTGTCGGCCGAGAGTGTGTAGCAAGCAGTTAGCGATTTACTCACGCAGGACACGATGTTTTACGAAACGGGTGTCTTGTACCAGGTGCGTCAGTGGGACGACTTCGTTAGCGTTTACGACGATTTCGCCCGATTCGTGTACTGATTCTGAGCTGCACGGCCTTCGAACGGTATCTTTCTAACCGCCCCTTATACCAGTATCAATCCTCTACGGGTTCATAAAGCCACTGATACCGTGCTCAGTTTATTAAACAATATATGATCATACATTCACCGAAAGTATTAAGATAATCATTACAATAAGTGCAATATCAGCTAGATAGATAAAACAATAAAAACGCTTGGGGAAATGGTTCAAATGGCTCTGGGCACTATGGGACAGTTGAGGTCATCAGTCCCCTAGAACTTAGAACTACTTAAACCTAACTAACCTAAGGACATCACACATATCCATGCCCGAGGCAGGATTCGAACCTGCGACCGAAATGGTCGCGCGGTTCCAGACTGTAGTGCCTAGAACCGCTCGGCCACTCCGGCCGGCAAGTGGGAAGAGAAATGTCACTAAATATCTTACGATTCTGAACAGGGTGAAACGTCCCCTTTCAAAAATTATACATGGCTGAGCTTAAACTAACACACAATATTTTTAGCGCAACGCAATCCGACTTTCAAAAATCCCTGCAAAAGAATGGCCCTGACTAACATTAATCTATACCTTTCACAAATCACTTACCTCACCAAAAATCTCAGTTACTCGAACTACTGCAATACAGCGAGCGCCACTACTGCCAGCTAAATAAAAGATTCAAACTACGGAAGGCACTAACTACTGATAGGGATAGTTAGCAAATGAAAGATTTTAATAGAGAACCAACAATGTATTTACCTTAATAGTCATCAAAAGTCATAATATATACAGCAGTTCATGACATCCATTTTCACAAACTTCAAAACTCCGCCATTTCTCTCCCCACATCCACCACTGCTGGCGGCTCACCTCCAACTGCGCAACGCTACGCGCTGTTCACATCCAGCTGCCGCTGCCCAACGCTACAGTGGCAGACAACAATGCAAACTAGCCACAGACTGCACACAGCACAGCCAGTCATTTTCATACAGAGAGCGCTACGTGGCGGCGGCGTTACCAATATAAGAACCTAAACAGCCCACATACATAGCCCCCATGCTCCCCACAAAAAATTTTACAAATTGTTTTGGGCACTGGGCAATACATATTTGTTAAAATTTTTCATAATCGTAATTACAATAACAAAGAAATCAAATGCACACACTTATTGATACAATGTTGGTCAAAAGCTAAAATTTTCTCACAGTCCATAAAGACAGTCCTCATCGTTCATCACAGTAAAACTGCCGTTTCTTTTCTCAAAGTCTGAGCAGTGAAAAAAAATGCACACGGAAGTAGTGGATTTCCATGCAGTCTTGAAGAAGTAGTGTTGTCCTTCCAACAGAAAGACAATGCTGACTCTTGATATGCTGACAGGTAATGGGCTACAACCGAGCAAACCCAGAGCAGAGTCATTCGACGTTTTGATGAATATTGGTAGGTAGGTCATCACAGAGCAGACCACTGTAGTCCTGGTAGAGATTGTGGTATTGGTGGGCCACCAGAGGTGCAGACCCACTGTAGTCCTGGTAGAGATTGTGGTATTGGTGGGCCACCAGAGGTGTAGACCCACTGTAGTCCTATGAAACGTCCCCTTTGAAAAATTATACATGACTGAGCTTAAACTAACACACAATATTTTTAGCGCAACGCAATCTGACTTTCAAAAATCCCTGCAAAAGAATGGCCCTGACTAACATTAATCTATACCTTTCACAAATCACTTACCTCACCAAAAATCTCCGTTACTCGAACTACTGCAATACAGCGAGCGCCACTACTGCCAGCTAAATAAAAGATTCAAACTACGGAAGGCACTAACTACTGATAGGCATAGTTAGCAAATGAAAGATTTTAATAGAGAACAAACAATGTATTTACCTTAATAGTCATCAAAAGTCATAATATATACAGCAGTTCATGACATCCATTTTCACAAACTTCAAAACTCCGCCATTTCTCTCCTCACATCCACCACTGCTGGCGGCTCACCTCCAACTGCGCAACGCTACGCGCTGTTCACATCCAGCTGCCGCTGCCCAACGCTACAATGGCAGACAACAATGCAAACTAGCCACAGACTGCACACAGCACAGCCAGTCATTTTCATACAGAGAGCGCTACGTGGCGGCGGCGTTACCAATATAAGAACCTAAACAGCCCACTTACAAGGGCTGCGCTTCAGCGACAAGAGCTTCAGAGGACTGGCAATAAGAACCAGTCAGGAGGTACTGTACGTGGCATCACATTATGAATATCCACTGTGGGAGTTTGTCTAGAACATGTGCGTGTCGTCCACTTAACCACCATTAAAAATACGTGATTTAATAGTAGTTGCTCTCTACTGTAGAACTGTCTCTTAAAATTTTTAAAAAATATTACGCATTTTAAGAAGTTTTAGGACAAAGCTCTACAGTAGCGAGCTACTACTTTTAAGACATGTATGTTTTAATGGTGATTAAATAGGTGACACGCACATATACTAGAAAGAGACAACGACGCCCGAATTGGGCAGAGATAATGGATGCCATGTACAATGCTTTCTGAAGAAGACAGTTTTAAAACTGTCAAAAACATACTCGAGGTTTAATACATCTGTATTTTGCAGATGGTTGGCTGTTGTTTCCAATCCATTTCATATTTTAACGTAATAGTCGCCTTTTGAACGCTGGGAACCAAGCCAAGATTAAGGAAGTAACACAAATATACTCTTCCTAAGAGATGTCTGCACGAAATACTCAACATAGTGATTCTGAGAAGACGTTTTAGGGAGAATAAAAAGGTAAAAACCGTCGAGCCAGTTAACACATTTAAATGTTTTAACTGTAAAAATAAAGTATAAGATGAGATGGACAAGCGTCTATCAATACTTAGCTGTAACTAGTGAAATAAAGGACGTGTGTCTACGAACGCTGGCTCGGACCGCACTTGTTGCTAGCAAGCCAATACGCGATCAGACTGGCACAGTATTTTGATTTCGAAATAGGTACCGTGTTCATACAAAGGACAGATTTGTGTGTGATATTAGCAGGAGAGAGCAGTGCGACGCCAAAACATTGGCGGCTGTTGGGATGTCTGCAGGCGACGCAGGGAGCGTCACGGATCGTAATGGAAGTGCCGTGTCGCTGGTCCGTTATTCATGAGACGGGTCTGCCCACGCCGGTGCCGACGCCGACGCCGATGCGGGCGCCGCGACGCCGCGTACTGAGCAGGGCGGCCGTCCGGACACAGCCGGCTATTCCCAGCATAAACAAAGGATCCAGCTCTTCGGTCTCAGCAAGAGCCTCAGATACCGAGGGATTCTCTCTGGATCTCACTTACCTCCTTCCCGCCGCTGATTTTATTGCACCTGTTGAGCTAATACGACCAAAAAATAACTTGGCACGTTTAAGCTAAAGATAACACTGCGTCGGAACAGGGCTGGTTCCAGCTCGCTCAGGCGCCTAGCACTAATTAACTGAGTAGTCCGTGTTATATAATATGTATTCCTACGCTTTTTAACGTGCTTTTAGGCTTCCGTGCCTTAATCCGCAAAAACGAAACCCTGTTAGGATCGCTCTATTCTCCGTATGTCTCTCTGTCTGTCTGACTGTTAAGAACTCTTTTTCTCATAAAAAAGGTAGACGTAACACATTCAGTCTTATGTCACATATTAAGAGCTCTGGTTCTTTGGCAGTGTAAAAATTGTAAACTTTTAAATCAATACAATCAAAGGATATGGCCATTTATACCACATATTTTGATATTCCAAAACACCCATCAGAACCTATAAGGTGCTTCCTGTTGTCCTAGACTCATGAAATTTGCCAAGAAACAAGGTTTGTCAGTACAAATAGAGCAAAAAATCAAAAAATTGTTAATTTGTAATTACCTAAAACTAAAATATATTTTTGTCATTTTTTATCAGTCTGTCTGTCTGTCCGTCTGTTAAGACTCTTTTTCTCTGGAACAGTTTGGCGTATCGAGTTCAAATTTGTCACATACTGAGGTCTATGGTCACTTGGTTACGTAAAAATTGTAAGCTTCTGAGTCAATTCAATCAAAATATTTCGCCATTTAGATCACATATTTTGATAACTATCTCATACAACTCTCTCATCAAAACCTATGTGGTACTTCCCGTTAACTTAGAACCATGAAATTCGGCAAGAAGCAAGGTTTCACAGAGCAAGTAAAGTAAAAAAAATGTGAAACTTGTTAGATCGCAATTCTATCACATAATAAATGTCTTTTGTCATTCAGCAATCGTCAGAACCACAATAGACAAATATTACTGTATGCAAACATAAAATGTAAGTTGTAATCATGGTTTAGTAAGTAAAATATTTTCTTTTTATTAATCTTATCTCTGTTCATGCACTGAAGAGCCAAAGCAACTGGCACACCTGGCTAATATCGTGTAGTGGCCCCACGAGCACACAGAAGCGCCGCGACATGACGTGGCATGGAATCGACTAATGTCTGAAGTAGTGCTGGAGGGAACTGACGCCAGCCACTGTGGTCGAGCGGTTCTCGGTGCTTCAGTCCGGAACCGCGCGACTTCTACGGTCGCCGGTTCGAATCCTGCCTCGGGCATGGATGTGTGTGATGTCCTTAGGTTAGTTAGGTTTAAGTAGTTCTAAGTTCTAGGGGACTGATGACCTCAGGCTTTAAGTCCCATAGTGCTCAGGGCTATTTGAACCATCCTGAGGGAACTGACATCATGCGTCATGCAGGGCTGTCCATAAATCCGTAAGAGTAAAGAGGGTGGTTATCTCTTCTGAACAGCACGTTGCAAGGCACCCCACATACGCTCAAACATGTTCATGTCTGGGTAGTTTGGTGGCCAGCGAAAGTGTTTAAACTCAGACGAGTCTTCCTGGAGCCTCTCTGTAACAATTCTGGAATGTACAATGGATATGAATGCTTACGTACATGTCACCTATCAGAGTCGTATCTAGACGTTTCAATGGTCCCATATCAGTCCAAATGCACACACCCAACACCATTACAGAGCCTCCACCAGCTTGAACAGTCCCCTGCTGACATGCAGGGTCCATGAATTCAGGAGGTTGTCTCCATAACCGCACATGTCCATTCGCTCCATACTTGTCCGACCAGGCAACGTGTTTCCAGTCATCAGCAGTTCAATGCCGGTGTTGATGTTCCCAGGCGAGGCGTAAAGCTTTGTGTCGTGCTGTCATCAAAGGGACACGAGTAGGCATTCGCCTCCGAAAGCCCATATCGATGATGTTTTCTTGAATAGTTCGCAACCTGACACCTGTTGATAGCCAACCACTGAAATCTGCAACAATTTGCGGAAGGGTTGCGCTTCTGTCACCTTGAACAATTCTCTTCAGTCGTCGTTGTTCCCGTTCTTGCAGGTCCTTCTTTCGGCCGCAGCGATGTCAGAAATCTGATGTTTTACCGGATTCTTGATATTAACGGTACACTTGTGAAATGGTCGTACTGGAGAATTCCCACTTCATCACTACCTCGGAGATGTTGTGTCCGATCACTCGTGCGCGGACTATAACATCACGTTCAATCTCTCTTAAATCTTGATAACCTGCCACTGCAGCAGCAGTAACCGATCTAACAAGTGTGTCAGGCACTTACACAGGCTTTGCCGACCGCTGCGCCGTATTCCTCCTGTTTACATATCTCTGCATTTGAATACGCATACGTACACCGGTTTCTATGGAGCTTCAGTGTATATAAATTGAAGTTCCCTGCTCCCTTCTTTTCGTACGTCTGGGGTAGTCTTTTGAAATGCTGTAGAGATTTCGAAACGGTGTTGGAATTCCGAGGGTCAATATCTTGCCAATATCGGTATCGACAACAATAAAAATTGTGAGATCCTCGATTCACCCCGATGGATGAACTGTATACACACGTAATTAAGTTTGTGCGGAACCACTAGTGTACGAGTCCTACTCGCGCTTGGCCAGTTATTTTATTTCGATGTAGTATGTAAAGGTGGCCACATAAAAATGTATTTGAATTAATTTTAGCATCACAAATGCTATCGCTTTGGCATTCGAATTATCTCAACGCTCTTGCCTGTTGAACAACATGTCAGAAACAACCGTCCTCATCAGAGCAATATCCCTTCTGTCCCACTCGATCGTTCAGCCACTTTCTCAGAGTCCTTCTCGGTAGCAGGAACCCGACTCTGCAATAACCTCCTGCTTTATATTGGAGGACTGACCAACATCTCGAGCTTCAGAAGACAGTTCATCAGATATCTACTACAGCAACAATAATGGTTGCCGTTGTCCCTGCACGCATTCGTCGCCCTTGTACATCCTTCTTTCCAACCTGATCTCTCATTTCTCTTAGCGGGTGAAGCCTCCTTAAATTTCCTTTCCCCAGATCTCGATATACTATATAATATCTGATTTCTACACCTATAAACTGTTTTTGTATCTTCCACTGTCATTATTTTTATTGTTGTCTTTTGTTATTATTGTCATTATCATCATTATTATTATTATTAGTGGCAGCAGCAGCAATAGTAGAAGCACTGCCAGTTTTAACTTTATTTACCCAAACTGTCAGTATAAAAACTCAGATCATTTTAATAGTACCTCTCATTTTAAGATTGTTATTTATTTGGTAACTGCGTGTGTGAAATCCTGGACCTATGTAAGAGAGGGCCTGATGGCCCTAATCATATCACGTCAATAAATAAATAATTTCACTAATGGCACTAATACTACCCATCACATTTAACTTTTAACACTACTCCGGCGTAACGACAAGCGCCGACACGAAGATGAAGGACGCAAGAGCAGAGCGGGTTGTGAGACGACGTTAGCCAATAGCTCGCTGACTAGGGCCACACCACGACAGGAGTGGCATCTAGCCGAAGAGAATGTAAGGGCCGTTGCTGCCAGCCTCGGCCGGAAAGTTGAAGACGGACACTAGTAGATACGGCCTAGAAGAGAGCACTAGAAGAACTGATACTTGTGATCTGTATCCATTACTTGCATGGACATTCTACACTCCTGGAAATTGAAATAAGAATACCGTGAATTCATTGTCCCAGGAAGGGGAAACTTTTTTGACACATTCCTGGGGTCAGATACATCACATGATCACACTGACAGAACCACAGGCACATAGACACAGGCAACAGAGCATGCACAATGTCGGCACTAGTACAGTGTATATCCACCTTTCGCAGCAATGCAGGCTGCTATTCTCCCATGGAGACGATCGTAGAGATGCTGGATGTAGTCCTGTGGAACGGCTTGCCATGCCATTTCCACCTGGCGCCTCAGCTGGACCAGCGTTCGTGCTGGACGTGCAGACCGCGTGAGACGACGCTTCATCCAGTCCCAAACATGCTCAATGGGGGACAGATCCGGAGATCTTGCTGGCCAGGGTAGTTGACTTACACCTTCTAGAGCACGTTGGGTGGCACGGGATACATGCGGACGTGCATTGTCCTGTTGGAACAGCAAGTTCCCTTGCCGGTCTAGGAATGGTAGAACGATGGGTTCGATGACGGTTTGGATGTACCGTGCACTATTCAGTGTCCCCTCGACGATCACCAGTGGTGTACGGCCAGTGTAGGAGATCGCTCCCCACACCATGATGCCGGGTGTTGGCCCTGTGTGCCTCGGTCGTATGCAGTCCTGATTGTGGCGCTCACCTGCACGGCGCCAAACACGCATACGACCATCATTGGCACCAAGGCAGAAGCGACTCTCATCGCTGAAGACGACACGTCTCCATTCGTCCCTCCATTCACGCCTGTCGCGACACCACTGGAGGCGGGCTGCACGATGTTGGGGCGTGAGCGGAAGACGGCCTAACGGTGTGCGGGACCGTAGCCCAGCTTCATGGAGACGGTTGCGAATGGTCCTCGCCGATACCCCAGGAGCAACAGTGTCCCTAATTTGCTGGGAAGTGGCGGTGCGGTCCCCTACGGCACTGCGTAGGATCCTACGGTCTTGGCGTGCATCCGTGCGTCGCTGCGGTCCGGTCCCAGGTCGACGGGCACGTGCACCTTCCGCCGACCACTGGCGACAACATCGATGTACTGTGGAGACCTCACGCCCCACGTGTTGAGCAATTCGGCGGTACGTCCACCCGGCCTCCCGCATGCCCACTATACGCCCTCGCTCAAAGTCCGTCAACTGCACATACGGTTCACGTCCACGCTGTCGCGGCATGCTACCAGTGTTAAAGACTGCGATGGAGCTCCGTATGCCACGGCAAACTGGCTGACACTGACGGCGGCGGTGCACAAATGCTGCGCAGCTAGCGCCATTCGACGGCCAACACCGCAGATCCTGGCGTGTCCGCTGTGCCGTGCGTGTGATCATTGCTTGTACAGCCCTCTCGCAGTGTCCGGAGCAAGTATGGTGGGTCTGACACACCGGTGTCTCCATTTCCAGGAGTGTATATAGCGAAATACATTGACTATTTGCATGTCGCCAATAGCTTGCGACACGACATCGTAAACCAAAGTTAAGTATTGTCAATCTACTTTCTTGTAATAAAAACCATTAATATGATTTGCTTGAATTGGTGTGTAGCTATCCGGGAAAGCAGCATCCCTTAGGAACCCTATAAGATACCAGTGGGCAGGACACCATAAACACGTCAATACACGTGCATTCTCAGAAATTTGCTCTTCAAATTAAGGGTGCTGTTTGATGCTGGTAGACTTCTTTTGGCCAGAAATGGACAACCATGTTAGCAGAAGAAAGACGAAACGTCTGTCAGCGAGGACAGTAGAATTAACACTCCAAATGTCGGACATGGTCTTTCCGTCATACATCCCTGGTGCCGGACAGAGTAGGCCGCGTACGGCACAAACACTGCGTAAAAGCTGCATACTTGTACGAACCTAACAAGCAGGTCATAATGTCTCTCAAATCAGTGAAGGTCGAAAGGGACTCAGTCGCATTGTCGGGAGTATACTGCGTAACGGGTACATGTATATAAGCCTATGTATGAATGACGATCCAAGAATTTCAGGATCATCGGTGATAAATGGTACTTTAAGTTGGGTCAAATGGAGAAACTGGCACTGGCGGAGCACGTAAGGTGTGCGGCCGATTGAGTAACGAAGTTCGCCGACATGCAAGTTCTCACTGTCGAAATGATCTACCTTTTGTTCAGCGAAGTCATCGAAATACACAAGCACGACAGTTGACGCAACAAGAGAGAGGAGAATCTCCAGATAAACGGAACCTGGATTCCCACGCAGTAGTGACGACCGTTGTAGGTAACAACGGGAGAACTATGGTGCTGGCCAAGGAAAGGCCGTCAGACGTTGGCTGCCGGCTAGACTCCGTATCGCCACCAACAATAAAAGTCGTCCTGGCAAATATCCAGGGGAAAAAAAGCCGCTATACCACCTTCGGCCGAAGATCCCAACTCGAACGCCAAGACATAACGCATCAGCGTCCTCTAGGGAGAATGATAGATCCCAATAAATGCGATAAACTGCAGTATCAACACACATCTAGGAACATGAATGATCAGGTTGCAGTTCGTAATACAAGTTTCCCAGTCGACCGATTATTGAAAAGGATGTTTGGATTAACAGAAAAAACTGCACAAGCTAACTTACCTCAATAAACAGCTCCCAGGAAGATGTCGGATGTAAACTGATAGGAGAGGACATCATTTCGGCTACCGGCTCCTGTTGTGGAGGAGTTTCAAGTTCAACAGTGAAATACATAGCCTGGAAATGAGAGTATGAAGCCGATACAGTCGTTCCTGTTGATTATTATGATCCGTTACAACTGGTGGAACTTATCGCCGGACCATTTCAGGATCCATTAAGACGAGTTAATGTCACAACACGCACGCTTCTTGGTGAACTCTGCCAGAGGACTCAGTGTCAACCATACGGTTATCTTGTCTACATTTAGGAATGACTTTCCTATTGTAATGTAAATTTCACCTCGAAGTCTGTCAGTTCACAGGAAACGATTTTAATTAGTATCAGCAATGTTTGGACCCTCCGCTTAAAATTTTAACGTCCCTTCGTGGCGGTGCACCCACGTACGCCGCCACGATGATCCCAGATTTCGCATTCGTCGCGGCCCTCAATAGAGAGAAACGAAAGCGCCTGCTTCGCTCGCTGTCAGCGCCGCCACCGGCCCTGTGCGTTCAACAGCCCGCCGCCACGCAGTGGTCTAGATCACAAAAAAGCCGTCCAAAAATAGAAAAAGCTTTAGATTTAAAAGTAAATTGGTATACAAGGGTTATCGAGGTCTCTCATTACGAATTTCATATTATAATTCCAAAATCCAATATAGCAAATCAAATAGGGCCCACTACTTCATTCAAAATTGTTTGGAATTTCATTTAAATCAGTATGTGATGGATTTTGACGTCGCTGATTACGAATTTCACATTATAATCTCAAAATTAAAAATGGCAACGCCCCGAAGAGCCATCGCACCCCGTTTCAGAAACTACCTTGCATTTTTTAAAGTTTCTTGCGATAATTTTTTCATAGTGTTATTTTCAAGATGTAATTTTTTTTCTGGCGTACAATTTTCGAGTGGTTGTACACTGGCTTCCGCAAGAGTCTCAGTTTTGTGTGTGTCTGATGGGTTATACCTACCTTTAGTTTCTACTATTCTTTCGTTAACGGGTTAAATAACAACATTGTGTCCTTTCATTGAATTTCTGAAAAAGTGTGTACTGATATTTAGATAAAAATTTTTTAAAGGACGTCAAACAACGCCTCATCGGTAGATATTTTAATAACTGGGAAAGCTGCTGTACATTTATCAGCTCGCGATGGTGACCTTGTCGTGATTTATTTAACGATACTGGCAGCAGTAGAAGCACCTCAAGAACGAAGGCTCATTTGAGTAACCAACGATAATTCCAGTTTGCTTACTGTGTTACGTAAATCGGTGTATTTCCTTATTTTGCTTTGACCACTTGCTTTCATGAACTCTGTACTTCGTCGACCATGCTTCTTTAACTCCGTGGATTTTGATTTGGATGTACTAGTCGTCCAAACAATCTGTAGAGTACATAGTGGAATTACTGTGCGGAATTACGATCTTATTTTAGGTTTTTGTACTAACTGGAATTGAATTTCCGTATTTCTGTATTTAACTTCAACATTCACATTAATAATCCTGGAAGAAGAATGCCGCTCTTTCGTCTTTTAAAGAAACCGTTCAATTGTTCTTTGAGAATGTTTCCATCTCCATTTATGTGTGGACAACAATAAATTTAAATATTGCTCTATTCTCGTCAAGCATTTGATAACAGTTTTTCATATTTGTCGCTAAATGTTGTTCCACACATTTAAGCTGCATTTCTACATTCCAGTCGGAATTTTTGTGCTCATTCTCGAACGGTTCTCCAAGACTGCAGATTATTTTATCAATATGCGAATATAAAATTCAGACATAATGTGATGTAATATTAGAAACTGCTCTCTACCTTCGAAAATAGGAATTATTAAAACTGTTTCCCGGAAATCCCCCTGGAGTACAGCCGTCTAGAGGCCAACTCCCACTAGTTTCCATATTACCAACAAAATTTCATTTTTGCAACGTACCCTCCAATCAAATTATTAGTTACACAAAAGATAAAAATTTAATGATTCATTAAAGTAAGACATCCGTTATTAGTATAAAAATTATTAAAAGAAGGCAACAGTGCTCGCAGCGGTCAATGCTAGTCTATCAAAACAGCTGCCCAGCGTGGCTCAGCGTCGTTTATTTCTAACTTCAAAAGTGCAGAAGCAGCGACGGGCAGTATTTCCTTTCATATTTTATTACAAAACTTCACGAGCTATATGAGCCCCGTTTCGGAACTCCCTGAATAACGCTGAATACATAACTTTATTGCTAATTTTCAGTACACATTTTTATGACGGAAACCGTTCTGTAGATACATAATTGAATTGATTTACAACATACAGGAACATAAATAAATGAAGACATATTATACGCTAATATTCTTCATACCTTCCTTAATACCCTCCACATGCAGAACTGAAACACGCCACTCGAGTAAAAAGTTACACGCACTTTCAGTAACGAAGATATTGCGGAGCTGCTACACGTTGCTAACGCTATGCCGAGAACAGTAAATTTGTACTAAAGTAGCGTCTCAGGTATGAGATACATCCCACTTTCCTTTCGGAGTAGCATAAACCAAAGCATCCTCTAAAAGATTCTATAGTAGTCAACTTATTCGGTGATTATCACCTTTTTCGGTTTTTTCCTCCTTTTCCGAGGCAGACCACTGCGCGCCGTCGCGGCCCTTCTCTGTCTTGCCTCAGCCGTGCTCAAACAATGTTCCACTTTCCGACTAAGCCTGCTCCTGGTTTTGCTTGACGGAGGTGGCATGTTGTCACACGCGACCTTAACTGCAATTGTTCTACTAACGTTTCCACGTGTGAGCCGTGGTATACAATTGCTGTTTTGAAGAGCGCGCCGCAGCGCGTAGTGTGAAGCAGTCGCCCTCCGTTCCTGGCGGTGGCGCCGCTGTGGCAATCGCAGCTTTGGTGTCTCCCTCTGGTGGGAAAGGGGAAAGGTTGCCTGTTCACGTGCATTTAAGGGGCGCTATAAGCTCGCCAGTCGGTCAGTCTGGGTCAGTCTCTCGTCCCCATCTTGCTAGTCTGTCGTTCGGATCAACCTTTCAAACCGGCGAAATGAGAGTCTTTCCACTCCGCCAGTAAGAGAACTCAGTGAGTGGTCGCCCGGTCGGGGCATAGTTCCTGCATCTGAGTCTGCGCGTTAGGCCGCCAGTCTACTCGAGTTTGCTCAGGCAATGGGCATTGGCGGTTGGATCGATCGGTTGGTCGGTCGCGCACTGAGACACAAGATGACTTGTCCGTCTTGAGCGTCGGCGCATGTGAGGTCGCCACGTGAGTCCAGTGGGCCGCGGCGTATAGCGAGGGGTAGTGACTTCGCGGTCGACACGAGAGCAACAGGAGTCAACCCACGACATCAGTCTGGCCGGTGCGAGCTGCGACGCCGTGAGACGGGAGATCGGCGCGCCTTTCTTTGTCCGTTGAAACGGCTGGCAGCGGACGGTTCAGTAGAGCGATTTGGGGGTGCTGCGCCAGGTCTTCTCGAGAAATCGCAGTTTATTAGAAGTTAAGTGATTGGTGATATGTTGTTTGATTTACTCTTGTTAAATTCTACTTGTTTTCTTGGTGAGGTCACCAGCCGTTTTGCTTTGGGGTCGTCCCACCATTCTTCTCCGTTTGCCCACCCGTTGGAAGGTGGTTGTTTATAAATTGGGTGGTCCGTTTTTCCCTTGTGGAGTAGGGGCGGGTTAGAGCAACCTGTGGTTCTGGTTGTTCGGGTAATCTCCCTATCAATCTACCGTACGTCAGTAGCTGCCTCTGTCATGTTTGTCGGGTTTGGTGTGTTAACGAATTTATTGTTTGGAGGGTAACGGCCTAATACCTGAAATATGTTTTGATCTTTGGAAACTTTGATATTATTGCCTATGATCTTGAGAGGCGGTATATGTGTACTGTAGAGCATCTTAACTATTGTTTCGCCAACCTTGTAGAATTTTATATAAGATTGCATTTCATGGGCTTTTATTTAATTGATCATTTTAGTAGATAAAGTTGCCAACCTTTCACCGTAAGACTTTTCTTAGAAGTTAAAAATCAAGTTGCACCTTCGGTGGCAAGGTTAATTTTTTAATTGTTAGTGTTTTGTACCATTTGCATCCCTCCTACGGGGAGTGCGTGGTTTGTATGCTTGTGTAAATTGTTAAAACTCTAAAGTTATCTGGTGTGTTGCAGATTTGCACTAGTGTAGTCTTTCAGAGGCTGTTGTGAGCGGTCGTAACTACGGCCTTATCAAAAGAGAGCGGCAAGGTCCTCTGCCCGAAAGCACATAGAGTCAAAACTTGTTTCTTTCTGCCCCTGAATAAATTGTAACTTTGATATTTAGAGGGTGCTTTCTGATTATAATTTAAATCTGTTTCTATGAAAAAAGCTTTTAGGCACTATTAAAGTGAATAAAAATCCCATTTCTTGAAAGGAATTTGGTTATGATTTCGTCAGTTATTCCCTGGCAACTACATCCATGCTTACATAGTGTGATTAAATGTGTTAATTTTCTTGATGAATCGCTAGTAAATAAAATAAATTCTTAAGAATATTCTTTGAAAATAAATCACGGTTCAACGTTCCTGTGTAAATCTGGTGGTCTGTCATCGCAGTTGTACTTTCTTGTGTATTTGGTTGTTGTAATAAAGAGCTACAGATACCACTAGTTTTTCTTTAAAAAATTCTCAGATCTTTTTTTAATGTGGCATAGTTACATTATTCACGAATGATACCTACAAAAATTTAATTATCGACTCAAAATGTAGTTACGTAATGAATATTTCGTTTGCAGGAGCATGTCTGCGGTCCTGGTAGACACGGTGACGCCAGTGGCACAGTATCGCAGCACGCCGCGAGAGGAACCAAAATAAAATGGCCATTAATATGGTGGAGTATCGCGATGTAACAACAACGATGGAGCAAGGTATTTGTCTGAAATGTAGCCTTGAGTGGAGGTGAGTTGTGGACGATAAACAGTACTAACAAGAAGAGAATAAAAGCTTCAGGACTTGGTCCAACAGGAGATTGAATATTAGGTGGGTACACCGTGTAATGATGTTGAGGTACTGAGCAGTACTGTGGAGAAAAGAAATTTGTGGCACAACTTGAATAAAAGAAGTGATCGGTTAATAGGACACATTCTGAGCCCTCAAGGAGTTGTTTGTTTGTTATCGGAAGGACGTGAGGGAGTGGGTCAAAATTATAGAGGGAGACCAAGACACGAATACAATAAGCAAGTTGCAGTACAGTGGGTGCTGTGTCTCTCTGTCTCTCTCTCTTAACGCTCTCTTCGGTATCAACAGTACAAGTAATATACACGCTGGGCGATATTAGCACCCTCAACAACATTAAACGAATGACAAACTGCCTATTGGCTTCTGTCTCGGGTTCTTCGGCCGACATTAGATGAACGTCGGCCGAAGAACCCGAGACAGAAGCCAATAGGCAGTTTGTCAACAAGTAGCCACGAAAGCCTTAACAATTTTGTATTAAACGAATGCTTACAAAATTCCCTCTCTCTCTCTCTCTCTCTCTCTCTCTCTCTCTCCGTCTTTCTCTCTGTTCGTGCAAGAAATGCCTAGAACGTCCTTGTGCCAGACGTAACTTTCTTATCGTTACATCAAGTGTTTACATACAAAGTGTATGAACACCTTTTGTGCGAAAATATTGTAATTGTTTCTGAAGAAGGTAAGTGTTAAGGAAACTGAAATCAACAGATATTATTGATGAAACTGAGGAAGAATGTAAAATGACTGAGTGATCCTTTACTTGCAAACTGATTTCCTCTGCCCAGATCAGCAAGCGTCTTACTGCTTACCTGAAAAAGATATGGCCTGTTTGTGGTGAAGGCACACGTGTAGTAGAAAACTAGTACTGATCATGTGACAATACTGAGCTGATGTATGTGGCAGTCCCTGTTATTGATTTCTATTTATATCCCCGAGCCACGTATGCTGAAACGCGTGTGCATAATCATTCGCTGTTGTTAGTGTGTATCTCTCATTCGTCATTCAGCAGCCGGTGATAATTCTGCCCATTTCCATCAGCCCACGATAACTTGCGCCGTGCCCAGGAATCATAATGATCCATCGATATTCGCGGCAGCGGTTTCCTAATCACATCTCAACAGGAAAGGTTTCACACCTGTGGCACTAATGTTTGGTAACAAAAGGAGACCTTATTAACATGTTAAGTTCATGATTATCACATGTTAATTAAATACCTTGAATTAAATTAAAAGCCTTTTTCCAAGATGGAAAGTTTCTCAGCCAAAATATTTCTTTTAGAAGGTCCTTAGGGTCTGTGCAGCTTTCAGTCTCTCTTTTCTTTATTCCATAATCGTACAAAGCACTCGTTACAATCATTTACACGAAAGTATGTAAGGAAGAAAGATTAAGATCTAATGCCTAGTAGACGAAGAAGTCGTTACAAACAGGTTAAAAACTGCGGTAGGACATTAAAGGGGAAGGAAGTCGTCTGTGTCCTCAAAGGAACCATCATATATAAATCGCATTATGTGTTTCAAACAACAGAAAGAAATTGTAGGATAGGACGGGAATCTCAACCCCGCATTTCATGAGTGAGAGTCCAGTTTCACAAACTCTGTGCTGCTTTTTTCTTGGTGGGCGAGAACCACCTCCTAACACCGTGCTGCTTTTTTCTCGGTGGGAAAGAGCCCACGCTGGTCACAAGGAGTCAACCACCTCCCGTCCCTTCAGGCACCTATCGCTCACGACAAAAGCCTTCTTCAACCAGAGTTTTAACTTGAAATAAAAATTTTGCTGAGAGAATTTTTTGTTATGAAGTGTAGAAAATAAAAAGCCGTCTTCCCTATAAATTCCCATCAGTGATCGACGACAGCTGTTATCGACGCTGTGTGAGAAGCTTGTCAGAAAATCACAATTGATAATCAGACATCAAAACAACAACATCGAGAATAAGCTGAAATTCTGGAATTAGTGCTCTGACAGTAACGCACATGGAAGGGTGCTATTCCTTTCACTCACAGCTTGCAATGTACACTGGTGCGCTAAACTTAATGACGAAAATAACTTTCGCATGTGTCACTGCTAAGTAACATAGCCTGATGAAACTTGAACCATACACAGAAAGAACTGCTATAGCACAGAAAGTAACTGAAAGAAGCACTCAAATATACGAAGAGAAATGACACTTTTTTTCAAAGACCAATCATAGATAAGTCACGGCGATTCACAAAGGTCTACTGGACATTACAAGCGGCGGGACACGTCTGTTGGTAGGGCTTGTGATCACCACGGACTACAATGCATGATCTACATCTCACTCTCACGCTGCTCACAAGGGTGGTATGGAGTAATTGTGATACGGCGTTCCATTCACCTGCAGAGGTGTTGACAGCTGCCGTATGGTCGTGCATGTTGACGTGCTCTAGTTCGTCTCCCCACTGCATGTGACACTTGATCGATAGGCTTTACGTCGAGAGAAAGGGCAGGTCAGCCCATTCGCTGAATATCCTCTCTCTCCAAAC
Source organism: Schistocerca cancellata (assembly GCF_023864275.1). NCBI lineage: Eukaryota > Metazoa > Arthropoda > Insecta > Orthoptera > Acrididae > Schistocerca > Schistocerca cancellata. The sequence continues at coordinate 279,066,116 of NC_064628.1, forward strand.
GCTGCTTCAACTGCTCTGTTCGATGCGGTCGATCGTAGTCATCCCAAAAAATTAAGTTTTTTACCGAATACACCCCTGAAAAGACGAATGTGGGTAAGCAGTACAGTGTCACAGTAACATTAACTAGTGACTCTACCGCGTTCAAAAGATTTGGAAGTCATTACATCCACGCAGCATTATGTATCTACTCACCATAACACACTGATCACAGAAATGATCATGTTCGACAATTCTGGACGTATCCTTGTATGGAGAGACGTGGGAACGTGTAATATTCCCAGGAACATAGACGAGATTGACAATTTTTGTCAAATGGGTGTCTCTCGAAATATTTACGAAAGATTCTGATTTCTGATCATAAGACTTTGAAAAATGTTGCAGACGTTTTCTCGGAAGAAGATGATTATACGAGGTGCGACAGTAAAGTAATGAGGCTGATGTGAAAAAAAAATGTTGCTTACCGTTTTAGACAAGTTTAGTGTTGTCTCCTTCAAAGTAGTTCCCTTATGATTGTACACACATTTTCCAGCACTTCTGCCATTGATGGTAACATTTCTGGAAGTCATCTTCTGTAGTATCCTCCAAGACCTGCGTCACAGCTTTTGGACATCTTGTGTTGTTTGAAAATGGTGTCCCTTGACCATCGTTTTGACTCGTGGAAATAGAAAAAAGTCGCACGGAGCGATATGTGGTGAATAAGGTGGCTGTCGTAGTACTGAAATTTGTTTTGGGGTTAAAAATTGCTGTACTGACAGAGCAATATGGGATAGCGCATTATCGTGATTCAGATTCCAGTGATCAGCAGTGTTGGAACGGACACGAAGAACTCTTTTCCGAAGTTTTTCTAAAATATCTTTGTAATAATATTGGTTAACTGTTTAGTACAGGAGGCATCCACTCTTTATGAATAATTCCCTTGAAATCAAAGAAGCAAACGAGCATGCATTTCACTTTTGACTTTGACATGCGAGGCTTTTTGGTCTGGGTGATCCCTTTGAGCACCATTGCGAACTTTGGCGTTTTGTCTCTGGATCGTACTGAAAAAACCAACTTTCATCACCAGTTATACCATGGCTCAACAATTCTGGATTGACTTCCGTTTGCTCTAATAGACCAGCTGCCACACTTTTCCATGTTTCTCACTGTTGTGGTGTGAGATTTTTGGGGACCACTTTCGCACAGATCTTTCTCATACCAAGATCTTCAGTTATTACTAGGCGAACCGTTTCTCTATTGATGTTCAGTTCTACTGCAAACATTTTCACGGATAATGTTCGATCAGATCGTACGAGTTCACGCACCCTGGCCAAGTTGATATCCGTCCGCGAGGTTGACGGTCGTCCACTGCGGTCTTCATCTTAAGCATTCGTTCTGCCTTCACTTAACATTTTATGCCAACGAAAACCTTGAGCTCTTGACATAACCTCCTCTCCAAGAGTCTTCTGAAGCTTACCGTAAGTTGTCGTCACGTTTTCACCCAATTTAACGCAAAAAGAAATGGCATACCATTGCGCAATATTATGCGGTTCCATTTCTGTGACAAGAGACACAAACACGTGTTAACTTATTACAGCACAACTCACGACTGAGCAGTTATATCGATGTGCCGCTTGGACTCGCAGCAGCTTATACACCAGGGTCAAAGGCATTGTGCCTACACAAGCCTACAGCGTTGCCACATCTTGCAAAGAAAATCAGTCTCATTACTTTATTGTCGCACCTCGTAGGCCCCCACATGTAGTAATGAAAATGGAGCCCTGAAGTAAAGAATAAAAATCTGATAAGGGAGTTAGCGCAAGTTGTCATCGCAATTGCAACAAAGTTTCCGTTTGCACATAAAAGTTTTACATGTACATTGCAAATGTGTGCACAAGATTTACCATCGACAGTTAAATTGCACTTAACACTCATGCGCATGTTCAGTCACTGAATTCAAAAAAAATGGATTGCTGGTAGCTCTTAACAAAAGATTACGAGAACGAATAAGGCCACAGCGTATTCATGAATGTCTGCATGAAGCAGTGCTCCGAGTCTCACTGCGTTTATACTTTGAAATTCGTTTGGGCGGTTTTTGAAACCTCTCCTGTCTGATGTCATATCCAGCTACAGTGGAAGAGTACCAAAGTCTGAGAAGACTGGAAAACAGAACTGGTTGGGTAGAATACACATCAGCAACGAAACAGAATCCCTTGATGATCATGTGAACTGACAATCATTAAGGATACTGTCATCTTGAATCCGCTTCAGCACCGCTTTGAACTGTCAGAAGAATAATACATCAAGGGGCTGAATGTAAGGTGTGCACCAGGAGGGACGGTCTTGAGTGTATACACCACGTTTTGCAATCAGATAGCATCGACATGAGTCTTGTCACGATATGTCCCGAGTGAATCAACCAGATGAAGAGACTCCTTCGCTGCACATTGGAAGCAGACATCTTGAAAGAACTGCGTCAGGATTTTTTTCATGATTAGGCCGGACTTCGAGACAACTTGAATCAGACTTTGTGGCTCCAGCATGTGTTGCACTACTCGCACTCCAAACTGACTGACGTCTAGGTTCCTGATAAATTACTATCATCTTTGGAAACAAGTGTCCACTTGACGACGGTAATCGGTTGGATGGTGTAAGAATGAATCGTTACATTATCACTCCGCATAGAACTTCTTACCGACTTCTCTCTCTCTCTCTCTCTCTCTCTCTCTCTCTCTCTCTCTCTCACACACACACACACACACACACACACACACACACACACACACTCATGAAATGCAGAGTTCGCGGAAGTTCTTCCCGTATACCACTTTGATCCGTATTATAAATCTGTATACGTTTCAAGATGTTCATTAAGAACATTACGTGCACGCGAAACTCGTCAAATCTTTCATTCACGTCACCATCTATATTCCAAGCTTTAGTGGTTACACATTTTGTTATTACCTGTGAGCCTAGATGATGTCTCCGCTTAAACCTTGCAACCCATCCATCGATATCCAGTGAATCGAATCAGTCCTATTGCTCAGGCTTTGACCGAACCCCAAGCACGAATATCCCTGTCGTGAACATTATCGCCTAAAACAGTTCTCACCAACCTGAATTTTTCATCTACATAATCGTCAAGCACGTGAAGTTTTGAGCGCTGATCTTCCTCTACTTTCTTTACCACGTGTCGCAAATATTGTAGCTGATGTGTGCCTTGCACCATACGATGTCGTTTCTGTATTGTACTCAAGCCTAATTCTTTAGTTTTCCCATAATCCCTTGCGTTTTCAAAAGATGTATCACCCCACTTATTCTTCTTCAGTGGACTTGGAAGATAAACAGACGACTAGCTTCCAGCACTTCGTAACAACTCTTCGTCACTGTCAGGATCTGGATCGTCCACAAATTATTCACTTTCAGAAAATCTTCTTCCGCGTATTCATATTTTTCAATACAGTCTGCTGCATTTTTGTGATTTATATTCTTACCATCGATTGCCATTGTTTCATCTGTCACACTGATTATGAGTGCAGCTGCTTTTCTCTCCTTGATTTTTGTGGATCTTCTCTTGTGTTCGTAACGGCTAACAATCATGTTTACTACATTTGCAGAATTCATTATCACAAGATTACGTTGATAGTGACAGTAACGTGACGCGCTTTGAAATCGGTAACACTACAAACGGACGGATTAACTACCGAGGTTGCGACAAGACAGACAGGGGTCGCTATTACACTGGTTGTTTTGCTCTTATGAGTAATGTCTGTCTGGTTCCCCTAGATGTCGCATTGGACACTTTGTCAGGTTACCTTCGGAACAGCGCAACCTGTGTCGACCATGGCAAACACTGTAAATAACTACATTGCACACTGTAAATAACTACATTTACAATGACTACAGTTACTAATTGATGTCATGTTAGGTATGGTCTACTGTGAGCGGAGTATCTCATCTTCGTAACTTACAGTGTAATTGACGATGTTACTTAGTTTATACATTTTTGTAATTAGCACCTCTAATATATTCATAAAAGCCACATCTCAACTGCAATTGCTATCGCAACATGCGCTGAGTCCCGTGGAAGAATATGGTGAATGACAACATCTGTGAACGTAATACACGGAAAACGATTTAAATACAATTGAAAGACGGAAACTTAGTACATATGTCTACTTTTTAACTCTCAGCGTCATTTAACATCTTCGAAAGGTACAGAAAGAGATCATGTGTTACAGCACGATTGTTGGACGTTAGAAATAAAAAACTTCATTCCATTGACATTGTAGGTCATTATTGTGCCTACATTTACCATGATCAATGCATGTCATTATGACAAATGGTACATGTAAATGATCGTATTGCGTGACATAGAAACATCAGACGCAGTGTTCGTGGTCGTAGAAGTAACACTGAGGCGCTGGTTAACATGTGCTTGGCATCAAAACAAAGCACCAAAAACATCTGAAATCCTAAAAGCTCTAAAGCCATGATCTCAAAAGGAAATGAAAATCTTTTTCATTAATATTCGTTGACTGTTGATAAAAATAACGAATCACACGTAGCAAGAAGTGAGTCATAAACAAAAAATTTTGCACCGCTGTAGCTGGGAATTTCATGCATCACACTGTTTATGAAGAAACTTTGATCCCACCTAAGAATTTCCTCGGTGTTTACATTTTTCATACTCTTGTATTTACATGGGAGTACAAAACAAACGAAAGAAATATGTACAGAGTGATTCACTATTCTACAACTGTAGTTTTATTGTCTCTATGTAAGCTCCCAGACAAAAAGATTGGTCATTCCCAGGAGATATCACGGTATTGTCGTACACCATCGCCTCTGACCTTGATAATAGCATCAGTCCCGCAAGGTATAAAGTGCACAAGTTTCTTAACTTCTTCGATACCCAACTGAAGATGTTCATTGATGTTTAGGACCTGTAGAGCTAACCAGCTGCAGGGATGTTCATAGCTGCGATCCACCGGCTGTCCTAAATAGTCAGTCATTTTCTGTAGGATTGAGCAGGGGTGACGTAGTGGACCAGCCGAGGTGCAATAGGCAACCTGAGTGTTGATTAAACAAGTAATGTTTGCGTGTACCTCTGTGAGCAAAGCTGCTGTCATTTTGGAAGACAAGAGTGTGCACAGACCACTAAGCATGAAGATGTAGAGGAAAGAGCTACCCTTGGTGATCGAGTCTGTTCAAATAATCTCCTCCACGCTCACGGTAACCTGAAGGAGCGGTTCCAAGTTATGGTAGGAAAATCACGACGAAACATCAGAGGACCACCTCTAGCCTGAACTACACCATCTACCTTGAATCATCTGAAAAGTGGCATAATCATGACTCATAGGACGCTCACTAGACTCCTACAGTCAGCTGTAGTCAGTCTAGTTCGAGTGTTGTTTGGCCCACTGAAGACGTGTAACTTTATATGCCGCTGTGATCAATGGCCTTTGCAATGTCTCCTAATGTCCATTGAAAACACTTCCCCTAGCAATTTTCAATCGGGAACGGGTTAAGATGACCCTGTATTCACTAACAGGAGCAATTCATGTGGTGTTTGAAACCTATTGGTACTGACAAAGCTTGATAATCGCCTCCGATTCGTGACGGCTATGACGTTTTCACGTCCACTGATGTAGACATCTCGGACAGTCCACGTTGATAAACAATAAATAATGCATTTCATTCCTGGTGGGCTCACGTCCAAACATAATAGCTCCTTTCTGCCATTCCGTCACTTTTTCATGTCAGTTCATGTTACGCTACTGATTGTACCTTACTGGTACACTCCAGAGGCGGGTCGTTCGCAGACGAATAGTTCCAAAAGAGTAGTTTACTGAAGTGAACAAAAAGACCGAGTAACGACTTCCGCGGAACAATCGTTCACCGTTCACCGTTCATTGGCTCACAGTCGGTCACTCTCGGTCTCGTTCCCAGTAACGGTCGTTTTCAGTTCACTGCAGTTGTGGTTTGTCTCGTTTCCGGGAATGGTCTATCACAGTTCACTTGGGCCAGACTTGTTCTTCCATTCCTTTTCCCTGCCATGGTCTCGCTCGGTCGCTTTAGTTCTTTTTTGTATAGTCACTTTTTCCAATTCAACATTTTTATAATTATATAACATATAAAATGTAGTTTTAAGTACTACATACATATTTTTCAGTCAACAGAAAGAAAAACCTTCTTATGTCTTCGTCGTTTTGAGCAGCTGTAGAACACATATTAATCACAAGACAAGTCTTTTTTTAGTAACTAAACGAGCAGTCATTGCTTCCTTTATATGTATGCTTTTTCGTCTGACTGATTTTTAAAATAATTTTTAATAATTCCTTTTAATTTTAGTGTAAGAAAGTTTGCTCATAGCGTGAAAATTTCACATTTGTTCCAGAAATAAAAAATGACACATAAAGAGGCTGTTAAAGTCTGATTTTTCTTTGTGATATTCCGTAGTTTGGTCTCTTTGCACAAAAAATAAGTCGTGCAATTTTCGGCTCAGTGGGAGGTAGGGAGGCCGTGGCTCTCCATTAAAAAATCGTAGGAAGGCGTAAAATTGTATTTAGTTCTTATCTCAAAAATGTTGTTCAGAAGTAATTTTTGAACCAATTTTTTCCAACTTAACTATTAATACCGTATTTCTGCTTCAACTTTAATAATACAAACCGTAGATCTACTATTTAGTAACCGTGTGAGGTAAATCTGATGAGAATATCAGATATTATTTTAAACATACGAGTACTTATTCATCGACAAAGTCTCTTTTCTTGCCCTCAAACTTTGATTCAGAAGATTAAGGAGACAGAAAAGGAGACATGAACCATAGACGATTTTTCAGTTTTTGAAAATCCACACTTGAGGTATCACAGTAAATGATCTTATATATCTATGTAAGGCATTCAAAGAATCCTGAAATCCAAGTATGGTGCTTTGGCTTATGAAGTGACACAAGATTATGTTTCCATATACATACTGGCAAGGAAAATACTAACAGAAGAAACTATAGTTTCATTTTGTTGTAATTCAACTTCATCATGGAACATAAACTATTAAAATACATATATATGTTTCGCCATTCATCTTGCATGATGGATGCCCTTGGAGAATGGAAAGATGATGCATAAAACTGTTCTTCGACGAAACAGTTTGCAGTTAATTAAAAAACTATTTATATAATCACCTTATCCATCTTCTACATGCAGATTAACGCAAAACACCTTTTCCCAAAATGTTTTCAATCAACACACAAGCAAATCTGAAAGTGGTCGTATTTTATGTTGTTGTGAAAGAAACTAATGATTTAAGTGGAAGCCAGTCAGCGCAAATTTACAGACAATATTTTCCTACCCAAGTTAAATGACCGAAATATACGTAAAATTATCAGCATTGAACAAGTACTCAATTTTTAGTTTCAAATACTTTATTATGTAAAATTTGTATTCGAGGTATGTTAATAGGTATTTAACGAAGTGTTGAATTACATATTCGTTTCACTCTCGTCTGTTAATGACTGCTTGTGTTCGGTCCGAAGTTCTCTTTCTCAAATACCTGATGACTACATTCGTGCATGAACCTTGGGGTCCCGTTCAGGTGGTGACTGATTGACTGATCAAAAACTGGTCACACTATTCGACCGTAAGGAAATTCAAAGGAATTACGTGTGCTGTATCGTGAATGTTTTGACAGGGTCTTATTGCTTTTCACTTAGAAAGTTTCAACGATTTCCGAGCATATTTATATAGCTGCGCAAATGGCTGTAACAAAGCTTTTAATTTTAGTACACAATTTCATCGCTCATTTTTCGGACGTTGTAATTTTTCCAAATAAATCATCGCTTCACGGGTAGTATGGCACTTCGATTTGTATTTAGTTTACACAACCGAATATTGTAAAAGAAAACAATTAATGTTGGATTGTACAAAGTGTCCTTGTTAGCTATTAACTTTACAGATAATAGCTCCAGAATGTATTGTGTATTAGTGAATATCACTGCCATGTATTACGTATTAGTGAACATCAGTGCCAATGCAATAATGGTAGATGAAGTGTTAAGGAGAGAACTTCGTTACAATTGGAAAGTTTTTGTTTAACTTGTAGTTGGCGTCAGCGTCCAGGAGTTGCAATTTCTGCATAATCTTGTTGCCAATATTAGGTCCTGGGTTTTTCAGCAGAGCATGCTGAAACTTTTTCTCTGATTTTCTTACATCTCCCATTTATTTCAACTTTTTGTTGTTCAATAACCACAAAGTTACAGATGGTCTTTATACCTAGTAAAGTTCGCGAAATTGTTGCAAAACATGATGTGTAGTTGTTCATTGATAACTTGTGAATGGTTCCTTGTCCTGCTCGTAAGCAAGTGACTAAGTGAACCAAGTGACGGTTTTGACACCACCGCTACGAGGTATATCAATTACAATTTGTACCAGATGCTTCTAGAACAATTCATGACTCACATTAATAATTTATAAACTTCAGATTTATAAAATTTAACATAATTTCAAACTAGTAGTTCGATTTTCATATGTAAATTCTTTGAAAGTGTTATGAAAATATAAATACATAGACAAAGGATTGGAAATAAATAGAATAGCGCTAAAATTACGGGTCTTAAGTCACATCATTAAATTCACATAATATCGATTGGTAAATTAGTAAAAATTATCAGCATTTATCTTGAATATTGGCCTTACAAAGTAGGAATAAGTAGTAAAGTTGTGTTTTACGTGCTTTTAATATCATTTATAGGAAGAAAACGAAGCACCACGAAGGAATTATCCAATTGCTGCAGAAATTGGTAGATGTGATGTCCATTTACAAACAAAATAATTATTACAGTTTCAGAAAACCGGAATGATTTAATCAAGAGAAAGCGCTTCACACAGTGAGCAAGTCAATAACAAGTTTGTTTGCCCCTGTCCCTTACTCAGGCAGTGAATCGGCTTGGCATTGCTTGACAGTGTAGTTGAAGGTCCTCCTGAGGGATATCGTGCCACAATATATCCAATTGGAGTGTGAGATCGCCAAAATCCAGATACGGTTTCAGGATCCTGTCCAGAATGATCCAAATTTTCTCAGACGGGGAGATATCCAGCGACCTTGTTGGCCAAGGCAGGGTTTGGCAAGCAGTAAAAACTCTCGTCGTTTGTGGACGTGCATTATTTTGCTGAAATGTAGCCCCAGGATAGCTTTACATAAACGGCAACAAAATGGAGCTCAGAATACCTTTGACATACGGCTGTGCAACTTGGATGCCGCGGATGACAACCAAAGCGCTCCTTCTATGGAAAAAATGACACCCCCAGATCATCACTCGTGACTGACAGACAATATGGCGGGCGACATTCAGGTTGGTATCCTATGGCAGTCTGGGGCGTCTCCAGACACGTCTTCGACCTCTAATCTCATTGACAGAAATGGAATTGTCTTCAGGGGCGGGTCCCATTTCGAACTGAGCCCCGATGACCCACGAAAACGCGTCTGGTGACGCCCTGGAAAGCGCTGGGATACCAGCGTGACTGTCGCCCGCCATATTGTCTGTCAACCAGGAGTGAGAGACTAGAGTGTTATTTATTCTCTTAGCAGGAACCCTTTGGTTGTCACCTGCGGCATCCTTACAGCACAGTCGACGATATTCCACACCCTGCTATGTTACCCTTCATTGGAATGCATCCTGATCTTACATTTCCACAACATAATCCCCGTCCACACATTACAAGGTATTACGCTACTGGCCATTAAAATTGCTACACCACGAAGATGACGTGCTACAGACGCGAAATTTAACCGACAGGAAGAAGATACTGTGATATGCAAATGATTAGCTTTACAGAGCATTCACACAAGGTTGGCGCCGGTGGCGACACCTACAGCAGGAGGGTAATACGGAACGCCGTGCTGGATCCCAACGGCCTCGTATCACTAGCAGTCGAGAAGAAAGGCATCTTATCCGCATCGCTGTAACGGATCGTGCAGCCACGTCTCGATCCCTGAGTCAACAGATGCGGACGTTTGCAAGACAACAACCACCTGCACGAACAGTTCGACGACGTTTGCAGCAGCATGAACTATGAGCTCGGAGACCATGGCTGCGGTTACCCTTGACGCTGCAGACGGGAGCGCCTGCGATGGTTTACCCAACGACGAACCTGGGTGCACGAATGACAAAATGTCATTTGTTAGGATGAATCCATGATCTGTTTACAGCATCTTGATGTTCGCATCCGTGTTTGGCGACATCGCGGTGAACGCACATCGGAAGCGTGTATTCGCCATCGCCATACTGGCGTATCACCCGGCGTGATGGTATGGGGTGCCATTGGTTACAAGTCTCGGTCACCTATTGTTCACATTGACGGCACTTTGAACAGAGGACGTTACATCTCAGACGTGTTACGACCCGTGGCTCTACCCTTCATTCGATCCCTGCGAAACCCTACATTTTAGCAGGATAATGCACGACCGCATGTGGCAGGTCCTGTACGGGCCTTTCTGGATACAGATAATGCTCGACTGCTGCCCTGGCCAGCACATTCTCCACATCTCTCACCAATTGAAAATTTCTGGTCAATGGTGGCCGAGCAACTGGCTCGCCAGTCACTACTCTTGATGAACTGTGGTATTGTGTTGAAGCTGCATGGGCAGCTGTACCTGTACACGCCCTTCCAAGTTCTGTTTGACTGAATGCCCAGGCGTATCAAGGCCGTTATTACGGCCAGAGGTGGTTGTTCTGGGTACTGATTTCTCAGGATCTGTGCACCCAATTGCGTGAAAATGTCACATGTCAGTTCTAGTACAATATATTTGTCCAATGAATAACCGTTAACATCTGCATTCCTTCTTGGTGTAGCAATTTAATGGCCATTAGTGTACAAAGTATGTACAAAAATGTTTTCAGCTAAGAAACAGAACACTTATTGCATGAAAAAGAGTCCATTATATTAGAACAAATATTATTCCACATTTTAAGCACAAATATAATTTTCAACTTTGTAGTTATCAGATGTGTTCTTTCGTCCACCTTTTCCAGATACGTTCCAGGCAAATTGTGGTTAAAAGTTAGTACAGTTAGTACAGAACTTCTTTCACGTAAACTGTGTCTCCGTTTCTTAATATTAAACATATTAATGGTCTATGTAACAAGATATCCATTACACTGTGTTGAGAATGAGGCAAATGATTTATTTGATAAGCAGCATATGTCCCAAATTCTTTTCCCCACAAAGAAATGTCCTTTGTCTTCATCTGGTTATCCCAGACATGGATTCTTGCATAGCCTGTGTTCCGATAAGTTTAGAACCAAATATGTTCCACATTTTTGTTTTTTAGGAGAATTGTTTTGCATAAAACATATATAAACGTTCCTAATGACTGTTGGAATGTGGGTGCCTTTATCAGCAAGAGTTGCCAATTGTGTGACTATATATGGAATTTCCTAAGTAGTCATTTAAAAATACGAGTTGCTTAATATTTTCACTTAGCATCATGAATTTTCACGAATAATAGAGTCCAGTTCAGAAAAATAATCAAAACTGCACAAGCATCTTGAATACATAGTAGAATAAATAAAGATGAATACACAAATGTGTAATTAAATGACAAAAAATACGACCATAGACAATGAAATACTCGTCACAGTAATAGGAAAGTTATACGCTGAGCGTATGGTGTAAAGACAGTTATAAAATTAATGAACTTCAGTATACTTCTCATTTTCAGAAGGCATGGAAGTCGTTAAAAGAGTACTGTATAACTTACATACTCAAAGACAATGTTAAAAGAATTTGCTGACTACACTTTTTTGAGTTACCAGTCTTCTGACTGGTTCTATGCGGCCGCCACGAATTCCTCTCCTGTGCCAGCCTCCTCACTTCAGACTAGCACCTGCAACCTTAGACCTCAGTTATTTGCTGTATGTATTCCAACTCTGTTTTCCTCTACATTTTTTTACTCTCTACAGCTCCCTCTAGTATCATAGAAATCATTCCATGATGTCTTAACAGCTGTCCTGCCATCTCTTCGCCTGCTCTTCTCTGTGATTTACCATATATTCCTAACCTCGCCGATTCTCCGGAAAACCTCCTCATTCCTTACCTTATCAGTTCACCTCATTTTCAACATTTTTCTGTAGCACCACTTTGCAAATACTTCGATTCTCTTCTTTCTCGGTTTTCCCACAGTCTGTATTTAACTACCGTACGGTACTATACTCCCAATCTACATACTCAGAAACTTCTTCCTCAATTTAAGGCCTATGTTTGATACTAGCAGACACCTCTTGGCCAGGAATGCATTTTGTTTGCCGTGCTAGTCTGCTTTTTAAGTCCTCCCTGTTCCATCCGTCGAGGGTTATTTTGCTGCCTAGGTAGCACAATTCCTTAACTTCGTCTACCTCGTTATCATCAATCTTGATGTTAAGTTTCTCGTAGTTCTCATTCCTGCTATTTTTCATTACATTCCTCTTTCTATGATTTACTCTCAATCCATATTCTGTTCTCATTACACTGTTCATTGTGTTCAACAGATGCTCTAATTCTTCTTGAATTTCACAGTGGATAACATTATCAAAAAAAAAAAAAAAAAAAAAAAAATGGTTGAAATGGCTCTGAGCACTATGGGGCTTAACATCTGAGGTCATCAGTCCCTAGAACTTAGAACTACTTAAACCTAACTAACCTGAGGACATCACACACATCAATGTCCGAGGCAGGATTCGAACCTGCGACCGTAGCGGTCGCGCGGTTCCAGACTGAAGCGCCTATAACCGCTCGGCCACACCGGCCGATCCTTATCACTGACATCCTTTCAGCTTGAATTTTAGTTCCGCCCTCGAACCGCTCTTTTGTTTTCGCCATGGCTTCTTTGATTTACAGGCAAAATCATGTGAACACCTGTACTTACTTGGGAATGGTTTATTAATAAGGGGTTGGACCTACAGTTGCTCACTATACAGCTGCGATTCTTCTTGGAATACTAGCATGTAATGATTGTACGGTCTCCAGTGGAATGCTATGCCAGTCTTCGATCAGAACGTCTTCTTAGTCCTGTAGTGACGAGGGAGGCAGAAATCTGCTCAGGCGTCTGCGTTCCAATACCGCCGACAAGGGTTCGATAATGTACCAAGTCCGGGGTGTGTGCTGGCCAGGGACCACGCTGCAGTTCAGTTGCATACTCGTCATACGACGACTGTACTGTCCTGGATGTGTGAATGGGTGCATTATCATACTGAAATATGGCATCATTGTTGGGGAGCAATATTTGAATCATGGGGTGAGCCTGATCATCTAAAATATTCACATAAACGTTGACTGTAACACGGCCTTTGAGAGTAATCATGGGACCAGCAGAATACTATTGTATGACCGCCCCACACCATCATACTTCCACCTCCATGTTTAACTGCTGGAATCAAACAATCTGGATTGTAGGCTTCTTTTGGCGTTCTCCAGACGTAAACCCAGTCCGATGTTGGAAATAACGAAAACATTGACACATCGGATCATATGACTTGTTTCCACTGCTCATCGGTCCTGACACCATGCTTTACGCTTCTTTGCCTTGGTTGTCGTCACTAATGGTTTCGGCCATGAATATCCGCTTCATGGAATTCTCGACGGGCAGTTTCGACAGATACGGGGCCTCGGATATGGCTACTGAGCTCTGCAGTCACTTTAGCCGACGTAGTTTTGTGTGTTTTGGCGCAATTCGTGTTAGCGTACAACGGTCTCTGTTTTATTTTTGTTTTGCGCACACTATTACGTTTACACGCTGGTGTCTTTCAATGTTTTGTATAGGTTGTCATGACTGTTGAAACAGTTGCTCTTGAAATATTCGATAAGTTGGCTGTCTTGGTTTCTGATGCTGCAGCTATCGGATCCCCACAGCCTGCGCTCTATGGAACTCTGTTAGGTCTTTCACTGCACATCGGCCTCGGCCTCTGAATGCAAACACGAAGTTGGCACTACTCGTAAAGAACCTGCACTGATGCCTGATCTGTACTGAACACGCACAGTCCAGCGCGACACGTGCCTTCCCTGCGTTGTTGACCGTCAAACACATCCATCCCATTACTATCACCCTTCACATAATTTTGCCTATCCCCTGCATATATTGAACAGTAAGGGCGAAAGACTAGATCCCTGTCTTACACCGTTTTTACTCCGGAACATCGTCCTTGGTCTCTTAGTCTTATAATTCCCTCTTGGCTCGTGTACACATTGTATATCATCCGCCTTTCCCAACAGCCTACCCCTATTTTCCTTTCAATTTCGAAAATCTTGCGCCATTTGATATTGTCGAACGCGTTTTCCAAGTCAAAAAATCGTATGAATGTGTCTTGATTTTTCTTCTGTCTTGCTTCCACTATCAGCCCCAACGTCATAATTGCCTCTCTGGTGCCTTTCCCCTTCCCTAAAGCCAAACTGATCTTCAGCTACACATCCCCAATTATTTCCATTCTTCTTTATGTTATTATTGTCAGCAGCTTGCATGTGCTGTTAAGCTCTTTGTGCAATAATTGTCGACCTTCTCGCCTTTGGAAATCTTCGGAATTCTTTCGAAAGTAAGACGGTATATCGCCAGGCTCTTGAACGCTGCACACCAATGTGAATAGTCTTGTCCCTTCCCCCAGTGATTTTAGAAATTCTTATGGAATGTTATCATCCCAACTGCTTTATTCGATCTTAAGTCTTTAGAAGTTCTTTTAAATTCTCATTGTTATACTGGATCCTGTATCTCCTCTATATCGACTCCTGTTTCTTCTTCTATCACATCATTAGACAAGTCTTTTTCCCATAGAAGCACTCAGGGTAGTCTTTCCACCTATCTGCTCCCTCCTCCATTTAACAATGGAATTCCCATTGCACTCTTAATGTTTCCACCCTTGTTTTTAATTTCACCGAAGGTTGCTTTGACTCTTCTGTATTCTGGGTCACTCCTTCCGACAATCATTTCACATTTTTCATGCAGCCATTTCGCGTTAGATTTACAGTATTTTCTTTTTATTTCATTCCTAAGTGGGTATTATATCTGCAATACTGAATTTCCTGGAACATTTTTGTGCTTCCTTCTTTCGTCAATCAAGCGTATCTCTTCACACCTTAGTACTTCCGTATCCCACTTCTTTGCTCATTGACTCTTCCTGACTAATATCTTGAACTACAGTCTATTCTTCATCACTATTAAATTGTGATTTTAGTCTATGACTGGTCCAGGATACGCCTTACAATCGAGTATCTGATTTCGGGTTCTCTGCCTGATCATGATCTAATGTAGCTGAAATCTTCTCGTATCTCCCTGCCTTCTCCAAGTATACCTCCTCGTATTGTGATTCTTGAACACAGTATTCGCTAACACCAGATGAAATTTATCGTTGAACTCAATTAACCTTCCTCCCTTCTCATTCTTAGTACCATTATAAACCTATCACTACTATTGTAATTTAGTGTGCTTTTACCTAAATATCAGAAAACTCTTTCCCTAAGTTGCCACATATACTATACCCCAACAGAGCTAACAGTTCTGTTACGGGAAAATTCACGTATAACCCTCCTACTAAAATTTCGTTTAGTTTCCAAGTAAAGTACACTGTGGGAGAATAGTCCTGTTAATAGGAAAAGCTAATCAATACAGTTAACCTTTTTACAGGATTTGACCGTGTGTTGTGTCAAATGGATAAGTAACTCAGACTATTCACTTCTTTTTCTAAGATCGTACCCAGCGGTTAGATAGAAACGCAGTATGAATAATGTCATACTGAAGCTAGGACAACTCAGTTCCAAGTTCATTTAATGGTTTAAAACATGTACTGATGGTCGCCAACCTATCCAGGCAATGAAACAGTGAAGTCTTGGAAAAGCAGAAATATGAATTTTGCCTACTTTCTTGCTACTGTTTAATTTTGTTCTGCGAATAAATATTACGCCACTTAAATAATGTTAGACTACACCCTTATACTTTACGTTTTTAAAAGAGCAAAAGTCCAGTACATAATTTCAATGAAGCAAAAAAAAATTGACCAGTGGGAACCTTCAGAAAAGCACTTTCCATAATCAACAAACTTAAATACTAAATTCCTTAGATACTAAAGCACACACATTTTATACTGAACGTTTCACTGCAAGGAAACCTCTTTCTTACTGGAATTTACTTTCCAAAGCTATTACTCTTTGAACTAATTCTGTATAGTCATTTAACAGATTCTAGTAACTTGGCTTCACTCTGATTAAATTTTACGTATCAAACTTTTACTATAACACTTTGCAGTAGTTAAGAAAACACAAAAACAAATTAAATGGTGCCTCTTTATATCAACTTGGCCCTTCATAAGTCTGTAAAACAGAATACTCCGATTAATCAAACAGATGGAAAGAACCCTATATAGGAGTATGATTAGGGTGAAATAACAGGGTGAACCAGTTTCCTTAAAGTTCAAGAATGATAATTAAAGCACAGTTTAAATTAATCAAATTTAACTGTACAAACGTAAAAATACAAAACAAATCATATCTGTTGGTTGTAGGCTTTGGGTGTGGCGAACAATTATGACGGCTACACTACCCACAGTACGGACTGCCAGTATCTTGCTGTATGAGCTCAATTTCTCTTCTTGGCGTCGTTGAATTTTACATACAGTAGCCCAACAACTCGCAGCTATGCCGTAAGCGGTTTGCAGTTTTCATCAGCGGCATTTTTGTGCAAATTTGCAGGCAAAGCTTCTCGTGCTCCACAAAGCAATCACTGCTACCTACAGACTGTGGGACTTACTCCCGCGCTAGCTATGCGCGCCAGTTCGCCTTCGCCACCTTTCCATTCCCAGGAGCTACTTTCATTTCAAACAAAAGCACACTGGCTTTTACATAACATCTATTCCTTACATTGTTCCAAAGCGTCACCGTTTCTTAAATTGTCAAATTCCCTCAACATGAACAATTTATACACACAAATATTTTTCAGTACAAAATGTCATCAGAAAATGATCTACATCTACATTTATAATCCGCAAGCCACCCAGCGGTGTGTGGCGGAGGGCACTTTATGTGCTACTGCATAACCTCCCTTTACTGTTCCAGTCGCATATGGTTAGCGGGAGGAACGACTGCCGGAAAGCCTCCGTGCGCGCTCGAATCTCTCTAATTTTACATTCGTGATCTCCTCGGGAGGTATAAGTACGGGGAAGCAATACATTCGATACCTCATCTAGAAACGCACCTTCTCGAAACCTGGACAGCAAGCTACACCGCGTTGCAGAGCGCCGCTCTTGCAGAATCTGCCACTTGAGTTTGCTAAACTTCTCCGTAACGCTATCACGCTTACCAAATAACCCTGTGACGAAACGCGCTGCTCTTCTTTGGATCTTCTCTATCTCCTCTGTCAACCCGACATGTTACGGATCCCACACTGATGAGCAATACTCAAGTATAGGTCGAACGAGTGTTTTGTGAGCCACCTCCTTTGTTGATGGACTACATTTTCTAAGGACTCTCCCAATGAATCTCAAACGGGCACCCGCCTTAACAACAATTAATTTTATATGATCATTCCACTTCAAATCGTTCTGTACGCATACACCCAGATATTTTACAGAAGTAACTGCTACCAGTGTTTGTTCTGCTATCATATAATCATACAATAAAGGATCCTTCTTTCTATGTATTCGCAATACATTACATTTTTATATGTTAAGGGTCAGTTTCCACTCCCTGCACCAAGTGCCTATCCGCTGCAGATCTTCCTGCATTTCGCTGCAATTTTCTAATGCTGCAACTTCTCTGTATACTACAGTATCATCCGCGAAAAGCCGCATGGAATTCCCGACACTGTCTACTACGTCATTTATACATATTGTGAAAAGCAATGGTCCCATAACACTCCCCTTTGGCACACCAGAGGTTACTTTAACGTCTGTAGTTGTGTCTCCATTGAAAACAACATGCTGTGTTCTGTTTGCTAAAAACTCTTCAATCCAGCCATACAACTGGTCTGATATTCCGTAGGCTCTTACTCTGTTTATCAGATGACAGTGCGGAACTGTATCGAACGCCTTCCGGAAGTCAAGGAAAATGGCATCTACCTGGGAGCCTGTATCTAATATTTTCTAGGTCTCATGAACATATAAAGCGAGTTGCGGCTCACACGATCGCTGTTTCCGGGATACATGTTGATTCCTACAGAGTAGATTCTGGGTTTCCAGAAATGACATGATACGCGAGCAAAAAACATGTTCTAAAATTATACAACAGATCGATGTCAGAGATACAGGTCTATAGTTTTGCGCATCTGCTCGACGACTCTTCTTGAAGACTGGGACTACCTGTGCTCTTTTCCAATCATTTGGAACCTTCCGTTCCTCTAGAGACTTGCGGTACACGGCTGTTAGAAAGGGGGGGGGGGGGGCTAGTTCTTTCGCGTACTCTGTGTAGAATCGAACTGGTATCCGTTGAGGTCCAGAGGGCTTTCCTCTGTTGAATGATTTCCGTTGCTTTTCTATTCCTTGGACACTTATTTCGGTGTCAGCCATTTTTTCGTTTGTGCGAGGATTTAGAGAAGGAACTGCAGTTCGGTCTTCCTCTGTGAAACAGCTTTGGAAAAAGGTGTCTAGTATTTCAGCTTTACGCGTGTCATCCTCTGTTTCAATGCCATTATCATCCCAGAGTGTCTGGATATGCTGTTTCGATCCACTTATTGATTTAACGTAATACCAGAACTTCTTAGGATTTTTTGTCAAGTCGGAACATAGAATTTTACTTTCGAATTCACTGAACGCTTCACGCATAGCCCTTACGCTAACTTTGACATCGTTTAGCTTCTTTTTGTCTGAGAGGTTTTGGCTGTGAAGCTTTCTTTGCTTTCGCAGTAGTTTCCTAACTTTGTTGTTGAACGTAATAACGTAATAAACAATTTACATCGTATTTTACATACATTAATCACATGCAATGTAAAGAATTTCAAACTCCAGTATGGTACACTTTACTTTACATCTACAGAAAATATAGTAATAATATGCGAAAATTTTAACAAAAAATTTTAAAAAATTGAATAAACCATAAACAAATAATGTTATACCGTGACCACATTGTTCCATAGCCCTACTTCTACCCCATCCGCTATGATCGTATTCCAAGCCCTCATGTCTATTAGATTTTTCGTCCCCATTTACGTACTGAGTTACCAATTCAGAACCCTCATATACTCTTTCTGTCTCTTCATGTTCGGCCTGTAACGTTGGCATGTATTCTTGAACTATTGTTGTCAGTGTTGGCTTATTTCAATTCTGATCAGAACAGTCTCACTACTGAAACTGTAGTGGGTCCAGCTTTAGTGACACTCGGTATTCAACGTCAGTGACAGAGGGAAGCAAAGATCATTAATTGTCACGGATGGTGGTGGGGAAAGCGACACTTTGTGGATGGTGAAATAGTTTCTTTACTTGACTCAGTGTGTGAGGTGTGAGAGCCGGCCGCTGTAGCCGAAAGGTTCTAGGCAGAACTACTTCCCAACTAAGATTTGGCCACGCTTTATAGAAAGGTGTGAGGAGGATTAGGAAAGTTCATGTGCATATTCACATTCACGTACAAGAAATGCATAATACACGACACATATAAATGTGTATTATGAAGCATGACACATTTCTTTCCACCCGTCCACATGGGTTCTGTTGCACCCGCGGCCGGCCACGTCGTGCAATAAAATTGGTGGAGGAGCTGCCTCCGTTTGTATTTCCCGGTGCGAGCGAGCAGCGAAACCTGCTGCTTATGGAGCGGAAACTACTGTACCGTTTCATCACCCCATGCATGGAGGGAAAGAAATGATCCGGAATGTTCTTCTCATGGGAGGACAGTTCTGGTTCATTTCTTTTATCAGTGTTATCTTCTATTTTTACGTTAAAAAATGGAAACAATTGCAAACAATAGTTTTTGCAATAGAAATGGTTAAAAAAATTTGCAACGTCCTGTTCTCTGGCATGAACGAATATTCCCGCTACGAGCGGAGCAAATATGGGACCACTTGGCATAAGGCGATGACATTTAAACGACATAGCAAGTGAATAACATGGGAAATGTCTAAATTAACATCCTAGCCAAAGAAGCGATGACCATTCAAAATCATTCATCTTGTGATGAAAATTTAAGTTAAAATGAACCACAGAAATGTCATTCGTAAAATCAGATGGTGCTGCCATGCACATGTAAAAATCTAAGTGAAAAGTGAACGATCAACAAACAAATACAATAATGTTAAAATAATTAATGAAAGAAATTACGTTAAAATGAACCAAACAAACGTTACTTGCAAAATCAAATGGTGCTGACATACACTTAAAAATCTATGTGAAAAGTGCAAAATCAACAAATCATTGCGATGATACTAAAATAATTAAGCAATGCATGAAATTGAGAGTGGTCATTGGAAAACCATTAATGTAGTAATTATAACGTCGTAATCTGTCACTAAAACTGTGGTTGACTAGTAGAATTTGCCAAGAAAGTTGTGCGTATTTGTCCTTGATTGGAGAAGCTGAAGTGTCTGCTTCCCATTAACTTATATTGGCATTTTCCCGAATCGGGCTTAAATGAAATGTTGACAGGTTAAATCAACTGCTAAAATGCAGAGTTCATAGAGAGCAATGTTAATGACAAAATATATATATATATATATATATATATATATATATATATATATTGTAACTCGTCAAACACTTTAGCTCCTCTCTGGGACCCTTATTTCACTCGTCAACACGTAAATAACCATACATACAAAATAACACACAAGTACACAAACACACAAAGAAATGAACTCGTTGACACCCTATTATTCTTCAGTTTAGTCACCCGTTAGTTTTTTGGAGGACTTACGGTCAAATAAGGCAGAAGGGATAGATAACATTCCATCAGAATTTCTAAAATCATTGGGGGAAGTGGCAACAAAACGACTATTCACGTTGGTGTGTAGAATATATGAGTCTGGCGATATACCATCTGACTTTCGGAAAAGCATCATCCACACAATTCCGAAGACGGCAAGAGCTGACAAGTGCGAGAATTATCGCACAATCAGCTTAACAGCTCATGCATCGAAGCTGCTTACAAGAATAATATACAGAAGAATGGAAAAGAAAATTGAGAATGCGCTAGGTGACGATCAGTTTGGCTTTAGGGAAAGTAAAGGGACGAGAGAGGCAATTCTGACGTAACGGCTAATAATGGAAGCAAGGCTAAAGAAAAATCAAGACACTTTCATAGGATTTATCGATCTGGAAAAAGCGTTCGACAATAAAAAATGGTGCAAGCTGTTCGAGATTCTGAAAAAAGTAGGGGTAAGCTATAGTGAGAGACGAGTCATATACAATATGTACAACAACCAAGAGGGACTAATAAGAGTGGACGATCAAGAACGAAGTGCTCGTATTAAGAAGGGTGTAAGACAAGGCTGTAGCCTTTCGCCCCTACTCTTCAATCTGTACATCGAGGAAGCAATGATGGAAATAGAAGAAAGGTTCAGGAGTGGAATTAAAATACAAGGTGAAAGGATATCAATGATACGATTCGCTGATGACATTGCTATCCTGAGTGAAAGTTAAGAAGAATTAAACGATCTGCTGAACAGAATGAACAGTCCAATGAGTACACAATATGGTTTGAAAGTAAATCGGAGAAAGACGAAGGTAATGAGAAGTAGTAGAAATGAGAACAGCGAGAAACTTAACATCAGGATTGATGGTCACGAAGTCAGTGAAGTTAAGGAATTCTGCTACCTAGGCAGTAAAATAACCAATGACGGACGGAGCAAGGAGGACACCAAAAGCAGACTCGCTATGGCAAAAAAGGCATTTCTGGCCAAGAGAAGTCTACTAATATCAAATACCAGCCTTAATTTGAGGAAGAAATTTCTGAGGATGTACGTCTGGAGTACAGCATTGTATGGTAGTGAAACATGGACTGTGGGAAAACCGGAACAGAAGAGAATCGAAGCATTTGAGATGTGGTGCTATAGACGAATGTTGAAAATTAGGTGGACTGATAAGGTAAGGAATGAGGAGGTTCTACGCAGAATCGGAGAGGAAAGGAATATGTGGAAAAGACTGATAAGGAGAAGGGACAGGATGATAGGACATCTGCTAAGGCATGAGGGAATGACTTCCATGGTACTAGAGGGAGCTGTAGAGGGCAAAAACTGTAGAGGAAGACAGAGATTGGAATACGTCAAGCAAATAATTGAGGACGAAGGTTGCAAGTGCTACTCTGAGATGAATAGGTTAGCACAGGAAAGGAATTCGTGGCGGGCCGCATCAAACCAGTCAGTAGACTGATGACCAAAAAAAAAAAAAAGTTTCAATGGGTATTTCTGTGGGTGCTGTGGTGGACGTCTCTTCTAAAGGCGACTTGGAAGATAGGCTACTAGGGAACTACGACACTGAAATGGGGAGCTGGCGGCGGCGTTGAGTGTAACGTCCGTTGTCTCACCCTGGTTGTTTTCTCTATGCAGCAGCCCGCAACGTTGATTCTCGCCCGGTTCCATGGTAGTTCGACGTTGGAGATTTGCAGGACATCGCTGTTTGTCGGCCCTGTCTCGTTATCGAAAGCCAGTGTGGCAGTTGTCGTCTGCATATTGTGGAGGGATGCGTCTGACGACACACGCCTCCTTCTTCGCCGCATCGTCTCGTGATTGCTGTCAGCCGGTGCGTGTGGTATTGGCGACACGCCCCCTTCTGCTGGTATGCGTCAGTGGTGAGACGTGCGCCCTTCTGCGTCGCATCATCTCGTGATCTACAGAACTGTAGAACAAAATTTTATTTCAACAAATAGCATGGAATCACCATAGTCATGCTCGAACATAATATACAGCATACCGTCACATGTGTGAGCAAACAAAATTGCAGAACAGAGTATCAGTAGCTCCCTAACATGTCAAAATCTCTACTTCATCATCACAGTATATATTACCTGTCCACAGAACCAATAAACAACAGAATGTTAAATGTCTTCACAATATCATAAATACCATAAAACACTTCTTCATAGTTTAAACTTAGTATCCCCATATAGAAAAATGTTCAGAATATAATTCATATACCTCATCATGCCAACATAAAATATAGATTGAAAGTAGGAAACACATTACAACTGAGCTTTCAAACATCTCAATGTTTTCATATTCTTTTGATCTGATAACCATTTTCAGATGTTGAATCTCACCCTCACAATGAAACCAAGAAAGTTACAGAGTTCATATAGCCTGAAAAAATTGTAATTTTTCCATTTTCCTTCAACATTTTTCATTTGTTAAGACATTAGATGTTATCGTAATAGCTGACTACAATAATAAAACCGTAAAATATTTTCTGTCTGGCTTCCCATTATTTAAGAATCCAACTTTCTTTCCCATATTCTACATAAGTTTTCCAAAACACTGAAATTTCTTCACCACTTCTCATATCTTCAATTATTTAAACACAGCAGCTAGTAACTTAAAACACCTTTCTTTATGCAGTTTTGATAACAAGTACACAGGGTGATTCAAAAAGAATACCACAACTTTAGGAATTTAAAACTCTGCAACGACAAAAGGCAGAGCTAAGCACTATCTGTCAGCGAATTAAGGGAGCTATAAAGTTTCATTTAGTTGTACATTTGGTCGCTTGAGGCGCTGTTGACTAGGCGTCAGTGTCAGTTGATGCTAAGATGGCGACCGCTCAACAGAAAGCTTTTTGTGTTATTGATTGCGGCAGAAGTGAATCGACGACAGTTGTTCAGCGTGCATTTCGAACGAAGTATGGTGTTAAACCTCCTGATAGGTGGTGTATTAAACGTTGGTATAAACAGTTTAAAGAGAATGGGTGTTTGTGCAAAGGGAAAAGTTCTGGACGGCCGAGAACGAGTGATGAAAATGTAGCACGCATCCAGCAAGCATTTGTTCGCAGCCCAGGAAAATCGACTCGCAGAGCTAGCAGAGAGCTGCAAATTCCACAATCAACTGTATGGAGAGTCCTACGAAAAAGGTTAGTTATAAAACCTGAACGTCAACTACCCGAGGCGATGGATCGGCCGCCAGGCAGCCCATGACAGAGCACTTCATCACTGGCCCTGATCTTACCCCCTGCGATTTTTTCTTATGGGGGTATGTTAAGGATATGGTGTTTCGGCCACCTCTCCCAGCCACCATTGATGATTTGAAACGAGAAACAACAGCAGCTATCCAAACTGTTACGCCTGATATGCTACTGAGAGTGTGGAACGAGTTGGAGTATCGGGTTGATATTGCTCGAGTGTCTGGAGGGGGCCATATTGAACATCTCTGAACTTGTTTTTGAGTGAAAAAAAACCTTTTTAAATACTCTTTGTAATGATGTATAACAGAAGGTTATATTATGTTTCTTTCATTAAATACACATTTTTAAAATTGTGGTATTCTTTTTGAATCACCCTGTATTATGTTCGAGAAAGGCATGAAACTTTTACATGAGTAGGTTTTGTTTACATAGATTTCATAAAGTTTTAGACACAGCAAAAATTCAGATTGCATAACATTTTATTTTATTATCATCATCAAAAGGTTTCCCAGCATCAACAGCAATAAAAATTATTCATTTCTATTCACCAGATAATTATGTTTCAGTACATTCATTTCAGAGTAACCATTTCCAGTACTCAGATTAACATAAGACCTCTACATAGCTACAATATGATTTCTATACTAAGCTAGTAGAAGGCAGATTGACAGCAGAAGACATTTGTGCAAAGAGGAAAAGATAGGTAGGAGGAAACATATAGTATAGAAACTGAAAATTCTGATGCAGTACTGCATGACCATTGAGGCACTGGACTTCATACACCCATATTACAAATAGAGTTTTTTAACTTCTGAGAGTACTATTATTACAATTCCTCATCACCACTTTCCTAGTCCCCATCTGTTTCAAACACTGTCACTTTTTCAATAGCCAGCCTCAGTTTTGCCAATTTTCCGTCCATTATATGCTCAATGTCATGTCATGAAAATCCCCTTACTTAAGTTTTTCTATGAATCTACACCAAAACATGTAATTAGCGAAACAGATTTTACAAAGCCATCTCCACATTTCAGTTTGCAGTCTGTCAAAATGTTTCTGAAATCACAGCCCTCAATGAAGCCCACTACATACGATGTTATATTATTTGGAGTTTACTCCAAGCAAACGATAGTCATACATGGGCTTACAAACATTTTCAATAAAAAGTTCTGCCTTTAATTCACATTTGCTTCTACATATTGTTCTTCTGATTAATTTATAAGAGCAGACTGCAGTTGTTCTGTGTTCCGCAACAGGTAAACGTATACATAATGAGGCTATGTCCACACTGATTTCCTGTTTGACAAAATTACTGTTAGTTTCATCAACTAAATGTTCCTTTTCAATAACACAGCCAACTTTGCTAGGTGAGTCTGTGGATGGTGGAATTGTGTCAACACAAGTTTCCTCAGCCAAATGTTCCTCTTAAATGAAACAGCTGATTTTATTGTAAATATCCTTTATCGTTTACAATATCCTTTATCATTTCCCCAGGGGACTTCATCCAGATGTACACAGGTACCATCTGTGAGGCCTCGAGCTGAGTCTGATGTTGCTTCCACTCACTTGTGTCTACATCTACATCTACATCTACATCTATACTCCGCGAGCCACCTTACGGTGTGTGGCGGAGGGTACTTATTGTACCACTATCTGATCCCCCCTTCCCTGTTCCATTCACGAATTGTGCGTGGGAAGAACGACTGCTTGTAAGTCTCCGTATTTGCTCTAATTTCTCGGATCTTTTCGTTGTGATCATTACGCGAGATATATGTGGGCGGTAGTAATATGTTGCCCATCTCTTCCCGGAATGTGCTCTCTCGTAATTTCGATAATAAACCTCTCCGTATTGCGTAACGCCTTTCTTGAAGTGTCCGCCACTGGAGCTTGTTCAGCATCTCCGTAACGCTCTCGCGCTGACTAAATGTCCCCATGACGAATCGCGCTGCTTTTCGCTGGATCATGTCTATCTCTTCTATTAATCCAACCTGGTAAGGGTCCCATACTGATGAGCAATACTCAAGAATCGGACGAACAAGCGTTTTGTAAGCTACTTCTTTCGTCGATGAGTCACATTTTCTTAGAATTCTTCCTATGAATCTCAACCTGGCGCCTGCTTTTCCCACTATTTGTTTTATGTGATCATTCCACTTCAGATCGCTCCGGATAGTAACTCCTAAGTATTTTACGGTCGTTACCGCTTCCAATGATTTACCACCTATGGCATAATCGTACTGGAATGGATTTCTGCCCCTATGTATGCGCATTATATTACATTTATCTACGTTTAGGGAAAGCTGCCAGCTGTCGCACCATGCATTAATCCTCTGCAGGTCTTCCTGGAGTACGTACGAGTCTTCTGATGTTGCTACTTTCTTGTAGACAACCGTGTCATCTGCAAATAGCCTCACGGAGCTACCGATGTTGTCAACTAAGTCATTTATGTATATTGTAAACAATAAAGGTCCTATCACGCTTCCTTGCGGTACTCCCGAAATTACCTCTACATCTGCAGATTTTGAACCGTTAAGAATGACATGTTGTGTTCTTTCTTCTAGGAAATCCTGAATCCAATCACAAACCTGGTCCGATATTCCGTAAGCTCGTATTTTTTTCACTAAACGTAAGTGCGGAACCGTATCAAATGCCTTCCTGAAGTCCAGGAATACGGCATCAATCTGCTCGCCAGTGTCTACGGCACTGTGAATTTCTTGGGCAAATAGGGCGAGCTGAGTTTCACATGATCTCTGTTTGCGGAATCCATGTTGGTTATGATGAAGGAGATTTGTATTATCTAAGAACGTCATAATACGAGAACACAAAACATGTTCCATTATTCTACAACAGATTGACGTAAGCGAAATAGGCCTATAATTATTCGCATCTGATTTATGACCCTTCTTGAAAATGGGAACGACCTGCGCTTTCTTCCAGTCGCTAGGTACTTTACGTTCTTCCAGCGATCTACGATAAATTGCTGATAGAAAGGGGGCAAGTTCTTTAGCATAATCACTGTAGAATCTTAAGGGTATCTCGTCTGGTCCGGATGCTTTTCCGCTACTAAGTGATAGCAGTTGTTTTTCAATTCCGATATCGTTTATTTCAATATTTTCCATTTTGGCGTCCGTGCGACGGCTGAAGTCAGGGACCGTGTTACGATTTTCCGCAGTGAAACAGTTTCGGAACACTGAATTCAGTATTTCTGCCTTTCTTCGGTCGTCCTCTGTTTCGGTGCCATCGTGGTCAACGAGTGACTGAATAGGGGATTTAGATCCGCTTACCGATTTTACATATGACCAAAACTTTTTAGGGTTCTTGTTTAGATTGTTTGCCAATGTTTTATGTTCGAATTCGTTGAATGCTTCTCTCATTGCTCTCTTTACGCTCTTTTTCGCTTCGTTCAGCTTTTCCTTATCAGCTATGATTCGACTACTCTTAAACCTATGATGAAGCTTTCTTTGTTTCCGTAGTACCTTTCGTACATGATTGTTATACCACGGTGGATCTTTCCCCTCGCTTTGGACCTTAGTCGGTACGAACTTATCTAAGGCGTACTGGACGATGTTTCTGAATTTTTTCCATTTTTGTTCCACATCCTCTTCCTCAGAAATGAACGTTTGATGGTGGTCACTCAGATATTCTGCGATTTGTGCCCTATCACTCTTGTTAAGCAAATATATTTTCCTTCCTTTCTTGGCATTTCTTATTACACTTGTAGTCATTGATGCAACCACTGACTTATGATCACTGATACCCTCTTCTACATTCACGGAGTCGAAAAGTTCCGGTCTATTTGTTGCTATGAGGTCTAAAACGTTAGCTTCACGAGTTGGTTCTCTAACTATCTGCTCGAAGTAATTCTCTGTCAGGCCCATTTCTGTCTTCTTTCCTGTTGGCCTCCCTTGGCCAGCTCTTGTTTTCTTCGACCCCGATGGTATTAGGTATCAAGGTCTGAGGGTGGCTTTTAGTTTCCAACCTAAGCACTGAAGGCAATTGGAAACCACAATGCTCTTTCTTTCAGCAGGACACTCACAGGTAAATCTGTTATCCCACTTCTTTAACACATAATGGAAAAAACAAAAATGGAAAACTACCCCAGGAGGTAACCTGCAAGGGAAATACTTCACCATCAGTGATGCAACTAGGTTAGAGGATTCTGGAAAGCATGGACCAGCACGTGAAAGACAGAATACAACAATAAAAACAAAGAATACCTACTCTTGTGTTACTTGGAACTTACGAAGTCTATTAGGAGGAGGAAAGATGCAGAATCTCTTCAAGGAAATGACAAGCTTACAGATAGATACACTCGGTATCAGTGAACACAGATGGCCAGATAGTGGATGTGTCAGTTAAGGAGACAAAAGGATGTTCTTTCCAGTACCTCCTACAAGTGTCAAGAATGGAATGGCAGTCATAGTTGGGAAAAAGTTGATGAACTGTGAAATTAGCACAGCTGCAATATCTGACTGAGTAAATGCCATCCACATTAGAGGCCTGAAGCAGAATGTGAATGTAGTTCACGTATATGCCCCAACAGCAGACCAGAGCGATGAAGAAATAGAAAGTTTCTACAGTGATCTCTGTTCAGTAACATGAACCTCGAAGAAGGAAGACATGGATCTGATAAGGGGAGATTCAATGCAAAAGTTGGAAATACAAGAACTGATAGAGTCGCTGGAGGATTTGATGTTGGTGAAGCAAATGAAAGAGGTAGGGCCCTTATCAGTTTCTCTAGGCCTGAAGAATTCACAATTAAAAACACTTTTTACAAGCTACATCCCAGAAGACTGTACACCTGGAAGTCGCCTCAAGGCGCAGAAGGGAGAATAGTTAGAAATCAGATTGACTACTTACTGATCAATAAGCGATTTCAAAACAGCATGACCCGTGCAGCAGCATATCCAGGCGCAGATATTAGATGAGACCACAATCCTGTTATTGGTACCATAAAGATTAAATTTTAACGTTCAAAGCCGAAGAACAGCCTGGGTGTAAGATTTTATACTGAAAGACAGAAGAATCTAGAACCGAGAGAGGAAGTGGTGAAAGAAATGGGAAACACATGTCACCCACAGACGAGATCCAATAAAGAAGTACTAATGAATCCTGGGAAAAGGTACGCAATGCAGCCATCCAAGTTGCTACAGCCAAAATTGGTATGTGTAAAAAACAGAAGTCTGAGCCCTGGATGACAGAAGATATTATAGTGATAATGGAGGAATGTAGAATACACAAGGTGCATCATAATAATGAGGAATACCAACAGACACATAAAGAAATAAAGAAGATATTTCGACAAGCAAAAGCAAAGTGGATTGAAGAACAATGCACCGAAGCGCAAATGCTGAAGTTACATGACTCGTATAGTTCCCATAACAAGATCAAAGTTATAAATGGAAATTTTAAGAAGCAGAATCTAACTGCGTTAAGAGATGAGGATAATCAGATTAACCTCGAATCGAAAAAAATGGCAAAACACTGGGAGAATTACATATCTCTGTTTTGCGACAAAAGAGACACGAGAGTAAATCAAAATGAAGAAGAATCTAGTCCATGTATTTTACAATCAGAGGTATAATATGCGCTGAAAGTAACAAAGAACAGAAAATCGCCTGGTGGATGAAATTACCCAATGACATTTTAAAATGCATAGACCCAAAAACGTTGACAGCCCTATTTAATGAAATTTACAGCTCAGGTCAGATCCTGGATGAATGGCTGAAATCAAACTTTGTCCCATTTCCGAAGAAAGCAAATGCAAGAACGTGCTCAGAATTTCAATCGATCTCGTTGATGAGTCATGCTCTGAAAACTTTTCTAAGAATTATACATAACCAGATTCATCCCAAATGTGAGGAGCATTGTGGAGAAACCCAGTTTAGTTTTATGAAGGGAATGAGAACCCGAGACGTGTTATTTGGCATGAAGATACTTATTTAAAGTTGCTATGACTCTCATCATGATATCCGTATATGCTTTATCGACTATGAGAAAGCATTTGACACCGTCAAGCATGATCCTTTTATCACAATCTTACGAGAAATAGGATTGTATGGTAAAGACATAAGAATCATTCAGCAGTTATACTGAAATCAGAGAGCAGAGGTCAGAATTAACAAAAATTTAAAAATATAATCTGTTCAAATACTGAAAGGAGTCTTCCCGGGCTGTATACTATCCCCATTACTGTTCACTTTGTATCTGGACAAGATTTTTCGATGCAGCCAAGACTCAGATATATTTGGTGTAAAAGTAAATGGAGTGGAGATCTGGAACTTACGGTATGACGACGACACAGCTTTGTTTGCGTCATCCGTAGCCGAGCTACAGAAAATACTTATGGAAATAGAGAAAGCTAATCAGCATTTTGGTGTCAGAATAAATGCCAAGAAAAGTAAATGGATGTCAATTGAAACAACTCCTGACCAAAACAAGTCCCTAGTCATTAATGGTAGTAAAATCGAGAAAGGAACCAAATTGAAATATGTAGGATCTGTGATTAGCTCGAATCTTGATTGTGATGAGGAAATTAAGATTCGCTATGGGATTGCCAAAGAAACTTTGCGAAAGCTACAAATGTGCTGATATACACAGACATTCCCCTCCATCTGACATTAAGGGTGGTACAATGCTATGTTATCCCCGTCCTATTCTATGGAGTGGGAACTTGATCAATTAAAGCAGCTTCTGTAAAGAGATTAGAAGCAACAGAAATATGGTTCTTGCACCGATTACTAAAAGTACCATGGATTGAGAAAGTGAGCAATACTGAAGTGCTGTGTGGAGCCTGGGTGGATAGAGAACTAATGGAGACAATTAAAAGGAGGAAGACATCGTACCTGGGGCACATAATGAGAGGAAAGAAATATGAACTTCTGCAATTAATACTAGAAGGCAGAATAGAAGGAATGCGCCCACCAGGTAGAAGGAAGCAATCATGGTAACATAATATCAAGACATGCACTTTGAAGAGCTGGTTCAAGAAGCAAGGGAACGCCGCCTGTGAGCAGCCGACGCACTGCAAGTGTATGGGACCAGGCAGAAGAAAAAGATCCTTTATTGTATTATTTAGAGAACTGGCATCTGAATCTCACTGCTGAACTATTCTACTGTGGCAAGCACACACAGCATGCAAGGACCATGAAAGTAAGATTCGAGAAATTAGGGCTCTTAGTAAATTATAACAGTCGTTATTCTCTCGCTCTGTTTGCGAGTGGAACAGGAAAGGAAATTACTAGTATTGGTACAGGGTGATCTCTGCCACATTTCATATTGTAGTTCATAGAGAGTCTATGTAGATGTAGATGCTGATTCAAAGAATCTTTGCTTTTGAGATATCAGTGTAAATTTGTCCACTCTGGGTCTTCACAGTTGATTCTCTCTCCTCCATTCTAGATTCCAAAAGGTTGCTGTTGGTATTTACTTCACTTTCCGCTTCTCCTGTTTGAGAAACCATATTTCCTAACTCAGATCCTATTCCCCCCATCTGACATTAGCATTAACATCAGTTACCCACTCAGATATGGCTTTCTTCAGGTATGGTCAGAGTTTTGAATCATATCTCATGTCTCCCCCTCCACTTAACCTTCAGCTTCTTGATTGTTTTGCATCATGTTATACAATTTCGCAAAACCTTCACACCAAACGTTAAATTTTTGAAACTTCTTGTATACTTGTCTTTTCATCCAAAGTTCCATGTGACGATCTTCTGTTTGACTTTTTGGTTTCATGTACTCGCAGTACTTCTACTAGTAAATATGGTGCTCAGAGTATGTGTCCAATATTGAATCTTTTCTCTAAAAACTTCATTAATCACATAGTACTTGGTTTCCATGTCATAGTATCTTTCTGAAAAAATAGAGTTTAGACTAAATCTTCAGTGCAGATATCTTTGTATCCTGACTCAAGTATCCATGTAAAAAGTTCCTTTCTTAGCTATTAATTTTACACACAAGACTTCCAGAATATATTACACATTAGTGAACATCTGTGTAAGTGCAACAATTATAAACAAAGATAGGGAGTGAACTGATTGGCGATTTGAAAGTTTTTACTTGTAGTTGGTGTCAGTGTCCAGTGGTTGTGATATCTGAAGAAACTAATTGATAAATATAAGATCCGGGATTTCAATGCAAAATCCTGAAATTTTTTCTTTAATTCACACTTCTTTTTGTTCACTAACCACAAAGTCACAAACACTCTTCACATCCAGTAATGCTCACAAAATTGTTACAAAACAAAATGCACAATTGTTCCCTGACAACTAGCAATGTGCTTCAAGCCCTGACTATCAGCAATGTTGGAATACAAGTGACGACAATTATGCTTTGTTTCAGAAGCTTCTGGAACAATCAGTGACTCGAATTAATTATTTATAAACTTCCATTTGTAAGTTTTATCACAATTCCGAATTAGTAGTTGCAGTTTTCTCATTGAAAAATTTTTAAGGGATTTTGAAAGTGAAAGACATAGACAAAGATATCAAAACAAATTAAATATCTCTAAAATTACAAACATTATGCTACATCTTTAATTTGAGATTGGAAAACTAATAAAAAATTTGTGGCATTTATCTTGATTCCCTTAACTGAAGAAGTGTAAGTAGTGAAGTTGTGTTTTATATCCATTTAATGTCAGTTATAGTAAAACTAATTTTCGTATTATAGCCTGGTAGTGGGAAACTATCAAGACATTATAGCTAAAGTATGTATAAAACAAAGTATCGCTCTTGAGCCAACCTCACAAATATCCAGAAACATGAATTATGTACTTTACAACTGAAAATAGATGCAAACATGATTAAAGAACTAGTTGCATCATTGATTTCGCAATAAAGAGAAATTACACTTGAACCTGACTTTTTACAGTTAACAGATGGTAGTTCACTTTCAGTTATTTCATGCAAGTAAAGTAGACATGAATACAAATTTGCCTCGAAATTGAATGACGGTTGTTAGGGCAAGCATTATGGAGAAGTGACTGCAAAAATTATTACCTACCAACAAAAATTTCAGACTCTAGGAAATTAAATTATAAATGGTGTTTCTTTTCCATGGAACTCGATCCAAGATGGTGAAAATGGCCAAAAATTCGTGAAGTTGCAGAAAACAGTTTTTCTTAAATAATTAAAAAACTGTAGTTCCAGTCGAAAATGTTAGATGAGAAAGCTGAAGAGCTTAAAAAGATATATCGACTGCTTTTCTGTAGGTATCGATTGCTTTCTTGCGTTTTGAGATACATCAAATCATGCTTTAAATGACAGATTCACTATAACTTATTGACAGTCACATTCCAGTACTTATTGTTTATTGTAGATATAGCCTGCAGTAAGTCACAAAAGTATTCGTTTAAAAAACTAAAAACATTATTTATATTTCAAGCCATCTCCATGTTTTAAAAATGGTTCTCTCAATAATTGGCTAGATCTCCTTAGTGGATGGCGCAACAGTTACCATTTTAGTCTTTTCCTTCATATGGAGCTGTATCACCATGCTATCAAATAATTTTTATGGTTTAATTGATTGAAAGCATCAAAAATGACTCTGAAAAACTTGCACTTTTAGCACGTTTTTTTTCAGTTTAACAACCTCAATTTTTACTTTATCAATATAACTTTTAAAGCAAGAAGTCGTTGAATTTTCACGAATTTAAAAATCTACGAGTTTTTCGAGCTGAGATAACTTTAAAAAAACTCTAGTGGACGCAGTTAACATCTTACAGGGATGCACTTGATGGAAGTTAATATTCAGCACTTATATTTCAAGAAAAAAGTTATAGGACATGTTTGACTTTTAGTATAATAAAGTGAACTGTAAAAGTGCGTAGTGCATCAGCTAAAGCGGGTGGTCGTGGGGGGAGGGAGGGATGGAGTGTTGAGTGGTGTGGTGTGGTGCTCAATCTTTCTGAAGCCTTGCTGGTATGCCTTCTGTTCAATCACAAAATGGTAGATGTGAAACTAAAAGAAGCAGAAGAAGATTCGTATTTATTAATTACTGGAACTGCAGCACATAAGACACCAGTAAATAACTTTATCAAAGTTGGAGAAGATGTGCAGTTTTAACACAACTGATTCCCAACACTTAGACAATATCAATTTTTTGGAAAAAGGAAAGGATGACATATAGATCTCGCTTCAAATATCCACAGTTACCAATAAAAGTAACTTCCCTTCATGGCACATTGGGCTACAACACAGCCTCTTCATTTACAAGCAAGGGAAGAGTAAATTATTAAAAATATTTGATTCTAATCCAGATTGTCTTCAATTAATGTATCTTTTCTATAAAAAATGTTCTTCATAAACAAATTCCTAACAGTATGTGTCGAATTACTTTTACTGTAGGTACTGCCAGAGAACATGCCTTCAGAGCTTATTTGCAGTAGAAGAAATGGCTGGACAGTTAGTATGATGTAACTCAGCAGGTGTGTAAAGTCGCAGATAATTTGCTAAATTCAGTTTCTACTGAGAGAGCCCTAATTAAAAAAAAAATTCATGTAGCTGTGCAAGTGGTTGCAGAACAAAAGTATGTGGCTATAAGAAAAATTCCCTAAAACATACGACTGTTCGCAAACATTGTAACACAACACAATGTAAAAACTTCGACACTCCTACAAACATCGAAATAAATGAAGACTCTGTTGATACTTGCGACAAACTTCTCAACGAAAATGTCATTGAGTCACAATTTGAAAATTTTGACGCAGGTTTTCTTGGTTCTTTGTACATATTTCTTTGCGCAAATGTGGAAGAGGAAGATTAAGAAATTTTTTGACAGTTGTATTATTAAAAGTTTTGTAGATAAAAAATTCTTTAAATATATCTTGGTATGTTATGTTTATTTCATTTTGTACCAAAAATAACTAACTACTGAAGTTATTACGGAGGCATGTACGTGAAACTGATCAAAAATGTTGAAAATTATTTGCCACCATTAGTTCTGCAGCGTGCTAGAAATTATATCTTCAAGTGTCAGAATTGAATTCGTAGTGCAAATGATGTAAAAGCTATCTTGTTTCAACCAAACTGTAGTGCCAAGCCCCTCCTTTTCCATAAGACCCCATCCCTCTTTGTCATGATAGAATGCAGTGAGCCAGTTTACGATGCGTTATCTTTGCCTGCCATTAGCTGTTATTGCCTGCCATTAGCTATCTTCGCTTGCTGTTATTGTCTGTGGTATATAAATATAAGCATTTATTGTTCTGCTGTTACTGCAAGAAGCACAAGTGTTTGTAAACTTTTCGACTGAATTGCCATCTAAAATGCCAATATATAACAATATGGTTTTTAAGAAAGTGACTAAAAGTTGTCATTTACTTTTAAAGAAACAGTATCAGCAAGCTACTGAAGAAGGCTGATAACATGCGTATTGCTAGTTTTGAAACGTCAGTGCAGGATATTGCCAAAGGGCACGTGTAAACTGTGAGACTAGAAGAAAACAGCTATCTGAGAACCAAGAAGACCAAATGTACGGTTATGGCCAACATTAAATACTTGTTTATGGCTTAGATCCTTATAAAATCTTGTTTTTGCGTTTCTCACAACTTACATTTTTCAGTACAAATGGAAGATTTTATGCTGAATCATTGCAGATAAAGACATGAAATTTCCTACAGGCTTTGTAAATATTGTAACAAAAATTTCTGTGGGACAAAATTTTTCAAAATATACTACTTCCAAATTTATTTAAAATTTCGTGAAATTAAATTCCTATTGGGAGATCTCTGAGAATGAGATTATGTAATGGTATACAGATTTGTTTATCTAACCACAAAAAATAACCTATGACATTATCAGAGTGATTAATTTAATCTGTAAGTCTGTTCCTCATGTTGTAGTATGTGTTCTAAACATATTCAGAGTCGTCATGGTCAAATTATTTGAAAAAAATTTAAAAAATTGCAGATTTTATCGAATATCCTAATGACAACATGTGCAAAATTCTGTTCCGTTATTATTCAAACAGCAAAAGTTACATTAGCTAATACCTTTCTGTTCATTTTCTCTTATGTCCCATTTTAATTAAGTGTTAAAGAAACCAGCAGCAAGTAGTATATATCATTACTTTAGCAAAACATTTAAGATATTACATGAAAAATACTGCTGTCATAATATAAAACTATTAAAATGACGATAAATGTGAGACATTTCTGATGCTGTTTTGCTTCTAAGGTGAAGAATGAGTTTTGCATTCCTGAGTCTTGGTCTGGCATATAGTTTTAATCTGTCACGAAGTTTTATAACGTTCATGCTTATCTGTTCAAGTTACTTCAGAATAGGAACAAAAGGATTCTTGTAAGTGGTCCACAAACCGAGATCCCAAAGATTATGCAAGTGCAGACTGGTTAGAATCAGTTTTTAGAGGAAGCATACGCCGGTTCCTTCTGCTCCGCCACCCGCTCCAACTGACACACTCCACCCATGCATGTTTCACTTTATACCTAAAACATACTTGAGTGTCTGTATGAAGCTGACTGACAGAGTTAGGGATCCCAATTAATTAAACTCGCACCCATATTCACAAAGAATATGGATCCTTTTTTGCCAGTATCACGTACGTGTACTTAAAGTTTTATGAAACATGTCCTACTTTTTGTTGAAAATATAAGTATTTAATATTCCATCAAGTGCATCGTTGTAATATGATAACTGCGTCCATTTCTCGGCTCCATAAGGTAACAGAGAGAATGTCAACAATTTCTTTTCATAAAATAAAAATTGAGATCCTTAGTTAAGAAAACAAGTCCAACAAAAGCGTAACTTTTGCAAAGTCATTTTTTATCCTTACAGTTAACAAAATAGCAAGTACAAGAAGTTGAACCCTATTTTAACTGCTTTTCGATATATCTCGAAACTCAACAAGGTAGTCGACACTGATGGAAAAGCACTCAGATCCTTTTAAGCCCTATTTTTTGGTCACTTAATATTTACCTTTTTACTTATTTAAGAAAAGTAGTTTTTCCAACTTGTCCTATTTTTCGGCCATGTTCAACACCTGGGATTGAGAATCATGAAAAAGAAACTCGATTTAAAATGGAATTTGCTGTAGGTTCATAATTATTGTTTCCAGGAAATAGTTTTTGTAGACTTAACATTAGGCCACAGCAGAATGTTTGGTCTACATACCCTGTATATGGTGGTCCGCAATGGGTCGTGAACAGGTTCTGTACTCCATACTTCCCTTCAGTATGCTGTGGCTTCTGTCTGGCTTGTGGTCACTGGCCGGACACGGCGGCTTACTAACGTGATGCTTTCTAAGGACGCATTCAGCTAAGGAACTTGACATAAACAAGCTGTCTAGATAAGACAATCAATGAATTTATCATGCAGAAATAATACTTGTACATACTCGATATTTTTACTAGAAATTTATCTAAAATCCATGTAGCATGTACAATTAGATAAAAAAGGAACGGTGAGCGAGCAAAAATGAAACGTTTCCAAATAGTGAACAAATTCCCAAGAGTGAAAGATTTTGCCCATGGACCCCAGTTTACTCTTATCACAGCTGTGGAGGGTTTTGACGCTACGATTCAACCCAGCTTCGCCATGTGTCAAGAAACATACTTGAGTGCTCGTACCAATCTGACTGACAAAGTTAGGACCCCCTATTAATTAAAATTATACACAGATTCATAGAGAATATGGATTCTTTTTGCCAATATCACGTTGATGTACTTCAATTTTTATATTAATTTTATTTCATAGCCTGCATATCTTTGTACACAGATTAAATTGCAGTTGAAAGGAGATTATCGTAGCCAGATTCTCTACGTACTGGAGAGATACAATATTCATCAAAACGCTGACTACAGTTAGAATTTGGTACACATTAATTGTTCAAAGAGGCGTCTTGATAATGAAAACATCCGGCATGGTGTCAGTTGTAGAAACAGGCTGAGAGCCCTGTGAAGTAGAAAGGCGTTATCTGCATTCTTTACTCAGCATTTAGAACTTGACCACTGCGCTTCTCGCCTGTTAGCTGCAAATTTATGTTTTGAAATCAGAAGCTTATTGGGGATCAGTCCCTCTGAGATCATAAAACTTCGGAACATGGCCACTATCTCCTAGGGCAGCAATAGTCGTACGAAGATGCGAACAAATACTGCACTTGCCTGCTAGAGTCCCCTTGCAGCTTCACTATGGATTATTGATTACCTTTGCACAGAGATATATAATGATGTCCGCAATTAAGGGTAAAACTTTTAATGCGGTGTGAGCAGAAGCTTTGTTGCAGCCAGCTGGAACCACCTTGCCAAGTGGAAAGAAGACGTCGCAGTTTCTCTCCCCACTAAATTGTCTCCTCGGCAGCTCCATCGTGGGTTCAGTTCTCTGTCTGATCTCTCTCATTTATCTCTAAATCATTCCCCCGCAGTATCACCAGTGTAGAGGTTAAATTTAGACTCTACCGTAACGGTATATTGTCCACCTCTCTGTTACTACCTCCAGCTTAGTAGCTCATCTATAACTCACTTGACTCTTTAACTGTTTATCATTGTTTTGCAGGTACTTTCCTGCAGTGACTTCTGTGTTGTATCGGTACTCTGTGAAGGCCATTCTCGGCAATAAGTTTGATCCCGATCACCAAAACAGGGTGTTTATAAATTAGTTACGCAAAAGTAACCTTTGTGAAAAAGATTAATAACTTACAAGATTGTTTAATACAGTACTGAATTCAGTATATCATTAAGTTTTACTTACAGATGTTCAATGGGGCTACCTTTTGTAACGCAACAAATTTTCCATCGGTAACGATTGCTAAACACTATGAAACAAGTTTTGATGTAAGATGGCAGTTGCTTGTGTTATCCGTTGCCGCAGCTCGACGTTTCCCAGAAGCAGAGGAGCAAACATAATGTCTTCAATATAACCCCATACACTGAAGTCCACTGGGGTTAAATCAGATAACCGTGGTAGCTAGGATATTATTCTACCACGTCCACTCCAAATCGTCACGTTCTTAAGGAGATGCGCAACAAGTTCACGATGATAGCGTGGTAGCGCACCATCTCGCTGAAAATGAATTTTCTGTCCACATCCTATTGTAATTGAGTTATCAGATGATGTTCAAGCATGTCTACGTACTCTATGCCAGTTACAGTAAAAAAAGCGACTGTAAACCTTGTTGCAGCTTACAGCACAAAAAACATTTACCTCAGGCAAGTACCCGTACATGTTCGATTAGGTGACGTGGTAAGCGCTCATCCCATATCCGAAAATTATGCCGATTCATTTTACTTCAGGTTTGTAGGGTGGCTTCGTCAATGAACACAATTTTATTACGAAAATCTACTTCAGTCTGTATGTTGTTAAACTTTTCTATACAAAACTCATCTCGCTTTTCTTAAAGTTCCAATTTCTAGGGTTTGAATGACAGACTTTACCGCGCGGGATTAGCCGAGCGGTGTAAGGCGCTGCAGTCATGAATTGTGTGGCTGGTGCCGGCGGAGGTTCGAGTCCTCCCTCGGGCATGGGTGTGTGTGTTTGTCCTCAGGATAATTTAGGTTAAGCAGTATGTAAGCTTAGGGACTGATGACCTTAGCAGTTAAGCCTCATAAGATTTGACACTCACACAGACGTTTCCGTAACACTTTCGACACTGTAACACTATGCATATCCAGTTCGAAGCTGGCATGTCTCGTTGATTTAGCCGGAATATGAATGTAAGACTGTCGAACTTGTTCAATTCCTGTTTCAGAGACTGATGGCTGACCGTGAGCCACCATCCTGTGTGATATTTTGTAACCACCGTTCACCACTTCAGTGTATTAATTAATCCGTTTGGAAGCTCCTACACACATTGACGAATTCAATAGTCTTCCACAGTCAAGACCGTGATCCAAGTCAGAGTCAGTTCTGCATGGACAGAGCGCAAGGTGGATGTTCTCTTCTACTCCTCCCTAAAGGAAGGTCTCAGACCGCAACCTGGCTTTACCGTGTCGAGGAGTAGATACTCGTAATTACTCCATCACGCGTGTTACAGGATCGTCTGAGATGCTGGAATCAGTTCTTTCCCATCGACAACGATCCAAAGCGATCACAGCGCCCTTTTCAGGGCATGAATAATATGTCTTCCCAGTGAGATTATTAATGCAAATGCTTCTAAATTGCTGGCGCATATTTGTATAGGAGACTGATGCACCTGCAGGATGATATACTTAGGAGCACTTGACTGTTTTTGTCGGTGTTTCAGTCTGGTGAGTGGTTTTAGAATCATACGAAGGAATGCGCTCTAGAGACTGCCATAAGCTGTTTCCGCCTTTTTCTACAGTGTTTGTTGTTGTGGAACATAAGTTTGCGTTTTATGTAACATTTGTAAACATTTTGCGTTGGCCGAATCTAAGTCCTGTATAATACAGTATATTAAAGCTATTTCGAATAAAATGTTAGTTATTCACTTGTAGCCGGCCGCGGTGGTCTTGCGGTTCTAGGCTGGCTGGCTCTCAGCACTATGGGACTTAACAGCTATGGTCATCAGTCCCCTAGAACTTAGAACTACTTAAACCTAACTAACCTAAGGACATCACACAACACCCAGCCATCACGAGGCAGAGAAAATCCCCTGACCCCGCCGGGAATCGAACCCGGGAACCCGGGCGTGGGAAGTGAGAACGCTACCGCACGACCACGAGATGCGGGCTGCGGTTCTAGGCGCTGCAGTCCGCAACCGCGGGACTGCTACGGTCGCAGGTTCGAATCCTGCCTCGGGCATGGATATGTGTGATGTCCTTAGGTTAGTTAGGTTTAAGTAGTTCTAAGTTCTAGGGGACCGATGACCTAAGATGTTAAGTCCCACAGTGCTCAGAGCCATTTTTTTATTCACTTGTAGACTTTTATAGTGAGTAAATACTATATATTTCTTGAAAAAAACGTATGTAATATATGGATGGTTGTGCCACATTTCGTAGGCTGTGAAGCATCTTGTACCATGAAACAGGAGATCTTTCAGCATGGAACATGTTGTATTTGGAAATGAACCGAGCTCTTAGAAAGCGTTTTCACATTTAGAAATACCTTGTTGTAATTTCATAAAAAGGCTGGAGCACACGTAAACTGAATGCCATCATTCAAAAATGGAATAAGAAAATAAATTAAACTTGTATTCTATAGCTGTACCAACGATAAAACTGCCCGCTATACAAAACAATTAGGAAATTTTCTCACTGTATCATCTTGTGTTTCCATAACACTGCAAAGATTTTCAGCAGCCAATGGTCATAAAGAAATTTGCTGACTTGTTATTGATGTTTCACATCCGACGCTGGAACTATTTCTTCATACGACTGCAATATGATTTCAGTTCACTCCCATCTCAGCGTATTCCCTGTTACTCCGCTTATACTGAACGTTGGGACCTAAATCACGTTTTGATGTTGAAAGTCTCTTACTCAGGGAGAGAGAGACACAGCGAGAAACTTTAAAAGCGGTATCAAGTGCTTCGCCAATAGCTTCTCATACCGACACGTTCACGAGAGAAAATGATATGGTCCGACAAAACTTGATAGCTGCGGGGCGATGAGAAAATCATTTCGTCGACGCTAGACGGAATCCGTTTAAAAATACACTTCCATTTGTTTTGATATCAAGCCCAGAGAGCCAGAGGAATCCATTACTTAGGTCAGCAGTAGCGGTTCTCATTTTTCAGCGCATTCTTTTCCATATAATTTCCACCAGTGGGACGAACATCGCCGTGCATCCTCCAAGTGGTCAGCAGGGGTTTCCCTAATTAGATGAGCTTTCACTGGTTTCCCTAAATGAAGTCGGCAACGGCGAGCGGCCACTGGAATGAATGGCGCATTTTGAAGCCCCTGGCAGCGGATTTGCTTTGGAGAGATGTACGGCGCCATTTATAACGGCGCACGCAACGAAAATCTGTCTTTCCATTCTGTGTAGTGCAGGGTTGTGTACGAACAAAAATATTCACTGGACTGGAATATGATAGGCCTCTGGCTGGTGTAGGAATGCGCGCTGCAATATTAATTACGCTGAGGAACAAAATTTTTGTTACTTTCTGTTCCTCTAAACTAATTCTGACGTAGTGAGTACAGCGCTGGAATTCGTCTCCCTTTCAACGCTTTAATTTGCTTGTAATGCAATATTTAAGGCTTCCCCACGCTGATAATGCTTCAAGAGTCTATTCGTTCAAAGGTTTCACTGAAATAAGCCGCATCTGGACGTTGAAATGAATCAGTGGTAACAGGTAAAAATTTGTGCCGCATTGAGTCTCGAATCCGAATTTCCCGTGTAACGCGAGCAGTCGCTTGAGCTGCTTCGGCCATCCGTGCACGCTTCTCTTCCGATCCCGATTCCCGGCGCATTACACACTACTGACGTAATGTCACATTCCCATTAACCCCTACTCGCAGGTCCCTGATTCCCATTGACATTAGGCATGGTGTGCATCCGCATACAAAGAAAGGATCCCTGGTCGTCGCCATCTTTATGTAGTCCCAGATGTCCCCCTACCTGTAACTCGCTCACATCTACTAGGCCTTGGCTGTAAATCACTCGTATCCATCTGTTTCCAGCTGCCTTTTCTAATTTACTCATTCAGCCTAACTCATTTCATTACCTCTTTGTGGCTCTCTGTCATTGTCTCCTGTGTCACAGCCATAGTCCCCTTCTTTCTGTCCCGCTACTACCATCTCCTCTGGCTGTCTCCCTCTTGCTCTCTCTCACTTGGAATATCTCATTCCTTCCTTCCTACTGCTGCTGTCTCCTCTCAGTGTAACTATCTCTCTCTTGCTCTTTGTCGTTGTCATATACTCTGTCTTTCGTTGTCACTGTCTCTCACCCACTTCATTCAACATTCTCTTTATTCCTCCCCCCTCCCCCTCCCCCA
The DNA here is from genome assembly GCF_023864275.1 of Schistocerca cancellata. Classification (NCBI taxonomy): domain Eukaryota; kingdom Metazoa; phylum Arthropoda; class Insecta; order Orthoptera; family Acrididae; genus Schistocerca; species Schistocerca cancellata. The sequence continues at coordinate 279,108,983 of NC_064628.1, forward strand.
TGAAACTGTCTCTTTCACTTTTTTCCTAGCACTGTTGCATCACTGGCAACTGTGTTCCATTGCCACTGATTCTCTCCCTTTCTCGTACACTACCATTGTCTCCCTTGCTCTCTATTGTCAACTATCTTCCAGCATTTATTAATTTCCCGTCTCTTTGCCGCTGCCATTGACTTCCTCTCTCAACATATAAAAGAGCAAATATCTTCGTATACCAAAATTTTGCGAAAATTTGAAAGGTCCAGAGGAAGACAGAATGAAGCAGCTGACACCCCACTTTTCAGTCTTTTCAATAAACAGGAAAGTATTCACATTTTTTGTGCGTTGGTAAAAGTGTTTTTACGCTAGCCCTCTTCTTCTCCCTGCTGAAGCAGCGCTTGTAAGTCATATTAAAAGAAATGTAATAATCAGTAATTTTGTTAGTTTACTTATGTGAAACTGAAAAACACAAAACTAGTTTTAGCCTCAGACCAGATTTTATGCGCAAAAAACATTTTGCATGTGTTTCAGTACAACAACAACCAGATGATGGTTCAAATGGCTCTGAGCACTATGGGACTTAACAGCTGTGGTCATCAGTCCCCTAGAACTTAGAACTACTTAAACCTAACTAACCTAAGGACATCACTCTCATCCATGCCCGAGGCAGGATTCGAACCTGCGACCGTAGCGGTCGCGCGGTTCCGGACTGAGCGCCTAGAACCGCTAGACCACCCCGGCCGGCATCCCAGATGATAACGCAGACACTTTACACCATGTTTCTCCATGGTACGTCACTTTATAAACTACGTTTTTGCGTCAAACCCGATTTGACGTGCACATTTTACATGTACCAGTAAGGTAATTTTGAACCCCTGCACCTCAGAAAAGGATAAAGATGCCAAGAAAAATTTCGCTGTTGTTTGATACAGGGATCTTAGGAACATATCGCAAAAATTTCAGTCGTCTGCTGTCCTTAGCCGTATTGGAATCCTCGGTTGGATTTTGATCCTCTGGTTACGCCACAACTATAGTAAAAAAACCTTTTTGTGGGTGAGCCGCGCGTGGCTCTTGTTCCCGCCATCATGTATTTTATACCCTGTTTCTAACGTACTTCCACCTCACTACGTTAAAAAATTACTACTGTCACTGACTTGCTATGTTGCCTGGCCGTGACTGGCGCTATCAGCGTGTATCAATATATCCCCTCTCATAGTATCTTTGCTGGACTGCTATTACATCCCGGTAGTTGTCTGTCATAAGGAAGTTTGGGTTGTGAGTTCGGTCCTGCCAGTCAGTTGGAACGCGTCTGGAGCGCAGCCCGGACCAGCCAGTCGGGGAGTTGCAATGCGGCACTTGCGCAGTCAGGGTCGAGTAGCAGTGAGGTCGACATGGCTCGCCCGACCCTTGCCGCCACGCTATACTTGAGCCAGGCCACGGTCTTGGTGGATCGTCAGTCGGTCGTCCTACCGGAAGACGCGTTTTGGCTCGCCGATCGTTCATGAGTCGGCTGTGTGTGTGTGTGTGTGTGTGTGTGTGTGTGTGTGTGTGTGCATCGACTCCCGATTTGTCTTCGTGCGTGCTTAGTTACTGTTGGGTATTGTTCAGGTATTCGTGCAAGTATTTGTCAGGTTGTGAGTATAGTTGGTGTTATTGTCACTGACATTTTAGATGTTGTCGGCATTCTGCGGCGAATCGGTCGGTTGCTGAGGACCAGGGATGTTATCTCCACATGGTGCAGTCGGCTGGGTCCGCTGGCGGTCCCTGCACAGTTTCGGAGCATGTGTGGAGCTGTCCGATCGCTACGAGCTTCGTGGTTCACCGACCCGGGACGTCAAAGTTGAGTAGTGGTTTCAACTACCCAAGCCACGTCTATTAATGTCGTGTGGTTTGTTGCGGTGTTTTTCTGTTGGGGAGTTCATCCTGTGAACAACACCGAGTATTATATTGCTTAAATTTAGTCGCCATGCGGTGCAATTAACTATACTGGTTGACTACAATTCAAGTGCAGAGGTGGAATTTTCTGCCTTGTGGCAGTTAATGTTCTGGTTACCTGCCCTGGCCACTAATGTAATTTCAGGCAGCATCTTTTCCTCACCTATTGTTACTGTCCAACATAGTGTGTAATTTGTACAGCTTAATACATATTTCATTGTGGATAATCACGTTCGTAGCTTTTGGTGTTTGAGTTCTCATGTACCGATTGGTGGCAAGGAAGTCGTTTTGTCTGTCTGTCCGTGGCTATCCGCTGGTTGGGTTCCGACGGATCATGTGTAGTTGGGCTCACCATCTGTCTTACCTAAGTGAACGAGGGCAGTCCGACCACCCTTGAGGCTTCTGAATGCGATTTTCTTTATTGTACTTCTCGCAGGTGTTTAATGATATAATAATGAAGAGTTTATTTATTCTTCATGTCACCCCAACAAAACATCATCATTAAATATAGAAAGACAAACAAAAAACTATATAAAAATAAAATGTTAAGCTCTATAGGGTCTTCTCGTCCTAAAGAAAAATTTAAGCCTTTTGACTCAAAAGTTAAATTCAAAAATTTATTAAGAGACAGTTGATTTCTCGTCAAGCCAATGATTTACAAAATTCTTGCTTTTACAGGATTTTATGTATTTTGAAATGTGGAAAATCAATTGTGGGCCTTCAGCCACTTAAATCATTATTCTAAAAAAAAGAAAAAAGAACCATTGCGGCCTTCTGCCTTTGAAAGGTTATGGTAATTTGTTTTAAAGTCTTGAAAATTTTATTGTGCCTTCAGTCATTTTATTGCATCTTGTTTATGTTTGTCTATTCACCCTTGCCTTGAGGCTACAGACGCGAAATTTAACCGACAGCAGGAAGATGCTGTGATACGCAAATGATTAGCTTTTCAGAGCATTCACACAAGGTTGGAGCCGGTGGCGACACCTACAACGTGCTGACATGAGGAAATTTCCAACCGATTTCTCATAAACAAATAACAGTTGACCGGCGTTGCCTGGTGATACGTTATTGAGATGCCTCGTGTAAGGAGGAGAAATGCGTACCATCACGTTTCCGACTTTGATAAAGGTCGGATTGTAGGCTACGGCGATTGCGGTTTACCGTATCGCGACATTGCTGCTCGCGTTGGTCGAGATCCAATGACTGTTAGCAGAATGGGTTCAGGAGGGTAATAGGGAACGCCGTGATGGATCCCAACAGCCTCGTATCACTAGCAGTCGAGAAGAAAGGCATCTTATCCGCATGGGTCTAACGGATCGTGCAGCCACGTCTCGATCCCTGAGTCAACATATGGGGACGTTTGCAAGACAACCATCATGTGCACGAACAGTTCGGCGACGTTTGCAGCAGCATGGACTATCAGCTCGGAGACCATGGCTGCGGTAGCCCTTGACGCTACATCACAGACAGGAGCGCCTTCGATGGTGTACTCAACGACGAATCTGGGTGCACGAATGGCAAAACGTCATTTTTTCGGATGAATCCAGGTTCTGTTTACAGCATCATGATGGTCGCATCCGTGTTTGGCGACATCGCGGTGAACGCACATCGGAAGCGTGTATTCGCCATCGCCATACTGGCGTATCACCCGGCGTGATGGTATGGGGTGCCATTGGTTACAGGTCTCGGTCACCTATTGTTCGCATTGACGGCACTTTGAACAGTGGACGTTACATTTCAGATGTGTCACGACCCGCGGCTCTACCCTTCATTGGATCCCTACGAAATCCTACATTACAGCAGGATAATGCACGACCGCATGTGGCAGGTCCTGTACGGGCGTTTCTGGATACAGAAAATGCTCGACTGCTGCCCTGGCCAGCACATTCTCTACACCTCTCACCAATTGAAAACGTCTGGTCAATCGTGGCCGAGCAACTGGCTCGTCACAATACGCCAGTCACTACTCTTGATGAACTGTGATATTGTGTTGAAGCTGCATGGGCAGCTGTACCTGTACACGCCCTTCCAAGCTCTGTTTGACTCAATGCCCAGGCGTATCAAGGCCGTTATTACGGCCAGAGGTGGTTGTTCTGGGTACTGATTTCTCAGGATCCATACACCCAAATTACGTAAAGATGTAATCACATGTCAGTTCTAGTATAATATTTTTGTCCACTGAATACCCGTTTATCATCTGCTATTCTTCTTAGTGTAGCAATTTTAATGGCCAGTAGTGTATATGCTACATGGATTTTAGATAAATTTCCAGTAAAAATATCGAGTAATTTCAAGTATTATTTCTGCATGACAAATTTATTGATTGTCTTATCTAGATAGCTTGTTTATCTGAAGTTCCTTAGCTAAATGCTTCCTTATTAAGTATAACGTATGTAAGCCGACATGACCGGCCAGTGATCGCAAGCCAGACAGAAGCCACAGCATACTGAATTGAAGTATGAAGTATGGAACCTGTTTACGACCCATTACGAACCACCATATACAGGGTATGTAGACCAAACATTCTGTTGTGGCCTAATTTTAAGTCTACAAACACTATTACCTCGAAACAATAAATATGTACCTACAGGAAATTCCAATAGGGCATATATAGTTAAACTTTCAAACAGCTGTAGAAATAGTAGAAAAAACAACACTGGTCAGAATAACGTCGAACTGCAACAGAATGTAATCGGAGAAGGTGGAAAACGTTTGGAAGAAGAAAAATAAAAATTTACAAAATGTAGCAATGGATGGCGCTGTAAGCATCATAATTTAACAGTGATAGACTACACATGACAAATGAATATTACAACAGTGTCTAAGGTGTACGTTTGGCGATAAACAAACTGTACTACTCAGTGTGCATGGGTGTTCAGGTGAGATGTTGTTAGTTACGTAAGCCCATCCACCATGGCAAGATCATATCACATCGGATGGGAAAAGTTGGTTTTGTAATTGTCCTGAGACCAAAAGCCGCATTAAAAGCATCACTCACATCGGTTTTTAATTGTCCTGAGGCCAAGAACCACCAAAAACCACATAAAGAGCATCAATGAAAATCAAGTCGGACTATTAATTTCCGTGTGACTGGCGCAAAACATGTTCAATATGCTGTTCACCGTTTTCTGCAACAAGCTGAAATCGAGAAACAGCATGCTCCACAACTGATCGAAGTATTTCTGGGGCTACGCTCAGAATGTGTTACGCAATGTGTGCCTTCATTTCAGCTAAGTTCGCAATCGGAACACTGAACACGACATATTTCAGAAGGCACCACAGCCAGAAGTAACACGGAGTAACATCAGGTGATCGTAACGGCCAGGCTGTAGGTAAATGGTGGCTGATTCCGAAATGGCCTTTCAGCAGCTTCTTAACTGGATTTTCAATGCGTGGAGGTACACCATCTTGCATAAAAATGATCCCATGCACTCAAACACGCTGTTGGAAAGCTGAAAAACATACATAAGACACTCATAGCGTTTATCAGTGACGGTACAGGTAACAGGACCTGAAACACTTGTCTCTTCCAAAACATATGATCCTATGATAAATGATGCAGTAAACCCGCTCCACACAGTGACCTTTTCAGGATGAACTGTTACTGGTTGATTTGCGTGTAGATTTTCCGTTTCCCATATTCGACAATTCTGTCTATTGACACATCCTGTCTGATGGAAGTGGGCTTCATCTGTCCGCAGAATCTTCCACGGCCAATCATTGTCCACTTCCATGCGAGCAAGAAATATAAAGTGAAGGTCTCTCTTTCTGGCAGGTCAACAGGAAGCAACTCGTGCACATGGGTAATTTTGAAGGGATGGCAAAGAAGGATGTTTCGTAGGATTTTACGCACCATGCTCACGGGTATGTCCAATGTTCGGGCAATTCTCCGTGCATTACACGTTTGCACACTACCGCTCGTCTGTGGCCACTGCTTCCACTGACGGCGAATCAATTCGTTTTCTCCCTCTAACACGTTTCACACCAAAAGAACCCGTCTTTTCGAATTTCCGAATAATTTTCTCCAGACCCAAGGCAGTTATCGGACCAACGCCTTCTTACCAAACTTTCAGTGTCCGGAACTTCTGCAGAGCGACGTGATCATTCTTGTAATACAGCTTTACAAGCAGAGCGCGATCTGCATTGAGACAGTCATGGCGAACGTCGCAGACGCGAAAGGAGGAAAAGCCGTGTACCCAGCGTGTTTAACCAACTTCAATGGGTTATACGCATGACAGGTGTTTTCATTTACTTATTCTGGCACATACAGCGCCATCTATTGATAAATTTTCATACTATTTCTTTCATCTGCCATACGTTATTCCTTTTCTCCGATAATATTCCGTTGCAGGTGGAAAGGACATGAGGAAGGTAGAATTAAGCAGCTGGCAGCCCAGCCTTTAGTCAGTCTTGTAAATAAACAGAAACATATTCGCTTTTTTCGCGCTTCGATAGGAGTATTTTTGCGCTGGTTCCCTTCTTTCCTCTGCTGCAGCCGGCCGGAGTGGCCGAGCGGTTCTAGGCGCTACAGTCTGGAACTGTCGTACCGCTACGGTCGCAGGTTCGAATCCTGCCTCGGGCATGGATGTGTGTGATGTCCTTAGGTTAGTTAGGTTTAAGTAGTTCTAAGTTCTAGGGGACTGATGACCTCCGAAGTTAAGTCCCATAGTGCTCAGAGCCATTTGAATTTTTTTCCTCTGCTGCAACTGTCAATAACTAACCAATAAACATTAATAAAAAACCAAAACACTAAAACAGTAAATTATGATTATAGGTCATTAACGTCGTTTAGTATCGAAAATTTACTTCATTACACTCTCTATTTAGTAGACACTATATTGAGTACTGTGGTGAAATGGCATAAGCTTGAGAATGAAAACAGTAATAGTGAGCAAGTTCTAGAAAGATTATTTGGCGTTGGTTATCCTAATGGGGATAAAGTAAATGCCTGTATGTTTAAACATGATGGCAAACTGTAAGCCTAAGTATCTCTTAAAGATATAGATTACGTATTGAAAGCATTTAACGAAGAAAAGTTAGAAGAAAATATGGGCATCAAATTTAACTTGGTTAAGGAACCAGTAAGTTGTAAGAAACTGTTGGATTAAGCGTAAGTAGATGATTATTTCAATGGCACTGTAGTGAAGGAACCCCATTGCCGTAAGGTAAGTGGAAATGGTTCAAATGGCTCTAAGCGCTATGGGACTTAACATCTGAGGTCATCAGTCCCCTAGAACTTAGAACTACTTAAACCTAACTAACCTAAGGACCTGTATGATAACCTAAGGACATCACACACATCCATGCCCGAGCAGGATTCGAACCTGCTACAGTAGCGGTCGCGCGGTTCCAGACTGAAGCCCCTAGAACCGCTCGGCCGGTTAAGTGGAAATGTTGTTGAAAAATGGTTAGGTGATAAGAACCAAACAAATGATGAATAAATTGTCAAATATTTTGACAAAGTTAGTCGACAGGTTAGGAAAGGCAGCTGAAAGAACGAATGTGAATAACCCTCTTACTATAAACGTAATTGTTCCTGAGAGAGATCTTTTAGGTGGAAAGCAAGCTGTTTTTACTCTATGGATATCATGAAGTAACAGTGCAGCGTAAGATATGCCACCCTGTCATAAAGTATATCAGAAGTTGTAGCGTGGTGTCTTCTGGACAGTTGTATTAAAGCGAGTACCTTAGCCCAGGCACTTTTTGACTCCATATGAAATAAAGATACGTTAGCTGCAATCCCAGTGAAAGGATTATAAATGGAAAGTGTTACAGAAAAACATTCTAGATTTGTAAAGCATGAGGCTTTAACACCTATGTCAATAGCAAAAGCAATTCTTGATCATCCATATTTATTTGTACCTGAGTTGAATGTGGATAAACTAGTTTGAATAGATTTCATGTCAAAATATCAAGGCAGGGCGAATTTTTATCATGATTGTTACAACGAAAAGTCAGGATGTGAACAAAATGCCATTTATAGATTAGTTAACGACAAGGAAGCATGAGAACTCCCCACTAGAATAATACAAAGCGGATGGTTCTTAAAGGAAGGAACTGCATTTGGTGAAAATTATCAGGACACTGACGATGAAGAAAAAAGGTATACTGATAGAAACAGAATCTAACATTCAGTGTGCAGTGCCTCAAAGAAAATTGCGAGAATTTGAGAAGCGAACAAAATGGAGATGATAGTTTAAAATGGATAACCATAAAGTAGCACAATATTACTGCCTGCATAACAGAATTTAATTTTGGTGAAGGAAGCTGGATTCATCAGAACGGAAGCTATGTTTTTATCCCAGGCAATAGACTTTTATAACAGTCTACTGCCTGGGATAAAAAAAAATAGCTTTCGCTCTGATGAATCCCGGTACATTTATGATATGGACGTTATGAGGCTAAGAAACTCGTTCCTGTATTAAGAGAGGAAGAAGTTTCTGAAAAAAATTGTACTGTAGAGTTTCAGAGAGGTTGGCAGCTTCTGTTGCTTGTCAGAATATATGAGCAGTAAATAGGTTTGTGCAATGGACTACACATCACGTGGAATCTAGTGAATCCCTGGAATTAATGGTAACAGATTTTTTGTTCCCTGCCGGTATCTAGAGAAGGATGTATATATGCTTTCGTGTTATTTCGTGGATTCAGTGAGTATATTAAATTATGTGCTCTCAAAGGATCTGTTGCTAGAACGCTTGTGGAGAAATTGGAAATAGATTATTTCACTAAATAGCAACGCCTAAAATTCATGTCTTATAAATTTAAGAAATGTTTGGAGAAGGTAGGGATACGACATACAAGAATTTCAGCATGTTTTCCTCAGGGAAGTTTGAGTGAGATGATTAGGCAGAAATGAGATACACTGTGTCCACGTAGACTGATGCTTAAACGTGATGCAACTGTATCTCCTCTGTGTGACTTAATGAGCAATCAGGAACCACATATTACAATGTTTAACCTGACTGACTTCCCTGTTTTATCTAGTCTTTCATTAGACAAGAAGAAACGATAGGCAAGAGTAAATACTGGTAAACGAGCTTTAGATAAAAATAGCCAGAATCACGCAAATTCTTCGCCTACTGGTATGAATAGTTCGTCACAGCTAATTCTTACTTCCTTCCAACGATTCCGTCTTTCAGCCTTTATTACTCTTTCTTCATATGTTTTGATTCGCTCATTCCATTCAATGTGGAATTCTGCTTGCTGAGCCATTACTTCTCTCGTTTCAGTCGCTTTTTTTTGCTATTTTTCTATTGTTTCCTCTCATTCTTTCAAGCCCAACGTCGACCTATCCGTTATTAGCTTACTGTTTTCCTTCATATTCCTCATTTCCATTACTAATATGGCTGTATATCAAGCTTTCCTTCGACTCCAGTACTTGTCTGTGCAGGTTTCTGTTCTATCTTTGTTTTCTTTACTTTGTAAATCTTGTTGCCGTGGTCCCGGAGTTGGTGTAGTACTATGTTTTGCTTCCACTGTCTCCTTCATTAAATAAGACTTAGTTGCATTAGTTCCCGACATTTCCGCGATTCCTGAGTTAGTCCCTTCTGTACTCTTTTCTGGTCCCAGCTTGTGCATCGCCAGTTTTGGCATACCCTTCCACGACGTTTCCTATCTTAGCTTAGTTACACTGATTTTCTATTTTTGACATAGTGCACTGCTTTAATCACAACATTCATGCAAAGTATATTTCCACTTGTACCCAGCACTGCCTACAGCAATATGCCATATGCAATCACATCATTATAACTTTTGAGGTACACATTTCCTTCAATGCGAACGTAGTTCGCTGTAATGTCGTTACTAATCTGTCATCATGCCGATGTCTCGTAACACTGCAATTCATCTTCTTTTGTGTGTGATGATGCCGTTCACTGTTTCACATATGCATGACTTCTTCCGCTGTTTCAATAACCACGCATGATGTGTTACCCTATAGTTATCTTGCATGCTCCAGTACCGTTCTTTTCCACTGAAGCTTTCCCTAGAAATTTTACCTAGGATGTTCATAATTTTCGGCGAACCATTAGGTTAGAACCTATAGGGGAGACGACTTACAACAGACCACGTTCAACATAGAATGTCAGCCGTGTACCTAATTATTCGTAATGTCTCTGTAAATAACTACCACACAAAATTGATCAGGAATTCTGACAAGGATGCTGCCCAACAAAAGACAATGTCAGTTTATTTAGTTTGTTGGTCTTCCAACAGAAAACACTATGATGTTCTACTCATTCACACGGACTTGATTGACAAATCGAAGCATATTAATTACAAGGAAGCCACAGTCCATTCATGTAAGTTCAATTTGAACCTCGATTATAAATAATTCCGTGTGCCAGTGCCCACATTAACAATCGGAATTCACACGAATCGCTGAAGTTACCATCTTGTCTCGTAAATATACTTCCGCACAGCATGAAACGCTGTTTTCATATGTTTTCTGCCGTTGTAAATAATTCACCTTTACTGTACTGGGACAAAGATGCATGAGCATTCTACACGAGTAGTGGTTAAGATACTTGACTCTGCGTTTAATGGAATCTCTGGCGCGCTCGGTCGCCAGTCAGCATTCTTTTTAGAGGCAAAGTAGCGAGCAGTTGAATTTTAGAGAAGGAGATCTGATATTTTTGAGTCCGAGAGAAATTATCTGGAGTACTTTATTATGGAGATGAAAACTTGTTTATAAAGCCGTTTCATTGATTCTCTGGATAGAGAAGATTTTCAGAGCAATATTTCAACATAACCCACACATGCGCAAGAATGAAATGTTTGTTTATCAGAACTATCAGTTTAAAGAAAGCTTTATCCACATAATTAATAATATTCGAGGTATGTGTTAATTGATCTCGCTGTTTTGATTATGTCACCAATTACGGAACTGGTTGAAATGTCTGTAATTTTTGCAAAGAAAGATTTTCGTAATTGTTAGACTCTTCTGATGTTGCACAGTCTTTTTAGAAAATCGTCAGAGTTCAATTTTTCAAGAATGAATTGGTAAAACCCTCTTCCATCATTTTAGTAAATATTAAAATATTTGTCGTGTGTGCATTGCACCTTACGCTACGTGCATTCACAGACTGTTTCTGACAAGGAAAATAAAAATTTAGAGTACATTATTTTTCTTTAGCTGTTTCATTATCTGATTTCAATTTGCTTTCGAGAACAGGAGTACACCAGACACAAAATAGCATGCTGAGAGAGAGGTATGTTACTTTCCTTTCAACGGAGATTTTACTTTGCATTGTTGTGAGCAAACAGTACTTCGTCTGGATTGTGAAGTGTTGTCCTAAGTAAGCAGATTAATTTAAAAAGAACAGTAAAGGTAGTATTGAACTGTTATTTTCTTCCGTGATGAGCAGTGTTTTATTTCGTGGATATTTCAAGTCAGGCATTGCATTTTACGAAACTTTCATAATGTACTTCAGTATCGTGTCTCAGTTAAATAGTTTTCACTGAGGACGTAATTATTTTATTTTGGCATTTTAATTAGATTCATTTTCATTATTTCAAACTCAGCATTTCATTAAGATTTAAGTTATGTTTCACGACAGTGTTGACATTCGCAACGCAGGGCCAACAGTCAGTTTTGCTCAGTAGTTGAATACACTATCGAAAGCACTCGTTACATGAAAAGTAAGTTTAAAAAATTCAGTATTTCATATATATATATATAAACTACGCAAAAAGCTTACAACGTTTATACGAAATGGAGAATGGGGAAAGAAAGGGATGGGATGGGTGGGAATTCGTGACTTCCAGCGGCACAGGTTATTTTGACACCGTAACGGCGAAAGTTGCAATATTATGCTCGAACCTGGATTTATCGCTTCTCGTGAGCGGCTCCCTTAACCGCTTTGGCCATCCAGACACGGGCCCTTGCCGACTCATAATTTCCAACTCATCTCACGCTGTAATGAAGCGGCCCACTTCCATTAACCCCCAATTCCCAAATTATTGATTCCGTTAGGAGTTAAGACAACATTAGTGCATCCACACTGAAACAAACGTCAAGGAGCCGTTGCGTTCTTATATAAATGTATATATTTGAGCGATGTCTGTTCTGTTGGACATAACTGACAGAACAGACACCACTCATAGTACTTCTGTCAGCGTCGTTAGTGGAGGAATGGGACGCCACAAGAACCCCTTATAACCTCGTGGCGAGCATGGGAGCGCGTTGCAATGCATTCATTGCCATCCGTAGCGATCAAATATCCTATGAAGAACCATGTCTCGCCATTAATGACGTCCAGGGGACCGTCGTGAATCACCGTGACTTCAGTGCCATTATAGCTTTTGGATAAGAGTGTCATTACTGTCTCGTCGTTCATTTCTTCCAGTTATCTCCTCTGCTATACTGAAGCAATTCTTTTATATATGCTCCAGGTCTCATCGAGCAATGTTACTTGGATGTGAAAATTACTATCGAATTTAATTTTTCACACCACTTCAATATACCCCACAATACGAATTACTTTCAAGTTTCAGCTTTATGTATCCATTTTCTGCGTGTTTTTCCCCATATCACTCAGTCGATCCAAAACCACTACTGACTCCACATGATCGCTACTGCAAGCATTTTCGGCTTTGCACAACAATGTCTCGTCCGCTGGAAAAGGCGCGTAGCGACAGAAAATCCTGGAATTTAAAGCACACCGGGTATCGCATGCTGCTAAGTAGATCGTTGGTGAAGGTATCCATAACAGTATCATTACAGCTTATGGACTGCCTTTAATAATCGTGCTGTCACGGCCGTCATTTCCATTCTGCACTGCGGTGACAAAAGTGATGCGATAATTCCTAACGTTGTTAAGGATTTCCTTTTGCCTTGCGTCGATCAAAATCTCGACGTGATGTGGACTCAATAAGTCGTTGCAAGACTCCTGTAGAAATATTGGGCCACGCTGCCTCTATAGCCTTCCATAACTGCGAAAGCTTTGCCGTTCCATGATTTTGTGCACGAACTGGTGGCTGGATCATGTCCCTGTAATGTTCGACGGGACACATGACGAGAGATCCGTGTGCCCAGATCGTTCGCTCAAATTGTCCAGAATGTCCTTCAGATCAGACACGAACAACTGTGGCTGGTAACATGGCACATTGTCATCCATAAAAATCCCATTGTTGTTTTGGAACATGAAGTTCAAATGGTCTCCACGTAGCCAATCGTAAGCATTTCCGGTCAATGAATGGTTCAGTTGGACTAGAGGATCCAATCCATTCCATCTAAACACGGCCCACACCATTATGGAGCCACCAACAACTTGCACAGTGCCTGGTTGACAGCTTGGTCCACGGTTTCGTGGAGTCTGCGCCACGCTCGAACCCTACCACCAGTTCTTACCAATTGAAATCGGGACTCATCTCTCCAAGCCACGCTTTTCCAGTCGTGTAAGGTCCAACAGACATGGTGGTCGCAACCTCAGGAGAGGCGCAGCAAATGATATGCTGCCAGCAAAGGCATTCGCGTCGGTCGTCTGCTGCCACAGCCCATAAACTCCAAATTTTGACGTACTTTCCTCACGTATACCTTCGTAGTACGCCGCACATTGATTTCTGTGATTGTATGACGTAGTCTTACTTGTCTGTTAACACTGAGAACTCCACGCAAACGCCGGTGCTCTCGATCATTTCCCATGGTGAGAAGTAACGCCTGAAATTTGATATTATCGGCACTCTCTTGACAATGTGGACCTCAGAATCTTGAATTTCCTAACGATTTCAAAAATGGAAGGTCCCACTAGTCTAGCTCCAACTTCATTCCGCGTTGAAAGCCTGTTAATTCCCGTTGTGTGGCCATAATGACTTCGAACAACTGTTCTCAAGAGTCATTTGAGTACAAATGACAGCTCTGCCAATGTATTGTCCTTTTATAACTCAAGTACGTGATGCTATCACTATGTGTATACGTGGATATCGATATCCCGTGGCTTTTGTCAGCTCAGAATATGCATCATTATAAACTACAATAAGGGAGATTCCTTGTAACTGTAGCACAAAAGCTAGGCTCTCGCTTGGGTGCTGCACTCTCCAAAATCTCATCTGTCGTCCGAGGCCATATGAGGGTTCCGCCGAACATGGCGCCTGTACGGTGTATATGAAAAAAGGGATACCGCTCTGGCCGTTGGCCTCGGCGTGCCTTTGACAGGACGCGATGCGCACTCTCGGCAGAGGGGGTGGCAGTCCTGATGAGGGAGGGGGGCTGGAGGAGGGGAAGAGAACGTAAGGGGCGGTCGCAGTGAGGCAAGGCAAATATTTGCCTCGGCCCGAGGCGCGGAGATCCTTAATGAGTCGCCCCTCGCCCGCATCCTGACCCACAACTAAAACAGAAGGTGTGCGCTGGCGTGGGGAGACAGGCGGCAACTCACAAGATATCTGAGTGGATTGCAGATACAAAAAGCGTCAAAAACACGTTATACCGTGCTAAGACGCAGTAACTGCAAAACATCTACAAATGATGTGTCGTTCACTGGCAGAAATGGAACTCTTACACCAAGAACCTGACCAAATGCAACCGAACTGATGCTCCATTATGTCCGACCCTGTCAAGCCTGTGGATATATTGATTAAAATATCATTTGCATGCGAGCTTATTTCCAGTATTATCGCTACAGAATAAAGTCATTGCTACAGGTGAAGAGGGGTGTAATTGTGTATGTGTGTGTGTGGGTTTGGGCCTCACACAAGTAAGCGCACAGTCTCCCAACCCACTCATGGTCGTCCGCACAATCACTGTGGCTCACGTCCTTCACGATAGCGTAAAAGTGGGCAGAGGCTCACGAAACTGACACATAAAACAGAACGAATATAAAGTATTTAAATTTTTTTAAATTGTTCAATTCTTGTAAGAAAACAGTTTTGGGACCCACATTGGCTGTTAGTAGTTCCTTTATTACAGGATCATAAACATCCGGTTTCGCGATGATTTAATTTCATCCTTATGTGTATACATACAACTAATTTAACATTGGTTCATTAATTATCACGTAGGATTTGTTGATTTGTCATCACTGCTCCATACCTGCCACCCACTGTGCTCATATACATTGCTTGCACCTGCTACCGATTGGAATTTTTTATTTTTCATCTTGTAACCATCCAATTTACGCGTTTCTGGAAATTCGAAGGCCATCTGCACACTAGGAGACCTTGTACTTTTAACGAACCAATGTTTAGTTATATATATATACACCTGAGGCTATGATTAAATCATCGGGAAACCAGTTGCGTAAGATATTGTGATAAACAAACTACTAACGTCAACTACTACAATGTTTTTTAGAAGATTTTAATTTTTTTAATTTTAAAAATATTCTATCATGTTGCGACGAACCGAGATGTGATATTTTTACTTCCCCTCTTCTTTTGCCATCTGCCTCCTTAAAATTCACTTATTTTGTGACTGACTAATTACCGTTAACATACGTGAGTATAATCTGAATTTCCATAAAAGGGAAAGGTTGGCCCTCAGTTTTAAAGAATACAACATTAGGTCTAATTAGCAGTATGTGGATGTTTGCGTGCAACCTATTAATGAGGCTTATCGAAAGTTAAACAATAGTGCACTCGCGATATAACTGTGTATTATTGGGGGGGGGGGGGGGGTTCTGAACAGAAAAAGTAAAGAACTGTGATTCGCAAATGTGCACCTATTGGCTAAATCATTTAAAGTAGTCAGTATTGATCTTCCACCCTAGTATAGCAACGCAGTACGACACCAAGGACAATCAACGAGGAAATAAAGCTTACGAACGTCACAATGTATCTAAACTGAGGATGCCAAAACCATAAAGTCATATGTTAGAAGCAATAAAGGAGGAAAGCTAAAGTAATTCCTCAAGGATATGTGACTGGCTGATCACTTACAAAAGCACGGATGAGCCAGCCACCCTGATAACTCATTGAAAACCTCCCCCTAATAATGTAGGGAACAAGTGGGACATTTCACGAAACTTTAAAAATCGTATTACATTCGTTTAATTGTCACTTCAAGCAGAAGAGCAAACCTGCCAGGAAAGGAGCTGTTACCCCCTTGTCTACATATAAAACATTCTCTTCTAAAATTTATATACTGGAGGGTACTCCACCAAAGCAAGAAGCAATGTGTCATATGGGTGTGTTCTATGCGAAAATGAGTGAGACGCCCCTCATCATTTCTGTACAGCTGGAGAGAGTTGTTGTCTTTAGCGGGCTCAGCTTACGTCAGAAAACTATACACTGAGATGATAAAAGTCATTGGATAGCGATATGGACATATACAGATAGCGGTAGCATTGTGTATACCATGTTTAAAAGGGCAGTGCATTGAAAGTCACTTGTACTTAGGTGATTCATGTGAAAAGGCTTACCACGAGATTATGGCCGCACGACGGGGATTATGAATGGGGAATGGTAATTGGGAGTTAGACACATGGGACATTCCATTTCACAAATAGCCGGTCGCTGTGGCCGAGCGGTTCCAGGCGCTTCAGTCAGGAACCGCGCTGCTGCTACAGACGTAGGTTCGAATCCTGCCTCGGGCATTGATGTGTGTGATGTCCTTAGATTAGTTAGGATTAAGTAGTTCTAAGTCTAGGGGACTGATGACCTCAGATGTTCAGTCCCACAGTGCTTAAAGCCATTTGAACCATTTCACAAATCTTTAGGGAATTCAACATTCTGAGATCCACAGTGTCAAGAGTGTGCCGAGAATACCAAACTGAAGGCATTAACTGTCACCGCGGACAACGCAAGGGCCGACGTCCTTCACTTAACGACTATGAGCAGCGGCGTTTATGTAAGCAGCACAACGTGAAATAGTTGCAGTAAACAATATGGGGCGTACAACGAACGTGTCCGTTACGACAGTGCGTCGAAATGTGGCATTAATGAGCTATGGCAGCAGACGACCGACCTGAGTGGCTTTTTAACAGCATGACATCGCCTGCAGCGCGTCTCTTGGGATCGTGACCACATCGGTTGGACCCTAGAGGACGGGGAAATGGTGACCTGGTCAAATGATTCCCTATTTCACTTGGTAAGAATTTATGGTAGGGTTCGAGTGTGCGCGGATCCCACGAAACCATGAACCCAAATTGTCAACAAAGTACTGTGCAAGATGGTGGTGGCTTTACAATGGTGTGGGCTGTGTCTGTATGGAATGGCATGGATCATCTGATCCAGCTGTACCAATCATTGACTGGAAATGATTATTTTCGGCTATATGGAGACCATTTGCAGCCATTCGTGGACGTCATGCTCCCAAACAACGATGGAATTTTTATGGATGACAGTGCACCATGTCACAGGGTGTCAGTGTTCGCAATTGGTTAAAAGAACATTCTGTACATTTCGAGAGAATGATTTGGCCACCCAGATCTCCCCACATGAATTCCATCGAACATTTATAGGGCATAATTCAGAGGTCAGTTCGTGTACATCTTGTACTGGAAACACTTTTGCAGTTATGGACCGTTATAGAAGCAACATGGCTCAATAGTTCTGAAGGGGACTCCCATCGTCATGTTGAGACATGCCACGTCGAATGCTGCACTACGCCGGGCAAAAGGGGGTCCGACATGATATAAGGAGGTATTCCATGACTTTTTTCAAAATGGTTCAAATGGCTCTGAGCACTATGGAACTTAACAGCTGCGGTCATCAGTCCCCTAGAACTTAGAACTACTTAAACCTAACTAACCTAACGACATCACACACATCCATGCCCGAGGCAGGATTCGAACCTGCGACGGTAGCAGTCGCGCGGTTCCGGACTGAGCGCCTAGAACCGCGAGACCACGGCGGCCGGCTGACTTTTTTCACCTCAGTGTACACTGGAGGGTTCTCTCACCAGAGGAAGAAGCCATGTGTCGTAGGAATGTGTCCTATGCAGAGGTGAGTGTGAAGCACCTCATGCCTGCGTGGCTGGAGCAACATACACTTGGCCAAGTGTTGACTTTACCAGACTCAGCTTCCGTGATGTAAGTATATGATGGTTATGTGTGGCCCTATTATTACTGGAAACTTCCGAGTGGATATCACGACACAGTATGACAACTGGCTATTGGCTTCTGTCTCGGGTTCTTCGGCCGACGTTCAGCTGATGATTTTACTGACGTTTCGCCAACACGAGTGGCTGGCATTGTCAAAGCTTCACCCTCCATTACCGGTGGTGAACTAGAGCAGAGCTCGCGGCCGCAGACTACATGTACCTGGCGTGTCAACGTTCGAGGGCTTCTCAGCGGTCATTTCCGGTGCGGTTCTCCTCTTGCTTCCTGCGACGGTCGTTCGCTGCAGTACTGGAAGCCAGGATCCGTTTATCTTAAGGCTTTCCTCTTCCTTGTTGAAGCTGTTCCCGTGTTTTTGCATTTCTACAGCTTCTCTGAACAAGCGGGTGTGATTCAGTGCGTGCTCTGCCATGGCCGATTTTTCACCTGCCCTAACCTGCAATGTCGCTTATGTTCTTTGATCCTGGTGTTGATTGATCGTCCAGTCATTCCGACGTAAACTTTCCCGCATGAGCGTGGTATACGGTATATTCCCGACATAGCAAGTGGGTCCCTTTTCTCCTTTGCCGATCTAAGACACTCTTTGATCTTCCTTCCTCGGCTCCAGTTCACCACCGGAAATGGAGGGTAAAGCTTTGACAATGCCAGCCACTAGTGCTGGCGAAACGTCAGTAAAATCATCAGATGAACGTCGGCCGAAGAACCCGAGACAGAAGCCAATAGGCAGATGGTCAACGAGTTGCCTCGAAAGTCTTAACAATTTTGTACAACACAGTATGTTCAGAGTTTCTGCATGTGTAATAAATTAAATCGCAATCTTCGAATTTTGTGAAAGACCGACAAATTAGCTTAACGAAGATGAAGGCATCATACTAACAGATCGCTCAGACGGCTGGCTGTAGGGAAATGGCTGCAGCACAGGTGCTGAGGATATGCACTCAAGACAACAGTGTGATCACAAGAACAAGCATAGACCGTTTCAAAGAAACTAGAACGTTAGAATATGGTAGAATTGTTCAATTGCGTCTAATGGGTAGACAGATGACAACAGCTGAAATCCGGACAGCTACTGCAGGAAGAGTCTCACCATATTTGGAACAGATTATTGGAAGCTGGCTTGCGGTCTGGAGTATCACAGACAACAGACACCTGCAGAGTTTAAAGTCAACTTTAAAATTCAGTGACATTCTGTGCTGTTCAGCGATGAGTCTCGCTTTTGCTTGTGGCACACAGATCGACTCCAGTGTGTCCGTTGATGACCTGCTGAAAGTCGGAAGCAGCGATTCTTGAGGCCCGTACCTCTTTATCTGCTAGAATCATACTATGGAGAGCTACTGAACAAGACAACAGAACTGATTTCGTAATTGTTGAAGTGGAACTGTAAACTCGCCAGTATGTGCTATGAAAGGTAAATCCTGGTGTATGCAATCGTAAAGTCCGGATAACTGTAAAATCGATATCGAAACTATTGTCCAGCAGTAACACCAGATCTTTCTATGATCAGATACTCTCTGCTTTCCTTCTATATAATTTCAACCAGCTTGATACTGCCTTTCATTTGTATATGTGTTAACCCAACTGCATAATCCTTATATATCTATTACATTGTCTTTCGGCGACAATTATTTTCCATGTTCTAGTCTTTGTTGTGACTCGCATTGTTTCCTTCCCCATAATTGCATGAAAATGAACTCTAGAAAATGTTTTCCAAGTACTACTTTTCCTATTTCTGCTAGTACTTCTATAGTTCTGCTTTAAATAACGAATTCAAATTTACATTTGTTCTTAGTATCACATTATGTCAGTGACTTGTTTTCAAGTTGTGCAAGTTCATGGAGTGGTTTTGGCATATTGAATGATTTAAAGTACATTACAGATATTTATAGATTTAAAAAAATTATTACAATTTAACTGCACTCGTTGAGACTAACGAAATACTTCATGTTCCATCACCGTGGGTTTTCATGGCATGCACTGAAATAAACTGAGAGCTGTTGTACGCCAAGTGAGAAGCATGAGCATAGTAACGCTTAATTGAAGGGGAAGTGTGAAATCCAGCATTGAATTTTAGCTTTCTCTTCTTGAACATTAACAAGGACGTCACTGAGCTTAATTTCGCGTTACACTGAACGTATCAACATTATCGTTCCTCGAGGACTTGTTCCATAAGATACTGAGCAGAGGTTTTGGATTTAATGCAGGATATTGGCATACCAACGATAAGAAACTTTACATCAACGCTTCTTCCCTCTCTGACACACAAATATCATCACAAAATTTCTTCTGGCGCGAGGATCCGACTGGATTCCTTTTGGTCCAGCACCACTATGTTAGAAGTGGACCAGTGGAAATACTGAACCAATGGGAACATTATTCTTATGCGAACATACATAACACTTGAGCAAGGGTCCTTATGAAAACAGACTGCTGTAATTTATGACTCTAATACAAAAAAAACTGCTCACTTCTGCTTTTACTTTTGTTGACCATTTGTTGTTGTTGTGGTCTTCAGTCCTGAGACTGGTTTGATGCAGCTCTCCATGCTACTCTATCCTGTGCAAGCCTCTTCATCTCCCAGTGCCTACCGCAACCTACATCCTTCTGAATCTGCTTAGTGTATTGATCTCTTGGTCTCCCTCTACGATTTTTACCCTCCACACTGCCCTCCAATGCTAAATTTGTGATCCCTTGATGCCTCAAAACATGTCCTACCAACCGATCCCTTCTTCTAGTCAAGTTGTGCCACAAACTTCTCTTCTCCCCAATCCTATTCAATACCTCCTCATTAGTTACGTGATCTACCCACCTTATCTTCAGCATTCTTCTGTAGCACCACATTTCGAAAGCTTCTATTCTCTTCTTGTCCAAACTGGTTATCGTCCATGTTTCACTTCCATACATGGCTACACTCCATACAAATACTTTCAGAAACGACTTCCTGACACTTAAATCTATACTCGATGTTAACAAATTTCTCTTCTTCAGAAACGCTTTCCTTGCCATTGCCAGTCTACATTTTATATCCTCTCTACTTCGACCATCATCAGTTATTTTACTCCCTAAATAGCAAAACTCCTTTACTACTTTAAGTGTCTCATTTCCTAATCTAATTCCCTCAGCATCAACCGACTTAATTTGACTACATTCCATTATCCTCGTTTTGCTTTTGTTGATGTTCATCTTATATCCTCCTTTCAAGACTCTGTCCATTCCGTTCAACTGCACTTCCAAGTCCTTTGCTGTCTCTGACAGAATTACAATGTCATCGGCGAACCTCAAAGTTTTTACTTCTTCTCCATGAATTTTAATACCTACTCCGAATTTTTCTTTTGTTTCCTTTACTGCTTGCTCAATATACAGATTGAATAACATCGGGGAGAGGCTACAACCCTGTCTCACTCCTTTCCCAACCACTGCTTCCCTTTCATGCCCCTCGACTCTTATAACTGCCATCTGGTTTCTGTACAAATTGTAAATAGCCTTTCGCTCCCTGTATTTTACCCCTGCCACCTTCATAATTTGAAAGAGAGTATTCCAATTAACGTTGTCAAAAGCTTTCTCTAAGTCTACAAATGCTAGAAATGTAGGTTTGCCTTTTCTTAATCTTTCTTCTAAGATAAGTCTTAAGGTTAGTATTGCCTCACGTGTTCCAATATTTCTACGGAATCCAAACTGATCTTCCCCGAGGTCCGCTTCTACCAGTTTTTCCATTCGTCTGTAAAGAATTCGCGTTAGTATTTTGCAGCTGTGACTTATTAAACTGATAGTTCGGTAATTTTCACATCTGTCAACACCTGCTTTCTTTGGGATTGGAATTATTATATTCTTTTTGAAGTCTGTGGGTATTTCGCCTGTTTCATACATCTTCCTCACCAGACGGTAGAGTTTTGTCATGACTGGCTCTCCCAAGGCTATCAGTAGTTCTAATGGAATGTTGTCTACTCCCGGGGCCTTGTTTCGACTCAGGTCTTTCAGTGCACTGTCAAACTCTTCACGCAGTATCTTATCTCCCATTTCATCTTCATCTACATCCTCTTCCATTTCCATAATATTGTCCTCAAGTACATCGCCCTTGTATAAACCCTCTATATACTCCTTCCACCTTTCTGCCTTCCCTTCTTTGCTTAGAACTGGGTTGCCATCTGAGCTCTTGATGTTCATACAAGTGGTTCTCTTCTCTCCAAAGGTCTCTTTAATTTTCCTGTAGGCAGTATCTATCTTACCCCTAGTGAGGCAAGCCTCTACATCCTTACATTTGTCCTCTAGCCATCCCTGCTTAGCCATTTTGCACTTCCTGTCGATCTCATTTTTGAGACGTTTGTATTCCTTTTTGCCTGCTTCATTTACTGCATTTTTATATTTTCTCCTTTCATCAATTAAATTCAATATTTCTTCTGTTACCCAAGGATTTCTATTAGCCCTCGTCTTTTTGCCTACTTGACCTTCTGCTGCCTTCACTACTTCATCCCTCAGAGCTACCCATTCTTCTTCTACTGTATTTCTTTCCCCCATTTCTGTCAATTGTTCCCTTATGCTCTCCCTGAAACTCTCTACAACCTCTGGTTCTTTCAGTTTATCCAGGTCCCATCCCCTTAAATTCCCACCTTTTTGCAGTTTCTTCAGTTTCAATCTGCAGTTCATAACCAATAGATTGTGGTCAGAATCCACATCTGCTCCTGGAAATGTCTTACAATTTAAAACCTGGTTCCTAAATCTCTGTCTTACCATTATATAATCTATCTGATACCTTTTAGTATCTCCAGGATTCTTCCAGGTATACAACCTTCTTTTATGATTCTTGAACCAAGTGTTAGCTATGATTAAGTTATGCTCTGTGCAAAATTCTACGAGGCGGCTTCCTCTTTCATTTCTTTCCCCCAATCCATATTCACCTACTATGTTTCCTTCTCTCCCTTTTCCTACTGACGAATTCCAGTCACCCATGACTATTAAATTTTCGTCTCCCTTCACTACCTGAATAATTTCTTTTATCTCGTCATACATTTCATCAATTTCTTCATCATCTGCAGAGCTAGTTGGCATATAAACTTGTACTACTGTAGTAGGTGTGGGCTTTGTGTCTATCTTGGCCACAATAATGCGTTCACTATGCTGTTTGTAGTAGCTAACCCGCACTCCTATGTTTTTATTCATTATTAAACCTACTCCTGAATTACCCCTATTTGATTTTGTATTTATAACCCTGTAATCACCTGACCAAAAGTCTTGTTCCTCCTGCCACCGAACTTCACTAATTCCCACTATATCTAACTTTAACCTATCCATTTCCCTTTTTAAATTTTCTAACCTACCTGCCCGATTAAGGGATCTGACATTCCACGCTCCGATCCGTAGAACGCCAGTTTTCTTTCTCCTGATAACGACGTCCTCTTGAGTAGTCCCCGCCCGGAGATCCGAATGGGGGACTATTTTACCTCCGGAATATTTTACCCAAGAGGACGCCATCATCGTTTAATCATACAGTAGAGCTGCATGTCCTCGGGAAAAATTACGGCTGTAGTTTCCCCTTGCTTTCAGCCGTTCGCAGTACCAGCACAGCAAGGCCGTTTTGGTTAATGTTACAAGGCCAGATCAGTCAATCATCCAGACTGTTGCCCCTGCAACTACTGAAAAGGCTGCTGCCCCTCTTCAGGAACCACATGTTTGTCTGGCCTCTCAACAGATACCCCTCCGTTGTGGTTGCACCTACGGTACGGCCATCTGTATCGCTGAGGCACGCAAGCCTCCCCACCATTTGTTGACCATAGTGTTAGTTAATGATCAAATGATTTTAGCTTAATCTTAAAGACTGTAATATTATGGTCCAAAATGGGCACCATCCTCCCAAGATACGTTTATGTAAGTCTAATCTTAATTCCTTAATTACCATGATGTATGATAAAAAAAGGGCAACGACCTTACTGCAGTGATAAAACTGGTTCCCGTCAGATCACCGAAGTTAAGTGCTGTCGGGCTGGGCTAGCACTTGGATGGGTGACCGTCCAGTCTGGCGAGCGCTGTTGGCAAGTGAGGTGCACTCAGCCCTTGTGAGGCAAACTGAGGAGCTATTTGATTGAGTAGTGGCTCCAGTCTCGTAACCTGACAAACGGCTCGGAGAGCCCCTCCATATCCGCATCTGATGACGCCTATGGGCTGAGAATGAAACGGCGGCCGGTCAGTACCGTTGGGCCTTCATGGCCTGTTCGGGCGGAGTTTAG
Organism: Schistocerca cancellata; assembly: GCF_023864275.1. Lineage (NCBI taxonomy): Eukaryota > Metazoa > Arthropoda > Insecta > Orthoptera > Acrididae > Schistocerca > Schistocerca cancellata. The sequence goes on from NC_064628.1 coordinate 279,133,104, forward strand.
TAGTTTTGTGATGCAAAAATGGCATCCTCCCCTCCCTCATTTGTGTAGTGTAGTCTAATCCCACCACAAGCTGCCCCATCATCACTCTCTCTATCTAGCGTCATGAGGTGCTCTGTATGTGTCTATTAGCATCTTAAAGCGTCTGCGCCCAATTCAAATGAAATTTACAGTTTTCTCCTTCTACACCAAAGCCAAACATAAATCTCTCACATCTGCCACCATAATGTTACCTAGCAGTTTGACAGTTAGCAAATATCTTCCACGGCCCATACCAGCATTGCACTCAGCTGCAGCAGGGCAGACCCCTTACTAACTCCATCTGCCTGCACCACTGCTGGAATGATGACTGGCCCCACTGCAGCGACTGGTTCAGAAGCTGTACAGGCACTCCACCTCCCAGTGCTTGGCATGTGGACACACAGATACACACATGTTCTGGTGATTTTTACCATTGCATCTGATCCCACGAGGTCTAGACTGTCATTAGCAGGCAAAGATGCGCTGTTGTTGAAGCTCAATGAGTAAGCTACTCGCACTAAAAAGGATGTGTGATCTCATTACCAACTGCCTGAGCTACAACGTACATGCTTTTTGATATCTAAGAAAAATAAGAACATATAAACCAATCATTAAATTTTTTCGTACGCAGCCTTCACAAAGCAGTTTAATAGGCGGAGATCCATCAAGCTGACTAAAAATTCTTATCACAACAGTCATACAGGGAAATAAATTCATCATATCGGCATCTACATGTACATAGATACTCACCAAGCTACCGTACGGTCAGTGGCAGAGGGTACCCTGTACCACTACTAGTCATTTCCTTTCTTGTTCCACTCGTAAATAGAGGGAGGGGAAAACGAGTCTATATGCGTCTGTACGAGCTCTAATTTCTCATATCTTATCTTTGTGGTCATCAAGCGCAAGTAGAAGGGGGCAGTAGAATCGTTCGGCAGTGAGCCTCAAATGCCGATTCTCTAAAGTTTCTCTACAGTCTTTCTCGAAAAGAACGTCGCCTTCCCTCCAAGATTCCCATTTGAGTTCCCGAAACATCACCGTAACACTTACATGTTGTTCGACTCTATTGGTAAAAAAATCTAGCAGCCCTCTTCTGAACTGCTTCGATGTCTTGTTTCAGTCTGACCTAGTATGGATCCCAAACACTCGAGCAGTACTCAAGAACAGGTCACACCATTGTCCTATATGTGGTCCCCTTCGTAGGTTAACCACTTTTTCCTATAATTCCCCCAATAAGCCGAAGTCGACCATTCGCCTCCCCTAACACAGGTCTCACATTCTCATTCCATTTCATATCGCTTTGCAACGTTACACTCACGTATTTAAACGACTTGACTGTGTCAAGCGGGACATTGGTAAAACTGTATCTGAACTTTACCGTTTTGTTCTTCCTACTCATCCGCATTAATCTGCGTTTTTCCACGTTTAGAGCTAGCTGCCAATCATTACAACAACCGTAAATTTTGTCTAAGTCGTCTTGTATCTTCCTACAGTCACTCAACTTCGACCCCTTACTGCCATCACAGTATCATCAGCAGACAACCGCAAATTGCTGCCCACCCTGTCGGCCAGATCATTTCCGTATACAGAGAACAACAGCGGTCCTGTCAGACTTCATTATTCCCTAAGCTCGTTCCTTAACTAAAAGCCTCTAATGAAGCACCGTGTCAAATGCTTTGTGGAAATATAGAAATATGTAATCTGCTGTTTCCCTTCATCCATTGTTCGCATTATATCAAATGAGAAAAGGGTAAGCTGAGTTTAGCACGAGTCATGCTTTCCGAAACCACGCTGATTCGTGGACATAAGGTTCTCAGTCTCAAAAAAGTTCATCATATTCGAACCGAAGATATGTTCAAGGATTCTGCAGCAAACCTAAGTTAAGAATATTGGTCTGTAATTTTGCAGAACCGTTCTTTTACCCTTCTTATATACTATTGCCGTTTGTGGATTTTTCCAGTCGCTTGGTACTTTGTACTTTGCGAGAGATTCATGATAAATGCAGGCTTGGTTATGGGCCAGTACCGTAGCACTCTCACTGGAAAAACCGAATTGGGATTCCATCCGGACCTGATGATTTACTTGCTTTGAGATCTTCCAGTTGCTTCTCTACGAAAGCAACACTTATTACATGGTGCCTGTTAAATCTTGTGATCTAGATATATAAAACTTCCTTCAAAATAAGTAAGCCCCAGATTAACAAATTACCACCTGACTATTCACACCTGTTGTTCTACAGACACCTGTATTAATATATTACAATGGAGTATTTTGTTTCATATAGTATCGCCTGGAGTAGCAAGACAAAAACTCAGATTTATGCTTTTATATACAGTTGTTACAACGTCACATCACAACGCCTAATCGACACAAAACAAGTGACTAGAATGTCTAGTAGCCGCTGCCTTGAACCTCTTGGAGAGAGGAAGGACGTACTTTTTTTTACCTTTTAGTATCATGGAAGTTATTCCCTGAGGTCTTCATAAGGTCCTATCATCCTTTCCCTTGTTCTATTCGGTGTTTTTGATTAATCCCTTTCCTCGCCGGTACTGCGGAAAATCTCCTCATTCCTTATCTTTCCAGTTCACCTAATTTTCAACATTATTCTGTAGCAACTCATCTCCAGTGCTTCGATTCTCTTCTGTTCCACCTCTCCCACAGTCCGTGTTTCTCTACAATATAATGCTGTGATCCAGATGCATCTTCTCATGAATTTCTTCATCCAATTCCGCCCACGTTAGATACTAGATACTTGGCCAGGACTGTCCTTTCTCACAGAGCTGGTTTTCTTTTTGTGTCCTCCTTACTCCGTCCATCATGGTTTACTTTGCTTCTTCATCACTGATCTGGTGTTAAGTTTCTCGCTGTTATCATTTCTGCTACCTCTCCGTATTTTCGTCTTTCTTCGATTTACTCTCGGTCCACTTTCTGTACTCTTTAGACAATTCATTTCATTCGACAGATCCTGTAATTATTCGTCACTTTCACTGAGGATAACAATGTCATCAGCGAATCTTATCACTGATATCCTCCCACCTTGAATTTTATTCCCACTCTTCAACCTTTCTTTTATTTTCGTCTTGTTCCTTTGATGCATACATTGAACAGTTGTGGCGAAAGACTCAGTCCCTGTCTTACACGTTTTTAATCCGAGCACTTCATTCTTGGTCTTTCAATCTCATAATTCCATCTTCATTCTTGTACATGTTATACATCACCAGTCTTGCCCAATAGCTTACCCCTATTTTTCTCAGAATTTCGAACATGTTGTACCATTTTACGTTGTCAAACGCTTTTCGCAGGACTACAAAACCTATGAACGTGTCTTAATTTTTCTTCAGTCTTGCTTCCATTACCAACTGCAATCCCAGAACTGCATTGCTAGTGACTTTACCTTCCCTAAAGTGAAACTGATCTTCATGTAAAATATCCTCAGTTTTCTTTTTCATTCTTCTGTATATTATTCTTGTCAGCAACTTGGATGCGATACTCTCGCATTTATCGGCTTTTACCACCTTCGAACTGTGTGGATGATGCTTTCTCAAAAGTCTGACGATGTATCACCAGTGTCATATATTCTACACGCCAATGTGAGCAGTCGTTTTGTTCCTCGGTGATTTTTAGATATTTCAATGGAATTTTATTGATTACTTCTGCCTTATTTGATTTTAAATATACCGAAGCAGTTTTAAATTCTAATTCTAATACTGGATCTCCTTTCTCTTCCCTCTGACCCTATGTGATCTCAAAAAAATTTACTAATTCAAAAAGTTGATCTTTCTATGTGTCTACTGTGAGCAGAAATAATTTTTTGATTGAAAAAAACCGATTTTGGTTAGGTATGAATATATTTAATTTAAATATTTTACAGCCACTCCTCATGCTTTCTCTCTTCTACTAAGTGATAAATCTAATGCATCATAATATTACTTGAAAATATAGCTCTTCGGTTGCACAGGTAAAAAATTTTCAACTTTACCTAGGTTACAACTGCTCTAAGGCAGCCTTCATCAGAAGTAAAAAATTTTTGCATTACCTATAACAGAGTTATTATTGCTACAAAAGATGAATACGTAGTAAAAACTTTAGAATTTTTTGACGAAAACAATATTTCTGAGCTACAGGTAGATCCTACCCCAATTTTACAAAAGGAAATTAGATCCGCGGTCAATGATGCAAATTCCTTACTTAAGCCATTCCAGAAAAAACAGCAGATTAACATAAACCCCCAGCCACCTAAGCTTCGGTCCCAGTTTAAGGTCCACAAAATAAATCACCCTATTCGGCCTATTTCTAACAGTATGGACAGCGCTTACCACGATCTAGCAAAATTCCTTCATGGTAAATTAAAAAGGTCTTATGTTTTTCGAAATAATTACTCTATAGCTAACAGTCAGAGCCTTATCAACAAAATAAAAGACATACACTGCGACGAAAACACAAAGATGTTCTCATTTGATATTAAAAACCTTTATACCAAAGTGCCTGTACTAACGACTTTAGATATCATAGAGAATAACTTACGTTTGTTCAAAAAAGAACTCTCTGATGAACAGATCACTGATTTCATTAACCTAATGCAGATCGTAACAAAGTTCAATTATTTCGAATTCAATGGACAGTTGTACCAACAACCTGATGGTTTTGCTATGTAGACATTTTTATCAACTCTCTAGAAGAGACATTTTTCAAAAATTTTTTCCACTACCACCTTAGGAATTGTTTCATATTCTAGGTACGTCGATGACATTTTAATCGTCTATAACGGAACGAACGATGGCATTAATCACCTGTTCGAGATCTTTAACAAACTACATGAAAAAATCACCTTCACATGTGAACTTGAAAACAGCTCCCGTCAGTTAAATTATTTAGACTTAAATTTGACAATAGTGAATGACACAATCTCTTTCAATATTTTTCGTAAGGATTCTTTTTCTGACCAAATTGTGCCAGCCTGTTCCACACACCCACGATCTCACAAAAAAGCATTTTTTCACTCTGCTGTTCATAGAGCAATCTCTACACCTTTGTCCTCTGAAAATTTAAAAACCGAATTGAATCAAATAAAAACCATTGCAGTTAATAATGGTTACGAACCAAATATAGTAGATGATGTCTTCAGACAGAAAACCAAGAACAGAATTACCACGCTTGGGACCACTATTGACGAGCCTAGCGATTTGAAGAAATACTTCTCTTTAGCGTATGTAGGGCCAATAACCTACAGATTGAAACGTCTCCTTAAAAATAAATATGGCTGCAACGTAGTTTTCTCTACCAACGACTCTCTCAAAAATAATCTTATCCATAATTTAAAACCAAGACGGTCACCTCTGCAAAACTCAGGCGTTTATAAAATCACCTGTGACACTTGCTCAGCTTATTATATAGGACAGACTGGAGGAGCTTTTTCGATTAGATATAAAGAGTATCCATTAGGGAAAAAAGGTACGAACGTACATAATTCGTCATTCGCTGACCACCTTCTTATCACGGGACACAAACCTGAAGATGTTCATGATATTAGTATCTTACATACGGAAAAGAAAGGCTTCAGACTTGATATTCTTGAACAGTTGAAAATTTTCAAACATTTTTGCCGTAACGACCATTTAATCCTCAATGAGCAATTACAATTACGTGATAAAAATTTCTTTGATGGTGTAAAGCCCTTGCTTAAAATCACTTAACGCGGAATATTGCTATTATGCTTCCGTATTGTAGCCTTAAATATTTTTCTCTCTCTCCCTGTTTTACAGTATAATATTTTGTTTAACTTTCGATCTGTTACATACTATCTGACATAATGTAATCATCACATTACGTGCACTCCTGTTACAATGCTTCTGACAGCTGTTGTCACTGTAAATTACAAGCATTCAATACTAGATGGCGCGATACAAGGTGCCGACTTGCTAACATCGACGGCGCGCGCGCCTGTCAGTCTGATGCTGCTTACAGTGCCGGCCGCATACGCGACCCTTAGCAGCGCGTCTTAATCAAGTTGTGCATTCCTCGGAAAATTTTATAATGAACAAATATACTTTTACCTTTAACGTGAGCACTGTTGCTCTAAACCATTTCATAACTATTTACTCTATGTAAGTATGCTTTCTTTGTCTACTGTACCGTAGCAGTTAGCTATGATGTAATTTTATTACAAATGTTTTATTTAATAATTTTTATATTATTCCAAAACTCTGTTATAGGTAATGTAAATTTTTTTTACTTCTGATGAAGGCTGCCTTAGATAAGTTGAAACCTAGGTAAAGTTGAAAATTTTTTACCTGTGCAACCGAAGAACTGTATTTTCAAGTAATATTATAAATTTCGTCTACGGTTGCTGCATTATCGGCCATGTTGAAAATTGTCTAATGCATCAGTTCGTTAGTTACAAAATTTTAAAGCATTTGTGTATATTTTTATATAAATTTTTCTCTAAAACACATAATAACCATGCTGGCATTGTGAAACTGAGTTAGAGACTGTAATATATTCATCTATAGTATCAACTGAACCTACAACCAATCTTCTGTAATTTTCTTTAGTTTCATTACAACAGATATCTGACATAATTAAAAGTATTTTGAAAAATAATATTTCTTGGTGTTTGGTTGTGTGAGTGTTTTGGAGAGACTGGGAGAATAAATCGAGGACATATATAAACTGAGATTGTGGTATTTTATTTTAAACTGTGTAAATAAATGCTTGAGAAAGTTGTTGTACAATAGGAGAAATTGTGACAAATGTCTGAGGAAGCTCGGTCTTGAGTATTAACTTTATTAGTATTTTATTTTTTTTTTTAATGGAATTGTGTTTAGTTTTCATTAAATTTTATTTACTTTCCGAATTACGAGGTTTCTAGTGTAAATTGCTTGTGATAATCTGTTTGGCTAACATTAGAAGTAAAAGTATAGAAGTGCTCGAGATGATCTGATTGGCTGCTTAACATTCTAGTCAAGAATTAAGCATTTCCCGCGCGTTTTATTAGGCCTTTGGGCCTCACCTCTATGAGTCTATGTAGTCACTCGGGAGCCTTCATCTGGTGAACACTTTGTTGAACCGCGCTGATCATATTTGTACCAAAGCGAAAAAAATCACACATTTGATCGGTTCTCCTGTCATTGAAGAAAAGCGACTACAGTACTGAGTATTTTGTGAATGTCTGAGATTTGTGAATGATTTATTTTAGGAGACATTCGCGTGAGAACATATCATGTCATACGTTAACTCCGCTTGGCGTGTTTCGTGTAAAATACGATACATTTGGGTGAGCACTTCTTTACAAGATGCCTACTGAACGACTTAATGTGTTAACTCGCAAGTAGTCGTCGGTCAGTGAAAGTTCCTAATATCGGATCACACTAAATACCTTCAGGCTGCTTTTGGGTGTGAACTTGTAACAGAGACAGTCGGTAACATTGCATAATTGATGTCGGGATATTAAATACGGCTTGATAGGCATTTTCCATGTTTTACAGACAGTAAACCAACATGAAGGAAATTTTAGGCATTTTTCAAACGTTTTATGTAAGCATACCGAATGCTAGATCGTTTAACCATCTTTCAACTACTGCCGATGGACTGGAGTTAGGTGGCCTTTGCGTGGTAGGTATTTAGTCGAATAGCCACCCATTTTGAAGACAACCTGAAACCTATCCAGATAGTTGGACGTATTTTTTAAAGGATAGTGAGAAATCAACCCGCCCCGCCGCAAATAGTCGACATGTAAATAAATCTGTATGAAAGATGGCTGATTAAATCAGGCACCTTTCATCAGACTCCCCTGGAATAGAAAAGCTAACTTAGAATGTTTTCTGTGGAGTGATTAAAACAAATTCCAAGCTGATAATCGAAATTTCCCTTATCTTTGGTAATCCTCATTCACAGAACAGATGAGATTAAATCTGTTTCAGAATTCAGTAAGTATAATAGATTCTTCCAGACATAGCCCTGATAAATCACAACCCATTATTATATAGATTCCTGTTAGGTAACAGTAAGTAGTAAAAGGCCTCATATGGTCTGAATATCTACGTGGTAAAATAAAATGTATGCATAAATCATCATATTACAATAATAAATACAAGATATCTTACAGATACGGTGATTATAGTCATCCATTTTGAACAGGGAACCATAATATCATTTGCAATTAATAGATTAAACGAAAGTGTACAAATAGGATTCTGTTGATAAGAATTACTTGATGGAGAAAAAAATTAGAAAGAATTCTTACAATATAACCTAGCTATGGCCATGGTGTTAAAGCACATCGAGAACGATCACGATTTGAACAAAATTATATAAACTTTCCTTTAATATGTTTACTTGGATATCATAGATGTTATTTACTGAGTGCGCTCCTCCTGGGGGCTCATTAAGGTTACAGTCCTCTCCTTTGTAAGTTTTGCCAGATGTAGCGTAAGTCACCACTTTAGTTTCTGTCACACGATATTGGTTGTAATAATTAACCACAACCAACTACCACTTCCAACCAAACCTTTCCACTATTCCTCATTGTAATTATAGGCATAGAAAACTCAGTTAATTTTCAGGCAGTCATGACAGTCATGTATACACATTAGCTCAATCATTTCTACAGTCACTATCAAAGTATCAGGCAACATGCCTCCTTCCTGTGGAAAGCGGTAGTAACAACAATCAGAAAAATGCAGTAAACAATATTCGATCGACATGATCAGGCCACTTTTCAAACATCATCAATACACGAGAGTAAATGGTTAATTAACTCAAGTACATCACAAGTGAATCTGGAAAAACAGAAATTGATGAAAACAAATGGTTCCTGAACATAAACATTTGTAAATAGATTCCAGGAAGATACCAACACAATAAAAATAGAAACATGGTCATGTGTATTATAACTAACAACCTATCATAACAATTAGAAATCATCTCCAGTGACAAGTACTTTGAACGTCATAACAAAAATAACTATGCAGCTCATCAGTTCAAACAAGAAACATAATACAGTAATCTAAACATCAGGCCAAGGACATAAGTATAAACATCATCAGATCATTCCAAATTCACATGTACGCAGGGACTGACGTACTGGATCATATGTCAGAAAAGTATACTGTTGTGAGAACAAAAAAGAAAAGATGTAAAGTTTTTCATTAATTTTGTAGTCATAAGGTTATTCAATTTAATACTCACCATTGGTTCACCTCAGTTTTAATATCTTAGGCAGGGAAGGTTATATTCATTCATCAATATACAGAGAGGGAAAAAATAAAAGTATCAACAGCATTATTCACCTCGTATTTGCTGTACATGACTATTATTTACCCCCAGACCATTCTATAATTATTTCTAGGATGGCTACTCTTGTTCCTTCACAAATTCACCTTTAATTATTCATAATAAATCCAATGTGACATTACTCTTGGTTGTACCACAAGCAACAAAATCTTTGGTACACAGCTATTTATAAAACCTCAGTCACCAAAAATGTACAACATATTAGGCAAACAGTTATAAGTACTTCAACATAATTCAACAGAAATCCATTCAAGTCGAAACACTGTTCTTCACACTTTACTCCTTAAATCTTTTCACACTTTAAACATGAAGAACTGCCCAGCTTATCTTGCTTTTGAGAATTTCTACCTCTATTTTGTTTTAATGCACAACATGCTTCACTTCATATGGTTCTAAATATATAGGGATAACTCTTGTATCAATGAATGTCGCTTACTGGCTAATTTATGTGATTTTATTAACACCTTTTGTCCGACAGTTACTGATTTTTCTGTTCACTTGTGCTTCCTCCACCGTGGTGATTGTCGGAAATGTTTCTACTTCTCGAATTGTATATCTACATCTACATACACACTCCACAAACCACCGTATGGTATGTGGCGGAGGTTACATTGCACCACTATCAATCATTTCCTTCCCTGTTCCACTCACAAACAGAGCGAGGGAAAAACGACTATCTATATGCCACCATATGAGCCCTGGTAGCATTAAGAGTGCAACGGGAATTCCACTGTTAAATGCAGAGGGGGGAGTGTATAGGTGGAAGAAGTACATTGAAGGTCTCTATGAGGGGAAAGATTTGTCGAGGTGGTGGAAGAAGAACCAGGGGTCGATTTAGAGGAGACAGGGGATACAGTATTAGAATCATAATTTAAGAGAGCTTTGGAGGGCTTAAGATCAAATAGGGCAGAAGGGGCAGATAACATTCCATCAGAAATTCTAAAACCATTGGGGGAAGTGGCAACAAAACGACTATTCAAGTTGGTGTGTAGAATGTAAGAGTTTGACGACATAACATCTGACTTTCGGAAAAATATCATCCACATAATTCCGAAGACTACAAGAGCTGACGAGTTCGAGAATTATCTCACAATCAACTTAACAGCTCATGCCACCAAGCTGCTAACAAGAATAACATACAGAAGAATAGAAAAGAAATCTGAGGATGTGTTATAAGACGATGAGTTTGGCTTTAGGAAAGGCAAAGGCACCAAAGAGACATTTCTGACTTTGCGGTTGATAATTTAAGCGAGACTAAAGACAAATCAAGACACGTTCATAGGATTTGTTGACATGGAAAACTGAGGATCTGTTATAAGACGATCAGTTTGGCTTTAGGAAAGGCAAAGGCAACAGAGAGACATTTCTGACTTTGGGGTTGATAATGGAAGCACGACTAAAGACAAATCAAGACACGTTCATAGGATTTGTTGACATGGAAAAGTCGCTCGGCAATATAAAACGTGCAAGATGTTCGAAATTCTGAGAAAAATATCAGTAAGCTATAAGGAGAGGAGGGTGATGTACAATACGTACAAGAGCCAAGAGGGAATAATAAGAGTGGACGACCAAGAACGAAATACTCGGATTAAAATGGGGGTAAGACAGGAACGTTGTGTTTCACTCCTACTGTTCAATCTGTACATCGAAAAAGCAATGACGAAAATAAAATAAAAGTTCGGGACTGGGATTAAAGTTCAAGATGAAGGGATGTATTGAAACGATTTGCTGATGTCATTGATAACCTGAGTGAAAATGCAGAAGAATTACATGATCTGCTGAATCGAATGAACAGTTTAATGAGTACATCATATGGATTTAGAGTAAATCGAAGAAAGACGAAAGTGATAAGAAGTAGCAGAAACGAGAACAGCGAGAAAGTTAACATCAGGATTGCTGGTCACGAAACAGATGAAGTAAGGAATTCTGCTACCAAGGCAGCAAAATAACCAATGTCGGACGGAGCAAGGAGAACATCAAAAGCAGATTAGTACAGGCCAAAAGAGTATTCCTGACCAAGAGAAGACGGCCAGCATCAAACATAGGCCTTAATTTGAGCTAGAAATTTCTGAGATTGTACATTTGGAGTACAGCATTGCATGGTAGTGAAACCGGGACAGAAAAGAATCGAAATACTTGAGATGTAGTGCTACAGATCAATGTTCAAACATTTGATGGACTGATCAGGTAAGGAATGAGGAGGCTCTGCGCAGAATTGGAGAGGAAAGGAATTCGTGGAAAACACTGACGAGGAGGAGGGACAATGAACAGATACATGGTACAAAATATTAAATTGTGCGACGACAAGTCGGACCCAAAACAAAGTAAAAAGAAAATTGTAAAAAACACTCTGAAAATGAACGTGCAATTAGCTGTCATAGCGGTAATTTATAATGAAATTCAATAATAATGCAACAAACAGACTCTATGAGATAACTGTACAGAATTTTTGTGGTATTTAATTGTTCTTTTACTCGCCGGCACAAGAAACTAAAAATACTAGCGTTATTACTCACTCTCTGGTGTAGTCTCGAAGCTAACGCATGCTACGGTGGCCATTTCGCATTGTAAGTTGTAAATTTTAAATAATATGCGGTAATTTCTGCTGACTGTGCGTTTTTCTTTCATGTGCATTGTGACCTTCATGCAGAAGTAAAAAATATTATAATTACTCGGGATAAACAATAAGAACGGTTGAAAAATCGACCATTCTTGGCAGACATCTTGCGTAGGAGTAAATTCATTATAATTTCATTGCGTTTCGTCATCAACGGATGCTTTAAAAGACTCGCACCATAATTATTCAGGAAGGGAAAGTGAATATATCAATTTATGTCGTATTAAGGAAAAAACTAAGAACATTCAGTTCAGTTCCGACACTGGCCGCTTCTCGGCAAAACAAAGACTATTACTTTTAAAAAGGGAAGTACTTTCTTTAATTCAAAGGTTTCTTTTAACTAAACTCCACTAAAGTAAAGATATCCTGCAACAATAAGTTAATGTGATAACACGAATTACAATCCCTGAGATTATGTTTACGTTTTTTTATCGTATGAACGCTCCACGTAGACATCAGTTTTAACAGATTCTAAAAGCTCCACACGCAATCCTATATTAACAAGGCGGTGAGTCGCGCGCTGTTAATTAGAGCTGAGAAAACTATTTTACGAAAGTATAGATTCCGGTACCCCATATTATCATGATGCTTTGTTGTGCCCGCTCCGCCAAATAAGTGCTCTATTCACGCTCTTGTCGGGCGTAAATATCAGTAAAGTTAGGCGGTAAGATCTTCTTACACTCTTTTCGTCACATTCGTTGTGTACACCCTAAGTATACTAGTGTACTTGAGATGGCGTCCGGACCGCGGCGGTAGCGGGACAAATGCCGCCCAACGTGGGACTCGACTAAATAAATATTGCTGTTCGGTATCCAACTTACAGATCATAAATTTATTGAAAAATTAATAGTACCAGATTATGTTTATGTATGTATAATAACAATTTTGTACAGTTTGTAATTCTGTAAATGTCTTGTTCCATAGATTTGTTAGATTTAATAAAAGAAGACGCCAGGCAAAACGAATTGGGCAATGGTGGGCCAGCATCGAACAATAGTAACAATAAGCAATGAAATCCGAGTGAAAACAGTCCCAGAAATGGTGGACAGAATAGAGAAAGTGATTACCACACCGACCACAGTAGCAACAAACAAAATTGTCACAGTGGTTCGGCTGGCGACCAATACAATGAAAGTAGAAGCCGTTCCCCGAAGAAAAAGAACGGAAACGGAATTTTTAATAGGAAATGGAGGCATGAAGTAAGTTTTAACACCTCCTTCGCTAACAAAAATATACGAACTGCAAATGAGCAGTGGCACATATCTGGCCCTGCACATTGGCAGACAGCACGCTTCCGACGACAGGACCGTGCCAGTGAGTAACATAAATGTTATACCAATGACGCCGCCTACTACGCAGCATCATTGGACACCACAACCGCAATGTGTCCCAAAACAGCAACAGGTGGTTCAAATGGCTCTGAGCACTATGGGACTTAACATCTGAGGTCATCAATCCCCTAGACTTAGAACTACTTAAACCTAACGAACCTAAGGACATCACACACATCCATGCTTGAGGCCTGGATTCGAACCTGCGACCGTAGCGGTCGCGCGGTTGCAGACTGAAGCGCCTAGAATCGCTCGGCCACTGGGGCCGGCAAACAGCAACAATAGAAACAAAATGAAACAGTACGCATTGTGGAAGTGGCTGAAGAGCCGCCACCCGGATGTTCGGGGACGGTAACTCCAACAGACCTATGTAAGCCTTCCACATAGGGTCGGTATGGCATAGGGCGATGGCAGGCATAGCGTGCAAGCATTCATGTTGAGTTATAATGAAGGCGAAAACCTCAGGGAGGAATTAATTACTGAACCGAGACAGGCACAGCAACAAATGGTTGAGTTAGTACAAGCTGCTTTTAAGGCTCAGATACACGGAATACCCGTTACTGTCATTACTGATACAGGGGCAAGTGCTTCAGTTATGGATTATGAATTTTATAAATGCATGGGACAGGTTAAGCGACTGCCAGTTTTACCAGTGCAAAACTGTAAAATTGTAAAATTGTTGGGGCCATATGTGGTTAGGTGCAGATAATTTAAAATCATATACAGGCCGTTCTAGACATAGGAAAAGAAGCAAATGCTCATTCTTTGTCGTTAGGAACTTAGGGGTATCCTCTATCCTGGATTTGGATACGTTGTGTGAGAGGAACGCAAGGATAGACCTCTCTCGTGCAACATGTACCTTATAAAACCACAATAAAGTTTTGAAGTAGCACTGATAAAGACTGCCGCCACATATAACAATTACTGTAGGCAGGTTCAGGTGTATGTCTCTGACCAAAAGGTACTGCATGTAGAAAATGACAGCTACAGGGGGACTTACAATAAAATTGTCCATGATACCGAATCTGAAACAAAAGAAATAGGACAAGGTACTGAAGTACAGGTGTCGGAATCGAGTTACCTCGACCGTAACCAAAAGAATGAACTGACTCACCTACTAAACAAGTATACTGAGGTATTCTCCCAGAAACCTGGAATAACAATGCATGCAAATTAAACCACATGATACGTTTTGCCACGCCCATGCCATGGGCTTAAAAGCAAGTTGTAGCTAAAGAGATTCAACAAATGCATAAATGGCAGATAATAGAACATTCATTGTCACCATATAGCAGCCCACTGCTCGCAGTCGCGAAAGCAAATGAAAGTATGCGGTTAGTCTTGGGTGCCCGAGACATTAACAAAATCATTATGCCTGTAAGAACCCGACCTGAAATGAAGATCAGGAAAGAAAAGTAGTTACATTAGTGTAAGATTATTTCATTAATTTTAGGTTCATTCTTGTATTTTATGTGTGTGTATTGTAAATACGTGTGTAAATGTTTATGTATATATATATGTTTATGTGTCTGTGTATGAACGCAGGATGTCTGCATGAATACATGAGAGACCATGTGAACAATGGCAACAAAAAGTGAATTACTAATGAGGACAGTGTACTTAGTGCAAATTTCATAAAATTAAAATGTGAGTAACAAAATGTAGGCAGTTTGTATGGTCCCTAGGTGACTAATGTGGGCCTGTAAATCATAGACCAATATCAAAGAATTTTAGAATAACCATAATGACCGAATTGTCAAACATTAGTACTGAAATTAAACTTCTGTCACGGTAGAAGGTATAAATCCTTCACACGTTAGATACTTGGGAGTAATGAGCTCGGATCCTGTTGTCAGAAAGCAAAGTAAACACTAGAGAATGAATCAGTGTTGAGAGCAACTATAACTGCAAGTTATATTGAACTGAATAGTCCAGGTGACCAATTGGTCGAACTTTCTGCCTGAGGGGGCACTGGCTACATGAATCCTATCGAAATATAAAGACATTTATTGTAAAGTATGTACAATGTTGCTGCATAATGTAAAAGTGAAAGTGCTTATAATGGACCCTTCACACGTACAATGTACAAACTGTGTGTGAAAAGTGCATTTAAAGTGTCGAACAATCTGGACCCTAAAGTAGCGACAGTGAAAGGTCAAAACCTTTTAACACACGAAAGACAAATCTACGAAATGTGTAGGTGGATAAAGTGGTGACCACAACCACAGCAAGGAATAACTGTGATACACAGAAAAGTCTGTGAACCTGTAAATAGTATGTAAATTTATGGCCAAAGTACGTAGCGTGTGGAAATGTCTAAGTATTAATGTGAAGTTTCACGTACAAAATAGTACATGCAGTGTACTAAACTGTTGAAATATCACATGCATAAAAGTGTTAGATGTACTGTCAAACTGCAGAAACTGCATACGACAGTGAGTAGTGTGAGAACACTTAGTGACAAGTGGACCAACATACAACAGAAAATCCTAACAGAATACGACAACTGTATGAACACTCTGGGTAGTGGAAATGCAGTGCGTGTGTGACGGGAGGTGTTGACAAACTATGAGCTATGCCTTTTATTAAAGAGTGAGATAGTAGAAGCCTAATCCTTAATGTTGTAAAGTGTTGGACTAGTGACGTTCAAACCAAAGTACATACACAAACAACAAGACAGAGACGCGTATGGCTGAAGAGTGATTGTGAACTAACCAAACATTTTTTCAGCTTATATGTACATATATCTTTATGATGAGAAAGATGATGCGTGATAGACTTGTTTCATTCTTGTTTAGGGGTGGTACGAAGCGCGCGGTGGGCGGCACCCGCTACTACAACGATGCGCAGCTGTCTGGCGTTGGACGATCGGCAGGAGGCGAGTTCCCGGCATTCCAGCGGCACCGATCAACATAGTGAACCGACGAAAGCATCGTCATAATCTCCTACAAAATCTACGTAATGTTTTGTAACCTAAAATTATTGATATATTCTGCAGTATTGACTGTGAGAGACTTGAATGAAAAGGTTTTTATGCTGTATGCATCTCCTAAAAACTACGAGTATCTTACCTACGTAAAGTGGCCGTACTTTGAAAGTTGATGCACTAGAAATGTGAAGGAACTTAACAAACTTAAACATCAACTGCATATTTTCGTATTGCATGTCCGATAAAAAGATTTAAATATGTAACTTATTATTATTGCTTAAAACTGTTTACTGTAGAAATGATCGTCTATAGGTCAAGGTAAACAAATGATAACATCATTCACAAGCAACAGTTGAAGTAACGGGAGTGTGAACAGTTTGAAGATGAAACCTCGTAAAAAGGGAAAATGTTCTTTGTAACAAAATGAATGTAAGTTACCAACCATGGTAAAGTGATAGATACTGTGTACACACATATTTGTAAAAAACAAAAGAGACGTAAACTGATATGTGTCTAAAGAACATACGTGTGAGAAGTAACATGAGTTATTATAAAGGTGGAATGACTGTTCGCAAACCACAAGTGCTTTTGGACCATTCATACCTGGGCGCACTTGTACCGATACGTGTTACAAAATAGTAATTTATGTGACGACAAGTCGGACACAAAACAAAGTAAAATGAAAATTGTAAAAAACACTCTGAAAATGCGCGTACAGTTAGCTGCCATAACGGTAATTTATAATGAAATTAAATGATAGTGGTACAAACAGGCTGTATAAGATAACTGTATAGAATCTTTGTGTTATTTAATTGTTCTTTTACTCGCTAGCGCAAGAAACTAAAAAGACCAGCGTTAGTACTCACTCTCTGCTCTTCAAGTCTCGAAGCTAACGCGCGCTAGGGCGGCCATTTCGCATTGTAAGTTGTAAATTTTAAATAATATGTGGTAATTTATTTTGACTGTGCATGTTTCTTTCATGTGCATCGTGACCTTCATGCAGAAGTAAAAAATATTATTTATACGGTTTTCAGCACTCGGGATAAACAATAAGAACGGTCGAACAATCGACCATTCTTGGCAGACATCTTGCGTAGGGATAATTTCATTACAATTTCATTGCGTTCCGTCATCAACGGACGCTTTAAAAGACTCGCACCATAATTATTAAGGAAAAGGAAGTGAATATATTAATTTATATCGTATTAAGGTAAAAACTAAGAACATTCAGATCAGTTCAGATATTGGCCGCTTCTCGGCACAACAAAGATTATTGCGTTTAAAAAGGGTAATACTTTCTTTAATTCAAAGGTTTCTTTTAATTACACTTCGCTACAGTAAAGATACCCTGGAACAATATTTTAATGTGATAACACGAAATACAATCTCTGAGATTATGTTTTCGTTTTTTTATCAGTGTGAACGCTCCACGTAGACATCAGTTTTAACAGATTGTAAAAGCGCCACACGCAATCCTACATTAACAAGGCGGTGAGTCGCGCGCTGTTATATAATTAGAGCTGAGAAAACTATTTTACGAAAGCATAGATTCTGGTCCCATATTATTATCATAATGCTTTCTTGTGTCCCTTCCGCCAAAAAAGTGCTCTATTCACGCTATTGCCGGGCGTAAACATCAGTAAAGTTAGGCGGTAAGATCTTCTTACACTCTTTTCGTCACATTCGTTGTGTACACCGTAAGTATACTTGAGATAGTGTCCGGACCAGGGCGGATGATAGGACATCTGTTAAGGCATCAGGGAATGACTTCCATGGTACTAAAGGGCAGGAACTGTAGACGCAGACAGAGATTGGAATACACTCAGTAAATAATTGAAGACGTAGGTTCTACTCTGAAATGAAGGGGTTGGCGGAAGAGAGGAATAGAGGAATTCGTGACGGGCCGCATCAAACCAGTCAGAAGACTGATAACTCAGGATAAAAATAAATAAATAAAAAAAATAAAAACATGAGCCCTAATTTGTCACAACCAAACTTCGTAGTCCTTATGGAAAATGTATATTGGCGACATCAGAATGGTATAGCAGTCAGTTCCTAGTGTCGGTTCTCTAAATATTTTAAATAGTGTTCCTCGGAAAGCATGTCATCTTCTCCTCAGGGATTCCCATTTGAGTTCCTATCACATCTCTGTAACACTGGTGTGTTGTTCGAAACTACCGGTAACAAATCTAGCATCCCGCCTCTGAATTGTTTCGATGCCATCCTTTAATCCAATCTGGTGTGGATCCCAAACACTCGAGTAGTGCTCAAGAATAGGCCTATATGTGATCTCCTTTACAGATGAACCACACTGTCCAAAATTCTTCCTATAACCTGAAGTCGATCTTTGCTTTCCCTTCCACAGTCCTCACGTACTCATTCCATTGCATATCGCTTTGCAACGCTATGCCCAGATATTTAAACGATCTGACTGTGTCGAGCAGGACACTGTTAACGTTGTATGGAAACATTACAGGTTTATTTTTCCTCCTCATCCACGTTAACTTACATGTTTCTTCATTTAGAACTAGCTACCATTCGTCACATCATTTAGAAGTTTTCTGAAAGTCATGTTTCACTTGCCTTCAATCACTCAACTTCGACACCTCCCCGTGCACCACAGCATCATCAGCGAACAATCGCACGTTGCTGCCCATCCTGTGTGACAGACCATTTATGTGTACAGAAAATAAGAGCGGCCCTATCACACTTCCCAGGGGCACTCTTGACGATACCCTTGTGTGTGATGAACACTCGACGCTCAGAAAAAAAATACCGGATTCTAGGATTCTATTACTTAAGAAGTCTTCGAGGCACTCACATGCCTGTGAAGCTGTTCCGTATGCTCGTGCCTTCTTTAACAGTGTGCAATGGAACATTGTGTCAAACGCTTTCCAGTACACTAAAACTATAGAATCTGCTTGATGGCCTTCATCTGAAGGTCGCAGTACATCGTGTGAGGAAAGAGATAGCTGAGTTTCGCAAGAGTGATGCTTGCTACAACCATGCTGATTCGTGGACATTAGCTTCTCAGTCTCAAGGAATTTTATTATATTCGTAGTGAGAATATGTTCACGGATTTTGCAGCAAATCAATGTTAAGGATATTGACTTGTAAATTTGAGCGTTCGTTCTTTTACCCTTCTTATAAATAGGAAGCAATTGCGCCATTGTCCAGTTCCTTTTGACTTTTTGCTGGGTGAGAGATTCGGGACAAATGCAAGCTAAATAAGGGGCCAGTGCCGTAGAACTCTCTTTGCAAAACCGAATTACGATTCCATCTGGACCTGGCGACTTATTTCTCTTCAACTCCTCCAGTTGTTTCTCTATGCCAGGGACGCTTATTACCAAGCGTTCGATAGTCGAAAGTCGGTATGTTAGCACTATTCTTCTGCGTGAACGACTACTTAAGTGTGAAGTTTACGACTTCGGTAGACATTTTGTTATTTTTATTTGCCACAGTGGAGTGGTCAACGAATGACTAGATGGAAGCCTTGTACAAGCTAAGCCATTTTACATAGGGCCAGAATTTTCTCTGGTTCTCGGCCAGATCTTTTGCTAAGATTTGGCGATGTTAGCTGTTGTATGCTTCGAGCATAGATCTTTTCACACATACATAAATCTCTGGTAACCCTTGCCTGTCGTTATTTGCACGTTATCGTTTGAACCAAGAGTGCAACAGCCTTACCTTTTTCACCATTTTGCGAATTTCGTTGTTAAACCATGGTGGGTCTTTGCCGTCCTTAATTCACTTAGAAGGCACGTAGTTCTCCAGACCACGATTTACAGCTTTGCTCATAATACCTCTTCGTCAATCTTACTGGAACCATGTGTTGTCAGTTCATTGTCTAAGTGAGATGCTAACAGCTGCGTACTTTTTCTTTCTAGAAGAAAAACTCTCCTAGCTTTCTAGCCTGATTTATTTTTTTAATCAAAGACGCTATGATGAAATTCTGTGGCAGCTGGTCCTTCAGATCTCAATTAGTGGTACGGAGGTCACGATTTGTGCCATCTTTGATACTAAAGTCTGCACAGTTTTTCTAGCCCTTTCATAACAATTTTGGAGGAAATGGACACCAGATGTCGTAGTGAGATATAAATTGTTTTGATGTTGCCACGACATACACCACATTTCAGGCTACTGATTTGAACTGTGGTGCACTGTCCAATATCATATTCTCCACATGACTAATTTTATATAAAAATTATTAAAGAATGCGCACACAACAGACGGAGAAGTAACTTTCCTTAATGGTGTTAGTGACACAAATCGGAAGTTAATTCAAAAGCAAAAAACATAGTGACAGCCTTTTATCCTTGGAAGCGAATTTAACAAGTCTACTGCTGCAAGTACCTTTAAATCTTGATGAAATAATCGGAAACAGTGGTGCATGACGGTTGACAGGGCTTGCAAGAAGCCAAAACTTTACAAATGCATTCCTCCACGTTGAAAATGTAACATTTTTCGTGAATCTTGTGAAAGCGCTCCCTGACACCGAACTTTCCAGCTTAAATTGGCATGCCATATCAGTTTATGACCAACTCATCAGGAATAAAAACAACCCAATGTGAATTACCTTAACCTCTCTTCTCGAACAAGTTTTTTACTTGAGGTTTCGTCATTGGCCAATGTGGCCGGGCGGTTCTAGGCGCTTCAGTCCGGAGCCGCGCTGCTGCTACGGTCGCAGGATCGAATTGATCTGTGTTGTGTCCTTAAGTTAGTTAGGTTTAAGTAGTTCTAAGTCTAGGGGAATGATGACCTCAGATTTTAAGTCCCATACTGCTTACAGTCATTTGAACTATTTTTTTCGTCATTGCTTGTAATAGTTTCGATGGTACAGTCGACAGAGGCTACATACTACGTTGAGATGTTTACCTCCGTCAAGAAGCGGCCCTGTCTAGGCAGTTTATTGCGTTGCAGTGCACTGCACGGGGCGCAGATAATTTGGTGGCTTAGTTATTTGGTACAGTCCCGTGGGCCAATACAGACCATTAAGCTCCATCCTGATACGGAACAATGTGCCCGCCTTTCCGAATAGACTTCATTGCAGCCACCGGCTGCCAATATCAAAGAGGTACACTGGCCGAGCGCGGCTATAATTGAGCCACGGTATCTGCAGCCATTAAGCCGTTCAGTGGGAGCGAGCTGCACCGCTGAGATTAAAACGCGCGCCACTATAAATCTGATCTGACGCTCTTTCAGCTCATGCCACGTGTTCGCAAAACCCTTTCACGGCAGCGGCATTTGTAGACTGTATTTGGATATCGCTTACTTCCAGTCAGATCCTGCTTTTATATCCCTGTTTATCTGCAATTTGGTGCGAACATTAATTAACATACATTCCGAAAGAAACCCGAAAAACACCTTTATTAAAATACATACACCCTTGTCGAAAATGGGATAAGTGGGAAATGCTTAACCATAATCTGCCATTAGTCAACTGTTTTAAATTAATAGATTGTCCTATTCCCTAAATAAATTGCTTTTCTTTATATTCCTGCGTAGTGTCTGTTCTTTCGGACATGTCTAGAAGAAGAGACACCAGGCATTCATTTAACTGATTCGCCTCGATGAGCAATGAATCCACAACCTTCACTGTGGATGTCCATTTGCGTTCGACCTCCAGCGGGATTTTAAAATTAGCGAGCTTGGAGGGGACAGAGTGACTGCAGGAACGTGGCGCTATGGGGGCGAGCGTGCCAAGATAGTCCGCGATAAACACTGCATCCGGATGGCGCAATGGTTAACGCAACTACCTAGTAAGCAGGAGAGACAGTGGTCGAGTCCCAGTCTGGCACACATGTTAACTCGACGCAGCTTACTCTGGACAAAGTCCTGATGCAGCTGCAGTACGTCACGAAAACGGCGCATCCCGAATGTCGGTACATATGAAAGTAGCGAATCCTGGAAACACAGGAGACCCTTATGGCTCGTAAGGGATTGCGACCACTCATTTGAAGTCATCATCACTTGAAACTATCACATCCAAGCCATCATTACCTCGATACTCATCAGCCACTAAACATTACCGTCAGGCTGTATCGAGTAATGCCTCTACAGTTAATGCCATACACTGGCGTGTAATGTTAAAGTAAATGCCCCGTGGCAATATTCATTTGATATTAATGAATATGTGCACACGTACTACAGTGGAAATATAAAGGGGGACATTTTCTTTCCCTAGGAAGGCAAAATATCCGATACGGAACTCTCAACATGGAAAGGGATGCGTACGTCGTAGTTCTCCAGAATTTATCCCGGTCCTGTGAGCGTCTTTTTTTCCCGATTATCTGGAGAAGTAAGATTAACTGGAAATAATTAGATTCAATGAGTCTCAGAATTCACCAAATGATTACTGCCACGTAAGTAGTTTCGTTCGCTTTATATCAAAATACCACTGGCAACCATACTTATAAGCTCTCTTATACATGTATTTCTCATACTTTGTTATCCTAAACAGTGAGATGCCGCCGGTAATCGATTATCGCAGTCACCGCACCGCCGCCCCGGACCCTAGACAGTTGCATTATTTATTTTTGGAATAATTAACAGCTGTTGATGCACCAGGACCATGGAGTGGAGTGATGCGTATGAAAGAAGTATATGGTCTGGGTGAGCCACCTCTGTGTTTACTCTTGAACGCGTTGTCCCCCTTTCATTATCCCAGTACCATATATTAACCAAGGCGAGATATTGCCTGGATGAAAAGTTAACTTGGGAGTGACATCCCACGTTAAAAAAACATATAGACTCCCTTTGTCCATCTCCTCCTCTTCCATCCTATACTGTCCATCACCTTCCCCTGCTCCCTGTACGTCTCTATTCCTACACTCTCTCCATCCATCTCCTGCTCCCTCATGTCTCTGCCCATATCCTCCATCCCCTTTTTTGTGTCCAAATCCTTCTCCTTTTCTGTCCTTCTCTCTGACCTTGGTTATTGTTACTGCAAACGGAACCTTGATTGGAAAAAGAACTAAAAATAAATGGATAAACCGGTTGGTATCATTAGTGAACGGGGTATGAGAGAGACCTTTCCAGCTGCCTGATCTGTGAGAACAGTAGCTTTAATGACAATATTTCACCCGGTTTTAATCTACGAGCAGCTAAAGTTTTCTCTTAGAAAATTATTGCTGAAAGGAAAACCTAACTGTCCAGTTTCACAGCACAGGTTAGCATGTTCTTTCTAGCAGCCAGTTCAACAGAAAGGGTTTATTCTATAGCATGTCTGAAACGAAACACTTGCAGTAAAATCACGAAATTATTGAAATGAAATAAAGCGGAATTCATTGTTTTGACAGTAAGTTGTTGGTGTTTTAATGCGTTCATCGAAACGCTTGGTGATGAATTATATTTTATGTCTTACCGCCCCTAGAGAAAACGCACAGCGCCGATGATTTACCGACTCTCAAGCACGTCACGTGCAACTGTTCGTGGGAAAAACTCGACAGTTCAAAGTATACTTCACATGCTTCCAACGACTAGCCTTGTTATTTATTAATCGTTGCTCCGAATCCAAGGCGAACCGGAAACTGGACACGCTTAAACTGAAACGGCAAGTCGATTGGAATCAGTGGTATTCTTGGTTTCAGAATATCCTCAACTTTGAACATTCCTAGGATTATCGTACCTTTAATCACGTTATTTATCAGCTTCTTAACACTGAGTCTCGTTCCACTGCATAGTTTCAGATGATTTCGCCAAAATGGCTCTTTCGTTCAACCAAACATGGTTTGTGTAATTTGCGGCAATATTCGGGAACGCTTCCGTGATCAGTTCTCTTTTCGAAGGTGATCTCGCGTCCGTCGGCCGTCGTAATTTAATTATTTATTTACTACTAAAATTGTTGATTGGTAATGGTGATTGTTGCCGACTTACCTGGTGGGCCTTAATGAAAGTGATATTTCATTCAATTTTGATTTACAATTAAATGATTTTGTGAGTTCTCTTTGTTAACAATATTAATCTTCAGTAGAAATTATTTGTTACGTTAATGAACGTTAGACACCCTGAATCTTAAAACACGAGCATATAAGTTGAACAATGGAATTAACTTTTCATATTAATTTCCACGGCTAGTCAGTTCACTTTAAAGCAAAAAGTCGTTAGTTATTAAATACAATTGCGGCCCACACACGCGCGAGAGTATTTTTTCTTACCTCCGTTAACCATTGCATTGTAGTCTGAGTCCTGGCTCTGGCTCTCGGCTGTTGTACTGAAAATAAGAATCTTAAAGCTACGTATTTTCTGCAACGTCCGGCGGCTGTGGAGAAAAAATGTGTATTAAGTTAAGCGAGTTTTTCGCTCCCGCTAATTTTTATAAGTTAATATCGCCACGTAATGGCGTCGTTGGCTGCATCGGCCGCTGCAATTGTTGCGCTCTAAATTACTCGAATGCAGGTTAATTCAAGGAAGGCGGACATGAAATCTGGATCACTTGTTACAAATTAAAACGGAACAATAATATTAAATCAATATAATATCTGCTTAATTAGTACAAATATGCTTATATTTGCCAGCACTCGCAAGATGTCCGTCTACACGCAACCAAGACAAGAGAAGAAGTGAAGACAACTAAAAATCAACAAAAGAGCGTATCTTGTCGTCTCTTTAGATCATTTTGTTATATTTCTTTGCCCTCGACACTTACACATAGAAATTATTATAATACGGATACATGAGAAAAATACATGTTCGCCTGAGCGGATAGTGTCCACTTATTATTCAATTTTTAAATGTCTCTTCTTTATAAATACTTTATAAATACTGTTTTAAGTCTTTTCTTAGTATTTCACTGGGGACGCTATAGTGAGAATTGACAAAAATTTGGTGGAGGCGAAAGGATGCCAGTGGAAGCGCCAATCTGAAGTTTTCCATTGCCAGTGTCTGATTCTTGCTTGGAAAACACTTCCGCCGTTTCTTCACTTTGTAACGCGACTCACAAAAAAAGTTGTTCAAATGGCTCTGAGCACTATGGGACTTAACATCTGAGGTCATCTGTCCCCTAGAACTTAGAACTACTTAAACCTAACGAACCTGACATCACACACATCCATGCCCGATGCAGGATTCGAACCTGCGACCGTAGCGGTCGCTCGGTTCCAGACTGTAGCGCCTAGAACCGCTCGACCACACTGTCCGGCCGCGACTCACATATTCGTTGTTAACTTGATAGTTTTCACGTATCTCCAGAAAGTCCATGACTTGAAGCAAGCGTCTATTTCATCAGCAGCTGTTGATCTTGGAATGACCGGCAGCGTTTGGTGAAAATCGCCGGCCAGCAGAATCGTCGTACTTCAGAAGAGGTCCAAATTATTGCGCAGGTCTCTCAGCGTTCCATCGAGTCGCTCCAGTGCCCGTTTGTGCGCCATTCAAAAAGCTTATTTTGCAGTTCTGTAATACTTCCATCCCTGCTGAGTCTCGGGCAATGTCTCAGCTATCGTTTGCAAATTCAGCGGCAGTTTGAGCGCAGAACGAGTTGTTCGTCCTCTTTCTAGCAATGTGACAGCGATCCCAGATGATGCTACGGCTATTTGACTTTTGTGCACGAATCTAAGCTAAAATCAATGCAATCAGGAACGTTTTACCAGTTCCACTAGGTGCACCGAGGAAGAAGGTTCATCCGTATCCGTCGTTGGCTGTTGTCATCGATGTGTCGTACGCGGTATTCTGCTCCTGATACAAAAGTGGGACCTGTGTTCGTACTGACTGAGTCAAAGCGTCTCTATCATATTTCCGTTCGCGTTGAATTTCTAGATGGAATCATCGTGCATGAGGCGATTCGGCGCTGGCACTCCTAACTCGTGCAACAACTTGCCGGACATCATCAGGCACAAAGCCTCTACATAAATCAGCGCCTCGTTGTAGGTCTCCACTACAGCAGAACTGTCAAACCGAACATGAAATTTTCATACAAAAATAGCAACCAAATTATCCATTTTTCCAGTGGATTTTCCAAAAATTTTCTTTCATACAAACCTTGTCTTGACAATTAGGAACACAACAAAAAAGAAATCAGACAAATCGATCGAGCCGCTTTCAAGTGATGAGCTTTCATACATGCACCAATGCATTTTTATTTATGTAGATTGATGGAAATAGTACATCCATATAATACCTAGGAGAAACCATCCAGACCAACTTAAACAGAATGTCTACATAAGCAAATATAATTCATCTGCGAAACAAGACATGGCCTACAAAATACCCTATTCGACTGATTTTTTTCGTGAATATTGCTCTTTAGCGTGGAACTGGGTTAATAGAATATTCAATGAAGAGCAACTGTTCAGTCGCGGTGGCTCGTGTTGTAGATGCTACAAGTGGATGTGATACTTGCATTCAGTAATTTTGGGAGGAGAAAGTTTTCTGTTTAATGGAATGGACCTGTTGCGACATGACTGGACTCCAATAAAATCGCCAAAAATGTAACGCTGCACGGGACAGTTAGAGTCCACGGAATACTGGATACAGTACATAGGTGAGAAACAAGGTTTTTAATCCCATGTGTGGATGTTAGATCTGAATGTGCGCCATGTAAATCCCTTTCAGATGTCACCTAGAGGCTCTGAACTGAATCGCGCTCCTGTCTTCCAAAAGAAGTGTAAGGAATGGGCTGGTTTTTAAAATAACTACCACAACAAGTAAGTGTGTTGCCCATGTGGGAGAACATATATGCTACCCTAGCCGATATCTGATATCAAAGTCATTTCACTCTTAAATATAACATGGGAAAAAATAACAACGCATGTTTTAAACCCATAAACTTCCCATACCCTTATAAAAGCTCTGCACTGTGTGTTACAACCTCACACGACGATACTGTTGCATTAAGTAATGCCGATCTGAGGACGCCATGCTAAGCAATGTATAATTAATGGTACAGCAGTGTAACTGCTCTCCCAACAGCCTCGGAATGCGGGAAAACGTCTTAAGAATGTGAAATCGTCAGAAAGATGCCGATTCACGAGCCACAAGCCAGCGCACGCCAGATAGAAAATTTCCACCCCGCACGGCGAGGCGTTGCTATGAAACGGCGATCTGTCATTGGCTGCATTGAAAATTTCGTCCGCCAATGACAACGCCGAAAGGAAGAATATTTCGAAGAGGAGTTGATCTGAGAGACGGAGCAGAAGCGATGGCCACGCCACCGACAATGAGCAGACAACGGTGAGATCGTACCTGGGACCCGTCGCAGCGCCGCGATTGTGATGGAGGCAGTCGACTAGCGCAGCGCGCTGCGAGGCGGCGCGGCGTACCGACGCAGCACGTCCCGCCAACAGCAGTATACGACGAACGATAACGAAGAATGGTGAGACGATTCGTTCCTTCCTCCTTCCCCTTAACAACTGAGTCGTGTCTACGCCCAGTCAAATCAGCTCTGAGATTTATAATTTTGTTTTGGTTTGTGTAAACAGCACGAAAATAAATACATTTCTTTCATGTTATGATCATATAAAAATGGCTCTGAGCACTATGGGACTTAACTTCTGAGGTCATCAGTCCCCCTAGAACTGAGAACTACTTAAACCTAACTAACCTAAGGCATCACACACATCCATGCCCGAGGCAGAATTCGAACCTGCGACCGCAGCGGTCGCGCGGTCTCAGACTGTAGCGCCTAGAACCGCTCGGCCACCTCGGCCGTCATGATCATATAAGCAATATTTTATATTCATACATGAACTCCTTAATTTTGTACCCTTTGTGTGTGATTTCATTTCATTACTCATACCAGTTAATTGTTGGCTTCTGACGTGGAGCAGTCGCATCCGTCATCTGCTCGTAATTTCACGTCCGACAGCAGAGAGAAGAAATTCACAGTTCACTACATATTTTGCGCCTAACTTGGGGTGACCTCACTGGTAATTTTTCATGGTATCTGATGTCACAAATTGCTTTTTCGAATTCACTACAATATCATTAATAAAAAGTTGTTTTCTTTTACTGCTAGGCTTCAGAGCAGAATCGTACAGGTGAATAGTAACACTACGTTGTTATCAAATTATAGCTGGCACAAAGGAAAAATGCTCTCGTAACTGTATCTGTCTATTGAATAATGCTTCTGAATGTTTTTCATATGATTCCACACCTTCGTCCTCTGCACTGAACATGTGATACTGTCCGCTCACACACTCTGCAATTTGTGTCCTGTCACTCTTGCTAAGCTAAACTGTTTCCCTACATTTGTTAACGTTCCTTCTAATATCCACAGTCATAGTTTCTGTCGCAGTCTTATGGTCGTCGATACCTTTTTCTACATTAACTGATTCGATAATACCAAGTCTCTTTGCTTCTATGAAGTATAAGACATTACCTTCAGGACTTGATTCTCTTATCTGTTCTAAGTAATTTTCTGGCAAGGCACTTAGAAAAATGTCCGCCTCCGGTAGCTGAATGGTCAGCGTGACGGATTGACAATCCTCTGGGACCAGGTTCGATCCCCGGCTGGGTCGGGCAATTTTCTCCCCCCAGCGACTGGGTATTGTGCTGTCCTCATCATCATCCTATCATCCTCATCGACTGCAGGTCGCCGAAGTGGCGTCAGATTGAAAGACCGGCACCCGGCGGGGGGCCCTAGCCATACGATTAAATAAATAAATAAATTCAGAAAAATGTCGTTGGTCTTTGGGACCAGTTTTGGTAGCACGACTCTCCCTGTCTGTATCCGGAAAGTTGAAGTCATACCCTATTAAAACGCCGTGCACAGGAAAATTGTGAGTATTGACGATATTCTGTAAGTTCTCTCTGAAGCACTCTACCACTACAGTTCCTGACTCAGACGGCCTATAAACACAACCGGTTACCATTCCTGACCGATCTTTGACGCTGAACTTCACCCCAGATAAATTCATATCCAGAATCCGTGATAGCCTCGCCAGATACAAACGAATTCTTTACTGTAATAAATATGCCGCCACCACTGGCGAGTAACCTGTCGTTGGCATTCTTGCCCGAGCACCGGAGTCGGCTGTTTTGTGTGCTAGAGGCGTGCTTGCTTTTGTAAATGAATGGTGTATGTTTCTCTTTTTGCGACGAAGACTGTGGTCAAAAGCTTATGTGTAAGTGTCTTCTAACTGTCCCTGTCTCCAACTTAGTGTGTCATCTTTATGCTAAGTAGCAATCTATCTTTACTACATTGTTCATTGTCCTAATCTTACGATAAATATTCCAGTCTTAACTTAGCAATTATGTACCTTTTACTTCTGGTTTCAAGTAACTTTATGTTCGTAATACTATCTCGGCATTATCACCATCAAAAATGGATACTAATACTGAGACCTCTCCTTGGATCCTCCATCAGTTTACTAGCTAGCACCGTATTAACCTCTTCTGTATCCTGTGTTCTCTGAGAACATTGTGGCTAATGTACCTCCGATTCTGGCAGTCAGTCCGTTTGTGATCCAAAGGTGGGACTTCTCTATCTTAAAAAAAAAAAGAAACCATATGGAAGTCACAAGCACTCCGCTCCTGCATCATGCATGTGGTGCACACCTGACCTGTTAAGGAAAACACTACAATTCTCCTCCTGACGGTTGGAGTCGAGAAATTCGCATCCGATAACGTCGCAGAAACATCAGAACCTCAGTTTAGATCCTCCACTCTGCTCCAAACCAGAGGACCACGATCAAACCTGAGCACAATGCTACAAATAGTAAGCTTAGCCTGCACCCTACGTGCGATGATAATTGCTTTCACCAAATCAGCCATCCTGCGAAAGGAATCGAGGATGGCCTCAGAACCCAAGCGATGTGCCAGTATTTGCAGCCCGTTGCACCCAGTGTGTTCGATAGCCGCCGGCATAGCCTCCTCCACGTCTTGCACATGACCTCCCGCAGACATACCAAATGCACACTGGCGTTCTCTCCCACCCTGCTGCTACTTCCCTGAGGGACTCCATTACCAGGCTGACATTGGAGCTCCCAAAACCTAGCATACCTACCTCTGCAGTTGTTCGGACTGGGCACGAAAATCGACCACTGGCCCAACAGGAGGGACATTATGTGTTCACTCAAAAGTATTATCATCACCGGATACCATCTCGTACCAGTTACTAAGGTGTAAGGAGCCAGCTGTGCGGCCCATTTCCTCTTTTGCCTTCGGCGCAGCGATATGCTAATCGATCACTGTCTGCCACTTACTCTCAAGAGAGGACAAACCAGTCAGATGTTGCGGCGCATTGGAAGACTCAGTGAGAACTATGTCACCAGGGGATTCCAATGGTACCAAAGGGGTTGCAACCCTCGTCACTCCCTTCTCGAGGCCGTCGCAGTTTTGAGCAGTAATCGCAAGTCTGTCGATTATGGCCAACACCCTTACTGGTACCTGCTGCATATGTTAAAAAAAGTGAGGGATCATCCATATTGTGCACACTAGCCGTTCCTCTCTCCTACATAACACTGTCAAAGATACACATTTAAAAAATATTTACCATGTGTAACCCTGGTCTTTTTTTTAATTAAAATTTCCTCGGACTGCCCATTAACAATCATATATTTCATATAAAGTAGAGAAAATTAAATAAAAGAATAATAAGAGCCAATGCAAAACAGTATTGTACACAAAGTAGCAAGGAGCTTTATTCAAAGAGTTTCTAACGAACGTCCCTTTTGTTTCACAACTACTATATAAACCCAACGCATGTGTAGTTAACTTCTTTATCGTTTAGGAATCTCTAACGTCTGGGAGACTTTAGTGTTTGGAATTTTAAAGTCCGAGCTTTTAGCGTTTGAGTCCCGAGTATTCGCGTCTCTCAAGTTCATTCGCCACTGCGTGAAACAATTAACTTCATTGGAAGCCCGGCTAATTAAAAGTAAATTACTTATCGTTTAATTTATTGTCAAAAATACGAAAACTGGCAGAACTGAGATAATGCGAACATCCAGCGAACACCTCAGTGGATAAAAGATCGATATTATTAATTACAATTTAAGAACTTCACTTGTTGCTGAAACTACTGTTCAAACACCGTATCGCAACTTGACTTTCGATTATAGAACCTGTTTGGACATTTATCATCCATATTGTGCACACTACCCGTTCCTCTCTCCTACATAACATTATCAAAGATAAACATTTAAAAAATATTTACCATGTGTAACCCCTGGTCTTTTTTGAAATTAAAATTTCTTCGTACTGGCCATTAACAATATTGAATCATATCAAAGGAACGCGTTAATTAAAACCGAATTAAAGGAAACCTATAGTGTCCTTAGATTTCAAACAGTGTATCGCAAGAAGTGAACCGAGTATTTGATTATCTTTGGACAATAATAATAACATTAATAATAATAGTTTATTTCACATTAATATTAAAGGAAATGATTTTCAACGGAGAAAACATCGTGCTGTGTTAAATGAACCCTGTGTCTTTTGAAGGAATTAATTCGGTGTACATGTGCTACGCTAATCATAGATATCAATTCATTTTCAAACTCGAATCGACCGCCTAGAAACTTTTAATGAGCATCTTTGGCGGTAACTGCTAAACAACGTAGCTAGCCTAGCGTCACAAATGGCGCCCAGCCTGGAGCTCGACGATAACAAGTCATTAATACACAGTTTATTCGTGTGACGGTATACGAACTAAACAGCTATTCGATTAAACTTGCCCGTGTCACGCGTTCACTGTCTTCGAGAAACTACGCCTGGAGTAACAGGAAGGAAGTACTACAACAATATGAAAGCGATAGACGTCGTGGCTGAGGAACGCAGACATGCAGGTCTTATAAAAGGACAAAAACAAATATGTATCGAAGTAACTGACACGACGAGCTTACCGTAATAATCGATATTCAGAGTGTGAGTCATAGCTCACTGTGCTTGAATTAAATATACTGTAATAGCTGGTGGATGACTACGGCAAGTTTGTCGCGTTATAGAATTGATATTGTAGGTTAGACAGTATTTGTGCGTTGCGTATCTGTAGTTGCATTAATGTTGATCTGTTCTAATTTGTAGAATCTGACTTGTCAAAGAAGTTCAAAATGGTTCAAATGGCTCTGAGCACTATGGGACTTAACTTCTGAAGTCATCAGTCCCCTAGAACTTAGAACTACTTAAACCTAACTAACCTAAGGACATCACACACATCCATGCCCGAGGCAGGATTCGAACCTGCGACCGTAGCGGTCGCGCGGTTCCAGACTGAAGCGCCTAGAACCGCTCAGCCACTCCGGCCGGCTGTGTCAAAGAAGTCACATAGGTTCAGATCTAATGTAGTGGATGTGAACGAAGATATGACTGGAGAGGAGGGAACAGAGATGGATGATAATAGGATAGAAAACGTATCCCCTGAACATATGAATAGGGCAGGAGAATTAGAATCATCGAACGTGACCGGAATAGGCTCGTTGTTTGCGACGGAAACGACTGAAAGTAACAACTTGGGAATGTCGATACCCAATAGTGATTCAACTGTACGACCTAGTAGAGTGGGTAAACCTACAAATGAAGTGGAGGTGTATGTTTTGTTTGACTTCTTAATTAAGTTCAAGGATGAGATAGCACAGAATAATCAAGAACTGGATCTAAAGGATCGAGAATTTAAATATGAAATATTACGGGCTAATCAGGAACAGGAGGTGCAGGAGCGGAACTACTGGGAAGAATGGGATGAAAAGGATCGAGAATTTAAGGAGGAAATATTAGAAAGTAATAGGCAATGTGAGGTATAAGAACGAAAATACAAGAAAGAAACGGATCCGAAAGACGAGAATATAGGGACGAACTGGCTCAAAATGACAGAGAATTTAATGAGGAAACCAAACAGGCGATTAAGTCGTTAGAGGCTCAGAATAACGACATGGGCAATAGTTTGGCTAAGGAGCTCGAGAAACTGAGAATGGTCTTAAATTCAGCAAGTAGTAAACAAGATACTTTACAGGTATCGGTAAATACTTCGGAGAAGAATGTGAAACAGATACCTAAAGAACAGTCTACTGTGTCGGATAGAGTAGATGATCTACTGATCACAGTAAAAAACCTACAGTTAACTTGTCAAGAGTATACTGATGATTATTTAATGGTCAGATGAAAAACACTGAGGAAGAAATATCTGCGTGGATAGAGGCCAATTTAGAGGAGGAACGATCTCAAGTACAGAGCAATTCAGAGTCAGTTAGTGAATCGATCAAGCAGGAATCGGAGAACAATTTAAAGCAGAGTTTCAGAACATTAAAGAAAAGGTAATCTCAGAAATTCCCGCTGGGCAGTATCAAGTCAACAATGATTATTGCATACGGAAGGCGAGTCAACCGAGCTACAATTGCTGGATGATTGTTCGATCAACGTTCACCGATCAATCCAAAGATATGTAAAAGGAAGTGGAATGACTGCCGGGGGAAATCGATTAGCAGTAGCGAAGATTCAGATTACAGGAATCGACATTTTGACCGTCGAAGTGCAAATTCGTCAGAAAAAGTCGAAAATAGGAACTCTCAAGCTAAGTCCATGCTTTTTCAACAGAGAAAAGTTCCGTCCACCCTGTGGTGTTCATAAATACGTTTCCTAATTCCTGGAATAAGCAGGACGAAATTCAGTTTGTAGTGTCGAAAAGCAGTAGTGAAGTCTCGGTATGGGCATCTAAGGTATCTGAGACTTCTACATCTACATCCATACTCCGCTAGCCACCTGATGGTGTGTGGCGGAGGGTACTTTGAGTATCTCTATCTGTTCTCCCTTCTATTCCAGTCTCGTATTGTTCGTGGAAAGAAAGATTGTCGGTATGCTTCTGTGTGGGCTCTAATCTCTCTGATTTTATGCTCATGGTCTCTTCGCGAGATATACGTAGGAGGGAGAAATATACTGCTTGACTCCTCGGTGAAGGTATATTCTCGAAACTTCAACAAAAGCCCGTACAGAGCTACTGAGCATCTCTCCTGCAGAGTCTTCCACTGGAGTTTATCTATCATCGCCGTAATGCTTTCGTGATTACTAAATGATTCTGTAATGAAGCGCTCTGCTCTCCGTTGTATCTTCTCTACCTCTTCTATCAACCCTATCTAGTACGGATCCCACACGAGTCATCAGTAGTCAAGCAGTGGGCGAACAAGTGTACTGTAACGTACTTCCTTTGTTTTCTGATTGCATTTCCTTAGGATTCTTGCAACGAACCTCAGTCTGGCATCTGCTTTACCGACGTTTACTTTTATATGGTCATTCCATTTTAAATCACTCCTAATTCCGACTCCCAGATAATTTATGGAATTAACTACTTCCAGTTGCTGACCTGCTATATTGTAGCAAAATGATAAAAGATCTTTCTTTCTATGTATTCGCAGCACATTACACTTATCTACATTGAGATTCAATTGCCATTCCCTGAACCATGCGTCAATTCGTTGCACATCCTCCTGCATTCCAGTACAATTTTCCATTGTTACAACCTCTCGATATACTACATCATCATTCGCAAAGCGCCTCAGTGTACTTCCGATGTTATTTATGTATATTGTGAATAGCAACGGTCCTACGACACTCCCCTGCAGCACACCTGAAATGACTCTTACTTCGGAAGACTTCTCTCCATTGACAATGACATGCAGCGTTCTGTTATCTAGGAACTCTTCAATCCAATCACACAATTGGTCTGATAGTCCATATGCTCTTACTTTGTTCATTAAACGACTGTGGGGAACTGTATCGAACTCCTTGCGAAGTCAAGAAACACGGCATCTACCTGCGAACCCGTGTCTATGGCCCTCTGAGTCTCGTGGACGAATAGCGCGAGCTGGGTTTCACTCGATCGTCTTTTTCGAAACCCATGCTGATTCCTACAGAATAGATTTCTAGTCTCCAGAAAAGTCATTATACTCGAAAATTCCAAAATTCTACAACTGATCGACGTCAGAGATATAGGTCTATAGTTCTGCACATCTGTTCGACGTCCCTTCTTGAAAACTGGGATGACCTGTGACCTTTTCCAATTCTTTGGAACGCTACGCTCTTCTAGAGACCTACGGTACACCGCTGCAAAAAGGGGGGCAAGTTCCTTCGCGTACTCTGTGTAAAATCGAATTGGTATCCCATCAAGTCCAACGGCCTTTCCTCTTTTGAGCGATTTTAATTGTTTTTTTTATCCCTCTACCATTTTGTCATCTGTGCGACAATCTAGAGAAGGAACTATAGTGCAACTTTCCTCTGTGAAACAGCTTTGGAAAAAGACATTTAATATTTCGATCTTTAGTCTGTCATCCTCTGTTTCAGTACCAGTTTGGTCACAGAGTGTCTGGGCATTTTGTTGTGATCCACCTACCGCTTTGACATAAGACCAAAATTTCTTAGGATTTTCTGCCAAGTCAGTACTTAGAACTTTACTTTCGAATTCATTGAACGCCTCTCCCATAGCCCTCCTCACACTACATTTCGCTTCGCGTAATTTTTGTTTGTTTGCAAGGCTTTGGCTATGTTTATGTTTGCTGTGAAGTTCCCTTTGCTTCCGTAGCAGTTTTCTAACTCGGTTGTTGTACCACGTGGCTCTTTTCCATCTCTTACGATCTTGCTTGGCACATACTCAACTAATGCATATTGTACGATGGTTTTGAACTTCGTCCACGTGGACGTAGAATAAAACCTACTGGAATGTTGCAGGCAATGGTGGAAGTGTTAATAAATAACGAACCTGTAAGTATCCTCCTCGATACTGGAACAACTTTTAGTGTGATGAGCGTTTATCTTTTTAAACAATTGAAAAAAAATTGCATATGTTGCCAGTTTCAAACTGTGCACTGCCAGGTGCGTAAAGCGCTCATTCCGTTTCTGTGATGACTCAGGTGCAAGTAGAAGGGTTGCACAAGGGAAAAGATTATTAAGCACCTTCTTGTTAGCTCCTACAATATCTCATCCGTGCATCTGGGGTAGGGATTCTCTGTCGGACAGAAATGCAGTAATTAACCTCTTAGAAGGGATATGCACTCCAGCGAATGATGCGAATTATTGTTTCGAACCTGGTGAGAAAATGGGAATTGCACAGCAGATCCCGCCAGAGAATAAAGACTAATTGTTTAAGTACTGATATATTGTATTCAAATGACAATTGTGCACTAAGTGGTTTGCCAACAGACAACTCATTGAATGTTGAAAACGTTATTCAGAATAAAGTAGTCGAAATCGAAAATTTAACTGAAGCACCGCGAAATGAATTAGCTAGTTGTTAACGGAATATTTAGAAGTCTTCGATCAGAAACCTGGTGTGATAAAGGGTTATGTTTATGAAATGAATGTCTATTCTCATCAAACTTATTGTAAAGCCTATTCCTCCATTCCGTGGGCCAAGAGGGAAAGGGTCACAAAAGAGATCAGGAAAATATTAGAATCGGGTATTATCGAAAGATTTAACTCTCCATATAGTAGTCCCTCATTAGCAGTAGCCAAATCTGACGAGAGTATTGCCCTCCTAATGGATGCAAGGGATGTAAATAGAATTATTAAACCAGCACGAACAAGACCGAATATCTCGAAGAACTGGTGCAAGTCTTTCACAGAGTGAACTATTTAATCTCGATCGATTTACGATCCTCATATTGTAAGAGCAAGTTATCTACAGAATTTAGGAAATGCACAGGCTTTAATTTTGCAGATAGGAGTTACCACTTTGAGGTACTACCGTTTAGATTAAACGTAAACGGTGGTGTTTTTCTCGCGGCTTTGGATACCATACTTGGACCAGATTTGTTAGAGAAGGTAACCGCTTACATCGATGGTTTATTAATTATAGCCTCCACGCGGGGAGGGTATACTGACTTTTGAAGACAAGCTCTCGCTAAGTTTAAGGAATACGGTGGCCTAGTGAACTTGACGAAAACTGAGTTTGGAAGAGATAAACTAAAATTTTTAGAGCAATATACTTTCACTCGAGGGGGTAGCACCAAACCTAAAAAAAGTAGGACACGATTAGAAATCCACATCCAAGTAATAAGGGACAGTTAAAATCATTTAAGGGGCTCCCATCGTTCTTTCGAAATTTTCTACAAAACTGATTATTAAACAACGATGCTTTATTGAATTTACTAAGAAAGAACGTAACCTGGCAACGGATTGCTGAGGGCAGTTCAATTTTCAATAAAGTCAAAGAAGCAGTAGTTAATTCCGACTTGTTGAGTCATCCGGGTATGAGAAAAGATTTTTATGTCCTAACCAACACGTTGGCTACAGGAATCAGTACGGTACCGTTTCAAACAAAATAACACAATCTAGAAGATATCAATACCACTTCATTCGCTAGCAGCACCTTATCCCACTGCGAGAGGGCTTATACGACCACCGAGCGGAATATTTTAGCAGTACGGTGGGCGCTACGTAAATTCATGTGTTTTGTGTATAGTAAATGGACCATATTGTGAATATAACACTGTCATATTTCTAATGACCTGTAAGGCTAATGACGAGGGCACTGCTGTTGCAGGAATGTCAGATCGATATTAGAAACACTAAAGGGAAGGATAATGTAGTAGTCGACGCACTATCTCGACTACCAAAAGGGCTAACCGATGAAGACAGCCTAATTGAAAATAACCAGAATATTAGGGTAATGCTATTGAAAGATGTGCCGTTCCGAAAGGACTATGAATATATATGTGTAAAAATTTATCGATCTTACAAGAAAAAGATACGAAATGAAATCGTATAATAAATGCTTTAAGACAGGTGAAAAGTGTCATCGATTATTAAATTATAAATTGCATTAGGGAATGCTGTTACATCGAACGAATGTCAATAAAGGAAGTTGTAAAGTGTGTATAACTGAAAAATACATCTCCGACGAATTCGGATGGCATATACATAACTCCTGGGGACGTTTTAGTGCTACTAAATCAGACAATATTGTTACTTTTTCACAATATGAAACGGAAAATGCAGTATATTCTTAAGATGTGCACCCTATGTCAAAAGGTTAAACCCATTAATTACAGCACTAAGTTAGTGCTACACCCAATAGTTCCATCATAACCTGTAGCCGTAGTATGTTGTGATGTGATCGGATCACTTCCGACTGCAGAGGTAGATTTAAGTATGTAATTACCTTTTATGGATTGTTTTCAAAATACGTTATAATATACTCAATAAGGTCTACTAATGTTAAGCCTTCGTTGAACCACCTAATTAAAGACTACATGTCTATGGTTTAACAGATTCGTCCGCACTTATGCTACAACGTAACAATATAAGTGCACAGAGTGCGTGTCGGTCTTTGAAGAGATTCACAATAATATGTCGCACTCACCCAACAGCCATACTCCAGCGGAGATAATATACAGCATGTCCGAATCTAATCAATGGATTGAACCTTTACCGATTTTGGCTGAGCCAAACAAAAGTGGGAAGTCATTGTTGGACGACGTGCATGAATCATTAAAGCATGCTGCACGACGAAGGAAGGCCAAATGCGATCGTAAATTGGATGGAATATGCCATATACCATGGGTGATAAGGTCTTATTAACGATACACCCTAAGTCATCGGCTCTTAATAGGTTAAACAAGAAGTGGTAATATGTTTACGCTGGACCTTACTGGATTATTCGCATTCCGCATGAGGGAAGCTATTTGTTGGCTAACGAAGATAATGGGGGACAAACCAAGGGCTTGTTTCCTCACAAAGATTTGAAGAAATGTAATGGATGAAACCTTTAGTGATAGTTAATGGGACATTGAATGAGAAACTTTACCTAAGTAGTCTTTATAGTTTAAGTAACCCAACTGGAGTAGTATTATAATTTATTGTTTTGATAATGTTCTGATCTCAGTGGGTTCTTTGTTTCATAACATAGTTGTTACTGACAATGCAACTTGTTAATACTTGGTTGTGCAATTTCTTGAGTGCCCCGCGTGCAGCTGTTGGTGAAGAGAGACCTTAGATTAAGAACAAGCACAATGAGTCATCGATTTTATCTGAATATTAAAATGTCGCGGTGCTGGTTGCTCAGTCAAGTGTCAGTTATTTCAGTAGAGTTGTGCCCGGAACTGAATAGGACAGAATCTCGGCATAACCTACAGGAAGTCAAGTAACGGAGTTAGTAATTCATTAGGATTATACCCGGAACTGGATAGGACAGAATCGAAAATGAATGCTATGAACTATTAGATAGGCGAAAAGACTGCATATTAGTGAACGAGAACATTGATTGCTGGGGATCAAATTTAATGAGTGACATTGACGGACATTATGTTTATATGTCATGTCCTTATGTGTTCTTTACGTTCCATATTTGTTATTCTGAAGCATGTGTGGAGACAACTTACCTGTCGCTGAGGCCGCAGTACGAACAACATAAGGGATTGCTGCTGCTGTCTGATGGACCTAGTCATCGTTTTGTTGCACGGTTCCAGAAACGGTAACTACGAGCTGTTGTTCGCCCGTCACGATCTGCGATGTCCATTCATCTCGCCGCTCCTGTGCAGCTGCACAGAGTGATCGTTTGGGTTCTGCACGCCATCTGTGCGGCTGCAACAGTGGGACACCGGGAGTATGGGTAATCGACGGAGGGCGTCGACGCCTGGAGTTAGCTCGCCTTGCAGGCTAGAGGCGGAGTGAGAACGAGCAAACAAGAACCATTCGCCTGAAGTTCATCACTTGAAGACGTTATACAACAAGTGAACTGTGCGTTGATGACAACCGGAAATTCAATCGTCAATTTTCTCAAGAACGTTACGAAGGTCTACAAGCAGCTTCGGTATAAACTAGATGAAGAATCTGAAGAAAAAAAGTAGTCCCTACAGAAGAAGATCGGCAGCTGAAGGCAATCCGAAGAACGCATTCCTAACTCTAACAACAGAAACGAAGAATTGGTGAATGGAAACTGAAGAGAACGAAAAATCTAAACTCACAAGTCGTATGGTATAATCACCCAGAAAACTATGAGATGTGGGGGGCAAGAAGATCCATTGTTACGACGGGCATTTTGCGAACTATAAGAAGAGGCAACATGAGTCAAATGTTGACAACTTTGTACTGCTTAGCCATTGAAGAGGCGGAACGACAAAAGATGACGTCGATTGCCCATATTCCCTATGTCCCACTGCTGAAACCGCGCAGATGGCCTGCAGAACCCAAACGATCACTCTGTGCAGCTGCACAGGAGCGGCGAGATGAATGGACATCGCAGATCGTGGCGGGCGAACAACAGACAACACGACAATCAAGTCCCAAGGTTGTTAATGAAAGACTTAATACTATACATAAGTTAGATTGTAATGTCTAATTAGTATAAACAGACGTATTCAGTAATGGAGTGAATATTTAACTTGTGTGTAATATCCACAATGAAATTTATAGCCAACTTTTATTCAGTATGGATATTAAATGATTTAAATATTTAATTAATGTTAGAAAAAATGGAAATATCTAAGATTTAGGTACTATTTTGAAATACTTAAGTTAGTCTGTAATGAAGAATCTAGT
The DNA here is from genome assembly GCF_023864275.1 of Schistocerca cancellata. Lineage (NCBI taxonomy): Eukaryota > Metazoa > Arthropoda > Insecta > Orthoptera > Acrididae > Schistocerca > Schistocerca cancellata. The sequence goes on from NC_064628.1 coordinate 279,173,686, forward strand.
ACATTAGAAACATGTAAAAGACCTATTGTACCTATTGTAACAACGTCATATCACCCATTCATATATATATGTAACATACTATGGCTCGATCATAAGAAGGAAAAAGAGAAAGAAAAAAATAAGGTCCCAAGCAAAGATCCAAAACCCAGGTTCAGAAAAAAGAAACTAGAAAAACCCACCCCTGATTCAAGTCAAGCCCACTAAGACAAAATTTGAATAGGCGTAATGTTAGCATAACTCACGGTTATCTGATGACAACTTGATTAAATTAGTCATCGTTGGGGGGCTGTGTAGCCCCTCGTTACGTATTTGGCCTTTTTGATATTAAAATTTATTCGAACTGGCCACGAACAGTTCCAATATTTCACATAAAATCATGAATTCCCGTTTCACAGTAGAGAAAATTAAATAAAATAATAATAAGAACCAATGGAGTATAGTATTTTATGCAAAGTAGCAAGGGGCTTTATTCAAAGAGTTTCTAACGAACGTCCCTTTTGTTTCATAACTACTATATAAACCCAGCGCACTTACTGTTAACGTCTTTAGCGTTTGGGAGTCTTTAGCGTCTGGCAGTCTTCAGCGTTTGGGATTTTAGTATCCGAGCTTTTAGTTTGAGTCCCGAGTATAAATGTCTTTGAAGACTATGTGCCACTGCGTAAAATGATTAACTTCATTTGTAGCCGGTCTAATTAAAAATAAATTTTTGTTCATTTAATTTATCGTCGAAAGTACGAAAACTGACGGCACTGAGAAAGCGCTAACAGTCAGCAAACATCTCAGTCGATACAAGATCGATATGATAGGCGTAGAGAAAGTACATGACACTTCCGCAGGTCGTGGAAGTCTAGTAGGCAGCAATAGGAGGCGTCACACACGGTAATAACAACCATTGTCACAGTTTCCAGGAAGAACGACAACGACGATAGTTCTAAGCTGCTGGCGTGTGATAAAACTTTTCTCACTGCCTTGAGCCTCAGCAACAGTGACAATTAGAGTAGCCCCCTCGCCTGCACAGAGCTACCTAGGCTTTCCATGTGTCCAGACAAACCACATTCCTTTGAGGCACAGTCCACACATTGATGTCAATACTGTTGCGAACGCAGCCTCACTGCTGCCGTGTTTCCCTCCCGCATTACGGCACGCTGTCAGTAATGGCGGTTTAAATAAAGATAACATGGCAATCGATTTTATGATCACTTCTTTTCTTTAGGCTTGTCAACATTTCTGGCGGGGTTTGAGCAGCCCCCCCCCTTCCCCCCAACCGCCCACTATTCCTACTTCCATGTTGTAAAGCGTGTTTAGCTGCAGTAGCTTCTGTCTGTAAGTGGCAGAGTGTCGCTCTAATGATAGCTGACAGAATGAAACTGCACTCTGTACTCGGCACTGCACGGGTTTCGCTGCGCTGAGCTCCTGCTGCATATAATTAGTAACCTTGTCTCGATTCACAGCCCAGCTACGGGCGGTGGTAATCTGCTTTAGCAGCCAACTCTCTGAACTAAAACGCTGGCTTAAAATCCCCGTATAGCAAACAGTGTTTGATACGAACACACTTACACTCGAACATCCATTGAGGTGGTGTGTCAGCCCTTTGTGGCAGCATAGTGTATCGCAGCAACTCATTTCATTCACAGAGTGGCGAAGGGGGAATGAAGGGAGGAGCAGCGGCAAATGAAATATCGCCATAAAGCAACAGCTTCATGACCACATCTAATTGGACTGTATTAACGAAGCCATTTCGAAGCTTAAAACAAGTATGCTCATCAATGGCCAGTGGTGTTTTAGAGTGCTATAAAGCGACTATGAATGTAGCTCGTATATCGTTTCAAAATCGACTAGTTTCGCAATAAATATGCTAGAACAACCTGTCAGATAGCCTGTTACTGTCGAGCACATGGTGTACTTTCTTTTATCACGCTAATAAATTAGATACTTTCCTACATTTCTCCATATCGTGACAATCTCTTATCACTAAATGCTTACTAAGTTCACCGTTTACATTAAACTCTGCTACAAAGTGATTACTTTTTTATGAGCTCTGTTGCTCACTGCACAGCCACGAGGGTCGCACAGCGAGTAATGCAACATATTTTCTTGTCGGCAAGTTTCGACGGAAAAAATGAGTAATTTGTTGGGGGTACATCGTGGAATATTGACGCTTCAGATCATGAAGATCTGATAGGCGGTGGCGCTGTACATAGCCTTCAAAATGGTGTTCGTAACAGAGATAAGTTCCAAGCAGAGAGCTATAGCTGAGTTTCTTTTGGTGGAAAACCAGAGCATCGCAGACATTCACAGGCGTTTGCAGAACTGGCAGTTAACAGAAGCACGGCGAGTCGTTGGGCGAGGTGCCTGTCATTGCCCGTGCCGGTCGGCCGCACACAGTTTGACTCCTGCAACGCTCCTGTTCGAGGTGGCCAATGGATCACAATGAGACACCTCGTTGCACAACTGGAAGTCTGTGTTGGTAGTGCTCACACACTCGTCCACCAGTTGGCGTACTGAAAGGAATGCACGCGCTGGGTTCCCCGCAGCCTAACACGTGACCGTAAAGAGCAACGATGAACCATCTGTGCAGAACTGCTTGCGCCTTACAAGGCTAACAAAATTTTTGTTCAGCCTCTTCACAGGCAGTAAAACTTCGAACCGGGAACAAAACGGCAATTCATGCAGTGGCGCCACACGACCTCTTCTCAGAAGGAAAAGTTCAAAGCCGCACCTTCAGCCGGTAAAGTCGTGGCAACGGTCTTCCGGGACTTAGAAGGGGTTGTTCTGTTTGATGTCCTCCCACAGGGTGCAATGATCAGCTTTCAAGTGCATTGTGCTACCCTTAGGAAAGTGGAAAAATAACTTCAATGTGTTCGCCGCCACAAAACTTCTAACAAACTTCTTCTTCTCCGTCGCAACACGAGCCCTCACACAGTCTACTCACCCGAGAGGAGCTCACAAAACTCCACTGGATTGTTCTTCATCATCCACCCTACAGCCCGGCTCTCGCATCCTCCGACGTCCATCTGTTTCGCCCAATGAAGGATTCAGTCCACGGCAGGCAGTACGTGGATGATAGGTTATACCAGGCGTTGGCCCCGACGTCAACCAGTGGAATGATACCATTCGTGCATGTAGGTCCTCCCAATAATGGCGTCCCTTTGAACAGAGATTGTGTTGAAAATAGAGTTTTGTAGCCAAAAGAATGAAGAAGAATATAGTGTACTGGATTGCTGAGTAAAATCAAGCTGCTTTCCGAGCGAAAAACGTGTTTTATTACTTATTGAACACCCTTCGTAATATAACCTAAATTTGGACAGCCAGACGGGTACTAAAACCACATAATGGTCTACGCCATCTCCTAGAGACGTTGGGAGCAGTAAACATAGAGAAACGAAAAATCAATGTACGCTATAAAGAGATGGGAGACCACTCTCACCCAGCCGCCGGGCCGAAAGTTTGACGATTTCCTGTGTATCAGTGAACATTCAGTCTTCTGACTGGTTTGATGCGGCCCGACATGAATTACGAATTCGCATCCTGCACTACAGTCTCCTTCTCAGAGTAGCACTTGAAGCCTAAATCCTCAGTTCCTTCTTGGACAAATTCAAATATCCGTCTTCGCCTATAGTTCTTACTCTCTACATTTCTCCCTAGTACCATGGAGGTTATTCCCTGATGTAACACAAGTCCTAGCATCACGTCCCTTCTTCTTCTCAGTGTTTCCCTATGTACCCTTCTTCCCCGATTTTGTGAAGAACCTCCTCATTCTTTATTGTATCGCACCAACTAATTGACGACATTCTCATGTAGCAGTATATCTCAAACGCTTCAATACTCTTCTGTTCTCTTAACAACTGATTCACTTATATTGTTTGATTTCGATTGCGCAACAACATAGCGTATAACTCAGTTAATTTTCCAGTTTTCCAACAACATATGACGCTTCACCTGTGCTTTATTCTGAAAATTACTCTAAAGTATATTTCAGTGACTCGCTTTTTACTATACCATAAGAAAGGTATCCAAAAGTACCATTTTCTATTGATAGCAGGAAGAGAGAATCTGGTTCGTCTGCTTGATGCCTCTGCTATATCCCGTTTCGAATCAGTTGGCCAAGTCATCTATGAGGATTCGGCAGTCACGACTGAGTTCATTATTTCGTATACATTTATGGAACTCGAATGACATCAGTTTTCTGCGAATTACGCTCAGGTGAATAAGCTACATTCATCTCTTATTATGAGAAACAAAACACCTTTGAAAATGTGATTGTCGCACGTCCCGACGAAAGCAGCAATTTGAGCTCATGTTCCGTCTATGCAGCTAACTGAAGGCAGTTTGGTTTTGGAATACGCGTTTCGCTTCTTTTAGTTGTGAAGCATATTCAGTGACGATTTCCAGCGCTGTAGGACATGTGCGTGGCCCTGTAGAAGTGTTCATTAGTCTACATACTCCAGTATTTGAGAATGAGAGCACTTAGCGACAGTACTGGGGCAAGGAGGATGCTACCCCACATTCCATTGTTGCCAGAAGTATCCAATACGGCGGTGATGACGTCCTCCAAGATGGCGTTGTGTAGACTTGGCAACAATGCATGACATAATCCAAGATGGTGGATCTTGGCGGGAAGATACGACAATTGGGCTACCTCCACTGACCTAACTCTCTAGAAAAATTGACGGGAAGTTCAAATCCCAACAGGATAATGCATCACACCCCATTTATCTCTACTAAGCAAAGAAAATTGCAGGGAACTAGCTTACTTGGCCTACCTCCACTAACCAAAGTCACCCGACTGACACCTCTTCCTAATAACTGGCACCAACTTTTAATTTTGGTGGTCAACAAAATTAAATTCCGATATGTCTACTAAGCTAACAAAATGGCGCGAAAGAAAAGACACTTGTACTAACCTCAGTCGCCAGACTGCCACGACCTCCTAAGGATTCGTGGGAGAAGGACTTGGACATAAGACTTAATTTAAACAATTCCATCCAGGTGTGTTCACCACAAGGTCAGGACTCCAACTGACTTAGTACGCATCGCCACCACCAGAGGGCGCTCTCATCAGTGCTAATGTGCACTAAGGTGTACTAACGTGCACAGTGCATGACGTCATCGAAGGTGGTGGGGCTAAATGGCGGGAAACCACCCTTCCTATGCTAAACATAAGTCTTTATTTTGCAGCCAGTGTCTCCACCACAAGATCTAGACTCCAAGTGACTTAGTACACACTACTGCCACCAGATGGTGCTGTCATCCTTCAGGTGATGTAATCCAAGGTCGTGGTCTGGAGGGGAAAATAGCGTGAAAATGACTCAGGCTGCCCTGGGCTGCTGGATAGAGTAAGGAAGGAATGCACTCTATTTATTTTCGAACATTTTATTTAACCATTGAGTATGTTTATCACACTCGCGCAAAAGACTGGCCCTAATGTGCTTGCCTTCACAATACACAGTCTGAAGACACGCAAACAACTCCTCATTTTCCGAAACAATTTCAGTACAGACCTGCAAACTGCTCCTAAATAATACAGCACAGTGATGTGTAGACATGCTAAGTACTCATAAAGTGTCCAAATAGCGCATATCTCAGCCTACAGACATGCTTGCAAAATACTGCAATCAATGTGCGCAAGCACCCTCTGCCACACCCTGTCCACAGGACCAGGAAGTGACGTGGCCGTCAACCACTAAAACCACGCACAGGCCCGTGCTCCGGTCCCGCAAGCACCAGGGCGGCCACATCCCTTTCATAATTCATTTCTGACAAATTAGTATCCACATACATGTTCACCTATTCGCCGGTGCAGACGCCCCTGAGAGGCACACAGCCGCGAGCTGACACGTGATGCATGTGAAAGTTCCCTCTAACGGAACATACGAGCTGCGTTCAGCCATGTGTACCCACGAAACGTCCACGTCGCGACTCACCATCTAAAATATTCTCAAGGTCTTTCCCATGTGTAGAGAACAGGCAAACGTGTCTTCCACATGGTAGAAGCAGTCAACCAAACAATTTGCATAGGAAGGTATAACGACGGTCCTGCGCAAAAACACCTTCATACACAATCTCCTCAACTTTCTACTTGATGACGAAAGCTGGCCAACACTTACTATGAATTAGTTCGCAATTTGTTTGTCTAGAGGATGGCAAAGTTAACTCAGATACATTCCTACACCCAACAAACCTCTGCATTCGGACGGATGCTGCCGTTAACAGGAAACGTGAATCATTCCCATCACAGGCCATGCATACACGGAATCATTCAAAAATGTTCAAATGTGTGTGAAATCTTATGGTACTTAACTGTGAAGTTCATCAGTCCCTAAGCTTACACACTACTTAACCTAAATTATTCTAAGGACAAATTCACACACCCATGCCCAAGGGAGGACTCGAACCTCCTCCGGGACCAGCTGCACATGGAATCATTCTAGAAAACCGATAACATTGAAACGTCCCCTTAGAAAAATTATACATGACTGTGTTTAAACTGACACACAATATTTTTAGCGCAACGCAGTCTGACTTTCAAAAATCCCTACAAAAGAATGGCCCTGACTAACATTAACCTATACCTTTCACAAATCACTTACCTCACCAAAAATCTTCGTTAATCGAACTACTGCAATACAGCGAGCGCCACTACTGCCAGCTAAATAAAAGATTCAAACTACTGAAGGCATTAACAACTGATAGGCATAGTTAGCAAATGAAAGATTTTGATAGAGAACAAACAATGTATTTACCGTACTAGTGTTCAAAAGTCATGATATATATAGCAGTTCATGACATCCAGTCTTACAAATTTCAAAACTCCGCCATCTCTCTCCCCAGATCCACCACTGCTGGCGGCTCACCTCCAACTGCTCAACGCTACGCGCTGTTCACATCCATCTGCCCAACACCACAATGGCAGACAAAAATGCAAACTAGCCACAGACTGCACACAGCACAGCCAGTGATTTTTCATACAGAGCGCTACGTGGCGTTACCAATAAGAAAACCTAAACAGCCTACTTACAACATATATGTTTTATCATTATACTTACAATTAAATGTTACGATTGCGGTCTCAATTAAACGGCATTCGACAACGAACGAAGTATCGGAAATACACCCTGCTGTCGGCAGTGGTTCTGGAAATAGAAATATCGCTACCATTCTTTTGACTTGACGTACTATTCCCTTAAATGTGGTGCTACAGAAGAATGCTGAAGATTAGATGGGTAGATCACATAACTAATGAGGAGGTATTGAACAGAATTGGGGAGAAGAGGAGTTTGTGGCACAACTTGACCAGAAGAAGGGATTGGTTGGTAGGACATGTTCTGAGGCATCAAGGGATCACCAATTTAGTACTGGAGAGCAAGATGGAGGGTAAAAATCGTAGGGGGAGACCAAGAGATGAATACACTAAGCAGATTCAGAAGGATGTAGGCTGCAGTAGGTACTGGGAGATGAAGAAGCTTGCACAGGATACAGTAGCATGGAGAGCTGCATCAAACCAGTCTCAGGACTGAAGACCACAACAACAACACAACAACTACTCCCTTTGCTATCACAGTACTCCAAGTCAAATCCATACCCTCCTTACCACTGGACATAGTCATTTCCTTCCCAAAAACACATACTTTATAAGCCTGATGCTCAACCGCGAACCTATCACCCATCTCCTACTACTAAGTATAATAATTCGTCGATAACTCAGTGTCTATGACACTAAATAATACTGAGAGAAAATAAGCGATTAGTCGACATGTCTAATAAGTTTTTTCTTGGGAGTGGTACCACTCTGTCTTAGAAAGATAGACTTAATCGGTCAAACGTTAAAAAAAAAAAAAAAACATATCGCACCAACTACTACTGTAAGTCACTGCCACAAGCGGTCTCGGTTCTACAGGTGTCCACTGGTATTGATGTTAAAGGTTATATACTTGCTTTATTAATCTAGGTACGACATTACCTCTGAATGAGGAGATTTTTTGTCCAGACAAATACTGAGACGGTGATCATAGGAATTTGTATTATCAGACCAAGGCGTAGCGCATGATGCAACCACGTGATAAAATCGGTGAATTTTGAAAGTCATTCGGCTGAGAAACGCGGTATGTGACCGGTATTTGCAACTCCCTCACTCCGCTAGATATTTATCCAGTATGTGTAACTTATTCTGTCTCGATACCAGGTCAGAGGTTCCGTTATATATCCACTGAGTTAAAGGCGATGATTGATTGAGAAGGATCACAAACAGTAGTAAATCGTATGCTTATTGAGGTCGTAAGACATGTTTACTAGCTTTTCACAACTCTAGTGTTACGCTGTCCGCTAGATATGATGTCTATTATTTGGAATCAGGTCCTCCCATTCAGGCACATACCTGCGCTGGATCACAGCCACAAGTGAATCTTATTTCTTGCGTTCTCATATCTCAAAACGAGTCACCTTTCTCGAACCTATCTGCTACAGTAAAAATCCGACATCGCCTTAGTCAGTCCCTGCACATCTCGCAACTGCTTCCATTTCTACAGCTTTGCGCACGTGATCATGCCATTTTAAGTCGGAAATGGGCAGTTGTCGGACAAAGCCATATCCAGCGCCTTCTGCAACCCGTCTAGAAACAGAGTGAACTGATTTACTGCGACAGTACCGTGCTTTGACCATTCGGCGGAAAAGCCCGCATTGTGGTGCGTTCCCAAACTACATACAAGTCCGATCGATCCACGTCCATTCAATCTATCAGCCCAACATGCTATCATCGTTATTCTCTACCCCCCAACAAAGAAAAATTAACAACTATAGAACCTCAAATAACTTCATCCGATATAGAACTCATGTAGACGCCATTACGCGCGCGATGACGCAAAACTGCGTTGGAGTCCAGCGCAGAGAGAGAGACAGAAACAGATAGAGGGAGATAGAGAGAGAGAGTGATTTTGCAATGCTTCCCAGAATAGCACAGTTTGCAGCCCTCCAGGCTAACTGCATACTTCGCCCCTCACAGTATTTACCCCTCAAACTGCTGCTGCTATTGCTCCCTGTGTGGAGCGAACCTATTAAATACACACGTATTGATGCACTACAGAGGGTAGTTAATAGTTTCATCACCTCTGCTCTAGGTGAATGGTCGTATCCAACGTACTATACTGTAAATCGCAAGAAACTCCCCCTGTGGTCCTGTTTAGTTATTTGAAACAGTGGTTTCTAACACGCTTTGTACACTGCCAAACATTTCGTTTTTCTGCCATGACTTCGAGGCCTGCGCCAGGTTCTAAACTGACATTAAGAAGTTCTGATCCACGGGCTTTCGCAGGAAACTAGACTTTGCACAGTGTAAATCATATTCTTAATGTTGATACCATATCATGCCACACATCGGATGATTTTAAATAAAAGACAGCTACAAAATAAGGAAACCGGAAGTGTTTGCTCGCCTTGTGTAGAGTCTCCAAATTACAGTCCGAAGGTGATTCACGAGCTCTCCATTTAGACTCATGTATCACACTGACGGAGTAGCTGATAACTCTACTTTCTCTGCCTCGTGATGACTGGGTGTTGTGTGCTGTCCTTAGGTTAGTTAGGTTTAAGTAGTTCTAAGTTCTATGGGACTGATGACCATAGCTGATAAGTCCCATAGTGCTCAGAGGCATTTGAGCCATTTGATAACTCTACGTTCCGTTTCGACTCATTCATCATATTGCATTCATGTACGCGACCACTGTTTCGGTGCTATCCACCCCAGAAGATATAGCCCAGCCGCCATAACTATCCCTCCAACTCAAACAAGCATTGTCACTCAATCATTATTTCGTAACCAACAGCATGTCAGCGGATGGATGGGATGGAAAAGACACCACCGATATACTCTAATGATAAGCATCATAGTTGATAGTGTGAACAATTTTAATACTTTTTCACTAATTTCAACACCGTCCAATGATGTGACAGCATGGCCGCCAATTTCAGTATCACAGCTAAACCACCCCTTTTACATCACTTTGCGAGTGTGATTGCGAATGTGGATAGATTACTGTGCAGCACGTCCCGTCATTGTTAATTCTCGAACACATACATGATCAATGTACATCAGACAACGCTCTACATATTTGTAACACCTCGAGCATCTGTCTCTATGCTGATGGTAGTCACAGAGCATTCTCACAGTCTTAAGGCAAAATTAGTCACTGAAAGACCCCACCCTCACACTGTCATTGATCACCCGCCCTGCAGCACCTTTACCGATTTAATCTGCAACCGTCCGAAAGTAGACCCCTAGATTCCACGTCTCCTGAATGAATGAAGCTGGGCAAGTCCTCACCCATCCAAATGCACAATATTTGTGGAGATGCGCCCAAGTCGAGGAGGTAAGCACTCCTTATTGATATATATTAAAATATTTGAAAGTGTCGTCATGTAATAGCAGACAGTTAAGAAGAACAAGAAATGCATGATTTTTATGCACGATGGAGCTCCAGATTGATGGAGTTTGACGCATTTTTACCTGAATGAACCAAGCTATCAACTTTAAAGTATTATCCCAGAGTCTAGGATCATTACCTGGAGGGTATAGGTAAGAGAGCACATAAACACATGCAATCCTAAGGCTACAACATTCTGCACTTAAAATAGGCTATAATCTTAGATCTCTTGCGTTTCTGACCTATCGCTCATATGGAATGTAGCGCTGTTAATATTCCAATGTAAGAAATATGTTTCAAATGCATGACATACTTCCTTCTTCCAGGTTTCTCTAGATAAACTATGTTATCGAACCGTAAAATGAAATAACTACTCCCTTAAAACAGTGGCTCTGTGTGATATGAGCATAATATAGCTTTCCAGAGATGTATTGTGTCCATTGTCCACTTTAGATCACGGTTCAGAAATTATACTATGCAGGCCACAGCCCTATATAAAATGATCGTCAGTAACGGGAAATACCTCTTACAAGGAAACAGATAAATGCATAGCAGCAGCGTCCGACATGTGAAGATTGCAAGGCATTTCGCCACTAACTCTGTAAACAGCACATCTGTCAGGTAAATGTATACATGAGAATTGCAGCGCCTCACAAGCACATATCGCTCACTTAGTTATGAAGCTGCAGTCGTGATTTTACACCCAAGTCGTGACAGGGGGATGGAGTTCGCTGCATAAATCAAAGTTCGTTTAGAGGAATGTGTCACGCTTCATCACACATGAGATGGAAGTCCTCTGATGACGGGGAGGTTTACCGTTAAAGTTCGCAAGTAGACAGTGCGTTAAATCAGATACAGAAGACGTGGCTGTATACGAGTCGAACGCAGGCTATTTCATGCGACTGATGCATCCTGACAGAACACTGAAAAACTTGACCTCCAACAACTTCTCTAGAAGGCATCATCCGTCTATCATTAACTCGTACATCGTTACAGTTCCATCTCAATCGATCAACCTGTCCACTCTATGTTATCCTTTAACGCAAGTAAGTTTAGAGGCCGATGGTTCTCTGTCTTCCTGAAAAGCGTGGAATACAGTCGTCAAATCAAGAGTATCACTCGTACCACAATAGACATACAGTAGAATGCTACCTTGACAGAGAAAAAAGTGACTGCTTCCCTGATGCCTCCGCTTCCATGTCGACGTGTTCACGGATTCCTCCTGCTTCCTCCTGCTGCCGCATATTTTCCCCCGTGTACAAACTGTTCTGCGTGAAGCAGGTGATACGCAAGAACTTCCTAAATTTTCCTGCATTTCGGTGTATATTTGGTCAAGTTATATCTATTCCCCGTAATTTATCGCAATTCTATCGATTTTTTTAATATCAGGTCTATCCATAACCTATCATTCAGTGTTCTAAAACTACTTGTAAATGCAGCACAACTGCCAACACCTGGCCCAAATGCATAATCGGGAGCCGAGGCAGATAGGTTCGAGAAGGGTGACCCGTTTCGAGATGTGAGAGCACAAGAAATATGATTCACTTGTGGCTGTGATCCAGCGCAGGTATGTGCCTGAATGGGAGGACCTGATTCCAAATAATAGACATCATTTCTAGCGGACAGCGTAACACTAAAGGTGTGAAAAGCTAGTAAACATGTCTTACGACCTCAATAAGCATACGATTTACTACTGTTTGTTATCCTTCTCAATCAATCATCGCCTTTAACTCAGTGGATATATAACGGAACCTCTGACATGGTATCGAGACCCAATACGTTACACATACTGGATAAATATCTAGCGGAGTGAGGGAGTTGCAAATACCGGTCATATACCGCGTTTCTCAGCCGAATGACTTTCAAAATTCACCGATTTTATCACGAGGAGGCATCATGGGCTACGCATTGGTCTTATAATACACATTCCTATGATCACCATCCCAGTATTTGTCTGGACAAAAGAACCACCTCATTCAGAGGTAATGTCGTACCTAGATTTATAAAGCAAGTATATAACCTTTAACATCAGTACCAGTGCACACCTGTAGAACCGAGACCGCTTGTGGCAGTGACTTACAGTAATAGTTGGTGCGATCTGTTTTCTTTTTTTTTTTTTTAACGTTTGACCGATTAAGTCTATCTTTTTAAATCAGAGTGGTACCACTCCCAAGAAAAAACTTATTAGACATGTCGACTGATCGATGATTTTCTCTCAGTATTATTTGGTGTCGTAGACACTGAGTTATCGACGATTTATTATACTTAGTAGTAGTAGGAGATGGGTGATAGGTTCGCATTTGAGGATCAGGCTTATAAAGTATGTGTTTTTGGGAAGGAAATGACTAGGTCCAGTCGTAAGGAGGGTATGGATTTGATTTGGAGTTCTGTGATAGCAAAGGGAATAGTATGTCAAGTCAAAAGAATGGTAGTGATATTTCTATTTCCAGAACCACTGCCGACAGCAGGATGTATTTCCATTACTTCGTTCGTTGTCGAATGCCGTTTAATTGAGACCGAGATCGTAACATTTAATTGTAAGTATAATGATAAAACATGTATGTGACCGGTTTTTTAGAGTGATACCGTATATGCATGGCCTGTGTTGGGAATGATTCACGTTTCCCGTTAACGGCAGCAACCGTCCGAATGCAGAGGCCTGTAGCAGTGTAGGAATGTATCTGGATTAAGTTTGCCGTCCTCTAGACGACCGTATAGCGAACTAATACGTAGTATGTGTTGGGCAGCTTTCGTCATCAAGTGGAAATTTGAGAAGATTGGGTATGAAGGTGCGTTTGCGCTGGACCATCGTCATTGCCTCCCATGTAAATTGTTTGGTTGACTACTTTTGCACATTTCGCGCCTTTACATAGTTGAGGAAAGACAGAGTGTGGTGCGTGCGTCTAGCATGTGGATGTTTGCCTGTTCTCTAGACATGGGAAATACCTTAGCTGGCTTGTAAATTATAGGGGTGATTTGGAATGTGTTACTTCACCGACATCGGTATTCGAGAGTGGAAATATCAGTTTCCTGTATTGGTTTCTAGTTACTCAGTGGTTTACAGCACGCAGCACCTCTCTTAAGTTTGGGGTTTGTAGAGAAATAATTTCCAGTCAATATCTTGGGAATTATGTTGCCCTAGCGAAAGGCAGGATGCTGCCTAGCGCTTGATATCGAGAAGTACCGCGAAAATGGTATAATATTATGGTGGAAATTTGTATGTTCTTGTAATCCCCTAGTCTGGAGATGTGCGTAGAAAAGCGAGCACAGCAACGAAGCAAGTTTGGAGCAGAAACAGTAATGCGATTGTGCTGAGGGGAAACGAGTGCACGATAGTACACGTTAGTAAACGTTTATGTACCTTAATGTATGTGGCACTCTTCCCTTGAAATATACCACTTGGAGTTCATTCTATCATGTAGTGTTGTAGCTCAATATTCAAGCTCCTGTCCTCAGTCAGAGAGCAGTGTAATTGAGTAAGACTCTTTGCGTATTTGACGATATCAATGGCACTTTGTGAAGTTTAGTTTTCGATGCAATATGGTAATCAGTGTAAAACAACCGCTGAAAGTCTCGTCTGCAGAAGGAAAAAAGGCGGACAGTGCTCCGATATCGGAGGTCTCAGTAATTCGATGGGTAAATTCGATAAGAGCGAATAATAATGCTCGACTGATTCACATCCTTTGTGCTGGGATATAGGTGCCTCTACATAGCGTTGAGGACGTTTGCGTATGTTGAGAGCAGGAAGGGTATCACGTTAGGGGCTCTGAGATGAGTGAATTCGTTGTTATTTTCGTAAACAAGTTCTGTTAGGGCAAGAATTTGCGTGCATACAAGCTGAGACATGAAGAAAGCGAGCGTTAACTGTTTCTGGGACACTATAGAATTGCCGAGAGCAAGAGTTGGCTGTCATATTTTACAAAGCCATGTGACATAAGAATAAGATTGAGAACATTTTAGATGGTGAATCGCGACGTGGACGTTTCATGGGTACACATGGCTGAACGCAGCTCTTATGTTCCGTTGGAAGGGACTTTCACATGCATCACGCGTCAGCTTGCGGCTGTGCGCGTCCCAGGGGCGTCTGCACCAGCGTATAGGTGAACATGTATTTGGATACTAATGTGTCAGAAATGAATCATGAAAGGGATGTGGCCGCCCCGGTGCTTGCGGGACCGGTGCACGGGCCTGTGCGTGGTTTTAATGGTTGACGGCCACGTCACTTCCTGGTCCTGTGTACAGGGTGTAGCAGAGGGTGCTTGCGCGCATTGATTGCATTATTTTGCAAGCATGTCTGTAGGCTGTGATATGCGCTATTTGGACACTTTACGAGTACTTAGCATGTCTACATATCACTGTGCTGTATTATTTAGGAGCAGTTTACAGGTCTGTACTGAAATTGTTTCGGAAAATTAGGAGTTGTTTGCGTGTCTTCAGACAGTGTATTGTGAAGGCAAGCACATTAGGGCGAGTCTTTTGCGCGAGTGTGATAAATATACTCAATGGCTAAATAAAAGTTCGAAAATAAACAGAGTGCACTCCTTCCTTACTCTATCCAGCAGCCCAGGGCAGCCTGAGTCATTTTCACGCTATTTTCCCCTCCAGACCACGATCTTGGATTATATCACATGAGGAATGACAGCACCATCTGGTGGCAGTAGTGTGTACTTGGTCACTTGGAGTCTAGATCTTGTGGTGGAGACACTGGCTGCAAAATAGACTTATGTTTAGCATAGGAAGGGTGGTTTCCCGCCATTTAGCCCCACCACCTTCGATGACGTCATGCGCTGTGCACGTTAGTACATATTAGTGCACGTTAGCCCGCCAACATGGTTCGGTAAAGGGAGTGTCGGTAGGTTGAGGATCGTGGTGTAGACTTTAACTATGTCCTTCCAAGTCCAGGTGGGCATGGTATTCTCGAAAATTCCAGGTCCACAGTAGCGCACTGTGGTGGTGTGAATATGTACTAGGCCACGTGGTGAACACATTGTATGCTGCCATCTTGAATAACGGTATTTGCGTCATCACCTGACGTTACGGTAGCTCCCTCTGGTGCCTGTACTGTGTACTAAGTCAGTTGGAGTCCAGAGCTCTTGGTGAATACACTGGGTGTCGCCATCCTGGATTACGTCACCAATGAGAGCGTGCTCTGGTGGTGGCGATGTGTACTAAGTCAGTTGGATTCCTGACCTGGCGGTGAACACACCTGGATGGAATTGTTTAAATTAAGTCTTATGTCCAAGTCCTTTTCCCACAAATCCTCAGGAGGAGGTGGCAGTCTGGCGACCGAGGTTAGTACAAGTGTAGGGTGGGGTGGGGAGGGTGGGGTGGGGCCCCCTTATCCCACTACTAGCGACGTCCAACAGACTTTACAGCTGATTTCAAACTTTTACGAAATGTTTTCTTTTTGGCATCCCCTAGCAAATAATGAAAGGAAAAAAGTTTTTTGTTTGCTATATTTTCACTGTTTGTGCTCTGAAACTTCAGCACAGTGGTGACGTTTTAGTTTTTTACTTCTTTACAGGTAAATATTCGCAACACAGTTAGCAAACAGTATCCACATATACCAGTGAATGTTCCTGCAAAATTATATCATTTTACGACACTAGTTCAGGAGATACGACGTCAGTGAGATGCTTTTGCTTAAAAGTGAGCGCACGTTACTCTGTCTATACTCATCCATTATTTGATCATGAAAATACTTACCTACTTCTCACAAACTTTGAACGTAATTGCAAACATCTTCTTTCAAATCTGTTCTAAATTTTTTATCACCTAGTTGTTTGATGTCAAATAAATAACGTATTAACTCATTTTTAAAATCTGAAGGTAGTTTCTTTCACATTTGAGTGCGATTCCTTAGAGAGACAATGGTGGAATTAGAAGGTTTCCTGGTTCATGCAGAATTCGCTTTCCTGTCGCCAACTACTTTAAACAGATACGAGTTGTGTCTGTCCTGTCGAACAGACACAACTTGCGATGATGCAGTTGGGACATACACATGAATAATCGGGGTGAAAGGGGTGGAAAGGAAACGGGATGGGGTGGGGAAGAGATAGGAAGGAAACAATGACTTCCAGCTGTTCGGGACAATACGGCACTGCAACAGCGAGAGTTCAAATTTTGTGCCGGATCGGAACTCGAATCCAGATGCCCTGGTTATCTAGAACGGTTGCCTTAATTCCCACCGCCTTTCCATCAGACACAAATTTCCAACTTCCTGCTTTCGTGCCGGCCGTGGTGGCCGTGCGGTTCTAGGCGCTCCAGTCCGGAGCCGCGCTGCTGCTACGGTCGCAGGTTCGAATCCTGCCTCGGGCATGGGTGTGTGTGATGTCCTTAGGTTAGTTAGGTTTAAGTAGTTCTAAGTTCTAGGGGACTAATGACCACAGCAGTTGAGTCCCATAGTGCTCAGAGCCATTTGAACCATTTTGAACCTGCTTTCGTTATAGCAACCCCAAGCCATTAACCCCTCGTTCGTGGATATCTGATTCCCGTAGTAGTTCGACCGTGAGTTGTGCATCCGCAGTGAAATATTTTCATCGACAGCAGTCGAACATGTCCAACAGAAGAGTCCCACTGATATCTATAAATCTATGGACACGACGGCTGTTTGATAAGACCGTTTCGATGCCCAGGCACAACCAACGTCAGAACTCCTACAGAAACGAGATATCGACCAGTACGGGCTTAATGGGTGGGGATCTCTGCGGTGCAACGAGTGGGAAATTGAGATTTTGCGTCTGACGGCAAGCATGTCCAGATGGCCGAGGCGGTTGAGGTAATCGTTCAAGAGATGCGTAGCATAAGGCTCTAGATCCAGTGCGGCATAAATTTTCAATTCATGCCATTGCATTGCCGCATTTCCCTGCGTGGCTGGAAGTTATTATTTCCTTCCTATCACTTTCCCATCCCGTTTCCTTCACCCATATTATTCCACAATTTTTAGTTTTGACCGTGGACTCGCCCCGTCATTGATCTCGCACAATACCACAGCAAAAATGCCCCGTGTTTGAGTCCAGACCGGGGACTGGCTGTTTGTGTTTTCCTCTTCATCATTCGGGAAAGTGGCGAGACTGGACTGCGTACAGGTTCAGACTTTCTAAGGGAGCTGATAACCACGCAGTTGAAAGGCCTACAAACCAAATATCATCACCCTGACAAAAAAAGGAGTCCAGTACCGAACTATTGTCTTGATAGTAGCAAGAAAGTTTTGTGACTTCTCACCGCAGGGTAAAGCCAGGAAATTTACAGTAGTAGTAGCTGGTTCGGACCTCATTTTTCATTAGACTCGTGACATAAACAGAAACAAGCGGAAGTGGTAAGGCCTGTAATTTTTACCGGATAACGGTTCTGTGTCGCTTGCGATATGTTTGGCAGCGTGTTTCAGGTGGAACTACAGCGACGGCGGCGCTTCGGCTCGCTACGTGAGCAGCACCGCGAGCGCGGCAGACTAGCCGGGATTAGAGGCCCGGCTGCTGCAGTCCCTGGGAGGAGAGGGCCGCGCCTCGCGCCGCCCTTGACCGGGCCGCCCTGTGACCTTTCTTCCGCGGAAGTGGGGGCGCGGCCGCGGCTGTGGCGCGTGCAGATCACCGCGACGCCCACGCCGCAGTTGTCCAGCTCGTCTATCGGCTGCGCGTCGCTCCGACAAGGCGACGGTTTACCGCGGAGGACGCCTCCCACACCTGCAGCTAGCTACACGGCGATACGGTCGACAGCATCCACTGTGGTTCAAAGGAAGCAGGCCTCCATTTGACATTACGTCACCGTTAAGGCATCGGTATATACGTCGTTAGCACTGTAACATATGAATCGACGTACGTGTGGACGTAACAGGCCAGTTACAGCCACTGCTCTCCGCGGAATGTGCAATACTATTTGAGTTCTGTAACACGCTCACAATACTACATAGTGAGTATTTATGTGCTCGGCGTGTCAATAAACCATATAACCTCAGCGAATCATTATTATTATTATTAAGTATTCTGGCCAGTGCCAGGTCTAGTCTCGTCGTATGGAGAATTTCAGACACTGTGACGATACGTCACCTAAATATTGACATTTTTATCGGTTGTCAACCGTAGTTAACGTATTTTATGAATATAAGTAGTATAAAAGATACAGTTAATGTTCTTGAAACAACTGATATGCAGCGATAATTTAAGAGTAGCATCTTTATTTAATGTCTATGAAAATAAAAAAGAATCGAAAAGAGACGCGACTGTACGACCGATGAGGAAGGACGTATTTTATGGTACACACACACTGTTTTGTTTCGCGATACGGAAAGCAGCCATCGGGCTGCTACACATATTTTATGTAAGTTATTCTGTATTCTTCTAAAAATAAACTTATTATTGTTATCAAAAAATGAATTTCTTCGTAATAGTTGTCACCTCAAATGCTCGCAGTAGCTAACTACTTTTAGTAAGCATTTTTTTCAGTAATTTGCGCTGCGAGAAGCTCATCTTCCGATGCAGCCTCTGGTCGGCCATTACGCGCCGAAGTATTAATTTATTTTTCAAAGTGTTAACCGTAAATGTAAATGCGAGAGATTTCGTCATAAGAACCTTTATAAATTGCAACAGATAATTAATTTACGTTGAAGCTCATTTTTTTTAAATTATACAGATTCCATGAGTTCACTAAGTTTTATCTTGGCCGCTCCACGGCAACAATCGAAATTCTCTCGAGCCTTGCTTTGAAATCAATAAATAGAAATTAACAAAATTACATTCAATTCAGTTAACGGCAACTATATTTTAGTCAACACCTTCAAAAACTAAACAGCGGCCCTTCAAGAACCCGTCTCGTATTTACTTATGCACGTAAGTAAAAATGATAAGGAAAGGCAATATCCCTGAGGGAAAGAATCATGCACTAAATAAAGAAAAATTCATGCTGATAAATTAAAAATAAAAATATATAAAATATATATGCAATTTTTTATGCAACGTAACAAATGGCACCGACGTAAAGTCGCCGTTAAGACAGCGGTATATACGTCGTTAGCACTGTAACAAGTGAATCGATGTACGCGTGGACGTAACAGGCCAGTTACACCCACTGCTCTTCGCGGAATATCCAATACTATTTGAGTTCCGTAACATGCTCACAATGCTACATGGCGAGTATTTATGTGCTCGGCGTGTCAATAAACCATATAACCTCAGCGAACTATTATTAATATTCAAAACGTTCAAATGTGTGTGATATCTTATGGGACTTAACTGCTAAGGTCATCACCCCTAAGCTTACACACTACTTAACCTAAATTATCCTAAGGACAAACACATACACCCATGCCCGAGGGAGGACTCGAACCTCCGCCAGGACCAGCCGCAGAGTCCATGACTGCAGCGCCTGAGACCGCTCGGCTAATCCAGCGCGGCTGTTATTATTATTATTGTTATTATTAAGTATTCTGGCCAGTGACAGGTCTAGTCTCTTCGTATGGAAATTTCAGACACCAATCTGCATCTACATGTACATGATTACTCTACAGTTCGTAATTAAGTGTCCGGAAGGGGCTTCATCAAACTACCTTCAAGTTATTTCTCTAACGTTCAACTCTCGAACAGTGCGCGGAAAAAAAAAAAAAAAAAAAAAAAAAAAAAAAAAAAAAAACACTTACGCCTTTCCGTGCAAGCTCTGATTTATCTCAATTTATTATGATGATTATGCAGGAGGGCTCCAACAAAATATTTTCACAGCCTGAATAGAAATTTGGTGATTGAAATTTCATGAAAGGATCCTGCCGTAACAAGAACCGCCTTTTTTTTTAATGACAGCCACCCCAAATCGCGCATGATACCAGTGACACTCTCTCACCAATTTCGATAAAATACAAAACGAGCTGCCATTCTTTGAACTTTTTCGATGTCCACCGTCGAGCCTCTCTGGTGTGGATTGCACACCTCACAACAATGCTCCAGAAAAGGGCGAACAAGTGTAATGTAAGCAGTCTCTTTAGTAGACCTGTTTCATTTTCTAAGTGTTCTGCCAGCAAATCACAGTCTTTGGTTTGCTTTCCCCACAACATTATCTATGTGATCGTTCGAATTTAAGTTATGCGTAACTGCAATCTCTAAGTATTTACTTGAATTTACAGCCTTTAAATTTGTGTGTATCATCTTGTAACCGAAATTTAGCGAATCTCTTTTAACACTCAAGTGGATGACTTCAATCTTTTAATTGTTTAGTGTCAATAGCCAGGTTTTGAAATATACAGATATCCAGTCTGAATAGCTTAGCAATTTCTTTTTGATCGTCTGATAACTTTATAACACGGTAAATGTCAGCATCATTCGCAAACAATGTAAAGGAGCTACTCAAACTGTGTCCTAAATCGTTTATATATAAGTAGATCAGGAACAGCTGAGGGCCCATAACACTTCCTTGAGGAAAGTCAGATATTAATTCTGTATTACACGGTGACAAGTGCCGGCACGAAGATGTAGAACACAAGAGCAGAGAAGGCTGTGAGACGACGTCAGCCAATAGCACGCTGACTAGGACAGCACCACGACAGGAGCGGCCTCTACAAGAACAGAAATAAGGGCCGCTCCTGCCAGAAAGGACACTGACGGTTTCCCTGTCGCCCATTGCTTGAGACACGTTCTTGTAATACGAAGTCAAGTACTGTCTATCTTCTTTATTTTAATAAAAACTATGAATGTGATTTGCTTGAACTGTTGTATAGCATTACGAGAACGCAGCGTCCTTTAGGCACTCTATACGAGATGAGTGGTGTGTAGTAGGTATTCTGCCTTACGGCAGGTCTTCTCGTGGGTTAAGCCTCTTCCACTTTTGTCTGTCCATAGCCAGTCTTTTCATTTCTGAATATTTGTGTCCTTTGATATAGTCCAGCATTTGACATCTTCTTTTCCTCTTCCCCTTTTTCCCTCCACCATTCCTTCTATTCCTTCCTTCAATAAACAGTCCCTCCTCAAAAAATGTCCAATCCAGTTCCGTTTTCTCTTTCTGATGACTTTCAGCATGTTTCTTTCTTCTCCAACTCTTCTTAATACTTCTTCATTCCTCACTCGGTCTTCCCATTTTACTTTTTCCATTCTTCTTCATATCCACATCTTTAGTGCCTCCAATCTTCTTTCATCTTCCTTCCTCAATGTCCAGGTCTCCGCACCATATAGTGCAACGCTCCAGATGTAACATTTGGCAAGTCTTTTCCTCAGATCTTTGTTTAGTGGTCCACCAAGTAATTTCTGTTTCTTCTTGAATCCTTATTTTGCCATTGCAATTCTTTTTCCTAATTTCTGTTGAGCAATTCATAACATCCATTATTAACTTCCCAAGTAATTGAAGTTATTCACTTGCTCTTTTCCTCTCCCCCCTATTTTCATACGGTATTTTCTCTCCTTTGCTCCAATTACCATGCCTTTCGTTTTCTTCTTGTTAATCTCATTTCATATTCTTCTAATTTTGTGTTTAGATCATCTAGCATTTGTTCCACATCTGTTGCACTCTTTGCCATCACAACCATGTCGTCTGCAAATCTTACACACTCCAGTCTCCGACCCCCTGTACAAACTCCTCTCCTTCCATCAAAACTTTCGCTAATAATTTCCTCCAGATATATTTTGAACAGTGTTGGTGATAAACAACAACCCTGTCTTACTCCTCTTCCCAGTTCAATTTCTTCACTTATCACACCTCCTATTCTTACTCTCATTGGCCGTCTATCCCTCCAGTCAACTCCCTGTTTCCTTAGGATTTCCGTCAGTTTGGCAGGACCCCACATTGGCGACGAGGACATACAAACATATCCCGCACCTGACGACCACGAAATTTTTTGTTTGCTGGCGCCTTAATTCTCTCTTGTCTTGCTTTGCAGGGGCTCTAACAGTTTCTTGTCGTTTTTGCTAATCAGCGTTTTCAGGTGGGCGTTGCAAAAAATTTCTTTGCATTTGTAGATATTTTGCTTGCTTGCCTTGTCTGTTTGTTGCCTTTGTCTCTTCCAAAATGCCCGCCCCGCCCATCTCGCGCAGTGCTCAGGCGCCACAGCTGCAAGCGTTAGATAACATACAGCTAATGCAGATGATTCAGTTCCAGACGCAACAAATATTTACTCTACTCAACACGGTGCAGCAGCTACTGGCCAACACTGGGCGCCCGATCGAACAAGCAATACCTACTACAACACCTACTGCCATACCGCCTTTTCGACAGTTTTGTGAACAAGACTAGGAATGGCTCCAGTGGTTGTCCCAGTTCGAGGCACACCTACTAGCTCACAACGTACCAAGTACTGTGAAAAGTCATTTTTTCTCATCCACGGTAGGCAGTGCAGTGTTCCGCCTCATCACCTAGTTATTTCCTAACGCCACTCTCAGTGAACTTAATTATGACCAAATTATAGAGTCGCTAACTACACTCCTGGAAATTGAAATAAGAACACCGTGAATTCATTGTCCCAGGAAGGGGAAACTTTATTGACACATTCCTGGGGTCAGATACATCACATGATCACACTGACAGAACCACAGGCACATAGACACAGGCAACAGAGCATGCACAATGTCGGCACTAGTACAGTGTATATCCAACTTTCGCAGCAATGCAGGCTGCTATTCTCCCATGGAGACGATCGTAGAGATGCTGGATGTAGTCCTGTGGAACGGCTTGCCATGCCATTTCCACCTGGCGCCTCAGTTGGACCAGCGTTCGTGCTGGACGTGCAGACCGTGTGAGACGACGCTTCATCCAGTCCCAAACATGCTCAATGGGGGGCAGATCCGGAGATCTTGCTGGCCAGGATAGTTGACTTACACCTTCTAGAACACGTTGGGTGGCACTGGATACATGCGGACGTGCATTGTCCTGTAGGAACAGCAAGTTCCCTTGCCGGTCTAGGAATGGTAGAACGATGGGTTCGATGACGGTTTGGATGTACCGTGCACTATTCAGTGTCCTCTCGACGATCACCAGTGGTGTACGGCCAGTGTAGGAGATCGCTCCCCACACCATGATGCCGGGTGTTGGCCCTGTGTGCCTCGGTCGTATGCAGTCCTGATTGTGGCGCTCACTTGCACGGCGCCAAACACGCATACGACCATCATTGGCACCAAGGCAGAAGCGACTCTCATCGCTTAAGACGACACGTCTCCATTCGTCCCTCCATTCACGCCTGTCGCGACACCACTGGAGGCGGGCTGCACGATGTTGGGGCGTGAGCGGAAGACGGCCTAACGGTGTGCGGGACCGTAGCCCAGCTTCATGGAGACGGTTGCGAATGGTCCTCGCCGATACCCCAGGAGCAACAGTGTCCCTAATTTGCTGGGAAGTGGCGGTGCGGTCCCCTACGGCACTGCGTAGGATCCTACGGTCTTGGCGTGCATCCGTGCGTCGCTGCGGTCCGGTCCCAGGTCGACGGGCACGTGCACCTTCCGCCGACCACTGGCGACAACATCGATGTACTGTGGAGACCTCACGCCCCACGTGTTGAGCAATTCGGCGGTACGTCCACCCGGCCTCCCTCATGCCCACTATACGCCCTCGCTCAAAGTCCGTCAACTGCACATACGGTTCACGTCCACGCTGTCGCGGCATGCTACCAGTGTCAAAGACTGCGATGGAGCTCCGTATGCCACGGCAAACTGGCTGACACTGACGGCGGCGGTGCACAAATGCTGCGCAGCTAGCGCCATTCGACGGCCAACACCGCGGTTCCTGGTGTGTCCGCTGTGCCGTGCGTGTGATCATTGCTTGCACAGCCCTCTCGCAGTGTCCGGAGCAAGTATGGTGGGTCTGACACACCGGTGTCAATGTGTTCTTTTTTCCATTTCCAGGAGTGTATTACGACCAACAAATAACCGTGGTGGCAGCTAGGTATCAATTCTTGAACTGCAAAAACAGTCAGAACAAACTTATCGCGAATGGGTAATGGGGTATGACAAGGTAATGCAAATTCAAACATTCTTGTGGTGCTTTATATTCAGATGTTATTTTGTGTGATGCAATCATGTACAATGTACCTGATGTCAAACTCAAAGAACAGATTTTGAAACAGTCTGGCTCATCATTTCAGCAGGTAGTGCAGATACTAGATCATTACAATTCCGGTGCCTTGTCGGCTCATACATTTGAACAGCCTGCTATTTGTCGGGTTGAGTACCTTGCTTACGATCGCCCCATTAGGCAGCGGCAGCAGTTGTGAGAAACATGTGAAATTTCAGTTGGACACAGGTGCCTCTGTCACATTGCTCAATCGTCACCCACATGAACTGTTAGGCTCCCCATACCTGTCTAAAACTAGCACGCAACTGACAGCTTATCAAAGACAAGACATTCCCTTTCTCAAAAAGTGTACTTTGCCTGACATGTGTCGCTCACATACGCAAACAGTGACTTCTACAGTGTGTAGAGGACAAGGGGTTGTTTTTAGGAAATATGGTGCGAAATTATGATTTAGTGTGTTTCAGTGCACGATGCACCAGCCTCACAGCAGACGGTGGACGAAGGCTGGCCAGCGCGTTATGCAGGTTACAGTTTTGCAACGAGCGTCGGTATGTGTGTACGTGCGCGGCAGCCATCAGAACGCAGCATTAGGAGAATTACGCAGGCGCGGGCCGCTTGTGGCGCGGTTGCGTTAGCCAACTCATCGAGAACCTTCTAATAAACACGCCGCCGCGTAACCGGCGGATTCAGCAGCAGTCTGCACTATTTAAGGGCATCAGAGGTGGGCGTCGGCATTCGGTTCGACCGATTGGGCGTTCGGTCGCTGTCACGTCGTCATCATCAGTGATGCTATCCCCAAGGACCGGCCGGTGGAGGGCGTTGCCCGCTGCTACACCAGCGACTCCCAGCGTCGTCACGAGCCACAGCGTCTGCAGGAGGCGCGCTGGGCCGGGCCTCGTGCCGCTAACCTCCTACCGCCTGCGCAGCCGCTGACAGAGCACGGCGTCGCGTTCTCCGGACTGCGCACATCAGCGTGTCTCCACCACAACACGAGTGGTGGGGTTGAGCTATCGGAAAATGTATTGGAAGAACCAACAATAAAGAGGAAGATTGCTAAAAACAGCCACCTTCTTCTACCCAGCCACACCCTACAACCCCGATCACGTCACCCGCTCTGGTCATCCTATTACAAGTGCTATACTCACGCGATGACATGATGATAAGAACATATTTGGTCTTGATTCATTTCATTTGTTTGGCTTGAACATTCAGGAAAATGTGTTTTCAGTACCTGCATTCAATGCAAAAGACAGTGTAGTTAGCTTGCTAAAAGAATTCCCAGAACTGTTTTCTGAAGGTTTAAGCAAAGCTAACAAATTTGTTGCACATATTACGCAGAAATACAAGGCTCAGCCCAAATTTTTAAGGGCCATATCTGTTCCCATTGCACCACGAGACAAAGTGGCAGATGAATTTAAAGAATTGCAAGATCTGGGGTCAGGGATTTTCTCTGCCTCGTGATGACTGGGCGTTGTGTGATGTCCTTAGGTTAGTTAGGTTTAAGTAGTTCTAAGTTCTAGGGGACTGATTACCATAGATGTTAAGTCCCATAGTGCTCAGAGCCATTTGAACCAAGCCAATTGCAAGATGGGGGAGTTATTGCGCCCATATCAGCAAGTCAATGGGCAAGTCCACTGGTTTTGCTCCCCAGACCTTCAATCGCATTCGCCTCTGTGTTGACTTTAAGTCTACAGTCAACCGACGAACTATGATTGATACTTGTCTATTGCCACTTACAGAGGATATCATGGACAGATTAGGCGCTGGACGCTACTTTTCAAAAATTGTTTTGTGCGACGTGTATCTTTAAATACCGCTCGATGAAAAATGTCGAAGTGTGTGTAGTAAATACCCATTTGGCTTTGTTTAAATATTTGCATTTGCCTTTTCGGCAGTGCTTACGCACCTGCCATTTTCCAACGGTGTTTGAAACAGCTTACTGCGTAAGTACCAAACTGTTCAAACTATTTTGACGATATTGTCGTAGCAGGTTGTACACCTGAAGAACATACTACAAATTTGCCGGCTTTGTTTCGTGTGTTACCTGATGCAGACTATAGTGTAGACTGAAGAAGTGCGATATTTTTAAACCTGAGTTGCAGTATCTTGGTAATGTCATAAACAGTCAAGCTGTACATCTTCTTCAGTCGCATTTTTTAGCCATAAGAACCTTGCCAGTTCTTTACAATATCACAGAATTGCAGTCAGTATTAGGGAAAATGAACTATTATATTGGGTTCATACCGAATGCCGCACAAATCCCGGCTCCATTGCCTCGCTTGCGTCGCAGTAATGTCCCCTTTGTTTGGACAGATTGTAACGTGGGCGCGGGGCACACGATACTCTTTAAAGCCTGTACTATGGTAAGTTGACGGGCTTCACCTTATGAGAAAGGATTTTCTTATAGATATTGGCCGCGTGTACCTGAATGGAGGCAAATCAGACTTATACCCACTCTGTAATAACAATGATATGTCAAGCAAGTCCGAAATGCAACTACACGTCAGGCCGGACAAGAAACAACACAGAAGAAGCTATCAATTCGTTTATAATACGGTCGCCAGCCTAATTAGGCATTAACTAAGTTTCTTCCCTGTACAAGTTGATGTACGTTCATGCCAAACAACACGTAGTAACACTGCATAATATGGTAAATTTTAGAACCAGAAAATCTACTGAACTGATAATTTCGCTTTCTGTAATGATATGGATAAATCATAAATACATAACACTACACTATAATGGTTACTACAAAACTTCGTACTGTCTACTGATCTGATTGAAATCGGGCATAGGTTACCCTAGAAATAGCACTTTCGAATCACACACACAATGTCAATTTTGATAAAGGTAAAACACTGATAAATTTTGGCCTTTATATTGACTTTAACTTTGCTGGTCAGATCAGTTTAGAACACTTCAGAATTCAAATGAATAAAAAGGGGGGGGGGACCCTGAAACTGTTATGATCACTGTATTAAAAAATTTGATTACTGAAATCATTATGTGCTCAAGATTTCCAATATATGAGTTACTACTCCTTTCATCTTTTCTCCTGATCATTTAAATACCATTATATCTGTCTCGAAATAATTTAACTTCATTACTAAATCAATATCAAAATTATCTTCCAACTTTGTCAGACCTTTGTTATTCGTCTATTGGTTCATTAACAAAATAGTTCTTTAAACATCATTCTAACATAGCTAGGTCTGCAGGTAATTATTATTAACATAAACTTTAATTCCTCATTTCGGGACACTCGGATTGCACAACATTTGGAAAGGACCCTGTCTAGGTTAGTTGTGAGGATAATTAAATGATAGGACAGTTCTGGTAAAATTTAAGTTGTTATTGAACAGTATGGAACAAAAGTAACACTGGTCCATATGAATACAGTACTAAAAGTTTCAACCTGTTCATATCAATGCAGCGGTTGGCGGGCGGCGAGATGGCGAGGCACAGAGCACACATACAACCACAGTAATGGCTCTTGACATATCGGCACTTTACTTCTTCTTAGCGTCGCCATACTTTTCCATTTAGTGCCTGTGGAATTTTGCCATGCTGTATAGACGTTGGAACGGCCTATCCAAGGCTCAATGAAACTACGTCTTCCAGGAGAGCCTCCTCGCTTCAAAACGTGTTGCTCAGACCAATGCCAAACTCCGACTGCCACTGCTGAGCCCGTTATGCCGTGCAGCGCCCGTGCGCATTTTCCCGCGCTCGCCTGCCATCCACCTTTTACCGCTCCCCTACAGACAGGGTATTCACGCGAGGTTTTGCTCTCTACATATCCTAATACATTGCCTACGTATGGACCAGATGCACAGTTACAATTTTAAACATGTTACAACAGTCTCAACACTTGTTACATTTCAATTCTGTTACAATATTGTACATACATTTGACATAAACATTAATATTCACATCGAAAATTGTTTACAGTTTTCTTAACACAATGGCATGAAACAAAAAAGAAATCAGTACATCGATTACACTAATTTATCGAAAAGTCAGAAGAAAAAAAATTATTATTTATATGTACAATAGTACAGCATTGTTGTTGTTACACATGCCCCTGTTTCCAGTAAATTTCACTAAGTGCAAATTTGATGGGAACACTAAACTTTATATTCACACAGTGGTTCTGAATAAAATTTTGTATCACTAAACTTCCTTTCTCTCACATTATATAAGTCTATACTTTTTATGGTATCGAGAACATTTACCTATCATTTACTTAAGTGCCTTTGGCACAGTCCAACCTCCTATCACAACATTATTCGAGTAGCAAATTACTCATTATTATTAAATTTCTCAAATAAATAAAATCAAAATTTGGAACACAAACACTTAACTACAAAGCAGATACAAATACCCATATACACTATAAAATAATTTGTTGCTGCTTGCATTGAATGGCAGTCCATTTCCTTATTTACTAATAAACACACAATAATATTTAGAAAAATCACTACATATATTTGCTGCCTATTATTCAGATTTGGGCAGTCCATTTCGCATCATTTTACCACATCACCTGTACCACACTTACAATTCTCCTTTGACTATTCATCTGCCCTCTTTGGTGTTTGGCAGTCCTTTATATTATGACTCATATACTGCCCACTTTGATTTTTGGCAGTCCCATCTTTTATTTGGCTTGCAGCATTTGCTTTTTCTTTTCAGCCCTTTTTTCCATACATCTTTACATTTATAGTACATTTGGTAATCTGAAACTCACATAAGTGCATTAGCACACTGATATTGGTATACATATATTTACAAAGATTTGTTACATTTAGAATAAAATAGTTTCATCATTAGATACAGCATATTTACTGCAGATTGCTCTCTGAGTGTACTTAGGTCACTCACTCCTAGGAACATACAGTTTCAGGTCCACAACGTTTCTTACACCTAAAGGTTTTTTGGATTTTGGGTAGATCAGGTAGTAAGCTTTATCGTGTGGAATGTTCTGTATTATATACGGTCCATTATTAATATATTTAAATTTGGAAATTTCATGGTTCAGTTTACTAGATTTTTCGTGGATTTTTAAAAGAACATAATCCCCGATTATAAATTTTGAAACTTTCAGATTTTATCTTGTCTTTTAGATCTAGATTCAGCTTTTTGCTTTGCCCTTTTTCTAACTAATTCTTTCTTTTGATTCAACCCCAAGCTTGTACAAGGTGGAAACTCCAGTTTTTCCTCAATTAAACTTTTACTTCTGCTGCCTAACAAAAATTCTTCCGGTGGGAACCCAGTAGTTTCATGATGTACTGTGTTCATGACATTCTCAAAGTCTAATATAAATCTGCCCCAGGCTCTAAATCATGCCCCTTCCTGTTTTTCCCACCACAACGCACCTTGGTCGACTGTGACATCGTCCCAAGATACGTTCCTGACCTGTGAATCATTTATATCTGGCGGCTTTCTCGGTTTCTGGAGTTCAAAGTCTTTGCTTACTTGAACTCTTTGCAAAATAAACACTGAGTCGTCAGGTGGCTCTTTGTTTCTTTGTTCAGTTTCAACATTTGGATTTTGTTTTGAAACTTCGTCATTAGTAGGTACAATATCGCAATTAGCTGTATTCCCATTATTTTCACTAGTACCGAAATATTCGTCATCTGAACTATCGTCAGAATCCGACCATTCTGCATCGCTTTGAGGTTCTAACATAAAAGCTTTTCTGAGACAGGCACTAAGTTCTTCCTCTGCATTTTCGTCAGGCTTTTATTTTAAGTCAGTATCCTCTTTTGACAAAACAGCCTCATTATCAGCTTTACTCACATCCACTGTTACTTCATATTTAGTGTAATCCTCGTGGAGTTCAATTACTTTTAGGTAATTACCTGCCCCTTCTCCACGGTGCCTTTCGGTAGCAGCTTGTACTGTTGGCGGATCGTTAACAGAAGTTACTTCCTCATCAATGCTTAGGATTTCATCCTCCAATTCCTTCCTATCTTCAACCATCGTCTTGTCGGTAGCACGCGTACTTTGTGCGGCGCTATTTACTCTCTCCTCTTTAAATTTGGGTCACGTCACCTTATTGACGTCCCTACTATCTCCTTTTTCACTAATTAACCTCTTCGCCTCATACTCCTTCTTAAAATCCTCCCACTCACATTGCTTGAGGCCCTTGTACAGATCGTCGATCTGCACACGCCAATCAGTTACTTCTGTTAATTCATTCACGCCATTTACTTCATTGCTAACACTGCTAACCGCACCTCTCTGTGTATCCACAGTTCCATCTATTATTTCCTTCGCCACGGAATTACCACTCGTAATGAGGTTTTGCATTCTACATATCCTAATACATTGCCTACGTATGGACCAGATGCAGAGTTACAATTTTAAACATGTCACAACAGTCTCAACATTTGTTACATTTCAATTCTGTTACAATATTGTTTGACATTTGACATAAACGTTAATATTCACATCGAAAATTGTTTACAGTTTTCTTAACACAATGGCATGAAACAAAAAAGAAATGAAATCAGTACATCGATTACACTAATTTATCGAAAAGTCAGAAGAAAAAAAATTATTATTTATATGTACAATAGTACAGCGTTGTTGTTGTTACAAGATGAGTGCCAAGTAGCTTTTCAAAAACTTAGAGATGCATTGCTCAGTGATAGTTGCTGAGGTCACTTTGATCCTGACAAACCAGTTGTATTGAAGTTCATGCTCTCTCTTACGGAATCAGTGCAGTGCTTTCGCACAGAACTGGTAATAAAGACAGGCCTATTGGTTTCACATCAAAAGTTTTGTACAAAGCTCAGTGTAACTATTCACAAATAGAGAAAGAGGCATTGGCTACTGTGTATGGTGTCACCAAATTCCATCACTATTTGTATGGGAGAAAATTCTACTTAGTAACGGATCGCAAGCCTTTGCAGTACTTGTTTCATCCGACAAAATCGGTTCCTGTACGAAATTGCAAAGACAGGCTTCGTTGTTGTCTCAATACGAGTACGAGATTGTGTACCGTCCAACCGCTCAACATGGTAATGCGGACGAGCTTTCAATTCTTCCGAATGGCCCTGATACAGGCTTTGACGTATCTGCTGCATCTTGTTGTCACATCGATGCTCACGATTCGGAATTGCTTCAGTCTTCTCCGCTGAGCTATAAGAAATTGCACAGGCCACGGAAGCTGATCCAGATTTGAACATTTTGCTAACATAAATTGGCACATCTTGGCCTCGTTCCTTTCATAGCATACAGAATCCTGTAGTGAACCGACACTCGCTGTACAGAAAGGTGCGATTCTTGTTCAAAATGACACTGGACAGTCACGTGTGTTGATTCCCAAAGCTTTGCGCTAAGAAGTGTTGCAGTTACTTCACCAAGGACATTGGGGGAAAGTTCGTACGAAACAGTTAGCGCATAGACGTACTTGGCAGGGTGTGGACAGCCAAAAAGGACAGATGACGTCACCTTCTCAAGCATATGCGGAAAATCAGTCCGCTCCGCCACAAAATTTCTCTGCTTGGCCTAAGCCGCAATCACCATGGCAACGTGTGTGCATAGACGCGACCTTTTTGAACACTCGTTGGTTGATTGCGGTTGACTCGTACAGCAAGTTTCCGTTTGCTGTGCCAATGAACTCGACAACGTCACGTAGCACAATTCTGGTTTTGCCCTCTATTTTTTTGCCTAGAAGGTTTACCTGAAATCATAGTGTCAGTTCACGTAAAATGTGAACTGAGCGCCGTTGCCTGACACATTCTGTGGGCACAATGGCATACAGCAACTAACTAGCGCACCGTTCCATCCACAGTCAAACGGTGAAGCGGAACGTTTCGTCAGAACTTTCAAGCAGCAGACAGCCAAACTTCGCTCCACACACACCAGGGTTCAAGCATTGCAACTGTTTCTCGCCTCATATCGTTCGCACCCAAGAGATGGACCATCGCCGCCGGAATTGCTTCGCGGCCGCCGCCATCGAACACTGCTCCGCCTGCTCCATCGTCCTCAGCATCCGGCGCTGAAGAAAGGCTGCCAGTATCACTTCGGGCCGCATGATATTGTCTCTTACAGGGTTTTTAGCGGCAGCAGACGGTGGGCGCGAGGCGAGATTGTCCGTCGACTTGGTGCTTGGATGTATCTTATTTCAGGTCCAGATGGCTTGCAGGGCCGACATCTAAATCAACTTCGCCACTGTCATGAGCACAATGATCTGGTAGTGTCTCTTCCCCCCCAGATTCACGGGTCCGGAGGACAGTGCGGCGACAGCAGACGCCAGAGGGTATCATCACGACACCGCGGGACGACCCCATGGAGACATGTCCTTCACCTCCTCCGCCTCCTCTCGTCCTACCGATGGAGCTGGAACCGCCCACACCGAAACAGCGGCCGCCTTTTTCATCTGGCTCCTGGCATCAGGGGGAGGACGTACCCTTCTGGTCGTTCTCCGACGGACGTTTCCGGCAGAGCCCAGGCCAGGTGGCGGGGAGCGACCGGATGCTCGACGTACCCTGCAGCAACAGCTTCCGGTCCCGCGAGGCGCCCACCCTCCTACCTCCGCCGCCGTCGTCGCACTCCATAAACGACTCTAAGTTTCTGATAACTTTCAAAGCTAATCCCGCCAGCCATTCTCCATACAAGTTGAAGAGACGGCGATGGACAACATTATTTTCTGACTCCTCTTCCTATTTCCACATCTCTTTGCCCCACGTAAAAATTGAGAATTAATCTGCGGTCTCTCCAATTGATTCCTATCTCGTTAAGGAGGTTCATCAATTTTGTCCAGTCTTACTCTGTCGAAGACCTTCTGCCAGTCTATAAAACTTTATTCGAGAAAAGAGTCACTCACCATCGTTACGAGGTGACTTCAAATGGTTCAAATGGCTCTGAGCACTATGGGACTTAACAGCTGTGGTCATCAGTCCCCTAGAACTTAGAACTACTTAAACCTAACTAACCTAAGGACATCACACACATCCATGCCCACGGCAGGATTCGAACCTGCGACCGTAGCGGTCGCGCGGTTCCGGACTGAGCGCCTAGAACCGCTAGACCACCGCAGCCGGCTCAAAATGTCAGTTACAGTATATCATTGCTGGTAAAGTAACTTTTATTGAACGCGGCACTAGACGCCTGGGTGACAAAGATACATGACACTATAGTTCTGTAAACAACGGTCGAAACGTTCTATCAATCACTCAGTTTCTCAATGACTTTCTTTTCTTTTTTTTTTTTTTTTTCAAGACAAGTAAACTGTAATGACGTTACAGAAACTGACTTCATTTCAAACTATCACATGATCCAACGTAAAAGATCTTGTTCTCTTTCAAGGTACGAGATTAAACACAACTAAAGAAGCATGGCTCAACTGTCCACATATTATACAGTAAGTCTTAAAATTAGCACTTTATTGCCATAAAATTCTTTTACAGAAGAATTAACAATAAATTAGAATTAGCTTCAACATATTGTAAGGCACTTACATACTTAGAATGTGAAATATTCACAAATACTGCATGAAATATAACGTCTTGTCTAACGACTACAAAAATTGTAGAAAATGGATGAAACTACTTGTAGCGGCCTCTGATCCGCTTTCCATCATTTACTACACTGGGGTTCTAAGCAGAAAATATTGTGTGTCCCCACGTACACTACCCTCTGGGTACAACACTCTCCCCTGCATGGTAACAAGATGTAAATTATATAACTGACCTGTTCTCCTACAAATGCTGCAAAATAGAATTTCAAAAATTATTTTGTAAAGTAGTGAAACAGAAACACTCGGAGACGTATACAAAAAGTAGGTCTCTCCCTCAGATAAATCCATTGTTCGTGATTTGCCGGTATTATTCACTATTTGATTTAAGCTGTGGCGGCAAGTATAAAGGACAGTGACCGATGACCACGCTGTCTGGTCTCCTTCCCCAAACCAACCAACCAACCTATAAAGGACAGTCAATAGAAAACAACACAGAAAAATTTAAGTAAGCTTGAGAGAGAACAAGTTACTCTCTCACCTATTTTTCGAATACGGAAAATTATCACAGATATTGCTACAACCTGACGCACCTTGAGCGAGACTCTAGAAAGTTAACGGCCTGAGCAGACGCTGATGGACCCTAGTAGGGCGCTAAAAGCATGAGGTATTTTTATGGTTCTTGGCTTGTAAAAACAGCATATTGGGAGTTGAAAGCAATTGGCGGCGAGCCCATCACTTAGTAAATTTTCTCGAACAAGCCCACAGCCATACAGGGCAGACAGGTCAGACCCTTGTTGAGACAGGTCTGCAGCAGAACAATGCCAAGCTACTTTCCACAGCGCCAGCGGAAGTCTGGGCTGGGGGCGACGGATTGAAGGAACACATCTACACAGTGGACTCGTAACCCAGGCATTGTGTACAGAGCCACACGTAATAAAAATTCAAAATTTTTCGCGTTCGCCGATAGTGGAAGTAGACCAGTGAACCACTTCCCCAGCCGCCTC
The DNA here is from genome assembly GCF_023864275.1 of Schistocerca cancellata. NCBI lineage: Eukaryota > Metazoa > Arthropoda > Insecta > Orthoptera > Acrididae > Schistocerca > Schistocerca cancellata. The sequence goes on from NC_064628.1 coordinate 279,208,545, forward strand.
GGTTGTATAAGAAAAATCCGGCGTCTAAGAAACGTTTGGAGATAGAATCTCTATTACATCTGACAGCTAGGCCTAACGATCTCCAAGGCATAGGCGATCTAGTTAAAGACTTTTGAGATTGTATCTGTTCGCTTGTTGTCATGGGAAGTGACATGACTTCGGAGAAAATCATCCCTTCCCCCTCTGCGAAAACTTAAAAAAGCCAGTAACTGACGGTTATCTTTTTTTCAGAGACACAGGTTTCTTAACTCTTGCCCTCGTTCGAAATCAGTTTTTGCTGTCGCTTGGGAGGGGAGATTTAGCGCCTCTAGAGCCCTGTGATTGGCTCAAGATGAAGTGAAGGAGGTGTCGTTCGTGTACTTTGTGGGAAAACGGAATTCTTTTCCGAAGAGGTGCAAAGCTCTCGGGTGTGGGACTCTGGTCTGGAAGCACTTCTAGTCGAGGCTGTGGCATGTGTGGTTGGTACTCAGGACCTGTCCTGAGACTGACTTCACTTGCGAGTAGTTTAGACATGGGAGCTGATGGTGAAGTTCTTACTGTACCAACAGTGTGACTTAAAACGTCTCGGGCTGCTCGTTTGACGAGGGCACTCTTATTCATATTTGGTTTACCAGTCTTGACGTTTGTATCCTTGTGCACTCTGTCGTATAAGTGAGCCAAATTGGTCCTTGGTATGACCAGCGAATGGGTGTGCCACATGCTGAAATCTACTTTGATTTCAGGGCTCTGGTAGAGAGTAAATTGCGTGGCCTTATCGATTCACAGATGCTGCCTCCATGTCTCATCTCCGCCGCACACATCTGGCCAGCTGCAGTTTGCATTGCCACACAAAGCATGTAAGACGTCATGGTATCCTGACCTTCTTTGCTTACATATTCCGCCCTCACAAGCATATTCCACACATCAAGACGCTTCATTCGAACCCAGACTCGATAAGATAAAGTCAATGTTGTATGAATTCATGTAAACAATATGCAAGTAACTAGTAAGTGCGCACCAAGATTGAAATACTCGAGGCTGGCGTACACACACACATTCAAGATACGACGGTCGCAGGGGCTTTTAGTTCGGGAGCGGCAAACCGCATGCCGGGGGGCCAGTCCCTTCAGACGACGAGTTAACCTATCTATGTCGGCCGGCGACCGCCCATAGAGCAGACAGCATTTGCCCAAGTGAAAGGAAGAACGACCCCGTGTTCGGTATAAAAGCAAATTCCGCTACATTTTGTGGGAGTGCCCAGCCTACACATTCTTTACAAACATAGCACGCAGTTTCAGAGGTTTTCACAGGGAGACAGCAAACGCCAAACGCCGATGCTACAGATTTCCGGGTTGGTCGCCTTAAAGGAAACGTCATTTTCCCGATTTAGAAGAGCACTGCTGATTGGCAGATGATATTCCTGTCCTTGAGCTGAAGGAGTAATGGAAGAGACTGAAAGATATACCCCTTCACGTCTGGTGTGGAGAGGGGCCGTTCCGTTGTCGCTCTTGGAGCGAGAACACGTAACGAGAGCGTGTGCGCTCGTACGTGTACTCAAAGAACGAGGAACAAGTCTCTCCTCAGTACTTCACTGGGAGAGCACCTCTGTCGAGAGCGAATCGGAATGCGACTTTACATTGAGTCCTTGTGATTAAGCATTGTTCACTGTGTTGGCCACCACACTTATTGTGCGGTGTGAACAGACAGTCTTATAGTTAAACGCCTGCAAGCGAATTTTTGAGCGGCATCGCGGTGGACTGGTTATCTGACTGGTGTACCACGCCATTAGTTAGACTAGGGGCAAATAGGAGTCCTTGACTTCATCAAGACGTAAGGAGAGTTTGATTGGCGAAGGTCAATCCAGATAGAACGAGAGTTATCTTATTTGTCAGCAGCGAGTGGCTCAGACAGCAGTCATCGCAGCTTATGGTATTGTGCACTACAGTTCTTGCGAGCCCCATATTTCCTCCACAACAGTACACTTCACTGCATTTCACATGTGACAGCCTCGACCATACCTAGCAACATTCTAACGGATAATTATTCAAGTTGAGTAGACACGGCTCTCAGCCATTCTGCCAAGTCAATAACGATCTTAAACTTTGTATAGAAATTTCATTAGCGAATCCTATCCTTAAGAGGTAACTTCACATTCCAAAAAGAACTCAAAAATAACTTGTTCAGTTCATAACTAAAAGTGGCGTTGTGATTTCTCAGAATTTTTGCAAAATAAATAGTAATACACTAACTAGCACTACTCCAGTACCCAAGTATCCCACTAGTTACGTAAGCGGACGACTCCAGAAGATATTTATTGCTGAAAGTTTTTCAGGCATTTCTCTTTAGAACGTTAGGAGCGTCTGTCTGACTTCTGTAGTAGTGTGGGGGTGGAAATTACATCTTTCAGGAGCCACAGGGTAAAGGGTACATCTCAGATTAATCCGTTGTGCAGAATGACAGAGTAGCACCCACATGCTCACAAGCAAACAGGGTAACATACTGCTGCTCTGGCATTGTCAGGGCGTACAGATCTCAATCGTCACTTGCTCTCAGCTGCACCTATATAGAGAAACTTCAGTAGATATGATCAATCCAAGTCTGCTCAGCATCAGATAAATCAGATCAATTCAGATTGCATTATCCACATTTTTAGGGCCAGAGTACTTGACTCACTCCACTAGTGATACTGTCTCTGCCACCTAGGATCCTTGACCAGTGTAGTCTTGAATCACCTGTTAGTTGTTTACAGTATTCAATCAATAACTTGTTTAACATAATTTATGTCTGTTTTTAAAATAAAATAAATGTTATTAGAAAACTAAAATTATGCCAAGACAATCACTCATTTAGACAGTCCCCACTAGGGTTACATTTCGTTGTGGTGACTCTGCCAGGCTCTCGGGTTGATGGAACCTTCTGTGACCATCAGATCGTGTTGCCTAGTGTAGTCATTCAATATTACGTCCCTTGCGCAGAATTTTGAATTGATGGCACCTTCTGTGACCGTCAGATCGTAGATAGTGTTGTCTAGTGAAGTTTCTGCTTCCCATGTTTGCTGTGGTGCACTGTGCAGGAAAGATTCACGTTGCTAGGGCCTAGACATAATACTAATATTTAATAATTGTATTTCAGTATTTTCATTTTGTGGTTGTGACTTCTGTGTCACTTCATTGTTTATTTCTGATGGCGAACAGCGTTACGCTAATTTGTTAGGATTGATTAAGATTTTCTTTTGTGAACATAGATAAGCGTGCTGTTATTTGAATTAGTTGTCAGGAACCAAGATTCAGTAGGTCACGGGAGAGTAATTTAGAGTAGAATTTTTGTGGCTTAAGAATGTGTAGTGTTTAAATTCGTTTGGGTTAGAATTAGAGAGGACGCTTACAAGAAGTAAGGCACGTTCGCTATATACACTCCTGGAAATGGAAAAAAGAACACATTGACACCGGTGTGTCAGACCCACCATACTTGCTCCGGACACTGCGAGAGGGCTGTACAAGAAATGATCACACGCACGGCACAGCGGACACACCAGGAACCGCGGTGTTGGCCGTCGAATGGCGCTAGCTGCGCAGCATTTGTGCACCGCCGCCGTCAGTGTCAGCCGGTTTGCCGTGGCATACGGAGCTCCATCGCAGTCTTTAACACTGGTAGCATGCCGCGACAGCGTGGACGTGAACCGTATGTGCAGTTGACGGACTTTGAGCGAGGGCGTATAGTGGGCATGCGGGAAGCCGGGTGGACGTACCGCCGAATTGCTCAACACGTGGGGCGTGAGGTCTCCACAGTACATCGATGTTGTCGCCAGTGGTCGGCGGAAGGTGCACGTGCCCGTCGACCTGGAACCGGACCGCAGCAACGCACGGATGCACGCCAAGACCGTAGGATCCTACGCAGTGCCGTAGGGGACCGCACCGCCACTTCCCAGCAAATTAGGGACACTGTTGCTCCTGGGGTATCGGCGAGGACCATTCGCAACCGTCTCCATGAAGCTGGTCTACGGTCCCGCACACCGTTAGGCCGTCTTCCGCTCACGCCCCAACATCGTGCAGCCCGCCTCCAGTGGTGTCGCGACAGGCGTGAATGGAGGGACGAATGGAGACGTGTCGTCTTCAGCAATGAGAGTCGCTTCTGCCTTGGTGCCAATGATGGTCGTATGCGTGTTAGGCGCCGTGCAGGTGAGAGCCACAATCAGGACTGCATACGACCGAGGCACACAGGGCCAACACCCGGCATCATGGTGTGGAGAGCGATCTCCTACACTGGCCGTACACCACTGGTGATCATCGAGGGGACACTGAATAGTGCACGGTACATCCAAACCGTCATCGAACCCATCGTTCTACCATTCCTATACCGGCAAGGGAACTTGCTGTTCCAACAGGACAATGCACGTCCGCATGTATCCCGTGCCACCCAACGTGCACTAGAAGGTGTAAGTCAACTACCCTGGCCAGCAAGATCTCCGGATTTGTCCCCCATTGAGCATGTTTGGGACTGGATGAAGCGTCGTATCAAGCGGTCTGCACGTCCAGCACGAACGCTGGTCCAACTGAGGCGCCAGGTGGAAATGGCATGGTAAGCCGTTCCACAGGACTACATCCAGCATCTCTACGATCGTCTCCATGGGAGAATAGCAGCCTGCATTGCTGCGAAAGGTGGATATACACTGTACTAGTGCCGACATTGTGCATGCTCTGTTGCCTGTGTCTATGTGCCTGTGGTTCTGTCAGTGTGATCATGTGATGTATCTGACCCCAGGAATGTGTCAATAAAGTTTCCATTTCCTGGGACAATGAATTCACGGTGTTCTTATTTCAATTTCCAGGAGTGTAGTAGCGGAAGTAATTGTGGTTTGTTAACCACAGATCCACGTCAGATTGTTAGCAGTGAACAGGCAGATATTAAACGGGATTTTCAGGTGAATGTGGTTGCATACCGGACAGTTATGTTGAACATAGAACCTGCAGAGTATGATATGTCTCAGTCAGGTGACGAAAGTGAAGGGAAGACCACAGCAGATCGAAATGTAGGAACTGCTGGTACGTGAATCACCATCAGTGAGACTGGCAGACCAGAATCACCAACGAAACGTCACAGAATGATGGAATCTCGTTCATCTGGTCCTGGAGGTGTTAGCGGTGGATCTCAATTTGAGGCTCTCATGCAATTCACGCAAGAGGCAGAAAGGATCAGACAAGAAGCAGAAAGGAAGAGGCAACAGACAGAAAGGAAGAGACAAGAAGCAAAGAAAAGGAGACGGGAGGAAGAGGAGGAAAGACACAAATTAGTCATAAGAACGGTCACAGACTGTATAGATGGAATTAAGAAAGATATGGTAGGAATCCAAGAAGAGCTAGAGAATATCAAGAAAACGACAGCAGAAACGCGTGAGGTCGCGGACCAGGAGAAGCGCGATGACAAAACAGCGCGATTGGTAGCGCAAGTACCACGAAAGGACGTATCAGTGGCCAAAGAACAAATTAAACTGGTAAGAACCGAGGTGTGTCAGATAAAAAAGGCACTTGCAACTCTCCAAAAGCAAGGCAAAAAAAGTAGTTCAAGAAACGCAGGAAAAAATGAGTGAGGCTGAGAAGCGAATCGAATAGATAGAAAGCAAACAAGCCGAAATTTCTGAATTAAAGATCAGCAGAACCCAGTCGCCGCGCCATAAAAGGAGTTGACTAACAACGTTCGGCAGACACATGGGCGGGTCGCGCAATTACAAACACAATCTCGTCCGGTAGAGCGGCATCGAGAGCATCACAGAAGCGAAGAAAAGTTTTTGCGACTCTCCGAGCCGCTATATTAGGACACACCCCCTGCATATGGGCGAATGTAGTAGAATTATGCTCCTGCTGCGGCGGAACGCGTATTAGAAAATGCTCCGTCGGTAACACGCAGCCGGCCGCTGTGGATGAGCGGTTCTAGGCGCTTCAGTCTGGAACCGCGCGACCGCTAAGGTCGCAGGTTCGAATCCTTCCTCGGGCATGGATGTGTGTGTTGTGCTTAGGTTAGTTAGGTTTAAGTAGTTCTAAGTTCTAGGGGACTGCTGACCTCCCATGTTAAGTCCCATAATGCTCAGAGCCATTTGAACCTTACTTTTTTTTTTCTTTTGGTAACACGCAGCATGTCAGAGACCGAGCCGGAAAACAATTGTACGCGTCTACGGCGGTCAGAAACGTCATTACACGAATCTAACGGCACGAGGGGATACCATAACAGTGCACAAGGGTCATTGGGGCACGGATACATGGAATCACGCGCTGCAGACGAGAGGGAAAATTCGTACGGCGGTTACGTCGAACATTTCGACCACAAACTTTTCTTGACCATCCAGAATTTTCAAGTCTACAAGGAGGCAAACAATGCATTACATCCAAAGACCTGGATGGCACAGTACGATCACGTACTACCAGAATCTTGGCATAGAAGCACAAGCTCCAGTTTATCTGTGGGTTCTTATAAGGGTCGATTGCAGTGCATAAGCGTGGAGCTGCGGAGAGTTGTCGCTCTTACCAAGAATTTAAGGACGCATTCCGTAGAACATATTGGCCGCAAGACACACAGGAGATGATAAAACAGGATATCATGTTAGGAAAAGACTTACAAGCGTCAGTATTCCGCAGTGCTGTCAAATTCTTCGAATCCCCGGTCAACAAGAACCGATTCTTGGATAAACCGTACAGTTCCAATGAACTTATAAGGCACTGCTACATTAAATTACCTTTACGGTACTAGCAACAGCTCATCGGTAGATGCAGCGATTCAATCAAAGCCAAAGCTTTGGAACTCGAGTACGTGAATGAAATTCACAACCAGCGGGAAAGAAGTAGAAATAATGAACATAACTGACCAGATTCGCCAGAGAGGAATAATGATGGACAAAATGGAAGAAAACATTGATCGAATCGAAAACAAAATTCAAACTTCAATGGGAATAACCAGCCATCATGGGAAAATAGAAGAAGACGAGGAAATAATAATCATAACAATAACTACTACTACTACTACCAACGGAACGGAAACTGGAGAGAGCAGCAGAACTCGAACCAGGATCAACATGATTCTAAGGACCAACACCTAATCAATAGCAGGACATACAACGGTCGAGGTCAATGGAATGACCAACGTAGCGAATATGAGTAATTGACGCCACCTAACCCATCGCAGGGGTCACGCAGAGAAAATTGAAAGAGGAATTGACACACAGCCACCGCGGACTCAGCTCAAAACAATGCCGCAGGAACTATCGGAACGAGCGATATTAACCTGTTACAGAACGAAGATACAAGAGAACTGGAACGGGAAGAGAAGGTGAAGTATGTAAATAGACTCCATGGATGAACTGTTTTAAGTAATTTAATGTTGATATTGTGTTGCTTAGTGTAATTTTCCGTTGTATTATTTTGTTTGTTTGTCATTTCCATTAGTTTTCGGCATGAGTACTTGTTGCACGTGGTCAAATGAGTTGCGTATTTGTGACATTTTCACGCCAACATTCACTGGCAGGTGGCAGATCGAATTCAAATTATGTTGCAAGGTATATCTCAGCAACAATTGGCATTTTTTGTGGCATACCAAACCAGGCACTTTGCAATACTGAGTACACCAAACAACTGAGTACTGCTATTATTTCTTTGGACCTCACAATTGTTGTCCACTTCCACTCCCAGGAGAGCAAGGAAATTTGGCATAGTTTGACCGCAATCGAGCATCGTACTCTGTCGTAGCGTTCTCGTAGAAGATACTTCACAAGTATCACCATGATACTGAGATTGTTCCTGTTTACTTTCCGTGGTTTCTTCTACAGTGTCCAAGGGACGGATGTACGTCACCTTATGTTTTTCGTGGTGTCTAGACGGTAAATCGTGCCATAGAGCATGTGCGTCTCGATATTCGGATGTGTTTCGTATTGTGCTAGTGGGCCATGCTTTGGGCGTGTGTCGACCCAAAGACTCGTTGTGTTAGGAGTCATCGCCTGTCGTTGCGATGTAGCCTGTCTCGTGGTGGAATTTTGCCAGCGCCATGTGAACGCCGCCGGCGAAATATTAGAGTGGCGAACACCAGACACGGAAAGAGGAAGCAGAAACGAAATGATGGACCGTGGATGAGACTTATTTTAGATAAATATATGTATCTGTGTAATGCAGTATGCTTGTGTTTCATTTCAGCAACAGCGATCCTGACAGATGAGAGAGGAGGCATCGTTGTACTATGTAAAATTACATGTACATAATCATAAATGCCTCTACAAAGAATTCAGGCAAATCATCAGCATCTGAGTAAGTAGACGCACTTCTTGAAAACTTCAGTGCCAGCAGACAACACTGCCAGACATCGAAAAATAAAAGAGGAGTGTCCATGGAATAAATGCATGAAATTTCCCTTCGGTAGTATTAGCAAAGGCAAAGGATAGTACAATAATTTTGTAGTGTTGCGAGAAGTCAGCACGTATGTCTGTCCTTAGTAATATTACAAATAAACTTGTCTAGCTTGAAGGGGGAAACCAGGCGGCGCTATGGTTGGCCTGCTAGATGGCACTGCCATAGGTCAAACAGGTATCAACTGCGTTTTTTTAAAATAGGGAGCCCCATTTTTAATTACATATTCGTGTAGTACGTAAAGAAATATGAATGCTTTAGTTGGACCACCTTATTCGCTTTGTGATAGGTGGCGCTGTAGCAGTCACAAACATATGGCTCACAATTTTAGACGAACAGTTGGTAACAGGTAGGTTTTTTAAATTAAAATACAGAACGTAGGTACGTTTGAACATTTTATTTCGGTTGTTCCAGTGTGATACATGTACCTTCGTGAACTTATCATTTCTGAGAATGCAGGCTGTTACAGTGTGATTACCTGTAAATACTACATTAATGCAATAAACGCTCAAAATGATGTCCGTCAATCTCAATGCATTTGGCAATACGTTGTAACGATATTCCTCTCAACAGCGAGTAGTTCGCCTTCCTTAATGTTCGCACATGCATTGACAATGCGCTGACGCATGTTGTCAGGCGTTGTTCGTGGATCACGATAGCAAGTATCCTTCAACTTTCCCCACAGAAAGAAATCCGGGGACGTCAGATCCGGTGAATGTGCGGGCCATGGTATGGTGCTTCGACAACCAATCCACCTGTCATGAAATATGCTATTCAATACCGCTTCAACCGCATGCGAGCTACGTTGCACCATTTAGATGGCCATCGATAAAATGGGGGCCAATTATCCTTCCTCCCATAATGCAGCACCATACATTAACCCGCCAAGGTCGCTGATGTTCCACTTGTCGCAGCCATCGTGAATTTTCCGTTTCCTAATAGTGCATATTACGCTGGTTTACGTTGCCGCTGTTGGTGAATGTCGCTTTGTCGCTAAATAGAACGCCTGCAAAAAATCTGTCATCGTCCCGTAATTTCTCTTGTGCCCAGTTGCAGAACTGTACACGACGTTCAAAGTCGTCGCCATGCAATTCCTGGTGCATCGAAATATGGTACGGGTGCAATCGATGCTTATGTAACATTCTCAACACCGACGTTTTTGAGATTCCCGATTCTCGCACAATTTATCTGCCTCTGATGTGCGGATTAGCCGCGACAGCAGCTAAACATTTGTTGCAGGTCGTGGTTGACATTTCACATGTTGCTGAACACTTTCTGTTTCCTTAAATAACGTAACTATCCGGCGAACGGTCCGGACACATGGATGATGTCGTCCAGGATACCGAGCAGCATACATAGCACACGCCTGTCGGGCATTTTGATCACAATAGGCATACATCAACACGATATCGACCTTTTCCGCAGTTGGTAAACGGTCCATTTTAACGCGGGTAATGTATCACGAAGCAAATACCGTTCGCACTGGCGAAATGTTACGTGATACCACGTACTTACACGTTTGTGACTATTACAGTGCAATCTATCACAAAGTGAAAAAAGCGGTCCAACTAAAACATTCTTATTTATTTACATACTACACGAATATGTAATAACAATGGGGGTTCCTATTTTAAAAAAAAAACAGTTGATATCCGTTTGACCTATGGCAGCGCTAACTAGCGGGCCAACCATAGCTCCATCTGGTTTCCCCCTTCAAGCTAGACGAGTTTCGTTCCTTGTAGTTTTTTTCGTTTGGTTCTTACTTCGTGAGATATTTGGCCCGGTCACTATCAATGGACCACCCTGCATATATAACTAAAAATATTTATTCATCATTGTTTTCTTTTCTGTAAATTGATTATATCAATGTAATGACATTTGTGAGAGAATATGGCACTTGACCACACTTGAGGATAGTGCAGTTTCTGGAACCAACATGGCAGACTCGACATCACGGCCCACGCCAGCCAGCGAAAGGCGAGTGGAGTGGGCTGCCGTAATGAGCCCAGGTGCGGGGGACTGCCCGCTGCGACTGGCCACTGCTAACTGACGTCCCTACGTCACGCAGCCCGCTCGCCTACCAGTGGAGGCGGCACTTCTCAAGCCAGCGCAGATTGTGGGATGCCACCTCGTGCAGGCAACAATCCCTAGTGGCCAACGACCCGCCAGGAGCTAATCGAGAGACAAGAAAGTCACGTGGCACCACAGTCTGCGCGTGCGCCGGGCCTAACCGAGGCAGCAGGGCGTAGGGTGCTAAGAGTGACGTGTCCTGTCGACAACAGGCGAGCTAATCCCATGTCCTACGCCGGCACTGGCGTTCTGATGCAGAGGTGAACAGGAAGAGCAGGACTGTCCCATGTCCCGCTACCGTTGAATGGATTCCTACGCCAGGGGGCGGGTTGCACATCAAATACAACACTGTCACGTCAGTTCCTGACTGCTGTTTGCAGCCTGAACAGGATGAGACCAAGGATCCTGCTGTGGTCCGTAAGCTGCCCAAGACGCCGGTTGCTGCGCAGATACCAGATGCTCTAAGACGAGAGGGAACGCCAGAGACGTCTGCCACCACTTCTGCCACATCATGCACTATGCACTCAGTGAGAGCTATTGCTCTTTGAACTTAGTCGCTATAGCCATTTAACAGTTTCTATAATCCGTTCATAATAAGAATAAAGCTGATGTAAACAAACACAAACGCGATGATTGGTCAGCCGCCCGGGATGGCCGAGCGGTTTAGGCGCTACAGTCTGGAATCGCGTGACCGTTACGGTCACAGGTTCGAATCATGCCTCGGGCATGGATATGTGTGATGTCCTTAGGTTAGTTAGGTTTAATTAGTTCTAGGTTCTAGGCGACTGATGACCTCAGAAGTTAAGTCGCATAGTGCACAGAGCCATTTGAACCAACCAAACCTAACTAACCTAATGACTTCACACACATCCATGCCCGAGGCAGGATTCGAACCTGCGACCTAGAACCGCTCGACCACACCGGCCGGCGTTCTCATATCGACAAGCTACAATCAAACTAACGTTCAACGCATCGTACACGAGACCGAAGGCCCACGAGACTGAACGGTTTCTTCGAGACATCATGCACATAGAACCGCAAGAACTGATAGGCATTCATTTGTCTACTGTATCCAGCACAGTGTACCTCAAACTGATTGACGAAGCGACCTGCGACAGACTACTCCAACGATCTGCAAACGGCTTTCGATTCTGTCACGCAGATGGTAATGTAAGCGTCGTAGGAGTTAAACATCCTGGTCTGGGGGTGAGTACCGTGCGCATCTATGAAGTACCGTTCGAAGTTCCTGCCAACCTTGTCGTTGATGCGCTGCGGCCATACGGCACTGTTCTGAGGCACACAGAGGAGAAATGGAACACATTCGAAACGTACCCTGTCCTTAACGGGGCACGACAAGTGCGCATAGAAATTAAGAAGCACGTCCCATCGTATGTTTTCGTTGGTGGCTGCCACGCAATTGTTGTATGTTTTCGTTGGTGGCTGCCACGCAATTGTTATACAGGGTGAGTCACCTAACATTACCCCTGGACATATTTCGTAAACCACATTAAATACTGACGAATCGATTCCACAGACCGAACGTGAGGAGAGGGGCTAGTGTAATTGGTTAATACAAACCATACAAAAATGCACGGAAGTATGTTTTTAACACAAACCTACGTTTTTTTTAAATGGAACCCCGTTAGTTTTGTTAGCACATCTAAACATATAAACAAATACGTAATCAGTGCCGTTTGTTGCATTGTAAAATGTTAATTACATCCGGAGATATTGTAACCCAAATTTGACGCTTGAGTACCACTCCTTCGCTGTTCGATCGTGTGTATCGGAGAGCACCGAATTACGTAGGGATCCAAAGGGAACGGTGATGGACCTTAGGTACAGAAGGGACTGGAACAGCACATTACGTCCACATGCTAACACCTTTTTATTGGTCTTTTTCACTGACGCACATTACCATGAGGCGTGAGGTACACGTACACACGTGGTTTCCGTTTTCAATTACGGAGTGGAATAGAGTGTGTCCCGACATGTCAGGCCAATAGATGTTCAATTGGTGGCCATCATTTGCTGCACACAATTGTAATCTCTGGCGTAATGAATGCTGTACACGCCGCAGTACATCTGGTGTAATGTCGCCGCAGGCTGCCACAATACGTTGTTTCATATCCTCTGCGGTTGTAGGCACATCACGGTACACATTATCCTTTAACGTACCCCACAGAAAGAAGTCCAGAGGTGTAAGATCAGGAGAACGGGATGGCCAATTTATGCGTTCTCCACGTCCTATGAAACGCCCGTCGAACATCCTATCAAGGGTCAGCCTAGTGTTAATTGCGGAATGTGCAGGTGCACCTTCATGCTGATACTACATACGTCGACGCGTTTCCAGTGGGACATTTTCGAGCAACGTTGGCAGATCATTCTGTAGAAACGCGATGTATGTTGCAGCTGTTTGGGCCCCTTCAATGAAGTGAGGACAATGTTTCAAGCGTCAACTTTAGGTTACAATATCTCCGGATGTAATTAACATTTTACAATGCAACAAACGGCACTGATTACGTATTTGTTTATATGTTCAGATGTGCTAACAAAACTAACGTGGTTCCATTTAAAAAACGTAGGTTTGTGTTAAAAAACATACTTCCGTGCATTTTTGTATGGTTTGTATTAAACAATTACACTAGCCCCTCTCCTCACGTTCGGTCTGTGGAATCGGTTCGTCAGTATTTGATGTGGTTTACGAAATATATCCAGCGGTAACGTTAGGTAACTCACCCTGTATATGATGGCCAACCGAGGACCTGCTCGGGCTCCGGTCAGGAGGGCCATGTTAGAACTGAGTGTCTGCAGCGACGCCTCGTTCAGGTGCCCCGCAATGAACTTCCCCAACGATTCACGATGACCTCTCTCCCGCTAACGTATGTGGAGGCGGCGCGACACGATGTGATGGATGATCAAAACCTGCTACCTCCTCTAGCCGCTGCGACCTCCGAAGGAGAGTCAGCGCCGTCGACGACGCCGCAGCCAAACGGTGCAGAGGTTCCTAGAGCCTCTGCCCACCGCAGCGTCGTGGGCACCCAGCCACCGTCACTGTCGAGATCGGACACAGGGATTCCTGGTGACCGAGACCGTGTCGAGCCCCGCCCTCCAGTGGATGTCGAATCTCGGACCCACAAGCAAAAATCACCCAAGCGACACAAGAAGAGGAGATTGTCAGTTGAAGAACGGGACAGGGATGTGAAGCCGGCGGAAGACATCGACTTCGTTGACTCGTCCACAGTTGCCACGGACTCCAGTGGCATCATTCAGCAGAAGGCGCCTGAAGATAAGGAACACTCTCCTACATCTGGTGGCCCAGAAAAACTGCGTCGACTCCCAAAATGTGGGCTCCTGTGAAAGAGACCAGCCACCACTGACATCACAGTCCTCTCTTGGTGATTGGGCAGACGACATGGAGGCCAATGATGCACAGCAAACATCGATATCGCCACCAGAGCCCATGGCTGACATTGAGCCCGGAGGGCTCTGCCAGTCAGGGGATCATACGGCACAGTAATGCACAGAATGCGGCTGGATGGTTGTGTGGCGTGCGAGATCACTGTGGGCTTGCACCAGCACACTGCCTCCGCCACTTGATATGTCTCAGGCATACCGTGTGGGAACAGTCAGTGTCAATGGTGTCCACTCCACTGTCAAGGCCCGCACGTTACACGACATGATCAGAGCGGCAGATTTGGACATTGCCCTTCTCCAGGAGGTCCGTGCCGAGCTCCGTTTAGAACTATATGGCTACACCACCTACAGCCTACCCGAGATGGCATAGTGGCATAGATGCGACGGACGTGACGTACTTGCCGAACGGGCGAGGCATCGCTCTCACACTTGGCGCAGTCCACCTCATTAACGTCTGCGCTCCCTCCTGTAATTCGCACCTTGGTGACCGGCATGTCTTCTATTCGGAGGAGGTAGCCCCACTTTTGCTAGGAAATATAGACCATTACGTAGTGGTCGGCGATTTTAACAGTGTTCTGCGGCCCGAGGACCAGATACCGCATTATGTCCCATGCCCGGCTCTACAAGCATTGATACGTGACCTCGCGCTCCACGACACATGGCTCTTACATCATGGGAACCAGCGTGGAAATACGCACTTTACCAGCCATTCTGCCAGTCGTCTGGACCGGATATACGTCTCGCGTGCCCTCCGCAACAACCCGTGATGCAGAACTCTGGCCGACGGCCTTCACGGATCATCTCGCGTATATCTGCACTATCACCTTACCCTGACAACTCACAAGACGCAGCAGAAGCCCGTGGACGCTGAACGTCTCCCTCCTTCGCGAGGAGGCGTGTCGGCTAGCAGTTACTGACACGTGGCGTCTATGTATCAGGCGCCTACCCATGTATGCTTCCACGTTGCTGTGGTGGCTGGGATATGTCAAACCTGCACTACGAAAGACCCTGATGGCCTACGGGTGTGACAGATCGAACTGGCAAAGGACAACATCGGAATTTTACTATACAGTGTTATGTGAGCTGGCGACGCAACCGCCGTCTCCCGACCGTTAGATGTCCGTACAACGCGTCAAAGCTCGTCTACTTCGCATCAGGGCAGAGCAACTAGAAGGTGTCCGCATCCGTGGGCGAGTGCAAGACTGTATACCCAACGAAATGGCATCAGTCTATCACATTCTGCGCGAGAGGCGCCACCGCAAACGTCAGCTCATAACGGCGGTAAACACGGAGGAGGGCGGCCGCGCAGTGACGCAAACGGATATAGCGCACACGTTCGCCCGACACTATGGGACCTTGTACATGGAAGATCCACGAAACGTACGTGTTTATGACGAGCTGCTGCACGATTTTCCCGCCCCTAGGGACGTGGCACCCGATGATAGTCTGCTGTTGCCTATTACAGCCGACGAGCTGACATCGGTCTTGGCACGTGGAGCACCGAACAAGTCGCCTGGACCGGACGGTTTACCCCTGGAATTCTACCGCACTTTTTACGACCTTATGAGCGACAAGTGGCTCCAAATGTTTCAAGATCTGATCCGCTCTGATTTCACTGTCCACAGAGAATTCACAGACGGCATCTTGATCCCAGTACCGAAACCGAATGGTGGTTGTAGGAGGCAGGACTTTTGCCCACTCACACTCCTTAACAACGACTACAAGATCTTCGCCCACATCCTCCGCGCCCGTCTCCACGTCGCTATCGGGCGAGCCATCCACACCGATCAGACATGTTTAGGCGGTGTCAGCAACATTCAAACGGCGTTAGGAGCATACCGTAACGTAATTGCTTTGACGGCGGCCTGAAAAATACGAGGTGCCCTTGTCGCCGTTGATTTTGACCACGCATTCGACCGCGTCGACCACGGCTTCTTATGCGCCGTTTTGCAACACATGGGCCTCTCTCCAGAGTCTGCACAGGTAGTCCTTCGACTGGTCCACGGAGCGCGCTCCCGCATGATGGTTAACGGTTATCAGTCTGGTCACATTGTTGTTGGACGGTCAGAGCGACAAGGGTGCCCCCTGTCGGGTATATTATTTGCTGCAGCTTTACATGGTCTACGGCAGCGATTAACAGGCATTTCCATGCGGGACGTGACCTTTAGTTGTGGTGCATTCGCCGATGACGTCGTGTTCTTGGCCAGATCAGAGAATGAAATTCATATGGCACTACAATGGCATCACCAGTTCGGGGCGGTCGCTGGGAGCGTCATCAACGTGAAGAAGACAAAATACATGGATGTCGGAGGGGGGCTTTCCCACGCAACGGCGGTGCCCTTCGACAAGGTGCCCGTACTTAAGTGTTTAGGAGTGGAATTCTATAGCAATGTTCTCCGCACGCCGGCGGCAACATACCGACGGCTCCTACACCAGACACGCGCTCTGCTGCAGGACAACAAATTGTGTCGCTTGGATATGCTCCTCAGAACACGTTATGTCAACACCTATCTTGTCTCAAATTGAACTATTTTGCACATGTCCTTCCCTTGACAGCTACGATGGCCAACAGATTTCAAGTAGCATATGGACATTTCGTAAGCACCGGCCTTGTTTTTAAGCACCGGCGATACGCCACCCTGACACTGCCGCATCGGGCGGGCGGTATCGGTTTAATTCATGTATATAACCGCGCGCGATCGCTTTATCTCAACACTATGCGTCGCACGTGGACCTCTGCCCACGCCACTCTGCCGGGCACCCTGATAGCGGAAGTGGCACCACACTCTCTGCATCCCCCGGTTTCTGCAGGACACATTTCACCGGCACTCGCCCACATCAGAGAGTTCTTGATTGACTTCAGATACTTACGGTCAGAACTTCCAACGACACGGATGCCCAGCTCGAAAGACTATTATCGCCTCTATCAACAGCAGCAACCTATAAATACGGTCGCCCACAGACATCCTGAAGTAGCCTGTAAGACGGCGTGGCGAGCTATACACACGCCTTTTCTGCCTACGACGGCGCGTTCGTTGTGGTACGTGGTTGTGAATGGGAAGTTCGCTACTCGTCAGAGGCTACATTCCATTCGTCTGACAGACGACCCCTTGTGGCCGACACGCTCAGTCGTTGACTCGGATGCACACCGTCTGACTTGTGCTGCGACCAGCGAGTGCTGGCTACTGACCGAGCGCATGCTGGCATTACTCTTGCGGCGATTGCCGGAGTCTATCTCCCCTGATGATATATTGCGCCCCGACGGCGTATACTTTCCATCAACCAGGAAGAACGCCGTTAACTGGCTAAAAGGCATGGCCCTTTACTACATTTTGCGATGCTCCCAAAGGCACACTCGACTTTTGGTCCGTATTGATGACGACACCCCAAATACAGAACCCGTTTCGCAAATTATTTAGGTTCATTATTTACGGATCCTCCTGCTCACTGGGGCGTTTCGGGTATGAGACGCTGAAAATGAAGAAGAATCCTCGAGCAAATTGATCCTCTACGAACGGAATAGGGGGGGGGGGGGGGGGGGGGAACCCCTCCCAACAGACGAGAAGACGACTCGGACGCTCGACTACGGCGGTTGTAGGATATTTTTTTGTAATGAAACAAAAATAAATCCATAAATACGACAAAAAAATTCAAAAATGTTATAAAAAATTAAAGAAATAAATAAATAAACCAACATAGACCAACCCACTACATCCTCGCCCTGATCCTTTGATCCTCGGACACGTTGCTTGGGCGTGGCGGCGGGATGGCCAGGCTTCGGGTGTCGACCCCTGCCCTACCCGTCGTCTTGCTCCTGCAGCGGGTCCTTAAAAAAAACGTTAAAAATATCTCCCCGGTACTATTTTTTCTCTTCAATTTGAAATACTTACATCTCGTAATTAGAATACTCATCATACCTTTTTACGAATAAGACGCGTCTTCTTGTTTCTAATAACATATTGGACGGGAAATTCCTCTTCCCATTTCAAGTACAAATTCTTAATTATCGATGTATTATGAAAGATTGTTCATTAAAGTTGTTTAAATTTTTAAAAAAACATAACAATATAATTTTTAAGGCAAAAATGAAAAACCAAATCCTCTTTATTTGGACTATGTCCATCGTTTTGTAGCACAGAGGTAGATAAGTATCGTAGAAACATGAAAAACATTTCACAGCATCCACATACAAACGCTGCATTTTTACATTTGCTACTGTACCATTATAATATGAACCCAACAGCACTGATCTGGAGCCAACCTGCGGGATTTGACCCGAGAAGTAACAAGACTGTTAAAGCTGTCAGACGTACTGGAACTAACGCACGCAGCTTTTTCACACGTCACTGCCGAACTCTGGCGGGATATAGAACGCCTCGTCATTAACGAAGAGAAAATGGTATGCTTGCTTGGCTTCGTGGATTCTGTTGTTGATAGGCCCGTTATCAACGTAGCAGGTGACACTTCCAGGACTGAAATGTATTTCTCGGAGTCGGGTAAGGAAGGAGTTAAGAGATTACCAGACGACTGACTGTAAGCAATACCGTCAGTGGTTTCAATATTTAACTATAAAGTGAAATCCTTCAATACTCTCTTGTGTTACACACAACTTATGCAGAAAAATTACCCTTTGGTTACATCATGAACTTTCATCATTCTTGTTTTTAATTACATAGTACGGAAGCTTAAAACGATAACGTGTTGCGGTTTTAGTCTAGTCGCGTAAGAAGCGTATTGTGGGATATTTGCTGTGTACTATTTCATTCTGTTTAAAAATTAAATGACATTCGAAGTTGTGTTGCTCCTTTGCTCGTCTCTTTTTACGTGTGATCTGCAGCTGGCCACGTCACTGCAGACTAGCTGAACCTGCTGACCGGCGAGTGCTGTCCAAGATAAATGCGCCGGTACGGCTGTTGTCCCGTATTATCGCGAAGTCGATATGTGGGTAAGGCACAGCACAAAACGTACCCTTATTATCGTACTTGACAATACCCGAGACAGTTTGGCTGCAGTCCCACGTGAAACGGAAACCTATTGAGGTTCCACCGAACGCGGAAGAATACATAGTGCAATGTTTACATCAGGTTTATTCTTATGACGAACGGATTATAATAACCTAGTTTCACTCTGACTGAATTTTACGTAAGCAAACTTTTACTATAACACTTTCCAATAGTTAAGAAAACTTTTTATTATTTACACAAAAACAATTTAAATGGTGCCTCTTTATATTAACTTGGCACTTCATAAGTCTGTAAAACAGGATACTGGGGTTAATCAAACACCAGGAAGGAACCCTATATAGTTGTATGATTAGGATGAAATAACAGGTTGAACCAGTTTCTTTAAAGTTTAAGAATGATTACTAAAACACAGTTTAAATTAATGGTTCACGCTGTACAAAAGTAAAAATACAAAAATAATATCTGGTGGCTGTAGGCTTGGGCGTGGCAAACAATTATGACGGCTACACTACCTACAGTACGACCTGCAAGTATTTTGCTTTATGAGCTCAGTTTCTCTTCTTGGCGTCGTTCAATTGACATACAGTAGCTCAACAACTCGCAGCTATGTTGTAAGCCGTTTGCTGTCTTTTTCCGAGGCATTTTTGTGCAAATTTGCAGGTAAAGCTACTCCTGCTCCACAAAGGTGTTGCCTCAATCACTGCTGCCTACAGACTGTGACCCTTGCTCTAGGTAGCACGCCATTTCGCCCTCGCCACCTTTTCCACTCTCCGGAGTCACTTTCATTTCAAACAAAAGCACACTGATTTTTACATAACACCTATTTCGTGCATTGTTCCAAAGAGTGACCATTTCTTAAATTGTCAAATTTCCTCAACAAATATTTTTGAATACAAAATGTCATCAGAAAATTACTTAACGCAACATTTTTCATAGTATTTTACATACATTACTCACATACAAAGCAAAGAACTTCAAACTCCAGTATAGCACCTTTACTTTACATCTACAGAAAATACAATACCTATATGCGAAAATTTTAAAGCAAAAACATTATAAAAATTAAAATGAACCATAAACAATGTTATGACTATCAAGGTGGACTTCTTCACGTCAAGCATATTGGCGGAGCGACTCAGTTCAACGGGGTACTCCAAATTTTGGAGCGAAAGCAGTGGACCTTCCCAGACCTGTCGGCAGTCAATGTCTTGTCCTTGGATGTCCGAACATACCGCCAAAAATGTTGTGTTCAGGTATTCTCTGGCGTGACAGTGGTGGCAAGGTGCCTTCTACTCAGGGCTGGGTGACATGTCGGCTCTCCCAACAAAAGCACGAACTAGACCACAGCCTTATTTCTGAGAAAATTGTCCGGCTCCTGGGGGACCTTTGTACTTCCTGTTGAGATTCACTGACCGCTTCCTGGCAACAAAGAGGACCCAGAGACCATAGTGGAAAAACACCATCAAATGAGAAAAATGCGGTTATTCTCCTGTCAGATTTACCCAGTATATTCTAAATAAAATTACCATCGAAATGGTGGCAAAAATAAATCGGTATCGTGTTGTGATATGCGGCAAGTTCATAGCTAGATTACGAAATAAAGTGTTAAAATATTTATTTCATACCAAAACAGCAGCCTAGAGGGGAAAAGCTTCCTTCGAGATATATAAAATATCAAGATTAATTCGTTACATATAATTTTTATTCAGGCCCACTACATTTTTTGACAGCATAACAAATGATTATTATTCACTGAAACAACCTGTAACAAAAAAACTTTACCAAATATTTCCAATGGCGTGACATGTACTCTTGTTAGGAGCCGTTTTATTACTGCTTGAGAATGAATATTAAATTTGAAATATACGGCGTCATATTACTCCTTCTGTATCAACAAGTTACTTATTTTTTGCAAGACGGAACTTTCTGTGTTTAAGCTTTATGTACCTCAGCAACCATTAAAGTTACGAATTTGTGAATTAAATGATAATTTACTTTTATTATTTGAAAGTGTTGTCACGGTTTTGTTACAGTTAAATAAGGAAGTGTAAGTAATGAAAAGGATTACGACCGAAGGCGCCCTCGCACAGCAGCGCGCCACTGGGAAAACTAAATATCTCCCCAAGTGCATCTGCGTCCCAGCCTCTCAACTAGTGATTATTATTAGTACACTACACAGTGAAGACTTTCAGAAAAGGAAATGCAGCATCAACTTGGACTGCACTTTCGTCAGCATTGTGGCATGGGCATCCCAGAAATTAACAACTGTTCTTACCCAAAAAGTAAAATTATTTCTGCGTACATATCCTCACCCCCTCCATGGTTGTTAATCTACATGGTCATACCTGCGGTTAAATGTTCTGGTAGGGATTCATGCTGACCTAAACAGCAGCTATTGCGGAGTCTGGAAATTTCTCAACATAGTTTCAACCTCTGGATTCACAATTATTCAGAGCATTTTGTGCAGGTTCCTGAAAGTGGATTACGGGTCTAAAACGAGCTCAGGCGGTATGTCGCTTTAGCTATCGATGTTTGAGCGCAGTGCAGGTCACGAAACGGATTTCCGAGTGACTGAGGCTTCGCACCGGTTTTGTCGAAGCCTCCGATTTCCCCTGGTCTCACCGAAAGCACGAGAAGTTCAAATAGGTGGATCGATCTCATTGCTTACTGTTTCCGTTCGAAGTTTCTGATGCATTTGAATACACAAATCAGAAATTGTCGTGTTTGTGTTACAGGGACTACAATAATAGAGAAGAAGAAAATAGTTTAACAACAACTCCTTCAATGACTGTATATGCATAAAACACCTAAATTTATTATAATGAGTTATGTACAAAACTGGTTTTGTATTGTATAAGATATGTGCTGATTACGTTTTCTAAGAGGCTGGAACTGCTAGAAGAGCAAAGAATGGTTTGTACATCGTGACTCAGTTAGAAGCAACAAGGGTACTGTTAATTTTGACATCTAAATTAGGAGAAATTCTTTTCATCTCATTGCGTGTTTCTTTCCGTTACCTTCTGTATTAATTTATAGCAGTTCTTCCTGTATAGTCCCCAAGTTTCATCGAGCTGTGTTAATTGACAGTGACACATCATGGGAATGTTGCTTTCTTTCGTAAGTTTCGAACAACAGTATACTCGTATTTAACACGCTAACTCGTTTCTAAAGTAATCAGAATCCTGGAGTTGTTTTGTATTGGGAGCTCGGTTCTTTAAAGTATTGGGCGTTGACCGGTATAGTATATTTGATACCGTCAGGTGCCTGAAGGCAATGCTCACATATACAGCGTTCCTATGTATGTAATTCACGAATTGTGTTGTCTGCAGTTGAGGACTGAGCCCTCCAGTGTGGGCATACAAATGTTGATCGGCGCTCCACTAAAGTGTATTCGTTCAGCTTTTCGTAGCGTTTTGATAATTATGCGCAGGTCTGATACAAGTACTTCTTCGAAATGGAGATTCGCCTAAGTAGATTAAAATCTTCATCAGAGGCGATACATACTTATCATACTTACCACGAATCGGGTATTCGCTAAACGAGGAAGGACACTAATAATATTGCAGTTTTGTTGAGGCATTTCCTCTTCAAAGTCTGCGTTGGCTTATTTCGTATCTTTGAAGTGTCTGTAGCGTGATCCCGCGCACAAAGACAAAAGTAACCCCGTATCGCGCTACTACTGCTCCGCGTCGGGTTTATCCGGCGCCACATCAAAGCGGAGTAATGGAACCTGTAATTATCAGGAGCTCGCCTCTCCCTCGAAAACGATGGCTCCGCGTCTCTCTTCGGAGCAAGAGATGCCGCCACCTTGTTTGTGGCACTCCGCCAAAGACAACACAGCCCCACTAAGGTGGCATGCCGCACAAAGAAATCACACACGCTCGCTGCGGACCGCTACTCAAATTAGAAGTTGTTGTCAGACGTTCTGAGTGGGCAAAATGTGTGCATGCCCCGTCTGAGAGCTTCGAGGACTGTGGTATGTTGCTGTCACTGCCGACCGTAGATTCTGGTTCGCTCTACAGGGTGAAAAGTATTTAAACCGACAAACTCTGGGAGGTTGTAGGGAACATCAAACAAATATTTTTCTCTAATGTCATTTTTACCTATGAGGATTGTTTAAACCGGTGGAGGCCGTATTACACTCTTCCGTTGTTAGAGGCCGTATTAAGATCTTCAGGTGTTAGAAGGCGTATTACGCTCTTCAGTTGTAGGCAACTGCTGTCCACCAGCGTAGTAGTGCATTGTCTCTGTTCACTAATGGAGCAATACACCTGGAGTGAATACACTGATATGGTTAATGCGTACTACGTAGCGCACCACAACGGACGAGCTGCACAGCGGGTATATCAACAACAATATCCTAATCGCCGTATCCCGCATCATACGACCTTTACTGCTGTGCACCAAGGTCTGCGTGAGACCGGGTCATTTAGCAGATTACCTGGACAGGGACGCCGTCGCACGGTAAGAACGCTGCAATTTGAGGAAGCTGTCTTGCAGCATGTGGAGTGGGATCCTTCAATCAGCACTTGTGCAATTGCACGTAACATGTAGACGAATCAGACGACTGTAAGAACAGTCCTTCGAGAGCAATTGTTACGACCATTTCACTTACAGCGTGTCCACAACTTGGAACCAGTTGATTATCCATGCACAGCATTGGCAGAATTGCCTGAAGACGTCTCGCTCCCTACAAGACAAAGCATGTGGTTCCAACATGATGGGGCGCCGGCACATTTCAGTCGTCGTGTGCGTCGATTCCTGCACCGACGGTTCCGAGCAGCATGGATTGGCAGAGGTGGTCCTGTACCATGGCCTGCTCGATCCGCAGATAGGTCCCGTCTGGACTTTTTTGTGTGGGGAGAGATGCGCAACCTTGTTTACGCAACTCCTGGGGCATCAGAAGAGGATCTGGTTGCCCGGATAGTAGCAGCAGTAGGAACAATTCAGGACACTCCTGGGGTTTTTGCCCATGTGAGACAAACATGATCCGACGGTGTAACCTTTGTTTGCGTGTCAATGGAGGCATTTTTGAAAATCTACTGTAATTGAAATTGGGTTGTGTTAATGTGTTGTTTCTTGGTCATAAAATATGGAAAAGTGTTTCTTGGTTTAGTTAATCTGCCGCCAGAGAAATCTTCCTCTACCGGTTTAAATACTCCTCATAGGAAAAAATGACATTAGGGAAAAATATTTGTTTTGATGTCCCCTACAACCTCCCAGAGTTTGTCGGCTTAAATACTTTTCACCCTGTATAGACGAGGTAGCAGTCACTGTTCACGAAATTAGAATCAAATGCAAATGTGCATCCCTGAAGACAAAAGTACAAGGCGCACCAAAAATGTAATTTTCACCGCAGTAACATAATCTTCAATATTAACTACCTGTAATAAGAAGTAATGTACTGTCTTAGTTCTGTTTGCATGTTGCAGATGAATGGAGTCAATTCCAGTAGTAGTAGAAAAAGAAAAAGCGCGTAGTGTGAAGAAGTATACGGAAACCTTGTGGATGTAAATCATTGCATGAGTGGGTCTGGAATGAAAGATGAAGACATCGAACACATATGAGTCGATTACCATCGTTCACTACAAAAGTCTGCTCGGAGGCTCTCATTGGAACAGCGATTTAACGTGTAACAACAACATAAATCTTACTGCGAGGAATGCAGACGCAAAATGTGATCTACTGGAGGACTGCTAAATATCACTCTATACTAAATACGTATAGTTGTGCCGAACCACGTATAGATGACGGAGCGCAAGCAATGTGTACAGAATTTGTGTACGCTGAGATTCGTTGAATACGGTCCAGGATCTACCAGTACATTGAATAGAATTATTCGTTAATGTAAATGTATTTGGACGTCTTTCAAGTTATTTCTCCGCTGTCGATCGGTAATTTCCCTAAAAGAGTTGATTTGCATTTCATATGTTCAGAGTGTTCTAGCGTTAACGCGTTAGAAAATCAGTATGTAATGGATACACAATTAAAGTCAACAGCTCATAGGTCTTGACAAAACATATGGAAGTTGTAGTCTCCCAAGGCAATATTGTTAAATCATATTACAATACCCTCAGTGGCACTGTAGCGAGAAGGAAGTACTTCTTTGGGCGGTGTCACTAACCTGGTGTCTTGCTGTAAGTCTCTCGTTGCACAGTAGTAGTGCTCAGTCGCCAGGTTCCATGTAGGTGGTGACCCTGCTGAATTGGAGTGTTCAGGGATGCCACTCCTTAATTCTTTGTACTATACTTATTTTAATACAGAAATTTCTTTGTCACACAAGTCACAGAATCAGCATTTTCAATATGGCGGCTCGGGGCTACGCCGTTATATTCGACCCTTTACCACATTAACACAGTTTTCTGACTTTACATAATGATAGACACTGCCCCCCCCCCCCGCCCCCATGAACCATGGACCTTGACGTTGGTGGGGAGGCTTGCGTGCCTCAGCGATACAGATACCCGTACCGCAGGTGCAACCACAACGGAGGGGTATCTGTTGAGAGGCCAGACAAACGTGTGGTTCCTGAAGAGGGGCAGCAGCCTTTTCAGTAGTTGCAGGGGCAATGGTCTGGATGATTGACTGATCTGGCCTTGTAACACTAACCAAAACGGCCTTGCTGTGCTGGTACTGCGAACGGCTGAAAGCAAGGGAAAACTACGTCCGTAATTTTTCCCGAGGGCATGCAGCTTTACTGTATGGTTAAATGATGATGGCGTCCTCTTGGGTAAAACATTCCAGAGGTAAAATAGTCGCCCATTCGGATATCCAGGCGGGGACTACTCAAGAGGATGTCGTTATCAGGAGAAAGAAAACTGGCGTTCTACGGATCGGAGCGTGGAATGTCAGATCCCTTAATCGGGCAGGTAGGTTAGAAAATTTAAAAAGGGAAATGGATAGGTTAAAGTTAGATATAGTGGGAATTAGTGAAGTTCGGTGGCAGGAGGAACAAGACTTTTGGTCAGGTGAATACAGGGTTATAAATACAAAATCAAATAGGGGTAATGCAGGAGTAGGTTTAATAATGAATAGGAAAATAGGAATGCGGGTAAGCTACTATAAACAGCATAGTGAACGCATTATTGTGTCCAAGATAGACACGAAGCCCACGCCTACCACATTAGTACAAGTTTATATTCCTACTAGCTCTACAGATGACGAAGAAATTGAAGAAATGTATGATGAAATAAAAGAAATTATTCAGATAGTGAAGGGAGACAAAAATTTAATAGTCATGGGTGACTGGAATTCGAGAGTAGGAAAAGGGGAGAAGGAAACATAGTGGGTGAATAGGGATTGGGGGAGAGAAATGAAAGAGGAAGCCGTCTGCTAGAATTTTGCACAGAGCATAACTTAATCATAACTAACACTTGGTTCAAGAATCATAAAAGAAGGTTGTATACATAGAGGAGTCCTGGAGATATTAGAAGGTACCAGATAGATTATATAATGGTAAGACAGAGATTTAGGAACCAGGTTTTAAATTGTAAGACATTTCCAGGGGCAGATGTGGACTCTGACCACAACCTATTGGTTGTAGATTAAAACTGAAGAAACTGCAAAAAGGTGGGAATTTAAAGAGATGGGACCTGGATAAACTGACTAAACCAGAGGTTGTACAGAGTTTCAGGGAGAGCATAAGGGAACAATTGACAAGAATGGAGGAAAGAAATACAGTGGAAGAAGAATGGGTAGCTTTGAGGGATGCAGTGGTGAAGGCAGCAGAGGATCAAGTAGGTAAAAAGACGAGGGCTAGTAGAAATCCTTGGGTAACAGAAGAAATAGTGAATTTAATTGATGAAAGGAGAAAATATAAAAATGCAGTAATTGAAGCAGGCAAAAAGGAATACAAACGTCTCAAAAATGAGATCGACAGGAAGTGCAAAATGGCTAAGCAGACGTGGCTAGAGGACAAATGTAAGGATGTAGAGGCTTATGTCACTAGGGGTAAGATAGATACTGCCTACAGGAAAATTAAAGACACAAAAAAAAAAAAATGAGAACCACTTATATGCATATCAAGAGCTCAGATGGAAACCCAGTTCTAAGGAAAGAAGGAAAAGCAGAAAGGTGGAAGGAGTATATAGAGGGCCTGTACAAGGAAGATGTACTTGAGGACAATATTATGGAAATGGAAGAGGATGTAGATGAAGATGAAATGGTAGATATGATACTGCGTGAAGAGTTTGACAGAGCACTGACAGACCTGAGTCGAAACAAAGCTCAGTGAGTAGACAACATTCCATTAGAACTACTGACAGCCTTGGGAGAGCCAGTCCTGACAAAACTCTACTGTCTGGTGAGCAGGTTGTATGAGACAGGCGAAATACCCTCCGACATCAAGAAGAATATAATAATTCCAATCCCAAAGACAGCAGGTGTTGATAGATGCGAAAATTACCGAACTATCAGTTTAATAAGTCACAGCTGCAAAATACTAACGCGAATTATTTACAAACGAATGGAAAAACAAGTAGAAACCGACCTCGGGGCAGATCAGTTTGGATTCCGTAGAAATATCGGAACACGAGAGGCAATACTGAACCTACGACTTATCTTAGAAGCTAAATTAAGGAAAGGCAATCCTACGTTCCTAGCATTTGTAGACTTAGAAAATGCTTTTGACAATGTTGATTGGAATACTCTCTTTCAAATTCGGAAGGTGGCAGGGGTAAAATACAGGGAGCGAAAAGTTATTTACAATTTGTACAGAAACCAGACGGTAGTTATAAGAGTCGAGGGACATGAAAGGGAAGCAGTGGTTGGGAAGGGAGTGAGACAGGGTTGTAGCCTCTCCCCGATGTTATTCAATCTGGATATTGAGCAAGCAGTGAAGGAAACGAAAGAAAAATTCGGAGTAGGTATTAAAGTCCATGGAGAAAAAATAAAAACTTTGAGGTTCGCCGATGACATTGTAATTCTGTCAGAGACAGCAAAGGACTTGGGAGAGCAGTTGAACGGAATGGATAGTGTCTTGAAAGGAGGATATAAGATGAACATCAACAAAAGCAAAACGAAGATAATGGAATGTACTCGAATTAAGTCGGGTGATGCTGAGGGAATTAGATTTGGAAATAAGACACTTAAAGTAGTCAAGGAGTTTGCTATTTGGGGAGCAAAATAACTGATGATGGTCGAAGTATAGAGGATATAAAATGTAGACTGGCAATAGCAAGGAGAGAATTTCTGAAGAAGAGAAACTTGTTAACATCGGCTGTAGATTTAAGTGTGAGGAAGTCGTTTCTGAAAGTATTTGTATGGAGTGGAGCCATGTATGGAAGTGAGACATGGACGATAAATAGTTTGGACAAGAAGAGAATAGAAGGTTTCGAAATGTGGTGCTACAGAAGAATGGTGAAGATTAGATGGGTAGATCACATAACTAATGAGGAAGTATTGAATCGGATTGGGGAGAAGAGAAGTTTGTGGCACAACTTGACTAGAAGAAGGGATCGGTTGGTAGGACATGTTATGAGGCATCAAGGGATCACCAGTTTAGTATTGGAGGGCAGCGTGGAGGGTAAAAATCGTAGAGGGAGACCAAGAGATGAATACACTAAGCAGATTCAGAAGGATGTAAGTTGCAGTAGGTACTGGGGGATGAAGAAGCTTGCACAGGATAGAGTAGCATGGAGAGCTGCATCAAAACAGTCTCAGGACTGAAGATCATAACAACAACAACAGACACGTGGCGTTCTGATAACTAATAATTGTATCTTATTTAACAGCTGAGATATGCACTCGAGACCGTTCTTTTAGAGCCATACCAGTTACTCGACGTGCGTTTCGAGTGGCTCCTCGCAACTAACTCGCCCTGTCTTCCCGAAGGACAAGAGAGATCCCCCTCCCCCCCCCCCCAATTTCTCCCTCAGTCAATAAGGACACTTCGCTCGTTTCCTATACTTTCAGCGAATGGGCGTTCAGATCGCTGTTGCTAGGCGGGTCTGACGTCACGTTTGCGGACATTGTGACGGAAGTTTGTCTCGGAACACTGTCTCAGATTGTAAGATCCTACTCGCGAATAGTCGGATCTTGTCCCTATTAAGCTTGCACAACATTGCCTCCTACAATTTCATCACTAATTCTCCTTGCTGACGCTTAATTGTTAAATGTACATGTAGCCTGGCTGCTACTGAGCATTCCCGATCGCATAAATGTGCCTAATACTTGGCTCAAACACGTGAAGGGAAGGCACGTATGCATTACAATATGCAGAATGGTTTTTGTATGCTTACAGAAAATCAAACAACAAAGATTCTATAATAATACTGAGAGGAAACGAAATGTTGTGTGCCATCTTCTACCCAAATAAATATTTGTATTTCGCAAATGACATTCCGAATGAACTCAAAAATAATTGCTTCATAAGTAAAATGATCACACTATATCGATTTCATTTGGCTGATTAATGTAATCAACGTACATTACTCGAAAAATGCACGATAAATTGTAGTAGTGAATCGACCGACAGAGCATCATTACTTTGGAAATCCTGTGCTTGCTCTGGACTTGGTCGGCAGAGCGAATGTAGCGTTCCTTCTCTTATGCTGTATATATCCACAGATCGTTTTCAACATAAATCGTAAGTCTCCGCCTTTTCAGCCACAGGACGCTTCCATAGGTTTTTCCTGTAAACAATAAATCGTTCGCCAAAAAATAAGAGGAACTGTCGTCCACTTATTACCTGTATTTTCTGCACAATACGGGCCCGTACACACCGAAGAATAGATGACTTCCTTATTAGCTACATATAGAAGAAACGTCTGGATTTTAAAAAAAAGCGAGAAGCTTTGGAAAATGTAGTTTCAGTACATCCCTGAGTTCCATGCAAATTTCGTTTGACTGTATCTTGTTTTCTTGGATATTTTGAACACATTCATGAGTCTCCAGACCTTTCAGTACAGCCGAGCGCGTTAGCACACAGGCGTGGCCACAGGAAAGTCATCTGTCACCCTCTGACTCTAACATTACGAAGTACAAAAATAAAATGCTGACCTCGTCAAGACACGGGATAAGGGCCAAAGACGAAGAAGAAGCCTCAAGAATAGCCCGTTACTGAAAAACGCTTCCCTTCATAGAATGCAGACAGCAATTGTACAGAATGAGATTTTCACTCTGCAGCGGAGTGTGCGCTGATATGAAACTTCCTGGCAGATTAAAACTGTGTGCCCGACCGAGAATCGAACTCGGGACCTTTGCCTTTCGCGGGCAAGTGCCCTACCAACTGAGCTACCGAAGCACGACTCACGGCCGGTACTCACAGCTTTACTTCTGCCAGTATCTCGTCTCCTACCTTCGCAGGAGAGCTTCTGTAAAGTTTGGAAAGTAGGAGACGAGATACTGGCAGAAGTAAAGCTGTGAGTATCGGGCGTGAGTCGTGCTTCGGTAGCTCAGTTGGTAGAGCACTTGCCCGCGGAAGGCAAAGGTCCCGAGTTCGAGTCTGCCGGCACGGTAACTCAGCGCGTTCGGTCAGAGGGTTAGCTGCCCTCTGTAATAAAAAAAACTGAGTTAATGGATCAACGACGAACTGAAACGGGTGTCTTGCGACGTCCGCCCCGAGCAGATACAACGAACGAAAACGAACAAAATGAGATTTAAAAAAAAAAAAGTCTCGGTCGGGCACACAGTTTTAATCTGCCGGGAAGTTTCAGCATTTGTACAGTTTTATTTGTTAGCAATTACAATTGAAACAAAGTCGATACATGTTTAGACATACCGAACATCACCCGAGAAAACTTTTAGAACGAAACATTTCACTGAAATTAAATTTCCACCGTACATTTTCCCCAGTTTTGAATTTTGATTTTATCCGATCTCAGCTGTTACTGTCTCCTTTTCTTTTGTAAATGTGCACGAAGAATAGTGTCTCACCTTCGATCCCCTGTGCGTTGCAGCTGATTAACTGGGTGCCCATCAACACACGCTTGTTTCGCGCTATCCTGCTCTGTTACAAAGGAGGGTGCTGACAAAAACATTTTCGGAGCGATCTTGAGTACTGTTTGCCAGTACCAACTAAAATTTAACGAAGATAAAAAGACTTTGGAAGGAGAACTGTGTTTCTCACGGACTGTTAACTCAGTTCGAGGACGTTGCTGAAAGATCTAAAAATTTCCATTGGGCGAATGGATGCAGCTGTCACGACACTGGACTACCGTAAGACACCGTTATTTATGTAGTCTTCAACGAAGTTATACTAGAGGCCGTAGTGTGATCAAGTGGACACTTAGTTACAGAAACTAGTAGTGATATCGATACATTGCAAGGCGGTCGGAGTGGCCGCGTGGTTCTAGGCGCTACAGTCTGGAACCGCGCGACCGCTACGGTCGCAGGTTCGAATCCTGCCTCGGGCATGGATGTGTGTGATATCCTTAGGTTAGTTAGGTTTAAGTAGTTCTAAGTTCTAGGGGACGGATGACCTCAGCAGTTAAGTCCCATAGTGCTGAGAGCCATTTGAACCATTTGAGTAGAAGTACTAATGTCGCATCAACCTTAGCAAGTTGGCAGAAGGTGACGTCGGCGCTTGCAGCGGACTGCGTCCGGCTGAAATCCACCCGCTCGCTCTCCGTTGACTCAGTTAATCGGGAGATAAACAGAGCAGCCGCAATCAGAACTCCGTAATTCCGTATTCGTGCGTGCCACGCGAACCGTCGCTACTGCAGCAGTGCGTTTATTATGTATTAATGGCTCCCTCGCACGGCTCTAATTGGTTTTCATTTCCGGCTCTGGATCCATGCATGCGATGCTGTTTATTCGATTTCAGCGCTCTGAAGGTTACGTTCCTACGCGAAGCGGGCGTTGTCGCTTGTAATCTGATTGAGAGGCTGAAATGGAGTTATTAGCTTATATAATTGACCTGCAGCTGCAGCGAAAACACTACATTAGCCTGAGTAACATAATTTTTGCCGTTCGCGCCTTAACGTTATATTGCAAACAATATTTTGAACGGCTGATCCGTTGCCCCAGGGAATTTTGCCTGTTGATAGGTGAACGTTTATTAATAAACAATTGTAAATAACTTCATTATCAGAAACATTTCTCTTTGACGTCAGGAATGGCAACACCGACCTGGATTTACTCCGCTGACGAACGTGTGCGCTATCTATATTGGACCTTTAAACCAAATTCAGTATTAAAATAGCAGAATGCGCGTTCAAGTAAATAGCTGGCTCTGGACTGAAAGCAACACTATAGGTGTTGAAAAGCAGATGAAAGTAGTCTGACAGGCAATGCGCGATCGATCTAGTACCCTCTACCTGCGGGAAACGGTTCCGTTGACAGTGCGTAAATTTTCGGATGGTAATGTAAAATATAAGTTTCGTATGCAATTGCACTCCATACTTTCTTGTTAGACATATGAAACAGTTATAATACCGAATTTCTGTCACCGATAATTGCTATTACGGAGTCTTTCATCTACAATGTTGGAGTTCTATGTACGTGAAAACAGATTCTCAATAAGTTGGAGTCAAAAAGATTTTTAAATTGAAAGACTTATTTGACGCTGTATGTTATGTAACAACACTAAACAAAACTAGCAGTTTTATAAATTGCTTCTTTCTTTAAGGAAAAACGTACAGTGATATGACCTCGAGAAGATTCAATGGAAACTGTTTACTTCCGTCCTAAGAATATCATTAGTGTGTGTGTGTGTGTGTGTGTGTGAAAATACAGTAACACATCATTTGCGAAGACAAATTGTGACATTTAAATAAGGCCTGTAAGAACGTGTTCAAGATGTTGTCTGCCGCTTTAGTCACTCATCCGAACACAGGGGTACCTATTGCAACATTCAGATGAGGGTAATTGCATCCCATTGAAAATAACCGATGTTTAACGGTATTTTGCCCACACTATAGATGACAAAATTAACATTCCTGAGGGTAATGGAGGAAATACTAAGTGTAGTGATTAATACCCTCAATGTTAAAACTATCAGTAGCCTCACAGCAAACTCGAATTTTAACTCTCATATGCTACACTGTGGGTTCCTGACTATAACACATCCCACCAAGAAGATTTGTCAGGGTCAAGAAACTCCATCGATTTCAGTAAACAATGTCAGCGCTTACTTTCGTTGCCACAATTGAAGGCAACGTGCTTACCTCTTGTCTTGTGAAGATGTATCGTAGCCGTCGTGTCTATTAGTTTCTTCTCCGCTGACGGCAGACTGCGATGTGCTTGCAGTCAACACAGCATAGCGAAATGGGAAAGGATTCAGTGCTATTTACAATGAAATTACGGAATACTGAAGTGACACTTGATTTTACTTCTGTTTATACAATTTAAAAAATCAAGGAAGAGATTCTGAGAGGCAGTGTGCTATCACTATTCGTGGCAAAGTTTCCGGATGCTGATTATTTCTGGAGAACAGCGACAGTGGCAACAAAAAGTGCCACAGAATCTTAGAATTCACATGAGATTAACGCAAACTTGCACAACAACGTCATCCGAGCGATTTTAATAAATTATTCCGTCTTAACGGGAGATCACATTTTACACACGGATTACCTTCTCGAAAACGATCACACGCTAGTAATGAGCTGCCTTAACATTTTGAGGCCTGCCTGCTCACGGTGCGCCTGTGGTTGTTTCGTAGTTTTCACCAATTAACTAAAATTTATGTCCAGTTTTTACGTGTGGTTAAAAGTTATTGATATCATTATTAACATGCTATCAGTGCAAGTAACGCCGGAATCTCAGTTGGAGACGTACATTAACATTTAAACAGATACAATTGAAAGAAAAACAGCCCTCGGTCACTATTTTTAAAGAATAAACCTGGTTTCGACACTGCTAGGAGTGTCTTCCTCAAAATTATATCAAAGAATGGCCTAAATTCTATAACATGGTCACAGAATTATATAAGTACGGAATATTCGTGGAGGACTGGCAGTACTTATATGTCATTTATAAAATAATAAATACGCCAAAAGGGCATTAGTCACAAAGATACTTAAGATAAAGAAAACTGTGATGGCGAACCACTAAGGGCTGCTCGTTACTTGCGTGGTGCAGGTTGCAAAACGGACTCTGTGACCATGGTATAGAATTTAGACCATTCTTTGATTTAAATTTTGAGGAAGACACTCCTAGCAGTGTCGAAACCAGGTTAATTCGTTAAAAATAGTGAGCGAGGGCTGTTTTTCTTTCAATTGTAACTATTTACGGTCTCTGAACGTGCAGTCATGTACAAAAACAATGTAAACAGGTAATGTAAAAGTGAAAGTTATGCTCCCTCGCGCCGAACCTCGCAGGTGAATCCCTGCTGTGTGTGTAGATCCCCCTGCGATACGGCCCTCACTCATCCCACGACTCTCGTGCTCCGAGATCATCTGCCGCATGACGTGACGTGTATACTTCTCACTAACTTACTGCGGCATGAATTTTCCTACACGGAGTGTCAAAATGTAGAAGTAAAATCAAAATGAAATGTAATCGGAGATGTGGTACAAACGCCACAAATTGTGTACAAGCTTTGAAAAACTACAGTTCAGAGCAATGACCTTCAATGAATTGCACGGATCACGCACGACAGTAGTCTGACTCACTCCCTGTTTCAGGAACAAGTCAGAGAGCTAACGCTGAATTGTTCGGGGACTTCCAAGAAACATTGTAGTAGCTGAGACTGTTAATTATCTAAGATATCAGATGGCATGAGGCGTTTATATCCTCTTTCCTCTTGCTTTAGCTCAGGCGAAAGATTTGTCACATTTTACATGAAATGAATTCACTGCCTGCGAATTCCTTGACATCAGCTGTATTAGATATAGATCTGCTACCCAATAATGACATACGAAAATTTGTGTCGAACCGGGACTCGAACTCAGATTTCCCCCTTAAAGGCTGTCGCCTTAACCACTCCAGCTGCGCATGCACGTTCCCCGGACCGATCCAGACCTCCATATGTCACCTGTCTACGTCCTTATTTTGTAGTCCACTAAAGTCATCACCTAATGCTCGCAACATTAACATAGATTCCCACAACAGGGAGAATAAGAACAGGAGAAATCGAGACCAGTGTTGTGTTCGCCAAGGATTACAATACTTACCTGCATTTAAGAAAGAACAGACACTTTTGACGATCCACAGCTGTGAGAAATACTTCTAAATTAATTTGCTGATCGCGGATTGCTCAACATTAGCAGTATTAGGCACAAATCTGCCGTAATGCATTGCTTGACTTATGTTGAAATATCTGAAGTTACGTACCATCTGGCTGACCTGCTTCTGTTACAGAGGGAGCCAATATAAGCCTCTGAGCACCTTCAGACGTTGGAAGACCTGAGAGCCTGGGGTGATGCGCTCGATACCCTTAAGCTGTAAAAAATATTCCAGCTATTGATAGTGTATACAATGAAATCGACATTTCGAATTCATTTTTCCAATCCCTGTCTTCCTGTACAGGGGGTTACAAAAAGGTACGACCAAACTTTCAGGAAACATTCCTCACACACAAATAAAGAAAAGATGTTATGTGGACATGTGTCCGGAAACGCTTAATTTCCATGTTAGAGCTCATTTTAGTTTCGTCAGTGTGTACCGTACTTCCTCGATTCACCGCCAGTTGGCCCAATTGAAGGAAGGTAATGTTGACTTCGGTGCTTGTGCTGACATGCGACTCATTGCTCTATAGTACTAGAATCAAGCACATCAGTACGTAGCATCAACAGGTTAGTGTTCATCACGAACGTGGTTTTGCAGTCAGTGCAATGTTTACAAATGCGGAGTTGTCACATGCCCTTTTGATGTATGGATTAGCACAGGGCAATAGCCGTGGCGCGGTACGTTTGTATCGAGACAGATATCCAGAACGAAGGTGTCCCGACAGGAAGACGTTCGAAGCAATTGATCGGCGTCTTAGGGAGCACGGAACATTCCAGCCTGTGACTCGCGACTGGGGAAGACCTAGAACGACGAGGAAACCTGCAATGGAGGAAGCAATTCGTCGTGCAGTTGACGATAACCCTAATGTCAGCGTCAGAGAAGTTATTGCTGTACAAGGTAACGTTGACCACGTCACTGTATGGAGAGTGCTACGGGAGAACCAGTTGTTTCCGTACCATGTACAGCGTGTGCAGGCACTATCAGCAGCTGATTAGCCTCCACGGGTACACTTCTGCGAATGGTTCATCCAACAATGTGTCAATCCTCATTTCAGTGCAAATGTTCTCTTTACGGATGAGGCTTCATTCCAATGTGATCAAATTGTAGATTTTCACACTCAACATGTGTGGGCTGACGAGAATCCGCACGCAATTGTGCAATGACGTCATCAACACAGATTTTCTGTGAACGTTTGGGCAGGCATTGTTGGTGATGTCTTGATTGGGCCCCATGTTCTTGCACCTACGCTCAATGGAGCACGTTATCATGATTTCATACGGGATACTCTACCTGTGCTGCTAGAACATGTGCCTTTACAAGTACGACACAACATGTGGTTCATGCACGATGGAGCTCCTGCACATTTCAGTCGAAGTATTCGTACGCTTCTCAACAACAGATTCGGTGACCGATGGATTGGTAGAGGCGGACCAATTCCATGGCCTCCACGCTCTCCTGACCTCAACCCTCTTGACTTTCATTTATGGGGGCATTTGAAAGCTCTTGTTTATGCAACCCCGCTACCAAATGTAGCGACTCTTCGTGTTCGTATTGTGGACGGCTGTGATACAATACGCCATCCTCCAGGGCTGCATCAGCGCATCAGTGATTCCATGCGGCAGAAGGTGGATGCATGTATCCTCGCTAACGGAGGACATTTTGAACATTTCCTGTAACAAAGTGTTTGAAGTCACGCTGGTACGTTCTGTTGCTGTGTGTTTCCATTCCATGATTAATGTGATTTGAAGAGAAATAATAAAATGAGCTCTAACATGGAAAGGAAGCGTTTCCGGACACATGCCCACATAACATATTTTCTTTCTTTGTGTGTGAGGAATGTTTCCTGAAAGTTTGGCCGTGCCTTTTTGTAACACCCTGTATATTTTTCACACTACAGCTCCTTCTAGTTCCATGGAAGCTACTCCCTGATATCTCAGCAGATATCCCACCATCCTGTCCCTTCTTTTTGTCTGTGTTTTCCATATATTCCATTCCTCGCAGATTCTCCTCATTTTTTACCTTATCAGTCCACCTAATTTTCAACATTCTTCTGTACCACCTCATTCAAATGCTTCGATTCTCTTCTTTTCCACTTTACCCATAGCTCATATTTCACTACCATACAATGCTGTGCCCCAGAAGTACATTCTCAGAAATTTCATCCTCAAATTAAGGCCGATGTATGATACTAGTAGACTTCTCATGGCCTCGAATGCCCTTGCTCCGTCCTTCATTGATGTGGTATCGATAGTTTCCATGCCGCAGCGTAGGTTGGCACTACGAGAGCGGAAGATCTTCGCCGACGACAGCGCCCTCTAGCCGACGCTGTGCAGCTCTACGAGCGCCGCTCGACTTTCGCCCAGTTCATCAAGAGCCTTAGCTTAGTTTCCTATTGATACTGCGTACCAGTTACTACGGGTCTACGACGTCGCACCTAGGTGCTCATCACCTAAAGTTGTGTAATATGTTTGCATATATTCATACATCCATAAAAACCTCTTTTACTTTACTTGCATTACCGACGTGCTTTACCTAACCTGCTCTTGCTCGCTTCCTTCGTTCGGCCTCTTTGTCAGATTTCAGGAGCAGACCCACGCGCCACCTTTCATGCGGGATACAAAAATTGATATCCTTCCACGAGTGGGTATCCTATCAAGAGTGGAATTTTAATTCCACTCTTCAATTTTCTTTTATTTCCGTCATTGTTTCTTCTATGTAAGGATCGAACAGTAGGAACAAAAAACTAGATCCTTGTTTTAAGCCTTGTTAATCCAAGCACTCCATTCTTGGTCCTCCACTATTATTGTTCCCTCTCGGGTCTTGCGCATATTGCATATTACCCGTCTTTCACTATAATTTACACTAATTTACTCAGAATTTGGAACATCTTCTACTGTTTGACTTTGTCGAACCCTTTTTCCATGTAGACAAATCCTGTGAACGTGTCTTCATTGTTCTTCAGCCTAGCTTACATTACCAACCTCGACGTGGTAACTGCCTCTCTGGTGACTTTACCTGTCCTAAAGCCAAACTGATCCTCATGTAACACACCTTCAATTATCTTTCCTATTCTTCTGTATATTACATATAGCCGCGCGGGATTAGCCGAGCGGTCTGGGGCGCTGCAGTCATGGACTGTGCGGCTGGTCCCGACCGAGATTCGAGTCCTCCCTCGGGCACGGGTGTGTGTGTTTGTCCTTAGGATAATTTAGGTTAAGTAGTGTGTAAGCTTAGGGACTGATGACCTTAGCAGTTAAGTCCCGTAAGATTTCACACACATTTGAACATTTTTATTACATATACATAATGACAACATGCCAAACTTGGGGCAAGCTCTTCAGTCTGGTAGCCAGCTGAAAATAACTCCACTACATAAACACGAATTCAGTGTTATTTTGTCTACTCACTTGAGAGAACAGGATGGGAAATTCTGGGGAGATACACTCTGTCTGTAAAGTGAAAAGGGAGCAGCACTCTTAGTAGGAAAACTTGCTTTCCCAGAAGAAAGCTGCAGCCGCCCTTCAGAATGAAAGAAAATCACTTACCTCTAGGATTGTAGAACAGAGTGCAGAGATTTACATAGATTCTGTTCATAAGTGTTTCCTGCATTGGTATTAATAGTACTTAATCTCTGTGTTCCATGTAGTGTTAACGCGCTTTGAAGAACATGAACATCCCAGCCGTGTCCGGGCAGTGCGTCAATCGCGGTTCTTAGGGAGAATTGCGGAAGGGTCGGGAGAGCTTTGTGTGAAACACCTCGTATTTGTCTTTTGTGACGCACTGCGGTAGAGAGAATGGGTAATTGCCTGCTCGCTCTTCATTTTGCAGACCTTTGAAGGCGACCTGCCTTCTCATACGCTTCTAACCTCTAACCTCGAGTTTACACCCTGTTAGTTGGTTAGTTCCATGTTACATCAATTACTTTGCGCGATAAATCTCAATAATCTGGAACGAGTCCTTTACATTCACTTCGAAAATTAACTGTAAATATGGCTAGAAGTTGGTCATTTATAAGATTTTTAACGTACAGAAGGGATTTAGTAAATACTACCCACCAACTTTTATACATTACAGCAATAGAAATTCTTTACTGAGTACAGGATGTTGTCAAGGTGAAGCGTTTTCAGTTTGTTTCAAAATCTTTCTTTGATGTCTGTCAGACATTTTATATCACTAAGTAAATTACTAAGATTTGAACTGGAGTACTTTGCACCCATTTTTGCGCTAAAGTCAATTTCAATTAATGTCATTTTTCCTTCTGCCATTGTAATCATGTTCACCGTTGTTCCTTTTGATCTGCAGAGGATTGCTTACAACAATCTCCATGAGTGGATAAACAAGAGTATAATGTGATGCAGTAATCAGAATGCTCAATTTCTTGCCGCGCGGGATTAGCCGAGCGGTCTGGGGCGCTGCAGTCATGGACTGTGCGGCTGGTCCCGGCGGAGGTTCGAGTCCTCCCTCGGGCATGGGTGTGTGTGTTTGTCCTTAGGATAATTTCGGTTAAGATGGTCGCAGGTGAGGACCACATATTATTCTTACAGCACGCTTGGGCCCATGAACATTTTCTTGCTTAAAGTTACTCCAGAACACTATTCTATCTGTCATTATTGTATTGCGGTAACAGCGGGGCCACACTATGTCGACATATAGGGCAAAATAACAGATGCACAAGTGAGTCGTAAAACTAGGATAGGTGAGCATAGCGGCAAACGGCTCCGTGCAGCTAAGAACCATTTATTAAGCGGGTCGTTGCCAGCACGGTCGAGAGGGTCTCTTTGTTATGGGCGACGTGACTAGACACCACCTTTTCAAGAAACAATTGCCCAGTAACGGAGTATAAATGAGGCTGAATTTGAGGACAGTGCGTCATTCGATTTGGGGACTTGGTCAATGCTGAGTAGCCGCACCGTGAAGCCGGAACATGCCGAACCACGAGACGTGTGGGTAGCGCCAGCAGCAGTCTCTGGTTCGACACCTGGCCGTGTCTTCCGCCGCAGCGAGTCCTTCATGGCCACAGCCCTGCCAGCTAGCTGTCCTCCTTGCTGCCGCCAACCTTGAGGCCCAGGAAGCGGTCCGGTCGCACAATGCCAGCCACCGTCTGCCCCCGGTCCGAGGGGCGCGGATCGAAACCTGTGCACAGCCGTCTCTTCCACCACGGAGTGACGAGCAGATGGGTCGCCGCGTGGCATGCCTTCACCGCCAGGCCCGAATACTGACACGGCAACGCTTGGTGCCATCCTAGTAGTCGACACCAGCTGCACCTTCCAAAGCTCACGAGGAGTGGCAAGCCTGCCTCATGTACAACTGAAGATTTAATAAAATTATATTGTTAAATTTTCCACAGCGATTTCTTCTGGTTGCCCACCACCTATGGCATCACCATACAAGCAACACCCCCCTCTCCCCCCCCCCCCTCCTCCGGTGTACAACTGGGTGGTGCTTACAGAGTGGTGTCAGGAGGGCCGACGTTGCAGTTATCAACAGCAGCTCTTGTGCCACCCCCCGCAGCACGTTGTTTGACCCACAGCCGTCAGTGTCGTGATTGGGATGAGTGAGACTATTTTGTTCCTATGTGGTGGTAATTATGGGGTCGAAGTTTAGGGTTTGTAATTTTACGAAAGCTACATTTACGAAACCGGAGGAACTTGTGGATCTGTCGGAGTTTAGGAGTTACGGTAAAGATGAATGCTTAGTACTTACACATTACACTCAGTGTAATTTACTGGGGCCTTCTATGCCTTGTGCTGAATCAGTAGGGGAACTGCTTTCTTGTAACCATTTTGGACATACGTCTACGCAACACAGGGAGTCCAGGTTGGCATGATTAGAGAGAAGAAGTAACATGGTACAGTACTTTAAGACTACTTGAGCTGTGTGAATCGTTTTTTTTTTTTTTTTTTTTTTTTTTTGTAGTGTAATATTTATCGTGGATAACGGGCGCAGGGCAAAATCAGAGGCACGAGGTGTCACCAGTGAAGAAGTGGTGCAGTCATTAGTGGATCAGGTGGATCAGTTCAGATAATGTGGCTGTGTCTAATGAACTAGCAAGAAAGACTCGCGAAATAGAAGTGCGGAAGTCCCAAACTGTTGAAATTAATCCAT
The DNA here is from genome assembly GCF_023864275.1 of Schistocerca cancellata. Taxonomy (NCBI): domain Eukaryota; kingdom Metazoa; phylum Arthropoda; class Insecta; order Orthoptera; family Acrididae; genus Schistocerca; species Schistocerca cancellata. Next base: position 279,249,571 of record NC_064628.1, read on the forward strand.
CTGAGGCGAATCTCGTCTCTCCTTTCTCTGGTAAGCGTCAGAGGATGTGTTGGCAATTATAGAGGATCTTAAGTCATCAGCTGACATAGGGGATCGGTAAGATAAATAGTTGTCGCAGATAGTAAGGTTACGTTTGCCAGTGGAAGCAAAATTATTCGTATAGTGCACGGGAGCATTGCGACATGCAGAAATTGTTGACCAGTTGAGACAGCGGGTGGAACAACGATACAGGAATCATAATAGTGCACAGTTTTTTTCGCAAACAATTATGGTTGGTATCCAGAAGATAAAATGATTCAGTAGTAAACTTTGCTGAGAGAAACTTCCTGGCATTTCATATCAGCGCACACTCCGCTGCAGAGTGAAAATTTCATTCTTTGCTGAGAGAATTAGGAATATGAACGTTGACATGTACGAGCTGTCACTAAACGAGGAAGTAAATAAAGTGGTGCTGCAAGAGGACGTACAACAAGCGCTCGATGCTTTTTACAGGGTTTGACACCGAAAATGTCTAGGAGGCATTCATTTATATTCATGAAATCGATAGGTTGACAGAGGTAAGAGAGCAGAAATATGTGTTTACGACGGTTGCCCAGAAAGTAATGCACCGCATTTTTTTCTTCAACAATTCTTTATTGAACATACTGACAATTACACACATAGAACAGTGTTGTTTTATCTACTCATCCTATTTTTCCACATAATCTCCATCCCGGTCTATAGCCTTCCTCCAGCGCGAAACAAGGGCGTATATGCCCTGTCGGTACCAATACTTGTCATGGTAGCGGATCCAGTGCTTCACTATGTGAACTTCCTTTACTGATTGACAGATGTAGCGCCAACTGCTGAGTCGTAATGCGTCTGTCCTCGCTAATGACGACATCGGCCAGCTGCAACATGTCAGGTGTGACAGCCGTGGATGGCCTCCCCGACCGCTGCAAATTGTGGAGCTCCGCCGAACCGCCTTTGATGACCGCATCCTCCGTGCCCAGCGACTTACTGAACTTCTGTCGACAGCAGATGCTCCACAGACTTTACACAAGCGTTTGTGAATATTCCCCACAGTTTCTTTCTGTGCAGTGAGAAATGACGGCACGTTTCTTGTAACGTACATCACCTAAAGACGCCATTTTAAAGCAGTCCAGCAGATATGCTATCTGTCGGAAATGGCGAAAACTTGGCTCGCTCACTCAGGAGCCTGCAAATAATACATACGTAACGTTTCGCATTCGCAGCATTGTTTTCGGCTGAGAAAAAAAAAGCGAGGCATTACTTTCTGGGCAACCCTCGTACATCGAATATTATGTGTATTAATTGCAGTCGAACAGGACTTTTACAAAGACAATGTTACTAATTTCGTCAATTACCGAACCCACAACACAATTGGAGTAACAGGACTCGCTAACAATTTGGTGGAAATGGTAGTAGCGGAGGGTTTGGTCAATGGCAAGGTTAGAGGGATAGTGGTAGAGGTAGTCCAAGGAATATAAATAGTCCGTTAAACTTGGAAGACAGCCACAGCTCCACCGACAGGAGTTCCCAGTAGGAATGAGTTCAGTCAGAACGAATGCAAAGGCGGATTGTGCCATGATGGGTGTTGTGGTTGGAAGAGAGTATAAAGCGTTGTTGGACACAGGAGCATATGAATCAGCAGATTCGTGAGGATTAGTGGGTAGGCATTGAAACCCATCACGATGTGATTTACGTGGGGTAAGGAGTAATGATACATGGCCATTGGGGTCAGTAGTAGTGAATTTTTCGGTTGGGACAACCAAGTTTCGGCAGCGCGTGGAAGTGGTATCTCATGTAAGCGATGTGTACAGCACGATGCTAGGGTTGGATTTTCTGCATCAACATCATGCCATAACTGACCGACGACATATGGTGGAAATGAGTGAGAAGACATTCCGACTAGGGGAAACTCTTGTCAGTGTTAATCTGCGACGAGGAGTGTCTAGTATAAAAGAGGGCCCAGTTAAACCGTGAGCAATAGCATTAAGGCTTGAATCACATGACTAAGTGTCTAAAGGCAACGAAAAATCATTATGGGTGAATGCGGAACCGAACATACCAGTAGGTGTGATATGTGTAATAGAACCATTGGAGCGTAGTGAAGTATTAGGTACTGCGCGTTGTTTAGTGAAATGTAGTATTGTGCACGTACAGGTAAGGAAGAGCGGAAATGTGGATAATTTTGGCACCGAAGATGCAAAGTTATTGAAGGGAACATTATGAGTTACACTAGAGATTCAGGATGAAGAAGATCGCCATACAGGAGACATGAGCGATAAGAAACCACAGGACGCTACTGGGACTGCATTTTGTGAGGAGTTGAAGCGTTTGAAAGGAGAAGAAAAAGCACAGTTGAAGGAACCTGTTGCTAGAATTCCAGGATCTTTTTTTCCGAGAGGACCGTTACCTTCTACGCCAGTAACACAACACAGGATTTCAACAGGAAATAAAGCACTTATGTACCAAAGACCATATAGAATACTGGACGTTGCAAACAGTTTTAGAAGAATTCAGCATTAGCTGACGGAATAATGAACATGTTCTAGAACATGAGGGTCCTTAAACTTTCAGGCCTTGAAGAACTATGCTCATTAACAAAACTACACAAGTATGTATGATGAACGATAAGTATTTCCAGCAATAACTATTAATTAAGTGAAGCACAATAAGTCCTTAAATAAGAAATGTGTTTTGATAAACAGTCTTTTAACCTGTTCAAAATATATTTGGCTGTGCAAATGCCAACACAACATTAAACTCAAGTCCAAATACTCTCTCATGAAGTGAACACTGATAAAACTTTGTAATTCTGATCAAAGTGCGTACATGCAACAATTAATAACCGTTTTCATTTCAAATCCACTTTACTATTTTGAGGCAACATCTCAAGTAAGGCACATTATTTAAGAAAATGACTGTAGATTGACTTAAAAATGCACTGGAAGTGGTCTATTCCTCAAAGTATAAAACTGAACTTGAAACACAATAACTCCACACATTAGAAAGCAGACACAACTGTGTACAGGCAGCAATGTCTAAACGTGAAACAGAAAGTCATTGCTCGTAATGGGATACTTAAGAAGATGATTGGCAGCAGCTAGGGAGCCAAGCCGAAACCTCCTAAGGACTTCTGCTCTTGCAATTTGTCTATAACCCGCTGAGTATGCTGCTCTTATGTGGATCGCTTCGGCTCATGCTAAGCAAGTCGGTATTCCGGTCAACGATACTGCAAGGATCATCTCAGGATGCTTGAAACCAACATCAGTGCGGAAATTGTATCCGATTGTTGGAATAGCCCCACCCAACATCCGGAGGGCCACTGCTGCAGATAATGAGAGAACAAAGCAGGAGGATGACCTCCGACATCCTCTGTATGGTCATCAGGCAGCAAGATGCCGCCTTAAATCCCACAAGAGTTTCCTTGCTAGGACTGCGCCACTGGAATGAGCACCAGAGGCAATTCGTCTTGCAATATGTAACAGCTCACTACCTGTAAACGTATCACTAAAAGAAGAACTAGTTCCTGGCGCTAACCTACAATAGTCTGTATGGAGGTCCCTCCACCGGCTAAGAGTGTGCGTCCCACGATGCAAGACCAACCTCAAGAAAAGGGGAATCCTTCCAGCGAGCACAGACACCTGTTCCGACTGCGGGGCTGAAGAAGATCCAAGCCACTTATTTGTAAGCTCCCTCCTGCACAACCTGTACACAATAAAAGATTTCCAGAATGAAATTTTCGCTCTGCAGCGGAGTGTACGCTGGTATAAAACTTCCTGGCAGATTAAAACTGTGTTCCGGACCGAGACTCGAGCGCGGGATCATTGCCTTTCATGGGAAAGTGCTCTACCAGCTGAGCTACCCGTGCCCGACTCACGATCCGTCCTCACAGCTTTAATTCCGCCAGTACCTGCTGGGTAGCTCAGTTGGTAGAGCACTTGCCCGCGAAAGGCAAAGGTGCCGAGTTCGAGTCTCGGTCCGGCATACAGTTTTAATCTGCCAGGAATTTTCACAATAGAAGATGTTTACGAAGTAAATGACAAAGGTATCGCAGCTGCTATTTTTTGAAAATGCTGACCGGACACGGAAATGAATGAATGAATGACCTGACAAATAAGTCTTTCCACAAAAAATTAGGACACTCGGAATTAAATTCACCAGGACAGGGTTCCTGTCCAGGTTTGTGATTTAGGATAATTACGGATGTAAATAGAGCTTTTAGCAACACCATTATTATTAAAATCAACCAAATTTCACAAATACATTTGCGGAGTGTCAAATAGACACAATTTAGTGGAAGGCTGATGGTACTGCTGGCGTAATTTTCAGTAGCTGTTAACATGACGGTGATGCAGTCATGGCAATACTGTTGCCTTGCCCTGTTACAGATCTTCTTGGCGTCGGAATTATATTTTTATAGGTCCAAAAACTATGCCGTGATAATAGCATACCATGATAATAGTATCACCAAATGCAGCATCGAGGCCCATAAATATTGCTCTTTAGCTCCTCTGGCCTCAAAACCCGAGAATATGAACCACAATGATCCGCTACTGCTAGCGAGATGTTAACCACAACACTGCTCAGCCCAGACTCCTTATCGGTCATACAGGGTGAGTTGCCACTTGGGCGCCAACCACACTTTTCCATTCCGCCAGGCTACTTCCGTAGCTTTGGGGCTTCCCCACATCTTTTACATTCAACCCTACGTTCCCTAATTATAGACCAAATCATTTACTGTACATTATATAACAACCATTACAGTAGTTATTTAAATCCACAAGCACATTTTAAACAACATCGTTCAATAAATTCACATAACTGAAACGTGCATACATAGTCAAAGAATTTCCAAGACAGAGACAACATTCTACATAAGCAACACTACAAACTGACATAGAAATATCGATACAGATTCAAAATAAGTGGAAAATAGGTGTTACAAACAGGGGAATTTTCAAGCTGATGGAGGGTCTATAATGGTGTGGCGGGGGGGGGGGGGGGGGGGTGCAGTTGGAGTGATATGGGACCCATGATACAAGTGACATGTACGTAAACATCTGCCTGATCACCAGCGCCGGGCGGGGTGGCCGAGAAGTTCTAGGCGCTACAGTCTGTTGGAACCGCGCGACCGCTACGGTCGCAGGTTCGAATCCTGCCTCGGGCATGGATGTTTGTGATGTCCTTAGGTTAGTTAGGTTTAAATAGTTCTAAGTTCTAGGGGACTGATGACCTTAGAAGTTAAGTCCCATAGTGCTCAGAGCCATTTGAATCATTTTGATCATCGGCATCCACTCATGCCCATTGTGTACTTGGGCAATTCCAGCAAGTAAATGCGACACACACATGTCTAGGACCGCTCAGAGTGTCTCCAGGAACATTCTTCTGAGTTTAAACACTTTCACTGCCACCAAACTCCCCAGGCATAAACATTATTGAGCATGTTTGGGATACCTTCTAACGCGTTATTCAGAAGAGATATCTACACCCTCGTACTCTTACAGATTTATGGACAGCCCTGGAGGATTCATGGTGTCAGTTCTCTCCAGCACTACTTCAGACATTAGTCGAGTTTATGCCACGTCGTGTTGCGGCACTTCTGCGTGCTCGCGGGTGCCCTACGCGATCTTAGGAGAGTGCATCAGTTTCTTTGGCTCTTCGGTATGGCTCTTCGGCATAGTATAGTTATTATGTAATAACTAGGAACAAACTAGTTGGATTAACTGTGCAGTTGGAGTAAGACTTAAGGGACCGGGTCTACTCCATGGAGGGTGGCAGTCTACTGGAATTACCCAGTGTTCTAGCTAAAAAATATTAAATCTTTAACGTAAGTGACTGAAAGTTGCATGGAAGCCACTGCGGCGTATTGCGTTGACAGCGCTGGCCGTCTGCCATGCTAAGTCGACAAGTAGGGCACAATAATAACAGATGCGCTAGTGAGCTGTGGGGGTGAGGACAGCTGAGCACAGCGGTAAACTGCCCCGCGGGTTGTTGCCATCACACTCAATACAGTCTCTTTGTTATGGGCGACGTGGTTAGACACCAACAGTCAGCAGTTGTCCAACGAGCACGTATGCCCGTAATAGCTATTACGAGACCAGTTAAAGGCACGACTATATTCTTAACACGAAGGTTACTGGATTGGAGCAGTTTTGGCCTGAAGATGACGTAGTGTAACGTCGAAACTGGTTGCCTAGAAATAAACCTATATAACGGCGATTGGTCTTGTTTTTACGAACATCGAACAGTCGTAGTCCCATACTTCACCAGAAGATGAAGCTACATTTATTTAATATGTGTTTTTAACCCACGTTATTTAGCAATGTACGTTAATTTTATACCATTAAAACACAATTTTTAATAATCTGCATTGTTTGCATCCACTGCAATGTGGAAAATATTAGTCCTCCACAAGAATTACAGGGACTTTTCTGTAAGAAGTTTAATGTAGTATGATAATGTTTAGGGAAACAATTTGACCAGAGGCCGTGGTTTTTAGATATTTAGCAAAAACTTAAAAACGTTTCGTTTACAAACCCCGTACTCTCACGCTCACACGTCGGTCAGGTTTTTTAGTACGATATTCATTACAGCCTCCCCTCCCAACCTAATCACTGCAAGAAAACGCGCTGCCAGAGGCAGAAAATTTCTTTGCTGCAACAGAATCGCAGGTCAGAGCAGTCTCGGCACCAGTTGCAGTCGCTCTCTGCTACAGTGTAGTTGTAGTCTGTCGCTGGTACAGTGCAGTATTGTAGGGTAAATTTTATTATTCTTATTGGCATGCACAAAGTTAAGTCACTTGTCTGAGATGTTAATATGAATTTGTTTCAATCTTCTTGTGATTCGTCAGCACTAGTTGACCCAGATTTGTAATATTCAATTTTTCATACAATGGATTGCAGATCTTTATCAATAATGTAAAGGATTTTCAGAATATAATTTTTACCAGTCTACAAAAAAGGAAGGAATAATTTTGCCGAAAGTCATTACCTGTCCCGATCCAGTCATTTATTTAAATTTAAATGTTTCAGATATTTTCGAAGATCATAGTCATGTGCTCTTTAGTAACCAGACGACCAGCTGTGCAGCTGTGTCAATAAGCAAACTCAGTTTTTCTAATAATTTAGATCGCAGACAAGTGTTGTCCAGTATTAGTAGATCGACCAGCATTGCACTAAGCTGTGCCATTCACGAGCAGATATATAGACAGCGTTATTCGGCGACGACATCATGAGGTAAGAATTTTTCAGTTTATTCAAATTGATTTCACAGGGCCAAGGCATAGCGCTGGTTTCGTCAAAATTTATCAGTTTTCATGAGTTAAGATATTTAAAAAAATATCATTTTTATTATTTTATATGGGAAGATTACACTTGGCGATATCCGGCCAGGATCGTAATTTTGAGAATTTTCTGAGAAGTAGTCAGCTATATATCTGCTCTTACTTATCCAGTGTTAAGTGTAGTTTGAATCTGGCGCAACTCATTTACTAATTTGTCATATTTTTTCACAGACCACCGGCAATTTATTGCCCTTTTTTGTCATTGTACTTGCTCCACATTGTGTCCGCTTTGTCCTTGTTTGATTTTGTGTCCACTTTTGACCTATTAAAATGCCAGAAAAAACTGCAAACAGCATATCGCGAAGTGCAATGAATGAAAACGACGATTTGAGTAGTTTAACTGATAATACTACAGATATTCAGTCTCACAATTCTAATTCTTCAACCTTAGACAATCAGTGCGTGTCAACAACCAGTATCATTTCAAATCCAAACGATGAGCAAACAGATTTAATTACGTCCACAGTAAATGTAACAATAATTGATGACGTGGCGCGTTCCACTACAACGAACGCTGCCCAGTTTCACGCATCGGATGTGCAGGATTTATACAGTGAGCAGCTAAATGTTACTAATGAAAACGAGCGATTTATTCAAAATACGTCAGATTTATTTGGTTCCGATGTAGTGACCAACAGTGCACAACCAATCAGAAGACCTTTCCATCAATCAGACAATGACCAAATGATTACAGAACAAGTATCAAATGCAGACACACAGCATAAAAAACAGTCGCTAATTTTGACGTTGGTCAAGTTATGGCAATATTGCTAAAACTTAATGAACCGAACAAACAACTTAGTGAAAATTTCAAACAGTCGGATGAAAAACACAACAGGTCGATCAAACAAACCAATGAAAATTTCAAACAGATTAATGAAAAACTTGACACCTCTATTGAACAGCTTACTGAACAGATTACAGCTGTTGCTGTGCAATGCAATGAAACTAAAAAACTACTACGTGAGGAAATTAAGGCCTGTGCCAGGAATAGTAGTGAAGAAATCAGATCTGTTACACAAGAAATAGCAACACACAGGAAGCTACAACAAAGTTACTTAGAGATGAAATCAACACAGCTGCTAAACAATGTTCAAAAAACACAACACACCTACACAACGAGATTAAAGCAGTATCAGCAGAACTTTCACGCGCTTTGCATGTGAAAATTTCTGAAATATTTAAATTTAAGTAAATGACTGGATCGGGACAGGTAATGACTTAAGGCAAAATTATTCCTTCCTTTTTTGTAGACTGGTAAAAATTGTATTCTGAAAATCCTTCACATTATTGATAAAGATCTGCAATCCATTATATGAAAAATTTAATATTAAAAATCTGGGTCAACTATTGCAGTCGAATCACGAAAAGATTGAAACAAATTCATACTAACATCTCAGACAAGTGACTTAACTTTGTGCATGCCAATAAGAATAATAAAATTTACCTTACAATACTGCACTGTGCCAGCGACAGACTAGAACTGCTCTGTAGCAGCGACAGACTAGAACTGCACTGTAGCACCGAGAGACTGCAGCTGCTGCCGAGACTGCTCTGATCTGCGACTCTGTTGCAGCAAAGATATTTTCTGTCACAGGCAGCGAGTGAGCAATACATCGAAATTACATTTGCTCCAGCAGGGTGGTAAATCCCTTACAATGTGAATGTGAACTCGTAGTCTAAATGTATATATTTCACACCATATTTAATCGGTCGATTACAGCCGAACGCCAGTGAAGTGTACTCATTTAAGTTGCTCATCCAGAGTCCACAGGTGGTGCGGAGATGCCTGCTGTCTGACTGTAGGTGGTGTTGGTTCCTGCCGATTTGGTGTGTGGTACCTTGTCGGAGTGGGTAGAGTGAGTGACAGTCGAATACGGTGTGCACAATCACACATCGGTGTGTAGAAAGCAGGCGCGAACGATAATGATTGGTAATTCACGTTAATTTTGTGTGGAATGAGTCAACATGTTATACATTACGGTGGCCAGACTGAAGCAATGGTCAACAAAATGAGGTTGTGGTGTCGTATGAATGGTAAAATACTTGTGAATGAACTTTAGGCGTCGTAGGGACGTTTTCTGTCAACTTAAAGTATAATAAATACAATGTCTTGTACAGACTGTTCTGACTTAAAGAGACTTTTCTCATCATTCTTATACGTCCTACAAAGGGAAGCAACCATAGGTCAATCTCTGATACAGTCAAAACTTGGCACGGTGAAATAGGGATTAAACTAAAGGGAGCCCTACCACAGCTTAGGTGCCAATGCTTAATAGTTTTCGAGAAAATGACACACTTTCGACGCAACTTCAACAGTCAACCCTTGCATCTTAGAACCAAGAGAGCTAGTAGCATAGTGGCTAAGAGCATATTTACGAAGTTTCGGGCCCCGTGTTCAAATCATATCTTAATGTATTATATAAATGGACAGGCTCGATTACAAAGTTATTTTTATTACAAATAATGCCTTTTTACTGGATAAACTGAAAGAATCCTCCACGCTGCCCTCCAATACTAAATTGGTGATCCCTTGATGCCTCAGAACATGTCCTACCAACCGATCCCTTCTTCTTGTCAAGTTGTGCCACAAACTCCTCTTCTCCCCAATTCTATTCAATACCTCCTCATTAGTTATGTGATCTACCCATCTAATCTTCAGCATTCTTCTGTAGCACCACATTTCGAAAGCTTCTATTCTCTTCTTGTCCAAACTATTTACCGTCCATGTTTCACTTCCATACATGGCTACACTCCATACAAATACTTTCAGAAATGACTTCCTGACACTTAAATATATACTCGATGTTAACAAATTTCTCTTCTTCAGAAACGCTTTCCTTGCCATTGCCAGTCTACATTTTATATCCTCTCTACTTCGACCATCATCAGTTGTTTTGCTCCCCAAATAGCAAAACTCCTTTACTACTTTAAGTGTCTCATTTCCTAATCTAATACCCTCAACATCACCCGACTTAATTCGACTACATTCCATTATCCTCGTTTTGCTTTTGTTGATGTTCATCTCATATCCTCCCTTCAAGACAGCATCCATTCCGTTCAACTGCTCTTCCAAGTCCTTTGCCGTCTCTGACAGAATTACAATGTCATCGGCGAACCTCAAAGCTTTTATTTCTTCTCCATGGATTTTAATACCTACTCCGAATTTTTCTTTTGTTTCCTTTACTGCTTGCTCAATATACAGATTGAATAACATCGTGGAGAGGCTACAACCCTGTCTCACTCCCTTCCCAACCACTGCTTCCCTTTCATGTCCCTCAACTCTTATAACTGCCATCTGGTTTCTGTACAAATCGTAAATAGCCTTTCGCTCCCTATATTTTACCCCCGCCACCTTTAGAATTTGAAAGAGAGTATTCCAGTCAACATTGTCGAAAGCTTTCTCTAAGTCTACAAATGCTAGAAACGTAGGTTTGCCTTTCCTTAATCTATTCTCTAAGATAAGTCGTAAGGTCAGTATTGCCCCACGTGTTCCAGTATTTCTACGGAATCCAAACTGATCTTCCCCGAGGTCGGCTTCTACTAGTTTTTCCATTCGTCTGTAAAGAATTCGTGTTAGTATTTTGCAGCTGTGGCTTATTAAACTGATTGTTCGGTAATTTTCACAACTGTCAACACCTGCTTTCTTTGGTACTGGAATTATTATATTCTTCTTGAAGTCTGAGGGTATTTCGCCTGTTTCATACATCTTGCTCACCAGATGGTAGAGTTTTGTCAGGACTGGCTCTCCCAAGTCCGTCAGTAGTTCCAATGGAATGTTGTCTACTCCGGGGGCCTTGTTTCGACTCAGGTCTTTCAGTGCTCTGTCAAACTCTTCACGCAGTATCGTATCTCCCATTTCATCTTCATCTACATCCTCTTCCATTTCCATAATACTGTCCTCAAGTACATTGCCCTTGTATAGACCTTCTATATACTCCTTCCACCTTTCTGCTTTCCCTTCTTTGCTTAGAACTGGGTTTCCATCTGAGCTCTTGATGTTCATACAAGTGTTTCTCGTATCTCCAAAGGTCTCTTTAATTTTCCTGTAGGCTGTATCTATCTTACCCCTAGTGAGATAAGCCTCTACATCCTTACATTTGTCCTCTAGCCATCCCTGCTTAGCCATTTTGCACTTCCTGTCGATCTCATTTTTGAGACGTTTGTATTCCTTTTTGCCTGCTTCATTTACTGCATTTTTATATTTTCTCCTTTCATCAATTAAATTCAATATTTCTTCTGTTACCCAAGGATTTCTACTAGCCCTCGTCTTTTTACCTACTTGATCCTCTGCTGCCTTCACTATTTCATTCCTCAAAGCTACCCATTCTTCTTCTACTGTATTTCTTTCCCCCATTCCTGTCAATTGTTCCCTTATGCTCTCCCTGAAACTCTGTACAACCTCTGGTTCTTTCAGTTTATCCAGGTCCCACCTTTTTGCAGTTTCTTCAGTTTTAATCTACAGGTCATAATCAATAGATTGTGGTCAGAGTCCACATCTGCCCCTGGAAATGTCTTACAATTTAAAACCTGGTTCCTAAATCTCTGTCTTACCATTATATAATCTATCTGATACCTTTTAGTGTCTCCAGGGTTCTTCCATGTATACAACCTTCTATCATGATTCTCAAACCAAGTGTTAGCTATGATTAAGTTGTTCTCTGTGCAAAATTCTACCAGGCGGCTTCCTCTTTCATTTCTTAGCCCCAATCCATATTCACCTACTACGTTTCCTTCTCTCCCTTTTCCTATTACCGAATTCCAGTCACCAATGACTATTAAATTTTCGTCTCCCTTCACTGTCTGAATAATTTCTTTTATTTCATCATATATTTCTTCAATTTCTTCGTCATCTGCAGAGCTAGTTGGCATATAAACTTGTACTACTGTAGTAGGTGTGGGCTTCGTATCTATCTTGGCCACAATAATGCGTTCACTATGCTGTTTGTAGTAGCTTACCCGCATTCTTATTTTCCTATTCATTATTAAACCTACTCCTGCATTACCCCTATTTGACTTTGTGTTTATAACCCTGTAGTCACCTGACCAGAAGTCTTGTTCCTCCTGCCACCGAACTTCACTAATTCCCACTATATCTAACTTTAACCTATCCATTTCCCTTTTTAAATTTTCTAACCTACCTGCCCGATTAAGGGATCTGACATTCCACGCTCCGATCCGTAGAACGCCAGTTTTCTTTCTCCTGATAACGACATCCTCTTGAGTAGTCCCCGCCCGGAGATCCGAATGGGGGACTATTTTACCTCCGGAATATTTTACCCAAGAGGACACCATCATCATTTAATCATACAGTAAAGCTGCATGCCCTCGGGAAAAATTACGGCCGTAGTTTCCCCTTGCTTTCAGCCGTTCGCAGTACCAGCACAGCAAGGCCGTTTTGGTTATTGTTGCAAGGCCATATCAGTCAATCATCCAGACTGTTGCCCTTGCAACTACTGAAAAGGCTGCTGCCCCTCTTCAGGAACCACACGTTTGTCTGGCCTCTCAACAGATACCCCTCCGTTGTGGTTGCACCTACGGTACGGCTATCTGTATGTATGATAGTCAATAGGATAACAATTCAAAATGCTTACAAATTAAAAGAACATAAAGAAAAGGAAATGCTGTAGAATCAAATGTTGGAATATAAAAAATAAAGAATCGCCAAAGGTGGCAAATGCTCGTACATAAAATACTGTATAACCAAAATAGCTATATGCGTGAAAGTAATCAGAATGTTAAAATGGTAACAGTAGACTGTGCAAAATAAGGAAAAAAACTGGGAGTAAATTAATTAGATTTTAGAACTGACCAACTGATAATTTAGAAGTCCACCATCGTTGCCAGTTAAATGTGGAGAAATTTCTCTCTCTTCGAGTAAGTTCAATTTTTCTCCTTTTTTTGCAAAATGAAATACACTTAAATTATTTAATGTCAGAGGATGATGATGACGACTAGCTTTCAAGCGCTCGACAGGTACAGTGTAGTTTATGACCTGACCTTTCTTGTTCAATAGAAGTTCGCGGAATCTTTTCTAAAAGATTCTTCCTGTTTGTCTAATGTATGATGCATCTCATTTACTGCAATTAATCTTGTATTCCCCAGAACCACTAAATTTGTCTCTAAATGGCTGTTCATTACGAATATAATGATTCTGAAATTTTTTTGCTTACGAATATACAAGGACAGGTGGCCTGTAAGGCTTGTGGTCTGTAAAAAGAATGAATTTTGGGCCATAAATATATTGATGAAACTTTTAACTGTAGTTCCCCTGAATAACTAACGCTGTTGGTCATTCCAAAACCATGCTGTCGATGTGATAATACAACACTGATTCCACATTCTGCTGCAATTATTAACTTTTGTGTGGATAATGCATTGTTAGATATTCGATATCAAGCAAACTTTGTTTTCAGTTCCGGATTGCACGCTGGCACTCACTACTCTAATTACATTTTATGCCTTTGTGTAGTAATTTGTAAAGTAGTTCACTTACGGATGCAACGTGTGCGATAAGCCGCACGTAACTGCTTGAGCTGTTTTGGAACTGGAAGTACTTTGAGCGTTTCAGTATGTGATGCTATGAGCAGACAACGTGTTATAAGTGTTGCACTTCGCGCTGGGAGAATACGCACTTGCCTTTACTACATTTTGAACGTGCCGCCTGTATAATCTTGAAGGCAAAAAATGGTTCAAATGGCTCTGAGCACTATGGGACTTAACATCTGAGGTCATCAGTTCCCTAGAACTTCGCACTACTTAAACCTAACTAACCTGAGGACATCACACACATCCATGCCCGAGGCAGGATTCGAACCTGCGACCGTAGCGGTCACGCGGCTCCAGACTGAAGCGCCTAGAACCGCTCGGCCACACCGGCCGGCCTCTTGAAGGCAGTTTCAACAGTACGTAACAGTGTATCTGGAGCTCTTGTTGAGCCAATGATGTCGTTCTGGTTTCTTCATAGATTGACGAAGCATTTATTCTAAGTAATGCTGGAACTAACTCGGAGCACTGGCATTATAGCTTGTTGAATCAGTATAGAGCGAACGGAGACTTGATAATCATGAATCATGAATCATGAATCATGAATCGAAGCTGCGTTGGTAAAGTACCGGAACTTCAAGCGCTGATAGAAAGCACCGAAGCTGAAATCGTTATAGGTACAGAAAGCTGGCTGAAGCCAGAGATAAATTCTGCCGAAATTTTTACAAACGCACAGACGGTGTTTAGAAAGGATAGATTGCATGCAACCGGTGGTGGAGTGTTCGTTACTGTTAGTAGTAGTTTATCCTGTAGTGAAGTAGAAGTGGATAGTTCCTGTGAATTATTATGGGTGGAGGTTACACTCAACAACCGAGCTAGGTTAATAATTGGCTCCTTTTACCGACCCCCCGACTCAGCAGCATTAGTGGCAGAACAGCTGAGAGAAAATTTGGAATACATTTCACATAAATTTTCTCAGCATGTTATAGTCTTAGGTGGAGATTTCAATTTACCAGATATAGACTGGGACACTCAGATTTTTAGGACGGGTGGTAGAGGCAGAGCATCGAGTGACATTATACTGAGTGCACTATCCGAAAATTACCTCGAGCAATTAAACAGAGAACCGACTCGTGGAGATAACATCTTGGACCTACTGATAACAAACAGACCCGAACTTTTCGACTCTGTGCGTGCAGAACAGGTAATCAGTGATCATAAGGCCGTTGCAGCATCCCTGAATATGGAAGTTAATAGGAATATTAAAAAAGGGAGGAAGGTTTATCTGTTTATCAAGAGTAATAGAAGGCAGATTTCAGGCTACCTAACAGATCAAAACTAAAATTTCTGTTCCGACACTGACAATGTTGAGTGTTTATGGAAAAAGTTCAAGGCAATCGTAAAATGCGTTTTAGACAGGTACGTGCCGAGTAAAAGTGTGAGGGACGGGAAAAACCCACCGTGGTACAACAACAAAGTTAGGAAATTACTGCGAAAGCAAAGAGAGCTTCACTCCAAATTTAAACGCAGCCAAAACCTCTCAGACAAACAGAAGCTAAACGACGTCAAAGTTAGCGTAAGGAGGGCTATGCGTGAAGCGTTTAGTGAATTCGAAAGTAAAATACTAGGTACCGACTTGACAGAAAATCCTAGGAAGTTCTGGTCTTACGTTAAATCAGTAAGTGGCTCGAAACAGCATGTCCAGACACTCCGGGATGATGATGGCGTAAAGCTGAAATACTAAACACCTTTTTCCAAAGCTGTTTCACAGAGGAAGACCGCACTGCAGTTCCTTCTCTAAATCCTCGCACAAACGAAAAAATGGCTGACATCGAAATAAGTGTCCAAGGAATAGAAAAGCAACTGGAATCACTCAACAGAGGAAAGTCCACTGGACCTGACGGGATACCAATTCGATTCTACACAGAGTACGCGAAAGAATTTGCCCCCCTTCTAACAGCCGTGTACCGCAAGTCTCTAGAGGAACGGAAGGTTCCAAATGATTGGAAAAGAGCACAGGTAGTCCCAGTCTTCAAGAAGGGTCATCGAGCAGATGCGCAAAACTATAGACCTATATCTCTGACGTCGATCTGTTGTAGAATTTTAGAACATGTTTTTTGCTCGAGTATCATGTCGTTTTTGGAAACTCAGAATCTACTATGTAGGAATCAACATGGATTCCGGAAACAGCGATCGTGTGAGACCCAACTCGCTCTATTTGTTCATGAGACCCAGAAAATATTAGATACAGGCTCCCAGGTAGATGCTATTTTTCTTGACTTCCAGAAGGCGTTCGATACAGTTCCGCACTGTCGCCTGATAAACAAAGTAAGAGCCTACGGAATATCAGACCAGCTGTGTGGCTGGATTGAAGAGTTTTTAGCAAACAGAACACAGCATGTTGTTATCAACGGAGAGACGTCTACAGACGTTAAAGTAACCTCTGGCGTGCCACAGGGGAGTGTTATGGGACCATTGCTTTTCACAATATATATAAATGACCTAGTAGATAGTGTCGGAAGTTCCATGCGGCTTTTCGCGGATGATGCTGTAGTATACAGAGAAGTTGCAGCATTAGAAAATTGTAGAGAAATGCAGGAAGATCTGCAGCGGATAGGCACTTGGTGCAGGGAGTGGCAACTGACCCTTAACATAGACAAATGTAATGTATTGCGAATACATAGAAAGAAGGATCCTTTATTGTATGATTATGTGATAGCAGAACAAACACTGGTAGCAGTTACTTCTGTAAAATATCTGGGAGTATGCGTGCGGAACGATTTGAAGTGGAATGATCATATAACATTAATTGTTGGTAAGGCGGGTACCAGGTTGAGATTCATTGGGAGAGTCCTTAGAAAATGTAGTCCATCAACAAAGGAGGTGGCTTACAAAACACTCGTTCGACCTATACTTGAGTATTGCTCATCAGTGTGGGATCCGCACCAGATCGGGTTGACGGAGGAGATAGAGAAGATCCAAAGAAGAGCGGCGCGTTTCGTCACAGGGTTATTTGGTAACCGTCATAGCGTTACGGAGATGTTCAGCGGACTCAAGTGGCAGACTCTGCAAGAGAGGCGCTCTGCATCGCGGTGTAGCTTGCTCGCCAGGTTTCGAGAGGGTGCGTTTCTGGATGAGGTATCGAATATATTGCTTCCCCCTACTTATACCTCCCGAGGAGATCACGAATGTAAAATTAGAGAGATTAGAGCGCGCACAGAGGCTTTCAGAAAGTCGTTCTTCGCGCGAACCATACGCGACTGGAACAGGAAAGGGAGGTAATGACAGTGGCACGTAAAGTGCCCTCCGTCACACACCTTTGGGTGGCTTGCGGAGTATAAATGTAGATGTAGATGTAGATGAATCTTTGTGCTTCATCATCCAAAGGTATTTGTAAACAGCCTTCCTTGATATCATGTTTTGCAAAGTATACACTACCCACTAAATTAGCCCTCAGCTTTGATGGTTTTTGAACAAGATAATAATCAACGATGTACTGCAAGTTTACGGTTGCTTTGAAGTCACCACAGATCCGTAAAGAGCCGTTAGTTTCTCTTCAACCACGATTGGCGTTGCCAATTGACTATTGAGGAGGAGGAGGAGGAGATTAGTGTTTAACGTCCCGTCAACAACGAGGTCATTAGAGACGGAGCGCAAGCTCGGGTGAGGGAAGGATGGGGAAGGAAATCGGCCGTGCCCTTTCAAAGGAACCATCCCGGCATTTGCCTGAAGCGATTTAGGGAAATCACGGAAAACCGAAATCAGGATGGCCGGAGACGGGATTGAACCGTCGTCCTCCCGAATGCGAGTCCAGTGTGCTAACCACTGCGAATTGACTATTGGTTATGAATTGTATAGTACCATTTTGTTGAGTGCTGCCAAATTCCCGTTTGACTTTATTCTTTAACGCAAAGGGAATGTTCTGTGCTTTGCAAAAATTCCGGCACAGCTATCGGCTACAACATGATGTGTGGCTTATAATGTTTAATGCTGTTTAATGCTTCAGAGAAAATATTATCATATCTTTGTAACCGTTTTTTCAATTCTATCGGAATGTCATTATGATTCTAATCCGCGCCTTCGTGAGTAATGAAACCAAGTTCATTAACGAGGCCAAATATCAGTAAATTGTTGCTTTTAAGAATCGGCAACTGTCAATATGGCCTGTTCGACAACTTGATTGCATGGAGTATCCGCAACAACATGACCTGTCGCTGTAACTAATTAGTGAACTCTTAAATTCGTTTAATTTCGGCGAACCTAATTTCTTGTATGTGTGTTGATTAATTACAGAAATTGACGAACCTTTGTCAATTATGAAATTTTAATGACACTTTGTGAACTCTAACTGACGCAGTAAGTGTTGTCTTTCACTGAAAAGATTGCATTCATGTTACATTTTGGTTGTGCGTGTGTTTTTTTCTTTTTGGTTAGTAAATGCTCGCTGTGAACTTCCTTTGAAACATTATTCTGAATCAGTTTCGTACGTCTGGGTATCTCATTTGATTAATGTTACACACTTTCGATCTATGGCCTGACATTTTACAATAACAGGACTGTGTGTCTCGAAAGAAACTATTTTCGCATGTGCGGCTAACACAGCGTGCACGAGATTTTAATCTCACAGTAGGGAATCTTTTTCCGGAATGGAGATTCCGTCGTGGTCTTTGAATGCCCAGTGAATCGGTAGCGCAGCCGCCCTGATATCGTGTCCTTGCTGACTGCCTCTGCAGCGTAAACGCGGAGTCGTCTGCGCCCTAGAGCACGTCAACAGATAACTGTGTCTGTCTACTACCCACCCACGGTATTATTGCACTTAGCCTCCCGTGGTAGCTACCAAGACCACACGGTGATATTACAGTAAACAAATATCATTTCCATTTTTCCGACTGCCATGTACACTGTGGAAGTCCGTATAGCTTAATGAGAAAGTTGTCGTTAAAACAGTTTAGAGGGGCTTGATGCGCACAGGTAAACACGCGAGCCGACCGAAGCGCTCTCATTGACAGTTGCAACTATGTTACGGTCAACTAATGAGTGGTTGATCAGCGTATCTCCAATGAGAGGCACTGCATATGACTTTTTACAATTGCTTATGACTGGCGGCTGCAACATGCAGACTGATTATAATTAAAGTTAAACTTTCAAAACGCTGTAGAAATAACGCCAATGGTCAGAATGACGTCAAATTCCTACGGAATATTATCCGAGAAGAGTGAAAACATATGACAGAAGAAAAAAAAGTAGTCTCAAAACTGATCAATAGGTGGCGCTGTATGTGTCAGAATAAGTAAATGAAAACACCTGTCATACACACAACCCACTGAAGTTGGTATAAACAAGTCGGATACACGGCTTTTCCTCCTTTCGCGTCTGCGACGTTCGCCATGACTGTCTCAATACAGGGTTGCGCTCTGCTTGTAGAGCTGTCTTACAAGAATGACGACTGTGCACACGTCGCTCTGCAGAAGTTCCGGACACGGAAGGGCTTGAAAAAAGGCTTTCGTCCGATGACTGCCGTGGGTCTCGAGAAAATGATTAGAAAATTCGAAAAGACAGGTTCTTTTGGTGTGCAACCTGGTAAAGGGAGGAAACGAATTGATTCGACGTCAATGGAAACAGTGACCACAGCAAAGCAGGAGACGAGTGGTGGTGTGCAAACTTATAGCGCATGGAGATTTGTCCGAACACTGGACATATCCGTGAGTGCGGTGCGTAAAATCCTACGAAACATCATTCTTTGCGATCCATTCAAAGTTACCCACGTGCACGAGTTGCTTCCTGTTGACCCGCCAGCAAGAGCGACCTTTGTTTTAGAATTTCTTCCTCGCATGGAAGTGGACAACGATTGGCCGTGGAAGATTTTGTGGACAGAAGAAGCCCACTTCCATCGGACAGGATATGTCAATACACAGAATTGTCGAATATGGGCAACGTATAACCCACACGCAGATCAACCAGTACCATTTCATTCTGAAAAGGTCACTGTGTGGTGCGGGCCCACGGCATCATTTTTCATAGGGCAATATTTTTTCGAAGAGACAGGTGCTTCCGCTGCTGTTACCTGTACCGTCACTGGTAAGCGCTAAGAGTGTCTTTTGCGTAACCACGTCACTCCAGCTCTCCAACAGCATGGATGTGTGGATGGGAACATTTTTATGCGAGATGGCGCACCTCCGCACATTTCAAATCCAGTTAAGCACCTGCTAAAGCGCCATTTCGGAAATGCTAGAATGATCAGCCGCCGTTTCCCTACAGCCTGGCTGTTCAGATCACCTGATCTTAATGCATGTCTTCTAATTGTGGGGCTATCTGAAAGATGTTGTGTTCAGAGTTCCGATTGCAAACTTTGCTGCATTAAAGGCACGCATTGCGCAACACATTCTGAACGTGATTACGGAAACACTTCGATCATCTGTTCCTCGATTTCAACCTGTTGCAGAAAACGGTGGACAGCATATTGAACACGTTTTGCGCCAATCGCATTGAAATTAATAATCGGATTTGATTTTGACTCATGCTTTCTATGCGGTTTTTGACCCAGGACAATTAAAAAACGATTTGATTGATGCTTTTTCTACGGTTTTTGGCCTCAGGACATTTAAAAACCCACGTGAGTGCTGCTTTTTATGCGGTTTTTGGCCTCAGGAAAATTAAAAACCGCTTTTTCCCATCTGCTGCGATTTGACCTTGCTGTGGTGGATGGGCTTACGTAACTAACAGTATCATACCTGTACACCCATGCACACTGAGCAATACAGTTTGTTTAACATCAAACGTACACCTGTGCCATTGTTGTGTGATTCATTTGTCATTTGTAGTCGACCACTATTAAATTGTGATGCTTACAGCGCTATCTATTGCTACTTTTTGTAACTATTTCTCTTCTGCCTACGTTTTCCCCCATCTCCGATAATATTCTGTTGCAATCTGACATCATTCTCACCAGTGGTGTCATTTCTGCAGCATTTTCAGAGTTTCAAAATGGCTCTGAGCACTATGCGACTTAACTTCTGAGGTCATCAGTCGCCTAGTTTGAGAGTTTAATTATAATCACCCTGTATATCTGAACATCATAATACGGTCAACTTCTGGATATAGTTTCCGTATAGTTTCCTCTCTCTCTCTCTCTCTCTCTCTCTCTCTCTTAGGAAGACATCTGCGCCCCAATTAGCAATATCAAAATCCTGAACATCACGAGATCACGAGATTTTTTTAAGTGTGATGAAATGTTGTTGCAACTTGGAGATGTAATTCGGCCAGGCCTCAAGTTTCTGTATATTAGCTTCTGTTTTAGCTAATCGCGCCGTAGATAGCTCGTCCGTATCGGTGAGTTGTTGAAGAAGCAGTATCATCGTCCGCAACAATTCTTGTTGGGCTATCTATGAAAAATATTTCTCAGAAACGTATATAGTATTCACTTAAATCTACCTAAAAAAGGAACTGGGGTTAGTAGTTTGCACACAGACCAGAAATCAAAATTGCCACAAAATTGTTAAATACATTCACTCAATATTTGGTTGCCAATTAAGTTGTACTGCCGGAAATCTTTTCGTAAATACTCTATAATTTTTGTGACCACTTATGGCGGATTTTCTTCTGCATTAATTTATGTTATTGGTTGGTCTTTTCTTGTCATCAGTGCGTAAAATTGGTAAGACTTTTTCTCGTCACAGTTTACGTTGTGTTTACCAAAGGTAGATTCCCCAACGTAAACGTAGCCAGAGATATCTGTAGGTAAATGGAAGTGGCCTGGTTTCACGCTGCCAGCAAACTCTTCACAGGACAGTATTTCCAAACAACCATTAGGCATGACATGACAAAGTAAATATATTTATTTAAATAAGGTAAATCAAGATACATTAACCTTTGCCTTCCATAGAACGTGTGGCTCTGACGTAAGGTACTGCAACCAAGCTAACTTACAGTGTGGATGGTCACTGACTAATCTAAATGAGGTTGAGTACGAAGAGATAATTAAGTTCAGTCCCCCAATGGGAAATACTTTGACTTCCACTCTGACAGTTGCTGGACACTTGGCGTAAACTGTGAAATGATTAAAACCGGCTAACAATGTAGGTCACTTGCAGGCAACAACTTGACAGAGGAACTTGCACTAAACTGTAACTGCCGAGAACTAGGAGATAACTACGGGACCTGGCTGAGTGTACGCGTGCAGTCGTGTATGAGTGTCATCCTGTGAACTATTTGGCGGAGAGTGAAATAGTTCTGAGTTGCAGCACTGTCCGTCATGGTAGACGTAACTACTGGCGGATGAATGGCCTATTTAGGTGGAGTGAAAGCACAAAGTAGTTCCTGCAATGAGCGCCATCTAGGAGGGGACTGACCACACTATTTGTGACGCCACTGTAGATTGCCTGTTATATGGCAGCCTCTGGTGCTGCCCTCTATGCGCCGCGGCTGGTGGACCACTATGGACAACTGGTCTTTCCGATTTCTTCTGTGCAGTATGTTCATTCGTTATGTTGAAGTACCTGCACCAAGCGTTCCACACCTGCATTCGATGCAGTTTTTCACAGCTACTGCATGTCCTACAACGACGTCCGTAACCAACCTAACGGAGCGTCTAGCGTTATACGAGATCGTGCTGGAAAGCAACGTCCCTGCTTTTTTTATGTGAAGGTCTTAAAGCTTTTTAAATAAAACAAACCTTACTAACATTCTATATTTTTATCCTTCGTGTCTACATATTTATTTCTCAACATAGTCACCATGGCGACGAAGACATTTCTCCCAAAAAAAGACGAGTTTGTTGATACCGTCACTTTGAATGTCTGACGTTCTTGGCGCAGCCACAACTTCACTTCTGCTTGCATCTCTTCATCACTACCAAAATCAAGTCCTAGAAGGCCTTTTTTCTTTTTTTAAAATTTTGGAAACAGATAAAAATCGCATAAGGCTAAAACGGGACTGTATGGAGGATGGTAGATGACAGTGAACCCAAGGCGTTCGATTGTTGTTTATGTCGCAGCGCTCGTGTGTGGTCTGGTATTGTCTTGCTAGAAGAGGGGGTGCTCCGTGCGTGGACGAAATCCTTGCATTCGAAGCACAAAGGTAAGTTGTACACCGCCACGTTATATGCTGCAATTCGGAGCCGTCTAGCAGCAGAGGGCTGCAATTATGTAGAAATGAAGATTAAACATGTAGAACGTTAATAACTCTTGACCTCCGTCGTAGGTACACACCCCTCGGGCATGGGTGTGTGTGTTGTCCTTGGAGTAAGTTCGTTTAAGCTAGATTAAGTAGTGCGTAAGCTTAAGAACAGATGACCTCAGCAGTATGACGTCCTATTACCAAATTTTTCCAATAACTATTGTTTTATTTCAGAAGCTTTAAAAGGAAGGAAGGAAGATTGGGGTTAAGTTCCCGTCTGCATCGAGGTCATTAGAGACGGAGCACAAGCTCTGATTGTGTCAATGACGGGGAAGAAAACCGGCTATGCCCTTTCAAAGGAACCATCCCGGCACTTGCCTGGATCGATTTAGTGAAATCACGGAAAATCTAAATCTGGATGACGGAACGCGGGTTTGAACCGTCGTCCTCCCGAATGCGAGTCCAGTGTGCTAACCGATGCGCCACCTCGCTCGGTTTGAAAAGCTTTAAGAATTTTCACATAAAAAATTGGAGGCATTGCTTTTCAGGATGCCCTCGTACACCAGAACATCAATATACAGTGTGTATTAGAAGGACTTCATAACTTTCTATTGCGCCAAGCCCCAGTCTAGAATCTTGTTCTAAGTTCTATCCGAAAAGACGATAACGGATTGACGACGAAAATGAAAGTTCGCTATAAAAACTAAATCACTTTCCCCTTGCTTATAAATGTCCAACAGTCCTGAAACACTTCAAAAATATTGAAGATGTATTCGCCAGGGATCATTTCCTCAAAATATTCGCAACGAATGGGATAAAAACTACGTGTTTAAATATCAGTTTGCATAGTCTGGTGGTGAAGCGTTTGATAAGAACAATAAATCAGAGGCAGAGTAACCATATCCTCAGCCAAACTGATCAAAGTCAGTGAAACCGCCCAAAAGCAAGCTCACTCTTACAGTGGGAAGTTCAAGTTTAAAAAACGGGCAAATTAGAATGTGCATTAGTGAATGGCGGAAGCGTGTAAGGAAGAGCTTGCCAGGAGCCATCCTGCAGATCTCGGTTTACTGCCAGAGACGTCAACATAAACACAGTTACTTGCTCCAACCGTTGCAAAAGGAGACCGTTGCCCGAGATAACGCCAATGAGCAACGACAGTAGTGCAGCGACATCGTATTTTCACCAAAGTTCTGCCTGAGAAAGCCTGGTGTGATACTTCCTCAATAGGACTAACTCGCCGTTGTTCAGGCCGTCGACTTATCTATCTTAGTAATAGAATGTGTGCCTTCCATTAGAACATTAATTGCAAAAATTAATGTAGAAAAAAATAAATATGACTGTTTATTTGTAAGGCTCATAGTACGAATGTAGAGGGCAAATAACCAACAGGAAGATGATTTGCTGACTGTTCCGAGCAATTGTACTGACTCTAACGATATGGTTCAACGTGATTATAAATTGTTGCAAATAATTTTTTCTTCGGAACTCATCTCGCAGTTGTGGAACCGACAAACGATAGCCAATAGCCCATCTATGGACTGATTGTAATTTACATGATGAAAGAGAAATACCGAAGTCAACTGCAAGAGGTCATTGAAATAATTCAGTCAAGGCTAGTGAAAACATGTGTCAGACCGGGACCCGAAAACTTATTTCCCGCTCTCAGCTACCGGCCACCTTGACCTCATCAGCTGTCTGAGCTCACTTCCCAACTTGACACACACACGTCCGTAGCGCCACCCCGCACACCATCCTCATTGCTCGCAGTGTTTAGCGTGACCCCACAAGAGATCGGATGATGAACACGGGGGGGGGGGGGGGGGAAATTACAGAAGTAGTGCGCTTGGGTTGGAGCCGAAGCGGTTAAAGTGACTGCTCTCATAAAACCATAAATCCAGGTCCGAGTGCCGCTCCAGCACAGACTCTCAATTGTGCCATTGAATTTTTGCAGTGCCTTTATGCGGCTGACGTCTGTATTTCTCTTCCATCGACCGCAGAATCACGAAAGTGTGGCGTCTATTCTTTCAGACTTGACCGAAAGAACAGACACAACACCTACACGTTGTTAAGGTGTACAGGTACAAATACGAGTATTGAGAGCCCTGGTTGGTTATCATGCAACAACTTCAGTGAGTTGGCTGTTTTTTCTCTTTGTCTAACACATCACATAGTTTACAACTTGGTGTTTTCTGCACAATCGTAGCTGCGCCACTATGGATTACACCCACCACTATAGACTTTTCGTTTTGCTCATGCGACCACACTCCAATATCTGACCTGCAGCCCAGGAGTAAATAAACATTAATTTTTTGCTTTTGCTACACGTACTTGGAGCTGCTATCCAACCTAAAGACGTACTATTCGTAATACGTAAAACACTAGTCTGCAAATCAAGTAAATATTGATGTAATGTTGTTCAGTACGCTGCCCCCAGTCATCTGTAGAAATATCTGCACTTATACCACTAACAACTAGTATAACACTGATAGTAATTTAATTTAATTATGCAGTGACATACCTTTCCCATGAAAAAAAATATCTGCACATGATTCCACAAGCCGCCCTATGGAGCGTACATGGTGCTCCATTGTCACCTTCCCCACATTTTTCTCTTACAATAGTGAGTGACACTATGTAAGATCGATTCTTGGTAAGTCTCTGTATTAGCTCAAATTTCTCTAAAATAATGGTCATGGCCTTTTATGGAAATATACGCTATGTGATCAAAAGTATCTGGACACCTCCAAAAACATACGTTTTTCATATTTGGTGCATTGTGCTGCCACCTACTGTCAGGTACTCTATATCAGCGACCTCAGTAGTCGTTAGACATCGTAAGAGAGCAGAGTGGGGTGCTCTGCGGAACTCAAGGACTTCAAACTTGGTCAGGTGATTGGGTGTCACTTGTATCATATGTCTGTAAGCGAGATTTCCACACTCCTAAGCTCCCTAGATCCACTGTTTCCGACATGATAGTGAAGTGGAAACGTGAAGGGATCCGTCTGTTAACTGACAGAAACCACCGACAGATGAAAAGAGTCATAATGTGTTATAGGCAGACAAACATCTATCCAGACCATCTCACAGGAATTTCAAACTGCGTCAGGATCCACTGCAAGTGCTATGACAGTTAGGCGGGAGGTGAGAAAACTTGGATTTCATGGTCGAGCGGCTGCTCATAAGCCACACATTACGCCGGTAAATGCCAAACGACGCCTCGCTTGGTGTAAGGAGCATAAACACTGGGCGAATGAACAGTAGAAAGACATTGTGTGGAGTGATTAATCACAGTACACAACGTGGCCACCTGATGACAGGGTGTGGGTATGGCGAATGCCCAGTGAAAGTCATCTGCCAGCGTGTGTAGTTTTTGTTTTTTGTTTTTTTTTTTTTTTGGTCATCAGTCTACTGACTGGTTTGATGCGGCCCGCCACGAATTCCTTTCCTGTGCTAACCTCTTCATCTCAGAGAGTAGCACTTGCAACCTACGTCCTCTATTATTTGCTTGACGTATTCCAATCTCTGTCTTCCTCTACAGTTTTTGCCCTCTACAGCTCCCTCTAGTACCATGGAAGTCATTCCCTCATGTCTTAGCAGATGTCCTATCATCCTGTCCCTTCTCCTTATCAGTGTCTTCCAGATATTCCTTTCCTCTCCGATTCTGCCTAGAACCTCCTCATTCCTTACCTTATCAGTCCACCTAATTTTCAACATTCGTCTATAGCACCACATCTCAAATGCTTCGATTCTCTTCTGTTCCGGATTTCCCACAGTCCATGTTTCACTACCATACAATGCTGTACTCCAGACGTACATCCTCAGAAATTTATTCCTCAAATTAAGGCCGGTATTTGATATTAGTAGACTTCTCTTGGCCAGAAATGCCTTTTTTGCCATAGCGAGTCTGCTTTTGATGTCCTCCTTGCTCCGTCCGTCATTGGTTATTTTACTGCCTAGGTAGCAGAATTCCTTAACTTCATTGACTTCGTGACCATCAATCCTGATGTTAAGTTTCTCGCTGTTCTCATTTCTACTACTTCTCATTACCTTCGTCTTTCTCCGATTTACTCTCAAACCATACTGTGTACTCATTAGACTGTTCATTCCGTTCAGCGGATCATTTAATTCATCTTTACTTTCACTCAGGATAGCAATGTCATCAGCGAATCGTATCACTGAAATCCTTTCACCTAGTATTTTAATTCCACTCCTGAACCTTTCCTTTATTTCCATCATTGCTTCCTCGATGTACAGATGGAAGAGTAGGGGCGAAAGGCTACAGCCTTGTCTTACACCCTTCTTAATACGAGCACTTCGTTCTTGATCGTCCACTCTTATTATTCCCTCTTGGTTGTTGTACATATTGTATATGACCCGTCTCTCCCTATAGCTTACCCCTACTTTTTTCAGAATCTCGAACAGCTTGCACCATTTTATATTGTCGAACGCTTTTTTCCAGATCGACAAATCCTATGAAAGTGTATTGATTTTTCTTTAGCCTTGCTTCCATAATTACCCGTAACGTCAGAATTTCCTCTCTCGTCCCTTTACTTTTCCTAAAGCCAAACTGATCGTCACCTAGCGCATTCTCAATTTTCTTTTCCAACCTTCTGTATATTATTCTTGTAAGCAGCTTCGATGCATGAGCTGTTAAGCTGATTGTGCGATAATTCTAGCACTTGTCAGCTCTTGCCGTCTTCGGAATTGTGTGGATGATGCTTTTCCGAAAGTCAGTTGGTATATCGCCAGACTCATATATTCTACACACCAACGTGAATAGTCGTTTTGTTGCCACTTCCCCCAAAGATTTTAGAAATTCTGATGCGATGTTATCTATCCGTTCTGACTTATTTGACCGTAAGTCCTCCAAAGCTCTTTTAAATTCCGATTCTAATACTGGATCCCCTATCTCTTCTAAATCGACTCCTGTTTCTTCTTCTATCACATCAGACAAATCTTCACCCTCATAGAGGCTTTCAATGTATTCTTTCTACCTATCTGCTCTCTCCTCTGCATTTAACTGTGGAATTCCCGTTGCACTCTTAATGTTACCACCGTTGCTTTTAATGTCACCAAAGGTTGTTTTGACTTTCCTGTATGCTGAGTCTGTCCTTCCGACAATCATATCTTTTTCGATGTCTTCACATTTTTCCTGCAGCCATTTCGTCTTAGCGTCCCTGCACTTCCTATTTATTTCATTCCTCAGCGACTTGTATTTGTGTTCAAATGGCTCTGAGCACTATGGGACTCAACTGCTGTGGTCATAAGTCCCCTAGAACTTAGAACTACTTAAACCTAACTAACCTAAGGACATCACACACATCCATGCCCGTGGCAGGATTCGAACCTGCGACCGTAGCGGTCGCGCGGTTCCAGACTGTAGCGCCTAAAACCGCTCGGCCACTCCAGCCGGTTGTATTTCTGTATTCCTGATTTTCCCGGAACATGTTTGTACTTCCTCCTTTCATCAATCAACTGAAGTATTTCTTCTGTTACCCATGGTTTCTTCGCAGCTACCTTCTTTGTACCTATGTTTTCCTTCCCAACTTCTGTGATGGCCCATTTTAGATATGTCCATTCCTCTTCAACTGCACTGCCTACTGCGCTATTCCTTATTGCTGTATCTATAGCGTTAGAGAACTTCAAACGTATCTCGTCATTCCTTAGTACTTCCGTATCCCACTTCTTTGCGTATTGATTCTTCCTGACTAATGTTTTGAACTTCAGCCTACTCTTCATCACTACTATATTGTGATCTGAGTCTATATGTGCTCCTGGGTACGCCTTACAATCCAGTATCTGATTTCGGAATCTCTGTCTGACCATGATGTAATCTAATTGAAATCTTCCCATATCTCCCGGCCTTTTCCCAGTATACCTCCTCCTCTTGTGATTCCTGAACAGTGTATTCGCTATTACTAGCTGAAACTTGTTACAGAACTCAATTAGTCTTTCTCCTCTTTCATTCCTAGCCCCAAGCCCATATTCTCCTGTAACCTTTTCTTCTACTCCTTCCCCTACAACTGCATTCCAGTCGCCCATGACTATTAAATTTTCGTCCCCCTTTACATAATGCATTACCCTTTCAATATCCTCATACACTTTCTCTGTCTGTTCATCTTCAGCTTACGACGTCGGCATGTATACCCGAACTATCGTTGTCGGCGTTGGTCTGCTGTCGATTCTGATTAGAACAACCCAGTCACTGAACTGTTCACAGTAACACACCCTCTGCCCTACCTTCCTATTCATAACGAATCCTACACCTGTTATACCATTTTCTGCTGCTGTTGATATTACCCGATACTCATCTGACTAGAAATCCTTGTCTTCCTTCCACTTCACTTCACTGACCCCTACTATATCTATATTGAGCCTTTGCATTTCCCTTTTCAGATTTTCTAGTTTCCTACCACGTTCAAGCTTCTGACATTCCACGCCCCGACTCGTAGAACGTTATCCTTTCGTTGATTATTCAATCTTTTTCTCATGGTAACCTCCCCCTCGGCAGTCCCCTCTCGGAGATCCGAATGGGGGACTATTCCGGAATCTTTTGCCAATGGACAG
The DNA here is from genome assembly GCF_023864275.1 of Schistocerca cancellata. Taxonomy (NCBI): domain Eukaryota; kingdom Metazoa; phylum Arthropoda; class Insecta; order Orthoptera; family Acrididae; genus Schistocerca; species Schistocerca cancellata. The sequence continues at coordinate 279,279,089 of NC_064628.1, forward strand.
ATCATCATGACACTTCTTCAATTACAGGCCACATGTCCTGTGGATACACGTTACATGTCTTTAATGGAGTGGTTTCCATTGCCTTCTGCATCCTCATGTCGCTGATTCTTCCGCCTTTAGGGGCAAATTCCCACCCCTAGGACAAGAGATTGCCCTGAACCTCTCCCCGCTCCTCCGCCCTCTTTGACAAGGCCGTTGGCAGAATGAGGCTGACTTCTTATGCCGGAAGTCGTCGGCCGCCAATGCTGATTATTTATCAAAATTTAGGCAGTGGCGGGGATCGAACCCGGGACCAGAGATGGCTCTGAGCACTATGGGACTTAACATCTCATGTCATGAGTCCCCTAGAACTTAGAACTACTTAAACCTAACTAACCTAAGGACGTCACACACATCCATGCCCGAGGCAGGATTCGAACCTGCGACCGTAGCGGTCGCGCGGTTCCGGACTGAAGCGCCTAGAACTGCTCGGCCACCAGCGGCCGGCCGGGACCAGAGATGTTTTGATTATGAATCAAAGACGCTACCCCTAGACCACGGCGTGTGTAGTACCAACAGTAAAATTGGGAGGTGGTACCGTTATGGTGTGGTCGTGTTCTTCATGAAGGGAGCTTGCACCACTTGTTGTTTTTGCGTGGCACTATCACACCACAGGCCTACACTGATGTTGTAAGCACTTTCTTGCTTCCCACTGTTGAAGAGAAATTCGGGGATCGCGATTGAATCTTTCAACATGATCGAGCATCTGCTCATAATGCACAGCCTGTGGATGAGTGATTAGATGACAATAACATCCCTGTAATGGACTGGCCTGAACCATCTCCTCAGTGCAGCACTCTGTGAAGAATGGGCTGCCATTCCCCATGAAACCTTCCAGCACCTGACCGAATGTTTGACTGCGAGAGTGGAAGCTGTCATCAAGGCTAAGGGTGTGCCAACACCAAGTTGAATTCCAGCATTACCGATGGAGGGCGCCTCGAACATGCTAGTCATTTTCAGCCAGGTGTCCAGATACTTTTTGTAGCGGCACCACCGTTTAAGATTGAAAAAGGTTAGCTTCAGTGCAATATCTCTGAGTGCACAAGTTACAGCCAAGCATGGGCCTGTTGACAGTAAGTTACGCTACCAGCGGTTGCAAAGTAGAATGGAGGACACAGAGCGGAAGACCCGCTGAAAAGAGTAAACACAGCGGTTTGCATGGCATAAGTTACAGGCAGAAGGGGCCCACTGGCAAAACCCAGGAGTTATTAGTTCATGACTTGGAGCAGCGTGTTAGGAAAACAGAGGTGCACAGCCGCTTATAAATAGGTGCCGATTCACTAACAAGGCATTCAAGTGTGACAGCTCTACTGAATGGCAGAGCATGTCACACCACCAGCTACACACAGCAGCAGCAGATGGGGTGCCAGTGTTCCAGTCCACGGCAGGTTGCTGGTCCGACCCTCTGAGGCCAACGCAGGGTCCGCAGCCAGCCAATAGCAGGCAACACCACGACTCGCTACTGCAGGCAGTCTTGTTGGCACACCAAAGGCGCCTTGCAGCTCCTGAGGGTGGCGCGGTTTCAGCAGGGTTGATGACCGCTGAGTCAACTGCCGGCGCATCATGACGTCATCACAACTCCGTGGCCGTGTGAGGCCAACACACAGCTGTGTGTTGCACGGGTCGCTGAGGCAGCCATTCCACGCCAAGCCGTTTCGCAGACATTGAAGTGGTGTCCTCAGCATTGCAGGACCCAGTGACGCAGACCGAGAGGAATGGGGGCACTGTAGATGGAAATAATAAATCGCTTGGGGAAACTGGGATGAGTTTTAATATGGCGCATCCTTGTCCAACACCCTCTACATTTTGGTCACATAGTGTTTGTAGGATAAAGAAATATAGTGGTTCACTACACTACAATTGTACAATCTGTGAATTTTCACATTAAAATTCACCGTGTTGCACATAACCTCCCTTGAAGCATCTGCCATTGGAGTTGGATGAGCGTCTCAGTGACACTTTTGGGCTTGCTAAACGAACCTGTGACCAAACGAGTTGCTGTTCGTTGGATATTCTGTAGTTACTCTATCAGTTCACTGTAATAACAGATTGACCAGCAATACTCAACTATCAATCGAAGGAGTGTTTTCTAAGCTATCTACTTCGTGGATAGACTACACTTCCAGAGGTTCCTTCCAAGGAATCTATATGTTGAACGTGCCTTCCCTACAATTAGCTTGATGTCCTCATTGTATTTTCACTTTCTCCTAATGAGTACTTGCTCATACTTAATGGATGTGGTCCTTACCAGTGATTTTTTGGTAATCATGGACTCATACAATAATGTATCTTTCCGCCAATGTGCTACATTTGTTTATGTATCCCCAGACTAAAAACCGAACGTCTGTACTTTTGATACAGTTTTCTAGCACTGAGACTTTTCTACACTGTCCATCCAAAAACTTCCAAAACAGATTTTATTCCTAGTCAGCACAGTAACTAGGGTGGCTGCTTGAATTAACAAATGTAAACAACAGATGTGAATTCGACCAGTAGTTGTGAGGAAACAGCGCTAGACGCACTAGCGACATTTTATCTCTCGCAGCGGCACTTTCCAGCGTATTTCAGCAAAAGTTTACATGAGAAACAAAGGAGTCGCGCACACTACAGCACCGATGCTGCGAACTCCTGTCCTCTCTCGCTAGCAACTATTGCATCGCGGCCACCTCGCTGATCGCCGTGAAGCAGTTACATGAATGGTGCAATGCGCTCGTGTTGGTAGCTCTAGCAAGGCCTGCCGTCAGCCAGCATGGACGCAGCCAGCTCGAACGTAAAACTGAAGAGGGGAAGAAATATCCTGAAATATGGCACACGTCTCCGAAGGAGTATCATGATAGGACCAAGAACAGAACTGCTTGATTTCCAGTGCATGAATGAAAAGTTTGGCAGGGGCTCTGCGCGAAACCGGGTCAGGCAGAAAACGATAAAGGCATCGCTGTTTAAGTTATCAGTGTTAAACTGTTTTATGTTTCTCTTCTAGTGGTGGCGTTTTTGTTAGAATGTGCCCGTTTAAAACTTGAAATAGTTCTAAGCAGCAAAAGCTTTGTTCCCTGGCGAGAGTCTTCTCTGCTGAATGAGCAGATCTTCAGTTAATAATGGCAGTTTAAAACATATTTTGTTCAAAACTCATATGCAGTCAGTGCTTTATGCTGTTGTAGCCGCTATATACATACTTACACAATTTTCAATATTGACATACACTAAATAATCTTTCACGTTTGCCATTAAATTGAGTCAATATGTTCACTACGATTGTTACCAACCAGACGGATACATTTGCCTTGCCATCGTACTTTGCCATCACTGTACAGGTATATAAGCGAAAATATTACTCGTACTGTTAGTGAACTTCTTTTGGTTGATGGCATTTTATTGTCCTGATAACAAGGCTCTACATACTTAAAGGGTCTTCTAAGGTAAAATTATCTCTGAAACGGCAGTAGTTTTGACGGACACAGCAAAATTTGATAATGTTAACAGTAAAGTTCAGTTTAAAATTGATAGGCCTGTGAAATATGCTCGATAAATTCATGCACACTCTGATGCCTCCAGGCACGGTATTTAAACATTCTTTTCTTGCAGGAGAGAGAATTTCCGGTGTATGGACTGATGACGAACTAAGATTAGAATAGGCGGCACTGGAAGACACATCTCATACTCTTTGCTTTTGATGGATGATTGCAGATCTACAGCTAACTCGTCAAACTACTGTACTCTCATAGAAAATAATTAAATAATTTACTTTCATCGTCTCTTAAATCTACAAAAAGAATACGAACATTCCTTTCAGCAGCCGTGAGCTAACCAGTGGGTGAGTCCAAAACCTGCTGTTGCGTTTCTTAACAAAGTGAATACCGCCTGCTTCCCTCTGCCTACATCCGTACACGATGGTTGCTAACCCAGTATGTTGCGCGATTTACGCTGTGAAGCCGCCTTGTGTGCCCTGACGCCACGATGTTGTTGCTAGCAGGCGCGGATGTCACCCGCTCGCGTCCGTTGTGTCGAAAATCGCAATCTGAGCAACAGCTCTGAATCAGACGTTCAAGACATTCCCAGAATGTTCCGAAAAAGAGAAAAGTATATGCAAAGTCTGTCCTGCACAGCTCGACAGACCAACAAGAAGAACAACGCATGGACGGTCGTCACGACTTGATTCAAATGGATAAGGCGCACTGTTCTTTTCTATAAATAAATAAATAAATAATCGGGTGACAAGACGAGGTGTCATTAATACGTGCTTACCACAAGACGACAAAGTGCAGATATTAACAAAAAAGATCACAGCTTTCACCACACAACTGTCAGTAGAGCCAATGTGTCACTCGAGTTCAACAGAATCCCAAAAAGGACTTTTCTGACAGTTTTACATGGTTGTATGAACGTTGTGTGCGTTTTACTCGAGAGAGAGGGAGACTATGTACAGCACCTGAAGCATTAACAGCACCCTCTTCACTTTTGTATATTTCTTCAGTAACGCAGTCTCGAACGCTTTTGGATTAAAAGGGTGTATATAATAGAATCAGTCAGGAACAGCTTCAAGGAACTTCCAAAGCTATCAGCTGAGTCGTCTGAACGAGATGCTGTGTCGTATTTGCTAAGAACTTCTCATATTCCATATGCTGGTAGTCTGTTCCTTTGCGACAGTGTGGCGAAATTGTAGCGTATGCTTTCTGGATGTCAACGAAGACGGTATCAATACTGGTGCCGGTGCCGACTCCATTCTGGGTCTCGTGACAAACAGAGCGAGCTGGGCTTCACACGATCATTGTTTGCAGAATCCAAGTTGATTCCTACAGAGGCGATTTTCGGTGTTAAGAAATGTTATAATACATGAGCATACTATGTGTTACCAAACTTCTACAACGGACTGCCGTCAGCGTTATATTCCTATAGCTGCATGTGTCTGTTCGACGACTGTTCTGAAAATGAGAATGACTTGCGCATTTTCCATTCACTTGGATATCATTTGCGATAAAGGGGCAGAGTTGCACACGATATCAGTCTATGTGTTCTAAATTTGCAGTTGTAGGTGTCTCGATTTTATGATATGGCTTTCAGGTAGTAGCCTTCACCTGGTTACAGTACGGTGAACTAAAGAAAGTTGTCTAAAAACTTTGGTGGTAGTTGGTGAACCGGACTAACTGTCCGTTGCCGGCGTTCAGATTCAAGTGCACCCGTTTCAGTATCCTGTCTACCACGCTATTGTTTAGCGCCTTACACTAAACTCATTGAAATAATCGTAACAGTACAATAATTTTTGTGGCTCTAGGGCCATTACTTTCGTGTGCTACACTTACTGCATACAGCAGTGAAAATACGATTTTCTTAGTACTTTTTTTCTTTCAGAACGTTAGTCTTTTGATTTATTTGATGTGGCCAAATAAGACTTTTTTCCTGTGGGAACTACTTCTAGCCAACGTCCTCAATTATATGTTGAATATATTCCGATATCTCTCATCCTCTATATTTTTTACCCTCTATGGGTCTATCTAGCACCATGAAAGCTATTCCCTATCTCTTAGTGCATCATACTGCCCCTTCTCCTTGTCAGTGATTCCCGATTTTGCGGAGAAGGTCTCATTTCTTATTTTGCGAGTCGTCCTAAGTTTCAACATCCTTTTATATCACCACATCTCGAACTCTTCGATTCTCTTCTTTTCTCGTATTTGGACAGCCCATGGTTTACTTCCATACTCTAGACGTACATTCTCACAAATTTCTTCGTCAAATTATGGACGATGTTTGGTACTACATGACCTCTTTTGACCAGGAATGCTTTCTTTGCCTACGCTAATGTGCATTTTGTGTCGTTCTTGTCTCGTCCGGCATGAATTATTTTGCTTCCAAGATAGAGAATTTCTGCCTTCATTTATATCGTGATGCCCTGCTACGCTGCATTACTTTCTTCGATTTACTCTAAATCCACATTTATGTGCTCATGATACCGCTCATTCCAGTGAACAGGTCCTTTAGTTGCTGCTAACATTCACCGGGGCTAGGAATGTTGTCAGTGAATGTTATCACTGGTTTTCTGTATGCCTGAATTATAAACCCACTCATGAACATTCCCTTTAATTTCTTGATGCCTTCTTTGATGTATACTTTGGACAATGGGGACGGAGACTGCTTCCGAAAAGTTCGTCCTTGGATTCCCATTCTTATTGTTCTCTTGTACACATTGTATAGTACCCTTCTTTCCTTGCGGTCTACACTGACTTTTTGTGAGAATTTCGAAGATATTATACCATTTTGTATTACTGAACAAATCGATAAATCCTATGAACGTGTCTCGATTTACGCAGAGCTAAGTTCGCACAGTGTTGGATCTTGTAGTCCACTCTCGGAGATGTTTACGTATTTGAAAGGACGCTGCGGCCGCAAGTTGCCGGTAACAATTACGAGGGGCCGTGCCACCCCCCTGCAGGCGACGGCGTAGCAGACAATGGAATGGCTGCCCCGCCCGACTTGCTGGTCCGCGAGGAGCGGGCGAAGTCCGTCCGGCTAACTTGATTGTAAACGTAGCTGCTGTGGCTTCGATGCGCCATTCAGTGCCTTTGTCCGCCCCCTGCAGTCACAGACAACGGCTGTAGCAATTCTCTTGCCATGTTTCTAGTTAATTCCTTATAGCTTCAGCTGCTAATTAATCGTTTCTACAGCTCTCGCAGTTTATTTATAAAGTTCATGGGGTTTGGGATAGCCCAGCAGCAACGCAATCTCATAAATAATGAAAGATAAAATCTGAAACGGGATAGGATAAACTTCGCAATGACAGACAATTATGGTCAGTTCTAGTCAGTTAGTTTCATTTTAGATACTTACGTATTCCACGGATAATGTGTGCGATTTATTTTAGTGATAACATCGATGAACCGCATTACGGGCAATTCACCATAACCATTTATAAAAATAACTGCGTACCTACAATTTTCACACGAATTCAAATACAGTGTGCTCCAAAATTCGAATAAAATATTTCTCTAATTTGTAGTGGGAATTACGAGGATGTGTTGAAAAGTAACGCCTCCAAATTTTTTCATGGGAAAACTCTTTAGAGCTTTTGAAATAAAAAAAACTTTCTTAATATTCAACGTCTTTATTCTTCATGTGGACATATTTATATCTCAACATAGTCAACCTGATGACGAACACATTTCCCCCAATGGGAGATCAGTTTGCTGATATCGTTACTATACAATTTTTGGTTTTGTTGCCTGATCCACAACTTTACCTCTGCTTACACTGCTTCAAAACTTTGTGGTCATCACGTGAGTAAAAAAAGAAATCTGTTAAATTTCTGTTACATTATAAATTACACAAATTTAAAGGCTGTCAATTCGACTAAATATCTAGGAATTACAGTTAAGAACAACTTAAATTAGAACGATCACGTAGATAACGTTGTTGGGAAGGCAAACCAACAACTGAGATTTATTGGCAGAACGCTTAGAAAATGTAACAGGCGTACTGAAGAGACTACTACACCACGCTTGTTCGTCCTCCGCTTGAGTACTGCTATGCTGTATGGGATCTTTACCAGATACAACTGATGGAGGTTATCGAAACAGTTCAGAGAAGGGAAGCTCGTTTTGCATTATCGATAAATAGAGAAGGGAGAGGCAGGGATATGGTAAGCGAGTTGGGATAGCGGTCATTAAAAGAAACCACGATGAATAAGACTGTTTCAGCTACACGATAAATCTTTGTTTCTGATCCATTTAGTTTCGCGTTGTTAGAACCACATCTTCGGGATACAGATTTATAATTTGTTCCAAACGATAAGCAGTAGATGACCCAACATTCCTTGTCGTCTGCTGCTTATCATTTGGAATAAATTACAAATCTATATCCCTGAAGAAGTTGAAACGTCCAAATGTCCACTTAGGAAAATTATACATGACTGTGCTACGAAAGAGGCTGTCTCATTGTAGCTATACCACAAAAGTTACTACTAAAACAAGTTTTACTTTCCAGAATAATTCAGAAAAACTGTGCAGATATAAAACAGAAACACTGCAAAAGCAACATTGTAAATAGTCATTCATTAGTAGCGTCGTGATAAAATCGTGTAGCTGTCACATAAACTAAACACTGTGTCATCTGGTATCTCACAGAAAGTACTTTAAATCCAGAATGTATTTTCAAGTAAACCAAAATGTTGCATTAAAATCTCATTAGCAGTACAGGTACATGTTCTAGGTATGTCAGCCTTATGGTTGTTACGTAATCGTGCAACTAACAAGCAAGAATGTACACACACAATAACACTGTGTCGTCTGTTCACAATAACAATGCATTCGTAATTTCTGTTTAAATAAGTTCTCTTGGTTCTTGACTGGATATTTAACTTCAAACATTGTTGCATGTCAACAGATTGTAAGTCTGACAAAGCATATTAGTAATGTAAAGTGAAAAGTTATATGGCAAAGGCAAAGTTAAAAGCCAGATTATCTTTCAATAAACGGTTTTACGTGTGAAATGTGGTGCAATCCTTCACTCTCCCTAGTACGCAGTGTTTCAACTTCGACGCAATTATCATGTGGTATACAGCGGTAAAGAATACTGGAATTTTTCTCAAGGTTAGCGTCTATGTAATTTTTCCCTGAGCCAGCCGGTGCACGCGGCTGCCTGCGGTGCGAGTCATTGTCTGTTTCTTTGTTGGCGCGCGTCGTTACTGGGATTAGGAGACCTAACTTCTACAAATTCGCCTTGCCGAGAGGGCCCAGCCCTGCTAGAATCCCGCCAGTTCTGATGAAATTCACATCTGTCGTTATGATTATATCGCCTGTCGTCATATCAGTAGTTCCTGTAGTTTCTTTCTTGTCGGTTAAGTGGTGGAGAATTTCTCCCTGAATCGTAACTGCATGCTGGACCGTTGCGTCTAAAGTTATTCTCTCTCCCGTAATAATAATTGTTTTGGTTCCCATATTGTCTGTTTCTCTAATTGTCTCTGTGATAGTCATTACCGCAGAGAGGTGATCTTTCCCTGTAATTATTACTACTCTGCCAACGGTTGTCATACGGGTGGTGCCTGTTTTGGTCACGATTTGTGTTGTGAGAATAGCCTTGTTGCGTCCAGTTATTATTTCTGTCATCGCGGAATTGTGACAGATGTGACCTCTAATTGTTGTGCTCCTGTTTTCGCGTTCCGCGATTGTCAGTGTCAATTTCCAGTTCTTGTAAGAGCCCCTGAAAAGCTTCAATGTTGTCTTTGCAACGTCCTGCCAAAATAATATTTCTTCAATGTTCAGGCAATTTGATTAAGCAAATACGGATGAGTTCTGAAGGGCTGTATGGGTTTGACAGGTACTGATTCTTGTGCAACATGTCTTCAAAATATTTGACAAGACTGGAAAATTCAGATTGTTCAAAGTGTTTCATCATGATGATGCTATGTTTTACTCGGTCTTGTGTAACTTGAGACCAATATGCTGAGAGGAACGCATGGTAAAATTCTCCTTCACTGTGACAATCGTGAATGACCGATCGCATTCTTTCAGCTGGTTCATTCTCTAAGTAGCCACACATAAATTCTAATATGTGCTCTAACGACCAGTTGGGAGGAAAACAATGAGGGAATTGATGGAGCCATGCTTGTGGATGAATGTCGTTGCCAGAATTCTTAAATGTTTTGAATTTACGTGTAGTAATAAACAGCTTATAGTCAAAATCATCATGTCGGCGAGTCGCATATCGGTCATTGTTACGTCGTTTCGGCAGTTCCATTTCAAAATTCGGTGCACCTTGCCAATTTCTTTCATAATTTCCCAAATGCCCTGTGTTATTATTTTGTGGCTTTTCCGTATTTCTATGTCCCTCTTCTCGTATTGGGGCGCGAGTGTCCTCTGAAATACGTAATTCGTGTATTACCTGTATCAGCTGATCTTGTACTTCCCGGATTTCTCTTTGGTGTTGCGTATTAATTTGATTTTGATTTTGTTTGAATTTCCTAATTTGTTCGCACTCTTCTGTGTCATTAAAGACTACCGGTTTTGTGTCATTCAGATTATCATCTACCTTCGCAGATAAATTATTTAGCTGATCCTAAAGTTCAACTACTTTCTCTGATAATGAACTAATTTCCTCCATGTGTCTTTCTGAACCAATTTTCAGAATATCTACTGTGTCCTTTAAGTTTTCCTGAGTTTTTGCAAGTTGCATAACCCAATCGGTAGATGCAACTGAGTCAATTTTAGCTTGCAAGGTCTCATGATTTTCACGAACAATAGTTTGCAGTTCTTTTATCGCTGCTTCGTGATTCTGTAATGCATTTTCATGCCGCGAAAAAATAGGTTGAAAATGCTCACAAATTTGTATTTTTACGTCATTACAGACTTTTTGACATTTCGATTCAATGTTATGTAACTCAGGAGTTAAATCTTCACGTGTTTGTTCAAGAGTTTGTTCCAATGAGTCTAACTTTTGAAGCTGTTGCTGTGTTTGTCTCTGATTTTGTTCCATTGTGTCTAACTGTTGCTGTGTTTGTCTCTGATTTTCTTTCATTTGCTGCATTAATTGCAATAGTAATGTATTAGTGTCTGGAATCTGTTCCTCTATGCTATTCGGCAGTGCATTTTCACCGGCAACATTTACATTTTGACGATCAGAAAATGTGTCTTGACTTATTTGAGAAAACGGTGAGGACCCAAAACCTGAGTCTACAGTAGTTGCAATATTGTGTTCTGTCATTTCGGATTCCTGAGGCGAGCTGTTGCCGACCGATCGATCGATAATGCTTCCCTGTTCACTACTTGTTTCACTGTCTACACCATTACTTGCCGCCCGCTCCATTTCCCTATGCACAGTTACCAAATTACTACTTTGAATGTCTGTTACTTCATTACACAGTGGTGCTGATAAGCTACGCTCGTCGTCACTACTATTTCTCAGTTTACTTTGGAGCCTAGTGTTACGTTTTTCACACGCCGTTATTGTCACAATATTCCACACGATAACACAGAAAAGCGCAATTTGAAGAGCAAAAATAAGAGAACACATTAACGTAACACTGAAAATAATATCTAGTTAATTGCAGCTGCGAAATACTTGGTGCAAATCTACATGCATGCCACAACTGTTTTACTGTACAACAGTGAAAGACTGCAAGTACAAAGGAGATTTTCTCTACAATTAGGCGCTTGCAATAAACAAAAGCTACACTAATTACACAAACTACAAGAAAAAAATCAGAAAATTCCACAGAAGATTCCAGTGGGGTATCCTCGGCTAAGGGTCGACATATGAAACGTCCCCTTAGGAAAATTATACATGACTGAGCTTAAACTGACACACAATATTTTTTAGCGCAACGCAATCTGACTTTCAATGATCCCTACAAAAGAATGGTCCTGACTAACAGTAACCTATACCTTTCACAAATCACTTACCTCACAAAAATCTTCGTTACTCGAACTACTGCAATACAGCGAGCGCCACTACTGCCAGCTAAATAAAAGATTCAAACTACAGAAGGCACTAACTACCGATAGGCATAGTTAGCAAATGAAAGATTTTAATAGAGAACAAACAATGTATTTACCTTAATAATCATAATATATATAGCAGTTCATGCCATCCAGTCTTACAAATTTCAAATCTCCGCCATTTCTCTCCCCACATCCACCTCTGCTGGCGGCTCACCTCCAACTGCGCAACGCTACCCGCTGTTCACATCCAGCTGCCCAACACTACAATGGCAGACAACAATGCAAACTAGCCACAGACTGCACACAGCACAGCCAGTGATTTTCATACAGAGCGCTACGTAACGTTGCCAATAATGAAACCTAAACAGCCTACTTACAAAGTGGCTCTAACGCAGCGAAAATATTTGAATCGGAAATAAAGATTTATCTTACAGTTGAAGCAGTCTTACTAATCATGGTCCAATTATACAGCTATGGGTGCACACAATACAAAATTTGCTGCATTAAAACAAAGGTGTTTCTCGTTCCGGGGAGAACTTTTCACGAAATCTCCGTTACCAGCTTTCTCCTCTGAATGTGAAAAATATTTTACTGTCCCTCACCTACATAGGGCGAAATGATCTTCATAATAAAATAACAGAAACGATATAAATGATCGTTTTTCCCACGCGCTGTTAGAGAATGGATCAGTAGCGAACAGCCCAGATATGGTTTGAAAGACTCTCTGCCAGATACCTACGTGTAAATTGCAGAGTAGTCGTGTAAATGTTGATGTAGATTACTATCAAAGCGAACGCCCCAAGGTGTTCTTTAAGTTTTGGAAACAGATGGAAATCGTATAGGGACTTGTTGGGACTGCGTCGAGGATGATCGATGACAGCGAGCACGAACAACCATCGTCGTACGTTACTAGTGACCATACAATCATCACCGTAAACAGCATTGATGCCTCTATGGATTTCAGTTGGAGGCACACTTTCTGCAGTTCGAAACTCACATTCTTTCTAATACACTGACATAGTTACCCTACAGGCCACCATGTTACGCGCTACAATTTGGAGCACTCTGGCGGGCAGCAGAGGCTTGCAACATCCGTGAGTGAAAGGGAAAAGTCGACTGAGTAATATGCTTGACATTTATTACCACACATATTGAGAACAGAACAAAAAATTCGGAGGCATTACTTTTCAGCACTGCCTCGTATCCAAACATTTATCGAGAATTGGTTCTTTCGCACGATACAAAATTTCGAACTCTCGCCCTTATATTGACAGTAGAAGCTTCCTTTTCTTTCACACTAAATTTTTGCATGCTGTAAAAATAGCTCTGAGCACTATGGGACTTAACATCTATGGTCATCAGTCCCCTAGAACTTAGAACTACTTAAACCTAACTAACCTAAGGACAGCACACAACACCCAGCCATCACGAGGCAGAGAAAATCCCTGACCCCGCCGGGAATCGAACCCGGGAACCCGGTGCATGCTGTATATTGTTAATATATGCGAAAGGTTATCAAAATGTTCTAATAATCATATCAAAAAATTAAGTTGTATAATAAATGTTTCTTTTTTTTTTTGCGTTTACTTGTCTGCATTCGCGATACATTTACAAATCCCCATGCCACAGTACCGTAGTCTTGTTTTAGTTCCTCTAGTAGTGTGCTGCGGTACTTTGGTACGGGGATTTCTATGTGTCGAACGACTGGAGAGAAATAACTACAAAAAAGAGAAAAGAAGTCCTGTAGCTGTATTTCTTCCCCTCCTATTTAAAACTATATTACGGCTCCTGGTATCTTAAGATTCACAACCCTGGAGAGAAGTAACTGCAAAGAAGAGAAAAGAAGTCATATAGCTGTATTTCTTCCTCTCCTATTTAAAACCTTATGACGACTCCTGGTATGTTAAGGTTCACAACCCATAAATTCATATTCTATAACTAAGTATGTGACTGACCCCTATTGAATTCCTACCTGTAGGGTTGTTGCCATCCATAAGTCCTTCACACAATTTTGCATAAATTAAATACACTGTCCGCAGTCTCTTCAAGAACCGTGTTATTGGTTGTCATATCGGAGTGCTAACTTTACAGTTCTTGTTAGCCATAATAATTCGTGGCGATACACCAATCGGAGCTACCGATCTTACAAAATATTTTTATTTTATACATCACATATCACAGTGTCGAGCTGCTTATTAAGGTGAATTTCCTTTGAAAGTTTATGCAAATTACATGAATTTGTCATCAAACGTTTATGCATTCGTGCTACATGTTACGTTGTACGTTTATTACGAGAGAGGGTAGAGGCGACGACAGAGTCACCTAGTGATAGTGGCGAATATTAGTATTTTGTTAATGTCATTTCATGGTAGTGCAAGAATAAGACACAAATATAAGCTGGCCTCCTAAAGTGATGGCTGTCATTATAATCGTTACTGTAACGGATCAAATTACTTCTTCTTCATCGTTTAAACAGTTATATGAGAGAAAGCATTAAAGTTTTACTTCAGCCAACACATCACTCACTGTGGTATACGATAGACTGGTCTTGTATGTTACAATGTGTTAATGTATGCACACGAGCTTGCTTTGAATCCACTATGTTGACAGATTTCTCTTCAGTTGAATTTATAAAATATTTTGTAATACTGTTGGATACCGGTTAGAACGCAACGCTGAAAAGAGGAAATCGCTGTTTATTTGTTTGTTCAGTAGGTGTAAAATGTAGTGGAGACATACATAATTTGGTACGTTTTTTGTTTTATTCCTTTTGTGTAGGAAGTGCAGGTTGGAAATTGCTAGGCGATTAATGGGATTTTAAGATATTTCTTTGATGTAACCCCATACCAGCCGCAGTATTATTTTTCAATATTTAACACTTTGCCGCCCGCACGTCTTGTACAAATTGATTCGCTTGGCGCCGGCAGCGCTAAATCGGATTACTTTGCTTGTCGCCGTCCGCTTGTCACCTTTCCGATGATGACAAGCTTCAAACACATTAACTTTTGCGTGCTTTAATTTTTCCGGAAATCCTCTATTTTGCTGTATCGTTCCACAAACGCGAAGTTTCTTTTCAAGCAACTTCTCTGCAAGTTCTCGTAACAAATAAATACCCCACTCATACGGTTAAAGTTGGTGGGGACTTCAACCTTCCCTCGATATGTTGGCAAAAATACTTGTTCAAAACTGGTGGTAGGCAGAAAACATCTTCCTAGATTGTCCTAAATGCTTTCTCCGAAAATTATTTCGAGCAGTTAGTCCACGAACCCACGCGAATTGTAAATGGTTGCGAAAACACACTTGACCTCTTAGCCACAAACAATCCAGAGCTAATAGAGAGCATCATGACAGATACAGGGATCAGTGATCACAAGATTGTTGTAGCTAGGCTCAATACCATTTCTTCCAAATCCACCAGAAACAAACGCAAAATAATTCTATTTAAAAAAGCGGATAAAGTGTCAGTAGAAGCCTTCCTAAGAGACAATCTCCATTCCTTCCGAACTGACTATGCGAATGTAGACGAGATGTGGCTCAAATTCAAAGATATAGTAGCAACAGCAATTGAGAGATTCATACCTCATAAATTGGTAAGAGATGGAACTGATCCCCCATGGTACACAAAACAGGTCCGAACGCTGTTGCAGAGACAACGGAAAAAGCATGCGAAGTTCAGAAGAACGCGAAATCCCGAAGATTGGCTAAAATTTACAGACGCGCGAAATTTGGCACGGATTTCAATGTGAGATGCCTTTAATAGGTTCCACAACGAAACATTGTCTCGAAATTTGGTAGAAAATCCGAAGAAATTATGGTCGTGTGTAAAGTACACAAGCGGCAAGACGCAGTCAATACCTTCGCTGCGCAGTGCCGATGGTACTGTTACCGACGACTGTGCCGCTAAAGCGGAGTTATTGAACTCAGTTTTCCGACATTCCTTCACCAGGGAAGACGAATGGAATATTCCAGAATTTGAAACACGAACACCTGCTAGCATAAGTTTCTTAGAAGTAAGTACCTTAGGGGTTGCGAAGCAACTCAAATCGCTTGGTACGGGCAAGTCTTCAGGTCCAGATTGTATACCGATTAGGTTCCTTTCAGATTACGCTGATACAATAGCTCCCTACTTAGCAATCATATACAACCGCTCGCTCACCGATAGATCTGTACCTAGAGATTGGAAAATTGCGCAGGTCGCACCAGTGTTTAAGAAGGGTAGCAGGAGTAATCCATCGAACTACAGACCTATATCATTGACGTCTGTTTGCAGTAGGGTTTTGCAGCATATACTGTATTCAAATATTATGAATCACCTCGAAGGGAACGATCTATTGAAACGTTTCAGAAAACATCGTTCTTGTGAAACTCAGCTAGCTCTTTATTCGCACGAAGTAATGGGCGCTATCGACAGGGGATCTCAAGTTGATTCCGTATTTCTAGATTTCCGGAAAGCTTTTGACACCGTTCCTCACAAGCGACTTCTAATCAAGCTGCGGGCCTATGGGGTATCATCTCAGTTGTGCGACTGGATTCGTGATTTCCTGTCAGGAAGGTCGCAGTTCGTAGTAATAGACGGCAAATCATCGAGTAAAATTGAAGTGATATCAGGAGTTCCCCAGGGAAGCGTCCTGGGGCCTCTGCTGTTCATGATCTATATAAATGACCTGGGTGACAATCTGGGCAGTTCTATTAGGTTGTTCGCAGATGATGCTGTAATATACCGTCTAGTAAGGTCATCCGAAGACCAGTATCAGTTGCAAAGCGATTTAGAGAAGATTGCTGTTTGGTGTGGCAGGTGGCAGTTGACGCTAAATAACGAAAAGTGTGAGGTGACTCACATGAGTTCCAAAAGAAATACGTTGGAATTCGATTATTCGATAAATAGTACAATTCTCAAGGCTGTCAATTCAACTAAGTACCTGGGTGTTAAAATTACGAACAACTTCAGTTGGAAAGACCACATAGATAATATTGTGGGGAAGGTGAGCCAAAGGTTGCGTTTCATTGGCAGGACACTTCGAAGATGCAACAAGTCTACTAAAGAGACAGCTTACACTACCCTCGTTCGTACTCTGTTAGAATATTGCTGCGCTGTGTGGGATCCTTACCAGGTGGGATTGACGGAGGACATCGAAAGGGTGCAAAAAAGGGCAGCTCGTTTTGTGTTATCACGTAATAGGGGAGAGAGTGTGGCAGATATGATACGCGAGTTGGGATGTAAGTCATTAAAGCAAAGACGTTTTTCGTCGCGGCGAGATCTATTTACGAAATTTCAGTCACCAACTTTCTCTTCCGAATGCGAAAATATTTTGTTGAGCCCAACCTACATAGGTAGGAATGATCATCAAAATAAAATAAGAGAAATCAGAACTCGAACAGATAGGTTTAGATGTTCGTTTTTCCGCGCGCTGTTCGGGAGTGGAATGGTAGAGAGATAGTATGATTGTGGTTCGATGAACCCTCTGCCAAGCACTTAAATGTGAATTGCAGAGTAGACATGTAGATGTAGATAATAATTATCCATGTAGAGGTGATGCCACTTTCCATAAGAAGGTGTGAATAGTTTTATGAATGTTTTTGCTAAAGGTTGTCCAGCGCCGGAATATATCTTGAGTGAGGAAATGTATCCCGTACTCGAATCACACAGCATCCGAAAGAGTATGCCATATTTCGTAATTTTCGACGGACCGTATAATCTTTAAAATTTAGCTGTCTACACCACGGTATCATGCCTTCATCAATTGAGATGTTTTGACTTAGATTACGAATTGCATTTTGAAAAGCCATTAGGCATTATCCGGTTTATTGTTGTTGTCGGAAAAATTTAAAAATGATATTTTTCTGAATCGGACGCGGTACATCGTTTTGTGAAATATCGGTGTGTCTATCAAAGGATTCGTTGATCAGTAATCATTGATCCTTGCTTTTCTTTTACAATTCTCATAAGGATAGCAAGCTCAAACCATTTTCTAAGTTCGGGTCCCGTAACGTCGACAAATTAGGAATTTTTTTATCCAATTTCCTTCTATTGCAATTTTGACTGTAATACTTGTTGAGTTCGTTGCTAATATATTCAAACAGATCGTTTCCAATACATAATTCTACGATATCCAAAACGCTGTCTCTATCTTTGGGAAATATGTGTGGACTCGGAGATCCCTCCAAATTTATTATTGGTCCTCAGTAAATCATAGTCTGTCTTCTTCGTCTGATTCATCCAAATCAGTTGGCAACCGTAGCGTTCGCCGATTTCTTCTTGGACGTATTTCACTATCTTCCGAAGATTCTGCTTCACTTTCATTTATTTTATATCCAATGTCTTCTTCCCAATCGGCCAAGTCGTCCGGAACATCAGACAAGACGTCCGAGCATTCATCGTAAATAATCGTATCGTCTCTTTCGTGTGCCACAATTAAAGTGCACAAGTACTTATCAAAACAAAAAACTTGTTGACGTGTGTAACCTATTGTTACCTAAACAAAACACCAACAGAATGAAAAAGATACTAAAGTGCTGTCACCGGTCACTGCGTGATACTACACTACTGGCCATTAAAATTGCTACACCAAGAAGAAATGCAGATGATAAACAGGTATTCCTTGGACAAATATATTATACTAGAACTGACATGTGATTACATTTTCACGCAATTTGGATGCACAGATCCTGAGAAAAAATGGTTTAAATGGCTCTGAGCACAATGGGACTTAACATCTGAGGTCATCAGTCCCCTAGAATTTAGAACTACTTAAACGTAACTAACCTAAGGACATCACACACATCCATGCCCGAGGCAGGATTCGAACCTGCGACCGTAGCGGTCGCGCGGTTCCAGACTTAAGCGCATAGATCCTGAGAAATCAGTACCCAGAACAACCACCTCTGGCCTTAATAACGGCCTTGATACGCCTGGGCATTGAGTCAAACAGTGCTTGGATGACATGTACAGGTACAGTTGCACATGCACCTTCAACACCATACCACGGATCATCAAGAGTAGTGACCAGCGTATTGCGACGAGCCAGTTGCACGGCCTCCATTGACCAGACGTTTTCAGTTGGTGAGAGATCAGGAGAATGTGCTGGCCAGGGCAGTAGTCGAACATTTTCTTTATCCAGAAAGGCCCGTACAGGACCTGCAACATGCGGTCGTGCATTATCCTGCTTAAATGTAGGGTTTCGCAGAGATCAAATGAAGGATAGAGCCACGGGTCGTAACACATCTGAAATGTAACGTCCTCTGTTCAAAGTGCCGTCAATGGGAACAAGAGGTGATCGAGACGTGTAACCAATGGCACCCCATACCATCACGTCGGGTGATACGCCAGTATGGCGATGACGAATACACGCCTCCAATGTGCGTTCACCGCGATGTCGCCAAACACGGATGCGACCATCTTGATGCTGCAAACAGAACCTGGATTCATCCGAAAAAATGACGTTTTGCCATTCGTGCACCCAGGCTCGTCGTTGAGTACACCATCGCAGGCGCTCCTGTCTGTGATGCAGCGTCAAGAGTAACCGCAGCCATGGTCTCCGAGCTGATAGTCCATGCTGCTGCAAACGTCATCGAACTGTTCGTGCAGATGGTTGTTGTCTTGCAAACGTCACCATCTGTTGACTCAGGGATCGAGACGTGGCTGCACGATCCGTCACAGCCATGAGGATAAGATGCCTGTCATCTCTACAGCTAGTGATACGAGGCCGTTGGGATCCAGCACGGCGTTCCGTAATACCCTCCTGAACCCACCGATTCCATATTCTGCTAACAGTCATTGTATCTTGACCAACGCGAGCAGCAATGTCGTGATACCATAAACCGCAATCGCGATGGGCTACAATACGACCTTTATCCAATTCGGAAACGTGATGGTACGCATTTCTCCTCCTTACACGAAGCATCACAACAACGTTTCACCAGGCAACGCCGGACAACTGCTGTTTGTGTATGAGAAATCGGTTGGAAACTTCCCTCATGTCAACACGTTGTAGGTGTCGCCGCCGGTGCAAACCTCGTGTGGATGCTCTGAAAAGCTAATCATTTGCATTTCCTGTCGGTTAAATTTCGCGTCTGTAGCACGTCATCTTCGTTGTGTAGTAATTTTAATGGCCAGTAGTGTATGCACACGACACCACTGTGGTGTCGCCGGCCGTTGAGCGCTATTTCGGGTACGTCACCACTGTGGTGTCACCGGAAATGTGTAAAATGAAGATCATTGCTCCAGTATACTATGTGTGAATTTTATGAGCATTTTAAAAATTAAAGTTAATAATATGCAGGGTGAGTCACCTAACGTTACCGCTGCATATATTTCGCAAACCACATCAAATACTGACAAATCGATTCCACAGACCGAACGTGAGGGAGGGGCTAGTGTAATTGGTTAATACAGGGTGTTTCAAAAATGACCGGTATATTTGAAACGGCAATAAAAACTAAACGAGCAGCGATAGAAATACACCGTTTGTTGCAATATGCTTGGGACAACAGTACATTTTCAGGCGGACAAACTTTCGAAATTACAGTAGTTACAATTTTCAACAACAGATGGCGCTGCAAGCGATGTGAAAGATATAGAAGACAACGCAGTCTGTGGGTGCGCCATTCTGTACGTCGTCTTTCTGCTGTAAGCGTGTGCTGTTCACAACGTGCAAGTGTGCTGTAGACAACATGATTTATTCCTTAGAACAGAGGATTTTTCTGGTGTTGGAATTCCACCGCCTAGAACACAGTGTTGTTGCAACAAGACGATGTTTTCAACGGAGGTTTAATGTAACCAAAGGACCGAAAAGCGATACAATAAAGGATCTGTTTCAAAAATTTCAACGGACTGGGAACGTGACGGATGAACGTGCTGGAAAGGTAGGGCGACCGCGTACAGCAACCACAGAGGGCAACGCGCAGATAGTGCAGCAGGTGATCCGACAGCGGCCTCGGGTTTCCGTTCGCCGTGTTGCAGCTGCGGTCCAAATGACGCCAACGTCCACGTATCGTCTCATGCGCCAGAGTTTACACCTCTATCCGTACAAAATTCAAACGCCAAACGCGGCAACCCCTCAGCGCCGCTACCATTGCTGCACGAGAGACATTCGCTAACGATATAGTGCACAGGATTTATGATGGCGATATGCATGTGGGCAGCATTTGGTTTACTGACGAAGCTTATTTTTAACCTGGATGGCTTCGTCAATAAACAGAACTGGCGCATATGGGGAACCGAAAAGCCCCATGTTGCAGTCCCATCGTCCCTGCATCCTCAAAAAGTACTGGTCTGGGCCGCCATCGCCATTTCTTCCATAGGAATCATTGGCCTATTTTTCAGATCCGAAACGATTACTGCATCACGCTGTACAAACTGCCTTAGACGACACTGCGAACACCTCGTGGTTTATGCAAGATGGTGCCCGGCCACATCGCACGGCCGACATCTTTAATTTCCTGAATGAATATTTCGATGACCGTGTGATTGCTTTGGGCTATCCGAAACATACAGGAGGCGGCGTGGATTGGCCTCCCTATTCGCCAGACATGAACCCCTGTGACTTCTTTCTGTGGGGACACTTGAAAGACCATGTGTACCGCCAGAATCCAGAAACAATTGAACAGCTGAAGCAGTACATCTCATCTGCATGTGAAGCCATTCCGCCAGACACGTTGTCAAAGGTTTCGGGTAATTTCATTCAGAGACTACGCCATATTATTGCTACGCATGGTGGATATGTGGAACATATCGTACTATAGAGTTTCCCAGACCGCAGCGCCATCTGTTGTTGAAAATTGTAACTACTGTAATTTCGAAAGTTTGTCTGCCTGAAAATGTACTGTTGTCCCAAGCATATTGCAACAAACGGTGTATTTCTATCGCTCCTCGTTTAGTTTTTATTGCCGTTTCAAATATACCGGTCATTTTTGAAACACCCTGTACAAACCATAAAAAAATTCACGGAAGTATGTTTTTTAACACAAACCAACGTTTTTTTAAATGGAACCCCGTTAGTTTTGTTAGCACATCTGAACATATAGACAAATACGTAATCAGTGCCGTTTGTTGCATTGTAAAATGTTAATTACATCCGGAGATATTGTAACCTAAAGTTGACGCTTGAGTACCACTGCTTCGCTGTTCGATCGTGTGTATCGGAGAGCACCGAATTACGTAGGGATCCAAAGGGAACGGTGATGGACCTTAGGTACAGAAGAGACTGGAACAGCACATTACGTCCACATGCTAACACTTTTTTATTGGTCTTTTTCACTGACGCACATGTACATTACCACGAGGGGTGAGGTACACGTACACACGTGGTTGCCGTTTTCAATTACGGAGTGGAATAGAGTGTGTCCCGACATGTCAGGCCAATAGATGTTCAATGTGGTGGCCATCATTTGCTGCACACAATTGCAATCTCTGGCATAATGAATGTCGTACACGCCGCAGTACATCTGGTGTAATGTCGCCGCAGGCTGCCACAATACGTTGTTTCATATCCTATGAGGTTGTAGGCACATTACGGTACACATTCTCCTTTAACGTACCCCACAGAAAGAAGTCCAGAGGTGTAAGATCAGGAGAACGGGCTGGCCAATTTATGCGTCCTCCACGTCCTATGAAACGCCCGTCGAAAGTGTACCTCACCCCTCATGGTAATGTACATGTGCGTCAGTGAAAAAGACCAATTAAAAGGTGTTAGCATGTGGACGTAATGTGCTGTTCCAGTCTCTTCTGTACCAAAGGTCCATCACCGTTCCCTTTGGATCCCTACGTAATTCGGTGCTCTCCGATACACACGATCGAACAGCGGAGCAGTGGTACTCAAGCGTCAACTTTAGGTTACAATATCTCCGGATGTAATTAACATTTTACAATGCAACAAGCGGCACTGATTACGTATTTGTCTATATGTTCAGATGTACTAACAAAACTAACGGGGTTCCATTTAAAAAACGTAGGTTTGTGTTAAAAAACATACTTCCGTTAATTTTTTTATGGTTTGAATTAACCAATTACACTAGCCCCTCTCCTCACGTTCGGTCTGTGGAATCGATTCGTCAGTATTTGATGTGGTTTACGAAATATATCCAGCGGTAATGTTAGGTGACTCACCCTGTATATTAATTAATTAATTGCTGGTAAATAAAATTCTGAAAGGGGAATATCAGTTCAAGTAACATTATTAATGAACAAGTCAGTTGCATTACCCTAGAAGCAAGTAAACCAGCTTCTTTTAAACGAAATTATAAATTTTATATGTTGTACAAAATACAATGTTCTCCATCTAAACTGGATGTCAAATCTCATATAAGCATACCAGCCAAAGATCCTCACACCTGATATCATGCTCAGCTACTGTACAGCTGCCTGAAAAGATACCAGAATGCTAAACAGTATTCCTTCCAGTTCCGCGCTCAAACGAGAATTTTACAATACAAGTAGTAATGGCATATATCAACTGCCTGTCATTAGTCTGTGTCATATTTATGATGCTGAAATCACTGCTAGTGGCTAGTAGTTCAAAATAATAAATGGTGGACAGCGCAAAATTTGAAAATTTGTGTGAAGTTTAAAAATCAACAATGATGGATAGTAGAAAGTTCAGAAATGCAAGACTGTCGTAAATTCAAAATCAAAGATTGCAAATTATGGGAAATTAAAAAATGCAAGAAAGTGGTGATTGGAAATTTAGAAATTTGAGTCAAATTGTAAAATACAGGATAGCAGAAATAGCTCAGATGATATTAGTGATATTAAAATAACATGTTAAAATAATGTCAAGCTGTATTATTTGAGAAATCCTCACTTGAAAGTTAAGGTACATAATATGCACACAAACATACACACACACACACAACACGCAAATTGCACATGTTTGATGAAAACTATCAAACCTGCGCTTTTTTTTCCTTTGTAGAAATCAGATACAGTAGAGAGTCAACCTGCTTAAATAAATTGAATCACCTTTCCTCAGAGCTGTATCAATTTATCTCCCAAACTGTATCAAATGGTTCAAATGGCTCTGAGCACTATGTGACTTAACTTCTGAGGTCATCAGTCCCATAGAACTTAGAACTACTTAAACCTAACTAACCTAAGGACATCACACACATCCATGCCCGAGGCAGGATTCGAACCTGCGACCGCAGCGGTCGCACGGCCCCAGACTGTAGTGCCTAGAACCGCTCGGCCACTCAAACTGTATCAAATTGCCCCCAAGCTGTATCAACTTGCCCAGAAACTTAATCATATTTTCCCGAAAGTGAATCAGTTTACCCCCAATCTGTATGAACTTGCTCCCAAACTGTGTCAGCTTGTCCCACAACTGTATCAACTTGACCTCAGACTGTATCGTGTTGCACCCATAATTGTATCAACTTGCCTCCCAAAACAATGTCTACTTGATGTTTAAAAACTGTATCAATTTGCTCCCAAAACTGTATCAACTTACCACCAAACTGTATCAACCTTCCCCTTAAAATACATCAAGTTGCCCTAAAACTGTAACAGATTGCCCCAAAATCGTAACAACAACAAGATAGAAAACCTGCTGACTGATGCTTAGTTTTCACGTTTTGTGCCTGCTGACTCAACACAGTACTCTCTTATCATAGTGAGAAGACTTGATGTAGTAGGTTTGTCGTCGTCAGAGACCCTGTCAACATCGTGAGCCATCACCAGTGCAAATCTTTTACATTAGTTCATCATTTTAATATTATGCTGCTTAAATGGTGTGATATATACTATGTATATGAAATTTCATGTAAATATCTTTGACTTTCATGTGAAGGTTGTGGAAACAACTCAGCTGGACACCATTTTAAGCAACCTTTTGATATTACACTAACTAAATACAGAGATATGTATATGAATGCAAATATCTTTGACTTTCACAGAAATAATGTGTCTTTGAGCTTGACAGTATTCAGGTGAGGGTTATATAATTTTTTACGGTATATCGTCAAACTTGACGCCATTTTAAAACAATGTTTTCATAATTTTCTGCAATTTTTTAATTTTATCAGAACTGCCAGTTTCCATTTTTTAAATTTCCCATAATCAACTATCTCTTATTTTTGAATTTCCCATCACTGTAAATTTTTTGAATTTCCAACCATCCACCATCTTTGGTTTTTATATCTCAGCATCTGCATCTTGGATTTTTTTAATTTCCTGCCACCAGCAGAGATTGCAGGCCATGACTGTGATGCTTACTAACAGTGAAAACTTGAACTATACACTAGAATTCTTAAAGCATTACTACCACTATCATATGTATCCGATTTCTCGAGAGGAACAAGATAGGCTGCATCTGGACGTTAATAATTCATCTGCATCGTTTCAAAGATCTCCTGGGAACTAGACATTGACAAGATGATCAGAAAATTTACTCTTTATTTCATCTATGTTTTACTTAGACATTCCTTTGTCTTCCAACAGAACGCCATGAGATATAGCAGAAATCAATAAATTAGGTACCATAGTAGCTAAACCTTTAAATACACTTAATTTGTAAAATTAAGTTTTATAAAAAGTGCAGACATTTCCTGAATAAAGCTGACATTGTTTGCTCAGGCAAGCAATTACTAATAAATATTATGCGTGAACAATGTATGTACTAATTAAACATAAACTTATACTAAAACGTTGAATGGCTTCCATATCTCACTCTTAAAAGAGATACATTTTTATATATTCGTATAGTCAATCAGGGTAATTTTTAACAGCCAGGTTATCTTTGTACCACTCGTCACTTCCGTTTCAAATGGTTGCTGTTCCATCTATTTGAAATATTTTGTATTAATAGCATCCGTTTTATTACCTCTGTGATTTCTAGTTGACTTTTTAATTGCCTTTCTAACTTCCTACAAGTTCCTAGGCTTATGATTATCTTTTAGTTCCGTTGGCTGTAAAGAGAGCTTATGGCGACAGTGATTTAAGTCGAACAAAGCTATATAAATACAGATATCTTGATGTTTCAAAGTAAACCTGCAGTACTGAATTAATACTGTTTGTTTTTCTTCTGATTAGCACCCGATTTCCCTCTGGCACGATCTAAACTTACCCAGAGCATTAGGTAAAGGAAAAATTAGACTGGTCTAAAGTTATCCTGAATGACAGTATAACTTTGTACCAGCATTAAAATTGAAATTTACTCTAATGGGGCACAGGTAGTACGCATTTTCATTTTCCTAAGCACTCGGTAACTATAGATTTAAAATGTTACGATATCTGTTGTATAATTTATTTTGTGTCCAATACTTTCGATAAAGGCAAAAAATGGTACAAAGTTACCAGTCACTCTCATAGACATAATACCGCAAATGTGACAGTACATTTTCTTCAACAAGGCTTAAATATTGGATTTTTATGAAAAATATCTGTATTCATGGATGCTGCAAATGATCTTTTCTGACAGTAAAGATATGTGCGCAAAGTGAGACGTTTTGGAAATTATTGTGTTTCCTGAAGGATATACACAGTAACGATACAAAGCACGCAAAATGTTTCTGGAGGACTACATTTCCTGGGAGCACATTTTCAGGAACAAAACCACGAGTGAAACCGGAAAATTCGCAGCGTATGTGAGGGCAGTAATTCCTCTGGTTATGTTCACCTCTTCTAACGAAGTATTGTGATATCCCACTGATACGACAGTTTCCTGCTTGTCAAAGTCCACGACAAACGATTTATAATCTGGAATAGGTAAACAATCCTTCATCAAGTAGTAGATAATCGAAGTTTTTTGCCCAGTTATAAGAGGGTGGACAATACAAAGCATAGGAATTTTCTTGTAGGTCAAAGTTGTTGACTCAAACGTCAGTGGCAAAATATCATGCAGTGATGTTGCCAAGGCAAAGGTAATGTGGTGTATTTCGCAATGAACAAATATGAGAATAAATATTATTTCGAATTTCACTCAGTGATTATTACACGACGATTTTAAAGTTAATAAAACACTGGTTAAGCACATATATGATCCTCCTGGGCATATCAACTATCACATTTAAAACGCTTGCAGAGCAGAACATAAGAGACGAAAGTTACATTTGTAATATACGAACGTGCGCCTCATTGTGTAGTCAGATAAGAATCAAAGCACAATGGTATCTGATACCCCTGGCACTACATTAATAGTTGACGCCTCTTTCTGGCCACTGGAGGTCAGCAGGCCCTACATGTGCTCGGGATCGAATTCTGGCGCCCAAAAGGAAGTTTTCAGAATAATCATGTAAACTGCGTAGTCAGATATCTTTCCTGTAACACATTATAGCCATAATTCACAGCTTACGTTGCATGGCATTTTTATGTATGTCTTACGTTGTAGTGTTACATGAAACATACGTAATGTTCTTTTTTTTTGGTCATCAGTCTACTGACTGGTTTGATGCGGCCCGCCACGAATTCCTTTCCTGTGCTAACCTCTTCATCTCAGAGTAGCACTTGCAACCTACGTCCTCAATTATTTGCTTGATGTATTCCAATCTCTGTCTTCCTCTACAGTTTTTGCCCTCTACAGCTCCCTCTAGTACCATGGAAGTCATTCCCTCATGTCTTAGAAGATGTCCTATCATCCTGTCCCTTCTCCTTATCAGTGTTTTCCACATATTCCTTTCCTCTCCGATCCTGCGTAGAACCTCCTCATTCCTTACCATATGAGTCCAACTAATTTTCAACATTCGTCTATAGAACCACATCTCAAATGCTTCGATTCTCTTCTGTTCCGGATTTCCCACAGTCCATGTTTCACTACCATACAATGCTGTACTCCAGACGTACATCCTCAAAAATTTCTTCCTCAAATTAAGGCCGGTATTTGATATTAGTAGACTTCTCTTGGCCAGAAATGTCTTTATTGCCTTAGCGAGTCTGCTTTTGATGTCCTCCTTGCTCCGTCCGTCATTGGTTATTTTACTGCCTAGGTAGCAGAATTCCTTAACTTCATTGACTTCGTGACCATCAATCCTGATGTTAAGTTTCTCGCTGTTCTCATTTCTACTACTTCTCATTACCTTCGTCTTTCTCCGATATACTCTCAAACCATACTGTGTACTCATTAGACTGTTCATTCCGTTCAACAGATCATTTAATTCTTCTTCACTTTCACTCAGGCTCTGAGCACTATGGGACTTAACATCTATGGTCATCAGTCCCCGAGAACTTAGAACTACTTAAACCTAACTAACCTAAGGACATCACACAACACCCAGCCATCACGAGGCAGAGAAAATCCCTGACCCCGCCGGGTATCGAACCCGGGAACCCGGGTGTGGGAACTTTCACTCAGGATAGCAATGTCATCAGCGAATCGTATCATTCATATCTTTTCACCTTGTATTTTAATTCGTCTCCTCAACCTTTCTTTTATTTCCATCGTTCCTTCCTCGGTGTGCAGATTGAAGAGTAGGGGCGAAAGGCTACAGCCTTGTATTACACCCTTCTTAATACGAGCACTTCGTTCTTGATCGTCCACTCTTATTATTCCCCTTGGTTGTTGTACATATCGTATATGACCCGTCTCTCCCTGTAGCTTACCCCTACTTTTTTCAGAATCTCGAACAGCTTGCACCATTTTATGTTGTCGAACGCTTTTTCCAGGTCGACATATCCTATGAAAGTGTCTTGATTTTTCTTTAGCCTTGCTTCCATTATTAGCCGTCACGCCAGAATTGCCTCTCTCGTCCCTTTACTTTTCCTAAAGCCAAACTGATCGTCACCTAGCGCATTCTCAATTTTCTTTTCCAGTCTTCTGTATATTATTCTTGTAAGCAGCTTCGATGCATGAGCTGTTAAGCTGATTGTGCGATAATTCTCGCACTTGTCAGCTCTTGCCGTCTTCGGAATTGTATCGATGACGCTTTTCCGAAAGTCAGATGGTATATCGCCAGACTCATATATTCTACACACAAACGTGAATAGTCGTTTTGTTGCCACTTCCCCCAATGATTTTAGAAATTCTGATGGAATGTTATCTATCCCTTCTGCCTTATTTGACCGCAAGTCCTCCAAAGCTCTTTTAAATTCCGATTCTAATACTGGATCCCCTATCTCTTCTGAATCGACTCCTGTTTCTTCTTCTGTCACATCAGACAAATCTTCACCCTCATATAGGCTTTCAATGTATTCTTTCCACCTATCTGCTCTCTCCTCTGCATTTAACAGTGGAATTCCCGTTGCACTCTTAATGTCACCACCGTTGCTTTTAATGTCACCAAAGGTTGTTTTGACTTTCCTGTATGCTGAGTCTGTCCTTCCGACAATCATATCTTTTTCGATGTCTTCACATTTTTCCTGCAACCATTTCGTCTTAACTTCCCTGCACTTCCTATTTATTTCATTCCTTAGCGACTTGTATTTCTGTATTCCTGATTTTCCCGGAACATGTTTGTACTTCCTCCTTTCATCAATCAACTGAAGTATTTCTTCTGTTACCCATGGTTTCTTCACAGTTACCTTCTTTGTACCTATGTTTTCCTTCCCAACTTCTGTGATGGCCCTTTTTAGAGATGTCCTTTCCTCTTCAACTGTACTGCCTACTGCGCTATTCCTTATTGCTGTATCTATAGCGTTAGAGAACTTCAAACGTATTTTGTCATTACTTAGTACTTCCGTATCCCACTTCTTTGCGTATTGATTCTTCCTGACTAATGTCTTGAACTTCAGCCTACTCTTCATCACTGCTATATTGTGATCTGAGTCTATATCTGCTCCTGGGTACGCCTTACAATCCAGTATCTGATTTCGGAATCTCTGTCTGACCGTGATGTAATCTAATTGAAATCTTCCCGTATCTCCCGGCCTTTTCCAAGTATACCTCCTCCTCTTGTGATTCTTGAACAGGGTATTTGCTATTAATAGCTGAAACTTGTTACAGAACTCAATTAGTCTTTCTCCTCTTTCATTCCTTGTCCCAAGCCCATATACTCCTGTAACCTTTTCTTCTACTCCTTCCCCTACAACTGCATTCCAGTCGCACATGACTATTAGATTTTCGCCCCCCTTTACATACTGCATTACCCTTTCAATATCCTCATACATTTTCTCTATCCGTTCATCTTTAGCTTGCGACGTCGGCATGTATACCTGAACTATCGTTGTCGGTGTTGGTCTGCTGTCGATTCTGATTAGAACAACCCGGTCACTGAACTGTTCACAGTAACACACCCTCTGCCCTACCTTCCTATTCATAACGAATCCTACACCTGTTATACCATTTTCTTCTTCCTTTGATATTATCCAATACTCATCTGACCAGAAATCCTTGTCTTCCTTCCACTTCACTTCACTGACCCATACTATATCTAGATTGAGCCTTTGCATTTCCCTTTTCAGATTTTCTAGTTTCCCTACCACGTTCAAGCTTCTGACATTCCACGCCCCGACTCGTAGAACGTTATCTTTTCGTTGATTATTCAATCTTTTTCTCATGGTAACCTCCCCCTTGGCAGTCCCCTCCCAGAGATCCGAATGGGGGACTATTCCGGAATCTTTTGCCAATGGAGAGATCATCATGACACTTCTTCAAATACAGGCCACATGTCCTATGGATACACGTTACGTGTTTTTAATTCAGTGGTTTCCATTGCCTTCTGCATCCTCATGTCGTTGATCATTGCTGATTCTTCCGCCTTTAGGGGCAATTTCCCACCCCTAGGACAAGAGAGTGCCCTGAACCTCTATCCGCTCCTCCGCCCTCTTTGACAAGGCCGTTGGCAGAATGAGGCTGACGTCTTATGCCGGTAGTCTTCGCCCGCCAATGCCGATTATTTATCAAAATTTAGGCAGTGGCGAGGATCGAACCCGGGACCAAAAATGTTTCAATTACGGATTAAAGACGCTACTCCTAGACCACGGGTCTATAATTGGCAATTTCTTCCACATAATGATGATACATAACGATGTTGATTAAGTGAACTAAAATTTCTTAAACTGTTTCTTCGTAGCGAAGGTTTCATTGCGTACTCCACATATGAGGACCCTAAACATATTTCTCTGTATCTACACCTGATAACTGTCACACATTATTGTCTTGAACTACGAGAGCTATTCGAAAAGTAAGGTCTGATGGGTTGCGAAATGGAAACCACAGTTCAAATAAGAATGTTTCACTTGCAACATTTAGCTACGCCTTGCATCTACTTCTCTACATAATCACCGCTCCGACTGAGAATTTGTCGTAGCATTGTACCAACCTTCTAATACTCTCGTCATAGATGGCATCCTCCTTCGCTTTCTGCCAATTCTCTACGCTGCTCTACAACTTTTAGTCTGTGCCAAAATGTTGTCTTCATAGCCAGTGGTAAATGTGATCAGAAATGAAAATCAGAAAGAGACAAGGCCAGGCTGTGTGGTGAGTGATCGAACACACCCTTCGAAAACGCTGCAGGAGTGTCCTCATTACCCCTGCAGTGTGTGGCCGAGAAATGTCAGAAGAAGGAAATATATGACAGTTACGTTGTCAGAACTGCATGAAATCTCTCGCAGGCATTCGTACTTGGCTGGAGACCTATTTTCTGGGCATCTTTACGTTCTTATTTTGTGATCGGAACTGAAAAGGGCGACGTGACGTGCTCGATGGGCACACTAGAGACATATCCAGCACATCCATACAAAGCTTCATCGGATTTTCAGTGTGGTTTCCATTTCGCAATCAGTCGGTCTTTACTTCCTTACAGCCCTCGTATTAGTTCGACAATGTGCCATACAATAAACTGTGGAGACGTGAACAACATCGGCACCGATGGTTACAGACATGAAAGATTGTTGAATAAGTGAATATTTGTATTCACCTAACAAGTCTTTCGGTCACCAAACTAATATGGGAGTCTGGGTATTTAAAAATAATACAAAAATTGTAAACTTGAGTACATGCCTTTTACTACCTGAAAATCTCTTCCAATAGATACAGAGATATGGGAGTATAGGTACCTTAAAAATACAAAACTGTAAACTAGGTAACGTTCATTTTATTTCTTTTACTACCTAGAAACGTCCACGAACATGACTTATTCATATTTCAATAAAAAGTCTAATGCCATTAAAAGATATATATTGAAAACGGAATTACAAAGGAATTAGTGTAGGTCACGAAAATAAAAAAAATCGATGTGCGTCGATAAAATAAAAAAAGTCTGTTATCTTGTAAACTGCATTGTTCGTCTTCCCATTAATAGCATAATGGACTGTTATTGTGAAATATGGTAATGTTGGACTAGTTTACATTTTCTTTATTTTTGAATTACCTATAATTCTAATATATTAACACTGTTTCCATCTCTTCCAACTTCTATAGTGAAGCAGGAAAGAAACTGATATAGGCAAGCATATTCAAATACTTAAATAAGTAAACAGGCAGAAGACGAAGCTGCGGTCAGCAACGCCTATATAAGACAACAAGTGTCTGGTACAGTTGCTACAATGGCAGTTTATCAAGATTTAAGTGAGTTTGAACGTGGTGTTACAGTCGGCGCACTGTAGATGACTGGAAACATGTCGCCTGGTCGGACGAGTCCCGTTTCAAATTGTATCGTGTGGATGGATGTCTATAGGTATGGAGATAGCCTCATGAAACCATGGACCCTTCATGTCAGTAGGGGACTGTTCAAGCTGGTGGACTCTCTGTAATGGTGTAGGACGTGTGCAGTTGGAGTGATATGAGATCCCTGATACGTCTAGATACGACTCTGACAGGTGACACGTACATCAACATCCTGTCTTATCACCTTCAACCATTCATGTCCATCGTGCATTCCGACGGACTTGGAAAATTCCAGCACGACAATGCGACGTCCCACACGTCCACAATTGCTACAGAGTGCCTCCTGGAACACTGTTCGGTGTTTAGACTCTCCAAATTCCTTCTGTTTTCACATAGTCCTTGTCTTATTGCCTTACAGTAATTGTTAAGGACGTTCGATTTCCGAAACCTACATCTCATTTTCATGTCGGCATTTAGCACTCTTTAAGAGATAAAAACTATCTTTGCATAATTATTCGTTATTTTCATCTAAAGCTCATTTATTATTAACTTAAATTCACTAATTTCATGGTAAGTAGCAGAAGGGCAGACCATGTACCATTTAATATTTCTACGTTATATTATTAATTTTTTATTTTTATGTACTAATTCTTACATATGGTGTTTGGCTGATTGTCAATGGTAGATGCGCAGTGTGGTGTAGTAGCAGGACTTAAATTGCACTCAGCAATTTCCTCGGTTAGTTACTGCATCAGGGTAGTACACAAACAACTGATTAAAGATCTATAGGTACTGCGCCTGTTGCGCGCATACTGCATACAGGGGAAACTTGCCGCTATCCATAAACAGCTGGAAGCTGTGTTGTCCTTGGTGGGTAGGAACAGGCTGCTGCCCTGAGCCACGGTGACACTTCTGGAGCCTATAGTGTCGCATGGCATCCCTTATGTCCTTACGCCTTCCTATTTGCAAGTCCTCGTGGTTATAAATCTACCTGACAGTGATTTGCAAACAGTGGTGGTGTGGCGAATCTGTGGGCGGGTACTAGCAGCACGTTTGTCCCCATTCATATTGTGAAAGAATCATATATAAGTCAACACGCAAAGTCTCGCCTATTGAGACTGTTGCCAATATTTCTAGCAGGTCCGGACAAGGACAGAGGGTTGAATTGCTTCTTATCTGGAGCCCCAGTGCTAGGCGGGTGATGGAGCCCCTCAGAAAACTAGCGGGCAGGTCCTTTCTGTTTGCTTGCTGGGAGTCTTGTAAGGGATGTGGAGCAGGCCCTTTCAGCAGGGATTGAGCACACCAGCTGCAAATATTGGCTCATGCCACCCACGGTTCCTGCATGCAGCTGGCAGCTTCGCCGCAGACAGCTAGCGTTGTCTGTGGGGTGGAAGAAGCATCGTTCCCAGAACAGATCACTGTAGTAGTTATGCAGGGCCAGTTCTGTCCCCAATGTCGCTGATGTCAGTATTTTTTTATGTTAGCGTTCCAGGAATGCCCTGATGTCAGCGCATTCAGAGATTGTGCTTGTTATTCAAGGTCACTGATTTCCCAAATCCCGTTTCGCTCTTAGGCAATATCGAGATTTTAACGTCATCATGCTCCCAGGCAACTGCTGGGGAGCCCCACTGCGCTTTTGGGCAGCAGGCTCTCCATTCTAGATTTGTGCTCTAGAGTGCGAGGACCACTAATTATCATCATGAACACCACCTTCCCTTCAAGGATTAGGCTGTTACCTTTACCTGATCCAAACTTTACCTGTTACCAAAAACAAAAGGATCTTCTGGTGAAATCTAGCGGGTATTAAGGTGTTGTCCACACGACTTCTGAATCTATTCATTCATGATAAAAATATTTAATTCTGTTCTAATATTTGTATATTTAACCGTGTCTCTTCTTGTGTAGCTCTTCGTCTTCCCTAGGAACCTGCTGTTTGGATTTTATTTTCTACTTTTTTGTGGTAATCAAGCTTCAACTTCCACAGGATAACACAGGAACCGCCAATACTTCATAGCATTTCATGAGGGTCTCTTTTTGTTCTTTATGATCCAGTGTTATGCGAATGGTACCACAGGCCTAGAAACTGTGTTTTTAATTTTCAGTATCAGAATCACTTGTTTCAATGAAGCATTTTCTACTTATGTGCAAGCTCTCGTAACAAACGCTACGTTCTCACACATCGAGAATGTATTATCTGAGGTACACTTTTGCTGTTGCTAAGAAAAGTGGTTCTAACGACTAACCACTGAAAAATGGAGCAAAATAAATGATCTTGTTACATAGGTTCCCCACAGCTCTACAGAAATACAATCCGTGCTATTTATAGACTTCCACGGTCTGTGGTAGTCTTTACTTCTCTCACTTCGCCAACAATTGGCAAACTATTTACTGTCAGTACAACAGGATTCGTAGCTTCGCATACAACTAAAGCAGTAGTAACAAAATTGGTTGCATTAGATAACAATAAAAATAACTAAAACACGTTATATGATTTGCGTTTTAGTTAAAAAATAGAAGATCTGCGATATGAAGTTATCCCGGCGTATTTCGAATTTGAACAGTTTTCGGGTATCCGACCGGGTAGCGTCGTAATTTCTCCACAATATGTCGGCAGACGTACACGCTGCCATCTCCAGGTGGTTCCTGACAAATGCTGTTCTGTTCCTCTCGGCTCCCTATATATACTAGCCGTTACCCCCTCCACCATTCCTCTCCTGGTGTCTTTGGTGCGGCCGGCGCGGCGGCTACTGGAGGTGGTAGGGGAAGCGGCGCCTGGGTCTGAACTGGGGTCTGCAGTCTCCCTGCTGCCACCGTCGGGGGCGGTCCTCGATTTCTGGGACCGCATCTTTCTCTCCAGGCTGAGTGGAGGGTTCCAAGCCTGACTAAGTTGTAGGCCGCTGTCTTTATTAATTAGATAGTCCTGTAGTCGGATTTCGATGGCCTCTTTAGTAACGCAGTCCCACAAGTAGGAGGATTGACAGAGTATTTTTGTTTTTTCATAGTCCGTAGTATGGCCAGTCTTTATACAGTGGTCAGCCACGGCTGATGTAGTGGCCTGGCGTTATTCGGTATGGCGCTTGTGTTCGCGGCACCTCTTTTCTACAGTGCGGACTGTCTCCCCAAGTATTGGGACACGGCCGGCACCATTCCAAAATACCGAATGTATCCAGTACGTGTTGCCTCTCTAGTCGTTATTACCGTAGCGGGTTGCGACATAGAGAGAGTCCTTTCCTAAGCATCGTTAGTAGACAGCAACAAGGTCGCACGCAGTGTATCCGGCAAGTGTTGACTCTCTAGCCGTTATTACCGGCGCGGGGTTGTGACATAGAGAGAGAAACCCTTTCTGGAACTCGAACCCTGCCCCTCTGGGTGGAAAGGCCAAGTGCTCCCACCTAACACAATTAAACCACCAGACACACATGGAATTGATGGGAAATTAAAAATGCCGGAGCCCTTTCTGGGACTCGAACCCTGGTGCTCCTGGACGGAATGCTCAAGTGCACCCCCAACACATGAAACCTGTCTAGATGCGGGAGAGGAAGGTTAGGTTAGTGTACTTTATTTATTTTGGTCGAGAAACTGACTCAAAGATCGATCCTAATTGCGTAATTAATCACAAAGATAGGTCCTAATTATACAACTATATGCAAAGCACTACAGAAGGACGGCATAAAATCGCAATACGCCGCGGAAACTGACGATACCATACAACTGGTGTTATCCTGCCAAGAAAAAAATTCGCAGAACCACTCGAAACCAGCGACAGAAACATCGAAACTCTACCCTACACCTACAAGCTGCCAGAGTCGATATTAGCTAACTCTGAGACGGGTGTATTTCCTGCTTTTCATGTATGCGTGTTTCTACTGCATTACAGAGAAGTTATTATCAGAGTTTTTTTTTCTTTGTATACGTCTACGGCATTGCATGTTTCGAATTCTTTAAGTTCAATGGGCCCCATGTACAATTAATCTTAAATAGAGTGATGGTAGAACTGCTGTCTGGACGCTTCCATATGAGGTCTACTTTTTTCGTATTTGGTCTTCGTGGTCCTTATGCGCAATTAATGTTAGCTGCAGTAGAGTCGTTTGGTAGTTACCTTGAAATGAGGGTCTCTAAATTTAGTGCTTACAGTTCCTAGGATAGAACACCGTCCTCCAAGGACTTCTGTTTGAGTTCTGAAAGCAGCTCCATGGCACTTACAGGTAACAAATCTAGAAGCCATTCGCCGGAATTCTTCAACATGACCTGGAACGGATCAATCCCACCAGTGAAGTAAGCAGGACGATAGTAATACTTCACCTGAAAGTTACTGGTTTATTATTCCTACTCATCAGCATTAACTTGCATTTTTCCGCATTTAAGGCTAGCGACCATTCATCACACCAAATGGAAATTTTGTCTAAATCGTCTTGTGTCCTCCTACAGTCACTCAGCTTTGATGACTTATCGTAGACCGCTGCATCGTCGGCAGACTATTGACCCGCCAAATCATTTAAGTATAAAGAGAACAGCAGCTATCCAATTGCACTGGGCTGCATATTGGATATAGCCACTCTCTTATCTCTGAGCCTGTTAAATATGCTCGTGCCTTCGTTAACGGGCTGCGATGGGAGATCGTGTCATATACCTTCCTGAAATCTAGAATATGTAATCCACCTGTTACCTTCCTTTATAGTTCTAGATATATCATGTGAAATAAAGGCATGCCGAGTTTTGAACGAATGATGCTTTCTAAAATCAGGCTGATTCATCAACATAAACAGCTTAGCCTCAAGAATGTTTATTATATTCGAACTGAGAATACGTACAAAGATTCGGGAGCAGTCCGAAGTTAGGGATATTGGTCTGTAATTTTGCGGTCTGTTCCTTCATCTTTCTTGTATACTGGAGTGACCCGCGCTTTCTTTCTTTCCTTTATACCATTCGTTTCGATCTTCGTGTTGGATGAGAAAGAAAGAGAGAGGGAGAGAGAGAGAGGCGGGGTGATGGACCAATTCCCTGGAGTACTCCTTCTAAAATCTAACAGGAATGCCATCCGGACCAGATGATTTGTCTGTTTTTCAAATCTTGACGGTACTTCCTTATGTCAGTTACACATCTTCCATACGGGGGTCCGCCCGAAGGTCAAGAGACTGCATGTTTGTACAGTTTTCATGCTTGAACGATGTCTTAAACGTGAAATTTTAAACTTAGGTTCGGCTTTTGCTATCTTCAACTGCCGCACCAGACTGGTCAACAAGGAACTGATTGGAATCCTTAGACTCGCTTACCGATTTTATACACGGCCTGAAAGTTCTCGGCTCCCTGCCAAATCTTTTGCTAAGTTGTGACGGTGGCAGTTACGTGCTTCACGCATTAATATTTCGGCAGCCGGCTAATGGCTTACGAGGCCTCGATTCAATCTATTAAACGTGCTTGATTCGATTATTCTATTCCCTACAGCTTACAGCCATGAAATATCGGTCAAATTATACATCATCTTCGTTTTCCATTAATGTCGATGGTACTTCATTCCTAAATATACGGCTTACAAGTAGTATTGTTTAGTGCTCGTCGCAGTTATGAGTACCGGTAACTACAAGCGAGGTTCATTACAAAAGCGATTCATTACAAAAGCGATACTGTCTGACTCGAAATAGCCAGGTATCTATGACAGGGTATGCTAATACACAGAAAATTCGGTGCATAACTGATTCTTTGTCTATGTGATGCACAAAACTAATTTCATTTTGTTTTGATGTTATTTATTTATTTATTGATTTTAGTTTCAGAAGCTATCCCCGATAGCTCCGCATCGCCGTCACCACTACCATCACTGCCAAGATGGTACTTACTTCCGGAGGAGGGGTATGGAAAAGATGATAATGATGACGATGACGACGATGTAATATTTCTCTGTGAAATAATAAATATCGACTAAAAGCACTACATATTTTGGAACACAACCTACGAGCAGCTTAGAGACAGAAGTGATGACACTTTCTGCGGGACCTGACCATCATTTTGCAGAACAATGCTCAAGCACGTAGAGTGCAAACTGTTACTGATTTGTTTGACTGATGGGACTGCTGAGTGCTGTACCACCTACTGCGGTCCCCTGACGTAAGTCCTCGTGAGTTCAACTCGATTTCTGACTGAAGGAAACACTTCACGGCATTTGCTTGACGACTGCTGCAACTCATCGATTAACAGACCGCGCCACTCGAACTGTCGACACATGTGACACTGCTAAGAGCATCACTGGCAAGGGTTTTACACTATGCTGGAGACTACTTTGAAGGTCAATAAAACTTTGAAAGACATATTTATTTTGTACGAGCTGTAAGTAAATAGTTTTTCCACTGTTAAATTTCCAATCCTCGTATATAAACTCTCTCCTAGTATCCACCATCTTCTACAAGACGAGTCCCTTACAACAGAGTATACCACAGAGGTGCATGTGTGTTTGATGCTTTAGAAATACGCAGTGTGTTGCCTCTACAGTTGCTAAATTCATCATAGCATCCACAGTGAGTAAATGATACACTGTCACTGTTGCGGCCAAAGATGTCAATACAGAGATAGAATGTATTGTACTTAAACTGCCAACAGCCTTGTTCAGTCTATTTCAGTAATGTCCAGCCTCGTACCTATCCATATATCCTCAATTTACACTATAACTTTGATGCCACTGGCTGATCTCCATGACAGCAGCAATATCTCCCTCCCTGTAATACTATTACTTGGAGTGCAATAAGACTCTCTTCACCAACTGTTCGGTGTTGTAATCAAGGAAGAAATTAACCGCATATTTACCTTCTCAGAGGAACCGAAAGTATAGGACCACTCGGATTACGTTTCGCAGACTCATCCATCATTCAATTTGATTTCGTTTGGCTCCCATACAGCTCAGCTGATGACGCCATTCTTACGTGCTCTCCGTCCCACTCAGCAACTTGTGTGATGAAGACGCTCGATCTGCTCACCACACAACGAATTCAACCACTGATGGTGTTAAAGATTAATATGTTTTAGAACAGTTAGTCTAATTCTGAAGACGACGCTAGTTTGACTGATTATGGCATTGGTCTTCCGCTCCTAGTCTGCTTCTGTCTGTAACGGCAGGCTCAATTCAACGTCATGCTTATCTGTTGAACAAAACAAGAGTTAGTTTTACACGCTACAACAAGTAAAAATCAGTGATAGTGGTTAAGGTTCATGGCTGGACTTGAGAGCACCTATCTTTTGTGGTGACCTTCATTATCATCCTTTAAACTGACTGGCGTGTTGTTTTAGCGTCTCTGCTTAACTCAAACAGTTAAGCCTAGACTCGGCTAGCGTCGCTAATACGTCTCTACAACACTCCTATGGCCCAAATCATCAATAAGCTCTGTCGATCAAGCTATTGCGTGCGACCAGCCACCTGATTTACGTCTTTCTATGACGGCTCAAAACTCGTCTTTTCACACAACATCCTCATCGCACCGATTACGAATTATCCATGTTTGATGCGTCCCTATCGCCTAATTTCGATTGACTGGCCACCGGATAGTCGTTTTGATCACCGTACTCACACTATCAACACAATTGAGATAACAGGTGCGTCTCGAACACTACTGCGTCGGACAGACCACCTCATAATTATCACCCGAAACACCCACAATCACCATACGCCGATAACGCAACGGGTGGGTCCTGAACACTACCGCATCGGACGTCATACCCTGCACTCGTCTCAAGAAACGCAACACATTCGGTGGGACGCAATATCCACCTACCACATCACAACACGCTCAACACAGCCCAAATCCATCCACCACAGAGCCAGATTTTATCCTGAAA
This sequence comes from Schistocerca cancellata, assembly GCF_023864275.1. NCBI lineage: Eukaryota > Metazoa > Arthropoda > Insecta > Orthoptera > Acrididae > Schistocerca > Schistocerca cancellata. Next base: position 279,318,846 of record NC_064628.1, read on the forward strand.
GCTCTCCTGTCCAATAGCCTTGCCATAAAATTTTGTATAGGAAGTTATCTACATAAGATAGCCCCTTCTATAATTAATCTAATACTTCTAAATATTGTTTGTGTCATAGCTGAAGCAAATTTTCTATACTAAGCGACCCAGTGGTCCCCATACAACAAAATTTAACATCAAACACATAATATACACACAATCCATGCCAAAATAAGACAAGCACATGAAAATAGAAAAATAAATACACACAACATAAAACAAATAATCACAAAACACAAATAAAACAGTGCCTATACTAATACAAATAAACATCGCCAACAAATCACAAAAATCTAATCTAATTATACACTACTTTGTTCCCGGCCGCGTTCTTCCGCTGCCGAGTGTGCCGCCCTAGTCATTCTTGTCTGTTTTGCGCAGTTTGCGTACGGCCAGGGTTCGCCGGACGTATTTTGATTATTTGTGTAGGTTCTGGATTGCGGTCTTCACTCGCTCTCCAGTTCTGCACTGGTTGATCCCTTCTATTTTCATTGGTTGGTTTCCAGTTATTATTACCCTGGTTCCACCTACGTTCCTGTGGCGTATAATGTTTGTCCTCTATTATCGCGTCACTTCGGATTGTTTCTTCAAGTTGCATGCTTTGTGGGCTGCACCGCGGAACTTACCCGTAAGATGACAATGATCTCTACGAGGAGTCTCAGCTTTTCTATCTAAGGCCAGCCCGCAAATATGACAATTAACAGCCTTTTCATACAAGTCATCATTTTCCTTTGATTTGGTCATGGGAATATTGAGGCTGTAGAGCTTGTGAACTTGCCATGAAAGTTTTCCAAGCTCAGTGAGAAGCCAAACCGCCGGATCGCCCCCTACATAAGACTGATAGCTATTAAGTTTACAATCATATGCGCATACAACTTGGAACGCAGTCGCATAAGGTAAGTGTTTTTGTGTGAAGGTTGTGTGTGAGGCTAAGGGGTTCCCTTCACAACGAGTAATAGGAGCCAGCAAGCATCAAAATCGGCGTACACAACAAAAGGACAACGCTGCTCGTGGTGAGCATTTTTAAATTTAATGAAGTTATTTTCCTCAGTGGGCATAACAACACGTACCGGGTCCATGGATGCACAATCTAATAGATGTGTCGCTAATAACTCTTGAGATGAAAAATAATTCAAACACCTTATACAAATATGTTGTTTATGTTCATTTTTACTTAACTGGGAGGAAATGAGTCGGGACATGTCTTTGATCCAGACGTAGTGATAATTATCACGTTCGGAGAAGAGCAGCATGTTGACATGCAACTCTCGCTCACATGCAAATTTTGAGAAATGGAGGGGGCCTACTACTGTATGCTTGTTCTGCTCATCTGACTTGCTTTTCCTCTCCAGGCCACAAATGTGGACCGATATTGCGGTATTCTGAGCTTAAAACTTAGGTATGTCCTGGATTCTTAAAGGGAACTCTATTCCATCAAAGTTGTACTGTCTCTTAATATTTTTGACTTTGTAACTGCTGGGACGCTCGGGATGATGTTTGTAATTGTATTTGTAATTTCTCTCGCAAGCCAGGACTGACCATGCAAAACACGCATTATCATACTTATTTTGAACATTAATGCACGCCTGCTTTTTCTCAATATCTATAGGGAGTTTAATATAACTGAACCCTCCATTCATTGGATCATAGACATGTATATGGATGTCGAGGTGTGGTATACTGCTGAGCGCTTTAGCGGATCCACGTACTTCCATCTCGGAAAATCGGGCCATAATAGCGCTCAAGGTGGATTCTCGGTACAACTCAGCAATCGATGTGCTCCGAGAAATAACACCATTTTCACCCCATATATAATGCAGAGTAACCGTCTCCGCGTCACCTTGATGTTTAGGGGGGTGACTCAGTTCAATGCATAATACCGCACTGCATTTAAAGGCGTTAAATTCCGGATCTTCTAAGAGTTTGAGGAGCTCGGTCTCCAAGACGGGGAGGCACGCCTCCAAAAACCTTACAGGATCGCGATACCTCCCGCATGGATTCTCAATTCTGGTGAAAGAGATTCGCCCCTCAAACGCTCTAGCAACTGCTGAGTATTCTAAGGGAGTCATTACGCCGTTATTCTGATCGAATTCGTTATCGATAGGACGGGGGAGAGAACTACCGCTAGCCATAAGGAAATTACTATTATTACTGTTGCTACAACTAGGAGTCCACCCGATAGATGAATGGACTGGTGATGGGTGATCGTAATCATCATCATTTGCGGGGAGAGGTATACGTCTCGGAACGCAAACCTTGCATGGGCGGCGAGCTGCTGCTTCTGGAGGAGGAGGGGGTGACAGTCGGTTTGAAGGGCTAGGCTGTGGCGACGGCGGACGGGCTGCGCAGCCAAACGGTTGCGACAGCGCTGGGGGAGGAGATGGCGCTAACTCTCTCTCTATGTCACAACCCCGCGGCCGCGGAGTTGTGACATACAATTACAAACATCGTCCCGAGCGTCCCAGCAGTTACAAAGTCAAAGATATTAAGAGACAGTACAACTTTGATGGAATAGAGTTCCCTTTAAGAATCCAGGACATACCTAAGTTTTAAGCTCAGAATACCGCAATATCGGTCCACAATTGTGGCCTGGAGAGGAAAAGCAAGTCAGATGAGCAGAACAAGCATACAGTAGTAGGCCCCCTCCATTTCTCAAAATTTGCATGTGAGCGAGAGTTGCATGTCAACATGCTGCTCTTCTCCGAACGTGATAATTATCACTACGTCTGGATCAAAGACATGTCCCGACTCATTTCCTCCCAGTTAAGTAAAAATGAACATAAACAACATATTTGTATAAGGTGTTTGAATTATTTTTCATCTCAAGAGTTATTAGCGACACATCTATTAGATTGTGCATCCATGGACCCGGTACGTGTTGTTATGCCCACTGAGGAAAATAACTTCATTAAATTTAAAAATGCTCACCACGAGCAGCGTTGTCCTTTTGTTGTGTACGCCGATTTTGATGCTTGCTGGCTCCTATTACTCGTTGTGAAGGGAACCCCTTAGCCTCACACACAACCTTCACACAAAAACACTTACCTTATGCGACTGCGTTCCAAGTTGTATGCGCATATGATTGTAAACTTAATAGCTATCAGTCTTATGTAGGGGGCGATCCGGCGGTTTGGCTTCTCACTGAGCTTGGAAAACTTTCATGGCAAGTTCACAAGCTCTACAGCCTCAATATTCCCATGACCAAATCAAAGGAAAATGATGACTTGTATGAAAAGGCTGTTAATTGTCATATTTGCGGGCTGGCCTTAGATAGAAAAGCTGAGACTCCTCGTAGAGATCATTGTCATCTTACGGGTAAGTTCCGCGGTGCAGCCCACAAAGCATGCAACTTGAAGAAACAATCCGAAGTGACGCGATAATAGAGGACAAACATTATACGCCACAGGAACGTAGGTGGAACCAGGGTAATAATAACTGGAAACCAACCAATGAAAATAGAAGGGATCAACCAGTGCAGAACTGGAGAGCGAGTGAAGACCGCAATCCAGAACCTACACAAATAATCAAAATACGTCCGGCGAACCCTGGCCGTACGCAAACTGCGCAAAACAGACAAGAATGACTAGGGCGGCACACTCGGCAGCGGAAGAACGCGGCCGGGAACAAAGTAGTGTATAATTAGATTAGATTTTTGTGATTTGTTGGCGATGTTTATTTGTATTAGTATAGGCACTGTTTTATTTGTGTTTTGTGATTATTTGTTTTATGTTGTGTGTATTTATTTTTCTATTTTCATGTGCTTGTCTTATTTTGGCATGGATTGTGTGTATATTATGTGTTTGATGTTAAATTTTGTTGTATGGGGACCACTGGGTCGCTTAGTATAGAAAATTTGCTTCAGCTATGACACAAACAATATTTAGAAGTATTAGATTAATTATAGAAGGGGCTATCTTATGTAGATAACTTCCTATACAAAATTTTATGGCAAGGCTATTGGACAGGAGAGCTTTCAGGATAAAATCTGGCTCTGTGGTGGATGGATTTGGGCTGTGTTGAGCGTGTTGTGATGTGGTAGGTGGATATTGCGTCCCACCGAATGTGTTGCGTTTCTTGAGACGAGTGCAGGGTATGACGTCCGATGCGGTAGTGTTCAGGACCCACCCGTTGCGTTATCGGCGTATGGTGATTGTGGGTGTTTCGGGTGATAATTATGAGGTGGTCTGTCCGACGCAGTAGTGTTCGAGACGCACCTGTTATCTCAATTGTGTTGATAGTGTGAGTACGGTGATCAAAACGACTATCCGGTGGCCAGTCAATCGAAATTAGGCGATAGGGACGCATCAAACATGGATAATTCGTAATCGGTGCGATGAGGATGTTGTGTGAAAAGACGAGTTTTGAGCCGTCATAGAAAGACGTAAATCAGGTGGCTGGTCGCACGCAATAGCTTGATCGACAGAGCTTATTGATGATTTGGGCCATAGGAGTGTTGTAGAGACGTATTAGCGACGCTAGCCGAGTCTAGGCTTAACTGTTTGAGTTAAGCAGAGACGCTAAAACAACACGCCAGTCAGTTTAAAGGATGATAATGAAGGTCACCACAAAAGATAGGTGCTCTCAAGTCCAGCCATGAACCTTAACCACTATCACTGATTTTTACTTGTTGTAGCGTGTAAAACTAACTCTTGTTTTGTTCAACAGATAAGCATGACGTTGAATTGAGCCTGCCGTTACAGACAGAAGCAGACTAGGAGCGGAAGACCAATGCCATAATCAGTCAAACTAGCGTCGTCTTCAGAATTAGACTAACTGTTCTAAAACATATTAATCTTTAACACCATCAGTGGTTGAATTCGTTGTGTGGTGAGCAGATCGAGCGTCTTCATCACACAAGTTGCTGAGTGGGACGGAGAGCACGTAAGAATGGCGTCATCAGCTGAGCTGTATGGGAGCCAAACGAAATCAAATTGAATGATGGATGAGTCTGCGAAACGTAATCCGAGTGGTCCTATACTTTCGGTTCCTCTGAGAAGGTAAATATGCGGTTAATTTCTTCCTTGATTACAACACCGAACAGTTGGTGAAGAGAGTCTTATTGCACTCCAAGTAATAGTATTACAGGGAGGGAGATATTGCTGCTGTCATGGAGATCAGCCAGTGGCATCAAAGTTATAGTGTAAATTGAGGATATATGGATAGGTACGAGGCTGGACATTACTGAAATAGACTGAACAAGGCTGTTGGCAGTTTAAGTACAATACATTCTATCTCTGTATTGACATCTTTGGCCGCAACAGTGACAGTGTATCATTTACTCACTGTGGATGCTATGATGAATTTAGCAACTGTAGAGGCAACACACTGCGTATTTCTAAAGCATCAAACACACATGCACCTCTGTGGTATACTCTGTTGTAAGGGACTCGTCTTGTAGAAGATGGTGGATACTAGGAGAGAGTTTATATACGAGGATTGGAAATTTAACAGTGGAAAAACTATTTACTTACAGCTCGTACAAAATAAATATGTCTTTCAAAGTTTTATTGACCTTCAAAGTAGTCTCCAGCATAGTGTAAAACCCTTGCCAGTGATGCTCTTAGCAGTGTCACATGTGTCGACAGTTCGAGTGGCGCGGTCTGTTAATCGATGAGTTGCAGCAGTCGTCAAGCAAATGCCGTGAAGTGTTTCCTTCAGTCAGAAATCGAGTTGAACTCACGAGGACTTACGTCAGGGGACCGCAGTAGGTGGTACAGCACTCAGCAGTCCCATCAGTCAAACAAATCAGTAACAGTTTGCACTCTACGTGCTTGAGCATTGTTCTGCAAAATGATGGTCAGGTCCCGCAGAAAGTGTCATCACTTCTGTCTCTAAGCTGCTCGTAGGTTGTGTTCCAAAATATGTAGTGCTTTTAGTCGATATTTATTATTTCACAGAGAAATATTACATCGTCGTCATCGTCATCATTATCATCTTTTCCATACCCCTCCTCCGGAAGTAAGTACCATCTTGGCAGTGATGGTAGTGGTGACGGCGATGCGGAGCTATCGGGGATAGCTTCTGAAACTAAAATCAATAAATAAATAAATAACATCAAAACAAAATGAAATTAGTTTTGTGCATCACATAGACAAAGAATCAGTTATGCACCGAATTTTCTGTGTATTAGCATACCCTGTCATAGATACCTGGCTATTTCGAGTCAGACAGTATCACTTTTGTAATGAATCGCTTTTGTAATGAACCTCGCTTGTAGTTACCGGTACTCATAACTGCGACGAGCACTAAACAATACTACTTGTAAGCCGTATATTTAGGAATGAAGTACCATCGACATTAATGGAAAACGAAGATGATGTATAATTTGACCGATATTTCATGGCTGTAAGCTGTAGGGAATAGAATAATCGAATCAAGCACGTTTAATAGATTGAATCGAGGCCTCGTAAGCCATTAGCCGGCTGCCGAAATATTAATGCGTGAAGCACGTAACTGCCACCGTCACAACTTAGCAAAAGATTTGGCAGGGAGCCGAGAACTTTCAGGCCGTGTATAAAATCGGTAAGCGAGTCTAAGGATTCCAATCAGTTCCTTGTTGACCAGTCTGGTGCGGCAGTTGAAGATAGCAAAAGCCGAACCTAAGTTTAAAATTTCACGTTTAAGACATCGTTCAAGCATGAAAACTGTACAAACATGCAGTCTCTTGACCTTCGGACGGACCCCCGTATGGAAGATGTGTAACTGACATAAGGAAGTACCGTCAAGATTTGAAAAACAGACAAATCATCTGGTCCGGATGGCATTCCTGTTAGATTTTAGAAGGAGTACTCCAGGGAATTGGTCCATCACCCCGCCTCTCTCTCTCTCCCTCTCTCTTTCTTTCTCATCCAACACGAAGATCGAAACGAGTGGTATAAAGGAAAGAAAGAAAGCGCGGGTCACTCCAGTATACAAGAAAGATGAAGGAACAGACCGCAAAATTACAGACCAATATCCCTAACTTCGGACTGCTCCCGAATCTTTGTACGTATTCTCAGTTCGAATATAATAAACATTCTTGAGGCTAAGCTGTTTATGTTGATGAATCAGCCTGATTTTAGAAAGCATCATTCGTTCAAAACTCGGCATGCCTTTATTTCACATGATATATCTAGAACTATAAAGGAAGGTAACAGGTGGATTACATATTCTAGATTTCAGGAAGGTATATGACACGATCTCCCATCGCAGCCCGTTAACGAAGGCACGAGCATATTTAACAGGCTCAGAGATAAGAGAGTGGCTATATCCAATATGCAGCCCAGTGCAATTGGATAGCTGCTGTTCTCTTTATACTTAAATGATTTGGCGGGTCAATAGTCTGCCGACGATGCAGCGGTCTACGATAAGTCATCAAAGCTGAGTGACTGTAGGAGGACACAAGACGATTTAGACAAAATTTCCATTTGGTGTGATGAATGGTCGCTAGCCTTAAATGCGGAAAAATGCAAGTTAATGCTGATGAGTAGGAATAATAAACCAGTAACTTTCAGGTGAAGTATTACTATCGTCCTGCTTACTTCACTGGTGGGATTGATCCGTTCCAGGTCATGTTGAAGAATTCCAGCGAATGGCTTCTAGATTTGTTACCTGTAAGTGCCATGGAGCTGCTTTCAGAACTCAAACAGAAGTCCTTGGAGGACGGTGTTCTATCCTAGGAACTGTAAGCACTAAATTTAGAGACCCTCATTTCAAGGTAACTACCAAACGACTCTACTGCAGCTAACATTAATTGCGCATAAGGACCACGAAGACCAAATACGAAAAAAGTAGACCTCATATGGAAGCGTCCAGACAGCAGTTCTACCATCACTCTATTTAAGATTAATTGTACATGGGGCCCATTGAACTTAAAGAATTCGAAACATGCAATGCCGTAGACGTATACAAAGAAAAAAAAACTCTGATAATAACTTCTCTGTAATGCAGTAGAAACACGCATACATGAAAAGCAGGAAATACACCCGTCTCAGAGTTAGCTAATATCGACTCTGGCAGCTTGTAGGTGTAGGGTAGAGTTTCGATGTTTCTGTCGCTGGTTTCGAGTGGTTCTGCGAATTTTTTTCTTGGCAGGATAACACCAGTTGTATGGTATCGTCAGTTTCCGCGGCGTATTGCGATTTTATGCCGTCCTTCTGTAGTGCTTTGCATATAGTTGTATAATTAGGACCTATCTTTGTGATTAATTACGCAATTAGGATCGATCTTTGAGTCAGTTTCTCGACCAAAATAAATAAAGTACACTAACCTAACCTTCCTCTCCCGCATCTAGACAGGTTTCATGTGTTGGGGGTGCACTTGAGCATTCCGTCCAGGAGCACCAGGGTTCGAGTCCCAGAAAGGGCTCCGGCATTTTTAATTTCCCATCAATTCCATGTGTGTCTGGTGGTTTAATTGTGTTAGGTGGGAGCACTTGGCCTTTCCACCCAGAGGGGCAGGGTTCGAGTTCCAGAAAGGGTTTCTCTCTCTATGTCACAACCCCGCGCCGGTAATAACGGCTAGAGAGTCAACACTTGCCGGATACACTGCGTGCGACCTTGTTGCTGTCTACTAACGATGCTTAGGAAAGGACTCTCTCTATGTCGCAACCCGCTACGGTAATAACGACTAGAGAGGCAACACGTACTGGATACATTCGGTATTTTGGAATGGTGCCGGCCGTGTCCCAATACTTGGGGAGACAGTCCGCACTGTAGAAAAGAGGTGCCGCGAACACAAGCGCCATACCGAATAACGCCAGGCCACTACATCAGCCGTGGCTGACCACTGTATAAAGACTGGCCATACTACGGACTATGAAAAAACAAAAATACTCTGTCAATCCTCCTACTTGTGGGACTGCGTTACTAAAGAGGCCATCGAAATCCGACTACAGGACTATCTAATTAATAAAGACAGCGGCCTACAACTTAGTCAGGCTTGGAACCCTCCACTCAGCCTGGAGAGAAAGATGCGGTCCCAGAAATCGAGGACCGCCCCCGACGGTGGCAGCAGGGAGACTGCAGACCCCAGTTCAGACCCAGGCGCCGCTTCCCCTACCACCTCCAGTAGCCGCCGCGCCGGCCGCACCAAAGACACCAGGAGAGGAATGGTGGAGGGGGTAACGGCTAGTATATATAGGGAGCCGAGAGGAACAGAACAGCATTTGTCAGGAACCACCTGGAGATGGCAGCGTGTACGTCTGCCGACATATTGTGGAGAAATTACGACGCTACCCGGTCGGATACCCGAAAACTGTTCAAATTCGAAATACGCCGGGATAACTTCATATCGCAGATCTTCTATTTTTTAACTAAAACGCAAATCATATAACGTGTTTTAGTTATTTTTATTGTTATCTAATGCAACCAATTTTGTTACTACTGCTTTAGTTGTATGCGAAGCTACGAATCCTGTTGTACTGACAGTAAATAGTTTGCCAATTGTTGGCGAAGTGAGAGAAGTAAAGACTACCACAGACCGTGGAAGTCTATAAATAGCACGGATTGTATTTCTGTAGAGCTGTGGGGAACCTATGTAACAAGATCATTTATTTTGCTCCATTTTTCAGTGGTTAGTCGTTAGAACCACTTTTCTTAGCAACAGCAAAAGTGTACCTCAGATAATACATTCTCGATGTGTGAGAACGTAGCGTTTGTTACGAGAGCTTGCACATAAGTAGAAAATGAACAGTTGATACTTCGCAGTCTGGTACGAGGTCCTATTAGGAGTCTGTGGCAGGGGGGATGTGGGACTTACCTAGGGACTTCCGGGACACGACATTGGTTCGCAATCAGGCCACTTGGAGCTTATCATATTTTTACTGGTTGACTTAAATTCTTTCATACTTGTTTTCATTTCTTGTGAATCAAAGTTGGTTTCCTACAGACTCACACACAGTACCTCCTGCTTATGACTGTGTGTGTGTGTGTGTGTGTGTGTGTGTGTGTGTGTGTTTGTGAGGTCCTTTTTAAATTGCATTGTAAGTATGTTCCCCGTATTCTGCATGATTCTTGTTCACATCTGTTTTACGTACTTGCCAACATTTAATGGAGGACTCTATGTTATCAACGTTTGAAAGAACTGGTATTCAACTTTATTGAATCTTATCATAGAATGAGTACGTAATTCTGCTTTGCATGGTGCTACTTCTTGCCACTGAGTGTAATTGGTAATCTTCGTGACAGAATAAGCAGGTGCTTTACAATGTTTTTACATAGTTGAAATATCGAACATCAACGTGCGTATTTGCAAATTGGATTTTTAGTACAGTGTGAATGTATTTCCTCTGTACTTAATGCTGTTGTACTTAGTAAACTCTTGTTATACAGGATTCAGTACTATATTAAATGACAATAACCTGAAAGTGGTCAGGCGATATGCACTATATTATAAGTATATTATTTCCTTGTAATTGTTTTTAGTACCTGTTGATGACGTCCAAGGAACTACTGTCACATTTTCAGCAATTGTAAGAAAGAACGCTCTATGTTTGTGCTGTAAAATTTAACATTACACTGTCTTTTAAAGTGAGAGCTGAACTGGACGCTACAAAATGTGCCCCTGAGTTGATCCGTAATCCTACACCCTTGAATATTGTTGTTACTGTTCTGTTTCTTTTCTTTATACAGTAAATGTTCCGCACTTTATATGGCGTCCATCTAGTTACGAAGTGTATGTTACTGGCGTATTCACAAATGTATGTTCAAGTCAATAACACCTCATCCGCAGCTCCAAATTCACACAAAACAGATCTTTCAATTAGAATGGCACTCAAAGACATTTTTGTGGAAATATCCAGTGTAGTATATAATGACTATCACTGTACTGTTCAGCATAATGTAGTAGACAGGCTTAATACAGATTTACAGTGTTAGACCTAATTATTTGTCACAATATGTAACTGCATTTGGTCTTTCTCATGATACTTATTGGCAATTGCTTCAGTAAGTTCTGCAAGTAGTAGTTTCACAAACCCCAGAGCATCGGCGTATACATTCCATATCTCTAACAATTTACAGTCATATTAAATCCAATGAAACTATTCTCACTTTGTAATGAGTAGCATAACATGCAGGTCTGTAGCAGAGGATATTAATCCTTTTGTTTTTTCACCCTACTGTGTACCAGCAGCACATCGCCGAATTTACAAGCTATGCATAAGTGGCATTAACGAATGTCTATCAGTACAGGATATTTGTTTATTCTTTCCGAGTTAAATGCAGTAACATTAAATACACATCCACTCTTACTACCTAATCGTTTCCTCCCTGCACTGCTTCTAGAACGTATCGCCTTAAGACATGGCACCACCTTATTCATTCTCCACAATCCTCATCCCAACTACCCAAACAAAACAAAAAACTAACCTATCCTCTAGTACCTGCATCTAGCATAAGCACTATATCTCCAGACATACAGTACTTTTTTTGTATGTATCAAGTATTTATCTTGTAGAAAGACACGAACAGTGGGGGATTACCTTCTTGTCAATATTATTGTATGTAAACGGAAAGGTACCTATCACATTAGTGATCAGAGTAGAACTTCCACAACTTTTAAACAAAAACTGAATTCTGAAAGCTTAGTAAACAAAACTCCATGTGTAATTAATTTATTATCAGAGTGATCTGAATCTGACATTTTTATTTATTCGTTTCAGAGTTCCTTTGTTTTAATGACATCTTAGAGAAGTAAATAAGAGTCCCACAGGAAGTAAAAACATCATAGTTTAAAGTACTCGTGTAAGTGATACAGAAGTGGATATTCTCTAATCTCAAGCACCAGATAAACATTTATATTAATTCTCAGATTCGTGAAACATCAAAAAAGTGGAAATTAATTTGCAATTTAGCTGAGGACAAATGGCTCTAAGCACTATGGGACTTAACATCTAAGGTCATCAGTCCCCTTGACTTAGAACTACTTAAACCAAACTAACCGAAGGACATCATAGACATCCATGCCCGAGGCAGGATTAGAACCTGCGGCCGCAGCAGCAGCGCGGTTCCGGACTGAAGCGCCTAGAACCGCTCGGCTACCGCGGCTGGCAGCTGAGGAGATTAACAGCAATTAGTATACGTGTGTATGTAGATTATTTTTGGCAAGAAAATGCTGCAGACATCTCTGGGCCCATGATAAATCCTCAGATTATTACAGAAGATATGGAACTGATTTTGTTTAAACTCCCTCCTCATTTAAGTTACTCCAATGTTAGTAGTAGCTTACTATAAACAGAGATTTCACTTCAGTGTCAGATGGGAGTATAACTGCACATGACAAATAAATAAAATGTAACAAATTTGGAAAAGCCAAATGTTGAACTTACTTGTAATTTTATTAATCAAACGGCATAGGTGCAGCCAAAAAGATGCACTCCCCAAAAAAAGTTGGAGAGAAAACTAAAAAAAATAATCCTGCAGTATTCTTTGAAAATGCCTTATTAATAAAATTTTTGGCTATGCTTATGCAATTTACTTGATTAGATAGTTATTTAGGTGGTCCATAGACATCTGAGTGGTCCTTTTATCGAAATAATGAGGAACGAATAAGTTTTACCGGATATGTATGTATGATCAGTGTTAACGAGATTCAACACATTTTTGCGGTCCTACACTTAAAAATTAGCTTTTTACAGACTACCTCTTATATTTGTCCACTGAATAGCAGTAGTTGTCCAGGAGAAATTATTTTAGCTTTGTTCTGAAACTTGCTTTGTCATCTATCAAATGTTTTATGTTATTAGGCAAATGATCAAATATTTTCATTACACTTCCTGAGCCACTGACAGCTTTACCAACGAGTGACGAAGTTCATTTTTTTCCCTCTGCTATTATAGGTATGGACCTCACTATTGTTCTCAAATCGTGCTGGATTATTTCTGACAAATTTCATTAGTGGATGTATAAGAAGTCTGCTCAAAAAATTCAAGAAATTTGTCCACAAAATTTTTCTACGCTTACCATTTACTTGTTGTGAATGGTCTCCTTCGAAATATTCTCCTCGACAATTGATGCACAGCTTCAAAAGCCATTTACACTACTGGATGAAGTCTTGGTACGCCTCTTCCTGGATCGCTCGAAGCGACGTCTCCGAATTTTCTTTTATATCGTCTGTCGTTGCAAATCTTCTTCCTTTCAATTGGGTTTTCAACGTTGGAAAGAAAAAACAAGTTCGCAGGGGCCAGTTCTGGAGAGTACAGAGGATGAGGCAGCACAATGATTTCGTTTTTGTGCAATGCTCCTGCACCAACAGGGGTGAATGTAAGGTGCGTTATCAAGATGCAAGAGTCATTAATTGTCCCGCCACATTTCAGGTCTTCCCTTTTCACATTTTCTCGCAGGCGTCGCAACATGTCCCGATAGTACCATCGATTAAGAATTTTTATCCTTGTGGCACGAATCCATGAGGAACTAATTCTTTAAGCCATAGAAAATATCCAGCTTGGGTTCGACATTTGACCCGACCTGACGAGCATTTTTTGGTCTTGGAGAAACCGACCCATTGTGAAGATGGAACCTTGTTCTCAACATCACAATCGTTGATGCAGGTCTCATCACCAATTATGGTGCTCTTATGGAACATCTCCTTCTCATCTGTGCGATCCAAAAGCTCTTCACAGATTGCGAGGCGAAGGTCTTTCTGGTCTTGACTCATGAGCCGTGGGACGAACTCGGAGGCCACACAGTGCAATCCAAGATGCTGTGCCAGGTTTTCATGACATGATCCGACTGAAATGTTACATTCTGCAATCTCTCGGACAGTCAGTCTTCGATTGGCAAGCATAACTTCGGTGACGTTCCTGACATGAACGTCGTCGATAGACGTCGAGAAACGTCCTGGTTGAGAGTTGCCTTCATCTTCCGTCCGACCATTTTTAAACCGTATAAACCATTCGTAACACCCAGTACGGCTTAAGTCTCATCGTCGTAGGCTTCCTGCATCGTTTGGTGTGTCTCCGTAAAGATTTTCTTGAGTTTAAAGCAAAATTTAATGCAGACGAACTACTCCTCTAACTCTGCCATCTCGAAATTCACAAACCGTGCGACAGAACGTTCTGCTCGATACAGCACTGAACAATATCTAAAAGACATACAACGAAGAAACTTCCGGCGGTTACGCATTAAACACAGGCGTGTGCAGGGATGATAAGCACATTTCGCTCCACCACACCACTGGAGCGAAATAAATTTTCATAAATTTTTTTGAACAGACCTCGAACTACCTGCTCCGACATATCCGTACAGTGATCATTCATAAAGGGTATGTTCACACTTCACCTTGACGACAGTTTGAACTCTGATGGAGACTAGGGAAAGGCAGCCCAGCTTCATAAGGAGCAAAGCCTGAGAAGGTAGTGCGTCGGCGTTCTAACTCAACCCAGAGGCGATCTGTTGGATTCAGGTCGAGACTGTGGGAATGCCAGATCATTTCAGGAGCTTTTTGGCCACAAACCGTTGCCTCACAATGCTGCTTTACGACAGTGTGTACTGACATGTTAGTACAAATAATCATCGTATCTGAAATGTTCCTCTACTGTACACAGTTCAGAGACGATTGTTCCTTTACTGTACACAGTGTGTCTTCAAAGGAGGATATAAGTTCAACATCAACAAAAGCAAAGTGCGGATAATGGAATGTAGTCTAATTAAATCGGGTGATGCTGAGGGAATTAGAGTAGGAAATGAGACACTTAAAGTAGTAAATGAGTTTTGTTATTTGGGGACCAAAACAACTGATGATGGTCGAAGTAGATAGGATATAAAATGTAGGCTGGCAATGGCAAGGAATGCGTTTCTGAAGAAGAGAAATTTGTTAACATCGAGTATAGGTTTAAGTGTCAGGAAGTCGTCTCTGAAAGTATTTGTATGGAGTGTAGCCATGTATGGAAGTGAAAACTGGACGATAAATAGTTTAGACAAGCAGAGAATAGAAGCTTTCGAAATGTGGTGCTATAGAAAAATGCTGAAGATTAGATGGGTAGATCACATAACTAATGACGAGGTACTGAATAGAATTAGGGAGAAGAGAAATTTGTGGCACAACTTGACTAGAAGAAGGGATCGGTTGGTAGGACATTTTCTGAGGCATCAAGGGATCACCAATTTAGTATTGGAGGGCAGCGTGGAGGGTAAAAATCATAGAGGGAGACCAATAGATGACTACACTAAACACATTCAGAAGGATGTAGGTTGCAGAAAGTACTGGGAGATGAAGAAGCTTGCACAGGATAGAGTAGCATGGAGAGCTACATCAAACCAGTCTCTGGACTGAAGACCACAACAACAACAACAACAACACGGTACACAGTACACAGTGCTGTAAAATGTGTTCTTATCTTTCCGTATCCAGCATTCTCTTAATAAATATAACGGTACCTCACCGTAACTACATGAAACACCCACATACCCCAACCCCGCCACCTCCGTACTGCACTATTGGCACGACACACGATGCCAGGTAACATTATCGAGGCATTCGCCGAAAACAAACCCTTCGTTGGGTTTGCACAGGATATAGTGTGATTCATCAGTCCAAATCACTAGTTTCCTGTTATCCACTGACGAGTAGCGTTGCTCTTTACTCCATCTCAAATGTCGCTTAGTACTGACTACAGATATGATTGGATTAGGATCTGACTATTTTTACCTCTCTACGTGTAGGTATTAATCTAGATGGACCGCTGACAGCGCTTTGGACTAACGACTGACTCTTTCTGCTGATTTCATGCGATTTCTTACAACCACCTTCCGCAATGTTCGACGGTCGCCGTGAGTCAGTAGATGAGGTCTCTCTTGTCTTGCTGTAACTGTGCTTGTTCCTCCGCATTTCCACTTCACAATTACGTCACCAACAGCCGACTTGGACAGCTATAGAAGGTTTGAAAAGCCCCTCATAGATTTGTTACTCAGGTCAACTACCGGTCCTCATTCCAAGTCACTGAGCTCACCCGACCGACCCTTTCTGTTGATATCTGCTTCTCTGCTGGCAGCACAATACATCCCACCTTCTTTTATACTGGCGGGTCCATGTCTCGTAACTTCTACAGGTCAATTCAGCATTGCATGAGGCTGGCCAGGTAGTTTTGATCAGATAATATCTGTATTTTGATGTAGCAGACAAAATTCCTATTTCCTTGAAGAGGTACGTAATTGATGATCGTGAGTCAACACCACATATTTTATCGCTCCCCAGTTCTGTACAATCAGTACTGTCTTTGCAGGTGATGAGTTGCCTCAGAAAATTATTCCACGAGACATTATTAAGTGGTAATATATCAGAACGTTTATTAGTTTATTTCCAAGAGTAATAGTCATACGAAGATGTAAGAGGTCCATGACTAAGGAATATACACTCCCGGAAATTGAAATAAGAACACCGTGAATTCATTGTCCCACGAAGGGGAAACTTTATTGACACATTCCTGGGGTCAGATACATCACATGATCACACTGACAGAACCACAGGCACATAGAAACAGGCAACAGAGCATGCACAATGTCGGCACTAGTACAGTGTATATCCACCTTTCGCAGCAATGCAGGCTGCTATTCTCCCATGGAGACGATCGTAGAGATACTGGATGTAGTCCTGTGGAACGGCTTGCCATGCCATTTCCACCTGGCGCCTCAGTTGGACCAGCGTTCGTGCTGGACGTGCAGACCGCGTGAGACGACGCTTCATCCAGTCCCAAACATGCTCAATGGGGGACAGATCCGGAGATCTTGCTGGCCAGGGTAGTTGACTTACACCTTCTAGAGAACGTTGGGTGGCACGGGATACATACGGACGTGCATTGTCCTGTTGGAACAGCAAGTTCCCTTGCCGGTCTAGGAATGGTAGAACGATGGGTTCGATGACGGTTTGGATGTACCGTGCACTATTCAGTGTCCCCTCGACGATCACCAGTGGTGTACGGCCAGTGTAGGATGCCGGGTGTTGGCCCTGTGTGCCTCGGTCGTATGCAGTCCTGATTGTGGCGCTCACCTGCACGGCGCCAAACACGCATACGACCATCATTGGCACCAAGGCAGAAGCGACTCTCATCGCTGAAGACGACACGTCTCCATTCGTCCCTCCATTCACGCCTGTCGCGACACCACTGGAGGCGGGCTGCACGATGTTCGGGCGTGAGCGGAAGACGGCCTAACGGTGTGCGGGACCGTAGCCCAGCTTCATGGAGACCGTTGCGAATGGTCCTCGCCGATACCCCAGGAGCAACAGTGTCCCTAATTTGCTGGGAAGTGGCGGTGCGGTCCCCTACGGCACTGCGTAGGATCCTACGCTCTTGGCGTGCATCCGTGCGTCGCTGCGGTCCGGTCCCAGGTCGACGGGCACGTGCACCTTCCGCCGACCACTGGCGACAACATCGATGTACTGTAGAGACCTCACGCCCCACGTGTTGAGCAATTCGGCGGTACGTCCACCTGGCCTCCCGCATGCCCACTATACGCCCTCGCTCAAAGTCCGTCAACTGCACATACGGTTCACGTCCACGCTGTCGCGGCATGCTACCAGTGTTAAAGACTGCGATGGAGCTCCGTATGCCACGGCAAACTGGCTGACACTGACGGCGGCGGTGCACAAATGCTGCGCAGCTAGCGCCATTCGACGGCCAACACCGCACTTCCTGGTGTGTCCGCTGTGCCGTGCGTGTGATCATTGCTTGTACAGCCCTCTCGCAGTGTCCGGAGCAAGTATGGTGGGTCTGACACACCGGTGTCAATGTGTTCTTTTTTCCATTTCCAGGAGTGTACTATTAGCGCACTCGAGCAGAGGTAACTTCCATGGATTGGTCACACGCTGCCTGTGATATGTAAGCTACAATAGAATCGCAGACCAGAGAGCAGTGTCGGCGGCAGTAGTAGTAGTAGTAGTAGTAGTAGTAGTAGCTCGCAGTCGGGCGGTTGGGTCAGGTCGCTCTTAGAGAGCAGTTGTCGAGTTGTATAGCTCACAGAGAGCACTTGTGTCCTGTATGGAATTACAAAGGCCGGTCGTGGAGAACGATGGCGGTGCCTGAGCGATGTAGTATAAGGTAAAGTAAAAATTATTATTATTCATTGCTGCGCACATATGTAATTTGCAGCAACTCATTTTGTACTATTGTTATATCAAAGTCACATGTAAATAATTTTCAATATTTTTTCAATAATAATCTTTCTTGCAAACATAACTTTTGACAGTCATTCATCTGAATTTAAAATTTTTTACTAATTTCTCCTATCCATAGTCATGCCAATTCGTAAATAAAATCAGTTATTTTTCATACATAACAAAATCTAGTTGCCAGCATCGCACTGGGCTGTGACAAAAATTTCTTGTAGGAGCAGATATACACGCGTTATCTGGCGACATAATTGAGGTGAGAATTGTCAGTTTATTCAGAATGACTTTTAAGGGCCATGACGCAGCATTTCTGACGTCCATATTTACCAGTTTAGGTTCACAGTCAGTTAATTATTGAAAGGTTATATAGGTCAAACTGAACCTTCAGCGATTTCCTTGGCGATTTCTACTCATTCACTGGAATTTTCTCTACATTCAACACTCTTTGAATTATTCAGCTCAACCTATTGCTACGTCTTCGTTGAATATGATTCAAATCAAATTGTGTAAAGCCATCAGTTGCATAGGAAATTATTCAAAGAGAGTAACTTGATCTACGTAATCAAATGCCTAGGAATGATCACAAAAAATATAAAGTGAAGATATTTTATTACTTAACCTTTTTAATATTTGGTGAGTGGAGTGTAAATAGCATTTGTAGTCGAGCAACCCCTCTGGAATTCAAACCGTTATGTGAGACTACGCCTTAGTGCATTACTTTTGCGATTAGTTTGGAAAAAGTGGAAGGTACGAAAATTTGACTACAATTATTTAATCATTTCTTTTCACCTTTCTTATAATGAGGTTTAACAATTGCTTATTTTAATCTGTGAAGAAAGAAATTCGCTGTGCAAATGATGTATTGCTTATACTTCTAAGGACATTATTTATTAAGGTAGAACAACTCTTCTCAGTTCTGTATGAAATTCTATCAACACCATGTGAGCTTTTTTTATAATTTTTAGAATTCTGTTAATTCCAGTGAAGGGTGTTGATGTTATTTCTAGTTGCTTAAGCATTTGTGGAAAGACCTTATACACTCCTGGAAATGGAAAAAAGAACACATTGACACCGGTGTGTCAGACCCACCATACTTGCTCCGGACACTGCGAGAGGGCTGTACAAGCAATGATCACACGCACGGCACAGCGGACACACCAGGAAGTGCGGTGTTGGCCGTCGAATGGCGCTAGCTGCGCAGCATTTGTGCACCGCCGCCGTCAGTGTCAGCCAGTTTGCCGTGGCATACGGAGCTCCATCGCAGTCTTTAACACTGGTAGCATGCCGCGACAGCGTGGACGTGAACCGTATGTGCAGTTGACGGACTTTGAGCGAGGGCGTATAGTGGGCATGCGGGAGGCCAGGTGGACGTACCGCCGAATTGCTCAACACGTGGGGCGTGAGGTCTCTACAGTACATCGATGTTGTCGCCAGTGGTCGGCGGAAGGTGCACGTGCCCGTCGACCTGGGACCGGACCGCAGCGACGCACGGATGCACGCCAAGACCGTAGGATCCTACGCAGTGCCGTAGGGGACCGCACCGCCACTTCCCAGCAAATTAGGGACACTGTTGCTCCTGGGGTATCGGCGAGGACCATTCGCAACGGTCTCCATGAAGCTGGGCTACGGTCCCGCACACCGTTAGGCCGTCTTCCGCTCACGCCCCAACATCGTGCAGCCCGCCTCCAGTGGTGTCGCGACAGGCGTGAATGGAGGGACGAATGGAGACGTGTCGTCTTCAGCGATGAGAGTCGCTTCTGCCTTGGTGCCAATGATAGTCGTATGCGTGTTTGGCGCCGTGCAGGTGAGCGCCACAATCAGGACTGCATACGACCGAGGCACACAGGGCCAACACCCGGCATCATGGTGTGGGGAGCGATCTCCTACACTGGCCGTACACCACTGGTGATCGTCGAGGGGACACTGAATAGTGCACGGTACATCCAAACCGTCATCGAACCCATCGTTCTACCATTCCTAGACCGGCAAGGGAACTTGCTGTTCCAACAGGACAATGCACGTCCGCATGTATCCCGTGCCACCCAACGTGCTCTAGAAGGTGTAAGTCAACTACCCTGGCCAGCAAGATCTCCGGATCTGTCCCCCATTGAGCATGTTTGGGACTGGATGAAGCGTCGTCTCACGCGCTCTGCACGTCCAGCACGAACGCTGGTCCAACTGAGGCGCCAGGTGGAAATGGCATGGCAAGCCGTTCCACAGGACTACATCCAGCATCTCTACGATCGTCTCCATGGGAGAATAGCAGCCTGCATTGCTGCGAAAGGTGGATATACACTGTACTAGTGCCGACATTGTGCATGCTCTGTTGCCTGTGTCTATGTGCCTGTGGTTCTGTCAGTGTGATCCAGTGATGTATCTGACCCCAGGAATGTGTCAATAAAGTTTCCCCTTCCTGGGACAATGAATTCATGGTGTTCTTATTTCGATTTCCAGGAGTGTATTTTATGCTCTTGTTTCTTCGGCTGCACCAATCAGTTCTATTTTTGCTTCTGTATTTTGAAAGTCACTGTCAAAAATACTTGCAGCTTGTGAATTATCAGTCATCACAATGTTATTCAGTTTAATTCTTGAGGTTTGTTGTTCACTGACTGATTGTTCAGTCCCCATTTCACGATAATAATATATTAATCATTTTATCTGCTTTAATATTTCTGCGAGGGCCTGTGTATTTCTAGATATTTTAATGAGGTTCCTTAGAATATTGCAGTATTTTTGTAGAACTAAAGTAACGTCGAATCCTAACTTAGTCTCACCTTTGTATAAATTTCCCTCTTCCTCTTGCCCGAGATTTTAATCCCTTTAGTTATAGATGGTTTACTTGTATTTTTAATTCACTTTTTGGATAACATTTTAGGAAAGCTACGTTCAAATACTGACACAAATTTACTATGGAACATATTGAATTTCCCATTAGCATCTCTTTATGTAAATACTTGATCCAATACTATACTTTTTAAGTTATTATTAAAAAAATGCACCCTGTTCTCATTAACAAGTCTCACTTCTTTCTTGAAAATGCCTGAAGCTGTGAGGTGCTACAGTGTTTATTTCTATTAACTGGGCACCATCGACAGATTGTCCATTAACAACTGGATACATATTGTTTCAGCCCAAAGACTATGTATAAAATGTTACCAGTCATGGTCCTGCTATTTTGCTACATACAAACCGAGCGAGGTGGTGCAGTGGTGAGCAGCACACTGGACCCGTATTCCGGAGTACGATGCTTCAAACCCTCTTCCGGCCATCCTGATTTAGTTTTTAGATGATTTCCCTAAATCACTCCAGGCAATGCCGTAATGGTTCCCTTGAAAGGGCACGGCCGATTTCCATCCCCATCCTTGACTCAATCGGAGTTTGGCTCCAGCTCTTATGACCTCGAAGTCGAAGAGACGTTAAAACTATTCTTCCTTCCTGGTGCACACAACAGGGATAATTAACTATTGAAATCATACTGAATCTCCCAAATAATGTTTCCAGTTCATTTTTGATGTCAGTATCTTTTAAGAAATCTACAATGAAACCTCCACAAACTACTGTTTCTTCCTGTCTGACAGTTAACTCAATACTGCATCTAGATCCCTCAATAGCCAGAAGTTTCTTAGAGCTCATCTGTAGATTATTTAATTACAAGAGAAGTATTTTGCAGTGGCAACTCATAAGCACACGCTTCTAGATTCCGATCTGCACAAAAGTCTTGTTTCAGCTTTCACATGTGTTGCAGCACACACATTTTCCATGTTAACACTACACGAAAATGTAATTTTTATTCCCTCTGCTCCCATTTCACTGCACAATCGCTGAAAAGAAATTGTTTTACGAGTTTAGTAAATTTAATTTGCTGGAAGTTACTGCACAGAAAGAAAATTTCATGTGAGTCAGTATACAGAAATATTAATATATAGAAATTAGCAGTAGTCGGTTAGAAGACGTCACATCGCAGTATAAAATGCTCGATTGAGATTTATCAAGTATATTTCTTTGAAATACCTCAAAAACCTTTCGGTTTCCAGGCACAAGCTTTACTATTAGACTATGAGGTCCACCGATTAAGCATTAGTGAAAAATGTTTGCAGCTGATAAGTGGGAATGCAGATTTACATGGCATATTTCCGCGTTTTCGGTGTACGTTGGCAGGCCTCTTGAATGTCTTCTGTCGATCTTTGCTTCTTTATCGTAACATAAGCCGTGCTCATCTTTTCATTTTTTGTGTTCTGCCATGCGTATCTCCTGTTTTCGTGTGTCACAAATATTGAAAGTAAAGAGTGAACCGGATTATTACGGGCTGCAGGAGGACAACGATCAGCGGTAAATAAATTCTAAAATTCAACTGATTGACAAAGATTATTCCATACACAGCGGACATAAATTCACTGTAGAGACAACGTGAGACCAGCTTTAATGTGACCAGCACTGTAACTAAAATATGAACTACCTTAAGAAAGTAGGTACAAAAATTCCGTTTGAAGTGAGACCTGTACCTACGTGTGATTTTGCACTGTAATTAATAATGTGCCGTAAGTTCAAGATGTGTACATCTTGATAATAATGTCCTACAATGTTAAAGTTTCGTAGATAAAATCGAGATTACGATAATCGGAACAGTATCAGAAACGCACAGATTGCAAACTTGGGCATCCTTTTTCAGAAGAAAGATCTTCGAATACAAACGTCATCTTCTATTGTCGTTACGGAAAATTAGGAATCCAATAACCAAACAAAATACAGCCAAACAGAAAGACTTTTTTGACCGACTGTTAGGGAAAGGAAGCTCCAATGCGCGCAAAACTGTGATTAATTCTTCCTCTTTTAAAGTAAATGATATTTGTCTCGCAATAAATCTTAAATAGCATATCAGAACATTGTTGATTATACAATGAAAAAATCTTTTACAAACCATTTATCGTAAATAATTAATTTTGCCTACTCAAATTATCAAATTCATCATTAATTCATACGTTCATTCACAGCAACAAAATGGCTCTGAGCACTATGGGACTTAACATCTTAGGTCATCAGTCCCCTAGAACTTAGAACTACTTAAACCTAACTAACCTAAGGACATCACACACATCCATGCCCTCGGCAGGATTCGAACCTGCAACCGTAGCAGTCCCGCGCTTCCGGACTGCAGTGCCTAGAACCGCACGACCACCGCGGCCGGCTCACAGCAACAGTTTAACTATAAAGTTATATTACTTTGTAATTTGTCAACATTGATTGGTTGAGTATATCAACGTAATTCTACTACAAATCATTAATTAATATCAGCTTTCAGCAGAACAGTATTTAAAAAAGCTTTTGTTTCGCAATCGATTGCCAAACTGTTAGTGATAAATTGCATCACTAACGTCACTATTGCTGTGCACTCCACTAAAATAGCCCACCACCACACTGATATTTTCTATTAGTTACTCGAAATTTACCCGCAATCTTTATAATACACACACAAGTACGTAGTAATATTCAGCTCAGGTTATAATTTTGTGAGCTGAAGATATTTCTGAATTTGAAGGGAGTGAACTTGCTGTGGAGTATCTACACTAATCTACACTAATCTGTCTGGCTTGGTTCTTAGTGCCCAAGACGTGCAGATGATGCTATCCCTTCTACATCTACATCTTCATCTACATCTACATCCATACTCCGCAAGCCACCTGACGGTGTGTAGCGGAGGGTACCTTGAGTACCTCTATCGGTTCTCCCTTCTATTCCAGTCTCGTATTGTTCGTGGAAAGAAGGATTGTCGGTATGCCTCTGTGTGGGCTCTAATCTCTCTGATTTTATCCTCATGGTCTCTTCGCGAGATATACGTAGGAGGGAGCAATATACTGCTTGACTCTTCGGAGAAGGTATGTTCTCGGAACTTTGACAAAAGCCCGTACCGAGCTACTGAGCGTCTCTCCTGCGGAGTCTTCCACTGGAGTTTATCTATCATCTCCGTAACGCTTTCGCGATTACTAAATGATCCTGTGACGAAGCGCGCTGCTCTCTGTTGGATCTTCTCTATATCTTCTATCAACCCTATCTGGTACGGATCCCACACTGCTGAGCAGTATTCAAGCAGTGGGCGAACAAGCGTACTGTAACCTACTTCTTTGTTTTCGGATTGCATTTCCTTAGGATTCTTCCAATGAATCTCAGTCTGGCATCTGCTTTACCGACGATCAACATTATATGATCATTCCATTTTAAATCACTCCTAATGCGTACTCCCAGATAATTTATGGTATTAACTGCTTCCAGTTGCTGACCTGCTATTTTGTAGCTAAATGATAAAGGATCTATCTTTCTGTGTATTAGCAGCACATTACACTTGTCTACAGTGAGATTCAATTGCCATTCCCTGCACCATGCGTCAATTCGCTGCAGATCCTCCTGCATTTCAGTACAATTTTCCATTGTTACAACCTCTCGATACACCACAGCATCATCTGCAAAAAGCCTCAGTGAACTTCCGATGTCATCCACCAGGTCATTTATGTATATTGTGAATAGCAACGGTCCTATGACACTCCCCTGCGGCACACTGAAATCACTCTTACTTCGGAGGACTTCTCTCTATTGAGGATGACATGCTGCGTCCTGTTATCTAGGAACTCCTCAATCCAATCACACAATTGGTCTGATAGTCCACATGCTCTTACTTTGTTCATTAAACGACTGTGGGGAACTGTATCGAACGCCTTGCGGAAGTCAAGAAACACGGCATCTACCTGTGAACCCGTGTCTATGGCCCTCTGAGTCTCGTGGACGAATAGCGCGAGCTGGGTTTCACATGACCGTCTTTTTCGAAACCCATGCTGATTCCTACAGAGTAGATTTCTAGTCTCCAGAAAAGTCATTATACTCGAACACAATACGTGTTCCAAAATTCTACAACTGATCGACGTTAGAGATATAGGTCTATAGTTCTGCACATCTGTTCGACGTCCCTTCTTGAAAACGGGGATGACCTGTGCCCTTTTCCAAACCTTTGGAACGCTACGCTCTTCTAGAGACCTAAGGTACACCGCTGCAAGAAGGGGGGCAAGTTCCTTCGCGTACTCTGTGTAAAATTGAACTGGTATCCCATCAGGTCCAGAGGCCTTTCCTCTTTTGAGCGATTTTAATTGTTTCTCTATCCCTCTGTCGTCTATTTCGATATCTACAATTTTGTCATCTGTGCGACAATTTAGAGAAGGAACTATAGTGCAATCTTCCTCTGTGAAACATATTTGGAAAAAGACATTTGGTATTTCGGCCTTTAGTCTGTCATCCTCTGTTTCAGTACCATTTTGGTCACAGAGTGTCTGGACATTTTGTTTAGATCCACCTACCGCTTTGACATAAGACCAAAATTTCTTAGGATTTTCTGACAAGTCAGTACATAGAACTTTACTTTCGAATTCATTGAACACCTCTCGCATAGCCCTCCTCACACTACATTTCGCTTCGCGTAATTTTTGTTTGTCTGCAAGGCTTTGGCTATGTTTATGTTTGCTGTGAAGTTCCCTTTGCTTCCGCAGCAGTTTTCTAACTCGGTTGTTGTACCACGGTGGCTCTTTTGCATCTCTTACGATCTTGCTTGGCACATACTCATCTAACGCATTATGTACGACGGTTTTGAACTTTGTTCACTGATCCTCAACACTATCTGTACTTGAGACAAAACTTTTGTGTTGAGCCAACAGGTACTCTGAAATCTGCTTTTTGTCACTTTTGCTAAACAGAAAAATCTTCCTACCCTTTTTAATAATCCTATTTACGGCTGAAATCATCGATGCCGTAACCGCTTTATGATCGCTGATTCCCTGTTCTGCGTTAACTTTTTCAAATAGTTCGGGTCTGTTTGATACCAGAATGTCTAATATGTTATCGCCACGAGTCGGTTCTCTGTTTAACTGCTCAAGGTAGTTTTCAGATAATGCACTTAAAAAAATTTCACTGGATTCTTTGTCCCTGCCACCCGTTATGAACGTCTGAGTCTCCCAGTCTATATCCGGCAAATTAAAATCTCCACCCAGAACTGTAACATGATGGGGAAATCTGCTCGAAATATTTTC
Organism: Schistocerca cancellata; assembly: GCF_023864275.1. Lineage (NCBI taxonomy): Eukaryota > Metazoa > Arthropoda > Insecta > Orthoptera > Acrididae > Schistocerca > Schistocerca cancellata. The sequence continues at coordinate 279,345,026 of NC_064628.1, forward strand.
CAAATTATCCTTCAGGTGCTCAGCCACAACAGCTGCTGAGCCAGGGGGCCTATAGAGACATCCAGTTACCATGTCTGAGCCTGCTTTAACCGTGACCTTCACCCAAATCATTTCACATTTCGGATCTCCGTCAATTTCCTTCGATACTATTGCACTTCTTATCGCTATAAACACGCCTCCCCCTTAACTGTCCAGCCTGTCTCTGCGGTATACATTCCAATCTGAGTTTAGGATTTCATTACTGTTTACGTCTGGTTTCAGCCAACTTTCTGTCCCTAGTACTATATGGGCGTTGTGACCGTTTATTAATGAGAGCAGTTCTGGGACCTTTCTGTAGACGCTCCTGCAGTTTACTATTAGCACATTAATATTGTTATTCCCTGTTGCATTTTGCCTACTCCTACCTTGCCGCGTCTCAGGAGGCGTCTTGTCGGGCCTAGGGAGGGGATTCTCTAACCTAAAAAAACCCCATGTGCACTCCACACGTACTCCGCTACCCTTGTAGCCGCTTCCGGCGTGTAGTGCACGCCTGACCTATTCAGGGGGACCCTAAATTTCTCCACCCGATAGCGGAGGTCGAGAAATTTGCACCCCAGATCTCCGCAGAATCGTCTGAGCCTCTGGTTTAAGCCTTCCACTCGGCTCCAAACCAGAGGACCGCGATCGGTTCTGGGAACGATACTACAAATAGTTAGCTCTGATTTCACCCCGCGAGCGAGGCTTTCCGCCTTCACCAATTCCGCCAACCGCCTGTACGAACTGAGGATGACCTCTGAACCCAGACGGCAGGAGTCATTGGTGCCGACATGAGCAACAATTTGCAGTCGGGTGCACCCAGTGCTCTCTATCGCCGCCGGTAGGGCCTCCTCCACATCTCGGATGAGACCCCCCGGCAAGCAGACAGAGTGAAAACTGGCCTTCTTCCCCGACCTTCCCGCTATTTCCCTAAGGGGCTCCATCACCCGCCTAACGTTGGAGCTCCCAATAACTAATAAACCCCTCCCCCCGTGTGCCTGCTCGGACCTTGCTGAAGGAGCAGCCGCATGTCCACTCACAGGCAGTGCGGGCGATGCCACACGGCCAGCCTCCACACTGACCCTCCGCCTCGTGCGCCGCGAAAGCCGCTCTTACAGGTGGTGAACATGCTTTTCGCTGTCGTTTTCTTTTTACATCTTACACGGTTTGTTTAGTTTTACACAATGATTCCTGGTAAGCAATGAACTTCATAGTTTTTGAGATTTTACTATCGTTCAGTATCTATGGGTAACTAAATTAATGCCACTAAAATATTACGATTTTTTTCTAAGTTTCCGCGGCTGACGAATTGTTTTGCCCGTTTCAGTAAAAATATTGGGTCATTATAAGAAGTGTACACCAAATTAATTTTGTTTTGCGTCACACTTGAGATAACATACGCCCTTACATGGGCTCGGCGTTATCGAAACCGAAGCGTTGCACAGTCTGAACCTAAAATCGTATGCGCCGGCCATTGTGGCCGAGCGGTTCTAGGCGCTGCTGCTACGGTCGCAGGTTCGAATCCTGCCTAGGGCATGGATGTGTGTGATGTCTTTAGGTTAGTTCGGTTTAAGTAGTTTTAAGACTAGGGGACTGATGACCACAGATGTTACGTCCCATAGCACTCAGAGCCATTTAAAATCGTATGCTGCGAAAAATGCACGAGCGTAATGCCAGAACTAGGGACATTGCTTTATTTATTTTAAGGTCACAACTTTGTTCATGAAAATATACTGTCAGATCACCAACAAGAACCACATTTTATATACTTCTTGTCCTTTACACTATACATGTCATCCCCGTTTTCAAGAAGGGACGTCGAACAGATGTGCAGAACTATAGACCTATATCTCTAACGTCGATCAGTTGCAGAATTTTGGAACACGTATTGTGTTCGAGTATAATGACTTTTCTGGAGACTAGAAATCTACTCTGTAGGAAGCAGCATGGGTTTCGAAAAAGACGGTCATGTGAAACCCAGCTCGCGCTATTCGTCCACGAGACTCAGAGGGCCATAGACACGGGTTCACAGGTAGATGCCGTGTTTCTTGACTTCCGCAAGGCGTTCGATACAGTTCCCCACAGTCGTTTAATGAACAAAGTAAGAGCATATGGACTATCAGACCAATTGTGTGATTGGATTGAGGAGTTCCTAGATAACAGGACGCAGCATGTTATTCTCAATGGAGAGAAGTCTTCCGAAGTAAGAGTGATTTCAGGTGTGCCGCAGGGGAGTGTCATAGGACCGTTGCTATTCACAATATACATAAATGACCTTGTGGATGACATCGGAAGTTCACTGAGGCTTTTTGCAGATGATGCTGTGGTGTACCGAGAGGTTGTAACAATGGAAAATTGTATTGAAATGCAGGAGGATCTGCAGCGAATTGACGCATGGTGCAGGGAATGGCAATTGAATCTCAATGTAGACAAGTGTAATGTGCTGCGAATATACAGAAAGATAGATCCTTTATCATTTAGCTACAAAATAGCAGGTCAGCAACTGGAAGCAGTTAATACCATAAATTATCTGGGAGTACGCATTAGGAGTGATTTAAAATGGAATGATCATATAATGTTGATCGTCGGTAAAGCAGATGCCAGACTGAGATTCATTGGAAGAATCCTAAGGAAATGCAATCCGAAAACAAAGGAAGTAGGTTACAGTACGCTTGTTCGCCCACTGCTTGAATACTGCTCAGCAGTGTGGGATCCGTACCAGATAGGGTTGATAGAAGAGATAGAGAAGATCCAACGGAGAGCAGCGCGCTTCGTTACAGGATCATTTAGTAATCGCGAAAGCGTTACGGAGATGATAGATAAACTCAAGTGGAAGACTCTGCAGGAGAGACGCTCAGTAGCTCGGTACGGGCTTTTATTGAAGTTTCGAGAACATACCTTCACCGAAGAGTCAAGCAGTATATTGCTCCCTCCTACGTATATCTCGCGAAGAGACCATGAGGATAAAATCAGAGAGATTAGAGCCCACACAGAGGCATACCGACAATCCTTCTTTCCACGAACAATACGAGACTGGAATAGAAGGAAGAACCGATAGAGGTACTGAAGGTACCCTCCGCCACACACCGTCAGGTGGCTTGCGGAGTATGGACGTAGATGTAGATGTAGATACATAAATTGCCTCATCAATGCCAACCTTACGTCTACCACGTGTTCTTACAACAAAAGCCATGTTACCACTAAAACCAGGTGTATGTACATTTGTGTTATAAGCTCCACATACATTAAAAGTACGATACGTAATGATATCACGATCATTGAAACGTTCGACGCCACCGATTTCATAAATACTTCGGGAACGTAGAATAACAACATTCTACCAGCCACCACGATGGCTGGATACTTGTGGCCTTCTCCCGTAGCAAGCGTCCCCTGTTTTACTAGAGGGCTTGCACAATTTTGGCTTGCCATTTGGCGACAGTCGGTCTACTACACTACTGGCCATTAGAATTGCTACACCACGAAGATGACGTGCTACAGATGCGAAACTTAACCGACAGGAAGAAGATGCTGTAATATGCAAATGATTAGCTTTTCAGAGCATTCACACAAGGTTGGCGCCGGTGGCGACACATACAGCGTGCTGACATGAGGAAAGTTTCCAACTGATTTCTCATACACAATCAGCAGTTGACCGGCGTTGCCTGGTGAAACGTTGTTGTGATGCCTCGTGTAAGGAGGAGAAATGCGTACCACCACGTTTCCGACTTTGATAAAGGTCGCATTGTAGCTTATCGCGATTGTGCTTTACCGTATCGCGACATTGCTGCTCGCGTTGGTCGAGATCCAATGACTGTTAGCAGAATATTGAATCGGTGGGTTCAGGAGGGTAATACGGAACGCCGTGCTGGATCCCAACGGCCTCGTATCACTAGCAGTCGAGATGACAGGCGTCTTATCCGCATGGCTGTAACGGATCGTGCAGCCACGTCTCGATCCCAGAGTCAACAAATGGGGCCGTTTGCAAGACAACAACCATCTGCACGAACAGTTCGACGACGTTTGCAACAGCATGGACTATCAGCTCGGAGACCATGGCTGCGGTTACCCTTGACGCTGCATCACAGACAGGAGCGCCTGCGATGGTGTACTCAACGACGAACCTGGGTGCACGAATGGCAAAACGTCATTTTTTCGGATGAATCCAGGTTCTATTTACAGAATCATGATGGTCGCATCCGTGTCTGGCGACATCGCGATGAAAGCTCATTTTAAGCGTGTATTCGTCATCGCCATACTGGCGTATCACCCGGCGTGATGGTATGGGGTGTCATGTGTTACGCGTCTCGGTCACCTCTTGTTCGCATTGACGGCACTTTGAACAGTGGACGTTTCATTTCAGATGTGTTATGACCCGTGGCTCTATCCTTCATTCGATCCCTGCGAAACCCTACAAAATGGTTCAAATGGCTCTGAGCACTATGGGACTTAACTTCTGTTGTCATCAGTCCCCTAGAACTTAGAACTACTTAAACCTAACTAACCGAGGGACATCACACACATCCATTCCCGAGGCAGGATTCGAACCTGCGACCGCAGCGGTCGCGTGGTTCCAGACTGCAGCGCCTAGAACCGCTCCGCCTCTCCGACCGGCCGAAACCCTACATTTCAGCAGGATAATGCACGACCGCATGTTGCAGGTCCTGTACGGGCCTTTTTGGATACAGAAAATGTTCGACTGCTGCCCTGGCCAGCACAATCTCCAGATCTCTCACCAACTGAAAACGGTTGGTCAATGGTGGCCGAGCAACTGGCTCTTCACAATACGCCAGTTGTTGATGAACTGTGGTATCGTGTTGAAGCTGCATGGACAGCTGTACCTGAACACGCCATCCAAGCTCTGTTTGATTCAATGCCCAGGCGTATCAAGGCCGTCATTACGGCCACAGGTGGTTGTTCTGGGTACTGATTTCTCAGGATCTATGGACCCAAATTGCGTGAAAATGTAATCACATGTCAGTTCTAGTATAATATATTTGCCCAATGAATACCCGTTTATCATCTGCATTTCTTCTTGGTGTAGAAATTTTAATGGCCAGTAGTGTACTTTATCCCTTTTATATGTTCCTACTTTACGTCAATTCATCCTTGTTTACTAATGCTGTAGAGATTAGGACAGAGGTTTGAGTAATACGCCATTCGGACTGGTAACACTAGCTGCAGCGGGAGCCACAGTGGAACTTTCCACCAGCGTAACAGCCGTTCCAGAGCGCCGCAATCGAGCGGTCAGCGCCGGTGCGCGGCATCAGCTGCGCCGGCGGGCAGCGCAATTTGCCGGCGTGGCTTGCCACGGCCACGCACCACGCACCACGCACGTCCGGCCAGCGCAGCCCGGCGCCACGCCGGCCGTAGGAGGGGCGTGACCCGCTGCAGGCAAGGGCCCACACCGGCTGCGGCTGCGGCTGTGGCGCCCGCGCGCCTCGTCAGTTGTAATACGTTCAGCGGCGTCGCGACCAAAAACAAGGCCTCTGGAGAACACAAGTGCTAATTTGCGTTGGGCCGCGATGATTCAAAATTTCTGATTTTTCTACTGGATGAACATCAACAAAACCGACAAACGCATTCCTGATTGGAAATGTCCTATGAACGTGTGCCCGGAACACAGTACAGATCTGTATCGCATCCATGTCACAACAGATGTTCAAAGTGGCTCCCATGGGATGCAGTGTATGCGTTCACATGTCGCTTCATGTATTCCGGCACTCTTTCGCACTTTCTGCCGTCTCTCCGAATAGCTTCACAGCCATCGTGAACACACTGTTGAAAGGTCTGCACATCAGGAATCGCTCAGATGTAAAAATCCAGGAGGTTTAAGTCCAGTGATCTACCACGCAATGCTACAGGGCTTCCGCTTCCTATCCAACGTCGAATGAAGATGTTGCTGACGTTTCAACGAACTGTAATGCGGAAGTCGGGTGGTGCACCGTCATGCAGAAACACATATCATCTCGTACTGCCAAAGGCACATCCTAGAGCAGCCCTGTCGCAGCACTCCGTAAAAAGTCCAGGTACGTTATTCCGTCGAGGTGTTGTAGAATAATAATCGGTCGAAGTATGTGGTCGCCAACAATTCGTGCCCACACGTTGATGCTGGACCGATGCTGATGAGCCACCGCAACCATTCCCCGAGGACTATCTGTAGCCCTCAGTTGAGGATTATACAGACTGACGATGCCGGCTCTGGGAAAGGTTGCATCGTCGGTAAAGAGGACTGATGGCAGAAACCCCACAATTGCAAAATCCATTGACAAAATCCTTCCCGTAGAGGAAAATCCGCTGCTGATAATTCTTGCCCTCGCTGTAGTTGATAGGGCCGGCCGGTGTGGCCGAGCGGCTGTAGGCGATTCAGTCTGGAACCGCGCGACCGCTACGGTAGCAGGTTCGAATCCTGTCTCTGTCATGGATGTGTGTGATGTCCTTAGGTTAGTTAGGTTTAAGTAGTTCTATGTTCTAGGGGACTGAGGACCTCAGATGTTAAGTCCCATAGTGCTCAGAGCCCTTTGAACCATTTTGAGCAGTTGATAGGAATAGTAGCAGGATGCAGATAATCGTACTTTGGCTTACACCTCTTACACCGTGTTGACGGGCCACTTGCCTCGAGCTTCTGCTATGGTTTGTCTCAATATTCTGTACAACCCGATCCTCCAGATATGGTGTATCCAAAGTCAGACGTCTTCCTGCACGTTTGTCTTTCTGAAAGGACACGTGATGTTGTGGGATGTAGTTGGTGTCTGTGTAGCCTTGCTGTCTCTCGACCGTTTCCATCAGCTTTCCTGTACACGAACACCATCCCGGCCTGTTACCGACGTAAATACCGAACAATTCTACTGCTTACAGTACGCTGTACAATCACATAGCCTGCAACTCACAGGAAACACACTGCACGTGTTTAGAGCAACGGTCAGTTCTCAACGCCGTCTACCGAGTCAACTAGGTATTTCCGGGCATATGTTCGCAGGACCTACTTCCGCTCAATTCCAGTCATGAATCCGTCCCTGCAGTCTGTCAGTTTTATTAATGTTCACGCTATATAAGGGTGACATTGTGTCAACTGATGGGGGCGATCTGAGTTCTTACACTATTCATAAAAAAATCAGGTTCGACAAGATCGCTTGTAAATCTTTTTATTGATTACTAGTTTCGACAGATCTGTTCTATCATCATCGGATCTGAAAGATATATATAATGAACTTTACGAACTTGCAAGGCACATAGTGATGTTCTGTCACTTTACAATATAAAGCAGCAACGAGCATCAGCAGGTCAAAAAGAAAGTACCACATATATGAAACATAAATCATGTCGTGTAAGTCCTAGCCCACCCGTTCACTGAACACCCCAATGGCTACTGAACTAGTACGGCATTTGTACCCATAAGTCTGTATACAGTTGTTTACATTGTTGTACTCGGTAATCGATATATACTCGCATAACTGTCAAACTACATGTGCCACAATACAAATTCTTTCCTCGCTCCTATCTCATTACAGATTCTTTTGGTAGAATTAGGTGACATTTTTAAATTACAAATTTATGATAAATTATATTTTGAAAATATACGATGTTATTTTCCTGAATTCAAATTCACGATAAAGACATAGACCAGGTCATTTATCTACAGACAGTATATTCATCGACACCAGTTGACAGAAGCCCATAACTATGGTAACTTTATGCAAAATAATATAGGTCACAGCCGCACGGTGGACTGAATACAAAGTATTGTGAAGCGAGTGGTATAAATTCGATATGGTGCCTATAAACTCGGTATGGTAAAATGTGAATGTCGTGTGGCTAGGGCCTCCCGTCGGGTAGACCGGTCACCTGGATGCAAGTCTTTCGATTTGACGCCACTTCGGCGACTTGTGCGTCGATGGGGATGATATGATGATGATGAGGACAATACAACACCCAGTCCCTAAGCGGAGAAAATCTCCGATCCAGCCGGGAATCTAACCCGGGCCCTTAGGAGTGACATTCTGTCGCGCTTACCACTCAGCTACCGTGGGCGGACAGTTCGGTATTTTGCCTATGATTGTAAATTACTGAAAATATAACAATATCGCCCAACGTTCTCAGCAATCAACGTAGCATCTTTGTCACACACTTGGTCATTCACTTTACCTTACCAAGCTCACTCACTTTCTTTCGTATTTGTTTATATCTACTTTTTACTGATTTTTCATGGGTTATAAATTCACTGCCAAATACTCCTCTAATAGACGTATGCTAATGTAGCCGAATTTTGGATAAAATGGTATCACATTAATCTGTTTGCAATGGGTACAAAACAACGCCAATACATCAAGGGAAAAGAAACTAAATTTTCTATTATCATGCTACTATTAAGCCGATATCGAACTTACAACGGTCAGTTTGTGATACCTACTGCTTATTCACGGAAAGGAAGAAAGCTTAGAAGAGGTTAACAATCAAAATAACAGTAGTGGACTGTAACACAACAGCAAAGAATAAACCAATCCATAATTCCATGGAACCGAGCAACCACAACCAGTAAGAAAGTAGAGACGGAAAGGAAATGACTGGACAGCGTTAGATAAGAAAGATGAAAGGGACGTTAACTACTGAGCCAAGATTATTTATAGTACAGAAACAGTCCCTTGCAGGAAATAATTTCTGTTTACAGTGACTTATAAGAAGAGAACACTGAACCGTAATATCCATGCATGTAAACACACACGTTTACTTTTACGAATATCGATCAATATAAAATGGATACTGGTATACTGTTTCATTCACTTTATTTAATGCATTGTAAATAACATCTCGATCGCACATCGGCAATGGACTGTATACCATTGAAACTGTTCATAACACACCTATACAGCAATTTGGTTTCCACAACCATTGCCCCCTAGACCACGCTGTTATATCCATGTTTAGTCGACTGAACAGTTGTGACTTGTTATCACTTACTTTATTATTTCACATATATAGCCTGTTTACGGTTTATCATACATGTTGGTTAATATATTTTAAATGGGTGTAACTGGAGGATGTATTCATCAACTACTCTAAATGTCAAAAGTACGTGCGCTAAAATTGTTTTTATAAGCAATGTTGTCTATCTTGCTTATAAATATAGCACCTACGAGTCTAACACTGTAGCTAGTTGTTTGAACTCTTGCTACCTAACGATGTACTAGTTTTACTCTTGTATCATTTTTGAGCTTTGTCCAACTTATTATAAAGGGCGGCGCAGATAAAAGTAGCCCGTGTAAGTATAAAGGAAATGCAGTGAAACTGTCAGAAGCGAACAGCTGAAATGGACTTACCACATGTTTACAATGAAAAGTACAGAGAAAAATACATTCACAGAACATGATAAAAGTGACCCCCTGCAGCATCAATACACAGCTGTACACGTCTAAGCTTATTCAGATGCATCCGGCGTAATGTTCAGATATCGATGGTGGCAACTTTACGGATGATGTTGTCTTTCAGTTTCTGTGTTGTATGTGGATTTGTTTATATATTATGTTCTTTATATTATTTTAAAAAAACATTAACAACTGTAGCCGGCCGGAGTGACCGTGCGGTTATAGGCGCTACAGTCTGGAACCGCGTGACCGCTACGGTCGCAGGTTCGAATCCTGCCTCGGGCATGGATGTGTGTGATGTCCTTAGGTTAGTTAGGTTTAAGTATTTCTAAGTTCTAGGGAACTGATGACCACAGTAGTTAAGTCCCATAGTGCTCAGAGCCATTTAACCATTAACAACTGTATACCAATAAGATTGCAACAATGAGAAGCCTCTGCTGTTAGATTCAGAAGCATCCGACCCACCTTACATTTCAAGGCGGTGGGTTACTTTGTACTGTTAATGAATGAAATGAAATGTTTCTCTTCAAGTACCCACACAGGAAAAAAATCACAGGTTGTTTTATCGGCAAATGTGGTGGCCATAAGTGTTTGCAGATAGTTCGTTCCTCAGCGATGACATCGTGGATTCGTTCCAGGGATACCTTAGATGTGTGGCATGTTGCCCATGTTGTGATTTGAGCACAAAATGGTTGAAAAAATTCCATATACGCAACCGTGTTGAGGGTACTGTCAAAAAATATCGGTCCAGTGATGAACATTCCTCTTAAACCGCACCAAACACCGATTTTTTCATCATGGAGTGATTGTTGACATATAGTGTTAAGGTAATCCGCTGTCCAGTACCTCGTGTTCTGTGAATTCACAAGACCGCAAAGATGAAAGCATGCTTCATCACTCACGGTGTACTGTAAACCATCATTGATGTTATTCAGAAGCCACTTGCAGTCATCTATGCGTTTCCTGACTGTAATCACCCCGTAATTGCTGCACAACCGATGACAATAAATGACTTCCAATTAAGACTTTTCGGTATCCGCTGGCAACTCCTCTCCTGACATGCACCTGTTGGGACAATTTCCGTATAGTTCTTTGTACTCTAGATAATTCTTCGGTGAGTGTTTGCAATAACTTCTAGTGTGCGAACTGAAGGAGTTTTCTGTTGTTTTCCATTTTGCACAGATCCGTAGGTGTGCCAGTTTTTATACAGACACTGCATTACTCTCTTTGCTGGTAGTCCTCTATCCGGATACTTGACCCCGAAAATTTCGTGTCCTCCTTAATCAAAAAAATTGAAATGCTGACAGAAGGACGCTTACAATCGATTATTGCATAATACTACCCATTGTTGTAGTTCTTTACTTCAGAGGTTGAAAATTGCACACACATTCAAAGGAGAGGCGGGGTACTTTTAACTGTGCCATCCTTTACATTGTAACAATTCATCACAGCCTACTCTCTCATGGAGAACACTCTACTCCGCCAGGCTGGTTAAAAACAAAATAGGATCTAACATTGGCGTCCCAACAGGGGAAGTGATGAATGACAGTCCCTACACAACAAAGCTCCTGGTCCACCTTGGCTGACTGGTACAGTGATGCCGGGATGGTTCCTTTGAAAGGGCACGGCCGATTTCCTTCCACATCCTTCCCTCACCCGAGTTTGCGCTCCGTCTCTAATGACCTCGTTGTCGACGGAACGTTAAACACTACTCTCCTCCTCCTCCCTCCTCCTCCGGTACTGTGAGCGATAGCTTTACAGTGGTGTGTTGTGTACTCAACCTCCATACTTTTTCCAACTGTGACCCACCTAACTTTACCTACAGTGCAGCCACTCGTACACTATGTGATCAAAAGTATCCGGACACCTGGTTGAAAATGACTTACAAGCTCGTGGCGCTAACCGTCGGTAATGCTGGAATTCAGTATGGTGTTGGCCCACCCTTAGCGTTGAGGACAGCTTCCACTCTCGCAGGCATTCGGTCGATCAGTTGCTGGAGGGTTTCTTAGGGAATGGCAGCCCATTCTTCATGGGGTGCTGCACTGAGGAGAGATACCAATGTCGGATGGTGAGACCGCCGGCCGCGGTGGCCGTGCGGTTCTAGGCGCTCCAGTCCGGAGCCGCGCTGCTGCTACGGTCGCCGGTTCGAATCCTGCCTCGGGCATGGGTGTGTGTGATGTCCTTAGGTTAGTAAGGTTTAAGTAGTTCGAAGTTCTAGGGGACTGATGACCACAGCAGTTGAGTCCCATAGTGCTCAGAGCCATTTGAACCATTTGATGGTGAGACCTGGCACGTAGTCGATGTTCCCAAACATCCCAAAGGTGTTCTACAGGATTCCGGTCAGGACTCTGTGCACGTCAGTCCATTACAGGAATGTTACTGTCGTGTAACCACTCCGCTACAGGCCGTGCATTATGAACAGGTGCTCGATCGTGTTGAAAGATGCAATTGCCATTCACAAATTACAGTGGGAAGGAAAATGGGGGCTTGAAACATCAATGTATGCCTGTGCTGTGATAGTGCCACGCAAAACAACAAGCGGTGCAGGCCCCATCCTTGAGAAACACGACCACACCAGAACACCACCGCCTCCGAATTTTACTGTTGGTACTACAAACGCTGGCAGATGACGTTCACCGAGCATTCGCCATGCCCACACCCTACCATCGGATCGCCACATTGTATACCGTGATTCGTCACTACACACAACGTTTTTTCACTGTTCAATCGACCTATGTTTACGCTCCTTACACCAAGCGAGGCGTCGTTTGGCGTTTACGGGCGTGATGTCGACTGACAACTTATTACCATGAGGTCACTTCGACGGGCTGACAGACACACACACACACACACACACAAGTTGCACTACACGAATATCACGGTCCATTCAACTAAAACTCGCTGAATCTAGTCCTTCATGTGGTCGTCCACTGTCGCGACCACATCCTTCCGTCAGATTGTGCATGTGTGTCGCCAGCTGTCGGGCGACTACTGGCTGTCCGGCTTTCACTGCTACTCCGTCCCTACTCAACTCGCTCGACACACGACGACCCGGAAATACTAGAGGCCGCTCCAAAGATGCTATCGCAGTACGCGCTATCGATAAGCGCTGCTGCTGCCACTCACGGACACACAAGGCGAGCAAGCGCCAGTGCACACACTAAGAAAACGAGACGCCACTGTCGCTATTACAAGATGACAAGCTATGAACGGCATCAACGCGAGCCGCACACGGCTGAGAAATCTCGCGACAGACGCAAGACACAAGTGGCACCCTATCACCTGACCACGTTCGAAGTCCGTGAGATCCACGGAGCGCCTCATTCTGCTCTCTCACGATGTCTAATGACTAATGAGGTCGCTGATCTGGAGTACCTGGCAGCAGGTGGCAGCACAATGAACCTAATATGAGAAACGTATGTTTTGGGGAGCGTCCGGATACTTTTGATCACACAGTGTATGTTGTTTGTGAAGGAAGTGAATGTTTGACATACTAAAGAAACTAATATTGTTCTGTTTAAAATTACGTACATTCTTGAGGTGCGCTGGTCTCTATAAAACCTTCTTACAAACACTTACAAACAACATCTCTTCCGTACTATGCGACTCAGAATCCACTGTGGTGGTAGCCGTGTGGTAGTGCCCCTCTGTGGGGGACTTAACACAACTGGTGCAACCTTCCGTCCAGTTCAGAGTGATAAGAAATATTGTCACAAAAAGTCTAAACCCATTGCGCTTTCACGAGTATAATACTCTTTTTGCAAAGCGGGTTTTCGCTATATAAAAACAGGATATTTTCCAAGTGAACGATACAGAACTGCACCGTCCTGCCCCACTGAAGTCCCACAGTTGAAATTAGTAACAGCCGCAAGCAACAGGTTATCATCGATCGTTGGTTGACCGTGAAAGAGAAGTACAGCAGCAGAAGCAAACATAGCAGACGACTTACCATGGGCGGCGGCATCCATGTCGTTGTGCAGGTCTAATTAATTATTATAAAACTGAACAATCTACGCGCAAGCACACACCTTGGCTCTGTTTTAGTAAAACCTGAAATAAGTTCTGCAGAAATTTTTACGAAGTCTCAGACGGTGTTCAGGAAAGATAGATTAGGCAGAATTGGTGGTGGAGTGTTTGTGTCTGTCAGTAGTGGTTTATCTTGTAGTGAAGTCGAAGTAGATACTCCGTGCGAATTCGTATGGGTGGAGGTTATACTTAATAGCCGAACTAAGTTAATAATTGGCTCCTTCTACCGACCCCCAGACTCCGATGATATAGTTGCTGAACAGTTCAGAGAAGAAACGAATAAATACCCCACTCATACGGTTATAGTTGGTGGGGACTTCAACCTTCCCTCGATATGTTGGCAAAAATACTTGTTCAAAACCGGTAGTAGCCAGAAAACATCTTCCGAGATTGTCCTAAATGCTTTCTCCGAAAATCATTTCGAGCATTTAGTCCACGAACCCACGCGAATTGTAAATGGTTGCGAAAACACACTTGACCTCTTAGCCACAAACAATCCAAAGCTAATAAAGAGCATCATGACTGCTACAGGGATTAGTGACCACAAGGTCGTTGTAGCTAGGCTCATTACCGTTCCTTCCAAATCCACCAGAAACAAACGCAAAGTAATTTTATTTAAAAAAGCGGATAAAGTGGCACTAGAAGCCTTCCTAAGAGACAATCTCCATTCCTTCCGAACTGACTATACAAATGTAGACGAGATGTGGCTCAAATTCAAAGATATAGTACCAACAGCAATTGAGAGATTCATACCTTATAAATTGGTAGCAGATGGAACTGATCCCCCATGATACACAAAACAGGTCCGAACCCTGTTGCAGAGGCAACGGAAAAAGCATGCGAAGTTCAGAAGAACGCGAAATCCCGAAGATTGGCTAAAACCTACAGACGCGCGAAATTTGGCACGGACTTCAATGCGAGATGCCTTTAATAGGTTCCACAACGAAACATTGTCTCAAAATTTCGTAGAAAATCTGAAGAAATTCTGGTCGTATGCAAAGTACACAAGCGGCAAGACGCAGTCAATACCTTCGCTGCGCAGTGCTGATGGTACTGTTACCGACGATTGTGCCGCTAAAGCGGAGTTATTGAACGCAGTTTTCCGACATTCCTTCACCAGGGAAGACGAATGGAATATTCCAGAATTTGAAACACGAACACCTGCTAGCATGAGTTTCTTAGAAGTAGATACCTTAGGGGTTGCGAAGCAACTCAAATCGCTTGGTACGGGCAAGTCTTCAGGTCCAGATTGTATACCGATTAGGTTCCTTTCAGATTACGCTGATACAATAGCTCCCTACTTAGCAATCATATACAACTGCTCGCTCACCGATAGATCTGTACCTACAGATTGGAAAATTGCGCAGGTCGCACCAGTGTTTAAGAAGGGTAGTAGGAGTAATCCATCGAACTACAGACCTATATCATTGACGTCTGTTTGCAGTAGGGTTTTGGAGCATATACTGTATTCAAACATTATGAATCATCTCGAAGGGAACGATCTATTGATACGTAATCAGCATGGTTTCAGAAAACATCGTTCTTGTGCAACGCAGCTAGCTCTTTATTCGCACGAAGTAATGGCCGCTATCGACAGGGGATCTCAAGTTGATTCCGTATTTCTAGATTTCCGGAAAGCTTTTGACACCATTCCTCACAAGCGACTTCTAATCAAGCTGCGGGCCTATGGGGTATCGCCTCAGTTGTGCGACTGGATTCGTGATTTCCTGTCAGGAAGGTCGCAGTTCGTAGTAATAGACGGCAAATCATCGAGTATAACTGAAGTGATATCGGGTGTTCCCCAGGGAAGCGTCCTGGGACCTCTGCTGTTCCTGATCTATATAAATGACCTGGGTGACAATCTGAGCAGTTCTCTTAGGTTGTTCGCAGATGATGCTGTAATTTACCGTCTAGTAAGGTCATCCGAAGACCAGTATCATTTGCAAAGCGATTTAGAAAAGATTGCTGTTTGGTGTGGCAGGTGGCGGTTGACGCTAAGTAACGAAAAGTGTGAGGTGATCCACATGAGTTCCAAAAGAAATCCGTTGGAATTCGATTACTCGTTAAATTGCATAACTCTCAAGGCTGTCAATTCAACTAAGTACCTGGGTGTTAAAATTACGAACAACTTCAGTTGGAAAGACCGCATAGATAATATTGTGGGGAAGGCGAGCCAAAGTTTGCGATTCATTGGCACGACACTTCGAAGATGCAACAAGTCCACTAAAGAGATTGCTTACACTACACTCGTTCGTCCTCTGTTAGAATATTGCTGCGCGGTGTGGGATCCTTACCAGGTGGGATTGACGGAGGACGTCGAAAGGTGGCAAAAACGGGAAGCTCGTTTTGTATTATCACGTAATATGGGAGAGAGTGTGGCAGATATGATACGCGAGTTGGGATGGAAGTCATTAAAGCAAAGACTTTTTCGTCGCGGCGAGATCTATTTACGAAATTTCAGTCACCAACTTTCTCTTTCGAATGCGAAAACGTTTTGTTGAGGCCAACCTACATAGGTAGGAATGATCATCAAAATAAAATAAGAGAAATCAGAGCTCGAACAGAAAGGTTTAGGTGTTAGTTTTTCCCGTGCGCTGTTCGGGAGTGGAATGGTAGAGAGATAGTATTATATTGTGGTTCGATGAACCCTCTGCCAAGCACTTAAATGTGAATTGCAGAGCAGTCATGTAGATGTAGATGTAGAATACGCTAGCTTATTTACAAGATTTGACCTAGCAACTCTGACGCCCTTCCGTCCCCGTTCGCCGCCAGAACTCTTGTGTTTTAGTTTTCGTTCGCCTAGACCGTGGCTGTGTTCGGCCGCCCTCTTGCTCGTGCATGTCACTGACACCCCGCTCGGCTTACTCCAGCATTTGCCACCACGCCATCCGCGCCGGCAGGCATCAGCCCCGATATCAAAATGTATTCCTAATAAAAGAAAACATGTTCCACGGTAAGCTGTAATGTACACGATCTTTATTTAAATCGTGTGAGTAATTTCGACGACTTGTCAATTCCAAATAGATATGCAATATTACATATTACATGTCGTAATTGTTAAATTAGTTTTCACTGCATGTGAAAAGTAGACGTTATATTACATCCTAGTACTACGTTTTACGTATAGTGGAAAATAATTTGCCAATAGTCACATGTAATATGTAACATTACACACGTGCTTGAAAATGACAGGTCGTCAAAATTAGCTAATCACAGTATTTAAATAAAGATGAATTCTGATTCGCCCATTTTCATTAAACTCACTGTAACTTCTGTTTCGTTGCTCGTACAACAACCTCGTTTGCTCCTGCAATAATCGATTACTCTTACTTACGAACGTTACAGTAAAAGTAATCCTAAGCTATAGTGTAGACAGTCGTACTCATCACACTGCCACTTTTGAACGTGTCTGTAAAATTACTATATGTAAATGGTACACATATTGCTACCCTAGCACCGTGTTGTAGTCGACTTTACTTAAGACCACAAGCAGTACCAGAAATTAGTTTGCACCCGTCTGTTGCTCTCAACAGATGACTAGGTTTAGTATATGCAGTTTTTTTAACATGGAGGGCTTTTGTAAACGGTAAAATCTCCATAGATGCTTCATTTTTTTTTTTGGATTCAGTGTAAACATTTGTTGTACTAATGATAGTATGCGTATCCTTCATTGAGCATTTGAAAATGATGTGTTATCTAAATGCGTAAGACGTGTATTCAATAAATAGTGTGGCTAAGACAATTTGAAACGTTGAATGCAACAATTCCGTTACGCTCATACTGCATTTTTGCAGATCATTATAGAAAAGAAGGTTCAAATATAGGCTAGCTAACGTTTTACACAATATCATTTTTCTGTTAATGATTAAATTATTGAAGAAACCCTAGGACGGTACAATAGCATGTGCCCTTCGGAGTTATGGGGGATTAAACAATTAAAAACATATTTCTATTTTAAATAATTTATTTAAAAAACCAATACAAAAACCCCGATATTTTTCCTTGGGTCCAAATATGGGCAACCTTCAACATGAAGGAAAAAATATTTAAAAACAAGTTTGAAGTGCATGTTTATTCGCAATAATGACAAATATAAACGCCACTGCACATCTCTGCACACTCAGTATGGGCCCACAAACGGTATTGGATACACCGAATCCAGATTTCTCCCTTGGCGTCGGGTGAAAATGGGTTGCCGCAGAATACACAGGAAACATCTGTCCCAGAAGGCGTGCAGTCTTCAGAGAGCACGAAATAACTTTCATCGCCGTCTAGGATAGGCTCATCCTCATTTGATAATTCGTCAGACGAAAATAGGCCTAAATTCTATTTCTTCCGTAGATTTTTTTTATTTCTCTTGCCTTCTGTATTTGATGTTTGCTTCAGTTTTTGATCTGGAAAAGCTGGCTGTCTCTTCCTCTTCAGTGACCCGTCCAAGGAACTTGTGAGCTCTTCTTTGTACCATGAGCAGATTTCCGATCTCTATTGCTGGTTTTCTTTGCGGTTGTGGGTGGTGGGAAAAGGTCAAAATGCCTAACAGGAGTCGAAGTTTCACGTTGTACATGTGATGACGAGGGAACGAGCAGAAGAAATTTAGAAAACGTTCCTGGCTGAGGAGAGGATAACCTGAAATTGTTGGTCTGTTTACCGTTGGAGGCTCTGTGTTATCCGTTCGCGACGAACATGACTGAGGGTCGATTGATAGGCGAGATGAATGGCGATTCAGGAAAAGATCTCCCCAACTCACACATTTTATACATTATTGGCGAATGATGCGTTAATGCCAGTCCTCTCTGCTAAAACAGACGCCATTCGTTTCAAATCGGATAATATCTGAAAAGACCTTTTCTCCATTGTCAACAAATAAGGAGCAAGCTCTTCTTCCAGACTTGGTCCTGAACAGAATGCCTACTTAACACTGGCAGCACTTGCACCAGCAGTCGAAGTAACGTATCTTTAGTTACGAAAAGTCTGCAGGGTGGAGCGACGCACATC
This sequence comes from Schistocerca cancellata, assembly GCF_023864275.1. NCBI lineage: Eukaryota > Metazoa > Arthropoda > Insecta > Orthoptera > Acrididae > Schistocerca > Schistocerca cancellata. The sequence goes on from NC_064628.1 coordinate 279,363,424, forward strand.
ATATACTTTTGCAGCCCCTAAGTTCCCATTTCCTTCGCCCTCACAGAAATGATGGCTTCAGCATCTTCAAAGGATTCCACGCCTTCCTTTAGTTTTTAGATTGGTATTTAGGCTTGTTACGTGGCTTCCTGAGAAACAAATCTTCAGTATATTTCAACTAAAATTATAGGAATATAAATTGGTCCAAATATGGACTACCCCATAACTAGACCCTTCATGGTAGTGCTTGGTAGATCACACTGTGGTTCCTGCAAAATAGCGTAAAGGGCATTACGAAATAGAGACAGAACAATGAAAACTGGGAAACAGATACTTCAACATATCAGCAATACAGTTCTTCGAACGAATGACATGCAGTGCAAAGTCAAATTCTAAAGAAAATGGTTAAGCAGATACCTGTCTATAGAGTGCAGGTGACAGAACTGAGGTATTCTCGCACAAAATCTCACTGCAGCCAAACAATATGTGTTCGCACTACCGACGGTTTACTCTCGTCCTCAGAGGCGGTAGAGGGCACACTTACACGCGCCACGGCCAGGTCGTAGCACTTTCTACGCCTCCACGCTTCCTAACCCATATTTTGACCACTGCACATATTTCAACCTTATCCTCTAATGTGCATGAGTCCTACCGAAGAGAACTGCATCTTAATGAAAAGAAATCACATTTAAAATGAAAATCCTGAATTTCAGTTTATATAAAGTTTAAAAACAACAAAGGCTAGAAGTCTGAGATTAAATCTACGATCTGTAAGGGTTCGAATGAAAATGAAAATGTGAAGAACTCAGGACGTTCCAAAAACCACAGTGGATCTGTGTCTGGAGGTACAGTATCTCGCGCACATATTCCCAATCTGAACACAAATAATGTGAATGATCAAAATCGGTCAATGGTGGTTCCTACCGAAAGGAGAAATTTGCAGTGCCCTGTATAGGAGGCTCATGTTGTTATAAAGGTCAAATGTAAAGCTACCTTTATAATAAACGAGGTACACCGTCACTGATTCTAAAGTAGAGCTTGGCACAGATAGCACTGGAAACATTGCAACATTGCTTAAATATTACCAGTTTATGTTAGTTTTGAAAAATGTGAGCATAAATCTCTTTCATGAAACATTTTTCCACCAAACCGCCAAACACGTCAAGCATCTGCATGCCGACTTGGGTAAGTATTCTCCTCTGTGCGTGATTGGTCAGTAAAATTTTCTGTATCATAAAGTTCATCAGACAGGCAGAACTAACACTGACAAGATAACAGGATTCCCCAAGTTCTTGTCAAAGGAGTATTTTTTCTACTCACCACATAGTATAGAGGCAATATTAATTCTTAAAGGCAACGGCATTGCCGCAGTGGATACACCGGTTGCCGTGCGATCACCGAAGATAAGCGCTGTTGGGCGTAGCCAGCACTTGGATGGGTGGCCGTCCAGCCGCCATGTGCTGTTTACATTTTTCGGGGTGCACTCAGCCTCGTGACGCCAATTGAGGAGCTACTCGACCGAATAGTAGCGGCTTCGGTCAAGAATACAATCGTTACGACTAGAAGAGCGGTGTGCTGACCCCACGCCCCTCCTATCCGCATCCTCATGTGAGGATGACACGGCGGTCGGATGGTCCCGGTAGGCCACTCGTGTCCTAAAGACGGAGTGTTTTTTTTTTTTTTTTAATATAGTTCTTATGGCATCCACTGGACTTCCTGCAACGATTCAAGTCCTCCGGATGACAAACAGCCTTCGTTATTCTGTACTATAACCAGCGGGTCCGGCATTTTGAAATCCAGCGTTGCTACACTAATCAGCCCTCCCGCAGAAGCCGGTCATCGGAATTTCAACAGTGCAGCACTGCCGGTTATCGGCATACCAGCGCCACCACTCACAACCCATTATCGCCGCTTGCTATCCAGGCTATCCAGTGAACGCCATCTGCAGTATACAGTTACTACTGGCCTAGACTTTTTTTTTTTTTTTTTTTTTTTTTGACTTCGGCTATGCTCACTGTTGATAGCCTAGCAGCTGTTGTGATCTGTATCTGCCAGCATATTTCGTAACGCATCTAACGGAGTGTGACGGAAATTACTTTTGGTACACATGTAGACTCAGATCACAATTTAGTATTTATGAAGATTAGTTGAAATTTAAGAGATTAGTGAGGAAGAAGCGATGCACAAAGCTATGGGATACAAAAGTACTGGGGATTGAAGTGGTACACTTGAAGTTTTCTAAGGCTATAGATAATGCGATAAGGAATAGCTAAGTAAGCATTCAGTTGAAGAGGAATGAATCTCTCTAGAAAGTGCAATCATAGAAAAAAAATGAATCTCTCTAGAAAGTGCAATCATAGAAGTTGGAAAGAAAACCGTCGGTACAAAGAAGGTAACTGCGAAGGAACCATGGGTAACAGAAGAAACCAAATTATTGTCGGAAGAATTATATCAGCAGGTATGAAACTCAAAACAACCTTCCCTTAAAATAAAAGCAGTGGCAGTAACATTAACAGTGCAGTGAGAATTCCACTGTTGAATGCAGAAAAGAGGGCGGATAGGTGGAAAGAAAGCATTGAAGGCCTCTGTGAGGGAAAGGACTTGTCTGATGACGTGATAGAAGAAGAAACAGTACCCGTTACAGAAGAGACAGGAGATCGACTGTTAGAATCATATTTTAAAAGAGCTCTGGAGGACTTACGATCACATAAGGCAGAAGGGATGGATAACGATTCCATCAGAATTTCTAAAAATCATTGGGGGAAGTGGCAACAAAATGACTATTCACGTTGGTGTGTAGAATATATGAACCTGACGACATATCATCTGAACTTTTGGAAAAGCATCATCCACGCAGTTCCGGAGACAGCAGGGGCCGAAAGTGAGAGAATTATAGAACAATCAGCTCATGCATCAAAGCTGCTGACGAGAATAATGTACAGAAGAATTAAAAAGAGAACTGAGCGTGTATTAGATGACGATCAGTTGGGCTTTAGGAAGGTTAAAGGCGTCAGGGAGACATTTCTAACACTGTGGCTCATAATGAAAGCAATATGGTTCAAATGGCTTTGAGCACTATGGGACTTAACATCTGAGGTCATCAGTCCCCTAGAACTTAGAACTTCTTAAACCTAACTAACCTATGGACATCACACACATCCATTGCCGAGGCAGGATTCGAACCTGCGACCGTAGCGGTCGCGCGGTGCCAGACTGAAGCGCCTAGAACCGCTCGGCCACTCCGGCCGGCATGAAAGCAAGACATGTTCATAAGATTCGTCACCCTGGAAAATGCTGCAAGATGTTCGAAATTCTGAGAGAAATAAGGGTACGCTGTAGGGAAAGACGGGTAATATACAATATGTACAAGAAAGGGAATAACAGGAATGGAAGACCAAGATCGAAGTGTTCATATTAAAAAGGGTGTATGATAGGGATGTAGGCTTTCTCTCCTACTGTCCAGTCTATACATCTAAGAAGACCCGCCGGAAATAAAAGGAAGATTCAAGAGTGGGTTCAAAATTCAAAGTGAAAGGATATCAATGATAAGATTCGCTGATAACATTTCTATCTTCCGTGAAAGTGAAGAAGAATTACAGGATCTGCTGAATGGAATGAAGTGTAATGAGTACAGAATATGGACTGAAAGTAAATCGAAGAAAGACGAAAGTAATGAGAAGTAGCAGAAACGAGAACAGTGAGAAACTTAACATCATGACTGGCGATCACGAAGTACATGACGTTAAGGAAATCTGCTACCTAGACAGCAAAATAAGCCATGACGGGTGGAGCAAGGAGCACATAAAAATAAGACTAGAGCTGGCATAAAGGGCATTCCCGGCCAAGAGAAGTCTACTAGCATCACCATAGGCCTTAATTTGTAAATGAAATTTCTGATAAAGTGCGTTTGCAGCTGAGCACTGTATGGTAGTGAAACATGGACTGTGGTAAAACCGGGAAATAAGAGACTCGAAGTACTTAAGTTATGGTGTTACAGTGGAATGATGAAAATAAGGTGGACTGAAAAGGTTCTCCGCAGAACTGGTGAGGAAAGGAATATATGGAAAACACAAGAAGAAGAGACAGGATGGTAGGGCATCAGTGAAGACGTCAGGAAATAACTTCCATGGTACTAGAGGGAGCTGTGGAGGGTAAAATTTGTATAGGAAGAAATTGTGGAGGAAGATAGAGATTGGAATACATCTAGCAAATAATTAAGGACACAGGTTGCAAGTGCTACTCCGAGATGAAGAGGTTGCGACAGGAGAGGAATTCGTGACGGGCCGCATCAAACCAATCCTGCGGTGTCTAGGAATCCTGAGCTCTCGGTTCGCTAATCAAATATTCAAACAAATCATATTAACGAGTTTTATTACAGAAAGAAAATATACTATACACAGATGCGCCGCATGCAAAGGGGGACGTACAAAATAAGCCATTTTCTTCAGTACAAACAATTCCAAGTCTGTGACAGTACAAGCGAAGTGAATAGAGTTGACGCTGCTATTCAACTCGCTAAGCTTAAAGATGCTATTCAACTGGACCGTCAACAATCAGTAGCGCGCTTATGTCCTCTTCACATAGGGGCCGTGCTCTGCCGTTGTAGTCCTGCAGAGGAGTCGGTCAATGTGCGTTTGGGTGACGTCTTCTTGAAGCCATGTCTTCTCTATCGTTCCCGACTGGCGTGGCGGCACTTGACTTTACGCCGTAACATTCCTTCCCCCCTCCCCACCCCCCTCACCCCCCCCACCCCATCCCCAATGCGACGGACCGTCGTCGTCTAAGGGGCACGACAGAGGGAGAGGAGGCAGAAGCGTGGACGCTACGATGGACCAGAAGTTGTGACTGTAGGGGACGTCAGACTTCCGGTCGTACCCCTCCACCCGGCCTGCGCTCTGGTGGAAACGTCCCCCGGAAAACGTCAGAAAGGTACACGTCCACCTCCTGAGACCATACGAAGATGCAGAAGGTCTCTGCGGCTGCGGCGTGGGCATGTCGAACTCCATCGGAAGGACGAGAGGAGGCGGAGGAGGCGAAGACTCCGTCTGCATGCGGTTGTCCAGCTAATGCGTAGCGCCTTCGCATCGCTCTTGTCACTTGTTAGGACGATATCGTTATAGGCATGAGCCATCGACAGATGTCACCAGCTGACATGGACCTAGCCGCCTAGTAGGCTGCAGAGGTTAGCAGTTGACGGACAGTGCTAGCAGTCGTAGTCAAAACAATGTTGTAAAGTTATGTTTGACTAATATTTAATGTATTTGCATAATTATAATTGTTTTATATGAATAGTAATTAGCAGTGTGAGTGTTGTATGAGTGAAGAAGAACAGAAGTAAATGAAAACTGTTTTGATTATTTACGAAGTACCTGTTAAACTATACAGGGAATTTACCACGAGTATAACTAAATGTGCAGTCAGTTTATGGTACTAATAAATCGTGAGTAGAACGCAAATTAATCGGTAATTTCAGAAGGGGTAATATTATATTTCATACTTTTCTACATTTATTTATTTAGCAATTGCCATAGAAAGAAATGTTTTACTATGATTGGTCATTGAAGTAAATCGCGGGTTAGCGTGGGATAATACTACAACCTGATTTGCAGTTTGTGGTATCAGCCAATCAGAAAATTGCAGGCTCGCGCCAATCTATGCTGGAAACAAAGCCTTTGGTGTGATCTAAGTAAGTCGGGGCTGAAGGTTCGAACTAGTAACATCTCATTGAAAGCAGCTCCGACGAAAGTACTATAAAATCGAGGAAAATTGCTAATTATGAGTTCGCGAAGTAGTACAAAGTGTATTTAAGTGAACTGTATAGTGAAAGTCGTGTGGAATTTCGGACGGAATATCAAAATTATTGCTTTTGACTGTTAGTTAAAACCGCGTGACGTGTTGTGCGATCTAAGACTGGAACAGGTATTACGTGTAGAGCAGAGTGCACAACATTTGAGCGAGCATTTTCATAACCAAACGATCCAGTGAACTCTATTAACTTCGGTAACGGGTGTAAATACCATAAACTGGCTACGTGTGTGATTGTGGATTGCGTGTGAACTTTACATTGTGTTTCACTTAGTACGGACTTGGCAGTATTAACTGTTATCTTTATCGTAAAATTACACCTGAAAATTTACATTGCCGAGTTAAAACTTTTATTTCAGTACTAGCCACATCCCGTTTACCGGACAATTCAGTGTATGTTGCGACCTGCAGTAGACAGTAGTGGTCTAGTATTTTCTACTACAGCTTTTAGCTAGACAAATGAACATTGCTGGACATTGGCAGGGCGGTAAAAAGAAACGTGCCGCGCCGCACAGCGGTGTCGTGATGACACCCTCTGGCGGCTGCTGTGGCCGCTCTATCCTCGGGATCGAAATTCCTGGGGGAAGAGATACAGAAGAATCGCCGTCCACACGACATTGGCGAATTTGGTTGTGATGTCGGCCCTGCAATCCGTCTAGGCCTGAAATGAGATACATACATGTACTAAGTCGACGGAGGATCTTGCCTCGCGCCCACCGTCTGCTGCAGCTAAAAACCTGAAAAATACAATATCATGCGGCGCGAAGCGACACTTGCGGCCTTCCTTCGGCGCCGGATGCTGAGGAGCGTGGAGCAGCTGGAGCAGTGCCCGATGGTGGCGGCCGTGAAGCAGTTCCACCGGCGATGGCTCTGAGCACTGTGGAACTTAACATCTATGGTCATCAGTCCCCTAGAACTTAGAACTACTTAAACCTAACTAACCTAAGGACATCACACAACACCCATTCATCACTCCACTGGCGATGGTCCATCTCATGGATGCGAACGTTAGGAGGTGAGGAACAGTTGCAATGCTTGATCCCTGATGTATGCGGCGCGAAGTTTGAAGGTGCTGACAAAACGTCCCGCTTCTCCGTTTCACTATGGATGGAACGGTTCACTAGTTAGATGCTGTATGCCATGATGTTCACAGAACGATTTAAATTCATTTGACTTGAACGCAGGGCCGTTGTTAAACACCATGACTTCAGGCAAAGCTTCGAGGCAAAAAGTAGAGAACAACACCTGAATTGTGCTACGTGACGTTGTCGAGTTCAATATCACAGGAAAAGGAAACCTGCTATAAGAGTCTAGCACAATTAACCAATGAGTGTTACTAAAAGGTCCCCCAGCGTGCTTGGTGAAGTAACTGCAACACTTATGTAATGCTTTGGAGTTCAACACATGTGACTGTCCACTGTCATTTTGTACAAGAATCACAACTTACTGTACATCGAGGCTATGCCGATGTGCAAAGTATCGGCGCACTGCAGAGTTCTTTATGCTATGCAACGAGCGAGGCCAAGATGGGCGAATATATGTTACCAAAATGTTCAAAACTGAATCAGCTTCCGTGGCCTGTGCAATTTTCCTCTAGTTCAGAGGGAAGGATTGAAGCAATTCATAATTGTGAGCTTTGACGTGACAACAAGATGCTGAAGAACCGTCAAAGTCTGTATCAGGGCCACTCGGAAGACATGAAAGTGCGTCCGCTGAAACACGTATGTAACATAGCAGCGATGGCGAGGCATTGTAGCATCTGTGACCAGAGAGTATGCGCTTGACCGCGCGAGTGTTGCGAGCGGTTCTCAGTCTGTCGGTCAGTCGTTGCGAGTCTGTAGCTCTGTCTAGTTGAGGGCAGTACTCAGTTGGTAGTCGTTGAGAGCAGTTATGGAGTAGTCGTCATGCAGAGCGGTCGGTCAGTAGTAGCAGCCCAGTGCGGTTGTGTGATGTGGTTTGTCGGCAACACTGGTCAAGATGCTGAATGAGGTATATTGCTAATTAAGCTAATCATCAGATAATGTAAAGTTCATTTATTGTAATTAATTTGCAACAAGTCCCCCAATAATAATTTGATTTCAAACCAAGCATCTTTAACAAACAATCGTTTTTTGAAATAATATCTCCCTTGCATTTCCTTAAAGAAAACTTTCAGTTAAATTACAAAAAAAAAGGAATATTATTATTTGCAATGCAGTTCCTCCAAGCAGTGCGGAACAATAAGAGCAGAAATGTGACTAGCAGTTACAATGAGGTAAGAGTTTAATTCTGATTTATGCACAGGGCCAAAGACCGATATTTCGGTTTAATTGAATTTTCACTGCCACTGATTTTTATTAGCACTGAATTGTTTTTCATCATTTTCGTGACAGCTTATACTTTCAGTCAGATTGCAATTCACATTTTTATTGTCATTATATTTAATTGCTAGGGAGGTTACACTTGGCCCCCATTTCTATATAATATTGGCATGTAAAATTTTTGTGCGGAGGTTACACTTGGCGACACCCAGTCCAGGATCGTATTTCGTTGAGAGTCTTTTGAAAAACAGTCAGATATCTGCTCTTATTTGCTTAGATATAATTAGGATTTGGCGCAACGCTTTTATTAACTTGTGACTTTCTTTCTACAGGTCAACGGCAATTCGTTGCTCTGTTGTATTTGTGTGTTGTTTTTGCATTTGTGCTTATTGTTTTGTGAATATTTGTGAATATTGTAAAAATGCCGCGAAAGACTGTGAATAGTGTATCGCGAGGTATTACGAACGAAATTACCGGCACAAACGACTTTACCGATAGGACTTGTGACACGCAGTGTCATGATGACAATCCTGCGTTCACTAACAATCAGTGTATTCCAACCACTAATGATGACTTTTGTCTTAATGATGAACGAACGAACTCGATTGTGTCTTCTGTTGATTTGACGACAATCGATGATGCGGAACGCTCTATTGTAATGAGCGATGCCCAGCCTAACATACCCGATTTGGAAAATTCAAGTAACGTACCGAGAAATTTTTCTAATGAAAATGGACAGTGTACTGAAAGTACGACTGATCTATTTAATTCCGAAATAGTGTCCAACAGTGTACATTTGACTGGCAAACCTTTTTGTGAGTCTCAGAATAACCAAATGGTTATAGAAAGCGAAACAATTTCAGATCCACCATTAAACAGCACAGATAATAGAAATGCTAATTTAGGCTCGGATCCAATTTTGGCAATACTGCTACAATTTAGGGAAGATTTCAAACAACAGAATGAAAGACAAGACAAAAATCACAAAGAACTTAGTGAACAGATCAAACAACAGAACGAAAAACAAGACAAACTTAGTGAACAGGTCAAACAACAGAACGAAAAACAAGACAAACTTAGTGAACAGGTCAAACAACAGAACGAAAAACAAGACAGGTTAAATGAAAAATTAGACGACAATTCCAGACAGCTTAGTGAACAAATTAGAGCTGTTGCCGCGCAGTGTCATGACACTAAGGAACAGTTGCGCGTGGAAATTGAGGCTTGTTCACGAAAAAATAGCGAAGAAATTAAGTCTGTTGCGCAGGAATTAAGGGAAATGCAAACAGCCGCAACAGAAACACTCAGAGACGAAATTAGCGGAGTCGCTAAACAATGGTCTGAAAAAGCTACACAATTACGCGACGAGTTTAAAGCAATGACAGCAGAACTTTCGCGCACAATGGATGAAAAGATAGACGCGAAATTCGAACAGCAGAACACTCAGATTAACGAGCGCTTTAATCAGCACATAGAAAACAGTAATACGCGTTTCCGCAAATTTATTCAGGATCAAAATAAAGTCAAACGTCAAGTCATGGAAACAATCACTGCACAGAGACAGGAAGACAAACGTAAAATGTTCGCGAAAGCGAAGACGTATGTAGACAATAATATTACTACAGTGTCCGACAAAATTAATAACATAGAACAGTTGAACGCGGAATTACGGGATGAAATTTCTGATCTTAAATCAAAAACAGATACACACACAGTAGATATTCAAACAGTAACAGACAGATTCGAACAATTAGAACTAACACAGGATTGCGATATCATCAAAGCTGATGTTAAAAAACTCAGCGAAACTACGCGTAAGTTGCAAAAACAGATTAATGCGTCCGATTCTAAAACCGATGATCAGGCAAAAATACTGACTGAAAAATATGAAGAATTGGCCAGTCGTATTGATGCTATCGAAAGTGCTAATGATAATAAATTAGACGATAGTGCACCGGTTTCCTTTAACCAAACACCAGAATTTCAGAATTTACAGCAGACAATTAATGAGATTGATTCATCTAACAACACGTTACGTAGGAAGTTGTCAAATTTACAACAAGAGGTAACAGAGATTAAAAATATTTCAGTTAATAACATACCACAACAGACGCCACTTTATGAGCATTTGTCAGACTCGCGCAACGCGTATAATGTGAACAATTTACAGAGACTACGCGACTCAAAATCTGAAAAGCTACGTAACGTGAAGTACGAAATGACACAGACAAACAAATTCTCACACAAACCCGAACGTGTTCTCAGATTCAGTGACGAGAATGTTGATAATAAGCAGTGTGCATTTGTAAGAAAATGTAAAGAATTTAATAATGACAGCGTACAGGTACACGCTTTGAACTGTATGCGACAATTTATTTTTGTACCTTCACCGCTATTACCTGTAACGCAGAAACTAGCTTTGAACTGGATACGACAATTTGGTCTTGAATTTTTACCAACATTTCGTGTAATGCAAAAACCTGAATTAGTATGGATACAGCAATTTATTTCTGAATTTTTATCGCCATTGCGTCTAACGCAAAAGCTAAAATTTGTTTGTAGCGCGTAATTAACCTCAGGGGATTCATTACACTTTAATGAATATGTGCCGTAGCGAGCATAGGGCCCCGAGCTGTAGTAGTGCTGTTTCATCTTTAGTTTTCTGCACTGCTGCCTTCTCTTCTACTATCCTTTATATCTATCAAAACCGCTCTTTAACTATTGCTCTACCTAGAATTAAGAATATGTAATGAAAACCCGATAAGACAAGTTTATACCGAAAGTGACAATTTTCATTAGGCACTCCAGAACTACCAGCGTAATTTTAATAACTGACAAAATTTTAATCATCAGTACGTATAAAATTATCAGTATCAGTAAACACATTTTTGTAACAATAGACGTTTTTACCACAACAGCATGAAAGTCAGCCGCTTAGCATACGTAACCAACAATGCAGTCTACAAGGTCAACCAAGCTTTAATGTTTCGCCGCGTGCACGTATAGTCCCAGCTACAACAAATAGTAACGCATAGCCACGAGGAAATAACTACGTACAGAAAAAACAGTATTTCAATCTCTATCGCAATGCGCCGTATGGATATGACTATCACGACAGACGTAAAATTAATTAGCACAATTTTCAGCGTACATTCAATAACACGTCAGATAGAATATGATTAAAATACAGTACAGGTTGCATATTGCAGTAACAAAAGCACTACCTTTGACACGCAGAATTTCTATTCACGAAAATGTTATTTGAAATACGCTTTGTTGAATGCACCACTTTTATCGCACACAGATCTTACCAAAAATTTTTCCATTGCCACCGACAGTTCCAACACAGCTTTAGGCGTACATATTTTTCAGGAAATTGAAGAAGATGGTTCTACAGTAATTAAAAACATCGCATTTGCAAGCCGCATTCTGTCACCTGCTGAACGAAATTATTCCGTTACTGAACTTGAAACATTATGTGTTGTTTGGGCTTTTACGAGATTTCGGCACTTTCTTTATGGCAGACACACTACAGTTTACACAGACCACAGAGCGATACAATTTTTACTTTCAGCTAAATTCACTCACGACAGGTTAAGCAGATGGAAACTTTACTTGCAGGAATTTAATTTCACAATTGTTCACATTCCCGGCACACAAAATGTTGTAGCAGACGCATTATCCCGTTCTCTTTGCAACAATCAGCAAGACATCGCAACCAACTTCTGTAAAGCAAATTTCAGCGTAATGTACATCCAACAAGTTGCATTTGAAAATTTTATTTCGTCGTCATTACAGGACATAGCAAAAGAGCAAAGTAAAGACAATGTGTGGAAAGAAATTAAACACCTTTGGCAAGATAGGAAAAATGTTACGATTAGAAACCATTACACTGTACACAATGACATTCTGTTTCGCCGCTCTCATCCTGACAGCAACAATTGGTTATTATGCATCCCTGACGAACTTGTTAACAAATTGATCTGGTACACTCATTTAAGTTACGCACATTACGGAGCACGAAAATGTTTTCTTATACTGAGACAGAACTGTTATTTTAACAACATGGAGAAACGTATACGACGAGTTTTAGCGTCATGTAAAATTTGCCAGAAAGCTAAGTCAGACACAACGTCACATATTCCTCCATTATATCCGATTGTACCTGTTAAATTAAGACATATGGCCGCAGTAGATATTTTTGGTCCGATTCCGAGAACTAACAGAGGTTTTTGCTACATCTTTGTCGCTGTTGAGCTCACTTCAAAATTTGTTACTTTCACTCCGTTACGCAAAGCTATTGCTAAAACTGTTTCGAAAGCATTTGTAAAACATTTTCTATTTCATGTAGGGCATGTGATGAAAGTAATTTCTGACAATGGATCTCAATTTCGTAGTAGCGTATGGACACGCATGTTACGAGCCAGAAACATTTCTCCGATCTATATATCCAAGTACCACGCTTCTTCGAACCCCTGTGAAAGATTAATGAAAGAAATTGGTAAGCTGTGCCGAATATACTGCCACAAAAGACATATTGATTGGGATACACACATACTCTCATTCCAAGATGTAATTAATTCCATTCCAAATGAATCCACTATGCTATCTCCGTCTGTTATACTGAAAAACGTTGAACCACCAAACAAAATTAAAGAATTTGTAAATTTTCCTACATCTCGTCGCTTACGACACCACGAAATAATTGACATTGCACTGAACAACATCAAACGTGCCGCAGAGCGCCGGAGAAGACAGCAAAAACAGGTTTGTACACGCCGAGACTTTCACGTTGGACAGAAAATATTAGTACGTACACACTACTTATCCAGTAAATTAAAAGGTAAGTGCAGTAAATTTGAACTTCTATACGCAGGTCCATATCGGATTCGCAGCATCCCTCACCCCAATGTTGTACACGTCGAAACTTTGAGAACCAGAAAATCGAAAGGCAATCACCATATCTCAAACATTAAACCGTTCATTGAATGAAATCACTTTATGATGTAACATGCTATGATGCCATTCACTTATGCAATTATATGATTACCTACTGATGAGTGTCGTATTTTTCTTGGCAAGTGCCCGGCAAGGTAAGGTTAGCAGGTCGCTTTTCTTGTCGTTACACGTCAGACCGTGCACATTTTCCATTTTTTGTGTGTATGATTGTTTTCCTGTTTTGTTTGTATGCACTGTGAATTAGTTAAGATATAGCAAACACCAGTTGACTTTGACATTTTTGCCCTATGATGTCTCAACATCGTGACTATTTTACGTTTTTCTTTTTCTTTTTTTTTGCTGCTGCATTGTGATATTCCGTGTACATTTTGTCTTTGAACACTGTCTATGCTTTTGACATATTACGTTTTCTGTTATGTTATGCTGTATGCTTGATTCTGTTACCGTTAATCAGTAATTATTTAGTGGGTCTATGATTTGAATGCAAGACATTAATCTTTGTTCATCATTTTCAGAAAGAAATAACGTGTAAAGAAAATAAATTAAACAGAAATGGGAATTTCACCTACGGAATAAACGATAGAAGATGCAATAACTTTATGAGGAAGAGTAAATGGATCAGGATTAACAAGCATTAACAAGAATATACTATACTTATCGTAGAATAGCAGTCTTAACTAATTTTTTCTTTCAGAATACAAGGTGATTGATGCAGGCTGTCAGACTGAACTACACGTCTTAGTTTTAGTGATGAAATATGTTAGAGATAAGGAATAGTTGTGTAATGAGTAATGAAGTGATTTTTTGCAGATGATAATGAGTGATGATGAATAATGATGAAGAATATGCTACTATGAATAATGAAGTTTTTCTTTACAGGTGATGATAATAAAGAAGTTATGATAATATGGATAATGCTGTTATGAATAATGAAGTTTTTTCTTTACAGATGAGGATAATGTTGAAGTTATGTATTTATGCTACGTAGTTATTTAAGTATTTGTTGCAGTTTGTTTTGACAGCAGGTGTTATATTGCATAGTAGGATGACGGAAAGTTTTGGAAAGGACAGCTATGGAACACATGTTTATACACATTTCACTACTTGTTAATTCGAAGTTCACTACTTTTCAGCATAGTGTGTGTTTCTTCTTTCAGGTCAATAATCCATTTTGTATTTTTTCCGGGAGAAGTTTTTCATGATACTTACTAAACCTGTTACTTATTATACCTGTTCTAGTACTTGCATATTTTTGAACCCATTTGTGTTTATCATTTATAAATGTGATCACATATACTGCCTTGTTACATAACCTTGCTACAGCTGACTCATGACGAATGACGTTACACATTTTGATTTACAGGAACAACCCACTACCAATTTTTTTCCCCTTTTTTCTCTTCTTGCTTTCTCTTATAATTACCAAACGCAATGCATTGCTAACTAAAAAAAAATGTATTACCAGTCCCAAATAGTGATACCAGTTTGAGAAAGTTCTGAATAATACTGATCAACTCTGAATAGTATGTCACTTCAGTAATGACTTCGTAATGATACAAAATATATATATATATATAAAATAATACTTTATAACTGGCTAATAACTGCCTCTGTTTATTGTAATGAGACTACTTATAATGCCCATGATTATTAATGCTATGACTGTAATTAGCTGATTTTTAATAATGACTTCGTAATGATCTGAATGTCACTCAATGAATTGTTATTACTTCTTAATGATCTGAATAATACTGAATGAGGAACAATGTTTTATACTATTCAATATTTGCTGGGCCACTGAGTGCCAATGATGAGTGTAATGTTTTGTACTATTCAGTAATTGCTGGCCACTGAGTGCCAATGATTGAGTGTAATGTTTTGTACTATTCAGTAATTGCTGGGCCACTGAGTGCCAATGATTGAGTGTAATGTTTTGTACTATTCAGTAATTGCTGGGCCACTGAGTGCCAATGATTGAGTGTAATGTTTTGTACTATTCAGTACTTGCTGGCCACTGAGTGCCAAGAATTAGTGTAATGTTCTGTACTATTCAATACTTGCTGGCCACTGAGTGCCAATGATGAACATTATTCTGTCATGCTAAATATGCTTTGTAACCGTCCAAGGACTGCCACTGTTTATTGTAATACGATTACCCATGATGCCAATAATTTAATTTTGTGAACATTTTTCTGTAATACTACATTCATGGTACAGAAATGTTCAACACTGGGCTATGAATGCCCCAAATGAAAACTGTAATTGTCAATATTATGTGACTTAATGTCCTTCACCTCATGAGCCAACTACCCTGAATTACTGCAATGTCCATTTGCCCTGTCTATCCTAGTGATCATGGAGCACTACCTTTGGGTTTGCACTACTTCTACGTTGGTGTGTCTTGTAAAAGCGTGGTGTTGACACGACATGCTGTCCACCACCATGAGCGATGAAGACGTTATTATGGTCCCACTGTTTGGTGTACCTAATGTACTGCCAAAATGAGAACATGAAATATTACTACGAGAGTTCAGTGTCTTGGCTACACTGATGAATTCTGATGGGAAAAGAACTGCAAATTGTGTCACTTGGTGTTGCACTTCTGTGGAAAGATATGGACTTTCAGAACAGCTGTGTGCAATCTAAAGTGCTACAACCATGATGCAATCCTTCCCTTTCCTATCCTAATTCTTGTCACATAGTGAAAATCATTTTTTTGCTAACATTATTTATGTTCATTGGTTATACATTTTTTTTTGATTCGTTGAACTCCAGTGCGAGTACACTTATGTCACTTGTCGATATGATTTTTGCCATTATGTTTATTTATTGCAAAAATACCTAAGACATTTTTTCGATTTGTTCTCAAGTACAGTATGTGCACTTTTGTCTTTTATATTGTATATACATTTTTTTTAGTATTTTATTTTAATGATATGTTCTGAACTACAGTGCATGTGCACTTATGTTGTGTATTAATATGTTTTCTACTGAACTCCAGTGCCTGTGCACTTTTCTCATTTTTCAATATGATTTGTACTATTCTGTATATTCAATACTTCAATGCGTATGCACTTATGTCATTTGTTACTAATTGTATATACATTTCATCATTTACTGATATGTTCTCAACTGCAGTGCATGTGCACTCATGTCACTTGTCAACATAATATTTTGCCAGTCTGTTTATTTGTTCTGAATATGCTAAAGAATTTTTTCAGTGCCTGTGCACTTTGTTATCTGTCAAATAATTTGTATATACATTTTTCTGATTTGCTACTATGTTTTGTACTCACATTTTGTCTTTGTCTGATATATTTATCCTTACTGCGTGTGCACAACATTTAATTCATGTACTACATCTAAATATTCTGTAAGTTGTAGAAGTTTGTTAATTAAAGAAAAATTTTGCCGCGCTTGGCAAGTCCAAATGACTCACCATCGCTGCCAAATTTTTGCCCCCCCCAGTGGAGGGTTATGAAACACGTATGTAACATAGCAGCGATGGCGAGGCATTGTAGCATCTGTGACCAGAGAGTATGCGCTTGACCGCGCGAGTGTTGCGAGCGGTTCTCAGTCTGTCGGTCAGTCGTTGCGAGTCTGTAGCTCTGTCTAGTTGAGGGCAGTACTCAGTTGGTAGTCGTTGAGAGCAGTTATGGAGTAGTCGTCATGCAGAGCGGTCGGTCAGTAGTAGCAGCCCAGTGCGGTTGTGTGATGTGGTTTGTCGGCAACACTGGTCAAGATGCTGAATGAGGTATATTGCTAATTAAGCTAATCATCAGATAATGTAAAGTTCATTTATTGTAATTAATTTGCAACAAGTCCCCCAATAATAATTTGATTTCAAACCAAGCATCTTTAACAAACAATCGTTTTTTGAAATAATATCTCCCTTGCATTTCCTTAAAGAAAACTTTCAGTTAAATTACAAAAAAAAAAGGAATATTATTATTTGCAATGCAGTTCCTCCAAGCAGTGCGGAACAATAAGAGCAGAAATGTGACTAGCAGTTACAATGAGGTAAGAGTTTAATTCTGATTTATGCACAGGGCCAAAGACCGATATTTCGGTTTAATTGAATTTTCACTGCCACTGATTTTTATTAGCACTGAATTGTTTTTCATCATTTTCGTGACAGCTTATACTTTCAGTCAGATTGCAATTCACATTTTTATTGTCATTATATTTAATTGCTAGGGAGGTTACACTTGGCCCCCATTTCTATATAATATTGGCATGTAAAATTTTTGTGCGGAGGTTACACCGCATTACCATCTTGAGCTGTCGGATGATACACAATCTCGTATTGGTGCTGAGACAACAACAAAGCCCATCTTTGCAGTTCATACAAGAACCAGCTGCGCCAGATGAAACAAGGACTGCAATGGTTTGTGATCCGTTACTAAGTAGATTTTTGTCTTGTTTGGAGGCTATAATGAGGTTTGCATTATCCCTAACGAACTGTTTCCGGATTCTGGAATATGTTTGGCTTAGATAAAATACATCAGCACCCATATGACGACCGACACAGAAATATTTTCGTATTTAGTCTTGGTTTTCAAAAGCAACATCGTCAAATATGAAGACAGTGTTCAGCTTTGCTTTTTCAGGTGGGGGGATATCACCGCTTTCACTGAATGTCGTGTATGTAACACCATCTACACCGCGCAATATCCCCTGTAATAGTTGATACTTGGGCTGAAACAGTGTTTTTGAGAATACACAAACATGTTCAAATTGGACACCATTTACATGTGTTAGCAGAGTCATGAGGACGTTAGTCTTGTCACAATTGGATAGACCTACAATAATTGCTTGTATATTATCAGGAAGGAGAATTCCTTTCATCTTCTTCTTCTTCAGGTCTTCTTTTGCATCCTCGCAGGACTAGTTACCAACAACAAAGTCTTTGTAATGAGGATGTTTCACCCACCCTGCCATGATAACTGCGGGACTGCTATGGTCGCAGGTTCGAATCCTGCCTCGGGCATGGATGTGTGTGATGTCCTTAGGCTAGTTAGGTTTAAGTAGTTCTACGTTCTAGGGGACTGATGACCTAAGATGTTAAGTCCCATAGTGCTCAGAGCCATTTGAACCATTTGGACCTGCCATGATACTAACTACCCCAGGTACTGACAGGTAGTTGGCATATATAGAAAGATGCACTTGAAGGGGCGGTAATAGTATATGTAGCCACTACAGCTCCATTGCTCAACCGGCTGAGCTATAGTGGATCCTAGTAAATTGTACAAGTCAGTTCGGACTGTAAACATACTTCCTGCAAGCACAATGTGAGTTGAGTGTAACTGAGCCGTGCGTGGTTCGTGTTCCCGCAATTATCTATTTTTCGCCCAGTTTTTAACGTACTGTCACCACACTACGTTAATTTAAATTACTACTGTCACTGAGTTACTGCTTTGCCTGACCGTGACTGGCGCTAGCAGCGCGTATCTACACTCCTGGAAATGGAAAAAAGAACACATTGACACCGGTGTGTCAGACCCACCATACTTGCTCCGGACACTGTGAGAAGGCTGTACAAGCAATGATCACACGCACGGCACAGCGGACACACCAGGAACCGCGGTGTTGGCCGTCGAATGGCGCTAGCTGCGCAGCATTTGTGCACCACCGCCGTCAGTGTCAGCCAGTTTGCCGTGGCATACGGAGCTCCATCGCAGTCTTTAACACTGGTAGCATGCCGCGACAGCGTGGACGTGAACCGTATGTGCAGTTGACGGATTTTGAGCGAGGGCGTATAGTGGGCATGCGGGAGGCCGGGTGGACGTACCGCCGAATTGCTCAACACGTGGGGCGTGAGGTCTCCACAGTACATCGATGTTGTCGCCAGTGGTCGGCGGAAGGTGCACGTGCCCGTCAACCTGGGACCGGACCGCAGCGACGCACGGATGCACGCCAAGACCGTAGGATCCTACGCAGTGCCGTAGGGGACCGCACCGCCACTTCCCAGCAAATTAGGGACACTGTTGCTCCTGGGGTATCGGCGAGGACCATTCGCAACCGTCTCCATGAAGCTGGGCTACGGTCCCGCACACCGTTAGGCCGTCTTCCGCTCACGCCCCAACATCGTGCAACCCGCCTCCAGTGGTGTCGCGACAGGCGTGAATGGAGGGACGAATGGAGACGTGTCGTCTTCAGCGATGAGAGTCGCTTCTGCCTTGGTGCCAATGATGGTCGTATGCGTGTTTGGCGCCGTGCAGGTGAGCGCCACAATCAGGACTGCATACGACCGAGGCACACAGGGCCAACACCCGGCATCATGGTGTGGGGAGCGATCTCCTACACTGGCCGTACACCACTGGTGATCGTCGAGGGGACACTGAATAGTGCACGGTACATCCAAACCGTCATCGAACCCATCGTTCTACCATTCCTAGACCGGCAAGGGAACTTGCTGTTCCAACAGGACAATGCATGTCCGCATGTATCCCGTGCCACCCAACGTGCTCTAGAAGGTGTAAGTCAACTACCCTGGCCAGCAAGATCTCCGGATCTGTCCCCCATTGAGCATGTTTGGGACTGGATGAAGCGTCGTCTCACGCGGTCTGCACGTCCAGCACGAACGCTGGTCCAACTGAGGCGCCAGGTGGAAATGGCATGGCAAGCCATTCCACAGGACTACATCCAGCATCTCTACGATCGTCTCCATGGGAGAATAGCAGCCTGCATTGCTGCGAAAGGTGGATATACACTGTACTAGTGCCGACATTGTGCATGCTCTGTTGCCTGTGTCTATGTGCCTGTGGTTCTGTCAGTGTGATCATGTGATGTATCTGACCCCAGGAATGTGTCAATAAAGTTTCCCCTTCCTGGGACAATGAATTCACGGTGTTCTTATTTCAATTTCCAGGAGTGTATATATCCGCTCTCGTAGCATCTTTGCTCGACTGCTATTACTTCCCGGTCGTTGTCTGTCGGAAGCGCGTTCGTCGGGATTCCTGTGGCGAGTTCGGGTCGTCCAGTCAGTTGGAACGCGTTTGGAGTGCAGTCTGGACCTGCCAGTCGGGCAGTTGCAATGCGGCACTAGTGTAGTCGGGTTGGAGCAGCAGTGAGGTCTGCATCGACACGGCTTGTAACGCCGGAAATGCATATCCTCCTATTTCCATCTATTGTACTATAAATTTTTTTCCTTATTTTGTTACGTGAAGGTATGACGTTTCTGTGTCTTTGTATATTGTAATTCTTTTAATATTTGTATATACATGCATTTATGACGATGTATAATTGGTTCGTTTTGTAAATACTTTTTGTATTTTTACACTGGGTCTTGCCTAGGGAAAACTATGCTATCGAACGAATACATCGTTAGGTCGTGTGGAGAACCAAAGTGTTTAGGATCTTTGGTAGGGTTAACTCTGTCGCGTGGAGCGCGGGCATAGGAGAGTCTGGCTGGAGGAGGGGAATGGAGCAGGTGTGTTGTGTGGCGCTCCCGCGAGTTGCCGCGCTTTCGGGGTTTGGCAGCATGTGATTGCGCTCGACTTGCTATGTTAGTTTCTGACATGGTGTCGCGGACGGGAAGCGTTAGCTGGCACACATCAAGCGCCCGTTTCGGCTGGAGACCGTGTCGAGAAGGAGGCGCGCCAACATCCAGCTTCTGCAACAGCGACGGCGGACAATGAGTGACTGTCGCCACCTCCTCGATCGACGACTTCAAACCTTCAATCAACCAACAAGGAAGACTGGTAGCACGTAAAGTTTTAGAACTGTATGGCAGACCTCAGCTTTTCAAACTGTTCAAGTCACAAAATTACAGCAACGTAGCATGAACCTTTGTTGCTCATTGTCCCAATTTCCTTACCAAGCAGGATCCCTTCCTTTTCCGGAATGAACCCGAGTGTCGTTGAAATTCAAACGCCAGCATTAAAGTAATATCATCTCATTTCACTGCTTTAATTTCAAAGATCAGTTAAAGTATTCATAGCTGGCTACAATTCTTAGCTTACACAAGCACAAATTAAGAGTGCGAGTTTTGTAACCATATTTTAGCTTACCTGTGACTGCAGCTCAGCTTGGTACGTACTAAATTTTACTATTGTTAATTGTTCAGAATCATTTAATTCAAGTTCAAAGTTAAATCTTTTATTTCTAAATTGCGTAGATTCAAGTAGCTTTTGAAATGATTGTTGAGGTAGCCCAAGCCTAACCTTATTTTATTGAATTTCGTAGTGCTTCAGAAACAAAGTTCACTATTAATTTCAGTCACTAAATTAACTTTCAATTTTCCAGTTTTATTAATTCTTTGCTAAATTAAGTCAGAGTGTAGCGAAATTTATTACTTCTGACAAACTTTCAGTTTTCACACAACACGTGTCAACCTTCAGTTGCCACGCTTTTAGTGCTAATTATATGTGCAATAACCTTTCTTTTTCAGTTATTATAGTAGTTGTCCATAGGACTGGCGACCGTAATTTTCCCCAAATCTCAAATATCTAATTAACGCCAATTAATTGTTAACGTAACGACCGTACATTTACTTTCTTTAGTAATTTTACCCTTTTCTCAAAATTAATTTCTACTAATTTCATTTGCATTTTTCCTTTCATTTAGATGTAACCCTTTCCTTCCTTATTACCGACAGATTAACTTCGGTGACGATTGTTTTTCCCAAATTTCCATTAGGTACACGCGGTTTCATTTTTCATTCTCATTAAGGTCGATAAGTGAGGGGGAGGTTACACGTGGCGACCAGGTGACAGGACAATCTTTGGATTTGGGGTTGTTCTGGACACGAATTTTGCATTGTGCAAATCTCGTAACAAAGTACTGGTTGTGAACACGTAGTTACGTCGGCGAGAATAAGTAGTGGGAGTAATCCTAATTATATTTGAGATTTGGCATTTATATTGAAAATTATTAATATGAGTGAAGGCAACAATTACCAAAATTTGATAGACTTGGATACGGAACAATCGGTCGAACAGTGGGAATCGCGCACCGCGGTACCCATTGTTCAGTGGCAGGCGGCTAGCATGAAAGACGCGACCGCCGAAACGCAACAAAGAGCAGAAATGGAATTCCAAACTTTAGAAAATGTTTCGGAATCGGAAGTGATAATCAAATCTGAACCCCTTGATGACGAATACGGAGGGGCAATTAAAGAGGCACCCGCTACGGAAGTAAAACCGCTGGTTTCCGGGAATTTAACTGATTTATTGAATGTTTTGATTAACGAAATCAAGAGTCAATCGGCAGAAATTAAAGCTCAGGCTTCCAAGCAAGAAGCTCAGTCTGCCAAGCAAGAAGCTCAGTCTGAAATAATTGAACGGAAGCTAGACAATCAGAACAAAGCTACTAATGTTGTTAATAACAATGTTGGAGTTGTTAACACAAAAGTTGATAAAATCAAAGGAGATATTGTTGTGATTAATACCGAAATCGGTAATCTTAAACAGGAAATGATAGGCGTTCAGGCTGAAATTGCGAGCATTAATACTCGTTTTTATTCCGAAATTAGCAGACTCGAGAAAAGTGTAGAAGCAGTTGCTCCGATCATCGAGAATAAGGTGAAGGAACAAATTCAATTAGTAAGAAAAGAGGATCAAAAGAAGGTAGAAACTTTAAAGGCTTTAGTATCCGAAGTAGATACCAAAGTGAGGAAGCAGGCTAATACCTGCGAAGAGAAAAAGAGGGAAGTGGAAACGCTTGCGACAACCATTTGCAAAGTAATTACGAGAGTTTCGGAATTAGAAAAGAAACATGACGAAAAACAGAGCTATCTGCCAATCTGTGCACACAGTTCGGAATTGTTGACGAAAGAGGAGCGGTTCGACCCCTTGAAAAAAGGCGGTATACACGCGACGGATTTCATTGAAAATAGTGAAAGAGTTTTACCCAGGTCATGGACTAATGAGAGAAAAATTAATCGGTTATTGACGTGATGGCTGGTGATGCCAAGCGTTATGGCTTAAACCTCAACATTACCAACCTGACTTTTGACGAGTTTAAAAATTTGTTTCTGGCTGAATACTGATCAGAGCAAAAACAACAAAGTGTCTGGTGCGAATTTATCGTATCGAGGCTTTTCGATACGAATTCGTGCGGCTCGATGAAGGAGTTTTGTGAGGGCTGGATCCGGAAGTTGGAATATTTGCGTTATCGCCGCACGGAATCCGAAGTAGTCTGGGAACTCTACAAGAAGCTTCCAGATGATACAAAACGCTACGTAGAAAGCAATTACAAGACAATCAATGATTTCCTGGAAAGAGTTGAGGACGAGGACAATTGGCGCAATAATCGCGACTGTGGTAGAGGCCGTGGTAACAACAACGGGTACCACAACAACCACAACAACGATAACCATGGGAATAATGCATACCGCAACCATGGCAGCAATAACAATAATGGTTCGGACCGTAATAACAATCAGTACAATGCAAATAATAACAGGAATGACGGAAACCATTATCATACTAACGTGATAAGAGCTTCGCAGAATAGTAATAACGCCAGAGGGTGTGATCAGCCGCCTCAGCAGCATCCGAGGAGCGTATCTGCTGGGACGAGACAGGGAAACCATTAGCCGCGTCGGTGAGGGGCCGACCGGGCGTGGAGAAATTTTGGCGGCCCAATAACAGTAGAAAACCGAGGTGTCGTCGTTATGAAAATTCCGTGTGGAATAATCAACGGCGGGAGTGTGTGCCAGTGTTAGGAGAAAGGAGTGCGCCCACGAGTAGTAGATCAGCTGTAGACACGGCAGTAGAAAATACATTCAATGTCAGTGAGAACAATGTAAGTAGTGTTCCGGAAATCGATTATAAAGTGGCAGCTGTAACACCCACAGCAGAACTGGAGATTGAGTTTAAGAATGATTCGCAATTGTTGAGAGAAGACCAGGTGTCGGATAATACGTCCGTCATCGAGCGAGGGGATGCAGAGAGGGATGAGGTCTGGTTAAGGCAGATCGGTCGCTTATACGACGAACTAAGAGATTATAGGGGCATGTATGGGAGAAGTGTTTATGGGGAGCGCGTGCAGGATTTGCCACGTCTCTTCCCGCAGGAAGATAGTGTTTGTGAAGTGATACAAAGTTCTGGCCCTAACCCGCAGACTTTACCAGAAATAGTTTATGTTAATGGGGAGCAAGAGCAAGATTCGTCGTGTTTCATACCGCAAGAGTTGGATGTTGAAGTAGTAACGGAAAGTTCTGGCCCTGACCAGCAGACTTTACCGAAAGTTATAGTGTTAGAAGTGGCCGACCCATCCGACGCAAAACTCCAGTTTAAACATTGCGTAAGTATTGAGGAGAAAGATTACGAGAATTTTAGTGATAGCCGGACACGATTGGTAGAAAAGCACGTAGATTACAGCGTATATGAGGTTAGAGCTGACGTTATACGGTCAGACGGTAGCAGTGTGGGTTGCGCAGATCCTGAGGAAGTAATTGCAGATACTACTGGGCACATTCCTCCAGGTAGATTGGCAGATGAGATCAATCTGACCAAAGAGGAATCAACGAAGGTGACAATTAGTGAATTGATAGCAAAGCAACACTCACTAGTTGACGAGTTACAGGAAAAGGTTTCGGTATTGGAGGCGAAGCTACAGACTAAGCCTCAGGGCAAACGTGTTGAAATTAAAACTGTATGCGAACAGAGGCTAAAAAAAGCCGCCAGATAAGCCGGATTTAGGATCAAAGCCGGATGGTTTTTTCTAGAATGACCTGGATATAGACGAGGATTTACTGTGGGAAAATAAAGAAACAGTCGAGGACAAGTGTAGACAGATAGTAGTGTCTGTTAATATGCACGACCTACAACTAAACGTGTTGATTGACACCGGTGCAGAATTGAGTGCTATATCTGGGAAAATATTTGAGTTACTGAAAGACAGACCTGGCATCGTAGTTATTATCGGCGCTACTGGGAAGGCCAGTAAACCGGTCACAAAACAGATTTTTGTCAACTTCGAGATTTGTGGGGCACGATTTGAACAAGAGTTTGTCGTCGTGCCAGACTTAACTACGGAAGTAATTATCGGGTTAGATTGGCTATTAAAGTACTGTGCAGTGATTAATTGCGAAAGCACAACTTTGACATATACGTCACAAGATAAAACAACAGTAGTTGGTTTTGACGAGGCAGGAGACGGTGTGCATAGGCAATACCAGCCCATACACATTGTTAACTGGCCGGATGCTATTGACGTAGGTATGAATTTGAACTACTGTAATGTGAGGAATCTCGGCATTGACAATAGTGTAGAAAGTGAATTGGAAAGTATTGTAGACGGTGTGTCAAACGTAACACACGAACAAAGACGAGGCCCGTATGAAGTACTAATGAGGAAGAAGAGTGTGTTTTCAGGCAAACCGGGACTTGTGGAAGGATATAAATGCAAGTTGCATGTAATTCAGCACGAACTATTCTTCGTGAGACTGTATGCTATACCGCTGTCCAAAAAGGAAGCAGTGCAACGGGAGATAGATAAGATGATCGAATGGGGAGTGATCGAAAGAAGTACGAGTCCATACAATAACGGTTTGGTCATTGTAGCAAAACGGGATGGTAGTGTGCGTATTGTGATTGACGCACGCGCGTTGAATAGGGTCGTTCAACGCGAAACAGACAGACCAGAGAGTATGGAGGAGATTTTGCAACGTTTTCATGACGTTAAGTTCATGACTAGCCTCGATCTGACGGCCAGTTACTGGCAAATAGAACTCGAAGAAGAAACTAGGCCATCACCGCCTTCTTGTTTGCGCGCAGGTGTCATCAGTATAGAGTACTGCCGTTTGGACTTAATATATCTGTGTCCGTATTCATCAGGGCCCTAGATAAAGTGCTAGGATCGGCTTTGAGTTCAAGATTAACTGTATATGTTGACGATCTATTGTTGGCCTATGCCACTTGGCATGACCATTGTGACCTGTTAGATGAAGTTTTTAGAGCATTGCGACGTGGCGGAATGACTCTAAAGCTAAAGAAATGCGAATTTGTGAAGCAGGAACTGAAAGTTTTAGGGCATGTAATTACCACTGCTGGTATTACGAAAGACCCAGAGAAACTAGAGGCAATAAGGAATTGTCCTCCACCCAAGTCTAGGAAACAGTAAAAAGTTTTCTAGGGCTCACAGGATTTTACCGTAAATTTGTAAAAGGACAAGTGTTTAATGATGAAAATTTGAATAACCTCTTACGCAAAAATGTTCCGTTTGTGTGGACTGACGGGTGTCAGGCCGCTTTCGAGAGATTAAAAGAAAAGTTGTTAAGATCTAACATACTATTTCATCCTGATTTATCGCTACCCTTCCATCTGGGAACGGATTCGTCGAATTACGGGGTGGGGGTAGAACTGTTCCAAGAAGTTGGTAAAGGAGAGGATAAAGAACACCAGACGATAGCGTTCGCGAGGCGAACTTTATCAAAAAGTGAGCGGAACTACACGATTTCTGAGAAGGAGTGTCTCGCTATCGTGTGAGGGTTCAAGAAGTTCAAGGGTTACCTATGGGACCGTAAGGTGATTATTCATATGGACCATAAGGCGCTCACTTATCTGAAGGATTGTAAACTACTTCACGAAAGACTGACTAGGTGGTCGCTGTATTTACAGCAATTCAACTATGACATCTGTTACGTAAAAGGGACCGACAATTGCTTAGCGGATGCGCTGTCGCGGTTGCCCGAGTCTAATCAAGATCTATTGAAAGATGAGTCAGATGGAGTGGTCAAATTACACTATTTTAGAGAAGTTGAGGGACGTAAATTAGTAGTGAACATCTGTAAGAATCTACGTCGTCATCAGAACGAGGACGGTTGTTTAAATATGGTGAAAACCCGATATGACGAAAGGAGTCCAGAAGGAGAGAAATTAAGAAAGTATTACAAGATATACGATCATATCTTGTACATACGTAAGGGTGAAGATAGTAATATTTGGAGGGTATGCTGGCCCACCAAATACGTCACGGAAATAATAGATTACTACCATTTGGCGTATGGTAACTGTGGACCAAAGAAATGTACGGAAAAGTTGAGTGAAGTAGTGCATTTTAACAACATGTTAAAACGCTTTACTGACAGAGTGAAAACTTGCGATTTATGTCAGAAGGTGAAGGTTACCAACTGTACGAGTCGTGGTCCTATGCAAAGGATAAGGCCTAACGACACCTTTGAATTACTGTGCGTGGACTTGTACGGACCTTTGCCCAAGTCATCAGGAAACTTTGCCTACATTTTAGTAGTGCTAGAAGCTTTTTCCAAGTTCATCAAACTATACCCGATAAGGAAAGCTACAGCCAAAGCGGTCTATAGGAAGCTTGTGAACGATTACTTTGTTCATATTGGTAAGCCCAAGGCGATTCTATCAGACAATGGGGCACAATTTACTTCTAAGTTGTGGAATGAAGGCATGGCAAGTAATGGGGTCGAAGTGATCCACATTTCCGATTACTGTCCAGCTGTAAATCCCGCTGAGAGGTATATGCGCGAGCTAGCCCGACTTTGGCGTACCTATTGCCATCACAACCATAGGGCATGGGGCAAATATGTAGCAGAATTTGAGAGAATTAGGAACACCTTGAGACATGAGTCTACAGGATTTTCTCCAGAGGAAATCCTGTTAGATGACAGAAGTAAAAGTTCAGTGGAAGAGATAATCAAATTCCCTCCACGGATTGACATTAGTGTTGGTGTGAAAAAAGATCGTTTGCGAGAAATAATGAAGCTAAAAGCCGATGCTCGCATACGTCGTCATGACGCTAAAGCGCGTTTTGCTAAGTTTGCAATCGGAGACTTAGTACTTGTAAAAGCTCATGAGAAATCGATCGAGACAGACAATGAAATCTCTAAATTTAAGTTTGTTTATAATGGACCATATAAAGTCATTGGTATACCTCACACAAATGCTTATTGCTTAGAGTATCCAAGCTCTAGCAAACTATTAGGTATACGGAACATTGTAGACCTGAAATTGTACCAACCTAGGATTGATTAATACCACAGAATGGGTAATTTGTACAGTATGTAAATATAGAGTGTAATATTTAACGATTTGCTAGATTGCCATGCTTTTGCCTGACCAATAGGTCATTAAAGAAGTTGTAATTAATAAGTAATTAATTTTGATTAAATGATTTAACAGTAACTGACTATTAATCAATTGAAAAATTCAAGCTGCTAGTATAAGTTTTCAGCTGATTTACAGTAGATTAAGGAATGTAAATATGATTTTGTAGCTAGCTGTAAGATTTCATGAATATGTGGTTTACTAGTCATTGCCGATGTACTTAGACGCTGTTTTAAGTTTCAGGCTAGTACATGCGTGTGATGATGGACAGTGTCGAGTTATCCACTGTGATAGTGTTAATGGACTCCTTGAGATTACTCGGGAGTGAGTTTTTCCGAAAGAATTCAGTGAAACGGACGTTCTGGAAATGCCGTTACAGGGGCGAGTGAGATCAAGCGTGCCGCACAGGCTGGCGCAACAATACTGGTGAGGCGGAGCCGCTGTCGGCTCTTGTGCCGCTGTCCGCTCTTGTGCTGCTGTCGGCATTCTTTGTACTTGCGGGTATGGAAGGCGGAGTTGTTTCTCTACCCGGACAGCATATGTGAAAGAATTCTGTTGTCAATATTTATGTTTTTGTCGATCTGCTGTATATTATTTTCTTGTTTAGCGTTAAGTGGATCTCATGACGAGAATATTAATTATGAAAAGGTTATATAAAAATGTGCATTCTATGTAATTAATTATTAATTTGCATATTTTGATATACCTGTTTTTTATGACCATGTACTCGGGTTAATTTTGTAAAATAGAATTCCATTTCTTGATATAGAATTCCATTTCTTGATACTGTTAGGAATTTTGATGATTTCAGAATTGCTAAACCATTTTCTATGTTTTCTATGAATTTTAATATGTTGTAAACCTGTTTTGTTTTGTGTAAGATGACAGAGTGGAATAAGATTAGGAGTCTCTCCACTCAATTATTATGGTCTAAAATTTGGTTTATGGTTAATCAGCCTAATGCTAAAATTTCTTGATGTTTTGAGCATATACATTTCCGCTGTTCCTTTTTTTTTCTTTTGGGGACATTTTCTGAGTCTGTTTAGGTTACATGAACATCCTCAGACAATGTGGGGCACGTGTAACGCCGGAAATGTATATCCTCCTATTTCCATCTATTGTACTATACATTTTTTTCCTTATTTTGTTACCTGAAGATATGACGTTTCTGTGCCTTTGTATATTGTAATTGTTTTACTATTTGTATATACATGCATTTATGTCAATGTATACTTGGTTTGTTTTGTAAATACTTTTTGTATTTTTACACTGGGTCTTGCCTAGGGAAAACTATGCTATCGAACGAATACATCGTTAGGTCGTGTGGAGAACCAAAGTGTTTAGGATCTTTGGTAGGGTTAACTCTGTCGCGTGGAGCGCGGGCATAGGAGAGTCTGGCTGGAGGAGGGGAATGGAGCAGGTGTGTTGTGTGACGCTCCCGCGAGTTGCCGCGCTTTCGGGGTTTGGCAGCATGTGATTGCACTCGACTTGCTATGTTAGTTTCTGACAGTGTCGCGGACGGGAAGCGTTAGCTGGCACACATCAAGAGCCTGTTTCGGCTGGAGACAGTGTGGAGAAGGAGGCGCGCCAACATCCAGCTTCTGCAACAGCGACGGCGGACAATGAGTGACTGTCGCCACCTCCTCGATCGACGACTTCAAACCTTCAATCAACCAACAAGGAAGACTGGTAGCACGTAAAGTTTTAGAACTGTATGGCAGACCTCAGCTTTTCAAACTGTTCAAGTCACAAAATTACAGCAACGTAGCATGAACCTTTGTTGCTCATTGTCCCAATTTCCTTACCAAGCAGGATCCCTTCCTTTTCCGGAATGAACCCGAGTGTCGTTGAAATTCAAACGCCAGCATTAAAGTAATATCATCTCATTTCACTGCTTTAATTTCAAAGATCAGTTAAAGTATTCATAGCTGGCTACAATATTTAGATTACACAAGCACAAATTAAGAGTGCGAGTTTTGTTACTATATTTTAGCTTACCTGTGACTGCAGCTCAGCTTGGTACGTACTAAATTTTACTATTGTTAATTGTTCAGAATCATTTAATTCAAGTTCAAAGTTAAATCTTTTATTTCTAAATTGCGTAGATTCAAGTAGCTTTTGAAATGATTGTTGAGGTAGCCCAAGCCTAACCTTATTTTATTGAATTTCGTAGTGCTTCAGAAACAAAGTTCACTATTAATTTCAGTCGCTAAATTAACTTTCGATTTTCCAGTTTTATTAATTCTTTGCTAAATTAAGTCAGAGTGTAGCGAAATTTATTACTTCTGACAAACTTTCAGTTTTCACACAACACATGTCAACCTTCAGTTGCCACGCTTTTAGTGCTAATTATATGTGCAATAACCTTTCTTTTTCAGTTATTATAGTAGTTGTCCATAGGACTGGCGACCGTAATTTTCCCCAAATCTCAAATATCTAATTAACGCCAATTAATTGTTAACGTGATGACCACACATTTACTTTCTTTATTAATTTTACCCTTTTCTCAAAACTAATTTCCACCAATTTCATTTGCATTTTTCCTTTCATTTAGATGTAACCCTTTCCTTCCTTTTTACTGACAGATTAACTTCGGTGGCGATTGTTTTTCACAAATTTCCATTAGGTACACGCGGTTCAATTTTTCACTGTCATTAAGGTCGATAAGTGAGGAGGAGGTTACTGGCTCACCCGACCATTGCCGCCACACATCGCTTCATTTGGGCCACGGACTTGGTGGATCGTTGGTCGGTCGTCCTACCGGACGACACGTTTGGGCTCGCCGATCGTTTATGAGTCTGCTGTGTGTGTGCATCGACTCCCGACTTGTCTTGGTGCGTGTTTAGTTACTGTTGAGTATCGTTTAAGTCTTCGTGCAAGTGTTTGTCAGTGTGTGTGTGTATTTGGCGTCAGTTCCACTGACGACTATTTTAGTTGTTCTCGGCATTCTGAGAGGAGTCGGTCGGTTGTTGCGGACGAGGGAAGTTATCTCCGCGCTGTGCAGTCGGCTGGGTCCGCTGGCAGACCCTGTGCAGTGTCGGAGCGTGTACGGAGCTGTCCGATCGCTACGAGCTTCGTGGTACACCGACCCAGAACGTCAAAGTTGAGTAGTGGTTTCAACTACCCAAGCCATGTCCATTCATGTTGTCGTGGTTCGTTTAGGGAGTCTGCTGTTGGGGAGGTTTTCCTGCGAGCAACACTGAGTATTTCTACTGATGAAATTTAGCCACCATGCGGTGCAATTATCTATTTTACTTGACTACAATTCAAGTGTACCAGCGGAATTTTCTGCCTAGTGGTAGTTAGTGTTCCGGTTACCTGACCTGGCCACTAACGTAATTTCAGGCAACGTCCTTTCCTCACCTGTTGCTGCTGTCCAATATGGTGTGTAATTTTGACAGCTAATACATACTCCACTGAGAATTATCACGTTTGTAACCTTTTCTGTTTGAGTTCTCATGTACTGATTGATGGGAAGCAAGTCGTTGTGTCGGTCGGTCCGTGGGTGTCCACTGGTTGGGTTCCAAAGGATCACGTGTAGTTGGGCTCACCACCTGTCTCGCCTAAGTGAAAGAGGGCAGATGGACGACCCTAGAGGTTTCTGAGTGCCACCAGTGTTTAATTATCTGTTTTCAGCTTCTTAAAATTGAAGGCTTATGGTTATTTTTCTTAAAATTTTGCAAAATTAGTTCTTAAATCTATCTTTCAATCTTAAACATTGAAGGCTTCTGACTTTAAAAGATTATTGTAATGTATTTTAAAAATTTTTAACTTAATTGTGGCCTTCAGCCATTGGTATTGCACCTTGCATATGTTTGTTCTATCTGCATTGCCTTGAGGCTTTAAACTTAGATGTCATATGTTTCTTTTTTTATTTATTTTATTTGCCACTTTAATTGGTTTTTTTATCTTGTTGATTTTTAAGATTGCTTGTTTTTAAACATTGTGACCTTCTACCTTTAAAGGTCTATGGTAATACATTCTAAAATGTATGAAACGTCCCCATTCAACAATTACACATGACTGTGCTTAAACTGACACACAATGTTTTTTAGCGCAACGCAATCTGACTTTCCAAAATCCCTAAAAAAGAATGGCCCTGACTAACATTAACCTATACCTTTCACAAATCACTTACCTCACAAAAATCTTCGTTACTCAAGCTCAGCAATACAGCGAGCGCCACTACTGCCAGCTAAATAACAGATTCAAACTACGGAAGGCACTAACTACTAGTAGGCATAGTTAGCAAATGAAAGATTTTAATAGAGAACAAACAATGTATTTACCTTAATAGTCATAATATATATAGCAGTTCAGACATCCATTCTGTACTCAAAAATCCGCCATCTCATTTCCCACATCCACCACAGCTGGCAGCTCACCTCCAACTGCGCAACGCTATGTGCTGTTAACATCCAGCTGCTCAACACTACAATGGCTGACAACAATGCAAACTGGCCACAGACTGCACACAGCACACCCAGTGATTTTCATATAGAGCGCTACGTAACGTTGCCGATAAGCAAACATAAACAGCCTACTTACATAAAGAAAACATAAACAGCCTACTTACATAGCCCCCATGCTCCCCACAAAAAATTTTACAAATTGTTTTGGGCAGTGGCCAAAGATGATTTGAAAAAATTTTTCGTAATTACAATAACAAAATTATCAAATGCACACACTTATTTATACAATGTTGGTCAAAAGCTAAAATTTTCTCACAGTCCATAAAGACAGTCCAGATTGTTCATCACAGTAAAATTTCAGTGTTTTTTTTTCCAAAGTCTGAGCAGTAAAAGACAATGCACATGGAAGTAGTGGATTTCCATGCAGTCTTGAAGAAGTAGTGTTGTCCTTCCAACTGAAAGACAGGGCTGACTCTTGACGTGCAGACAGGTAATGGGCCACAACAGAGCAAACCCACTGCACAGTCAGTCGAAGTTGATGAATATTGGTAGGTAGGTCATCACAGAGTAGACCCACTGTAGTCCTGGTAGAGATTGTGGTATTGGTGGGCCACCAGAGGTGCAGACCCACTGCAGTCCTTGTAGAAATAATGGTATTGGTATGTCATCAAAGATGCAGACCCACTGTAGTCCTTGTAGAGATGGCCAGCAGCCATCTGTTGCGACTGTGCAGGTGCACAATCACCATCGAAGAGTCTTGCGGAGAATATAGCAAGTCCATAAACCACCGCTTGTGCACTCACAAAAATTTTTGGAATTGTCCTTAGAACCAGCAATGCTGTTATCCCATCCCTTGCTGAATTACACTCCTGGAAATTGAATTAAGAACACCGTGAATTCATTGTCCCAGGAAGGGGAAACTTTATTGACACATTCCTGGGGTCAGATATATCACATGATCACACTGACAGAACCACAGGCACATAGACACAGGCAACAGAGCATGCACAATGTCGGCACTACTACAGTGTATATCCACCTTTCGCAGCAATGCAGGCTGCTATTCTCCCATGGAGACGATCGTAGAGATGCTGGATGTAGTCCTGTGGAACGGCTTGCCATGCCATTTCCACCTGGCGCCTCAGTTGGACCAGCGTTCGTGCTGGACGTGCAGACCGCGTGAGACGACGCTTCATCCAGTCCCAAACATACTCAATGGGGGACAGATCTGGAGATCTTGCTGGCCAGGGTAGTTGACTTACACCTTCTAGGGCACGTTGGGTGGCACGGGATACATGCGGATGTGCATTGTCCTGTTGGAACAGCAAGTTCCCTTGCCGGTCTAGGAATGGTAGAACGATGGGTTCGATGACGGTTTGGATGTACCGTGCACTATTCAGTGTCCCCTCGACGATCACCAGTGGTGTACGGCCAGTGTAGGAGATCGCTCCCCACACCATGATGCCGGGTGTTGGCCCTGTGTGCCTCGGTCGTATGCAGTCCTGATTGTGGCGCTCACCTGCACGGCGCCAAACACGCATACGACCATCATTGGCACCAAGGCAGAAGCTACTCTCATCGCTGAAGACAACACGTCTCCATTCGTCCCTCCATTCACGCCTGTCGTGACACCACTGGAGGCGGGCTGCACGATGTTGGGGCGTGAGCGGAAGACGGCCTAACGGTGTGCGGGACCGTAGCCCAGCTTCATGGAGACGGTTGCGAATGGTCCTCGCCGATACCCCAGGAGCAACAGTGTCCCTAATTTGCTGGGAAGTGGCGGTGCCGTCCCCTACGGCACTGCGTAGGATCCTACGGTCTTGGCGTGCATCCGTGCGTCGCTGCGGTCCGGTCCCAGGTCGACGGGCACGTGCACCTTCCGCCGACCACTGGCGACAACATCGATGTACTGTGGAGACCTCACGCCCCACGTGTTGAGCAATTCGGCGGTACGTCCACCCGGCCTCCCGCATGCCCACTATACGTCCTCACTCAAAGTCCGTCAACTAGACATACGGTTCACGTCCACGCTGTCGCGGCATGCTACCAGTGTTAAAGACTGCGATGGAGCTCCGTATGCCACGGCAAACTGGCTGACACTGACGGCGGCGGTGCACAAATGCTGCGCAGCTAGCGCCATTCGACGGCCAACACCGCGGTTCCTGGTGTGTCCGCTGTGCCGTGCGTGTGATCATTGCTTGTACAGCCCTCTCGCAGTGTCCGGAGCAAGTATGGTGGGTCTGACACACCGGTGTCAATGTGTTCTTTTTTCCATTTCCAGGAGTGTATTAACACACGTCCAAACACTATCACTCCCTACTTCTCACATATTGTCCATATACTATGACCAACAGAAAAGTGTGCAGTGAAATGTAACTAACAAGTTAATAATATGATGAACTGGTATCAATTACAATTTTATAACATAAGAATACAATTACAAAGGTACAAAATACATCATTAAAGAACATAACAATACAGATAACATTTGTAGTACAGGCTTTACAACAGAATAGAAATAAACATATACATCAGTGTTACAGGAATTATGACATAAGTAAATACATAAAAGATCAGAATAATTATTGAAACATCAACGTCACACATGAGCATTAAAACAAAACAGAATAAATGGTGTCTAAGCATATTTACAAGGTAAATAACATATGATTAATGCCAATTACATTTGAGGAGAACAGTATTCCTCATCATAGTGAATGTAGCTTAATATTAAAAGGGGAAAAAATTCTATGAAACTACACAGAGACAGGAAGAAAACAAATACACAAGGGTACACAAACACATAGTGGGATAACACAAAAGGAAAGGACAGGGTTCGTTTTCAGTGTAACGTTTGGTACTGCAGTCCAACCCAAAACTTCATTCCATAGATCTTTCGTCTTATTTCAACATTTGTTTCCACCAAATAATCCTATTCAAGCATGCTTTCTGTATTTTTCTCGTATAACCTCTCAGTGCATTTCTTCAAATTCATCGCAACTCATTCTCTTATAGGCTACCCCCTCTTAAGCTAACTTAAATCTACTGAGCTCAGATGCTAAACTAAGGGACGAGGCAATGCAGCAGCATAAAACAATTAACACAAACAGCAATGCAAGCAGCAGTAAATCTAAATTAACAGATAAAATGCAAAATTACAACTAATATGAGCCGATGTGCAGCAACAAGAAAAATAAATCAGTAGTAAACTGGCTTAGCAAAGTAACACAAAGTTAAATTCAGTAACATTATGCCTGGCAAACAGCAGTAACTTATACCTAAACATGACATAGCTCAAGCAAAAAAAAAATATTACAGTAAAAACAACAATGCAGATAAGGGAAATGTATATTCACATCTTAATGTCTATGTAATTAAAATGGTGCACCGCAAAAACTAATTCTACAAAAAATTACCAAGTACTTGAAAAGAATATTATGTATGCAGTTATTGTTATCAGTCCCTTCTTATTGTTCTTTCCATTCCAAGAGCTCCTTTTTCGAAGAATGTGGATCATAAAATAATTATTTAATAGATCTGTTGACAGAAAGTGTTCACATTAGCTAATGCATCTAAGTTTATTTTATAAAACTAATGCTGCAACACAGCTGGAAACCAGATATTAAACAAAATGAGCAATCTCTCAACTACAAAGACAATAGATGTAAAATGTTTCTCATCATTTCATTAGGCATTTTAGTAAATATCACAAATTAAGAGCTCCACAGTATGCTTTCAACAAGGAAATGTCAATAGCGAGGAGAATGGCCTCCCTTTTTTTTCTGAAAAGGCACCACTAATGGCTTTTTCTCCAGGCGTCTGACACAGCTGGGTGCCCACGACGCATTATGTGCAGGTGGTCACTTATCTTTCTTACGGAAATATTTACGACAGCATTTTTGGCTACAGTGACAGTCTCATATAAAAATATATCACAGGTCAAGAATTTGGGTTACAAATCTGTAGAAACAAAATACTATTGATATAACAGTGTCCAAAAAATTTTCGTCGGCATTGTGATACATTCACGCATTTACATACATTTCATAACTCTTAAAGTACGATTCTTGGTTTCCAACAACCTTTTTCACAAATCAGTGTCCCTAACCACTACTCTTTATTCCTTACCTTGTTACACATATACATATTCGTCGACACTTCTTCAATATTTCATCATAACAGATATGTAGCATAATCAAATAACTCATATAGCATCAGCCTATTAATCATAAACATACCTCAGCAGCATAATACACATTGTCGTCGTAATAATAACATCACAACACCTCAGTCAAATCTCAAAATCGTCGTAGCTTCCTCCAATAATTTCAAAACCTAAAAAAATTCTCTGCTCATGTCAAAAGTGTCATCTGCCTCAAACGTACTTTAAAACTCATGATCCCATACCAAATATATCCTTTAAAGCTCTCATAATATCACAATGGGTCCGAAAAAATATGAACAGTTCACAAAGTATAGACAAAATACAATTTCGTAAGTGTGAAGTTATCCAACGGTGTAATTACGTAAACATCTGTCACTGATGTAGTAAAAAAGTTTGTCTCTCTCAGTTAAATGATCAGATAGCTATGTAATTTATTTGTTAGAGGAATATGGTACCGATGTATAAAGTTGTATAAGCAAATACCATATTAGCTAGGGCTCCTTGTGCTTGCCAGACACATGATACACAAAGTAAGCGTGTACCCCCCTGAGGATTAATGTAATTATACCCTCAGGTGTTACAGATTACAGCAATGGAATGAAATGTATCACGGAAAACTTTCTTTGTAATTCAAAAATCTTTAAAAATAAATGTTTAAGTACAAAATTAATCACTGAAATGCGTGTCCTGTGGCGCTAAATGTGCATCTTGTTGTAAGATAATCTCTGTGGAAGTGTCGTAGTTATTTTCCTCCGAAAGCTAAGTTCTGCAGAAGTCAATGTACTTACCTCATGATACACAAAAGTGAAATGCTTTGCGTAGAGATATCTTAGTTATTACGCTTATTGTTGTGATGATGAAAGTATTGTGCTGTAATGTATTGTTGTGCTACGAAAGAGGCTGTCTCATTGTAGCTATACCACAAAAGTTACTACTAAAACATGTTTTACTTTCCAGAATAATTCAGAAAAACTGTGCAGATATAAAACAGAAACACCGCAAAAGCAACATTGTAAATTGTCACTCATTAGTAACGTCGTGATATAATCGTGTAGCTGTCACATAAACTAACCACTGTGTCATCTGGTATCTCTCAGAAAGTACTTTAATTCAGAATGTATTTTCAAGTAAACCAAAATGTTGCATTAAAATCTCATTAGCAGTACTGGTAAATGTTCTAAGTATGTGAGCCTTGTAGTCGTTACGTAATCGTGCAACTAACAAGCAAGAATGTACAAACAACAACACTGCGTCGTCCGTTCACTATAACAATGCATTCGTAATTTCTTTTTAAATAAGTTCTCTTGGTTCTTGACTGGATATTTAATTTCAAACATTGTTGCATGGTAACAGTTTCTAAGTCTAACAATGCATACTAGAAACGTTTTATGGCAAAGACAAAGTTAAAAAGCAGATTATATTTCAATAAACGGTTTTACATGTGAAATGTGGTGTAAACCTTTACTCTTCCTAGTACGCAGAGTTTCAACTTCAACACAATTATCATGCGGTATTCGTCCGTAAAGAATACTGGAATTTTGCTCAAGGTTAACGTCAATGTTATTTTTCCCTGAGCCAGCCGGCGTACGCGCCAGCCTGCGGTGCGAGTCATTGTCTGTTCCTTTGTTGGCGTGTGTCGTTATTGGGATTAGGAGACCTAACTTCTACAAATTCACCATGACGAGAGGGCTCTGCTCTGTTTGAGTCCCGCCAGTTCTGATGAAATTCAGGTCTGTCGTTTTGTTGGTAGTTTACATAGTTTCTTCTTTGTCGGTCATGTGGTGGAGAATTTCTCCCAGAATCGTAACTGCGCGCTGGACCGTTGCGTCTAAAGTTATTCTGTCTCCCTTGATAATAATTATTTTGTTCCCATATTGTCTGTTTCTTTGATTGTCTCTGTCATATTCATTACTACGGAAATGCGGTCTTTCTCTGTAACTATTATTACTCTGCCAGTGATTGTCATATGGGTGGTGTCTGCTTTGGTTAAGATTTGCGTTGTAAGAATAGGCTTGTCATGTCCAGTTATTGTTTCTGTCGTCACGGAATTGTGACGGATGTGACCTGTAGTGATTGTTTTCCTGTTTTCGCATCCCGCGACTGTCTGTGTCAATCTCTAATTCCCGCAAGAGTCCCTGAAAAGCTTCAATGTCGTATTTGCAACGCCCTGCTAAAATAATATGTCGTAAATGTTCAGGCAGTTTGATTAAGCAAATGCGTATGAGTTCTGAGGGTCTGTATGGGTTTGACAGGTACTGATTCTTGTGCAACATGTCTTCAAAATATTTGACAAGACTGGAAAATTCAGATTGTTCGAAATGTTTCATCATTATGATGCTATGTTTTACTCGGTCTTGTGTAGCTTGAGACCAATATGCTGAGAGGAACGCATGGTAAAATTCTCCTTCACTGTGACAATTGTGAATGACCGATCGCATTCTTACAGCTGGTTCATTCTCCAAGTAGCCACACATAAATTCTAACCTGTGTTCTAACGACCAGTTGGGAGGAAAACAATGAGGGAATTGATGGAGCCATGCTTGTGGATGAATGTCGTTGCCAGAATTCTTAAATGTTTAAAATTTACGTGTAGTAATAAACAGCTTATAGTCAAAATCATCATGTCGGCGAGTAGCATATCGGTCATTGTTACGTCGTGTCGGCGGTTCCATCTCAAAATTCGGTGTACCTTGCCTATTTCTTTCATAATTTCCGAAGTGCCCTGAGTTATTATTTTGTGGCTGTTCCGTATTTCTATGTCCCTCTTCCTGTATTGGAGCGCGATTGGCCTCTGAAATACGTAATTCTTGTATTTCCTGTGTCAGCTGATCTTGTACTTCCCGGATTTCTCTTTGGTGTTGCATATTAATTTGATTCTGATTTTGTTTGAATTTCCTAATTTGTTCGCACTCTTCTGTGTCAGTGATGGCTACAGGTCTTGTGTCATTCAGATCATCATCTACCTTTGCAGATAAGTTAGTGAACGGATCCGAAAGTTCGGCTACTTTCTCCGATAGTGTACTTATTTCCTCAGTGTGTTTTTCTGACCCAAGTTTCAGAGTGTCCATTTGTGTTGAAATCGTATCTACTGTGTCCTTTAAGTTTTCTTGAGTTTTTCAAGTTGCGTAACCAAATCGGTAGATGCAACTGAGTCAATTTTAGCTTGCAAGGTCTCATGATTTTCATGAACAATAGTTTACAGTTCTTTTATGGCTGCATCGTGATTCTGTAATGCATTTTCATGCCGCGAAAAAATAGGTTGAAAATGCTCACAAATTTGTGTTTTTACATCATTACAGACTTTTTGACATTTCGATTCAATATTATGTAACTCAGTAGTTAAATCTTCACGTGTTTGTTCAAGCTTATGTTCCACTGAGTCTAACTTTTGAAGCTTTTGTTCCATTGTGTCTAACTTTTGAAGATTTTGTTCCATTGTGTCTAACTTTTGAAGATTTTGTCCCATTTGTTTCTGATTTTGTTCAAGCGTTGTGTCTAACTTTTGTAGCCTTTGTCCCATTTGTTGCATTAACTGTAATAACAATGCACTGGTGTCTGAAACATGTTCCTCAGTGCTTTTCGGCAGTGAATATGCACCGGCAACATTCACATTTTGACAAGCAGAAAATGTGTCTTGACTCATTTGAGAAAACGGTGAGAACCCAAAACCTGAGTCTACAGTATTTGCAATATTGTGTTCTGTCATTCCCGATTCCTGAGGCGAGATGTTGCCGACCGATCGATCGATAATGCTTCCCTGTTTACTACCTGTTTCACTGTCTACACCATTATTTGACGCCCACTCCATTTCCCTATGCACAGTTACCAAATTACTACTTTGAATATTAGTTAATTCATTACATGGTGGCGTTAACACACTGCTTTCGTCTTCACTGTCATTTCTCAGTTTACTTTGGAGCCTAGTGTTACGTTTTTCACACGCCATTATTGTCACAATATTTCACATGACAACTCAGAAAAACACAATTTGAGGAGCAAAAATAGGGGAACACATTAACATAGCACTGAAAATAATATGTAGTTTATTGCAAGCGCAGCTGTGAAATACTTGGTGCAAATCTGCATGCATGCCACAACTGTTTTCTGTACAACAATGAAAGGCTGCAACTACAAAGGAGATTCTCTCTACAATTACGCGCTAGCAATAAAGAAAATCTACACTAATTACACAAACTACAAGAAAAAAATCAGAAGATTCCAGTGAGGTATCCTCGGCTAAGGGTCGACATATGAAACGTCCCCTTTGATAAATTATACATGACTGTGCTTAAACTGACACACAATATTTTTTAGCGCAACGCAATCTGACTTTCCAAAATCCCTACAAAAGAATGGCCCTGACTAACATTAACCTATACCTTTCACAAATCACTTACCTCACAAAAATCTTCGTTACTCAAGCTACAGCAATACAGCGAACGCCACTGCTGCCAGCTAAATAACAGATTCAAACTACGGAAGGCACTAACTACTAGTAGGCATAGTTAGCAAATGAAAGATTTTAATAGAGAACAAACAATGTATTTACCTTAATAGTCATAATATATATAGCAGTTCAGACATCCATTCTGTGCTCAAAAATCCGCCATCTCATTTCCCACATCCACCACTACTGGCGGCTCACCTCCAACTGCGCAACGCTATGTGCTGTTAACATCCAGCTGCCCAACACTACAATGGCTGACAACAATGCAATCTGGCCACAGACTGCACACAGCACACCCAGTGATTTTCATATAGAGCGCTACGTAACGTTGCCAATAAGAAAACATAAACAGCCTACTTACATAAAGAAAACATAAACAGCCTACTTACAAACGTTCAAACTTATTTGTGGCCTTTAGCTATTTGTATTGCACATTGCATATGTTTGTCCTACCTATTTTGCGGTGATGTTTTTATTTTTTTTTATTTTATTGCTATCTTAAGTGGATTTCTTGTTTGGAGGCCTTCAGCCGTGAAAGAGTTGCATTCGGTAAAGGTCCGGCTATGTGCTGCTTTGGTTGTGAAAGTGTTATTAAATTACAATAAATTAAACTTAGAAGGTGAGACTGACCCCTTCCATAATCCTAATTACCTGTTCTGCCCAGCGGGTTCAGTGGGCGTCTCAGTAACATTGCAACGAACTCCTATCTCAACGATAGCCTGATTCATACTATTTGTGGATTCTTCCCCTCAGTTGCAACTCGCTATAAGATTGTTGAGACTCCTGCCAACGCAATGTTCTTACCAGTGACAGCTCAGACCCTCGATTATTTGGAGCTGTGTATTGTGGATCAGAATAATCAACTTGTTGACTTTCGTAGGGAGGAAATCATTGTACGATTACATCTAAGGCAAGATGGGAGTACAGTATAAAACCAGTGTACATAATCCAACGCATGTTACTTTGCTACCGAACCGCAAAATGATAACATGTGTGAACTATGAGTTTCTTAAATCAGTTGGCATTAAACCTTGCAATGGCGTCTTCACTCAATATAACCAGTACAGTAGAGTATCATGAGAGAATTATACATCAGAAATACTTCTCGCTTAAACCTTACACTTCAACCACATTTAACAAAAACGATGAAAGTAGGATCGTCATCAAGCACCAAGACACACTGACGCTTCCATGTAAGAGTTTCATATATCTAGAGGGGTCATTGAAGAAAACCGATGGCAGCAATACAGTGGGATCCAAGCTTACATGTAACGCTTTGGCATTCCTGTTCCAAGAGATATGCTATGAACTCAATGGGTCTGAGATCGACCATACACACAATGTTGGCATAATATGAGGTGCATTCAAGTTCTAAGGCCTCCGATTTTTTTTCTCCGGACTGGAAAGAGATAGAAACATGTGCATTGTTTCAAAATGAGGCCGCGTTCATTGTCAATACATCCCAGAGATGGCAGCACTGTACGGCAGATGGAATTTTACCGCCGGCGGCGAGAATGAGAACTGTTTTAAATACTTAAAATGGCGACGTTTTCCTTACTTGAACAGCGTGCAATCATTCGTTTTCTGAATTTGCGTAGTGTGAAACCAATCGAAATTCATAGACGGTTGAAGGAGACATGTGGTGATGGAGTTATGGATGTGTCGAAAGTGCGTTCGTGGGTGCAACAGTTTAATGAAGGCAGAACATCGTGTGACAACAAACTGAAACAACCTCAGGCTCACACAAGCCGGTCTGACAACATGATCGAGAAAGTGGAGAGAATTGTTTTGGGGGATCGCCGAATGACTGTTGAACAGATCACAGATCGCCTCCAGAGTTAGCATTTCTGTGGGTTCTGTGCACACAATCCTGCATGACGACCTGAAAATGCGAAAAGTGTCATCCAGGTGGGTGCCACGAATGCTGACGGACGACCACATGGCTGCCCATGTGGCATGTTGCCAAGCAATGTTGATGCGCAATGACAGCATGAATTGGACTTTCTTTTCGTCGGTTGTGACAATGGATTAGACGTGGATGCCATTTTTCAATGCAGAAACAAAGCGCCAGTCAGCTCAATGGAAGCACACAGATTCACCACCACCAAAAAAATTTCGGGTAACCGCCAGTGCTGAAAAAATGATGGCGTAATGTTCTGGGACAGCGAGGGCGTAATCCTTACCCATTGCGTTCCAAAGGGCACTACGGTAACAGGTGCATCCTACGAAAATGTTTTGAAGAACAAATTCCTTCCTGCACTGCAAAAAAACGTCCAGGAAGGGTTGCGTGTGTGCTGTTTCACTAAGACAACGCACCCGCACATCGAGCTAACTTTACGCAACAGTTTCTTCGTGATAACAACTTTGAAGTGATTCCTCATGCTCCCTACTCACCTGACCAGGCTCCTAGTGACTTTTGGCTTTTTCCAACAATGAAAGACACTCTCCGTGGCCGCACATTCACCAGCCGTGCTGCTATTGCCTCAGCGATTTTCCAGTGGTCAAAACAGACTCCTAAAGAAGCCTTCACCGCTGCCATGGAATCATGGCGTCAGCGTTGTGAAAAATGTGTACGTCTGCAGGGCGATTACGTCGAGAAGTAACGCCAGTTTCATCGATTTCGGGTGAGTAGTTAACTAGAAAAAAATCGGAGGCCTTAGAACTTGAATGCACCTCGTATCAACACTTAAAATCTCTGCTTCATCCACAGATTTGCATAGTTTAGAAAATGCGTGATGGTTCATAGACGATCCAGAGGGTAGTACTGTTGAGAGTACAAGCGATTTACTGTGTGCATACCTCGAAAAATGCTTGTGGGGTACTTCGAGGACATGAGGCATAATATTATGAAAGCTAAACAGGAACTCATTCTGATGCAGAGTGCAATGCATAACAACTCATACATTCAAGGAGCTCAAGAGGAGAATATGGTCACACACAGCTAGATAATATGGAAAATGCCCTCATCAGTGTAGCAGACAAGGAGTGTTTGATGCTTTTAAAAGTCTTAAATTCCTGAACATTTCTGTCATTGACATTTCGTTCATGGGAGGTTTTCGAGTACCCAGTATTACCGACTGCGAGCAGACAAACATTGGCTATTAAAACATCCTCGTAGCTAGAGACACATAGATTCGTCATACTTGTGTTTCAAACTGATAGCAAATGATTCCACCATGTTCGGCAACTGCAAGTTAACTAATGTCAAAGTCCAGCTGAATTCAGAATTCCACCCAAATCACGTCACCTGCAATGGAATGAAAATGTATACAGTCTAGTATATGACATGTATGCACGGTCTCGTGCTTCTCACTATGAAAGCGCTGAAGAAGAGGGTGGATGGTATCTACTTAGTCCACGCAAGTTCAAGGAGCTTTCACCGATCATCGTAACACACTTCTCGAAACAGAATGAGATAATTAAGTCTGTACCTATAGATGTGCGAATTGAATTTGAATCTTCGACAAATTTCCCAGAAAATACTGCTGCGTATGCTCTGGTTGTACATTTTTGTGTGATCAACTACTGCCCGCTCACTGGTGCTGTGCAACAAGCTGTATAAATGAACAGGAGCTGCACCATACGTAGATAATTTCACAGTGGTATGTCAAGATGTGAACATTATTGCAGATGCTCAGGGTTTCTATGATGGTGAGGGTAGACAGTTCATATTTAAAGATGTTGCAGTTGTAGTGTACACGAAAGATGCAGGAATAATAGAGACATTGCATCACCTAGGTCTTTCAAGTACACGTTTCTACCATGGAATTCACTGGAATGATCCTAGTATATCCTATAAAGA
The DNA here is from genome assembly GCF_023864275.1 of Schistocerca cancellata. NCBI lineage: Eukaryota > Metazoa > Arthropoda > Insecta > Orthoptera > Acrididae > Schistocerca > Schistocerca cancellata. Next base: position 279,408,316 of record NC_064628.1, read on the forward strand.
TATGGTGAAGTCGTGTCAAATATTTGACCACACGGATGCTATCATCTATGTGAAAGCAAAGGAGAAGATCTCATGGATGCGTCGAATCTTTAAGTTTGCTGCTATTCAAGACCTGAAGTTCTACGGGTGTCCTTCTCTCCTTCAACTCAATAAGAAGAAGAATATGTGTGACAATAGTATTGATGTGTTACAAACATGTAAAATTACTTCTAAGTTGGATGAGAAATAAAAGAATTTTTACCTCACAACCTCTGATTTCTTTTTTCAACCCTGTTCCAGCTTTCACAGTGTACAGTTTTAACCACATGTGATGTCTACGGTTTTCTTTATGTATAGGAGATATGATTTTAGACATGTCTTGTATACAGGGTGTTACAAAAAGGTACGGCCAAACTTTCAGGAAACATTCCTCACACACAAAGAAAGAAAATATGTTATGTGGACATGTGTCCGGAAACGCTTACTTTCCATGTTAGAGCTCATTTTATTACTTCTCTTCAAATCACATTATTCATGGAATGGAAACACACAGCAACAGAACGTACCAGGGTGACTTCAAACACTTTCTTACAGGAAATATTCAAAATGTCCTCCGTTAACGAGGATACATGCATCCACCCTCCGTCGCATGGAATCCCTCATGCGCTGATGCAGCCCTGGAGAATGGCGTATTGTATCACAGCCGTCCACAATACGAGCACGAAGAGTCTCTACATTTCGTACCGGGGTTGCGAAGACAAGAGCTTTCAAATGCCCCCATAAATGAAAGTCAAGAGGGTTGAGGTCAGGAGAGTGTGGAGGCCATGGAATTGGTCCGCCTCTACCAATCCATCGGTCACCGAATCTGTTGTTGAGAAGCGTACGAACATTTCGACTGATATGTCCAGGAGTTCCATCGTACATGAACCACATGTTGTGTCGTACTTGTAAAGGCACATGTTCTAGCAGCACAGGTAGAGTATCCCGTATGAAATCATGGTAACGTGCTCCATTGAGCGTAGGTGGGCGAAACTAAAATGAGCTGTAACATGGAAATTAAGCGTTTCCGGACACATGAAAACATAACATATTTTCTTTATTTGTGTGTGAGGAATGTTTCCTGAAAGTTTGGCCGTACCTTTTTGTAACACCCTGTATATGTTTGGAAGCAGATATGGCTACATGCCTCCTGCTCCTATACACCATTTCGTGCTGCACAATAGGGTAATTCCATTTTAGTCCTACTGGGGTGGGTGCTCATCCTTGGCTGGCTGGCCTCTTTCTAATTGACACATGCTTATGCGGCTGCGATAATGGGCTCGGTTCATGACGGTAATTTCCTCCGTCGGTGGTGCACTGTGGCACGGTGAATGCGTGAGTAGTATTTGACGACTTTGCAGGGTTTGTTAAACCCTGTCAGTGCAGTATGGTGATCTGTACAAAATAGTTTTTTGCCACTGAAAGTCTCGTCTGCAGAAAAAAAAGGTGAACAGTGCTTTCATACTGGCAGCAGCAGCAGTTTGACGGGTAAATTCAGTGACAGACGAGCTGTTCCATTAGGATCGCGAGGAAGAATGCAATTGGTGCTATTCTGCTTATTTTCGTAAACAGGTCCTGTCAGGACAAGAATTTCCATGCAGGCAAGCCGAGACATCACAAAAGTTCCTACAAAAACGTCCATTAACTACAGTATTTCTACGACACTTTACAATTTCTGAGAGGTCGACTTGGCTGTTATTTAAATAGCCATGTGACGTCAGTACAACAATGAGAATCTTTTAGATGGTGAGTCACTATGCTAATACTTCGTGGCGATGTGTGTGCTCACATGTCCCGTTAGGATTGCTAGGGAGAATGCACCCTGAGCTATTTTGGGAAGCATTGGAAACTATTTCTATAGTATTGGACCAGCAGCTCTGTTTCATCCCGCCAGCAACGTTGTCTAGGTGAACACGTATTTCAACAGGTATTTCCCAGGCATCATGTATAAAAAGGGATGCTGCCGCCTCATCCTTGCGGGACCCAAACTGACACCTGCACATGGTTGGCAGCTGATGGCCGCGACGTCACTTTGTGGGGGCTACTGGTGCATCCCAACTCCTCGGAGCGTGTGCAGTGGCGTTCTGTATCGTCCAGTACAAAGGGGAGTGGAGGGCGTTGTGTGCTTCGCTATTGAAAGATTTGGCAGTGTAATTACGTATTATAGGTGTTTCATGATGCTGTTCCTTGTGCAGTCGGAATAAAAAAAGAAAAGAAATCGATGTAATTACTTCTTACAAGACCTACATCTTTCAAGACAGCAGAGAATGATGAGCAACAGAAACGCAACTCTCTCAAACTGAATTTTTATAAATAAACAATATGTCCTTGAATTTCCTATCATGAAATCCTTCCTTTCCACCACAAAGCAGGCAATTTTCAGGAGGGAGGGTGCGATTGGAGGGGGTTTATCACAGGGGGAGAGGTTACTTAATTGATCAATTTAATTAAATAATCAATCAAACCACGTAGAGCGAGAGGGGCTATTCCAATAACTCAGACCTGAAAGTGTACCTGCAGCAGCAATGGGGGAGGTTACCTGAAGAGTGGGAGGGGTGGTGGGAGTAGGAGGAGGCGGAGAGGGCGGGGGAACAATAGGTGAAGTACCTGTGAATCAAAGGAGGTTTGCCTGTGAGTGCATACCTGCCCCTGATGTAGGCAACCCACACTGACAAAATGGGCCAGAACGACCTTTGTTCTACTACTGACCAAACAGTTTGAACAGTTTGGTACTTGAGGGGTCAGCTGTTCCAAATACCGTTGGAAAAACAACAAACATGGTTTGAGATTCTTCATCTAGTGGTATTTGAAGGCATCCATTACACAAATGAATTTTTTTAATAATAGTGACCAGCGCCTGACCTGTCCACTAGATCCCCTGGGCGTGGCAATGGATAGGTATCAGTCAGTCTGTGGTTGACTGTAGATAAAGTCAACACAGAGGCGAATGTGACCTGAACGTTTGGGGAGCAGAACTAGTGGACAGCTGACTGCCTTGTATGGGCGCAATAGCTCCATTATCTTGCAATTCTTTAAGTTCAGCAACCACATTATCCCGTATTGCAATGGGAACATTTCTGGCCCTGCAAAATTTCAGCTGAGCATTGTCTTTCATAGTAATATGTGCAACAAAATTGTTAGCCTCGCATAACCTTCAGAAAAGTGTTCAGGGAATTCTTTCAGATTATAGCACAGTGAAAGTCACAGTTCGCGAATGCGAGCTATACATGGTAGGCAAAATACATTTTCTGAGAACAGGAATGTGTTGTCCATTATAAGCCGTCATGTGCGTGCTAGATATAAACAGGCGTGGGGAGCCTAACAGTTCATGTACGTTGCGATTGAGCAATGTAACAGAGGCACCAGTGTCCAACTAAAGGCGGCCGGAGAGGCCAAGCGGTTCTACGCGCTACAGTCTGGAACCGCGTGACCGCTACGGTCGCAGGTTCGAATCCTGCCTCGGGCATGGATGTGTGTGATGTCCTTAGGTTAGTTAGGTTTAAGTAGTTCTAAGTTCTAGGGGACTGATGACCTCAGATGTTAAGTCCCATAGTGCTCAGAGCCATTTGAACCAATCCAACTAAAATTTCACGTTTTCCACAAAGAAGCAGATGAGTAAAAATTTTGTTTGCTTGCTAGTTTTCCTAATGCCAGCAGCAGCCTTTGAACACTCTGCTTTCATTACATGGGCGTTGTGACTAGGTTTTTGTGAGTGGGCAGAATTATTATGTTTGTTCCGTTGCAAACATACGGATTGTACATGACCTTTCTTGTCACAAGCATAACACTGTGCTTGTCTGCACGGGCAATCTTGGCGTTTGTGCTGTGAACAACGTCGAGGGCATTACTTAATTCTGTTTGCCTTTTTAGAGAACTGTTTACGGAGCATAGCGCGTGCGGTCTGTTGCTGCCTACTGGGCCGGTCATAAGCAAGTGACTACACAACTCCACAAATTGGTGGCTGCTCAAATTTATTGTGCCAACACGGCACCTGAACCACCCTGATAGAGAATCTGCACTACGTGCTGAAATGATAGATCTGACTGTATCAAACAAAATCTGTTCTCTAGGCCTGACATCAGTTACATTGTACAAGATTGCATCATGTAACATAACATCTGAATATAAAACGCCACAAGCACATTTGAATTTGCATTTCCTCGTCATACCCTGCAAGTTTGTTCTGACATTTTCTTGCAGTGAAAAAATTGGTACCTAGCTGCCACCGAATTCACTTGTTAGTCACGATAGTTAGTTAGAGAATCTACAACCTGATAATAGGAAAATTCACTCGGAGTGGCGTTGGGGAGCAATTTCTGAATGAAACGATAAACTTCACTTCTTACCGTAGCAAAAAACAATGTAGTTTCATAGTACCTGATACACTGTGAACAATGATGTGGGTCCAGACTGTTGCTACCACTCGAACCATTCCTCTTCTTTTTCGTTAAACTGGCGAAAAGGTGGAACGGCACTCGGAACTGCAAGTATTGCCTGTTGTTCTGTTTGGAGCGCAGAGTTTGCCAGTAACTGCTGTGCCGTGTTGAGCAATGACGCAAACTGTTGCGTCTGAATCTGAAACATCTATGTCAGCTGGGTTGCATCTATCGTTTGCAGCTGAGGCGAGTGAGCAGGGGGTGGGAGAGGTGGGTTGCTCATTGATTGTGGAATAGGCAAATGCAATAAACAGACAATGCAAACAAGGAAACTAAGCAGACAAGCGAAGAAAATTTCTGTAGCGTCCTCGTGAAAACCCTGAATAGCAAAGGCAGTGTTAAAACATGTAAACACACCCTTGCAAAGAAAAGAAAAAAATCGTTCAAATGGCTCTGAGCATTATGGGACTTAACATCGGAGGTGATCAGTCCCCTAGAACTTAGAACTACTTAAACCGAACTAACCTAAGAACATCACACACATCCATGCCCGAGGCAGGATTCGAACCTGCGACCGCAGCGGTCGCGCGGTTCCAGACTGAAGTGCTAGAACCGCTCGGCCACACCGGCCGGCGAAAGAAAAGACAAGGTAGGATGAAGGCACCAGCAAAACACTAAAGCCCACGACAAAAAAAAAAAAGAAAAAAATAACTGTGACAGCCAAGCTCTAGGTTGTCGCATTGGTGTTTGTTCACGTACTCGTCGCCATATATGTCGTATCTAGGAATCCTGCATACTTGGTTCGATAGACAAACAATCTAACGAGTCGTGTTAATGAGTCTTATTACAAAAAAGAAAGATTCAGTACTTAACTCCGCAATTACAAAGATGTGTAGCAGACAAAGGGCGACGTACGAAGTAAGCAATCTTCTTCAGTACAAACAATTCCAAGTCTGTGATAGACAGTACAAGCGAAGTGAATACAGTTGACGCTGCTTTGAACACGCTAAGCTTGAAGCTGCTATTCAACTGGGCCGTCACCAATCAGTCGCGGCGATTATGTCCTCTTCACATAGGGGCCGCTGCTGTCGCGTTGTCGTCCTGGAAAGAGGTCGGTCAGCACGCGATTGGCTGACGTCTTCTTGCAGCCATGTCTTCTCTGTCGTTCCCGACTGGCGTGCCGACGCTTGAGCTTACGCTGTAACAAGTCCGAAGACTTATGACCAAAAAAACGGGGATGGAAAACCGCTCAGGTGTTATAAAAATGCTTTGGGAGCTGAAACGGTAAATCCTGGAGGGAAGGCGACATTCTTTTCGAAGAACACTACTGAAAAAATTTAGAGGACCGGCATCTGAAGATGACTGCAGAATGATTCTGCTGTCCGTAACATACATTGCGCTGAAGGACCGCGAAGATAAGACACGAGAAATTAGAGCACATACGGAGCCATATAGACATTCTATCCTACCTCGTTCTATTTACGATTGCAACAGGAAGGGAAATGACTAGTAATTGGGCAGTGTACCCTCCGCCACATGCTGTCCGGTGGATTGTGAAGTACTGATGTAGATGTAGGTACAGAAATAAATTTCAAAACACAGCAAGATCGTCGTAAAAGTACATGATCATTCCAGAGTGAATCCATAAAGAGATAAAATCGTAATACATCCAGTATTCGAACACTGTATCAGATGGTGAAGCCTCGAGTGATAACGGTCAACGAGCAGTGTGTGGCGCGTATTTAAACACAGAGGTCTGGTATGGAGTCCACGCAATATTTAGGGGGGATGCGCCGTCAGCCTCGAGTGATAACGATCAAGGGGCAGTATGTGGCGCATATTTAAACATAGAGAGCCGGCCGAAGTGGCCGTGCGCTTCTAGGCGTTGCAGTCTGGAACCGCGAGACCGCTACGGTCGCAGGTTCGAATCCTGCCTCGGGCATGAATGTGAGTGCTGTCCTTAGGTTGATTAGGTTTAAGTAGTTCTAAGTTCTAGGGGACTAATGACCTCAGAAATTGAGTCCCATAGTGCTCAGAGCCATTTGAACCATTTTTTAAACACAGAGGTCTGGTATGGAGTCCACGCAATATTTAGGGCGGATGCGCCGTCCATAAGCATCTAGGTCGTGCGCAGAAGATTCAATAAATTATGAGCACTACTCCCATGTAGTATTGCAGAAAGACTGCGTCTGAAGACAGGGGTGAATTGCTAAGCACGAAGAGACTGGTGGGTGTTTGCTCGGAAGTAACCGTATCCACGATTCTGCAAATCAGTGTTTTGAAGTTCTGACACCAGTTGGAATAGAGCAATGGTCAGATGCTCGATATCGCTGCGATGACAGAACGACTAAAACACAGATCCTGTAAACAGAGGGCCGTTGTGAGAGACGATGCTGGTGGGCTCACCCAATGTGGCAAAGACAGAAGACAAGGCATGAACAATAGCCGATGTTGTTGTAGTAGCCTGAAGCAGTCAGGCGAAATCGACACAGACTCTTTGCAAAGGATGCTAAGGGCAGCGTCAGGGGTTAAAACGCTGCTCTGGATCGTGACAGCGGACGTGGCTGTTCCGGACTATATGTTCAGCGGCGGCGTCGATGCGCAGCCAACAAATGTCATGCATCGCTGATGACTTCATCCTGCGCATACCGCACTGTGCGATATTCCGAAGCTCAAGAATACAGGGGAAGGTGCACAGCCGAAATTCAATTGTCATTCGAATGGTTCAAATGGCTCTGAGCACTATGGGACTCAACATCTGTGGTCATCAGTCCCCTAGAACTTAGAACTACTTAAACCTAACTAACCTAAGGACATCACACACATCCATGCCCGAGGCAGGATTCGAACCTGCGACCGTAGCGGTCACGCGGTTCCAGACTGAAGCGCCTAGAACCGTACGGCCACACCGGCCGGCCGGCATTCGAATGGTCTGTAGCCAAGAGCAGGACAGCCTTTGTTACGTAGAGAAGGCGCCGCAAAGTAAACAATGTTCTGAATACCCAGTTTGTGTTCATTAGACAATACTCCCGGCTTCCCTGTTATCCAGCCGACAAGACCTTGTGAAGCAGCCGATAACTGTTGGCTTCCGCCGCTACTTCGGGCGCCGAAATCGGAACTTCGACGAAGATGTGTCACTGCTTGACGTGCAATGCAAAACACACCTCTTCCTGCCCACCATAGCCTACGTCCGGCCGCACGGGAGGCGTAAAATATTATCCTCATTGGCTTTCTGTGTGTTTGGCGTGTAATGGATATCACATATACAAACATAAAAAAAAACGTTTTGCATCATCCCAGTTCCCAGAACCCCTGAAGACAGACGTTGACTGTGGATATTGTATCACAGACACAGTCCCTTTCACTGTTCAGAGATGTCACTAAACCCGCTCAAAGATGTAAACAATCATGCATGAGCAGAGCCTATTAGTCGGAGGGGGTCCGACAGCCGATCATTTTCAGTCATTCCATCAGGAAGGAGGTACACGGCTCATGTTGTCTGTAGTTCAATGATGCCTAGACGGTCAATACCGCTGTTCGATCGCGTCCACATTGTTACTTTGTGCCAGAAAGAGCTCTCAACAAGAGAAGTGTCCAGGCCTCACGGAGCGAACCAAAGCGATGTTGTGCGGACGTGGAGGAGATACAGAGAGACAGGAATTGTCGATAACGTGCCTCGCTCACACCGCCCAAGGGCTACTACTGCAGTGGATGACCGCTGCCAACGAATTATGGCTCGGAGGAACCCTGACAGCAACACCACCGTGTTGAATGATGCTTTTCGTGCAGCCACAGGACGTAGTGTTACGACTCAAACTTCGCGCAATAGGCTGCATGATGCGCAACTTCACTCCCGACTTCCCTGGCGAGTATATCTTTGCAACAAAAACATGATGCAGCGCGGTACAGATGGGCCCAAAAACATGCCGAGTGAACCGCTCAGGATTGGCATCACGTTCTCTTTACCGATGATTGTCGCATATGCCTTCAACCAGACAATCGTCGGAGACGTGTTTGGAGGCAACCCGGTCAGGCTGAACGCCTTCGACACACTGTTCAGCGAGTGCAGCAACGTGGAGGTTCCGTGATGTTTTGGGGTGGCATTGTGTGGGGACGATTTACGCCGCTGGTGGTCACGGAAGGCGTCGTAACGGCTGTACGGTACGTGAAAGCCATCCTCCGACCGATAGTGCAACCATATCGGCAGCATACTGGCGAGGCATTCGTCTTCATGGACGACAATTCGCGCCCCCATCGTGCACATCTTGTGAATGACTTCTTTCATGATAACGACATCGCTCGACTAGAGTGGCCAGTATGTTCTTCAGACATGAACCCTATCAAACAAGCCTGGGATAGATTGAAAAGGTCTGTTTGTGGACGAGTGTGACCCACCAGCCACTCTGAGGGATATACACCGAATCGCCGTTGAGGAGTGGGACAATCTGGACCAACAGTGCCTTGATGAACTTGTGGATAGTATGCCACGACGAATACAGGCGTGTATCAATGCAAGAGGACGTGTTACTGGATATTAGAGGTACCGATGTGTACAACAACTTCTGAAGGGGTCGCTGCATGGTGGTACAACAAGCAATGTGTGGTTTCCATGAGCAATAAAAAGGGCGGAAATGATGTTTATGTTGATCTCTATTCCAATTTTCTGTACAGGTTCCGGAACTCTCGGAAGCGAGAACTTTTTTGATGTGTATATAATTACTTAAAAACAGAGTCCATCGCAGCAACCGCTGTGTCGTCTTATCTCAGAGCTTGGAATGTGGTCTGAACAATGGTAACAGTAGCTTATGCTCTATGATAAAATGAATTTTTGTCCCACATAGAAAAATGTGAAAATTGTTTACGCCGTAATTAAATGGCAACACCTTCATCTCTGTTTGCGAGTAATTGCGTTCCACTGCGTTTAATATTTCGGAGGCAAACGCAAGCTTCTGTTTCCAAGCGTCAGCATGCTCGTGAGACAGAATGGCATGATGCGTTAGTCTGACGCGTCAGTCACCAGAAAAAGATTTTTCCGTGAGTAAATATAGCCAAACAGTAATATTTTCGTAGACACTTCTTTGATTTCAGAAACGCTCTGTGGCAGGCTTCCAACCAGGCTAATGTGACTCTTAGTTTACGTAGCTGTTTATGCAGGTGTGAAAGTGGGCAGCCTGCGAAAAGAACTTAACGTTAAAATTGACATTACTGAGGAGCAACTGCAACTATTTCAGGTGCCTCGGAACAGGCAGCTTGTCCATAGCGTCTAGGGGATATTACGTGGACGTCAAACTCTGTTTGCTCAAGGTATGATTTACGTACCTAACGACAGGCTAAAAAAGCGACACTTGTGGAGCCGACAACGCAATATGTTCAAACATCTCCTGCAATTGATCTCAACGCTGCTCCCTCGTAGCACCTCTTACAGTCATATCATCCAAATAGTTTGCTCAGTTTAAAAGTAACTTAACTATTCGACATACTTCTGAAAAATTGTAGAACTTTATCTATTGTTTCTAAAAATTCCAAATGGCGTATTAACGACTGCGATCCTTTCTGTTCCCTCGTCGTCAGGCAGCTGCAAATAGCCGTTAGTTAGATCTGTTTTTGAAAAGGAGTCCCCCTCTCACTCCCCACTCCCCCCACCCCCACCCCCACCTCCACCAGTCAACTTGGTTAGCAATTCCTCTGGACTGGGAATCGGATACAGATCTGCGTGTGTGTGGTCATTTATAAAGGGCGGAAAAAAATTATCTGTTTGAAGGTCGTACAGACCAGAGTCTGCACGCCACTCAGGCAAAATCTTCATGAGCATTGAGGCAATCAACCCATCGACGCGCCAGGTTGAAGGCACCAGTTTGTAAAACGCCGCGTCCTGCTGCACGAAGAAGTCCGCAACTACCTGCTGCACATCCACGTCCGAGTCGAATCGTCGACCCTTCAGGGTATTTAAGGTACCGAAGGCCATACTAGCATGGAGAGATCAGAGCTATAGCACGGATGTTCGAGTGTCTACCAGCTGAGTTAGCGTAACTTCTACGTTACTACGTCTGCGATTGCGGACGAACGTTAACATGAAATAGCAGCACCCACAATACTGGTTTTCGACAGACAAGACGTCCATTGATCGTGACCGGGCCAAACATCTCACGATATAAGCGTCAAACGATAAACCTACAATGAACGAAACTTGTCTAGCTTAGAGGGGGAAACCAGATGGCCCTACGGTTGGCCCGCTAGAAGGCGCTGCCGTAGGTCAAACGGATATCGATCAACTGCATTTTTTTTAAAATAGGAACCCTCATTTTTTTATTACTTATTCGTGTCGTACGCAAAGAAATATGAATGTTTTAGTTAGGCCATTTTAGTTAGACCACTTACTTCGTTTTGTAATAAATGGCGTTGTAATAGTCACAAACATATGACTCACAATTTTAGACGAACAGTTGGTAACAGGTAGGTTTTTTAAATTAAAGTACAGAACGTAGGTACGTTTGAACATCTTACTTCGGTTGTTCCAATGTGATACATTTACCTTTGTGAACTTATTTCTGAGAACGCATGCTGTTACAGAGTGATTACCTGTAAATACCACATTCTACATCTACATCTACATCTACATCCATACTCCGCAAGCCACCTGACGGTGTGTGGCGGAGGGTACCCTGAGTACCTCTATCGGTTCTCCCTTCTATTCCAGTCTCGTATTGTTCGTGGAAAGAAGGATTGTCGGTATGCTTCTGTGTGGGCTCTAATCTCTCTGATTTTATCCTCATGGTCTCTTCGCGAGAGATACGTAGGAGGGAGCAATATACTGCTTGACTCTTCGGTGAAGGTATGTTCTCGAAACTTTAACAAAAGCCCGTACCGAGCTACTGAGCGTCTCTCCTGCAGAGTCTTCCATTGGAGTTTATCTATCATCTCCGTAACGCTTTCGCGATTACTAAATGATCCTGTAACGAAGCGCGCTGCTCTCCGTTGGATCTTCTCTGTCTCTTCTATCAACCCTATCTGGTACGGATCCCACACTGCTGAGCAGTATTCAAGCAGTGGGCGAACAAGCGTACTGTAACCTACTTCCTTTGTTTTAGGATTGCATTTCCTTAGGATTCTTCCAATGAATGTCAGTCTGGCATCTGCTTTACCGACGATCAACTTTATATGATCATTCCATTTTAAATCACTCCTAATGCAATATATGCTCAAAATGATGTCCGTCAACCTCAATGCAATTGGCAATACGTGTATCGACATTCCTCTCAACAGCGAGTAGTTCGTCTTCCGTAAAGTTCGCACATACATTGACAATGCGCTGACGCATGTTGTCAGACGTTGTCGGTGGATCACGATAGCAAATATCTTTCAACTTTCCCCAGAGAAAGAAATACGGGGACGTCAGATCCGGTGAACGTGCGGACCATGGTATGGTGCTTCGACGACCAAGCCACCTGTCATGAAATATGCTATTCAATACCGATTCAACCGCACTCGAGCTATGTGCCGGACATCTATCATGTTGGAAGTACATCGTCATTCCGTCATGCAGTGAAACATCTTGTAGTAACATCGGTAGAACATTACGTAGGAAATCAGCATACATTGCACCATTTAGATTGCCATCGATAAAATGGGGGCCAATTATCCTTCCTTCCACAACGCCGCACCATACATTAACACGCCAAGGTCGCTGATGTTTGTAATGGTCGCCTGGTCGTAGATACTGCTAATTGCTATAATTGCACTATTTCAATCCCATTTACGGAGCTTGTTAGCACTTGATGTTAGGTTGGCGCCATTAAAATGCATTGTGTTGTAGTAATCGCTGCTACTTGCTGGATCGCTGCTGTCCCTCGATGCTGATGCTGGCTCTACATCTGGTTCTCTAGGGTTAAAAACATGAGGTCCTGTGTTTTTTATGTGCTTTTGATGATAAAGAACGAGCGAAACCAACAAATATGTAAACTTCAAATATTTATTACTCTGGTGGCCATCTTAATTCCACTGTCCACCAAAGACCATGACACAACACAAAGTAGTACTTTCTTTACATGTTCTTTGCATTGTTTATCCACCTCAAACAATAACACACAAACACACTTTACCAAAGTGACATTCCGACTGCCTCTCGACCGTTCTTGCTGCTTGTATTTATAACATTGTCAAAGAACTACTAAAAAGCGATATAGTTTACAAGAACACAAAGTAGTACTTTCTTTACATGTTCTTTGCATTGTTTATCCACCTCAAACAATAACACACAAACACACTTTACCAAAGTGACATTCCGACTGCCTCTCGACCGTTCTTGCTGCTTGTATTTATAACATTGTCAAAGAACTACTAAAAAGCGATATACGTAGTTTACAAGTCACATGTACATCTGTTATCATAATTTGTGCAGAAAAGTTATTAATTTGCATCGAGTGACATAATTTAACATGTTATTAAAATGACAGACAGATTTGTTGACTTGACAGAATAATTCTTTGTTACAAAAAGGCCGTTTTTTAGAAGTTTGTCAATTGACTTCTCTAATTTGCATAAATAAGTAAATAACATGAATTATTAAGAATTACATAGGTTTTCGTCTAAAATAGGATTGATTTCGTGAATACTGAGTGAAAACGCTCCTAGTGAACAAATAGGTTTTACTGGGTGATTTTTATTTAAGGAGATCCAAAATACCTAAGTTGGCCACTATTTTTCGTACTTCATATTAATTATTTAAGATGAACTTAGTGTTTTTACATGATGACATTTGCTGTATCAGTGATCAAGTGATATAAACTTTTGTGTGGGTCAGTTACTCAGTATAATTTAATGGGTTGACTGTTTATGCAGACATGTTATGCAATCATTGTTAACATACACAATAACTTTTCTATAATCATAAATACTCGTTAAACTGGTTGAATATGGAGGGTATCGCATACTTCGGTACAGTAAAGCCTTTAATATGTTCCGTTACAATACCCCCCTCAGGTAATATCATTTACAGAACTTTAATGATATTACCCGACTAGGACAAATGTGTCAAATGGTTAAAATTTGGAAAAGTACTACTTTAATAATTTTTTTGTTTTGTTTTACTATGCATAATGTGTATGTATACAAGGACCGTTACACTGTTTCAAAATGACTTTTTCCTGCAAATATTTTAGTTGTGTTGTTTCAAATGCACTTTGTGTTATGTCATTCAGTATGACAGCATAATAAAAATATTTAGTAATATATGAAAGTAAAAAAAATGTTAATCTTTGCTCCCAGTGAGCCACATGGAAAATGATCAAAAACAGACACAAATATATCACATGCGATTTTAAGATATACAAAAAATATATGTAAATTATTTCAAAGTCAGTTCTCATTGAGTCACAGATTAATCAAGATAATCGAAGGAGCATAAATATATTACACAGATGGACAGGTCATATGTCCATAGGAAAATATTGCAATTGTCTGCTCTTTTTGAGCCATATAAAAGAAATGAAAACAAAGAACATAATTATAAGTATGGACATGATATATAAACACAAACACTAGAGAAGTCACATGTATGAATATAATATGCATTTGCAAAAAAGGAAGAGTTTTTTAAATATTGTCTCCCATTGAGACACAGTCAAGATAGTACAAGAACATATTAATACTAAAATTGGACACTTAAATTGGTCACAACATAACACAAACATCAAACTTGGTGAACATCTGATTAGCTGTAGAAAATTGTACACAAATGTTATGCCTAAGAACACAATAGTCACAAAATGATGGGTCTTGCCTAACAATTTTTACATTGTCTTTTATTTGGTGCAAGTATGTCCCATATTCAACAATACAAAATGAAAGTAATAAATGTTTGTCACCTCTTTGGGTGCATGGTTAAACTTGCCCCTTGCAAGTAAAGAAGATGTCTCAAAATTTAATATTCAATAGTGACAATAAAAATATAAAAACATTCTCTCAGAGATCTGGAACTTTTCCAGGGTCTGTAGGATGAGTGGTAGTTGCTATTTGACACACCCAGTAAAAATCTTTGCTGATAACATGCTTTATGGAAAATGGGTAAGTAACTGTATTCAAACAGGGAAAAGTGCTTAATCATGTTTATATGGTTTCAATTCAGTGATGTTTCTTAATCCAAATAACCTTCTTGATCTGGGAAAGATAAGTCTATACGCATTAGGATGTGGGCTTTCTTTTATTTCAAATGGACTAATGTCAATGTTTACTTTAACATATGGACAACCTAGCTCAACATCTTTGTCTATTTCAGTATTTTCAAACAATAGATCATTTTCAATTTCTTTAGTTCCTACGTCTAATGTCTCTTTCCTACACTTAGACACATCCCTCTCTGTTTGCAAAGCCTTGACATTTAAACATAAACCTTTGTTTTCATCTGTTCCTTTTAACACTGTGTTGTCACTTAACAAACTACTGTTTTCACCCCCTTTTTTATAAAGTCCACTACGGATTCTTGTCCACCATGTAGGATACAAGGTTGCACTTACCTTTGCTAATTCTTTCCAAAAGACATCTTTGTTTATACAGTTTCCGTAGTTGTTCCACAAAACTTCTAAAAACTTTTCCCCTTTTTCTTGAAAACACACATTTACATTCCATCCCTTTATATTTTCTTTAATATTATTATTATTACCATTCTCATAGATTAGTGTTTCATAGTTCCCAATAGGCAATAGCTTGTCCTCAGATATACATTCCCTAGTCTGCATTTCACTTAAATTAACCTCATTATTACCCATGTTTGTCACATCACTTACCTTTACCACATAATCACTTTTCAATTCTACAAATACTTTTATTTCTTCCTCCACACTCTCATCAATAACATCACTTGATTTAGGATCATTATTTAAATGTCCCTCTATTACTTCTTCCTCCTCCTCCACAACAACCCCATCTTCAGTTTCCCCCCTATGTATCTGAATCTCAGCAATTGAGTCTTTGGCTCCATTAAACACTTCGTCATCCCCCTTCTTATCAAATAAACCCCCCAAAATAGATTCTATTTGTGGTGTGTCTGACTTGTTATTAACACCAGTATCTTTTTCAGCCCAACTATGGAACTCTGCAATACCTTCAACTTCTACACTTTCACTAACTACCTGTGCTTGAACACTGTTTTTATTAACTGTATCACTTTTACTCATAGTATCCCAAAACCTTTTATTAAATTCTAATTTATTCATTCTAACGACATCAGTATTTTCATGGTACTTACTCTTTACATTGTATCCTCTCCTTTTCCAGTTTCGGTTATGTGTTGTCCTGTCATAATATTGTCTAGCCCCAAAACTACGGACATCTAGTGGGACTGTCCACCGTTTCCCGGCTGGTTCCCTCGGTCTGTCCGTTTGTAGTTGTCGTTTTGTTCACTAGTTTCAACAAACCCCCTTCTATCTTGTTCTCTTCCCCAATACCTATTTCTATCATTCCTGTTATCTCTCCTCCATCCTCCCTCCTGTGCATTGTTTCTGAAATCATTTTCATATCTCCTATCTCCCCTATTTGGAGCATTATTTCCAGAATTTTCAAAGTCTCTCCTCCCATAATAATCTCCATTTACATTCCTGTTCCACCCCCCATACTGATTGTTGCCAGAGCCAAAACTTTGGTTATTTTCTCTTTCCAAGGCCCTATCTAATCTATCTACAAATTTCAGGAACTCTTCCATTGAATCGTCTGGTCCATGGACCAATTCCCACTGCAGTCTCTCTGGTAACCTTCTTTTTAAAACATCAATTTGTGTCATAATATCAAAAGAGTTATTCAAGTGAGCAAGTTTTTTCAATTGATCTCTGCAAAATTTTTGCATTCCCCCTACTTTCCCTCTATACACTGGTCCATTTAGAAATTCTGACATTAATCTGGCTTGTATGGATTGTGACCAAAATTTGCAAATAAATTTAGCTTCAAACTCTTCAAAAGTATTCCAAGAATCATTATTCTCATTTGCCCAGGATAGGGCCTCCCCTTCTAGAAACCGTTTTACTAACTTAATTTTTATGTTATCTGACATTCCTACAACAAACATATCCTTACATTGGTGAATAAAGTCAATAGGGTGCAGATTTTCACCAGGAAAGCATTTCACTTGGATGTGCCCATACATTGTATTTTGATTGTAAAACATTTGTTTTGACATCAATGCACCTTCCAATTGTGTATATTTAGTGTGTATATTTTCTACTTTTGTATCTACATTAGTGGTATACAGGTTGTATTCTTGTTTAAGGTTTTCTGATGTTTTGTCTATTCTTTGATCTAATCTTTCAACTTCAGTATCTACTCTGTTGTAGATGACAGCAATGCTGTCTGTGTTAGCTTGTATGTTTTCATTTAAACTTTCAACTTCAACTTGAAATTCTTTTCTGAAGTGTATCAACTGTTCTCTAGTGTCCTTAATGAGGGTAGTTTTAATTTCCTCACACTTCTCATTGAGATGAGTATTTAATAGATCAAAATTCAAACTTAACTTATCCAGTCTATCTGTGTTTTCTTTAAGTTTCAAACTTACTTGTTCACTCAATTGTTTAATTTGCGAGCTTATTTGAGTTGCAAACTCTGCTAGCCACTCTGTAAGTTTAATTGTTCACCATCCCCTGGTTCAAATTTTACATTTCCTACGATCTCATCACTCTCAGGTAGAGACATGTTAACTATTAATTTTTTTAAATGACATCAACAACAAAATACCTTGCTTTATGTAGCTATGATGTCGTGATCGGTGTTCTTGTTGGCTTTCTTCACTTATATTCGGTTTTATCGAAGCTGAAGTCTTGATTGATGAATTCCATTGACATAATCCAGATGTTAATCTTCAGAGCGGTGTGATGATAGTTTTTCTTAGTCGAACACACACACTTTATTTATTTATTTATTTTTGACATATTTTCACTGTTGCCACACTGCACAAATAAACTTTTTTGGAATGCTAAGCAAAATTTATCGCTGCACTATTATCATCGATGCACCTAAAGATCCCGGACGAGCCCCCACTTTTGTAATGGTCGCCTGGTCGTAGATATTGCTAATTGCTATAATTGCACTATTTCAATCCCATTTACGGAGCTTGTTAGCACTTGATGTTAGGTTGGCGCCATTAAAATGCATTGTGTTGTAGTAATCGCTGCTACTTGCTGGATCGCTGCTGTCCCTCGATGCTGATGCTGGCTCTACATCTGGTTCTCTAGGGTTAAAAACATGAGGTCCTGTGTTTTTTATGTGCTTTTGATGATAAAGAACGAGCGAAACCAACAAATATGTAAACTTCAAATATTTATTACTCTGGTGGCCATCTTAATTCCACTGTCCGCCAAAGACCATGACACAACACAAAGTAGTACTTTCTTTACATGTTCTTTGCATTGTTTATCCACCTCAAACAATAACACACAAACACACTTTACCAAAGTGACATTCCGACTGCCTCTCGACCGTTCTTGCTGCTTGTATTTATAACATTGTCAAAGAACTACTAAAAAGCGATATAGTTTACAAGTCACATGTACATCTGTTATCATAATTTGTGCAGAAAAGTTATTAATTTGCATCGAGTGACATAATTTAACATGTTATTAAAATGACAGACAGATTTGTTGACTTGACAGAATAATTCTTTGTTACAAAAAGGCCGTTTTTTAGAAGTTTGTCAATTGACTTCTCTAATTTGCATAAATAAGTAAATAACATGAATTATTAAGAATTACATAGGTTTTCGTCTAAAATAGGATTGATTTCGTGAATACTGAGTGAAAACGCTCCTAGTGAACAAATAGGTTTCACTGGGTGATTTTTATTTAAGGAGATCCAAAATACCTAAGTTGGCCACTATTTTTCGTACTTCATATTAATTATTTAAGATGAACTTAGTGTTTTTACATGATGACATTTGCTGTATCAGTGATCAAGTAATATAAACTTTTGTGTGAGTCAGTTACTCAGTATAATTTAATGGGTTGACTGTTTATGCAGACATGTTATGCAATCATTGTTAACATACACAATAACTTTTCTATAATCATAAATACTCGTTAAACTGGTTGAATATGGAGGGTATCGCATACTTCGGTACAGTAAAGCCTTTAATATGTTCCGTTACATGTTCCACTTGTCGCAGCCATCGTTGATTTTCCGTTGCCCAATATTTACCGCTGTTGGTGAATGACGCTTCGTCGCTAAATAGAACGCGTGCAAAAAATCTCTCATCGTCCCGTAATTTCTCTTGTGCCCAGTGGCAGAAGTGTACACGGCGTTCAAAGTCGTCGTCGTGCAATTCCTGGTGCATAGAAATATGGTACGGGTGCAATCGATGTTGATGTAGCATTTTCAACACCGACGTTTTTGAGATTCCAGATTCTCGCGCTACTGATGTACGGGGCCACGACAGCAGCTAAAACACCTACTTGGGCATCATCATTTGTTGCAGGTCGTGGTTGACGTTTCACATGTGGCTGAACGCTTCCTGTTTCCTTAAATAACGTAACTATCCGGCGAACGGTCCGGACACTTGGATGATGTCGTCCAGGATACGGAGCAGCATACATAGCTCACGCCCGTTGGGCATTTTGATCACAATAGCCATACATTAACACGATATCGACCTTTATCCGCAATTGGTAAACGGTTCACTTCAAGACGGGTAATGTATCACGAAACAAATACCGTCCGCACTCGCGGAATGTTACGTGATACCACGTACTTTTACGTTTGTGACTATTAAGCGCCATCTATCACAAAGCGAAAAAGGTCGTCCAACTAAAACATTCATATTTCTTTACATACTGCACGAATATGTAATAAAAAAATCGAGGTTCCTATTTTAAAAAACGCAGCAGATATCCGTTTGACCTATGGCAGCGCTATCTAGCCATCTGGTTTCCCACTTCAGGCTACACGAGTTTCGTTCCTTGTAGTTTTTTCGTTTGATGCTTATTTCGTGAGATATTTGACCCGGTCACTATCAATGGACCACCCTGTACATTCCTCATTCTCCGATGGATGTATACCTATTTTTGTCCTTCGGCACCCATGAAAAGAATAACAGGGCGTTGGACCTGTTTGGACGCATTTGGTAATAACGACGTTTACGTTTCCACATTTACCGCACGCACGTCGCAAAGCTACGAGTGCCACTCCAATCCCTTGTCTATATATCGGTGCTTATAGACCGTAGCATACACGCTGAGGGAACGCCTTCAAAAGGTTAACGTTTTGATCGCCACTTATACCATTGACTATGAAATCACTGCCCTTAATCCAATTGGCCCGTCTGGTTTCTTAACCACTACAGAGATGCTGCTTTGACTTCAACGTGAAATGATTCTCGACTTTGTCACCTCTCTAGTTCCGCGCTAATTTTTTAGTACCCTGCCAATGGCATGGGACTTCGATTAAATAACTTTGGTACTGCTGATTGTTGTAGGGAAAGTGCGTTTGAAAGCGCACAGCGCACCAGAAAGTGGGTCCGCATAGCTGTTTGTTGTGCGCATGGAACAAATCTAATTCCTTGAACAGGATTGTATCAGAGACCATCTGAACTTGGACATTACTCCGGAAACAAAGAAGCGTGAATGCATCCAGTACAAAATTGTTAGTAGCATTACGGGAATTCTGTTCTAAAATATAATTTGTCTAGCTACATTCTCAGACGAGACCGTTGTTTGTCCCCACAGTAGGATCGGCTTGTTGTTGTGTGTCACCTCTTTGCACTGAGCATGCTGCAGAGCCGACATCTCAAAATTTATGGAGGAGCCGATCGCTTCTGTGTACATCGACCGTTACGCTGTTGCACCCTGCGCGGCATTAGGAACGCTGGCCAACCCGTCCAAGTCGTTGATTTCCGGCCGCGGCAAATACTCGCAAAGGGTCGGGATTTGCCGCAGGCAAAACAGCTGGAGTAACGGGAAGGGCAGTAACGTGGTTCGTGATTAATGCCGCAGGCTGGAAACTGGATTTCCTGAGCGTCATGAGCAACGCTGTTGGGAAAATATTTGCACGAGCCGTTACTTGCTTTTGCGCAATTTCTGTGCGTGTCTACCATCACTGAGGAGAGTGAACTACCTTAGAAGGTACTGTACCCTGCAACGTCAGACTACCGGCCGGCCGAGGACTCTGTGAATCGAACGAGGACATGGAGTGTCATCCGTTGATCGACGAACAAAACGCTGGGTACTACATGGATATTCGTTAAAACTACCGTCAATCATAGCACTGGCCGGAGCTGTCACTTTATGAGCTTTATCAGTTTTAAGCATTTGACTTAGTTTTAAGTCAGATAATTCGAAAGCGTTCGCACTGACGTGTCTGGTGAGAGACGAATAATGAAGTCGCTGTTTAGAAAATGAACATAAAATATATAACACTGTCCACACGAAAACGTTCACTTGCGAGCTACGTCTTGTAAGTCTGCAGCCTAAGCTGCTTTATTACACTAATTTGCTTAGCTTACCTGCTACGACATGGATAGGATGACCATAATAATCCTTCAACACAGCATAAATTTCAGAGACGGTTAAACTACTAATATCAAAAAGGGTCACACTTTTTGAACCACTTCGTATCATTTGCTAGTTGAAAACAATGAAACACGAGTATGAGAGGGCAACAGAGAACAAAACGACGGTGGTAAACCTTCCAAATTTCATTGTTTCGTCAAAGCAAACGAATGGCTGAAGTAAAATGGTGCTGTCGTTACCGCTGCTGAATGCTGTCGTCGTAGTAGCAGGTGGACAAGCGTTTGATGCTACTGTTGTTGGTGTTGAAGTTTCATCTCCCACGGCAACAACTTCAAACACTCAGGATCCATGATTGCCCGGTAGTTAACGTCCTAATAGCCACTTTACTATTCTACTTGGTGTTGGCAGCAAACTTTCGGTATCACTCGTCACACAGTGACATGGTGTCCAGTGGAACAAATACACAACTGGCCATTAAAATTGCTACACCAAGAAGATGACGTGGTAGAGACGCGAAATTTAACCGACAGGAAGACGATGCTGTAATATGCAAATGATTAGCTTTTCAGAGCATTCACACAAGGTTGGCGCCGGTGGCGACACCTACAACGTGCAGACATGAGGAAAGTTTCCAAGCGATTTCTCATACACAGACAGCAGTTGACCGGCGTTGCCCGGTGAAACTTTGTTGTGATGCTTAATGTAAGGAGAAGAAACGCATACCATCACGTTTCCGACTTTGATAAAGGTCGGATTGTAGCCTATCGAGATTGCGGTTTATCGTATCGCGACATTGCTGCTCGCGTTGGTCGAGATCCAATGACTGTTAGCAGAATATGGAATCGGTGCGTTCAGGAGGGTACTACGGAACGCCGTGCTGGATCCCAACGCCTCGTATCACTAGCAGTCGAGATGACAGGCATCTTATCCGCATAGCTGTAACGGATCGTGCTGCCACGTCTCGATCCCTGAGTCAGCAGATGGGGACGTTTGCAAGACAACAACCATCTGCACGAACAGTTCGACGACGTTTGCAGCAGCATGGACTATCAGGTCGGAGACCATGGCTGCAGTTACCCTTGGCGCTGCATCACAGACAGGACCTCCTGTGATGGTGTACTGAACGACGAACCTGGGTGCACGAATGGCAAAACGTCATTTTTCCGGATGAATCCACATTGGAAGCGTGTATTCGTCATCGCCATACTGGCGTGTCACCCGGCGTGATGGTATGGGGGTGCCATTGGTTACACGTCTCGGTCCCCTCTTGTTCGCATTGACGGCACTTTGAACAGTGGACGTTACATTTCAGATGAGTTACGACCCGTGGCTCTACCATTCAATCGATCCCTGCGAAACCCTACATTTCAACAGGATAATATGCGACCGCATGTTGCAGGATCTGTACGGGCCTTTCTGGATACAGAAAATGTTCGACTGCTACCCTGGACAGCACATTCTCCAGATCTCTCACCAATTGAAAACGTCTGGTCAATGGTGGCCGAGCAACTGGCTTGTCCCAATAGGCCACTCACTACTCTTGATTTTTATTTATTTATTTATTTACACGTCAAGTTCCGTAGGACCAAATTGAGGAGCAAATCTCCAAGGTCATGGAACGTGTCAGTACATGTACTTACAACATAAAAGTAATAATAGATAAAAATAAATGTTCATGAACCTGCAAGAAAATCAGTCCATAAGTTTAAGCAAACGCTATAAGCTATACAATGAGAATCAGCTTAATTTTTCAAGGAACTCCTCGACAGAATAGAAGGAGTTACCCATGAGGAAACTCTTCAGTTTCGATTTGAAAGCGCGTGGATTACTGCTTAGACTTTTGAATTCGAGTGGCAGCTTATTGAAAATGGATGCAGCAGTATACTGCACACCTTTTTGCACAAGAGTTAAGGAAGTCCGATCCAAATGGAGGTTTGATTTCTGCCGGGTATTAACCGAGTGAAAGCTGCTTATTGTTGGAAATAAAATAATATTGGTAACAAGAAACGACAATAAGGAATATACATATTGAGAGGCCAATGTCAAAATACCCAGACTCGTGAACAGAGGTCGACAAGAGGTTCGTGAACTCACACCACTTATTGCCCGAACCGCCCGTTTCTGAGCCAAAAATATCCTTCTAGAATGGGAAGAGTTACCCCAAAACATAATACCGTACGACATAAGTGAATGAAAATAAGCAAAGTAGACTAATTTACGTGTCGAAGGATCACTCACTTTCGATACCGTTCGAATAGTGAAAATGGCAGTATTAAGTCTTTGAACAAGATCCTGAACGTGGGCTTTCCACGACAGCTTACTATCTATCTGAACACCTAGGAAATTGAAACGTTCAGTTTCACTAATCATATGCCCGTTCTGTGAGATTAAAACGTCAGATTTTGTTGAATTGTTTGTTAAAAACTGTAAAAACTGAGTCTTACTGTGATTTAACGTTAGTTTATTTTCTACAAGCCATGAACTGAGGTCATGTACTGCACTACTTGAAACCGAGTCAATGTTGCACACAACATCCTTTACTACCAAGCTAGTGTCATCAGCAAACAGAAATATTTTAGAGTTACCCATAATACTAGAGGGCATTTCATTTATATAAATAAGGAGTAGGAGCGGCCCCAACACTGATCCCTGGGGCACCCCCCACTTGACAGTACCCCACTCAGATCCCACATCACAGCCGTTATCAACATTGTGAATAATGACCTTTTGCTGCCTGTTGCTAAAGTGAGAGGTGAACCAATTGTGAGATACTCCCCTTATTCCGTAATGGTCCAACTTCTGGAGCAATATTGTGAGATCAACACAGTCAAATGACTTTGTTAAATCAGAAAATACGCCAAGCGTTCGAAACTTTTTGTTTAGCCCATCCAGTACCTCACAGAGAAAAGAGAATATAGCATTTTCAGTTGTCAAACGACTTCTAAAGCCGAACTGTACATTTGATAGCAAATAGTGTGATATAAAATGATCAATAAACCTTACATACACAGCCTTTTCGATAACTTTTGCAAACACTGATGGCAAAGAAATAGGTCTAAAATTATCTACATAATCCCTTTCTCCCTTTTTATAAAGCGGCTTTACTACTAAGTACTTTAATCGCTCAGGAAACTGACCATTCCTAAAGGAAAAATCACAAATATGGCTAAATACAGGGCTAACGTGTGCAGCACAGTACTTTAATATTCTACTAGACACTCCATCATAACCATGAGAGTCCTTAGTCTTCAGTGATTTAATTATTGACTCAGTCTCCCTCTTGTCTGTATCACAGAGGAGTATTTCAGAGGTCAATCTCAGAAAGGCATTTTCTAAGAAATTTAT
The DNA here is from genome assembly GCF_023864275.1 of Schistocerca cancellata. NCBI lineage: Eukaryota > Metazoa > Arthropoda > Insecta > Orthoptera > Acrididae > Schistocerca > Schistocerca cancellata. The sequence continues at coordinate 279,432,533 of NC_064628.1, forward strand.
ATGATTTCCTGTAGAAACTAAATTTTTATTTAATTCACCAGCAATGCTCAGAAAATGGTTGTTAAATACTGTACATATATCTGATTTATCAATAACAGAAATATTATTACTGCAAACTGACTTTATAACATCAACCTTGTGCTGCTGACCAGACACTTCCTTCACAACTGACCATATGGCTTTAATTTTATCCTGTGAATTAGCTATTCTATTTGCATACCACACACTTTTTGCCTTGCTAATAACATTTTTAAGCACCTTACAATACTGTTTGTAATGGGCTACTGTAGCTTGATTGTGACTACTTCTAACATTTTCATATAATTCCCGCTTTGTTCTACATGATATCCTTATCCCACTAGTCAGCCAACCGGGCTGTCCATTACTGCTAGTACCCCGCTTAGAATGTTCTAATGGAAAGCAACTCTCAAAGAGCATGAGAAATGTGTTGTGGAAAGCATTGTATTTATCATCTATATTATCGGCACTATAAACATCTTGCCACTCTTGTTCCTTGACAAGTTTTGAAAAACTCTCTATTGCTGTTGGATTAACTTTCCTACGTAGTTTGTAATTAAATACGACATTGGTTTGAGTACAAAAACCTTTTAGTGTTAAAATTTGTGCATCATGGTCTGAAACGCCATTCACCCTTTTACTAACAGAATGCCCATCTAGTAATGAAGAATGAATAAAAATATTGTCTATGACTGTGCTACTGTTCCCCTGCACCCTAGTTGGAAAAAAACACAGTTTGCATCAGATCATATGAATTTAGGAGATCTACCAACATCCTTTTTCTTACACAATCATGTACAAAATTAATATTGAAGTCACCACATATAACTACTTTCTGGTACTTCCTACAAAGTGAATCAAGAACCCTCTGTAGCTTAAGCAAAAATGCTGTGAAGTCGAAGTTAGGGGACCTATAATCAACAGCAATTAGAAGTTTAGTTTCACTAAATTCAACTAAAGCTGCACAACTTTCAAATATCTGTTCAGTGCAGTGTCGTGATACGTCTATGGACTGAAATGAAATACTGATTTTTACGTACAGAGCCACTCCCCCACCCCGCAAGGAACTCCTTGAGAAACAGCCAGCTAATCTGTAGCCTGGTAAAGGAAGCCTCTGAATTATCAAATTATTTAAGTGGTGCTCTGATATACCAATAATTTCAGAGTTAACATCTATTAGCAGTTCACTAACTTTATCTCTAATACCTCTTATATTTTGATGAAATATGCTAAATCTGTGAACTGTGGTATCGTGCTGAAGCTGCATGGGCAGCTGTACCTGTACACACCATCCAAGCTCTGTTTGAGTCAATGCCCAGGCGCATCAAGGCCGTTATTACGGCCAGAGGTGGTTGTTCTGAGTACTGATTTCTCAGGATCTATGCACCCAAGTTCAGTCCAGCGTGACCGTGTGGGTGTGTTCAAGGGTAACTCTGCCAGAATGTGGAGTTATCGTACACTTTGCTTGTGCCGTCTGCGGAGTCGCGAGAAATTCTCTACTTGCTACCCTCGGTATCGGGTATCGGTACAGAAACTGCTGCTGGGGGGGAGGGGGGGAGGGGGAGGGGGAAGGGAACCAGAATCACTGTCGAGTGTAAGACTTTCAAGGAAGATTATTGATGAAACTTCCTGGCAGATTAAAACTGTGTGCCCGACCGAGACTCGAACTCGGGACCTTTGCCTTTCGCGGGCAAGTGCTCTACCAACTGAGCTACCGAAGCACGACTCACGCCCGGTACTCACAGCTTTACTTCTGCCAGCACCTCAAATCTCATTCTGGAAACATCCCCCCCAGGCTGTGGCTAAGCCATGTCTCCGCAATATCCTTTCTTTCAGGAGTGCTAGTTCTGCAAGGTCGCAGGAGAGCTTCTGTAAAGTTTGGAAGGTAGGAGACGAGGTGCTGGCAGAAGTAAAGCTGTGAGTACCGGGCGTGAGTCGTGCTTCGGTAGCTCAGTTGGTAGAGCACTTGCCCGCGAAAGGCAAAGGTCCCGAGTTCGAGTCTCGGTCGGGCACACAGTTTTAATCTGCCAGGAAGTTTCATATCAGCGCACACTCCGCTGCAGAGTGAAAATCTCATTCTGGAAGATTATTGATGATTTTTACAACAAGGCAGAAAATTTATAAGGCTTTCCTTGTCATTAGCAAGTGTATATACCCATGTAAAAACCTTGTAAAATATACACACAACGTTTAACTTAATCTTGATAGTTAACAGCAAATTTCTTCTCAAGCAGTCCCCTTCCAACCTCCCCCCCCCCCCTTTGACAGGTCTGTTTCTCAAAAGTTCAGACACGTTAGCTTTCCTTTGTAACAACTAACGCACATAACGCACAGAACTTCCGCCGCCGCGCTGGCGGCCTCGCCACGAGCTGGTGAGTCCACCGCTCTCCTTGCTGCGCATGTCAGTGTCCAGCGGTAGCGCGCTGCTCGCATTAGTGCGCGTTCTCTCGTGTCGGTGACCACAGTTACTTGCAGACAGCCACGTTCTCGCTCGCGCTCGCCGCTCTGCCCGCAACTCTGCTGTCTAATTCAGCTCCCCCTGTTCCACCTCTTCAACACTCAGACATCGATTATGTACACCATCTGCTTAGCTTGTGTCTCTAAAAAACAGCCTAAAAACTACTGCTCGACTCCCATCTAGCAAGGCCGATACTTCGATACAGCTCAGCTTCTCCATCTACAGCTACATCCATTCTCCGCAAGCCACCCGACCGTGCGTGGCGGAAGGTACTTTGAGTACCTCTATCGGTTCTCAGTTTTATTCCAGTCTCGTATTGTTCATGGAAAGAGAGTGTCGGTATGCCTCTGTGTGGGCTCTGATGTCTCTGATTTTATCCTCATGGTCTCTTTGCGAGACATACGTAGGAGGGAGCAATATACTGCTTGACTCCTGGGTGAAGGTATGTTCTCGAAACTTCAACAAAAGCCCGTACCGAGCTACTGAGCGTCTCTCCTGCAGAGTCTTCCACTAGAGTTTATCTGTCATCTCCGTAACGCTTTCGCAATTACTAAATGATCCTGTAACGAAGCGCACTGCTCTCCGCTGGATCTTCTCTATCTTCTCTATCAACCCTATCTGGTACGGATCCCACACTGGTGAACAGTATTCAAGTAGTGGGCGAACAAATGTACTGTAACCTGCTTCCTTTGTTTTAGGATTGCATTTCCTTAGCATTCTTCTCAGTCTGGCATCTGCTTTAGCGGCAATTAATTTTATATGGTAATTCCATTTTAAATCACTCCTAATGCGTACTCCCAGGTAATTTATGGAATTAACTGCTTCCATTTGCTGACCTGCTATTTTGTAGCTAATTGATAAGGGATCTTTCTTTCTATGTATTCGCAGCACATTACACTTGTGTACATTGAGATTCAGTTGCCATTCCATGCACCATGCGTCAATTCGCTGCAGATCCTCCTGCATTTCAGTACAGTTTTCCATTGCAACAACCTCTCGATATACCACAGCATCATACGCAAAAAGCCTCAGTGAACTTCCGATGTCATCCACAAGGTCATTTATGTATACTGTGAATAGCAACGGTCATACGACACTCTCCTGCGGCACACCTGAAATCACTCTTACTTCGGAAGACCTCTCTCCATTGAGAATGGCATGCTGTGTTCTGTTATCCAGGAACTCTTCAATCCAATCACACAATTGATAGTTCATATGCTCTTACTTTGTTCATTAAACGACTGTGGGGAACTGTATCAAACGTCTTGCGGAAGTCAAGAAACACGGCATCTACGTGGGAACCCGTGTCTATGGGCCTCTGAGTCTCGTGGACAAATAGCGCGAGCTGGGTTTCACACGAACGTCTTTTTCGAAACCCATGCTGATTCCTACAGAGTAGATTTCTAGTCTCCAGAAAAGTCATCATACTCGAACATAATACGTGTTAAATCTACAACTGATCGACGTTAGAGATATAGGTCTATAGTTCTGCACATCTGTTCGACGTCCCTTCTTGAAAACGGGTATGACCTGTGCCCTTTTCCAATCTTTTGGAACGCTACGCTCTTCTAGAGACCTACGGTACACCGCTGCAAGAAGAGGGGGCGGGGGGGGGGGGGGGCGCAAGTTCCTTCGCGTACTCTGTGTAAATTCGAACTGGTATCCCATCAGGTCCAGCGGCCTGTCCTCTTTTGAGCAACTTTAATTGTTTTTCTATCCCCATGTCATCTATTTCGATACCTACCATTTTGTCATCTGTGCGACGATCTAGAGAAGGAACTACAGTGCAGTCTTCCTCTGTGAAACAGCTTTGGAAAAAGACATTTAGTATTCCGGCCTTAAGGAAATGTCAACTGTAGACAAAAAAGTACAATAAGTTTACATCAATGTGATCGAAAGCCAAGTGTCTGTCAAAGTTAATCAGATCAAGGTAGCAAACAAATTGACTGGCACACTAAACATGGACAAACAAGTCAGCGAAGATGCCACCAGGTGATAGTAAAGTATAATGAAGAGGAATACAATGCAGTAAAATAATTAATGCGGGATAAAATACTAAAATAGTAATTTAAGAAACAAATGATATAACCAATAGATGTAGCTACAAAATTATTAAAATCTATGTAAGAAGTATTGACCGAGATGATGAATGACTGTTGTAAATCTGCTAAGTTCATTTCCTACATCATCCAGCATGATGTTATTCCATGGGTATATGTGCGTATTAACGTTGACATCACATTTTCATTTGCTATATGCTCAAGTCTTTGTCATAGACACATGTCTATGTACCACGTACGCAAATAATCAAGCATTTTTGTTCGGAACCTAGGCATTTGGCATCAGTGTCGGCTTTACTCTGTTTTCATTAAATTTGAGGATGACTGGAGATTCTGACTTCGCATCACTGTTTAGCATTCAATGACATCTGCAACATAGACTTAACTGTAAGAATCATTTATTCTAGGACTGTGTTAATTGTTATTTTTACTTATAATCTTTCTTATCTTCGCTATAAGTTATCTGAATGTTGTATATATCACATTACATCACATTATTTTGCACAAGAACAGTAGTTCTATGTCTGTTGTCTTCTGTTGTATTCAGGAAGCTACTAGTTTCAAATAGAGACTGTTGTGTGATTTTAATTGTATATCGTGTTCAACAAGAGCTTGTTTTCCAGCACACATTTTATGCTACGTTTTATAAATTTAATTTTAATATTTATGTATGGCTTTGTAATTAGTCTGTCATTGGCTACCTAAGTTCGGCGCACTTGAGGTTTCTTTGCACTGTTTAGTTTCATGGTCTGATTGTTATTCTATTCTGTGTATCATATATAGATATATTTTATTTGCAATTAGTGGTAAAAAGAACAGCCAATACGTACCCTGAACATCAGCTAGTGCTTCACATATACATAGGACCATGTATTACTTTCACAACGAGTCAGTTATTCGATTTATTCTTCCAAGGTGTATGTGAATATTAGATGTACTGTATTTTGTTCATATCTCTTACAACGATATTTGCTGAATAGCACTGCCTTTTATTTATAAGGTAGCTCCCATATGTACAGTCCGTAGCTCCTGGCTATCGTATTGTACATTGATGTCCATTGTAATTTCAGTTGACGTCTGATTATATAATAGTCAGTGTTTCTGTAATAAAGAATGTAAAGAATGAAAAGAATGAAATATTGTGAAGTTACTATCTTTCATAATATTACGCCATCTGTAGGTGTCTTCCACATGCGCAGCTTTAGTTAATAATTTTATAGCTATACCTATTGGCTATATCATTTGTTTTTACAACTTTAAGGTATCTTTTCACTGGAATTTTGTTGGACATAGCTTCGTTCCATTCGTTTTAAATCATATTCGGAAATTTTTATGTTTTGTGGCCTTTTACAGCAATTTTAGATCTGAAGACGGCTTTTTAAGCCCTTGATACTAGTAATCGCTATTTTCTGCATTGAGATCTTGACCAAATAGAGTTTTAATCAAATCTGCAACATTCAACATTTACTTAGGTTCAGCTTCAGCTGTCATTCCCTGTAACGGTCGTCGACGCTCTGCAGGTCCGCTTTGAGTATGTCAAATCTTCTGGCAACGCTATCTTCCTAGAGATAACTATCATCTGCGAGAAACCTCTTGGAACTACTGCCATTATCCGCTACATCATTTTTAGATGTCCTCAGTTCATGGTCTCTTCCTGTAAAACAAAATAAATAAATAAAAAAGTGGTTATTGTCTGCTGCCTCTAGATCACAGCGTCCCAGGTTCTATTTCCTTGGCTTTGGAACTGGCTATTTGTCTCTTTCTAAGCATTTCGTCTCATTTTCATCACAGAGGTACAAGTCACTGATGTGGCACCGAACAGAAAGTCTTGCATCTGGTAGCTGAATAACTCCAGAAACGGGATCTCCTGGCCAATAATGCCTCACGATCAAATCATTTCATAGTTATACTTTGTAAACAGGAACGGCCCTAACACACTTCCTTAGGGTACTTTTTCCGGTAAGAGCGACAGTGGCGGCTGGTTTCATGTGCTAATGTGCTGCAGTACACTGTAAACATCTCATTAAAATTATGCTACTCCTCTTGGAATTCGACTCGTAGTCACATTAAAATCAAGCCTTTCCTTTCGAACGAGTGCAAATAAAATGGACGTATATATGCTACATAGTGCTCTTTCCACGATTACTAGAAATCAGTATCGAGTGCCAAAATGGTCAACCATGCTACGATCAACTCAGAGAAGGAATGCAGCTGTCTGTTTTCGATTTGCATGCTCTGATGTGACGTCATCCCTATGTCACTATATGTCTGACATTACGTGTAACGTATTGTGCAAGCGAACTGTATGAGGAATTTTTGAACAGCAGATGCTGTAAGATAGAACAACCCATTCTATAAACGCCACGGTTACGTCACCTTAGCATTCCTTTGAGCGTTTACCTTGAAATAGCTGTCCGTCACCTCCCGACAGGCCGTTAGCAGAGAATTGCACATCTGCCCTGGGCTCCTTCAATCCCTCGCTACATGTCACCTTCCTTTCGATTCATTATCCAACTGGTCGTTCAACTCACGTGGTCTCGTATATGCTGGTAAACTATTAACAAAAGATTATATACAATACCTCAACATTGGTTTCCCTTTGCTAATCACATCTTATTCCGCAACATACATACAATTATACGCAATATTCGATCCGTTAACCATTCTCTATGTGTTTACAAAAGAGGTGCTTATTCTGGTAATTGGTATTCATGCTTATCACAGCCAAATGGCTTTCTACTCATTACTGCGATATATGTTAACATTGGTTACTTTATATACACCTTTTACATACTGTTAAACAGAACATTCCACATCCTCTACCTTTTGGTGACGTACCCCTTCCACTCTTCAAAATTCTTGTAAATTTTCGTAATACACCTTTACCTGGCCCTTAGTATTGAGTCATTTCTTGTCATTTTTCATTAATCTTGTACATTTCGAAAATAAGTTCTTTTGCTTCGAAAGCAAATTATTAATCCTTGTTTGACTCCACTGAAAATCACTTTTATCATGTCAATAGCACTATATACCTTCCTATTACTCTTCATCATGTTCATACTATTTGAAACCACATTTACATACTTCAGAAGCACATTCTTTACTCCTTCTTATACCATTCTGTTAGTCATTTTAATTACCTTTATTTTAACTTTCATTCAATTTTTGACACTTTTGAGTCAACAAAGTTCTGATTATTCTTCGCTGTGCGGTAATTTAATCTTAATTGGATTTGTATTGAAAACATACACCCATCATTGTCACGTAGCATCGATTTAGCGGATTTTTGCATGAACCAGTAATACAGGGTGGTCCATTGATAGTGACCGGGTCAAATATCTCACGAAATAAGTATCAAACGAAAAAACTACAAAGAACGAAACTCGTCTAGCTTGAAGGGGGAAACCAGATGGCGCTATGGTTGGCCCGCTAGATGGCGCTGCCATAGGTCAAACGGATATCAGCTGCGTTTTTTGAAATAGGAACCTCCATTTTTATTACATATTCGTGTAGTACGTAAAGAAATATGAATGTTTTAGTTAGGCCATTTTAGTTAGACCACTTTCTTCGCTTTGTGATAGATGGCGCTGTAATAGCATATTTCATGAAAGGTGGATTGGTCGTCGAAGCACCATACCATGGCCCTCACGTTCACCGGATCTGACGTCCCCGGATTTCTTTCTGTGGGGAAAGTTGAAGGATATTTGCTATGGTGATCCACCGACAACGCCTGACAACATTACGGAAGGCGAACTACTCGCTGTTGAGAGGAATGTCGTTACACGTATTGCCAAATGCATTGAGGTTGACGGACATCATTTTGAGCATTTATTGCATTAATGTGGTATTTACAGGTAATCACTCTATAACAGCATGCGTTCTCAGAAATAAGTTCACAAAGGTACGTTTATCACACTGGAACTACCGCAATAAGATGTTCAAACGTAGCTACATTCTGTATTTTAATTTAAAAAACCTACCTGTTACCAACTGCTCGTCTAAAATTGTGAGCCATATGTTTGTGGCTATTACAGCGCCATCTATCACAAAAAAGTGGTCCAACTAAAACATTCATATTTCTTTACGTACGACACGAATATTTAATAGAAAATGGGGGTTCCTATTTAAAAAAAACGCAGTTGATATCCGTTTGACCCATGGCAGTGCCATCTAGCGGGCCAACCATAGCGCCATCTGGTTTCCCCCTTCAAGCTAGACATGTTTCGTTCTTTGTAGTTTTTTCGTTTGACGCTTATTTCGTGAGATATTTGGCCCGGTCACTATCAATGGACCACCCTGTATATGCAAACTTTATCTTCCCCTCTGTGCTATTTACCTTAATGGTCTGCTAAAAACCGATTCTAGTAAAATGTAAAATTTAGAAAATAAAATGCTGTCCAGAACTAGATTAACTTCATAAGCTGTGCATGAAGTATCTGCTAGAATGTATTTGATACATCTAGTAACTGACAGTTTATATTTAGTCCTTTCATTAGGGAAGGTGACGTAGTGGCTTAGCCACTCAGCACAATTTTAGGACGAGTGAGAAAATTAATTCCCTGAAAGCCATTTTGTGGTTTCCCTGAGCATCTTGAGACTAATGCTCCCTCTGACAAACCCATAGTCAATATGCCTGTCCATCCTCACCAAATCATAGTTATTTCCCTCTATGCCTAATGATCTCAGTTGAGATGGACGTTTAACTTTCTTTTTCTTCCTTTCTTGCTCCATTTTCTTTTCCTTCTTCTTCTACTACTACTACCGTTGCCAGTAATTAGTCAAAACTACAGCAAATGCATTCACTCAGTCTTCCTGTATATCATAATAGGAAGTTAACCCAATTTCTATCGCCCTCTTCTGTTTGAAAATACTTTTATTCTTGAAGCCTTACTTCGTACCTACTGGAGAGTGTACTTGTGTGTTTTTTTTTAATTATTTTACAGCAGTGTATGGAGCTGTACAGAAAATGTAATATTTTTCTTTTCAAAACAGGAAAAACTTCTTTGTGTTTATTCTCGAGTTTAATACATGAAACAGCTTCCAGTTAACCGTTTAAAGTGCATTGTGCGGATGATCTCCATGTAAGAGTGTACAGACAGGAGAGGAAAATAAATGTAATGAGATGTGTAAACAAATAAAGCCTAGCGCACGGCTACCTGCAGAGCATCTGGTAAAGTGACAAAACGCAACTGCGTCTGTGTACACACGGCGGCACTGCAGAAGCCGAGAGAATCGCAAGTAAAGAACCGGACAGTCGTGTTTACTGGCGCCGCGCAAACAAGGACTTTCGCTGCTAGGACAGGAACTCGTGAGCGACTGCGCGAAAGGTCAGCCGCTGCCTTCTCGCCGTGCTCCCCGCCCCAACCTCTGCCTGCTGCCACGGTAACAGCGGGCCTCAAGTCCGGAGGTCACGAAACGAAAAAAAGCGCTGGACGTACTTCCTGCAATTACCTGTTGGTTCAACTTCATCAAGAACTTCAAAAAACACGCACACATGTTCTGGATCAGCGCCCACAGTTTCTTTCTCAATAAAGACACAATGTTGAATGGATGTTATTTTATGGAAACCTGTTTCTCCATAGTTGGCCACAAAACTTTCTGAATCGGTAATAATTTTAAAACGTGGTCGATTACCTCGTTGGTCGGTCCAAGTACCTGTGCATCGGTATTCCACTGCTTTGCAATTTATTGTCTTCAGTTAGCTCACAATTAAAAAAGCAAGAAAGAATACTGTTTAACCTACTTTTGACTATTCAGTCATTAGAGACGGAGCACACACCCGTAGTGGAGACGGATGCGAACGGAAATTTGCCATGCTTTTTACGAGTGAGCCATCGCGCCAGTTGCCTTAAATGATTTAGGGAAATCACCAAAATCCTGGATGCCTGGATTTAAGCCATCGTCCTTTCGAAAGCGAATCTACTGGCTGATCATGGCACAACCGCGCTATCTTTCATCCGGAAGAACAGGAAATAACGAAAATTTATTTATCACTTGTATCCAGAGTGGCAGGAGGTAAGCTATACAGGACGCGAAAATTTAGTACACAGAGCTGCCGCCTCTGGCAGCAACATCGTATGTCACCTGTTGGACATAACGTCTGAGCTTGGTTGACTTTCTCAATATTAGACCTCATCGATGGTTTGGGCTGGCACGTGGTAGTGTGTCAACCCATAACCAGATGTTTTCAGCATGTGAGTCTTCTGGAGAACGATCTGGTCAACGGAACACTCAAGCAACCTCTATCGAAATAGGTCAGAGTAGCATGGGCAACTTGCGGTCTTGCGGTATCTTGTTGAAAGAGGACGCAAGGCAGACTTTGAAGATAGGACACAACCATCGGCCTAAACATGCGTCATAAATGTAACGCCAGCTGTACAAATTAGCAGAAATGATCGTGTTGTGGATTCAGTGGCAACCTATACGATAACACGAGAAAGGGGCCTTATGATGATCACGTATGCAGTCGGATAGCTTCCGTTCTCCTCCGAGCCTCCAGGGACTGTCACGTCCATGGTGACGCTGTATGAGGAACTGCGACTTTGAAAAGACGACGTGGAACGGTTTTAATGGCTAGCAGTATAAGTGCTTGAGAATTCTGCTGATAAGTGGTTTCCTTAATAAGTAACCAAGGAATAATATTTTCCAAAAATGACCACCTGCTGCATTCACGTTTTCACATTCAGTTACTGAACATTTTTTACGAGGACGACCACTGCCTGTTCTGTCTATAGTGCGTTGTAACTCACTCTTTCAGTCTATTTCGCTATATCAGCAGTACTGTTGTTGGCGAGAATGCGAAGATTCGTTACAAAATAACGAAGAAAACGTTTTTTAAAACATATACAGCTACTAACAGCATGTAATTCGTAGTTAATTTTATTGCTAAATTTATAGATAAATATAAATAGAGGTGCAACAATAGAAGGAAAAATAAAATTTTCGGAATAAATATCTGTTGGTTCTTGATAAATAACTTATCAGTTAACTTGGAGGAAGGCGCAGTTCATTCAGTCCTACACAATGCAGAATTATCGTCACCATTATCAATAACAGTGGGACGTAGGAGAAAGGAAATATGTAAATATTCGGAAATGCTGGGTGTGCATATTAATCAGAATGTCAGACTGTTCTGCTAAATTCACCTAGCACTTCTTTCAAGGAAAGGTGGTTAAATAATACGAGACTGAACTGGCATTCTCACGATACCAACATAGACTATAAGACGAAGGCATCCCAACGTGAGGCTGAAAGCTGTACCAACGGTTTTTACAGACGAGTTTGACTCTTCTTTGCTGCAGTGTGCATAGGTATCTCTGAAGCGTCAATGTAGCAAACTATGTTGAGACGAGAACAATGTAAGAATACAGATGCCGTTGGCTCGGAAATATCACAGGGTGGGTTCACCCGTCTGTCGGAAATGATATTCTTCCTCTGCACACATTGGATGCTAACCTCACGAATATATCAGAGTTGTGTCGTATGTGCATTTGTTTGTGCAGGTGAGTGTTATGGGTGTGCATAAAGTGTAGTGTTATGTTTACGTTGTATGGTGATGATGATGAAAATGATGATGACAGACGGGAAATGGTAAACCCAGTTCTGGCACATAACCTATTCCCAGGGGCGTATTTAGGCGTAGACAGACTTGGCGGCTGCGCAGGGCGGCCAATTTTAAGGAGCGGCGTGTTTTAAGGGGCAGCCTATAAAGGCTGCGTCCACATCGCCTGCGTCTCGCTGTGCTGTATTAATTAAAACGAGTGACACTCGAAAAAGGTGAAGTGGTTCTCAGTACCGGAAACTCGCGAAAGATTGGGCGACAAAGAAAGAGGTAATCGTAAGAAAGAGTTGCTGTTAGAAGTAGTACATCTTGTCGCGAAATTGAAGTTGAGTGTTCCTGTGAGTTAGTATGGGAAGAGGTCATTGTTGGCAAACGGAATAGAATAATAATTGTATCCTATTACCGACCTCCCAGTTCAGATGATATTGTTGCTGAAAGGTTCAAAGAAATCTTGAGTTTGATTTCAAACACGTACCCGACTCATACGATTATACTTGGTGGTGACTTTGATTCACCCTCGATATGATGGCGAAAATACATGTTTAATTCCGGAGGTACGCATAAAACATAATCCGAAATTGTGCAAACGTATTCTCTGAAAATTATTTCGAGCAGTTAGTTCATGAGCTCACTCGAATAGTAAACGGTTGTGAAAACACACTTGACCTTTTAACAACAAATAACCCTGAATTAATAACGAGCATCAAAACGAATACAGGGATTAGTGAACACAGGGTTGTCGTAGCGAGACTGAAATTGTAACCCCCAAATCCTCCAAAAATAAAAGAAAAAAATATCTATTCAAAAAAGCAGATAAAAGTTCACTTGACGCCTTCCTGAGAGACAATCTCCACTCCTTCCAAATTAATGATATTAGAGTAGACCAAATGTGGCTTGGATTCAAAGAAATATTGAGAGACATATACCAAACAAATAAACAAACGACGGTGCTGATCCTTCTTGGTACACAAAACGGATCAGAATACTGTTGCAGAAACAATGAAACAAATATGCAAAATTGAAACAGACGCAAAATACCCAAGATGGGCGATCTTTTATACAAGCTCGAAATTTAGCACAGACTTCAATGCGAGATGCTTATAACAGTTTCCACAACGAAACTTTGTCTCGACACCTGGCAGAATATCCAAAGAGATTCTGGTCGTATGTGAAGTATGTTAGCGGCAAGCAACAATCAATGCCTTCTCTGTGCGATAGCAGTGGAGATACTATCGAAGACAGTGCTGCCAAAGCAGAGTTACTAAACATAGCCTGCCGAAATGCCTTCACAAAATAAGACGAAGTAAACATTCCAGAATTCGAATCAAGAACAGCTGCCAACATGAGTAGCGTAGAAGTAAATATCCTCGGAGTAGTGAATCAACTTAAATCACTTAATAAAAGCAAGTCTTCTCGTCCAGACTGTATACCAATTAGGTTCCTTTCAGAGAATGCTGATGCATTAGCTCCATACTTAACAATCATATGCAACCGTTCGCTCGACGAAAGATCCGTACCCAAAGACTGGAAAGTTGCACAGGTCACGCCAACATTCAAGAAAGGTAGTAGAAGTAATCCACCTAATTACGGGCCCATATCATTAACGTCGATATGCATCAGGATTCTGGAACATATATTGTGTTCGAACATAATGAATTACCTCGAAAAAAAACGGTCTATTGACACGCAGTCAACATGGGTTTAGAAAATATCGTTCCTGTGAAACACAACTAGCTCTTTATGCACATGAAATGTTGAGGGATTTCATATCGATTCCGTATTTCTGGATTTCCGAAAGGCTTTTGACTCTGTACCACACAATCGGCTCGTAGTGAAACTGCGTGCTTACGGAATATCGTCTCAGTTATGTGACTGGATTTGTGATTTCCTGTCAGAAAGGTCACAGTTCGTAGTAATTGACGTAAAGTCATCGAGTGAAACAGAAGTGATTTCTGGCGTTCCCCAAGGTAGTGTTATAGGACCTTTGCTGTTCCTTATCTATATAAAGGATTTGGGAGACAATCTGAGCAGCCGTCTGAGGTTTTTTGCAGATGACGATGTTGTTTATCGACAAATAAAGTCATCAGAAGATCAAAACAAACTGCAAAACGATTTAGAAAAAATATCTGAATGGTGCTAAAAGTGGCAGTTGATCCTAAATAACGAAAAGTGTGAGGTCATCCACATGAGTGCTAAAAGGAACTCGTTAAACTTCGGTTACACGATAAATCAGTCTAATCTAAAAGCCGTAAATTTAATTAAATACCTAGGTATTACAATGACGAACAACTTAAGTTGGAAGGAACACATAGAAAATGTTGTGGGAAAGGCTAACGAAGGCCTGCGTTTTATTGGCAGGACACTTAGAAAATGTAACAGACCTACTAAGGAGACTGCCTACATTACGCTTGTCCGTCCTCTTTTAGAATACTGCTACGCGGTGTGGGATCCTTACCAGGTAGGACTGACGGAGTACATCGAAAAAGTTCAAACAAAGGCAGCACGTTTTGTATTATCGCGAAATATGGGAGAGGGTGTCACAAAAATGATACAGGATTTGGGCTGGAAATCACTAGAAGGAAGGCGTTTTTCGTTGCGACGGAATCTTCTCACGAAATTCCAATAACCAACTTTCTCCTCGGAATGCGAAAATATTTTGTTGACACCGACATACATGGAGAGGAACGATCACCACGATAAAATAAGGGAAATCAGATCTCGTACGGAAAGATATAGGTGTTCATTCTTTCCGCTCGCTATACGAGTTTGGAATAATAGAGAATTGTGAAGGTGGTTCGATGAACCCGCCGCGCGGGATTAGCCGAGCGGTCTCAGACGCTGCAGTCTTGGACTGTGCGACTGTTCCCGGCGGAGGTTCGAGTCCTCCCTCGGGCATGGCTGTGCGTGTGTGTTTGTCCTTAGGATAATTCAGGTTAAGTAGTGTGTACGCTTGGGGCTGATGACCTTAGCGGTTGAGTCCCATAAGATTTCACACACGTTTTATTCGATGAACCCTCTGCCAGGCACTTAAATGTGATTTGCAGAGTATCCATGTAGCTGTAGTTGAAGCACCCATCATACGAGCACCTACAATTTGCCCACGTTCGAAGTCACGATCTTCCAACATAAAGCAATCACAACTACACAGAACGCAGTTTTCACCACGACTGACTGGCAGCGTATTGAGAACACTGCACAGGTGCCGTGCGTGATCAAATACAACAGCACAGCCTGCAAGTTTGACTAACAAGCTCACAGAAAGATCCGTACCTAATGACTGGAAATTGCTCAAGTTACACCAATACCCAAAAGGAGAAGTAGGAGTAATCCGCTGAATTACAGGCCTATATCACTAACGTCGATTTGCAGTAGGGTTTTAGAACATACGAGTTGTTTTCGAACATTATGAAGTACCTCGAAGAAAACGATTTATTGACATATAGTCATCACGGATTCAGAAAATATCGTTCTTGTGAAACACAACTAGCTCTTTATACTCATGAAGTAATAAGTGCTATCGACAGGGGATGTCAAATTGATTCCATATTTTTAGATTTCCAGAAGGCTTTCGACACCGTTCCTCACAAGCGTCTTCTAACCAAACTGCGTGCCTACGGAGTATCGCCTCAGCTGTGCGACTGGATTCGTAATTTCCTGTCAGAAAGGTCACAGTTCGTAGTAATAGACGGAAAGTCATCGAGTAAAACAGAAGTAATATCCGGCGTTCGCCAAGGAAGTGTGGTAGGCCCTCTATTGTTCCTGATCTATATTAACGACATAGGAGACAATCTGAGTAGCCGTCTTAGATTGTTTGCTGATGATGGTGTCATTTATCGTCTTGTAAAGTCATCAGATGATCAAAACGACTTGGAAAATGATTTAGATAAGATATCTGTATGGTGCGAAAAGTGGCAATTGACACTGAATAAAGAAAAGTGTGAAGCTGTTCACGTGAGTACGAAAAGAAATCAGCTAAATTTCGATTATACGATAAGTCGCACAATTCTGAGGGTTATAAATTCAACTAAATACTTAGGGATTACAATTACAAATAACCTAAATTGGAACGATCACATAGATAATATTGTGGGTAGAGCAAACCAAAGACTGCGATTCATTGGCAGAACACTTAGAAGGTGCAACAGGTCTACCAAAGAGACTGCTTACACCACGCTTGTCCGCCCTATTCTGGAGTACTGCTGTGTGGTGTGGGATCCGAATCAGGTGGGACTGACGGATGACATCGAAAAAGTACAAAGAAGGGCAGCTCGTTTTGTATTATCACAGAATAGAGGAGATAGTGTCACAGACCTGACACGTGAATTGAAGTGGCAATCATTAAAACAAAGGCGTTTTTCGTTGCGACGGGATCTTCTCATGAAATTTCAATCACCAGTTTTCTTCTCCGATCGCGAAAACATTCTGTTGGCACCCACCTACATAGGGAGAAATGATCATCACGATAAAATAAGAGAAATCCGGGTTCGCACAGAGAAATTTAAGTGTTCGTTTTTCCCGCGTGCCGTTCGAGAGTGGAATGGTAGAGAGACAGCATGAAGGTGGTTCATTGAACCCTCTGCCAGGCACTTTATTGTGAATAACAGAGTAATCACGTAGACATAGACGTATACGTTTATGTTCAAGCATGCATCTGTCAAAGTGCTCCCATAATTTTGTCGATACCCTGTATGCGTCTGACGAATTATATGTAACAGTAGTATTCTGCCCAGCGTAGATAACTGTCAATGCGGATGACCCGAGGTCAATTCCCGGTGTGCCACGGATTTTTCCTTGGTAGAAGGACTGTAGCGGAGTCCACTAAGCCTCGTGCTGCCAAAAGTGGAGCTACACCAATGAGAAATATCGACTCTAAGGTCTGCAAAGGTGATAAACGCCAGGAGAGCCGTGGGCTGACCCCGCACTCCTCCATTCCGCATCCAGTGGCACAGGGTGACACGGCAGGTGGTCGGTCCTAGTTTTCCCGACTGTAACCAGAGTCGCGGAGTTTAGCATTTTAGCATCTCGTATTTAAGAATGGAGATAAAACTAATTACAATGGCATACGACACACATCAAAAAGCGTCTTGCATCATCTCGGTTCCGAGAGTTCCGAAACCTGTACAGAAAATTGGAATGGAGGTCAACATAAACATCATTTCCGCCCTTTGTGTTGCTCATGAAAACCAAACATTGCCTGTTGTACCACCATACAGCGAGATTTCAGAGGTGGAGGTCCAAATTGCTGTACACACCAGTACGTCTAATACCCAGTAGCACGTACTCTTGCATTGATGCGTGCTTATATTCGTCGTGGCATACTATCCACAAGTTCATAAAGGTCCAGACAGTCCCACTTCTCAACGACGATTCGGCGTAGATCCCTCAGAGTGGCTGGTGGATCACGTTGTCCATATAGAAACCTTTTCCATCTATCACAGGCATGTTCGATAGGGTTCACGTCTGGCGAACATGCTTACCACTCTAGTCGAGCGATATTGTTATCCTGAAGGAAGTCATTTACAAGATGTGGACGATGGGGGTGCGAATTGTCGTCCATGAAGACGAATGTTCGCCAATATACTGCCGATATGGTTGCACAATTGGTAGGAGGATGGCATTCACGTATCGTACAGCCGTTACGGCGCCTTCCATGACAACCAGCGGCGTACGTCGGCCCCACTTAATGCCACCTCAAAACAGCAGGAAACCTCCACCTTGCTACACTAGCTGGACAGTATGTCTAAGGCGTTCAGCCTGACCGGGTTGCCTCCAAACAGGCCTCTGACGATTGTCTGGTTGAAGGTATATGCGACAATGATCGGTGAAGAGAACGTGATGCGGTCCATTGGGCATGTTGTTGGGACCATCTGTACAGCGCTGCTTGGTGTCGTGGTTGCAAAGATGAACCTCGCCATGGACGTCGGGAATAAAGTTACGTACCATGCAGCCTATTGCGCACAGTTTGAATCGTAACATAACTCCCTGTGGCTGCACGAAAAGCATTATTCAAGATGGTGGCGTTGCTGGTAGGGTTCCTCCGACCCATAATTAGTAGGCAGCGGTCATCCACTGCAGTAGTAGCCCTTGGGCGGCCTGAGCGAGGCATGTCATCGACAGTTCCTGTCTCTCTGTATCTCTTCCATGTCCGAACAACATTGCTTTGATTCACTCCGAGAGGCCTGGACACTTCCCTTGTTGAGAGCCTTCATGCCACAAATTAGCAATGCAGACGCTATCGAACCGCGGTATTGACCGTCTAGGCATGGTTGAACTACCACGAAGCCGTGTACCTCCTTCCTGGTGGAATGACTATAACTGATCGGCGCCGTCCGTTGTGGCCGACCGGTCCAGGCGCTTCAGTCTGGAACCGTGCGACCGCTACGATCGCAGGTTCGAATCCTGCCTCCGGCATGGGTGTATGTGATGTCCTTAGGTTAGTTAGGTTTAAGTAGTTCTAAGTTCTAGGGGACTGATGACCTCAGATGTTACGTCCCATAGTGCTCAGAGCCATTTGAACTGATCGGCTGTCGGACCCCGTCCGTCTAATACGCGCTACATCTTTGGGCGGGTTTAGTGACATCTCTGAACAGTCAGAGGGACTCTGTCCGTGATACAATATCCACAGCCAACGTCTATCTTCAGGAGTTCTGAAATCCGGGGTGATGTAAAACTTTTTTTGATGTGTGTATAAAGTATACGCAAAGGTATTACCAAGAAGAGTAATAGCAAACGCAATAAAATTTATACGAGATGCACAGACGGGTTTCCATAAATGCCTATCGTGCACGGATAGTGTTTTCAATAGAACACAGTTAACAGAAAACATATGTTTATATTTACTATAAAAAAGCGTTTGAGCTGGTAAAATAATGATTCTGAGCCTTACTGGATAAGAGTCTTCCGCAGCAATTAGTAAGAGTAGCAGAATGTATGTATGACAGAATAGATTGTAGAATTATTAATAGAACGACACAGGTTGGAATAACTCAACGACTTCGAAAGGGGTGCTCTCTGTTGCCTGTCCCCTTTAATTTATCTATTGAAGACATCATAAATAAATGGCACAAACTACTGTATTACCAAAACATCTATATTAATAATAAATCTGTAAAACCGTCGTGCCTATCTGTTTGTCTCTGAACACGCTGATCTCCAAAACTAATAGGCGTGGGGTTTTTATAGGAAAATTAAGCATAGTTTGGGGCGTCGTATAGGCTTCAGTACATCAAAACCGGTTCACGAAAAAAAAGATATGCATACGTATTATAAAAATGTATGCATGCACGCATGTGTGTGTGTGTGTGTGTGTGTGTGTGTGTGTTTGTTTCACATCTCCTCCAACCAGTGGACCGATTTCAACCAAACGTGATACACACTGTCTGGACAGAATAGCTGTGAGAGTAAGAACCACCTACCTATCAAAGGGGTAGGGGTGGGGTTGAAAAAGAGGTGTAGGTCACGAATACTCAGTTTTTGTTCACTCAGTATCTGAGGAGGAGAGCACTTAGCGACTGGCAAAACTACTTGACACTTAATTTCAGACCTTAATTAAATTTCTTCTGGCAATCACCCCCAATACCATGACGAAAGGGAAAAAAGTTTATTGCTTACTACAAATGGCTCTGAGCACTATGGGACTTAACAGCTATGGTCATCAGTCCCCTAGAACTTTGAACTACTTAAACCTAACTAACCTAAGGACATCACACAACACCCAGTCATCACGAGGCAGAGAAAATCCCTGACCCTGCCAGGAATCGAACCCGGGAATTGCTTACTACATTTTTCCCTGTTCATGTCGTATCATCACTCATGACGTTATAATGTTTAAATTTATTGTTTCTTTGATATTAACTCAGTTCGCAACGCATTTAGCAGACATTACCCTCATATGTTTCTGAATGTTCTTACAAAATTATATCGTTGTTCGACTCGTAGTTCAGGGGAAATGAGGGGAGAAGGTGGTCAGAGAGAGGGGGTGGTGGAGATGTGCAGAGAAAGGGATGACAAGGAGATGGACAGGGAGAGGCTGGAGGAGGAGGTGGACATAGAAAGGAAAGAGGAGGAGATGAACAGAGAGGGGGAGGAGGAGGGGATGAGTAGGAGGACAGAGAAATGTGCTGGTGGAGGTGGTCAGAGAGTGAAGGGTGAAGGAGGTGTAAGACGTGGGCGGAGAAAAGGGGGAGGAGGAGCTGGACTGACAGATTTGAAATAAAAACGTACCAGAGCACCACTGGGTCCTCAACTAATTTTTAAATAAAAAACGCTACTCTAAACATAATGTTCCTCGCGGATGACGAGATGATTATATATGGAATATAAGATACTAGAGTCCAGAAACTGTTTGGAGAAGAAAGAGACTAAGCTCTGTAATATGGACTGTTTCAATAGATAATGTACAGGGGAAAAGGAGGGCAACTTCAGCACCTATGGGGGATGTTGTGGTTGGCAGGAGAGCCAACACTGTGTTACTAGAGGAAGCCGAAAGGCACGCGTTTTAGCTCACGCAGGCTGGCGTGAGGTCTGGGACAGGACAAGAAAATCAGAATTTAGAAAAACGGACGTAGCTGGTGGAATACTTAACTTTAATTCATTAATGATGAGCGTCGCTCTTGACGGTACATGATTCAATATCAATAGTAACTGGTAATGGCGCCTTGCTAGGTCGTAGCAAATGACGTAGCTGAAGGCTATGCTAACTATCGTCTCGGCAAATGAGAGCGTATTTTGTCAGTGAACCATCGCTAGCAAAGTCGGTTGTACAACAGGGGCGAGTGCTAGGAAGTCTCTCTAGACCTGCCGTGTGGCGGCGCTCGGTCTGCAATCACTGATAGTGGCGACACGCGGGTCCAACGTATACTAACAGAGCGCGGCCGATTTAAAGGCTACCACCTAGCAAGTGTGGTGTCTGGCGGTGACACCACATTCCTCCCCCGCAAACCGGCGTACGGTTGTGGTATAAGGCTTCCGCCCGCCGTGGGCAGGACCCCATGTTCACGTATGCGACGAGGTGGGGAGCCTAACAACAGGCGAGGCTGTGCCACCCGCACCCTGCCATTCGGACCGCGGGGAGCTAGGAAACGCCTGAAAACCTGCTCCAGGGTGCACGCCAACATGCGGTGTATGCGCCCGCAGAGATACAGGAGGGGCCGAAGGGTCGACCTCCATCGGGCCGGGGCACCCGACGGGCGAAGACGACATGTGGTCCGGAGCGGGCAAGAGTTCCATGTCGTAGGACAACTGGTCACGGGAAGCGATCGGCGGCGCGTGACCCAGGGAGGCGCCCGGCGGTTGCAGCGACGCGTCCACTGCGGGCGTCGCCGGCGGGAGAACTGGCGGCGGTGGCGCGTCTCCATGGGGCAAAATGGAAGGCAGCGTCGGTAACACCTGGGGATGAGGCGAGCCAGTAGATGGGTCCCCAGGGCGCTGACCGGACGGCACCGTCGCTGAAAGCAGACGGTGAGCGGCAGATCCCTTGCGACGACAGAGGCGCAGCTGGTTGAGATGCCGGCGCACCTCATCAGAGGCCCCCAAAACCAGATACATAGCGCGGCCGAGGCAGGGAAGAATGCGCCCTTCTAGCCAACGCCGTGAACCTCGATAGTGGCGGTAGTAGACAACGTCGCCTGGGGCAAAAGCAGGTGTCTGCCGCTGCACAGGAACCTCATGCGGCGGATGTAGCAAAGATATCAAGGTTCGATGAGGGCGATCGTGGAGCAACTCAGCCGGCGAGCGACCATCCCGGGGCTGAGAGCGATGCGAGGACAAAAAGAGCAATGACGCGTCCTCCCGAGAACCATCGAGGTCTGGAACAGGACAAGGAAATTAGAATTTAGAAAAACGGACGTAGCTGGTGGAATACTTAACTTTAATCCATTAATGATGAGCGTCGCTCTTGACGGTACATGATTCAATATCAATAGTAACTGGTAATGGCGCCTTGCTAGGTCGTAGCAAATGACGTAGCTGAAGGCTATGCTAACTATCGTCTCGGCAAATGAGAGCGTATTTTGTCAGTGAACCATCGCTAGCAAAGTCGGTTGTACAACTGGGGCGAGTGCTAGGAAGTCTCTCTAGACCTGCCGTGTGGCAGCGCTCGGTCTGCAAACACTGATAGTGGCGACACGCGGGTCCGACGTATACTAACGGACCGCGGCCGATTTAAAGGCTACCACCTAGCAAGTGTGGTGTCTGGCGGTGACAACACAGGGGAAAATGGACGCACGTCTGTAACTGTCACACTGAATCACAGTAAAAGTAGACTTGTTTTGTGTTGCCCACCCAGTATTTTGTTCGACAGAGCTATTTAACTCTCCACTTCTGTCCCAACATTAAGCCGGCCGGTGTGGCCGAGCGGTTATAGGCGCTACAGTCTGGAACCGCGCGACCGCTACGGTCGCAGGTTCGAATCCTGCCTCGGGCATGGATGTGTGTGATGTCCTTAGATTAGTTAGGTTTAAGTAGTTCTAAGTTCTAGGTGACTGATGACCTCAGCTGTTAAGTCCCATAGTGCTCAGAGCCATTTGAACGATTTGAACCCAACATTAAAACAAATGCTTAGTTTCCTTATTTTTGTTACCGTTTTAGCAACAGTGTGTTTGTTAGAGAAGTGTTGTTATTAGTAGGTCTTGGGGATCGGCGGAATATTTCCCCGCTCCTAATTTTTTTCTTGCAAGGTGACGAAGAAGTCCTATTTATTGACGACATTGAAAATGTTGACACACCTGACTCTTCAAATGACAGTCAGAAAGGCAATGCATGTGGAAATTTCGAACAGGATAAGATGTTTTTATGATATTCTGATATTCAACCCCCCCATGAACCATGGACCTTGCCGTTGGTGGGGAGGCTTGCGTGCCTCAGCGGTACAGATGGCCGTACCGTAGGTGCAACCACAACGGAGGGGTATCTGTTGAGAGGCCAGACAAACATGTGGTTCCTGAAGAGGGGCAGCAGCCTTTTCAGTAGTTGCAGGGGCAACAGTCTGGATGATTGACTGATCTGGCCTTGTAACATTAACCAAAACGGCCTTGCTGTGCTGGTACTGCGAACGGCTGAAAGCAAGGGGAAACTACAGCCGTAATTTTTCCCGAGGACATGCAGCTCTACTGTATGATTAAATGATGATGGCGTCCTCTTGGGTAAAATATTCCGGAGGTAAAATAGTCCCCCATTCGGATCTCCGGGCGGGGACTACTCAGGAGGACGTCGTTATCAGGAGAAAGAAAACTGGCGTTCTACGGATCGGAGCGTGGAATGTCAGATCCCTTAATCGGGCAGGTAGGTTAGAAAATTTGAAAAGGAAAATGGATAGGTTAAAGTTAGATATAGTGGGAATTAGTGAAGTTCGGTGGCAGGAGGAACAATACTTTTGGTCAGGTGATTACATGGTTATAAATACAAAATCAAATAGGGGTAATGCAGGAGTAGGTTTAATAATGAATAAAAAAATTGGAGTGCGGGTTAGCTACTACAAACAGCATAGTGAACGCATTATTGTGGCCAAGATAGACACAAAGCCCATGCCTACTACAGTAGTACAAGTTTATATGCCAACTACCTCTGCAGATGATGAAGAAATAGATGAAATGTATGACGAGATAAAAGAAATTATTCAAGTAGTGAAGGGAGACGAAAATTTAATAGTCATGGGTGACTGGAATTCGTCAGTAGGAAAAGGGAGAGAAGGAAACATAGTAGGTCAATATGGATTGGGGGGAAGGAATGAAAGAGGAAACCGCCTTGTAGAATTTTGCACAGAACATAACTTAATCATAGCCAACACTTGGTTCAAGAATCATAAAAGAAGGTTGTATACCTGGAAGAATCCTGGAGATACTAAAAGGTATCAGATAGATTATATAATGGTAAGACAGAGATATAGGAACCAGGTTTTAAATTGTAAGACATTTCCTGGGGCAGATGTGGATTCTGACCACAATCTATTGGTTATGAACTGCAGATTGAAACTGAAGAAACTGCAAAAAGGTGGGAATTTAAGGAGATGGGACCTGGATAAACTCAAAGAACCAGAGGTTGTAGAGAGTTTCAGGGAGAGCATAAGGGAACAATTGACAGGAATGGGGGAAAGAAATACAGTAGAAGAAGAATGGCTAGCTCTGAGGGATGAAGTAGTGAAGGCAGCAGAGGATCAAGTAGGTAAAAAGACGAGGGCTAATAGAAATCCTTGGGTAACAGAAGAAATATTGAATTTAATTGATGAAAGGAGAAAATATAAAAATGCAGTAAATGAAGCAGGCAAAAAGGAATACAAACGTATCAAAAATGATATCGACAGGAAGTGCAAAATGGCTAAGCAGAGATGGCTAGAGGACAAATGTAAGGATGTAGAGGCTTGTCTCACTAGGCGTAAGATAGATACTGCCTACAGGAAAATTAAAGAGACCTTTGGAGAGAAGAGAACCACTTGTATGAATATCAAGAGCTCAGATGGCAACCCAGTTCTAAGCAAAGAAGGGAAGGCAGAAAGGTGGAAGGAGTATATAGAGGGTTTATACAAGGGCGATGTACTTGAGGACAATATTATGGAAATGGAAGAGGATGTAGATGAAGACGAAATGGGAGATAAGATACTGCGTGAAGAGTTTGACAGAGCACTGAAAGACCTGAGTCGAAACAAGGCCCCGGGAGTAGACAACATTCCATTTGAACTACTGATGGCCTCGGGAGAGCCAGTCATGACAAAACTCTACCATCTGGTGAGCACGATGTATGAAACAGGAGAAATACCCTCAGACTTCAAGAAGAATATAATAATTCCAATCCCAAAGAAAGCAGGTGTTGACAGATGTGAAAATTACCGAACTATCAGTTTAATAAGTCACAGCTGCAAAATACTAACGCGAATTCTTTACAGACGAATGGAAAAACTGGTAGAAGACGACCTCGGGGAAGATCAGTTTGGATTCCGTAGAAATGTTGGAACACGTGAGGCAATACTGACCTTACGACTTATCTTAGAACAAAGATTAAGGAAAGGCAAACCTACGTTTCTAGCATTTGTAGATTTAGAGAAAGCTTTTGACAATGTTAACTGGAATACTCTCTTTCAAATTCTGAAGGTGGCAGGGGTAAAATACAGGGAGCGAAAGGCTATTTACAGTTTGTACAGAAACCAGATGGCAGTTATAAGAGTCGAGGGGCATGAAAGGGAAGCAGTGGTTGGGAAAGGAGTGAGACAGGGTTGTAGCCTCTCCCCGATGTTATTCAATCTGTATATTGAGCAAGCAGTAAAGGAAACAAAAGAAAAATTCGGAGTAGGTATTAAAATTCATGGAGAAGAAGTAAAAACTTTGAGGTTCGCCGATGACATTGTAATTCTGTCAGAGACAGCAAAGGACTTGAAAGAGCACTTGAACGGAATGGACAGTGTCTTGAAAGGAGGATATAAGATGAACATCAACAAAAGCAAAACGAGGATAATGGAATGTAGTCAAATTAAGTCGGGTGATGCTGAGGGAATTAGATTAGGAAATGAGACACTTAAAGTAGTAAAGGAGTTTTGCTATTTGGGGAGTAAAATGACCGATGATGGTCGAAGTAGGGAGGATATAAAATGTAGACTGGCAATGGCAAGGAAAGCGTTTCTGAAGAAGAGAAATTTGTTAACATCGAGTATAGATTTAAGTGTCAGGAAGTCATTTCTGAAAGTATTTGTATGGAGTGTAGCCATGTATGGAAGTGAAACATGGACGATAAATAGTTTGGACAAGAAGAGAATAGAAGCTTTCGAAATGTGGTGCTACAGAAGAATGCTGAAGACAAGGTGGGTAGATCACGTAACTAATGAGGAGGTATTGAACAGGATTGGGGAGAAGAGAAGTTTGTGGCACAACTTGACTAGAAGAAGGGATCGGTTGGTAGGACATGTTTTGAGGCATCAAGGGATCACAATTTTAGCATTGGAGGGCAGTGTGGAGGGTAAAAATCGTAGAGGGAGACCAAGAGATGAATACACTAAGCAGATTCAGAAGGATGTTGGTTGAAGTAGGTACTGGTAGATGATGAAGCTTGCACAGGATAGAGTAGCATGGAGAGCTGCATCAAACCAGTCTCAGGACTGAAGACCACAACAACAACAACATGATATTCAAAGCCCCAGAAAGATAAAAAAAATTAAAAATTTTAGTAGCTTATGTATCAGGTGAAAAACATATACTAGAATAGCTAAATTTCATTTTGCGAAGCTGCCAGTGGAGGTCAAGAAAGAAATAGTCAAGAAAAGAATTTACAAGAATAAATTTTTAAGTTCAAGGTAAAGTACATAAGTATAAAATTGTTATGAAGTAAAGTAGCATGGAAGTATTTTTTGCACATATAATTTCTTATTGTATCTTTTCCTCATTATCAGACTACTTCAACCAGTTTCCATTGTCTATGTTTATTATAAAAATGCTACTAAATGATGTACAATTACTCTCATAAGTGTGCCCTACTGAAAGCGCTATCTGATCTTCAGATGCAGAATACTGATTCGTGAATCATTGTACTTCATTTTCTGCAATTTCTCTTCTGTAAAATTTATTCATAGGGGAGCATCCCGTCTCTCCCCGTTGCTGCTTCCGCAGTGAATTACAGATTTTAACTGCACTACAATATATTCCTAGGAAATCTAACATCCCATGTATAAATCGTTATGTACATTGTTTGTTTTCGGTTTCTTTAATAGCAGTCCTTCGAGACAGTCCAGACTCTACATGCAATGCTTTCGGCAAGAGATTATTTGCTTCCGTTTTTCGTTTTTGTTGGCGTAGCACGATAAAGTGCGCCCTCAATTTCGGTCGTTCTGCGCTGAGGACAGTACAGGAGGGCGCGGCGAATGAAGACCAATCCCCGGACATCTATATTTCATCAGCAGAGCGCGGCGACGCCCTCCGCGGCAGGAACAAAAAGAGCCGGCCGATATCCCTCGGATCCCCGGCTGCAGCGGCGCGGCCGGATATGAAGCTCCAATATCTGGCCCGGTCTCTTCTTGTGGCCGTGTGTACACGCGGCACGCCGCAGGAAACACTGCGGACAGATCGGCCGCAGCGCGGATCACTGGGCCCCTCGCCACACGGGGGGAATCCCCTTCCCTCCTCTTCCGCCAACGTGTGTGTTGGTAGGTGGCCAGCTAGAACGGCAGGCACGCCTCGCCGTGCACGGTTGAGAGGACCGAGGAACGCAAAGGATAAGGCGTGCCGCAAAAACCCGTCTGACGGACAGCGCACCCGAGTGCCGATTGTCAGTATGTTGTCGAAAGCAGACTGCGAATCCGGAAACATGAGGGAGCGGCACAGACAAAGGTCACAGTGCGCGCCATGCGCTCGTCAGCAACAAATACACCGACGCGAGGTCGGGTGCGGACTTGAGCCCTAACATCAAACAAGGTATTACGACTCGGTTGACACGTGTCATGCGATCTGTATTTTACCATCAGTACTTTTCCAGGCAGCACTCCGTGCGCGTCAGTCAGTTCTTCATTCGTCATTTCTCTTCCGAGTTTCATAAGTATGCAGTGCTGACCACCAATAAGCGCAAACCAGAATGGGTAGCGTTTAACGAAATTTTACATGTTGTGTAGTAACAATAAGAAAAATGTAAGAGTAAATTTGTAGGTGATTTGGATGCATCCATGATGTGAAGTTTCCGACAAAGAGCTGCCACTTCTCACAGACTGGTCATAGAGTCGAACTGAGCTTGGATGACAAATACTGCTGTGTCATTCCTTGCTGTTTCATAGACAGAGTTCATTAATCTTAGTGGATGACGAGAGGAGGGGTGCCAGTCTCGGAAATCGGTGACCAGGTGCTTTCAACAGGTCAGGGATGTGGTAAACTTCCTCTCCCTAGCAATAGTCGAACGTCCACTGTTAATCATATGGTGACCGTAATTCTCGAAATAAGCCAGAACGAGATTGTCCAGCGGTGACGGCTGCGTGGCGGGAGTAACAGTTGATAGCTCTAAATGTTTTATTTGGCGCTACTGCCTCTCTCATTATTTATTGGCTATCAATTAGATACCTAGCGGCACCGTTAGATCATGACTACGAAGTCTTTCGCGACGGAGTCCTTTCATAAAAAGTTCTCGGTTTACTTGCCGCGTCAAATTTGGATAAAATCCCAAGCTTTCGATGACTACCTCCGTCATCTTCGTCAGGGGTAAAACTGACAGTCGTGGACCGGTGAGGCTTCCGCTTTTATAAGCAGTGGACGGCTTCTCATTGGCTGGATGACGTCACGGTGAAACCGATGCGTACTGAGGTGGCGACCTCTATATCCATAGATTTTGTTTGCGCGCTTTATCCAGCATTGCTTGCAGCGCCATCCATCGCAACAGGCGGAGAACTGCGAGGAATGTAAGAAGTCTCCCTCTGCGCTCTTTCTATATCAACTGCGCGCTTCCATGCATTGCTGAGTGCATAACCGGAATCTCTGTTGAAATTATTTTCACAGAGTCTAATTTCAACTGCTTCCCTGATGACAGAGTCCCAATAGTTTGAAGCGTGAGCAAGTAGTCTTGTTTCATCGAATAAAATCTTATGTTTATTTAACAAACTGTGCTCAGCCACCGCTGATATTTCTAGATACCTGTATTTCAGGTGACGCTGATGTTCCACACTGCGATCGGCGACAGTTCTTATAGACTGGCCCACATAACTTTTGCCACACTCGCAAGGAATGCTGTAAATTCCCGGTACTCTCAGGCCAAGATTATCTTTCACGGGTCGCAGCATTTTGTTAATCTTCCTGGGTGGCCGGAAGACTGGTCTGATTCCTTGCCGGCTCAGGACTCTGCCGATCTTGCTGGTCGTTGCACCGCAGAATGGTAGCCGCGCGATGTGTTGGTCCGCTTGATCTGTTCGAACAGCGTCCTTTCTTGGTTTCTTCGTCAGAGTAGATCTGATATCACGATCAGAATAACCATTTTTTATGAATACCATCGTCAGATGGTTAATCTCGGAGCCGAGATGATCCTTGTCCGAAATAGTCCTTGCTCTGTGTACCAAGGTGTTCAGCATAGCTCTCTTCTGAGCTGGGTGGTTAAAACTACGCGCGTTTAGATATAAATCTGTATGCGTCGGTTTTCTGTGCACAGAATGTCCGAGACGTCCATCTGATTTTCGCTCCACCAGTACATCTAAGAAGGGTAACTTTCCTTCCTTCTCCACCTCTGCTGCAGTGCAGCAGCGTCACCTGAAATACAGGTATCTACAAAAATCAGCGGTGGCTGAGCACAGTTTGTTAAATAAACATAAGATTTTATTTAATGAAACAAGACTACTTGCTCTCGCTTCAAACTATTGGGACTCTGTCATCAGGGAAGCAGTTGAAATTAGACTCTGTGAAAATAATTTCAACAGAGATTCCGGTTATGCACTCAGCAATGCATGGAAGCGCGCAATTGATATAGAAAGAGCGCAGAGGGAGACTTCTCATTCGAGGGTTGGATTCCCTCATTTCTCCGTCGAAGAGTTTCACTGCCTGGGCTACTCTCAGGGTGCACCCTCGACGTGGAAGATCCCCACCATTGCCTTCCCGCATCTCGTCGTCAATACTACTCGCCGTCGCCACCTGCCGGTGCTCGCCGCCGCCGCCGCCGCCGCCGCCGCCGCCGCCGCCGCCGTTTGGTTGCCGCCTGCCGGTCCTCGCCGCCGCCGCCGTTTGGTCGCCACCTGCCGGTCCTCGCCGCCGCCGCCGCCGCCGTTTGGTTGCCGCCTGCCGGTGCTCGCCGCCGCCGCCGGCGCCGCCTGCCGCCTGCCGCCTGCCGGTGCTCGCCGCCACAGCCTGCCGCCTGCCGGTGCTCGCCGCCTGCCGGTGCTCGCCGCCGCCGCCGCCGCCGCCGACGTCGCCGCCTGCCGGTGCTCGCCGCCTGCCGGTGCTCGCCGCCTGCCGCCGCCGCCGTCTGGTCACCGCCGCCGCCGTCTGGTCGCCGCCGCCGCCGCCCTTCTCGCGCGCCGCCACCATGTCCCAACCCACTACCACTATCATTTTCACCTCTCCCTCCGCTGCTCCAACCACCATCACCTGGAGCTCATCCTCCACCCCACTTCCCGTCCTTCCTTCTCTCCCTGTCCACCCCACCCCTGCGCCACTTTCGGCTGTAACCACCCCCGACTCCTCTTCCCCTATCACTGTCGCCCCATCGACCGCTACAGACTTTCCGCCACTCCCCGCACCGCCTCCGACAGGCTCCAAGCCAGCACGGATCTCTGCTCGACGTTCCACAGTCTCAGTGACACCCACGCCCCCACCGTCTGCGTCTTCCGCTGCTCAGGGTGGTCCTGCCCCCCGCCATCTCCCCCTGCAACCCGTCCCCCTGCCCCCTCCCCACCCAGTGGTGTCCACGAAACCTTCCAAGCGCCCGAATGCTGACCCTTCCCCCGCAGTCTCCTCCAAAAAAACTCCCAATCCCCGTGACCCACCCACTCCCATGGACGCGGCCCCGACCCCCGCCCCCGCCACGCCTGCCACCCACACCTTTGTCCTCTCCAATCCTGACCCTCAATTCCTTGATGCCCGCTCCCTCACTCTCGCCATCCGGAAATACTGCCCCAATGCTCCCATCTCCCAACTGATTCCTCGCAAGGACTCGGTCCTCATAAAATCCCCCAATGCTTCCTTCCACACCGACCTCCTCTCCCGCATCCCTCGTATCCAATTTGGCCAACGTGCAACCCTCACCCCCTACCACACCCCGTCCTCTCCCTGTCAGCCTCAACCTCCCCGACGTCCGCCGACCTTCACCGCTGTGATCACGAAGCTTAGCCCCGTGATCACGGAGGCTGAGGTGTTGGCGGAACTCAACTCCCGGCCCGACATCGAAATCCGCTCGGCCCGTCGCATCTTCAATGATGCCGGGCCGACTTTTCTCATGCGGATCTTCACTGAATCCTCCTCCTCCATTGACCGCCTCCTCACCGAGGGAGCCCTCATCTACAATCAGCGCCATAAGGTGGACCCCTCCCATTCCCCAGTCCAATCCTACTGCTGCCAACGCTGTCTCACCTACAACGACCACGTTACCTCTGCCTGCAAGAACCCCCCTACTTGTCCCCACTGCAAAGCTTCCCACTTCCTCAAGCATTGCCCCAACCTCACCTCTCCCCCCTCCTGCAACACTTGTAATGAACCCCATCCTACCTACTCCTCGAAGTGTAAAGCGAAACCTCCACCAGTAACCCCTGAGCTCACCGTCCCTGTCCGTCCTGTTGATGACCCCATTCACCCCAACAACTCGCTCCGCCCTCCCCCTACTGCTGAGGACATCATCCGTTTCACCACCATTGTGCTCCAAAACATCCACCCCTTCCAGCGCTCCCACACTCTTTCCCAAATCGCCCTCGCAGCCCGTTCCATCTTCCATCTTACCACCTATGCCACTTACTCCCACAACCAGGCCCACTTCACCTTCACCCCCCTCACCACCCTCGTCTAACTCCTCACTCCCATGGTACAACAACCGTACTGTATCCTGTACCACAACATTCGCTCCCTGCCCACCCACAAACTCCTCTTCCTCCACACCCTACGTCAGCACCGCGTGGATGCCTTCATCCTCAATGAAACCTTCCTTCAGCCCCGTATCTCCGTCTCCACTGCCCCTTACACCCTACATCGCACAGATAAGCCGTACCCTCTGGCACGTGGCGGAGTTGCTATAGGCCACCTCAAGCACCTCCCTGTCCGGCCCCAGCCTCTCCTTAACAATCCTGCCGAGCATCTCACCCTCAGCCTCTTCTTCCCCGCCCTTACCATCACCTGTGCCACCATTTATGTCCGCCCTCGCACTCCCACCCCGTACGATTTCCTGGCCCACATTGACCGCACCTTCTCCACCTACGTGATTGCCGCCGACCTCAATATCCACAGCCGTGATCCTGCCGACCTCCGGCGGTGGAATCAGTTTCTCACCACTCTCCAGGGAGACCTGGTTCCCCTGCCTCAGCACACCCGGCCCGAATCCAACACCACTCCTGATGTAGTCCTTGCCTCTACCAACCTCCTTGGGCGCATCACCACAGATGTCCTTGACCTCATTGGCAGTGACCATGCTCCTGTCCTCCTCACTATCTCTAACGGTCGCCATCCCCGCCACGCTCCTCGCCCTGACATCCCTCCTAAACTTGTCCATGATTACTCCCGTGCCAACTGGGATGCCTACCGGGATTCCATTCACACCCAGGTTGACAGCCACGACCTTACCCTCCAGTCTCCTGATGACATCTCTCGCACTGCTGCCTTCCTGCACCAGACCTTGTCTGACGCCGTCGCCACCCATATCCCCACCAAAGCCATCCACCCTCACCGCCCCGCCCTGCCTCCACAGGCCGTCCTTCTCCTTCGCGAGTCCCGCCGCCTCTACCGCTCTTTTCTCCGCACTCGTGACCGGGATACACTTACCCGCCACCGGCAATTACAGCGACACATCCGCAACCTGCTTGTTGCGAAGAAACGCCGAGCCTGGCGCCAGACATGTACACAACTCAACACCACGCTCCCCATCAACTCTTCCAAGTATTGGTCTGCTTTCCACCGCCTTACTGGGAACCGCCCCGCCCCCCAGTACCCTCTCCTCCTTAATGACCGTCCCTTTCCCGACAACCTCAGTAAGGCCAACCACTTTGCCTCCCACCTCTCTGATGTTTTTTTCCATCCCAGATGATCCCCACTTTGATTATTCCCTCTTCCCTGATGTCATGGACCGTACGAATACCTCTGTTCCTCCCCTTGCTCCTAGCTTCCAGTACTTGGGCCACACCCCACCATCTGCACTTAACACTCCCATCACTACACAGGACATCAGCCTCACACTCCACACTAAACGCAATACTGCTCCCGGCCACGACTGCGTTACCTACCGCCACCTCAAACACTGCCCTCCCTCCTTCCTTTCCCTCCTTGCCGCCCTCTACAATGTCATCCTTGCCACTGGCTTCTATCCCGACCTGTGGAAAACCTCCCGTATCCTGATGTTCTCCAAACCCAATAAGCCTCCATCTGATGCCTCTTCCTATCGTCCTATCTGTCTCACGTCGGTGTTCAGCAAGCTCTTGGAATCCATCCTTTCCCGGCGCATCCATCTCCACCTCCACCAAAACCACCTCCTCCCAAACACCCAATGTGGCTTTCGACCTTCCTTCTCTGCTGATGACCAACTCCTCCGCCTCACTCATCTCCTCTCCCTCCAGCTTAACTCCCGTCGCTCCGCCATTTTTGTCTCACTTGACCTTGAAAAGGCCTATGACCGTGTCTGGCATCCCGGTCTCCTGTTTAAACTCCAAACCTACGCCCTTCCTATCAACTACATCCGTCTGGTGGCCTCCTTCCTCTCCCGCCGCCCCTCCTATGTTACCATCCATCATGCCAATTCCCACACCTTCTACCCCTCTGCCGGTGTGCCCCAGGGCTCTGTCCTCTCCCCTCTCCTCTACCTCCTGTACACGGCAGATATGCCCCAACCCCCCCCTCCAGTGCACCTCTTGCAATATGCTGATGACACCGCATTCCTCGCCCTCGCTCCTACCCTCCAACGGTCCCAACGCCTTCTCCAGAATCACCTTGACCTTTTTGCTGCATGGTGTAACCAATGGCTCCTGAAACTCAATCCTTCCAAGACCCAGGCAATCATCATAGGTCGTACCACTCGCTCATTCCGGCTCCTGGATTTCTCCCTTACTGTCTGCGCACGTCCTGTCCATCTCACCCCCACCCTCACCTACCTTGGCCTCACCATTGACCGTCACCTCACCTGGATCCCTCATCTCCGATCCATCCAACCCAAAGCCCACAACCGCCTCCGCCTCCTCAAACTCCTCTCTGGCCGGACATGGGGGTTGCACCCCTCTACCATCCTCCACACCTACAAATCCTTAATCCGTCCCATCCTCTGTTATGCCAGTCCTGCCTGGATATCTGCCCCCCCCCCAAATTCTATCAGTCCCTCCAGATCCTTGAGCGTCATGCACTCCGCCTCGCCTTCCGTATCCGCCTCCCGTCCCCCACGCGGATCCTCTATGATCTCATTCCTTTCCCCCATCTGCTCCTCTTCCTCGAACATATCCGCATCCTCTACACCTCCCGCCGTCTTGAACCCCCTCACCCCCTGGTTGCTCCTCTCCTCTCCCATCCTCGCCCCCTGCCACGTCTTCACCGTTGTGTCCCCCCTACCCTCCATCTCTACACCCTCCATCTCCTTTCCCAAGGTGGCTTCCGTCAACTCCCCCTCCCGGATGATGCCCTCTCTCCCTCCATTTATCCTTCCTATCAACTCTGATCCTCCCTCCCCCTACTTTCCTCTGTCATTTCCCTGGGCTCCCTCTTCCCCCCCTTCCGTCCTGTTTCCTCTCCACTACACCTCTCCCTACCTCCCTTCTCCCCCCCAGTCCTTTTGTATTCCCCTCCTCTGCCTACCCTCCCTCCCTGTCGCGTCTGCCCCCACCCCTCTTGTGGGTCCTCATCCTCCATCAGCTCCTTTCCCGGTCCCCCCCCCCTTCGCTTTTACTCTCCTTTCCCCCCTTTTTTGTTTTCCCATCTCCTGTCCAGTTTCCCCCCACCTGCTCTCGACTGTGGTGTCACCTTTGCCGACTTTTTCGTGCTGTGTTCTAGTGACTATTCAGTGTTGTGTTGCGAACAGAAACCATGCTGTCGCTGGGTGTGAATTTTATATACTTTGCGAACAGAATCCAGACTGTCGCCATGTTTTTTTTAATTGTCTATTGTTTTCCCTGTCTGCTCCGTATGTATTTTTATTCGCTTCATCATCCCTCTGTTGCTTGTTTTAATTTCCCCGTTTTCTTTTCACCTTGTTACTCACTAAGTCCCCGATTTTATCGCCTGTTTTTTATTATTATTTATTCTCCTGTTCTTTGTCAGAAAATCTGTAGGCTGCAGAGCGGCGTCCTAAGCTGCTGCCAGCCCGCCCCCTTCGGGGGGAATTGAAATTCAATAAAGGAAAAAAAAAAAAAGGAGACTTCTTACATTCCTCGCAGTTCTCCGCCTGTTGCGATGCATGGCGCTGCAAGCAATGCTGGATAAAGCGCGCAAACAAAATCTATGGATATAGAGGTCGCCACCTCAGTACGCATCGGTTTCACCGTGACGTCATCCAGCCAATGAGAAGCCGTCCACTGCTTATAAAAGCAGAAGCCTAACCGGTCCACGACAGTCAGTTTTACCCCTGACGAAGATGACGGAGGTAGTCAACGAAAGCTTGGGATTTTATCCAAATTTGACGTGGCAAGTAAACCGAGAAATTTTTATGCACCGTTAGGTCGTGTTTTGATCATCACCAGGCTTCTCTTCTTCGTACATATGAAAAGAGTTACTGAAATGTCCTAAGACTGAATATGTGCTAATTTACAAATAGTGTGTAATGCAATCTTAATCTGAGAAAATAGGGCTGGCAAAGGGCGATGAGTTGACATCCAGTTGTGTTAAGTACTGTCTGTCTCGTTCTCTTCCGTCCTACCCTCACCTCTATCCGATCCGCCCCACAAGAAGCGACTGCATGAAGATTAAATTACACATAGTTTGAAAATCACATTACAGTTACTTCTTATTAATGTAAATGTAACACAACTCTGTAGTTATTTGTGCATCTCAGTACAAATAAAACACTGAAACATAATATAATTCTAGAACTACATTGTTATATTAATGATGGAGAGACTTTCAAGCTTTGTGAGCCTAGTTTTCGGCTCCGTCAGTAGCTACAAACAACACTTACATGTCATAGGGTTCCCTTAGATACCTGCAAACCAGCAAATGTTCAGAGTCCTGCCTTGCTCCACATTCACTTAGTTCATCATCACTGATAGCCAGCTCCTTCAAATTAATTTTGTACCCTTTCATCCTTGTTCTCAATCTGCTGAGGGTCTTTGGAGATGGCAGCCTGATTGTACAGTAGCATCTGTTTTACTGTCCGTAATCTTCCAGTGGGCCTTTTTCTCCAGAGCTACATTCGACAGACTTCTGAATTTGGAATTGATGCTGTTGTAAGGATTCCAGTAGTGTTGGATAAGCATGAGCTCCAAACAGTGGATGCCTTGGATCTGTTTCTTGCTTCTTCTTTTCAATCACTACTGCCAAATATCTCCTTCTTCTTCTTCTTCTTCTTCTTCTTATATCTGGAGGTGCTGTGACCACAAGTGAAAACATCTTAATCCCTGTAGTTGCTCTTAGGCACCCTGTGACTATGCAGCCTGTCTGATGAAGAGCCACATTACTGGATTAGCATGTGCAGAGTTTCTCCAGAATGGAGCGGTGTAATATGCAGCAGAGAAACATGGAGCAAGAGCTATGCTTCCAAAGTGCTGTTTGTCAATTACAGGACGAGATTGTTGCTGGTGCATACCTGTGTGTAGTGTCTATACAGTGTTGTTTGTAAGTTAAGGTTTGATATAGTATCAATTCTAGGTACATGGAGTGAACATAGTGATTTAAATTGAGTCCCTTCCAGGTGATGTTCAGCTTTCTTCCTGCCTCCTTATTACCAAACTTGAATGCACACACTTAAAGTGTCGTCTGGACTGGGTTTCAAATGGTTGTCATCATAGTAGATGGCAAATTCTTAGAGAGCAGATGTAAGCTTGAATTCTACTGCTTGAAATCTCGCTTCCTGAGGAGTGGCAGCTGTGCCATCTGCATAGATGAATGACTGGACGTTATATAATATCTGAGTCCACATATTTGCTCGGGTAAGACGATTTTTCTGCATTCTCTGTAGGCTATTTTTATCCTGTAGAGTGACAAAAATTAGTCCGTTCAAAATAACTCAAGATGATGGTCGAAACACGATACAGTTTAGTAAATTAAAACAAAATAAACTGAGTTGCAGCAGTACAAAACATTACTCATAACAGTGACCGTACCTACACTTAGCCACTGTGGCGACAGACGATTGTCGTGTAGCGGCACCACTGTTTTTGGGCACAGCTAAATACAATAACACCCAACGCAAGAGGTCATGGAAACGTGTCACTCCAGAGCCGACCAAAGACAGTCATGTCAGGGACTATCCGCTAATGGATCAGAAACTGTCACCACGACGTCTGACCAGCGGGCCAGCTGAGGGACCAGCGTTGTATTGGTAACAACACAGCAGAAAGGCATCGCCACTGTATCATGGTACCCTAAAGCATTGTGCTCGATCCGTAAGATCTGTTGAGGCTATGAGATGGAAACAGATCCGTTGGCAGAACAAATACGTACGAAGCTCGCTTCGAAGCGAGACCCACTACTCCAGTCTGCTAGTCGACATGGAACTACAAGCTGCCACCGTGACATCCCACTAACTGCAGGCATACTGCCGGCTCTGAGTCCGATGTTGTGGACTTGTGTTCCAGCCAGAGGGCCACCTCCGAGCCAACTTCTAGTCACTACCGATCTCGTACTGTGGATGGCTAATGTTACAGAGAAGGGCGGGCATCCGCCCACCGCCACACCCGTCTGTGAGCGCACTGTCGCCGCCCACCTCTGTCTGTCAGCGCAAGCACTACTGACGAGAGCAGTCTTCCTCTATGGGGTCCAATGGTGGGCTTCCACGCCTTCCGGCATGACCTACCTTGAGCTGCAAAGCTGCGTCCAGGCAGCGCACACGCAACCATACCCAGCTCACGTCAGAGTTTCTTCAGCCACTGGCGACAGTGTGGGCTGCCGCTGGCCACAAGGCCCTGCTTACATCGACGTCCGCATACCCACTGTCTTCAGCAGAGGCACTAGAAGACCACCACAGAGCGTCATTACGATTGTTGTGGTGTGCTCGCTAATGAAATGTATGTCTAGTCAGTGATGTTTTCTTGACAAAATGTGAACTGCAACCAGAAAACCACCCTCTGCTCCACTGCTACCCAGCCCTGGGCTATGATCGCACCGGTTCCTGACGCTACCAACTCTATTCCACCACTCAGTGTTATGGCCATCCACCGCTACCCATTAAATTGCTTGTAACAAGCCTTTGATTCCTGCAGTTCGTCTGTTTACAATCTGGTTAATGTTTTAAAACAAGCTGCTCTTCTTTCCAGCTAAACATTACATCCCAAGTAATCCACGAAAGCCGAATTCTGTGTCTAAAGTAATGTAAGAAAATGATTAATTTTTTCAAGTTGCTGTGTTGCAGGTTCCTGACATTGACAGACTTCTTCATTTACTATTGACCACACTGTCCTTCTTGACAGCTTTCAGTGACAATAATTTTTATTGTTTCTTCATCCGACACCTCATAAATTCCACATTGAGCCCTCTACCATCGTATTACATGCACTGCAGGTACTCAGATGTCACATGGAGCCTTTTCTCGATTCATGTGCGTTTCAGTTTCCCCACAGTAATGATAGGAACATAACTGGTAATGTTAACAAAACATCAGAGTCTAGTGAGTGTGATGAATCTTGCATGAAGTTATTGAGGTAATACACTACTGGCCATTAAAATGGCCACACCAAGAAGAAATGCAGACGATAAACGGGTATTCGTTGGAGAAATATATAATACTAGAACTGACATGTGATTACATTTTCATCTGGGTGCATAGATCCTGAGAAATCAGTACACAGAACAAACTCCCCTCTCTGTAATAACGGCCTTGATACGCCTGGGCACTGAGTCAAACAGAGCTTGGATGGCGTGTACAGGTACAGCTAGCTGCCCATGCAGCTTCAACGCGATACAACAGTTCATCACGAATAGTGACTGGCGTATTGTGACGAGCCAGTTGCTCGGCCACCATTGACCAGACGTTTTCAATTGGTGAGAGATCTGGAGAATGTGCTTGTAACAACAACAACGACGCTGTACTATTGTACATTTAAGTAAGTTTTTTTTTCCATCTGATTTTTCGATAAACTAGTGTAATTGATGTTCTGATTTCATTTATTTTTTGTTTCATGTCACTGTGTTAAGAAAACTGTAAACGAATTTCAATGTGAATATTAATGCTTATATCAAATGTCAAGCAATATTGTAATAGAATTGAAATGTAACAAATGTTGAGACTGTTGTAAGATGTTTAAAATTGTAATTGTGCGTCTGGTCCATACGTAGACAATGTGTTAGGATATGTAGAATGCAAAACCTCGGGTGAATACCCGGTCTGTGAGGGAGCGGTAAAAGGTGGATGGCAGGCGAGCGCGGGAAAATGCGCATGGCACTGTACGGCACAACGGGCTCAGCAGTAGTAGTTGGAATTTGGCACTGGTCTGAGCAACACCTTCTGGAGCGAGGAGGCTCTCCTGGAAGATGTAGTTTCACTGAGCCTTGGGTATGCTGTTCCAACGGCCACACAGCATGGACACATTCCATAGGCATTAAATAGAAAAGTATTGCGATGCTAAGAAGAATTAAAGTGCCGATACGTCAAGAGCCGTAGCTGTGGTTGTATGTGTGCTCTGTGCCTCGCCATCTCGCCGCCTGCCAACTGCCGCATCGATACAAGCAGGTTGAAACGTTTAGTACTGTATTCGTATGGACCATAGAGCGAACTGTTCAATAATAACCTAAATTTTACCAGAACTTTCCCCTCACTCAATTATCCTCACAACTAACCTAGACAGGGTCCTTTCCAAATGTTGTGCAATTCGAGTGTCCCGAAATGAAAAATTAAATTTTGTGTTAATAATAATTACTTGCAGACCTAACTATGTTAGAATGGTGCTTAAAGAACTTTCTGTTAATGAACCAGTAAATGAATAACGAAGGTCTAACCAAGTTGAAAGATAACTTTAATATTAATATTATAATGAAGTTTAATTATTTCGAGACAGATATAAAGGTATTTAAATGAGAAGCAAATATGATAAAAAGAGTAGTAACTCATATACTGGAAATCTTGAACGCATGATAATTACAGTAATCAATTTTTTTATTAGTGATCATAACAGTTTCAGGGTCCCCCCCTTTTTATTCAATTGAATTCTGAAGTGTTCCACATTGGTTTGACCAGCAAAAGTTAAAGCCAATATGTAAGTCAAAATTTATCAGTGTTTTATCTTTATCAAAATTGACATTTTGTGTGTGGCTCGAAAGTGCTATTTCTAGGGTAACCTATGCCCGATTTTAATCAGATCAGTAGACAGTACGAAGCTTTGTGGTATACATTATAGTGTAGTGTTATGTATTCATGGTTTTTCAGTATCAGTACAAAACGTGAAACTATCAGTTCAATAGATTTTCTGGTTCTAAAATTTTACTATATTATGCAGTGTTACTACGTGTTGTTTTGCATGAATATATACCAACTTGTACAGGGAAGAAACTCAGTTAATGCCTAATTAGGCTGGCGAACGTATTAGTGTCAAATTGGTAGCATCTTCAGTGTTGCTTTTGGTACATACTGACGTGTAATTGCATTTTGAACTTACTTGACGGATCATTGTTATTACAGAGTGGGTGTAAGTCTGATTTGCCACCATTCAGGTACACGCGGTCAATATCTATACGAAAATCCTGTCTCGTGAGGTGAACCCCACTCACTTACCATAGTACAGGCTTTAATGAGTATTGTGTGCCCCACGAACACGTTACATGCTGGCCAGGGCAGCAGTCGAACATTTTCTGTATCCAGAAAGTACAGTACAGGCCCTGCAACATGCGGTCGTCCGTTATCCTGCTGAAATGTAGGGTTTCGCAGGGATCGAATGAAGGGTAGAGCCACGGGTCGTAACACATCTGAAATGTAACGTCCACTGTTCAAAGCTCCATAAATGCGAACAAGAGGTACCGAGACGTGTAACCTATGGCACTCCATACCATCACGCCGGGTGATACGCCAGTATGGCGATGACGAATACACGCCTCCAATGTGCGTTCACCGCGATGTCGCCAAACACGGATACGACCATCATGATGCTGTAAACAGAACCTGGATTCATCCGAAAAAATTACGTTTTGCCATTCGTGCACCCAGGCTCGTCGTTGAGTACACCATCGCAGGCGCTCCTGTCTGTGATGCAGCGTCAAGGGTAACCGCAGCCATGGTCTCCGAGCTGATAGTCCATGCTGCTGCAAACGTCGTCGAACTGTTCGTGCAGATGGTTGTTATCTTGCAAACGTCACCATCTGTTGACTCAGGGATCGAGACGTGGCTGCACGATCCGTCACAGCCATGAGGATAAGATGCCTGTCATCTCGACAGCTAGTGATACGAGGCCGTTGGGATCCAGCACGGCGTTCCGTAATACCCTCCTGAACCCACCGATTCCATATTCTGCTAACAGTCATTGTATCTTGACCAACGCGGGCAGAAATGTCGTGATACGATAAACCGCAATCGCGATGGGCTACAATACGACCTTTATCCAAGTCGGAAACGTGATGGTACGCATTTCTCCTCCTTAAACGAGGCATCACAACAACGTTTCACCAGGCAACGCCGATCAACTGCTGTTTGTGTATGTGAAATCGGTTGGAAACTTTCCTCATGTCAGCACGTTTTAGGTGTCGCCACCTGCGCCCACCTTGTGTGAATGCTCTGAAATGGGCATCATTTGCATGCTACAGCATCTTGTTGCTGTCGGTTAAATTTTGCGTCTGTAGCATGTCATCTTCGTGTTGTAGAAATTTTAATGACCAGTAGTGTAATAAAGTTATAATAATTTGAAATTCGGACTTCCCCTAGTTCGCATGACCGGCACATGATATGTCAAGGCCAGCTGCTGTGCTCTATCTTCGAGGTCTCCGAGACGTTATCTTTCAACAGTTTAACACCATATCACATGTTGCCGGTACTGTCCTGACCTATTTCGATGCAGAGAGTCTTCGATTGTTGTCATGGCCAGCAATTTCTACAGATCCGTAACCTGTTAAAAGCATCTGGTCATTAGTTGCCGAGATTGCACTCCAACACTCGTCATTCACTAAGATTAGTTAAGTCTGGCATGGTGCTGAAGCAGAGAGGAGTGCCATACTCGTATTTGGCAGCCAAGTTCTCTTCGATTCTGTGTCCAGACAAGATAGCTCCACAGTTGCTGCGAGAAGTGTCAGTTTTATGTAGGAAATTTCTCATCATAGAAGCCCCCAAAAAACGTACAATTTCGTCATGTTGTATATAGTAGTTCTGTGCATGCACAATAAGTAAAATTTCATTATATGCTATCCTTCTCGGTGTTACAATTCCAGTGACCAACAGTAAAAATTTACCTAAAATAACAAAAATGGTGTATGAAGATATATTGGAAATATTCTGCTGATAAAACGCAGCAAACATGACATGCTCATGTGAGACGTAGTACCGAAGTAAGACGGTGTTTTTATGGACAATGTGATGAATGTGTGGATGAAAGAAAAGTAAATTAATATAATGGAAACTCTAGAGTCACTGGCCTTGTTATGAAATACTTTTTAGCGCTTCAGTCACATTCTACTAACAATTGTTAATACGACACGTTTTACCAGCATGTTGTCATCATCAGATTCATTTACATTTACATCTACGTTAATCTGAAGCATAATTAGGTTTATTTCCTGGGTGAGCCAGTGAGGTTATGTATCGAAATGTAATCACGCAGAGAATGGTTCATTTATCTTAGTGTATACCTTAAATGAGATGTATTTTTATCGTTTAATTAATACATTGACTTACAGTTTTTTAGAGATATATTTGTCTGGCATGCAGAGCACAGTAATGAAGATATCATCGCCCATTGCTTTTACATACAGATGCTGAAGGTAGGAGGAGGGCCAGTATCAGTCGCAAATTTTTAATCTGTTTGCACACTGAGAAGACAAAAGTCATAGAGTACCTGCTAATATCGTGTCGGACCTCCTTTTGCCCGGCATAATGCAGCATCTCAGTGTGGCATGGACTCAACGAATCGCTGGAAGTCCCCTGCAGAAATACTGAACCATGCTGCCTCTAGAGCCGTCCATAACTGCGAAGGTGTTGCCGCTGCAGGATTTTGTGCACGAACTGACTTCTCGTTTATCTCCCATAAATGTACGCTGGGATTCATGTCGGGTGATTTGGATGGCCAAATCATTCGCTCGAATTGTCCAGAATGTTCTTCAAACCAATCACGAACAACTGCGACTCGGTGACATGGCGCATTGTCATCCATAAAAATTCCATCGGTGAATGGTTGCGAATGGTCTCCAAGGAGCTGAACGTAACTACACTCCTGGAAATTGAAATAAGAACACCGTGAATTCATTGTCCCAGGAAGGGGAAACTTTATTGACACATTCCTGGGGTCAGATACATCACATGATCACACTGACAGAACCACAGGCACATAGACACAGGCAACAGAGCATGCACAATGTCGGCACTAGTACAGTGTATATCCACCTTTCGCAGCAATGCAGGCTGCTATTCTCCCATGGAGACGATCGTAGAGATGCTGGATGTAGTCCTGTGGAACGGCTTGCCATGCCATTTCCACCTGGCGCCTCAGTTGGACCAGCGTTCGTGCTGGACGTGCAGACCGCGTGAGACGACGCTTCATCCAGTCCCAAACATGCTCATGGGGGACAGATCCGGAGATCTTGCTGGCCAGGGTAGTTGACTTACACATTCTAGAGCACGTTGGGTGGCACGGGATACATGCGGACGTGCATTGTCCTGTTGGAACAGCAAGTTCCCTTGCCGGTCTAGGAATGGTAGAACGATGGGTTCGATGACGGTTTGGATGTACCGTGCACTATTCAGTGTCCCCTCGACGATCACCAGTGGTGTACGGCCAGTGTAGGAGATCGCTCCCCACACCATGATGCCGGGTGTTGGCCCTGTGTGCCTCGGTCGTATGCAGTCCTGATTGTGGCGCTCACCTGCACGGCGCCAAACACGCATACGACCATCATTGGCACCAAGGCAGAAGCGACTCTCATCGCTGAAGACGACACGTCTCCATTCGTCCCTCCATTCACGCATGTCGCGACACCACTGGAGGCGGGCTGCACGATTTTGGGGCGTGAGCGGAAGCCGGCCTAACGGTGTGCGGGACCGTAGCCCAGC
The DNA here is from genome assembly GCF_023864275.1 of Schistocerca cancellata. NCBI lineage: Eukaryota > Metazoa > Arthropoda > Insecta > Orthoptera > Acrididae > Schistocerca > Schistocerca cancellata. The sequence continues at coordinate 279,476,577 of NC_064628.1, forward strand.
TTCATGGAGACGGTTGCGAATGGTCCTCGCCGATACCCCAGGAGCAACAGTGTCCCTAATTTGCTGGGAAGTGGCGGTGCGGTCCCCTACGGCACTGCGTAGGATCCTACGGTCTCGGCGTGCATCCCTGCGTCGCTGCGGTCCGGTCCCAGGTCGACGGGCACGTGCACCTTCCGCCGACCACTGGCGACAACATCGATGTACTGTGGAGACCTCACGCCCCACGTGTTGAGCAATTCGGCGGTACGTCCACCCGGCCTCCCTCATGCCCACTATACGCCCTCGCTCAAAGTCCGTCAACTGCACATACGGTTCACGTCCACGCTGTCGCGGCATGCTACCAGTGTTAAAGACTGCGATGGAGCTCCGTATGCCACGGCAAACTGGCTGACACTGACGGCGGCGGTGCACAAATGCTGCGCAGCTAGCGCCATTCGACGGCCAACACCGCGGTTCCTGGTGTGTCCGCTGTGCCGTGCGTGTGATCATTGCTTGTACAGCCCTCTCGCAGTGTCCGGAGCAAGTATGGTGGGTCTGACACACCGGTGTCAATGTGTTCTTTTTTCCATTTCCAGGAGTGTATATCAATCGCCTTCAAACTGCGATACACTGGTACACTGCGCCGCCAGCGACGACGGTAACCACGTCGCAGAGGCATTGCTGTGGCACGTTAACACAAGTGAACGTAGCAAGCCAACGCCCAGGACACATTCTGTAGACGATAAGTTGACATCGGGGAGAGCAGAGGCATGAGAGGCGGAATGTTTCCTCGCTTGTATTTCTGTGTTGACAACGCCAGCGGGTGCGCCTACTACCGGTCGGCAGATATTAATTACCCACGAGAGTGGGTGTGACTAGGGCCTCCCGTCGGGTAGACCAATCGTCGCGTGCAAGTCTTTTGATTTGACGCCACTTCGGCGACTTGCGCGTCGATGGGGATGAAATTCTGATGGTTAGGACAACACAACACCCAGTCTCTGAGTGGAGAAAATCTCCGACCCAGCCGGGAATCGAACCTGGGCCCTTAGGATTGACATTCTGTCGCGCTGACCACTCAGCTACCGGGGCGGACACCCACGGCAATAACGAGGATATGTGAATGCGCATTATACAGTCGTTCATATTTAAAGTAGCACTCATTTGAAGGGAGGAATATGAACGAAAATTAAGTCAGTTTTAATACAGCTCAATGAGTAAAAGGGAAATATCTAAAACATTCAGTTCTCTGGCGTGCGGGGTGGTGTGGCAGTTCATGTGATCGGCAGTTGTTAGCGGCTTCTCATTCTCTCAGCAATGAAGTATGGAGAATACAGGGTGTTCGAAAATTATCTTTATAGCTTTGATCGCACGTATTTCAGAAATGCCACACAGCTAAGGTTCTAGTAGCGCTTAACACAGTTCAGTGTGTTTAGGTAACCATATTTTCTACATCCAATTTCAGGACACTAAAAATTTTTGATATTGCAAAGAAAGTGTTAATTAAATGTAATAAATGCAATCTGTCACCTTAATTTATATTTTATTAGTACCTCCTGAGGTGGAGAGTGCTAGTAGACGTACACTATTTATCAGTGCTGTAAATTTTCTTCATCATGTATGTATTCTTCAACAGCATGTGAAAACATTCAGCTCAAGTAGTTTCTACAACAGTGTTCTGTAACTCCTCCATACTTTACTTATTTGGGAAAATACCCTTTCAGTAGCACGTGAAACGAACTTCTAATTTGCGATAAATCGTTTCATAATTGTTAAATCCGAAACAAATGTATGTCCCGAATTGTTTTTGAAAAAATTCGGGACAGAGCTAGAAAAATAGTGTCTGTCAGCAAAAAAACGGGGGGGGGGGGACGAAAGGTCACGTTAAGTGTGTGCGCCATCTGTAGCACACAGGGTACCAAGGAGATATTCCACTTCCGTGTCCGGCCTAGTGGGTCCTCGTTAACCTGTGCTGTTGCTGCTCTCATGCGAGCTCACATTACATGCAAAGGAAAGAAGTAACGGGGTTCCGGAAAATCTGGGTGTCATATCTGGTCTGTACCAACAATTCCAAACACTGTGCAAACAGCCAGTGGGTGGTCAGTCAGTAACTAACATGGGAAAGTAAGGGAGAAGAACAGCTTTAGGTGTGTGTGAACATTATGTTCCAAACCACACCTCTCTACCTGTTTCTTTTTCTGAGATATACGTGATAAAAACAGTAAAGATCATTTTAGAACATGCTATAAGTGTATAGGGACCGTCTAAGCGTGCTTGCCTCTGGATTTTTAAAAGATTAAAACGAAGTAATTACTTAAGAGACGGTGCTCATTTAATGAATTTTGACTAGCGTTAATTAAAAATGGCTCTGAGCACTATGGGACTTAACATCTTAGGTCATCAGTCCCCTAGAACTTAGTACTACTTAACCCTAACTAACCTAAGGATATCACACAACATCCAGTCATCACGTCGGATTTCCCCAGACACGGAAAAAGGTCCTGCGTTCCCACGGATAATTGTACAAAACTCCCTCCAGTATGCCTCTACAACTGAGAACAATCCGTGGAAACTCCCTAAGCTAATTAACTTAAATATATTTGAGCTCATAGAAACATCGGGCGGGTATGCTCATAGTTTATTTAAACATGGATACAAGGTGTTATAAAGTAAATCAACTAAGTAAGTCTAAAGTATTTTATTAAAAGTGTGTCTGTGTGCCAGATTTTGGAAGGCGAGAGCCGTCTCGATCTGGTTCCCTGCCTCTTCGAATCGCTTTTGCCATCCAGCCTGACTGTGGTTTTCAGCTCGATTTCTCTACACTCGGCTACGCGACTTCTGGGGTGGCTAACCATTTCAGCGTCATTTACGCGATACATAAACGCTTGCAACAGAAAAAACATATCTCCATATCAATACTATCACTCAGACAAGTTTCAAACACACATAAGACCTTGCGTTGCGTCGTCAAGATTATTGTGCTTAGATTATTGTAAATAGCGGTAAAGTTCGAAATTTATAAATGTATTTTTTTTCGTTTGTACGGCTTAAACGGAAACAATACTGCAGGGGATTCTGATGGACCAAAAGCCTGATAAAAAAGACAAGCCTTAACTATTACGTAAATATATGTATATGTGAATCAGAGCAATATATCATGTGAGTAAGACGTGATCCTCAAGAAAAGCTGAGTGCGATATACAATATTTGCAAGAATGATTCATCTTATGAAACTATATTAAACAGAGAAGTTCAGAGGAAATTAACGAATGATGACAAATATTTTTTTGCGAGAAATTATTTCCCGCAAGTGGCAGTGTATGCTTAAAATGCAACTGATCAAGTCACCAATAAAAATGTGTCGTATACGGTTTATGTTCACGTCACCTCAACATCACCGAAAAAGCATTAGCGATATTGGGTGCTAATCGTCGGGAAGAGAGAGTACCTTTTACGTATTGTGCATTGTATCCTTCGAAATATTGTCCTCCGCAATTGATACAGCGCTCCCAACGCCATTTCCACTTCCGGAAGCAATCTTGGTAAACCTCTAGCAGGGTCGCGCGAAGCGCCGTCTGCTGTACCGCAACATTTCGGCCCTTTCCTTCTCACAGTTTCTCGCAGGCGTCGCAGCACGTCCCGATAATACCATGAATTGATCTTGGAGGACCTTTCCCGACCCATGCTGAAGATGGAATCTTGGTTACGGTTGAGCCACGTCTCATCACTAATTATGATTCTCTTAAGGAACATGTAGTTATCTTTTGCGTGATCCAAAAGCTCTTCACAGATTGCGAGGCAAAGGTCTTTCTGGTCTTGACTCATGAGCCGTGGTACAAATTAGGTGGGAACACATTGCATTCCAAGATGCTGCGTGAGGATTTCATGATAAGATCCAACTGAAATGTGACATTCTTCTGCCATCTCTCGGACAGTCAGTCTTCGATTGGTTTCACAGTTTCGTTGAAGTTCCTGACAAGAGCGCCGTCGATAGACGTCGAATGGCGTCCTGAACGAGGGTCATCTTTATCTTCCATCCGGCCATTCTTAAACCGTGTGAACCATTCGTATAACCGAGTACGACTTAAGCAAATATCACCCTAGGCTTTCTGCATCATTTGGGTGTCTCTGTAAAGGTTTTCTCGAGTTTCACGCAAAATTTAATGCAGACGCGTTGCTCCTATAAATCTGCGATCTCAAAGTTCTCAAACTGTGTGACACAACATTCTACTCGATGCAGTACTGAACAATAACTACCATGCATACAACAATGAAACTTCCGGTAGTTACCCATTAACCACAGAAGTGTGCATGGCTACCAACCGAATTTCGTTCCAACACACCGTTGGCGCGAAATTACGAATATTCCGGAATTTTTTGAACAGACCTCGTATATTAACAGCCATCACAGTACACGTAAGATTTGAACGAAAAACATATAACGTATGCAGTAAGTAACTGATGCATGAATAGTTCATCTTGTCGCCAACAACGTTATTACACTTCAAATCGTACGAACTGTTCCGTGATTTTTCTCAACGACAATTACTCTCTACGCTCTTAGCTATATTCCACTGCACACCCCACATTTTCCGTTTCCAGTTTGTTACAAGTAATGTCATAGCTACTAAAAATACACTCATTAAAAAAAATACTTTATTTTTGGAAATAGACATTATCTTCACGTACCTTGAAATAAGATGCTTTATTCGTCTGTAAAAATGTTGTCAACCCTAATCGCCGTTCATGTATAACCGAGAAAGCTAAAAAAGTATGTAAATAAAATGACTCAAACCCAGAGACTGAGTGAAGATTCATATAACTGGCGTAACCGACAGAGATTTGTTTCAGTCAGTTGTATCGCAGTGACTGAAACCACTTAAATCTGGTGAGTGAGTGAAAACATTCATATAGCTGACATGGACGCAGAGACTAGTTTCATTCCATTGTTTCATTCGACTGAAAAACCCGACTGAACGAAAAAACAATCGACTGACCAATCGGTAGTTCAAAACAGTCGGTTGTCCCATCACAAGTATATCCGAATCACGACCTCATCGTAAATATAGTAGCACTTGGTACCACTTGGCATTACAGGTAACAAACTATAGTTAAACTAGATGCTATGAAACGAGCTGCCCTTCTTTGTGAACTTTTTCGATGTCCTCCATCAATCCTTTCTGACGTGAATCCCACACCGTACAGCAATAACCCAGAAGGGGACAGACAAGTGTAGTGTAGGAGTGTAGGCAGTCTCTTATTAGACCTGTCGCATCTTTTAAGTCTTCTGCTAGTAAATCGTAGTCTTTGTTTCGATTTCTACACAGCATTATCTGTTTACTATTCATCTTGGATTAATTAGAAGCATAATTTACCCTAGTAACATCCTTAAAATGTACTTAGAGCGACAGATGCAAACGTGGCAGATCGTTTGTGAAAATGGGTAATTAATACCAGCAAATTGAATAATTTAGTTAATACCAAAAAAAGGCTAAAGGTCTAGTGCACGTAAAAACTAAGTTTCAGTGTAATCACTTAACTACTGATCACTAGCTGCAGTGCCTGGCGTTCCCTAGGATGTTTAATATTTGCCACAAAAATTGATTAGCCCTGTGCCTTATTCATACTCATAGCAAATGCAAGCTTCATGGAAAACTGCAAAGGCTTTAAAAGTAACTTCGGTTCTTTCAGCTCAATTTTTAATGTTTCAGGTATGGCTGTGTTTGAGCACGACTCGAACTGTTCGAACAGTTTACGTCACAGTTCGGGTAATCCCGGGGTCTGTCCCATACTTTGATTGGCCTACGTTATAGTGATTTTTGTTGGTACTATACGCAACGACCTGCGTTAGCGTTTGTAAAGCACTTTGGATTTTAATGGCTAAACTAACTGTTAAACGTGGACTGAAATATGTTCTAGGGCATGTCTCATATGTAACAACGGCAGGTAATCAGTAAATAAGAGTTCGCAATCATATTTCTGTCAAATTCCCGAGCTTCGTTTGTCCCTCGATCTAGTGACGTGTAATAATAAATATCCAAGACGGGTTTTGCCATTATATTTCAACCCTGCAATAGGAATAACAGCCAGTTTGCCACCACCTATATCGTTTCTTAGGCATTTAGTTTTTCATTAATTTTCTTCATTGTTTCATCTGAACTGAAAGTAGAAGTTCAAAGTAAATCGGCCAAGAGGTTTGGTAACAACGATTCTCCTTTACATATTGTATATACACATTTATATTATATTCATGTATTGTGCATATTAAAAAATTTATAGCCTATGCCCTCCCAAATGTTCATTAGGGGGGCGCGTAGAAATTTGAAGTAAACCGGCCAACAGTCTCTAAAAAATTTTTGGTATCAACCTTTCCCCTTTATGTATCACAGACACAGATGTTTCAACTCAGGTTACAAAATTTTATGTAGACAATGATCTTCGTCTTGTCTTGAAGGTAAAATGTGCAACATTTCATCAAGATCGGAATAAAACTGTAGCATTGTATAAATTACAAACAAACAGATATAGATATAGATAATGTAATTATTCAGTTAATACATGTAGAGGGTGGTTTATTAAAAACCTGTATTTCACACCGCACTAGGAATGAAAGCTGTGCGTAAGCTGACAGCATCACAGGACGCCCGTCAAAGCAAGGGTGTTATTAATTCAGAGTTCCGGAACATGGACTCGGACGAGCGTGGTTTCGAATGCAGCGCTGCCTGCAGCAGGGTGATGTTTGAACCAGGTCTCTGCGCGTGGTAACTTCGTAAATAATGCTGCACACGTATGGACAGGTGAGAGGCAGCGCGGCAAAGCCAAACCGATCTGCCGCCGTGAAGCGCGTAACGTAGCAGGACGGCTCGTTTCTGTTTAAATGTCTGCACCTTTTTCTCTAAATGCACTCATCACTAAATATTTCTCTTGTCATTCTGCATCGTCTTGATAAAGACATGATTGTAAGTGGAAATGTCCATTTCTTCCCTGTATAAGAGATAAACTCCACTGATTTCACTAACAACTGAAAAATTTGAAAAATAATCGCAAGTCAAAAAGTTACGTGATGAGGGCGACGATACGTAGAATACATAATATTGAGACGTTCTTTGCCTCTTGCGGCTTCGCGCGAAATCTCACTTGCCTGCGAGAGCCAAAATACATGGTGGTTAAACTTTCACTACTTGTGCCACTGTGTATAGCAAATTTATCGTATGGCTAACCAACGTTATAGGATGATGTTGACTGTGCGATGCAGGATTTGCGTTGTTAAGGGTGTTAATGTCATGACCTGCCCTTATTCCACGGTACCGGTAGTGTGACATAACGTAGAAACAGAAGCAACCGTTTCCATTACAGTTGCAGACAATCAATATGGGTCTGGACTAGCTGAGCACGGCTTATTCTCGTAGAGCTGTTTTATCAAAACAGTGCTGCTGTTCTTCGCGCGTATGGACGCATTAAAGGTGTGAGGCAGCGGCCTCTTTCAGGCCGTCTCCTCACATTTTTATATTATGCTGTACTTGGTTTGTATATGAGATTCTTCTTTCTTCATTTACCATCCGAGTCCGTTTTTATCTGGCGATATTTCACTTTTATTGCATGCTGATTACGTAAGTGGTCAAGGGGTAGTTAGCAGAAATGTATACAGTGTGAGTCACCTAACATGACCGCTGGATATGTTCCGTAAACCACATCAAATACTGACGAATCGATTCCACAGACCGCACGTGAGGAGAGGGGCTAGTGTAATTGGTTAATACAAACCATAAAAAAATGCACGGAAGTATGTTTTTTAACACAAACCTACGTTTTTTTAAATGGAACCCCGTTAGTTTTGTTAGCACATCTGAACATATAAACAAATACGTAATCAGTGCCTTTTGTTGCATTGTAAAATGTTAATTACATCCGGAGATATTGTAACCTAAAGTTGACGCTTGAGTACCACTCCTTCGCTGTTCGATCGTGTGTATCGGAGAGTACCGAATTACGTAGGGATCCAAAGGGAACGGTGATGGACCTTAGGTACAGAATAGACTGGAACAGCACATTACGTCCACATGCTAACACCTTTTTATTGTTCTCTTTCACTGACGCACATGTACATTACCATGAGGGGTGAGGTACACGTACACACGTGGTTTCCGTTTTCAATTACGGAGTGGAATAGAGTGTGTCCCGACATGTCAGGCCAATAGATGTTCAATGTGGTGGCCATCATTTGCTGCACACAATTGCAATCTCTGGCGTAATGAATGTCGTACACGCCGCAGTACATCTGGTGTAATGTCGCCGCAGGCTGCCACAATACGTTGTTTCATATCCTCTGGGGTTGTAGGCACATCACGGTTGTAAGAGGTATGTGCTGCCTGCGATATGTAAGCTATAAGAGAATCTGAGACCAAAGAGCAGTGTTGACTGCAGTATGAACTGTGTAGCAGTAGCAGTAAGTTGTTGCTAGCGAGCAGTCGCCTGTCTGCTCTGGTCTGGTGTATCATGTTGGCTGGGCCGGTCGCGGTGCAGCGATGCCGGAGCCTGAGTATTATTGTATAAGGTAAAAAGCAGCCTCGCGCATATCTAGTAATGTTATGTAAAGTCCCATGTAAATCTTTTAAAAACGTCCTAATAATAATCTTCGTGATATAAAGTAATTTCAAAAAAAACATTCATTTCAACTTAAAGAATTTACTAATTTCTTCAATTCATGATCATTCCTATTGTTACAAAAGAAAAATCAGTTGCTTCCTTTCATAAAATGACAAATCTATCGGCCAACATTGCACAGAGCTGTGTCGGAAAAATTTTATATAAGAGCAGATATATTCGCCGTTTTTATTGAGGTAAGAATTTTTCCTTTTTTTATTCAGAATGATCTTACAGGGCCATGACGCAGCGCTGCTGTCGTCCAAATTCTACCAGGTTACTGAATTTATTTTTTATTACGAGGTTTAGGAACTTTTCTGTTTCGAGCTTTCATTAAATGGGAAACAAATTTTGTGTGGAGGTTAAATGTGAATGAATTTCTGTAGGGAGGTTATAAATGGGAACCAATTTTGTTCTGAGCTTACACTAAAAATTGGAATCACTATCCAAAATAATATCACATATTTCGTGAGGAGGTTACACTTGGCGACAACCAGCCAGGATCGTATTTCTTTGTGAATCTCTGAGAAGTAGTCATATATCTGCTCTTATTTACTTAAATGTAGTTTGCATCTGGCGCAACGCATTTACTAATTTGTCACTTTTTCTTTCACAGATCATCGGCAATTTATTGCTCTTTATTGTAACTGTGTTTGTTCCATTTTTGCTTCGTCTTTGTTTCATTTGTGCTTAATTTTGATTTGTGAGAAATGCCGCGAAAAACTGTCAATAGTAAATCGCGATGTGCAATGAGTGAAATAGCCGACTCGAATAGTTTGACCGATAATATTTGCGACACTCAGTGTAATAATGAGAATCCTCCATTTTCAGATAATCAGTGCGTACCGACCGCTAGTAATGATTTTAATCCTAATGATGAGCAAACAAATTCAGTTGTGTCCTCTGTTAATTTAACGACAATTGATGACGCGGCACGTTCCATTACAATGAGCGCTGTTCAGTTTGACACGCCTAATTTGCAAAATTTACGTAGCGAACAGTTAATTGTTTCTAACAAAGGTGAACAATGCACTCAAAGTACGTCAAATTTATTTGATTCCGATTTAGCGACCAACAGTGCACATCCGATAGGCAAACCTTTTTGTGAATCAGAGAATGACCAAATGGTTACACAAAACGTGACAAATGCAGACACACCACCACACAGCTCAGAGAAAAGAGTCGCTAATTTTGGCTTGGATCAAATTATGGCATTATTGCTACAAATTAATGAAAACAATGAAAAACAAGTCAACAATTACAATCAACCTAATGAAAGTCTTAAACAGTCTAAGAAAGAACAAGACAACAATCACAAACAGCTTAGTGAAAATCTCAAACAGAAAATTAATGAAAAACTAGACAACAATTCCAAACAGTTGAATTAAAAACAAGACAGGTCGATCGAACAAATTAATGAGAACTTTAAACAGATTAATGAACAGATTGCAGCCGTTGTCATGCAATGCCATCATACTAAAGAACAATTACGTGAGGAGATTAAGGCTTGTGCTAGGAACAGTAGTGAAGAAATTAGATCTGTGGCACAAGAATTAAGTAACACACATGCAGCCACAACTAAAATACTTAGAGACGAAATTAGTGCAGTCGCTAAACAATGCTCTGAAAACGCAACACAGTTACGCGACGAGTTTAAATTAATGTCAGCAGAACTTTCACACACACTGGACGCGAAAGTAGTTGCGAAATTTGACCAACAGAACAGCCAAATTGACGAACGTTTTAATCACCACCTACAAAATAGTGAAACGCGTTACCGTAAATTTATACAGGAACAGAATAAAGTAAGGCGACAAGTCATGGAAACAATTACTAGACAGAGACAGGAAGATAAGCGTAAATTGTTTACGAAAGCAAAAACGTACGTAGACAACAATATTGCTACAGTATTGGTCGAATTCAAACAGTTGAACACCGAATTGCATGATGAAATCTCCGATCTTAAAACAAAAACAGACACGCACACATTAGACTTTCAGACAATGACCAACAGACTTGAAAAGTTGGAACTAATACAGGATCCCGATGCCATCAAAGCAGACGTTAAAAAATTGAACGAAACCACACGTAAAATACAAAATCAAATTAATGCTTGTGATAATAAAAACGATGATCAGGTAAAAGCACTGACTGAAAAATATGATGAATTGGCCAGCCGTATTGACGTTATCGAAAGTAATAATGACAGCAAATCAGACGATACTTCACCGATTTCGTTTAATCAAACACCCGAATTCCAAAATTTACAGCAGACGATCATTGAGATAGGTTCGTCCAATAATACATTACGTAGAAAATTGTCAACTTTACAGCAAGAAGTGACAGAGATGAAAAATGTTTCAGCCTTTAACACATCACAGCATACGCCACTTTGCGAACATTTGTCAGACTCCCACAGCCAGTATAATTTAGGTAACAGAGAATACGTGAGTTAGATTCCGAACAGTCACAGACAAACAGATTATCATACAATCCTGAACCTGTTCAGACATTCAGAGACGAAAATTTTGATTACAAGCACTTTCTATCCGTGAGAAAATTTAAGGTATTTAAAAATGACAGAACACAGATTCACGCTTTGGACTGGATACGACAATTTGCTTTTGTATTTTCATCAGCATTGCCTGTAATGCAGAAACTAGAATTGGCCTGGATACAACAGTTTATTTTTGAATTTTCACCGGCATTGCCTGTAACACAGAAACTAAAATTTATTTGTAGCGCGTAATTAACCTCAGGGGATTCATTACACTTCGATGAATATGTGCGGTAGCGTGCACAGGGCCCCGAGCCGTAGTAGTGCTGTTTCATCTTTAGTTTTCTGCACTGCTGCCTTCTCTTCTACTATCCTTTATATCTATCAAAACAGCTCTTCAACTATCGGTCTATGTAGGGTTAATAATGAGTAAAGAAAACCTGATATGACGAGTTTTACCTGAAAGTGACAGTTTTCATTAGACTCTCTCGAGATGACAAGAAATACCAGTGTAATTTTAATAACAAACAAAATTTTAATTATCAGTATCGTCAAAATTATTAGCAACAAGAATCACATTTTGGTAACAATAGAGGTTTTTCCCAACAACAACAACAAAACCAGCCGGTTAGCATACCTAACCAACAATGTAATGTGCAAGGTCAACCAAGCTTAAATGTTTCGCCGCCTACACGTATAGCGTCGGCCACGCCAAATAGTAACGCACAGCAACAAGGAAATCAGTACGTACAGAAAACACACTATTTCAACTCGTATCGCAACGCGCCGTAGAGCAATGACTATCATGACAGATGTAAAAATAATGAGCACGATTTTCAGCGTACGTTTAATAACAGTCGGTGTTATCAGCAGCAAAATCATCCGCAACAACAGATTATCATGAATGAACCAGACAGCAGATATCATCCCGAACGTAATACGACAGGACGAAATAACATAACAGTACAAATAGTCGAAATGCCACAGCATCCTCCCGCAAATAATAACATGTCAGATAGAATTTGACTAGATACAGTATAGGTTGCATCTTCCAGCAACGCAAGCAATACTTCAGATACGCAGAATCATGTTCACGAAAATGTTATTACTTTTGACGACATCTGAGACACACTTTTACATTAAAAACCAATAGTCTGAATTTGCTAATCTGAAAGAAGCTTTGTTGAATGCACCACTTTTATCACATCCAGATCTTACTGGAAATTTTTCCATTGCTACCGATAGTTCTAATACCGCTTTAGGCGTACACATTTTTCAGGAAATCGAAGAAGATGTTTGTACAGTAATTAAAAACATCGCCTTTGCGAGTCGCATTCTGTCACCTGCTGAACGCAATTATTCTGTCACGGAACTTGAAACATTATGTGTTGTATGGACATTTATGAGATTTCGGCATTTTCTTTATGGAAGACACACTACCGTTTACACAGATCATAGAGCTATACAGTTTTTACTTTCCGCAAAATTTACACACGACAGAGTAAGCAGATGGAAACTTTATTTACAGGAATTTAATTTTACAATTGTTTGCATTCCCGGTTCACAAAATATTGTAGCAGACGCACTATCCCGTTCTCTCAGCAACAATCAGCAAGACATCGCAACCAACTTCTGCAAAGCAAATTCCAGCGTCATGTATATTCAACAAGTTGCATTTGAAAATTTCATTTCGTCGTCATTACGAGACATAGCACAAGAGCAGAGTAAAGACAACATATGGAAAGAAATTAAACACCTTTGGCAAGGTAGGAATAATGTTACCATTAGAAACCATTACACTGTACGCAACAATATTCTGTTTCGCCGCTCTCACCCTGACAACAACAACTGGTTACTATGCATTCCTGACGAACTTGTTAACAAATTAATTTGGTATACCCATTTAAGTTACGCGCACTACGAAGCCAGAAAATGTTTTCTTATACCGAGACAGAACTGTTACTTTGCCAACATGGAGAAACGTATTCGAGTTTTAGCGTCATGTAAAATCTGCCAGAAAGCTAAGTCAGATACGACTTCACATATTCCTCCATTACATCCCATTGTACCTGTTAAATTGAGACACATGGCCGCTGTAGACATTTTTGGTCCGATTCCCAGAACTAATAGAGGTTTTTGCTACATCTTTGTCGCTGTTGAACTCACTTCGAAATTTGTTATGTTTACTCCGTTACGCAAAGCTACTGCTAAATCTGTTTTGAATGCATTTGTAAAACATTTTTTATTCCATGTAGGACATGCATTGAAAGTAATTTCCGACAATGGATCACAGTTTCGATCTGCTATATGGACACGTATGTTACGAGCTAGAAACATTTCTCCGATCTATATATCCAGGTACCATGCTTCTTCGAACCCTTGTGAACGACTAATGAAAGAAATTGGTAAACTGTGTAGAATATACTGCCATAAAAAACATATTGATTGGGATACACACATACTGTCATTCCAGGATATAATTAACTCCATACCAAATGAATCTACTATGCTATCTCCGACTGTTATAATGAAAAATGTTGAACCACCTGACAAAATTAAAGAATTAGTATCCTTTCCTACATCTCGTCGACTACGACACCATGAAATAATTGACATTGCGCTGAACAACATCAAACGTGCCGCAGAGCGCCGGAGAAGACAGCAAAAACAGGTTTGTACACGCCGTGACTTTCACATTGGACAGAAGATATTAGTACGTACACACTATCTATCCAACAGAGGAAAGAATAGACGTAGTACATTTGAGCTTCTATATGCAGGTCCATATCGAATTCGCAGCATTACCCACCCCAATGTAGTACACGTCGAAACTCTGAGAACCAGAAAAAGTAAAGGCAATCACCATGTCACCAATAATAAACCCTTTATTGAATGAACAAAGTTTATGATTTATCACACTGTAACGCCATTTCCTGATGTTTCTATGACCACTTATGCAATTATATTTATGTGACTACTTACTGATGATTATCGTATTTTTTCTTGGAGAGTGCCCGGCAAGGTAAGGTTAGCAGGTCGCTTTTCTTGTCGTTACAAATCAGACCGTGCACATTTTTCATGTATGTATGATTGTTTTCCTGTTTGTTTGTATGCACTATGAAATGTTTAAGACGTAACAAACACCAGTTGACTTCGACATTTTGTCTTATCATATCTCAACATCGTGACTATTTTACATTTTTTTTTTTTTTTTTTTTGCTACTACATTATGATACTCTGTGTACTTTTTTTTTTGCACCTGAACACTGTCTATGATTTTGACATAATACGTTTTCTGTCATGCTATGCTGTATGCTTTATTATATCACTAGAAACCAGTTTTTATTTAATGGGTATATGATTTAAATGCAAGACATTAATCGTTGTTCATCATTTTCAGAAAGCAATAATGTGTAAAAGAAATAAATTAAACAAACCACAGTGGATTACTATGAAATGGGAATTTCACCTTCGGAATGAACGAAAGAAGATGCAATACCTCGTCATGAAGAGTAAATGGATCAGAATTAACAAACATTAACAAGAATATACTATACACATCGTATGATAGCAGTCTTAACTAATTTTTTCTTTCAGAATACGAGGCGATTGATGCAGGCTGTCAGACAGAACTACACATCTTAGTTTTAGTGATGAAATATGCTAGAAATATGAATCTCTATACTATGAATAGTTATATGAAGTAAATGGTAATATGAATAATGGATAATGAAGTGTCTTTTTGCAGATGATAATGAATGGTGATGAATAGTTATATGAAGAATATGCTAATATGAATAATGAAGTTTTTCTTTGCAGGTGATGATAGTAATGAAGTTATGGTAATATGAATAATGAAGTTTTTCTTTGCAGATGAAAATAATGATGAGGTTTATATATTTATTGTTAGTTAAGAAATGCTATGTAGTTATTTATGTATTTGTTGCAGTTCGTTTTGACAGTATGTCTTATATCGCATGGTATAATGACTGAATGTTTTGGAAAGGACAGCTAGAGTACATACATATTGAGTACACATTTCATTACCTGTTAATTCAAAGTTCACTACTTTTCAGCATAATATACATTTATTCTTTCAGCTTAATAATCCATTTCGTATTTTTTCTAGGAGAAGCTATTCATGAAATTAATGTGCTATAAGCAGTTAGTCATTAAACCTGTTCTAGTACTTGCATTTTTTTACCCATTTGTGTGTGTCATTCATGAATGTGATCACATATACTCTACTTGTTTGATAACCTTGCTACAGCTGACTCATGACGAATGACATTACCTATCCTCATTTGTAGCAATAAGTCAACAGCAAATATTTTCGTGCCCCAGCAATTAATTATTGCTACCGATAGTTCTAATACCGCTTTAGGCGTACACATTTTTCAGGAAATCGAAGAAGATGTTTGTACAGTAATTAAAAACATCGCCTTTGCGAGTCGCATTCTGTCACCTGCTGAACGCAATTATTCTGTCACGGAACTTGAAACATTATGTGTTGTATGGACATTTATGAGATTTCGGCATTTTCTTTATGGAAGACACACTACCGTTTACACAGATCATAGAGCTATACAGTTTTTACTTTCCGCAAAATTTACACACGACAGAGTAAGCAGATGGAAACTTTATTTACAGGAATTTAATTTTACAATTGTTTGCATTCCCGGTTCACAAAATATTGTAGCAGACGCACTATCCCGTTCTCTCAGCAACAATCAGCAAGACATCGCAACCAACTTCTGCAAAGCAAATTCCAGCGTCATGTATATTCAACAAGTTGCATTTGAAAATTTCATTTCGTCGTCATTACGAGACATAGCACAAGAGCAGAGTAAAGACAACATATGGAAAGAAATTAAACACCTTTGGCAAGGTAGGAATAATGTTACCATTAGAAACCATTACACTGTACGCAACAATATTCTGTTTCGCCGCTCTCACCCTGACAACAACAACTGGTTACTATGCATTCCTGACGAACTTGTTAACAAATTAATTTGGTATACCCATTTAAGTTACGCGCACTACGAAGCCAGAAAATGTTTTCTTATACCGAGACAGAACTGTTACTTTGCCAACATGGAGAAACGTATTCGAGTTTTAGCGTCATGTAAAATCTGCCAGAAAGCTAAGTCAGATACGACTTCACATATTCCTCCATTACATCCCATTGTACCTGTTAAATTGAGACACATGGCCGCTGTAGACATTTTTGGTCCGATTCCCAGAACTAATAGAGGTTTTTGCTACATCTTTGTCGCTGTTGAACTCACTTCGAAATTTGTTATGTTTACTCCGTTACGCAAAGCTACTGCTAAATCTGTTTTGAATGCATTTGTAAAACATTTTTTATTCCATGTAGGACATGCATTGAAAGTAATTTCCGACAATGGATCACAGTTTCGATCTGCTATATGGACACGTATGTTACGAGCTAGAAACATTTCTCCGATCTATATATCCAGGTACCATGCTTCTTCGAACCCTTGTGAACGACTAATGAAAGAAATTGGTAAACTGTGTAGAATATACTGCCATAAAAAACATATTGATTGGGATACACACATACTGTCATTCCAGGATATAATTAACTCCATACCAAATGAATCTACTATGCTATCTCCGACTGTTATAATGAAAAATGTTGAACCACCTGACAAAATTAAAGAATTAGTATCCTTTCCTACATCTCGTCGACTACGACACCATGAAATAATTGACATTGCGCTGAACAACATCAAACGTGCCGCAGAGCGCCGGAGAAGACAGCAAAAACAGGTTTGTACACGCCGTGACTTTCACATTGGACAGAAGATATTAGTACGTACACACTATCTATCCAACAGAGGAAAGAATAGACGTAGTACATTTGAGCTTCTATATGCAGGTCCATATCGAATTCGCAGCATTACCCACCCCAATGTAGTACACGTCGAAACTCTGAGAACCAGAAAAAGTAAAGGCAATCACCATGTCACCAATAATAAACCCTTTATTGAATGAACAAAGTTTATGATTTATCACACTGTAACGCCATTTCCTGATGTTTCTATGACCACTTATGCAATTATATTTATGTGACTACTTACTGATGATTATCGTATTTTTTCTTGGAGAGTGCCCGGCAAGGTAAGGTTAGCAGGTCGCTTTTCTTGTCGTTACAAATCAGACCGTGCACATTTTTCATGTATGTATGATTGTTTTCCTGTTTGTTTGTATGCACTATGAAATGTTTAAGACGTAACAAACACCAGTTGACTTCGACATTTTGTCTTATCATATCTCAACATCGTGACTATTTTACATTTTTTTTTTTTTTTTTTTTTTTGCTACTACATTATGATACTCTGTGTACTTTTTTTTTTGCACCTGAACACTGTCTATGATTTTGACATAATACGTTTTCTGTCATGCTATGCTGTATGCTTTATTATATCACTAGAAACCAGTTTTTATTTAATGGGTATATGATTTAAATGCAAGACATTAATCGTTGTTCATCATTTTCAGAAAGCAATAATGTGTAAAAGAAATAAATTAAACAAACCACAGTGGATTACTATGAAATGGGAATTTCACCTTCGGAATGAACGAAAGAAGATGCAATACCTCGTCATGAAGAGTAAATGGATCAGAATTAACAAACATTAACAAGAATATACTATACACATCGTATGATAGCAGTCTTAACTAATTTTTTCTTTCAGAATACGAGGCGATTGATGCAGGCTGTCAGACAGAACTACACATCTTAGTTTTAGTGATGAAATATGCTAGAAATATGAATCTCTATACTATGAATAGTTATATGAAGTAAATGGTAATATGAATAATGGATAATGAAGTGTCTTTTTGCAGATGATAATGAATGGTGATGAATAGTTATATGAAGAATATGCTAATATGAATAATGAAGTTTTTCTTTGCAGGTGATGATAGTAATGAAGTTATGGTAATATGAATAATGAAGTTTTTCTTTGCAGATGAAAATAATGATGAGGTTTATATATTTATTGTTAGTTAAGAAATGCTATGTAGTTATTTATGTATTTGTTGCAGTTCGTTTTGACAGTATGTCTTATATCGCATGGTATAATGACTGAATGTTTTGGAAAGGACAGCTAGAGTACATACATATTGAGTACACATTTCATTACCTGTTAATTCAAAGTTCACTACTTTTCAGCATAATATACATTTATTCTTTCAGCTTAATAATCCATTTCGTATTTTTTCTAGGAGAAGCTATTCATGAAATTAATGTGCTATAAGCAGTTAGTCATTAAACCTGTTCTAGTACTTGCATTTTTTTACCCATTTGTGTGTGTCATTCATGAATGTGATCACATATACTCTACTTGTTTGATAACCTTGCTACAGCTGACTCATGACGAATGACGTTACCTATCCTCATTTGTAGCAATAAGTCAACAGCAAATATTTTCGTGCCCCAGCAATTAATTATTGCTACCGATAGTTCTAATACCGCTTTAGGCGTACACATTTTTCAGGAAATCGAAGAAGATGTTTGTACAGTAATTAAAAACATCGCCTTTGCGAGTCGCATTCTGTCACCTGCTGAACGCAATTATTCTGTCACGGAACTTGAAACATTATGTGTTGTATGGACATTTATGAGATTTCGGCATTTTCTTTATGGAAGACACACTACCGTTTACACAGATCATAGAGCTATACAGTTTTTACTTTCCGCAAAATTTACACACGACAGAGTAAGCAGATGGAAACTTTATTTACAGGAATTTAATTTTACAATTGTTTGCATTCCCGGTTCACAAAATATTGTAGCAGACGCACTATCCCGTTCTCTCAGCAACAATCAGCAAGACATCGCAACCAACTTCTGCAAAGCAAATTCCAGCGTCATGTATATTCAACAAGTTGCATTTGAAAATTTCATTTCGTCGTCATTACGAGACATAGCACAAGAGCAGAGTAAAGACAACATATGGAAAGAAATTAAACACCTTTGGCAAGGTAGGAATAATGTTACCATTAGAAACCATTACACTGTACGCAACAATATTCTGTTTCGCCGCTCTCACCCTGACAACAACAACTGGTTACTATGCATTCCTGACGAACTTGTTAACAAATTAATTTGGTATACCCATTTAAGTTACGCGCACTACGAAGCCAGAAAATGTTTTCTTATACCGAGACAGAACTGTTACTTTGCCAACATGGAGAAACGTATTCGAGTTTTAGCGTCATGTAAAATCTGCCAGAAAGCTAAGTCAGATACGACTTCACATATTCCTCCATTACATCCCATTGTACCTGTTAAATTGAGACACATGGCCGCTGTAGACATTTTTGGTCCGATTCCCAGAACTAATAGAGGTTTTTGCTACATCTTTGTCGCTGTTGAACTCACTTCGAAATTTGTTATGTTTACTCCGTTACGCAAAGCTACTGCTAAATCTGTTTTGAATGCATTTGTAAAACATTTTTTATTCCATGTAGGACATGCATTGAAAGTAATTTCCGACAATGGATCACAGTTTCGATCTGCTATATGGACACGTATGTTACGAGCTAGAAACATTTCTCCGATCTATATATCCAGGTACCATGCTTCTTCGAACCCTTGTGAACGACTAATGAAAGAAATTGGTAAACTGTGTAGAATATACTGCCATAAAAAACATATTGATTGGGATACACACATACTGTCATTCCAGGATATAATTAACTCCATACCAAATGAATCTACTATGCTATCTCCGACTGTTATAATGAAAAATGTTGAACCACCTGACAAAATTAAAGAATTAGTATCCTTTCCTACATCTCGTCGACTACGACACCATGAAATAATTGACATTGCGCTGAACAACATCAAACGTGCCGCAGAGCGCCGGAGAAGACAGCAAAAACAGGTTTGTACACGCCGTGACTTTCACATTGGACAGAAGATATTAGTACGTACACACTATCTATCCAACAGAGGAAAGAATAGACGTAGTACATTTGAGCTTCTATATGCAGGTCCATATCGAATTCGCAGCATTACCCACCCCAATGTAGTACACGTCGAAACTCTGAGAACCAGAAAAAGTAAAGGCAATCACCATGTCACCAATAATAAACCCTTTATTGAATGAACAAAGTTTATGATTTATCACACTGTAACGCCATTTCCTGATGTTTCTATGACCACTTATGCAATTATATTTATGTGACTACTTACTGATGATTATCGTATTTTTTCTTGGAGAGTGCCCGGCAAGGTAAGGTTAGCAGGTCGCTTTTCTTGTCGTTACAAATCAGACCGTGCACATTTTTCATGTATGTATGATTGTTTTCCTGTTTGTTTGTATGCACTATGAAATGTTTAAGACGTAACAAACACCAGTTGACTTCGACATTTTGTCTTATCATATCTCAACATCGTGACTATTTTACATTTTTTTTTTTTTTTTTTTTTTGCTACTACATTATGATACTCTGTGTACTTTTTTTTTTGCACCTGAACACTGTCTATGATTTTGACATAATACGTTTTCTGTCATGCTATGCTGTATGCTTTATTATATCACTAGAAACCAGTTTTTATTTAATGGGTATATGATTTAAATGCAAGACATTAATCGTTGTTCATCATTTTCAGAAAGCAATAATGTGTAAAAGAAATAAATTAAACAAACCACAGTGGATTACTATGAAATGGGAATTTCACCTTCGGAATGAACGAAAGAAGATGCAATACCTCGTCATGAAGAGTAAATGGATCAGAATTAACAAACATTAACAAGAATATACTATACACATCGTATGATAGCAGTCTTAACTAATTTTTTCTTTCAGAATACGAGGCGATTGATGCAGGCTGTCAGACAGAACTACACATCTTAGTTTTAGTGATGAAATATGCTAGAAATATGAATCTCTATACTATGAATAGTTATATGAAGTAAATGGTAATATGAATAATGGATAATGAAGTGTCTTTTTGCAGATGATAATGAATGGTGATGAATAGTTATATGAAGAATATGCTAATATGAATAATGAAGTTTTTCTTTGCAGGTGATGATAGTAATGAAGTTATGGTAATATGAATAATGAAGTTTTTCTTTGCAGATGAAAATAATGATGAGGTTTATATATTTATTGTTAGTTAAGAAATGCTATGTAGTTATTTATGTATTTGTTGCAGTTCGTTTTGACAGTATGTCTTATATCGCATGGTATAATGACTGAATGTTTTGGAAAGGACAGCTAGAGTACATACATATTGAGTACACATTTCATTACCTGTTAATTCAAAGTTCACTACTTTTCAGCATAATATACATTTATTCTTTCAGCTTAATAATCCATTTCGTATTTTTTCTAGGAGAAGCTATTCATGAAATTAATGTGCTATAAGCAGTTAGTCATTAAACCTGTTCTAGTACTTGCATTTTTTTACCCATTTGTGTGTGTCATTCATGAATGTGATCACATATACTCTACTTGTTTGATAACCTTGCTACAGCTGACTCATGACGAATGACGTTACCTATCCTCATTTGTAGCAATAAGTCAACAGCAAATATTTTCGTGCCCCAGCAATTAATTATCGATCCCAACGCAATGCATTGCTAGCACAAACAAAAATGTATTACCAGTCCCAAATAATGCTACCAGTTTAAGAGAGTTCTGAATAATACTGAGTAATGTTTTCTAACCACAGACCTTGAATAATAGTTACAGTGTGTTACATTTTAAACATGTCCTATGTCACTTGAATGATGAGTTCTGAGTAATGTTTTCTAACCACAGACCTTGAGTAATAGTTACAGTGTATTACATTTTAAATATGTCATACGTCATTTGAATGATGAAAATTGTTTTGTAATATTCAATACTTGCTATATGTTTAGTAACTGGCCAAAGAGTGCCAATAATTATTTTAAATATGTCACATGTCACTTGAATGATGAAAAATGTTTTGTAATATTCAATACTTGCTATATGTTTAGTAACTGGCCAAAGAGTGCCAATAATTATTTTAAATATGTCACATGTCACTTGAATGATGAAAGATGTTTTGTAATATTCAATACTTGCTATACGTTTAGTAACTGGCCAATGAATGCCACTGTTTCTTATATTTTAAATTTGTATTATGTTACCTAGATGCTATTATATATGAATACCAGTAGCTTGATGCTACACTCGTTAGCTCCTGTTTTGAATGATGACTTCTGATGGTTTTTAACTGGCCAATGAGTGCCAATACTTATTTTAAATATGTCATACGTCATTTGAATGATGAAAAATGTTTTGTAATATTCAATACTTGCTATACGTTTAGTAACTGGCCAATGAGTGCCAATGATTACTATAACTAGGTGAATTATGTTAATACTATGCCATTCATTAGCTCCTGTTTTGAATGATGACTTCTGATGGTTTGTAACTGGCCAATGAGTGCCAATGATTACTATAACTAGATGAATTATGTAAATAGTATGCCATTAATTAACTCTTGCTTTGAATGATCACTTTTAAATAATGTATAAAAATGGTTTGTAAATGGCCAATGAGTGCCAATGTTCACTGTAATCAGATGATTTATGAACATTATTCTGTAATACTTCATACATAGTACAGAAGTGTTCACTAACTAGGCAATGAGTGCCAACAATTAGTCAAATCGGTTGATAGACTAGTGTAATTCTCAATGATGACTAGCATGAGACTTAATGTCCTTCACCTTCTGACCTAATTACCAGAAATTACTGCAATATACGTTTGTCCTGTCTATCCTTATGATCATGGAGCACTATATTTGGTTTCTGCACTAATTCTACATTGTTGAATGAGTGTGGTGTTGACACATCATGGTGTCCACCACCTTGAACAATGGAGATATTATTATGGTTCCACTGTTTGGTGTACCTAATGTACTACCAAAATGATAACATGGAATATTAATACGACATTTCAGTGTCTTGGCTACACTGATTAATACTTCAGGGAAGAGAACGTCAGATTGTCTCACTTGGTGTTGTGCTTCTGTAGAAAGATATGGACTTTCAGTGCAGCTACGTGCAACCTAATGTGCTACAACCATGAGGCAATTCTTCCCTTTCCTATCCTAGTTCTAGTAAAATGGTAAAAAAAATACTACAGTGCGTATGCACTTTAAGTCATTTGTTAATATGTTTTGTACATTTTGTCATTGCTTGATATGTTCTGTACTCAGTGCATGTGCACTATATTTCATTTCATGTTATGCACTTATATATATGTATATACTCTGTGACTGTAAACTTAGTTAATTAAGAAAAATTGCATATATATTTTGTGATTTCCTGATATGTTCTGTACTCAGTGCATGTGCACTCTATTTCATTTTATGTTCTGTAATTATATATATGTATATACTCTGTGACTGTCAACTTAGTTAATTAAGTAGATTTTAGAAAAATTTGTTGCTCATGGCAAGTCCAATTGACTCACCATCGCTGCCAAATTTTTGCCCCCCCCCCCCCCAGTGGAGGGTTATGTAAGAGGTATGTGCTGCCTGCGATATGTAAGCTATAAGAGAATCTGAGACCAAAGAGCAGTGTACACTGCAGTACGAACTGTGTAGCAGTAGCAGTAAGTTGTTGCTAGCGAGCAGTCGCCTGTCTGCTCTGGTCTGGTGTATCATGTTGGCTGGGCCGGTCGCGGTACAGCGATGTCGGAGCCTGAGTATTATTGTATAAGGTAAAAAGCAGCCTCGCGCATATCTAGTAATGTTATGTAAAGTCCCATGTAAATCTTTTAAAAACGTCCTAATAATAATCTTCGTGATATAAAGTAATTTCAAAAAAAACATTCATTTCAACTTAAAGAATTTACTAATTTCTTCAGTTCATGATCATTCCTATTGTTACAAAAGAAAAATCAGTTGCTTTCTTTCATAAAATGACAAATCTATCGGCCAGAATTGCACAGAGCTGTGTCGGAAAAATTTTATATAAGAGCAGATATATTCGCCGTTTTTATTGAGGTAAGAAATTTTCCTTTTTTTTATTCAGAATGATCTTACAGGGCCATGACGCAGGGCTGATGTCGTCCAAATTCTACCAGGTTACTGAATTTATTTTTTATTACGAGGTTTAGGAACTTTTCTGTTTCGAGCTTTCATTAAATGGGAAACAAATTTTGTGTGGAGGTTAAATGTGAATGAATTTCTGTAGGGAGGTTATAAATGGGAACCAATTTTGTTCTGAGCTTACACTAAAAATTGGAATCACTATCCAAAATAATATCACATATTTCGTGGGGAGGTTACACGGTACACATTCTCCTTTAACGTACCCAACAGAAAGAAGTCCAGAGGTGTAAGATCAGGAGAACGGGCTGGCCAATTTATGCGTCCTCCACGTCCTATGAAACGCCCGTCGAACATCCTGTCAAGGGTCAGCCTAATGTTAATTGCGGAATGTGTAGGTGCACCATCATGCTGATACCACATACGTCAACGCGTTTCCAGTGGGACATTTTCGAGCAACGTTGGCAGATCATTCTGTAGAAACGCGATGTATGTTGCAGCTGTTTTGGCCCCTGCGATGAAGTGAGGACCAATGAGGTGGTCGCCAACGATTCCGCACCATACATTTACAGTCCACCGTCGCTGTCGCTCTACCTGTCTGAGCCAGCGAGGATTGTCCACGGACCAGTAATGCATGTTCCGTAGATTCACTGCCCCGTGGTTTGTGAAACCCGCTTCATCGGTAAACAGGTAGAACTGCAACACATTATCTGTTAATGCCCATTGACAGAATTGCACTCGATTAAAGTCATCACCATGTAATTGCTGATGTAGCGACACATGAAACGGGTGAAAGCGGTGACGATGCAGTATGCGTATGGCACTACTTTGACTCAGTCCACCGGCTCTCGCAATGTCCCGTGTACTCATGTGTGGGTTCATGACAACAGCAGCTAACACACTAACTGCATCCGCTTCTCCTGTGACGGGCCTGTTACGGACCGGTTTGCGTGCTACGACCATACCTGTTGCATACAGTTGGCGGTAGATGTTTTGCAATGTGCGGCACGTTGGATGCTCTCTGTCCGGGTACCGTTCTGCATACACCCTGCAGGCTTCAGCTGCATTTCGTCGATGAGTATCATCTCCGCCTTTTCAGAGTTCAAATACACCATGGTCACAGTTCCTACAACACTACACTATCACAGACGTCTGGTAACACGGTGTACTACAGTTGGTCTGCGTGTGGAGACGAATGCAGAATAACAATAGCAGCAAGCGCTACATGCGGGCACTGCGACAGCTAGACCAAACCACAACAGTGCACTACAGGCACACTCGTAAACACGGTCGTCATCGTAAACATGTCTCTGCAGATGCTGCTCGCCGACCATGACCCGTGTTTGTTACAACACGCAACTGAATGTCAGAGGTTTCAAGCGTCAACTTTAGGTTACAATATCTCCGGATGTAATTAACATTTTACAATGTAACAAACGGTACTGATTACGTGTTTGTTTATATGTTCAGATGTGCTAACAAAACTAACGTGGTTCCATTTTAAAAAAACCTAGGTTTGTGTTAAAAAACATACTTCCGTGCATTTTTGTATGGTTTGTATTAAACAATTACACTAGCCGCTCTCCTCACGTTCGGTCTGTGGAATCGGTTCGTTAGTATTTGATGTGGTTTACGAAATATATCCAGCGGTAACGTTAGGTGACTCACCCTGTATAATTCGTCTCTGTGGACGTAATTTAATATTTCATACTAGTAGTAGCTATTTTGCCTTTAATGTATCTGGCTTTGGGACTATAGGAACTCCTTTCGCTTGGGACAGTCTACAGTTGAAGCCTTCGGACGGTCACGAGGATCCAGCCGTCTCAAAGTGCGTTTCTGCCATAGAAGACGGCACAAACAGCCGAGCGAGCCTTTTAGCGCTAATATTGCCAGTGCCTTCGACAGTGGGGCCGTAAGGACGGTCGAAGGAACGTCCATCGCTTTCAATAGCGGGAGACCGATAGTGGTAGGGGTGAGAATTCCGCCTGTTAGCAAACTTTCGGTGGTCTCTTCAGCTGACTACTTGCCCATATACCGCTGTGTTTGATCTTCAGACTTAGTTCCACAACCTAGATACATGGCTGCAACTGGGTCTGTAGAAGTCCTCCTTTCTGTGGGACTGCAGGGTGAAGTTCACACCAAAACTTTCAGAATTTCCTACAAGCAAGTCCGGATGTGGGAATGTGTCTACACTCTATTCTCGTTTCTGAAAACTCGAAGCTCGTTGCCGGATACATTAATAATTAAACATGCTGGTGGGGGCTAGTAAACTGACTTAAGGATCTCTCAATGGGGGAGCACTTAGACCTTTACTACGACTGGCTAGAAAGATTGTACGGATGTGCCTTTCCAATGTCTGAAGGAGAGCTATGAAAAATTCAGGACGGGCTCTTAGTCTGGACGCGACTCATATTCTGCACTCGTCCATTCTTTTTTTGACTTCAGTCTTCTACCGAGTCTTCAAAGTTCAACATTGAACATACCCACGACTTAGATATTTTTCCACATCCGCGATCGGTAATCATGAAGATGATGAGGCTCGTGACTCGCAGTCACAATATTCAGGTGCACACCAGCTACAACTAGCAGCCTCTGCAGTACGGGGAGAGGCGGCCTGTCAGCAGCCATCTCAGTAAGACCACGATTGCAATGCGCTCATCAGACTTTGGAAGTCGCGACCGAGTGAGAGGAAAGAAGTTCATTTTCGATTTATAGTATCAGGTTGTGCTTCACGAACTTACATGCATATGATCTACAGTTTAATTTCCCGTTTCAAGGTGATGTTTCTCCATATTATGGCAACCACTCATGTTTCGATTGACTATTGAGTTGATTTGCAGGAGTTCACAGGTCTTGTGATGATCTTTTTACTCCTTTCAATACTTCGTAATCTGCTGTGCACTCTCTTATGATTCATATAGTGTTTTGTTTTGTAATTTTTTATTTGTTACAAATTTATATATCATGGTGTGTATTCATAGCTTAAGTTTTCTTTATGTGCCTGAGCACCACTTCAACCGTAATTGTCTAGCGTCATGCTGGTGGCGCCCCAAATAATTTTTTTTTTTTTTGTATATTGTTGTGGTAAGGTCGTTAAAGTGATTTTAAAGTTCTTTTTTATCTCAGCTTTAATGCTTAATTTCTGTATTTTCCGAATACTTCTCGTATTTACCAGATCAAACGCAATGATTCCATAACTAATAAAGTAATTTATCCAACTGAGTACCCAGTACCTCCAACCATAAGCAGTAGGGAATGCCCCTGATAAGTTCAGGAACTTATTTTATGGCGTTTCCATTGTGCACAGCAGTTGAGTTTTCGAGCAGACTGTTTTCTTCATGCGGCTAACCTGTCATTGTGTATGGTCTGGGGTTATAGAATTTGCGTTAAACCTAATTTTCATACCCAAGGAGCACCTGTTAGGATAGAGCTTGTGTTTACAATACACCCAACTGCTGCAAAGAATTACGGAGAGGTCCTCTTTCCACACCGGAGTTGAAGAACATGATTCGGAATTTCGAATTCACTGGTGGTTTGGGAATTGCTCCTAGGAGAGGTCGACGGCCATCTGCGCCACAAATTTTTGATGAAGTCACTGTTGGCACGGCTGAGAGTGTTGGACACAACGTGCAAGCTTCAAGCAGTGCGCGAAGTATGGCACAACAGCCGAACATCCCACGGTCCAACGTTAGAAAAGTGCTGCGAGTAATCTATTGTGCGGTTCCAGAGTGTCATGGATCCAAATGATCGTCACATTACGCAACGTGTGTAACCTGGAACGTGAGCATGGTACGCAATCAACAGATGCTCGGCTCTCATGTGGAAATTAAAGTGTGTTTCCTTCATTGGTTTATTCCATGTTTCTCTTCCCAATGTATTTACAAATGTTTCCACAATGTTTCACTGTAGTACGATCGATCGTTTTCGTGCAGGATCTCTTAAGTAGCAAACGTTTAATTTAACTGTAACCACCCTGTACATGCACTGTTAGTAATATATTGGTTTCCAAATTTTCTCGGAAACGTTTATTGGTAGGCTGCAATTCATCATCTGCACTGCTACACTATGAAAGCATTCTAAATAACGGTCACTAGCCTCATTTTGGTCCGAGAGATAGTGTTAATGTCGCATAACTCCTGTAATACTAAATAAATGCTGTGTAGTAATCTAATCACTTCTATAAGAATTCCAATATCTAACCTTTGGTTTGGAAAACACACACCACACACTGTGACTACACCGCATCTGGCTGGTTTTTAGCAACTCGCACTGCTAACCTCGTCGAAAACAAAACAGAACAACAAGTCAAAATTACAAGGAAATAAGGTCACAACAAAACCACCAAACACAGAGTTTCCACGGAACCAAATGTCAGATGTACTTTATTGGCGTCGACATTCAAGAAATGTTAAAAAAAAAGAAACCACTAATTTGAACCATTAACACTGAATGAAAAATGGCGCGTCACAGTGATCGCAAAGCTTCGCACCATCAAAATCGAAGGGGAACTCCTTGGGAGCTACAAACCGTAAAGGACATTCAGCTAGGTATCCACTCTTAATGAATGAATGTAGAATCACATTGGTGTAACGGGGTGATGAGAGTCAATGGAATGAGATGGTACGCAACCGAATGTGAAACAGTCTGCTGTGGAGCTTATCGTGAAACTGACTATCCTTTAAGGCGTAGCTGTAGATAGTGGGATAATATGTTTTATAGGCACGGAAGAAATAAACATCCAGAAGCTGAATTTGTCCTGTGGTTCCAGGTGGTATGAATTGCAATGTCACGCACTTTTCAGCAGGGATTGTTAGCTCTCAGGGAGTATGATTTTTATACGCAGACCACGAATCAAACAAAATCAAGTTATTTTGACCAACTATTGGACAAAATAAGTGCTCATACCGTAGTTCTACTTCTCTGACGCACATTTTCCCACACTCGCTTGCTGTGACTCGATTTTCCCCTACTGCCCACACAAGATCACGTATACGATAAAGAAACGTAAAATCGTAATGGGTAAGCGCACCTCCAACTTCTCGCAGCACAATAAATAACTTTCGAGCCATGTCAGAATGCAGTCTCGCGGCGGTAACATTGAACATAAAGTTCTCGGGTTTCCAATTGCGTCAAGTAATCAAAATAGCACGAGCTTTCGGCCAACTACTCCTTGGCCATTGTCAAGTGGTATAACTTCCATTGGGCTGCTGGCACGCCCCTTATATACACTAGCTTCGCCGGTCGCGGTGGTCTAGCGGTTCTGGCGCTGCAGTCCGGAACCGCGGGACTGCTACGGTCGCAGGTTCGAATCCTGCCTCGGGCATGGGTGTGTGTGATGTCCTTAGGTTAGTTAGGTTTAAGTAGTTCTAAGTTCTAGGGGACTTATGACCTAAGATGTTGAGTCCCATAGTGCTCAGAGCCATTTGAACACTAGCTGCCGAGTGTGACGTCACTGCTGCCTACTGCATCGCCATATACTGGCGTTGTTGACTCGGCGTTCGATGCACCTGCTTCAACCGCGCGATCGCTCGATCCAACGCTGTGCTGAACTGCAGACCACCGTCTTTATTTAGGGTGATATTGGTGACTTTTATTTCAATGGCTTTTGTAGTTACACAATCCCAGAAGCCGTTTGTGCGAGCCATGAGGCATGTTTCGTCAAGTTTTGTTCGGTGTCCGTTTCCTAAGTATGCTCACGTAGAGTAAGACTTCTCGGCGTAGCGTAGACGAGAGATTTAGAAACGGTGCAATTTCGGCACTTATGAAAGTATTTAATTTGACACCTTCGCGTCGGGGCATTCGTACCTGTGATATAAGAAGTGGCATAGAACAGGAAGTCCGCAAGCTCCCGAATGAAACAGAGAGTGAAATACTATTATGGAATACGCGAGCTATGATACGAAGATCTGCTCGCTACTGGCGGAAGATACTTATCGGAAACTTTCACGCGACCCAACATCGAGAATAATAAAAAGGACATCTGAATTTCTCAAGCGCTCCTCCATAGAAGACACTGTGGTCAAGAATCTTCTGTCACTAGCACCTCGACCACCTGCTGCATATTTTCTACCGAAGATCCGCAACGACGCAACGCCATTCCGCCTCAGCGTATCCACCACTGGTTCAGCAACATACAAGTTGGCGACGCTCTTGGCCAATCTCCTCGCTTCACATGTGGGACACTGTGAGCATCATCTTAAAAATTCAGCAGATATTATCAACCGAATTAAACGTCTTTGACTTAGTGATGGCGACATTACGGTCAGTTTTGCCCCGTCAGAGACCATTTGGATCTAGTATCACAGTTCTTTGTCGGGCTATTTCGGCACACTCTGACGTCTTATTTTCTCTACAACAGCCAGTATTATGATTTGACGGACGGCGTTGCAATGGGTAAACCGCTAGCAACAGCTGCTAAAAACCTCTTCATGGAGAATTTTCAGGATATTGCCTTAGACACGGCTCCATGAAAGCCTAGTTGTTTCTTTCGGTACGTTGACGA
Source organism: Schistocerca cancellata (assembly GCF_023864275.1). Classification (NCBI taxonomy): domain Eukaryota; kingdom Metazoa; phylum Arthropoda; class Insecta; order Orthoptera; family Acrididae; genus Schistocerca; species Schistocerca cancellata. Next base: position 279,507,267 of record NC_064628.1, read on the forward strand.
TACGTTCGTCACTTTGTCTCACGGACGTGAAAAACATGACCAGTTCTTGGAACACCTCAACGGTATTAATATTAACATCCAGTTTACCATGGAGGTAGAAAAAGACGACGCATTGTCCTTGCTCTACGTTCTAGTCCGCCGCAAACGAAATGAATGCCTTGGGCACATGGTCTATAGAAAACCCAACCACATCAATCTATATTTGCACGCTATCAGCCACCACTACACGGCATTACAAATATTGGAGCATCGTGCAAGAATGATATCAGACTCTGGTAACTTGCCTCAGGAGCTGAGCCTCCTACGCAACGTCTTCAGGAACAAGGGCTATAACTCCATCCAATAAATGAAATGATGTCATGCAACACTCACAACAAGACGACTGACGAGGAGTAGGGATAGAAACTTGCTTTCTTGCCGTTCTGTGACTCCATGTCGTGCAAGAATACCGCCTGCTGAAACGACACAAGATCAAAACGATCTTAGGGTCTCTGACGAAAATAGTCAATTACTGAGACCAGTTAAAGACGCAGCACCTGGGGTCTGCTAGATACCTCTCGAGTGCTGCCAGTCTTATGTCGGACAAACAGTACGCACTGTGGATCAACCGAGGAAGTAGCATGAGAAGTTTCATCGTCTACGCTACGCCGAGAAATACGCTTTGGGTGAACATGCTTTAGAAAATGAACACAGGATAAAATTTGACGAAATATCCACCGTGGCTTGCACAAACTGCTTCTGGGATTGTGTAACTAAAGAAACAATTAAAGTAAAAATCACTAATAACACCCTCCATAGAGACGGTGGACAGCAGTTCAGCACGACGTGGGATCCAGCGTTCGCGCCGTTGAGGCGGGTGCATCGAACGCAGAGTCAACATATGTCCGTATATGGCGATGCCGTAGGCACCAGTGACGCCACAGCCGGCAGCTAGTGTATATAAGGGGCGTATGAGCAGCCCACTGGACAATGGTCAAGGAGTATTTGGCCGAAAGCTTGTGTAATTTCAATTACTTGACGCGGCTGGAAACCCCAGAACTTTTTATTCAACTTTCCAGCTGTGGTGTGCGTGACCTTCGGTACACACACCATCAGATTATTTGACTTGTCGCTCTAGCGAAGTAGGCGAGTGTCAGCAATATGTCTCGTGGTCTTATCATGGCGTATTTATCTTATGCCGCTAGGTCAGACGATAGAAATGCCACTTGCACACTTAGAGTAGCAGATTGACGGTGACCAACAGAACTTGATTAATTTTCACACAGATTTATTAAAATAATAAATAACATAGATATTACGTAACTTGATTCTGGATGCTGTTTACAATTGACAATCTGAAGTTCCTTTGCTCTTGGTACGTTAATCTTATTCTCACATAACTCTGATACTTGACAAAGTGTCTATACATTTCTCTTCATGGCTGTGTATAGGAATATGGTAATCTTATTAGGCGCAGACAGAAACTTGACTATAGACTAATGCAGACTAAGGCAGACTAATGCAGACTGACTAATCGGAGGTCTGTACACTCGTTATAATACCTCACGCGTTCAGTGATCTGCGAGGAGAAAAGGTTCTACGTTAGCAGCAATCTCATTGGCTGCATTACATATTAACACGCGGATTGGCGGAAGCAGAATTTGGTCCGTCTCTAAGACAGCGCCATCTCGTAGTGTCGAGACGGACGAGCGCTGCGCCTGTGCTTAGCGGGGCGCGCTCTATTGGGAAAGTTGTGAACACGCTGACTACGCGGAACTATGTACACAACACCAGCCAATTTAACATCCAGATTAACAGTCTGCGTTATTGTGTACGAATGCCTTAAGGCTTTCATGTTAGTTGATCTTGGGACAACTCTCTTCGTAATAATTTCCAGCACTCCTTTTCATATGTATTTTCTCTTCAAATCTCGAATGGTCAGAGTTAAAAACAACGGTGGGAATTTTCTGTGCATCTTTAAGTTGATATTTTGTTTGAAATTTCGTGCCCGCATCTCGTGGTCGTGCGGTAGCGTTCTCGCTTCCCACGCCCGGGTTCCCGGGGTCGATTCCCGGCGGGGTCAGGGATTTTCTCTGCCTCGTGATGGCTGGGTGTTGTGTGCTGTCCTTAGGTTAGTTACGTTTAAGTAGTTCTAAGTTCTAGGGGACTGATGACCATAGATGTTAAGTCCCATAGTGCTCAGAGCCATTTTTTTTTTGAAATTTCGTTATCGGACGTCTTCCGCTGGTTCTGTAGCACTGTCTGAAGCTATGAAACCATCCACTACTTCCCTTGAAATCACTGTAATGTATGTCGCGCGCAATTTGATGGGCATTGGGTCACTACAGTCTGCAAATTGTATCGAACATCCTTGAAACGCGCTAACGTCAGTAGTAAGAAGTGCATCTTGTCCTCCTTTGAATATCTGTAATTTTCCTTATGCACTGCACGGTCATATTGCTGCAGACGCTTTCGAAATCAGTTCGTAGTTGTTTTTTTCCTTTGCTGCAGGTAATATTCCATGTACCTAGTTATGTTAAGTACCAGCTCCTTGGACGAGCGTCCTTAGTACGTTTGGCTGGAGACACGGTTTGTGGCTGGATTTGTGGCTCTCTGTCCAACAAGGATGATGAACTACATGGCTCGACACCTATTTTAATATCACTTTCACCTGTTAAGCACGTATTTTCATCACTGTATTCCTCATGTACATCGTCCTCACAGTCGAGCGTATAAGACACCACATGTGTCACTGACACATGTTGGTTACGTGCTACCCTTTCATCTGCCACTTCTTTTCCACTCTGCGAAATTCCTTGGGTTCCTTTCTGATGAAACGTCAACTTCGGAAGTTGTTGTTGTAGATATAATGCAACGTTTATCGCTGCCATTGCTTTGCTTTGTATCAACCTCACTAGCACTGTACGCTGTTGTGAGTTACTCATCGACTAAACAGTTCAACTACGCTCCGTAGCTTCATGCTGCGCTCACCATTGTATAGCCCGAGTCCCACCCCCTTTACCATTAGCAGCCAATATTGTACTTGCATGACATACAATATGTGGGGCATCGATGCCGTGAACATCATTGCCCTTTTGCGATCTCGCACTCAGAGGGTTCCTTGTGAGACGTATGTTTTATAATAGTACACTTCTTTGATGAGTTTCCGTGCTTGATCCAATATGCATAATTTTGGCTTCGAAGTAGCAAAATTCCTTCACTTTGCTACGTGGCCCACTACTGTAATGTTAAGTTTGTCAGTAGGCTCATATACCAGTACTTTCACTTTTCATTGTTCACTCTTAATTCATTTGCTATGCTCAGTAGATTAGCGGCTATCATTGATATCCTTTGATCCTAAATTTTTACTTCTCAGATTTTCATTTATTTCCTTTAGTTTTTCTTCGATATGTAGTTCGAACAGTAGGGAAGAAAGACAGCATCGTTGCCCACGCCCTTTTTAACCTGCGCACTTCTTGATCTTCCAGTCTTATTCTTCCCTTTGCTTCTTGTATATGTTCTATATTAGTCGTGTTTTCCTGTAGAGCAGACCTATTTTTCTGAGGATTTCAAATATCTTGCACCATTTTATAGAAATGATTGTTTTGGTGGCAGGCAAACTCCATCAAAGTGCCTTAATTTTTCTTATGTCTTGCGTCCATGATAAAACTTAACGTCAGAGCTGCAACTCTTGTGCTTTTACCTGTCTTACCCCAGACTGCTCGTCATCTAACAGATGCCAATGTTCTTGTCCATTTTTCTGTTTAATATTCTCATCAGAAATTTGGATGCGTTACCTGTCAAGATGATTGTGATCGTTCTCGCATTTATATACTTTCACCATCTTCTGAGTTTTGTGGATGCCATTCTTCCAATCGTCCGACGGCATTTCTCCAGTTAATAGATTCTACACACTAACTTGATAATCGTTAGTTGCCACTTCTCGCAGTAAGTTTATAAATACTGAAGAAATTTTACTGAAGACCTCTGTCTTGTTTGACAGTATGTACGTCAAAGTTCATTCAGACTCTGACTCTAAAATTAAATCCCTCGTGTTCTCCAGATGGACGCCTAATTCCTCTTCTATCACGCTGTAAAACAGTTTGTTCATCAATATACTCTTTTCGCCTATTTGCTCCCTCCCTCTTCTACGTTTAACAGTGCAATTCCTTTTGCTCTCTTCAGTTTTTTTTTTTCATTTTGATTTTACAAGTGCTGAATCCACCCCTTTTTAAATTTGTTTTGGTTTATCCGGCTACTTTTTTGCTCCCCTTTTTAAATTCGTTTTGGTTTCTCCGGCTACCCTTTTGCTATATCTTCACTCTATACTTATGTCATTTCTAAGTGACTAATATCAATGTATTCCTTTCTTTCCTGAGCCTCATTATATTTCCTCCCTTCGTCAGTTAGTCTATGTATTTAATTTGTTACCCACAATTTCTTCGAAATTACTTTTCTTATAACTACCTTTTTTCTGTCCAACTTCAGTTATTATCCTTTTAGAGATGCCCATTCCTCCTCAACTGAAGTGTCTATTACGGTATTCGTCACTGCAGTATCTATAGTCTCAAAGACAGGCCATAATCTCTCTTATTCTTCCAGTTTGAACACGTGATGCATTATGGCGGCATCAGTATCACAGTCTAACATATACAATTGTGGCATTCACTATTGTGAAAGTTGATACTGTTTGACAGCTGAGAAGACACAAGTGACCCTACCACCAAGAAAATCATTCGTTACTTGTCATGTCTGCTGTAGTATTAATTTTTATGTTTAATTCTTTTGCAACTTAATTTATATATAGACTGGTTCTTAAATATTTCCGACCCATTAAATATTTGTGTCACAAGTGTTAGTAGAATATCAATAAACCTGCATAAGGATAAAATAAATGTTAACAGAACCAAAACCATGAATGAAATTACGTAAGGTACAGTCGTGGACAAAACGAGCGAGATCCCTCGCCTTTTCGTTATGCTAACCCGCATAATTTGTTGATAAATGTCTGCCAATCCGTTTTCAGTGAAACATGCGAGAAAGACATGCAAAACTACGGTGGAGCATTCAACAGAGGCCAAAATATGCATGTTCACGACTATAGCAAATTCAAGCTGAATTCACGATCCACAGAGTGTGAAGTAAATCAGGTGAAGAGGGACAGAATGAAATATGCCGGCCTCCGATGAGAACGTAGGACCAAGGAATTTGAAGTACTCTCCTGGGAGTCAGAATTCCAGAAAAATTGGTGTTTTGTGCAGACACTAACCTTGATGAGTGACCTGGGAGGAGCTAAATAGCAGAAGTTGAGAGGAAGGGAAATTTTGTGGGAATTTGTTCACTTGCCAGAGCAGGCATTTGTCGGTGCGTGGAAGTGACACATAATTAACCCGACTTTCACTGCAATTGGCGTAAGTGATTTTGCTGTAGGGGAAACTGAGGTGAAGAGCAGACTGGGAGAAGTCTCCATAGGCATCTTCCGTTCCCAGTTTGCCTGGAGTGTTGACGTGGCGTTCTTTACTCAGATTGCCTGAGAGAGAGTGAGCATCTCTGCAGTTTAGGACTTAGCAAACAGAATGATTGAGCTTGGAGATAAAAAGTTTTTGTTCAGCTATGTATTGAGCAAGATAGCTTGAAGTGAATAGACGAGCGCATCCTTGCAGCACCATGAGGTTGGCCGACGTCTGCACAACGACAACGCCCCGCCATGCTGAATTCGGTGATATTGCGACCACTCCGGCCATTGATTAATTTGTTGGATCACGTCGGCAAATTTTCCATGAGGGTTTCATGGGCCATGTATTGTAGAATTCTTCTCACACTTCGCATTGCGCCTGGGTCAGTCGATAGGGTTACTTTTGACTTATCGCGCTTTACTTGACGCAAACGCAATTTATTACCGCTGCCTGTTAGGAGAGTCATGTAATGTGATGACTGAAGGTCATGAGTTAAAATAAGTTTATGCTAATCGACTGCATCTGTTTTCAATCGATTAGTTGAAATCCCAAGTCACTTTCTTAATTAATTTTATGTTCAACATTTGCATCTGGTGCTCAACAGCTGAATATAACATCAATGTGCACCCCTTTTTAATTAAAATGGATCAATTCTGAATCAATTAACGTCAACACTGCCACCGCAGTTCAATCAGGAGTCACAGGGCCTTATTACTTTCTTTGTGTTATCCGATATTGAGGCAGTTTTGCACTCTCTATTGATCTGCTAGTCAATTACCTGGGGTGAACACATGCCAAAACCAGATAAGTGACGGGTGGCGTGTTACATATGGCGACCCTGCCAGGATCCGATGCTTTGGGATTTGCTAGGAAGTAGTCTTGATAAAGGAAATTTTTCCACGTGATTCATTGCTTAGCCATTTTTTAATTGAAATAACGGGTAGCATTAGTTACAATAAGTTACATTATCTTCTTCATGTGCTGTCCTTTCAAACTGATATTCATAGGTGCCTATGCATTGTATTTGTTGGAGTACTTATGATGTGTAGTGCCATAATCAGATGATGCTGAGCACACAGAACACAATCATTGGCACTAGCCTTTTTGGGGGAATTCTTCATGAACTGTTTGTCAGGTTACTGCTTGTGTCCTGATATATGGTTTAAGTTATCTAATTATTGAGTGTAAGGGGTACCTGGGTTTTGAGTTTTCGTGTAACATAAAAGTGCAATAGATAACGAAGGGGAAAAGCCAAGACAACGGCAGAATATAATCAGATTGTTACTTAGGAGAACATGGGTGATAGTAGGGAAAGCTCTACCGATGAGTGAGACGAACGCGAGCTGCAACTTCGTGAAACTAGGTCTCACGACTGGTTTAGTTCACTGAACAGCAAGGACGTTGATTCAGGCAGTGATACTGAGGGCTCCGGGGACGCAGGGAGTACAGGATTAATCCATAAGTATTAAAGATCCAGCCTAAGAAGCCAAAGTGTGTTGGAAAAAAACGGTGTCCGACCATTATCAAACGATTCATTCATAAGTGATCCGACGGGGACGCGGAGACGGTACTTGTCTAGATATCGAAGGGTTCCTCACAACAGAGGAGAAGAGTCGCATTTTCAACCAAAAAAGAACGAGGATCAAAATGCGGCTACTCTCAAAAATATTACGGACCTGTTGCAACAGATGAAAACGGTGAACTTAGAGCAGAGCACCAACCTTAAGGCCGAAATTAAAAAGGCGAATTCGGGGTTGAAAGAGCAAGTAAAAGAGGAGGCAAAGAATCTCGGCGTCAAAATAGAGATGGAGATTGCCATCATCAAACGGACGGCAATTGAAGCCAAATTAATTGCGAAAGGTGCAAGGAAAATAGCGAGAGAAACTTGGGACTCCATACAAAGCACGGAAAAAGTAGGAAGGGTCATGTTATCAAGGCTACAAAGCCGGATAAAACGTGTCGGAAAAAAGCAACAAGAGCAACCAGACATAGGGCCTAACGAGATGTTGAAAGAGGAGGTGGTGATATTAAAAAGAAATGTAGAGGACGAGGTAAAACGTCTCATTACAGAGACATCAGGGAAGGAGAAGCGTGTAATTACTGCGTCGACTGAACCGTCACTTGCCGGAACACAGATAACCGCTTCACGGTGTGACAAAGTTGACACTATAACCAACGGGAGCCACGCCTTCATTCACACCTCTGAGGCAACGACCGAGGTAAACACGGACAGCGTGCAGCAGTCCAGGGAGCACAATTGCTGTCGGCTGATTAGATGTACCGAACGACTGTCGAACATACAGAGGAGGAGAGATGACGATAGCGTGTCGGAACGAATTAGTCCACGTCCCGAAGTTCATACTAATGGTAAGAACGGGCGAAATGATAACTGGAATGATGACCGGTTTGACTGCAAGCATTTTGTATCAGTCCGAAAGTTCCATCAAAAAAATGGTTCAAATGGCTCTGAGCACTATGGGACTCAACTGCTTTGGTCATAAGTCCCCTAGAACTTAGAACTACTTAAACCTAACTAACCTAAGGACAGCACACAACACCCAGCCATCACGAGGCAGAGAAAATCCCTGACCCCGCCGGGAATCGAACCCGGGAACCCGGGCGTGGGAAGCGAGAACTCTACCGCACGACCACGAGATGCGGGCACAAAGTTCCATCACTACAAGGACGAAGGTAATAACTTGCATCCAAAAACTTTTATGGGACAATTCGAGTTATCTTTGCCGTTGATGTACCAGCTGGATTTTGTGTGCTCCCATATGGAGGGCGCGACCGCTGAGTACATGAGAAATGTAGCGAAGACGAGCGTCTCGTTCGAAGAATTCAAAAATGCCTTCTTGGGCAAGTATTGGACTAAAGAACCTAAGAAAGGATCAAACAAGAAATTATGATATCCAGAGATATGGAAGGGGCAGGGTACCGGAGTCCGGTCAAATTTTTTGAAAATATCACAAAAAGGATAACGCATGTGGCGGTGCGGAAATCATCAGATTATGCTACATGAAACTTCCCATCTCGTGTCAACAATCACTTGCTGGTCGTTGTGGTAGCGATACTGAGGTATTTAAGGGCATTTTACGCGAACTGGAATTCGCATTTCAAGAGGAACAGGCGCGGGAGAAACGCCGACAACGTGAACAAAATAACAACCGTCGCAATAATGGACCCCAGTGGGATAGTAGGCCAGTACCGAAAGACAGAGGCCACAATCAAGATAAATGGCAACTCGAAAAGAAGGTACACGGAAGAAGAGCGACACTCTCCGGTGCAACATAATAAATCACAAAGGACTTGGGGCGGTAATCAGCAGTCGGGAAGGAACAGGAATAATGGTTACCAAAATAACAACCAGGAAGAGGTCGAAGTCTGGCCTCCGAATCCTGGTCCATCCCACCTTAACGGACAGGATTACGAATGAAACTTCCTGGCTGATTAAAACTGTGTGCCCGACCGAGACTCGAACTCGGAACCTTTGCCTTTCGCGGGCAAGCGCTCTACCATCTGAGCTACCGAAGCACGACTCACGCCCGGTACTCACAGCTTTACTTCTGCCAGTATCTCGTCTCCTACCTTGCCCGCGAAAGGCAAAGGTCCCGAGTTTGAGTCTCGGTCGGGCACACAGTTTTAATCTGCCAGGAAGTTTCATATCAGCGCACACTCCGCTGCAGAGTGAAAATTCATTCTGGAAACCTCCCCCAGGCTGTGGCTAAGCCATGTCTCCGCAATATCCTTTCTTTCAGGAGTGCTAGTTCTGCAAGTTTCGCAGGACAGCTTCTGTAAAGTTTGGAAGGTAGGAGACGAGATACTGGCAGAAGTAAAGCTGTGAGTACCGGCCGTGAGTCGTGCTTCGGTAGCTCAGATGGATCAGTCGGCTCTCAGCCGTGGCAGCGTGCGGACGGCCCCACGCGCCGGCCAGTGCTCCGCTGCAGGCGTTGTTTACTTCCGCGTCGTAGCTTCAAGGCTTGTGTCCGTCCACCATGAACAACATGTCGAGCGCTTACCGCCGTGCGACCCTTAAAGTTTCCTTCCCAGCTGAACATGCGCGACCTCGTGCACATGAAGTTGAAACGTTCATACGTGAAGAAGTTCGTTTAGATCCTAACCACGTTATCGGAATCCATTTTTCGATCATGAGTAGTGTCGTTTATATTAAAATGACAGACATCGAGGTGTGTGAAGATGTTATTCGCCGCCATGCCAATGGACTTAAGTTCAAATACTCTGATGGTCACGTCGGAGCTGTAACACTTGAACTCGCAGAGTACGGTCAACGTACGATTAGGGTGTTTGAACTACCTTTTGAAGTGCCGAAGGACGAAGTTGTCTCTGCGTTACAACCATACGGTAACGTCATCGGTTACGTAGAGGAAAAATGGCAAACCTTCACGACCTACCACGTTCTTAATGGTGTGCGTCAGGTCAAAATTGAACTGAAGAAACATATACCATCATATCTGACAATTGGCGGGGTGCGAGCCATTGTCATGTACGACGGCCAACCCCGAACATGTGCGGGTTGTGGACAAGAAGGCCACGTCAGATCCGCCTGCATGCGACGCCGCCTGATCCAGACGCCGGTCGGCGAGGAAGCGTCCCCAGCGGTGATCACTCAGATTCCTGTCACATATGCCAAGGTTGCCAAGGAAGGTAGCATCTCTCCACAGGGTCTTCCTGCTTCGTTGCCGTCGTCTGATCGGGTAGATGCGATCGCTACTGAGAATCCTTCTGAGGTGCCACAGACGCCAGATCCTGCCCTGCCGAATCTTCGCAGCAATGTGACTGAAAATGCTAATGAGATGGACGTTGATCCGGGAGTGGTACCTACTTCTGCTTTCCTTCAGACTGGTCCGGAGTCAGACGAAAGCCACCCGCAATCAGACTCTGAACGACATGTTCGAAAACAAGGGACGATACGAAAGAGAAAGAAACGTAGCCGTACACCCCCTGATGAATCCATTCTACGGATGGATACCAGGGATGCAGACCCGAAGATGGACGGCAAACCGCTCTTTGATGACCAAAAATCTGATGCGAACGACCCGCCACAGGCGACCACTGGCAGCGACCACCCCTCCTTACTGGCGCCGTCGCCCCCACAGGTCGACGTTGAAGAGAGCCTATCTGCTGAGCCGAAAACTACGTCTCCTCTCCACGTGGATGATGCGCACAGCCGATGCCCTACCGCAGAATCAGTCTCCTGGGCAGACGACGTGGAGATCGACGGGACTGGGGTGGACGGTGCTGATGATGGGGCGCCCCCATCGGTTGCGCCCGCGCCCGCAAACTCTCCACAATAGCAGTCTCTTCAGTGGACCGGCAAGATCGACGACCTCTCGCTCCTGAAGAAGAAGCCCCACCTGTGCCTGTGGGACTCCAACACCAGCATTATCGTGTCGCAACGATTAACCTCGCGACCATTCGTGCGCCCCACAAATTAGCGCTGCTCCGCGATATGATTTATGATGCGGACATAGATATTGCGCTTTTTCAGGAAGTGCATGTCGTCGATTTTTCACTACCACATGGCTTCACGGCGCATCTTTCTCCCGCTTCGGACACCGGTAGTGGTGTTGCCATCATCTTACGCGAAGGTCTTCCAGCCGAAGATGTCCTATACCTCCCCAACGGCAGAGGTATGGCCCTTACTCTCTTTGGTGTACGCATCGTCAACATTTATGCGCCGTCGGGCTCCAGCTACCGTCGTGAACGCAATGCCTTCTTCGCGACTGAAGTTACACCCCTTTTTATGGGACCACACGATGACTGGGTCATGGGTGGAGACTTCAATTGCACCCAGCGACCTCAGGATCAATTGCCGCGTCACTCACCATGCGCAGCTCTGGAAACAGTCGTCACGCGGCTACAATTTGTTGACACGTGGAGACATGTTCACGGTGATCTTTTGGGCTTTACGTACCACACTGCGCATTCCTCTAGCCGACTGGATCGCATCTACATCTCGCGATCCCTTATTCAACACACTCGACAGGCTGAAATCTGGCCTGTTGCTTTCTCAGATCATGAGGCTTACTTCTGTGATGTTGTTCTCACAAGACAGGCAGTATGGCACGGACGTGGTTTATGGAAACTGAACACGGCACTTCTTAATTCACCTGACTGTCGACTTCTAATAGAAGACACTTGGATCACATGTAATAGACGCCGACCCACGTATCCGTCTACCATATCCTGGTGGATCCAGTGTGCAAAACCTGCTCTTCGAAAAACTTTGATCCGGTATGGCAAAGATGTTGTCGCCTGGAGGAAGAGCACTATGGACTTTTATTACAGGATCCTACGAGAATGCTCCACGATGCCAGCCTCCCCTGGGCGCCATACAAGGGTGAACCATGCTAAGGCCCAAATCTCCAATCTCATGCGAAGGCATTTGGAAGGAGCGATAGTACGATCTCGTACTGCTGATCGCATGCCTCATGAACATCCGTCGATGTACCATATCATCCAAGAACGCCAAAATCGACGCCGAAAATTGATTCACGTCCTCACAGATCAAGAAGGGCGTCGCTACGTAACCCAATCTGCAATAGGGAATGTGCTTCACGCCCACTACCAGCAGCTATACGCCGCAATTCCACATTCCCCAGAGTTGATCGAGGAAGTCACACAGCTCAACTTCGGTGGTATCCCAGGCGATGCGGCGATTGACTTGATGTCAGAGGTGACTGATGAGGAAGTGCGCGATGCGATCCGGGCAGGAACCATCAATCGCTCCCCAGGACCCGACGGTCTTCCCCTCGAATTTTATCGCACCTTCCGTGATTTGTTAGAGTCCACCTTCACCTCCATCTGTCGGGAACTGATGTCTCCGGAAGTACCTGTGCCGGACGCTTTCATGGAAGGAATTATTATTCCTGTACATAAACCGCATGGTGGCAACAATATCAGTGATTATCGGCCCCTCACCCTCCTTAACAGTGATATGAAAATCTTCACTCGCCTTTTGGCAGCACGACTTAAAAACGTTGCCCGATATGTTGTGTCGCCAGACCAAGCATCTTTGGGAGGGGATAATAATATCCGCACGGCTTTATGCCGCTACAGGGATATGATCGCCGTTACCCAAGCGCAACGCCTCTCTGGGGCACTTGCGTCTTTGGACTTTAGTCAAGCTTTTGATAGGGTTGACCATTCGTTCCTTACGGCCGTTCTCCACCATATGGGTTTCCCAGTCGCCGTTATCACGGTAGTGATGCGCCTTCTGCGGGGTGCCCCGTCCAGGATTATGTACAATGGCAGACTCACTCCACCGATAAAAATAGGTCGATCCGTACGTCAAGGTTGCCCTCTATCAGCGATTTTGTACGCCTTTTCCTTGGAATCCTTGCTATGTGGCCTAAGACAACGTTTGGTAGGGTTGTCCATAGATCGCTACCGATTCTGTTGCACGGCCTATGCTGACGATGTAGTCATCTGTTTACGTAATGCCGACGAGGTTCGAGCTGTTTTGACGTGGGTAGCGACTTATGGTGAGGCGTCGGGCAGCTCTTTAAACGTTCGTAAGTCACAAGTTATGTTCATTGGCACGGGACTTCCCGTGGAGTGCGTTACACCTCTCACCACCGTTGATACCATTCGCTGTTTGGGAATAGATTTTTCATCTGATCTCCGGCGTTCAGCCACCATCAACTGCCGACGCCTCCTTTTAATGATCAGAGCAGGTCTTATGGACCATCGCCTTCGATCCCTAGATATTCTCCAACGAGCTCGATATGTCAATATATATATCGCATCCCGAGTTCCCCATGTAGCACAAGTTCTACCTTTCCCGCTTACTGTGGCACGTCGCATGTTGGCAGCGATGGCATCTTTCGTCAGCTCTGGGTTGTTGTTCAAAGTTAACTATGCAACCCTTACTCTTCCCCGTGAACGAGGTGGGATCGGTCTGTTTCACGTGCCGGATAGAGCTCGTGCCCTATTTGTCAGCTCCCAGATGACGGTATGGACACGTTGCCCAACGAGCCTCACTGGTCTCCTCCTGTCAGCATATTCGCCGGTCTCACTGTCAGCCCCAGTGATGATCTCGGATGTTCCGGCCCAGTTCCATTATATACGGTACTTCTTTCTTGAACTCAGTTATCTACGCCTCACCTTACCAAGACCGCTCTTACTCAAGACAAAGGAAGTATACAATGTCCTCCAATTAGGTCGTCCACCTAACGCGATTGAACAAAAGTTCCCCCAGGTTGACTGGCGTCATGTATGGCGCGCGGTGTTCGCCTGTTACCTTGACACGAATGTTCAGTCTGTCTGGTACCTAACTGTCAATGGTAAGCAAATCAACCAATTTCGCCTTCATCGTATCCACCTCGCCCAATCACCTCTATGTTCTACGTGTGGAGTGCCAGACAATGATGAACATCGGTTTGTTTGCGGACCGGCGGCGGAGGTTTGGCACTTGGTTCGACGTATTGTGGCTTTTCTAACGCGGGACATTCCGGATCGGATTACTCCCCTTTCATTATTATTTCTGGAACGTGACTATTTTCCTCGGACAAAGACCAATGCTGTGAATTGGATTCGAGGACATGCCATTCACTACCTATTTGGACAAACTGTAGACTCTGTACTCGATTTTTGGACATACCTCAATGACCGTCATTATGTCGTTGTCCGTCACCCAAAATACAGACAATTTTTCTCGAACTTCCTTGGGAGTGCTTTCCACGACCCGCCTCGCAGCTGGAATGTGTTAAGCCAAGAGAGAAGAAGGTTTCCTGTTTGAACCAATGAACATTTCTGAACAATTCAACGGAACACATCAATTTCGAGAAGACGTGACTCAACATATTACCAGCGAGGCGCAGAAGGCCTCTGATCAAATACGCAACAAAACTACAAAAAAAAAAAATAAATAAAAAATAAAAAATAAATAAAAATAAAAAACAATAAACATAAAATTAAAAAAAAGGAAGATTTTGTTGTTTGTAAGGATAGCCCTAACCTTGATTTCCCATATTTCCCCTGGTATATAGGCAGCTCTCTGGAGTAGGTTTAGCCAGGAGCCAATGCCTGAAGAGGACCAGTTTTTTTGTTATAGGATGAAAAGTGGCGGTGGCACTTAGGTCTTTTTTTTGTTTTTTTTTTTTTGTTCCATTTCATTAAGGGGCTTTCAAAAAAAGTTAGTAAAAAAAATTAGTTAAAAAAAAAAAGATGGTAGAGCGCTTGCCCGCGAAAGGCAAAGGTCCTGAGTTCGAGTCTCGGTCGGGCACACAGTTTTAATCTGCCAGGAAGTTTCATATCAGCGCACACTCCGCTGCAGAGTGAAAATCTCATTCAGGATTACGAATGACTAGACCAGTGTGCGGACGTAGAAAATATAGGCTTAGAATAAGGATTTTTTGCTAAAGTGTCTTGTTTGTTTGTGGATGTACTGATCTTAGTGGTAGAATGTCTCGTTTATGTATGACTATATTTTGTGTTTTTATTATTAATAATTATTTTATTATTAATAATTATTATCTCGCCTCTCAATCTTGTGAAAGTGAAGTGCACTAGATTATTTTGTAAAAACACACGATTAAAGAATGGAAAACAAGTACTTCTGGGCGTACCCCTAGAAAAAGATAGATTATGGACTCTGTAAGTTACAGGAAGGTTCACCGTAATTGTATCTCCGTCATTGGAGAACATATTTAAGGTGGCCAGTCCCAAAGGTCGGTACGAGGACGCACCGACGCATCTCGTATGCCCCTGAATATGCAAGAGGTGGACGGCTATGCGCAGTTGCGTGAATTATCACACCCAGTGCAAGTTAAAATGAGCCGGATGTAATCATCTACAGAGCGAACAACAGCATTAATACGCCAGAAATTCTAGTTGATACCAAGATAGTGTAACAACTGCGAGTGTGAGCAGTGAGCTATATTTGTGTTGTGCCATTGTGACATTGCTAATCCGAAACATGTTCAGAGGCATTATAAAACCAATCGTGACAAAAGGAGAAAACGGGAAGAAAATAGAGGAGAGAAGAAGTGTCACAATAGAACACGATAAAGGACGCTATCCAAACTTCCAACAAAAATATTTTTAAGACTGACACATGCCTAATTTTGTTGTGTTTTATACATGTTCGCTGGCACAATAAGAGGGAAGTCTGCCACACAGGGAATTCAAAAGAAAAAACAAGATTAGAGATAAAAAGTAGTAAATAATACATATGTATTCGGGTTGGCCAACACCGTGTTAGTCGTAGGAATTAGTAGTTAGAAATGGTGATGGGATCCTGTCCAGATAATCTTGATTCATTATCCCTTGATTGTGTGTGTGTGTGTGTGTGTGTGTGTGTGAGAACGACTGTGAAGCAAGTTGTCTTGTACATTTTTAGGTTTATGTATTAAAAAGTTCTGTTACATTTCTACTTTAATTGATCCTGAAGTTAATTTACAAACAAGTAAAATTATTCCTTTTGTAATGAAACAAGTTCATTGTCTTCAATCAAATGAAAAAAATGTATGGTGCTGATGGTTAAACACGAGCACTTTCCATGTACTAAAATTAGTTAGTGTGTTAAGGTGGCGTAACTGAGCAAGAGCGAGTTGAAGCTACGATACCTGGCACACCACACACGAGCTGACAAGGAACGAGGACGACAGCAATGAGAGGAGCACACAGCTGACGATGGTGATGGCATGCAGACCACGCCCTGAATCGACAGGGACGGTGGTCAACTCAGTAGCCAAGGAGAGGTGAGATCCAGCACCTCTGTGTACAACAGAGAGATCGGTCCTGGTCTCTGTACACAGTGCGGATCGGGGGCAGCAATGAAGAGGTCCAAAAAGGTTTCTATATTTGTTGCTCGCCACGTCAGGTGGAGCGACAGCCCAGCTGACCTTTTGTGCCTAATGACACCAACTTTGAGGGCCTGAGCAAAAAATAGGCTCTTGTCTGATCACGGTCCCTCCCTTGCCCTAAAACGTCTATAGAAGGAGCAATGACCTGTGGCTGAGCCGCGAGAGGTCACCGATCATAGATGCACCAATGGGGTCTTGTGCCTGTCGGACAAGATGTCAACAACGAGCTCTTAGGTGAGAGCCATCCTGCCTCAAGAAGATGCCGGTGCCTGTGGCGCCATCTTGGTAACCGACGTTGCTCTCTTCTTAGCCGTTAGCCATCCCTCAACTTGCTAGTCAGAACTAATGTCACTTCCGTTCCTGCAAGAAACTTGTGCCGTGTGTGTGAGTGTGTCAGTGTGGATTCAAATGAATAACATACGCCTCAACGAACGTAAAGTAATCATTTGTTCTGTTTATGAATTATGTTATAAGAAGGTTATGATTTTATAAATGTGCCATTTGTTAAAACGTCATATATTTGTCATGCCACGTCTCTTTGTGTTAGAATAAGATTTCATACTTATACCTTGTTACAAATACAAAACAGTGGTTGCTCAATACGCAATGATTCTTGTCATTTTGGTTGTGTTATTGTAACCTCCCCACAAAAAATGTTGACCTGACAATAATTTGAATGTTAACAAGAATACAACCTAACGTAAACTCCCAGCAAATAAGTTTACTGACAATGACAATTAAACAAAAATTAGCAATCTGACTCTGGTGTAAGCTCCCACAAAAATAATGAAAAACAATTCAGTGCTAATGAAACTTCAGTGACAATGAAAATTCAATTAAACCGAAATATCGGTCTTTGGCCCTGTGCAAAAATCAGAATTAAACGCTTACCTCGTTGTAACTGCTAGTCAAATTTCTGCTCTTATTCTTGCGCACAGCTTGGAGGAACTGCATTGCAAATAATAATATTCCTTTTTTTGTAATTTAACTGTTACTTGTCTTTAAGGGAAGTGGAATGAAATTGTTAATTCAATTAAATAATTTTTTTTTTGTAAAATTGCTTTTGTAATCAAAATTATTATTGGGGCACTTGTTCGAAATTAATTACAATAAATAAACTTCACATTATCTGATGATTACCTTAATTAACAATATACCTCATTCAGCCTCTTGACCAGAATGCCATATCGACGCTCCCCGACTGCGTCCCGCTCGCGACCGTGACAGGACCAGACCACTACTGAACTGCTCGCAACACTCGCGCGGACAAGCGCAGACTAACCACGAAAATAGGCTCTCTGGTCAAAGATTTTAACGTGCCTCACCATCGCTGCTATGTTACATACGTGTTTCATAACCCTCCACTGGGGGGGCAAAAATTTGGCAACGATGGTGAGTCATTTGGACTTGCCATCGCAAGAAATTTTTACAATTTACAGAATATTCAAATTTAGTACATAAATTAAATGTTGTGCACATGCACTGAGTACAAAATATATCAGACAAAGACAGGATGTGAGTACAAAACATAGTAGTAAATCAGAAAACTGTATATACAAATTATTTGACAGATAGCAAAGTGCACACGCACTGAAAAAATTCTTTAGCATTTTCAGAACAAATAAACGGAATGGCAGAAAATCGTGTTGATAAGTGACATGAGTGTACATGCACTGCAGTTGAGAACATATCAGTAAATGATGAAATGTATATACAATTAGTAACAAATGACATAAGTGCATACGTACTGAAGTATTGAATATACAGAATGAGTACAAATCATATTGTAAAATGAGAAGAGTGCACAGGCACTGAAGTTCAGTAGAAAACATATTAACACACAACATAAGTGCACATGCACTGTAGTTCAGAACATATCATTAAAATAAAAAAAATGTATATACAATATAAAAGACAAGAGTGCACATACTGTACTTGAGAACAAATCGAAAAAATGTCTTAGGCATTTTGCAATAAACATAATAGCAAAAAATCATATCGACAAGTGACATAAGTGTACTCGCACTGGAGTTCAGCGAATCAAAAAAAATGTATAACCCATAAACATAAATAATGTTAGCAAAAAAATGATTTTCACTATGTGACAAGAATTAGGATAGGAAAGGGAAGGATTGCATCATGGTTGTAGCACTTTAGATTGCACACAGCTGTTCTGAAAGTCCATATCTTTCCACAGAAGTACAACACCAAGTGACACAATTTGAAGTTCGTTTCCCATCAGAATTTACCAGTGTAGCCAAGACACTGAACTCTCGTAGTAACATTTCATGTTCTCATTTTGGCAGTACATTAGGTACACCAAACAGTGGGACCATAATAACGTCTTCATCGCCCACGGTGGTGGACAGCATGTCGTGTCAACACCACGCTCTTACAAGGCACACCAACGTAGAATTAGTGCAAAACCAAAGATAGTGCTCCATGATCACTAGGATAGACAGGACAAATGGACATTGCAGTAATTCAGGGTAGTTAGCTCATGAGGTGAAGGACATTAAGTCACATAATATTGACAATTACAGTCTTCATTAGTAGTGTGCGGCATTCATAGCCCAGTGATTGAACATTTCTGTACCAAGTATGTAGTATTACAGAAAAATGTTCATTAATTGTTTTACATAGAATCAGTAACCTTCTTTTCCTAGTTACAAAGCATTATTAAATAATCGCATTCTTTTCCAGTTACAAAGTATGGCATCGTTAATTAATTATTTGTTATTCCAATAGTAATAATCATTAGCCTTCTCCTAATTACAAAGCATTATTAAACAATCACATTCTTTCCCAATTATAAAGCATAGTTAATCATTTGTCATTTCAATATAGTAAGAATCATATACTTTTCCAGTTACAAAGTATCAACATTGAAAACAAGAGCTAATTAATGGCATAATTAATAACATAATTCATTGAGTGACATTAATTATTGGCACTCAGTGGCCATCAAGTATTAAATAGTACAACATTTTTTTTATTCATTATTATTCAGAAATCTCTTAATTCATTATAAAAAATCAGTTAATTACAGTCATAGCATTAATAATCAGTATTACTCAGAAATCTCGTAAGTCATTATTCGGGACTGGTAGTACATTTTTTTTTTGTGCTAGCAAAGCATTGCTTTTGGTAATTATAAGAGAAAGCAAGAAGAGAAAAAAGAAAGAAAAAAATTGGTTCTGGGTTGTTACTGTAAATAAAAAAATGTGTAACGTCATTCGTCATGAGTCAGCTGTAGCAAGGTTATGAAACAAGGCAGTAATGTGATCACATGTATAAATGATAGACACAAATGGGTTAAAAAATAAAAATGTAAGTACTAGAACAGGTATAATAAGTAACAGGTTTAGTATGTATCATGAAAAATTCCTCCTGGAAAAAATACAAAATGGATTATTGACCTGAAAGAAGAAACGCACACTATGCTGAAAAGTAGTGAACTTCGAATCAACAAGTAGTGAAATGTGTATAAACATGTGTTCCATAGCTGTCCTTTCCAAAACTTTCCGTCATCCTACTATGCAATATAACACCTGCTGTCAAAACAAACTGCAACAAATACTTAAATAACTATGTGGCATAAATACATGAACTTCAACATCATCCTCATCTGTAAAGAAAAAACTTCATTATCAATCACTTCATTATCCATATTATCATAACTTCATTATTATCATCACCTGTAAAGAAAAACTTCGTTATTCATAATAGCATATTCTTCATCATTATTCATCAGTATTCATTATCATCTGCAAAAATATCACTTCATTACTCATTATACAACTTATCTCTAGCATATTTCATCACTAAAACTAAGATGTGTAGTTCTGTCCGACAGCCTGCATCAATCACCTTGTATTCTGAAAGAAAAAATTAGTTAAAACTGCTATTCTACGATGAGTATAGTATATTCTTGTTAATTCTGATCCATTTACTCTTCCTCATAAGGTTTTTGTATCCTCTTTCGTCTATTCCGTAGTTGAAATTCCCATTTCCGTTTAATTTATTTCATTTACGTATCATTTCTTTCTGAAATTGATGAACAAAGATTAATGTCTTGCATTTACATCACATACCCACTAAATAATGACTGGTTTATGGTGACACAATTAACCATACAGCATAACATTACAGACAACGTAATATGTCAAAGACATTGACAGTGTTCAAAGCCAAAATGTACAGAGAATATCACAATGCAGCAGCAAAAAATGTAAAAGTCACGATGTTGAGATGTCATAAGGCCAAAAAAAAATGTCAAAGTCGACTGGTGTGTGTTATATCTTAACTATTTCACAGTGCATATAGACAAAACTGCAATACAATCGTACATAAAAAAAAGTGGAAAATGTGCATGGTCTGATGTGTAACGACAAGAAAAGCGACCTGCTAACCTTACCTTGCCGGGCACTTGCCAAGAAAAAATACGATAATCATTAGTAATTAGTCAGGTGAATATAATTGCATTAGTAAATGGCATCATAGCATGTTACATCATAAAGTGATTTCATTCAATAAACGGTTTAATGTTTGAGATATGGTGATTGCCTTTCGGTTTTCTGGTTCTCAAAGTTTCGACGTGTACAACATTGGGGTGAGGGATGCTGCGAATCCGATATGGACCTGCGTACAGAAGTTCAAATTTACTGCACTTACCTTTTAATTTACTGGATAAATAGTGTGTACGTACTAATATTTTCTGTCCAACGTGAAAGTCGCGGCGTGTACAAACCTGTTTTTGCTGTCTTCTCCGGCGCTCTGCGGCACGTTTGATGTTGTTCAGCGCAATGTCAATTATTTCGTGGTGTCGTAAGCGACGAGATGTAGGAAAATTTACAAATTCTTTAATTTTGTTTGGTGGTTCAACGTTTTTCAGTATAACAGACGGAGATAGCATGGTGGATTCATTTGGAATGGAATTAATTACATCTTGGAATGAGAGTATGTGTGTATCCCAATCAATATGTCTTTTGTGGCAGTATATTCGGCACAGCTTACCAATTTCTTTCATTAATCTTTCACAGGGGTTCGAAGAAGCGTGGTACTTGGATATATAGATCGGAGAAATGTTTGTGGCTCGTAACATGCGTGTCCATACGCTACTACGAAATTATGATCCATTGTCAGAAATTACTCTCATCACATGCCCTACATGAAATAGAAAATGTTTTACAAATGCTTTTGAAACAGTTTTGGCAGTAGCTTTGCGTAACGGAGTGAAAGTAACAAATTTTGAAGTGAGCTCAACAGCGACAAAGATGTAGCAAAAACCTCTGTTAGTTCTCGGAATCGGACCAAAAATATCTACTGCGGCCATGTGTCTTAATTTAACAGGTACAATGGGATATAAAGGAGGAATATGTGAAGTGGTGTCTGATTTAGCTTTCTGGCAAATTTTACAAGACGCTAAAACTCGTCGAATACGTTTCTCCATGTTGGTAAAATAACAGTTCTGTCTCAGTATAAGAAAACATTTTCGTGCTCCGTAATGTGCGTAACTTAAATGAGTGTACCAGATTAATTTGTTAACAAGTTCGTCAGGGATGCATAATAACCAATTGTTGCTGTCAGGATGAGAGCGGCGAAACAGAATGTCATTGCGTACAGTGTAATGGTTTCTAATCGTAACATTATTCCTATCTTGCCAAAGGTGTTTAATTTCTTTCCACAAATTGTCTTTACTTTGTTCTTGTGCTATGTCCTGTAATGACGATGAAATAAAATTTTCAAATGCTACTTGCTGAATGTACATGACACTGAAATTTGTTTTGCAGAAGTTGGTTGCTACGTCTTGCTGATTGTTGCCGAGAGAACGCGATAGTGCGTCTGCTATAACATTTTGCGTACCGGGAATGTGAACTATTGTAAAATTAAATTCCTGTAAATAAAGTTTCCATCTGCTTAATCTGTCGTGCGTGAATTTGGCCGAAAGTAAAAATTGTATCGCTCTGTGGTCTGTGTACACGGTGGTATGTCTGCCATAAAGAAAGTGCCGAAATCTTGTAAAAGCCCATACAACACATAATGTTTCCAATTCTGTAACGGAGTAATTTCGTTCAGCAGGTGACAAAATGCGGCTTGCAAATGCGATGTTTTTAATTACTATTGAACCATCTTCTTCAATTTCCTGGAAAACATGCACGCCCAAAGCGGTGTTCGAACTGTCAGTGGCAATGGAAAAATCTCTGGTAAGATCTGGGTGCGATAAAAGTGGAGCATTCAACAAAGCGTATTTCAAATAACATTTTCGTGGACAAGATTCTGCGTGTCTAAGGTATTGCTTGCGTTACTGAAATATGCAACCTGTACTGTATTTTAATCAAATTCTATCTGACGTGTTACTATTTTCAGGGGGACACTGTGGAATTTTGACTATTTGAACTATTCTGTTATTTCTTCCTGACGTATTACGCTATGTATGACACCTATTGTCGGTTTCGTTCATGAGAATAGGTTCTCGTGCATAATTTTGCTGTTGGTATGACCGACTGTTGGTAGGTGAACGCTGAAAATTGTTCTCATTATTTTTACGTCTGTCGTAATAGTCATTCCTATACGGTGTATTGCGATGGGAATTGAAATACTGTCTTTTCTGTACGTAGTTATTTCCTCGTGGCTATGCGTTACTATTTGTTGTAGCTGGAACTATACGTGCACGCGGCGAAACATTAAAGCTTGGTTGACCTTGTAGACTGCATTGTTGGTTACATATGCTAAGCGGCTGACTTTCATGCTGTTGTGGTGGAAAACGTCTATTGTTACTAAAATGTGTTTACTGTTAATCATAATTTTACACATACTGATGATTAAGATTTTGTCAGTTATTAAAATTACGCTGGTAGTAGTGGAGTGCCTAATAAAAATTGTCACTTTCGGTATAACTTGTCAAATCCGGTTTTCTTTACATATTCTTAATTCTAAATAGAGCAATAGTTAAAGAGCGGTTTTGATAGATATAAAGGATAGTAGAAGAGAAGGCAGCAGTGCAGAAAACTAAAGATGAAACAGCACTACTACAGCTCGGGGCCCTATGCTCGCTACGGCACATCTTCATTAAAGCGTAATGAATCCCCTGAGGTTTATTACGCACTGCAAATACTTTTCAGCTTTTGTGTTACACGCAATGGCGGTAAAAATTCAGAAATAAATTTCTGTATCCATACTAATTCAAGTTTTTGCATTACACGAAATGTTGGTAAAAATTCAAGAGCAAATTGTCGTATCCAGTTCAAAGCTAGTTTCTGCGTTACAGGTAATAGCGGTGAAAGTACAACAATAAATCGTCGTATACAGTCCAAATCGTGTATCTGTGCTCTGTCATTATTAAATTCCTTAGTTTTTCTTACGGATAAAAACTGTTCGTAATCAACGTTATCGTCTCTGAATTTGTGAACACGTTCAGGTTTGTGCGAGAATCGGTTTGTCTGTGTCAGTTCGGAATCTACGTTGTGTACTCTCTGTTGATTACCTAAATTACACGCGCTGCGCGAGTCTGACAAATGTTCGCAAAGTGGCGTCTGCTGTGATGTGTTATTAACTGAAATATTTTTCATCTCTGTTACTTCTTGTTGTAAACTCGACAATTTTCTACGCAACGTGTTATTAGACGAATCGATCTCATTAATTGTCTGCTGTAAATTTTGAAATTCAGGTGTTTGGTTAAATGAAATCGGTGTAGTATCGTCTGATTTATTGTCATTACTACTTTCAATAGCATCAATACGACTGGCTAATTCATCATATTTTTCAGTCAGTATTTTTGCCTGTTCATCGGTTTTAGAATCGGATGCATTAATCTGTTTCTGCAACTTACGCGTAGTTTCGCTCAGTTTTTTAACATCAGCTTTGATGACATCGCAATCCTGTGTTAGTTCTAATTGTTCGAATCTGTCTGTCACTGTTTGAATATTTACTGTGTGTGTATCTGTTTTTGATTTAAGATCAGAAATTTCATCCCGTAATTCCGCGTTCAACTGTTCTATGGTATTAATTTTGTCGGACACTGTAGTAATATTATTGTCTACATACGTCTTCGCTTTCGCGAACATTTTACGTTTGTCTTCTTGTCTCTGAGCCGTGATTGTTTCCATGACTTGTCGTTTTACTTTGTTTTGATCTTGAATAAATTTGCGGAAACGCGTATCACTGTTCTGTATGTGCTGATTAAAGCGTTCGTCAATCTGAGTGTTCTGTTGGTCGAATTTCGCGTCGATCTTTTCATCCATTGTGCGCGGAAGTTCTGCTGTCATTGCTTTAAACTCGTCGCGTAATTGTGTAGCTTTTTCAGAGCATTGTTTAGCGACTCCGCTAATTTCGTCTCTGAGTGTTTCTGTTGCGGCTGTTTGCATTTCCCTTAATTCTTGCGCAACAGACTTAATTTCTTCGCTATTTTTTCGTGAACAAGCCTCAATTTCCACGCGCAACTGTTCCTTAGTGTCATGGCACTGCGCGGCAACGGCTCTAATTTGTTCACTAAGCTGTCTGGAATTGTCGTCTAATTTTTCATTTAAGTGCTGTTTGAGATTTTCATTATCTTGTTTGTTATCTTCCCTAAGTTGTTTGACCTTTTCATTAAGTTGTGTGGAATTTACATCATTATAATCTAGTTTTTCATTAATTTTATTAAATTTTTCATTTAGCTGTTCGTTCTGTTCCCTAAGTTGTTTAAAATCTTCACTTTGTTTGTCTAATTTTTCATTCTGTTGTTTGAAATTCTCTTTACTTTGTTGTAGCAATAGTGCCATCATTTGCTCCAAGCCAATATTACCATCTCTATTCTCTGTGCTAATTAATGGTGGAACTGGAATTGTTTCACTTTCTGTAACCATTTGGTCATTTTGAGAATTACAAAAAGGTTTGTCATTCGAATGTACACTGTCGGTCACTATTTCGGAATTAAATGGATCCGTCGTACTTTCACTACACTGACCATTTTCATTCGAAAAATTTGTCTGTACATTACTTGGATTTTCTAAATCGGGTGTGTTAAGCTCGGCAGCACTCATTACTATAGACCGCTCCGCGTCATCAATTGTCGTCAAATTAACAGACGAGACAATTGAGTTCGTTTGTTCCTCATTAAGATAAAAGTCACCATTAGTGGTTGTAATGCACTGATTGTTAGTGAACGCAGGATTGTCATCATTACACTGCGTGTCACATGTCCTATCGGTAAAGTTGTTTGAGCCGGTAATTTCGTTCGTAATACCTCGCGATACACTATTCACAGCCTTTCGCGGCATTTTTACAATAGTCACAAATATTCACAAAACAAATAAGCACAAATGCAAAAACAACACACAAATACAACAGAGCAACGAATTGCCGTTGACCTGTAGAAAGAAAGTCACAAGATTAGTAAAAGCGTTGCGCCAAATCCTAATTATATCTAAGCAAATAAGAGCAGATATCTGACTGTTTTTCGGAAGACTCTCAACGAAATACGATCCTGGACTGGGTGTCGCCAAGTGTAACCTCCCCACAAAAAATGTTGACCTGACAATAATTTGAATGTTAACAAGAATACAACCTAACGTAAACTCCCAGCAAATAAGTTTACTGACAATGACAATTAAACAAAAATTAGCAATCTGACTCTGGTGCAAGCTCCCACAAAAATAATGAAAAACAATTCAGTGCTAATGAAACTTCAGTGACAGTGAAAATTCAATTAAACCGAAATATCGGTCTTTGGCCCTGTGCAAAAATCAGAATTAAACTCTTACCTCGTTGTAACTGCTAGTCAAATTTCTGCTCTTATTCTTGCGCACAGCTTGGAGGAACTGCATTGCAAATAATAATATTCCTTTTTTTGTAATTTAACTGTTACTTGTCTTTAAGGGAAGTGGAATGAAATTGTTAATTCAATTAAATAAATTTTTTTTGTAAAATTGCTTTTGTAATCAAAATTATTATTGCGGCACTTGTTCGAAATTAATTACAATAAATAAACTTTACATTATCTGATGATTACCTTAATTAACAATATACCTCATTCAGCCTCTTGACCAGAATGCCATATCGACGCTCCCCGACTGCGTCCCGCTCGCGACCGTGACAGGACCAGACCACTACTGAACTGCTCGCAACACTCGCGCGGACAAGCGCAGACTAACCACGAAAATAGGCTCTCTGGTCAAAGATTTTAACGTGCCTCACCATCGCTGCTATGTTACATACGTGTTTCATTATATATATATATATATATATATATATATATATATATATATATATATATATATATATATATACACACACTCCTGGAAATGGAAAAAAGAACACATTGACACCGGTGTGTCAGACCCACCATACTTGCTCCGGACACTGCGAGAGGGCTGTACAAGCAATGATCACACGCACGGCACAGCGGACACACCAGGAACCGCGGTGTTGGCCGTCGAATGGCGCTAGCTGCGCAGCATTTGTGCACCGCCGCCGTCAGTGTCAGCCAGTTTGCCGTGGCATACGGAGCTCCATCGCAGTCTTTAACACTGGTAGCATGCCGCGACAGCGTGGACGTGAACCGTATGTGCAGTTGACGGACTTTGAGAGAGGGCGTATAGTGGGCATGCCGAATTGCTCAACACGTGGGGCGTGAGGTCTCCACAGTACATCGATGTTGTCGCCAGTGGTCGGCGGAAGGTGCACGTGCCCGTCGACCTGGGACCGGACCGCAGCGACGCACGGATGCACGCCAAGACCGTAGGATCCTACGCAGTGCCGTAGGGGACCGCACCGCCACTTCCCAGCAAATTAGGGACACTGTTGCTCCTGGGGTATCGGCGAGGACCATTCGCAACCGTCTCCATGAAGCTGGGCTACGGTCCCGCACACCGTTAGGCCGGCTTCCGCTCACGCCCCAACATCGTGCAGCCCGCCTCCAGTGGTGTCGCGACAGGCGTGAATGGAGGGACGAATGGAGACGTGTCGTCTTCAGCGATGGGAGTCGCTTCTGCCTTGGTGCCAATGATGGTCGTATGCGTGTTTGGCGCCGTGCAGGTGAGCGCCACAATCAGGACTGCATACGACTGAGGCACACAGGGCCAACACCCGGCATCATGGTGTGGGGAGCAATCTCCTACACTGGCCGTACACCACTGGTGATCGTCGAGGGGACACTGAATAGTGCGCGGTACATCCAAACCGTCATCGAACCCATCGTTCTACCATTCCTAGACCGGCAAGGGAACTTGCTGTTCCAACAGGACAATGCACGTCCGCATGTATCCCGTGCCACCCAACATGCTCTAGAAGGTGTAAGTCAACTACCCTGGCCAGCAAGATCTCCGGATCTGTCCCCCATTAAGCATGTTTGGGACTGGATGAAGCGTCGTCTCACGCAGTTTGCACGTCCAGCACGAACGCTGGTCCAACTGAGGCGCCAGGTGGAAATGGCATGGCAAGCCGTTCCACAGGACTACATCCAGCATCTCTACGATCGTCTCCATGGGAGAATAGCAGCCTGCATTGCTGCGAAAGATGGATATACACTGTACTAGTGCCGACATTGTGCATGCTCTGTTGCCTGTGTCTATGTGCCTGTGGTTCTGTCAGTGTGATCATGTGATGTATCTGACCCCAGGAATGTGTCAATAAAGTTTCCCCTTCCTGGGACAATGAATTCACGGTGTTCTTATTTCAATTTCCAGGAGTGTATATTTAAAAGGTACATGTGTGTACACAATCCAGACATTGGACTGGGCCAGACCTTGTTCAATTGTGTAAAGACGACTCTTACACCATGCATAATATAACGTCCAGAGACAGTGAGACACAAAAAAACTTTTATTTATAAAATGTCAAACAGGCGTTCACATATAATTAAATGAGAGGAACCACTATCAGCTTCACAAAATGTTACACGAATGTTGTTCATGTATATTTTTAGTAATTTAAGTCAAGTAGGGATGGATAACTGGGAGTGAATGGACCTTAAGTTATAACTGCGGGTCTTGCCATTCAAATGACAAGCACAGAGGTGCTTAAACATGTGTATTTTCCCTTTGTGACATGTGTCCTTGTAATATAATTGTAGTTTTCTTTTGAAAACTCTGAGCAATAATTGTCTCAGGAATCAGCAGAGATTAAAGTAAAATTAGACTAAATAATGACCACGTCTTTAGCAGTAAATCCAGTCACTGAAGGCAGGTACCCTAGAAATGAGTGGGAGTTTGCATTTGAGAGGAGGCAGTGGTAATCAATCGCTTGTAACTAATCACGTGAATGGATTAAAATACCAGTTATGGAGATACTAATTTTGTACCACAGGTGGTAACACCATAGGAGTCATCACCTGTACTACAAAACTGATTTGAAGAGAGGGACTATGTAAGATGGCAAGAACTATGCCCCTTACATGAAGACATTAAAGATCACCTAACTCACGTTGAGTGAACAATAGGGCTGAACACAAATGACTGACAAGGCACAATGCATCTTGTAGAGGGTATAGTATGGATGTATTGGAATAATTAATGTCGGCTGATATAAAGTAATTCACACGACATGAAAACTTTGTGGAAACGTGTCGATTTACTGGAGGCTGGTTTATCCCAGAGAAGTATTCAGAGTTGAACGTGGCCGGCTGGGGAGCGGCAAAGGGAAGTGACAATAGGCAGCTTAGGGCGGCTCAAGCTCTGAGAAAGTGGTAACGGGACACGGCCTCCAGCTGCCTTAAGATGAGTGACAGTGAGTGGTTGGTTGACTGAGTGTTTGGTTGACCCCACGCTGGTGTACCGGGAAGCATACGCAGAACTTGTATGCCTGTTGATAAATGTCCGTCGTCTCGTTTTCAGTGAAACATGCGAGAAAGCCACGCAAAACTACGGTGGAGCCGTCAACAGAGGCCAAAATATGCATGTTTGTGACTATAGCAACTTCACGCTGAATTCACGGTCCACAGAGTGTGAAGGAAATAAGGTGAAGAGCGACAGAATGAAATACCCCAGCCTCCGATGGGAATGTAGGACCAAGGAATTTGAAGTACTCTCCTGGGAGTCAGAATTCCGGAAAAATTGGTGGTTTGTGCAGACGCTAACCTTGATGGGTGGCCTGGGAGGAGCTAGATAGCAGAAGATGAGAGGAAGGGAAATTTTGTGGGAATTTGTTCACTTCCCAGTGACTTGCACTGCAATAGGCGTAAGTGATTTTGCTAGAGGGGAAACTGAGGCGAAGAGCAGTTTAGGACTTAGCAAACCAAACGATTGAGCTTGGAGATAGAGAGTTTTCGTTCAGATATGTACTGAGCAAGATAGCTAGAAGTGAATAAACGAGTGCAGCCTTGCAGCACCACGAGGTCGGCAGACGTCCGCACAATGATGACGCCCCGCCATGCTGAATTCGGTGATATTGCAACTGCTCTGGCCACTGATTAATTTGTTGGATCACGTCGGCTAAGTTTCCACGAGGGTTTCATGGACCATGTATTGTAGAATTCTTCTCGCACTTCGCATTATGCCTGGTTCAGTCGACAGGAATTACTTTTGACTTATTGCGCTTTACTCGACGCAAACGCAATTTATTACCATTGCCTGTTAGGAGAGTCATGTAATGTGATGGCTGAAGGTCGTGAGTTAAAATAAATTTGTGCTAATTGACTGCATCTGTTTTCAATCAAGTATTTGATATCCCAAGTCTTTTTCTTAATTAATTTTATGTTCAACATTTGCATCTGGTGTTCAATAGCTGAATATAACATCAATGTGCACCCCTTCTTAATTAAAATGGATCAATTCTGAATCAATTAATGTCAACACTGCCACCGCAGTTTAATCAGGAGTCACAGGGCCTCATTACTTTCTTTGCTTTATCCGATATTGCGCCAGTTTTGCACTCTCGATTGATCTGCTAGTCAATTGCCTGGGGTGAAAACACGGCAAAACTAGATAAGTGACAGGTGGCGTGTTACAAACTGTACTGATAAAAATGAATTTTAGCTTATCGAAATAACATAATTGTTTTAATAAGACAGAGTACCCTGGCCGTCCTGGGTGGCCGAGCGGTTCTAGGCGCTACAGTCTGGAAACGTGCGACCACTATGTTCGCAGGTTTGAATCCTGCCTCGGGCATGGATGTGTGTGATGTCCTTAGGTTAGTTGGTTTAAGTAGTTCTAAGTTCTAGGGGACTGATGACCTCAGAAGTTAAGTCCCATAGTGCTCAGAGCCATTTGAGCAAAGTACCCCAGACTGTTACGAATCAGCAACATACACTCCTGGAAATGGAAAAAAGAACACATTGACACCGGTGTGTCAGACCCACCATACTTGCTCCGGACACTGCGAGAGGGCTGTACAAGCAACGATCACACGCACGGCACAGCGGACACACCAGGAACCGCGGTGTTGGCCGTCGAATGGCGCTAGCTGCGCAGCATTTGTGCACCGCCGCCGTCAGTGTCAGCCAGTTTGCCGTGGCATACGGAGCTCCATCGCAGTCTTTAACACTGGTAGCATGCCGCGACAGCGTGGACGTGAACCGTATGTGCAGTTGACGGACTTTGAGCGAGGGCGTATAGTGGGCATGCGGGAGGCCGGGTGGACGTACCGCCGAATTGCTCAACACGTGGGGCGTTAGGTCTCCACAGTACATCGATGTTGTCGCCAGTGGTCGGCGGAAGGTGCACGTGCCCGTCGACCTGGGACCGGACCGCAGCGACGCACGGATGCACGCCAAGACCGTAGGATCCTACGCAGTGCCGTAGGGGACCGCACCGCCACTTCCCAGCAAATTAGGGACACTGTTGCTCCTGGGGTATCGGCGAGGACCATTCGCAACCGTCTCCATGAAGCTGGGCTACGGTCCCGCACACCGTTAGGCCGGCTTCCGCTCACGCCCCAACATCGTGCAGCCCGCCTCCAGTGGTGTCGCGACAGGCGTGAATGGAGGGACGAATGGAGACGTGTCGTCTTCGGCGATGAGAGTCGCTTCTGCCTTGGTGCCAATGATGGTCGTATGCGTGTTTGGCGCCGTGCAGGTGAGCGCCACAATCAGGACTGCATACGACCGAGGCACACAGGGCCAACACCCGGCATCATGCTGTGGGGAGCGATCTCCTACACTGGCCGTACACCACTGGTGATCGTCGAGGGGACACTGAATAGTGCACGGTACATCCAAACCGTCATCGAACCCATCGTTCTACCATTCCTAGACCGGCAAGGGAACTTGCTGTTCCAACAGGACAATGCACGTCCGTATGTATCCCGTGCCACCAGACGTGCTCTAGAAGGTGTAAGTCAACTACCCTGGCCAGCAAGATCTCCGGATCTGTCCCCCATTGAGCATGTTTGGGACTGGATGAAGCGTCGTCTCACGCGGTCTGCACGTCCAGCACGAACGCTGGTCCAACTGAGGCGCCAGGTGGAAATGGCATGGCAAGCCGTTCCACAGGACTACATCCAGCATCTCTACGATCGTCTCCATGGGAGAATAGCAGCCTGCATTGCTGCGAAAGGTGGATATACACTGTACTAGTGCCGACATTGTGCATGCTCTGTTGCCTGTGTCTATGTGCCTGTGGTTCTGTCAGTGTGATCATGTGATGTATCTGACCCCAGGAATGTGTCAATAAAGTTTCCCCTTCCTGGGACAATGATTTCACGGTGTTCTTATTTCAATTTCCAGGAGTGTATTATGCACATTCGGCCGCGAAACAGTCTGTGTCAACGTTCAGACCAGTCATACTGGATTACTGCAATAAAATAACTTCAGCAGAGGTAGTGGCGGAGGACACACGGTGCCATATGTAATTTTACTTATGTTCGTAACAGGCTTATGTCTGTTGAAGTTATTTTACTTCATTGGTCTTGACGCAGCTGTTGGGCCAAGACATTTTTCGTTTAGTAGTGTGTGACTTCTGAAGAAGGCAATATTATTATGCAGAAACCATGGTCAAAGTTTAAAATAAACATAATTTAGTGCAACTGTGGGTTGTTTTTCATTCGAGACAATTTTGTAACGGTTGTTGTTTTTGCTGCCATGATGAAAATAATGAAATTGTAGAATACGTTTGGCAGCTATGTCGACGTTTATTTCCTGGGGTGGTGTAGAATTATCCTACTAAATTTACTCGCTAATAATAGTATTTTGTTATTTCGATAAACATCCCGAATGATTGTCACGTAAGCGGTGACATAAAAGTAGAAAATTCATGTCTTTGAGTCCAGAAATCTCTATGCAACAGAAAGTGCAGATCATTTTGCCATTTTCATTGCGAAATTGCCGGCATATTCATGTCTGGGGTAATAATAGAGGACTGTTTGCCTGGGTTGTCTGCTAGCGTGGTGAAAGGTGTTTGCTACTGCTTGGGAGGTCTGGACTGTTTTCGGTTCTAATCTCGATGGAAGCAGATAGACTATCAGTAAAGCAATTTCAAGAAATTCTCGCGCCCCCAATACGTTTTATTGCTACCTTTATCCTGTACCGGCACCTGTGGGTGTCAATATGAATCTCTTTTAGAATTTCATACATATTACTGCCTACTTTTTCCGCTTCTTTCAATAACTGAATAGACTTAAATGCGGCACTCAGTGATTTTTAGCTGAATTTCGTCACAATCTTCACGCATTGCCAAATTTGCAAACTTTCATGGTAGGTCAGCAACAGTAATCCAGTATGACTGGTCTGAAC
Source organism: Schistocerca cancellata (assembly GCF_023864275.1). Lineage (NCBI taxonomy): Eukaryota > Metazoa > Arthropoda > Insecta > Orthoptera > Acrididae > Schistocerca > Schistocerca cancellata. Next base: position 279,540,176 of record NC_064628.1, read on the forward strand.
GTTTACACAGACCGTTTCGCGGCCGAATGTGCATAATATGTTGCTAATTCGTAACAGTCTGGAGTACTTTATCGTACTAAAACAGTTATGTTATTTCGATAAGCTAAAATTCATTTTTATTAGTACAGTTAATACTAATTAGCATATCTTCTTTCATTTATATCCTATATTTACATGTTGTGTTTGACACAGTACTCATCATTAATGTAGTCTTACACATGATTGAAAACAGTCTGACAAAGTTTGGGTAGATTTTCCATTTCACGCCTGTGCATAGTATGTTGGTAGCATTTCGTCGCCTTGCCTGTTATGCTGTGTAGCAGACTTTAAAGATGTGCGGGTCAGCATAACGAAAAGGCGAGGGGTCTCGCTCGTTTTGTCGACGACTGTACATCATCTTCATGAAGTGCTCTCGAACTTCCTGCTGAAAGCAAGAGAATATAAACACAGTCTTTCATGCATAAGAAGAATATATTAAGACTACGTTGATGACTGTTCTTGTGATTGGCGTATTCTTTCACACAATAATTCTGTACGCAATCCGAAGATTTGCTCGTTGTTGCATTTCACTCGAATTTATAATTTACCAATATTTGTTTGATTCAGTTACTTGTTCTTCACAAGATGACTGTCTTGAAAAATTCTGACGTTTGTGGCTCTGTTGTACCAGCAATGGTGCAACGGAGTTCTTTTGATTTGGGTAATATTTTTACTGTTTTTGTCATTATCTATCTTTTGTTCTAGTTTTCAGCTACAGTTATGGTGGCGTATGTGGTGCCGGTACGTTAAATGATGTAGGTGTTACATTTGAGTCCCATGTCAGTTCACTATTTTACGCATTCATAACCTGGTTTGTTTCAAAGAACAATGAACAAAACTTCTACATCTACATCTACATTTATACTCCGCAAGCCCCCAACGGTGTGTGGCGGAGGGCACTTTACGTGCCACTGTCATTACCTCCCTTTCCTGTTCCAGTCGCGTATGGTTCGCGGGAAGAACGACTGTCTGAAAGCCTCTGTACGCGCTCTAATCTCTCTAATTTTACATTCGTGATCTCCTCGGGAGGTATAAGTAGGGGGAAGCAATATATTCGATACCTCATCCTGAAACGCACCCTCTCGAAACCTGGCGAGCAAGCTACACCGCGATGCAGAGCGCCTCTCTTGCAGAGTCTGCCATTTGAGTTTGCTAAACATCTCCGTAACGCTATCACGGTTACCAAATAACCCTGTGACGAAACGCGCCGCTCTTCTTTGGATCTTCTCTATCTCCTCCATCAACCCGATCTGGTACGATCCCACACTGATGAGCAATACTCAAGTATAGGTCGAACGAGTGTTTTGTAAGCCACCTCCTTTGTTGATGGACTACATTTTCTAAGGACTCTCCCAATGAATCTCAACCTGGTTCCCACCTTACCAACAATTAATTTTATATGATCATTCCACTTCAAATCGTTCCGCACGCATACTCCCAGATAACTTACAGAAGAAACTGCTACCAGTGTTTGTTCCGCTATCATATAATCATACAATAAAGGATCCTTCTTTCTATGTATTCGCAATACATTACATTTGACTATGTCAAGGGTCAGTTGCCACTCCCTGCACCAAGTGCCTATCCGCTGCAGATCTTCCTGCATTTCGCTACAATTTTCTAATGCTGCAACTTCTCTGTATACTACAGCATCATCCGCGAAAAGCCGCATGGAACTTCCGACACTATCTACTAGGTCATTTATATACATTGTGGAAAGCAATGGTCCCATAACACTCCCCTGTGGCACGCCAGAGGTTACTTTAACGTCTGTAGACGTCTCTCCGTTGATAACAACATGCTGTGTTCTGTTTGCTAAAAACTCTTCAATCCAGCCACACAGCTGGTCTGATATTACGTAGGCTCTTACTTTGTTTATCAGGCGACAGTGCGGAACTGTATCGAACGCCTTCCGGAAGTCAGGAAAAATAGCATCTACCTGGGAGCCTGTATCTAATATTTTCTGGGTCTCATGAACAAATAAAGCGAGTTGGGTCTCACACGATCGCTGTTTCCGGAATCCATGTTGATTCCTACATAGTAGATTCTGAGTTTCCAAAAACGACATGGTACTCGAGCAAAAAACATGTTCTAAAATTCTACAACAGATCGACGTCAGAGATATAGGTCTATAGTTTTGCGCATCTGCTCGACGACCCTTCTTGAAGACTGGGACTACCTGTGCTCTTTTCCAATCATTTGGAACCTTCCGTTCCTCTAGAGACTTGCGGTACACGGCTGTTAGAAGGGGGGCAAGTTCTTTCGCGTACTCTGTGTAGAATCGAACTGGTATACCGTCAGGTCCAGTGGACTTTCCTCTGTTGAGTGATTCCAGTTGCTTTTCTATTCCTTGGACACTTATTTCGATGTCAGCCATTTTTTCGTTTGTGCAATTATTTTGTGAAGGAACTGCAGTGCGGTCTTCCTCTGTGAAACAGCTTTGGAAAAAGGTGTTTAGTATTTCAGCTTTACGCTTGTCATCCTCTGTTTCAATGCCATCATCATCCCGGAGTGTCTGGACATGCTGTTTCGAGCCACTTACTGATTTAACGTAAGACCAGAACTTCCTAGGATTTTCTGTCAAGTCGGTACCTAGTATTTTACTTTCGAATTCACTGAACGCTTCACGCATAGCCCTCCTTACGCTAACTTTGACATCGTTTAGCTTCTGTTTGTCTGAGAGGTTTTGGCTGCGTTTAAACTTGGAGTGAAGCTCTCTTTGCTTTCGCAGTAGTTTCCTAACTTTGTTGTTGTACCACGGTGGGTTTTTCCCGTCCCTCACAGTTTTACTCGGCAGGTACCTGTCTAAAACGCATTTTACGATTGCCTTGAACTTTTTCCATAAACACTCAACATTGTCAGTGTCGGAACAGAAATTTTCGTTTTGATCTGTTAGGTAGTCTGAAATCTGCCTTCTATTACTCTTGCTAAACAGATAAACCTTCCTCCCTTTTTTTATATTCCTATTAACTTCCATATTGAGGGATGCTGCAACGGCCTTACGATCACTGATTCCCTGTTCTGCACGTACAGAGTCGAAAAGTTCGGGTCTGTTTGTTATCAGCAGGTCCAAGATGTTATCCCCACGAATCGGTTCTCTGTTTAATTGCTCGAGGTAATTATCGGATAGTGCACCCAGTATGTCACTCGATGCTCTGTCCATACCACCCGTCCTAAACATCTGAGTGTCCCAGTCTATATCTGGTAAATTGAAATCTCCACCTAAGACTATAACATGCTGAGAAAATTTATGTGAAATGTATTCCAAACTTTCTCTCAGTTGTTCTGCCACTAATGCTGCTGAGTCGGGGGGTCGGTAAAAGGAGCCAATTATTAACCTAGCTCGGTTGTTGAGTGTAACCTCCACCCATAATAATTCACAGGAACTATCCACTTCTACTTCACTACAGGATAAACTACTACCAACAGCGACGAACACTCCACTACCATTTGCATGCAATCTATCCTTTCTAAACACCGTCTGTACCTTTGTAAAAATTTCGGCAGAATTTATCTCTGGCTTCAGCCAGATTTCTGTACCTATAACGATTTCAGCTTCGGTGCTTTCTATCAGCGCTTGAAGTTCCGGTACTTTACCAACGCAGCTTCGACAGTTTACAATTACAATACCGATTGCTGCTTGGTCCCCGCATGTCCTGACTTTGCCCCGCACCCGTTGAGGCTGTTGCCCTTTCTGTACTTGCCCGAGGCCATCTAACCTAAAAAATCGCTCAGCCCATGCCACACAACCCCTGCTACCCGTGTAGCCGCTTGTTGCGTGTAGTGGACTCCTGACCTATCCAGCGGAACCCGAAACCCCACCACCCTATAACGCAAGTCGAGGAATCTGCAGCCCACACGGTCGCAGAACCGTCTCAGCCTCTGATTCAGACCCTCCACTCGGCTCTGTACCAAAGGTCCGCAGTCAGTCCTGTCGACGATTCTGCAGATGGTGAGCTCTGCTTTCATCCCGCTAGTGAGACTGGCAGTCTTCACCAAATCAGATAGCCGCCGGAAGCCAGAGAGTATTTCCTCCGATCCATAGCGACACACATCATTGGTGCCGACATGAGCGACCACCTGCAGATGGGTGCACCCTATACCCTTCATGGCATCCGGAAGGACCCTTTCCACATCTGGAATGACTCCCCCCAGTATGCGCACGGAGTGCACATTGGTTTTCTTCCCCTCCCTTGCTGCCATATCCCTAAGGGGCCCCATTACGCACCTGACGTTGGAGCTCCTAACTACCAGTAAGCCCACCCTCTGCGACCGCCCGGATCTTGCAGACTGAGGGGCAATCTCTGGAACAGGACAAGCAGCCATGTCAGGCCGAAGATCAGTATCAGCCTGAGACAGAGCCTGAAACCGGTTCGTCACACAAACTGGAGAGGCCTTCCGTTCAGCCCTCCGGAATGTCTTTCGCCCCCTGCCACACCTTGAGACGACCTCCCACTCTACCACAGGTGAGGGATCAGCCTCAATGCGGGCAGTATCGCGGGCAACCACAGTCGTAGTCCGATCGGGGGATGCGTGGGACGAGCTGGCCGTCCCCGACAAACCCCCATCCGGACCCCCACAGTGATGCCCATTGGCAACAGCCTCAAGCTGTGTGACCGAAGCCAACACTGCCTGAAGCTGGGAGCGAAGGGATGCCAACTCAGCCTGCATCCGGACACAACAGTTGCAGTCCCTATCCATGCTAAAAACTGTTGTGCAAAGAACGTCTGAACTAATCTACAGAGAGCGCAAACAAATCGACACAAAATTTAAACGGTTATTAAAATACAAGATTGCCTAGTAAATGCAGTAATGCTGCCACTTGTGCACTGCTGACACACTGCTCGGCGGCGGAAGGAGACTACGCGATTTTACACTATTCAGGTACTAAAACGCGATGCTACAAATCTCAAATACTATAATACGCCCGAAAATTATGAATTAAACATTGCAAGTACCAAAAACACGCAAAGAAATTAAGAATTAAACTATGTAACAAATGAGTGAGCTAGGAGTATACGACTTGCTGCTGCAGCTGCTTATCCAACGGCGGCAGGGAGCACACTGACTGTGACCAACCGACACTGGCCGTTCAAAACAAAAACAGAAGACAGACGACTACGCGAATTTACACTATTCAGGTATTAAAACGCGGTGCTACAACCTTCAAATACTATAATACGCCAGAAATTTATGAATTAAACAATGCAAGTACCAAAAACACGCAAAGAAATTAAGAATTAAACTATGTAACAAATGAGTGAGCTAGGAGTATACGACTTGCTGCTGCAGCTGCTTATCCAACGGCGGCAGGGAGCAACTTCAAGTCATTGTATGGATATGCGACCTCTTACTGCAATTCATCATGTCTTCTGTTGTTTACTATCCGTCTCTTGTTCCCGAAAAGAAACGTTTTTATCCGAGCGGTCTGAGGCGCTGCAGTCATGGACTGTGCGGCTGGTCCCGGCGGAGGTTCGAGTCCTCCATCGAGCATGGGTGTGTGTGTTTGTTCTTAGGGTAATTTAGATTAAGTAGTGTGTAAGCTTAGGGACTGATGACCTCAGCAGTTAAGTCACATAATATTTAAAAAAAAAAAAAGAAAAAAAAGAAACGTTTTGTATCAGTAAATCTCTGTGGCTTGCACGAAAATCGTAACTAAACAGTCCCGTAATGTCCCGTTTAATATCTCTTGTGGTCCTTAGAACATGTAGCCTTCTTTGTTATTGCTACAATATATTTCTCTACATACTTTGCCTTTTGTATAAAAGATACTATTCGCATTCATCTTACACCAACAGTGCATCTTACTTCAGCTTGGTGCTCTGCTGTCGCAGTGTATAAAAAATTTGAGTCACAGTATCATGACTATGTATGTTAGACTGAAATCATTGTTGCACAGTCCGAGTTTCAAGCTAATGAAGCCTCCTTTCTTTGAAATTTTATGATTAAATTCTGTGCATTCCTACACCGACCCAAAAATAATCTTAGCAAGTGTTTGCTAAATTCCGCCGGTGTTTTCTGTCAATATTTCGTTGAAAAAAGTTCAGAAAGCTTATCAAAATTTATTTATTTAGCCGCTTCTGCTACTGCCAGTATCAGATGCAATTTAGCGAACTCTACATGGGCTAATTGGCGCCATCCGAACAGCTGATTTGATCAGTAGGCAATTACAGTAATTAAAATCTTCTTTTTCTAAATTCATTTGACTTCCAATGTTCGTATTTTAAAGACTATCTTTTTATATGTATAAAGAGAGAAAAATTCAAATAATAAATTAAAGATCTGAAGGCAATGTCCGCCACACTAGCAGCACTTGTCGGCTGGAACGTACGCCTTTATAAAAACAAATCTTTCAGCTAAAAGTGTCATTTGACATACCGATGAAATCATATGTTTCACTACTGACACTGGACCTTGTTTTGCATGTTCTAAGTTTCCTGGTGAGTGTACTGTTAAAAATATTTTTTAAACTTCTTAGTTTTTCGTCTTTCGTAGCTTGCTGTGCAACACAAAATATTCTCAATGATCGCAACTGCCACAGGACATTTATTTTCTTTATTAATACATAAGCTGTCAGATCCATTTAATTAGAATTACAAAAGCTGTCCAGAAAGTGTCTTGTATGTGGTTTTCTTCACATTTCTACAGCGTTTTCCTGTAATTCTCCTAACAAAACTCAGTCTTCATTCGCCGTCACTATAGCGTTCCACTGTTTCACTTCGTATTATTCCTCGCAGATATTTAAACGATCTGAAAGACTAAAAAAATTTAAGGAGCAGTCAAATGAAAATGAAACACATGGAAAAAAGTAAGTAACTGTTTGTTATTCTGCGAAACTTCGGCAGCGTAGTCGAGACAACCTTGGCAACATCTGGCTAGGTCGACATGTTGCTAAGGTTGTTCAAATTTCGTTGCATAAGTACTGCTGCGAATCTCTTACACATCCTTCTCTTCACGTAAAATATACGATCCTTCTCTTCACATGAATTGCGACAGCAGTCGTGGTTTTGATTTAGTGAGAAGAGCATATCTCTCTACAAGAGATACCTGTGGATGGAGGAAGACCCAAAATTAGTATTTAAAGTCCTGTGGGTAGTGATGACATCGAAGAACGAGCTTGACCTGGAAAAGGATGAGGGAGGAAATCGACCATGTTATTTAAAAAGAAACATTCCAGCACTGGCAAATGATATAGGATATCCGCGGAAATTATGAAGTCAGATGATCAGACATCAATGTGAACTGCCATCCTCTCGAACAGAGTACTCTCAATGTCTCACCACTAGCTCGGTGTCTATGGGCGTTGAACTGGCTTACTCCGGAATGGAATGTCCGCCTCCATGTTATTCCATCTACAACTTTCACTACTCTAACGTACAGACCATAATTTTATGTATGTAAAATAGGATATAATTTAATCGGGTATCGCAGGATGTAACCTGGTTAGCGCTTCGATAACATGGCATTCCAGAGTACCTTGTTAAATGGGCACGGATTCTGTATGTTAAACCGAGGAGCTACGTCCAAGCAGCTGCAGGAGCTTCCAATGACTTTCGCATCACAGAAGGAGTTCACCAAGGCCTTATCAGCATTGTTGTTCATTTTTGCGATGGACGGTGCCACATCAGACATGAAAATGCCACTCAATGGACAATTCTCTATACTGATGATGTCATGTTGGCTGCGGAGAACAACTTTGATCTCCAGCGCCAAACACAATGGTCGAACGACCCCGACTTGAGCGATACTGCCTGCAGCTCAACAAAAAGAAAACTGTGTTCATGATATCAGATCCACGAGAAGTTGGGACCATTAACAATGACGGAGAAGTCTCTCAAGAACGTCAAAATTTAAATATCTCGCATCTATCTCGCGTTGGCCGACTTACAGACGAGGTCAACACTACGGTACAGGCAGCCTGGATGAAGTGGCGCACAACAACAGGAGTCACCTGTGATCGTAGTATTAAGGATCACCTGAAGTCAAAGAACTACCGGACTGTCATCCGTCCCGTTGCTCTCTACGGTGCCAAGTGTTGACCAGATGTGCATGAGGCAGAACGGCGACGGGGTCACGGAGACTAAAAAGCTTAAATGGACAGGTGACATCACTCGACTGGATCACCTTTTGAACGACTCTGTCAGGAAACATTTTGTGGTCACACCGGTCCGTAATAAAATGGGAGAGAGCCGCCTGCGATAGTTTGAAAATGTGTTGCACGCAGAGGACGATACTATCGCAAAGACAGCATACACAATAAAAGACAGTAAACCTTCACCAAGTCATGGTTCTCGAGGGAATTAAATGGATGTAGCGAGTCCAGTCAGTGGACACTGCCGCCAGGCGAAACAAATGCTAAAGAAAAACAAGAAGAAGAAGATATACACTGAACCACCTCAGAAACTGGTATAGGCAAGTTTACTCAGATACAGAGATATGTAAACAGGCAGAATAGGGCATTGCGGTCGGCAACGCCTATATAAGACAACAAGCGTCTGGCGCAGTTGCTAGATCGGTTACAGATATCTAAATATAAGTGAGTTTGAACGTGGTGTTGTAGTCAGCTCACGAGCGATGGGACAGAACGTCTCCGAGGTAGCGATGAAAAGGGGATTTTCCCGTACGATCATTTCACGAGTGTACCGAGAATACCAGGAATCCGGTAAAACATCAGATTTTCATCATCGCTGCGGCCGGAAAAAGATCCTGCAAGAACGGGACCAACGACGACTGAAGAGAACAGTTCAGCGTGACAGAAGTACAACCCTTCCGCACATTGCTTCAGCTTTCAATGCTGGGCCATCAACAAGTGTCAGCGTGCGAACCATTCAAGGAAACATCATCGATATGGGCTATCGGAGCCGAAGGTCCACTCGTGCACCCTTGATGACTGCACGACACAAAGATGACGTCTCGCCTGCGCCCGTCAGCACCGACATTGTTCTGTTGATGACTGGAAACATGTTGCCTGGTCAGACGAGTCTCGTTTCGAATAGTTTAGAGCGGATGGACGCGTACGGGTATGCAGACAACCTCATGAATCCATGTACCCTGCATGTCAGCAGGGGACTGTTCAAGGTGGTGGAGACTCTTACTGGTGTGGGGACTGTACAGTTGGAGTGATATGTGATCCACGATACGTCTAGATACGACTGTGACAGGTGGCATGTATGTAAGCATCCTGTCTGATCACCTTCATCCATTCATGTCCATTGTGCATTCCGACGGACTTAGGCAATTCCAGCAGGACAGTGCGACGCCCCACACGTCCAGGATTCCTACAGAGTTGCTACAGGAACACTCTTCTGAGTTTAAACATTTCCGCTGTCCACCAAACTCCCCACATATAAACATTATTGAGCATATATGGGATGCCTTGCAACGAGCTGTTCAGAAGAGGTTGTAACGCCGGAAATGCATTTCCTCCTATTTCCATCTATTGACTATAATTTTTTTCCTTATTTTGTTACCTGAAGATATGGCATTACTGTGTCTTTATATATTGTAATTGTTTTACTATTTGTATATATATATATATATATATATATATATATATATGCATTTATGTCGATGTATAATTGGTTTGTTTTGTAAATATTATTTGTATGTTTACGCTGGGTCTGGCTTAGGGAAAACTATGCTATCGAACTATTACATCGATAGGTCGTGTGGAGAACCAAAGTGTTTAGGATCTTTGGTAGTGTTAACTCTGCGGCGTGGAGCGCGAGCAGAGAGGGTCTGGCTGGGGTAGGGCGGTGGAGCAGATGTGTTGAGTGACGCTCCCGCGAGTTGCCGCACTTTCGGGGTTTGGCAGCATGTAATTGCGCTCGACTTGCTATGATAGTTTCTGACACGGTGTCGCGGACGGGAAGCATTAGCTGGCGCCCATCAAGAGCCCGTTTCGCCTGGTGACCGTGTCGAGAAGGAGGCGCGCCAACATTCAGCTTCTGCAACAGCGACGGCCGACAATGAGTGACTGTCGCCACCTCCTCGATCGACGGCTTCAAACCTTCAATCAACCAACAAGGAAGACTGGCAGCACGTAAAGTTTTAGAACTGTATGGCAGACCTCAGCTTTTAAAACTGTTGCATCACAAAAATACAGCAACTTAGCATGAACCTTTGTTGCTCATTGTCCCAATTGCATTACCAAGTAGGGTGCCTTCCTTTTCCGGAATGAACCCGGGTGTCGTTGAAATTCATACGCCAGCATTAAAGTAATATCATTCCATTTCACTGCTTTAATTTCAAAGTTCGGCTTAAGTATTCATAGGTGGCTACAATATTTAGATTACACAAGCACAAACTAAGAGTGCGAGTTTTGTTACCATATTTTAGCTTACTTGGGACTGCAGCTCAGCTTGGTACGTACTAAATTTTACTATTGTTAATTGTTCAAAATCATTTAATTCAAGTTCAAAGTTAAATCTCTTATTTCTAAATTGCGTAGATTCAAGTAGCTTTTGAGATGATGGTTGAGGTAGACCAGGACACCATATTGTATTTAATTTCGTAGTGCTTCAGAAGCAAAGTTCACTATTAGTTGCAGTCACTAAATTAACTTCCAATTTTCCGGTTTATTAAATCTTTTGCTAAATTAAGTCAAAGTGTAGCGATATTTATTACTTCTGACAAGCATTCAGTTTTCACACAACACGCGTCAACCTTCAGTTGCCACGCTTTCAGTGCTAATTATATGTGCATTAATCTTTCATTTTCAGTTATTATGGTAGCTGTCCATAGGACTGGCGACCGTAATTTTCCCCAGATCTCAAATATCTAATTAACGCCAATTAATTGTTAACGTAACGACCGCACATTTACTTTCTTTATTAATTTTGCCCTTTTCTCAAAATTAATGTCCACCAATTTAATTTGCATTTTTCCTTTCATTTAGATGTAACCCTTTCCTCCCTTTTTACCGACAGATTAACTTCGGTGACGATTGCTTTTCGTCATTAAGGTCGATAAGTGAGGGGGAGGTTACAAGGTCTCCACCCCCTCCAACTCTCACGGATTTATGGAGAGCCCTGCAGGATTCATGGTTTCTGTTCCCTCCAGCGCTATTTCAGACATTAGTCGAGTCCATGCCACATCGTGTTGCGGCACTTCTTCATGACACGGTGGCCCTACACGATATTAGGCAGGTGTATCAGTTTTCTTGCCTCTTCAGTGTAATTGAATCCTTCAGAAGCACATTGAATAACACAGCACCTTTGAACAATTATATTCAGATCTGTATGGAGTATCTAGTTCAGTCTCCCAATGAGGAGTTTTATAGTTCACGTTTAGGATGCTATGAGCAAGCCATTTTCAGTTTACGTCCTACTCATCAGACCACTGTCAGATTGACGGCAGCATCGCACGGAGAATGCCATACACTTCACATTGCTGTGTATGCTGTAGTGTTGCTTTTAATAACCATGTATTCTTCCGACATTATATGAGCAGGACGAAACTGATATATTAGTTAATTCTGACGTCTTTGAAGTTCGAGATTCAATTCTTTGCCCTAGATTGTGTTTGTGTGTTTTGTTTATGCTGTGACATACGTTCTACATTTTGCTTAAGTATCAGCATATACGTAATCTAACTTTTTGATTTGTTGTAATTTTTCTTATTTAGCATTGTTTTGTAGAAAAAAGTGAATGATTCAAGGTACTTATGATGCAACAAAGTAATACACGTAACGTATTTGTGGTCGAAAGAAAACATTTCGACGTAATTGTGCTGTCGGTGGTTCTTGGAAACAGTGTTATTAACAGGTGCGGGATAGAAAGGTGACACAAAATATGAAACATCCCCTTAGAAAAATTTATGAATTACAGTGCTGATAAACCTCTTACGTCATTTGATTTTCAAACAGCTGAGCAGAACTGAACGTACTCAGACATTTCTCTCTTTACTTATTCTGATCAACACTAAACTGACACACAATATTTTTAGCGCAACGCAGTCTGACCTTCAACAATCCCTACAAAAGAATGGCCCTGACTAACAATAACCTATACCTTTCATGAATGACTTACCTCACAAAAATCTTCGTTACTCGAACTACTGCAATACAGGGAGCACCAATACTGCCAGCTAAATAAAAGATTCTAACTACTGAAGGCACTAACTAATGATAGGCATAGTTAGCAAATGAAAGATTTTAATAGAGAACAAACAATGTATTTACCTTAATAATGTTCAAGAGTTATCATATATATATATATATATATATATATATATATATATATACACTCCTGGAAATTGAAAGGCACATAGACACAGGCAACAGAGCATGCACAATGTCGGCACTAGTACAGTGTATATCCACCTTTCGCAGCAATGCAGGCTGCTATTCTCCCATGGAGACGATCGTAGAGATGCTGGATGTAGTCCTGTGGAACGGCTTGCCATGCCATTTCCACCTGGCGCCTCAGTTGGACCAGCGTTCGTGCTGGACGTGCAGACCGCGTGAGACGACGCTTCATCCAGTCCCAAACATGCTCAATGGGGGACAGATCCGGAGATCTTGCTGGCCAGGGTAGTTGACTTACACCTTCTAGAGCACGTTGGGTGGCACGGGATACATGCGGGCGTGCATTGTCCTGTTGGAACAGCAAGTTCCCTTGCCGGTCTAGGAATGGTAGAACGATGGGTTCGATGACGGTTTGGATGTACCGTGCACTATTCAGTGTCCCCTCGACGATCACCAGTGGTGTACGGCCAGTGTAGGAGATCGCTCCCCACACCATGATGCCGGGTGTTGGCCCTGTGTGCCTCGGTCGTATGCAGTCCTGATTGTGGCGCTCACCTGCACGGCGCCAAACACGCATACGACCATCATTGGCACCAAGGCAGAAGCGACTCTCATCGCTGAAGACGACACGTCTCCATTCGTCCCTCCATTCACGCCTGTCGCGACACCACTGGAGGCGGGCTGCACGATGTTGGGGCGTGAGCGGAAGACGGCCTAACGGTGTGCGGGACCATAGCCCAGCTTCATGGAGACGGTTGCGAATGGTCCTCGCCGATACCCCAGGAGCAACAGTGTCCCTAATTTGCTGGGAAGTGGCGGTGCTGTCCCCTACGGCACTGCGTAGGATCCTACGGTCTTGGCGTGCATCCGTGCGTCGCTGCAGTCCGGTCCCAGGTCGACGGGCACGTGCACCTTCCGCCGACCATTGGCGACAACATCGATGTACTGTGGAGACCTCACGCCCCACGTGTTGAGCAATTCGGCATGCCCTCTATACGCCCTCGCTCAAAGTCCGTCAACTGCACATACGGTTCACGTCCACGCTGTCGCGGCATGCTACCAGTGTTAAAGACTGCGATGGAGCTCCGTATGTCACGGCAAACTGGCTGACACTGACGGCGGCGGTGCACAAATGCTGCGCAGCTAGCGCCATTCGACGGCCAACACCGCGGTTCCTGGTGTGTCCGCTGTGCCGTGCGTGTGATCATTGCTTGTACAGCCCTCTCGCAGTGTCCGGAGCAAGTATGGTGGGTCTGACACACCGGTGTCAATGTGTTCTTTTTTCCATTTCCAGGAGTGTATATATACCAGTTCATGAGATCCAATATTACAAATTTACTCTTTCTGATGGACACCCGTCCATATCGTCCGCTCTCAAAATTCTGCCATCTCTCTCGCCACATCCACCACTTCTGGGTGCTCACCTCCAACTGCACAACGCTACGGGCTGTTCACATCCAACTGCCCAACACGACAATAGCAACTATTCCAACAATCCAAACCAGCCACAGATTTCATACAGCACAGTCAGTGATTTTCATATAGAGCGCTATGTGGCGTTATCAACATAAAAACCTAAACATCCTTCTTACAAATATGATGGTCTTATGAGGCTTGGCACATGAAACAAAACTGATAATTTTTTATCTTCTCTAATGTTTTCTCCTTACTAAGACCACTGTACTTGTAGAGTATACTCATATTCAGAGAGTGATCAGCACTTATAGCCCCCAATTTTTAAAAGAATTCGTTAATATTGGTCCGAAAGAAACCCCTTAATCTACTCAGTGTTCTCATGTTCCAGCCGTGTACATGTGTGCGTTCCTGGGACGCTGTATTTGCCCATAGCGCGTAGAGCTTATCGCTGACACAACATGTATCTTGGTAATGTCCTCTTTATCGACGCAATGGACGGGGGCGCAGACCAGTGGTCCTGACAACTACTGCCGGGAATAACATATGGCCCTGCAGTGTCGGTCGCTCTAGCGCACGTCGGCTGCCTTGACTATAAATTGCTTGTTGTTTGACGTCTGTCTCTCTCTCTCTCTCTCTCTCTCTCTCACACACACACACACACACACACACACACACACACAAACAAACCAACACACAAACATACACAGAAAGTAACCCGATTCATATACGATACGAGAAATTATACGTCCAGAATAAATCTAAACCAAATGCACACTCTTGAGCGTGCCTGTGTGCCTTAGTTGATATTTTCTGTAAATTTCTCTGCAACAGAACGGGTCAACATACTTCATTGATCTCTGCAGGTATTCATTTCTCCCCTGATGTTTTCATCAAACCCTTAGAACGTTGTCTACTTCCACAAATCTCGCAAAGTAGTAACATCAGCACCGCTGCTAAATTCCAGGTGCTGTATTTCGTTTTGGAGAAATATTGCTACACGGCTTCTGGCTACAGCGTTTGCGACTTTTCTGAGGATGCGTTGATCAGCTGCAAGGTATATAGTAAAAAAGAATTATTATTTGCTGTTTACTTTTAATATATTATCTTCGTACGGTAATAATGCGTACGATATATTCATCACAAAATTCATAGATCTACACTGTCCATTCCCATTAATGTGACCACTGGTCAAAAGACCGAATAACCGAATTTTACAGCGCAGACTGCCGAGGGACGTGTAGGAACAGTCAGTGAGGTTCTCGAAGTTACCGACAGGGATGTAGAATCATCTCGACTCCAGTGCTGTGTCCAGCTAGGTTTCTCGATTGAGAATCCATGACACTAACATGGCTTGGAGAGTACGGTAAATTACCTGGTGATCTTACCACGCATGTACAGTCGTGGACAAAACGAAAGAGACCCCTTGCCTCTTGTTTGTTTTCGGTTCTAATCTCGATGGAGGCAGATAGACTATCAGTAAAGGAATTTTAAGAAATTGTCGCGCCCCCAATACGTTTTATTGCTACCTTTATTCTATACGGGCGCCCTGTGGATGTCGATATGGAACTCTTGTAGAATTTGATACTTGTTACTTTCTACTTTTTCCGTTTCTGTCAATAACTGAATTGACTGAAGTGTGGCACTGAATGATTTTAACTGAATATCGTTATGAATCTTCACGTATTGCTAAATTTGCACATTTTTATGGTAGGTCAGCAACGGTAAACCAGTATGACTGGTCTGAACGTTGACACAGACCATTTCGCGGCCGAATGCGCATAATATTTTGCTGATTCGTAACGATCTGGGGTACTTTGTCTTACTAAAACAGTTACGTTATCTCGATAAGCTGAAATTCATTTCTATGGTAGGTAGGGGTAGGTGGTTAGTGTTTAACGTCCCGTCGACAACGAGGTCATTAGAGACGGAGCGCAAGCTCGGGTTACGGAAGGAGCGGGAAGGAAATCGGCCGTGCCCTTTCAAAGGAAGCATCCCGGCATTTGCCTGAAATGATTTAGGGAAATCACGGAATACCTAAATCATGATGGTAGGAGACGGGATTGAACCGTCGTCCTCCCGAATGCGAGTCCAGTGTGCTAACCACTGCGCCACCTCGCTCGGTCATTTCTATTAGTACAGTTAATACTAATTAGCGTTTCTTCTTTCATTTATATCTTATATTTAGGTGTTGTGGTTAACACACTAATCAGCATTAATATAGTCTTTCACATGATTGAAAAAAGTCTGACAGATTTCGGATAGTTTTCCAATTTCACGCCTGTGCATAGTATGTTGGTAGCACTTCGTCGCCTTGCCTGTTATGCTGTGTAGCAGACTTTAAAGCTGCGCGGATCAGCATAACGAAAAGGCGAGGTGTCTCGCTCGTTTTGTCCACGACTGTAGCTCGCAGGAGAGCTTCTGTAAAGTTTGGAAGGTAGGAGACGAGGTACTGGCAGAAGTAAAGCTGTGAGTACCGGCCGTGAGTCGTGCTTCGGTAGCTCAGTTGGTAGAGCACTTGCCCGCGAAAGGCAAAAGTCCCGAGTTCGAGTCTCGGTCGGGCACACAGTTTTAATCTGCCAGGAAGTTTCATATCAGCGCACACTTCGCTGCAGAGTGAAAATCTCATTCTGGAAACATCCCCCAGGCTGTGACTAAGCCATGTCTCCGCAATATCCTTTCTTTCAGGAGTGCTAGTTCTGCAAGGTTCGCAGGAGAGCTTCTGTAAAGTTTGGAAGGTAGGAGACGAGGTACTGGCAGAAGTGAAGCTGTGAGTACCGGGCGTGAGTCGTGCTTCGGTAGCTCAGTTGGTAGAGCACTTGCCCGCGAAAGGCAAAGGTCCTGAGTTCGAGTCTCGGTCGGGCACACAGTTTTAATCTGCCGGGAAGTTTCATATCAGCTCACACTCTGCTGCAGAGTGAAAATTTCATTCTCAAAAGACGTTGTTTAAACATTGATATTACCAACCCTCACACAAGCTAGGTAACAAGAATAATAAACATTACTTATCTCACACTAAACAACTCAAAAACAAACCAATTTTTACGAAAAAAATAGCGGAACAAGCTCCGTCTGTCAGTCCCAGTGACAACGATGACAGTGTATAGTCTTATCACTTCACGGCAGGCAGCAACATTATTCAGGGCAGAAAATATGCAATAGCCACTTTTCCCGTCCTGGACCCTTTAGCAAACCTTCACCTATCGATCATACCATTAATTGCTAACCTACATAAATTAATATCTTACATCAATTAATAACATTAATTGCAATATTAAGTACGATCTAAATGTTTACTAAATGTTTTGAATGTCATTTTTCTTTTACTCCTTGCAATGTATTACAAACCCCTTAATTTGATTTAATGGTGCTCACTATAAACACCTCATCTGAAGACGTGCGTCTCTTTAATGCGCATTTACAGGGTGTTTCAAAAATGACCGGTATATTTGAAACGGCAATAAAAACTAAACGAGCAGCGATAGAAATACACCGTTTGTTGCAATATGCTTGGGACAACAGTACATTTTCAGGCATACAAACTTTCGAAATTACAGTAGTTACAATTTTCAACAACAGATGGCGCTGCGGTCTGGGAAACTCTATAGTACGATATTTTCCACATATCCACCATGCGTAGCAATAATATGGCGTAGTCTCTGAATGAAATTACCCGAAACCTTTGACAGCGTTTCTGGCGGAATGGCTTCACATGCAGATGAGATGTACTGCTTCAGCTGTTCAATTGTTTCCGGATTCTGGCGGTACACCTGGTGTTTCAAGTGTCCCCACAGGGGTTCATGTCTGGCGAATAGGGAGGCCAATCCACGCCGCCTCCTGTATGTTTCGGATAGCCCAAAGCAATCACACGATCATCGAAATATTCATTCAGGAAATTAAAGACGTCGGCCGTGCGATGTGGCCGGGCACCATCTTGCATAAACCACGAGGTGTTCGCAGTGCCGTCTAAGGCAGTTTGTACCGCCACAAATTCACGAAGAATGCCCAGATAGCGTGATGCAGTAATCGTTTCGGATCTGAAAAATAGGCCAATGATTCCTTTGGAAGAAATGGCGGCCCAGACCAGTACTTTTTGAGGATGCAGGGACGATGGGACTGCAACATGGGGCTTTTCGGTTCCCCATATGCGCCAGTTCTGTTTATTCACGAAGCCGTCCAGGTAAAAATAAGCTTCGTCAGTAAACCAAATGCTGCCCACATGCATATCGCCGTCATCAATCCTGTGCACTATATCGTTAGCGAATGTCTCTCGTGCAGCAATGGTAGGGGCGCTGAGGGGTTGCTGCGTTTGAATTTTGTATGGATAGAGGTGTAAACTCTGGCGCATGAGACGATATGTGGACGTTGGCGTCATTTGGACCGCAGCTGCAACACGGCGAACGGAAACCCGAGGCCGCTGTTGGATCACCTGCTGCACTAGCTGCGCGTTGCCCTCTGTGGCTGCCGTACGCTGTCGCCCTACCTTTCCAGCACGTTCATCCGTCACGTTCCCAGTCCGTTGAAATTTTTCAAACAGATCCTTTATTGTATCGCTTTTCGGTCCTTTGGTTACATTAAACCTCCGTTGAAAACTTCGTCTTGTTGCAACAACACTGTGTTCTAGGCGGTGGAATTCCAACACCAGAAAAATCCTCTGTTCTAAGGAATAAACCATGTTGTCTACAGCACACTTGCACGTTGTGAACAGCACACGCTTACAGCAGAAAGACGACGCACAGAATGGCGCACCCACAGACTGCGTTGTCTTCTATATCGTTCACATCACTTGCAGCGCTATCTGTTGTTGAAGATTGTAACTACTGTAATTTCTAAAGTTTGTCCGCCTGAAAATGTACTGTTGTCCCAAGCATATTGCAACAAACGGTGTATTTCTATCGCTGCTCGTTTAGTTTTTATTGCCGTTTCAAATATACCGGTCATTTTTGAAACACCCTGTATGAATCCGTGTTTCACATTTGTACCACAGCAGATGATCGGTTCTAATTTCGCATGCTAGTGAGTTGTCAGCACTGAAAGACAACAATGAAATATTCGCCCTCTCACTTCTACTAACCCCGCAGTGCCCACTCTGCATACTATTCTGCCCCTGACGTAAGCGGCAAACTACTTACAAGTTAGCTCATGGCCGAACTCGCCAATGTCAAATAAAATTAAGCAAGTCTGAAAACATTACTGTCTCTGGAAGTAATTTTGTTTGCTACTGACCAAGTTATTAACGTCACTTGACGTTTTGGTTACTGCAGTTAGTTGCTACAAGCATATGATTATCAAATACGGTTGAGAACCGCAGGCCGTACGAAAACTTGATTCTGGCCGTATGTTTGACGACCACTGGTCTACATGATGTAGGCCAAGCATCACCAGTAGGTATGCTCGCCGAAGGCCCTTCGTGGTTCTGTGAACCCATACACTCACTGTATAGCGCTCATAATGCACTTGAAGGCAACTGGAACTTTTGTAGGCTGATTGATACTATGTCTCTGAGGACTTCAACGTCACTCTGTAATATGATTTCTATGAGTGCATAGCCGTTGTTCCCTACGACATCCATACACAAGTATGTATACACTTCCTTTCTCTTCACTTTATTGTTCGTTTACTCTGACTGCGTGCATTTATTATTTTTAATAACGTTCTTTTAAGCAACATGTAAACCGTCGCTGCTGTAAATTTATTCGTTATTCACAAGTCGCTTCAAATGTTGGGAACTTCGCTACTGTTTCCTTCTTATGTTGCTCTTGTGTTGTGTATGTACAGAAACGTTCCAAAATTCTGGGCAACACGCAGAGCGCCTTGACCAGTGCATCACCATTTATTTTGCTGCCTAGTAGCAAAACTCGTCTACTACTCTTATTTTTCCACATACATATTTTTTATGTCAGCTTCTGGAAATCTATGTTTAAACTATAATTACACAAACACAGCGTTAACACACTTAAATAATTCAATTACGACCCGTTGCAGTGGCTTTTGCTCTGTCATCAGACAAATGTTTCGGTGTTTAGAACCAAAGATACCAAATTTTTCTAGAACGTTTAAACTAATCACTTTCTTTGCAAGTCCATTACGAGGATCAGTAAAAAGAAACACTTTTAGAACTGATTTTACACAACTGCAATGCTGGACAGCTACGTTACGTATTTTTCTCGAGTGCTGTACATTTGAGCTCAACACACTAACTGTTTACAGACTGTACCAATATATTTCAGATATTTAGCGTCCTCTCGCGTATAGTGGTGATGTGATGATTATTACATACGAGTACATCTGTATAAAATTTCTATATGCTTCTATATAAATAAGACTTGTATTTAATTTCTTTTACGTGTACTTCATCTGTGGAATTAAAAATATCGTTTACTATTACATTTGTAGCCTGGATTTTATCATGCAAATTAAATACAATTTTAATTTGATTCATATCGAAAAAATACTATTTTATATGCAGGAAGAGTACCAATAATGAAAACAAATTGGTTGAACTGCATATGAGCTTGCTTGAGGGAAAAAAGTGTACCTTGCTGAAGTTCATTATTCCTCTGTGTGTTCAGTATCAATCTTTTCATTCAGTGCCAAGCACTCGAGAATAATGAGTAACGCAGATGCACAAGACCGTAGGTATGCATCAGCACTAAAAACATTTCTTTCCCATCGTCCACCTAAAAGAGTAGCAGTGAAAGTGATTAACACATTCTAGAAAAATTCGAATTCTTTGCTTTTGAACACCCAAACTGTCACCTTATTATAGGGCAAAAGCCTCCGTTTCACGTGTAACACTAACAGTAATAGACGAGTCTTACTATTTGGGCTACAACGTAACTAACAACGGCAGAAGTAGGGAGGATATAGAATGTAGACTGGCAATAGCAACAAATGCATCTCTGAAAAAGAGAAATTTGTTGACAACGAACACAAGTTTAAACGTTGGGAAGTCTTCCCTGAAAGTATTTGTTTAGAGTGTAGTCCTGGACGGTAAACAGTTCAGACAAGAAGAGAATATAAGGTTCTAAAACGTAGTGTTATAAAAGAAAGTTGAAGATGAGATGGGCTGATTGGATAACTAATGAAGAGATACTGTACGGAAGTGAAGAGTAAAGAACATCTGAGAACATGACTAAAAGAATGGATAGGTTAATCGGACACATCTTGAGGCATCAAGGGATAGTTAAAAACATTGTGAGAGACTACGTATTGATTACAATAAGCAGGTAGAAATGGACGTAGGTTGCAGTAGTTAACGGAGTTGAGGAGCCTTGTATAGGCATAACTAGAATCGAAAGCTGAGACAAACTAGTTTTCAGACTGAACACTACAGTCAAATTATTCATCCCTCTTCACACTGGGATATTTCTCGACTGCCCGAGTAAAGTTAAACAACTGATTCTGCACGGACACAAAATGCCAAATAAAACCGAAGCATCAATTATTAATTGATCTGTTATTTGATTACCAAATATATATTTATAATTCCTTCTTAATGCAGAGTAGGGGTTATAATACGCCTCTACATGAGTGATTATTCCAACTGTAAGATATAGGGAATCAATAATATCCTTGGGAGGAGGCACAGTACTCTTTCACTTCAACAACATTGGCGGTCACCTTAATGTTCTTATTTTAGGTCATGATCTTGATGTTCGCCAGTACTACATTTGCTATATGTGGTTTCACATTAATGTTCTTATTTTAGGTCATGATCTCGATATTCCCCAGTACTACATTTGCTATATGTGGTTATTGAGGTTTTACATGAGGAAATTGAGGGCAGAATTTTCATGTAGCTATAGGTGTAACCTGTAGAGAACTTGTACCCCAGGGGCCATAGTGGAGGCAACGGAGAACAGGGAGAGAGATGAAATGAGGGCCATAAATACTGAGTGCATCGACTTGGCTTGTGAGTGATCCTGGGAAGCGCTCAGTGGATCGTATCTGCAGAGGGACTTCTGGGTGAAGTAGCGGAAAGTGGGAGGAAGAAACCATTTAAAAGAGGCTGAGCCTTTGTGCAAGTGGTGGGAAGGTCATAAAACTCTGTGTATTCCCTTGTTAGAAGCTGGGACGATACAAACAGTGTGGCTGGTGCACATTTTTAGTGGAGGCAAAACTGTAACCCATCTGGCTCCAAGAAGTCGCTGGGCTGTTTTAGAGGGTGGCAGAAACATATATTTCACAGCCACGACTATCTGGGAAGCTTAACAGCCTTCTTTCAGAAATTGGAATTAGTCAGCCCAGAAAGATTAGGTCTCTCCATAAATGAGGAACTGTCGTCCGATCTAGGTAGATATTCTTTGCCAAAACATGGCCTTGTTTACATGATGTAAGTAGGCTGTTTAGATTTTTATGTTGGTAACGTCACGTAGCGCTCCGATGAAAATCACTGTCTGTGCTGTGTGCAGTCTGTGGCTGGTTTGCATTGTTGGAATTTGCTATTGTAGTGTTGGGCAGTTAGCTGTTAACAGCGAATAGCGTTGCGCAGTTGGAGGTGAGCCGCCAGCAGTGGTAGACGTGGGGAGAGAAATGGCAGAATTTTGAGAGCGGACGATCTGGACGTGTGTCCATCAGAAAGAGTAAATTTGTAATATTGGATATCATGAACTGATATATATATATATATATATTAAGGTAAATACATTGTTTGTTGTCTATCAAAATCTTTCATTTACTGACTATGCCTATGAGTAGTTAGTGCCTTCAGTAGTTAGAATCTTTTATTTAGCTGGCAGTAGTGGCGCTCGCTGTATTGCAGTAGTTCAAGTAACGAAGATTTTTGTGAGGTAAGTGATTCATGAAAGGTATAGGTTATTGTTAGTCAGGGCCATTCTTTTGTAGGGATTTTCGAAAGTCAGATTGCGTTGCGCTAAAAATATTGTGTGTAAGTTTAGTGTTAATCAGAATAGGTAAAGAGCGAAGTGTCTGAGTAAGTTCAGGTCTGTTCAGCCGTTTGAAAATCAAATAATGTAAGAGGTCTATCAGCACAGTCATTCATAATTTTTTCTAAGGGGACGTTTCAATGAGAACGACGCCTCCCTAGGCCAAAACCCTCTTTTTTCAGACAAGAGAGGTTTGGAAGCGATGATTGGCTCCTCTCAGGACATATAAAGTGGAGGCTTGCTCCCTCAGTGTCGTAACCCCGGTTCTGTGCCTACTAGACTGGTTACCAGGTCAACAGAACAGTCAAGAGGGGAGATGCAATGAGCAGAGGATACCACGATTGATTTATGCAATGTTGGCTGGGGGAGGGGGGAGGGCGTTTCGTTTTTGCTAATTGGGCTCCCGTACCGAGACTTGGTGGGAAGTGGTTATGATTCTTTGTTTTGGTCCTCTTCTGGCCCTCTCCTGGTGGAGAACCTTAGGTCTTTTCGTAGTAGACGAGACTTGTGGTCTCTACCTTGTGGTAGACTAAGAGCCAGTGGTCGTTTCCAACTGTCCCGACAATTGAACTGCATATCATCTAACACATATCCTGCGTCACGAGAGTGAACTTACTCATCCTGTGTCGGCCATTTGACGTTTGACAACTCCAGCATACGCCGTTGTTCTGTGAATCAAATTGGCTTGGCCAGGCCAGCCAACGGGTGCAACTCACACTGAAATCTGCTGGGATTTCAGTGCTCTGATGGGAAGTTTCCGGCGTTCTGATGATCAGAGTGCCACATCACGTAGTTTGCAAGTTTTTGTGGACGCATCAGAAAATTAAAGCTGACGCAGTGCACTGCTCCTCGCCCACATAGCACTGTTTTCTGCTCCCGCCTGAATCAAATACTGCTGCACAGGCCTAGGGCTGTTAAATAATATTCACAGCTCCCTGTTCTCAGGTGAATCATAGTTTGTGGAATACTTGGTTGCAGTTGATTCTATTTGAAGAAAGTTGGGGCCTCACAGTGGATTCATGTAAACTAAGTCAGACTGAATTGTAGAAGGGATTAATTCAAGGGAGACGTCTCCAGACGCTACACCTTTTGACTTCTACTTGTGGGGGACCTTGAAAAATGAAGTTTATCGACACAAGCCAGCTACACTGAACGAGCTACGAGAAACCGTCGAGGGGTTCTGTGCAGCTATCTCACCAGCAACACTGACAGCCATAGTTCGGTCACCAGTTTAGCGGCATCGACGTTGTTTGGCTGCTAATGGGGTCACTTTATGCACATAAAACAGCCTACTGTACAAGAATTGTGGACCCCTCTGCAGAGAGTTTCTGGAATACTGAGAAAGGTAGTATTCAAGGTCAATTGTGGAACAATATGTCCTTTGAATTCTGTCTTTGGCTGGAAATCACATGCGGATAAATCATACACTGACATGTCTATGTGACCAGGTTGCAAGCTGTCTCTTGCTTTAATCATAAATAGATGTCTGAGTGGTGCTAAATGTTATCATTTTTACATAAATAAAAGTATTATCTTCTCAATAAACTTTTATTGGCTATGCACTTGGTCACTCTCAGAACTCAAATAATAATGAAATTAATTAATTCAATAAGATTGAAGCTTAAGTTGCTGATGTACCCGCGGTAGCGTTCTCGCTTCCCGCGCCCGGGTTCCCGGTTTCGATTTCCGGCGGGGGTCAGGGATTTTCCCTGCCTCGTGATGACTGGGTGTTGTGTGATGTCCTTAGATTAGTTAGGTTTAAGTAGTTCTAAGTTCTAGGGGACTGATGACCATAGATGTTAAGTCCCATAGTGCTCTGAGCCATTTGAACCATTTTGAACTGATGTACCCACATACCACAACAATAGAATATAAACAGTGAATAGTTGAGGGAGTACAAATGAGAAAGTGGTATATTTAAGTTTACAAAATAATGATAAGTTTTATTAATCTTTTTGTGACTATATAACTAATTTATAAATCGTACACAGAAATGACAAACACAAATCACAAAATGAATGGTGTTTGATTGGCAAGCACACATGCCGTTGTACCTCCATCATGTTTTTGTACTTCCAGTACCACTTCAATAACCACTTCAATAAGGCAAACAGCAATCTTACTTCATTCATTGATGCACTGTCATCTGCTGGAAAACGTGCGCCAAGATCTGTTGAGAAAACCACGGACTACACTACCATGCATAATTGCAACGCTATGTCATTTTGTTACAAGGATATTAACCATCAAAGAGTTTCTACATTTTTTCTGGACCTCCCTGTATTTCAATGACATTATGCAGCTCTTGAAAGAAGAAGTGATGTATACGGGTCCATCAAAAAGTTTTCGTTGGAAGCTTGTACAGCCCAGAATCGGTATACCAATCAGACAGAATCGCCATGAGCAAGGAGGAAATCATCCCATTGACGCACCAGGTTGAAGATATCGGTTTGGTAAAACACTGTGCCCAGTTGCGTGAAGAAGTCCGTAACTGCCCGCTGCACATCCTCGTCTGACAAGAATCGTCGACCCTTCTATGCCTTTTTTTAAGGGACCGGAGGCATGGTAATCGCGTGGGGAGAGATCAGGACTATACGACGGATGCTCGAGTGTGTTCCACTGGAGTTGTAACTTCTGGGTTACGACATTAACTGTATGGAGACGTGCGTTATCTCGAACTAGGTGTACCTTTCCACAACGACGGTTTTCGATAGACATCTTGCCTAATACACATTCTTCAGTCTGCGATGGATGTCTACCTGTGTTTGTTCTTCAATCAAGAAAAGAATAACAGCATGTTGGTCCGGTTTGAACGCATTTGGTAATAACGTCGCCATAGTTCACGTTTCCGCATATACCGGAGGCATTTCCTTGCCTATATGTCTCTTCTTAGACAGGACGAAGGTTATCTACACGAACAAACTCCGGGAGGTTGCACGAGACACTGAAAAAATTATTTTTCTCGAATGTCACATTTTCCTGTGAGGACTTTTTAAACCAGTAGAGGAGTTTTCTGTGGATGAAAATTAATTAAGCTAAAAACTCTGTGAGCTTACGTGGAACAATGAAAATATTTTTTAAAATGTGTTATCCTGTCATGAAAAAAGTAACACAAACAAGCTTTAATTCTTTATTACCAAGAGACAACATTAACACAATACAATTTCTCCAGCTACAATAGAAGCTCAAAAATGCCTCCACTGACTTGTAAACAGAGAATACACCGGTGGGTCTGAAAGTTTACTTTACGAAATTGTACTGGCCTCGTTGGTTGTAACTTTGGTGCTGTTTAGCTTTGGATGACTTTTTGCACTTCCAGCTACGAGAGAAACCAAATATATCTGCCTGTGTCCCATCGCTCGTGCGCCGATTATAACACCACGTTCAAATTCACTTATATCGCGATAACCTGCCACTGTAGCAGCAGTAACAGATCTGCGCCAGGCACTTGTTGAAATAAAATGTCGTGTGGCTATGGCCTCCCGTCGGGTAGACCGGTCGCCTGGTGCAAGTCTTTTAAGTTGACGCCACTTCGGCGATATGGGTGCCGATGAGGATGAGATGATGATAACACAACACCCAGTCCCTGAGCAGAGAAAATCTCCATGACTTTTCTCTGAAAGAAAGAAAAATAAACAAAAAGCTACACTTCGGTAACACGCACATGCGGCGTCGATGCTGCACGGACGCGTCGTCCCATTTTCATGGCACGTCTTCTTGTAATGGCGTGTAGGTACTTATCTGTTCATCTCCTTGTGTGTCTGTATCAAATATATCTCCTGCGATGAATAATCCAGCAACGGGGCGAATCGTGGAAGATGCTCCGCAAGAAGTTCGAAAAGTATTGACTGTACTTAGGGTTCTTCACAATAGCACAATGACGATCGTTTAAATAGTTTCAAAAATCCGTGAGTTCTATGACACCACTTCCAAATAAATAATGAACCGCGTGATTTCTGATCTACGTGACAGAGTTGTGTTTCGTCCTCGGGTAAACATCGTCCAGGTAGAGGAGTGCGGAAATCGACATAAGAGGGCGACATTCGTAAAAAGAGAGCCAAAATTTGAAGCACAAAATACCAGATCTCTTCCGCCGGCCTACAATGCAGCCGGTGTTCGTCTGTATCGTGGACGTTGCAGTTCACACGTATAGGCAAATCTGCAAGACGGAGACTATGGAGTCTCTCTCGAGTAATTTGTTTTCTGTTCACCAGATCGAACGTACACCTAAATCGAGCGTTACCGTGTTGACATTGCGCCATACTATGTTCCATCTCACGGCGGGGCATGTCAGTTCGACGACATTAGGCGGCCGGCGTCGAATTAGTGTGCGGTAGATGTCACTGGCCGTTGGTAAGCGAGAGACGGGGAGAACGTCCCGTAGGTAGCTACACTCCAGATAAAACATACCAAAGTAGGAAAAGGGCACCGGTATCTAGGTAGGTGCCACCGGAGGGTCAAGGGAATATGGTGACAGAGCCTCCATCAGTAGGCCAGTGAAGCTGGTCGGGCATCTTCGCCAAAGCTTGAGGTGCATACTAACGTATAGAGATACTTATGGATCATGAACAGTGGCAAGGCCAAGTCCGCCTCGTTTTTTAGGAAGAGTGAGGGAGTCGTATCGAACCTTAAATTTCATTCCAGCGCTGACAAAGGAGCCGAATGCTGCCATGATGCTCCAAGCAATGTGATCAGGCGTCGGTGATGTTTGCGCTAAAGGCGGAATTCGTGATGCCTGATAAACGTTAGCAAATTCGATCCGTTGATGAAGGTCCAATCCATGAAACGATGATCCACAACTCCAGCCTGAATATGTTGCAAGAGGTTCCAATAACTAATGGTCGTCGTGCATGGGATGTCGATACCAAGACAGCGGATTTTATCGCACAGTCTGAGTGGGGCGATGCTTGCAGTGTCATCCCAGATCCAATATTCAAAGCTATCGATTTATGTACATTTATAAGGCACCCCAAAGCTTCACAGTAAGTGGCTAACCAATTCAAGGTCTGCGAACATCATGTACGTTACGAAGAGTTCACATCAGATCATCAGCAAAGGTAGTGCACCAAAAAACGAAGCCACTAAATGACAAACCCGTCAGGAGTTGACGTAGCCAGCACAACAAAGATTCTAATGCTAAAGCGTACAGTATTGTCGATAATGGGCATCCCTGTCTAACAGAGCGGCGAATTTGCAAGGTGTTCGACAATCTTTCGTTGACAAGCACTTACGATGTTGATCCACGTAGGAGATGGAGTACCACGTCGACAAAAGCGCCCGGGTAATGCATATTCTGAAGAACAGCAGTTAAGTACATATGACTGACGCGATAAAATGCTTGACTGAAGTCAATCGCCGCCAGAGCTCCCGGTACACAACGCAACTTGGTGAGGGCAATCAGGTCCCTTGTAACACCCCACCCGTCACTTAGCTAGTTTTGGCGTGTGTTCACCCCAACTAATTGACTAATAGATCAACAGAGAGCGAAAAACTGCCGCAATATCGGATAACGCAAAGAAAGTAATATGGACCTGTGACTCCTGATTGAACTGCGGTGGCAGTGTTGACATTAATTGATTCAGACTTGATCACTTTTAACTAAAAGGGGGTGCACATTGATGTTATACTCAGCTATTGAACACCAGATGCAAATGTTGAACATAAAATTAATTAAGAAAAAGACTTGGGATATCAACTACTTGATTGAAAACAGATACAGTCGATTAGCACAGGTTTATTTTAACTCACGACCTTCAATCATCACATTACATGACTCTCCTAACAGGCAGTGGTAATAAATTGCGTTTGCGTGGAGTAAAGGGCGATAAATCAAAAGTAATTCCTATCGACTGACCCAGGCGTAATGCGACGTGCGAGAAGAATTCTACAATACACGGCCCATGAAATCCTCGTCGAAACTTTGCTGACATGATCCTACA
The DNA here is from genome assembly GCF_023864275.1 of Schistocerca cancellata. NCBI lineage: Eukaryota > Metazoa > Arthropoda > Insecta > Orthoptera > Acrididae > Schistocerca > Schistocerca cancellata. Next base: position 279,568,702 of record NC_064628.1, read on the forward strand.
AATTAATCAGTGGCCGGAGCGGGCGCAATATCACCGAATTCAGCGTGGCGGAGCGGCGTCGTTGTGCGTACGTCGGCCGACCTCATGGTGCTGCAAGGCTGCGCTCGTCTGTTCACTCCTAGCTATCTTGCTCAGTACATAGCTGAACCAAAACTTCCTATCTCCAAGCTCAATCGTTCCCTTTGCTAAGTCCTAAACTGCAGAGATGCTCACTCTTTCTCAGGCAAACTGAGTCAAGAACGCCACGTCCGCACTCTAGGCAAGCTGGGAACAGAAGACCTCTACGGGGACTTCTCCCAGTCCACTCTTCGCCTCAGTTTTCCCTCCAGCAAAATCACTTACGCCAATTGCAGCGCAAGTCGCGTTAATTATGCGTCGCTTCCCAGCGCCGACCAATGCCTGCTCTGGGAAGTAAACAAATTCCCACAAAATTTCCCTTCATCTCAACTTCTGTTATTTAGCTCCTCCCAGGCCACCCATCAAGGTTAGCGTCTGCACAAACACCAATTTTTCCGGAATTCTGACTCCCAGGAGAGTACTTCAAATTCCTCGGTCCTACGTTCCCATCGGAGGCCAGCGTATTTCATTTTGTCGCTCTTCACCTGATTTACTTCAGACTATGTGGAGTGTGAATTCAGCGTGAAGTTGCTATAGTCACGAAAACGCATATTTTGACCTCTGTTGACCGCTACACTATAGCTTTGTGCGGCTTTCTCGCATGTTTCCCTGAAAACGGGACGACGGACATTTATCAACAGGTGTACAAGTTCTCCGTCTGCTTCCTGTTACACCAGCATGGGGTTGGGGTCAACCACCCATGCTGTCACTCATCTTAAGGCGGCTGGAGGCTGCACTGCGTTACCCCTTTCTCAGAGCTTGAGCCACCCTAAGCTGCCTAATGTCGCTTCCCTTCGCCGTTCCCCAGCCGGCCACGGTCAACTCTAAATACTTCCCTGGGGTAAACTAGCGTCCAGTAAATCGACTCGTTTCCATAAAGTTTTCATGTCATGTGAATTACTTTAAAACCATCACCTGACATTAATTATTCCAATACGTCCATACTATACCCTCTACAAGATGCATTGTGTCTTGTCAGTCATTTTGTTCAGCCCTACTGTTCGCTCAACGTGAATTAGGTGATCTTTAATGACTTCATGTAAGGGGCATAGTTCTTGCCATCTTACACCCTGTAGAGGCACAGGGTGAAGCAGATATTATACGTCCCACCGGTCGATGTCTGATCCACTGACGGGACATGGGGTGTTGTAAGCCTAATTCAAGCTGCCAGTAGACGAGTAGATGTGTGAAGATTTTCATATCACAGTTCGACAAAGTTAATGGCCTGTAATCTGTAATACGTAAACCTCCACGATATTTACCTATTAGAATTATGATACCTTCCACAAATGCAACCAGAAGTTGTACCTCTCGTGTCATGCACTCTTGACATATAGTAGGCCAATAGGGAACCAATAGTCTCTGGAACGTCCTATAAAACTCCTGGGGTAACCCATCCAGACCTGGTGACTTACTGGGTGACCCTTTTCCGGTTCTAGGCATTCCTGTTGCAGTTCCGTGGTAAGCGTTCTGTGCATTAAACCAGCAACAGCAGTAATGATCACTGGGTCAGATCTCTTCTCCGCAAACAGTTGAGAATAATGGGTAAAGTACGCATTGCTTATGTCTCTTTGAGTGACGTGACGAACGCCATCTTCTGTCGTCATCTCATGGATCAATGTCCTGTGCCTGCGCTTTTTTTCATGGTTATATGGTACATGGAGGGCCGTTCGTTGGTGATTCCGACCGTTTGTCGTGTACTAATGACGGTCCCTTCCAGGTGTTGACGCTTCAACGTCAAAATTTTCGCTTTTGGTCGGTTGACAGTCATCTGGCGTTCCGGTGATGGAGGCATAACGGAACACTCACTGAGGATGGCGTAGTAGAACTCTACCTCCATGCTGAAGCTTCCCTACTAAAAGTGTTCAAGGGGTTTCGCATGCTCGGCTTGTCACAGTCCAGCCACCACTGTACAGCAGATGTATACGCTCCTCGTCGTCGTTGGTACAGTTACCATGTATCTACCACTGCCGCTTGACATTCTAGTGAAGCCAGGTGAGCAGTGTTTCCACGGGCTGCAGCTTCGCCACACTTGTTGGAGTCGAAGCGTGATGGTACAGATGTAAGCAGTGTGGTCAGTAAATGACGTTGGCCACAGCTCCGCTGCCGTGATCGCATCTCTGAGAGAGTAGGATGTGTATATCCTATCAATTATGCTAGACGAATGTTCCGTAAAGTGTGTGAAACCCATTTTATCAGCATAGATGATGTTCCAAGTGTCTACAAAAGCGAGCTCACGAATCAAAGCTCCGAGTGCTGGGCACGGTGAGTGCTGAGGAATTTGGTCCTTGAGAGATTGTGTACGATTAAAATCGCTCCCGATCACCATATCATCTAGCCTACCTTGGGATAACTGTGTTAATTCCTTAGTAAAGAAAGGTGAACGTTCACGCCTCTTGCTGGTACCGGACGGTGCGTAAACGTTGATGAGGTGTATCCCTTGGCCCGTAAGCGCCATGCCCCTGGCATTCCGTAGGTAACGACTATCAGTGGCCATTAACCCTTCTTTGAGAAGTATTCCTACAGCACTGCCCGTATCCGACGCGTGTGATATGCATGTCGTGTATCTGGTGCTGTCCTGGAAACCAGAACGTATACCTATTGCTATAAGGCCACGTCAATATCTGACGCATATAGTATGTCGCGTAATGACAGGTTCTCGCGCGACCGGATGGTATTGATGTTAGTTGTCGCGAATCGATACGACTGTCGTTCGCTCTCGAAGGCAGCACCAATCATCGGTGTGCGCAGAGGCGACAGATTTGGTCATCCCCACACCACCCTGACATTTGCATTATCATGCTGTCCGCAGGAGATGGGGAGGATTATGTACCTCCCCTTCTTCTGTATGTGACGTGCCCGCCACAGAGTCGTCTTCCACCTCGTCCGCCCACGTGTTACTGGTGAGAGGCTGTCGGAGTGGTTCATCGGCTACCAAACAGGCCTTTGTTGTGACTTCTCGCGGCTGAGGTGATGTTCCATCGTGAGACGCCCGGTAAACCCGCTGAGCAGAAAAGGTAATTAGGATTGTGGAAAGGGCCAAGGGTTGAGGTCAGTTTCTGCTTCTAATTGACATTTATTGTAATTTAATAACCTTTACAACCAAACGCTACGTAGCCGAATCTTTACCGAATGCAACTCTTTCACGGCTGACGGCCTCCAACAATAAATTTTAACAAGATTAAAATCCAAGTAATACAGCAATAAAATAATTCAAAAAACAACAAACGCAAAGTGCAATAAAAATGGCTGAAGGCCACAATTAAATTACAAAATTTTAGAATATATTAGCATAGACCTTTAAAGGCAGAAGGCCAACAAGAAATCTTAAAAAAGCAAAAGCTCAATTAAGATAGCAATAAAATAATTTAAAGAAGCAACATATCCAAGGAGCAATACCAATCCCTAATTGGATGTCTCATTCAACAATGAATTATAACTAGCGCTACTGCAGTGCCGCTAAATAAGAAATTTTGCTTTCATTGCTTCTCATACCCTTTTTTAATATCCTTACATCTCATTTCATTCTAAATCACTAATCAAATCTTTCTCTTCTGTTTCACAATATTCAAAGACACATCATTTTAGGTAAACACAGGTGCACTGAAGTTTATGTTTACTTTGCCACGAGTCCTCTGCTCGGCTTCTGTCTCACTACTGTCTGTAACGACAGAACTCCCTCGCTCCTCGCTGCCCAGCAACGATTAGTAAACAAACACGTTTTCCAGAGAGGCAGCTAATCTGACCAAAGACTGCGTGCGAATAATAAGTGATTAAAAATTGTCGCTTAGCGTTTGTGGCATCTAAAGTATGTACAAAGTCCAGAAATGCAAATAATAAATTTCCAACAGACCTGTTTGGCTATCCCACGGCCTCTCTGGCCAAACTTTCTTAGGATGATACTTGCATATGGTAAAGATTGTACTGAAAAATTAGTCTATACAATATTACACAAAAGTAGTAGTAAGCTAGGATGTAGTACATAATATCAAAGAGAAACTTAAAAATATTACAGAATACACAATACATACACGTGACTTGCATATATGCAGTGTTAAGAAGTCATGGAAAACTTTGTTGTTTACGTAGTGAGCTCAATTGCACATAAATTAATTTGTCAAAAGCTTTGTACATTTCATGCTTATGTGCACTTCAAGTAAAGTTACAAACGTTGCTTACGTTGTGCTCAGGAGCACTCAGAATGTGTTACATTTCGTTTGATAGAAGTATGCACAAGTTCAAGAAAATTGCTCATGACATTAGAGTGCACTAGTTATGAAGTAATCAGTTGTGGGAAAAATGACACTAATGGTGTTGTTATTTTTGTTCTTATTCTGAACAAAATCTCGTGATACGACTATGATTACATTGTCTTTTTGTCGTAGCAAATATGAATCGAAGCAACGTCTTTCCGTGGTTGTTGTACACGAAGCTGTTGACATGAATGTGCACAGTACACTAGCTAGCACATGTTAAACTGAAAGCGTTCTACCACGATTGTTTGTGAGGCGCCTAAGAGCAGACTCAGTGGATGTAGTACTTGCCGGTAATGAATCCAGTGTCGACTCAGAGCTATCCCACTCACAAAAGGTACTGCCATGTCATTTTCACCAAATTTCTGCGAGTCATCTAAATTCATGATAATCGATGTGTCATGTCGTGGTAAAAGAAAAGTTCATCATACGTCGAACTTTCTAGCATTGTAGAAAGTAACTGTACTTTGAGTCCGTGAATGTGCTGTTTTTGCGAAGTACATATATTCTGTTACAAGCAAAGTTGAGTCATTAAGAATTGAATTAACGGTGTCCTGAAAAATCTGAATATATCTGTCCCATTCAGTGTGTTGTTTGTGGCAATAAAGTCTACATAGCTTTCCTATCTGTTTCATAATTCTTTCACAACGGTTGGAGGAAGCGTGGTACCTGTAAATAAAAATGGGTTAACCTTTCTATTGTGCAATGTACGTGTCCAAGGTGCGGGATGAAATTATGGCCCATTTTCAGATATAACCTTTTCGACAAGTCCTGCGTGTGGTAAAAAATTCTTAGTGAATGCAACTGAAACAGTTTTACCTGTCGCTCTGCCAAGTGGCGTAAGGGAAACAAATTTCGATGGTTGATCAACTGCAACCAGTATGTAGAAAAACCGTGTTTGCCCTTTGGGATAAGCCTGTAGCGGTCAACCGTCGCTAAATGACGTAATTTAATGGGAATAAATGGGAAAAGTGGAGCCAAATGTGATGCAATGGAAGATTTTGCTTCCTGGCAGACTTTGCATTTCGCCAGAACGCTCTTAATTCTTTTCTCCATGTTCATGAAATAGAAAGTTTGACGGAATATGAGGAAACACTTTCTTGTTCCGTAATGAGCATAGCTCAGATGTATATAAGCACTCCGTCTTCAGGCCACGAGTGGCCTACCGGGACCATCCTCAGCGGAGGATGGGGATAGGAGGGGCGTGGGGTCAGCACACCGCTCTCCCGGTCGTTACGGTGGTATTCTTGACCGAAGCCGCTACTGTTCGGTCGAGTAGCTCCTCAATTGGTATCACGTGGCTGAGTGCACCCCGAACAATGGCAACAGCGCATGGCGGCCTGGATGGTCACCCATCCAAGTGCCGACCACGCCCGACAGCGCTTAACTTCGGTATATCCACTGCGGCAAGGCCGTACTCAGATGTATATACCATAACAATTTGTTGAAAAGATCATCAGAAATACAGAGAGGCCAAGGGGTTACTGTAGGGTTTTAAGCGGCATAAAAGGATGTGATTTCGTACCAAGCAATGATGACTGATAGTATAATGTTGTTTGTAATGCAGTAATTGTTTGATATCCTTCCACACTGGATCCTTATCCTGTTGTTTGACAATATCTTTTACCGCAGCAGACGCAAAGTTTTCAAACGCAACTTGCTGGATGTAAGCAAGACTGAAGTCTGAATAACAAAATTGCGTGGGAGCAGTCGTTTGAGAACCAATAAAAGATCCTGCTAAAGCATCAGCGACTACATTTTGTGTACCTGTAATATGAGTGACTGTGAAAATGAATCACTGTAGATAAAGTTTCCCTCGACCTAGACAATCATGTGAAAATTTAGCAGACATGAAGAACTGAATTGCACGGTGATCTGTATATACTTAGTATGTTTGCCATACAAGAAATAACTAGAGTTTGTAAAAGCCCAGATGACTGATAATGTTTCGAGTTCTGTAATGGAATAATTTCTTTCTGCTGGGGAAAGTACACGACTGGCAAAGTCAATACTTTGAAAGGAGTGTAGGAGTGTGGGATGTGTGTCTGCCGAATTTGAGTCTGTGTTGAGCTGAGGAACGTCTTGTATTTGTGCTGTTAGAGATGGCAATTGTGTCGTAGTGTCATTGTCGACTTCATTAATTTCCGATTCCAAATGACTGATCTGTTCAGAATACTTGAATGTTTTGCGTAGTAGTCTTGCGTCTGTAGCACTGGGAACTACTTTATTTATTTTCATAAGAAGCAGATCTTTCTCTTTGTGCAGTGTTTCTTTAATATTTTTTAACTGGTGGTCTACTTCGGCAACTCACCGCGAAAATACAGTTTCGACTGTGTCTGATTTACTGCAAGCGCTTTTAAATGGCAAGAAATTTTATTTCGTGCCATTGCGATTTGTTAGCTTATTCTCAAGTATTTCACTGTTCTTTCGTAATTTTTTGTCAATATAACTTGACAGAATTTTGTTACTTTCTTTCTGTTTATTTTCAAGATGTTTCACTAACATTTTATTACTTTTTTGCTGATGGGTTACGAAAACGTTGTCATTTTCCTGTTGTTTTTTGTCAAGATGTGTCTCCAGAATTTTATTGTATTCTGCGAGTAAAATCTGAAGAATAGTCCAAAGATAACTGGTGTTTGAAGAATTGACGTTCATCAATGTGTGATGAGCAGATTGTTTATCAGTATACTCATAGTCTACGACTGTTGTGACCTGACTTTGCAATGTCTGTGTTGTGGTGGATTCCGCATGTCTAGAATCAAAAGCTTGTAAAGCGAAGTAGGTGCATCATTCACGAAAGATGTATTTAGACTTCCAGACACATTGCTATTCGTATTCGGTGGGGTTTCCATAGTTGTTGGAACGTGACTGTCTGTGGTGGAAGAATCTTATCTCCTGCACTGTAGAGTTTGATTTTCTATAAAAGGGTGCAATAACTCGTCACAAATCGCTGTGTTATATTTTGTTGAACTCGACGTAGATCTTAGTTGATGAATACTGATGGGAAACTACTGTTTGCCGTCTTACTCGGCAGCCCAATAAAGAACAATATTCACAAGAAAATGAACTGTCAAAATTAAATAAGTTGACCTGTATGGGCAGGAAGACAAAAAGGATTAATTTATAACCGCAGCACAAAAACTGTGACCAAAAGGTTACAGAGATCAGTGCACATATCTGACAACAAAATTCACAAAATATTCCCCGGCGAACAGAGCTGTCGCCAGGTGAAAGTTTCCTTTAAAAAATTGTAACTCCTACAGGCTTGGTTAGTTGCAACTTAGCTGTTATTTAGCTCTGGGTGGCTTTGTGCATTTCCGACAGCGAGAGAAACCAAATACACTGAAGAGCCAAAAGAAACTGATACACCGGTCTATTATCGTGTAGGGCCCCCGCGAGCACGCATAGGTGCCTCAACACGACGTGGCATGGACTCCACTAATGCCTGAAGTAGTGCTGGAGGCATATGGCACCATGGATCCAGCGGGACTGTCCATAAATCCGTAAGAGTACGAGGGAGTGGAGATCTCTTCTGAACAGCTGGTTGCAAGGCATCTCAGAAATGCTCAATAAGGTTCAAATGCGGGGTGTTTGGTGGACGGCGGAAGTGTTTAAACTCACAAGGGAACCTCCCCATCGCACCCCCCTCAGATTTAGTTATAAGTTGGCACAGTGAATAAGCCATGAAAAACTGAACACAAATCAATCGAGAAAACAGGAAGGAGTTGTGTGGAACTATGAAAAAAATAAGCAAAAGATACAAACTGAGTAGACCATGGTAAGATAGGCAACATCAAGGTGCGTGTGAGCTCAGGAGCGCCGTGGTCCCGTGGTTAGCGTGAGCAGCTGCTGAATGAGGGGTCCTTGGTTCAAGTCTTTCCTCGAGTGAAAAGTTTACTTTTCTTATTTTTGCTAAGTTATGATCTGTCCGTTCGTTCATTGACGTCTCTGTTCACTGTAATAAGTTTAGTGTCTGTGTTTTGCGACCGCACCGCAAAACCGTGCGGTTAGTAGACGAAAGGAGTGCCTCTCCAATGGGAACCGAAAACATTTGATCGCAAGGTCATAGGTCAACCGATTCCTCCACAGATAAACACGTCTGATATATTCTATACGACACTGGTGACGGCATGTGCGTCACATGACAGGAATATGTTGCCGACCCACCTAACTTGTACACTTGGCGAATGGGTAAAAAGATTCTTCTACTTTGCCCGTTTTAGGTTTACTTGTGGATGTGATAATCACTCCCAAAAAGTGATGAAAACATAAGAGTTTATCAGATGATAACTGTCTGAAAATAAAAAATTAAACTTTTCACTCGAGGGAAGACTTGAACCAAGGACCTCTCGTTCCGTAGCTGCTCACGCTAACCACGGGACCACGGTGCTCCTGAGCTCACAGGATCCTTGATGTTGCTTATCTTGCCATGGACTACTCAGTTTGTATCTTTTGCTTATTTTTTCATAGTTCTATACAACTTCTTCCTATTTTCTCGATTGATCTGTGTTCAGTTTTTCAAGGCCTATCCTCTGTGCCAACTTCTAACTAAATCTGAGGGGGGTGCGATGGGGAGGTTCCCTTGCCAGAAGAGTGGTCCTGTAGCTACTCCGTAGCAATTCTGGACGTGTGGGGTGTCGCATTGGCATTGTCCTGCTGGAATTGCCCAAGTGCGTCAGAATACACAATGGACATGAATGGATGCAGGTAATCAGACAGGATGCTTGCGTAAGTGTCACCTGCCGCAGTCGTATCCCGACGTATCAGGGGTTCCATATCACTCCAACTGCACACACCCCACACCATTACAGAGCCTCTATCAGGGGTTCCATATCACTCCAACTGCACACACCCCACACCATTACAGAGCCTCTACCAGCTTGAACACTACCCTGCTGACATGCAGGATCCATGGATTCATGAGGTTGTCTCCATACCAGTACACATCCATCCGATGGATACAATTTGAAAAGTCTGCGTTGAAGGGCCCAGGAGAGGCGTAAAGCTTTGTGTCATGCAATCATCAAGAGTACACAAGTGGGCCTCCGGCTCCGAAAGCCTATATCGATTATATTTCCTTGAATGGTTTGCATGCTGACACTTGTTGATGGCCCAGTGTTGAAATCTGCAGCAATTTGCAGAACTGTTGCACTTCTGTCACGTTGAACGATTCTCTTCAGTCGTCATTCGACCTGGTCTTGCAGGATCATTTTCCGGCCTCAGCGATCTCGGAGATCTAATGTTTTACCGGAATCCTGATGTTCACAGTATGCTTGTGAAATGGTCGCACCCCACTTCATCGCTAACTCGCAGATGCTGTATCGCATCGCTTGTCCGCCGACTATAACAGCATGTACAAACTCACTTAAATCTTGATAACCTGTCACTGGAGCATCAGTAACCGATCTAACAACTGCGCCAGACACTAGTTGTCTTAGATAGGCGTTTCCGACCGCAGCGCTGTATTCTGCCTGTTTACATATCTCTGTATTTGAATACGCATGCGTATTCCAGTTTCTTTGACGCTTTAGTGTGTATCTGCCTGCGAGAAAACAACATGAAGTTGACTCCATTTTATAACATTTCTAAAAAAACCGCTTAAATCCTGAACTTTACTATTAGTCTCTTTAACTAAACAAAACAGCCCCTGTGCTTTAATGATCTGTCTAATCATGCTGTTCGTGAAATGGGCCCTGTGCGTTGATAATTTTCGTAGCAAACTCATTGTGAAATGAATACACTTTTTGTTTTACCTCGTAATGTAATTGTTTGGAAACTTGATGCTTACTGCTCTGTGCGCGCCAGCTGCCAAATTCTAACTACAATTGCTGAGAGCTTGGTGCAGTGGTTCAGACAGCAACCAAACTATTTTATACCCATCACTGAGTGAGATCAAACACTTTAAATAAAATTGGTTTGGATCGAGGTTGTGGACAATGCTTTTAGGTGAAATATTACTTTAAAAAATAGTTTTTAAAGTGCCTGACGTATTAGTACCTGTACGACAGTTGAATCCATGCTACGTCGTGTAGCGGCACCTCTGCGTCCACCGGGAGCCCTACACGATAATAGGTAGGTGTACCAGTTTCTTTGGCTCTTCAATGTATTCGGTTTCTCTCGCTGTTGGAAATGCACAAAGCCACCCAGACCTAAATAACAGCAAAGTTTCAACCAACCAAGCCTGTAGGAGCTTTTAAAGAAAACTTTCACCTGGCCACAGCTCTGTTCGCCCGGGAACCTTTTGTGGATTTTGTCGTCAGATATGAGCACCGCTCTCTGTAACCTTTTGGTCGCAGTTAGTTGTTGTGCTGCGTTTATAAATTAATCCTTTTTGTGTTCCTTCCCAGGCAGGTCAACATACTTAATTTAGACAATTGTTACAACAATCATTTACATTGACGAAGGGCAACATCGACTCCAAAACCCTTACTCTCACAAATGTTAGACAAATCATTGATAAACATGAAAAATACGTTACAGTGAAAATTACGCAATCTCTAATAAAGAATCTAAAGTTCCCTGATTGGATGTCTCTTTCAACAATAAATTCTAACAACGCGCTACTGCAGTTCCGCTATATAAAAAATATTGCTTTCATTCCTTTTCATATCATTTTTTTTAATATCTTTACATCTCATTTCATTCTAAATCACTAATAAAATCTTTCTTTTCTGTTTCACAATATTCAAAGATAAATCATTTTAACTAAACACAGATGCACTTTAGTTTACGTCCACATTGCCACGAGTCCTCTGCTCGGCGTCTGTCTCACTACTGTCTATAACGACAGAACTCCCTCGCTCCTCGCTGCCCAGCAGCGATGACTAAGCAAACACATCTTCCAGAGACGCAGCTAGCCTGACCAAAGACTGCGCTCGAATAATAAGCGATTCAAAATTGTTGCTTAGCGTTTGACGGCCGGTGTGGCCGAGCGGTTCTAGTCGCGACCGCTACGGTCGCAGGTTCGAATCCTGCCTCGGGCATGGATGTGTGTGATGTCCTTAGATTAGTTGGGTTTAATAGATCTAATTTCTAGGTGACTGATGACCTCAGATGTTAAATCCCATAGTGCTCAGAGCCATTTGAACCATTTTTTTGTTTGGCATTTGAAACATCCAAAATAGGTACAAACTCCAGAACTGCAAGTAACAAACGCTCAATAGACCTGTTTCAGGTCATGTTCTGTCAAACACAGTCAAAGCCAGCAGGAGTGTCCTCGGTTCCTATTGCTGTTGCTATTACCCTGGCAACCAGATCCTCTTCCGATTCAATAATGCCGTTGTAAACAAAGTTTCACATCTGTAATTACAAAAAAGAGAAAAAAAGGCCATAGGGTTAAAATCAGGGGATCGAGTAGGGCGCAGTACAAGACCACACAACTGCCAATGCATTTTTCTGGAAAATGGTGGGTCGAGAATCGACGCACAGGAAGACTGAAATATGTCTTCGCCCGTCACGCTACAAACACATGCGCTGTATTGTAGCGAATGGTACGCCATCCAGGATTTCTGGCATTGCTCTGGCGAGGAAATTGTGATAACTCTTGTCGTTTCAGTGCCTAGGTGGGAGATATAGCCAATCAAATAGTCACCAGCAACATCTGCTTACACATTCACGTAGACCTGCATTTGATGTGTGCCAGCAAATGTGGTATGGAGATTAACCTCTCTCAAAGCATGCAAATTGTGGATGCTGAAGACCCTCATCATGCCCGAAGGTTGCTTCATTTGTAAACGGCACAGAGGTAGGAAGTTAGGATGCTTCTGACACTGTTCCAGGAACTCACTGCGAAAAATGTGCTCTGAGTAGATAACCATCTGGTTCCAGGTTGTCCAGACGCTGTAAATGAAATGGATTAAGAACTGCTCATGAGGGGCGTTTCTCACATTCGTTTGATTCGTTCCCATGCTATGCGCAATTACACGAGTGCCGAGAGCGATTACGCTGTCTACCAGATTAAAAAATGCTCACAGGTAATTATGACATTAGAGAGAAATGTTTGTTTTGGTGTCCCGTGGAAACTCCCAGAGTTTGTCACTTTAAATAATTTCTACCTCGTATACTCGTCTCGGAGTCATGTTACGTTGCAATACACTGCAAGAACACTCTCAAATGTAAACTTTTTGATCGCCCATTACGTCATATGCTAATTTTCGCAGTGTAACTTTCCGCAACAATAGTAGTTATCGTTCTATTCCTGACAATCAATGTTGCTTCAATGTAACAGTAGATGCGAAAGCTGTAACCACTAACCATACAGTAAAATACAATGCCCTTCGTGTACTGTCACTCTGGAGAACCGTTGTTTCATTATCTTGAGCGATTTACGAACTATTCGAGTACGTCGATCGAGTTAACAATATAAAGTGCTCAAAAGAATTAGGGAATATGACATTTGGCGCCTGCCATACTCCACTGAGCAATAATTGAGTAATGGGTATATTACCAAATTACAGCTTTATCTTTCACAGATTAAGTACACAATAAAACATAACTACTCCCTCAATCTTTTACGTAAAAAGAACAGAAATGTCCGACGGGTGCGTAAACAAAGGGAAACAGTCATCCACACCGTCACCCTGGGTGCTTTTCGTTGGACTCCGAGAGCGTCAGTAACGTTTATACCCTTCGTGGGCGTTTATCAATGCCTTATATGATCCCTATAAGTTTACACATATCACCTTGTGGTATCCCTTCCCTTTATTTAATGGGAGTTCTTCGAGATGCTGTGGTGGAACAGGACGACTACGAGCCGCACGGAGTAGCCGATTGATTTTAGGCGGCATGTCACGGATAGCGCGGCCCCTCCCGCCGGAGGTTCGAGTCCTCCCTCGGGCATGAGTGTGTGTGTTGTTCTTAGCATAAGTTAGTTTAAGTAGTGTGTAAGTTTAGGGACCGATGACCTCAGCAGTTTGGTCCCTTAGGAATTCACACACGTTTGAACATTTGAACATTTTGACGACCACGAACACGTCTGTCAAGTACTTCCCACATACGTACGACGGGTTTTCTGTCGGGTCTCACTGCCGGTCATTCCATTACTTCAATATCTAGGCTCCGCGAGACACCCCCGCTGACGCCCGCCACATAGGCCTTGGCATTAGAAGCAGTTTAGGACCACCAGCGTAGGGAGCAGCCACGACGTGGTAAAACAGGGTCTGTTCGATATACTGCTTGGCGATAGTGCGACCATGGACAACGACAGGATCAATATGGCTGCCAACACTAAACGCTCCCAAGAAAATGATTATGTGATAGCGGAACAAACACTGGTAGCAGTTACTTCTGTAAAATATCTGGGAGTATGCGTGCGGAACGATTTGAAGTGGAATGATCATATAAAATTAATTGTTGGTAAGGTGCGTGCCAGGTTGAGATTCATTGGGAATATCCTTAGAAAATGTAGTACGAGTACATCAACAAAGGAGGTGGCTTAAAACACTCGTTCGACCTATACTTGAGTATTGCTCATCAGTGTGGGATCCGTACCAGGTCGGGTTGACAGAGGAGATAGAGAAGATCCAAAGAAGAGCGGCGCATTTCGTCACAGGGTTATTTGGTAAGCGTGATAGCGTTACGGAGATGTTTAGCAAACTCAAGTGGCAGACTCTGCAAGAGAGGCGCTCTGCATCGCGGTGTAGCTTGCTGTCCAGGTTTCGAGACGGTGCGTTTCTGGATGAGGTATCAATATATTGCTTCCCCCTACTTATACCTTCCGAGGAAATCACTAATGTAAAATTAGAGAGATTCGAGCGCGCACGGCGGCTTTCCGGCAGTCTTTCTTCCCGCGAATCATACGCTACTGGAACAGGAAAGGGAGGTAATGACAAAAAATGGTTCAAATGGCTCTGAGCACTATGGGACTTAACTTCTGAGGTCATCAGTCCCCTATAACTTAGAACTACTTAAACCTAACTAACCTAATGACATCACATACATCCATGCCCGAGGCAGGATTCGAACCTGCGACCGTAGCGGTCGCGCGGCTCCGGACTGTAGCGCCTAGAAGGAGGTAATGACAGTGGCACGTAAAGTTAATTTGGTTAAATATTTACGGCTGTTTAGAAAGCACAGAGACGTTAGGCACTGGCCTACCTTTCGTTCTATTCCTCTGATATATATTTAATTTGTTATGTATCTAATAATGTGTGTTAGAGCGTGTTTATGGTCCAGCGGTAGGAGTAGTTATTTAATTTCAAGTATTTACCAGGTGTACCGGTATGAAATGAGCTTTTTTTGTGAAAATGAAACACTAATTTTGAATTGAGAAGTAAAAACATTTTATTCAAAGTACTGACCATTGCTTTTTATACATTTTGACTACCTTTCTGGCTATCTGTTGACACCACGCCAATATAAATGTTCATCTTTTGAAGCAAACCCATCAGACAGCCAATTTTCGACTTCTTCGTAGGAATCGAAGTGTTCCCTCAGCCAATGCGTGTCCCATTGATGAAAACAAATGGTGGTCGGAAGGGGCCAAGTCTGTTGAATACGGCGGGTGGAGTAGCAGCTCCCAGCCAAGTGTTTTGATTGTGTCCTGAACCAGTTTTGCTTTGTGTGCAGGTGCATTGTCCTGTAAAAAACTTACTTTGCATGTCTTCTGGCCCATTCTGGCCTTTTTTCGATCAAAGCATAATTCAAATTGATCATTTGTTGTCTGTAGCGATTAGTATTCGCACTTTTACCGGGTTTGAGAAGCTCATGATACACCACTCCTTTCTGATCCCACCAAACACAGAGCATTGTCTTCTTGCCGAATCGATCTGGTTTTGCAGTCGATGTTGATGGTTGTCTCGGATTAACCCATGATTTTTCCTATTTAGGACTCTTAAAATAAATCCATTTTTCATCGCCAGTAACAATTCGATGCAAAATTGATTTTCTTTCATGTCTTTGAAGCAAAATTTGACAAATGGTTTTTCGGTTTTCCATCTGTCTTTCATTCAATTCGTGTGGCACCCATTTTCCACACTTCTGGATCTTTCCCATAGCTTTCAAACGGTCAGAAATTGTTTGTAGTGCAACATTTAGCATTGCTGCCATTTGCTTCTGACTCAAAGTATCATCTTCATCCAATACTGCTTGCAATGCGGCGTCTTCGAACGTTTCTGGTGGTCTTCCACATTCTTCATTTCTTACATCAAAATCAATATTTCTGAACCGTTGAAACCATCTTTTGCATGTGCCTCGACAAGCATTCGATGCGACTCTGCTTTCCGCAAATCATCACTTTCTGGTACAAAATTCGACATTGTTAACACGATGAAAACATATGATGTTCTTTGTTCCATGACATGATGTATACCAAATATCTTTGACAGATGTCATACAAAGCAAACAAACAAAATTAAGGTTCGTTCATAACAAATGTTCCCTATCGACACATTTGTATCTTAACGCTCATTTCAGCTCATTTCATACCGGTACACCTGGTAAATGTAAATCCAGTATTTCGTACGTGCTTTCATTATGTTTGTGACTGTGCGGCCGCGCGAGATTAGCCGAGCGGTCTTAGGCGCTGCAGTCATGGACTGTGTGGCTGGTCCCAGCGGAGGTTCGAGTCCTCCCTTGGGAATAGGTGTATGTGTGTTTGTCCTTAGGATAATTTAGGTTAAGTAGTGTGTAAGCTTAGGGACTGACGACCTTAGCAGTTAAGTCCCATAAGATTTCACACATTTTGTGACTGTGCGTTGGCATGAAGACATGGCGCAAGCGCTCTAGCCAAACACAGCGCTCATTACTGGTGAGACTGTATGGAAGTGGGGAAGGAGCGTCGTTTGCAGAAAGGACACGAGGTAGTTCGGAACAGGGGGCAGTTCTGGACGGTACGGCACAGGACACGAGAGTCGGCGGAAAGACTTGGACAGTGTTGCAGTTTGCGCGTGTTCGCGGAGGATAGAAATATTTCGGAGTGCCGACCTGTGCTCTTGCGTGATTTCTGTAGCGCGTCAACACGACGGAAAATACATCCATTTTGGATCAAAGATATCGGATTTGCAACCTGCACTGCATTAAGATGTCGCATTGCATGTGCTTGGTTAACTGCAACGTTCACAAATCGCAACTGCCAATTGCCTACCTAACTAGAAAACAACGGGGCACCGGTAGTCACTTCCTTCTGTGGAGCCACCTGGCTATACCACAGTCACCTACTATAACACAGTCAATAGATAGTGAATGATTTTAATTGTTGCCTGCATTGAAAGCGAAAATCTCAAGCCATGCAATAAGATCACTAGTAACCCCTCTATTTAACATATCGGACATTGATACACATGTTCCCCTAATTCTTTTCAATAGTGTATTAATACAACGTTTACCACAGAATATCTCCATACGTCATATTTATAAGCAATACTAGACACGAAAATTGTAGACACATTTCCACGTAGGTAGTCGCATTGACGATCACATTTTTCTGTGTAACATGTCCATTGCTGGCCTATTCGTCTTCGTCAGAGTCCACGACATACATCATCTTTTTTGGACTCCAGACAGACCAATTTTCCGAATATCGTGCAGAAAATCGGAGTCCTCAACGTGATTGGACGACTGAAAATACCTCAAAGATTTGACTAATCCCGCCTGCAAACCCTCAGAGTACTCACAATACCAGAATAGTTTGTAACTAGATCCAATAGCTGCTGAATTTAGTATATCTAACTAAAAGTAAATACATTGACTTTCTTGCAGTTAAAATGTGTGTCACTACGTAATCTGCAGTACAAAGACGCACGATTACATATCGGACAATACGTTGAAAGAAATTAACACAACATGTTTCCAGTGACATTGAATCCTATTATTCTTAACACTTGTATTGTTCTTTTGCTGCCTAGGGCGGATAATACGTAAAAGAAATGGTTGTGCTAGTACACAGTATCTCTAAATTCAAAGCCTAAGAAACTGTTGATTGATTGCATCCGTCGTTAACTGAGTAGATGAGGTTTTAGAATTGAAACTTCCTGACATATCAAATCTGTGTCAGGCCGGGACTCGCGACCCGAGTTCCGCTCCAGCACACAGATTCGGTCAGCCAGGAAATTTCACATCAGCGCACACTCCGGTGGAAAGTGAAAATTCATTCTGGAGGTTTTAGAACTGTATCAAGATAACTTCGTTGAAGTGCCAGCCTATAAATCCATATGATACAGTGTCGATCGCAGGTCACTCTAAGGATTTTAAAGTTGCTTACCACTTCTTTCACCTTTGCCAATGTTTTTCATGTATAGAATCCTGAACTGTGTCGTGCTTCTGAGCTAACTTCAAATTGTAGGTCCACCTATAAGTGGCTGGATAAGTCAGTTCTAGGTCAAACGAAGGCAATAGCATACTACCTTCAATAATACCGTGACCAGTAAAAGCTCTGTCGTCTTCAAACTAACCTTCGTGTTGATTTTACAGTACGTAAACGTACCCTTGAACATTATTACTGGAAGTCAACTTCATCCATTCAGTAGGGGTATCTATGGCGTAAGCATTCAGATGAGAAGATTAGAATTTTTGTCGCCAACATACATTGAATTCAACGTCACGTGACTCCGTACTTTGTCCGTAATCGTTAGTACAGGCAGATATCGGTCAAAAGCATCTCATTGGCACCCTAATAATTTGCGTTCGATACCTGGAATGAATCTGTGATAAAACTTTCTCAAGATAAATTTAAGAGCATTCAGCCCTATTTTTTGTGTCACAGCTCAGACTTCGCAATTTCTTTTGGATACGGATAAGAAGGACAGCCGCTAAAATTTGGTTTTGTACTGCACTTAATCGTTCTTCCGACTCTCTTTTGTAATGAATTATGTTGCAGCTTCTTTGTGAAAAGCCAAAATGAAAGTGTCCCGAAAAACAAGGATTTCTGATCTGCGGCACGCAAAAAGTTAGCGATTTCTCACACAAATATATATTTTCAGGAACGACATTTTTAGTTTTTTTTTTGTCTCTGGTGCCATGCGTTTAATCTTCACCTTTTGGGAAAGCAAAATATCAATCGTACTTACTCATTCTCAGCGTCAGGCACTAGTTCTATAATTTCCTAGTATGACTAAAATGAGTTCAGTAGTTGCAGATCTGTTTCATCTGAAAGCAATGACTCAGTCAGTCATACACAAATCTTATTTGTCGGTGAATGTTGTTAGAAATGGGTATACATTGAACAGATAGATTTGCAGCACACTAACGAATTTATCTAGAACTTGTGTCATACTCACACTAACGAATTTATCTAGAACTTGTGTCATAAATATTTGCCCATGCAGGCACACAAATTAGTCTTATCTTATTAGGTCTAAATTAAGCTGTGTCTCGATAGTTTTCAGCACATAACGCGTCTCTTAGTAGTGTCACAACACTCTCTGGTGCGAAAGTTATTACCATTTAATATCTGGAGTGACACTAGCGCTCCAAGCGGTGAGAAAGCAGACAGTCACAGGCGTCGTAATGATGATTGTTTTAAATTATTTCCTACTGAAGTAAGGAAATAATTGTTATACTTTCACATTCCTAGCGTTGTTAAATTACCAAGGGTGACGAATTCTCTTGAAATACACGTAAAAAAGGCCGAATCACACTGCTTCCGTGACATTAGCTACAACTTATTCATGAAACAATACTTTCGAATATGTGTATATTTGCAGATTATTCCACTGAAAGCAAGAGAATATAAACATAAATTTTATGCATCAGAAGCGTATATATCTGTTTATGTTTGCTGTTATCCTCATAGGTAATTTCCTTGACACATAAAAAAATTTTCATTGAGTCTAATGATCCGTCCAATGCTACACTTCGCTCAAATTTCTAACAGACGAATGTTTTTGTGAATGTAATTACTTTTGCTTCAAAAGCGAATATGTTGAAGATTCTTGTTGTTCGTGGCTCAGACGTTGCCACAATTCTGGAATTGGTTTCTACTACGTTGGGAAATAGTTTTATCGCTTTTGACGATTTATTATCATGTATGATATGTTTTTCCTTAAGCTAGGTTTGTAGTGACGGATTTGGTATGTTAAATAATGTAGGTGTTGCATTCTATATGGGTCTCCTATGTTCCAAATTCACTGATTTGACTAAACGTGTAGCAAACTAAACTCCGCTTGTTGGGTAGAGATACGATGTCTTTCTGCAAAACGTCAGGTCTTCTTGCGTTTACTGAAATTTTTTTGTTATTAAAGGAAAACGACATTATTCAGTAAATGTCTGTACGTTACAAGAGAATCGTAAATAAACTGCCCTGTAAAGTATCGTTTCGTACCTATCAGGTTGCTCCGGAAACTAAATGATGACAAAAGTGATTTCGTTTTTAGCTATTGTCGAGTTTTATGATACTACATACAGTCCCTATTGTAAAAACTGTGTTACAAATCAGTATAAACGTTAGTATTCGCACTTAGCCGATATCGTATTCACAAGTCTCGCTTGCTGGCCGCTTGGGGTGCTGCTATCGTTGTGGGTAACAAAACGCGCCGGAGTGTCGCGACTTTTTTGTTAGACTGTGGTAGTGTGGTTACTACAACTAGACGTTTGTAGTATTTACCTGCGAAATATATCTGTATCTCCTGTGAAGTATTTCATTTTGCATCAGTAACAGCAACAGCTATTGATCATTGCTGATATATAAATAAATCTGTAACAACAGGGCAAATAATAGTTACATTAAAGCATCGGTCTTAGCATAAAGTGTAAAAGAACAGCAGTATACTAAATTCATGAGATAATTACAATCTGATGTTGGCGACATGCTCATAATCCTACGCTCGCTTCGTAGACGTTTCTACTCTCTGACGTGTTCCTTAACGTGGCAAAGAACTTGCGATTGGCAGCGATAACGCTAATCATCTACAGCTGCCGTCTGTGGCGAACGATCAAACAAGATGTCACGCGAATTTTTGTAACATGTCCATTCCGCAGAAATGGCTAAGGCAATAACATTGACAATGTCACTCACTCAGTACCTTCAGCAGCAGAAGATGTCAGGATCCACCTCTGTTCCGTACCACCAAGTCTTTTAAAGAGGTAAGTCTGCACCAAAATTTTATAGCATTGACCGAATTTTCCGTTAGCAAACTGTCCAGTAAAGACAGAACATGACAGTAATATTAAATAGAAATGCTTTCCTAATGCAGAATTTTAGGAAAATGTTTCCTGATTAACATCAAAATTTTCAATAATGCCAGCTACGTTGTAATTACTTAATTCTGTAGCTTGAAGTCGAATGCGAGTAGTGCAAGTACGCTCACCCACAATCCTGTAAGTTTAGTGACAATATAATCAAAGGTAGCACACCAAACAAGGAAGTGAACGTCGATTCGGAACATTAGAGCGTAGGAGAGATACGTTTCACTTCATTCTTATGATTATTTGCTTCTAGTTTCTTACTTACCGACCATGTAAATATAGGAAAAGTCTGCCTGTTCTAAGTTTTACTTCTCGAACTAAATATAACTCGAAATTTCTGTGAAAACTATTAGCTGCACCGTGCTTCGAATCCACAGTATTGAGTAATTCTGTCATAAATGAACTGATTTAGAATATCCTTAATTTAGAGAATCACAAAAACATACTATAACCAATGGATGAGTGCTTATTAGTTACTAATTTATGGTTGCCTTACTTACTGTCTTCCAGAAGCGATGGTATTAGCTCTTGTCGCATTGAAAAGAGAATGATGACCTGTCAAATGTCAGGTTTTCCCTGACTCAATAATTTCACGAGAAAACTGCTTTTCCCCTAGACTTCATCAGTTAAAAGACACAAAGAATACGTGAACCAGGAACAAGTCTCTTTTTCTAAATGCTTGGCCTTAACTTCACATCAGCATATCATACTGCTAAAGAATATGAGGCTGTTGGGAATAGAAACTGAAATGCCAAGAAAATTAAGTGTACATACACAAAAATCTTGATGGTATATTTCATAGTTGTTTAGTATTTTTATTTGCAGTTAATATCTCTAAAATGTTCCCAATACCAGATCAAAAGCTAGGTTCGATTCCACCCGTCCGGTTTGACCCAAGACGTCCTATATGACGTCATGTGAGAGACCGTTATTAATGTCGTCTGTGCTTGTCTTAGTTTATCGTGTAATCTGTTACGTTTTTAAGTTCATCAAACATGATTTCTGAGGGTAAACTCAGATAGGAACTTCAGGGCAGAGGTTCAATTGCAGCGAGTGAAACGATTAATAGTTGCAAATATAATGTTGTTTCTTACAACTTTTTGGCAGTTTTTGTTATGTAGCAAGTTTTTTTAGGGTGAGTTTAATCATGAACAGAAGTGCATTTCTCATACGGTCATGAGCTGTAATGCAATTCTCAATTTTGTTTTTTTCCTATAATCTGCTTTTTCTTTCAACTGTGACGTCGTTGAGCCGTTTCGTATATGAAATCGACTGTTCTGCAACATGCCATGTTGTTGTTAGTGGTGGGTCACTCTTGTAGTAAATGTTATTTTTGGTTTTTGTTTTGTTTTGTTTTACTTTAGGGCGCCAAAAACAACTGGAATCATACGCGCCATAGTCAATACTATGGAACACGAAGACAGAGAGGAGTTACAAAACGATTATACGTCAGTCCCAAGTGACATAAGACAACTTAGAACAGGCATGTGGAGAAAGGGCTAAAAGAGACACCATACAGAAACGGAGGTACAAAACTAAAAATTAAATGGCCTTCCCCATATTGCTTTGGCGGATAAAAAGTAAAACGCTGTCGACAGTCCGCGCGTCGTTTGCTAAAACGGCCGATAACTCAGAAGGGCAAACCCAGGCGGGAACGTAAACGGTTCAAAAATTGGCATTCCGTCAGGAAGTGGCGGGCAGTTAAAACTTGGGCGCAATGTGTATAGAGTGGTGGGATAGCGCCACGTATCAAATGACGATGGCTAAAAAGGTTGTGCCCAAAACGCAGCATAATTAAAATGACCTCCTCCCGGCGGGAGGGTCGAGAGGAGGTCGTCCAAGAAGTTGGGAGAGGCTTAATAACATGGAGCTTATACCTGTGGTAATGTGGTTTGTAGTAATGATTTAATTAAGCGAGTTGAGTCTTTGGTATATATATGTTACTTTTTTTATTTCGTTTGGATTGCAATTTCAGTTTCGTAATACGTATTTTATTTCTCTTTTTTGTGAAGGAATTTGTTTTTCCCTCTTTTCTTTTTTTTACTATTAATTTTGATTTGGATTGCGATTACAGTTTTGTAATACGTATTTCCTTTCTCTTTCTTGCGAAGGATTTTTTTTTTATTTTTGACAACTAATTCGTTGTTTTCTGGGGGTTTTATAGCATCACTCCCTGTTTTCATTTGAACTACATACGTCAAGCGAAGAATGCGATTACAATTGTGTAATTTTTTCGGTTTATTTTACAAAAAATGTTTCAAATGGCTCTGAGCACTATTGGACTTAACATCTTAGGTCATCAGTCCCCTAGACTTAGAAGTACTTAAACCTAACTAACCTAAAGACATCACACACATCTGTGCCCGAGGCAGGATTCGAACCTGCGACCGAAGCAGCAGCGCGGTTCCGGACTGAAGCGCCTAGAACCGCTCGGCCACGGCGGCCGGCATTTATTTTACACGATTCGTTTATGCAATTTCTTGTTTACGTGGTTTTTCTTTTGTTGGGGATGAGATAAATAGGCTTAGCGTGCATTGGGATTATTCCAGTGTGTGTGTGTGTGTGTGTGTGTGTGTGTGCGCGCGCACGCGCGCCTGTGTGTGTGTTATTATTCTAGTTTTTCGTTGCTTTGTGCACTGTCGTCGTTTTAGTTATGTAGATCACGTGAAATATTCGATGCTAGTTATGTCTTTAGTGTATTATTTTAGGTTTATTGCGGAGGAATTTGTGTGATTTATTTTTCGATTAACCTGATATCATTGTCTTCGTTTGACTTACATAGGTATGGAGCATATTGCAATTCCAATTTTTCGTCCATATTTTGTAGTTACATTATGGATGAATTACTTTGTGTCATTATTTGAATAAGTTGTCTTTTTGTGTGGGTGTGTGAGGTATCGCTGTCTTCGTTTGAAGTATATAGATCAAGTAAAGATTTCGAATTCAAATGTGTGACTTTTGTATTCTCCATTCATCGACATTGTGTGCTCAATTTCTCGTTTTGTTTGAGGTATACAGATCCAGGATAAGCTGCAGTTCCATTTTCTGGCTTTCTGTGTGTGTGTGTGGTATGCCTGTTTTCGTTTCAGCTATATAGGTCAAGGGAAAAATACGATTGCAATTCCGAAATGTTTGTATTTTTTTGTTTGGTTTCTTCTAGACAAATTCGTGAATGTAATTTCTTCGTTTGAGCTATATAGGTCAAGCGAATTATTCGATTGCAGTTTTGTATTTTCTCCTTTAGATCCGTTTCTTCCAGAGGAATTCGCACGTCCTGTTATTCGATGTCTTGACTACTGTGAGCTATCTTATCTTTATTATTGTTGTTTTAAGTTTGTTCAAACCCAATTCCCTTGTTCCCGTGTCTCTGCTGTTAATTTCATTTTGTTTGCTGATTGAAATGCTTTGCGTGTTTTTTACGCTTGTTTATGAATATAATGGTCTGTTTTTTCGTCACCATTCTAAAGAATACAATCGGCCTGTTATTGAATGTCAGCTGTGGTTGTCTTAGTACCTAACAAAGTTAAATGATCATCTTCACGATGAATGTGACGTCACTAGTCAAGAGACGAGTGGAATCTGACATTACACTATTCCCCCAGCACCATATCGTTGGTTTTGGTTTATCTAAAGTCGTCAGATGAAGAGTCTGGTACCTCATTTACTCGAGATTTCACCGCCAACGTGCATTTACTTTCTAAATATAATAACTGATCTTCACGGTTTTAATTTTTATTATCCATTTCCTTAAAGGAAAGGTGTTACAATTCAGTTTAACTTTGAAAAATACTCTGCGGCTAGTTAATCCTTAAATTCAATACTTTAACTTTGTTATGTTCAAAGAACGTGTTCAGTTTCACAAGTTACAGTGCGGTCCATTGTGATAGGCAAAGTTTTACTGACATTTCAAAGTTGTCTGGCTCGCATTCCACTTCACAATGCTATTCATCATGCTACTGATTTATTTTTGGCCGTGTTAAATATCGTAACCGACCTATCCACGTATGTTTACTTTGGGATCTTTCTGTAAGTGGTTTTGGTTTATTTATAGAAACTGAAAGTCTTACATGCTTTAGTAGTTCCTGCGTGATTAAACACAGAAAAATGTTATGTAATGTATAAGTTAAACTATCGTTGGAATGTTTGATAACATATTCCGTATTCAGTAATGAAGTAACACGAGTATAGAGGTTTGCTTATTCTACGTTCTTATATTGTTGAGATGTTAGAACAATCCTCAATTACCTCAAAATTTCTAGTTTTTCCTGTTTTCAAACTTTTCTGAAGTATGTAAATTCTACACAAACAGGCAGCGAATGTTAGTTCTGGAACAAATTTGATTAAAACTACTGCACACTGCTTTCAATTAACAGATTGTTGTCAGTGGCATTCTCTGATTTCGACAGTTATTATAAAGCGCAGAGTAAATATTTTTCTTATTTATTGTGGGGAGAGTACCTTAAGATACTGCTATACCTTCTCATCAGAAGCATTGCAGTTTTTGTATGAGAAAAATTGCCACGAAACCAAACATAAATATAAGTACATATACATCAACACTCGTCTAGATGTAGTTATACATTAATCAATAGACATCCCGTTTAGAGGAAACGCATGCACACATTTATTAAGAAAAAATGTGGAGAGATTGAGAGAGAAAGAGAGCGAGCGAGCGAGAGAGAGAGAGAGGGGGGGGGGGAGAAGGAGAGGGAGATAGAAGAATAATTCGGATTCTGCACCAATGAAAATTTGCCATGTTTCCCCAACGCCCTACCAAAACGAGCCGTAGTTTCGCCAGGTATACTGCTCCCCACACTTGATGATGCTGTCCTTAGAGACGTCATTAGCACCATAAAGGAAAAGGCTCACTATACATGAGTATTAAAAACATTCGCAGAAGACCGCTGCATACAGCCAATAGCAATGAAAAGCCGTTTTCGATCCTAATACTCGTACAAGCTACAATACTGCAACCTACTATTGTTGGTCTCACAAAAGACTATATGTGATACGGTAACATTACCAAGTTGACATTACATTTTAAAGAGAAAAACGCACACTAGCAAAATATTAGCCCCAAAAATCGATCCCGTATGAAAATTTTGGCCATAATTCTGATAGTACGTAGTTATAATCTTCTGTTTTTATTTGGCTCTCTTCGCCCCATTGCAGCCCTTTAATGCTCGAGCACGAATTACTGTATAGCGGAGTGAGGGAGTTTGTGAAATACTATTTTGGCATTTGAAACATACTTTGTTCATTGTTTCAAAGTGCGCGGTTTCTAACGCGTGTCTGGTCCCGGACATTTCTTTGTGAACATATTTATGTCGCGAATCAGAAGTGCAGTGTAAATGAATAGAACGATGAATGTGTGGTTAAGGAAGAGGCCAGGCGTTATTTAATTATTAAATTTTCCAGTATGATTTGGATGATTAAATGTCGTAAATATAAATCTTTAACTGCATTTTCTCAGGTTTACCCATTTTGATTTTGACACATGTACAGTATATAGCTGCAGAGTGTTGATAGGAGAGTACTTTTAAAACAATATTGTACATATATGTGTGCGAGGTTGACAAAATACTCAAATCCCATACAATTCTTCGCCTAAAATAACAGCAGGTTCTCAAACAAAGTTTCTAAACACGTTGGACAGATGTGTCCAGCTTCCCCCTCTGCCTCCGTAGCCTTAAACATCGCAGGAATAAGAGAACTCTGGTTGTCTCTCCGCTGCAGAGTACCTCGTGTTCGAGCCTTAGGTGGCTGAAGTGGGACAGAGCGAGCGACAAACAAACGGTATTCGCGGACGTTTAAAAGCTTTACTTTCAGAAGATTATACTGCATACTGTCAGAATTATGGTCCAAATTTTCGCACGGGATCGATTACTGGGCTGATAACTTGCATGTCTGTTGTTTTCTCCTTAAAATATGAAGTCAGATTGGTGATGCCTCCTTGTGTGTGACACCTACTGTCGTCGTGGTGTTGAGGGATTCTGAATTGTAACACAGGGTAACAGTTTAGAAGGAACGAAAATATTGTTGAACAGCACATGAAGTGGAGAAGGAACGTCTTGGAACCGGGAATGTAACAGGAGCTGTGGTGGGAGACAGTGAAAATTCTCTTCTCCAAAGACAAGAAGACCGATCCGTAATCCTTACGTGGAAGGGGACGTAAATGTTGAAAATTTGGAAGACGAGGCTGTTTACATGTCATGTTTGCTATTCATTCTGTTTCTTAAGGAGAAAGATAGTGCCGTCAGTTCTTATTCTCCAGTAGCGGTAGCTTTCTCGCGTCCCACGCCCGGGTTCCCGGGTTCGATTCCCGGCGGGGTCATGGATTTTCTCTGCCTCGTGATGACTGGGTGTTGTGTGATGTCCTTAGGTTAGTTAGGTTTAAGTAGTTCTAAGTTCTAGGGGACTGATGAACATAAGAATCTTATTCTCCTTATGTCTGCCTACAGTAAACAAGTCTCCAGTAACTGCCGCGTTGAAATGAACAACCATCTCTCTCTGTGCCAGACTATTTATTTGATGCTACGGCAAACTACGAACGAAAACAATCAGAGAAGCCGATGCCAGATGCATACGCTTCACACGCCGAACATCTGCAGCGAAATATCAGTATACACCGCAGAGGGTATCTCGTACAAATGGAGTTTTCTTGCCCTGTTCTACTCAGGCACTGAGCGGGGGAAAATATGCCTCTGTACGCTCCCTAGCCTTTCTTATCTCACTCCCAAGATCGCTGCACAAAACGTAGATAGTGGCAACAGAATGTTTGCACCGTCTTTCTTTAATAAAAGTTCTTCAGACTTAACACAACTGTGTTCCGCGAAATCTACGTTGCCCTTCTTACCATTAGGCTCCCTGGACTCTTCAGTTACAATTTTGCACAGTCTAATATATCCTAGTAGAAGCGCCTGTTGATTCATTCAGCGTCTGCTCTCATATTCAGTTGACGAGATACCCAGCGATTGAAAAGTACTCTGAAATTGGTCACATTCCTATCTTTTATGTAATTTTTATTATACATACACAGTACCTCCCCATAATCCTTCCAGCTAATCTAAGTATTTCATTTGCCTTGCTTGATCGTCCCATTTCGTATTGCTTCCGATAAGTAATTATACGACGCGACGTGCTCAAGATGTTCACTATTACTCTTATAATCTGTTACTATCGTTTTCCTTACCTTTGTTATAGGCATCACTTTGCACTGATCAGCATCTAAGGAGAATTGCTATTCATTACGCTAGGCGGAATTTTTTTCCAAATTTTTGAAAAATTATGTACTGTCGTATGACGACGATATTTTCCTGTAGACAACAGCATCATCTGCGTGAACAATATTCTAGTATAGCTGATGCTATATGATAAATGATTTATTATACTGAGAACATCATATGTCCTCTTACGTTTTTTGGTAGAGCAATAACCGTTACTTTCATTCCTGTGGCAAATTCCACGGCCGGTATAATGTACTGGTTTCTAAGAGTAAAATATTCATCTAGCCAATCGCTTATCTGTGAAGATATATGATTGTGTTTTGGTCAGTAACTGACAATCTGATCCAGTGTCGAACGTCTTTCGGAAGTCTAGGAAGACAGGATCAACGTGTTGCCAAGTTTCATTTATCTATTTTGTTCCAGTATAGTCTGCTATGAATTACTACAAACCTGTGCCACAATATTCTTAGCAGAGACAGTTTGCAATAAACGAGGTAGGCCGCTAAGTGAAACAGGCGGGCAAGCGGAATACTTCAAAATTCTATCACCTTTTGGTTTGAGTAATTCCTTATGAGAGCGTTGGGGAAACATGGCAAATTTTCATTGGTGCAGAATCCGAATTATTCTTCTATCTCCCTCTCCTTCCCTCCCCTCTCTCTCTCTCTCTCTCTCTCTCTCTCTCTCTCTCTCGCTCGCTCGCTCTCTTTCTCTCTCAATCTCTCCACATTTTTTCTTAATAAATGTGTGCATGCGTTTCCTCTAAACGGGATGTCTATTGATTAATGTATAATTACATCTAGACGAGTGTTGATGTATATGTACTTATTAATGTTCTGATGTAGACGTGTTTCTTCCTACTGTGTATGTAGAGCGAAGCAGAGACGGCCCAGCCAACAATCAAAGTGCGTAGCATCTGTTGGTGCTTACGTTAGGGAAAACAATTACATTTGACATTACCTTTACAGATTATATGTGTGGTGTCACCGCCAGACACCAGACTTGCTACGTGGTAGCTTTAAATCGGCCGCGGTCCATTAGTACATGTCGGACCCGCGTGTCGCCACTGTCAGTAATTGCAGACCGAGCGCCACCACACGGCAGGTCTAGAGAGACGTACTAGCACTCGTCCCCAGTTGTACGACGACTTTGCTAGCGACTACACTGACGAAGCCTTTCTCTCATTTGCCGAGAGATAGTTAGAATAGCCGTCAGCTAAGTCCATGGCTACGACCTAGCAAGGCGCCATTAACCATTTCTATAGAGAGTCTCACTTGTATCATCAAGAATGCTGTATACAAATGATGGAGTAAAGTTAAGTATTCTAGCAGCTACGTACTTTTCTTTATAGCATTCATAACGTATCCTGTTCCAGACCTCACGCCCGTCTGCGTTAGATTATAGCGTGCATTTCGGCCTCCTCTATCTACAAGGTGTTGGCACATTTGCCAACACATCAATATGAAACTTGAGGTTGAAACTTGTTTAAAACGAGGAATTTGTGCGAGCATTCTAACCTGGAGGATATTTATAGCATATCGCCTATTATATTATAATCACAGTATGCGATGAGGAAGCATGGTTACCTAGCTCTCATGAACGTTATCGCAAAATTATTTTTTTTTAAATATGTCTCTGTTGCTTTTAAGGGTAACAGTTGCTATTATCACTATTAGTAAATTTCGCAATATTAGAATTATGACATATGATCATTTTTACATGATTGGAAAGCAACGAAAATTTGCAAACTTGAATGAAATTTGTCTCCTTATCTCACTCGCGGTGGGCACTTGTAGGTATACAGCATATTGGATTCTGGAGTTAAATCTTAACTACTGAGTTTCCTGTATGCAGAAGATGTCTTTGCTAAACGTATTCCGCTCCATCTCATCGTAGCTCCCACGTATTTTGAATCGATCTCACTTTGCATAACATTTATATTCAGACATAATTGCCAGTTCCTGTTGTCACTCAGTTCAAATCTTCCATTGAAGAATAAATTAAGCGGATATCCGACTCCAAGTAAAATTCTCTTAGTTTTCTGTTATATCTCTGATTACATTACGCAATTTGCGCGAGATTAAAACGATAATCAAGATAGGGATCAAGCCTAAATTGAATTTCGTGTTGGAAACGAAACCCGGGTAAAGGTCACACAGAGTGGAATATCAGCAGAAATACTTCTATAGATAACCAGTCTCGAATCCAGCGTATTTTCAACCTGATGGATTTCTGAAATGCTCACTTTTCTCCAGTGGCACATTCAGTCGTCGGTTGCGAATTTAAACGGTGGATTGGAATATGTGCTGCATTTGCCCTCTGCTAGAACATGGAGTACAGACGAATGCAGACTTTTTATTCATCACAGAATTCTCACGCATGTCTAGCAATAATGGTCTGTGCTTCTAGTAAAATGCAATTTTATTATTGCCTAACAAAATGAGAAAAACACTTTTATTAATTTGTTTTTCAATAACGCAATTCAGGAGAAATCATGCTGTTTGCTTGGAACGACGGCGGTTTTGGCGCTGTCCTGAAGCCACAACGGATGCGAACCTTTACGGAACAGAGCCGAAATAGAATCCCAAACATTTTTCTCATCAACCTGCAGAGAAGGACCACCTCAACATCGGAGCGAGCGGTTCCGGCAACAATTCGCAGCACTACGCTAACAAAATGCAATAAGAAGCTATATATCCGATTTTTTTCACAACAGCAGCCAGTAGCGGTCACTGACATTCTGTCCAACTGGTGAACAATTATTGCTGTGAACAGCCAATCAGGCAGACTTCTATTTCCACCAGTCGTGATTAGCTTGTTTCACTTCTGTGGCTAAAAAATGGTTCAAATGGCTCTGAACACTATGGGACTTAACAGCTATGGTCATCAGTCCCCTAGAACTACTTAAACCGAACATCACACAACACCCAGTCATCACGAGGCAGAGAAAATCCCTGACCCTGCCGGTAGTCGAACCCGGGAACCCGGGCGCGGGAAGCGATAACGCTACCGCACGCCCACGAGCTGCGGACCTGCTGTGGCTTCTTAATTCAAACCACAGTATACATGTGCTGTGAAGTAGTATTTGTGAATAGTTTGAAAAAATGGTATTCAAATCAACATTGTATTTTGCAATCTATTTAAAGGAGTACACAAGAATCCGAAGAATGTACAGGGACGGATGTTAAGCAAGGTGGAAAAAAATTGCAGTGAACGTACAAATCAAATATCACAAAACCCGTCAGGTGTCGCCTCATCTGTGCTACGTACTTTCAGAGGAAATATAGATTAAGAAGAAACAGCATCAGATCTGGCAGTGGATTCGTTTTAAACACCAGCCCTCAGTTTTTAGATGGTTCTCCTGTGTAGAAAAAGAGGTTTGCAAATACATTTTCACCTGTGTGTTTTACGCATTACGATGCTTATGGGACTTACTTACTTGTGTTAGCCGTCACTTCTTATTTCATTCGAGTACGGAATGAGGGAGTTACACTAACTCAACACGATTTCACAATAACAACATCGCTATTTTCATCCAAGGATCTCCTTCTTAAGGTTGATGAAAGTATTTGGTACACTTTTGGAGGAAGTATACTGTCTGTTGCGATCCTAACAGCGCATCGCTAAATTGCTTTGAGTTTTCCGTCAGACCCACACGATAAGGAAGCTAAACAGTATAATAGAGTTCTTCAGTACGTTGTACTAGAGTCATACTTGCCGTTTCGTTTACAGGAGAATGGCACTTTCGTATAATCCACCAAGCATATCTAATTGGACTTTGGCAGTACTGATTTCATATATTCGTTCCGGATTTTATCAAATCATAGTGATGAGACGTGTTTAGTAGATGTAACAATTCTCTCAAGCCAGTCACTAATATTTTAATGTAACGCTGTCGGCCTTTTTGCCACATTTTTGGAATTACGTTACATTTTAAGATGTTAAATCACGGTCCGTACTATGGGCGCTATGATGTCATGTTGCTGCTCTGAAGCAGTTATATGCACTTTGAGGCATACTAGTAAATTTCTACAAGGGTTAATTTGTATGCAGTGAGCCTATGCCCTGAGGGGTTCAATTAGTTCACTGAAATAGGCACCAGGCTTGTTCTGCTACAAAGCAATTAATACTCGCTTTAGGTAATATAAAATCGTGAAACAGAGATGATAAGAATGTGATAAGGAAATGAATGGTATCACGCGACTGAGAGAAACGACTGTTTGGCTGCTGCCCAAAGATGTACGAGTAGTAGTCATAACTTGGTCCCTACCGCCCACTACTGGAAGTTCTAGATTTCATGCTGGGTGGTAGGCAGTAGGGATTTTAAAAAAAAATATTCGTTATGTTATATGGTAAGTAGTTGTTATTATATGCTTTAACTTGCCGTAACTCTGCTTTATAAATTTTATTAAGTAAAATTACTTCCCTTCTTCATACGTCACCATTACTACGGAACTTGTGAGTGTTTAGAAAATTTTCGTTACTAACATAGATACAAAAGTAGGTAGTAGGTAAGAATGGTTGACTACCCCTGAACAAGAGTTTCTCAGAGAGTGTTTCCAGAGCTATGCTAGGGGACAACGTTATATGAGATTCAGTACAATTTCTTGTTTATAGCGGGACGAAGCGTATGTGAAGTAGAGGATCACCGCCGCTGGGACAGGGTCGACGGCGAGATCGCAGGAACAGTTGTAGCGTGTCAGGAAAGACAAGAGCAAGCAGACGAGTCCATCCCGCCGTGTCTACCCAGACATGTCGTAACGAAAAACTGCAGGATGTTTCACAAGCTTATATCGAGCCTTCCGCAAAGCACCCCTTACATAAATGGCGACCTAGTGCGTAGACACGCCCAAGGAGTGCTAATTCCAATATACATGTTAATTCCCTGTGGAACACATAATTAGTAACTAATATAATAAATGGAAGGAACGCACACGAATAAAAACTGCGTAAATCACTGCATGCTATGCTGAGATGCAGGACGTGAAAATGTTTCTTACAGTTACTCAACCCGTACACAGTTGCAACGTTTCTTTCTGAAAAGGCCACTTTCCTATCAGAAGCGCTGCTCTTCCGTTTTCCAACGAGCGATGGAACGACCGGAGCAGCTGGGGGTTCTCACGCCCATTTCGAGGTACGGTGAATCTTGGTCCATCAATATGGAATGACCCATGACGCAGGCAACACATATGTGTCATCAGAACGCCAGAGGCAGACGTTGGCAAGCCTACCATTTCGAAACAGTATGGGCTAGTGAGCCATGTAGACTGCTGCGAGACTAACTGCCTATTTACTCGTATATTTACTTTATCAGCTACCTTGGAGCGGTTAAAGTTTTCATACCTGGTTTCTCTTTTAGAAATTATCCCAGTTTAACTAATATGTTTTGAAAGGCAGACCGGCAGTTCGTGAGGGCTTCCAAAGGTCATTTGGATGCAATCATTTATCTGTACAACTGGCGAGTCAGTACAGCTTAAAATTATATTAGACTTAATTTAATTGATAATACACGGTGTAATCTTGACGTATGAGCTATTTGACGCAATAGGAATGACGTCAGAAGCTACTAGAAGCAAAAGCAACAGCCGCAGCTGAACAAAAGGAGTAGTACCTGTGGTGACTGTCTTCACACGATATCGAGGAGTGTAGTTAGCAGGCGCCGTTACAGCTACAGATTTGCAGGTTTTCAAGATGGCACTGTATTTTTTGCCTAGGGTGAACGAGATAATACTGTGGCAGCGATATATTTCCAGGGCTGGTTTAGGACCCACGCGACACAGGTCACTATTTGGGGCGCACAGCTGAACGGAGCGCCAGATTCTTCACAACTGTAACCTTTCTGTACGGCGTAATTCCGTGTCAGTTCAACGCAGAACTCAACCCGACCCACTCACATTTCTTTCCAGTTTGGTGTATTCGGTGATCCACACAAGAGATCGAAAACTGCCAGTTTATAACAATTGTGAAGGGAGTTACACGTCTGCAAATTTTGGAAACACTGTGAAATTTACATGGGTCTGTCTCAAGACAAATTACTAAAATTCTGTTTCTAACCTACATACAGCAATCTAACTTATATAATTTAACAGCTAATGATTAGAGCTTTACCTTGATATGCAGTGTGGTGGATTTCTAAGAATTTTCACATTCGAGGTCATAGACTTTAACCTTTGACACTGAATAACTCAGAACACTCCACCTTCAATTTGTTTAAAAATATACTGTATTGCTGCAGTGTTTTACTGTAAACGTGATAAATATCAATACGGCACACCAAAGCCATCTTGCTCAAAAATGTACTTTGTCGACATCACTACACTAACAAGATTTAGTAACCAACCACGTATCGTTTTCTTTTTTTCAGAACAGCAGGCAGTAGTAGTCGCTATTATTCTGGCCAACTGGTGAACATTTCCTGCTGTGAACAGCCAATCAGAGAGACTTTTACTTAAGCCAGTCATCATTACCTTGTTTCATGTGTATGGCTTGTTTACTCAAACTTGCAATATACATGTCCTGCGAAGTAGTATTTAGTAGCAATTTGTAAAAAAAAAAATGGACGTAAGTCAAAATTATATTATTGCAGTCCATTTAAAGAAGGTCATGCAAGAGTACAGAAGAATTTGAGGAATATTCAGGAGTCATACAAGAGTACAGAAGAATTTGAGGAATATTCGGGAGTGGGCGGTAAACAAGTGTCCTTATGTAATGCCAGCCACTAGTAATCAGGTGAATCTCTCGTGAAGAAAACTAAGCTTTATCGTGAGGAAAAGTACCAAAAGAGAAAACTGAATATTTGCATGAGTCCTGAGCATACTTACGTGGCACCACTGGAAAAAGAAGAGTGAGAAAAAGGAGAAAGTGAAATCACTGCCCAATTGAAAGATAAGTTTCACAATTCAGGCGGTATGTCTGACAAAAAACTAATTTGGATAGTACTTCAAAGGTTCTGTGAAAGGAAACTGAAATAGATTACATAAGCAGATGCAACTAACGTTGCACTATCTCAAGGAATTGTATGCATATTTTAAAGAATCGTGCTCAGATGTAAATATAAGATTATCAAAATTTTGTGAGCTGCAGTCAAAGCACTGTGTTCTTACCAGTACCACAGAGACCCTTGCCGTTTGTGTGTGTGTGTGTGTGTGTGTGTGTGTGTGTGTGTCACCGGAATTTTAAGTTGATGGTTGAAGGATGTATATCAAACGACGAACAAAGTCTGAAGAACACACATTACTGACGTACAAGCACTGTGTGGTTTTTGTTATACGCAATCCTGCACTTTCCGAATGTTTCTTAGGTACATGGTCCTAGTGTCCAAGTGTGGTAAGACTGGTTATCTGTTTGAACTACTTGGTACCTATTCCGATGAGGAAATTATGCATAAATTTTGGTCAACTACAAGCAGAGTAATTTTACAGATATAACAAAAACCAGACGATTTCATTGAGGTGATTGTCTCAAGTATACAGCAGTTTCTGTCACAGTCATCAGCACAGTGACAGTTTAAAATCGCTAAAGAAGATCTCAGAGTAAATGAATATCTAGTTGTTTGTAATTTTGCAGAGAGTTACTCCTTCTTCATTCAGGATGCAATACAGGGATTTCACTGGAATAATTCGCAAGTTACAATTCACCCATTTGTAGATTACTACAGAGACGCAAATACCAATGTGTATGGTACCGAGCGAGGTGGCGCAGTGATTAGCACACTGGACTCCCATTCGGGAGGACTACCATTCAATGAAGAAATGTATGATGAAATAAAAGAAATTATTCAGATAGTGAAGGGAGACGAAAATTTGATAGTCATGGGTGATTGGATTTCGGCAGTAGGAAAAGGGAGAGAAGGAAACGTAGTAGGTGAATATGGATTGGGGGTAAGACATGAAAGAGGAAGCCGCCTGGTAGAATTTTGCACAGAGCACAACTTAATCGTAGCTAACACTTGGTTCAAGAATCACAAAAGAAGGTTGTATATATGGAAGAAGCCTGGAGATACTCGAATGTTTCAGATAGATTATATAATGGTAAGACAGAGATTTAGGAACTAGGTTTTAAATTGGAAGACATTTCCAGGGGCAGATGTGGACTCTGACCACAATCTATTGGTTATGAACTGTAGATTAAAACTGAAGAATTTGCAAAAAGGTGGGAATTTAAGGAGATGGGACCTGGATAAACTGACTAAACCAGAGGTTGTACAGAGTTTCGGGGAGAGCACAAGGGAACAATTGACAGGAATGGGGGAAAGAAGTACAGTAGAAGAAGAATGGGTAACTCTGAGGGATGAAGTAGTGAAGGCAGCAGAAGATCAAGAAGGTAAAAAGACGAGGGCTAGTGGAAATCCTTGGGTAACAGAAGAAATATTGAATTTAATTTATGAAAGGAGAAAATATAAAAATGCAGTAAATGAAGCAGCAAAAATGAATACAAACGTCTAAAAAATGAGATCGACAGGAAGTGCAAAATGACTAAGCAGGGATGGCTAGAGGACAAATGTAAGGATGTAGAGGCTTATCTCACAAGGGGTAAGATAGATACTGCCTACAGGAAAATTAAAGAGATCTTTGGAGAAAATAGAACGACTTGTATGAATATCAAGAGCTCAGATGGAAACCCAGTTCTAAGCAAAGAAGGGAAAGCAGAAAGGTGGAAGGAGTATATAGAGGGTCTATACAAGGGCGATGTACTTGAGGACAATATTATAGAAATAGAAGAGGATGAAGATGAAGATGAAATGGTAGATATGATACTGCGTGAAGAGTTTGACAGAGCACTGAACGACCTGAGTCGAAACAAGGCCACGGGAGTAGACAACATTCCATTAGAACTACTGACGGCCTTGGGAGAGCCAGCCCTGACAAAACTCTACCATCTGGTCAGCAAGACGTATGAGACAGGCGAAATACCCTCAGACTTCAAGAAGAATGTAATAATTCCAATCCCAAAAAAATCATGTGTTGACAGATGTGAAAGTTACCGAACTATCAGTTTAATAAGTCACGGCTGCAAAATACTAATGCGAATTCTATACAAACGAATGGAAAAACTCGTAGAAGCCGACCTCGGGGAAGATCAGTTTGGATTCCGTAGAAATATTGGAACACGTGAGACAATACTGACCCTACGACTTATCTTAGAAGCTAGATTAAGGAAAGGCAAACCTACGTTTCTAGCATTTGTAGACTTAGAGAAAGCTGGATGATAAATAGTTTAGACAAGAAGAGAATAGAAGCTTTCGAAATGTGGTGCTACAGAAGAATGCTGAAGATTAGATGGGTAGATCACATAACTAATGAGGAGGTACTGAATAGGGTTGGGGAGAGGAGAAGTTTGCGGTACAACTTGACTAGAAGAAGGGATCGGTTGGTAGGACATGGTCTGAGGCACCAAGGGAGTATTTAGTATTGGAGGGCAGCGTGGTGGGTAAAAATCGTAGAGGGAGACCAAGAGATGAATACACTAAGCAGATTCAAAAGGATGTAGGTTGCAGTAGGTACTGGGAGATGATGAAGCTTGCACAGGATAGAGTAGCATGGAGAGCTGCATCAAACCAGTCTCAGGACTGAAGACCACAACAACAACAACAACAACAACAACAAGAAAATTGTGTCACTCACTGACAGTTCGTACGATATGTACTCATAGATTTCTGAAAATAAAAATCACAAAATACTGTAAAATAATAGATATAACACACAACAATGAACGTAGTAGAACCAACATTTTATCGCAGTCACCCACATTGTAGGTTTACACCATTCTTCCCCATCTTATACCCTTCTTTCAAGAGGCGTACTTTTTTCTGAGGTTATTTCTGAAGTCAGTGAAGGTATTTTAAATATGTTACGACTCCAAGCAAATCCATATTTTAGTCACCAAATTCGTTTCGTTTTATTAAAATAAAATAACATCAGTTGCCTAAATGAAAAAATATACCATTTGGCTTGCCTTTTCCATCTAAAAACAGTTCATTACAAATAGTATTGCTCATATCAGGAAACGTCATCTTCTTGCAAGCTTTTGTTACATATTTCCTCGTTTGCATTACTGTTTCTTGTACCGTAGCTACAAAGACAGACTGTCAACTACGTCGTAATTTATCCTTGAGATGTCAAAATTTGTCAGGGAAAATGCTAAAAATTGTCTGGAAATCAAGGAAATATCAGGGAATTTCACTATGGGAAACTTGTGGCAACCCTGCGTCTTGGTCGTCATGATTCTGTAGACTGTTTGTATCATCTTTGGTGATAAGAGTCCGCGCTGGTTTCAGTCTGGTGATTGAGACCATTGTGGTTTTTTCACTGACATTTAAGTCAAAAGT
This sequence comes from Schistocerca cancellata, assembly GCF_023864275.1. NCBI lineage: Eukaryota > Metazoa > Arthropoda > Insecta > Orthoptera > Acrididae > Schistocerca > Schistocerca cancellata. The sequence goes on from NC_064628.1 coordinate 279,606,741, forward strand.
GTGAGATCCCCATTTTACTACTCAGAATGGTCCATTGTAGGGTGGCTGTAATGTTTCATACAGTATCATCATGGAACATTACGAGCGTGCAGTTCATGAGTCCCTACTGTGTGCATGGTTGGGGACCAAATTACGAATACATTTCTTGACAGTTTGCACCATCAAGGGATGGTCTAATGGGTTGGGAGTAGGTGTCGGTAATGTAAGTTATCTGGCAGCATTAACGTCTCACCACAGAGTAACTCAGAAAGTGAGGTTTGTAAATCATCTTTACATCTCATGCAGATAATGAGGAGTGCCCACGGGATAGCTTTGGTCCTTCCAGCCTCTTGACATATCAGGGCTGTCTTCATCGTGCGGTGCCAATTTTATAGTAGGCCATTGCTTTCTGGGGGTGGTATGGCATGGTGCGATGGTGAGAGATGTTGCTGAAGTTAAAAGGGCTGTGAAGAGTGCAATTTGAATTGAAATTCCTGGTCCATGGTGATAGTCTCCAGACAACTAAAAAGCAATATCCAAGCTGTGACGAAAGTTTTGGCAGCGTATTCCACTGTGATGTGTGTTATAGGAAGAACTTCTACCAAGCATGAAACTCTGTCGACTGTGCATAGCAGAATTCTGTATCCCTCTGACTGTGGTGGATGTCCCATTAGGTCTAAGTGCATTGGGTAGAAGTGGGCGTGTGGTATTTGGAAACTGCCAAACAGTGCGTGTGTCTGTGTGTGTGTGTGTGTGTGTGTGTGTGTGTGTGTGTGTGTGTGTTTCTGACCACCTTGTTTTATTGACATTCGAGGCATATCTGCGTCCAGTCACAATAGTCATGTCTAACAATCAGGCAAACAAACTGTTTGGTGATCAGCCATCTCATGTGTTGGGCTGCTGGGTGTGCAAGATTCTTCGTCAAACGGAGCTGGGCAGGATCGGATTGATACTGCCGTGTAATATATGACAAAGGAAACTGACCTCTGACTCAGGGATCGGACGTCACTTGATTGTGAGACTGGACAAAATGTTTGTTAGCAAGGCTTGAATCGACAGCTCCTTTTCCTTTTCTCCCGCCAACCCGGTATAGTCCATGGTGAGCGAGACTGCGTGCACTTGAGAAAGTTAGTCAGCCACGGTGTCGTCTTTGCCTTGCAGGTGCTGGACTTTGGTTGAGTATTGAGCAATTAAATCCAGATGACTGTATTGCTTTGGCTTGACTGTCGCTGAGAGGTGTCACAGGGACTGTGCTATTGCTTTTTGGTCAACGTAAATGATGGCATGGCACCATTCTGTCTTTGCAAAAGTGTCACACAGTTTCAGTAGTGCTAGTAACTCCAGTCGAATGTTGGCCATTCTGTTTGAGATGTTATTAATTTCTTAGAGAAATATCTGAAAGGCTGGGTAGTACCTGCCACCTTCTTCTGGAGTTCAGCGCCTATAGCTGAGTCACTGGCATAAGTTGTGGCTGTAATCTGAGTGTGCGGTACTGGGTCTGCTAAGGACACCTTCGTCGCTAGAGATTCTTTACAGCAGTCACATACCTTTTGCTTTTCTGTGGTCTACTCCGTTTTTCGTTTCTCCTGAGTATGGGGGGCCATCAGGGCGTCAGCCACAGGTGCCCTTACTTTTGTTGCAGGAGGTAAATGGTGTTGACAAAAGTTCAGAATACGAAGAAACCGGCGAAGGTTGTGGCAAGTTTGTGGGGGAGGCAATAGGCAGACGAATTCAGTTCGGTCTAGAGTAGGTGTGATTCTGTCTGTGTTACAAGATACAATTCACTCATTTATAGTTTACTACAGAGACGCAAATACTAATGTATAGAAGTATGCCTCCATACAGTACTAGGTGACACATAAATAACACGCAAGCACCAACAGATCTAAATCAACATTTATTAAATTTCAGACAGTACAGGAGATGTCCATGATTAAACGTTGCTCAGTGCAAACTAGTATCCAGGTCACAGAGGCTACAAATCCCCACTCCACAACACTGGTCAGAGTTTCTCTTTTGTCTCGATGTCCCCACAAGTGAAATAGATAATGTGTCTTACGGGAAATGTCTGACTGCCTTCAGCATGATAACTGGGTGTGAAATCCACAATGTTGCATATCAATTTACACTAGCTTTTCAATGACATAAGTTTCATTGCTGTATCTGGATGAGAGTCAGTATTATAGTCCTTTATCTTGAAATACAAACATGTCAATTTCATACAGTCATACTTTTTCAGACCTGTAACTTTCTTCACAACTGTCATATAAATCTGCAAATCGGTGGTTTTCTGTCTCTTATCGATATTATTGAATGCACCAAATTTGAAAGAAATCTGAGATATCAGGTTGAAAATGTCACTTTTGTGCAGTGAATTAACATAAAATTAGGCACAAGACATACTGCAATTAGTAGCGGTCACTTCGGGCGCCGAGCTGAGAGGTGTGCCAGGACCACCACAGTGCATGATTAGTATACACTGCGTGCACAGTTATCAGCAAAAACTGACACGAGTGAAACCGTGTGAGGGAAAAGGATTGCTCGGGCTGGGAGAGGTGGAGGAGGGGGAAAGGAATAGTAAGTCACTCGTTTGTGTAAAATGTTCTTGAACCGGCCCTGGATATTTCAGTGCATCATACTGTGTTGCATCATACCTGTGTTATTATTTTTCTACTGAACAGTAACAGATAAACATTTTAGAACTCATTTTTCGTTATTTACATTGTTAAAAAACACCTTAATTGACATATAACAACACGGACATGCAGCGCTGGACAACAAACGACTTCAAGATAGTGTTGAACTGCTTTTGCGTAGGACGCGTGTTTCGAAATTTTTCTGTGACGGAACGCTTTGAGGATCCTGGTACTTTGATGGAACACCTTCTTTTTTTTAAGTCAATAGAATTTTAAAAAACGAGAAACACATATTTTATTCGGTTATTATTTCAATTTTAAAGCGTAACTAATAACACAGAAACCAGAATAAAATGATAAAAAACAATTAGTATCGTCAAAACGTCGAAAAAATGCCACATCATTGGTAATTTTCCACAGAGCACTTATTAATTCCCACGGAACGCCAGTGGTCGACGGAACACAGTTTGGCTGTAGGGTGGCAGCTAAACAGGGTTATGGATTCGGGAATCTACATTATTAGTGGAGCCTGGCATTAATGCCATATCAATTAAATTACAGGGAGATTTCAAGACACACATTTCTGTCGCGGGAGCACACAGTCGCTAGGAAGGAAATACTAGCAAGGGTAGGCCACGACGTTGGGGTCACAGATTTACTTCAAACTTTGTACACCTTTAGTAGGTCATTAAAACAACACAATTTACGAGTAGTAAGGGGCGCTACTCCGGCAATTCCGAGAAATTGGCAAAGAAGTTTTAAGCGTCTGTTATGTCATTGATGTACCGGTGCGTTAGTGGCGGACGTTAGAGTTCACCGTGGTCAAGTGGTTCGCCGGCACGGTGGCTCAGCGTGTTCGCTCAGAGAGGTGGCTGGTCTTTGTAATAAAGAACTGAGTAAAGGGATCGACAACGGATGTCATCTAACGTCCGCTACGACAAAATACAACGAACAATAACGAACATAATGCAAAAAAAAGAAATGGTTAGCATTCGAGCCACGTAAGACGGCCGTGTATGACACAACGGTTCGACTCCCGCTCAGATTTAATCTTTGACCTATATTTTTCCATCACTGGTCGTATTATTTAATTTATATAATGTTCCAGAGGTAATATAATTAAAAACATATGTTCTCATGACGTTTTTGTGAATTTCATGTTATTTGACTACTTAATTAAATTTAATTATTAGAACAAACTTATTTTTAACTATCGACAAGTAAATGAAGAAAAGAATAGACTTTTCGCGAAAATGTATGCCTGACATGATTTGCGAAATCCCTTATGCATGCAATCTGGTGGGGTAACCGGAACTACTTTGCGCCTCAACGCTTTGAGCTGTAGACACAGAGGCAGGCCCTGTTTGGCAGTTAACCTGCGTAGCGGCGAGATATAGCTAATGTAGCAAGAACGAATAGTGTAGGTACAATTTTTTTTGAATATCACAGAATTTTCGCTTGTACTATCAAAATGAAGGTTTGAGTGAGAGTCGAAGCAGCGTCTCATACACGTGCGACTTACGAAGCTTGAATGCTGATCGCTTGACCACTGTGAACTCTAACAGGCGGCAACTGCGCACATATGCATCAGGTACACAATAGATACATAAAACTTCTCTTGAGATTTCCTTGAGATTGCCAGAGTAGTTCAACTTACTGCTTGCGCGTTATGTTGTTTTGATGGTCTAGTAAAGATGTAGATAGTTTGAAGGGAATCCGTGATCCCAACGTCGTGGCCTCCCCTTGTAAGTCATTAAGCATTCCTTATCATTCAGTGATAATGCTTTCGTCTAACTAACGGCATAATCAGCGATCAAGCTGAGAGTGCTGCTGTCTCTACACGTTAAATCACTCATGTATGAGGAGCGTTCACTAAAAAATGTTCCAAATTCTTTTACAGTCATTAATATACACATAGCAAAATATCGGTTTCGGTGCATCAAATCTGATGTTTCTACTGCACGTGCGCGAAGTGTCAAACAATTCCGATGCATAACATAGCCGTAGTGAATTATCAGAATGGCGACTACGCGAGACACTCCTTACAAGTAAAGTACTATAATTTAAATATTGGTTGTGGGAAAAGAAACCGTGGTGAACATCCAGTGTATGCTTAAGATGCAGTTTGAGTTGAGCTTCGTGACTGGCCACTCTACATTCCAGAGCTGGAACCCTCGGACTTCAATCTGTTTGGGCCACTTAAGGTTTCTGTACGTAGTGGAATACACTATGAAGAAGATGAGAGCCTAATTCATGCAGTGGAAACATGGCAACGACCACTGGACAATAGCTTCTACAAGCAGGAAGTAACGCTGTAGAATACTACGCAGACTATGTAGGAAAATACTAGACATGAGAGAAATTTTGATTCATATTGTCAGTCAGTTTTAACTCTTAAGAATAAATATTTTCTGAGAAAAAAATAGTTGGGCACTATTTACTGAACGACCCTCTTATGTTGTGAGTATTAGCGGTCCTAATAAAGCTTCGTTGGAAGTTACACGAATTAATTTTGGTTTGTTTTGAAATTTCATCTTCCAGAGAATACACTAAATTCTATCTCTTACATATTTTCTCATCCAACACATATTTAATAACATAATTTGGATGGCTGCATTTCGCCTTAAGTCGACATTATGTACAGTATTAAATGGGTCCATAAGCAAAAAATCTAGTTATTTGTTGGCATGATCCTACTATTTGCAAGATTTTCCATGCAAAAAACGTCACAAGTGTTAAACACGGATGTTGTTTCCTGTACTCATTCTTTGATATAAATTTCGTCTATTCGAGAAATGCCATTACTTTCTAGCCCGCATATTTTCCGTTTGGTAAGATAATTAGTAATGAATGACTAAGACTACCTTATCTCTCTTTACGTTAAATAAAGACTTTTTTCACTCACCAACTTTCCAAAAAAAACTATTCAGCTCATTCTTTATCTTGTCAATACATTCCTAAAATGCTTATGAATAAAGGGCCAGTGGGAGAACGTGCCAACCTTCAACTGTTCGTACTGTAAGTAGGCTGTTTATGTTTTCTTTATGTAAGTTTGCTGTTTATGTTTTTTATTGGCAACGTTACATAGCACTTTGTATGAAAATCACTGGCTGTGCTGTGTGCAGTATGTGGCTAGTTTGCATTGTTGTCTGCCATTGTTGTCATGAACTGCTATAGCTGGATGCGAACAGCACGTAGCGCTGGGCAGTTGGAAGGGAGCCGCCAGCAGTGGTGGATGTGAGGACAGAGATGGCGGAGTTTGAAATTTGTAAAAATTGATGTCATGAGCTGCTGTATATATTATGACTATTGATGACTACTAAGGTAAATACAGTGTTTGTTCTCTATTAATATCTTTCATTTGCTAACTATCCCTATCAGTAGTTAGTGCCTTCAGTAGTTTGAATCTTTTATTTAGCTGGCAGTAGTGGCGCTCGCCGTATTGCCGTAGTTCCAGTAACGAAGATTTTTGTGAGGTAAGTGATTTCTGAAAGGTGTAGTTTAATGTTTGTCAGGGCCATTCTTTTGCAGGGAATTTTGATAGTCAGATTGCGTTGCGCTAAAATTATTGTGTGCCAGGTTAAGCACAGTCTTGTATAAATTCCTCTAAGTGGACGTTTCATATGTATAAATTGTTCAAAGGGGACGTTTCAGTACTACATTATATTATAATTGAGCATTGCATACTCAAGGTCACTGGCGGCAGGTGTCAGTCATCTAGAGGTGGTGAGGACGGTAGGGGGAGATCAGCCAATGAGAATCAAGCTTCCTCTTGACCAACCTGTTTTGCTCTCGTCTAATAGGAATCATTCGAGGTCTGTACTTTGCAATTTTCGCTCTGAATTAAAAAGTAGCGGTAATATCGAACTATTAGTCGATGCCCTCCAATGCCAGCTGAGCAGTGTATTATCATTTTGCATACACGTCAATACTGTGTGTAATAGGTGTGTGACAAATCTAAATAAGCTGATGAATGACGTATATTCGAACACCTTCACAGTAAATACATTGACATGTCATGTACATCATCTGCTGTGTACATGATCATCACTGGAACATTTCCTCAGCACTGAAGACACAGCCCAGGTGTTGGCGTACACAAGTCGAGATTTTTTTGCAGATGTAGCGTTTTAACACATGTCGTGCCCTACTTTGAACTTCAAAGACGCCGGCACATACGAGACCCATGAAGTGTTATGTGAGCTCTTACTGAATGGCGAATGACAGCCTTGCATATTCCTCTTCACATTGTATGTAGAGAAACAGTACCGATAACTAGCTTCCATAAAAACTATAGGATTGAGATTAAAATGAGATTTATAAACAGAGAGCTTTGCTTTCTTCCATCTGCTCCCTATATTCAAATAATCGAGATGTAATTTGCTAGAATATTTAATGAATGGTGTATATTCAAACACCTCACAAGGAGATGACGTGTAATATGGCATATGACCTTTGTAACTACAGTATCTAAAATGTACGAACACTGTGAAACACTTCAGCGAAGTCACCACCCAAAAAGCAGGAGAGGACTGAAAGTATTTATATTATCAGACTGTTCTGTTCCATGGCACAACAATGTACATCCAGACATCAAATTCCCGGCACCACCACGTCAGCATTACTCATTATACTGCTGCCATGGCATGCCTCGCCTGTTCAGGTGATGTTATCCCATACAATGTACAATGCAAATGCGTTTGGTAGTAAACATTTGTTTGGAGATTTATCCTCAGATCAAGAGTTAAGCATAGGTATGACGATTGAAAACGGAACGCTTTCACATAAATTGTGTGTATTATCCGATGTCCAACAGTCAAACACTTCCTGTGCTAGCAGCTTACCACACAGGTGGCACCTACCCAAAAACAGTTAAGATGTACAGCAACTGGAATACTGATGAGTGTACTCAGATTCAGGAATCAGTATTTTGAAACCTAACGTGTGCTAGCCCAGCCATCCACAGTGCTCTGAGTATATTTATAGGTTTTTTTTTTTTTTTTTTAGGAAAGATAGGATATACATTTACAGGACTCACTTACCAGAAAACTCCAGAGAATTTTTTTTCCCACAGAATTTTGATGATTATTGTACCTACATACGTCGTAGCATGCTACATCTTCACTGCCAATCGTGCATAAAGAATTACATGCACCTGAAGCACTGAATGAGGTAAAACGCATAGACATATAATATGTGTGTGACACCACAGCATATACATGATACTGCATACTCCAAGATGCTGAGACTTTATACTGCTGAAGTTACATAATATATTGTCAAATCATCAGAGTCATAATCATCAGTATATGTGTATCTGAACTTACGCAGTATTGCCTCCCAGTCAGAATGGGGCAAGTGACACGACAAAAGGCCATCGTTTTTTCACTCAGCCACATTTGCATTTGAATTATGTAAAAAAGAATACTGTAAATAATAACAGTTAACGAATAAAAAGGTGATGTGACACCCACCTAACGTCACTGCGACCTTGCAGCAGCGTTTTGCAACATTTGTTCATCTGTTCGAGTGATCTGACTTTGACAAAGACGCACTGTCGTCATGGTGTCCTGAGATAGGACATACACATGTCACTGACATCCAATCTACGCAGTTAGCAACTGTCCCATTTTAACTGTTTTTGGATAGTTGACACACACAGGATAAACATCTAAACAAATGTTTACTATCACACTCATTTACATTGTACGTTAAACGGGAAAATATCACCTTAACAGGAGAGGTATGCCATGATAGCAGTATAATGAGTGTACTGATCATGGTGATAGTGGAAAATCGATATCTGAGACGTACATCACCGTGCTGTGGCACAGAAGAGTCCAATAACACAAATACTTTGGGTGTTCTTTTGCTTTTTCGGTGGTAATGCTCGAGCCACAGAAAAATACATTCAAAATAAACTGTCAAAGTATATGAATTATTTGTTTAAATAATGCACTGCAATGAGACATCATCGTAATTTTTTTTTTGTTAAATGATAATATGGTGTCTTAATTCTGCATCATATTTATACGCACACCATATGACGAGGGACACATGTGCAACAGACAGAAGTGAAATGTGATACCTGACATGTGATCCAGAGTGATAATGCCACCACACCGTTCTTGTTCCATTTTATGCTGCACACAGAGAAAAAATTCTACTAGTGGACATTAATAAAAGAAAAGATGGTTATCTTTCACACAGGTCCCCCCTCCCCCTCACTTGCTGTTTAAATGTATGTTTTCATGTTACTTCCAGTGTCGAAAAAGAAAAGTTATTTTATAAACAAATACCGTACCTACATTGTATATATTATAGTATTAACTTAGTCAAAGCATACAGCAATACAAACAGAGTTCGAAATGCAAATTACGTAGCTGCTCCCACTGCGATGGCAAACACATTACAGTACTTCCACATCAACCAATAGATGCCCTTGAGAAAACATTTCCTCTCATACCAAACAACAGAAGATGTATCCAGTGATCTCCCCATATTAAGACACTGATTTCTACAGAAATATACAGAAATGATAATTTTTCTCCTTTCAGGTCTTTTACAACATAGATTGTCTTCAGCTGTGGGAATGGCCATCTATAGGATATCAAAACCCCTTTAATGTAAACTACATACATAATGAAAATTAATATGAAACCTATAAATGGAAAGCCTTGCGTTCTTCCCTATAGTCCTGATATTTGCATAATCGATATGTATTGTACTCCAGCATACCAGTAATCTTCCCAGATGAGCTAAATTAACAAAAAAAGAAAAGAAACTAACTCTGCATTACCACACTACATTCCCTAAGTGCACTGTGTGGAATTTTGGGGCTGTGGATAGCTGTCCTGAAGTGTCATACACAGATAGTTTTAATACTCCATACTGCGTCACAGACAACAAGCAATGGGGATTCCCCAGGCATTATGTGGTTCTCGCATGGAGATGATGTTTGTCGTATCGTTACACCCTGTGTAGGCGAATTAATCAGTTGCCTAGGATTCGTTTGAGGTGAATTGGTTTGTATGGCTGAATGCTCGTGGACCTAAGGCTCAGGGCGCGGTGAGGCCAGCTCAGACAAAGCGCCGCAACTGGGCAACCTACAAGGACCTCTGTGTGCGCCCACATTTATAGGTGCCTGATATGGTAGGACACATAGAAGAAGAGATGATGCACCAAGAATTGGTGGAGTATCAGACAAGCTGAAAAATAGCTTCTTACAAAATTCGTCAATTAATCACAGTCAAATAATAAAACAAATTTGAATACATCTGTGATCTCAGAAAAATGAGATGCATCCAATGACACAACAATATTTTCAATATCTTGAAAAATACACTGACTAAACATTTTCAAAGTGAACCTCTGGATTAACAACTTTTAAATACCTCAAGCGATTTCAACAAACAATACCTCAGATGATAGCATTGTACTATAGATATCATCCATGAAATCTATGTGTCTTCATACATTTTATTTCTTGAGCTATTACGTTTATTTATAGCTTTTCATTATGCAAATGTTTATCAGGACATACTGTTCTCCGCAATAACACAGCGAATGAACGCAGTGTGGATGTTTCATGTCTTGTAGTACTTGTGTTTGCATTTAATGATTATGTTACGATTTTTGCCAGCTATTTATCTAACTATTGATTACAATGGCTGATTCAAAATAATGGTAATTTAAGAAGTGGTCGATCTCAAGTGTTAACTAACACTACTCTTGAAAAGAAGCCCAAAAGACCCTTCTGTCAAGCAAACGTGAATAACTGTTTAAACACTATTTAACACTTACGTAAGATTACCGGCTCAATTGTTTATGAACAAATCGTTATCTGAAATTATTGTGAATGGTGTGACTGAATGGTTATAACATTTATTTATTTACGAGTAAATACTGTTGTAATATATTAGCTTACTGCGAAAAGTGATGGAGTTGAATCAGATCATATCTCTACAACTTAAGATATTTTTTTGGTAGGGATGGCCTTCAGCAAACGGAAAAGCAGGCAGTGGCAGAACACCACTGGAGACAAGTGGAGAGAGACTTTTCGAGCATTTTACGTTTGTTCTTGAAGAAGGCAGACTTGCTGGTGTGATAAACCCCGGTTTTGTTTCCACAATCGAAATTCTGTGACCCGTCGTATCATTGTGTGTGATGTCAGAGAAAGACGCTATGTAGCTTCATGTGGCAGTGGATACCATGTACCAATCGCAAATGATGCAAGGGAAAAAGACGATTCCATGCATACCGTGATTTCACCTATCTTAGTACAGTACTAATGCAAAAAATAGAGTTTCTCAACAGTGTTTCACGAAAAGAACGTCTTTTTTCTATCTGAGTTTATGGACTATACCTGTAATACTTGCATGTCGATCGAATCTACCGCTACATCTCTGTACTGTTTCTATGCATCTTTCTTTATTCCAGTCTGGTGGGTGAGAATGTGCTATACAAGTATTCTGTACACTCTCTCCTGTGTAGGTAAGCTATACTTTTCCTAGTAAACTGAAATCGACCTTACGCACCCTTTCCATTTCATATCACTTTTGCACCATTGTGCCTAAGTATTACATCAACGTAGCTGACTAATGATGTAGTCGGACTTTATTCCTACTCATCAGCATTTACTGTGACTCAGTAGATCATTTATGTACATAGAGAGAACGGTTGGTTTTATCTTAGGAATAGGCATACACATTTTTACATGTACAAGTTTTTCATTATTGTATTCAAACTGAGGGAGCGAGAGAGAGAGAGAGAGAGAGAGAGAGAGAGAGAGAGAGACGAGATTCGTGATTTTAAAAAAAATGCAAGCTAAGTAAGGGGTGTGAGGTAATGCTTCATACTATGTTCAAGGTCACTACCGCCAGTCCATCCTCCTCGGTTTATCATTACATCGATGGTAACGTGCTCTCGAAAAATCGCTGGGGTTTCTGGATGCGCATATAAGCTCCACAATTCTTTAACCTAGATAGCCTTCGAACTAAGTCTGATGTTCGTGAATGTGTTGTACTTAACTGCTTCCAGATCCGAATGTGTTAGTATTGGGTTAGCACCAGTCGTTATCAGTCGACTTCAGAGTTGTTATAGAACAGGAAAATGTGCAGCAGTGACAACGTGTTTAATTAAATCAAGTGGCATGCCACTGCTTATGCGAGAATCTTGCATATATTGAGAGCCAGTTAACCACTGAATACAATGCATACTAGGTGTAGATCAACATATTTTCTCCGGGTGGTGACATCAGCAGCAGTCGCAGCAGCAGCAGCGGAGTTTGGTGGCACAATGTTAAAAATAACATGACTCTAGTACAAAACATACTATGTCACAAAAATCCAGCTGCGACTAATATTTGAAGTGTGTGCGACTCAGTGTACTGCTTATCTGGTAGAGCATGTCAGCTAATTGACATGACAGGAGGACTTATGATTAATGTGATCAAATATATATCACACAAAAGGTTCATGTTGGTGTGGAAGTGGATCAGTGCATGTGTGCAAACTCACATACATGTCGACTTGAAGGTATATAAAGACAGCTATGCACCAAGCATTGTTGCACTGCAGAAGGATTGGATGATAGATGAATGTCTGTTTATTAATAATGACTGTGTTTATAGAAAATATTAAGGATATTATTATTATTATTATTATTATTATTATTATTATGACACCCGTGAGAAAAAGAAATGATAGTGTTTTTTTTATACAAACGTGTAATAATAGTAACTGATTGAGACGAAACTTCCAGGAGATTCTGCTTACGAGATGGTGTACGAATATGCAGTTTGTAGCTTTAATCATTTATGCACCTGCCAATGGTTGTTAGGCAGTGAAAATTAATCAAAATTAGTGAAAAAAAGAATTTCGCATTTATTGATCCATATTTTACCTTTATATCACCACCCAAGCCTACATTAGTTCACTATACCTCCAGCACCTTCTCTCTACAGTGAAAACCATCAAATTCTCCACTACATGTAATCATGTGAGCACCTGTAGCTCTCAGTAGGTCGACTTGAACACCTGAAAGCCTTCTTACTCATTTTGTTTCCATTTCTACTTAATTGTCATCTTTTGGAGTTCTGAGGTGCCAGCTGATTCATTTCCATATGGGAAAAGAACTGGAGTATTACTGAATATTGTTTTTCATTTTATGTTCTGTGTTTTTCTGAGTAGGAATTTGGGCATATTCAGCACATTGTGCTCGCTCAAAGAGACGAAAAATGGAGCTTGCAGATGACTTGAAAAAAATGGAGTTTTAACTTGACAAGCCTTGAAACTTTTGTTAAGATTACAGCTTGCAGCCAACATTGTGTTCATCTCAGTTAATTGGGAACTGTGTCGTAGCATTTTCATGAGGTTTTGCGCGCAAATATCACATGCAGAATTTATTGTCTTTCTTCACATTACATTTGATTCAGTACATGCACTGATCTGAATGCGTCTCCTACTTTGCCATCTGTAAACTCAGGTAACTTACGAGTAGCTTTTTTTATGTGCTTACTTTCTAATTTTCAGGGGATTTGTAATGTTATTTCTTTGTGAATCTGAGATATGTACGGAGAGTGTGTCAAGTTTCTTACCTGATGTTCATCCATTGCTATCAAATAGTGTGTAGTTTCTCAAAATATCCACGGGTGTATTGACGGTCTACAGTGTCCAACGGGCACAATATTTCGGCGATCATACATGTCGCCATCACCAGGTGAACTGACGGACTGAGCTCCTGTGAACGTGCCGGCACGGAGATCCGTACGCTATGGCTACTCAGAGGGAACTGGGTGGTATCTGTCTGCGTGCAAATTCCCTTCCCAGAGGAATGGGGTACTTAAAACTCTAATACACAGAGCGCGCACTATCTCTGACGCAGAGAGTCTACCCCAGGAATTGGAACATCTGAGAACTGTATTTCGAAAAAATGGGTACTCAGAGTGGCAGATTCAACGTGCTCTCCGCCCAACCACTACAGCACAACCTGAGGAGATGGATGAAATCACGAGGGAAGAGGTAGGCACTGCGTTTATTCCATACACAGGCGCACTCTCGGGGAAAATCGCCCGCATTTTGAAGAAACACCGGGTCGGAACTGTGTTTTGTCCTCCGAATAAAACTTGTGCACTGGTGGGGAGCGCCAAAGATGACCTCGGTTTGTGGAAGGCCGGCGTGTACCAGATTCCGTGTCAATGTGGCAAGTCGTATATTGGTCAGACGATGCGTACGGTCGAGGGTCGATGCCGTGAACACCAGAGGCACACTCGACTGATGTATCCGAGCAAGTCGGCGGTCGCTGAGCATTGTTTGTCGGAAAATCACGCTATGGAGTATGAACGCACGAGGATTCTGGTACAGACGTCGTGATACTGGGATAGTGTTGTTAGAGAGGCCATCTAAATTCGCACCAATGACGACCTCATAAACCGTGACTGTGGCTATAATCTTAGCAAGGCTTGGGAACCAGCGATTGGGTTAATCAAGAGTAAATCGAGCAAACGTATAGTTGTGACGACCAAAGCGGACAGAGCCATCACACCGACGTCATCTCAGACGCCGTCGCAATCCGTTCCACCGCGCGACCGTGGCGCGGGGCGCGGACAGCGGAGGGAGCGCGCCGCGGGCGGAGGGTATTTAAATCGGCCGCCGCCGCGACCGAACCCAGTTCCCTCTGAGCAGGCATAGCGTACGGATCTCCGTGCCGGCACGTTCACAGGAGCTCAGTCCGTCAGTTCACCTGATGATGGCGACATGTATGATCGCCGAAATATTGTTGAAAGGTGGCTACACTGAGCCACAGCGCCAGAAATCGCGCCAGAGAGTATTGTTCCGCCGCCTCCACAGGCACTGATTATTGAGACGTAGCGGCAGGCAGTTCTTGCCGAGAAGTTGTGGTGGACACTGTTTTTCGTGAAGTCGGAGTGGAGATGTGGTAGTAGTGAGTGTTTGTTCCATGTTTTATGCAGTTGTTTGATGGGAGAGATAGCAGATTTTGTTCTAATGGAGAGATTGTAATGATCAGAGTGCTTTTCGTCAATATATATGAAGGTAACAAATTCCCTGTTATTTTCTTTTATTCTTTCAGTATCCAGAATAATGTGTCATTACAGGTTCAGTCAACAAAGCATTTGGCTTGTGTTCTTGTATTAGAGTGTAATTCTGGTTTTCTTGCGCAATTATAATATTTCTGATTTCTTTTATCACGTCAGTATAATTGGTATTTCAAAATTCTTGTCTTGTTGAAGAAGAACCGTGCCAGATGTGCGTTGAGTCTTCTACCACACACAGAACAGCTACACTTGTGCTTTGTTGGCTTCGTAGATTTTATAGTTGCTGGGGACTTAATTAATTAACTGTGTTAACGAAGATTTTCTTTCATTGTTTGTTGTTATTCTATGCAGTCAGATTGCGTACTAAAACTAGTCAGGGCCAGCCGTTTACGAAACAGCGTAATCGGACATACAGCGACAGAAAATTAAAAAGTATTTGCATTGCATTCTTATATCTTTATTTTAATTAAGCCCCCATGCACGTGGCGACCGCTGCTTCGGATCGTCCCTTGGAATTCTTCTGATTGCAAAAATAGTAGACAGTAGTATTGTTGTAGTAATTTGTAGTTTAGTAATTGTGGTCTATGTTGTATGTGTAGATTTGGTAATTGTCATTCTTCTTATGGTATTTCATAATTTAATTTTGTTGTCTTGTTTACGCGTTTGACGATTTAGTGCAATTATTTCAATTGTTTGTCAATCGTGTTTGAAGGAAACATTTCGTGTGAATGGTATTGTTGGAGATAAAGTGTTATTGTGTGCAATCTTCATATAGTGACGAGTTTTGTATATTTTGTAAATGATTACGCGATCAATGAAAAAGGCAAAAATGATGAATAGTGAGAATGACGAAATTGTTGACATGGCGAACTCGCCAACACAGGACAACAGTATGATGAATAATGGAGTTGAAAACAATTTAATAAGTCGGGAAGACAGTCCGGAACCATTTCAAAATTTTTCTCAATCAGAAAATTCACAGAATCCGAGATTAACGCCAGAAGATTCTGGAACAGTATCGAACACAGATAGCTTTACAGCTATGACGAGGGAAACTGGTTGTGCGGGAAATGTTAGGGGCGAAAAGAATTTCGAACAAGTTAATATGGAGCAGTTGATGAGTGCAATATTAAATTTTCGATCTGAATTAAAAACAGATATAGGAACAATTAAAACTGAGAGAGGAACAATTAAAACTGATATGGGAACAATGGAAACACGGTTAGACTCACTGGGATCACAGTTACGATCTGAACTAAAAACTGATATGGGAACAATGGGAACACAGTTAGACTCACTGGGATTGCAGTTTAGATCTGAATTAAAAACGCAGATGGGGACAATGGAAACACGGTTAGATTCACGAATAGGGACATGTTTCAAAAATATGAAAGATGAACTAAAGAAAGAAATCAGAGAAGAAGTACAACCGATTTTGAATGCTCACAATAATATATTAGTTGCAGTAGAGATTAGACAAAGGGAACAGGATAGAGAACAGGAAGAAAGAGATCGCGTGATAGTACAGAAATTTTCAGAGTTAAATTTACAACGTGCAAAAGATAAGGAAGAAATATTTGAGAGACTCGAGGAATCTGTACCAAATGACAGATTAAATAACCTAACACAACAGTATGAACAGTTAACTACTAAATGTGTTAATACTGAAACCCGAGTCACGACACTTACGGAAGACGTAAATACACAGAAAGAACAAATAGGTGATTTATCGGAAAGAGTTGAGGAGATTTCAGATAAATTGACAAGTCTTAGTTTAAATGGGGACAGAGATTCAGATGATACAGCACCATTGCCATTTGCAGAAACCGAAGAGTACCAGAACATAAATAAGCATGTTGAAAATCAGGGAAAATTTAATGAACGCGTTAAAAGGGAAGTTGAGGCATTACGAAAGCAAGTCAAACAAATCGAAGGCGAAATTGTAGGAAAAGACAGCAAAAGAAATTTGGAATCACAGATAGCAGAGGGGTTTGAAGAAGATAATTTGTTTCATTTACGGGATGCAACAAGAGAGCGCCAGGCGCGCGAACTTGACAATAATCGACATTGGGACTGGGACAGACGCGGTAGGTCTTTGTCGCCACGAGGCGAAAACTTTGACTATAAACACTTTTTGACTGATCGGAAATTTAAGATCTTCCGCAATTCTAAGAATGACATACATCCATGTTCATGGTTAGATCAATTTATGTACGCACTTCCGCCAAATTTGCCACTAAGTCACAAACTGAAATTAATGTGCAGCTATTAAAGTCCTCAGGGGATTCACTGCTCTAAGTAAATATGTGCCGTAGCGAGCATAGGGCCCCGAGCTGTAGTGGTGCTATTTCCCTTTTAGTTTTCTGTACCGCTGCCTACTCTTTTACTATTCTTTGCATCTATCAAAACAACTCTTCGACTATCAATCTATCTAGAGAGATGCTAAAAAATAACCGGATATGACTATTTTACCCAAAAGTGATTTCGGAAATTACCGTTTGGACTTACTATATTTTCTGCAGCATTCATTCGTAGTTAAAACGAAATTTTACCTGTTTATCTTCGTGACAATATTACTTCATATGTTGACGATATTCTTATTGCTAAACGTTCTTAGAGTGAGCATAACAAAATTTTGGATTCATTATTACGTATTTTTGCAAGAGTTGGCATTACGGTGAACTTAGAAAAATCTGAATTTGGTCGTTCTCAGGTGAAATTTTCTCGGTCACATTATTTCTACAGAAGGTATTCTTCCTGATCCAAAAAAAAAAAAAAATAGACGCTATTCGTAATTATGCTGTTCCTACCACAAAACGTGATGTTCGTAGTTTTATTGGTGTCTGTAATTTTCTTAGACGCTTTGTTAGATTGGACGATTTGGCCACACCTCGTTTTTGCGAACTATCTGGAAAGTACTTTTTAAACGAAAATCGGTCGACAACTCTGTTTGGTTAGTTTGTATTCCTGATGAGTGGGTTAATAAGCTGATTTGGTATACGCATTTCAGTTATGCACACTTTGGTCCCAGAAAATGCTTTCATAAATTACGAGAAAATTGCTACTTCAATAATATGGAAAAACGTATTCGATTTGTTCTTGCCAAATGCAAATTATGTCAAAAGGCTAAGCCGCCGACAGTTTCTCACAGAGCACCGTTGTTTCCTATCATTCCAGCGAAATTAAAGGACATGGCTGCAGTCGATTTGTTCGGTCCAGTGGTTCGTTCTACTAATGGTTTTGCGTACATTTTCGTAGCAGTGGAGTTGACATCAACATATGTGTGTTTTACACCGCTACGCAAAGCAACAGCTCGTTCAGTATCTAATGCTTTCATTAACCATTTTCTTAAAGAAGTGGGTCATGTTGATAAGGTTATATCAGATAATGGATCACAGTTTCGTTCTAAAATTTGGCTTCGTATTCTACGGAGTCGTAAAATTAAACCAATTTTCATTTCACTTTTTCACCCTCAATCTAACGCTTCAGAGAGATGGATGAAGGAAATCAATAAATTGTGTCGTCTTTATTGTCATCAGAATCACAGAACTTGGGATCAGTATCTTCATATTTTTCAAAACATTCTGAATGAACTTCCTAACGACTCAACTTCTTTACCGCCTATACTGATATTAAAAAACAAAGCACCGACAAATCGCATTTCTGAAATCGTTCCTTTTCCGCCTACACGGAAACTGCGGCATTCTGAAGTTGTCAACCTGGCTCTGCAAAATATTGCATCTGCGGCTGCTAGAAGAGAGAAATCAGCGAAGCGTCCTGGTCGTTTAAAAATTTTGTCAGTTGGTCAAAAAGTGTTAATTAAGTCTCACCGTTTGTCTCACAAAGGAAAAGGCTTGTGTCGCAAATTTTTTCTGCTTTATAACGGTCCATATAGAATTCGCAAAATTATTCATGATAACACTGTCGAAGTAGAAACTCTTAAATCACGACGCTCTAAGGGAATACATCATATATCTAACGTTAAAATTTTTGTGGAATGATATACTTTTGAAAAATTTTTGTAGAATGACATACTTTTGAGAAACTAACAGTTGTATGTAAACACATGGAGAATGCAAGGATACCGCGCCGTGTTCCGGCGGCGGCAGATACTCAAAGCAACAGTCAAGTCTGCGCGCCGCACAAGGCAGTCGTTGACCGCAAACAATCACTTCCTACGTCACGCGCCTACAGCTGATCGAGCGCTCAGTGCGAATGCACTGACAGCCGTAAATAAATACACAGTCTAATTTCTCCGACTAAATTCAGTATAAAGCTATAGTGACTTGATGAATTCTGTTATTAACATTCAGTATTTTTCAGGATACGGTTCTATAAAATATTTAAGAACTTCAGGTAAATTCTGTGCGTGTCCGACGTTAAGACGACTTGCTATCGAGAAAATTTCAGGAAAAATGTCATTTCGAAGAAGAAAGTAATAAACTAAAAAGGTAATTATTAATTGAGTTTATTTTTCAGGTAACATATTTCCACTTAGGTACGTACTTTAGACGTAATTTGCTGCTCGCGATTACGTGATTCATACTTTGTGCTAATTACATGTTCAATGAAATTACTTGTGAAGCGACGTGCTTGCGTACGTTAACTGATTTTGACAATGATTATTAATGAACTGGATTGTTACTTGTGTATATTATGCATCGCTTGGCTGCACTGCTTTTTCACTGATGTCATATTTTTAATTATGTGCCTGCTGTGCCTATTTATTTAAATTATAATTGTCACCTGATTAATTGTGCTGATGTGGTTAGGTATGTAAGTTATACTTTGTGATTTATCTGCTTGCGCCTTCATGTTTACTTATTAAGATACGATGCTAATGACCTGTTTAGTACGTAAGATATATGTTTACTGCTATGCGTATGGATTGCACATTTACACATTTCTGCTTGTTGTCATAACTATACTTTAATTTGGTATATAGCAATGCTGATGTACAGTGTACGGACATGGAGTGTGGGTTACGCTGTGGTATGGGTTACGGACTGTTCGCTTGGTGAAGCCTCGTTATAGAAATTGTGCTGCATCCACTTGTTAACATTCTGTTCACTACTGGTATATTTACTCGCTGTTGCTTGTTTTGCTTACGCTCAGTGCTTTATATTTTAACATAAGAAAATGAACTGCAGTAATTCGACGAGCGACTTTAGTACAAGAAACATCATAGAAGTCACATGAGCTGGAGGTTTTATGAAAGCTGTATAAATGTATGCCAATAGGAAGGAAGCTAACGACATGACATACCAACACAGTTATTACACTGCATTTTTCGTGAGCAATTGAAATAGGAAGTGACACTTGACACAAGAAATACTCCACATGTTTGCTTCTGTTTGCCATAATTCTTGAAGTGGTGTACACACTGTGAAATATTAGGATCATTCACACTCCGTTATCGTACTTAATTACTGAGAGTTATTCGAACTAAGTCTGTTAGAGGTCATGTATGCATTCTTTGTTTATAATTCATAATGAGTAGAAGATTTTGGTCAGATGGATTACACAGAGGTTGTGTGTTGACAGTGTGTCTTCGGATTGTATGGGATGAGGAGGTTTGCATTAGGATTTTATCTGTACTCGATCGAGGAGACTGACTAGAGGAAAGAGTTGTTATGGAAGTGAAATGATACTGGCAATAAGGTTTATATGTATCGACGTATCGAAGAGGTATTATGGAGGTATTGAGATTATATGAAGTTGATTGGAGTTACGGTGTATAAGAGGTAAAATAAGTGAGGTGCATATTTTTTTTTTTTTTTTTTTTTTGTTGGTCTATATGGAACAAGGAGGATGAAGATAGCAGACTAGAACACTAAAATGGAAGGAAGATTGTCTACACACACTTTGTTAAATCACTAAGCAGTATGTACTTTTTTTGGGGGGGAGAGGAAGTTGCATATCTTGGCACACTGACAGTTGTTCAGCAACCGTACATTTTGATCTGGCTTGGCAAACATTGGTCTTGACATGATGACTATGACGTTGACTTAACTATTATTGACTGTTATACATTGCTGTCACTACTACTTGATACACATGATGAACATGAAATTTTGACAGAAGTGGATTCACACAGTTAACACTATTCAATTACACAGTAGTACTTAATGTGGATGAAAGATGAGTGAGTGTGTTTTGTGTGTTTTCCTTTCCTAATCCTACCCACCTATCTCCTAAATATTATTTTATTTGTTTGTAGTGGCTTGCACTGACATCCATAAATATTATAGGTTTACTGATGTTTGTGTACTTGTAATAGTTAATATGACAATTATCTGACATCATTTGTGTGTTTGTTATGATTTGTATGTTTAGTGTAAGAGCATTGATAATAATTTTGTAAAAGCAATTGTGTGTGCATTCAAACTGTTGTTCACACCTGCACCTGTTCAAATTGATGTGTAACACTTAGAAATGTTTAATTTCTGCTGATGAATTGTCTGATTAGTGATAGTGAATATTATGGACTGTTACCTGCACTTGTTCAACATAATGGGTGCCACCTGGAAATGTTTAATTACTGCTGATGAACTGTCTAATTAGTGATAGTGAATATTATGGACTGTTACTTGCACTTTTTCTACGTGATTGGTGCCACTAGGACATGTTTCATTTCTGCTGATAAACTCTGATCAACAGTGTGATTACTGATAGTGAATATTATGGACTGATGTCTGCACCTGCTCAACATTGCTGGGTGCCACTGATGACTGCATCTACTGAAATAATGTCACTTGTTGCTGTAGCACCTGTTCAACATTGTTGGGTGCCACTGATGGACTGTTTCTACTGAGATGATGTCACTTGTTGGTGTCTGCACCTGTTCAACATTACTGGGTGCCACTGATGGACTGCATCTATTGAAATAATGTCACTTGTTGGTGTCTGCACCTGTTCAACATTGCTGGGTGCCACTGATGGACTGCTTCTACTGAAATGAAGTCACTTCTTGGTGTCTGCACCTGCTCAACATTGGTGGGTGCCACTGATGGACTGCTTCTACTGAAATGATGTCACTTGTTGCTGTCTGCACCTGTTCAACATTACTGGGTGCCACTGATGGAACTGCTTCTACTGACATAATGTCACTTGATGGTGTCTGCACCTACTCAACATTGCTGGGTGCCATTGATGGACTGCTTCTACTGAAATGATGTCACCTGTTGGAGTCTGAACCTACTCCACAATGCTGGGTGCCACTGATTAACTGCTTCTACTGAAATGATGTCACCTGTTGGAGTCTGCACCTGTTCCACAATGCTGGGTGCCACTGATGGACTGCTTCTACTGAAATGATGTCACCTGTTGGAGTCTGCACCTACTCAACATTGCTGGGTGCCACTGATGGACTGCTTCTACTGAAATGATGTCACCTGATGGTGTCTGCACCTACTCAACATTGCTGGGTGCCACTGATGGACTGCTTCTACTGAAATGATGTCACCTGATGGTGTCTGCACCTACTCAACATTGCTGGGTGCCACTGATGGACTGCTTCTACTGAAATGATGTCACCTGATGGAGTCTGCACCTGTTCCACAATGCTGGGTGCCACTGATGAACTGCTTCTACTGAAATGATGTCACCTGATGGTGTCTGCACCTACTCAACATTGTTGGGTGCCACTGATGGAACTGCTTCTGGTGAAATGATGTTACCTTATGGTTTCTGCACCTGTTCCACAATGCTGGGTGCCACTGATGGACTGCTTCTACTGAAATGATGTCACCTGATGGTGTCTGCACCTACTCAACATTGCTGGGTGCCACTGATGGACTGCTTCTACTGAAATGATGTCACCTGTTGCTGTCTGCACCTGCTCAACGTTGCTGGGTGCCACTGATGGACTGCTTCTACTGAAATGATGTCACCTGTTGGAGTCTGCACCTACTCGACATTGCTGGGTGCCACTGATGAACTGCTTGTACTGAGATGATGTCACTTGTTGCTGTAGCACCTATTCAACAGTGCTGGGTGCTACTGCTGGAACTGTCAACTACTTGTTGTGAAAATTTGTATAAACTGATTTTTTGTGTATTACTGTCTGTGAAAGGTTATAAGACTCTTACCTGATCATATTCGTCATTGCTGACGCTATCGATTGAATTGTTTAACCACATGATATTTGTGTAAACTATTATGTAAAGTCATATGTATGAAAGAAGTTGTATTCCTTACTGTATTTTATATATTAGGCTATTGTAAGGTCAGTGCAAAGCCAAAATTTTATCTAGTTATATGATACTTACGTATTAATATTATCTTTTATTTTTGTCTGTATTTTTTTTGACGAATTTGGTGGTATTTTCACCACCAATGCTGGCAAAAATACCATCAAATTCTAGCCCGTGGAGGAAGGGCATATGAAAGGTGGCTACACTGAGCCACAGCGCCAGAAATCGCGCCAGAGAGTATTGTTCCGCCGCCTCCACAGGCACTGATTATTGAGACGTAGCGGCAGGCAGTTCTTGCCGAGAAGTTGTGGTGGACACTGTTTTTCGTGAAGTCGGAGTGGAGATGTGGTAGTAGTGAGTGTTTGTTCCATGTTTGATGCAGTTGTTTGATGGGAGAGATAGCAGATTTTGTTCTAATGGAGAGATTGTAATGATCAGAGTGCTTTTCGTCAATATATATGAAGGTAACAAATTCTCTGTTATTTTCTTTTATTCTTTCAGTATCCTGAATAATGTGTCATTACAGGTTCAGTCAACAAAGCATCTGGCTTGTGTTCTTGTATTAGAGTGTAATTCTGGTTTTCTTGCGCAATTATAATATTTCTGATTTCTTTTATCACGTCAGTATAATTGGTATTTCAAAATTCTTGTCTTGTTGAAGAAGAACCGTGCCAGATGTGCGTTGAGTCATACTACCACATACAGAACAGCTACACTTGTGCTTTGTTGGCTTCGTAGATTTTATAGTTGCTGGGGACTTAATTAATTAACTGTGTTAACGAAGATTTTCTTTCATTGTTTGTTGTTATTCTATGCAGTCAGATTGCGTACTAAAACTAGTCAGGGCCAGCTGTTTACGAAACAGCGTAATCGGACATACAGCGACAGAAAATTAAAAAGTATTTGCATTGCATTCTTATATCTTTATTTTAATTAAGCCCCCATGCATTGTGCCCGTTGGACATTGTAGACCGGCAGTACACCCATGGATATTTTGATTATGAAATACGCCGGGAGAAACTCAAGAATCACAGTGTATAGTTTGTCTACTGGTGACGGCTGAGATTTTGTCGCTCATCGAGAATAGCTTTCAGCAGATTCATATAATTGTTGCTGAGTTGGTTCAATGATACGGTAAGTTACATAACTTTACAGCCGCAGAATTCCACACAGACACTTAAGGAATGTGATAAGACTTTGTGGAGTTAGTTTTTCTCTTTTTAAGTAGTTGACATGGGAAAGATTATTAGCATTTTGGAGTACAATACATCTTGATTATGCGAATGTCGTGACTAGAGGGAAGAAAGCAGGGCTTTCCGCTGACAGATCTCATATTAGTTTTGAGCCTATGAATCTTATGTGATAAAGTTTTCAGTATGCCATTGATGGTTGTACCTTCTGTTGAACTCACCCTATGATGTAAAAAACCCAAATGCAGAAGAATTGTGGTATTCTGCATATTTCTGTAGGAATAAATCTCTTAACACGGGATGTATACACTTGCTACAGCTTCTATTGTTTGATGCAAGAGTAACTTTTTTCTCACAGGCATCTGTGTGTCGATGCAATTATAGTGAAGTCGTTGCTATGGCATTTGGAGCAGCTACACAGTTTGCAACTGGAGCACTGTTCATACTATTATGTGCTTTGACTAAATTAATGCTACACTATACGAAATATAGGTATTGCATCTGTTTATAAAATAACTTTTTTCGACGCTGTATGTAGTATTAAATGACTTTTTCATTAGAGAGGAGATGGAGCTTGAATAAAAGATAACCAGCTATTTTTATTAATGTCCACTAGCAGAGTTTTTCTGTGTGCAGCGTGAAGCGGAACAAGAATGGTGTGCTGGCCTTCCCACTCTGGAGCGAGGGTGGGACACACCACGCTGACACCTGCTGTGTGTGTTGTGCTCATCATGCGGCGCATTTACAAATATGATAAACAATCACAACAGCATATTATTATGTAACAAAGAAATTACGACGATTTCCTTTTGCAGTGTATTATTTAAACAAACAATTCGGATACTTTGACCGTTAACGTTGAAAGATTTTTTTTCTGTCTCGCTGCAGTGCCACTACCAGAAATTGGGACAGTTCATGACTGCGTGAACTGAATGTCGGCAGTACTTGTATACCCTAACCAAGGCCCCATGACGGCGGTATGTCTTTGTCAAAGTCGGAAGAGTAAGAGAGATGAACACATATCCAACAAAACGTTTACTAACACACGCATTTACGTTGTACTTTATACAGAATAATTTCACCGTAACAGTGACGTATGCCGTGGTAGCGTTCAAACGGGTGGTGCTGCTAATAGCGCGAATTCAAGGTCTGGGATGTGCATCGTTGTGCTGTGGTACAGAATAGTTTGACTTTCAGTCTTCTTCTGCTTTGTGGTAGGCCCTGCTGATAGTGTTTTACAGTGGTGCTGCATTTCAGGCAGCATATTTACACATGTCATACACCATATTACACATCATCACTGTGCGAGATGCTTGAATTTATACCATTCGTTATGCATTTTAGTACAATACGAGTACATATCGATTATGCGAATATCGGGACTTGATGGAAGAATTCAAGGCTCTCTGTTGACAGATATATTAATTTTGACCCTATACGGTTTTAATGGAAGCAGGTTATCGGTAATGTTTCTCTATGTACAACGTGAAGTGGAATAAGCATAGTTGTCATTCATCGCTTCAGCGAACGCTCTTGGGACACTCCATTAGACTCGCATGCGCTGGTGGATCTCAGGTTGAAAGCAGCCCTGCACAACATGTACTAAAACGCTACAACTGCGAAAAAAATTGTACACTAAGGCCAGGGCAATACCCTCAGTGCTTAGAAAATGATGCAGTCACATTTATGCACACAGTAGGTGATATACGCGTTGGAGTATTTAGTGTGAAGGTGTTTCGTTGTACGCCATTTGTCAGGGTATTTACAAATGTCATGTGCCATATTACACATCGTCCCTGCATGTTTACAAGCTAGTAATATCCTGTCCATCTACCATTCTAGGGAATTCTCTCAATAGTTCAATACCATTTTTTTTTCGGGCAAAAATTGCCTCCGGTTTTTTCACTGCACAGTACAGACCTCGAATGATTCCTATTCGATGAGAGAAGGCTAGGTCAGGATGGAAGGGAGCTTGATTTCCATTGGTCGATCTCCTCCTACTGTCCCCCTCCCCTTCCAGCCCCTGGATGACCTTGACACCTGCCACCACTGACCTTGAATATGACATGCAAAATTACATCAGCTGTAATATGACACCAAAGGTCATTTTCAAGGTTGGCTCGTTCTCTCACACACTCTTACTCTTTAAGTGTCAGTATATCTGTCAGACTCTAATTTTTACATGTTTGGATTTCTCTTGTCTGTATTTGACTTGTTAACAGTGTTATGTTCTAGCTTGTAGTGTTCCAGAAACTTGTTCCTCACTCCTGTGCAAATGTTTATCAACAGATAAGTTTATTTTATTTTTTATTTTATTTTATTTATTTTTTGTATAGAGAACTCCCTGGATCTAAGCCATTCGGTTTTTTCTCACTTTAACGTATTTTTACCATCCTTTCCGTGGCTAACAGAATTACCTACTCTCTCTACTGTACCTTCCCGATGTACACAGTAAGTGAAGTATGCATCGTTTAGTAAATTCCCTTTGTTTTCATGTTTCAGAACGACAATGACTGAAACCCCGATGGAGTCAGGCTGCCCATGTTCAACGAGGTAAGTATGTAATAAACGAATTTTACGTATGATTTTACATGCGACAAAAGTTTTATTTAGTTTTTCTCATTATTGAATATAAGAGACAATATAAAATTCACAGATAAAATTGCACAATTTTAAAATGTTCAAACTTTTGAAGAATTTGTTTAGTCAGGACAAGTGATAAAACCTCTTTCCATAATCTTTTCAATTCTCATTTCTATGTTTTCAGTATTGTAGTAGATTCATGCCACTTATTTTACTGACTACATCATCTGCTATTAATTATTTACATCGTTATTTCTGCAGTCTGTGTTTTTACAATCCCAGTACAGGATTAGGCAGGTGATGTTGATACCATACCTTTTTACTAACTACGGACCTCCAGGATGATTCAAGAATATGTGTTAAACACTGGTAAAATGGGATAATATGTTCGACATCCTTACTTCTTTGCAAGGTGAAAAATCATTTTGACTGTATACAGTGTGATAGGAAATTAACTATCAATGACGTCCACCCCAGAGTTGTAACCACAATATTGTCACTAGTTTGTCATTTTTTCTCACTGATAGTCCTTTGTGCAGTCACGTTACAGGTGTATCCTGAAAATTCAGTTCGATCATGATTTTCCCACCATCTAAATGCTTCTATAATGGTCCTAAGAGATGTAAACCGTTGCTGTCGATTTTGTGCCAGATTTTCCTGACTTTGCTCATGTTTCTTGTCGAGAACAGTATGGCATGGGTTCATAGTTCCCCTTCCATCCCTTGAACCTTTGAAAAAGTTATAAATTCGTCTTCCGTTACGCATACCTGCACCAGCCATCTACGTGTCTCTTCTTCGTACTGCCATCTTGCTATACGCTACAAGTTCTCGTCCTCATTACACCTGGCTGGCTGCCGAACACAAATCTGCCTGTGTTGTTGTTTTCAACCAGCCACGTGGTGATTCATGGCGCATCTCTCGAGGGACGTCCACTTGCACGCCCTTTTCACATGCACTGTTTTGAAAGAAGTGAAAATAACAGAAGATTCCCACAAAATGTTGAATAATCCACAGAAAAGTGAGGTTACCTTATTACATCAAAATATTGAAGGATTGAGTAATTGTCTGTCTAGAAAATTCAGAGAGCTCTGAAAAGATGCATATCCTGTTCCTGTTTGAGCACCACATAACCACAGGGTTAGATAAGTTACATACAAAAGATTACAATATTGCAATTTACTCATGCGGAAATAGCATAGGAAAAGGAGGAGTTGCTACATACATTAAGACAGAACACAAGTTCAAAACCATTGAGACAATTAGATTATGTAGTGATCAGCTTATATAAGTGTTTGCTTGTGAATGAATGCTGAAAAATAGTTCATATTTAATTGCAAGTGTCTATAGATCGCCACTGGGAAGTTTTCAGCTATTGATGAAGAATCTAGATTCCTTACTGTGCCATCTGTCAGTCAGCAGCAAGCAGTCAATAGTCAGTGCTAACTTCAGTGTTGATTTTCTAAGGGATTCTGATAGAAAAAAATGAACTGGAAAGAAAGAAAGTAGGAACCTAATTGATAATGTTTTCTCTGATGAAGCCCAAAGAAAGAAAATAACAACTTACCTAGAAACAAGTGCTGTCTGTGATCATTATGCAAAATTAGTTAGGATAAATAACATATCGCCTTATAGTATGGATACTCCTCAGTGGAAATCAGTTAGAATAATTAATGACTCCAGGACATGTGTTTTTAAGAATAGTTTACAGCAGACGTCATAGGACGTAATTTACAATGAACCGTATACTAACATAAAATTTAATCTATTCCATGATAAATCCATATCATTATTTGAAAATAGCTCTCTGCATAAGCCAATCAGAAAGGGCGCTAAACAGCCATGCAAAAAACCATGGATCACTCATTATCATCAGTGTTCTGCCAAAAGGCAGGTTTTCACGTGGTAGTTCTCCAGGCTGTCCGGTCTTCTGCCATCCTCTTCAGGTCTGCATAATTTCCTCTTCCCTTTATGTCGTCTGTCATCTTGTATCTCCTTCTTCCTCTCAGTCTTCTCCCACAAACCAATCCTTCCAAAGCATCTGCTAGCAAGCACTCCCTTCTCAATGAATGTCCCAACCAGTGCTTTTTCCTTTCTCTAACAACCTTCAGCAGCCATCTTCTCTGACCAACCCATTTCCAATACTCTTTCATTACTCACTCTTCCCATCCAGCTTATTCTCTCCATTCTCCTCCACATCCACATCTCAAATACTTCTAACCTTTTTTCATCCTCTCGTCTCAGCGCCCATGTTTCTGCCCCATATAGTGCCACACTCCAGACGCAACATTTGCCAAGCCTTTTCCTTAGTTCTTTATCTAATTTGCCACATAAGAGTCTTCTCTTTCTGTTGAATGCCTCCTTCGCTATGGCAATTCGAGTTTTCGCTCCTGGTGACATCTAAAGTCTTCAGTTATTGTGCTTCCAAGATATTTAAATTCACTTACTTGGCTAATGGCAGATCGTCCTATTTTAATATTGGACAGTCTGCGTCTTGTACTGATGACCATACTCTTTGTTTTTGCTGTGTTTATTTGCATCCCATATTCCACATAAGCTTCATTCAGATCTTTCAGCATGTTATTCACTGTCCGCTCACTTTCTGCCACTAATGGCATGTCATCGGCAAATCTTTTACATTTTATTCTCTTTCCACCAATACATATTCCTCTTTTCCCATCTAAGCTTTTCGCAATAATTTTTTCAAGGTATACGTTAAACAACAGTGGGGAAAGGCAACAAACTTGTCTAACACCTCGTCCAATGCTGCTTCCTTCTGACATTTCATTTCCAGTCCTTAACCTTACTTTCTGGTGTAAATATAGATTCTGTATCAGTCTTCTCTCTTTCCAGTCTACTCCTTTCCTCTTCAAAATATCCATCAGCTTGTTCCACTGAACTCTGTCAAAAACCTTTTCTAAATCTATAAAAACAGCAAAGATTTCTCTACCCTTTTCCATATATCTTTCCCCTATAGTTCTTAACAGGCCAGTAGAATCTCTTGCTCCTTTTCCTCTTCTAAATCCAAACTGCTCCTCTGCAATCCCTCTATCCTGCTTGCCATATAACCTTCTATTCAACACTCTCAGCAAGACTTTAGAATACGAGAAATTAAACTGATGGTCCGGTGCTCTTCACAATTTTTAGTGTTTCTGTTTTTCTCTATTGGTATCATAACTGTTGCATTGAAGTCTTCAGGGCATTCCCCTTTGTCATATATCTCGTTACAGAAGTAGACTATTTCTTTTCTTGCCTTGTTTCCCAGACTCTTCAATAGTTCTGCTGGCAAACCATCAATTCTACATACCTTCCTATTCTTCATCTCCTTCAGCGCCTTTTCTGCTTCTGCTTCCAAGATGGTAAATCCCTCTCCATCTTCCGGTACATATTGCTCCTCTTCAACTTTAATTTCGCTTTGCATTTCATCCCCCTTGTACAAA
Organism: Schistocerca cancellata; assembly: GCF_023864275.1. Lineage (NCBI taxonomy): Eukaryota > Metazoa > Arthropoda > Insecta > Orthoptera > Acrididae > Schistocerca > Schistocerca cancellata. The sequence goes on from NC_064628.1 coordinate 279,636,816, forward strand.
CATTCAATATATTCTTGTCATCTGTTCAACACCTCATGTGGTTCTTCTGCTAGTGTACCATCCGCTCTTTCTATTTCCATGTTATTCCTCTTTCTTTTACGTTCAAAAACTATCTCACTAGCCAGTCTATACATCATTTAATACTTTACCTCTCTCTCCATTTTCTCTATTTCGTCGCATTTTTGTTTCATGCATTTTTCTCTTGCTTCTTCAGTTTCTCTTCTTAATTCATTGTTTAGTTTCCTGTACCTCTTTTTGCCTTCTTCAATTTTTACACTTTTCAACTTTCTCCACTCTTCCATCTTTTTCAACATGTTTTCTGTTATCCATTCTTTCTTGGTGCTTTGGAATACCCTAATTCCTAGTACTTCTTTGGCAGAGTCCATGAGTCCTTCCCTCATTTTTATCCATTTGTCATTAACACTTTCATCAACACTACCTCTTTGCCATTTTTCCATAAATCTGTTATCCAAATCTGATGCCTTTCCTACCTCTTTGAGTTTTTCTATGTTTAGTCTTTGCTTTGCTTTACCTCTCCAGACTTTTATCAACTTCACTTGTATTCTCCGATCACTAGGTTTTGGTCTGAATTTATATCCGCTCCTGGATAAGCTTCAGCATTCTTCAAACAGTTCCTAAACCTTTTTTGTATCAGGATGTAGTTCAACTGATCTCTTTCCCTATTCAAATTTGATATCCATGTGTAACGTCTCCTTTTGTGGTGTTCAAACACTGTGTTACCCACTGCTAATGAATTTTCTTTACAGAAAGTAATTAGTCGTTCGCCTCTCTCATTTCTTATTCCTAATCCAAATTTTCCTACTGTATCTTCATCTCTTCCTTCACCCACCGCTGCATTCGAGTCCCCCATGATGATAACGCAGGCATTTCTATTTTCTTTTTCGATGAGTTCTTGTATTTGCTCATAATATTCTTCCACTTCCTCGTCTCTATACTGGCTGGTTGGCATATATACCTGTATTAATACCAAATCTTTTGAACTACCCTCCAGTCACATCATCATCAGTCTTCCATCAATATATTGTACCTTCATTACCTTATTTTTCAACTTTTGCCCTATCAATATTCCTACTCCGTTTTCACCACTCTTGATTTCCCCTGAGTAAAAGTGCTTATAATCTCTACTTTATATCTCCCCATTCTCTCCCCATCGCATTTCATACAAACCAAGGGCATCTAATCTGTTCCTTTTCATCTCCTGTTTTGCATTCTCTAGCTTTCCTGCTTGCAGTAGTGTCCTCGCATTCCATGTTCCAATGCGTATCTTTCCTCCCTTCACTGTCCCTTTCTTACTTTCAAATACGTCTACTCTCAATGTGTTCCCCTCCTGGAGATCCGAATGAGAGGAAGTTTTAACTCCGAAATCTTTCACATGGAGAGACATACCATGTACCATGTACTGCTTGGGTAGCCATAGCCGGTGCCAAGCCCTGAGGGATACGGTGAAGACCTCAATGGCAGCGAAGGCGGAGAAGACGGACTTTGGTACGGCGGAGCTGGCGGAAGAGGCACCTTCTCTCTTTGGGTACAAAAAGAGTACAAGTAGCGACTGAACCCCAGAGGGGCGGCTACAGACAGCGCCTGACTCATGGTGAGCGGCTGACTTTAGGCTGGGCATCCTACTGCCTATTAGGAAAGTAGCGAGAAACTACGACATTACATTCCCATGGATCACTAGAGGGATTAAAGTATGCTATCAAAGAAAAAGGGAAATGTAACTTTTGGCAGAAACAAGTAGAGATTTGCCGTAGTTGCACACTACAAAAACTACTCAAAATTAATAAGACAGGTTATTGAAAATCAAGGAACATGCACATAATGTCAGAAATCAGTACTTACGGCAGGAGACTTAAGGGAATATGGAATTCAGCGAAACGAAAGACAGGACAACCAGCGATAGAACAAGACACCATTACTGTTGAACTGAATGGAAGGGCTATAAGTGATGAGTGATAGGTATCAAACGCATTTAATAATTATTCCTTAAATATAGTAGAAAGCAGAGGGACAAACAGTTCAAGATTAAAATCACAGCAGTATGTTGAAAATGTAACTTCCTTGAAATTCAATCATGTGAATGTATTACCACCTTCTCCTTCATAAATGAAGAAAATTATACATTCTGTCAAAAATAAAAGCTCATCTGGTTTCGATAGTGATTCCAATAGAGTAATAAAAATTTGTTCCCATGCAATAAGTCTAGTCTAATCTGTTATAGGTAAAGTATTACTAACTAAAGGGAAATAACATTACTCCACATTGGTTGTCTTTAGCACAAAAGGAATGCACAGTGCTCCAACAAAAATTTTTGAGGTTCTTGACTGTAACACATCCAACCAAAAGGAAATGCCAGGAGCAGTTAACGCGATGGTTTTCTGGATGTAATACCCGCACTCTATTTTCCTGCCATAACTGAAGGGAAATTGCTTACTTCTTATCTTGTGAAAATGACTCGCAGCCATCGTCCCAAAAGATTTCTTCTCCGTCGGCCACAGAATCTAACATGCTCTGCATAACGAAGTGGCAAACGGGAAAGATTTCAGAGCGATTGAAAAATGAAATAACGAAATATTGGAATGTCACTTGATTTTATTTTTATTGATAGAATCATAAAATCGAGAAAATGATTCCGAGAGCCAGTCCACTATCCGTACTCATACCAAAGTTTCTGGATACTAATTATCTCGATAGCATAATAAGAAGTCAGAACAAATTGCTCCATTTGGTCTTAGTATTCACACGAGATGTATGTTTTCCGAGGCATCATTTAACAATTTCAATCCATCTTTAATCGAAATCACTCTTCACACAATAAATAACTTGTTGCCTCCCCGAAAACCGATCTTAGACTAGTTAAATTAACACGCGATCGCACAAGTACGTCATCCGAGGCAACTTTAATAAATATTTCCGTCTTTACACTAGATCACATTCTACACAAGGATTCATACATTTCTCGGAAACTATCCATAGCCTCGTAATGAATTCTCTTAACAGTTTGGCGGCTGCCCATACAGGGTGCATTTGTGATTGCTATTTTATGTCTGCCCTTGACTATCAGTAGTAACTGAAATTTGTAATTTATCTCTGCATGCGAACTGAGAGTTATAGAAATTATTCTTAACGCGTTACCAGCGCAAGTAACGTCAGTAGCGCGGTTGGAGGTGTATATTAATATTCAAAGAGTAAACAAAAATAATGAAAGTTACGCTTCTTCGCGTCAAGCCTTGCAGATGCATCCCTGCTGTCTATTCAGGGTAAAGAGAAATTCGCGCACTCGGACTTCGCAGAGGGCGATTCCTCACATATTAGCAACACAAAAATGTCTCTCACAACATTTTTTCTTGCGCATATTGTTGTTGTTGTTGTTGTGGTCTTCAGTCCTGAGACTGGTTTGATGCAGCTCTCCATGCTACTCTATCCTGTGCAAGCTTCTTCATCTCCCAGTACCTACTGCAACCTACATCCTTCTGAATTTGTTTAGTGTATTCATCTCTTGGTCTCCCTCTACGATTTTTACCCTCCACGCTGCCCTCCAACACTAAATTGGTGATCCCTTGATGCCTCAGAACATGTCCTGCCAACCGATCCCTTCTTCTGGTCAAGTTGTGCCACAAACTTCTCTTCTCCCCAATCCTATTCAATACTTCCTCACTAGTTATGTGATCTACCCATCTAATCTTCACCATTCTTCTGTAGCACCATATTTCAAAAGCTTCTATTCTCTTCTTGTCTAACCTATTTATCGTCCATGTTTCACTTCCATACATGGCTACACTCCATACAAATCTTTCAAAAATGACTTCCTGACACTTAAATCTATACTCGATGTTAGCAAATTTCTCTTCTTCAGAAACGCTTTCCATGCCATTGCCAGTCTACATTTTATATCTTCTCTACTTCGACCATCATCAGTTTTTTTGCTCCCCAAATAGCAAACCTCCTTTACTACTTTAAGAGTCTCATTTCCTAATCTAATTCCCTCAGCATCACCCGACTTAATTAGACTACATTCCATTATCCTCGTTTTGCTTTTGTTGATGTTCATCTTATATCCTCGTTTCAAGACCCTATCCATTCCGTTCAACTGCTCTTCCAAGTCCTTTGCTGTCTCTGACAGAATTACAATGTCATCGGCGAACCTCAAAGTTTTTATTTCTTCTCCATGGTTTTTAATACCTACTCCGAATTTTTCTTTTATTTCCTTTACTGCTTGCTCAATAAACAGATTGAATAACTTCGGGGAGAGGCGACAACCCTGTCTCACTCCCTTCCCAACCACTGCTTCCCTTTCATGCCCCTCGACTCTTATAACTATCATCTGCTTTCTGTACAAATTGTAAATAGCCTTTCGCTCCCTCTATTTTACCCCTGCCACCTTCAGAATTTGAAAGAGAGTATTCCAGTCAACATTGTCAAAAGCTTTCTCTAAGTCTACAAATGCTAGAAACGTAGGTTTGCCCTTCCTTAATCTAGCTTCTAAGATAAGTCGTAGGGTCAGTATTGCCTCACGTGTTTCAACATTTCTACGGAATCCAAACTAATCTTCCCCGAGGTCGGCTTCTACTAGGTTTTCCATTCGTCTGTAAAGAATTCTCGTTAGTATTTTGCAGCTGTGACTTATTAAACTGATACTTCGGTAATTTTCACATCTGTCAACACCTGCTTTCTTTGGGATTGGAATTATTACATTCTTCTTGAAGTCTGAGGGTATTTCGCCTGTTTCATACATCTTGCTCACCAGATGGTAGAGTTTTGTCAGGACTGGCTCTCCCAAGGTCGTCAGTAGTTCCAATGGAATGTTGTCTACTCCTGGGGCCTTGTTTCGACTCAGGTCTTTCAGTGCTCTGTCAAACTCTTCACGCAGTATCGTATCTCCCATTTCGTCTTCATCTATATCCTCTTCCATTTCCATAATATTGTCTTCAAGTACATCGCCCTTGTATAGACCCTCTATATACTCCTTCCACCTTTCTGCTTTCCCTTCTTTGCTTATAACTGGGTTTCCATCTGAGCTCTTGATGTTCATACAAGTGGTTCTCTTTTCTCCAAAGGTCTCTTTAATTTTCCTGTAGGCAGTATCTATCTTACCCCTCGTGAGATACGCCTTTACATCCTTACATTTGTCCTCTAGCCATCCCTGCTTAGTCATTTTGCACTTCATGTCGATCTCATTTTTGAGACGTTTGTATTCATTTTTGCCTGCTTCATTTACTGCATTTTTATATTTTCTCCTTTCATAAATTAAATTCAATATTTCTTTTGTTACCCAAGAATTTCTACTAGCCCTCGTCTTTTTACCTACTTGATCCTCTGCTGCCTTCACTACGTCATCCCTCAAAGCTACCCATTCTTCTTCTACTGTATTTCTTTTCCAATTCCTGTCAATTGTTCCCTTATGCTCTCCCTGAAACTCTGTACAACCTCTGGTTCTTTCAGTTTATCCAGGTCCAATCTCCTTAAATTCCCACCTTTTTGCAGTTTCTTCAGTTTTAATCTACAGGTCATAACCAATAGATTGTGGTCAGAGTCCACATCTGCCCCTGGAAAAGTCTTACAATTTAAAACCTGGTTCCTAAATGTCTGTCTTACCATTACATAATCTATCTGAAACCTGTCAGTATCTCCAGGCTTCTTCCATGTATACAGCCTTCTTTTATGATTCTTAAACCAAGTGTTAGCTATGATTAAGTTGTGCTCTGTGCAAAATTCTACCAGGCGGCTTCCTCTTTCATTTCTTTGCCCCAATCCATATTCACCTACTACGTTTCCTTCTCTCCCTTTTCCTACTACCGAATTCCAGCCACCCATTACTATTCAATTTTCGTCACCCTTCACTATCTGAATAATTTATTTTATTTCATCATACATTTCTTCAATTTCTTCGTCATCTGCAGAGCTAGTTGGCATATAAACTAGTACTACTGTAGTAGGTGTGGGCTTCGTATCTATCTTGGCCACAATAATGCGTTCACTGTGCAGTTTGTAGTAGCTTACCCGTACTCCTATTTTTTATTCATTATTAAACCTACTCCTGCATTACCCCTATTTGATTTTGTGTTTATAACCCTGTAGTCACCTGACCAAAAGTCTTGTTCCTCCTGCCACCGAACTTCACTAATTCCCACTATATCTAACTTTAACCTATCCATTTCCTTTTTTAAATTTTCTAACCTACCTGCCCGATTAAGGGATCTGACATTCCACGCTCCGATCCGTAGAACACCAGTTTTCTTTCTCCTGATAATTGCGCATATTTCCGATAGTAAACGGACTTCAAAGAGTGGCAATCTGGCAACACTGTGATTACATGTACCGTAACTGCCTCTATCAGCATTCAGCAGTAATGCTGTGTAGTTGGGGCAATGAACAACATTTTGGGTTAGTAACAGGGGGGGGAGGGGGAGTTCGATTCTAAGTTGAAGTGTATTTGTTTTTATTTGCCAGTTTCATTCTGCTGTCTAATAATGTAGTACACACCGTTTCTTAAGCCACACGTACCCGACATTTTCATAGTATAGTGTTTTGTAACGGGGGATCAGACAAGTCAGAAATAGGCAGTTGAAACAAATGACCTGTCATAGTACAGAATAACTACAAAAGCAATATCATTTTCGAGATCCTAAAGACGATTGCACAGTCAAATAACTCAATATCTACTAGTTATTTATACTGCACCTAGTATGTCCGCTCAGATGTGCACATTAGCAGCCAGTGACAATAGGGATTTTCATATTAACGACTGCATGACGTTTAAAAAATAAAACGTTTCCTCAGAGCAGATGCTCATAGTGGCCCCTCTGCACATTCAAACATTGAGCGACCTACTGGATAGTACAGCTCTGGAGTCTTCGAAACATGGCTGCATCCTCAGATACGAGAGCACCTTGAACACACGCTATCAGTTCTTCCACGTGCGTCTGCAGAGTAGAACACACGTGCTCCTTCAAGTGCCCCCACAGGAAGAAATCCAATGGATTTAGGTCAGGTGAGCGCGGAGGCCATACTACTGGACCCACCGTCCGAGCCATTTCCCTGAACATGTTCCAAAGTGTGGATGATGAAGATGTTGTTTGGCTTGTGGGGTGCTCAACTGTGCGGTCATCAGCGCCCGTACAAAGTCCCAATTCTTGCTGAGTCCAATTTGTTACACAGCCCAATCTAGCCACTGTCACGAATGATGATGATGATGAACATGATTATGAAATGATGAGGGCAACACAAACACCCAGTCCCCGTGCAGAAAAAATCCGCAATCTGGCTGGGAATCGAACCCAGGTCCCCGTGATCCAGAGGCACCAACGCTAGCCTCTAGACCACGAGCTGCCGACTCCAAAGTGTGGAGGAGCACCATCATGCTGGAATCATAACCTCTGCCGAACATGAAGTGGAACATCTTCCACTGCGTCTGGCAAATAGTTTGAGACAAATGCATGATACCTTCGTGGAATCAACCGGTCAGAAAAGAAATAGGTACTTAAAAGCCTGTCTCCCAATATTCCGGCACAGACGTTGATGCCAAAGCGAACTTGATATCCACGGTCGCTTGTGACGTGCGAGTTAACGTCGCACATGGTGTGCATTGCGATACAGAAGACACCCACACAAGTGAACGCTACTTCATCCAATCATATTACAGTGTTATAAAGTCGTCGTGGGATTCCTTTTGTTGCTGAAACCATTCACAGAATTGCATCCGCAGCCGACGGTCTGCAGGATGCAGGTGTTGCCTTAAACCATAATGATAGGGGTGCAGCCCATGCTAGTGCAGCACGTCGACGACAATGAGTTGCGAGGCATGCAGCTGCCTTGTTACACTGGGGTTCTTTGTCTATGACCTCCAGAAAAGCTTCCTATTTAGCTGACGTACGGCGAGTCCTTGGTCAGCCTCTGTCACGCGATGGTGGAAGGAGGGAACCTGTCTGCCATAGGCAAAGCTCCAGAAGACGAAACATATATTTATGTGGATGACGGCAACCAGGATATCTAACAGCATATTCACATCAGCCCGATTATGAGACGCACCAAGCACGAGAAGCATATCCACATATTCATCGTTTGCGTATTTCATACGTCTGCCACACTGTTGTAGAATAACACAAGAATAAAATACGATATGTGTACGAATGTACATAGAGTCTGTCACTGGCGAGCTACTCCGCTAGCAACTATTCGCTGTCTGGTGAACTGTGCATACAATATAAACACATTAGCCGCAGTGGGCTGTTCCACAAAACCTCTTTTACAGCTTTTGTTCTGCATGATTCATCCTGACACTGCTAATTGTGAAATGTTCGTTTTCTAATTACACAATACAATTATACAATGGTAGTAGACATGATGTTTCCTCATTTCTATAGATGATAATAATAAGAATAATAATAGTAATCCGTGGAGGTACTTACTAAACTGGAAAGCTTATTAGACTCACTGTTGAAAGGCATGATTAGTGGTTCCATGGTGATAATACACACAAATGGTAACCGAGTTCGGAAATAATTTACAAAATATGTTGCTAGCCCTACTGGCGACGTAAGGCCCTAACGAAATGTAATGGACCTGAGCGTGGCAATAATAATAGTTGCTACTAATCGATGGGACCATTGGGGGAAGGTGCACAGAAAACATGCTTGGAATCTGGTAGATGCAGTTCGGGTCCACGACGTGTAAATGGTTTCTTTAAAAGCTGACCAGTGAAAACGATTGTACTTCCATTTCTGTGTTCGTAGTACGCAAGTGCATATGTGTTATAGAAGACGCACTATAATCGCTGTATGACGATTAAAACGCCAGATACTGTTCCGTGCAGATCACATTTAGAAAATAAAAATATATACTCCTCGACCTCCTAGATACTAAACACTGTACAGTTCACCAACTGCACAGCATTGCTCCTAAAACTTGACACAGGTAGCTGCTGTACATGTGTTTACAGTGTTTCCAGATTGCAAATTTTTAACATCCGTTTACTGCCGGAAGAATGCGCGGAACGGAATTTTGTGACAGACATTTTTATATTGCTAGGATGTGAGAAATCGCCCTGCGAAGTCCGAGAGCGATAATTTCTCTTTGCTCTTTATATCTTCTAGCGCGATACGGCTCTGACTCATATCACTGTTCTACGCTATAATACCATTTGACGTGTTGAGCGTCAACGCCAATTGCATTTATAACATGAACGATTGTGCTACCTTGCACTATTTTTGTAGACTGACGATGTACTGTATATTAAAATAACAGTGTCTAATTTACGGTTTTATCGTCTGACGTTAATGATTTTGTATTTCGCGTAACGTGATGCTGTGAATACTTGTGTGTACCTGATGATGGTCAGTCTACCGAAACTGCTGGTGTAAATAAAAAATGTGATCAACAGCTCTAGGAGGTGACGTGACAAGTTGAAAGGAGGGAAGATTTTAGTGACTGGGGAGAAATCACAAAGGGACTTCCAGAAGCTCCTGTTTTGGATCCACTCCTATTCCTTATCTATGTGGATGTCCTTCCACTTAACATTCACCAAGCAGAATTGATACTTTTTGCAGATGATACTAGTGTTATAATAAATCCCATTAGAGAGAAAGCAACAGAAGAGATTGTTAACGATGTATTCCAAAGAAATATTAAGTGGTTCTCTGAATATGAATTCTGCCTTAATTTTAAGAAAACACGCTATGTTCAGTTCTGTGCAGCAAATAGAGGTATACCAACAATTGATGTAGCACACAATCGGGAGACAGTAAACACAGTAGAATACTACTAATTATTGCGTGCCTTGATGAAAACTTGAACCGGAAGAAGCGTGTTATTGATCTGCTAAAACAATGAAGTTCATCTGTCTTCGTTATTCGTATAGTTACTAGTCTTGTAAACAATCGGATCAATCTCCCGACATATTTATTGAAGAATTTTTTGGAGTAACTCGTCAGGTAGAAAGACAGAACTGATGGCACAAAAGTAAGCAGTAAAAATAATATGTGGTGCTCAACCGAGGTCGCCATGTAGGTGCCTCTTCAGTAAGTTAGACTTAACTGTTCCATCGCAGTACAGTTATCCCCTTAAGAAATTTGTTGTAAAAATCACTCACAATTAGAAAATATTAGTGATGTCCATATCCACAACACCACAGGGAAATATGACCTTTTTGTACATTAAAGCTCTCAATGGCTCAGAGAGTTATATGCAGTTATTTTCCCAGTACCATAAAATGACTGACAAGTAAAAAAGCAAGTTTTAAATCTAATATAAAATCATTTCTCTGAAGGATTCTACGGATGAATGTGTATTTAAAAACCGGTAGCCTGAATAGAAGAAAGAAGATAATTTTTAAGTGTAGTTCCCTGATTAGGAGTAAAATATTATATGTTCATTAATATGAACACTAATCACTTATACACAAATTTCAAACTGATCGTTACACATAATTTCGATAAAACAGTCGTTCAAATGATCTACGGAACATGTACCTAATTAAGTAACACGTTTTTTTGTTCTGTTTTAGAATGAGTTCCTCGGACACAACGGATCCATCATGCTGTGAATGTTCAAAAAGGTAAACAGCCAACAGAATGGCTTTCATGAAAATAATGTTACATCATTACTTTTTCTACTGAAGCAGTTAATTACAGTGAAACGTACACTGAGGTGACAAAATCATGGAATAGCGATATGCATATACAGGGTGAGTCACCTAACGTTACCGCTGGATATATTTCGTAAAACACATCAAATACTGACGAATCGATTCCTCGGACCGAACGTGAGGAGAGGGGCTAGTGTAATTGGTTAATACAAACCATAAAAAAATGCACGGAAGTATGTTTTTTAACACAAACCTATGTTTTTTTTAAAATGGAAGCCCGTTAGTTTTGTTAGCACATCTGAACATATAAACAAATACGTAATCAGTGCCGTTTCTTGCATTGTAAAATGTTAATTACATCCGGAGATATTGTAACCTAAAGTTGACGCTTGAGTACCACTCCTCCGCTTTTCGATCGTGTGTATCGGAGAGAGCACCGAATTACGTAGGGAACCAAAGGGAACGGTGATGGACCTTAGGTACAGAAGAGACTGGAACAGCACATTACGTCCACATGCTAACACCTTTGTTTGGTCTTTTTCACTGACGCACATTTACATTACCATGAGGGGTGAGGTACACGTACACACGTGGTTTCCGTTTTCAATTACGGAGTGGAATAGAGTGTGTCCCGACATGTCAGGCCAATAGATGTTCAATGTGGTGGCCATCATTTGCTGCACACAATTGCAGTCTCTGGCGTAACGAATGTCGTACACGCCGCAGTATATCTGATGTAATGTCGCCGCAGGCTGCCCAATACGTTGTTTCACATCCTCTGAGGTTGTAGGCACGTCACGGTACACATTCTCCTTTAACGTACCCCACAGAAAGAAGTCCAGAGGTGTAAGATCAGGAGAACGGGCTGGCCAATTTATGCGTCCTCCACGTCCTATGAAACGCCCGTCGAACGTGTACCTCACCCCTCATGGTAATGTACATGTGCGTCAGTGAAAAAGACCAATAAAAAGGTGTTAGCATGTGGACGTAATGTGCTGTTCCAGTCTCTTCTGTACCTAAGGTCCATCACCGTTCCCTTTGGATCCCTACGTAATTCGGTGCTCTCCGATACACACGATCGAACAGCGGAGGAGTTGTACTCAAGCTTCGTCTTTAGGTTACAATATCTCCGGATGTAATTAACATTTTACAGTGTAACAAACGGCACTGATTATGTATTTGTTTATATGTTCAAATGTGCTAACAAAACTAACGGGGTTCCATTTAAAAAAACGTAGGTTTGTGTTAAAAAACATACTTCCGTGCATTTTTTTATGGTTTGTATTAACCAATTACACTAGCCCCTCTCCTCACGTTCGGTCTGAGGAATCGATTCGTCAGTATTTGATGTGTTTTACGAAATATATCCAGCGGTAATGTTAGGTGACTCACCCTGTATACAGATGGCGGTAGTTCCGAGTAGACAAGGTATAAGAGGGCAGTGTGTTGGCAGAGCTGTCATTTGCACTCAGATGGTTCATGTGAAAAAATTTCGGAAGTGATTATGGCGGCACAACGGGAATTAACAGACTTTGAACACGGAATGGTCGTTGGAGCTACACGTGTGGCACATTCCATTTCGGAAATCGTTTGGAATTCAATATTCCCAGATCCACAGCGTCAAGAGTATGGTGAGAATACCAATTTTCAGGCATTACCTCTCACCACAGACAACGCAGTGACTGACGGCATTCACTTAACGACCGACGGCTGCGGTGTTTGCGTGAAGTTGGCAGTGCTAACAGACAAGCAACACTGGATGAAATAACTGCAGAAATCAATGTGGGACGTTCGATGAACGTATCGTTAGGACAGTGCTGCGAAATTTGGTGTGAATGTGCTATGGCAGCAGACGACCGACGCGAGCGCCTTTGCTAACACCGTTACACGACCCAAGCGCCCCTGCTGGGCTAGTGACCATATCGGTTAGACGCTAGACGACTGAAAGACAGTGGTCTGATCAGATGAGTCCCGATCTAAGTCAGTAAGAGCTGATGTTAGGGTATCGAGCGTGGCGCTGACACCACGAAGTTATCAACAAGGCACTGTGCAAGTTGATGGTGGCTCCAAATGCTGTGGGCTGTGATTACGTGGAAATAATAGGATCCTCTGATCAAACTGAACCGATCATTGAATGGAAGTGGCTATGTTCGGCCACTTGGAGTCCGTCTGCAGCCATTGTTCCCCAAACAAAAATGGAATTTTATGGATTAAAATTCGCCACGTCACCAGGCCACAGTTGTTCGCGACTGGTTTGAAGGATGTTCTTGATAAATCGAGCGAATGGTCAGGCCACTGAGATCGTCAGACACGAATCTCTTCGAACACTTATGGGACATAATCGAGATGCCAGTCGGTCCACAAAATCCTGCACTGGCAACACTTTCGAAATTGTTGACAGCTGTAGAGGCAACATGGCTCAGTATTTCTGCACGGGACTTCCTACGACGTGTTGAGTCCAGGGCTCGTCGAGTCGCTTTATTACGTGAGGCAAAAAGAGATCCGAAACGATATCAGGAGGTGTCCCATGAGTTTTGTCACCTCCGTGTATATCTCAATGTGAGACAGATGTAAAGGTAATTTCAGGTGAACCCAAAAATTGACATTCTGCATTTCTAGTGCAGGGGTGTCCAAACTTTTTAGTCCGCGGGCCGCATTGACTCCTCCACGAAGTCACAAGGGCCAAGATCTACCTAGTGGGATTAAAGCACCCTAGCACTCCATGATCACCGTAATGTAAGGCTAAAGGAAAGATGAAATCGCAAAAATCTAAGGTTGTGGGAATCGATAGCACTGAAACGAACTACGATTTTTTTTATTTCAGAGCTAGATCAGAAATGTAAGGACTATGGTATGAAGATTAGCATCTCCAAAACGAAAGTAATGTCAGTGGGAAAGAAATATAAACGGATTGAGTGCCAAATAGGAGGAACAAAGTTAGAACAGGTGGACGGTTTCAAGTACTTAGGATGCATATTCTCACAGGATGGCAACATAGTGAAAGAACTGGAAGCGAGGTGTAGCAAAGCTAATGCAGTGAGCGCTCAGCTACGATCTACTCTTTTCTGCAAGAAGGAAGTCAGTACCAAGACTAAGTTATCTGTGCATCGTTCAATATTTCGACCAACTTCGTTGTATGGGAGCGAAAGCTGGGTGGATTCAGGTTACCTTATCAACAAGGTTGAGGTTACGGATACGAAAGTAGCTAGGATGATTGCAGGTACTAGTAGATGGGAACAATGGCAGGAGGGTGTCCACAATGAGGAAATCAAAGAAAAACTGGGAATGAACTCTATAGATGTAGCAGTCAGGGCGAACAGACTTAGATGGTGGGGTCATGTTACACGCATGGGAGAAGCAAGGTTACCCAAGAGACTCATGGATTCAGCAGTAGAGGGTAGGAGGAGTCGGGGAAGACCGAGGAGAAGGTACCTGGATTCGGTTAAGAATGATTTTCAAGTAATAGGTTTAACATCAGAAGAGGCACCAATGTTAGCACTGAATAGGGGGTCATGGAGGAACTGTATAAGGGGGGCTATGCTCCAGACTGAACGCTGAAAGGCATAATGTCTTAAATGATGATGATGATGATGACATAATTTTGATTGGTTGACGTACCTGACCGAAATTCTGGCGTATTTTATTCTGGCGAATCTCACCGACAAAAAAGTATGTTACTGCACATTCTTCACGAATGCGTCCTGCAAAGTTAACGAATTCTCAAAATCATTGTTAGCAACACTATTATTGCAAGACGTAACGGAGGTAGAGTATGTCAACGCATTGTTATTTCAAGCGACGCAACAATAAGTTTAGTCTTGTAGCGAGTAGCAGAGCCAATGTCGCGGTGTATTGGTCGCGATACGCCTCGAAACTCAATTGTTGACAGCATAGGTACCATCTCAAATATTTGGCGGGCCGGATACCGGGGATGTCCAGCCAGCTAACGCGGGCCGGTTTGCGGGCCCTCCGGGGCCGGTTTCGGCCCGCAGCCCGTAGTTTGGAGACCCCTGATCTAGTGGATAACGTCTGAAGCTCCATGGGCTGTTCTTAGACGATGAAGTTGTCTGTGGGAAGCAGCGCCAGAAGACTGTAGCGAATTACAGTAAGACTTGTAGACGATCGATAACCATTGCGTTAATAAACGTAACGTACTGCGGAGAAGTAGGCAAACTATAGCACTATTGGCCACTAATCATTAGAAACAGCAACTAACGCAACATACCTAGAAGTAAGTATCCGGAATGACCTAATGTGCAATGACCACTTCAAACACATAGTAGGAAAAGTTTATGCCAGGCTGAGATTCAATGAAAGAATCTTAAGGACATGTAATTCATCCACGATAGAAGTGACTTACATAATACTAGTTCGACCATTAATAATTGTAAATCTCCGTGGGTCAAATTTCTGGTACTGTTCTTTCATTTGGACCCCACTTTCGGTCACTTGCGTTTTCCTAACATACCCAAATAATACTACCATGTGTTCTTCCAAGTGACTGAAATATTCCGTGGCCCGACCGGGGTTCCGTCCCACCTCCTTCAGTTACCCTGCATGAAATGTACCACTTCACAAGGTGGCTGACTGTTGCTCGATTCGTGAGCTGAGCTCATTATTTAAGGACCTTTAACAGATGGGATTAATGGAAGACAGAAGATCGAACGAAGAACGGTACGTATCGTCGCGGTATCATTTAGTCAGCGTGAGAGCGTTACTGAGATGCTTAACAAAGATTCTAAACAAACTCCAGTGGCAGACGATAAAAAAGATTCTTTGTGCATCCTCGAGACATTTCCAGAACGTACGTTCTGTGGAGAGGCATTTAACATACCACTTCGTCCCAAATACGTCTCGTGAAACGTCCACAACAAGAAAACCTGAAAAATCAGAGCACATATGGAGATATACTGTCAATCATTCATCCCAATTGTAATTCGCGAAAGGAACAGGCAAAGGGGGGAAAGATAGTTTTATCAGTAGTACCATCCGAAAAACTCTGTAAGGTGCCTTGGAGAGTGTAGAAGGAGACGCAGACAGGGGTGGCCTAGTTGAAATGTTTTATTGTATGTGTTTCATTACAGCTTCTTTTGTCTGGGTGGCGACTCTTTCAAAAACGATACAAGAGCGACTAGTCAAGCCCTTAGCTGACTTTGCTGAGGTAGCTTTCAGTAAAACAGGCTAACTACATTTAGTGCTAAAACAGATGCAAACCCAAAAATAATATAAACTCTGGAAAGCCACAAACACGCAAACGACATGCAAGTTAAATATGTTATTATCACAACAGAGCTACGTCAAAGACCTACATGCAAACCAGTATTCCTGCATTGTTCTTGTGACATGTAAATATAGCAGACAACTGCTTCTATGGTATTAGGACGCAATTCACGTTTTGAAAATAGGAGAAGACAGCTGGTATCGCTAACACTAAAAAATCTCTCAAATAATAGATGCAGTTGAACTGATACAGTCTGTCTTTCTAGACTTTTGAAAGACATTCGACACTGCATCTGATCGTCGACCTCTAATCAAGACACAATCATACTATTTTCATAAATAAATTGACTGGCTCAATGAATATTTGAGCAATAGAATAAGGTACGTTATAATTTATGACGAATTTACGTAGAAGCAAATGGGTGTGCCCCAGTGAAGTGTCAGAGAACGTGTAACACTCTCAACATACGTAAACGATATTGATTCAGACCACTACACGTCGAAAATTAAAATCAAACTGACACCTAAAAGGAAAAGAAAACTTCAAAAGTTACACAGAAAAAGAACTTATGATCCTAGTCATATTATTAATAATTCGATATCTTACGACAGATGTAGAACGCCTTAAAGTGGTAATCCAGGAGCAATTGTCCACTGGATTAAAAGCTTTGGCTGAAGAAGTCGCTCATTTAAAGAAACGGAAGAAACATGCCTGGTAGAAGAGGAATGCGATATAGCAGTTCTCCGGACGCATCAAGAGCACCGCTAAAGTCACAACAGAATTCTTCGCACTATCTCACAGTTCATGCGAGATCACTCATCAGTATTTTCCGGGGCCTATTTTAATGATTTTAATCGTCTTTGGGAGAAATCGCATTCGACACACTAAAGCACGTATTGGCTCCCCGAAAACTGGTAGTAGATTCCTAGTCAGTTATCGTAGCAGTTTCGCGCCTGCCTTCTTTCCCGACCTACACGCTATTTCCCTGAGGGATTTCATTACTCCCCGAATGTTGGAGTTGCCAATGACAAGCAATCCCACCCTCTGCGCTTGGGTAATTGGCCCAGTCCCAACGGATGGGGCGTGCCATGCTGGTTAAGATGTACGAGAGACGTTCAATAAATTGCAAGACTTTTGTTTCTTGGCAAAAAAATACGAAATTTGTTATGGGACATCATAGAATATTCCCGCTTCAGCACCTATTGTTTCATGAAGTTCCGATAGGTGGCGGTGCTATACGTATCCTTCAGTGGCGTCTGTAACGGAGGTGTGTTCCAGGAAAGAGCTGTCATTGAGTTTCTTTTGGAGGAAAGCCAGAGCATCGCAGATATTAACAGGCGCGTGCAGAATGTCTATGGAGGCCTAGCAGTGAGTCGCTAGGCGGGGCGTCTGTTGTCATCGCAGGAAGGTCGCGTAAACCTGTACGATCTGCCACGTGCCGGCTGGTCACACACAGCTGTGGCTCGTGCAATGTTGGAATGTGCGGACACTCATTCGAGGTGATCGACAGATCACAACCAAACACCACGCTGCACTGCTGGACGTCTCTGTTGGTAGAGCTGACAGAGCCATCCACCAGTTCGGAAAATCAAAGGTTTGTGTCCACTGGATTTCTCTCCACCTAACAGAAGACAACAAAGAGCAACTTCACAATCCGTGCGTAATTGCTTGTGCGTTAAGAGGTTTATCGGGACAATTTTTGTCGAACATCTTCACAGACGATGAAACATGAATTCATCACTTTGAACTGGCAACAAAATGGCAATGTATGTAGTGGCGCCACACCAACTCTCCCATGAAGAAAAAGTTCAAAGCCGCGCCCTTACCCAGTACAGTCACGGCGACGGTCTTCTGATACTCTGAAGAGGTTATTCTGTTTGAAGTCCTCCCTCATGGTACAACGATCAACTCGCAAGCGTATTGTGCTACCCCCAGGAAACTAACGAGACGACTTTTGCGTGATCGTCTCACAAAAATGCAAACAAACTACTCTCCATGCCAACGCAGGGCCTCACACAAGCCTGCATTCACGAGAGGATTTCACAAGGCTTCACTGGATTGTTCTTCCTCATCTACCCCACAGCCCGGATCTCACGCCTTCCAACTTCCGTCTGTTTGGCCCAAAGAAGGATGAACGCCGCTTTAAGGAGTACGTGGATGATGGGGATGTTGGCGATGCAACAAGACGACCAGTAGAGTGGCACCATGTGGGCATATAGCGCCCCCCCCCCCCCCCCCCCCCCGTCTCCGCAGTGAGGTGGCGTAAGGGCGTCGCATTAAATGGAGATTATGCAGATATGTAGCGTATTATAGCCATAAGAGAGGGGAATAATGTGGTGTTGGAATCCAGAATAAAACCAACTCGCTTTCAGAAAAAAAGTGCTTCCTTACGCCCCTCGTTCCTTCAGTAGTGAGAAATACCTGAAACTGGGATTTGAAGCGAAAGGGGATAGCCGTCCAGCCACTACCCGCTTTCACTTTCCACCTAGAGATTCACGTCCTGGCCGCTGTATGCCAATTACCGCGAGAAGTGCCGACCAGCCAGGACGAATAAGTTAGTATACAGTATTCAACACAGTAAAATATATTGACATGATTCACTTCTTCGCAGAAGCACGTGAGAAGAAAAAACTAAACTAAATCCAGTGTTTAAGCAGAAATTGATGTTGCTGTTGCATCCACTGGCTCCGAAGATTGGAAAAGGCACCCAGCCTACAACGGAGATTGCTTATTAAACTCTCTTGCGATTCACCTTAGAATACTAATCAAGTGTGTGGGACCCATGTTAGATAGGACCATTAGGGGATATTGAACGAATACAAAGAAGGGCGGCACTTAAGGTCACAAGTCTGACTGACCCAAAGGAGAGCGTCACGGAGGTGCTGAAAAACATGACCTGGCAAACACTTCAAGATAGACGCCACCTACTTGTGGTAGCCTGTTTAAAATGTTTCATGAACCAACATTAAGTGATAAACCTAGGAATATGCTATAGCCTCCCACGCATTGCTAAAGTCTGGACCGCGAAGACAAGATTAAACTAATTACATCTCACATATGGGCACGTAATCAATCAATTCTCCTGTGCCGTAGGCTACGAAAAGAAGTCGTAAAACGTGTTATAGAGGAAAGTACTGTCTGCTACGCACTCCAAAGCGGTTTGCATACTATGGATGTAGATACAAATATCAAGTCCACACTGTTCAGTGTGAACTTGGAACTGACTCTTGGTATAACTTAATTGTCAGAAATTTGTTATAGCATTTAATTAGTATTACATATTTATCTACATTCTATTCAGATAAAGGTGCTCAACTGCAGACTGCTCAGCGAGAAAATAAAGAATGACTACCCTCCTGAAACCAAGGTCATGTCGCACGGACTGTATGATTCCTGCAGCAGGTGATAAATGTCATATGCCTACCGGTGAAAGCCCTAACCTGGTGTCTTGCGACATTACACCTAGCCAAAGCAGCCAAGCGAGGTAGAGCAATAAAGATACTGGACCTAGGTTAGCGAGGAACGTGATTCAGATCACTTAGGATGATTCCTTTAAAAAGTTAGTGGTCCTCTTGTATTAACCTGTGATATTGCCATGTTCATTACTTAAATACGTTACCTAGACAAAATTATTGCCGAAATTTCATTACTGTACATTAACTGCTTTTTGGTGTTGCGCTGTTTTGTGTCAGTCTTAGTACTTGCATACCAGTCCTAAGTCCAGCGCCGAGGCGGGAGTAACGGCCAATAGCATCAGTTTCTCTTAGTAAACAGCATTTAATTTAGTGCTTTTCTCAAGAGGTTTGTCAACAATTTTTAACTGTGTTTGTATCTGATTGAGTACTGTTAATTTATATTTTCTAAGAGCTTGTGTATTTTTTGTGCGTTAATTTATGCGTTAACTTTCGTGTGTGCTGACTTACCAATGAAAAGAAACTGTTGATACGTGTGTATTGAGTAGCGCAAATCATTTTTGTTGTAGGACCTTGCGAATTTGGTGACAGTTTAGAGTGTAGCTTTGCACAGCAGATTTTAGTTTTTGTTTATTCTTCTCGGTTGCATTTCTTGTGCGCATCCTAACTTCCGTAACGCCACAGCCAGGAAATTTCGAGGCTGCTCTTTTTTTAGATTTTGTACAGTTCTGTACACAGACAGCCGGCCGGAGTGGCCGAGCGGTTCTAGGCGCTACAGTCTGGAACCGCGCGACCGCTACGGTCGGGCATTGATGTGTGTGATGTCCTTAAGTTAGTTAGGTTTAAGTAGTTCTAAGTTCTAGGGGACTGATGACCTCAGCGGTTAAGTCCCATAGTGCTCAAAGCCATTTTAAGTGGCAGCCAATGTTTGTCTTGGTTCAAATGGTTCTGAGCGCTATAGGACTTAACTTCTGAGGTCATTAGTCCCCTAGAACTTAGAACTACTTAAACCTAACTAACCTGAGGACATCACACACATCCATGCCCGAGGCAGGATTCGAATCTGCGACCGTAGCGGTTCCAGACTGTAGCGCCTAGAACCGGACAGTGTTTGGTTCCCGTTCCTCGGAGAGGAGGGCGAAAGTGGGAACTTGCCATAAGACTGGCTCCTTACGACTTAGCAACGGGTGCGAAGTGCTACCCAGTGTCAATAACACTTCTGTTGGACCGGCAGTCAATTCTTCTGCCCAGTCTGGACAGGCGCAGATAGAGGGTATGTTAGTCATTAGGGGCTCCTAAGTGTGGCAGGTAATGGAGCTCCTCAGGTATACAGAAAAGAGTTTACGAAAGAATGCCAGTGTGGTGTGTGGTCGGTATGTTGTGGGGCGGGGGGGGGGGGGGGGGGGGAGTCTCGTCAAAGACAGAGTGAGAACATGCCGCCGGCTATAGAATGCAGTTGGGGAACCAACTGCTAGTCATGGCCCATTGTCAAGGCTGCTACGAAACAAACTTTATTAAACAGTGAAATGTTCAGACAGAGCACAGGGGTGGTGTCGGGTGGCCACTAGGAAGTGGGCCAGAGCTCCATATGAGGTAAAACATGTCGACCGCCAGCAAAGAAAAAGGCTTGCTGTAACTGGTGGCGATAACAACAACCACAGCGTAGCTTGTAGGCGTCAAGCTGACTGTAACCAGCAGGGTCAATACATTCAAACCCACCAGAACATTCTGGAAGAGTTTGGGTCCTTAAAAAGGTTTTCGGAAAGTGAATGCAAAGCAACGCTACAAGGGAAACTCGTTCGAGAGCCCTGAAAATCAGTATATGGGCGATCGGCGCAGAGGGCCAAGTGAGACATCACAGGGAAGCAATCGAAGAAGTAGCTGGTAGGAGCCGAACGCGTCGTTGATTTTCGAGAGCGGCACCACAGATAAGCCTTGAAATCACAACAGAGTGACACTTTGATGTAGCTGAGAAGTCTGTAAACATTCGAGAGACCAAACTGACTTTTCAATAATATCCAGCAGCAGTTATTATTTTGAGTTGTCTGCCTGTCAGACAATGGCAAGCATTCTAGAGTCTCTACTAACAATTAGTAGTGTTTGATATATTCTGTCTTTTAGTATATATGGATGAACATGAGTTGTCTCACACTTTCTCCAGCTGTGAATAAGGTATCTTAGTATATATAGCCCCAACGAGATTTGCAATTGCCTCCTGTTGTTGCTGTGGTATTTTATTGTGTATTGGCAGAACGAATTGCAAGCAGACCGCTAAGGCCTAACACGTAGAGTGGCATGGTGTATCCATTGATTTTCGAAGTCATATAGCCACCGTAAGATACATCTCCGATTAAGATTAAACTATTTCGAAAATAAATTGGTTTTGAATTTAATCCTGAAGCATTTACAGCCTTGTTCACTTCCTAATAATCACAACTTCTTCTCTCAGTTACAGAATCATCTATCCTAAGCAACCTAGGAATTTTCTCCCTCACACTTCTGTAAAGATGACTTAGTTACCTCAGCCCACGATAAAAATATTCTCGTCGACGTCCTAATTGCGTTAGCCAGGCTACACCTTTTCCCAAGCTGGTGACACGACCTGTACCGGGACGCAGCGACGTGTTGACACGAATGATGACTTCCGTTTGGGTTCTGGTGAGTTCATCCTCGGTTCCTTTCAGAGGTTGGCTGATTAACTGAATGCAACTAACATCGCACGTAGGATGCAGGCTAAGCTCACTATTGATACCATAGTGCCCAGAGACGTTCGTGGTCCTCTGGTTTGGGGCAGAATGAAAGCTCAAAACCAGAAGCTCAGACGATTCTGCAACGTTATCGGACCCGTATATCTCAATTCCCGCTACAGGGTGGCGAATTGTAGGCCTCCCCCCCCCCCCCCCCCACTCCCCGCGCTCTATCCCTCCTCCGTTTCAGAAGGTCAGGCACGCAAAAGACGAAGGAGGCGGCTAATAGAATAGCGGAATACGTGTGGCGTGCATACGTCTTTTTCTTCTTTTCTTTCTTTCTTTTTCTTTCCTTTTTTAGATTTGAGGAACTCCTCTTGGTATCAGTGATTAACTGACTGCCGAAATCGAAGATAGGTCAGCAACATTATTCTCAGAAAACGTTCGTTCTCGCAAATCGAAAATATAAAAGGTTAATACGATGTTCGTAAGCTGTAGGAGCATGTATGGTAGGACCCCAGAATTAGCATCAATTGTCACTTATCATTGCCTATAGCAGGTACAGAAACTTACAAACAGCTATACCGGAAGTCAATAGCCACTAAATCCTAAATACAGATTGGAATATTTGTCGTAAGAATAGATTATTGTGTTATACAATACGATATGTGCAGAGTATTATGGATCAGACATGGTAATGGGCTAATTTATAGACCCCGTGCGTCAGAAGCTGTAGTAACAGAGCGTTCCAGAGAGAACATCCAGCGCTGTGGTCGAGCGGTTCTAGGTGCTTCAGTGATGTATGTGATGTTCTTAGGTTAGTTAGGTTTAAGTATTTCTACGTCTAGGGGACTGATGACCTCAGATGTTAAGTCCCATTGTGCTTAGAATCACTTAGAGAACATCCAGGATTTCGTCAGTAGGTTTCCTGATCACGCTATTGTAATAAGGGGGACTTCAAGTTGCCAACTATTGAATAGAAGAGACCAGTGGTCAAGGCTGGAGCCAGAAAAAAGGGATTCGCGTGACATTAATCTCAATGTCTTGTCTGAGAATTACTTCGAGCGGATAGAGAACCAGCTCGTGAGGGTGACGTCTTCTGGAAACATGCAGACCTGAGCTTTGCGACTTAGAAAAAGTAGAGACGGATGTGAATCACCATAAGTCTGTGATTGTTGAATGGCTACGGGTGTTACAAGAACTGTCCAGAAAGGTAGGAATATATTCTTGCTTCGCAATAGTGACGGGATACAAACTGCAGATTCTCTGAGTATTCAACATCAGATATTCAGAGTTGAGGACGAACAGGTGGAGTACAAACGGATAAAATTCAAAAGCATCGTTCAATATACCTTCGACAACTATATCCTGAGCAAGTTTCATCTCCTGAGTAAGATTTTAAGGAATGGAAAAGACCCACTCAGCTTTAATGGCCGTATTAGAAATTTGCTACGAAAGCAATGAGAGCTTTGTCACAGATTTAAGCGAAATAAAAACCTAGCTGACAAACAAAAGCTGAACGAACCGAAATATAACGTAAAGTTGTGCAATGACAGAAGCGTTCAATGACTTTGACTAACACAGACCCTAAGAAGTATTGGTCTGACATAAAATCAGTAAGCGTATCGAAGCAATATTTACGTCAGTCGTTGATTATATTGGCAACTAATTGGAAGATGATAGATGGCAGAAATACTTAATTCAGTCTTCCGAAATTGTTTCTTCGTGAAATATTGTAATACGAGGGTTGTCCAGAAAGTAAGTTCCGATCGGTCGCGAAATGGAAACCACTGGGAAAATCCGGTAAAATTTTGCACAGATGTGTTGGGCAGTGTCTCTAGTATGCCCGTCGATCGTGTCGCGTCGCTCTTTTCAGTTTTGAGTGAACAGTGAGCACGTAAAGATGCGTAAAGATGCGTAGGGAATAGCGTCTCCCGCCAAGTATAAGGGCCTGGTCAGAGAATTCGCCTGTGTAATGCAAACCTCATAACGCAACTGTCGAGCAGTTAATTCTTCACGCCAATTCTCGGCCGCACACTGCAGGGGCAATGAAGACGCTCCTGCAGCGTTTCCGATGAGAAGTGTTTGAGCACCCACAATACAGTCCGTAATTGGTTCCCCCTGACTCTCATCTCTGCTCACAAGAATCGCTGGCTATGAAGACAAATTTTTTCCACAGACAACGAGCTACAGACCAGTGTCGATAACTGGCCGAAAGCACAGGCGGCTGCTTTCTGTGTCGAGGATGTTGGAAAGTTGATACAACACTACGACAATGCTGTTCGAGTATAATGACTTTTCTGGAGACTAGAAATCTACTCTGTAGGAATCAGCATGGGTTTCGCAAAAGACGGTCGTGTGAAACCCAGACTCAGAGGGCCATAGACACGGGTTCACAGGTAGAGGCCGTGTTTCTTGACTTCCGCAAGGCGTTCGATACAGTTCCCCACAGTCGTTTAATGAACAAAGTAAGAGCATATGGACTATCAGACCAATTGTGTGATTGGATTGAAGAGTTCCTAGGTAACAGAACGCAGCATGTCATTCACAATGGAGAGAAGTCTTCCGAAGTAAGAGTGATTTCAGGTGTGGCGCAGGGGAGTGTCGTAGGACCGTTGCTATTCACAATATACATAAATGAACTTGTGGATGACATCGGAAGTTCACTGAGGCTTTTTGCGGATGATGCTGTGGTATATCGAGAGGTTGTAACAATGGAAAATTGTACTGAAATGCAGGAGGATCTGCAGCGAATTGACGCATGGTGCAGGGAATGGCAATTGAATCTCAATGTAGACAACTGTAATGTGCTGCGAATACATAGAAAGAAAGATCCCTTATCATTTAGCTACAATATAGCGGCTCAGCAACTGGAAACAGTAAATTCCATAAATTATCTGGGAGTACGCATTAGGAGTGATTTAAAATGGATGATCATATAAAGTTGATCGTCGGTAAAGCAGATGCCAGACTGAGATTCATTGGAAGAATCCTAAGGAAATGCAATCCGAACACAAAGGAAGTATGTTACAGTACGCTTGTTCGCCACCTGCTTGAAAACTGCTCAGCAGTGTGGGATCCGTACCAGATAGGGTTGATAGAAGAGATAAAGAAGAGCCAACGGAGAGCAGTGCCCTTCGTTACAGGATCATTTAGTAATCGCGAAATCGTTACGGAGATGATAGACAAACTCCAGTGGAAGACTCTGCAGGAGAGACGCTCAGTAGCTCGGTACGGGCTTTTGTTGAAGTTTCGAGAACATACCTTCACCGAAGAGTCAAAAGGTATATTGCTCCCTCCTACGTATATCTCGCAAAGAGACCATGAGGATCAAATCAGAGGGATTAGATCCCACACAGAGGCATACCGACAATCCTTCTTTCCACGAACAACACGAGATTGGAATAGAAGGGAGAACCGATAGAGGTACTCAAGGTACGCTCCGCCACACACCGTCGGGTGGCATGCGGAGTATGGATGTAGATGTAGATGTAGAAGTTGGAGCGGCGACTATGTAGAGAAGTAGCTGGAAGGTGTATCTAACTGTTGCAAATAAAACGTTTCTGGCTTTCACTGTGGTTTCCATTTCGTGACCGATCGGAACTTAGTTTCTGGACAACCCTCCTTTCAGTCGACGCACGGATGCCGAAATGGAGGATGTTGAGATAAATGATCCCGGAATAGAAAAGCAACTACAATCGCTTAGTAATGGTATGTCTTCTGGACCAGATGAAATACCTGTAAAATTTTACAGATGTTATGTAAGAGAGCTTGCTCCCCTTGTAGCAGATGCGTATCGTACTTCGCTGGAGCAACGAAGGGTATCTGTTGGCTGTAAAAAAGCACAGGTCATTCCCATTTTCAAGATGTGTCGTAGGACAGACGCACATAATTATCATTCTATACGTTCGAGGTCAGTAAATAAAATTTGTCTATAAAACTGAACATGGATTCCACAAATAGAGATCCTGCAAAACTCAAGTTGGTCTGTTCCGCCATGAAATCCTTAGCACTACAGAGATGGGCTCTGAGGATGGTGCCATGTTCCTGGAATTCAGAAATGCATTTAATGCAGTACAACGCTTTATTGTAACAAAAATAGGAACTTACTGAATATCGGACGAATTTTGTGACTGGATTCAAGACTCCCGTACAGGTAGAACTGAACACGTCTAACTTAACGGAACAAAATATACACATGTAGAGATAGTTTCAGGAATACCCCAGGAAAGTGCGATTGCACTGTTGCTATTTGCAACGTTGATATCGTTGTATGCTCGATGAGGTTTTTTGCGGATGATGCGGTTGTGTGTGTTGTAACTGCTACCAGGACGGTCGCGGGGTAGCACTGACGAAAGGCGCGGCGTGACCCGCGGAGAGGCCCGCGAACAACAACACAACGGAAAAGGACGGACATAACCATGTAGCACAGAGCGAATACGACACGACCGAACAACAGAGTCACAAGGAAGCAAACTCGTACACGAACCAGGAAGAAAGCAGTCTAGCGCAAGCGAGGTGTAAACCGACGTAAGCGCGATAAGACTGACTGGATGAGCTTTTTTTTCCTTTATTGAATTTCGATTCCCCCTGAAGGGGGCGGGCTGGCTGCAGCTTATTACGCTGCTCTGCAGCCTACAGACTTTTTAATATGTAAGAAGAAGATAAGAAACAATAAGAAGGCGATAAAACGGTGACTTACATTGTAAAGCGGCGGAAAAAATTGGGGCAAGTTAAAACATAAAGCAAAGGATTGGCAAATAAAATACACAGGAATCAGACAAGTGACATAGTAGACTGACAATTAAAAAACATGGCGACAGTCTGGTTTCTGTTCACAAGAGATATAAAAATCACACCTAGCGACAGTATGATGGCCGTTCGCAACACTTTCGAAAAGACACACAACACTGAACACTCACTGTAAACACTGCACGAAAATGTCGGCACAAAGTTGACGCACCATAGCCAAGGGCAGATGGGGGGGGGGGGGGGGAGGACCTGGACATATGAGGGGGGAAAACAAGGAAGGAGGAGAGGAAAAACGAAAGGGGGGAACCAAAGGAGGGAGAGGACCCATAAGGGGGGGAGGGGCAGGGAAGACGCGAGAGGGAATCGGAAAAGGCAGAGGAGGGAAATGCAAAAGGACTTGGGGGAGAGAAGGGGGGCAGAGAGACGGTAGGTGGAGAAAAAGAGGATGGAAGGGTGGGAGAGGGAGCCCTAGAAAAGTATGGAGGAAAGGAGGGGGGTGAGCATCAGGGTTGATAGGAGGGATAAATGGAGGGAGAGAGGTCATCACCCAGGGGGGGGGGGGAGTTGATGGAAGCCACCTTGGGAAAGGAGATGAAGGGTGTAGAGATGGAGGGTAGGGGGGACACGACAGTGAAGACGTGGCAGGGGGTGGGGATGGGAGAGGAGTGGAGCAACCAGGGGGTGAGGGGGATCAAGGCGGCGGGAGGTGTAGAGTGTGCAGATATGTTCAAGGAATAGGAGCAGATGGGGGAAAGGAATGAGGTCATAGAGGATCTGCATGGAGGATGGGAGGCGTATACGGAAGGCGAGGCGGAGCGCATGACGCTCAAGGATGTGGAGGGACTCATAGAATTTGGGGGGTGGGAGCAGATATCTAGACAGGACTGGCATAACAGAGGATGGAACAGATTAAGGATTTGTAGGTGTGGAGGATGGTAGAGGGGTGCAACCCCCACGTCTGGCCAGAGAGGAGTTTGAGGAGTCGGAGGCTGTTGTGGGCTTTGGATTCGATGGGGCGGAGATTAAGGATCCAGGTGAGGTGACAGTCAATGGTGAGGCCAAGGTAGGTGAGGGTGGGGTTGAGGTGGACAGGACGGGTGCAGACGGTAAGGGAGAAATCCAGGAGCCGGAAGGAGCGAGTGGTACGACCTACGATGATTGCCTGGGTCTTGGAAGGATTGATTTTCAGGAGCCACTGATTACACCATGCGGCAAAAAGGTCAAGGTGATTCTGGATAAGGCATTGGGACCATTGGAGGGTAGGAGCGAGGGCGAGGAATGCGGTGTCATCGGCATATTGCAAGAGGTGTACTGGAGGGGCAGGGGATTGGGGCATATCTGCCATGTACAGGAGGTAGAGGAGAGGGGAGAGAACCGAGCCCTGGGGCACACCTGCAGAGGGGTAGAAGGTGTGGGAATTGGCATTATGGATGGTAACATAGGAGGGGCGGTGGGAGAGGAAGGAGGCCATCAGACAGATGTCGTTGACAGGAAGGGCGTAGGTTTGGAGTTTAAATAGGAGACTGGGATGCCAGACATGGTCGTAGGCCTTTTCGAGGTCGAGGGAGACAAAAATGGCGAAGTGGCGGGAGTTGAGCTGGAGGGAGAGGAGATGAGTGAGGTGGAGGAGTTGGTCATTGGCAGAGAAGTAAGGTCGAAAGCCACATTGGGTGTCGGGGAGGAGGTGGTTTTGGCAGAGGTGGTGATGGATGCGCCGGGAAAGGATGGATTCCAAGATCTTGCTGAACACCGATGTGAGACAGATAGGACGATAGGAAGAGGCATCAGATGGAGGCTTGTTAGGTTTGGAGAACATCAGGGTACGGGAGGTTTTCCACAGGTCGGGATAGAAGCCAGTGGCAAGGATGACATTGTAGAGGGTGGCAAGGGCTGAAAGGAAGGAGAGAGGGCAGTGTTTGAGGTGACGGTAGGTAATGCAGTCGTGGCCGGGAGCAGTGTTGCGTTTGGTGCGGAGTGTGAGGTTGATGTCCTGTGTAGTGATGGGAGTGTTAAGTTCAGATGGTGGTGTGTGGCTCAAGTACTGGAAGCTAGGAGCAAGGGGAGGAAAAGAGTCCATGAAGTCAGGGAAGAGTGAATAATCAAAGTGGGGATCATCTGAGAGGTGAGAGGCAAAGTGGCTGGCCTTACTGAGGTTGTCAGGAAAGGGTCAGTCATCAAGGAGGAGACGGTACTGGGGGGTGGGGCAGTTCCCAGTAAGGCGGTGGAAAGCAGGCCAATACTTGGAAGAGTTTATTGGAGCGTGGTGTTGAGTTGTGTACATGTCTGGCGCCAGGCATGGCGTTTCTTTGTAGTAAGCCGGTTGCGGATGTGTAGTTGTAATTGTCAGTGGCGGATAAGCGTATCCCGGTCACGAGTGTGGAGAAAAGAGCGGTAGTGGCGGTGGGACTCTCGAAGGAGAAGGACGGCCTGTGGAGGCAGGGCAGGGCGGTGAGGTTGGATGGCTTTCGTGGGGATGTGGGTGGCGATGGCGTCAGACAAGGTCTGGTGCAGGAAGACAGCAGTGCGAGAGATGTCATCAGGAGATTGGAGGGTAAAGTCGTGGCCATCAACCTGGGTGTGAATGGAGTCCCGGTAGGCATCCCAGTTGGCACGGGAGTAATCATGGACAAGTTTAGGAGGGATGTCAGGGCGAGGAGCGTTGTGGGGAGGGCGACCATTAGAGATAGTGAGGAGGACAGGAGCATGGTCACTGCCAATGAGGTCAAGGACATCTGCAGTGATGTGCTCAAGGAGGTTGGGAGAGGCAAGGACCACATCGGGAGTGGAGTTGGATTCGGGTCAGGTGTGCTGATGGAGGGGAACCAGGTCTCCCTGGAGGGTGGTGATAAATTGATGCCACCGCTGGAGGTCGGCAGGATCACGGCTGTGGAAATTGAGGTCGGCAGCTATCACGTAGGTGGAGAAGGTGCGGTAAATGTGGGCCAGGATATCGCACGGGATGGAGGTGCGAGGTCGGACGTAAATGGTGGCACAGGTGACGGTAAGGGTGGGTAAGAAGAGGCTGAGGGTGAGATGCTCGGCAGGATTGTTAAGGAGAGGTTGGGGCCAGACAGGGAGGTGCTTGAGGTGCCCTATAGCAACTCCGCCACGCGCCAGAGGGTGCGGTGAAGGGTGTAAGGAGCTGTGGAGATGGAGATACGGGGTTGAAGGAAGGTTTCATTTAGGACGAAGGCATCCACGCAGTGCTGACAGAGGGTGTGGAGGAAGAGGAGTTTGTGGGTGGGCAGGGAGCGAATATTGTGGTACAGGATACGGTAGGGTTGTTGTACCATGGGAGGGGAGAGTTAGACGAGAGCGGTGAGGGGGGTGAAGGTGAAGTGGGCCTGGTTATGGGAGTATGTGGCATAGGTGGTAAGATGGAAGATGGAACGGGCAGCGAAGGCAATTTGGGAAAGGGTGTGGGAGCGCTGGAAGGGGTGGATGTTTTGGAGCACAACTGGATGAGCGAGTGGCCAGCGCTTAAGTTGAAACGTCCCCTTAGAACAATTGTACATATGAAACGTCCCCTTAGAACAATTGTACAAGCCTGTGCTTAACCTGGCACACAATAATTTTTAGCGCAACGCAATCTGACTTTCAATAACCCCTACAAAACAATGGCCCTGACTAACTTTAACCTATACCTTTTACAAATCACTTACCTCACAAAAATCTTCGCTGCTCGAACTACTGCAATACAGCGAGTGCCACTACTGCCAGCTAAATAAAAGATTCAAACTACTGGAGGCACTAACTACTGATAGGGATAGTTAGCAAATGAAAGATATTATTAGAGAACAAACAATGTATTTACCTTAATATTCATAATTGACATCCAGTCTTACAGATTATCAAAACTCGGCCATCTCTCTCCCCACGTCCACCACTGCTGGCGGCTCACCTCCAACTGCCCAGCGCTACGCGCTGTTCGCATCCAGCTATAGCAGTTCATGACAACAATGGCAGACAACAATTCAAACTTTTCATATAGAGAGTGCTACGTAACGTTGCCAATAAAAAAACATAAACAGCAAACTTACATAAAGAAAACATAAACAGCCTACTTACATAAAAACATAAACAGCAAACTTACAAAGTACGCTCTCGGGGGCGCCGCTATTGGCAGCTGGGACCACGTGTTCCACTGTGGCGCCCCCACACTAAAAGCGGGCCAGGAGGCGCGCGCCGCCACAGCTTACGGTGCAGCGACCTCTATGGGTCTTCGACGTCCATGACGTCTGGCGCGGATTCAAATTCCGCGGCGCGCGGTAGCAGAGTGTGTAAGAAAGCAGCAACGTCAGAGGCTGTGACAAACTGTGGGAAGACCTCCGAGGTACTCATGAGTGGTGCAGAGACTAGCAGTTTATACAGATTGAAATAAATGTAACATATTGCGCATACATAGGAAAAGAAATCCACTACTGTACAATTATACTATTGATGACGAATTGCTGGAAACAGTAATCACTGTAAAATATCTAGGAGTAAACATCCGGGGCGACATTAAGTGGAATGACTACATAAAACAAAGAGTAGGTAAAGCTGATGCCAGACTGAGATTCCCAGGAAAAATCTTAAGAACTTCTAATTCATCCACGAAGGAAGTGGCTTACAATACGCTTGTTCGTCCAGTAATGAAGTGTTGTCCATCATTCTGAGAACCTTACCAGGTAGGACTGATAGAAGAGATAGAGAATGTCCAACGAAGACAGAAACATTATGGGGATGCCCAACAAACTCCAATGGCAGAAGCTATTAGAGAGCGTTATGCCCTGCGGAGAGGTTTACTATCGAAATTTTAGATAATACATTCCAGGAAGAATCGGACATCATATTACTTCCTCCCAAATACGTTTCGCGAAATGACCACGACGAGGACATTCAAGGAAGTCAAGCTAATATGGAGGTTTACCAACAATCAATCTTTCCAGGCGCTTTTCGCGAATACAAATGTGTAGGGGGAGTGAGATAGCTGTACGAGGAGCACACTCGGCCTCATACCGTAGGGTGGCTTGCGGAGTGTAGATGTGTATGTAGATGGTGATTCTGATGAATCGTCCAGAAACAAAAATTTTGTGACAGAATGTTGTGTCACTTTATCCTTCTGTTGGAAAAGTATAGAATAAGACTAATTAAAATCGCACGAGAGCTTCTGTAAAATTTGGAAAGTGGGAGACGAGGTACTGGCAGAAGTAAAGCTGTGAGGACGGGGCGTCAGTCGTGCTTGGGTAGCTCAGTTGGTAGAGCACTTGCCCGCGAAAGGCAAAGGTCCCGAGTTCGAGTCTCGGTCCGGCACAAAGTTTTAATCTGCCAGGAAGTTTCATATCAGCGCACACTCCGCTGCAGAGTGAAAATCTCATTCTAATTAAAATAGCTGCAGAAACAGAACTGTTCCGATGGTCAAGTTGACAGTTTACTTTCGTTATTTTGCGCAAAATTTACAAACACAACAAAAACAGAATTTCATTGACATCAACTGCAAGGAGTCATAAAGATGCTCCTATGAAGGAGTATCTACTTGAAACACTTTTAGTCCAGCTCTAAACACTCTTTAGATTTTTTTACGTTATTCCTGTTATTGTATAAAACACATCTCGCTGTATTTGAAACTGCTGGGATAACACTGCATTACTACAGTGTTATGTTTTTTACTTTTTGGTAGTACCTTATAATTCTTTTTTTTATCTACTTCTATGTATTACAGTAACCCAATAACCTACAATCATTTTACACTTACTGCACAACTAAATGTTAGAGTTACAAAAGTTTACAATCCAGTGCACTACATTCTCGGTTTAAATTACCACGCCTGGCTCAAAATCATCTCGGCAACTGGATTCAGTCCGCTACTTAAGGCTCCAGGTTGATGTATGACAACCCTGCCATACTTGACCTTCCAGTGAAAAATGGTATGTGAGTTGAAGTTCAAAAATGGCTCTGAGCACTATGCGACTTAACTTCTGAGGTTATCAGTCGCCTAGAACTTAGAACTAATTAAACCTAACTAGCCTAAGGACATCACACACATCCATGCCCGAGGCAGGATTCGAACCTGCGACCGTAGCGGTCGCTCGGCTCCAGAGTGTAGCGCCTAGAACCGCACGACCACTCCGGCCGGCTGTGAGTTGAAGTGACTACACAAGTTCGTACTATCATTACTTTCCGATTTTTCGTTGATATTGATCTCTAATTATTTCATTTATATTTTTACTTGAGAAATCCTTCATTTCATCGAGACCACGTGGGAATATGATAGGACACTCAGATACTGTAGCCCCTGGTGCTTCTTTTTAGGACACCACATTTATAACCAGGTGTAAATCCTTCTTTCTGTCCTGTATAAATATGATGGATAGGAACCATGACCAGTAAGTCAGCACATCACCCACAATTTAAGTGACAAAATCTAAATTCTGAGATTTCTCGTATCCTAAATAAATACAGTGATTCCTGTGATTTGCGTAAGAGGTTTCTCATTATCCCTCTCACGGGTTAATACGGTACTCCTAATTTCATGTTTATTGAAGACAAGTTGACTAATTATTACCCTAATCAGGTCAAATTCCCCTTTCTTTGCCTGGTAAAATGCCACTAGTTTCATAATTACCAGTTAAATAGGTCATAATCCCATTATGATTATTGTTGTTGGAATGACCGCAAATGTTTTGCAAAGGTTAATATTTCTTTAGGCCCTGCTTAAGTCAGTGGACCCACACATTTTAGCTTAATCCTATACTTAACTAGATGGAAGATGAATTTGGTTTTATACAATACAAATACATTAAATTAATTGGTTAAGTACCAGCGTACTCTGTAGTTTACTTCTACACTTTGGGTTGTATGGCTACAATCTGTCTGACGCTTAGTTCAAGTTTCAGCGCTGCAGTCGCTGAAAAACCCAAAGTTGCGGATGATAGATGGGTCGGGGATGGGGTGGAATTTAAAAATGCAAGATTTGGGTGCTAGGAAATTTAAAAGATGATATATGGCAATGAAGGGCTGAAATTGAAGAAAACAAGCAAATGGGTAGAACTAGCATGGTTGTGCTTTGTACCCCATCTACTTCCTCTCATTCCAGCTCTCCATTCAGTCTCAGCATAGTATTAAAATGAGGCTGCCAATAACAGCATTCTATTTTAGCAGGTATTAGAATGAGACAGCCAATCGGAATGCAGCTGTGAATTTACATGATAGATGGGTCGGGGATGGGGTGGAATTTAAAAATGCAAGATTTGGGTGCTAGGAAATTTAAAAGATGATATATGGCAATGAAGGGCTGAAATTGAAGAAAACAAGCAAATGGGTAGAACTAGCATGGTTGTGCTTTGTACCCCATCTACTTCCTCTCATTCCAGCTCTCCATTCAGTCTCAGCATAGTATTAAAATGAGGCTGCCAATAACAGCATTCTATTTTAGCAGGTATTAGAATGAGACAGCCAATCGGAATGCAGCTGTGAATTTACATAAGCTTTATTTGAATTGTATTCAAATGGCGCCAAGTTCAAAGGTATGCGGCAGTTCCGAAGAAAATTACTTAACCTAACTTGAATTAGCGACTTCTTCAAAGTTTCCTTTGAATTGTGTAAATTGGCGCCATACATACACACAAACACACACACACACACACACACACACACACACACACACACACACACACGCTTCTTAACGTTCCACCTCTGTATACCACACTGCCCCAGCATTAAATTTCATCTTACATGTATGCATACAACATCAGAAATTAGTTATAATATTGCTATATCCGCTTCATCATCATCATTGTCTCCCTAATTTACAGACCACAGTAAATTCTCTCTCTCTCTCCCTCTCTCTCTCTCTTTATCTAGCTACCTCACTGTAATGCTTAGTTTAATGATGCAAAAACATAAAAAAGGTATTACACAGGGAATGATAGGAAAAAATAAACAAATAAGACTACAGATGTAAATTCTGTTAATTTCTTTTACATTTTCATACAGTTCAAACATGGTTGACTTCGTCGAGCAGCACAAATTGTTTGTCACCTTATGCTGTCTCACATTGGAAGGATACGAATTTGACCATTTTCTACACTTTTTAGAAATTCCAAATAATGCGTTGTTAGGATTCAAATAAACATACGAAAAGTCTCCAGTAGCTAAACGGGTTGTCGCAGTAATCTCTAGTTTAATAAAATGTATGTGGCACAGAATTGCCTTTCCTTGGCAGTTAAATTTTCAAAAACACTATGGCTTCAAGCGCTTCAGCATTAGCAACTAGAGCTTTTTCATGTGCAAGAAGAAAGATACATTTCCTTCTAAGCTCTGGTCCAATTCATTTCCCCTCTTCAACCGATTTGCAGAATGCTATGAGGTATTTTTAAATTTTTAGCAACCTTTTTACGAGGTGCATTCAAGTTCTAAGGCCTCAGATTTTTTTTCTCCGGACTGGAAAGAGATAGAAACATACGCATTGTTTTAAAATGAGGCTGCGTTCATTGTCAATACGTCCCAGAGAGGGCAGCACCGTACGGCAGATGGAATTTTACCGCCAGCGGCGAGAATGAGAACTGTTTTAAATACTTAAAATGGCGACGTTTTCCTTACTTGAACAGCGTGCAATCATTCGTTTTCTGAATTTGCGTGGTGGGAAACCAATTGAAATTCATCGACAGTTGAAGGAGACTTGTGGTGATGGAGTTCTGGATGTGTCGAAAGTGCGTTCATGGGCGCGACAGTTTAATGAAGGCAGAACATCGTGTGACAACAAACCGAAACAACCTCGGGCTCGCACAAGCCGGTCTGACGACATGATCGAGAAAGTGGAGAGGATTGTTTTGGGAGATCGCCGAATGACTGTTGAACAGATCGCCTCCAGAGTTAGCATTTCTGTGGGTTCTGTGCACACAATCCTGCATGACGACCTGAAAATGCGAAAAGTGTCATCCAGGTGGGTGCCACGAATGCTGACGGACCACCAAATGGCTGCCCGTGTGGCATGTTGCCAAGCATTGTTGACGTGAAACGACAGCATGAATGGGACTTTGTTTTCGTCGGTTATGACAATGGATGAGACGTGGATGCCATTTTTCAATCCAGAAACAAAGCGCCAGTCAGCTCAATGGAAGCACACAGATTCACCGCCACCAAAAAAATTTCGGGTAACCGCCAGTGCTGAAAAAATGATGGTGTCCATGTTCTGGGACAGCGAGGGCGTAATCCTTACCCATTGCGTTCCAAAGGGCACTACGGTAACAGGTGCATCCTACGAAAATGTTTTGAAGAACAAATTCCTTCCTGCACTGCAACAAAAACGTCCGGGAAGGGCTGCGCGTGTGCTGTTTCACCAAGACAACGCACCCGCACATCGAGCTAACGTTACGCAACAGTTTCTTCGTGATAACAACTTTGAAGTGATTCCTCATGCTCCCTACTCACCTGACCTGGCTCCTAGTGACTTTTGGCTTTTTCCAACAATGAAAGACACTCTCCATGGCCGCACATTCACCAGCCGTGCTGCTATCGCCTCAGCGATTTTCCAGTGGTCAAAACAGACTCCTAAAGAAGCCTTCGCCACTGCCATGGAATCATGGCGTCAGCGTTGTGAAAAATGTGTACGTCTGCAGGGCGATTACGTCGAGAAGTAACACCAGTTTCATCGGTTTCGGGTGAATAG
The DNA here is from genome assembly GCF_023864275.1 of Schistocerca cancellata. Classification (NCBI taxonomy): domain Eukaryota; kingdom Metazoa; phylum Arthropoda; class Insecta; order Orthoptera; family Acrididae; genus Schistocerca; species Schistocerca cancellata. The sequence continues at coordinate 279,673,141 of NC_064628.1, forward strand.
TTAATTCGAAAAAAAATCGGAGGCCTTAGAACTTTAATGCACCTCGTAATTGATAAACCTTCAGCATCAACTTATTTTGCTTTTTTCAAATATTCTGTGGGCCGCTTAGCTTTGTCTGCCTTCTTTACTTATTTTCTAACCACCTGATATATGTATATGGAACTATGCTCCCTTTAAACAGGGTGATCACCCTTACCCTGAATGCATAATTTCATTCCGCTGTTAATAAACAACTACGTGACACAAAGTATGGCTGACCTCGTTACTGTAATAAACAAGTATGTGATGCAAAGTAGGGATGGCCTTAATGCTATGTAATCAATATTACTTTAGCAAAAGTGTGAATGTACGGAGAGTTCTGGCCCAAAATATGTCACCAGTGATGTTATCGGTGGGTCATGGGATTCCCCCCGCCCCCCCCCCCCCACATTCCACCCGCCATTGACAAAGGTCAATTGCCCCATGACGGGAAATTCAAAATTTTGAAGGGAAATTCAAAATTTTGGAGGGAAATTCTTAAAGTAGCCCAACTGCGCCAGTGTGTTTCCTTTGGAAGGAGGGTTGTCCTAAGTATAAATTGGTGCTAAATTCAAAATGGTGCACTGTTTTGTTGGCTGACATTAAGTATTGGCCCCGGCTCAATGACGTCACGATCCGAAACTTGGAATACGAGTACCATCCAAACTATGTCATCAGAAGCCTAGATGACTGACATGGAACACAAGATGTCGATCGAACATGGTGACCAGGGCGTACTGCTGCAGCTCTTTGATGTCACAGTCCAGCTCAGATCTGCCGGGCTGTTTTTATAACAGTGTAGAGTTCGAGCCCACTGGCCTAGAATGAGATACTGACTCAGTCCTACTGCAAGCTACTATTCACTAAGAGGTGTATAGTTACTGATTTTTCTAACTCTAAGTTTGAGTGGCTCTTGAGCAGATACTGGGAGATGCAGACCTTCCCCACACATCACCCAGAATTATTCCCTAAGCTTAAGTCCAAACTGTGCGCTGTGTATAAGAACACTTGCATCTTTATTTAAAGAAGTAGCTTTTCATGGAGAGTTCCCATTTCGTAATCGAGAAGTCCGCCACCGTGCACCATGGCACCCCCAGAAGGATAGGAAGAGCCGTCAACCACAGGGCCACTGTGTCAACTCACAATAAGACATAGCAGTCCGGCAGCTGATAATCTGGCCAGCATCCGTCAGTGACACACACACACACACACAAACACACACACACATACACAGCCGATTCGATAACTTAATACCATGGTGGCTTAAATCCTTGTAAAATTCACAACAAACGTAATTTGTGGGTGGCTATTTACCGACAAAAACATAACCAACATTACAAAGCCGTCAAAACATGAAACTACGTTTACAGACATGTAGCAGCAACATTTGTGAACGGAATAAGGTTATACTTATTGACAATTCGAATTGTGCCCATAAGAAAAAACACATGTGAGAAACACATATGACAGGAAAGTATGATCTTTTCTACGAGAATATTCGTCATTACGTTACTTGCTCATGACATATCAAGAGAACACTGAACTACCTTCACAACAGAGCGGAGTGCCAACTGACGCAGGATGATTGTAGCATCGCCCATCGACACAGAAGAGAGCGTTACACCCATCTGGTGGAAGAAACATGAACACTATGGATCAGGAGTGCACCAAGAGGCTAACAGGAATGACGTGTGGAAGCGTTAGCCACCGCAGTGTCGCATATTATTCATACACGCAATCGCATCTGGCTGTGCTCCATCTCTTGGTGGGGAATTGTCACTGCTGGGACCACGTGCGTGGACTCCTCTCACGTGTCGCTGCTGCATTAAGGATTGCAGGGTACACACAGTCGCTTTTCTGAGATTTGTAGCTTAACAGAAGCAGTGTCAAAGTCTCTAACTTGGAATAAAATGATAATTTCACATGTCCCTTAGACACATTGATTTTCGTTGTAGATATGCCTTGGTGTAATGGGATATTCGTTATCAACGTAGTCAAAATATTATGCTATCCAGAGTAAAATTATGCTTACTACCTGAGCCCCCATCTTACTCTGTTACTCGCTCCTGTGAATGGGTACGCGTTATGAAGATCTTGGTGCCTCGCGTCCATCTAGAAAATGTAATGATTTTACTCTTTTATATTTCTAGTTTTTACTGAGTTTAACGAAGGCGATGTTGGCCTGATATATTCGGCGATGCCCTTTGGCCACACTGACTAAAGGATTCTTCTAAGAAATACCAAATTAAGGTATTTTGGCTACACTGACTAAAGGATTCTTCTAAGAAATACCAAATTAAGGTATTTTGGCTACACTGACTAAAGGATTCTTCTAAGAAATACCAAATTAAGGTATTTGCTTTTACAATATTTGATCTGTTTATACATGCTTATAGGTTCTGGCCAAGAGAAGTCTACTAATATCAAATACCGGCCTTAATTTGAGGAAGAAATTTCTGAGGATGTACGTCTGGAGTACAGCATTGTATGGTAGTGAAACATGGACTGTGGGAAAACCGGAACAGAAGAGAATCGAAGCATTTGAGATGTGGTGCTATAGACGAATGTTGAAAATTAGGTGGACTGATAAGGTAAGGAATGAGGAGGTTCTACGCAGAATCGGAGAGGAAAGGAACATGTGGAAAACACTGGTAAGGAGAAGGGACAGGATGATAGGACATCTGCTAAGACATGAGGGAATGACTTCCATGGTACTAGAGGGAGCTGTAGAGGGCAAAAACTGTAGAGGATGACAGAGATTGGAATTCGTCAAGCAAATAATTGAGGACGTAGGTTGCAAGTGCTACTCTGAGATGAAGAGGTTAGCACAGGAAAGGAATTCGTGGCGGGCCGCATCAAACGATCGCGATTCTTAAATAGATGTTTTTGTTCTCTGTTTTCTATGTAGATAACCTGAAGATGCCTAAATAAGGCGAAACGCGTCGTTGAAAAATAAAAAACCAAAATTGCGACCAAGACTGTTTTTAACTAATACTGTTTAGCACTGGTTTGCTGTATGCCACATATGGATTGGAAGAATTTCTAAAATACACCTAAACTGTTGCAAAATACTTCCCAAACTACAGCTTCCATCATCATCAGCAGCAGAAGCAGCATCATCATAATCATCAACAAAAATAACAACAACATTGTCAGTACACTGACCACAACAGGAGCATTATGTAGTTTACAGTGCTAGTTAGCAGTCTGTGAGCTCCACCAGCACAATGGAGTTTTATATCGGGATAGTAAAGTTAACTTTATTCTTGGTGGCTAGTAATCCTGTACACCACAGGCGAGTGGTGGACAGAAATTGGCCGGGAATATTAGATGTACTTTGTACAATCACCTGAAAAACTACTGTCAGCTGGGACATTGGATCACATTCTACGTATAGGAAGGAGGGTCGGAGTTTAAAGTTTTGTCTACATCGATATCAAATGTTTATCATACCAAAATGTGTCAACACATGGGTGTTAGTTAAAAAGTTTTACTGCCAACCACCGAAAGAGTATGTGGCTCGCTGTGGTACAAAAAAAATGGTTCAAATGGCTCTGAGCACTATGGGACTTAACAAAATGGTTCAAATGGCTCTGAGCACTATGGGACTCAACTGCTGTGGTCATTAGTCCCCTAGAACTTAGAACTACTTAAAGCTAACTAACCTAAGGACATCACACACACCCATGCCCGAGGCAAGATTCGAACCTGCGACCTTAGCAGCAGCGCGGCTCCAGACTGGAGCGCCTAGAACCGCACGGCCACCGCGGCCGGCTGGGACTTAACATCGGAGGTCATCAGTCCCCTAGCACTTAGAACTACTTAAGCCTAACTAACCTAAGGACATCACACAAATCCATGCCCGAGGCAGGATTCAAACCTGCGACCGTAGCGGCCGCGCAGTTCCAGACTTAAGCGCCTAGAAACGCTCGCCCACACCGGCCGACCCGCTGTGGTACAGTTGGATGAGGATCCTACAGTTAGTTGGGAACCTATTGCAAGCTAAATTCTCCAAGAGGCCTATTGCTTGAAACTACTGAATCTACTGCTCCTAATGCTATTACTACAAGTATGGTAACATACAATCTAACCTAAAGCAGGCCACAAATATGTGTAAACTATTATGGCACATTTTCTGTACATGCACCCTTACAGTATATCAGAAGTGGGAGGTGTGTGTTGCTTGTGGTGTTAAATACTTTGATGCTGTAGAATATCTTATATCACTGTTAGGCGATCTCTTTTGCTATTCCACCAGTATATGGAGCGATGGGAGAACGAATATCTGCCTCTGACAAGTGACTTGAAGCTTTCAATTGTGATGAACCTGTATGACCTGTACTTTGCAGTATGGATTGCTATGGAAAGACTACTTATGGTGGACATATCTTAACTGCTCTGCGATTATGTTGTCAAGTATTTGTTGGAGCTCATAGTTAGCGTTGGGCTTGGTGTTTAATGCATGATGTGCTGCGGTCTGTTTTTTGTGTTGGAATGCACTTTGCTCTGGTGTCTGGCACTGGTGACTGTTCTTTGTGTTGAAATGTCATGGATAGGAAGGGAACAGACTATTACATTGTTTCGTCACATACGTTTACTATCGCTGACGATCATTTTATTGAGGATGATGTGAACACATCATAATTTTCGAACTGTTATCGGACATTAATTTCGTAAGCAGTTGACCTTATACACCAGAAACCTATAAATTTTTTGTGTCAGACATGATCGATTTTGTATTTGGCGTTCAGAGCAGTAGCTTCATCCTCTTTAGTTTGCCACCATTGTGGTTGGAGCTCTGTAATCTCATTGTCAACACCATGTACGAGAAATGATTTGCAACCTTGACTCTGTCTCCCACACTCTAATAGTTATGTCTGACAGTAAATTCATATTTATGAGTTCTCTACAAACGATACCGCTTTGCTTTCCAGTGGAGATGTGTAATGGCATTATACTTTGCGCGAAACATACCGAACGATTTGGCTTCGTCAAGTACGGAAGAAGGAGATGGAAGACTTAGACTTCCTGGGAACGTCAAGCCGTTATATCACTAGCACCACAATTGGTCAAAATGTGTGTCACTCTCAGTCTCCTACTTCTTGTGGTTTTGGATCTGTAGCAGAAATGGGAGTACCCTAACATGATAATTCAATGAATGGTGTTACCACATGTCAAAGCTTCCCAAACGTCGGTAAGCGGCCTAAAGATGGCATAGTGAAACGCCGAAACTGTCCACGTAAGTAAAATATAATTTGTAATATAGGGCTGAAGGTGTTTTTTATTTGACTTTTATATCAAGAACTTGTTCAGTCTATGTAACTCAGAATAGGGACACTGAAAAGAGGCGGACCAATACAGAAAATTCAGTGTTGTCGGTACAATATTCGTTTTAATAGCGTAAGACTACATCCGAAAAGAGAAGTTAAAACTTGTTTAGCTGGAAATTTCATCTATTTCAATGCGTTATTCATTGATTTCAACATAAAACTGACGTGAAAATTTAGTGACTTGCTGTATGTATGTCACCTGACATCAAAATACAGTTCCGATATGCTACAACATGAGCAAAATATGAAGTGGTTATGAAATTCAGAATGTTTATACGGCTGTATTGATGGGTTGCTCACTCTGTTCGTTCACGACCCTCGATAAAATAACGTGTCGTCTACATCAATATCAAATATTCCATCACAGCAAGTGAATGCCTTAGAGAAGCGACTATGCATAATCTGCAAGACATCATGCAGCAGCGACTCCTGAGTGGGTGTTGATAGTGACCGATCTCTGCCCAGAGAGAAGAAGTGCAGCCAGCGGTGCTTGTATGTGTGAATCATTTGTGACGTTATGCGGAGGCTAATACTTTGTACGTCATCCCTGCCAGCCTCTGGCTGCACTCTCGAGGCGTAGCGTTCATGTACATTGCAGTAGATGTATGTAACGACCTCTGCTGTGTCCCTGGGCAATGCTACAGTCATCTGCTGTCACCTGGAACTACACTCTGTCGTGAAGGTAGTTCAGTTCTCGTGTTGCTGCACCTTGTGCAAGTAAAGTACTGACCAATATTCTTGTATAAAGGATCACACTTTCCTGTCATATGTATTTGTCACACTATGATGGGGGCGTTTCGACTTGTCAGGAAGTATAAGCGTGTTTCATTCTCAAATGCTGCTGCTGCATGCCTAGTTCATGTAAGTTCATACGGCTCTGTGACGTTAGTTACGTTTTTGTTGGTAAAAAGCCGGCGTACATTTCACACACAATTTATTTTTGTAGTGATTTTTGATTCTTCGGTAGTATGCGTGTAATGTCACTGACGAATGGTCGACTGACTACTGGCTGCCAGACTCTTATGTCGTAGGAGACACAGCGACCTCGGCGGTTGACAGCTCTGCACAACCTTTTAGGGGCGGCAGTGGTACGTGGTGAGAAAATTCTCGATTGTATAAAGGGAGCTCCCCAAGAAAAGGTATTTATTTAAATAAAGATCCATGTGTTCATACTACACAATGTACAGTTTGGACTTTAACTTAGCGAATAAGTCGGGGAGAAGGTCTGTACCTCCCAGTATTTATTTAAATAAAGTCGTAAATGGAGCGACCGAAACTTAGGGTTAGGTGAAGCAGTGACTATACATCTCTGAGTGCATAGTGGCTTACAGTAGGACTGGCCCGGTAGCTCATGTCTGGCCCAATATGCCGGAATTCTACACTGTTATAAAGGTAGCCGAGCAGGTCTGAGCTGGATTGCGAGGTCATAGAGCCAGGGACAGTATGCCAACTCTGGACCACCATGCACCAGTTCTCAAGTTTAGGCCAATATGCTGAATTTCTAAAATGTTGTAAATAGCCCAATTGGTCAGAACTGAACTGTGACGCCGTAGAGGTGTATTGGTCTGGTCACCATCTTCGAACGCCATCTTATGTTTCAGGTCAACCATCTTGGATTCTGACGTCATAGTTAGGCTGGTGCTCGGATTGTGACATCATAGAGCATGGGTCAGTATTCAAACTCAGCCAGCATGACAAAGCACAGTTTTGAATATCCCACCAACTTATATTTAGGACAACAACCTCTTCCCATAGCAAACACTCTAGCGGAAATAGACTATTTTTTAATTTACCACTCAAATTTTGAATTTCCTGCCCGGATTTTGTATTTTCCGCCAGAATTATGAATTATCCGTCATTTTATACATGGCAGTTGACCTTTGTCAGAGATGGGCGAGTTACAGGTGGGAAAATTACATGACTCATCAGTGATGTCATTGGTGACGTCATTGGTGACGTCATCAGTGACATCATCAGTGAGGTCATCAGTGAGGTCATCAGTAACGACATCGGTAACACACTTTGGCCCAGAACTCTGTACATATCTAGTAGCAGAAGCAGAGAAACAGAAAATTACTTGTGAAATACGCTGTGGCTTTGCATACAACAAATCCTCTATCTCACTCAACATCTGGACAAAAACTGCCAAAATCGTCTTCACTTTGTCTCATAATTTCAGAAGAATTATGTTGGCCTGCGCTCACCATTGTGAATGATGATTAGTTGACAGGATGACCACCACTACCCTGGAAGAGAACGACATTATTTGTCTTCCCAAACACGCCGGTAGTAGTAGTAGTAGAATATCTTTATTCGATGATACTCTTTGTAGGCTCTTGGTGTCATAACATATGTTACATGTTTCGATCTTGGTCTTTTATCTCAAACATAGCACCTTGATTAAGTCATAGTCATTGAATTCTTTGTGTAATGTCTGGACGCCATTACTGTAATATCTGGGCTCCCTTACTGCTCCACTCACTCATATTGTAGTTAAGGATTTCACGTCACATTGCGTTTTGTATGTAGCATGTTTTCTGTAACAACTAAATGTCGATATTGGATTTCACCTTCTGTTCTTACTACTTTGATCCAGTTCACCAGCTTTCCTCTGTATTAGTTTTCCTTAGTGCAAAATTATAAAATTTAATACATATAACATCACACCCACTCTGACATCTTGCTCGTGAGGAGCCAGAGACTGACAAATGGAAGTGCCCTGATGGGCAACTGTACATGGTGACATTCTCTTATCGGAGGTTGCGAGATTTACTTATGTACTAGCCAGAATTAGACAACCAAGTTAATTGCACTATGAAATTGGATATATTGCCATTCAATAGAAGTATTCAGAGAGACATCACCTGCATTTGAATGTAGGTGCATAAATGTTTCCCGTTACTTGGAATGTGGAAGCAGAGTATAATGCCAGCTTAAAGGTGCAGAGATCACGTTCCGTGGCAAAGCAGATGAGAAACATGATGTGTTTGTTGATAAGACAGAACTTACCAGTTTCATGCATGTCGGAACATTCCTGGAAACAGGTGAGAACTTGTTTACTAGGTATTTCACACAAGATAAGAAATTCTAGGGAATTCCCTGCCCAACCATTTGCTAATTCAGGGGAATTCGCATGAGATAAGACGTTCTGAGGACTTCCCTCCCCATTACTTGCTGATCCAGCTGGAAGGTGTTAATATAAAAGCGGTCCTTCCACTCAAGGATGATACTAATGTTGCGGTTCCTGCAAGCGCCTGGAGAGAAATTAGTGATTGTCACTCATCTCCCAGAAAAGTACACCCAGTCTTGAAGAAATTCAACACATACAGCAAATCTCTACAAAAAGGTGTGTCTCCCTCTTCCTGAAACGTTTATGCTTATGCATATTTCGAATTGGATTCCTTGTCATATTACTGGCCGCAACCGACTTCATCTACTTGCTGTAACTCAGACATGCTTCTCATTCAGTATTGCATAATCTCCAAACAGCTGCCAAATCGACCAGTAGCAGCTAGTACTCAATCGAATAATAATGAGAAGAACTCAGCTGATGAAGGTTCTCAGCAGCCTGTACGTTGTGGACATCGTCTTCATCACTGACTTTGAGACTAATTTAGTAATGTATATATTCACACTGCAGAGAGGAATGAAAATTTGTACATCTATATCTACATCCATACTCCGCAAGCCATCTGACCGTGTGTGGCGGAAGGTACCTTGAGTACATCTATCGGTTCTCCCTTCTATTCCAGTCTCGTATTGTTCGTGGAAAGAAGGATTGTCGGTATGCCTCTGTGTGGGCTCTAATCTCTCTGATTTTATCCTCATGGTCTCTTCGCGAGATACACTCCTGGAAATGGAAAAAAGAACACATTGACACCGGTGTGTCAGACCCACCATACTTCCGGACACTGCGAGAGGGCTGTACAAGCAATGATCACACGCACGCCACAGCGGACACACCAGGAACCGCGGTGTTGGCCGTCGAATGGCGCTAGCTGCGCAGCATTTGTGCACCGCCGCCGTCAGTGTCAGCCAGTTTGCCGTGGCATACGGAGCTCCATCGCAGTCTTTAACACTGGTAGCATGCCGCGACAGCGTGGACGTGAACCGTATGTGCAGTTGACGGACTTTGAGCGAGGGCGTATAGTGGGCATGCGGGAGGCCGGGTGGACGTACCGCCGAATTGCTCAACACGTGGGGCGTGAGGTCTCCACAGTACATCGATGTTGTCGCCAGTGGTCGGCGGAAGGTGCACGTGCCCGTCGACCTGGGACCGGACCGCAGCGACGCACGGATGCACGCCAAGACCGTAGGATCCTACGCAGTGCCGTAGGGGACCGCACCGCCACTTCCCAGCAAATTAGGGACACTGTTGCTCCTGGGGTATCGGCGAGGACCATTCGCAACCGTCTCCATGAAGCTGGGCTACGGTCCCGCACACCGTTAGGCCGTCTTCCGCTCACGCCCCGACATCGTGCAGCCCGCCTCCAGTGGTGTCGCGACAGGCGTGAATGGAGGGACGAATGGAGACGTGTCGTCTTCAGCGATGAGAGTCGCTTCTGCCTTGGTGCCAATGATGGTCGTATGCGTGTTTGGCGCCGTGCAGGTGAGCGCCACAATCAGGACTGCATACGACCGAGGCACACAGGGCCAACACCCGGAATCATGGTGTGGGGAGCGATCTCCTACACTGGCCGTACACCACTGGTGATCGTCGAGGGGACACTGAATAGTGCACGGTACATCCAAACCGTCATCGAACCCATCGTTCTACCATTCCTAGACCGGCAAGGGAACTTGCTGTTCCAACAGGACAATGTACGTCCGCATGTATCCCGTGCCACCCAACGTGCTCTAGAAGGTGTAAGTCAACTACCCTGGCCAGCAAGATCTCCGGATCTGTCCCCCATTGAGCATGTTTGGGACTGGATGAAGCGTCGTCTCACGCGGTCTGCACGTCCAGCACGAACGCTGGTCCAACTGAGGCGCCAGGTGGAAATGGCATGGCAAGCCGTTCCACAGGACTACATCCAGCATCTCTACGATCGTCTCCATGGGAGAATAGCAGCCTGCATTGCTGCGAAAGGTGGATATACACTGTACTAGTGCCGACATTGTGCATGCTCTGTTGCCTGTGTCTATGTGCCTGTGGTTCTGTCAGTGTGATCATGTGATGTATCTGACCCCAGGAATGTGTCAATAAAGTTTCCCCTTCCTGGGACAATGAATTCACGGTGTTCTTATTTCAATTTCCAGGAGTGTATATATATATGGTGTTACAAAAAGGTGCGGCCAAACTATCAGGAAAGATTCCTCACAAACAAATAAAGAAAAGATGTTATGTGGACATGTGTCCGGAAACGCTTAATTTCCATGTTAGAACTCATTTTAGTTTCGTCAGTATGTACTGTACTTCCTCGATTCACCGCCAGTTGGCCCAATTGAAGGAAGGTAATGTTGACTCCGGTGCTTGTGTTGACATGCGACTCATTGTTCTACAGTATTAGCATCAAGCTCATCAATACGTAGCATCAACAGGTTAGTATTCATCACGAACGTGGTTTGCAGTCAGTGCAGTGTTTACAAATGCGGAGTTGGCAGATGCCCATTTGATATATGGATTAGCACGGGGCAATAGCCGTGGCGCGGTAGATTTGTATCGAGACAGATTTCCAGAACGAAGGTGTCCCGACAGGAAGACGTTCGAAGCAATTGATCGGCGTCTTAGGGAGAAAGGAATATTCCAGCCTATGACTCGCGACTGGGGAAGACCTAGAACGACGAGGACACCTGCAATGGACGAGGCAATTCTTCGTGCAGTTGACGATAACCCTAAATTCAGCGTCAGAGAAGTTGCTGCTGTATAAGGTAATGTTGACCACGTCACTGTATGGAGAGTGCTGCGGGAGAACCAGTTGTTTCCGTACCATGTACAGCGTGTGCAGGCACTATCAGCAGCTGATTGGCCTCCACGGGTACACTTCTGCGAATGGTTCATCCAACAATGTGTCAATCCTCATTTCAGTGCAAATGTTCTCTTTAGGGGTGAGGTTTCATTCCAATGTGATCAAATTGTAGATTTTCACAATCAACATGTGTGGGCTGACGAGAATCCGCACGCAGTTGTGCAATCACGTCATCAACACAGATTTTCTGTGAACGTTTGGGCAGGCATTGTTGGTGATGTCTCGACTGGGCTCCATGTTCTTCCACCTACGCTCAATGGAGAACGTTATCATGATTTCATACGGGATACTCTACCTGTGCTGCTAGAACATGTGCCTTTACAAGTACGACACAACATGTGGTTCATGCACGATGGAGCTCCTGCACATTTCAGTCGTAGTATCCGTACGCTTCTCAACAACAGATTCGGTGACCGATGGATTGGTAGAGGCGGACCAATTCCATGGCCTCCACGATCTCCTGACCTCAACCCTCTTGACTTTCATTTATGGGGGCATTTGAAAGCTCTTGTCTACGCAACCCCGGTACCAAATGTAGAGACTCTTCGTGCTCGTATTGTGGACGGCTGTGATACAATACGCCATTCTCCAGGGCTGCATCAGCGCATCAGCGATTCCATGCGACGGAGGCTGGATGCATGTATCCTCGCTAACGGAGGACATTTTGAACATTTCTTTCTTTGTGTGTGAGGAATGTTTCCTGAAAGTTTGGCCGTACCTTTTTGTAACACCCTATATATATGTGATATATGTGTGTGTGTGTGTGTGGTGTGTGTGTGTGTGTGTGTGTGTGTGTGAGAGAGAGAGAGAGAGAGAGAGAGAGAGAGACAGAGAGAGAGATAATTAATAGGCTTGGCCTAGTCAATTTTTGGATGCCGGTTTTCACGTCTTCCAGAGTAGAATTCGTCTAATAACCATCTCTTAAAATTTTCGCTAGTCTGTAAGTTTCCCTTGAAAAAATCAAATGTATGTCAGTACAAATATCGCAAATTTAATGCCTTCCGAAATTAGTGACAATCATCATTCAACCAGTGCCACTGATAAGCTGTTAAAGAAACGCGAGTAGTTTCAAGTCAGAGATTCCAGTTGAGGATTGAAAGAAGTACACTGATAATCCAAACCTTATGATCACTGCCCACCGAGACGTTGGGTGCCTCCTGGTAGCGTTGCAGGCACGTGACGCGGTAACAAAAGTATGTAAGCGGAGCAGACACGGACGGGTGATCACCCTAGCGAGGATACAAAACAAACATCGTCCGAACAGGCCTTGACAGCCCAACGCTACCAACCGCCGCCGTGTCGTCTTCAGCCCATCGGAGACACCTGATTTGGATACGGTGGGGCAAGTGGTCAGCACACCGCTCTCCCGGCGGTTGTCAGTTTTCGAGTCCGGTGTCGCTACTTCTTGATCAAGTAGCTCCTCAATTGGTATCACAAGGTCTGAATGCACCCAGCTTGCCAACAGTACTCGCCAGACCCAGATGGTGATCCATCCAAGTGCTATCCAAGCCCGACAGCGCTTAACTTCGGTGATCTGGCGGAAACAGGTGTTACTACTGGGACAAGACAGGCAAGGCAGGTCGGAATTTTATGTGGGCTCGTCAAGCCGACTACCAACCCTGGTATTAATTGCTGCTAATGCATGTGACATTATTGTAAATGTTCACACTGCTAAGCTGAAACATTACGACCATTGCCCACCGGCCCGTTGGATGCCGCCTGATAGTGTTACGGGAACGTGACGCGATGAAAAAAGTACCTACACGAAGTATACAAGGACGGGGTTCTTCCGAGCGAAGATATGGGCTTCAAATGGGGAAATCCGTTTAGATAGGCGACTCTGGCAGAGGCCAGATTGTTTTTAAGCAGAGCCTGTGAACGATTATCTCGAAAACGGCGAAGCTGACCGAATGTTCTCGTGCTATTGTCGTGAATATCTACGGTAACAGGTAGAAAGACAGTGAAACTACCACTAGGCGCTGAATGATTGGACGTCCACGACTCTTCACAGAACGCGGGGTTCTGAGGCTTGCCTGTTCTGTAAAGTAGGATAGATGGTGATCTGTGGCACCTCTGCCGAAAGAGCACAGCGATGGTGCACGCACTAGTATTTTGGACCACATTGTTCGTCGTGTGTTGTTGAACATGGAACTCCGCAGCTGACCACCCCAACACATTTACATGTTGACCCAACGACATTGTCACTTACGATGGCAATAGGCACGCGACCATCGGGATTCGACCATTGATCAATGGAAACGCATCAGATCTTCGAATGAATCACTTTTGTACTACACTAGGTTGCTGGTCGTTCCGCAACCGCCATCATCGAGGTGAACGGTGGCTCGAAACGTGCAGTGCGCCACGGACACAGGCTGGTGGGACCAGTATTATGCTTTGGAAGATCTTCTTCTGCGCTTGCATTGAATCTGTGGTAGTAATCGAGGACACACTGACAGTTGCAAACCACCTGTCTCATTTCACGCTTGATGGCTTATCCATCGGCGATGTTATCTTTCAGCAGTATAAATGTTCGTGTCTCGCAGCCTGAACAGTCCTACAGTGGTTTGAGGAGCATTACGGTAAATTCACGTTGACGTTTCGGCTACCAAATTCACCTGATGTAAATGCTGTGGACCCCATCCGTGTCGCTATCGGTCGCCATCACCTCGTACGCAAATCAGCGGCCCCATATTTACGAGAATTGCATGACCTGTGCATAGGCATCTAATGCCGCCTACCTCCAAAAACCTACCAATAACCATCGGATCCCTGTTACTCAGAATGTATTCCGTTCCAAAGACGGACAAACATGCTATTAAGAAGTTCAGCTGTAACTTAATATAAATGAAAATGATACACAAAGCCACTGAGAGTGATAGCAAATAGACATTCAACAATAAATTTTCAATTATATAATGGTGCCTGTTTCAAGTAGCCAATTCTGACATGTTTATATACTGTAAATTAGGATGCACAACATGTGCCTAAATATTTTGCATATACAAAGAAATTAAACTTTGAAACCTCTTGGCAGATTCATATTGTGTGTCAATCTGTGACTCGAAACTGGGACCTTTGTCTTTCGCGGGCAAGTGGCGTACCAGCTGAGCTATCCAAGCCCGTCTCACAACCTACCCACAGAGTTTCACTTCTGCCAGTACCTTATCTCCTACCTCCCAAACTTTATTTCTGTCTGAAAATTAATCTCTGCCAACATGCCAGTTCCTACTGACTGAAATATGTTCGTTTATTAAAAAAAACGGGATGGGGACGTCTCTATAAATGTTTACCACATACAGTATTCAGATTATGAATGAATGTGCGATGATGGCAAGGGAGTTGAGAAATTTCACTGTATCTATTGTGGATGACGAATTGCGACTGTGATTTAAATTGGTGACTTATCTGGTAATAAATATGCAACCAAATCACTTTTTTACTATTTATTCAATCATGAATATGTTTTCGAGCCATTGCAGGCTCATCGTCAGATGGAGATGTTACAAGAATTTCAAAACCAAGTGGAGCTAAATAGTGTGTATATCTGTCTACATAGCTTAATAATATACATTATAGGACCAGATTTGATATGGATACCACAAGGCAGTGCACTCACCAGCACTGCATCTAACTACAATTGGACAACGTAATGTTCTTGTAACATCTCTATCTTATGATGAGCCTGCAGTGGCTCGAAAAAATTAGGTGAGAAATTAATTTCGAGTTCTAGTGCTATATATCTCAAAACACAATTGCAAGAAACATGTAAATCTACAGATATGTCAAGTTATACACATATAGATGAATCTCATTTTTATTATATAAAGAACTGGTCACTTTGTAGAATTACTCCACCTTACCGGTATACTGTAGTATGTGAACATATTCTGTGCTATTTTGATTACAAAAATCACATAGTTCAAAGCAGTCAACAGCGTCATGCCTAATGGCGTAATTGTAGCTTGTATTGCAGCTTATTACTGATATCAAACGACTCCAGTTTGTTGGAAGAGGCGTCACAGACTGCATGGTCCACTGTTTTTGCAGATGTGCCTTACGAGTAAAAGAATAATGAGCAGTTGTGTTGACAAAATTGACGAATCTTACATCATATATCTTGATTTGAATAGTCTTTATATGTCAGTGATGTTGCAGTATTTTCCAGTGTCCAGTTGTGTATGGTTTTCTCCTTAAAGAGTTGAACCTTCTGATGTTGAAAACGTAACAGCAATCAAGTGAAGCTACCTCGTGTAATTTGTGTTGATATAGACTGTATGTTAGAACCAGATGTTTCTTGCAGCTGTAGCAGCAACTCTGGCTAGAATTCCGATCATGTACGTTTGCACATGCCGTTCAAATTGTACAAAGGCAGTGGTTGCATGTGATTGTTCACTGAAGAGCTGTATGCAACCGCCGAGGGTGTGAATGACTTTATTGTAAAACAAAAAGATGGAAATAAGTGAGAAAGAAGAATTAGCGTTTGGCTCGGCACAGGTTTGTCATATTTGCTGGGAACTGTTTGAGGAAGAGGAATAAACAATGAGACCAGTGCCATTTCACTGGTGCATAACGAAACCCAGGACATGTGAGCTCCAGCATGAACTACGGTCCTCACTATACAGTCTCTGGAGTTTTCCACAGTCTGAACAATTACGATAGGCGTTCTTGATTATGAACTTAAGCAAGCAATACATTACAGATGGCGATGAAAAAGCTAAATTAAATAAAAGTTGCGTTTCTCTTCTGCCATCTAATATGTAAAAATATAATTCATTTATGAAGAGTACTGAAATATTGTAGCAAGAGTGGTTCTGCAATATACAGTTCCGATTTATCAATTCGCTAAATTCCTTTGATAATGCTCACACAAAAGTGTGCATCATAACTGAAATCAGATGAGCTCAAGATAATGAGGATATATTTTTCTAATGATATAAAGTTTAATCTGGTTAATCAAAACGGATTTTTTCCGTGTGAGTATATGAACAGTGAATGGTTTTTACTGGAAAATCAATTACGCTTGTTTGAGAAATATAAAAGTTTATTAACAGACAAAATAATAACAGAAGTCGAGTACTTAAGATCTTTCTGTATGTGGGATATATTCAACTGTAAAACGCTTGGAGACCATTTTGATTTATATTTTACATATGAAGTGTTACTCCTTGCTGACATGTTCGAAAACTTTTGTGGTCTGTGCCTTAAAACCTATTAATTTTAGCCGCCACTTCACATTACTTCACACTTGCCTGGCATGGAGTGGGATGCTCTGCTGAAAATTTCTGAAGCGTAATTGCGGCTTATATTACAGCTTATTACTGAAATCAAGCTACTTCAGTTTGTTGGAAGAGGCGTTAGAGACGGCATGGTCCACTGTTGTTGCAGACATGTCTTACCAGTTACAGAATCTTGAGCACCTATGTTGACAAAATTGACGAATCTTACATCAGATATCTTGATGTAAATAGCCTATACATATTAGTGGTGTTGCAGTATTTTCCAGTGTCCAGTTGTGTATGGTTTTCTCCTGAAAGAGCTGAAACTTTTGATGTGGAAAACGTAACAAGTATTTTCCAGTGTCCAGTTGTGTATGGTTTTCTCCTGAAAGAGCTGAAACTTTTGATGTGGAAAACGTAACAGACGATTGTGACAAAAGGGTACACATCAGAAGTAGATCTCGAATATCCAGAAAGTGTAGATGATATTCATTCAGATCTGATGCAGAAAAGACGTCACCACCGTCGAAGAGCATAGAACGTAAGACATTATTATGGACCTTGTATGTTAAGAAAAAATACATTATATGATTACACAACAGATGTCTAAAACAATGTTTACAACAAAAACTGGTTTTAAAAAATATTCATAGGATTTTACGATTTAGACACACTCCCTGAATGAAGCTATACATTAAGATTGATGTAACACTGCATTAGAGCAAGCAATGAATAATAAAAAAGATATGTGTTTGAAAAAGTCACGCAAAATGTGTAAAAGACGTGAGACGCAAGACTGGCAATATGCTAAGAAGCCAGATATGGGATAGTTGCATGAATTACCAAACCATATTTTCGTAGGAGTGTTACAATGAAATTTAGTTGGCATTGAATAGAAAAAATTTAAAGTAGTCTTACGTTATATAAACTCAATGCATGAGGAGCGGCCATTTCGGATATTTCAAAAACGCTTCTTCTTGATTTTCATTATGAATACACATTAAAGAAGTTTCAGCAAGTCATATAAAACTGTGCTACGCACACACACCGGTAGCTTATTTATTATTAGTTTTGTGCATAACTTCGTAGCTCTTTTGTTTTGCACGTTTGTATTCCAGTTTCTGTGGGTTTATTCATCGATTGTAATTTTTTATATGTAGTTCACTGTTGCTGTTACCATATTTTCATTTTGTCATTTGGAGATATAGGGAGTGGAGCTATTGGCGCTCGAAAATGGAATGCCAAATGGAGAAATCGGAACATTTACGCCATATGCATCTGTCTGAGTTCAACAGAGGGATGGCAGCAGCGGAGAAAGCCAGGAACATTTTGTTGCGTGTATGGGATAATGCCACTGGACAGAGCTCGGTAAGAAATTGGTTTTCTCGTTTTAAGGAGTATCATTTTGACTTTAGTGACTCCATATTCACGAAGACCTTCGGGATTTGATGAAGATCGTTTAACCGCATCGATCACAACGATCCACATCATTGTTCTCGAGCATTTTCAAATGCTATGAACTGTGATTATTCCACCATCGTGCGACATTTGGATGCAATGGGGAAGGTTCAAAACATGAGTACACGGGTACCGCAAGCCAAATCACAATGATCAGCGGGTGGCTATATCTCTGCTTACCCCTCATGAGTTGTCTCTTGAACAACACCGACTGGTGAGAAATGGCGTCTTTCTGCTGATATGGAAAAGAAAGGAATGGTTGAGTCAGAACAAAGTAGCAACACCCCGTACGAAGACCTCAATGTAATCACAAAAGATAATGTTATTCATCTGGTCAAACTGCGACGATAAGGTATATTAAGAACTGCTTCCCCGAGATTTAACCATCACTGCTGGCATTATTGTCAATAACTGAGACGTCTTGCAGTCACAATCCAAGAACAACGACCAGGAAACTGCGGTAAGTGATGCTACTCCACGATGACGACCCACGGTATTCTGTTAGACTGACACTGCACAGGGGTTGGCATTGGAAGACATTCTGCACCCATCTTATTCACCTGATCTTGCAACCTGAAATTTTCACCTTTTTCTGTCTCTGCCGAACAGCCCTCAAGAAACTTCCTTTCCGGATGAAAATGCACCTATAATATGTCTTGACCAGCTCGTCGCCTCAAAACTGCCTGATTTCTACAGTGGCGGAATTGAAAAATTACCCCAGCATTGGCAGACTGTTGTAAATAGTGAAGAAGAAAATTATATTGACGACTAAAGTGTCTATTGAATGCACCTGTTGTATTTGTTAAACTTATACAAAAACGCTACGTACTTATGCAGCAACCCAATACACTAAAACCCCAGATGTTTATGAGGATATCGGTAATCATGTGTGTTCTTGATTTTATACTTCATGTTTCCCAGTAAATAAAAGGTAAAATATTCTGCTGCTAAATAAAAAAGATGTTTGATTACTGAAAGACAAACTAATTGGTGATTACGAAATTTGTCAGTCTATGAGCAAAAATTTATGACTTGAGACAGATTCAGGATGCATAAAGCACAGAACAAAGGGTGTAAAACAGTTTATTGTTGGTAGGTTAACCTCCGGTGATTAGAGGCAATGTGTGTTGGATTTCGAAGTTAAAATAACTGTGCAGTATGTAAGTCAATCAAGATACCATGTACTTTCTGTTAATAAACAACACAAATTAGCTTTATATGCACAGAATGATAAACATTTCATACTTTCGAATAATATGAATACATCGGCTTGTGGTCTCTACTCTATGACACATGATGATGATGATGATGATGATGATGATGATGATGACTGATTGTATTGTAAGTGTGTGTGAGTGTCAGTGGGTGTGAAAAATGTAAACTGTTTTCTGTAATTGTAATTGCAATTATGTGAATTCACCTACTCCTTTCTGCCTGACTAGATTCAACTAGCAGTAGCTAGGAAAATATATTTTTACTAGGGACCCAGCAGTGTTCAGCAACTGCTAAATATGGATGGGATAAAAGATATACGCTACTGGCCATTAAAATTGCGACACCACGAAGATGACGTGCTACAAAGGCGAAATTGGACCGACAATAGGAAGATGCTGTGATACGCAAATGATTAGCTTTTCAGAGCATTCACACAAGGTTGGCGTCGGTGGCGACACCTACAACGTGCTGACACGAGGAAAGTTTCCAACAGATTTCTCATACACAAGTAGCAGTTGACCGGCATTGCCTGGTGTTGTTGTGATGCCTCGTGTAAGGAGGAGAAATGCGTACCATCGAGTTTCCGACTTTGATAAAAGTCGGATTGTAGCCTGTCGCGATTGCTGTTTATCGTATCGCGACATTGCTGCTCGCGTTGGTCGAGATCCAATGACTGTTAGCAGAATATGGAATCGGTGGGTTCAGGAGGGTAATACGGAACGCCGTGCTGGATCCCAACGGCCTCGTATCACTAGCAGTCGAGATGATAGGCATCATATCCGCATGGCTGTAACGGATCGTGCAGCCACGTCTCGATCCCTGAGTCAACAGATGGGGACGTTTGCAAGACAACAACCATCTGCACGAACAGTTCGACGACGTTTGCAGCAGCATGGACTATCAGCTCGGAGTCCATGGCTGCGGTTACCCTTGACGCTGCATCACAGACAGGAGCGCCTGCGATGGAGTACTCAACGACGATCCTGGGTGCACGAATGGCAAAACGTAATTTTTTCGGATGAATTCAGGTTCTGTTTACAGCATCATGATGGTTGCATCCGTGTTTGGCGACATCGCGATGAACGCACATTGGAAGCGTGTATCCGTCATCGCCATACTGGCGTATCACACGGCATGATGGTATGGGGTGCCATTGGTTCCACATCTCGGTTACCTCTTGTTCGCATTGACGGCACTTTGAACACTAGACGTTACATTTCAGATGTGTTACGACTTGTGGCTCTACCCTCCATTCGGTCACTGCGAAACCCTACATTTCAGCAGGATAATGCAAGACCGTATGTTGCAGGTCCTGTACGGGCCTTTCTGGATACAGATAACGTTCGACTGCTGCCCTGGCCAGCACATTCTCCAGATCTCTCACCAATTTAAAACGTCTAGTCAATGGTGGCCGAGTAACTGGCTCGTCACAATACGCCAATCACTACTCCTGATGAACTGTGGTATCGTGTTGAAGCTGCAACGGCAGCTGTACCTGTACACGCCACCCAAGCTCTGTTTGACTCAATGCCCAGGCGTATCAAGGCCGTTATTCGGCCAGAGGTGGTTGTTCTGGGTACTGATTTCTCAGGATCTATGCACCAAAATTGCGTGAAAATGTAATCACATGTCAGTTCTAGTATAATATATTTGTCCAACGAATACCCGTTTATCATCTGCATTTCTTCTTGGTGTAGCAATTTTAATGGCCAGTAGTGTAAATCCCAATCTCTTTCCATTCTTCTTTCCCCACTGTTTGATCATCTCCTCTTCCTCCTCCAATCTCTCTGTCCTTCACCTCCTCTCCCCTCTTTCTGGCTCTCTCTTCCTTACCCTCTGTCCATCTCCTCCTCCTCCTCTACCACTGTCAATCTCGTTCTCTCCCTCTTTCTGTCCATCTCTTCCTCCCCTTCCCTCCATCTCTTCCGCCTCCCCTCTCTCTGTCCATCTACTTCTGCCCTTTTTCTCTGTCCATCTCTTTCACCCTCCCTTTCCTGTCCATCTTCTCCTTCCCCCTCTCTGTTCATATCCTACTTCCCCCTCTCTATTTCCCTCCTTCTCCTTCCTGCCTAACCCCTCTACCCTCCTATCCATGATATTGAGCGTTGCTTATTGTTATTGAAAATTCAGATTCCATAAGCAAATGAGCCAGTTTTCTGTGAAAACTGTCTTTGAGGAAGAAACAAAACAGAAAATTGTTGTAATACAGTTTTTTAAAATATCTATATATATCACGAGAAAGAATATGTCGTCCACTACTGATTTTTTCCTGTCACACTGTCCCTTCTTTAGATTACACACACACACTAAAATGTCTGATATAATTTTGTTGTTGTTATATATGACTCCGCCCGCCATCATCTCTCCACTTCTTTAATGTTTTCACATTCCCAATAGCGCTTTAAAACCCACTGTCTCTGGTCCAAGGAATCTTTATGTGTAGTTACTGGCAACTGAAAATTAACAGAAGGAAAAGAAATGAATGGCTACACACATTAGTCATGACAGCACCATGTAATCGCAATTGCATTAAGTTATCATTAACACCTCCTCAGTTGCTAAAGTCCAAACAGTGTAAACCCCTTTGAGAGACACCCAGTATATCTGAAAAACTAAAAATCATGTGGAATTTAAACTATTGTGATGTATGAAAATGTAAGATAATAAATTTTGTATCTAGAGTATTTTTTCTTCGAATTTTTTCTCCCATTCCCCCTGTAATATATTGTTTGTACTACATACTGGAGGTATAGATGGAATTTGACATAACGTGAGAGGAGTTGAAGTGCATTGTCCCTCTTATCAGCCATTTGGTTGTGTTGTCACACATCTCATCCGATGAGACGTTATGAGCTATCACTTCCTATCACTAGCCTCCAAGGTCACTCTCTCTCGAGCAAGTGTATCCAATGACGCCAATACCATTTTTCTCAGATATGTGTGTGTCTCTTTGTCTCTTTCTCTCTCTCTCTCTCTGTACACTGGACTCGCATTCGGGAGGATGACGGTTCAGTCCCGCGTCCGGCCATCCTGATTTAGGTTTTCCGTGATTTCCCTAAATCGCTCCAGGCAAATGCTGGGATGGTTCCTTTCAAAGGGCACGGCCGACTTCCTTCCCCGTCCTTCCCTAATTCGATGAGACCGATGACCTCACTGTATGGTCTCCTTCCCCAAAACCAACCAACTATATATATATATATATATATCTGTGTGTGTGTGTGTGTGTGTGTGTGTGCGTGTGTGTGTGTGTCTGTGTGTGTGTTTGTTTGTTCTTCTACTGATGAAGGTTGCATGTTTATACATTTTTGAATGTTGTGGTGCACATATGTCAGATGAAATTTAATGATGAGACAGTGCAGTATTTACATATCTGGAAAGAGGGAGAAAAGAGACATGAAATTTACTGGGGTGTGTAAAACATAGAGATGATTTTTATGATGAGGCAGATGTGGAAAACTGTATGTAATTTTTGATATTGTTTGCACACAGATGAGATGAAATTTAGTGATGATGCAGAGGTGGAAAGAGAGAGGGTTAGGAAATTTATGGAGGTGTATATGTCAGGTAGATGACGATGATGCAGATATGAAAAATATCGTGTACACACATGTGATATAAAATTTATTGACGAGGTAGTACAGTATTTACAGGGGTGGAACGTAATTCAGTGTTTATGCGTGTGTGTGTGTGTGTGTGTGTGTGTGTGTGTGTGTCTATATTTGTGTGTATCTGTGCATATAGACAAGTCAAGTGTAAATATCTTTGAACTTGACACCATTTTACACAATTCAGAGGCAAATATATTTGAAACTGACACCAATTCAACAGAAACTTGCATAATTTCTTTTCCAAAATACCGCATATCTTACAACGTGGCACAATTTTTACGCAGTTCAAATGAAGCTTACGTATGTTAAGAGTTACGTTTTGATTGGTTAACACCTACAAAAATATGCGGCCATTGGCTGCCCAATTTTAATTGTACACTGAGATTGGCTGGGGAAGGGGAGAGTTAGGAGTAGGCGGTACGAGACACGACTTGGCTAATTCTGTCATTTTGTATTTCTGTAATTTCCCACCATCTAGCGTTACTAAATATCTTGCGACCCTATCTACCTATTTGGTAGCTACACTACTAATTTGGGAGGCATAGCTGAATTTTTCAGCTAAATAGAGGGTGTTCAGAACCTCACCAACAAATTTTGAGGGATTATAGACCACACAAAGGCGTTCATGTTTTGTTAAGGAACATATAAGGTTTTGCCCATCCTCACAGTTCCTAGTGAGATTGTTATTCGGTTTCGTCGTACTAGTCCTGTCACTCAGCTTGTGTTGCTATAAAACTCTCTTTGGTGTCATACGTCTTACTAGTCTCGAGTTCACTCTTTCTTGCTGTCACTAATCAATTAAACCTGGAGTATGGGTTTGATGAGCTCACTGTCATTATAATGTGTTATGGTGAGGCAAGGGGAAATGAACGAACAGCTCTTCATATCTACGAAAATTTGTTCCCTAGCAGAAGAGAACCACACCACCGCATCTTTGCTACAGTACATGGACAACTGGAATTTGGTTATAGTAGGCATGACGTGAGAACACCAGATTTTGAGGGTGAAGTAGATCTGTAGACTTAGCAATGAAACTTCAAGCAACGTGTATCCTATAGATATTCTGTGGGAACAGCTCATGTACCTGTCTGAAAATATTGCACAGGTGCCACCTACATGCATACCATCTTCAAAGAGTGCTGGGCTTAGGACCAGCTGATTATCCACACTGTACGAAGCTGTGCAGGGATTCATACACCAAAGAGTGAATGATGCTGCCTTCTACACACGTTTTATTTACAGATGAGGTCTTTAGACTTGATAGTATATTAACAGTAGGAACAACCACATCTGAGACAATGAGATTCAGCATGAGGTGATTGATAGATCGCACCAACGAAGGTTCTCCGTAAACATGTGGATGGGAATTGTCGATAGTAATCTTCTAGGACCTGTAATACTGCCACTTGGGTTAATTGGATCGTCTTATTTAAATCTCGTGCAGATCACTCTTCCAGAACTTCTGGACAATCTATCCCTTGCCATGTGCAGAAGTCTCTGTTTCCAGCACGATGAAGTCCCAACACACTTAAGTGTTGATACACGAGTACAGCGTATTGTCGATTTTCGGGACATTGGGTATGTATGAGTTCCTAAGAGACCAAACTGCTGAAGCCATCGATCCCTAAGAGTTACATACTACTTAAACTAATTGAAGCTAATTTACGCTAAGGACAACACACATACCCATGCCCAAGGGTGGACACGAACCTCCGGCGGGAGGGGCCGCGCAGTTCGTGACATGGCGTCGGGGCATTGTGTAGGACGAGAAGGTTCTGTTGCGTGGCTAGCGCTTTCGCCTGGCTAGATGACCCTCGATTAACGTCTTTGAGACATGTCAACAGTATGCTTTATATTACTCCAATTACCACCAGATCTGAGCCGATCGCCTGAATTACTGATGAATTCCACCAAATTCGACAGAACTCTGATGTGGTTTCCCACACTGGATAGGCACTGGTACAAAGGAGTGCAGCATGTAATGACACGCAGGGCAGATTGTTAGAATCATTCGTGTAAATTACAGTCAGAACATGCTTAACAGTAATGAACGATCATTTTTGTGCGACTGAATTTAATTATTTTAACATTAAGGACGTTTTAAAGACTACATTTTTCAAATAAAACATTGTCTTCTTTGTGTGACCTGTCATTTCTGAAACACCTTGTATTTCCCCAGATACTAGCTATAGTTTATTTTTATGCCGGTGAACCTAACCTCCTCATATTGTATTACGCTGTAACCGTCTTTTTAATATTAAATAATGTGATTTTTGAAGAGCACTTGAAATTTTTGTGCTTATGCACCAGTGTTTCAGTTTCTCCATGACTGTGCTATTCGATCCCTGATTTTTATACTGTCATTGACTAATAAAAAAATAAATGAAACTTAGAGTTCAACGACTAAATCCTTAGAGACAAAAGAAACAATCGATTTGGATAAAAGTTGCACAAGAAATTGGTTGTGTCCTCTTCAAGGGAGCCATCCTGGCTTTAATCTTAAACGATTTGGGGAAACCGAATATGAATGGGCAGACGAGGAGTTCAATCTCATTCTTCCAGAATGGAAATCCAGTGCCTTCATCCCTGCACGGTCTCGCTCTGTATCGAATTACGTTAGTAGGCCTTTGACGTATGCACTGCCGCCAGAAAAGCATCTTCGCTGTTGAGATACCCGTCGGCAGTTTGAAGGTCAATGGATATTTCGAAATTCTGCAGAAGTAAAACTTTTGTAGGAAAGAGGAACCTAAACCCATCAGAAAGAAGATCAAGGGCAAGCCCGATGAATTCAACCCCCAACCATACAATTTCCGCCTGCAGCAGGAGGGCCAAGGCCCACGAGTACGCGCTCCGCCTTTCCACGTGCAGTTGGACCACACCATCGCCGTGCTCTGGAATCTGTTTCGCCAGCCTAACAACGCCCCAGGTGAGTCATTATGTTCATTTTTTAAGTTACAGTTTTCTCAACTGTTTTCTGAACATCTGCTGCCTCTATCTTTCCTGTTTAACTTTTTATGTCTACATATTTGCTACACCGATCATCTTCGATAATTTGGTTTTTCTTATATTATGATCTTCATATGCCCATATAATATTTCTTAGCTGTTGCTCATTGCAGTGCGAAGTAAACAATATCTGATAAACTCATAAGACGTTTTATTAACCACTTTCTCTTTACATTATACTTCATTTATTCCCCTAATTTTTATACGCTTGTGTAGCATCACACTTCAGATGCTTTTTCCACGGCTTGTGTTTGATGTTCATAAAACTCTCTGCTTCAGACGATGTTCGTTTCACTTTTTCCACTGGGTATTCATTAATCTCAGTGCCAGTAAATGGATATTCAATTTTTCAATATTCTCCGACTTCCTTCTTCGTTTTATTTATCGTTTTCTAATAAACAATCCTTTCCATTCAACATTTCGTCTCTCTTCCTGTGTTTCACCCAGGAGGAGAACGCCATTTGTGAACCTTTTTAATTGTTATCTCTTCTCCTTTTATTCCTCTTGTTCTATTTTCTAAAACTTCTTCACGTCGTACTTCGGTGTACAAATTCAACAACAGTGAGATCTAGCTCTATGGCTTCACATCCATCTTATAGCGCACCTTTTTTTATATTCCATTTGGTTACTGAAATGGGCTTCTTGTAGCTACTGTAAATAGCTCTTCTGTTTCCGTAAATTATTCTACTTCATCTCAGGATTTTGAACATAGTATCACATGTCACACTGTCTAGGGATGTCTTTTTGTTATGAAGACTTCCTGATTTTTGTTCATTCTTCCCTCCATTGGTAAGAGCAAAGTCAGAAAAGCTTCTCTAAGAGCTCTGTTTTTGTGAACAACTAATCTTCGTCCAGCAACTCTTCTGTTTTAATTTCCATTCTTCCATGTAGCATAGGGGAAGAGGGCCCAAAACGGCAAACTGAAATTTCATTTGCCTTTCTCACTTAACTTGGCAAGTTAAGCATGTGTAAATGCAATTTTACATTTCGATACTGTTTCTAGAGTAACATATGCATAATGAGTTAACATAATATAATTAGTTTCCTGACGAATTCACAATTTCAAAATTGTGTTCAGTGCGTCATTTGAAGCTGAACGATGGAAAAAATTACATATATACTTATCTCTTACTTGTTAACAGAAATACTCCTTTTTTACTTTTAATTTATTAGTTTAAAAACCCAACCAATAATTTTATATTAAAAATTAAGAAATTCCTCCAGCTGTATTTAAGGTGTCGATTTTATTTTCGCAACTAGTTTCAACATTGTAACAACGTCATCTTCAGGCCCATACACTTGTTGACGTCAACTGCGTGCGGCTGACACTGGAAGTTAGTGGTGAGATACGGACGTGCCCTGTGTGGAAGGTGGTTAGGTGTATGGGCCTGAAGATGACGTTGTGACAACGTTGAAATTAGTTGCTAAAATATAATCGACACCTTAAATACAGCTGGAGGAATTTCTCCATTTTTAATATAAATTTATACCAGCTGACGTCCCACTATCCTCCATTTCAACTATGGATGTACGATGACCAACCAATGATGTCTGCTTTAAAGCTTAGAGTTGTGTTTCCGACACTGTAACTACAATAATTAACAAAATTTAAATTCAAAATTTCATTGGAGTTTAAGTCCTGGATAGTGTTTTCTATTCAGATTATGAGACAATCATTATCTTGTACGTAGAACGGCTTTTGTCGGCTTAGAAGCCGTACCACAATGTGCATGGTTAAAATTTCAACAGATCATGTATTTTAACCATTTTTCCCTCCATTTAGTTCGGTCCAATAACATAACCATGTTGCGCCCTATTCATCGTTATTAACAGTATTTATATCCACTTATTCTTCTTCATCCCTTGGTGATACAGCGAACAAACGTTGCTTCACAGCTATTTGGTGGCCTTTTCTCAGTTCACTGCTTTCTTAAAGTTCTTTCTTACTTCAGTGATAGCAGATTTTGTGTTGCAGTAAGCTCCGGGCTGCTTTGCAAGATCTGCAGCCCTTGGTCACTTTTGATCAGCAAGCTTTTACTGGAAGTCCTTGAAGGATTTTATCTCCACTCTCTGTGAATGAGTTTTTGTCGAGAGTCCCAAAAATTTAAGTGCTGACTGAGTTAATTGCTCTGTTGTAGGAGATGGCTGATTTGTTGTTCTGCTTGTCGCATGCAAATGCCCTCAGTGTCATCTGAAGCACATTATACGCCAAAGAGGCTTTAGGCTAGTCAATCAAATATTTTATACTAACAGTAATGGTAGATTTCTTGTTACTTTTATTCCATGACCATCTGTTTGAAATCTGTATGTATTTATTCACCACTGCCTCCAAAAAATATTTCAGGAAGACATAAAAATAGTGTATCAAATTGAAAGTTACTGTTTTACGTTTATAAATATCTATTTCTGAACAGAAAGACTGTAGTTGACAATAGGTAGGCCGTGTTATGGAACTGGTGAAAACGACATAGTCCTGTCTCATTTCATCTTCTGCAATACAATTATAGTCATTGGTCATAAAAGTGAAAACTGAAAGACCCACAATAAAAATATTTGTACAGATAGAAAGACTTACATTTGTAAGAAATCCACCAAGTTCTAAATCTTACACACTTTCTAATGTTCCTGATAAGGAATATTTGTTTCATTGTCTGCGAGAAAGGTCTTACGTTTCTCACTCCACCAAATGGAGACATGTGAAGTTAAATGGTTGGTAGAGGAAGTGGAGCTATCACAAGCTTTCAAAATAACCCAAGATTACTATCATGTGTACAGACTTATCTAACAGAAATTCACTGTGGCATTTCGCTCCTATAACATTTTAGGCCATTTCCCCTACTATTCTCTCAGCGAGCAACAAGCATGCGAAACTTTAAATGAGCAAATTTCTGTTAAAATAGTTGCCACGCCACGTCTGCGAAACCTGCTATATACTGATCATAAAATATGTCTAAAAGTGTTATGAAATGTGTAAGCTACTAAAAAATCATTTGTAACATAGTATTTATAGGATAAATTATTCGTATTTTTTAAAGATGCCTGGCAGCTGATATGGGACTTTTTTTACTTTTACATCTGAACCACCCGACGTTGTTCAGAACTTTTCTTGGAAAAGGAGGTAAAAAGACAGTACATTTCCATATACAGTGACGGAAAAAAAATCACATCAGCAAGAAGGAGTTGTGCGACTAAAATGAAAGTTGGTGGGCGTGTTTTTACACCTAATTCAACATGTCTGTTGTCTACTCAAATGTCTATAATGTTTGTAATTCTAATTATTGTGTATACTACTGTCCATTGACTAAAGTTTAGTTTACAATCTTAAATAACATGTTTGTTGCCCATCATAAATGAAGAACGCTCAGTTTAACTGTTTCTCAGGCAATTTCAAGACCAAAAAAGCATTATAACCATTTAACCAATAATACTGTGTAATGTAATTATTTATTGTGCTTACAATTGCCCATTATGTAAAGTGTAATTTCAACGTTAAGAAACAAGTTTGATGCACAACGCTCTATGCAAGTGATTGTACCTTCGCCTGCAGCTCTTGTCCACTATGTGTTGTAAATTTTTTTGCAAATGGTTGTAGCAAAGGAGAGTAGAGGGGTCAGTGATGGTTCTGCACACTAAAGGGCTGACATCAGCATCAGCATTCTCGGAATTCTTATATTGTCACATCCTGACACATACACTAAGATCATGACATCATCACTCCCAGAATTCTACATCACCATGTCACTGCCCTGTGAAAGCCACTCCCACCCACAGTCTCTGCCCCCAGTGACCACATCCCCCACCCCTTCTGCCCAACACCTGATGCACCACACGTGAGCTCCTCCTCCTCCTCATCATCATCGTGCTTTCTGCAAGCGACATGTGAGCTTGTGCCACCCCCTCCCCCCCCCCCCCCACATTCAAGCAGTTTTAACTCAATTGCAAGATTGTCATCATTTGCTACGTGAAATTCGAGGATGAAGGAGCTCCCACTGCTTTCGAGCAATATGCTCACCATTCTAGCTTAGTGCTTGAGTATTTGTTGCAACAAAATAATTTTTACCCAAAAGGTTCCAAACTATCTGACAGCATCACACATGTGTTACACACATGCATCACATATTTATCACAAATGCATCACGTTAATCATGCACCACTGCTCTACATCCGAGGCCTCTGCTCTGCAGTGAGAAGCAGAGTAAAAAATATGGCGAAGTAAGGTAAAATAATGACATCACAACATATAACATGACGTAATATATAAATATATAAAATAATGACATCATAATATAGTCTGCACATGTTAGTCGAGTTACATCAAACCCAGAAATTGCTAGTACTGGCTGTACAATAGGCAGATTTGTAGCACACAGGAGCTGGTAAAAAACGGCAGTTTGGTGGGACGCCAGATCCAGAAATAGGCAAACTGGCTGTGCAATTGGTAAAGTGACGTTATGACGCTGTACCTACACCACATACAATGCAATTACACATCAACTATGCTAAATTATGCCGCAAAAATCTCACAATTACGCCAGAAATGTACCATGTATACACCACGCATATGCCATACATACACTGAATATACGCTATAGATGCACTGTGCATACACTGTGGTAAGGTACTTAGACAGTATGAAAAAAAACGATGTCGCTACATAGCATGTAGCAACTGTTGGTTGGTTGGTGCCAAATCTAAAATTTGGCAACACTGGCAGTAAAACAGGCAGTCTGGTAGGCTGCCAAATTGGAAATTCGTGAAACTGGTAGAAAAGAACAAAATTCGTATGTACTGGCAAAAAACACTAATTGGTAGGTGTGTAAATATGTTCATTGCACAGTGTTGAACCGAAAAACTCCCGGGATGGATTCCTGACTGGAAATGGAGGAAAAAACATTCTACAAACATGTGTTCAGAAACGGAAAGTGTATGTGGAACGACAACAAATCGTCCTATAACATAGTATGAGCTGCATTGCATCCACATCACAACAGATGTTCTAAGTGGTCTTGCATGGGATGCAGTTCGCGTTTTCACACATCACGGACTGCCGCAATCTTTTGCTCTTCTGGCCTCTCTCCAAACAGCGTCACAGACGTTGTGAACATGATTCTGAAGGGTCTCCACATCAGCAACTGGTTCAGCATACACAGTGCGTTCAGATCCACCCAGAGAGAAAAATCCAGGAGGTTTAAGTCCACTAATCTAACAGGCCATGCTGAAGGGCCTCTGCCTCCTATTCAGTGTCTGGGGAAGATGTTGATGAGCTGTCGCGAACTGTAATATGGAAATAGGGTGGTGCTCCTTCATTCATAAACCGCATAACCTATCGTACTGCCAAGAGCACATTCTCAAGCATCCCACAGAGTATTCCACAGGAAGTCCAAGTACATTCCTCCATCGAGGCGTTGTGGAATAATAACCAGTCGAAGTATGTGGTCACCAA
Organism: Schistocerca cancellata; assembly: GCF_023864275.1. NCBI lineage: Eukaryota > Metazoa > Arthropoda > Insecta > Orthoptera > Acrididae > Schistocerca > Schistocerca cancellata. Next base: position 279,704,406 of record NC_064628.1, read on the forward strand.
GAATCCCTACCCCACCTTGATGATGAACCGATGCTGATGAGATGCCTCAACTGGTCCCTGAGGATTGTCTGTAGCCCACAGATGACGATTACACAGATTGATGATGCTAATTCTGATAAAGACTGCTTCGTTGGTAAAGAGGACTGATGGCAGAAAACCCTTAACTATAATATTCTGGTGCAAAAAAAATCGACAAAATCTTTCCCATAGAGGGAAATCCGTTGCTGACAATCGTTGCACTCATTGCAGGTAATAGGGGTAGTAGTGGTTGTCATACAGGGTCACATAATCATACTTTGGCTTATACCATGTTGGCTGGCCACTTTCCTGGAGCTTGTACTAGAGTTCGCATCAATATCCTACAGAAGCCAGTCCCCTAAATCTGATGTATGCAGTTTGCAGCCTCCTTGCTGTTCGTCTGTATGAAATGACCCATGATCACATAAACGCCCAAAAATGGCTTGAAATGTTGTGTGATGTGGTTGTTGTCTGTGTGGATACTTGTTTTGGTAGAGCCATGCTGGCTCTCGACCGTTTCCATCTGCTTGGCCATACACAAACACCATCTCGGCTTGTTCCCGACATGAATACCAGACCATTCTGCTGCTTACAGTACCCTGTGTCAATCATGTAGCCTGCAACACACAAGGAACACACGGCACATGGTCAAAGGAACTTTCATTCGTCAGTGGCATCTACCATGGCAACGATGCTTTTCTGCACACATGTTCATAGGACCTTTTCTCCTCCACTACTAGTCAGGAATCTGTCCATGCAGTTCGTCGATTTTACGAGTATTAATGTTCACTCAGCTCGTATACATTAAATATTGAGTGTTATGTGTTAATTGCCGCTGAACCACTAACGTCCATATGTGCTGTAGTGAGACGCAGAGTTAAAAAGAAAAAAGAATGGCGAGCTCAGGCACTTTGGAAATACAAATTAACGACGTTATAAAAATAGTCTGCAAAGTGTTGGTGGATACTAAAGCAAGATATTTTGACATTACCCTATGTATGTGAGTTCTGCAAAAAAAGTTCGTCCTCTGGGCAAATTGTGCATGACAACTTAAAATTTATAGTCATTATTAGCATAATTAATGATTGCTCTCAACTTTATGATGTTAAGCAACACAACTGGCAACATAATATTAGATATTTTCTGTAATTAGCTACAACTGTAGCTGATTTGTCACATAAATGTCCACTGTAGGTACGAGATCGAAAACATTGTTATGAGGAAACGCATCTTACACTGCCTTCTGTATGGATGTACATTAAACATTCGACTGAACTCCCATTTTTCAATTCTCAGTTTGTCCCTGCACACGCATGCATTTCTACTGAATTGGTGATTATAAACGTATTGCCTACTAAACAACATCGTCACACGTTGCACATGTCAAGTGTGATCGGCTGTAAAATATGGTACAACAGACAAAAGTGAAAGCTTAAGAAAACTTCGCAGAATTAGCTCTGTGACATTAAGATAACACATCCCTTTTGAGTAAGTGCCTGACTGCCTTTAACACAATTAGGAGCACTACCTTGATAGTAGTTATAAGAGTCGAGGGGCATGAAAGGGAAGCAGTGGTTGGGAAGGGAGTGAGACAGGGTTGTAGCCTCTCCCCGATGTTATTCAATCTGTATATTGAGCAATCAGCAAAGGAAACAAAAGAAAAATTCGGAGTAGGTATTAAAATTCATGGAGGAGAAATAAAAACTTTGAGGTTCGCCGATGACATTGTAATTCTGTCAGAGACAGCAAAGGACTTGGAAGAGCAGTTGAACGGAATGGACAGTGTCTTGAAAGGAGGATATAAGATGAACATCAACAAAAGCAAAACGAGGATAATGGAATGTCATCATCATCATCATCATCATCATTTAAGACTGATTATGCCTTTCAGCGTTCAGTCTGGAGCATAGCGCCCCTTATACAGTTCCTCCATGATCCCCTATTCAGTGCTAACTTTGGTGCCTCTTCTGATGTTAAGTCTATTACTTCAAAATCATTCTTAACCGAATCCAGGTACCTTCTCCTCGGTCTGCCCCGACTCCTCCTACCCTCTACTGCTGAATCCATGAGTCTCTTGGGTAACCTTGCTTCTCCCATGCGTGTAACATGACCCCACCATCTAAGCCTGTTCGCCCTGACTGCTACATCTATAGAGTTCATTCCCAGTTGTTCTTTGATTTCCTCATTGTGGACACCCTCCTGCCATTGTTCCCATCTACTAGTACCTGCAATCATCGTAGCTACTTTCATATCCGTAATCTCAACCTTGTTGATAAGGTAGCCTGAATCCACCCAGCTTTCGCTCCCATACAACAAAGTTGGTCGAAAGATTGAACGGTGCACAGATAACTTAGTCTTGGTACTGACTTCCTTCTTGCAGAAGAGAGTAGATCGTAGCTGAGCGCTCACTGCATTAGCTTTGCTACATCTCGCTTCCAGTTCTTTCACTATGTTGCCATCCTGTGAGAATATGCATCCTAAGTACTTGAAACCGTCCACCTGTTCTAACTTTGTTCCTCCTATTTGGCACTCAATCCGCTTATATTTCTTTCCCACTGACATTACTTTCGTTTTGGAGATGCTAATCTTCATACCATAGTCCTTACATTTCTGATCTAGCTCTGAAATATTACTTTGCAAACTTTCAATCGAATCTGCCATCACAACTAAGTCATCCGCATATGCAAGACTGCTTATTTTATGTTCACATATCTTAATCTCACCCAGACAGTCTATTGTTTTCAACATATGATCCATAAATAATATGAACAACAGTGGAGACAGGTTGCAGCCTTGTCTTACCCCTGAAACTACTCTGAACCATGAACTCAATTTACCGTCAACTCTAACTGCTGCCTGACTATCCATGTAAAGACCTTTAATTGCTTGCAAAAGTTTGCCTCCTATTCCATAATCCCAAAGAACAGACAATAACTTCCTCCTAGGAAGCCGGTCATATGCCTTTTCTAGATCTATACAGCATAGATACAATTCCTTGTTCCACTCATAACACTTCTCCATTATTTGCCGTTAGCTAAAGATCTGGTCCTGACAACCTCTAAGAGGCCTAAACCCACACTGATTTTCATCCAATTGGTCCTCAACTAATACTCAAACTTTCCTTTCAACAATACCTGAGAAGATTTTACCCACAACGCTGATTAAAGAGATATCTCTGTAGTTGTTACAATCTTTTCTGTTTCCATGTTTAAAGATTGGTGTGGTCTAGTCTGATGGAACCTGTCCCGACTCCCAGGCCATTTCAATTATCCTGTGTAGCCATTTAAGACCTGACATTCCACTGTATTTGATGAGTTCCGACTTAATTTCATCCACCCCAGCCGCTTTATTGCACTGCAATCTGTTGACCATTTTTTCCACTTCCTCAAATGTGATCCTATTTCCATCATCATTCCTATCCCATTGCACCTCGAAATCTGAAACATTACTGATCGCATTTTCACCTACATTGAGCAACTCTTCAAAATATTCCCTCCATCTGCCCAAGGCATCCACAGGATTCACCAGCAGTTTTCCTGACCTATCCAAAATACTTTTCATTTCCTTCTTACCTCCCTTTCGAAGACTGCTAATTACACTCCAGAATGGTTTTCCAGCAGCTTGACCCATAGTCTCCAACGTGTTTCCAAAGTCTTCCCACGATTTCTTCTTGCATGCTGCAATTATCTGTTTGGCTTTGTTTCTTTCTTCAACATAACTTTCTCTCTCTACCTGGGTTCTGGTATGTAGCCATTTTTGATACGCCTTCTTTTTACTTTTACAGGCTGCCTTGACTGTATCATTCCACCAAGCTGTTTGCTTCATCCTACTTTTACACACTACTGTTCCAAGACATTCTTTAGCCACTTCTAGTACTGTGTCCCTGTACCTTGTCCATTCCTTTTCCAATGACTGTAATTGACTACATTCAACTAACTGGTACCTTTCTGAGATCGCTGTTATGTACTTGTGCCTCATTTCCTTATCCTGAAGTTTCTCCACTCTTATCCTCCTACATATGGACCTGACCTCCTGCACTTTCGGCCTCACAATCCCAATTTCACTGCAGATTAAATAATGATCAGTGTCATCAAAGAATCCCCTGAATACACGTGTGTCCCTCACAGCCTTCCTGAATTCCTGATCTGTTATTATATAGTCAATGACAGATCTGGTTCCCCTGCATTCCCAAGTATACCGGTGAATGTTCTTATGTTTAAAAAAGGAGTTTGTGATTACTAAGCCCATACTGGCACAGAAATCCAAGAGTTGTTTCCCGTTCCTGTTGGCCTCCATATCCTCTCCAAATTTACCCATAACCTTTGCATACCCTTCTGTTCGATTTCCAATCCTGGCGTTAAAATCACCCATGAGCAGAACACTGTCCTTGTCCTTTACTCTAACAACTACATCACTGAGTGCCTCATAAAAACTATCCATCTTATCTTGATCTGTCCCTTCACAATGCGAATATACTGACACAATCCTAATTTTCTTGCTAGACACTGTCAAATCTATCCACATCAGTCGTTCGTTTACATACCTTATTGCAACTACGCTGGGTTCCATTTCTTTCCTGATGTAAAGCCCTACACCCCATTGTGCTATTCCTGCTTTGACCCCTGACAGGTAGACCTTGTATTCTCCCACTTCCTCTTCTTTCTCACCCCTTACCCGAATGTCACCAACAGCTAAAACGTCCAGCCCCATCTTACTTGCAGCCTCTGCCAGCTCTACCTTCTTCCCAGAGTAGCCCCCATTGATATTAATAGCTCCCCATCTCATTACCATTTGTTTGCCAAGTCGTATCTTAGGAGTCCCTGGTTTGTCAGTTAGAGGTGGGACTCCGTCACCTCCAAAGGTCCGAGGCATTTTGCTCTGATTGTTGCCAGCGCCATATTTAAAGTACCAGGGAAGCAGGTTGCTAGCCTTACTTGCCCCGAGTCCCATTGGGTTTTACCCCTAACGGCTGAGGGACTAGCCGGTGGATTTGGTAGTCTTTGCCGTATGAGCACAAAGGTGACCACGACTCAGAATATGTCCGAGATGCCCAGCCTTATTCCGAAGTAACTGGTATCCCGACTGTCGGGACCACTTACTTGGCCACTCATACGTTGCCCGTGGTTCATGAACTAGGACATGACTACAGGAACCCACACCATGAACCACAGGATAATGGAATGATAATGGAATGTAGTCAAATTAAATCGGGTGATGCTGAGGGAATTAGATTAGGAAATGAGACACTTAAAGTAGAAAAGGAGTTTTGCTATTTAGGGAGTAAAATAACTGATGATGGTCGAAGTAGAGAGGATATAAAATGTAGACTGGCAATGGCAAGGAAAGCGTTTCTCAAGAAGAGGAATTTGTTAACATCGAGTATAGATTTAAGTGTCAGGAAGTCGTTTCTGAAAGTATTTGTATGGAGTGTAGCCATGTATGGAAGTGAAACATGGACGATAAATAGTTTGGACAAGAAGAGAATAGAAGCTTTCGAAATGTGGTGCTACAGAAGAATGCTGAAGATTAGGTGGGAAGATCACGTAACTAATGAGGAGGTATTGAATATAATAGGGGAGAAGAGGAGTTTGTGGCACAACTTGAGAAGAAGAAGAGACCGGTTGGTAGGGCATGTTCTGAGGCATCAAGGGATCACAAATTTAGCATCGGAGGGCAGCGTGGAGGGTAAAAATCGTAGAGGGAGACCAAGAGATAAATACACTAAGCAGATTCAGAAGGATGTAGGTTGCAGTAGGTACTCGGAGATGAAGAAGCTTGCACAGGATAGAGTAGCATGGAAAGCTGCATCAAACCAGTCTCAGGACTGAGGGCCACAACAACAACAACAACAACCTCGACTATAAAGAAAGACAGTCTTGTACTACCCAACAGTATCTATGCATTGTCTGTAAGCACAACAAAACACTCTAGGTGTCTTTTTGTATGCGGGTTGTCACCTCCAAGCGTACATCACACTCCACCTAGTCGACTTTACAGAACACCAAACCAAAATGTTAAAGCCAGAAGATACCTCAGCAAGCACTCGCTGTAATGTATAGTGTCGTACTGCAATTTTGTTGTGACAAGATAAGTTACGGAGCAATCGGTAAGACAAACTCCACCATAAGTATTACGCAGAACTCTTACAGTGTTTAACGATATGGAAATGGGTTCAGCTGGACAATTGTCTCACACTTTTCCTAAACACTGGACAGTTTCTTTTAAGATTTCAGAACATATACTTTGTTCAAATAGCAGGATATACCTTGAAGAAGAAAAACGTAAACAGTTCCACATGTTCGAAGTCACTTAGCGCCAGTGTAATGCAAATATTGAGGGCAAATTAAACAGTGCAAGCTGCGCCACTTTTCATTAGTGGTACGTTAGAATCCCGTGGAGCTTGCGGCTACGAAGAAGACTCCGACCAATATTTTAGACATTCCAGTCAGTCAAGAAACATATGTTGGTCGCGGATCTGGAACGTTGCGTACCATCGGCGTGCATATATTCTTTCTGATATTGGTTTAGCGCGGTGGACGTATAGCAAATTTACACATATAACGTTATCCGATGTAGCGTTAGAACACTAGGCTAGCGCGTCGAAAAGCAGTGTCATACTTATGTGACGATCTTATAAGCTCTTAATAGGTGATGCGTTAAATCTACTCCATACATTGACTCCTCTAGGGATTTATATCTTTGCCAGCAAGACAGTCAGATCTCTAGAGACGTACAGCTACTCTTAGCATTTCTTGATTTTAGCCTTATTCTTAAACCTGGCAAAGAAAACCGTAAAACTGCGCATAGTTCCCACAATTATCATCTTAACCAGTCTTGTCTCTATAGCGAATATCTGAACCCAATAACGTAAATGAGAAATGACTATCCACGTAACCGAACTTAAAGTTCTGCACGGAAATTCCGCAACACATAGCCTGTCATCAACTCATTCCAGTCTTTAACAAATGTTCTTGTATAGCATATACAGCCCGTACTAAATTTTAAATGTGCACCACACATTTCCTTCTTTAACATTATAGAATTTCCTTACCTAATTGCTCTTGACAATGTACAGAAACGCAGAGCAGCTGTTCCGTAAGGTATTCATTAACTGATGCTAACTGGAAGTGATTGGCACAGAATACAACAAACCACGTTGAAAAAAAAATTGTTTGTTAGTCTTTGCACATGGTCAGACACAAGATCCATTCTGTTCACAACTATGAAATTCTTTTCTAGCGTAAACTGGTCAACATTCGTTCGCTTGCTAAACTGCTACTTCTGTGCGTAGGTCTAGATGTATAATACACTACTGACCATTAAAATTGCTACCCCAAGAAGAAATGCAGATGATAAACGGGTATTCATTGGAGAAATATATTATACTAAAACTGACGTGTGATTACATTTTCACGCAATTTGGGTGCATAGATCCTGAGAAATCAGTACCCAGAACAACCACCTCTGGCCGTAATAACGGCCTTGATACGCCTGGGAATTGAGTCAAACAGAGCTTGGATGGCGTGTACAGGTACAGCTGCACATGCAGCTTCAACACGATGCCACAGTTCATCAGGAGTAGTGATTGGCGTATTGTGACGAGCCAGTTGCGCGGCCACCATTGACCAGACGTTTTCAATTGGTGAGAGATCTGGAGAATGTGCCGGCCAGGGCAGCAGTCGAACATTTTCTGTATCCAGAAAGGCCCGTACAGGACCTGCAACATACGGTCTTGCATTATCCTGCTGAAATGTAGGGTTTCGCAGTGACCGAATGAAAGGTAGAGCCACAGGTCGTAACACATCTGAAATGTAACGTCCAGTGTTCAAAGTGCCGTCAATGCGAACAAGAGGTAATCGAGATGTTAAGCAATGGCACCCCACACCATCACGCCGTGTGATACGCCAGTATGGCGATGACGGATACACGCATCCAATGTGTGTTCAGCGCGATGTCGCCAAACACGGATGCGAGCATCATGATGCTGTAAACATAACCCGGATTCATCCGAAAAAATTACGTTTTGCCATTCGTGCACCCTGGTTCGTCGTTGAGTGCACCATCACAGGCGCTCCTGTCTGTGATGCAGCGTCAAGGGTAACCGCAGCCTTGGTCTCAGGGCTGATAGTCCATGCTGCTGCAAACGTCGTCGAACTTTACGTGCAGATGGTTGTTGTCTTGCAAACGTCCCCATCTGTTGACTCAGAGATCGAGACGTGGCTGCACGATCCGTTACAACCTTGTCGATAAGATGCCTGTCATCGCGACTGCTAGTGATACGAGGCCGTTGGGATCCAGCACGGCGTTCCTGAACCCCCCGATTCCATATTCTGCTAATAGTCATTTGATCTCTACCAACGCGAGCAGCAATGTCGCGATACGATAAACCGCAATCGCGAAAGGCTACAATCCGACTTTTATCAAAGTCGGAAACGTGTTGGTACGCATTTCTCCTCCTTACACGAAGCATCACAACAACGTTTCACCAGGCAACGCCGGCCAACTGCTGTTTTTGTATGAGAAATCGGTTGGAAACTTTCCTAATGTCAGCACGTTGTAGGTGTCGCCACCGGCGCCAATCTTGTGTGAATGTTCTGAAAAAGCTAACCATTTGCATATCACATCATCTTCTTCCTGTCGGTTAAGTTTCGCGTCTGTAGCACGTCATCTTCGCGATTTAGCAATTTTAATGGCCAGTAGTGTATATACTCTGCTCGCAGAATTTGAGCTACATCGTAAATGGGTTATCTTCATGAATACCTCGGCACACTGTGAATCCAGTCATAACTCTACGACAGCAATATGACATTGCTTTACGAGCTTTATCTCCTTCCTTTCCAATGCAGCTGTAAACAGCTTACTCTGTAGCACTACTCAGTACGCGTGAGTACGTGACTGGAAGTGCCTTCTTCGCGAAACTTTAGAGAATAAAAGCAGGCTTGGTTGTCACAAATGACCAGTCTCCTACGGTAGTGAAAAGTGTCAGCGTGGACTCATTCAGCGTGCTAAACATCCCTCACACTCATATTAATAAGACAAGGCCAAGTTAATGCACACTTTGGTTTAAGGTTATTGTTGCAGAACCTGCGCAATCTCGTTAATGATAACTGCAAAGTAAATTACACCGAAAATGGTACGTTCCTTAGACAGAAAAATTTAAATGAGTTTTCACCTATTACAGAACCATTTTGTGGTAATATTATGGTGATTAAATCTGCTATCAAGTGGATTGTCAAGGGGAACTAGACAAGGAATAATCTCTTTTTAATGGAGCATTTGTTAACGGCCGGAATGAGTTGCTGATTAGCAATTTGTTACAGAATTTCCGTGTAGGACTTTAAGTCAGTCTATGTGAAAATCGATTCGCCATCTACGTTACGGGGGCAGATACTTGCCACAGACTCAAGACCAGATAAGATGATACTTGGGACCATGTGTATTTTTTGCGGTGTTCTTTGCTAGGGTTAAGAATAAGGATAAAATCTAGAAAAATGAATGCAAAGAAAGGTTGTGCATCTCTGGATACGTGGCTGTTTTGCTCGCTAAGATATAGATGCATAGAGAGCGAATGTGCCGAGCAGACTTAACGCATTACCTATTAAGAGCTTCTAAATTGGTCACATGAACGTGGCGTCGCTTTTCGATGTGCTAACTTAGTGCTCTACACCTACATCCGCGTACATACACTGCAAACAACCGTACGGTGCGCGGCGGAGGATAACCCGTACCACTACTACTCATCTCCTTTCCCATTCCACTCGCAAACAGAGCGAGATAAAAACTACTGCTATATGCCTCCCTAGGAGCCCTAATTCCCTATCTTCATGGTCCTTACGTGAAACGTTTGTTGACGGCAGTATAATCATTCTGCAATCATCTTCAAATTCCGGTTCTCTTAATTTTCTCAGGAGTGTTCGCCGAAATCAACGTCGCCTTGCCTTTAGGGATTCCCATACGGCTTTCCACAGAATCTCCATAATACTTGCCTTTTGTTCGAACCTACCGTTAACAAATCTAACAGCCTGCCTCTGAACTGCTTCGATGCCTTCTTTTAATCCGACCTTGTGAGGATCCCAGACACTCGAGCAGAACTCAGGAATAGGTCGTACCAGCGTCCTATATGCCGCCTCCTCTATGGATGAACCATACTTTCCCTAAATTATCTCAATAAACCGAAGTCTACCATTCGCCTTCCTTTCCGTAATCTGCACATGCTCGTATCATTTTTTATCGCTTTGCAACGTTACGCACAAATATTTAAACGACGTGACCGGGTGAAGCAGATCATTACTAATGTTGTATCCTAATATTACTAGTTTGTTTTTCCTACTCATCTGCATTATATTACATTTTTCAACATTTAGAATCAGCTGCCATTCATCACACCAACTAGAAATTTTGTCTAAGTCATCTAGTATTCTCATACCGTCACTCAACTTCGACATCTTGCCGTACACCACAGCATCATCAGAAAACAACCGCAGATTGCTACTCATCCTGTCCGCGAGATCGTTACGTATGTAGAAAACAATAGCAGTTTTATCACACTTTCCTGGTAGATTCTTAACGATACGCTTGTCTCTGGAGAACACTCGCCGTCGAGAACAACATACTAGGTTCTGTTACTTAAGAAGTTCGAGCCACTCACATACCTAGGAACCTATCCAATATTCTCGTCTTTCGTTAACAGTTTAAAGTATGTCATCGTGCCAAATGCTTTTCGGAAATCTAGAAGTATATAATTTGCCTGTTACCCTTCATCCACAGTTTGCAGTACATCATGTGAGAAAATGGCAAGCTGAGTTTCGCACGAATGATGCTTTTTAAATCCGTGTTGATATGTGGACAGAAGCTTTTCTGTCTCAACGAAATTTAGTATATTCGAACTCAGAATGTGTTCAAGAATTCTGCAGAAAACTGATGTTAAGGATATAGGTCTGTAATTAAGCGGGTCCGTTCTTTTAACTTCCTTATATACATGAGTTGCCTGCGTTTTTCCCCAGTCGCTTGGGACTTCGCGCTGGGCGCTCTAACGCTATAACTGACAACATTAAATGTGTGAATGTGCTACGTGTCCACCAGGCTACGCAAATGACAATATGCAGTTGTGAAATAAATACTGGCGATAACACATCATGTTCGATACAATCTATATTTATTTTTCACCTGCATAACACGATGCGGATTTTCTTGGTGTGTTACGTGAATGGCGTCCTACCAATTTACCAGTTATACAGCCAATACTATCAATATCAGGATTTTGGCGTCCTTCCAAATTGCGAACTGTACTGCCAATTTTACCAATTTTCTGACTTGATACCTCACCAATTTTCCAATTGTACACCCAATGCTGTCAGTTTCCTGTAAATTTAAAATCGTGACACAGCTGACTGTTGCAAGACTCTGCCGTTGCAAGAGCGTCTGATAGGCCCTTATAAACAGATTTATGTCCTATGAAATTGTTTTTTGTTTACACATTGTCTGGATTTTAATGCAGCACTAGCTGACAAATCGATTTACATTCCCTCCATTCCCTCTCACGATATATATATATATATATATATATATATATATATATATATATATATATATATTTAGTGCATTGGGTGTAAGTGCAGGTATTTTATATGTGGTACCTTAATATGCACATACATCAGTGTATTGATTGTATTTTCTCTGCATCGAACATCTTCCCACAAACACTTCACAAATTTTACCAACTGATGTTTTCTGCATGGCCGTATCTGGGCCGAAAAGTAAACAACACCTGCCATTATAGATTAGCCTTTTGAGTCCACACATCCGCACTTGATCACCTGACCAGCTGCCCAGGGAAAAATAAGTATTAATGGCGCACTCTTGCCACATATACATGTGGGTACTATCAACCTAGTTCGAACCCTGCCTCGGGCAAGGATGTGTGTGATGTCCTTCGGTTAGTTAGGTTTAAGTAGTTCTAAGTTCTAGGGGACTGATGACCTCAGATGTTAAGTCTCATAGTGCTCAGAGCCATTTGAACCATTTATCCAACCTAAAAATATATCATTCGTAACAGCTTTAATTACTAGTCTGCAAATGAAGTAAATTGTGATGTATGGTTGTTCAATACACCATTCACAGTCACCAACAGAAATATCTCCACTTATACACCTTACACTCTGTGTGTCGATAAGTAAACGTTTAGTGGTGCATAGGAACCATGTGTGTACAGAAACAGACATCTGTCAACATACTATTGGTTTCACATAAAAAGAAAATGCGTGATTATTCATATTATACATTGATATCTAGACTACTTCCGTTACTTTAATGTCCGCCTCCGTTTTACGGAATATATTATGCTATTGTGGGAACAACAGACCGACCAGTGAAGTGCATTGTTTATTCCTTGGAAGAGTAACTGATTTTGAGAGTTCGATGTTTATTCTTAGTTTTTCTTTAGAGCTGTTAATTCCGACTGTTAGCTAACTAAATACATCTCTCGAAGTATATGTGGGTTTCATTTCTGACCCACATAATTGCTGACCTCGGAAACTAGAGCGGTTGAAGTCGCATTAGCATTTTTAGAATTATGTCCGTTAAGCATGGAAGGCGAAAATAATTTTTACATACCATAGGTGACGAGATCCGGTAGCTGCAACAAGAGATTCAAGTTTCAGAACTATCGACGCTGGGAAACGACAACAAGACAGACACGAAGAGATCACAAACTCCAGCGATAAGGCCGCCCCGCGAGCACTCACCCGCGCCGAAGTTTTCCGCGTGCCAGTCCGTTCGTGTCAACTGCGCTGCGCCTACAACTACGAGCACCTCCATTTACGCCCACACAAACAGAAATATGGTTTGCGATCTTAGAAAACATTTTCGCACAAAATCGGATCAAAGAAGACGTGAACAATGTACGCTGGCAATTAGCAGTTTGGACCAGAGAGCAACGACAATAGTTTCCGATGCCATTCTACAGCCATCTCATCAATAAGCATACCTCGCACTGTAGACTTCGCTAACCACTCGCTGTACGAAGTTACCCGGGCAGAGGCCTTCACAAGCGCTTTACAAGAAGAAACGCGGGATTTTGCCGACATTTGTGAGAGGTAATGGGCTGTAGCCTAATATCTAATAAGTTGCTGCTACATATCTGGCGACAACATCTTCCGTGTCAAGTACAGTTGACATCAATAGCGTATGGAGGACAACAGTTGGATAAAGTACTGCAATTAGATGATAGAGCATATGCCACATTGGAGTCAACTACTGTGACATGCATAGCAGCGACAAATACTAGCGTCACAACAGGTGACATACACGTGTTAAAGTTTTTGGACGAGCTGATGCCGAAATGTGTCGCCGCATCTTATCGACACTCACCCGACGTCGCTGGGAACACCGAAAGTTACGGACCACAGTGGGAAGAATTTTCACGCAATTACAGAAGTTGAAGTTCCGGATGGACTCCAATAAGAGGACGCGGTCGCATCGTTCATCCAACCTTCAGCCGTTAGACAACACTCAAGGTCAAGCTATTGCCAATGGTATCTGCTGGTACCACAGACGGTCCGGAGCCCATGCTATAAAATGAACGGAGCCATCTGAGTACCCAAACGGCAAGGGAAGGCCGAATTAGGCGCCATGAACTGCGGCATTCACAAACGACGCCACCGACGTGAGAAGAGTTGTATTGCAGCAACACGCAGATTGACACATGGATAAGATAGGGCTTCCAGTCACGGTCACAGCTAAGACGACGATGTGGGAGGCCTTACAGTTGTTAGGCGTGAATAACTCCAGCATCAAAACGCATGGGTACAAAGATATAACGATAGACATTGTTTTTTTTTTACTCCATACAGTTGGAGTTTCGTGGTGGCTGACGTTATGCAATCCATATTAGGTGCTGATTTTCCGCCGCACTTTGCACTGGCTGTAGATTTCGCAACTGCCTGCCTTATAAGTGGGACACAGTGTGACAGGGTAACGATAATTCAGAGAGGTTCTGTGGACAGTGTAATAGGAATAACAAATGATGCAAGTAAACAGCCCACCCCACGTACGTCGGTGCAGCCAAACTATGTTAAGCATACTATAGTGCATTATATGCGCACGACCCCAGGTCCGCTGGTTTCACGATGCGTCCGTAGAAGTGCTCCAGAACCATTGGCTGAGACTAAGGCGGTAATTGAGGATATGCTCCGTCCTGGTATTATACGAAGGTCAGTCAGCCCATGGTCATTCCCCTTACACCTAGTGCGCAAAAGGGACGTCACATGGCACACCTGTGGCGATTCCCGTAAGCTGAACACAATAACAGTCCCAGCAATCTCAGATAAGTACCCGATACCTAATATCCAAGAATTTACCTATTCTCTCGAGGGTACAAGAGGTTTCTCACTGTTGGATTGCCGGAAAGCATTCGACCAGATCCCGGTGCCACATACCGATGTTGCAAAGGCAGTAGTTATTACATCTTTCGGCTTGTTTGAGTTTTTGTTTATGCCATTCGATCTTAAAAATGCTGCTCAGACCTGGCAGAGATTCACTGACGAAGCGTTACAGGACTTGCCATTTTGCTTCGCATATTTAGACGACATATTAATATATTCACCTGATACACAAGTTCATGACAAGCATATATATGAAATGCGGCAGAGATTGTATAACTATGGAGTGGTACTAAATCAAGGCAAGTGCGTCATGCGCAAAAGCTAGGTAACTTTCCTATGCCACAAAGCCTCGGCCGATGGGACTCAATCTTTGCCTGAAAAGATTGCCACGTTGCGTAAGCTACCAAATGGTTTAAATGGCTCTGAGCACTATGGAACTTAAGATCTGAGGTCATCAGTCCCCTAGACGTAGAACTACTTAAACCTAACTAATCTAATGACATCACACATATCCATGTCCGAGGCAGGATTCGAACCTGGGAAGGCAGCAGCAGCGCGCTTCCGCACTGAAGCGCCTAGAACCCCTCGGCCACAGTGGCCGGCCCAACTGCTGTCCCTAATAGTGGCCTTCTCCCTCTCTCACTGAAGCCGATTCTTGGTTCATTGTAGCTGTGCACAATGTGGAAACTTCGGAGAATGTTTCGCAGTGCTTTCAGTCCCTTGTGTGTATTCAAAAATTTGCAAAGTCCTATGAACTTCGTTCAAAGACGAATCTGGAAACACTAACACCTTATTTCCGACACCTTTGTCAGACTGTGTAGTAAATAACCCAGTCGTTTATTACGGAATCCGCATAAAATTGCTTGCACTGTTCATTCACACACACAAAATTGCTACAACAATGCAATATGATTCAGACTGCAATCCCCGACTGTGGTGGAATTCTAATCTGGAAAACACCGTATCCATTTTGTGACTATAATGTTCTGAAAATACTTCACGAGTCCTTTAGAACGACGACGTACAGAACGTTCAGGGGTCTAGTTTTCTAAGAAAATCTAGTTTCCTAAGAAAACACGCTACTTCCTGAGACGATCAAGACAAAAAGACCGATTTCTGGATATCAGGATCATTTACCTTGAGAGCGACGTAATGATGATATACTCGATGTAAGGTCATTTCACAGTCATCAGTTCCGTCTTCAGATGATCGAAACAGTGGAACCGCAGGTTTTTCCAAGATGTACCTGACAACCCAGCTAACTGTTGCTTTTCCATGTCCGTATGCAGCTGGTGTCATTCCTTTTTAGCTACATACTGTTGCTGCTGTAAGGGCTATTTTCTTGCTGTTGCATCGTAATCTGTTGTTGGAGTCGCTGTCACCGCTAAAGTTGTTCTTGCACACATTTTAAGGGCATTACATACGCACCATCCGACCGATCGACCGACTGACCGACCAACCAGTTTCGTGTGCAGTCTACACAGGTCACGACTGACTTCTCTCAACCATTACGGAGGCACCTGTTCCTATCACTGGCTGTGAATTGTACATAGTAATTTCATTGAAGCTATGTTCGACGAGGTGCCGCTTGGCTTGACACATAAAGTGGAATTTGCCTGGGCCTTTTTTATTTCAGATGTAACAAGGACAAGAAAAACCGAGAGAAATACGTTGGCAAAGTAGTGGTTAATCCAAAGAAGAAAATTTATCCACGATCTATTACTTAAGGAGATGGGAGCTGAACGATTTTAGTAATTACCTAAGAACTGATGAAACATGCTTTTCCGAGCTGCTGAACATCACGAAGCATTTCGTAACAAAAAAGAATATAGACACGTGAGAGGCTCTAAGCTGCGAGGAAAGGCTGTTAGCTACATTACGATTTCTAGCCACTGGCAGCAATTATGAGGTGCAGTTGTATCCCCACAACCACTACTTAAATTTACTCCTGAAACCTGCATCGTGATTTATAGTTGGCTAAGGAAATTAATCATGGTAAAGCAAAATAAATAAAACAAATTAAGTTCATGTAAACTTTATTTTTGTATGTGGCGTAAGAGATGTCCCCTATAAGATTCATTTCAGATTAGAAGAAGAAATATGTGCATAGCAAGCCAAACTACTGCTACATTCAAAGTCTTTATTAAGATGTGTTTTTGGTGCTATAAGCTTATTTCTGTTCCATGGTCATTGTCACGGTGTATCCATAATACATGATTAACGCTGTCACTGTCTAATAACTTGTATTGCTGCGTATCATAGGTGTAACGGAGACGAAATTGTTATTCTATAGATATGTAAAGTCTCAGCAGTGGCCTTCGTTGTTCAGCAATATTTGTAAGATCTATTTAATATCTAAAGGTCTGGTAGCTGCTGTGAGCTGTGGTTGCTCCCCCTAAAAAGTTGTTTGAAACATGTTACAGAGAACATGTGCGATTTTGATGTTGTTTGAGAGCAACCTTGCCAAATAAAATGTTAAGACTGAATTAAGTAACTTCCCCCTATTTTATTGAAATGCTAAAATTATTTTTTTGTGTTAATTGACTGTTCCATTGGTTCTTGGTAAAATATTTTATATTTTATAACTGGAAAAACACACTGTACAAGTGTAACGGTCTAGTGTTATATTATTTTATTATATTTTTATTTTCGTAAAAAAATAAGTATTGCAGAATATCACATCAGTGTCGTGCGTTTGATCATTCATAATAGCCGTTTTAGGTCCTTTACGGTTAATATCAATTCATTACACTAATATTTAATAACGTTAAGTCGTTTCATTGTATTACTTTTAAGTAAAATATACATCCTTGACTTCTTTCCTGATCCCAGAGATCTTTCTTCACGGGAGACTTAGAATACGACTAATGTAACACGTAGACGTTACTTGGAAAAAAATATTATGCCGTTACTGAAAGTGACGCCTCGACAGGCTACAGTAATAATAATGTTGGTCATTCGTCACTCTGACAAATGATCACTATATACTGCGTTAATAACAACACTGAAATTAGAAGAGTCATTTATATGGATAGCTTCGCATGACTGGAGTATTATCAAAAGCTCCACGTGCCCTTGTTTGAGTAAATTATGAGATTAGTGTTGCACTATTTTTTTTTGTTTTAGCTCTTTCGTTTGATTTAAGTTGGCTGATTCTAGAAAATTACATGTGTTCTGTTCCATGGCAGACGTCGGTCATCTCCAGTGGGCGAAGCACTTCCTGCAGAGGATCCGTAACAACCATGGTGACATGCCTAAAGACGTGGAGGCGATTGTCAAGGCCATACAGCAGCGCATCTTGTCGCTGTACGCCGACCTCAGCAAAATGACGCCATACAAGGCCCCTACCTGCTGCAGTTCAGAACCAGAGTGCGTTCTATACCATAATCTTTGTTCACCACGCCGAGAGTTTTGTTTAAAGTACAGGGTGTTTCAAAAAGGATTCATCCTATTTCACAGGACTACATCTTGCATATGAATGAAGATGGAAACTTGGGTTAAGTTTTAATGTACCGACACTAAAAGTTTGCCTTGGCGCCGTTAGTAAGTTGTTTGTTCAAGTATTTGCTGGTAGGGGTCTGCCTGGTGCTTCTAGAACCCTCGTTCATCACCCTTTTCCACAATTGCGACAACATGACGAAAATTTCATTTTTCAATAGGACGGATCCCTACCGCTTTGGCACCTGCACGTAAGTGCACTTCTTAACATTCAGCTATCTCAAGGAAGGATAGGTCGCAAGGAGCGTACGGGTCCTAAATTGCAGCATTCGCCTACAGTCGGCCAATTCCATATAATGTAATTTTTTACGAGGGTTTGTGAAAGCGTCCGTGTATGTGCCTCCCTTTCCGGCAACTTCATGTGAACTGTGAGGCCAAATGTCTGCAGCAGTGAATGCATTGACGCCACGAAAGCTCGCAGCAGTATGGGACAGGTTTTGGAGGTTTGTCGCGAGTCTGGTGGAGAACACATTGGACTTTTATGAAAGGGTAATGAAAACTTTGACCTCAAACGAAACTATAAAAACTATATCATTATTTTACGGGCATGCATGCAAAGGATACATTTGTGAATTCAGTTGGTTCTATAGAAAATATAAAATTGTAGATCTATGTACGTGTTGGAATTCACTCCATCTTCATTCATATAGAGGATATAGTCCGTGAAATCAGATGGATCCTTTCTAAACATCCTGTATCGTTGTATACCCAATGCTGTATCACATTTTATTGCATCAGTAGACATCTTCACCCACAACACAGAAAAAATTTTCCCCACAGCTCTAACGCATTTAACGTTTCGTCATATACACTGATCATCACTTTATAATTTTGTGAATTATCTGTCCGACGAGAGCCAGTTGATGACTGTTGGCTGAGAGGAGAGTATTGTTTTTTACACGAATGACTTGCGCACACGTCCATCAGACCAACATGGAGGAGAAGCAGCCAAGCTTTGGCCGGGTATTATAAATGAACGACGCTCACCATCTACTTCGCAATATTACAGTAGGATCTGCCATCGCACTGGTCAGCTTTCGGCCAACGACCAGGCAATGGGTTCATCAATCAAAGCAATAGCTTACGATTACTCCCAGTTCTCGAATACCTATCTCAAGAAGAGTGAAATTTAGACAACTGTGTCCTGTGGTGTAACTAAACATAAACTTCTTTGGACATTTTTGGAACGTCCAGTGCTGCGCGCAGAAATCCACTCTGAACTTTATTCTACGGAAGGCGAGTCATGCAGAAGAGAGGGACAACTCTTATAGGTGACGACTTTTGTGGACAGGTTTTGGAAGAAAATCAAACCATGGTTCACCGAAATGTGTAGTGTGACACAGTACCAAGCGTGGGAGTTGTAGTGTGCATGAATTACAGGCTAATTTACTTTGTAGCTGAGAGCTTTCATTTAGTTATTGTCCGAAAACTGCAATATATTATTTGGTATCGTAAGGTGCGTACATTCATTCACTGGGCTCAGTTCGCTGTCATCCACATGTAAAGAGCTGCAATTGATCAAGAAGAGCAGTTATGCCACACAGTTAGTTTCGACACTGGTAATTAATGTGACACTGAGCGTGATTGTTGTTCACGTCATGAGAGTTCGAGATGTCAGTGGAAACTGAGCTCGCAGTGTGTGGGAAGCAAGTATAGCTTTCCCCGCCTCTCTCGGAAGTACAGGGAGATACTCTGTAATCGATCTACGCTAACGAATGGTTGTCATTGTGAAAGAAAGGGCCTCTTTTGTGAAATCCATACCCAACACCTCCGAATGATGTCACTTTCATTGCGCAATCATTATAAAGTAATAGTAATTGTTTACTATCATTGTACAGTAGTATATGCGAAAAGATAACAAACGGTAAATTTTCAGAAAGATGAAGTAAACATTTCTGGAGTTATTGCAATATGTTTGATGCTTTTTACGAGTGGCTAGAAGAAAAGGTAGTAACTCCAAATTTGGCGTAAAGCTGTTTCTTTTTTACATACAATAAGCTCTCATTAGGTTGAATTACCTTTATCCACAATACTGGCTGAGTAATTTCATGCAGAATTCTAATATGTCGTAAAGTACAGAATGGATTGATGAGTTACTGCTTCTGGATGTTGTAACAAATATTTCACCCAAAATGCTTATTTAAATTATGCTTTCACAGTAAGCAGGCATCCGCGTCACGTATTTCAAAAATTCTGTTCATTTTGTTTTGCAATATATGCAGATAATTTTTACTGGAATTCAATAACGAAAATATCCTCTACCGGTAAAAAATCATTAGATCACAGTGAAGTTCCAAACTGACAGGTAATGATCAATTTTAATCGTCAAAGTGGGCGCGGTTAAAAGAGGAAGGCACTGTAGCATTTTCTATAGCGGCTACTGCGTTGTACTTATGGTTCAATGTTTACCGAGGAAGTATTGCTTGCTATTCTGCGTTATGGTATTTATTTATTACATGGTATGCTTCAGTATGTATACGTGCAGATAAAGGATCATTACTGACTTTGTAAGTCACCTACTTGTGGTCCTGCTGTCTGTCAAGCAGGACCACGGACCTCTTATACAGGTTCTTCGGAAATTCGCGTCATAAACTTCTAGGACTTGTACAGGGAACTGAGTAGACAATATTTTGAATTGGAACCCATGTCTGGAAACATACCGTTTCCGTGCTACAGCCATTTGAAAACGTATTTGCTAGGTAGCGTTGCAGCAGGGTATTCATCGTGAGGGGTGCTTTCGTCGGAGTGGCTAATGTCATTTGACATCTGTGCTACCTCTCTGACCTGGTTCGAGCCTCATTGACGTGTCTGTGAGTAGCAGAACAACAAGGTTGAGTACACGTTTGCAGACTACTCCGACGTGACCCTTCTCTATGGCGATACTGACGGTAATGGAAAAGCCGCTCGTTGCCTTTATCAAGATCGTTTTGCATAGCGTCGACTCCATCTCATGCCCATATCGACACAACTACGCAACGGCTTCGAGAAAGGTGTACCTTCTCCGTCAGCAGGCGTAACTGTCGTGCGCCGCACTCCCCATTTGGAAGAGGCCGTACTGCATCAGGTTGAAGAGAACCCGTGAGCGGGTACACGAGAAATTGCACGTACAATGGATGTTGCTCCCAGCACCGTCTGGTATGTTGTGAATGGCCAACAACTACTTCCATACCACCTCCAACACTCCATACCTCCTCTAACACTCACAAACACGTGAATTAGGCTCGGACCAGCTGAGAGAGGTAGGGCAAACGTCAAATGACATCAACTAATCCGATGTAAGCACTCCCACCATGACTTCCCTGTTGCAAACCTGTCTAATAAATATTTTCAAACGGCGGCTGTAGCACGGAAACAGTACGTTTCCGCTCCTTGGTTCTGTTCGAAATCTTTGTACTCACTCCCCTCTACAAGTCATAGAAGTTTAGAAATGGAATTTCCAAAGAGCCTGTATTGTACTAATTATACCAAACTTTTGTTAGACCATTTACCCTTGAATGTAACCATATATTAGACAGAACCCCCCACCTTCCCCCTATCACCACTCCCCCCACACCATCATCAGCTTTGGCACGTAACTAAACTACAGAATGAAAGAGAACCTTCTTTGAACACTTTTACTTTAAAAATAGTGAAAGATGAATGATGTTTAGTTTTGTAGGTGTTTTATGAGGCCACAAACTAATGAGTCAATGAGACAATTGCTAACGCTTTTGTATAGCACCCGTTTCTATATATTTCAGTTGTTCTCAGGAAGTTCACGTCATAAATCATGCTTCAGATCCATTCAATTACTTGTTTTAGCAACAATATCGCTATTCAGTCCTTTACTTTGCTATTGCTTCTTTTTATTTTCGTCTCAATAAACCTCGAATCGCACATTTCTTTTCCACGTGTCATATGTTGTCTTCGGGTAGAAAGAGAGAGATAGATAAACACACACACACACACACACACATATATATATATATATATATATATATATATATAGAGAGAGAGAGAGAGAGAGAGAGAGAGAGAACTATGAAGCAATTCCCAGTGCATTGCGATTACTAACTACTATTTCTTCTCAGATAATAAAGCTAACCAGCAACAGTGAGCGTAGGCACTTGTTACATAACATACTTCACCTGCACTACTGCTTTGCCTAGTGGCACTTGCTTCACCTGCACCTCCATTTAAAATGAATCAAGTTAAAATTTGTCCACTACACCTACTATTTGTAAATCATTTGATTGTTGGATTCCTTAATCCTGCACTATCAGAAATTGGAAGACTTCAGCTTGTTGACGCTCTATATCTGATCACTCTAGTAATAATAATAATTAACAATAACACTGTATACAGCGCTATAGTAGCCCTTATACAGGGTGTCCCAGGAGGAATGGTCAATATTAAGGGATATGACAGGAATGGTCAATCGTAGAAGAAAGGTATAGTAAGAGTAGGCTCTAAAACGCACACCTCAAGAGCTATGACCACTTTTTCATCTTCATTACTGTGAAACAAATCTCTTCTATTGCAAGCTTCTTGCTGTCCATGTTTTGGGAGAAGAAAGTATAGACCAAAACGAGAAAAAAATTGTTTAAGGCGCATGACCTATAGAATGGGTAAGTTACACCATATAGGCAATGGCTCCATAATGGAGGTGCGCTTCATAGTAGCGAAAATGAACTATGCCCATAGCTCACAAGATACGCACTTTACAGCCTATGTTTACTGCACTTTTTTCTTGTTTTCATTCATACTACCACCTCTCAAAATATGGAAAGCAACGAGCTTGGAGTAGAAGAGATGTGTTTCACAGTGTCGAAGACGAAGAAGTGCTGTTAGCTCTTAAGGCATGCATTTTAGATTCTACGTTTATTATACCTTTTTGCTTTGGAAGATTGTTCCTATCATACCCCTGAATATTAACCATTCCTCCCAGGACACCCTGCATGCTGCTGTTGTGCTGTCAACTTGTTTATTTACATGCTTCTAAGTGAGAAATGAAGCAATTTCTGGTCTATTGCAGAAACTATCTACAACTTGGAGATGGCATTTTCATGAGATATTTAGCATTTGTTACATATATGTCTCACTTTCATCATGACCAACGTATGGTACAAAGCACAAAGTATGTGTGTAGTGGATGGGATATGTGAGAAACCTGTAATCTCCATAAGGCTAGTAACTGAGAAAAAAATAATTATTTATAGCTTTCATAGTCAGCATCAGTCACACAAACTGTAATAATAGTAAAGATATTTTGAAAATAATTTAGTTTCACCATTGAATCACAATTTTTGGGCTCCTGCACCCAAAATTTTTCTTAATCCAACATCGAGGTCGCAATCTGCTTTGTCGATATGAGCTCTCAAAAACTCTTTTGTTTTTACCCCTCATAAAATTTCCGTTTACCCCTCAGGCCGTAATTACTCCCTGGTTGAGAACCACTAAATTAACTAAATTAAATTAGATGGAGGAACTCCGACTGTTGACTATTTTCTGCAGTGTCGTCCGTGTCAAATACTGCGTGGCAAGTGGATTTAATAAGGTGTGAGGGACTCATTGAGATTATTGCTGAACTCTGCAAAAATACGTTATAGATCAATATACCAGTCAATTTTTCCGAACTTAACTATGGCTAATTATGTAAGCCAGTGTTTAGAAAGGAAATTTTTTATTATTTCAGTTTTAAAGTGCATAGCGTGATCGTAAAGGTTTTTCAGAATACGTTGCAGATGTACTCCGTGAACCACCTTACTATGATTGGCGGAGGGTGCTTTGTGCGCCACCGTCATTCCCCTTTTTCCCGTCCCGAAAGGCTCTCAGGAAGAACGATTGCTTGTGAGCCTCTGTGTGTCCTCTAATATCTCTAGTTTTTTCTTTACGGTTTTTTCTCGCGATAAGTGTAAGAGGAAGCAACATATTGGTTTACTCTGCTAGAAACGTACGATTTTGGAACTTCAACAGTAAACCTCATCGTGATGCCTAAGTATGTCTTGGACCGCCGCTAGTGGAGTTCACTGAGCATCTTGGTGACGCTTTCTCGCTTACTAAATGAACCTTTAATGAAACGTGTTGCTCTTTTGGATCTTGTCTCTATTTCTATGTCAATCCTACCTCGAACGAATCCCAAAATGACGATAAATATGCAAATCTTGGTCGAACAAGGATTCTGTAAGCCACCTCCTTTGAGGATGGACTATGTTTCCTTAGGATTCTTCCAGTGAATCTTAGAGTGGCATCAACCTGAGCTGCGATTACTTTTATGTTTTCGCCCCAACTTAAATCACTCCGCACGTATATTCTTACACATTTTATGTATGTGACTGCTTCCGGTAATTATCCTGCAATTGCGTTATTGTACAGTAGCGGGTCTTTCCCGACCCAAGACGTCTAATAGGCTACAGAGTGGCTCCAGGAATACTCTTCTGAGTTTAAACATTTCCGCTGGCCACCAAGCTCCCCAGAAATGAGCATTATTGAGCATATCTGCAATGCCTTGTAGCGTGCTGTTGGGAAGGGACTTAAGGATTTATGTGCATTTCATTAGATTTGAATATGTTGAGGGCAACGGCCAATCCACACACCAAGCGTCGATCCTCTGAAGGTCTTTCTGCGATTCGCTACAATTTTTTAGAGTTGCGACTTCCCTGTGTACAATACCATTAACACGTATTGTGAAAAAATAATAGACCTAAACCTCCCCCTTGGGGTACCTCTCGAGTTACTTTTACGTGTCAAGGTTTCTCTCCATTGAGAATGATATGCTGTCTTCTGTTTGCTAGAAACTCTTCAGTTTTATGACTCCGATATTCTGCAAGCTCGTACTTTCTTCATTACACAGCCGTGGGGAACTGTGTCCAACTCCTTCCGGAAGTCAAGGAACACGACATCAACCTGTTCGCCAGCATATGCTGCTTTCTACATCTCGTGGACGAACAGAGAAATGAATTTCACACTATCGTCGGTTCTGGAACCCGTGTTGATCCCTACAGAGGTGGTTTTGGATCTCCAGGTTCCAAAATTCTACACTAGAACGTAAGGAATGCAGACCAATATTTATGCATCTGTTGGACGACCCTTCTTGAAAACGCCGATAGCCTGTGCTTTTTTCATTTTTCTGCCGCCGTGGAACACCGTCTCTAGCGTTGATACTGGCCTCAATTTTGCGGGAAAGAAAGTCCACGAGTTTCTTCAGTAGTTTCCTATTTAGCTGAAGACACGTATTAATGATTATACGCTACGGAAAATACAGATTGTGGGGAAGTTGACTGATACGTTTCGTCCTGTATTCTTATACCCGCAGGCATTCTGTATGAGATTAAGACTGGGAGATTTAGCGCGATTGTCGAATTAGATTGGGTGCCTGAGAGTTTGTCAAACCAGGAACAAAAAGCGTGCGGACTGTAAACACTGCTGTAGTCATCTTTAAAAGCCAAAATCTCCATAGTATACTCAATATGAAGATGTAGACGAAAGGGCGACACCTGGTTACTGAGAACGTTGGAATAAGTAGTAGCGCAGGGAGGGTTCGATC
Organism: Schistocerca cancellata; assembly: GCF_023864275.1. Taxonomy (NCBI): domain Eukaryota; kingdom Metazoa; phylum Arthropoda; class Insecta; order Orthoptera; family Acrididae; genus Schistocerca; species Schistocerca cancellata. Next base: position 279,729,828 of record NC_064628.1, read on the forward strand.
CAAGGTGACGATATTATTTCGAGGCCATTGATAAGATAATCCCTCTCTCCTCCCATCTACGTGATACAGGGCGAGGTCATCGAACGAAAGGATCAGTACTGGGACAAAGAGCCATTGTTGCAGTACACAGAGGTCACCAATAAAATTAGCCTACACCCTCTCAACTCCACCCCCTCCCCTTTCCCACGACACTTCACAAAGTCATGGACCACGGGGCTGTTACTGTCACAAAGGGCTATTTTCCTCGTATGCCGAACGGCACTGGACACCTTCCTCCCTCCCCCTCCACTCCTCTTTTTTTACTATCCCAGGCGTGTGAGTTTCGTCACTCATCTGAGATCTGTACACGGTAGTGAAACGAGCTTGTTTGTTTAGTGTGGTATTTCTTATTAACAATAAAAAGAAATTGTTATCAGATTTATTAATAACAATAATTTTTTCTCAATAACTCCCCTCCTCACTCAGATAAGTCACTTTACTGCCCGAAATACTATAAGAAAATAACGCCACATCTTCTGACTCCCCCCCTCCCCCCTCACTCAACTGCTTTCCGCTATAATGTCTCCAAATACGCACACCTCCGCTCTAAGAAAGAACTTTAACCAGTACTGCGTCAAATTATCATAAAAATATACACTGATAAACAAGAATCACAACGTCATATGTTAACAGAACAGTATAATCAATGCAACAAATACTGTCGTTCGATGTTCTTCCGGGATTATTAGTGCCGAAAACATGATAGTGAGACGCAGAAGCATGACCAGACATGATCTGTAAGGCCGCGCCTCTGTGCGTGACTCTTGCCTGCCGTGCGAGCCGGCTCTGGCCCGACCCGTGCCGGGCCACGAGGGACTTCCTCCACCGCAAAGCACTGCCCGGCCCCTTGCCATTCCAATCCAGCCCCGCCATCAGTGTACCAATGTGTCTCAGCACCATACACTACGTGATCAAATGTATCCGGGCACCCCAAAAACATTTTTCACATTAGGTGCATTGTGCTGCCAACTATTGCCGAGTACTCCACGTCAGCGACCTCAGTAGTCATTAGACATCGTGAGAGAGCACAATGGAGCGCTCCGCAGAACTCAAGGACTTTGAATGTGGTCAGGTGTCAGTTGTGTCATACGTCCGTACGCCAGATTTTCACCCTGCTAAACATCCCTAGGTCTACGCTTTTCTATGTGATAGTGAAGTGGAAACGTGAAGGGACACATACAGCACCAAAGCGTACAGGCCGAACTCGTCTGTTGACTGACAGAGACCACCGATAGATGAAGAGGATCGTAATGTGTAATAGGTAGACATCAATCCAGACCACCATACAGGAATTCCAAACTGCATCAGGATCCACTGCAAGTACTATGATAGTTACGCGGGAGGTGAGAAAACATGGAGTTCATGGTCACGAGGCTGCTCACGAGCCGCACATCACGCCGGTAAATGCCAAACGACACCTTGCCTGGTGTAAGGAGGGTAAACATTGGGTGATTAAACAGGGGATTAACGTTGTGTGAAGTTATGAATCACGGTACACAAGGTGGCGATCCGATGGCAGGATGTGAGTGTGGTGAATGCCCTGTGAATGTCATCTGCCAGCGTGTGTAGTGCGCACAGCAAAATTCGGAGGCGGTGGTGTTATGATATGGTAGTGTTTTTCACGGAAGGTGCTTGCACCCCTTGTTTTGCGTGGCATTATCACAGCACAGGCCTACATTGATGTTTTAAGCACCTTCTGGCTTCCCACTGTTGAAAAGCAATTTGGGGATGGCGGTTGCATCTTTCAATACGTTCGAGAATCTGTTCATAATGCACAGTCTGTGGCAGAGTGGTTACACGACAATAGCATCCCTGTAATGGACTGGCCTGCACAGGGTCATGACCTGAATCCTATAGAACACTTTTGGAATTTTTTGAAACGCGACTTCGTGCCAGGCCTCACCGACCGACATCGATACCTCTCCTCAGTGAAGCACTCCGTGAAGAACGGGCTGCCATTCCCCAAGAAACCTTCCAGCAGCTGACTGAACGTACGGCTGCGAGAGTGGAAGCTGTCATCAAAGCTAAGATTGGGCCAATGCCATATTGAATTCCAGCATGACCGATGGAGGGAGCCACGAACTCGTAAGTCATTTTCAGCCAGGTGTCCGGATACTTTTGATCACATAATATAACATAGGATATGAAGTGGTAGTGGTAGGTACTTCATTGAAACGCAATCCCTGGCGTCCATACACGACCAACCAAGAAGCTAGCTGTAAAAAACCTGCCACGCCAGAGTGACAGGCTCCAGGCTCTCTCCCCCTTCAACCTATCCCAACAGAGGCTAGCCGCCCACACTCTACGCACACGTATATAACTGTCAACATTAACGAGAGAACAGGAATAAAAAAAGTGTAAGGGCAAGAAAATATGGAAAAGAGTTAAATCAGTGAGGTTCATTGTGTAAAATAGTGCACGACGAACGGATTATTCATTCTATGCAACTGTAAGGCGTGAGGTTCCAGCTGAACAAATGAACTTTGTAGATGGACTTATCTGACGCTGCAGCTATATCCAAAGCTATTTCTGAGTGAGCAACCCACCGTGTAATCTTTCTTAATAAGAAATGTTGATGGTATTACTCGTACCAAATTTGTGTTGTTGTACTGAAATGCTAATTATTTGCTTATCCAGGCAGAATGTACACTTCATACCAATTTGAAGTCTCCATGGTGTTACAGTCGTAATGGCCATCAGCAGTGAACATAAAATAATACTAACTCACATCCGGATTCAGTTCGTCTCCTATATTATGTTTCATTTTCGTGTTTTTACAGATTCTTCTTAAAGCTCCATCTTCCATTGTTCGATTATTTATTAAAATACATACACTATTCTGCAATCGTTTCCAGAGGTATGTTACAGATTTCTGAACTCTTGGATAACGCATCTCATACCGCATTTTCCTTTCCCTGGTATATTGTATTTCAATATCAAGCTGCTGCAGACACATTTCTTTTTACATTTTGCTCAATGTGTGTTTTTCGTGCTGACACTCCATGTTGTTTGAGACGTTATCGCTTTATTTATGTGGATACCATGTTGTTTGAGACGTTATCGCTTTATTTATGTGGATACTTCTCTTGGCGCTAGCGAGCTTGTTGCTTGGTAAAAAGTCACGTGACTTAGCTGTACGATCCTGAACGGCTGTGTGAACAATAGTGGGAAGGCTATAGTGACTCTGTGACAGATATGACCTTTCACCTGTGGCCTTCGAGTTGTCTGCATGCAGCAAGAGGGGCAATGACCATTGACCTGTTTCATATTTATCATATGACAGCAGTGGTCTAGAACCGTCCGCTTGGCCTTGAATGCATGGTAGAAGGTGCTTCACATTGATGCTGCAAGCATCCTATAGACATTTCATGATTCACTCCGATGTTGCATACAGATGTGCTTAATACTAATGTTGCATGGCGGAGGATGCATCCCACGCCAAGTTAAATGGCAGACAGTGCTTCCTATCAATGCGCGATGCGAAGCATCCTTCGAAGACATTCTACGTTGCAGAGCGTACTTCCTACCACAGTTGCATAGTGAGGGGTGCTTCTTACCAATTTGACGTGGCAGAGGGTGCATCCTACTGACTTTGAGTGACAGAGAGGGTTCTGGATGCCAAAATCGTAGAAAATAATCTTGATGTAATTTTAGTTTTACTACATGATTCGTTGACTATTCTTTTAAAGTTTTAAAATTATCTTCAGCTTTTTTTTACAAGATAATGCAATTTCTGATATTTACATATACTAATATGTTGTAAGTGTGGTAGCAAACTTAATACATCAAAAACCATCTGCTTATATGTTACAAAAGTAGTTAGGTATTCATTGTTGGTGAACGTTGTTCATTTAAGAGTTAACATCGCGTGTTCCGACCCTCTCCTTAAGCAATCAGTGTGGTGATCAAAACTCCATGGAGTACTTTTTGTGATGTACAGGCATCTGTACATGGCTAAGCAGGGATGGCTAGAGGACAAATGTAAGGATGTAGAGGCTTATCTCACGAGGGGTAAGATAGATACTGCCTACAGGAAAATTAAAGAGACCTTTGGAGATAAGAGAACCACTTGTATGAACATCAAGAGCTCAGATGGAAACCCAGTTCTAAGCAAAGAAGGGAAAGCAGAAAGGTGGAAGGAGTATATAGAGGGTCTATACAAGGGCGATGCACTTGAGGACAATATTATGGAAATGGAAGAGGATGTAGATGAAGATGAAATGGGAGATACGATACTGCGTGAAGAGTTTGACAGAGCACTGAAAGACCTAAGTCGAAACAAGGCCCCCGGAGTAGACAACATTCCATTGGAACTACTGACGGCCTTGGGAGAGCCAGTCCTGACAAAACTGTACCATCTGGTGAGCAAGTTGTATGAAACAGGTGAAATACCCTCAGACTTCAAGAAGAATATAATAATTCCAATCCCAAAGAAAACAGGTGTTGACAGATGTGAAAATTACCGAACAATCAGTTTAATAAGCCACAGCTGCAAAATACTAACACGAATTCTTTACAGACGAATGGAAAAACTAGTAGAAGCCGACCTCGGGGAAGATCAGTTTGGATTCCGTAGAAATACTGGAACACGTGAGGCAATACTGACCTTACGACTGATCTTAGAAGAAAGATTAAGGAAAGGCAAACCTACATTTCTAGCATTTGTAGACTTAGAGAAAGCTTTTGACAATGTTGACTGGAATACTCTCTTTCAAATTCTAAAGGTGGCAGGGGTAAAATACAGGGAGCGAAAGGCTATTTACAATTTGTACAGAAACCAGATGGCAGGTATAAGAGTCGAGGGACATGAAAGGGAAGCAGTGGTTGGGAAGGGAGTAAGACAGGGTTGTAGCCTCTCCCCGATGTTATTCAATCTGTATATTGAGCAAGCAGTAAAGGAAACAAAAGAAAAATTCGGATTAGGTATTAAAATCCATGGAGAAGAAATAAAAACTTTGAGGTTCGCCGATGACATTGTAATTCTGTCAGAGACAGCAATGGACTTGGAAGAGCAGTTGAACGGAATGGATGGTGTCTTGAAGGGAGGATATAAGATGAACATCAACAAAAACAAAACGAGGATAATGGAATGTAGTCGAATTAAGTCGAGTGATGTTGAGGGTATTAGATTAGGAAATGAGACACTTAAAGTAGTAAAGGAGTTCTGCTATTTGGGGAGCAAAATAACTGATGATGGTCGAAGTAGAGAGGATATAAAATGTAGACTGGCAATGGCAAGGAAAGCGTTTCTGAAGAAGAGAAATTTGTTAACATCGAGTATAGATTTAAGTGTCAGGAAGTCATTTCTGAAAGTATTTGTATGGAGTGTAGCCATGTATGGAAGTGAAACATGGACGGTAAATAGTTTGGACAAGAAGAGAATAGAAGCTTTCGAAATGTGGTGCTACAGAAGAATGCTGAAGATTAGATGGGTAGATCACATTACTAATGAGGAAGTATTGAATAGGATTGGGGAGAAGAGAAGTTTGTGGCACAACTTGTCCAGAAGAAGGGATAGGTTGATAGGACATGTTCTGAGGCATCAAGGGATCACCAATTTAGTATTGGAGGGCAGCGTGGAGGGTAAAAATCGTAGGGGGAGACCAAGAGATGAATACACTAAGCAGATTCAGAAGGATGTAGGTTGCAGCAGGTACTGGGAGATGAAGAAGCTTGCACAGGATAGAGTAGCATGGAGAGCTGCATCAAACCAGTCTCAGGACTGATGACCACAACAACAACAACAACAGGCATCTGTCTGTGAACTCCGACCGCCGCACGCCACACCACGAGTACCTCAAACAAATATAACGCAACTCAAATGAGTACCTCAAACAAATGTTAACGCAGCACAAGTAAATAGTTGTTCTAACACATTATGTCCTATGGAATAATAAGCTACGCAGACAGTAGTCAAATGTGTATTTTAAAAAAGGAAACGTAATCTGTAACATAAAATTAACTAACAACATGTTCATTGATTTACAGACGTTGAGGTTCAGAAAACTTTGCTGCTCTATATTGTATTGGAAAAATCTCGAAATTAACTACGAAAGATTCTGTACCTTCACACCACCAACTTTGCTTGGCAGAGCGTGCATGGTGGAGATTTCTTATTACCAGTTTTATTCAACTTTCGACTTCTCTGAACACACACTTCGCACTCCACTCAGTGCAAGGTACTACAGACCAAAAATTAAGGTCGTAATGAAACCGGCCAAAACAAAACGGCCAATCGGTATTTATACTAGGGTTAGTAGTCACCTTGTTCTCTGTACTTCACTTGGCAATGTACCCTCATTTGATGCTCAGCAGAGTGGACACTCAAGTAGACCTTACAGAACTAACACTCGTGGAAGATAGGATATCCTTTCTTAGAAGAATCAGTAAGTGACCCGTATTTATTTTGTAGTGTTGTATAACAGTTTATAAATGAAAATTTTAACATTTTGATATTTGACGAGTTAGTTTGCTTGGCCATTCTCCGCAGCAAGCACAGAAATATTTGTTTTGTAAATAAAAAATGCATTCTCTTGCTGCACTTTATTTTATTTCTCCCAGACGCGTTTCGACAAGTAGCGAACTCAAAGTAGTTACGTCTTGAAATCACAGTTTTCTATCAAATATCTAAATGACAGACGAGTGATAGTGCGTAACAACAACAATGGCAAAAAAGATGAAAAGCGGGAGAAAAAAACTTCGGAACACAAAAGCTTGCTTATATTTCGTAAATAGAGCTGTAGTGCGACCTCCAGCATGTGAACCAGGTGAGAGGAAGCGCAGATGATAACTATAAACGGTAAGAACTATCTCACTGATGATGCCTTAAAGTGAAAAAAGGCGAAATGCGTCTGGGAGAAATAAAATACAGTGCAGCAAGAGATGGTGCTTTGTATTCACAAAAAAGTATTTTTATATTTAATTTGTGGGTCCATTGTGCCTTGCACCAAGTGGAAGGCTTGGGGAGTTACTTTACTCATTCCCAAGTGAAATACAAGGAAGAAGATTGGTGACTGTGGGGTATATAGTGATTAGCTGTTCCGTTTCATATGCCAGTAAAATACTGGGCTAGTGGCTGAGAGAAATTATCAGACAAGTGAAGACTTGACAAAGCACAGTGTGTGTGTGTGTGTGTGTGCGTGTGTGTGTGTGTGTGTGTGTATTGTGTGGGCGGGTGTGAGCTTGTGTGTGTGTGTTCCGCTGATGAAACTGTCAGATTTCTGCTATGAAGTATCCTCTACCACATAAAATTGGTAAGAAGCACCCTCCGCCACAAAGCGCTGGCATGAGGCACCCTTTGCAGTGTAAATCTCTATGAAACCCGCTCTGTCGTGCAACATTGGTAGAAAGCACTCTCTGCCATTCAACTTCGGTACGACGCACCCTCTACCATGGATAATTTTCAAGATGCAACCTCCGCCACGTTGTATTGGTACTAAACACTCAGTGCAACGTAATATCTCTACAAAGCACTCTCTGTACTGGACATTGTTAAGAAGAAGTCCCTACCACGCACCTTTCATAGTCTGCGCCCGCTGCCACGTTAAATTGAAAAGTGCACCCTCTGCCACACAGCTTTGGTAATGATGATGATGATGTTTGGTTTGTGGTGCGCTCAACTGCGCGGTCATCAGCTCCCATACAAAGTCCAATTTTTACACACTCCAATTTTTTTCAGTCCAGTCTAGCCACTGGCACGAATGATGCTGCTGCTGCTGCTGCTGCTGATGATGATGAAATAATGAGGAGAACACAAACACCCAGTCCCCGGGAGGAGAAAATCCCCAACCTGGTCGGGAATCGAAGCCGGAACCCCGTGATCCAGAGGCAGCAACGCTAGGCACTAGACCACGAGCTGCGGACAGCTTGGGTAAAAAACACCCTCTGGAACATAATACCTCAACGAAACCCCCTCTGGACGCATCAGTTTGAAGCAACATCTGTCACGAAAAATTGGTACGAAGCACCTTCAGCCATGCACGTTCGGTGTGGAACACCCTCTACCACACAACAAGGTACGAAACAGTTTGCCATGCAACATGGTATGAAGTTACTTCTACGACGCAACATCGGCACATACCCACCTCTGCCAAACAAAACTAATATGAAGTACACTATGTCATGAATTCTGTGTGATGGCGACGACTCCATACCATTGATGTTGTTATGCGCTCAAGGGAAACCGAAAGGTCAAAGGTCACTCCCCCTGTTCCTGCACATAGGCAACCTAAAAGTCGAGAGGTCAAAAGGAAAATTTGTCTCAGAGTCGCCTTAGCCTTCCTGCTAACGTTATGTCTGTCTCTAAGCTGCTGGTCACGTGGAGTCGTCGAAATACTTCACGGTGTTGCATATTGTCATCTTAAATCCATATATTCTATATTCTTATGAAAGTCGTGAGACCCCGACAAACACAAACAGCATTATCACGAAACGATAAGCTGATATCTTTGTTAGGCCTCGATCCTGCCGTTGTCGGATTCTGACACTCGCTGGTAGACGTTTCCCTTATACAAGGCATAACACGATCTAAATAACAAACATACAAATGCGATTTCTGAACGAGAAAGCAGCTGTGTAATCTTTGTATTGAAGAATGTAGACGCTGTGCGGCTGAGCTGAAATGCTAATCATTTACGCATACATATCCAAGCGTGTAGTCTACTTCCAGTAAATTTTATGTTAGTTGTATGGTGCCTTAATGGTATTGCATTTTTGATGGCCAGCACTGCAGTTTTGGCTTAAAAATTTCGCACATCTATGTTTGTATATTGGACCTGAGCGTTAGCATTCTACACTACTGGCCATTGAAATTGCTACACCAAGAAGAAATGCAGATCATAAACGGGTATTCATTGGACAAATATATTATACTAGAACTGACATGTAATTACATTTTCAAGCAATTTGGGTGCATAGATCCTGAGAAATCAGTACCCAGAACAACCACCTCTGGCCTTAATAACAGCCTAGATATGCGTGGTCAAGGAGTCAAACAGAGCTTGGATGGCGTGTACAGGTACAGCTGCCCATGCAGCTTCAACACGATACCACAGTTCGTCAAGAGTCGTCGAACTGCTCGTGCAGATGGTTGTTGTCTTGCAAACGTCCCCATCTGTTGACTCAATGATCGAGACGTGGCTGCACGATCCGTTACAGCCATGCGGATAAGATGCCTGTCATCTCGACTGCTAGTGATACGAGGCCGTTGGGATCCAGCACGGCGTTCCGTATTATCCTCCTGATCCCACCGATTCCATATTCTGCTAACAGTCATTGGATCTCGACCAATGCGAGCAGCAATGTCGCGATACGATAAACCGTAATCGCGATAGGCTACAATCCGACCTATATCAAAGTCGGAAACGTGATGGTACGCATTTCTCCTCCTTACACGAGGCATCACAACAACGTTTCACCAGGCAACGCCTGTCAACTGCTGTTTGTGTATGAGAAATCGGTTGGAAACTTTCCTCATGTCAGCACGTTGTTGGTGTCGCCACCGGCGCCAACCTTGTGTGAATGCTCTGAAAGGCTAATCATTTGCATATCACAGCATCTTCTTCCTGTCGGTTAAATTTCGCGTCTGTAGCACGTCATCTTCGTTGTGTAGCAATTTTAATGGCCAGTAGTGTAGAATAATTTCTTGTTTGAGGATATATTAATGGAGCCAAATGGAAATTGTATTTTACTAAAGCCGCATTGCCTATAACTATGGAGCTCCACATTGACTTCTAATGTCTCCCAGAGGGACAAGCGCCACGCGGGATTAGCCGAGCGATCTAAGGGCGTTGCAGTCATGGACTGTGCGGCTGGTCCCGGCGGAGGTTCGAGTCCTCCCTCGGGTATGGGTGTGTGTGTTTGTCCTTAGGATAATTTAAGTTAAGTAGTGTGTAAGCTTAGGGACTGATGACCTTAGCAGTTACGTCCCATAAGATTTCACACACATTTGAACACTTTTGAGAGGGATAAGCTTCATTTTATGTTCCGCCTTTCTAGATTTAAACCACTTGTATTCTAAGATTTCCTCTGGCACTTATCTTCATTTTACTGCCATCACAAAGTACATAGTAAAAGCATCAGGAAACTTATTTACCATTGCTCTTGTTGGAAATTCCAGTTTCCATTCCTCCAGTAATTTCTCATATTAGATGGCGGTGAGTGCAGATTATGATTAATTCGTTCAGGATAGTAACTTAACATTATTCTTCCTAGGCACTGTCAAGCAAAACAGTCGGTGACGTTCACTGAGATGGTGAAGCAGAAGCCAGAAGTCGTTCAGGAGCTGTTTTGTGTAGAGAATTTAACACTCGCCGAATCGTGCAGCTCACATATAGCATGTGGTAAGTTGTGAAATTGCAAGTATTTGTAGAATTTTCTCTTATATATAATACTGTTTAATCTGCCGTAGACATCACCAACCAAAATAATAAAACAGCCAACTGTTCAAGCTTTCAGAACAATACAATACGGTAGAAATGAATAACCTGTTTGTTTTTCGCTCATTTGTTTTTTTATGGGTTGTTTGTTGGAAGATGACGGGCGACAATACACCTCCCCGAGCAGCCAGCTAATGCAGACATTATTGTACTTTGTGTTTCCTTCATCTATTCGCGTTGTACATCTTAACGTCTCAAGTTACACATCTTTCAGGACTAAGAGTTCGTTTTGCTCCACACTTAATAAATTATTTTTCGAGTCGCATTATATGTGCACATAAGTACTTGTGAATGTGATCAGTCATTCTGTGATACATGCCATCCACATATCGACAGTAATGTGAGCTGCATTGTTTTAAGTCAGTTTTGCCGCTTTTGGCTGACCGTTTGACTGTGATGGAACATGCACGCCGTTTACTCTTAGCACTGACGCGAACTGTCAGTCACATGGCAGGCATTGGAATTTAACTGATGCAGGGCCTGGCTTGCGCTCGTTCAGAACGAAACGATACAGAACAGCAACTAAACTATTTTTCTTCTTTTTACTTAATGGGCTTCAGACAAACGCCTAGATAATTCATTGTCGATAAAACGTTATAATTTCCCTTCTATCCTACCTTAGAAAAGCGTCTTATATCGGCAAAATGCTCCAGAGCCCGACAGAGTCCTTGTTAAGTCATATATAGACTTCGCAAGAGCGTTAGCTTCACTCTTGATCACAATTAACAACAGTCCCTATAGCAGGGAAATGTTCAAAATGTGATTCGAAAATTACAGGGATAGCATCCACACGCAAAAAAAGAAGTTGAACTGATCTTCAGAACTGCCGTCCTATACCATTAAGATCTATTTCTAGAAGAGTTCTAGAAGATATTATGGGTTGAAAAATTTTACCCCCACCTGGAACAAAAGAATATCTCCATTCAAATCAAGAGAGATTCCAAAAATATCGATCATTTGAAATCTAACTCAAACCCTTCGTTCACGATTTACTCAGTGCCATGTCTAGAGGTAAACAGGCTGATTCAGTGTTTCTAACCTTTTAAAAAATTTTAATTCAATACAACATCGATGACTTCTAACTAAAATACGTGCTGTGAGATATTGAAGGAGATTTTTCTACTGAAACAAAAAGTCTTCATTGGCAAGGCACAACTTTTGATCCTGGATGTAGGCTCATCTACCCGCACTGAATTAATCACTGGTGTACGCGAAGGAAGTATAATTGTACCATTACTGTTAATTTTGTGAGCTGATGATTTAGTGTATCGTACTAGATGCAGTTTCATACATTTATCACATACTGGAGTTATGTCTGAGGAAATACAATCGCATAAATATTGTGGCAGCGCCCAGCTAGATAACAACAAAATATCAGTCTGGTGTCAAGACTGATTCTTACTACAGATAAAGGGAAAGCTGTACTCTTCTCGAAACGTAAAAGTTGGAACCGAATCTGTATTAATTCTGGATGTGGAACACTGCGACTGTAATGATAAAAATTTTCAGAAATACTTGCCGTAGGTCTCATTTTGTGATGATTCAATTTTTATCGTACCATGATCGATTTCAAGTTCCCTAACGATTTCCCATGAGATGGTACACGCATTTAATGATTGTTTGTAGCATGTTAGGGGTCATGTAGCTGTGACAAGATAGGAAAAACGAAGGAAGTAAGTACTGAATGTGGCGAGGTACCTGGAATTATTTTCGTCGTAATGTTTATCCTAGTTCACACGTTTCTGTGATCTGGAATCTTTTGGCTGAAGGATTAAAGAGTAACAACTTGAGACAGCCTTGTCAAACAAATACTTTGCTGTAATTATGTGTAGACAGATGAAGAATAACGAATATATGGACCGCATTATGTACCACTAGACCAAGCGCCGTTCTTGTAACATTCCTGATGTGAGCGCATTCTGTTAGGAAACAACATAACCTATTTCGAAAAAAATTACAGCTTTCGTTGTAGCCACCGTTGCTATGAAATACTGTAAAAGACTAGGTGCCGTTTCGCCCATGTTTGATTTTCAGTTTTCCATCAAAAATCCACTAGCCACAATCCATATTGCAGTTTTGCAACAGTAGACACGCTCCACTTACCAGTCTCTGGTCTAAGGATGGTAAACGAAACATACGGCAACTCTGGTTCATAATATCGGCTGCCTGCACAGACAAATCAAAACGCCTTCTTTCCAAGATCTGTGAGCCGTGTGATATTTATGGCCCTAATATTGTGTGTTGTAACTTTGCGAATGTTATAATACCAAGTGCGACAAGGACGCACCGTATTATGAAGTGGAACAATGATGTAGAAACAACGAGGCTTTGAAGGTACGAAAAAATAAGTTTGTGTCGGAAGGTACCCTCAAAACTACTAAAAAAAGATCTAAACAAAATGTCAAAAACCTTACGCATTCCGTTCTTCTTCCGTTCATTAGCGAGGATATACATTTTCAAGTGCTGACATTCTAACCAAAAATTCTACTCTGAATGAAAATAACCATAACAATGATTTAATCTCAGGTATGGTAGTGGGTCAGGAAATCGTTGATGGGGCTGTAACTTGTAATGAAGGTAATAATTGCAGATCAATCAGTAACCACACTTACAATGACGAAAGGCGAATAAAGGTAAATGAAGAGATCCCACAGCAGAATGTGTATACTAATTATGTACAAATTAACATTCCTCAGACAGACAGAAATCAGTTATTGAAAAGGAGGCCACAAAGGGACCAAAAAGAGGCTGGAAACGTAAGTACGGAAAACAAGATAGGGAGACTTGGGAAAAAATGTTGCATCCAAAACGAGGACAATTTTACTTAAAGAAATGACATCAAAGAAGATTAGATGACATTAATATGTATTCCACAGATCATCAATATGACCGTTCGTAATGATGTGGAACGTGTCAGTTAACAAAAAAGGGTTCCTTACATTTTTTTAGTTGTAAGATTACTAATTTATTCCAAAAAATTCATCTGTTGAGTAGGAGTTGTCATTCAGAAATTCTTTTCATTTGTTTTTAAATGTTGATGACTATCTGTGAGAGTTTTGATGCAATTTGGTAAGAGACCAAGAATTTTTCTGGCAAGATTATTCACCCCTTTCTGCGCCGTAATTAGATTTAACCCAAAATAGGGAAGAACAGCCTTCTCCTAGAGTTGTAGCTGTGCACATTGCTTTTGCTCTTGACTTGAGCTGGGATGTGTGTGTGTGTGTGTGTGTGTGTGTGTGTGTGTGTGTGTTGCCAAGCTAGATATTGGCTCGGCTCGAACCATTATTCTGATTACACGCTTTTGTGCAATGAATACTTTTTTCCTTAGTTATGAATTACCCCAAAATAGGATGCCATACGAAAGTAGAGCCCCCCCGCCCCCTATGAACCATGGAAGTTGCCATAGGTGGGGAGGCTTGCGTGCCTCAGCGATACAGATAGCCGTACCGTAGGTGTAACCGCAACGGGGAACAATCTGTTGAGAGGCCAGACAAATGTGTGGTTTCTGAAGAGGGTCAGTAGCCTTTTCAGTAGTTGCAGGCCAACAGTCTGGATGATTGGCTGATGTGGCCTTTAACATCAACCAAAACGGCCTTGCGGTGCTGGTACTGCGAACGGCTGAAAGCAAGGGGAAACTACACCCGTAATTTATCCCGAGTGCATGCAGCTTTACTGTATGATTAAATGATGATGGCGTCCTCTTGGGTAAAATATTTCGGAGGTAAAATAGTCCCCCATTCGGACCTCCAAGCGGGGACTACTCAGGGGGACGTCGTTATCAGGAGAAACAAAACTGGCGTTCTACAGCTGGGAGCGTGGAATGTCAGATTCCTTAATTGGGCAAGTAGGTTAGAAAATTAAAAAGGGAAATGGGTAGGATCATGTTAGATATAGTGGGAGTTAGCGAAGATCGGTGGCGGGAGGAACGAGACTTCTGGTCACGTAAATACAGGGTAAAAAATACAAAATCAAATAGGGGTAATGCAGGAGTGGGTTTAATAATGAAAAGAAAAATAGGAAAGCCAATAAGCTACTACGTACAGCATAGTGAACGCATTACTGTAGCCAACACAGACACGAAGCCCACGCCTATCACAGCGTATATGCCAACTAGCTTCGCAGATGATGAAAAGATTGAAGAAATGTATGATGAACTAAAAGAAATTTTCAGATAGTTAAGTGAGACGAAAATTTAGTAGTCATGGGGGATTCGAATGCGATTGTAGCAAAAGGATGAGAAGGAAGAGCAGCAGGTGAATACGGACTGGGGCTAAGGAATGAAAGGGGAAGCCGCCAGGTAGAATTTTGTACAGAGCACAACTTAATCATAGCTAACAATTGGTTTAACAATCACGAAAGAAAGTTGTATACACGGAAGACGCCTGGAGACAACGGAAGGTTTCACATTGATTATATAATGGTTAGACAGAGATTTAGGAACCAAGTTTTAAATTGTAAGACATCTCCAGGGGCAGGTGTGGACTCTGACCACAATTTATTTCTTATGAACTGTAGATTAAAACTGAAGAAATTGCAAAAAGGTAGGCATTTAAGGAGATAGGACCTGGATGAAATGAAAGAACCAGGTTGTAGAGAGTTTCAAAGAGAGTATTAGGAAACGATTCACAAGAAAGAGAGAAAGAAATACAGTAGAAGAAGGTTAGATAGCTTTGAGAGATAAAATAGTGAAGGTAGCAGAGGATCAAGTAGGATAAAAGACGAGGCCTAGTAGAAATCCTTGGGTAACGGAAGAGATATTGCATTAATTGATGAAAGGAGAAAATATAAAAATGCAATAAATGAAGCAGGCGAAGATCGAAACGGCCAAAAAAATGTGATGGACAGCAAGTGCAAAGTGGCCAAGCAGGAATGGCTAGAGGACAAATTTAAAGATATAGAAGCATGTATCACTAGGAGTAAGATAGATCCTGCCTACAGGAAAATTAAAGAGACATTTGGAGAAAAGAGAACCTGTATGAATATCAAGAGTTCAGATGGGAACCCCGTCCTAACCAAAGAAGGGAAAGGAGAAAGGTGGAAGGAGTATATAGAGGGTCTACACAAGGGCTATGTACTTGAGGGCAATATTATGGAAATGGAAGAGATCATAGATGAAGATGAGATGGGAGATATGATACTGCGTAAAGAATCTGATAGAGCACTGGAAGACCTAAGTCAAAACAAGGCAACAGGCGTAGATAACATTCATTGGGAACTAATGATAGTCTTGGGAGAGTCAGCCGTGACAAAACTCTTCCATCTGGTGAACAAGATATATGAGACAGGCGAAATACCCTCCGACTTCAGGAAGAAATTATAATTCCAACCCCAAAGAAATCAGGTGTTGACAGTAGTGAAAATACCGAACCATCAGTTTAATAAGTCACACTTGCAAAATACTAACACGAATTATTTACAGACGAATGGAAAAACTGGTAGATGTCGACCTCGAGAAAGATCAGTTTGAATTCCGTAAAACTGTTGGAACACGCGAGTCAGTACTGACCCTACGACTTATCTTAGAAGATAGGTCAAGGAAAGGCAAACCTACGTTTCTAGCATTTGTAGACTTAGAGAAAGCTTTTGACAATCTTGACTGGACTACTCTCTTTCAGATTCTAAAGGTGGCAGGGGTAAAATACAGGGAGCGAAAGGCTATTTACGATTTGTACAGAAACCGGATGGCAGTTGCAAGTGTCGAGGGGTATGAAAGGGAACAACAGCGGTTGACAAGGGAGTGAGACAGGGTTTAGCCAATCCTCGATGTTATTCATCTGTATATTGACCAGGCAGTAAAGGAAACAAACAAAAAAAATTGGATTAAGGATTAAAATCTATGGAGAAGAAATGAAAACATTGAGATTTGCCGACGACACTGCAATTCTGTCAGAGACTGCAAAGGAGCTGGAAGAGCAACTGAACGGAATGGATAGTGTGTTGAAAAAAGGATATAGGATGAACATTAACAGAAGCAAAACGAGGATAATGGAATGTAGTCGAATTAAATCAGGCGATGCTGAAGGTATTAGATTAGGAAATGAGACCCTTAAAGAGTAAATGAGTTTTGCAATTTGTGGAGTAAAATAACTTATTATGCTCGAAGTAGAGAGGATATAAAATGTAGACAGGCTATGGCAAGGATAGCGTTTCTGAAGAAGAGAAGCTTGTTAACATCGAGTATTGATTTAAGTGTCAGGAAGTCTGCTCTGAAAGTTTTTGTATGGAGTGTAGCCAAGTGTGGAAGTGAAACATGGACAACCAACAGTTTAGGCAAGAAGAGAATATCGAAAAATATATGGGTAGTCACGTAACTAATGAGGAGGTACTGAATAGAATTGGGGGGAAGAGAAATTTGTGGCACAACTCGACTAGAATAAGGCATCGGTTGGTAGGACACGTTCTGAGGCACCAATGGATCACCAGTTTAGTATTGGAGGGAAGCATGGAGGGTAAAAATTGCAGAGGGAGACCAAGATTCAAAAGGATGTATGTTGCAGTAGTTATTCGGAGGTGAAGAGGTTTACACAGGGTAGAGTAGCATTGAGAGCACCATCAAACCATTCTCTGGACTGAAGACCACAAGAACAACAACGAAAGCAGCGATTGAAAACAGGAGTAGTAAGCTAATTTACTTATATGTTCATCGCCAGAATTTGCAATAACTCTAATAGCGGCAGTAGCTGAACTCCAACGTTTCAGCAGATCATCAATATGTTTCTTCCAATTCAATCTCTCAACAACGCAAACACCCAAAAATTTGGAATATTCTGCCTTAGTCAGAGACCTGTGTATAAATTCTACATTTTATTAATTTTTATATTTTATTAATTCTCTGAAGGACATTATTTACGATTTCCTCAGCTAATTCTTGCTTGCTGGGTGTGATTACTACACTTGTATCATCAGCAAAAAGCATTAGCTTTGCATCTTCCTGAATAAATAGGATGTTTCCGTAACAGCGTGCAAAAATTTAAAGAGGACACAGAGGATGCTCTACTGAACAATTTGAGGCATGGAACCTGGGGTCAACTGAAGGGGTTAATAGGAATAAAATCACTTTACTGTGTACCTCTTTATTTACGTTAGTTACAGTTAGTAACAAATACCATCATTGACACAATGAACGTACCGTTTGTACTGTATCTTAAAAAATGTGGTAAAACTGACGGCCATCAACATCAGTCCAAGCGTGTCATCGGCGAACAAGATTCTGATGCACCCTGACAAATAGCCCCGGTGTGGTCCTCATGTTGCCGGGTGCCTCGTTCCTTCTTTCCAATGAATCTGTCTCCCGCACTCGTCAATCGCGAGAAATAAACACTCGTCGTGACGGATGATGCCTGTTACGAAGTCGTTCCCTGCACAGCCTTTCAGCAGCGAGGACATTGCAACATACTTCCACACACACAACGTGCATGTCAGAGAGTTCTGCGAAACTGTACCAGTACTGCTCCATCCCACTGTACTGTACGTCTCTCTTAGCACCGAGTAATGAATGGGTCTGTCGTTGATTCATAGCACGTTTTGTTATGGGAAATGTAAATACGATACAACAGAGCCACCTTATGGAGAAGTAAAGTAAACAACACTTTTTTTAAGTTTCATTTTGTTCGTTTTAGTTCGTTGCATCTTCTCGGGGTGGACTTCGCAAAACACCCGTTTCAGTTCGTCGTTGATCCATTAACTCAGTTTTTTTTTATTACTGAGGGCAGCTAACCCTCTGACCGAACACGCTGAGCTACCGTGCCGGCGACACCTGAATCATGACTTCGTAGTACTCAGGCTCGTCCTCCTTGTTTCCTTGCAGGAAAAAAGGATGTATATCTAAATAAATAGCACACTACGTGTAAACTTGTATTCGTGATAGTTGTAAATAACCGGAAAAACAGTAATGCTAGACAAAGCGGTAGACAGGTTTACTTCCATATCTCCTTAAGCTGGCTTCTCCGACCCCAAGTTCCCTACCTCAAATTGTTCAGTGAAGCATTCTATATGTCGTGTTGCATTTTCGCACGCTCTAATGGGAACACTCTGTAGAGCTGCAAGTTATTAAAGCATAATAAGAACAATAAGGGACCCAAGATTTAACCTTGTGGGACCCCATTCTCGATACCACCCCAGTTTGAGGAATCTGGTGATTTTTGCGCATTATGTGAATCATTTATTTCAACCTTCTGTATTCTTCCAAAGGTTTTTTTTTTTTTTTTTTTTTTTTTTTTTTTTAGTCATCGGTCCTCTGCCTGGTTTAACGCGCCCCCCCCACGAATGCCTCCCTCCCGCGTGGCAACCTCTTCATCTCAGAGTAGAACTTGCAATCTATGTTCTCTATTATTTGCTGAACATATTACACTCTCTATGTTCTTCTACAGTTTTTGACCTGTACATAGAAATCAGTCCCTGATGTCTTAACAGATGTCCTATCATCCTGTACCTTCTCCTCTTCAGTGTTTTCCACATATTCCTTTCCTATCCAATTCTACGCAGAACCTCCTCAGTCCTTACCTTATCAGTCCCCCTAAGTTTCAATAATCATCTGTAGCACCACATCTCAAATGCTTCAATTCTCTTCTGTTCTGGTTTTCCCACAGTCCATGTTTTACTACCATGTAATTCTGTGCTCCAAACGAACGGCTCAGAAATTTCTTCTTCAAATTAAGGCCTATGTTTGATACTAGTAGACTTGTCTTGGCCAGAAATGCCTTTTATGCCAGTGCTAGACAGCTTTTGATGTCCCCCTTGCTCTGTCCATCATTGGTGATTTTACTGCCTAGGCAGCAGAATTCCTTAACATCTTCTACTTTGTGACCACCAGTCCTGATGTTAAGTTTCTCGCTGCTCTCATTTCTGCTACTTCTCATCACTTTCGTCTTTCTTCCATTTACTCTTAATCCATATTCTGTACTTGTTAGACTGTTCATTCTATTCAGCACATCATGTATTTCTTCTTAACTTTCACTGAGGACAGCAATGTCATCAGCGAATCGTATAATTGATATCCTTTCACCTTCAATTTTTATTCCACCCCTACTGTTCAATCTGTACATCGAAGAAGCAATGATGGAAATAAAGGGAAGGTTCAGACCTTTCCTTTATTTCTATCATTGCTTCCTCGATGTACAGATTGAACAGTAGGGGCGAATGAATACATCCCTGTCTTACATCCTTTTTAATCGGAGCGCTTAGTTCTTGCTCGTCCACTCTTATTATTCCCTCTTGGCTCTTGTACATATCGTACAATACCCATCTCTCCCTATAGCTTACCCCTGCTTTTTTTAAAATTTGAAACATCTTGTACCACTTTACATTGTCGAACGCTCTTGCTAGGTCGACAGATCCTATGAACGTGTCTTGGTTTTTCTTTAGTCTTGCTTCCATTATCGACCGCAATGTCAGAATTGCCTTTCTCGTGCCTTTACCTTTCCTAGAGCAAAGCTGAACGTCATCTGACACATATTCAGTTTTCTTTTCCATTCTTCTGTATATTATTGTTGTCAGCAACTTGGATGCATGAGTTTTTAAGCTGATTGTGCGATAATTCTCGAACGTGTCAGCTCTTGCAGTCTTAGAAATTGTTTGGATGATATTTTTTCGAAAGTCAGATGAATGTCACCAGACTCATACCTTCTAAACACCAACTTGATTAGTCGTTTTGTGACCACTTTCCCCAATGATTTTAGAAATTCTAATGGAATGTTATCTATCCCTTCTGCCTTATTTGGTCTTACGTCTTCCAAAGCTCTTTTAAATTCTGATTCTAATAAAGGATGCCCTATCTCTTGTAAATCGACTGCTGTTTCTTCTTCTATCACGTCAGACAAATCTTCTCCTTCATAGAGGCCTTCAGTGTACTCTTTCCACTTATCCGGTGGATAAGTGCACTGTTAATGTTACCACTCCTGGTTTTAACTTCACCGAAGGTTGTTTTCACTTTATCCCCTGTAGGCTGAGTCAGTCCTTCCGACAATCATTTCTGTTTCGATTTCTTCACATTATTCAAGCAGCCTTTTCGTCTCAAGTTCCCTGCGCTTTCTAATTATTTCGTCCTTCAGCGACCTGTATTTCTGTATTCCTGAATTTCCCTGAACTTTTTTTTTCTTCCTTCTTTCATCAATCAACTGAATAGGACGAATTACACCTGTAGATGGACCCAAAGGGAAATGCATCGTGTACTGAATAAAACACGAAAAATTGTGGTTGAAGGCGTTTTTTAATTCATACCTCAAGTGTATAATCTCTTAAAATTCAGCCTCCTCTTCATCACCTCTAAATTGCGATCTGAGTCTATATCTGTTCCTGGGTACGCCTTATAAATCAGAATCTGATTCCGAAATCTCTGTCTGACCATGACATAATCTAACTGAAATCTTCCCGTATCACCGGGCGTGTTCCAAGTATACCACCTCCTCTTTTGATTCTTGAACAGAGTATTCCCAATTACGAACTGAAAATTGTTACAGAACTCAATTAATCTTTTTCCTCTTTCATTCCTTGTCCCAAGCCCAAATTCTCCTCTAACCTTTTCTTCTACTCCTTCCCCTACAACTGCATTCCAGTCCCCCATGACTATTAGATTTCCACCTCCCTTTACGTACTGTTTTAGCCTTTCAGTATCCTCATATACTTTCTCTAACTCTTCGTCTTCAGCTTGCGACATCGTCGTGTATATCTGAACTATTGTTGTCGGTGTTGGTTTGCTGTCGATTCTGAAATGGACAATCCTATCACTGATATGTTCACAGTAACACACTCCCTGCCATACCTTCCTATTCATAACGAATACTACTCCCGTTATACTATTTTTGCTGCTGTTGATATTACCCTATACTCACCTGACCAGAAATCCTCGTCTTTTTTACATTTCACTTCACTGACCCCTACTGTAACTAGATTGAGCCTTTGCATTTGCGTTTTCAGATTTTCTAACTTCCCTACCACGTTCAAGCTTCTGACATTCCACGCTGCCACTCGCAGAACGTTATTCTTTCTTTGGTTATTCATTCTTTTTCTCACGGTCACCACCCCCTTGGCATTCCCCTCCCGGAGATCCGAATGGTGGACTATTCCGAAATCTTTTGCCAATGGAGGGATCATCATGACACTTTTCCAATTATAGGCCACATGTCCTGTGGGTACACGCTATGCGTCTTTAATGCAGTGGTTTCCATTGCCTTCTGCATCCTCATGCCGTTGATCATTGCTGATTCTTTCGTCTTTAGAGGCAGGTTCCCACCCCAAGGACAAGAGAGTGCCCTCAACCTCTGTCCGCTCCTCCGCCCTCTTTGACAAAGCCATTTTTAGAATGAGGGCGACTTCTTATACTGATTATTCATCAAAATTTAAGCGCCGGAGGATTCGAACCTGTGACCGAAGACGTTTCGACTAGCAACCAGTGACGCTAATCCTAGACCGCTTCAGCTTACCAGGAAGAAGTGTGTGATTTACACAGTCAAAAGCCTTTGAGAGATCGCAGAAAATCCCAATTGGTGATATTCGGCTATTCAGAGAATTCAATATTTGATAATGGAAATATATGTTGAATTTTCTGTTGAATAGAATTTTGAAATCCAAATTGGCTTTTTGTTCGCACTTTATTTTTACAGATATGTGAAGCTACTCTTGAATACATTTCTTTTTCAAGAATTTCGGTCAAAGCTGTCGGAAGTGAGTTTGGACCGTAGTTGTTGGCATCAGACCTATCCCCCTTTTTATGTAATGGTTTAACAACAACATATTTCAACCCAACAGAAAATTGTCCTGTTTCAGTGAACTATTAGAAACGTGGCTGAGAATCCTACTTATCTGTTGGGAACAAATTTTATTACTTTGTTAGAGATGCCATTATTTCCATGCGAGCTTCTACTTTTGAATGAATTTATTATTTTCCTAACTTCAGAAGAAGACATGAGTAGAATTTCAGTTTTATCTAATTGCATATGTATTGCCTCTTCCATATATAGCTTTGCCATCTCTAATGAACATCTAGATCCTATTTTCTCCACATTTAAAAAATAATTATTAAAAATATTTTCAACTCCTTTTTGTTAATAAATTTTTTATTCAGTTTGGTGGTAATACAGTCTTCCTGTGCTCTTGGTTGCCCTGTTTCCCTTTCAACAATATTCCAAAGTGTTTTAATTTTATCATCAGAGTTGATAATTTCAAACATGATACACATACATTCATGGACCAAAACATTATACCACTGTCCACTGTGGTGTGGGATGCCGTCTGGAAGTGTTACGGGCATGTGACGCGGTAACAGAACTATGTAAGCGGAGTGACATGGACGGGGGATCGCTCTAGCGACGAAATGGGCTGCAAATGGGGAAATCCAGTGAGATAAGCGACTCTGACAGAGGGCAGATTATTACTACGCAAGTCCTGTGAACGAGTATCTCGAAAACGGTGAAGATGGTCGAATGTTCACATGCTACTGGCGTGAGCTCCGAAAATCTTGTGCGTGCATCAACATTGTGTTCTTTCCGCAGAGGTGCCACAGATCACCGTCTAGCCTACTTTACAGAGCAGACAAGCCCCAGAGCTCTAGATTCTGTGAAGAGTCGTGCATGTCCAACCATTTAGTGCTAGTTTCAATGTGCTTCTACCTCTAATGTTCTCAGTGCCTCCAGATGTAACTGAACGACATTCCATTACCTATTCGATCATCTGCTGCTTTCACTAATTCCTCTCTCAAAAGTGCCGGTTCGTCTTCTACTGTATTCCTTTCCTCTGTTTGAATCAATCGTTACCTAACGCTTCCTTTGGAACTCTGAAAATCTCTAGTTCCTTCAACGTATCCAAGACACATCTCCTTATTACTCTTCACTTTTTATCTACAGTTCAGCGCCAACAAATTATGGTCAGAGTCCACATCTGCCGCTGGAAATATCTCAGAATATAATACCTGATTCTGAAGCCGCTGTCTCACCGTTATTTACTCAGGTTGAAACTTTCCAGTCTCTCCAGGTCTCTTTCAAGCTTACTATACCAAGCGATCAGCGATTAATATATTATGCTCTGTGAAAAATTTTTCACAATGCCGCTTCGTTTTTCATTTCTTTCTCCCGGTCCTTATTCTCCGACCTTTGTTTCTTTTCTTCCTTTTCCTATCATCGAATTCCAGTCCTCCTCTACAATTGAATGTTCTTCTCGCTTAAGTATCTCAATAATTTTTTAAATATTATAATACGTTCTTCTTCTCTCCGTTACCTGAGGAGCTAGTTGGCATATAAACTTGTACTACCGTCGTGGGTGTAGTTTTCGCGTCTATCTTGGCTACGAAAATGCGCTCCATGTAATGTTCATAGCCTCTTACGCGTATTCCTATTTTTCTTATTCATTATTACACCTACTCCTACATCACCCATATTTGAGTTTGTCTTCATAACCCTGTTTGTCTTCATAACCCTGCGCTCGCCTGATCGGAAGTCTCTTTCCCCTGCTACCCCATTTCGCTAATTCCACTATACTTAACTTTAAACTATCCATTTCCATTTTATACACTTTCTAACGTACCTACTTGATTAAATGATCTAACATACCATACCCCAACCTGTGGAATTCCAGTTTTCTTTTTCCTGATGACGAAAACCTCGTGAGTATTCCCCTCTCCAAGATTCGAATGGGAGACTATTTTACCTCCGGAATATTATACCCAAGAAAATGCCATCATCATTTAACCACACAGTAGAGCTGCATATCCTAGGGAAAATCTTTCAGCTGTTGGCAGTAGTAGCACAGCAAGGTCGTCTTGGCTGATGTCACAAGACCACATCAGTCAATCATCCAGACTGTTGCGCCTGAAACTATTGAAAAGGCTGCTGCCCCTCTTCATAAAATCAATGTTTGTTATGAATCTTTTCTACGACGATGCTAGCAGAGTTCCATTATGGCTTTATGTTTAAGAAATTAGAGCCAAAAAATGTTAACATGCGTTACACAGACACGAATAGCGTAATATACGAGTATCATGTAACTACCTCAGCTACTTATGATATCATTCAAAGTTTTGTGCATAGATGATTTGACGGGCCGGCTTACGGTGATTATATTATTTGTAACATCCCATACGTCAATAAAACGAAAGCTCTCTCGAAACTGGGTGCAAGGCGTAATGCGTAGAGGGAAAGGTGTAAAATGCTCATTATTAATTGAGCTTAATATTTTTGTGATTTGTATCTAATATACATGTTCTAACCTCCCTACCAGACAGAATATTCCATCTCCTTCTTGCATTGTGTAAATTACATCACATGATATTACATTATTGCATTACTCAATTACTGTCACCACTAGAGGAGAACGATAATACACCTTGATGTAGAAAGCCCTCTGATTACCATATTTATAAGAAATAAGATAGAAAAGTTCGTAGTTGGTATGGCTTAAGTAGTAGCTGAAAATGTGTTCGGTCACTACAATATTGAGTTGTGACTCACTGCTTCGTTTCAATGGCTGGTAAAATACTGGACCCTGATTGGAGGAGACGGAAGGGAGAGAGGAGGGTAGCGTTGACGTCATAAAAACAAGTGTGACTTAGGAAGGGGGCGTGATCTCCGCCTACAGTCCAAGCTTTTACCTCCATAAGAGCAAGGAAGGGCCGATGCGTATATTTGGTCCAGAGTCGCCATAACCTCCCTGCTATTGTTATAGCTTCTAGCAGATCTCTTCCTACCTTCAGCATTTCACCGATTATTTTATCCCTCTCGTTTTTATTTGATACAACATATTCTCTACCCCTGTAATCATTACGTCTACATCCGCATCTATACTCTTCAAGCCACCTTGTAGTGAATGGCGACGGACATTTGTTCAGTATTGTGACTCACGGACGGTGCACGAGTAGTCGAGGTGTAGAGCGTGCTGTGGAAAGTACTTACACCCCAAACGATATCCTTTTTATCCTTGACAGCAAGTGCTTCCTTGTTGTTGATCTTGGTAACTTATCTCCTTCTTGCCATCCTTGGTTTCAACATTTCATTTAAAAAATGTACATGATAGTTTACGAGCATGAAATGGAATAGTTGCTCTTGTATTTCATCACTGTTCTGTACCTTGTCGCTTATAGACACATAGATTTCCTTTCCTAGAGTTACACAAGTTCTTTGTAAAATAAACTGTAATTCAGAATAGCTTTAATTGCTTGTGTGTTTTGCATTTGGTCTTTCTAAATTATCGTTCATAGTATCAAGAGCGAATTGGAGGCAGATGATGTGTATCGCGTGAAAAATGTGTCCTTAATCGTTAACTGCCGTTGGACTGTTCCTTCAGTTTGAACAATACCTCACCGCTTCTCGCTTTCTTCCTCATAAAACGAAAGCAAGATAATTGAAGGAATAAGCTTGCAATGTCTCCTTCGTAGGCCTAGATTGTTCGTCATTGGTTCAAATGGCTTTAGCTCTATGGGACTTAACATTAGAGGTCATCAGTCCCCTATAGTTAGAACTACTGAGACCTAGCTAATCTAAGGACATCTCACACATCCATGCCTGAAGCAGGATTCGAACCTGCGACTGTAGCAACAGCGCGGTTCCGGACTGAAGCACCTAGTACCATTCGGCCATCGCGGCCGCCTTGCTCGTCATTGCACGTCATTTTCTACTGAGAGACATAAATTTATTCACAGCCAGCGAAAGCGTTGATATTTTTGTCATTCCTTCTCTTTTAAAGGAACGAATCCAACAATTTCAAACTGTGCAGTGGACAGTTTTGTTGTCACAGCCTGTATACCAACCACTCTTTCGAACACGACGAAAGAGTGCAGGAAGATGGCGTCAGTGCTTTTTCCAGTGATTTTCTTCTGCATTGGTGTTCCAACAAAAGGTTGCTTTGCCGCATGATCCTATCGCCAAAATGAGAACTGAACTGTTCTGGGATTACGATGTGTTGTACAGTGAGCAGTTTTTTGCTGCTACTGACACAATGACCGCTTTAGTTAAACAGTCTTTTCGTTGAAACTCCAAAATTATCTCCCATTGCGACGCAAAAGTTTGAGATTTGGCTCAAATGTGACTGCAACCTTGTTCCGTAATACTGCAAAAGCGTGACACCCTGCGATGTCACCCTCGAGGTCGGTGTCGCTTCAGACAGCGAAGTCTCGATACAAGAGGGAAAGAAAGGCCAGACCCTCAGAAGTTCACGTGAGTTGTAAGATGGGTTAACGATGTCACAATGGAACCAAATTTCACCACAATACTGCCCAAAGTCACCGTGGACGTATCAAGTGATGGAAAGGTCTCCACACCCCCTCCTTTCCACATTTCACGCCTCCTTTTTATGCCTACTATGTGAGATTCTTTAAAGCTTTAGTGGAACAGGAATCGGTGGGTACGGAACAAAAACTGAGGTGACATTCTAAAGAAATATTTGAAACAATTTTTCTCGTATTAAATTGTCCTGTAGTAACGTTGGATGAATTTGCTGCTATCAGTGACAATGTGTACAACGCCGATTATGAGAGACGAAGATATTTTGGGAGATGGTTTAGATCTCAAACCATCATAAGTTCACATCGATGTAGACGACGACGTCGAGTTTAACAAAAAAGTTCATTTCCCTGCTGCAGCATAACTGCAGCATATCATGAAAAGGATGTGAAATTATTTAGATCCGCATTTGAGTGGAGAAATTAATGAAATGGTTGACGATGTCGAACAGTTCGTCGAAAATTTGATGCTGGGAAAGGTGATGCAGGAAATAATAACAGATTTTCCCCAAAAAATAATGTAATGTATGTAGACTTTCATTGTACATTATGTACCAATATGGGCAAATTTTAACAAAACCCAAATTAAAATTTTAATAGATCGAAAATACAGTACTTTTTCGCATAGATCGTTTAACACGGAATTCCTTTAAAACAAAAAAGACATTTAAAGACATCTCGGTTCCCTTAGCTCCACGTTAAACCTTTTCACTTTTTCAGTGTACACATATCACTGTATGAGACAGATGCAGGGCTCTAAAACAATCGTCGTTATTCGTATTGCAAAATCATATTAAATGTTCGCTACATGTGAATTACCTTGCAAGATAATAAAAATATTTCCTCAAGAGACGATTTGCCTTTATAAGCGGAAATATTTCAGTCTACATTCATACCTGCACTAACGTCAGCTTGATCTTATTTGCTCAAATGTAGCAGCGCAGAAGATAAGAACATCCAAAACTGATGTACACACTTCTAGGAGGAGAGAACATATCCCGCTGTAGTTTACTCAGCATTCACCAAAGCTAAAATTCCGTTTCCATGCTCCTTTTTAGTAAATTGTAAGTAAATTGGAAGTAATAGTTTGTTTACTGTAATGCTACAAAACCTAGGACCTAGTTTCTAAGTCTCAGATTCATTGTAAGACTTACGAAACCAATGGGAAATTTCCCATCATGACACTGAGAATTGAGTTAACATCAATGAAATATCTGCGCTATTTTAGAAAGTATGCAGGGAATTTACACGCCGATTTTTTTCCTGTACGTTTGACACAGTTTCACAACTGTACCCATGAAACAGCATGCCCATCAAAATAGTGGGAGTCCTTATCGATGCATCAAACAAAGTTAAGTCTATTTTATTTGCCGCAAATCTCTGGGATACGATACGAGAGGGGTGCTTCTCATTCATTAATTTGTCATGGCCACAGCTACAACTAGCGAATACATTGCATACCTTCTGGGAAAAACAGTGAGAAAAGGCGTGATAGGTCCTTATTACAAAACCAAAATGGAGAATAATTCTTAGCAAAACACTGTAACTGCCCACAAAGATACACTACCTGATCGGAAGTATCCGGACACGTGTTAGTAGGCATTAATACGGGTTTCGTCCACCCTTCACCTTTATGAGGGCTAGAAGCTTGCTGGAGATACTTTCGATGAGTTCCTTGAGTGTCTGTGGAGGAACAGCAGCCTATTCTTCCCCAAAAGCCGAAACCAGACAAGACAGTGATGTTGGACGCTGGCGTCTGGAGCGATTTCGACGTTCTAACTGTGAAAGGTATCTGTCCTATGTGCCATTACGATTTTCAAGAAGTTTTGACAACAAATGCAAAGGAAGTTGTGAATTTGATAAAGGTACTAAACCTTTATAATATCGATATAACAATATTCCTTGTAAGTCTGTTCTTGAGACCACAGATGTTGGTCAGCGAGGTTACTTCTTTTGAACAGACTAACAGTAGTGTGTGTTGGACAATCTGGCTATGTACTTGGTATGAAAAGGATGGAAGCACGCCTGGCGTGTAGTGGAGGCAGCATTATGTAAGAAGGATTTTGTACTAATATGTTTTGAGAAAGGAAAACGAGGTTATATCAACAGAAGAATGTCAAAAGAGCAATTTTTAAAGTAATTCAGTTTTTCTTATATCTTTGTAACTGAATGACTTCTATTCTGCAGTGAGACAGCTAGTTTTGTTTTACAGTTGAAACACGTGGCAATGAAAGTAATTGTGCACAGCAAAGTTATTAAGGAATATTTTGCTAACTTGTCTAGGTGTGCGAAATTTATGAAAATGTGTCTTGTTGTCATGGCTTAATGAAGCATAGTTATACAAGGAGTATTTGTTTTCATTTATCAGTCGTTAACTTTAGTTCTTCATTTTTTATTCTTTGTTTTCGTGACTGTATTTGTGAACTCGCATAGCACATCGCGAGTTGTGTACTGAGAAGCATTTTATGAAAATTGGTAACATACCGCTTTGTAATGCACATTGCAAGTACGGTTAATGAAATCTGATTTTTGACAGTTTACTCATTATGTTAATAGTAACAGGTTGCAGAGCAGACGAGCGTTCCGTGCGCACAAGTGTACCGATAAATTTAATTACCATCAAAGTTCATGTCCACTGTATGGTACGGTGATTGTTAGAGCGTCTTTGTGTAAATATTAGTATATGTTTATGAGACTTAATGCCAGTAGATTATTTCACTAAAGTGCCATCTTGTGAATTTACAGTCATTTTTATCAGAGAGTCAAATTCGTTAATTTTAATGTTCATTTTCTGTGTAATTACAATAATAGTCCTGGTAGAGTGATTCTATGTTTTTGTCCACAAACAATTGCCTCAGATATGCTACTTTATGAAAGAGTGCACTGTAATGGTTATGCAAACAATCATCGTCATCCAACTGTTCGTCTACTGTGCACAGTATGTAATGGTTTAAAATGTGTTCACATCCTTCCGCATTCAGAGTTATCTTAAGCACAATAAGAGAACCACGATTT
Organism: Schistocerca cancellata; assembly: GCF_023864275.1. NCBI lineage: Eukaryota > Metazoa > Arthropoda > Insecta > Orthoptera > Acrididae > Schistocerca > Schistocerca cancellata. The sequence goes on from NC_064628.1 coordinate 279,759,522, forward strand.
CACTACGATAACGATCCTCATACCGTAACACCAACTCTTTCGTTCTTCCCTGCTGGGATTACACATGGTAGCAAGTAACATTCTCCAAGCATTCTCCAATCCCAAACATTTCCATTGGATTGCTGCAGGAATTGCATGAGTCATCACTCCAAATCACTCGTTTCCAGTCATCCGTGTCAAGTGGCGTCACTCTTTAGTTTTGACTGTGCTTATGAGGAGATGACCAATGTACCCACTCTTTGTAGCTCCCTACGCACAGTCATTCTCTTATCTGATAGCACTTTGGTACTCACGAGTGTTTCCTTTTACTCATCTCATACGAATTTTTAAGACCACCCTTCACAATGCTCGACGGTACCTGTCTGCCAGTATAAGAAATCTTCTTGGTCCTGGTTTAGCTGTAGTTGTTTCTTGTTGCCTAGGTAGCAGAATTCCTAAACTTCATCTACCTCAAGATCACGAACACTGATGTTAAGTTTCTCGCTGTTCCCAATTCTCCTGCTTCTCATTACTTTTCGTCTTTCTTTAATTTACTTGCAGTCTATATTCTGTACTCATTATACTGTTCTTTCCATTCAGTGGGTCCTGTAATTATTCTTCACTTTCACTGAGGATAGCAATGCCATAAGCGATTCTTATCAGTGATATCCTTTCAGCTTGAATTGTATTTTTCTACTCTTGAACCTTTCTTTTATTTCCGTCATAGGTTCTTCGATTTATAAATTGATTGGTGGGGTGAAAGACTAGATCCTTATCTTATTATACTCTTGTTAATCCTAGCACTTCTTTCTTGGTCTTCCACTCTTATTACTCTCTTCTTAGCCTTCCACTCTTATTACTCTCTCTTTGTCCATATTGAATACTAGCTGGGGTACCCGGTTTCGCTCAAGGAGTTGGTATGAGATTATGGGGCAGTTGGAATAAAAGAATAAAGTTTAAAGTATAAGATGTAAAAAAATGTTATTGAAAACATATTGCAACTATTTACAATACTTGTTTACAATCAACATTTTTAATTTAGAGTATATGTACAGATTTTTTGAATCTCCTACTCGAGAGCAAGCTACGTGTAGTTGACCGTGAATGAATCAAGAGTCTTTAAGGTTCATGTCACAATATTTTAAAGTTTGCCCTTGCCCTTTGTTAATTGTTAAACTGCAGGCTAATTTGATTGGACATCGCGGTCTTTTAAATTGGAATGACAGTTCAATAGACATCAGTGGTATTCTGTCGATATGTAGTGTGTGCCCTTAGTACTTCCCAGTCATAAGTTGCGCTTCGATCATGTTGTTCGATAGCTGTTTGACGATCATCTTTGTTCCATTACATAGTTTTGGTGAGTTGAGATTTCTGAACAGTATGATCGGAGATCCAATTGTAAGTCGAAGGCAGTGTAGTGACATTTCTGGTACTTGCAAAAAGTTTAGAAATTCTGTAGGAAATTTCACACTTTCTTCAACGTGTCAGTCGACTTGTATATTCTCTTTTCTTCGGGAATTTTTTTTTTAATATTAAAGTTGATATCGTCGACAATATTATTTTTAGTTGCCAGTCGCTAGTCCGGATTGGTACAGTTGTGAATAATGCTTGAATAAATTTCGTCGACGAGTTCGTTCTCAGCAGTGGCTGTGTTGCAGTAATCACTGTTGGTTTTAATGAGGCAAGTCGTCTGTTCAGTTGGGTATGTGCCTTCACCTATTTAAAGATGTTGAGCAAAATTTGCTGTTTCGTCTTTCGATATTTCAGCTCTCATATTTTTGTTAGTCGCAGTATTTGTATGTGTAGCCAGAAGTGTGATTCTCCTAAGCACGCATTGATCTCATGTTCTGGTGTTGACTTGGGTATAATTAGAGCTGTTTGTCGAAAACTTCCTGAGAGTATGAGTACAGCTCCTCCTATCTCGTCAGAGATTCCTCGTAAGCCTTGTAATGTGCACGGTTTCGAATGATTTTTTTACGTACCATCGTGCGTTAATCCCACAAGATAATTTTAGCTCACCTTGGAAGTTCACCCTGTGCTGATGTTCTTGAGCCTGTACGTGCCTGGAATTGTTCTTCGGCTATAATCCAAGGTAGTTTTAGGGTGGAATGGGCAGTACGTCCTTTTCCCGTAAGGGCGGTTGAAACGCCAGATGATGCCAGCTCCAAGTGCGACATGTTGTTTAGCACGTATTTCCGCCAGGAATTGATTTATTAGAAACATTTTCCCGGGTGCCGCCTGGTGCGTCCAAGTAAACGATTGCACCAGTGTTGTTATCGATCCGGTCTATGACAACGTTGCAAATTTCCTTTTGACTGTAACTGAGGAGTGGTTTGTTGTGAGCAATGCACTTTGTACTGAAGTAATTCGTTGATGTAGCTTTTTATCCCTTGTAATTTTGAAGTTAGCACATTGATAGCATCTTATCGTGGTGCTTGCATCCCAGGTTGTATTAAGGTCTAGTTGATCATCGCTAAACATTTATCTCCTAGGCGAATGAGTGTTTCATTGAGGATGTCGTCGTTTAATTCGCTTGTCAGTTCAGAATGAGCTTGTCCGATTTGTTACAGTATGTCATCACTCATACTCTCTTTAAAGGAGTCCCATAGCAGTTTTGGATTCGGTGGGTTACATGTTGTTAGAATTATGGCGAATAAGTCTGACATTTGTTCAGCTGAGACTGTGAGTGTTAAATCCCAGTGGTACAAGTAACCGTCAGCAGTCTTGAGATGTGTTAAACTTTGTGGTCCCTGTATTTCGTGTAACAACAACCAGAGAGAGAAACATTCGGCGTTGTTCGGATGTACTGTGTATACTCGGCCTCGTGTACCAGGTTTCGTGATTCCTGGATAATATTCTACTGTAATTCCTTGTCTCCATCGTTGAAAGATTTTTCTTGTATGTTCTGCGTACAATAGGTAGGGACGTCGACATATAGTAAAGTTTTCGCGAATGGATCCATTTGGCACAGCTGGTAAAAAGCTATTGCTGTGTGGTTCGCTTGCAGTTTTCTGGCTGTGTCTTCTGTGAAGTAAACTCTCTGTCCATTCTCCAATTGTACTGCTACATGTTGCACAGTTGGTTCGCGCTCGTGTATGTGAAAACCGAAAATCCGGCAGGCTGCTTCGTTACTGCTGATGTATCTTCCCATTATATTTACAGACATATTTGATGGATTTCATTGAATTGCTGCATTCTACGTTTATGTAGGCTTGGAACATTTTGGAAAGTAATGTGATTATCTATTTCCAGTTCTTTACTGCCTCGCATTCGCATTTTTGTTGTGAAGCCATCTTTTTGCTTGATCGCCTTCTGTATTTGGGACAGCCATCAACACCGGTTTGTGTGTCGCCCAAGATTGGTTTTGGGTATTTTTTGTACAGTTTCCATAACTCGCACGTGGCGAATTGGGGTTTAACGGCCCGCATGATCCGTGAATCATGTTTTTCACTACCATGTCGTACAGTTCCAGATCTTCTTGTGGATTGGGAAATGATGATGGAATGATTTTGTCGATATCAGTCGGATGAATTCTGTCGTTTAGCCATATGAGATTGTGTGAATGAGGCAGTCCTCGTTTTTGCCATTCGATTGTGTACATCCAGCATCTAACGGTTCCAAAGATGTGGTAGTTCGTGAGGACTTTAATAAATCTCATTTGTTTTTGTCGGAAAACTCGGGCTATTGTGTCGTGTCCTTGCTTGGAGGCCTGCCTATATCTTATTCGTTCTTTGATTTCTGGCCACGACGAGTTGCATATGACTATTATGAAGAGGTCAGGTTATCCATATTTTCTTATGTAGGTCACGGCATCTTGAGTGTATTCGTGCATGTGTCTCGGACTTACTATGTATGATGAAGATAAGATTACCATTGTTGCAATGTCGTCAATGTTTCAATCATTTATGATTACGCCTCGAAGGTGGATGTATTCTTCCGTGTGTAGTTTCTTCTAATTCAGTCTCATGTAAAGCATCCGTTCCGCTTCTATTTTTGCATACACATCTATCAAGAATTGTTGGAATAAACGGCGAGAGTGGGAATTTGATTGTATGTTTCATTGTCTTTTATCATTAAGCGGTAAGCATAGAATTCCTTGGAGGTGACTTTTTGTTTGTTTCTATTCCTGTTTCGGTTTGGATTTGTTTCACATCAAAATGATATCCGTCCTCTCGGTGCAGAAATATTAATGGATACTGGAGGATATCATATGAACGATGTGTCTCTGCAATGTGTTGTTGTCCTTCCGTTCTTTGTTGAACAGTTATGTCACGGCTTTTGTTTTCATTTCCCACAATTACGATGGCGACTTCGCCAATCTGATGTGCATTAAATCGACGTTCGTGTTCTCCAAGTGGTCTTTTGCCGACTCGATATATAACTTTATAGCCATCCGAAACTATCGGTATAGTGCTGTTTTGAATATGTGAGTCAGTTGACTGTGCTTGTGTAAGATCCTCACCAGCCGGGTTGGCCGAGCGGTTCTAGGCGCTAAAGTCTGGAACCGCGCGACCGCTACGGTCGCAGGTTCGAATCCTGCCTCGGGCATGGATGTGTGTGCTGTCATTAGGTTAGTTAGGTTTAAGTAGTTCTAAGTTCTAGGGGACTGTTGACCTTAGAAGTTAAGTCCCATAATGCTCAGAGCCATTTGAACCATTTTTTTGTAAGATCCTCTGTATACCTTCTCGTCCCAACCCAATGACATTTTTGCATCGTTGATCAATTTCTGCTTCTTCATTTCCGATTAAACATACTTGCAGAAATTTATGGTCTTCGTTGGGTAGTGGTAGTAATGATCCCATGTTGTGATATATTTGTTCTTGGATGGTAAAAACATAGTCGATTTCACCTCTGTTAGTGTTGTTCGAAGTGACACCGAAAGAAGTCATTTGGAAGTAGACGTTGTACGCTTTTACATTCTGAAGAACGTGTTTTGATTCTGGAGTTTCCTCGGCCATGTACTGTAAAAATTCCTGCGGAGATGCTTCCAGTGTTGGTAATCGAATGTTTGCCATTCGTGCAACAGAACCCTATTGTCTCTCTACTGAATTTTTTCGCGTTGCAAACTTCGCAGATGTTATCCATTTTTCCGATTACGTTGTGTTTGTGTTTGTTGTTCTCTTTCGTCGGATCGTAGTGGAATTCTCCATTTGTTAGGTTGTACTGTTTGCTTGTCCTCGTCCGCGCTCCACGTAGGGTGATATTTTCATGACTGGCTTGAGTTCGCAGTCTTTTATTATAAGATTGTATCGCAATTATTGATTCTTCAATCCGTTCATTTCGTTGTTCTTCGCATTCCCTGCTTCTCATGGTGCTCATCTCGTTAGTGGGGAACTTAAAAGTTCTTCGTCTGTTTAGTTTTTTCGCTGTTCTTTTCTGTTTTCGCTGCTTTAGTTCAGAATTGCCAAGATCTCCTCCTCTATCTCGTTTGGGCATTGTATAATTGTAAATCAAATCAGATTTTTATTAACAAATACACTAAGTACATGTTACACACTTTCCACACTTTATTTTCGACTTATATTCAGTCACTGTTCCATTTTAACTACTTCACTGTTTGCTTTTATTCACTCACTGCACTACTTTTTCGGTTCTTCCCTTGGTCAATGATAAGAAACTAATGTTCGAACCAACGACGGCTCTTACTTTGTATACCCCAATTCCCCCACCAATGGCGAATTCCAGAACATGCCAAAACGGCTTTGAACTGTCCATGATGTTCCAGAACATTCCACAACATAAAAGGGTGTTCGGAATGTCCCACAATGATCTGGGATGTTCCCGCATATTCTGGAATCTTCCTGAAGGTTCCAGACTATTCCCGAAGATTCCAGAACGTCCCTGATTATTGCGGAACATTCTGGAACGTTCTGGAATGTTGTGGAATGCTCTGGAATACTCTCGCATGTTCTGGAATGTCCTACACATTTCTAGAGGGCGAAACTTCTCAGCCCCTATATCTGCAAATGCACGCCCTTCAGGTAAGAATGGGGAACCTACTTCACGGATGAGGGATAGAGGGCTACCACACCATATAACTCCCTTTATCTTACCGGACTCGTTTCTGAGTTTTAGCGCACGCACATTGCACCCTTACTTTTATGATACATATATATACTGATTACGCGTCTATCCCGATAGTTTACATCTATTTTTCTCACAATTTCGAACATCATGCGCCATTTTGACACTGTTGAACGCTTTTTCCAGGGCGACAAATCCTTTGAACGGGTCTTGATATTTCTTTAATCTTTCTTCCATTATCAACTTCAACGTCGGAATTGCCTCTCTGATGCCTTTAACTTTCTTAGAGCCAAACTGATTATCATTTAAAACATCCTTAATTTTCTTTTCCATTCTTCTGTATGTTGTTCTTATCATCAGCTTGGATGCATGAGCTGTTAAGCTGATTGTGCAACAATTGTAGCACTTGTCGGCTCTTGCAATCTTGAGAATTGTGTGGATGATGTTTTTCCGAAAGTCAGACTGTATATCACCAGTTTCACGTATTCTGCATACCAACGTGAATAGTCGTTTCGTTGAAACTTCCCCCAATGATTTTAGAAATTCTGATGGAATGTTATCTATCCTTACTACCTTATTCGATTTTAAGTCCCCGAAATCTCCCTTAAATTCTAATTTTAATGGTGGATCCCCTATCTCTGCTACATCGATGCCTTTTTCCTCTTCTGTGACGTCACCAGACAAGTTTCCCACCAGTAGAGGCCTTCAATGTACTCTTATCCCCTATCCGCTCTCTCCTCGCATTTAAAGTGAAAATCCCATTGCACTCTTAATGTTACCACTCTTGCTTTTAGTTTACCCTTTACTCACCTGACCTGCAATCCTTGTCTTCTTTCCATTTCATTTCACTGACCCTCTATATCTAAGTTCAGCCTCTGCATTTCCCTTTCCAGATTTTCTAGCTTCCCTACCACATTCAAACTTCTGAAATTCACGCCACGACCCGTAGAACGTTATCCTTTCGTTGCTTATTGAATATTTTTCTTATGGTAACCTCTCCCTTGGCAGTCGCATCCCAGAGATCTGAATGGGGGACTGGTCTGCAATCTTTTGCCAATGAAAAGCTCATTCTGCGGATAAACCTCATGTGTCTTTAATTTCGTGGTTGGCATTGCCTTCTCAGTTCCCATGGCGTTGACCATTGTTGGTTCGTCCGCCATTAGGGGCAGTTTAAGTGCAAGAGAGTGCCCTGAACATCTGTCCGCTCCTCCGTTCTTTGATAATGCTGTTGGCTGAGTGCGGGTAACTTCTTATGCCAGCCGCCATTGCTGATGATTTTTCTTCAAAATCTAGGCGGTGACGGCTTCGAACCCGTGACCGAAGACGTTTTGATTACTAATCAAAGACACTACACCCTAGAGCACGAATACCAGCCAGCTTTAGGAGGGTCGAAATGTTGTTGATGGATTTGTTACTCAGGTGACACACAATGATTAATCCACATTCGAGATCTCCTGGGCGACCCATTCTTTCTCTTATTGCTTCTCTATTGACAACGCGATACTCTCCACCTCCTTTCATACTGGCGGGTCCGCCTCTCGTGACATATAGAGCTCAGTTCCAAATTACTTACTGGAGTCCGGATACCTTTGAACAGATACTGTACTTTGAAAGGGGGGCTGAAGAATTTCTCGTAGCATTTGCTGGAATAACTGCCCTGTTCATCAGGGTCAGTGTCCTCAGAATCCGAACTACTCCCGCATGCAATGAAACTTGTAGTTGGAAGACGTTTTGAGTCCAATGAAGTACTTATGGCAGTCGTAGAAGAGCATTTTGCAGATGTTCGAGAACAGCGCGTAGGAGACAGTATCTATTCAGTGGAAATTCATAGAACGAAAGTACATTGACCTGAAAAGAAAAAATGTCAGAAATAAGTGCATTTCTCATCTGAGAGAGTCTTTCTTTGCCAGGACGAAATGTTTTGTCCTTGCCATCTTACCTCATAACTTCTGTGTCTGGCACAATATTTTATAAACATTAAGGATACCAAAAATTAGTTCCGTACTTCCAAGTTTTGAGTTTATCGAAATACTTCAACCTTTCGCACAGCTACATATTTCTGGAAAATGCTTAGCTGCGTCAAAGATGGGACTCTACGTTGGGCTTTAGTTGGCTCATCAGTTGTCTGAGTAGTTCGTTTCATACATCAGTAAAAGACAAGAGCAAACACTCTCCGATTTTATCGTTGACGAGTACTTCAATTTTCTATTTACCTTATTGAGAGTCATACCTTCTGTACCTAGATAACTTTCTTGATTTTTAATAAGCGACGTAAGGCCGCATATCTTCTGTACCTACCAGTGCAATTATTCATTCAAAAGAAACCTCTCCCTCCGTTCTAACTTTGTCAAAGGGTATACACAGTAACTACACAGTAACCAGAACCACAAAACTTATAAACTTAGTATATATGTCACATACACACTCATACTGATTCTTTTATTTCAACTGATGAACTGTAATTGCAGATTGTCAAACCTCAAAGGACGAAATGGCGAAGTATCTGAAACAACAACGTGCAGAGCGAGTACGAATTATACATGCAGAACTGAAGCGTCTGCAGGAGTTAGACAAGTAAGTATGTTTGTAAATTTAGCTGCTTTTATTTGAGTATTTAAAAATATCTCTTATTGTGAGTTGGCGCACAACGTTTTTGTTTGGCGAATGTAATCAAAATTGGTTTCTATAAAAGTGATCGAATGTATTCACGTGAATATCTGTCATCATCTCTTCCAGATTTAACAGCGTTGACAGTGTCAAATTTCCCCATCCTGTCATAGAATTCCCATGTTCAAATCTAACGATCAGAGGTCAAGCGTAAAACGAAGAAGATAAGGATCTCATAGGAAGAATGGGACACATCCGTCATTAAATACCTCGCTTATGGCATGGTGTGCTGTATAACTCTTATGGAAAACTTTATTCTTGAGAAATGTCAAGTTGAACCGAAAAAGGTCCTAATGTGAATGCGTAGGTATAGAGTGGAAATTCCCGAAAGGATCCGTACAAGAACGACGAAGTGGCGTATTCCTAGGACAATATAGCGAGCGTCGTACAGATGTCTCATCAGAAAGGACGTTAAGGAATGTGAAGTTCCTGTACTTTGTATCTATGATGATTAAGAAATGCACGGAATTTTCTAAAGAGTTATTAATTTTATTTTTTATTCATTTTAAGGTTGTATTTCGTTCTGTCACAAAGAACCATTCTTATTGTCTAAAATTCTGACTATGGACAACCATATAATAAAACTCATCTGGCCTGAAGCTACCCCAAATGCTGGGCATAAGCGTCATAGTTAAAACTGAAATTTCCACACCTGGTGCTGGTTTCATCAAAATAATTTTGTTCTAGAAGTAATGAAAAGTATTGTTGTGGTTTTCAGTCTGAAGATTCATTTGATTGAGTGCTTCGTGAGTCTATCCTCTGTAAACTTCTTTATCTCCGAATAACTACTGCGACCCATATAGATTTGAAACTACTTATTGTAATCGTTTCTTGGTTTCCGTTTACAATATTTACTCCCCCCCCCCCCCCCAATATTTCCCTCCAATACTTTACTGGTAATGCCTAAGAATGTGAGCCCCTCAACCGACCTCTTCTTTTAGTCAATTGTACTCTAAATTTCTTTTCTCCTCAGTTCGATTCAGTATGTCCTCATTAATTACGCAATCTGCCCATTTAACCTTCAGCATTCTTCTGTAGCAAATGTCGAAAGCGTTCAGTTCCTTCTTGTCTGAACTGTTATCACCCTCGTTTCATTTCCGTACAAGGCTATACTCCACACAAATACGTTTAGAAAGACGTTCTAACACTTATATTTATATTCAATGTTAGCAAATTCCTCTTTTTCAGAAAGTCCTTTCATGCTACACCCAGTCTGCTTTTTATATTCTCTCTACTCTACTTCGGCAGTCATCACTTCTTTCGCTGCACAAATAGAAAAGTTCGTCTACTGCTACTCGTGTCTCATTTCGGAATCTAATCTGCACAGCTTCCCTTGATTTAATTCGACTACATTGCATTACCCTTGTTTTGCTTTCGATGATGTTCATCTTGTAAATTCTATTCTAGACATTCCCCTTTCCGTTCAATTGATCTTCCAAGTCTGTTCTTGTCTGTGACAGAATAATGTTGTCACCACCAAACCTAAAAGTGTTTATTTCTTCTTCCTGAGCATTAATTATTTTTCCATATTTTTCTTTCATTTTCTTACCTCTTGCTCAGTGAGTAGATTCAGTGTCACTCCCTTCTTAGCTACTCCTTCCTTTCATGTCTTTCAACTCATGACCGCAGTCGCTTTCCGTATGAGTATTGGGTGTCTCAGAAATGTTGTGACAAATTTCGATGGATTGTGGAAGATGTCTTGACGAAGAAATCGAGATCTAGAACCCGTGTCCGGAAATGTCTTCCAACGACGCTACAGAGCGTCGTAGTTATAGGCGCTGGCGCCTTCCGCTATGGCCCCTTTCTTTTCTTTCTTTCTTTCACTTACGCCGTAGTCCCGCAGCGATCGCAGGGTCAGCGTGGTTACAACGCATTTGGCAAGGTTAGTTTTAGGGATGGCCGGATGCCCTTCTGCCATCACCCCGTACCCCCCAGGATTGAATCAGTGTACCCCAACTGTCTGCATCTAGTGGAAATCGTGAAATAGTGCGGACGTGTTGCAAATGTCTGCGACGCGTGTAACTGAGGCGGAACGTGAGGACCATCTACATCTACATCTACATCCATACTCCGCAAGCCACCTGACGGTGTGTGGCGGAGGGTACCTTCAGTACCTCTATCGGTTCTCCCTTCTATTCCAGTCTCGTATTGTTCGTGGAAAGAAGGATTGTCGCTATGCCTCTGTGTGGGCTCTAATCTCTCTGATTTTATCCTCATGGTCTCTTCGCGAGATATACGTAGGAGGGAGCAATATACTGTTTGACTCTTCGGTGAAGGTATGTTCTCGAAACTTTGACAAAAGACCGTACCGAGCTACTGAGCGTCTCTCCTGCAGACTCTTCCACTGGAGTTTATCTATCATCTCCGTAACGCTTTCGCGATTACTAAATGATCCTGTAACGAAGCGCGCTGCTCTCCTTTGGATCTTCTCTATGTCTTGTATCAACCCTATCTGGTACGGATCCCACACTGCTGAGCATTATTCAAGCAGTGGGCGAACAAGCGTACTGTACCCTACTTCCTTTGTTTTCGGATTGCATTTCCTTAGGATTCTTCCAATGAATCTCAGTCTGGCATCTGCTTTACCGACGATCAACATTATATGATCATTCCATTTTAAATCACTCCTAATGCATACTTCCAGATAATTTATGGTATTAACTGCTTCCAGTTGCTGACCTGCTATTTTGTAGCTAAATGATAAAGGATCTACACTCCTGGAAATGGAAAAAAGAACACATTGACACCGGTGTGTCAGACCCACCATACTTGCTCCGGACACTGCGAGAGGGCTGTACAAGCAATGATCACACGCACGGCACAGCGGACACACCAGGAACCGCGGTGTTGGCCGTCGAATGGCGCTGGCTGCGCAGCATTTGTGCACCGCCGCCGTCAGTGTCAGCCAGTTTGCCGTGGCATACGGAGCTCCATCGCAGTCTTTAACACTGGTAGCATGCCGCGACAGCGTGGACGTGAACCGTATGTGCAGTTGACGGACTTTGAGCGAGGGCGTATAGTGGGCATGCGGGAGGCCGGGTGGACGTACCGCCGAATTGCTCAACACGTGGGGCGTGAGGTCTCCACAGTACATCGATGTTGTCGCCAGTGGTTGGCGGAAGGTGCACGTGCCCGTCGACCTGGGACCGGACCGCAGCGACGCACGGATGCACGCCAAGACCGGAGGATCCTACGCAGTGCCGTAGGGGACCGCACCGCCACTTCCCAGCAAATTAGGGACACTGTTGCTCCTGGGGTATCGGCGAGGACCATTCGCAACCGTCTCCATGAAGCTGGGCTACGGTCCCGCACACCGTTAGGCCGTCTTCCGCTCACGCCCCAACATCGTGCAGCCCGCCTCCAGTGGTGTCGCGACAGGCGTGAATGGAGGGACGAATGGAGACGTGCCGTCTTCAGCGATGAGAGTCGCTTCTGCCTTGGTGCCAATGATGGTCGTATGCGTGTTTGGCGCCGTGCAGGTGAGCGCCACAATCAGGACTGCATACGACCGAGGCACACAGGGCCAACACCCGGCATCATGGTGTGGGGAGCGATCTCCTACACTGGCCGTACACCACTGGTGATCGTCGAGGGGACACTGAATAGTGCACGGTACATCCAAACCGTCATCGAACCCATCGTTCTACCATTCCTAGACCGGCAAGGGAACTTGCTGTTCCAACAGGACAATGCACGTCCGCATGTATCCCGTGCCACCCAACGTGCTCTAGAAGGTGTAAGTCAACTACCCTGGCCAGCAAGATCTCCGGATCTGTCCCCCGTTGAGCATGTTTGGGACTGGATGAAGCGTCGTCTCACGCGGTCTGCACGTCCAGCACGAACGCTGGTCCAACTGAGGCGCCAGGTGGAAATGGCATGGCAAGCCGTTCCACAGGACTACATCCAGCATCTCTACGATCGTCTCCATGGGAGAATAGCAGCCTGCATTGCTGCGAAAGGTGGATATACACTGTACTAGTGCCGACATTGTGCATGCTCTGTTGCCTGTGTCTATGTGCCTGTGGTTCTGTCAGTGTGATCATGTGATGTATCTGACCCCAGGAATGTGTCAATAAAGTTTCCCCTTCCTGGGACAATGAATTCACGGTGTTCTTATTTCAATTTCCAGGAGTGTATCTTTCTGTGTATTCGCAGCACATTACACTTGTCTACATTGAGATTCAATTGCCATTCCCTGCACCATGCGTCAATTCGCTGCCGATCCTCCTGCTTTTCAGTACAATTTTCCATTGTTACAACCTCTCGATACACCACAGCATCATCTGCAAAAAGCCTCAGTGAACTTCCGATGTCATCCACCAGGTCATTTATGTATATTGTGAATAGCAACGGTCCTATGACACTCCCCTGCGGCACACCTGAAATCACTCTTACTTCGGAAGATTTCTCTCCATTGATAATAACATGCTGCGTCCTGTTATATAGGAACTCCTCAATCCAATCACACAATTGGTCTGATAGTCCATATGCTCTTACTTTGTTCTTTAAACGACTGTGGGGAACTGTATCGAACGCCTTGCGGAAGTCAAGAAACACGGCATCTACCTGTGAACCTGTGTCTATGGCCCTCTGAGTCTCGTGGACGAATAGCGCGAGCTGGGTTTCACATGACCGTCTTTTTCGAAACCCATCCCGGTATTCACCTAGCGGGATGTTGAAAACCGCCTAAAAACCACATCCAGGCTGGCCGCACACTGGCCCTCGTCGTTAATCCGCCGGGCGGATTCGAACCGGGACCGGCGCGCCAACCCGAGTCCAGGAAGCAGCGCGTTAGCGCTCTCGGCTACCCTGAAGGGTTCCTTCCGCTAGGGCACCTCTTCGGCAGCAAATCTGACTTTTTACACAGACGGCCTTTAGGGGAACATCTCGCAGTATCGTTTGTTATTTGGAGATAGTGACTGACTGCCACGATCCCCAGTGGAGAAGATGGAGCTAACTGCTGCATAGACAGCCCTTTTATCCTATGAATGCGACGCTCTGTTGCCTTGGTAGGTGACGGGTTTCTGTCTGCAATTTGTTTCCCTCCTATATCCCGGCAAACACTAAAGATTTTGAAGGGTGCCAGAAGATAATAAACTGCAGATGGAAACCCGTGTCCGAAACCGTCATCCACTAAGGCAACAGTGCATCGCATTAATAGAAGACAAGACCTTTCTCTGCAGCAGCTAGCTCCATCTTCTCCACTGGCTGTCGGACAATCAGTCACGATCACTGATTAACAAACAACAATGCGAGACGTTCCCCTAAATGCCGTCGGTGTACAAAGTCAAATTTGCTGCCGAAGAGGTGCCCTAGCGGCAGGTACTGATGCTTATAGCTTCGACACTCTGTAGTGTCGGATGCCGTTTCCGAAAACTGGTTCCCATCCTCTAACTGTTCCTCAAGGCACCCTCTACAATCCTTCGAAGTTTGTCGCAACATTTCTGGGAGACACTGCATAACCTTTTGTTCCGTGGATTTTATTCCTGCTGCCTTCAAAATTTCAAAGTGCGTATTCCAGTCAACATTGTCAAATTATTTTTAAATTTACAAACGCGTTGAACGTAGGTTTCCCTTTCTTTAACAGATCTTCTAAGATAAGTTATAGGTTCAGTATAGCCTTGTGTGTTCCTACACTTCTCCGGAACCTAAAACTATATTCCCCAAGGTCATCTTTCCCAAAGTCAGCTTCTACCAGTTTTTCCATTATTCTGAAATTAATTCATGTCAGTATTTCGCAGTCATGATTTGTTAAACTGATGATTCAGTGATGTCCCTACCTATCAGCAACATTGTCCTTTGGAATTGAAATTATTACATTCTTCCTAAAGTCTGACGATATTTCACCTGTCTAATATATCTGTAGACATCAGGGTGGTTGGCCTCTACAGCAGCACGGATGAGTTGCAGTGGATTGACATCAGGATGTTGTCCGTTGTGGCTCAAGAAAACATCATTAACAGTCACACATATTATAAGAAAGAAAACTACAACATTTGTGGCATCATTCCGTTATGTTATGTTAACCAGGGACCTCGAAACGAAGGAGAGGCTCCGTCCCCACCGCAGCCGCAGTGGTCCGCAACCCCACGACGACTACCGCAGTCCACTCCACCCCTCCGCTGCCCCACACCGAACCCAGGGAACGTCTCACACCAGACGAGTGTAACCCCTATATTTGCGTGGTAGAGTAATGGTGGTGTACGCATACGTGGAGAACTTGTTTGCGCAGCAATCGCCGACATAGTGTAGCTGAGGCGGAATAAGGGGAACAAGCCCGCATTCGCCGAGGCAGATGGAAAACCGCCTAAAAACCATCCACAGACTGGCCGGCTCACCGGACCTCGACACCCGGCGGATTCGTGCCGGGGACCGGCGCTCCTTCCCGCCCAGAAAGCCGTGCGTTAGACCGGACGGCCAACCGGGCGGGCCGGCATCATTCCGTAGGAGTAACGCTCTCTCTGCGTGTATTGACAGCGCGATGCCAGTGGTGCTGATGCAACAGACAGTCAGCGGCTGGCTGGCGGCTGGACCAGAATGCTGACCAATATGCCCACAACAGCAAGTGCACCATTCTCTGTCATTTATTCGTTTGAGATGGAAGCAATATTGTTGGCTGTATCGTTTTACGAGTACTTAACTGTTCACGAATTCCTTCACCTCTAATGTGGTATCTTCATGTACATCATTTGACAGCACCCAGAAACCGCGTTTAGGCAGTATACACGTTTTTTTCTTTATCCCTAACCCATATTGTTGGTAACTAAACTTGGTAGCACCAAGTGTGTGGACTGGTGAGCTAAAACATGATAACCACCTGCTTAACAGCTTATTTGTGCATCTTTGGAACGAAATACGACACTGATTCTGCGTACCAGGAATCCGACAGTTTTTTGGTAGGTTTGTGGAGGTATATTGTATTATATGTCTACGCACAGCTCACGTAATTCGCGTAAATAGTGGGCCACTGATGGCGCCCGATAGTCACCCAGGTGCATTCTATAGGATTTACACCAGGCGAAGTCGGTCAGCGTGAGTACATTGCAATGCTCCTCAAACCACTATAGCACGGTTTTGGCTCCGAGACACGAACAATTATACTACTGAAAGATGACAGCGCGTCGGAGGACACATCAAGCATGAAGGGATGCAGGTGGTTCGCAGCTGTCAGCGTCTCTTCGATTACTACCAAAGGTCCCATGCAAACCAAGAGAATGTCTCCCATACTATAATACTACTCCCACCAGCCTGCGATGACGGCGCTTGGGGAGACGTCCAGGGACCTAGTGTTCAGCAAAAATGTGATTCACACGAAGAGCCTACACTTTTTCGTTGAACAACGGTCATATCCCAATGGTATGTGCCCACTGCAGTCGTAATTGACGATGTCGTTGGGTCAACATGTGAACACGTAGGGGTGGTCTGTCGAAGCTCCATGTTCAACTACGTACGATGAACGGTGCGCTTGTGTGTGCACCAGCGTTGTCCTCTTTCGGCAAAGATGCCACAGATGACCATCTCACCTACTTTACAGAGCAGACAGTCCTCCGAATACCACATTCTATGAAAAGTCGTGGACGTCCAATCATTTAGCGCCGAGTGGTAGTTTCACTGTCGTTCTACCTCTTTCCGCAGATGCTCACGACAGTAGTACTTGAACATTCGACCAGCTTCATCGTTTTTAAGATACTCGTTCACAGGCTATGCGTAACAGTAGTCTATTCTTTGTCAAAGTCGTTTATCTCAGTGGATTTCGCCATTTGTAGCCCATATCTTCGCGAAGATGATTCCCCGTCCGTGTCTGCTCCGCTTGTATACTTTTGTTACGCGCCCGCAACGCCACAAAGCGGCATCCAATGTCACGGTAGTCAGTGGTCATAACGGTTTGGCTAATCAGTATAGATATTCAATTATAAAGTTTTTGTTTCTGATTGATTGTTTATATTATGCATTTTATGTACATTTAACGATTTATGTGTGAAATCCTTAAACATGAACATAAACATCTACATCTACATCTACATCCATACTCCGCAAGCCACCTGACGGTGTGTGGCGGAGGGTACCTTCAGTACCTCTATCGGTTCTCCCTTCTATTCCAGTCTCGTATTGTTCGTGGAAAGAAGGATTGTCGGTATGCCTCTGTGTGGGCTCTAATCTCTCTGATTTTATCCTCATGGTCTCTTCGCGAGATATACGTAGGAGGGAGCAATATACTGCTTGACTCTTCGGTGAAGGTATGTTCTCGAAACTTTGACAAAAGCCCGTACCGAGCTACTGAGCGTCTCTCCTGCAGAGTCTTCCACTGGAGTTTATCTATCATCTCCGTAACGCTTTCGCGATTACTAAATGATCCTGTAACGAAGCGCGCTGCTCTCCGTTGGATCTTCTCTATGTCTTGTATCAACCCTATCTGGTACGGATCCCACACTGCTGAGCAGTATTCAAGCAGTGGGCGAACAAGCGTACTGTAACCTACTTCCTTTGTTTTCGGATTGCATTTCCTTAGGATTCTTCCAATGAATCTCAGTCTGGCATCTGCTTTACCGACAATCAACATTATATGATCATTCCATTTTAAATCACTCCTAATGCGTACTCCCAGATAATTTATGGTATTAACTGCTTCCAGTTGCTGACCTGCTATTTTGTAGCTAAATGATAAAGGATCTATCTTTCTGTGTATCCGCAGCACATTACACTTGTCTACATTGAGATTCAGTTGCCATTCCCTGCACCATGCGTCAATTCGCTGCAGATCCTCCTGCATTTCAGTACAATTTTCCATTGTTACAACCTCTCGATACACCACAGCATCATCTGCAAAAAGCCTCAGTGAACTTCCGATGTCATCCACCAGGTCATTTATGTATATTGTGAACAGCAACGGTCCTATGACACTCCCCTGCGGCACACCTGAAATTACTCTTACTTCGGAAGACTTCTCTCCATTGAGGATAACATGCTGCGTCCTGTTATCTAGGAACTCCTCAATCCAATCACACAATTGGTCTGATAGTCCATATGCTCTTACTTTGTTCAATAAACGACTGTGGGGAACTGTATCGAACGCCTTGCGGAAGTCAAGAAACACGGCATCTACCTGTGAACCCGTGTCTATGGCCCTCTGAGTCTCGTGGACGAATAGCGCGAGCTGGGTTTCACATGACCGTCTTTTTCGAAACCCATGCTGATTCCTACAGAGTAGATTTCTAGTCTCCAGAAAAGTCATTATACTCGAACACAATACGTGTTCCAAAATTCTACAACTGATCGACGTTAGAGATATAGGTCTATAGTTCTGCACATCTGTTCGACGTCCCTTCTTGAAAACGGGGATGACCTGTGCCCTTTTCCAATCCTTTGGAACGCTACGCTCTTCTAGAGACCTACGGTACACCGCTGCAAGAAGGGGGGCAAGTTCCTTCGCGTACTCTGTGTAAAATTGAACTGGTATCCCATCAGGTCCAGAGGCCTTTCCTCTTTTGAGCGATTTTAATTGCTTCTCTATCCCTCTGTCGTCTATTTCGATATCTACCATTTTGTCATCTGTGCGACACTCTAGAGAAGGAACTACAGTGCAATCTTCCTCTGTGAAACAACTTTGGAAAAAGACATTTAGTATTTCGGCCTTTAGTCTGTCATCCTCTGTTTCAGTACCATTTTGGTCACAGAGTGTCTGGACATTTTGTTTTGATCCACCTACCGCTTTGACATAAGACCAAAATTTCTTAGGATTTTCTGCCAAGTCAGTACATAGAACTTTACTTTCGAATTCATTGAACGCCTCTCGCATAGCTCTCTTCACACTACATTTCGCTTCGCGTAATTTTTGTTTGTCTGCAAGGCTTTGGCTATGTTTATGTTTGCTGTGGAGTTCCCTTTGCTTCCGCAGCAGTTTTCTAACTCGGTTGTTGAACCACGGTGGCTCTTTTCCATCTCTTACGATCTTGCTTGGCACATACTCATCTAACGCATATTGTACGATGGTTTTGAACTTTGTCCACTGATCCTCAACACTATCAGTACTTGAGACAAAACTTTTGTGTTGAGCCAACAGGTACTCTGAAATCTGCTTTTTGTCACTTTTTCTAAACAGAAAAATCTTCCTACCCTTTTTAATATTCCTATTTACGGCTGAAATCATCGATGCCGTAACCGCTTTATGATCACTGATTCCCTGTTCTGCGTTAACTTTTTCAAATAGTTCGGGTCTGTTTGTCACCAGAAGGTCTAATATGTTATCGCCACGAGTCGGTTCTCTGTTTAACTGCTCAAGGTAGTTTTCCGATAAAGCACTTAAAAAACTTTCACTGGATTCTTTGTCCCTGCCACCCGTTATGAACGTCTGAGTCTCCCAGTCTATATCCGGCAAATTAAAATCTCCACCCAGAACTATAACATGGTGGGGAAATCTACTCGAAATATTTTCCAAATTATCCTTCAGGTGCTCAGCCACAACAGCTGCTGAGCCAGGGGGCCTATAGAGACATCCAATTACCATGTCTGAGCCTGCTTTAACCGCGACCTTCACCCAAATCATTTCACATTTCGGATCTCCGTCAATTTCCTTCGATACTATTGCACTTCTTACCGCTATAAACACGCCTCCCCCTTCACTGTTCAGCCTGTCTCTGCGGTATACATTCCAATCTGAGTTTAGGATTTCGTTACTGTTTACATCTGGTTTCAGCCAACTTTCTGTCCCTAGTACTATATGGGCGTTGTGATCGTTTATTAATGAGAGCAGTTCTGGGACCTTTCTATAGACGCTCCTGCAGTTTACTATTAGCACATTAATATTGTTATTCCCTGTTGCATTTTGCCTACTCCTATCTTGCCGCGTCTCAGGAGGCGTCTTGTCGGGCCTAGGGAGGGGATTCTCTAACCTAAAAAACCCCCATGTGCACTCCACACGTACTCCGCTACCCTTGTAGCCGCTTCCGGCGTGTAGTGCATAAAAAGACAATGTAAGCCATATTAATAACAATAATAACCCATAGTTTACACCTGTTTATTGTAACCAGTGTTGTCATTTCAGAATTTTAATCTAGTTTCATGTAAGTTCCAATTTTCAAGGTTCTTGTACCATTTAACTAAATTTGGTTGTTTTATAACCCACATATTATCTTTATTATATGTCAAGTCACGTGCTAAAAAAGTAAAATTCTGTGCTTGTTTCAGCAGATGTTTTAAATCACTAATATAGTCGTTAACGGGTCGTTTCCTTCAAAATCCCGTCTTAATTCACTTAAACACTATCTCTAAATCATACTTAGGAGATTGCATATCTGACTAATGAAATCCTCTTTGAAGTTCTTAATCTGTTTCTTGCAGTATAATTTTGGTCATTAAGGAAAAAAAGAATTGCGAACATGTCTAAAGCATTTATATTGATATATTTACTGTTTTTTGTTATATTGTGATGCATAAGATCATCAACATATATGTTGAAAAGAGTAGGACACGAGATGCTTCAGTGTCATAAGCCTATATTAGCCATGATCTCCTCGGTTAATCTGTTCGTATCGTTTTGTAGCACTATAGCTGTTCCACTGTGCAGTGTTGTGTTAATATCAGAAGCTGTGGTAGCCCTCTTTTCTCTGCTCTTTTCACGGAGCGAAGTGGCGAGGTGAACTCGCACTGGGAGGATGACAGGTCAAATCCCCATTCGGTCATCCAGAGTTAGGTTTCATATTTCGCAAATGCCGGGATAGTTCCTTTGAAAGTACATGGCCGATTTGGTAGTCCGAGTTTTAATCCGAGCTGTACTCCGTCTCTAATGACCACGCTGTCGACGGGATGTTACACTCCAATCTTCCTTTCTTCCTTGCTTCTTCCACTCTTTCTCGCAGAAGTTTATTGCTTAACTTACCAAGGGCATTTTAATATCAAAGTATGACTAAATGCATTTATTCATTGATGTCGAGTTGTTTTTAAGCATCGGAGGATTAGTGAAACCATCTGTGCAAGAACGATATTTTCCAAAACCTGTTGGCTCCTCTGTGATTAATACTTCCATTAATGCCGTAATTTTGTTGCTGAGAATTGCAGCACACATTTTAAGTGACGACTTTCTTGAAATTATTCTTCTTTAGTTTCCACATACTGCTCTATTACCATTTCTAATTAGTGATGCTAGTTTCGCAGTTAACCTTTCTTCAGGGATAGTACCGTCCTGTTAGCACAAAGTAATAAATTAGCAAAGGCACAGTTTCAAGATACTGCAAGCATATTTAAGATTTTCTAACCTTTTATCACCCATGACCGTTGCTTTGAGTTTATATAATTTTTTTTTAATTTTAATGGAATTGTCTTTTATTAACACCTGCGTTTCATCGTTCCTAACTAGTTTCAGGCTTCCTTCTCGACATATTCGTTGTCTGCAGCTCATTTCTAATATTCTGCCATTTTAATGTCGGTTATTAAAAGCCATTGCCACTTCTGGTACCTTAATTATGTTTCTCTTTCTTCTTTTGCGTCTTTTAATATTGGTTTCAGGGTGAGTCACGTCTTTTGTTTTTGCGAGTATTCTGGAAGTAATTTTCTCCTGGAAATCGTTGAATTCCCTAAAATATCAAAATATGATGTTTGGTCCGTTTTTATCGTTGCTGTATCTAGCAACACTGTCAACAGTAACCGTTTCAGATGTTCTTACTTTGGGGGCTCGATTCAAATTTACACAGCATTAGGTTTCATGGAAGACTTACATGTTTTGAATTATAACTTTACAACTTTATTTCGTTACAGGCTCATGGGCAATGTTGGTGAAAGTGGCATAGACGGTGTTGATGTGAAAGCCTTAAAGCAAATTGAAAGTGGAAGGGCATCTACATCTAGCAAAGCAGATGAACCTAGTACTTCTAGCAAGCAAGTATGTGTAACACGTTAATGAAAGTCTTTCTAACAAATGTGATCTAGTGGTATCTGAGTTCTTAGTTTATGACCTTCGTGTTGTCTTTCCTCATATCACTTTATAATATAGCACCATAAGATATTTTAATAAATGTTAATTGAGTTACAATTGGCATTTAATCCACATAAACCATCAAAAAAGGCTTGGAGAAATCTTTATTTTTGCAAAAAGGTATTAAAGAATAACAAATGCATGTGGCATCAATAATATTATCTGTACCTCAGAACAGGAAGAGAATGGTATCACAACAGGCATACCTCAGAAAATCCTCTGCCAGTTCCTATGAAAACCAGAGGAAAACAAAGAAAAGTCAATAAAGAGACAGAACGCAAATTCTGAAATGTCGAGAGAGTGAAATAATTAATGTATAATTTCAAAATCTGCTTCGACTGCAAACAGACTAGCATTAAAGAGCAGTTCTGAAAACTTTCATAAGAATTAACAACTCTCCAGATAAATTCGAAGAAACTATCGTACTTGTACAGTAGCAGAAAAACAGAGCCCAAATCAATCAAAAGCTACTCAATACACAATAATATTTTAAATATAAGTTGTATGTGGGGAGTCAATAAGTAGGCCCCTGCAGTGGAACATGTCAGGTCAGGAAAAGTAAAGGAGAAAAAAGTTGGGTGTCACGTCTAGGAGCTGGTTTGTTGGTGAAATGATATTCCCCTGCCTATCTGAGTCTTTCTATTTATTATTTTTACTCACAATAATCTCTTTGTATTGTATCTAGTACCTCAAAAACCTCCAATACAAGTTCACACAGATACTCTCCCTAACACAAATGCACGAACACAAACACACACACACAATTTTAATTTTTTTTCTGGAACAACTGATAGCTTTGTCCCAGAAATAAATTACAAATAGTTCACATCCTGCAATACTGACCACAGTTTTTGGGAAGTTCCCTTGGTTGTAAGACAAATGTTGGAACTTGGAAACTGGTCCCAAATATTCGCAATTATGACTCCTTCTAACGCACCAGGTCCCCCCGAAATTTGGCTGAAAAGTCCGTGACTCTACATGGATCATTGCTCTACCTAGAGAGAGTTAAAAACACACCTCCTCTCTCGTATCTCTTTTACCCTCTCCAGTAAGTTAATTATACTCTCAACTCATTAAAAACAAATTATTTGTAACTACCAATGAACATTCTTATTTTCATCGATTGATTACAGTGACAGCCTTACACTTAGTGGAATCACCCTTCTAAAACAAAAACAGTTGTCCAAACAATATTTTAAAGTCGTGATGGAAGAGGGGAAATCTTGTCAGGGTACATTAATAACATGCTGGACGCTTTTAAAATGCACCTTCTTCGGTCCAACTCGTAATTTTCAAACGGAAGAGGAACATTTGACGTGTAAAACACATGGAGAAAAATAATCGTTCCTTTCGTTTGAGGGTAACTTCATTCACTCTCGAAACATGTCACATTTTATACAGAATAAAGCAAAAGCTGGTGATAACACACAGAGGCTACAGGATGTAATGATAACTAAATGGACAACCTAGCTGCAAAGAGACGTTAATGTACTTCATTGGGGATATGTTGAAAATGTGTACCCCGACCGAGACTCGAACCCAGGCTCTCCTGCTTACATGGCAGACGCTGTACCCATCTGAACCACCGAGGGCACAGAGGATAGTGCGCCTGCAGGGACTTATCCCTTGCACGCTCCCCGTGAGACCTACATTCCCAACATGTCCACACCACTACATTCGTAGTGCGCCTAATAGATGTTTGCCCATCATACTCATTACTCGTGGCAAATTAATCTACCAAGTCCCGTACGAGTTCGGGCATAGCGTGTGCCTTCGCACAAGGTCAATAGCCGGGAAGCCATATTTTAACTATATATGTCGGTAGTATCTGTTCCCGAAATAACAGTTACCGTAGATGACCATGCAGCTTTGCTAGAAATGAAATGATAACTAAATGGACACCCTAGCTGCAAACAGGCGTTGGTGTACTTCATTGGGGACATGTTGAAAATGTGTGCCCTGACCACGAGTAATGAGTATGATGGGCAAACATCTATTAGGCGCACTACGAAAGTAGTGGTGTGGACATGTTGGGAATGTAGGTCTCACGGGGGGCGTGTAAGGGATAAGTCCCTGCAGGCGCACTATCCTCTGTGCCCTCGGTGGCTCAGATGGATACAGCGTCAGCCATGTAAGCAGGAGATCACGGGTTCGAGTCTCGGTCGAGGCACACATTTTCAACATGTCCCCAACGAAGTATATCAACGTCTCTTTGCACCTAAGGTGTCCATTTAGTTATCATTTCATTTCTAGCAAAGCTGCATGGTCATCTACGGTAACTGTTCTTTCGGTAACAGATACTACCGTCATATATATAGCTACAGGATGTGCTCGACTTGTTGTCCAACGCTTTTTATGCTGGTTGTTATTGGCTTCACCCATTCCTCACACACTTTAATCAACATATATACCACAATGCAGTCTCAGGCATCAACAATCCTCTCCCTGAAATGTGCAAAATTTCTCGTCTTTATACCATATGAAATTGCCTTCATACGTTCTCGCAGATAGAAATTTTACGGACTTAAATCCTGGAATCTTCGTGCCACCCCACCGAGCTTCTACGACCTATTCCTCTTCAGCAAAACTGGATATTGAGGTATGTCTGGACAGCTAAAACCCATAATGAGATGGGGCATCTTCACGCAAAGAGGAAATGTCCGGTCTTCAGGCAATAGAGGAAAATCATATCTTCGTCTAATAACTGCAAATAATGAGCTGCTGTTAGAGTATCCCGAATGAAGAAAGGCCCAAAAACACGAGAACTCTATTTTCCACACGGAACCATCGCTTTCGACGCTCTGACTACCTTCGCCGAATCCTTCCCGAGAGGACTGACGTCTGATAAGTAACTGTGATTCTGTTTGTTTACCTCTCTCTTCACACAGAAATTAGATTCATCCATTAACGGTAAATCATAGACGAAAAGACTCTTTTCTTCCAGACTGCGTGTCACTCATTCAGCAAACTGAACCCGACGATGAATGTTTCTCCGTGAGATAAGGCATCATTTCCTTTGTTTACGGGTGCCTTTTACGCTATGGCCAAAATTCTCTATATTGTTGTCTGGTTGATTCCAGTTTCATAGGAGATAAGATACGTACTGCGCTCTGGACGCTTACTGAACCATGTCTGAACAGTGGTTGATGTTGCTTCATCCGTAGTCATTTTCGATCATCCAGTTTTTGTTTTGTTAGCGACAGAGGCGGTTGCAGCAAATTCCGTAAGAAGTTTCAGCACAAGACTGTAGACAGTGAGTGGACTTTCTGGATGATGATGGTTGAAATCATCTGCGATAGCATGGGTGCTCCTCTCTCCCGATATCAGCGCGATCTCGATGCTTTTTTTATGTGTTAACGCCTCCAGTTTTCAGGTCACTTTTAAGGAGGAAACACCAATCATAACTCAAGAGTGAATAAAGCTATGCTCTAACTAAAGTTGCCATAGTTTTTCTAGTGTAATTCGCTATCTGTTTGATATTCTACATTACGCTCTTTTCAGTTGAAAATGACTGTACATTCAAGATGGCAACTTCCAAATTGGTCGCCATGTGTTTCAGTTTCATTTCCATTGTCACTGTTGTCTCTCTTTTCGTCTTCAAATAACAGGCATAAATAAACAAAACGGCATATCAAGTACATTACATAACTAAAGATTGGAAAATCCAGGATGGAATAACAACAGTATTATGAAAAGGACAGATTGCCAGTCACCGCATAGAGAAGGCACTGGCCCGCAGACGGGCACATGAAAAGACTTGTGCCTGGCGGTCATACAAACGACTGGTACATACACAGCCTTCGCTGCCAGTACCTGCGCCAAAGATGGAGGTTCACATAAACGCCTGGTACTAATTCCACACCATTTGTAGTTCTCCAAACGGAGAAGTACGCAATGTTAAGAAGACGTGTAATATTTTGTCCGAAGTGCTTCAGTCCATTGCAGTGAGCGGGGCTGTAGTCAGCACCACTGGATCTATTCATATCACAGATACTGAATAAGGATGTGTTTATGAGCAACACAGCATCCAGTTGATCCTGTTATGAGCAAGCAGTATGACAGTACAGGTTGCGAAACAGAAAGTCGAGGTAAAGTTGTGAATAACAGCCCGACAGTAGGCAAATTAAGTTGTGATGTAATTAGAAGCCTATTATAGTTGAACTTCTGATGGTCGGTTATTAAAATCTTAATGCAAAGAAAAGAACTGACTGTGAATTGCTGTGCTTCTAACAAGGGTGTACCAGATCAGAGGCTCTACAAACCGAAGTCACACAGCGGCCCCTATCAGCAACAAGCGTAACAGTTGAGCACCTATTATCATCCAGAATCCTAAACGGTTTCACTTACCGGCGGGAGTTCAGACGCCGTCATTTCTAAATTGCTACGTGGCGCGGATATAAAATACATTCAAACGCCGTCATTTCTAAATTGCTACGTGGCGCGGATATAAAATACATGAATATAAGTTTACCAAGTTTTACAAAAATGTCCTTTCCGTGGTTGACAGGAAACTTACCCCATAATTTAGCTGATGACACTAATGTGAAATTACTCCTACAGTTATGGAGTAGTGGCCATCAAATATCCAACTAATAGAAAGATACATTTAGTATTGTTATCAAAGTGGTTGAAACAGCATCCATCACATTTGTCCAAATTCTGAATATTTCCATAACGTTTATTTGTTTTCATCATTGTCCTAATGACAGAAATTAATTAATTATAAAATTTGAAAAAGGTAGATTGCTACTCACCACGTAGAGGAGGGTTGAGTCACAAACAGGCGCAAGTCTTTTCATTGCGCGTGACAGTGGTCATAGAAAGATCTTAGCAGACATGGACGGGAGATTAGTGTTACGCCTTGTCAGGGACAATAGGTTTCACACCCGAGTGGAGAATCGCTGCTGTTATTGACGGAGGTGCAAAAAAAATGGTTCAAATAGCTCTGAGCACTATGGGACTTAACGTCTGAGGTCATCAGTCCCCTAGAACATAGAACTACTTAAACCTCACTAACCTAAGGACATCACACACATCCAGGATTCGAACCTGCGACCGTAGCGGTCACGAACAGAGGTGCATCTCAACGAGTTTCTGGCCGAACATTGAGAAGGAAACAGCATGCGATGGACGTTTGGACTCACGTACCTTGCAAAAGGTCGTTGCTCACGGTGGTTCAGAAAGCTGCACGTCTTCAGTGGATCAAACAACGCAATGTGGACAGCAGCTGACTAGTGGAGCGTAGATTGACCGACGAGTCACCATTTGCCTTTTTGCAGATAATCCAAGGCGTTAACTTCACTGACAGCGAATGAAGAGTTAACGCGCAGAATGTGAACGGTGTAGTTCAAGCTGGAGGTGATTCTGGTATGTTTTGAGAGCGTTTTTCGTACAGTGAGCGGGACACAATCATTCATAATACTGGGAATCTCAACAAGGATGTTTATTTGAAATTCTTGTTCTCAAAATGCCACCTTCTTCTTGATGAGCAATCTGTGGATACGCTCATCCCACAAGGCGAAAACAGCCGTCGTCACAAGGTACCTGGTTTGACAAATAATCAGGCAACCTATCACACAGTGACTGGCCCAGTAAATCATCTTACCTTAACTCTGTAGAAATAGTCTGGGACGATTTGGAGGGATGAAACGTAGCAATCAACAGCACAGCAGTTTGGGTGCTCTACAGGAAATGAAACTTGTAGACACTCTTTCTCATCAGTTTAGGACATTATCGAGGATAGATATGATATTACCCGATATTAGCTTTATATTAGTTGTGGATGACTAATATTTTCTCCAGTGTGCGTAAACTCAGCTACTGTTGCACTATGAGCTCAGCACTTGTGTCTTAGTGACACAGTTAAATACCACAAGTAATGTATCTATGGGGCTACAGGGATGATATCACACACATCAGCTACCTACATGCTCGGCAGTATGTAGTTCTCCGAGTCACAGCCCTGGCCATTAAAAACGATACAGTCAATCGGTACGGATGCCCTAGAGCCAGTCGGCCATCTTGTTCTGCTCTCCTCCCTCGGGCACGGGTGTGTGTGTCTGTCCTTAGGATAATTTAGGTTAAGTAGTGTGTAAGCTTAGGGACTGTTGACCTTGGCAGTTAAGTCCCATAAGATTTCACACATTTTTTTGTTCTGCTCTGTATCCTCACTTGGACACCAAAGACAACTGTAGTTCGATCTTTGTGCCCTCGTTGCTGTAAGGCACAATGGGCCCTCAAATTATCCGAATTGTTTGCCAAAAACTCATCTCGGTTTGGCTAAAGTTAATACACCACCTACCAGAGTCTGATGATCAGGTTGTTCAATATGTAGTGATCAGAGCCTCCCTGCCTAGTACTGGAACCCACAAAATGCCAGGTGAATCACTTTTGTACACCCTGTACAACACTTCTTCTAGCCGAGAGCAGTTGCGAAGTTTAATTTTGCTTTTCAGTTTGTACGTAGTAATCCTGTTAAGACATTCCACATTGTCTTACGTGTATGTTGCTAATTCTTCCTTTTATTCTAACTGAATTCCGGTATAGAACTTTAAATTAATCATTACAGCAAACGAATGGTCGTTAAGTATAGTTATGCCATCAGTTTTAAACTCTGGGAACGGTTTTACTGTTGATACATGTGTAATGATGAGACTATCACATTTTTAATCAATGTAGACATCCTTTTTAGGCATCTTCTAATATAGTAAGCACTTTCTAATATACTAAACGTCCTTGGATCCATTGTTTTCTGGGAGTACTGCAACGCGTGGCCACTTACATTGGTATTTCAGTAAATGCTGCTGTCTTGAAACCTACAGTGTATCCATACTTTTTTCATATACGGTATTTAAAGCAATTTATAAGCCTCGTTTGCACAGCTGCAATGCCTTGTTGTTTTTCCAATAAAAGTTCACTTGTGACATCGTTTTCTCCAGATACTCCAGTATCCAGTATGCTTTTTTGACTTCGGCCTCTGATTTTCCCACCATTCTTTCTTGTACACATAACACTTTAGCCGCACTTAAAGACATAATTTCTGTAATAAGGGATGGTTTAAATTTGTTTGATACATTGCTTCTTTTCCTTAAGACCTGCAGAACAACATTGTTCATTTCATCCAGTTCTAATTTAGCAATAACTATAATTAGCAGTAGATTGCACCAGCCTCAAGCTCCCACTGACCTGTCAGTAGTCGCTCATCCTGGCCTCCTAGTATTAGTAGCTTGTGCTGGCCTGGAATTGCAGTCAGGTGGCCTTACACGATTCCAAGTAGTTCCGTTATTAACTACTAGAAGGCAATAGCACCCTTCCCAAAGTGACAGGGAGTTTAATTCATCGTAGTTCTGCCAATTTGTAAGTTATATTTGTAAATTACATACACAAACCTTCCTGTGAATTACTCTGTCTGTTAGTGAAAACCATACCAAAATCGCTACAGCAGTTCCTGCGATTATCCAGCACATAAAGAAAGAAACCACAGTAGGGGACTTTAATTTACACACGTATAGATGTTATCCTTGTTGAAGTCCATGTTATGAATTTTCACGTAGTTTGTAGTTAAATACATAAATCTATAGGCAAATAGAACGTAATTAATATTCGTTTCTTGATCTTGATTTTTGTGTGTAGAACTGATGTTCTTCTGATAGACTGGACTGCTTTCAGTTCAAAATATTCTCATTTATTTGTTTGTTAGCTCACTATAAAAAGATTGATGTAAGCTCAACAAATCAATGTACTTTCCTT
Organism: Schistocerca cancellata; assembly: GCF_023864275.1. Classification (NCBI taxonomy): domain Eukaryota; kingdom Metazoa; phylum Arthropoda; class Insecta; order Orthoptera; family Acrididae; genus Schistocerca; species Schistocerca cancellata. The sequence continues at coordinate 279,788,908 of NC_064628.1, forward strand.
TTTCCTTGACTTCTGCTTGTATGGCTTGATCAAGTTGTCTATCTTCTTTTTTTATAAACTACACATCGTCCTCTGGGTATGTATTTATTCCAGTCTTCTATTAGTCCATCTCCTCCTTCCCCCCCCCCCTCTCTCTCTGTCCAACTCATTCTTCACCCCCTACCTCTCCATCTTCTCTTTCCCCCTCTCTCTATCCATCTTCTCCTCACACCTCTCCCTGTTCATCTCTTCCTCTTTTCTTTCTCTATTCATCTCCTCCTCTCCTGTCAGACTCCCTCTCCTCAAACTCTCTGTCCATGCCCTCCTGCCTCCTCTCTGTTAATCTTTTTTTGCCCCGTCTCTCTGCCTATGTTTTGCTCTCCCTGTCTCTGTCTACCTCTTCCTCTTTACTTTCTCTGATCTTCTTCCCATCTCCTCCTCTCCCCAGTCTTTGTCCATCTCGTCCTGGCCCCTCGCTCTCTCTCCATCTCCTCCCCCCCCCCCCCCCCTCCTCCACGTTATCGCACTCACCCAAAGTATTTCTTTTCAGATCGTAAATAATATGTGTACTACACTACTGGCCATTAAAATTGCTACACCAAGAAGAAATGCAGATGACAAACGGGTATTCATTCGACAAATGTATTATACTAGAACTGAAATGTGATCACATTTTCGATCAATTTGGGTGCATAGATCCTGAGAAATCAGTACCCAGAACAACCACCTCTGGCCGTAATAACGGCCTTGATACGCCTGGGCATTGAGTCAAACAGCGCTTGGATGGAGTGTACAGGTACAGCTGCCCATTCAGCTTCAACACGATACCACAGTTCATCAAGAGTAGTGACTGGCGTATTGTGACGAGCGAGTTCCTCGGCCACCATTGACCAGACGTTTTCAATTGGTGAGAGATCTGAAGAATGTGCTGGCCAGGGCAGCAGTCGAACATTTTCTGTATCCAGAATGGCCCGTACAGGACCTTCAACATGCGGTCGTGCATTATCCTGCTGAAATGTAGGGTTTCGCAGGGATCGAATGAAGGGTAGAGCCACGGGTCGTAACTCATCTGAAATGTAACGTTCTCTGTTCAAAGTGCCGTCAATGCGAACAAGAGGTCACCGAGAGGTGTAACCAATGGCACTCCATACCATCACGCCGGGTGATATGCCAGTATGGCAATGACGAATACACGCTTCCAATGTGCGTTCACCGCGATGTCGCCAAACACGGATGCGACCATCATGACGCTGTAAACAGAACCTGGATTCATCCGAAAAAATGACGTTTTGCCATTCGTGCACCCAGGTTAGTCGATGAGTACACCATCGCAGGCGCTCCTGTCTGTGATGCAGCGTCAAGGGTAACCGCAGCCATGGACTCCGAGCTGATAGCCCATGCTGCTGCAAACGTCGTCAAACTGTTCGTGCAGAAGGTTGTTGTCTTGCAAACGTCCCCATATGCTGACTCAGGGATCGAGACGTGGCTGCACGATCCGTTACAGCCATGCGGATAAGATGTCTGTCATCTCGACTGCTAGTGATACGAGGCCGTTGGGATCCAGCACGGCGTTCCCTATTACCTTCCTGACCCCACCGATTCCATATTCTGCTAACAGTCATTGAATCTCGACCAACGCGAGCAGCAATGTCGCGATACGATAAACCACAATCACGATAGGCTACAATCCGACCTTTATCAAAGTCGGAAACGTGAAGGTACGCATTTCTCCTCCTTACACGAGGCATCAAACAACGTTTCACCAGGCAACACCGGTCAACTGCTATTTGTGTATGAGAAATCGATTGGAAACTTTCCTCATGTCAGCGCGTTGTAGGTGTCGCTACCGGAGCCAACCTTGTGTGAATGCTCTGAAAAGCTAATCATTTGCATATCACAGCATCTTCTTCCTGTCGGTTAAATTTCGCGTCTGTAGCACGTCATCTTCGTGGTGTAGCAATTTTAATGGCCAGTAGTGTAAATTTGGTTGAAATCGTTCCATAAGTTTCGAATTATAAGGGGGTAATTTGTGTTGTTACCCCGGATGATGATTACACGAATATTTTGTCAGGATTTGTAATCTGTGGGTCCTCGAGGTACAACAATACGCGAACACGAGAAGTAAGTTTAAACAGTTTTATTAACAAAGGCGGATTATAAAACACACACGCTACGCACACCCATCGTCACTCTGTCTGACATCCTCACACCGGCTAATTACGGCCGTATCGAAAGGCTCCATGGTGAGCTAAGAAAAGAGACATATTCGCGCCTGAGGCCGCGCTAGTTAATACTGCCCGCTGCGGACGGCGGCAAGTCGCGTACTCTCCGTTGCAGTGCGGCCGGACGCGCGTCTACTGGCCAAGCAAATTGTCAGCATTTCAGACAAGTCGGCTGGCGAACGCTTGTTAACGTACTGTACGGCTGCGCGTAATCCGTAGACCCTTACAGAATGAGCATTTATCCGTCGCTTTGCCTGTGTATGCACTTTTCAAGTATATTTTACATATACAGGACGAGTCAAAAGTCCGTGGACACCTTCATAAGTTGGAAGATTAAAGGGAAAATTGAAATGTGATAAAGGGAACATAGGTTTGATGTGGGGCCGCAAATTTTGGAGTGAATGTCATTCATGCCCACCATCTTGAAATCCGCCATTTTGGATTCAAGTCATTTTTTTTTAAATGGGGAGAGGGGTGTATGACATATCAAATAAAACTCGCTTGAGCTCTGGAATTTAGTGGTATAATTTGTTTTTGTCTATCTTGTACAGTTTAGAGGTTGTTAATGTTCAAAGTTGGGAAATTACCTTCATACCGACTGCTACAACACATGTTTTACGCGTTGTCCATCCTGTGCAGTGGACAACTGTAGTCGCCACAACCACTCTGTCTTCTAAACTGTACAAGATAGACAAAAACAAATTACACCATTAAATTCCTGAGCTCAAGCGAGTGTTATTTGATGTGTCATACACCCCCTTCCCATTAAAAAAAAAAATGACTTGATAGCAAAATGGCGGATTTAAAGATGGCGTCCATGAATGACATTCACTCCAAAAGCTGCAGCCCCACGACAAACCTATGTTCCCATCATCACATTTCAATTTTCCCTTTAATCTTCCAACTTATGCAGGTGTCCAAGGACTTTTGACTCGCCCTGTATTTGCCATATTTCGCAGTATTTCTACACATATTTCATCTGTATCTCTAGCGAATTTCGTCCTGTCATTTATTGTTCATGAAGCTTAATGTTTCTGACGCGGTATCTCCTGAACTATGTACTGTTCAGTTATTTACGTTTGCATCCAGTAGTATATGTGACTGCTCTCTGCGAAATGTATTGCGAATAGAGTTAGTAGTAGAGAAGTAATAAATTAAAACGTCGTACGTGATGCCGCAGTTTTTCAGGCATCTTAGTATTTGACATTGTATCTCCTGACATATGTGTCGTACAATAACACATTTTTTAGGTAGATTCAGCGGCATATCTGGATACTATCTGCGACAGGCGTTGCGGATGGGGTTAGCAGCATCGGAGAAGTAAATTTAAACGTCGTGCATGATGCGGCATTTTTTCACGCATCTAAGAGTTTACAACGTCGTATCTCCTGAACTATATGTCGTACAATGATATAATTTTGCTGGTACATTCAATGGTATATGTGAGTACTGTCTGAAAAATGTGTGGCGAATACAGTCAGCAGTAAAGAAGTAGCAAGTTAAGACGTTATTATTAATGTGCAGTTTTACTGCATGAACAGCGAAAACATAATAAACAATAAACTTTTCTCGTGTCATCATTTTCTGGGGCTTCTCAGCTAGGAAAAGGTTTGCAAAGATTTGAAATTACGTGTAAAGTTGGTTCCAAGTTAGTAACTGCTCCCATTCTCAAATACTGGATGACTAAAGTATGGTTATTCGTTCGTCGTGGGCTAGACTGCTTCTTCACCGCCACCCTCACCCCTTTGATAGGTAGCTGGTGCATGATTACAGAAGTAGGTGTGCACAGCTCGTACACAGCGCTGTCACCCCTGGCAGCAACAGCGGATCTAACTTGACTTGGCATCGAGACAAACTGAGCTTTGATGACATATAATGTTCCTTCAACATTGTGCCAGAGATTTCAAATCGTAGTGGCTTGCGAGTGGTGACGTGCGATCTCACAGTAATCTATGAGCAGATGTTTCCAACGGGGAGACGACGTGATGCAATTGCTGTAACTAGCCCCGTAGTGCAGTTTTCCACTGCAGTTGACAGCTGTTAATGTCGCTTATTTGAGGTTTTCAATCTGTCCTGAGGCTGCAAGTGCACGCAGCACAGTCCAGTAGACCCTCCCTACTGGTGTGGTGCCCTGCGTTCAATTGCAGCCTCAGGAAAGATTGAAAACGCCAAAGAGGCGCCATTACCGGCTGTCCCCTGGAGTGGAAAACTGCACCACAGGGCACGTGTTGCTGGTGCGCACCACCGTCAGCCGCCTGTTTATGCTGCCTTGTCGAGGGAAACCTCAAAATTTGTCGTCGTGCTGCTAGTCCTTTGTGCTCCAGACATCGTCGTACTGTCTGTGTAGATACTTGTCTTGCCAAAATCAAGTCAGTTTCTTGGCCCAGTATGCATGACGTGACTGCACAGTCCTGCACGACCGTACGAACGATTTGTCTGTCCTCTTGGGCCTTAGCCACTCGGGGCCACTAAAATCATACATTATGTTGAATATGGCCTTTCTGAATCCAACGATTCCATTTTCGCATGGTAGTCTTGGGTTCCCGACCAAGCAGCAGCAATATCTCTGAACGAAAAAGCAGTCGTAATAGACTACGATCCTACCGCTGTTGAAATCCGACACGTGTTGATAGACATTTAATCTTCTCGTATGAGATGTAACACGAATGTCTTACAAACAATAATCATTATAATCATTCAAATGCGATTTCTGAATAAGGAACCTATTGCAACTTTTTCCCTATGTGACAAATGCGGATGGAGTTACTCTTGCCTACTCTGTATGGTTGCGCAAATCTTTTAAACACTTAGTACTCATTATTACAGTCTGAGTTTTCTTGCATTCCGTCCTCATAGTGTTACGATTTTAACGGCCTATGGTATATTTTCGTAACGTATTTTTAAAATGTGTGTTAGAGCAAACCGTAGTTGAAATACGAAGGCTCTGATGAGTTCCATAGCTTTCTGTTTGTATTAGTTTTTTTTCAATCATGTATTCTTTTAATGCATCTGGAAAAAAATATTAGTGATACATGATACACTTGGTCATTTTCAGACGGAAGAATCAAGAACATCCCAAGCAGGAAGATCAGTAACAACTATTCCTTCAGGAAGAGACGTAGCAGAAGGGAATCTCATAGACTTTTGATAGTCTACAGACAATATTCCAGTGTCGTGTATACGTGTGTCATTAACTTTACCAACACACGAACCTGAAAGGTAGACTGTTGTAATTATGATTAACATAAAATTGTTTAAAGGTTTTTGCGTGTTTCATTCCATATAACAAAGCGAATCCTTGATTTTCTTGAACTCATGGCTCCCTAAAATAGTTTTCCATGAAGAAATATACAGAATGTAACGGTTAAATTACTTAACATGAAAGTTTTCTGGGTATGGTACTTCGTCATATTGTAAATAACTATCACTAAGAGAATCAACTTTCCGGCTTTATTCTGGGTCCACACATTACATCAGATAAATTACTGTCCATGGTTATGGTGAAACCTGAAACAGTTGTCTGTCTGATGTTAACCAGTGTCTATAAATCAGCATCCTGTGGTTCTCCGCCTTCATGAAGTGCCTGGTAAAGGTTGTGCTCGGCAAAGGAGAAATCAAATCGGGTAAAAATAGTGGACTTATCAAAGACCTGCAGCAGTATAGTTGCTGTTCTGTTGGGACCGTTTCCACAGAAACTTCAAGAATATTCTTGAGAGGAGTAGAAGTCAAACTCGTGTTACCCTCTCGTAACAAGAGTTTCTCACCTACCGTGTTCGTTATTACAGTAACTTTCCGATGTCTTCCCCTCGGATCGTATTTGCTGTCATTTGTCATTTCTACTGTGGCCTGTTGTCCAGGCAGCATCATGGAAGAAAAAAAAACCTTACTAAGCGTATAGCTATCACTGGCATGGCGTAAGTTACAACACTTTACTCTGAAGTGATACTGTTTCTAAAAGTACGCAAGAAACAATCCTTGTAGTTTTGTATCCATAGTACGTATTCTTCTAGCATTAAAAATTGCTAATATACTATGTTTTTAAATTTCAAGAAAAGATAAATCGTTTACTAAAAAGTTCGATGAATAATAGAATAAAGAAAGATGGGTTCAATTTTTTTGTTTTTCCTTAATACAGCGACCGTAGGAGATAATCTCTGGCCTCACGTCTTTTGCGGACAAAGTGAAGACATTTTTTCACGATATCACAATGCTTGTTTTGTTTCGCATTTTAAATTGCCACAACCATACAAAATGCACCATTCAGTTTTTCAACACTAAAGAGAGCTTTTTACTCACGCTTTTATGAGACAAAAGACATGATGTAGGCTCGCTGAAACAAAGACCGCTAATTGCTCACTGACCATTTGGCGCGTATTCAGTTCTACATATTAAAATATGAACTTGTAATATCTTCTGTTTGTTGTTGTTGTGGTCTTCAGTCCTGAGACTGGTTTGATGCAGCTCTCCATGCTACTCTATCCTGTGCAAGCTTCTTCATCTCCCAGTATCTACTGCAACCTACATCCTTCTGAATCTGCTTAGTGTATTCATCTCTTGGTCTCCCTCTACGATTTTTACCCTCCACACTGCCCTCCAATGCTAAATTTGTGATCCCTTGATGCCTCAAAACATGTCCTACCAACCGATCCCTTCTTCTAGTTAAGTTGTGCCACAAACTTCTCTTCTCCCCAATCCTATTCAATACCTCCTCATTAGTTACGTGATCTATCTTCTAGAAGTTGTATTGTTGAAATTAATGGTTATAATAACATCTGGTTTTTGTATTATTGATAATTTTTTGTAAACTAATCTTCTTTTGCTTGTGCAAAAATAAAAGGAATGAAATAATGGTAAAGTTATTTTATTAAGTTAAAAAACAGAAATTATGTGATTCTAAAATATGCCACTTGTAAAGGACAGTATGTATTTAACGTTTACAAAATACTGAATTATTTGCGATTAAGTGAATTGTACTTTTAGAACATAAAAATAGTATTCCGTCCAGTGAACAACAAATTTCCATGAAACATTACGTAAATTACAATCGGAAATATGTTGCAGCCATGTGACGTTTGTTATAACCCATGTAAAGTGAAATCTATAGGATAACTAATTTCTACAACCAAAAGCTCCTACATTGAAATGTAGGTACAAGTAATGTTTCCGTATGTTACAAAATAATTTGGAAAACTATTGAATTTTCTAAAATACTTTAGTGTAACGTGTTTGTCCAGTAGACACGAACCCTGTACTTTAAAAGTGCAATTACAGTGAAAATTGCCGAAAAAAGATAGGGTCACAGTTTTCGATAAACTGACGTTGGTATCACAAACTGTATTTGACATAGGAATCCCATAATTTTGATTTGTTATAACTCATTCGCGTTACCGTTGCTGACATGATTTGTTCAGGAGCAGAAACTGAGTTGCAACTGCTACTTAGCTGCAACATTGCTTGATCGCAAGGTCTTGGGGGGTGGGGGAGGGGGGAGATACGGAAGCCCATTTGGCCAAAGGCTTCCAGTATCTCCTAAAGGAGGATTTTCATGTTCGTTGCCTAACAATGCAAAGAAACCAAATCGACTCTCATCAATTTGATAAATTCGTACTGATATATTAACCGTAAAATTAGAAATCCGTGAACATCCTGTTTTATACAACTAAACACTGGATATTGGCTTAAAAAGCCAAAATAACTTGTCGACCGAAAAATTAATAAGTTTGTGGCTGTGGTATCTATTACGAAGAAGGTATAATTTTTACTTGATTTGAGCGTCTAGGCCAAGCCCCGCTCTGACCCAGCCAACTACGCATGGGTTTGCATTGTACGCTTTTTGGTTCCTTCCGATCGAAATACCTTCTGACCAAAATTAGGTTTAGAAAGCAGTAACACAGAGAATGAAACACAGAAAGTAGTTCCAATGTGTGCGTCCTTGATAGGGAAAATACGCAGAAATAAGCAAAATTACAATACAGTAAAGACTATAAGCGATCACAAAGACATTGCCTGTAAGAAGGTCGTCGAAGACCGAACGGATTCAGCTCATTCAGATTCAAAGAAAAAATAAAGACACTTTAATCGAATGCCGAAAACCTCATAACCCCAGACTACGGCAGCTAAAATACTGGAGATAATGCTGCAAGACTTGCTTTGTTACCAAACAAACGAAAACAGGAAGTCTGGGTGGAAGATTTTGACCATCTGTCCGAATTCTCTACTGGAATTAGGTTTTGCTATTTCTCCTGACGTGCGTTCATCTCTATAAATTCCATTTCTGTTAAATAAAATGAACAGACACAAAATATTAACTTAGTTTTCGATGTTCTCGATAAAGTCGAAATGCGTAATTACTGTCTTCAGACTCACATTCCCAGCTTTACAGGAAATTCCATCATGGATTTAATTGCCATAAATAATAAATATCCGATAGTGTCAGTGCTCTTCAGTGTGTATTTAGGCTTTTTGCTCCACGTACATTTTGGAAACATTGAAACTGCATCATTGAACAACACTGCAACGTATGTAGATTTTACAAAAATGCTTGTGCCTTCTAACAAATCCAATCAGCGTCCCTCAATCGTGGTTTCTGTGACAAACACGTCACACTTGGTCCAAAGTCAATAAACTTTTACGTTATAACCTCCTAACGAAGACGACTCACAATCCTTATAATTTATGTTAAATGTTACTTAGAACTAGTAAATTTTATTTATTTCTACTTCTGCGTAATGAGCAAAAACAATAGACATAATTTAACTTTTCTGTTTTAACATTTCAAGAAACTTAAATTCCGCAGTTGTTATTGCTTGCAGAACGAAAATTACAGTTTCATGCTGTCTTTTCGCTGAACATGGCACATCAATTTTTACGTACTTTTCAGTGTTACAAAAATTTAAATATAATGGTAATATCGATATTTGTCAGAATTACGTATCTTTTAGAATTTAGATTGGGACACAATTTACTTAGATTTTATCCCAGCTCAACAGATTCGGGATGATTTAAAGTACAATGTGTTTACATTTTTCCTCTACGCTTTCCAGTAAGCTGTAAAATATTGAACGGTAATCACTTTTTATAAATATTTAACTTCTGAAGCTAACTGTATCATCACTTTAGGTATCATTTTGTTTTCTGTAATAATTTGTCTAACTTTTCGGCTTTTTACACGCAATGTGGTCACTGTCGAAAAAAATCACGTATTAGCCACAACTGAATTGCTACTCAATATATCATCTTTAGATATGTAGATGTCACTAACCTGATTGTAATTATTGTTCTTCATGAACCATTTTTTTTATTAATCACTGAGAAGCAGTCTTAGATGAAAACGAAATACATGGAAAACAGTAAGTACCAGTTGTCTACGGAACGGTGATTGTACTCAGGTGAGCACCTCTTCGTTCAGACTAAATTGACAGCCACGAATATCTTTCTTCAAAGCTGCAAATATATGGATATCATGTGAGGGGAGATCCGGACCATATGGAGGACGCGTTAAAGCTTCACAACGAAATTTCTGTAGCCTTCTTGAAACAATCTTGGCTAAGCTGGAAAGCCCTTATGCATCCTCCATACAACCATGATCCCTCTCCATACGATATTGTATTTTTTGAGCCGTGAAGAAAGACATTAATAGCCGTCGATTTTCCTCGGATAAAGAAATGCACCCCTGGCCACAAACCATGCTTTTATAGGCAACCGCAAACATTTTTACATGAAGACATTCACCGTCTTGTCTCACAGTGGGATAAATTTAATATCTCTTAAGCCGATAACTTGTGAAATAATTAAAAGTCTCGTTTTCATTTGACTACTCTTATAGACTGAACACTATGAAGTTATGTAAGTATAATGTCTATCATAACATTCTGATGTGTACTTCTTCTGCTACGCGATTCTACTTGTAAACGTTTGAGAAATTAAAAAGTCTATACAGCTTGCTTCTTGCAGAGAAGATAACAGCAAACAGGCACTTTTTATAATACTTTTTATTTATATAAACAGCGCCGTTATCGGTTTCGAACCGACAGGTTACTCCTCAGACGGCTTGTTCAGTTTAAGATACATTTTTGTTACTTTACATCAGTTTTCAATTTTTATTCTCCCATGTGATGAAACTTCGTGGGAGTGTTTGTGCCCTAAAACCAAACCATGATGTGACAAAATGTCTAACCAGCTGTAATTGTGCCTTACAACGATTTTAAACGATGTAAACAAATTAATAAAGGGAAAATGTTTTGCTAACTTACGTCGAAAATTCCGCGGCATGAAGTCCCACTACTGAGCGCCTGTGTACATGCGTCAATGGAGACTATATGAAGCACTTTCTCAGTGTATATATAGACACATAATCTAAAGCACCACTAACACACCAAGAAGTTTCGCCACATGGAAGAATGTATATTAAGATCGCCGTACTGCAAGCATAATAACGAAAAAACTCTTTCTCTCCCAGAGACATTTCGCTAAATACACTGATGTGACACTAGAAATTTACAAACTACAAACGTTCCATTACTTACAATTTATATTGAAGGATAATTGATTAAAATCAAGATAAACAAAAAAACAGACAGTTCGTTCTACAGTGTTAGTGTAGTGCTAGTCTGTAATTATTATTGTATACATTGCAAGCAAAGTAAATCGTAAGAAATGGATATACGTAATAACTATTACAACTGTGGACATTATATTAATATTTATAGCTAACTGAAGGTAATATATTACTAACCAAGCTGTTATATAATACCCACTACTTCATGTTGGCTTAGTGTCTGCATGTTGTTATTGTTAAATGAAGTAGTGTTTATTTTAATAGGTGAATGAAGCATTGAAGAAAGGCTGCACTGGGGAACTCGGTCTGTTCATTGAGGAGACTTCATAGTGATTAGCTTTCACATAAATAAATTTTAGTCTCTTCAGGCAAATTCATAAGGCTACCTGCCTTAGCAAAATACAATAGCTGTACGTGGTTTTCAGCCCTCTTTATTCCATAACTGCTAATAGTTGTGTGCATTGCAAATTTGTATTTCGATATGTTGTTCAAACATATGGCATCTATATGCTCTTTGAACCGAGGCTCGAAGTTCCACCCAGTGTGTTCTATATAGCAGGAGGGGCAGCTCAGATTTTATGTGCCTGACTTTTTGTATGGAGCGTTGTTATTCGTCAAGTTGTGAATTGCTATCTACTGGCCTTTGTCGTTAGTATGAATGCTTATCTTAGTATTTGTGTATTTAAATAGATTGCTTATTTTGTAGGATATGCTCCCTAAGAAAGGTAGTGCAACATATTTTCGGCTATTTTCTACTGTACCTTTTGTTAACTGCATGGTTGTCTGGAGTGCAGCTTTGTTGTCTGATAGTTATTGGATTTTCTGTGATAGTTTGTCTATCATGAGAGAGCTGTACCCATTGTTTGAGGCTGTGGTTTTAATGATATTGATTTCCTTTTCTTTTTGAGACGGCTGAAGAGGAATTGTATGTAGGCAGTTCAATGTGGTTCTAAAGCATGCCATCTTATGCTGTTTTGGATGACAAGACCAGATGTTGATAAACACATCAGATGTTGCTTTACTACACATCTGAAAATTATGTTTACGTTTTTTTGTGTTTTTTATGTCTAAGAAATTGATGATGGTGTTGATCTCATGTGCAATGGTGAATGTAATGTTTTTGTGCTTGCTGCTCACATTTGTTGCTAATGTCTCAATTTTCTAATTGGTGCCATTAACAAGTATAATTGTATAATCAGTATACCTTTTGCAGTGGGTGATTTTGTTGTTGATATGACTATTACATTAGAAAAATGTATGCTTTAAGTGATTTATGAAAATATCTGTTAACAGCCCAGCTAGGATGCTACCCATTGTCAACCTGTCTTTCCCTTTGTACATTTTGTTATTAAAACTGAAGTAATTGTATGGCAGTACCAAGAAAGGTAGCTCAGTGAGCTTACAGATGTCTGCCATGCTTAGTTCCTCATGTTTAAGTAGATTATGTTTATGGTGTCCTCTGCAGGATGTTAGTATATGTCGTTGTGGTCTTCAATCCAAAGGCTGGTCTGATGTAGCTCTCCATGCTACTCTATCCTGTGAAAGCCTCTTCATCTCCAAGTAACTACTGCAACCTACATCCCTCTGAATCTGCTTACTTTATTCATCTCCTGGCCTCCATCTACGATTTTTATCCCCCACGCTTCCTTCCAGTATTAAATTGGTGATTCGTTGATGTCTCAGAATGTGTCCTACCAAATGATCCCTTCTTTTAGTCAGGTTGTACCATAAATTTTTCTTCTCGCCAATTATATTCAGTTCCTCCTCATTAGTTACGCCATTTACCCATCTTATCGTCAGCATTCTTCTGTAGTATCATATTTCAAAAGTTTCTATCCTCTTCTTGTCTAAACTGTTCATTGTCCATGGTTAACTTCCACACATGGCTACATGCCACACATATACTTTCAGAAGGGACTTCCTGACTCTTAAATCTACACTCAGTGTTAACAAATTTCTCTTCTTCAGGAATGCTTTTCTTGGTATTGGCAGTCTACACTTTATATCCTCCCTGTTTCGGCCATCTTCAGTTATTTTACGTCCCAAATAGCAAAACTCATTTACTACTTTAAGTGTCTCATTTCCTAACCTAATTCCCTCAGCATCACCTGATTTAATTCGATTAAACTCCATTATCCTCATTTTGATTATGTAGATGTTTATCTTACACCCTTTTTTGCCAGATACTGTCTGTTCCACTCAACTGCTCTTCCTAGTCCACTGCTGTCTCTGACAGAATTACAATGTCATCAGCAAACGTCACAGTTTTTATTTCTTCTCCCTGGACTTTAATTCCAACTCCATATTTTTTTGTTTCCTTTACTGCTTTCTCAGTATACAGATTGAATAACAATGAGGATAGGCCACTCCCTTCTCAACCACTGCTTCCCTTCCATGCTGCAGGACTCTAACAAGTACGATGTGGTTTCTGTTCAATTGTAAATAAACATTCGCCCCCTGTATTTTCCCCTTGTGACATCTAGAATTTGAAAGACAGTATCCCAGTCAACATTGTCAAAACCTTTCTATAAGTCTACAAATACTATAAACGTAGGTTTGCCTTTCCTTAACCTATCTTCCATGGCAAGCTGTAGCATCAGTATTGCCCTGCATGTTCCTATATATTTCTCTGGAATCCAAATTGATCATCCCTGAGGTCGGCTTCTACTAGTTTTTCCATTCTTATGTAAAGGATTAGTGCTAGTATTTTGCAGCAATGACTTATTAAACTGATAGTTAGGTAATTTCAACACCTGTCAGCAACTGCTTTCTTTGGAATTGGGATTATTATATTCTCTTTGAAGTTTGAGGGTATTTCGTCTGTCTCATACACCTTGTTCACCAGATGTATGAGTTCAGTATCATATCTCCCTTCTCATCTTCCTCTTCGTCCTCTTCCATTTCCATAACATTGCCTTCAAGTATATCTCCCTTGTATAGATCCTCTATATACTCAGACCACCTTTCTGCCCTCCCTTCTTTGCTTATTACTGGTTTTCCATCTGAGTTTTTATATTCATACACGTCGTTCTCTTTTCTCCAAAGGTCTCTTTAATTTTCTTGTAGGCTGTATATGTCTGACACCTAGTGATGTATGCTTCTACATCCTTACATTTGTCCTCTAGAAATTCCTGATTGGCCACTTTGCACTTCCTGTCCGTCACATTTTTTGGAAGTTTGTATCTTCGCCTGCTTCATTTTTTGCTTTTTTATATTTTCTACTTTCTTCAATTAAACTCAATAGCCGGCCGAGTGGCCGTGCGGTTATAGGCGCTACAGTCTGGAACCGCGTGACCGCTACGGTCGCAGGTTCGAATCCTGCCTCGGGCATGGATGTGTGTGATGTCCTTAGGTTAGTTAGGTTTAAGTAGTTCTAAGTTCTAGGGGACTGATGACCACAGTAGTTAAGTCCCATAGTGCTCAGAGCCATTTTTTAAACTCAATATCTCTTCTGTTACCTAAGGACTTCTACTGGCCTTCGTCTTTTTACTTACTTGACACTGTGCTGCCTTCGCTATTTCATCTCTCAAAGCTACCTGTTCTTCTTCTACTATACTTCTTTCCCCTGTTCTTGTCAATCCTTTCCTATTGCTGCCTTTGAAACCCTCTACAACCTCTGGTTCTTTTAGTTTATTAAGGTCCCATCTCCCTAAATTCTTGCCTTTTTGCAGTTTATTCAGTTTTAATCTGCAGTTCATAGCGAATAAATTATGGTCAGACGCCACATTTGTCCCTGGAAGTGTCTTACAGTTTAAAATCTGGCTCCTAAATCTCTGTCTTACCATCAAATAATCAAACTGAAACCTTCCGGTGTCTCCAGGTCTCCTTCACGTATACAACCTTCTCTCATTATTCTCAAACTAAGTGTTGGCTATGATTAAATTATGCTCTGTGAAAAATTCTACCAGGCAGCTTTCTCTTCCATTCCTTTCTCCCAGTCCATAGTCACCTACTACTTTTCCTTCTCTTCCTTTTCCTACTGTCCCCCGTAAGTATTAAATTTCGGCTCCCTTAACTACCTAAATAATTTCTTTGTCTCATTTCCTCCATCTGCTCCTCATCTGTGGAACTAGTTGACATATAAACTTGTACTACCAGGGTGGGTGTGGGCTTTCTGTCTATCTTTGCTACAATAGTGCATTCACTATGCTGTTCATAGTAGTTTATCCACGTTCCTATTGTTTTACTCGTTATTAAACCTACCCCTGCATTACCCTTTTTGATTTTGTATTTATTACCCTGTATACACCTGACCAGAAGTCTTGTTCCTCCTGCCACTAAACTTCGCTAATGCCCACTATATCTAATTTTAACCTATCCATTTCCCTTTTTAAATTTTCTATCCTACCTGCCCTATTAAGGGATCTGACATTCCACTCCCCGATCCATAGAACGCCAGATTTGTTTCTCCTGAAATCGGCGTCCTCCTGAGTAGTACCCACCCGGAGATCCGAATAGGGGACTGTTTTAACTCTGGAATATTTTACCCAAGAGGATGCCATCGTCATTTAACCATACAGGAAAGCTGCATGCCCTCGGGAAAAATTACGGCAGTAATTTGCCCTTCCTTTTAGCTATTTGCAGTACCAGCACTGCAAGGCCGTTTCGATAGATGTTACTAGGCCAGATCAGGAAATCATCCAGACTGTTGCCCCTGCAACTACCGAAGAGATTGCTGCTGTCCTCAGGAATAATTTGTTTGACTGGCCTCTCAACAGATACCCCTCGGTTGTGGTTGTACCTGCAGTGTGGCTACCTGTATCACTGGTTTCCCTGGAATTTAATGTTTCAGCATCACTTTCAAACTTAGTAGGTGCAGTAAGGTTTTCAAAGTTATTGCCACTAAGTTTGAGCTCTGTGTTGTGCTTTAGACCTTTGTTTATGAGAGCAAGTTCATTTTAGTTGAGTTAATAGCTCTTTCACAAAACTAATATGGGCTATCATGTGAGTTTTTGGGAGAGAGGTTACATTTATCCATTTTCAGAGCATCATGTTTTTTCTCATGCTCTGACAACATTTACTGATGTGCTTTTCGGTGATAGCATCAATGTACTGTAAGGCATAGGAGAGTTGTAGGTTGGAGAGGCAGTTTCCAAGTTGCAAATATAAACTGTACAGCTGCTTGTTGAAAAATTATTTCTGTTTGTACTGCATTTTTACGTCTGTCTCGATCACATGGCTCCATGTTTTGCATTAATTACTTAGATGGTATGGTTTTTAGAATTAATCTTCACTTTTATGTAGTTTTGTGTTGCCTGTGCTGCCAGGCATTCCTTGTTATATTTGATGTTGTGGTTGGCCTATGTTAGGTTTCTTTTGAATCTTTTAAAAGCATGAACGTTTCACAGCGCCTGTCGAGGTGGG
Organism: Schistocerca cancellata; assembly: GCF_023864275.1. NCBI lineage: Eukaryota > Metazoa > Arthropoda > Insecta > Orthoptera > Acrididae > Schistocerca > Schistocerca cancellata. Next base: position 279,805,030 of record NC_064628.1, read on the forward strand.
TTTAAAGTTATTTTGTCGAAAACCGGTATACTGAGCCGATAGTTGTTTACAAAATGCAGGTTGATTCTTGTAGAGAAGTTAGCAGCAACCAGCCACTTTTTATAATGCTATTTATTTATATAAATAAACAGAGCCGTTACCTATTTCAAACTATTTCAACGTGTTGTTCACGATAAGGTACCTTTTTGTTACTTTACAAAAGTTTACACTTTTTACTCTACGATATGATGAAATATCCTTGGGTTGGTGGTGCCCAAAAACAAAACACGATTTGAAACGATATCTATTCAGCTGTAACTGTGTCTCCAAACGATTTTAAACGATGTATTGAAATATTTTTGATGGCACCAATGAGAAAATTGACACAATAGTAACTAATCTGAGCAGGAAGCACGAAAACATTAAATTCTCCGTTGAACATGAGACCAACACCATCATCAGTTTCTTATACATAAAAATCACCAACAACAAACATAAACATAATTTTCAGATGTATAGAAAAGCAACATCCTCTGAAGTGTGTATCAACAGCTAGTCTTGTCATCCAAAACAGCATAAGATGGCATGCTTTAGAACCACACTTAAATTCCTACATACAATTCCTCTTCAGCCGTCTCAAAAATAAAATGAAATCGATATAATTAAAACAATGGGTACAGCTCTCTCATGGTAGACGAACTATCACAGAAAATCCAATAACTATGAGACAACAAAGTTGCACTCCGGACAACCATGCAGTTAACAAAAGGTACAGTAGAAAATAGCCGAAAATATGTTGCACTACCTTTCTTAGGGAGCAGATCCTACAAAATAAGCAATCTATTTAAATACACAAATACTAAGGTAAACATCCATACAAACAACAAAGGTCAGTAGCAATTCGCAACTTGACGAATAATAACGCTCCATACAAAAAGTCAGACACATAAAAACTGAGCTGCCTCGCCTGCTATATAGAACAAACTGGGAGGAACTTTGAGACTCGGTTCAAAGAGCATATAGATGCCATATGCTTGAACAACATATCGAAATACACATTTGCAATGAACACAACTATTAGCAGTTATGGAATAAAGAGCGCTGAAAACCATGTACAGCTATTGTATTTTGCTAAGACAAGTAGCCTTATGAATTTGCTTGAAGAGATTGAAATTTATGTATATAAAAGCTAATCACTATAAAATCTCCTCAATGAACAGACCGAGTTCCCCAGTGCAGCCTTTGTTCAAAGCTTCATTCACCTACTAAAATAAACACTATTTCATTTAACAATAACAACATGCAGACACTAACACAACATGAAGCAGTGGGTAATATATAACAGCTTACTTAGTAATACAATACCTTCAACTAGCTATAAATATTAATATTATGTCCACTACTGTAATAGTTATTTATGTACATCCATTTCTTATGATTTACTTTGCTTGCAATGTATACAACAATAATTACAGAATAACACTACACTAACACTGTATAAAAAACTGCTTTTTTTGTTTATCTTGATTTTAATCAGTTCTCTTTCAATATAAATTGTAAGTAATGGAACGTTTGTAGTTTGTAAATTTCTAGTGTCACATCAGTGTATATAGCTAAATATCTCTGAGAGAGGAAGAGATTTGGCGTTATTATAGTTGTGATATGGCCGTCTTTGTATACATTCTTCCATATGGCGAAACTTCTTGGCGTGTTTGTGGTGCTTTAACTTATTTGTATACATATACAGGGTGTTTCAGGATGAATAGTAAATATTTTAGGAGATGACAGTACAGACGAATTTCAACAAAAAATGCCATATAACATGTGTCCAATTTTTATTAGTAGAGAGATATAGCTGTTAGTATGTAACCCAAACGAACTCAAAGTAAAGGCAAATGAGGACATTCACAGTTGATTTTCTAAAATTCCACTGCCAACTTCAATTCACTTTTGACTTCTCTTGATAACATCACATGTAGCTCTTTTGAGGTCGTCATTGCGTTCCTTCACAAGGGCTGCGCTACTCATAATCCAATCGATCAAATCGGCTCTTGTGCTTACTTTTTCTTTGTAGACTTCGCCTTTCAATCATATCCACAGGCAAAATCCAAATGGGTAAGATCTGGGTACCTCGATGACCAAGAGACGTGCCAATGTGTGCTGACCAATCTTCCGCAGAATGTTAGGTTTATGTTAAGTGTCACTTGACGCCAAAATGTGGAGGAGCCCCGTCATCCTGGATGAATATACAATTTCTTGTAGCCATAGGAATCTCTTACAATAATGCTGGAAGTTTATTTTCAAGAAAGTGTAGAAAACTGGATCCTGTAAGATGATGCAGTAACACAACGGGGCCAATCAGCTGACTGTCTATCAAACAATGCCAAACATTTACAGAGAAGCATTCTTGAACATGTGTCTCCACAATGACATGTGAGTTTTCCTCAGACCACTGGTGCAAATTACGAGTGTTATTGATGCCGTCAAGAGTGAAAGTGCCTTCATCACGTTACATGGTTATTTCTAACTATCCAATGACAAAATTCTAATCGTCCATCTTCATCTCCTGCTCGAAGGTGCTGAATGAGCTATAAATGATATGGATGGAGCCCATGCATTCGTAATATCCGCCATACTCTTGTATGTGGAAACCAATAAGTGCAAAAATTCTACGTGTAGTTGTTGAAGGACTACGCTCTACCGACTGAATAATGTCTTCTACTTAATCCACCGTCTGTTCATTTACGCGTTCAGATGCAATATGATTAACGGGCACTGTACCAGTGTCAGGCAGTGTATTGAACACATGAGTAAGCGCTCTTGAATCTGGCAGTCTGCGGTCAGGAAATCGTATTCTGTTTTCTCTAAAAGCAGCAGCAGTGTTTCCATTACAAAATCCATACACAAATACTATATCGGCATACTCAGCATGTGTTGATACGTGCAGCATGTTTACACGCTACAGCATGGTAGACTTGGTCAACGAATCACATTGAAAACTTTTATGAAAATGAAAGCTCAATTTCATAACTTGAACATCATCACTCTACTGCTGACATTCGATGAATAAGCCCATAGCAACCCTTAGCAACCGATGTACTAACACACGAACGAAAATGCATTGAACTCAGCTGTATCTCTATACTCACTAAAGATGGGGCACATGTTATACGGCATTTTTTTATTTCAATGCGCCTATACTACCACCTCCTAAAATATTTACCATTCCTCCTGAAACACCCTGTATATAAAGAATGTGTTTCATATAGTCTTCCTGCTGCACGAACACAAGCAGTCAGCAGTGGAGCATAATGCCGCGGAGTTTTCGATGTCAGTAAGCAAAACATTTATTTTAATAATTTGTTTAGATAGCTTAAAACCGTTGTGATGTGCAGTTACAGCCAAATAGACATTGTGTCACATCATGTTTTGGTTTTAGTGCACCATCACCCCAAGAATATTTCATCATGTGGGAGAATAAAAAGTGAAAACCAATCTAAATTAACAAAAATGTATCTTAACGTGAGCAACCCATTTGATGATGATCCTGTCGATTCGAAATCGATAATGGCGCTGTTTATATAAATAAATAGCATTATTAGAAGTGGCTGGTTACTGTTATCTACTCTGCAAGAATCAACCTGTCAGGTTTCGACAAAATAGCATTAAAACTTCTATTGATTTACACGATACGTCGTAAACTGTATTGTGGTATCCGATTCTTGATGTAATTCGGTATTTTAGTATCCGATTGAAAGCATTATAAAACAAAGACATATAAAGCAACACATAAATAACATTTTACAATACATAGACATTATAAACAGCATGTTACAACAGTAGAATACCATATACTTTTCCAATTACTAATTTCATCACAGGCCAGTAGTGTGTCATTGCAAGTATGGTCACCAATAAATTAACGAAGAAAAATAATGTAATAGCTCTGAGTGATCTTTGAAAATATATCAAAGCTAGCATAGTGCTATTTCATGAAGCACACCAAGTAGTTTAGAAGCATTTCCATACCCTACATCAATATCTACTACGGATCCAGAAATGAAATTTGAAACAGTAATGTTAGTGAATCACAAATTGGAAATTCATCACATGTCGACATTGTCAAATGCTTAGGGAATCGCTTATGCAGTGTCAAGTGTGTTTCTAAATAATATACAGGAACCTTCTACATCAAGGAAAAATGGGTTATAAGTGAATGTACCACTAGAAATGTATACAAGTATTATACAGACATAAACAAACACTAATTTTCATGGGAAATGTTAGTTGTGACTTTGGAAACGAAAATAAACAACCTAAGCCGAACAAAGTTCCATACATTAAATAGTGGAAAATTTCAATTCTGAGACTTGTGGTGACATCAACATCGCCAAAACACGGAATTCAGGTAGTGCTATAGAACTGTAGAAATCAGAAGTGATCGCTTAGACATCGTTGGTAACTGCCGAAATAAAATAATTATCACCACCGACCAAATGCTTTTTGATGTTGTTCATTGGTTATTGCAGATAGAATGGATGAATTTGTTGAACGTTATGATTTTATTCAGTTGAGTTGATTATGGTGCGCTGCACAACGCCTCTGGCTTACATTAGTTATGCCTCTGATCGTTCTTCTTGCCCTGAGACGTCAGTTACTTCATATTTCATTTGTTTCTCTGTGTATAATATTAGCCTGTATAAGGTCACCATTCAAAATATCTTGTGATTAATCTGAATAAACCGATAGTGAACTTTAATGGTCTGATTAGGTTACATTAATATCCTGAGAGATCATTCCTCATATTCTTTATTTAAATCTTGTCATGTTCATTTACATTATTTGATGTATTACTCACTGGTTGTTCTTTATGATGGCCATATAATTGACTGATTGTTCTTTAAGGGCACAATGCAACAGTATCTGTTGAGCATATTTAATGTAAACTTGAAAGCTTTCTAAAACTACGTTTTATTAATTGATAAGTACGTGCATAACAACAAGTACACACCCCAGAACACGTAATAACCACCGAGTAACTATAACGCAATGGAGTAAACAAAAAAAACTGTCGTTATCAGTTTACATATATTAACATGTTCCCCTAAATTTACATAGACGCACAGTATGAAGTCTAAATGTACAGTCACCCCTTCACTTATTTCATACGGCGACAGTATCTTACACATGTTTCAAGCCTGGCATTGCTAAGTGATTTTATGAAAGCATCAGCTGACCTTTCTTCGGAACATTTTTGCATAGGATTTCTGGGAGATCCAAATTTTCCTTTATAATGATCCCGTGTAATTTCCACGCCTAGGCAATGGCGTATTTGTCTTAAATCTTTTATCTAAAAAAACCTGCTCAAAGAGCTTTTGAACTGGTTCAGAATACTTTTGTCATTTGTGAATAACAACATATCATCGACATATAAAGCTATGATGACTAGTCTGGTGCCACCTTTGTGAAAATAGATACATGGATCAGTGTTTGATCTGTTCAGTTTCAGTTTTCTTAACACTTCATCAATTTTTTGATTCCAGTTCCTACCAGCCTGTTTCAGTCGATACACAGCTTTCTTCAGCCTCCATACTTTTGCAGGAGTTGCAAAACTTTCTAGTTGGATGACATAAATTCCTTTGTTGAAGTCTCCAGAGAGTCAAGCCGTAGTAATGTGAACATGGTCGATCTCCAGGTCCTCTCTAACTGCCATAGACAAGAGATACTTAATGGATGCATGCCTGACCACTGGTGCAGAGGTTTCCTGATAATCAACACCTTGGACTTGAGCGCATCCTTTTACCACTAGGCGTGCCTTAAATGTTCCTGGTGTACTGCTAGTCCCAGGCTTTACTTTTAATACCCACTTAGTCTTGAGTGGTTTGTGTCCCCTGGGTACCCCTACTTCTTCAAATCTGTCATTACAAACTAGAGAGGGGAATTATTTCTTCATTGTTTTTTTCTATTTTTCATTATTTGCCCCTTCCAAAGCTTCTTTGATATCAGTGTCTTCACTTGGAAGTTCTTCTTTCAAATAGTAAGTAACACGATCAGGCCATGTCTTGGGTTTTGGCTCTCTGTTTGAACTTTGAGGTATGTTTCGATTCTCATGACCCTCGTCTTGAGCTTCAGTTTCTATTGAATCACTGTCAAAGCCATAAAAGAATGGATTATCGCTGTCTTCTGATTTAACTACTTCTTCAGTTTGTGAAGTATTGATGTCCAGAAGAACTATTTCTTGTTCCAATCCTAAGGTGTTTGTGGTCTTACGTTCCTCCGTCTTCGAACTTGAAAAACTCCAATCTTCCAGGAATTTTACATCCCTGCTGACAGTTATCTAGCCAGTCTGCCTTTCGTTGCCTGACAATAGAGTACAAATATCAACTTCTGTTAATTCTTATCTCACTTTTTGCACTGGGCTTTTGGAATGTGAACCATTGCACTGCAGCCAAAAATTCTCAGATGTGATAAACAATGTTTTCTCCTTTGTCAAATTTCATATGGCGTCTTATCTCCGAGTTTGGTGGACGGTGAACGTTTTGATAGGTACGCAACTGTAGAAACAGCTTCAGCCCAATACCTCTTTGGTAGGTTAGCATCGAGCATCATAGTACAAGCCTTGTCAACCAATATTCTATCAGCTCCCTCGGCAACACCATTTTGCTGTGAACTGTAACATATTGTAAGCTGCTGGATGATATCCTCAGAACAGAGAAATCCTTTTACTTCATCGTTGACAAACTCCTTTCCATTGGCAGACCGAAACTTATTAATATTTCATCCTGTCTGCTTTTCCAACATGCCTCTGAAGTTTTTTTAAATATCTGTGCCGACACAAATCAGAATGTACTAAGTCTAAGATGTGTTTAGAATACTTTTTGCTAGGTTTGAATGGAAGACATGACTGTTTTCCTATAATGCATAACTCACAGGGATCCTTAACCACACTATCTTCATTTAGTCCTGTCGAAACCTTTGACATCTTCAGCATACTTTTGTGATTCGTATGTCCTAGCCTGCGATGCCGTAAGAATCCACTATCTTTTGTATAGTAGTACTGTTTCATTTCACTTCTATTTAAACAATAGACGCAATTCTTAGGCAATGCTTAGGTAATTAGTTCACTTTTTGCATTGTAGATGAATCCACCTTTTTTGTCAGAATTTGTCAGAAGTCACTTTATGCCCTTTGTTCAGAATTTTACTAACTGAGAGAAAATTTACAGCTGAGTTTGGGATATGAATGACGTCAGGTGCTTCTACTTCTACTGTTTTAGCACAAGTATAGGTCAGATCAACACTATTACACTATTATAATAGTGTAATATGAAGCTATACTTAGTAAAACTGAAATATGGACGTAAAAAGGACCATAAGTGTTAACTAAGTGGCAAAACTATCACCACAGCGTAACTGTAATTATGGTGCTTCATCTTTATGTAAGTATAGATATATTTTCGTCAAATGCTGCCTTACCACTTACAATTGTCCCACTTGTATTTGTATAGTCACCAGCAAATAATTTTTTTCTATTCATACAGTGATCTCCAAAAGCACAGACATGGACATGAATGTATAAACACCTGAAGATGGGTGCAAGCCCAAATAACCTTTTTTGTGACTGGTAGCGGATATCTTTCTACACTACATTTCGTTTACCTTAAACGCGGTCGTTATTATACTATCGCAGTAGCCGTCCACCGACTTGCATTTATCTAATTTGGTAGTGATTATAGTTCTAAGCAAGCCCACTACGTGTGAGCCCTGTGTCTTCAAATGCCTTTTCCAATGCCGTCCAGGCTTCTGCCGCCGTCTTTGTGTCTGTTATATGGGAATAATTCATCTTGTCGACGAAAAGTATAATCTGGGATCCTGCCATTTTGTCTCTTTTCCGCCACGAATTGCCCCGTTTCGTTGGATCCGAAGGAGCGTTTCCGACAACATCCCACAGTTCGTCATGGACCAAATACACCTTCATGGAAAATTTCCAAGTAGAATAATTTTCACGCCCGATCAACTTTCCAACCACTGGAAGTTCAGTTGAGGCTGTACCAGTCATTTTTAGCTCTGAGTGAGAGAATAAAATATAGGTAGTCTGCGTGCAAGAATGATCGATCGGCAAAATATGAATGATCGGCACGTGCGTAACTTCCGAACCGGCTCTGGATTTCCTCGCACGACTTGGATTTTAACAGCTATAAAACCTTGCTTTCACACCTTTTCCTGGGCCCGTAACCTTTTGTTGAGCATGTTTTAATATAAACGTGAAAGCTTTCTGAAACATTAACAGTAACATCCGAACCCCTTTGTCAGCAAATGAGCCATAAAAATACACTCCTGGAAATTGAAATAAGAACACCGTGAATTCATTGTCCCAGGAAGGGGAAACTTTATTGACACATTCCTGGGGTCAGATACATCACATGATCACACTGACAGAACCACAGGCACATAGACACAGGCAACAGAGCATGCACAATGTCGGCACTAGTACAGTGTATATCCACCTTTCGCAGCAATGCAGGCTGCTATTCTCCCATGGAGACGATCGTAGAGATGCTGGATGTAGTCCTGTGGAACGGCTTGCCATGCCATTTCCACCTGGCGCCTCAGTTGGACCAGTGTTCGTGCTGGACGTGCAGACCGCGTGAGACGACGCTTCATCCAGTCCCAAACATTCTCAATGGGGGACAGATCCGGAGATCTTGCTGGCCAGGGTAGTTGACTTACACCTTCTAGAGCACGTTGGGTGGCACGGGATACATGCGGACGTGCATTGTCCTGTTGGAACAGCTAGTTCCCTTGCCGGTCTAGGAATGGTAGAACGATGGGTTCGATGACGGTTTGGATGTACCGTGCACTATTCAGTGTCCCCTCGACGGTCACCAGTGGTGTACGGCCAGTGTAGGAGATCGCTCCCCACACCATGATGCCGGGTGTTGGCCCTGTGTGCCTCGGTCGTATGCAGTCCTGATTGTGGCGCTCACCTGCACGGCGCCAAACACGCATACGACCATCATTGGCACCAAGGCAGAAGCGACTCTCATCGCTGAAGACGACACGTCTCCATTCGTCCCTCCATTCACGCCTGTCGCGACACCACTGGAGGCGGGCTGCACGGTGTTGGGGCGTGAGCGGAAGACGGCCTAACGGTGTGCGGGACTGTAGCCCAGCTTCATGGAGACGGTTGCGAATGGTCCTCGCCGATACCCCAGGAGCAACAGTGTCCCTAATTTGCTGGGAAGTGGCGGTGCAGTCCCCTACGGCACTGCGTAGGATCCTACGGTCTTGGCGTGCATCCGTGCGTCGCTGCGGTCCGGTCCCAGGTCGACGGGCACGTGCACCTTCCGCCGACCACTGGCGACAACATCGATGTACTGTGGAGACCTCACGCCCCACGTGTTGAGCAATTCGGCGGTACGTCCACCCGGCCTCCCGCATGCCCACTATACGCCCTCGCTCAAAGTCCGTCAACTGCACATACGGTTCAGGTCCACGCTGTCGCGGCATGCTACCAGTGTTAAAGACTGCGATGGAGCTCCGTATGCCACGGCAAACTGGCTGACACTGACGGCGGCGGTGCACAAATGCTGCGCAGCTAGCGCCATTCGACGGCCAACACCGCGGTTCCTGGTGTGTCCGCTGTGCCGTGCGTGTGATCATTGCTTGTACAGCCCTCTCGCAGTGTCCGGAGCAAGTATGGTGGGTCTGACACACCGGTGTCAATGTGTTCTTTTTTCCATTTCCAGGAGTGTATTTAAGGTTGTGTGCTCGCTGTGTGTTGGTTAGGCAGCAGCATATTAACTTCACATCAGCTGACGATCGCCCTCATAATAATTATGTTATCTTAAACCCACAGTTATTTTGCAAACTGATATAATGAACGGCACTAAAATACTAAATTCTTTTGTAAAAAGACTTATCACGATAATCTCGATAAAAACCAGTAACATTGATGGTGGGGGTGATGGTGGTGGTGGCGGCGGCAGCAATGGCGATGACAGTAGAGCTGCAACGCATGTTTTAGTGACGTCATCTGCAAGTGTGGTTTCAGTTAAGTCTGGGGATGCAATGTGTATGAGTGGGAAGTAAGATGGAGTCATTTGAGTATTTGGCAAAGTGAGGAACGAGGGGAGAGCAGGAGGGGACAGGTATTAGGGGTATAGGAGTAAGTGGAAGTTGGAGTAGATTACTGGTGCAAGTGGATATCATAGTTGTCAATTGACATGTCGTAGAATGCAGGCAGTAGTAATAACCAGACGATGAGACTGTGGTGAGTGGCTGATGGAGGCAAAGACTGGCATGAAGGTGTGGGCTGGCCATCACTGTCGACGAAGAATGGCGAGGTCGCGGTCTGATGGTAAATATGAAGACTGGTAGCAAGGACTGGAAACAAAGGCGATGACTGGCAGAAAAGGTGATGATGGGCAGTGAAGGTGTTAATAGGAAGCAAAGGCAATGACAGTGCTGATGATGAGCAGCAATTCTGCCGGTAGCGGTGATGGAGATGACGCAGACGGCGACTGCTGGAAACTTTTCCCTATCGAGACTCCAACTCTCAGAGAAATCTAGGCAGTTGTTATTCCCAAGGGAAAGAGGGGTTTCAACACTCAGATATTATCTTTTTTTTATCTTCATTCCATTCCTGAGAGCATTGCTAGGGCCACTTTCGAACAGACAATGAGTTCGTTTGAGCCAAGCGTAATTTTTTGTTCTGTGGTGACACTCTTTATTTATTTTTGATTGGCTTTGGGCTATGGACCTTACATCAAGTTTATTATTCTTTCTGGCTGGGAGGTGGATATTTGAAGCCTGAATTTCCACTTTTACTGAGGATAAAACCTATCTAAAAAACTTAGTAGGGTTATTGCTAAATTATAATATTCTCAATAAATCTTCTTGATCATTTTGTTCCTGTAACTGCTGAAGTATACCCTCTTCTTGCTGAATTCCCTCGAAGTTGTGTACTAATGGATGTGTTATTTGTATCACCTGTGAAATATCACTTGATTGGTAAGGATACTTACAGTTGGAAAAATTAAGCTTTATCGGTGGTTGCTGTAGGAGCTGCGTTGTTTCTGATTCCGTTGTTAATCTAGATATTCCATAGTTTGCTGTTAGTTGTATCAGTCTCTCCTCTAACGGCTGTATATTGCCTAAATGATATGTGCTGATGGAACGAACAGCATCAAAAAATAATTAATGTAAAGTACTGAAATTTCGGGAATTCATTTATCTAGGTAACATACTTCAGTGATTAATATTGCAAGTCCATAACTTAGTATAAGTGTGACATAAACCATTGCAAATGTGTAAATCTGGTACATTCATAACCTATGTAACCGCCAGAATGTTGAATGGAAGCATGCAAACGTGTATGCATGTTTTGCACAGGAGCCAGATGTCAGTTTGTGAGATGAACTTCCATGCTTGTTGCACTTGGTCGGTCAATACAGGAGCTGTTAACGTTGTTTGTGGATGACGCTGTTGTTATCGTTCGATGATGTCCCATGTGTGCTCTATTGCAGTCAGATCTGGCGATCGAGCAGGCCAAGGCATCACGTCTCTGTAGAGCATTTGGATTACATCTGCTTCTGCATCTGACCAAGTGGTTACTGAAAAGTCATCTGACAATTCTCAAGTCATCGAGACCGCCTCGTCGGCGTCAGCTGTGAAGGAATCTATTTCAGGACCCCACTTTTCTCCTCTGGCTCCAACAGATACTTCCCCGGTTGTCTCAACTTCCCAAACTACAGGGTGATCAAAAAGTCAGTATAAATTTGAAAACTGAATATATCACGGAATAATGTTGATAGAGAGGTACAAATTGATACACATGCTTGGAATGATATTGGGTTTTATTAGAACCAAAAAAATACAAAAGTTCAAAAAATGTCCGACAGATGGCGCTTCATCTGAACAGAATAGCAATAATTAGCATAAGAAAGTAAGACAAAGCAAAGATGATGTTCTTTACAGGAAATGCTCAATATGTCCAGCATCATTCCTCAACAATAACTGTAGTCGAGGAATAATGTTGTGAACAGCACTGTAAAGCATGTCCGGAGTTATGGTGAGGCATTGGCGTCGGATGTTGTCTTTCAGCATCCCTAGAGGTGTCGGTCGATCACGATACACCTGCGACTTCAGGTAACCCCAAAGCCAATAATCGCACGGACAGAGGTCTGGGGACCTGGGAGGCCAAGCATGACGAAAGTGGCGGCTGAGCACACGATCGTCACCAAACGAGGCGCGCAAGAGATCTTTCACGCGTCTAGCAATATGGGGTGGTGCGCCATCCTGCATAAACATCGTACGTTCCAGCAGGTGTTTATCAGCCAGGCTGGGGATGATGCGATTCTGTAACATATCGGCGTACCTCTCACCTGTCACGGTAGCAGTTACAAAACCAGAATCACGCATTTCCTCGAAGAAAAAAGGCCCGATAATGGTAGATGTGGTAAATCCAACCCATACCGTAACTTTCTCGTCGTGCAATTGAGTTTCCACGACAGTTCTAGGATTTTCGGTAGCCCAAATTCTGCAGTTGTGGGCGTTGACAGACCCTCGGAGCGTGAAATGCGCTTCGTCGGTCCACAACACGTTACTCAACCAATCGTCATCTTCCACCATCTTTTGAAACGCCCACACCGCAAATGCCCTCCGCTTCACTAAATCGCCAGGTAACAGTTCATGATGCCGATGAATTTTGTACGGATAGCATCGGAGGGTATGCCTAAGTGCCAACCAAACAGTAGTGTATGGAATGCCGGTGCGACGTGCGACTGCACGAGCGTTGCCTTCCCCGTGCATAGACGAACCCGCTACAGTCTCCATTTCTTCCTGAACTGTCTCTGCAGCATTACGCCTTGTGCTCGGTCGGCCACTACGGGGTCTATCGTCGAAACAACCCGTGGCTTCGAACTCCGAAATCATTCTCGCCACAGCTGCATTTGTTAACGGACCTTTACCCGTGCGAATCCCCTTCCTATGGCGATAGGATCGTAACGTTGAACTAGCACATTCCCCATTCTGATAATACAGCTTCACTGAAAGCGCCTTTTTAGGTAACGTCAACATGCTGCGACTGCTGGCGCATCTGATTCTCTCTCTCATTACAGTTCCTTTTATACACGATTGTCATGCGCAGTCACTGACGTTTTGCTGTCCAGCGCCATCTGTCGGACATTTTGTGAACTTTTTTTTTTGTTCTAATAAAACCCCATGTCATTCCAAGCATGTGTGTCAATTTTTACCTCTCTATCTACATTATTCCGTGGTTTATTAAGTTTTCAAATTTATACTGAGTTTTTGATCACCCGGTACTTTTGCACCTTCTGTCGCGGCCTCCACGTCATAACCTTTTGATGAGCGTAACTTGATTGATTCCCAAGGGTAGGAGGACCTCGTCGTTACTAAACAATCATCCATACGCGAACCCCTGCCCATAGACTAGTGGGGTACGGAGGTCTCTCCTTGTGAGTCTGAAACTGATTTTCTGCATGACCCTCCGCATGCGGTAGTGGCAATTCCGAGGAGCCGCAGTAAACAACGTATCTAACCTGAGAGAATCGCATCACGGAAGAAGGAAAACATTTGGAAGATGGGTCAGACGTTCCTACTTCTTCTCCCACCACTTCATCCATTTATTCTGCCATGGTTTCATTCGATGATGACTTTGTCATTTTGTAGTGTGTGTTCCAGTTCAATTGTGTATGCCACAATATACTTTCCTAACTTTGGTTCTGCAGCTCGCCGCTTTGCGACAATTTATATATGAGTCTGGTGCAGACGTAATTTTCTTGACTGGAAGTATTATTTGACCGTTTTCAATTCCTGGTTCCTCGATCTTTTTTAATGTTGCTTGTGACCTTTCTACGCGCATTGCCTCGTTCTATAGGGAAGGAATTCCGTTGCGGGATTTCGAAGTTCTCGATATTGGTAGGGTTATAGGATGACCCTTCTGTAATCCTGCTTTACTTCTTCCCCTTTTGACTCTGTTAGTTCTACGGAACGTTCGCGCTTCTACAATAAGGAAATCATTTAGGATGCACCTTCTGTAATCCCGCTTTACTTCTTCCCCTTCTGACTCTGATAGTTCTACTGAACGTTCGCGTTTCTACAACAAGGAAATCATTTACCTACTTCGTAAATCTCCTACAAAGATTCTATTGGATGGTGAATTGTATTCTGTGGATTAGTCTCGTAATTTTAGTTGTAGCAAAGAACTCAATGACATGGTATACTCCTTATACCTACGTGGCGCATGGGTTTCTCGGTATCCTACACTTGCCTGATAATCTCATTTTACTGACAGATCTAGCGGTCAACTTGGTCTCTTTTACCTTTCTGATACCTTGTACTATCGGCTTTTGGACGTTGACGTGAGATCCACACGTTTTAACAATCACTGTGCATTAGCCGTCACATTTAATTATGTACAGCAGCCGGTCAAATTATATTGTCTTCCCCGAATGCTCAATACGGCGTAGCTACAAGACTACTCCCTTGGTGTTGTCATTGAGAAGTATGGGCCCGTTCTACAGAACGGTACGCGTGTATTGTGGAATGGTGGACACTGCATGCCAAGCCACAAATTTGTAAAGGTCACGTGCATTTTGGTGGCGTAAGGGCGGCAAACGTCCAGCGGATCCAAGAATTTTATTACTCCGTGTTACGTCAACTTTACGATAGCGCTAGGCAAGCTCCTCTGCGATTTATGGGCGTACTCGAATAAAAGCCAAATTGCTACAGTTAAAACAATTTCGGATGGAAGGTTCAAATGGTTCAAATGGCTCTGAGCACTATGGGACTCACCTGCTGTGGTCATAAGTCCCCTAGAACTTAGAACTACTTAAACCTAACTAACCTAAGGACATCACACACATCCATGCCCGAGGCAGGATTCGAACCTGCGACCGTAGCGGTCGTGCGGTTCCAGACTGTAGCGCATTTAACCGCTCGGCCACTCCGGCCGGCTCGGATGGAAGGGCTCCGAAGAAAATCTCAACCAAGTTATATTTCATAAGATGAACTGACTGCACTATACCACCTTATCCGTACGAGCGCGCGCTGGAAACGCATCCATCGCTAAAGCCGGTGGTCGATTGTCAACGTCCCAACATGACATTTTCAATTTAATGTAACTACTTTACTGAACTGTTTGATGCCCACATACCGGTTGAAAATTTTCCTCACGAGTTTTCCCCTTTCGTGTATTGCGTCATTACTCCTGATTAAATGACGTTTTTCTTGAATGATTCCACAAATACGATATCCATATATGATGCTGTTACCAAGTTTCACTCATGCAAGTCACCTCGACTGGATGGCATTCCTGAAGAACTTTATGTTCATTTTTGGTCTCTCAGAGCTGACTCATTAACGTCTATGTCCAATGAAGTGATACGGAGTGTCTCACTTCCTGTTCATTTCAAGGAAAGTAAAACGGTCCTTGTCCGGAAAACCAAGGGTCCACCTGATCTTGACTCACTTCGTTTGATTCCTCTCCTGAACTTCGATATAAAATTGTCGTTCGAGCTATAAACAACAGTCTCTTTAAGTTTCTCGACAAAATCATCGCCGTTCATAAAGGGATGTATGACTGGACGCACGATACTAACTTCTGTTATCGAATATAGAGATGTCGTTTCGGTGGCTGCGGCCACTAATATCTCGGGACCCTTACATTTTCTTAGTGTGTTAACCACTTTGGGTTTTACTCGCGATGCATGTCAGGTCCTAGCCAATCTTTTCACTAGTATCCGTGCCTCAGTGGTCATGAACGGTCACGTTACCTCCCACCCCCGGATTGCGATCCGACAGGCACTACCCCAGGGAAGCCCCTTATCAATACCACTCTGTTTTGTTCTTAGAACCCTTGCTTGGACATACTGGCATGCAACTACGTGGCTGGACTATTTCGGGTGAACAAGTCATGGTTCGCGATTAGCCAATGAGGCCGTGGTTTTAGCACGAAATGAAAACATTTCCGGGCTTAAGGATACCTTGGATTTCTTTTGTCGCCTTACTAGTCCCCACATTAATGATCGCAAATGCACGTTCCTGCCGTTGCGGGGCTTTATCAAAGTGGTAATTCCTTTGGCGGCGGTGATCGATCGCCACAAGACTTTATGGATCACAGTAGATCGCAACCCGGCCAAAATGGCGGCACACAACTCGCGAGAGGTTACGACTCGTATTTAGGGAGCGATTCTTGAACACGAACACCGTTCCCTCAGCGTCTTTCACCAAATGTGGTCTTAAACACCTATATTTTCATTAAAGTGTATTATATTGCACAGCTCTTCCCGCTTTCAGTGATGATGGCCTTCAGACTCAGACAACTATCTGATCAATTCTGATGGCGAAGACACTTCTTTCGAGTTCAGTATGAAGTGTTGGCCAGGCCCCGCAAGCTCGGAGGATTAGGGCTTCTCGATATTAAAGTGGAGGAGTCCACCCTGTTTTGTACGACGCTATGGCTTAACATGTACAAAGACGCCATATTCCATTACATGCCGTATATTTTCCTGTCTCCAGCTGATCAGTCTGAAACCTCCCGTTGAGATTGGACGAGGTAGTGACAGCCTTTCAAAGATGCATCTCACGGCCGGGGACTTATTATCGCGTTGGGGTGAACCACCTAGTCGCTCCCTTGTTGAAATAGCTTCCCCATCAAAACTGTCTGATCTCATCTTGGTTTTTACACTGCTTCGTCGTGGTAAAGGGACATTCATCATTTGATATAGACTTACGACCGTCTTTTTCTCATAGGCAAAGTAATTAAATTGATCAATTACTTACCCTACCCCCACCCTCCTCCACCGCCACCCCAGATGATGTCATGGGTTTTCCCCAGCTGGCACATGAGTCCCTACCCCCTCCCCCTCTCCATCCCTCCCCTCATTGGTTTGAATTTCGAACTTTGGCCAGATATTCGAAAAATGGTAGGAAATTCAAAAATGGCGAGAATTTCGTTCCCCCCAAGGCCGCCCCCCACCCACCGCCCGCCTTCCTCAGAAATTCGTGGGAAATCCAGATTTGGGTCTGAATTTTTTTTCTCCATAAACGAGGCCAGAATTACTGGGAGTGATTCAGTCCATTTTGAGATGTCGTTGTGGAAGTATTGCAATGTGTTCGATCAACGAGATGAATATGAAGGTTAGAGCGGCTTTCAATAGCTTTATTTCATGTACGCATTCAATGGAGGACTATAGCCATAGTTCACTACGCAGAGGGGTGGAAGACTATGGTTATGGAAGAGTGTTGGAAAAAGAAGCAGAAGAATTCGGTTCAGCATATTGTGGCAGTGCAGAGGGATGGAACCAAGATGCACGTTGCAACCGATACTTGTTCATGAACTTGTGTAAATTGCTAAGAAATTCCACACGAAGCGTTCACTGTTCCAAAACGGAAGGTGTGGGCAGTTGATGCTAATTTCCTTCAGTGGAAGGATATTCGCACATGTAATATATACTGTTGAAGAGCATCAGCTGCTCATCCTCATCCACTTCCCCCTCCACCAACCCATCCTCTCATTGCATCATCACTCGCTCACCATCCTTGGTGCTGTGCACAATGTGTTCTATCGAAGAGCTGCTGGTGTCTGGCAAGGAGGAGATTAACAGCCATGTTGCCTATAAGCATACAGCCAAGGGCTGCAGCCATGCTGAATGAAAAGGATGAGAACCGAAGAAGAAAAGTAATGTTGTCCAGCAGATAATGGCTACGCAGCAGAGTGGTATCAAGATGCATTCTGCAAGTCATGCTGACCAACGCTGTTGTTATAACTGCTTGCTATTACTGAAAATCACAGTTAGTTTCCCACCTCTTGAGAGACGCCTGCCTCCAATGTAGCAGATCAAGCAACTGGTCTAGTCCACAATAATGCCACCAGAGGTGCATGAAATTGGCAGTGGTCAATAGGAACGCAGCATCTGGTGACATCAGGGATATAAGGTGGCCCCAGCTGCTCTGCAGCCTCAGTTGCAGTCAGTCAGTCAGCATGAACGCCACCCAAGATTATCCACTTCTGCCTAACTGCAGCAGCAGCAGAATAGAAAGGAGCTCTCGAAGAGTAAGAATCCTATGCTTATTATCTATGTTTACTGTCATTGTGAGAAAAGTGAAGTCTTTGTGCTGCTATTATCGCTTGTAACAGTTTGTCTTCTTTGCTCATTAGTGGAGGCAACGTGGTCCAGCCTGTCAGGAACTAAAGCAGCAGCATGTCCCAGCCTGTTGGTACATACAGCAGTGGCACCATCTGGTGTGTGATGCCCTGCAGCACCCTGGGATCCTATCACACACTTGGTCAGCCTGTTGGAGTAGGACAATGAGCTGTTATTGTCTAATAAGGACACCCAGCCAGTCCCTGACTCCCAGAAGTCACCAGGGATCCTAAACAGGTTTTAGGAAACCGCGGTCATGCGATACACAGCTGGCCATCTTTGTGCTTGATACACAAGAGGCTCTAGATACCGGCTCCCAGGTTGATGCCATATTTCTCGACTTTCGAAAGGCGTTCGACTCAGTTCCGCACTGTCGCTTGCTCCAAAAAGTGTGCGCTTACGGTCTATCCTATGACATGTGCGGTTGGATAGAAAATTTGCTAACAGACAGAGAGCAATATGTCGTCCTCAGTGGGGTGACTTCAACAGAAACAAGCGTAACTTCAGGTTGCCGCAGGTCAGCGTAATAGGTCCGCTGCTTTTTACAATTTACATAGACTAAACGATCTGGTTGATGGTATTGACGGCGGCATTAGACTGTTTGCCGATGATGCTGTAGTCTACAGGAAAGTAGTATCACACAAAAGTTGTGAACAAGTCAATGAGGATTTGCAGAAAATAAATGCGCGGTGTAATGACTTGCAGTTATCTCTCAATATTAGTAAGTGTAACTCACTGCGTATAACAAGGCGAAAATCCCCATTAATGTACGAGTACAAAATAAATGCGGTAACATCCGTCAAGTATCTGGGTGTGACTATTCGAAATGATCTCAAATGGAATGTCAGATTACACAAGTAACGGGCAAGGCGAACTCTAGATTGCGGTTTATAGGTAGAATACTGAAGCGATGCAGTCCTTCAACAAAGGAAATTGCTTACAATACGTTAGTTCGTCCAGTCTTAGAGCATTGGTTGTCTGTATGGGACCCTTACCAGTTGGGTCTGATTCAAGAGATTGAGAAGGTCCAAAGAAGAGCGACAAGATCTGTGACTGATTCAGTTAACCATCGCGAGAGCGTTATAAATCTCATAGAAAGTTTGAAGTGGGACACACTTGCAGATAGACGACGCGCTAAACGGAAGGGGCTGCTCACTAAATTCCCAAATCCGATCTTCGCCGAGGATGTAGAGCATATATTATTACCACCAACTTTCAAATAGCGCAATGATCACCATTCAAAGATAAGGGAAATTAGAGCTCGTACTGATACGATGCAGGTTGGTGCTGGATCCCATCATACGTCCCATCACAGAATATTCCAGTGATACTGCATGGACAAAGTGAGAATGTAATGGATGAGAAGATATCAGCTACGTCCTGCGCGCCGCTACTGATCGTTTCAGTTTATAATTTAACCACTAGTGGTTAGAAGCATCTACAGACAGAGATTGGCGCGTTGTGATAAAGATTGAAAATGCAACTAAAAGTGTTAAAGTGCGGTTTGCGGATGTGGACTGGGATGAAATGTGTCAAGCAAAAGCCTACGTCAAGCAGCAGTTAACCATCAAGCATCATCATCTGAGCTGTCCTCCTCTGGACATCTACTGTGCTGCTCTAACTCTGTCCATTACAGCAGCATACTATGACTCTGCACTCAATATGAAATTGGGTGACACATCCATTTATCTACAGCACTCCGTCGTTACAAACTTGTTCGGTCTACAGATGGTGCTATCCATTGTGTTCGAAAGACTGAAAAGATTGATGCCTTGTGTTAAAGCTGTGTATAGGGACATTGCAAAATATCTCCATCCGAACAGTGTGCATGTAGACGAATTTGAACTGTGGGTCAATACGCCAATGGAAACTAATGTACTGACAATAAGTTTGAGAGAAATACATGCCGAATTCTGTTCTTACAAGAAGACTTTATTTTCCATAATCTGTCCTGGTGTTAAGGTAAAGAAAGAACCTGTTGATGTACTGCACCCTGTCTATGATTACTGAATAAAAATGTATATAACCACGTATGTGTTCTATTTCCTACCTGTCATCATATTGCAAATACTAAAGCGACTGCTACCAGTATTTTCACTGCAATCATACAACAGCAGAAAATTAGGTCATTTAATTAAATTCTCTGTAAAAGCCCACTGCTCGCCAGTACCTGACATAGTACATATCATGGCAGGGCATAATGTTCATTATTTTCTATAAGAACTCATTGCACTCCATTACCTGACGTAGTAGGTATCATGGCATGGTTGGTAAAGTATCAAGCCTTTCCCTAAGCAACTGGAGTCGTGACAGGATGCAAGAAGACCAGAAAAAGTATGGCCATCCAACCGTGGCAAGACTTATCATGTTGCGGCTAATACATCCGGATGGAGTCTGCTCTGAGCATGCATGTATATTTTCAAAAACACTGTTTCAGCCCAAATACCAACTATTACTGCAGGGTACAGATGAAGTGACACAAACGACTTTCAGTGAGAGCAGTGATATCCCTCCATCCGAAAAAGTGAAGCCAAACACAGTGTTCATATTTGATGATGTTGCTGTGGAAAATTATGATCAAATTCGTCGATATTTCTGTTTTCGTTGCCATGTGGCTGTTGATGTATTTTATCTGAGTCAGACATATTACAGACTCCCAAAACAGCTGGTGAGAGAAAATGCAAACCTAATTATATCATTCAAACAGGGCGACCCGAATTTGAAACACATTTACCAGGCTCATGTAGGAACCGAAGTGTCAGGAACAAAATGGACAGAAGAAAGAAAAAGAAAACATAGAGAACGAATGAAAGAAGTATGGAAGAAACGACGTCAGAAAGCTTTGCGTGATCCTTCTGGGTCCATTCGCGATAAGTAAGTACATAGCCCTGGAAAGCGGTGAGTACATCAGTATATATTGATAGGATGGGTGTGCATAGACAAAACATTCGCTTGTACATGGACGTGAAAATTCAAACCCTCGAACATAAAGTTCGATCCATACGGAAGGAGCTGGAGACGTATTATCATACCCTTCTGAGACTGAACGTTACACAGAATGATCGGGTTAATGCAGCTGAAAAGAAAGTAAACGACTAAACTGAAGGGAAAATATCTGTTATTGAGAAGGGGACATTGTACGACATTGAAAAGAAAGTAGGTAACGTAACAGAGGGGAAAATAGCTGTTACTGAGAAGAGGGAGCAGTATAAGAAGAAGAAGAGTGGATATATAAAACCTCACGTTGCACAGAAGTCCGATTAGTATACAACGAGATGTCCACTAAGCATAAAGTAATCGAGACACAGAAGCCCGTTCGAGAGAAATGACGGGTGTTGATGTTAGGGAATTTGCAGTGGGAGCAAGCACTAACAGAAGCCTTTAAGCTGGTTTCAGAATCTCTCAGTCAACTCTCAGCAGAATTATGCAGTGAGGACGATGCCATTGCCAATTTCACTAAGCGTCACAGTGATTCTAGAATAGACACAGAATTCAGTGTCAGCAGAGTAAAACTATAGATGCTGGGCACCCAGCCTGTAAGTTTAACTGAGAACACAATACAGATCAGTGATAGTTACAGGGAACACCCAGTCTACTGAACCTTTTGTTCCTAAAGCCCACAGAAACTGTAAATTATTCGCCTAAAACTGTGGAAATGCATAAGAATGCGAAATGCCAAAACACTGACAGGTATTAACCCCTTATGAAACCAATATTGGACAATGAAAAAAATAGTAGCGATGATGGTATTGACATTCAGAATAAAAGAGTGAGCAATCGAGTACTGCAGTATATGTATTACAGCTACCCCAGTGACGTAATAGATCGGCTACGACTGCTCATGGTGTCAGTTGTCGTTGGTAATATAGCTCATTCGAAATAAGGTGTTTCATTAATTTCTTAACTTAGGGAGAGAGGTATCTTCGAATAAGTATGGACATTGCAGTTCGAGAACTGCACAAACCAGCACACAAAACATAGTCTCGTAGAAATGTTACAATTAAGGGTTTGGACGACCTATGGCAGGCAGACCTTGTCGACGGAGGGAATATTCACTTGTCAGTAATGGCTTCAAATGTATTTTAATGGTCATTGATACTTGTTCTAAATTTACCTGCGCATTACCCGTGAAATCGAAAACGAGGAACGCTGTCCCTCATGTCTTCGAGCGATTTCTGCAGACAGGAATGAATCGAAGCCTAGACAACCTTCAAATAGATCACTGTGGCGAGTTGTACAACAGATATTTCAAGACTTTCAAGGCTGTGATGGAGTGCTATGGAATAAGTCACTACTCGACCTTCACCCACCTGAAGGCGAGTATCGCAGAATGTCTGAACAGAACAGTGAAAGCCCAAATGTGGATGTAATTAAATCTTAATGGCTCACAGATGGACAGATGTCCTCCCGCAAATAACTACACAATATAATCAAACCAAACATTGTACAGTATGAATGAGACCAATCTATGTTCCTGATAATAGACTTCTGGATACAGTACACAATCAAAATAAAAAGGCTAGATCCACATAAACAACAATTTAATGTAGTTGATTTAGTATGTCCTGGATGGTTATAATTAAATTTTCCCTATTTAACACGTTATAACACAGAAACTAATTACTGTGCAAGTACCAAACTTGGTAGCATTAATTTTCAGACTGTGGGGTGCGTGATTTCCATGCGTCACAGCGCGACTGCCCAGTTCCACGTACGGCCACCAGGTGTTATGATCGGTCATCGTGGTCCATAGTCTTGCACAGCTGACCATCCACAGTGCACTTGTTGAAATGTCAAAATGAGCTTGGAAAAAAGGAGCAGGGCATTATTGGTGAAGATCTATTATCAAAATAGCACTAATGCTCCACGTAGAGAATATAGCTGACTGAAAGGATTATGGAAGCGTCCTCTTTCTTCACGTGCTGTGAAGAGCATGATGAAGTAGTTCGAATCAACTGGAGAACTGGGCGTCACTCCGGGAAGAGGCCGGAGACTGGTTGCACCACAAGTGGCTGATGAAATCGCTTTTGCTGTGGCAGACTACTCTGCGCGCAATTCCCGAACGTCAAGCAGTGTGCATGCCGTCTCACGACAATTGAACATCCCGTGGTCCACTGTATGGAAGGTGATTCGTGCCATTCTCAAATGGTATCCAGACAAGATCAATATTGTCCAGTAGCTTGCACCCACAGGACGCACAACGACGTGTTGACTTGGCTCTCCGCTTTCTGGGGTTTTCTTCTTCTTTTTTTTTTTTTTTTTTTTAATGGGCTGGCGCTCAAGGACCAAAGACGTGGAGTGTGACTGGCCAGCGTTACTGTGATATGCTTCGCCAGCATGTCATACCCGCCGTACAGGATAGAGACACACTGAACTCAATAGTTTTCATGCAAGATGGAGCTCCACCACACATCACTCAGGGAGTTCAACTGCTTCTCCGAAACACATTTGGAAACGCTCGAATTGTCAGCTGATTGTTTCCAAATGCTTGCCCAGCGTGATCACCTGATCTCACTCCCTGTGATTTTTGGTTGTGGGTCTACCTCAAGGACAGGGTTTACCAGGGGTACATTCACACATGTGCTGATCTGAAGGGCAGCATACAAGAAGTTAGCCAGCATACCTATGGACATGCTGCATTCTGCTGTGCAGAATGCAATCCTGCGCTTTCAGGCTCTTCTGCACACTGATGGGCGCCAAATTGAGCCCCTTTTGTAGCAGTAATGGTACCGCTATATAATGGTATGATGTACCGTAGCAGCACGTTAAAATGTTTTCAATTGAATTGATTCTCCATTATTTCTTTTCCCATGTCCTTGACATTAATACTGCCGACTTTAGTACTCGAACAGTAATTAGTTTTCATGTTATAACATGTTAAATATGGAAAGCTTAGTTATGACCACACAGTATTTCAAAACACAAGACAGCATTTGAGAAGTTATACATGCCAAACTGGTCAACCGAGATATTCACAGTTTCCAAAGTGCAGACAACGAATCCTAAAACATACCTCTTAAAGGACAGCAGTGGTACTGATACTGCAGCATGCTTTGACACAGAAGAGTTACAAAAGACCTCAGAACAAGATGTGTATCTCGTAGGGAGGGTGATACGGCCTCGAGGGAATAGAGCGTTAGTTAAATGGCTTGGTTTTTCTGCATCATAAAACAGCTGGACCAACGCTGGTGGTTTGCTACATAACAGGATGTGCAGACCACAACCACCTCAGTAGCATAACATGCGGGATAAGAGATGCATTAGAGGAGGAGGCGGTATTCTCGAAAAACTACCAATCGAATTTCACATTCCTGGATATAAGTACTGTGGACCTGGAACAAAACTTCAAAAACGATTGGAACGCGGTGATAAGGGTATAACTCTATTCGACGAAGCGTGTATGGAACATTGCATCTACGCAGCAAATAACACGACAGATCGAATGTTTTCTGATAAAGCTAAGGCAACGGTTGTGAGTATGGATATTGATATAGGTCAACGTATTGCAGCATTTGCAGTTGAAAAAACCACGTGTGATAAAGTTAAGTTGGGCTTGGGTGTGGCGCTGAGGAAGAAGATGACAACCAAAGAGCGCATGAAAAACTGCATCCCGCCAACGAGGTATACAACTAAAAGCACCCTGAAGGAGAAAGGAGCGAGAAAAAGAAGATCGATTAAACCACCCAGGGCTCTACCAATACCCAAGACGTCGAGTAGACTTATTCCCTTTCTCATTCCAGTCCTAGGCGGTCTCTCGGTTGTGCGCTCACTGGCTGGGAGTGCTGTGAATATTGCCAGGACAGTCAAGAATGCACAAAAGTCTCAGGAGAATCGCAGGAGGCACGAAGACATAACCACATGATGGGGGCAGCAGCCGTCGGAGAAGGACAATACTTGAAACTATACAAGAAAGGACTAGATCTCTTCATAAACAAAAAAATCCTGTTGCAGCCCAACCAGACAGGGTGCTTACAAATATAGATCTGCTTAAGTTTGTTAAGAAGAAATTCATCAGTCGAGAATCTGAGCTGTGTTTATGCGGAACACATTACAGAAGATTGTGCGGAAATCAGGAGAATATGGAATTGTGAATCTGAGTGTAGCAGGAGGACCTTGAAGCCACTGGTAGCATATGTTAAAAAAAGAAATACAAATAACGTTTACTATTTCGACTCATTCGGCGACATGCAACCTCCAGAAGAATTACAGCGATACTTCATCGGAAAACATGTGTTCAAGAATTTTCGACGCTACCAAGACTTTAATACGTTCCCGTGTGGTCGTTTATGCAACATGTTCCTCCTGACCTTTACGAAATTGTGGAAATTGAACGGCGAATGCATCGATTGACTTTATGCAGAAAGGTTTACTCTCTACTGGGTTTCACAAATGGGCTGGTTTTGAAGACGGATCCCAATAAATTTTACAAATCTGATCAAACAGTGGATATTCTCCCTGTCAGCACAATTCTACATCTATATCTACATCTACATCCATACTCCGCAAGCCACCTGACGGTGTGTGGCGGAGGGTACCTTGAGTACCTCTATCGGTTCTCCCTTCTATTCCAGTCTCGTATTGTTCGTGGAAAGAAGGATTGTCGGTATGCCTCTGTGTGGGCTCTAATCTCTCTGATTTTATCCTCATGGTCTCTTCGCGAGATATACGTAGGAGGGAGCAATATACTGCTTGACTCTTCGGTGAAGGTATGTTCTCGAAACTTTGACAAAATCCCGTACCGAGCTACTGATCGTCTCTCCTGCAGAGTCTTCCCCTGGAGTTTATCTATCACCTCCGTAACGCTTTCGCGATTACTAAATGATCCTGTAACGAAGCGCGCTGCTCTCCGTTGGATCTTCTCTATCTCTTCTCTCAACCCTATCTGGTACGGATCCCACACTGCTGAGCAGTATTCAAGCAGTGGGCGAACAAGCGTACTGTAACCTACTTCCTTTGTTTTCGGATTGCATTTCCTTAGGATTCTTCCAATGAATCTCAGTCTGGCACCTGCTTGACCGACGATCAACATTATATGATCATTCCATTTTAAATCACTCCTAATGCGTACTCCCAGATAATTTATGGTATTAACTGCTTCCAGTTGCTGACCTGCTATTTTGTAGCTAAATGATAAAGGATCTATCTTTCTGTGTATTCTCAGCACATTACACTTGTCTACATTGAGATTCAATTGCCATTCCCTGCACCATGCGTCAATTCGCTGCAGATCCTCCTGCATTTCAGTACAAATTTCCATTGTTACAACCTCTCGATACACCACAGCATCATCTGCAAAAAGCCTCAGTGAACTTCCGATGTCATCCACCAGGTCATTTATGTATATTGTGAATAGCAACGGTCCTATGACACTCCCCTGCGGCACACCTGAACTCACTCTTACTTCGGAAGACTTCTCTCCATTGAGAATGACATGCTGCGTCCTGTTATCTAGGAACTCCTCAATCCAATCACACAATTGGTCTGATAGTCCATATGCTCTTACTTTGTTCATTAAACGACTGTGGGGAACTGTATCGAACGCCTTGCGGAAGTCAAGAAACACGGCATCTACCTGTGAACCCGTGTCTATGGCCCTCTGAGTCTCGTGGACGAATAGCGCGAGCTGGGTTTCACATGACCGTCTTTTTCGAAACCCATGCTGATTCCTACAGAGTAGATTTCTAGTCTCCAGAAAAGTCATTACACTCGAACACAATACGTGTTCCAAAATTCTACAACTGATCGACGTTAGAGATATAGGTCTATAGTTCTGCACATCTGTTCGACGTCCCTTCTTGAAAACGGGGATGACCTGTGCCCTTTTCCAATCCTTTGGAACGCTACGCTCTTCTAGAGACCTACGGTACACCGCTGCAAGAAGGGGGGCAAGTTCCTTCGCGCACTCTGTGTAAAATTGAACTGGTATCCCATCAGGTCCAGAGGCCTTTCCTCTTTTGAGCGATTTTAATTGTTTCTCTATCCCTCTGTCGTCTATTTCGATATTTATCATTTTGTCATCTGTGCGACAATCTAGAGAAGGAACTACAGTGCAATCTTCCTCTGTGAAACAACTTTGGAAAAAGACATTTAGTATTTCGGCCTTTAGTCTGTCATCCTCTGTTTCAGTACCATTTTGGTCACAGAGTGTCTGGACATTTTGTTTTGATCCACCTACCACTTTGACATAAGACCAAAATTTCTTAGGATTTTCTGCCAAGTCAGTACATAGAACTTTACTTTCGAATTCATTGAACGCCTCTCGCATAGTCCTCCTCACACTACATTTCGCTTCGCGTAATTTTTGTTTGTCTGTAAGGCTTTGGCTATGTTGAGTGTAACATTGCAACGATCTTATACCTCAATTACAGATTGATTCATTCAATTTATGGATTCTTCCCATCAGCTGGAGCAGAGTATAAGATTATTGAGACTCCTACTATCGCTATAGCCGCGCGGAATTAGCCGAGTGGTCTATGGCGCTTCAGTCATGGACTGTGCGGCAGGTCCCGGCGGAGGTTCGAGTCCTCCCTCGGGCATGGGTGTGTGTGTTTGTCCTTAGGATAATTTAGGTTAAATAGTGTGTAAGCTTAGGGACTGATGACCTTAGCAGTTTCGTCTCATAAGATTTCACACACAAACTATCGCTATATACCTTCCAGTGACAGTTCGGACATTGGACTACCTGGAGCTGCGTATTGTGGACCAGAATAACCAACTTGTTGACTTTTGTGGCGAGGAAATCTTTGTACGACTACATCTAAGACAGAATGGGTGGAAGGTGTAAAACCAGCGCACACAGCACAGCATAACACTTTGCAGCAGAACCGCAAGATGATAACACGTGCGAACTGTGAGTTTCTTAAATCAGTAGGCTTTGCCGGCCGTTGTGGTGGAGCGGCTCTAGGCGCTTCAGTCTGGAACCGCGCGACCGCTACGGTCGCAGGTTCGAATCCTGCCTCGGGCATGGATGTGAGTGATATCCTTAGGTTAGTTAAGCTTAAATAGTTCTAAGTTCTAGGGGACTGATGACCTCAGATGTTAAGTCCCATAGTGCTCAGAGCCATTTGAACCATTTTTTTTTTCAGTAGGCTTAAAACCTCGTAATGAGGTCGTCGCTCAGTACATCTCACCCACTGTAGTATGATGAGCGAATCATACTCCAGGAATACTTTTCACATCAACCTTATGGTTCAACGACATTTAACATGAACGATAAAATTAGAATTGTCATCCAGCACCAAGGCGCTTTAATTCTTCCATGCAATAGTTTCATATGTTTGCAAGGATCATTTAAGAAAAAGTATGGTAGACATACAGTGGGACAAAGCTTATATGTAATGCTTTGGTGTTCCTGTTCCAGGAAATACGATACGAACTTAATTGGGTAGGGACTGATCGTACATGTAATTCAGGTTCAGATGGTTCAAATGGCTCTGAGCACTATGCGACTTAACTTCTGAGGTCACCAGTCGCCTAGAACTTAGAACTAATTAAACCTAACTAACCTAAGGACATCACACACATCCATGCCCGAGGCAGGATTCGAACCTGCGACCGTAGCGGTCACGCAGTTCCAGACTGAAGCGCCTAGAACCGCACGGCCACACCGGCCGGCTGTAATTCAGGTATAGCACCAACCCTTAAAACGTATGTCCCATCACCACCCTCGGGTTTGAATGGTTTAGAAAACTCAGGATGGTTCTTAGACGAGCCTAGGGACAGAAAAGCAGAGGAGTAGCGCCGATTTACTGCATGCATACCTCTAAAAATGCTTATGGGCTACTTAGAAGACATGCAGTGAATTATTATCAATGCTAAACAAGAACTTATTCTGGTATGCAGTGCAACGGACAGCAACCCGTACACTGAAGGAGCTCAAGAAGAGACTTTGACAATCATCAGTAAAATTACATGGAAAATGCCACACGTCACTGTGGCAGACGAGGAGCGTTTGAAGCTTTTAAAAGTTCTGAATGTCGGTACATATCTGTCATTAACTTTCCACTCATGGGAGACTTTTGAGTATCCTGTGCAACCGATCCAGAGCAGACAAACCTGGGCTATTACGAACTCTGTGCCGTTAGAGACGCTGAGATTCATCATACTTGCATTTCAACCAATAGAAGGGGGATTTGACAAATGTAGTTTAACTAATGCCAAAGTCTACCTGAATTCAGAGTCCTATCCGTATGAGAATTTACTACTACTCTGGGACGAGAATGTATACTGAAGTGTATGCTCTAGTTCTACATGACAGTATGATTAACTATTGCCCACTTACTGGTGTTGTGCAGCGTGCTGTATAAATGATCAAGGGCTGTATCATACGCAGAGCATTTCTCAATGACAACTTGGAGTGTGAACGTCGCTGCTGACATTCAAGGTTGCATGTTCTTCCGCATGTTCAAGGCTGGTTAACACGTTTCTTCCATGGACTCCACAGGGATGATCCTAGTGTACCTTATACAGATATGATGACGTTACTTCGAATATTCGATCATCCTGACACCATGATCTACGTCAAAGGTGAGGAGTAGATCACATGGATGCAACGAATTTTCAAGTTTGTATCTATTCAAGATTTTTATCCATCAGCTCAACAAGAAGAAGATGTATGAAAATAGTATTGTGTCTGCTCATAAAATGTAAAATTATTTTTAAGGTCGATTAAAGAAAGTAAATGAATTTTTTACCTCACATTCTGTGTATTTTATTTCTTTCTACCCAGCTCCCATTTAGACAGCATGTACCCTTGCCCAGATCCTATGTCTGTGGCTCTGTTCAAGCACATGTGTTATATTTCAGACATGTCTGCTATATGTCTTTGGAAGTGGACACGTTCACGCGCGGTATGTTCCAAAAAACTTATTCGTGCAGCTTGACAGATGATATCCCATTCCACCCTCACACTTCTAACTAAAAGCTTGTGCATCTTGCACGGTCATTATGTAAACTTGTGAGGGTAGGGATTCGTGAAATAACAACAAAGACGTATGGTAACGAATAACATTTTTTTATTCAGACATAAATATTCACAGTCGTAATACTGTTTTACATTCACAGATCTTGTTGCTTTTACAATGTTTGAGGTAATACCGGTTTTAAATTCACATTTTTTGTTACTGCTTCAAATTTTTTTACACACATTCGCAGTTTTTGGTTTTACAAACAGTAGTATGGTTCAAAATTTTTTTACTTTACATTGTGGTGCTGATTACAGCTATTGCAGAGACACAGTTTATCTTGCACTAATACTATTACTAGTGAAATCCCATCAAAACACAAAACTTAATTTTTATGTTTACTTGGGTGGCTCTAAACATTTTCCACCTCAAGCTGCTGGAATAATTTAATAATACAACAAAGTCAGTGGGTGGCCCTAAAATGTTCATCCCAAACAGCTTCACTAAAATCAACTGGGTGGAACTCACACTTCAAACTAGCATGACTTGGATGGCTAGCAAAAACTTAAAAACTATTCTATTTACACATGCATTGACAAAATCACACACGCACATGAAGTGCAAAAGAGAGAAATACTATAAAACAATTTTTTCTCCATTTACAATTTGTTAAATTTTTGGACGATTTTTCTACCATTTTTAAACTTTTTAATATATACTTTTCACATTTCTGAACTTTTTTATAGTTTTGTTCCAGCACATGATGCTTATATGTTCATGCATACTATGTATGCTACTTATTAAGAAAACAATGAACAAAATATTTTTATGCACAGGTATAAATATTTACACAGGCATCCACACTCAAATGCACTCACATGCATACACACAGAAATGCAAGCAATCACACACACAGGGACATCATACATACACATGTACAATATTTACAAAATGATAAAAGAGTCATACTATTCAGCAAGAGGTCTCACTCAACCAGTCACTCACTCTCCCTAATTCACATCATCAGAGTCCTCCAACCCCTCTTGCTCTTCACGTAAATAGTATGAGTACAGGACAGTATAGATCTCGGCATCACAAAAGCTCTTTTATCGTTATGAGGTGACGATCTGACTTTAGATCGCAGCACAATTTACACCTCATGACTTCGCAATCGAATACTAGTTTGCTGTACCATATGCAGAGGTTGTGGTGGAGCACTGCAAACACCACCACATGAGCACTGCAAGTAGATTTTGACCATAAGGACACGTTTGCCACATGTCGCACACTCTTAGCCTGCATCTGAGTGGCTCTATCTATTGTATGGTGGATACATTTTGGATCTTAGATCCACAATCGGCAATATGTCGGCCTCATTAATTCATATGTATTGCAGTTCTTTACACAACAGATGAAACGGTCTGTGTCCATATAAAGTAACTTTGTCTTCACGAAATGAGTTTTAGCAAACTCATAGTGGAACTGGTACATGTGGGGTTTGGAGATGACCTTTGACATCTCCACAGCAACACAGTTCTCATTGAAAATAGTGGCTCGCTTTATTTGGTCTGCTGATGCACTTTCTTACGCCCCACAGCCCCTCCCATTCAGTCTCAATCAAAATATTACGTTCATTTCTTGCATTCTGCATGGCTTTACCGAAAATGGAATTATTTATTCATTTGTAAAAATCTTTTTCGAAATCACTAGTCGCACCCGCTCTCTTTTCGGTATTTAATTCAATATACTCCTTCAACCAGGGGGGACTAATTGAAGGTGATAGCTCGAGTGATTCTATCTAGCTCCATCCCTAAACTGAGTCACTGCTGGAGATTATGGTAATGAATTATGTACCTCTGTATGTGCCCAACAGTGATCATCAGTTTAGGGATAGTGATTCCTCATGGAACTTGTTGCTCTGGACATAACAGTGAGTTGCTTGTCATTTCGTGTATACTAACAGGGTGTATGAGGTCTGCATCCACCACATACCCCACACCAGAATCAGCCTCCAGACCCAATACTTTCCTACCTAATCCCTCTAATTCGTTTTTGGGCACTCATTGAAAGCCACCAGCTGGCAGTGGCTGCATCATTACCTGCCCGTACAAGTTATTCACATCCAAATAAAGAATATAACTTGAATCAAGGGATGCACTGAATCCTGCACCTATATGTATATTATTTGCCTTTGCGTGTCTGTGAACACATTCTCAAAGTCCTCCACGAATCCTGCCCTGAAAGAAAGTAACATGTCAGCATCAGTCAAAAGTTTGATCATGTGTCTTGTTTTCTTAAGCATCACGTCACAGGGCAATCCAGGTGAAGTGCAATAACAGGCTGGATCCAAAGAGTACATGGCCATGCATACACCTTCGCAACTTTTGAGAAACATCCACAAGCAAGCGCACATTATTGCCCATGTACAGTCTTGGACAAAACGAGCGAGACCCCTCGCCTTCTCGTTATGCTGATCCGCACGGCTTTAAAGTCTGCGACACAGCATAACAGGCAAGGCGACGAAGTGCTACCAACATACTATGCACAGGCGTGAAATTGACAAACTATCTGAACTTTTTTAGACTGTTTTCAATAATTTGTAACACTATATTAATGCTGATTAGTGTGTTAAATACAACATGTAAATATAAGACAGAACTGAAAGAAGAAACGCTAATTGGTATCAACTGTACCAAAAAAAAAAAAAAAATTTCAACTTATCGAGATAACATAACCGTTTTAGTAAGACAAAGAACACCAGATCGTTACGAATTAGCAAAATATTATCCGCATTCGGCCGCGAAACGGTCTGTGTCAACGTTTAGACCAGTCAAACTGGATTACCGTTGCTGACCTACCATGAAAGTGTGCAAATTTAGCAATGCGTGAAGATTCATAACGAAATTCAGTTAAAAATCATTCAGTGCCACACTTAAGTCAATTCCATTATTGACAGAAGCGGAAAAAGTAGACAGTAACATGTATGAAATTCTACAAGAGTGTCATATTGACATCCACAGGGCGCCAGTAAAGAATAAAGGTAGCGATAAAACGTATTGCGGGCGCGAGAATTTCTTAAAATTGCTGTACTGATATTCTACCTGCCTCCATCGAGATTAGAACCGAAAACAAACCAGACCTTCCTTTCACTACGCTAGCAGACAACCCAGGCAAACAGCCCTCTATTATTACCCCAGACATGAATAATACGGCAATTTCGCAATGAAAATGGCAAAATGATCTGCAGTTTCTGTTGCATAGAGCTTTCTGGACTCAAAAACATGTATTTTCTACCTTTATGTCACCGCTTATGTGACAATCATTCGAGATGTTTATCGAAATAACAAAATACTGTTATTAGAGAGTAAATTTAGTAGGATAATTCTGCACCACCCCAGGAAATAAACGGCTACATAGCTGCCAAACGTATTCTACACTGTTTCGAATTCTCCACTAGACTCGCCACAGCCAGAAAACGTTCATTAGCCGAAGTGTTTCTTAAGCTAGCTAGCAATTGGAATGTTCGCACTTCTAAAACACGGTGGCATTAATACTGGGATGTGAATTACCACGTGTATAGTCAAATGGACTCTATTTGCATTCCTGTAAACGTGATTTGGATCGAACGCGTAGCTACGATTAATATGCTGATGTATCGACTGCAACTAGAACATTTCGAATAAAGAGTAGGGGGTGTTATTTGTGCGGCCCTCATCTTCAGTAGCTGTCATAGCTGTTTTCGTTGTTAGGATTTCGTCACCTAAACCGGCAAAAACAGAACCCTACTAGTCTCACTTTCTTGACCGTCTATCGTTCTTCTCAACCCTTAAAACCCGTTTACCTCCAGAACGGGTGGATATAATACGCGGAAATGTATCGCACTGCTTGCGGTAACCGGTCCCTTGGTGGTGTAAAAAAGTGAGCTTCTACGTCAACGCAATCTAAAGATACGGCCGTTTATGTAAAGAAAATTTACGCGAAAGGTCAAAAAATGGCTTCAAGAACTATGCGACCAAACTGATTATGTCATCAGCCCCTAGACCTAGAACTACTTAAACCTAGCTAGGCTAAGGACATCACAGACATCTATGCCCGAGGTAGGATTCCAACCTGCGCTTGAAGCAGCAGTGCGGTTCGTGACTGAAGCGCCTGGAACCGCTCGGCCACCGCACCCGGCGAAACCCTATTCACCTCATGTATAATGATAATAAATACTGTCTAGTGAGGACTCATGTATAATGATAATAAATACTGTCTAGTGAGGATAAACTGTATTCGCCAGCAACTCAGATCGTTTGATCACGGAACTTTTACGAAGCTACATTCTAACTTTGTTCGAAGTCGTCTGCAATATCCATTTATAAACACCCTAGGAACGTCGTATGCGATATCCACTTCTGAAGACGCTGGCAGATACTACAGTACCGTAACAAGTAGGTAAGAATTTATTGTTACTGGTCCATGCATGACACTTTATTTCAATATCAATTTAACGCGCCTAGGTGTTCGTATATGGCTGAAACTAATAAACAAAAAGTAAATAAACAGCAAACAACTTCGATGTTCAAATCAAATGAAAGTCACAGGTCGCAATTACAACATAATTTCGTTGTTACATCTACATGACTACATCAACAGGATTTCTTTGCAATCCAGACTTACGTGCCTGGCAGAAGTTTCGGACTATTTCTCTACCGTCCCATTCATTAACAGTGTGCGGGAAAAAGGACCACTTAAATCTTTTCTTGCGAGCCTTGAATTACATTATTACTATGGTTTCTTCCAGTGCAAGTTCCCGAAGAAATAATGTTATGGCATTCAGAACAGATGTTGGTGATTGAAATTTCGTGAAAAGATCTCGCGGCAACGAAAAAAGCTTTTGTTTTCATGAATGTTACCCCAACTCGATTATCAAATCTGAGACCCTCTCTCCCCTATTTCGTGACATTACAAATACATGCTACCGCTCCTTGGACGTTTTTGCATGCACAGTCAATCACGTCTGTCAAGGATATTATTGCAGTGGACGGACAAACGTAGTGTAGGCAGTGTTTTCAGTTGGCCTGTTGCGCATTCTTAGTGTGCGGCCAATAAAACGCAGTCATTCGTTTGCCTTCCCCACAAAAGTATGTTTTCGATCGTTCCAGTTTAAGTTTTACTGGGTACTGAGATGAACTGACAGTGCTTCGACTTGTGTTTTGTCATGTAACCGAAAGCTAATTATTGTTATTGGACGCAGCTTTCGTGTTTAATGTATTCCTCATTCAACAGAGTACACTCCTCGTACACCACACATTACTATTTCAAAGTATTAAATTGTTTCTGATGTTACCAAATTGCAGTGGTCGTCTTAATTTGCCGTTTTGAAACAAAGAAAAATATTATAGCGAAATGTAGCAACTAAGAAGCGGAGTATCTAAATAAACAAACATTTCAGGTTTAAGGAGTTGCAGTAGGTCTACTACACAGTAACGTAAATTAGGAGTAAAGTCCATTAGTAGATCGTTATCAGGAAAACCAGCCCTCATAATGCAAAGTGCCACTACAAGAAAGAAAGTTTACAAACATGTCAATGAGTAGTCTAGGAAAGTGGACGCATTCTGTCTACTGAATCCCAACGCACGCCACTTACGAGGGGACACGCCAAGTGTCATACCCCGATCTTGCTGAAACCTCGCTCAGTGAAAGAGGGGACAAAATAATCGAACCTGTGTCTCGGCTTATCTGCTTACACTCTACCGCTTCTGAGAAAACGACGGTCAAAGTTTTCAATGCGCTGTTGCTATAGTGTAGATACCTCTTAGCGGGTAAGGATTCAACTGAAGCGGTAGCTCTGCGGCTACCATAGCGACTTCGCAACTTTGCGCTGCGAGTTCGAAACCCGGTTTTTCCTTCCCCCCCCCCCCCCCCCTGCACTCACTCTCTGAATTATCTACGAATGTTTATTCCAATTTATGTTGAAACACTGTTGTCGTTATTCGTCAGTTAATTTACTGTGTAAAGAAATAAGTTAAAAAGGGAACACACAGTGCGTAGTGGAGCGATGACTCTGATGTAGAAATAATTCAGAAGCCAAGATCGCTTAAATACTGTTTACTGGATAACCGGTTTCAACACACTAAAGGTGCCATCATCGGATCTGAATGTAGATTAACATTTATAAACCATTTGGATATAACGATACATGAGGCAGACCAGATGATTTTAGATCAGCTTGTCTCATTCAATTATTATTTTTTTTAATTCATTAATGACACATAAAGTTAATTGGCGAATAATGACAACATTATTTCAACATAAATTAGAAAAAAACATTCGTAGATAATTCTGATAGAGAGGCAGGAAAAAATAATAATAAAAAAACCAATATGGTGTCGAACACGGGAATCAAAGTTATGAAGGAACGACGGTAGCCACTGAGCCACGGCTTCAATTGCGTTCTCGGCTGCAGAAGGTATCTACACTATAGCAACAGCGCGTTGATAACTTTGACCGTCATTTTCTCGGAAACGGTCCAGTCTCTGCAGATAAGTCGGAACATATGTTCGCTTATTTTGTCCTCTCCTTCACTGAGCAAAGTTTCCAGACAATCAGCCTATGACACCTGGCGAGTTCCCCTCGTTAGTCGAGTCGCTTCTTACGCCCGGCGAGAATTATGTATGCCTCAGAGTAAACTGCGCCACTTGGAAACACGGCGAGCGGGGATAAACACATTTTCCTTCTTATAAGGCAACCTTCTACAGCTAAAATTCACGAAGTGTTCTTCAGGTTGCCTCAGATCTTTCAAAAATGTTTCTTGCGTTAGGCCTGCCGCATATGCAAAACGTAAACATTTCATTTCATGTAATATTTATCAGGATAAGACATGACAAGAGTGGACAGTCCCTTCTGAGAAAAATTACAGATTCTAAGTTGCTCCACTATGTAATGACACGGGTACGGGCTTGCGATCTCTCGTTTATGCCATCGATTTCCGTGTTACACATACTTGGCCACTGCGTTGTGGCTGCCATCGTGGAGTAGGCAGTCTGTTTCCTGCTAGCGCTGTTTCCGCAACAGATATTAACCGCGACGAACCATTCAGTTAACGCTAAATGGCCCATCTGGCTGAGGCAGACAAGGGCGCTATAATAGCACTCCATGCAGAGGGATCTTCAAAAGGCTATATAGCAAGAAGTATGGGTCTTCACAAGTCGACAGTAGCCAGGTGGATCAGACGAAAGGAAGAGAGTGGTAACCTGAATGGGAGGCCTCATGGCCGTCGCCGCAAAACA
The DNA here is from genome assembly GCF_023864275.1 of Schistocerca cancellata. Taxonomy (NCBI): domain Eukaryota; kingdom Metazoa; phylum Arthropoda; class Insecta; order Orthoptera; family Acrididae; genus Schistocerca; species Schistocerca cancellata. The sequence continues at coordinate 279,842,355 of NC_064628.1, forward strand.
ACAGCAGCTCAGGATCAGCAGATACGCCGTTTCAGTGAGAACCACCTATTTGTCAACGCACGACAAATTCAGCAAACTTTGGGTCTCAATGTTAGCAGTAAGACCGTCACTCGTCGTCTAAGGGAAGGTGGACTGAAAGAAAGAAGCGCTGCTGTGAAAGAGACATTGACAGTTTCCCACAGAGAAGCTCGCCTTGCTTTTGCTGCTGAAAATGTCGACAAATCTCTCCAGTTTTGGAGGCGAGTGATCTTCACGGACGAAAAAGTTTTCTCTACGGCGTCAACCGGAAAAGTACTTGTTTACCGGCCTAAAGGTGCTAGGTATAATCGAAAATATACACTCCTGGAAATGAAAAAAAGAACACATTGACACCGGTGTGTCAGACCCACCATACTTGCTCCGGACACTGCGAGAGGGCTGTACAAGCAATGATCACACGCACGGCACAGCGGACACACCAGGAACCGCGGTGTTGGCCGTCGAATGGCGCTAGCTGCGCAGCATTTGTGCACCGCCGCCGTCAGTGTCAGCCAGTTTGCCGTGGCATACGGAGCTCCATCGCAGTCTTTAACACTGGTAGCATGCCGCGACGGCGTGGGCGTGAACCGTATGTGCAGTTGACGGACTTTGAGCGAGGGCGTATAGTGGGCATGCGGGAGGCCGGGTGGACGTACCGCCGAATTGCTCAACACGTGGGGCGTGAGGTCTCCACAGTACATCGATGTTGTCGCCAGTGGTCGGCGGAAGGTTCACGTGCCCGTCGACCTGGGACCGGACCGCAGCGACGCACGGATGCACGCCAAGACCGTAGGATCCTACGCAGTGCCGTAGGGGACCGCACCGCCACTTCCCAGCAAATTAGGGACACTGTTGCTCCTGGGGTACCGGCGAGGACCATTCGCAACCGTCTCCATGAAGCTGGGCTACGGTCCCGCACACCGTTAGGCCGTCTTCCGCTCACGCCCCAACATCGTGCAGCCCGCCTCCAGTGGTGTCGCGACAGGCGTGAATGGAGGGACGAATGGAGACGTGTCGTCTTCAGCGATGAGAGTCGCTTCTGCCTTGGTGCCAATGATGGTCGTATGCGTGTTTGGCGCCGTGCAGGTGAGCGCCACAATCAGGACTGCATACGACCGAGGCACACAGGGCCAACACCCGGCATCATGGTGTGGGGAGCGATCTCCTACACTGGCCGTACACCACTGGTGATCGTCGAGGGGACACTGAATAGTGCACGGTACATCCAAACCGTCATCGAACCCATCGTTCTACCATTCCTAGACCGGCAAGGGAACTTGCTGTTCCAACAGGACAATGCACGTCCGCATGTATCCCGTGCCACCCAACGTGCTCTAGAAGGTGTAAGTCAACTACCCTGGCCAGCAAGATCTCCGGATCTGTCCCCCATTGAGCATGTTTGGGACTGGATGAAGCGTCGTCTCACGCGGTCTGCACGTCCAGCACGAACGCTGGTCCTACTGAGGCGCCAGGTGGAAATGGCATGGCAAGCCGTTCTACAGGACTACATCCAGCATCTCTACGATCGTCTCCATGGGAGAATAGCAGCCTGCATTGCTGCGAAAGGTGGATATACACTGTACTAGTGCCGACATTGTGCATGCTCTGTTGCCTGTGTCTATGTGCCTGTGGTTCTGTCAGTGTGATCATGTGATGTATCTGACCCCAGGAATGTGTCAATAAAGTTTCCCCTTCCTGGGACAATGAATTCACGGTGTTCTTATTTCAATTTCCAGGAGTGTATTTACAGTTGCCGAAGGAGTGGCAGGGAGTCGGTAACGGTATGGGCCTGGATATCGGCCGAAGGGTGTGGGCTCCTGTGGGAAGTGGAAGGAAGATTCGACGCGCGCAATTACATATCAATTCTGGAGAACGTGATGTTGCCTTCTGTGGCAGCAAGATTTGGCGATGATCAGGTCATGTTCCAACAAGATCGCTCGCCTATTCATATGGCACGTGTGGTTAAGAGGTGGTTCGACCATAGTAATATTACTGTAATGGAATGGCCACCTAAAGGAGCTGACATGAATCCCATTGAGAATATTTGGGCAGAAATGGTCAGAGTAATACGAGAAAAGGGGCAGTCACCGTCGACTCACTGACAGCTTTCTGATGTGATTCATGACGCTTGGAATGAGTTACTTGAATCTCCTAGTTATGTGGCTCGAGTTGTGGGCTCTATGCCCAACAGACTTCGAGCTGTTGTGGAAGCCGAAGGAGGCTATACGCAATACTAAGCAGCATCAGCAGAGGTGTTTTTTTTTTCAGCCCTTCACCAATCAGCTGCAACAGCTGTTTCAAGTTTTCTTTCTTTTTTTTACAGACGCATATTTTATATAATTTCAAGGAAACGCAGTAAGTGGAATGTGGACAAACAAATTAATTCACAGCAAGATTTGTAATATTTAATTTGATAAGAGAAGAAATACTCACCTTATATATTCATGCAGTCTCTAAAAAATACATGACACACATGTATATGCAAGAAGGGTACAAAACAATTTAGCACAAATGAAAAATATTGAGGAGAAGCTCGCCGATGAAGGCGTAATTGGAGAACAAATGTTGGGCTAGAAGGAGAGGTAAGGAGGCCCGAAAAAGCAGAGAAAAATCAAATACCCAATAGACTTTGAGTCGTTGTCGCAGCAGAGGGCGGTAGGTATATGCAAGTCGAAGCAACAGTAAGAGAATAGTTTTATTTACTGATTTTTGAGGCTTGATTTTGTGACGGCTTAACAGTGCTGCATCATGAGACCCATTTGTCCACATGTGGCTAAACATCAGAGGTGTAAAAAATTTTGAGAGGTGCCGAAGTTCTCTAGGAGAGTAACGTGTTTTAGACAAGAAGATGATTTTTAGTTCATTTCATTTTAACCATTCACACTATCCTTTGACATTCTAATCTTTGATTTCATTTTATTATTATGTATCTTTTCTTCAGTGAAAGTCAACGGTAGTAAGTTTCAAGATATGAAGAATAACTGGAAGTTTTTAATTTGTGGAATAGCGTATTTAACAGATAACATTTTCAACAAATCTGTAGTTATAGGACATATTAAGAAGCAAGTCAAAAATGGCATTGTGGAAAGATCAGGTTGGTCTCTAAAGTGTAACGAAGGTAAAATAGCAAATACGAGCCTATGGGTAACAACTATTGTTGATGGTGTGGAGCCATAATCGATATGCCACTATTCTGTAATTGTATTTCTGAAGTTTATCGTCAATCCTAGGACTGAAACCGATACTCTGTTTTACGTAAAGAATATAACCTTCAAAATTTATTTAGCAGCGCAGAATATTAAATCATAGTTTATAGATCAGGAACCTAATCCAACTTCCTTTAATTTTATTCTCACGGATGACATTGAGACAGTAAATAACAAGAGTAATAACAAAACTCTCAGAATCAATATAGAGAATTCAAGTGTCCAATGGATTCAAAAGTTTGCTATAATAGCGAATAATTGCTTTTACTGACTCCTTCATGCCTACGTTTTCTGTCAGACAATGTTTGAAACTAGGACTAGCAAGGTAAATAATTTTTCCACAAATTGTCAAATTGGAAGTCGGAGAGGCAGTTACATAAATTACGATGACAACAAACGTTTTCCAAGTAAACTGAACACAGGAGGCATCCAACGCATTTATTGTGTGTTACATGCACCGTATGTAAACTGGCAACGCCACCAACACACAATACCACTAACAAGGGAACATCCCCATCGCACCCCCCTCAGATTTAGTTATACGTTGGCACAGTGGATAGGCCTTGAAAAACTGAACATAGATCAATCGAGAAAACAGGAAGAAGTTGCGTGGAACTATGAAGAAAAAAAAAAGCAAAATACACTCCTGGAAATTGAAATAAGAACACCGTGAATTCATTGTCCCAGGAAGGGGAAACTTTATTGACACATTCCTGGGGTCAGATACATCACATGATCACACTGACAGAACCACAGGCACATAGACACAGGCAACAGAGCATGCACAATGTCGGCACTAGTACAGTGTATATCCACCTTTCGCAGCAATGCAGGCTGCTATTCTCCCATGGAGACGATCGTAGAGATGCTGGATGTAGTCCTGTGGAACGGCTTGCCATGCCATTTCCACCTGGCGCCTCAGTTGGACCAGCGTTTGTGCTGGACGTGCAGACCGCGTGAGACGACGCTTCATCCAGTCCCAAACATGCTCAATGGGGGACAGATCCGGAGATCTTGCTGGCCAGGGTAGTTGACTTACACCTTCTAGAGCACGTTGGGTGGCATGGGATACATGCGGACGTGCATTGTCCTGTTGGAACAGCAAGTTCCCTTGCCGGTCTAGGAATGGTAGAACGATGGGTTCGATGACGGTTTGGATGTACCGTGCACTATTCAGTGTCCCCTCGACGATCACCAGTGGTGTACGGCCAGTGTAGGAGATCGCTCCCCACACCATGATGCCGGGTGTTGGCCCTGTGTGCCTCGGTCGTATGCAGTCCTGATTGTGGCGCTCACCTGCACGGCGCCAAACACGCATACGACCATCATTGGCACCAAGGCAGAAGCGACTCTCATCGCTGAAGACGACACGTCTCCATTCGTCCCTCCATTCACGCCTGTCGCGACACCACTGGAGGCGGGCTGCACGATGTTGGGGCGTGAGCGGAAGACGGCCTAACGGTGTGCGGGACCGTAGCCCAGCTTCATGGAGACGGTTGCGAATGGTCCTCGCCGATACCCCAGGAGCAACAGTGTCCCTAATTTGCTGGGAAGTGGCGGTGCGGTCCCCTACGGCACTGCGTAGGATCCTACGGTCTTGGCGTGCATCCGTGCGTCGCTGCGGTCCGGTCCCAGGTCGACGGGCACGTGCACCTTCCGCCGACCACTGGCGACAACATCGATGTACTGTGGAGACCTCACGCCCCACGTGGAGCTCCGTATGCCACGGCAAACTGGCTGACACTGACGGCGGCGGTGCACAAATGCTGCGCAGCTAGCGCCATTCGACGGCCAACACCGCGGTTCCTGGTGTGTCCGCTGTGCCGTGCGTGTGATCATTGCTTGTACAGCACTCTCGCAGTGTCCGGAGCAAGTATGGTGGGTCTGACACACCGGTGTCAATGTGTTCTTTTTTCCATTTCCAGGAGTGTATACAAACTGAGTATTCCATGCGCAAGATAGGCAACATCAAGGATAGGGGGAGCTCAGGAGCGCCGTGATCCCGTGGTTAGCGTGAGCAGCTGCGGAACGAGAGGTCCTTGGTTCAAGTCTTCCCTCGAGTGAAAAGTTTAATTTTTTGTTTTCAGACAATTATTATCTGTCCGTCCGCCCGTCCGATGCGAGGTAACTGCGCCGTAGTATGATGACGCTACACCTAAACAAACATCGAAACATATGAAGTCAGTCGACCACAGCGCACGGAAGAGAGAGTATTCCTGCTAACGAGGCACCATGGCTGGCAGTTGACTGTTCGCTACTTCGGACGATAGTGCATTAAATACGTGAGATGCATTCCGTGGGCAATATGAATCCATCAAATATAGCTCGCGACTTCAATAACAATGTCAATGAATATTTTCCGAACTGTAAGGCATCGGAAAGTTCCTTAAGGGATCGAATGATTGTCGAACATTTGTATGATTATTTCCTACATTCGTTGATAAACAGTACGTGTGGTGATGATTGTATGAAAATAAAAAATTAAACTAATCACTCGAAGGAAGACTTGAACCAAGAACCTCCCATTCCGCAGCTGCTCACGCTAACCACGCGACCACGGCGCTCCCAAGCTGACACTAACCTTGATGTTGCTTATCTTGCGCATGGACTACTCAGTTTGTATATTTTGTTTATTTTTTCATAGTTCCACACAACTTCTTCCTGTTTTCTCGATTGATCTGTGATCAGTTTTTCAAGGCCTATCCACTGTGCCATCTTATAACTAAACCTGAGGAGGGTGCGTTGGGGAGATTCCCCTGTTATCTATGAAACAACTGTAGCAAAATGGAGCATCCTCATTATCCATGTGATGGATAAGACGACTAATTCGGAACATAATGTAAGCATCAATCTCTGTTGGAACGTGCTTCCTGGACCAAATAAAATACATTTCCTACGTCTTCAATGCGAATCATGTAGCAAATGTAATTTAAAGGACATAAAAATATCGAGTGAATTTACTAACATAATTATGAACCACTCACGAACATAAATCGATGGTCACATAGTTGTCAAAAGTATTCTACAGTATTGCCATTATCCATTAGACTTGCAGCAGGAAGAAAACGTTCGCTTAGCTGTGCTGAGATATCTTACACTGACGAAGCTTGCGCTTGGAAGACGCCACAGCATCGTCTGCCACCATTTCATGAGAAACGAAATATCTTATCTGGCAACACTGTAAGATGCGGAAGTGTTAGGAGGAAGTGTTGTCTACTTCCGAGATGTTCTCGGACTGTGTGAACCCGTGGTCTAGTGGTGCCGGCACGGTAGCTCAGCGTGTTCGGTCAGAGGGTTAGCTGCCCTCTGTAATAAAATACTGAGTAAATCGATCAACAACGAACTTAAACGGATGTCTTATGACGTCCGCCCTAAGCAGTTAGAACGAACAAAAGCAAACAAAATGATATTAAAAAAAAGTTAGCCGGCGCGGTAGCTCAGCGTGTTCGGTCAGAGAGCTAGTTGGCCTCTGTAATAAAATAAACTGAGTGGAAGGATCAACATAACGAACTTGACCGTCATGTGACGTCCGCAACGACCAAACACATCGATCAACAACGAAAAAAAAAAAGTGGTAATCTTCGCGCATTCTAAACTTATGGTCGCCTGTTCGCGTCCAACTGTTTTTTCTATTTTTTTACCGCATTTCGGTCTAAAGTTATGAGTCTGATTGAGCATCGAAGATAATTCGCTTAACATTCTACCCACCAGCAATAACAAGTATTCCAGAAACAACTCCGCAGGACAGCTCGTGGCTGCGTCGCGATCATAACAGCTTACGCTCGAGCGTTTCCTCGCGCTGCAGCGGCTACCGGCCACCGGCCAGACGCCACCCGCCGCCTGAAATCCGGCGCCGCCCATGTGAACGCGGCGCCACGCTGTCAGTGTGTGTGTCAACGGTCATTTTCGAATTTGAAGTTCTAGTTATCATCTTTCAGTTAAGCATTGGATTTTGCATACTTGAAAATCATGAACAACAGTTAAGCATTGTAAAATTGAGTCGCAAGTGGAAAAAGGTGTAACATCTGCAGCACAATGTTTACTTTGGTATAACAGAGGAGTGAATGCAGAGGAGGCAGCTAGAAAGATTCGAACTGTGTTTGGAGCGAGTGCTTTTGGGAAAAATACGCCAGAAAAAGATATTCGTGTTTCAACAAAGATCGTTCTGGCATGAATGATTTTCCACATTAAGGAAGTCTCGACTACTGGTATATGTGATAGGTTACCATTTTACCATCATGCGACATTTGCATTCAACAGGCAAAGTTCAAAAGTCTGGTGTAGGAGTACTGCATGCTCTAATTCGAAACAACAAAAATCAACGGAGTGACTATTATTGAACGTCATCATCGAGCATTCCTATGCAGTACTGTTACTGGTGACGTGTTATGATGCCTTCATCGTTAACTTCCTAAGAAGAAATGAAAGGCTGAGCCCCACCAAAAGACGTAAATTCGAGGAAAGAGTAGTGTGAACATAATATTTTACATCTGATAAATCCAAAAGTGTGTTTTGGGCTACGAATTCTGCTCCCAGGGTGCGTGTAACACAGCTGGAATTTGTTGCCAACAACTGAGACACCTTTCGGTCGCAGTGTAAGAAAATCGAGCATCACCTGTGCTTCTGCATGATAACGCACTATGTTGATTTGAGAAGCAAAACTATCCAGGAGATTGATAGGAGAGTCGTTTCTCAGGCACTTGTATTGATAGGGAAGTCCTCTCTCAAGCACTTGTCCCTCTCGTCATATATTTGTAAAATTTTACCTTTCCCGCTCTTGATCGATCAACCGTCAACGCAATTCATTTCTAGACGAAAATACTCTTAAAACTACTCTGGTTTAATGACATCATTAGAACCAGTAGGTTTCTACAGGCGTAGAATTTGTAAACAACTTTAGCATTATCAGATCGTTTTAGATATTGTGAAAGAAAATTCTGCTGCTGATTAATTTCTCTTTGATAATTACTGTTGCGTTTAGTAAACTAATGAAAAATGCAATTAAAATATTCACTGTATTAATACAAATTAAATTCAGCTTACTACAGAAACATCGCGACGGCAGTCTATCTTAATAAAGCATTAAGTGTCTGTGAGACGATTGAGCCTATTTTAACACGAATTAGTAGGATATCACCGACTTTTGACTTCGAAAAGAACTGTATTTATTTCATTTCCTGTACCATTCGTAAGTATTATGAAAATGTGACATTTCATAGATAAAATTATGTATTCACAACAAAAAATATGTCGGCAGAAAACAAAAGTGGCATTATGAATTTGGCAGTACCGTAAGGTTTTCGCTCTGACACTAAGGGTTACTGAAAGTAGCAAGACCAACTTTGCTCGAGCGTTGTCTTACGATTCCCTTATTGAGTTTTTATCTGCCTGCTTGTAGCTGTGCTACAAAAGAATTAAAACTCTGGCTTTCAGCGAGTCTCGAAGGGCGAACGAAAGCAGCTTGTACCTGGTAGCTAAGCATGTTACCTGGGAACTGATTTTTTCCTAAAGTGGGAAGACATCCTTTTGTGGTTGAATTGTTGGCAAATGACAGTCGGACGTGTGCCGTTGGTCTAAGCGTTTCGGTGGTTGAATTTGTACCAATGATTTTTCTACAGGTTTTTTCTGTCCCAAATAGAGAGTTGAAGTCTCCCATTAGTATTTTCACGTCATCTTGGTGAATTTTGCTCATAGTATTTTCGAGTGTGTTCCAGAATTTTTTGGCATTTTCGGTGTTTTTCTTATTTTCGATGTTTGTGGGGACACGTGCATTGATGAGTGCATATTTTTTACTGGGGCTCTGAATGAGCATAGTCATAAGTCGCTTGTTGATGGGCCGGCGGCGGTGGCCGAGCGGTTCTAGGCGCTTCAGTTGGGAACCGCGCGACTGCTACGGTCGCAGGTTCCAATCCAGCCTCGGGCATGGATTTGTGTGATGTCCTTAGGTTAGTTAGGTTTAAGTAGTTCTAAGTTCTAGGGGACTGATGACCTCCGCTGTTAAGTCCCATAGTGCTCAGAGCCATTTGAACCTTTTGATTGTTGATGGGTGTGATTTCTTTGACAGAGTTGATGATAAATCTGTGTTCGAGAAATGCAATGCCGAAAATTGGTACGCCTTTCGCTACCTTTTGTTGTATTTTGCTCTTGAAGATGCAATGGTTTTCCTAATGCGAGGTTTCATTGTCAGTTAGTCGTGGTTCTTGAAGAGCAAGGATGAGAATTTTTTGTCGGTCGATTTCGTTTGTGAGATTATTTAGTTTTCGTGTTTGGATCAATATATCGATGTTTACTTTTAAATGCATGTTTTTTGCTTGTAGGGAAATTTACCTGCTGATCTTCACTTAGGGTTCTTAGTTATTTTGTATGTAAAAGATGGTGTGGTTCCCCTCCGGAATGGAACTTAGTAGCGTGCGCAAAATGTGGTGGGCATGGATAAAAAGGTGGAATCAAGAGTCAGTCGGGAACGAGCGACCAAACTATCAACTACTCATGTAAAAGTTGTGTATTGTGCTGGTCCCGAGAGAGGCTTTTCCTGACGCTTTCCAGTGCCTCGGATGGATGGATAAAGAGCTGGAACTATTCTGAAATTGGTATCTATCATCGCCACGAAGAAATGACAGAGTCCAGCAATTCTACCTGCAAATCCACCTACCAACATGCAGTCGTCAACACATTGCGCAATCACTGTAATGGAACACTACAGTAATGTACAGTGAAGGATCAGCTCTAGGATGTTGTAGTGTACCCAAATATAAGGTAAAATTTGACTTAACTCTTGTACCTAACGTGATTTATCCTCAGTCACATATCCACTTAGGGTCCCTCCCACGCTAAAGTGTTTACCGAGTGTCCTTTATTGAATCCATATTAAAATTAATAAGGCAATAGAGTGTGCTAAAATTAATATTGTTTGTTGAAATGATCTTACAAATGTCTCAAATTTGTGTTTCACTGAAGTAAAAGTTCAGAACTGTAACTGCTGAGAGTTATATGTTGATGCTTGTTAAGTACTTGTTTCTCTAGTGTATTGAAAGTGTGTTTAGTTTGCTCTGCTACAGTGGTCAAGATTAAGGCCCTCCCCCCCCCCCCCCCCCCACCCCACCATTGAAAGTAGTTCAGATGCACCAAGTTACTCAATTACAGAAAGTTTTAATTACTCTTGATATTCAAGTCAAATTCTGTACAATATTGGGTTTCTCTTGTGTATTGAAAGTGCATATTAACAGTGTAATAGGATCCACAGTTTATCCCTTATGCTCATGGTAAGTAACAATTAATAGAAAGACCACTATCTATGTTGTTGTTGTTGTGGTCTTCAGTCTTGAGACTGGTTTGATGTAGCTCTCCACACTACTCTATCCTGTGCAAGCTTCTTCATCTCTCAGTCCTACTGCAACCTACATCCTTCTGAATCTGCTCGAAAACAGTAATTCTTTTAATCAAAATTCAGTGAGAAGTAGTCTGTTAGTGGACTCCATTTAATTTTCATTCTAAGTAGAAAGGTGTTTATTATTGAAAGACTTAATCTATGCACAATAACTAATTTTGCTGTGAACCATATCCATATTTCATGTCAGATAGGAATTTGTTTGAAAAGTAATATTAAACCTATGTCCAATTTACGGCTCTACAGTGAATATTAATATTCACGTTATTGAGAGCATTCAGTTTAGCCCTTAAGGTAATATTGTGTTTTGTTGTCTAGTATATTTATGCAAATAGTTTGTTCTGATCTGTTAGCTCCAACCTTAACGTTAACATACTGTATTCAGATGCCAGAGTTCATTGCACTCGCGTGTGGCTAAGTATAGGTTGTGTTTGTTAGTTAAAGTTACTCATACCTATTTTCTTCAACAAGAATGTCAATCATTCTCTTGCCTAATTAGAGTGGCGACCGTTTTCTTTATCCTTTGAACAGTGTGGATAGCTTAAATATTGTTTATTACTGTTTAAATATTTACGTAATTTTGACTTTCACTTCCGATAAGCCACCCCCGTTAGGTACAACACTGTCAACACAACTAAATTCCTCTCAGAGGGTAACACTGCTCTGCTGCTGTATATCATAACTGCTTGAATAAAAATAATTTCATTGTACGAACTGCCTCCAGCTTTGACGTTATCGAATAGCAGTAGCTATGAATTCTACAATGAAAATAAGTAGTGGTAATCGTAATTGCCTGTAATATTTTCCTTCGGGACGAAGATTGGGTATCGTACTGGTAAAGAGTTTTAATAACGACTTCCATAACTGAACATTTCGACAATGAATGGACAATAAATATACACTCCTGGAAATGGAAAAAAGAACACATTGACACCGGTGTGTCAGACCCACCATACTTGCTCCGGACACTGCGAGAGGGCTGTACAAGCAATGATCACACGCACGGCACAGCGGACACACCAGGAACCGCGGTGTTGGCCGTCGAATGGCGCTAGCTGCGCAGCATTTGTGCACCGCCGCCGTCAGTGTCAGCCAGTTTGCCGTGGCATACGGAGCTCCATCGCAGTCTTTAACACTGGTAGCATGCCGCGACAGCGTGGGCGTGAACCGTATGTGCAGTTGACGGACTTTGAGCGAGGGCGTATAGTGGGCATGCGGGAGGCCGGGTGGACGTACCGCCGAATTGCTCAACACGTGGGGCGTGAGGTCTCCACAGTCCATCGATGTTGTCGCCAGTGGTCGGCGGAAGGTGCACGTGCCCGTCGACCTGGGACCGGACCGCAGCGACGCACGGATGCACGCCAAGACCGTAGGATCCTACGCAGTGCCGTAGGGGACCGCACCGCCACTTCCCAGCAAATTAGGGACACTGTTGCTCCTGGGGTATCGGCGAGGACCATTCGCAACCGTCTCCATGAAGCTGGGCTACGGTCCCGCACACCGTTAGGCCGTCTTCCGCTCACGCCCCAACATCGTGCAGCCCGCCTCCAGTGGTGTCGCGACAGGCGTGAATGGAGGGACGAATGGAGACGTGTCGTCTTCAGCGATGAGAGTCGCTTCTGCCTTGGTGCCAATGATGGTCGTATGCGTGTTTGGCGCCGTGCAGGTGAGCGCCACAATCAGGACTGCATACGACCGAGGCACACAGGGCCAACACCCGGCATCATGGTGTGGGGAGCGATCTCCTACACTGGCCGTACACCACTGGTGATCGTCGAGGGGACACTGAATAGTGCACGGTACATCCAAACCGTCATCGAACCCATCGTTCTACCATTCCTAGACCGGCAAGGGAACTTGCTGTTCCAACAGGACAATGCACGTCCGCATGTATCCCGTGCCACCCAACGTGCTCTAGAAGGTGTAAGTCAACTACCCTGGCCAGCAAGATCTCCGGATCTGTCCCCCATTGAGCATGTTTGGGACTGGATGAAGCGTCGTCTCACGCGGTCTGCACGTCCAGCACGAACGCTGGTCCAACTGAGGCGCCAGGTGGAAATGGCATGGCAAGCCGTTCCACAGGACTACATCCAGCATCTCTACGATCGTCTCCATGGGAGAATAGCAGCCTGCATTGCTGCGAAAGGTGGATATACACTGTACTAGTGCCGACATTGTGCATGCTCTGTTGCCTGTGTCTATGTGCCTGTGGTTCTGTCAGTGTGATCATGTGATGTATCTGACCCCAGGAATGTGTCAATAATGTTTCCCCTTCCTGGGACAATGAATTCACGGTGTTCTTATTTCAATTTCCAGGAGTGTAGTTCATGAACTGCGTCCCTATGAAAATTTTGCAACGATATCATTCACTGTGACTCGGCTGTCTTCTATAATGATGTAAGCAACTCTTTCGTTACTGCGTTGCGCTAGGAGACTCATCTTGGATAGTCGTGTCTCCATTCTTGAAATGTTTCACGATTCACCCATCTTTTAATAATGCTGTTGCCCATGCAGACGTCTCCACAGGTACGTTGATGTCTAAGGTGAATTTCAGCAACAATTTTTCCGTCTTTAAGAAGGATTTCAATGAGAGCACATTGTCGAAACGAAACGCTGATGTCGGCCATTATGGAAGTAGTGCCTGTGCTCTCTTGATAGACGCTGATGACGTCACTACATGAAAACATGTACCGTGAAGTCAGGCCTAAGATCCTGCAGTCATTGCTATATTGCCGGAGTTGGAATTGTAACGAAAGCTTGCTTACGACTTCCTTTATCGCCCTCGTAATTTGCATGTCAGTCGTCTTTGGGTGTCTGTAGTAATGCGAGCGTCGTGGTTGCCCACGGTACTTCTTTTTATCTGCTTGTCAGGGTTGTTACCCAATAATTCTAGGAACTCATCACATACTTGTGTAGATATTTCGTTTGATAATGTCTTAAAACGGGAGTGAGTGACTGTAACAGTAACAAAAATCACATTTTATGCATTTTAGTTTGAACTGTTTTAAGTACATTCGTCTCGGACTATTTTAGCAAGGGTGCTAATAACTTCGGTGTTGAGTGCCCTATGACCACACACACACACACACACACACACACACATACACACTTTTATCAGACGACTACGTGCTACGTCGTCGGCAGCCTTCAGAAATTTCTCAAACGTAAGCAATCTCCGCAGTTCCAGTTTTTTGAACTCCTTTTTTTTAACCACAAATTCAAATGTAACTGCTTGAATTCAGACACTTCATTGTTGCAGTAGGTTACACATTCTCGGAGATTACGGGTTCGTGCATATATGGCGATCTGAATAACTTTGGTGTTCATAACAATTATTTCAAGCAGGCAGGTCCAAAATTTTAATCTTTATGAAGTTTTCTGTTACTTTCGTTTTAATTTCAAACCTACAAAAGATCTAGCATTAGAGGTGCAAGAAGAAATGCTTTTCTCTGTCTTAAGATTCATAAAGTATGATTGAAGAAACAGATTTGCGTCTGGTTCGTACCCCAATGGCTTTTCCTACTGTAATTAGTACTTGAAAAGCTAAATAAGAATAAAGATTACATTTGAAGCAAAGCTCCGACGTAGCAATGTGTCATATCCAAAGATAACATTAATTGAATTACAATTAGTCTACTATCTTTGACGAAACAACAAACAGAAGTGAACAGCAAATTTTTAGTGTTTCTTCAGTTCGTGTTGCCCAGCAATATTACATCATTTCCTTTGTAAGACGAAGACATCTTGCCGACGAGCTGCCTTCCGCATCGTCTTCTCCACGTACAGGTGAGCTTAAATAGGCAGCCGTAATACTGTTCCATACTCAGGTTTCGGAAAGCCAAAAATATCTAGATCACCTCGCTCAGATGTGCAGGAAAAATTAACTGTTATTTGCCACGTAAAGAGTCGTTACACTGTTCCCATTACTGTACGTATTGCGATTACAACAAAACCAAAAGTATATTTATCCTACGACTTGAAATAATTACTAGATAGGCCTTATCGGAAATTACATATAGACTTGATAGAACAATTTAGGATATACAAAGTCTGATTTATTACGCAGTGACATAGGCCTTGTTGGATTATAGTTACATGTCTTTATATAAAAATACTATCAGTAACATTGTTCTGACTTATACCTTAGCACATTTTGTTGCACGCTTACCAGACTAAAGATTATGATGTGATTGTACTTGTTTACTATACTGTTTCGTTATGCAGCCACCAAACGCGTTTCTAAAATTTTTCAAGAATTTCCTTAATACTGGCGATCTAAAGGAAGTATTAATAATTTAGCTGATTAGCAGTTTCAATATGTTGCAGGCGTGTGGGTTTGTACCGTAACTTGTTAACGACTTCTTACGACATGCCATGACGATCTATGACATACAGCCCTATGAGAACCAATAAAAAATTATGAGATTTAATTCATATCAAAGAAGTCATTTTCTGAAGTTCGGTTTAGAATAAATTTAAAAAAAAAATCAGTTGCAATAGCTGTGCCACATGGCAAAAGTAGTTTTCATATTTCAATGATTTTTTTCAATTGAAGTACCAAATTCAAATCTGAATAAACTCGGGACTACTGAAAAACGGTATACAACCCGTCGGCTTTGACCGAAGGCGTCAGAATTTGCCAGAGATGATTTATTAGGCAGATTTAATAGCAAAGACGAGTGATCATAAACAAAGGAATGCAGGAGAGAAAACAGATGGTAGACATGTATCACATCCAGTAATATTTCTAACATAATGTTAAGGATATCGCTTGTTTGAGTTCTAGTACTTATGTGAAAAGTGAAGAAAAGAAAATGATAGAAGTAAAGGTAGCAGGTAATGTCTCAGTTGACATACATATGAGTTGTATCTCGGACTTCTGTCGATCTGTGTAGCTTAGCTGCAGTGCGGGATACAAATGTAGCGTACGTCGACTTCTTCGTTTTCGTAACCTATTGTTCAGTTGACCTATATAGGTCAACCGAAGTACGGGATACAAATTTTCAGGTGTTGTTTCTTTCTCGTCTGCTACTGCTAGCATTCTGTCCTTACGTAGATAGTATCACTAGCGAAGGCGGAAAGACCTACATACAAAATATTTGTATCCCATACTTCAGTTGACCTATATAGGTCAACTGAAGAATAGGATACTATTGCTAACGAAAACTAAAAAATCGACGTTCATAACATTGGAATTCTGTACCTTCTTTTTCCTTCGATACTAACAGTATCGGCTGAAAATTATCATAGTCTTGCTAGCGACGACAAAAAAACCGACAATAGTAAAATTTGTATCCCATTCCACACTTGAGCTGTATAAGTCAACTGAAGAATAGGATACTAGTACTAATGAAGGGGAAATAACGACATTTATAACACGTGTATACTGTACTTCTGTTGTCCTATATGGGTCACCTGATGAATAGGATACTAGTGCTAGCGAAGGCAAAAAATAGCGACATACCTAACATTTGTATCCTGTTCTTCAGTTGAGCTATGTGTGTAAATGTCATCAATGTTGCATATGTCGCTTTTTTCGTCTATCTAGCACCAGTATCTTGTTCTTCAGTTGACCTGTATACGTCAACTGAAGTATGGGATATAAATTTTACGTATGTCGGTCTTTTCGCCTTCGTAGTCCTTGTATAGAACCGAAAAAATTGTAGTGATACTAGTACTAGGCACGGTAGAAAGAGCAACGACTACAAAATTTTTTATTCCCTACTGCAGCTGATGAACCCGTACTTAACACAGACAAAGAAATACATCAAAATAGACAAATTCAGTTCAACATGAAAATAAAAAACTAAACTTACCATATGCAAACTACGCAAACTCCTCCGCAAAAAAAGAAAAAAAACCCAAAGCTCGCCTTAAAAGACGTCAAGAAAAATCACATATCCACGTACATAAGATTCACAACATCACGAAAAAACACACAAATACATACAAATACATAAACCTAAAAGTTCACATCAGCGAAATGAATTAAAATAATAAAAAAAATTCCGCAGAAGAAAATTACCTAACATAAAGAAATGAAGAATGATAGATCAATCCCAAAAAATCCAAATCAATATTTTAACCATCCCCACCAAACACACATTTTTCCTTAATTATCTGTTACACTCCCCACCCGCCATCCCAACATGACATTAACTAACAAATTTTGGGCGATACATTTTCCCAACACGTTTAAGGAAACACCTAAATGGGCAGTATGTACCGGGTACGCTACGCCTCCATGAATATGGCTCTGTAGTGTCGAAATGCGTCGTGTCCCCCTCCCTACAACAGATTTTATGGCTGACCAATAACCTTTTATATTATTGGTAGAACCTCGAATTGATGAAGATCTAAATTCAATATTACCATTCATGACAAGATGCTGAAAACCCCTGTTCCTCAAATCCCTATATGAAGAAAAACCGTCGGAAATAACCACAGAATCCTCTGCAACATGATCTTCAATTACTTTCACCAACACTTTCTTCGTTCGATTAGGAACCACTTTAAAAACTACATCATCACTTTGTGGACCTGAAATTACAGCCCCCCAAACCCATAACCGCACCACAGGTTAACCCTCGTTGTACTTGGTTTTGCCAAAATGAGACTCTTCGATTTAGACTATATCACCCCCCCCCCCTCCCAAAATTCCCCAATACTTCATATATTCCCCACAAACTACGCTACAAAACGAATACCAGTCTAAGACATTCATGCACACACAGCCACACAGGATACCTTAAACACCAACAGTATGTAGTTTTTATTATATCCCTCAAGGTCAGCTTCGATTTCTCAAACCATACTTCTCGTCTAATTGAGCGCCATAGTCGATCCTTGCTAAACCTCCATATGAATAAATCGTGAGTACGACGAGCAGACACATTTATCAGGCGCATATGTTCGCCGCACTCACGACATCGAACGTAATCAGCAAGAAGACCAGACATTTGCAAAAATCGAATTGTTGCCATCATATCTACGCCCAAAGCCTACTTTAAGTCTTCCATATTCATGGGAATAGATAAATCCATAACTATAAAAGGAAATTAAAAACTAAACATTCTTCTAAATCAAAAGCTATTCTTCCAAATTATCTTAAAGTCACTAAGAATGAAATTAAGTACCGAATGTATTGAAAAGAACCAATTATTTAAATTAATGCAAACGAAAAATACCTTACGCAATGTCTAGCGCTGTCTTTTAAAAACACATTGATTTATTTCTATTTACATTGATGGCACTTATCCACAGCAGACAACCGATTTATTGTCTATGGCCAGAAAGTAAAGGCATTAGTATCTACGAGCAACTATGACGTCATTGGTCAGAGCCGACGGGCTGTTTCCCGTTCTTCAGTTGGCCCATGAACTCTTACTCTAACTGGATGGTGTTCTGTTATATTCAACTACAATACCGCTCTAGCAAGCCACCTTCTACCATTGCCTACGCGTTGTCGTCAAGGAATAAGTTTATGTCCGTACAGAAAGACTTCTTTAAGACAAACTTAAAACAGAAGTTTCTTATCTGACGTCGAAAACGATAGCATACCTCCAACAAAGTTTGAGCTGTATTTGTACATCGTACAAATCGATGGCATACGTTCCATTTTTGTTTCAATGTCATTGACTTTCAAAATATATGTCCAATATCTGCATGAACTCTTTGTGGCTTTTTGTACAAGAAACTGTAATTCTGTTTTGAACCACAGTCAAGAATCAGTTTCCCCATATCTTGTGTTAGAACGGTGTACATTCTGAATTAGATTTAGTTTGTCTATTATTGGGAGGGTACCAACATCTTTGACCTGTCATAAAAATAAATGCGATGACTACTAAGCGCTGAACGACATTTTAAAAACTGCTTCAGTGAGTTAACTGAGAGTCGTATTAGACAGTTCATTAGGAGAAAACGACATTGTTTAAGGATTCTGTGCATTAGCTTTAAAGAGTTTTTTTTCGTTCCTGCTAAGAAACTATGAATACTTGACCCTAAAAGCGAAACAGCAGAACCAAAGCGACTGATAAACATTATATCACATTTCTGTATAACTGCGATGTAGCATATGTGAGTTTTCGACAGAAGTGCCGAGGTAGGACCTATTTACCATAATTGCATATTCGTGCTTCTAGACCCTGTGCGCATTAGCTACAAAAGAAGTAAAATTGAAGCAAGTCCGAACATGTCAAGTCATGGTATATTTGTATAACAGTACAGCCTTACTTTTGAAATCGAGAGAGGTCGGCCAGTGCTTAAGACACGGGGTGGAGTTTAAATTGGCGTCAGGCCATCAAGATTTAGATTTCCCGTTGTTACCCTAAACTGGTTAGGGATATTTTAGGGATGATTTCTTTGAAACGGACACACCTGTTTTCCTTTTCCAGTGCGAAACTGCGCTCCGTCTCAAAGACGTAGCCCTTGACGGGATGTTAAAAATCTATTCTACCTTCATTTGTCAAATGAGCAACATTAGTTGAATTTCAGTTATGGGATCACTTATATGTGTATAGCTCTAGGCAGTGCATAGCACTACCGGTTCCTACTAAATTAGAAATAAACTGTTAATGTTACTCCTGCCGCGCTATCGCTAGGGTCGCGGGTTCGAATTCTGCCTCGGGCATGGATGTGTGTGATGTCAGTAGGTTAGTTAGGTTTAAGTAGTTCTAAGTTCTATGGGACTGATGACCCCAGATGTTAAGTCCCATAGTGCTCAGAGCCATTTGAACCCGTTGTTATTCCTGTGAAAGGACACTTATTTGTCCGTGATCGTGCTAATGGAAAGTTATCTTACTGTTTTCGTTTCTCTAAGGATTTCTGCTGAAATGAAGCAAAAGCAGAACAAACGGCAATTGAACCAAGGTTCTATTAATAATCAGATTAACTTTAATTACGTAAAAGAAACGGTCGCCAACCTAATTATTCACAGTTGTATGAAATACTAGCACGGTTCATAAAGAAAGTTAACTATTGAGACTGACTTTGCTTGATACTCAAATTCTGTTTTTCTGGTAAGATATAAGGCAGTAGCGTAATTTAGCAAGTAATATATCAGTGGTTTGACACGAACTACAAAAGAGGTATATAAGTATGTTGAGGTAACAACTGGCTCTCAATAATGTTTACTAACTGTACATTACAGTAAGAAGCTAATGATCGTTATAGGTAAATTATTACTAACAATGGAGTACTATTAACTTGGAAAAAGGGGTTCTATTGTAAGTTTAGTTAATGGAAGTTAGTACCACTGAAATTTTTTTCGAGTAATTGTATCTTTTGTAGTGGTTTTTATTTGTATTCTCAAGAAGCATTCACTTCTTTATACTATTTACCTCATATGGGACATGTGACAACTGAATCTAGTTGTATCTGTTCGCTTACTGTACTATGCACAAGTTACAGGAATGAAAATTGTATTTCTTGAGTACCGTTATTGTAGTATGATTTTTAAATCTGGCTCAACTATTACTATGCAGACCCAGAAACTAGTCTATCAGTAGACTAGGATCTGAGCTGAACATTTTAGTCACAGTACAATAGCAGAATAACAACGTAACACATGAAACTATAAACATCGTCATTTCAATAATAAGAATCTTCAAACTGAACACTGCAAATCTTCTCTTAGTAACTTAACTTTGATGAAGCTTTTAAGTATCCTGAATGAGATTTTCACTCTGCAGCGGAGTGTGCGCTGATATGAAACTTCCTGGCAGATTAAAATTGTGTGCCCTACCGAGACTCGAACTCGGGACCTTTACCTTTCGCGGGCAAGTGCTCTACCATCTGACCTACCAAAGCACGACTCACGCCCGGTGCTCACAGCTTTACTTCTGCCAGTATCTCGTCTCCTACCTTCCAAACTGTACAGAACCTCTCCTGCGAACCTTGCAGAACTAGCACTCCCGAAAGAAAGGATACTGCGGAGACATGGCTTAGCCACAGCCTGGGGGACGTTTCCAGAATGAGATTTTCACTCTGCAGCGGAGAGTGCGCTGAGATACTGGCAGAAGTAAAGCTGTGAGCACCGTCCGTGAATCGTGCTTCGGTAGCTCAGATGGTAGAGCACTTGCCCCCGAGAGGCAAAGGTCCCGAGTTCGAGTCTCGGTCGGGCACACAGTTTTAATCTGCAAGGAAGTTTTTAAGTATCCTGTTATGACAAATACGTAGAGTACTTCACAACTTACGCTCAGTGATAAATTATGAAATTTACTACTTCACAAAGTTTGTTAACTATAGCGAAAGTTTACTGAAATGACTGCTAGGTCAGCGACTAAGGTTAAAATACTGATACTCAAAGTTTACAGATCACAAATTTATTATTGATAAAAAAACGCATAACTGTTCCATGCAATTATGCAGCACTCAACTGGTGATCTGAGATGAGGATGGTGGCAACGTCGGCATTCAAAACAGGTGGCAAAAGTGTCCATAGCTCTTGCTACGTAACTACACTGGTGCCCAAAATTAAAACAAGACACGGAAATTTCGCAAGGTTGCTTTTATTTTGCCACGAAACAGTATCAACAGCTGACAGTAAAGGAGAGACAATGTAAAGAATACAGCACATAAATAACTGCTACATGCATAACATTAGACAAAAATATGCTTCGTTTTTTTCAACGTAACGGATTTGTACACACATTCCGACAACTGGTTAATGTGCTCAGTATAGGGTGTGACCACCTCTGGCAGCTACACAGCCCCGAAATGACGCGGCATGCTGCGAATCATGTCATCGATCTTATGTGGAGGCGAAACGTCCATTCTTCCTGCAGAGTTGCTCCCAAGTCTTTGGAGTGGTTGGGGGATGCTGACGTGATGCAACCTGTCTCCCTAGTGCATCCCATACATGCTCAATGGGATTCAAATCGGGAGAGCGAGCACACGACGTCATGCGTGCAACATTTCCCGTTTCCAAGAAAATATCAACCACCCGTTCTCTATGATATCGGGCTTTATCGTCCATCAGTAAGAAGTCTGGGTTCACACCACCTCGCAACAACCGCACATGAGGTGCCTAGATCTCGTCACTATATCTGACAGCAGTTAAACCTAGCCGATTCACCCGTACGATTTCGTAAAGAGGTGTTCGAGTGGTCCACGTAATCCTTGCCCACACCATTAGGGATCCCCCTCGACATCGCACTCTTTCCACAATGCTTGGGTCCCGAAATCACGTTCACCGTTCATTCCAGATGAGAATGCCTGGAGAATCACTCTCCAGAGCAAACCTGGACTTACCTGTGAAAAGAACATTGGCCCCCTGTTCGACGTCCACGTGGTATGTTGACGACTCCGCTCTAGACGTTTCCTTCTGTGAAGAAGCATCAGAGATACACTTACAGCAGGTTTCCGACAGTAAACGCCACTCTGCCGAAGCCTTCTATTACCGTTTGTCTCGATACAACACGTCCAGTGGATGCTGCGAGGTCAAATTCCAGTTGCCGTGAAGTACTATGGCGGTACCGTCGTGCCCTTACAGCCAAATAACACTCCTCTCTTTCTGATATCACACATGGTCGGCCCTGCCTGGTCCTCGGGAGACTGTATAGGTCTCTATAAATTGTCGACACATCCGAGAAACAACAGAACGATTCACATTAAGCCATCAGGCCACATCAGTTTGCGATTGTCGTGCTCCCATTCTTCTTATGGCCCTCTATCGCAGAAAGTATGGTAGGCGCCGTCTTTGTGCCGTACCGCCCCGTCTGTGACTGTATGCTCAGCGACTGTGGACGCCGGCCGCGGTGGTCTAGCGGTTCTAGGCGCTCAGTCCGGAACCGCGGGACTGCTACGGTCGCAGGTTCGAATCCTGCCTCGGGCATGGATGTGTGTGATGTCCTTAAGTTAGTTTGGTTTAAGTAGTTCTAAGTTCTAGGGGACTGATGACCACAGATGTTAAGTCCCATAGTGCTCGGAGCCATTTGAACCATTTGACTGTGGACGCGGCGCATACCGCCCCGTTTGATAGGAGCCCTGAGGCATCACTAGTGTGGTAGTCCGTTGACAGGAACGCCACCTTCCGTGCAGAACGCGATTGCACAAATATCTGTTGACAGTTTGTATGATTATATCGGGGCGATTTCATCTCAAATCATACAGGTCGAGAGTGAATGTGTAACACCACTATTTCAAAGTTTGCTGAAAAAAGTTTTTTGTGGAACTTCCATATGCTACCTCTTCATAACCACAATATTGCGACTTTCTGATCATTTGTTAAAACTCTTCAGACCTCTCTAAATGAGAGTATTTGTGAAAATGTGACAAAAGGGAAAATTGAAAAATTATAATAAAGAAACCAAAAGTGATAGAGATCTGAATTAGTTTTCAATGAATATTTTGTTCCCAATACTATGAGACATGATTAGTACATACACATTTCTGAGCTTTTTTTCATTTGTTCTTTTTTTTGTAATAATGAGCTATAAAAATTTGTAACTTTGCGAATTTCATAACTATGTTTTGACAATATGAATAGTCACAGGATGTTAACTGTCTTGAAAAATGGTAAAATGGAAAGACTGCTAACTGTCAGCTATGATATTAATACATGAAATTCTTAAACAGTCAAAATATTTGTAGATAAAGATGAAAGAATTTAAATGTTTTGGTTATTTATAACTCATTTTCTCCAAAACCCCCATCGTAAATGTTCTAAAAATTTCACGGTACGTTAGTTGGTCGTTGTACTTAGGGAATGTACAGTTGGAGTGGGCAATACTTGTCTGTATAAAATATGAGAAGTTCTTTTGGGTAGACCCAGCTCTACTCTCTAGGTCAAAAATCATAGACACTTAAATATTTAAATTGACCGCTGATTTTAAGTAAATGTCATGCAAAACTGGCATTTATGAATCAAAATAATTATTTTACAACATTGTAACTGAGTGGGAAAACAATTCATAATTTGGTTCGTAAGCATTTTATAACAAAAAAGAGACATAGCTTATTTATATCCATTTTTATTTTTATGATATTATTCACAAATTATTATTGTCTTCTGTCCTGATTTTACTTCATGACTTTCCATGAATTAAAATTGCCTATACTGTAACTATCAACACAGCACCATTGAAAAGAGTTAATTTGTTTTTCCATCTGCTTCTCAATGAACTTGTACAGCCAAGCTGAATTTGCACACGGACAAGGATGATCTAACAAGAGCATTAACTGGGAAATGGGAACTGCGCACTGATCATTTTATGATGGCCATTTGGAAGCATTAGCAGGACCATGAGGTATCATAAAGGAGACGGTTTTATCTTGCAGCTCATGAGAGACAATTTGTCCCAACCACCACTGATTGTCGTACACACAAGAAATGAAGCGGCTCACTACAAAGTCTTGTATAATGTAGTCTGTGCAATTCACACACCGTAAAAGACTGCATTTCATGGAGAACCGTTCTTGGAATGTATGCACCACTCCAGCTCCAGGGTGCAACCCAGTAGGGACTTGACTGAATTCCTACCACAGGCTTCATAGCAGACCACTCTTCTCTCTTTTTTAAAAGTAATTCCCTTAACGTACTTTCATTTAGAATTACGAGTTCTAAGTTTGTCACTAATGTTGATATGGTGTGTACAAATCCAATAGCATCTCTTATAGCATCAACAACTTCATGCTGGAGATTAAATATTGTTGCAAGGTTTTTACAAGGACCTCCTACCCCATCACACACACTTTTTCCTTGACCTGTTGCTGAAAAATATGCATTTTTTTCTCTTAATTCCTGCACTACAGTGTTGGAAAATGAGATGCTGCACCATCACTCACACACACATGTTTATGAAATGCATGTCCTCTAGATCCTATGTCATGAGTTATCATGCTGTCAGCGTAGCATGCATGTGCACTGTCGTGAATGACATCATCACTGACAATAGCAAAACAGTATGATGTTCCATGGAAGTGAGCAACACATTTGAATGTTGATACCTGTGATGAGTGCCAGTGGTAACTTTGAATTTCGTTCTGCAGAGATACAGACCAATTCTCAGCAAAATCGAAATGAAGAACTAATGTGTCATTATTCTGGGATGTGGCTGATTTTACTTCTTCTATGGTCTGTCTCTGAATCCTCCGGATATGATGATGAGCTATTACCTTCATAACCCAATGCTTAACCTCTGTAACAAACTTCTCTGGCTCTACTGTCTTCTTCACGTACTCTCCTCCCTGCCACAATGCGTAGGTTACGTCACTGTCAGTATCCTGAAGATGTAATGCTTCAACAGTCATCACTTCAGCATCAAAACACATTGCACACTCCTGTAAAGAACTTTTATCTTGCACTTTTTGACATATACACAAAACATCAGGTCCATCTCTCTGTACTTCTTTCCTGTGACACTGCTTATGGCGAAACAAACAAGTTACATGTGCATACTTCCTTCACTGTCAGGTCATAAGGAATAGAATTTTGTGAGACCAATTTTTAATTTCTGGTTCTCATTTTTTATTAGACGATATGCTTCCCTTATTGATCTTGTCACATATATTTCTGTCGTTTTAACTGTTTCGCCATTTTTACTAACAGAGATAATATCAGCCTGGTTGGGACTTTGCCTGCTGCAGTCTTTTTCATCATTTAGCTAATATTCCAGAGCAACAGTAAGCGTATCATCTTGCAGCGGATGCCCACAGTAAGAATCTGGGCATGCCCAAATACCTTTCTCATTCTTTATTTTACAAGCTTTTGAAATCAAATAATGTGAGGAAGTGGGTAAGTATTTCTGTATCTGGTGCTACCTGTTATCAGTGTCAGTAACTGTACCTTTCAGAATAGGTGGCTACTGAGACAGCAATATTTAGGTTTTGAAACCAGACATCACATTTCGTGCACATATCACTATCTTCAGGTTCTGCAGCAAGTGCATCCACATTATACACTTCACAAAGTTTTGAAGATGATGCTTGTTTCAGTTTCTACCACTTTTCGTTTTACATACGTTCTCTTCTTGTTCTTCTTAGCTTTCCTGGACGTTTAAGCGGGGAATAGTAGGGACTGAAGCAGAATTGCTAACATTCAGTGCATCAATAACTTCACTCCCAGGAATATAAACATCTGCACTGTCTTCTTCAGTTTCACATTCGGGTGATGGTGGTCGTTCCGGTGTTTATTGTAGTCAGTGTAGCAATTCCTGCACAATGAATGTGATGCGTATATCGTTACTTGAGGACCAAGATATTTCGGCCGGCCGCTGTGGCCGAGCGGTTCTAGGCGCTTCAGTCCGGAACCGTGCGACTGCTACGATCGCAGGTTTGAATCCTGCCTCGGACATTGATGTGCGTGATGTCGTTAGGTTAGTTAGGTTTAAGTAGTTCTAAGTTCTATGGGACTGATGGCCTCAGATGTTAAGTCCCATAGTGCTCAGACCCATTTGAACCAAGATATTTCTGCAATACCTCTGACACCTTTCCAACAACTTTGAAATGTTTTTCACTTTTCAGAAACACCACCTCTTTGTGTCTTTTTTCATAGTCCACACGCCTCACTCTTTCACTGACATCGTATCTAGCAAAAAGTTCAAACCAAACACAAAACTCGATGCAGAATGGTTTATGTCCAAGTTCTCACTCGTTTGTTATGAACAGAAAATCGCTGGAAACAGTGTTGCCAACATGCATATTTTACGCTAGAAATTCAGTGATGTCAAATGTGCAGAACGTTGAAAATTGTTAACACTTTACACAGAAAAATATTGCCCACTGTGTTTGCACTGGCTACTAACATATTAACCAAACAATATTTTGTGTAATTCTCGAATGTTCTCCGATGGGGA
This sequence comes from Schistocerca cancellata, assembly GCF_023864275.1. Lineage (NCBI taxonomy): Eukaryota > Metazoa > Arthropoda > Insecta > Orthoptera > Acrididae > Schistocerca > Schistocerca cancellata. The sequence goes on from NC_064628.1 coordinate 279,868,760, forward strand.
TTTTCGATTTTGTTGTTTTTGGATTGTGGGGCGCTTAACTGCGCGGTTATCAGCCCCCGTACAAATTCCCAACCTTTGCTCAGTCCAGTCTCGCCACTTGCATGAATGATGATGAAATGATGAGGACACTGCAAACACCCATTCACACAGACAGGTGAAAATCCCTGACCCCGCCGGGAATCGAACCCGGGACCCCGTGCTCGGGAAGCGAGAACGCGACCGCGAGATCACGAGCTGCGGACAGGGATTTTCAAATAAATAATTCGTAAAAACCCGTAAAAATGCAATTTTTTACCTTTTTAGTTATAAACATTTATATAATACAGATAGCTGGAGCAGAGAAGATACTATTTATAATTACATTAGTAGTATCTGGTAAAATGACAGAAAAGATAGCGTTTTGTGACTTTCTGTGGAAAAATTAACTTAAATTTCATATTTTCGTCTTATATTTGTAAGTTAAAGGAAGCCCATGATGCGCGAGTGTCAATTAAATTTCAATACACTAAGATGGAGCTTTAACGCAAAACATCTGCTGGGTCTCCAGTACTTTTGGTTTATTAGTTATATCTTTTTGTTCTGTGCTGTTTTAAGAGTTATTTACAAAATACATATTTTTCAAAGGGACGTACCATTTACAGAAATTAAGATAAAATGAAAATACTTAGTTTCGTAATACTTAAGATACACAAGTCTAATGTATGTTTTTCCAGAGAAATTCATAACCACGAGTTGATACCTGATTTGAGATGAAATGACCCACCGGGAATTGGACACAAGAAGACAAAATGGTGGTTTGTTGCTTTAATTTTGGACACCAGTGTAGCCTTTAAAATTCTCTTCTTAGCGTGGGATTTTCGTAGTACAGAGCCATGAATAATTACGCAAATTACGCCCACATCCAAGGCTTTATTGTATAATATTACAGTTATTCTTGCCTCGTTCAATTCACAAGATGCACACACTCTGCTGCTGGCCACCGACTGACTCATGCCACAAAGTAGCTTTGCAGTGCGACCGCCAGGTCCAACTTTTCTATTCCCGCAAGCCAGTACGTTGCAGAAACGCTTCCCTGCATGTTTCACATGATTACAAACCTACATACCCTATGCATGAACAAGTAAAGTTTTACATACCCTATGCATGAACAAGTAAAATTTTAACTTCTACATTCCATGGCAACACATTATTTTGAAATTGCATCCTTAGATTAAGTACATAAATTATCATAAATAATATGTATAACATTTACAAGGATGTTACATCAAAGAGACATTCGATAAAACCTTCGTTATATAACTTAGATATTCACCAAATGTGGACTTCTTTTTAATTTCAACCCTTGAAGGGATGAAATGGGTAGTCCAGTATTGTTTGGGGTACATACATGGACTTGCAATTGTCAGTTATAGATCCTGCCCGACGAAGGCGTTATGCAGCTTGCGTTATGGCCCCTGTATGAAGTTAATGTCCTCGGAAGAAGTACTACAAGGAACAAATTATTATTATTGGACTTCGGAAGCGAAAACTATATACAGCTTGCAGCTTTGTAGCTTTTGAAAATATGGTTTGCAGATCACGCTCTCGTAAGGTTTGTGATGGATCTGAAAATACAGCCTACCAAAAAAGCACTCTCTTTCCTTTCGCATCGTAACTTTATCTTCAAGATCGTGGTGGTGTAGAGCACATAACAAGCAGCCGCTGAATAAATGTGTGTTTTAATTCAAGGATTTAACCTCACCATTAGATGGGCGTGCTCTAAAAGAGTATGGCTGGCCATAACAACGCAGGCCAGAAACTTTGGAAAACAGTCAGTTCAAGGCAAGAAATTAACTGTACTGTACTAGCGTGAGAGTTACTGTTGAGTAACATTGAAGGTACATTAATAAGACTAAATTCGGCTTACTATTAAGTGTAGAGATACATGGGGGACGAACTATCTTTTTAGATGTTGCAGCTGGCACCGGTAAAACCTAAATCATCAACTTACTCTTAGCAAGGAGTAGTGACGGCATCGCCGTATCTGTTGCTCCTTCTGGGAATGAGCGTTGGGAGCAATATGAGAATCTCATAACGCTGTCCTGCACATTTTCTACTAAAGATTGTTTGCTGTTGCCGTCCTCTGGCCTACTAGAAAGTGTAATGTGTGCATCTGTTTAGTAGTATAAATTTTAAGGATTCTGTCTGTATATTATACACTGTATACTGAAACCTACTTTGTTTACATTATAGTCATGAACATGTCCCTCCCTCCGCCCCACCCCCCACCCCCCGCCCCTCACAAGTCAATAACAATGTAGAATTAAAATGAGGCAGTCAATCAGAATGAAGTTTCAATAAATAAATAAAATAAATTTTAAAAATTGAAACATGGCGGAATTACCACAGTTGTGCGTTGAACCTCCTCCCCTTACCCGCCTCGTGATGACTGGGTGTTGTGTGCTGTCCTTAGGTTAGTTAGGTTTAAGTAGTTCTAAGTCTAGGGAACTGATGACCATTGATGCTAAGTCCCATAGTGCTCAGAGCCATTTGAACTTTACCCGCTTCTTAAGCCAGGGACAATGTAATACTAAATTAATGTGCACTGTGGCACTTGACAAGCATCACAGATGAGGAAAATAATTGATTTCAAGTCCAGCTGTGTCTTAAGACAAGTTTGGTACAACAACCGAATTTTAGACGTTCGCAAGTGCAGACATCGCTTGGTGGGGAAAGCAACAGGAGTAGAAAGGAGCAGTTCGTTTTATTACGTGTTTCGAAGTTTCGCACAAAATTGTTTAATGTAAAACTCATCTTTCGCAGTTATGTATTATTGGTTCGTTGATTACAATGCAAAGGCAAAAGTTGGTTTCTACCTGTTTATGGAGAGTACGTTTCACGCCCGTTTACATGCTTCAAAGCGAATGATATGTAGTTTACTACGAAATTTACAGATGTGACTTGGCGGGACAATCTACAAACTTATTTTGTAGTCAAGAATGAAAACACTATTTTCCTAACCAGAGGATCTTTTATGCAACTTATATGGACAGTAAACGTTTTTTAATTGAGTGTGTGTTTTGCTGACGTATTTTAAATGTGTAAAGGCGCAAACGTAATTTATAACATATACAGGGCTATTAAAATTATTGAAGCGATTTCATAAATTCACTGTAGCTCCATTCATTGACATATGGTCACGACACACTACACATACGTAGAAAAACTCTTTAAAGTTTTGTTCGGCTGAAGCCGCACTTCAGGTTTCTGCCGCCAGAGCGCTCGAGAGCGCAGTGAGACAAAATGGCGACAGGAGCCGAGAAAGCGTATGTCTTGCTTGAAATGCACTCACATCAGTCAGTCATAACAGTGCAACGACACTTCAGGACGAAGTTCAACAAAGATCCACCAACTGCTAACTCCATTCGGCGATGGTATGCGCAGTTTAAAGCTTCTGGATGCCTCTGTAAGGGGAAATGAACGGGTCGGCCTGCAGTGAGCGAAGAAACGGTTGAACGCGTGCCGGCAAGTTTCACGCGTAGCCCGCGGAAGTCGACGAATAAAGCAAGCACGGAGCTAAACGTACCACAGGATGGTGCTCCACCGCACTTCAATCATAATGTTCGGCATTTCTTAAACAGGAGATTGGAAAACCGATGGATCGGTTGTGGTAGAGATCATGATCAGCAATTCATATCATGGCCTCCACGCTCTCCCGACTTAACTCCATGCGATTTCTTTCTGTGGGGTTATGTGAAATATCTGAATGATGCGAAAAGTGGCAGTTGGCCCTGAATAACGAAAAGTGTGAGGTCATCCACATGAGTGCTAAAAGAAAATCGTTAAACTTCGGTTACACGATAAATCAGTCTAATCTAAAAGCCGTAAATTCAACTAAATACCTATGTATTACAATTACAAACTACTTAAATTGGAAGGAACACATAGAAAACGTTGTGGGGAAGGCTAACCAAAGACTGCGTTTTATTGGCAGTACACTCAGAAAATGTAACAGACCTGCTAAGGAGACTGCCTACACTATGCTCTGTCCATCCTCTTTTAGAATACTGCTGCACAGTGTTGGATCCTTACCAGATAGGACTGATGGAGTACATCGAAAAAGTTCAAAGAACGGCAGCACATTTTGTATAATCGAGAAATATGGGAGAGAGTGTCACAGAAATGATACAGGATTTGGGTTGTAAATCGTTAAAAGAAAAGCGTTTTTCGTTGCGACGGAATCTTCTCACGAAAGTCTAATCACCAGCTTTCTCGTCCAAATGCGAAAATATTTTGTTGACACCGGCCTACATAGGGAGGAACGATCACCACGATAAAAATGGGAAATCAGAGCTCATACGGAAAGATATACGTGTCCATTCTTTCCGCATTCCATATTAGATTGGAATAATAGAGAATTGTGAAGGTGGTTCGATGAACCCTCTGCCAGGCACTTAAATGTGATTTGCAGAGTATCCATGTAGATGTAGATGTAGATGAAAGATTCAGTGTTTAAACCTCCTCTACCAAGAAACGTGCCAGAACTGCTAGCTCGCATCAACGATGCTTTCGAACTCATTGATGGGGACATGCTGCGCCGAGTGTGGGAGGAACTTGATTATCGGCTTGATGTCTGCCGAATCACTAAAGGGGCACATATCGAACATTTGTGAATGCCTAAAACAACTTTTTGAGTTTTTGTATGTGTGTGCAAAGCATTGTGAAAATATCTCAAATAATAAAGTTATTGTAGAGCTGTGAAATCGCTTCAGTCATTTGTAATAACCCTGTAATTCAGCTCTCCTTTTGAGCACAGCAAAGGTGGGGCTAAATTGTGAGTGGCTGGTAGCCAAAATGATTTGTGCTGAGTCAAATAAGTCCATACCTGCCAAAGGTGCTGATAAAAATCACATCTCTCTCATTCTTTTCATTCTTCATTACGCCATGCATGTCCGGTTTCCTGCAAAGTCAGACAAGTCCAAACTTCACAAGCTATAACACTGCTCACCTTGTCTCCATCTGCTGCATTTAGCTTCCAAGAGAGCTGTTCCACAAGCAATTGCTGGATGAGTTTTTAAGAGAGATAGCTTGTGTAAGGACTACAGATTTTTACATTTTAAACACAGAGGCGTGCGTGTGTGTGGGGGGGGGGGGGGGGCGTACGTGTGTGTGTGTGTGTGTGTGTGTGTGTGTGTGTGTGTGTGTGCGCACATAATTCAGAGGCCACTAACTTACGTATGTATCTTTTAGTTTCAAAGAAATGATGCAACTTGGCACCATTTTACGCCTCACTTTAATATTGTACTGATTAAATACAGAGGTATGTATGTATGCAGCCCGCCCGGTTAGTCGTGGGTCTAACGCGCTGCTTTCCGGGCGGGAAGGCGTGCCGGTCACCGGCACGACTCCGCCCGGCGGATTAGTGAGGTGCGGTGTGCCGGCCAGTCTGTGGATGGTTTTTAAGGCGGTTTTCCATCTGCCTCGGCGAATGCGAGCTGGTTCTCCTTATTCCGCCTCGATTACTCTATGGCGCGATTGCTGCACAAACACTTCTACATCTACATCTACATGATTACTCTGCAATTCACATTTAAGTGCATGGCAGAGGGTTCATCGAACCACAATCATACTATCTCCCTACCATTCCACTCCCGAACAGCGCGTGGGAAAAACTAACACCTAAACCTTTCTGTTCGAGCTCTGATTTCTCTTATTTTATTTTGATGAGCATTCCTACCTATGTAGGTTGGGCTCAACAGAATATTTTCGCATTCGGAAGAGAAAGTTGGTGACTGAAATTTCGTAAATACATCTCGCCGCGACGAAAAACGTCTTTGCTTTAATGACTTCCATCCCAACTCGCGTATCATATCTGCCACACTCTCTCCCCTATTACGCGATAATACAAAAGGAGCTGCCCTTTTTTGCATCCTTTCGATGTCCTCGGTCAATCCCACCTGGTAAGGATCCCACACCGCGCAGCAATATTCTAACAGAGGACGAACGAGTGTAGTGTAAGCCGTCTCTTTAGTGGACTTGTTGCATCTTCTAAGTGTCCTGCCAATTAAACGCAACCTTTGGCTCGCCTTCCCCACGATATTATCTATGTGGTCTTTCCAACTGAAGTTGTTCGTTATTTTTACACCCAGGTACTTAGTTGAATTGACAGCCTTGAGAATTGTACTATTTATCGAGTAATCGAATTCCAACGGATTTCTTTTGGAACTCATGTGGATCACCTCACACTTGTCGTTATTTAGCGTCAGCTGCCACCTGCCACACCATACAGAATTCTTTTCTAAATCACTTTGCAACTGATACTGGTCTTCGGATGACCTTACTAGACGGTAAATTACAGCATCATCTGCGAACAACCTAAGAGAACTGCTCAGATTGTCACCCAGATCATTTATATAGATCAGGAACAGCAGAGGTGCCAGGACGCTTCCCTGGGGAACACCTGATATCACTTCAGTTTTACTCGATGATTTGCCGTCTATTACTACGAACTGCGACGATCCTGACAGGAAATCACGAATCCAGTCGCACAACTGAGACGATACCCCATAGGCCCGCAGCTTGATTAGAAGTCGCTTGTGAGGAACGGTGTCAAAAGCTTTCCGGAAATCTAGAAATACGGAATCAACTTGAGATCCCCTGTCGATACCGGCCATTACTTCGTGCGACTAAAGAGCTAGCTACGTTGCAGAAGAACGATGTTTCCTGAAACCATGCTGATTACGTATCAATAGATCGTTCCCCTCGAGGTGATTCATTATCTTTGAATACAGTATATGCTCCAAAATCCTACTGCAAACCGACGTCAATGATGTAGGTCTGTAGTTCGATGGATTACTCCTACTACCCTTCTTAAACACTGGTGAGACCTGCGCAATTTTCCAATCTGTAGGTACAGATCTATCGGTGAGCGAGCGGTTGTATATGATTGCTAAGTAGGGAGCTATTGTATCAGCGTAATCTGAAAGGAACCTAATCGGTATACAATCTGGACCTGAAGACTTGCCCGTATCAAGCGATTTGAGTTGCTTCGCAACCCCTAAGGTATCTACTTCTAAGAAACTCATGCTAGCAGCTGTTCGTGTTTCAAATTCTGGAATATTCGTTGTGGAACCTATTAAAGGCATCTCGGATTGAAGTCCGTGCCAAATTTCGCGCGTCTGTATATTTTAGCCAATCTTCGGGATTTCGCGTTCTTCTGAACTTCGCATGCTTTTTCCGTTGCCTCTGTAACAGCGTTCGGACCTGTTTTGTGTACCACGGGGGATCAGTTCCATCTCTTACAAATTTATGAGGTATAAATCTCTCAATTGCTGTTGCTACTATATCTCTGAATTTGAGCCACATCTCGTCTACATTTGCATAGTCAGTTCGGAAGGAATGGAGATTCTCTCTTAGGAAAGCTTCTAGTGACACTTTATCCGCTTTTTTAAATAAAATTATTTTGCATTTGTTTCTGGTGGATGTGGAAGAAACGGTATTGAGCCTAGCTACAACGACCTTGTGATCACTAATCCCTGTATCAGTCATGATGCTCTCTATTAGCTCTGAATTGTTTGTGGCTAAGAGGTACTTTCTCCACGTACGCGTACACCATAATTATTCTACCACGAAAACATTTGGGTTACACTCTGTTGTGAGACATTCCTGGGGGGCAGGGATCCACTGCGGCCCGAACCGCACAATAAACTTGGGTTCAGTGTGGCGCGACGGTGGGGTGAATGGACTGCTGTAGCCCGTTGTGGGGTTGTGTACTACTGCTGGCTATGGCGAGGATGAAGCCTCATCGTCGTTTCTAGGTCCCCCAGTTCCATACAATGCAACACAATGTATGTATGCACAAATATGTTTGCCTTTCACCGATGTAATGCTACTTGCTGCCGTTTTTACTGCCGGTCGGAGTGGCCGTGCGGTTCTGGGCGCTACAGTCTGGAGCCGAGCGACCGCTACGGTCGCAGGTTCGAATCCTGCCTCGGGCATGGATGTGTGTGATGCCCTTAGGTTAGTTAGGTTTAATTAGTTCTAAGTTCTAGGCGACTGATGACCTCAGCAGTTGAGTCGCATAGTGCTCAGTGCCATAGCCCTAGCCATAGCCGTTTTTACTGGCTGGAGTGGAGGGGAGGGATGGAGTACAAGATACTACTGGGGTAGTTTCAGGACCTTGGATTTCTTAAAATTTATTTTATTTCTGTATTGAAATTACATTCTGATTGGCTCCCTCATTTTAGTACTACGTTGTGATTGGCTGGAGAGGAATGAGTTAGGTTAGTTGAGCGTGATTGGCTGGAGAGGAATGAGTTAGGTTAGTTGAGCTTGCGCATGATGATGATGAAGTTGATGAGACGTCATAGAAAGGATGGCTTCGTCACAAACAAAGTGTGCTAGAACATAAAATGTAACCAAAGTGACCCAGAGTCGTTCTAGGTTATACCACCTGCATTGTGTGGATATTAGTGATGAGTATTTTTCCAGCAAGGGTTTTGGTTATGAATGGGTACATAATTAAATAAAGGGAGAGGCTGAGACTGGGTGCTGAAATATTGACTACTGTCTAATATCCTCAAGAAGGCTTCGATCTTAGCGCTTCCCTCCGACGACGGAAGCGCAGCCAACATATAAACATTTTTTATCTGCTTAAGAGTCACCGTAGTATTTTGACATAAACTCTGGTGATTACCAATTTTCATTATTACCTCACTTTCTTTCTCCGCTACTTACTGGTAATTAACTTTTCTTCTATCGTCAAGATTCAAACCAGATACTTCGTGCTCGTTCGCTACCACAGTAGTGATATCAGATACAGAAGCGGATAGCCATCCATTATCTACGTGAAATAGGGTAAGTCACCCCGCAGTTCTAATTCCACGTTGAACATTCATCTTCTAGTCTTTTTTCACATAGCATATAAACTTCTGTTACAGAACGGCACAGTGTTACTGATAAGCAAAGTAGTTGCGTGGTCAGAGTGAGTGGAGTTCGAAGACATTAATGTAGTTAGTCAAAAGAAAAACAGTTTTTACTTTTGGCACCATCACGCAACTAGGTCGAAGATTTTCTGTAATTAAATGTAGAAACAAACCTACTTGCTATTTTAAATACGAATAAGGAAAAGAAATAACATTTGTTTACAATTTAAGGCAAGGTAAAGATGTTCAAAGATAGAGTTTGGCCTCTCGCCATGTAAACATCATTACATCTCCGACTGGTTGGACAAAGATGAGGAAGATAGTCGGTAGTGACACAATTAAACGCAATGTTCTGGGGTTCGTCTACCGTCATTTAGAGTGAGATGGCAGAACGGTAAGTCACCGGTCTCGTATTTGGGAGAACGATGGTTCAAATCCCCGTCTGGTCATCGTGATTGAAGTGTTCCATGGTTTCCCTCAATCACTTAATACAAGTGCTGGGATGGTTTCTTTGCAAGAGCACAGCCGATTTCAATCCGCAATCTGTCCTTAAGAACCTCGTCGTCAGCGTTACGTTGAATTTAACCTTCCCTCTTTCCTTTCTAGAATTATAGGAAAATAATGCGAGGCTTAGATCCTGAAGGTCAGACGGTGATTTAAACCGCACTGCTCTGAAGTATGAGCCCATTGCCTTAACCAGTGAGTGGCCCTGTTCAATTCTAAAGATGAGTTGAAAGAGCCCTTTCAAAACTCCCGTCACGAGAAATGAACGCAGAATTGGAAACCAGCTAAAAAAATGACCGTCACATGTAGAAAATCTGTGATTGCACCGCTTGAGAGTTATTTTTCTTCTTTGTGTTTCAGAATGAATTCGCCACGAACAACAACTTCGTCAGCTTGTGAGTGTAATGTAAGGTACGTAATCCACTCACAGAGTAATCATTTTCTACAACACTCCTCTGACACTTTGTGAGTAGTAATTAACACCTCTTACGCATGAGGAAAATAATGGCTCGACAATTTGTGAAAGTATCTGTTTCTTTTCACAAATTTCTATTGAATCACTAATGGGATAATTCACTTATTTGCCAAACTCTACTTTTGTTGTATTATCTGAGCAAAATAGTATTTAAATTATCTGCTTTTTCTACTGTGTGTGATAGTAGATACTGCGTGAAACCATGAAATGACTTTACCGTCTTATCCAAGTACAGGCAGCATAAAAAGTATTTGGACACTTACGCATTGTGAATCAGATCGTTTCAAGAAATAAATCATACTAAAAAAACGTGTTCATATAACATCATAGATGCTGTAAGATTAATTTCTTACATTTCTTCTTCTTGTGGCTTCACAACCCTGAGTGGGCTTTTGCTTTCTTAACAGTTTCCTCCCATTCTGACCTCTCGTTTACATGCTTCTCCGTTCGCTGATTCCTAGGATTCGGATGTTTTCTTCCACTTCGTCTAGCCATCGCTTACGTGGTCTTCCTTTTAAACTTCTCCCTCTCAGTTTCCGCTGGAAGACCTTCTTTTTAGTTCTTGTGTCCTCCATCTTTGGGACATGTTCCATCAAGGCTATTCATTTACTTTTAATTAGCCTTACAATATCAGCTCCTTGTATGAGATTATTCAACTCATAATTGGTCCTCACTCCCCAGGTACCATCATAATTTCTGATCCCTCCATAAATTTTCCCTAGTATTCTTCGTCCAAATACTCTGAGTTGTTGTTCATCAGTATTAGTTAGCGTCTGTGCCTCACATTCACATGTAACGTAACCACTGGCCATATCATAACGTTATACGTGTATACACTACTGGCCATAAAAATTGCTACACCATGAATAAATGCACATGATGAACGGGTATTCATTGGACAAATATATTATACTAGAACTGACATGTGATTACATTTTCACGCAATTTGGGTGCATAGATCCTGAGAAATCAGTACCCAGAACAACCACCTCTGGCCGTAATAACGGCCTAGTTACGCCTGGTCATTGAGTCCAATAGAGCTTGGATGGCGTGTACAGGTACAGCTGCTCTTGCAGCTTCAACACGATACCACAGTTCATCAAGAGTAGTGATTGCCGTATTGTGACGAGTCAGTTGCTCGGCCACCATTGACCAGACTTTTTCAATTGGTGAGAGATCTGGAGAATGTGCTGGCCAGGGCAGCAGTCGAACATTTTCTGTATCCAGAAAGGCCCGTACAGGACCTGCAACATGCGGTCGTGCATTATCCTGCTGAAATGTAGGGTTTCGCAGGGATCGAAAGAAGGGTAGAGCCACGGATCGTACGCATCTGAAATGTAACGTCCACTGTTCAAAGTGCCGTCAATGCGAACGAGAGGTGACCGAGACGTGTAACCAATGGCACCCCATACCATCACGCCGGGTGATACGCCAGTATGGCGATGACGAATACACGCTTCCAATGTGCGTTCACCGCGATGTCGCCAAACACGGCTGCGACCATCATGATGCTGTAAACAGAACCTGGATTCATCCGAAAAAATGACGTTTTGCCATTCGTGCACCAAGGTTCGTCGTTGAGTACACCATCGCAGGCGCTCCTGTCTGTGCTGCAGCGTCAAGGGTAACCGCAGCCATAGTCTCCAAGCTGATAGGCCATGCTGCTGCAAATGACGTCGAACTGTTCGTGCAGATGGTTGTTGTCTTGCAAACGTCCCCTCTGTTGACTCAGGGATCGAGACGTTGCTGCACGATCCGTTACAGCCATGCGGATAAGATGCCTGTCATCTCGACTGCTAGTGATACGAGGCCGTTGGGATCCAGCAGGCCGTTCCGTATTACCCTCCTGAGCCCACCAATTCCATATTCTGCTACTCGACCAACGCGAGCAGCGATGTCTCGATACGATAAACCACAATCGCGATAGGCTACAATCCGACCTTTACCAAAGTCGGAAACGTGTTGGTACTCATTTCTCCTCCTTACACGAGACATCACAACAACGTTTCACCAGGCAACGCCGGTCAACTGCTGTTTGTGTATGAGAAATCGGTTGGAAACTTTTCTCATGTCAGCAAGTTGTAGGTGTCGCCACCGGCGCCAACCTTGTGTGAATGGTCTGAAAAGCTAATCATTTGCATATCACAGCATCTTCTTCCTGTCGGTTAAATTTCGCGTCTGTAGCACGTCATCTTCGTGGTGTAGCAATTTTAATGGCCAGTAGTATCATTCATTCTGAGTTGCCGGTTTACCATCCTAGTTGTCACTAACTTTTAAATGATTGATAACACCTATTACAACTTAATGTGCGGGCTTAACTTTTTAAATGTTTGATAGCTTTTTACATGTATGATAACACCTACTACCACTTAAAAAGCGGGATTTTATTTCAGTGGAATTTGCTTCATTAATGTTAGCCCCTAGGTATTCAAAATCCTGTACATGCTGAAAATTAAAACCTGCGACTGATAAAGTATCCCGGTTATTGTCCCCTGTTCTATGGAATGTCATATATTTCATTTGGATTCGTTGATTTCCAGTCCTCTATGCCGTGCGGCTTCTTTCGGTTCCACCACTAGTCTCTACAATGATGATATCATTGCTTCACTAATAATTGCAACGTCTTCAGCATATGCAGCCAACTACGTTATCCTTATACGTACACTATGTGATCAAAACTATCCGGACACCCCCGAAAACATACGTTTTTCATATTAAGTGCATTTTGCTGCCATCTACTACCAGGTACTCCGTATCAGCGACCTCTGTAGTCATAAGACATCGTGAGAGAGCAGAATGGGGCGCTCCGCGGAACTCACGGACTTCGGATGTTGTCAGGTGATTGGGTATCACTTGTGTCATACGTCTGTATGCAAGATTTCCACTCTCCTAAACATCCCTAGGTCCACTGTTTCCGATGTGATAGTGAAGTGGAAACGTGCAGGGACACGTACAGCACAAAAGCGTGCAGGCCACCCTCGTCTGTTGATTCACAGAGACCGCCGACAGTTGAAGAGAACGTAATGCGTAATTGGCAGACTTCTATCCAGACCATCACACAGGAATTCCAAACTGCATCAGGATCCACCGCGAGTGCAATGACAGTTAGGCGGGAAGTGAGAAAACTTGGACTTCATTGTCGAGCGGCTGCTCATAGCCACACATCACGCCGATAAATACCAAATGACGCCTCGCTTGGTGTAAGGAGCGTAAACATTGGACGATTGAACAGTGACAAAACGTTGTGTAGAGTGACGAATCACGGTACACAATGTGGCGATCCGATGGCAGGGTGTGGGTATGGCGAATGCCTGGCGAACGTCATCTGCCAGCGTGTGTAGTACCAACAGTAAAATTCGGAGGCGGTGGTGTTATGTTGTGGAGGAGTTTTTCATGGAGGGGCTTGTACCCCTTGTTGTTTTGAGTGACACTATCACAGGACAGGCTTACAATGATGTTTTAAACACCTTCATGCTTCCCACTGTTGAAGAGCAATTCGGGGATGGCGATTGCATTTTTCAACACGATCGAGTACCTGTTCATAATGCACTCCCTCTGGCAGAGCACGACAATAAGCAATGGACTGGTCTACACAGAGTCCTGACCAGAATCCTACAGAACACCTTTGGGATGTTTTGGAACGCCGACTTCGTGCCAGGCCTCACCGACCGACATCTATACCTCTCCTCAGTGCAGCACTCCGTAAAGAATGGGATGCCATTCCCCAAGAACCCTTCCAGCAGATGATTGAACGTATGCCTGCGAGATTGGAAGCTATCATCGAGCTGAGGATGGGCCAACACGATACTGAATTCCAGCTTTACCGATGGAGGGCACCACGAACTTGTAAGTCATTTTCAGCCAGGTGTCCGGATATTTTTGATCACATAGTGTATGTGTCCACGTATTTGCAGCTTTCGTATGATTGCTTCTAAGGTCAAATTGAAAAGCATTGTTCTCTAACTGCCTTGTTGATACTGAAAGAGTCGGTTTATTCCCCAACGCCGGACGGAGTGGCCGTGCGGTTCTAGGCGCTACGGTCTGGAGCCGAACGACCGCTACGGTCGCAGGTTCGAATCGTGCCTCGGGCATGGATGTGTGTGATGTCCTTAGGTTAGTTAGGTTTAATTAGTTCTAAGTTCTAGGTGACTGATGACCTCAGAAGTTAAGTCGCATAGTTCTCAGAGCCAATTCCCCACCCACTCTCACTAGCCAAGGTCGCTTAGTAACAGGGAGATATTTGGCTAGTATGCCAAGCAGTTTTATATCTTCTAACATCTGTTCTCTATTTAGACTGTTGAAACTGTGCTTGAAGTTCCGGTAGATATTGTTGAATTCTGTATTATATTCATTATCTTAATATGCCCATTCCTGTATCTGTCTCAGTACAAATATTTGGCCCACAATTGATCTGTTGGGCCTAAATCTACACTGATAATTACCAAATATATCTTCCACATAAGGGACTAATCTATTGTACAGGATTCCGGACAAAACCCTATATGCCGCATATGAGTTAGAGCAACATGCCTTCTCACCTTATTTGTTTGAGCTGGATTACACCGTTAACCCAATCTTCTGAGATTTTTACATTTAGTACTACACATTACTATGGAAGGTGCATTGCTTTCGAAGCGCAATCATATATTTCTAGTTGGCAAAAAATATATGAATACAAAAATTTTTCAAACACGTATTTTCTGTCTTTCAAAGATCCATGTGGGTAACTACCGATCTGTGATGAACATAATATTTTCTTTTCTTACTTACATTAAAAAGTAACAATATGGCATCTGTCGTTCCCAATATGTTCTTATATTTTTAGCACAACCACTACTCGCATATTAGAATTCAGAGGAAGCAAAGTGAAAGTTTCTAATTAGATCGGGGTTTGAGGGGAGTTGGAACGCCCTATCTTGACAATACTAAATTTAGTGACTTGGCTTCCCTGTATTTCAGGAACCCCTGTAGCCATTGACACGAAACTTTTACACGAAATTAATCTGTATGTTCTGAGTCTACTGAACTACAATAATTGCAATTCAGCCACTGCTTTCGGAAATACAATTTCGTAATTACACGTTTAAAATTTTGTGTACTTTTTTGTACGTTATGCTAAATAATTTTAATTAAACATAACATTATGTTCTTTTTTGACTCAGGATATGTATGTTATTACTCGGTGAAAATTTGAATACTCTACTCGAAGTGGTTTCTGATATTTAGGGAAAAAAGCCACAGAAAATGTAAATTTTCAGGAACGGTTTCTAAAGTTTCGAAAGACTGTAACTCAATATATGCTTAATTTTTTTTATTTTTAGTCACTCAGAAGCACCCTGCCAAATATTGCATATCATCCTCCTGATATCTTTCCAAGTTTTTTCTTCTTTTCTTCTTTCTGGACTCTTTAGTGGCCAACTGTGTTGCATACTCTGCTTCATCAATGTGAGCCATGTCCATCCATTCAAGTTCTCTGATGCAGTTTGCTCGTGGTTTACTGGTTTTTCAGCAGTTGACAGTCTGTGGAAGAAGTAGCCCATACTGCCTGATTCATTTTCAACAAATCCTCAGTATTTTTTCTAATAGCCATCCCATAATACTGCTGTAGTTCATCAATCATTTTGTCTGTCAGCCTGCTTCTTATGTTTTTACCATCAGAAACTTTCTTGTCTCTCAAACTTTGTTTCAACTTCCTCAACCTGATGCCCATCCTCTTCTGGACATGAGCTTTAATAACACAGCAATCCACAGCATTCTATATTAAAAAAAAAATTACCGATTTGATTAGATCTTGAAGTAATGCACGTAAAAAATTTAATATTTTCAACTGGTGTAGATTATATTCAAAAAAAAATATAATTAAATACTTCCCATGTGAGTTTATAAGTGATATATAGATATCATTTTATTCGGAAAATTGCAAATTTTATAATGAAATAAAACTCCGAAAATGTGAAAAAAAATTCCGTTCTAACTCTCCTTAAGGAGAAATACCACCTAAGTTGAACAAAAAGGGGAACCGAAAATATCCTTCTTTCTGAAAGAAGCATCTTGGGAATCAACTCAGTATACTGGGGAAAACCAGAACTCAGGGTTAGGGCTTAATGATTTGAGCCTAGTTAAGCTCGAATATCAGACCCATGACTTTTTAAATCCAAAATTTCGTTCTGCCATTGAAAACTACACTCCTGGAAATGGAAAAAAGAACACATTGACATCGGTGTGTCAGACCCACCATACTTGCTCCGGACACTGCGAGAGGGCTGTACAAGCAATGATCACACGCACGGCACAGCGGACACACCAGGAACCGCGGTGTTGGCCGTCGAATGGCGCTAGCTGCGCAGCATTTGTGCACCGCCGCCGTCAGTGTCAGCCAGTTTGCCGTGGCATACGGAGCTCCATCGCAGTCTTTAACACTGATAGCATGCCGCGACAGCGTGGACGTGAACCGTATGTGCAGTTGACGGACTTTGAGCGAGGGCGTATAGTGGGCATGCGGGAGGCCGGGTGGACGTACCGCCGAATTGCTCAACACGTGGGGCGTGAGGTCTCCACAGTACATCGATGTTGTCGCCAGTGGTCGGCGGAAGGTGCACGTGCCCGTCGACCTGGGACCGGACCGCAGCGACGCACGGATGCACGCCAAGACCGTAGGATCCTACGCAGTGCCGTAGGAGACCGCACCGCCACTTCCCAGCAAATTAGGGACACTGTTGCTCCTGGGGTATCGGCGAGGACCATTCGCAACCGTCTCCATGAAGCTGGGCTACGGTCCCGCACACCGTTAGGCCGTCTTCCGCTCACGCCCCAACATCGTGCAGCCCGCCTCCAGTGGTGTCGCGACAGGCGTGAATGGAGGGACGAATGGAGACGTGTCGTCTTCAGCGATGAGAGTCGCTTCTGCCTTGGTGCCAATGATGGTCGTATGCGTGTTTGGCGCCGTGCAGGTGAGCGCCACAATCAGGACTGCATACGACCGAGGCACACAGGGCCAACACCCGGCATCACGGTGTGGGGAGCGATCTCCTACACTGGCCGTACACCACTGGTGATCGTCGAGGGGACACTGAATAGTGCACGGTACATCCAAACCGTCATCGAACCCATCGTTCTACCATTCCTAGACCGGCAAGGGAACTTGCTGTTCCAACAGGACAATGCACGTCCGCATGTATCCCGTGCCACCCAACGTGCTCTAGAAGGTGTAAGTCAACTACCCTGGCCAGCAAGATCTCCGGATCTGTCGCCCATTGAGCATGTTTGGGACTGGATGAAGCGTCGTCTCACTCGGTCTGCACGTCCAGCACGAACGCTGGTCCAACTGAGGCGCCAGGTGGAAATGGCATGGCAAGCCGTTCCACAGGACTACATCCAGCATCTCTACGATCGTCTCCATGGGAGAATAGCAGCCTGCATTGCTGCGAAAGGTGGATATACACTGTACTAGTGCCGACATTGTGCATGCTCTGTTGCCTGTGTCTATGTGCCTGTGGTTCTGTCAGTGTGATCATGTGAAGTATCTGACCCCAGGAATGTGTCAATAAAGTTTCCCCTTCCTGGGACAATGAATTCACGGTGTTCTTATTTCAATTTCCAGGAGTGTATATAAACTGAGTGTCAGTCCATCATCATGGTAACACATTTTCTCAACTTCAGAGCACTCATGTATTTTTAAATACCTTAAAAGTTAAAAAGAAATACATGTCTGTATAATGTTTATGCATACCAGCACTGATATGGACCAGAAATAGATGCTAATCTGTGATTAGTTGAGTAGTTGGGTGATGGGGACACAAGAGTAATTTTTATATCTAATTGATATGCAAGTTAATGAAATTGAGCAATTAATTACCCCAAACCATGCCCACCCCTGTCCCATCCCTGGATGATGTCGTGTGTTTTCCTCAGCCTGCACGTGGGTCCCTGCACCTCCCCCCCCCCCTGTCTCACACCTCCCCCTCCTACACGTACCCTTTTTTTGAGTCATCAGTCTTCTGACTGGTTTGATGCGACACACTACGAATTTCTCTCCTGTGCCGACTTCCTCATCTGAGAGTAGCACTTGCAACCTACATCCTCAATTATCTGCTGGACGTATTCCAATGTCTGTCTTCCTATGCAGTTTTTGCCTTCTGCAGCTCACTCTAGTACCATGGAAGTCAGTCCCTGATGTCTTAACAGATGTCCTATCATCCTTTCCCTTCTCTTTGTCAGTATTTTCCACATGTTCCTTTCCTCTCTTATTCTTCGCAGAATCTCCTCATTCCGTTCTTTATCAGTCCAACTAATTTTCAACATTCGTGTGTAGCACCACATCTCAAATGCTTCGATTCTCTTCTGTTCTTGTTTTCCCACAGTCCATGTTTCACTATCATCCAATGCTTTGCTCCAAACGTATACTCTCAGAAATATCTTCCTGAAATTCAGGCCCAGGAATGCCCTTTTTGCCAGTGCTAGTCGCTTTTGATGTCCTCCTTGCTCCGTCTGTCATCGGTTATTTTGCTGCCTAGGTAGCAGAATTCCTTCACTACATTTACTTCGTGACCATCAGTCCTGATGTTAACTTTGTCACTGTTCTCATTTCTGTTATTTCTCATTACTTTCGTCTTTTTTCGATTTACTCTCGATCCATATTCTGTACTCATTAGATTGTCCATTCCATTCAGCAGATTATGTAATTCTTCTTCACTTTCACTCAGGATAGCAGTGTCATCAGCGAATCATATTTCTGATATCCTTTCACCTTGAATTTTAATACCACTCCTGAAGCTTCCTTTTATTTCCATCACTGCGTCTTCAATGTACAGATTGAAAGTAGGGGCGAAAGACTACATCCCTGTCTTACACACCTTTTAATGCGAGCATTTCGTTCTTGATCGTCCACACTAGTTACTCCCTTTTCGTTCTTGTACATCTTACATGTTACCGATTCTCCCTATAGCTTACCCCTATGTTTCTCAGATTTTTGAACATCTTGTACCATTTTATACTGTCGAACACTTTTTCTAGGTCAACAAATCCTATGAACGTGTCTTCATTTTTCTTTAGTCTTGCTTCCGTTATCAACCGCAACGTCAGAATTGCCTCTCCAATGCCTTTACCTTTTCTAAAGCCAAACTGATCGTCATCTAACGCATCCTCCATTTTATTTTCCATT
Organism: Schistocerca cancellata; assembly: GCF_023864275.1. NCBI lineage: Eukaryota > Metazoa > Arthropoda > Insecta > Orthoptera > Acrididae > Schistocerca > Schistocerca cancellata. The sequence continues at coordinate 279,887,802 of NC_064628.1, forward strand.
CTTCTAAACATTATTCTTGTCAGCAACTTGGATGCATGAGCTGTTAAACTGATTGTGCGATAATTCTCTCACTTGTCAGTTCTTGCAGTCTTCAGAATAGTGTGGATGATATTTTACCGAAAGTCAGGCGCCATATTTCCAGACTCATACATGCTACACACCAACGTGAATAGTCGCTTTTTGCCACATCCTCTAATTATTTTAGAAATTCTGATGGAATGTTATCGATCCCTTCTGCCTTATTTGATCTTAAGTCCTCCAAAGCTCTCTTAAAGTCTGATTCTAATTCTGGATCCACTAACTCTTCTAAATCGACTCATGTTTCTTCTTCCATCACATCAGACAAATCTTCCCCCTCACAGAGGCCTTCAGTGTACTCTTTCCACATGTCCGTTCTCTCCTCTGTATTTAACAATGGGATTCCGGTTGCACTCTTGATGTTACCACCCATGCTTTTAGTTTCACCGAAGGTTGTTTTAACTTTCATATATGCTGAGTCAGTCTTTCCGACTATCATTTCTTTTTCGATTTCTGCAAATTTTTCATGTAGCCATTTCGTCTTAGCGTCCCTGCATCTCCTATTTATTTCATCCTTCAGCGACTTGGATTTCTGTATTGCTGAATTTCCCTGAACGTTCATTCATCGATCAGCTGAAGTATTGCTTCTGTTACCCGCGATTTCTGTACAGTTACCTTCTTTTGTACCTATGGTTTCCTTTCCAGCTTCTGTGATTGCCCTTTTTAGAGATGTCCATTCCTCTTCAACGATACTGTTTACTCGACTATTCTTTATTGCTGTATCCGCAGCCTTAGAGAACTTCAAGCGTATCTCATCATTCCTTAGTACTTCCGTATCCCACTTCTTTGCATATTGATTCTTCCTGACTAACCTCTTATACTTCAGCCTATTCTTCATCACTACTACAGTATGATCTGAGTCTATATCTGTTCCTGGGTACGCCTTACAATCCAGAATCTGATTTCGGAATCTCTGTCTGACCACGATGTAATCTAACTGAAATCTTCCTTTATCACCCGACCTTTTCCAAGTATACCTCCTCCTCTTGTGACTTTTGAACAGAGTATTCGCTGTTACTACCTGAAATTTATCACAGAACTCAATTAGTCTTTCTCCTGTCTCATTCCTTGTCCCAAGCCCATACTCTCCTATTACCTTTTCTTCTACTCCTTTCCTTACAACTGCATTCCAGTCCCCTATATCTCCCTTTGCTTATTGTATTACCCTTTCAATATCCTCATACACTTTCTCTTTCTCTTCATCTTCAGCTAGCAGCTTTGGCATGTATACCTGAGCTGTCGTTGTCGGTGCTGGTTTCCTTCGATTCTGGTAAGAATAACCCTGTCACTGAACTGTTCACAGTAACACACTCTCTGCCCTACCTTCCTATTCATAACGGATCCTATTCCTGTTATACCACTTTCTGCTGCTGTTGTTATTACTCTATACTCATCTGACTGCAAATCCTTGTCTTCTTTCCATTTCTCTTCACTGACTCCTACTATATCTAGATTGAGCCTTTGCATTTCCCTTTACAGAGTGTCTAGCTTCCCTACAACATTCAAGCTTCTGAAATTCCACGCCCTGACTCGTAGAATGTTATTCTTTCGTTGATTATTCAATCTTTTTCTCATGGTCACCACCCTCTTGGCAGTCCCCTCCCAGAGAACCGAATGGGGGACTATTCTGGAATCTTTTGCCAGTGGGGAGATAATCATGACACTTTTCCAATTACACGTCACATGTCCTGTGGATACACGTTGTGTGTCTTTAATGCAGTGATTTCCATTGCCTTCTGCATTTTCATGCCGTTGATCATTGCTGATTCTTCCGCCTTTGGGGGCAGTTTTCCACCCCAAGGGCATGAGAGTGCTCTGAACCTCTGTTCGCTCCTCCGCCCTCTTAGACAAGGCAATTGGCAGAACGGTGGTGACTTCTTATGTCAGAAGTCTTCGGCTGCTAATGCTGATTAGTAATCAAAATTTAAGTGGTGGCGGGTTTCGAATTCTATTGACAGGAATTTGGAATTTTGGGGGAATTTCGAATTTTGACGATAATTTCTTTGTCCCAGGGCTGTAATGACGTCCCACCCCACCCCCACCCTGGAACTGGCGGGAAATTAAAAATGGCGGAGTTCTTTCTGGGACTTCAATCCTGGTCCCTCTGGTGGAAAGCCAAGTGCACCCCCCCAACCCATGGAAACGGCACAAAAGCAGGAGAGGAAGGTTATGTTAACTCCGTCCGAACAGGCCATGAAGGCCCAACGGTACCGACCGACCGCCGTATCATCCTTAGGCCACAGGCTTCACTGGATGTGTACATGGAGGGGCATGTCGTCAGCACACAGCTCTCCTGGCCGTATATCAGTTTTCGAGACCGAAGCCGCTACTTCTTAATCAAGTAGATCCTCAGTTTGCCTCACAAGGGCTGAGAGCACCCCGCCTGCCAACAGTGCTCGGCAGACCGGATGGTCACCCATCCAAGTGCTAGCCCAGACAGCGCTTAACTTCGGTGATCTGACGGGAACCGATGTTACCACGGCGGCAAGGCCGTCTTCAGGGTTAGGTTAGTGTACTTTATTTATTTTTGCCGGGAAACTGAAGTAAGGATCGGTCCTAATTAAGTAATAAATCACATATATCCGTCCTAATTACACAACTATATGCATAGCGCTAAACATGGATTATCTAAAAACGCAATACAGCTCAAAAATTGATGATGCCATTCAACTGATTTTATCCTGGTGGGAAAAAAAATCCACAATACCTCTCAAAACTAGTGGCAGACGCAATCAAACTCTACCCTTCACCTACAAGCTGGTGGGGAAAAGGCTGGGGTGTAAGGTACTATATTTTTTCACGGGAAATATATTCAACTGACGAGATGCTGGTGCTGGACAGCGAGGAGTTTAATAAATGTATCAGCTGTAAGCAAACAGCTGAGGGTTGTATCTATCGCATTTGACGCCAGAGTTCGCAACAGACGCGTTCTCGTCAATCACCTTGCAGCTCAGGTAATCAAAGCCAAAACACACTACGGCAACTGATGGAAAATTCATCACTGTTCTAATTACGCTTCCAAATTGTCGTGAAAAAAACCAGCACTCGTAATGAATAAGTCATAATATAACAGACATACCGGGGAAAATCGCCGACCCAAAAGACTACAGAGGAAATGATTGTTGAACTTGTGTTCTCCCCGACGGATGCTCACAATATAACAAGCTTGGAGGCTTTCTTACCCCCCACCCCCCACCCTCTCCCAGCCTCACTCCCTCCCTCTCATCACTGTAGGTACGTATAGAGGCGTGTTCCTTGCCGCTTGTGGTCCACAAAGAGATCCTTCTGGTTGCATTGATATACTGTCTCAAATCTGCGGAAATAGTCACAGATAGACAAAAGACATGAAGAGGTCGCTTCTTGCAATCTGTATTTCTCAGAAAGACTGGACACTTCTAGAACAACAACGAAATTCCTGGGAACTCTCCTGTTTTTTCAAACGTCCACTGCCTCCATCGTCTCTGCCAACCACATCCCCTGGCAAGTTTGAGAGCAGAGTCTTCCCCAGATGTGGCCAGAGCATCCTCCAGAGTGGGGCACGTAGCTGGATGCTCCATTCGGCGGTTCTTCGCTAACACGAAAGGTAAATTTAGCGAAACTGCTTGCCATGAAAACAGTTCACTGTAACAATTGTATTTAATGTCAACACGTCTCTTGTAATCGAGCATCTACTAAAAAGTAGAACACAATCGTGACAATAATAAATGTCCTCTTTCCACGACACAGATGAAGTCCATTTTCCTTTAATTTTATGAGCAAAATCGATATAATTTTTACGTTCAATTGCAGGATACAATTCACATCTCATTATTCTGCAACACCCAGCAAAGTGCACCATCGCCAATAACTTATAATCAAAATTCAGAGGGCAAGCTACACACCCCTATACACGTCCACTCTGCGTAAAATTTGGAAGAAAAACTACCAATGTTTTGCTGCAAAAACTACAGATCACCACAGAGTGCCCCTCTTATTTCGTAATCCGTCATCGGAGCAAAGAAAAAGCGAGAACTTAAACTCTGAAGAAAAAGCCTCTATGTTAATCAATTTCTTTCAGCTTCATGGACAAATTACATGACGTGAGAGCATCTCTCGCGTTCAAATCACTGTCTGTAAATAAACTGTCAAGCTTGTGTGTACAACAAACATTTCAGGCATGTCCAATAACATTAGAGAATCCAATCTTTCACGCCATTAGCTCACATGTCGGAAAAAGAAACAATAATTTTACCTTCAACAACAACATGCTATAATTCAAGAGGACGTTGATGTTTTGTACGTTACGGCAAGTATCGTTTTACCAATGTGATGCTATATCAGACTGGCGTTTACGAAACAAATTATGAGAGCCTGTCTTGTAATAAAATCTCATTTAAGATTTGATCACATCTTTCTCTCTTCTGATACATTGAAACCAATTGCCATTATGTGCTTACATTTGACATTTTTGCTCCATAACTCACCTATACCGACATGTCTGAAGCAGTATTAGTAGTAGTAGTAGTAGCTTTATTCATCTGTAGATCTCTTTTTACAAGGACATACGACATGTCAAAATATTTACAAGTTAAGATCAATTTAAAATAAGCTAATTTGTATACACATACATTTACAGACTTCTAGTTAGACATAATCATTAGATTTACTCCTGGCATAAAATACTTTTTTTTTTACAAATAACTTATTAAATAATGTAATGCCACACCGTTCACTCATATCTCACTATCAGTCACTGCACACACTATACACACATTGTTTCATAACACTTCACTCACTACACACACACACACAAACACCACACACACACACACACACACACACACACACACACACACACACTGGTGATCTATGGGCCATTTTCTGTATCGCAACTTCCCATTTGATATCCTGAAAAACTGAGTCAGCATCCCTCCATAATGAGTGAGATGTTGAGCTCAGAAAGAGGAAGAGGTCTTAGTATTATGCTATGCATAGCTTGGGAGTAAGTATTTCTAGAAAGGAGAAAAGAAGGAAAAACCTAAAGTGAAGGTGTTATGAGCAATGTTGGATGTCTTATAATCATTATTATTATTATTTATTTGTATGACATTTTTTTTATCAAACCCCTACTCTGTTTTATCTAAGTAATCCTTCAATGTATAAAATGTATTGCATAACAGGTACTTTTCAGCTTCCTTTTTAAATAAGTGTATTTTTGCAATTTCTTTAATCTCTTTTGGTAATTTATTGTACAGTTTTATTCCTTGGTAGAAAAAGCTGTTTTGAGTTTTATGTTTACTTCTTTTTGGTAAATGTAAGTTGAGTCTATCTCTTGTTGCATGGTCATGGACAGAGCTGTTTGTGGAGTAATTACCAATGTTATTTTTGATGTGTATAACTGACTGGTAAATGTATTCACATGGAGCAGTTAAAATTCCCAGTGTTTTGAATAGATCTTTACAATGAGCTCGACTAATATTTTTGGTCATTATTCTTATGGCTTTTTTCTGTAGTTTGAAAATTGTGTTCATATTCTGTGCATTTGTTGCCCAAAAAAGAATACTATAGCTACGAATTGAGTGTACATATGAATAAAATATAACTAAAAGACTCTGCATCTTACATACTGATGATAGGATTCTAAGGGCATAACATGCTGATGACGTTCTGTTTGCAAGTACCTTTGTGTGCTCACACCACTTCAACTGCGAATCAATAGCCATTCCTAGAAATTTTGCATTTACACAGTCTATAGAATTGCCATGTACACTTAATTTAACATTATCATTTTTTCTCTTCAGACTGAAATTCATGGAATTAGTTTTCTTTATGTTCAATGTCACTTTATTGCTTATTGACCATTCATAAACTTCCTACCTTTGTGTGCTCACACCACTTCAACTGCGAATCAATAGCCATTCCTAGAAATTTTGCATTTACACAGTCTATAGAATTGCCATGTACACTTAATTTAACATTATCATTTTTTCTCTTCAGACTGAAATTCATGGAATTAGTTTTCTTTATGTTCAATGTCACTTTATTGCTTATTGACCATTCATAAACTTCCTTGAGAGTTTCATTTGCTTTCTCAGCAAGGAGTTCTCTTGTTTTCTCAGTGACTATAGTATTGCTGTCATCATCGAAGAGAATTTTTCACCATGAGTAATACTAGTGGGAAAGTCATTGATGATTTATATCAGGAATAGTATTGGTCCTAGTATGCTACCTTGCAGAACCCCTATATTAATGTATTTTGGTTCTGATAAGTGTTTTACTAAATGTTTAGACCTATTTGAAGTATGTACCCTATCTGCTAGGTATGATCGAAACCAGTCATTAGCTACCCCTCTTATTCTTAATGCTTCTAATTTATTTAACAGTATCTTGTGGTCGACTGTATCAAACGCCTTAGAAAGCTCCAAAAATTTGTTCTGACACACTCATCTTTATCAAGAGCATTAAGTACAACTTTTGTGAATTCTACTGTGGCTGACTCTGTATTTTTGCCACTTTGGAAACCAAATTGTGATTCGCTTAAATTATTGTATTTATTTATTCAGCTAATTCATTAATATGTCTTTCATAATTGCTTCTGCTATTTTTGAGGATACTGACAGCAGGGAAATGGGCTGGAAATTTTCTATGTCTTCTGCAGTACCTTTCTTAAGCAAAGGTACAACTCTTGCCTGTTTTAACTGCTCTGGAAATGTCCCTCATGTGAAGGATTGATTTATTATATTTGTCAAGTGGCCTTGTATAGTCCCTATTAAATGTTTCAGTACACACATTGGTACTTCATCTAAGCCTACTGACTTTTTATTTTTTAGTTTTTGAACAGTTTTATTGACTTTATTCTCTGTGGTTGGAAGTAACATCATTGTATTTAGTGCAACATTATTTACAGGTGTTATATTTGTTTTGGGGAATTTTTGCTGTACCTTCTCTGCAATACTTGAGAAATGCTCGTTTTCATAGTTTACTAAGTGTTGTGATCATTTATTACCTTATCCCCCTCTATTACCAGTATGTTATTCTGTGATTATTTGCCTCTCGCCCTTTCTCTTTTTTATGACAGTCCAAACAGCTTTGCTTTTATTCTCTGCATTGTATATCACTTTGTCATTAAATGACTTTTTTGCAGCAATCAGCACCTTCCTACAGATCTTTTTGTATCTGTGATAGAAATTTAAGAATTGTGGATCATTGCGAATCTTTTTCATGGAACTGAGGTGTTTAAGTGTTTGGTAGGACTTCTTAATACCTGCTTTTATCCATCTGCTTCTGTGAGATGTTGATACAGACATGCATACTTTTGGAAATGCCTTTTCAAAGTTCAATTTAAACAATGTGGGGAATTTAGAGAATTTCGTATTCACATTGGTTTCCTTATACACTTCATCTCATCTTTGTTTTTCTAGTTCTTTTGAAAAATCTTTTATTTTGATTCCTGATAGATGTCGTTGCAGGCTTGTAGCTTAGGGAATGATTCAATGCCTGATTTTACTGTTGTTATTTGACAGAGATGGTCTGATAGTCCTAGGTCTTTTACAGCTACATTACATTTTTCCCTGTCCATATTTGTGGCTACATGGTCAATTACTGATGCAGTCATAGTAGTAGTCCTTGTTGCACTATTGACCAACAGGGACAAGCCAAAACTTTGAAGGATGTTTATGAAGGTGCTGCTGGATTCATTTATGATATTAGTGCTGATGTTAATGTCCCCACACAGAATTATGTTGACCTTTGTACCTGAGACTTTAGCTAGAACTTCTGTTAATTTATTGTAAAAAGTGTTCACACTACCACTGGGAGAGCTATACACACACAAATGATTAATTTCTTGGTGATATCAAGCCTTATTAATTCAAAACCTGATATTTCAAAGTGTTTGTCTTCACTTATTGTACTGAGGTCATGCCTTGATTTGAACTGTGTTCCTTTTCTGATATAAATGTATGATCCTCCATCCCTTGAAGTAGTTCTGCAGTAAGAGTTTGCCCTTTCATACAATGATAATATTACATGTTTGATTTCTGTGTCTCTACACCAGTGCTCAATAATGCAAACAACTGTGCAGTTCAAAGATTGGAGCTCAACTTCTAATAGTTGTGTTTTATTTTTTTATGATTGCATGTAAAGTTTCTATCGTACAGCAAATTCTTGCGTTCTGCTTTCGTAATCACAGCTTCTTTCACATAATCTACTCACATGTCGGAAAAAATCGCTATTATTTCTACGTTTCACAATGAGCTATAATAAGTGGTGTCTACTTTGTAATTGAAGATTATGAAGTATGAAATAACACAGAGCTTGTGGTAAGACCTGTCTTTCAAACATGCAGTCATAACGATAACAGTAAAAACAGTCATGATTCCACAAGAATAGATACAGATGATTAGTTTTATGAGCAAAACCGGTGTAGTTTTGAGAGAACGATCTGCATCCAAACTTTAAGGGGGGATGTAATGGAAACTGTAAACATTTCTTTAAAAAATCATTACAGGCATAATTATTTATGTACAAATCTAAAATGTTGTATGTGTAAAGAAAAAGAGCTGTGCTGTAACGGGAAAATGTAATAAAATGTGCAGGATTAATATTTTGCCAGAAATTTGAATTTTTAATTTTTTATTGTCTTTTTATAAAAAGCCATCACTCAAATTCTAATCATGCAAATAATCAGAAATTTTTATGGTAGTATCCTGAGAAGTTTATAAGACCACAGGAGTAAAGTTATTAATTTATGTTGCAAATTGTATCATTAACAGAGTTTTTAATTTTGCACATTCAAAATTAACATTTTTTCTACATACAACAACCTAAAATTCAGAATGTAATTGCAGGATCTCGTATTTTTTAGTACCAGGGAGACAGCAACACTTTGCGAAAAGTTCCTGAAAATTTCATAGTATTAGCGCATATACGTTTTGAGAAAAGGCTTCTAATAATGTACAAAATGTAAAACAGAGAAAATGAGGTTCAAAGATTTTCTTCTCATATTTCTAAATGTAATAAGCTTACCTCAACTTTAAAATCCTCCATACTGATAATCCTCATCCTCCAGGTTTCTCTTCTATCCTCTTCGAATCTGCCTGGCGTGTATTTGCAGGTAAGGCACTGATCTGTTAGCTTTCTTGACCCTACTCTCGTCGATTTTGTAAAATGCTTTTGTTGCAAACACACCAGGATCCACACCTACTCTCTTCAGCACTTCAATTCTGCCATTATTTCCGTTATTGTAACATAAAACTGCAAACCTATTTTGAGTATTTCAAGCCCACAGAATGTCCTTTTTGAGCATCTAATCCAAATTAAATTATTGAGGCTTTCATTTGCACTTAGCGTCTTTCTGTGAAGACACTTCCTCAATAAATCAAGGTTCGCAAGTAATCTGAATATGGGCTTAATTGCATTCATAACAGGTTCTGGTAATGAGTCTTTATGTGAATACGTCTGATTTCTGTTGTTGCACTTACACAAATCGTCTTTCGGACACAGATTGTGCATTGGTGTTTGGTCAGTGGATTGCTTGTGGAAATAAATTGCCCACACAGCACGCCTCATTGCCCCTAAATTATGTTTGTTTTTCCTGATAGCTCTCCCATAAAATAAATGAAGAGAATCAGTTTCTTTCAAAGTAAGCCTGCCTTTTCCTCTTAGTGGTTTTCCATCCTCAAGTACTTCACCTTTCTTCTCTTTCTACAAGCGACTAAGCCTACCACCAAGCCCCTTTTGGATGTGGCCAACACATTCCAACTTTTCTATTATTGTATTGTGCGGATTTTTATCTGTTACAGCTTTTAACGAAGAGGAATCCCCATCACCAAGGTATTTAGTATATCTAACACTATACATCTCCTCAGATCTACACGAATTACAAATTAATTTAAAATCACAAGCTATTCCATCTCTTCTTTCTTCAACAACAGTCATGCGTTCCGTATTTTTACAGCTAACACATGAACATGAAAACTTTATAGCCTGGCATAGAAGCTCTAAATCAGTAAGTGTGAATCCAGTGGAATCCATATCAACATCATTCACACACCTATAGACTTCTCCTGTCCCAAGTTTCAATGCTGAAATTGAGAATTTATGTTCTTCATTTCGAGCTGCTTATCTTTTTTTGTTGGTAAACCGATTTCCATGAAACCTCCGTTTCCTTAACACAGTTTTTCCACAACCCAATACGGATAAATCTTGACTTCCACATAAACGTTTGCGAATTCAACCTTCCACATACCAATATGTGTAGTATTGTCAAAACGTAAATAAACCACATGGAACAAAGTTTTCAGGCAAAGATATAGATGTCAACCAGAAATGTAGATGTCTGCCAAAGATATCAAAAGAAAATAGCCTTCGCACTGACAAAAATTCCACTGAAGGAAGCAGTTTCCCAAATGTTGGTAAAGGTGGGAATGGTTGCCAGTGCAGAGTTAATCAATTTAACAATTTAAAGGCATTTCTAAAGCTGTTATCACGATAGATTAAACTGTGTAGATCAAGAAAATAATGCTTTTGAAAAATCGACATTTTGAACTAAAATCCGTTACATCCCCCCTTAACCAACTATACCACTCATTGTAATAGAACCTCCTATAAGATTTTACTGTGTCTCTCTCTTTCGATATATCGAAAAAACAATACCGTCTGCATGTTGACATCGAATATATTACATATACACATATCACTCCATTGCAGCCTGAGACCAGTACTTGAAGGTGCTTGCACAGATCTGTATAAAATTTCGTCGACTGTACTGGTGGAAGACCATATCCAGCAGACTATCAGTCACAAGAGAGGGTTCCTGTATTGGTCAATCATAAGAAGTTTAATATATTACTTTTGTTTTCTGTAAGACATCTGAGCAGTGTACAACTACAGCTTTATACACCACCATACACTTTATTTTTCTATCATGACTTTGAGGTCTGTGTCGGCTGCTAAGCCAACATTAACACATTTCGATCCTTTGGATCTCACAAAAAGCTGAACATCGCCTGGTGTAAACTGTGCAGCTCCCACAACACACAGGTTGGTATAAATAGACAAAAATTTAGAAAACATCACAACATACGGAAACTGGAAGAGTTTGCGGCATTGTAGAGCGTTTCCAACAGCTATCCTAAGGTGATGACCTGTACAGTTAATCTTATCTTCCACAGGGATGGGGTAGCGGGTGTCTTGGTGTTCCATTTCTGGTGTTGACCATCGCCAGAAGGTGCTGTTTACAACATGCACGAGGTAGTGGGAAATAAAAGACTGGTATCTTATTGATGAAAAAATAAAAAGGAAAAAAATAAAAACTTATGGAGGGTATCACAGTATATGGAAACAGGACAAGTCTGCAACATTGAGGAATGCTTCCAAACAACTGTCTGAAGATGATGACCTCTACATTTGATCCCATGCTCCACAGTGACAAGTACCAGGTATCCAGTGTTCCACCAAGGCTCCCTCCATCTCAACCAAGTGGTGTCAGCCAGTCATTATACGGTAATCAACAGCATATCAATGGATGGATGGGATTGCAAAGACACTGTTGATATGGGAGAATGTATGGTAATACTTACTGCAGTTGATAGTGTGATAAATTTTAGCAGTTTTACCACTTGTTCTGTCATTTCAATGCCAACCAGTGACACAGCAGACTGTTTACCATTTTCTATATCATTACTAAATCACCCCTCCACTACTCTCCAAGTACCATATACTAGATTGCGAATGCAACTAGACGACGGTGCAATACGTCCATTCGGCCATATACATCAGTGTATACCATTTGTTCAGTAATTTCAACGCCACCCAATGACATGGCAGAATGCTTCCCAATTTCTGTATCATCGCTAAATCACCCATTCACTACTTTGCAGATACAAGATACTAGATTGCGATTGCAGATAGATGACTATACAGTCCATTTGGCAATATACATCAAAGTATACCAGACAGCGCCCTATACCAATGCAATTACGTTATCTACATATTGCAGACTCATCGATCATAGTGTAGAATTTACGATTACGAGTGGCCATCTGTCCCTGTGTCGATGGGCATCACAGAGCATTCTCGCATTCGTAGGATTAAGTCATAGATTGACAGATCCCTCCCACATTTTTCTTGACAACACATTGCTCTCCCTACAACACCAATCTTACCCATGGCACCCATCCAAAAGCACAAGATCTCTCCAGATGAGTGCATGTCGAGGAGGGTAGCACCTCTTATTGGTGTATAGTAGACATGAGAGTGTTGTGGTGATATAACAGATAGTTAAGAAGAAACATGTGAATTACACATGATGGAGATCCACACTGTTGTTGTTGATGCAGCTTTCCATGCTACTCTATCCTGTGCAAGCTTCTTCATCTCCCAGTATCTACTGCAACCTACATCCTTTTGAATCTGCTTAGTGTATTCCCTTTTTAAATTTTCTAACCTACCTGCCCGATTAAGGGATCTGACATTCCACGTTCCGATTCGTAGAACGCCAGTTTCCTTTCTCCTGATAACGACGTCCTCCTATGTAGTCCCCGCCCGGAGATCCGAATGGGGGACCATTTTACCTCCGGAATTTTTTACCCAAGAGGACGCTATCATCATTTAACCATACAGTAAAGCTGCATGCCCTCGGGAAAAATTACGGCTGTAGTTTCCCCTTGCTTTCAGCCGTTCGCAGTACCAGCACAGCAAGGCCGTTAGTGTTACAAGGCCAGATCAGTCAGTCATCCAGACTGTTGCCCCTGCAACTATTGAAAAGGCTGCTGCCCCTCTTCAGGAACCACGCGTTTGTCTGGCCTCTCAACAGATACCCCTTCGTTGTGGTTGCACCTACGGTACGGCTATCTGTATCGCTGTTGATGGAGTGTGAAACATTTCACTTAAATCAACCATGCTATAAATTCTGAAGCATTAATTCACTGTTTGAAGTCAATACCAGGGAGGTGCCGGCATGAGAGAAATGATCACTGAGCGGAAGCACACGCTTCAACGATTATACGGTTCTGCACCTAAAAATGCCATATTGTTAAAGCCATACGTTTCCGAAGTATTAGTCATGCAGTATGCAAAGCTCTTAACACTCCAATTCGATATAGATTTGTCCAACATCAAACGTACAACTACCCCACAAGTTTCCTACCCCAGTCACTAGGGTGACAAACTTCAACGTAATAAAATTTCTTCGTTCTACACTATTCTGGTGTCCTAGGAAGGCGTCGTCAGTGTATATCCGCCGGTCGATCTGCTTTTATACTAACTAGGACGACTTATGGAGACTGCTATTCTGTCTCTTGGGAAATTAACGGATTTTATACGTCTTTGTAAGTCGGAAACGTACATACCCTCACTCACTCCTCCTGCATCAGTTGTTTTTGACGAATGCGGCTGTGTCTCATGAGGAAATCGAGAGAAGAGAAACCGATATGAATATTTTAGATAGCTAATACATTGTGGTACCACCCACACATTGCTGCACTAAAATGCGCACGAAGAAGTAGCGTCTTCTTAGAGGGAGTAAGCACCACAATCAGTAGCAAAAGGAGATGCTATTTACAGCAGCATCGCCAGAAGTCCGATAGCTTTCCTCTTGCACAAGCCGGCCGTTGTGACCGAGCGGTTCTAGGCGCTTCAGTCTGGAACCGCGCGACCGCTACGGTCGCAGGTTCGAATCCTGCCTCGGGCATGGATTTGTGTGATGTCCTTAGGTTAGTTAGATTTAAGTAGTTCTAAGTTCTAGGGGGCTGATGACCTTAGCAGTTAAGTCCCATAGTGCTCAGAGCCATTTGAATTTAAACAGTTCAGTGATTCTTCTGTTGACAGACAATTTGCAGAGGCCATGCCTGGTTCTCGAAGCACATCCGCGCGTGTGGTGGCCGAATATGCAGAGGCCCAGCTGTGCATACGTTTAAAGCCGGTGGCAGGCGTAAAACTTCATCAGAAATTGTACTGAATGCTTTCTCAGAAAATTATTTTGAACAATTAGGTCATGAGCCCACTCGAAGCGTAAACGGTTGCGAAAGCATACATGACCTCTAGGGCAACAAATAATCCTGGACAGCCGGCTGCAGTGGCCGAGCGGTTCTAGGCACTTCAGTCTGGAACCGCTCTACCGCTACGGTCGCAGGTTCGAATCCTGCCTCGGGCATGGATATGTGTGATGTCCTTAGATTAGTTAGGTTTAAGTAGTTCTAAGTTCTAGGGGACTGAAGGCCTCAGATGTTAAGTCCCATAGTGCTCAGAGCTATTTGAACCATTTTGAACCTCTTGCACTAACAAATCCTGATTGATGTTCGATAGTTTTGCTCATGTTTAGGATAATATAGCAATTTCGTCCTAACACCACATTTCTCGAATACTCCCCCCCCCCCCCCCCTTCATACAGTTAAAGGTGATATATGTGACATCGGTGCAGTCCCCTACAGAACATTCTAGGGAATGGCTTAAGTCTGATAAACCCATTGATTCTTCTCCTTGACACTTAAGGAATAACATTGTCTGTGAGTACCAGCCATAATTCGGTAATATTTATCTTGGACTGCATGTGTGAGAATACAGTTATGGATTTGGAAACGTACGTTTAGCTTCTTTTAATATGGAGCCTCTCTGTGATACTTATTTCGCCTTTATTGTAGTATTGGTTACGATAACCCACGTATTCTACACGGGCGGGAGAGGGTTAAAAGTGAACGCAGCGAGAGCATAAGATTTAAGCTTTTCTCAGTTTTGAGTGTCTGTGTACCCCGAATCACCTGAATTCCCCGTATTTCATGGTACTTTTTCTCTAATTGTATGTATTCTCTCAGACAATTTAAGTAATTTTGTAAGATTTTTTGCGATTTTTTACATGTTTCGTGCTATTTTCCTCAATTTTACGTATTCCCCATCTTGTCGTAATTATACCAAGTTTTCCTCGAGTTTTGCCGATTTTATCTACTTTTTTTTCCACATTTAGATGGTCATAATGGTCATATTGCCGGTTTACCCATGAGTTGTTGGATTTTATACGAGGATATTCGCGTGTCCTATACACCAGCCTACTAAAAAATCCTAAGAATTCCCCTCTTTCCGATCATCTACATGCATGCATTTTGGATAGGAAGATCATGAAAAATATAGTAATACTTGCCTCGTACCTATATGAGAGTGGAGCAGATGGAAAACTCGGGTACTGCTACGGCACATCAGAGAGCTTGCCTGCTGTCTCATGTAGTGACACACTTAATGGCAACTCAGAGTCTGGCACAGTTCTACACGTTCATCTGACTTCCACTTTACCGTGTAGGGATCTGCAACAAGTAGTTGACATCTGTACGAAGTTGATTTCTGCTGCTGCTCTGATACTTTTTTCGCATAAGTATACGCTAGTATTGCTCACCAGATGAGCTTCGCTACTTTTGTTTACACCTTCCAACTCTGTTACGTCCACATAACCATGTCAGGAAATCTAAAAACTGTTGATTTCGTGTATTTTTTATCCCAGTAATTCGTTAGTTGACAGGGTGTATACAGTACTTAGCATCCTGGACCGTGAGACTTTCGTCCCTCCCTACCTACAGAGTGCGCACACCCAGCAATGTCACTTATAGATGCACAGTTGGCAAGTCATGCTCTATTTTTCTGTATGCCTATGTCTATGCGAGTGTTACGAATGGCTGCCATAAACATCACCCAGTCCTCTCGCCAGTGGATCCACCTTCGAACCAGCCGGCCGGAGTGGCCGAGCGGTTCTGGGCGCTACAGTCTGGAACCGCGCCCGCTACGGCCACAGGTTCGAATCCTGCCTCGGGCATGGATGTGTATGATGACCTTATGTTAGTTAGGTTTAAGTAGTTCTAAGTTCTAGGGGACTGATGACCTCAGAAGTTAAGTCCCGTAGTGCTCAGAGCCACCTTCGAACCCTATCCCGGACGTACTGCACTTCGAATCATCCTCCGCACACCGTTCAGGACGTGATGCGCGGTGTATCGACCAGCGGGAGGACTGTGTCGGGTTTATTGGAGCCATCCGTAACAAACGCATGGACACAGACATACAAAGAAAAAGAATTAGAGCAAATGCGTTGTATATGTAGAATTTTTGGTTGTGGGTGACAGGGTGCAGTCGAGTATAGTGCTATACTATCCGACTAATGTGTTGTTCTGTATCATACATAAGGATAATACTCACGAAGGACTACCTCCCTCCATCCGACGGACATCTAGCACACAAAATAGCGGAAATCGGATGATTATATGCCATCATCGAGAATCTTTAAGAGTAAAATGAAGGGGTGATAGCTGTAGCAGGATGCCAGGGTTTGTTGTTATTGCTAGAGAATCTAGACAACACTGTTACGAAATATCGGTAATATAACATACATAGAAGATGTTATACTCTTTAGCAGGATGAATGTAAATGCGCTTACATCCCCTACAGAATTGTTTTGCGAAGAGTTTTTCGCTATTTGAGGGGCGGTAGCACTGTTGAAAAAACGTACAAGTGGTTGAAATCGAGACTTCGCGATTGGTAATATGCATGCATAGTCCCTTTATATATGTGTGTAGAGTTGTAAGCGGTGGACAGTTGCGGTTCAAATGCATGACTTGCTAACTGTTCATCTATAAACGACATTGCTGATCCGGCCGGAGTGGCCGTGCGGTTCCAGGCGCTACAGTCTGGAACCGAGCGACCGCTACGGTTGCAGGTTCGAATCCTGCCTCGGGCATGGATGTGTGTGATGTCCTTAGGTTAGTTAGGTTTAATTAGTTCTAAGTTCTAGGCGACTGATGACCTCAGAAGTTAAGTCGCATAGTGCTCAGAGCCATTTGAACCATTTTTTTGACATTGCTGCGGGTGCGCACTCTGTAGGTATGGAGAGGCGAAACTCTCACGGTCCAGGATGCTAAGTGCAGTAGACGCACTGTCAACTAACGAATAACTTATCACTGGGATAAAGAAAAATACCCGAAATCCGCAGTTTGTAGATTTCCTGACATGGTTGTGGGACGTATTAGAGTTGGTAGTAGTGAAACTCATCTGCTGAGCAATTATAGTATATACTTATGGTAAAAAAATATCAGAACAGCAGTAGAAATCAACTCTGTACCTCTGTCAACTCCCTGTTGAAGATCCTTACACGGTATGGTGGAAGTCAGATGAACATGTGAAACTGTGCCAGACTTTGAGTTTCCATCAAGTGCATCCCTACATCAGTCTGCAGACAAGTTCTCTGATGTGCCTCAGCAGTACACGGATTTGTTTCCAGACTACGACTTTCCAGTCTGCACCACTCTGCCGGCCGCTGTGACCGAGCGGTTCTAGGAGCTTCAGTCCGGAGCCGCGCTGCTGCTACGGTCGCAGGTTCGAATCCTGCCTCGGGCATGGATGTGTTTGATGTCCTTAGGTCACTTAGGTTTAAGTAGTTCTAAGTCTAGGGGACTGATGACTTCAGATGTTAAGTCCCATAGTGCTTAGAGCCGTTTGATTTTTCTGCACCACTCGCTGAGTCTCACCTAGGCACGAGGCGAATGTTACTAACTGTCATGATCTTCCTATCCAAAATGCATGTATGTAGATGATCTGGAAGAGGGGAATTCTTAGGATATTTTAACAGACTGATGTACAGGATACGCAAATATCCTCATATAAAATCCAACAAAGCGTGGGTAAGCCTGCAATATGACCATATACACGTGAAAAAATATTTAACAAATATGAGAAAGTGACATAAAATCGCTAAAAATCGAGAAAAAACTGGCATAATTACAAGACGGGAAATACGTAAAGTTGAGGAAAATAACGACGAAATGTGTAAAATTGTGAAAAAAACTATTCACCTTTAATCTCCCTCCCCCCCCCCCCCTGTAAACTACGTGGGTTTTCGCACCACATACGCCAACAAAGGCGACATAAGTGTCAAACAGAGGCGCCATATTAAATCAGGCAAAAAATACGTATCCCAATCTGTAACTGCGCTCTCATACAGGTAAGTAAATGGGGTTACTATGCTGTCAACTACCTAATTGCAACTTCTCTTCAAGGTCACCGACTACCCACTCTCCCCATCCGCAATACATACACATCGATCATTCTATAGAGAAAATATCTTAGAATTTTTGGTAGATTAACGAATAAGACAAGCAAATATTCGAGTTCAAAATGTTCATTAACTTTTGCAAATTATTTATGAACAGAAAACAACTCTTTCCTTGTTTTTGTGAGGTGTAGTTCTAATAATGTCCAATTAAATTTTTAATTTACAACTTAAATCCACATCTGAGTCATCTGTTTCTTCTTCCAGGCAGTAATTTGACGAATACAGAGAGGGTATATCCTCGAGTTCCAGTATGTATCTAATTTTTTCCTGTCAACTATCTCTTTTATGTCTTTAACAGTTAGTTTTGTTCCTTCCGCCAGTTCTTCTAGACGAGAGCTTTCGGGACTTCTAATTTTTCCATTATTTACTTCATAACACCGCTATTATAAGACTCCACATCATCTTGGGTGTAGGCTGCCAGTTCCTCTGCTGCACATTCTTTGGAATTTCGGTATAGAAGTTTAAGTTTACAACTTTTGCAAACGAATTGCCATTAAAGGTTGTTATTCCGTTGATTTTAAGCGCTGCAAACGGTAGTTCTGTTGCTAAGTGTGTGGCATCAAGCCCACCGCGCTTCGATATAAAGTAACCACCCTTTTTAAGAGAACCAAAGAGGAATGAAGTTTGATAAACAGATTTTTTGTGTGTCCTTTAACTTAGTACATGCCATCCAATCCGCTGTTTTCAGCCAGTACTCCAACTTATGGCCACTTACCACTACTCTTTACAGTAGATGCTTGTATTCCCCAGTCGTAACCAGATTTCTCCACACAGTTTGTTTAAAACCGTATGTAAACCTGTCCTGCACATCCGCAATAGCTTCTTCATTTTCCATTAGCAGGTTATATTCTTCCTTTATGGCAGTTGTCTTCTCCATGTACACCAGTTTTCTTTTCTTTGCTTTGATGTCCTCCATATCTGGTTTTCTTTTCCGTGCGCATAGTATATTAACTGCATTTGAATGTGTAATTTCTTTAACGGGGAATGGTTTAAGTCTGTTCGACACATTGGTTCTTTTTCTTAGGACTTGCGGTATAACATTATCTGTGTCAACCAGTCCTAATTCTGCAATATCTACGAGGGCTCAATGAAAACTTTTGCATCCACCTTCGTTAATTGGGTTTGTATGACAATATTTTAATAAACGAAATGCAGAAATAATCCTTAGAATGTGATCTTTAATTACCAATATTCACTTTTCCACATAATCACCAGACAATTGGATACATTTCTGCCAACGATGAACAAGTTTTCTGAAGCCGTCACGGAAGAAGTCGACACTCTGTTTCCGCAACCACAGTCTCACAGCTCTCTAAACGTTTTCAACAGAAGCATAATGATGTCCCCGCCGATCATCTTTCATTGTCGGGAACAGATGGCAGTCAGACGATGCAAAATCTGAACTGTATGGAGGATGCTGTACGTTGGTGAGATTCAGTCTCTGAAGTTCTGCTGTGGTGGCACGTGAAGTGTGTGGTCTGGCATTGTCATGCTGCAGGAAAACATTTCCCTTTTCCTTTCGGACCCTTGTTATCCGTCGTTTCAGAGTTCGCAGCGTTGTGATGTAACGCTTTGAATTTACTGTTGTTCCACGATTAATGAAATCAACATGGATAACACCATCTGCGTCCCAGAACACTGTGGCCATGATGTTTCCAACTGAGGGCTGCGTCTTGAATTTCTTTTTCTGGGACGAGTCTTCGTGTCGATATTCCATAGACTGACGTTTCGTCTCCGGTTTGTAATGGTGTGCCCATGTTTCGTCTCCTGTCACAAGTGAATGGAGAAAGGCGTCACCTTCATTCTCGTAATGCGAAAGGAGTTCCTGGCAAATTTCAAGTCTCTGAGCTTTCATTTCAGGATTCAGCATCCAGGGTACCCCTCGTGCACAGATCTTCCGACAGCCAAGCAAAGCAATAATGTGACCCACACGTTCTTGTGAAATGCCGATTGTGCTTGCAATTTTGCTCTGGGTGATACGACGATCGTCCTGAATCAATCTATCAACATTTTGCTTCTGAAACTCGGTGGTTGCTGTCACAGGACGTCCAACTCTTTTGTTTCTCACGCAGGTCAGATGTTCCCACCTCAACACCTTTAAACTTACTCGCCCAACGACTCACACTACTCACATCAATACAATCATCATAAACTGCTTTCATTCTCTGATGTATCTCCTTTGGGGTGACACCTTCTGTTTTCAAGAATTCAATGACTGCACGTTGCTTAAATCACATTGGCCGACCTTCTACGCAGGGTTCCATACTTTACACTGTAACAACACAACCTTTCAATGCTAAGGCTTCCCGCCAACTGGAGCTGTAGAGAACAGGCTGCGGAACAAGCCAGTACCTGCCGCATATCAATGCTCCCAACTGTTGAAGAGTTACGAAGGTGAGGCATTACTTTTCAGTCAACCCTCGTATATCGGACGATATTGTGGAGAACAGTGTTATAGAGTGAGACTGGAAAAAATAAGTTTCTCCTGCTTTAACGTAGCACTTTTGTATAATGCTTATATCGTCTTTATTGCAGTCAAAGTTACGAATCTCCACGTAGCTTATAGGTAGACAAATAAAGCTGTATGCAGACAGAACATAGCTGATGAGCTTTTCTTGGTCTTGAGTATCTCGAAGATTACTTGTGCACGTGTCAATTTTCGGGTATTCTTATTACCACAGTACACAAACTGCAGAACATTATTAAACAAACCGCAGCAACTGTTCTGTAGGTTATCCGATAATTGTCCCCACGTGGATGCAGTTGGCACAGAGTAAAGTGGAGCACACTATAAATACTGTTTGTTGGCGTCTAATACAAGTAAACACTCTTGCACAGGGTCGAATACACGATCCATTCAGTAATTCTATATTACAACCTCCAGTCTGGTAATACCATACTGCTTAGCCAAGAAAGACCCACAAGTTTCTTGCTGTAGCATGTCAGGACACTTCATAAAATCTATAGCGTAGTTATCAAAATCTCTGTCCATTCCAGGACTTGTGATTTGACATACAAATTTGTTATATATCTTTACTCTATAGTTGGAGCTTAACCACGTTAGACAGTCTATTCCAAATGTAGTCCACAATCACGTTACTTCCACACAGAAGTTGTAGTTTGATATTAAATAGTCGCACATCTCCATTTTATTTAAAATTCTGGCAAAGTTTTTCGTTACATCTAAATCCAGAAGGCAATAGTCGTCTACACGTAACTGTTCCAGGCAGCTCTTCCATTACAAGGTTCATTTTAACGTCAGCCAATTCCACTTTATGAGGTGTTATCAAAGGATCTTTATATTTTCTCAAAATAATTTCCAGTGCTTCCTTGCCTATTTTTTCTCGCATCCCCTTTACTGACACACTGTCGTTCCCGTGTAAGAGAAAAGATAGCTTCACCTCGACACCATATCTCGCAGTGACGAAATTGGAGAATTTACTACGTAGATAATAGTTAAATAAGCCACACTTCTCCTTCTTTAATATGACGAACCATCCTCTAATTGTTCTTGGCAGTCCTCTCGATCACAGATTTTTAACTACTTTAATGTTGTTACAAAAAGGCTCTGCAATAGTTATAAGCACATTTACATTCTTCTCGCTAAGTAGTATACCATTTTCGGTTTAATTTATGTTGCTGATGTCAGTAGCCATATTATCCACGTTCTGCTGTAATAATCACAAACCGAAGTGTTCGTCTGTTGGCCTTGTCTTCCTCCCTAACAGCTAGGGAAGTTTAGCGCTTTGGAGGAATCCATGTTGACACTTCCAACTACTACGGAAGACTGATCAGTTGACAGCTGCAACTGACAGCAAAAAATCTGCAAGAAACCACTGGAAATTTTTCGAGGAAATATAAAAATAATGTTGTTATACCATATAAAGTGGAATTAACTGACATTAAAATCAATGTTCTAATGGATGAGCTGCCTCGAACAGCTACGAGTAGACGAGTATTACCTTTTGATTTGGACATAACCCAAGTCTCTGGCGCAATTTTTAATAAAACTGAGATGTGTGACTGCTTAATATCAAACCACAACTTCTTCATGGAAGGAGATCGCTAGGAAAACAGCAAAATGATTGTGGACAATGATAAGATGGTTGGAATGGACTGCTAACGTTGTTAAGCTCCGACTGTGGCGTGAAGATATATAACAAATTTATATGTCAGGTCACGAGTTCTGGAGTGATCAAAGATATTGATAACCACATTACAGATTTTATAAAGTGTCCTGACATTCGACGACGAGAAACTTTTAGGTCTTCCTTGGCTAAGCATTACCAGGCTGGAGGCTACAATATACACCTACGGAATGGATCATGTATTCGATCCTGTGCAAGAGTGTTTACGTGTATCGAACACCAACAAATAGTATTTACAATGTGCTCCTCTTTACTCTGTGCCAATTGCGTCCATGTGCTGTCAGTTAACAGATAAGTTACAAAACAACTGTTCTTATATGTTGAATAACGTTCTGCAGTTTGTGTACTTGGGTAATACACTCCTGGAAATTGAAATAAGAACACCGTGAATTCATTGTCCCAGGAAGGGGAAACTTTATTGACACATTCCTGGGGTCAGATACATCACATGATCACACTGACAGAACCACAGGCACATAGACACAGGCAACAGAGCATGCACAATGTTGGCACTAGTACAGTGTATATCCACCTTTCGCAGCAATGCAGGCTGCTATTCTCCCATGGAGACGATCGTAGAGATGCTGGATGTAGTCCTGTGGAACAGCTTGCCATGCCATTTCCACCTGGCGCCTCAGTTGGACCAGCGTTCGTGCTGGACGTGCAGACCGCGTGAGACGACGCTTCATCCAGTCCCAAACATGCTCAATGGGGGACAGATCCGGAGATCTTGCTGGCCAGGGTAGTTGACTTACACCTTCTAGAGCACGTTGGGTGGCACGGGATACATGCGGACGTGCATTGTCCTGTTGGAACAGCAAGTTCCCTTGCCGGTCTAGGAATGGTAGAACGATGGGTTCGATGACGGTTTGGATGTACCGTGCACTATTCAGTGTCCCCTCGACGATCTCCAGTGGTGTACGGCCAGTGTAGGAGATCACTCCCCACACCATGATGCCGGGTGTTGGCCCTGTGTGCCTCGGTCGTATGCAGTCCTGATTGGGGCGCTCACCTGCACGGCGCCAAACACGCATACGGCCATCATTGGCACCAAGGCAGAAGCGACTCTCATCGCTGAAGACGACACGTCTCCATTCGTCCCTCCATTCACGCCTGTCGCGACACCACTGGAGGCGGGCTGCACGATGTTGGGGCGTGAGCGGAAGACGGCCTAACGGTGTGCGGGACCGTAGCCCAGCTTCATGGAGACGGTTGCGAATGGTCCTCGCCGATACCCCAGGAGCAACAGTGTCCCTAATTTGCTGGGAAGTGGCGGTGCGGTCCCCTACGGCACTGCGTAGGATCCTACGGTCTTGGCGTGCATCCGTGCGTCGCTGCGGTCCGGTCCCAGGTCGACGGGCACGTGCACCTTCCGCCGACCACTGGCGACAACATCGATGTACTGTGGAGACCTCACGCCCCACGTGTTGAGCAATTCGGCGGTACGTCCACCCGGCCTCCCGCATGCCCACTATACGCCCTCGCTCAAAGTCCGTCAACTGCACATACGGTTCACGTCCACGCTGTCGCGGCATGCTACCAGTGTTAAAGACTGCGATGGAGCTCCGTATGCCACGGCAAACTGGCTGACACTGACGGCGGCGGTGCACAAATGCTGCGCAGCTAGCGCCATTCGACGGCCAACACCGCGGTTCCTGGTGTGTCCGCTGTGCCGTGCGTGTGATCATTGCTTGTACAGCCCTCTCGCAGTGTCCGGAGCAAGTATGGTTGGTCTGACACACCGGTGTCAATGTGTTCTTTTTTCCATTTCCAGGAGTGTAAGAAAATCCGAAAATTGACAGATGTATAACTAAGTCTTCCAGATACTCAAGACCAGCAAATACTCATCAACTAAGTTCTGTCTGCATACTGTTTCAATTATTTAGCTACAAACTTGGTGGAAATTCTTAACTCTGGCCCCAGTAAAGACGATATAAGCATTATACAGAAGTGTTACGTTTAAGTAGGAAAAACTTATTTTTCTCAGTCTAGAAAATTGTTCTCCACAACACCGTCTGATATAGATATTGCAGAATTAGGATTCGCTGACACAGACAAAGTTATACCACAAGTCCTAAGAAAAAGCAATCTGGCTACGACTGGGGAATAACCATCTATTGCAAAGAGCAGTGGTAACTGGCCATATGTTGGAGTACTGGCCAAAAACGGCGAATTGCAGAACATCTACTATGTTCAAGGACACACGAAAAATCTCTTTGTCAAACTTCATTTCTCCTTTGATCTTCTAAAAAAGGATGGTTACGTTATGTCGAAATGTGGTGGCCTTGAGGTTATACACTTAGAAACAGAATAACCGTTTGCGTAGCTTAAAACCAACGGAAAAACAGCCTTTAATGACAATTCGTTTGCAAAAGTTGTAAACTTAAAGTCCTATACCGAAATTCCACAAGAAAGTGCAGTAGAGGAACTGGCAGCCTACATCCAGGAAGATGTGGAGTGTTTATAACAGCAGTATTATGTAATGGAACAGTAACCGAGCGAGGTGGCGCAGTGGTTAACACACTGGACTCGCATTTGGAAGGACGACGGTTCAATCCAATGTCGTGCCATCGTGATTTAGGTTTTCCGTGATTTCCCTAAATCGCTTCAGGCAAATGCCGGGATGGTTCCTTTGAAAGGGCACGACTGACTTCCTTCCCCATCCTTCCCTAACCCGATGAGACCGATGACCTCGCAGTTTGGTCTCTCCCCCAAAATAAACCCAACCCCAAGGAAGAGAAGTAACTGAATAAAAATCTCTCGGTGTACATGCCGCGTCAATTCAGGATAAAACTCAAAGGCATATAAAAGTGGGAACCTCGCTAGTTCACGACAGTCAGTTTTAGCCCTGACGACGACCATGGAGGTAGTGGTCGAAAGCTTGGAGTTTTATCCTGAATTGACGCGGCATGTACACCGAGAGATTTTTATTCAAGAAATACGTCGCGAAAGACTTCGTAGCCAAGAGAAGTAATTGTTAAAGTTATAAAAGAGGTAGTTTACAGGAAACAAAATTAGATACATACTGGAATTCGAAAACATACCTTCTCTGTGTTTGTCAAATTACTGGCAGGAGAAAGAAACTGAGGTCTCAGATGTGGTTTTAAGTCATAAGTTAAAAATTAAATTGGACATTATTAGAACTACACCTCACAAAAATAACGTAAGAGTTGTTTTCTGTATATAAATTGGTTGCAAAAGTTAAAGAAGTCCCTCAACCGTTAGGGGTAAAACTCAATGGGACTCGGGGCAAGTAAGGCTAGCAACCTGCTTCCCTGGTACTTTAAATATGATGCTGGCAACAATCAGAGCAAAATGCCTCGGACCTTTGGAGGTAATGGAGTCCCACCTCTAACTGACAAATCAGGGGCTCCTAAGATACGACTTGGCAAACAAATGGTAATGAGATGGGGAGCTATTAATATCAATGGGGGCTACTCTGGGAAGAAGGTAGAGCTGGCAGAGGCTGCAAGTAAGATGGGGCTGGACGTTTTAGCTGTTAGTGACATTCGGGTAAGGGGTGAGAAAGAAGAGGAAGTGGGAGAATACAAGGTCTACCTGTCAGGAGCCAAAGCAGGAATAGCACAATGGGGTGTAGGGCTTCACATCAGGAAAGAAATGGAACCCAGCGTAGTTGCAATAAGGTATGTAAACGAACAACTGATGTGGATAGATTTGACAGTGTCTAGCAAGAAAATTATGATTGTGTCAGTATATTCGCATTGTGAAGGGACAGATCAAGATAAGATGGATAGTTTTTATGAGGCACTCAGTGATGTCGTTGTTAGAGTAAAGGACAAGGACAGTGTTCTGTTCATGGGTGATTTTAATGCCAGGATTGGAAATCGAACAGAAGGGTATGAAAAGGTTATGGGTAAATTTGGAGAGGATATGGAGGCCAACAGGAATGGGAAACAACTCTTGGATTTCTGTGCCAGTATGGGCTTAGTAATCACAAACTCCTTTTTTAAACATAAGAACATTCACCGGTATACTTGGGAAGGCAGGGGAACCAGATCTGTCATTGACTATATAATAACAGATCAGGAATTCAGGAAGGCTGTGAGGGACACACGTGTATTCAGGGGATTCTTTGATGACGCTGATCATTATTTAATCTGCAGAGAAATTGGGATTGTGAGGCCGAAAGTGCAGAAGGTCAGGTCCATATGTAGGATAAGAGTGGAGAAACTTCAGGATAAGGGAATCAGGCACAAGTACACAACAGCGATCTCAGAAAGGTACCAGTTAGTTGAATGTAGTCAATTACAGTCATTGGAAAACGAATGGACAAGGTACAGGGACACAGTACTAGAAGTGGCTAAAGAATGTCTTGGAACAGTAGTGTGTAAAGGTAGGATGAAGCAAACAGCTTGGTGGACTGACACAGTCAAGGCAGCCAGTAAAAGGAAAAAGAAGGCGTATCAAAAATGGCTACATACTAGAACTCAGGTAGACAGAGAAAGTTATGTTGAAGAAAGAAACAAAGCCAAACAGATAATTGCAGCATCCAAGAAGAAATCTTGGGAAGACTTTGGAAACAGATTGGAGACTTTGGGTCAAGCTGCTGGAAAACCATTCTGGAGTGTGATTAGCAGACTTCGAAAGGGAAGTAAGAAGGAAATGACAAGTACAGGTCAGGAAAACTGCTGGTGAATCCTGTGGATTCCTTGGGCAGATGGAGGGAATATTTTGAAGAGTTTCTCAATGTAGGTGAAAATACGATCGGTAATGTTTCAGATTTCGAGGTAGAATGGGATAGGAATGATGATGGAAATAGGATCACATTTGAGGAAGTGGAAAAAATGGTCAATAGATTGCAGTGCAATAAAGCGGCTGGGGTTGATGAAATTAAGTCGGAATTCATCAAATACAGTGGAATGTCAGGTCTTAAATGGCTACACAGGATAATTGAAATGGCCTGGGAGTCGGGACAGGTTCCATCAGACTGGACGAAAGCAGTAATCACACCAATCTTTGAACATGGAAACAGAAAAGATTGTAACAACTACAGAAGTATCTCTTTAATCTGCGTTGTGGGTAAAATCTTCTCAGGTATTGTTGAAAGGAAAGTGCGAGTATTAATTGAGGACAAATTGGATGAAAAGCAGTGTGGGTTTAGGCCTCTTAGAGGTTGTCAGGACCAGATCTTTATCTTACGGCAAATAATGGAGAAGTGTTATGAGTGGAACAGCGAATTGTATCTATGCTTTATAGATCTAGAAAAGGCGTATGACCGGGTTCCTAGGAGGAAGTTATTGTCTGTTCTACGAGATTATGGAATAGGAGGCAAACTTTTGCAAGCAATTAAAGGTCTTTACATGGATAGTCAGGCATCAGTTAGAGTTGACGGTAAATTGAGTTCATGGTTCAGAGTAGTTTCAGGGGTAAGACAAGGCTGCAGCCTGTCTCCACTGTTGTTCATATTATTTATGGATCATATGTTGAAAACAATAGACTGGCTGGGTGAGATTAAGATATGTGAACACAAAATAAGCAGTCTTGCAGATGCGGATGACTTAGTTGTGATGGCAGATTCGATTGAAAGTTTGCAAAGTAATATTTCAGAGTTATATCAGAAATGTAAGGACTATGGTGTGAAGATCAGCATCTCCAAAACGAAAGTAATGGCAGTGGGAAAAAGATATAAACGGATTGAGTGCCAAATAGGAGGAACAAAGTTAGAACAGGTGGACGGTTTCAAGTACTTAGGATGCATATTCTTACAGGATGGCAGCATAGTGAAAGAACTGGAAGCGAGGTGTAGCAAAGCTAATGCAGTGAGCGCTCAGATACGATCTACTCTCTTCTGCAAGAAAGAAGTCAGTACCAAGACTAAGTTATCTGTGCACCGTTCAATCTTTCGACCAACTTTGTTGTATGGAAGCGAAAGCTGGATGGATTCAGGTTACGTTATCAACAAGGTTGAGGTTACGGATATGAAAGTAGCTAGGATGATTGCAGGTACTAGTAGATGGGAACAATGGCAGGACGGTGTCCACAATGAGGAAATCAAAGAAAAACTGGGAATGAACTCTATAGATGTAGCAGTCAGGACGAACAGGCTTAGATGGTGGGGTCATGTTACACGCTTGGGAGAAGCAAGGTTACCCAAGAGACTCATGGGTTCAGCAGTAGAGGGTAGGAGGAGTCGGGGCAGACCAAGGAGAAGGTACCTGGATTCGGTTAAGAATGATTTTGAAGTAATACGTTTAACATCAGAAGAGGCACCAATATTAGCACTGAATAGGGGATCATGGAGGAATTTTACAAGGGGGACTATGCTCCAGACTGAACGCTGAAAGGCATAATCAGTCTTAAATGATGATGATGATGATGAGTTAAAGAAGATTTTGAACTAGAATATTTGCTTGTCTTAGTCTTTAACATACTAAAAGTCGTAAGATATTTCTAAGATACATTGATCGGTGTGCAAGTATTTCGGATGGGGAGAGTGGCTAGTCGGTGACCTTGAAAAGTAGTTGAAATTAGGTAGTTGAAAGTATAGTAACCCCTTTTCTTACCCATATATGAAAAACACATGACGGCATCCAGGGGCGGGGGAGTGGGCGTGTCTGTGGGGTAATTAATTGAAAAATTTAATTAATTTGCATATTAATGCGATATAAAAAGTGGGCTATTGTCACCAGTACCCCACTACTTAAGTGTCTTCGAAGAGATGTCTAACTTCTTGGCCATGGACGTGGTTACGTCCAGACCCCAAATCCTAATGTCTGCTATTCGACCTCCTCTTAGTTGTTGCTATTTTTCTGTAAGTTAAAGTTACTTGACTTGGACAGTGACTTGTGGAAGTGGAAAAATCAAACTGCACCGAGATTTAGATGTTAAGTATGGGGTTAGTCCAGATGTGGATGCCGAGGAATAAGTAGGTACTGAGACAGAGAATAAAATAATGAGAAGCACACTTAATATGTTCTTAGCTCTGATATACTTAAGTTCAGTGCAGCAAGTCCTACTGTATTCCAGCAGTTCCCTGACACAAGCAAGTTTATCGTAAATAATAATGACAGAGAGG
The DNA here is from genome assembly GCF_023864275.1 of Schistocerca cancellata. Lineage (NCBI taxonomy): Eukaryota > Metazoa > Arthropoda > Insecta > Orthoptera > Acrididae > Schistocerca > Schistocerca cancellata. The sequence goes on from NC_064628.1 coordinate 279,917,128, forward strand.
TGAGGCCAACTAGTAGGCTTCGAAGTCACCAAGTGAAATTCACTATGAGGCTGGGCAGTCGTTGGTGTGGCGTTTTCTTCCTTTCGCTCGGTGGTGGAGCTACTAGCGTGTGCAGCGGAGATTGTGTCTTCGAGTCGGCCACGAATTGACAGGGTAGTCGTATGAGTTACTGCCAACCGCTGACGTTTGACTGCCTGGGATGATGTCGATAGCGTACGACACACCATGTTAAATTGGAGGTTAACCAACAAATTACTATTTGAGCCAGTACTCATCAAGTCGGAGTCAGGAAGAAACATATCTACCACAGCTGCAAATTCATGGGGACATACCTGCTATCCGAATCAACAGACTCACCGCTCAGAAAAGGTAGCAACCTGGTGACCCATAACTTCAATTTCCACTAAGCTTGTACGCAAGAATGGTGTAACAAGTCAACGACAGCTCCATAGCTTTCTCCAAGCCAACAACAAACCATGGGATCTCGATATACCTAGGAGGACACTCGACAGGAGAGACGGAGAGAGAATAACACTGCGGAGTATACATGTGGCTCTCCAAGACAGTCAGATACATTGTTGAAGGGATCCCTCAAAATTCGTACTCTGGAAACCTTGGACACTACAGCAGAGGTTTTAAATGATATAGCTAATATGTCTGCAAATTTTTAAATTATGTACATATTTATTTGCGTTTCTAAATGGATAACCATATGGGTAATGATAATAATAATAATAATAACACCCAGTACAGTAGAACCAAGTATGTAATGTACTGAGAAGTTCAAATCAACGTTCTGTTTGATGATAAACGAACTATATCACAAGAAATTTTCGTATTTTCTAGTACAAGTATTCATATCTGAGTAGACGTCAGAGTCAAAATACCTATGTGTCTGAATACTTTTTACACACACCACGAAAGAAGTGATTTGTTTTTTCTAGGTCAAACAAGAAGCTACTGTAGGTTCCCACTGGTTGTAAGAAAGAAATCAAGGGATACTGGGCGAACGACTGTACCAGACTTTGCCTCTGCAGTCTAAAGAGGCGAATAAAGTGTAGGCAGAAGCATTGTAATGACAGGGCACACGGTGTGCAGTCTTGAGCTTAAAACGGTTTCTATCTTTCATTGTTACGTGATATGTTTACCTACACTCGCCAGTCCCTCAAACAACTGCAGGGCGACAGATAAAAGGTTTTATAACACTTACATAACCCGAATATCCACTCCAGTCGTCCAGAACTTCCAATTTTTACGTCTGGCTTTACATCCTACAACTGACACCTGTCGTTCAACGTTGGGATGTGCCCTCAGAAGAATAAATACCCGATATTAAAAAACACCCCCCCCCCCCCAAGAACCATGCACCTTGCCGTTGGTGTGAGGCTTGCGTGCCTCAGCGATACAGATAGCCGTACCGTAGGTGCAACCACAACGGAGGGGTATCTGTTGAGAGGCCTGACAAACGTGTGGTTCCTGAAGAGGGGCAGCAGCCTTTTCAGTAGTTGCAGGGGCAACAGTCTGGATGATTGACTGATCTGGCCTTGTAACACTAACCAAAACGGCCTTGCTGTGCTGGTACTGCGAACGGCTGAAAGCAAGGGGAAACTACAGCCGTAATTTTTCCCGAGGGCATGCAGCTTTACTGTATGGTTAAATGATGATGGCGTCCTCTTGGATAAAATATTCCGGAGGTGAAATAGTCCCCCATTCGGATCTCCGGGCGGCGACAAGTTTATATGCCAACTAGCTCTGCAGATGACAAAGAAATTGAAGAAATATATGTTGGATTAAAATAAATTATTCAGATAGTGAAGGGAGACGAAAATTTAATAGTCATGGGTGACTGGAATTCGGTAGTAGGAAAAGGGAGACAAGGAAACGTAGCAGGTGAATATGGATTGGAGCTAAGAAATGAAAGAGGAAGCCGCCTGATAGAATTTTGCACAGAGAATAACTTAATCATAGCTAACACTTGGTTCAAGAATCATAAAAGAAGGTTGCATACATGGAAGAAGCCTGGAGATACTGACAGGTTTCAGATAGATTACTTAATTGTAAGACAGAGATTTAGGAACCAGGTTTTAAATTGTAAGACATTTCCAGGGGCAGATGTGGACTCTGATCACAATCTATTGGTTATGAACTGTAGATTAAAACTGAAGAAACTGCAAAAAGGTAGGAACTTAAGGAGATGGGACCTGGTTAAACTGACTAAACCAGAGGTTGTACAGAGTTTCAGGGAGAGCATAAGGGAACGATTGACAGGAATGGGGCAAAAAAATACAGCAGAAGAAGAATGGGTAGCTTTGAGGGATGAAGTAGTGAAGGCAGCAGAGGACCTAGTAGGTAAAAAGACGAGGGCTAGTAGAAATCCTTGGGTAACAGAAGAAATATTGAATTTAATTGATGAAAGGAGAAATTATAAAAATGTAGTAAATGAAGCAGGCAAAAAGGAATACAAATGTCTCAAAAATGAGATCGAAAGGAAGTGCAAAATGGCTAAGCAGGGATGGCTAGAGGACAAATGTAAGGATGTAGAGGCTTATCTCACTAGGGCTAAGATAGATACTGCCTACAGGAAAATTAAAGAGACCTTTGGAGAAAAGAGAACCACTTGCATGAATATCAAGAGCTCAGATGGAAACCAACTTCTAAGCAAAGAAGGGAAAGCAGAAAGGTGGAAGGAGTATATAGAGGGTCTATACAAGGGCAATGTACTTGAGGACAATATTATGGAAATGGAAGAGGATGTAGATGAAGATGAAATGGGAGATACGATACTGCGTGAAGAGTTTGACAGAGCATTGAAAGACCTGAGTCGAAACAAGGCCCCGGGAGTAGACAACATTCCATTAGAACTACTGACGGCCTTGGGAGAGCCAGTCCTGACAAAACTCTACCATCTGGTGAGCAAGATGTATGTGACGGACGAAATTCCCTCAGACTTCAAGAAGAATATAATAATTCCAATCCCAAAGAAAGTAGGTGCTGACAGATGTGAAAATTACCGAACAATCAGTTTAATAAGTCACGGATGCAAAATACTAACGCGAATTCTCTACAGACGAATGGAAAAACTGATAGAAGCCGACCTCGGGGAAGATCAATTTGGATTCCGTAGAAATATTGGATCACGTGAGGCAATACTGACCCTACGACTTATCTTAGAAGCTAGATTAAGGAAAGGCAAACCTACGTTTCTAGCATTTGTAGACTTAGAGAAAGCTTTTGACAATGTTAACTGCAATACTCTCTTTCAAATTCTGAAGGTGGCAGGGGTAAAATACAGGGAGCGAAAGGCTATTTACAATTTGTACAGAAACCAGATGGCAGTTATAAGAGTCGAGGGGCATGAAAGAGAAGCAGTGGTTGGGAAGGGAGTGAGCAAGGGTTGTAGCCTATCCCCGATGTTATTCAATCTGTATATTGAGCAAGCAGTGGAGGAAACAAAAGAAAAATTTGGAGTAACTATTAAAATACACGGAGAAGAGATAAAAACTTTGAGGTTCGCCGATGACATTGTAATTCTGCCAGACACAGCAAAGGACTTGGAAGAGCAGTTGATATAAGATGAACATCAACAAAAGCAAAACGAGGATAATGGAATGTAGTCGAATTAAGTCGGGTGATGCTGAGGGAATTAGAATAGGAAATGAGACACTTAAAGTAGTAAAGGAGTTTTGCTATTTGGGGAGCAAAATAACTGATGATGGTCGAAGTAGAGAGGATATAAAATGTAGACTCGCAATGGCAAGGAAAGCGTTTCTGAAGAAGAGAAATTTGTTAACATCAAGTATAGATTTGTGTGTCAGGAAGTCATTTCTGAAAGTATTTCTATGGAGCGTAGTCATGTATGGAAGTGAAACATGGACTATAACTAGTTTGGACAAAAAGAGAATAGAAGCTTTCGAAATGGGGTGCTACAGAAGAATGCGGGATATCAGATGGGTAGATCACATAACTAATGAGGAGGTATTGAATAGGATTGGGGAGAAGAGAAGTTTGTGGCACAACGTGACTAGAAGAAGGGATCGGTTGGTAGGACATGTTCTGAGGCATCAAGGGATTACCAATTTAGTAGTGGAGGGCAGTGTGGAGGGTAAAAATCGTAGAGGGAGACCAAGAGATGAATACACTAAACAGATTCAGAAGGATGTAAGTTGCAGTAGGTACTGGGAGATGAAGAAGCTTGCACAGGATAGAGTAGCATGGAGAGCTGCATCAAACCAGTCTCTGGACTGAAGACCACAACAACAACAACATGAAAAAACAACCAATACAAAAATTCCAGCTACACAAACACATCGAAGCTATTATTCTCGCCTTGATATACTTACACCTTAACCGCCTTTTCCATCAGTTAAACTTCACGTTATTGTCCTGTCTGAAACATGGTTGCAGCATTATATAACATCTGTATTCTTGCAGTTATTGGGGTATATGGCTGACAGGCCAGACAAACACGGTAGCTGTGGCGGTGGCTCATTGAAACCGAATAACGAAATACAGGCAGATTTCATGTTCCTCGAAATAAATCTACGAAGCTCGAAGTTCAGTGTACAAGACGCTAAAGAACAGCACAGGGATGTCCCTTCAATTGACACCACACTTATTTCAGTCACGTCATCAAAGTGGAAGACGTCAGAGTTTTGTCGAGAAACACACCATCCACAACAAACCCAAGAAGTTTATTTAGAAAAATGATCATTCTCTCACTACAACCCATTCACCACGTCGTATAATCACACGCTTACTGCGACTGGACTGAAAAATATTCACAAAGTAAGGAGTATTGGTCAGCCGTTGGCTCCTGGTCTCTCTGCATATGATGTAATAATTATAGTCTTCTCTGCACAGCCCCTAAAGCTCCAAGCGAGTGCTCCGCATGAATACTTGAAATGTACACAGTAACACTCTAGCCCGCGTACTGTTCAAAAATAAACTGACGGAAGTCGAAGAGGAAACTAGTGCTGTAACTCATGTCTAATTTCTACTGCTGTGATGTTATCCAACACCTTATGAGTAGTGAAAAGTCTTTGTGATTAGAACTAACAATAGATGTTGGCGAATCTGACATCAACCTACTTGACCCTGGTGTCTCCTCATGCCTCCTAGTATCGACGATTAGCGTACATTACTGCCATAAACTACGTCTACCTCATCACCTTCTCAGTGTGCAGACTCTTCAAAAAGTTTCATCACGGCTCAGGCGCTTATCATCTTATCGCAATCGCAACACGAATTCTCCCTTATATAGGGTGTTTCAAAGTCTTTGCATCACATGTCGAGGGATGACATGCGGAGCAACTTTTGTTAGGAGCAAAATATTTGCTACCTTTTTCCAACGAAACTAGGCGCTTTCTTATTGAATTTGTTGCCCCTGGTATGGCGCGATTTCACCGAACTAGCAAAGTGTTGAAACAAGGTGTGTGTTTTTGCATACCACCTGCACCAGTAAATTGACAGAGTGACTTCCAACAACCTTCATAACAAATGTTGTTAAGTAGATAAAGGTAATTAGAATCTCGGCTTACCCCGTTTCAAGCGAAGAAGATGACTGGCTATAGGGAATACGCATTGCAAGCGATCACAGCAGAGTTTCTACCCTGACGCCTCTCAGGGACATAACCAAAAGTAAAAAACGTCTAACGCCGTCGGGAAGCATCAGCGAGCATTGAGTCTCTAACAAAATCCTCTTCCCTTGACGTGTTCTATCGGACGTAGATGTTTGATGCAAAGACTTTGAAACATCTTGTATAATGTTGTCACTGTGCCTATCCATTAAACAACAATACTCACGAACTGCTCAGTGGTTACTGGCCGCCCCTGAAGCGAACTACCCTGCACTCTACACAATTCAATAACCTGTTGCATTTGGGAAAATGTTAAAGCACTTCCTTTCCTCATCCTTCTAATCTCTCTCTTTGAAGTTAACATTTATGGTCATGTTTGTCAAATGATGAAGTAAATACAAACTTCTGTTTTCAGTGAGGCCTCTTTCTTTTTTCATCTTTTAGTCAGTCGTGCATTATTTTTTCCGTTCTCTCTTAATTTATAGTGTTCTTCCCCGCAGCCTTTCTGAATACTCTCCATTTTTCTCCGAGGTCCGTTGCTTCCATGGCCCACAATCTAGATCTACCTACCTCTAAATTATCTGTATTATTCTACTTTTCACAAATAAATACGAATGAAGTATTTCTGTAATTGCTATTCCAGTCTTTTTTTTCCATAAGTATTTCCAAGTATTATGTTCCATATTAAATGTATGAGCTTTTGGAACACATGTTTCATAAGTGTTAAAATATATGTGTGGAAAGCATGGTTAGATTTATCCTAATATTAGTAGGCTAAATAAACCAAAAATAAATAAAGATAATCCATTGTTCTGTTTGCATCTCCAAAAGTGAGCAATTCAATTAAAGTCAGATCAGTTCTAAAACGTGTTTCTCCAGTCTACGCACGACATACTGAATTAACAGAAATTTTCATGGGAGCTGTCCTGTGGCTTTTAACTTTTACGTTGGAAATATTTTGTTATTAATGCGCCGTTTTCGATCGCAATGTTTCATTTCCTTGTTTTAATTTAAAGCTTTTTGGAGCTAGAACTGCATTCTCAATTACTGCAAAACATTTTTGGGCTTCATATGTGCTTCAGTTTATCCCCTTCATTTGGGCAAGATTGTACATCTGTAGTGGTGGAAAACTATCATCTTTGCACTTACACTTCAAGTAATGTAAAGTATTTATGGTTGCATAGCACTCGTGCGTTCATGACGGTTATTCACAATGAGCCCTCTACTCCACTCACAGTAAGCCTTACCGTAGAGCCACGCGAACTATACACGAACTTTGGCGTTGTAGAATACTATCCCGCTTCACGTTTCTTCTCAGCACGTATTGATTGTGCGCGACTTTGTAACAAGACGCATCACTCTCTTCTAGGAAATAATACTTAAAACTGGAAATCGAAAGCGTACTCGTCTGGTGTTAATTCCAGCGCTCTGACTAATGACTTTTTATTAATGTTCAGCAGTACAGATCCACGATTTTCATAGTTTCCCTGAATCGCTTTAAGGTGAATGCGGGATGATTCATTTGAAATATACGTGCCGCTTTTCTCCTTCACCCTTGTCTAATCCCATCTTCTGTGGCATCACCGTTGAACTTATCATCTACGGGATGTTAAACCTTAATATGCCTTTCCTTCGGTCGAATGAGATAATAAGTTCATTACCAGCCGGCAAATGATGACCGACTGTCGTCCCATGGCTAGTCGTGCTTTTAACCCGTATCGATGTCAGCAGCGGTACAGAAATCTCATCTCCATACAAGACGCGAAACCGAAAGTAGCCGTGGAGCTGGTCGATTTTGTGAAGCAAATAAGTGGAACTTTGCGTTGTGCAACATTTTCAGTCGTGAAAATTAAAGGAGAGGAACGTTTCCAATGAAATACAAGATCACTTTCATGTTAGAGGCACAACATAGGAGACGGCATGTTGGATAATGTCCTGTGGGGTTCAAGCTCTTATTTGGTGGTTTTTATAAATTTCGTGCTACGAACATATGCTGTTTCAGAACACCGACGTAATAAAGATGTCCTGAAAATATGTTTTTCTTACAATGTGTTATAATAAAATGACAGAAAAGGGCATATTGGTAGTTGAAAGATTACTGCATTTGTTGCTTTTCGTATTTTAATTTGCAGGTTATGAAAGAATGGCGTTTCAAAGACACGGTCTCATTGAATAGTTACGAAAAACGCGTTGGTTATGATACGATTTCTTATAGCTAAATGTAAGTTACTGACCTACTGGTGATCGAAGCCTCCAGGACTGCTGCTGGAAAGCGCTGCAGTCGCAAATCACGAAGAAGAGCACGTTCCGTGTGATGTATCTGCTCGTTTCTAATCGTGTACCACCCAAGATGGAAACCACGTTTGGCGTACTTCACATTAAGAAACAGACCTCGTGTGATGATGGGTTTCGCGTTCTGTTTGCGCATGTTGTAATGTGCCACCCTCCCTATCCACAGTAAACACTTAAATTTTCAAACCAGCCAATCGAAAATTATACTATAAGGTGCATTTTTATCGTTGTGCTTATGGTGTATTCCTCACGACACATGCACCAGAAGATACATTGCAATGTTATTATGGCAGTTCTTGCTACATTTAGCACATTTTCTTTAACATGTTAATCGAAACAAACAAAGAAGTAATATATACATCTCAGTCTTTACATGTTTTATTTATCAAAATCAGAACCTTAATAGATTACTGTTAAGGTTTGTTTCACAGCCAATTCGTTCATGATACTCATAGTATAGCCCAATTTTTTTAAAACACAGTCTGACAGACTTCTTACATACATTAAAGTATCTTAACATAGTGTTTCATCTTACAAAAAACTCAGTTTCTTCTTTTATATTAATTAACGACACAACACTTTAAGAAAATAGTATTCTTCGTCATAAATTGTTTTCACATTGGTCTAATTATGGATTTCTTACATACATTTTTCCACTGGCACTGGGCTCCAACACGTGCCTACAATTATCTGGTTATTATTTACAGAATTTTTCTACGTGCAAATTTGTTTCATTAAATATTTTTAGTTTTTGAATATAACATACCGAATTTCATCCATACATTATCAATATAGCATTATCTGCAACGTGTAAGACAAAAACATGTTTTTTCAGCTTCTAAACTGAACTAATACCAATTAATTATCTTGTAATTATTATTCTTTGGTAAAACAATATTTCTTTGTTTCAGAAAAAAAGTAAGGAAAAATGTTTGAGTGTCGGAATTGCGGATATCGTATACATCATAATATATAGGTATCCAAGATTTCATTACTCCCTGTCACATCAGTTATATCTGAATGTCTGTACTAACAGTCACTTTTACTTAGAAGGATTATTCTCTCGCACTTTACACAAATTTATTCTTTTTAATACAGTATTTAAAGCAAGGCGGCCGGAGTAGCCGAGCGGTTCTAGGCGCTTCAGTCTGGAATCGCGCGACCGCTACGGTCGCAGGTTCGAATCCTGCCTCGGGCATGGATGTGTGTGATGTCCTTAGGTTAGTTAGGTTTAAGTAGTTCTAAGTTATAGGGGACTGATGACCCCAGATGTTAAGTCCCATAGTGCTCAGAGCCATTTGAACCATTTAAAACAAAATAAAGTAAATAAGCACAGTAACCAGTTGAATTAGCGGTTGAGAGCAGCTAATTAATTGTTTCCGTAAATTGATTCAAAAAAGTTACTCGGATTCTCGACATACGAGTGCTATCCAGAAAGTAAGAGACTTTTGGTTTATCGCAGCGATGGACGGTGCTACAGCCTCTACGTTGATTCCATAACGTTTCTACTAACTGTACGCATCCAGCAGGTGGTATGAGTCTCTGTTACTTTGTTTTCTGTGACGTATTAAAATATCCGATGTAATAGAAATTGCCGCCATTTGCGAGGTGTGTTCCGTGATTAAGCTTTTGTTGGCGAAAAAACTCAAACCGATTGAAATCTATCGCGACCTTTGTCATGTGTATGGAAAAGGAGCAATGACTGAAAGCCAGGTGAGGCAGTGGTCCACTGATTTTTAAAATGTCAGTACTAGTGTTCACGGGGAGGACCGCAGTGGTAGTCCTAGCTTTGCGCCTGATGAACTGTTGATGAAAATCAACGACGACATTCTTGAAAATGGCAGTTTTACGATTACGGAACTTTCGCAACATTATCCCCAATTTCCACGGTGTTTGGTCCATGAAATTGTGCCTCAGAAGCTAGGTTACCACAAATTTTATGATAGGTGGGCTCCCAAACTTCTAACGGAAGACCGCATAAACAGACCGGCTACAGCACTGACCTTCCTCGAAGATTACGAGAAAAATGGTAAGAAAGTTATCAATCGCATCGTGACTAGGGACGAGACATGGGTGAAGCACGTCAATTGTGAAACAAAAAGGTAGTCGATGGAATAGGGACACACAAATTCTCTCAAGAAGCCAAGGAAGTGTTTACAAACTATGTCAGCAAGAAAGGTCATGGTTATTGTGTTTTGGGACATTAAGGGAGATGTTATCTTTGATTTCCTTGAACGTGGCACAACAATTAATTCTGAGAGATATTGTCAAACACTGACAAAGTTAAGGCGGACAAAAGTTTTGTTTTTATTCGACAGCGGACGTTCACACACGACCCATCGTACCGGAGAGCTAGGGAGTTTTGGATGGAAGGTGTTTGATCATTTGCCATACAGCCAGGATCTGGCGCCGAGCGACTAACTCCTCTTCTTTGCAATGACGATATGGCTCGCTCCACTACACTTTGATACTAACGCCGAATTGCATGCCGGTATAAGCCAGTGGTTGCATCGCAGGCGGCAGATTTCTAGAGATACAGTACTGAAAAACTTGAGTCACGGCATCATAAGTGCTTCAGTTTGAATGGCGATTATGTATAAAAATAGCTTGAGAGAGTACCTTTAAAACGCATACAACAAATGTTAAAAAATATATCGGCTCAACCACTTGTTTATAGTGTAAAACACTCAGATTGACGCGTTTCGGAAGTCAAGCTACCATTATCAGAATAATAAAAAGTAAAAGAACCTGTTAAAACTCGCTAAAATGGAACATGCACCAGGCACAATAAAATTGGTAATAAAATTAAAACAACGTGGCTACTTCCCTTATTGCAGCCGTGTCTTCCAAGGTGTATCTCCACATAATTTCGAAAAGTGAGCTATAGCCACGCATATTTGGAAAGCGGGACACCCCATGTTGGGAATAGATCAGGATCTCGTTATCTTACATAGACAGGAAAAAGGCAAAAAGCTGGATCAGCTAGAACAGCTGGAAATTACGATACATAGCGTGGATAATCAGAACACACTGAATGAACAGCTAACTGGTGATACAAATAACTTTTTCAAACATTTCACTGGTTTCTTTTAGTAACTACATTTTTAGCAATTGGCAGGATACCATCATTTCATGAGGTCCTAGGAACACGTATACGTTATCTGTTTCTATAGACCGAGCGGCTCTAGGCGCTTCAGTCTGGAACCGCGCGACTGCTACGGTCGCAGGTTCGAATCCTGCCTCGGGCATGGATGTGTGTGATGTCCTTAGGTTAGTTAGGTTTAAGTAGTTCTAAGTTCTAGGGGACTGATGACCTCAGATGTTGAGTCCCATAGTGCTCAGAGCCATTTTTTTTTTTTTTTTTGTATAGACATCTCTATGACTACCTTGTTTACGTGGGCGTGAGCTCACTCGCGTTTCAGTGTCGTGTTTGGCTATGTGGTGTGTGGTATCAACGAAGACGCACGGACGGTTTGCGACGATAGAGGAGAGAGCCATGTGGTTAGATGTTGAACACCATAGGCGACACCATTTTAGAGTTTTTTATATTTTGACGACTATGTGGAGATGTACCTTGGAAGACACGGCTGCAACAAGGGAAGTAGCAACGATGTTTTAATTTTATTATCAATTTTATTGTGCCTGGTGCATGTTCCATTTTAGCCAGTTTTAACACGTTCTTTTACTTTTTATTATTCTTATGATGGAAGCTTGACTTCCGAAACGCGTCAATCTTAGTGTTTTACACTATAAACAAGTGGTTGAGCCGATATATTTTTTAACGTTGACATACACAGCCACGACCTCTCATCCAGTATGGATAAAATCAAAGCATATAACAAAATCTGGCTTTTCCATATTTTTAATTTTTTATTTCAAAATGTCGATTACTTCCTGGATAGCCTTCGTATTACAGTTACCGTGGTCTCTACCCCATGCAAACTCACTCTCCAGGTCTTAAAAGCAAGTCAGTAAAATCAACAATAAATACAGCAGGCGTTCTAAGAGTACAGTTGCAACTGGAGCTCGAGTCTTGCTCAGAGGTTCATTGTTTAAGGGAGGTATAGCGCAGCAGTGACAAAGTTTTAATAACCGGTATTTGTAAGTGCTGTGAGAGTGTGAAACGTTAGCAGGCAAATTCAGAGCATACCACCGATCGTGCTGCCGGACGTGAGCGGCGGCTTCCACCCGCAGCCGTACACGTTCCGGCTGCAGAAGCCTGGTCGCGGGCCGCGGGTGCGCGCGCCGCCCTTCCACGTGCTGCTCGACCACACCATTGCCGTCCTCTGGAACCTCTTCCGCCAGCGCGCCAGCCTGCAAGGTGGGTGCCGTCAGTAGATCAACTCTTCTGCACTTACGGTGTTTATTCGTTATCAAACGTCAGTACAATCTGAGTTCACCTACTTATGCTGCTATTAGGATTATTGAAAAACTTTGGTAATAAACAAATCAGTAACTTACCTTACTGTTCACTACTTTCGCATCACGTCATATTTTGGGATAATTCAGCATTGTGGAAAAAAGTATTCATTGCACAAAAGCGTGTAGTCAGAATAATAACTGAAACCCATGCAAAATCGTCTTCCAGACATTTATTTAAGAAAATAGGGATAGTCACAGTAGCTTCGCAATATGTATATTGTAATGGTTCTTTATTTTCGTGACCATTACGGCACTCCAACCCCAGTTCTCGATACCAGTAATATTGTACTACTTTTCTGCGAAGTAACAGACATATTTTTGTGACAATATTCACATTTGGTTTTATTAATGTATAGATACTCCGATGTATCGATATATTACAGTGATATGGTTCTTGTGTGTATTCATTTCTGTGAGACTGTCATAATCTTTGACTTACTTGTAACAGTTTTGGCGCGAATGCGCACACAGCAATCTTTGTTTCACTTTGCAGAAGTTAAGTTGTTATTTCGCTTTGTAAAAGAACAGTCAAGTCTTGTGTTTGGTTAAAGTGGAAATTAAATACATGAAGATTGCTACAAAACTGCTTTCTTGATGATGTGACAATTAAGAAGAAGTATATGTGAATTTACAAGAAGTTTAATAAAAATGCGGATCGTGAACACAAAGTCAAAAATTATTTCTACCATACCATTGTTCTGATCTGGGATTATTTGATCATTAAGAATTTCCTGAAAAACACATTTGTTAGGTCTTTAAATATTCAAATATTGCTAAAATACAGATCTGGACCTTCTAGCAGTCAAAGTGGAATCACCCTAGAATCAACAAGATGAGCCATAACAACTTCGATGAAATCTACGTTGGAATCCATTCAAGATAAGTGCCAAAATTAATGACTTTTTTACAGTGACTTCATTATTTCCATTCTGACGATACCATCCACAGTCAATAACTTTATTGTTGCCCGATAAAGCGAACATACCCTGTGTGAACAACATTATTAATCTGATTTCTAACCTACTTTGCAAGTGGTGGTATTGTTAGAATATTCACTTATAAAATTTGTGATTAATATCCCATCTGCGTTCAAAAGCAATAGCAATGTGTATAGCTACAACACTAGGATAAAGGTTGATCTTTACGATCCTGGGTTAAATCTAATTCTAGAATGGAAAGGGGCCAATTATGCAGCCACAAAAGTCTTTGGGCACTTACCAAATAGCATTAGAAGTCTGACAGGTAACCAACCAGCATTTAAAAACAATTTCAAAGAATTTCCGAATGTCAACTCCTTATACTCAAAAGATGAATTTTTAGATACAAATTAGTAATCACACAATTCATTATAAGAACACTAACTGAATTTTCCGTCGTTGCTTGGTAAAACATGATAATAGTATTCAAAAGGAAAACACTTCCTAATGTTCTGCAAAATTATATTTATTTGGTCACGAACAGTATTTCGGCTTTATTATTGAATGAATTTGAAGTGTTATTGTTATTACAAAACGCAGTTCTTTAAATCGCTTCCAGCAAAGGCTATAGCTTGTGATATTCGCTATTTTTGACTTCATTAAAACAGCAAATACGAGTAGTTAATACTTTCAGCCAGAAAGCAAATACTTGTTTATAAATAATGATTAATGTATAATGAGGCGTCGCATGGCGACGGTGGAATTTTCTAAATAATGTAATTCGTCGTCTTTGGGCGGCAATATAAACAGAAAAATAAGGATAGATATGCGATCCTTCACTATTTTGTTCGCTGGAGAACAAATGAAGCCTTGAGCGCTAAAAAAGACTTGTACTGTTTTTCTCGAGTAAGACGGACGCAGATTTGTGGTAGTCTGATCTAATTTTTACTAAATGTATATAAACGTGTTATGTCTAAGTTTGAGTGAAGTGTAAAGAACTGTTATAACTTACCGTGACGACGCACGAGCGACTCAAAGAAGACAATGGCTATATAAAAGAGCGCTCAATGGACATGACACGGACATAAAAATCTACCGTCATTGTAGTATTAAGCTTAAGGTACGATATATGTTTTAGTTATAATAAATATTTGTTCTGGGAATACTGAATCATTTAGCAGTGCTCATTTCTATTATCTCCTCAGTATTATTTTCATTTTAATTATGCATTTTGCTAATATTACAGACACCAAGATCAGCAGTCCAATGTGCGTGTTACATTGATAAAAAGAAAACTGTTTTATCGTCTTCTTGCATCAGCTTTAATATTGAATTTCCCTTTTGTGTGATGTTACAGTTGTTTTTGCGCCCTTAAGAACTTTCTGGTCCCTTAGGAAATTGTTTTGTCATAACAATAACTTCACAACCGGGTATGATCGTATCTACGATCATGAAGTAATTAGAAAGATGATAATGCGATTTCTTAATCAATAGCACGCTAGTTGTGACTGCCTCAAGCTACGCGAAACTGCAAGTAAAACCTATTCACATCTCACAATGCAATATTTTATGACAATGGTCAATCCATGATTCTTACGCCAATTGTGATTGATAAAACGGTAAGCTAAATCTCAATTTCCAACTTTCCATTGAATAACAACATCACTTTTATTTTGTAACATCACAAGCTCTAGCCTCATTGATAATGTTCTAGGAAAAAATAAAATTAATAAAATTACGCCACTTCTGTACAGTGGCTGTAATTACATATTCCGTTTCAAAATTCCATATATTGACAAAATTTCAGATAACTTGCAAAACAGTTAACATCTCGCAGCTACAGACCTGGTGTATATAATATCACTTGTAAGCAGTGTGAAAAAGTGTGTACTAGTCAATTAGGTGATGCTCTGTCAGTTAAGCTACGCTACGTCAACATGAGAGAAGCTGGCGTTTAAGGAAGGAAGGTTTAACCTATGCCGATCAGTAGAAAAGCACTCGTATGATGTAGAATGTGAAATAAAAAACTAAACGCCAGATTGGTATTAAATGACCAGGCTCAAAATCCATTTTCTCCTTTATTAGATTAAGTTTTCGTTACAAATAGTAGATTCAAACTGTAGATTCGTTCTGTTTCTCGTCATTTGTTAAAAATAAAAACTTTATTTACCCCATTTCAGTTGATGTAATTATTGTAATGTTTTCCTACGTAAACACTTAGTCATTTGCGTATCTTCTGTACAAATAATACTTGGTTTAAGAATCATGAGGGAAGGTTGTACGCAGGGAAGAGGCCTGGAGACACTGGAAGGTTTCAGATTGATTATATAACGGTTAGACAGAGTTTTAGGAACCAGATTTTAAAGTTATTGGCTATGAACTGCGGATTAAAACTGAAGAAACTGCAAGAAGGCAGGTATTTAAGGAGATGGGACCTGAATAAACTGAAAGAGGAGGAGGTTGTAGAGAGTTTCAGATGGAGCATTAGGGAACAATCGACAAGAACAGGGAAAGAAATATAGTAGAAGAAGAATGGGTACCTTTGAGAGATGAAATACTGAAGGCAGCAGAGGATCAAGAAGGTAAAAAGACGGTACCGACCCTACGACTTATTTTAGAAGATAGGTTAAGGAAAGGAAAACCTGCGTTTCAAGCATTTGTAGACTTAGAGAAAACTTTGACAATTTCGACTGGAACACTCTCTTTCAAATTCTAAAGGTTGCAGGGGAAAAGTACAGGGAGCGAAAGGCTATTTACAATTTGTACGGAAACGAGATGGTAGTTACAAGAGTCGAGGGGCACGAAAGGGTAGCAGTGGTTGAGAAGAGACTGAGACAGAGTTGCAGCAAACAACTTAGAAGAGCAGTTGAATGGAACGCACGGTGTTTTGAATGGAGCATATAAGATGAACATCAACAAAAGCAAAACGAGGATAATGGAATGTAGTCCAATTAAATCAGGTGATGCTTAGCGAATTAGATTAGGAAATGAGATACTTAAAGTAGTAAATGAGTTTTGCTATTTGGGAAGCAAAATAACGGATGATGGTCGAAGTAGGAAGGATATAAAATGTAGATTAGCAATGGCAAGAAAAACATTTCTGAAGAGTAATTTGCTAACATCGAGTATATATTTGTCATGAAGTCCGTTCTGATAGTATTTGTATGGAGTGTACCATGTATGGAAGTGAAACATGAACAATAAACAGTTTAGACAAGAAGAACATAGAAACTTTTGAAATGTGGTGCTGCAGAAGATTGCTGAAGACAGATGGGTAGCTAACGTAACTAATGAGGAGGTACAGAGGAAAATTGGGGAGAAGAGAAATTTGTGATACAACCTGACTAAAATAAGGGATCGGTTGGTAGGACACATTCTGAGGTATCAAGGGATCACCAATTGAGTATTGGGGTAAAAACCGTAGAGGGAGACCAAGGGATGAATACAGTAAACAGATTCAGAGAGATGTAGGTTGCAGTAGTTACTCGGAGATAAAGAGGCTTGCACAGGATAGAGTAGCATGAAGAGCTGCGTCAAAATATTCTTTGGACTGAAGACCACAACAATAAAATTTCTGGAATAAGGAATAAATCTCATTTTTTCAGCATCTAATTTCTTGCAGTTAAATGAATAAATAACGCCTTGTCTGAATTTTCTATTGAGTGTTCTACAACTTTTTCTAGCTGCCCCGGTGGCGCAGTGGTCTAAGCGATTGGTTTCTGAACATTCGTCCGAGATGGGTCTGGGTTTGAATCCCGTTGAGGCATGGGCGTTGTGTTTGTCTAAAGGAATTGCCTTTTTCCCAACCTCGGAGTCGGTGCCCTAAATTAGGGGCGGGAGATTGCTTATAGCCCATTCAGTTGATCCGCTAACCCCTAAGTAAAAAAAAGAGCTTTTGTTAAGTATATTTTTTTGTTCATTACATCGTTTTTTCAAGCAAAGTGACACTTGGAATATTTCTTCTTCTGGTAAATAAATTTTTGGCTTCAGACTTTTTTCTTGTACAGAATCAACTATCCACAGGAAATACTAGCAGAGCTAAAGTCATCAACATAACTACCCACTACAACTGATAACTGACAAATGATCTGCAGAGACAAATACAAAAAGAGGGACTGAGTGAGGCTTGGTATCAAGTCGCAGCGTAATCGCAATCCAGCGCACTTGCCCCACTCCGGCGCTCTACAGAGATGAATAAGGTCGTGTTTGTTTCCGTTTCATACTCAGTAGGTGCTGCTTTAGTTTTGACGTAGGTCAAGGCAATGTGTTTATTTGCGTCAAAGAAAGTAAAGATTTATCAAGTACCTTTTCCGTATGCTTTTCAAAACAATTTGGTGTTTTAATTTTTCGTCTTTTTAATTTTTGCTTCTCATTTGTTCAATGTTTCCTTGTTTCATTTGAAATTAATTTTTTTCTGTACTCTGATGCCGTTAAAATTTTGCCGCCCTAGGCGACTACTTAGTCTTGCCTAACGGTAGCCGCGCCACCGCTACGGTCGCAGGTTCGAATCCTGCCTCGGGCATGGATATGTGTGATGTCCTTAGGTTAGTTAGGTTTAACTAAATCTAAGTCTAGGGGACTGATGACCTCAGAAGTTAAGTCCCATAGTGCTCACAGCTATTTGAACCATTTGTACCTAATGGTAGAAACAGCCCTGCCGACTTGTGTAACAGGCGGTCGCTTGAATTACTTACCGAAGCTTGTAGAGGAGCCGCTAAGTCTATAATGTGCATGGTCTCTGCCATTCATCTGTCTTCATTCATCGATAGCAAAGATATGTGTGTGAGACAGTGTCCAATCTATGGCACGAAGCACCTGCTAGGCTATAACTGTATTGCATATGTGTTACGGAACCATCCTAACCTTTAATCTGACGCAACGTTGTCTTCATAACACCAACAATTTAAAGTTCAAAAAGGAACTAAACGATAGTCTGGACACAGTGTAACAGTCTAAAACGTGACGAAACATTCATTATACAGTGTGTTCGGAGATTCCTATTACAAGTTTCTGGGACTTGTAGAGGCAAGTGAGCACGTAAAATTTTAAATGGGAACCCGTGTCCAGGAACGTACCATTTCCATTCTACGACGCTTTCATTTCAGATGCGTAACGCATTCACGTCTGCTGAGGGATAGAGAAAAGTCTCAGAGTGCCTTGCAATAGGGTAGACAGGATGACGTGTACTACGTCAGACGGTCACCTGATGTCAACTGGCTTCTGCCCTGCTACGAGACTCCTGTAGAGACAGAGGAATGATGGAACGAATTCTGGCCATTGCACTCAAAGACCTTGTAAAAAATAACTAGACTCACTGGTGGCGCTGCAGTCGCGGGATAATTTGAACCTTCGGCTGGACGCCATTATAGTGGTTGTAGTCTGATGTGTTGTGTAGTACTGTTGTTTATGAAGACCCTGATTCAACGTTGTATATTTGTTGGGGCGTACATACAGCATTTGTTAATCGTAATTCTACTGTCTGTACGTTCCAATCTAAAGAAGTACAATGGTGAAGAGTTGTGCAGCGATCAATTGTACAAATAAATTCGAGAAAGGAACGAATATTACATTTCACAGGTATGTGGATATTTTAAGTTGTTTTGTATGTCAGTGCACTTGCTTAGTAAATGTTTTTGTAACGCAGTATTAGCATAATGTCTGTGCATATATTTGCAGGTTTCCTTTCTCAAAACCACAGCTGTTAGAAAAATGGTTACACGCTGTCAGGAGGCAAGATTTCCGACCGACAGAATACCATTTTATATGTTCCGATCATTTTGAAGAAAGTTGTTTCCTTGAAAATTACGTAAATCGCAGAAAGCTGAAAGATGATGCTGTTCCATCCATCTTCCGTTTTCCAGACCATATACAGCAGAAGATAAATTTTTCTTTGTGAACCACATTTTATTTTAACTATAAAAGTTGTGTTGCAAGCAACACGAAATTTGAGTTAGCAGGCTTTTTATCGTTATAAAATGCAACTGAATGTGTGTAATTGTAATCTGATTTCACAACTTCTCTCGATGGAACAGTTGTTGAGTTTTATTTATTATATGAAAAAACCACACATATAAACTGAAGTGTACATCTTCGAAAGTAAATATTGTGACTAATGCGATACTGGATGCCTGCCTGAAGTCTTGTTTGTTGTAGCTGGCTGATCGGTAGTGTTTTCATGGTCTAGGTTCGGTTGAAACTTGATAATTTGGTCGTGAGTTGCCAAAGCACTACGCCATATATAACGCACTTTTCGTCATAAAATCTAAAGCAAGGTAGAGCCAGAAAATATCTATTAACATTGTGGGCAAATCTTTGAGTATTTTGATGCATTTTGCGTACATCTATCGCAAATGAACTACGAAAAATGCTAGGGGTCCAGTGCATAACTTTTAGCTATGGCAGATTCCATGTACTACGTAACATAAATTCATAAACAGTGACTAGTTGCTGTTTGTTCATAAATTAAAAACTGTATTGTAGTAACGTATTTAAATGAGGCATTATGTTTGTGACCCTAACTCTAGGGAAGGCATTTTATAACCAAAAGCCGGCCGCGGTGGTCTAGCGGTTCTGGCGCTGCAGTCCGGAACCGCGGGACTGCTACGGTCGCAGGTTCGAATCCTGCCTCGGGCATGGGTGTGTGTGATGTCCTTAGGTTAGTTAGGTTTAAGTAGTTCTAAGTTCTAGGGGACTTATGACCTAAGATGTTGAGTCCCATAGTGCTCAGAGCCATTTGAACCATTTTATAACCAAAAGCGATGTATAAACATTCGAAATCCGCGTGTCAGTTTACCACTCTATTCAATTTGTCCGCTCTTCACAGTCGACTACTCGTGCGGTTGTGGGGGCCTGGTTGCACTAGAAACTGAAGAGACGCCAGCTGGGATGGAGAGAGTGTATCAGAACATGCTACCTTGGTACGATGTTTGTAACAACGTTGGTGGTCGCCACATCGAGTTGCTGTTGTAAGGCGTCAGTACTTTTCTGTACGTACAGTACGCTGGGTTCTTTTTTGCTTTGGGATAATGTAAACGCGTAATGTTTAGGTAAACAAATTTGCTTAAGTCATAAACGGATGTTTCGTTATGTTTCTTTTCGAACTGCTACCTAATAATAGTGCTGCGTCACACCCAATTCAGTTCTCAAGCAGAAGTGGATGAGTTAAACATATGAACTGAAACCGTCGTACAACGGAAACGGTACCTTTCCGAACATGGGTTCCTATCCAAAATATTATGTACTCACTCCCCTCTATGAGTCCTAGGAGTTTGTAACGCGATTTTCTGAACACCCTGTGTGTATTCCCAGCTAGGCCTCGCTTTGATATTACTTATAAATCGTTCTTTACCCTGAAGGGGTCAGACGTTCGTAGGCCGCTTAACGGGAACACATGGCGTGATAGCAGACTCGATTTAGAATCTTTACGACACATTTTACGTGGAGCGAGACGGTATATAGGCTTTAGACCAGGCGCACACTTTGGAGTAGGCGACGCAGGAATCGGCAGCACAGTACGTGTTTTTGTAATTCATGGGTTTTTATACAATAGCGCGAGTTGAGCTCCAGGGCAGAACACCGCAATACGGTGCCTGCTTCTACCTGCGCCACACAGTGTTCAAGATAGTTTACTGCGCGCGTAGCTTTTCGTCCGAAGTAAAATATACTGCCTGACAAAAGAGTGAAGCACCTTAAGACATCAGATGTGAATATAACTTTGTATACGTACATATCGCAGGCATGATGAGATTTGCAATTCTCTGTAACAGGTAGAACGGCCACCAGAGTGCATTAGTATTGTTACATCTACATCTGCATCTACATCTACGTGATTACTCCGCAATTCACAGTTAAGTGCAAGACATAGGGTTAATCTAACCACGCTTAAACTGTTTCTCGACCGCTCCATTCTCGAACGGGAAACACGAACACGTAAATCATTTTGTTCGATCCTTGATTTGTCTTGTTTTATTGTGATGATCATGCCTCCCCATGTAGGTGAGCGCCAACAAAATATTTTCACACCCTAGGGAAAAGATGGTGATTGAAATTTCATGAGAAGATCCTACCACAACGAGAAACGCCTTTTAATGATTGCCACGCCAATTCACGTAATATATCAGTGTCGCCGTCTGCTGTGCTTCAAGATAATACAAAACGACCTGCCCTCCTTTGAACTTTTTCGGTGTCCTCCATCGATCCAATCTGATGTGGATCCCAGAACGCACAACAATACTCCATAAGAGGACGTACAAGCGTAATGTAGGCAGTTTCTTTAGAAAAACTGTTGCATTTTCTCAGTAAATCGTAGTGTTTGGTTTGCTTTACCTACAACATTGTCTATATGATCGTTCCTTCTTAAGTTATTCGTAATTGTAATCCCTAAGTATTTAGTTGAATTTACAGCCTTTAGATTTGTGTGATTTATCACCTAACTGATATTTAGCGGACTCCTATTGGTAAACATGCGGATGACTTCCCACTTTTCATTATTTTGAGTCAATTACCAGTTTCGCAATTTGTTTTGATCGTCTGATGTCTGTATAAGTCGGTAAATGACAGCATCATCTGCAAACAATCTAAGAATACTACTCAGATTGTCTGCCAAATTGTTTATCAGAAACAACACAGGGTCTATAACACTTCATAGGGGAATGCTAGCGAGTTTTACTCGATGCTTTCCCCGTCAATTACTATTAACTGTGATCTCTATGACAAGAAATCACGAATTCAGCCGCACAACTGAGACGATAGTCCACAGACACGCAATTTGATTAGAAGTCGCTTGTGAGGTACGGTGCCGAAAGCCTTCGGGAAATCTAAAAATGTGGAATCAGTTGACATCCCATGTCAATAGCACTCATTACTTCGTGAGAGTAAAGAGCTACTTGTGTTTCACATGAACAATATTTTGAATTTATGTTGGCTGTTTGTCAATAAATCGTTTTCTTCTAGATAACTCATAACGTTCGAACACACTATGTGTTCCAAAATCCTACTGCAAATCGACGCTAGCGATGTTGGTCTGTAATTGAGCGGAATACTCCTATTTCTTTTCTGGGATATTGGTGTGACTTGTGCAAATTTCCAGTCTTGAGGTATGGATCTTTGAACAAGCGATCGGTTGTATGTGATTGCTGAATGTAGAACTACTCTGTCAGCATACTCTGAGAGGAACCTGACTGGTATACAACAGGAGCAGGAGGCCATGCCTTTATTAAGTGATTTAAGCTGCTTTGCTCCACAGAGGGTATCTGCTTCTCTGTTACTGATGTTGGCAGTTGTTCTTGATACGAATCCTGGAATATTTACTTCGTCTTTTTTGGTGAAAGAATTTCGGAAAACCGTATTTAGTAAATCTGTTTTAGTGGCACTGTCATAAATAATATCGCCATTGTTAACGCTCAGTGAATGTATTCATTGTGTCTTTCCGGTGATGTACTTTACATACGACCAGAATCTCTCTGAATTTTTTGCCAGATTTCGAGACAGAGTTTTGCTGTTGAAAGTATTAAAAGCATCCGCATTGAAGTTCGCGCTACGTTTCGATCTTCTGTAAAACTTCACCCATCTTAGGAGTTTTGTGTTCTTTTAACTTTAGCAAGGTTTCTTCGTTGCTTCTGCAGCAGTGTTCTGCCATGTTTTGTGTACCATGGCGTATTGGTACCATCTCTTACTAATTTATTTAGTATATGTGTCTCAGAGCCGTCGGTACTATTTCTTTAAATCTAAACCACATCTGGTCTGCTTTTGCATATTCAGGTTGATGGCAGTGGAAACTGTCTCTTAGGAAGGCCTCAAGCGAAGTTTTAACTGCTTTTCTAAATAAATGTATTTGGCGCGTATTTCTGGTGGGTTTGAATCTTATGGCATCCAGTTTCGCTACAACAACCTTTTGGTCACTAATTCCTGTGTCTGTCATGATGCTCCTTATTTGCTCAGGATTATTAGTTGCTATGAGGTCAAGTATGTTTTCGCAACCATGTTCACTTCTAGTGGACTTCTGAACTAATTGTTCAATACAATTTTCTGAGAACGCATTCAGAACGATTTCGGATGACGTTTCATGCCTACCATCCGACTTTAAGCATGTATTGTTGCCAACATATTGAGGGTAGATTGAAGTCACCACCGATTATAATTGTAAGAATGGGGTACATGTTTGAACTGAGACTCAAGTTTTCTTTGAACTGTTCAGCAACTGTATCACCTGAGGCGGGGTGTCGGTAAAGGGAACCAATTATTAATTTATACCTTTTGTCAAGTATAACCTCTACCTGTACTAACACACAGGAACTATTTACCTCGATTTCACTAAAAGGGAAACTGCTTCTGTCAGCAATAAACACTTCACCACCAATTGTATTTAATCAACTCTTTTTGAACACGGTTAGGTCCTCTGTAAAAATTTTGGCTGAGCTTATTTCCGGCTTTAGCCAGCTTTTTGTACCTCTAACGATTTGAGCTTCTGTGCTTTCTATTAGCGCTTGGAGCTCCGGTTCTCTTCCAACGCAGCTACGACAATTTACAACTATAATGTCGATTGTTTCTAGGTCTACTTTCCTGTGTTTGTCGTACAACTTTTTAGACTGACGCTCTCAGCTTAAAAACCACACAGTCCCCTCCATACAGACCCCGCTACCAGCGTAACAGGCTTGGTAGTATATATATATATATATATATATATATATATATATATATATATATATATATATATATATATATATATATATATATACTAGATACAGAACAGCCCAGATGTTCACTGATCACTGTGAAGGACACGGAGATGCCGCTTACTCGTGTGAGTCAGCGTTATCAGTACCTCACAGAGTTTTAAAGGTGCCCACTGTGAGTCTCCATTTGACCGGTTGCTTGAGTCGTGCAATACACAGGTTTGTGGGGGACTCAGTGGCCCGATGTAGGACTAAACGGGAACGTGAGGGCACATTCACTGTCATGGTTCCGGTCGACCATGCCTATCACATAGGACGATCATCGTATTATGCTCCAAGCACGTGTTAACCTCTTCGCATCTGCGCCTGCCATCCGACAACAAGTAATGGACTCCTTACAACATTCTGAGTAATACCGTCCCAGTGGTCGGAGACTAGCAGCAGGCAGACAAGGAAATTACCGTTCTATTCATTGGCTGGCGTTAACACCACAACACAAACGGCTGCGTCTGCAGCGGTGCCGTAACTGGGAAGCGTAGACTACTAACGAACTGTGGCGCATTGTGTTCAGCACTGAATCTTGATTCTGTGCTAACCCAAATAGAGAAGTTCCACTGTTCCAATGTTTTGGAGAGGCACAGCGATATGACTGTTGGCGTCTTCGTGTGGGGATGCATCAGGTCTGAGTTCAGGTCACAACTGGTAGCGAATGAGAAAACTCTGACAGCACAACGGTAGATCACGCACAGCGTGCATCCTCATGTGTAACCACTTTGACGTGTTGGTACGGTGAGAAATGGAGAGGAAGCAGTCATGAAGTAAGGGAGAGGGACCTCTACTTTGGAACTTGTCTCTAGGTCCCCACTCCTTCAATTCCCACCTTTTTGCAGTTTCTTCAGTTCTAATCTACAGTTTATAACCAATAGATTGTGGTCAGAGTGCACATCTGCACCTGGAAATGTCTTACAATTTAAAACCTGATTCCTAAATCTCTGTCTTACCATTATGTAATCTATCTGATACCGTCTAGTATCTCCAGGCTTCTTCCATGTATACAATCTTCTTTTATGATTCTTGAACCAAGTGTTAGTTTCTTCTTTCATTTCTTCCCCCAATCCATATTCACCTACTATGTTTCCTTTTCTCCCTTTTCCTACTGCCGAATCCCAGTCACCAGTGACTATTAAATTTTCGTCTCCCTTCACTATCTGAATAATTTCTTTTATTTCATCATACATTTCATCAATTTCCTTGTCATCTGCAGAGCTAGTTGGCATATAAACTTGTACTACTGTAGGAGACGTGGGCATCGTGTCTATCTTGGCCACAATAATGCGTTCACTATGCTGTTTGTAGTAGCTTACCCGCACTCCTATTTTTTATTCATTATTAAACCTACTCCTGCAATACCCCTATTTGATTTTGTATTTATAACGCTGTATTCACCTGACCAAAAGTCTTGTTCCTCCTGCCACCGAACTTCACTAATTCCCACTATATCTAACTTTAACCTATCCATTTCCCTTTTTAAATTTTCTAACTTACTTACTCGATTAAGGGAGCTGACATTCCACGCTCCGATGCGTAGAACGCCAGTTTTCTTTCTCCTCATAACGACGTCCTCTTGAGTAGTCCCCGCCCGGAGATGCGAATGGGGGATTATTTTACCTCCGGAATATTTTACCCAAGAGTAAGCCATTGTCAAAATTCAAATGGCTCTGAGCACTATGGGACTTAACTTCTGAGGTCATCAGCCCCCTAGAACTTAGAACTACTTAAACCTAACTAACCTAAGGGCATCACAAACATCCATGCCCGAGGCAGGATTCGAACCTGCGACCGTAGCTGTCGCGCGGCTCCAGACTGTAGCTCCTAGAACCGCTCGGCCACTCCGGCCGGCAAGCCATTGTCATTTAACCAAACAGTAGAGCTGCAAGACTTACGGAAAAATTATGGCTGTAGTGTCCTCTTACTTTAAGCCTTTCGCAGTACAAGCACAGCAAGGCCGTTTTGGTTGATTTACAAGTCCAGTTCAGTTCAATCATACAGACTGTTGCCACTTCAACTACAAAAGAGGCTGCAGACCCTCTTCAGGAACAACAAGTTTGTCCGGTTATACTATGAACATATAATTTTTGAATTTGGGCAGTTCATATTCATTTCACTGTTGCCTCTGTTCGCTGAAAAGCTACGTCGCTAGTATAATTGATGATCGATTCCATGTATAAATCTTGGCTGTCATTTATAAGCAAGTTTTTGTAACAAAAACTGTTTCTTTCCGATTACGAATTTCTGGCGATCTTCCAGCCTTGTCTACGTTGTTGTTGCTATAAATCTCCTACTTTTGATACGCAGTTTCAGACCCTACGTCCGAATTCACGATTTTTCCTTAGAAATCATTTCCCACATAACTAATGTTGCACTTCGATGTAGAGTTAACTAACACATCCGAATATTGTTAAAAAAATCCGTTTATGTATCTTTGACAGACAGTTTACTTCGAGTTATCTCATGTGAGTCGTACGTACCCGAGAAGATACCTGTATGAGGGGCGTTCGGAAAAACTTTTAGTCATATTTCTTTGTACCTTATTTAACGCTGAACGTGAGTCAATGTACATGAGATCTCTTAGTATGCTCCCCACGGACGTCAGTACCCATTCGTCAGCTGCCAGCAGTTCCTCGTGTTGCCAAAACTTTTACCATACAGCGCGTCCTCCATATGATGAAATAAATCATAATCAGACGGAGAGTGATCCGCTGAATATGGTGGGCGTGGCACACAATGAACCTTAGCGGCGTCAATTTCGCTCATCGTTCCACAGCTGATGGCAGTGATCTGTCCCATAAATAGGATGTTCTTGTCCACACATCACAGTTAACCGTTTATGAAATCTTTTGTTTTGACTACTACTTTCCTTTCCGTGAGGTCCATCTTTGTTCATGATAGTTGCCTTCCGCCTTGTCCAAGGTTTCTCTACTTACAAACAAACAAGCGCTGTCCTTTCGCCATACATACTGCTCACAACTACCACCTAGTTTCTGCGTGGCGCTCTAGATTCAGTTCATCATCCTATGACGTAACGTGCCCGTAGTTCGAGTGGCTTTCGTTAAACAGCGCAGTTGAACTCATTTTCGAACGCCCTTCATGTATTACCTCCGGTAAAGGAACTTAAGATGAAGACATAGTGCTTGCTACGCTGCTGCCTTCCCTCGAAAGTGATAGTTTACTGAATGGTACAGGTTGCGTCGTAAAAAGAGCCGGTTCAGCACGCTCACCCTTAACTTTATCAGTTCAAATGTTCAAATGGCCGGAAGGAGTGGCCGTGCGGTTGTAGGCGCTACAGTCTGGAACCGCGAGACCGCTACGGTCGCAGGTTCGAATCCTGCCTCGGGCACGGATGTGTGTGATGTCCTTAGGTTAGTTGAGTTTAAGTAGTTCTAAGTTCTAGGGGACTTATGACTTCAGTGGTTAAGTCCCATAGTGCTCAGAGCCATTTGAACCATTTGAATGTTCAAATGTGTGTGAAATCTTAAGGGACTTAACCGCTAAGGTCATCAGTCCCTAAGCTTACACACTACTTAACCTAAATTATCCTAAGGACGAACACACACACACCCATGTCCGAGGGAGGACTCGAACCTCCGCCGGGACCAGTCGCACAGTCCATGACTGCAGCGCCCTAGACCGCTCGGCTAACCCTGCGCGGCCACTTTATCAGTCTTGGGATCACTGACTAGTCATGTCACTCTACCAATATGAAATGTGAAATAAGAAAACAAATAGTTATAAGAAACTGAAGTAACAAACATATCTACATTAGGTTATTAATTTTGCGAAGCAGACTTTTTTCTGGATTTTCCTGTTTTGAACGCCCAGGGGCGCGCTTTCCCTTTATGTTATCGAGCCAAAATTTCACACAGTTCACATTTAAATGGAATGAAATCAAACTGACGGATAGTTGAAGAAAAATTATAAAAAAAATTCAAAAAGTACGTTCATCAGGCGTAGACACTTTTATAATGTATGAACTCACTCCATAAACTATCACCACAGCATGATTCAATGTTTCATTTTTTTTCAAATACGCAAGGTACAACTATGCAATTACCAAAGAAACACCAGCAGTCAGTTACTTTGATAATATAGTATGTTGCAAGTAAAGATCTAACAAGAAGTATGTTATGTGAGTATGGAATTCTTCTTAATGGATGTGACTTTTTGGCTGTGTTTGTTGCATAGCAGACGTCGGGCACTTGCAGTGGGCGAAATACTTCCTACAGAGGATCCGCAATCACCATGGAGAGATGCCCCCAGACGTGCAGCTGTGTGTCCAGGCGATAGAGGGTCGCATGCTCAGCCAGTACGCCGACCTCAGCAAGCAGGGGACTTACAAGCCTCCATCCTGCTGCCGCATAGACGGAGATAAGTGAGTCTCTTTGTCGATCGTTCCTTCCTTCATTCATTCTTTTATTCACTAATTATGTTTCGTAGATGTCACATCAAGGAAAATTTTGGTGTCCAACAAGTCAGTCCATACATTAAAAGAGAAGATAACCATCAGAAACTAATTTTGTAGGCTGTGTCAACCATAAAACAGCTATATATATCTCCAGGGTGTACATAAAGTCAGGGAACACTTTCAATTATTTATTGCACAAGAACTAAACGTTGCAAAGATGTCATACATATTGCATTTTCAAGAGAAACTCTGAAAGTTTTTTTTTTTTTTTTACCAACATTCGATATGCGAACCATGAGTGACCCGACAGATGTCAATGCGGCGAATTCTTGCCGTACCCGCCCCAGCATGGCATCGTCGACTGTGGTAGTCGCTTCCCGTATTCTCCCCCAGAGCAATACTACATCACATGGTAGAGGCAGTACATACACCCGATCCTTCTACATCTACATCTACATTTATACTCCGCAAGCAACCCAACGGTGTGTGGCGGGGGGCACTTTACGTGCCACTGTCATTACCTCCCTTTCCTGTTCCAGTCACGTATGGTTCGCGGGAAGAACAACTGTCTGAAAGCCTCTGTGCGCGCTCGAATCTCTCTAATTTTACATTCGTGATCTCCTCTCGAAACCTGGCGAGCAAGCTACACCGCAATGCAGAGCGCCTCTCTTGCATATTCTGCCACTTGAGTTTGCTAAACATCTCCGTAACGCTATCACGGTTACCAAATAACCCTGTGACGAAACGCACCGCTCTTCTTTGGATCTTCTCTATCTCCTCCGTCAACCCGATCTGGTACGGATCCCACACTGATAAACAATACTCAAGTATAGGTCGAACGAGTGTTTTGTAAGCCACCTCCTTTGTTGATGGACTACATTTTCTAAGGATTCTCCCAATGAATCTCAACCTGGTACCCGCCTTGCCAACAATTAATTTTATATAATCATTCCACTTCAAATCGTTCCGCACGCATACTCCCAGATATTTTACAGAAGTAACTGCTACCAGTGTTTGTTCCGCTGTCATATAATCATACAATAAAGGATCCTTCTTCCTATGTATTCGCAATACATTACATTTGTCTATATTAAGGGTCAGTTGCCACTCCCTGCACCAAGTGCCTATCCGCTGCAGATCTCCCTGCATTTCGCTACAATTTTCTAATGCTGCAACTTCTCTGTATACTACAGCATCATCCGCGAAAAGCCGCATGGAACTTCCGACACTATCTACTAGGTCATTTATATATATTGTGAAAGGCAAGGGTCCCATAACACTCCCCTGATGCACGCCAGAGGTTACTTAAACGTCTGTACACGTCTCTCCATTGAGAACAACATGCTGTGTTCTGTTTGCTAAAAACTCTTCAATCCAGCCACACAGCTGGTCTGATATTCCGTAGGCTCTTACTTTGTTTATCAGCCGACAGTGCGGAACTGTATCGAACGCCTTCCGGAAGTCGAGGAAAATAGCATCTACCTGGGAGCCTGTATCTAGTATTTTCTGGGTCTCATGAACAAATAAAGCGAGTTGGGTCTCACACGATCGCTGTTTCCGAAATCCATGTTGATTCCTTAATGTGTACCCACAGAAAAAAGACACACAGAGTAAGATCTGGTGATCGGGGAGGCCATTTCGTACTCCAACAAGCAGAACGCTCACTCCGCATCTTCACTCGTCATGTTTACGACTAGCGCTGACTATCGGCAAATTACCAAACTAGGCTGTGGCGGTATACTTGAAA
Source organism: Schistocerca cancellata (assembly GCF_023864275.1). Lineage (NCBI taxonomy): Eukaryota > Metazoa > Arthropoda > Insecta > Orthoptera > Acrididae > Schistocerca > Schistocerca cancellata. Next base: position 279,947,217 of record NC_064628.1, read on the forward strand.
AAAAAACTTGCAGGGTTTCTCTTCAAAATGACATATGAATGATATATGTACAATCTGTACAATGTTTGGTTCTTGTGCAATAAATAATTGAAAGTTATCGTGGTCATGTAGTCCATCAACAAAGGAGGTGGCTTACAAAACACTCGTTCGACCTATACTTGAGTATTGTTTATCAATATATTGTTTATATATATATATATATATATATATATATATATATATATATATATATATATATATATATATATATATTGGGTCAATATGGAATCACGTTAGGTTCGTCTGCTTCAGAGCGACATGTTGAACAATGTGCGTCGAACGGAGCCTAATCAATCCAAACCCACATAAAGCAGCAGAAGAAATGGTAAATAATGTTCTTATTAGTATCTTTGAGTAGTTTTCTGCGAATATTCTTTCTCTAAATTTCAAAAAGGCACATCATATTCAGCTCCGCACATCTAGAGGTACTAAACCAGTGAAACATATTTTGTAACTCCTAATACAACCACTTCTGCGCTAAGAATCATCGCAAATCTTGTGGAGAGACAAATCAATATTGCGCGTATTTTCATTCAAAAATGGCCTTTGGAATAATGAAATGGGGGAACTCATCTTTAAGAAAAAAAAGCCTTCATTGTTCAAAAACGTTCTTTACGAATAATATGGGTGCTCACCCACGATTATATTGCAAGACATTTGTTTAAGATGTTATGCATTCTGAATACTGCTTCAAAGCGTATTTATTCCCTTATGAAGTTGTTTGTAATTCCACTGCAGTTCAAAACGAACAGTGATGTACATAATTTCAATATCAGAAGAGAAAATGACAGTCATTAATCCAAATTAAGACTGTTTTAGCGCAAAAATGGGTGCACAACATGACAATGAAAAACGTCTCGTTCCACTTCGTTACGATGAATCGTACAAATGACCATGGAACAGGAAAATAACTAAATAACCAACTCCGAAACACTCGTGCCTGCACCAGCATTGTACTCTGTCGTCAGACCTGCCAGCCACAAATCGTCGTCTATTCTGTTTTACAGACCGGGCAAGCCGCCGACCTCCACGTTTTGTGATGAGGCATAGACATCCAAAACTTTTCGCATACAAGTGGTAACACCATTTTGTTACCACTTGCCGTAGATCCTCACGACAGTGGTACGTTAGCAGCCGACCTCTGTTCTTTCCCAGGCTTTGCCCTTTGCCAAAGTCACCTAAGTCAGTGGCTTTCACCATTTTCTGTCCGTATCGTCGCTAGAATGACTCTACAGTCATCTCTGTTCCAGTTATACGGGGTGACTCACATAGAACATGTACTGAAAATATTGTGGAAATGGAAAGTGCTGTTGATGTGCGTTTTTCGCAGAATGGATTGGTAGTCAGGGGTCTCCTATTGTTAGCTAATCAACAGATTGTAATAATAACTAGAAAGTGTATTTTTTGTGCAAATAGACGATTTTTAAATGGAGCAATGCCTATTGACACTAGAAAACTAAAAGTTGGGTAAATTAGAATGTCAGTGGTGTTCTTTGCAGGATTCCAGTGCGAGTGTTTTAGAGGTATCGTATTTTGAAAAGTTCCAACACCGACATTTGTACAGTACCTATAGAGCACACACTAAAGAACAAGACAAGTGCATACACTGGCTACGTGGATTCTGACCAGTAACGAGACAGCTGACCATCACAAGTTGTGTTCAAAATGACCACCGGCAGCGCCAATACTTTTTTGCTGTCTGGTACTTGGAAATTTGTGGTAAGTTTTATGGGACCAAACTGCTGAGGTCATCGGTCCCTAGGCTTACACACTACTTAATCTAACTTAAACTAACTTACGCTAAGGACAACACACACACCCATGCCCGAGGGAGAACTCGAACATCCGACGGGGGAAGCCGCGCGAACCGTGGCAAGGCGCCCAGACCGCACGGCTAACCTGTGCGGCTGCCTGGTATGGAACGAATGCTGCACATGAGCTTGCATTTCTGTGGAGGTGTCCGAGCAGCTGCAGTAATACGTCGTTGCATATCATCGAATGTAGTTGGTTATCCTTGTAGACAGCGTCTTTCAGCTTTCCCCACAGAAAAAGTCTACAAGCGTCAATTGCGGGGAACTGTCCGTGCAAGATACAGATCCTCTATAACCAATCCAACGATTTGGAAACAATTAGTGAAGACATGCTGTAGTTCTTCACGCACTATGGGTTGGACAGCCATCATGTTGGTACGGCAGGTTCCCCATAGTCCGCAGAGGAACGTCTTCTAGCATCCGTTGGAGACGGTCTATTTGGAGGCTGCTATATTTGTACCTGTTCAGTGTTGCGTTTATGAAAAACGGGCCTATAAGCTGATGGTTCACTGTCCCATGCCACACATTTATACTTCATGGACACTGACGTTCCACCTGACGAAGCCAACTGGTATTGTCAACAGCCAATATTGCATGCTTTGGCCGTTTTCCTGGCCATGAGTGGTAAATGTGACTTCATCACTAAACAAGATACGTGATGCATCTTGTTGGGTCTTGCGCACTCGTCTCGTATAGGGTGCATAAAGGATGCGGCGTTCTCAGAATGCTATACAAAAATTCAAGCAAATAACATTAGTAGTTTTATTTCAATAAAGTAAATTGACGATGCTTTGCTTTGGAGTTACACTGGTGTCGCAAGTAACATGCAAACAGTAATGTTCGTCGCTATAGACAAAGTCCAGACAAGCAAATGATAAGGATCACAACTAGCTGTTCTTTTAGCACTCTTGGCTAGGCCATGGTATGCTCTGTGAATACATCTACATCCACACACTTAAGTGCGTGGCAGAGGGTTCATCGAAGCATTTTCTTACTACTTCTCTACCATTCAACTCTCGAATGGCGTGTGGGAAAAATGAACACCTAAATCTTTCCGTTCTAGCTCTGATTTTTCTTATTTTATTATGATGAGCATTTCTCCCTACGTAGGTTGGTGTCAACAAAATATTTTCGCATTCGGAACAGAAAGTTGGTGATTGAAATTTTGTAAATAAAAAAATGGTTCAAATGGCTCTGAGCACTATGGGACTTAACATCTTAGGTCATCAGTCCCCTAGAACTTAGAACTACTTAAACCTAACTAACCTAAGGACATCACACACATCCATGCCCGAGGCAGGATTCGAACCTGAGACCGTAGCAGTCCCGCGGTTCCGGACTGCAGCGCCTAGAACCGCACGGCCACCGCGGCCTGCTTTTTGTAAATAGGTCTCGCCGCAAAGAAAACCGCCTTTGTTTCAGTGACTGCCACCCCAACTCGCGTATTACATCAGTGACACTCTCACCCCTATTGTGCGATAACACGAAACGAGCTGCCCTTCTTTGCACTTTTTCGATGTCCTCCGTCAATCCTACCTGGTAAGGATGCCACACCGCGCAGCAATATTCCAGCAGAGGACGGACGAGTGCAATGTAGGCTGCCTCTTTAGTGGGTTTGTCGCATCTTCTAAATGTTCTACCAACAAAGCGCAGTCTTTGTTTCGCCTCCCCCATAATATTATCTATGTGGTCTTTCCAATATAAGTTGCTCGTAATTGTAATTCCTACGTATTTATGCGAATTGACAGCCCTTAGATTTGTGCGATTTATCGTATACCCAAAATACTATATTCACTTTATGCAGGTGTCGCTCATGTCGTGGCGCGATCGTAATCAGCGCACCATTGGCCGACGTCATTCACCACCTTCTCTGGTCTTGCGTCTTCGTCTTCGTTCCGGCGCTTGTGGTTACGCCAGAACATTCCCCCCCCCCCCCCCCAAACCGACGGACCGTCATTGTGTAGGGAGTGGGACCACGGCAGGGGTTGCAGGAGTGTGGACGCAACGTTGGGCTGGAAGCTGTGGGTGCAGGGGATATCAAGCTTCGAGCCATACCCCACCATCTGGCCTGCGTTCTGTCGGAAACGTCTCCCGGAAAACGACCAGAAGGGTACGCATCCACCTCCTCCTACCATGAACCAGCTGAAGAAGGCGGCAACTGCTGCGGTGTGGGCGGGTCCAGCTCCATCGGTAGGACGAGAGAAGGCGGAGGAGGCGAAGGCTCTGTCTCCACAGGGTCATCGCGCGGTGTCTTGATGACACCCTCTAGCAGCTGCTGTGGTAGTGCTGTCCTCTGGACCCGTGAATCTGGGAGAAGAGACACTGAAAAATCATCGTGTACATGACAGAGGCGAAATTGATTTTGATGGCGGCGCTGCAAGGCATCTCGACCTTAAAGAAGATACATGCAAGGACCAAATCGACGGACTATCTCACATCGCGCCCACCGTCTGCTGAAGCTAAAAACCCTGTAAAAGATAATAGCATGCGTCAGGAAGAGATTCTTGCGACCTTCCTTTGTCACCGTATACTGAGGAGGGTAAAGCAGGTGGAGCAGTATCCGATGGCGGCGGCCCTGAAGCAGTTCCTCCGGCGATGTTCCATCCCGAACGATATGAGGTGAGAAACAGTTGCAGTGCTTTGACCCCTGGTGTGTGCGGAGCGAAGTTTGGCCATCTGCTGCTTGAATGTTCTGACAAAGCGTTCCACTTCGCCATTTGACTGTGGATGGAACGGTGCACTATTTAGATGCTGTATGCCATTGTATTCACAGAATGTTTCAAATCCATTTGACGTGAACTGCAGTCCGTTGTCTGACACTATTTGGAAACCAAGTCCCATGCTTCTTGACAGAGCGTAGGGGAATGATGCGGGAGACACGCACCACCGTACTACCCAAGGTCCTAATGGAGGTATTTTGCCGTTGCTTTCCTCGACCGTAGTGTGGATGAATGATGATGATGAAGACGACACAACACCCAGTCATCTCGGGGCATGTGAAAATCCCTAACCCCGCTGGGAATCGAACCCAGATCCCTGCGCTCGGGAAGCGAGTGGTGGTGGTGGTGGTTAGTGTTTAACGTCCCGTCGACAACGAGGTCATTAGAGACGGAGCGCAAGCTCGGGTTAGAGAAGGATTGGGAAGGAAATCGGCCGTGCCCTTTCAAAGGAACCATCCCGGCATTTGCCTGAAACGATTGAGGGAAATCACGGAAAACCTAAATCAGGATGGCCGGAGACGGGATTGAACCGTCGTCCTCACGAATGCGAGTCCAGTGTGCTAACCCGGGAAAGCGAGAACACTACCGCGAGATCGTGAGTGGCGGGCTCTGACACTTTTACTTCAGGTAAACCTTCTAAGCAAAAAATCGATGACAACGCCTGAATTGTGCTACGTGACGTTGTCGAGTTCATTGGCACAGCAGAAGGACACTTGCTGTATGAGTTTACCACAATCAACGAGCAAGTGTTCCAAAAAGATCCCGCGAAGTTGCGACCGAACCGCCGAATCTTTCCATCAGTAAATGGGGTATGTTCTCAACTGACTCGGTTGTTTTAACCCCCTCCACTGACGGAATGATCCGCTTCCTAATTCCATATGTATAAAACAAATACGGACTTGTAGCTGTCACGCCTTTGCGCTTACTGCTACGTATTTTAACTGTAAATAGCTCAGTCCTAATGGTATGAGGTAGTAGTGAATTCACGTTGTTAATATTTGAATACAGCACAGCTGCCACAAGCTCAGCTCACTTTTACTCCACTCCTACCCTCGCCATTGCACCACATTGACTAGGTGCTACGTGGACCTCGCTAAATTCACTTGCGTATACATTTTTGACCGTTACTCGCCAGTATTTACCTAATGATTAGTACACTCCTAAGCGGACTATTTCCCTAAGAGCTGTGATGATTGAACGGGTTCGATCCACGGCCTACAGTGCCCTACAGTTCACACGGTAACACTGCCTACCTGACCCACTTAACTTGGTAGTGAGCTTATGTATCCAATCACCACTGCTAGCAGCAGTGGATAATCCTATCAGCACGACGAGAGCAGCAGACTTACCGTCGAATCCTCCTGAAAATACTTATAACTACAGTCGCCAGCTCTGAAGGAGCAAAAGAATAAATCAATTTTTGGCTCGTTTCAAAGTGAAATGGCTTGAGTTGAATTTAAACTTAATTCTGAATATTACTATTTCTGGTCATTCTAGATGATTCTACAAAGCAAATACTCTCTCAATTTCTGTGAGTTGGCGTGGTAATTACTACCAAGACAGTTTATGCAACTTGGGTTAACAAAATTCTATCCTTCAACTTATTTAATGATTTTGGATATTACTCTTTGGACAATTGATGCAGAATTAGTTAAGTGACTTTACTTGAAAGGTTACTCAGAAAATTTTAAGTAACTATAAATAGGCGACTCATTCTGGTGTGACCATTGCTCTTTTCAACATTCTTATACGCTAAAGTATTCTACAACCAAAAGAATTGTAAATGAAAGAGGCGATGGTGGCCTCAGTCTGATTTCACTGTACTATGTTTGAGGTTACTACACTTTACAATGAACAACATGCGTCGTAATTTTACTCATTACTATATTCTGTCCTCTGCACTTGCATAAAAGAAAACTGGTATTCTCCTATTACATGTATACAAAGTTCGACTTAACAATTGCAAGCAGTCTTGCCTTGGGTAGACGTGTCGGTGCTGGTGGTGAGATGCATATGGCTAACACAGCTCTTCACGCCTCATGCCCTTAATGGCGGCTGGAACTACGAGCTGTAGCACTCGTATAAGCTGCTGCACGTCCGCCATAAAATCTGGGCGCAGGAACTCTTACAATCAGCCCCAGTGGCATAGAGGCGGCTTCAACAACCATTCCTCGCGTTTGACTCCAAAAACGGCGACGATATTCGCCTCTTCTCTGTTGCACAATCACTTTTGCGTGAGCACAGTTACGCACGTCCGATCACGTCAACACTCCCCAGGCCATTCCATTGTTCAGTCCCTGTGTCTCCAGCTACCCCTAGCTACACTCGTATCACCAAGAGTGGGGGCGTTCCCCTACCACCTTTTTACCGAAATCATTTAGTATTTAAGAATATTTATATTTATTACCCTGGAGTTCATACCAGTCATAATGATTTACTACTAGCGCTTTACAACATTAAATTATACAGTAATAACTTATAATTACCAAGAAAAAGAATACATTTGACTCCGAGAGCTTAGTGCATTGTCTGACAGGTAGCGCTAATTCCCAGTTTCGCCAATAGATGGCATCAGGGTGCACTCCCTGGCAGTCTCACACAAGCGCGCCCGTTTCCAACGCGCGGGCTCCAAATTACTGTCAGCCCACCATCATTTCAGTTCCGTTACAAAGTCTATGTGCACATGTTGCCGTGGCTATTGCGAGTTAGGCCAAGCAGAGAACGTATGTAGCAGAGCGGACTGATTTTACGCACATGCGTGACACTGTGACGTCATTTGTTCCATTTTCGTGTCAATACCCTGCCAAGTACAGTGTCGACGCGCTAACTGTTCGTACAAACAATCTCCCGGTGCCCTTACTGAAGTAAGTGCAACACTTCTTTTTACAAAGCTTTAGGGGTCAAGATATGGGGCCGTCCACCGTCATTCTGAACAAGAACCATACCTTTCTGTACAGCGAGGCTAGTGAGGCCAAGATGTGTGAATGTAGTTGAGCAAAATGTTCAAATCTGGTTAAGTTTTCGGGGCCTGTGCAATTTTCTTATAGTTAGCGGAAAAGACTGAAGCAAAAAAATGGTTCAAATGGCTCTGAGCAGTATGGGACTTAACATCTTAGGTCATCAGTCCCCTAGAACTTAGAACTACTTAAACTGAACTAACCGAAGGACATCACACACATCCATGCCCGAGGCAGGATTCGAACCTGCGACCATAGCAGTCCCGCGGTTCCGGACTGCAGCGCCTAGAACCGCACGGCCACCGCGGCCGACAGACTGAAGCAATTCAGAATCCTGAGCATCGGTTTGACAACAAGATGTAGCAGAAGCGTCAAAGTCTGTATCAGGGACAATCAGAAGACGTGAAAACACGTCCGCATTACCATTTTGAGCCGTCGGACGATACACAATCTCGTACTGGTATTGAGACAACAACAAAGCCCATCATTGCAATTTTTGGGCAGTTCGTACAGGAACCAGCTGCATCGGATGAAAGAAGGGCTGCAATGGTTTATGATCCGTTACTAAGTAGATTTTCTGCCATACAAATAGTTGAGGAATTTGATGACACCATACACAGTAGCCAATGTCTCTTTCTCTATTTGTGAATAGTTACACTGTGCTTTTGATGCGAAAGCAATAGGTCTGTTTTTATCATTAATTCTGTGCGAAAGCACTACACCGATTCCGTAAGAGTAAGCGTCCACTTGAAAAAACTGGTTTGTCAGGATCAAAGCGAACTAAGCATCGATCACAGTTTGTGGGTTGACTGTAGACGTAAAGTGAACACAGAGGCGAATGCGACCTGAAGGTTTGGGGAACAAAACCAGTGTACTTGCCCACTGTTTAGTTGAGATGGGCGCAATAGCCGCGGTCTAGGGCGTCTTGTCACGGTTCGCACGGTTCTCCCCGTCGGAGGTTCGAGTCCTCCCTTGGACATGGGTGTGTGTGTTGTCCTTCGCGTAAGTTAGTTTAAGTTAGATTAAGTAGTACGTAAGCCTAGGGACCGATGAGCTCAGCAGTTTTGTTCCACAGTCTTTACCATAAATTTCCAAATTTCCATGGGTGCAATAACTCCATTATCTTGCAATTCTTTAAGCTGAGCAGCGACTCTGTCTCGTAATGCAATGGTAGCAGTTCTGGCCCGGCAAAATTTCGGTTGAGCATTATCTTTCAGCGTAATACGTGCAACAAAATTGTTAGCTTTGCCTAAACCTTCAGAAAAGAGTTCCGGGAATAGAAAAGAGTTCCGGGATTTTTTTATTTTATTTACTTTTTTTTTTTTTTTTTTAGCAAGCTAGCTACACTGTCTTTTGCATTGAATGCGGGCACTGACAACTCATAGTCCTGAATGTTAAAGCCAAACAAATCAAAAGAATCAAGACCAAATATATTCTCACACTCTTGTGATTGTAGCACAGTAAAGGTGACTGTTCGCATATGCGAGCGATACATAGCAGGCAAAGTACATGTTCTGAGATTGGGAATCTCCTATCCATTATAAGCCATCAGTTGCGTGCGGCTTTAGTCAGGTGTGGGGAGCCTAACAGTTCATATGTGTGACGATTTAGCAGTGTGACAAAGGCACTGGTGTCCAACTGAAATGTCACTTGTTTCCCACAAATAAGTAAATGGACAAAAAGTTTGACTGACGTATCACTGTAGAAACGGCACACTTGCTAGTTGTAGACCTGGAATATAATGCATTAATGACATGGGCCTTGTGACTCTTGTGAGTGGGCCAAATTCTTATGTTTGTTCCGTTGCAAACATATAGATTATAAATGTCCTTTCCTACCACAAGCGTAATATTAAGCTTGTCAGGAGGGGCAGTCTTGATGTTTGTGCCGTGGATAACACCTAGGGCAAGACTTAATTCTGCCCGCTTGTGTAGCCACCTGTTTAGCGAACTGCTTATGCAGCGTGGAAGGTTGTTTACTTCGTGTGGCTAGCGCACACCGCCGGTGCGGAATGGGGCGATTACAACTTAGGGACTCAACCCGACAAGTAGTTGGCTGCTGAAATGTATGAGCCGACAAGGCACTGTAATCGTGCTGATCTAATATTTGCAATACCTGCTGAAATGATGGATCGGACTGTTTCAAAATTTGTTCTCTGAGTTTGACATCAGGTACATTGTACTCAATCGCATCACGCAACATAACATCTGAATAGAAAGCACCGCAAGCACATTTGAATTTACATTTCCTTGTCATAACGTGCAAACTTGTTGCTCACTCGTGAGAAGTTTATTATTACTTTTTTTGAAATTTAAGCACTGATATCTAATGGTTACCACATTCACTTGTTGGTCATAATAGTCTGTTAGTGACTGTACAACCTGGTCATAATCAAGTTCACTCGGAGTGGCATTAGGAAAAAGTTTTTGAATGAGGCAGAAAACTCATCTCGTTCACTAGACTGTCGAAAAGATTGTATAGCAGCTGTAGTAGGTGGTGCTTGTTCCATGGGGCGTGTAGCATTGGTGAATAGCTGCTGCACTGTGTTGAGTAGTGCTGATATTTGCTTCATCTCAAACTGAAATATCTGCATTAGCTGTGTAGCATCTAATGCTTCTGGTGAGGGGACCTGAGTAGGGTGCTGTATAGGATTGGTAGACATGTTGGAAGACACAAATGCAAAAAATATACAAGGCAAGCAATCTGAATAACGACAAAATTAAAGAAGTTTTCTGCAACGCCCTCCTGAAAACACAAATTAGCAAAAACAACAAGAAACTGTTAAAATAATTGAACGCCACTGCAAAGTAAAGACAACAGAGAATTATGGCGCCAGCACATCAAAAAAAAAAATTCTGTGGCCGCCGGGCACTTGATTCGGAGGATCCTCGCCACCAGTTGTTGGGTATTTCCCACTTGTCTCGTATAGGGTGCCTAAAAGATGCAGCGTACTCGGAATGCTATACAACAATTCAAGCAAATAACATTAGTAATTTTATTCCAGTAAAGCAGACTGACAATATTTAACTTTGGAGTTACGTTGATGTCGCAAGTAACGTGCAAACAATAATGTTCGTCGCTATAGACAAAGTCCAGACAAGCAAATGATAAGGATCACAATTAGTTGTTCTTTTAGCACTCTCGGCTAGGCCGTGCTATGCTCTGCGAGTACGTTCCACTATGTCCGTTTACTGAGCCAATCGCAGCATTAATATCTGGCCGAGGCTGGCAGGAGCGGCGCTTATATTCACTTCTTGCAAGTGTCGCTCCTGTCGTGGCACGGTCCTAATCAGCGCGCCATTGGCCACGTCATTTCACCGCCTTCTCTGGAATAGCGTTCTTCGTCTTCGTTCCGGCGCTTGTGGTTGCGCAAGAACACATCTGGAGTATCCTGTCTTAATGTCCATGTACAGAAGTTAACACGGCTATCATAATCGTTTCACTGCAGCTCTCGATGGAAAGAGATTCATGCCACCTTCTTGTTCAGTTTCGCAGGAGCTGACGTGCGGATCAACTGCAACAGCAGCAAGACCATTAATTTCTCCCTGTTCTGTCGCCATTTGCTTCCTTCTGTTAAATTTCTAGGTGTTACGCTACCAGTTTCACGTAACTGGTTGAGGTGGTTGATAAATAATTGTTGAAATGTTTGGCGTCTATTGGGATATCTTCCTGCGTACACCATGAGCATGTCGGCTTTTTCTGCATTGGCAAATCACATCGTCCACTCACGAGCTACTGCATGGCCTGTCACACACTGACTAGCAAGTCGCGACGCACTCGAGCAACACACAAGCTCACTGTGAGTAAACATAACTACAATGTACCTACAATTTCGCAGGCTAAATGGCACAAACAAGTGTCGGTGTGGAAATTTTTCAAAACATTATACCTTTTAAACCACTCACACTAGATTCCGGCAAAAAACGCCAATGGCATTCTAATATACCTTACGTTTAGTTTGTTAATGTCAATAGGCATTGTTCCATTTAAAAAACTGCATGTTTGGCCAAAAGTACACTTTTTAAGTATTACTGCCATCTGTTTATCGGCTAACAATAAGAGCCCCTGACTACCGATCCATTGTACGAAAACCGCACATCAATAGCACTCTCCAGTTCGGCAATATTTGCGGTGCATGTTTTAGGTGATTCACCCTGTATAGTTTCCTTTCCGTGTCATGTGCCCTCAACGCCAGTAGGCGGCTTTCAGTCTCACAGTGGGCAGTGGTCATAGTGTTTTTCCCTATCAATGTAAGTCGTTGCTGATAATATGTAGAGTTGTTTGCCAAATATCACGTCATCCTCAAAGAAATATCATAAGGTGTCTAATGGTAGCAGTCCGCACAGCAATTAGCGAAGCATAATTGCAGTACCACCAACAATAAACTTTACTGGTATGAAGAGAAAGAATATTAGAGTTTTTATCTGCCGGCCGCGTTGGTCTAGTGGTTCTGGCGCTGCAGTCCGGAACCACGGGACTGCTACGGTCGCAGGTTCGAATCCTGCCCCGGGCATGGGTGTGTGTGATGTCCTTAGGTTAGTTAGGTTTAAGTAGTTCTAAGTTCTAGGGGACTTATGACCTAAGATGTTGAGTCCCATAGTGCTCACAGCCAGTTTTTATCTCCTGAGCGCCGAAGTTAATTAGAGACTGCGTTCTAATTGAGTCAGTTATGGCATAGGCGACCGAATGGGGCGGAGAGGGCAAGATTGAGCATCTGGCCCCTCCTGGACTCCAAGGCATCTGTTTCATTCTTTAAAAACATCTCATGCATTTCTACAAATGCTTTTCTGTGATTCTACTAAACCATCAGTTTGGCATTGCGAGAACAACGCGGAACATGGTGGCGTTAGCAAGAACTATGTAGCTTCAGTTTGTTTTTTTGTCAAGCTGCCTGTGCTCGTCTTCACTGTTTTCCTGTAGTGACTGCGGTTTTCCACTCACAGCGAATGTGAACATTTAGAGAACATTTCCGAATTATGGTTCCCAACATTTTCTCTCTCGGTTCCTCATACAGGCCTTATTGAGTCAGCATGAAGTAAACATGTCTGCAGTATGCCGTCCGAATATTCATCCCCTATTCACACAAGGACAACTCCTCCCTCTCCTGCGCAACTTTATCAAAACTGTTGTTCACCATTTATATCTAGACAAACAAGATCTGTTATGGTTCACTGAGACTACGTCCAGGTTAACAGATTATAGAAAGAAGCGACTTTTTTTATTTTCCTGTGTACTTTCTAGCTTATATTCTTAAATTTTTTGCGTGTTTATGAATTTACCAGGCATATTTCTGCATTTTAATAACTGTATAGTGTATATCCCAGCTGTCTTTAGTATGGGTAGGGACAGTGATTGCTGCGTTGAGATGCGAACTGAGTTGGTGACCCTTTGATCACAGCTCTAGTTGGTGCTGGTTTCAGTCATGCAGCTTGAGGCTGTTGTCAAAGAGCGTCCCTGTCGGGGGCCAGATGTGAGGATCCAAGGGATGTCCAGCACTTCCCAGGTGTTCTGCTATTGCTCCACTACTGTGGCCGCCCCAGCTACTACCCACATTGAGGTTGTCCTCTCACCCAGTAGTCAAGTGGGAGGGCATTTCAAGGTGTGGCAGGCAGCGAAAGACTTTCCAGAGGGCCGATTGGAGGGGCTCCTCAGTTCGTCTGACAAACGTTTCAGCCGCTATCTGTGTCTGATAAAGATCCTGGGCCAGATTGCAGTCACTTGCCCCATTTCAGAGGAAGCCTCTTAGCCTGCAAGACCTGGACAACCACAGAGGTTGGTATGGGTAATTTGGAGCTCCAATATTAGGCATGTAATAAGGTCTCTTAGAAATATGGCTGCAAAGGAGGGGAATAAGTCCAGTGTGTACTCTGTGTGCATACCGAGAGAAAGTCATTCTAAATGTAAATAGGCGCTTCTGGATGCCATGTAGAGCACAAGGTGTAGACAAGCGCAGGTAATAGCTCATGTCAGTACTAACAGTGTGTGTTGCTTTGGATCGGAAATGATTCTCCTTGGTTTCGGGAAGCTATCTGAAGTGGTAAAGAGTGCCGTCTTGCTTGCGAGATGAAGGCAGAGCTTATCATCTGTAGCATCGTCAACAGGACCGGCTGAGCAGCTTTGGTACAGAACCGAGTGGAGGATCTGAATTAGAGACTCAGATGGTTCTGCGACAGTGTAGGCTGCATATTCCTCGACTTGAGTGCTTCAGTCTCAAAGAGTGCAGGAAAACACAGGACTATCGTAGACCTAGTAACAATCCATACTGTAGCTGTAAATTGTGTTGGGAAAGATTCAGAGCTCAAAGCGCTAATAGAAAGCACTGAAGCTCAAATCGTTATAGGTGCTGAATGCTGGCTAAAGCCAGATATAAGTTCAGTCAACATTTTTACAAAGGACCAAATGATATTGGGAAAAGATAGATTAAACACGGTTCGTGACGGATTATTTATGACTGCTAGAACTTGTTTACCTTGCAGTGAAATTGGAATACATAGCTCCTGTTCGTTAGTATTGGTAGAAGTTATACTTAATAAACGGAATAAATTAATGATGCGTTTCTTTTACCGACCCTCTGACTCAGATGATACAGTTGCTCAACAGGCCAAAGAAAACTTGAGCCTCATTTTAACAGGTACCTATACCATAAAGTTATAGTCCATGGCGACTTCAATCTAACCTCGATATGTTGGCGTGAATACATGTTTAAAGTCGATGGTAAGCATTAAACGTTGTCGAAATCGTACTGAATGCTTTCCCCGAAAATTATAATAAACAATTAGTTCACAATCGCGTTACAAGCGTAAATGGTTGCAAAAATATTCTTGAACTCTTAGCAACAAATAATCCTGAACAAACAGAGATCGTTATGACGGATACAGGGATTATTGATCACAAGGTTGTTATAGCAAGACAGAATACCACAACATCCAAATCCACCAAAAATAAACACAAAATACATCGATTTAAAAAAGTAGTAAACGAAAATTCTCATGACGTCTTTCTAAGAGACAGTCTCCACTCCTTCCAAACTGACTACGTAAGTGTAGACCAGATATGGCTTAAAGTCAAAGAAATAATATTGACGGCATTTGAGAAACATGTACCAAATAAATAAATAAGTGGCGGGACTGATCCCCCATGGTACACAAAAAAAGGTTAGAACACTATTGTAGAAGCAATGAAAAAAAAACGTTTCAGATTTTAAAAGAACTCGAAACAGCTAAAATTGGCGATGTTTTACGGAAGCTCGAAACTTAGCGCGGACTTCAATGCGAGATACTTCTAATAGTTTCCACAACGAAACACTGTCTCGAAATCTGGCGGAAGGTTCAAAGACATTATGGTCGAAGGTAAAATAAACCAGTGACGAGGCATCAAAACCTTCTACGTTTTAGCAATGGTAATGTTACCGATGACGATACCACTTAAATAGAATTACTAAACACGGTCTTCCGATAATCCTTCACGAAAGATGATGAAGCGAAACATTCCAGAATTCGAATCAAGAACAGCTGCCAACATAATTAACTTAGAAGTAGACATCCTCGGTGTAACGAAGCACCTTAAATCACTTAATAAAGGCAAGTCCTCCAGTCCAGATTGTATACCAATTAGGCTTGGTTCCTTTCAAAGTATGCTGCTACAATAACTCCATATTTAGCAATCACGTACAACAGCTCGTTCGACTACAGATTGGAAAGTTACACAGGTCACGCTAATGCTCAAGAAAGGAAATGCGAGTATTGCTCTAAATTACGGAGCCATATCACTAAACTCGATTTGTAGTAGGATTTTAGACCGTATATTGTGTTCCAACGTTACGAACTACCTCGAAGAAAACGATTTGTTGACAAATAGCATGGATTCAGAAACTCACTTTTTGTGAAATATAACTAGCTCTTTATTCACGCGAAGTAATGACTGCTGTTGAAAGAGGATCTCAAACTGACTCCATATTTCTAGATTTCCAGAGGGCTTTTGACACCGTTTCTCACAAGCGACTAACGAATATAGTCTCAGTTCTGCACCTTGTAATGGTCGCCTAGTCGTAGATATAGCTAATTGCTATAATCGCACTATTTCACTCCCATTTACGGAGCTTGTTAGCACTTGATGTTAGGTTGGCGCCATTAAACTGCATTGTGTTGTGGTAATCGCTGCTACTTGCTGGATCGCTGCTGTCTCTCGATGCTGATGCTGGCTCTACATCTGGTTGTCTAGGGTTAAAAACATGAGGTCCCGTGTTTTTTATGTGCTTTTGATGATAAAGAACGAGCGAAACCAACAAATATGTAAACTTCAAATATTTATTACTCTGGTGGCCATCTTAATTCCACTGTCCACCAAAGACCATGACTCAACACAAAGTAGTACTTCTGTTACATGTTCTTTGCATTGTTTATCCACCTCAAACAATAACACACAAACACACTTTACCAAAGTGACATTCCGACTGCCTCTCGACCGTTCTTGCTGCTTGTATTTATAACATTGTCAAAGAACTACTAAAAAGAGATATAGTTTACAAGTCACATGTACATCTGTTATCATAATTTGTGCAGAAAAGTTATTAATTTGCATCGAGTGACATAATTTAACACTTTATTAAAATGACAGACAGATTTGTTGACTTGACAGAATAATTCTTTGTTACAAAAAGGCCGTTTTTTAGAAGTTTGTCAATTGACTTCTCTAATTTGCATAAATAAGTAAATAACATGAATTATTAAGAATTACATTGGTTTTCGTCTACAATAGGATTGATTTCGTGAATACTGAGTGAAAACGCTCCTAGTGAACAAATAGGTTTCACTGGGTGATTTTTATTTAAGGAGATCCAAAATACCTAAGTTGGCCACTATTTTTCGTACTTCATATTAATTATTTAAGATGAACTTAGTGTTTTTACATGATGACATTTGCTGTATCAGTGATCAAGTGATATAAACTTTTGTGTGGGTCAGTTATTCAGTATAATTTAATGGGTTGACTGTTTATGGAGACATGTTATGCAATCATTGTTAACATACACAATAACTTTTCTATAATCATAAATACTCGTTAAACTGGTTGAATTTGGAGGGTATCGCATACTTCGGTACAGTAAAGCCTTTAATATGTTCCGTTACAACCTGCATTCGTGATTTCCTGTCAGGAACGTACAGTTCGTAGTAATCGGCGGAAAGTCATCGAGTAAAGCAGAAGTGATGCCTGGTGTTCTCCAAGAAAGTGTTATAAGCTCTCTGCTGTTTCTAATCAATATAAATAATTAAGAAGACAATCTGAGCAACCCTCTTAGATTTTTTGTAGATGAAGCTGTTATTCACAGTCTTGTAAATGCACCTGATGACCAAAACCAACTACAGAGATCAAAAAAAGTTTTGCATCACCTCGGTTCGAGAGTTCCGGAACCTGTACAGAAAATTGGAATAGAGATCAACATAAACATCATTTCCTCCCTTTTTATTGCTCATGAAAACCACACATTGCATGTCGTACCACCACACAGCGAGACCCTCAGAGTAGATGGTCCAGACCGCTGTACACACCAGAACCTCTAATAGCCAGTAGCACGTCCTCTTGCATTGATGCATGTCTGTGTTCGTCGTGGCATACTATCCACAAGTTCATCAAGGCACTGTTGATCCAGAGAGTCGCACTCCTCAACGGCGATTCGGCGTAGATCCCTCAGAGTGATTGGTGGGTCACGTCGTCCATAAACAGTCCTTTTCAATCTATCCCAGGCATGTTCGATAGGGCTCATGTCTGGAGATCATGCTGGCCACTGTAGTCGAGCGATGTCATTATCCTGAAGAAAGACATTCACAAGATATGCACGATCGCGGCACGAATTGTCGTCCATGAAGACGAATGCCTCGCCAATATGCTGCCGATATGGTTACACTATCAGTCGGAGGATGGCACTTACGTATCGTACAGCCGTTATGGCGCCTTCCATGACCACCAGCGGCATACGTCGGCCCCACATAATGCCACTCCTAAACAGTAGGGAACCACCACCTTGCTGCACTCGCTGAACAGTGTGTCTAAGGTGTTCAGCCTGACCGGGTTACCTCCAAACACGTCTCCGACGATTGTCTGGTTGAAGGCTTATGCGACACTCATCGGTGAAGAGAACGTGATGTCAATTCTGAGCGGCCCATTCGGCATGTTGTTGGGCTCATCTGTACCGTGCTGCATGGTGTCGTCGTTGCAAAGGTGGACCCCACCATTGATGTCGGGAGTGAAGTTGCCCATCGTGTAGCCTATTGCGCACAGTTTGAGTCATAACACGATTCCCTGCGGCTGCACGAAAATCATTATTCAACATGGTGGCGTTGATGTCAAGGTTCCTCCGAGCCATTATCCGTAGGTAGCGGTCATCCACTGCAGTAGTAGCCAGCCCTTGGGCACACTGAGCGAGGTATGTCATAGACAGTTCCTCTCTATATCTCCTCCATATCCGAACAACATCACTTTCGTTCACTCCGAGACGCCTGGACAACTCCCTTGCTTAGAGCCCTTCCTGGCACAAAGTAACAATGCGGACGCGATCGAACCGCGGTATTGACCGTCTAGGCATGGTTGAACTACAGACAACACGAGCCGTGTACCTCCTTCCTGGTGGAATGACTGGAACTGATCGGCTGTCGGACCCCTTCCGTCTAATAGGGGCTTCTCATGCCTGGTTGTTTCCATCTTTGGGCAGTCAAAGGGACTGTGTCTGTGATACAGCATCTACAGTCAAGGTCTATCTTCAGTTCTGGGAACCAGATTGATACAAAACTTTTCTTGATGTGTGCACAACAAGATTTAAACTAGGTATCGGAATGGTGTGAAAAGTGTGAATCATCCACATGAGCACTAAAGGACTCCGCTAAATTTCAGTTGCGCGATAAATCATATAAATCTAAATTATTCACAAAAATACTAAAGGTTTGCAATTTCGGAAAATTTACATTGGAATTACCACATGGAAAGCGAACCAAAGAGCACTTAGAAGATACAATAAGTCTATTAAAGAAACTGTCTACACTACGCCTGTCTGTCCTCTTTTGCAGTAGTACTGTATGGTGTTGGATTCACATCAGATGACGGAGGACTTCACAAAAGTTCAAGTAAGGACAGTTCGTTTTGTATCAAAGCGAAATAGGGGACAGAGTGTCCCCTATATGATACATGCGATGGGGTGGCAATCATTAAAACAAAGGCGTTTTTCGTTGCGGCAAGATCATTTCATGAAATTTCAATCCCCAACTTTCTCCTTCGAGTGCGGAAATATTTTGTTGGCGTCCACCTATATAGGGAGAGATGATCATAGTAATAAAATAAGAGAAATCAAAGCTCGCACGGAAAGAGTTAAGTGCTCGTTTTTCCCGCGTGCTGTTCGAGAGTAGAGAGGTAGAGAACTAGCTTGAAGGTGGTTCAATGAACCCTCTGCCAGGCACTTAATTGTGAATTGCAGAGTAGTCATGTAGATGCAGGTACACTGCAGACGGACTGTAGTAGACCCTGAAGAATATACCCAAGTTAAGGGAACTACGGTAAACACAATAATAACTGGATAAGAATTTGAATGTTATATCTAGTATCTCAACGACCGTTCCGTTTCACTCAGTGCCGTCTCACTCATTCTGTTAAAGAACAGGGATAGTAACAATTGTCATGCAAAAGACAGCACACGGTTTAATGGTGTGTTGATCAGTGGTGGGTCGTGCAAAATTTAATCACTGAGCTACAATGTGGTCGCCTGTAGCCTTCTGACTTACAAGGGTAGTTAAAAATTAACTACATCAAATATATTAATTTTATATATAGAGTATAAACCGATCTGTAAAAAAAATTTTTAAATTGTGCAGTTAATGGTTTTGCGAGGAATACAGTAAAACGATAAGAAAAAAATTGTGGCAGCACCAGGAATTGAACCTAAGCCAACCAACAATCAGTCAACACTCTTTACCACGAGGCTATCGTGCCACTAGATAAACTGTTTCTCATAAATCCCTTACACTCTATGCGTAAACACTTAAAAGAGCGCTTTACCTTTCCCTACGGCTCACTCGCGCGAAAATCCTAAGAACTGGAGAGGGGCATCAACCTGCTTCTACTCACATAGCTTTATTCTATCTATTGTTTCTTTTAACGGAATCAATGACCCTTGGATATCAAACATCTTTTGAATTCAGCAATCTGTGGCAAATGATTGACTTCACATTAAATATTTGTTCAAAACATGATCTGCCATTCCTAAAATCATCTTTATATTCATCTCAATTACTCTCCAGTGTTTTTTTCTGCTCTGTTTAGTATAATATTGGATAATATGTTATAAGCAACTGGTTGCAACGTAATTCCTCTGTCATTGCTAACATCTTGTTTATAGCATTTCTTATGTAGTGGATGTATGAAGGCCATTTCCCGCTCTCCTGGAATTTTTTCCAATTTCCAGGTTTTCTCAAAGATTAATTTTAGCTCTATTTTATTTTTGGTGGAGACCATTTCAGAAGTTTTGCTGTAACAGAGACTGCTCCACTGGCTTTATAAGGTTTTCATAAATTCTAATCAGTTAAAACAAGCTGCCAGTGATTGCACCACTTTGAAATTTTATAAAGATCTGATCTAATGTTTATCCTATTTCTTAAAGTTATTTATGTCATTTATTTCTGATGGTACTTTGTTATAGATAACTGCTGTACCTGCAAAATGTTGAGGTTACTATTAATACTACATGTCAGGTCATTAGTGGACAAGAAGGGGCTCGAAACACAGCTGAATTTCCTTCTACTTTTGGCATTCACTCCCCATCTGAGACAACATTTTGCATCACCCCTACCAAGAAATCTTTATTATTAAGTGTACAGAATTAGTTTCTAAGATATTCTCCTATGTGTTATGCTACATTTTGCTCAGTTCTGTCCCATGAATGTGCTCTTTTCTGACTGAATAAAACATTATATGCAATTAATGAATGTTAATTAAGCAATTTACTTGCAACCAACTGATCATAAGCTCATCTGAGCAGATATTCATAAACTTATTTTATTTGTTGTTTTCAAATATGTGTAGCTGTTATGACTGATTATACTTCCTTGTGATTACTCTTTCATGATATGATCTAGCGAACATAATGTTCAGTGTGTGATGGTGTATCAGAGTAACAATAGTTCAAATAATTATTTATATGTCGGTGTTGTCATCCTGTTAGGAGACAACATGCCACCTTGTTCTGTACAGTGAGTGCCAAGCAAAACAGTCAATAACTTTCAGTCACAGCAACAATAGCTCCAGTAATTACTTATATGCCGATGTTGTCATCCTGTTAGGAGACAGAATCCCACCTTCTTCTGTACAGGGAGTGCCAAGCAAAACAGTCAATAACTTTCAGTGAGATGATTAAGCAGCAGCCAGATGCTGTGCAACAGCTGTTTTGTGCAGATCCTGCAATAACTACTTCCTCATGCAGCTCAAATTTAGTGTGTGGTAAGTACCGGTATGTAAAATTAAATATGCAGCACAATGAATTAGCCTTGTTTGATCATTTATAGGCTGTCAGAGGCAGCATTTATGCAACCAGTTGTGTATGTAAGTGATGTAATATTATAAATAAGTATTCCACTCATAGTGTCTACCATCTGACTAAAATATTTTGAGGCTCTAAACATATTCCCAATTTATTTCTTACCATCTGTAAACAAGCTTTATAACATGCAGTCAAGTGTGACTGGATGTTCAAGAGATCTCTAAAGATGATAATTCAGAGAAAAAGTGCCCAATGTGTAAAAAATATACCATATATTATCAGAATATGAGCATAACATGCAATATGCCAAGAATGTGTGGGGGTGTGGGTCCTTATCGTTATAAATAACAACCCATTGATCCACTTGTTAAAACAATGAGCACATTTATTGCCACACTTCAGATATACCTCATTACACATCGAAAGTAGGGGGAACTGGGCAGGGCGGGGCCGGGGTTCGAGCCCTTTTGGATGGAAAAATGTAATCACGGTGCCAAACCAGTGGGAGTATGCGGCAACCGGTTTGTGAGGTGACAGAGGGGTTGGGGAGAATAGACAGAGACATGGGGTACAACATGTACAGTGCCCCATGGCGTCAATGAAAGATTGAATGAGGGAAGGATCTAAGGAATTGGGGATCGGTGAGGAGTGGAGAACGGAAAGTTGGAAGGTGTCATTGTCGGTGGAGCGGGGGGGAGCATGGATGACTAAGAGAGAATCATTTTTTGTAGTTATACTGATGTCAGACGGTGAAAAGTGTGAGACATTGATGGAGACGGTAGTGGGTTGTTGAATGTCGGGTGCGAAGTGTGTGACGGGTGTAGCAGGAGAGGGTGGGGTGAAGGGCGTGGACCCCGGACTCTGCCCATGAGGGTTCCCGACGATGGGGAAGGGGGTGTGGCCAGCGTGTTGTCCCTTGAGGAGGCAGCAGTGTGGAGGTCATCGTGGTCGGTGGCGTCGGCACGTTGGAGGTGTTGTCATTTGCAGTGACCCATGCCGGCTTGAGTCTAGACACTGAGACTGTCGAGGGTTTGCCTTTCATACAGATGTCGAATGTATTCGACGAGCGCCTAAGTACCCTGTAAGGGCCTGTGTATGGGGGTTGCAGGGCGGCGTGCACTGTATCATCTCTAAGCATCACAACTTCACACGTGGCTGGTGCACAAACGTTTTAGGCGGAGTGTGTGCTTTCAGAGCGGGTGCTCTCTGCGCTCGTATCGTCTGTTGTATGTTCTTGATTACCAGGGGGTATTTGATGGTATCTTGGAGCAGTGAAGGTTCGACAAACTCGGCTGGTAGGGTCAACGACTCGCCATAGAGCAGTTCGGCCACCGAGTACTGCAGGTCGTCTTTATATACAGAACGGAGTCCTAGCAGTACCCACGGGAGGGCATGTAACCACCGTTCCTCATGGCACATTAGCGCTGTCTTTAATGTGCGGTGCCATCGTTCCACTAAGCCGTTTGATTAGGGGTGGTAAGCTGTCGTGTGCATGCGGCCGACGCCGAAGAGCTCGCACATTTTTGTGAAGAGGACAGCCTCGAATTGACGGCCTTGGTCTGTAGTAATGGTTTCGGGGCAGCCAAAGCGTGTGACCCATGTGGAGAGGACAGCTTTGGCGACTGTTTCGGCCGAAATATCGGCTAGAGGGGTTGCCTCGACCCATCTAATTGTTCTATCGATAAAAGTAAGCAAGTTCAAAAAAATGTTCAAATGTGTGTGAAATCTTATGGGACTTAACTGCTAAGGTCATCAGTCCCTAAGCTTACACACTACTTAACCTAAATTATCCTAAGGACAAACACACACACCCATGCCCGAGGGAGGACTCGAACCTCCGCCGGGAGCAGCCGCGAAGTCCATGACTGCAGCGCCTTAGACCGCTCGGCTAATCCCGCGTGGCAAAAGTAAGCAAGTATCAGTAACCATCCACCTGGGGAAGGGGGCCAACAATGTCGATGTGGATGTGATGGAGTCTGCCAGAAGGAGAGCGGAAGACACCTGATGGGGGCATGCAGTGGCGTCCAACTTTCGACCACTGGCAGGAACTACAAGTGCGACACCAATCGCAACAGTCTTTGTGAAGTGGAGGCCAATATGAAATGCTCGGCAATGATGTGCATAGTTGCACGAATGCTTGGGTGTGCAAGACTGTGCAGTGCGCCAAACACAGAGCGACGCAAAGAGGAGGGGAGGAGGGGGTGTGGCATGCCAGTGGAAGTGTCACACCATAGCTCTGAGCGGGTGCCGGGGATCGTCTTGCACACCAGGCACAGAGAGTGATTATTGTCAGATAAAAGGCTCGCCAAGTAGTCATCATTTGTTTGCGCTCGAGCATGAGCATCGAAGTCGATTGAGGAAGATATGCCCGAGATCCGGGAGAAATAATTGGCGGCTATGTTGTCGGATCCTCGAACGTATTGTACATTAGTTGTGTATTGGGAAATGAGGTCGAAATAACGGAACCTCCTAGGAGGTGGGTCGGCTGGACGGTTTGTGAGTGATTGGGCGAGAGATATGTGGTCTGTAACGCCGGCCGAAGTGGCCGTGCGGTTAAAGGCGCTGCAGTCTGGAACCGCAAGACCGCTACGGTCGCAGGTTTGAATCCTGCCTTGGGCATGGATGTTTGTGATGTCCTTAGGTTAGTTAGGTTTAACTAGTTCTAAGTTCTAGGGGACTAATGACCTCAGAAGTTGAGTCCCATAGCGCTCAGAGCCATTTGAACCATTTTTTATGTGGTCTGTAAAGATCGTGAGGGGGCGTCCCTCAACGTCTTTGCGGAAATATCTAATGGCTTCGTAGACAGCTAAGAGCTCTCTGTCGAAATAAGGCCATTTGCACTGAGAGGGAGAAAGATTTTTTGAAAAGAACTTAAGAGGTTGCACCACCTCTCCTCTGTGTTGTTGAAGTACTGCGCTGATAGA
Organism: Schistocerca cancellata; assembly: GCF_023864275.1. Classification (NCBI taxonomy): domain Eukaryota; kingdom Metazoa; phylum Arthropoda; class Insecta; order Orthoptera; family Acrididae; genus Schistocerca; species Schistocerca cancellata. The sequence goes on from NC_064628.1 coordinate 279,971,187, forward strand.
TATTTTGCTAGCATCCATGGTGAATGAAAGTGTTGCATCCGGGTGTGGATGGGCAAGCACGATGGCTTGTGGTTTTGAGTTTTTTGAAAGACGCACGCACAACCTCTGTCCATGGCACACGCCTGTCATCTGACGTTTGTGGCCCGTGCAGTGCATCTGTGAAGGGGACCTGTAGTTCGGCGGCTCTTGGAATGTGGCGGCCGAAAAAATTGATCATTCCTAAGAACTGGCAGAGTTCATGGTATGTTTCTGGTATCGGCAGCTGTTTGATAATGTCTATTTTCTCTTGTGTGGGCCAGATACCATCGGCTGAAACTATGTGTCCCAGAAAAACAACAGAATGCTGTCTCAGTTTGCATGTGTCAAACAGCACTTGGATGTGAAGCTCGTGTTCCTCCTGAGAGGAAGGAAAGATCAAAATGTCGTCCAGGTACACATAGCAGAAAGGTAGGGGTCGTAACACTGTGTCTAATAACCTCTACCAGGTTTGGGCGGCGTTTTTCAATCCGTAAGGCATGTAAACATATTCGAAGAGGCCGAAGGGTGTGGTGATGGCCATTTTAGGGATGTCTTGTTCGTACATTGGTATTTGGTGATACGTTTTCTCACAGTCCACCACACTGAAAATTTTAGCGCCTGCCAACTGAGAAGCGAAGTCCTGAATGTTCGGTACTGGATAATTGTCCATGATTGTGCGGTCATTGAGACATCTATAGTCGCCACAGAGTCTGTAGGAACCATCCTTCTTCGGTGTGAGATGAATTGGTGATGACCAGTCACTGGAGGATGGGCGTGGAATGCCTACTTTTAATAGGTCCAAGATGATTGCTTTCGCCGATTTAAGTTTGTGTGGATTCAGGCGTCGTGGTCGGTGTTTGACCAGAGGGCCCTCAGTCGTATTGAATTTGTGACATGCGCCGCTCGTGATTGATAACATGCTATGCACGCGGGGTGCATCGTTAGTGTTCGAACACTCATGCAATGAGTCACTGATTTGAGTGCACGCCAGTTTGTGTGAAGAGCGAATACCTCGAAGTGAGGTGAGTTTGGATTTTGTGCTATGTAATGTCTGTTCGGTACGCTTGATAAGGGAGGTGAGCTTGACCTGCGTTTGCTTGAGTTCACTGATGTCTTCCTTTTTAGTAACACATCGCAACTTTTACTAGTTAACTTGGCCACAAGAAGAGCACATTCGGTCTGTAATAGTGAAATGTCAATGTTTGTTGACCGAATGGGTGATACAGATGCAGTGGCCGTCAAGGCAATAGTCTTTTGCGAAGGTTGATGGACTAATGTACTTCACGGAATGTATAGTGAAAATTTGTGGTGTCACAGAAAGTCAATGCCTTAGACCGGACAAGTCACCTGTGCCACATGAAAAGTCCACGAAAACTTCAAGTCTTTTGACAGTTTGAGCGTTAAAGGCGCCATACCTAACAGTTTGATATGAGAGTCATTAGCCGTGCGTAACAGTCTGGGCGAGGAAGTTAACATGGTAGGTGCAAGAGCTGGGGGTACTACACTCTTATCAGCACCACTGTCAATGGGGAATTTAGTTCCTGAGATGAGGTCAAGAGCGAACAGACAACCATCGGCGCTTACCGTGTTTGATGCTGTTGCTGTTGTAAGGCGTCTTTTTTCTTGTGCACGAGATGCTGCGCCTATGGCGCCTCATGAGCTGCGTTTCCCGCCGTGCGAGGGCTGTGATATTTCCTGGCCGCGTTGCCAAAGTTGGCGTGGAACCAACACAGCGGCCAGGCTGCGTTAGGCGGGGGTGATTTAGAGCTCCTGGTGTCGGCTGTGTCCGTTGTGTACCACTGCAGTGCGGTGTCAGTTGTCATGGCGGATGTCGTGGAGGCTGTATTTGGTTCCCCACAACGGCGGGCAGATGTCACCACTGTTGTAGTGTGACCACTGAGGAAGCGAGCTAGCCTGAATCCTGGAGAGGGAAGGGGGGGTGGTGTGCTGTTGAGATCGCTACCCCCACTCTTCATGCAGTGCGCTCGCCTGTTAATAATCCTGAAAGCTTGATCCGCGACCGAAAGCTTCTTGTCCAAGGTACTGTTGGTGAGCAGCAGGAGCTGTACTTGTAATGCTTCCGGCATTTTGATAAGTCACATCGACCATAACGCTGTATCGGGTAGCAAGTCCACAGGTGCTAGGGCACGGAGTCGTCGCCATAGTCCCAATGAGGTGAGGTCGTGCAGGTGTTCCTCGTGAATGATATGATGAATAATCTCGTCCGGAGCTCGAGAAAATCTTTCACAAATGAGTCTTTTCGCGTTCTTATATTTCGGTGAAGGTGGCGGGCTGATCACAGTGTCACTAATCAAATCCAAATGGTTATGCAAATGTCCCACCAAACACATGAAGCATGATTGTTCTGAGTCAATGCCTGTGGCGGCAAAAATAGAGTTGACTAACACAAACCATGTGTTGGGCTGCATTTTTGCAAAAGTCGGCAGTTTAGGTAACTTAGTTGGTTTGGAATCCATGACCACTGGGTGAGTAAGAGCCACAGTTGTGGGAGCTGTCAATATGGCGTCTGCTGGGGAGAGGGGGGGGGGGGGGGGGGGGGGGTAGGCCTGGGGGGCCGTAAACTGTTACACCCCTTGGATTGGTTGTTATTGCTGTCTGATGTCTAGCAAAAGTGGGCAAGGTACTAGGAGAAGTCACATTCACTATACACTGTTCAGTTTGATCAGAAAATTGAGGATGTGCGTAGCCAGGCGCGGGACTGATTCACGGCAAGGGTGATATAGCAGCCGTGTAGTGGCACTGCTCCGAAAGTTGGTGCTAAGTTCTGAGGGGGGTTGCACACTCCTGAACGTGCGACATTAGCAGTGGAATGTCCGGATCTCTTTTCACACTTTGTCCTGTACGTTCGAAAGAACGATCTTGAGGCAAGTTGGTGGGCGGTACGTACACGTTGCCTGTGAGTGGCAGGTCAGAGGGCCTCGAAATGTTCAATGTATAGAGTCCATGCATAGTGCAGGCGAGTGGCTTGGTGGGATTCTGACCATAGAAATCGTACGGCAGTCCACCTCGTTGCGTAGGCCACGTGATGATATAGGCGGTTCACTCGTACCCACACAATTGTTATTGTTATTGAACTCAGGTAGAACACAGAAAGAGCATCACATACTGTCATCGGGGTCACCAATGTGGGAGTGTAGGTCCTTATCATTATAAATAACAACTTCGTTGATCCACTTGCTAAAACAATGAGCACATTTATTGTCACACTTCAGATATACATTATTACACATTGGAAGTATCACATAGACAGGACATAATGGTCGCCTTGGCCCAAAGAGTTCTTGTGCGCCAGAGATGTTATGCCACAAATGTATATGTGTAACTGGAAGTTAGATGTCTTGTAGCCAAGAATTATCTGGTCTAGTGACCATACTGAATACAGGACAGACTGTAAAAAATGGTTCAAATGGCTCTGAGCACTATGCAACTTAACTTCTGAGGTCATCAGTCGCCTAGAACTTAGAACTAATTAAACCTAACTAACCTAAGGACATCACACACATCCATGCCCGAGGCAGGATTCGAACCTGCGACCGTAGCGGTCACTCGGCTCCAGAATGTAGCGCCTTGAACCGCACGGCCACTCCGGCCGGCGACAGACTGTACCTTGTGTACAATGTAGACAATAAACCACAGAAAAACAACAAATTTCTTTCTCTACCAACATTTATATCCAAATACCAACACATTAGGTTGGCATCACTGGTCAGTGTGTGTAGCTGCGTCCTTGTTGCTAGTGAAAAATACGCAATTTTAATGTAGATGTTAATGTTTGAAGCATATTTTATATGACGTATTTTCCACTTTATCTCCATTTGGATAAATGATAATTTTATTAACTGAGTTTTAGTATTTAAATTATTAAGTACACACACATCATGTGAAGAAGGCTTTATTTTTCTGATAATAAGAATTGCCAAACATCAAGTAATACTCATTATTAGTGCTGATAAAAGTGACATTTTATTGCCAATGGGTTGATTAAGATGTACTGCAATTAATTGAGTGCTGACTTCTTGTTTTAAGAGGAAATAAATAATTTTTCATCTTACACCTTAGACTTAAAGCACTAATCTGTTGACCTAATTTTTGCAGCTTATAAACAGCAAAAATTTGTGTAGTATGTAGCAGATTAAGTGATTCACTACTGTTTTAAGGGTAAAACTGATGTTGAAAAGCACAATAAGTGTTGCTGTATAGTTGTCAATCATGGAGTAGTATGTGAAGAATGTCTGTAAATTCTTTGATGTGATCATAGTGGGAGCTTGATGATGATCTCCATGGAACAGTAGACTCTGCAAGAAAATATAAGAAGAGATCACTGAATGAGAAACAAGGCAAGTGCCCTTCAGGCTAAATTAGATTACATAAAATTTGAACCAGACAGGTTGTAGGAATTAGGAAATGCATCAGTGAAAGGAACATAGTTCTTAACTAGATTTGAGCTTCAATTATGCAATAAGTTTGACTTGTTACCTGAAGTAGGAGGAAAAGAGCATCATCCACATGTAGTTCACCGTACAGTGCAGCAGACTTTTAAAGAAGAGACTAAGTGTAAGTTGGTAACAAAAGAGATTAATTAATGTAGCCAAAATGGTACAGGACACTTTAGAAATACAGTACCAGGACACAAGTATTGTGAGCCAACCCAGGTGATGGAAGACATATGGAAGTCATGTAAGATATTTGAGGAGGAGGATCAGGTGATCAGAGTCTATGAAATGGAAACACACTGGCTAAAGACAGAAACAGTAGTATTAGGGATGAGCTACATGGGATAGGAATGCCAACTGCACACACAGTTGTGAGTTTTGTGGAAGTCCTACAGTGCTATGATAAACATTATGGTAACACTGCTGAGCTGTCTGGTCATGGAACTGAGCAGGCTGCTGCTGATTGAATCAAATCTCAAATGAGTGTGGTGGCTGTTGCTACAATTGGGGAATGAGGATATGCTAAACACAGACTACAACCAAATAAGAGAGGAAAAGATGGATTGACTCAGGCTTCTTGCAGTAGTGTACAGGGGCCCAACCTCACACAAAGCAAGATCCCTGTGGTTGTGGTGTCAGAGAAGTACTGTTTCTGAGTTAGGATTCAAGCATGATTTAATGAACAAAGTTAAAATGACAAAAAAGCAACACAAAATGTCTAACAAAGCACAGAAAAGTAAGGTTATCTTATTTCACTGGAATGTTAGGGGATTGAGTAACAAGGTAGAGGGACTTCTTGTCTGATAGAAAGATTTAAGACTTCTGCACCTATCTGAACGCCACAAAAGTTGAGAGTTAAAGAAATTAAATACAAAGGACAACACTCTAGCATTTTAGTCATTTGGAACTAGTATGGAAGAACAATAAGTTGCTACATATATAAAAGACAGAAGAAGTGTTCAAAAACATCGAACAAATAGATTATTTAGAGATCAGCACATGTTGTGCACTTGAATTAATTCTCTTTGTTTACTGAACAGAAAACACGTTTATTGTAATAGAATGGTATAAGATAATTTATTGAAACTAGTGTCTTCCAGCAGCTACAACCTTCTCCCACTTTATGAGTAGCAAATGGTTTCCAGAATAAAAAAACTCAGTTTATTTTGAGGTGCCAACTTAGGAGTTAGTTTTTGAGTATTAAAAGATGTGAAGTGTTTCCTTCTCATCCTGTCTGGTAAGTCTTCCCTGACCCGGTGTTCTGGATGGCCTTTCTGAACTGTACCTCTTTCCCCAAAACTCTCCAGTCCTTTTTCTTCACCCCTCTTCCTTCCTCTTCAATCCTTTTGCCAGAAGAAGGAGTCATTGGCTCTAAAAACTTATAAAAGTTAAACCCTTTTGTGTTTGTCCCTCCCTGCTGCTACTTGGTGAGTAGATCTTTTGATCTATCCATATACGTTAAAAGATGTAAAGTGTTGCTTCCATGATTCTTGGGTGTACTGCTGGATCCATTCACCACAAGTTCACAGTATTTCAGTAGACAATGGTTCTGCCATTATCAAATGGTGCTAATGGAATGAAATGTTTTCTGCAGGCTTATGGTGTGTATATCTGCTGGTCTAGAGTTGAAGCCTCATCAGTATGGAGTTGAGACTCTTAATGTGCCTTCTTCCCACAATCTCTGCCACCAAAAACAATGAGCAGGACAGTTCAGATAGCAAAAATTGAAGTATTGTGTTGATTTGGGTTACAAATTATGTTTACAGAAATGAACTGGCAACTTAAATCCAAAATATAAGGCAATTTCTTCACTGTGCAAGTAAGAAAATCATTATTGTAGCAGGAAATGCAACACAGACATGATCTCATGCCTACTTCCTGTGTAAATTCTGAAATTAAAAAGGCAAACAGGTGGTTTCACAAGATCTCTAAAATATACACAAATACGAATTTCCTTAGAGTGGATTTTCTGCAAAGGTGCAATTATACTTGTACAAAACATGGAATGCAATTGAACAGGACTGGCAAAAAATTACTGAACAAAAAAGTCACCTAAGCATTAGAAAAATACAGCAGGTAAGGAAACTGTTTGCACAAACCTTTCATCCCAGTGAGGTATCCAAAAAGCAGTGGTACAGAAAAAGCAATACTAGTTGAAGTGATCACATAAACAAAAACATCAGGATCCGTAGTTCCAAATGAAACAGTGAAACCTACAAAACTGCAATAACAGAAGATACATCTGCCTCATTCTCAACAGAAACAGCTGAGCTGCCATCAACATCAGGAACATCAGAGTAGAGTCTGCAAGATTTTGTTTTAGGTAGCTATTTCTGTTGCACTACACAGACCCATGGAGGAAGTTGTATACATATAAAAAGTGGTATAAAATTTGCACCTATTCATTTCCCAAAAGATATACCTAAAGAAAGAGTATTAGTGATATCTGGCATTGAAGTAGTAGCAGAAAATGTAGCGACTGTTTGCTAGTATAGGGCACCAGCAGGCAATATAACCACCCTGTTAACAAGTTTGGAATCATACCTTGACATCTTAACAAAAAGGTGCAAAAATCTCATTATGTGTGGAGATTTTAACATGAACTTTCTGAAAGAATCAAAACAAAAAACTGATCTTTTGAATCTCCTTTTAACTTTTAATCTAAAATAGAAGCAGCAACACAGATAAGGGTAACATCAGTGTCAATTATTGAGCAAATATTTACAAATATACCATGCAAATATAAAACACAAAATTCTAATTCAAGCTTTGGGAATCACAATTCTCAAACAATTTCTGTGGAGCTAAAAAATCATAGTTAACGTTCAAAACAGTCTGTATCAGCTGTTGTCAGGAGCTACAGTGAACAAAATATAAATTCCTTTTTGTATTTCCTAACTAGGAAAAAATTGGAAGAAGTTTACAACATTGCAGGCACAAATGAAAAGTTTGATGCTTTCAGTAATTTTCTTATGAATTAACAGCATTTAGACTAAATAAATATAAAAGCAGAGTAATATTTCCAGTTTTTGTGGCGTCTCCATGACCATAGTTTACAGCTTTAGCATTTGTACAAATGCCACAAATTTAAAGATTAGAAAATAGAAAAATGTCGTAATGTAATGTAAATATGTTTCCTTAAAAAAACGTTATGATCAACACAATGATGTAAGAACCCTCTTGTTTTTTAACTAGTAAACTGCTATAAGTTCTTGAGAAAAGCATGAAGACAATAACCTGTATGTATACATTAGCTTACAGTTTTATGTATGTAAACTATTCATGTTGTAGTAGATATACAATTCATAATCATCACATAAATTCATATAGTCTCATCTCACAAGAATTGACTTATCCAATATCAATTTGTAACTATGTACAAAAATGATGAAACAGACCACTTAAATCAATCAATCATATCATCTCTGAATGTCATGTTTTGCTTTGATGCTGCATAGTATTGGTTCCCATCCCTTGCTTCGCTGAAAGCCAGTATTCCTATTGATTAAATTATCAGGTAAATGTATTTTAATTTCTTATTGGTGGTAGCCAGACTTTCATTTGCTGATAATTCATTTTACGTCCATTTTCAGCGCAGTGTCCTGTTATTGCAGACCTGTTGGGGTGTGATAATTTGGTGTACTGCCCATGTTCTATACATTGATCTTTGATTGTGTGGATTATTTTTCTTCAATGGATATTTGTTTTCAGTGGATGATGCTGCGAGCAGACCAGTGGTGTAGCCATGGAAAGATCTATCTCACCAGTTGTCATATATCTGTTCATGGAGTACTCCAAGGGCAAAGCACAGGAAACCATTATAGCCTGCTTGTTTCTTTTGTATGTTTGATGAAACTTTTGTCATTTTGCCACATGAACTCAGAAAACCACAGAATTTCTTATAACAACTGAATTCCATACGTGAAAGCATTCAGTTTATCATGGAAAGAGAAATAGATGGCAAACTTCCTTTTCACAGTGTCCTAGCTCACCACAGGTCTGACAATTCACTTGCCCACAGTATATATTATAAGCTAACGCATACTGATTTATATCCCCTTGCTTCCAGCTGGCACCATTCCTCACAGAATAAAAGTGAACTCAACATTCTTAGTACACAGAGCATTCTCTTGAACAAAGTCTGATGGTAGAGCTGCAGCACCTGGAATATGTCTTCCACAATAATGGATACACCATCCAACAGATTCAGGTATCCTTGCATTGTAAGAGTCCCAAGAATGACACAGAAGATGAAAACATGGAAGAAGAAGATAAGAAAACTGCTTTTATATCATTTGCTGGCAATGTATCATCAAAAATTAGCATATTACTTTTTCCTTTGAAAATGCCACATAACATCAGTTTTCCAACTGTCAGCCAAAACCAAGCTTCATTAGACACAGTGAACGACAGTCTGGGTTCCAAAAAAGTGGGGGCACACCACGTTCTGTGTGAATGAGGAAAAACTTATATTTGACAAATGATGTACACAATTGAAGATAAGCCTGCAATAGCAAAGCACTGCAATGAAAATAGGCATAAAATAAATTACCAGCAAACCAAAGTCCTGGCTGCCACTGATAAGGAGCAATTGAAATTCATTTGCCTGATAACTTAATCAACAGGGGCACTGGCTTCGAACAGAACAAGAAATGGGAACAAATACTGAGCTCTGTCAAAGCGAAACGTGGCACGCAAACATGAGAAGTGCCAGGGATAGTGATCAAAAGGCATCCCATCCACTATCACATCCTCTTTGTTGACAGTAAGAATTAATTCAAGCTCTCATTAGAAATGTGTGCTTGTGAATTAACAGTGCAAAGCAATTCACTTCTTAATTGTAACTTTATATAAATTTCTATTGCAAAATTTTGACATGTTTATGCTGCATATGAATTCCTTACTATGTTATCCATGAAACAACAAGCAGTTAATAGTCTGTGGAAATTTCAGAGTCGATTTTCTAAAGGATTCTGAAAGGAAAATGGTTTTTAATGCTTATTTGGCTCCTCCAGAGGGATCTCAGTAATTATTGTAACTTTCCAACAAAAGTGGTTCAAGATAGTAGAACTCTGACAATGTTTTCCTTGATGAAGCTCTAAGTTAGAAAATAACTATGTACCCAGCACCAAATACTCCGAACATGATGCATGGTTAGTTAGGATACACTAGACAGCAAAAAAATGGTTCAAATGGCTCTGAGCACTGTGGGACTTAACATCTGAGGTCATCAGTCCCCTAGAACTTAGAACTACTTAAACCTAACTAACCTAAGGACATCACACACATCCATGCCCGAGGCAGGATTCGAACCTGCGACCGTAGTGGCCGCACGGTTCCAGACTGAAGCGCCTAGCACCACGTGGCCACACCGGCCGGCACTAGACAGCACCTTACAGGATAAATTCTCTTCAAGAGAAATAAATTAGAATAACTGACTCCTAATAACAAGTAAAGATCCAAAAGTAGTTGCACACTACAAAAATTATACAAAAGTACTAAGAAAATTTAGTAGAAAATCAAGAAACACATTAAGTCACAAAGCAATATTCTGACAAGACTTATGTCTATATGGAATACAGTGAAATGATAGATGAACAGCAGACCACAAAACAGGATGACACTGATATCGATTTAAATGGAAGGGCTGTAAATGATCAATCACAGGCAGCAGATATTTTTAATAATCATTTCTCAAACACAGTAGGAAAATAGGGACTAGTAGTTCAAGAGAAAAACCAAAGCATATGTTGCAGAAACACTCTGACAAAATTCAATGATATGTTTGTATCAGGAACTTCTCCTTGTGAAATTAAGAAAATTATATATTCTGTCAAATACAAAAGTTCACCTGGATTTGACAGTATTTCTGGAAGAATACTAAAGAGTGATTCCCAGACAATAAGTACTGTCTTTTCTAAAGTATATAATGCAACACTAACTCAGGGCATTTTTACAGATAGGTTGGAGTATACCACTGTTAAGAAACTGATACAAGAGGTGTCAATAACCATTGACCCACTTCATTAGTGACACCATTTTTCAAAATTTTTGAAAGATTGTGTTCTTTAGAATAGTATCCTACCTGAGCAACAGCAAAACCTTTAGTAACTCACAGCTTGGACTTCAGATGTATTTCTCAATACAGACATTATTTACATGTTCCCTCACCAAATTTTACAGGCTTTAAATAACAAAATAGCACCAGTTTGTATTTTTGGTAACCTGTCTAATGCATTTGATTGTGTGAATCACAATTCTTCTTCTTTTATAGTGTTTATCTCCATGCAGGATGGGCTTGGCTCTGACTAGGTTATTTACATTTAACTTTGTGGCAGGTTGCCCTTCACTTCATCGCAGTCATCAATTACCTGAGGGAGGGAAGTCAAGGTTCCATCTGCCTCTGAATTAAATAATCTTTTTTCTGTATGTGATCATAATTTAACTGTTTGCTTATTGCATTTTTCAGGGTGGGAATTGTGGAGAAGTAAAGTATTCACCTGAATGATTGTAGGAAATTGCTTAAAAACCATGCTCAGCCATGCCCTTGCATCAGCTAAGATTGTTAATTCACCACACAGATTCAGTCTGGTTCTGGCTCACCTTCCTATCTCACAAGCTTCTGTGGTGTGTGTTATGCTATACAAGTAGGTAGTGTGTGAATCCCAATATCCTCCTAAGTAAACTGAGGTTATATGGTGTTGCTGGTATAAGCAATCAATGGATAATGATGTATCTAACCAAAAGAATGCAGAAAGTTGTAGATTACAATTCAATCAATGTAAGCAAGAGAGAATCTTCTGACTGGGCATATATTACTCTTTGCATTGTACAAGGCTCAGTCTTATGCCAATATATATAATTGACCTTTCATCTAATATACAACAAGCAGAGTTAGCTCTTTTTGCAAATAACACTAGTATTGTAATCAGTCCAAACATATGTGCAGCAACAGCCTAAATGACAAATACTGTACTTAAAGATATTGTTGAATGGTTTTCTGCAAATGATCTCACTTTCAAAAGACACATTCAGTACTGTGCATAGGGATGTACTACACCAGTAATAAATGTAACACATTGGTTATAAATGATAATTAATGTGGAAACTACTAAATTTCTAGGTGTCCATAATGACAATAAATGAAAATGGAAAAAAACAACTTCTTGAATTCCCGAAGCACATCAGTTCTGTCAAAGAACTGCAAATTATGGGGAGAGAGAAATCAGAAAGTTAATATATTTTGCGAATTTTCATTTAATACTGTCTAAAGGAATTTTGTGTTGTGGTAGCTCATTGTTAAGGAAGAAAGGTTTGATTCACTAAGTAAGTGCTGTAAGAATAATATCTGGTATTCATTAACTGTAATCTTGTAATGAGTTGGGCATTTTGACAGCAGTTTCACAACTATTTCCTCATTGAATTTCTTGTAAATAACCCACTATAGTTCAAAAGAAACAATTATATACACTATTGGAACAAATAAGCCCTCAGTCACAAATATTAAGTCAAAATTGACCTGGTTTTGACACTACAAGTACTTGTAAGTACTGCATGTTTTCCAGTCAGTACAAACTTTAATTTTATTAATGTACTATATACCTAATATGTTTTAGAACAGTTAGTCTAATTCTGAAGACAACGCTCATAGTAGCGTTGAAACCAGGTCAATTTTGACTTAATATTTGTGACCGAGGGCTTATTTGTTCCAATATAATTCCAACACGGTCACTGAACCTTAGCAGCTATGTTCAAAGTTTTAATTATATACTCATCCAAAGTGAACAATAGCATAAAAACCAGATATATTCTGGGCAGAGTAAGAAATGTAAAAGAAGTGAACTTGCTTTTTGACTTTCTGGCATCTTGACACATTTGCATTTTTTTTACTTATTAGTATTTTTAACCAAGTCACATAATATAATGCATCATGTCAAGTAATGTAACATGATACATGACGTAACATGATACATGACGTTGTGCCGCCGATGAGGTGAATAAATGAACTACTGTTAAATGGGTGTTGTTTGATGTAACCAACCCGAACTATCCCCTCATTGGTGACCCCGAGTTGTAACGTCTTCCATTTTTGCTGTTTTACTGTGTCCGCGACCTCCGCATCAGTTATTTTTGCATGTAGTACATTGACACAGCATTCGAACAATGACTTCGGCCCAGCACGTAACGCTGGATTTTGTGATCGACTTGCATTGTGTTGCGGTCAATGCACACCACATGACTGCAACACGATGCCTATCACTTGATGATTCCGCTGATTTCGCCGGACGTTTTCGAGCCTGCAACAATAAGTGAGGTTAGGAGTGCACATGACTCCGGTTATCAAACGCCTTTGTTCCCGTAACATGTGTCCTCCCTTATCGACTCTGCAGTTACCTCTTACAGATCTCCATGCAGTGTGGGACCAATGCCGATTTCTGCAAATGCTCTGTCGGACAACCTACTACCGCCAGGACAACAATTTGCCATGCTGAAATCCATGCAGTACCACGTGGATACCTGCCACGTGGCTGGAACTACTTCATCCACAGGTCAACCTCCTCAGCATCCGACCACGCCCGCACCTGCCTTGGTTCAGCATCAGCACATGCCTTCCTACTTCAATACCTCATCCTGCAACAGGAACACTTACTTGTTATCTGTGCCTGAACCCCACCTCCATCCCACTGCTATGCCTCAGTGTTTTGTGCCATGACATTCACCTTATCCGCACACCGTGTTTTGAGTGGAGTGACTATGAACAGTGTACATTCACACACCCCATCCCATGTTTGATATCATTTCCCACACTGTGCTTCTGGACAGCCCACACATCCGCAGCCTCACTGCAACACAGGTGGCCCCGGCTCTGGTCATACATTGAGCTTTCCACGGACTAACACACGTTCTCAAACTTTGTACTTTCTCTCACCTGTCGCCCCCGCACCAGCTCCAGTCGAGCTTCCACTACCATTCTTGGCACATCTCGGTGCCTCATCCACGTCAGTCTTCCGTGACACGTCAATCCGAACACACCCGCAATGTGTTGAGCTTCCACAACCACAGTCAACACATTACGGTGTCTCAGTAGCATCGGCCTTCCATGTCGCGATGGATCGTGCTCAACCGCAATGTGTCACCTTCACGCTACCACTCGAACAGCTGTCATTGTCACATCCCCTGGAGGCACACTTTCCTGGAATACTACAGCAACAACAGCTCGATTCAGGCAGTGCCACGATGAACTCAACTCAACCTGTTCTTCCAAATATTCTACAATGCTTACCGATGCTGACACCGTTTAAACCCAACAGAGCTACAACCTGGTTCAAAATTGTGGACAAAGTGTTCGACCATTACAACCTCAACGAGTCAACCAGGTTTCTGTGCCTCATCGCCCACCTGCACGACCAGGAGGACTTGATTGCTGACCTGGTCGATGCCCCCGACTCATCTACTCGGTACACTCTAGCCAAAAAGACAGTTCTACGTCGACTTGCACGCTCAACTGAGGCAGCAAAACGGCAAGTGCTTCACGTGAAGCAACTAGGCAACGACAAACCTTCCCAGCTCTGGAGACAGCTACGTGCTGTGGTCAGCGCTGATCTACTCTCTGACACAGCTCTCCTCACCATCTGCTCAGATAAACTATCTCCTCACATCAGCTTTGCTCTGACTCAAATGTCTCCCAAACCTGTTGAGCAAGGAATGACAATTGCTAACAAGCTACACGATGCATCACTACTCTATTTCGTCAGCCACTGCCTACCTCACAAGTATCAGGTTCAGGCTCATCGTCCTGTGGCCAGACGTGGCCGGGGCCGTACTGTGCCAACCATTCCACTCGCTCCGGGAAGCAGTAAACAAGCAACTGGGATGTCACCGGCTCCACCCACGGTCACGCCCCCTCCTGCAACTGAACCTGCTGCAGCCTCCAAACCTTGGCCACCGCCACTGGCAACGCACGTACCACAGGAAATGCAACTGCACTACCCATACTGTTACTTCCACTCACGGTTTGGTGAGGCGACACGGAACTGCAGACCACCCTGCTACTTCCCAAACGCCAATTGCAGGTAGGTCCAGGTGCTGCCTCCTGCGCACAACATGACAGGCACCCCACCAGTGCTCCATTCTGTCTGGGAATGACTGGATAATTGCAGACGACTTTACATTAAAGACATTTCGTCGGGATACCTTTTCCTAGTGGACACAGGCGCCGATGTTTCGCTACTGCCTACATCCTTAGCGTCGTCGAACATCCACCCTCATCATACTTCACTGCAAGCCATGAATTCAACTAAACAATAATGCTCAGGTTCAACTTCCCACGTCGTCTCACTCTCTGCAAACTGCAAACTCGAGTGGACTTTTCTAGTGTGCGAAATTGACGAACCTATACTAGGCATTGACTTCTTGCAGCACCACAAACTTTTACTGGACCTAGTGTGAAACACCGTGTTTCATCACCTGTCCAAGACTCACTTCCCCTCTGCTCCCTCAAGCAAACCCCCCCCCCGTGACACATCGGTCCGGGCTCATCTCATCCGTACATGCTCGCCTATGTTGATGACATTACAAGAAACCACGCACAAGTGCCTTGTTGAGCTTGAACACATCGCTTGCCTATGCAAGGTAAACTTTGAGCTCTCCCCCCAGCTCCACGAAACACAGCTCCAGCTCTCCGATGCAGCAAAGGCATTACAGACACTACAGCAAGGACAAAGCAAGGTCGTCAGTAAGAGCGACAAATCTGCTTGCAGTCCCAGCAATCAAGCCTCCATGTGTTTACTTCCCACTAACTTTCGCAACTGTGCTATCAAGACTGCCATAACATGTACTGACAGTTCCGTAGGGCCACACCCTCCTAACACGGCAGCGTTTGATACTCGGCCGGACACAAGTGCACATGTGCGATGAGCATCACGTGTTCCCGAACTGACGGCTTCTACCCCACCCCTCGTGGACAGCACCTCAAACTACGCAACTTTGGCTGCTGCCCGCCGCCGTGCGACTGCCACTGACAACACAAACAGTGCACTCGCACCAAGCATTTCACCCACGACTGTGCTGCCACTGGCCGCGCCCTCAGACAATGGACTCACTAACAGCTCACGAGCTCTACCAAGCTCAGCTGACCGTGGTGCCACTGCACTGCCGGCGGCCATCTTGTAGCGTTGACTCCTGGGACACTTTGTCACCTCGGCTCCTGTCGGATCCGCCGAGTGGCTCCGAACAATACGACCACGCCTCACCTGCCCCGCCCGCCACACATTGTAAACAAACCGCCTCCAGCGCCGCCGGCATCATTTCCATCATCACCAATGGTGCGGTTCACAAGCTTTGCCTCACGCCAGATGCCCCAATCTCCAGTAAACCACATCGACTTTGTCCTAAGTGCCTCTCCGACCTTAAAAATCAGATTTCTGAACTACTAAGCTATGGCGTCATTGAACCCTCCGCCAGTAGCTGGTCGACACCCATACATATGACACCCAATAAAGACCGGTCCTGGTGCATGTGCAGAGACTACCGTCGACTAAACGCACGAACAATTATGGATACGTACCCCATACCCAACATTGCCGACTTAACCAGTTCCCTTTCTTGTGTTCAGCTCCTCCGTCGAGGACAACATTCGACATGTGCAAAATTTTATGAACACTGTCTCGGCAGCAGGTATCAAGACCAACGAGGACAAACTGCAGCTACATCAACCCGCTATCACTTTTCTTGGTTTTCGGGTCTCTGCCGATGGCATTTCACCGCCCCCTGAGAAAGTACAAACAATACTAAACCTACCCAGACCTTCGTGATTCAAAGAGCTCCGGCGCTTTCTGGGGACGGTTAATTATTATCGTCGACATCTACCTCGGGGTGTGGAGATTCAGGTTCCACTGACAGATGCCTTGACAGGCACCAACACCTCTGGATTTCGTCCCATTCCATGGACCCCTGCTATGACTGACTCTTTCACTGCCCTAAAAAATCTTCTTGCTGAGGCCTGCACCATCGCGCATCCTCATTCCAATGCGCAGCTTTTCATTACCACAGATACGAGTGCTACTGACATCAGCACTGTCCTCAGCCAGACAATCGATGACCGAACTTCGCCTCTGCAGTTCTTCTCACGCAAGCTCACCAATGCACAAAGGAAATATTCCGCGTTTGACAGGGAGCTGCTCGTGGTCTACGAAGTGATCAAGCATTTTAAGACTGACGTTGAGGGATGTCCTTTCTATGTGTTAACGGACCACAAACTCTTGGCTGCAGCCATTACAAACCCGCCAGCTGACCCACCTCCTTGCCGCTTCAGATACATGGACTTCATATCTCAGTTCACCACCAATGTCAGACACACAAAGGGTGCTGACAATATAGTTGCTGATTTCCTTTCATGAGTCGACGCTGTCCATTCGCTGTCAGACCTCTCTGAACTGCCTAACCTCCAACCCGCCGACGAGGAAACACAAAACCTGATTTCAGACTCTACTTCTTCCCTACACTTCGTCCACACCACCTTCCCTGGCATTTCTGGTGAGATCTGATGCGACGACAGTACGGGCACGTTATGCCCCTCATCCCAACCATGCTCCGTCAAGCTGTCTTCAACGCATTGCATAATTTAGCCCACCCTGGTCTTCGTGCAGCCACCCACCTTGTAGCGGCGTACTTTGTGTGGAGAATTGTCAACAAGGACTGCCAGCAATGGGCACGTTCCTGCATCACGTGCCAACGCTGCAAAATACACAAGCACACTTCATCCCCCCTCAGCTCTTTTTCGATCCCTCCTGGGCGTTTCCAGCATATTCATATTGACATTATTGGCCTTCTCTCCCCCTCTAATGGCTTTCATTATTTTCTCTCATCTATCGACCGAACCACTCACTGGGTCGAAGCTGTCTCCCTCCCCAATATTATGGCAGAAACTGTTGCTCAAGCTTCGTCGAGTCATGGGTATCGTGTTTCTTCGACTGACCAGCGCTGACAATTTGAGTTGGCCCTGTTCAACGGGATTTGTAACATTTGCAGCATCCGGTGCATCCAAACCAAAGCATATCATCCGCAAAGAAACAGGCTAGACGAGCACTGGCACCGCACTCTCAAGGCGGCTCTTCGATGCCACAACTCTCTATGGACGGAGGCCCTTCCCCTTGTGCTACTTGGCATTCGTACAATCCATAAGGAAGACCCAAAGGCACGATAGCCAAGTTCGTATATGGCCAGAACATTGTTCTCCCTGGCAAACTTGTGAGCCCTTCCACTTCTCTCCCTCAGTCTGACTTACCTTCTTTCATTGACCGCGCCAGACACCACTTCATCAACCTCCATATCCCTCCACCCGCCAGCCATTCCCGCCCTAAGGTTCATGTCCCGAAATCTCTGGACAATTGCAAGTACGTCATGCCCCGAGATGACACTGTCTGTGCTCCCCTCCAACATCCATATACCGGCCCATACTGAGTTCTCCAGCGCTCAGCCAACACCTAAGACATCCAGATGCAAGATTCAGCTGTTACAGTCTCTCTCAACAGATTTAAGCCTGCTCATGTTGAGCCTTCTTCAACCCCCCTTCATGTCACGACCACACCACTTACTGTCATGGCTCACGATGCTCCGACCACTCCCTCCACATCAGACTTACACACTCGTTCGAGTGACTTTCAGCTCCAATCATTGAGCTCTCCTCTGACCTCGCCCTCTACACTGGTCTCACACACTCCGTCGAGTGACTTCCAGTTCCAATCGTTGAGTTCTCCTCCAACCTCGCCCTCTACTCCAGTCTCACGTACTCCATCGAGTGCCCACATGCTCCCCACGCCGAGCTTAACTACGATCACGCACTTGCCACCGGGCCCTTCGCCAGTCCCTTCGACCTCTCCATTGTCGCCTGCCTCGCCCTGTTGAGGTTTCTCACGCTCCCCCATCTTGAACGTGCCCTCACTCAAAGTGTTTGTGCCTGTCCCCCCGGACATAATCCATGACATCTCAATAATACTGCACGATGATACACTGTTCATTGTGTGTTTCTCTTTATCCAGTGCTCATGACACAACCTCCACCATTCCCGACCACCTGGTGAAATTTGTTCCCCTCCCGCCCAACGTCAACCTGGACGTACTTCGTGTGTTCGCCATGGCCACCGGAGACATCGTCGTCGTCGCTCCGTTCCACCCGCAAACCGCCAGCCTACCTGTTGCCGCACGACCAGCACACCCAGTATCACGCCCAGCTTCCTTCACGACATCTACCCACACAGCTCCCCTGCCAATGCCTTAGTCACCCCCTGGCCTCTCAAGAGTACTCCGTACTGCGGGGAGGGGCGGGGGGCGGCTATCTGACGCCGCTGAGGTCGACACTAGCATCAATATGCGTTTGTCTTTGGACTCAGAGCATCGCCTTTGGACTCTGAGCATTGTCTTAGGGCTGTTCCACCATGTTCAGTTCTTTGTGAGCCTTGCATGTGTTTAGATGAATAAATGAACTACTGCTAAATGGGTGTTGTTTGGTGTAACCAACCCGAACTATCCCCTCAATGTCATGTCATATAACATGACATATGCCATCATGTCATCAACCATGGCATTTGTCATGTCATGCAGTATGACATAATGTGTCATTAAAGTTTAGAACGCATGCAGCCTCACTCTGGGATACTTCCTGTTATAAAGATTCTGCCAGTATTGGATACTTACTATTGTAGATGCATCCCACTCTTTAGAAGAACATATATTTGTGTCTACATGTTCTTAAAATCCCCTCCTCCCCCCCCCCCCCAAACCCATCATCATACATATAATGGGGGGGGGGGGGGAGAAGTTAATGGGCCCCTCAGGGAAAAAATCAAGCCCGCCCCCCTCCTCCCACCCAGAAATCAAAAAATTGTTTTAGCGTGGCCTCAGAAACAAATGACCTGACTTGTCTGGCTGCTTCAAAGACTTCAGTGCGCTCTCTTAGCTGCAATGTGTTGGCATACCTGCATCTGGAATTTTGTAGGCTGATCCTGTGCTCAAAATTCAGAAGATTCACCACTTTAGTAAACAATATATAATATTGTATGGCTAAAGCACAAACATGTTCGGGGGGGGGGGGGGGGGGGCATAAGTTTTGGGAGTTCATTTTTTCCATGAAGGTGGATAAACTGATAACGTCAAAATGAATTTTTTGTGTTCAATAATTTAACATGCTACATTTAGCTTGAGTTTAAACCATCACATCTCAGTAATTGATCAACATTGCTGGATAAAAAAAATTTTTTTTTGACGTTATCCCTTTATCTATCTTTTTGCAAAGTTTAAACCAATTTGTACAAGTTTACAGTGTATAAGTGGGGTACTTCAAAAACCTCCCTGAAAAATGTGTGTTACATTGAGCTCAACTCTAAACCTTCATATATTGACATTGGCTAAAGATTATTGAACACAAAAGATTCATTTTGACGTTATCAGTTTATCCATCTTCATGGAAAAAATGAACTCCCAAAAATTTTGCCCCCCCCCCCACCACCCAGAAAGTGCTTGTGCTTTAGCTATACAATATTATATATTGTATACTACAGTGGTGAATCTTCTGAATTTTGAGCACAGGATCAGGGACTTTAGCCTACAAAATGCAAGATGCAGGTATGCCAACACATTGCAGCTAAGAGAGCGCACTGAAGTCTTTGAAGCAGCCAGATAAGTCAAAAAGTTAGTTCCCTTCTTTTACATCCCTAACTCTTCCCAGAACATATTTGCCTTTTCTTGTGCTATGATAGGAGCATGTTTAATTCTGGTTCCCAACTTTTCTTCTACCAAATATTGACATTTGACTGCTATAATTTGGCAACCAAAGAAAATCTTCATTGACTTGGATGCTGACTGATCCGTTGTAGGTTTTCTTATTGTCTTTTGAACTAATTTATGTATATTGTGGCAACAGATAGAGATTTTACAAAACAACAGGATGACAATTAATTACATGTATTTGTCTACCTTCTGAAAAAATTTGAACCGATTCACACAAGTTTGAAGTATAGAAGTGCTGGTTTGAAAAGAAAAAATGCTTTAAATTGTTTCCACACATGCAATTGACAAAAGAATGAATTTAACATCCTACATTTAGCTTGAGTTTAAGCCATCACATCTCAGTAATCCATTTATCTATCTTTTTGCCAAGTTTAATCCAATTTGTACAAGTTTACAGTGTATAAGTGGGGTACTTCAAAAACCTCCCTGAAAAATGTGTGTTACATTGAGCTCAAATCTAAACCTTCATATCTTGACATTGGCTAAAGATTATTAAACACGAAAATTCATTTTGACGTTATCAGTTTATCCACCTTCATGGAAAGTTTGAACTGATTTGTTCAAGTTTAAAAGTATAGTGGTGGTACGCTCAAAAATCTTGCAGAAAAATGAGTATTTTGCATGTTTTTGCACATAAAATTGTATAGGTGCACGTACACATGGTGCCAGAAACTCAACTTAAATTTCAGCCCAGTTGAAATCTTTTGTGCTGTAGGAATCAATTGATTTGCACAATCTGCTTGGCACCAGCTCTGGTTCATTGTACAAACCTTGCTTAATATACTGTAACATAGCTACAGTAAGACAGGTGTTGAAATTGCTATAGAAATAGCTGCTGGTCCAAGCTAAACTAAAAACTTTTTACTCCATGTTCCTAGCTCAAATAGAAACCAAGTACCAAGGCAACCCCTCCTCCCTCCCCCCCCCCCCACACTCCCCCTCCTCCCCCCCCCCCCCCCCCCACACACACACACACACACAAAAAAAGATTCAGGTGCAGCCTTTTCAGACATATCAGTTACTGCACTTCTGAACTGTAATAATTACAAGATCAAGGGAAAAACATTAATATTAAAGCTGACTTTAGGTCTAGACAAAAACGGTGTGCACATTACTGCCAACAAAAGTTTTGATTACCTTCCCAGTGATGTAAAATGTCTGACAAAAGCAAATTTAAGTTGGAAAACAAACTGAAAAAGTTTCTCTTTGAATCACCATAGTGCTAAAAGTCTAAATGAGTATGGGATGCTGTTGACTCAAGGCTGTACAGAACACCATAATTTACATTATATTATGACATACATTAATTCTTCACTAAGTTTGATTATTAGTTATGGTGACCAATTTGTAAACTATGAAAATTTGTTAGTACTTTCAACCATATCAGCCCTACAATTACAAAGGCAAAGTTAATTGTTCTGTTTTAATATGAAAACATAATTTGGATTTATTCAAAAAAAAGTCACAGTTTGTACTTCACACCAATCTGTAGTTTATTAGGGGATGTTCACTTTCGTAGTTCATTTAATCCAGTCCACAACCAATGTCATCAAGTCCAACAATTACTTGTTTTGATGACAATGACATTCCACACTCTTGCTAATCATAACACAGTTCAATTAAAATGTTCCTTAATTTGAAGTACTGTAATCGTTAAAAAGTTTTTAAACATGAAAGTTCTTTAGTTTTATGGATGTTGGTGCATGTATTTTCATATCCAGTATGTGCATGACTGTGGCATGACCCAATACTGACAGTGTACCTGACATGGTCATACTAATTAAGAGGAAGGCAGATGGTTCACTAGGCCATATATTGCATAGTAATGAGACACACACAGACCTTCATGCAACAAGCTGCCGCCATCCAGCACAAAGACAGACAGTGCTGACCACCCTGGTACATATGGCACATACCATCTGTGACAAAGAAAGCCTACCATTCGAGTTGCAACACCTGAAGGAGATCTTCTGCCAAAATGGTTACAGTGAAATTCAGATCAACAGGGTGCTAAAAAGGAAGAAAGAAGCAGTGACAACCTCAGAGGAAGAAGACAAATGACTCACATTCCTTCTGTATGTGGGGCCACCCTCAGCCAAAATTACATGACTCCTGGGCAAAAACAATATCAAAACAGCTCTCTACCCACCACAGAAGACGAAGGAGCTCCTAGGTTCAGCCGAAGACCTGCTGAAGCTTAACACACCAGGAATATACATCATCCCATGTGAATGCAGAAAACAATGTATTGGACAAACACAGTGCTGTTTATCTAAAGGCCATGAAGAACATAGCAGATGTGTGTGACTAGGACTCACAGAAAAATCAGATATAGGAGTCCACAGCATAAAGGAAGAATATACCGTTACCTGCAAAAACACAAAGGTACTGTGCCGAGCATCTGGCTTCTGGGAAAGTATTATCAAAGAATCCCTAGAAATAAGGATTCATGACAAATTGGTAAACAGGAATGAAGGATAGTAACTAAGCACAGCGTGGAAACCTGGAACCCTGTGATAGTGGCAATCTGTTGGGAGTGCACCCGCCAACATCCTCAGCCTCAGACGCAGACAGAATTGCCACACCAAGAGCCGAATGCGGCCACCGGGGATGGCCACTACACCATCACACGCCCACTGCTGGACCACCACAGCCTCCAAGGACTAGTGGGGGGGGGGGGGGGGAGGAGACCACGCATATCAATATCACACTCTCCACAATTCTCGACACTTTGCCAGAAAATGGGTAGTATGACACTTCCCAAAATGCTGCAATATACCAAGAAGGTATATATTGAGCTTGAAAACTAAACAGATGAGGCTGAACCACCTTCACATTAGGTTATAATGTAATTGGATAGATGAAATTCTACTCACCAAGCTGCAGCAGGAGAACATACATATAAGAAAGATTTTATATATGCAAGTTTTCAGAGCCAGTGGCTCCTTCCAGCACAAGAATTGAACGGCAAGGAAGAGGTTCAAAATGGTTCAAATGGCTCTGAGCACTATGGGATTTAACATCAATGGTCATCAGTCCCCTAGAATTTAGAACTACTTAAACCTAACTAACCTAAGGATATCACACAACACCCAGTCATCATGAGGCAGAGAAAATCCATGACCCCAACGGGAATCAAACCCGGGAACCTGGGCGCAGGAAGCGAGAACACTACTGCACGACCACGCGCTGCGGACAAGGAAGAGGGGTGAAGGAAAAGTACTGGAGAGTTTTAGAAAAAGGAGTAGAGTTTGGGAAAGTCACCCAGGACCTTGGGTTAGGGAAGATTTACCAGATGAGATGAGAACAGAAGATGTCAAACCTTTCTTACATGTGTCTTTTCTGCTGTTGCTTGGTGAGTAGATTTTTTATCTATCCAGTTGTATTATATTGTCAAGAATTGATTATTTTCATTCTTGCATTAGGTTATAAATAAACCAATTTCTAAACAGTTAGCTACTAATATTTTAACACATATCACAAAATTTATAAAATGTTAAATTTTCATGATCCATAAATTCACAGCATTTCATATGTAATGAAAAGGATATTTGCTGCTCACCATATAGCAGAGATGCTGAGTCACAGATAGGTACAACAAAAAGACTGTCAAACAAAGCCTTCAGCGAAATAGGCCTTCATCAGAACTAGGCAACATAACACACAAACACACTCATGTGAACACAACTCGTACACACATGACCACAGTCCCTGGCTGCCCAATGCTAATGCTGAGCTGCATCAATAACTTCCCCATCATCCATATACTGCTTTCTGCAGAGTATATCCTTCATTGGGTCAAACAGATGGAAGTTGGAAAGTGAGAGATCCAGGCCATAGGGTAGATCAGGAAGAACAGTCTAGTGAAGTTTTGTGAGCTACTCTCAGTTGTGGAGTCTTGTTTAAGGCCTGCACTATCATGGAGAGGAGAAACTCATTTGCATTTTTGTGGTGATGAAAAAACTGAAGTGGTTTCTTCACTTTCCTGAGTGTAGCACGATGCACTTCAGAGTTGACTATTGCACCATGATGGAGAATATCAAACAGAATAACCTCTACATAGTCTCAGAAGACTGTTGTCATGACTTTACTGGCTGGGTTTATGGTTTCCAACTTTTTTTTGGAGGAGATGTGATGTGGCACCACTCCATGGATTGCTATTTTGTTTCTGATTCAAAGTGATGAATCCACATTTCTGCACTTTTGACAATGTTCAACAAAAGCCTCATAACATGAGAGTAATTCTGCACCGATGGTCCCTTGTTACTCTTTATGGTCTTTTGGAAGGTGGTGAGGAACCCAGGGGGCACACACCTTGAGTATCCCAATTGGTGGGTGAGTGCGTTAGCACTACCAACAGAGATGTCCAGTCGAGCAGTGAAATGTTTGATTGTGATCCATCAATAACCTTGACTGAGAGTGTCTACAAGTTCCAACATTGCAGGAGACACAGCTCTGTGTAGTCAGCTGGCACACGAGAGACCAGACAAGTTTGTGCAACCTTGTTATGATGATGACAAGATGCCTCTCCCAACAACTCTCCATGGTTTTTCTCACTAGCAGGTCTCTGTATACATTCTGCAAACACCTGTTAATATCTGCAATGCTCCGGTTTTCCACCAAAAGAAACTCAATGAGAGCTCTCTGCTTTGAATGTGCCTCTATTACAGATGCTATTTTGAATGCTACTTATAGCACCACCACCTATCAGAACTTCATGAAACTATAAGGGCTGAAGTGGAAATATTCCATGATGTCTCACAACAAACTTCACAATAGTTCAACCAGAACTGGTCAATAAAAAAAAGATGTGATGTATTACATATTGAACATCCACCTTCCATTAGCAAATATACACAAATTTCAACTCTACCTGTAATAAAATATCTCTGATCTAATCAACCAGTTGTTACATATTAGAAATATATGTAGTTATCCTTGTAATACAACCAAAAGATGCACATACTGTATAGAGAATGGAAGCTGCTATATACTACCCTGTGAACTTTCTCAAAGCACAATACTTGTTTTACTGAACCAAAAATAAAATTTCTGTAAAATTTTCAAAATGTTACCTAGCATTTTCCAGAATTACTACCTTACCAATGTTTGACACTGTCAGAGTATTCATGATAATTTTCACTTATAGCAATTAGCCAAACATTTTCCTCTGGTGTATCACTATTTGAGATCATCAACATCAAAACAATAAACAACAAATTTTCACAGCATGAAAAACCAAATATGTAGTCATATATAGTCAATACTTTGTCACCATGTCAATTCTACAGTTGATTTTCCGTCAGAGGGGCCATAAGTTACATATATAATACTAAATGATGCTCCAGTCAAAACAGATGTTTTGTCACAGTAGAAACCATATTTGTCTGCTACACAGTTAATAATTTACTCAAGCCTGTTGTTCACACAAATCTTTCCTTTGCTAACTTATTTAACTAGAGGAGTGCAATTGCAAAAACTGAACTGCTGCAAAGTCAAATAACTGTCATTGCTTCACATAATATTACTCATTACTTATCATTACTATTTGCTCATTGCCCATAGTTTGCATATTCCATTATACATCATTATACTGTTGCTTTGTTACTACCTCATTACTGTGTTTAATAATAAAAACAAACCTGCTTTGCTTAATGTACAAAAAACGACTCTGAAGAACTACACTAGTCATTAACCAACCATAATATTATAGAGAAAACTCCACTTTCTGTAACACAAAAGACAAAATAACAGTTACTAATGCTTCAATTTATCCCAACACATTATTTTGAACTGAGGCCTGAAGGGCAACAGAGGTACAAACTTTTTCCTTGTCCCACATACATTACAATAGGCAAATATGTTGACTTGTTTTTCTTTACTAGTGCCTGACTGGGTGTAATATGACATTTTGAACAAAGATCAACTTTTTTCATAGGCTGTTGTGTATAACTTCACACATAACAGTATGGAGAGGTGAACTGCAGAGTGTTGCAACAACTGTAAGGATAGGAAAACTGGACAGGAGCAGAAATGATTAGTGAACAGGTTAACACAGTAAACAGAAGTTTACTTAACTTGTATTTTTCCATTTGTACAAAAATTCATTACAAATAATGCAGCAAGAAATAGAGTTCTCAATTTCAACAAGAAAAAGGCTCTCTGAACTAAGGCACAAACTATTGTATTGGAGTTGTGACTAGGCAGGGTCATGTATGGAATGGCTCCAAGTTTGTGTAAGGTGTGTGGCTGCCGCTGGCAGGCAGCAGAGGGTACTCGTAGCCTAGGCACTGCAGCAGTGGCTCAGTAAGGGTGGTCCATTGGGTTCGCTGGATCCTGCATGACCACTGTAGGCATCTGACAGAAACTTACAGTTCATCACTGCCCAAATTTTATGTCTCACATACTACAAATTTTGATGATTAAGACATCATTTCTCCTTATATCTAAAATTGCATAAAGTGGAAAGTGATTACTTTCCACTTTACAAGCTATTGACAGGTTAGTAATAGAGGTTGAGTGATCCAGGAAAGAGGACGAATGACTCATCCAGCTTGGGGAGGTATTATGTACTATGTATTACACTGAAGCACCAAAGAAACTGGTATAGGCATATGCATTAAAATACAGAGATAAGTAAACAGCCAGAATATGGCGCTGTAGTTGGCAATGCCTATATAAGACAACAAGTGTCTGGCATAATTGTTAGATCAGACTTGACTCTAGATTCACCAATGGAAACAAATTCTTTTCAGAAAGAACAAATACCTGGTACTTCTTCAGTGTGTAGCAACAACAGAAATGATACTGGTAATAAGCATCAAATATCTCAATCTGCTACTCCTCCTTCCTCAAAAAAGTATAAATGGGATTCTGTTTCAAAATGCAGTTCTAGGAAAGAAGAAAGGTTTAACTGGACAAAAGATAGCATTCCTGAATCAGCTGTAGAATGGCCTCTAATGAATACTGTAGCTAACAAAAAGGGCATGAGTCCTTTACAATACTATGAAATTTTTTTTGCTGAAGAGGTTATTAGCCTTATGGCTACACATAACAATCAGTATGCAGCGATAAGAAACAGATTGGGAGACTGAACTGAAAATGAAATGCTGGTTTTTATAGCTATTCTTCTCCTTAGTGGGTATCTTGTGGTACCGAGGAGGAAGATGTACTGGCAAGGAGAAACTGAGAGCAGTAATGAACTTGTCTCCAATAGAATATCAAGGGACCGATTTGATTTTATTATGAACAATCTTCATGTTTGCACCAATCATGAACTGGATCCAAATTTAAGATTTGCAAAAATCAGAAGATTGTTATCCATGTTCAATGCGAGATTTATGGCACTGGCACCACATGAGCGCTATCATTCAGTTGATGAGTTGATGGTGCCATATGTTGGACAACATGGGTGTAAACAGTTCATCAAAGGCAAATAATTCATTTAAAAAAATAAAATATGTCCAAATAATTTCAACTGTTTTCATAATGCTATATGATTCAGGAAAACCAATTTGATATGGATATAAGTTCTGGTGTGGAGGTAGCAGCAATGGATAACTAATATGACTGGAACCTTATCAGGGAGCTGGAACGTGCAGCAAAAAGTATGAGGGCAAGGATCTGGGGTATGGAGTTATATGTACATATGCTCATCAGCTGCTGCAAAATATTCCATACTGATAATTCTTTGACAACCTGTTTACCAGCATTCAGCTTTTGCAAGATCTCAAGAAAAGAGGCATTGATGCTACTGAGACAATCCGCAGGAACACAATACCTAAAAGATGCATTTTGTCTCCATCAGAAAAATTCAAGAAGGAGAAAAGAGGAAAACACGAGTCCTGTTCAGATAAAAATTCTGGCAAAAGTCTAAATATATACATTAAAATGTTATGCTGTGAAATAAATCAATATGTTACGTAACTTCCTTTTGTTTCAGGAATATGATTTGTCATGTGGAATGATATCAGTGTCATTACTTTGGCTACCAATTACGAACCAGGCTCTGCCACTGAGACGGGTAGGCTGATTATCCAGGGAGAAGAAAGAGAAAGTATCAGTGCCTCAACCTAGACTGTTCCAAGTATATAACAATCATATGGGTGGAATAGATTGTGGAGAGCAAATATATCCTAATATAGAACATCGATAAGATGAAAAAGTGGGTATTTTCCTATAATAGCACATTTAATCGATGATGCTGAACAAAATGCTTGGAATCTGTACAGGTGTAATGAGAGGCCAATTGATAATCTCACATTTAGGTGCCACATTGCCACTGTGATATTTGATGGAAATAAGAGGATTGTCCAAAGCAGAGGACGACATTCCAGAGTAAATTAAATTGAAGCACACTAAGATGGGAAAGAACATTATGTTGGTGATTTACAAGTAGATGGCACAACAACCAAGAAAATGCAACTACAAGGCAGAATGTGCAAGAAGAAGACCACCACTAAGTGCCTCAAGTGTGATGTGGCTCTCCATGTTTCACGTTTTCTGTCTTTCCATACAAAATTGCAGTTGATGTGATATTGTTGAAAATGTAGTCATATTATCCTGCCATCCTTTCAGAAGGAAGACCTATTGTGACTAGACTATAAATGTAGTTGTAATAAAATCTGTTTTCTGTGTTTGTAATAACAAATGCTAATAAAATATTAGAATATAAACTGAAAATTTTTAAAATTTTATTTCAGGACTATCTGGGTGAAACATGTAACTGTGAGTACTGTTTCTCCCCATAGCTCTTTATTCGGTTTACTATTGAAGATCATAGCCTTTGCCCTGTTCATTATTGCCCTTTGCTTTCCCATTAAGTTGAAGGCTGTAAGGAATAATATAGTCTAGCACAATTCATTTTCCTTTGCAACAATTCTTAAACTCGTGACTATTATATTCACCACCTTTATCACATTTTTGACACTTTCACATGGAGCTAATTTTCAGTTTCTAATGGATATTTTCTTATGAATCTGGCAGCTTCTGACTTAGACTTCATCTTAACAAGTAGGTTATCACCAAATGGGGTGATTTCAGAAGGTTTTGTCATTATTTTGATTCTAACTTTCGTATATACTGTTAGATTAAATTTATTGTTATGGAACTGGTAGGGTATATGTGTAATGAATAAAATATCCTAGAACCAGAAAGTGTATGTGTAGGTATATTTATCTGAGGCAGTCACATAAAGTGTCTGAAGTCACCCCATGGATTGCGGTGATTTCGGACATGTGTTTTTTAAATCTCTGTCCAAAGTTACTGTATATAGAGGGCAAATTCGGACAGTTACTGCCTTTTTTTTTAATTCTACACACTTTTTATTTGATCTTGGTGACATTTTACACATTTTAAGGTAGCCCTTTGTTATGAATAAGTGATATGGAATGATATAATGAATTTTATATATTACAGATAAGTTTTTATTTTACAAGAATTTAAATAAAAATTTTTTACAGTTCTTAACTGAAATATTAGAAACAGACAGAAACAAACAAAGTAATTTAACTAAAAGGTCAAAATAATTTTTCTCACTCATCATTCTAAATTAAGTTGCAAACACTTTAAATAAATGATTGTCTTCGAGTCTAAAGCACATCTTCTCGAAAAATGAATATTCTTCTCTTCTCAACTGGTGTGGGAAGTATTCTTGAAATTTGCAATTTTTGTATTGTGTCTTCATTGGGGACATTAGGAAACACAAATATGTTTTTACTGTTCTCGTGTGGGCGCAAGAATTTCACACTTAACTTCCGTAGCACCAACATTTGTGGCCACTCCAAGATACTGCCTTGTTTGCTCCTTGTTTCCACATCTATATTTGTACTCTGCAAGAAGAAAAATCCTCTTCTTTCAGCAGTAAAACTTCATTGGATGATGTGTCATTTTCACTTTCACTACTGCTAGAAGCACTGTCACTTGTTTCAGCACTGTTTTCGTTTCCTTGAAAATCTCAGCCAGTGATTGATCTTCCAGGTTGAACATCTAGTATGTGGCAGCAGCAGGAGCTACCAAGCTTATTTGGAGGATAACAAATTTCTTTGAGCATTTCTTCAAAAGCGGAAGACCATGCATCTGCGTTGCTTTGCTGGCTCTCCTCATTATCAGGCAATTTTCGTAAGACATGATCTGGATCAAAAGGGATTAGGCCCATGGCGTGATATCCACCCTTTATGTTTTCCTTGGAGTTTGCTGAAATCTTAGTCAGTGTCTGCTTCAGGAGATATGGGAAGGCATCCTTGGAAATGGTCCCACGAGTGTGTTTCTTCCAGTCAGTTAATACAGCTCGCCATGCTGCTTTCATTGGCCTGAAGAAGTTTACATCGAGCGGTTGGAGGAGATACGTGCTATTGGGGGGAAGGAGAATGAATGAAATTTTGTTCCACTCACACTCTTAAATAATACGTAAAGACACGTGACTGGATAAGTTGTCTCCAATCATGACTGTTGGCCCATTTTGCCTCTTCAAACAGGGCAAAGTGATTGTAAAGAACCAGTCTTCAAATTCTGTCAGGTCAAACCATACACTTTTGTTCATATTGAAATGAGTTCCTTGTGGTCCACCTTCTTGCCATGTGTCCCACAAATGCTCTGATTTGTAAAGGACGTACGGAGGAAGCAGTTTACCATCAGCACTAGCTGCCATCATTATTGAGACACTGGATTTTGATGAGTCCATCACATTTTCAGCATGCTTACTCCCTCGTGTTGTAATTATCTGCTGCTTGTCTGGATCATCTGACATGTTGGTTTCATCATAGTTGATCATGTTGCTAGGTGGGAGATTTTCCAGCAGCTTTGCCTTGATATTGGAGAAAAACATCTTAACAGTCTCTTTGTTCGCTTCTGCATGAACTGGTTTAATATTTTCGCTTAAGTGAACAGAAAGATCTTCTGACTGTCGTTTGAGGAATAAATTCATCCATTCTTCTCCTGGCAAATTATTACAAAATTTCTTCTCTTTTTGGCCAGATTTACCAAGGTAGCCTTGAACTACACATCTAATACTCAATTTAGTGAAAGGAAATCCCCAATGTGCAGCCATCAAGATACCTTGCTTCACCATTAATTCTTCTTCTTTATTTAGCACTGGCTGTCCTCCCATTTTTTTAATGTGCTTCCTGTACTTTATTTTGTAGGGTTGATTTAGGGATACCATACAAATCACACACTATTCTGTATGATAATTTACCACTCTGAATATCACAAACAGCTTTATCTAAAAGTTCCAGGTCATAATTACTTCGTACTGTAGCACCTCTCCTGCTCTTATACGTTCTTGGCACCCCACACAGTACACAGTTTTACAAAAAATGTCGTTATTTTATAACCTTGTACGAGAAACTGAACAAACCTGTACAGAAATTGTCTCAATGCTGTAAGCTACTTAGTGTGTCAACAATTACGGTTACAATAACATCCCACTCGGCACGAAAATATAAAGTTTCCACTTTACGATAATGCATGGATTTTTAACACTGAGACTGTTTGTCAATTATTCACCTAGAGAAACAATTAACGCAAAATAAAAGTTGTGGAAAGCGATAAATGCAATCTTGCGCTTAAAATAACTGGTGCACGCACGTTAAAATAAGTAACTCTTTATTTATATGCAGTGGCAAAGAGCAAATAAGCCATACTGTCCGAATTCGCCCTGGTGTCCGAAATCACCCCGTTTGATGGTACAGAAAAGTGAGTGAAATCATCTAATGCTGTCCTGTAGTATTTGCATCCATTAAATGTTGGGGGACCTATCTATCCACATTAGTATACATTATTTCAAGTGGTCTTGTCACTCTTTTCCCCACAGCGGGACTATGGCTTTCTTGTTTAGCTTAACTCTCACACAAGTTTGACACAATTTTTCTGCCAAGCATAACTTTCTAGGTGCTCCATTCCATGTTCTGTTGATCTTTGAAGTACACCTTATAATTAGGTAACCTAGCTTTATATGCCATTCTTGTTTTTCTTCTTCTTTCAGTAGCTATTGTATTTATGGTTTAATGTTCACTTCATAAGACTCATTTCTCATTTTTGGTCCTTTTAAAATGACTATTTTATCTTTATAGATTTGAGCAGGATGTTTACTGAACACAACTATACAGTCTTTTTCAGTGACAGTATTAACAAATGCAAAATTTCTGCTCATTTCAGAACATACTCACTGATCCACCTTGTTTGACAACTTTCACAACACTATCATAGTCTTTCATCTTTCTTAAATTGTCCACTTCATTACTCATATGTATATGTTTTACCCGTGCCCTTTCAACAACTATGACCATTTCTCTTTTTTTGTTAGCTTCTCCTGAAATATTTTCTTTGAACCGTTCGTATGCAGTAAATGCAATGCCTTTTTTCTTCTTTTATTCATTGATGACTTCTCTATGATGACTTATCTCTTTTTCTCTTTAGTGATATCTTCTTTCTTGTTTTCTTGAATTATGCCTCCTTTTTTGTTTTCTTGAGTGTCTGGATCTACCTTGAAGTCTTCTAATGCAAAAAATGTTATTTTTGTGTCAGCATTGTTACTAAAATAATGATCTTCTTCTTTGTAAACAACTGTAAAGGTATGTTTACATGATCGAAAACGAAGAACTGCGTTTGGCGCCACATGGCAATCACAAACTCGTAACAGACTCAGCATCGAAAGATGAAATAGTTGAAGTGTTGCAAGAGGATAAAAACATTCTGTTAGCGAGAATCAGCGAGTTAGAACAAGAACTAAGCAAATATGTAAGCAGTGAAAAGTGGTATACCATAAAAAGTGCATCGAACACACACAATTTAAAGTCGCAACTAAAAATGCACTCATGTTATAACGCCAACACCAACGCAACACCAATGGTATCCAGAAAAAGTGTGTCTGAACAAGTAAGTGCACCTTCAGATAAAGAAACTGTTCTGATATCAGCTGGTAAAGAGCCAATGCAATGTGTAAGTGTAACTGAAGGCAGTGTTTACACGGCAATCAGCGAAAACGAAACTGTAATGAACGATGCCAATAATGTTCCAGAAGATAAAGCACCTGAACATATGGAACACAGTTATGAGTTAAGGAATGCAGTACAGAATCCGAAAGTTTTAATAGTGAGTGACAGCCAAGGCCAGTACTGCAGAAACATTCTGGAGACAAAACTAGACACAAAATATGACATTCAAAGTTTTATTAAACCAAATGCTCCTCTCCGTGAAGTTTTTAATTGAATTGACAAATTAGCAGAAGACTTGAACGTGAGTGATACTCTTATCTTAATGGCTGGGTTGAACGATGAACGATGCTGAAGACTCCTACAACAACACTGTGGAAAGCATTGATAACATGTTACCAAGTGTTCTCCAACTCAGTAACAAGACAAATATCATTTTGCATCCAATTTCCCAAAGATTCGACAAAGAATATATAAACGAAAAAATTGACATGGTTAATCATCATTTAGTGCAAACAGCAAACTGTTCAAAATCATGCAACAAAAGTAGAATATCTATAAACTTTGAACTGGAAAGACTGTCTCGTGATAAATTCACACGTCATGGATTCCACTTGAACAGACAGGGGAAGGAGCAAGTATGCAATAGACTGTCTTTGTTAATTAAAATTAATAATTGTACAAACCAGATGCATGTATCTCTGAATCGACCAGTCTACCTGAAGAAATCAGTGTTTCACCAAAATAGATACAATGTGAAAATCAGTGCAATACAAGTGCCTAAAATGAAACAAATGCTACTTGACAAGTGGATTACCATTAGAAGCACCACAGCACATGAAAGGCAGGGCCCAGAATCCAAGGAACCAGTTAGCAAGAAGACACCACCCACACCTCAAATCAAGGAGGGAGGTAAGTGGTCAAACAGGACACAATATAGTCCCTGCTTCATACTTTAAATTGTTCCATCAGAATGATCAGTCTCTTTCCAATAAACTGAATGAAATACAAATCTTGTTAAATGATATGAGTGATATTTCTGTTTTATGCTTTACTGAGCACTGGCTAAATAAAGACATGATAGAACTAGCATACCTACCTCAGTTTAAATTAGCTGCCACATTTTGTAGAGAAGTATTCAGGCATGGTGGTAGCTGCATATATTTTCAAGAAGATATAGACTACACTAACATAACCAAATTTGACAGCTTATCTAAAGAAAGAGACATAGAACCCTCAATAGTAGAACTGCCAACTAGCAATTCTGTAATCATCTGTGTATATAGGTCACCAGATGGCGATAAAAATGTTTTTTATAATCATATGGAAGAGCTGTTAGAGGACTTCAACACCCTTTAAAAAAATATTATCATATGCGGAGATTTCAATGTTGATTTCTCCAAACCCAGTAAATTTAAAGATGACATCAAAGGCTTACTGAAGTCCTTTAACCTAAAACCAACTATAACCAACCCAACTCGTATAACCACTACTTCTGCAACAACCATAGATCAGGTGTTTGTAAACACAGATAAATATATCTGCAACACACAGACTGCAAACAATGGTTTTAGTGATCACAATGCCCAAATACTAACAATCGCTATTCCAGGAAACACGAAAGCTCAGAAAACTAGAACTATTGTGAGGAAGTATAATAATGAAAACATAGATTACTTTTGTTCTGTCTTGAGAAGAGAAATCTGGACTGATGTTTACAGTTCAAACAGCACAGATGGCAAGTTTGATAAATTTATGGTCACATACAAACATTTTTTTGAAATAGCCTTTCCTAAACAAACGTCACTTATAAATTCTGTGCACAAACCAAATAAATGGATCACAACAGGAATAAAAATATCATGTCAGAATAAAAGGAACTTACATGAATACTCAAAGCAAACCACAAATCCTGTATTTATCAACTACTTTAAACAATATAAACAAATACTTAGACAAGTTATAACAAAATTAAAGAAAATGGAAAATGACAAACAAATAAAAAATTCCAGGAATAAGACTAAAGCAACCTGGAGTATCATAAAAAGAGAAACAGGTACTACATCATTAGCCCACAAAAATATAGAACTTCATGAAAACAACAATAAAGTAATAAACTCCACAGTAGTGGCTAATCAATTTAACAACTACTTTTCTAATGTAGCACCTGATTACCAAACATTACAACTCACAACCAGACAGCAATACACTGCAATGAGATACAAAACTTCTTACAAGAACCCTATTCATGTCTCCAACAACACCTGAGGAATTATCTGTCATTATAAAAAGGTTACCCAATAAGTATTCAGCAGGTACTGATGAAATACCAGATATTATCATCAAAGCAAATGTAACATATATCGTAGAACCATTATTGGTTATTTTCAATTCATCATTCATGAGTGGTATACTCCCAAAAAATCTGAAAATGGCAAAAGTGACACCACTGTACAAGAAAGGGGACAAACAAGAAGCTGCAAACTATAGACCTGTATCAGTATTGTCAGGCTTTGGATAAAATCTTGAAAAACTGTTCCTTAGAAGGCTGACAGCCTTTCTAAATAAAGAAAACATAATAAGTGATGCACAACACGGATTCAGAACTGGCAGATCAACACAGTCAGCTATTTATACCTTCATAAATGAAATTCTAACTGCAGTAGATAATAAACAACATGTGTCTGGCATATTTCTTGACCTTAGTAAAGCCTTCAATGTAATTGATCGTAATACTCCTTTGCAGAAGCTAGGTAATTATGGAATATGAGGCCTGCCAAACAAGTGGATACATTCCTACCTTCATGACCATCAACAAATTACTCAAATAAAATACAAAGACATAAAAACACAAAAAATTTCTAATTTTTACAGTAATGCACAAAACATTACATATGGAGTTCCTCAAGGGTCAGTCCTTGGGCCAATTCTTTTCATTCTTTATGTTAATGATTTGTCAGAAAAAATAACTAAAGGGACAACAGCACTTTTTGCACATGACACAAATATCCTAATCAAATCACATGATGAGGAAAGCCTACAAAAAACAGCTACAGGTATAATACAAAATTTGACACAATGGTTCAGAACAAACAAGCTAATAATAAATAATGAAAAAACAGTGACAGTCAATTTCCACAATTCACAGAAACTACATCCTGCAAGACCAATTTTTAAAATTGATGGAAAAACTGTCTCACCCGTGAGCGACACAAAATTCTTAGGTATACATTTTCAACAGAACCTAAAATGGGAGACACATCTTAACCATGTAAATAAAAAGCTTAACACACTTACATATGCAGTAAGATCCTCGCACAAAATACAAGCCATGTGTCTGTGATCACAATGTACCATGGCAGTATTCAGTCACTGCTGATGTACGGCATTATCTTTTGGGAGAACTCCGTAGGTACAAACAAAATATTTAGGCTACAGAAAAAGATTGTTAGAATAATAAACCATGCTAAGTACAGAGATTCCTGTAGACCAATATTTAAAAATCTCAGTATACTGCCTCTTCCTTGCTTATATATGCATGAAATATTAAATTTCACAAAAAGGAAGTATTTTAAAAGATGGAAATATCTTCAAATATAACTGTGATTACCACCCTCATGATACTAGGCAGAAGCATTACTTATATGTCAACACAGTAAGTACAAGCATTTGTAAGAGAGGAGTGTATCATACTGGCATAATGCTGTACAATCACATGCCATCCTATTTGAAACAGATGCAAAATTTACAAAAGTTTAAAGTGAAACTGAGAGAGTATTTGCTTGACCACTGCTTCTATTCTGTTTCTGAGTTTTTAGAGTACCAGAAAAGTGTAGTGTAATTGCTCATATATTCTTAATAAGTATATCATTTTATTTTATTATATTAAATTTGTCATCATTATTCAACATGTACTGAATAATTTTCAATTATTTATCCTTTCAAAATAACAATGTGTATGATGTATATACTGTACCAACCTGACTTGTCCTACATCGTTTGTGCAAAATATGTACCTAAACACAATTTACAGGACCAATAAAGAAATACAAATACAAATATAGTTTGTTCTTTTGCAGTGAGAACAGAGCTTATAAAGTCTCGGTTTTGGTTCTTGAAATTTATTTTTGAAGCATCTTGCCCTCTCTTGCAAAACCTCCATGTCCATCACAATTGTTGCAGATTAATTTCTTTTATTTTTGTTGATATGAACAACAAAGGCAATACTCTCTTCTTAGTTATTAGTTTTCAATTGTTCCTTTTTGTGTGCCTTGCAGCTTGATTTTCTGTGGTCTGGATGCTGAATTCCTCGCTGGAGAAAATTGTTTGAAATCATCAGACGAAATAAACAGTATCTTGGGTCTGAGCATTCTGTCTGAAATATCTTTAGACTGTAAACATTTCAGTTCAAATGCTAGATTAGAGATTAGATTAGATTAATTTTTCATTCCATAGATCCGTGCTGAGGAGATCCTCATGGATGTGGAACATGTAACTTTTTTTTACAAAAAAAAAGCTGATATAATACTAATGGTATGAGTATATACAATACATCATTTGTTTCTATTAAAAAATTCGTCAATGTAGTAGGTGGAGTTGGCCACTAGTAATTCTATCAGGCTCCTTTTAAACTGATCTTTATTTGTAACTAAATTTCTTATTTTTGCTGGCAAATTATTGAAGATGAGGTTCCTGAGTAGCGGACCACTTTTTGAACTAAAGCAAGTGCTTTTAAGTCCTTCTGCAGATCATTTTTGTTCCTGGCATTGTATGTATGAACTGTGAACTGAGCTGTTTGTTGGAAAAAGAGATATATTATTTAGGACAAATTTCATTAAGGAGTAAATATACTGAGAGGCAGTAGTTAGTATACCCAGTTCTTTGAAGAGTATGTCTGTGAATTTATTCCACAAATAATATGTATTACACGCTTTTGGACTCTGCAAACTTTTGTTTGACTTGAAGAGTTACCCCAAAATATTATACCATATGACGTTATGGAATGAAAGTAGGCAAAGTATGCAAGCTTTTTCATTTTTATGTCGCCTATGTCTACTAACACTCGAATTGCAAATACAGATTACTGTAGTTCTGTGGTGTGATCTTCCCAACTGAATTTATTATCAAGTTGTAATCCCAGGAATTTAAGACTGTCAACCTCTTCTATCTGCTCTTCTTCATACTTTATGCATATACTGGGTGGAAACCTCTTACAGGTTCTGAATTGCATATAGTGAGTCTTTTCGAAGTTTAATGTCAGTGAGTTGTCTTTAAACCATTTATTAATATCCATGAAAATATCATTAGCAGATCTTTCTAGAACTACACTTGACATACTATTTATTGCAATACTTGTGTCATCTGCAAATAAAATGAACTCTGCTTCTGGCAGTGTCACTGATGAGAGATTATTAATGTACACAAGAAAAAGCAATGGCCCTAAGATGGATCCTTGTGGGACACCACATGTAATTTCTTCCCATTCTGATGATCACTAATGACTTAATTCATTAGTCCCTTGCACTGACACCCTTTGTTTCCTGTTAGTGAGGTATGAAGTGAACCATTTTGCAGCACTGCCCGTGACACCATAGAATTCTAATTTGTTTAAAAGGATGTTGTGGTTCACACAATCAAATGCCTTTGACAAATCACAGAAAATACCTGTTGTTTGTAATCTGTTATTTAATGAATTATGTACATTTTCAGTGTATGTGTAAATAGTCTCCTCGATATCAGAACCCTTCTGAAATCCAAACTGTGTTCTTGATAATATGTTATTTGTGGTCAGACGGTTGAGAAGCTGCCTGTACATTACTTTTTCTAAAATTTTTGAGAATGTTGGCAAAAGTGAAATCAGTCTGTAGTTTGATGGTATCTCTTTATCCCCTTTCTTGAATAGAGGCTTAACATCTGCATATTTTAGCCAGTCAGGAAATTGACTGGTTACAAAAGTAACTTAGAATAGTACTAAACTCACAAGAACATGCCTTAATTAACTTTGTTGATATTTCATCGTAACCACTAGAATGCTTTGTTTTTAAAGATTTTGTTATGGAAGTTATTTCTTTTGGTGAAATGAGTGACATTCATGTACCTGAAGCTATTTGTAAAGGCTAGTTTCAGATATTCAAGGGCATTATTTACTGATTCTGACAATCCCATTCTATCAATAATGGACATAAAGTACTTGTTAAATAGATTTGCCACACTATGTCCATTGTTTACTAATGTGTCATCTACCCTTAATGCTATTTGCTCCTGTTCCTTTCTGGTTCTACCAGTCTCCTCTTTCACTATATCCCATATTGTTTTTATTTTGTTCCCTGACATTGCTATCTTCTTTTTGTAGTGCATTTGTTTAGATGTCTGAATTACTTTTTTTAATATTTTACAGTATTCCTTGTATTTAGCTAAATCATCAGCATTGGAGCTATTCTTGGTCGACAGACACATTTTCCTTTTTCTCTTACAGGAAATCTTTATTCCTTGTGTAATCCATGGTTTTATTATAGACTTCTGTTTAATTTGAGTAACTTTTAGAGGAAAACAGTGTTCAAAAATGGTACTGACATTGCTCATGAATGTGTTATATTTTTCATTCATGTCATGAGCACTATAAACATCTTTCCAGTTCATATCTTTGAGCAGTTTTCTAAAACACTCAATTTTTGGTTGATTGACTACTCTCCTGTACTCAAATTTAGCAGTCTTGATAATCTGCTTAGAATTTACATCTAAAACAAGGAGCTGCATGTCATGATCTGATAGTCCATTTACTACAGGTTTTATGATATGATTTTGTTCCTTTGATTTGTCTATAAAAATGTTATCGATGCCTGTCCTTGAGGATTTAGTGATCCTAGTTGGAAAGTTTACAGTGTGAGTTAGATTGAAAGACAACATTACGAACTGCAGTAAACGTTTACTGAAAGATTGCATTACAAAATCTTTATTAAAGTCACCAGCAATCAAAATTTCTTTGTTTCTTCCTGTAAAATAACTCAAAAGAGCTTCTAGATGATTTATGAATAGATTATAATTTCCTGCAGGTGCTCGGTAAATAGTTACTATTATATAGGATCTGTTATGGAGTTCTATTTCTGTTGCACATGCTTCTAGATGCTGCTCTAAACAGAATTTATTAATGTCAATGTTCTTGAATTTATGGCAGTTTTTAATAAATGTGGCAACTCCTTCTCCATCCATATCTACCCTGCAGAAGTAGGAAGCTAGCTTAAATCCTGAAATGTCTAACATATCTATATCATATAATATAGCAATACTGCTATATTGTGCAGTGAATTTATTTTACTTGCA
Organism: Schistocerca cancellata; assembly: GCF_023864275.1. Lineage (NCBI taxonomy): Eukaryota > Metazoa > Arthropoda > Insecta > Orthoptera > Acrididae > Schistocerca > Schistocerca cancellata. The sequence goes on from NC_064628.1 coordinate 280,011,696, forward strand.
ATGTCTCTAGTTTCATCACATTTGAAACAATAAAATTCTTGATGCAACTGCTGAGTTCTTTGAGATGAGTCTTTGGTATACAGCTTTAAGTTTATTGTATGTAGCCTTGGAAATTTCACAACACAGCACATGTGGCTTTACCTTTTTGTCAATTGTCTTCATTACATAATGTTTCACTCTGCTGTCTTTTTGCTGCCATATCTTCTTTTTCTCCTCTTTGTCATATTTTTCAAGTGATTCAGCTCTTTCCATAATATCAAACAACAAAACTGTAACAATATTTTAATATCAGTGTCTCACATGGTGAAAGTATTGCTGTACTTGAGCTCTTGTATATCATGAAATATTTTGTTTTCTAGCATTTTTTTTTTCTTTATCAACATTTCTTGAGTAATGTTTATTTGCTGATTTCAGGATTTTTCTATGTTGTTCGCATCCACTGCTTTTACCTTATTTATTTGTAGAGCTCCGGGCCCATAACCTATTGTGTTTTTATTTTTGTGCGATTGACTTTCTTATGAACTTTATAAGATACACATTGATACACTACATAAGCTATTTTATTTAATGTATTGGTACAGCGAGAGCACACAGACATAGGCAGTGGAGAAATTCTCAGAAAATTCTGCTTCTCCTATTACCCATTGCCAGCCTTTGATAACCAAAAAAGCAAACATTGTGTTTTATGAACTCTTAAACACATTCCACATTTTGCCCCATGTAATGTATTCACTAAAATGCAGTGCTTAGAAGGAGAGACAGCATTGGTCGTATTTTTTTGTTTTATTAACCGCAAAATCGATTTTTGGTCACTTAGTGACCATCCTCAGTGCTGTAATATACAATTTAAATTGGTAGGCACTGGTGTCAACAAGCTTAGAGCGATACGACCAATGCTGTCTCTCCTTCTAAGTATATCCATTATTTGGTCGTGGTGCACAGGACACTCCATGGAGTCGCCAATCAATAAAATGCAGTGCATTACTTATTGCACACCAACATCTATGTTTAAGAACATTTGCCAGACTAATGTAAAACACAACAAAATCCTTGAACATTTCACTGTCTGCAAACACAAATACAATGAACATTTTACATCCAATCTTAACAACTACTTTCAGTACTTTAGCACTGCACATTACTTATGCAAAATGATTACTTCACTGTAAGGACCAAAAATCTCCCTACACTCATCCCATTGTTTACATCACCATTTTCTACTTCTAGTAACTTGAACATGGCTACCAAATGGCAGTTTAGCAAATCTTTGCTTTCACAACCTTTCATTTTAACGTTAATTGCATTATCTTCCACTAAGTCAACCTCTTTAATCTTACTGTTAATTACTAATGATTTATTTTCTCTTTCAAACTGATGCTCATCCACACTGTCATCTACTTTGTCAAAATGTATATTCACTAACTGCGTACATTCTGTTTCAATATCATTATATGTTTCATTATTTGTATCAACATTCCCTTTAGCTGCCCCTCCCCCCCTCACCCTTCTCAGTGTTAACAATATCAATTTGCTTTGTACTAAATACCATTTCATTACTATCCTCAGAAGAGCATGTTTGTACAACTTCAGTTAAATTAGAGTGACAAAAATCAATATCTTCCTGTTCATCATTGCCTCATGTTTTGGTTACATTTTCACTAGATTCCACATGCTTAATCCAAGTATTTAATTTATTTTCAAAAAAAAAACTATTGATGTCATTTTAAAGTCGCTGTTACTTTTCTTCATTTTGGAATGTACATTACCAATTTCTTTCTTAGTACACATATCCTTCTTCATTTCCTTCAAAGTCCCTAACAGATTTTGACAACTCTCACTCATTCCAGCTATGCCCTATTCCATATAGCTTTCTGACTTCAATTTTACCTCCACATTACTCATTTTTCTACACCATGTTCCTCTACCTTATCATCAGAGTATTTGGTCCCTGACATTTTGTCCATAATCTATCTGGCAATAGCCTTGTTGTAAAAAGGAACTTCCTCTCATTTTACACTACTATCATAACCAGGTTTACTTTCGAGGACTTCTTTATATTCATTTGGAAATTTTAGTTCCTCCTCCATACATTCGAACAAATTATCATCATTAAGTTCAAAATGTGCCTCTACCAGCTTTTTAAATAAAACCATTTAAGTCATCTCATTGATGCACTTCCTGAGAGCATCAACTAAGTTTCTGTGCATTTATTAATACGCTGCAAAACACCATTTCAAAGTAGGAAATAAAATACTCATCTTTTCTATAACCATTTGTGGCAGCCATTGTCTTCATGAAGACTCTTAAGGTCCCCAGGTTGTTTTAATAGTGAAAGACAAAACTAGCAGTTGATCATTTTCAGAATTTATTGAATTACACATATAAATGCAATCACATTAGCACTTTTACTTCCACCAAAAATATCCTTCCTTTTTCTGAAGCACTTACAAAGCACTCCAATCAAGGAATAAATGCATAACGAGGAACATATTTCTACAAAACACAGTGTACCACTGAGCTAATTTTAGCACCAAGCACCTGGTATTTGTAATGAATTGCATTGTTCTAGATTCTGCATGTTAACTTCAAAGGTAGTGGCCCCTTCTGATGCTAATCAGTGATGGGAGAACGAAAGTGGTATCACAGAGTTAAAGTGTATGTAACTTTTGCGGCACTGTGTTTTTCCATTCATCTTACATATCTGTAAAACTTGTCTGGTAGTTCCAATAACTGAAGACAGAGTGTACAGTACTCACCACATTGTTTCTGAGACAGTTGCAGGTCATTTACACACATTCAGAATCCTTTTAATAGCAAACATCACACTGCAGCACTCGTTTCCATGCACAGAGGCATTGTGGTATCCATGTTGCCCTTAGAAGTTCCAATCTATCGTACTTCACATATAGAATAGAGTCTGACCTCATGTAACATCCTTGATCCAGCCAAAAACTGATGATGGAGTTCACATACACCTGTGACCAATCTCTCAGCCAATGTTATTGGGTGGCCTCTGATGACCATTGTTGGTGCCACTGTGAACACAGCCTAAGGGTTGTGTTTTTACTGTTTTAGGTACAGAACCCTAAAAACTATTTCATTAATGAACTACTTCTTCATAATATTTTTTGAGATAAACAGTAAACACAATTTTACACTATTCTTCAGTTTTTCAAATGGAAGGACTCTGTTTCCCCTTTTCATACTGAGCTGAAAACAGGTGAATCATATTTTTCTGCAAAGACACCAAGCTAGGGGATACCATGAAGAAACAACCAAACTTGAAAAAAAGAGTTCTCTAAGTGTCATGTTTTATCATAGGAAGAATTGCAAAAATCTCAAGTATTATCTAAACATTCTCACACTGCAATTAAAAAGATGATTAAATAGTTATCTTAAAAACTAGTCATTAAATCAAGCAGATTAAACTTAAAAAACCTATGAATATGTGTTTTATAGTAGATTAAAACAATGACAAGATAAGCATATTTCTCTTTGTGTCTCACACAAAATAATTTTTATGAAGTTATGAAGTAGTTGAACTGAAATGAGGAACGAGTGACTACACAAAAAAGAACAAAACCAACTGAACAAGACTGAGTTGGGAAGGGGGAAGAGATGAATTAGACCAGTGTGGAAATGAGATTGGTCAAAGTGAACTGCATTTGATCATTCCTGGGAAAGAGACTGGCAGTAACCAAAGTGAAGAGTGAATGACTGTTCCTTAGAAGTCATTCCTCAGTCTTTCCATTCACTTTAGTGGATCATTTTTTTAGACCCTTCATTCTTGAACATTCATGAGCTTCACCCATTCAGCTAGTGCCAAAGCTAGATGGTACTTTACTTTCAAGACTACAGAACTCTTAATGCATTTACCATAATTGGCAGTTACATGATATTGAATATCCAGACCTTATTCACTACCTGGCAAGTGCATCTGTCTTCAGCAGCCTGGACTGCAAACAAGCTATCACCAGATATCATTGAGCATGGAAGATGTGCAAAAGGCAGCAGTCATCACACCTTTTGGCCTTTTCAAATGCCCTTTTATGCCATATAGCCTCGAAAATACAGCCCAAACATGGCAATAGTTTGTGGACTGTATAATATTTAAGCTATCCTCCTTCTATGCTCATTTCAATGACACCCTCATTTTTTCCTAAGATAATGATGTGTATGACCCTCACCTCAAATTTTCGATATACTTACTGAAAACAGTGCCATAATTAATTATGAACAAAGCAAACTCCAACAACCTAAGGTTACTTTTCTCAGTCACATCATCAAAGATGCAGGCATCCACCCTAGACCACCACAAACAATTATCCCCCACAAAATTACTAGGAATTATGTCAGTTTCTGTTTATGATCAACTTCTACTGACACCATCTCCCACAGGCAGCTACTATTCAAGCCCCACTCACAGAAGTACAGAGGCCCTCAAAGAAAAAAAACCACTCACACTAAGTGTAATCTGACATGGACTGCCAATATGCAGAAAGCCTTCAACCAGCTCAGATACTGTCTCACTCAGGCAATTACCCTGACACACCCACTTCCTCAAAAGCAGTTAACCATTATGCTAGATGCGAGCAATTTTGCAGTTGGTGCAGTCCTCCAATAGGAAGTGGCATACAGCAACCACTCAGATTTTTCACGAAAACTGACTCCTTATCAAAGAAAACAGTCTTCCTACAACTGCATACTTCTCACTGTCTAAAAGGCAATCTGTGACTTCAATGATGACATAGAAGGCAGACTAATAGTCTTCTATATAGATCACTGACCACTAGTAGACTCAGTGTAACCTTTCGATACATGTCACCAACCACTAGTAGACTCAAAGCATAAAGTTTTGAAAGACTTGTGCCCCAGACATTTCCACCACCTAGATTACATCACACAGTTTACAGCTGATGTACAGCAACTGAAAGGCATTGTCAGTGTCATCATTGATGACTTCTCATGGGTCAGCATCATCTCCACACAAGTTGACTACAATAAATTTGCAGATGCAAAACAGCAGAACAAACAGGTTCAAAACTTCCTCTATGATACAATTACTAATCTTAAACTTGAACATGGTTTGATAGCAGGCAAATAAAAATTGATCTTGTGTAATGTTTCATCCCGGCATTCAACTGATGACTTGCCTCATTACAAATCATTTTGTATGGCCAAAAGTCAAGAAAGATTGCTTGGAGTAGACACACACCAACTCCTCAGACAGTTTACAATTACCTGGTGGGACCCCTCCCCGAATCAAGGTTATCAATACAGCCTTTTATTCATCAACTGCATAATGTGGTGTGTAGAAAGCCATCCCTCTCTGAGACATATCTGCAGAGTCAACAGCCAGAGTCTTGACTGACACTTGGATTTCCTGGTATGGGTGTCTGGTGTCCATAATACTATATCGCCCACAGGGAGATGCTTAATAATAAATAATAAGACACAGATAAACAAAAACAAAAGTTTATTATGACCAGAGTAGAGAGGTTTAATAACAAAAGAAAACTCTTCTCAATAAAAATAATACAACTTCTCAGACATTAACAGGCCTTCACCTGGAACACACAGCGAATAAACATAGTAGGACATGAAGATTATGCCACAGATAATCTCTAACGATGGAGGTTGAATGTTTGGTGTAGCTAGCTAACACGTACATCTCAAAATATCACTGGGGAGTCATAGGTCCCACTGTGGTGGCTTCTGACTGGGCTCTGACTGATGGACTGCTAAGAGTCACCACATAAAATGACCCAGAGCTCTGATAAAGCAAACTGCTGATATGTTGGCTTGTGCTGTCCTTTATAGCCAAGATGAGGAAGAATTCATGTTGATCCAGTTCTGTACATGTTTCATGGTGGAGGAATTATGTCCCTGGCATGGAGGACCTCTGGTGGCACTTCTGCCACTGTCTGTCATCCTTGTTGCAATCAACAAATTCCGAGGTGGCAACACCTAGTTCATTTGCATATCCATGAGGCTTCAGTTTCTTAGGGGTTGCCGATCCCTTTAGATGAATGCTGGGTGCCTGACACATAACCTCCAGCTGAGGCTGACAATTTGAATTTACACTGCTCAGTAAAATATGTAACCTCTGTGGTACTCATAGTTATCAAACTACAGTTTATCACTCTCAAAACAATGGCCTTGTGGAAAGATGGCTTCACACACTGAAAGCTACTCTGATGTGCCATGATCTTTCTGGGCATAAGCTTTACCATGACTGCTATTAGGTGCATGCACTGTCCACAAACACATCCTATGCGTCTCTTTCACTGAAGTTATGTGCAGTGAGTTTCTTGCTCTTCCTGAGACTTCGTGTTCCAGGTACCTCCAGTCAGTCACCAAAATTCCTACCATCATCACCATGCTAAAAGAACATATTGCTTGGCTTCAGATTCCACATCGACAATGCCACAATGCCTATAAAGCTTTTATTTATAAGGTACTCATGAACTGTCACCATGTCATGCTTCATGATGATGCAGTTCAGTCTGCCTTACAGCCCCATTATATAGGGCCAAATGAGGTTTTAAAACTTGGTGCATGTTTGAAATACTAGTGAATGGAAACAATACCTATCGACTGAATAGAACCCACTGAATGCTTTAGGATGACCTGTCCATTGATAACATATCAACCTCCACAGCCCAACATGGCCAACTCTTCCGAGCATACTGTGACCATCAGTGACTTCATAGTGCAACTTGATATGAAAGACCTGAGATCCCACAACCTTACCATCAAGCTGATTGCAAGTTCCTGGTCATTGAAGGTCAACATCCAGAATGCAAGACTGGAAATTATTTAATTAGCTAGTGTTTCACACAGTCCTACAAATTGTTCAAAAACATGGACATGGCAGCCATCACATTGTGACTGTTCCCTGATGGTTTCATCATAGTCATTGCCCGCAAAACATTGCACACCTCTGCCACCACAGTTAAGGACAATGAAGTCACCTCCCTGCAAGCTGACCCCCTTGGAAGCCCACAAAAACCAACACTTTACAACAGTCTCAATATGGATGGAATTGGTGCCCAACTGCATACCTGAAAGACTACCACACTGATGCTCTGCAGCAAGTGCCACACAATCACTCCTCCAACACATCTAGATTGGACACCATCATACTTGACGCAAATGACACATTGACATTGGTGTTGAATGTATGTATTTTTACTGCACTCTACAGTTACTGAATCATGCTTTTCTATTGTAAACCATTTGAGCAATAAAATAAAATTCTTCTGCATTGTATCATGATGTATGTTACCCATACCATACCCACCATATGGGTCTACACATATAAACATACTACCTTGAAATCTAATTCTACATAAATCTCCCTACCATGCAGTTTTCAACATTCTCACTCAACCACCAAAATACTAATAATTTCCAATACTTGTTAAGTTAAAAACAATTTTGTCACTCCAGGACTGAGTCAACATCATGCAACTATCATTTTCCTTATGTATATCATTAATATACAAATCTGCAAACTCATCTATTCACTTACACATTCTTTGTCACAGTTCTGTAAAGCTTCCTAATTTTATTACTTCAAAGAGCAAATAAGTCCACATTAGGTGTAATTTTACTGTCACAGTTATTAATTGTTATTAATTCAGCATCACACCTCAAAAATATGTATTTACAGGAAGAAAATCACTGCTCTCTCCGCTAGAATCTTTTTCATCCACAAAAGCATCCATAATTTCAGTATTATTATTGTTCCTTGTAAAACTATTTCCACATTTGTCAAGCCTATATATTAACCAACCCAGTTTAATTCCTAGCTCATTGAACCCAGTCTCATCATATGATTGAAGTCACTCTAACTGTTCATTATAAATCTACAGTTTGTATTCTATCACAGTGTTTTTGTCACTATTTTCACTGAGATCTTGTAACTGTTTATTATTTTCTGCTCTAGATTCTGTTCTGATATTCTGTAACTGATCTAAAATTGATCCTACCTCTTTGGCTAAAGTCTTGTCTGTAGACTGTTCTACAGCTAATGAATCTCCCACTGCTCTACTATCTTCTTATTGATTACTATTATTTTCACTCTCCATCATACTGAAATATTCACTGATAATTTTAGTCAACATTTTTGAATAAAAAACTCAAATTTTGCTTATCTTCATTTTTTCAGGGACCACTTCATCACCAGATCACAGCTTTTGATTTTTTATGCTCTATTTTCTCATTTTTCAGCTCTTTTAGTTATACCAATGAGATTTATTTTTGTGTCATATTGTTTTTGTCCCCTTTCTGTAAAAGACTGACAACATTAGTGTAGTGTTTCAATCTTTTTGTTTCATCACCTGACACTTAGCTTCCAAATGTAAACTTTATTCCCAAATAAGCAATACTATTGAATCATTTCATCTCAGATCTGCATCACATTTCTTATGAACTCTGGAGACATCCATAAATAGCAGTGTTCAAATCGCAAATTGTATTAACTTCAGTCAACGTAGGTGCACTTCTAGTAAGCAAAATAAATATGTGGCACTTTATAAATTCAGTTGGGTAGGAAGATTTACACATATTAAATGTGTTTCCTTAGCTTTTCACACAGTCTGTAGATGATTACTAGCATCATTGTCCAATAGAGCAAGTCTGCTATGCTTTAAAATGAAACACAGTTTCTTCTGATTGCTGTTTATTTTCTTGAAATATATATCGTGTAATATTCCTTAAATTTCTGTGCCTCAAAGTCCTGTCTTGTAGTATACAAGCTAAGAGTTTCTAGTTAGATGTAAGCACACTTCTCTTGCCTCATAGAATAAACAAACAAGACAGGCAGTGCAAGTATGTAAAAGAAGTTAAGTACATCTTTATTTAAGTCAACAGTACAGTGAACACAGCAAAATACATAATATGTCAAACTGATGTTCTTAATTAATTTATGATCATTTTTACCACATTTCAGGTTATTTTCCAGCTGGATGAAAAGAAACTTTACACTTTTCATCTAATATCATCATTAACATCAATTTGTGGTACCAGCATGCCAATGTTGTTGGTTTGATATTGTATGACATACTGCAGGTTTTTTGCTGTGAAACCACTGCAAGCCTGTCTGGGTATAATCTGTGTTGTGTCTGATATGACTGACTACGGACACTTGATTCACACTACTGCATCATCATTAAATGTTACTCTGCTTTCATCAATGCTTTAAAGGATGTAATTTATGTCTGTTAAAAACAGGAGTGGCCACAGAGCAAAAAGCACAAAACCCTATGATGGACAGAATTTTAAGTTGCCCTATTTTGAGTTCAGTTTTATTCCGACAGAATAGCTTATCAAAGGAAGCAAAAATTAGGGTTCTACATCACATCAACATTACTGGGAAACAAATTCCCTTGTGGATGCCCTCTTTTCATTTCCTGTTTAATTTTACTTTAGCAGATTCTCTTAGTTTTTGGCTATTCCCTGAAAATTGTTCCACAATTTTTGTAATTCTTCATCTAACAACAGTAACAAACACTTTCAAGGAACAGCCAAAAGCTAAGAGAGTCTTCTAAAGTAAGATTGAAGAGGAAATGAAAAGAGGGCAACCACAAGGGGAATTGGTTTCCCAGTAATGTTGCATCATCCAATTAGGCTATGCTACATCCAGTAATCTCTTCTATACTTTGCAGCAGAACTTAGTGATCTTTGGGTAATATCATGATCAACCTTAAAACCCAACCCATTATGGAGGTCTATCTAGTAGCATAATTACTTTCTTATGTTTATTTAAAAAAATTATTTAATTTGCAGATTGTGCTACCTCAAAGGAGGAAATGATAAAATATTTGAGACAACAGCGAGCTGAACGTTTTCACAAGCTTCAAGCTGAACTTAGACGTTTGCATGAAATTGAAGCGTAAGTACTTTTAAATAAAAGATAAGGACTGAGAAGTTACTGTGCTAATTAAACTTCTATAATCTGAATACCCTTGTCTACATCTACATCTACATCTACATTTATACTCCGCAAGCCACCCAACGGTGTGTGACGGAGGGCACTTTATGTGCCACTGTCATTACCTCCCTTTCCTGTTCTAGTCGCATATGGTTTGCGGGAAGAACGACTGTCTGAAAGCCTCCGTGCACACTCGAATCTCTCTAATTTTACATTCGTGATCTCCTCGGGAGGTATAAGTTGGGGGAAGCAATATATTCGATACCTCATCCAGAAACGCAACCTCTCGAAACCTGGCGAGCAAGCTACACCGTGATGCAGAGCGCCTCTCTTGCAGAGTCTGCCACTTGAGTTTGTTAAACATCTCTGTAACGCTATCACGGTTACCAAATAACCCTGTGACGAAATGCGCCGCTCTCCTTTGGATCTTCTCTATCTCCTCCGTCAACCCGATCTGGTACGGATCCCACACTGATGAGCAATACTCAAGTATAGGTCGAACGAGTGTTTTGTAAGCCACCTCCTTTGTTGATGGACTACATTTTCTAAGGACTCTCCCAATGAATCTCACCCTGGTACCCGCCTTGCCAACAATTAATTATATATGATCATTCCACTTCAAATCGTTCCGCACGCATACTCCCAGATATTTTACAGAAGTAACTGCTACCAGTGTTTGTTCCGCTATCATATAATCATACAATAAAGGATCCTTCTTTCTATGTATTCGCAATACATTACATTTGTCTATGTTAAGGGTCAGTTGCCACTCCCTGCACCAAGTGCCTATCCGCTGCAGATCTTCCTGTATTTCGCTACAATTTTCTATTTGCGTTTTTTCTAGAACAAACAGAATTGTGGTGATAAACCAATGGATTCACATTTATTTCAGTTCTTACAGTACTTGCAGCAAAATCATATTCAGATCTAGATTCAAATAGTGTTATACACCTCATTACTCAAAGTCACCCTGATGCTATTTAAACCATTAATTTGTAAAATACTGAGAGGTTTTTTTTAAAGTAGTATTTGACAAAATATTTCATTTCACTTGTTGTCCCTGATACTTATTCATAAATTAACTTAATTTCATACTTACAATCATTCCAATCATTATACTATTTATAACTAATCTATTAATCTATAATAACCCCTAAATACAGCAGAACAATCTCCAAGATCCTATCTCAACAGTTTTTATGCCATAATTTTCTGTTTCAACTGTTGTACAATGTAAATAAAACATATGTGAGTGATTCATTATTATGTACTTTCTTTGCCATTTTAAGAGTGCTTTGCTATGCAAAATCATTTGCTAAGACAAAGTTATTATTGTAACAAAGAGATGCAGCTTATGTTTATTAATAATGATGTTTATGATGACAATATCAACTATACATTCAAATTCCTACCCATCCATCCAGATTTATGTTCCAATAAAGCTGAATTCCAGGATGGTTTGTTTGAATGGGCATGACCAGGTTCTTCCCTCATTCTTTTTCAGTCCAAGTTTATGCTGCAGCAAGAAAGTCACTGCTATCTTTACTGAAATCTTTTTTCGCTACCAAAGCATTGATAATTCATATTAATATTGTTCTTCATATAACTTCAACATTTGTCAACCCTATATATTAACCAATCCAGTTGAGTTCCTAGCTCATTGAACCCAGTCTCAACATGAAATTGATGACCTTCTAACTGTTCATTATAAATCTGCAGTTTGCATTTGAACTTAGAAAGCCTGTTAGTGTTTTCTTCACTGTTTTCCCTGGGGTCTTTTAACTAATGACCTCTCATTGATGAGACATTGCCAGTAAACCTTATTCTTTGTTCCTTCTTTTCAATAATAAGTACCACAGTAATAATAATGTGATGATTTTAAAGTAATACTAATAATGGGTAGGAAATGGAGAAGATAATGTTCTTTATAGTCCATCTTTTATCTTGCAGACTCTTGTTCATCTTGTATCCACAAACCATAATGTATATTATTTAATGGGGTTCCTGGAAATAGACCTCAAAAATTTACCAGCATTCAGTTGTATCACTAGATACTGGTAGTTCTACCACATTTTAGATTTTTCAATACATCACATGGTCTGCATTCCACAGTGGGAAGTTTCTAGAATGTGGAAATAAAACAAAGAAAGTACATTTTGTTTAAATACAATACAATCAAGTGACTTAATTCACTGAAAGATTCTGGTGCCAATGTTAATTTATTACACTCTAATACATTCATTTTAAGAGTTTCTGCAAATAAACTGCTTCAGGAAAAACAAGGAATTGTCCAAAAGAAAATTCTTTAATGCAGTCTTAACTCAACTCTTACCTAACCACAAATTTCAGCCCTTTGAAATGGCAGTGGTCACTGTGGCTTAACACAGATTTATCTCAGTTTATCACTTACATGTGGTAGTTCTCTAAACCACCATACATAATTGTTGATTAAAGTTCCACTACATGGCAAGAGAATTGCTGAGAAATACTTTTGCTATTTTTATAATGTCGGATGGTATTTCACACACAGGAATTGTCATTCTTGGAAATGTCACACACTTTTTCCAGTGTTCTTCAATATATAACTACTTCTGGTGAGTAATTATTGTAGTTATATGTTGTATCGAGTAGGATTATTATTTTTCTGTTCAATAGAATTCTATTGTATCCAGTGTGTAAAGCCATAAATTAATAACAGAAAAAAATGTTATGAAAATTTATTTGATGAATTTTGGTCTTGGGACAACAGTAGTGAAAGTGATAACAATGATCTAACATTCACTACCAGCACTGCAAATTCTAGCCTTGTATACAGTATTATGTTGAGCAATATATATACAGCCACATACTACTCCTTCTCCAGTGATCATTGCAGTATTTATAGTATATATTAATATGACCAGAAGTTGATTGTGCAGCCCAGGATCCGTATTCTTCACCACGAAATCTGGCTTGAGGCTTTTGATGAAGACAGCCTTCTGACTGTGTGGTGTTTTAACAACAAAGTGTTTCTTATAGTACAACTGTGTTAGATATGGTCCATCATAGATAAATTGGAGAGGTTTCCTCTGTGAATCATGTCTTATGAATAAATGTGAAGAGGTCATAAGTTCCGGATGGATGAAGACATGTTGCAGGATAATGTTGAACATTTATTAGTTTAAGTGATATTGTGTGCTGCTTCAAATTGATAATGAGGTTTGGGATGTCACATTCCACTGGTGTAGGATGAAAGGAATCAGTTAAAAGTCTATTCATCATACAGTAAGCCATTTCTGCAGCAGTGGTGCTATATTGTCAAATACATAAGCATGAAGGCCTATTACAATTGTTGATAAGTTAACTGAGTTCCCTGAAAGTCAGTCTTTCAATGCTGCCTTGATGGTGGAATGCCACCATTTAGCTTTGCCATTCAATGCCATATCGTAAGCAGTGGGTTTCATGTGGTGCACACCTAAGGTCTTTGTGAGGTGAATGAACAACTGACAATCAGACTGCCATCCTCTGTCAGTCACAACAATTTTTTGGACTCCAAAATGTGTCATTCACGATGATAGAAGAGTGCTGGAAACACTTTCTGCAGGGATGTTCTTCAGTGAAACTGTCTCTGGCAAACGTATAAATCTTTCAGTTATTGTTAAGAAAGAGGTGAAGCCTTGAGGGCAAGGAATTGGCCCCACTACATCAACATGGACACGCAAGTAGTGATTGTCAACATCACTGAAAGTTCCACAAGCACTGGTTGTATATTAGGAAATTTATGCTCTTTAACTGCTAACACATTTTTTTGCTCATGTTTTTATATCTTGCCTCAATGAAGCCAAATGAAGCACTGTTGCATCAAGCCTTTGGTGTCAAGATGAGCTAAGTCACGTAGTGCCTGTGTAGTGGATCCACCTAACAGCTTGTCTGCTAGGCCTTTTGGTAGCAATCCTCAGTCCATAGATGAAATAAAACTGAAAAATTTTTAGTTGCTATCAGAAGTTTTCCACTCAACAATTTTAGTTTCACTGATTAACACTTTTATTCATCTTTAGTAGACTTCATTGAATTGATGACCAGTTACAAGTTATAAAAGAAGTAATTAGTGCACACATTACGATGGGCCCTATAACATCTAATAGTCACAGTCAATTAGTGAAGTTAATTATTTAAAAGTAGCTCAATATGAAGTTCATATTTAGATAAAATTTTCACAGTCCACATTTAGTGCTCTCCTTTACTGATATGTTAGAGAAAAAATACACTGTGGTGATTCAACTAAATCAGTCCAATGATTAACATCACCATGTCCAGCAATCACTAGCTTCAACTTTTTGTACTGCTTGTTAATCACAACACAGTTTAATAATAAATTTTCATTGGTTTATGTTACAGAAGTCACCCAAAAGTAATTAAACACTTAAGTTCATGGTCGTTCGTGTGCATGTTTTCATATACTGAATGTTGCTGGTCAGAACTGTAGAAAAATATGTGAACACCATTATTCTTACAGTGTGGATCCCCTTGTTTACATATATGAACATTATATTGCAAATTAGGATGAAGTCCAAGAAATTATTAATTAGTGACTTAATTAATTAGTGCTGTATATCATTTTGTACTGAAAAATTAAAATAAAATAAAAAAATATGTAATCAAAGTTCTGAATATAACAATGGATATGATGAAATCTGTGGTGGAAAATGGGGCTCTTTGTGAAATCCGAGCTTAACTATTTCAGGAGATATTTAGCATTAGGCAAATTAAAATTGTTTACAGGAAAGTCAGAATTCATTGCCTTTAATAGTGTAGGTCACCTTTCTCAAATATGCTACTTAGTTCATAGAGTACTGCATGTTGCAAACTGTAGTACTAACATCAGTTGATTTGATTTGATTTTTTATTTGGTCCTGTCGATTACATATTGTACAAAGGGTGAACTAATAATATAGGACAAATCAAGTGAAATAACAAAAAATTATGTGAGCATTTTATATATCATATAAGTACTTATTTTTTATGAATGATTGATTGAGGGCAATATCGCAACCCATGTTTGACGTGTTTCATGAATAACATAGGCGACAAACTGGTTCGTTTGTAATTTTCATATTTAGTAGTCGTAGATACCTTGCTACCGTCAATTACAATGTTCACTCAGTGAAATACAGTCCATTATATGCAATTCAAATTTACAATTCATCCAATAACTGACACAACAGAAAAACTTTGCATCTCTCCTTCCTTCCTTCCTTCCCTCCAGAAAATGCACAACAGACTCACACACAGTTAACATTTTTCCAAAGTACAACGGTTAAGGTATAATCAAACTAAGTTCAAAACAAAGAACATTAAATCAAAAACAATTTACAGAAAATAAAATTCACTTAACAGGACAATAGAACAATTATGATAATATATATTCACATAATCAAAAATTTATCTTTCTGTATTACAGTGATTTTATGAAATTTGATTTTTATTCACTGGTTTAATTGTGTTAGTATAACACAAACTACTATACAATCAGAGATTAAAACATTTCAATAAGATCAAGAAAAGGATAAGATCATAAATTTGAGACTATACACGGTCCAAATGGCTTACTGCATGTTACTCTGTGATTTAAATAGGTTTACATTTTATCAATATAATTTATGTTAGAAGTACACAATTTTATCTATATAATGTAAGTAAAGATTTTCTTCCCTCTATTTTTACTCAAAAGGATACCTTATTTCTCCAGGAATTCATTCATTTTAAAATAATTTGTTCTCTGAGGGATGTTTTTAGTTTCCTTTTGAATACCTGTATGTTATCAGAAGCTTGTTATATACTCTTTATTCCTGACCCAGTTACTCCCCTTTGGACTTTCGTCAAAGTTGCAGAGCCTTGGTGGAAATTTTTCACCTGTCTTGTGTTATGCTTGTGAGTGTCATAGTTTTTCTGAAATAATTCCTTGTTTCTGTCTACAAAAAATCATCAGTGAGTTTATATATTGATTTGTAGCCCATAAACATCCTGAGAGTCTTAAAAAGACATCTGCAGAATGTTCTGTTTGAGACCCCACATATCAACCTCAATGCTCGTTTTTGTAGTTTGAAGACTTTCTCAACCTCTGCAGCATTTCCACGGCAGATAATACCAAAGGAGCATACAGAAAGGAAATACCTAAAATATGACAAAACCGATATTTCTCTGTTAATGACTTGAGAAATATCTCTTAGGGCAAAACCCACTGTGCTAGTTTTTTGACCAGCTTATCAATTTTCTCTGTCCATCTTAGCTGGCTGTCTATCTGTATGCCTAGAAATTTTGTATGTGTGGTTTCATAAATTTTTGTTGTTGTTGAACTCCATTTCAGGAATTTGGTGGTTTTTATTTACTGTCTGAAACTAAAGAATGTTAATTTTTTTTAAATTTTGGGTTAGACTATTTACTTTGAACCGTTTGTGCACTTGGTTAGTAAATGTTGGGCTCTGTCCTGTGTTGAAGAGTTGGGGCCCTTGATCAGAATACTTGTATTATCAGCATACACATTCATTTTTGCCCTGTCATTAATTGTGACTGACGGATCATTAATGTAGATCAGGAAAATCAGTGGCCCAAGGATCAAGCCCTGGGGGCTCTGTATTCTACATTTACCAGTCTGAGTCTATTGTTAGACCTGCCGCCATTAAGATAACTCTTTGATTCCTACTGTATAGATAAGATTCTAGCCATTTCAAAAGTTTGTCTTTGATGCCATAGTGTGAAAGCTTTTTCAACAACGTGTTATGGCCAACAAAGTCGAAAGCCTTAGCAAGGTTACAAAAGATCTCGATTGGATATCTTCTGAGACTTACTTCACCTAGAGTTATGTGTTAGGCTAAATTTAGCTCTCTCTGCAGAGAATCCATTGCCAAACTGTGTGGGTGTTAGTAAGCTATTTTGTGTCATATGGTCATAAACCTTATCATAGCTACTCTTTCAAACAACTTTGAGAACATGGCAGCAAAGAGATGAGCCGGTAATTGAATGATACATTCCTTGCCCCACTTTTGTAGATGGGCATCACTATTGCATGTTCCAGTCTGTCTGGAAATGTCTGCCTGTTTTCATTGACTGGTTAAATAAATGGCATAATATGTGTCTAATTAAGTCTGCACATGATTTTAGAATCCTATCTTATATTCCACCATATCCAGGAGATCCAGAGCTTTTAAATAATTTCCTGAGTTTTTCAGTTTTTTTTAGGAGTTGCTCTTTTGAAATTAAGCTCTTTATTTGGAGTTATATGCATGTGATTTAGTAGCTCTATGGCTTCTGTCAGAGACTGTTTATCATGGTTCCCTGTTTTTTCAGCTACAGTGAGAAAAATTATTAAACTCAGAGGCAACAACTTTTTGATTATTCTTGTCTGAACCACTACAAGAGTATTGTGGAGTGCCTACTTGTTCAGCTTTTATGTTCTATTTGTCCCACTTTTTATGATGTTCCTTGTGATTTTTACTTTATTGTTTGACTGCTGATTTTTTCTTCATAATCTATTTGTCTGGTCTTCCTCTTTACACATTAGAATTTTATAATATTTTTTGTAATGTAGTTTCACTGTTGGGTTTGTGCTGGACCCTTGTTCTATATACAGGTCTCTCTTTTTAGTACATGATATTTTGATGCCACCTGTTATCCATTCTTTCCCTCCACAACAGACTGATTTCATTTTCAGCTGTCTTTGGGGGAAGCAGGCTTCAAAATGTTTAGTAAGTAAGTCCAGGAATGAATTGAATTTTTCATTCATTGTAACTGCCTGGTATACTTCCTTCCATTGTTTCTAAACAAGCTGGTGGATTCCATATTTATTATTCTAATATGTTTAAACTGAGTGTGATTATTTACTGTTTTAAGGTTGTCAGTTGAGAATCATGATCAGACAGACCATTTATTATGGCTTGTGTTTTTACATTATTGTAATTTGTGGGGTTTAGGAAAAGATTATCAATCAAGGTTTTGCTGTGCCAATATACTCTTGTTGGGAATGAAACCATCAGAGGTAGTCTAAAAGTTGAGAACAATGGTTTCAGTTGTTCTGCCTGTTACCATTTGAAACAAATTTATGTTGAAATCACCACGTACTAAAATTGACTGTTAACTATTATTTCTATTAAGTTTTGTAAGAACTAATTCTAGCTGCCAGAGGAACTTTAGTGATTTAGTAGCTCTATGGCTTCTGTCAGAGACTGTTTATCATGGTTCCCTGTGTTTTCAGCTACAGTGAGAAAAATTATTAAAAGTGTCCTATAAACTGCAATTGTTAAGAGGAACTGAGTTTTCAGTTCTAATTTGGCAGTACATCCTTCAAAATGTTTTCCAGAACTGTGCTGAGCTATGTCTATGATTTGTGATCTAAGAGTATTGTGCATCTAAATTGCCATCCCACTTTGCCTTAAATTCGTCCTGCAGTAATGAGAAACAATTCTATAACTATTTATTTTATCAAACAATGGAAAACCCAGGATGGAATGTAACTATACCATAGAAGGAAAGGTGCTACTCACCATATAGTGGAGATGCTGAGTCGCAATAGGCGGAACAAAAAGATTCACACAATTACAGCTTTCGGCCATTAAGGCCTTTGTCAGCAGTTGACACACATACACACACGCACACACACATTCGTGCAAACGCACCTTGCACACACGTCTGCAGTCTCAGAGAACTGAAACCACACTGTTCAGAGAAACTCAGGACAGAAAAGAAAGAAGGATGGACATAGAGTATAGTGATGCAAAAGAAAGTAGTTACAAAGGAAAACAGCACAGGGTTAGGTTAGAAGAAAAGTGTGGTTTCAGTTCTCTGAAACTGCAGATGTTTGTGCAAGTTGCATTTGCGTGAGTGTGTATGTGCATGTGTGTATGTGTGTCTATGCTGACAAAGGCCTTAATGGCTGAAAGCTATAATTGTGTGAATCTTTTTGTTGTGCCTATCGCGACTCAGCATCTCCGCTACATGGTGAGTAGCAACTTTCTTTCTCTGGTATTGTTAAATTTATTTTATTGATTTCTGTAGCTTTCAGGTGATGTTCGGTTAAGCAGAGCACATCAGTAATAGTTTCATCAGTGTCATCTGTTTCTTGAAGAGAAAGCAGTAGATCCTCTTCTTTAATTACAGGGCTTCTTATATTTTAGTGAAATACTTTTAAGCTATTCCGGTAATCAGTTTTACTTCTGACAGCTTTCTTAATCTTAGGTTTGACATGTGCTAAATTATTATCAAAGGGAACAACATCTACTCTGTAACTTTCCCTATCCTCTAGCCAAAAAAAATCTTTCTTTGGGTATTAGCTACTACAGGAATATAACGCAGTGGCAAACAATCACTATTTCTCTTTTTTGTAGTGGGAGATACAACATTTTTTTTATAACTTCTCTTGTATCTAGCATGAGAGAATTATATCTGATTGTTTCAATTATTTTTTGAGTTATGAACTTTTTCCCAATGCCATTCAAATGAAGCCTATGTGTGGTATGGAATTTTTGGCCAATACTATTGATTTCCAGAGTATTCAGATTTGCAAACTGACTGCATATGTTCAAGAGCTGTTCATTTGCAATGCTAGTCTCTTTGTTCACACATGACCAGGTTGGTAAATGATTTTAGTACAGAACATTGACATATATAACATTTGTGAGTCCCAGATCACTCAAGCACTTCTTTAGTTCTTGGCAGGCTACTGAAGTTTCATTCTGGTACACATTTTTTAAACCACCAAATTATACAACATAATCCTCTGATAATAATTTACCAATTTCCTCTGAATGAATGTACTTTTGTCACTTGAGACCCAGGCTTGATTAAACCTGTTGCTTTCACAGTTTCTGCCACTTCATTTATCCAAGAAGCAATCCCCCGTCCATGACTATCACCAAGAATCACAAGCTATCTTAGGCAATTACAATCCAGATCATGGTGGCAGATGTTTACAGGAACAGGAATAGCACCATATGTAATTTGTATATCTTTAGGTTGACGCATAGAAACAGTAGTGTTCCTGAGAGCAGTTATTGCAACACTTGATATCTGGACATGTTCAGTGTGTCCTACAAAACCATCATTGTCACTGACATCACCAAGCACTTCAAATCTGTTTGCTATAGGAAAATTTGCTGGCCTATTTAGTATATCAGTACACATATAGCATTCCCATGTTTTTGTAATGTTCTTGTTTCCTTTCAATAAGAAGTCTATCTTTGCACATCAAAAGTGAAATTTTAACTCATGCTTCACACATATAATACCTCTTTTAGTGGTTTTCATGCATTTTTTGCACACACCATCACATTTGTTGCCCCAGTTCCTAGAATTGGTATCTAATAACAACTCATATCTAATTGTATTTCCTAACAGTGGGTGTCCTAATGAAAGTTAATTACTGTGTAGTTATAGTTAAACTGATGGTGTTCTGATTGCTGCAGTATGGGCAGTATACTTTGCCTGAAGGTGAAACATCGTAGCTATGTTCATTACCTGTTGCACTCACTGAGAGTGATGAAAAAAATATTAGCTCCACATTCTGCTAACAGCTGAAAATATGCCACCGTAAGCAGTCAGAATGTGGTTTGGATGCAGAAGAAGAGGAAGAACAATTGGACACATGATAATGATTGTTCTGACATATTTATTGTGACATGGTCACAAGTTACAATGTGTTCAATATGATCAACATTCTGTCTTCATAACAAGCCATATTGACAGTAGCTTGCAGCATATCCTGTGTAATCAAAGTGAAATGTCATTGTTTGCTATCCTTCAGATCAGGAAGAGTCTGGTTACATCCTTGATATACATGATCTTTCAAACACCCCTCTAACCAGAAGTCACATGTATTTAGGTCAAAGGATATAAAAGGCCACACATCTTGAAATTTGCTAGAGATTGTGATGTTCACCTGCTTTGTTTCTTCATTGGTAGTCCTTGGTGTCGACATACTGCATTGTTATAATGGCTGAAAAATAGGGGCTGAAAGTTCAGCACTGGCTACTGTAAAGATAGAAGAGATAGAGAAGATCCAACGGAGAGCAATGCGCTTCGTTACAGGATCATTTAGTAATCGCAAAAGCGTTACGGAAATGATAGATAAACTCCAGTGGAAGACTCTGCAGGGGAGACGCTCAGTAGCTCGGTACAGGCTTTTGTTGAATTTCGAGAACCGAGGAGTCAAGTAGTATATTGCTCCCTCCTATGTATATCTTGCGAAGAGACCATGAGGATAAAATCAGAGAGATTAGAGCCTACACAGAGGCGTACCAATGATCTTTCTTTCCACAAACAATATGAGACTGGAATAGAAGGGAGAATCTATAGAGGTACTCAAAGTACCCTCCGCCACACACCGTCAGGTGGCTTGTGGAGTATGGATGTAGATGTAGATGTAAATGATGAAGCTGACAATTGCTTAGTTGTGTTTCACAGTTTTCTACTTTCACTGTTCACAACTCCCCAATATTACACAGTTATATGGCCAGTTCACTATTGGTAAATTTTAAGCCCCATTAATAGGTTGCAGGCAAACATCAGCATACTGCTACAATAGTTTGCTGTTGAACATTATGAGCTCTGAATACCTAACCACACAGTTCACAGTCCTTGCAGAATAATAAGGTAAATGTGACACTATTTCTCAAACAAATTGAATAGATGCTGTCATTATTTTAACACACAGCCTATTTGTGTTATAATAATGCCACTATTCAGATGATGCATTGTTGTTGCTTGAAACAGTACATAATTCCCCTCTGAGAATCAGCCATGGACTGACTGTCTCAGCACCAAAAATTGGTCCTATACACAGGGTTATTACAAATGATTGAAGTGATTTCACTGCTCTACAATAACTTTATTATTTGAGATATTTTCACAATACTTTGCACACACATACAAAAACTCAAAAAGTTTTTTTAGGCATTCACAAATGTTCAATATGTGCCCCTTTAGTGATTCGGCAGACATCAAGCCGATAATCAAGTTACTCCCACACTCGGCGCAGCATGTCCCCATCAATGAGTTCGAAAGCATCGTTGATGCGAGCTCGCAGTTCTGGCACGCTTCTTGGTAGAGGAGGTTTAAACACTGAATCTTTCACATAACCCCACAGAAAGAAATCACATGGGGTTAAGTCAGGAGAGCGTGGAGGCCATGACATGAATTGCTGATCATGATCTCCACCACGACCAATCCATCGGTTTTCCAATCTCCTGTTTAAGAAATGCCGAACATCATGATGGAAGTGCGGTGGAGCACCATCCTGTTGAAAGATGAAGTCGGCGCTGTCGGTCTCCAGTTGTGGCATGAGCCAATTTTCCAGTATGTCCAGATACACGTGTCCTGTAACGTTTTTTTTCGCAGAAGAAAAAGGGGCCGTAAACTTTAAACCGTGAGATTGCACAAAACACGTTAACTTTTGGTGAATTGCGAATTTGCTGCTCGAATGCATGAGGATTCTCTACCGCCCAGATTCGCACATTGTGTCTGTTCACTTCACCATTAAGAAAAAATGTTGCTTCATCACTGAAAACAAGTTTTGCACTGAACGCATCCTCTTCCATGAGCTGTTGCAACCGCGCTGAAAATTCAAAGTGTTTGACTTTGTCATCAGGTGTCAGGGCTTGTAGCAATTGTAAATGGTAAGGCTTCTGCTTTAGCCTTTTCCGTAAGATTTTCCAAACCATTGGCTGTGGAACGTTTAGCTCCCTGCTTGCTTTATTCGTCGACTTCCGCGGGCTACGCGTGAAACTTGCCCGCACGTGTTCAACCGTTTCTTCGCTCACTGCAGGCCGACCCATTGATTTCCCCTTACAGAAGCATCCAGAAGCTTTAAACTGTGCATACCATCACCGAATGGAGTTAGCAGTTGGTGGATCTTTGTTGAACTTTGTCCTGAAGTGTCGTTGCACTGTTATGACTGACTGATGTGAGTGCATTTCAAGCACGACATACACTTTCTCGGCTCCTGTTGCCATTTTGTCTCACTGCGCTCTCGAGCACTCTGGCAGCAGAAACCTGAAGTGCGGCTTCAGCCAAACAAAACTTTATGAGTTTTTCTACGTATCTGTAGCGTGTCGTGACCATATGTCAATGAATGGAGCTACAGTGAATTTATGAAATTGCTTCAATCATTTGTAATAGCCCTGTATATTCTCACAATAATAGGCATGGAAATTATGCATTGTTCAATGTTTAAGTTACAGAAATTACAATTAAAACATAACTCATGCAATTAACTGAATACATTAAAAAATTCTTCATTTTTAATAATTTCTTCTACCACAAAGGCTAGGCCGAATTATTTGTTTACATAATGAAATTAACAGATATAGTTATAGAAACAAACCTGGTAATTATTTTGGAATTAAATAAGGGCTGGCTTTACTAACATGTTTTCAAATGGAGCCAAATAAATACTTTAAGAATTCTAGTAGTTCTTCTTCCAAATGTTTATAATTATTACAGAATTTATATTTCTGTGTAAGTCAACAATAGAGTCTAAGTCACGAAACAATTACTGATTTCACCTATAACAAAAGATATTAATTAGGAATAGTGAAATAAATTAGGAAACTGATTACATACACAAAACTAAGAACAAAATTAGATCTGGTGCTATATTTCTTAAGACTGAGGGCCAACCTTTCTCTTTTATGGAATTGCAGATTACACTCATGTATGTTAAAGGTAATTAGGCAAAATTAAGATAAAATTAATTTAAGGAGGCAGATGGCAAAACAAGAGAGGAAGTAAAAAAATGCCAGCTTGCTTTGTCGATATGGTCATTACTGAAGGTTTCCTGAATCAGATCTTCCACGTGGCAAGTGACATGTGGTATAGTCACATCTTGCCAAAAATAGTGGTGTGGACACAGCTACATTCCTGCAAAGCTGGAATCACATGTTTCATACGCATTGCATGAGGCGGCAAGGGACATCTCATAAATAAGGCATACTACTTTTTTTAAATTGCACTGGTTTTTTTTTCCTTTCTTTTTTCCCAATACCTCTTTACAGTCTTTCAGTATAGTTTCCCTGCTTCTCTATGACTGAATCCCAACTTCTCAGAGGCTCTATTATTCCATTCAGGACAGCACTTATGTCTATCTGTAAAATTTCTCAGTTAACAGTTGTTGAAAGTACTTCCAGAGAAAGGTAATGATGATGTCCTCGCATAGGTTTTTTCAACTTCAGGAACAAGTCAAAGTTTGGTGGACTCATATCCAGGGTTTAAGGAAAATGCAGCAACACTACTCATCTGCATTTGTCTAATGTTTGGGCTACAACGTGGCTGACATGTGGGTGAGCATTGTCATGGATAATCAATGGCCCAACCTCAAGCAAATGAAGTCAGGTTTCGTGCATTTTTCTCTTCAGGTTTTGCATGAAGTTACAATAATAAACTGCTGTGACACTTTCTTTCATTATGATTCCGCATTGATCATAAGCAAAACTCATCATTTGCTTGACCTTTGATTAAGCACATTGAATTTTTTTTGCGCATGGAGAATCTGAAGTTCTCCATGCATTGGGTTGTGATTTCAACTCCATTTCAAAGTCCTTAATCCATGTTTCATCAGTAGCGACAGTTCAGCACAAGAATCCTTGACCTTCATGGTTAGCTTGTTGTTTGAGGAAGTTTGCAATGTCCATGCATTTCTGCTTCTCTTCTGCAGTCACAGAAATTTTTCTCTTCTTCAAATCATTTGTCAGTACACACAATACAGATGTGGTAGAATTCCCATGGCTCCAGAGAGTTTCTCACATGTGACACTGTGATCTTCTTCTACAGCATCTGTCAAAAGTTTCACACTTTGTTCATCTGTTGACATTTTTAGCCTTCTCAGTTTTGGATTATCATCTATGTTCATGCAGTCACCACAAAAACGATTAAACCAACATGAAACTCTACTGTGGCACATCATAAATTTCACTTAATGCACTGTGGATTTCTGTTGGGCTTTTGCCACGTAAGTCACAGTACTCAAAACCCCTGCAGGGACCATTTGTACCTCTCACCAATTTTATTTTAGAGTACGCAGAAATAAATAAAGTAAATAAATGTGCTTCTTTCTCAAGCACCCACCTACATCTGACGTAATTTTCATTATTATTGCATCAAACAATCCACAGTAATACCAACCTGTGCAGTATCTATGAAATGTCCCTCATATAATGCATAAATGCCACTACACACCTAACAGGCCTGCCAGGTGTCATCTCCTTGAAGAAAAATGGACCAAGAATGAAGGAACTTGTGAAACCACACCACACAGTCACATATGCTGCATGCTTCCAGAGAAAGGTAATGATGATGTCCTCGCATAGATGCATTGTCAGCACGATATTTTGGTCAAAATTGACATTTTTATGAAAAATTGAAGGTACTAAATATTAGATTCAGAAGATGAAAATTCACCTTATTTAGGTGACACCAATAAGCTACCTATATTAGTTTTAAAGTTGTTTACTAAAAACCAAATTAGGAACAAAAATGTCCTTATTCATAACAGAGTAAGTATCATCTGTATTTGTAACAAAGATTACTAATGACAGCACTCAATTACATTCATGCTCTAATAAAGCTGTACCAATTTCAAGCTGCATTGTGAATAATAATAATAATTACAAGGAGTCTTAAAGAGGCAGTTCAGAAGTTACATTCTACTGTCAGTTCCAATCTAAAAATTCTAGCCAGCAAAGTTTAAAAGCAATCAAGTTAAAACTTTTTCAGTAACTAAAGCAAACTTAACTGTATTTACATAAAAATCAAGAAGATTGTAAATTGTTAAATGACAGAAATCTTAATTAATACATGTCTGAGAAAGAGGCCATTTAAATACAGCTACCTGTGACTAGGGCTGTTGATAGCAGATGTTCTGTTTGGCAGTCCACTGCACCCATATACATACAGATATCAATCTGACAACATCAGTCAAATGCCTGCTTGTGGTGTGCCTCAGATGACATCAGAGCTGGGCAGCTACCAAAAGAGTTCTCGGTAAAAGTAGGAAGTGAACTCATGAGGACTGTACATCATCCTAGACTGCTTAGACTTCGTGCTGCCTGTAATATTGACAAAACTGTGTGGCAAGTGGCGTGATTATTTTCTGCTTTTATGGTGATCAATTAAATTTGGTGATTAGAAGTCAGGGTGATAGACCATTTTACTTGGAACTTCACATAGAGGTCACCTCTAAACTGTTAATAGTGATGTTTCCAATAGGAATATTATTATTATTATTTCTCTTTCCTATCTCAGACGTTATGTCTGGTTAAAAATGGAAAGCGACACGGACCTTGATCAAGCATGACTTCCTTTTAACTGTACGGTATATGTTACATTGCATTTAGGAACTTTTGGGTAATTGAACATGTGTCAATAATTACAGATTTCTATAGTTGTATATACAAGTTTGGATGTAGCTGTATTGCATTGATGTACTGGTGGATATTGCGTGGTATGACTCCTGTAGTTGATAGTATAATTGGTATAATGTCAACTTTATCCTGATGCCACATGTCCTTGACTTCCTCAGCCAGTTGGATGTATTTTTCAATATTTTCTCCTGATTTCTTCTGTATGTTTGTTGTATTGGGTATGGATATTTCTATTAATTGTGTTAATTTCTTCTTTTTATTGGTGAGTATGATATCAGGTTTGTTATGTGGTGTTGTTTTATCTGTTATAATGGTTCTGTTCCAGTATAATTTGTATTCATCATTCTCCAGTACATTTTGTGGTGCATACTTGTATGTGGGAATGTGTTGTTTTATTAGTTTATGTTGTATGGCAAGTTGTTGATGTATTATTTTTGCTACATTGTCATGTCTTCTGGGGTATTCTGTATTTGCTAGTATTGTACATCCGCTTGTGATGTGATCTACTGTTTCTATTTGTTGTTTGCAAAGTCTGCCTTTATCTGTTGTGGTATTGGGATCTTTAATAATATGCTTGCTGTAATATCTGGTGTTTATTGTTTGATCCTGTATTGTGATCATGAATCCTTCCATCTCTCTGTATATATTGCCTTTTCTTAGCCAAGTGTTGGATGCGTCTTGATCGATATGTGGCTGTGTTAGATGATACGGGTGCCTGCCATGTAGTGTTTTCTTTTTCCAATTTACTTTCTTCGTATCTGTTGATGTTATGTGATCTATAGGGTTGTGGAAGTGGTTATGAAATTGCTGTGGTGTGGCAAATGTATTTATATGAGTGATTGCTTTGTGTATTTTGCTAGTTTCTGCTCGTTCTATAAAGAATTTTCTTAAATTGTCTATCTGTCCATAATGTAGGTTTTTTATGTCAATAAATCCCCTTCCTCCTTCCTTTCTGCTCAATGTGAATCTTTCTGTTGCTGAATGTATGTGATGTATTCTATATTTGTGGCATTGTGATCATGTAAGTGTATTGAGTGCTTCTAGGTCTGTGTCACTCCATTTCAATACTCCAAATGAGTAGGTCAATATTGGTATAGCATAAGTATTTATAGCTTTTGTCTTGTTTCTTGCTGTCAATTCTGTTTTCAGTATTTTTGTTAGTCTTTGCCTATATTTTTCTTTTAGTTCTTTTTTAATATTTGCATTATCTATTCCTATTTTTTTGTTTGCATCCTAGATATTTGTAGGCATCTGTTTTTTCCATTGCTTCCATGCAGTCGCTGTGGTTATCCAATATGTAATCTTCTTGTTCAGTGTGTTTTCCCTTGACTATGCTATTTTTCTTACATTTGTCTGTTCCAAAAGCCATATTTATATCATTGCTGAATACTTCTGTTATCTTTAGTAATTGGTTGAGTTGTTGATTTGTTGCTGCCAGTAGTTTTAGATCATCCATGTATAGCAAATGTGTGATTTTGTGTGGGTATGTTCCAGTAATATTATACCCATAATTTGTATTATTTAGCATGTTGGATAGGGGGTTCAGAGCAACACAGAACCAGAAAGGACTTAATGAGTCTCCTTGGTATATTCCATGCTTAATCTGTATTGGCTTTGATGTGATATTATTTGAATTTGTTTGGATATTAAGTGTGGTTTTCCAATTTTTCATTACTATGTTTAGAAACTGTATTAATTTAGGATCTACTTTGTATATTTCCAATATCTGTAGTAACCATGAGTGGGGTACACTATCAAAAGCTTTTTGGTAATCAATGTATGCGTAGTGTAGTGACCTTTGTTTAGTTTTAGCTTGATATGTCACCTCTGCATCTATTATCAGTTGCTCTTTACATCCTCGTGCTCCTTTGCAGCAACCTTTTCGTTCTTCATTTATAATTTTGTTCTGTGTTGTATGTGTCATTAATTTCTGTGTAATGACTGAAGTTAATATTTTGTATATTGTTGGTAGGCATGTTATGGGCCGATATTTTGCTAGGTTTGCTGTGTCTGCTTGATCTTTAGGTTTCAGATAAGTTATTCCTTGTGTAAGTGTATCAGGGACTGTGTATGGGTCTGCAATGTAATTGTTAAATAATTTAGTTAGATGTGAATGTGTTGAGGTGAACTTCTTTAGCCAGAAATTTGCTATTTTATCATTTCCAGGGGCTTTCCAATTGCGTGTAGAATTAACTGCTCGGGTGACTTCATGTTGCAAAATTATCACTTCAGGCATTTGTGGTATCATCTTGTATGTGCCTGTGTCTGCTTGTATCCACCGTGCATGTCTGTTATGTTGTACCGGGTTTGACCATATGTTGCTCCAGAAGTGTTCCATGTCTGTTATGTTTGGTGGATTGTCTATTTTAATGTGTATGTTATCTATTGTCTGGTAAAATTTCTTTTGGTTTGTGTTGAATGTTTAGTTTTGTTTCCTTCTATTTTCACTTTTTTTGTATCTTCTAAGTCATTTGGCCAATGCTTGTAATTTCTGGTTCTTTTTATCTAATTGCTATATTGCTTCTTGTTGTGAGATTTTACCTAATCTTTTTTGTTTTTTGTCTGATATTTCATTTTTTATAAATTGTGTTAGCTGTCCGATGTCTTTTCTTAGTTTTTCTATTCTGATCTGTAGCCTGTGTTGCCATGCGGGTTTTGTGGGTTTCTTCTGTGTGATGGTTGGTTGTGATCTCTGCCTAGTGTGTATATTTAGTGCAGTGAGTGCTCCTACATAAACCAGTAGTTGTAACTCTTCCATATTTGTATTTTCATTGATTTTGTTGTGTATGATTGTGTTGATAGTTGTTATTGTTGTTTCAACTTGTGGGTTATTTGGTGGTCTATGCAAGACTGGTCTAATGTCTGTATTTGTGTCTTTGTATTCTATATATGTCAACTGAAATTTTTCTTCTGTATCTAACATGTATGTTACTTCATGTTCTATTTGTGCTTGTTCTGATGGCTGTCTTAAGACTTCATTGTCTTCTGATTGTTTAATTGATGTGTGTTGTTCTTTGTTTGTTTGCTCTGGGATGTTTGAGTCCATTACTGTATTTTCTTCTTCTTCTGATTGCACATTATTTTGTTCCAGTATTTGTTGTACTTGTTGTTTGATGTTTTCTAATTTTGACTGGGGTATCCTGTTATTTTTGATTATTACACGAAACTGATCAGCTAGTTGTTGTTCTGTTAAAAATTTTAATTCTGGGTATCTGGTAATAAATGTTGTGTATACTTGTGATCTGTATCCAGTTGTGTTGGTTCCTAGGTTTGTTGCTTGGTAATAACAGAACATGAGGTGTCGGTGAACTTCATCTGACCATCTCATCCTCTGTCTTTGTTTTCCTTCTACAGTGGTTGCAGGAAGCATATCCTACAAAACACCTCTATTTGGATTTAAATCATTTGCCGTGTGGCTAGCAGTGTTGTTACCATTATGGACGGGCATAGGGTTCAAGCGTCATCCCCGACCATGACAGCGCTTGTCCGAGGCTTCATTAGTTCTGTCCTGAACCAACTAATCACACTAAAAGGGGGGTTAGCCCTATTAGTGGTTTGTTCTTTTCGTCGCCTTTTACGACTGGCAGAACATACTGGAGGCCTATTCTTTTCCCGGGCCTCCACGGGGTTTATTATTATTATTATTATTATTATTGAGGAAATTATTATATTTTATGCATGTGAGCTTTTAAAAAATATATCAATCAGTTAGAACTCAAAAATTAGTTATGGTTCCTGATCCCCGTGAGTAAATAGTAAGTAGGAAGGTTTTCTTTCAATGAGTACAGAGAGAAATATGGATTTTCAGAATGGAAATTATAGTCAGTATGATCTCCATAACTTTCTGGCTACCTGCAAAAACAGTTCTCAGGATCTTGTAAATGGTGAAGGTGAGTGTAAAGCACATACAGATAATTTAAGTGTTTTTTTCATAATGATGTAACAAAGCATTGACCACATTGATTATTTACCTCATTATGCAACAGTGTCTCATCTGTCCAAAGAATATCCCTTGACCATAGGTCATCCATTTTCATGCATGCCAAATAAACAAAGTGCAAAATCACAGCATTATCTCGGGACTTCATCTGGTGCATATTCTCACTCTTGTAGGTATACCAGTGTGAAATGCACTGCAGAATCTTTAGAACTGTTGATGTGGTGTCACCGCCAGACACCACACTTGCTAGGTGGTAGCCTTTAAATCAGCCGCGGTCCGCTAGTATACGTCGGACCCGCGTGTCGCCACTATCAGTGATTGCAGACCGAGCGCCGCCACACGGCAGGTCTAGAGAGACGTCCTAGCACTCGCCCCAGTTGTACAGCCGACTTTGCTAGCAATGGTTCACTGACAAATTACGCTCTCATTTGCCAAGACGATAGTTAGCATAGCATTCAGCTACGTCATTTGCTACGACCTAGCAAGGCGCCATTATCATTTGCTATTTATCTTGTGATGCATGTACCGTCAGATCGATGTTCACCAGTTATGGATTAAAGTTAAGTATTCCAACAGCTACGACCCTTTTTGCTAAAGTCTAACTTCCTTAAATGTTCCAGACCTCATGCCAGCCTGTGTGAGCTTAACGCGTGCCTTTCGGCTACCAATCATAGTGGCTTGGCTGTCTTGCCAAGTCACAGCAGTTGACTATAAGAGAGACAGTTCCTGTGACTCAGTTCAGGCCCTGGCTGCAGACTTTGAGGCATGTGTTTCACGGTCAGCTATAGCTACAGCAACTTCACCAACAACTGCCATGGGATGGGCCACCTCCGTTTCCCTGCTAAAACATCTGTGGTAATTCAACTATTTTTTGTAAATTTCTCAATCATATTCTTTAGTACTAGTACATTTACTGACCTGGGGCCTCTTTACAGCTTTTTCTGTTAGCAATATTCCCACAATGCAGTGCTGTTATTGCTGCCACTCCGATAAAACAATTTTGTCAGCAGTGCATGGCCTTTCTTCTCAACAGTCATTGCGTTGTATATGTAAAGCTCTTTCGTACTAACAGTCACTTCACAAAAAAAGTCAACATGCATCACCCAGTGGCAAACAGCGTACTGATGACAAAACAGGAAACATTTCACATTCTGACAGCTTACAGTGCCATACTTTCATCTGGTGGCAGAAAGTGGAACCTTTTGTTTTTCCTTCTTTTTTTTTCTAGCATACTAGGAGAGTGCATTTATTAATGAATATACAAATGATGCTTCAGCATCCTGCGACATACACAGCCCTCACTGCAGGATTAGTTTAATTATAACCACCCGGTACATGTAGAGTAAACAGAATAACCAAAATGATTATCTGAACACCAAACGGAAGTAAGTAAGTAACTGCTAAATGCCAGCAGATAATTGAATTGAAAATTAGCAAAAAATTTGTTAGTTTTGGGAGCAGAAGAAAACAATAGATGGGAAGAATCCGCCATGCTGTGTCACACATGGAAGACACATTATCATTAGGATGGAGGAACATATGGCTTGAATTTATTTGCATAAATATCGCAAAGTATTTATGATCCATCAGGTAACAATAATGTTACAAACGCTAAGGAACAGGAGTTTGAATTCTTCATTTTGTGCAGTTCTGGTCATTTCTCTGTGTCTTAGCAATATCTTCATATGAACTGCTGGCTAGTAACATGATGTCTGCTACTTTGAAACATGTACCAACAGGAGTATTCTCTCCTCCTTGAAGGTACTGAATATCTGTGATTAAGTGACCGAACTTCCAGGGGTTGCAGCTGCCTGGATGTTGCCTTTTATGGAAGCTGTGTAAAAGCAATTGTCAGTGGCTTGTTGCCTGAGAATATTGTGAATTTTCTAGTTTCTGGAATGTAAAGAAAATGTTTGACTCTCAGATATGTTTCTGATAATTCACGATCATAGGTTCTATAGTTATGTTATGTGTTAGTGAATGGAGCAAATTGCAGGTAGCATAGCTGAAGCATCAGTCATAAAAATTAAGAGAAGATCTGTTGAGGGTCAAGGCTGTTGGATTTCTGCAGTATGCAGTAACATGCATCAGTAGAAATTCACCAGTCCTAAAAATGTTCTGCTATTTTTGTATGATGAGGGTTTTTGATTATTTTCCTTCATGTGATACATGATAACCCAAGAATGATATCTCTTTCTCTCCAGAACTGAATTTTCCCACTTTTAACTAATGTGATATTTTCCACCCTGTTTTGATTTAACGTAAAGTGCCATAAGGGCCTTCAACTCATAGGGACAGCTGGGCCAAGGTTAGACTGGCTGTGAGTGTCACATGGCTCAGACTACAACATTTGCAATACGACTTTGCAGTCTTGCTGTGTGTATAAAAATTGTATCAAAAGCAGTGCTGATTTTCCGGTAATTCTTATAGCAATTTTTTTAGTATAGTTGGTATATAATAGTGTCACAATCATATGTTTACATTCAGAACCACTGTGCTGTTAACAGCTAACTTTCTGTCTTATTCTTCAACACATTTAATAGAATTCCAATTTACCACATGCAGTAAATGACTTTTAAACATGCTTATGACTTTTATAATCATGCATGCAATAATTGCATCAGAAAATTGTCTTATCTCATTATTCCCACTTGCTCACACAGGATCTAACTCATTTTTTGGTCATTCCATCTTTCTACTGCTGCTTGATATTAAATCACTAATAGTGATCTTCTTGCTGTCATTCAGGCATATGTAATTTCTTCCATATTGGCACCATCTTCATCTACATCTACATCTACATGAATACTCTGCAAGCCATGATACGGTGTGTGGCAGAGGATACCCTGTACCACTAAATATCATTTTCTTTCCTGTCCCACTCAAAAATGGAGCAAAGGAAAAACAACTGTCTGTTTGCCTCTGTATGGACCCTAATTTCTAGTATCTTCATGATTCTTATGCACAATGTATGTTTTTGGCAGTAGTATGATTCAGCAGTCAGCTTCAAATGCCAGTTCTCTAAATTTTCTCAATAGTTTTTCTTGAAAAGGATATTGCCTTCCCTCCAGAGACTCATATCTGAGTACCTAAAGCATCTCTGTAACACTTATGTGTTGCTCAAACCTACCAGTAACAACTCTAGCTGCCTGCCTCTGAATAGCTTTAATGTCTTCTTTGAATCCAGCCTAGTACAGATGCCAAAGACTCAAGCGGTACTCAAGAATAGGTCCCACCAGTGTCCTGTATGTGATCTCCTTTACAGGTGAACTACACTTTCCTAAAATTCTCCCAATGAACCGAAGCCGACCATTCACCCTCCCTACCACGGTTCTCATATGCTCGTTACACCTCATATCATTTTGCTATGTTATGCCCACAGATTTAAATGACTTGATTGTGTAAAGCAGGACACTAGTAATACTGTATCCAAACATTACAGGTTTGATCTTCCTACTCATTTGCACTAACTTCCATTTTTTCACATTTAGAGCTAGCTGCCATTCATCACACCAACTGGAAATTTTATCTAAGTTGTATCTTATAACAATCACTCACATTCAGCATGTTACTATATACCACGACATCATGAGCAAACAACCACAGATTGCTGCCAACCCTGTCAACCAAATCATTTGTGTATACGGAGAACAGCAGCAGTCCTGTCACACTTCCCTGGGACTTTTTTGATGATACTCTTGCCTCTGATGAACAATCGCCATCAAGGACAACATACTGAATTCTATTATTTAAGAAGTCTTTGAGCCACTCACATATTTCTGAACTTATGCCATTCACTTGTATGTATGACAGCTTGCAATGGGGC
Organism: Schistocerca cancellata; assembly: GCF_023864275.1. Lineage (NCBI taxonomy): Eukaryota > Metazoa > Arthropoda > Insecta > Orthoptera > Acrididae > Schistocerca > Schistocerca cancellata. The sequence continues at coordinate 280,045,784 of NC_064628.1, forward strand.
ATGTGCCAAATGCTTTCTGAAAACCTAGAAATACGGAATCTGCCTGTTGCCCTCGATCCACATTTCTCAGTACATCATGCAAGAAAAGGGCAATCTGAGTTTCATACAAGCAATGCTTTCTAAAACCATGCTGATTTGTGGAATTAACCTTCTCAGTCTGAACAAAATTTATTATCTAGTTATATGTTCAATGATTCTGCAGCAAACAGAACTTAGGGATATTGGTCTACAATTTTGAAGTCCATTGTTTTACCTTTCTTGTACAGGATGGTCCATTGATCGTGACTGGGCCAAATATCTCATTAAATAAGCGTCAAACAAAAAAACTACAAAGAACGAAACTTGTCTAGTTTGAAGGGGGGAACCAGATGGCACCATGGTTGGCCCGATAGATGGCGCTGCCATAGGTCAAATGGATATCAAGTGCATTTTTTAAAAATAGGAACCACAATTTTTTATTACATATTCATGTAGTATGTAAAGAAATATGAATGTTTTAGTTAGACCACTTTTTTTGCTTTGTGATAGATGGCGCTATAATAGTCACAAACATATGGCTCACAATTTTAGACAAACAGTTTGTAGCAGGTAGGTTTTTAAAATTAAAATACAGAACATAGGTATGTTTGAACATATTATTTCGTTTGTCCAAAGTGATACATGTATCTTCATGAACTTATCATTTGTGAGAACACATGCTGTTACAGCGTGATTACCTGTAAATACCACATTAATGCAATAAATGCTCAAAATGATGTCCGTCAAGCTCAATGCATTTGGCAATATGTGTAACGACATTCCTCTCAACATCGAGTAGTTCACCTTCCGTAATGTTCCCACATGCATTGACAATGCGCTGACGCATGTTTTCAGGCATTGTCGGTGGATCATGATAGGAAATATCCTTCAACTTTCTCCACAGAAAGAAATACGGGGACGTCAGATCTGATGAATGTAAGAGCCATGGTACAGTGCTTCAACGACCAATCGACCTGTCATGAAATATGCTATTCAATACTGCTTCAACCGCACGTGAGCTATGTGCCGGATATCCATCATGTTGGAAGTACATCACCATTCTGTCTTGCAGTGAAACATCTTGTAGTAACATCAATAGAATATTATGTAGGAAATCAGCATACATTGCACCATTTAGATTGCCATCAATAAAATGGGGGCCAATTATCCTTCCTCCCATAATGCCGCACCATAAATTAACCCGCCAAGGTCACTGATGTTCCACTTGTCGCAGCCATTATGGATCTTCCATTGCCCAATAGTGCGTATTATGCCGGTTTGTGTGACCACTGTTGGTGAATGACACTTTGTCGCTAAATAGAACGCCTGCAAAAAATCTGTCATTGTCCCGTAATTTCTCTTGTGCCCAGTGGCAGAACTGTACACGATGTCAGAAATGGTGAACGTGCAGACCATGGTACGGTGCTTTGACAACTAATCCATCTATCATGAAATATGCTATTCAATACCGCTTCAACCACATGTGAGCTATGTGCCGGACACCATCATGTTGGAAGTACATCGCCATTCTGTCATTCAGTGAAACATCGTCGCCACGCAATTCCTGGTGCATAGAAATATGGTACGGGAGCAATAGATGTTGCTGTAGCATTCTCAACACCAATGTTTTTGAGATTCCTGATTTGCGCAATTTGTCTGCTACTGATGTGCGGATTAGCCGCGACAGCAGCTGAAACACCTACTTGGGCATCATCATTTGTTGCAAGTCATGGTTGATGTTCCACATGTGGCTGATCACTTCCTGTTTCCTTAAATAACGTAACTATCTGGCGAACAGTCTGGACACTTGGATGATGTCATCCAGGATACCAAGCAATGTACATAGCACACGCCCGTTGGGCATTTTGAACACAATAGCCGTATATCAACACTATATCGACCTTTCCCACAATTCGTAAATGGTCCATTTTAACACGGCTAATGTAGAGTTCTCTTTGTAAAATCAAACTGGAATTCCATCTGGACCTGGTGATTTATTTGCTTTAAAATCTTCCAGTTGTTTCTCTACACCAGGTATACTTATTACTATGTCATGCATACAGGCCAAATGATGGTATGCTTGCATGATTCTCCTGTGTGAACGAAATTTAAAACTTCAGCTTTTATTTTGTTATCTTCAACTGCCATACCGGACTAGTGAACAAGGGACTGAATGGAAACCTTAGACCCACTTAGCAATTTTACATATGACCAAAATTTTCTCGGGTTCTATGTCAGATCTTTTGCTATGGTGTGATGGTGGTAGTTGTTGTATGCTTTACACACAGATCTTTTCACAGGTCACGAACCTCTACTAACCTTGCTTATCATTTATGCATTCCCTTTTGAACCGAGAGTGCAAGAGGCTCTGCTTCCTCAGCATCCACCAAATTTCATTATTAAACCATTGTGGGTCTTTCCTATCCTTTATCCACTGAACTAGGCACACAACTCTCCAGATGACAATTTGCAATCTGCTTAAACTTTACCCATAATTACTCTATGTCCATCTTACTGGAAGTAAGTGATACAGTTCACTAAGTGAGACACTAATAACTGCTTATCTGCTCTATCTAGCAGAAACACTCTCCTAGCCTTCTTCACTGATTTAATGACTTTTGTAGTCATAGTTGTTATAATGACATCATAATCACTAATTCCCATTTATATACTGACATTGTCGATAAGGTCCAGCCTATTTGTAGGTACAAGGTCTAAGATAGCTCCATTGTATCTGGGGATGCTGAGCTAACTGCTCAAGGCAATTTTCAGAAAATGTGTTGAAAAGTATTTTGCATGAGTGTCTGTCTGTACACCCTGCAATGAATCCATAGACATCCCAGTCTATACTCGGCAGGTTAAAGCTGCCTCCAACTAGTATTGCATTATTTGGGGATTTATATGCTATTGACTGTACACTTTTTTTGAATGACTCTAGAACTGTCATAGCTGGTAAAAACATGCAACAATTAACTCTGTTTCACCTACACCTTTTATATGTGACCAGATAACTTCACTGACACACTTAACTTCAACTTCAATAGAGACAACATTTTTCTCAGCTGCTATGAACACTCCCCTTCCTATGGTCTCTAATCTCTCTTTCGCATATATGTTCCATGACTCATTAAATATCTCAGAGCTTTCCTCTTTGGGTTTCAACCTGCTCTCAGTCACAAGAAGAATTTGAGCATGAGAACTTTTTTGGAGGACAGTAAATTTGGGAACTTTATTACAAATACTATTGGACACCATCTAAATTTTTTGTTCTATTACTGTTATTGTGGGATTAGTTAATTAAAATCTGTATATATAACTCAACAGTTATTGCAATATACCACCTTCCCTAATTTAATTATTCTGCCTTATGACATATTTCAACTGATCAGTGCTGTGTCATTACATATAGGCCTTGACATTTTGATAATACAATGACATTGACACAGTGTATTTCACAATTTAAGCTATAATAGAACAGATTACAGTATAAGAATTAGATGATACTTTACAATGTATTAAGTTCATTTTACAGTTCATGATTAATTCCCTTATGTCTACATTTCCATACATAAATATTTCTTACCAGAAATTAATGACAATTGCCTCTATTTTCTTGCTTGTTATTGATTATAGTTTTAGATTTACCTATCAATAATCAGAAAATTCATACAAGAAGCCAAGTTTATGCCATGGTCTTGATTTCTGGAAGGAATACAATACAATTCTGCACTGTCACCAACTGAGCAAAATACAAGCATATGGAATATCAGGCCAGCTTTCTGATTGGACTGAAGAGTTTCTAACAAACAGAACACAGTATGTCGGTCTCAACAGAGAGAAATCTCCAGATGTAACAGTATCTCTGTGTGTACCACAAGGGATGGTATAGGACCATTACTTTTCACAAAGTACATCAGAAGTTCCATGAGGCTTTTCATGGGTGATGCTGTTGTATACAGAGAAGGGATCTCTCTAGAAAATTGTAGTAAAATGTAGGAGACCTGTAGAAGATTGATACTTGGTGCAGGGAGTGGTGACTGACTCTCATTATAAACAAATGAAACATATTGTGCAGAAATAGGCAAAAAGATCCATCATTCTATGATTACAGGATTGTAGGACAATTACTGAAAACACACATTCACAAAATAGGAAGAAACCACCAGCGAATGTAGTCCAGTGACAAAGTAGGTAGCTTATAAAATCGCTGTTTGACCAATGCTTGAATACTACTTGTCAGTGTCAAATGCATACATCAGAGGAGCAATAGAAGAAATAAAGCACATAAAAAGAAGAGCATTACATTTTATTAAAGGTGCATTTAGTAAATGTGAAAGCGTCATATAAATGCTAAGGCCAATCCAGTGGCAGACTGAAAGAGAGTCATTCTGAGTCATGGCGTGGTTTACTGTTAAAGTTCTGAGAGCACATGTTCCTAGAAAATGCAAGCAATATATTGCTACCTCCAACGTACATCACAGAAAAAGACAATGAATGTAAAATTAGAGAGTTGTAAAAAGGAACTCTACTTTTGCAAACCACTTGCTTAAAGAAGGCCACAGTTACAAGGTACAATGTGAATTCTTATATAACACCCTCAAAGGGAGGAAGGCAAACTACCTTGAAAAAATGGAAATTCATAAACATAGGCCCACTTGCCCAGATTTAGTACTGAATTATTCAAAACTGTTGCCTTACTCATAACTTCTCATTGCTTACAATATTAATATTCCAGACATTTTTGTACATTACTCCTCCTACTCATGTAGCCCATTTTTCTTTATTTCAGTTACCAAATTTGCACTTATGCTGTTAGAATTTTGCATTGTATAATTACAGTTGTTTTTCACTTACCTGTTTAGTCTCATTTGCAATATTTTATCTGTTTGTAATACTGAATCTGTTAAGGAGAAAATTATCTTGTCATTCACCCCCAACCCTCCTCCCTTGGAACATGTCAGTCAAAGTTTTCTATGTATTTTTCACCTTATTTTTCTTCTTGTAACAATTTTTGTTATTTGTCATATAATTCATTACTCAATGTGTCACAAATTTTACCTAAGCTAAAAAGTTTTACATTTCATTTTACTGAAATATTTCCTCTCACTTTAGTCCTAAATCAAATGTTAACAGTTATCATCTTTGAAAACCAGCTGAGTTACTCTTTAGATGCAATTAGTTTAACATGTTTGATCCCACTAAAATTTCACAGTTAACAATTATCATCATTGAAACCCAACTGAATTACTCTTTAGATGCAATTAGTTCAGTGAGTTTGATTCCACTAAAATTTCACAGCCAGACATATTTATTTTTATTCCTGACAATGGCATAGTAGCTGAAAACCATTTTGTGACATAATAAATATTGTAGCATATATTCCAGTGTTGTATGTTTTTCATTCATATTCTATAAAGTATTTTACCAATAACCAAGAGAACAGCCAATTAATAAAAATTAACTTTTTCCAATATTTCTCTGACTGTGTGCTTATAGCCATTAATGTTCTTCATTTGGTGGATATTGTTTGAAAGGCAGTTGAATAAGTACAGTTTTCTTGTAAATTGGTACTGTGTTGATTTGCTCTTAGTTTTCAACAGTGTCTTGTTTCACATTGAAGAGCCTCCCCATTATCAGTTAGAATTTTGGTCTGCAGGTTGTGTGGGGTTTTTTGTTGGTCATGAATCCCCGATTCTTTAAAGAATCAAACTCTCCCATGTATAAAACACCATACCTCCATAAACTATGTGACTCTGATATAATTTTGCAGGTACATACGGTGGTGTATGTGTAATCACTCTGCAAAATGTATTACAAATAGAGTTGATAGTACAAAAGTAAAAAATTAAAATGTTATGCATGATGCTGCAGTTTTACTGCATGAGCAGCAAAAATGTAGTAAGCAATAAACTTTTTTTCCCTTTCAACATTTTGTCACCAAGAAGAAGTTTCATTATGAATTGAAATTGTGTGTAAGTTTTTGAAGTCACTAAGTGCTCTCATTGTCAAATATGGAATGAATATACTCTGAGCAATTTGTGCACTATGAGTTATGCTGCCTCAAGACATATACACAGCGTCTAACTGTAATAAATCTGTGAAATCTGTGTGAAATCTTTAAAAAAAGATAATAGTTCTTATGAATAGATTATGACAGCATTTTAAATTTTTGAATTCAGTCATTAACTATATGAAATATTGAAAATCAAAATATTGTTGTCCCCTAAAAGCCACTAGATAGAGTAACCTGCTACTGGGACTGTGTCCAGTGTTAGCCATTTAGTACTGTAGATGAGTACCTTCCTCATATTTACTGAATTTTCCCATAGCTCTATTCCATATGGCATAATGGATTCAAAGCCTGCAAAGTAAAACATTTTAAGGATTTCAGTAATAACAACTTTCGCTAACTTCTATAACATATAGCAGCCTTCATGCTCTTTATTCACTCTGTCCATGCTAATTTACTATTTTTACACAGGATACTTGCTTAATTTTGCTGTCACTGATTTTTAGCACTAACTAATTATGTTTTGGTTCATTGTTTTTAAAGCTTATAATGTTCTTTTTTTAGTAGTTTATTATTTTTGAACTAGTTATCTAGTCTAGGTAAAACTCTTCAATACTTCTTACATGTCCAGCAGCACTTTGACAAATGCATCTGTCTGCTATAATCCAAACTGAAGCCCTGCAGACAATTTTCACTGTTGTTCAATTTTCTTGCAGTAGTTTAATTTCTGTTGACTGGTTAACGTACATATTAATGTTTGGCAGATTACAGCTTCCAGACCCCTCTTGCATTGAAACACACACTTAATATTTTACAGTGTGGATGCATATGTTTTTTTGTGACAGCTATATGAACATAACAGATGAGAGTATATACAAATCCTTGATCCTGGCACTCTCCTGCACTTACCCTCCGTTAACACATTTCCACCTCACTTTTTTCATTAACATCATATTTTCATTATAATTTATACACAATTTATTTATTATGTCCCACTATTCCTTTTTGTGTTTGTTAAACAAATCCCCCCCCCCATCCACAACCCCACCCTCTGGCTGGAGTCCTAATGTTGTGTTTCATTCTTATTTAATATTTCAGAAATTAAATTATATCAAATTATTGGATACTAGTAGTTCAATAAATATTCATATTTCAGAAGTTAATTTATTACAGATATATGATCAACATTGGCGATAATGATTTCAAGCCATATGTCAGTGAAGATACAGCTCTAAAATTAGAAGAACTGAAACAGGTAAAATTCTTTCTGCAGAGATTGTTAAGCTTTCTTAATAATGTCATTTTGTAATTTCCTTCTGAGGTTTTTTAGCATAGAAAATGTTATTACTGCCAACACACACACACGCACACACACACACACACACACACACACACACACACACACTAACAGGATCTTTATTGTGGCGTTGACTGCTGTTAATGCAAACTCCTATGGATGTTCTACATCTACTGTGAGCAGGTTTACTGCACTTGCAACAGTCTTTCTCAGATGAGCTACAACCATATATCTGGACATAAACTATTATATGTGTGTCTTCATGAACTTCAAAGCTGTGCCACACCACATACACACAGGGTGTCCATAATAAAAGTTCCAGTTTAAAAATGCTGTATAAAGAGAACCACTACTCAGGATGATGTCAAACTTGAACAGCATACTATTGACACAGGGGTAAATGTTATGGGACCAACTAAATTAATGAAAATGTTACCAATAGATGGTGCTGTAAGCATCTTAACATGAATGGGGTTGGTTACAAATGACAGATGAATCACAATACAATGGCTATGGTTTGAGTTGCACAAAATTCCACCTATGCTGTTCAATGTGCATGACTGCACAAGTTTGGCAGTCAATAGTTGTTATGCTGCTAGGCAAGCCCATCCACCACGAGGTCATACCACAATGGATGGGAAAAAAGTGGTTTTAAATTGTCCTGGGTACAAAAATCTCAAAAAGCAAAATGACATCAGTTTTAATTGTCATGGGGCTAAAAACTGCATAAAAAGCAAAATGACACTATTTTCTAATTATTGTGGGATCAGCACAAGACATTTTCAGTGTGCTGTCCACTGTTCTCTACCTCAAGTTGAAATCGAGAAACTGCATGTTCCACAACAGATCAAGCATCTCAGGGGTCATGTCCAGAATACATTGCATAATGTTTGCCTTCAGTTCATCTACATTCACAATTGGAATACTGAATGTGACATCTTTCAAATAACCCCACAACCAGAAGACACATGGATTAAGCCAGATGATCTCTACAACCATATTGTAGTGAAATGAAAACTGATCATTAGCAGCATTTCCAAAGTGCCTCTGCTGCTTAATGTGTGGAGGAACGCCATCCTGCATAAAAAATTATCCTACTCATACATTCACACTGTTTAAGGGTTGGAATGACATTTGTACACAAAAAGCTCTCTTCACATTTACCAGTGACGATACAGCACCCATAGGACTCATCTCCTCAAAAAGGTACAGCCCTATGATGCTATTAACCAGCAAGATAAATGTAACTAGGTTGTATCTAGTAGCAAAATAAGTAAAATAATAAGCTGCAACACAATATTTAAATTTTCACCAAATAAAGTTTATTGTCTTCAAAACATTCTTTAGTTCAAAGACTGTTGAAACTAGCTACACTGTTTAGTGGTTTAGGAAGTGTCTTGAGCCTCCAATATTGTGGTTAGTTAATTTACTACTTAAAAATTAAATAAATTAAAACAGCTAAAAAAAAACAGACAAAAATTCAGAGTCCAGACTGGTGCTGAATTATTCTAAGTCCCACAACTGGTGACCCAAAAAACTTCCACCTTCCAAACAAATATGGCTGGTACATTGTCCAGACTTGAACCGACTCCTTTCAAACATTCTCCCTATCAGCACAAGTTCTACCTCAACCAGGCTGTCACATTGTGATTCTTAATGTGTCATTATTTGTGCACTAAAAATCTAGTCCAAATCAATATACTACATTCTACGTACAATAGTTTGCCCAATATTTAAATTTAAACAATTCCAAAACTTCACTGCAGTTCTCAAAAACAGTTTATACTCTTCATGTTGTTCAACATTATAACAATTATAGATGTGGAACCACTTTATGATCAGATTTTTACTCCTCTTTCTGATATGCTTTTCATAACTAAAATATCTGTGATAGTTCATGGGTTATGGACCAAACTATGCAAATTTATAAAAAAATAGTAAAAAAATTTAAACAATAAGAGCTTAAGGTTGAATATTGTGTGTAATTTCCTCCGCTAATTCATACTATCTTGGTGGATGTGCTCTGCAAATTCATACTGTCTTCGTGGATGTGTCATAATTGTGTCATAATTTATATTAATTTTCAATTTAAATCCAGTTACATTGTGTCTCGTGCCTCAGTGAATCATGCTAAAAATCATTTTCATATATCAAAATGCCTTGCTGAGAGATACAGTTTGAGTGCCCAATCTCCATTGTGCATCAAATAATAAGGAAGTTATGAAACATGGACAGTTACAAATACCTTCTATGTGCTGCTTCTTTTTGTGTATTCTTATTCCAATTAGTGTCTACACATACACAGAATCATGGTGCTCCCCTCTTTAATATAATGTACTCTCCTTCATTGTACCAATTATGATTTGCTCTATATGAGCACAAACATGAACAATATGTGAGAAGCCATCATGTGCACCAGCACCAGATCTGACATCGCATCCGCCCGATTCAAATTTTGTCAGTTCCACATGTCCTTTGCAGCGAGTGGGCATCTGTCAGCCATGCTGGACAACCAAGCAGCAGAAGGGTTGCCATCTCACAGTGCATGGAGCTGTCAACATCCAGAAGGAGACTCACCCCTCACCCAAGGCCTCCCTGTTGCATATCACATACATCTCAAATGCTGCTCCTGACCAAACCTGAATACATCTACATCTACATGATTACTCTGCAATTCACATTTAAGTGCTTGGCAGAGGGTTCATCGAACCACATTCATACTATCTCTCTACCGTTCCACTCCCGAACAGTGCGCAGGAAAAACGAACACCTAAACCTTTATGTTCGAGCTCTGATTTCTCTTATTTTATTTTGATGATCATTCCTACCTATGTAGGTTGGGCTCAACAAAATATTTTCGCATTCGGAAGAGAAAGTTGGTGACTGAAATTTTGTAAGTAGATCTCGCCGTGACGAAAAACGTCTCTGCTTTAATGACTTTCATCCCAACTCGCTTATCATATCTGCCACACTCTCTCCCCTATTACATGATAATACAAAACAAGCTGCCCTTTTTTGCACCCTTTCGATGTCCTCCGTCAATCCCACCTGGTAAGGATCCCACACTGTGCAGCAATATTCTAACAGAGGACAAACGAGTGTAGTGTAAGCTGTCTCTTTAGTGGACTTGTTGCATCTTCTAAGTGTCCTGCCAATGAAACGCAACCTTTGGCTCATCTTCCCCACAATATTAACTATGTGGTCTTTCCAACTTAAGTTGTTCGTAATTTTAACACCCAGGTACTTAGTTGAATTGACAGCCTTGAGAATTGTACTATTTATCGAGTAACTGAATTCCGGTGGATTTCTTTTGGAACTCATGTGGATCACCTCACGTTATTTAGCGTCAACTACCACCTGCCACACCATACAGCAACCTTTTCTAAATCGCTTTGCAACTGATACTGGTCTTCGGATGATCTTACTACACGGTAAATTACAGCATCATCTGTGAACAACCTAAGAGAACTGCTCAGATTGTCACCCAGGTCATTTATATAGATCAGGAACAGCAGAGGTCCCAGGACGCTTCCCTGGGGAACACCCGATATCACTTCAGTTTTACTCAATGATTTGCCGTCTATTACTACGAACTGCGACCTTCCTGACAGGAAATCACGAATCCAGTCGCACAACTGAGACGATACCCCATAGGCCCACAGCTTGATTAGAAGTCGCTTGTGAGGAACGGTGTCAAAAGCTTTCTGGAAATCTAGAAATACGGAATCAACTTGAGATCCCCTGTCAATAGCAGCCATTACTTCGTGAGAATAAAGAGCTAGCTGCGTTGCACAAGAACGATGTTTTCTGAAACCATGCTGATTACGTATCAATAGATCGTTCCCTTCGAGGTGATTCATAATGTTTGAATACAATATATGCTCCAAAACCCTACTGCAAACCGACGTCAATGATATAGGTCTGTAGTTCAATGGATTACTCCTACTACCCTTCTTAAATAGTCTGTCTGTCACAAACCACATAAAATTCAAGCCAACATGCTTCATCTATGTGCCAAACCTTGTCCCTGAGAGACTTTAAAATAACTGGTTCATTAAGGAAACTTGCTCTTTATATCTCTTAGTTACACATTATCAATTCAGTTGGGTTACATGCATGTCATGAACAGCAGAAGCCAACATGCACCATTTTCTCTAGTGAAAATTTGGACCCACTACATACCACTGCCAGAGTTAAGTGGGAAAGAGGGTAAGGTAGGACTATGAGCACGAAATGTACAGCATGCTTCAACCAGGATTGGGAATCTTAGGGACATGCAAAATGTTAGGAAGAAGAAAGTGCCGTTGCTAAGTAGGTAGTTGTGGGTGAGGTGTGGACTCTCCATTACAAGCAGCCTACCAGATCACCAGCATTTTCAAACCAAATGCAGGGTTAAGTCAGATGACAGAGGACTTAGAGCCTTTATGTAAAGATTTGTGAAAAGGGGTGGGATCGGAAACAGTTTGGAAGGGAATGGGGCATATGACACAGGTGCTTACTTGGACAAGATAGCTTCCCTGACTTAATGCAACTTTGATAAGCTGCCCAAAATTGACTCCTCTTGCTTACTAGAGCTGTGAGGTGGATTAATTTGATGTTAGAAATGGCACTGAAGGAGGCCAACTTTGTGCATGTTCTTCTCTTATCATTTGGGACTATCACTAGATGATGTTTCCTTAGGCATGGCCTACACCTAAACAAGACTGGGAAGAAAAGATTGCTACAGCTGATTCATGAAACTTAGGGAGTGGATCTTGCACCTTGCATGGTCAAAGTCTTGTCATGGATAGAAGAAATAGTTTTTTTAGGATAAATCAAGAGGGCAGGTTCCCTTGACTAAAGTGTATCTCTATCAGTTTAAAAAATTCTGCAGTAAGAACTCACAAGACATGTTGTAACACACCACATGGCATACTTACTATAAGTCATAAAGAAAAAGTAACATGAGACATTTCAGATGCTTAGTTATCATTCGTCAAAGTATGCAATCAATAAAAAAATACAGTACAGTAATTTGAAGTTGAGCTCCAATCTTTAAACTGCACCATAGTCTGTGTCTACTGAATTAATCATTCTGACCAGTTAATCATTCAACCATCCAGTGGTAGTACGGATACTTTTTTCAATAAAGTAACAGAAGTACTACATAAAGTCTGAACCACAAAAATCAACATAACTGTGTGTGGAGACACATAAACACAAATGTCATAAATGAAACTAATAGCACCTTCATAAGTATCCAAATAGGGACAAGGAAAAGTGTGGTGTAGCCATAAAAAATCTTGGACACTCAGACCATTTCTACCAAACAAAAATGGTAAAATGAGATATGGAGGAAAAACCTTAAACTGCACTCCTGTAAAAGACATTTATCAGAAATCAATGTACAAAATTTTTCAAGAAAACACAAACCAGTGTTGGGATGATGTGTTGAGAAACTAATGTAACTGCAAAATTCTCTGAGTTCTCAACATTATTTAAACTGAAATTAGGAAAAACATTTCCAAAAGTACATATTTAGTAGCAATGTCTCACAAAAACTGAATGGATAACAGCAGATATTACAATATTTGCTTAAACTCTGAAGTACCTCAGTTTCAGGAGAGGGTTATAATGAGTCAGAGTTCTTAAATTTTTATCGTAGGTACAAAAATATCTACTGGAAGGTGCAGATGGCTGCAAAAAGGTCATTTAATGACAAAATAATATGCAATGTAGAGAATAAAAGCAAAGCAATCAAGGATTTCATTAAACTGGAAACTGAGAGATGCAAATGAAAACATAACATGCTGGTTAAAGGGGCAGAGGGGATAAAGTAATAAATGACCCACATCACCTAGCAAAATATGTGAGAGAACATTTTTTGGGTTCTGCAGAGAAATTACAGCAAAAATTCCCAAAAAGAAATACAGCATCTGTAAATAATTATGCACTAAGTAGAGTGATATTACTACCAACCACAGAGCATGAAGTCAGTAAATCTGTACAAAAACTAAAAAATAAACATTTAATAGGCTTAGATGAAGTGCCAAATATGTGCTGAAACAATGCATACCAGGTATGCAGACTCCCTTAATAAACATAAATGAGTCATTTTCATCATGGAAATTTCAATGAGTATTTGAAACAGGTAGTAGTTAAAGAAAGATTATGCACAGGACATGGAAAACTACTGGCCCATTTTCCTGTTGTCATCACTCTCAAATACAATAAGATCAGTTATTTTTAATTTGAAATCAATAACCTGACACAGAATGCTGAATGGCAAAAATATAGTGGTTTCTTTCATTGACCTCAAAAAAGCATTAGATCTGGTGGGTAGAGAGAACCTAGATAGAATCATCAGAGAATTTGTGGTCAAAAACAAGTTGGTGAACATTATCAGTGAAATCTAAATGGGCACAACTTCCAAAGTGAAATTTATGGGAGAATTGTCCCAACCATGTGAAATCAAGACAGATGTGTGACAGGATGATGGATTATCACCAACACTATTGAACTGTGTCCTGGAGAAGATAATGAGAATTTGGAATTCTGAACTTGAAAATCAAGGGATTAGCCCAATCTGTCTAGAAAGAAAATTGGGAGGAACCAAAGTCAACTGCTTGGCTCTCAGTGATGATTTTACAATACTTTCAGAGAACTTAAAAGAATTGACCATACAGATCAACCTAGTAGAAAGGATCACTGACAAGACAGGGCTTAGGATCTTGAAAGAGAAGACCAAATTCATGATAAGTGACAAACATGGACTACAATTTCAAATACCTTGATGAAGCCATATAAGAGAACAGACTAGAGAAAGCTGCTGTGGGGGACCAGATCTCAAAAATGGAGAGAGCTTTTGAATTAACTAAAAATATTTATAACAAAAAGTTCATCTCTTGGAATTCCAAAATAAGGCACTACCAGATCGGGTTGACAGAGGAGATAGAGAAGATCCAAAGAAGAGCGGCGCATTTCGTCACAGGGTTAATTGGTAACCGTGATAGCGTTACGGAGATGTTTAACAAACTCAAGTGGCAGACTCTGCAAGAGAGGCACTCTGCATCGCGGTGTAGCTTGCTCGACAGGTTTCGAGAGGGTGCGTTTCTGGATGAGGTATCGAATATATTGCTTCCCCCTACTTATACCCCCCGAGGAGATCATGAGTGTAAAATTAGAGAGATTCGAGCGCGCACGGAGGCTTTCAGACAATCGTTCTTCCCGCGAACCATACGCGACTGGAACAGGAAAGGGAGGTAATGACAGTGGCACGTAAAGTGCCCTCCACCACACACCGATGGGTGGCTTGCAGAGTATAAATGTAGATGTAGAATGCTCTGGTTAAATCAGAGTGCCTCTCAATGAATTACAAATTCGAAAATCTGGAGATACTAGAAAGAAGAATATTAAGAAAAATCATGGGTCCAACCCAGGTTGAAACTGGCTGGAAACTTTGGAGCAACAATGAAATCTACAAAATAGTGGAGAAAATCTGGGACACCTTGAAAAAGAGGAGGTTATCATTTCTAGGACACATGTACAGAATGGAAAAACCAGACTAACCAAAAGGGTATTCAACTACCTGTGAAAAAGAAGACGACAATGACATGGATTAAGGAAGTTCGTAAAGATATGGAAAGGTTCAAAATTCAGAAAGTTCCGATGTCAAATAGGGGATACATTTCAGACCATGATTCAAAATTTGGAACGATTTAAAGTTGAAATAACTAAGAAGAAGACTGAAACAGCCTGAACAGATAAGCAGCACAGCCCATATGAAGGAGTACTAGAAAAAGAGGAAACTTCAGACAAAGAAGAAATTAAATTGTAGCATGATCCTAAGTGGTCAACTTGCAAATAAAAAAACTAAAAAAATCAGTTATTGAAGACCAATTAATGGATTACATGAATAAATACAATCTTACAAGTGAATCAAATTCTGAGTTCTGAAGTGGTAGAAGTACACAATCAGCCACTGCAGCATTCACAAAAGTGGTACTTGACACTCTTGATAATGATAAGTGTGTCATAAGCATGTTCCTAAATCTTTCTAAAGTTTTTGATACTGCTGACCACAAGATTCTACTAAACAAGCTAGAATCGTTAGGAATAAGAGGTGTGGTTATCACTAGCTCCAGTCATACCTAGGAGATAGGCTACACTTTCAATGAAACAGGGTAGCATATCAGGACCAAGACTTTACATGTTATTCATCAATGGCTTGCTCAACAGTAAGGGAATGTCTGATAGAATTTAAATAATTAAAAAAAAAAGAAAAGAAAGAAAAAAGAAAACTGACAACTCAACGAATAGTAGAGTCATTGAGTCACAAACAAAAATACAAAATTAATTAATATTTCATTACCTCTCATGTGAATCATTTAACAAGTTAGACTAAACATACATCTATGTAGCTACATTGTGCCAAATCTACATACAATGCCAGGACTACAGTTTGGCAGATAGATTACGGTTTGTGTCAGGTGAGGTGGGTAGAAGGCAAAAAAGAGGCAGGAGGGGATAGGAATGCAAAAGGAAGAGGCAGCAAGTACATCAAATAGGAATGTGACACACAATCACAGGATTTGATGAGTTTACATGCCACACAATGACAGTGACTTGGAGAAGTACATTAGGAGGGGGTGCTGGACAAGAAGGGGAGACTGTTGGGTATGGATTGTGGGTAGTGGGTTGGCAGGGATTGAGGCCAGGAGAGTACATGAACAGGGGATGTGTTGTAAATATAATTCCCATCTATGTAGTTCAAAGAAGCTAGTATTGAAAGGGAAGGATGTTGTAAGGAACCATTGAATGGAAGCATGTTGTGCTCAGCAGCATGTTCTGCTCTTAGTCACAATTTGACAGTGGCCATTCATTATGGTGGACAGCTGGTTGGTGTTCTTGCCCACATAAAATACTGTGCAGAAATTGCATTAGAGCTCATAGACATGGCTGCTTTCACAGATATCCCTCTGTCTGATAGGATAGAATAAGCCTGTGACAGAAGGAGTAAAGTGGGATATGCCAGGCACCTGAATTGGTTACATATTGCACCTGGGGCTCCCACAGGATTGTGATACCTGAGGCAATGTGGTGGAAGTGGAAGTTGAATGGGGTTGGATCAGGTCATTCTGTAAGTTGGGTGTGTGGTGGGATAAGAAGAATTGTGGGTACGACATTCCTCATCTCTGTACATGACAGTAGATAGACAAAGCCCTGGTGAAGGACCGGAGCAACTGAACCGTGTCCTTCACTATTAGAACAGAGATATAAGCTTAAGAATCTCATTCGTTAATTTTCTGTTTGAGGTATACATGAAATTTTTGTCATTAAGTTGTCACCCAAGTTAATACATAATATATGCATTGGAGAATTTTCTTTGGATTTGTGGCACATGCAAGAGGAATCTCTAAAATCGTGAATTGGTTTTTCTTTCTGTATTTATTATATAATTCATTTTTGGTGTTCTATTTTATCATTCTTATTTTTATTCACCATATTAGTAAAGTAAAGATACTCTTCTGATCTAAATAATTTTTCATTAGTATGAGCTTCTTTTACTGCCAGTCTCTTGTTTTGTCAACAACAAAACTTACATTCCTTAATCAGATCAAACATACTTGTTTCTTGCTTTTTGCTATATTGTCTGCTGACATGTGTACTTTTATACACCAATCATTCATTTCAGCTGAAAGAAGCAGAAGATAGATAAATTTGTAGAGTACTGGTTGTCAATAAGATGTCACCAAAAGATTTGTTTATGTGGATAGTGTTGCTGTAGTGACACAAAAAGCAGCATCTTCCTTGTCCTGTCACTGAAATAAAGATTCTGGAAAAATATATTATGTGAATGTGAGTGGTTTACTTGTTTATTATTTACAGTTTTCTTAATATTTGCTTTGGCTTATTGGTGATTTGGAAAGATTTTTCTATTTCTTACTTACTATATTGACTTTTAGGGCCTTCTATGCTAATTTTGTCAGTCTGCTTCTACAACAACACAGGTTTTATTAAGCACCTATTATTTACAAATAAATTGTAGAAAGTATAGTTCCTGACTCTTCCAAAAATAAACAAAATAAAAACTTCTGCAGGTGGATACCTCTGCTCAATACAGTTTGTTGAACAACTCACATATTAGTGCAGGAGAACACTGTTTGCAGGTTTGACTGGAGTCACTTGAATATGAACCTTCATATCAGTGCACCTATAGGCCATTGGTTCAGTCACCAAAAATATAACTGTTGGTTAAACAATATGAAAACAGAACTCCATTAGGCAGACAGAAAAGTCCACATGTTAGTCAGATGTTGACAATAGGTAACAAGGAAGTCCAAATCAGCATCCAGGAGAAAACCGCATTGCACAAGGTTGTCATCAATAAGTACAACAAAGAGCTTGAGGTAAACTTCAGCAGGTTGTGAGAAGTGAGGCCGTGGCAGTGTGTGGCAGCTCTTAAATCTGTCTTGACTGTTTTTCCGTGTGATCTGAAGCCAGAAGAGAAGTCCTTCATGCCATGACTAGCATCCTTGGTGGATGTATGCATAATTCTATCAATTGCTCCATCATTATCTTGAGTGGGATTATATGATCATTCCTCTCTTGAATCAGTCCATAGTGCCAGAACCAGTCTCTCCAGTTGTGAGAAAGGATGAGGTGTGCAAAGCCTGCAGCAAAGGTTGGAATGAGATTTTTGATACTGCCAGTGGTAGAGGAGGCCTTGGGGAGGGGAAGCAGTATACCCCTACCAGAGTGGCAGATCCAGAAGTGGAGTTTGCTCCAGATGGAGCAAACAAATGTGTTCCAGTCCCGATGCAGGATGCCTCAAGTTGGTGGCGGTGATGGAGTCAAGTATCCAGACAACCTTATGTTAGATCTGTGCCACCCATCTTAAACAGTGTGGTTGCTCCCTTGTTCTCTAACAAGGAAAAAAGAGGGCATCCATCCAAGATTTCTGACAGACTTCAACTATAAATACGTGTCACCTGGTAAGAAGATAAAAAGGAAAACAGTGCAGAATTGCTAGGCAAGGAGTTCAACACATTTTCAATCTGCTTTTCAAATATTTCTACTTTCAGTCATGACAATAGAGGTAAGGTGAAACAAGTGTGCTTGATTCCATTTCAGGTGCAAAACTGTCGAATACCAGTAGCCAAAACTGTGGTCCATTGTCAGTGACGAGAGCTTGCGGGCTTTTTCTGTAGGAGGAGGGGAAAAAAAAGAAAAAAAACTGGCCATAGCCTTAATGATTTGCTCTATCAGGGCCTGTTTCACTTTGATGATGTATGGGAACTTAGAAAATTCGTCTATTAAAATCAACCACATGG
Source organism: Schistocerca cancellata (assembly GCF_023864275.1). Lineage (NCBI taxonomy): Eukaryota > Metazoa > Arthropoda > Insecta > Orthoptera > Acrididae > Schistocerca > Schistocerca cancellata. The sequence goes on from NC_064628.1 coordinate 280,064,421, forward strand.
ACCTGCAAAAGATGCATGCACAAAATCCCATGGCTGGATAGGTGTAACCATGGCTGGGAGGCTTGGAGGCTTGGAGATGTGCTAATTGCTGTGCCTGACACACTTTATGGTGCTGAGTCACATGCACAACATCCTCATTGACCCATGACTAATAAACACTTCACTGGGTCACAGTCTTCATTCCTCTGCGAATAATTCAGGAATTATATGTGGATACAGAGCAACGAAACATTGACAGTCATCTTGATTCAGTAGTAGGACACCTGTGAAAAGATGAAGGGCATGGTGTCATGAAAAGAAACAACAAAGTACCATGGAGGTTGCCAAAGGAAAGGTTAGCAACCAACCAGTTTATAGAAACTGACAAAACTATCTCAAGCATGGGTCTAAATGTGGCTGCTGTGATGTCTCTGGAAGTGATGGGAAACTTTTCCAGTTACTGCTCCAATTGTGAATCAGTATGAACGCAAACAGTCTTCCACATTGTGGCCCATAACCTATTGTGATAGCACATCTGCTGGGCCATTGTGTGATAATGAAAGAATAGTGGTAATTTATTAAGAAAAGAGCTTGGAAAATTTGATTTTGGGCCAAATATGGCCATCAATGACTTAACAGATTGTGACCAATGAAATTGTTTGCCATACAGGACAATGTGGAACTTCTGGATACCAAAGTAATTGCCAGTGCCTCCTTCTCCATCTAGGAATAATTTTCTTGCATCACCTTGAGTGGTGAACAGGATAGGCCATTTTGGACCATTGGGGTACTCATAAAACATTGTGTGGTGATGCATCTGTGACTAATACAAGAAGTAAACGAGATTAATATAAGGTAAGGCAAGAAGTAATTTGGAACCATTCCTTCAGCTTAAGAAATGCTTGGTGACAGTCTGCAGACCACTTTCTCCACAGTCAATCCAACGGATGAGCTATCATTCCAGTACGCTGCATATGTCTGGCATATTTATTTATTTATTTATTTGTCCATATAAATCTCTTTTTCAGCACATATATTGTACACAGGATATTAGACAGAAAACCGTTTTATCTATCAGTTTTTCAAACATCAAACATACATTATTTAAATGTTTATAACAAATTGGATCTATACAGTTAATAATTACAATTATTTAACTTATTTCTACAATTAAAGATACAAATTTCATTTTTTTGCATAAGATATTGTGAGGTTGAATAGTAGGAGTTTTTCAGAAGGTATGCTGTCGCAGACTTTTTAAAGCTCTGTAGTTCAGGAAGGGATTTTGTATGACTTGGTAATCAGTTGTATAGTTTTGTTATTGCACTATATACACCGTTTTGGCATAATGTGGTGTTACAATGATTAACATGTATGTCACTGTCTGACCTGGTACTGTAATCATGGACACTTTTGTTTTGAGGAAAAGGTTTTCTTTTCTCAGTGTATTTTTTTGACATGCATGACTACTTCCAGTATATAAATGCAGTGAAAGGGTAGGATCTTGAGATATTTAAAGAAAGGTTTGCATGGTTTTCTGCTGCTCATTTGTTTCGTTATTCTTATAATTGCCTTTTGTTTCCTGAAAACTGTTATGGACTGGTGTACATTTCCCCAGAAAATGATAACGTACTTCGGTATTGAATGTACATGACCAAAGTATACATCCCTAACTATTTCTGCACTAGTATTATTGCAAAGAATTCTTACTACATAGCTCAGTTTTGCTACTTTTGAACTTAGGGGTGTGATATGAGTGCTCAATTTAAGGTTTTCCTGGATATGAATCCCAAGAAATTTAGTTTCATTGACAGCACTCATGTTTTGGTTATATACATATTACGGGTTGTGCCACATTTTTATTTTGATCAGTGTGGAAATTCATGAGTACCGTTTTTTTTTTTTTTTTTTTTTTTTTTTTTTTTTTTTTTTTTTTTTTTTTTTAAACTATTAGCCAGTTTCTGGTAAACCATTCAGACACTCTTTTTGTAATATCTTTTGCAGATACAGTAAGATTTTCTTCTTTATTCCCTTCAATCAATAGACTGGTGTCATCTGCATACATTACTGGATCAGAATCGCTAATGTGTGATGGAAAATCATTAATGTAAACAAAAAGAAAGAAAGGGACCTAAAATAGAGCCCTGTGGAACACCATGACTTAGTCCACAGGGTTCTGAAAGGTATACCTGGAGGTTTCCTTCCTTGTACTTAATTTCAGATTTCAGTTACCTGAGAGCGATATTCCAAATATGATTTAATTCATTGATTTGGCACACCTCTTACACCATATCGTTCAAGCTTCCTCAGGAGCACAGAATGATCAGTCACATCAAAAGCTTTTGTTAGGTGCAAGAATAAACCTGAGATATTTCTGTGGTTGTCCACTGCATTTAATAGATGAAAGTTCTTTCCATGTTGTATTAGATGGATTTCCAAATTTTTCCTTCACTAATTTTCCAGCAACAGTTGCATAATAAGAATTGAAACTGTTTGCAACTGCCCTAGGGTCAGTGACACTCTTGCCATTGTGCAATATCACAATATTTTTGTGAGTTGTCTTCTTCCCCTTAAGATCCTGCACAACTTTCCACATGGACTTAGTTTTATTGAATGACTTATAATATATTTGTCATTTTCCTTAATTTTTGCCTCTTTTATGACACATTTCAAAACTATCTTGTTTTTTTTTTTTTTTTTTTTTTTAAATAACTAAGAAATTCTTCACAGCTGAAAAAGTTCCCACTTCCTTTTACAAGATACTCTAATGCCTGATATAATCCAGTTTTTGAATTTATCTGTGCTTTTGGCAATCACTTTCCTTTTTGGAAAGGCTATGGCAAAGTTATGCTTGAAAACATTCAAAAAATTTTCCATCTTTTCATTGGTAATAGAGGTATCATATACTTCTCTCCAAGATTGGTCACTGGCTAGATTCTGAAAGTATCAATATTTTTCCTACTGTAAATCCTTTTATGTACAGTATAATATTTTGTGCACTGGTCGAAATGGTTAGTAATTGCAAAAGGTAGTCACTATAGCTGGTATCAAAGTTTTCTGATGTACACTTGTCCGTGTTTACATATACCTGATCAAGGAGAATGACACTAGTTTTTGTTACATGTTTTGGAGAGCTAACAGTCAGACAAAGATTGTAGGCTTTCATAATATTTAAAAACTTTTCCCTGTGAGGGTTATGGCTCAGAAATTCAATATTAAAATCTCCGCACAGTATCACTGTTTTGCCAGTTGTCTCGAGATTGCCTAAAGCAGGGTCCAGTTTTTTGAAGACAAAACACTTGTGTTGCTAACAGGAGATCTATACACACACAAAATAATAGTTTTTTTCAGACATTAACTCAACAGTTGAGATTTCAAAGTCTCTTTCACAACCAAGTTTGTAAACAGAGGCTTATATTCTTATAATATACATATTCTTCTACTTATATACAAGTTCCCCTATGTTTTGATTCCATTCTACAAAAGCAGTTTGCAAGGTTAAAATGCAATATTTTCAAGTATGGTATTGAAAATACTCATTTTGTAACCAATGCTCACAAAAACATAAAACTGAAACATGTTTCCATTCACTATTGAGGTGTATATTTATTTCATCAACTTTGTTTTTTAATGACTGTACACTCTGGTGTACAATCTTCAGTGTGTATTTTCAATTTAATTCTGCATCACATTTTTTTGTGATACAGTCTACTTCCCTAAAAAAATGTCTTTCAGCCTTTTTATCAGAAATCGCATCTTTCTTTATGACCCATTTGTCCAAATTATTTTGGACTGCTTCTATACTATACCTGTTGTGACTCAAATTTGCTAAAAGACAGATTTCTTCAGGCAAAAATTGTTTTCCACTATGATTTAAATGAAGGTATGCATGTACCTGTCTAACATGCTTACATTTATTAAGTTCACATACTGGTACTGGTACAGAAATTTTTTGCATACATCATCTATCTATTTGTTTACTCTTCCTATTAATTTATTTACACATGACAAAGGAGGTAGGTCGTAAATGTGTGATTGATTTACAACAGCTACATTTGTGTTGCCCAATTTGGGTAGCACACTTTCAAAAACAGTGATGAGTACAGTGAATAGTGAATAGTGTTTTATTTGTCTCATAACATACAATTTCTAATCATATGATATTTATCTCTGGCAGCGCATCATTTGCATCTGCACAAATTACGAAACAGTCTTTTGAGTTAAGGTTTTCACACAATTTTACCACTGTTTTGTCACTTCTAGAATGTCTGCTCCTGATTTGACAAAGGTTTGGACACTTGTGCTAGTTTGTGGTCAGTCGACTGATTTTTTAATCACATTTCCTTGTGTATGATGCAACACACGCGAGAAATTTACAGTGCATGGCTGTTGTTGTTTGTAATTATTATCTGGACTCATATGTTTCTGGCAGACATCATTTGTAGAATCAAATTTGTAATTGTAACTATTTGATGCATTTACTTCATAATTTCCAAGTTTTGTGCTGGTTTCCACAGTTGTTCTTCCTTTGATTATATCACTGGTAGCCGATATTACTTCCAGGTAAAGCCAATGCTCTGTCTGTCGAGTTTTACAACTAAGATGTTGCAGCTGTTTCTCCAATAAGGCTACAGTCCTTTTAAGTTCATTGATTTCACTGTTTTTTGTCATTAAAATGAGACGAAAGTCATCACAATGTTTACATATGGATGTCACTGAATTTACATTTGCCACTGTATTTCACCAGATATTGAACTTGTAGTGATTTCATTTGCATTTTTTGCTTTAACTTCGCAGCACTAACATTTTCTAGGACAAACCATGATTTTTTTTTCACTGAATACATAAAGACTCATTCTTTTTCACATTATTCATGGAACTCGATTTCTGTGTACCTTTTTTCACTGCCATCTTGACAGTAATATGTAACCTTGCCCACAAAAACCTGTTAGTCTTTTATGCTCTTTGGTGTATGTCTATGGGAAATGGCTGCCACATCACCTGACTTCAATTTACGGCTATCCTGGCTAAGGATGTATCCTATATATTTAATGGAAGTCTGAAAGAAGGAGCATTTCATCAAGTTACCCTCTAACCCAGCTTCTGAAAGGACAGAAACTGCTCACCAGATATTCGACATATGATCCTCCTGAGTCTGTCCTGTGACCATTGTATCATCCAGATAATTAATATAAAATGAAAAATGGACAATACTGCAGTTTCTTCTGAAAATTTCTGAGAGATTGCTGGTGGACTAGGAACACTGAATGAAAGGTAACCTGTTATATTGACAGATGCTGTAAGGAGTATTTAATAGCAGAATGGCTATGGAAGCCTAATAAAAATAAATGTGGAAACAAGCTTCTGAAAGATTGATTTTTGATCTTTGAGAAATACTGACTCACTGTCAATATTGAAAATAATTCATCAGGACACACAAGGGGATACGAGTCCACAAATGAGTGAGCATTTGTCAAATCAGAGACTGCAATTTTAACTCCTCTAAGTGACCTGGTTCTACTTTTACATCATCCCACAAGGCTAAATGTATTGGGCAGTGTTTTTCAAAAATTATGATATTGCCAACTCTTTTAATGTAATGTGTGAAAAAAATTAGAAGCCATTTCCAGATATAGAGAAACCAAAGGAACATACCAATAGCACAAAAATCCACTTCCGCACATGAAGAAATATTCTGAATTGTGTGGACCTAGTGTTGGATAGAAAACCAAAAGGCTGAATATGAGTCCAGTCTAAAAATATTTTTACTGGTAAGGAAGGAAGGGTTCTGGGTATCTGCTTATACATTAATTGCAAAACTATCTCCCTAGTATCGGAATTTCATGATGAGGATAAGTCCACAGCTTAGTTGCTACTAATTTTAGTGCTGGGCACCCCAGTATGCCTACCCCCATGAACCATGGACCTTGCCGTGGTGGGGAGGCTTTCATGCCTCAGTGATACAGATGGCCGTACTGTAGGTGCAACCACAATGGAGGGGTATCTGTTGTGAGGCCAGACATACGTGTGGTTCCTGAAGAGGGGCAGCAGCCTTTTCAGTAATTGCAAGGGCAACAGTCTGGTTGATTGACTGATCTGGCCTTGTAACAATAACCAAAACGGCCTTGCTGTGCTGGTACTGCGAACGGCTGAAAGCAATGGGAAACTACTGCCGTAATTTTTCCCAAGGGCATGCAGCTTTACTGTATGGTTAAATGATGATGGCATCCTCTTGGGTAAAATATTCCTGAGGTAAAATAGTCCCCCATTCGGATCTCCAGGCGGAGATTACTCAAGAGGACTTCGTTATCAGGAGAAAGAAAACTGGCGTTCTGCGGATCGGAGCGTGGAATGTCAAATCCCTTAATTGGGCAGGTAGGTTAGAAAATTTAAAAATGGAAATGGATAGGTTGAAGCTAGATATAGTAGGAATTAGTGAAGTTCGGTGGCAGGAGGAACAAGACTTTTGGTCAGGTGAAAACAGGTTTATAAATACAAAATCAAATAGGGGTAATGCAGGAGTAGGTTTAATAATGAATAGGAAAATAGAAATGCGGGCAAGCTACTACAAACAGCATAGTGAACGCATTATTGTGGCCAAGATAGATACGAAGCCCATGCCTACCACAGTAAGTTTATATGCCAACTAGCTCTGCAGATGACAAAGAGATGGATGAAATGTATGATGAGATAAAAGAAATTATTCAGGTAGTGAAGGGAGACAAAAATTTAATAGTCATGGGTGACTGGAATTTGAGAGTAGGAAAAGGGAGAGAAGGATACATAGTAGGTGAATATGGATTGGGGGAGAGAAATGAAAGAGGAAGCCGTCTGGTAGAATTTTGCACAGAGCATAACTTAATCATAGCTAACACTTGGTTCAAGAATCAAAAAAGAAGGTTGTATACATGCAAGGATCCTGGAGATACTAGGAGGTATCAGATAGATTATATAATGGTAAGGCAGAGATTTAGGAACCAGGTTTTAAATTGTAAAATATTTCCAGGGGCAGATGTGGACTCTGGCCACAATCTGTTGGTTATTAACTGTAAATTAAAACTGAAGAAACTGAAAACAGGTGGGAATTTAAGGAGATGGAACCTGGATAAACTGAAAGAACCAGAGGCTGTACTGAGTTTCAGGGAGAGCATAAGGGAACAGGAATGGGGGAAAGAAATACAATAGAAGAAGAATGGGTAGATTTGAGGAATGAAATAGTGAAGGCAGCGGAGGATCAAGCAGGTAAAAAGACGAGGGCTAGTAGAAATCCTTGGGTAACAGAAGAGATACTGAATTTAATTGATGAAAGGAGAAAATACAAAAATGTAGTAAGTGAAGCAGGCAAAAAGGAATACAAACATCTCAAAAATGAGATCAACAGGAAGAGCAAAATGGCTAAGCAGGGATGGCTAGAGGACAAATGTAAGGATGTAGAGGGTTGTCTCACGAGGGGCAAGATAGATACTGCCTACAGGAAAATTAAAGAGACCTTTGGAAAAAAGAGAGCCACTTGTATGAATATCAAGAGCTCAGATGGAAACCCAGTTCTAAGCAAAGAAGGAAAAGCAGAAATGTGGAAGGAGTATATAGAGGGTCTATACAAGGGCGGTGTACTTGAGGACAATATTATGGAAATGGAAGAGGATGTAGATGAAGAAGAAATGGGAGATACGATACTGCGTGAAGAGTTTGACAGAGCCGTGAAAGACCTGAGTCAAAACAAGACCCCGGGAGTAGACAACATTCCATTGGAACTACTGACGGCCTTAGGAGAGCCAGTCCTGACAAAACTCTACCATCTGGTGAGCAAGATGTATGAGACAGGCGAAATACCCTCATACTTCAAGAAGAATATAATAATTCCAATTCCAAAGAAAGCAGGTGTTGACAGATGTGAAAATTACCGAACTATCAGTTTAATAAGTCACAGCTGCAAAATACTAATGCAAATTCTTTACACACGAATGGAAAAACTGGTAGAAGCAGACCTCGGCGAAGATCAGTTTGGATTCCGCAGAAATGTTGGAACACGTGAGGCAATACTGACGCTATGACTTATCTTAGAAGCTAGATTAAGGAAAGGCAAACCTACATTTCTAGCATTTGTAGACTTAGAAAACTTTTGACAGTGTTGACTGGAATATTCTCTTTCAAATTCTAAAGGTGGCAGGTGTAAAATACAGGGAGCGAAAGGCTATTTACAATTTGTACAGAAACCAGATGGCAGTTATAAGAGTTGGGGGCATGAAAGGGAAGCAGCGGTTGGGAAGGGAGTGAGACAGGGTTGTAGCCTGTCCCCAATGTTATTCAATCTGTATATTGAGCAAGCAGTAAAGGAAACGAAAGAAAAATTCGGAGTAGGTATTAAAGTCCATGGAGAAGAAATAAAAACGTTGAGGTTCGCTGATGACATTGTAATTCTGTCAGAGACAGCAAAGGACTTGGAAGAGCAGTTGAACAGAATGGATAGTGTCTCAAATGGAGGATATAAGATGAACATCAACAAAAGCAAAACGAGGATAATGGAATGTGGTCGAATTAAGTCGGCTGATGCTGAGGGAATTAGATTAGGAAATGAGACACTTAAAGTAGTAAAGGAGTTTTGCTATTTGGGGAGCAAAATAACTGATGATGGTCAAAGTAGAGAGGATATAAAATGTAGACTTGCAACGGCAAGGAAAGCGTTTCTGAAGAAGAGAAATTTGTTAACATCGAGTATAGATTGAAGTGTCAGGAAGTCGTTTCTGGAAGTATTTGTATGGAGTGTAGCCATGTATGGAAGTGAAACATGGACAATAAATGGTTTGGACAAGAAGAGAATAGAAGCTTTCGAAATGTGGTGCTACAGAAGAATGCTGAAGATTATACGGGTAGATCACATAACTAATGACGAGGTACTGAATAGAATTTGGGAGAAGAGGAGCTTGTGGCACAACTTGACAAGAAGAAGGGACCGGTTGGTAGGACATGTTCTGAGGCATCAAGGGATCACAAATTTAGCATTGGAGGGCAGCGTGGAGGGTAAAAATCATAGAGGGAGACCAAGAGATGAATACACTAAGCAGATTCAGAAGGATGTAGGTTGCATAAGTACTGGGAGATGAAGAAGCTTGCACAGGATAGAGTAGCATGGAGAGCTGCATCAAACCAGTCTTAGGACTGAAGACAACTACAACAACAACCCCAGTACGAGGTATGTAAACTGTTTTATTATTGAGACTGACGCCCCTGTATCAATAAAATGAGAGTAATATGAACTGTTGCTGACAGAACAAGACGATGTGGTACTACCCTTGACTCTGTGATGTTTATTTGCATCAGCACACTCAATTGCTGAGGGTGCATTAAACATTTTAATATGTGTCCCTGGCAAAAACTCTGTTGACAAACATAATTATAATGTGGGTAATTATCTCTAGTATTTATATAAAAACAATCAGGATAACAGGGCAACATGCAAAAATGTCATCAAGGCCAAGTGGAAAAGCTGTTAAGACATTGGGTCTGACTACCACCCAGTTGAGCGGGTGCCGTTCAATTCCATGCTGGATTGCATTACATCTTAGACTAGGTCATGCCACATTTTCTGATCTGACTGCTTAATGCTGAAGCCCACACTTCACTGTCTGATGCTAAACTAATCACCTCATCACCCATTAATGATGCTGCATATGACAATCCACAAGAACATGTAAACATGCATTTTCTACTCAGGCTTTGTAGGTCTACAATCAGTGATGCATAACAGTCTGATGTTGCCCTACAATGTTGAAGGGATGAGTTTTTACTCTGCAGCAAATTGTGTGCTGATTTGAAACTTCCTGGCAGATTAAAACTGTGTACCAGACTGGTATGAGAATCTGGGACCATTGCCTTTTGCAGGTAAGTGCTCTACCAATTGAGTGATCCCAAGTGTGACTCAACACCCATCCTCAGAGCTTTACTTACACCAGCATTTTACCTCATACATTTCAAATATTCCAAACTTCACAAACTTGTCCTACATATCTTGCAGGACTAGCACTCTTGGAAGAAATGATATTGTAGTAACATGGCTTAGCCACAGTGGGATTGTTTCTGGGATGAAATTTCACTCTTCAATGAAGGATGCACTGACGTGAAACTTCCTGGCAGATTAAAATTGTGTGCTTGATGGGAACCCGAGCCTGGACCCTTTGCCTTTTGCAGGCAACTGCTCTACAAGCTGGCCTATCCAAGCACCAATCATGACCTGCCCTCAAGCTATACTTCTGCCAATATCTTATTTCCTACATTCCAATCTTCACAGAAGTTCTCCTGCATATTATGTAGACATGTCATAGCCACTGACTGGGGATCTTTCCCAGAATGAATTTTTGCTCTACAGTGGTGTGCATGCTGATTTGAAACTCCCAAGTTGTGGCTAAGCCCCACAAAATTCAATCTTCCTGGAGTGCTAGTCCCACAAGGTATGCAGGAGAATTTCTGTGAGGTTTGGGAAAAAGGAAATTTCATTATAAATGCAGCAAACACCCAAATTACAAAAGGATGAGGGAAGGAAATCAGCTACACCTTTTTTCAAAGAAACCATCCTGGCATTTGCCTGGAGTGACTTAGAGAAATCATAGTAAGCCTAAATCGGATGACCAAATGGGAATTTCAAGTTTCCAGCATGCAAACCACTGTACCATCGTGCTCGCTAGTGAAGTTTGGAGTGTAGGAGATGAGGTACTGGCCAAAGTAAAACTATAAAAGCAGGACATGAGCCATGCTTGTATAGCTCAGTCAGTAGAGCACTTACCCACAAAAGACATAGGTCCCAGGTCTGCGTCATGGATCCACACATATATGTGTGGATGGATATGTGTGTGTGTGTGTGCGAGTGTATACCCGTCCCTTTTTCCCCTTAAGGTAAGTCTTTCCGCTCCCGGGACTGGAATGACTCCTTACCCTCTCCCTTAAAACCCACATCCTTTCGTCTTTCCCTCTCCTCTCCTCTTTCCTGATGAGGCAACAGTTTGTTGCGAAAGCTTGAATTTTGTGTGTATGTTTGTGTTCGTTTGTGTGTCTGTCGACCCGCCAGCACTTTCATTTGGTAAGTCACATCATCTTTGTTTATATATATATACCCAAAAACAAAGACGATGTGACTTACCAAATGAAAGCGCCGGCAGGTCGACAGACACACAAACGCAAAGATGTTGTTGGAAGACAGGTGAGGTATGAGCGGCGGCAAATTGAAATTAGAAATTAGCGGAGATTGAGGCCTGGCGGATAGCAAGAAGAGAGGATATGCTGAAGGGCAAGTTCCCATCTCCGGAGTTCTGACAGGTTGGTGTTAGTGGGAAGTATCCAGATAACCCGGACGGTGTAACACTGTGCCAAGATGTGCTGGCCGTGCCCCAAGGCATGTTTAGCCACATATATATACACCAACAACCTGACAACAGCTTTCGCATCCCGCATTAAAAAAATCGTTTGTGTGTCTGTCAACCTGCCGGCGCTTTCATTTGATAAGTCACATCGTCTTTGTTTTTGGGTATATTTTTCCTACGTTGAATGTTATATGTGTCTGCTTGTGTCTGTATATGTGTGGATGGATATGTGTGTGTGTGCGATTGTATACCCGTCCTTTTTTCCCCATAAGGTAAGTCTTTCCGCTCCCGGGACTGGAATGACTCCTTACCCTCTCCCTTAAAACCCACATCCTTTCGTCTTTCCCTCCCCTTCCCTCTTTCCTGATGAGGCAACAGTTTGTTGCGAAAGCTTAAATTTTGTGTGTATGTTTGTGTTCATTTGTGTGTCTGTCGACCTGCCAGCACTTTCATTTGGTAAGTCACATCATCTTTGTTTTTAGGTATATTTTTCCTTCATGGAATGTTTCCTTCTATTATAACCATATATATATATATATATATATATATATATATATATATATATATATATATATATATATAAACAAAGATGATGTGACTTACCAAATGAAAGTGCTGGCAGGTCGACAGACACACAAACAAACACAAACATACACACAAAATTCAAGCTTTCGCAACAAACTGTTGCCTCATCAGGAAAGAGGGAAGGAGAGGGAAAGACGAAAGGATGTGGGTATTAAGGGAGAGGGTAAGGAGTCATTCCAGTCCCGGGAGCGGAAAGACTTACCTTAGGGGGAAAAAAGGACGGGTATACACTCGCACACACACACATATCCATCCACACATATAGAGACACAAGCAGACATATGTTTGTGTTCGTTTGTGTGTCTGTCGACCTGCCAGCACTTTCATTTGGTAAGTCACATCATCTTTGTTTTTAGGTACATTATAACCATATCATATATATATATATATATATATATATATATATATATATATATATATATATATATATATATATATATAGAACGTATCTCTGCCTACGTAGATCAACACCTTCAACCCATTACATGCAGTCTCCCATCCTTCATCAAAGACACCAACCACTTTCTCGAACGCCTGGAATCCTTACCCAATCCGTTACCCCCAGAAACCATCCTTGTAACCGTTGATGCCACTTCCTTATACAAAGTTTGGTACAGATTTATTGATGACATCTTCATGATCTGGACTCACAATGAAGAAGAACTCCAGAATTTCCTCTCCAACCTCAACTCCTTTGGTTCCATCAGATTCACCTGGTCCTACTCCAAATCCCATGCCACTTTCCTTGATGTTGACCTTCACCTGTCCAATGGCCAGCTTCACACGTCCGTCCACATCAAACCCACCAACAAGCAACAGTACCTCCATTACGACAGCTGCCACCCATTCCACATCAAACGGTCCCTTCCCTACAGCCTAGGTCTTCGTGGCAAACGAATCTGCTCCAGTCCGGAATCCCTGAAGCATTACACCAACAACCTGACAACAGCTTTCGCATCCCTCAACTACCCTCCCGACCTGGTACAGAAGCAAATAACCAAGAGCCACTTCCTCATCCTCTCAAACCCAGAACCTCCCACAGAAGAACCACAAAAGTGCCCCACTTGTAACAGGATACTTTCCGGGACTGGATCAGATTCTGAATGTGGCTCTCCAGCAGGGATACGACTTCCTCAAATCCTGCCCTGAAATGAGATCCATCCTTCATGAAATACTCCCCACTCCACCAAGAGTGTCTTTCCGCCGTCCACCTAACCTTCGTGACCTCTTAGTACATCCCTATGAAATCCCCAAACCACCTTCCCTACCCTCTGGCTCCTACCCTTGTAACCGCCCCCGGTGTAAAACCTGTCCCATGCACCCTCCCACCACCACTTACTCCAGTCCTGTAACCCGGAAGGTGTACGCAATCAAAGGCAGAGACACGTGTGAAAGCACCCATGTGATCTACCAACTGACCTGCCTACACTGTGATGCATTCTATGTGGGAATGACCAGCAACAAACTGTCCATTCGCATGAATGGACACAGGCAGACAGTGTTTGTTGGTAATGAGGATCACCCTGTGGCTAAACATGCCTTGGTGCACGACCAGCACATCTTGGCGCAGTGTTACACCGTCCGGGTTATCTGGATACTTCCTACTAACACCAACCTATCCGAACTCCGGAGATGGGAACTTGCTCTTCAATATATCCTCTCTTCCCGTTATCCACCAGGCCTCAATCTCCGCTAATTTCAAGTTGCCGCCACTCATACCTCACCTGTCATTCAACAACATCTTTGCCTCTGCACTTCTGCCTCGACTGACATCTCTGCCCAAACTCTTTGTCTTTAAATATGTCTGCTTGTGTCTGTATATGTGTGGATGGATATGTGTGTGTGTGTGCGAGTGTATACCCGTCCTTTTTTCCCCATAAGGTACGTCTTTCCGGTCCCGGGACTGGAATGACTCCTTACCCTCTCCCTTAAAACCCACATCCTTTCGTCTTTCCCTCTCCTTCCCTCTTTCCTGATGAGTCAACAGTTTGTTGCGAAAGCTAGAATTTTGTGTGTATATTTGTGTTCGTTTATGTGTCTGTCGACCTGCCAGCACTTTCATTTGGTAAGTCACATCATCTTTGTTTTTAGGTATATATATATATATATATATATATATATATATATATATATATATATATATATATATATATATTGTTTCCTGGTAAAACATTCTTTATAACTATGCAACAATTTTATTCATATACAGGGTGGCCCATTGATAGTGGCCAGGCCAAATATCTCATGAAATAAGCATCAAATGAAAAACTACAAAGAATGTAACTCGTCTAGCTTGAAGGGGGAAACCAGATGGCGCTATGGTTGGCCAGCCAGGTGGCGCTGCCATAGGTCAAACAGATATCAACTGCATTTTTTAAAATAGGAACCCCCATTTTTATTACATATTCATGTAGTATGTAAAGAAATATGAATGTTTTAGTTGGACCACTTTTTTCATTTTGTGATTGATGGCGCTGTAATAGTCACAAACGTATAAGTACGTGGTATCACATAACATTCCGCCAGTGCGGACGGTATTTGCTTCATGATACATTACCTGTGTTAAATAGACCATTTACCAATTGTGAAAAAGGTCGATATTGTGTTGATGTTTGGCTATTGTGATCAAAATGCCCAATGAGCGTGTGCTATGTATGCTGTTTGGTATCCTGGACGACATCATCCAAGTGTCTGGACTGTTCACTGGTTAGTTACGTTACTTAAGGAAACAGGAAATGTTCAGCCACATGTGAAACATCAACCATGACCTGCAACAAATGATGATGCAGAAGTAGATGTTTTAGCTGCTGTCACATCTAATCCGCACATCAGTAGCAGACAAATTGCGCAAGAATTGGGAATCTCAAAAACGTCGGTGTTGAGACTGCTACATTAACATCGATTGCACCCGTACCATATGCCTATGCACCAGGAATTGCATGGCGGTGACTTTGAACGTCGTGTACAGTTCTGCCACTAGGTACAAGAGAAATTACGGGATGATGACAGATTTTTTGCACCCATTCTATTTAGCGAAGAAGCATCATTCACCTGTAGTGGTAATGTAAACCGGCATAATATGCACTATTGGGCAACGGAAAATCCACAATGGCTGCGACAAGTGGAACATCAGTGACCTTGGCAGGTTAATGTATGGTGCGACATTATGGGAGGAAGGATTATTGGCCCCCATTTTATAGACGGCAATCTAAATGGTGCAATGTATTCTGATTTCCTACATAATGTTCTACCGATGTTACTACAAGAAGTTTCACTGCATGACAGAATGGCGATGTACTTCCAACATGATGGATGTCCTGCACATAGCTTGCATGAGGTTGAAGCGATATTGAATAGCATATTTCATGACAGGTGGATTGGTCGTCAAAGCACCATACCATGGCCCACACATTCACCGGATCAGACGCCCCCAGATTTCTTTCTGTGGGGAAAGTTGAAGGATATTTGCTATCGTGATCCACCGGCAACGCCTGACAACATGCGGAAGGCGAACTACTCGCTGTTGAGAGGAATGTTGTTACAAG
Source organism: Schistocerca cancellata (assembly GCF_023864275.1). Taxonomy (NCBI): domain Eukaryota; kingdom Metazoa; phylum Arthropoda; class Insecta; order Orthoptera; family Acrididae; genus Schistocerca; species Schistocerca cancellata. The sequence continues at coordinate 280,079,884 of NC_064628.1, forward strand.
TATTTCCAAATGCATTGAGGTTGACGGACATCATTTTGAGCATTTATTGCATTAATGTGGTATTTACAGGTGATCACAATGTAACAGCATGCATTCTCAGAAATGACAAGTTCACAAAGGTACATGTATCACATTGGAATAACTGAAATAAAATGTTCAAATGTACTTCCGTTCTGTATTTTAATTTAAAAAATCTACCTGTTACCAGCTGTTCATATAAAATTGTGAGCCATATGTTTGTGACTTTTACAGTGCCATCAGTCGCAAAGCAAAAAAAGTGGTCCAACTAAAACATTCATATTTCTTTATGTACTACACAAATATGTAATAAAAAAATGGGGGTTCCTAATTAAAAAAATGCAGTTGATATACGTTTGACCTATGACAGCACTATCTAGCCTGCCAACCATAGCGCCACCTGGTTTCCTGCTTCAAGCTAGACAAGTTTCATTCTTTGCAGCTTTTTGTTTGACGCTTATTTCATGAGATATTTGGCCTGGTCACGATCAATGGACCACCCTGTATATATGAACTGATTACATCTGTGGCCTCTGAATAATAATACAATAGAGACAATTATATTTTGTATTTGTAAAGGATTAAGTACTGGATTTGTGAAATAATACCTGTGTCGGCGAGTTCTGAAACTGCCACAGAAAAGAATTAGTAAAGAATAACTCGGAGATTTCATGACAATCAGCCATTGTATAAATAGTGGTGTAAGAACAATAAGGTTGTTGTCGCCTTCTTGGAGTCAAGTAGAGAGGAGGAACCTGTGACCCTACGTTTAACACATAGGTAGCTTTCATTTGTCAAGATTGTAAGCAGGACACCATTAGGTGCTGATTATAAAGAGAGGTGTGTTAACTTAATATTATTCGAGTTTCAAATATAGTTATTTAATGAAAACTCGCATGGTATTATTAGAAAGCTTGCCTGGTATTTTACCAATTTATTTAAGACATTTTCAGCTTTTTAAGTAGTGTTCATGGTGCAGAGCTGTGACATGGCAGAACGAACCACCACCACGGCAAATCCAAATCTGATAATAAGGGCAATCATACTGCAATAAGCGGTCAGGTAAAAAGTGAATTTAAAATTATTTTTTACAGCAGTTCAAGTCAGAGTACAAAGCAGCAGATTTTACGTTGTGTTTCACAGGTGGAAGACGGCTGCTAATATTGTAAATTTTAGCAGTGTGAAAGTTAAAATACTTTCATGTTTCAAAAGGAAATCTTGCTATGCAAAAATTCTGGAGTGGTAAAAGTTATATAAAAATCATTTTCTGGTTAATAATTATAGTCTCATGCTCTAGTGTCAGACGTGGTACTGATTAATAATTAATGCTGACGAAAAACCCACTGCAAGGTTTGAGGTTCTTTAAGCATTGTGTATGGTAACTTCATCATTTTTGATAACATAAATAATTTCAGAACATTTTTACAATAGTTGTAGCAGAGATGGATATGATGTGCATTCTATTGAGCTACAGTAACAAAACTGTTCATTCAATAAGAACCCAGTTCCAGTATAATAATAATTAATCTCATTTGTTCGCAACAACATATTTTAGCACATACAATTAACCAAAGTAAACCAGTGTACACAAAAAATATTAGAGCGCGAAACTGTCGCCGAAAAGCATGGGGCGGGGACGTGCAGTGGCCACGAGAGGTAATAACTATTTATTGTATTTTCTGCAATCAGTATTAGAATGCATGCTTGACTACCAGGCGAAATTTGCGCAACAACAAAAGGAAAGAGATGAGGAAATTAAAAACTTCCTTGCCCAACAAGCTGAATGTAAACGTCAGCAAACAGAACATGAACAGCAACTTATGCAGTCACTGGAAATTATGCAGAAGGAGACTGTATAAAGCAAAATTACGAATCACTACCTAAGGCCGTGCAGGAGCTGAGCATACAGGTCAACAGACAACAGAAATAGGGGTTCTGGCAAACCAACTAGAAAAGCTCGAAATAGATTCTACACAACAGGTAGAACAGAGGTTAAATGAACAGGCTACCAAAATCGAAACTGGATTCAACTCCTGGTTAGAGTCAAAAGATAGTGAGATAGACAAAAATATCGATTCCACGGTTCAAACTGCTATGGCAGAGAGAGACTCTGAATCACTCAATGCTGCAATAAGTACGAAATGAAATGCAAACTATCAGACAGATACTCAATGATGATATTCTGCAGTGGCAAGTAAATATCAACAAGCGAATATCCGATTTAGAGAAAGGATTAGCACTGAGCGGCAGGCACGCTGAACATGAAGCGATCTCGCCAATGTTTTTGGCAATGCACAGGCTTTTGTGTGACACAACAATAGCAAATCTTTAGGCAATAATGCAAAGAGCTGTAGCAACGGATCGGAGCACACAGCCTATATGCAAGGAGCAAACAGCTACAACCCGAAAATATTGGTTGAAGAGAGCTTAATTAAAAATAGGCAGTTTCAAACATTTACTACTGAGCAAAAATCTGTACACCCCATAGTATTTATAAAAAGCTTCAAAAATATCCAACCTAGTGTGTGGAATGAAGCACAAAAGATCCAATATGTAATGTCATACATTCCGGGCAATGCAGTGCTGTCAGCTAAGGAAGTAGCCGACAGCTGCATAACGTATGACCAGTTTGAAAAGGCATTCTTGTCTAAGTACTGGTCACCGTGCATACAAGAACGACTAAGAAAGGAAGTGTATAATCTGGAACCGAACTCTGCCAGTCTCAGAAACCTGAGGCGGTATTTTGAGAAATATATAAATAAGAGAAGTTACTGGGATGAACCAATCTCACCCAGAGATATAATAAGGCTATTAAAATGTCACCTGCCCACCCACATCAATGAAAAACTGATACACATTCCTGAGAACGATATGGAACACTTCCTATCGGTTCTCGATTCAATAGACTTGATACAGGAAGATGCTAATGCACCATTTGATCATGCCCGTAATATCGGGTCAGGATATAAGAATGATAGAAACAATAGTACACCAAACCACAACCATGGTATTGGCAGGGGCAATAACAAATGACAAGAGTATGTACATAATGGCAATAACGGTAGGAGTCAGAACGGCTGTGGTCACCTGTCTAACAAGAAAAAGTGTAGTTGCAATGACAGGTATGACTCCGGACCTGCAGAGACCAATCGATGGAAAAATCCGACAGGTCAATGGCATAACAATCACAATGATGGAAATCGCAACTGGAATCAAAATCGCAGACCGAGCCCGGAGAGACAAGGTAGCGACCGTGGTAACAAAAACAGGCTGCCACCACAAAACGCACCAATCGCACAGCCATGGCGACCGATGAACCAGAACATGCATATAGTTGGGGTCACGGGCACAAACCCTCCAAGTACCTCACAGGCAAGCCATCCAAAAAACTAGATTCGGCCACGACACACTCTCCACAGCTGGTCGAGGGATGGAGTGGGAAGAACATGAACGATAACAACGTACCTGAAATTCATATGCTGCAACATAATGATGGGATCCATATGGAGTAAGATCTCCTTACCAAACCACATGTGTGCTCTAAAATAAATAATGAAAATGTGCAAGCTATAATAGAAACTAAGATCAATGATATTAAGGTGAAAATGATTATCGACACAGGTGCTTCAGTAAGTGTTATGAGTATGGAGTTGTTTAAAGCGCTCGGGAGAGGATGTAGCATACCGAATTTCCCTGTTAATAACTGTAAGGCTTCTGGAGCCATTAGTGCACAGAGCCAAATAATTTAACACAAGGTGCGGGTGGAGATAAATAAGGAGGGCGGAGCCATAGCGTGCTCGTTTCTCATTGTGAAAGGACTAAAGGTGGCCTGTACTCCTGTGTGTGGATTTTATATGAGAAAGGTATGCAATAATTGACCTTTCTTCGGGAAAACTGAGTATACTACCTTGGGTACTACATTTAGATGATTATTAACCTGTAAAAGATCTCTATTATCCTAATATTGAAAATGAAAAAAATGTTCAAATGTGTGTGAAATCTTATGGGACTTAACTGCTAAGGTCATCAGTCCCTAAGCTAACACACTACTTAACCTAAATTATCCTAAGGACAAACACACACACCCATGCCCGAGGGAGGACTCAAATCTCCACCGGGACCAGCCGCACAGTCCATGACTGCAGCGCCTTGAAAATGAAGATTTCGATACAAATGTAGAGACATTCCAGACTAAAGTACAGCAATCTGAGAGCTTGAGCAATGCACAAAAACAGGAATTAATGCAGCTGCTATCAGATTATGTGGGGTATTTTCCGATCGCCCAGGGATAATAAAAGGGTACCACTATCACATTGAGGTGATACCCCATGAAACGTATTGCTGTGCATCATACTCCATCCCTTGGTCGAGGAGGGAAGTAGTGGCTAAAGAAATTAGGAAAATGTTGGAGTGGAGTATCATAGAGCTATCCCTCTCTCCATACAGTAGTCCTTTGGTAGGGGTAGTGAAAGCCGACAGAAGATCCGTTTAGTATTAGATGCTTGGGATAATAATGAAATAATTGTGCCTGTCAGGACCAGTCCCAAAAATTTAGATGAGCTGATCCAGAAGTTCAATGGGGTGCAATATTCAGTCGACCTGAAAAGTTTGTACTGGCGGATCCCACTCACACCTGAGTCAAGGAAGTTCACAGCATTTATATTTGGAGGAAAGAGTTACCAATTTAAGGTACTCCCCTTTGGGCTAAATGTAAGTGCTGGCGTATTTATTACTGCTCTTGACACAGTACTGGGTCCGGATCTGATAGAAAAAATCACAGTATATGTCGACAATCTGGTAATCGCTACTGCTACTTGGGGCAAACGTATGGAATTGCTGCATAGAGTTTTGGAGAAATTCAAACAAGCAATTGTGACAGCAAATTTGGAAAAGTCCAAGTTTGGACATAACAAAATTGAATTCTTTAGGTCATCTTATCATGCTGCTTGGTATTAGCCCAGACAACAAGAAACTTGATACGATCCGTGAATTTCCAAGGCTGCGGATTAAGAGACAACTAAAAGCTTTCATAGGGCTTACGTCCTTCTTCACAAGATTTATATCCAATTGCTGAATGAGGAATCATTATTAAATCTTCTGAGAAAAAATGTGCAATGGGTTTGGTCTGACAGGTGTCAGTAAGCCTGTGAAGCGATCAAAACCACATTGGTGAATGCGAATATTTTGCAGCACCCGGATTTGTTGCAAAATTTGTCTCGCTACAGACTTGTGCATATGGCTTGGGAGCATGCCTGTTCCAATGGGGAGAAGACAATGACCCAAAAACAATATAAATAATCAGATTCACCAGCCGCACTCTTAACTAGCTGTGAGAGAGCCTACTTGGCAACTGAATTGGAGGCGCTCGCTTGTCTGGGCCGAAAGAAAGTTTAATTATTATTTATACGGCAAAGAAATTAAGGTATATAGTCACCACCAAGCACTAAGTTTTCTGATGTCATGCAAGCTATTCCACACTTAACTTAGGAGATGGATGCTTACATTGCAAGAATACAGAATAAAAATCATGTACATTAAGGGACAAGATAACATAGTAGAGGACGCTCTGTCGCAACTGCCAGTAGGTTTACCGGAATTGGCAGATATCCTAAAACAATCTGAAGAGTATAAAATACTTTTAATACAAGACAACGCTTACAGAAAAGATTTTCTGTGCACATGTAAAAATATGTCGGAACTGCAAAGGACAGATCCGATGTGGGCAGAGGCCATTAGTAAAATTGAAACCGATGTTGTCTTTAGAGATCAGTGAAGTTTTAGAATTGTAAACAACATTTTGTACCACAAAATAAATGCAACAGAAGACTGTTGGTCAGTGTGCATACCATGTCAGTCAATTAAAATAATAGTATGGCACACGCACTTTGCATGGAGCCATGTGGGGATTAGGAAGTGTGTAAAACTAATTGCAAGGTACTGCTACTTCCCGAGGATGAGACGCCAAATCCAAACAATAGTCAGAACTTGCACAATATGCCAAAAAGTAAAACACCAGAACAAATCAACAAATTAGTATCTGTAGACATAGCCAGTCCCTATCCCATGGCTAGAGAAGGCATGAAATATATACTGGCTGTATATGATATTTCTCCAAGTACCTGGAAATATTTTGTATGAAATCATCCACTGCCAAAGGCATAGTCAGACAGATCCCCAAGTGGGGAAACCTGAAGCTATAATAACTGACAATGCTTCTTATTTTGCTGGACACACTTGGAAAAATTATCTAAACGAAAGAGCCATACAGCACATTCTTGTATCACGATTTCACCCCGAGGCAAGTTTAGATGAGAGAACATTAAGAGAATTAAACAAGTTCCTCAGAATTTATATTGCAGACATACAAAATGGCCAGAGCTAATTTCCAAGTTTGTAGAAATCCTTAATTTAATGCCACACTCCACTACAGGGTATCTACCACTAGAGATATTAAAAGAAAACGATAAAACACACAATGAATGGCTTATGCCTTTACAGAGACTACCTGCCACCTTTGAAACAAGAGAAGAAAAAAAGTACAACCAAGGCATAATGAACAAACGAAAATTCAACGTGGGAGACCTAGTGCTTACCCATAACCATCAAAAGTCCTCAACCACCCAAAAACAAAATAGCAAGTGGCAACTGGTCTATTCAGGGCTGCATGAATGTAGCTATTTATTAGCAAATCCCCAGTCAGGGAAAATAAAGGGATTGTATCCAAGAAAAATGTAAAATTGTTTATACAATGATTGTCAACAGTAGATGTATCATGTCAATTGCGTTTTAGAATGTAAGTTTGTTTAGTTATAAGAATGAATTTATATGTTGTTTTTTTTTTCTTTATTTTGAGAACAACAAAACATTTAATAATTAATAATTACATGAAGTTAAAATCAATAAAATGTGCAGTAATGTGTCATTTGAGCATTTACTAACAGACAACCACTATCAGCTCTTCAAGCCCTGAACAATATTTCGTATGCAAAGAACTAAATAATTTATTGAATCAATTTATCTATTTATTGCATACATGTGCAGTTCTTCAAGCCCTGAACAATATTTCGTATGCAAAGAACTAAATAATTTATTGAATCAATTTATCTATTTAATGCATACATGTGCAGTTAGTAAGGAAATTTCATTAAATAATATAGTAAATATAATTTACTATAAATCGAGAGTGACTATGTAGCACACAACAGTGATGTATAGCCATGTGGTTACCAATAGTGACCTGAGAACGACACTGGAGCCAATTTAATTACAGACGAAACCCTTTTCAAGCAACATACACTCTGTATGTGATAAAGCTTCAATTGGAGCCCATGTAATTGGTACACGTACCATTGAAGCCAGCTTAGCAACCAAACTCTCTCCACACAGAAGCTACACTGTAGTCCCATAGGAAAGATTATGCAAGAGAAATTATGATAACAGCTGAAGTTTATTGAGCAATATGCCCAAGTCCAGCCGTCATGCACATAGTAAACTCTGTTTACTAAAAGGGTGATAATTGGGCAAGCTACACCAAAAGGAGAAAAGTAAACCATGTATCAAAAGTCGCACACTTTTTTGTATTTGCAAAGAGTCATGTTTCAGCTGTAACAGCACTAAAGTGGTATAATGAACATTGTAATCCAGTGGATACAATGTATGAATAAGAATAAGAATGATTATGCAAGAACAGTTGATATGTATTTAAAAAGGGTAAGCAGTGGGCATAAACATTTAGAAAAGACGGGATACTATGTAGCAGGGACAGGAAATGACTGTTGAGACTACATCAATACACGCAGGTTCACCCATTGAGTGAACAACTGTTTTAGTGCATTGCTCATCGTTTAATAAAGTTACTGTATGTAAAAAAAGCGATAAAAAGTGATCCGTTCAGAGATAATCTAAACAATCATTGCTCGACGGAATCACTCACAGTGTGTGTGATTCAAACCCTCTTCACATGTTGAGGGACGCTTTGGAAGCGCTTCGGCCGTGTGGATAAATGAAGTGTGTAGTACAACTTGCGTGTGACGAACTCCACAGTACCGTCACGAGGCAATATAGTAGTGAAGCCAAGTAAAACCTGTTATCACACCAAACCATACTGTGCAGACCGGCTAAAGGAAGTCTTACTGAACAATAAACACCATTAACCAAGTGCATTCCTTCCACAGCTAATAACCTGTACTAATAAAGGCAGCACTTGTTGTGGAATATTTGTTTCATGTATTTGACGGAGTTCCATGCGGAGAAGGATGCTGGAATGCCGTGCCACCAGTGTGCGGTTATCAGCAACACGACGCCGTAGCTGTCAGCTTCTGCGCGGGGCGCAACCACGCAGAAACCACACCCCACCGCTCCGCTGCTGTTATGACGCACAGGACATCGACCCCGGCGGGCGTTGACGCCGCAATCCAGCCTGCCATGCAACAATTACTTCACTTCGCCCGTTGAATCCGCCATTGTCGACGTTCAGCTGGGCATTTTTAACTACATTTCCAGTGAACTAATATAAAAACAGTTTTCTAAACACGTAAATACGTGAAAGACATTTTCTTATGTGTTATATGTAAATTCAGAACATGAAACAAATTGAAATGAATAATGTATTATGATGGAACTTTTATAGTGAACAATTTAAAATCCAAGTCATTTTGTGACTATAAAACTATTTAATGAGTGACTTTTATGTTGTACAAAACACAAACTCAAACGTTATCACTGATAGAGTAAAGTGTATAAGGTGCATTTTGACAAAAGGACTAAAGTTTCAACATTTCGTAACAAATAATTTTCTTGTGTGACACTTATTTATGAACATCCGACATATATCAGACTTATTTTTATTTACTCGTTCGGCATCACAGAGTTATAATTTACAATATTCTTATCACTATATACTAAAAAGAAAACAATATAATTCTACACTTTATTAGATATGTTTTTGAGCCACTCTATGGCTGAGTCACTGAGTCTATGTATGTCCATGAGTTCACCACCATAGCCATACACTTTGCACACGAGTAGATGGTCCATTGTCTGTATTTCACCGCACTCACATAGAGCGCTGTCTGCCAGGCCCCACTTGTTCATCAGGTGTTTACATCTCCCAACACTCGTTCTGACCCGGTTTAGAGCTGTCCACACTCTTCTTGGTGGGTTGAAGCCATCAATCTTCTTCATTTGTATGAAACGATCAGACTGCTTTTAATTACAAACCAGGCGGAATGACCAAGGCTCCGTTTTCCCAGGTTTCCTGTCCGCACAGAGCCCAAATGGGGGAGCCAAAAAGCTATAATGACCCTGGGAGTAGGTTGAGGTCACCTCACAAAGTGTTAGAGAACATAAACAGTGTAAATCAAACTATTGTACAAACGAGTGGACAAAGTGAATGGTAAATGTTCCCAAAATAAAGTGACAAACAATGTTGAAATGAACGTTAGTGGCAGCATATTGCCGAACATTTCTAAACGTTAGTCAAATGCTGCCAGGGGACATTATAACGTTTCCTGGTAAAACATGCTTTATAACTATATATATATGCTCTGATTACGTCTGTGGACTCTGAATAATAATACAATAGAGACAATTATATTTTGTATTTGTAAAGGATTAAGTACTGGATTTGTGAAATAATATCTGTGTCGGCGAGTTCTGAAACTGCCACAGAAAAGAATTAGTAAAGAATAACTCAGAGATTTCATGACAATCAGCCATTGTATAAATAGTAGTGTAAGAATAATAATGTCGTCGTTGTTGTCTTCTTGGAGTCACGTAGAGAGGAGGAACCTGTGACGCTATGCTTAAAGCATAGGTAGCTTTCATTTGACAAGATTGTAAGCAGGACGCCATTAGGCGCTGATTATAAAGAAAGGCGTGTGAACTTATTATTATTCAAGTTTTCAAATATAGTTATTTAATGAGAATTCGCATGGTATTATTAGAAAGCTTGCCTGGTATTTTATCAATTTATTTAAGACATTTTCAGGTTTTTAAGTGGTGTTCGTGGTGCAGAGCAGCGACATGGCGGAACGAGCCGCCGCCGCGGCAGATTCAAATCTGATAATAACCGCAATAGGCGGTCAGGTAAAAAGAGAATTTAAAATTATTTCTTACAGCAGTTCAAGTCAGAGCACAAAGCAGCATATTTTACGTTGTGTTTCACAGGTGGACGAGGGCTGCTAATATTGTAAATGTTAACAGTGTCAAAGTTAAAATACTTTCATGTTTCAATAGGAAATCTTGCTGTCAAAATTCTGGAGTTAAGTTATAGAAAAATCATTTTCTGGTTAATAATGATAGTCTCATGCTCTAGTGTTAGCCGTGGTACTGATTAATAATTAATGTTGACGAAAAATCCACTGTAAGGTTTGAGGTTCTTTCCAGTAACTTCACTATTTTTAAGATAGTTGTAGCCGAGATGGATATGTTGTGCATTCTATTGAGTTACAGTAACAAAACTGCTAATTTAATAATAAGCCAGTTCCAATATTATAATAATTGATCTCATTTGTTCGCAACAACATATTTTAGCACATACAATTAACCAAAATAAACCAGTGTACAGAAAAAATATTGGAGCGTGAAGAGGTACCATTTCTTAAACAGAAACTCGTCCATGGAGTAGAAGCAGTTGTCCAAAACAAATGATTTTAAGCTAGATTTAAAACTTGATCTGCTACTTGCCAGGTACTTTCATGTTGTTGGGCAAATGATCGAAAATTTTTGTTGCTGGATAATGTACTCCTTTTTGAGCAACTGACGGCTTCAATAACGGATAGGGAAGTTCCCTCTAGTGTTGTACCTATTAACATCACTGTTCTTCAATTAAGATGATTATTTGTAACGAATTTCATTAGCGAATATATACACTCGGATGGTGCAGTTAAAATACTTAACTTCTTGAAAAGGTGCCTACATGACGTCCTTTGGTGAACACCACTAATTATTCCCACTGCTCTCTTTTGTGCAATCAATACTTTACGTCTAAGTGGTAAGTTACCCCAGAAAACTATTCCTTAAGACATTATTGAGTGGAAATATTGTAGTGTTTCCTTTCCTCGGGGTTCTGCCGTGAAAAATATAAAATAGAAAATCTGATTGGGTTTTGAATTTTGATGGAATAAGTTACGGATAAGGCGGACTTCGTATTACCGATTGAGATCGTGCTGTAATTTGACCGTGCATGGCAGACCGGGTCGGCAACACTACAAAAAGCGACTGTACGGAAATAGCATCAGAAACTAATTGAAATTTACCTTATAATCTTGTTAGAAACGCAGTACTAATTACAACATAGTCTTCATGGCTGTCCTAATTTCTCTTGTAGGTCGACCCGTCTTTCACTTTTCTCCGTCTGTTGAAAACTTCTTCAAGGTGTCACTGTCATGATCAGTTTACAAATTTGGGGATAACCACCTCGAATCACTATTGAAACAACCTCGCTTTGTCATATAATTTTAATTTCCACCTGTAACGTCTCTTAGCAAAAGTCATTAATATGACTTGTGTGTCATATTTTGTTATTGTATAAAATTATGTACTGTTTTTTTTTTATTTATGTTAGATAATATCTGTGTCGGCGAGTACTGAAACCGCCACAGACGATACTTATTAAATATCAAACAAAGATGAGAATATGTGACTAGTATAAATAATACAGAACGAACATTAATTTCTCTGTCGTCTTCTTGGAGTTACGGGAGTAGGATAGCCTGTGACGTGATAGTGTACGCTAGGGTAGCATTCTTTTGTCAAGATCGAGAGATGTACGCCATTACGTACTCATTGTAAAGGTGTGTAATAATTAATATATTTAAATGTTTTGAATAGAGTTACTTAGTGAAACCTTGCATTATGATTTATGATAAGCTTACCTGGTATTTTATCCCATCCCCCTAAGACATTTTCAGTTAGTTAAATATTATTCGTGGTGCAGAGCTGCGCTACGAACGAACGAGCCGTTGCCGCGGCGCATTCAAATTTCATTAAATGAAATCTATCATACCGCAAAGAAGCGGGCAGGTAATAGTGAAGTAAAAATTATTTCTTTCAGCTTTCGAAGTTGCAGAGCAGAGCAGCAGATTTTATGATGTGTTTTACAGGTTGACGCGGGCTGCTGATAATATATTACTAACAGTGCAAAAAGATAATTTACTTTCATCACGTAAAAGAAATCTTGCTGTGCGTATTTCTGGTCTGGCAACCTTATAGTAAAAACATCTTTTTTCTCCGGTAATAGTCTCATGTTCTTGTGTTAGTCGTGGTACTTACTGTTGTTTTACTGTTAACAAAAATCCACTGCAAAATTATGATGTTGAACAATCATTGCGTACAGTAACATCAGTAGTGATAACGAAGTAATTTTCATTAACCTTTTCAATAACTATAAAGTAAGGAAGATAGATTGAACATTATGGCGAGTTACAGTAACGAAAAAATGTTCCTTTAATAGAAATCCAGATCTCATACATTAGTTGTTACGCGAATAATAATAATAAAACAAAACAAATAGAAAAGAGACGAAGCGAAACTGTCGCCCAAAAACGGGGGGCCCGAATTCGCAGTGGCCACGAAAATAACTTTTAAGTGTTTTCTTTCATTGTCTATTGTTATATACATGTATGTATTTAGTGATAAATGTATGTATGTGTAACATGATTAATGCCATGTATTAATGAATGTACAAACATTCTTTCATGAAAAAACGCACCACTGCATGCGAGTCAGAGGAAACGATCCTGATATTACTGAGAAACTGTAACGACTACATAATCCGGGGGCAGCCGAACCCCGAAATCAGATAAACTAAAGGTAAGACTACAGTGTAGTTGTCCTGTTTGTAGAAGCTTAGCTCCAGTGAAGTGATCTCATATCGCTAGTGGTGGGCGTAGTTTGACGTTAGTATTTATGACAGGCAAAGTGGAGTGTAGATAGTAATTTTTAGTGTGCAGTGTATTGTAGATAAATTAACATATTTTGTGTGCAAGTGGCAAAACTGTCAGATCTTGTGTTCGAGTAGGTAATTTATGAATATGGTTAAATTGCATAGTCAACGTCCGAGCAATATGGATACTGAGGAACAGCCATTAGTTAGTGCAGGAAATGTAGAAACGGGTGCATTAAGCAGTACAAGTACTCTCTTTGAGGATATACCATGCGAAAATGTGGGGGCAGGGGCACAGGAAGTGGTGCCACCGCCCACCAGTGCTCAAGGAGATGTAGATAAAGAAATTGCACCAACCCCAGAAAAGCAGGAACCAGAGAGTGGTAATCTGCCTGGTGGGTATTCACTTCAGGCGATATTAGAGCGCGTGCTGGATTACCAGTCAAAATTTGCACAACAACAAGCTGAAAAGGACGAAAAAATTGAGATCTTTCTCGCACAGCAAGCTGAGCGGGATCGCCAGTTAACAGAAAATTTCCTTGCCCAGCAAGCTGAGCGGGATCGCCAGCAAGCTGAGCGAGATCGCCAGCTAGAGGAAAAGTTTCTTGCCCAGCAGGCTGAGCGGGATCGCCAGTTAGCTGAGCGGGATCAGCAACTTGTGCAATCGTTAGAAATTATGAAAATTGCCTGTATGAAACAGAATTATGAGTCGATACCTAAGGCCGTGCAGGAGTTGACTGTACAGGTCAACAACCTGCAAGTAGCAAACACTAACATTGTAGACGAGATAGGTGTCTTGGCCAACTGATTAGAAAAGCTAGAAATAGATTCCACACAGCTTGTAGAGCAGAAGTGGAACGAACAAGCGACTAAACTTGAAACCGAATTCAACTCTTGGCTAGAAGCAAAGGAGAGCGAGATCGACAAAAATATTAATTCTAAGGTACAAGCAGCCATGGCAGATAGAGATTCCGAATCCTTCAGTACCGCAGTAAATAGTCAAGTACAGAACGACGTGCAAACCATCAAACAACTACTCAGTGAGGATATTCCGCAGTGGCAAGTGAATATTAGCAAACGGATATCCGACTTGGAAAAGGGTTTAGCACAGAGCAGCAAACATCTTGAACATGAAACTATGTCGCCAACAGCCAACTTATACGCGACGCAACAATGGTGAATCTTTAGGCGATAATGCGAAGAGCTGTAGCTTCGGGTCGGAGCACACAGCCTATGTCCCAGGAGCAAACCAGTATAGTCCAAAAATATTGGTTGAAGAAAGTTTGATCAAAAATAGGCAGTTTCAAACGTTTACTACTGAACGGAAGTCAGTACACCCAGTAGTATTCATAAAAAGCTTTAAAAATATCTTGCCTAGTGTGTGGAACGAAGCACAGAAAATTCAATACGTAATGTCATATATTCAGGGTGATGCAGCGTTGTGGGCTACGGAAGTAGCGGACAGCTGCATGACGTATGAACAGTTCGAAAGGGCGTTTTTGTCGAAATACTGGTCGCCTTGTATACAAGAGCGGCTAAGAAAAGAAGTATACAATCCCGAACCGTACTCACCCCGTCTTGGGAATTTGAGACGGTATTTCGAAAAGTATATAAACAAGACGCGCTACTGGGATGAGCCGATCTCACCAAGAGACATAATAAGACTTCTGAAATCACATTTACCCATTCATATCAAAGAGAAATTAATACACGTACCAGAGAGCGACATGGAACACTTCCTGTCTGTTCTAGATTCAATAGACTTAATCCAGGAAGACGTAAAAGCAGCGTGTGATCACTCATGGAACAATGGATCAGGGTGTAAACATAACAGAAATAATAGTGCACAAAACCACAATCATGGAAATGGTGGGGGTGGTAACAAGCGGCAAGAGCATTCGCAAAATGGTAATAATGGTAGAAGTCAGAACGGGTATGGGCAGCCGTCCCATAATAAAAGGCGTCGATTTGACGACCGGTACGATTCCGGACTGCCAGGGACCAACCGCTGGAAAAATGCGCGAGGTCAGTGGCATAGCAATTACAGCGACAGTAATCGCAATTGGAATCAGAATCGGCGACCAAGCCCAGAACGGCAAGGTAATAACCGGTACGATAACAACAGACCACCACTGCAAGACGCGCCTATTGCACAGTCGTGGCGGCCTACAAATCAAAACGTACACATAGTAGAGGTCGCGGACAATAGCCGTCCAAATGCCTCGCAAGCTAGCCATCCAACAAACTAGAATCGGCCACGATATGCTCTCCATCGCTGGCCGAGGGGTGGAGTGAGAGCAACACAAATGACAATAATATCCCTGGAATACATATGCTGCGATACAACGACGGTATCAGTATGGATAAAGATCTACTGATCGAACCGCATGAATGTAAGAAAGATAACAACGAAAATGTGCAAGCCATAATAGAAGCGAAAATCAATGATGTTGCAGTGAATATAATCATCGACACAGGTGCCTCAGTGAGTGTGATGAGTACAGAATTGTTTAAAGCGCTGGGGAAGGGACGTAGCATACCAACTTTCCCGGTTAATAATTGCAAGGTGTCTGGAGCTATAAGTGCACAGAGCCAATTAGTTAAGTACCAGGTGCAGGTGGAGATTTGTAAGGAGGGCGAAGCCATAGTGAGCTCGTTCCTCATTGTTAAAGGGTTAAAGGTGGCCTGCATTCTGGGAGTAGATTTCCTCCGTGAGAGGGACGCAGTGATCGACCTCTCCTCGGGAAAACTAAGCATAGTTAATAAAGGTAGGAGGATTGAGTTGTCTATGATGAAATCGAAGGAGGTACTTGTGCCATGTTGCAACCGAATTAATATCAAATGTAGGAAACCCTGGGTACTACACTTCAATGATTATTCACCTGTGACGGATCTCTATTATCCGAGTATAGAAGATAGAAATTTTGAAACAAATGTTGATGCATTTCAAACCAAAGTACAGGAATCTGAAAGTTTAAGCAACATACAAAAGCAACAGTTGACGCAGCGGCTATTGGAATATACCATGGTATTTACCGACCGACCAGGAATAGTCCAGGGGTACCAATATCACATAGAGGTGATGCCCCACAAAACTTACTGTCGCGCATCTTACTCCATCCCTTGGTCGAGGAGGGAAGTAGTGGCCCTCTTTCTCCCTATACAGTAGTCCTCTTGTAGCAGTGGCGAAAGCCAACGGAAAAATCCGGCTAGTGTTAGATGCGCGGGACATCAATAAAATTATTATACCTGTCAGAACTCGTCCAGAAAATTTAGATGAGCAGATACAAAAATTCCACGGAGTGCAGTACTTGACCTCGGTCGATCTTAAAAGTTCGTACTGGCAAATCCCACTTACACCAGAATCTAGGAAGTACACAGCCTTCATATTCGGAGGGCGAAGTTACCAATTCAAGGTACTTCCCTTCGGGTTGAACGTGAGTGCTGGAGTATTTATTACTGCTCTAGACACGGTACTGGGTCCAGACTTGTTAGAAAAAATCACAGTATATGTTGATGACCTTGTAATCGCTACTGCTACTTGGGACGAACATATGGAATTGCTGCATAGAGTATTAGAGAAATTTAAGCAAGCAGGTGTGACAGCAAATTTAGAAAAGTCAAAATTCGGACGCAATAAAATTAAATTTCTAGGTCACCTTATCACACCGCTTGGTATCAGACCAGACAACAAAAAACTAGAGGCGATCCGAGAATTTCCGAGCCCCCGAACTAAGAGACAATTGAAAGTATTCATTGGACTTACGTCTTTTTTCAGAAGGTTTGTACCTAATCAGTTGTTAAATGACGAGTCATTGTTAAATCTACTGCGAAAAAATGTGCAGTGGGTTTGGACTGACAAATGTTAGCAAGCTTTCGAAGCAATTAAAACCGCCCTGCTGAATGCAAATATTTTACAGCACCCGGACCTATCAAAAAATTTTTGTCTTGCGACGGACTCGGGTTCCTATGGCTTGGGAGCATGCCTGTTCCAGTGGGAGGAAGGCAACGACCCGGCAACAATAAAGATTATCGGCTTTGCCAGTAGGACTCTAACTAGCTGCGAGAGAGCCTACTCGGCAACCGAACTGGAAGCGCTCGCCGTAGTCTGGGCTGTAAAAAAGTTTAATTACTATCTATATGGGAAGGAGATTAAAGTGTATAGTGACCACCAGGCGTTAAGTTTTTTGATGTCATGCAAGCTTATCCATACCCGACTAAGGAGATGGATGCTTACCTTACAAGAATACCGAATAAAGATTATGTACATAAAAGGCCAAGATAACATAGTAGCGGATGCTTTGTTGCGACTGCCGGTAGGATTACCGGAGTTAGCAGAAATGCTAGAACAATCCGCCGAATATAAAGTGCTTTTAGTACGAGACAATGCTTACAGGAAGGATTTTCTATATATATGTAAAAATATGTCTGAACTACAGAGATCAGATCCGATGTGGGCAAAAATCATTAGCAATATTGAAAATGGTGCCAACAATAGAGATGAGCAAGGTTTTAAAATTGTGGACAATCTTTTGTATCATAAACTTAGCACGAAAGAAGACTGCTGGGCAGTATGCATACCTAACCAGTCCGTCAAAGTCATAATATGGCACACGCACTTGGCATGGGGCCTTGCAGGGATCGGAAAGTGCGCAGAACTCATGGCGAGATACTGCTACTTTCCCCGAATGAAACACCAAATTCAGGTAACAGTTAGGACTTGCGCTATATGCCAGAAAGCAAAACACTATAATAGGTCCACAAAATTTGAACTTCATCCCATAGTTCCACTCCGGCCACTTCAATTAGTATCTTTGGATGTAGCAGGTCCCTATCCCATGGCCAGAGGAGGTATGAAATATATACTGGCCATGTACGATATTTTTCCCAAATATGTGGCAATTTATTGTATAAAATCAGCTACTGCCATAACCATAGTCAGACGGATCAATAAAGAATACTTTCCTCAAATGGGGAAACCTGAAGCCATAACGACTGACAATGCCACTTATTTCACGGGTCGCACTTGGAAAAATTACCTACTGGAACAAGGTATACAGCATATTCTGGTATCCCGGCTCCATCCAGAAGCAAGTTTAGTCGAAAGAACATTCAGAGAATTGAATAAGTTCCTTAGAATTTACATAGGGAACGACACACAAAATGGCCTGAGTTGGTACCTAAATTTGTAGAAATACACAATTTAACACCCCACTCAAGTACAGGATACCCACCGGTAGAGATATTGAAAGGGGTTAATGAAACACAGAGTGAATGGCTCACGCCTTTACCGAGACTACCAGCCAGGGCAGAAACAAGAGAGGAAAAGATAAAAAAGGTATGGGACAACCTAACCAGCTGTGCCACAAAGAGAAAAAAGAAGTACGACCGAGGTGTAACCAACAAACAGAAATACAATGTAGGGGACATGGTGCTTATTCGTAACCACCCCAAATCCTCAGCCACCCTAAAGCAAAATAGTAAGTGGCAATTGGTATATACAGGGCCCTTTAAGGTAATAAAGGTGCCACACGAATGTAGCTATTTGTTAGCACATCCCCAGACGGGGAAAATAAAAGGATTGTATCCACGTAAAGATGTAAAATTATTTATTCAATGACCTATCAGATGTAAATAGTAGTCATTATGAGAAGATTTCATTTGTGTTTTAGAGTATAAGTATGTTAGCTTTAAGAAAGAATTTGCGTGTATTTAAAATTTTGAGGAACCAAAACATAAATAACTAAGCATAGCATGAAAGTAGAATTAGTAAACTGAGCAATAGCATGCAAATTGAAAACTTTGTTTACAGACAATTAGTGTTATTAAAATACTATATGCTCATCAAGCAATGAATAATATTTTTGTGGATAAAATAATGATTAATTTCTTGAATCATTTTTCATTTGTAGTAAGTAAGTACAGTTAATGATGAAATCTCATATAGTAATGTAACAAGTGTGATTGTGTTAGAATTAAGGAACCCTGAGAGAGAGTCTCTACGGGTCAAAAATTGACTTTGTAGTACGAAACAATTATGTGATGTAACGTTTACTGTCAATAGTGATCTGAGGACGACACTGGAGCAGAATTCAATCAAAGACAAACCCGTTCCGTGTAACCTACGCTTTGTATGTATCAATGCTTCAATTGAAGCCCGTGTACTTGGTACACGTCCTTGAATATTAATTACGCGGTACGCGAATCAAGTCAATCGACGCGGAAACTACACTGTAGTCCTGTAGGACAGATCATTTAAAAAAAAATACTAATACTAAATGAAGTATTTATTGAGCAATAGGCCCAAGTCCAGCTGTCATGCACATGGTAAAATCTGTTTGCTAGATGGGTGATAACCTGGCAAGCTACACCAAAAAAGGAAAAGAAAACTATGTACAAAAAAAATCACACACCTGTCAATTTACCTTCTAATTACAAAGAAAAGAGCCATATATGCCTAGTAATAATACTAAAAGTGTGTAATGACATGGTAAACACAATGGACTCAATGTAGATGAGAGTGATTATGCTAAGAACAGTTGATATGCATTAAAAATAAACTGTGTGCATAAACAATCTAGGAAAGGACGGAATATTGTGTGTGGCAGGGACAGAAAATGACTGTTGTATCTGCACCAAGATTACGTAGGAATGAGTCAAGTGTTGAGTGACTAACTGTCATAGTGCAGTGCTCAACGAACAATAAATTTCCTGTGTGTAAAAACGGTAGTTAGTGATCCGTTCGGAGTCGATTCAAACAAACATCGCTCGACGGAAACGTTTACAGTGTGTGAACCGAAACATTTTCGTGTGTTGAGAGACGCTCTGGCAGCGTATCGACCATGAGAAGAAATGAAAGTGTGTAGTACAACGTGTGTGTGACGAACCCTGAATACCAGTGTCACAATGCGATTCACTTGTGAAGCCACAAGAAACCCGTTATCACGCCAAAATATCCTGTGCATACCAGCGAAACGACGGCTTACTGAACAATAAACGCTTTAACCAAGTTGCATTTTCTTCCACAGCTAATAATCTGTATCCTTAAAGACAGTACACCGTTGTGGAATATTTGTTTCATGCGTTGTGACGGGGAGCCATGCGGAGAAGCAGAGACGAGTCCCGTACCGACAGCCAGCCGGACGCGGGAAACAACTGCAACACGCCGACATTGGTGAATGGTTCGGCGCGGTTCGCGACTGCGCGGGCGCCACCCCAGCACGCCGTCGCTGTTACGGCGAGCAGGTCGTCGACCCCAGCGGTCGCTGGCACGCCGCGTTCCAGATGACGCTACGCAACAATTGCTTCGCACCGCCCGCTCCGTACGACATTGTCGACATTCAAGCGAAAATTACCAACTACGCCGTTAATGTACTAACATGAAAATTATTTATAGGACACGAATTTTTGTGAGAAACAGTTTTTCTTTAGTTTACTGTGTATAAACTCAAAACATTCACCTGTTCGATGATATATGTTATGTGTTTTCGTCATATTAGTGAAGCAAACTGACACGAATGCCGTACCATGGTAGAACATTTGTCGTGAGTAAGTGTAGAGACAATCCATTACACTACTGTAAAATTGTTTAATGATTGACTTTCAGTGTGACACAGAACGCAAATATTATCACGAATGTGAAAGAGTGTAGAAGGTACATTTTTAACAAGGAGACTAAAAGTTTAACATTTTGTCATAAATAACCTTTGTTATCTGTGAACATTGGATAAATTCCAACCTTTTTTGATGAACAATCAAACTGTGTTTTAAGACAAACCAGGCGAGATGACCATGGCTCCGGCGCAGTTTTCCCAGGTTTTCTGACCGCACGTAGCCCGAATGGGGGAGCCAGAAAACTGTAATGACCCTGGGACTAGGTTTACGGTCACCTCGCAAAGTGTGAAAAAACCATAAAGAGTGTAATTAAAACTGTAGCGCAAAAGAGCGAAGAAGTGAACAGTGAATATTCCAAATAAGGTGAAACAAGGACAAAACGGACGTTAGTGGCAGCATATTGCCAACATTCTTAACGTTAGTCAATTGCTGCAAGGGGGCATTGTAACGTCTCTTAGCAAAAGTAATAAAGAGAAAACATTGTGTGTCATATTTTGCTATTGTATAAAATTATGTACTGTTTTTTTTATTTATTTTAGACAATATCTGTGTCGGCGAGTACTGAAACCGCCACAGACGATACTTATTAAATATCAAACAAAGATGAGAATATGTGACTAGTATAAATAATACAGAACGAACATTAATTTCTCTGTCGTCTTCTTGGAGTTACGGGAGTAGGATAGGCTGTGGCGTGATAGTGTACGCTAGGGTATGTAATATTATTGGTATTTCCGTCCTATGAAAGCTTTGAGTACCCTTTGAAAGACATTTGTTTTGTATAATTTACATAACTGTAAAGATGCGCATCTAGCGCGGACGCTAATACATCGATTGCGCAGTCAAAGAAACATTTTAACAGAAGCTGAACTGTCGTTCCGCTTCGATCTAAATAAAAGATGACGGTAGAAAACCTTTGTAGATCTTCAGATTTTAATGTGCTTATGTTTGTTATGTGAAAACGTAAATGAGGTCGACTTTAAGTTAAAAAAGTGAGCGGTCTTGCTAGCGTGCAGACAACATTATTAATTAATAAAATTAAAGTAATTCATGTTCGAAACTGTAAATCAGCAAGTTATTGTTATCGGAGGTGTTGAACAGTGCAAGAATTGTCTTCAACGAAAGGAGAAAAGTAATGACTGTAATTTGTGACAAAAAACGTGAACCAAGGAGACAGCACAGGACAGGCTGAAATCTGATCGTACCATACTGTTAGAAAAGTACTTATGTAAGTTATATTGTTTATAAATAAGCCCTAATTTGCTAGTGAGAATTGTTTGAATATATTTAGTGTTTACCAGACTTCTTTTCTGTTCTTTTCCTTTATACTTTTTTTTTATCCTCCATGCCATATTATTTTTATAAATGTCAAACAGCCTTTACTACAGCAGAGAATACTGCGGCATCCTGGTCGTAGACAGAAGGCCGCTCCTTGTCTTCTATACAACTCATAGCTGCCCCATTTATTAATGATTTCATTTGCAAATGCAATTTTGTTTTACTATTCATTGTTAAAGGTCCCTTAGGTAATTATAAAATTCATACTGATTACGTAAGTCTTTGCGTAATCAGAAACTAGCCTCCTGACAACGATCAGGAGCCGACCAGAAGACGGACGTCTTCGACCGCTTTCGTGTGTCCTGTGGCAAAGCTGTGCCAAACTGGGAACACGGCATTCTAGTATGAAATACAGATTTAAATTGATAGAATTGAAATATATTTAACGTAAGAAAAATAATATTTTTTTTTATCATACTAAAGGTAGCATTCTTTTGTCAAGATCGAGAGATGTACGCCATTACGTACTCATTGTAAAGGTGTGTAATAATTAATATATTTAAATGTTTTGAATAGAGTTACTTAGTGAAACCTTGCAATATGATTTATGATAAGCTTGCCTGGTATTTTATCCCATCCCCTTAAGACATTTTCAGTTAGTTAAATATTATTCGTGGTGCAGAGCTGCGCTACGAACGAACGAGCCGTTGCCGCGGCGCATTCAAATTTCATTAAATGAAATCTATCATACCGCAAAGAAGCGGGCAGGTAATAGTGAAGTAAAAATTATTTCTTTCAGCTTTCGAAGTTGCAGAGCAGAGCAGCAGATTTTATGATGTGTTTTACAGGTTGACGCGGGCTGCTGATAATATATTACTAACAGTGCAAAAAGATAATTTACTTTCATCACGTAAAAGAAATCTTGCTGTGCGTATTTCTGGTCTGGCAACCTTATAGTAAAAACATCTTTTTTCTCCGATAATAGTCTCATGTTCTTGTGTTAGTCGTGGTACTTACTGTTGTTTTACTGTTAACAAAAATCCACTGCAAAATTATGATGTTGAACAATCATTGCGTACTGTAACATCAGTAGTGATAACGAAGTAATTTTCATTAACCTTTTCAATAACTATAAAGTAAGGAAGATAGGTTGAACATTATGGCGAGTTACAGTAACGAAAAAATGTTCCTTTAATAGAAATCCAGATCCAGAACAATAAGAACATAATGTATTTTGTTTTGTTGAAAATTAATGATCCAAAGAAAGGCATAGCACAGCATCACTAAAAGGTATTTCGGGTCTCTTTTCGTAGTAACATATTTTATCTCATACATTAGTTGTTACGCGAATACTAATAATAAAACAAAACAAATAGAAAAGAGACGAAGCGAAACACCCAAAAGCACATTCAACACAGCGCCGTAAATTACACGTCTTTCGTATGAAGACAAGAGAGAGAGAGTCTAATCAATTAGTTGTTAAAAACAAAAAACTACGCAAATTTAAAAAGACGAACAAAATTATTTATAAAAATCGGTCGCTGGCGCAGCGCTCTTCTGCGTGCGCGATCGTGAATTATATCTTTGTATTGGCGGAGGCGCTTAGTCAAAGTACCATTACAATATGCAAAATACATTAGGAGGCTGATCTGTTTATTTCCAAGACTAGCGATTATATGAAGAGCGAAAGAAGTTGATCTTAGTTGTTTGAGAAGCTCAGTTATATGCTTCTTCCAGTTCAAGTTGTCATCAATGTAAATACCCAAAAAATTGGAGAAATCTACCCTGTTAACTGAGCCCTGTTCATATGCACATCAATTGTTGGTATGACTATTCGTCGTACAGAACTGGATACAGTGAGTTTTTTTCAAAATTAAAGGAGAGTCCATTTTCTGAGAACCATTTAATGATTCTTTGAAAGTCATCCTTAACAGTATCTTCAGCTGCTTTTTCTGGAATGTGATTTACAACACTCGTGTCATCTGCAAAAAGTACTAGTTCCCCCTCAACGTTAAGTGGGAGGTCATTCGCATGAATAAGGAACAGCAGAGGACCTAAAATTGAACCCTGTAGGAATCCCTTAGTGATAACTCTCCATTCACTAGAATTTACCACCCTCCCAACGTTATTTGTGCCGTTCAGCACAACTTTTTGCTTTTTCTGTTCATTAAGTATGATTCAAACCAGATGTGTGTATAGCCTTCAATTCCATAAAACCTGAGTTTTTCTAAGAGTGTGACATGATCCACACAGTCAAATGCCTTGGAGAGATCACAAAAAATACCAACTGGCGATAATTTGTTATTTAGGGCTTGTACTGTTTGATGGGTAAATGTGTAGATAGCATTCTCAGTCGAGTAACCCTTCCGGAATCCGAACTGTGACATGCTGAGTAAATTATTTTCACTTAAATATGAGACTGCTCTTGAATACATAACTTTTTCAAATATTTTAGAAAATGAAGTCAGCAATGAGATTGGTCTGTAACTATTTACGTCACTCTTGTCCCCTGTCTTATGAAGAGGTTTGACAATTGTGTATTTCAATGTCTGAAACAATTCCTTGTGCTTGCAAAGCATTACATATATCGCTAAGGACTCCACTTATTAAATTAGAACCCCTGTGCCTGTGAAACGTTGCATATATTGCTAAGGACTCCACTTATTAAATTAGAACCCCTGTGCCTGCGAAGCATTACATATATTGCTAAGGACTCCACTTATTAAATTAGAACAACACTTCAAAATTCTGTTAGAGACTCAATCAACAATAGCATGAGCTCTTGTTTTTCAGTATATTTATAATTCCCTTAATTTCAGTGGGGGATGTTGGTGCTGTTTCTAAAGGCCTAAAGTCCTGGGGAATGACATTGTTAACATATTTTTATTTGCTTCTTCAACTGAACCCTTTAACCCTATTTTTGCTGCTACATTCAGAAAGTTAATTTCAGTGGGGGATGTTGGTGCTGTTTCTAAAGGCCTAAAGTCCTGGGGAATGACATTGTTAACATATTTTTATTTGCTTCTTCAACTGAACCCTTTAACCCTATTTTTGCTGCTACATTCAGAAAGTGATTGTTAAAAATACTTGCAACTTGTGAATTATCACTCACATCATCATCATTTAGTTTTATTGCTATGATATGCTGTGTTCTGTCAGGCTGCTCCATCTCCTGTTTGACTATATTCCATATCGTTTTAACCTTATTATCCGCATTATTAATTTCTGTCAGAACACATAAGCTTCTCAACTTCTTAATGACTTTCCTTAAAATATTACAGTATCTTTTGGAGTAAGCAAGCAACATCGGATCCTGACTTATTCTGGCCTGTCAATATATTTCCCTCTTCCTCTTACATATCATCTTAATTCCCTTAGTAATCCATGGCTTACTTGACTTTGTAATGGCTTTTTGAATAACGTTTCAGGAAAGCAACTCTCAAATATTGAGACAAATTTATGGTGGAATAAATTGAATTTGGCATCAGCATAATTTTCTGTGTATACTTCAACCCATTCTACCTCTTCTAGGCTGCACTTAAAGCTATCCTGTTCACATTAATAAGCCTCCCTGCCTTGTATGAACCTGCCTGAATCCATTAACTGTGCATCATGGTCAGATAGCCCATTAACAACTGGGTACACCTGCTTGAGCACTGTCTATGAAAATGTTATTCGATAAGTTACCTACTATCCTGCTGCACACAAGTTGGAAAATTTACAACAGATACTAGATAGTAACAACCAAACAAAGATTCTAGCTCATTTTTCCTACCCGTATCTTTTAAGAAATCTACATTAAAATCACCACAAACCACTAACTGCTTCTTTTTGTCTGACAGGAAGCTCAATAATGCGTCAAGATTTTTCATGAATAGCTGAAGGTTAGCTTGAAGGGATCTGTAGGTTGTTACAATTACTATATAATTGCAGTAGCAATTCACAAGCACGTACTTCAAGGATCTGATCTACACAAAAACTATTTGTTTCAATATTTTTGACTTTGTGTCCAGTTTTTAAATAAGTAGCAACTTCTCCTTTTTCCATTCCTGCACTTACATGGTATTCAGAGGGAGACAAAACATCTATACCTTCAGAATTTACCAATTTTCTAGGCATACAAGAAGCTCATCCATCTTATTTTTCAGTCTTCGAATGTTCTGACGAAACACACAAATTTTACTTCTTTGGATACTGATACAGACATTATGGCACTGTTCAGTTTTAATCTCTTTCAATACTCTGTCTGTAACCTGACTGTGTCCCTCTGACTCCAGTAATCACAGGTATTTTGTCTAGTGTGCATGTAGCCCCCCTTACATTTTCTGCCAGAAGATCGACTAATCTATCCGTCCCCCTCCTGTTCAGGTGCAGGCCATGACTAGTGTAACCCCACCTCCCAATTTCATCAACAGGCAGAGCACAGATATGAGATTTAGTTTCTGCCAACAGTAACCCCCCTCCCCCCAGCTCTTTGTTAACATGGTTGACAGCTGGTCATGGTGCTGCAAAACATCCGAAAAACCCACACGAGTGTGAGCTGTTGTAACCTGGCTAAGCTTAGCACTAGGTTTCACAACGCTTGTGACCTGGTACTCGACTCCTAGCCTATCCTGTATCAACTGGCCTATACCTCACCCGTGACTGCTTTGTTACAGCAGGACAGTCCGTGACTGCTTTGTAATAGCAGGACAGTGACCCAGGATTCTGAAGGATTTTTCTGAACACTCCCCATTTCCCAAATCTCACCAGTCCATTTTATTCATTGCAAATTGCCATACTTCATGATGTGTTCTCCTGCTGCCACTTGGTGAGTAGATTTATTATTATTTTTTTTTTTTCAATCCAGTTACGTTGTACATACAATTATATGACTGGTTAACACTCAAACATTGAAAAAGCTATGTAGGCTACATAGTCACTGCTTTAAGAGGTTGTGAAGAACCATAAACATTTAAGAAACAAATCTTTGCAAGACAGATGGTGTAGTTGATTTTAAGCTAGACTAGTAATTAGGCAGTTTTTATTATGACTACATTTTTAGTCCTGTGATACAAATGTCCAATATTCCAACACTATTGAGTGTCAGCAAATGAAAATACTTTTTCATACGGTGACTGTTGCACTCAAAAGATCAGCTTTTGCACCACAACAGTACTCCTATGGACAAGGCACTGAGTATGAGGCAGTTTTTTTACCAAAAACCAAAAGACAACCATTTCCTGCCCTTCCTGCCCACCAGATCCATCCTTACATGATATTTTTTGTTCCCAAAAATGAAAAATATCTTGAAAGGGTAGCCTTTCCAAGATGTGAAAGGAGTTGGAAAGAAATTGCTAGAGGCAGAAAATAGTGTAACTTCAGATAAGTTTATAAACTGTTTCCACCAAAGGAAAAAACATTGGAACAAGTGTATGTGTTTTGCAAAAATCCATCAAATAAATGTTTGTAAAATAATTCTCATTACTTTTTTACTACTCCCCCCTTACCCTTCTTATGAGGCAACTTAAGGAGTGTAATGATGGCACCGATAAGGCAGTCATTTGAAGAAAGCATCTATGAACTAAACCAAGCTCTTTGTTGTTGGAATAAGAAATTCTGCAAGTTGGGAATTGACAGAAATGTAACTTATCCCTGTCTTTATGAAATATGAAGTTCCTGCCATTAACTTCTTATTTTCATGATGGCGGGTTGACAGGCTCACGGGTTATTTGAAGAAAGTCTTCAAGATCACTTCAAACAAAGTGTTGTTTTGCTTGGAAATTCATTGTGAAGAAAATAGTTGTATCCAAATCAGTTAGTCTCACACATGAAGAAAATTTAAAATACTATGAGTCACTAATATAAATCAGTCATTTTCACTATGTAAAGAAATTTTAGCATGCTTTGGTATGAGTCACTAAGCATTAAGAAACTCCAATTTTTTAGGACAGCGATACATAAGAAACGTACATAATGTATTTCCTTAAAGGCAAGCAGCAAGAGTGTTTATAATGTCTGAGACTAGGATACTGTAAAATCCTGTATACCACCTCTGATTATGGTACTGGTGGAATATCCACATCCACAAAAAAATCTCCTAACTGACCTCAATCTACTACCACCAAGCCTATTTTAAAGAGCTGACAATGAAGCTGCTATTCAAATGTCAAATTTTCATTGAACACACAATATATCTGAAGAAGTCAATACTCATGAAATTTGTACATCGGTGTAATTATATGACATTATGAGATGAAATGTTAGGCACAGAAACATGCCAAGTGGTCATACAACTAAAACATGTGCATATTGTTCACTCTGCACTCCAGCTAGTATTTTTTCCTTCTACTAACAAAGTTTCAAAAACTAGCTATAAATGTTGACTCTAGGAATATACTACAACCCCCTACATATCACTCACATCGGGATCATGAAGATTAGAATAATTACTGCACACACAGAGGCATTCAACAGTCATTCTTCCCATACTCCATGCCTGAATGGAATGGGAAGAAACCTAATAACTGGTACCTTCTGTCATGCACTTCATGGTGGTTTGCAGAGTACAGATGTAGGTGTAGAAAATAGTTTCGTTTGTTTGTGGGTCCAAAGCTGTCATGTATTTCATCATAGCAAACATCAACTACCTTTATTTATGAAGATAAATTTACACTCTATAATGGACAGTATTTTCTTTCAACAAGAAAAATGTGCATAAAAATGAAAATATTGTTATTAGAGCAGCTGCAAAGAAATAAAATAATCCGTACATTGTTTAATAATCTAGTGGTTTACATTTAACATTAACATTTACAGAAACTATAAGGAAACACTTATTTACACTGAAATTGTTTACAGTTTGCTCTCTTAAGCATTAACACATTCAACCACTCTTCCTTCATGGCAACAGACTGGTGTAGGACTCGTCATTCCTGTGTATTCCCATGGATTTTTCACACATGAACGAGAAAATAATGATGGCTGTAACACAAATTTTTTTTATCAAATATACATGCAAGAATCAAAGCAAGCCACACTAATACAGAAAATAAAGGGAATATTACTCAAAAATTTGAAGGTATTTGTAACATCAGCATACTGTATCGATACTTTCAGGTAATTTCTTGCAGCAGACATGACCAAGACATTTGTAGTAGTTAAGGGTCCTTGCCAGCCCAGTATATGGCAGTTTAACTGTATAAACACCACTTGTGTTATGGTAATGGATTAACCTCCATACTTAGGTTTCCTCTCACAAAAGAAAGCCAGTTGTAGGTGTACAGGCTAGTTTCTGTCATTATATTATGTTTGTTCACCTAGTTTCTGTCATTATATAATGTTTTGTGAAACAATCTATACATGATTAATTTCAGGTAAGTACTTCTTTTCCCATTCACTAATTTTAAGCCTACAGAATTACCACACAGTACTATTGCATAACTCATGTGGGCAGAAAAAAGTACAAAATATGCATACAGTATGAGTTCTTTACTGACAATGTTCCTCATATTGCACAGTGAATGTACACTAAAGCACCAAAGAAACTGGGATAGGCACACTTTCAGAGATATGTAAACATGAAGAATATGGTGCTGCGGTCGGCAATGCAGTTGTTAGATCGATCACTGCTGCTACAACGGCAGGTTATCTACATTTAAGTGAGCTTGAATGTGAGTTTTGTCACAGTCAGCCCATGAGTGATGGGACACAGCATCTCTGAGGTATATGAAGTGGGGATTTTGCCGTACTGTGAATATCAGGAATCCGGTAAAACATGGCTGCGGCCAGAAAAAGATCCTGCAAGAATGGGACCATCGATGACTAAAGAGAATTGTTCACCATGACGGAAGTGCAACCCTTCGGCATGTTTCTGCAAATTTCAATGCTGGACAATCAACAAGTGTCAGCATGTGAATCATTCAACAAAACATCATTGATATGGCATTTTGGAGCCAAAGGCCTACTCGTGTACCCTTGACTGCACAACACAAAGCTATATGCCTCACCTGGGCCTGTCAACACCGACATTGGACTGTTCATGACTGGAAACGTGTTGCCTGGTGAGACGAGACTCATTTCAAATTGTATTGAGCAGATGGATGTGTATGAACCTCATGAATCCATGGACCCTGCACGTCAGCAGGGGACTGCTCAAGCTGGTGGAAGCTCTGTAATAGTGTGGGGTGAGTGCAGGTGGAGTGATATGGAATACGACTCTGCCAGGTGACATGTATGTAAGCACCCTTTCTGATCACCTGCATCCATTCATCTCCATTGTGCATTCCGACAGAATTGGACAATTCCAGTAGCACAATTTGATGCCCCACACATCCACAATTGCTACAGAGTGGCTGCAGGAACACTCTTCTGAGTTAAAACTTTGTGCTGTCCACCAAACTCCCCAGACTTGAACATATTGAGTGTATCTGGGTTGCCTTGCAATGTGCAGTTCAGAAGAGATCTACTACCCCTCATACCCTTACAGATTTATCAAGTCAATTCCCTCCCAACACTGCTTCAGACATTAGTCAAGTTCATGCCACATCATGTTGCAGCACTTCTGTGTGCTTGCGGGGCCCTGTAGAACATTAGGCAGGTGTACCAGCTTTTTGGGTCTTTAGTTTACGATAAAAGGCAACGGCCTTGCCGCAGTGGATACACCGGTTCCCGTCAGATCACTGAAGTTAAGCGCTGTCAGGTGTGGCCGGCACTTGGATGGGTGACCATCTGGGCCGCCATGCGCTGTTGCCATTTTTCAGGGTGCACTCAGCCTCGTGATGCCAATTGAGGAGCTACTCAACTTAATAGTAGCGGCTCCGGTCAAAGAAAACCATCATAACGACCGGGAGAGCAGTGTACTGACCACATGCCCCTCCTATCCACGTCCTCAGCTGAGGATGACACAGCGGTCAGATGGTCCCGGTGGGCCACTTGTGGCCTGAAGACAGAGTGCTTTCAGTCTATGACTAAAGTAATCTGCTACAATTTTCCTGCGTGGGTATCAAAGCTGAGTTTTTGTGGAATCCTAATGTTTTGAATTTTGTTATCAATGGGAGAATTCAGTTAGAGCCAAAGAATACTCACATAGTCAGTTCATGAGAGATTTGGAAAATGTGTTCACCAGTACAACAGTCAAACACCTTCTGTACTGATGTATGTCAAAGCCAGCACATGCAGCATGCAGTCTAGTGTTATCTTATTGAAAGATAATGTAATATATGTCAAAGATTGGGCACAGCTACTGGCCTCAATGCACTGTTGTCTAAATTAATGGCTATGTGAACCAAAGATGGTCATGTTGTGTGCTCAATGGCACATAATACCATCCCATTAGGTATACTGGGCCAGAATGATGGTGACAAATGTAATATCTAGCAATATCTGCTCTCCTCATGTTGCTGTATATAGAACTGGGACCCATCTGAAGAAACAACATGGTGCCACTCCTATGTTTAGCGTTGTCGTTGAGTGCACCTATATTGGCACACCTTAATCTGCAGCTGAGTCAAGGGTAGTCACCATGCTGCCAATCTGGGAGCTCCAGGCATCATCATATGAACTGTGTGGACAGCCCATTCCCTGACACAAAATAACTGCATTCCCGACGGAACATGAACCTACTACTGTGAAATTTTTTGGACACATGCTAGTAGATGTTTCCCTTTCTTATATGAGGCATAACACAATATACCCACAAACACACAACATTCAAATTTAATGAGAAACATGCACAATTTTTTCTGATATACAGAATACGGATGGTGTTACCTATCCTGTGCAATTTGGCAGAAATGCTAATTATTTTCACATCCAAGCACGTACTACACTTTTCTTGCCAGTCTGACATTTCTTGCATGCCACTTGTGTGGTTTTGCAATTTTAATGGCCAGCAGCATATAGTTAGCCATTCCATTTCTATGAAAGCTGCGATGGCCTTTTATGCTATCCTCCATATACGTACTTCACATTCTGGATTATGTTGTAAACCAGGGGACTGTTAACTGCATCATCTGCAGCAGTATTTCACTACTTGTAATTCTGCTTGAGGATCTGATTGTTTTATTGTCTTTCTCCCACCATTTTGGTGAAAATTGTGGCCTAAAGTGTGTAAACAATTCAAAAACTATTTCTCATGTAATGCCAAACAAAGTGACTAAAAAAGTGCCTTGCTCACAACAAAATACATAGAATAAACCTAATCTCGTGTGCACAAACAAGTTCAGTGTGTTATCAGAAAGCAGCAGCAACCCCATAAACATTGAAAGTGAACAAGCCACCCAACGTGAAGATAAAAACTGCAAAAACATCACCAACAGCCAGAAACAGCGAACAAAGAAACACAATGTGCTTTTCCTAGCGGACAGCCTTGGAAGAAAGCTACCAAATATTCTACAGGATGTGAATACGGTTCTTCGTGCAACTGGCATCGTAAAACCTGGTGCAAGGACAGAAAATATTGTTGAAGACATCTTAGAACACAAGAATACAACAAGGGACAGTGACTTTGTTGTTTGTGTGACTGGTGCAAATGATGTAGCACATAATGAAGCCAAAAAGTGTATAACAGGTTTGAAATTTTTTTTAGATGTAAGATGGAAAACACTATTGTTGTGACGATACCTCATAGACATGACTTGATCTATAATTCATGTGTTAACAAAAGAGATTCATAAAACAAATATTAATATCACACAACTGTGTTCCATTTATGCTAAATGCAATGCAGTGGATATTAGCAGACTTGAAAGAAATTTGCACACTGAACATGGTGAGCATCTAAATTACCATGGGAAAACATTTTTGTGTCAGGAGATAAACAAAGTTGTAAATGAAATACGAGCACGCAGCAGCCTTGTCTTAAAAGACAGTCCCACAGAGCATGACTGTACACCTCCTTTTTTAGAGAAAATGACATTACAGACGAAGGAAAGTTAGAAACCACATTAAGTGGAAACCGCAGCAGTCTAATTCATTCAGATAATTATGCAACCCTAGATCATGTAGCGAAAATAAATGAATACAGAAGGTTCTGTGAAAGTAGAATACAATTATGTAGCAGTGATAGTTTCCTCCTCCTTCATATAAATGTACAATCTCTTAGGCGTAAAATCAATGAATTACAATACTGTCTCTACAAAATCA
Organism: Schistocerca cancellata; assembly: GCF_023864275.1. NCBI lineage: Eukaryota > Metazoa > Arthropoda > Insecta > Orthoptera > Acrididae > Schistocerca > Schistocerca cancellata. The sequence continues at coordinate 280,112,804 of NC_064628.1, forward strand.
ACTGCAGTGTTCTATGCATCAATGAACACTGGATGAAAGATACTGAAATAGACTTGTGTGTTCCTCCTGGATATTCGTTAGTTACAAGCTACTGCAGAAAAAGTATTACACATAGTGGGGTCTCAATATATGTCAAAAGTAACCTTGAATTGCATTACTCAGTTATAGACCTTAGTAGAATATGCCTTGAAGCTACAATAGAAGTAGCTGGTGTGGTAATCCATGAACAGAAAACTGTAATTGTCACAATCTATCGAATCCCACGCTCTGATGAGATAGTATTTATAGAAAAAAATAATACTTTAATATAGCTGTTGTCAAAATATAAACAGCATACAATTGTAATTGTAGGTGATATTAACATACATATAAGGGCAAAGAGAAAAAATGTAATTCACATAATTAACACTCTGAAGTCATTAAACTATTACTGTCCCAATGAAACACCCACTAGACTGAACGCATGCCTTGATAACATAATTATCAATGTACAAAGAGACTCCATACAATGTGATGTAATAGTGTCAGGAATATCAGATCACGCAGGGCTATGGCTTCAAATAGAAAACTCAGCCTTCAGTTCTACAGAGAGAGAAGTGACATATAGAATTCTAGGTGAATCCAATGTAAACAAAATGATAAACCAGTTAAAAGAAGTGGATTAGACTCATGTAATGGATAACAAGAAAATGATTAATAAATGTTTTTCCATTTTCCTGACAGAGATCAAAGCATATAGTTGAAATGACATGCCCCTTGGTAACCAAAAGGTACCAGAGTAATATTACTCATAAGCAACAAAATACTAACAAGTGGTACACCCCACAACTTAACAAACTCAGAATACTACTGATGATTATGAAAGACAAATCTCATAACAGTGATAGGGACAAGGAAAATTACACTAAAATGAGAAACCTTTACAGATTAGAAATTAAAAAATGCTAAGTGCTGTGCAAATGATGAATATATTTTAAATTCTAAAAATAAATGTAAAGCTACCTGGACTGTCATTAAAAGGGGAATTAATATACCAATAAAGAAAAGAGTATCCCTATTGACTGCAATAATCTCTATGAATATTTTGTAAATAGCGTCACCACCCCACCCATCAATTCTGCCTCTGATGCAGAAGCATTGCTCACTTGTGCAAAACAGACAAGAAGTGAGAAGTTCACTTGGACCCGAATCACATTAAATGATATTCATAAGTCAATAAACAAATTAAGTAATTCCAAAACAGAAGACTATTATGAACTCAGTAATCTCATCATAAAATGTATAGCAAAAGAAATTAAATGCCACTTCTCTCACTATCAAACAGAGTACTTGATGAAGGAATATTCGCTGACTGTCTTAAGCTCACAGTTACATTGCCTGTGTATAAAAAAGGTGAAAGAAATCTCCCAAATAACTACAGACCCATTTCAATAGTACCAATCATATCCAAGTTGGTAGAAAATTGTGTGCATAGGCAGATATACAGGTATTTTGAAACCAACAAAATTTTAAATGAACAACAGTTTGGCTTCAGGTCACACCTATCAACTGTAAAAGCTGTAGAAGCTTTGGTGAGCAATGTTTATGAAGAGTATGAAAAAAGGGTATCAATGTCTGGAACACTTATTGACCTAAGTAAAGCATTTGACTCGGTGTCACATGACATACTCATCAAAAAGTTAAAATACTATGGCATTGAAGATGATACACTCCATCTATTCAAATCTCATCTAAGCAATAGGTTACAACTTTTATATGCAAATAAGCAGAGGTCAGAAATACTCCCTATAGAAGGAGGAATACCCCAAGGCTCTGTTCTTGGACCTTTCCTGTTCATTGTCTATGTTAATGACTTCTCGAATTACATACCATGTAAGAACATACTATATGCTGACGACATGACATTAATAAGTACAGGAGAGAACTTACAGAGTGTACTGGACAAAAATAGAGAAATGATGCAAATGGCTAATTACTGGTGTCAGGCTAACCAGCTGTGCATAAATCAAACAAAAACAATATAAATAATATTTAATCTCAAAGTAACTAAAAATGAAAACAAAACAGTGAAATTACTTGGACTAATCATAGACCAAAAGTTCTCATGGGAAGGACACACCAATTATCTATGTAGTAAACTAGCATGAGTACTTTTCTTATTGTATAAATTAAGAAACAGTGTGAGCAAGCAATTGCTACTCCACTCATACTATGCTTTTTTTCATTCCCAACTGCAATATGGAATATTGCTTTGGGGTAACTCCCCAGGGTCTGAATGTATTTTCAGATGGCAGAAGAAAGCAATCAGGTGCATGAAACGGTTAGCACCTAGAGAGTCCTGCAGAAATTATTTTAAATCTCTTGGTGTAATGACAGTGCCAAGTATGTACATATATAACTGTTTAATATATGCCAGAGAAAATCTGAAAAAATTGAACATGAGATGTGATGTGCTTGCACACAGTACAAGAAACAGTCACCTGCTGGACTTGTCTTCCACAAGACTTCCTGTAGTCCATAATAACTATAATTACTTAAGCATGAAATTTTTCAATAAGTTACCATGCTCAGCTCGTACAGTACCACTAAATAAATATAACAATACATTGCAAACCTGGCTAAAAAACAACGAATTCTATCCAACTGTAGAATTCTTAGAAACTAATCATCAAAATATATGTTTTACCTAAGTTATGAAGAAAATGTTTTGATATTATATAAGCTAGTTATTTACTGTGATTCTTTTCTTATGTATGTATTTAATTATTGAATAAAACATTGTTTTACATAATGCTGAAGAAAAGGTCTTTAGTTCCTTTTCTCCCCTTTCTGTAACTATTTGAATATCGTACTGAAACTAAAACCCTCTGTAAACTTTGATGAAGCCAATTATATGAAAAATACTGAATGGCTAATAAAAATATTCTATTCTATTCTATTCTATTCAAAGTGAAATCCAGCCAATCAGATGCAGAAATTATGGACAATCAGTAGCAGCAATGAAAGATTTATTCAAAACCCTTTACCAATGTTGCGATGTCTTTAAAAATGGTCTTCAGAAGAATCAATGGTTACACTGGTTACATAATGATGAGGTACATTAAAACTGTAGCCATAAGGCACCAATGAAAGATGAAATTCAACTCCATAATAATAAAACCACCATACAAATTTTGCTGATCATTATCACCCAGTACTTCACAAAACTTAGTGACAGTCAACATGATCTATTTACTATGGCTACAATTTTAATGTACCTCCACAACATTATGTAACCAGTATTAACCACTGTTCCTTCTAAAGAACGCTTTTTAAAGACATCAACACCTGGATCAAGAGGTTTGAACAAATCTTTCATTTCTGTAACTGATTTCACTTTATCCTCATGAAGATTCCGCTCTACAGTTGCTGCGTTCAGCCAAGTTAAAAACTTTAAAATTTTGGTAAGTATACATCTGAACAGCTGAAATTTGCTAATTCAGCTGACATAACTGATGCTTCGGGGGTCAATGCTTATTGTCCTGCATCTCCTAACACAGAATTAACTTAAGTATAACCAATATTTTGTTTTCAAAATTTGTTTTAATTTTTCTACCAAATGTTCAGTTTGTAGGTAATTTTGCCATGCAGCAATTCCTTTATAGTTGCTAAGTGCATATTTTCTTCTGTAGTCATCACTTTCCATGCCTTGTGACATTTTCATCTAGATACTGGCTATCCTCCCAGTCTGTTGAAATCCCATACTGAGACAAGTAATTCTAGAAGAATTTTTGTAGCCAGTAATATGATTAGAGTAAATGAGTGGTCAGACTCTGCAATAGAATTTAACACTTCACATGTATAATGATAAAGGTGGAATAGTTCATGGGTAAATGGCCGGATGTCTGTGTCCAACAGGCACAGTATTGTGGAAAGTGGAAAAAGCGAGTTGCATCACCAGGGCTCCAGAAATATGGAAATTGGATGGGGAGAAATCAGTACTGTATGGAGCATGTGTAAGGATATGCTACAGAACTTCCACTAAGAAGCCATTACATAGGCTTCACACTGTCCCAATCTCTCCCCACACAATTTCACTCCTCACTGAAATGTAAATATCACAGACCCCTGTTATGTTGTCTTCGCAAGGCATGAAACAATTTTAGTCACAAGTATTTTGTTAAATTACTCTGAAGTTCCTGAATCACCACTAATAGATGATCCAAATTTATATAACTAGATACTCAGAAGTACAGTTCTGGGCAGCAACTTCTGTCTATGCAAATATGGTTTGTAAAGGCTTCATAACAAAAGTTTTAATAGTTTTTCAGATCAGGTTTCTGTAGCTAAATGTATGAAAAAGTCATTAGTACTATTTTTGTGAGTGTTGTCGAGGTAATTATAAGATCAGAGCCAATGGACATAAACTGGTATCTGTTTTACCTTTTTTGTGTATGGTTGTCTTGTTCCATTTGTCCTTGTTTCACCAATTGTTTGTACAATCTTCCATATCAATATATCTATGTGTGTGTGTGTGTGTGTGTGTGTGTGTGTGTGTGTGTGTGTGTGTGAGAGAGAGAGAGAGAGAGAGAGAGAGAGAGAGAGAGAGAGAGAGAGAGAGAGGGAGATTAGCGGCAGTAGTAGCCACTACAACAGAACAAACAATGTTTTATTACCTTCACACTTTCAAGGGTTGCCCTAATGGGATCACTCTTCAAAGACTGGCACAGGACAGTAGATGTAGTATTTCCTGCTTGCAAGGTCTGAAAATTTGGAAACAGTTTAATAATTAATCAGGGACATAATAAAGACAGTATGCAGTGTACCAGAGTATTACTACATTGTCAAATAAACACTGGTTGTCCAGAAAATAACTTTTCTTGTTAACAAAAAAGAGAGAGAGAATACAGGCATCTGGAAACATTTATTATAACAAATAGAACAATCATTGAATTATAGGCTAACATCACTATTGGTTTAAATGGAAGGGTGTAAATGATCGGTCCCAGGTAACAGGTAAGTTTAATAACCATTTGTAAATGTGGAAAATACAGGGACAAGCATCACAAGAGAAAAGCCAAGCAGATGTTCAGAACCTCACATAAAATTCAATCATATGGATGTCTCACCCCCTTCTCCTTTCCTTCCAAAGTTAAGGAAATTACATATTCTCTCAAAAATAAAAGCTCATCAGGATTTGCTGTATTTCTAACAGTGTATTAAAGACTTGTTGCCATATAATAAGTGATGCCTTTACTGAAAAACTCCTTTGTTAAATTCATTTCACTGTGAACCTAATTTTCAAATTAACTGTTAAGAAAGTGATGTACTCTAAACTACTATCCTAATACGAACATAAATAATATCCTTATTAAATAACAGCTTGGATTTAGAAGAGTTGCTCATGTCAGAAACCCATTTACACATTCACCCACAAAACTTCACAAGTATTAAGTAACAGGATAGCACCAGATGGTATTTTCTATTACCTACCTGAGGCATCATACTGCATGAATCATAGCACCCTCCTAGAAGCACTGAGATTTTGTGGAATGGATGATGGGTAGTCAACTAATGAATAATGTCACAGCTAACAAGAAAGAATTCAACCAATCTATGCAAGGGAGATTTCTCTTGCAGGGGAGAAACCATTTATAGGGCTTTTAGACTCAATTTATAATATGAAGGCACTGACATCAATCATGAATCGTACCATATGCTATAATGGTGGATTAGTATTTGGGCTAGTGCAGAAACATTACATCAATCTGTCAGTAATTAACATGAGCATTCCCTTCAATCATCATTTCTGATAATATGAAATGACAGTATTTCTCATGCAGAGTCATCTGTTTAATTAAAAAATCAAAGTGAGATTTATTTAACTGTTTCACACAATAATTCTGTTGTCTACAATCCATAAAATATGCAGTATGTAATTTGCAAAATTTTGAAGTTACAGATATTAAATTTTAAAAAAAACTCTGGTAAAAATTTTCTATTCAGAAGGTAAATTTTTGTTATGTGACTGAAATAAGCTAATTAATTTCTGTGGAAAAAATGTTCTTAAAAATTCATAAAAGTTGTTTGATTGATAATTTCAAATTCATTTAAACAATAACAGTTTTTATTTTGTAGCATTAAAATTGTCATTAACAAAATATATTATTTTGTGAAAACAGAAGCCTTCATTAAAATGTTATTACAAAAAATATTCTTCCAGTACTTTCTGGCAGATAACCATACGTTATAAATAGGCAGGGTGCATGCCAGCTTCAGACCTTCTGTTATCTGTTTCAAGACACATAAAGAGTATGTATGTCATGTGTTTTGTGAAGAATTTGTCCAGTGATAGGTGTTAAAACTGTGAACTGTGTGTTTTTAGAAAGTGCGACTAAATGAAAAATAAAAAATGGGTTTACTGAAAATTAGTGTTTTAATCACCACATTCACCAACTTGGGAACCCTGGACAATAAGAATGTAACAGTATCTGCAAATGAATTTCAAGCCACAGACAAGGAACAAATTCAGTATTGAAACTTCCTGGCAGATTAAAACTGTGTGCCCGACCGAGACTCGAACTCGGGCACTTGCCCGCGAAAGGCAAAGGTCCCGAGTTCGAGTCTCGGTCGGGCACACAGTTTTAATCTGCCAGGAAGTTTCATATCAGCGCACACTACGCTGCAGAGTGAAAATCTCATTCTGAAATTCAGTATTGTTTGCTGCTCAACCACCTGATCCAGAGTATGCCAACCCGTTGTGTGACCTGTGTACGTGTGCATGGTGATCATATCCCATATTGATGTTGGGGTACATCCACAGGAAACAGTGACTTTTGTAGTACATTTGTTTATGGACGGTTTTCTCACTCCCACTCTCCACAAAACCTTATCATTTACTCAAATAGGTGTAATCAGTGCTAAAACAGCACAAAGAGGTGAAAAGAGGACATGGGTCTTGAAGCATTATTAAAGCACATGCAATACTTAAAAATTATCAAAAGATAAATGGTATAATATTTGCTGGTTATTTGGAAAGTGAGATGTTACAGTTTCTACAAGGCTCAATTCCAGGTCAAGTATTCTTTCTCACATAAGTAAACAACCTTCTGTTTAACAAACAAGCATAATTAGTTTTTTTTCTGGATGGTAGCAGACATGGAATCATGGATAACAGCTACTGAGGTTTGGCTTGTTCTATGCACCCGACATCACATATTCTCCAACAGCCAATGAGTGTTCAGTAATATTGTGAATGCTCTGCTGTGAATATGGTAGCCAGTGTGAGAATTAAACACAATTGTAGCTAGTTATTTAGTGAATTTTCATTCAGTTTTTTGAGTTGTCATGGATGATGATGGTGCTAAGTGACAAATTCTACACAATCAAGTGAGAAACATACACAATTTTTTGCATGCACAGTTTCTTCAACCACAAAGCCCTTCTATGCATGTACTGCAACTTTGCTTGGAACTGGTAACACTGCAAATCATCCTGTACATGCCTTGACCTGTGCAGAGTGTCATCATTCATGAATCAGAATAATCAATCCAAACAGCTACAGGAAAAAGCAGTAAATAATATTTTTAGAAGTATTATTTATTGGTTTTATGCAAAGAATCTCATTCTCAGTTTCAAAACAACACAACCCGTACAGTTCTGCACATCGAAAGGTACCACATCAGTGACAAACATATGGTGAGGAAATAATCATTACGGTAGAAAAAATAAAAATTATTAGGTTTCCATTTGATGAGAATTTAAACTGAAAAAAGATATTTTTGAACTCTTCAGCCAAACTGACACTTTCAGTTTTTTTTTCTTTCTTTCTTTCTTTCAATTATGTTGTATGGAATAATGCTTGGTGTAACTAATCCTTAACAAAGAAATTTTTCATTGATCAAAAATGTGACTGATGAATAATATGTGTTGTTCACCCACAATCATTTTGGAGACATTTAGTTAACGAGTTAGGCAAGAAACTCAAGAAGTTTGTTGTCAATAACCCTCTACAGTTCAAAAGGACAGCTGATGTACATAATTAAAATACTAGAAGGGAAAATGGCATTCATTATTACACATTATGGTTGTCTTCAGCTCAAAAAGGTTTGCACAATACTACTACCAAAAATGTTGATTATTTAACCAATTTAAAAATAAACTGCAAAAGTTTCTGCTTGACAGTGCTTTCTATTAGAGATGGTAGTTATTGCTGAAATAACCAGTTTTGAGTTATACCGGTTCTTTTCCATACCAGTTTAACCTGACTGTGAAAACCGCTCAAAATAAACAGTTTCTGAAATGGCCAGTTTTCTGCCTTTTTTATTTTTATTTTTTTAATTCCTATCTTTTTCCATAATAAGCATGAAAATCAAAGATCAAAAAATTCTTACTCAGTTTCAAGATACATAGAAACATCAAATTAAACAGGCACATACAGGAAAACTTAGTCCATCCACCACTTGCTGCTTTTCTCGAAAGGTGATAAGTGGTTGAATACTACAAAGAATTACTAGTATTCTCCTATTGATTCTATTTTTTTTTTATAATTCTGCTCATAAATCTCATTGTAATTGGGGATCATACCACTATTTGTGCATTCAGACAGTGTCAAAAGGTGAAAACTAAGAACTCTGTTTTTCATGTCAATGTGTCTGTTTTCAGGGGCTACAAACATATGCCGACACAGGTGTCAATCAATTACTTTATATTTTAATTGTATATTATGAGTGAATTGTTGGTTTTTAATTCATTACTGTTACCATAATTTCCTTCCTATTTTATTATTTAATAGAAATGGCAGACATATCTGTAATCTTTTAAAGCAAGTCTCTGGTTCAGTCCTTCCACTCAACTCAGAACCAAAGGCCCATAATCAGTTCTGGGGACAATGCTGCTAATTGTGAGCTTCGTTGAAACTCCATGCACAAGGCTGGGTTCTCAACCTTCTCTGCCTGTCGCTGGAATGAGCCAGGTACAGCTTCAAAGCCTAGAGGACAGGCATAACTGCAGATTCTGGCACACATTGGAACAAATGATGCTTATCATTTGGGGTCTGAGATCACTTGGGTCATTCCAGCAACAGGCAGAGAAGGTTAAGAAGAGCAGCCATGTGTATGGAGTTTCAACAACCTCACAATTTCCAGTATTGTACCCAGAACAGATTTTGGCCTTTTGGTTCTGAGTTGAGTGGAAGGACTGAACCAGAGACTTCAAAAGGTTCTGTGACAAGCCAGACTGTGACTTCGTGGACTTGTATGCCATAGGGTTGAGAACTGTTGGGTCCCCCTAAATGGGTCAGTTGTGCACTACATGTTACTCAGGTAGTTAATTTGTGGGGTGTGCACAAGGGCTTTTTATTCAGGTGACTCTATATCCAATCCAGATAGTGATAGCTGTAGGAAACCCAGAAGTATTAGTGCAAGACTGAAGGAAATGTCTCCCACAGGTGAGAGTATTAAAATGCTAATGGTTAACTGCCAAAGAATTTGCAACAAAGTGGCAGAGTTTGTAGTTCTCCTGGAAATCAGTGAAGCTCACATAAAACAAGGTATGGAAAGCTGGTTGAAACCTGAAAGTAATAGCAGTGAGATTTTTGGGGAAAATTTGCATGTATATCAAAAGGATAGGCAAAAGGCAATGGAAATGCAGGGTGTGTCACAGTCCACAACAAACTCAAATCCACCAAAATAGAAATTAAATCTGCTTTTGAGGTGATTTGGGCAAGGCTTAGTATCATGGGTGTGCATAAAATGATAATTGGATCCTTCATCACCCACCAGACTCATCTCCTCATGTAACCAAAAACTTTAGAGAAAACCTCACTTCACTTGTATGTTAAGTCCCCCAATCATACTGTAATCATCAGTGGAGACTTTAATCATCCAACAATTAGTTGGGAAAATTAGTTTTGTTAGTGTTTGGCATGATAAGGCATACTGTGAAACACTACTAAATGCCTACTCTGAAAACTACCTAGAACAGATAGTTAGGAACCCAACTTGTGACGAGAATATATTGGATCTAATAACAGCAAACAGACCAAACCTCTTCAAGGATGTCTACATGGAAACATATCAGTTACCATGATGTGGATGTGGCAGCAATTATTGCCAAAGTACAAATGACAACTAAAACAAACAGAAAGATACATAAGTTCAGTAAAATAGATAAAAAAATCAGTACATCAGATCTCAATGAGGAATCTAAACTTTCAGCACAGGGTAGGAGCATGTAGAGGAAGTATGGTTCAAGTTAAAAAGAATAGTTAACCATGCACTGGACAGATATGTACCCAATAGAACAGATCCTCTATAGTATACAGGCACTGTAAAGAAACTTGTAAAGAAAGAGACGTTACTGAATAATAGGTATAAACAAAGCTTAGGGCTACAGACAGAGAGATACTGAATGAAATGCATTTGGCTGTCAAGAGAGCAATGCGAATGAAATGCATTTGGCTGTCAAGAGAGCAATGCATGATGCCTTCAGTGACTACCGTAACAGAATACTGTCAATTGTCTTTCACAGAACCCAAAGAAATTCTGGTCATATTTAAATGCTGTCAGTGGCACCAAAGTTAGTGTCCAGTCCCTAGTGATTGAGATAGGAGCGGCAATTGAGGTTAACAGAGCAAAAGTAGAAATGCTTACCTCCATTTTCAAATGTTCCTTTACAAAGGAAAACACAGGAGAATTGCCCCAATTTAATCCTTGCACTACTAAAAAGATGAATGAAAAAAGTATTAGTGTCAGTGGTGTTGAGAAAAGGCAGATACCATTAAAACTGAACAAAGCTCCAAGGATGAATGGAATCCGTCAGATTCTATATCGAATATGCAGCTGTGTTAGCCCCCATTCTAACTATAATCTATCATAGATCCCTCAAACAAAATACCATGTCCAGTTCTTGGACAGAAGCACAAGTCATATCCATCTACAAGAAGTGTAGTAGAACTGATCCACATAACTAACGTAAAATATCCTTGATACCAATTTATTGCAGAATTTTAATACATATTCTGAGCTTGAACAGAATGAGGTATCTTGAACAGAATGACCTCCTCTATGCCAACCAGCATGGACACTTTTTTCATGACATACTGAAAGCTTTGGATCTTGTCAACCAGATAGATGCAGTATTTCTTGATTTCCAAAAAGCATTTGACTCAATACCACACCTACGCTTATTGTCAAAAATATGGTCATATGGTGTATTAAGTGAAATTTGTGATTGGAGTGAGGACTTTTTGGCAGGGAGGGCACAGCATGATATCTTGGATGGCAAGTCATCATAAGATATAAAGTAAATTCAGGTATGCCCACCCCAGGGAAGTGTGTTGGGACTCTTGCTGTTCATGTTTTATACTAATGACCTCGCAGACAATATTTTAAAAGTAACCTCAGGGTTTCTGCAGATGATACAGTTATCTATAATGAAGTACTATCTGAAAGAAGCTGCACAAATATTGTCAGCTCTTAATAAGATTTCAGTGTGGTGCAGAAATTTAACTTGCTTTAAATGTTCAGAAATGTAAAATTATGCACTTTACAAAATAAAAAAACATAGTATCCTATGACTATAATACCAATAAGTGACTGCTGGAATTGGCCAACTCATACAAATCCCCAGGTGTAACACTTAGTACAAAAACAAAATGTAATGATCACATAGTTTCAGTCATGGGTAAAGCAGGTGGTCGACTTCAGTGCATTGGGAGAATACTGGGGAAGCGCAATCAATCTGCAAAGGAGATTGCTTACAAATCACTCGTGTGACCAGTTCTAGAATACTGGTCAAGTGTGTGAGACCTGCATCAAATAGGACTAACAGGAGGTATTGAACGTATACAGAGGAGGGCAGCATGAAGGATCACGGGATTGTTTGATCTGTGGGAGAGTATTACAGAGATAGTGAAGAAACTGAACTGGCAGACTCTTTGAAGATAGGGAAACTATACCAAGAGAGTCTACTAAGTTTCAAGAACCGGCTTTAAATGGTGTCACTAGCGACATACTACAACCCCCTATGTATCACTCACATAGGGATCATGAGAATAATAATAGAATAACTACTGCATGCATAGAGGTATTCAAATAACCATTCTTCCTACACAACATACGTGAACGGAACAGGAAGAAACTAATAGGTGCCTGCACCTCAGGTTATTTGAAGAGTATAGCTACAGAAGTAGATGTAAATGAAGCATTGTACTTCATTGCTACATCATTTCTTTAAAATATTTGCAGACTAGGGTTGGTGTCATTCTGCCATAAACACAGATGTCTGGTGACAACAGAGGGGAACTGCCTGATAGTCCAGGTGGGGACAAGTCTTGCACACTGCACATACATACCTACCTTAACCCACAACTCACAGCAACAGGGATATTGTTGTCTCAGCAATGCTGCACCAATGCTTATGATATGTGTTTGTTACTCATTTCTTTCTGCATTATTATTAAAATAGCATTGATGGCTTTTCCCATTTTCTATAATAATGAAATATTTCAAACCAATGTAAATTTTATGAATAAAAATTACTGCTTTTTAAAAAAAGGCTTATGTAGAAATGGAAAAATTTAACTGTTATTTTTTTACTGGGGTTTTAGCAAAAAATAAAAAGCACCTGTTATAACCAAGACCAAAAAAATACAAAAAATACTGGAAGAAATAATAACCTTACAAATGATCCATGGATCATAAAACCAACTAGATACACATATGAAATTGAAACACTTCTCATGCCATAGTATCAACTTTTATATTCATGTGTCAAAAGAAGTGTGTGTCCTGGTACTGGATTGGAGGACATGTTTGCAGTTCTTTCTCACCAGCACTTTTTGTGCTGTTTGGAAACAGAGAAGTTTTTATGATGAAAAATAAAGGAAATTGATGGAGGTAGTAACAGGAATATTGAATGGACAAGTGGATTTCTCTGATGCAAGTACTGCACAAATTGTCTGAGATGGTTACTCATATACAGCTAAGCATTGTCATGGAACTGTGTGCCATTTCCAGGGACCATTTCTCGCCTCTTTTTGAAAATGGCTTCTGATAATTTAACCATTGTTTCATAATATTGTGCAACATCCACTTTTTATTTCACACAACAAGAAGTCAGTGAGCAGATGGTCTACTAGGTCATCATCAATGCAAGATGGCCACTCAAGGCATTCTCCATCATGTACATTTCGACAGATTTCAGGAAACTGCGTATATACTGGACTGACCGGATGATAATTTGGATTGGCACTACGTTCTACCTATTTGAGAACTTTATCTCAGACACAAGATTACATTTGATGGGAGAAGTGCCATTTAAGCCACAGAAACAGTGGTGCTGGGAGCAATCAGGATCAGCCAACTGCCACATGATTAATCCCAACTGAATTTTTTGCACATATGCAGTCATATTTCACACTGCAAGTCCTGTTATCTTAAAACAGTGTGTAAAACTTTCTTTCTGGTAACTCCTTATATTTATTATTCATATATTTCATACAAATAAAATTCATTTAGAAACCAGTGGTAGTTTCACTGGTATCTCCCATTATCCAATGCATATTCTTGCATTTGGTGCATTTTTGTCCACTGTCCTATAATTAATTTTAAAGAAAATTCCAGAAACAGCTGAAACTGTTAAAACTGACCAAGACCCCAGAGCCCAATGGGATCCCCACAGGATTATATATAGAACTTGCAGCTGAGTTAGCCCCCCATTTAATCATAATATAAAAATTAAGATGACCAAAACGACATAATGGTTAGTCTGGACTTAGTGCCAGTTTTTATGAGGGTGCCAGTGCAAGACATGTTAGATCTTTTGGACCAATGATTCTCATCTGGGGTCATCAAGCTGTTCCATCATGCCCTAACTATTACGTCATCAAATATGGGGTGTTGAGGAATCCTTTGTACTCAGTTCGCTAGACAATCAAATCAAACTAGTCATCTTAGTAAATTTTACTACAAAAAGTAAATGACAATACTTAACTTCACAATTATACAGATTTGTCACAAGTAAAGGATGGATACAAAATAATCGAGCTTCTTCAGTATAAACAATTCCAAGTCTGTGATGCATATAGAGTAGAAGCAAAGTAACTTGAGTTGACACTGCGACAGAACCCACTAGTCTTGAAGCTGCTATTGAACTGGGGCGTCACCAGTCGGTCATGGCAGTTATGTATTCTTCTTCATGTAGGTGCCCCTGCTGTCGCATTGTCATCCTGCAGAGGAGTCAGTCAGCGTGTGACTGGCTGATGTCTTCTCACAGTCATCTCTTCTCTATCGTTCCTGACTGGCGTGCCAGCGCTTGGCTTTATGCCATAATACTAACAATGACTGCACTTCTTGTACTGCAATCAATATTTGGAATGATGGATGACAGTATGATGGAATGACCACCAACAATGACTGTACTACTTGTACTGCAACAAATATTTGGAATGATGGATGATAGTATGATGGAGTGACAACATCTCCAGCAGTCACATATTTCTTCATGGAGCACTTTGAGAAGCACACTCTGAACTCTGTGACATTGCATCGAACTTGCTTCCTATAGTTTGCGGATGACACCTTCCTTATATGGCCTCATGGTCAAAATGTACTTTTAAAAGTAGGTGGCTTGGTCATTCATTGTACAAGAAACAAATGGACACTCATAGGTGCTTGAATTCCAATAGTTTTCACCCTGTTGTGCGCAAGAGATCACTCCTGAACATGTTAGTACAAAGAGCAAAACTTATTTCTAACAATGACAACTTACACTCTGAATTGAAGGATTTGAGATGTGTTAAAGGAGAAGGTTACAGCAAGAGAGATATGGCAAATACTTACACATGGCACTGACAAAGGACAGCTTGTAAATTGGCAGAAGAGGCCAAGCTGGCTGCATTCCTGTCATACTGTGGGACAATAAGCAGAAGTTGCGATGTATGTGCTGCAGAGACATGGACTGAGATCAAAGTTCTGCCACTCACACAAGGTACAAGGTAAACAGCCTCTTAAGGATAACATAGCTCTTCAAGTGCCCAAGTATCTGTGCTGTCCCCTGCGAAAGCAGCCACATCGATATAGGTCAAATAACTCACACTGCTGCGGAGAATTGTACTGAGCACAAGCAACATATGAAACAAAGGGAGCTTGAGAAGTTTTCCATAGCTGAGCATTGGCTGGAAAATGGAAACAAAATACAATTTGAAAAGAGGAGAGTCTTGGCTCATGTGTCATATTGAGGTACCATTTGAAGGACGTGGCTCAGATTAGGATAAACAGAAATAATTTTAACAAAGACCAAGGTTACACAGTAAGGATTTGGGGACAGCCTTTGGATATCAAGTGAAAGCAAAGATGGGCGCTTAATGTTTGTGGGTAGGCAGGAGAGGGAACTTCAAACATGGCACCAGACCCTCATGCTGCTTGACATCATTAGTCCCAGGGCAGACTGAAGCTGCAACAAGCTATGCAACTCATCTTCCATTCACGTGTCACCTCAGCCCTCTCTTGATTGGTTCCAGATGCTGCAGTTGTACCCTATAAGTGGAAAACTGTGCGAGCCCTGACACTTAGTGGGCTTTTCACTCCTGGCGATGAGGGCACAGATAGTTTGAAAGCTTGAGTGTTTTCTTTCGAACAGTATGGCTTGTAAACTGTGAAGAGTTTATTCATGCATGCCATTGTGACAGACTCAGAGAATACATAGAATGACTTACGTTGTCTTCAAGCTCTTGATTGCCTTTGAGGAACAGGAAACTGCGAAACGGTACACTGGACAAATTGCAAATTATGTTCCTTATATGTGGGTGATTCATTGTGTAGTGGGAGTAGTTTTAGAGATTTTCCCCAGCTGGTTATCTCAGATTTTGTTCAAATTTCGTGCACAGGCTTCCTAAATGACCAGAGGAAGAAACCCACATTTCTAACAGACAGATTTTAATACTTGGTGCATAGGGTGACAAACATGGTTGAATTTAAAATATTGACCATACCACATGTAGTTTTATTTTAAAAGTGAAACAAATGTATTTTAATGTGTTGTACATTGATACAATGAGAAAACTCACTTAAGTGTTACAGTTTTCTTTTTCTGCATACGGCATTCACATCTGAGTTAGTTGTGCCCATAGCTGCCATGATTTTAAGAAACCACAGATGTGTGGAAAATAAGATGGCACACAATTACAGTTTTTTACTGTAATGCAAGTAATAAAGGTAGCTTGAAAATACCCAAGAGTACAAAATTAGCTAATAGCTAAATCATGAAATAAAGTGATTGTTTCAGAAATAAAAATAGCCTGGTAATGAAAATGACTTCCCTCAAGAAAACTGATGTGGTCAGTTGGGGACCCCTAGACCACTTTAACATGGAATCAACCTTATTTTAGATACCATAAGGACTCATTGATTCTATTGCCACTATTTTCTCTTCAGGAGCAACAGACCTGCACACACCTACTCACATTTTGACTATGAGTGGCTTTTATTGGTTGCTGGGGGAATAAAAACTTCATGTAGAAAAAAGAGAATGCTTTATATTTTACTCAGAAATTCTGATAAACCTCAGGATAGGGAACACTATAGATTGTACTGTAACATCCTAAAGAATGTTATTAAAAAATCCAAGTGTATCCAGAATGAGATCTGCCAGGAAGTTTCAATCCAAGAGTATGTTTATCAAATCTGAAATTGACAGATCAAATAATAAAATAAAAACAATCTGGAAGTTGGTAAAAAGGGAGACAGGAAAAGTTTCAGAGGATACAGACAGAATCCAAGCATTTCACAATGGAAGCATGGTAGATGAAGGGGAAATAGTTGCCAATATCTTCAACAATCATTTTCAACAATCATTTTCTGACAGCAGCACATCAAACTGGATGTAAAGGGTCTATGGATGAAGCCATGAACCTTCTACAAAAAGCAGTGCAGAGAAAAATTAGCCTGATGTATGTACCCTACATCACAGCAGATGAGACTGAGAAGATGAAATGCCAAATGAAAAACAAAAATTCCACTGGTGTACTGAAACATTGCCACAAATATATTCTTAAAGTTCTGTGTCACATATTTAATGAATCTCTAAATCAAGGTACTGTCCCTAGTAGACTAAAATTTGCATTTGTTAAACCACTCTTCGAAAAAGGGTGATAAAACAGAGGTTTCTAACTACCACCCAATTTCATTGTTAACAAGTCTTTCAAAAATCCTTGAGAAACTTAAGTACAATAGAATCATGAATCACCTTAATAAATATAACATCCTTAATAAATATCAGTTTGGATTCCAAAAGGGTGTTTCAACTGAACAAGCCATTTTCTCATTTGTCAACCAACTCCTTGAATCAATACACAAGAAAATGTCACCATTTGGAATCTTTTGTGAACTGTCAAAAGCATTTGACTGTGTAGGTCACAAGATTCTACTAAGAAAGGCTGAGCATTATGGCCTAAAAGATAAAGTAGGGAAGTGGCTTCAGTTCATATCTAGATGACAGAAAACAGAAGGTAGTATTAAACAATTGCGCAGTCACCTGCCAGCTCTGATTGGGGTACATTAAAATGTGGAGTGCCGCAGGGCTCGGTGCTTGGTCTCTTACTTTTCTTAATCTTTGCAAATGACCTCCCATGGTGTGTGACACAAGAAGCACACTTCACCCTATTTGCAGTCTATAGAACACTGCAAATGGTCTGTCCCTCATGTTAATAAGACTCATTTCATTCAGTTTCAAACAGTAAACAAAAAATTGGAAAATGTTGAAATAAAATGTGGAGACAAAGCAATAGCGAAAGTTGTAACTTCCAAATTTCTGGGTTTACATATTGATAACAAACTAGACTGGTCTGTCCACATCACTGACCTATTTAAAAGACTGAATTCAGCAGCATTTGCCATTCACTCAATTGCATCTGTTTGTGACATGGAAACAATCAAAACTGCATATGTTGGTTATTTCCATTCACTTTTGGCATATGGCATCATATTCTGGGGAAATCAACCACAAGCAAATAAGTCTTTGTTGCACAGAAGAGAGTTATCAGGATTATAAGTAGAGTGCATCCTACATCTTCTTGCAGAAATTTATTCCAACAGCTGGAGATCCTCACCATGCCTTGTCAATTCATCTTGTCACTAATGTGCTTCATGAACAAAAATTATGCAATTTATAAAATGAATAATGCATACCATGATCACAATACAAGAAGAAAACATGATCTTCACAATGATTTAAAAACTCTCAGCATGGTACAGAAAGGAGTTTATTATTCAAGTATAAAAGTGTTGAATAAACTTCCTGTCCATATCAAATCAGTCATTGCGGATCTTACTAAATTCAAAACAGAGCTAAAACTTTATCTTATGGATAATTCTTTCTATTCTTTACAGAAATTATTTGATAATGTGTTAATACTTCTTGAATTTGTGTTTAATTTCATGCATATCTAATAGAACTGATTATGTAGATTAGCATATCACTTGTTGGCAGAATATTTTTAGATGAATTACTTTAAATTTGTTTATGTAATCATCTATGTCATTACTGCACTATTATTTATGCAATCATCTATGTCATTACTGTACTATTATCTGTGTTATCTGAATTTTTGTGTGTAATTATTCGACATGTGGACATCCTTTTTCATGTATCTGCTTATATATGATAAATTGGTTGCCTTGATCTACATGTGGCTATTACTGTAATAACCTGACACGTTCTATATCCTAGTGATACATTCACGTCAAGGATCCACGGAACTCAAAAATAAATAAAATAAAATTTACAGATGAAGCAAGGTCTAGGGAGGGTTCTGCAACGTACACCCACGCACTCTACCAACAAGTATTGCAAAGTGTTGTTTAAAATCGGTAACAGGCCTGAGCCAGAGCAATTCATTTCTACTGATGAGAGGCATATATCATCTATGTCAAACTAAATCATGTGCAGAAAGGGACAGGTTTATTAGTCATCAGAAAATTGAATATTTTGCAAATAATGGCATCCATTAGGTAAATAGTACCAGGAGGTAGCATACAGATAAGTAAGTCATTGCTGCAAAATACTAACATGGATTCTTTACACAAGAATGGAAAAACTGGCAGAAGCCCAGCCAACCTTGTGGAAGATTAGTTTGGATTCCAGAGAAATGTACGAACACATGAGACAATGCTGACCCTACTAAATCTCTTAGGAGATAGGTTAAGGAAAGGCAAACCTACTTTTATAGCATTTGTAGACTTATAAAAAACAATTTTGACAATACTGACTGGAACATCTTTGAAATTCTG
This sequence comes from Schistocerca cancellata, assembly GCF_023864275.1. Taxonomy (NCBI): domain Eukaryota; kingdom Metazoa; phylum Arthropoda; class Insecta; order Orthoptera; family Acrididae; genus Schistocerca; species Schistocerca cancellata. Next base: position 280,132,072 of record NC_064628.1, read on the forward strand.
AAGGTAGCAGAGATAAAATATAGGGAACAAAAGGCTGTTTACAGCTTGTACAGAAATCAGATGACAGTTACAAGAACAGAGGGGCATGAAATGGAAGCAGTGGTTGAGAAGGGAGTGGGACAGGTTTGTAACATATCTCCAATGTTATTCAGCCTGTACAATGAGCAAGCAGTAAAGGAAACCAAAAAAAATTTGGAGTAGGAATTAAATCTTAGAAATAAAACTTGCTCCCAATGACACTGTAATTCTGTCAGAGACAGCAAAGGGCTTCTAAGAGCAGTTGAATGGAATAGACAGTGTCTTGAAAGGAGGATGCAGATGAATGTCAATAAAAGCTATACAAGAGTAATAGAAAATAGTCAAATTAAATCAGGTGATGCTGAGGGGATTAAATTAAGAAATGAGGCACTTAAAGTAGTAGATGAGTTTTGTTATTTGGACAGCAAAATAACTGATAATGGCTGAAGTGGAGGGGATATTAAATGTAGACTGGCAATCACAAGAAAAGCATTTCTGAAGAAGAGAAATTTGTTAACATCGAATACAGAGATAAGTGTTAGGATTCCTTTTCCGCAATTTGTATGGAATGTAGCCATGTATGTAAGTGAAACATGGACAATGAACAGTTTGGATGGGGAGAGAACAGAAGCTTTTGAAATGTGATGCTGCATGTAACTAATGAGGAAGTACTGAACAGAACTGAGGAGAAAGGAAACTTGCGGCACAATCTGATTAGAAGGAGGGATCAGTTGCTAGAACATATTTTGAGACATCATCAAGGGATTATCAGTTTAGTACTGGACGAAGTGTGAGGGATACAATTTGTAGAGGGAGACCAAGAGATGAATACTGCAAGCAGATTCAGAAGGTTGTAACTTGCAGTAGTTATTTAGAGATGAAGAGACTTCACAAGATAGAGTAGCATGGATAGCTACATCAAACCAGACAGACTGAAGACCACAACACAACTTTATTTTCATGATTCTGACTGTTTTGGTGCAGATTACATTGTATTCTGGAGAGCTGAGTCTTGTAGAGTCCATCATATGTGGGATGCATTTGTGAACAGAGTGCTGTCTACAACATTGGACACACACAACAAAACAATGAACATGTTACTCCTGAAGTCTATAATATTTTGATCATGCATGCTGAGAATTTTCTGACAGAATAACTCCACTGTCACTGTTTCAGACTGACAGCAGAAGGAGATCTTAAAAGGAGGTGTGATGACAAATGTACCTGGAGGGAATTCCATCAGTGAAGTAGTCAAGCCGAAGTGCCTGGTATACCTTACAGTAACTGATATATATGGTGCAGATGGTCACATAAAAGTAATCATTTCATCCAAAATGGGTTGTAACTAACAGAAACATTTTTCTTGGGTTATTGTTGTGTGTAATATGTATGTATAACCTACACTAACAAAATATTTGTATTGTTTACTTTGGAAGATTGAAGGTAATTAGAAACAAACTATGACATAACTATTTATTTAATACTATATTCAGTATACTGAATTCATAATAAATAACATACACATTTCAGAAATTCTAAAATTTTTGTTTAATTTTATTTGAATTAGGATTTATTGTTCAAGATATAGGTATTATTACATTTGTGAAAGAACATAAGTCATTCAAAATGCATTATTTAAAGGAAAGTCATGAAAATTGTAAAATAAGCAAGCTATGGATTACACAAAGTTTCTGCATAGACAAAAGTTATTTAAAACAATTGTCAATACCTTTTAGAAACATTCTGTTGTTTAGTGGAAAAAATAGCAAATTTCGGTTAAAATCATATTGTTTCAAAAATTATTAAAAGTCACAAACTCTAGAAAGTTTGTTTACACATTCAAAATTTAAATTCCAAAAACCATCCTGTTTTAGCATTAAAACAATAGCTGCCTAAACATATACTTTTGTTGAAATATACGTTTTAATTACAGAAAAGTGGAAAGTAAAGAAATGCAATCTTCAAAAAAGTTCTGGCATCCACGGTGAGGTTAAATATAGACCATTTTATGTTTTCTTCTAAGAATTGTTTTGGAAGAAAATAAATATCAAGACTTAAAGTTGCAGAAAGTGTTTCAGCCAATACAATAACAAACCTGCCACTCTAAATAACCAGATGGAAATGATTTGCCAACTATCAACAAGACAGTGAGAAAAGATTAATACATTCATTTAGTATTTTTACGTAATTACTGCTTCTTAGTTACAGGCATATAGTGCAACATTGGTTTGTAGTTCCACCAAAAATGTACTTACAACAATTAATGCACAATTTTATGTTAATTACTATTTGGAGGAGCTACCTTATATGTGGTACTGTCTACACAGGAATTACTTGGTTGACTTATAATGTAAGAAAAAGAATATGCTATATCAATGTGTATATACTTCATAAAGTGGAAATCTTGTTAGCAAATTTCTCAAAAAATTCTTAAATGACTTCCTTCAAATTTTTCGCTATACTCTAATAAACATTCAGATGGCCATAGACTACATTTTTTTAACAACAATGTGTATGTGCAGATGACATGTTGAAAGGGTCATGCCAGGCACCCCACGAACCCTCAAAGAGCAACCAGTTGTCGGTTGTGGCCTGTGTCAAAAATAAATTATGCCTGTCACTAGGGCTCTCAGGTTATTCCTGGATCTGTTGTCAATGTTGAATACTATGTGGTTCCTCCAGATGCATTTCAGTAGTGCTCCAAATCTGCAAATGTTCCTATGCTGAAACGTTTCATCACAATGATTCGGCTAAGGGGTTGTGGATGATTACTTCAGTAAAAGTGTACATCTGTGTTCTGCTACACCTGTATGAAGCAAGAGCATTGGATCCACACAACCTTACAATAAATAACACACAGAAATATTTGAGCTATGGAATGGACGAATGCAGGTGTATATGGACTCAATTTTGCCTTACTTTGAAGGCAATCATGAATAATAGAACATATCAAGTAAATACACATATTTGCAGCACTAGTCTCATTTCTTTTGTGTCAGACCTCATATACAACGTTTTCTGACAGATTACATGGAACACATCTGTAGAAGCCAGTTCATCAACTGCCACAGAGTTGACTGATTTTGTTCAATTTTGAAGTTGGTAAAGAGTTGTGTAATAATGTACCTTGACAAGAAGTCCACCAAGCAGTCTTGTTTCATTTTTGGGCATTGAATATATTAATACACTATCAAACCCAGTAACGCTTTGCAGTTGACAAATACAGTGTGAAAATCATTGAACTATATGAAAAAAACGTAAATTAGTACCAAACCAAGGCACGCACACACTTTATTCAACACGTAAATGTCACTACAGATATTTGGATTTACGTTATTACACGTCTGATATGCCTGCCATCAATGGTGATGATGTGTTTCAGCTCAGCAATGGTTTTGGGATTATTGCTGTACAACTTGTCTCTAATATAGCCCCACAAGAAGGAATCGCATGTGTTAAGATCTGTAGAATACCGCGGCCAATCAAGGCCGATGCCAGTGGCCTCTGGGTTCCCCACAGCCAGAATGCGGTCCCCAAAATGCTCTTCCAGAACATCAAACACTCTCCTCCTTTTATGGGGTCAAGCTCCATCTCGCATGAACCACATCTTGTCAAAATCAGGGTAACTTTGGATAATAGGGATGAAATCATCTTCCAAAATCTTCACGTACCATTTGGTAGTCGCCATCAAAAAATATCACATCGACTATTCTGTGACTACACATTGCACAGCACAGTCACCCTCTGAGGGTGAAGAGACTTCTCAATCGTGAAATGCAGATTCTCAGTCCCCCAAATGCACCAATTTTACTTACTGACAAATACATCCAAATGAAAGTGGGCTTCATTGCTAAACCAAACCATATTCACATCATAGTCCAGTTCATCAATTCTGTGGACAATAGTGTTGGCGAAACACAACCAATGTTTTATGGTCCTGGGGCTTAATGGCTGATGGCTTTGAATTTTGTATGGGAAGAGATGCAGATCTCCAACAACAATTTGTTGCAGTGTCTTCCAGTTGATTCCCACCTGTTGTGCAGCTCATTTGATTGATTTCCTGGGACTAGTTTGAAACAGAGCACGTCTTCTCATCTTCAGCTTGAACTCAGTCTCAAACTTCCTTTCAGCCGCAGTTGGGCTGTTACTGCTCACATAATAGGCCTTCACAAGCACTATATGCTCAGGCATGCTGTACTGTGACATTTTCACATGCAAATGGCCAACAACAACAAGGCACATATGCAGGTGCTTACTAATTCCCACCATGCCCTGCTGTCAACCTTACACTTTGAAAGTCCTAACACAAACTGGAGTTATAACAGTTTTATTTCATATAGTTCCACAAGTGTCATCCTGTATGTATGGGAACTGGATATACGTCCCAATCTTCTTTACCGTTTCTTTCTGCACATCTACTCCCCCCCCCCCCCCCCCCGCCTCCACTCTACGTCCATCTCTTCGTTCCACCCCCACCCCCCCTATGTCCATTCAATTCCCACCCCCACCCCCTCTGTTCATCTGTCCCCCCCCCCCCCTTCTCTGTGGCCATAAGCTTTGTTTATTGTTATTGCTAACAAAATCTTGATTGAAATTGGAGTCTTTTAAAATGAATGGTAAATCAGTTTGGATCATTGGTATATAGGGCAGGAGAGACCTCTCCTGCTGCTGGATAGTACCCTCAATGAAAGTATTTTGCATCGTTTTAATCTGTAAATGGGTAGTATTACAAAGTTTTAAATGATTCAGACTCCATAGTAACATTCTAATCATAAAACAGTAAGCCACAAATACAACTGTCCTGTTTTCTGTTAAAATCAATTACAAGGAAGAAACAAAATGGCATATAGTTGAGTACAACTTGTTTGGAGTGATACATAAGGAGAAAGAATGTACATAAGAGAAACAATTTGTCTAATGTTTTAAATGTCCTGTCATCATAGTTAAAACTAACTGTGAGAGGGAAAACAAAATCACACAGTTTCATGGCACACCTTTCCTTCCCTGCAGTCAGTTGTGACAGAACACCTGCATATTGTTGTTAAAAAATATGTAGCCTATGCCCATCTGAATGTTTATTAGAGTATAGGGAAAAATTTGAAGGAAGTCATTTAAGAATTTTTTGAGAAATTTGCTAACAAGATTTCCAATTTATGAAGTATATACACATTGATATAGCATATATTAAAAAAAACATGTAGCCTGTCTGTCTGAATGTTTATTACAGTATTATATAAAAATTTCAAGTATATCAATCAAGAATTTTTCGAGATTGTTGCTAACAACTTCACCCCTTTATACAATACATATATATTTATATACCATATATATTTAAAAATATGTGGCTTATTTGCATCCAAACATTAGAGCATTGTATAACTATTTGAAGGAAATTGCTAAAAAACTGAGATTCTTGCCAACAAAGGTAACAATGTATCCCCTCTAGGTAATAGATATATATTTATATACCATATATCTACATCTGTCTGAACATTTATTAGAGTATCATGTAAAAATATGAACTGCTCAAGAACATTTCCAGATTTTTGGTACCAAACCTAAACGAATTGTCCTTATATAGTAGCACAGCTTTTATTTACATGTTTATATAGTGTAAATATTTAAAAAAGATGTGTAGGGTATCTGAACATTTATTACAGTATCGTTTAAAAATTTGAAGTAAATAGGTCAGGGACTTTTTGATATTTTTGCTAATAATATTTCCACTTTCTACACTGTGAATGTACCTTATATATTAAAAATATGTAGCTTAAGTCCCTAGTAGAATCTTGTGTAAAAATTTGAAGTAAACTGGACAAGAAATTTTTGATAATTTTGGTAACAGCCTTAAACACCAACTTATTTTTCTATAGGAGTATAGAATATAGATTTCAAAGTGAAATAATGTTTGCTGGAATAAATGATAGCACTGGAAGTAAATGGACATAAATTACCACAAAGCAGAGACAAGGTTTCACACACGATGTAGATGGGTATGTTCAAGCTTCTGTGTTCAGTTTAAGCAATTTTCTAAGCTGAAATTAGTAGGCCTGAGAGTTAGAACATAATCATGCAGTCACAAACTTAGCCCACATACTGAGGTCAGAATGAAAAATCACTAAAAAGATTCAGGATAGCGGTCGAAACTGAATCAAGACACTTGCACTTATAAAAAATAAAATAAAACACATACAACAAAAAGAAGGGTGGAGGTGGTAATAAGAGGAACAGGGAAACTGTTATGGCAGTATTGTTGGCAAAATAGACATACAAAAGTCGACCAATACACATCACTTGAGAGTGAAATTAAATGCTGCTAACAAGAGTCACATTAATTAGGACAATAAATGTCATATTTGCATCTTCCTTTGAAGAAGATCACATAACTAATGAGGAAGTATTGAATAGGATTGGGGAGAAGAGAAGTTTGTGGCATAACTTGACCAGAAGAAAGGATCGGTTGGTAGGACATGTTCTGAGGCATCAAGGGATCACCAATTTAATATTGGAGGGCAGCGTGGAGGGTAAAAATCGTAGGGGGAGACCAAGAGATGAATACACTAAGCAGATTCAGAAGGATGTAGGTTGCAGTAGGTACTGGGAGATGAAGCTTGCACAGGATAGAGTAGCATGGAGAGCTGCATCAAACCAGTCTCAGGACTGAAGACCACAACAACAACAACTTTGAAGAAAATGGTGACAGAAGTAGGAAGAGACGGAAGTGGAGGGAAGAAGAAAAAATTACAAGAATAACAACTTCAGAATGCTGATAAGATACAAAATACGTTTATTTCTTTCGAGAAAAGAGTAGATGATATTAAGCCATTAGTGCTTGCTCAATAATAGAAAATGCATTACACAGTAAAATAAAAAACATGTTAATAATAAAATAGAAATACATATAGGAGAAGCCCAAAAAAATTTAAATATATTGCGTAATTTTCATCTTTACAGTTATAGCCAGCCTTAAGAATTCCCATTTTCTTTTGTAGGAGCTGGAAAACATGCAAACAATTAATAGCCACTTCACATTAAGGTGTCATCACTGAAAGTAGATTACCGTTGCCCAGCCAAATCATATATTGCCTTACCTTTAGTCAAATAGATGCCCTCTTCCAAGCAATGGCATACTGAAGCTCACATACAAATGAAACTAAGCTATACAGTAAAATTAACAGAAGGTACCTTGACGTTAAGTCTGTTGATATCATTAATAGGTTGAAAACACCTCAGGTTTTTATGACAGGGCCCAAAAGCAAATGTGTTCTTGGTTCGGAACCTGCCTCAGTATCTGCCTGAAATGGTTTACTGAAAACATGGATGCCAAATTCAAGATTTGAACCCTACTTCTCACAAATGCTAATCAACTGTTTCTCCAACGTGCTGCCTAACTCTATGGTAGTACAATGTAATTGCATGGGTAAATCTGCAACATAATAAGAGTAACTTTTTTACAACCACTAGAGATTGTTGTTGAATATGACATTATTATTGTTTTAAATGATTAATGGAAAATCTCATATAGAGATGTGAAACAAATACTAACAAAGAGATAGAGGGGCTGGCCAGTACTTACCTCAGCTCAGTACAGCCGATAGATACACACAAAACAAAACCGAAAATTTATGTTCCTAGCTTTCGGAACAAATGTTCCTTCATCAGGGAGGAGAGAGGGGAAAGAAAGGGAAGAAGGGAAAGAAGATTCAGTTACTCACAACCCAGGTTATGAAGCAACAGGGAAAGGAAAATAGGGAGGGTAGCAAGGATGAAGGCATGGTTGTCAGAGGGAAGCCAAAGATATTCTACTGTAAGTACTGTGCCAGCTTCAAACCAAAGAGGATGCATACAGAAGTAAAGAGGTATATAGTATAAAGATAAACACAACTATGCAGGATGAAAAGATGCGTGAATGGCTAAGAGGAAAGGGAAAGAGGAGAAGACTGAAGAGTAAATGGGAGTGAGGTTGTTTAACGTAGGTTCAGTCCAGGGGGATGGCGGGATGAAAGGATGTGTTGGAGTGCAAGTTCCCATCTCCGCAGTTCAGAGGGACTGGTGTTGGGTGGGAGAAGCCAAATGGCACATACGGTGTAGCAGGTTCCTAGGTCCCTAGAATTATGCTGCAGGGCATGCTCCGCTACTGGGTATTGGGCATCTCCTAGGCGGACAGTTCGTCTGTGTCCGTTCATGCGCTCAGCCAGTTTAGTTGTTGTCATGCCGATGTAAAAGGCTGTGCAGTGCAGGCATGTCAGTTGATAAATGACATGTATAGTTTCACATGTGGCCCTGCCTTGAATTGTGTACGTTTTACCAGTAGCGGGGCTGGAGTAAGTGGTTGTGGGGGGACGCATGGGGCAGGTTTTGCAGCGGGGTCGGTTACAGGGGTAGGAACCGCTGGGTAGAGAAGGTAGTCTGGGAATATTGTAGGGTTTAACAAGGATGTTACGGAGGTTAGGGGGCCGACGAAAGGAAACTCTGGGTGGTGTGGGGAGAATTTTGTCAAGGGATGATCTCATTTCAGGGGTTGACTTGAGAAAATCATATCCCTGGCGGAGTAATTTGTTGATGTTTTCGAGGCCAGGATAATATTGGGTGACAAGGGGGATGCTTCTGTGTGGTCTGGGGGTAGGAACATTGTTGTTGGACTTTTGAAATTTGCTTTTCTTACAACAATGACAAGTCAGAAACTGATTGAATAGTTTGTTTACAGTGAGCATTTAAAGAAAGAGTGTTGTGAAGAAATGAAAAATTCATTCCATTTATGTTGGATGCTTTTTTTACATTTTTTGTAAAAGCCTAACTCACCAACAAAGCCTTGAATGGCGCTGTTCAACTTTTCATGATTGATTCCCCCAAAAAATCTGTTTACCATTGGTTTGTAGAATCTCTTTATTATCATACACTTCCATCAGCAACTAATTTTAAGAGCGTCAACCTAATTCAGCTGTTGCTTCAAGAAACATTGATGCTGCATGCAACATGATTCTAAAGGATCAGCTCATAACTTACCATGAATTACGGACATACTAAGAATATCAAATACTGTGTTATACTTTATATAATTTGTTCTCAGTGGATCCTGCACAATTTGATAAACTCAGAAACATATTTGAGTCAATTGATGTAGGAAATTGTTCATAAAATTAAACAGAGGAAATTCACATGTCATATACAACATCATAACAGCAGAAGTAACAGACATATCTTCATATGAACAGGAAACTAAGCAGCAATCAATTGTCTGGGTGTTACACAGTGAACCATAACATATAAAGGTGGTTCACTTGTGAAGCATTTCCAGGAAAATGATCACTTGTTTCTTTGGTTATATAAAACATATCACAGCTATTGCTTTGGAGGATTGCAAAATGATATATTCTGAATGTTTTATCATTACTTGTTTGCTACAGATGTATTTGTTTGCTAAAATATCACATCATTCTTTATCTGACAATGTCAGTAGCCACACAGCTCATTAAATATTTGACTATTTGATAGCAAGAAACATCAAATCAATGTCTTATTTCCTGTATTCACCTGATTTACTGCCTAATGACTCATTTTGATTCACTTCTAAGAAACAAACAAATGCATGGACAAAGATTTTCATCACCTCAAAAACAATGTCAAATTCTCCAAAAACCATGTTTTTGGAGTACCATCAGAATGGAAAAAATTTATGCAGAATTTCTTTGAATGGTTGCACAAGTATTTGAATTTTAAAGATGGATATTTTGAGAAACAATAATACTTCAGCCTCCTTGCTCTTTTTACATGATTTATACTGCTGTATTTATTTATCTGAAAATTTTTGTATTTCCCCTTTTTGTCGTATAATTGAAGTATATCTTCAGTTTCCTCAACATTAACTTTCTTATTCATATGTTTGTCAGCTTACATGATTACCCTTTTTAGGTTATGTCCACTACCTCTCAAACCCATATTGTTGTTAAGTTGTCTGTCAAAAAAGTTTCATGACTGGAGTAACAAAAAGAAAGTGGAAAAGTTAAGAATGTGGTTTCAATGCTTCAGGTGTTCTACATAAGTCACCAAACTTGAGTACAATGCATGGAATACTCAACCATTTGAAACTGTCAGAAAAGTATTTCTTTGGGATGTTGTTCAACTTGTGCATTACCTACACACTTTCTTTGGTCTTGGCGAACTATCAGATGCCCATTCTGCACTTTTCCATTTATTTCAGTCAAGTTGCAGCAGGTGTCCACACATTTCACTTCTACAAATATTCTGGAGAATGTCTTAAACACTTGATTTATAGATGTTCAGTTCATTCCTCTATTGTGATTTGTTAGACAACAATGCTGACAATACTACAGCTGCATGTATATTGATTAACACTTGTCTGCTCACAACTTACTGGTCAAATGCACATCCATTGTTTGCAGTTGTTAATTCCAGCTGCTGATGCAGTTACTGTGCTGATATAACTTATACACCAGGAGGAAAATCAGTATCAACAATTCCTGCTTCACAACTGAGAATGCCGATCAGTTGTTGTTCATATTGTGTATTTACCTTGTTAGCAACTGAAGCTTGGCACCTGCATCAGCTTCCATATACAAGAGAATTTATTCCTATCTGAAATGTGTTAAATCAATAAAAATTCTTTGGTCTCAAAAGGAGAAAAATCAGGGGATTGATTCACAATCTCTTTGAATCTATAAAAGGTCATCATACGGGTGGGTATGTATGAGTTTCATCTCCATGCCAAAGCATGAATAAACATTGTGAAGAGTTCAACAATGGAAATAAATGAGATAATCTAATACATGCAAATTGTTGAAACTTGAAACATTAAGTCAGGGTCTTTGTATTGTTTTTGTATGTTTGAAGTAAGGCATTGGCAATGGGTTTACTTACTTTTCTAAATGAATTACTGAGAACCGTTAGCAAAAAATTAAATAATATTACTTACAAGAAATAAACAAAGGTTTTTGCAAGTTAATGATCCTGTAGCATCACAGCTCGCTTTAAATCTTGTCGAATGAACTGTAAGTGGTGTTTCTTCCACAGAATCCTTTGACAGAAAGGCTGCACATTCACAAGCTCCTTCTTCAGTCCTTCAGCGACAATAAAACATATAAAGAAGATAAAAGTGAAATATGTTTTGTACTCTCTGCAGTGGAAATTGTGTGTGTTCTGCCCTCAAAACTAAACAAAATGCTTGCTACGAGTACATAGGAACATCATAATTATTTTGGGAATGAAAACAATTTCTTATTCAGTGATGAAATCTTCTCAGGATATAAGTGTTGTCTTGTGCAGAAAACTTTGTTAAACATTACTACATCAGTTTCAGGCACATAAAAGATTTCATCAATGAAAGTTTCCAAGAAAGTGGACATTCCTAAATTTCTTAATTCTCTTTGATACATTACTTTCATTTTCACTAAAAAGAATAACTTCCACCAAACTCTGCTACTTTTGGGACAATAAGCTCTTCCAGTTTGATCAGTGAAAATCCTGGCTGACTGTTATTACTCTTTATAGTATTAGAAAAAGGATAGGTTGCTACTTATCTTAAAGATGATACACAGAGTGGCAGACAGGCTTAAAGAAGAAATTGTTACGTATTTTACTTTTGGCCAAAGCCTTCTTCAGAAAAGAAAACATACACACATTCACACAAGCAGGCACACCTCATGCACACATGACCACCATCTCCTGCAGCTCAGACGGTCAAGTCAGGGATAGTGGTCATGTGTGCAGAACGTGTGTACCTTCTTGTGTGAAACTGTGTGTGATTTCTTTTCTGAAATAAGGTTTCGGCTGAAAGCTAAATGTGTAAGACTGTTTGTTGTGCTTCTCTACAACTCTGTGTGTCATCTTTATGATGAGTAGCAATCTACTCTTTCCCTAATATTGTTGGTATTCCAAGCCGGAGTTTCTATTGTTTTATATTACTGTCTGGGTTACAGACTGGTGCTTGTACAGTCATTACTATTTAAAATAATTTAATATTTGGTATAATAAACTGAAACTGCCAGAAAAGACTATGAACATAATTGATGAAAATGCTAAAAAAAGATAAGTGGATAAGAAGTATAAAAAAGTTTAAATACCTCACAATGTTTAAAATCACTTTTATGAATTAGCTGGATTTTCTTTCTTAACACTTTGTGTCAAGGTTAGGCAAAGAAATAAAAATTTAATAGGCACTTGATATTTTATGCCACCACCCAAAATAGTGAGCATGTTCCCAGTCAAAACATCCACTTTCCAACCACAGCTAATTGTCTCTCATTTTAAGCCACTCATTCTCCCACTAATGTATGACATGTACTTCAACAGCAAGGACAATTATATGGGGGAAAGAGATCCAATTCACTGTGTAGGATTCCTGTGATCCCTCCACAAGCTGGAAAATTTTAATAAATATTTGTGTTTATGATGAGGAAATGCAAATCATGATTTGTTTCGTATGCATGTGTGATGAGTGATTACATTCTGCCTTGGTAACAACTGGAAATCATATGACCTGAGAACTGCATCTGATTTTTGACACTATTTAGATCTCTGTGATGTGGTCTATAAGAAATGTTCATTGCCACTATGTTCAGAGGTCCACACCAGATTTGAAAGGTTTTGCTGAGTGTACACCAATGAGTGTAGCCAAGGAGTTGGTTGGTCAACAAGGGAGTGAGAGGTTGCAGCAACTGCTTTAGCTTCATGTTCAATAGCCATTTATGAAGTTCAACAACTCTCACCACAAGATTAATTTGGTGTGTTCCCTCAATTTATTTTGTGTGTATAAACAAAATAATTGTAAGTTTGCATATTAAGATGACAGTACAAAAATTGTTTTTCATGCACTGAGAAGTGCAGTGTCCAGGATTTTTGGCAAATAATTGGATTTAAAATTTTATGGGAATGGTCATTTGAATTTTATGGTAATTTTTTTAAATATTTAGATAATTTTCTTGGTTGTTTATTTTACATTTCTTTGTAAGTAAGAAAGCTAGTGACAGTTTTTAAAGCTACACACACACACACACACACACACACACACACACACACACACACACTTATTGGAGCTTAAAAGCCTCTAAATGACTCTGAGACATAATATAAGACACATGGGCCCAACAATTTTGGGTAATACCCCAGAACTGGATGACAAATTATTGAACATGTGATTTTGCCAGATGATGTACGTCACCGCACATACAGCAGTTGAACCTATCAGTCTTCACACCTGATTTGCACCACTCCAGTCAAGTATTCACATTGGTGTGACTCTGGGCTTACATGCACAGCTTTAATGTGTGGGGCTCACAGTTTGAATCTTGCATGTGGGAGGCAGTATTTTTTTCATTGGTTTAGAGGATTATGTATCTACATTGAGGTAAGTTTTATTATTTTATTTACCAGTCTCATGGCTAGCACTGGTTCACTTCAAAGAACAGAACAACAAAAAACTTCTGTATTTCATCATAAATAAATGTGTATAAGCTTCTGAATTTCGTTGTTACCAGTAAATGACATATGTTTTCTTTACTAAATAACATATGTAAACAAAAAAAGGGACAAAAGGAAAGAAATGCAAAATAAGAACAGCTTTTGGTTGTTTACGGTGAGGAGAGTAATTTTGTAACTTCTACATTTACAAAAGATCGCATTAACAAAAAATATTTGAAATTTGCATCACTGTGTAGTAATGTGCAGCATTGCCTCCTACAGGTGAGTGTAGGATCGACAAACCCAACCACTGCATGTGCGCCGTGGTATGCCATCTGGTGACCCCACATGCTGAACATTTTTCATCCACTTTTGGGGTATTTCCTGACATGTGTCTTGCAGTAAATTACATGAAACAGTGAGCAGTGTCTATGTCACTTTGGTGTTTTTAAATGTTTATAAGAATCACCCTACATATATATTTCTTAAAGGAATTGTTTAAAGAGCAGTTACTAAACTTAAGTCAGAGGAATTCATGTGAATAAATACACATCAATTACAGACAAGGTCTAGTAGGCAACATGTGAATGGATTTTATGGACAAACTTTGTAATTCTAATACCCATTCACAGAAGGAAATTAATGAAAAGTTGGAATTCTTATAAAATGTTTGAAAATGGTAGTGAGAGGAACAGAAAAATGACCAACCTGCAACCAAAACACAAGGAACATCCTTGTCAACTAAAATGTCAGGGGATGGAGCTTCTACGTTTAAAAAATAGTGTGGGTAGAAAAATTAAACTGCAAATTTATGAAAACTAGGCAAATTAAATAACATTAATATGGAAGGATCGGAAGCTCAGGATGGAATTATTGCAATATGGAAAGGATACACCACTATTCACCACAAAGAGTTGGTGTTTAGCTGCAGACAGGCACAGTGAAAAATAGTTCTTAAACATTTAAGTTTTCAGATGAAGTCCTCCTTCTGAAGTATAAAACACACAACACATCATACAAGCACAACTCATATATACGTGATCACTGTCTCTGGGTGCTGGCTCCTGACTGCGTCTGATATGAGCAGCAATCTTCTGAGTTGAATTCTGGCAGATTCCAGGTGCACCAAATTGTTGATGGTGGAGTGCCCTTGGCAAAAACTGCCTTGGAATGGAGCCAGAAGGCCCCAAGACTCAAGAAGCCAACATAACCGCCAGCTCACCATATGTTCAAGTAGCTTGCACAGAACGTTTATTAGGCTGTTACAATGATAACTATCAACATCTAGTGGGTTCTTACCAAGTTTTAGCACTGGGGTGATGATACTTTCCTGCCATTGCGACAGGAATTCGTCATCTCTCCAGATGCAGTTGAAGACGGCAAGGAGGTGGCGCTGGGAATTCACTGACAAATGCTTCTGCATTTCCGAATGGATGCGGTCTGGGCCAGGGAATGTGTCAGAACAGTCAGCAAGAGCACTGAGAAATTCCCATGCACTGAAGGGACATTATATGGCTAAGGGTGGCACGGAGAAAAAGTCACTCTGCAATTACATCTGGATTGGCAGATACAGCTCCATCTGTGGAAATTCCAGGGACACCTACAGGGGTCTGATAGCTGTAAAGTTAGCAGAGCTTTGTCCAAACCTGGGAAGGGGAGGTCTGTGTTCCAATGGTTGAGACATAGCATTTCCAAGACTTCCTTCGTTTGATGAGTAGGCAAACCTGGGCACAGAGCCATTTGAGGGCAATGAGATTCTCCAGGGATAGGTGGTGCTTGTTATGTTGGAGAGCCTGCCTACTGTCTCTAATGGCCGCAGCGATTTCTCGTGACCACCAAGGCACTGACATCTGCTAGGGGCAACTGGAGGAACAAGGGATTGCTGATTCAGCTGCATTAATAATGGTATTAGTAATCAAGTGAATCACCTCATCAATGGTGTCATGTAACGGAGATTCAACGGCGGTAGCGGATGTGAAAGTGTCACAGTCAGCCTTGGGAACAGCTCACGTGGGCAAGCGGCGAGATGAGGGACACTGTGGTAGGTACAGGAAGAGTGGAAAGCGGTCACTACCACACAAGTCGCCATGTGCTCTCCAGTGGATAGATGGGAGAAGGCCAGAGAGATCAATGGCCAAATATGTGCCATGTGCCACAATGAAATGTGTGGGGGCACCTGTATTTAGGAGGCGAAGGTCAAGTTGAGTTAGCAGGTCCTCAACATCTTTGCCATAGCCAGTAACCTTAGTTCCTCCCCTTAAAGGATTATGGGCAATAAAATCACCCAGAAGGAGAAAAGGTGGGGGGGGGGGGGGGGGGGAGTTGTGAAATAAGTGCAGCCAATACATGGGGCTGTGGGTCACCATCTGGAGGGCGGTAGATGTTACATATGATAATTTCCTGCGTTGTCCTCACCCTGACAGCCACAGCTTCTAAAGTTGTTTGAAGGGGCACAGGTTTACTACAGACAGAGGTAAAGACAAAGATGCAAAATCAACTGGACAGTCTGTCACAGGCAGGACAGTTTTTGTTGAACCCCCAGAAGTGTGGGGGTCCGCATTGCAGGAAACGAGGTTTCCTGAAGGACAATGCAAAAAGCAAGTGTAGCACTTAAAAGTTGATGTAACTCAGCCAGATGGGAGAAAAAACTGCCACAGTTCCACTGGAAGATGACACTTTCTGGAATCTGGGAAGACATGTAATGACCAAAGAGGCAGGCTATGTTGTAGCGTCATCTGCCGCCACTGGTTGAGTATTTGTATCCATCACCACTGCAGATGAGGTCTTGGTGAGAGCCAGGTCCTCAGGGGATGCAAAAATCTCCACTTCATCCTCAGGCACAGAACTGGTAGGGAGTGGTGGTGTTGGGGCCACTGGAGGGTCCTGTTTCTTAGTAGACTTCTTCTTCATATGCTTGTTCTCTCACTTCTCTGCAGGGGTTTGCTCGGACGGAACCTCTGTAGTAGCTTCAGGAATGGAGAAAGATCGTGAAGCCCTTCGGCCAGCAGCTTGTGCCTCCTTCAGCCATTGGCAAGTGTACACTGTGGCGTTAGTAGAGACCTTGGAAGGGAAGGTTCCAAGTGGCCCCTTCCGCATCAGAGGAGCCGGAGGAGGCTGGGGCATCTCCAGCTTGGGGAGGGGACCAATGTCCTGGACGTTTGGGGAGGTTTGGGTGTGTGATTGGATTGAGGAGTTCCTAGATAACAGGACGCAGCATGTCATTCTCAATGGAGAGAAGTCCTCTGAAGTAAGAGTGATTTCAGATGTGCCACAGGGGAGTGTCATAGGACCGTTGCTATTCACAATATACATAAATGACCTGGTGGATGACATCGGAAGTTCACTGAGGCTTTTTGCAGATGATGCTGTGGTGTATTGAGAGGTTGTAAGAATGGAAAATTGTACTGAAGTGCAGGAGGATCTGCAGCAAATTGACGCATGGTGCAGGGAATGGCAATTGAATCTCAATGTAGACAAGTGTAATGTGCTGCGAATACACAGAAAGATAGATCCTTTATCATTTAGCTACAAAATAGCAGGTCAGCAACTGGAAGCAGTTAATACCATAAATTATCTGGGAGTACGCATTAGGAGTGATTTAAAATGGAATGATCATATAATGTTGATCGCCGGTAAAGCAGATGCCAGACTGAGATTCATTGGAAGAATCCTAAGGAAATGCAATCTGCTCTTTCCAGGGATATACAACAAAACATGGCTTATAATTAATAACCTTTTCAAAATACTAATTAATATTTTGATTTAATTTTAATTTTTTTACAAAAAGTACATAATTCAAAATTTACAAAATATTTCCATAACTACTTCATACTATTTTAAATCACATGGCAAAATATAAATCTGGTATGATGATGGGTTCATTGTTAAAAAAAATTATTCTGGACTCTTGTGTTTCACTAACGGCCCTAGTTTGACCAAATTGACCTTTAACAAACAGGAATTTCTTTAAAATATACTGAAAGGTAAGTAAAATTAGAAATATCAAAACATCACCTTATTAAACCAAAACTAATCAGCACATTTTATAATTAAGTTGATTGCTTATTTTAATTTCATACAACTTCACTAACAGTACATTAAATGGAACTATTAAACAAATTAAATACGTAATGCTTGTTTTTGAGTAACAGGTATCTGTACATAGCTAAATTTAACACAATAGGTACTAACAATAATTTTGAAACAACTTTCTATAAAATATACATTAACACTAACCTGAGACAAAAATTAAGTTCTGAGTTGAAAGCAGTTTCCCAATAAATTGTCTTGGAACTTCACATATTACATTTTAATAAAGCTGACTGGGTTTGGTTTACATCACTTTCATTAAGAATTATGTTCTCTCTGTTGGAGTAAATGGATTCACTTTTGTGAGAACATCCCCAACTGACACCCACAGGACATCTTCATATGCAGGATAAGAGAATGACTTAGCTGGTCCACATGGATGAACAAAAGTTATTTTCACTTCATCAAGTTCTTCGTTTTTTTTTTTTTTTTCTAAAATGTACCCAAGCCACCAGTTTCTGCCATATACAGTGGTGACATAGCCTGATACATCTTGTAACTTCAGTTTGTCTGGTGATGTAGTTACTTCCCTCTCCCAACTCTGCATATCACCTGAGAAGTATTTGACTATTAATTTTGATGTAGTGTTGGGAATGAAAGCGTGAAATTGCTGTGTTCCTTTGATTGTCAATGCCTCTTCAAGTCGCCTTTTTAAGAATATTTCTGAAGCAGCGTAGTCTTCCTGAGTGGAATATGCAAAATCAACATTTGTGATATTATCTACTGCCCACTCAAATAGATCCCGTGCGGTTTGGATCTGATTTTGGTATGGCCTTTGCAAACTTGCACGAGCTGCCAGTCTCTTTACTGAACCCCCTACTCCATCACAAGGCCCTTTCCCATGTGCTGTGGCTAAAAAGTGCCACTCAGCTTTTATGTTGAAGTCTTCCTCATGAAGGCAAAGGTTCAGAAAGTTTTCTTATTTTTATACTGAGTGGCAGAACTGTCAGAATAATAGTATACCTTTTTTGGAATCTTTTGAAATTTATTTGTTAGATATGAAATTAGCTTCTTTTGAAAGGTATAAACCGCAGTTGTATTGTGCTCCAGGCAATCAGAAACAATGACAAAGCTCATATACTCAACTTCGTCTTCCTGTTTGTAATATATAACAAAAGGATGAATGGTAATCTGTTGTCTTGTCCAGTGGAAACTCTGAGCTTCACCCTGTAGAACTATACTATAATTTTCTGAAAAATCACATACGACAACAAATTCAGATTCCATAAGGTTTTCTCTTGTGCAGTTAAGGAATGTTCATTGTTGCTTGGGAATGAAGTCATGCCGAATCAAAGTCGACATCTTACTACAAAATAAATCTACGAATTCTTCAGAAGTTTTCTGAACGATTTCCAGATTACATCGGTCAACTGACATCCACTGTTGGAACTGAACTTGTTCAATTAAGTTTTCATGAAGAGAGTCTTTTAAAATTTTACGTATGACAGTTTCTCCTGGGCAGTATTCACAGTTTCCCATGTTGAAATCAACTGATGATAGGTTGCAAAGCATTTTTGCAATGCACTGCTTATAATTGTTTAAGCTGCAGTTTGTTACTGTATTTAGTTTGGCATTTTCTATCATTAATTTTATGTTTTGGGTATTGTGCACATGCAGACAGTGTGTCTTTAAAATGTTTGTAAGCTTCTTTAAGGTTTCACAAAATAAGTCTTTTTGATATTTTTGTTTTATTTCCACTTGTTTCTGTAATTGTCACACAATCTTTAATACCTGGCATTGCCCTGCTAATTTCATCATTTTCATAAAATGAATGTACAGTTTTGACAGTTTGTTGGTAAACACTTCCCTGGTTTTGGGTTTGGACCTTCCATGAATCCTTTCTCTTTCAAAATTTTTTTGGACTGCCAAACAATGTAATTAGGAGCATTAAATTCCCTCATTATTTTCCTGACACTCCACTTTTCAGGTAAACTTGTAAGAACCATTAATTTTTTTGCTCTACTTATAGAATTTTTAAAGTTTCTTTTAAGATTTTCAAGAACGGATTCATCAATATCAGTATCTGACGAAGTTTCAGGAGCAACAAAAAGTTTACGTGTCATTGATGAGATTTTCTTCACTTTTGATTTGGCGTAATGCCTAGATGTTAGTTTTCTCTTGTCAATTGGGAACTCACCTAGTTCTTGAAGTGTTGTGTTAAATGTTTTAACAGCTACTGAAGTTGGAGTGAAGTCAGGGTCTTGGTCTCGGATGATTATCTCTGATCCAGTAGATTCTTCTTCAACACTTTCATCACTGATGGGCTCTGGTGTATTTTTCAATTTGGTTACATCTTTCCTATATTTATCACAAATCTTGGCACCACTTGGTATTTGAGGAAATAATTTGGGCATCCATGTTGTGACATTTCTCAGTTTTTTTCTGTCTTTAATAAAATGATTTGACTTCTTCAGTGGATTACAACACTGCACTCTTACAGCACTGCACTTTTTACTTGGTTCCATATTTATACAAAAACCACTTATAAACTGTCCTTCAATGTATAGATTTACTTGAAAATGAACTATTAAATATAATAGATACAGACTGGTCAACACAGAGGTAACAACTGATTTGCACTAAAACCACAGTGCACAATAATGCTGTAGGCACACAAAGCCTTAGAAGGTAACAATGCAAGCTACATCATCTCAACAATGGCTCCAGTCTCTGAATTATTGTACAGACATCAAGCCCTATGTATATGGTCCTCTACTGACATACTACCTTAAAGGTCAGTTTGGTCAAACTAGGGCCGTCAGTGAAAAACAAGAGTCTGGAATAATTTTTTTTAACAATGAACCCATCATCATCCCACATTTATATTTTGCCATGTGATTTACAACAGTATGAAGTAGTTATGGAAATATTTTGAAAATTTTCAGTTATGTACTTTTTGTAAAAAAAAATTAAATCAAAATATTAATTACCATTTTGAAAAATGTTATTAATTAGAAGCTATGTTTTTTGTGTATCACTGGAAAGAGCATGAAAAATGCTGCAAAATGACACCTTTCCCAGTTCTCTAGCTCAATTAGGGCAGCTCCTAAGGCAATTTAAAAAAGGTCCGTTCACATATTTTTGGCCAGTTTTTGAAAAGTTTACATGACCATATTTCAGGAATGGTTTGAGGCAAAACATTGAAATCTGGTATTTTTCTTAGTTTCAGCACCCACAATAAGTATACCAACTTTCAGCAAAATCTAAGAGGGTGAGGTAAAATTTTTATTTAATGTGTGTTGATTTGACTGGAATGACTCCCCTGGTCCATATTGAGACTTTTATGGGGAGTGATGGAAATGGGAATATCACGCAGGTGGACACAGGCGAGTAATGCAAAGGACTGGGTGGGGGATGCTGGTTGTATAAGGACTGCCCCACTTCTCACTTTTGACAGCGCAGCCACTTCCCCAAATTTATCCTCGAGATATTCAACAAAAAATTGAGGCTTCATAGCTAAAAGGAGCCCAATCCGTTCTGTTGCAGGCTAAATACCTTGGTGAATAAGGCTCTCTCTTGTCCATGGATCTATGTTCCTCCAATGATGTGGCTAGGGAGGGGAACGATTTGGGGTTGTACCTCTCAGCATTAATGTCAACTTTTCCTTTTTTAGAGACTGCTGGGCCATTCAGTCCCCAGCAGAAGATAAGTTGGTCCACTTCAATATCGCCTGCCCTGATGCCACCCACTCTGATCAGGGGCTCTCCCCACAGGTGCCACCCAGCCACAGCAAAGGCCACCTGGTAGGATGGCCGTCACTGGGAGTCGCGATGCCCTAAGACTATGGGCATCTACTCCTTGGCATACATGGAAAGTTCACAGCTCAGGCATCAGCAGTGTGATCCCTGTGTTGTCAGGGGGCTACCACCAAGTGGGTTCATATTGGCCCCACTACATCGGACTGGCTACCGTGCTGGATGTTGGGTGCCAAGAAATCCAATATTGTCACTGGGGCACAAGAGGACAGGAGACAACAGAAGAAGATGACATAACCCAAAAGGTATCCTCACCCAAATAGTTGAATTGCAGGTGCAGATGCAAACCCATGACGAGAAGAGATGCAGGAGAATTGGTGCACCATGTAAGGCATCCTTCCCCAAATGGCCCGCATTTCTGTAGAATTTGGAAAGTGGGAGGTCAAACGATAGAATGGGACGTGAACTTGTAGGGCCAAAAGGTGGGAGACTCCTATTAGTCAGTGTGAGAGCATGACTCCAAAGCAGTTCAGGAGTGCATGCTCTGTTCCATGTTCAGAAGGTATAACTCTTGTTTTCGAATGAGGTTCTACACAGCTCTACTTCAGAGATATGTAATTGTGGAGCATGTTAGCATGTGCTTTAAAGTTTCCACAAAAACTCCTTTCTAATGTGACACATAGACCATTTGGAACCTACCACCGAGCGAGGTGGCGCAGTGGTTAGCACACTGGACTCGCATTCAGGAGGACGACGGTTCAATCCCGTCTCTGGCCATCCTGATTTAGGTTTTCCGTGATTTCCCTAAATCGTTTCAGGCAAATGCCGGGATGGTTCCCTTGAAAGGGCACGGCCGATTTCCTTCCCAATCCTTCCCTAACCCGAGCTTGCGCTCCGTCTCTAATGACCTCGTTGTCGACGGGACGTTAAACACTAACCACCACTTGGAACCTTCCATTTAGTATCAGTTTCTCTAAGCTTTTGGATGAGACCTTGTATCTCAACACTTGTGGCTTTTCTTCATTCTCCTCTTCTCCTTAGGTCCTCTTCTCATTTTATTTTACTTTATTAATTATTATTAGGTGTATTTTTTAGTTGTTGCCTCATCATTCTCTTTTCCTCTTCTTTATTTGCCTTTATTTCTTATTCTTCCCTCCTTTCTGTCATCTTTTGAACGAATACTGATACAGACCTTCCTATCCTAGTTCTCACGAGTTAATGATTCACTGATAAAACTTGTTGCCAGCACTCATTTGAGTTTGAAAGTAGTAGAGGTTTTTCAAATTTAATACCTTAAAAAAAGTTACCTTCAAACCCTTTTTCAAGTAAATCAAAGTTGTTTCTCCTGAAAAAACTTTTTCCATGATGGAAAGGAATCTTTTAAACAGAAATAAGTCAATACAAACCTTTAAATGAGCAGTATTTAGGTACATAAATATTCTATGATGATAAAATCTTCCATTTTTGTCACATACTATATGAGAGTTGGATAAAAAGTAGTGGTAACACTGCTGTAACATGAAGGATGTACATCAAATGGTATACATGCTGTCTGCAGCTGATAGATTAAGGTCAATTTAAGTAGTGCAGTGAATGGTGACAGCTACGTTTGAGTCAGTTTCAGCAGGTGCTGTCTAAAAGTGCAGGACACCAGTTCAAGTGGTCTAACAGAATTTTTAGGAAACATAAATAACATGCTTGGATCAACACTGAAGTGGCACATGGTCAGAGCACATGCAGAGGAAATGCTCAATCATCACCACAGTGAGGATGAAGAAAGACTTCCTTGTCATATGGATGAAACCTGGGCTCAGTCATAAAAACCACAATTAAAGTGGCCATCCAATGAATAGAATCTTCTGGTTCTCCTCACCCACAGAACATGCACCAAGAACCATCTGGTACCAAAGTGATGTTTATTGTGGCTAATAATATGCCCAGCTTAATCTTGCATCACCTTCTACTGCAGCCTGCTACTGCAGCTTCTTGTGACATCACCTTTATCCTGCAATGAGAAGAAATGGGCAGAACTTTCTGGCACTGTATCCAATCATCCTTTCTTGACAATGAACTGCATGATGTTGTACAGTGAATCCAATGCAAGACCTCCAGTGTATGTGGCAGTGGGAGATACTGGAACATCCACTATATTCACCCTATATAAGCACATGTGATTATGACCTGTTCACCAAAATGAAGGAATATCTTTATGGCAAGTACTACAACAGAAATGAAGACATCGTCTGGGCTGTAGAGCAGTCCTTCTGAGACATTGACAGAGATGGACATGCTGATAGTGTATACAACACCTTCCATCTGTGTGGGGGATGGTGACAGAGATATTGGGCAACCACATTGAGGGGATGTGATATGGTGAACCTCTGTCAATAAAGTCTGGTATGAATTTCAGTAATGTTGGCACTACCTTTTACCCAAGCCATGAATTCCACACCCAGTTCAATACACACTTTCAAGTACTAAAAGAAGCTCTACTTCCACATAAGTAAATGGTCGTTAACTTAAAAGATAGCTGACAGAAGTAAAACAAAGCAAAGTCTGTATCTAAAGATCACATTTAATTCGACTTTGTACTTACCCAGTAACAATGAATGGGATGCAAAACATCACAAGTATTTCCTTCAGCATTTTCACAGCAACTAAAACAGAAATGGGATGTGGTGACACAAAGAATTTACTAATTTAAAAGCAAACTCGTTACTTTAAAAGAGTGGTTATTAAATCAGTAATCAGTTAACTGTAGCAGTTTTTAACAAATGCTTCTAAGAAATGTCATGAGGCTTGCTCAGATGGTGTAACCAATAGTATACTGCCTGCAAAAGCAAGGGATCCGGCTTAGAAGTTTTAAATTACCATATACAAACATGTGTTCCTGCCTACCTCATTGATGTAAAATAGCATGTTCACTCCAAATAAAAGGATATTATATTTTCTGCATGCTTCAAGAAATTACAAGAATTTTTATTCATCTCACTCTATGGTATCTTAATTAATCCTGTGTAATTCTCTCAGTACTATCACTCATGTAATCAACACATTATCAGTGGAATATTTCTCAATTTATTCCTTTTAAACGCATATTCCATATGAGTATTGTATGAAGGTATATATTTTGTTACATGATAAGATATGGTATAAATGCAGTGCTAGGAATAAGATTGATGCTCCTGATCACTGTAACTGATATGGTAATTTAGAAGTTTTATTTTAACATTTTTCTGCGTTCCTCATTTGTTTTAGCATGTCCTTACAGTCAAGCTATGCTAACTAATACAAGTAACAAGGTGTCATTGTGCATGTGTGAAGTACAATGTCAGATAATAAGGAAGAACTGCTGAAATAGGAAAAAACTAGAAACAGCTTTGACAGAAAAATAAAGGCACATTCTCTAATCTCTTAAGATCTAGAATTCTCATAGAGAAGAAAGGTTATTAAAGACCTACAGTATGACATTATGAAAGAAACATGAGGAATAAAACCAAGATTGTACTGTTATATCTCTGGTAAGTAGGTAAGACTAGAGAATGTAACAGAACAAGCATCTGTGTTTCAGGATAGATAGCTCTTCAACTCAATATAAGTGTGATTGACAATCAGAAATTCAAAGACAGCCAGAGGTGACAATGCTAATACTGTTGCTGATGATTGTTTTACAGGACCAAACTTCATGGTCATCTGTCCCTTGAGAAGCAGAATGTTCAACAGTTGTTGGTGGTATGGTGAAAAATCGATAGCTGTTTCTCATCTGGATAAATTATGTGGAGTGGAGAAATGTTGAAACAAGTCTGATAATGCAGTAGTGGTCTGTTTAAGAGTGTCTGGGCAGGAGCAGAGGAGAGGGAGCAAGACTACACCTCCCCCCCCCCCCCTTCCAAACTTGCTAAAGACAAACCTTAGTGAGAGGTATCTAGAGAATATCGATGCAAACATAGTATCGAAGTGGCTGTAGTATGAGCAGGCCACTATGACTCCTGCCAGCAGTCAACTGTAGCTGCTACCATTGCCACCACCAATGCCACCTGCTGAGAAGAAAGCAATGTTGTCATATGTTTAGGTGTTGAGGTAGGTATTCCAGAAAAGGCAGAATTGTAGGGAAGTTAGTGTTACGTCATGCTTCAAGGTGCCCCTGCTAAGGCAGGACAAACCCATGCTTTGCCAAGTCCGGCACAAAACTACTATGGATTAGCTCAGAAATATGCAAAAATTGTCAAAAGACTTTAAAACTGCCTGCTCACTGTAAGCAAATGTAGAAAACCTGGAAAAAACCTGGGGGGGGGGGGGGGGGGGGGGTTGAGAGGTAGAAGTAAATATTGGAGTCAAGGTGGACAGACTCAAAATCCAACACAAGCACACAAAATTAACACACACGATGCCTGGAAAAACAACAACATCACTACCGGTAGGAGAAAGGTTTGTCCTAGAACATCAACAGAGAACTCGGAATGCATACATGTTATTTGCCCCTTTCGCTCATACCAGCTGATATGCTTGTGGCACCTGCACCGGTAAAAAAATTCCGCGAAGTCCCAGAATCTTTAGCAAACCACGATGTGGTACAAGATGAAAAAAAGAAAAAAACATTTAAAACAACAACTGGCCATGACACCTGCACCACAGTGGAGCTGAAGCCATACGAAAAACCACTACGCTCAGCTACGGCAGGTAGGATCAGCTATATCGCCACCCCTATGTGCCAAACAACTCATGGGCTGGGTTCAAAAAGGTACAAGGGAGAAAACCCCTCATGGTTGCAAACTCCACAGAGAATAATACCTGCAAGCATCACTTTGGTGAGCCACAACAGGTTCAACACCCTCAGTGACAACAGTGACTCAAATTCTGATGCTGAATGGAACACTGTACCAGAACCAAAATTACCATCTCACATCACAGATGACCAGCAGACTCAGACACCAACCACCTCAGCAAGAGACACAAATCCCACCAACTACTTGACAACCATCACCATCAAAGTCCAATCTCAACCCACCAACAGCACATGACCGCAGGCCAGTGGCAGCCAATGGGCTGCAAGGCCTAGCAATATTTCCCAAATTGTAGTTTACAAAGTGAATGAGTCCACAAAGCTTAACAATGCTGTCATAGCAAAAATCTCAGGCCCCCTTATGACAAGTATTCAGAAGTGACTGAATAAAATACCATTTTGAGACTCTTGAAGACTATAATGTGTCAGCAACCTCTCATAAGGAACAGGACACACCGAATTTCACCATTAAACTAGAGAACAAAAAATCCTTAATATTGCGACAAAAGGTCTCCCCCCACACAGTACCAGGAGATGAACTTAAAGATGAGTCAATATCAGCTGGTTTCAAACCCAGTAATGTCTACCAGTTTACAAAAAGAAATAGGAAGACTCATAAATTAAGGCAGGAAACAATTTACAAAGTAAGCCTTCTCACACCAACAGCTAGTGAAAATATCTGTGCACTGCAGCACATCCTGCACACTAAGATCACTGCAGAGTACTACAAATCTAAAGTATGGCAGCCACAGTGCCAGCAGTGCTAGGGACTTACACACGTGGCAAATTACTGCAACATGCTAGCCAAATGCATAAAACATGTCAGGCTAACTCCACTGAAAGGCTGCTATATATCATATATGGAGGTCTCACGCCAACTCTTGGAAAGGTTGCCCCAGACATCAAAAGCTCGAAAACCATCAGAGAAAACAAAGCAACAACATGCAACCTCAAAGAATGCAAAACATGGGAAAAATTCCTGCAACCAACATGAAGGTAGCAAAAATCACAACAGCCAGCACAACACACCACAGGACAGCAAATTCTTGAGGTCATACATACCTAAAATGGTTTCCCATCACTCCTTGAGAAACAACAGGCCCTCTAGATATTGCCATATCTCACCATATGGAACAGGCAACCCCAGAACATCACAGTGCACAGAACAAGCAATCTCCCGAACACTACAATCCTACAAGCAGGACCCCATGCAGACTCAACCCTAAACAGGAGGTCACACACAAGTGCATACATAGGAAAAGAAATCCACTATTGCACAACTACACTGCTAGTGAAAAATTGCTGGAAACACCATCTACTGTGGGGTATCTGGAGGTAGGTATGTGGGGGTGGCCATCCAGAGCAGTCTTGAGAGGACTGATCACATTTGGCAAATAGTAGGAAAATCAGATGTAATACTGACATTCATGGGAGGAATCTTATGGAAATGTAACTTGTCCATGAAGGAAGTGGCATACAAGGCGTTTTTTCAACTGATTCTTGAGTATCATTCATCTATCTGGGATCCTTACCAGATAGGACTGATAGAGGAGATGGAGAGGATCCACCAGGGGGTGGTGCATTGCGTCGTGGGATTGGTCAGCGTGAGAGAATTGCAGATGTGCTCAGCAGACTCCGGTGGCATGCACTGCAGGGAAGGTGTTGTGCAATGCGGAGGGCTTTACTATTGAGATTTCAAGACTGTGTTAAAGGAGGCGTCGGACACTATTGGGTTGGGTTGATTTAGGGGAAGAGACCAAACAGCGAGGTCATCAGTCTCATCAGAATAGAGAAGAATGGGAAAGGAAGTTGGCCATGCCCTGACAAAGGAACCATCCCAGCATTTGCCTGATGCAATTTAGGGAAATCAAGGAAAACCCAAATCAGGATGGCCAGACACGGAATTGAACCATCATCCTCCCGAATGTGAGTCCAGTGTGCTAACCACTGTGGTGCCTCGCTTAGTGTCGGACACTATATTGCTTGAAACTTCCTGGCAGATTAAAACTGTGTGCCCGACCGAGACTCGAACTCGGGACCTTTGCCTTTCGCGGGCAAGTGCTCTACCAACTGAGCTACCGAAGCACGACTCACGCCCGGTACTCACAGCTTTACTTCTGCCAGTACCTCGTCTCCTACCTTCCAAACTTTACAGAAGCTCTTCTGCGAACCTTGCAGAACTAGCACTCCTGAAAGAAAGGATATTGCGGAGACATGGCTTAGCCACAGCCTGGGGGATGTTTCCAGAATGAGATTTTCACTCTGCAGCGGAGTGTGCGCTGATATGAAACTTCCTGGCAGATTAAAACTGAGTGCCCGACCGAGACTCGAACTCGGGACCTTTGCCTTTCGCGGGCAAGTGCTCTACCAACTGAGCTACCGAAGCACGACTCACGCCCGGTACTCACAGCTTTACTTCTGCCAGTACCTCGTCTCCTACCTTCCAAACTTTACAGAAGCTCTTCTGCGAACCTTGCAGAACTAGCACTCCTGAAAGAAAGGATATTGCGGAGACATGGCTTAGCCACAGCCTGGGGGATGTTTCCAGAATGAGATTTTCACACTGCAGCGGAGTGTGCGCTGATATGAAACTTCCTGGCAGATTAAAACTGTGTGCCCGACCGAGACTCGAACTCGGGACCTTTGCCTTTCGCGGGCAAGTGCTCTACCAACTGAGCTACCGAAGCACGACTCACGCCCGGTACTCACAGCTTTACTTCTGCCAGTACCTCGTCTCCTACCTTCCAAACTTTACAGAAGCTCTTCTGCGAACCTTGCAGAACTAGCACTCCTGAAAGAAAGGATATTGCGGAGACATGGCTTAGCCACAGCCTGGGGGATGTTTCCAGAATGAGATTTTCACTCTGCAGCGGAGTGTGCGCTGATATGAAACTTCCTGGCAGATTAAAACTGTGTGCCCGACCGAGACTCGAACTCGGGACCTTTGCCTTTCGCGGGCAAGTGCTCTACCAACTGAGCTACCGAAGCACGACTCACGCCCGGTACTCACAGCTTTACTTCTGCCAGTACCTCGTCTCCTACCTTCCAAACTTTACAGAAGCTCTTCTGCGAACCTTGCAGAACTAGCACTCCTGAAAGAAAGGATATTGCGGAGACATGGCTTAGCCACAGCCTGGGGGATGTTTCCAGAATGAGATTTTCACTCTGCAGCGGAGTGTGCGCTGATATGAAACTTCCTGGCAGATTAAAACTGTGTGCCCGACCGAGACTCGAACTCGGGACCTTTGCCTTTCGCGGGCAAGTGGTAGAGCACTTGCCCGCGAAAGGCAAAGGTCCCGAGTTCGAGTCTCGGTCGGGCACACAGTTTTAATCTGCCAGGAAGTTTCATATCAGCGCACACTCCGCTGCAGAGTGAAAATCTCATTCTGGAAACATCCCCCAGGCTGTGGCTAAGCCATGTCTCCGCAATATCCTTTCTTTCAGGAGTGCTAGTTCTGCAAGGTTCGCAGAAGAGCTTCTGTAAAGTTTGGAAGGTAGGAGACGAGGTACTGGCAGAAGTAAAGCTGTGAGTACCGGGCGTGAGTCGTGCTTCGGTAGCTCAGTTGGTAGAGCACTTGCCCGCGAAAGGCAAAGGTCCCGAGTTCGAGTCTCGGTCGGGCACACAGTTTTAATCTGCCAGGAAGTTTCATATCAGCGTACACTCCGCTGCAGAGTGAAAATCTCATTCTGGAAACATCCCCCAGGCTGTGGCTAAGCCATGTCTCCGCAATATCCTTTCTTTCAGGAGTGCTAGTTCTGCAAGGTTCGCAGAAGAGCTTCTGTAAAGTTTGGAAGGTAGGAGACGAGGTACTGGCAGAAGTAAAGCTGTGAGTACCGGGCGTGAGTCGTGCTTCGGTAGCTCAGTTGGTAGAGCACTTGCCCGCGAAAGGCAAAGGTCCCGAGTTCGAGTCTCGGTCGGGCACACAGTTTTAATCTGCCAGGAAGTTTCATATCAGCGCACACTCCGCTGCAGAGTGAAAATCTCATTCTGGAAACATCCCCCAGGCTGTGGCTAAGCCATGTCTCCGCAATATCCTTTCTTTCAGGAGTGCTAGTTCTGCAAGGTTCGCAGAAGAGCTTCTGTAAAGTTTGGAAGGTAGGAGACGAGGTACTGGCAGAAGTAAAGCTGTGAGTACCGGGCGTGAGTCGTGCTTCGGTAGCTCAGTTGGTAGAGCACTTGCCCGCGAAAGGCAAAGGTCCCGAGTTCGAGTCTCGGTCGGGCACACAGTTTTAATCTGCCAGGAAGTTTCATATCAGCGCACACTCCGCTGCAGAGTGAAAATCTCATTCTGGAAACATCCCCCAGGCTGTGGCTAAGCCATGTCTCCGCAATATCCTTTCTTTCAGGAGTGCTAGTTCTGCAAGGTTCGCAGAAGAGCTTCTGTAAAGTTTGGAAGGTAGGAGACGAGGTACTGGCAGAAGTAAAGCTGTGAGTACCGGGCGTGAGTCGTGCTTCGGTAGCTCAGTTGGTAGAGCACTTGCCCGCGAAAGGCAAAGGTCCCGAGTTCGAGTCTCGGCCGGGCACACAGTTTTAATCTGCCAGGAAGTTTCATATCAGCGCACACTCCGCTGCAGAGTGAAAATCTCATTCTGGAAACATCCCCCAGGCTGTGGCTAAGCCATGTCTCCGCAATATCCTTTCTTTCAGGAGTGCTAGTTCTGCAAGGTTCGCAGAAGAGCTTCTGTAAAGTTTGGAAGGTAGGAGACGAGGTACTGGCAGAAGTAAAGCTGTGAGTACCGGGCGTGAGTCGTGCTTCGGTAGCTCAGTTGGTAGAGCACTTGCCCGCGAAAGGCAAAGGTCCCGAGTTCGAGTCTCGGTTGGGCACACAGTTTTAATCTGCCAGGAAGTTTCATATCAGCGCACACTCCGCTGCAGAGTGAAAATCTCATTCTGGACTATATTGCTTCCTCCCAAGTGCATCTCACGAAATGATCACGGGGAGAAAATTCAAAAAAGAAATTAGAAGTAATACAGAGGCTTAGTGACATTCACTCTTCCTGCGTGCCATTTGTGAGAGGAACAGGGAAGGGGGAATCAGTTGGTGGTGCCAGAAGTAACCTCTGCCACACACTATCAGGTGGCTTGTGGAGTACTGATACAGCTATAGATGTTACTGCTTGGGAACCCCACCCAAGTCACAGAAAGGCAAGTAGAAGACCCTCATAGAGGCACTGTATAAGATTGTATGAACATTTTGTGCACTCAAAATGGACTTCAACATCATATCTCTCACCATAAGAAAAGCTAAAATGTCTCACAGCACTCTGGACAAGGGAGGAAAAAAACCTAAATCCTACTCCAAGAACTCCATAAGATGATTCTGTAATAGATAGCATGCCAAGGAGTATGAAACAAGGAGCTAATGTTCTACAACTGGAATGTGAACAGTACTAAAAAAGAGAATGAAACTGCGAACATTTCTACTGGAGCATGGAGTAGATGTCGTGCTAGTTTCAGAGAGCCATCTCAGATCTTGTAATACGTTCAGGCCAAGGAATATGACTGGTTACCATACAGTAAGCCCAAACAAGTGGGGAAGAGGCACAACCACATTCATTAAAAAATGATACTGCATGATGCAGAAGTCACCCTCCCCCCCAATTACCCCCATAAGAACTGGAGCTTACCAATGTTCCCATAAAAACTGAAAGGGGCAAACTGACTGACAGCGCAGCATATATAGCCCCAAACTGTCAACTGCTTGAAGGGGACTTATGGTAAACCTTT
Source organism: Schistocerca cancellata (assembly GCF_023864275.1). NCBI lineage: Eukaryota > Metazoa > Arthropoda > Insecta > Orthoptera > Acrididae > Schistocerca > Schistocerca cancellata. The sequence goes on from NC_064628.1 coordinate 280,163,801, forward strand.
GACAGACAACTGAGAGTTGCGAACAATGAGGATTTCAATGTGAAACATCTGACATGAAATTCCTGTACAACCAACCTAAAGCATAACAAACTCCTCCAGCTTGAAGATTCATTTCACCATGTCGTACATAGGCCAGGAAATGCTACCACCTTCCAAATGTAATAGGATGCAGCTCAGACATTCTAGACATAATAATCATACAAAACATTGACTGTGACATAACACTGGATAGAATACAAGATCTTACTTTGGACCACAACCCGGTGCTGGTCGAATTCTGCAGAATGAAACCTCCACCTGACTTTCCAAGAAAATCAGACATGATTAACAGGGACCAGTATCGCAGGATCCTCACAGAAACTATAAATCCATCAACAGACTTGCCATCAAAGGAAATGCTAGGCAGTCCTGCCAGATAGCTTACAGCAAAAATACTACATGTTACATAATGTGTTCAAACCACAACCACCATTGCAAATCATCTCCAGCCCAATGCCACCGCCCCCCCCCCCCCCCCCTCCCTCCTCACCCCATTACACATGAAAATTTCTGACAGAACATCCTGGCAGCAAACCAGAGACTCTCAAGATTGCGTGTAAGTGAACACTATTGAAAGAACCTGAAAAACAGTTAAGTGAATAGTAAAACAATCTTTGACAACAACGTCCAGCCAAGAGGCTGATGAAAGTGACTCAGGGAGTCATTTTAAATGCCTTGTCAAAACCCAAGTTGTTAGTTAACACATACAAAGAGCAAAACTCACTAACACAGCCCAACCTCAGAGCCAGAGAACAGTGTGAGGAAGAGCAACTCACACAACACACAAAGGTACTTACATATCCTCAAAACCACCACTGAAACAGCCTACTCCACAATATGGCAAAAACACTTGCAAACAAGGCACCTGAAAGGATCGAAGGAAATTTGAGGGATGACCAAAACATCAGATGGGAACAATTTGGATTCCAGGGAAAGGTTTCTGCAGAACTACATGTAGTCATACTCACAGAGCACATTAGGCACAACTTCAGTTACACAAATTTCACAATGCCACTGTTCCTAGACTGAGAAAATGCATATGGTAAGGTATGGGTTGATAGTCTGGTGTTCAAACAACGTTATGAAACTCATTGACAAATATTTCACAGATTGGTCATTTTTGGCAGAAGAAGACAGAAAACGCTCCTCAAAAAGATTACTGCAGGCTAGCATCTCACAGGGTTCTGTCCTATCACCTACACTCTTTAACATAAAAACTAATGACATCCACCTAACATCACATACCAATTCAGGGACACAGCATTCTATATAAGTGGAAGGCAGTACCTCTCATATTTAGGACACTTACAAAGGTAGCTGGAGTTGGTAGAAAACTAGTGTAGGGGATATAAAATGATTGTGAGTTCAGGGGAAACCACAGTCATTTGTGTACCATGGAAATGGCCAGATCTTCCCTGGAGAGATTCTGCCACATACCTGGGAGCAATCCTGGACAAAAATATGTCGTTCCATCTACACATCTGTGAAAGAGAACTCAGGGCCTAAACCTCACAAAAGCCCTTATCTTCTTCTTCCTTAAACTGGAAATCAAAAGAACATTGTACAAAATTATGGTACCAGATGGAGTAACACATGTGTGCTCCTCATGGGGAATGACATGCAGACCAATTAGTACAAACTCTAGGCAGTGAAAAACAAAGTTCTAAGGTGGATACTAGATGCCCTAACAACCCCCCCCCCCCCCCCCCAAGACTTGTATGTGAACTGCATGAATCAGTTGGAGTTGGTTTAGATTATCTTAAAGATCTGATTATTAAACTAGTGGAGTCATTATATAATAAGCTGACATTAAAAAGGAAAAATACCAGACACTTAAGGGATGTGAGCACTGCCATACACAGGGTCTGGCACAGACAAAAAGTGCTTCAGCTTATAATCCAGGATCCAACGGATTAGTGAGAACAATTAAAGTGCTAAATGTAAATGTCGTGTGTCTAGGGCCTCCCGTCGGGTAGACCTTTCGCCAGGTGTAAGTCTTTGGATTTGATGCCACTTCGGTGACTTGCGCATCGAATTTAAAGTGCTAAGAGCAGTGTAGAGGGAAAGCTCCAAATGGTGAACAAACACATGTCAAATCAGCAGCCAAAGAGCTGCATACAAAACAAAGTGCAACAAACTCATTATAGGGCCTGAATCACAGAGAACTAGATTTTGATATGCACAGTTTAGATATAAAGTATAGCACAGAATAGTAGTAGACCTAGAGTAAACTAGTTCTTCTACCCCTTCACAAAAGGGCAGTTTTGTACGCTGCAGCAAAAAGCTATAACTACATTAAACATTACAGTACATATACTATGTTTTCAGTTGTCTTAAAGGAACAATAAACATCACATGCACCAGAACAGTATAGTATCCACATAAAAGTTTAGCTAATTGCCAATCTTGGACTATAAAACTATAAAGTCAGTTTTCCTGGGCATTATGTTACATTAACTTAGATGTGTATTTCTTCAGTGACTGAACAGGCCTCTGTGCACCCTAAACATGACACCTGCCAGTGATGTGGAAGAGTGCACTGAGAGTGGAGAGGAGCAGTGTGTCTCACCAAGGTGGAGAGCACACCAATATACACAAAATCAGCAAAGCTGCTGAAACTATTCACAGAAAAAACGTGACACCAACAGAACAAAAAAATCCATTCAAAGGAGAAGATTGGACAGGCACCTGCTCCAGGGTGACAAGTGGCATTGGTACATGGGTCTGGAGAAAATGGTTTGGAAATTCTAAAAGACAGGTTCTTTTGGTGTGCAACCTGGTAGAGGGAGGAAACGAATTTATTCAATGTCAGTGGAAGCAGTGGCCGCAGCTATGCAGGAGAAGATGAGTGGTGGTGTACAAACAAGTAGTACAAGGAAAATTGCCCAAACATTGGACATACCCTTGAGCATGGCGCGTAAAATCCTACAAATCATCTTTCTTTGTTATCCATACAAAATTACCCATGTGCACGAGTTGCTTCCTGTTGACCTGCCAGCAAGAGAGACCTTTGCTTTAGAATTTCTTGCTCGCATGGAAGTGGACAATGATTGGCCGTGGAAGATTTTGAGGGTAGATGAAGCCCACTTCTTTCTAACCGGATATGTCAATACACAGGATTGTTGAACATGGGCAACAGAAAATCCACATGCAAATCAACCAGTACCACTTCATCCTGAAAACGACACTATGTGGTGTGGGTTTACAGCATCATTTATCATAGGGCCATATTTATTCAAAGAGACAGGTGCTTCCGGTCCTGTTACCTGTACCATCACTGGTAAGGGCTATGAGCATCTTTTGCACAACCACGTCATTCCAGATCTCCAACAGCATGGATGTGCGGATGGGATCATTTTTATGCGAGGTAGCACACCTCCTCACATTGCAAATCCAGTTAAGCAGCTGCTGAAGCGCCGTTTTGGAACTGCTAGAATTATCAGCCGCTATTTCCCTACAGCCTGGCCATCCTGATCACCTGATCTTAATCTTTGTAACTTCTGGCTGTGAGGCTATCTGAAAGATGCTGTGTTCAATTTTCCGATTGCTAACTTAGCAGCATTGAAGGTACGTGTTGCGCAACATATTCTGAGCGTGACCTTGGAAACACTTCAAACAGAAACACTTCAAACAGTTGTGGAACATGCTGTTTCTCGATTTCAACTTTTTGCAGAAAATGGTGGACAGCATACTGAACATGTTTTGTGCCAGTCACACAGAAATTAATAATCTGCTTTGATTTTTATTGATGCTTTTTATGTGGTTTTTGGCCTCAGGACAATTAAAAACTAATGCGAGTGATGCTTTTTATGCAGTTCTTGGCCTCAGGACAATTAAAAACCAATTTTTCTCATCCGTTGTGATATAACCTCGCCGTGGTGGAGGAGCTTATGTAACTAACAGTATCACACCTGTACAACCATGAACACTGAGTAGTAGTTTGTTTAAAGTCAAACATACACCTTAGGCATTGTTGTATGTAGGCATTGTTGTATGATTCATTTGTCATTTGTAGTTGACCACTATTAAATTATGATGCTTACAGGGCTATCTATTGCTACATTTTGTAACTATTCATTTTTCTTTTGCCATACGTTTTTCTCCTTCTCTGATAATTTTCCATTGCAATTTGATGTCATTCTGACCAGTGGTGTTATTTCTACAGCGGTTTGAAAGTTTAACTTTAATTATAATCACCCTGTACATCATTAACAGCAAGCGTCTCAACACACCTCTCTGGGACACATCTGAATTTGTTTCCACATCTGTTGATGACACTCCATCCAAAATAATATGCTGTATCCTCCACACTAGCACATCCACAATCCCATCACACAATTCATTCGATAACCCCATGAATGATAAGACCTTGCGAAGGTGGGGTGGCCTGTGTGCATCAATGAGACAGATAGCCGAACAGTAGGTGCAACCACGGTGAAGCAGTATCTGTAAAAGAGATCTGACAAACTCATGATTTCTGAAGATGGGTGGCAGCCTTTTAAGTAGTTCCAGGGGCAATATTTCAGACCATTGGTTGACCTGGCCTTATAATATTAACAAACATGGCCTTGCTGTGCTGGTACTGTGAATGGCTGAAAGCAAGAGAAAAGTAGAGCAGTCATTTTTTTCCCCACTGAAGCAAGCATCTATAATGTACAGTGTAATGATGATGACAGCCTCTTAGGTAAAATAATCCAGAAATAAAGTAGCCTTCCTTTGTATCTCCAGGAGAGGACTACTCAGGAAATGTCACCATCAGGAAAAACAAAACTGTAATTCTACAGGTCAGAGCATGAAATGTCAGAGCCCTTAAATGGGGACATAGGTAAAAGAATTTAAAAAGCATACACTGAAGTTTATGGTAAACCAAGATTATCGGTTTTCTAAATCAACCAGAGGTTACTGTACCACCCCATGTTACTACTTCATCTTGTTTATTGGTACTGTTTATTCTGATTTCAGTTGTACAGTAAAAAATTCATGGTTTTTATATAAGTATGTTATATTCTGGAGAATTTGTAAAATTATGCTCTTTTCTAAATTTTTCTATGGTATTACTACACATTTTTGCAATCATAACTAATGCCACATAGATTTGATTATTTTCCAAATTTAATTTTGACAATGATAAATAAAATCTTATTATCCGTCAAGTTGAGAAACATTATTTTATTTCTAAAGCCCCTTCAATTTCTGTAAAAACAATTTCTTATGATCTATAATCTAATGTAAACAAACCTTCTGATGTGGCATATCTTGAAATTTTACATTTTTATTTTACTACTGTTATTCTCAGATTTTTGTACATATAAAAAGATAAAAGTTTACTTATATTCTTACTGTTATAACCTTTAATCACTAATAAATTGTGTGGATATACAAACGTAGAAACAATAGCTGGTTACATGCTACCAATTCCGTATTGGTCATTCGACTGCCGTGCCGTGACATGCGGCCAGCGCCGTTCGTAGCTAGGTGGCGCTCCCGCACTCAGCCGAGTTGCGGAGTGCCTCTATCGCCATTTGCATGTACTGACGTGGCGGCACACTTAAATGTTGTGACACTGTCACAACACTTTTCCCCCCGTGGAAAAAAAAAAAAAAAAACTCTCACTTCCTGGGAGACACGGACAGCGCGGAGACATCCATGGCCTCTTGGGAGGCCCCGAGAAGATCCCGCGGAGAAACACGAGAGTACGGTCGAAAATGTCCAGGATGGAAGCCTGTGTGTGGAACGTGGTGGTGGTTGTTAGGATGTTTAAGGGGGACTAAACAGCTAAGGTCATCAGTCCCCCATTCCAAAAACAGGCGAGACATTAAGGCGCGGAGCAGATAAAACCCCTAGGGGAAGGATACTCCCCCCAGGCCCTAAAAGAACACAAATGCGGTAACGAATATGACAGACACGAAGAGGACAGATGAACACCAGACAGAAAGAAACAGAAAAAAAAGAAGATGGCCGGAGACTGGTTGACTGACCACGACAACAAAAAAAGGAAAGAGTCAGCCAACCGACTACACACTAAAAGCTGCAACCAAATATGAGAGACTCGAGGACAAGAGACACACACAGGGAAAGGTGCAGGACCACTCTAAATGGAACCATAAAAAGGACTAGCATGGATAAAATGTAAAACACTGTCAGCCATGGAGGCATCGTCGCATAAAATCAAAGGCAAGGTGCCCGGGAGATTAAAAGACTGCCGAAGGGTGCGCAGTCGGGGACACTCCAATAATACGTGGGCGACCGTCAGCCGGGACCCACACCGACACAGGGGGGGATCCTCCTGACGTAAAAGATGGCCGTGCGTCAGGTATGTATGGCCGATGTGGAGCCGACACAGGATGACAGAGTCCCTGCGAGAAGACCGCAGTTTATTCTGGGCTGTCATGCCATGCCACTCAACAGACCACACCCCAAGCACCTTACGGCGCAACACCAGCTGCAGGTCGCGAGCTGTGAGGCCAATCTCCAAAGCTGGGGCGTCGATCGCCCCTTTGGCCAGCCTGTCAACACGTTCGTTCCCCGGGATGCCAACGTGACCTGGCGTCCAAACCAAGACCACCGAACGACCAGAGCGGGCAATGGCGGAAACAGACTCCTGAATAGAGGACACCAGAGGAGAAGAGGGATAGCAGCGGTCGATGGCCTGAAGGCTGCTCAGGGAGTCACTGCAGATGACGACGGACCTACCTGAGCAGAAACGCATATGCTCAAGAGCGCGCAAGATGGCCACCAGCTCTGCAGTAAAAATACTGCAGCCAGCCGGCAAGGAGCGTTGCTCAACATGGGTAGCGTGAGCAAAAGCGTAGGCAGTGCGACCATCAACCAGGGAACCATCAGTGTAGACAGGCTCACAGCCCGGAAATGATTCGAGGAGCGCAAGAAAACGGCGACGGAGGGCCACAGGCGGAACCGAGTCCTTAGGTCCCTGTGCCAAATCCAGACGGATGGACGGCCGGGACAAACACCAGGGAGGCGTAGGTGTACGGACCCGGAAGGGAGGCAGAAGAGGGAACGACCCCAGTTCTGACAGCAGGGACTGGACACGGACAGCTACGGAAAGCCCAGACCTAGGTCGCCGTTCGGGCAGATGGAGGACCATGGCAGGGAAAAGCAGGCGACGATTGGGATGGCCTGGCGAGCAATGCACGTGGACAGCATAGTCGGCGAGCAGTCGATGGCGGTGAATCCGCAGCGGGGGAACCCCGGCCTCCACCAGTAGACTATCCACGGGGCTGGTACGAAAAGCGCCAGTTGCAAGCCAAACCCCACAGTGGTGTATGGGGTCTAACAACTTCAACACTGAGGGTGATGCAGACCCATAGGCCGGGCTCCCATAATCAAGCCGGGACTGCACAAGGGCTCTGTACAATCGCAGCAGCATGCAGCGATCTGCACCCAAAGACGTATGGCTAAGGCAGCGGAGGGCGTTGAGGTGCCGCCAGCATTTTTGCTTCAGCTGAGTAATATGAGGAACCCATGTGAGCCGGGCATCAAACACAAGCCCCAAGAAGCGGCAAGTGTCCACCACTTCAAGCAGGTGGCCGTCGAGGTAAAGTTCAGGATGAGGGTGGACCGTCCGACGCCTGCAGAAGTGCATAACTCGAGTCTTGGCTGCAGAGAACTGAAAACCATGAGTCAGAGTCCATGATGCTGCCTTGCGAACGGCGACTTGCAGCCTGCGTTCGGCGACTCCCGTAGTCGTGGAGCTAAATGAGATGCAGAAGTCGTCGGCATACAAAGAAGGAGACACCGACGACCCCACGGCTGCAGCCAGACCATTAATGGCCACTAGAAATAAGGAGACGCTCAACACCGAACCCTGCGGGACCCCATTTTCCTGTATATAAGATGAACTAGAGGCGGCACCGACTTGCACCCGGAAAGAGCGGCGCAATAAAAAGGTTTGAAGAAAAGCCGGGAGCCGACCACGAAGACCCCACTCATACAACGTGGCGAGGATGTGATGCCTCCATGTGGTGTCATACGCCTTCCGCAGATCGAAAAATACAGCAACGAGATGCTGACGTCGGGCAAAGGCCGTACGAATAGCAGATTCCAGCCGCACCAAATTGTCCGTGGCAGACCGGCCTCAACGGAAGCCACCCTGGGATGGAGTGAGGAGACCGCGCGACTCAAGGACCCAACACAAACGCCGCCCCACCATACGTTCGAGCAATTTGCACAAAACGTTGGTGAGGGTAATGGGACGATAGCTGTCCACCGCCTGTGGGTCCGCACCGGGCTTCAAGATGGGGACAATAACACCCTCTCGCCATTGCGACGGGAACACGCCCTCGCTCCAAATGCGGTTAAAGATGGTGAGGATGTGTCTCTGGCAGTCCCTGGAGAGATTCTTCAGCATCTGTGCGTGGATGCAGTCTGGGCCTGGTGCTGTATCAGGGCAATCGGCGAGGGCAGCGAGGAATTCCCTCTCGCTGAAAGGAGCATTGTATTCTTCAGAACGACACGTGTGGAATGAGAACGGCGTCCGCTCGGCTCGCTCAATTAGAGAGCGAAAGGCGGGGGTAGGATGCAGTCGCAGAGCTCTTAGCGAAGTGCGCGGCAAGCCGTTCAGCAATGGCGGCAGCGTCTGTGCACACAGCGCCGTCCAGGGAGAGCCCAGGGACACCCGTAGGGGTCTGGTATCCGTAAATCCGCCGGATCCGGGAACACACGAGCGAGGGGGAGACATGGGAGCCCAAGGATGAGACATACCTCTCCCAGCACTCCTGCTTACGCCGTGCAATAAGACGATGGGCGAAGGCACGGAGCCTCTTAAAGGTGATGAGGGTCTCCAGAGACGGGTGCCACCTATGACACTGGAGAGCCCGCCGACGGTCGCGAATAGCCTCAGCAACCTCCGGCGACCACCAGGGTACAGTCCTCCTCCGAGGGTGGCCAGAAGAACGGGGGATGGCAGCCTCGGCCGCTGAAATGATGGACGTGGTTAAAACACGCACCACCTCGTCAATGTCACCCTGTGGGGGAGACTCAATGGTTGCAGCAGAAGTAAAAGCCGGCCAGTCAGCCCTGTGGAGAGCCCAGCGGGGCAGGCGCCCTGAAGAATGACACTGGGGCAGTGACAAATAGATGGGAAAATGGTCACTACCACACAGGTCAGGATGCACTCTCCAGTGGAGGGATGGGACAAGTCCAGGGCTGCAAATAGAGAGATCGATGGCCGAGAACGAGCCATGGGCCACACTGAAATGCGTGGGAGCACCGGTGTTCAAGAGGCTAAGGTCGAGCTGAGCCAACACATGCTCCACGGCCTGACCGCGGTCATCGGAGACAGTCCCACCCCATAGAGGGTTGTGGGCATTGAAATCGCCCAGCAGCAAAAAAGGTGGCGGCAGTTGGGCTATCAGAGCAGCCAGGACATGCTGCGCGACAGCACCATCAGGTGGAAGGTAAATACTGCAGACGGTAATAGCCTGTGGCGCCCACACCCGAACAGCGACAGCCTCTAAATCTGTTTGTAGAGGTACAAACTCGCTGTGAAGAGAGTTAAGGACATATATGCAGACGCCACCAGACACCCTTTCATAAGCTGCCCGGTTCTTAAAATAACCCCGATAGCCACGGAGGGCGGGGGTTCGCATTGCTGGAAACCAAGTTTCCTGCAGAGCAATGCAAAGGAAAGGATGACGGCTGATAAGTTGGTGGAGCTCAGCTAGACGGTGGAAGAAACCGCTGCAGTTCCACTGGAGGATGGTATTAGCCATGGATGGGAAAGGCGTGAAGGGATTGGGGAGGCAGATTACGCCTCCGGGGCCCCTGCTGCTACTGAGTCACCACCTGGACAACAGCTATCTATTGCATCCGAGGGACTGGCGAGATCCATGTCCTCAGTGGACGCCAGAATCTCCACCTCATCCTCAGACGCAGAGCTTGTAGGAAGCGGTGGAATGGGTGCCACCGCAATGTCGGTAGCCTTGGGGAGTTTCTTCTTCTTCTGCTTCTCGCACTGCGCCTTGGGTGGTTCAGGCTGGGAGGGCGTCACTGGGTCAGTCTCAGGGACAGACGATGACCGTGTGTCCCGACGACCAGGGACTGGCGGTTGTTTGAGCCACTTGTGGCTGTCGGCTTTGGAACCGGTCGGAACGTGCTCCTGAAGTAGATGGAGCAGGAGCAACAGGAGGTTTAGTGCCCCCCACCATCAAGGGGGCAGGTGTGGGACTTCGACTCTGAAGCTGACTGGAGTGGATGGAATTGTAGAAGGAGTGACAGTTGCGGCATAAGAAGCTGTCATGCGCACTGGATGAAGCCGATCATATTTCCGCTTCGCCTCAGTGTACGTCAGGCGGTCGAGAGTCTTGATTTCCATGATCTTCCGCTCCTTCTGCAGAATTGGACAGTCTGGCGAGCAAGGCGGATGGTGTGCACCACAGTTCACACAGATTGGAGGCGGCGCACAGGGATGATCAGGATGGGAAGGTCGACCGCAATCGCGACAGACGAGGTCGGAAGCACAGCGTGAAGACATGTGGCCGAACTTCCAACACTTGAAGCACCGCATCGGGGGAGGGATATACGGCTTGACATCACAACGGTACACCATCACCTTGACCTTCTCAGGTAACGTGTCACCCTCGAAGGCCAAGATGAAGGCACCGGTGGCAACTTGACGATCCCTTGGACCCCGGTGGACGCGCTGGACGAAATGGACACCTCGGCGCTCCAAGTTGGCGCGCAGCTCATCATCGGACTGTAAAAGGAGATCGCGGTGAAAAATAATTCCCTGGACCATATTTAAGCTGTTATGTGGGGTGATAGTAACAGACACATCCCCCAACTTCGTACAAGCCAGCAAGGCTCGTGACTGGGCAGAGGATGCCGTTTTTATCAACACCGATCCAGACTGCATCTTGGACAAGCCCTCCACCTCCCCGAACTTGTCCTCTAAATGTTCGACAAAGAACTGAGGCTTCACAGACACAAACGAGTCCCCGTCAGCTCTGGTACAGACGAGATACCGGGGCGAGTATCTTTCGCTCTCATTCACAGCCTTTCGTTCCTCCCATGGTGTGGCCAGGGAGGGGAACGATTTGGGGTCATACACATTAGCCTTAAAGTGAGCTTTGGAATGCTTAGAGACTGCTGACGGCTGGCCGCCAGCGAGAGATGATGTACCACGCTTCATTGCGGGTCATCCGCCCTGATGCCACCTACTCCGACCAAGGACACTCCCCACGGGCGCCACCCAGCCACAGCAAAGGCCACCTGGCAGGATGGCCATTGCCGGGAGTCCCGATGCCCCAGGGCGATGGGCATCTACTCCTTGGCATACGTGGGGAGTTAACGGCGCAGGCATCAGTAGAGCGATCCCTGTGTTGTCAGGGGGCTACAACCAAGAGGGTACATGGCGGCCCCACCACAACGGACTGGCTACCGTGCTGGATGTTAGGTGACATGTGGTCCATGGGCGTCGTCAGTGCAGAAAATGGCCCTGCACAGTGCTTGGCAGAAAGTGCATGCAGGAGCGTATCCATGCCCAAGCGATGGAGAGCGGGCAGGACTGCAATGCAACGACGAATAAGATGGCGAAAGTTCTCAACACAACATGGACACAATGCACCAAGTAAGGCGCCCTTCCCCAATCGGCTCGCTCTTCGGAAAAATTTTGAGATATGGAGGTCAAACCTGACAGGGGACCATCACATAAGGCCGAAACGTTTGAGACTCCTTTTAGTCGCCTCTTACGACAGGCAGGAATACCGCGGGCCTATTCTAACCCCCGAACCCGCAGGGGGGTGTGTGGAACGTGCCTCCTGGACAAGATGATGGGTGAAAACTCCGGAGCAGCATCCATAGGTGTGGCGGACCTGGGGGTGTGCTCCAGCGAGATGGGTCCCGGAGAAGGCGGCGTCGCGACTGGGGCCGGTTCCGGCGTACTCGGAAGCGGTAGCGACGTCGGCTGCAGCAACACGCATGGGAGATTGGCAGCAGCGACAGGACTGGCTTCTCGGGCTGGTGGAGGCGAAGGAAGGGACGGTGGCACCGGCGTGGCCACCACTCATGGGCGCATCTGGTCGTAATGGCGAACAACCATGCCGTCGTCCGTACGTATTTCACAAAGCCGGCGGCTGCGAAGAGCCTTGACCACCCCTGGAATCCATTTAAGGCGAGATCCATACCTTCGTACCCACACGTCGGCGCCCACCGAGTATTTTCCCGCATGAGGGGACACAGTACAAGGCCTGACAGAGTGAAGCAGGTGCAGTAGAGTGCGCGGTTGGCGGCCATGCAAGAGTTCAGCAGGGCTGCGATCACCCAGAGGCGTGAAGCGATAAGAACTCAGAAAATGCAACAGAGCGTCATCTGTGGAAAAGTCACTAAGGAATTTTTTCATCTGGCTTTTGAAAGTGTGGACAAGGCACTCGACCTCCCCATTCGATTGCGGATGGAAGGGCGGTGCTGTAACATGATGAATCCTGTGTCCAGTACAAAAATCACGGAAGGCCTGCGAAGAGAACTGAGGGCCATTGTCCGTGACAATCGTGGATGCAAGACCTTCTAGCGCAAAGATTTTGGACAAAGCCAGCGTCGTCACCGCAGTGGTGGGCGACAGACATCGAACAACAAACAGAAACTTCGAGAAGGCGTCAATCAACACCAGCCAATAAGTGCCGAGGAAGGGGCCGGCAAAGTCAGCGTGCACCCGTTGCCATGGCTGCGGCGGGTCAGGCCACGGAGAGGGCACTGTACAGGGTGCAGCCAGTTGTTGAGCACACTGACCACACGCAGCGACTATGTGGTCGATGTCTGAATCAATACCAGGCCAATAAACGTGCCTGCGAGGCAGGGACTTAGTCCGAGAAATCCCCCAATGGCCTTCATGCAACAGTTTGAGAACATCTTTGCGAAGAGAGGCTGGCACCACAACCCGTGGAGATGCGCCATCTGTGGCCAGAAAACAACACCATCACGAACAGACAGACGAAGGCGCAAGGCATGGTAGTAGCGAAGGGGATCCGATGCCCGGCCCTTGGTCCTGTCCGGCCAACCTTGTTGAATAAAACCAATCACCTGACGCAGGACCGGGTCCCGCGCAGTAGCCGACGCAACCTGCAACCCTGTAAGCGGAAAACCCTCGACCGCACGACGTTCTGCCTCATCAATGTGGAAACAGAGTAGTTCATCTCGATCGAAAACCGGGTCGGGGTCCATCGGCAAACGCGACAACGCATCAGCGTTGGCGTGCTGGGCTGTGGGGCGATAGTGAATGTCATAGTGAAAACGAGACAAGTATAAGGCCCAACGTTGCAGGCGGTGAGCTGCCTTACCCAGAAGCGACGCCGATGGGCTGAACAGAGACCAGCGGCTTGTGGTCGGTGATGAGGTGAAACATAGAACCATACGAAAAAATGCTGAACATTTTTAGAGCATAAATGATAGCGAGCGCCTCCTTTTCGATTTGAGAATAACGCCGTTGCGCATCGTTGAGGGTCTTGGAAGCATAGGCGATGGGTCGTTCCGACCCATCCTCATACCGATGGGCGAGAACAGCCCCTAGGCCATACTGGGACGCGACAGTCGCCAGAACCAAGTGCTGACCCAGATGGAATATGGCAAGACAAGGTGCTGACTGCAAATGAGCCTTCAGGCAGACAAAAGCCTGCTCACACTCGTCGGACCAACAGAAAGGAACATTTTTGCGTAACAGCTGATGCAGAGGGTGAGCTACTGCCGCCGCGGATGGAATGAATTTGTGATAATAAGCAATCTTGCCTAGATAGGCCTGAAGTTCTTTTACCGTAGACGGCCGGGGTAGAGCGGTAATGGCTGCAACATGCTGATGTAGAGGACGTATACCCTCACGGGACAAGTGGAAACCAAGGTACACGATGGAGTGTTGGAAGAACTGTGACTTGTCCAGATTGCACTTCAACCCAGCCGAATGCAGAACCCGAAACAGTGAACGCAAATTGCGAAGGTGCTCCTCAGTGGAGGCCCCTGTGACAACAATGTCATCCAGATAGTTTATGCAGCCAGGAACAGAAGCCGTGAGCTGTTCAAAAACCGCTGAAAAATGGCCGGCGCGCTAGCGACGCCAAATGGTAACCGCTGGTACTAATACAACCCACAAGGAGTGTTGATGATGAGAAATTCCTTGGAAGACACATCCAACGGCAACTGATGGTACGCCTCCGATAAGTCAAGTTTGGAAAAGAACTGGCCCCCAGCGAGCTTGGTAAATAACTCCTCAGGATGGGGAAGAGGATAAGTGTCAATGAGGCTCTGAACATTGACAGTGGCTTTAAAATCACCACACAATCGCAGACTCCCGTTTGGTTTAGAAACCACCACGATTGGCAATGCCCATTCGCTGGAGGTAACAGGAAGGAGAATCCCTGAAGCTGTTAACCTGTCTATCTCAGCTTTGACAGGTGCACGCAACACCACCGGAATAGGGTGTGCCCGGAAAAACTTAGGGCGAGCTGTAGGTTTAAGAGTAATGTGGCCTTCAAAATAATTGGCACGACCCAGACCAGCAGAGAACATGGACGAGAATTCAGAACACAATCCATCCAGCTGTTGATACGGAATATCCTCAGATATGAGCTGCACATCATCATCAATGGAGAACCCGAACAACTGGAAAGCATCATAACCGAACAGGTTTTCAGTGCCCGCATGATCCACCACATAAAACGTGAGGGGCCTAACAACAGACTTGTAGGCAGTAGAAGCATCAAACTGGCCAACGCTACGAGTTTTCTGTTTATTATAAGTTCTCAGATTGCGCGTAACTGGAGACAAGGGAGGGGAACCCAACTCCAAACATGTGCGAGAATTAATGAGAGTTACTGCAGAGCCAGTGTCCACTTGAATGTGAATGTCTTTATCCAGAACAGGAACAGTAATAAACAACTTATTTCTTTGAGAAAGCACACAGTTAACATCCATGTCCGATGCCTCGTCCTCGTCGACAGAAACTTTAGGGGACTGACACACAGAAGCAATGTGGCCTTTTTTCCTACATGAATTACACGTGGCCCAACATTTTGGACTCGCGGCCCAGTCATGCTGTACAAAACAACGTGGACAAGAAGGAAGTGCAAAACGAACCTGCTTCTGTGGTTGCTGTTTTCGCTGCGAGCGTGGTGGCCCAACGCGACGTTGTTGATGCGAGTGAACCGCCACCACATCATCGGTCCCCTGGGAAACAGGCAAATTGTCCGTGTCGAAAGTGGTCTGTATAGCGCCTACATCACACCACGCGCCTATTTGCTCACCAGCAGCATGAGACGCTTCAAAAGATTGAGCGATGCTTAGAACTTCTGACAACGACGGGTTTGGCAGTTGTAAGGCACATTGCCGAACTTCTTTATCAGGAGCAAGCCGTAGAATAGCATCCCTAACCATTGAATCAGCATAAGATTCATGATGAGTGTCCGTGACAAACTGACATTTCCTACTCAGACCGTGTAGTTCCGCCGCCCAAGCCCGATAAGATTGGTGGGGCTGTTTACAACACCGGTAGAACGCCACGCGGGCGGCAACGACGTGGGTGTTTTTTCGGTAATAGTTAGACAATAAGTCTAACTATTATTCTCATAATCCTCCCAGTCTTCAGCGGCCTCGTCATAAGGAGGGAATGGAGGCGGAGAAGAGGAAGACAGATGATGAGTAAGCGACATCGACAACGCCTGAATAGCAGCTGTCAGCTGTGTTTGCTGCTCAATGAGCGCTTGCATAAGCTGTTCCATGTCTGCCCCGACACGAACACACAAATCCACAACGCAGGAACAAAAATATCCCATCCTCGTCACCAAAAAGTGTTATAACCTTTAATCACTAATAAATTGCGTGGATATACAAACATAGAAACAATAGCTGGTTACATGCTACCAATTCCGTATCGGTCATTTCACTGCTGTGCCGTGACATGTGGCCGGCGCCGTTCATAGCTAGGTGGCGCTCCCGCGCTCAGCCGAGTTGCGGAGCGCCTCTATCGCCATTTGCGCGTACTGACGTGGCGGCACTCTTAAATGTCGTGTCACTGTCACAACACTTACTATTTGTAAAAGAGATCTACCTCCAATTTGAACAAATAACTTTGAAAAACACGATTTGCTAGACAGAGATGAATGCATGCCAAATGAGGCAGTCTGTGGTTAGTAACTGTACTGCACATGTTTTTTGTTTAGAGAAATTCTGATCAAATGCTTTTCTTTGGTGTTAAAGCTGTGCTTCTTGTAATCAAAATGTGTAATGAGAGATCATCAAAATAAATATGTTGAAGTTAAAATTCAACTATGTGCTCCAACCAAACACAATGAAGACTTATTTTTAATCATCCCCTACATGCTGATGCCAAAGGAAGTATTAATATAAC
The DNA here is from genome assembly GCF_023864275.1 of Schistocerca cancellata. Taxonomy (NCBI): domain Eukaryota; kingdom Metazoa; phylum Arthropoda; class Insecta; order Orthoptera; family Acrididae; genus Schistocerca; species Schistocerca cancellata. The sequence continues at coordinate 280,180,188 of NC_064628.1, forward strand.
ATCTCTTGGAACATTCAGCAATAAATGCAGTATCAGTAACACTCACTGGAAGTGCATATATGATTAATTCATAGTTTATCCAAGAGAGTGTTATTATAAATTATAGTGGGAATTAGTGAAGTGTGGTAACAGGAAGAAAAGGACTTCTGATAAGCTCAGTACTTGTTAACAACTCAAAATCAAATACAGATAGTGCTGGAGTAGGCCTAATAATCAGTAAGAAAATAAGAATGTGGGTAAGCTACTATCAACATGATAGTGAATACATTATCATAGCCAAGTCAGATACAAAGCCAACAGTCACTATGGTAGTACAAATTTATATGACGTCTTGGAATTCAATAGTTGGGAAGATAAGGAAAAATAATGGAAGAATATGGACTGTGGGAAGTGAACAAAAGAGGAAATCTCCTGGTAGTTATGCACACAGCTCGATATAATTACTGCTGACATTTCGTTTAACAATAATGCAAGAAGGTTCTATATGAGAAAGAGACCTGAGAGCACTGGAGGTTTCAGATTCATTATATAATGGTAAGTCACAGGCTTACAAAACCAGACTATAATGTGTATTGTATGCCACTTGCAGGAGCACATGTGGACTCCCAATCATAATTTGTTGGTTATGAACTGCAGATTAAAATTGAAGACATTTCAAAAAGATAGGAAATTAAAGATATAGGACCTGAATAAATTGAAGGAATTAGAGGTTGTTGGCAGATTCAGAGGGAGTATTAGGCAACTTTGGGCTGGAGTAGGGCAAAAAATACAATAGAAGATGAACTGGTAGCTATGAGATGAAGTAGAGAAAGTAGCACAGTAACACATTGGTAAAAACACAAGCCCTAGTAGAAATCTCTCAATAACACAGGTGATATTGAAATTAATGGACTATGGGGGCTGGCAGAGGTGGTGAAGACTGCTGGCCTCACTTGCAGGGTGCAAGCAGAGCGCTCATAATTTGCAGCATCATTTGCAGAGTTGATTGGTGTCCTTTGGTTTGAAGCTGAGTGGAGTCACCACCAAATGCTCCATCGATTCTATGATAGTATTGGCTGCAGATTTCTGGATCTGTGTTATGGGCTGGAGAATTGTATGTCTCCCCTGGATAGGTCAGGGGTGCACTACAAAAAGAAAGCAACTACTAGAGAAGCAGAGTACTTGTGCAGTGCATACATTCTTTTTTTCAGCTAGGTGGTAGTTTGAGGTCAAGTGATGAATGCTCATCACTCAGTATGTGGAGAGCAAAATCAGGCAGCTTACAAAGCAAAGCTACTTCGACTGTAAAAATTATAACAGTAAATAGTCAAAGTACTCATAACAAAGTTCCTGAATTTACTGCCACCAGCAATGTTGTCATGCTCAAATTATTCTTGGAACCAAGAGCTGGTGAAACCTGAAGTAGAAAGCTCTGAAATATTTAGCAAGGCTTGGAACATGCACATTAATTTGACCACCACCTTCGTTTGATGTCAACGTGCAATAAGCACTCACAGACAGCAGGTGGTAGTGCTAGCAGTGCAGAGAACATAAAGTGCACCGGAGGGACGTGGAAACCAAGGCATTCATTGTCATAATGCAGAAGCAGAGCAATTTAGATGATGTCCAAAAGGGCATCATTTCTGGCTTTTAGTTAAAGGACGGATACATGTCTGGCCGCCATGGTTAAAGTATACCATGTGTGGCAAAATGGCACCATCCAAAACCGGTGCTGAGGAAACTGAGGTGCACCACGGTTCATAGATGACAGGGGTGAACAATGGTTGTGTATATGTGTGGGTGAACAAATGTGCAATTGTAGAGCAAATAACTGTCCAGATGAACAGTGTCTCCTCAAAGACAGTTCATGCGCCCATGCTGAAGCTGTTCATTGGCAATGGAGGCTGGAGTAGTACACCAGTACCATAACCAGATATCCACTGAGTGGCAACAGGTGCCCTTTTCAGACAAAATCACATTTTATGCTCCATCGGACAGATGGCCATTGAATCGTCGGAGGGGTCTAGGACACAGGAGGGAGTGTTATGGTCTGGGGAATGTTTTTGTGGCATTCCCTGGGTGCTTTCATAACTCTAACAGGTACAATGAAACACTGGAATTTGGGCAGCAAAATAACTGATGGTGGCAGAAGTAGAGAGGGTATAGAATGTAGACTGGCAATGGCAAGGAAAGCATTTCTGTAAAAGAAGGGTTTGTTAACATCTAATACCAATTTAAGTATTAGGAAATCTTTTCTAAAGGGGTCTATCTTGTGGTGCCATTCAAGGAAGTGAAACAAGGACAACAAGCAGTTCAGACAAAATGAGAATAGAAGCTTCTTAAATGTGGTTACAGAAGAATCCTGAAGATTAGATGAGAAGAATAAATAACAAATGGGGTGGTGCTGAATAAAATTGGGAACAAAAAGAAAATAAATAAATAAAAATAACTGAGGGAAATTCAGAGGGTTAAAATTGCAAAGGAAGACCAAAGCTTGAATACAATAATCGGTTTCAAATGAGTGTAAGTTGTATTAGTAATGCAGGTATTAAGACTTTTATAATGGATAGGCACGAATAGAGGACTGCATCATTCCAGTCTTCAGTCTGAAAACACAACAGCCACCTCACCAAATGTCACTGTATTTTCATTAATACCTATTGATGCAGTACTGAGCTAAATGCTATTTGATCAAGAAACACTGTTCTCCTGACTACTTTAATCCATGACTTTCAGGATGACATGTAAGAAAAGTGAGTGTAATATTTTGTATGAAAAATGTTATAGGAATTAGTGCTTGTTGGCATGAAGGAGGTTATTCTGTTCAAGATGATATGTTTTAGTTCTTATGTTCTGACATTCTACAGCAAATGTGTGTCAAAGATAATGGGTTTAGTTTTTTTATGGTTTTAGGGTGCAAAACTGCTACGGTCATAAGTGCCCATTCTGTGGCTTAGGGAGGGGTAAAAAACCAAATGTTAAATCAGCAGCAATGGAAGCAAAACTCAAGAAGGAAGGAAACTAAAACCAGAAGGAAATCTTAGAAAACTACTACTGAAAGGGGGTGGGGGGGGGTGTATTCCTCAAAAGTGAGCTTCAAATGACCGATGTCATCCCACTGACACTGGTGAACTCAAGAATGCAATCTGCAGAGCACATGTCATCTGTTAAAAGGGAAGATATATCAGGCGACAACTGTGAACGGGCGCATAGCAGATTAAAATAGGGGCACTGAAGTAAAAGGAGTCTCACCGTCCTTGGTTGAGAGCTTGTAGGTCACTTCTGTTATACTTCTGTGTATCCTGTGATTTTTTCTTCCAACTATTGGGCTGTAAGCTGTTTGTCACTTGATAACACATGTTGATTTCTTTTGTGAAGTGACTGTTGGTGTAAAGAGTTAAGAAGGTATGGCCAATGAGAAGAAAAGACCATGCCATGCTGGTAAAGATGTTTTATCAGAATGGCAGCAAAAGCAGCACTGCACTGCTGGAATGGTGTCAACAGAAACAGCTGCAAAGCGGCCCAGTACAAATAAATGGACTAAAGGATAAGATCAATTGCCTGGCCAACAGTTTAAAATATTTTGCAGCACATTTTACACTGGTATCATTATGAGATTCAGAATGTGCATCAGATTAGGTAACAAGATAAGCTACAGCACCATGACTTTGCCATTCATTTTTTCGCGCTTGGAAATGGGTAACATGTGGTTGGGGAACAACCTTAGGATGGACAAGCACATAACTGTTGCATGAGGAGTTCTACTCCACCACATGTGTAGGAACATCCACTGCACAGCTTATGTGGCTTTGGTGTGGTTTCACAAGCTCCTTCGGTGATGGATTTTTCTTCAAGGAGATGACAGCACACAGCCTGATAAGATAACAGTAACACCTGTATGTTATAAGGACCTCCTTGCACAATATCTGATCCCAGCTTTGCAGGAACCATTATTTTCATGCAAGATAGGGTGACACCACGTGTCACTTGCCAGGTGAATTCACTTGGCATTTGCCATGACTATTAATAAGTCACAAGGTCAAACAATGTCAATTTGTGGGTTGGATCTAAAAAATCCAATCTTTTCACATGACCAATTATATGTGGCATGTTCTCGCATTGGAAAACCGCCAAGTTTATTCATTTATTGTCCTCAGGAATTGACTAAAAATATTGTTCATCAACTCGCATTAAGATAAAATTAAACAAACATTATTGATTATAAAGAATTGTTTTTAGAAAAATTGATGTTATTTCAAAATAAAGAATAATGAAATTATTATATTATTTGTGTTTCATTTCATACTTTGTTTAATATCCTAATTGCTTGAAATATCATGCAGGACAACATCTGTCGGGTCCGCTAGTATATTTATAATGTTTCAGTGTCCTGCAACGTATACAGCCTGGACTCCAGCTTTCACAACACAATCAGTTTTTAGTTACAGACACCTGGTAATTTGGGGTCTTGGCTGTCTGGAGATTTGTTTAATCTAATAAGACATTTTTTGCAATCTCAACATGCAGTCAACTACCTGGATAGCAACCTCTGATGTGTACTGCATTTCTGATCCAATCAGGGGGAGCCTACATTCATTAACCTTGTGGCTCAAGTTAAGGAAGTCAAAGCCTAGCTTGTCACATACCCTTCAAACTCTCTGGTTCAAGCCTTCCACTTGGCTGAGAACTGCAAGGACATAAGCAGTTCTGGAGAAAACGCTGCAGTTATGAATCTGGTTGGCACCCCTCAAATTTATGAAACTTTATACAAATTTTATGGCATCAGTATATGAAAGCACCAGATATCATTAAAGATAATCTAATACGCTACAAAAAAGTGAATATCAGGGAAATATTGGAAATCTCTTGAATTTTTAAAATTAATCCTGTCTTACACAGTGTTTTCAAATTCAATGAGAAAATGTTTAAACAATAAGAAGGGTTAGCAATGGGTAACAACTTTGCAGGTGTCCTACAGAAATTTTTGCTAACGAACTTCAACTTCACTTTTTAATCAATACCTATGCATTGTTAAAAGAACAATTTATTATTAAAGAAGCAGATGAGACGCTCTCACGGTACAGAAGTAACACAAAAGATGTTAAAGAAATAGTGAAGACTATGTCTTCATTGTACCTTAATATCATACTCACTGTCAATATTAAAGTAATCAAATTAATTTTCTTGACAAGGTGGCAACAACCTACAACAGAAAACAGAGAACTTGGGATTTACAAAAAGGCAGCTACTACTGACATAACTATTAACACACAATTGAATCACCTATGAGAGTACAAAACTACCCATGATTAACAGAATCAAGCAACGGAAAATCCAGGGTGGAATGTAACAATATTATCAAAAGGAAAGTTGTTGCCATGGAGCGGAGATGCTGAGTCGCAGATAGGCACAACAAAATGACTGTCACAATATAAGCTTTCGGTCATCAAGGCCTTTGTCAAAAATAGACGACAACAAACACGGAAACACTTAGTGAGACAACTACAACAGGAGAACAAACTGAATCAGAAACTCTCAATTTTGAAATAGGTTGCTCAGAATAACAACTGACATTGGAACATTGTTGACCACTTGCATTAGAAACTAAAACGTAGCTTTTACCCCAATCATCAATGACATGAGAACCAAGTCACCCCTAAAAGTGATGAACAGGAGACATGTTGCAATGACATATGATGGACATGTTTCTGACCAAATAGTCCAATGGCTTTGCAAACACAAACTAAAAGTAGGCTTTGAAATTATGAACACATGTGGAAAGAACTTGAAACGTTAACATATCATGTGACAAAAATGATAAATCTTAGAGTTCAGGGGCTTACACGAAATGGTGGTAGTTGTGAAAGTTCTTTACATCAGCCTAACACGCAGAAATTTTTTCGTGCAATACACCAAACATACATACAAGGACAGTGACTGCTTACAGTGAACATATGAATGCTGTAGTAGGAGAAGGAACAGAAGGTAGTGTTATGGGAAAATATGAGCTTTGTAGCAGGAATGGCAGATAAGAAAGCTTGAGTTCTATAATACATTTCAGCTTGTAATAGTGAACACACTGTTCAAAACTCACAAGATTCGAGGGTATACTTGGAAAAAGAATGGAGATAGAAAATTCAAGTTGGATTACATCATGGTCAGATAGAGATTCAGAAATCAGATACGGGATTGAATCAGATTCATAATTTAATAATGATGAAGAGTAGACTGGAGATTTAGCAAACTGTCTGAAAGAATCAATGAGGAAAAATGGGTTACTGAAATTTTGTACTAAAATCATTCTCCTTACATGTTATTAGAGGGTTTGGTAGTTTTTTAAACCAAATAAAACTACTGATCTTTGGGCTTCAATCCATCACAGTTAATTTTGTTCTTTTCCAGATGTAGTTATATTTTTTCCTGATGTGATTATGTACATCACTGCACCTGATTACTTACACTGGTGATTGATAAAATAATGAAGTTAACAAATGTGAAGAATATATCATTAGCTGTTTGTGCTACAAGAAAAATTCATTACATGATTCTCTATGGCCTATCCCATGTATAAGTTTTATTGCTCTTTTTCGAAACAGCGATATTCTTTTTGAGTGGATACTGGCTGCACAGTCCCATAATTCAATTCCATAACTAAGAAAGGAGTGCTTGGTTCCATGCTACACTACCCCTAATGTTTTACTAGGAACCCAATACTGCCAAATGTGTTCAGGCATTTGTCAAACCCAAACCCTTCTGTTGTATCGCCACAGGTTATAGCATTAATCACCACTCCAAATCATCCGTTTCCAGTCATTCATTGGTGTTGCTGTTTTCACCACCTCAGGCTTTGCTTAGCATTGACTGCAAAAATATATGGTTTATGAGGTGCTCTGTGGTGTGGCCACTGTACCCTTTTCTTTTTAACTACCTAAGCACAGTCATTGTGCTAGCTGAACTGCTGATAGCACTTTGGACGTCATGATTGATTCCTTCAATTGATTTCATGTGACTTTTTACAACCATTCTTTGCAATGCCCGATAGTCCCTGTCCACCAGCACATGACACCTGCCTGGCTTGACTGTTGTTGTTCCTTCGTGTTTCCACTTTTCAGTCGTCATCAACAGCCGAATTGGACTGCTTTAGAAGGGTTGAAATGTCCCTGATGGATATATTACTCAAGTGACATTCAAAGACTGATCCACATTCAAAGTCACTGAGCCCTCTTGACTGACTCAAGCCTGCTGTTGCTGCTTCTCTACTGACAAAATTAGTTTATGTCTCACTGTGGCCCACTCTCCATCATAAACAAAGCCCTCCTTCCTTTATAACGCCAGGTCTGCCTCTCATGAAATCTAGTGGTCAATTCCCCATTACATAGGGATGTCTAGATAATTTTGATCAGATGGTGTGTACTCTGCCTGAGCTAGTCATATTTGATGGGAATTTCAGTCTAGGACTACTACCATATTGGCAATATTTGACTACCTTCTGTATTTCTCTAAAAGGACATCAATGGTCATAACAGCATAAGTTCTAATAGAATCCCATTTCTACCCTGATAGTTTGTTTTACAGGTGTTAATGTTTGATCTATTCTGTGTTCATTCCTGCAGAATAACTTTCGTTATTTTTAGTGCAACTGAGTTTACGTAATCTATCACATGACAAGTGTAGCCACAATAATGAAAATCTAAGCTACTGTATTTTACCTTATCTATGACATTTCTGTTGATCACAGCATAATTTATTCTAATGGACAATATGTCCATAGTACAACAAAAATTCCTTATCCAAATTTCAGTTTAGCAACCATCAGAGATACGTCTGTTTTCAAATTTTTGGAAAGTAAACTAATGATAGTTAAAATTTCAGCAAAAATTCATGTTTGTACACTAAAAACTGGCAATTTCATATCCAGTAAGTTTTTTGTGTCACTGTAGCCCAACGTCTGATGTCATAAATGTAGCCCTACAACTGTAGTGAGGGTCACTACACACATTATGAATATTAAAAAGTCATATTTATCACAAAGGAAAAAGTCTGAAAAATCAACTAAATATGAGAATTTCAGTAATAGTACATTTATGTTATATGTAGCTTTTCTGCTGCATGCTACAATTGGTTATTGTTGGCACAATGAATAATGGGAAGTGAACATGACAAATCATGAGTTGGATGTGAGTCAGCAACAGCATTGCTTGTTTGTAATTTTCTTTGCTTTGTAAAAGGCAACTGTTCATATGATGAATGGTGGGAAGTGAACATGATGAATTGTGAGTCAGTTGTCAGTAGGCAATCACAATTCTCTTTCGTAAATCCTATGGTTCGTAAATAAAGTTTGCTGGTATCCTATTCTGTTAGGTTGCAACATAAACCATCATCGCTGGCCACAGTGGCCGAGCAATTCTAGGTGCTTCAGTCCAGAACCACGCGACTGCTACGGTCGCAGGTTCGAATCCTGTCTCGGGCATGGATGTGTGATGACCTCAGATGTTAAGTCCCATAGTGCTAACAGCCATTTGAACCATTTGAAATCATCATCTAAATTTTCAGAACAACTGGAAATAAGACAGACAAGAAGGTTATTGCAATGATGAACATATGTTTCATGCTACACTAAACATCAGCCTATCATGGTAATTACAGATATCCCCACAACCAGAAGTCACATGGATTTAGATCTGCGGATCTGAAGGTAACACATCTTGAAATTGCCTAGAGATGATGTGGTTACTACCAAAGATTTCTTGAAGAAAATCTTTTATCTGATAAGTGACATGTGGTTTCACCCTGTCTTGCATGAAAATAGTGGTTTGTATAAAGTTGGAATCACATGTTGCACAAGAATGTTGTCACCAAGTGTAGATGTCACTGTAGACCAAACACGCCCATGACGTGCCATTTCCTTGGTGAAAAATCTGCCAAGAACAAAGGGGCCTGTGAATTTTAAAATTTTCCCGGCGAATTGACTGTTCGTTTGAACAACATAGGGGCCTGTTAAACTACACCATGCAGTCAACACCAGCTGTGTGCAATGGATGTTCCTGCATTTTCGTGTTGAGATTCATCATCTTCACCAACTCACAACCACATTGGCCATTCCAACCTAAGGCCTCAGCCTTCATATACATCAGTCTGGCAGCACATCTAGTTTTCTTCCACTCACAGTCATTGGCTTTGCCAACTCACAGCCAAATTGTTCATTCAAACCTAATCTAGATCTTGGGTATCGCTACATGTCAGCCCATCAGGACATTTAGTTTTCTTTCTACTATCCATATCAAACAAATATGATCAATTCACAGAAAGAAATTATCAACAGCAATACATAGCAAAAGAGCCCGGTAAATAGTAAGTGCAGTTTAGCCCTAAATTTTATTTATGATCATAAACTGTGTGATCCATCTCTTCCTCCACATGTACTCAAACATATTCTAGCATCAATCCATCACATGGAAAGAACATTTGATGCAGACCATGTCCCCTCTATAATGTTCATGTGTTCACCTGCACTTGGATCTCTGAGGTGCATTTTGTGGTTGACAGACAAGTGGATGAACTCTTCATCTGATACAGCAATATGGCCAGAAGAAATCTTAAATCACTATTGATCCCACTGGCAGGCTTTCCAGCACACTTAAGAGCACACGTTTCGTTCTTTTCACAGTGGCTTGGGAGAAACACTTCTTGCTTCCTCTTTCAACCCCACTGAACACCAACCTGCTCCATTCACTGCCACCTCCTACGATCATGGTATGAAGGTCTGGGGATGGACAAAAACTGACCGAAACCAATTACCATCAAAATAAATATTTTTGTGGTCAAGAATGTTGTGTCAATTTTTAAAATGCTTTTAGCCAGACCGTTGTTCTCCACAAGAAATGTTCTCAAAAATTAATTATTGCTTAACTGTAGCAATGGCCACTTCTAACACAGGTAGCTATATCCTAGTGATAAAATACCTTTTCCATAATGAACACTACCACCAGGGCAGAGGGTGGTGTACCATATGCTCATCACAAAAAAAATAAAAATACAAATTTCATTATTTGCTGTTCATTTTTATTAGCAACATACTTGCTAAAGATTTCTTGATCTGTAAGTAGGAACCACAGCCTGGAAATATGTTTTAGCGCTGTCTTAGCAACTTCAAAAGATTTTCAATAGCATTTACTACCAACAGTGGGAGGGACACACTATGAGCACCATTAAAAAATTAAAAAACACAGATTTCATTAACTGTTGTTGACTTTTTTAACAACATACTTTTTTAAAGAGATACTGGGGTCCGAAATCTGAAAATATTGGGTACCATATGACATTTGTTGTGAAGAGTCACTTCTCTAATGCACATCACTTAGCATTCAATTTTTGTGTTAAGTTTAAACAAAAAATTTAAACAATTGAAGAATGTGGTAGAAGATTTAATGGGAAACAATGCATATTTTCTTCAAAATTTAAAACATACAGTATGTGACTTAATTATAATATTTACAAAACTTGACTCCATTGGTACTGCTTGGGTTAAATGCTTCTGTGCATGCTGTAATTCATCTAATTTTGTTTTCACAATCTCTGTGGGAGTGATCTGTAGGAGGCTGTAATATAATAAAAAATTCACCACTTGAAGTTGTTTCTAGAAACATTTTAAGTTGGATTTCCTGGGACAGTTTTCATCTATCTTTCAGCATTGCCAGCTCAGTTCTTTCAGCGTCTACATGACTTTCCAATGGGTTGAACAAACCGTGATCATACTATCTATCCTTATTTGTATCAGTTCTATATCCCCTGTTAATCCTATTTGGTATGAGTTCCACACATTTGAGCAATATTCTAGGATGGGTTGTGTGAGTGTTCCGTACACAGTCTCCTTTGCAGACTGATGGCATTTCCCTGGTATTCTGCCAATGAACTGTAGTCTGCTTTCTGCTTTATCTATGACTGGGGCTATGTGTCAATTTCACAGCCCTACAAATTGTTACAACCAGGTATATTTTGCGTTGGCCAATTCCAACTGTGATACATTGATATTATGGTCATTGGGTACTACGTGTGTGGGACATTCATGTAAGCAAAACATGAATGGCAAGCATCCCAACATACTTCCCTGGGGTGCACCCAAAATTACTTCTGCATCCAATCCAGAGCATAATTTTGCTTCATATCCTATATGAATGCACTTTTGTAATAAGCACCTGCTTTTTGGAAAACAATGAGTACAGGCGTCTACCTGACTCCCTTGATCCGTGGCTCTCAGTACGTTATTTGAGAAAAGTAGTAGTTGCGTTTCACATGATCTATGTCTTCATAATCCATGCTGGGTGACATGAAGGTTTTAGATACCTCATTATGTTTGAGTTCAGAATATGTTCTAAGATTCTACAATACTTGGTTGTTAAGGATACTGGACACTATTGAGTTTTCGGGATGACTTCTGCTACCCTTCCTGTAGATGGATGTGACCTGTGCTTTCTTCAAATCACTGGGTACAGCTTTTTATTTGAGTGATCTATGGTAGCCTGTAGTTAAAAGACAGGCTAACTCGGCTGCAAATTCAGTATAGAATCTGACATGGATTCCTTGGGGACCTGGAAGCTTTGTTCAGTTTTAAAAATTTCAGCTGTCTCTCAGTGCTACTGACATGCTCACCCCTGCCAGGCTTTTGTCTCCCAACACGAGCACCCATACCCAGGAAGAGGGGGAGGTGGCAAGGGCCCCACCCCACCCCCGACAGCTCTCAGGGAAAGGAAAAATATACAGCAGTCAGGCACTTTCTTTCAAGGGAATAATTTAAAAGATTTTATGGCTACTTACAAGTCCAAATTCATCTTCCAAAATATTAAACTAATACCCCAGATCACTGGATCCAGCCCCAACTGGCTCCCCCCCCCCCCCAACACACACACACACACACACACACACACACACACACACACACACACACACAAGCAATTACATGGACACCCTTCTCTCCTGAACTTAGATTAGTCAATTTCAATGACTGATCCCCCCCCCCCACCCAAGAATGTCACCATTAGTTATACAATCCATACTCTACACTACCAACTGATTAGCTATGACCAACTTCAATCAATTACCAACAGCAGCATGCAATGCAAGAGCTGTGTACACCTAAGTACATTTTAGCTCACCTCCACCAAAACAGAAGAGATAGTATTTCATTTCTAATGGACAGTGAAAAATTTCTCATGAAATCAATGAAAATCTGACAGCAGAGAGTGCTATATTCAAATGCACTTCAAAATGCACTTCAAAAACTGACAACGCAGCAACCATTATGAAATCACCACTGATCTCAGCTGAGAGCTAAAACCATAAATTACTCTTTAGTCCTTATCTTTTGTACTTCCAAACATATTTTACATTATTGCTACCAATTTTAACAAATCAATTTATTTTTTATATGTAGACCTAATTAATCACAGCTCTTTTACATTCAGAAGGTAACAAGTTTAAGTAATCAGCATATGTATTTGATTACCCTTTCTTAAAATTTAATACACTCAGTAAATAATTATTGTTATTATATGTCACCAATCCCTCCACCAGCGCCAAGATTTGTTAACTTTTATCCATTATTAACCACTACATGTGTTTGTGTTGCACTCTCTCGTTTATCTGTATGTATGTAATAGTTCGTATTTTACAAATATGAAATAACTTTCTTTTTATTTCCTCTTTTAGATATCTTGATGGCTGGAAAGTTGACCATTAATGCTAATAAAATAAAATGTGACTAAGAGTGTGAATTCTAGAGTTTATTTAGATATCAAGGTCATCATTCCCCTTCAAAGGTCAAAGCAATCTCATTTTCTAATATTAGGTTTCTTCCCACACTACATCTGCAAATAGCATGAGAGGTACTAGTAACTTTAATACCAGTAGGGATAAAATGGCCACAAGGCAGGTACCAATCTAGACTCTAGTGCTTCACTGAGGTGAAGCCTCATCCTGTTGAAAGATGAAAGTCAAGTAGTCAGCGGTCAGTTGTAGCAACAACCAAAAATGCAACATATCCAGCTACACAGAATCTGTAACCATCTACTCGATGAAGAAAAAGGGGCCATACAGCATTTTCTTGGATGTGGCACAAAAGACATTCACCTCTGGTGAATCGCTTTCCAGCTACACATGGACATGCAGCAATTCAGTAAACCACACTTTCACATTGTGATAACTCACATTTCCTGACAGATGGAAAATCACCTCATTGTTTAATATCAAAGGCACTGCAAAGTCATCACCACTTTCTGCTGCTTGCTGCATTTTGGTATAAAACTACAATGGCAGGCATTAATCACCTGGAGCCATGTGCTGCAACAGCTGCACACGGTATGGTTGGAAATAAAAAACCACTGGAAAACATTTCACACTGATGCAGAATGCCCAGTCCTTGCTTATATGGTTTTTGTGGGCTGTACACAAAGCTTTGTCTCACATTCCACAACTTACTCTGAGGAATGTGGTTCCTCCATGCTTTTCCCTTTACACAGACAACTATTATCATGAAACCAGCAAAACCAGCACCAGGTGCAGATTTTCCATATTTGCTACAAAGGCACACTGAATGAGCATTTTGCTTATTCTAACACACAGAAACTCTTCTTTAACACTGCTGACATCTTGTAGAGTGCTATCACAGACCTGTCATCATCAACAAGTACATGATACATGAGGTGGGCTTTTTAAACTTGGTGAGTGTATCTTTTTGTTTCTTATACATCATATACTTGTCAAGAAACAGTGCTCTGAAACCCAATGAATCATTTACGTTAACCCAGTGAAGAGGTGCTGGTTCTTGTTTCTCTTGAATCTGATGTGTGTGACAGGTCAGATGTTCCCTGTGCTACTGGAAATTTTTTAGACAAACATAGAGACAACTACAAAAAACTTTAGCTCCTACTGAGCCACTGGCAGCCAGATAATGACTAATAATTCCCATTTTCCTCAAACCTGATCAAAGGCAAAGAGGTAAAGTGATACTTTGGGCATAAGTATCTCAGCAAATAGTCTTGGCTTGTATTTTCACACGTTAAACAATTTAAACAATGTTCATTTTTTCAGTGTGTCCCTTTCTCAGTAGTGGTAATTTTCTTGGAGGTTAAAAACTGCTGCCACTGCAAAAGCTCGTGAACAAACCACTGACAGACTTTACGTATATTGCGGAGCAAGATGGGAGCCTTGAGAGACACATACCAATCATATTTATCAAAAATGAGCAGCAGAACAGAGGACTACATCCCTCCTCCTTCAAAAAAAGTAACCTGGATGCGATCACGTTTGTACATCAACAGTACTTCAAAGAGGTGTAAAAAACAAAGAATGGCTTTGTTCTTCAGTTGAAATCATTATCTTCCTTGGGCAACAAAATTTACCATTCCAGACACATAGGGATGCATTACCTTTCCACACCTCTTGCCATATGAGGTTACTTAATGCGCTCAGGAATAGTCGTACAAGATTGTCTTAGTTGGTTGGTTGGTTTGGAGAGTAAAAGGGCCACACTACAGGGTCTTCAGTCCCTTTTTCCTCATGCAAGCAGGTCTTGGGGTAAAACCATTCCCAATAGGAGTTGGGGAAATAAGAAAGTGTACAACTGAGAACCACACTTAAAGAGAAAACAAAAACAGCAAAGCAAAAGGGGAAAACATTCACTAAAAGAAAAAAAAGGTGTGGGAGGTATTAAAATAATATAGCAGTTGGCATGGGCTGGCTGATCATAAGAATGAAAAAGGATGAGCCAGTAACTCCACAACACAGTAAAATCTTTAGCCGAAAAACGCAAAGCTAGAGAAACACAAATAGGGAAAAGACGAACATCAAGGCAAACAAATAGCAAAGAAAGAGGGAGTTAAGAGTTAAAAAAGAGGGAGGGTGAAGGCCAGAGAAGGGCAGGGAGAGAAGGCTAGACACCCATCCTTAGATTGAGTAATACAAAACTCCCTGTCAAAGAAAACGTAAAACTAAATCAGCCATTGAGGCATTGTCTCCTAATACCATAAGCACTGTGGCAGGAATGTTAAAAGTATGTCTCAGGTTGGCTAAGAGTGGGCAATCCAACAAGATGTGGACCACAGCGACACTGAAGTGGGTCCTCGTGATGTAGGAAGTGACCATGAGTCAGCCAAGCATGGCCGATGCAGAGCCAGCAAGGGGCAACACAGTCCCTGCAAGTGGCTTGCCTGAATGACCTCCACACATTTGTTACCCCTTATTCAGTATTGGTAGTTTTGGTTGATGTCAAAAAGCAGTGGCATTACAAAAGCTTGTGCCAAAACCACTAACAAACTTTATGCCCACTGCACAACAGAACAGAAGACTTGAGAGACACATGCCAATCATATTTACCACAAATGAGCTGCAGAACAGAGGACTGCATTTCTCCATGCCTTCAATAAACCTAAAATGGAAGTGATCAACTCTGTATGTATACAGCACCTCAGAGATGTGTAAAAAACAGAGAATGACTTCATTCTTCCATTGAAAACACTATCTTCTTGGGCGACAAGATTTATCATTTCATGTACATAGTACATTAAGAGTACTTAATGCACCCAGGCATACTGCTGAACAGGATCATTTTAGTGGTCCCAGTGTTATGGTGTGGGAAGGTATAATGTTACATGGATGTACTAACTCCCAATCTTTGATCACAGTGCACTCACTGGTCAGTGTTAATGTGACATTATGGTCAGTGTTAATGTGGCATTGTACTCCTTCCCCATGTGTGTCTTGTCAGTGGTGTAATCAGTATCAACTTCATTATTACAGATGATAATGTGCAACAGCATTGAACTTCACAGATGGAAGAGCTCTTGGAATGAGAGGATTTTTGGCGAATGGACTGGCCTGCCTATCCGTCCCCTCCCTTCCCCATCAAACTTTAATGGAGCACATGTGGCATATATAAATCAATCAGAGCATAATTCTCAACAT
This sequence comes from Schistocerca cancellata, assembly GCF_023864275.1. Taxonomy (NCBI): domain Eukaryota; kingdom Metazoa; phylum Arthropoda; class Insecta; order Orthoptera; family Acrididae; genus Schistocerca; species Schistocerca cancellata. The sequence continues at coordinate 280,196,124 of NC_064628.1, forward strand.
GTAATAAATAAACAACAAACTAAAATCTGTATGAATTTTTTGTTTAGAAGTAATTTTTTGGAAGCTAGGCCACTGACAAAAAAAAAACTGTCCCTCCCCTCTCCGACAAAAATTGTCCCTCCTCTCCACCCACCTCCAAAAGAAATAGTGGATCCGTGTCTGCCACAAGGGAAACTGAATTTTCACCAAACCGTTGACAGTAGTTAGCAGCTTACAAATGTTGAATCTACATGTCGTAAGGTATCACACACAACACTTTCAAGTAAAAAATAAAATGGTACATAGGAACCATACAGTATGCATTTTTCTGAAGGCTTACATAATGACCACTTTTCCCTGGCTAAGGAATTACAGTGGCCAGTGCCATTGCAAATGGGCCTCATGTTTGTTTTTCTGATTCCAGATATATTTTCAAGGCATACTGAGTCCCTTGTACTAGAAACAATATCAAGCAGCTGCAGCAGATCATTTTAAATAGGGTTTTTGTATTAGGTCAAATATAACAGAGAGTCATGGTTTTAAATAATAGATGGCCTAAATTAATTCAAAATCGTCACAAAGGCATGGAATGATGGATTTTAAGTTTTGTATATACGAGGGTTTAGAAGTCAATCTGATCTGTAGTGTTATGCATCTTAAACATAAAACATGCAAGTAACTGACTTTTATTGGGGTAAACACCTTGGCCACTTTTCCCATACACAATGTTTAGTTTTTTATACATAGCAGAATTGCCACGAACTTCTAGCAGTGATTGTCTGCGAATCTAGTGAAATGTAAATTTAACCTGACGCGCGTGGGGTAATACCGCGACTTTAGAAATCATTATTTTCTTATACATCACGCTATTCACGGCAAATTATGCCGACTGCTTGATGCAGCGGCGGTTTCGGCACTGTTCTGCAGTCCATGAGGATGCGAATCTATACACAGTAGTGGCAAAACATGTCCTCACTCGTTTCTCTGTCACTTCGCGTACAGCCCTCGTCGAGTAGCAGAAAGAGGTCAGGCCAACACATTGGCGCGGGGATTCCCACGACAATTCTTAGCACAACATGAAAATAGCTATAGCAGGTGTTCCCGTAATCTGCCCACAATTCCCAGCAAGTCATCCTTTCCCTTTGTTGCACAACGGAATCAATAGTAGACCATGTGCGGCTGGTCCCGGCGGAGGTTCGAGTCCTCCCTCGGGCATGGGTGTGTGTGTCCGTCCTTAAGATAATTTAGGTAAAGTAGTGTGGAAGCTTAGGGACTGATGACCTTAGCAGTTAAGTCCCATAAGATTTCACACACATTTGAACATTCAATAGTAGACCACTGTTTGTGGACGTAGATCAGTGTTGAATTGCTGATTCTCTATTCAGTTTTAAATGACATAGATATCACAGTGGACTCTGAATATCACAGCCGTGATACACTGAACGTGTGTACATTTATAATTAATCTGCTGAGCCAAATACACCAGTCGAAAAAAGAAAATACCATTTTATGTGCTAGAAGAAAAAAAGATACGTCCACTCTAGGAATCGGGAGTTTCTCGAACTCAGCAACACAGCGCCACATGCAGTCATAAGAGCTACAAATGCCACACTTCAGATGACATGGCTGTACAATAATGTGCTAGTCGTGTACTGGCCCTGAGTTATACTTTTCTCAGTCAACCTAAAAATATGGCTTGCAAGGCACATTTTTTCAACTTTAATTACGTGAGTGCACATTAAATAATGTACCATGAAAGTAATGCAATAAATCCATTACCACGATCAGCTCTGTATGCAAACGAAGTCCCATTAAAGATGACTACGTTTTTTTTTTTAAGTTTATACCCTATTTTTCCTTTTCGACGACCTTTGATGTGGCGTTTTTTTTTTTAATTTTTGGATACATCCTGTCATATTAGTTCTTGGGCCAGCACACGTTTTCAAACTCACAGAATCAGTTGTATAGGAAACGACGATTTTGGAATCTTTTCCCCACTTTAATGAATTTCTGTGGGCGTCCATGCCCACAGTTGAAAAAATCGTGGATAAATGCCAAATTACAAATCCAAGGTTCGATAGCCTCTGGGAATGAATTGTTAACGAGAAAAAGGCAAACCCGCAAAGTGATTCGAAGTCCTCTACAAATGACTCGGTAAGCCACTTCAAAGGTCAGTGGAAGGAAAGGGATACCACCTCCAAGAGGACCATGCCTAGTAAAACACCTTCTTGTTGAGAACAGCTTTACTACTTTTTATCAAATTAATTACCTATTTAATATGTGACGATCTACACTGGTCAAATGAGCTGCAAATAATAGGCCGTAGTACTTACGACTCCCTGTAAAGTACGATAGTCGGCGATCGCGTCTGTAACAGTTGAGGTATGCGTTAACAATGTGTCGTTTGCTACGAATCGTGTTGTTTGCTAGGAATCTGTAGCTCATCCACGGAATCTATAAACTAATTCACAGAACCTCAAATAAAAGACATTGAACAGCTAACTTTTTCGTAATTATTATCTAGTAGACAACTATGTAACACTCTACACAGTGAAATTGTAGAATACATCGCGAAATAATGCACCGATGATCTGTTAAGTTATGTAGCGTATAAATTAACCAATAATGTCCCTATCATCATGAGTTGCTCTATTTTAAAAAAAACGTCATGCGTACCCATTACCTGTTACAATCAGAAAACTTTATTGATATTGTCGGATCAAATAGAAAGTCATCACTGATACGATTTTCAGTACAAGAGATGCTTGGAAAAAAGATTTAAATGTTAGAAATGTCTTGTTTGGGGTTTATGGGTTCGACACTAAACCAATAAAGACTGATTGTAATACGATATTTCCCATTATATAACGATTGTATCACCAAAATTGTGTAAGCAGTATCTATAAAATCTGTAATGTATAAATAATACTGCAATATAAAATTAGCTGTATAGATATGTATAAAGCGATTCATCTTCCTATAGCAGAGATTCGTGCACCGTAATTAATAAAGACCGGAATATATGCCTCATAAAAACCTTAAAATATGCATGAAAAATGCTTAAAAATGCATGAAAAGTATCGAAATATGCAAGATTAAATAATAACAAACATGGTAGTTACTGCGTGCATCATATCTCAAGTCGAACCCATGCATATCACGAGCGCCAGCCATGCGAAAACTCGATACATTGAAACACTGGTATCATTTTCTGAATCCTTTCTGACAGAGGTTAGGAACAGGGCCTTTCTGGAACAATCTTCTAAAAATTTGCAAAATGGGGAAGTATACCGTGTTTCACGAATTGTTCCTCCTTTGCTATTGTTGTCGGTAACAAGCGGACACGATGAGAGACAGACGCAGCAAAACAATGGATAAGTAGAGGACCAACTTCGAGATATATCGCAAGATGAGGGGAACGCTCAAAAACTATAATATTTTATTTAAAGAGCAACATACAACCATTAATTTTTTTTGCATAGCATAACTTTTAATTAATACTTTCGGACCAAAGCATCATTTACAAAGTATTTTACATTTTCTACAACTGTAAACATAAACGACCAAGTACTGTCCAAATGTTCAGTAGTAAGATTGTGTCTTTGATCACTCAAAACATTTTTATGAGCAGAAAAGGACCGTTCTACATCAACTGCGGTACCTGGGCAGTATCTTGGTTTGGGTGCTATGTTGGCACTTATAGTTACTGGTAAAAGTTCACCTGTCCCATCAACAAAGTTATCAATTCGGTACAAGGGTTCAAAGCCTGTGTTATTGTTTAAAATTTTTCAAACTTTTCTTTAAGTTTTCTTGGGAATACCTCTGGCAATGAGTTCACTAGAATAATTTTATTCTGTAACTGAATAGATTCATTCAACGCCGAACCTTGAGTTTCAAGCTTTTTAGTACTTGCAGGTACATGGAAAAAATGAGTGCTAATCACAGCAATGTCCTTTTTAATACCGGAATCATTGAAAGCTTCCTTGCACTGACAAACTGCCAAAGCCTCTGTGCTAACGAAGTCGTTTACTACCCCCCTAATGGCCTCGAAATGTTCATTTGTAAAACAAAACAGCTTCGACCCACATATAACAATGAGTTAGCACTGGTTCGGGAGGTAAAGGCACATTTGGTAGCTTCCTTTCTAGGTCTTGAAGTTAGCAAGAGCCTTTACAAACACTTTCTTCGTGAATGAAATCCGTTTATTTACATCCGCAAACGTGGAACGTACTTCTTCAGCACGGCGATGTACTCTAAAGGTGCGTCCACACTACTCGTGTGGCTCGTGTACTTGTGAGACTTGCGAGCCATACGAGTAATGTGGACGCAGGTAGGCCCGGAGGGCTCGCCGCGAAACAGGCTTGCGAGCCGCCCGAGCATATGGCTTGTCTGGTTCCCGCTGTTGTCGGCACATCAAAGGGTTGCGCGGCGAGTACGCGAGTTGTGTGGACGCCAACAAGCATTGACCAGTTGGCTCGCTGCACTCGTATAGCCTGGTCTTGGCGTTTCTTTATCTGTGTTGTGGACATCGGTTTTTCTTTTAAAACGGAGTGGACCGACGATTTTGCCATTAAATTCATAAATATTTATGAACAATATCCTGTGCTGTGAGATGCAACAAATTCCCAATATAAAATAAAATTTAACAAAAGTGAATTCCATAGCAACAGAACTTCAGGTGTATGTGGCCGAATTAAAAAAAAAAAAAAAAAAACCAGCTTATTAGCCACTTATAGGAAAGTTCGCCAGATCAAAAATGAGCCTGGGCAGTGTGGCGCTGAGGTTGAGGAAGTGAACGCTCCAAACTGGTTCATTTTCAAAGCGTTCGAATTTCTGCACTGCAAAAATCAGCCGGGGAAGGCAATAAACACAGATGTAAGTAAAAAATATTTATTTTTGGAAATGTATAAAAAACCTATTAACAAACTCAATAGGGTTCAGTCCCTTTTGGGTTCCGTCTGCACAGCTGCTTAACTTTTCGTCTTTCTCAGCTTACATTTCGGTCCCTCCTCATTTGTTATTTTTAAATTTTTTGATGTTATTCCCTTGCTGTTGTTGTTGTTGTTGTTGTGGTCTTCAGTCCAGAGACTGGTTTGATGCAGCTCTCCATGCTACTCTATCCTGTGCAAGCTTCTACATTTTCCAGTATCTACTGCAACGTACATCCTTCTGAATCTTATTAACAGAATCTTCCGTCGGTTCTTGGTAAAACAACATTATAATAATAAATGAAAAGCACCAGTTTGCAAACTGGTGCCTTCTGAATTTGTTTAGGGTATTCATCTCTTGGTCTCTCTCTACGATTTTTACCCTCCACGCTGCCCTCCAATACTAAATTGGTGATCCCTTGATGCCTCAGAATATGTCCTACCAACCGATCCCTTCTTCTAGTCAAGTTGTGCCACAAATTTCTCTTCTCCCCAGTTCTATTCAATACCTCCTCATTAGTTATGTGATCTACCCATCTAATCTTCAGCATTCTTCTGTAGCACCTCATTTCTAAAGCTTCTATTCTCTTCTTGTCTAAACTATTTATCGTCCACGTTTCACTTCCATACATGGCTACACTCCATACAAATACTTTCAAAAAAGACTTCCTGACACTTAAATCTATACTCAATGTTAACAAATTTCTCTTCTTCAGAAACGCTTTCCTTGCCATTACCAGTCTACACTTTATATCCTCTCTACTTCGACCAGCATCAGTTATTTTTCTCCCCAAATAGCAAAACTCATTTACTACTTTAAACGTCCCTTACTACTTTAAACGTCTCATTTCCTAATCTAATTCCCTCAGCATCACCCGATTTAATTCGACTACAATCAATTATCCTCATTTTGCTTTTGTTGATGTTCATCTTATATCCTCCTTTCATGTCATCCCCTTATATACCATTAATCATCTCATACCTTATCGTAAGATATTTTTTCATATTTCTTATAGCTTACTAACATTTCCCCCCCCCCCTCCATGAACCATGGACCTTGCCGTTGGTGGGGAGACTTGCGTGCCTTACTGATACAGATGGCCGTACCGTAGGTGCAACCACAACGGAGGGGTATCTGTTGAGGGGCCAGGCAAACGTGTGGTTCCTGAAGAGAGGCAGCAGCCTTTTCAGTAGTTGCAGGGGCAACAGTCTGGATGATTGACTGATCTGGCCTTGTAACAATAACCAAAACGGCCTTGTTGTGCTGGTACTGTGAACGGCTGAAAGCAAGGGGAAACTACTGCCGTAATTTTTCCCGAGGGCATGCAGCTTTACTGTATGGTTAAATGATGATGGCGTCCTCTTGGGTAAAATATTCCGGAGGTAAAATAGTCCCCCATTCGGATCTCCGGGCGGGAACTACTCAAGAGGACGTTATTATCAGGAGAAAGAAAACTGGCGTTCTACGGATCGGAGCGTGGAATGTCAGATCCCTTAATCGAGCAGGTAGGTTAGAAAATTTAAAAAGGGAAATGGGTAGGTTAAAGTTAGATATAGTGGGAATTAGTGAAGTTCGGTGGCAGGATGAACAAGACTTTTGGTCAAGTGAATACAGGGTTATAAATACAAAATCAAATAGAGGTAATGCAGGATTAGGTTTAATAATGAATAAAACAATAGGCGTGCGGGTAAGCTACTACAAACAGCATAGTGAACGCATTATTGTGGCCAAGATAGACACGAAGCCCACGCCTACTACAGTAGTACAAGTTTATATGCCAACTAGATCTGCAGAGGATGAAGAAATTGATGAAATGTATGATGAGATAAAATAAATTATTCAGATAGTGAAGGGAGACGAAAATTTATTAGTCATGGGTGACGGAATTCGAGTGTAGGAAAAGGGAGAGAAGGAAACATAGTAGGTGAATGTGGATTGGGGGTAAGAAATGAAAGAGGAAGCCGTCTGGTAGAATTTTGCACAGAACGTAACTTAATCATAGCTAACACTTCGTTCAAGAATCATAAAAGAAGGTTGTATACATGGAAGAATCCCGGAGATACTAAAAGGTATCAGATAGATTATATAATGGTAAGACAGAGGTTTAGGAACCAGGTATTAAATTGTAAGACATTTCCAGGGGCAGATGTGAACTCTGACCACAATCTATTGGTTATGAACTGCAGATTAAAATTGAAGAAACTGCAAAATGGTGGGAATTTAAGGAGATGGGACCTGGATAAACTGAAAGAACCAGGGGTTGTACAGAGTTTCAGGGAGAGCATAAGGGAACAATTGACAGCAGTGGGGGAAAGAAGTACAGTAGAAGAAGAATGGGTAACTCTGAGTGATGAAGTAGTGAAGGCAGCAGAGGATCAAGTAGGTAAAAAGACGAGGGCTAGTAGAAATCCTTGGGTAACGGAATATATATTCAATTTAATTGATGAAAGGAGAAAATATAAAAATGCAGTAAATGAAGCAGGCAAAAAGGAATACAAACGTCTCAAAAATCAGATTGACAGGAAGTGCAAAATGGCTAAGCAGGGATGGCTAGAGGACAAATGTAAGGATGTAGAGGCTTATCTCACTAGGGGTAAGATAGATACTGCCTACAGGAAAATTAAAGAGACCTTTGGAGAAAAGAGAACCACCTGTATGAATATCAAGAGCTCAGATGGAAACCCAGTTCTAACCAAAGAAGGGAAAGCAGAAAAATGGAAGGAGTATATAGAGGGTCTATACAAGGGCGATGTACTTGAGGACAATATTAAAGAAATGGAAGAGACCGTTGATGAAGATCAAATGGGAGATACGATACTGCGTGAAGAGTTTGACAGAGCACTGAAAGACCTGAGTTGAAACAAGGCCCCGGGAGTAAACAACATTCCATTAGAACTACTGACGGCCTTGGGAGAGCCAGTCCTGATAAAACTCTACCATCTGGTGAGCAAGATGTATGAGACAGGCGAAGTACCCTCAGACTTCAAGAAGAATATAATAATTCCAATCCCAAAAAAAGCAGGTGTTGACAGATGTGAAAATTACCGAACTATCAGTTTAATAAGTCACAGCTGCAAAATACTAAAACGAATTCTTTACAGACGAATGGAAAAACTGGTAGAAGGCGACAACGGGGAAGATCAGTTTGGATTCCGTAGAAATATTGGAACACGTGAGGCAATACTGACCTTACGACTTATCTTAGAAGAAAGGTTAAGGAAAGGCAAACCTCCGTTTCTAGCATTTGTAGACTTAGAGAAAGCTTTTGACAATGTTGACTGGAATACTCTCTTTCAAATTCTAAGGGTGGCAGGGGTAAAATACAGGGAGCGAAAGGCTATTTACAATTTGTACAGAAACCAGGCGGCAGTTATAAGAGTCGAAGGGCATGAAAGGGAATCAGTGGTTGGGAAGGGAAAGAGAGAGGGTTGTAACCTCTCCCCAATGTTATTCAACCTGTATATTGAGCAAGCAGTAAAGGAACCAAAAGAAAAATTCGGAGTAGGTATTAAAATCCATGGAGAAGAAATAAAAATGTTGAGGTTCGCCGATGACATTGTAATTCTGTCAGTGACAGCAAAGGACTTGGAAGAGCAGTTGAACGGAATGGACAGTGTCTTGAAAGGAGGATATAAGATGAACATCAACAAAAGCAAAACGAGGATAAAGGAATGTAGTCGAATTAAGTCAGGTGATGCTGAGGGTATTAGATTAGGAAATGAGTCACTTAAAGTAGTAAAGGAGTTTTATTATTTGGGGAGCAAAATAACTGATGATGGTCGAAGTAGAGACGATATAAAATGTAGACTGGCAATGGCAAGGAAAGCGTTTCTGAAGAAGAGAAATTTGTTAACATCGAGTACAGATTTAAGTGTCAGGAAGTCGTTTCTGAAAGTATTTGTGTGGAGTGTAGCCATGTACGGAAGTGAAACATGGACGATAAATACTTTGGACAGGAAGAGAATAGAAGCTTTCGAAATGTGGTGCTACAGAAGAATGCTGAAGATTAGATGGGTAGATCACATAACTAATGAGGAGTGAAACACGTATGTATGCAGGGTATACATTACCAGCGATGGCGAGCCATGAGAGAATCTCTGACCAGAGAGTTATTTATCGTACTAGTCTGCGCTTGACTGCGCCAGAGTTCAGTTGGAGAGTAGTAGTCAGTACAGTAGTGTGTGAGGAGTCGGCGGGCGTCGACATGGGTCTCTGGTCACGATTCAGGACTAGGTATATTGTTAAATAAGGTAATGAAGCAGCTTTGCGCTCAGCTAATAATGTATTGTAATGATAATTAATTTGTTCAAGAAATGCCACAATAATAATTCTGTCTACAAAGCAATCGTTAATGTTCATTTCTCAATTTTTGTGTCGAGTTTACATTGGGCCATTATTTTTCAATATTTTTGTAGCGAAGGTACAGTCGCTTTTATTTCAATTTAACGATGTTTTGTGGGAGCTCAACAACATTTCGGTCATTACTATTCAGTAAACATGAGGGGAAATAACTTTTCGCACGTTTTCATTATCATAGGCTTTTCTTTTTATTTTTGCTGGGAAATCAGACTTGGCTCTATTCACATTAACATTTGTATTGTCTTGTAAGAATTTGCTGGGAGGTTACGTTTAATACGATTCCCATTAACAATCACTGTGGGGAGGTTACACTTGGCTCCATTTATATTTAATAATTGTCATTACATATTTTTGTGGGGAGGTTACACTTGGCGACATCCGGACCAGGATCGTATTTCTTTGAGAATCTTCTGAAAAGTAGTCAGATATTTGCTCTTATTTAATTAATATAATTAGCATTTGGCGCAACGCTTTTACTAATTTTATGACTTTCTTTCCTCAGATCATCGGCAATTCGTTGCTCTGTTGTATTTGTGTTTGTTGCATTTTGCATTGTGCTTATGTCATTTGTGAATAATTGTGATTAGTGTAAAAATGCCACGAAAGACTATTAATAGTGCATCGCGAGGTATTATGAATGAAATAACCGAATTAAATAACTTCACCGATAGTACTTGCGACACGCAATATAATGATGACAATTTGACGACAATTGATGACGCGGGGCATTCTGTTGCAATGAACGCTGCCCAGCTTAACACACCCGGTTTGGAAAATTCAAGTAACGCACAGACAAATTTTTCTAATGAAAATGGACAGTGTACTGAAAGTACGACGGATTTATTTAATTCCGAAATAGCGACTGACAGTGTACATTCGACTGGCAAACCTTTTTGTAAATCTCAGAATAACCAAATGGTTACAGAAAGCGAGACAATTCTAGATCCACCATTAAATAGCACAGAGAATAGAAATGCTAATTTTGTGTCGGATCCAATTATGGCATTGTTGCTACAAACGAGTAAACAACTTAATGAAAATAGTGAAGATAAGAAACAACTTAGGGAAAGTTTCAAACGTATTAAAAAACAAGACGACTTTCTCAAAAAACTCGATGAACAGAACAAACAATTTAATGAAAGTTTCAAACTGACGAATGAAAAACACGACAACCTTAACGAACAGAATAAACAACTCAGTGAAAAGATTACAGCGGTTACCGTGCAATGTCATGACTCTAAAGAACAATTATGTGAGGATACTAAGGCTTGTGCTAATAACAGTAATAAAGAAGTTGGAACTGTTGCACAAGAATTAAGTAGTACACGTGTAGGCACAACAGAATCACATAGAGACGAAATTAATGCAGTCGCTGAACAATGTCCTAAAAACGCAACACAGGTACACAACGAGTTTAATTTAAAGTCACCAGAACTGTCACACACGCTGGATACGGAAAACGATAAGAAAATTGAAGAACAGATCAGCCAAATTGATGAACGTATTAAAGTAACAGAAATGAAAAATGTTTCACTGAATAACACAGCACAGCGTACGGCACATTCCGATCGTTTCTCACACTCGTACAGCCAGTGTAACTTGAGTAATTTACAGAAGCTACGCGACTTAAAACCTGAAAAGCTACGCAACTTGAAATCTGAAATGACACAGACAAACAGATTCTCACACAAACCTGAACGTGTTCTCAGATTTAGAGACGATAATGTTGATTATAAGCAATTTTTGTCCGTAAGAAAATCTAAGGAATTTAATAATGACAGAGCACAAGTACAAGCATTGAACTGGATACGACAATTTGTTTTTGTATTTTCAATAGCATTACGTGTAATGCAGAAATTTGAATTAGCATGGATACAGCAATTTGTTTATGAATTTTTACCACCATTGGCTGTAATGCAAAAGCTGAAGTTTATTTGCAGCGCGTAATTAACCTCAGGGGATTCATTACGCTTTAATGAATATGTGCCGTAGCGTGCATAGGGCCCCGAGCTGTAGTAGTGCTGTTTCATCTTTAGTTTTCTGCACTGCTGCCTTCTCTTCTACTATCCTTTATATCTATCAAAACAGCTCTTTAACTATTGCCCTACCTAGAATTAAGAAAAATGACTAAAGAAAACCGGATAAGACAAGTATATACCGAAAGTGACAATTTTCATTAGGCACTCTAGAACTACTAGCTTAATTTTAATAATAGATAAAATTGTAATCATCAGTATGTGCAAAATTTTCAGCAGTCGCAAACACATTTTGGTAACAATAGACGTTTTTCACCGCAACAGCAACAAAACCAGCCGGTTAGCATACCTAACCAACAATGCAATGCACAAGGTCAACCAAGCTTTAATGTTTCGCCTCGTGCACGTATAGTCTCAGCTCCAACAAATAGTAACACACGGCAGCAAGGAAATAACTACGTACAGAAAACACAATATTTCAATCCCTGTCGCAATGCGCCGTATAGAAATGACTATCACGACGGACGTAAAATTAATGAGCACAATTTTCAGCGTACATTTAATAACAGTCGATCTTTTCAGCAGCAAGAACATCAGCAACAACATATTATCATGAATGAACCAGACAATAGATGTCATCCATTGCGTAACATGTCAGCAAGAAATAACAGAAGAGTACAAATAGTTGGAATGCCACAGCATCCTCCCGAAAATAATAACACGTCAGATAGAATTTGATTAAATACTGTACAGGTCGCATCTTCCAGTAACACAAACACTACTTTTGACACGCAGAATGTTGTTCACGAAAATGTAATTACTTTTGACGACATCAGAGACACTCTTTTGCAGGAAAGACCATTGTTCAGAAAACCATTTCACATCCGGTCATCGAAATTAAAATTGGTTCATCGAAATTCTCAGCAGTAATCGATTCCGGCTCACCTATGTCAGTTATTAATGAAGAAACTTTCAACGAGTGTAATAAAGAGAATACCTATCTTACATTATCATTAGGCAAAACGAAAGTGAAAGGAGCAGTGTCGAGTAAAGGAGTAGATGTTAAATTACAGACACATTTATCATTTTGTATTGCAGGTCACACATTTCACTCAAATTTTTGGATTGTTCCTTTATTGACAACAGACGTTATTTTAGGTACGAATTTTCTGGTACAACACGACGCAGTTATCGATTTTCAAAATTCCTATTTAATGTTGAAGGATGAAAATGTACGACTAGCTTTAGAATTTCAGCACTCATTATCTGCAGAAGAACAAACAATTAATCGCACAGAGGTCATTTCCGTATCACGTGGCATAGACTGTAATTCCACATTGTTCACGGATACGTACGTACATAACTATAATACTGCAGACGAAGCTGACTACGACGTAATACAGACGATTTCAGATAAAGTTAAGCAAAGCAGTGCAAGTGCAGACGACGAACGCACGCAACTACACAAAATTCTTTTTACAGCAAGCTCCAGTTTTTCGACAACAGATACACACATACTCTCATTCCAGGATGTAATTAACTCCATACCAAATGAATCCACTATGCTATCTCCGTCTGTAATATTGGAAAACGTCGAAACACATAACAAAAATTAAAGAATTAGTAAACATTCCTACATCTCGTCGACTACGACACCATGAAATAACTGACATTGCGCTGAACAACATCAAACGTGCCGCAGAGCGCCGGAGAAGACAACAAAAACAGGTTAGTATACGCCGTGACTTTCACGTTGGAGAAAAGATATTAGTACGTACACACTATTTATCCAGCAGAATAAAAGGTAAGTGCAGTAAATTTGAACTTTTATACGCAGATCCATACCGGATTCGCAGCATTCCTCACCCCAATATAGTACACGTCGAAACTCTGAGAACCAGAAAAAGTAAAGGCAACCACCATGTCTCCAATATTAAACCCTTTATTGAATGAAGGCACTTTATGATTTAACATGCTATAATATCATTTGCTAATTTTTATGATCACGTATGCAATTATACTCACATGAACACTTACAGATGATTATCGTATTTTTTCTTGGCAAGTGCTCGGCAAGGTAAGGTTAGCAGGTCGCTTTTCTTGTCGTTATACACCTTAGACCGTGCATATTTTCCATTTTTTTTGTATGTATGATTGTTTTCCTGTTTTGTTCGTATGCATTATGAAATAGCTAAGATATAGCAAACACCAGTTGACTTTGACATTTTTTGCTTTATGATATCTCAACATCGTGACTACTTTACTCTTTTTTTTTTCGCTGCTGCATTGTGATATTCTCTGTACATTTTCGCCTTTGAACACTGTCTATGCTTTTGACATATTACGTTTTCTGTCATGTTATGCTGTATGCTTAATTATGTCACCATAAACCAGCCATTATTTAGTGGGTATATGATTTAAAAGCAAGACATTAACCTTTGTTCATCGATTTCAGAAAGAAATGATGCGTGTAAAGGAAATAAATTTAACAGAAATGGGAATTTCACCTACGGAATAGACGAAAGAAGATACAAAAACTTTATGAGGAAGAGTAAATGGATCAGAATTGACAAGCATTAACAAGAATATACTATACACATCGCAGAATAGCAGTCTTAACTAATTTTTTCTTTCAGAATACGAGGCGATTGATGCAGGCTGTCAGACAGAACTACACATCTTAGTTTTAGTGATGAAATATGATAGAAATAAGGAATAATTGTATAATGAATAATGAGGTGATTCTTTTGCAGATAATAATGAGTGATGATGAATAATGATGAAGAATATGATAATATGGATAATGAAGTGATGGATAATGAAGTTTTTTTTTCTTTACAAATGAGGATGATGTTGAAGTTTATGTATTTATGCTATGTAGTTATTTAAGTATTTGTTGCAGTTTGCTTTGACAGCAGGTGTTATATCGCATAGTAGGATGACGGAAGGTTTTGGAAAGGACAGCTATGGAACACATTTTTATACACATTTCACTACCTGTTAATTCGAAGTTCACTACTTTTCAGCATAGTATGCGTTTCTTCTTTCAGCTCAATAATCCATTTTGTATTTTTTCCAGCAGAAGCTTTTCATGATACTTACTAAACCTGTTACTTATTAAACCTGTACTAGTACTTGCATTTTATTTTTTACCCATTTGTGTCTATCATTTATAAATGTGGTCACATATACTCTATTTGTTTCATAACTTTGCTACAGCTGACTCATGACGAATGACGTTACACATTTTTCATTTACACCAACAACCCAGAAGCAAATTTTTCTCTCTTGCTTTCCCCTATAATTACCCAACGCAAAGCACTGCTAACAAAAAAAAAAAAAGTATCACCAGTTCCAAATAATGCTACCCATTTAAGAGAGTTCTGAATAATACTGAATAATTAAAAATGTTGTACTATTCAATACTTGCTGGCCAATGAGTGCCAATAATTAGTGTAACTAAATGAATTATGTTAATACTATGCCATTCATTAGCTCCTGTTTTCAATGATGACTTTTGATGTTTTGTAACTGGCCACTGAGTGCCAATAATTAGTGTAACTAAATGAATTATGTTAATACTATACCATTCATTAGCTCCTTTTTTCAATAACGACTTTTGATGTTTTGTAACTGGCCACTGAGTGCCAATAATTGGTGTAACTAAATGAATTATGTTAATACTATACCATTCATTAGCTTCTATTTTCAATGATGACTTTTGATATTTTGTAACTGGCCACTGAGTGCCAATAATTAGTGTAACTAACTGGATTATGTTAATACTATACCATTCATTAGCTCCTGTTTTCAATAATGACTTTTGATGTTTTGTAACTGGCCACTGAGTGCCAATAATTAGTATAACTAGATGAATTATGTTAATACTATGCCATTCATTAGCTCCTATTTTCAATGATGACTTTTGATGTTTATAACTGGCGAATGAATACCAATAATTGCTATATTCAGTCAATTTTATGAACATTATTCTGTAATACTAAATACATGGTACAGAAATGTTCAATAACTGGGCTATAAATGCCACAAACTACTAGTGTAATTCCCAATGAAGACTAGTATGTGACTTAATGTCCTTCACCTACTGACCTAACTACCCTGAATTATTGCAATATCCATTTGTCCTGTCCATCCTCATGATCATGGAGCACTATATTTGGTTTTTGCACTGATTCTACGTTGGTGAGCCTTGTAAGAGTGTGGTGTTGACACGACATGCTGTCCACCACCGTGAGCAATGGAGACGTTATTAAGGTCCCACTGTTTGGTGTACCAGAATGATAACATGGAATATTACTACGACATTTCAGTGTCTTGGCTACGCTCATAAACACTTATGGGAAAAGAACTTCAGATTGTCTCACTTGGTGTTGTACTTCTGTGGAAAGATATGGACTTTCAGTGCAGCTGCGTGCAACCTGAAGTGCTACAACCATGATGCAATCCTTCCCTTTCCTATCCTAATTCTTGTAACATAGTGAAAATCATTTTTTTTTTTTGCTAACATGATCTGTATTCATGACACATATATTTTTTTTGTTGATTTGCTGATATGTACTAAACTACAGTACATGTGCACCTATGTCATTTGACAATGAGATTTGTTGTGAAAACTTTGAATAATTTTTCAGTGCATGTGCACTCTTGTCATTTGTAAACATGATTTGTACTTATTGTATATACATTTTTTTGTGATTTCCTGATATGTTCACTACTTCAGTGCCTGTGCACTTTTCTCATTTTTTAAATATGATTTGTACTCATTCTGTATACATTTTGTGATTTCGTGGTATGTTCAATACTTCAGTGCATATGCACTTATGTCATGTGTTACTCATTGTATATACATTTCGTCATTTCCTGATATATTTTGTATGTGCACTTATGCCATTTGTGAATATGTTTTGTACTCAATGTAGATATTTTGCCTTTGTCTGATATATTTTGTACTCGGTGCATGTGCACCACATTTATTTCATGTTCTATATCTGTATATATGCTGTAATTGTAAAGTTAATTAATTGTAAAAAAAATTGTTGCTCATGGCAAGTCCAAATGACTCACCATCGCTGCCAAATTTTTGCCCCCCCAGTGGAGGGTTATGAAACACGTATGTATGCAGGGTATACATTACCAGCGATGGCGAGCCATGAGAGAATCTCCGACCAGAGAGTTATTTATCGTACTAGTCTGCGCTTGACTGCGCCAGAGTTCAGTTGGAGAGTAGTAGTCAGTACAGTAGTGTGTGAGGAGTCGGCGGGCGTCGACATGGGTCTCTGGTCACGATTCAGGACTAGGTATATTGTTAAATAAGGTAATGAAGCAGCTTTGCGCTCAGCTAATAATGTATTGTAATTATAATTAATTTGTTCAAGAAATGCCACAATAATAATTCTGTCTACAAAGCAATCGTTAATGTTCATTTCTCAATTTTTGTGTCGAGTTTACATTGGGCCATTATTTTTCAATATTTTTGTAGCGAAGGTACAGTCGCTTTTATTTCAATTTAACGATGTTTTGTGGGAGCTCAACAACATTTCGGTCATTACTATTCAGTAAACATGAGGGGAAATAACTTTTCGCACGTTTTCATTATCATAGGCTTTTCTTTTTATTTTTGCTGGGAAATCAGACTTGGCTCTATTCACATTAACATTTGTATTGTCTTGTAAGAATTTGCTGGGAGGTTACGTTTAATACGATTCCCATTAACAATCACTGTGGGGAGGTTACACTTGGCTCCATTTATATTTAATAATTGTCATTACATATTTTTGTGGGGAGGTTACAGGAGGTATTGAATAGAATTGGGGAGAAGAGGAGTCTGCCACAACTTGACAAGAAGAAGAGACCAGTTGGTAGGACATGTTCTGAGGCATCAAGGGATCACAAATTTAGCATTGGAGGGCAGCGTGGAGGTTAAAAATCGTAGAGGGAAACCAAGAGATGAATACACTAAGCAGATTCAGAAGGATGTAGGTTGCAGTAGGTACTGGGAAATGAAGAAACTTGCACAGGATAGGGTAGCATGGAGAGCTGCATCAAACCAGTCTCTGGACTGAAGACCACAACAACAACAACTACCATTTCTATTAGCAGTATACCTAGCAACTGCTTGTAGTTTTGAAATTTAAAAATTAAAAAGTTCTAATTGTGATAAAATTATAGGGGTTATGCAAATTGGGCACTGATCGCCACAGAGGGGGAAGGAGGGAATGGACTAACAGGATTGGAATACATACTGGGGCAACACTGCGTACTCGTTGTTGTTGTTGTGGTCTTCAGTCCTGAGACTGGTTTGATGCAGCTCTCCATGCTACTGTATCCCGTGCAAGTTTCTTCATCTCCCAGTACCTACCGCAACCTACATCCTTCTGAATCTGCTTAGTGTATTCATCTCTTGGTCTCCCTCTACGATTTTTACTCTCCACACTGCCCTCCAATACAAAATTGGTGATCCCTTGGTGCCTTAGAACATGAACTACCAACCGATCCCTTCTTCTTGTCAAGTTGTGCCACAAACTTCTCTTCTCCCCAATTCTATTCAATACTTCCTCATTAGTTATGTGCTCTACCCATCTAATCTTCAGCATTCTTCTATAGCACCACATTTCAAAAGCTTCTATTCTCTTCTTGTCCAAAATATTTATCGTCCATGTTTCACTTCCATACATGGCTACACTCCACACAAATACTTTCAGAAATGACTTCCTGACACTTAAATCTATACTCGATGTTAACAAATTTCTCTTCTTCAGAAACGCTTTCCTTGCCATTGCCAGTCTACATTTTATATCCTCTCTACTTCGACCATCATCAGTTATTTTGCTCCCCAAATAGTAAAACTCCTTTACTACTTTAAGTGACTCATTTCCTAATCTAATTCCCTCAGCATCACACGACTTAATTCGACTACATTCCATTATCCTCGTTTTGCTTTTGTTGATGTTCATCTTATATCCTCCTTTCAAGACACTATCCATTCCGTTCAACTGCTCTTCCAAGTCCTTTGCTGTCTCTGACAGAACTACAATGTCATCGGCAAACCTCAAAGTTTTTATTTCTTCTCCATGGATTTTAATACCTACTCCGAATTTTTCTTTTGTTTCCTTTACTGCTTGCTCAATATACAGATTGAATAACATCGGGGAGAGACTACAACCCTGTCCCACTCCCTTCCCAACCACTGCTTCCTTTTCATACCCATCGACCCTAATAACTGCAATCTGGTTTCTTTACAAATTGTAAATAGCCTTTCGCTCCCTGTATTTTACCGCTGCCACCTTCGGAATTTGAAAGAGAGTATTCTGGTCAACATTGTCAAAAGCTTTCTCTAAGTCTACAAATGTTAGAAACGTAGGTTTGCCCTTCCTTATCTTAGCTTCTAAGATAAGTCGTAGGGTCAGTATTGCCTCACATGTTCCAACATTTCTACGAAATCCAAACTGATATTCCCCGAGGTCGGCTTCTACTAGTTTTTCCATTCATCTGTAAAGAATTTGTGTTAGTATTTTGCAGCCATGACTTATTAAACTGATAGTTCGGTAATTTTCACATCTGTCAACACCTGCTTTCTTTGGGATTGGAATTATTATATTCTTCTTGAAGTCTGAGGGTATTTCGCTGTTTCACACATCTTGCTCACCAGATGGTAGAGTTTGATCAGGACTGGCTCTCCCAAGGCAGTCAGTAGTTCTAATGGAATGTTGTCTACTCCGGGGAAGTTGTTTCGATTCAGGTCTTTCAGTGCTCTGTCAAACTCTTCACACAGTATCGTATCTCCCATTTGATCTTCATAATATTATCCTCAAGTACATCGCCCTTGTATAGACCCTCTATATACTCCTTCCACCTTTCTGCTTTCCCTTCTTTGGTTAGAACTGGGTTTCCATCTGAGCTCTTGATATTCATGCAAGTGGTTCTCTTTTCTCCAAAGGTCTCTTTAATTTCCCTGTAGGCAGTATCTATCTTAACCCTAGTGATACTAGCTTCTACATCCTTACAATTTTGCACTTCCTGTCGATCTCATTTTTGAGACGTTTGTATTCCTTTTTGCCTGCTTAATTTACTACATTTTTATATTTTCTCTTTTCATCAATTAAATTCCATATATCTTCTGTTACCCAAGGATTTCTACTAGCCCTCGTCTTTTTACCTACTTGATCCTCTGCTGCCTTCACTACTTCATCCCTCAGAGCTACCCATTCTTCTTCTACTGTATTTCTTTCCCCCATTTCTGTCAATTGTTCCCTTATGCTCTCCCTGAAACTCTGTACAACCTCTGGTTTAGCAGTTTATCCAGGTCCCATCTCCTTAAATTCCCACCTTTTTGCAGTTTCTTCAGTTTTAATCTACAGATCATAACCAATAGATTGTGGTCAGAGTCCACATCTGCTCCTGGAAATGTCTTACAATTTAAAACATGGTTCCTAAATCTCTGTCTTACCATTATATAATCTATCTGATACGTTTTAGTATCTCCAGGATTCTTCCATGTATACAACCTTCTTTTATGATTCTTGAACGAAGTGTTAGCTATGATTAAGTTATGTTCTGTGCAAAATTCTACCAGATGGCTTCCTCTTTCATTTCTTACCCCCAATCCATATTCACCTACTATGTTTCCTTCTCTCCCTTTTCCTACACTCGAATTCCAGTCACCTATGACTATTAAATTTTCGTCTCCCTTCACTATCTGAATAATTTATTTTATCTCATCATACATTTCATCAATTTCTTCATCCTCTGCAGTTCTAGTTGGCATATAAACTTGTACTACTGTAGTAGGCGTGGGCTTCGTGTCTATCTTGGCCACAATAATGCGTTCACTATGCTGTTTGTAGTAGCTTACCCGCATTCCTATTTTCCTATTCACTATTAAACCTACTCCTGCATTACCCCTATTTGATTTTGTGTTTATAACCCTGTAGTCACCTGACCAGAAGTCTTGTTCCTCCTGCCACCGAACTTCACTAATTCCCACTATATCTAAGTTTAACCTATACATTTCCCTTTTTAAATTTTCTAACCTACCTGCCCGATTAAGGGATCTGACATTCCACGCTCCAATCCGTAGAACGCCAGTTTTCTTTCTCCTGATAACGACATCCTCTTGAGTAGCCCCTGCCCGGTGATCCGAATGGGGGACTATTTTACCTCCAGAATATTTTACCCAAGAGGACGCCATCATCATTTAACCATACAGTAAAGCTGCATGCCCTCGGGAAAAATTACGGCAGTAGTTTCCCCTTGCTTTCAGCCGTTCGCAGTACCAGCACAGCAAGGCCGTTTTGGTTAGTGTTACAAGGCCAGATCAGTCAATCATCCAGACTGTTGCCTTTGCAACTACTGAAAAGGCTGCTGCCCCTCTTCAGGAACCACACGTTTGTCTGGCCTCTCAACAGATACCCCTCCGTTGTAGTTGCACCTACGGTACGGCTATCTGTATCGCCAAGGCACGCAAGCCTCCCCACCAATGGCAAGGTCCATGGTTCATGGGGGGGAGGACTGTGTACTCAGCTAGTAATAAATAAATAGTAATGAATAACATTTATTTTTCTAACACAATATATTAAGGACATGTACATTTATGTATATTTTATTTGTATATTATGTTATTTGAGGAAATAAAAATAGTGAAATAGGAATTAATGAAGGTAAAACTTGACATATATATGTAGCTGAAACGTGTGCAGTCAGACAGTCACTAGTACATACGAAGCTAGTAGCTGAAAAAAATTCTTTAATATGTTATTGGTAATCATATTTCCATGGCAATCTTCCCTCTTCAGAAATGAAATAAGCAACGATTCATCTCTAATGTCTTGAGCAGTCTATGTTGAATGTCATGGAATGATCGTTAATTGTGTAAACATTGTAACAGGAGTGATTTCATTTTTCCAAGTTCCTGGCTTTAAATACCTGTTCTCCTCATGATCCACTGCTCCTATGGGGTATAAATTTGTCTAGAAGCAGAAATTTTTCGCAGGAAATTATGGAGGTATATACAAGTCATAGTAACACTTTGGGCTTTCGCAGGCTGTAGTAATCAGGCTTTCTTAGTATCCAGAATAAGGAAGAAAGTATTCCGAACACATGTTCCACAATCCGCCATGCTCTTGAAAGTCCATAGTTAAAAATTCTTTTAATTGTCTGTTGTCCAATATACGGCTTCATTATATGATGGTTTAGGGGAAATTATTCATATTCTTAGAAAAAGATGTGTTTCGAAAAACACCACCGTCTGAAATTCGATCTTGGCAGCCGACATCAGCATACATCATCCACCACCTGAGTTCTCTTGGGTCTTTGCAGCATCTTCTTCTATCTTCTTCCTCAAGTAAAAGGCGCATGACAAGGAAAAAATTGGTTCAAATGGCTCTGAGCACTATGGGAGTAAACATCTGAGGTCATCAGTCCCCTAGAACTTAGAACTGCTTAAACCTAACTAACCTAAGGACATCACACGCATCCATGCCCAAGGCAGGATTCGAACCTGCGAACGTAGCAGTCACGCGGTTCCGGTCTGAAGTACCTAGAACCGCATGGCCACAGCGGCCGGCTGCATCACAAGGAAGTTGGCACTTACTATAACCACTTCGTCCATTTTTTAAATTAGGAAACTGGAACTGGCGAGGACTGCGAGTACAGCGGGATCCACAAGAGCCAAAGTCTGGCAAGCAACTGGAGTAGTGGGGACGAAGATGAAAGCAGCATGAGTGCAAGTCAGACAAGTCTCCTGAAAGACGAGTATGACGAGCACACATCTGGCAAGCACGAGTAGTGTGGACGCACCTTAAGAGCAAAGCACGTCACAGGAATCAAATTGGGATAAAATACTCAGAGGGCTTTTCCTGCTTTGGTCCTATAGGGAGCAGCATCTGAAATGAACACAAACACACCTTCATCTGCAGAAGATTCTGGAAATATTTTTCTAATACCCTCATTCACAAATCTGGCGATTGTAGAATGATTTACTTTTTCAAGTTCTTGGCAGACCGCTAAACAGGAAGAAGAAGGCTCTTCTTTCAAAGCACCAACAATTAAATTTGCAATGTAAGTCTCTGTAGTTTCATCAACTGAAATCCAGATAATGCTGTCCTTGAGTTCATTGCGTATATCTTCCAGAATATTTACGTGTATTGTCGTTATGTAATTTTTACGCATGTTGATTCATTTGGTATATTTTGATTTAAGCAATATTTGCGCAAGAAGCCTTTGAGGATAGGGTTTGTACGTTCGTGAAGAGGAGTATTGCTTGCAATGTATGTTTCGCATAGATCCATGTTAAACCGAAGATTTTGTTTACCTTTGGACAAATCCCTGCTACTGCAACTTGTTGTTGTCAGAAGTTGTTGTCGTAGTCCATTCTTCTGCATTCCTGCGATATGAAGACTTGTCTTGACATGCTGGTCTATATGTCAATTCCGTCATATGTAAATGTTCCACGAAACGACGTT
This sequence comes from Schistocerca cancellata, assembly GCF_023864275.1. Lineage (NCBI taxonomy): Eukaryota > Metazoa > Arthropoda > Insecta > Orthoptera > Acrididae > Schistocerca > Schistocerca cancellata. The sequence continues at coordinate 280,218,847 of NC_064628.1, forward strand.
TCTTTTTTCGGGCGCCATGGCGCACAACACATTACACTCTACACGTCATAAACATGTTCAGCTGTGTACATGTAAATAGAAAGCTAAACTGAAACACTGGACGTGCGACTACAAGGTTGCGTAGTTTAACTTAATTGTTGTCGACGCATACCACATGGCAGCGGAGCGCATTAAAAAAAATGTCTGTGAATCTTATGGGACTTAACTGCTAAGATCATCAGTCCCTAGGAGCGGATTAACCGGGGACGCGGGCATAGAAGCATTGACTATGTCTGCCTGTTCCTATTCCTCTTCTGTAACGATATCGCTAGGCACTGGCCTCTCGGTTAGTGATTGCACGCAGTTCTAGATCGCAGTCAATCTGTGAAACATCAAAACTAGATCGATCTAGAGTCCGGCCGTATAAACTTTTAAAATAGTGTAAACATAGAGCGAAAATATGCATCGTCACTACTTTTTAGTTAATATATGCAATAAACGGTGAAAAGAAACCAAATATGCAAATGCACATGCAACATGCAAATGCTTATAATCCGGTGTCTAGTAATTAACTAATAACGCCTCGCCCCTATTCTTTAAATAATCGAGCTCTCACGTAATATTTGAAACAGCTTCAAACTTCTTATTACTTTACAAATGTGTCAATGGGCTAAATATTTAAAGAAAGATATGTCAGTGAGAAAGAGTTTAAATTACGCGTAAAGTTAGATGGAAATTGCTAAGTGTTCGCATTATCAAACACTTGATGAGTGGAGCCTGGGTGATTTACGCTTTGTTGTAAGCAAAAGTTAGTTTTTCAATGTTTATAACGTCACACCTCATTAACTACAAGTCCAACAATGACCTAATTTTGTAGGAACATTGAGCTGTATTTGTGGATACTGTCTGCAAACTATGTTACGAAAATAGTTAGCAGTAAAGAAGTAATAATTTCAAACGCTGTGCCTGATGTTGAAGTTTTACTCAGAAAAAAGTGAAAACGCAGTAAGCGATAAACTTGCCAGCCCGGTTAGCCATACTGTCTAATGCACTTCTTTCCGGGTAGGAAGGCGTGCCAGTCCCCAGCACGAATCCACCCGGTGGATTAGTGCTGAGGTCCGGTGTGCCGGCCAGTCTGTGAATGGTTTTTAAGGCGGTTTTCCATCTGCCTCAGCGAAAGCAGGCTGCTTCCCCTTATTCCGCCTCAGTTACACTACATTGGCAATTGCTGCGCAAACACTTTCTCCATGTACAAGGACACCATACTTACTCTACCACTCAAAGGTTGGGGTTAAACTCGTCTAGTGTGAGACATTTTCAGGGAGGGGGGGAGGGTGCAGGGGGGGGGGGGGAACCCTGGGTTTGGTATGGGGCAGTGGTAAGAATGGACTGCTGTAGCTTCTTGTGGGGTTGTGTACCACTGCGGGCTACAGCAGGGACGAAGCCTCTCCGTCGTTTCTAGGTCCCCAGTTCCATACAATACAATACAATACATGTGATAAACTTAGTGAATAAAGTCTGGGTAATTTGTGAGCCATGCGTTACACTGCCTCAAGCATTTACACAGTTTCTAATTGTAATATTTGTCTTATTGTGCTAATCCTTAGCCTAAGATCATACCTCTTAATAAGCAGATTATGAGAGCGTTTTAAATTCAGCCTCTAATTACATGAAATACTGCAAATCAGTTCTGCTTTGCCCCTGGAAGCTGTCAGATAGGCGATCTCCAACTGCGTCCATACACCATGAATGCCCTTAGCTGCTTAGGCCGGTATTACACTATCAGATTTCTTTGTCCAATATCTTTGTCAATGATATTTGATGGTGTAATAGGGACTTTGTCAGATGTCGTCCAATATTTGATCAAATCTAGGGCCTCGCTGTAGATTTGATCAAAGAAATCGCTTGTCTTCTGTTCACACTTCACTGCAATGTGACATGTTACCACATGGAGCGCTAGCATCGCTGTAGCGTTCTGTCGTCTGTAGCGTTTTTATAAACATTGCCGGTAAATACAATTGGTGTGTGCCGACAACTACAAAATTAATAGAGATGTATGAAGCTGATGAGACGCTTTAGAACGTGAGGCACCCTGAGTACAAGAATAGATTAAGAAGATTGGAGACTTGACCTGACCTAACGTAACCAAACCTAACCTAACATAACACTCTCCTGTAGTAAGGAATCGGAGTGTTACAGTGAGCCTGTCTTCTGAATATGGGCAGTTCTTAAGTGAATATTGTGCTTTGTGATATGAGGATACACTTCACTGAGCACATACAGAAATGTATGCTCATCCATTCTTAAGTAATTGATGTACGACTTGACGTCATCCACTGTAAGCTCACATAACAAGTTTTGTTGAATGCTTTTATCGTGTCGTCGTAAAATCCACGGCTTCACCCAGATTAGATTAGTTTTTCATTCCATAGATCCGTGCTGAGGAGATCCTCGTAGATGTAGAACAAGTCAATTTTTTAAAGCTGAAATAACAATACTAATAGTATGAAAAAATACATCATTTGTTTCTATTAAAAATTTCGTCAATGGAGTAGAATAAGTTGCCCACTAGTAAGTCTTTCAGGCTACTTTTAAACTGATCTTTATTTGTAACTAATTTTTTTATGTTTGCTGGCAAATTATTGAAGATGAGTGTTCCTGAGTAGTGGACCCATTTTTGAACTAAAGTAAGTGCTTTTAAGTCCTTGTTCAGATCATTTTTGTTCCTGGTATTGTATGTATGAACTGAGTTGTTTGTTGGAAAAAGAGATATATTATTTAGGACAAATTTCATTGAGTAAATATACTGAGAGGCAGTAGTTAGTATACCCAGTTCTTTGAAGAGGTTTCTACAGGATGTCCGTGAATTTACTCCACAAATAATACGTATTACACGCTTTTGGACTCTGAAAACTTCTGTTTGACTTGAAGATTTACCCCAAAATATTATCCCATATGACATTATGGAATGAAAGTGGGCAAAGTATGCAAGCTTTTTCATTTTTATGTTGCCTATGTCTGCTATTAACACTCGAATTGCAAATACAGATTTGTTAAGGCGTTTCTGCAGTTCTGTGGTGTGCTCCTCCCAACTGAATTTATTATCAAGTTGTAATCCCAGGAATTTAAGACTGTCAACCTCGTATGTATGGTTCCTTTTTTTCCTCCACTGCTTTTCCGCATGTGCACACAATGCAATTGCGGTACGAGCAACTGCTGTGGTTAATAACAAGTTGTTGTCAGCCATCTTGAACTTTGAAGAAAAATTTGATGACAGTGTAATACCCCTTCTAGCGCTACGTCAAAGATCTTTGTCAAATATATTTGACAGAATATTTGATCACATCTTTAATCAAATCTTTGACAAAGAAATTTGATAGTGTAATACCGGCCTTAGTTATGGTACAGTCAACAGAGGGAAACTTCGGCCGCTATTCATGACATCACGAGTGGCACTGTTGACAGCTACAGCTACAGGCTTTATGAAGCAGGCAACTTGGTGACGCCACTTTCTAACAATAGTTCACTTCTCATCGCGAAATAGTTGACAGACTGGCGTCGTATGAAGCAAGGTCGTCAACTTTCCAAAATGTCTGTGGATGCATGTCCATGGCGGAATGTACTCGTAAAAATATGTGCTAGGTTAAAGTAAAATATACCGGTACTGTAAGCACACGTTGAGACTGCCTTAGTTCAGGCGGTACCATAACTGACTCAAAATCGACAGAAATGTAATCAAACTTGGGCTCAACTGGACGAACCCTCAGACCAAGAGGCATAAAGTACGAGATACGGGCCAACCTGCAAAAGTAAAAGTACTGACCCCCTAACATAATATGTATAGCCTGTCATTAACTAAGGTAATTATTATTACAGCAGGTAAAAATAGAAATTTAATGGAGTGTGTTGTAAAATCCCATGTAGTATAAGCAAAGAGATCTTTCGTTTACTACATTCAAAGTATTTAACAAATATTATTAATACCTGTGAGGGTCTACGGGTTGCACGCAGCCGTATGGTACGTAACATGCGCTAGCCAGACGACCTATCTGGAAGGCTGACAATTTGCTTGGCCAGTACACGTGCGTCCGGCCGCAGTGCGATGCAGGGAGTAAGCGACTGGCCGCCGTCCGTAGCGCACCGAACGATATAATATATGTCGCTAAACCAATCTCTGGCAGCAAGGGACTTACAAAACTGTGAATTTTATCATTTGAGACAGGTCAGGTGATTACACCTTTTGGGACAAGCTTTGCAATATTACTATTACCAGCAGAGAGTCTAGTTTTACAATTTAAGGATACAGAATCAACGTCCAAGAATGGAAATACCGTCATATCACATGATTCTTCCATAGTTCCAAAACTGACAAAAATGTCATCAAGGCATGCTTCATCTCTTTGTGGGTCTATTATTGATAAAGTGTAAATTGCACTGTCTGAGAAGGTTTTTCAGTTCTGTGACACTACATCTGTGTGTCATTATATCAACATCTGATTTTAGATCTCCACATATTACAATGTCATAATGCAACTATTTTGGCTCTCTAAATACACTGGTGATACCCTTACGTGACCTGTAGAATGATATTATTACTAACTTAAAACTATCAATGTCTACACCAAGAGCTTCAAAATTCTGTTTGTCACACAAATTCTCTACATCCAACCTGTTAATGGAGCAACTGAATGATTGGTTAATACAGATTTCTACACCACATCTTCTGTGCAATTTTCTACAGTAACTATCTGCTATATTATTGTTATCAAGTTTCACCACTGTAAGCTCACCCACAATACCCTAATGTTCATTCAAACAAAAAATACCTACACCAAAAGTATTTACAAAAAATTCTTCATCTTTTATTTCTTGAATGTAAAGGTAGTAAATTTTAATCTCGGAACTGTTATTCCCTTCAGACTGAACCTTTTGGCGAGAAGCTGTGGTATCTTTTACACTACTTATCTTATGGGATTCTTCATCTTGGTGCAATCCACTAAAACATCGTTTATACAGAGAGGAGGCACTGTTTTTCACTGACCTGCAACACTTGTCACAGATTCTTCAACCGCGCTTCCCTTTCCCCCTCCTCATAGTACTGCAGTTACTGTTGCGGCGAAATTTTTGTTATGGCTTGTGATGGTTCTACTCCAACTGCTTCATTTTCTAATGATGCTACTGATAACGCCATTGGTAAGATTGGTGCTTCACGTGCTGGTGCTGATGTCATTTCTTCTTCATGAGGTGTTGCCAGTGATGTTTCTCCCTCATTAGGGAAATAGCGGAAAGATCGGGGAAGAAGGCCAGTGTTCACTCTGTCTGCTCGCCGGGGGGTCTCATCCGAGATGTGGAGGAGGCCCTACCGGCGGCGATAGAGAGCACTGGGTGCACCCGACTGCAAATTATTGCTCATGTCGGCACCAATGACTCCTGCCGTCTGGGTTCAGAGGTCATCCTCAGTTCGTACAGGCGGTTGGCGGAATTGGTGAAGGCGGAAAGCCTCGCTCGCGGGGTGAAATCAGAGCTAACTATTTGTAGTATCGTTCCCAGAACCGATCGCGGTCCTCTGGTTTGGAGCCGAGTGGAAGGCTTAAACCAGAGGCTCAGACGATTCTGCGGAGATCTGGGGTGCAAATTTCTCGACCTCCGCTATCGGGTGGAGAAATGTAGGTTCCCCCTGAATAGGTCAGGCGTGCACTACACGCCGGAAGCGGCTACAAGGGTAGCGGAGTACCTGTGGAGTGCACATGGGGGTTTTTTAGGTTAGAGAATTCCCTCCCTAGGCTTGACAAGACGCCTCCTGAGACGCGGCAAGGTAGGAGTAGGCAAAATGCAACAGGGAATAACAATATTAATGTGCTAATAGTAAAATGCAGGAGCGCCTATAGAAAGGTCCCAGAACTGCTCTCATTAATAAACGGTCACAACGCCCATATAGTACTAGGGACAGAAAGTTGGCTGAAACCAGACGTAAACAGTAATGAAATCCTAAACTCAGATTGGAATGTATACCGCAGAGACAGGCTGGACAGTGAAGGGGGAGGCGTGTTTATAGCGATAAGAAGTGCAATAGTATCGAAGGAAATTGACGGAGATCCGAAATGTGAAATGATTTGGGTGAAGGTCACGGTTAAAGCAGGCTCAGACATGGTAATTGGATGTCTCTATAGGCTCCCTGGCTCAGCAGCTGTTGTGGCTGAGCACCTGAAGGATAATTTGGAAAATATTTCGAGTAGATTTCCCCACCATGTTATAGTTCTGGGTGGAGATTTTAATTTGCCGGATATAGACTGGGAGACTCAGACGTTCATAACGGGTGGCAGGGACAAAGAATCCAGTGAAATTTTTTTAAGTGCTTTATCTGAAAACTACCTTGAGCAGTTAAACTGAGAACCGACTCGTGGCGATAACATATTAGACCTTCTGGTGACAAACAGACCCGAACTATTTGAAACAGTTAACGCAGAACAGGGAATCAGCGATCATAAAGCGGTTACGGCATCGATGATTTCAGCCGTAAATATAAATATTACAAAAGGTAGGAAGATTTTTCTGTTTAGCAAAAGTGACAAAAAGCAGATTACAGAGTACCTGACGGCTCAACACAAAAGTTTTGTCTTAAGTACAGATAGTGTTGAGGATCAGTGGACAAAGTTCAAAACCATCGTACAATATGCGTTAGATTAGTATGTGCCAAGCAAGATCGTAAGAGATGGAAAAGAGCCACCGTGGTACAACAACCGAGTTAGAAAACTGCTGCGGAAGCAAAGGGAACTTCACAGCAAACATAAACATAGCCAAAGCCTTGCAGACAAACAAAAATTACGCGAAGCGAAATGTAGTGTGAGGAGGGCTATGCGAGAGGCGTTCAATGAATTGGAAAGTAAAGTTCTATGTACTGACTTGGCAGAAAATCCTAAGAAATTTTGGTCTTATGTCAAAGCGGTAGGTGGATCAAAACCTTCGACCATAAATACAATAGACTGGCCCTGACGTCATTTTCGTGGCTCCAACATCTCTGGGCTAAAGTCACGTGAATGTTGGCAAAACATGGTTGTTTCGTGTTGCGCTTATGGCAGTACTCAGCGTTTTGTCGGGGGAAATGGCATTACATTTCACGTGTGTTTCTATGATAGTGCAGATGCGTTTATTGAAATCTGCCGACGTGACTTTTATATGTTTTCACACTTGAAATAGAGTATCACGTAAATTAAAGTGTTGAAAGTGATGCCTGTAAAGTCAGACTCATATTACATTTTGGGAAGTATCTGTGATAATTTGGTTACAGAAGTAAGTATAACTGTTTCTCGTTCCTACTCATAGGGTCCCTAAACATGAAAACCGAAGGCAGCTTTGGATACAGGCCCTGAAACGGAAAATCTTTAAGCCATCTGCACATACGCGCCTTTTCGTATATACAAGTGAGATTATAATAAGGTAAGAGCACCTATAGTAGACACATGAAGAGAATTTTTTTCTACCTTCTAATACTATTAAATAAATGTAGGTTCCAAAATTATTTTCTGAAACTTCGAAGTCTCACCTTTCATCTAAAATATCATTTTTTTAAACTGGTAGTTTAAACTTTTGTAAAAATAGTAGGAACTGAACCTTTGAAGTGCACCTGAAATGGATACTCTAAAATGGACCTGCTCCTAAAGTCGACAATTTTGGCACCTATAGTTGACATAATTCCCATATTCCATTTTCTTTTATAAGTGACTAGAGCTCAAAACGCGGCGAATCCAATGTTTAAAGTTTTGACACGAGCCCAATCATACTGTTTAAAAGAATTTTAACGACATTTTACTTTAATTGATAGTTTATAGTAATTTCGTCCCGCTGCCCACCAGAGGGGCGTTCGATGTATTTATTAGATTTTATAAATGGTACTGTGAACAAATCCAGGTCTAATGTAGTCCTGACATAATTTTTCGCAAATAAAAAAGTAATTTTTGTTGGAACCGTTTGGCAGTCAATTGAGAAATGTGGGTAACATACGATGCAAACATAGGATGGCAGACCGCTGATTTGAAATCCCGCCACGTTTTGCCAACAGTCACGTGGTTTATGTTGGAGCCACACCAGCCCTATAGCTTCAACACAGCAAGGCCAGTCTACTAGTATCTATGGCTGAAGATCAAAACAAAATGTCCAGACACTCTGTGACCAAAATGGTACTGAAACAGAGGATGACAGACTAAAGGCCGAAATACTAAATGTCTTTTTCCAAAGCTGTTTCACAGAGGAAGACTGCACTGTAGTTCCTTCTCTATATTGTCGCACAGATGACAAAATGGTAGATATCGAAATAGTCGACAGAGGAATAGAGAAACAATTAAAATCGCTCAAATGAGGAAAGGCCGCTGGACCTGATGGGATACTAGTTCGATTTTACACAGAGTACGCGAAGGAACTTGCCCCCTTCTTGCAGCGGTGTTCCGTAGGTCTCTAGAAGAGCGTAGCGTTCCAAAGGATTGGAAAAGGGCACAGGTCATCCCCGTTTTCAAGAAAGAACGTCGAACAGATGTGCAGAACTATAGACCTATATCTCTAACGTCGATCAGTTGTAGAATTTTGGAACACATATTATGTTCGAGTATAATGACTTTTCTGGAGACTAGAAATCTACTCTGTAGGAATCAGCATGGATTTCGAAAAAGACGGCCGTGTGAAACGCAGCTCGAGCTATTCGTCCACGAGACTCAGAGGGCCATAGACACGGGTTCACAGGTAGATGCCGTGTTGCTTGACTTCCGCAAGGCATTCGATACAGTTCCCCACAGTCGTTCAATGAACAAAGTAAGAGCATATGGACTATCAGACCAATTGTGTGATTGGATTGAGGAGTTCCTAGATAACAGAACGCAGCATGTCATTCTCAATGGAGAGAAGTCTTCCGAAGTAAGAGTGATTTCAGGTGTGCCGCAGGGGTGTGTCATAGGACCGTTGCTATTCACAATATACATAAATGACCTGGTGGATGACATCGGAAGTTCACTGAGGCTTTTTGCAGATGATGCTGTGGTGTATCGAGAGGTTGTAACAATGGAAAATTGTGCTGAAATGCAGGAGGATCTGCAGCGAATTGACGCATGGTGCAGGGAATGGCAATTGAATCTCAATGTAGACAAGTGTAATGTGCTGCGAATACGTAGCTACAAAATAGCAGGTCAGCAACTGGAAGCAGTTAATTCCATAAATTATCTGGGAGTACGCATTAGGAGTGATTTAAAATGGAATGATCATATAAAGTTGATCGTCGGTAAAGCAGATGCCAGACTGAGATTCATTGGAAGAATTCTAAGGAAATGCAATCCGAAAACAAAGAAAGTAGGTTACAGTACGCTTGTTCGCCCACTGTTTGAATACTGTTCAGCAGTGTGGGATCCGTACCAGATGGGGTTGATAGAAGAGATAGAGAAGATCCAACGGAGAGCAGCGCGCTTCGTTACAGGATCATTTAGTAATCGCGAAAGCGTTACGGAGATGATGGATAAACTCCAGTGGAAGACTGCAGGAGAGACGCTCAGTAGCTCGGTACGGGCTTTTGTTAAAGTTTCGAGAACATACCTTCACCGAAGAGTCAAGCAGTATATTGCTCCCTCCTACGTATATCTCGCGAAGAGACCATGAGGATAAGATCAGAGAGATTAGAGCCCACACAGAAGCATACCGACAATCCTTCTTTCCACCAGCAATACGAGACTGGAATAGAAGGGAGAACCGATAGAGGTACTCAGGGTACCCTCCGCCACACACCGTCAGGTGGCTTGCGGAGTATGGATGTAGATGTAGATGTGGCGTTTGTACAGTCTTCTTTTCATTTGCCATTGGCAGCGAGCCTATTGCAGGTAGTGCAATTTTTTCGTGGTGTCCACTCCTACAGTTTTTTATGATCCAGAGAATTTCTTTGGCCAGCACTTCCTTGCCTAGCTGGTTTCTGTGCAGTCTGTGTCTGGTGAAATGTTTTCTGACACAACTGTTTGCCGCAGAGAAACTTGAGTGCACATGACTGCTACAAAGCTTCCTGATTATCTTTTTTTGTGATGATTTCTTTACTTTTTCAGTTAAGTCCTGTCTGTGCAGAATGCTTACAACAAATACCTTGGCTTGGTAAATTTTTCCTAGAGATTCTTTCAGTGCTTTTACTGCAAGGCTACTCTGGTTTTTGTACACATCATTTCCTCCTCCAGCTATGACACTGCACACTGTTTTTTTCTTTTTTAAATTTCTTTTACTGTGGTTTCACAGTAAATATGATACTAACTCACAAAGAATCACCAGAAAGTCTCGCATATAACTAATACCTTGCATCGCATCTTGTACTACCAACTTCAGATTATGCGCCGAACAATGTACAAATATAGATCTCGTCTCCAACTAAGTAATCCTACTTTGTAATCTGGTTAAATGTCCACTGACATTGCTCGCGCCATCGTAACGTTGACCACGACGGTATGGTATTTTATGTCCAGCGAGAAATGTCATATGACATCCTGGATAACTTCAGACAACGTCCTAAAACATGCTGAAGCTACTTCATACAATCCCATAAAAACTTCTTCAATCTGTGACATATCTGAAATATACGAATAGTTATTTCTTCACTGATATGTCCGAAATCTCATTTACAATAAGAGAAAAATATTGTCTCTCCTTAATAGATTTCAGAATGTTTTGCTGTACATCGCTGGATAATAACGAGGCAGTTTCATTCACTATATCGCGAGAAATCCACATATATGAAGTTCACTACAGCCAAGATTTCAAGTCAGGAGCATCTTTTGCTCTAAGCAGCAGCAACTGATCAATATTTCATGCTTCATCGGTGTGACCACGGACTGCTATTCCTTACTGACTTAAAAACTGGAGGGCTGTTATTATCTTTAAAATCACCTTTCGTGCATGTTTCATATCTTCTCAGTTATGTGTTGAGATAAGGGATGATACATTGGTACCTTGTTCCGTAGTTTCCAGAGCAGTCTCGGATGAACAGTGAAGTGTACATTTTTCATGAAATCTGAAACGTTCAATTGCCTTTTGCCACTGGTAAAACCCACTTAGAACAAATGTATTACACAAATCCCGTCTGCAGAAGTAGCAGTTGTCAAAGAAAGCACTATATTGGAATCAAAAGCGTTTTCACACACTACAAAACACTTTACCCAATTGTTTGTCGTAATAAATCCATGGAAATGAGTTTTTCATCCTACATGGTATGACATGCGTGAAGTTTCTTTACACTTGCTGATGCACTACAGGAAATGGCAGAACAAGTATGTATAGAAGCAACACTCAACATCGTGTTTCTGCTTCCCACACGCGTCTAGTAATCGCACAACGTTGGAAAACTGCAAAATTTTTGCCCAGCGAAGAGCTTTCGCTCCAGCCTTTTCTTTTTTGCTGGCTATTAATGCAATTAACACCTCTTCAGTCTACAATGTAAGCACCCGGTCCTTCAAAGCCATTGTTTCAACATACAAAACTATAACAGTACCCTTAAACCACACCGCTGTTACGTTAAAACAAAAAACTATTGAGGTAGTCCTTAAGAATCGGATTCCTTGTATATCGGATTATTCTTTATTGTTGCTCAATACTGGCATGCAGATTTTTTTTAAAAAAAGTCGTTGACGAATGGAGCATGTCACTTGTAAGGAAACATGAAAGCAAGCCGAAAAGATGGGATTCCATTCACAGCATAGTGTGACTGTTATTCTGGGGGAGGCCTTTGACCTGGCGAAAGAAAGGCAAGGAACGAGGGAATTGTGTTGCTTGCTTGCGTTTGCACAAAAATATCTGAAACAAACAAATATGCTTTAGAGCTCAGAAATTTTAACTTCCATTTCAGTATTTTAATAATTCATTAGCTTTGATAAAGGTAGGTGATTAACATTGTTGTTTTTGCGAAACTACAAAATTTGTGGGTGCAGTGCACCCACAAGATTATGTACGTAGGCGGCGCAGCCGCCCCCACATAATCAGCGCGCGTGGTATGAAGAACTACTTCTCCCCACTCTTCCATTAAAAAAGAAAACCAAATGTTAGGAAAATGAGAAACATCCAGTGTATATTACTCGACTTAACAGATTTATTACACACCGTTTGACGATTTAAATTCAGACAACAGCAAATTTTTCAGTTATCTTTGAATATCTAAATCTTCGTTTTTACGAGTTGCCTACATAAGAGAATATATAACTGGAATCAACATAGCACTAAAGGAGTGTTTTTCAGTGGATAACTGCTGTTTCTATACTGAGGTAGCGAAATTAGAATAAAACTTCGCTAAAACTTTCTTCTGGTTCACAGGGTTCTCCTATTCTTCTGGAACGAGATTCTTTACAGTGCTGTACCAAGAATTCAGTTTCTCTGTTTTGTCAGAGTGTGCATCCATCGTGGTATCCCATATTGCAGGTTTCCTTTCATCTTAATCTGAATTTATTCCTCTTTCAATAGTGGTTATTCATTTCCCTCACTTCTCGCTCTACCTGACTTGGTGTTCCCATATTTATATACTTACTAAAAAATTACTATGTTGTAACAGCACCAAACACGATGTTCACTGTATTTTAGAACCAAGTTATTGAAGGACTGTGGGCCTGAGAGCACGTGCTTGAGTGACATATCGTATGCGTGCACAGGTTCCCTCCAGATAACGGGCCCAATACACCACAATTCTTGTGCAACTCCAAATGGACAGAGCTGTTGTCAGGACTAGCAGCTAGTGGATGAATGGCATCGCTAACTGCCAGCGGCTAATAAACTCCCGCCACTGCCCATAAGGCACAATGCACCAAACCGTCTGGTAGCTCGCGACGCCACTCATGACGTCATGAGTAGTGCCACTAGTGTTCCTCGGCTAAGAGCGGTCTTAGGGAGAAAAATTCGTGTAGTCGCAAATTCTTGTACAATGGTAGGAGGGAGTGCCATGACATCAAACGAGCGGGTGGAGGGTGGGAAGACAGGCGTTTGATGGCCATATAGGTATTTTCCATTGTGCCCAATGTTATTGACGCAATGAAGCAACACTTCTGAATTCGACGTATTTTTATTGATCATGATTAACCGACAAGAAAATTGATACTGAAGAGTCATGCAACTGTAAAAACTATTAAGTCCAAGAGTAAACAATACATGTTAAGGGGTGTCTGTTGTTCCAAGCACAATCAAATACATTTTGCATTTTATTCTGGACCCATTGCCTCCCTCACAGCCCCCCCCCCCCCCCCGCAATAGAGCGGAGCTCCTGGAATGTGTGGGTAGTTTACTGCACCCAGTGGCCTACCCTGGTATAGGTGGGTTGGTGTCACCATAATTTCTTCTGGTTTTGTTTGCTGAGCCGAGGGAGACGCCATGGTTGCTTGCTCAGTCTCTCCAATGGTTTCCTTTGGTGTCATGGTGTGGTTTCCTTACTTTCCTTATTAGTTGTACAGGTTTTCAATGTCAGCAGGTGCGCTGGCTTAATTCATTCTAATGACAGTTTGTCACGTTTTAAAACACTGAATGGACTAGAGTATGGGGGACGTAGCCCACTCGGCTAGCCGCCCAGTCTGAAGTGCTGCTTCCCGAGGGGGAAGGCGTACCAGTCTCTGGCACGAATCCACTCAGCAGATTAGTGTCAAGGTCCTGTGGATGGTTTTTAAGGTGGTTTCCCATCTGCCTTGGCGAATGCGGGCTGGTTTCCCTTATTCGACCTCAGTTACACTGTATCAGCGATTGCTGCGCAAACACTGTTTCCTCATATGTGTACACCATAATTATTCTACCATGCAAACATTTGGGGTTACACTCATCTGGTATGAGACGTTCCCAGGGGAAGGGGGGGGGGGGGTAGAGTGGGGGGAGGGGTCCACTGGGGGCCAAAGTGCACAATAATCTTGGGTTTGGTGTGGGGTGGTAGTAGGTTGGGTGAACTGCTGTTGCCTGTTGTGGGGTTGTGAACCACTGAGGGCTATGGTGAGACGAAGCCTCTCTGTCATTTCTAGGTGCCTAGTTTAATACATACATACATACATACATTGTTTGTTGTTGTGGTCTTCAGTCCTGAGACTGGTTTGACGCAGCTCTCCATGCTACTCTATCCTGTGCAAGCTTCTTCATCTCCCAGTACCTACTGCAACCTACATCCTTCTGAATCTGCTTAGTGTATTCATCTCTTGGTCTCCCCCTACGATTTTTACCCTCCACTCTGCCCTCCAATACTAAATTGGTGATCCCTTGATGTCTCAGAACATGTCCTACCAGCCGATCCCTTCTTCTGGTCAAGTTGTGCCACAAACTTCTCTTCTCCCCCAATCCTATTCAATACTTCCTCATTAGTTATGTGATCTACCCATCTAATCATGGGTCGTAATGGTGGGTGCACTGCATCTATCCTTGACATGACATGTGAGCATTTTTTCTGATCTCTGTTTACAAAAATCTTATGCTCTCAATGATATCTGGTGCAAAGGACAGCTTGGATATGTGGACCTCTACTTCCTGTAGTAAATACGGGAGTTTTGTTTGCTTTAGTATTTGTTGTATTAAAAAAAGAAACTCTGATGATAAATGCAAAGTCTCACCATTGACTGTCTCCGTTGTTAAAGCACCTGTGTCTGGCTTACATGCCTTGCAGAGACCCAATAAGACCAACAGCCGCGTGGAAGTCCAATTGCCTTCATGACACATGAGTGCAGTTCTCAAAGTCCTATGCTAGTGCTCCACCATTCTATTGCTGGCTGTGTGGTAGCCGATTGTGTGGTAGTAGTGGAACCCACACAAGTTGGATAGGTCAAAGAATGGAGTCAATTTAAACTGTTGTCCCTGATCTGTAGCAAAATGTGACAGCCAGCCAAACCATGATATCCATGCCTTCAAAAGGGGTCTTGCTACTATCTCTGTCGAGATATCACTGATTTGTATCACCTCTGCCCACCAAGCGTATCTGTCTAACATGCTAAATACATTGCCGGCCAAAAAATAGTACACCCTTTTAGATGTTTCCAATTTACTCAATATTTACTGTTGCAACAGTACCTATGGAGCACACAAAATGATTACATATACAGATCAATAGTACATGCGATTTGAGATACCAGGTACTGAACCATATTGAAACATCAATATTAGTATGTGGTGTAGCCTCAATGGGCGGCAATGCAGGTGCTGACTTCAGCATCCAGTTGATTATACAGATGGCAAATAATGTCCTGGGGTGTATTATGTCATGCCTGCTCGACTTTTTCACATTGTTCTGTAAGAGATATTGGTTGACTAGTTGTACAAAGTCCAGATATTGTGTGGGCCATGGAAGATGCTGCACAGCTTCTAGAGCACTGCATGGGTGAGCGTTATCCTGTGGGGAGAACATGTCACCTTCCATTGCAAGAAAGCAAAGGAATTGGTCTAACAACATTCTGGACATACAGACCATAAAGCCTGGGGTGCAGCCAGTGTTTCTTGGACAAGTGCATTCTAAGAGACAGTGCTCACCAGATCTACCTCTTATGTGCAAATGACTATCGATTGCATCAGGCAGAATCTGCTTTCACTGCTTAAGACTACAGTGTGTGATTCCATCTTCCAAGTGAGCCTCTGACAGCACCAGTTGAGACATACTCATTGCTTCTGTGGTGTAAGTGGAAGATGGACTAGAGGTGTGCATGACCGTAGACCCACTGCTTACAACAAGTTCACAACAGTCAGTGTTGAAACATCTGGGATCACAAGCCCTCTTATCTGCACTGTGGTAGCTGTACAATGTGCCATTGCTGCCCTTATAGTATGATGATCCTGGAGACAGTCTGTGCTGCATGGACATCCAGAAACTCATCTGTGGGTGTGAGAATGTTCACATGACCACTAATAGCTGTGTCATTGCACAACTAATACAGAACATCCAACTTGTGTAGCAATTCTCCAAAAGGACCATCTTGCCACTTGGAAGGCCACAATTTGAGCCTCTGAAACCTGTTCAGTTGGACGTAGGAAGCACGAATGCATCTCCATGGAATGGTTGCCTGCTTGCTCCAAATGTATGCACCATACTGAGCCTTCTGGCTGTGAGCATTCCCTATTCAATGGTGGACACAAATGACGCTCTGGTAGTATGCCACTATGCTATTTGTTTGCAGATGATGCTGAAACCATTGTCAGTGCCTCTACTGTCCTCCAGGTAGCATCTGCCGTTATCGGATCAAAAAATTTATGTCATATTTTCATGTGTATCACCTCTCCCCCCTCCCCTCCCCCCTTGAACCGTGGACCTTGCCGTTGGTGGGAAGGCTTGCATGCCTCAGCAATACAGATAGCCGTACCGTAGGTGCAACCACAACGGAGGGGTATCTGTTGAGAGGCCAGACAAATGTGTGGTTCCTGAAGAAGAGAGACAGCAGCCTTTTCAGTAGTTACAGGGGCAACAGCCTGGATGATTGACTGATCTGGCCTTGTAACACTAACCAAAACGGCCTTGCTCTGCTGGTACTGCGAACAGCTGAAATAAAGGGGAAACTACAGCCGTATTTTTTCCCGAGGGCATGCAGCTTTACTGTATGGTTAAATGATGATGGCGTCTTCTTCGGTAAAATATTCTGGAGATAAAATAGTCCTCCATTTGCATCTCCAGGCTGGGACTACTCAAGAGGACGTTTTTATCAGGAGAAAGAAAACTGGCGTTCTACGGATCGGAGCGTGGAATGTCAGATCCCTTAATCGGGCAGGTACATTAAAAAATTTAATAAGGGAAACGAATAGGTTAAAGTTAGATATCGTGGGAATTAGTGAAGTTTGGTGGCAGGAAGAACAAGACTTATGGTCAGGTGAATACAGGGTTATAAATACAAAATGAAATAGGGGTAATGCAGGAGTAGGTTTAATAATGAATAGGAAAATAGGAATGCGGGCAAGCTACTACAAACAGCATAGTGAATGCATTATTGTGGCCAAGATAGATACGAAGCCCACACCTACCACATTAAGTTTATATGCCAACTAGCTCTGCATATGACGAAGAGATGGATGAAATGTATGATGAGATAAAAACAATTATTCACATAGTGAAGGAAGACGAAAATTTAATAGTCTTGGGTGACTGGAACTCGATAGTAGGAAAAGGAAGAGAAGGAAATGTAGTAGGTGAATATGGAATGGGGGGAAGAAATTAAAGAGGAAGCCGCCTTGTAAAACTTTGCACAGAGCATAACTTAATCATAGCTAACACTTGGTTCAAGAATCATGAAAGAAGGTTGTATACATGGAAGAAGCCTGGAGATACTAGAAGATATCAGATAGATTACATAATTTAGGAACCAGGTTTTAAATTGTAAGACATTTCCAGGGGCAGATGTGGACTCTGACCACAATCTATTGGTTATGAACTGTAGATTAAAACTGAAGAAACTGCAAAAAGGTGGGAATTTGAGGAGATGGGACCTAGATAAACTGAAAGAACCACACGTTGTAGAGAGCTTCAGGGAGAGAATTAGACAACATTCCATTAGAACTACTGACAGCCCTGGGAGAGCTAGTCCTGACAAAACTCTACCATATGTTGACCAAGATGTATGAGACAGGCAAAATACCCTCAGACTTCAAGAAGAATATAATAATTCCAATCCCAAAGAAAGCAGGTGTTCACAGATGTGAAAATTACCGAACTATCAGTTAAATAAGCCATGGCTGCAAAATACTAACATGGATTCTTTACAGACAAACAGAAAAACTGGTAGAAGCTGGCCTCGGGGAAGATCAGTTTGGATTCCGTAGAAATATTGGAACACGTAAGGCGATACTGACTCTATGACTTATCTTAGAAGAAAGATTAAGGAAAGGCAAACCTACGTTTCTAGCATTTGTAGACTTAGAGAAAGCTTTTGACAATGTTGACTGGAATAATCTCTTTCAAATCCTGAAAATGTCAGCGGTAAAATACAGGGAGTGAAAGGCTATTTACAGTTTGTACAGAAACCAGATGACAGTTATAAGAATCGAGGGACATGAAAGCAAAGCAGTGGTTGGGAAGGGAGTGAGACAGGGTTGTAGCCTCTCCCCAATGTTATTCAATCTGTATATTGAACAAGCAGTAAAGGAAACAAAAGAAAAATTTGGAGTAGGAATTAAAATCCATGGAGAAGAAATAAAAACTTTGAGGTTCACCAATGACATTGTAATTTTGTCAGAGACAACAAAGGACCTGGAAGAGCAGCTGAACGGAATGGACAGTGTCTTGAAAGGAGGATATAAGATGAACATCAACAAAAGCAAAACGAGGATAATGGAATGTAGTCAAATTAAACCGGGTGATGCTGTGGGAATTAGATTAGGAAATGAGACGCTTACAGTAGTAAATGAGTTTTGCTATTTGGGGAGAAAAATAACTGATGATGGTCGAAGTAGAGAGGATATAAAATGTAGACTGGCAATGGCAAGGAAAGCGTTTCTGAAGAAGAGAAATTTGTTAACATCGAGTATAGATTTAAGTGTCAGTAAGTCATTTCTGAAAGTATTTGTATGGAGTGTAGCCATGTATGGAAGTGAAATGTGGACAATAAATAGTTTAGACAAAAAGAGAATAGAAGCTTTTGAAATGTGATGCTACAAAAGAATGCTGAAGATTAGATGGGTAGATCACATAGCTAATGAGGAGGTATTGAATAGAATTGGAGATAAAGAGAAATTTGGTAGGGCATATTCTGAGGCATCAAGGGATCACCAATTTAGTATTGGAGGGTATTGTGGAGGGTAAAAATCGTAGAGGGAGACCAAGAGATGAATACACTAAACAGATTCAGAAGGATGTAGGTTGCAGTAGGTACTGGGAGATGAAGAAGCTTGCACAGGATAGAGTAGCATCAAACCAGTCTGAGGACTGAAGACCACAACAACAACAACATTTTTTTCTGGCAATGTACACAATGTTATCCTTCTTCTTAAGGCAGCTGACTAATAATATCTGTATGTACATCGGAGAATCTGCTTATTGCCTCAGGGAACTCTTGCACAAACTTGTGCATGTCTGCCCATGCTTTGCACTTTCTCACCCATTGGCAACAATCATTCTTTATGTTGGGCCACATGAACCTTTCTGTCAACAGTTTAATGCTTTTTTTTGGCTGGTTTTGGAAACATCACACCAAACTACAACTTTAGCCCCTGATTGTGGCACTTTTTTAACCTGTAGCCCTGTTGAACCGCAATGTGAATATTGCTGCAGCTGTCTATCAATATCCTATGGAGTTCTGAGTTGCTTGCAAGGAACTGTGCACAGGGTAGCTTTGACTTGTGACAAGAAGTCAGCTACTACTTTCTCCAACCCTTTTATGCACCTTATGTCTGTGGTGAACTGGTAGATTAACTCAAGGTAGTAGAACTGTTGTTGGGGACAGCTATTCTTGTGTTTCCTAAAGGTAAATGTGATAGGATCATGGTCCATAAAGATTACAAAATGCCTGGCTTCGACATGCGGGCAGAAGTATCATACAGCTTCATAAGTAGGTAATACTCCCCAGTTGTATGCCCTCCACCTGGTTTGAGCCTCCATGAATGTATGAGAGAAAAAATTCATAGGCTTGTGCTTCACATACCAGATTGGTCAAAAAAACTGTTTCTTGCACACTAGCATTTATCTTTTCAAAGGCTCATTGCTTTCTCAGTGTCCATGGCAACATGCACAGTCTGTTGCATCATTACCTGACAGCCATCAATGGTGCTTCAATTTTTGTTGCTCCTGGTAGATGTAAATGATAAAGATTGACAACTCCCATGAATCTTCTTAATTGTTGATAATCTGTATGGCATGGTATGACCTTGATGACATTGATCTTGTCTTTTAATGGACAAATCCCACCACCAATCTACATGTCCAAGGAATGTTACTTGCTTCATTGACTGCTATACCGTATCTGCATACTCTGGCGAACATTGTCCTGAGGTGTTCCACGTGCAGTGCCATCATCAAGAAACACAAAGCAGAGATTGAGTCCTGTGAATGCCTCATCTACAAAACTTTGCATGTCTGCACAGTGTTCTTCAAACCACATGGCATACGCAAATGTTCAAAAAGACCAAACAAAGCTACACCACAGTCTTGGGTACATTCTCTTCCACTACCTGTATCTGATTTTAAACTTTATTACAATTGATAATGCTGAAGAACATTACACCTGCTAATATACTTGTGAAATCCTTTATATTCGGTACTGGGGAGTGGGCTGGAATGGTGCAATAAATTCAGCAGGGCCTCCAGATGCCATCTTTCTTCCTGACCAGATACAGTTGTGATGCCCATGGGCCATATGGTCTGTGTATAACCCTTGCTTGCACCATCATTTCAAATTTCACTTTTGCTGGGGCAGAGTGGTAAGATGCCAGTCTTCTTGGCCACTGAAAGACTGGCTGGCCAGGGGATGTCTTAATATGATGGACTGAATCATGCATCACTTTTCTTATCTGGTCCCCACTTTTTTGTCTGTCTTCCTGCATAATTGAACTGCAGGTTGAGCAAATGGTGTTTGTATCACTTTGGCCCATAGAACCAGTTATGACTTTCCCGTCCATTTTAATTTGCATATTACTGAGATTTACCTCTAGTCCTTGCTGACTAATAAAGTCTGCATCTTATATCGGCTCCACCACATCTGCAAGCATGAATTTCCAGTTGCACTTCTTGCTGCAGTCCAGAGCGACTTCCACTTTTCAGTTTCCACATCATTGTTGGTGAACTGTTTCTTGCAGTAAGATGAATGGGAGTGGCTATCATTGCGTTCTTGGCTTGGCCAACTGGTAATGTGCTCACATCTGACTTGGAGTCCACTAGGCAGCAGCTGCTCACTTTTCTGTCTCTTACATACAACTTCCACAATAACATAAATAAGTCTGATTGGCTGTCTGTGCACTTGGGTGGCTTGTCATTGATTACTGGACCAATTTTGAACCCAGTGTCCTGCTGAACTTTGTTCAAATGATTGTTGACTTTTTCAAGATTAGTGTTGATTTCTTCTTTCTGAATTAGGCACTCTTGCAGAATTTTGTGGACTGCTGCACTTATTGCTGGCCACTGAAACCATTTGAGTACATACGTGGGGGCCTACACCTTTGGCCCACTCACCAAAACATTGGGGTACCAGAATACTGTATTTGGTCAACTCTCTTGTGTCATTTGCCCACCTGCTTGATTTTTTGAAACAGTGCCTTCCTATGTCCTTCATTCCACCTAGCTGGAGTCCTCCCATCCACTGTCAGTGTTGACTTCTGATTTTGCAACATGGCTATTTGATTTTTCAAACAGCTAGGCTGCTTATTAATGTCTGCTTTGCTTCCAAATAGCAGCTGGTTCTTCTGATTCAATTTCATTGGCCACATTCATCAACATCGATGTGCTTGATGGTCTATTGCCACATAGATCTCACCTGCTATTGTGATTACAGAACTAATGTTGGTTCTCTCACACATCACTACAGCTGCTTTCATTAGTGGTGGGAACTGTGTCAACCACTCATACCATAACATCACATCAGACATTTCCTCCTCTCCAACAATGCCTCTTAAGTACCACCAGGATTCTGAAGGCATTCAGTCCCCAATACATTCACTGTTTAATACCTGTTGTATGCATTATTCCAATGGTTTGCACAATCAACTGATTAGTGTCTCTCTCAAATGTAGATAGTCGTTTCTGAGATGGCTTCAATGTAATATCTGAGAATCTAAACTGTTCACTGTTACTGAAAATTTTGTGTGATCATTGTTCTGCATGAATGTTAAGTGCAACATCATGGGTGATAACTCTGGTGTTTCGAGAAGGAACTTCAGAATTTGTAGGTAGTAATGACTGTCTTGCATATAATCCTGTCTTCCACCTTTAAGCTCTTACGTTTTCAAATCTCATCTGGTGCAGTTCCCAATAATCAGTCTTTCCTTCTCATGCTGTCTGGTAAATCTCCCCTGACCCAGGGTTCTGGGTAACTTTTCTGAACTGTACTAAAAAAAAATGGTTCAAATGGCT
Source organism: Schistocerca cancellata (assembly GCF_023864275.1). Lineage (NCBI taxonomy): Eukaryota > Metazoa > Arthropoda > Insecta > Orthoptera > Acrididae > Schistocerca > Schistocerca cancellata. The sequence continues at coordinate 280,240,814 of NC_064628.1, forward strand.
CTGAGCACTATGCGATTTAACTTCTGAGGTCATCAGTCACCTACAACTTGAACTTATTAAACCTATCTAACCTAAGGACATCACACACATCCACGCCTGAGGCAGGATTCGAACCTGCGACCGTAGTGGTTGCTCGGCTCCAGACTGTAGCGTCTAGAGCCGCACAGCCACTCCGGCTGGCAAACTGTACTCCTTTCCCTAAACCTCTCCAGTCATTTTCCTTCACCCCTCTTCTTTCCCCTTCAACTCTTCTGCCACAAGAAGGTGCCTCTGGCTCCAAAAGCTCGTAAAAGTTAGGCCTTTTTGTGTGTGTGTCCTCCTGCCATGGCTTGGTGAGTAGATTTTTCATCTGTCATTTACACTATATCATCAGACAAACTGTTTACCAAATTTATTGTGTTTCATCACTCAAGGAGATTATTCCATATTTTTCCGCTTTTCACTTTTACCTTGGAGTATGTCGAAGTTGCATTGCCATGTGAATTTGTCTGATATCTTGATGTGAAGTCACCATATTCCTTTGCATGATCTCTGGGGTTTTTAAATATTTGGTATTCTTGGAGTCACCAGGAGCACGTCAGCGTGGCCATTCTTGGACAGTACTGCAGTTGCAGTATCCAGGAATGGCAAGAAAGGCTTCATGGGGTATTCAACCATTATGTCAGAATGCTGCTATCCTAGCTAGACAACATACTCTACAGATGGAAAGAAGACAACTAAGGACAGAAACCACCGAATGAAGTGGTTTCTTAAAGATTAACATTGTGGTGGTGCAAGTATTTGCAGATGTTTGAATTCTAAGATGTAACAGTGGGTAGTGGAATAGCTTGTTATAGCAGAATATTGTTGATGTGCTGTGTGACACCCAAGGAATATGGCAGATAATGGCTGTTGACAGGGTGTATGAGGGCAGATCCAGTAGTGGAAACAATCATCTATAGATAAATGCACCAAAATAAATGAAAACAGAAAAAACATATTCTGCAGTGCTAACAGTAGTATTAGTAGTGGAGTAACTGATTACAGATTTTATAGTAGTTTTGTAGCAGTAGAAGTAGTTGTAGAAATAACAAAAATATCATAAATAAACATTAATATATAAATTATCGTCGAAGAAAATGTGATTTGTATAGCCTATTTTAGCATCTCAGATAATGGGCTATAATTTTGTGAGCAATAAATAAAAAAACATCAGATTATACTGTGTTGCAGTTTTTTCAGCTGCTTGACTGATCAAGAGTTTCAGAGGCAACAAATTTCCTTTTTCTTACAAAGCTGCTCTCATTAAGGGCAAGGACTTAAAAAATAATGACCATAAGTAGCAGTTTGTAACCAAAAGCAACTCAACTTACTCTTTGTGATTTAGGTTCGAAAATTATGCTCAGCATTACATGTACTGGAACACCTGCTGTTGTGATATTTGTCAACTGTGTGGTCAAACATTGCTTTTCCTTAGGATTTATTCAACAAATTTTCTGCCTTTTTTACAACTAGCTTTTTATGGTTGTTCCACTTCAGATTCTGATGCATGCTGATGGATATTTATCAATTGTACCTGTTTAATGATTGAAGATGAATCGTTTAAATAACCAAGAATTGATTAGTCTTTGTACCTATTTGTTGAGTGAGCACTAATTGTGTAATCAAATAGTAACTGGTCTTACAACCTGTTAGTACACAATATGTTACATTTTCTTTTCACAATGAGGTCAACAAGTAGTTCCCCACTGAGTGTTAATTCTCAGTATGTCTTCCTGCATGTTGCTTCAATTTTCTGGGATCACAATGAAAGATGGACTGCACCTCAATAGCTTAGGCTCTATGGACATCAGTAAAATGTTCACAGAAGTATGTAGCATCCTAAAAATCAAGGAAACTGATACATTCTGATGCGGGTGACAAAATAAAGGCAGAAACTGAAAATAATAAGTATAGGTACCAGAGAGAGGATGCACATGAAATTACAGTCAAAACAAAAATTTCTACTGCTGCACTGGAATATCAATGGCTTAACAGCAGGACTACCAAATCTTAAATACTCTGAAGTTGATGAACTTAAAATTCTGCATTCTGAATGTGTAAATATCAAAATAATCTACCTAAAAGAAAACTGATTAACAGAAGGCTGTATACAAGTTTTAAACAGTATTAATAATTTTAAGCTGGCTAGCATCTTTTATGGGAGAAACAAATCTTATAGAAGCTCCTGCAATCTTGTTGACTCTTCAGCAAATCATAACATAAGTGTTTCAGAGTTTTACTACATGCCCTAGTACGTCGATCCCCTGTTGTTCGGGCTCCTGTCAGAATTCGTTCAACACTAATAGCCTTGAATGAACTGTGACAGGAACCCGAACAACAGGGAATTTATGTACTGGGGCATGTGTTAAAACTCTGAAATCCTACATTGATAGTGGCTAATTACTAGCCAAAATGTAGATTTGCCTTAATAAAGCCTGAAAGGAAAGGACAACTGATTGCTGTTCTCCATCACTTTGAAAAATCTATTTCTTTAGTCATTTACCTGTTGTTTATGGAGGACTTGAATGCGGATCAAATAGTGACAGCTGTAGCTTATGGTCATCCACAAGTGAAAGTTGTTCCCCCATAAAAAATACATCTTTTTTTTTTTACAGCATATATGATACCCAGGGACTCTCTTTTCAATTTGTGAATAGTTTAACTGTGAGCCATCAGCATTTTTGTGCCTTCGTGCGACTCCAATGTACATGTTACTGGCACCATTTGTTTTCCTGAAGTGATAGTTGCCAGATATATCAATTACAATTGACAACACCAAAAATAATAAGTCGAGGCCCTAGATTCTCATACAGTGATTGTGCTTGATGAGCAAGCTGTTGTTACCTCGAATTGTGATCTGCTGCTTCTGATTAAAATAGTTAGGCTCTAGCCGTTATTTCATCTACTGTAGGGTCCTTAATTTGTATGGTATGCTAATGGATTTCCCTGAGAAGACTCGAACAGACAACATTTCATACTAAAACATCCTTGAGGAAATATAAAAAACCATGATTTGTATGTTTAAAACTGCACTTAAGACTTAACTCACACAGATTGGCAAACCAAGCTAGTATGTCAGTCCACGAATCTTCAAGTAGTTTGTGGAATCTTAATATGGCAACAACAGTGCATCTCTTCATGAGATAATATGAGTAGAGTTTAATAGAAATTGGATTCAAAGAAAAGCGTAATGGGTTCTTTAGTGTACCCTCTTTAACAACTCATATGACTGTAATCACAAACACGAGAAGAAGTAAGCTTTCTTTGCTTTAGGATCATATACAGGGTGGCGCACGATAAGCCACCTGATTTGCTTCATGAATAATACATTTGTTGTTGACAAGACCTGCAATTTATTGGTGTAGAAGTAAAGAATACAGCTTTGAAATACAACCTAATGAATCACATTGTTCAATATGACTGCCGTTTTGGTTTACAACTTCTTCAAGTTTCACACGTGCATTTGTGACAACTCTCCGACACAAATCTTCTGGAATGGTACTGCATAGCATTAGTCCACAATGACGACCCTAAGTTGCACTGCATTTTCAGTTTTTCTGTGGTACACCTTCTCTTTAAGGAACCCACAAAGGAAGAAGTCACTTGGGTAAATGTCCAGGCTGTGGGGCGGCCACATTTCTCCTTCTGCATAACATTCTCAAAATCTGTTTGACAATACCCTAAGGCCAAGTCTTTCGTGTAGGAAATCAAGCACAGCGTTGGCAGTATGGGGAGTGATCCATCCTGCATGAACCATTGTCTCTGCAATGGAAGACATGAGGCTATGAATTGAGGAAAGAACTGGTTTCACAGCATGTGTAAATAGTGTTCCCAGTTACTGTGGCATCAAAGAAGAATGGACCGACGATTCCATGGCTCGACACCACATGCACACTTCTCCCCATAGGTGTCTTTTGTATGGATTATTCCCAGACGTTCATGTGCCCAGAATCGAATGTTTTGTTTGTTCACAACACTGTTTATGTAAAAATAAGCTTCATCAGAAAACCATGTGTTGTGTAGCACTGCCCTTGGTCCTGCTCGACTGTCCAACTCGCAAACTGCAGTGTCCACTTCTTACCTCTTGCAGTAAGCTTATGCACACCACAGTCATCTTGTATGGGTAGAAGCGAACGTCGGATTGAATAATTCTTTGTACAGTCGGCATGAAATTTCCAACTTGGCACTAGCTCTTCTTGTTGATTATTCAGACTATGAGTCAAAGCCACTCGAACTACTTCAAGGTTTTGCAGCGAACATATGGTATATGCCTGTGGCCGCTGACACTCCAAAATAGATCCAGTAGCCTCAAATTTTTTATGTAATCTGCATACTGTCTGTGGGCTGGGAGCCCACAGTGTGCCAAAATAAGCACAAAACCTTCTCTGTGTCATAGTAATGCTGTTTGTCACCACAAAAAGTAACACAGTCTTTGTCTTTTATGCAACGGTCAACCATCCTTTGTCCACCATTGCAGCAAACTGAAATGGCAGACTCACAACGCAAGCGACATCTGGCATAATTTCCATGAACTGCACGAAGTTGAGTGCAGAACTTGAAAGTTATTGCCTCAACAGTATACTTATAGGATCAAAATTCAGTCAGGTGACTTATCGGGTGCCATCCTGTATATGATAAGAATTATTGTAGGTAGGAGTCCCACTTTTCACAAACCTCTCAACAAAGGCCTTGTTGGGTGAAAGCTCATTTTGTGACAGCCTTTTTGTTGTGTCTATCTGTGACTCAGCACCTCCTTTTCATAATATTTTACATTCTATCCTGGGTTTTCTGTTGTTTGAAATGAAAATTAAATGGACCAAAGTCAGCTTACAATGAGCTGTTGTGGATGAAATGGTGCACTAACTGCATTGCTATTTAACTCAACACTTCTGTTTGTTGTTGCTCAGCCTCCCATTTGCAACTGTTGCTGTTTGCTAAATAAGTTGCATAACCTGTGAATCTGAAAGCTCTGTTTTAAGACTGAGTTTATTTCACAAGATATATTACAAGAAAAGAAAACAAGTAAATGAATGCGCTGCCTGGCAGTCACAGCACAAGTGCTGATATGTCTCGAGCTGAAATAAATAAGTAGACATGCTAGTGTGAAACTGAGTCACAGCTAATGTAACAAAATTAAATTTCTACATGAACAGTTGTTGCTACAGAGTGTCCTTGAATTATCACTGTTTCAAACAAACAAATACTGGATTTTGATACTTGAGAGTGCCTCAAAATGATTCTAAGCTTTCATTTTTTCCATCTAAGGGTCACAAACCCCATTGGGAAAATACAGAGTTTACATAATTATGTACCCTACTAGTAGCATACAGTTAACATATGGTTTGTTAACTCAGGTAACTTTGGATGTATAAGAGATAGTCAAATGTAAATGAGACAGATGGAGAAAAAGTTAGTAAACTGTTTACTATTACGGAAGTAATTGCCATACGTATACACATGTTTATAACACTATGTGACAAGATAGTCGATGCTCTTATGGAAAAATGTTTGCAGTTGCCTACAGAAAAACGATTGCATCTAGGTGTGTACATCTACACCCTAAACAAATTGATGGCCTCAAATGTCTTTCTTCAGAGCTCCAAAAATATGGAAATCACATGAGGAGAAATCGGGACTGTGTGGAGGATGTGTAAGGGCCTCCCAACAAAATTTCTAAAGCGTAGTCAAAACAACCTTAGCACACATGTTGCCATGGTTGTTTCGATTACACTGCAAAAGTTTCACTGAGAAGCCCTTACACATCCTGCATAAAACCCCGATATCTCCCCATAATTTCCATATTTTTGGAGTCCTGAAGAAAGACATTTGTGACCTATGTTTTGCTTCTGATGATGATGATGATGATGATGATGTTACATAGCATCTTTGGTTGATAAGTGGTGTATATTCAGAGCTCTCATAGAGATAAGTCTTTAATTGCATAATAACAATTAATTAAGGCAACATTACATCATAAATAGGTAAATTAATGTATATTGTAAGCTATCAATTATAGGTTTCACATTTTTTGTGTATTTTCTGGAAAAAGAAAACATTTCATAGTGGTGAATTTTGGACTAGGATTTGTTTACATTATTGTATATTGTAAGTTACGTGATTATTTCAATAAAGTAAAGTTTGTGTTGTTAGTGTATTCTTACACACTATCCATTTGATTCTCTAGTAAGCAGTCAAAGTGAGAAGTTCCAAAATAAGTGAAAAGTTTACATAGTGTGGGCTCAGTTCTCTGTTTACTTTGTGTTTCATCATGTAAACAATACAAGTTAAATCATTTTTGTTTATCTGGAAGTTTTGAATTAGTATCCAAACTTTAGGCCTAAACTTTCCAAGAAATGTAATATATTAATTAAGTAGTTTATGAAGTTATTCTTGTTTAACTTAGACTAAAGCTAAAATTTGTTTGCCATAAGTGAGAAGTGTATGACTTGCTATAGGATTGTTAGTTCTGGGGTGTGGTGTGAGGGTTATTGCAGTTTCTTTCATGTGGGTGACTGTAGTGGCGAGGGAATTAGGGAAATAAACAAGGCTTGTTGGTTATGTAGTATTTGCTGTAGAGATAGGAAGGAAGATAATGGAACAAGAGGAGAAGATTGCTGTGCTTCAGGCAGAAATATGTAAATCAAAACAAGATCTGGAAAGGTTGAGGAAGGAGAAGGGAAAAGAGAGGTGGAAAGTGACAACAGATTATAGAACAAATAGGAATAGGACTTCCTCAGACAGTGTTGTTGTGAATGTGGGAAACAGGTTTGATCTGTTGTCACAGTTGGAAACCGATGAGCCACAAGTAAATGGAGGAGCAGACAGGACAAACAAAAAAAGTGTTTGAAAAGTAAGAGGTCAGAAAAAGTTGTGAAGAAGAAGTAAGTTTTGTTGTTAGGTAGTTCACGTGGTAGACATGTTGGCCAACTGTTGCAGGATGAACTAGGGTCAGGTTACCAGGTCACAAATTTTTTTAAACCGAGTGCAAGTCTGCAAAGACTTCACAAAGGAAGACACCATGGTAATAGTGGGTGGAGCAGGCAACAGCACAGACAGGAACTCTAATTGTTCAATTGAGAATGACCTGGTAAAGATAGCTTCAGCAACGAGACATACTGGTGTTGGGCTTGTGTCTGTTCTGAGGCATCATGACCAGCCTCATTTAAACTCTTCTGTTATGAGAGTTAATTTAGAGGTGGAACGACTGCTTGGATCAGGTATGGGGTGTTGACTCTATCAGCGGGTATGGGGTGTTGACTCTATCAGCGGGTGGAACTATACTAGGCATGGCCTTTGCAGGAAAGGGAAGGGAAAATTGTCTGGGCTATTAGCAAATAACTTAAGGGTGGAGGCACTGTCACAAGTGGTAAAGTACCAGTGGTTACAAGTGATAGATCAACGATTTTTTTATGGAGGGCAGAAACAAAAGACGTTCAGAGACAGGTTGAAAATGACTTTCACATTGATAAAACATGCACCCAGAAAGCAAATTTTAAGGTACACAGTTCATGCAGATAACTTCTGATTGAAAGTAGAGATACTCAAAAGCTGACAGGAAAATTAGGTTCAGCCAGTCGTAATTCAGCCAGTGCAAAAAATCAGTTCTTTTTGCATCAGAATATCTGAGGACTAAGCAGTAAGCTTAATGAATTGCTTATTTGTGTTGAAGAATTAGGGTTGAGTAAATTGGTTGATATAGTCTGCCTCTCTGAACATCATGTGAACGCTGGTATAGATATGTTAAATGTTACAGGATTCAAGTTAGCTTCTTACTTCTGTAGAGAAAATATGGAGAAAGGAGGAGTTGCCACATTTGGCAGCAACTGTTTTGATTTCAAGAATATTGATATTAATAAATTTTGCTCAGAGCAGCACTTAGAAGCATGTGCAACAGAAGTAAAATTTCATAACAAGTCCTTTATAATAGTAAGTATACACAGGTTCACCTTCATGAAATTTTAACCTCTTCATAAAAAATCTGGAATCTCTGTTGTCCCATCTCACAGTAAAACACAAGGAAATAGTGGTTGCTGCTGATTTTAATGTGGATTTATTGAAAAGCTCTGACAGTGAACAATTACTGCAATCAGTAACACTATCATTCGATTTAGTTCCTACTGTGAACTTCGCAACTAGGATATGCAAATGCTCTGAGACTGCTAACAATAATATTTTTGTAGACTAATCTAGGGAAAAAAGTCATATCACAAAACCAATCATATATGGGCTATCTGATCAGGACATGCAGCATCTTGTGTTAAATGCTGAAACTTGTCAGGATAAAAAGTCTTTTAAATCTGAGTACAGGAAGGTAATAAATCAGTCAAAAATTGAGAAATTCAGGAAATTGCTCAGCGACATGAACTGGATATATGTTTACAATATTTCTGACTCAAATGGAAAATACAAAGCACTTATTAATTAAGTTACTTCCACTTTTGAAAATCGTTTTCTCCTAAAGGTAACTCAAATCACACAGAAAAAAAAATAAACCATAGATTACACAAGAAATAAAGGCATCATGTGGGACAAAAAGGAGACTCACTCTACTACTGAGGAACAGCTCTGATGTTAGCATTGTAATGCATCACAAAGTATACTACAAAATACTGAAGCAAGTAAGCCAGAAATGAAAGCAGCTTTATTATGAGGAAAAGATAATTACACCAGGCAACAAAATAAAAACTATATGGGATATAGTGAAGACAGACACAGTTGGGACCAAAAAAGAAGAGGGGCAGACAGCTCTAAAAATAAATGAGACTTTGGTAACAAATGAATTTAGTGTTGCAAACCTCTTAAACAAGTGCATCATTTCTGTTACTAACAGCTTGGGGTTATCAGGTTGCGTGAACATAGCAATGTAGTATCTGCGACCAGTCTTTAAAAATAATTTCAGTAAAATGAGAGTGACACCCACGTCTCCCAAAGAAGTAGCATCCACCATAAAATCCTTAAAATCTAAATATTCCAGTGGGTATGATAACATATCAACATCGTTAATCAAATAGTGCTCATGTGAGTTGAGTTCTATCTTAAGTTATTTGTGTAATCAATCTCTTATCAGCAGAACACTTCCAGACCGGCTAAAATATGCTGAAGTTAAGCCTCTTTACAAGAAGGGGGATAGAGAGATACCATCAAACCATTGACCAATTTCACTTTTGCCGGCTTTCTCAAATATATTTGAAAAGGTTGTGTTCAAACACCTCCTTAAGCATCTGGCTGTAAATAATATATTGTCTTAGTCACAGTTTGGGTTTCTTAAGGGTTTTGATAGAGAGAAAGCTATTTACACTTATAGTGAGAATGTACTTAATTCATTAGATAATAAATTAGAGGCTACTGGCATTTTCTGTGACCTGTCCAAAGCCTTTGATTGTGTGAACCACAGCATTCTCTAAAGTAAATTAGAATATTGTAGTGTCACTGGCAATGCTGTGAAATGGTACGAGTCTTATTTAACAAACAGAGAACAAAGGGTGTTGTTGTGAAATACCTGTGCAATAAGCAGTCAGTCTTCATCTGACTGGGAATTAATTACATGTAGTGTTCCTCAAAGATCCATCTTGGGTCCGTTGTTTTTCCTTGAGTACATTGAATTACATCTCATCTGTTACATTGCCGGATGCTAAGTTTGTTTTGTTTGCAGATGATACAAATATTGCAATAAGCAGTAAGTCAAGTACAGACTTAGAATTTGCTGCTAATCAAATTTTCACTGGCATACTTCGCTTACTTTCATTCTATTACATCATGTTGTTGTTGTTGTTGTTGTTGTTGTTGTTGTCTTCAGTCCTGAGACTGGTTTGACGCAGCTCTCCATGCTACTCTATCCTGTGCAAGCTTCTTCATCTCCCAGTACTTACTGCAGCCTACATCGTTCTGAATCTGCTTAGTGTATTCATCTCTTGGTCTCCCTCTACGATTTTTACCCTCCAATGCTAAATTTGTGATCCCTTGATGCCTCAGAACATGTCCTACCAACCGGTCCCTTCAAGTTGTGCCAAAAACTCCTCCCCAATTCTATTCAATACCTCCTCATTAGTTACATGATCTACCCATCTAGTCTTCAGCATTCTTCTGTAGCACCACATTTCAAAATCTTCTATTATCTTCTTGTCCTAACTATTTATCTTCCATGTTTCACTTCCACACATGGCTACACTCCATACAAATACTTTCAGAAACGACTTCCTGACACTTAAATCTATACTCGATGTTAACAGATTTCTCTTCTTCAGAAACGCTTTCCTTGCCATTGCCAGTCTACATTTTATATCCTCTCTACTTCGACCATCATCAGTTATTTTGCTCCCCAAATAGCAAAACTCCTTTACTACTTTAAGTGTCTCATTTCCTAATCTAATTCCCTCAGCATCACCCGACTTAAATTGACTACATTCCATTATCCTCGTTTTGCTTTTGTTGATGTTCATCTTATATCCTCCTTTCAAGACACTGTCCATTCTGCTCAACTGCTCTTCCAAGTCCTTTGCTGTCTCTGACAGAATTACAATGTCATCGGCGAACCTCAACATTTTTATTTCTTCTCCATGGATTTTAATACCTACTCCGAATTTTTCTTTTGTTTCCTTTACTGCTTGCTCAATATACAGATTGAATAACATCGGGGAGAGGCTACAACCCTGTCTCACTCCCTTCCCAACTGCTGCTTCCCTTTCATGCCCCTCGACTCTTATAACTGCCATCTGGTTTCTGTACAAATTGTAAATAGCCTTTCGCTCCCTGTATTTTACTCCTGCCATCTTTAGAATTTGAAAGAGAGTATTCCAGTCATTATTGTTGAAAGCTTTCTCTAAGTCTACAAATGCTAGAAACGTAGGTTTGCCTTTCCTTAATCTATTTTCTAAGATAGATCGTCGTAAGGTCAGTATTGCCTCATGTGTTCCAACATTTCTGCGGAATCCAAACTGATCTTCCCCGAGGTCGGCTTCTACCAGTTTTTCCATTCGTCTGTAAAGAATTCGCACTAGTATTTTGCAGCAGTGACTTATTAAACTCATAGTTCGGTAATTTTCACATCTGTGAACACCTGCTTTCTTTGGGATTGGAATTATTATATTCTTCTTGAAGTCTGAGGGTATTTCACCTGTCTCATACATCTTCCTATACATTACATCATATGTATCATATTCTGGGGTAACTCATCAAACCGAGAAAAAGTTTTTAGTCAGCAGAAGTGTGTCATAAGAATCATTTGTTGTGTAAATTCAAGAACATCATGTAGAAACCATTTCAAGGAACTTTGTATTCTAACTACTACTTCTCAGTATATTTATTCCCTAATGAAAATTGTTGCAAGTAATATATCTCTGTTTCCAACCAATAGCTCCATACATAGTATCAATACTAGGAATAAGAACAATCCACATAAAAACCTAAAATTACTTAACTTGGTCCAAAAAGGGGTCCAATATTCAGGAACATACATTTTCAAAAAATTGCCAGTAACCATTAAAAACTTGCATTCAGATAAAGCATGGTTTAAACCGCAGGTTAGTTAAACATAACATTATTGGTATGTACTGCCCATCAAATACAGATGTGTTATGCTATCTTGATAGACTTAACAGGGCAATTAGACAAACAGGCCCCACTGACCTTAACATAGTTGGAGACAAATATCGATGCAAACTCCTGTCGTATAACCTATTTGAAAATAATAGATATATTAAATGCATATAATCTCACAAATATCTGACACTAGAGTGACAGAGTCAAGCTCCAGCAAGATAGATTATGTAATAGTCAACAAAAATGTAAAAGACAGTGTTAACTTTCAAAGTGTTGATTATCTTTACTCAGATCGCTATTGTCAAGTGTTAGAATATTTAAGGTTTGCTGTACCAACAGCAACTAAGTTAATTGAGAAGAAGCGGATCCTGCACCAACTTCAGCGCCTTCAAAACTAAGTTAGGAGAGGAGAAATCTGACACCATTTACCAAACTAACGGGTCAGAAAACAAATGGGAAAAATTTTATAGGACAGTGCTGAAGCATTTTGACTGCTGCTGCCCACTCAAAAAAAACAGGGCATGAACCAACTCCTGTCTTGAAAGTAATACTAGGTTGAAACTTACACCTAGGCAGATTAAGTTAAGGCAGAATATATATTGATCTTGACTGTTTATACAAGGAAACAAAGCTACATATATTTAAGGAAAAGTACAATCAAGTCAAAAAAATTTTAAGACAGATCTCTTACACCTGAGGAAACATGTAGAATGATGCAATAGAGCCTTCAGGCAACATAAGTAAGGCATCATGGAGACTAATCAATAAACATCGTAAAGCCACAGCAAGGGACAGAGTGAACCAGTTAGCACTAGACACAAGGTGCATCTAGTAAAAGATCCAAATGAAGTATGTAATTTATTCAATAAGCATTTTATCTCTCCTTTTGACCAACCACCCCCTATTAGAGATCTACAGGCTGGCACACCAAATGATATCACGGATGGTACAGAGCTCAAATTTATGGAGGTGAATCAACAGGAAATATTTAACACGATGCAAAAGCTAAAAAAACAAGCACTCATCTGGATGGGATGGTATCTCAAGTGTGGTGTTAAATAAATGTGCCAATGAAATAACTAAACCCCTTACCTATCTTATCAACTGTAGTATTAATGAAAACTTATACCCAAATGCCTCAAAATTTTAAGTGTCAGTCGGCCAATCCATAAGAAGGGAAGTAAAGAAGTAGTTTCAAATTATACACCACACTGCCCTACCTTCAGTAAAATATTTGAAATAGTTATCCAATCACAGCTCAAAACATTTTTCTCAAGACACAAAATGCTTACCGAATCGCAGCATGGGTTTAGGGAAGACCTAAGCATGACCATGAAGTATATAGCAATATAGAATGGGGTATGCACACAGCCAGAATATTCCTTGACATGAGCAAAACTTTTGACTCAGTAAACCATGAGCTGCCTTTCTTTCTTTCTTTTTTTTAAAAAAAAAAAAAAAAAAACTGCGGGCATATATCAGTGATACATCAATGAAACTTCTAGCCACCTATCTGGTGAATCTGAAACAGTGTACCAACCTTACACATCAAATTGACAATAAGATCTTAACCTATAAATCCACAAGTGAAGCACTGCCACAGGAGACCCTCAAGTTCAATTCTTGGATCTTTCCTCTTTTTAGCATATATAATGTTGTGCACCCCATTAACTTGCACATTGTAAATTATGCTGGCGACACCTTAGTTTTATTTCACGGTAAGCATTGTGAGGAACTGAAATTCTCAGCAAGTAATGGGATACTATAATTAAGTTCATATTTTCGTGCACAAGGATTAAAGGTCAATGTAAATAAGTCTCAGATGCTAATATTTACAACTGGCAGCTCACACCACTCATGCATAAATGAGGTAAGCAGTGTAGTGGCAGAGGAAGCAAACAAGTGTAAATTTCTAGGGGTCCATCTGGACTCAAATCTCCGGGGGATTAGCCACATTACAGCTGTATGTAAAAAAGTCAGCAATGGGCTGTATCTTCTTAGCCAACTGTCTGAAATGGTGCCCATCCACATGCTTAAAACTGTGTATTATGGGACAATCTATCCCCATCTTAGCTACTGTGTAGAAGAATGGGGGTTGTGCTGCAGACATTCACCTTAACAGAGTACTATTGCTACAAAGAAGAGGTTTAAGGATTATACATGGACTAGGCTGCGATGTTTTCCGACAACACAAGTACTTCACCATATACTCTTTGTATATTTATAAATTAATTATTTTTTTGTCTCAAAGAAAACTGAAGTAATTCAATGTAGTGATATACATGACCACAACACCAGGTCCAAAGAGAATTAATATCGACAGAGAGCAAGATCAAAAATGACAGACCAGAGCCCATATACTAATGGACTGATGTGATATAATTAACTGCCAGAGTCCATGAAAAACAGTAATAAAAAGCCATTCAAATCAACACTAAAAGCATTCTTAATGGGAAAGTGTGTGAATTCACTCAATGAATTTTAAATGGTTAAGTTTAAGAGCTGTAAAATGATGTATAAAAAAATAATTGGTTATATTAATATGTGTAAGATGTAATGTATTTTGACAAGCATCAATTTACTGTTTAATTACTAATTGCAAGGCTAAGATCTAAATGTATTTTATGTTTATAACTGTACATGATGTTTGCAAAAGCCACCATATTGATGACTCCATGTGAAAAAATCTAAATAAATAAATAAGTTTGAAAGACTTTTTGATAGGCAACTCCTTCTACTCTATAGATGAATATCTTAACAGGGACTGTTAGACCAGCTTAAGTAAAAATGTCTGTTATATTTCAGTTTTGACAGCACGTGGTCACAACAGTCAAGATTAATTATTTTATGTATGATAAATTTATTAAAGCTGCATAACAGTGCTTCATTTTGACAACATATTAATTCTGTAAACATTAGCAGTTCCAATTTATGGTAATGTAATTACCTATTTTGACAACTCCTGACAATTGACCAGAATAGTAAGTATTATATTCAAATATTTCATTTTTTTTTTTTTATATACTTTTTCCACGCCCACAAGAATCATCCCAATTTTTGGTCTATGGAACTAAAACTGAACTGAATCTAATCTAATCCTAAGTACAATCCTGGTTCCACACACAATCACAAACGTTTTTCCATGAAGGAACTGACCGTCTTGTCTCATAATGAGATGTCTTAAGAGTTATGGTGATTAATTTTGAAATAATAAAGAGTTTACTCACTTTTTTCTCACCTGTCTCATTTTCATTTGACTGCCCCTTATAGATTCACCCAAAAAATTAATGTCTTGAGCTATTGTCAGTGCTGTGCTAAAAATGTTTCACGTAACATAAAACTGCCACAGTATTTAAACAAGTCAACATTCAGCAGTTTCAGGTTTTTAAAGTGGTTTTTCATTGCATACAAGATGAATGTTAACACATAAACCCTGTTCATCATCATCTGTCTCCATAATCTGTTGAACATTTAACAGTATAAAATTTAGTGGCTAAAATTTATAAGTTTATTTTAACTTCACAACATATTTCCTTCTCACCTAATGATAATGACATAGAAGCAACTATGCTTAAATGTGGAAATTGGTTTGTATTTTAATTCATTTCAATTATGATAATGTCATAACTGATCATGTATTGAATTTTTGAAAAGTGTTCTAGCAAAACCTGGCAAGTTATTGGTGGTTAACACATCAAGTAAGATATGTTAAATATCTACAAGTATCAGTTGCTTCCTGTGGCACAACCTGTAATTTCTCAATCTTCACATTGGTTTATGCATTTATTTTACCAGAAAAACAAAAAATAATTAGAGACTTCAGGTCCTCTCACATCTGGCTGGACATGTTTGTTGAGTTGATATTATCATCTGCATAATACATGAGCACTAAATAATAATAACAATGTCAGGCTACAGTACATCTGGAGAAGCTGAATTGTATGGAGAAGAGTGAGAAATAACTGAGTAAGGTTAGCAACATGGGATGGAAAAAAGAAAGCTTGAGGAAAGCACAAATAATTTACTAGGTTAAAGTAATATTAGTTTGTTGTTGGACAGAGGGAAGACAGCATATCCCAACTGAGATGTCCACTATGCTGATAACAATGGGTAAAGCTGTAAACGTCTCTTGAACGCAGCGTGGTTTTGGACAAGACAGATTACTGGGTAATTTATTCCAGTCTCATAGCAAAATGGAGGAAGATTTAGTGTTACGCATAGGAAAAGTCAAAATGCTGGCTGTATCAGATCTTGTATTGGGGTTATGCAATGTTGTTATGAGAGGACCTCAGTGGCTAAGAAACTGAGGAAGGAAACAGAGCATATAAAAATCACGTCAGCCATCCAGTCACATTGGCACTACTGAAGCATAGCAAAGACTGATGTGATGTGATCGGACAACCGAATGTGTGCACACACACACACACACACACACACACACACACACACACACACACACACACACACCTAATTTTTCTTGTTGGAAATCTTTTTTCTAAATTTTTGGACTGCATGTAAACATAAGAGAGATTTTACAAGTATGTCAAAAGCCATATCATTTTCTCTCTTTTGCTTCCCCCATCACCGTTTGTCCTTCACTTTGTTTTTTATTATTTGTTTGTTATCTAGATAAAAATGTTAACAATTTTCCACATCACTTTTATTTATTGGAAATGAAGTTATTTCATTTCTTTCATCTGTTGTGAAAAATGGCACAATGATTTAGGAGAAAATCTTTATAATTCAAACCTTTAGCCAAATAACCTCACTTCTGTTTTTCATATATCATTGTAAATGGAAAGTAACATAGTTCCTTACAACAAACAATAGCCGTTTTCTTGCCTAGGCTAATCCTAATGACTTGACAGCAACAAGAAAACTCACTCTCTCTCTCTCCCCCCCCCCCCTCCCTCCCCCCTTCTTATTTTCTCAAGTCTCTTACATTTCGACATTTCTCAATTCATTATCCCCTCTTTCTACCCGTTATTTCATACTTGAGTGATAATCTAAGTATTTTGACAGTTCTTGAAACCAGACTATGCACACTGTGCCATGAGTTCTCTCTCTTTTTTCCAACCATCTACAGCTGTATCTCACTGAAGGCACTGTCAGCACATTAATTACCTATTGTTTTAAGACATACAATAAGTAAATAATCTGAAAGATCCTGTTGTTTTCTTTGAAATAATAATTCATTTATTTTTTGACACTGACAGAATAACAACATGTCCATACACTTTCATACAACAATGTGACAAAATAGCCAATGCATCTGTTAAATATTTTGAGTATTTTGTAACACAGGTTTTTTTTCAGTACTAGTGTTTTCACAAAAACACTTGACAGTCTTTACTGGATGAATAACTAGTATACTTGCTTACAGACAATGCTTTATTAAAATGTAAAAACGTGTATAATGTAACAATATCACATTCAAAAAATAGTGCAAGCTATATGTAAACTTAAATCTCATTTCTCAGATCTAATGAAATGGTTATCTTACTGTGTAACCAAAATGGAAACTCCTGGATGGAGCAGTATGTAAAACAAGGGAAAGGTGAAGGTATCTGTGCTGCTTTGTGTGTGAATGTATGTATTTCTTGAGAAGAAGGAGAAAAACAATGTCTTCTGTTATCTGTTTGTATGGTATACACATCGGCCCACTATGGGTGAGTGGTTGCTTTTCCCTTATTTTACATACTGAAACAGTTATCTTCAAAGCTGTGCATATATTCACTGCCAAAACTATGTGAAAATGTAACAGAGGACTGGACATCAAAATTGAACTCTTTTCTTTTCCAAACATCCTCTGTTTCATAATCATTTTAGAATTATTCTAAACTTTGAAGGTTTCTAAAAAATCATGGTCATAAAATTAAAACAATATCTTGAGTATTAACAAATTAAAATGTGTTTCATGAATCTGGCACAAGGAACATATGACCATTTGTATCAGTTATCATTAAGAAATCAGACAGACATCAGAATATTTTAATAACTTACAGAGAGCATCACAACCAACAATTTTTTCCTGCTTAATTTATCAAATAATGGAATGACCTCTGTCTGACCTAGAATGCCTTTTGCAGAGATGATAAACTCTACATCAACATACAAATAGCACATCAAGAAGTGATATAATTAATATTAGGTCAAACCAGTGTGTCCAACCACTGCATAGTCTGCATAACACAATTATATAATATAGATCAAACAACAATTTAGACTAAGTAATTGCATTTTACAATGGATAAGAAGTCAGATCACAACTCTCACAAGCATACAAGTAATAATAATTAATTGAACACAGTCACACATGTGCAGGAACAAATGCTTACATCTTTGAGAAGCACAAAGTCAATTGTTGACTGCATTTTTGGCATGCAGTTGTACAGAATCTTAGAAAATCAGGTAATGCACAGTGTGAAAAAATACCTCACTGGTAATCTTTAACATCACAGCATGCACTGGAATAGTATTCCTTAAAAAGTAATGTCCAGTGTTATATAAAAATGTTAGATCATGCCATGCTTCACAAAATCACCAATACAATTCTGAATGTATGGATTAACAATTCTGGAACAATGAAAGAAAATCTTCAGAAGATTATCTTCCCAATTTGACACTAGTGTAATAAGCTGAAAGTATTAGCTGTGATAGGATAAAACTGCCTTCCTGAACAGAAATTAGCGAACAAGAGAATCAAAAGAAATTTGTTATAGACACTGTAGAAATTATAGTAAACCCCCTTATTTCAGAGAAGAAAATCACAACAGCAGATTTTATTCCAAAAAAACATTCACTGTCAGGCAATAAACATCTTGGGATACCACAAGTACTTACGTACCAGTACACATATTTCACTCCAAAACAGCAACAATATACTGTAAAACTAACAGTCCCTTAATAAAAAGGACGTGCAAACATTGCTACTGTTAGCTATATTTCAGCTGCAAAAGCCTTTTATAAACAAAATGACTGAAGTGTTAAAAATAACAGTATATATTGCTGATGATGGCACAGAACTGAATTTTGCTACTTGCTTTCATCATTTACCAATTAAATACATTTAGAATATATGCATAAGAATTTGAAAATTAGATTATCTGCCTGTTTTTAAATGTTACACTGGACAATAACAAAATTTTGTTCCATTCTTTTTCATTTCACTTTTGCATGAACAATAAAAAATAAGTGCTCATCACTCAACAAAATTTTGTTTAACAAACAAATTTATGCTACTTTCACCACACTGATATATCACATTTGCATATTCTAATGGTGTTATGTTGTGAATCACAGATTGCACTACAACTCATGTAAATAATCATGCATGTGGGGTACATTAAGCAATAAGACTGTATAACATAATAATGGAATTTTTCTTAGCTGCTATTATATTTAAATTAACAGGTTACTTCACTACTTTGTAATCAGATAAAACACTTTATCACTGAACATGAGCTAAAGTTGTAATCTATTCCACTAATACACACTCCACAAATACAAAATACCACAATGAGACAAACACAAAAGAATAACTTTCAACACACCACAAGTCTGTTAACAGGGAGGCAATGAGTGACATATAACAACTTCTTTCTGAGAATATGAGTCAAGTAACAGTAATACCACTGATAAGAGGAAAACTCTGGAGAAATGTCCAAGTGAAATTAGAGGCACAGATTAAATATTTTACACTTACCAACTGAACAGCAAGACATAATTATATGAACATCAAAAATGTTACAAAAACATAAAAGAGAAGAAAAGTTTATTTTTACTTTGAAGAACATTATTATAATAATATTATAAGGCCAGACAAAGGAAATGTTTCATTATTCATGAACAGGGAAGACTAAAAGAAAATCAATGAAGTGACAGTTGGCGGAGTGGGCATAGTGTTAATCCCAATCATATTCCACTATTTAAGATCATGCCATTCGAGAGTGGAATGGTAGAGAAGTGGTATGAAAATGGTTCAATGAACCCTCTGCCAGGCACTTTAGTGTGAATTGCAGAGTAACCATGTACATGTAGATGTAGATGTAGGTGGGAAAGTCACAGGTACTCTGAATGATTCAAAACTGAAATATTTTCATTACCCTCCAACTCCTATGTGTGACAGTTGGCTTTGTTTGCCAAATTATATTTACAAATATTCTGCTTTCAAAGGCTGTGAAAATCTCGAAACAAGTAACTACAACACATATCTGTAATTTGGTCAAGTGTTGTGTTGTAACACCCACAATTTCTAGATATCAATACACGGTACACTGAAATCCAATGAATACCTATCTCAGGTGAGCACACACCAACAAAGAGGACATAATAAAGTGATTATTGGTACATTACCATTCAAATGTGACAAAAAACTGATACTGCTGATACTGAAAGGAAATTGCTGTTTAACAATGATATAACCTCCTTAGACAAAATGTTTAACTGCAGAAGCAATTATAATTAATGAAGAAAAGAACTAGTTCATTTAGGATCTGCGTAAAAAAGCATTATTGTGTATCTTCTTTTGACAATATGTATTTTTGTTTTTACAAGATGTTTTACATTTATAGGGATCTCACTATGGATCTATGGAATAAAAAGTATATTATGTATCTACCTATTTTAAAGGGGTGGAAATTATGAACTACTTGGAGGAAAAAAATAACAGATATTTACAATAAGATCTGTGCAATAAAGTATAATTAAAACCTGTTATGTTCATAGTCCCACAGTGTCTGGTGTCCTACATTTCTAGTACATAGCAGTTAGGGTAAAGTGAGGATAGCTGAACCACATTTCGAAAAATTAACAAGTAGAGAAATTTTAATCATTAGAAAATTTTGCTGAATTGGATGCCCTTCAAATCTCCAATTCAGCTCAACTCAGCACTATAACTTAAAACCACATGTGCTGTATTATTATTATTGATTTACCAAGGTTAAAAGTAATTTCTTGCCATTTTTATTTTTATTGTATTTGTAGTTATTGACTACCCATTACATGTGTGACAATGTCATTGCAAAACATGCTTTTAAAGGTTTCATTTCACATATCATTTCCAAATGTTCTTTTGGCCATGGTTACTCTGATGAAAAATTTATTTCATCAGTGTTTGTAGGAGTTAACTTGTCAGTAGTTCATTTAAATTCACAAAAACTGTGTGGCCTAAGTAGAATAAGTGACACCTACTTAGTGTGAAATTCAACTTTGTGTCCTGAGTATAGATGCACTATAACTCTCAGATGTTGGCTAGACAAAAAATGAGGGTATTGTGGAAACTTTTAAAATAAAGTTGTCCACTACAGAAGAGATATCTTTGACAATGCATATTTGGTCTGATATTGTAAACAAAAAGCTTTTTAGGCATGACTAACCATTTCAGTTACTTTGCCATGTATGAATAGTTCAAAGATGCACATCATAGCATATCACTGAAACCCTCAAAAGACTGCAGCCACATGGTTAATGCAGTACAATTAATGTTTGATCAAAATAAACACTTTTCATGTTCCATGCATACATTAAATGTGTTAATAAGGGAGTCATACCATGCACCAGGTGGTATAATTACATCATTAACAGCAACTAGGTTTTAACAGCATTACACTATTAGTAACAAACTGTGCAAAGCTGCTGTTTTGGAGACATAACTGTATCCACTAACTGGAACAGTACTTGCTACATGGTACAAAGCTTTTTAAAGCTGTGAAGTGTTGAAAATGAAAAATGATAGTCTGTTTTTGTCACACTAATGCATCTACAATGCTTAGTACACATCACAAATATCCATTGTTTTATCAGTTCGCAACATATTTCAACATTTAGAGGCATCTACAAAACAAATTTCTGGTGACAAATGTTGGACAATTAGCAAAATTAGACCCTTAGACCACTGTACGCTTTATAAAATACTATCCTTTTCCCCTGAGTCTTCGTTCGTGTAAGCATTCGACACATATATTGCACACATCTGCTCCTCCCCCCCCCCCCCCCTGTGTGTCCACCTCTTCCTCCCATCACTACCTTCCCATTTCCTCCCCCCCCCCTTCACCCTATCCTCCTCCCTCTGACCAGCTCCTCCTTCCCCCTCTTCTTTTCCACCAGCCCACTCCCCCTCTACAGCTTCCACCTATAACCCACATCTCCCTCTCCCCTCCTCTGACCACCTCTTACTCCCCCTTCTCTCTGTCTGTCCTCTCACCACCCCTCTCTCTGCCCGTTTCTTCTGCCCCCCCCCCCCCCCCAATCTCTGCCCACCTCCTCCTCCCCACCTCTCCTATTCATCTCCTCCAGCCCCCTCTCCCTGTCCACCTCGTCCTGCCCCTTCTTCCTATCCATCTCCCTCTGCCCCATCACATTACACATCTGCTCCTTCCCCTCTCCCTACCCATGACATCCTGCTACCTTCCTCTGGCCCCCTTGTCCTCATTTCTCCCTACCCATCTCCTCCTGCCCCCTCTCTCCACCTAGACCCTCCTCTAACCATCTCAAACACCCCCCCCCCCCCTCCTCCCCGCCATTCCCATCAGTACATGTATACCCGACAAAACAGTTCGACAAAGCAGGCCTATACTATAACCAAACAACATGCATGTTGTCCAGGACAACCTATATGGCAAGGGCTGAAAAAACACATTTTTGCCCGTATTTCCACTCTTATTAGAGCTAGGAGGTTATAAACCCCACAGTACTGATACTCATGAAGTTTACCGTTGGTGTGCCAAAGGTGATCCCAGACATACATACATACATACATACATAGAGTCTGCCTTATATTACTTCAGCCATTGTTGCAGATCCAATGGTCAAAAGAGATGCAGAAACTTGCTCTAAATGAAATAACCACAAGAATGGGCCCCATATTGAAACTGCCAACCACTGAAAACATTTTACACTACACTTTAAAATACTCCACTTTAATGGTGGAATAGATTGTGCAAATGCTGTAACTAAAATTAAAAATTTCATCCACACTGATCTGCATCAAAAAGACGAGACCTTTTTACCACAGAGTGATGATCATAAAGTAATACATAAAACTGGAAGAGGAATAAATGTGATTACAGTTTTACCGGTGAACTTGCAATTTATCTGAGAACTCCTAAAGTAAAGACTAAATGAAATTTGGAAAGATCATAAAATACAATTTCCAAAATTATATAAAATCATGTTTAGATATTTTACAATGGTCAGCATATTTGTTCCATCTGACACACTATTTATCACAGTGCAGCAATTTTTGAATCTGCAACAAAATCAACAGGAGGACAAAAGACAGAGTAAAATTTTGTTTTTGCAAAGGACAGATGAGAAATATCGGGAATTTTCAAAAATGAGTCAATTTAAGGCATATCCAAGCCACATCTGCATTCAATTCCATAAGACAACTGATACATTGGAAACTTTGATTTTTTTTTATATAGCATCATAGCACTGATGTCACAATGTGATGTATTGCGCGCGCGCACACACACACACACACACACACACACACACACACACACACACACACAGAGAGAGAGAGAGAGAGAGAGAGAGAGAGAGATTGATGTATTTTTTTGTTTTTTTTATTTTAAATACTGATCCCTACTTTACAAGGGCAAATTAGAAAGTTTACTCTAACAATCTGGTTTTAGGCCTGAACTGCAAGATGTAAAATCTGGATGATACAATGGCAATCAATGTTCGGTAGCTACCAAATGTATACATTCAGCCTTGCTGCAGCAATTGTATGAGCTACATGGACTGAAAAAGGTACACTAGTGACAATGGTTACAATAATTACTGCTTCAGGAAGAGATGTACCATATTCATTGTTCCGTAGGGTTCATTTTAAAGATACTGCATGCTGCACAGTGCCTCATTTCACATTGGGGGTGAAGCTACAGTCTTAGGTTGGATGAACAGTGAATTACTTTCACAATTTTACAGCATTCCATCAATTACGAAAGGCTCACAAAAGAACATCCTAAACTCATGGTACTGGAGAGTCATGAAAGCCACAAAAGTATAGCTGCAGTATCATGTGCAAAAGACAATGCTATTATTTTGTTTACTCTATTACCTATTGATTGAAAATTTTTGCCTCTTTCAAAAAATTATGTAATACAGTATGTTGTGCTCTTATTGCAAGCACTGCAAGGCTAATCACTTTCTCCAGTCAAAATATATGGAATGGTTGTAGAGCATGCAGTACTGAAGCACAAACAGACACACTTTTGAGCCTGAGGACTACCTGCCAGGTTGTTTTACTGATCAGCCTTGGCCAACTTAATCAGAACAATGAAATGATTTGCCATCTAATCTCACTGTTGATGTTTTTGAGAAGATCATAACTGCAAATTCTGAGCACTCCTCAGTCTACTGAATAATTGATGATCAGATGGTGAGGGGCGGGGGAGGGAGGGGACCTTCCAAGACATTCGCACTCATCAGAAAGACTATATCCAAACAAGAAAACAAGCAAATAAGTATAGCAAAGATTCTGACAGATGCTCCCACCAACAACAACTTTAAGAGGAACCAGTACTAACAGAAGGAAATAAAAAGAATTAACCATGTATAAGAAAACAATCCCTAAATGAATGGAATAAAAAATTTAAAGAGAAAGCTATTTGACTTAGAAGAACATGAAGAATTTGAGAGAGCTGTTTACCTATGGTAATTCATGTTCAGCAGTTAATCTTTCCCTGTCAAAGACAGTGTGCTCTATTCTGAGGAGTACTATGTGATTGTGAAAGTCTATACCATACATTTTTAGGACTTTCAGGTGTGGTTGCTAAGTTTTTGCAGATCCTAAAAGTTGCAGCTCAAGTGCCTTTTTCTGGTGTCCGATTGGAGCAAAGACATTTATGCTGACATATGAAAGAAGGTTTGCACTAGAGTCTGAGGTTATATTGAAATTACATAACTGAAATCAACTACGAGCACCTCGATATACGAGCCTGTTGTCTTTACATTGAATCTGGGTGCCTTCACACTGTACTAGCTATTTACTGGCCTCTTTTTAAGTTTATATTTTCTATAAGATGTAGTCTGGTGTAGTATATTGTGTTCTGTACACTACAGTCACTAGCTTCTTTAACATCCATTATACTTTTGAACTTAAACCAGTTAATGGCAGTGGTCCATTTAATGCTATTGCGTGGCTCAATTGCCCTCCAACATGATGTCAAGTGTACCATTTCTAACTATATTACATTCTGTTCTCCCTTTTGACATGTTGAACATTTGCCTATTATTATGAGGCCACAGTTGGTATTAGTGCACTGTTTCCATTGGCAATACGAGTTGGTTGCTATTTGAATAATAAATGAAGTAAGTCATTCTTTATGGCCTGTACTTTATTATATTCTTTTTAAAAAGATAAATCCCATATAGTGTCTCAAAGAATGAAAGACAATCTCAGATTTTAGAAGTTATCTTGATACTTTCTGTGACATTAATGCTGTATATCTGGGGAAGAAAAAAATTGAAATTTGCAAGTGGAAAAAAAAAAAAAAAATTGTGCTTCTCCTGTACAAAGATTTGTGTATCATATGTCAAAATATAGATTCATCCCCAGAAGATGTAGCATTAAACAGTTTCCTCTTATGAGACCTGGAAATAACTGTGATGTTCATGGCAAAGGACATTGGTGGATACAAGGAACCTAAGAAAAGGACAAAACACTATATTCTGAGAACCACAGATATTAATGTTAAAACATGTCCGTACCTGTTAAACATCTAAAGAAAATAAGTGGTGCACTTACAAAGACATATCATAACAATACAGACCAGTAGATGACTCAGGTGCTTGGAGAATTCAACAAATTTGAATATGACAGAAATCAAGATATGGTGACCAGCATTGATTGCTTAAAGTGCAAACACTAGCTTCAGAATAAACTGCTTGGGGCAGAATATTGATGAAACAGCATTAATCACAAGGATAACAACAAAGTTGCCTGCATACGAACTTTCAAAAACCTGAAATCAATACTTCAATCTGACGAAGATAAAACGAAGAAAAATAAATAAGAAATGTGTGTGCATTCAAAGCTGCAGCCTATCAGAAGAAAGATTAGAAAAAAAAAAAAATGAGAAGTCAGTGAGGTGGTTTGGATGTAGAAGTTCAGGTCACTACGTGAGTGAGTGTAAAAAGAAAAGATAACAAGAACAAAACAGAATGCTCTAAGAGTGGTAAATATCGTATGGGAGAGTGTTGGGCAATGGAAGGAATTGTTTCCATGTAAGTTGTGCAGAAACACAAATCACCCAGCTGGAAAGTATAACTATGGAGAGGAACATGAGGAAATGAAGAAAACAGCGAAGACAGTTTATCTTTCAGAAGTGTTTGTGACAGAAAATCGAGATGAGAAGCCTGATAAAATAGATAATAAATTTAATGTGGGCACTGGTAGTAACAAGCACATGTCACATGAAAGGAAGATTGTGACAGGCTGTGAAGATACAAAAATTAAGATTGCAAATGGAAATTTCGTGTATTCTCATTTGGTTGGTGAAGTTGAAGCAAGAAGACTCGGCCTCTGCAGACAAGTGGAAAACAGTGATGGGGAAAAAACTGCATTCAGGAAGTAAAATCTCCAAAAATTGTGAAACTTCAGTGCTGCAACTGAATGCAGCAAATAATGGAAGAAAGTGATCATACGAACAACTACAGTGAGGTAGTGAAAAATAATGACCAAAGCATACAAAAAAAAAAATCAAACTTTCCTCACAGTAATCTCTAAACTCCAAAGTGAAAAATTCTCAAAGAAACTTTTTGAATAAACCTAATATGTGCACAAACAGATCTAGTGTGTTATCAGAAACAATGAACGGCCTAAGTGATGCTAACATGCAACTGAAAGTTTCCAAACTGAATACAAAAAAACAATAACAGTCAACGTGTAGAAGATTCTGGCATTATTTATTTGCTTTCTGACAGTCATTATGAATGAAAAACTAATAAATCAAAGTGTTGTTGGGTTTGTGAAACCATGTGCTCCAGTACGAGAAGTTACTCAATACACTGACATGTACATTAACCAAGTTGTAACTCTTGCATTATTTTAGCTGGAGCAAATGATGTTTACAAAAATGAGGCAAAGTTTACTTTGCTATCTTCTTTGGGGATGTCACCCAGAACCCCGGGTCGGGGGAGACTTACCACACGGGATGAGAAGGAAAGTCTTTCCTTCTCATCTTGTGCAGTAAGTCTCCCCTGATCCGTGGTTCTGGGTGACTTTCCTGAAATCTACCCCTTTTCTTAGACCTCTCCAGTCCTTTTCCTTCATCCCTCTTCCTTCCCCTTCAACCCTTCTGCCTGAAAGAGGAGCAACTGGATCCAAAAGCTTGCCAATTACAACCGTCTTAAGTGCGTGTTCTGCCACCACTTGGTGAGTAGACTTTATCTATCCAATTAAATTATTTTGTCAATAATTGAATACAGAAAAAAACAGAAGTGACAGAGGAGGAGAGAGTAGAAGTACTGCCTTTAATGAATGGTGTAGAAAGAGAGCTATAGTGATTAACTACACAGTTAGTGTGTGTCCTCAAATGAATGATAAGACAAAGAATAAATTTTACTATCATGAACAAATAAGGACCATGTTTGATTCAAAAGTCAGAAACAACATGTGGGGCTATGTAGTTTTAAGTGTAGCTTATCTCATGAACAGATGTCCCACTACAGCTACTGATGTGACACTATCTAATATGTGGTATGGAAGAAAATCAAATTTGTCAAGATTGGGTTTTTTGAATATGTGACATTCATAAAACTTCTTGGATATTTAAAAAAATAAGTGTAAGAGGTGAAACGTGTTCTAGTAGGATATACAAACAATGGCTATGTATTGTGGAATCCTAGGACTGGAGAATTTTCTGAAGCAAGTGATGTTTACTTAACAATATGAAGAAGAGACAGACAAAATCAAAGAAGAATGAATAAATCTACCTATATAAAACCAAGTTTTCGAAGAAGAAGCAGAAGAAGAAGAAGATGAAGAAGAAGATAAAAAATCAAACAAATTTTCCAAAGAGATATGATTAAGTCATGCTCATATACAAGGAGTGCATTAAAGGTGAAGACAAGGAAAACTTGATAAAGGCTATCACGGAATAGAAATTATTACAGGAAAATGTATTTTCAAGAAAAAGGATAACAGAAAGTATAGAGCTACACTAGCTGCAACATGATCAAAGAAAACTGGATTTTAAAGACATTTTTAGTTCTACTGAATCCTTGATTTCAGTATGCTCCCCCACAAAGAGCAACCCACGAATAATTTATTTTTGAAATCACAGATTTATAGAATTAGGTGCCCAGAATTTCCATCAAATATACTAGACAAATGGAAGGGTCATTTACTGTTAGATTCAGTGAAGGCCAAATTAAAAAATATCCCCCCTTCGCTAAACATCTAAAATTTTAGACCATCAGTTCCCTACTTTGGAAAAAATTATTTTTGGAAAATTAAATTTGCTTGAGGAATTCAAAATTTTGAAACATACTTGCTTCAAACCACTGAGGCTTTTAAATGAACAGTTATTGTTGAATAACCAAAGAGTTTTCTGTGCTATGATGTGCATCTTCAAATTAGTTTATGAATTTCTATTAGTTCAGACACTGGGCATTATCCATTATTATTTACACTCAGCCTTCCATTGTTTGAAACCACAGTATCACCATCTGGCAAGCTTCCCAGTACTATGATATCATAGTCCTTACTTTTCATCTAGTCAGACCAGTGCTAGCACGTAAGGTTGTGTATATATGACAGATGTAAACAGGTCTTATTTTGTGTTTTAGGGGTGTCACCTCCGTATGGTAAGTCAAATAATGTCTGTGTCTTGCTCTTTTGGCATGCAGACAATTCGCTTGTTTCTGTTGTATAGTCATGGTTTATATATTTTAACAGTGTGCTTTCCTTCTCCAGATGATTTTTTATGTTGTGGAGAGAACCTGTATTTTCAAAGGCCACATTTGATATTTCCTTATGAGAGTTCTCATTTATTACCATTATTGGCTTGTGGTGTTACATTACTGTAAACCTTCACAAGGTAGGCTTTTGCCTGTTTCTCTTTTATGGCTATTTGAAAGCTTACTTGTTTAGCAGTCTTTTTGTCATGCCTGTCTGCAACTCAAATTCTCCACTATATGGTGAGTAGCAATCTGTCCTTTTCATAATAGTCAGAAGACTAAATAAACATTAAATCAAATGAGTTGCCGGTCCTTTATAGCAACACAATATTGGGATCACTCAAACATGTTTATTTACTTGATGACTTAGTACATAATGTTATCCTGTAACACACAATCTCAACAACTGGGACACTTACAGAGGTCAAATGAAAACCAGAAGGAAGTAAATACAGCATAACATCACATTGACTAAATGGTCATTAGAGACGAAGCACAATCTTGGATTAGGGTAAGACAGAGAAGGCAATTGGCTGTGCCTGAAAAGGGGCCTTCTGGAACATCCTGGAACTTGCCTTATTTGATTGGGTATATGGATATATGGAACATCTATATGTCAATGGCTAGAAAGAAGTTTGAACTGCCATCTTCCTGAAGATATGTCTAGTTCTTACCACTGTGACACCTCATTCAGATTGAAATATGCAAAAATTAGTAATGATTATTGGATAGGGTTACCAATTTTTGAATCCAAATGTCTGAAAAACTCCTCACATTTGCTGTATCCCTTGAATGGTTTGGAGAAAACAGCACGTACTTCTGCAGTCATGAAAGATACATGTAATAATGAGTATTACTGCAGAAACTATGGCTGTTTTCTCTGTTTTATTTGAGAAATATGCCAAATTTAGGAAGTTCTTCAGACTTTTGAGTACAGAATTTGGTAACTTAACATGACAGACACTAACAGTACAGTAGCATATGGAGCAAAAACTTATCGAGTATTCAAATTCAGCACCAGCAACAGTGCAATAAGTACAATGCAGAAGGAGTGCAGATTTGAATAAGATGTACATTTTATGAAAACAACAACACATTAATTAAATAAAAGTAAGCATACAACGTTTGGTTTAAAAATGACAAGAGTTTTGAGTTGTCAGCAGCTTGGATCCAGACTAAACTCAGGAAATAACTAGAAGTGCTGATGATGGTCAGCATGGTATGTATGAATAAAATATGTGAAGAAAATAATGTCCTTTTTTACAGAAGCTGCATTCACTGCATCTGGTCAGTGTGAGCTGCGCCAATAATATGCAGTGAGGAGATATCTATTCTAAGTAAAAAGCATTTTGACTGATTACAAAATAGTATAAGTACTCTTAAGTTTGTCGTGATAAATATATTGTCTTCACACAAGCAAGTACATGTACTCCAGTACAATGTGTATTTCACATACTGAGTGAAATATTCGAATGACCACCCAGTGAAATATTAGCTGCACTAAAACTCTGGCTTAAGTTTCACATATACACTTTTCATAAAGCTCACGACTGTCCAATTCTAATTTTACCACTCCTCTTTCATTATACTAGACTCTCTTAAAAATTATTTTTATAGCTCTAACAAGTACCCCTTCAACATAAAAATAGAAATTTTTATATTTTACTATATTTTAAAATGACAAGTGACTATGTCAATCAACATTAACATAATTGAAAACCACAAAAGGAACATCCAGTTAACCAACACAACTCGTACTTACTACACATATGAGATTTCCAGAGAAAATATCACAGAACAGAAACTATTTTCTGCATAATAAAGAGAATTGAAATAGCTACAGGGTGTAAAAATATTACAGATTAGCTACTATCACACTGTAATAACCGCAGTACATATTGCAAAATAAAAAGAAGGTGGATTACCGTGCACTGCCTTTCCTTTCACATACAGCTGGAAAAAGTCTTCATAATTAACACAACTTAATGCTATCAGTTTCTTCTCAATACAGTAAACATTCAAACAATGATGAGGAGGTACAGCATAGAAATTTGCCACTTGCAAAAATATTGTAACAGCACCTCTTCTTTCCTCAGTGCTTATTACACAAGGAATACTAAAAAGTTATGTAATTTCCCTGACCATATCCTAGAAATTTATTACCTGTTTGTATTCAGAAGAGATTTATCATAGCTTAGGTGCCTTATATTTCTTAGTACAACACCAGTTTAAAGATCACCCACGACATAATGTAACTCCAGTGTGAGAAAACAGTTCAAATAATTATGAAATATCAATGAATGAAATTTATAACATCCCCCCCCCCCTTGCCATCAGTTCAGCTTCAATAAAGTGACTTGTGATTGACAGATATCAATGGCCAGCTATTCCTCCCTCTTCCACATCATATAATCTGGATCACTTATGAGGGTTCTGTAGTTACCTACTAAACAGTGAGCATGTGGAACCATAAAAAGAACTGTAGTTTACTGACATCTCAGCCCTTGCCGACTGTCTTGCTTAATGTCAATCACAAAGTTATTGTAATCAAAGTATAACAATACAAATGTACATACAAGGCAGATTTATGAAACTGTGCGCTGTAAAGTCTGATAAAAGCAACTATACAATGTCAACAGTAAGTCCACCATTACAAAATTATTAATGCCTTGCAGTCACTTCAAGTGAACCAAGAAAAAAGTAATTTTAAATCATTCAACACAAAGGAAAGCCAAATTGTAAGCAGCATGCCTTTGATTCTCTGATAATAACTGACTTATTTGAAGACTACCCAAGAGTAATCATTCCTTTTTACTTGATGGTCCTGGCAAATGCCCAGTGGCTTCCACAACACCTTTACTGGCACCAATAGCTGTTGTCTTTGCAAGCCCTTTAGGTGAAAGATGTCTGATATCACGACCAGCTATCCAGACGTTTCCAACAGCATCCAGAGCTTCACCTGTGACCTGACCAGCAGAGTTGCCATATCTGGAAAAAATTGTTTATATATATGGTCTTACAATTACAATAAAAAAATCAGTTCCATCTGGACAGATTATACTTCAACTATGATGCATGACTGCATTGTGTAAGAAAGGACATATAGCCAACATTTACTTTTGCAGGAAAAACAACTGTCTTTATAAACACATCTGGAAAACAGTTACTATGTGACTTGGGTTAAATATGACACAGTCACTGACAAAGGGAATTTCCTACCCTGCTTGAAGAGAATATATGTGAGAACTGATGCACTGTTAACTCTAATTTTTTAAATGGTGAAAAACTGATACATCACAACATGAATTACCTGCCCATTAAAGTATGGGAAATAGAAGTGACATACAAAAACATTCTAACAATGAAGAGCTTAATTTATGGACAAAGAAAAAAATCACAAGGAAAAACAAAGTATTTTTTAATCTCTTCTGTACGACACTTGTCACATACAGAACAAAATGAGGGTAAGGTATTGCGATGTGGCTGACTGGGAAATAACATTATGCAGTTACCAATACCAGGACTGATTATCAATTCAATACAGTAGTCACATATTTTTCATATATATTATAAGTATCTGCTAATTTGCTCATTCCTCTTTCCACTTACATATACATTTTATTTCTACTTTTGTATCATGCGGACACAATTTCAACCTTTGCATAATTAATTTTTGTGCAGATTTATTTCCTTTAGAACATTTTAGAAACACTGCCTATCATAACTGCATAGAATTGGGTATTATTATTTGTTTTACACATAAGGGGTTAATTGTACAATTATCCACAATACACACAGACACTGATTAAATGTAGGTAAGGAAAATAGCAATACCTAAAATGTAAATAAAGACTATTGTAAAGTGGTTGTTCAATGATGCTATTTCATTAATTTTCATGTTAAAAATGTAATTTAAGCAGCACTGTTACTGTACCAAAAATTTTTCTTTAGTTCTGCAAAACATTAAACTGTGGTAAACTTTTTACAAAACATTAATTATCAGTTCTAGCTTCTTGAATGTAATAGTGCTTTAGAAAATTTTGATTGTTAGTACATTATAAATGGCTCTACAGCAGAAACCATACAGATCAGTATGGAGTCGATATTCAGGGAGTGTTTGCAGGGCAGTCTTGAATAGAATTTCAAAGTTTTTGTGCAATATGAAAAATTGTTTCAAACTTGAAATGTGTAATTTGGATTAAGGCACATGTAAATGTGATTGCTATAAAGAACTGGAATTTATTTGAAGCAGATTTCTAAAATTGAATCCCTTGCTCTCCAACATCTGGAAGGGCATTCCAGATGCCACCTCCATAAATTATACATCCTACTGCCTTGGGGCACCACTATCCAACTACCTATACTACCCACAGTGTTCGTCCTCTTCAACACCTCATAGCACCAAGACACCACCTAGCAGACCTTTTCAGCTTACCACATCCCCCAAAACTTCCTACCCACACTCCAAATCAAGTGCATAAACAACTCTAAAAAATTGTTGTTAACCTTTCCACCAATCCTCATCCCTACAGAAGTTTCAGTCCTGTAGTGTCGCGGAATAGTAAAGAGTTGGAAACGTGGAATATTGTCAAAGTTTCACTGCCTATGCCGAGAGCCAGAGGCGGTAGGTTAGCCAAAAGGTAAGAGGATTGCACATGTATTGGAATGTGTCGTCATGCAGGAGCAATGGCCTTGTTACACACAACAGGCGAGAGAGAATTGCTTAGCACGCGGGTTTGTGTTAGACGGAGACTTTCGTAGAGTGTAAGACAGAGGTATAGCGTCAGCTGTACTGCATTTCATAACTTCGCGTAAGTCTGCTGTAACAACACGTAACCCTGTCATAAGAACATCTAAGGGGCGAGTATGACAGATAAATCAGCAGTATAAGTGGAACGAATGTGTTCATTACAAACAAGCATGACGTCAGGACATTGCTCGTGCTTCCTTTAAATACGCCAGCTTTGATAGCAACAAGGCACTCACAGGTAGACTTGGAGTTAGATGTGTACTGGGTCGCTGCACAGCATTCAGCTCAGTGATCGACATGTTAATCTTTATTAAGGAGATGTTGCGGCCCATCCAGCAGCAGACCTGAGGGGACATTACCAGCTCTACTCCTCTCTGCTGCCGCTGTCAATCATCAACCCAGGATTAGCAGACATTGTGGCAGACTCACTCACCGCCAATGCTGACCAAATCGGCTGTGAGCCGTCGTCGAGATGATGCGGGGGCCTAGGCCCTGTGCATCCGCCGTCACAACCAGGTGAGCCGACGACACTGGGGGATTGCAACCAGTTCCGCCCGTCCACCGCGGACGAGCCACCGGGAGGAGCAGGGAAGAAGACGGGGTGGGATAGAGTACACTCTGCACTACGAGAACACTTCTCATGCCGACAGCGCCGGGACTCCAGCCCGGAGCCTCCTAGGCACAGCGGCCTGCTGTCTGCCGCCGAGCCGCCCGGCCAGCCGTGTGCCGCCAGCCATGCGCGGCCAAAGTAAGGGCGTTCCACTTCTACGTCACAGCACACAGCGCTGCACTATTAAGACTGGTGTGGCTCGGAGCTGGTGTCATCGCTCCGAGTCAGCGAGGACTTGGGGAAGGTCATTGATATCACCAAGCTCAGCCAGCCTGTGTTACGCGGGCCAAATTGCACTCGGCAGGAATAAAAGTGTCATTAATTAATAATGTTTCTTTGGCGTTTCTGACCCATCCACAGTCATTTCCTAGCATCCTGACAACTGGAGAGGTCATCGCTCAGTTTCCAGTCCACTGTAGGCGACCGGGACCACCGGGGCACCTACAGATTTGGTGTCAGAAGTCCTCGCACCCACCGCTTGTTCAAACCGCCCACTACAGCACTGGCCTGCAGACCTGGTATCTGGAGTCGTCGACACCGCCACTGCAGGACTGACACCACAGAGTTGCGGTCAGAACTGTCGACTCTACGCAGCCTTGTGGTATGTGCACAAGGCAATTTTTGTTAATAACTATGGATGCACGTTCTTTGTTGGGAGTGCACTTTGTGAGACCTGCGGAAACAGCAGATTTATCTGAGTTTAAGGGGAACAGTTGGGAAACGTACTTGGTACTAGTCAGATGTACTGTGTGTAATTTAACGGGGCACGGGGAGCCATGCACAAAGTTTGTACCAGTAGAATGTTCAATTTGTAGACGGTTTGGTCACGCAGGGCACAATTGTAGAGAGTGTCGCTGGGCAATAACAAGGTGGAAAGATTAATTTTGTTTAGTTGTGCATTGTGAGTCTTGTTTGTCTTCTTGTGTGTAGTGCTGAACTGTGACAAAGGAGTTGAGTAGCTAGTGTAGTTATTGTTCTGAGGAGTAAATTCAGTATAGAGTAAGTTGTTGGTAATTTGCACAAATCATGCTGGAAACAAGATCCGTTAGTACTGAAATGAGTATAGCTGCTCTGACGGAGCAAGTCTCAAAATTGTTAGAAGAGAATGCGCAGCATAAGTTACGTCATGTAGAATTAATGATGCAAATGGAGACCTTGCGTTCGGCAGAAGAGTCGCAAACGGGCTCAAGTGAGTGCAAGTCAGTAGCAATGTCCAACCTTGCAATATATCCTTCAGAAGCTAACCTGATCATGCCTTTCTTGGGTAAAACAACAGAGGATGTCACAGCGTTCATTAACGATGTTTTGGCAACAGCTGCAATGAGCAATTGGTCGGACGTAACTACGTTACGTATGGAAAATTTGCGAGTTGCAGGGGAAGCCAAGACGTTCGTGATGTCCCATAAGACACTTAGTAAGGCGAGCACGTTTGAAGAATTGGCAGATGGGTTACGACAAAGATATTGTAAGCAGAATAGTGCAAGATTTTTTAGGGAGAAGTTAGCTAATTTGACAGAGAACATCAATGAGACAGTGGAGTCTTTTTCAGATAGGATACAGAAAATTAATTCGCAGACCTATGAATTATCGGGTAATCCCGATGCGGATCACAAGAGGCAGAAAACAGAGCCCTCAATGTATTCCTCAGAGGAATTCCTGCAGAATTTTCTAGTATAATAGGGTTAGGATGGAGAATCCTGGGGATTTAGCTGCAGCACTGCTTATTGCAACGCATCTGCAGGAGATAGACATTGCAAAAAGGGTTCGCAGTGATAAACGCATCTTTGCGTCATAGAGGAATTGTTTCAGTTGTGGGAGCAAAGGTCACATGAAGGCTCAATGCAGACAGCCACAGCTTGTAAACGCTACGGTCACAAGGCGAATGAGTGTCGTAGTAAGCAGAATGGTAACAGGAATAAACAGGAAAAAGCGTTAAACGGGAACGGGAGTGTTTCGTCCGTCGGAAGACATTCCCGGTAAGCAGAAGTACAATGAAAACCAGTACAGGGACGGATTGTTGCTTGATGGGTGTTGTAAGGAATAACAGATGTAAGTTTTTGATTGATACAGGGGCACATGTATCTGTTGCTAGTCTAGACCTCGTGGGTAGGAGAAGACTAGGTACTCTTAGGTATAGATTACGTGGTGTAAGGAATAATGAGTTGCAATCATTGGGTACAACACAGCTTGTTTTTCAGATTGGAACTGTAGAGTTCGGAGAGCAAATGGAAGTGTTGCCAACTGTGGGACAAGGGTATTCTGTAATTCTTGGACTGGACTTTCTCGATAAACACCATGCCAAAATTAGTCTTTCACAGTGTACAGTTGAACTTAGTGGAAACTTGTTTTCAATGGGTACAACAGCTGTAAATGTTTTTACGTTGCAAGGTGCATCCATTGCTAAGATGTCACCAATTGAACTGCATACAAGGGCATTTAAGATGATTACGCATGTCAAAGTGCCTTCGAGTACAGGGAAGTTAGTTTGGTTGTCATTAGGTACCGATGAACCACAGCAGAGACTATGTGTGGTGGAGCCACTGCAGAGCAATGAAGCATTGGATGAAATGCATTGTTTTATTAGGAGGAGCATTGCGCGCGTAACGGATATAAATGGGGAACTGATGAGTCCGGTCAGTGTAGATCATTTTGGGTCAGATGAAGTGGATCTCCCAAAGGGTTTAGTGGTAGCAAGTTTGGAAATACTCGACGATTAGGATACAGGTGAATCCCAAGGTGATTATAACGCCAAGCAAACCGTCAAGGCATCTGTACTACGTGATAAGATTCATCATTTGGAGAATGGTGATCGGAAAGCTAAGGAAGCTTTGTTATTAGAGTATTTAGATTTGTTTAATTCAGAAGGTCTATTACCAGCAACTTCTATTACACAGCACCGTATACCAACTGGCAATAGTCCGCCGGTCTATAGAAAACCATACAGGATAGTGAAACACCTACAACCACTAGTGGAAGAATTTATTAATCAACAGCTATGGGACAGTATTATAGAGAACAGTGAAAGCCCATGGTCTGCCAACAGTGGTAGTTCCTAAGAAGTCATTGGACGGTACTAAAAGTATAGGTTTTGTTGTGACTATCATTTTTTGAACGCACGAACTGTAACAGATGCGTATCCAATACAGAACATCACAGAAACATTGGACAACCTGGGTTGGTGTAAATATTTTTTGACACTAGATCTAAAGAGTGGGTACCATCAGATAGAAGTAAGTCCCGAGGATAGACCAAAGACGGCCTTTACAACAAGCCTTGGTCACTTTTAGTATCGCAGAATGCCATTTGGGTTGAAAAATGCTCCTGCTACTTTCCAGCGTCTGTTAGATGGTGCGCTTTGGGGACTGAAGCCGAAGATTGCTATGGTATACCTCGATGATATTGTTACTTTTTCGCATAATATAGAAGAGCATGTGGAACGACTGAACGAAGTATTTAGTAGGCTAAGAGTGGCAAATCTTATGCTTAATGTCGAGAAATGTCAGTTTGCTCAGATGCAAGTGACTTATCTTGGACATATTATCAGTCAGGATGGGGTAAGAACGGATCCTCGTCTAACATCGGCTGTGCGTGGTTTTCCAGTACCACAGACCACTAAACAAGTTCAGCAAGATGTCGGTTTATGTAATTACTACAGATGATATGTAAAGGGGTTCACAGAAATTGCACATCCATTAACGAGATTGCTAAAGAAAGGTGTTAAGTTTGAATGGACAGCACGGTGTCAGGAGGCATTCGAGAAGCTCAAACAGATACTAACATAAGACCCAGTGTTGATACTTCCTGATTTCGAACAAGAGTTCATACTATCTTGTGATGCTAGTAATATTGCTGTAGGTTGTATTCTTTCTCAGAGGGTTAATGGACAGGAACATCCAGTGGCTTATGCTTCCAGGCAACTGAATAAGGCAGAGAAGAATTATTCAACTACAGAGAAAGAAATGTTAGCAGTAATTTACGGTATCTTGTATTTTCGCTGTTATTTATATGGGCGTAAGTTCAAGGTGGTTACAGATCACGCAGTATTGAAGTGGTTGTTGGGGTTGAAAGATCCTTCGAGTCGTTTAACGAGATGGGCACTGAAACTAAGTGAATTTGACTACTATGTAATTCACAAACCAGGGGTAAAACATACGAATGCAGACGCGCTTAGTAGAAAAATAGCAGCTGTACAAGTTGTGGGCATAAGTGAGAAGGAGCGGATAAAGGCGCAAGCCATTGACAGAGAGTGTCAATTGTTCCGAACGCAACCGCAGTTTGAAATGCAGGATGGGTTGCTTTGCAGGAAGATGAAGTGCGGACTACCCGTCGTAGTACTGGAGTCGCTGAGGGAAGAAGTGCTGAAACAAGCGCACGACCATGTATTGTCGGGTCATGGTGGTAAAAGAATGACTGATAGATGGGCAGCTGAAAGGTTTTGGTGGAAGACACGTCGCAATGATGTAGAGCAGTATGTGCAAAATTGTATACCGTGTGCGCAGAGAGCAGATTTAAGTCATCAGAAAATTCAGTTATAGAGACTACCTGAAGCGGATCATCTGTTCGTATTAATCGGATTAGATGTAATCGGAGCATTTAACAAGACCCAAGCGGATAATCGATACGTATTAACAATATTAGATCACTTTTCCCGATACCTGGTAATGGTAGCTATTCCAGATCAGAAGTCAAGCACTGTTGCGCAAGCCTTAGTAAATAACTGGTTGCTGAAGTATGGTGTGCCTGATACTATAATTACAGATCAGGATAGTAACTTTATGTCGGAGCTGATGAAGCAATTATGCCGTTTATTGAAAGTTAAGAAATTGCGGACAAGCCCATTTCATCCTCAGTCAAATGGCCGAACAGAACGGGTTCATAGGATGTTAGTTAGGATGATTAGTCATTATGTAAACTCAGAACACACAGATTGGGACATGTATTTAAATCTGTTGAAAAGCGCATATAACGTGAAAGTTCATACAGGAACTCTCTCCGTATGAGGTAATTTAAGGTCGGAAAATGCCATCACCATTTGATGTGTTCAAACTTCAGGTAGGTTCACAGGATGAGTCAGTGAAGAATTTCGCCAAGAAATTGAGAGAGATTTGGCAAAGGGTACGGCGTGCTAATACTAAAGCTTTGGAGAAACAACAGAGTATTGGGCAAAGAACAGGTAAACTGCCGCAATACAGAATTGGCCAATGGGAATTGCTGGCTAATCCTTATGTTCCAAAGGGTAAAATGAAGAAGTTTTTGATGAAATATTCTGGACCGTATCAGGTAAATGACATAGTGTCCCCAGTGAACGTAAAGTTGCAGTTACCAATCAAGTCGTCAGTAGTTCATGTGAGTAGGATTAAGCCATTTAAGAGCGCAGTGAATGCATTATCGCAGATTCCTCCAGCAGTAACAAAGGGTGTGAGGGTACTGAAGCTAAAAGAACA
The DNA here is from genome assembly GCF_023864275.1 of Schistocerca cancellata. Classification (NCBI taxonomy): domain Eukaryota; kingdom Metazoa; phylum Arthropoda; class Insecta; order Orthoptera; family Acrididae; genus Schistocerca; species Schistocerca cancellata. Next base: position 280,280,088 of record NC_064628.1, read on the forward strand.
GCAGAGGAACGTTCCTTACGCACTTAGGTCTAGGGATAAGTAGATTAAGTGTCCTCGGGGAGGAACATGTCGTGTTTATTGTTATTAGGTAATAGGGTATGTGTAGTTTTTACTTGTCATTTGTGTGTTTTAGATGTGATAAGGAAGGGAGCGATTGACATGGCTTCCTTTTCCTTCAGGTGCTGTGCCAGGATGTGACCTGGGAAACTTTTCGTCAGACTGGTGCTGCTACACTGTTGCAGAGGAGAGGTGGTGCAGGTGCAACCACTAGATAAGGGAATTTTCTTTGCAAGACAATTAGATGTGGTATTTTCAAGCCGTAGGTGGACAATTGTGTTCACGTATAATATATGGAGAGTGAGGAATGATGTACGGACACTACAGGATAGGTTTACAGCGCGTTCAGGAGGCCACGGAGAAGGGTTTCAAGACATACGGAACGAGTATCAGGAATTGAAGCTCTCATACGAAAAGCTGAGAAGGCAGCTGCAACAAGTAATGGAAGTGGTCCCGCAAATGCTCGTTCGCAGGAAATGAGAGTGGTTGGATGCAGGGGGAAAATTGCTGAAAACAGTGTTTGGAACCGCGGACGAGGAAGGTGTAAGGAGCTTAAATAGGACGGTGGGGTCAGTGCAGGAGTTGGCGGAGGAGACAAAGTCAAAAGTGGATTGGCACACGACACGTATAGGTAACATGGAGCAGGGGATATTGAACATCACTAGAACAGTGCGGGAGTTGACGTCAGACCTCGAACGGTATGCAGAAAATATCAGGAAAGTGTTGAATGGGGATATAGAGGCCATACAGGTGAGATTGAGCCGAATAGACGGGAAAATACAAGTAGCAGCTTTATTGAGGGCATTAGCAGACAGGGTGGATGATGCGCGTGTCGAATTGGAAGCGTTATATGAAGCTATGCATCACGCAGTGCATGGGCAATTGAGTGCCACTTTGTTAGGTCCAGATCAGATGCTGAAGGCGTTGCTGAAAGCGCAGAAAGAATTCTTGGAAGGAGTGTGTCATGCCGTGCCTCTGGCGAAGCGAAATTTACCGTTATTCTATCGCATGTCTAAAGTGAGAGTAATTACGGATCCCGCAAGTATACATGTAGAAGTGCAAATACCAGTGATGGGTATCAATTTGCGGTACCAGTGTTATACAGTACACCCATATCCAATTAGATGGGGTGCACTTGGGAAGTGGGTCCAAGCGCAAACTTGGGAAATGTTGTTAGTGTCAAGACGGAGGAGTACTCATGTGGTAATGTCTACGGAAGATTTGACAGACTGTTTCAGGGGAAGTGTTTTATTTGTCCAGCAAAGGAGGTGGCAACCCACAATCATTCGTGTGAGATGCAGTTGTTCTTGGGGAATATGGGAACCTTAGAATGCGAAAAGAAGGTGTTACTTCCGAGACCGAAATTTCAGAAACTTGGGGAACCTTGGATTTACTCTGTGTTCGAACTAGAGACCGTAGTTGCCACTTGTTACAGAAATGGTAGATTGACAGATATATCAAAGCTTGCATTGTGGGGCAGTGGGTTATTGATTAATGGCACTGGATGTGAAATAGTGGGGAAGCATTTTCACCTACCAGCTACTTTCATGGGTACAACAATGATTAACGTGACACAGCCTATCTTGTATTATCCAGAGGAACCAACACACATGTTGCGCTCACCAAAACCTAACTATCATTAACGAGTCCTTGGATCCCACACTGCTACAATCTTTCAATAGCCTGATTATCTCAGAAAAAGAGCAGATCTCCGTTAATCAACTACTGCATCACGTCCAGCAATATCGGGAGAAACTTAAGCAAAACACAATTATATTTGGTGTGTCAACGACTAGCATAATCTTAGTTCTAGTGTTTATTCGTGCAACTTACTTTTGTATACGGAAAAAGATGTCTCATTCTGAAATAACAACCATACATCAAATACCTATGTGATGGATCGGGAATAATGAAACGTAATACAAATAGATAACCAATGATAAGATTGGAATCAGTATTAAGTGTAAATAGATTATTAGCGGATAAGAAAAGTTTGACAGTGCTGAAGGAGTAGTTGTAAGATACCTGTAGAGTATAAGGAAGTATGGCGTGCACAACCAGCAAGTGCAGAATTGTAAAATTCGGGACGAATTTTCTTAAAGGAGGGGGATGTGTAGTGTCGGGGAATAGTAAAGAGTTGGAAACGTGGAATATTGTCAAAGTTTCGTTGCCTATGCCGAGAGCGAGAGGCAGTAGGTTAGCCAAAAGGTAAGAGGATTGCACATGTATCGGAATGTGTCGTCCCGTAGGGGCAATGGCCTGGTTACACAACAGGCGAGAGAGAATTGCTTAGCACACGAGTTTGTGTTAGACGGAGACTTTCGTAGAGTGTAATACAGAGAAGTGAAGGGAGACGAAAATTTAATAGTCATGGGTGACTGGAATTCAAGAGCAGGAAAAGGGAGAGAAGGAAACATAGTAGGTGAATATGGATTGGGGCTAAGAAATGAAAGAGGAAGCCGCCTGGTAGAATTGTGCACAGAGCATAACTTAATCACAGCTAACACTTGGTTAAAGAATCATGAAAGAAGGTTGTAAGGTTGTATACATGGAAGAACCCTGGAGATACTGACAGGTTTCAGATAGATTATATAATGGTAATGTGGTGTCACCGCCAGACACCACACTTGCTAGGTGGTAGCCTTTAAATCAGCTGCGGTCCGCTAGTATACGTCGGACCCGCGTGTCGCCACTGTCAGTGATTGCAGACCGAGCGCCGCCACATGGCAGGTCTAGAGAGGCGTCCTAGCACTCGCCCCAGTTGTACAACCGACTTTGCTAGAGATGGAACTGACAAATTACGCTCTCATTTGCCGAGACGATAGTTAGCATAGCCTTCAGCTACGTCATTTGCTACGACCTAGCAAGGCGCCATATCCTTTGCTATTTATCTTGTGAAGCATGTACAATCAAGAGCGATGTTCTCCAATTATGGATTAAAGTTAAGTATTCCAGAAGCTATGTACTATTCTTGGCTACTATAATTCCTTGACATTTTCCAGACCTCACGCCAGCCTGCGTGAGCTTAAACGCGTGCCTTTCGGCTTCCTCCAAAATCCGTGAATTGGCTCCTGCCAATTCACAACAGGTAAGACAGAGATTTAGGAACCAGGTCTTAAATTGTAAGACATTTCCAGGGGCAAATGTTGACTCTGACCACAATCTACTGGTTATGAACCGTAGATTAAAACTGAAGAAACTGCAAAAAGGTGGTACTTTAAGGAGATGGGCCCTGGATAAACTGACTAAACCAGAGGTTGTACAGAGTTTCAGGGAGAGCATAAGGGAACAATTGACAAGAATGGGGGAAAGAAATACAGTAGAAGAAGAATGGGTAGCTTTGAGGGATGAAGTAGTGAAAGCAGCAGAGAATCAAGAAGGTAAAAAGATGAGGGCTAGTAGAAATCCTTGGGTGACAGAAGAAATATTGAATTTAATTGATGAAAGGAGAAAATATAAAAATGCAGTAAATGAAGCAGGCAAAAAAGAATACAAATGTCTCAAAAATGAGATCGACAGGAAGTGCAAAATGGCTAAGCAGGGATGGCTAGAGGACAAATGTAAGGATGTAGAGGCTTATCTCACTAGGGGTAAAATAGATACTGCCTGTAGGAAAATTAAAGAGACCTTTGGAGAAAAGAGAACCACTTGTATGAATATCAAGAGCTCAGATGGAAACCCAGTTCTAACCAAAGAAGGGAAAGCAGAAAGGAGGAAGGAGTATATAGAGGGTCTATACAATGGCGATTTACTTGAGGGCAATGTTATAGAAATGGAAGAGGATGTAGATGAAGATGAAATTGGAGATATGATACTGCGTGAAGAGTTTGATAGAGCACTGAAAGACCTAAGTCAAAACAATGCCCCGGGAGTAGACAACATTCCATTAGAACTACTGACAGCCTTGGGAGAGCCAGTTCTGACAAAACTCTACCATCTGGTGAGCAAGATGTATGAGACAGGCGAAATACCCTCAGACTTGAAGAAGAATATAATAATTCCAATCCCAAAGAAAGCAGGCGTTGACAGATGTGAAAATTACCGAACTATCAGTTTAATAAGTCATGGCTGCAAAACACTAACTTAAATTCTTTACAGACGAATGGAAAAACTGGTAGAAGCCGACATCGGGGAAGATCAGTTTGGATTCCGTAGAAATATGGGAGCACGTGAGGCAATACTGACTCTACGACTTATTTTAGAAGCTAGATTAAGAAAAGGCAAACCTACGTTTCTAGCATTTGTAGACTTAGAGAAAGGTTTTGATAATGTTGACTGGAATACTCTCTTTCAAATTCTGAAGGTGGCAGGGATAAAATACAGAGAGCAAAAGGCTATTTACAATTTGTACACAAAGCAGATGGCTGTTATAAGGGTCGAGGGTCATGAAAGGGAAGCAGTGGTTGGGAAGGGAGTGAGACAGGGTTGTAGCCTCTCCCCGATGTTGTTCAATGTGTATATTGAGCAAGCAGTAAAGGAAACAAAAGAAAAATTTGGAGTAGGTATTAAAATCCATGGAGAAAAAATAAAAACTTTAAGGTTCGCCGGTGACATTGTAATTCTGTCGGAGACAGCAAAGTACTTGGAAGAGCAGTTGAATGGAATGGACAGCGTCTTGAAAGGAGGATATAAGATGAACATCAACAAAAGCAAAACGAGGATAATGGAATGTAGTCAAATTAAATCAAGTGATGCTGAGGGAATTAGATTAGGAAATGAGACACTTAAAGTAGTAAAGGAGTTTTGCTATTTGGGGAGCAAAATAACTGATGATGGTCAAAGTAGAGAGGATATGAAATGTAGACTGGCAATGGCAAGAAAAGAGTTTCTGAAGAAGAGAAATTTGTTAACATCGAGTATAGATTTAAGTGTCAGGAAGTCGTTTCTGGAAGTATTTGTATGGAGTGTAGCCATGTATGGAAGTGAAACATGGACGATAAATAGAGAGGAGAAGAGAATCTTTCGTAATGTGGTGCTACAGAAGAATACTGAAGATTAGATGGGTAGATCACATAGCTAATGAGGAGGTATTGAATAGAATTGGGGAGAAGAGGAGTTTGTGGCACAACTTGACAAGAAGAAGGGACCAGTTAGTAGGACATGTTCTGAGGCATCAAGGGATCACAAATTTAGCATTGGAGGGCAGTGTGGAGGGTAAAAGTCATAGAGGGAGACCAAGAGATGAATACACTAAGCAGATTCAGAAGGACATAGGTTGCAGTAAGTACTGGGAGATGAAGAAGCTTGCACAGGATAGAGTAGCATGGAGAGCTGCATCAAACCAGTCTCAGGACTGAAGACCACCACAGCAACAACAACAACAACAACAAGACAGAGGTATAGCTTCAGCTGTACTGCATTTCATAACTTCGCATAAGTCTGCCGTAACAACACGTAACTCTGTCACAAGAACACCTAAGGGGCGAGTACAACAGATAAATCAGCAGTATAAGTGGAACGAATGCGTTCATTACAAACAAGCATGACGTCAGGACATCGCTCGTGCTTCCTTTAAATACGCCAGCTTTGATAGCAACAAGGCACTCACAGTCAGACTTGGAGTTAGATGTGTACTGGGTCACTGCCTAGCGCTCAGCACGGTGATCGACATGTTAATCTTTATTAAGGATATGTTGCAGTAAGGATGGGCTATCCAGCAGCAGACGTAAGGGGACAGTACCAGCTCTGGTCCTCTCTGCTGTAGCTGTCAATCATCAACTCAGGGTTAGCAGACATCGCGGCAGACTCGCTCGCTGCCAATGCTGACCACATCAGTGAGCTGTCGTCGAGATCGTGTGGGGCCTAGGCCCTGTGCATCCGCCGTCACAACCAGGTGAGCCGACGACGCTGGAGGACTGCAGCCAGTTCCGCCCATCCACCGCGGACAAGCCACCAGGAGGAGCAGGGAAGAAGACGGGGTGGGTGAGAACGCTTCTCGTGCCGACAGTGCCGGGAATCCAACCCTTAGAGCCTCCTATGCGCAGCGGCCTGCTGTCCACCGCTGAGGCGGCCGCCCGGCCAGCCAGCCAGGCGCCGCCAGCCACGCGCAGCTGAAGTAAGGACGTTCCACCGCTACGTCACAGCACGTGGCGCTGCGCTAGCAAGACTGGTGCAGCCCGGAGCTGGTGCCATCGCTCCGAGTAAGCGAGGACTCGGGGAAGGTCGTTGATATCACCAAGCTCAGACAGCCTGTGTTACGCAGGCCACATTGTACTCGGCAAAGGAAAGGACAGTATTACATAATTTCAAAACAGTTCCTGACCTAATCATCTTCCCAGCACACAAAGGCTCCACCAATCTCGTGACGACTCACAGCGACTACCTGGTGGAAGGCCCCTGCCAATTGTCTCACTCATACACCTACAAACTCTGCCAGTGTGATCCCATCCCAGAAGCCCAACATAACCTTCAATCTCTGATTAAAGCCTTAGGCCCTCCCAGAACCTCTCTACTGAATCCTCACCCCTACGACACCCCTCCTCTCCCCTCTACTCACTGCCCAAAATTCAAAAACTCAACAATACTGGACACACAATTTTAGCTGGTTATTGTGCTCCCACTGAATGGATTTTGGCCCTCATTGACCACCACCTCCAACCAACTGCCCATAATCTAGCCTCCCACCTCAAAGATACTAACCACTTCCTTCACCAAGTCTCCACCATATCCATCCCTTTACATACTGGTCACTGCTGATGTCACTTCCCCATACACCAACATCCCTAATTCCCACGGTCTTGCCACATTTTAACACCACCTATATCAACATCCTTCAGACTCAAAACCCACTACCTTATTCCTCATACCCCTAACTAATTTTATCCCAATACATAACAACTTCTCCTCTGAAGGGTAGGCATACAAACAAATCTGTGGCACAGCCACTGGTACCTGCATGACACCCTCTTATTCCAATCTGTTTATGAGCCATCAAAAAACATTCCTGGCCTCTCAAACCCCAAACCCTTGGTCTAGTTCATGTTCACTGATGATAGCATCATGATTTGGGCTCAGGGCCAAGACACCGTACCCTCATTCCTTCAAAACATCAACACCTCTCCCATTCACTTCATTTGATCCTTTTCAACCCAGCATGCTATCTTCCTGGATATTGACCACCACCACCACCACCTCCTCCTCCTCCTCCTCCTCCTCCCCCCCCCTGCCCCGCCCTGATGGCTCCATCCACATCTCTTTCCACATTAAACCAACCAAACACCAACAGTACCTGCATCTTTGCCATCTCTCCCACACCAAAAAATCGTTCCCTTTTCCAATATGCTGAAAGTCTCACAAAGGCCTTCACAGACAGACACTAACCCCCAGACGTAGTCCATAAACATACATCCCACGCTATTTCCCCGCACACCCCTAATCCTCCCACCACCCCTAAAAGCCAGCTACAAAAGAGTGCCCCCCTTCATCACCCATTACCACACTGGACTGTAACACAGAACCACATCCTCCATCAGGGCTTTGATTATCTACGATCATGCCCTGAAATGAGTGGTGTTCTATCACTCACCCAACCTCCACAATGTCCTAGTACATCCCTTATAACACTCCCACAGGGGTCAGACCCGCTATGGAAGACCCAGATGCAAAATCTGCCCCATCCATGCACCCAGCACTTCCTATTCCAGCCCTGTCACAGCCCCATCTTACCCCATCAAAGCCTGAGGCAGCTGTGAATGCAGCCATGTCTTATACCAGTCATGCTCCAACCACTGCACAGTTTTTTTTCCCCCTTCATATGAGTACAGCTACTCACCAGCTGTCCACCAGGATGAATGGCCACTGCCAGAGTATGGCAAAGAGCAAAGTATGGCAAAGAGCAAAGTATGGCAAAGAGCAAAGTATGGCAAAGAGCAAAGTATGGCAAAGAGCAAAGTATGGCAAAGAGCAAAGTATGGCAAAGAGCAAAGTATGTCAAAGAGCAAAGTACACCACCCACTGACACAACATGCAGCTGAACATAATATGCTTGATTTCAATAGCTGCTTTGCAATCTGGGCCATCTGGCTCCTCCCCTCCACCACCAGCTTTTCTGAACTGCACAGATGGGAGTTAGCCTTACAGGGGATTCTCCACTCCTGAAATTATCCCGACCTCAATCTATGGTAACCTACTGTCCCCACACTCTTCACCCAACAGTTTCTGCCCCCTCTATCCTGTCACCTGCCCCCTTTTCATATCCCCCACCCTCATTGTGTCCTGCTCTCTGCCAATGCACCCACCCATCCTTTCCCCTTCTCTGCTCCTCTCCTTTTCCACTGCCCATGTTTTTCACCCCACACCCCACCTCCTGAAGCTATGCCTGGGAGTCTAATCAGGCTGCCCTGCATGCCCATCCTGCCAGCACCCTTCTTTCCCCCCACCCATACCCCGCTATCCCTCTCCTTTGCCTGCCCCACTCCAGATTGCTATTCACCTCACAGTCACATTCTGGTCAGAACTGCCGGTGGTAGTGATCGTGTGCGGTTGCTGAAGGAGGCCTAGGTCGAAAGCTATAATGTGTAACAATCTAGTCGTTTTGCCTGTTTGCAACTCAACAGGTCATCTTTACAGTGTGTAGCAATCTATCCTTTACCTAATATTGTTGGAACCTTGAGTTGCGTTACTAACAATGAAAAATGTAGCCAGGCAACAGTCAATTCAACATCAGATGCTATTAACTTATGGTGACGTAAATCAGCTTGTTCTGACCAGATCGGCTGAAAATAATTTTTAGCTCCATCCAAAATTTGAAAGTTTTACTCATAATCACATGATAGCATTAGTGTGTACCCAAGAAGGTACTTCTTAGGCTCATAATATTATAACAAAAAATAAAAAATGATCTCTGGCTTTTAGATCAACTAAAAAACTTCTCTCCTTCTTTTGTTTGTATCACAGGTACCAGGATGTTATAACATAAGCACTAGAGAAAAGGAGGAAGATTAGTTTTTTAATGCTCTGCTGAGAGCAGAAGCTCTGAGAAGACCAGAGTGGGCCATGGATCAGGCAGTGACTTTCACAGGAACTGTTCCAGTACTGCCATAAGTTATTTCGAGATACCACAAAATACATGAATTGGATGGTTAGACAAGGATTTGAACTGCTGTCCTCCCGAATGCAAGTCTAGTGTGTTATCAGTGTGCTGCCCTACTTGGAAACAGCAACTACATGGGCATGGGTAGTATGGCTGTAAAGTATTATTTTGTCACCCTAGAAAACACAATTAAGATACCAAACTCTAATGACAAGCTTTTTCCTCTTTAACTCGTGATAACTGAAGGACACCAGAAGAACAAATATGTCCTCCCTTGGTAGAATACAGGTTCTCCAGTGTTATCTTTGAATGTACTAGTCATTGTATAAATCTGAATGTGGTTTATTGGATTTACAATTGAAGACTGGAAGTGGGACAAGCTGAATGTGCCAAAAATAAATATTTAGGAAATTGGGAAGAAACCTTACGGAAGTTATATTACAAACAATTTGTAGTTAATGAAATATAAATTCTGATGACAAATGTTGATGGTGTTAGGACAGCAACCAGCCACAAATTTACTTTCAGTTCCTTTATTCAAAGGTTACCGTTACCGGTTTCGAATTGTTGTGATTCATCCTCAGACAGTTTACATGCTTTCTTTATGACGTGGTGTGTTTTTTACAGATTAATTGTCCTAAAATATAAATAATACATAATTATAAACACGCCACACACAGATGGTTGCATTACATATTTTCGTTGCATGTGACTTACATGAAACGTAGGTTTCGAGTGTTTGTTTGCATAAAATTTGTCCAACAGATGTAAATGCATTCCCACTGCATTCTTATTGTTGCACACGTAAATTTTTCTCACCGAACACTTAAGATTTGTCACTGAGATGATTTCTACCACGCTCCACATGTTTTGATACATACAAAGAGCTTACAAACAGCTGTCCTAACACCATCAACATTTGTCTTCAAACAACAGCCACGGTCTCCATCATGTCGTCATATGACAAAATTGCATAAATTCTGATATTTGACATCACTGTTAACATTTCACACAAACACATTTTAAAAAGGAACAGACCCCCATAAATCTTAAGATTTTGGTAAGGCTGAATGTGCCATGCTCCTTTACCAAGAAAATGCTAAATGTCCATGTAAATTCTTACAATCTAATATCGCTTACACAAAAATTCATAAAATGCTCTATATTCCACGTCAAGAAACGTGATCATAACAAGTAGATCCTTCTTTTTCTCTTCACTTAATGTGTTTGGCAGTGGAAGCTGGTGCACATTTCCTAAGGGCGGCAGTCATTGAAGTTCTGTCCCTTTTTTAACACAGAGAACTCAGTCCAGTCTGCTTCATCACAATGAGTTTTCATAAGAATCTTTCCCTTCTTGTCTAAACTAAAGTGTCTAGCTGAAGCTTTGATTATCTTTAGTTAGATGGTGATAAGATATGTATTAACTAAGGAAGCCAGATCCAAGAAATCAACTTCACCCATGCTGATCACCTACAAGGATCTTTTACTCTAGCTGTGGCCACCATATCTCCCAGTTCTTCAGGCACCATGATTTTAACCTTTTTTTTCCTTTTCTCTATAATACCTAAGTCTTGATCAGAAGGTATGTAACTATGACCAAATACTAAATACTTGATTTCAGCACTTTCAAAGATACCTTCTGAAACAAGCAAAATTGAAGCCATCAACATTATACGATTTTTGTTCTGTCCGATGCAGTTATTACACCACAAAATGAGTTCCTTTTTGTGCATGATCCCATAGCTATAACCTATAATACACAGGATGGCATTTCATTACCTCCTTGGTCAACTAGGTCACCATGCCACATGCACATGAATAATTTGCCCAAAACAGCTTGTATTCCCAACTTATAATTTGAGAGTTGTCTTGAGTAAAACATGTTGCTGAGTGTCCACGTACGTGTAAACAAAACTTCTTGCCAATCTCTGGACACAGTGCATGTTTTACTTAAGGGCATCTATGAAATTGTAAAGTCGATTTTCATCAAGTCCGGAGCTTTCTTGGCATTTTCATGATGAGTTAACAGTGCAGAATTGGCAGATTCATCGGAGATAACTTTAGTTTGCAAACTCAGCTTATCAAATAGTTCACACGTGCTCTTTCTTGGTTTGCTGAAAGAAACATAGCTGAAGAATTTCTTGAAGATGGTAGAAAAATATTTGTAAGTCAGTGAGGAAGCCACATGTTTTTCTTGAAAAGATGCATGCATATGGTTTTTATTTACGTTCTGGCTGAAATATTTCTTTACCTAACTTTCTTCTGCTGCAGTAACATTCTTCTCTGGGAAAACTATTAATGTCTGCTTTGATTAGATTCATGTTTTCATCGTTGAACTTTTTTTATAAGCATGAGAAACCTGCAATGTTTCCTCTACAGTCATCATACATTGTTTCTCCCTTTTCAAGTTTCTCTTCAAGAGTCTGTAGTTGTGGGAAAAAATTCAAAAAAGAAATTTTTACTACATACTTGCACGCATCTTCCTGAAGCATTAGGTACTGTGCAATACATGCTGGCTTGCTTCCTGCTCTCTTAGGGCTTATCATATCCACTGTGACGTCTTCTGTCAACACAAGTTACTTAAAAGCACCCTATTAAGTATATACCCTGTTGCTCTTCAGAGAGTTGGTAGAACTGCACAACCACAAGCTCTCTGTGTTCATACAATAATGACTTGCAGGGATATCTGCATTTGCACAGCACCTGAAAACAAACCTATATAATATCAAAGAGAATAGTAATAATGAAACTAAAATGGTAATATTCCTCATAGATATTTTATTATGTAATGCAAAATACAGCACAATACCTATGGTTTGAACTGCTTAGGAACAGCAGCTGTCCCTTTCTACATTGAATATGGGCTTCTATGAATTATCAGCTCCAAGTGTCATTTTTAGTTCAAAAATGGTTTAAATGGCTCTGAGCACTATGGGGCTTCACATCTGAGGTCATCAGTCCCCTACAACTTAGAACTACTTAAATCTAACTAACCTATGGACATCACACACATCCATGCCCGAGGCAGGATTTGAACCTGCGACCATAGCAGTCGCGCGGTTCCAGACTGAAGCGCCTAGAACCACTCTGCCACTGCGGCCGGCCTCATTTTTAGTTAAAAACGTTTTCTTTCTTTTCCTTTACATTATAGCAATAAACAGTATCAATGCAAGTACACAAGACTCAAAGTACTACAATGGTATAGCTCACACCAGACACAGGTTACAACAATCACTGCCTTTAGGCACAACAAATTCAGCATTCACCGTACCGCTGCCATCGAACATCCATTCTCCTACATCTATTGGAATTCTTGTGAACATAATGAAACCTTTGTGGTACTTCAATATCTTCCATGTTATTTACTTTGGCATATACAACAGTTTCCATGAAAAATTTGACATTGCATAATTTTGGCACTTTCAACATTTCTGACTTCCAGGCTTCAATAGTTGCTGGAACATGATCATTAGACAGACGTCTACTAAACATCACTTTCAGTGAAAAGGTTGCACACCATAAACTTGCACACAGAATTTGCCCTTTGTGCTGGAATTTTCTTCAGTAACATACAAGGTGGACTCTCCTGGAATTATTGTATATTATTAGCTGTTGGTCTTTCTGGAGGTTTGGAATAGTCTTGGTGTGTTTGTTGCTGCATTCAGATGACAGATGCACTTTTAATGCTCTAGGCAGGTCTGTGTAAACCAGCCTGTACTGCCCCTAACATACATTTTGCTTTCAGAGACTATTCAATAAATGGATTGAGACTTGTTTACACAAGGGAGGTGGTACATGTATATGTACATATATACCTATGTACTTTGCAAGTCTCTGTACAGGAAATGGTGGAGATTACATTGTTCCAATGTCAGTGATTTTTTGTCTTGTCTCGGATAGTAGCCAACAATATAGTACAGTATTGAATATCTTTTGGAAATCCAGGAACACAGAAATTACACATTCATTTATATCTATTGTTTGCATGACACTATGTATAAACAAATCAAGCTGTGTTTCACTGGGTGGTTTTTCCTGAATCTGTGCTGATTCTTTCAATGAACAGAACTTCATAAACTCTGAACTGAGAGTAGGCTCTAGGATCCTGCAACAGATTAATGCATGTGATACCTGTTTTAATTCTGTGCAGCTGATCTCTTACACTTTCTGTAAATAGGAATGAGCTGTGCTCTTTTACAGTCATGTGGGATTATTTGGAGCTCAAGGGACTATTGATAAATAGGATCTTATAAAGGAACTAATTCTGCAACAGTCTTAACTGTTTTTCAATACTGGGGATGGTACTATCAATATCTCTCATTTGTGAGTCCGCACAGTCGTCAAACATTGGTACAATAGTATCCTCATGTGTGAATACCTCTTTAAATATGGAATTTAATATTTCTGCTGTCTTCTGTTTCAACAACAGACAGATTCACAGTAGAATGCATGGAAGATTTGGACCCATTCATTGACTTTACCTATAATCAGAACTTCCTGGTGTTAACAAAGATATTCACCTGGGTCTGACTGCGAACATTACTGTAGGCTTCAAACACAGATATATTGCTTTTAATTTTTCTTTATCAGTTTGCCTGCAGTCTTTTTTATGAGACTGTAGTGCTCTCCAAACAACACAATTATTTAGAATACATTTACGCAGACTGTGGATGTCTTTCAGCTTTAACCACAAAATATTCTCTTAGCTTTCTTGATGGCCTTCCAAGCTTTGGTGACTGCTACTCCTGTAACAGTATCATGATTGCTAATTCCAATCTCACTGGTGACACTCTCTAGAAGATTGTGTCTCTTTTTAACTGGGAATCAGAAATATGTTTTTTGCGTGTGGATTATTAGACTAGTTGTTTGAGGCAATTGTCAGAGTTTCTCAATATTACTTCACAAGACTGATTGTTCTTACTGCTGATAACACGTCAGTGGTTTTCCCCTGTTGGTGCTAAACAGGTTGAAGTCACCAACCACTACAACCACTACTACTACTACTACTACTACTACTACTACTACTATTACTGTATGCTCAAGGTATTTCCTTGCTGTCTTTAAATGGCTGTATCATGATATGTGTGAATCAGGTGGTCAGTAAAAACATCCTGTTATTAATTTAAGCCCACAGAACTCCTCATTAGACTTAATGCTACTGCTTACTTCTGTAAACATTCATCTTCCTGGGAAGCCTAACCAGTATTTCCAATATATGTTCCATGTATTGTCAAAAATTTCCCTATCTCTACTTTGGGTTTCATGCACCTCTCAGTTAGCATGATGTGGGGATGACTGCTTTCTATGAGAGTTGTGAGCTCTGGGATTTTGTTGTGAATACTCTGGTAGTTTAGCAGTGAATATTTTGAGATTATCCTTCCCTACATTCGCTATCTGGCTTACTGAAATAGTGGTTTATGTGATGCTAGTTTTTCTACTAAGGGTCTCAGTAATGTAAAAATGACAAACATATGCATTCCACATTTCCCTGCCACCTGAGTAGCCATGTATAGTAAATATTGCACACCTGACCAATCCACGGTGACTCTACAGTTCTCCACTGAGCAACATAGTTCAAGGAATCTACTGCTAATCTTGTTGCAGACCCAGCAAAGCCTTGGGTTTAGACCCTCATGCAGCTCGTAACTGGCACCCAATTAGTCTTAGGATTAATGCTGGAAATTGACAACTGTGCAGAAGCCTCACAAATGAGGCTAACATTCATCACCATGTCCACCAGTCTCTGTAAAGAACTGGAAATTGTCTCAGAATCCAGGTGCCAACATAAGTGAGGATCTGCATGTGATACAACTGGTGCTTTCAACTGTTTCTAAGACAACCACTTCCAACTGGCAGACAATTCCTTCCAGAAGAACACTGAGTGAACACTTGGTTCATTTCATTGTTGTGATGCTCTTTCCCCAAGAGAGCTCATCACACATCTAACACTGGAACTGATCACCACTAACAGCCTTTCCTTTCCCTATGCAGTTGCCCTAATCATGTCAAAAGTGAAACCACTGCATAAGCAGGAGAGGCAAGACTCAGTAGCTGTCTCATTTTTAAGCTTTAGGCAATGCCTCAAACCATTTGTTAGAGGTATGGAGCTAGTCTCACAAGTGCTGGCTGTATCATGCTATGTGCCTACTGTGAGGGAATGCCTCATGCAGCAGTTTTAAATGTGTTGTGACTCCACAGAATAAAGGTGCTTTACCCACGTTGCATATCATGTAATCCCATATCAACTTCAATTACTGAAGTCTATGAAATGAATGAGACTGGAATACATGCTGTTTGTTGAGATTTTCCACATTTGGAGGATGTGGAACATTTGCCAAAATACATGTCCCATTGTAGCCGAGTACATCATCAATGGGCTGCATCATTTTATTCTGGCTCTTTTAGGACTATGACAATACTATGACACAGGGATTTCAATGTATACCAGGACAGCAGCCATGTATCTGCAAACTAACTAACTCACTAACCAACCAACCAGATTTAGGTTGAAGCTCTTCTGTTCATGTTTGCTTACAAACAGATTTGTTCTTGGAGAGGGTAACCATGAGCAAAACATAATTTCTTTTTATTCCCCAGACATATTTTGCTGAAGTTACAGCATCAAAGTGAGTTTTATGTTATCTTCTTGTTACAACATGCTGTGGATTTCCTGGATTTTATGTGATTCAATGTAGGTGTTTTGTTTCAACAAACAACTACAATGAATTACAGAAAATCCAGAATTTGAGAAAAGCAATTTCCTACAAAGCTATGAGTAATTAAGTGTTATTTGACAGACATGCATTCAGTATTAAGATATTTAAGATTTCCAAGTCACAAGAGGAAAAATCATTATAATAATTACTCTAATGAGAGATATTTTGTCTAGGACTGTCAGTGACTGAACTGTCTACATTAGGGATATTTTTACTAGTAATATGCCATCATTTATAGGCATCTCTAAAATCAAGTTGTCATAAATGACCATCACAACAACAATTCTTAGGTTAACCAAAATTTTACTGTACTTTTTGTAAATACGTACTGTAAAACGAAAATAGAAAGTAAGTCATTTACGCACCTGTGTTTCACAATTGTCACTGTGGAGTTAGCAAGGCTGCTGCCTAATATGGATGCAGAACGTTCTAGTCCTTCATACACAGTGCCAATGCCTTGCACTGCGCCAGCTGCCACTTCCAGCACACCCTCCATACGTGCCTTGGCTTCTTCCTCTCCTGACCCAGACACTTTTGTCAGTAACTTTGTTCCTTGTTCACGAACATGTGGTGCAAGGTACCTTCCAAGAGCCACAGTTGCAGTTCCGACTTTGCTTGCTGAGGAGAATGTAAAGGTTTAATTATTACTTTGGTGATAAATTTTAACTTTTGAATATACAGGGCTACTGTACATGATTCACTTGTTTTCAAAGTTCTGTATTTTCTAAAGTATTAGATGTACACATGTACAAATATGAGTAAGATTGATGAATGAATAATGAATAGAGCCATAAACTTATCAAGTTTGCATTGTGACCACCAGTTGACTTTTTGAGATCAGTGCCTTGATAAAATGGTGAAAAGCAGGGAAAAAAGTTTCTCGCCCCCAAGCTGAAATTCAGTGATGAAGCAACCTTCCATTTATAAGGAAAGGCAAATTACCACAATGTGAGAGTGTGGGGCACTGAAAATCCTTATAAAATTGTGATGTATTTTGCTGAAGTTAAAGTTTTCTGCACAGAGTCACCGATGAATCTGTATGGGTAACTTTTCTAATGTGAAAAGACTGTGAGGGGTACCTCTTACCTCAATACGTTGCAGTTAACAGTTGTTTCCACAACTGACTGCTGAGTCCAAAAATTTCATCCTCCAACAAGGCAGGGCACCCCCCTCCCCCTCCCTCATCTTCCAACAAGGCAGGGAACCCTCCCCCCCCCCCCCCCCCCCCCTCCCCAATTGGAGTTTTGACGTTCATCACCTCCTAAACAACAATTTCTGCCCCACTGGTTTGCACTCAGTAGTGAAAATGATGTGGCTCTGGTGGCTCTGTCCCCCCCCCCCCCCCTTCCAGGTCCTGACCTACAGCCTTGTGACTTTTCCCTTTGGGGGTACATTAAGAGCTGTGTTCACGTACCCCCACTGTCAAGATCACTGGACCACCTCAGAGAATGCCTCAACACTGTTGTGATGATTACTCACAGGACAATGCTACACAAGATAAGGAATGAACCCAATTACCTCTTGGACATGCATCAATTGACCACAGGGGCAATTACAGAACATTTGTAAAGTGCAAAATGCAAACTTGGTGAGTTTACAGTTCTGCTTACACATCAATCATATTTGTACTTGTAATACTTTAGACAATATAGAGCTTTGAAAATCAATGAACATAAAGTGTGTCCCTCCTATAAGTTGTCAGGTGCATTTTCTCTAATGTTACAGCAGATATTTGGAATTTCCCTTTTGCAATGTGTTACTGGAGTCATTCCAAACAAATACTGCTCATCGTGTCTTTCATGTTGATGGAAAGCATTGGATTGTTTCCTGTTACAAATAAAATTATTTTTAAAAAGAATTTTAAGTGCATATTTGACATAGTACTCCCAAATTAGTCAAGTGTGATACTTGGTTAATCGATATATAAGGGTTCCGTTTCTATCTACAGCAGCCCTACGATCGCAATTCTGAGCATGCACAGCAGTTACTCAGACTCACGTAGAAGACATATACACCATTTTCAGATCACTGCTGCCCGACGCGTGCTTTGTAGCGCTTCCTTATAATGTCAGCTGTAACTGAAAATGCTGTCGCATGTGAATCAGATCTGCGATTCGTTTTCTAAATTCAAAGAAAGTTAAACCAAAGGAAATTCATTTGCAAATCTGCGAAGTTTACAGACAAAATGCTATGAGTGATTCAATGGTTAGAAGGTGGGTCAGACTGTTCAATGAAGGACGTGATCATGTGCACGATGAAGAACGAAGTGGCCTCCATCTGTGGTTACCGATGAACTGGTTCACACAACTGGAGAGAAGATAAGATATAACCGTAAGTTTACACTTAGTGCCCTTGCTATGGAAGTTCCGCAATTCTCACAATCACAAATTCATGAAATTGTTACTGAAAAACTGAAATTTTGAAAACTTTGCTCACATTGGGTACCCAAAATTCTTACTGAACAACACAAAAAACAACGGATGCACAGTGCACTTCAGTTTTTGACACACTACAATGAAGAACGCGATGGTTTTCTTTCTCAGATAGTTGTGGAGGATGAAACTTCGGTATCATAAGACACCTACTGAAACAAATGGCAATCAATGGAATGTAGGTAAACTTCGTTGTTGTTGTTGTGGTCTTCAGTCCTGAGACTGGTTTGATGCAGCTCTCCATGCTACTCTATCCTGTGCGAGCTTCTTCATCTCCCAGTACCTACTGCAACCTACATCCTTCTGAATCTGCTTAGTGTATTCATCTCTTGGTCTCCCCCTACGATTTTTACCCTCCACTCTGCCCTCCAATACTAAATTTGTGATCCCTTGATGCCTCAGAACATGTCCTACCAACGGATCCCTTCTTCTGGTCAAGTTGTGCCACAAACTTCTCTTCTCCCCAATCCTATTCAATACTTCCTCATTAGTTATGTGACCTACCCATCTAATCTTCAGCATTCTTCTGTAGCACCACATTTCAAAAGCTTCTATTCTCTTCTTGTCCAAACTATTTACCGTCCATGTTTCACTTCCATACATGGCTACACTCCATACAAATACTTTCAGAAATGACTTCCTGACACTTAAATCTATACTCGATGTTAACAAATTTCTCTTCTTCAGAAACTCTTTCCTTGCCATTGCCAGTCTACATTTTATATCCTCTCTACTTCGACCATCATCAGTTATTTGCTCCCCAAATAGCAAAACTCCTTTACTACTTTAAGTGTCTCATTTCCTAATCTAATTCCCTCAGCATCACCCAACTTAATTTGACTACATTCCATTATCCTTGTTTTGCTTTTGTTGATGTTCATCCTATATCCTCCTTTCAAGACACTGTCCATTCCATTCAGCTGTTCTTCCAAGTCCTTTGCTGTCTCTGACAGAATTACAATGTCATCGGCGAACCTCAAAGTTTTTATTTCTTCTCCATGGATTTTAATACCTACTCCGAAATTTTCTTTTGTTTCCTTTACTGCTTGCTCAATATACAGATTGAATAACATCAGGGGGAGGCTACAACCCTGTCTTACTCCCTTCCCAACCACTGCTTCCCTTTCATGTCCCTCGACTCTTATAACTGCCATCTGGTTTCTGTACAAATTGTAAATAGCCTTTCGCTCCCTGTATTTTACCCCTGCCACCTTTAGAATTTGAAAGAGAGTATTCCAGTCAACATTGTCAAAAGCTTTCTCTAAGTCTACAAATGCTAGAAAAGTAGGTTTGTCTTTCCTTAATCTTTCTTCTAAGA
Source organism: Schistocerca cancellata (assembly GCF_023864275.1). NCBI lineage: Eukaryota > Metazoa > Arthropoda > Insecta > Orthoptera > Acrididae > Schistocerca > Schistocerca cancellata. Next base: position 280,299,642 of record NC_064628.1, read on the forward strand.
TAAGTCGTAAGGTCAGTATTGCCTCACGTGTTCCAGTATTTCTATGGAATCCAAACTGATCTTCCCCGAGATCGACTTCTACTAGTTTTTCCATTCGTCTGTAAAGAATTCGTGTTAGTATTTTGCAACTGTGGCTTATTAAACTTATTGTTCGGTAATTTTCACATCTGTCAACACCTGCTTTCTTTGGGATTCGAATTATTATATTCTTCTTGAAGTCTGAGGGTATTTCGCTTGTTTCATACATCTTGCTCACCAGATGGTAGAGTTTTGTCAGGACTGGCTCTCCCAAGGCCGTCAGTAGTTCTAATGGAATGTTGTCTACTCCGGGGGCCTTGTTTCGACTTAGGTCTTTCAGTGCTCTGTCAAACTCTTGACGCAGTATCGTATCTCCCATTTCATCTTCATCTACATCCTCTTCCATTTCCATAATATTGTCCTCAAGTACATCGCCCTTGTATAGACCCTCTATATACTCCTTCCACCTTTCTGCTTTCCCTTCTTTGCTTAGAACTGGGTTTCCATCTGAGCTCTTGATGTTTATACAAGTGGTTCTCTTATCTCCAAAAGTCTCTTTAATTTTCCTGTAGGCAGTATCTATCTTCCCCCTAGTGAGATAAGCCTCTACATCCTTACATTTGTCCTCTAGCCATCCCTGCTTAGCCATTTTGCACTTCCTGTCGATCTCATTTTTGAGACGTTTGTATTCCTTTTTGCCTGCTTCATTTACTGCTTTTTTATATTTTCTCCTTTCATCAATTAAATTCAATATTTCTTCTGTTACCCAAGAATTTCTACTAGCCCTCGTCTTTTTACCTACTTGGTCCTCTGCTGCCTTCATCCCTCAAAGCTACCCATTCTTCTTCTACTGTATTTCTTTCCCCCATTCCTGTCAATTGTTCCCTTATGCTCTCCCTGAAACTCTGTACAACCTCTGGTTCTTTCAGTTTATCCAGGGCCCATCTCCTTAAATTCCCACCTTTTTGCAGTTTCTTCAGTTTTAATCTACAGGTCATAACCAATAGATTGTGGTCAGAGTCCACATCTGCCCCTGGAGATGTCTTACAATTTAGAACCTGGTTCCTAAATCTCTGTCTTACCATTATATAATATATCTGATACCTTTTAGTATCTCCAGGGTTCTTCCATGTATACAACCTTCTATCATGATTCTTAAACCAAGTGTTAGCTATGATTAAGTTGTGCTCTGTGCAAATTCTACCAGGCGGCTTCCTCTTTCATTTCTTAGCCCCAATCAATATTCACCTACTATGTTTCCTTCTCTCCCTTTTCCTACACTCGAATTCCAGTCACCCATGACTATTAAATTTTCGTCTCCCTTCACTACCTGAATAATTTCTTTTATTTCATCATACATTTCTTCAATGTCTTCGTCATCTGCAGAGTTAGTTGGCATATAAACTTGTACTACTGCAGTAGGTGTGGGCTTCGTATCTATCTTGGCCACAATAATGCGTTCACTATGCTGTTTGTAGTAGCTTACCCGCATTCCTATTTTCCTATTCATTATTAAACCTACTCCTGCATTATCCCTATTTGACTTTGTGTTTATAACCCTGTAGTCACCTGACCAGAAGTCTTGTTCCTCCTGCCACCGAACTTCACTAATTCCCACTATATCTAACTTTAACCTATCCATTCCCCTTTTTAAATTTTCTAACCTACCTGCCCGATTAAGGGATCTGACATTCCACACTCCGATCCGTAGAATGCCAGTTTTCTTTCTCCTGATAACGGCGTCCTCTTGAGTAGTCCCCACCCGGAGATCCGAATGGGGGACTATTTTACCTCCGGAATATTTTACCCAAGAGGACGCCATCATCATTTAACCATACAGTAAAGCTGCATGCCCTCGGGAAAAATTACGGCCGTAGTTTCCCCTTGCTTTCAGCCGTTCGCAGTACCAGCACAGCAAGGCCGTTTTGGTTATTGTTACAAGGCCAGATTAGTCAATCAACCAGACTGTTGCCCTTGCAATTACTGAAAAGGCTGCTGCCCCTCTTCAGGAACCACACGTTTGTCTGGCCTCTCAGCAGATACCCATCCGTTGTGGTTGTACCTACGGTACGGCTATCTGTATCGCTGAGGCACGCAAGCCTCCCCACCAACGGCAAGGTCCATGGTTCATGGGGGGTGAGGTAAACTTCATCCCTAACAAAAGTTAAACCTAAGCAAATCTAGTCACCTTGGAAAGTCAAGTGCACCGTTTTTTGGGAGAGAAAAGGCATTTTGCTGATTGATTTCTTACCATGAGGCCAAACAATGAATGCATATGGTTACTGGAAGACCATTAAGAAATTGTGCTGCACAATACAGAACAAGTGCCGAGGATTACTGTCAAAAGGTGTTTTTTTACATGATAATGACCGACCTCACACGGCGAATGTGACCAAACAACTATTATGGAAATTCCACTGGGACACATTTGATCATCCTCTGTACAGCCCAGACCTCGCTCATAGCGACTTTCATCTCTTCTATAAAATCTGACCTTGGTGGTCAACACTTCAACAATGATAACAAACTGAAAGAATATGTTACCACATGGTTGAAAACACAGGTGGCAACCTTCTATGAAGAAGGCATACAAAAACTTGCACCACACTATGACAAGTACCTACAAAATTTCGGAAGCTATGTAGAAAAGTAGTTTAACGGTTGTAGATTTTTGTACAATAAATATTTTTTCTGTATCTGTGCACATTTGTTTTATATAACCAAACGGAACTTACTTTGTGAACGTACCTCGTATATTAACAGGGACAGTAAAACATGAAGATAACCAGTACTGCAGCAGCAGCATCAGCAGTATCGCCCTGGCCGTGATGATTGCTATCACTATGCAACATCATGGCTCAGTTGCTCCTGGAGTGTTTTAATGTCACTGTTAGTACTTGCTGATGACACAAATATCACTGTAGAGTGATTTGGGACTACTCAATCAAATGGCATTTGAAGTTACACTTACAAATAATTTTGTTTGTAATGGGGAAACAAACCAACACTTTCCATTGACACTGGGAATTGCATGAAGGACCTGATGAGCATTATTCGTTTGAGCTGACTACAGCTACACATTTCAATAGAGAAATTGCAAATAACTGTCAAAACACAAGAGAAAATGGACCTGACAACTCTTAGGAGGGACATCCTCTAACAGAGAATATGAACAAATTCAAAAGAATGAAAAAAGGAGTCAACATATTTGGAAAAATACAAAAAGAAAACTCTAATGAAGTGGACTCAAAATTACGACAGGGCCTCAGAAAGGCATCGATGACACTTCATTAGGTTGGGTACAGAACAAAGAAATAATTTACTATCAATAGACAAACTACTACAAGTGTCGAAAAATTGCTTCAGCGTTTCAGTGAATGAAGGGTAGGTAAGTTTGAAATAAACAAAGTAAAGGAAGCTGTGACATTCTTTCATACGTTATGTGTTGAGTCGATAACACTTCTAAACAGATAACACAAAAATTCAAAAACAAGAAAGGAGTACCAAAATTACCTTCAGAAAAAGTAAAGGGTACAAAACATCTTTGGCTTATAAATTGTACCACACACTTTCTGCAAAGCATTTATTGCAATATGTATAATCAACAACTTCAAATTGAAGTATGATCATCATTAAACTAAAAAGTGTTCAATATTTACATCTGTTTATTACAGTCTTATTAAAAAGTATTATGTATACAAAATAAAATACTCCAAGAACAAATCAAAAATAATTTGGACTATTCCTAAAAAACTTTAACAGATGCCGTATGGACCAGTAAGGAACATCAGCTTCCAAAGTACAATACATAAAGAAATTATAAAATTCATTATGTGACTAAAAAGTATTAACGGGGAAATTACAATGTTATGGAATTTATGATTTCCTCTTGTGTGTCTTACTTTTACAACAGAAAATAGAGAGTTTCATTAACATACTGTCACAGTGATGAAACAGACTGGAGAACACAATGTGTGGTGTGCCACAAGTTTCAATTCTGGGTCCACTTTTGTTCTTAATCTACAAAAATAATTTCCAGTGACTCTAAAAGAAGGCTCAAAGAGCAAAACTCGAGCTTAACAGACATAGCCCAAATGGTAGCTGAATAGGCCTACAAATGACTCAGAGAAAATAGTTTATAATCTTACAGAGACAGAGGCAATTTCAGAAAGGAAGAAAGGACCTGCTCACATCAGAAACAGACATTATTGGCCAATCTCTAAATGAAACATTGGATGTAAAATTCCTTGGTGTCCAGCTAGAAAGTTAAAATAACATTAACACAATGATAAAATAGCCTGTTTTGCTTCCACTGAGTCACCCTAAAGGAAAGGGTGCCTGTTTATTTTGCACATTTTCACTCCCTGTTGTCTTATGGAACTATAATTTGGAGTAACACACCCAAGATAAATAAATCTGTTATAGAGCAAGAGAGAGAACTATTAATACTGTTTAAAGTAAATAACCACACCTCTCACAGAGACCTCTTTAAGGATCTTTGAATTACAGTCTTCCTTCCTTCCCAGTAGGCCCTATATTTTACTCCTTGATGATTTTGTTGCTGAAAATAGAAATCAGTTTGATCTTAAATGTGACTTATACAGTACGAGAGACAAAAAATATTTTCATATGAATTATGTCTCCTCCCTTAGGGTTTGGATTGGTGTTACACACTCCTCTGCACATGTCTTGATCAAATTCCCACACAAAGCAAGAAACAAAGGATGTCTATCAATTCCAAAGCAGTTTAAATACATTTCATTACCAGTCCTACAAATTATGTGATAATCTAGATTTAACGACTGGAAATACTTATTAACTGGACAGATTTTTCAAAGTAGGTGCTTTCCTGGTAATTAAGTTGGATATATTTAATTGACATAAGTACAAATTGTGTCTCGTAGAATCTACATCAATTACCAGTTATGATAGAAAATTCATCCACAAAAATTAACATTTTACACTGAAAGCACAATTATTAAGCATATTTTAAATTACAGGCATATGGTTGTTGGTTGGCTGTTTCTAGGAAAGGAGACCAGACAGCGAGGTCATCGGTCTCATCGGATTAGGGAAGGACAGGGAAGGAAGTCGGCCGAGCCCTTTGAAAGGGACCATCCCAGCATTTGCCCGGAGGGATTTAGGGAAATCACGGAAAACCTAAATCAGGATGGCCGGACGCGGGATTGAACCATCGTCCTCCCGAATGCGAGTCCAGTGTCTAACCACTGCGCCACCTCGCTCGGTAAATTACAGGCAGAGCTGAACTGATTACCTAAGCAGAAAGTGCTCCTATCTGTACATACAATGTATAAGTAAATCCCAAAACCTTCTATATGAGGTGGAATCCAAAATTTTCTGGACTGGTGTTGCCATCTGGAAAGTAGGAGTAGTAGATCTCTGCGCCACTAGGTGGCAGCAAGAGCTGTATACCTGATGAGACAGTGTGTGGAGTGGCATTCAGATGGGAGGACGTGTTGTGTGTCCACAGTGATTTTTGTAACACTATGTGTTTTGTATGTGGCGATTTTACGATGGATCTGCGAACAGAGCAGCGCGTGTGTATCAAATTCTGTGCGAATCTCGGGAAAAGTGCTACAGAGACCCTTGCAATGATTCAACAAGAGTTTGGGGGACAGAGCATGAGCCATATGCATGTGTTTGAGTGGCATGCACAGTTCAGGGCCGGCCGTACAGACGTTGAAGATGATGCTCACACTGGAAGGCCCGTTGCCAAACTTCAACAACTGGTTCATGAGGATCGACGTCGAACCATTCAAGACTTTGCTTATGAAATGGGTATTGGTTATGGGACATGTCAACAAATGTTGACTGATGAATTGGGCATACATCGTGTCACCGCAAAATTTGTGCCAAGGATCTTGACTGCCGATCAGAAGGCACAGAATATTGAAGTGTGCACGGACCTTCATCAGACCACATCTGATGATCCAACCTTCTTGTCATAGGTTATAACTGGTGACGAGAGCTGGATTTATGGTTATGACCCATAGACAAAGCAACAATTGTCCAAGTGGAAGAGCCCGGGCTCTCCAAGAGCCAAAAAAGCAAGACAGGTAAAGAGCAAAGTGAAGAACGTGACAATCGTTTTCTTTGATACCAAGGGAATTGTGTACAAAGAATTCGTCCCACCCAACCAAACAGAGAATTTCGCGTGCTACTGTGACGTTTTGCAATGGCTCTGTGAAAACATGCGGTGATGACAGCTCTAACTCTAACTTTAGTGTCAAGGGAACTGGATGCTGGGAACTGGCTGCTGCATCATGACAACACACCCTGTTACACGTCCTTGCTCACCAGGATCTTTTTGGCAAAAAACAACATGGTGATTGTACCCCACCCACCGTACTCAGCAGATTTGGCACCTTGCGACTTCGCACTATTTCCAAAACTGAAACTCAAGTTGAAAGGCCATAGGTTCGACACACTATAGAGGATTGAAGAAGCATCGCTGGCAGTGATAAACACCCTCAAAGAACAGGACTTCCAGAAAACGTTTGACCAGTGGCAGAAGCACTGGGACCGGTGTGTACGTGCGGATGGGAACTACTTAGATGGTGATGGTGATGGTGACCATTAGTCCAAAGGTAAGGTTTTCAACAGATGGCAGCACCAGTCCTGAAAATTTTGCATAGCACCTTGTAAACCGACCTTTCACACACGTGTAAACGTTCACACCATAGTCTGATTACAATTACTTGATAGTTGGCATGCATTCAACATCAGGTCCAGACCATTCATCATTGCCAAACTGGCACAAGTGGCCAGTTCACTTCCAGTTCCTTGTCCGGCATTCTTTCTTGACGAGTTTGGATCCTAAATCATTGGCATGCCAACACATTTCACACACAGCAGCAACCAAACACTACTGGGTACTTCCGCGTAAGACACAATTCATTGTCTCATACACAGTTACCATAAAGACATTTGGCTTACATTAGATAAGCTTCACACGACATTACAAGAAGCCAAATTTTTGAAGTCTGCAATTCATTGTTGTGATTGGACCACCACAGTCATAAATATAAATACTACACCTATAGTGTTGTGTCTTAGTGCAATTGTTAGCCTATTATAAACTTGATGTGCAGAAGGTTGTAGGTCTGAATCTCATCAAATGTAGCAAATTTTTTTTTTTTTATTTCTGATTTTAATCAAAAGAGCTTGAATATTTTTTTATTCAATTAACTGGTTGTTGGCCTGCAGTCAGTCTTTCCTTTTCATCCCGTCTGGTAAGTTTCCTCTTACCTGGGGTTCTATGGCGACTTTTCTGAACTCTACCCCTTTTCCTAAACCTCACCAGTCCTTTTCCTTCACCCCTCTTCCTTTCCCTTCAACACTTCTGCCAGATGGAGGAGCCATTGGCTTCAAAAGTTTGCAGACTTTAATACCTTTACGCGTGTGTACTCCAACTGCTTCGGTGAGCATATTTTTTATCTATTCAGTTACTTTATGTTTTCAAAAATGGATTATTTTCATTGATGTATTAGCCTGCATGGTCATAATTGCTTCTTATGTAACCCTCTTATCAGTGTCTCTTGTCATCAATCTTGTTCAAACTGTCATCTGTTTTCTACCGTATGTGCTATTTTGTCCTCTACCTTATGTGCTATCTTGTCCCTACATCTTTTCTAGTACCAATTTCCATGCATATAGTGCGAGCTAACACCCCAAAGATGTTCGGGCTCACATGCGGTTCCTCTTCGTTGAAATGTCTTGACTCAAACTCGTCTGGGCGCTGAACTACACGTGTCGCATTACACCCCCTCAATTAGACACTTGTGACCTTTGGTTAAATTGTCTGGCTGATGGCAAGTTTGCGAAATACAAAGTTAACACAACATATAATAACAGTAATAATAATAATAATAATAATAATAATAATAATATTGGGAACTAAATTAATGACCCATAAATGATGTAGGCCACACAGTTGCGAATTTGTTAGAATAATGTTTATTCAGAAAGCAAACTAATAATGCTCGTTAACTCACAATAGGCAGATCCACTTATTTATGAATTTGCATGGAAAAAATTATTTGCAGTTCACTACACTGCAAGGCCTTCTCCCAATTGTCTTTTGCTGGTTTACTTGTAAATTTGAGAGCTATTTTCTTTCCCATTGTCCAATTACCTTGCTTATACATAATTCTTTCATGTTTCTGTGCATTTATCACCAAACCACTCTGATGGACTTTTACTGCCATCTACTACATTATGTTATCTGCCAAACACAATTGATTACATTTCCTCCAATGACTTCATCTTTCTGTTTTCCTAGTTTTTAAAATTTTGTCTGTTTTCATGACATTCCCAACCAATATTTTTTTTCCATTCATATTTTTGTATCATAAGGCCACTTTTCTAATGAGATCACCCACTAATCACTTCTTGTTAGTCCTAGTCTGTTCTCATGATTTTTGTATGAATTTTTCCAATTTTCCCATCTTTTCCTTTCTTTTCTTCCAATTTTCTATCTTTTCCCACTCTCCACTTCTGTGGTTTGACACTCCCACCATCTGTAACACTCCTAAACCTCTTCTCTTGCCATGATGAATCCCATCAAATATTACATCTGTTCCTTTTGAAAACATGCTTTTGCACTATCAAAACTAAGGTCCCACATTCTGCTTGTCCCTAGGAGTTACTCCCAAAGGTCTAACATTGAAAGTCCCTGTTTCTGGGTGCAATCCTGCTCTACACCAGCCTATTTACAGTTCAAAATACAGCAAACTCTAGCTAAATCTGCCTAATCTGTTACCTACATGCCTCTTCTCTGAAATCCCAACAATCAGCTTTTCTTTCTCATCCTGTCCAGTGACTTTTCCAAACGCTATTCCTTTTCTTATACTTCACCAGTCCTTCACCCCTCTTCCTTCCCCTTCAACCCTTTTGCCACAAGAAGGAGTCACTGGGTCCAAAAGCTTGCAAACATCAACACTTTTACATTTGTATTCTCTTAATGCCACTTGGCGAGTAGATTTTTTAGCTATCAAATTACATTATATTTTCAAACACTGACTATTTTTGTTGCTATAATAGGGAGTGTTGTTCATGCCTTGTGTGTGAAGATGTACCCCCTTTGGCCATCAACGAAAGTTCCATCATTGTAAAGACAATCCAACTCTAGAATTACTTCATGATCAAACAAAAAACTCATCTTAGACAGATGAGTCACTTACATGTTTCGGCCAGAATGATAGATCTAGACAAAGTTGTTGGCTTGGGACACTACAAGGGAGAGAGAGTGAGAATGATTGAGAGAGAGGCGTCAGACACGTCGTATAGTTCAGAGAGGATGGATTGAAGATGGGCTACAGCAGGACACAGATCAAGGGTGTTTTGTATATGCCGTGCATGTCCTTTTATTTGTGAAGAATATAATGGTTTGAATATACATGGACAGCACAATTAAGTACTAGTTGGAGCCATCAAACCTGTGAGGGTGATATGCTCACCTCTCAAGTGGTGTTACGGCACCTGTGAATGGCACCACCTCCACGCTCGCTTCCTAAGCCAGCCTGGTGAGTAAAGGCTTTAGGTTTTGTTGTAGTATCCACTCTCTCTTTTTTAAAACAAAATGTGAAAATGTGGTTGGCACCCATTGTGTTGTCAGATAGCATTTGATATAAGGATATGTCCAATTTCAATTTATCAAACAATGGAAACTCAAGATTGGAATATCAACAATCTAGAGAAAAGAGAGATTGCTACTTATCCTAAAGATGACACATTCAATTGCAGAGAGGCACAACTAAAAGACAATTACATGTAAGCTTTTGGGCAAAGCCGTCATCAGGAAAGATAAAAGAAAAACATACACACATATTCATTTACATAAGCAAGCACATTTCATGCACACATGACCATCATCTCTGGTACCTAGGACCAGAATGCAACTGTCATATAGAACAGATGCAGTGATCTGGACGGGTCATGGAACCAGAAGGGATAGCAGTGTACAGTTGGGAGGGGAGAGAAGAGCACTGTCTGGCGGAGTGTGCAACCGCGGTGTCGGCAGGCTGCAGGGTAGGGAGGTTGCAACAGAGTGGGGAAGGGGGGGGGGGGTGAAAAGGGAGAGGAGTGAGGAAAGGGAATGTCAGGCAGGTGTCTTGGCCGGAGGTGGAACACACAAGGTATGAGAAGAGAATAGGAAGGAGGTGATAAGACAGAGAGGGTGAAACCATTTGGTGGAGTGCGTGGGGATGGTAGGTTGTCATAGTTTGAGACTGGGATAATTTCAGAAGCGAAGAATTTGTTGTACGGGGAAACTCCCATCTGTGCAGTCAGAAAAGCCTGTGGTGGTAAAGGAGAGGATCCAGATGGCTTGAGTAGTGAAGCAACCATTGAAATCAAGCGTGTTACGTTCAGCAGCATGTAGTACCGTACCAGTGTCTACTTTGCTCATTGCAACAGTCTGGCAATGGATGCTCATCTTGCTGGACAGCTGGTTAGTAGTCATACCAATATAAAACACTGTGCAATGATTGCAGCAGAGCTGGTATATATCCCTGCTAACTACATCACATTTCCAAAATTGAATCCCTGCTCTCCAGCACCTAAATGAGCATTCCAGACACCACCTCCGTATGTTATCCAACCTGCTGACATCCTACTGCCACCTCGTAGTGCCACTATGCAACCTCTATTCTACCCAGGATGTTCCTCTTTGTCACCCCTCATAGCTTAGCTGACATTTGCAACTTACCAGATCCTAAAAAACTCCCTATCAACACTTGACCAAATCCACAGCCAAAATATTCCCAGACGAATGCAGTAACCTTCACTCCACAGAAGTTTCAGTCCTATCCCAGGGCCCCACCTTTAGCCCTACACCTAAATTTAACCATGCTGTACTTGTCAAAGACATACTTTCCTTCTCCCAATCCCTGCAATGGAAACACTTCTTTGTGAGCAATGCCTCCAACCAATGCCAACCCAATCCCAACATTGAACTCTGCCCCTTTCCTGGTTCATACCACCATCCAACCATGATACCACCCCCCCCACCCCCCCACCCTGCTGCAACTAACCATCCACCGGTCACCTTCCAGGAATTCCTTACATCCAATTTGGCCTCACCATCCTTCCCCCCATGCCCAGGACAGTCATACATAACCTCAAAACAAATACTGATCTAATCATCCTACGTGCAGACAAAGGTTCCACCACTGGTGTTATGAATCACAATAACTACCTGGCGAAAAGCCTCTGCCAGTTATCTGACTCCTCCACCTATAAACTCCTCCACAGTGATCTCATCCAGAAGTGCAAAATAGTCTCCATCTGTACTTAGCCTTACGCCCTTCCCAGAACCTCTCTCCTGAATCCACTTAATTCCTCACCCATATGATGCCCCATACATCCACCTTCTACATGCTTCCACAAACCCAATAATCCTGGATACCTTTTTGTAGCTCATTATGTACCCCTAATGAAAGCACCTCAGCCCTCATTAACCAACACATCTGACCAAATGCCCGAAATCTAGCCTTCTGTGTCAAAGATACCAACCATTACATTCACAAACTCTCCATCAAGAATCCCTTACAGCTAGTGAATCCCTACTCACAACTACTGATGCCAATTCCTTATACACCAACATCCCTTATCCCAATGGCCCTGTCACTGTTGAACACTATACTTTTCCCAACATCCTTCAGACTCCAAACCCACTACCTCATTTCTCATATACATTACTGACATTATCCTAACACACAACAAATTCTACTTTGAAGGGAAGTAAAGAAATCCATGGCACATCCATGGCCATCCACATGGCACTTTCCTATGCCAACCTGTTTATGGGCTATCTAGAGGAAACCTTTCTAGCCTTCTAAAATCCCAAACCCCTGGTCTGGTTCAGCTTCATCGATGATATCTTCACGATCTGAACTCATGGCCAACACAATCTACCTTAATTCCTTCACAACCTCATATCTTCTCTCTCATTCAGTTCACCTGGCCCTCCAATTGCGGGGTCGGGGGGTCAAACCCAGGGCTCCAGATGGCAGAGCTGAAGCACCCACCACGCTGTATTTCGTCAGGAGGCTGAGCAAGTTCAAGATCATCAAGGGGCAGTGCAGAGCGATACAGCAGTATTCGGTAACATTGCTTTATTCAGCTAATTTACAGTACTCGATGGTGAAGCATAGTGTCAACATGCTGGCCGCTGATGTCCTGCGAGTACAGCCGGCTCAGCAGACTCCTGGTATGCCGATGCCACTGCTGTCATCATCAAGGTCGCCCGCCGATGGAAGTTGGCTGCCGCTCTCCCGGTCGCCGTCAGCCGATGCATTGTGACTTGCATCGCACTGCTGCCCACAATTCTGGAGACTGCTGCAGCCGCTGGTCCTCTCCGCCCTCCACCCCATTTGGCCTGCTCTGTATGACCATGGGACGAAGGTGGATGCACTAGTCACCCATAGCTTTCGGGCCGCCACTGCTACCAGAACAGGACCAAGCTCGAACCCACACCCTCCTCGATGCTGTGCCGCAACTTGCCGCTAGTGGTGCTTGCCCGGACCCCGGTATGCCAGGTGGGAAGCGAACGTGGCCCATAGACTGGAGTGGAACCAAGCCCCTCCTGGACCCACTGCAGACCACTGTCACTGCCCTCTTTCAGGCAGACTGTGCGATCTCCAAGTTCCAGGCTGCCGTTCTGTCCCACCCCAGTGTTGTGTCCCCGGAAGCGGAATACAGCCAGAACAAGAACATAGAAACAAAGCACAAGTTTATGCCGAATGCTTATAACATTGCTGCCAGACTGGCCCCCATAAGCGTGGGCCAGCACAGGTCCTCCCGACGCTCGACTGACCTGGCACACCATGTCAAGCTAAAATTGCCCGTCTATTTATATTGGTTTCTCCCTTGCTTCTGATGTAGTGTCAGAGAGAGACAGAAACTATGGCAGGGGTAAATTCCCACATGTCAGCCATTTACAAATCGCCACTCCTGGCTCTGGCCTAGTGCCCAGCCTCATACATCACAATAACTTAAAGCAATGCTGCAGTTTCCTGCTTCGTTGCTCCATTCAAAGCAAATTGTGTGGGCAATACCACCGTCGCAGATCCGCGCCCGCGAGTGCCATCTTTACCTCGCCCGCGAGTGCCATGTTATCTTGTCTGGCCTGCTGGCTGTCGTCTGTTACCACACTCTGCCAGCGGCCCTAGATTTCATTGCCCAACCCTGCCTTCATTGAATTTTGATAAAATTTTCCTTTCCCTCAACTAGGACTGACACTAGCGCAGCACACCTCCCTCCTTTCTACAAGATTCGTCCCGAATCGAGATAAAACAGACGTGGCCTGCGGCCGCATAAACATACCTTGTTCACAAAACTTACATTCTACAGACTAAACGTAATGAGAACATCAAAACATTAACTCTACACCTATACACTGTTTACATTGGTTACCCATGATAGGCAACTGATGTATTGGCACCCCCTCCACTGGTGTATGTTTCCACATTCTCCACAAAGCTATACTCAAGAAAAATAGAAAAACGGCACACCCTGTGGCTGAAATGCTCACTGTCATTATCCTGTTGCTCCGATGCTGTTGTACCATTTGAACATGTTCCAATACTTCAGATCCCTCCCGTGCATTAATAAAGGAATACATTTCCAAAAACTCTGGGTTAACGTGGAGGTCAAATATGTCAGATTCTGCACTGGTAATATCTCTAGAACCCCTTCCAGATAAAACAAAGTTCCCTGTGACAAAGTTAAAGCTGTTTCACCCGTACATGATGCTGGAAGATGGAAATCCTCCCCCACAATCTCACAAACCATACCTTTTATAATTATTCCACTCTCCTGGAGTTGCAACCTCCTTATTTTATCCACTCTCTGATTGGTATAACAAGTGACTGTCACCCATATCGGCATAAATACCAAATATTACCAATGCCTCCCAACCTTCTGGTAGTAGGAACGTGTTGATAACACCTCTTTCTCACAATCTGAGCCATTTGTAATCCCCAGGAACAATCCAACTTTGCATGTACTACTATCTGAAAAAACTGGTCAATTAGGGCAAATCATCACTCGTCCTTGCATACAATGCTCCAACTCTGACAATGGTAGTACCCCATGAGCTTCCCTGTTTGCCAAAATAAAATGTACGTCTAGCGTCCTAATCTGCACCCATTTACTGATCTCCTTCCATTTCACTGGGTATGGGTGAATCATGTAACACTCATAACGTGAGTCAACTCCGAATCGCACAAACAAAAAAATGGCTGACATCGAAATAAGGGTCCAAGGAATAGAAAAGCAACTGGAATCACTCAACAGAGGAAAGTCCACTGGACCTGACGGGATACCAATTCGATTCTACACAGAGTACGCGAAAGAACTTGCCCACCTTCTAACAGCCGTGTACCGCAAGTCTCCAGAGGAATGGAAGGTTCCAAGTGATTGGAAAAGAGCACAGGTAGTCCCAGTTTTCAAGAAGGGTCATCGAGCAGATGAGCAAAACTATAGGCCTATATCTCCGACATCAATCTGTTGTAGAATTTTAGAACATGTTTTTTTGCTCGCGTATCATGTCATTTCTGGAAACCCAGAATCTACTGTGCAGGAATCAACAGCAAAACAGACGTTAAAGTAACCTATGGCATGCCACAGGGGAGTGTTATGGGACCATTGCTTTTCACAATATATACAAATGACTTAATAGATAGTGTCGGAAGTTCCATGCGGCATTTCGCGGATGATGCTGTAGTATACAGAGAAGTTGCAGCATTAGAGAATTGCAGCAAAATGCAGGAAGATCTGCAGCGGATAGGCACTTGGTGCAGGGAGTGGCAACTGACCCTTAACATACACAAATGTAATGTATTGTGAATACATAGAAAGAAGGATCCTTTACTGTATGATTATATGATAGCGGAACAAACACTGGTAGCAGTTACTTCTGTAAAATATCTGGGAGTATGCGTACAAAACGATTTGAAGTGGAATGATCATATAAAATTAATTGTTGGTAAGACAGGTGCCAGGTTGAGATTCATTGGGAGAGTCCTTAGAAAATGTAGTCCATCAACAAAGGATGTGGCTTATAAAACACTCGTTCGACCTATACTGTAATATTGCTCATCAGTATGGAATCCGTACCAGATCGGGTTGACAGAGGAGATAGAGGAGATCCAAAGAAGAGCGGCGCGTTTCATCACAGGGTTATCTGGTAGGCGTGATAGGGTTACGGAGATGTTTAGCAAACTCAAGTGGCAGACTCTGTAGGAGAGGCGCTCTGCATTGTGGTGTAGCTTGCTGTCCAGGTTTCGAGAGGGTGCGTTTCTGGATGAGGTATCTAATATATTGCTTCCCCCTACTTATACCTTCGGAGGAGATCACAAATGTAAAATTAGAGAGATTCGAGCACACACGGAGGCTTTCCAACAGTCATTCTTCCCGCGAACCATACGCGACTGGAACAGGAAAGGGAGGTAATGACAGTGGCACATAAAGTGCCCTTCGCCACACACCGTTGGGCGACTTGCAGATTATAAATGTAGATGTAGATGTACTGGAAAACTGACATCGATGTAAACTCGCGCCCCATCCGTCCTCACCTGTACCAATGACACATGAAAGAATATTTGTATGATGCCCGTGTTACCTCCATTACATGTTCTATATCTGGTGGGTATTGCCTCTTCGCTAATTGTGATCCAGTGAGATTAACATTTGACTAACACTTGAATAAGATGCCCATTTACCGCATGATATACTGCTTCCTGTAACATCGTAACTTCTGAACATGCGTCAATCAGTCTGCTAATGCCCTGAGCAAACTGGCAATAGCCAACTTACCATCCAATATCTTCAATCATTTCTGCAGAATCTCTAAATCGCTATTTATAATTTCCCATGTCTCTCCCATGTATCGAGTCAACTCCTCCGCTAAGGTCCGTCCGAGCTTGGTGTTATTCAAGACCCTCATTTCTAAGCTTGACAAGCGTGTTGCGTGCCACTCTATGGTTCCTCTAAGCTCACTGACCGCTTGCTCCACCTACATTACCAATTGATTCAGAGCTCGGACATCATCATCATCATCATCATCATCATCATCATCTGCTGTACCGAACACCATTTTCAGTATCTTTCCGCCTGCATTTATCCATCCCCTCTTGCGCCTAGTTACCGCCTGTTACTCTCTCCACTAAACGAGACAATTGTTCCCTAACTTTACTATAAGTCAACTTTAATTCTTGTTACTCCCCTTGTACTTCTTTTAATATGTGATTCCTTTCCTCTTCAGTATACAATTCCAAAAATGATTCCTGTAATTTTCGTACTTCATTCCTGATCTTCCATACCTCTATTGTTGTTCATAGCGACCACTTATGACTTGTTACTAATATATCTGGCTGCCGTGAATACAGTAGCCCTGATTGCAAGGTCTAGATCATTATCCGTTGATGTCCGGCTCCACTGCTGTGACCACAGATTAGCATCCCCATGGCTATCATCCAGCACATCCACATCTGACCCTGCGAAGAAAAGGAACGAAACATGCGTGTACCACCTCTTTTCCACCACAAGTTACTGCAACATCATACGACATCCTCAAAAATTCCCGACAGTTCACTTTGCCCCTATCAACTTCTCTGGAAAAAAAAAAAAAAAAAAGTCTCCCCCATACAATGGAGAAACTAAAACAACAAATAAGAAAAATGCAACTCTTATTGGACCCACCAAAATGCGAGAAAAAGAGAGAGAGAGAGAGGAAAACACACACACACACACACACACACACACACACACACACAAAACAAAAACAAAAACAAAAACAAAAACAAAAATTATTCCTTGATACAAAAACACAAAATGTAAACATGCCATACAATATTACACATACAATAATTTACTCCTTCCATGACCGTAACGCATATGGAACGTTATGCATCCACTGTTGTCCTTCCCCCAGAGACCACCTCCTTCCGCTTGCTTTGCCTAGCCTCTGCAATCGGAGCAATCGGGTCACTTCCCTGTAATTGAGGTAATCCGTCCACCATTCCTTTAAAAGGTTTTACTCTACTCATGTGGATAATGGATGCTTTTGTTGGCAGCTGCACTTTAACATTTACAGGCAAAGTCATCTCCATGACCTGGTATGGGCCGTGGTACTTCGTCAAGAATTTTTTCGTCTTTCCCTTAGGTGAATATGGATTCATGATTAATACCCATTGACCTAGCCTGTACTGTCATAAAGGTCCCAACTGCTTATTCGGTTCTTCCTGCCTCTCTAATGCTTTTGTACTGGCCTTCTGTACCCTCTTCCAGACTTCCCATATTGTTCATGCAAATTCCCTCACTGCATTCCCTTTAGCTCCCAATTTTGGACATAGAATGTCAAATGGCGATGTTATTTTTCTTCCATAGGCCACCTCGAATGGTGACATTCCAACCTCCGAATGTATTTTAGTGTTATAACTCGATACCAAATATGGAAGATAACCGTCCCAGTTATCATGGTTTCCATTCACATAATGACTTCGCATTTTTGAAATTGTCCTATGTACTCGTTCGATTCTACCATTCGCCTGTGTATGAAATGGACTGGTACATAATTTTTAATTCTCCATAAATGACACAACTGTGATATTAATTCGGAGATGAAGTACTTTGCCTGATCTGTAATTATGGTATCAGGCACCCCAAACTTCAATAACCAATTATTGACTAAAGCTTGTGCTACCATACTTGCCTGTTGGTCTGGTATTGCGACCATGGCTAGAAACCGCGAAAAGTGATCAATTATAGTTAGAACGTAATGATTCTTTGCTGGTGTTTTGTTGTATGGCCAGCAAACATCTAGCCCAATAAACTCGAATGTTTTTGAAGCCTCTGGTAACCACTGCAATGGAATTCTTGTGCATGTCACATCTGCTCACTGCGCACATGGCACACAATTTGCTACATACTGTTCCGCTTCCCTTCTCCGAGTGCGGCATCAAAATCATTCTGCTACTCGTCTTCCCGTTGCTCAACAACCACCACCACCACCACCACCATGCCCTGAGAGCATATGACCATGGGCCTGCTTTAAAACTTCCTCTCTAAACTATTACAGCCAATATCTCCTTTTCCGTTGTGGAATAATTCCGCTCTGCCCTATTTAACTGTCTACAAGCATACGCCACCCGATGCTCCTGTCCATTCAGCATTTGCCCCAAAACACATCCTACTGTGCCATTTGAAGCGTCACATGATAAGATGAAGTCTTCTTCAAAATTTGGATACACCAACACTGGACCAGAGACTAATCTCATCTTTAATTAATCGAAAGCTTCCTGACATTCCTCCGTCCATTGAAATTTAACCCCTTTCTTTAAAAGCTTTGTTAATGGCTCGGCTATTTTAGAAAAATCCTTTACAAATTTACGATAATATGAACATAATCCAATATACAATTGTAATTGCTTTGTTGTATGTGGTGTCGGGAAATTTTGGACTGCCTCCGTTCACCAAGAATCGGTTTGAACCCCTTGTTCACTAATTACATGACCTAAATATTTGACCTGTGTCTGTGCAAAATTACATTTTTCTAAACTTAATGTTAACCGTGCCGATTGCAATCTTCTAAAGACTTCTCTTAAACACGATACACGTTCCGGTACATCCTTCAAAAATTCTATAATGTCATCTAGGTAAACCATACAAGTCTTTGGTTTCAATCCCCTTAAAATCCCATCTAATAATCGCTAAAAAGTTGCCGGTGCATTCTTCAACCCGAACAGCATACGTATATACTAATAGTGCCCCCCAGGAACAGTAAAAGCTGTCTCTGTCCTATTCTCTGGCGCTACTTCCAACTGATTGTATCCACTCCATAAATCTATTGTCATAAAATACTTACATTGTCCCAGATTGTCCAATATGTCCGTGATATTCTGAATCGGATATGCGTCCGAAATGGTTTTCGCACTCAGAAACCTACAATCACAACAAAACCTATAATTCCTTGTACCATCCACCGACTTCTTAGGTACGAGAACTACACTGCTTGAATATGGACTATCGCTATGCTCTATGATTCTATCCCGTAGTAGTTGTTCTATAAAATCCTCTAGTAGCGGTTGCATATGATGTGCTATCCTATATGGTTTCCTAAACACTGGTGTATTTTTCTCCATTGGTATGTGATTCTTCGTAATCAGTGTTGCCGGTAACCTACACTCCATTCCAAATAAATCGCTAAATGTCAATAACAATTCCTCCAACGCAACCCTGTCGTCTACCTGCAAATGCTGTAATTTTCCCCTTAATTGCACTGCATCAACGTTTTGCTTACTGCTCGCCTCTAAATTCTCCCTATTGAGGTCATCGTCATCAAAAAAAAAAACCAACGTAGCCAATAACAACCCTTTCGACAAGCAAAATTCCACTCTGCCGAAGTTATCTATACTTACAGGAACTCTATAGTCTCATTCCACATAACTTGTAGGAGCTAAACTCCTCCGCACAAAACAGTGCGCATTATCCAACTCCTCATTACTCAAGAGTGGCTCCATCATGTACAATGTCTCCTTTGGTAAGTCCGAATTTATCGAAACCCAAACTACCTTCCCTGTAGCTGCCGGTATGTTATCCTACTGATCGACTTTTAATGAATCTGTTTGCAGTTTAGCTGATGTCACCTTCATGTTAAGTACGCATTGTGACATTTGTCCATTTGCAACCATTTCCCCCATGCGAAACATTCTTCCATTGAGTTCCACTGTTTTTTGCCACACATCTATATTCACACGATGTTTGTCAAGGAAATCCAGTGCAAGAATCACTGAATACTCCTCACCTACATGTGGTAACACCTCCACCTGCTCACTAAACTTAGTTCCTGTGATAACGAATTGAAGTATCGTCGTACCCAATGACTCCACTTTATTATTGCCCACCCCATGTAACCTATAATGTGGTGGCTCAAGCCTTCTCCTGCTAAACGGGTCCAGACTAATAACAGACATGTGTGCCCCCGTGTCAAGCAGAAAGCTCCTCTAAGTATGTGGCAATCCTTAGAGCCACTGCAAGATCACTAGGATTCTCCATTCTCACCCGACGTGACATCTCCAGTGGTACTCCCTGCAAAAACACATCTAACACCCTGTTCTCAGCCTCTTGGAACAGCACTGTATTAGTCTCCCCATTCTGTGACAGTTCGAACATTTGTGCATTCAATTTTTGAATCCTGTCTGAGGAAATCTCCACAGTCTCATTTCTCCTCATAACTAATGCACTTAAATTTTCACGAAAAAACCTGGTACTATTCTGTTTTTTGGTACCTCTGGTGTAAACCAGCCTCAAGCTCTGAGAACATCCCCACATTGTTCAACGTTTCATGGTACAATATGTATGACTTGGAATCCCCTATAAAGCATAATTTCGCCACTGTCAACTCCCAGCCATTGTGATAATGTCATTAAGGAATACTGACACATCCTCCATTGTTTTACCCGAAAAGGAGTTAATCAATGCTGTGATTGCCAGGTCAAACAGTCTATGACACTCCATGACCTGTAATTTACTTTCACCTGATGTCCCTTCCCCTACTCACAATGCCTCAAATCTCCCTGCTAATTCTTCATAATTTTCTTTGTCACTTAGCCTCACCTCTGACAATACCCGAATTTGCTCTGTTAGAGCTGCTACAGCTTCCGCTGCTTGCCATGTTTCCACCATTCTTGCTTATAGCTCCACTGTTGCCATTAATTTCACTCTGCTACTCCTTAAACTTAGTTCTTGAAGCGAATCATCGCCCATCTACATTCTGAACAATTATGCGCCAAATGACCAAATCTCTTACTAATAAAACAATTCTTTGGCACCCACTTTGTACATGGTAATCCATGGCCTGACAGGTTACAATAATTACATTGCTTAGGCGCTATGTTATCATGTCCCCCCATTTCCCCTGAATCCAGATAAATCTACAGGCTCCTCCGGCCTTACAAAAGACACCTTTAAAAAGTCCATCCTAATTAACAAAAGAATGACACATAAACCACAAATCAAACGTCACTCACCCCTCCACATTGTGCTCGCCTGCAGGTGAACAGTCCTACTTTCCTCCCTATACTGGTATGGACGAACACCTCCCGATCGACAAGGCGTAACAAGAAGTGCACAACCACCCATCACGAACACAACCAAACACCTCAACTACCCCTCTACACAGGCACACCACAAAGATGAGGGAATGGAAATCCGGTACCAGCATTTTAAGCAGCACCACTTCTGCCACCACTGTTGCGGGGTTGGGGGGTCGAACCTGGGGCTCCAGATGGCAGAGCTGATGTCAGGAGGCTGAGAAAGTTCAAGAGCCTTGAGGGGCAGTGCAGAGTGCGGTATTTGGTAACATTGCTTTATTCAGCTAATTTACAGTACTCAACAGTGAAGCGTAGTGTCAGCGTGTCGCCCGCCGATGTCCCGTAAGTCCAGCTGGCTCAGCAGACTCCTGGTAGGCCGACGCCACTGCTGTCGTCATCAAGGCTGCCCACCGATGAAGTTGGCCACCACTCTCCCGGTCGCCGCCTGCCAATGTATTGAGACTTGCGCCGCGCTGCTGCCCACGATTCCGGAGACTGCTACAGCCCTTGGTCCTCACTGCTCTCCGCCCCGTTTGGCCTGCTCTGTCTGACCATGGGACGAAGCTGGATGTACTGGTCACCCATGGCAGTTGGGCCGCCGCTGCTCCCAGGACAGTACAGGACTTGAATCCACAGCCTCCTCGATGCTGTGCCACAACTTGCCGCTAGTGGTGCTTGCCGGATGGCAACACCCGCCGCCATCTCTGGCGCTGTCGCAGCAGCGCTGCAACTCCTGCAGTGTACGCCTCGCCTGGACCCCGGTACGACAGGTGGGAAGCGAACGTGGCCCATAGACTGGAGTGGAACCGAGTCCCTCCTGGACCCACTGCAGACCACTGTCACTACCATCTCTCAGGCAGACCATGTGATCTCCAAGTTCCAGGCTGCCATTCCATCCCACCCCAGTGTTGTGTCCCCGGAGGCGAAATATATCCCAAACAATTACATAGAAACAAAGCACAAGTTTATGCTGAATACTTATAACATTGCTGCCAGACTGGCCCCTATTAAGCGTAGACCAGTACAGGTCCGTCCCGGCGCTC
Source organism: Schistocerca cancellata (assembly GCF_023864275.1). Classification (NCBI taxonomy): domain Eukaryota; kingdom Metazoa; phylum Arthropoda; class Insecta; order Orthoptera; family Acrididae; genus Schistocerca; species Schistocerca cancellata. Next base: position 280,321,819 of record NC_064628.1, read on the forward strand.
GACTGACATGGCACACCCTGTCAAGCTAAAATTCCCATCTCCCATCTCCTTTGATTCTGATGTAGTGTCAGAGAGATACAAAAGCTATGGCAGGGATACATTCCCACACGTCAGCCATTTGCAAATCGCCACTCCTGGCTCTGGCCTAGTGCCTCGCCTCATACATCGCAGCAGCTTAAAGCAACACTGCAGTTTCCTGCCTCGCTGTTGCTCCACTCACAACAAATCATGTGTGCAATGCCGCCATCACAGCTCCGTGCCCGCGTTTGCCATGTTTACCTAGCCTGGCCTGCTGGCTGTCATCTGTTACCACACTCTGCCAGCGGCCCCAGATTTCATTGCCCAACCGTACCTTCATTGAATTTTGATAATATTTCCCTTTCCCTCAACTAGAACTGACACTAGCGCAGCACTCCTCAACCCTAAGTGCCAACTTCCTGGATGTTGACCACCTCCTCTCTGACAGCTTCTCCAACAACTCCATTCACACTAAACCCACCAACCACCAACAGTATCCACATTTCAATGGCTGCCATCACCTCCACTACAAAAAATCCCTCCAGTACAGCCTGGCCACCCATATTGCAGTGACGAGAACTCCCTTACCCAGTATGCTGAAGATCTCACTAAGGTGTTCACTGAGAGACACTAGCCCCTGACCTAGTCTGCAAAGAGACCTCCACTGCCATTTCTCCACACACCCCCAATCCCCCTGAGAACCAAATACAAAGATATGCCCCATTTGTCACCCTATAGCATCTCGGACTGGAACAACAGAACCACATTCTTCATCATGGCTTTGATTAACTATCACCCTGCCCTGAAATGAGGGACCAAGATTCTTCCTACCTTTCCAAAAGTGGTGTTCCAATGCCCACCCAGCCTCCACAACATTTTAGTCTATGCCTGTGCCACTCACAGGCCCAGTGCCTTGCCACTGGGAACATATCTGTGTAAGATCCCACTGCAAGTCCTGCTCACTCCACCCACTCAGTACTCCCTACTTCAGTCCTGTCACAGGCTTATCCTACCCCATCAGGGGCAGGCCACCTGTGAAAGCAGCCATGTTATGTACCAGCCCTGCTGCAGTCACTGCACTGCTTTTTATAGCAGTATGATGACCAACCAACTGTCTACAAGGATGAATGGCCACTGCCAAACTGTTGCCAAGAGCGTGGTTGACCACCCTGTGGCACAACATGCAGCTGAACATATCATACTGATTTCAATGGCTGCTTCACTACCCAAGCCATCTGGATCCTCCCCTCCACCACCAGCTTTTCTGAATTGTTTAGATGGGAGCTGTCCTTACGAAACATTCTCTATTTCAAAAATTATTCCCGGCTGCTATCTATGATATTCTGCTGTCCCCACACCTTCCACCCAACAGTTTCCGGCCCCTCTGTCCTATCGTCTCCTCCCTTTTCATGTCCTCTCACCCTCACCGTATGCTGCCATCTGCCAATGCATCTGCCCATCTTTCTCCTGCCCTGGTCCTCTCATTTTCTGCTCCCTTTCTGTCCCCACCACCCTGTATCACAGTCTTCCAACTGCTGCTTGAGACCATCTTCTCATGCCTCCATCTAGTACTTGCATGCTCGACTAGACAGCACTCTTCTCTCCTCCCACCCATACCCTGCTACCCCTCCCACTTCCCTGGCCCACTCCACATTGCCACCCAATATGACAGTTGCATTCTGTGTTGAGCAGCTGGAAATGATGGTCGTGTGTGCTTTAGGTGTGACTGTTGGTGTGAATGTGTGTGTTTTCTTTTCTGAAATAGGCTTTGACTGAAAGACAAGTGCGTAACAGACTTTTTGTCATGCACGTCTGCAACTCAATGTGTCTTCCTTATAGTGAATAGCAATCTATTCTTTTCCTAATATTGTTCAGACTCCAGCCTGGAGTTTCCATTAGTTAAAATATTTATGTGTCACGAAGGTTTCATGGCAGGTCTCTCTGGACCATAGTACATGCATCAGCCTAATTGTTCTTTTCTGTAATACAAATATTCTATTCAGGTGTAGGTTACTGCATAACCCCACAACTCAGTATGATAATTAAGAAACTGGCCTACCCTTTTCTTCCATTTCCCACAATGGAAACACTTCTTTGTCACCAATCCCTCCAGAAAAAGCCAACCTGATCCCAACTCTCACAGCTCACACCACCATCCAACCATAATTCTCCCCTATCCCCCTCCCACCTAACCACCCTCTGGTCGCTTTCCAGGAATTCCTTACCTTCAACTTAGTCTCACCATCCTTCCCCAAGTCCCTTCCCCAGAACACAACCTTTCAGCAGAAGAAAGGACAGCCATACACAACCTCAAAACAAAATCCTGACCTAATCACCCTACCTGGAGACAAAGGTTCCACCACTGTGGTTATGAATCACAGTGCCAACCTGTCAGAAGGCCTCTGCCAATTATCTAACTCCTCCACCTATAAGCTCTGCCAGAGACGTCCCATCTTAGGTTCAGCATAACCTCCTCTCTGTGCTTACAGTCTTAGGCTTCTACTCTCTTGTCCACATTAAAACTGCCAACCACTAACAGTACCTGCATTTCAATGGCTGTCCTTGGCTCCACACCAAAAAATCCCTCCCATACAGCCTGGTCACCTGGCCGCCTGGGGATGCCCAACATGCTAAGAGTCTCACCAAAGCCTTCACAGACAGGCACTTGTCCCAAAAGCTAGTCCACAAAATGATATCCCATACCATTTCCCCCCCACACCCCCAATCCTTCCACCACACCCAAGATTCAGCCACAAAGGAGTACTCGCTTCATCACTCAGTACCACCATGGACAGCAAAAACTCAACCACATTCTTAGCCAGGGTTTTGGTTATCTATGATCATACCCTGAGATGAGGTGCATCCTACCCAAGATCCTTCCCACCCCTCCTAAAGTGGTGTTCCTTCGCCCGCCCAACCTCTGCAATGCCCTCGTCTATCCCTATGTTACTCCCAATCGCAACCACTTGCCAGATTTGGAAGCGCAGGTGCAAGGCCTGCCCAATTCAAGCATCTAGCGCTTCCTATTCCAGTCCTCACACAGGCTTATCCCTCCCCATAAGAGGCCAGGCCACCTGTGAAAGCAGCCACGCAATATACCAGCTATGCTCCAATCATTGTGTAGTTTTTTATATCAGTATGACTACCCCCAGCTGTCAACCAGGATGAACAACCACTGCCAAATTGTGACCAAAAGCAAATTTTACTCCCTTGTGGCACAACATGTAGGTAAACATACTGTTATAACCTTTAATCACCAATAATTGCGTGGATATTCAAACACTCTCACTTAGAAACAATAGCTCGTTACATGATAACAACTCAGTATCTCTTATTCGACTGCCGTGCCGTGACATGCAGCCGGTGCCATTCGTTCGCTCCCGCGCTCAGCTGAGTTGCGGAGCGCCTCTAACGCCGTTTGCGCGTACTGTCATGGCGGCACTGTTAAATGTCGTGGCACTGTCACAACACTTTTCCCCCCTTGGAAAAAAAAAAAACCACTCACTTCCTTGGAGACATGGACAGTGGGGAGACATCCATGGCCTCTTGTGAGGCCCTGAGAAGATCCCGCGGAGAGACACGAGAGTATGGTCGAAAATGTCCAGGACGGAAGCTCGTGCGTGGAACGTGCCTCCTGGACAAGATGATGGGTGAAAACTCTGGAGCAGCATCCATAGGTGTTGTGGACCTGGGGGTGTGCTCCAGCGAGATGGGTTCCGGAGAAGGCGGCGTCGCGACTGGGGCCGGTTCCGGCGTACTCGGAAGCAGTAGCGACGTCGGCTGAATCCACACGTACAGTAGATTGGCAGCAGTGACAGGACTGGCTTCTCGGGCTGGTGGAGGCGAAGGAAGGGGCAGTGGCACTGGTGTGGCCACCACTCGTGGGCGCATCTGTTCGTAATGGCGAACAACCATGCCGTCGTCCGTATGTATTTCACAAAGCCGGCGGCCGCGAAGAGCCTTGACCACCCCTGGAATCCATTTAGGGCGAGATCCATACCCTCGTGCTTACACGTCGGTGCCCACCGAGTATTTTCCCGCACTAGGGTACACAGCACAAGGCCTGACAGGGTTAAGCAGGTGCAGTAGAGTGCGCGGTTGGCGGCCATGCAAGAGTTCAGCAGGGCTGCGATCACCCAGAGGCGTGAAGCGATAAGAACTCAGAAATTGCAGCAGAGCATCATCTGTGGAAAAATCACTAAGGAATTTTTTCATCTGGCTTTTGAAAGTGCGGACAAGGTGCTCGACCTCCCCATTCGATTGCGGATGGAAGGGTGGTGCTGTAACATGACGATGGTTGGTTGGTTGGTTGGTTGTTTGAGGTTTAAGGGACCAAACAGCAAGGTCATCAGTCCCTTGTTTCAAATATGCTCCATTCCGCTAATGGGACATCTCAGTAAAGTCAGAACAATAAAACAGAAAAAAGGTAAAAACGTAAAAGGGCAGTCATGTTGTCATTGGTAAAAAACAAATTGAGGGAAGTCGGCAAGAGAACGAACCCAACACTATGCTGAAGCAGCTCAGGCAAGACCACCTGTGACGTAAAAGGGACAACTGCTAGAATGTAGAAAGTATGTTTGGGAATAGAAAGACTAACCAAGCCTTAAAAAAAAGGGTAAAAACAGAGTAAAATCTCCGAACACTGCTTACAGTGGGAGACACCCAAACACTCACCGCCCTGCCCCAACACCAGAGAGAGATTAAAAACCTTAAAACTGAGAATAAAAACCACTTTCCTGGAGGAAACCGAGAACCAGAGAGACCATCCGGGAATCGTCAGCCAACATCAAAGGTAAAGTGTGGGGGACTCTGTACTCAGCACGCAGAGCCAAAAGAAGGGGGCATTCAACCAAAATGTGGGCTACTGACTGGAAGGCTCCACAACCACATAGCGGGAGTGGCTCATCACGCAAAAGAAAACCATGGGTCAGCCTGGTATGGCCACTGCGGAGACGACACAATGTGGTTGAGTCCTTTTGGGAGAGGCGAAAGGAAGAACGCCACGGGCCTGGTGTCACCTTAATTGCACGAAGTTTATTAGACAGGAACTAACCAAGGAGGGGTGGAGGGGAGGGAGCAAGGAAGACAGGAGAAAGAAGGAAGCTGAAAATCACAGCAAAAAGACGCAAGAAGTGGCCCATGACTGTGCGAAGTGGGATTTGATGTGAAGCCGTAAATCCGCTGCAGGAGGGGTTACAGAAAACGGGAGGTAAGTAACTGCTCCCCCAGCCAAACCATCAGCGAGCTCATTACCCGGGATACCCACATGGCCAGGGACCCAAAGGAAGTCAAAGGAACAAGCAGCACGGTGAATATCAGCGAGATGGTCATGGATGGCAGAGACCAAGGGATGGCGCGAAAAACACCGGTCAATAGCAAGAAGGCCACTCATCAAGTCCATACATAACAAAACGCGGTTGTGTTGGGACTGTTTAATAAAGGTAAGGGCCTGGGAAATTGCCATCAATTCCGCAGTAAACACCCCACATGTAGGTGGCAGCAGATGACTTTCCGTGCCAACAGAGGACGTGAAGGCATACCCAACATGATCAGCAGATTTAGAGCCATCAGTGTAAAAAACAACAGCATCCCGAAACTCCCATAAAATTTGGCGGAAAAAGGAACGGAACACCACCGGGGGGATGGAATCTTTCGAACCTCGGTGGAGATCCATCCGAATTTGAGGCCGAGGAACTAACCAAGGAGGGGTGGAGGGGAGGGAGCAAGGAAGACAGGAGAAAGAAGGAAGCTGAAAATCACAGCAAAGAGACGCAAGGCGCAGCCCAACTGGTAAACCCGCCCGAGGGCGGGAGTCGGGTGGGCGACGTCCATGGTCTGGGAACAGGATAGAATAGGAAGGATGAGTGGGAGAGGAACGGATACTGAGTGCATAAGACACCAGAAGCTGGGACCGCCAAACAGAAAGGGGGGGGGGGGGGGGGGGGGAGGATCCCAGCTTCAACCAGGAGACTATCAACAGGGCTAGTAGGGAAGGCACCGGTGGCCAAACGGATACCGCGATGGTGGACTGGAGCCAGCACGTGCAGTGTGGAAGGAGCAGCTGAACCATAAACTTGACAACCATAGTCCAAGTGAGACAGAACTAGAGCACGATAAAGACGGAGGAGGAGGGAACGGTCCGCACCCCAAGAGGAGTGGGCAAAGAAGCGAAGGACATTGAGTTTACAGAAACATCCTACCTTCAGGAGTCGGATATGGGGCAGCCAAGTAAGCTTGTTGTCGAAAAGAAGACCCAGGAAACGAAACTGTGGGACCACAGGCAATCGTTGTGCAGCGAGATAGAGCTCTGGATCAGGGTGGATCGTAGTACGGCGACAGAAGTGGACCACTCGCGATTTTAAAGGAGAGAAATGAAACCCATGTGAGAGGGTCCATGCAGAGGCACGCCGTATAGCTACCTCGAGCTGCCGTTCTGCAGATGCCATCGAGGAGGAACTAACCCAAATGCAGAAATCATCCACATACAGGGCAGGGGCAGCCAAGGGACCAACAGAGGCCACAAGTCCATCGATAGCAATGAGGAAAAGAAGGACACTCAAGACAGAACCCTGTGGGATGCCTGTCTCCTGGGTCCGTGGAGAACTAAAAGCAGTACCAACTCAAAGTCTGAATGACCGATGGATCAGGAACTGGTGGATAAAAATCGGGAGTGGGCCCCGAAGACCCCACTGATGAAGGGTAAGTAAGATGTGATGGCGCCAGGCCATGTCATAGGCCTTGCGGAGGTCAAAAAACACTGCAACCAAATGGTGGCGCTGGGAAAAAGCCTGCCGAACTGCAGATTCCAAGCGAAGTAAATGATCAATTGGAGACCGTCCCTCTCGAAAGCCACACTGGTAATGGGACAATAGATCCTGAGATTCGAGGACCCAATTGAGCCGATGGGCTACCATCCGTTCAAGTAACTTACAAACAACATTGGTCAAACTAATTGGCCGATACCTGTCAACAGATAGGGGGTTCTTACCAGGCTTAAGGACAGGAACCACAATGCTATCCCTCCACTGAGAAGGGAAGTCACCCTGGGGCCAGATACGGTTGAATACCCGAAGAAGATGCTGCCGTTGTGGAGCACTGAGATGTTGAAGCAGTTGGTTATGAATGGAATCTGGGCCAGGGGCCGTATCATGAGAAGAAGATAGAGCAGAAAGAAATTCCCATTCAGTAAAAGGTTCGTTGTAAGATTCTGACTCACAAGGGGTGAAACATAAGGTGGAAGCTTCAGCCTGCTGTTTTTGATGAAGGAAAGCAGCTGGATAGGAGGCTGATGCTGATGCCACTGCAAAATGGGTCGCAAGATGTTCTGCAAGAACTAATGGGTCCGTACAAATGCCATCTGGGAGGTGAAGGCCTGGGAGGGTGGACTGCCGATGGCAACCTTGGAGAGAGTGAAGTGTAGCCCATACCCGTGACAGAGGGACAGTAGAACCAAGGGAAGAAACGAATCGTTCCCAACATATCCGCTTGCTCTGTTTGATTAAATAACGGGCTTTAGCGCGAAGGCGTTTAAAGGTAGTAAGGCTGGCTACGGATGGGTGCCTCTTAAAGTGTTGCAAAGCTCGACGGCGATCACAGATGGCGATGGCAATGGCAATGGCCGTACTCCACCACGGGACTTGCTGGCGACGAAATGGTCCAGATGAGCGCGGGACATCAAGGCTAGCAGCGCAAACAATCGCGTCAGACATGTCATGGAGGACGTCATCAATACAACCCGACAAAGAGGGAGAAAACACGACCTGTGCAGTGTATAGAGGCCAATCGGCGCGTTGGAAAGACCAACGAGGTAACCTGTCCATCGGGGAGCGGGAAGGGAGCGTGATAATCAATGGGAAATGGTCACTATCACCAAGGTCGTCGTGTGGCGACCAGTGTAATGAAGGGAGGAGAGAGGGAGAAGAAAGAGAAAGATCAATGGCAGAAAAGGTACCATGAACGGCACTGAAATGAGTAGGGGAGCCATCATTAAGAAGGCACAGGTCGTGGTCTGCAATAAATTGGTCTATAAGAAGACCTCGTCTAGATGGAAAGGCACTGCCCCACAAGGGATGATGAGCATTAAAATCCCCAAGGAGGAGGAAGGGAGGAGGAAGTTGTTGAAGAAGGGCAGTTAAGGCAGCAGGTGTAAGAGTCCTGTCAGGAGGGAGATAATGATTGCAAACTGTGACCGCAGAGTCTAAGTGGACCCTAACAGCAACCGCTTCCAATGTAGTTTGAAGAGGAATCCACGTGCTAGCAATGTCTGTACGGACCAACGTACAAACGCCACCAGAAGTCCGCAGGGGTCCGACCCGATTTCAACAGAAAACACAGAACCCACGGAGGGTCGGTGAGTGAGCATCAGTAAAATGAGATTCCTGGAGAACCACACAAGCTGCAGAGTAGGACGAAAGAAGGGATTTCAATTCCGGAAGGTGACGATAGTATCCATTACAATTCCATTGGAGAACCACAGAACGATGGTTTAAATGGGGGCTGAACACGCTAAATCCAGTCATACCGCCGGGTCCCCACCCGTCACCGACAAGGAGGGGGCGACATCCATGAACAACAGGTCAGAATCCGGTTGTGAAGTCGGGGAAGGGACCTCTGGTGACACCAGAGGCTCTTTGTCCTGGGACTTATGTTTCTTCTTCTTTTCAGGCTGAGATCGAGGAGGTCTGTGTGGCATAAATGAGCCAGTTGCAGCAAGATCAGGAACAGAAAGAGACCGGGCGACCTGTGGGCCGACAGACCGCGGCTCTCGCGGTCGTCGTGCGGCAGCAGACCTTTGGCCTGGAAGGTGCTGGGAAGGGGCATCCCGGGAGAGGCGCCCTCAATCGGCAGACGCCGAAGGAGTGGGACACTTCTCCGGCTGGGGAGGGCAAGCAGCGCCCATAGGAGAAGGTGTGGGAGCCGCAAGGGAGGGGGGGAGGAGAGGGGTCCGGGATGGGGGTAAGGAAGGGGGAGGAAGGGGTGAAGATGTAACCAAGGTGTAACTAATGACTACCATGACAATTTACACATATAGGATGGGGAACACAGGAACTCCCCTCATGGAGTGGACGTCCACAGTCACCACAGAGAGGGGCCTGGGAACAGCGGGAAGACATGTGGCCAAAACGCAAGCACTTAAAACACCTCATAGGAGGTGGGATGTACGGCTTCACATCACAGTGATAGACCATAATCTTAACTTTCTCAGGGAGGGTATCCCCTTCAAAGGCGAGGATAAAGGCACCAGTATCAGTATGATTGTCTTTAGGACCCTTCTGAACACGCCGAACAAAGTGAACACCCCGCCATCCGAGATTGTCCCGAAGTTCCTCATCAGTTTGAAGGATGAGGTCCCTGTGAAAAATCACACCTTGTACCATATTTAGAGACTGGTGGGGGGTAATGGACACAGGAATTGTGCCAAGATGGGTACGGGCACGAAGGGCCGCAGATTGGGCAGCTGAAGCAGTTTTGATCAGCAACGAACCCGACCGCATCTTGCTCAGGGAGTCCACTTCGCCAAACTTGTCTTCAATATGTTCCACAAAGAATAAAGGTTTGGTATTGGTGAAAGTATCTCCATCAGTCCTGGTGCAAACTAGATAACGGGGGAAAGGTTTTGACCCTAGCCGACGGGCCTGACCCTCTTCCCAGGGGGTAGCCATGGAAGGGAAGGCCGAAGGGGCAAGAGAAGCAGCAGTTGAGGAATCAGTTCCACGCAGAGAGACGGCCGCAGAAGAACGGCCAGAGTTCTGGACCCGTATGCGTTTCATTTGCATAGCGTCCGCCCTGATACCACCCACTCCGATCAGGGGCTCTCCTCACGGGCGCCACACAGCTACAGCAAGGGCCGTCTGGCACGGCGGCCATTGCCGGGAGTTCCGATGCTCCAGGATGACGAGCAACCACTCCAAGGCATGCATGAGGAGGTCACAGCTCAGGTATCAGAAGTTTGATCCCTATGTGTTCAGGGGTCTCAACCAAAAGGGTACATAGCGACCCCACCACACGGGCTGGCTACCGTGCTGGCTATGCACCCTAGTATCAGACGACGACGTGAAAGAAAAGGTGGAATGTACTAGGAGAGCGCACATCGGAGACACTAGGTAAGGTGCTCTTCCCCAAATGGCTCACACTACGGAGGAGAAATTTTGTAATGGAGGTCAAACCCCAGAGGGGGACCAAGGAATGCAAAAAGGAGGAGATGATTATGCAACAAAGCCGAATTGGAAAACCAACAGAACCAGGAAGATAGCGGGGGCCAACATAAGCAAGGACACCAAGAGAGGGAGAGGAGAGGGTGAGGGGAAAGGGGCAAGGAGGGGAAAGGAGGGGAAGGGAAAGGAAATGCAGCCCTGGAGAGAAAGAAGGCTGCAATGGCTCGGGGCCCCGTGCTCGCCACACACGTATCCACAAAGGAGTTGTGGACCCCCTGGGGGGTGTAACACGATGAATCCCTTGTCCAGTACAAAAATCACGGAAGGCCTCCGAAGAGAACTGAGGGCCATTGTCTGTGACGATCGTGGATGGAAGACCTTCTACGCAAAGATTTTGGGTAAAGCCAGCGTCGTCGCCGCAGTGGTTGGCAACGGACATCGAACAACAAACGGAAACTTCGAGAAGGCGGCAAACAACAGTAGCCAATAAGTACCGAGGAAGGGGCCAGCAAAGTCAGCGTGCACCCATTCCCATGGCTGAGCCAGATCAGGCCATGGAGAGGGCATAGTACGAGGTGCAGCCAGTTGTTGAGCACACTGAACACACGCAGCAACCATGTGGGCGATGTCCGAATCAATACCGGGCCAATAAACGTGCCTGCGGGCCAGGGACTTAGTCCGAGAAATAACCCAATGGCCTTCGTGCAACAGTTTGAGAACATCTTTGCGAAGAGAGGCTGGCACCACGACCCGTGGAGATGCGCCATCGTTGGCCAGAAGAACAACACCATCACAAACAGACAGACGAAGGCGCAAGGCATGGTAGTTGCGAAGGGGATCCGATGCCCGGCCCTTGGTCCTGTCTGGCCAACCCCTTTGAACAAAACCGATCACCTGACGCAGGACCGGGTCCCGCACAGTAGCCGACGCGACCTGCGAACCTGTAAGTGGAAAACCCTCGATCGCAGGACGTTCTTCCTCATCAATGTGGAAACAGAGTAGTTCATCACGATCGAAAACCGGGTCGGGGCCCATCGGCAATCGCGACAATGCGTCAGCGTTGGCGTGCTGGGCTGTGGGGCGATAGTGAATCTCGTAGTGAAAACGAGACAAGTATAAGGCCTAACGTTGCAGGCGGTGAGCTGCCTTATCCGGAAGCGACGCCGATGGGCTGAACAGAGAGACCAGCGGCTTGTGGTCGGTGATAAGGTGAAACTTAGAACCATACAAAAAAAAAATGCTGAACTTTTTTAGAGCATAAATGATAGTGAGCACCTCCTTTTCGATTTGAGAGTAACGCCGTTGCGCATCGTTGAGGGTCTTGGAAGCATAGGCGATGGGTCGTTCCGACCCATCCTCATACCGATGGGCGAGAACAGCCCCTAGGCCATACTGTGACGCATCAGTCGCCAGAACCAAGTGCTAACCCGGACGGAATGTGGCAAGACAAGGCGCCGACTGCAAATGAGCCTTCAGGCGGACAAAAGTCTGCTCACACTCATCGGATCAACAGAAAGGGACGTTTTTGCGCAACAGTTGATGCAGAGGATGAGCTACCGCCGCCGCGGATGGAATGAATTTGTGATAATAAGCAATCCTGCCTAGAAACGCCTGAAGTTCTTTGACCATAGACGGCCGGGGTAGAGCGTTAATGGCCGCAATGTGCTGACATAGAGGACGTATACCCTCAAGGGACTAGTGGAAACCAAGATACACAATGGAGGGTTGGAAGAACTGTGACTTGTCCAGATTGCACCTCAACCCAGCCAAATGCAAAACCCGAAACAGTGAACGCAAATTGCGAAGGTGCTCCTCAGTGGAGGCCCCCGTGACAACAATGTCATCCAGATAGTTTATGCAGCTGGGAATGGAAGCCGTGAGCTGTTCCAAAAACCGCTGAAAAATGGCCAGCGCGCTAGCAACGCCAAATGGTAACCGCTGGTACTGATACAACCCACAAGGAGTGTTGATGACGAGAAATTCCTTGGAAGAAGCATCCAACAGCAACTAATGGTACGCCTCTGATAAGTCAAGTTTGGAAAAGAACTGGCCCCCAGCGAGCTTGGTAAATAACTCCTCAGGATGGGGAAGAGGATAAGTGTCAATGAGGCTCTGAGCATTGACAGTGGCTTTAAAATCACCACACAATCGCAGACTCCCGGTTGGTTTAGAAACCACCACGACTGGCGATGCCCATTCGCTGGAGGTAACAGGAAGGAGAATCCCTGAAGCTGTTAACCTGTCTATCTCAGTCTTGACAGGTGTACGCAACGCCACCGGAATAGGGCGTGCCCGGAAAAACTTAGGGCGAGCTGTAGGTTTAAGAGTAATGTGGGCTTCAAAATCCTTGGCACGACCCAGACCAGCAGAGAACACGGATGAAAATTCAGAACACAATCCATCCAGCTGATGATAAGGAATATCCGCAGACATGAGGTGCACATCATCATCAATGGAGAACCCGAACAACTAGACAGCATCATAACCGAACAGGTTTTCAGTGCCCGCATGATCCACCACATAAAACGTGAGGGGCGTAACAACAGACTTGTAGGCAGTGGAAGCATCAAACTGGCCAATGACAGGAATTTTCTGTTTATTATAAGTTCTCAGATTTCGCGTAACTGGAGACAAGGGAGGCGAGCCGAACTCTAAATAAGTGCAAGAATTAATGAGAGTTACTGCAGAGCCAGTGTCCACTTGCATGCGAATGTCTTTATCCAGAACACGAACAGTAATAAACAACTTATTTGTTTGAGAAAGCATACAGTTAACATCCATGTCCGATGCCTCGTCTTCGTCGACAGGAACTTTAGGGGACTGACACACAGAAGCAATGTGGCCTTTTTTCCTACATGAATTACACGTGGCCCAACATTATGGACACGCGGCCCTGTCATGCTGTACGAAACAACGTGGACAAGGAGGAAGTGCGGAATGAACTTGCTTCTGTGGTTGCTGTTTTCGCTGTGAGCGTTGCGGCCAACGCGACGTTGTTTACGTGAGTGAACCGCCGCCACATCTTCATTCTCCTGTGAAACAGCCAAATTGTCCGTGTCGAAAGTTGACTGTACCGCGCGTACATCACACCATGCATCTATTTGCGCGCCAGCAGCGTGAGACACTTCAAAGGATTGAGCGATGCTTAGAACTTCCGACAACGACGGGTTTGGCAGTTGTAGGGCACATTGCTGAACTTCTTTATCAGGAGCAAGCCATAGAATAGCATCCCTAACCATTGAATCAGCATAAGACTCATGATGAGTGTCCGTGACAAACTGACATTTCCTACTCAGACCGTGTAGTTCCACCACCCAAGCCCGGTAAGATTGATGGGGCTGTTTACGACACCAGTAGAACGCCACGCGGGCGGCAACAACGTGGGTGTTTTTTCGGTAATAGTTAGACAATAAGTCACACATTTCTTGGAAGGACAGAGGGGCTAACTGAGATAGCAGCTGATAGATCCGTAGGGAAATCCAAGATAGAAATAACGACTTACACGTAGGAGTGTCGACAACACCGAAAGCCAAGAAGTGTTGCCGCAAACGCTTCTCATAATCCTCCCAATCTTCAGCGGCCTCGTCGTAAGGATGGAATGGAGGCGGAGAAGAGGAAGACAGACGATGAGTAAGCGACGTCGACAACACCTGAATAGCAGCCGTCAGCTGTGTTTGTTGTTCAATGAGCGCTTGCATAAGCTGTTCCATGGCTGCCCCGTCACGAACACACAAATCCACAACGCAGTGAAAATATCCGACCTCGTCACCAAAAAGTGTTATAACCTTTAATCACCAATAATTGCGTGGATATTCAAACACTCTCACTTAGAAACAATATCTCGTTACATGATAACAACTCAGTATCTCTTATTCGACTGCTGTGCCGTGACATACGGCCAGCGCCGTTCATAGCTAGGTGGCGCTCCCGCGCTCAGCCGAGTTGCGGAGCGCCTCTATCGCCATTTGCGCGTACTGTCATGGTGGCACTGTTAAATGTCGTGGCACTGTCACAACACATACCATGCTTCATTTCAATGGCTGCTTCACAACTCAGATCATCTGAGTCATCCCCACCACCACCAGCTTTTATGAACTGTGCAGGTGGGAGTTACCCTTACAACACATTCTCTGCTCTTGAAATTATGCTGGCCTCAAATTATGGTAACATACTAACCCCACACCCCCCATCCAACACTTTCTAAGCCCCCTGTCCTGTGACCTCCTCCCTATTCTTGGCTCACACCGTCTGGGTGCCGACCTTGGTCAACGCATCCACCCACCTTTCCCCTTCCCCGCTCCTCTCATTTTTCATTCCCTGCCACCTTCCTACCCCCACCTCCCTACCCCACAGCCTCCCAGAGCTGTGACTTCTGGCTGTCTACTCCGTGTGCACTCTGCCAGATAGCACTCTTCTCTCCCCCCACCCATACATGCTATCCCTTCCCCTTCCCTTTTCCTGCCCCCTCCAGACTGCTGCTTCCATTATATGTGACAGTTGTATTCTGCTCCAAGCTGTCAGAGATGCTTGCCATATGTGCGTGTGGTGCACTTGCTTGTGTGTATGAATGAATGAATGAATGAATGAATGTGTGTGTGTATGTGTTTTGTAATCTACCCCTCCCTCACATCATTTGCAGATCATCACTGACATCATAATGAACTCTTTTAACAAGCTTTGAGAGGAATAAGATTTTCAGTAAACTTTTTACTTATCTTCTTTTCTCATAGTTGGCCCTAGTTCTTCATGTCTAGGGGCTGATTCTTGAAGCTGAAATTTTTGATATTACAGGTTCTCATGGTTCCAACTGACATAATAACTTCTGAAAGAATTGCCTGAGCAATTAATTTTTATTCTCTCTTACATTTTTCTTTATCACACGGTCTTTACAATTTCCATTTCAAAATCGAAAATTGCATTATCGCCAAAAAATAAAAACACATCCAATCACATCAGAGGCATGCCCACTACTAATCCATTCTACAGTGCTACCAATATTCCAAAGAATTTACAAATTTTCTTGACAAGTAAATGTCAACCAATTTATATCATTATTTTATAAATGAATCTAGAAGTAAACGTAATTATATCGTCAGATTGTGCTGTTAAATAATAGGAATGTTAAGTGTGCCAGATATTTTGTAATTTCAAATATTTCTTTAAAAAAATGTAATTTTAACTGTACATATAGAGCTAGTACATATCACTTTTAACAACGAAAGTAAAGTAATTTCTTTTTATGGATTATAGCCTGAAATATACCACAGCATGTACAAAATCATGTGAAATTCTTTTAGAAAAACAGCTGAGATAGTATTAACCTGTTTAAAAAGTTTTAATTATTTTTGGCATTGACTACTACTGTTGAGGGAAACTAATGTGAGAGAGAGTGCCTTAACAATACCCCCACACAAAATTTGGAAACAATGTGTTTACAATATTTTGTGACAGACTATAAGGTTTGCCAAACAGTGTACAAAATGATGCCAAAAGATAAAACATAGATGTATAGAAGTATCTGAGACATAACATATTACAGAAAACATAAGAAAGATATCTACTATACAAGTCACAATCTATACATATATCAGGACTTGGCATTCAGATTTTCAGATCTATGGAACATTCTGTCCCAGGACAAATAATACAAGGTCAAAACTACAACATTACAATACTAAACTATAGAAATAGGTGCAGTGACAATGTAACTTACTAGAATTACAAATCGCAAGTTTACATCCATAAAATCACACCTTCAAAATCTTACCGGAAGAATATACTCAACCATGAGTAGAAATATAACACAAAATCAATCAGCCACATAAACCAGAGTATTTAAGGATATGTTGACTTACGAAAGGACAAAATAATGAAAAAATATTAGGGCCTATGCTTACAATGTGGGGACTGATCCATGAATCCAGATAACACTGGGCACGAACCAGCATAAAATATTTCGACACAACAATATGAATAAAGTTCATAATCATACCAATAGGTTAAATCATATGTAAAGAGTAATTATAAGAAGCATCTAGCCTCAGTCAATAGTTGCACACTCTCCTTGAGTACACATACACAGTCGTGATGACCAGGGGTACCCAAAACAGAGTTAAGCATGAGTTTGCCCACAACTCAAGTTCCAGTCAGATCATCTGTGAATTTGCTGTGACCAATATGTAAGTGATATATTATGACTGGTGCTTTGAGAGAAACCTGGAGTGAAATTTGCCACTCATAAGTAGTCTCTCTGATTGTTGGTAAGGTCGGTATTTTGCCATACAGTGTCCCATGTCTTCAAGATATGGTGTCTGAGATGTGACCAAACGTCAGTACATGGAGCTAATAGTTGTAACATTTCCATTGCAGTTGGGTCCATGGCAAGTCCAGATACATGTTCATGGCCTGGAATGCTCACATAACTCGAGTACACAGAAAAGTTAAGGACATTTCTGCTCTATGGTGGTCATATAGCAGGTCCTGAACGTTAGAGATTAGCATTTTTCATGTTTAACATTGGTCTGTTGCTTGCATTCCACTTAAGGAATCATTACATACAAATAAGTTCAGGTTTGGGAGGTTTACAATATCAGAGAGCTCAAAATACAGCTGTCAGTTTGCCGTAAATGTACTGCACTTTTTCGCTGGAGAGTGTTGCTCAAAACCTGCACAAACATAGGCATAAATGATTTGTTCATTGACATCAGAGTCATCTGCTCAAACGATTTTTTGATGTGTATAATCATGATATCTGTAGTCCCTTTGGTGTTACAGTGCTTCCCATCCATGTTACTGGCCTAGGGACATATCACAGAGGAGTCCGAGATGTGGTTCTTTGCACATAAGCAAGTGGTGGATGCTGTAGTTTGCTACATAGATCCTCAAGCCATATCTCAGCTGACCTATCAGTACAAAGGAGGTTCACAGGCAGAGAAATGCTTCCATTTTGGAACAGAATGAGCTAACAATGGTGTTCCAGTTGCTGGCTGATAGTGACTATGTATTTGATCAGGAACAGCTGGCTTTGTATTGTCAAGAGAGGGACGCCCACGTCTACAAGGCGGCTATAATAAAGCTAGTGCTACCGAACCAGAAGCAACACACCTATAGTCCTAAGTAACATAAAATTAATGTTTTATAAAATCTACATAAAACCAAGAGTGGTGTACAGACTTAACTCTGTAAAAATGCTTCATATGAGATTTCATTGCTAAAACATAGTACCTGTGGTTCTGGTCTCAACCTCATGTCCTTGATATAGAATCCTGAAGTTTCCATCCTGCCATATGAAATGGTGGAGAGGTGCAATATACACAGAACACTTCTACAAATAATGCCAACAAGACCATGAATCACACAGTGGTTGTGATATTGTTGACTGTAATTGAAAAGAGTGTAGCACCCAGCACAGGTCCCTGTGGGACTCTGTTCTCCTGGATACATTGGGTGCTGTGTCCTGCCAACTCATATCCAAAACAGTCTGAGTAATAAAAACTTCCATATTAAAATGAGCAGGCAACTCCAAAAACCCAACTTATCCAATGTAGACAAATTGTGATAGCACCATGTTGTATCGTACACTTTTCATAAATCAAAGAACACAGCAATCTGATGTCAGAATGTGCAATGGCATTTTTGGCTGCAGACTCCAGCCTCAGAAAGCAGTCAGTGGTAGACCCAGATTCACAGTAGCCATATAGGAATTAAGAAAGTAGTCTACACATACATCTAGACTCCACACATTGGCTTGGGGTACTCTTGGTACTGCTACCTGATCCTACTTCCTCGTTCCATTCCTGAATGGCACATGTGAAAACGATGGTTGGTTAATCTCCATTTGAGCTCCAATTGCTTAGATTTCCTCTTTGTGATCATTACACGAGACGTGTGTGGGAGGAAGTAACATGTCACCCGACTCTTCCCGGAACACACACACTCAGAATTTAAGTAGTAAGCCTCTCCATGATCTGCAATTCCTCACTTCTAGACTCTGCCACTGGAGTTTGTTGAGTATCTCTGTAACTATCTTGTGGCAGCTAAATGATCCTGTGACAAAACGGGCCACTCCTCATTGGATCTTATCTATCTCATCTATTAATCCAACCTGGTAAGGGTCCCAGACTGACGAGCAATACTCAAGAATTGATATGAATCTCAGCTTGGCATCTGTCTTTTTATCTGTTTCATGTGGTCATTCCACTTTAAGTAGCTTTTGATTGTTACTCTCAGGTATTTTACAGTAGTTACTGTTTGCAGTCAATTGTCACTAATATTTATTGTACAGTAGTGGACTTCTTGTAATATGTACACACAATGTTTGACACTGATGTGCATTCAGGGTCAGCTGCCAGTTTCTGCACCATTCATTAATCATCTGCAGTCTTGCTGCAATTCACTAAAGTCTTCTGTTGCTGCTGCTTTCTTATAAACAACACATCATACGCAAACAGCCTGAAGGAGCTTTCAATATTATCCATTGGATCACATATAGTCCTGTCTCACTTCCTTGGGGCATTCCTGACACAGTCTTTACATTGTCAATTTTGCTCCATGAAGAGAGATGTGTCGAGTTCTATGAGGCATGTACATAAAGTGAGTTTCCCATTTGTTCCACAGCTAAGTAAACCATTTCGACCATTCATTAACTTTAAGTATGAAAAGAAATTTTCAAGGTTTTCTGATAGATCTGTCTCCAGGATCTGAATGTGCAACTTAATTGTAGGCTTCACACATGCTCTTTGAGTTGCTGTTAAATTTTATCTATCAGTCTCCATGCAATGTTTTTTGTACTAAGGACGTGCCAGTCTGTTTTTGCAGAATTTTCCAAATTTGTAATGTCTTTTAGCTTTGATCATGATTGTTTCGTGTTTGACAGATTTGGACAAAAAGTTCTCAATTCCTCCCGTAAGTAAACATATATCCCTTGCCCTTTTTGCATCATTCACATAACAGTTTACAACAGTTGTTCAGGCACATGCAAGATACTGTTGTCCATGAATTACCAGAAAACCTCAGTTGGCTGCTATCTGAGTCCACTAGAAGATTGATAATGTATCATTATAGTTGCAGATCATGTCCCAAATAATTGTATATAGTCATACCATCTTTGTGTTTCCATAAATCTCCTGGATGGTGGTGATGTATGTTCAGTTGCTACCGGAATTAACTGTCAACTGCAGCAATATTGGAATCTCCACTGCAAATTCTGTGTTTTACTCCACTGATTCATAACTTGTACAATAAGCATCACTATGAAAGTGTCACTGTGTAACAGTTTCAGTTTTAGTTTCAATTATATAAATCATTTCACATTACTGTCATTCATTAGTTTCTTATCTACTTAAACAAGAATAATATCGAAAAGCATTGCTATTTTTACATATCTGCAAACTAGAACAACTTTACATTACGATAGTCAATCCAGAAATTGATAATTTCTATCTCATCCAGCTTCCCTTAAAAATAAATATCACATTTATTTTATTCTTCCAGGCACCTACCTACAAATCCCGTAAAGTGCACAGCTTTTCCAGAAACATCTTTGGCAAATTGGACACCCCTTGTCATGCCAGGACTAACTGGTCGTGGCTGTGCTACAGGCTGAATATGTGATACCAGAGCAGGTGTCCCACGCTGTGTTATCAAGTTTGCTGCCTTACTTGCTCCCCACACTAATCCATTTGATACATACTTGGCACCTAAAAATGTGGTAACAAAAAATTTGAAAAATGCATTCTGCTCTAAATAAAAACTGTTCTACACTGAGGATAAGGTACATTGTGAGCAGGTGCAAATATTTTAATTCTTCCTATAAAAATTTCATCAAAGTATACACAAAAAATTAGATACTTGTGTTGATGTGATATTTATATAAAATAGCTATGATCATGATAAGTTATAAAACATCATGTCAACAGTTTGTAAATGAAAGTTAAGAAAATCATTCTGCATTGTAGTTCTACTCTTCTTGATATATCTCAACATGCAAAATTTTTCGTCCATCACATATGCATAAAAAATAGTTCCAATTTGTATATAAAATAAGATTTTATATCCACATGGATTATAATGTTATCTACATTTATTTACTTACATATTTATTTATACTCTCAAATTATATGGAGCATCCAAGCTGAAGCTACACAATTGTAAAACATCTCATTACATATTTACCAAAGAAATTAAATATGAAAGCAAGAGATCAACCATCAAATTATCAACAGAAGATTTGCACCATTATATCTACATCTTCATCTAATTTATACTCTGCAAACCACTGTGCAGTGCATGGCAGCAGGTACATCCCACTGTACCAGTTGTTACGCCTTTTTGCTATTCCATTGCTTAAACGCCCTTCTGCATGCTACAGTTAGTCTATTCTTGACTTTGTGATCACTATGGGAGTGATACACAGGGAGTTGTACAATGTTCCTAAGTTCATCATTTAAAGTTGATTCTAGAAACTTTCTAAGTAAACTGCACTTGAAACACCTGTATACCTACAAACGTGTAGGCTTAGATTCAAGAGGAACAAAGAATCAAAGAATTACTCACAATAGAGGTTGTCTGTTCAGAAGTGTACACCTTTGCACATCGGAATATGTTGTTGGGTAACATTCAATAACCTTTAACTCCACATTGTTCACTGTAACAGGTTTGGAACCTTCTTGGCATGTTGTCTACTATTTGGTTGAGATACTGCTGCTCAAGCCTGTCCCACTCTTTGGTGGTAACCCTTATTAGGTCATCCTACGTGTGAAAGACTTCCTGCAGATTTCATTGGTCGCAAGCATGCTCAGTCAGAATAATGTCAGCTGTACCACAGGTTGATTGCTGCCTCCTGTAGGACGATGTCACAAAATCGGTGTTATTTGCTTCCTTTATTAAATTTACAGTGGATATGGATCTGTACACAACAAAGACTATAGACAGGAGCAGGAATGGTGGAAAAGACTGAAATAGAGTGCCACAAGGAAAGTTTTCTGGATAGATTTGAAAATCTGACTTTCAACCTCATTTTTCAGTTCTTTTGGAAGCTCATGGAAACTGTCATCAGCAGAGTATAATCCGTCCATCATAAGAATAAACCTATGTAAACAAACACAAATGCAATGATTGGTCAGAAGCCATTGCACGCCGCACTGGTTTCGTTACACTCTTGGAAGTAGGTCCTACTTATGTATTAGATATCTTATTACCAAGTTATGTTCAATGAAACTTTAAGATATTCAAATGAATTAATAGCCATCACACTTTTTCTTAATCATGCTTTAGCTATGTAGTTTTTATTTAAAAAATCATGTACAGTCACAGCCTCTGCAGCATTGTGCCCTGATTGTCGCACTGCTAATGTGCAGTAAGAAAATGGCTGAGGTTGCGCTCTGTTCCATAGTGAAACACACACATGGAACACAGTTAAAAAGTGCCAAGAAATAGGGTGTTATTAAAGTTTTTCATAAATTTATGGAGATAATCAGCTTTGAAGCTTTCTCAAGTGTTGTATATAACACAGTTGGTAACTGAATGAGCACTGAACGTGTAGTGCAATCAGTAGTGGAATGGAATGTAATCAAAAAATGGTTATTCATGCGGTGATTCAAATCTTCCCGATACCGTTTTTTTCATTCAATTTGAAATACCTACCACTCATGATTATAAAACTCATCATCATGTTTTATGAATAATGCATGTCTTCTTGTTTCTAATTACATATTGGACACGAATTTCCTGTTTCCATTTCAAATACAAATTCTTAATTACAGATTTTTAATGAAAGACTGTTCATAAAAGCACTCCGTCTTCAGGCCGCAAGCAGCCCATCAAGACCATCCAACCGCCGTATCATCCTCAGGTGAGGATGCGGATAGGAGGGGCGTGTGGTCAGCACACCGCACTCCCGGTCGTTATGATGGTTGGCTTTGACCGGAGTCGCTACTATTCGGTCGAGTAGCTCCTCAATTGGCATCACGAGGCTGAGTGCACCCCGAAAAATGGCAACAGCGCATGGCGGCTGGATGGTCACCCATCCAAGTGCCGGCCATGCCCGACAGCGCTTCACTTCGGTGATCTCACGGGAACCGGTGTATCCACTGTGGCAAGGCTGTTGCCTGTTCATAAAATTTGTTAAAATTAAGAAAACATAACAACTTAATTTTTTAAGGCGAAAATGAAAAATCAAATCCTCTTTATTTGGACTATGTCCATTGTTTTATACCACAGAGGTAGATAAACATCATAGAAACATGAAACACAATCATTTTCACAGCATCAAGCACAACATACAAATGCTGCATTTTTACATTTTCTACTGTACTATTACAATATGAATGCAACAGAACTGAACTGGAGCCAAGCTGCGGGATTTGGCCCGAGAAGTAACAAGACTGTTAAGTTGCCAGACGTACTGGAACTAACGCATGCATCTTTTTCACACGTCACTGACAAACGCTGGTAGGATATAGAGCGGCTCGTCATAAAAGAAGAAGAGAAAATGCTGCACCTGGTTGGCTTCGTGGATTCTGTTGTTGATAGGCTCATTATCATTTCACACGTCACTGCCAAAAGCTGGTGGGATGTAGAATGGATCGTCATAAAAGAAGAAGAGAAAATACTGTGCCTGGTTGGCTTTGTAGATTCTGTTGTTGACAGGCTCATTATCAGCATGGCAGGTGACACTTCCAGAACTGTAATGTATTTCTCGGATTCGAATTAGGAAGGAGCTAAGAGAGTACCAGATGACTAACTGTAATTAATACCTTCAGTAGCTTCAATATTTAACTATATGGTGAAATCCTTCAATACTCTCTTACGTTACACATGGCTTATATAGGAGAAATTAACCTGTGGTTAAGTCAGGAATTTTCATCATTCTTGTTTTTAATTACAATTGTGCATTAGCTAAAACCAATAATGTGTTGTGGTTTTCGTCTAGTCGTCTAAGGAACATACTGTGGGAGATTTGTAGTGTGTTATTTCATTCTGCTTAAAAATTAAATGACATTCGAAACTGTATTGCTCCTCTGGTCATCTCTTTTTACTTGTGAACTGCGGCTGGCCACGTCACTGCAGGCTGTACCAGCTGACCAACCGGTGTTGTCCAAGGACTGACTAAGAATGTGAAAAGCATAGCACAGATTACTCAATTTCTTTAGTAGCTTTTCTCTGTGAATATTCCACTGTAAGTTATTATCTTACCACACACCAAGAAATTTGATCTCATTGACTAGCTCTGTTGTTTCACTGTCAATTAGTATGGGTTCCATTTACATACAGTGATTTTTAGAGGCACTGAAAAGCATATGGGCAGTTTTGCTTTTTTTTTAAATTGTAGTCTGTTTTTGTGTACCCAGAAAATTAGTCCATTGATACAATCTATTGTTACATCCTTAACAATCTGTAGAGATGGATTATGAAAAAGGAGATTTGTGTCATCTGGAAACAACACAGGTAAAGCATTCGGCAGATTTTGAGGCAGGTCATTGAAAAATAGCAAGAAAAATTAAGGCCCTAGAGCTGAACCTTGATGGGCACCACAACTGATCATAGTTTCATTGGACAGAACTCTGATGCCATCTTTCTTTGAGAATTCAACCACCTGCCTCCTGTTACTGAGGTATGTCTGAAACCACATATTGCAATTGCCTCTGATGCCAAGAATTTGTAGTTTTTCAAGCAGCAGAGAGTGACTGACTAAGTCAAAGGCTTTAACCAGAACTATGAAAAGACCAGAGACAGAATGTTTAACGCACTTAGAACTGGATCAGTAAAAGAAAATAAAGCTTCACTTATGGACCTGTTCTTGAGAACCTCAATGTGAGCAGTAACTGGGCTGCAGACTGATTGGTGGACTCAGACTTAGTGTATATCTGTTGGACTCCCTTGCTGGCCCGCAATAGTGATGCCCATCCACTTCAGATGCAAGTTGTGTAACCAAAGCCATCACACCCTGGAGCTGAGAGCAAAATGTCACCAATTCAGCTTGCATCTGCACACAGCAATCACAGTCATACTAAAGACTATGGAAAACTACACCACACAGACAAACAAGGGTTATCAGCACACACTACAGAACTCTACAGTAGTCACAGAGGGAAATGCAAGAACTGTGCCCAATAAATTAGATTAATATGCAGAGATTCAAAAACTGAACTACCAAAGTACTCAGGTGAGACTAAATAATTCGCTCCTTATTAGGAATAAACTACCACCATAAATTAGGGAAAACAGAAATGCATTTAGGAATAAAGAAAAAAATCTTAATAATGCATTCTTTTTATTCTGTTCATGAATATCTACAATTGAATTTGTCCTAAAAGTTCTTATACTCTTAGTGGCTCTGACCACTATGGGACTTAACTTCTGAGGTCATCAGTCTCTTGTACTCTTAGTCTAAAATGTGGCTGCACTATAGTATGTACAAGTTTATAGTATATAATTTATCTGAATTGTGCTGTTATGCTTTTGTGTTTTATTTTTAATTTCTAGTATTGTTCATGTGCGGCTGACTAAGTTTCTTAACTGTGATCTAGTCTGATGATCTGTGCTGTGCTAAGTTAGCTGTGTATGATTACACATAAGCAAATTTGTGCAGCAATGTTGCATCATTTATGGCTAAAAATTTGTATCACATATGGTAAAGTGAAGCTTTGTTCTAAAAATTTTAAGTTTGTCCAACATCCAGGTGTATCTTGTACAAGTGAGATCTGATGGTCTAAATAAATAACCGAGTATATTATTATTATTTCTTTCTTTTCTCAGATGTTATGACTGGTCAAAAATGGAAAGTCACGCGGACCTTGATCAAGCGTGACTTCCTTTTAACTGTACAGTATATGTTATATTGCATTTAGGAACTTTCGGGTAATTGAACATGTATCAATAGTTACGGATTTCTGTAGTTGTATATATAAGTTTGGATGTAGCTGTATTGCATTGATGTACTGGTGGATATTGTGTGGTATGACTCCTGTAGTTGATAGTATAATTGGTATAATGTCAACTTCATCCTGATGCCACATGTCCTTGACTTCCTCAGCCAGTTGCATGTATTTTTCAATTTTTTCTCCTGTTTTCTTTTGTATATTCGTTGTATTGGGTATGGATATTTCGATTAGTTGTGTTAATTTCTTCTTTTTATTGGTGAGTATGATGTCAGGTTTGTTATGTGGTGTTGTTTTATCTGTTATAATGGTTCTGTTCCAGTATAATTTGTATTCATCATTCTCCAGTACATTTTGTGGTGCATACTTGTATGTGGGAACGTGTTGTTTTATAAGTTTATGTTGTAAGGCAAGCTGTTGATGTATTATTTTTGCTACATTGTCATGTCTTCTGGGGTATTCTGTATTTGCTAGTATTGTACATCCGCTTGTGATGTGATCTACTGTTTCTATTTGTTGTATGCAAAGTCTGCATTTATCTGTTGTGGTATTGGGATCTTTAATAATATGCTTGCTGTAATATCTGGTGCTTATTGTTGGATTCTGTATTGCAATCATGAATCCTTCCGTCTCACTGTATATATTGCCTTTCCTTAGCCATGTGTTGGACGCGTCTTGATTGATGTGTGGCTGTGTTAGATGATACGGGTGCCTGCCATGTAGTGTTTTCTTTTTCCAATTTACTTTCCTCGTATCTGTTGATGTTATGTGATCTAAAGGGTTGTAGAAGTGGTTATGAAATTGCAGTGGTGTAGCCGATGTATTTATATGAGTGATTGCTTTGTGTATTTTGCTAGTTTCTGCTCATTCTAGAAAGAATTTTCTTAAATTGTCTACCTGTCCATAATGTATGTTTTTTTATGTCGATAAATCCCCTTCCTCCTTCCTTTCCTCTTAATGTGAATCTTTCAGTTGCTGAATGTATATGATGTATTCTATATTTGTGGCATTGTGATCATGTAAGTGTATTGAGTGCTTCTAGGTCTGTGTCACTCCATTTCAATACTCCAAATGAGTAGGTCAATATTGGTATAGCATAAGTATTTATAGCTTTTGTCTTGTTTCTTGCTGTCAATTCTGTTTTCAGTATTTTTGTTAGTCTTTACCTATATTTTTATTTTAATTCTTCTTTAATATTTGTATTATCTATTCCTATTTTTTGTCTGTATCCTAGATATTTATAGGCATCTGTTTTTTCCATCACTTCTATGCAGTCGCTGTGGTTATCCAATATGTAATCTTCTTGTTTAGTGTGTTTTCCCTTGACTATGCTATTTTTCTTACATTTGTCTGTTCCAAAAGCCATATTTATATCACTGCTGAATACTTCTGTTATCTTTAGTAATTGGTTGAGTTGTTGATTGGTTGCTGCCACTAGTTTTAGATCATCCATGTATAGCAAATGTGTGATTTTGTGTGGGTATGTTCCAGTAATATTATATCCATAATTTGTATTATTTAGCATGCTGGATAGTGGGTTCAGAGCAAGACAGAACCAGAAAGGACTTAATGAGTCCCCTTGGTATATTCCACGCTTAATCTGTATTGGCTGTGATGTGATATTATCTGAATTTGTTTGGATATTAAGTGTGGTTTTCCAGTTTTTCATTACTATGTTTAGGAACTGTATCAATTTAGGATCTACTTTGTATATTTCCAATATCTGTAGTAACCATGAGTGGGGTACACTATCAAAAGCTTTTTGGTAATCAATGTATGCGTAGTGTAGCGACCTTTGTTTAGTTTTAGCTTGATATGTCACCTCTGTATCTATTATCAGTTATTCTTTACATCCTCGTGCTCCTTTGCAGCAGCCTCTTTGTTCTTCATTTATAATTTTGTTCTGTGTTGTATGTGTCATTAATTTCTGTGTAATGACTGAAGTTAATATTTTGTAGATTGTTGGTAGGCATGTTATGGGGTGATATTTAGCTGGGTTTGCTGTGTCTGCTTGATCTTTAGGTTTCAGATAAGTTATTCCATGTGTAAGTGTATCAGGGAATGTGTATGGGTCTGCAATGTAACTGTTAAATAATTTAGTCAGATGTGAATGTGTTGAGGTGAACTTCTTTAGCCAGAAATTTGCTATTTTATCATTTCCAGGGGCTTTCCAATTGTGTGCAGAATTAATTACTCGGGTGACTTCATGTTGCAAAATTATCACTTCAGGCATTTGTGGCATAATCTTGTATGAGTCTGTTTCTGCTTGTATCCACCGTGCATGCCTGTTATGTTGTACCGGGTTTGACCATATGTTACTCCAGAAGTGTTCTATGACTGTTATGTTTGGTGGATTGTCTATTTAAATGTGTGTGTTATCTATTGTTTGGTAAAATCTCTTTTGGTTTGTGTTGAATGTTTGGTTTTGTTTCCTTCTATTTTCACTTTTTTTGTATCTTCTAAGTCGTTTGGCCAATGCTTGTAATTTCTGCTTCTTTTCATCTAATTGCTCTATTGCTTCTTGTTGTGAGATTTTACCTAACCTTTTTCGTTTTTTTGTCTGATATTTCATTTCTTATAAATTTTGTTAGCTGTCCGATGCCTTTTCTCAGTTTTTCTATTCTGATCTGTAGCCTGTGTTGCCATGCTGGTTTTGTGGGTTTCTTCTGTGTGTTGGTTGGTTCTGATCTCTGCCTAGTGTGTATATTTAGTGTAGTGAGTGCTCCTACATAAACCAGTAGTTGTAACTCTTCCATAGTTGTATTTTCATTTATTTTGTTGTGTATGATTGTGTTGATAGTTGTTATTGTTGTTTTGACTTGTGGGTTATTTGGTGGTCTATGCAAGAATGGTCTAATGTCTGTATTTGTGTCTTTGTATTCTATATATGTCAGCTGAAATTTTTCTTCTATATCTAACATGTGTGTCACTTCGTGTTCTATTTGTGCTTGTTCTGGTGGCTGTCTTAAGATTTCGTTTTCCTCCGATTGTTTAATTGACGCGTTTTGTTCTTTGTTTGTTTTCTCTGGGATGTTAGAGTCCATTACTGTATTTTCTTCTTCTTCTAATTGCACATTATTTTGTTCCAGTATTTATTGTACTTGTTGTTTGGTGTTTTCTAATTCTGACTGGGGTATCCTGTTATTTTTTATTATTACACGGATCTGATCAGCTAGTCGTTGTTCTGTTAAAAAATTTTAATTCCGGGTATCTGGTAATAAATGTTGTGTATACTAGTGATCTGTGTCCAGTTGTGTTGGTTCCTAGGTTTGTTGCTTGGTAATAACAGAACATGAGGTGTCGATTAACTTCATCTGACCATCTCATCCTCTGTCTTTGTTTTCCTTCTAGGGTGGTTGCAGGAATCATGTCCTGCAAAACACCTCTATTTGGATTTAAATCATTTTCCAGTTGGCTAGCAGTGTCGTTACCATTGTGGGCGGGCATAGGGTTCAAGCGTCGTCCCCGACCATGACGGCGCTTGTCCGAGGCTTCTTTAGTTCTGTCCTGAACCAAGTAATCACACTAAAAGGGGGTTAGCCCTATTAGTGGTTTGTTCTTTTCGTCGCCTTTTACGACTGGCAGAACATACCAGAGGCCTATTCTTTTCCCGGGCCTCCACAGGGTTATTATTATTGTTATTGTTATTGTTATTATTGTTATTGTTATTATTATTATTATTATTATTATTACGTTTGTCACTTTTGGGTGTCAGTTTGTTTCTAATAATTTCACAATGTTCTATGATATTTGTTACACTGTTATATTTTGATGTAAATTATTTTTTTATCCTAGTAGACTTGCTCAGGCAGACCAGTGAAGCTTTTCCATCACCTCTGGAGTACAGTGTCAGATTTTCTGGTCCCTCTTGGTTATTCAATTTAAGCGTCATCTTCCCTATAGTTAGTTTTAAAGGTTGTATTGTTTCACAAAATATGGTGTGAAACTGGAGATGATAATACACCTAAATAATTACAAAAATTACGTACGTTCTTACAGGGGAAAATGACTACCATATTCTTCAAATGACTCCACTTGTTTTACACAATCTTTTCATACTTTCATTTTTGTACATATATACCTCTAGTATGGTTATAATAGAAGGAAACATTCCACGAAGGAAAAATATACCTAAAAACAAAGATGATGTGACTTACCAAATGAAAGTGCTGGCAGGTCGACAGACACACAAACGAACACAAACATACACACAAAATTCAAGCTTTCGCAACAAACTGTTGCCTCATCAGGAAAGAGGGAAGGAGAGGGAAAGACGAAAGGATGTGGGTTTTAAGGGAGAGGGTAAGGAGTCATTCCAGTCCCGGGAGCGGAAAGACTTACCTTAAGGGGAAAAAAGGACGGGTATACACTCGCACACACACACATATCCATCCACACATATACAGACACAAGCAGACATATTTAAAGACAAAGAGTTTGGGCAGAGATGTCAGTCGAGGCAAAAGTGCAGAGGCAAAGATGTTGTTGAATGACAGGTGAGGTATGAGTGGCGGCAACTTGAAATTAGCGGAGATTGAGGCCTGGTGGATAACAGGAAGAGAGGATATATTGAAGAGCAAGTTCCCATCTCCGGAGTTCGGATAGGTTGGTGTTAGTAGGAAGTATCCAGATAACCCGGACGGTGTAACACTGCGCCAAGATGTGCTGGTCGTGCACCAAGGCATGTTTAGCCACAGGGTGATCCTCATTACCAACAAACACTGTCTGCCTGTGTCCATTCATGCGAATGGACAGTTTGTTGCTGGTCATTCCCACATAGAATGCATCACAGTGTAGGCAGGTCAGTTGGTAGATCACGTGGGTGCTTTCACACGTGGCTCTGCCTTTGATTGTGTACACCTTCTGGGTTACAGGACTGGAGTAGGTGGTGGTGGGAGGGTGCATGGGACAGGTTTTACACCGGGGGCGGTTACAAGGGTAGGAGCCAGAGGGTAGGGAAGGTGGTTTGGGGATTTCATAGGGATGAACCAAGAGGTTACGAAGGTTAGGTGGATGGCGGAAAGACACTCTTGGTGGAGTGGGGAGGATTTCATGAAGGATGGATCTCATTTTCAGGGCAGGATTTGAGGAAGTCGTATCCCTGCTGGAGAGCCACATTCAGAATCTGATCCAGTCCCGGAAAGTATCCTGTCACAAGTGGGGCACTTTTGTGGTTCTTCTGTGGGAGGTTCTGGGTTTGAGAGGATGAGGAAGTGGCTCTGGTTATTTGCTTCTGTACCAGGTCGGGAGGTAGTTGCGGGATGCGAAAGCTGTTGTCAGGTTGTTGGTGTAATGCTTCAGGGATTCCGGACTGGAGCAGATTCGTTTGCCACGAAGACCTAGGCTGTAGGGAAGGGACCGTTCGATGTGGAATGGGTGGCAGCTGTCGTAATGGAGGTACTGTTGCTTGTTGGTGGGTTTGATGTGGACGGACATGTGAAGCTGGCCATTGGACAGGTGAAGTTCAACATCAAGGAAAGTGGCATGGGATTTGGAGTAGGACCAGGTGAATCTGATGGAACCAAAGGAGTTGAGGTTGGAGAGGAAATTCTGGAGTTCTTCTTCACTGTGAGTCCAGATCATGAAGATGTCATCAATAAATCTGTACCAAACTTTGGGTTGGCAGGCCTGGGTAACCAAGAAGGCTTCCTCTAAGCGACTATTATTAACATGAAGCGAAAATAATAACTGTGCTAAATCACCACAAGTTGACATTAACATAGTGCATACGATTTAACAATGATGATGATAAACTATTAATGCAGTCTATAAGTACTGAATACATGCGTGCTCACCTGAGATGAGAGCGCCTGAGATTCTCTGACTATAGCTATATGGTGCAGGTGGCAGAGCTGGTGCTGCTCTCGCCATGCGAGGCAGTGCCTGGGGTGCCTCCTGGCGCATGACACCTTGTAGGATGTCATCCAAGAGCTCAAGCAATGAATCATCTGCATTCTCAGGTAGGATCAGTCCAACAGCTGCACCTGTTTGGTGAACAATGATATTGCGTATAATTTGCCAAAACTGCTACTGTATGGCAGCAGTTATTTTACACTGATTTAAACACAGCATGTAAACACAATAAAACTGCAAGTGAACAAAGGAAAATAGAAATGCTATAAATTTTAAAAATGTACACTGAAGTTGAAATCATTTTGGTCCAACACTGTAACAACTCATCAATTTCTTATGAATAAGTTAACTAGCCATTTATTTCTTCTAATAATAGTGATAACTGAAAAGACTATCAATTTCCCTATTTGTTTTTTTTCTATACCAGTCAAAATTTTCTGACATTTCATTCGTCCTACTGAGTATCGTATGATGCAGACCATGATATGACTGCAGCCAACCTCTCACCAAAAGGAGCAATTTTTGAGCTGAAGTGATGCACATAACTAATATAGTGAGTACTACAGAGCACTGTGTGTATCTCTGTCACCTTTTTTAAATCTGGCTTTAAGTAATTGGGAAAATAATTGCCACTGAGGAGCACATGCAAGCAGATCTATGGTTCTCCATTATGAGTCCTTGAATTCATGAATTTCTGGGAATACGGTATACCCCCTGATCCATATTATCTTTGGCTGCTTGTGTGTTTCTACAGAAGCTTATGATTTGCTGCAAGCTGGCATCTACTTAACACTACACAATTAAGCAGAATACTTATGCTCAGTCCAAACTTGAGTAATTAAAACCCAATACTGTAGAATTTTATCTGTGGCCAATAGTAATCTTTCACATAAATTATATAATCTGAAATTAGTATTCTTTCCTTCCAATGTGCATCCTTTAAATCATCCTAACTTTCATCTGCACACTATAAAGAGCATTCACTATTCTATTGA
The DNA here is from genome assembly GCF_023864275.1 of Schistocerca cancellata. NCBI lineage: Eukaryota > Metazoa > Arthropoda > Insecta > Orthoptera > Acrididae > Schistocerca > Schistocerca cancellata. The sequence continues at coordinate 280,353,718 of NC_064628.1, forward strand.
TTTTATTTTACACAAATACACATTATAACACTTACCAGGAACATCAGAATGCAAGTCAGGTAGTATCAAAGCCCCGTATTGTGTACGAAAGCATGGCGAAACACCAGGTATTAATGGATAAATCCATGTGCCAAGCTGCAAGTAATAACTTGGCACCTCTCCTTCTGCATCTGCAACATAATTTTCCTTTGACTTCAGTTTTTAATCCAGTACATATAGGAATATTATTGAAAAGCAAATACATTACTCAATATAAAGCTGAAACAGTCATTATACCATTAGCCCTTTACTGCAGAAATATACAATCTGCCAGATTCCATTAGTGGCTAAGCTTGCATTTCGGTACGATAAGTTACTCAGTCTTATCACTGCTGGAGAAATGTTTCCAATGTAATGGTAGTTGAAGTTCACAAAACAGAAAGAGATTATTGGATGTCCTATCTGGAAAATAGGGCAAATGATGTATCATTTCACAACCAGCAACCTGCGTAAAAGACAGTTTTACAGGCAACAGGGAAAAGGGGGGAGGGGGGGGGGGGGGTGAGAGGAGCAATTCCTTGTAATGGAGAATTCAGACCTCACAAGCGAATTTTCTTTTGACAGAATTCAAATCCCTTTTGATAAACTTTTTCATCTACTCCATTTTATCTGACAGCACTGCTCTGACAGCAAACCTTCATAAAGACCTATTATGTTTTATAAAGTTTTGCTGTTTTGACACCACCCTTAGACAAAGCAGCAAAATCTCAGAAAATATTAACCATCAGCTCTCTGGACAGGGAACTCTCATTCCCTTTTACTTCTGTATTACTACAGTGAACGCAATAGTAATCTACTGCCACAAAATCATTGAAAATGTTGTTTTTAACATTCTGCATAATTTCCACCTGTCAGAAATAATGTGTCCATTGGACCACTATTTCTGTTGTCTATGATACTGATCATCAATTCTGAACTAATGCCAACCAAAGACAATTTTCTGAATAATGATGTGTACAATGGACAATACCAAAGTACTCTTTCTGGTTAACTGTTCTCACAGGGGCAATCATTATAGCACATCTGCTGTAGATTGGTACAACGAAAATATTTTTACTTATTCATACCTGTATATTGGTATATCGTTGTCTTACACCATCACCACTGTTTTACAATATCACTTGCAAATTTAAATACAAAATTTTATAAACCAAAATAACACAGCAAAAAGTCTCACTGTACGTATCCAACATTCATGTACTCCTTTTTCTCAACACTTCTTTTCAGTTTATGAACCACTTGCTTAACTGGGAAGTTTTTGCTAACGATATAGCACAAATTTATTCATTAGCACTCAACAACCAGATGTGAGTTTGCAATGCAATAACTGAGGAAGCATTTTCTAGTATATCTTAAGTCTTAATTGAAGGAAAACAAGTACAACACCACAAGCTTACTGGATGATAGCAGTTTCTTATTATTTTTGTTGTTGTAAAGGATTTTGGTTGAACATGGAATGAAAGTAAGAAAGTAGAGTTTGCTAGGGTTCTCTTACACTGAGGGAATCAAACAATTCACTCCAACGTCCGACACTTTCTTCCAATTCAAAAGTATCTGACAACATCAAGAAACATGAAAGCAGAAGCTCTGCTGCCTAGGAATGAATGAGTAACACAAATTCTGCAAAAGTAACTCCATCATAAGCATACCTTTCACATGTACAATCTGTAGTGATGCAGGGTCTGATGGAGATGTGACAGAACCATCAGGTGAGATAAAGTAAATTCTAACTCCATCCACTGTGAACAGTAGCTCCCCATGCATCTCATCACACAGCTTACTGCTATCAGGCTTTAACCTCTGCAGGGCTTTCCCCAAATCCTCATATGTCTGGATCTGAGATGGCTCTGGAACGGGTGAACTGGGTGCCGACATTGCCTCTTCATAAGAAGGTGGTGCCTGCTGAGATGATGCACTCCCTGCTGCACTGACCTGTGCATCACTAATCCGGTGCAAGACTTCTTTCCTTGATTAACAGAACAAAATTTGTCAAATCAAGAGTCTGCTTAAGTTGTGAAGATTCTATTTTACAAGCAACATGTGGAAAAAGCACTGTAAAATAGCTATTTGGTGCAAAAGTTAAATAAGAAAGCATATGTCCTCTGACCATACACACATTGCTTCAAAGAAGCAATAAAACCTGAAAAAGGGAAAGTCAAGGTCATAAATATTCTCCTTATTGAGGCAAGCACGGAACCTGACAGTAAAAATACAGAAATGTGAACCATCACAAAGAGAGAAGTTGGTGTTAAACTATCTGTAGTATTCCTGACATGACTCGTCAGAAGAGCTGTTACAAGCCTCATCAGTGTAAGTGACAGAAAGTACTGTGCAGTATTTCACAGGATTTTCTATTTTGTGTCTGGTATCCACTGTACGGTATTATTTAGTTTTATTCCTGGTCCACTTTGATTGCTGTATTTGATTTCCAATGCATATGGCAGTTATAAGTAGTATACATCTATGCACAATGGCACTTTATGTACAATTTGTGACAAAGGATGTTTGCTTGAAAAATGCATACATAAAAACACATTAACTAATAAATACAGTCAAGGTGAAAATATGTCTTAAAAAATATACATTGGAACCTAACATGGAAAAAAATGTAGAAAAGGTAAGGTCTCCAGTGGTCCCATCATTTTTCCCCTCTCAACACTGATGTTATTAGAATCCATACAACTCTCTTGTTGGGAAAGTGAGCTTAAATCTCATAAACCTTTACTTTCTATACATTAACAGTAGTAGTGATAAGGCGCAATATGTCACAATTGAACATTCACCACTAAAATGAAAGTATTTAAAACAACATTTCAGAAATGTGGTTGACTGACTACTGGTATAAGGAACAGTGAAGAGTCAGCATGTACAAAGGGCATTCAGAAAGTTTCGCAAAGTCCTCTCTAATTTTTTTTATTTTTTGCAGGAGGACAATGAAATTTTTTGTGAACATACTTGGAACATTTAGCTATATGTTGGTATTATAAAAGTATTTTCTTCTATTTACAGGTGAGCTATAATGAACTATGAAGTAGATGTCTGGTTGCAACAACGGTCGGTTATGGAGTTCCTCTTGAAGACCAGCGATGACTCTGTCACATCGATACACAGGAAGTTGCTCCCTGTTTATGGGGAGAACTCAGCAGATCACAGCAGTATCCAGTGGTGGTTGCAGAGGTTTAAAGAAGGTGATTTCTCTCTACTGGACAATCCATGATGCAGTAGACCATCGATGGCAGTGAGTAATGTGAATAAGGAGACCACTGATCAAATAATCCAAAATGACAGATGTGTGACGACACAACAGCTTGCTGAAATGACTTGTTTGTCATTGGGTAATGTGGTACCACTGGTACAGTCACTAGGGTACAGAAAAATCTATGCACGTTGGGTGCCTAGATTACTGACAAGAGAAATGAAAAGATGAGGAAGAATGAGTGCGAGGGTCTAATGAAGACCTTTACTGAAGATTGGAAACAGTGTTTTGATGGCATAATTACCCAGAATGAAACATGGTTGTTTTTGTCCGAACCTGAGAGCAAGACCCAATTCATGGAGGGGTGTCATCCAGGTTCCCCTCTGAAGGAGAAACAAAGACTTTCATGGACAGCAGGCCGAAAGGTGATGGCCTCCTCCTTCTGAGATCAGGGTGTGATGAAGCAGGCTGGGATAATTTTAATTTCCCTCTTATTTTGCCATCTGCCTCCTTAAATTCATTTCTTCACTTTGAACTATTTACCATTAGCATACGTGAATATAATCTGTATTTTCATAAAAGAAAAAGGTTGGCTCTCAGTTTCAAAGAATATAACACCAGATCAAATTTTGTGCTTAGTTTTACATACGTAATTGATTTTTCTAATTTATTTTGACTTTTCCTAGTTAGTATCTTTCAGTATAGGGTGAAATCAGTGATTGTTTCATAACTTAAATTCTATTGTTGACATATAAACAAATATAAATTCTGTAATAATTGTAAACATTTGGAAGAAGAAATGCTAGCAATCTTTAAGTATCTATTTGGCTCTATTTGAAAACATGTTAGCAAAATCAGCTCTTCATTAATTCCAAAGTAATTAGCAGTTTTGTCAAAAGTATTGTTTGCATAACTATATTTGTTAATTTCATGATTTAAACAAATAATTTGGCTTAACCCTAGTAGTAGAAGACACTGTTAAAAAGATGCAATTTGTCAATGTATTCACTTAATTTAATTGGCTTAACCCTAGTAGTAGAAGACACTGTTAAAAAGATGCAATTTGTCAATGTATTCACTTAATTTAATGAGTGAAGTTTCAATTGTAATTTCTGTAATTTACACTTCGAACAATGTGTAGTTTCAGCACCTATTATTGTGATGATATACAAGGGCCAGATTTTTGGTCATGAGACAGTCAGTCCACAGCCAAGTTTCTGACAAGTAACCTGTGCTGGTTAGAGCAATAACAATGATTCATATTAACTGTAGAATGAGTGTTAAACAATTAGGCCATGTGTCTGCTCCATATGTACCCGATTATTCTTCAAGAACTGTGAACTTTGTGGTTATGTTTTTACTCCTCGTAGATGTTTAACAAGAAACTATTGTAGCAGTATGTGGAGTTTCACCTGCTAGCTATTAATGAGGCTTATCAAAGGTTAAATAATAGTGCACTGACCACATAATTGTGTATTATTGGGGGCTTGTGAACAGTGAAATTAAAGTACTATGAAACACAACTGTGCACCTGTTGGCTACATAATTTGCGGTAGTCAGTGTCGGAATCCATAACCCATTTTTTCTGCCAGTGTAGCAATGTAGTACGTCAACACCAAGGACAACAAACGAAGAGAGAAATAAAGCAGGAGGAACTGCCACAGGTGTGGTGTCATTTTCATTGATGTTTTGGAACCTGGCTCCACAATTAACTGGGACCGGGCCTTTTTGTCATTGGACAAGCTGCGACATGCCATCAAGACCCACAGACCACGGCTTCAGGGTCAGATCATCAGACTACACCATGACAATGCCAAACCCCATACAGCCCTTGTGACACAGGAGAAAATTAGGACAATGGATTGGAAAATTGTTCCTCATCCTCCTTACAATCCGGACTTGGCTCAGTCTGATTTTTACCTTTTTAGTCGTCTGAAGGGCCACCTGCATGGTACAACATTTGATGGCGAGAAAGACCTTATTTCCTGTGTCAGGCAATGGTGTAAAAGTCAATCCCCCAGAATTTTACCAAAGTGCATGGAAAGAGCGTTGGGCCAGATGCGTAACAGCTGATGGGGGCTACATTGAGTAGGTTCAGTGTATAGCTAAATGTTCCAAGTATGTTCACAAAAAATTTCATTCTCCTCCAGCAAAAAATAAAATTAGAGAGGACTGTGCAAAACTTTTTCAATGCCCTTTGTACCACAAGTCATGATAAAGCTGCAACTGCTGTCTCACAATGAAGATGCATGATGTTTATCCATATCCATGTACATACAAAGACAGATGACAAAATCTTCCAAACAGTTTGTGATCCTAAATTGCTTGACTAATAAAAATACTTTCAAGTGTCACAACCATCATTTGTAATTTAGGTAGACTCTGAGTGACACATCACTTTACCAAAGCATACTGTGAGTATGTAAATAATTAAGAGTTGCAATTCTCTGTGGCAGGGAGAAAGGTAACCAGAGAGCACGACTGTTGTTCATGTTTAATTTATTACCTGGCCCGGTAGTGGACATAATCATTGTGGAAAATGTCAAATGTTGAGTGATCGCTGATAAACATGGAGATGCCATTTACTCATGAGACAGCATTATCAGAACCTGACAGAATTTGGAAGGGCCTCATTGTGGATCTCCATTTGGTCATCTGATCAAATAGTGCAATATCCAGATGACAGTAGCCCAATATTTGACTGCATGGGAATGTGAGGGCATATATATTCATGATAAAGGTTCCAGTTGACCACATCTGACCACCACAAAGTAGGATCACCAAACTGTGAAACCTGAGAAAAGTAATGGACTCACTGCAACATTTCGTATCACTCCACATCATTTGTCAGAGAAAAGCAGACAGCTCCATATGGAGTGATAGTGAGGCTAAAGCATGGACTGCTGGGGGTTTGCAGGTTTTGTTTTAGGGAGCACAAACAACTAAGGTCATAAGCACCCATGTCATAACCATACAAGAGTAAAAAGTGAAAGAAGTTAAAAGCGAGTATACATTAAGCCCAATCAATGGAAGGAAAGAGTGATAAAAACAAGGATTTCCTCTTGGAGAAAGGTCCACAAAATACGCCACAGAGACAGCAGAGGTCCCAAGCCAAAAATTAAATGTCCTTTGCCCACATTGCTACGATGTATAAAAGTAAAATGCAGTTGAGTGCCTCCACAGAGTTTACTAAAATGGCCCATAACTCAGACGCAAACATACAGTAGAACATGAGTGGTTAAAAAAAGGGCATTCAGTCAGGAAATGGTGAATTGTCAGAGGTTGACAACAATTAGCACAAAGTGGTGGGGGATCACTGCTTAACAAATGGTGATGGCTAAAATGACAGCGCCCAGTACACAACCTGGGTAAAATTATTTCCTCGCAGTGAGAGGGCCGAGAGGAGGTTGGCCAAACAGCTCGGAGGGGTTTAATCTCCAGAGCTTGTTCCTGTGAAGGAAGACCAGTGGTGATGCCAAAGTGACACCACCTGCTGACAGATGGCAACACACAGAGATCATCCCAAGGCTGACATAGGAGGACTGCAGCCTTGGCAGCAGCATCAACAGCCTCATTTCCCGACAGACCGATGTGATCAGTAACCCACATGAACATCACAGTGCACTAAGGGTTAAACTGTGTACAGCACACAGATGCTCTGTATGGCACTAGGAAAATTTGAGCAAATAACATAATTAAAAAGCCTGGGTTGCTGGATGTAATGGGTGGTCTGATAGAGGGTGAAGAGCTCTGCTATAAATACTGAGCAGCTGATACCAAAAATGGTCCGTGCCAATGACAAAGGCACACCCGACACCACAGTTAGTCTTAAGGCCATCAGTGTACATGAAGGTGTTATCGTCAAGTTGCACTGAAGGTCTAGAAACCTACAGTGATAGATCAAATCCAGATTAGTTTCCACGGGAAGTGAATGAGGTCCAAAATGAACATGGGTAGCCGCACAAAGCCAAGGCAGTGAAGGGTTCATACCCAATGGGAACATGGCAGGTAGTGTGGATTTAAGCTAGAGACTCTCAAAACCATGTTAGTGTAAAAGTTGCCAATGGCCAAATATTTTCATGATGGTGGATTGTATTAAGACAGCATAAGATGGACGGATGTACAGATTAATAAAAAAAAAAACACCCATAGTCTAGTTTCAAATGGGTAATGGATCGGTGGAGGGTGGTCTGATCTGCTCCCTAGGTAGTACCGCTGGTAACAAGTACGACAATGGGGAACAGGGAACAGCATGTGGCCAGGTAAGACACGTGGAAGGATCAAGAAAGTTTTCTGTCAAGCATGAGCACCAGGAATTTCATAGTTTCAACGAGTGGAAGAGCAACGTGTCTAAGATTTAAAGATAGTGGAAGAAAACCACAGTGCCATCAGAAATTCATAAAAATGGTTTTTTTAGTGGAAAAGCAAAAGCCATTGTCCTTGGAGAACTGCAATAGATCACAAAGCCATCGATAAAAAGGGAGCTGGAGCTGTCTGGTCAGAGAGAGGCCATATTAGGGTTAATGGCTATAGCAAAGAGGATGATGCTGAGGACGGAGCCTTGATGCACCCTATTCTCCCAGAAAAAGGTGTCCGACAAGACCATACCCACATGTACCATAAAAACTCTGTCTTTTAAAAATTCCCAAAGGAAAAGGGGCAGGCGGTCTCAGAAGCACAATGTATATAGAGTACAGAGGATAACAGTCCTCCAGCAGGTGTTGTAGCCATTCTCTGAATCAAAAAACAGCCACAGTCTGGTATTTCCACATAAAACCATTCATGACATGTGTTGACAAAGTAACGAGATGATCAACTGAGAACAGCATGCTCAAAATCCACATTGTGCACTTGTTAGTAGAGTGCAAGACTTGAGGCACCACATCAGTTGGCCAGGTATCATATGTTCCATCATCTTGCAAACACAGCTGGTGAGAGAAATGGGGCGGTAGCTAGAATGAAGGTGTTTGTCCTTACCATGTTTAGATATGGATAGTCATACCAGCATCTGGGAAACATGCCATCTGACTAAATACAGTTGTACATATGAAGTAGAAAGTGGTTGCCCGCAAGAGAAAGGTGCTGCAACATCTGTAGGTGTCCTTCCCTAGGGCAGAAGTTCAGGATGAAGTGCATGCATGGTCTACCTCCCTCATAGTAAGAGTGGCTTTGTAGCATTCACAATTCTGAAAGGAGAAGGGTATCACCCAAGCCTCCTCAACATGTTTCTGAAAGAGGAAGGAGGGTTGATAGTGGGTAGGGCTCAAAATTTTCACAAAATAGCAGCCTAAGGAGTTGGAGATAGCAATAGGGCCACAATGACATCATCTGCTATGGTCAGGCTGGAAATCAGGGAATAACCTTGGTCTCAATGAGCTGAAGGAAGTTTCTCCAGACAACAGGAAAGAGGGAGTGAAACTGTTAAAAAAACTAGTAAATGAAATCCAGCTACCATTTTTGCTATCCTGAAGAATGTGACGACACAGCACATGCAACTGTTTATAATGAATACAGTTCACCATCGTAGGATGACTGGTAAAAACACGGAGAGCATGTCTATATACTCTAATCGCATTGTGGCATACCTCAGTCTACCAGGAGACCGGAACATGGCACGGTAAAGAGGAAGTATGAGGTACGGAATGTTCTGTGGGAGTAACGATAATGTTTGTAATGTACACTACCTGGTCATCGGAACAGGGGATATGTTGTTTGTCGAAGGTTGCCAGGGAGGAGTAAAGCCTCCAGTCGGCCTTAGAAAGCTGCCAATTGGGTTTATAAGTACATCTACATCTACATCTACATTTATACTCCGCAAGCCACCCAACGGTGTGTGGTGGGGTAGGAGTCGGCACATGGATAAAACTTGGGAAATGGTTGGTCGAGTACATGTCAGAGAGAAAGAACTATCTGAGATGATGGGCAAGCTGGGCAGTGCAGAATGAGAGGTCCAAATTAGAATAGGTGTCTGTGGAGTCTGAAAGGAACATGAGTGCTCCAGAGTTAAGGCAGATGAGGCTGAGTTGATTGAGGTCAGCCAAGACAGCACCTCTCGGACAGGTTCTTTAAGATCCCCAAAGAGGATGGTGCACTTTAAAGTCACTAAGCAGTGAAAAGGAATGAGGGAGTTGACCAATAAATTAGGGGAAGTCTGTCATGGTGACAACAAATGACAGAGGAGTTTGGACATTACACAGGGAAAAGGTGTAGCGAGGAAGGAAAATATGGACTGCAACAACTTGCAGTCGGGTGCTCAGTGAGATGGTTTGGTTATGGATATCATCCCAAATGAGCAACACGACTCCTCCATGAGATGGAATGCCATATTCAGAAGGAGGTCAAGGTGGAACAGGAGGAAACACAGGAGGTGAAAGTGGCAGCAAAGAACCAGATGATGTGATTCCAAGAGCAGCTGTAATTCCTCCTTGTGGACCTAATGCCGTGAACATTCCATTGGAGAAGGGTAATAATGGGGAATAATGGAGAATGGGGAGAAGGGAAGAAAGGAAGGCTAGTCACCTTGGTGGCTGCAAAGTGCCAGGCTTTAAAGACTCACTGCTACAGGGCAGAGAAGCTGGAGGAGCCTGGTCCATGAAATCTACAGAGGCATCAGCATTCTTCCTGGGTTGGCCTGTGGATTCCAGAGCAGAAAAACAATAGGCGGTGTGCACCAGTCAAATGGAGGTCAGCTGGGTGAGGGTATCACATGGTGAAACCGTTGAAGAGGCTCTCCAAGCCAGGGAAGGAAAAGACCGTTTGCCTTTATTTGATTTGTTAGAGCCTTTATCGTAGCAGGTGAAGACTCAGACAGCTGTTGGCTGGAGGGGCATAACAAGTCTTTGCAGGAGTATTCCTTTTGCCCTTCTGGCCTACCAGCAGTGTAGCAGGTGATTTCAATGCTGGGGTGAAAATTTGGTGGCTTTTTGCACAGCTGTAGGAGGAGGAGATGGGGATGCTACCATGGCATTAGACAATTTTACAACTGCAGTGCTGAACTGGACGTCACAAGACTGTGTGGCCATGTCCTTCATGGACCGACAAGGCATAGCAAGAATGGTACTAAAGTGCCAGATGGTAAAATGAGGGCTTTCGACTATCCAACAACTTGTGAGTTCTATTTTGTAATCACTGAAATATCATTACATACTCTCTCAGTCTGTGAAGTTTTGTTTCCTCCTCCAACTCTGGGTGCTTCACATTTTTTTTGCAGGCAGTATAGAAGCCAGATTCATGGATAATTGTAGGGATGGTCTCCTATGACATCTGTTATCTGGGAGAATGGTACAATTATCTCCTTACCTGCAACGGGCAAAGGGTATCCTGGGTGCTTTTGTCTGACTTGTGCATGTGGTACAAATGCTGAATGGTTGGCGTAGCATTTGAGGAATCAGATGAGATGAACAATCAAGCCAGATGACGTTCCATTCAGTCCATTGCCCTCAACACTGAGCAAAATATGACATTAAATATAGCAACTGATACACTCTGATACACTCTGATAACACAGTTGGTGAAAACAACTGGGCAGTTGATTGTTTACCACATAATTAAAAAATTTTGAAATCAACCAGTCATCATAATAACATGTTTGGTGTATTTACATTTATTAGTCTATGGGATAATTTTCTGGGGAAACTTATCACTTACAAATATAGTATCCATCGCTGTCCATTCAAGAAGAATAGTACTGTCCACAGCTACAACACTTGAAGAAAAAAATATCATTATTCACTATTAATGCTGTCAAGTCTCACAAAAGGTAAATCAAAATGCAGCCGCAAAGTAACAAGTTGTTGTTGAAGTCATCAATCCAAAGACTGATGTGATGCAGCCCTCCAAACTCATCTGTTTCATGCAAGTCTTTACAACCTACACCCATTTAAACCTTCTTACTGGATTCAGTCCTCCCTCTACAATTGTTGTTATTGAAGTCATCAATCCAAAGACTGGTGTCATACAGCCCTCCAAACTCATGTGTTTCATGCAAGTCTTTACAACCTACATCTATTTAAGCCTTCTTACTGGATCCAGTCCTCCCTCGACAATTGTTATCAATCACACTTTAGTCTAGTACCAGCTCATCTGTCCCTTGATGCCCGAGGTCCTACCAACCAATCAGTTACTTGATCTATCCATCAAATCTTCAGCACTAGATTTGAAAAGGTTCTGCTCCCTTCTTGTCTGAACAGTTTATAATTCATAGTTCACTTCCACATAAGCCTACATTCTGAACAAATACTTTCAAGGAACTTTCTTACAGTTAAATTTATACTCAATATTAACATTTTACTCTTTTTCAAGAAAGAGTTTCTTTAATTCTGCCATCATCAGTTATTTTCCTGCCAAATAGCAAAACTTTTCTACTTGCATCAACTCAGTTTCTGACAGAATTCCCTAAGCAGTACTGGATTTAATTCAACTAGATCTATAGACTGTCACCGTGGTCTAGGGACACCGTGTTTGGCTAATAATCAAAATGTCCTGGTTCCCAGGTTTGATTCTAGCCATTGCTTAAATCATGAATAAAAGTCAACAGCAATGGCAACCGAAGACTCCCAGTATAAGTAGTCAACCTTGTTCTGACAATGGACAGAGGACAGAAGGAGGTTCAGAGTACCCTCTTGCCCTCAGGGTGGGAAACTGTGCCTAAAAGGCAGAAGAATCAGAAATGATCAATAGTATGAGGATGCAAGAGGCAATGAAAACCACTATATTAAAGATACATAATGCATGTGGCCTGTAATTGAAAAGTGTCATGGAGATCTCTCTGTTGGCAAAAGATTCTGGATTAGTCCCCATTTGGATATCTGGGAGGTTGCCATGAGAAAAAAATTGAGCAACCAATGCAAGAATAACATTCTTCATGTCAGAAGTCTGAATGTGTTAGGGAAGCTAGAAAATCTGAAGAGAGATGTACAAAAGCTCAGTTTAGATACAGCAATTAAAAAATGGGTCAATAAAGAAATATTTCAAGTGACCAACAAAAGAAGGGAGCACATAAATGCTTAGGAAAAGGCAGGACTATATCAATACAAGTCACCTATAAATGAAACAGATAGGAAGTACATGGACAACAGGGCAAAATGGTTGCAAGTAAAATGTGAAGAAATTGAAAAAGATATGGTCATCCGATGGACTGAATCATGACATAGAAAAATCATGACAACCTTTAGTCAAACTAAAAGCTAGGGCATCAACATTAACAGTGCACAGGGGAATTTCGCTGTTAAACATACAGAAATAAAAGGATAGTTGGAAAGAGTATACTGAAGGCCTCTACGAGGGGGAGAACTTGTCTGATGATATGATATGATATGATATGATATGATATGGAAGACATAGAGTCAGAGTTTACAGAGCTTTGGAAGACCTGTGGTCAAATAAGGCAGAAGGCACAGATAATGTTGTGTATTCAGGGCTACCCCCTGCATATTTCGGCCACTGCAGTAACATGTATGCTTCATGAGCAAGATATGGCCCCTGCCTCAACATGGAGGTTGTTTGTAAGTAAGTGTCATGGTACAGTGTACAGTCACACTGGCAACAGCCGCCACAGCCTCCAGGGACGCTAACCTCACTGACAGGCAGCAGCCTGTCGCGGCAGAGAGAACTGTAGGCAGGGCACTACTTCTATATGAAGCTATGTCACCTGCACTCACAGCACCACATGGGTATCCTCCTGTAGCAAATTATTTAGGCTGCCGCTGGACCAAGCTGGAGCAGTTAAGTCTCAGGGCTTCACACCACCTACACTAGCAGCTCACCATACCAAGTCATCGCCCTTGCTGTGAGCACCTGTCACCAACACTATGCAGGACTGCTGTTTGCTGCTTCCAAGTGGCATGCCACACCACATGTCATCGTACCGGTAGCTTATGTCATCCAAGACTTTGCCTCCCACATTTGCCAATGCCCAACATACCAAAAATATCATAATCTAATGGACATACATAAGAGTGCCAGGTTGGATCCTCATGATCCGGAGCCTACCATGACCTGTGGACTTCTTCATGCAGGTGCATCTCACACAATACCCAGGAGAAACAGTTCTGTTTGTACTTCAGCTGTGTGGACATTCATCCAGGGACATTGTATTGTGTATTGATAATAAAAAGTTATTACAAAGATTCTCTCACTCCTTAGTATGAGGTTACTTCAACAGTGACGAGGTTAAGTGTTCTGTGAGGTCTTTCATTGTTCTTCTCCAGTCTGCCATGATTCATTTGCAATGAGTCTCTTTCACGCTTGTGTTACTAGTGCACCATTTTGACTCTGTCTCTCCCCCCCCCCCCCCCCCCCCCCCTCATCTTCCTTATGCTTCAATGGTGATGAGGTAAAACGTTTCGTATTTCAGCACTCTTAAAGTCTGTTTTAGTGCTTCTGCTGTGTATTGGTTCATTTAGCTGAACAAGTTTCACTTCAAGTTTGTTAATATGGTTTTTCAACTGCTAGGTTTTGGGCTGGGTTGTTTTGGTGGGACAGTGTTTTCACACTTCTTGCATTGTCACACAGTCAGAGGGCAGTTGGTGCTCATTGCACTCCACAATTCTAATTACAGGGCAAGTTTCTCAGTCTATGCAAGTCAGAGGAACAAGTTTCTTCGTCACTGTCTTAATTTCCTATGTACTGTAGTTCAGGTTTTCCATTCACACGTTCTACAAGTGCGAATTCTCTTAGTTGACAATATTGGTCTGTATTATTTCCAGTGGTTCTTTCATGAATTTTTCGTACTCCTGTGACAGCTCACATTCCAGGACTGGCAGTGTATTTTCATGTAAGGTTTGTGTGTCATTTTTTCTTATCATGTCTGTCCCTCCGTCCAAGTGGTCTGTCTCGACTCATTCAGTTATAGGAGCAGTAAATTCAGAAACTGCTGCAGGGTGTAACTCAGCTCACTTAGGTTTCGGCTACTACAGCTGCATCTACATCTGCATCGACTTTTCGTGTGTTTAATGATCTGAAAGATTGGTCGTTGTACCATCAGCAGTTGGAGTGGCATTTTATGGCCTACAGCATTAAGGTATGTAACACAGTGTTCATTTTATTGCTAGGATGGGAGCAGTAATTGTTCGTTTGTGTTGTTAGGTTTTTCTGGGCTATGACATGTTAGTGAAACAGATGTACACTTATGTTATGATTGTCACCTCCAGCCAAGCAGAGTGTGTGCCACATTGTTAGTCAATGTCAGACAGTCTTCCCCACAGTGTTCAAGTGAGCTTGTTCATGAACAGTGTCCAGAAGTTGTGTGTGGGGCAAGCTGGGCCTACTTCAGTCAAGTTGTTCGCAAAGCCGTTGTACGTGTGGCCCTCAGTTTTGTGTTCACAGAGGTCTATAGTGGTAGTACCATCCTCTCGCCATAGCCCTTACCTGTGACACCATCATACATCAACTCCCTTGTTGTTGGCATCAGTCCTGTTAGTGCCAGCCCTGTCATGACCGGCCCTCCCATCGGTGCTGCCCTCATGTGACTGACTCTCCTCTCAGTGTCACTCCTTTTGGTGACAGTCCTGACATGGCTGGCCCTCTTGGCGTCGCCAGGCCTGTCAGCAATCTCCTCAGCCCTGTCATCAGCCCAAACATCACCAGCTCTGTGACAGATGGCCCTCTAGTCATCACCAAGCCTGTCAGTATTGACTTCGGTACATTTGTCAGGCCTGTCAAAGCCAGCCATGTCTCGACTGGCCCTCCAGTAATCACTCAGCCTGTCAGCGATGCCAATCCAGGTGTCAGTCCACGTGTTGCCATCCCTGTGCTGGCCAGCCCTCTTGTCATCACCCACCCTGTTGATGATGCAAAAAGGCTTCTAAATCAGTTTGGTCATCACCAGCTGTTCTGGTCAGTCCACCTGTTATCACCCATGTCGACAACAACGCCATTCCTGTTTTCGTCAGCCCTGTTACGACCAACCCTCCTGGTGTTGTCAGCCTTGTTGACATCAATCCTAGCTGTCGGGTCAGTGTATCTGTTGCTGGCCCTGTCATGGCTGACCCCCTTGCCGCAGCCACCACCATCCCTGCAGTCAGCCCATTGTTCCCGCTGCCACTGACCACTACAGGGATCACTCTTCTTGTTGCTACCAGCCCAGCACTGTTCCCACTGGCACCCACAATCCAGTCGTGTGTTCTTCCAAGCTTTGGGCTACCTTCACAGAAATTTTGCTTAAGCTCTGCCTATTCCAAGTCGGCCCCACCGTTGCATGCGTAAGCTGGTTGCCTTAAGAGTGCATGGAATATTTGTTTTACTGGGGTCAATTTCCTGTGTTGTTTAGTAGTTTGTTTCAGTATCTTCATGTGCCTGAGCTTTTGGAAGCTGTTATGCAATGCTTAAGTGATTTTTCTGTTCTCAAATATAAGGCGTGATAGTCTTACACCCTCGGCTCAGCATCCATGTTCATTGTATATTTAATTCTTATTCAAGTGTTCATGCCATGTCTGGGTTCTTTTTATCCATTGTGTTATGGTTCTGTTCAATGCTAGTAGACTGCAAGGTTGTGTCACTGTGCTTAGCAATGCACTGGTCAGTTTCCAGGCAGATGCTTACACACTGACTGACTCTGCTGTTGTTTTATTCCAGCTGTTTGGACAGTCTGCACTGGTGGCTGTGTTCGACCTACTCCCTTGGATGTAGCACTTCTTTGAGATGGTTGTACCATCTCTTTTTAAGGGGGGAGGGGCATGGTGTACGCAGGATTGCCCCTGCATATTTTGGCTGCCACAGTAATGTGTAGTATGCTACGCTTGCCAGCTATTGTTCCTGCCTTACCACAAAGATTGTTTATAAATAGTGTCATGGTTCTGCATAAAATCAAGCCACCAGTAGCTGTCACAGCATCAGGGGTGCCAACCTTGCTGACAGGCAGTGTGCCTGTCGCAGCACAGAGGACTGTAGGCAGAGCACTACTTTTCTACACTGCGTCACTTGCCCTCATAGCGCCATGTGGTCATCGTTCTGTGGAAGATTATTTACACTGCCGCCAGACCATGCTGGAGCAGTTACATCCCAGGGCTTCACATTAGCCACGGTAGCAGCTCATCATACAGTGTCATTTCCCTCAGTGTGAGCACCTGTCGCTAACACAGGGAAGACCACTGTCTGCCACTTCCAGTGGCCATGACATGCTGCACATCATCCCACCAGCAGCTATAGTCATCCAAGCCATCATCTCCCACAACTGTCGACACCCATATTCTGGAAGTATCATCATCTCAACGACTTACTCCAAGTGCCAGGTTGGATCCTAATGTCAATCAACCTCTGCTCCTTCTGTTCCACCACCCACAATGACTCGTGGACTTCATTGTGTATGCACATGTCATGCAACATCTGAGAGAGGTAGTTCTGTTTGTACTTCAACTGTGTAGATTTTCATCTAGAGACATTGTATTTTACTTCTGTTTTCTATACCATTACAAACAGTTATTATGACGTGTCTTTCATCCCTACACAGTACAAGGATACTTCAGAAACATTTTTTCAAAAATTCTAAAGTGAGTGGGGAAGTGATAATTGAACAACTATTCAGCTTGGTATGTAGAATCTATGAGATTAGAGACTTACGATGAGACTTTCGGAAAAATATCATCCACACAATCCTGAAAATAGCAAGGGCAGATCAGATGAGTGTGAGAATTGTAGCACAATCCGTTTAACAGTTTCCGCATTCAAGTTACTGACAACAATAATATGTAGAAGAATGGCAAAGAAAACTGAAGATCTGTTAGATGATGAGCAGTTTGGCTTTCAGAAAGGTAAATGCAGCGGAGAGTCAGTTCTGGTGGCACTTGAGAAGGAAAATAAGACTTAAAAAGAATGAAAACACTTTCATGAGATTTTTTGAAAATTCTGGGAAAAGTTGGTATAAGCTATAAAGAAGGATGAGTAACGCAAAAAATGCACAAGAACCACAACAGAACAATAAGAATGGAAGACCAAGAATGAAGGGCTCAGATTAAAAAGGATATCAGAAAGGATGCAGTCTTTTGTCCCTACTGTCCAATCAGTACATCAAAGAACCAACGACAGAAATAGAAGAGTGGATTAAAATTCAAGGTGAAAAGATATCAATGATAAGATTTCCAGATGATATTGCTATCTTCAGCGAATGTGAAAAAGAGTTATAGGACCTGCTGCAGTCTAACTAACATGGGATATGGTAGGTGGGTAAACCACAGAAAGACAAAAATAATTAGGAGCAGCAGAAATGAGATTAATGATGCATGTAACATTAAAACTGGTGATCATGAAGTAGATTAGGTTAAGGAATTCTACTAGCCTGGAAGAAAATTAACACATGACAGGCGAAGCAAGGTGGGGATAGAAAACACACTAGCACAGGCAAAGAGGGAATTCCTGGTAAAAAGAAGTCTACTAGTATCAAACACAGGCCTTAATTAGAGGAAGAAATTTCTGAGAATGTATACTTTGTGTACAGCATTGTGTGGCAGAGAATCATGGACTGTGGGAAAATTGGAAGAAAGGAAAATCACATTATTCGAGATGTGGTGCTATTGAAGGATGTTGAAAATTAGGTGGACTGGTAAGGTAAGGAATGAGGAGGGTCTCTGCAGAAATGACAAGGAAAGAAATATGTAGAAAACACTGACAAAAAGAAAGGACAGGATCATAAGGCATGCATTAATCCCAAACAGTTTGGTTGTGTGGGGGCAATACCTGAATAGTCGCACAAGTTGGTGTGGACAACCGCATTAAATTCCATGAGGCAACAATGAAGTTTTAAGCGCTTATGAAGCCAGAAGGAGATGCTACCAAATTGGCAGTGGTAGGTCACCAGCCTTTGCACATCGACTTTTAACTGGACTGGTCCGAAAGGCTCCACTCAATGTCCCAGTGTCCTTATGGTGGACAGTGTACATCTTGAGGTAGGAAATATGTGCTGATCCATAAATGATGCTGTTGCAATGCAATGGTGATCTGACAAGTGGTGCCCTATAAAACTGCAGGAGGTGGGACAGGTCAGTTCCCCACGCCTTTCTGCCGAGGCATTTCAAAATATTTAGTGATTTGAAGCCCTCTGTTTGCACGAACCAGGTTAATTTAGAGTCAAATAGCAGGCCCAAAAAGTGCACACTGACATTAAAATTTAAAACAGTGTCCCCTATTGTAAGCTCCACTGGGTGACAACTAAGATGAGCATGGGTAAAGTTGATGCAAGCAGTCTTCTCAAGTGAGAACCAAAACCAGTTTTATTGAAGAACTTTTAACTGAGATTCTGACTTCAAAGGAGATGCCACTGATAGCGACTGCGAACAGTGTGCACTGAATACACTGCCTTGGAGGACCAAATTCTCCTGAACAAAGCAATCAGACAAGGAATCATCAACACAATGGTGAAAGCATGTGTCCTTGAGAAAGGAGTGAATAAGAAACACAAGATGTCTATGCAGTCCCCATTCATGAAATTGATGAAAGATGTGCTACCTCCAAGTGGCATCTTATGCTTATTCAAGATCAAAATACACACCAAGTAAATGGCTGAAGCTATGAAAGACTCCTATATCACCATCTCCAGTACAATTAAGTTGTCAAGTGTGGAACAGCAGCACATGAAACTACACTGGAATTGGTATGGGTGACCCCATGATTTGAGGAGCCAGAGGTGGTGGCATTTGACCATATGCTTGAAAGTCTTAACCAAATAGCTGATAAGAGTTACACCCCAGACACTATTAGGGCTGGCACGATGTTGCCCGATTTCCATAAGGGAATTAATATTGCTTCTTCCACAAAATAGGATACTGTCCATCAAATCAGATCTGATTGAAACAAGACAGGAGCTTGTCTTGGACACCAGGACACAGATGACAGAGCATAGCATAAAGAATTTGATCCAATCCTGGAGCAGCATCTCTGACTGCAGACAGAACTGATTCCAATTCCCACAGCGAGAATGGAAGATCATATTTATTTAGCTTATGGCATTACATATGAACAGCAACTAACAATTGTGGATTACATAATTTTACAAAAATATATTAATTTCATAATTTACAATTTAAAAAATAAGTCTATAAATTAATATCTAATTTGTTGAGCCATTCAAGGGCTGCCTTTGTCGCTTCAAAGAAATCTTCCAACTTCCCATGGTAGGCTCTTCTGCTACAGCTTGTTACATTGTGATGCATCATCTGGTGTTCATTTCCACAGCCACATTGAGAAGACAAAGCCTTTCACCATCAGTAGAGGTTTTCAGCACAGATGCCGTGGCCTGTGTGGATCTGATTAATTTTTTTCTGAGCATGTCACGTTAATTCCATACTGGCTGGTCTTGTGTCAGGTCTTTGGAGGGTCTGATGTTCCTCATGGGCAACAGTGTTCCACATTTCTGTCTACTTGATGCTGAAAGTAGCTGCCTGTAGCGATTCTGCCAATAGGACAGGTGATTGCCTAGATTTTAATCAGTTCATTTGGAGTGCAGGAACATCAGAGTGCATTGGAAGATTGGGGATTTTGAGTAATTTTTGGTATTCCCTGAGGAGAAGGTTCTGTCTCTGAGGTCTGGTGGCGCAATGTTGCTTAGAGGTGGTAACCAGTACAGAGTAGTAGATTTGATGCAGCCTGTTATTGTCCTCATTGCTGCATTTAACTCTATGTCAATTTCTCTCAAATTTGTGCTATTAAACCACACTGTGGCACAGTATTCGGTAGCAGAATAGACTAGCCCTAAGACAGCCCATCGCAGTGTCGTCATAGCTCTTGCGCCCCATGATGTACCATTCAGCTTCTGTATGTTATTGCGTGATCTCAGCTTTGCTGTGGTGTTTCCTACGTGCTTCCTGTAGGAGAGGGTTCTATAAAGAGTCACTCCTAGATATTTTGGAAAGTCTTGGTGGTGAAGGACCTAACCGTTAAAGGTGACATTCAACTTCGCTCATTGGCCAGTCTGTTGTTAAGGTGAAAGCAGCTGACTTCAGTCTTCGTTGGATTTGGTGTCAGTCTCCACTTTTTGAAGTATTCATCTATTGCGCTTAGATTTGCGGATAGGATCTCACCAGCTTCAAAAGTTCTCTGTTGGGTGGCCAAGACCAGATCGTCTGCATAGATGAACTTCCTTGACTCTGTTTCAGGATGGTCAGATGTATACAAGTTGAACAGGACTGGTGCCAAAACTAAGCCCTGAGGGAGACCATTATCAAGTTTCTTCTGTCTGCTTAATTGGCTACCAAGGACTACTTGGTAGTATCTCTCAGATAACATGTTTATGAGCCTGATTGTGGTTTGCCAGTGTATAACACTGGCGGGTTTGTACAAGAGTCCTTGTCTCCATACTGTATCATAGGCAGCTGTAGGACCAATAAAAACCACTGATGTTTTAAGGATGTTTTAAGGTGAAGTTGTAATCCAGCTTCTGCGTGTGTAGTTAAGCTGAGCACTTAGTCTGCACAGCTTCTGTTATGTCTGAATCCTGTCTGTTTGATGGGAATAACTTCATGGATCCTTGGACCGATTTGATTGAGGATGACTCTTTCCAAAAGCTTGTAGGAGCAGCTCAGGAGGGTGATTGGGTGATAGTTAGCAGCTTTGTTCTCTGGTTTACCTAGCTTCAGTACAGCTATGATTTTTGTTCTTTTGAAGGCTTTTGGAATGCTCCCTGATAGCATAATATTGGTGAAGAAACTTGCAAACCAGCTAAGAGTCCTGTTTCCACAATTGATGATGAACTCTGGGTGTATCCCATCAAATCCTGGAGCTTTGCCTTTTTTTCCATTTCTTTTATTGCTGCAGTGATCTCTTATTGCTGCAGTGATCTCATCTACAATGAAGTCTCTGGAGTACTCTGATTTGTTGGGTGCCTTCTGCTTCAGGTTTCTGAGTTTTTTCTTAACCATTCTTGTGTGTGGATTATGCGGGGGTGCTTTGGAGAGAGAACTTATTCTATTCGCAATCTGGTCTGGTGTTACTTCAGTATCTTTTTCAGGTGAATGGTCGACTTCCTCCCAGTTTTCTAAAGGCGCTCCATGCCTCTCTGCTTGACCTCTTAAAATCCAGACTTTTGGTTTTTGGTCCCAGCATTCTTTATGAGCTTTATTGGGGTGTTTTGGGAAGATCATAGACTTCTCATTACACAAGAAGAAGCTGAGCCTCCTCGTCCATATAGTCCTATGCAAAATTTGTAACTCAGGAGTTTATCTGGATGATGCAGTTACAGTAAAGCAATATTCAGCTAAAGACTGTGCCATTTACTTAGGCGCATCCACTAAGACTCCATTTCTCAAGAGAGCCAACAAGACTTCATTTCTCAAGAGCCATAAGAGAGGCACACTGTCCTTGCCTGAAATCCGCCTTGTTGAGCCCCAAACTCATGCAGTGGAAGTGGACTGATTAATGGAAGTCTCAAATTTCTTCCAGGAGTTCCTCTTCTGTTCTTTTATTGCTTGCCTCAAATGTGCTCATGTAGACCTGAAGAAATGAAGATTTTCTGTAGTTGGGTGGTGTTTGAATTGCCACAAACCTATGTGACTGGCTCTGATTGCCACATGACATTCTTCATTCCACCAAGGAACAAGCCATCATCTGAGGTGGTTGCTAGACTGAGGAATGGAATCGGCGGCATCTAGTTAGATCACAAAGGTGACATGGTCCACCATCTCCTAAGCACAAACCTACTGTTTGAAGGCAGCCTGCTGACTGTATCACAACCAACCTGCCCTTTGAAGTATCCATCATTGCGGTCTCTAACTGACCACCATCTGAATCAGCAGATGGATCCACACCAGAAAGTGGTCACTGGAATGCAAATCTGTGACCACTCTCCATTGAACTGAGTCTAGAATGGCTGGTGAGAAAAATGGTAAAGGGATGAAGATGAAAAATTATCATTTGACTAGAGTTAAACATGGAGTTCTCTCTAAATGGATACTCAATAATTCAACCCCTGGAGCAGGTGGTAGCCAAGCTCCACAATACATTGTGTGCACTGAAGTCATACCTGAGGAGTAATGAGGGGAGAAGTGCCCGGAAGTGCTCTGTCAGTGAATTTGCATCCAACGGATTGTGAGGTGGAAGATAAAAGAACACACATCGTTCTTAAATTGTATGAGACCTTAACCCTCAAACAGCTTGTATGGCCATGGTATGACAGACAGGAGAGAAGTAGCATCCATCTTTGAAAGAAACAGCCACCCCACTTTTAGTCTTGTCACTCGTCAGATTATTCTTCGTGTAGGAATAGTAGCCCTGTAACACAGGTGTGTTGGTGACTCTAAAATGAGTTTCTTGTAAGCTGAAGTAGAACAGGCTCTCCAGGGCCAAGAGCTGAAATTCTTCCAAATGCAATTAGTATCCACTGAAGTTCCACTGAAATACCAAAGCCCCTGTGGGATCCACTGATTGACATGGATTATTCTTGGTCCTGCTTCCTCAGCAATAGTGATTTACCCAAGAGGTCAGGTGGAGCAGTAGCTGTGCCCAGCTCTCTGGTTCCTCCAAGAAGATATCAGTATCCTCAATCTTAAAATCACCTTTGGAAAGGGAGAGTACTTGCCGATCCAACAGTCTTGCTGCCACTTTTGAATGTCTCTTTGTGTGAGAGTTTTTTCTTCCTTATGAGAGGAGTTAGTTGCATGGGTAGAGAGGACAGCTTAGTGGGTCCCTGATGGTGTGCAGAGATATGTGGCCAATGTTCCAAGTCCATTGCTGATGACTTATGAATGGTTTCAGGGTCAAGTTAAGCTTTTCCTCCCACATGGAGATTGACGTGTGTACGTACTTATGCTTGAATCTGTGGTATTGGTTTGTGTGGAGGCATCATACTTAGCGACTGGCTTTTTAAGGGCCAATGCAAAACAAGAAGCAAAAAGGTTTCAAAACTTTGATAATCATTTAGCTTCACCATACGGTATGCAACTCTCAACTTTCAACACCTGAATTTTCCTTTCTTTGTTTTAAAACCTATTCTTCTTCTTCCATACAGCATGATCCCTGTAGCAGTTTAAACATTTCAAAGGAAGTGTACAAGGATCACCTGATTCATGAGCTGGGCCTCGACAATTTCCACACATAGCTCTCCCCTTACATACCACACTGGTATGACCAAATTTTTGACATTTGAAGCATTGCATTGGGTTGGGAGCAAATGGTTGAACCGTAAGATGGGTATAGCTTGTACGAATATGTTCAAGTAATTCTGGAGTGCTGAAGGTTAGAATAAATGTTGTCATTTTTTACAGTATGCCAATGACTCTCCTCATATAATTCTGCACTTCCGTCACACTCACTGTTTCTTCACACAACTCCTTAGGGTCCATCTCCAATACATCCGAGCAATGTCAATGTGCCCTTACAGAAGTTAAGAGTGTTAGGCAACTCAGATGATGATGATGATGATGATGATGATGATGATGATTGGTTTGTGGGGCGCTCAACTGCGTGGTTATCAGCGCCCGTACAATTACCCAATCTTTGCTCAGTCCAATTTTGCCACTTTCCTGGATGATGATGAAATGATGAGGACAACACAAACACCCAGTCATCTCGAGGCAGGTGAAAATCGCTGACCCCGCCGGGAATCGAACCCAGGACCCCGTGCTCGGGAAGCGAGAACGCTACCGCGAGACCACGAGCAGGCAACTCAGCCACAATGGGTAGCCACCTACGGCCTTGCATCCCAGAAGCTTAGATACTTCATGTGACATAGCAGTTTCAACTAGAAGTGTTCCATTACGAAGTTGTTTAATGCCTTTTAAGGACCCAGCAATACCAACCAATGCCTTGTGAATATAGAAAAGGGATACATTCTCAAAGTTTCCCTTAGCTCTCTCAATTACAATTGTTGTGTTCTCCTTTTGTACACAAAGAGAACAGTCCAATGAATTAACAGATACCGCCAAGTAACACAACTCTTTATTTAACACTGAAACACACTTATCACTCACTGCTGTGAGTGATGGGAATTGGGATGGAATTATTTATAGATATTTAATTCTTGATGTCCAAATCAAACAAAAAGCAACCAAAGACACTGAGCCGTGTGATACGGCAAGTCCGTAAATCTCGCAGTCTGAATGTTCTAAGTGCAGTTACTACAAACAGTGTCTGTTGGGCAGAATTAAACTCTATATATACAAGTCTGACATGAGCTCACCAGAGTGATGATGTGATGAATCTGTGGAATTCTAAATCTACTCCAACATGAACTCAGGATCAAACTTCCATTTTCATCCCTGGTGGCCATATTTCACAATTGCTTTGCAATGTATTTATGCATATTGTTATGTGGTTTCAAATATTTTTGTGTTTTTTATGTATTTGTGCACATTTTTACATATATGTGTGTATTTTTGCATATCTGTGTGTGTTTCTGCCTGTCTTCATATATTTTTTACATATCTTTACATCTCTTTTCACTTATCCAGCTCCTCTCACAACCATCAACACCTATTTTGCCTGTTTCTATGTCATTTCCATTTCCTTTACACCATTCCTGCCACAATGGCCCCTATCTCCATCTTCCTGCATCAGTTCAGAAAAGTATCGCTTTCCTTGGCTAAAGCCCACTGCCACATCCTGTTTCTCAAATGCTGCCTAAACCATGGACTCCCTCAAACAGCCTAACTGTAAAGATTCATTTCTCTGGACCTCACCCTTCCTTTCACAGTGACCGACATCTTTCCTAACCCTCACCAACCAGGTACTGCACAAAACACATCTCCATATCATCCCAGAACCACCTCTGCTCTCTCTGCAAGATATTATTACTCTGCAAACCCTACTCCGTATAACAGATCTCTCAGATTGATTCCCTCACTCTCCAGCACCTGGGGGAGCATTCCAGACACCACCCCTGTAAGTTATCCAACCTACAGACACCTTACTGCCACCTTGGGGCACCATTATCCAACCCCTATCATACCCATAATGTTAAAGTGTTCTTCCTCATCCACCCCTCATAGCAGCTAAACCCTGCCTAGCTGACCTTTTTAACTTGCCACATCCCCCAAACCCTCCTACCATCCCTTCACCAAATCCAGAGCCAAAACATTCCAGTAACACTGTTGTTCACCTTTACCAAAACCCTCAGCTCCACAGAAGATTCAGTCCTATCCAAAGGCCACACCTTTAGCCCTACAACCACATTTAACCATGCTAGACTTGTCAAAGACCTACTCTCCTCCTCCCAATCTCTCCAATGGAAGCACTTTTTTGCCACCAATCACTCCAACCAGAACCACCTTAATTCCAACATTGAACACTGCCTCTTCCAGTTATTACCACTATCGATCCATGATCCTGCCGCCCTCCCACCCACTGGTTACCTTCCAGAAATTCCTCACCTCCAATTGAGCCTCACCATCCTTCCCTATGCCCCTTTCTCAGAACACCAACCTTTCAGCAGAAGACAGAACAGCCATACACAGCCTCAAAACAAATCTTGACCTGATGATCCTATCTGCAGATAAAGGTTCCAACATTGTTGTTGTGAATCACAGTGACTACCTGGCAGAAGGCCTCTGCCACTTATCTGACTCCTCCACCTATAAATTCTGCCAGAGTGATCCCTGGGATCCAACACAAACTCCAATCCCTGCTTAAAGCCTTGAGCCTTTCCCAGAACATCTCCCCTGAATCCATTTCCCTCCTCACCCCTATGACACCCTGCACACCCATCTATGTGCTCCCCAAAATCCACAAACCAAACAATCCTGGATGCCCCAAGTGGCTGTTTATTGTGCCCCCCCTCCCCCCCCCCCCCCCAACTGAAAGAATTTCAGGCCTCATTGACCAACACCCTCCAACCAACTACCTTTCCCAATGTTCTTCAGACACCTAACACACTACTTCATTCCTCATACACCTTTCAACTTTAACCTAACCTACAACTACTTACCATTTGAAGGGAAGGTATATAAAAAAAAATCCAGGGCACAGCCAAGGTCACCCGCATGGCACCCTCCTATGCCAACCTTTTCATGAGCCATCTAGAGAACACCTTCCTAGCCTCCCAAAACACTAAACTCCTAGTCTGGTTCAAATTTACTGATAATATCTATGTGATCTGGACTCAGGGCCAAGACACCCTATCTTCGTTGCTTCACAACCTCAACACCTTCTCTCCCATCAGCTTCACCTGGTTCTCGTCAACCCAGCATGCCACCTTCCTAGATGTTGACCACCACCTTTCTGATGGCTCCATCTGCACCTCTGTCCATATTAAACCCACCACTCACCAACAGTAGCTGTATTTTGATAGCTGTCATATTTTTCACACCAATAAGTCCTTCCCATACACCCTGGGCACCTGAGGATGATGTATCTGCAATGACAAAAACTCCCGTGCTCAGTATGCTGAGGGTCTCACCAAGGCCTTCACATATACATACTACCCCCAGACCTCGTCTGCAAACAGCATTTCCCGTCACATCCCCAATTCTCCCAGCACCCTCAAGAACCAGCCACAAAGGAATGCCCCTTCATCACTCAATACAACCCCTGACAAGAATAACTGAACCACATCCTTCAGTAGGTCTCTGATTGCCTATCATCATGCCCCGAAATGGAACATCCTACCCAAGATACTTCCCACCACTCCTAAAGTTGTGTTACACCACCCATCCAACTTTCACAGCAACATCCTAGTCCATCCCTGTACCATTCCCTATCCCACCCCCATGCCACAAGGATCATATCCTTCTGGAAGACCCAGGTGATAAACCTGCTCAATCCACCCCCCCCCCCCCCCAGCACTTTCTATTTCAGTCCTGTCACATGTTTATCCTACCCCAACAGGGGCTGGGCCACCTGTGAAAGAAGCCCTGTCATTTACCAGCTCTGCTGCAATCACTGCACAGCTTTTTATATTGGTATGACTACCAACAATCTGTCCATCAGGAGAACAAAGTAGACCACACTGTGGCACAACATGCAGCTGAACATAACACACTTCATTTCAATGGCTGCTTCACTACCCGAGCCATCTGGATCCCTTCCCTCCACTACCAGCTTTTTTAAACTGTGCAGACAGATGTTATCCTTTCAGCACATTCTATGCTCCCCTAATTATCCCGGCCTCAACCTATCATAACATACTGCCCCCACACCCTCCACCCAACAGTTTCCACCCCCTCTGGCCTATCCATCATCTCCCCATTATCATCTCCCACCCTGTTTATTTGCAGCCCTCTGTCAATGCATCTACCTGTGTTTTCCTGCTGATCTTCTTTTTTGTTCCTTTTTTTCCCCACCTCCTTGGCCCACAACCTCCTGACACTGCGCCTGTTGGCAGCCTAGTCCCTGCGCACTCCACCAGACAGCATTTGTCTCCCTCCCCACCTGTACACTACCATCCCTTCCCCATTCCCTCCAGATTGCTGCTTTCATCCCACGTGATAGTTGCATTGTGTGTGTGTGTGTGTGTGTGTGTGTGTGTGTGTGTGTGTGTGTGTGTGTGTGTGCGCGTGTCTGTTTTTTACTGATGAAGGTTGTGGCTGAAATCTTTATGCAAGTGTCTTTTAAATGTGCCTGTCTGCATCTTGACATGTCTTCTTTATGGTAAGTAGCACTATGTCTTTTCCTACATTGTTAATAATTAAAAATGGTCACTTTCATGTGTGAACATGAAACAATATTTTAGTGTTGTGGCTTTTATCTAAATGTGTTTTTATTGGTGTACTCCATGAATTCAACGCCACTCATACTCACATGGTGTACAGTTAGCAGCTGTATTTATGCCTGTCTACATATTTGGATTTGGAATTTCTGCCTGGATATGAAATTGCAACAAATAAAAAAATACAACAGTTTTCGACAACCATAAGCAGTATTGTCCATAACGAGATTTTCACTCTGCAGCGGAGTGTGC
Organism: Schistocerca cancellata; assembly: GCF_023864275.1. Lineage (NCBI taxonomy): Eukaryota > Metazoa > Arthropoda > Insecta > Orthoptera > Acrididae > Schistocerca > Schistocerca cancellata. Next base: position 280,381,767 of record NC_064628.1, read on the forward strand.
GCTGATATGAAACTCCGTGGCAGATTAAAACTGTGTGCCCGACCGAGACTCGAACTTGGGATCTTTGCCTTTCGCGGGCAAGCGCTCTACCATCTGAGCTACCGAAGCACGACTCACGCACGGTACTCACAGCTTTACTTCTGCCAGTACCTCATCTCCTACCTTCCAAACTTTACAGAAGCTCTCCTGTGAACCTTGCAGAACTAGCACTCCTGAAAGAAAGGATATTGCGGAGACATGGCCTAGCCACAGCCTGGGGTATGTTTCCACAATGAGATTTTCACTCTGCAACGGAATGTGACAGGAGTGTGCCAGGAAGTTTCATATCAGCACACACTCCGCTGCAGAGTGAAAATCTCATTCTGGAAACATCCCCAAGGCTGTGGCTAGGCCATGTCTCCGCAATATCCTTTCTTTCAGGAGTGCTAGTTCTGCAAGGTTCGCAGGAGAGCTTCTGTAAAGTTTGGAAGGTAGGAGACGAGGTACAGGCAGAAGTAAAGCTGTGAGTACCGGGCGGAGTCATGCTTCGGTAGCTCAGATGGTAGAGCACTTGCCCGCGAAAGGCAAAGGTCCCGAGTTCGAGTCTCGGTCGTGCACACAGTTTTAATCTGCCAGGAAGTTTCATATCAGCGCACACTCCGCTGCAGAGTGAAAATCTCATTCTGGAAACATCCCCCAGGCTGTGGCTAGGCCATGTCTCCGCAATATCCTTTCTTTCAGGAGTGCTAGTTCTGCAAGGTTCGCAGGAGAGCTTCTGTAAAGTTTGGAAGGTAGGAGACGAGGTACTGGCAGAAGTAAAGCTGTGAGTCCCGGGCGGAGTCGTCCTTCGGTAGCTCAGATGGTAGAGCACTTGCCCGCGAAAGGCAAAGGTCCCGAGTTCGAGTCTCGGTCAGGCACACAGTTTTAATCTGCCAGGAAGTTTCATAGTATTGCCCATGTTTAATTGATAACTATTGTTTTGTTACAATATATGTGCGTATTATCAATTCAGGCAGTCAGTGAACAGTACTGCTTATTAAACAAGCCAATAGCAGAGGTGTGTTGTCATACATTCTCAAACTAAGGAGAGACAGGTGTCATTACTTTCTCAGACATAGCAGTAGATGCAGGCAACACAATCAGAGGAATGTGTACAGCATACAAGAGTGAAAAACTAAACAGTCAAGACCAAGAACATAGTCGGATTGGAACAGCAAACTGACAACTCCAAAAGTATCTCAAAGAGAGAGAGAGAGAGAGAGAGAGAGAGAGAGAGAGAGAGAGAGAGAGAGAGATGGGAGTTTTGCACCCATTACCTGCAGAAGAAATGTGGTAACACCACCAACTCAGGCCACGGTTTGGAGGTTTCCTCTGGCTATAAGGTGAGTACTACCCTCTCCCCCTCAATAAACCTCTAATAAGTACCTAATTAGGAAAACTAACCTACCCAAATTAGTCCACCAACAAAGCGGGACAAAAATTAAAAAAAAAAAAAAAATGCCGCACAGAGCTTTTCATATCGCACTAATTTCTGTTGCTGTTGATAGTTTCCTATTTTCATCTGCCCAGAAATTCTTATCTTTTCTTTTCATTTCGCTGCCTCCTCATAGATCTAGGGCATGTCTTAATATTTTCATTTTCAGAGTTACTAGATTCTCTACCACATTCATAGTTCTGACATTCAGCACACTGATTCTCAGAATGTTAACATTTAATTGGTTTTTCAAACTTTTTCTCATGATCACCTCTCCTTTTTTGGCAAACCCATCCAGGATATTTGAATAAGACACATCCATTGTGAAACTTTTTCAGTTACAGGTCACATTTGGTGAGGATTGTAATGTAACAAATTGAAACTCAAATACCGGAGTGTATGATACATCTCATTACTTATGATCATGATGCAAAACGATTGATGTATTATGTGATACACAGTCTATGATGTATTACTCAATACAATGCACCTTTTATTATGTTGTCTTATATTTATGGTTGTGTTTATTCCTTTTGCAGTTATTATTCTTTATGTAACACTGTTTCAAATAACTAAATTGCCTGTAAATGACAAATTACTGTGCTATTTCATTTTCAAGAGCGCAATACTTTGAAATTTCATGTAGCCATATCCTATTTTGGGTAAATGATAATGTCTAATCCAGAATGCTTATGGTTGACTCACGTATTACAGAATCATAAAATTAACAAATAGAAAGTTCTAAGAAAAACCTTAGTAAATTCGATTCTGATTATTGAAATTTCATAAAATATTTAGATGCAGCACATAATGTGTGTATAGCATTGTGCTTATGTAAATGGTTATAAGTCACATAAGAGTGTGCTAGAAAGGATGCAAATCATGTTTACTTTATGCATGTGCTGTAATGGTCATGAGTGTTAGTTGCCATTGAGACTGGACTTGGTGAGTTGATGTCAATTAAGAGTGTGCTCAAGGCAACAAAGATACCATTATCAATACCTCACCGAGTTTGAATGAGGTTGCGTAATAAGGCTACAAGAAGCTGGACGTTCTCTCTGCGACTGAATGTTCTTACCGCAATACTGCAGAGACTTAATGGGAATGTAGCCACCATACATGATTGCTGGCAGTGGTGGTCAAGAGATTGTGAGGTCACGTGGCACTACCAAGAGGGAAGACTATGGTATTCAATGTATGCCTCTGGTGCATTGTACTGCATCTATAGCAGCAATGTGAGTAGCATTTGGCACCACAGTATCATAATGAACTGTTACAAATCAATTACTTCAAGGACAGCTCCGAGCCCAACATCTTGTAACATGCAATCCACTGACCCCAAACCAACTGCCAATTTGTAACTTCAGTGTTGTCATGCAAAAGCTCATCCAAGGGTAGGGTGGAGGTCTGTTTTGTTTTCTGATGAAAGCTGGGTCTACCTCGGTGCCAGAGATGGTTGTATGTTGATTACGAGGAGGCCAGTTGAGGGCCTGCAACCAACCAGTCAGCGTGCTAGACACACTGGACCTGCACCTGGAGTTATGGTCTGGGCTGCTATTTCATACGGCAGCATGAGCACTCTCGTGGTTATCCCATGCACAGTGACTGTAAATTTGTATGTCAATCTGGTGATTCAACCTGCTGAGCTGCCATTTATGAACAGCATTCCAGGGGGCGCTTTCTAACAGGATAATGCTCACCCACATGCCACTGTTGTAACATGCTGTACAGAGTGTTGATACATTGCCTTGGCCTGCTCATCACCAGATCCGACTCCATTCGAGCACATATGGAATATCATCAAACAACAATTCCAGTGTCACCCACAAACAGCATTAACCCTCCCAGTATTGACTAACCAACTGCAACAGGCATGGAAATCCATCCCATAAACTGACATCTGGCACCCGTACAAAACAGCACATACATGCTTGCATTCAACATTCTGGCAGTTACACAGGTTATTAATACAGGGAGCGAAAGTCAAACCTGAATTTTTAAATGAGTGTAAAATAAACACAGATGCAGATACCATACAATCTTATTTTACATTAAAAAGTACTTAAGAAACATCAACACTTTTTTTTTCATTGTTTGAAAATAACATCAGCAAAATAGGTCCTCTTCAATCACGGCATTCTCGCAGGCGATTTACGAAGCTGTCCATCACATGACGGAGCATACCCTGAGAAATTCTCTCGTTTCCAGCCGGATTCTTGCTTTGAGATCACCACCATTACGAAGTCTTTCTTCGTACACTTTTCTCTTAAGGTAACCCCATAATAAAAATTCACAAGCTGTAAGGTCAGGTGAACGGGAAGGAGGGGAGGGGGGGGGGGAGGTGGGGGGGGGGGGGGGGGGGGCAAGGGCAAGCAGTCGCTCCACGAAGTCGTCATTACTCAAAGCATTAACCACTTGGATTTTGTGTGGGTGGTGATGTAAGTCCGACCTCGAAATCCTTCCGACAGTCCTGTCAGAAATTCCAAGCTTAACACTCTGTCTATGTGCTGATCTCCAGGGGCTTCTGCCCACAGCAATTCTTATACATACCACATTCTCAGGAGTACGCATTGTCTTCGCTCTGCAATCTCTTTTCCTCGTTATTTCACAAACGTTTTGAAAGTTTTCGACCCAAGTTTTTATTGAGTTAACCGAAGGCACCAAACTATTACAATTAATTTGAAAACACGCCTGGAAATGATGCTGAGCAGCTAGAAAACTACCACTTTTGTAGAATACTTTGCAAACGACTGTTGTTGCTTAGTCCACTGCTCCATGGCAACTGAAATGCTTTGTGTTGGGGAACGCAGTGGTGACCTTTGTTACTCTTCCCCAACTACTTCCAATGCTTCCGCGCACTAATAATAAACGCAGGTCTGACTGCCGCACCCTGTATATCAGCATTTCATATTTGCAATGACATATCTCATGCTTACATTAACCTGTAATCTTGCAATGTTAATCACTTACATATGTTACCTAGACATATGTATTCCTGAAATTTCATTACTCTGCATTAATTATTTTTTAGTGCTGTGATTTTTTTCTGCCGGTGTATTTAATAAATCGTATGAAGCACTGGAAATGTTCAAGAGCTGATCTATGACTTCCATTTGCATCATATAAAAGTCCACGGAAATATCCTTTCAGCCCAGACAGAGCCCATTTATCAAGAGAAACTAGTACGTAGCAAGTGCTCACTAACGACTGACTCTCTGCAACAGTCATAAAAATCAGTGGCACAGACCACACCATGAACCTGAGCTGCTTTTATTGTCATCATCTGGTCAGTTAAGATAAAATGTTCATATGCTATGATACATAAAATTTCACCATTCTACTGCATGGCAGTCCCTGGCCCCTGTAGTTTAGGATGGGGTTAGTCATCTTAAACAGTCCCCAATACAGAAAAAACACACCTAATGTAAACTGATCAAAAAGAAAGAACTCATGATATTAAATTAAACACAGTGTGTTTTGCATTCTCCCTTCAATATCTCAAGGTATCTCAAACTACAAGAACACCCACAATATCTACAAGTGGAATTCAGTAGCTTGGACCTCAATTTCCAGTTTTGGAGCTCACTACCCTATTTTTTCATTGACTTGTTATCAAAGCCTCGACTTTGACAGTGAAATTCAGCATTGCAACAAAAACTGTAGAAAAGTTTGAAAAATCCATCATTTTTTTTCTTCATGTTCAGTAAGGAAATTCTACTTTTACATCAGAGAACACAAAGTCATCATTCAGATCTAGCAAATATTAAATAAAAAACTAATCCATATGTATGAGCAATTACAAAAATAATTAGCAATTTATGTGAAACACGAGTTTTCACACTAACCTGGTCTTCCTCATTTTTTGCATCATCATGCATGCTTTTTCCCAAGAAAAGTCTGGATTCTGCGGACAGTCGAGCTGAATACTTAGTGCTCTATCTATTAAGATTAGACCTTGTTCATACCTTTCAACTGCCTGCAACATTTAGAGAGGAAAAATTCATATAACCTCTTCCACAACAAATTCTGCTGACTATTGGATAGAAAAATTTTAAAAATGATGATGGTGTGTGTGTGTGTGTGGGGGGGGGGGGGGGGGGGTGTCGCGCACGCACACACCAGCAAACAAATAAACAAGCACCCTCCCTCTCTACCCCCATCCCCTGCTCTCTCTCTCTCTCTCTCTCTCTCCCTCACCCCCCCCCCACACCCCACCCCTCCCCCTCCCACTACAGCACACATTCTTCACTATGAGACCAGAGACACAGTTTCTGCATAATACTCGTATCATATTCCACACAGGCTCTACCATATTGTTATGTGAAAGTAGCATCTCTAATGGAAAGGGCATAGCTTTTCGTCAGACTGTAATTTATCTTTGTTAAAGTGTATCTTTTATTAAGTGAGATTAGTTTTTCTCCCACATTATTTTTTGCAGCATGACATTTGTTGGCTGCATCAAACACAGTTAGTTGGTTATCATAAGCAATGTATGGTGTGACAGACCAAAGGGGAAAAATGTGTAAATAAACAACAATTGTTCTGACACTTTTTTAAATGCTTTTGTGGTTGATTCAATGAGTTGCAAGCCAGAGAGGGAGCAGCCAGAGCTAAACCTCTGGGACATTATTTCAGTTAGCAAACATTCACAGCAACATCAGTCCAGCAAAGTAGTGTTTGTAGCAACAGTATAAATAATGACACAAAGGACACATTTCAATTGGCATCCCTTGGCTGGCAAATGTGCTGCTTAGAATTTATAATCTTTGGAATAGAAGCAACTGGAAATTGAACAAGCATCAAAAGACTGTAGCAGGGAATGTGAATGGTCAGCTTCGGTTTATTAGGACAATTTTAGAAAAGTGTGGTTTAATTGTAAATGAGGGCGCATACAGAAAACTAGTGCAACAGATTCTTGAGTACTGCTCGAGTGTTTGGGATCCCCACCACATCAGATTACAAAAAGATACTGAAGCAATTCAGAAGCAGGCTGCTAGATTTGTTACCAGTAGGTTTAACCAACATGCAAGTATTACAGAGATTCTTCAAGAACTCAAGTGGGAATCCCTGGAGGGAGGATGAAGATCTTTTTCAGAAACACAATTTAGAGAACCGGCAGTTGAAACTGATGCAGAACAATTCTACTGCTGCCAATTTACATTTCATGTAAGGACCACGAGGATAAGACAAATAAAATTAGGGCTTGTATGGAAGCATATAGATAGTCATTTTTCCCTCACTTTATTTGCGAGTGAAACAGAAAAAGAAACAACCAGTGGTATACAACATTCCCTCCACCACACAGCATACAGTGCCATGTGGAGTAGGTATGAGGTCTGTTCAAAAAATTCCGGAACATTCATAATTTCGTGCCAATGGTATGTTGGAGCGAAATGCGATTGGCATCCCTACACACATCTGTGTTTAATGTGTAGCTGCCGGAAGTTTCATAGTTGGATGTCTGTTAGTTACTGTTCAGTGCTGTGCTGAGTAGAATATTGTGTCACACAGTTTGCATTTTCAAGATGACACAGCTACAGAAACAATGCTTATGCATTAAATTTTGTGTGTAACTCGAGAAAACCTTTATAGGGACGAACCAAATGAAGTAGGAAGCCTACAGTGATGAGTGCTTAAGCTGTATTCAGTGTTACAAACGATTCACATGGTTTAAAAATGGCCCGAGAGAATTTAAGGATGACCCTCATTCAGGATGCCCTTTGACATCTATCGAAGCAGCTCATGTCAGGAACGTCAAAGAAATGGTGCGTGCCAATCGAAGACAGTCTGCCCAAGAGATTGTAACATTTCAGTCCAATCATGCCATGAAATCCTGATGCATCTTGGAATGCACCGTGTTGCCGCCACATTTACCCATGGCTCATAAGTCAAGACCAGGAAAACCTTCACCTAACAGCCTCTGAAGAACTTTCGGATTTTGCACATGCGAACGAGATGCTCCTTAAGAGAATCGTAACCGGTGATGAGACGTGGGTCTATGGTTATGATGTTGAACCCAAGGTTCAATCTTCACAAGGGGTCGGGAACGGTTCTCCTGACCAAAGAAAGCTTATCAGGTCAGGTCAGATCAAATGTCAAAGTCATGGCGATAGTTTTCCTTGACTTTGAAGTATTAGTTCATCATGAATTCATGCCACAGGGACAAACTGTTAATCGATAGTACTATCATGACTTGTTGCAACACCTGCGAGAAAATGTCAGAAGGAAATGACCTGAAATTGATGAGACAATTCATGGCCCCTGCATCATGATAACACAACCACACATTCATCCCTTTTGGTGTATGACTATTGCACAAAAAACGAAATCACTGTGCTGCCTCCTCCTTCGTACTCTTCAGACCTGGCCTCTGCGGACTTTTTCTGTTTTGCAAGACTGAAAACCTCACTGAAATGATGAATATTTGTAATGACAGACAAGATAAACGAAAATTCACTGATGTAGCTTGACACAATCCTGCAAGAGGCGTATGAAGACTGCTTCCGAAAATGGAAACGGCATTGGAAATGGTATAGCAATTGAGAAGGAGAGTATTTCGAAGGAGACCATGCACAATAAGTAAGGGGTAACTGTAGAAAAATTTTGTGAACAAAGTTCCAGAATTTTTTGAACAGACATTGCATGCATATGACTTTGAGGTAGAAATGTTATGCAATATCAGAATTGTAATATTGTGGACTGATTACTGTATTATGAGTGACAAGAAATCCACAGCAATATACCTCTGAAATTTGATTAGAAGGGAACTGTGTAGGAAAAATGCTGATGATTCCATTGACATATAGGGCAGAAAATATTTTTCAGTGAAACTGTTAACCTTGAAAATAAAGAGTGCAAATACTTGTAAATAATCACTGAAGTACAAGAAGTAGTGCACATGACCAATTTCATATTTATCCATAATGGCATTGAAGAAAGAAAAGTGGAAGCAGTCTCCTAGCAAAAGTAAAGTGACTGAAGACAAAACACAGTAGAGCAGTCACAGTAAGGACTTTTACAAAAGACAGGGGGCAACAAGTCGTGCATTAAAAGTGAGGTCACACGACCGTATCAAGCAGCAGCTGTAGTATAGAGTGTACAACAGATGCAAGTATCAGGGTGTAGAAAGCTTACTGAAAACAGATAGTGGATGTACATAAAATGTTAGTGATTGCATGGTTCAATAAAAATGTTACCATTACAATCTATAAATAATGCTAGTGAATTAAGTTTTATTTCATCTATAAAGGTAAATTAGATAATATGTTTTCTTTGGAATAAGCTAAGTAGGGATAAGAAAATTTAATAGTCATGGGTGACTGGAATTCGAGAGTAGGAAAAGTGAGAGAAGGAAACATAGTACGTGAATATGGATTGGGGGAAAGAAATGAAAGACGAAGGCGTCTAGTATAATTTTGCACAGAGCATAACTTAATCATAGCTAACACTTGGTTCAAGAATCACAAAAGAAGGTTGTACATGTGGAAGAATCCTGGAAATACTAGAAGGTATCAGATAGATTATATAATGGTAAGACAGAGATTTAGGAACCAGGTATTAAATCGTAAGACATTTCCAGGGGCAGATGTGGACTCTGACCACAATCTATTGGTTATGAGCTGTAGATTAAAACCGAAGAAACTGCAAATAGGTGGGAATTTAAGGAGATGGGATCTGGACAAACTGATTAAACCAGAGGTTGTACAGAGTTTCAGGGAGAGCATAAGGGAACAATTGTCACAAATGGGGGAAAGAAATACAGTAGAAGAAGAATGGGTAGCTCTAAGGGATGAAGTAGTGAAGGCAGCAGAGAATCAAGTAGGTAAAAAGACGAGGGCTAGTAGAAATCCTTGGGTAACAGAATAAATATTGAATTTAACTGATGAAAGGAGAAAATATAAAAATGCAGTGAATGAAGCAGGCAAAAAGGAATACAAATGTCTCAAAAATGAGATTGACAGGAAGTGCAAAATGGCTAAGCAGGGATGGCTAGAGGACAAATGTAAGGATGTAGAGGCTTATTTCACTAGGGGTCAGATAGATACTGCCTACAGGAAAATTAAAGAGACCTTTGGAGAAAAGAGAACCACTTGTATGAATATCAAGAGCTCAGATGGAAACCCAGTTCTAAGCAAAGAAGGGAAAGGAGAAAGGTGGAAGGAGTATATAGAGGGTCTATACAAGGGCGACGTACTTGAGGACAATATTCTGGAAATGGAAGAGAATGTATATGAAAATGAAATGGGAGATACAACACTGCATGAAGAGTTTGACAGAGCACTGAAAGACCTGAATCGAAACAAGGCCCCGGGAGTAGACAACACTCCATTAGAACTACTGACAGCCTCGGGAGAGCCAGTCCTGACAAAACTCTACCATCTGGTGAACAAGATGTATGAGACAGGTGAAATACCCTCAGACTTCAAGGAGAATATAATAATTCCAATCCCAAAGAAAGCAGGTGTTGACAGATGTGAAAATTACCGAACTAACAGTTTCATACGCCACAGCTGCAAAATACTAACGCAAATTCTTTACAGACGAATGGAAAAACTAGTAGAAGCCAACCTTGAGGAAGATCAGTTTGGATTCCGTAGAAATATTGGAACACATGAGGCAATACTGACCTTACGACTTACCTTAGAAGAACGATTAAGGAAAGGCAAACCTACGTTTCTAGCATTTGTAGACTTAGAGAAAGCTTTTGACAATGTTGACTGGAGTACTCTCTTTCAAATTCTGAAGGCGGCAGGGGTAAAATACAGGGAGCGAAAGGCTATTTACAATTTGTACAGAAAGCAGATGGCAGTTATAAGAGTCGAGGGACATGAAAGGAAAGCAGCGGTTGGGAAGGGAGTGAGACAGGGTTGTAGCCTCTCCCCGATGTTATTCAATCTGTATATTGAGCAAGCAGCAAAGGAAACAAAAGAAAAATTAGGAGTAGGTATCAAAATCCATGGAGAAGAAATAAAAACTTTGAGGTTCGCCGATGACATTGTAATTCTGTCAGAGACAGCAAAGGACTTGGAAGAACAGTTGAATGGAATGGACAGTGTCTTGAAAGGAGGATATAAGATGAACATCAACAAAAGCAAAATGAGGATAATGGAATGTAGTCGAATTAAGTCAGGTGATGCTGAGGTAATTAGATTAGGAAATGAGACACTTAAAGTAGTAAAGGAGTTTTGCTATTTGGGGAGCAAAATAACTGATGATGGCCGAAGTAGAGAGGATATAAAATGTAGACTGGCAATGGCGAGGAAAGCGTTTCTGAAGAAGAGAAATTTGTTAACATCGAGTATAGATTTAAATGTCAGGAAGTCGTTTCTGAAAGTATCTGTATGGAGTGTAGCCGTGTATGGAAGTGAAACATGGACGATAAATAGTTTGGACAAGAAGAGAATAGAAGCTTTCGAAATGTGGTGCTACAGAAGAATGCTGAAGATTAGATGGGTAGATCACACAGCTAATGATGAGGTATTGAATAGAATTCGGGAGAAGAGGAGTTTGTGCCACAACTTGACAAGAAGAAGGGACCAGTTAGTATGACATGTTCTGAGGCATCAAGGGATGACAAATTTAGCATTGGAGGGCAGTGTGGAGGGTAAAAATCATAGAGGGAGACCAAGAGATGAATACACTAAGCAGATTCAGAAGGACATAGGTTGCAGTAAGTACTGGGAGATGAAGAAGCTTGCACAAGATAGAGTAGCATGGAGAGCTGCATCAAACCAGTCTCAGGACTGAATACCACAACAACAACAACAACAACAACAAGCTAAGTAAGTACAAATGATTTGCAGAGACGGTTCAGATATATCACTACTAAAGGAAAGACCCAAAACTGCTATATACATAGAGATCGGAAGATAAAGCAGTTCCACTGAAGATCTGGCATTCAGTAAAAAAGAAAAGGTAAATACAGGGAAGGAGAATTTAGTATACATGCTCCGAAAAATACTGAAAAGGAAGAGTTCAAAATTTTATTATGTGAATCTCGTGGAGGAAAGTTATTTTCAAAAGATAAAAAATGTTATCACAATCAAAGAAGATACATTACTGGTGAACAACACTCAAAAATATATTACACAATGGCACACAGGTGCATAAATAGAGTAAATGTCACCTCTGACGGTGCAGTAGCATAACTGACTGGGTGTTGTGTGTTCTTCATCGGGTCATTCCATGTCAAGTCACCCAGGCCTTGACACCAACCATGTCAGATTTTGATGAAACTTGGTACAATTACTTCTTTTATCATCCTGAAAGCACTTGTAAAATTTTTTTTGCTCTATCTCTTATAGTTTCTTTTTTTTATAAATTTTTAAAGTTTTTAGATTTGGCTTTGTTTCAGCAGTCGGAAATTGTAACTTAAACGTGTCCTCACAACTAAAAAAATTTGTATTTTAAAGAATACTCAAGATATCAGTATGAAATTTTGGAATAAGTTTGTATATTATATCTAAATGTTAAAAAAAAAATTACCATAAAGATATATTAAATTCTTCCAAATGAAAAAAAATTTATAAGTTTTTTATTTTATTTTTTTAGCTAACGGATGTTTAGTTTTACAAAAACTGCAATATCTAGAGTCTCAGACCTGATAGAAAGCTCAAATTTGTTTTAAAATACTCTTAATTGTATAGGCTCTTAGATAAAAGAAAAATTATGTTGGCTTTTTAACGTGTTTAATAGTTATCTAATTTTTAAAATAATATTAATTATATTTAAAAAATAAAAAATGCCAAGTGACTTAGACACCGAAAATAAGTTTTTGTCTTCTTGGAGTAACAACGTACACTTGGATTTTGTATTGTTACTCCTGTGTTTTGAAGTAAAAAATTATTACAGTGTTAAATAGTGCTTGAATAGTATTTTATTAAGTTTATTCGAACTCTCAGTAAGTACGGTTGCTTAGTTTACAGAGATTCTTTTCCAATATCCTATAAAAGTAACCAGAACAATAATCAGACCAAAAGTGAAATCAGTATGTCAGATATTCAAACCTGTAGTGTAGGGTTATTTAAAAAATCTGACTGTTTCCAAACAACCTACACACCTTCAAAAAAGTTACAACCGGTATCAGAATTGAGTGAGGAAGAAAAAGATTTGATCCACTTACGATCTGGAATTAATCTGTGTGAATTTAAGAATATATGTTCACACCACAGCTACTACTTTTTAAATGTTTTTGAAAAGTATCAAACAACATGTGTAGACCCACTAAAAAAACACAAAAAGCCCATCAAAAAATCGTTGAGAAGTGTAGGCTTGGATCTTTCTAAACAATTACTGACAAAAAATAATAGCATAAAACCTGGACAAAAGCTTTGCTCAACATGTCGTAACTTTTGTGAGGAAAAATTAAGAGTTGAAGTCAATGAAAGTGAAACAGATGATGAAGTCATGGTTGAATTAGAATCATTGGAATCCAGAAATGAATCCCTCGTACAAACAAACATTGCTCTTGATTATTTAGGTTTAACACCGATAAAGCTTCATGGCTTGTCAGAACAAAGTAAAGGGTCTTATTTTAAAAGGAAGGTTAGCAGTATTGAAAAGACTGCAAAAAAGGTGGTTTCAAAAGCATTAAAATATGATGCACCAAGTTCTGATGATGACGAAGAAGATAAAAGTGTGGTTGAGAAAGCAAAGGATTTTGATGTAATGATTTCTCTTATGAAAGAGAAGATTTCATCTGTTGGGAGATCTAGAAAAATCCAGATTCTGACCTTGGCTCCAGATTCTTGGACTCGAAATAAAGTGATGAAAGAATTTAATGTAAGTGAGTACATGGTGCGACAAGCTAGAAAGCTAAAATCTGAAAAGGGTATTTTGGAAACTCCTGGTCCAAAAAAAGGTAAAACTCTTTCTGAAAATACAGTAAGACTTGTAACAGATTTTTATGAAAAGGATGAAAGTTCCAGAGTGCTACCTGGAACAAAAGACAAAGTAAGTGTTCAAAAAAATGTGTACATGCAAAAAAGACTCATTTTGTGTAACTTGAGAGAACTCTATTATTATTTCAAATGGGAGAATCCCGAGGTAGAAGTAGTTTTGTTTCTTGAGACCTAAATGGTGTATCCTTGCTGGTGCTGCAGGCACACACACTGTATGTGTATGCAGTATCCACCAGAATGTTAAACTATTACTGGATACTGTGAAAATTGAAGAATCTTATAAAGACCTAATTAAGATGCTTGTGTGCAACACAGAAAACCAAAACTGCATGCTACATCATTGCAACAGCTGTCCTGCAAATACTGCGCTAACAGAGTGCTTAACTGAAAAACTAAGTGAAGATTATGATTTAGAAGAAGAAATTGTAATCAGTCAATGGGTTAACACAGACAGGACAGAAATGATCAAACAGTCTATCAGTGTTGAAGACTACATTTCTTTATTGGTTAGGTCATTGGAAAAGCTCACCCCACACTCGTTTATAGCAAAATCCCAATCAGCAGCCTTTAAAAGATTGAAAGAAGACCCGCCACCCAAAACAGCGATTATTGTGATGGATTTCAGTGAAAATTATTCCTTTGTTATACAAAATGAGATCCAAAGTTACCACTGGAATAGAGGTGGTTGTACTCTACACCCAGTTGGAGTTTTTCTAAGAAATGAGGAAAACAATGTTTTTGTTTCCAACCACTGTTTTATTAGTGATGACCAAGAACATGACACTGGTTTTGTTAACTTTGTACAAAAAGAAATTACAAAGTGGCTGTCATTACATCATACTGACATTGACTCAGTTCACTACTTTACAGATGGTTGTGCTGGGCAGTACAAAAACAGAAACAGTTTTAAAAATTTGACTGAACACTTGAGAGACTTTAATTTGAAGGCCCAACACTCTTTTTTTGCAACAAGTCATGGGAAGTCAATTTGTGATGGCCTAGGAGGAACTATTAAAAGAATTTTAAGGAAAGCCAGTCTACAGCTTTCAGACAAAGAACAAATAATGACAGCAATCGATGTGTATAAGTTTTGTGAAAAAAATATTGAAAACATTCATTTCCACTTTATTGACAAAAAAGAAGCTGATTTGCTACGGTTAAAACTAGAAAACGTTTTTCAGCAACCCGAACCATTCCTGGAACTAGAAGTTTTCATAACTTCAAACCACTTCCAACAAACAACCTTGAAATTAGAAGGACTACAGATAGTGTAAAACCCTCCTTAGTCTTTTCTTTCCATTCTTCTTCTGATTGGGTTCGTGTTGAACCATCCATAAATTGCTATGTGGCTGCAAATTATGATGGTAACTGGTACTTTGGACTGGTAAAAAACAATATTCAATGATGAAGAAGATGCAGAAATTCTATTTCTACATCCTTCAGGACCCGCTGCATCATTTTATTGGCCTGAAAGAGAAGATTCCTGCATAGTGCCTTTGGAGCACATAGTCTGTGTAGTAGACGCACCTCAATCAAGCGGCACTGGGAGAATGTATTACTTCAAAAAAGACTGTATCAAAAGAACTGAAAGCTCTTGGATGAAGTGGAAAAACAGTTTGAATCAGCATTAATGTTTATTAAAAAGACAAAATTACTCAAAAAATTCAATGTTTCAAGCAATCAGTTGGGTTATACATAAGTGTCGTAAGTAAACTATCTTTGTACATAATTCTAATGTAATCTACTATAATTAATAAACATGTTAAAAAGCCATCATTATTTTTGTTGTATCAAGTAGCCTATATGTTTAAGAGTAAAATAAAACAAATTTGAGCATTCTATCAGGTCTGAGACTCGAGATATTGCAATTCTTATAAAACAAAACATCCGTGAAAAAAAAAAAAGAAAAAAATACATATATATATTTTTTTTTCATAGAAAATATTAATGTATTTTAATAGCATCATTTTTATCTTCAAATATGTATAATAAATAAACTTGCTGCAAAAATTCATGATGTTATCTAAAAGAGTTTTTAAGATAAGCAAATTTAAAGTTTTGAATACAAATTAAACTGACCATTTCCCAAGGTTCAGAAAACGCAAAACATAAAAACTTTAAAAATTTATAAAAAAAAAAAAAAACTGTAAGAGATACAGCAAAAAATATTGCAGGTGTTGTCAGGATGGTATTAGAACCATTTGAGCCAAATTTCATGAAAATCTAAGGAGGTGGGTTAAAATTTATTTTTTATTGGGTGATTTGATATGGAATGACCCCATCATCATTTCATCACCACTGACATGCGCAAGTCGCCAAAGTGGCGTCAACTAAAAAGAACTTGCAATACGGCGGCTGAACTTCCCGCATGGGGCCTCCTGGCCAACAATGCCTTACGATCATTTCATTTCAATTTCAGCACACAACTGAATAACTGAAAATGTTAAAGCTAAACCATACATAAATGTGTTTGGAACATTAACAGAAGACTTTAGCCCTTGCAATACCAATGCAATATCCATAATGCAGATTACCAATTGGGGGGAAGGGGGTGTACTTCACACTCACCCTAAAAAAATTTAATGAAGTAATTGTTGTCGGATTTTACTAACATCATAAATTTTAAAGAAATATTGATGGGTAAGGAAGCTCCTGCACCTGAAAATAGTGAATATGACATTACTGGAGAATGTGACACTACTATCGCAACTTAAATTTTTGGGTTGTTTTAAGTAAAAAATTTAAAACAATTCATTAAAAACAACATTTTTCAGTTTTAACATAAGAAAAAACAGACTAGATTACAATATTTTCAAACAGTGGGCATAAAGTACCCCTCCCCTTGGGATTGCAAGGGTTAAGACTAAAGATTGAAGGGTGGGGAATACAGAAGGATGAGGTGTGCAGCAAAAGGACAATGTGAGCAAAGATTTGCACCCAGCAGAAGGAAAGATGGCACATATGGCTAATTATTGTGTGTGTGTGTCTCTTGTCTTTCATTTTCAAAATGGCGCAGATTTAAACATTCATTGGCTTCGCAAAGTCACTCCTTGCCACCTAACCTAGACCTCGGGCTGCGTAACAGATCACTCTGTCACAATCAAGACTTCAGGGTGTTCCAATACGAAAATTTAGCAACAAATGACAGTAAAATTATATTACAGGTTGTCTTTTTCTGAGAGGTTGCAGTGTTTCATATGTTCAGTGGTGTAAATTGATATTATTCATTTTATGTGATGCTCCTTGGCAGTGATTAATAAATGTGAGTCACAGTTTATTCACACACACACACACACACACACACACACACACACACACACACACACAGAGAGAGAGAGAGAGAGAGAGAGAGAGAGAGAATCATGTAGCTTATTATGTCAATAAAAAGACCAAGTTCAACTGTAGTAAATCTTCAGTATGGTTGATCCAAGTCCAATATCTGCAGTAGTTAAGAAGTTTAGGCCTTCAGTTAGACTATTTAAGCTAAAATCTCTAGGATGTTAAAAAAATGTACAAAATAATGAAAGCAATAAATCATTTCACATGTGCGCACGCACGCACATACACACGGGATTCTCAGCAGTACAGTGAGTTTTGGTTGAGAGCGCGTGGAAGCAGTCCCATATGTGAGCAGCCGTTACAATATCTGTTAAAACTACACAACTGTGGGTTAGCTATATTTGAGGAAGAAACAAGCATTTCATAGCAGTGGAAAAAAAAGGAACAGAAACAAGAATGAATAGGTCAGGCAATTTAGAGTCGATTATGGCTGCAGATACATAGGGAGTTGTTTATCCACGTGAGGGTATTAAGGATGAAAGAATTATGCAAATACTCTTCCATTTATCTGAACCCAAACACGTTTCCTTATTTTATTATCCATAAAAACTGTTCATTTGATCAAGTGGAATACCATCAAATCAGCACACAATCACACATTATACACTTTTATAGATGCACGAGTTCAACATGTTTCCATCTGAGTGCCACTGCACAAACTTTTTTTAAATTTTTTATTTTGCATAGTTACATGAATTTATGGCACATGGAATAATGTTCCAAGTAATTCTACACGCCCATATGTAAACCATTCATTGCAAAAAGATATTAATAACTCTACTCTTCAATTTCTATGGAAAATGCATTTAGAAGCATCACACTGGATTTAGGCATGGCGACACTGGAAAACATTGGAGGTCACTGCCAGTTCATAAGTAATGTTCCTGTGGTACATGTTACAGGCATTTCACAAAACATTCTATGTCTATGTTTAACAGACTCCCACCTCTAAATTACAATTGGAAATAAGCATGGTAACAGAACATCTGAAGCTTCATTGAAATTACCCCCATGATTTTGTCACTGTTACTGTGAGCTCTCATACCGTAATTTCCTTGATGCTCTAATGCACAACATCGGAGAAGCATTGTCTAATTAAAATTTCTTGTTATTTGACATTTCATGTCTTAGAACTTAGGCCCACAAATCAAAGCTCTCAATGTGACATGTAAACAGTCTGCTGTTGTAAACAGTCTGCTGTTGTTAAACAAACTGACACTTCATGCCTTAGAACTTAAGCCGACAAATCACAGCTCTCAATGTGACATGTAAACAGTCTGCTGTTGTAAACAAACATCAGTTCAGTTGCAGTGTTGAAGCACACACACTACTGGTTGTCCATTTAATGCTGGCCACAGCAGACAAGTACACGTATTGTCCACACTGGCAGCTCATTCACTGTTGCCAGCGTCTGACCTGAAGTGCACCTGGAAGCCAATGGTGCACTGCTTTAGCACCACTTGGCAAACTGCACATAGGCCTAACATGTAACATAATTATTTATAACAGATAACACCAGCACACACACACAGAACCACTTAGTTATTTCAGAGAAGACTACGCTGTATCATAAAGCAAGAACTTTTATTTTATGTAAAAGCTATAACAAACTGCAAGACAAAAATTGACATTTTGCCTGACCAGTATCACATCTAATCAACTGAACTGATGTTCAATAAGAGAACTCCGAATATGGCTCATGCGGTTACCCAATGGTGTCAATGAATTATGGTCTCTGACCAAAATAATGAAGCAATGAGTATCTCATAAACATTCCATTGACTTCTTCACTGTAGTGTGCTGGACTGAAGCTGGCAACACGCAACGTCGGTTGTCAATGACAACAAATTTGATATTAGGAGAATAACTGCAATTCATGTTATGACACGTACTTTACCCATACTGGATTAGGATGGTCCTTTCATAATGTCATGGGTCAAAGCAGAATGGTGGTATCGGCATGTTCCTGATCTGCAGCAGCAAAGCCTAGTTGAGCGCATTATAAATCTATAATTTTTATCGAACAACGATCGGTTCTGTTTAAAAACTTACGTGCCTGTTAGCATTATCATTTGAAGTGTTAACAAACTGCGAGTTTCACAATAAAGAACTTCGCTTTTCGGCATCATACTGTCAAACTCATCGTACTCTCTATACGTTGCATTATCTTCCTGTCCTATAATTACCTCTCTGTTTTTTCTTTCCTCTTCCAGTTTTATAGCAGTGTCAATCACACGATACGCTTCGTCATGGTACTGTTTTAATTCAGCAAACAGCATAGGCCAATCGGTTCTCGTATCACCATGATACACAGCCATTATGTTATCAGTAATAAACGAACAATGTAAACAACACTTTCGCTAAGCCTTGACAGCAATTGTGGATGAGGCGACTGCGCTGACACACAGCGAAGTCACTGCGCTCTTGCTAATCAAAATACACAAATGTGCATGTCAGAGCAAATATAAGTGATCTCTGACAGAATTATCGCTGATCCACTATACAACATATCGTACGTCAACAAAACGTCATCTCGTGCATACCGCGCAGAATACCAAAACTGAAGTTCAAGAGAACGGCAACAGTGCTCATAGTGGCCTGGCAAGGCACTTTGAATACGGGAGAAAGTGGCACGAAAATCCATATTTTTACTTCGTAATAAGTCATTTAGATTATCCAGCAGTAAAGTGCGTGTCTGCTAACCGAAGTCTTCTTGTATTCTTGCAAAATAATAGATTTCAGAAATCGCAATCAAAAACTAAGATATATATGATGTATCATGTAATAAGATTGCTATGCATTAATGTGACAGTACGAGAGAGAGAGAGAGAGAAAGTTATTCTTTATTACTCTGTGGCGTGGTGCGCTTAGAACATGGAGATTCTTACCTCCATGGCTTAGACATTAATTCTTAGATAGTAAGCTTTTGTTCTTGTTAAACTTTAATTTCGTGAGAGAGGAGACTGTTCTTTATTGTGTAGTACAAATCGACGCCATTGCGAGATTTTGAAGGAAATTTGTATATACATCTGAATATATGATAGAGAATCGCTCGTTCATGTGCGAGAAGAATTTCATTGACACTAAGGCCAATAAAAATTCGTTCCTTTCAAAAAGGTACGTGTTATTTCCACAAACGACGTATACTCAAGTGTGATCTATTAATGAATACCAGCTCGAGACGAATCCCGACAGGAAAATTCAGTTCTAATTAAATAATTTGATGCTTTCTTCGGAAAAGAATTGATTTCATGGATCTTTCTTTTTTTGCCACCAGTGTTTCTAAGAACTGAAGGCAAATCAGATTGCAATGCAACAGAGTCCAGACAAATATTTCTCTGCAACTTTGATTAACACCTTCAGTTTCGATACAGCGTCTGCAGCAACTGGAGCAGATCACCGTAACATCAAAGCAGCCCTGTGTCCGACCAACGGTGCATGTATTCACTACAACAGAACACACATACAGACAATCACATATATATATCATCATCATCATCAGCCAATTCAATCATTAGATGATGTGGCCTCTTCGAGTCGTGGGTTCAGGTAGGCTTTCAGAAGTCTTCTCCAAGTGGGACGGTCTTGGGCAGTTCTCTGCCAGGTGTTACCAGCGATCTGAAGCGATTAGCTTCAAGTGCTAATTATATGTGTAATAACCTTTCTTTTTCATTTACTGTAGTAATTGTCCTTAGGACTGGCGACCGTAATTTCCCCCAAATCTCAAATATCTAATTACCGCTAGTTAATTGTTAACGTAACGGCCGCACATTTACTTTCTTTATTAACTTTACCCCTTTTCAAAATTAATTTCCACCAGTTTCATTGGCATTTTTCCTTTCATTTAGATGTAACCCTTTCCTCCCTCTTTACCGACAGATTAACTTCGGTGACGATTGCTTTTCCCAAATTTCCATTACGTACACGCGGTTCAATTTTTCACTGTCATTAAGTTCGATAAGTGAGGGGGAGGTTACACGTGGCGACCTGGTGACAGGACAATCTTCGGATTTGAGGTTGTTCTGGACACGAATTTTGCATTGTGCAAATCTCGTAACAAAGTACTTTTTACGAAATGGTCGATACGTCAGCGAGAATATTAGTGTGAGGAATCCTAATTAGATTTGAGATTTGGCATTCATACTGAAAATTATTAAAATGAGTGAAGGCAACAATTACCAAAATTTGGTCGACTTGGATACGGAACAGTCGGTCGAACAGTGGGAAACGCGCACCGCGGAACCCATTGTTCAGGGGCAGGCGGCTAGCATGAAAGACGCGACCGCCGAAACGCAACAAAAAGCAGAAATGGAATTCCAAACTTTAGAAAATGTTTCGGAATCGGAAGTGAAAATCAAATGTGAGTCCCTTGATGACGAATACGGGGGGACAATTAAAGAGGAAGCCGCTACAGAGGTAAAACCGGTAGTTTCCGGGAATTTAACTGATTTATTGAATGTTTTGATTAACGAAATCACGAGTCAGTCTGAAAAAATTGAACGGTAGCTAGACAATCAGAACAAAGCTATTAATGTTGTTAACAACAATGTTGGAGTTGTTAACACAAAAGTTGATAAAATCAAACAAGATATTGTTGTGATTAATACCGAAATCGGTAATCTTAAACAGGAAATGATAGGCGTTCAGGCGGAAGTTGCGAGCATAAATACTCGTTATTATTCCGAAATTAGCAGAATCGAGAAAAGTGTAGGAGAAGCAGTTGCTCCGATCATCGAGAATAAGGTGACGGAACAAATTCAATTCGTGAAAAAAGAGGATCAAAAGAAGGTGGAAACTTTAAAGGCTTTAGTATCCGAATTAGATACCAAAGTGACGAAGCAGGCTAATACCTGCGAAGAGAAAAAGAGGGAAGTGGAAACGCTTGCGACAACCACTTGCCAAGTAATTACGAGACTGTCGGAATTAGAAAAGAAACGGCGAAAAACAGAGCTACGTGCCAATCTGTGCACATAGTTAGGAATTGTTGACGAAAGAGGAGCGGTTCGACCCCTTGAAAAAAGGCGGTACACACCCGACGGATTTCATTAAAAATTGTGAAAGGGTTTTACCCAGATCATGGACTAATGAGAGAAAAATTAATGCAGTTATTGATGTGTTGGCTGGTGTTGCCAAGCGTTGGGGCTTAAACCTTAACATTACGAACCTGACTTTTGACGAGTTTAAAAATTTGTTTCTGGCTGAATACTGGTCAGAGCAAAAACAGCAAAGTGTCTGGCGCGAATATGTCGTATCGAGGCCTTTCGATGCGAGTTCGCGCGGCTCGATGAAGGAGTTTTGTGAGGGCTGGATCCGCAAGTTGGAATATTTGCGTGATCGCCGCACGGAATCCGAAATAGTCTGGGAACTCTACAAGAAGCTTCCAGATGATACAAAACGCTACATAGGTAGCAATTACAGGACAATCAATGATTTCCTGGAAAGAGTTGAGGACGAGGACAATTGGCGCAATAATCGCGATAGTGGTAGAGGCCGGGTAACAACAACGGGTACTACAGCAACCACAACAACGATAACCATGGGAATAATGCATACCGCAACCATGGCAGCAATAACAATAATGGTTCGGACCGTAATAACAATCGGTACAATGCAAATAATAACAGGAATGACGGAAACCAGTATCATACTAACGTGATACGGGCTTCACAGGATAGTAATAACGCCAGAGGGTGCGATAAGCCGCCTCAGCAGCGTCCGGGGAGCAGATCTACTGGAACGAGACAGGGAAGCCATTAGCCGCGCCGGTGACGGCACCGGGCGTGGAGAAATTTTGGAGGCCCAATAACAGGAGAAATCCCAGGTGTCGTCGTTATGAAAGTTCCGTATGGAATATTCAACGGCGGGAGAGTGTGCCAGTGTTAGGAGAAAGGAGTGCGCCCACAAATAGTAGATCAGCTGTACACACGGCGGTAGAAAATACATTCACTGTCAGTGAGAACAATTTAAGTAGTGTTCCGGAAAACGATTATAAAGTGGCAGCTGTAACACCCACAGCGGAAATGGAGATTGAGTTTAAGAATGATTCGCAATTGTTGAGAGAAGATCAGATATCGGATAACACGTTCGTCATTGAGCGAGGGGATGCAGAGAGGGATGAGGTCTGGTTAAGGCAGTTCGGTCGCTTATACGACGAACTAAGAGATTATAGGGGCCTGTACGGGAGAAGTGTTTATGAGGAGCGCGGGCAGGATTTGCCGCGTCTCGTCCCACAGGAAGATAGTATTTGTGAAGTGATAGAAAGTTCTGGCCCTGACCGGCAGACTTTACTAGAAATAGTTGATGTTAATGGGGAGCACGAGCAAGATTCGTCATGTTTCGTCCCGCAGGAGTTGGATGTTGAAGTAGTAACGGAAAGTTCTGGCCCTAACCGGCAGACTTTACCGAAAGTTATAGTGGTAGAAGTAGCCGACCCATCCGACGCAAACCTCCAGTTTTAAACATTGCGAGAGTATTAAGGAGAAAGATTACGAAAATTTTAGTGATAGCCGGACACGATTGGTAGAAAAGCACGTAGATTACAGCGTGTATGAGGTTAGAGCTGACGTTATACGGTCAGACGGTAGCAGTGTGGGTTGCGCAGATCCAGAGGAAGTAATTGCAGATACTACTGGGCACATTCCTCCAGATAGATTGGCAGATGAGATCAATCTGACCAAAGAGGAATCAAAGAAGGTGACAATTAGTGAATTGATAGCAAAGCAACACTCACTAGTTGACGAGTTACAGGAAAAGGTTTCGGTATTGGAGGCGAAGCTACAGACTAAGCCTCAGGACAAACGTGTTGAAATTAAAACTGTATGTGAACAGAAGCCGAAAAGGCCGCCAGATAAGCCGGATTTAGGATCAAAGCCGGATGTTTTTTTTTCTGGAATGACCTGGATATAGACGAGGATTTACTGTGGGAAAAATAAAGAAACAGTCGAGGACAAGTGTAGACAGGTAGTAGTGTCTGTTAATATGCACGACCTACAACTAAACGTGTTGATTGACACCGGTGCAGAATTGAGTGCTGTATCTGGGAAAGTATTTGAGTTACTGAAAGACAGACCCGGCATCGTAGTTATGCCAGTAACAGCAGTGAAAATTATCGGTGCTACTGGGAAGGCCAGTAAACCGGTCATAAAACAGATTTTTGTCAACTTCGAGATATGTGGGGCACGATTTGAACAGGAGTTTGTCGTCGTGCCAGACTTAACTGAGGAAGTAATTATCGGGTTAGATTGGCTATTAAAGTACCGTGCAGTGATTAATTGCGAAAGCAAAACTTTGACTTGTATGTCACAAGATAAAACAATAGTAGTTGGCTTTGACGAGGCAGGAGACGGTGTGCATAGGCAATACCAGCCTATACACATTGTTAACTGGCCGGATGGTATTGATGTAGGTATGAATTTTAACTACTGTAATGTGAGGAATCTCGGCATTGACAATAGTGTAGAAAGTGATTTGGAAAGTATTGTAGACGGTGTGTCAAACGTAACACACGAACAAAGACGAGGCCTGTATGAAGTGATAATGAGGAATAAGAGTGTGTTTTCAGACAAACCGGGACTTGTGGAAGGATATAAATGCAAGTTGCATGTAATTCCGCACGAATCATTCTTCGTGAGACCGTATGCTATACCGCTGTCCAAAAAGGAAGCAGTGCAACGGGAGATAGATAAGATGATCGAATGGGGAGTGATTGAAAGAAGTACGAGTCCATACAATAACGGTTTGGTCATTGTAGCAAAACGGGATGGTAGTGTGCGTATTGTGATTGACGCACGCACGTTGAATAGGGTCGTTCAACGCGAAACAGACAGACCAGAGAGTATGGAGGAGATTTTGCAACGTTTTCATGACGTTAAGT
This sequence comes from Schistocerca cancellata, assembly GCF_023864275.1. Lineage (NCBI taxonomy): Eukaryota > Metazoa > Arthropoda > Insecta > Orthoptera > Acrididae > Schistocerca > Schistocerca cancellata. The sequence continues at coordinate 280,406,332 of NC_064628.1, forward strand.
CCATGACTAGCCTCGATCTGACGGCTAGTTACTGGCAAATAGAAGTCGAAGAAGAATCTAGGCCATACACCGCCTTCTTGGTTGCGGGCAGGTGTTATCAGTATAGAGTACTGCCGTTTGGACTTAATATATCTGTGTCTGTATTCATCAGCGCCCTAGATAAAGTGCTAGGACCGGCTTTGAGTTCAAGATTAACTGTATATGTTGACAACCTATTGTTGGCCAATGCCACTTGGCATGACCATTGTGACCTGTTAGATGAAGCTTTTAGAGCATTGCAAAGCTAAAGAAATGCGAATTTGTGAAGCAGGAACTGAAATTTTTAGGGCATGTAATTACCGCTACTGGTATTACGAAGGACCCGGAGAAACTAGAGGCAATAAGGAATTGTCCTCCACCCAAGTCTAGGAAACAGTTAAAAAGTTTTCTAGGGCTAACAGGATTTTACCGTAAATTTGTAAAAGGACAAGTGTTTAATGATGAAAATTTGAATAACCTCTTACGCAAAAATGTTCCGTTTGTGTGCCACACACCGTTGGGTGGCTTGCGGAGTATAAATGTAGATGTAGATGTAGATGTAGACCGACGGGTGTCAGGCCGCTTTCGAGAGATTAAAAGACGAGTTGTTAAGATCTAACATACTGTTTCATCCTGATTTATCGCTACCCTTCCATCTGGGAACGGATTCGTCGAATTACGGAGTGGGGGTAGAACTGTTCCAAGAAGTTGGTAAAGGAGAGGATAAGGAACACCCGACGATAGCGTTCGCGAGTCGAACTTTATCAAAAAGTGAGCGAAACTACACGATTTCTGAGAAAGAGTGTCTCGCTATCGTGTGGGGAGTCAAGAAGTTCAAGGGTTACCTATGGGACCGTAAGGTGATTATTCATACGGACCATAAGGCGCTCACTTATCTGAAGAATTGTAAACCACTTCACGAAAGACTGACTAGGTGGTCGCTGTATTTACAGCAATTTAACTATGACATCTGTTACGTAAAAGGGACCGACAATTGCGTAGCGGATGCGCTGTCGCGGTTGCCCGAGTCTAATCAAGATGTATTGAAAGATGAGCCATATGGAGTGGTCAAATTATACTATTTTAAAGAAGTTGAGGGACGCAAATTAATAGTGAACATCTGTAAGAATCTACGTCGTCATCAGAACGAGGATGGTTGTTTAAATATGGTGAAAACGCGATATGACGGAAGGAGTCCAGAAGGAGAGAAATTAAGGAAGTATTACAAGATATACGATCATATCTTGTACATACGTAAGGGTGAAGATAGTAATATTTGGCGGGTATGCTGGCCCACCAAATACGTCACGGAAATAATAGACTACTATTATTTGGCGTATGGTCACTGTGGACCAAAGAAATGTACGGAAAAGCTGAGTCAAGTAGTGCATTTTGACAACATGTTAAAACGCGTTACTGACAGAGTGAAAACTTGCGATTTATGTCAGAAGGTGAAGGTTACCAACTGTACGAGTCGTGGTCCTATGCAAAGTATAAGGCCAAACGACACCTTCGAAATACTGTGTGTGGACTTGTACGGACCTTTGCCCAAGTCATCAGGAAACTTTGCCTACATTTTAGTGGTGCTAGAAGCTTTTTCCAAGTTCATAAAACTATACCCGATTAGGAAAGCTGCAGCCAAAGCGGTCTATAGCAAGCTTGTGAACGATTATTTTGTTCATATTGGTAAGCCCAAGGCGATTCTATCAGACAATGGGGCACAATTTACTCCTAAGTTGTGGAATGAAGGCATGGAAAGTAATGGGGTCGAGGTGATCCATATTTCAGCTTACTGTCCGGCTAGGAATCCCGCTGAGAGGTATATGCGCGAGCTAGGCCGACTTTGCCGTACCTATTGCCATCACAACCATAGGGCATGGGGCAAATATACAGCAGTATTTGAGAGAATTATGAACACCTTGAGACATGAATCTACGGGATTTTCTCAAGAGGAAATCCTGTTGGATGACAGAAGTAAAAGTTTAGTGGAAGAGATAATCAAATTCCCTCCACGGATTGACATTAGTATTGGTGAGAAAAAAGATCGTTTGCGAGAAGTAATGAAGCTAAAAGCCGATGCTCGCATACGTCATCATGACGCTAAAGCACGTTTTCCTAAGTTTGCAGTCGGAGACTTAGTACTTGTAAAAGCTCATGAGAAATCGAGCGAGATAGACAATGAAATCTCTAAATTTAAGTTTGTTTATAATGGACCATATAAAGTCATTAGTATACCTCACACAAATGCTTATTGCTTAGACTATCCAAGCTCTGGAAAGCTATTAGGTATACGGAACATTGTAGACCTGAAATTGTACCAACCAAGGATTGATTAATACCACAGTAAGGGTAATTTGTACAGTATGTAAATATAGAGTGTAAGATTTAAGGATGTGCCATGTGGCCAGTAGAGATGGGGGATCCGCTCTTGAACTAATGCATAGAGTTGCATCTTTCAAAGGAGTGAACATTCAGTGATTCAGAAAAAAAGAACGGTAGCTCCAAACGTTTCCCACGGCAGAGAGAGAGAGAGAGAGAGAGAGAGAGAGAGAGAGAGAGACGGAGCATATCAGCAGCGCCTCTGCTGGTCAGAGCACAGTGCACGCCACACAACACAGCCAGCGCCGGCCTCTGCCCTGCTTCTACCTTGGCTGCCTGCATTGTGCAGTGCCCCATTGGATTTTGTGTTACACATATGCCGTGCCATCTCTGTGCGTCGTCTGCCACCTGCAGTGTCTGGCGCAGCGTAACTTCGCATCGCACTCTGTCGGCGATCGTTTCAGTCGCACGTCCTGCCCTCTGGGCAGTTGATGCGAGCAACAGGACAGAGAGCGACCTAGCGGATAACATAGGAACTACTTGCAACAACGTGCTCGCAAGGGAACGGACGATTTGTCTCGGAGCGGGTGAGTTCACCGCTCCCCCCCACCCTTGGAACTCGCCCGCTCAACGCTCGCCCCACCGTCTCGACTCTAGCCAGAGCGTTGAGAAAAGCGACTCAGGTGTCACTCTGGTCTCTGCGGTCTCAGCTCACGCAGTAATACAGCTCGCGGATCGACCTGCTCGACTCAGCGCCTCTGCATCGGAGTTCGTCTCTACTGGATATTGTTCTTCGTAGTAATACCGCTATGTATATTACATTATTATGTTATGTATACATCAATTGTTTTTATTTTATTTTTCTTTGTTTAAACTGATTAGATTAGGTTCCTGACGACTCCTCTTACTATAGGATTTTTATTATGGACACTCGAATTTACGCTTTAATTACGAGCGAACCGATAAACGTATCGCAAAATGTGATACACCAATATTTTCCTTGTTTTATTCTGCGTAAGGCTATATGCAGCACTTTCGTTTTACAGTCAAATTTATATATTTTTTTTCTTATTCTGGTACGGATTTTGCGATTTTAGGCGTCTTCGGAAGGAAACGTTCACTTTAAAAATATATGGCTTGCGATGTATTTGTATGAGGTTAATGAAATTTTAATACATTATAGCCAAATATATTGTTAATGAAAATCTCAAGTTACAACATTTTCCGATCACCCAAAAAACCACGATAGTGCAAAATAAATAAATAATCCAAAACTTTGTCATATCGTGGAAATTTCAATAAACAATATAAAATTCTTACTCATTATCTGTGTTACTTCAAAATAGGATCAAATAAGATCAAAATACAGGTATAGTACTGGAATAAACCAAGTTTAAAGGGCAATGTGCCTTCCATTTATTTTCTATTGTAAATGAGTGGTGAATCATGAAAAAGAGCTAATTCATTTCAGGGAGTGAACAGTTCTGATCCAATCTCTGAAAAGAACAGTTTTGCCCATCTCTAGTGGCCAGGCTATTGCCTGACCAAGAGGTCGTTAAAGACGTTGTAATTAATAAGTAATTAGTTTTGATTATATGAGTTAAAAGTAACTCATTATTAATCAATTGAAAATCCAAGCTGCTAGTTTAGGTTTTCAGCTGTGTCACAGTAGATTAAAGAATGTAACTATGATTTTGTAACTAGCTGTAAGATTTCATGGATATGTGATTACTAGTAACTGCCAATGTACTTAGACGCTGTTTTAAGTTTCAGGCTGGTACATGCGTGTGATGATGGACACTGTTTAGTTATCCACTGTGATAATATTAATGGACTCCTTGAGATTACTCGGGAGTGAATTTTTCCGAAAGAATTCAGTGAAACGGATGTTCTGGAAATGCCGTTACAAGGGCGAGAGAGATCAAGCGTGCCGCACAGGCGGGCGCAACAATTCTGGCGGGGCGGAACCGCTGTCGGCTCTTGTGCCGCTGTCGGCTCTTGTGCCGCTGTCGGCATTCTTTGTACTTGCGAGTACTGAAGGCGGAGTTGTTTTTCTTCCCGGACAGCATATGTGAAAGAATTCTGCTGTCAATATTTATGTTTTTTTCGATCTGCTGTATATTTTTTTCTTGTTTAGCGTTATGTGTACTCTCATGACTAGAATATTAATTATGAAAAGGTTATACAAAAATGTGTATTCTATGTCATTAATTATTAATTTGCGTATTTTGATATACCTGTTTTTATGACCATGTACTCTGGTTAATTTTGTAAATAGAATTCCATTTCTTGATACTGTAAGGAATTTTGACGATTTTAGAATAGCTAAACCATTTTCTAAGTTTTCTATGAATTTTAATATGTTGTCAACCTGTCATACTTTGGGTAAGATGACAGAGTGGAATAAGATTAGGAGTGCCTCCAATCAATTATTATGGTCTAAAAATTGGTTTATGGTTAATTAGACGAATGCTACATTTTGTTGATGATTTGAGCATATGCATTTCCGCTGTTTCTTTTTTGGGACATTTTCTGAGTCTGTTTAGGTTACACGAACATCCTCAGACAATGTGGGGCACGTGTAACGCCGGAAATTCATATCCTCCTATTTCCATCTGCTGCACTATAAATTTTTTTTCCTTATTTTGTTACCTGAAGATATGACATTTCTGTGTCTTTATATATTGTAATTGTTTTACTGTTTGTGTGTATATATATATATATATATATATATATATATATATATATATATATATATATATATATATATATATATGCATTTATGTTGGTTTGTTTTGTGAATATTATTTGTATTTATACGGTGGGTCTGGCCTAGGGAAGACTGTGCTATCGAACGAATACATCGATAGGTCGTGTGGAGAACAAAAGTGTTTAGGATCTTTGGTAGTGTGAACTCTGTCGCGTGGAGCGCGGGAAGAGCAGAGAGAGTCTGGCTGGGGTAGTGCAGTGGAGCAGGGGTGTTGTGTGACGCTCCCGTGAGTTGCCGCGCTTTCTGGGTTGGGCAGCGTGTAATTGCGCTCGACTTGCTATGATAGTTTCTGACACGGTGTCGCGGATGGGAAGCATTAGCTGGCGCACATCAAGAGCCCGTTTCGCCTGGTGACCGTGTCGAGAAGAAGGCGCGCCAACATCCAGCTTCTGCAACAGCGACGGCAGACAATGAGTGACTGTCGCCATCTCCTCGATTGACGGCTTCAAACCTTCAATCAACCAACAAGGAAGACTGGAAGCACGTAAAGTTTTAGATATGTATGGCAGACCTCAGCTTTTCAAACTGATCCATTTTCATAACTAAATTACAGCAACGTAGCATGAACCTTTGTTGCTCATTGTCCCATTTGCATTTTCAAGCAGGGTCCCTTCCTTTTCTGGAATGAACCCGAGTGTCGCTGAAATTCAAATGCCAGCATCATTCGATTTCACTGCTTTAATTTCAATGTTCAGTTAAGGTATTCATAGCTGGCTACAATATTTAGATTACACAGTCACAAATTAAGAGTGCGAGTTTCGTTACCGTATTTTAGCTTACCTGTGACTGCAGCTGAGCTTGGTACGTACTAAATTTTACTATTGTTAATTTTTCAGAATCATTTAATTCAAGATCAAAGTTAAATCTCTTATTTCTAAATTGTGTAGATTCAAGTAGCTTTTGAAATGATTGTTGAGGTAGTCCAAGACTAACCGTATTTTACTGAATTTCGATGTGCTTCAGAAAGAAAGCTCACTATTAACTTCAGTCACTAAATTAACTTTCGATTTTCCGGTTTTATTAATTCTTTTGCTAAATTAAGTCAGAGTGTAGCGAAATTTATTACTTCTGACAAACTTTCAGTTTTCACACTACACATGTCAACCTTCAGTTGCCACGCTTCTAGTGCTAATTATATGTGTAATCACCTTTCTTTTTCAGTTACTGTAGTAATTGTCCTTAGGACTGGCGACCTAATTTCCCCTAAATCTCAAATATCTAATTACCGCTAGTTAATTGTTAACGTAACGGCCACACACTTACTTTCTTTATTAACTTTACCCCTTTTCAAAATTAATTTCCATCAGTTTCATTGGCATTTTTCCTTTCATTTAGATGTAACCCTTTCCTCCCTCTTTACCGACAGATTAACTTTGGTGACGATTGCTTTTCCCAAATTTCCATTACGTACACGCGGTTCAATTTTTCACTGTCATAAAGGTCGATAAGTGAGGGGGAGGTTACACGTTCACAGAAAATCTGTGTTGATGACGTGATTCCACAATTGCGTGCAGATTCTCGTCAGCCCACACATGTTGATTGTGAAAATTTACAATTTGATCACGTTGGAATGAATCCTCATCCGTGAAGAGAACTATTGCACTGAAATGAGGATTGACACATTGTTGGATGAACCATTCGCAGAAGTGTACCTGTGGAGGCCAATCAGCTGCTGATAGTGCCTGCACATGCTGTACATGGTACAGAAACAACTGGATCTCCCATAGCACTCTCCATACAGTGACGTGGTAAAGTTACCTTGTACAGCAGCAACTTCTCTGACGCTGACATTAGGGTTATCGTCAACTGCACGAAGAATTGCCTCGTCCATTGCAGGTGTCCTCGTTGTTTTAGGTCTTCCCCAGTCGCGAGTCATAGGCTGGAATGTTCCATGCTCCCTAAGACGCCGACAATTGCTTCGAACGTCTCCCTGTCGGGACACCTTCGTTCTGGAAATCTGTCTCGATACAAATGTACCGCGCCACGGCTATTGCCCCGTGCTAATCCATACATCAAATTGGCATCTGCCAACTCCGCATTTGTAAACATTGCACTGACTGCAAAACCACGTTCGTGATGAACACTAACCTGTTGATGCTACGTACTGATGTGCTTGATGCTAGTACTGTAGAGCAATGAGCCGCATGTCAACACAAGCACCGAAGTCAACATTACCTTTCTTCAATTGGATTAAGTGGAGGTGAATCGAGGAAGTACAGTACATACTGACGAAACTAAAATGTGCTCTAACATGGAAATTAAGCATTTCTGGACACATGTCCAACATAACATCTTTTCTTTATTTGTGTGTGAGGAATGTTTCCTGAAAGTTTGGCAGTACCTTTTTGTAACACCCTGTATATATAAATTGCTACACCAAGAAGAAATGCAGATGATTAACAGGTATTCATTGGACAAATATATTATACTAGAACTGACATGTGATTACATTTTCACACAATTTGGGTGTATAGATCCTGAGAAATCAGTACCCACAACAACCACCTCTGGCCGTAATAACGGCCGTGATACGGCTGGGCATTGAGTCAAACAGAGCTTGGATGGCGTGTACAGGTACAGCTGCCCATGCAGCTTCAACACGATACCACAGTTCATCAAGAGTAGTGACTGGTGTATTGTGCCGGGCCAGTTGCTCGGCCACCATTGGCTAGACGTTTTCAATTGGTGAGAGATCTGGCCAGGGCAGCAGTCGAACATTTTCTGTATCCAGAAAGGCTCGTACAGGAACTGCAACATGCGGTCGTGCATTATCCTGCTGAAATGTAGGGTTTCACAGGGATCGAATGAAGGGTAGAGCCACAGGTCGTAACACATCTGAAATGTAACGTCCACTGTTCAAAGTGCCGTCAATGCGAACAAGAGGTGAACCAATGGCACCCCACACCATCACTCCAGGTGATACGCCAGTATGGCGGTGATGAATACACGCTTACAATGTGTGTTCAACGTGATGTCGCCAAACACAGATGTGACCATCATGATGCTGTAAACAGAAGCTGGATTCATCCAAAAAAATGACGTTTTGCCATTCGTACATCCAGGTTCGTCGTTGAGTCTGTCTGTGATGCAGCGTCAAGGGTAACCGCAGCTATGGTCTCCGAGCTGATAGTCCATGCTGCTGCGAACGTCGTCCAACCGTTCGTGCATGTGGTTGTTGTCTTGCAAACGTCCCCATCTGTTGACTCAGGGATCGAGACGTGGCTACACGATTCGTTACAGCCATGCAGATAAGATGCCTGTCATCTCGACTGCTAGTGATACGAGGCCGTTGGGATCCAGCACGCCATTTCGTATTACCCTCCTAAACCCACCAATTCCATACTCTGCTAACAATCATTGGATCTCGACCAACGCGAGCAGCAATGTCGCGATACGATAAACCACAATCGTGATAGGCTACAATCCGACCTTTTTTAAAGTCGGAAACGTGATGGTATGCATTTGTCCTCCTTACACGAGGCATCACAACAACGTTTCACCAGGTATCGCCAGTCAACTGCTATTTGTGTATGAGAAATTGGTTGGAAACTTTCCTCATGTCAGCACGTTGTAGGTGTCGCCACCAGCGCCAGCCTTGTGTGAATGCTCTGAAAAGCTAATCATTTGCATATCACGGCATCTTCTTCCTGTCAGTTGAATTTCGCCTCTGTAGCACGTCATCTTCGTGGTGTAGCAATTTTAATGGCCAGTAGATACACAAATCAGGTAGTTGTACTGAGAAATTCATCAATGGAGTAGAAGGAGTTGACCGCCAATAAATCCTTTAGGCTTCTCTTAAACTGAATTTCATTGGTTGTTAAGCTTTTTATGGCTGCTGGCAAGTTATTGAAAATGTGTATTCTTGAATAATGCACACCTTTTTGTACGAGAGTAAGTAACTTTAAATCCTTGTGAAAATTATTCTTATTTCTGGTATTGATTCCATGAATTGAGCTGTTGGTTTGAATAATGATATATTTTTAATGACAAATTTCATTAAGGAATAAATATATTTCGAAGCAGTAGTTAATATCCCTAGTTCCCTAAACAGGCTTCTGCAGGATATTCTTGAGTTCACACCACATATAACTCTAACTGCACGTTTTTGTGCCCAGAAAACGTCAGCTTGGCTTGATGAATTGCCCCAAAAAATTGTCCCATATGACATTATGGAATGAAAGTAAGCATAGTATGCCAGCTTTTTCATTTTTATATCCCCTATGTCTGACACAGTTCACATTCCAAATAGAGATTTATGAAGACGCTCAAGCAGTTCTGTGGTGTGCTCCTCCCAGTTGAATTTATTATCAAGCTGTAATCCCAAGAATTTAACACTGCCCACTTCTTCTATCTTCTCGTCTGGTACTAGATTTCTCCTTCAGAGGCTGTTTGTTGAACAACTGTCTGAGTGTGCCTGCCAAAGATCCTCAGATTTTGCTTCTCACCTAGTTACAACATGGCAGCCATGAACTTTCGCTAGAATTCAGGAAAAAATTCTTTCTGAAACACATGAATCTACACTCCTGGAAATTGAAATAAGAACACCGTGAATTCATTGTCCCAGGAAGGGGAAACTTTATTGACACATTCCTGGGGTCAGATACATCACATGATCACACTGACAGAACCACAGGCACATAGACACAGGCAACAGAGCATGCACAATGTCGGCACTAGTACAGTGTATATCCACCTTTTGCAGCAATGCAGGCTGCTATTCTCCCATGGAGACGATCGTAGAGATGCTGGATGTAGTCCTGTGGAACGGCTTGCCATGCCATTTCCACCTGGCGCCTCAGTTGGACCAGCGTTCGTGCTGGACGTGCAGACCGCGTGAGACGACGCTTCATCCAGTCCCAAACATGCTCAATGGGGGACAGATCCAGAGATCTTGCTGGCCAGGGTAGTTGACTTACACCTTCTAGAGCACGTTGGGTGGCACGGGATACATGCGGACGTGCATTGTCCTGTTGGAACAGCAAGTTCCCTTGCCGGTCTAGGAATGGTAGAACCATGGGTTCGATGACGGTTTGGATGTACCGTGCACTATTCAGTGTCCCCTCGACGATCACCAGTGGTGTACGGCCAGTGTAGGAGATCGCTCCCCACACCATGATGCCGGGTGTTGGCCCTGTGTGCCTCGGTCGTATGCAGTCCTGATTGTGGCGCTCACCTGTATGGCGCCAAACACGCATACGACCATCATTGGCACCAAGGCAGAAGCGACTCTCATCGCTGAAGACGACACATCTCCATTCGTCCCTCCATTCACGCCTGTCGCGACACCACTGGAGGCGAGCTGCACGATGTTGGGGCGTGAGCGGAAGACGGCCTAATGGTGTGCGGGACCGTAGCCCAGCTTCATGGAGACGGTTGCGAATGGTCCTCGCCGATACCCCAGGAGCAACAGTGTCCCTAATTTGCTGGGAAGTGGCGGTGCGGTCCCCTACGGCACTGCGTAGGATCCTACGGTCTTGGCGTGCATCCGTGCGTCGCTGCGGTCCGGTCCCAGGTCGACGGGCACGTGCACCTTCCGCCGACCACTGGCGACAACATCGATGTACTGTGGAGACCTCACGCCCCACGTGTTGAGCAATTCGGCGGTACGTCCACCCGGCCTCCCGCATGCCCACTATACGCCCTCGCTCAAAGTCCGTCAACTGCACATACGGTTCACGTCCACGCTGTCGCGGCGTGCTACCAGTGTTAAAGACTGCGATGGAACTCCGTATGCCACGGCAAACTGGCTGACACTGACGGCGGCGGTGCACAAATGCTGCGCAGCTAGCGCCATTCGACGGCCAACACCGCGGTTCCTGGTGTGTCCGCTGTGCCGTGCGTGTGATCATTGCTTGTACAGCCCTCTCGCAGTGTCCGGAGCAAGTATGGTGGGTCTGACACACCGGTGTCAATGTGTTCTTTTTTCCATTTCCAGGAGTGTATTAAGCTGGTGTTCTAAATAATTGGAGAAGAACTCTTTCAAACCAAGTTCTGCTATATCATTTTCAAACCCTCCTCTGAAACAGAAAGTAACAGGCTGATAAGAAAACTGATTCTGTTTTATTTCATTTATGCTTTACTCATGCATTTCCACATCGTTGTGCCGTGAGGTACAGTAGAAATCGAGAAAATAGGTATTATATAGGTATTATATTAGCCAAACCTTTAAGTGTGTTTAATACGTCAATTAAAATATCGTCAACATTGCATACATCTCTCAAACAAAAATTAACGTTGTTTGTTCAAACGTGCCACTACTGATGACAAAAATTACGAATAAATCAAAAAAGTAGTGAAATGAAATGAGCTTATAGTATTTTTGACCGAGACACCGTATCTGGAATTGTTCGCCCGCTTTGTGCGTCTTTTTTATTTGGCGACTTGCGCGTCGACGATGATGAGGACACCACACAGCTAGCTACAATGATCACTCAGCAATGGAGACGGAGTAAAGAAGTCCTAGTTTAAGTAAATAAATCGAACGATGATGAGATTTTCTCCCTCGTAATGTGGCACCTATTTTCGTGTTCTGTCGAACACTATGGAAACTTCTCTGCTCTAAAACTGAGTATTGATTTTAGAATGAATTTTCGCTCTGCAGTGGAGTGCGCGCTGATTTGAAACTTCCTGGGAGACATGCACTCTCCATTTTTGTTTATGCCTTGTCGAACTGTTTCTTGTTGTCTGACCATGTTGCTACATAAAGTGCACAATTATTAAAAGTATAATAAAGCACCATGTTTATCTCCTGTTACAACTGTATCAATAGTTCATTGCAACAGGTTTATGGGTCTGGGCCAGAACGCTTCAGGCTGCATTCGCTGGACTATCTTTCGGTTTACCAAGGATATTCATGCAGTGACAAGATGTGTGGAGTGTGGGCGACATTACGCATTAGTTGAATTATGACAGCAGTCATACAGCCATTTGCAATCTGACAAGAAACGATCAGTGTTAAACATTTCGCTTAAAGGAACATTGACTCTGAAACTTCCTGGCAGATTAAAAACTGTGTGCCGGACCGAGACTCAAACTCGGGACCTTTGCCTTTCGCGGGCAAGTGCTCTACCAACTGAGCTACCCAAGCACGACTCACGCCCCGTCCTCACAGCTTTACTTTTGCCAGTACCTCGTCTCCTACCTTCCAGACTTTACAAAAGCTCTCCTGCGAACCTTGGAGAACTAGCACTCCTGAAAGAAAGGATATTGCGGAGACATAGCTTTGCCACAGCCTGGGGGATGTTTCCAGAATGAGATTTTCACTCTGCAGCGGAGTGTGCGCTGATATGCTTTCTTTCAGGAGTGCTAGTTCTTCAAGGTCTGCAGAAGAGCTTCTGTAAAGTTTGGAAGGTAGAAGATGCTACATGGAAGTAACAACTGTGTGACTAAGTTTGTCCTTATGGTAAGTCCACTGGATCACAGATTCACAACCGAGTTGCAAGACGTCTTTACACGTCACCCAAGACGTAATCACACATTAATCTCAAAACAGAATTGATATCCAAGACGTGTGGATGCCTCCCAAGAATATCCGATTATGCAAGTGCTGACACAGGAAGAGATTGGCGACAGGAAGCCATCGCAGTGCCTGCGTTATTTGCGCAGTAAAGTTGACACAGGCACGATACCAGATAACTTGTTAACCGCATTATGGAGTACACCCTTGCCACCACAGATCAAGGCAATCGTCGTGTGACAGACGAACATGTCGCTGGACACCATTGAAGAGCTAGCTGACTGCATTCGAAATGCAGTTGCCCCCACACAGGTCAGTACAGTCGTGGCGCTGGATAACTGTGCAACTACTGTGTCAACGGTAGTGCCGGCAGACCATGACTCGCTTGCGGCAAAAGTGGAGATGTTGTGCTCCCAAGTCAGCGCACTATTATTACGCAGTGGTGCTGGAAACAGCAGAGGACAATACCGGTGACATTCTCGAACAGTTCCTGGCAGATACCTTGTACTTCTGTTAAGAGACTCAATCCAGGGACACACATATCACCGCCAGTTTGGTGAATAGGCGAAGAAGCGTTCACCACCTTGTTCATTCCCAAATGATGCCGGCAGGCAGTAATAGGCGCAACTGATTGCCAAACATCCTCCAAGCACTTATTTGTAACCAACTGAGATTCTGGCATAAAATTACTGGTAGACACAAGCTCAAACCTGAGTGTATTGCCTCGAATCTCTATATATCATTGCTAGCCGCCAGTCACTTTTCACCTGACGGCCGCTAACAGCTCTCCAATTGCAACATATGGCACTCAGCGGTTAGGGCTTAAACTTGAACTGCGCCGCCCGTACATATGGGACTTCACCATCGCAGACGTAACAGAGTACATCATCAGAGCAGACTTCCTGGTGCACTACAGGTTACTACCCAAAGTGGCAAATGCCCACTTAGTTGATAGCTTCAACGACCTCACCGTCACTGGCTTCCGTCGCAGCTTAGCAGTTCACAGCGCCAAGTTGATCCAGGTTTCTGGTGGTGAGTCGCTGCATTAGTGTGTGACTACCCGAATTTGACAGGCCACGTGGTGCCCTGAGACGCATACCACATGATACAGTGCACCATATTAAAACAGCAGACAGACCCCATGTGGCGTGGAGGCCTAGACGATTGGTTCCAGTTCTTTTGGCAATTGCAAAGGCCAAATTTGCTTCAATGTTACAGGAAGACACAATACGGGCATCTAAAAATCTATGGTCTTTGACGCTGCACTTGGTGCCAAAGAAAGGTGGAGCCTGGAGCCCATGCAGTGACTATTGTGCACTCAACTCTCAAACAGTTCATGACATATACCCTGTACTGCTGTTAAAGGACTTAAGTTGCGCACTTCATGAGGCCACCATTTTCACCATCTTGGACTGTGCAGAAGCTTACACCCAGATATCTGTAGCCACAGAAGACATACTAAAGACCACCATAATCACCTTTTGGTTTATACAACAGTATGTTTATGACTTTCAGCTTATGTAACACAGTTCAAATGTGGCAGAGATTCATAGATTTTGTTCTTCAAGGACTGCCATTCTGCTTTGCATACGTCGACAATTTCCTGGTGTGCTCCGCCAATCTGGAACAATCTCATCAACACCTGCATGAGGTATTCGGACGACTAGAACGGTACAGAGCCGTACTGAACGTAGCCAAGTGTGTTTTTGGGCAGTCAGAAGTGACGTATCTTGGTCGTAAGATTTCAGTTGTGGGGTTCCTTCCTCTGACTGAAAAGATAGAAGCAGTACTGCAGCTGCCCAAGCCAGCTACACTCAAAGAATTACCACATTTATTGAGTATGTTTAATTTCTGCAGACGACACCTTCCACATGCCGCAGAGTTACAAAACCTTTGATGGCAGCTTTGTCAGGTCCTAATGTTAACGGAAAATGCTTTGTGCACTGGATAGATAATATGTGTGCCGTGTTCGTGGCTCCAAGGAAGAGCACGGGTGAGGCAATGCTTTTAGCGCACTTGAAGATTGATGCACCACTAGTTATTGCCGTGGATGCAAGTCAGACAGCCATTGGCGAAGCACTCCAACAGTGGATGACAACTTCTGGCCGCCACTGGTGTATTACCCCCACAAACTGTCGCCTTCGCAAAGGAAATGCAGCACATACGACTGTGAACTAGTGGCTGTGTACCAGGCAGTTAGAAAATTTCGTTCACATGTCGAAGTGTAGGTGTTTAGAATCTTTACAGACCACAAGCCGTTGACAATTGCATTCAGGAGGAACAGTGTTAACTGCTATTCCAGGCAATTTAATCATTTGGAATATGTTGCCTACTTCATGACAGACGTTAGAAACACATCCAAAATTATCAATGTCGTTGCATACTTTTTGTTGAGGGTCAGCAATATCTTGAGTTCAATAGAATTTTTCGCACATGCACAGGCACAACAGGAAGATAAAGAGCTCAGTATGTACGTTAATGACCCTGTTTCAGCACTGAATTTGCAGCTCATGAACGTACCAGGAAAAAATACAAGTTTGTGCTGCAATGACGCATGCAGTCGATCTCGTCCTTTCCCACCACCAGGCAGAAGGCAAGCTTTCAGCATGATATGGGAGTTGTGCCATCCAGGTGTGCAACCGATGACACATCTGGTGTCTCAGTGCTATGTATGGCCAGACTCGCAGAAAGACTGTTCGAGTGGGTCAGATACTGTCTCAAGTGAAAATGGTGCAGAATTTCTCACATGTACATATTCCAATGGGCGATTTTCCAGATACCACCAAACGTTTCGCCTATGCGCATTTGGTCACCGTTAGCGCACTTCCTGCATCAGATGGACGGCGGTGTTTGTTGACCATGACTTATTCTTATACCTGCTGATCTGAAGCAGTACTGACAGATAATATCACAACTGAGACATTAGCTTCTGCTTTTGCATTGGCGTGATTGGTGAGATATGGGTGACCATTGCATATCATAACTGATTGTAGACGCGAGTTTGAGTTAGACTGTTCACTCAGCTGGCCAAGTTTTGTGGATACATCCATCTCAAGTCCACAAGTTACCACCTGTCCAGCAATAGGATGATCGAGCCCTGGCACCACTTTCTGAAGGCAGCATTAATGTGTCATGACGAATCTTGCACATCGGCACTTTCCGTGATATTACTCGACTTACGGACAACTTTCACGTCAAACATCAATGTGTTAGCAGCGCAATTAGTATCGAGTTTAATACAGTATGTGTCCAATATCCAGCTGCCATGACATGGTACACTGCACTCTTTCACACACCAAGATCTTGAACATTGTAAAATTGTGATGCTCTGTGCAGATGGTGTTAAAGTTCCATTTCAAACCCCGTATACCAGCCCATACAAGGTTCCCCAGAGACATGGACAAACAACAGACATTCTGGTGAATGGAAAAACGATAACTGTCTCATCGAAACGAGTAAAGTCAGCATATATCTTCCGTGACACGCTGCTGCTAATGCCCCAGCGTAGACGACGACACCCCTCCCATTGTCACTCAATGATGTGTCTGCCGACTCATACAGTGCAGCATCCACCAACTGTAGCGATACCTCCTCCGGAGACGACGAAACGCTCTGGCCGCCAAGTCCACTTCCTGGCGAGTCTTCTCCATACCAACGCTCCGCTTCCGACAGGGAGGCGATGATGTAGCGCCCTATGCATCAGCCTCCATCTATTTGCTCAGAGTGTTGTGCTGTGACAGTAGAGTGTCATGTGTGCATAGCAAGTGCATCGCCATCCAGTAGTTCTGCACCTGGCCTCCAGGAGTGCTGCACTGCATATGTGATTCATCTCTGCATGTGCACATTACTCTTAGATTTAAATTTATTCTGTTGTTGTTCTATTCAACTTCTCCCTGACAGTGTGCTGCGAGGTTTTCTAGCTTTCTTTCTGATTCAAATTACAATTCTGTGAGGACGCTAACACTTCAGTTAAGTTATCATTGGGTTATAATGTGGATAGTAGCTGTACATGTTGGAATCAATAAAATCTGTTCTTCTTGTTTCTGAGTTTATTCCTCATGACTGTAGAACACTTAAACCAAGGGTTGGGCAGCAATTCCCTGCAAGAAAGGACAGTGTTTTCAACACATTAGGTCCCAAACAACAGCTTTATAGGTCAGTAGTAGGGAAAGGCCGATTTCAGCGCAATTTGTTAGTGCGGGTTGCCTACATCAGGAGAAAGTATACATTCAGAGGAAAACCTATTGTTCTCTTTTGATTGACAGGTCCTTAATCTATTGTTCTGCTAAGAGGACTAAGACCACCTGCAGATAATCTGTCCTTCTGACAAACCTTCCCCACCCATCCATCTCCTTCTTCCAACCCATCAGGAAACCCCCAACACCCCCCAACCCTCACTAATACAGGTACACTTTCAGGCTTGAGTTATTCAAATAGCCCCCTCTCACTCTATCAGTATGATTAACTACTCAATTATATCAATTAATTAATGCCTCCTTCTCTGGTAAACCCCAACCCTCCCCTCCCTCTCTGCCTCCTCTACCTGGAAATTGGCGGCTCTGTGCTGGAGAGGAAGGATCTCACAACAGGAAATTCAATTACATACCAGAGGGTATATTGTTTATCTATAAGAAATTCAGTTTGCAGGTTTTGCATTTCTCGTGTTCATCATTCTCTACTGTTACGGGAGACGCAGGTCTTGTAAAATACGTCGAAAAGAAGTAATTAAATCGATTGCTTTTTTTATTGCGATCATGCAAGGAACACTATCATGAAACAACCGTTACACATAATTATACTGTTAAAAATCTTTCGATCGCGAAACATGCACCGTCCACTGGCTCGCACAGAACGCCACCCATGCAGGGTGCTTAGAGTCAGGGTGCACTGGGTGCACTGGTGGCCCATACAAAGCGACGTGTCGACAGAGGGCGCGACACGTGCCTGTGTCCACTCCAGCCCCGTGGCCGACAGACATGATGTCGTGCTAATCTCCAAACAAAAGCACCTGTTAAATTCCTGTCAAAAGCAGTGTTCTCTATTTCTCCTCCTGTAGCATCCCACTGCTGGGCCTGCAAGCACTGTTAGTTGTGGTTGGATCGAACCGCAAACAAAGCAGCGTTTATCCAGAAAACGCACGTGGAATACCGACACACGCGAGTTGCCTTCCTTCCAAGGCAAATTCCTGTCTGAGAATGGATTCCACCATGGGCTCTAAACTGCCTCAGCCTTCCTAGTACAGTTTCTTGTGTTGCATTTCACGATCTGCTTTGAGACTTATCTGGTGTTGTGGAAAATTGTCACATACAAAACTTGAAGATGTCACAGGAATTAAATGTACCACTGCAAAAAGAGAGAGATTTGCAGATTACATGAGAATATTTAAACAATTACACGTTTTATTCCAAGGAATACTCTACTGCCACACTTGAACACAGGCTCTAAAAGAAAGGATCGCAACACACTTGTGAAACTTCGCCCACTTTTGCAGGAAATACCCTTATCTTTGAGCACAAGCTGCTTCAGGAGTTACTAAATACAATTGAATATGTCTCTAAATGCGCTTTCAAACGGATCGTTGCACAGTAGTTTGCCTCAGTTTTGTGATGAATACTGCCACTGACTAAAAAAAGATTGCAGCACACTTGTTTATTTATTTTATTTATTGTTCCATGGGACCAAATTAAAGAGAAGTCTCCATGGTCATGGAACGAGTCAATACATGAAATTGTAACACAATAGTAGAAACAGATAAAATGAGATATAAGAAACATATTCAGGCGACAAGTCATAAGTTTAAATAAAGAAAATCAACAATGTAACAGTGGAATTTGCTTAATTTTTGAGCTCTTCCAGGAGCTCCTCGACAGAATAGAAGGAGTGAGCCATGAGGAAACTCTTCAGTTTAGACTTAAAAGTGTTTGGGCTACTGCTAAGATTTTTGAGTTCTTGTGGTAGCTTATTGAAAATGGGTAGAGCAGAATACTTCACTCATTTCTGCACAAGAGTCAAGGAATGCCCATTCTGTCTGATCAAAGTATCGGTTCTTGTTGAATTGTGAGTTAGAAACTGTAAAAACTGAGTCTTACTGTGATTTAGCATCAAATTATTTTCCACAAGCCACGAACTTATTTCATGAACTACATTATTTGATACTGTTTCAATATTACACACAAGATCCTTCACTAACAAGCTGGTGTCATCAGCAAAAAGAAATATTTTTGAATCACCTGTAATACTAGAAGGCATATCATTTATATAAATAAGAAACCTCTCAGTCTTCCGCCACTACTGTGAAACATTTGCATGCATATACAAATTAGGTAAAGTGTTCAATGCCTCAATACATTTGCAAATGTTGCTTTAAGCTGGCCGTTGTGGCCGAACGGTTCTAGGAGCTTCAGTCCGGAACTGTGCAGCTGCTACGGTCGCAAGTTCGAATCCTGCCTCAGGCATGGATGTGTGTGATGTCCTTAGGTTAGTTACGTTTAAGTAGTTCTAAATCTAGGGGAGTGATGATGTCTGATGTTAAGTCCCATAGTGCTTAGAGCCATTTGAACCATTTTTCCTTTAAACAATTTGTTTCAAATACACTCGCTCACAAAACGCTGCACTGTCTTCCCAGGTGCACGTGGAATAGAAATACATTACGGCAAAATACGCTCGAAAAATAAATATATCGCTAAAATAAATGACTGCAAATATAATACATCAAAACTCTGAAGATGATCCTGCATCACATAAAAAAATATTATTAATACAGTATCACAGTAGTTTGCTACATGGGACATGGTCGTAACCTGCGGAGCAGCAAAGCGGTGGCACGCCTGTCAGTAGCCGTAGCTGACCATAGAATGAAGTCCAGATAGGAAGCAGGGTTTTTTTGGCTCAATCAGCAAGGGCGCGAAAACCATAGCCCGCCAGACCAGAACCAACTTGTCATGTGAGCTCAGACCAGCATTCATCTGCAGATGGGATATAATGCCACACTCCTATTGTCTCCCTGGATAAAATGACAGGTAGGGGGCTGAGGTTATATAAACTCTCGTCATGGTGTGGTCGCTCTCATTGTGCTATCGTCCACGGCGGCGTCAGCTCGACTGTGCTGTTCTCACTCATGTGCATGTGTGTGTGTGTGTCGGAGACTGTGTGTGTGTGTGTGTGTGTGTGTGTGTATGTGTGTGTGTCAGAGACTGTGTGTGTGTGTGTACGGCAACAAGCGGCAGTGGCAATGCCAGTGGCAGCAAACGCCTGAGGCAATGGGATTTACCAGGTAAACGTATAATTAATTTAATAGCATGAGGTCGGATTTCGCAGTGTTTATTTTGATAAAAAAATTTGCAGTATAAGTTCAGATTTAATTTAGGTGTTAATTTTTTAGTTGTTGTTTCAGATAATATACACCAAATCACAGAAGAGCTGGAGGCAAAGGTCTGACGGCAGCAACAGTACCATTGTAAGTAGTGTATATATATTTTACACCATGTACATAACATGTCGTTGTTGCTTTAGATGAGTTCGAGGATCAGAATCGATAAACGTTGCTTCTCATTATTTCGCTAAGAATTTCGTATTGTTTGAGTATATGTATCCATTAATTTTTTCATCTCCATTGTACTGTGTATACAAAATTAAATTTCATCTTATATGTAATATAGTGTATATTCTTTGTTGGTGTAGGTGATTTCCTGGCCAACAAAGAAGAGGGACAGAATGTGGTATGTGCTGGAGATGTGCAGGAACCATCACAGGTCTCATGTGAATGTATATTCTAACAACAATATATTTGTTTCCTGCAGTTTGTGTGTGTGTGCGTGTGTGTGTGTGTGTGTGTGCATATTTTATTATTAGACCATTTTATTGTAGGCAATACATGGAGCTTGATAGATGAATCTTCCCAAATTTCAGGCAAGGGCGAAATGCCACTTTGGATGGAGGAGATGGAAGAAGACCTTCATTATCATGAGGAGATGAAGGAGACGCCAAGGAGCTAGAGCAAAATAGATAATAGATTTTCACTCTGCTTACAAACAATCAGTGTTCTTTATTTCCGTGCAGCAACAGCGACAGCAAGCAATGTCTAGAACGTTGTACTTAATTGTGTTCGTTATTACACAGCAGCTGCGTAAGGGGAACAATTCCCACAATACGCCGTAGCTTGAGTACCAGAGACGGTGAAACATATAACATCGAGACAAGGTTCCGCGCGGCATGCTTTGCCAGCAACGGTGCCGCTACTCACCACGCAGGAAGACGCCATCGCTGCCGCCGCCACCGCCGCTGGCCCCGCCATCGCGGCTCCCCACCCCAGCACTGCTGTGGCGACCATGAACCACTCTCTCTCAGGCTAGCAGATCAGGGCAGCAGCAACCAGGCTGGTAGCAGTGGTCCGATTCTGCAGCGTCTCCTCCTCTCCTCCTTCTCCTCCTCCTCCTCCTCCTCCTCCTCCTCCGCCATCACGTCCTCGACGATTTCGAGCTTTACAGCACATACCTCTCAACACAATACCGAAAGTAGAAGCTGTGTCAAGCAGTTGTAGTTACAGTACGAGTAATAGAGATGATCCTGTGGCTAGTGGCAGTTTACTCTCCTGGTTGAAAAAGTATATTGACTTGAATACGAGACAGAGAGCTTCTGCGACGAGCGACTTTGAGAAAGATTTTTACAAATTAATGAATAATTCAATTTTCAGCAAAACAATGGAGAGTTTGAGGGAACGATGTGAAATTTTGATCAGAACTGAATGGAATTGGCGTTGTCGCGTAAGAAAATGCACTGTCAGACCAAATTTTAAGCAGGTCACCATATTCAGTAAGAACTTTGTTGTCATGGAGATGGCAAAGACTGCAGTAGAGTTTACAAAACCTATTTATGCAGGGATGTGCATACTAGACCTATCCAAACTCCACGTGTACCGTTTTCATTATAAGTTTGGGAAAACTCATTTCGCATATTCTAAATAACTTTATATGGATACAGATAGCTTCATCTATTGGGTGAAGAACTGCAATAAATATGAAGTGACGAGGTATCACGGTAATGAATTCGACACATCCTCAAATGTGGCCGATAATCCTTATTGTATTGTTCCACAGACCAAGGTTATAGGCCTTATGAAGGACGAGGCAAATGAACTGCCAGTTGTGGAGTTTGTAGGTCTGCAATCAACAATGTATGCATATCACACATTGGAAGGTGCGACCTAGACAAGGGTTAGGGTGTGCGTCATATAGCATCAATAGCCCTCTCTATCTAAGACTATTTGCGCGCATATGGTGCGGCAGACGATTAAGATGACACGAGGTGTACATTGTGCTGCAGTCTAAAAATGGCCTGTTGCCTCATGACAATAAAATGGTCATTTGTGATGACAGAATTGAAACTCTGTACTCACACTATTCACTTGTAGTGAGAGAGAAGGCGTGTGGGATCCTCAGTGAGAGAGGGGGAGAGAGAGCGAGACTGCAGAGTAGTGGTAGAACCAGTTTATCACAGTGTAAGTACGTGTGTGTGTGTGTGTGTGTGTGTGTGTGGTGTAAATATTATGTGTATTATGTACATGCGTATATATACACACACACACACACACAACTTGTGTAGAAGAAAAAGATTAAAACATATGCACACCATGTGTGTGAAAAAAGTTTAAGAAAGCATAAACAAAAAACATGTTTATTAAAGAAACCATAAACAGAAAAAATACAGGGTGTCCGAAAAGTCTTTCCCTGATTAAATAAATTGATAACTCAGGCTAGAAGTAAGATACAAATATGAAACTGGTGTCTAATTGTTTACAAACTATCAAAGTTTTTTTACACACATCAGTAAACTTCCACATGAGCACCCTTGGTAGCACATAGCACATCTAGGCGATATGCAATTTCCGTCCACACATTAGCCAACGTCACAGGAGGGATTAGTTCAATGACTGTGGTTATCCATTGCCGCAGGGTTTCAAAATCTGGTACACGTGTTCGGTAGACCTCGTCCTTGACATAACCCCATAAAAAGAAGTCTAATGGCGTTATGTCAGGAGAGCGTGGAGGCCAAACCGTCACGACCAACCCATCGCCCAGGAAAGGTCATATCGAGATAGGCACGGACATCCAAACCCAAATGAGGCGGTGCACCGTCTTGCTGAATCAAGACATAGGGGTGATACTGAAGCAGCTGAGGAACAGCATACAGTTGCAACATGTCCAGATACACTGCAGATGTGATGGTAGCCTCAGCGAAAAAGAATGGCCCGATAATTCAATCGTGCAATAACGCACACCAAACATTCACCTATCGACTGCCTCTGGTGCACTTCATGACCTCGCCAGGGGGTTGTTAACCCCAAATGCACACATTATGGCGATTCATTACTCCACTGATAAAAAAGGTCGCTTCATCGGAAAAAGCAATTCGTCTGAGATAACCATCATCGTCCTCAATACGTGATAGCATTTCGACCGCAAAGTCATATCGACGTGTACTGTCATTGGGCAACAAGGCCTGAACGATTTGCACTTTGTGTGCACGAAACAATAAACGTTTGTGCAAAATATTATGGAGAGAGCTTTTTGGCATCTGTAATTCACGTGAGGCCCTGTGGACCGATTTCTTGGGACTTCGCAGAAAAGACTGCCTTAAAGTTTCCACCCTGTCTGCTGACGTTCATGGTCGACCAGATCTCGGAAGGTCAGCAACCAATCCTGTGGTCTTGAACCTCTCGTAGCAGGCTTTAATGCTCTTGACATCAGGTGGATTCCTTCCAAATGTTGTCTGGATGTGTTCTGCACTGTGGTTGGTCATCGTGTCTCATGGTACCACAGAACACACTGTGCCTTCTCCTGATTGGTTAACGTGGCTTCTTGGGCACTGCACCTCATCCACTACTTACGTACTGCGAACCTAAAACAGAACAAAAGCTTTGATAGTCGTAAACAATTCGACACAAGTTTCATATTTGTATCTTACTTCTAGCCTGAGTTATCAATTTATGTAATCAGGGAAAGACTTTTTGGACACCCTGTACTTGTATATTTCTTTATTCACACATAACTCATGTGTGCCCTGTAAATATATATTATATCTACACATCATGTGCGTCTTGTAAATAGAACAGTTTTTAAGTTTTCACCTGCCAATAGCCACCCAAGTCAGATTAGTTTTTCAGTGTATCGTAGTTATCTATATAGCTCAGAGAATTATTATTATTGTAAAAACCTTTGCTACTGGGGCTATGGAAATTAGATTCTAAGTGTGCACAGTCCACCAGAATTATTGTAAAAGCCATGCTACTGGGACTGTGGAATTTAATTATAGTAAAAGGACCTCCAACTTAGTTTTTAACGTAGATTTATATCTCTGGAAAAGTTGTAAACACTCTCATCCAGTGGCACTGTGAAAAAAAAGTGTAAAAAATATTCTCGACCAGTTTTACTGTTGTAACTTGTAAGTTAAAAGTATCTCTGGATTGGAATAACAGAGTCAAATTGTACCTCAAGAACTATATTGTAATATCAAGCACTAAACTGTATCTCAAGAACTACACTGTATTTGTGTGAACTGAATAAACGAAAACAATTTTTTACCATACATCTTTTTTGTTATTTACAAAAAAACGTCACCGCTATTGCATTATGTATGTATATACAAATATCAGGGCCGTGCAGGTCACAAATGACACTTGAGTTCCAGAATAACAAAACATAAGAATGGTTGAATGGAATTACCCCTATCATACAACTTGAACTGGATTATGGGAGCAGGAGGCACATGACCACGTCTGCTTCCAAAGACATATAGCAAACATATCTAAAATTATATCTCCTGTGCTTGAAGAAAACCACAGACATAGCATTTGAGTAAAGTGGGAACAGTGTGAAGAGAAACTACACATATATTATGAGGTAAAAATTAATTTATTTCTGATCCAACTTAAAAGTAATTTTACATTTTCATAAGCAGACACAGCAACACTATTTTCACACATCTTCTTCTTCTTCTTCTTCTTCTTGAGTCGATGGAGAGCGAGACACGTGTAGTATTCCAGGTCTTGAATAGCAACGAACTTGAAGATGCGACGCATCCATGAGATCTTCTCCATCCCCTTCACGTAGGTGATGGTATCCGTGTGGTCGAATAATCAAAGCGACGTATGCCAGGATCACTCAGTGAATTCCGCGGTAGAAATGTGTTAACCACTTTTCACTCTCCTGTGTTTTAGCGGACTTCACATCCTTGAATGATCTTGGTGATGCAATATTTGCTGAGAATGTCTCTATTATTCCTGCATCTTCTGTGTACGCTACGAATGCAACGCCTTTAAATATGAGCTGTCTACACTCATCATCATAGGTACCCTGAGCGTTTGTAATGATGTTCACACCTTGAGATGCTATTGTGAAATGCTCTAGGTATGACGCAGCACCTGTTCCTTTATTCAGCTCGTTGCACAACACCAATGAGCTGGCAGTAGTTGATCACACAGTCATGTAGAACTAAAGCATATGCTGCAGTGTGTTTTGGGAAATTTGGTGAAAATTCAAATTCAGTTCGAACATCTATAGGGTGAGACTTAATTACCTCTTTCTGCTTTAAGTAGAGCAGTCTATTACGATGATTGGTGATATCTCTTTGAATTTCCGTGGACTGAGTAGACACCCTCTTCCTTCTTCTTCATCACTTTCACAGTAAGAAACACAAAATCTCGCATACATGTCATTTACTAGATTGTATACATTTTCATCTCACTGCAGGTGCAGATTGTCATGTGGGTAGAATTCTGAACTCAGTTACACTCTGGCATTAGTTAACTTGCGGCTGTCGAATGCAGGGGAATCATTTGCTATATTCCCTCTTCTATCAGTCTGAAACGCAAATATGATGAACCTAAGCGTGTCTAGCTGCGAAGCAGATTTAGTAGCCCATGTTTGTCTGCTTTCAGTCGGTAGTACTGGATACTCGGAAACCTCCCACAGGGAGAGTGTCAGCAATAGATATGTACTGGAATTCAGGACTTTTAAAAGCTTCAAACGGTCCTCGTCTGATTCACTGGTGTGAGGCATTTTCCATATTATCTTGCTGATTGTGATCATATTCTCTCTTGAGCTCCTTGAATGTATGAGTTATTATCTGTCGCACTCTGTACCTGAATGAGTTCCTGTTTTGCATTCAAAATAATCTCCCTCGTGTCCTCGAAGTAGCCCATAAGCATCTTTAGAGGTATGCAGGCTGTAAATCGCTTGTACTCTGCAACTGTTCTGTCCCCTGGATCGTCTATGAACAATCCTGCAGTTTCTAAACTATGAAACTGGTGATGCCGAGATGTATGTTTTAAGGGTTGATGTTATGCCGACATTGCGTGTACGGTCGATCTCAGACCCGTTGAGTTCATAGCGTATGTCTTGGAACAGCAATGCTAAAGCGTTATGTGTCAGCTTGGATCTCACTGTATCGATGCCGTCGGTTTTCTTGAATGACCCCTGAATGTAGTAAATCGTTTGTACTCTGCAACTGTTCCATCCACAGGATCGTCTATGAACCATTCTGCATTATCTAAACCATTAAAACGCGTGGGTGATGCAGACACATATGTTTTAAGGGTTGATGTCATGCCGACATTGCGTGTACCGTCGATCTCAGACCAATTGAGCTCATAGCATACTCTTGAAACAGGAATGCCAAAGCGTTACATGTAAGCTTGGATCCCACTGTAGCGCTGCCATCGGTTTTCTTGAATAATTCCTCCAAATATATGAAACTCTTGCGTGGAAGCGTCAGCGCGTTTTGGTACTGGATGACGATTATTTCATCATTCTTGTTAAGTGTGACTGAAGTGTAAGGATTATGCAAGAAGTAGTTCTGACGTATAATTCGCTTATTATACTCTACTAGACTGGTTATACTGAGTGAGGACGCTATTGCGAGGTTTCAAGTCAACTGATTTACGTTCGCACGTGTGATCACTTCGATTCGACAGCGAAGTGATGTGCTGTGGAGTGCGTGCACTGGTTTTATACTGTATGCCCATACTGCCTTAGCTGAAATCATACAATGATTTCCGCACCACGAAACTTGACAAATTGATTCTTCTGGTCCACAATACGCAATTCCAAATAGTCTAGTGTCTGAACTGTCACTGGAAAGTATATTACGTTGGTGAGAGTCTCAACAATCTCATACACTGTTGCAACAGAGGGGAAGCATCGATAAATAATATGAATCAGACTGTCGTTGAGATAGGAGTTTGTTACAATGTTACACTCGACTCAGACTGTGCTGACTGGCAGTATATCCACAGTCTGATCTGACTTGTAAAATTTACTATGATCCTTCTTCAAAACCTATCATTTTGCGAAATCCAGCCGGCGTCCCTATTGAACCTTTCTGGTTAAAACTAAACGTTGCATTCACAGACCTTATTTCAGATTTAAGTATATTGATGTTTGCACATAGTTCAATATCTTTTCCAGACTGTTTTAAGATTTTGTTTAAATCATCGATATCGTATGCACCAGATTATATTTCCTCTATGTCTTTTTCACCATTAATATCCAGATGCAGTTTGTTGTTAGCCTCAGTGATATTTGGTATGCTGTTGTACGTCTCGAGTCCAATCAATGGAATATTCCATTTTCCAATGCTCAAATCAATTGATAGGAAGTAACTTGTACATAATACAGATGACTGTTCTTTTAAAGTCAAAATGTACAACGTTGCATCTGAACCTCAATTGATGAAGGAATGTTTAAAGCTCTTCCTTACATTTCCTCTTCTGCTTTGTAAACGCCAAGAGAAACATTATGCATATATGCACGCATAGGTGTATTTTAAAGTCCTGATAGGGCCAAAAGTTGTAGAACACACGTCTCCTGCGAATGAAGTAACGTTGTAATTCTACTGGCGGTTGCAGATCACTAAATGAATCGAAATAGTAAACGGTATTTGCATTTTTCATAATATGTAACACTTAATGGGTGGTGGGACCTCCAGCAACATCTAAATTGACAGTACCACAATCATCAGTTTTCCACATAGTCTTCAGTAATGTATCCCGCGAAAACATACAACAGAATCTTGGAATCTCGAATTTTTTTTCTAGTAAACTTGAGAAGATCAGTATTTGTGAGTGGTCGATCTGGTAGGACCGCTAATGGGCTTTTTTTTTATTTATGAATAGACCAAGCCCTTTCCTGTACAGTTTCAAGTATAGTCCTTTTCCGATGGCTGCGGATTCCATCATGCAGTTATGTCTTCTTGCTTCTTCTAGATGTTCCTGACAGTTTTGCGAGTTCTTGACTGTTCTGGCAATAGCCGCAGCTCCACCAGCCAGTGATCCCACCGCTGAGTGAGCGGAGAGGGCTGGGGCGAGGAATGGAAGAAAACTACGTGATGTCTTGGATACTGGTAGAACTCGAGGTGCTTTAACGGATCCTCTTATTCCCGCACCCTTCTGCTTCAGAGCACTTTTAGCTGCATACGTCGCTGTCAAAATACAGTTTTTTAAACACCCTTTCTTCCTCTTCTTCGTCATCGTCTTTTCCTTCTTCTTCAGTGCATGACGTGCAGCATTCATAACAAGCTTGAAATTCATCACTCCTAAACCCAACTTAATTTTTCCATGCATAGTTTTTACCATGCATAGTTTTATAAACTGCAAATGCTGCAGTGCATTGATATATACCAATGTCCTTTCATCTGTGTATCGTCTTAGCCTTATAAGCTAAAATCCTTTCTCCAATGTGACGACTTGGGAGATCTTTATTTGCAGCGTATGCAATGTTGTGTCCCATACACGCTTCGTCGAGCAAATTAATCCCCTTATCACCTCATGCCGAGCGTTTTTGAAGCTTTGTTCCAGGCCACAGTAGTTGTATCCCAGGATGTGTAATTCCACTGGTAGTTTGGAATACCCCCAACTCCTCTAAAGTATCTCCTAGCACGCGTGTTATGCTATAGTGCCAGTTGTTCTCTGTACACTCCATTATACAGCAAATCATCAGCGTCAATCCAGCTTTTTTGTGCTGCCGGTAAAAGCAAGTCATTTAACTAGTGTTCTGTTTCCCCGACGTCTTATGACTCTCTCCAAGAGAAACACGCCCGTTCTGCGCTGTTCTGCATTTCCTCAGTGTAGGAGCAACCTTTAATTTCTTCACCTTTACTATACTTTAAGATGTAAGTTCTAGGATTTCTTCTCTGCATTTGAAAGCGATAGTACACTGTATCCATGAGTCCATTATCACGAACATCGATTGGTATCATTTTTATTGTGCTGTGTTTTGCTCGATTATACTGAGCAATTATTTCTGGGAGGATATTTG
The DNA here is from genome assembly GCF_023864275.1 of Schistocerca cancellata. Lineage (NCBI taxonomy): Eukaryota > Metazoa > Arthropoda > Insecta > Orthoptera > Acrididae > Schistocerca > Schistocerca cancellata. The sequence continues at coordinate 280,435,205 of NC_064628.1, forward strand.
TCCATTTGTATGAGCGTGAAGATTAAAATGCATCCACATTTAACTTTTTATTGTCCTGTTCAGACGTTCCACGGTACTCGCCTTCAGGTGAGTGAATGTTGAGTAGTGATGTATTCCATACCGCTGCATGACGATCTTGAAATACCTATTGTAAAACTCTTGACTGTCATCAGTTAGATTTATAGGCTGAGCACCCATCATGTACGGTCTTCCCCTGATGACTCCGAATATCCTATCTATCTGGGCAATGGCAACAGGATCGTTATTGTGTGGTTTCTTTTCACTGAAAGCTGCCTGAGAGATTCAGTAACCGGATTAAAGGTCTCTCTCAGTGTTTGCTGTTGACCCATATGCCATAATCTTAGCATCTGTAATTTCTCTCGAACGGCTTTCTGGGTCTGAATGACTTTCTGCTTCATTGACATTTCGGTGTATATTAATCAGACGACTCTGCAGCGTAAGGCTTTATACATGCGCTCTTCTTCTTCTTATTTAGTGCCTGCTCCCCCTTCTCAACTACAAGGGCCTCTACATCTATTTTCCCTCAATAATCTCGACATTTTCAATTAAGTCGGCAACTTTCTTACTTTTTTCATTAACTAACTCATTTAAGGCATTGATCTCTCTCGTAAGAGTCTGGTAATAGTTTCTAGCTCGCTGTGCATACTTTCAACTTTATGCACAATAGCTTGAACCTTCGCATCTATGTACAAGCGACTGTTCTGTCTAAGTACACACTTCTCTCGGGTTGAGAGCTACACATGCGCGCGAATTTGTCCATGGTGCTGCGTATATTGATGTACTCACCTCTCTTACTGGACTATATATACAGAAACTCTTGGGAGTTTCGCCTGTACCTATCATCATTCTGTTTTCTTGTTTTATCAATAACGAGAAACCCATACTGTGAATGATTCCAGCTATCGGCACGTATCTTTGCAAAACGAATGAATGACATCTCATTCCTACATTTGCTTGATGAATGTATTTTAAATTCAGAGTGTCTTGTTGGACGACTATTATGAGGTTTGCATTATAACTAACCAAGTTTTTCGAGATTCTGGAATATATTTGGCTGAGATAAAATACATTAGTACCCATATGACGACAGGGACAGGAATATTATCGACTTTTGCCTTGGTTTTCTACAGTAACAGCGTCGAATATGAACACAACGTTTGGCTTTACTTTTCCAAGTGGGAGGATATCACCGCTTTCACTGAATATCGTGTACGTAACACCTTTTACACCGTGAAATATCTTTTGTAATGGCTGATACTTAGGCTGAAACAGTGTTTTTGAAAATACGCAAACATGTTCAAATTGGACTCCATCTAAGCATGTTAGCAGCATCATGAGGACATTAGTATTGCCACAATTAGATGGACCTACTATATTTGCTTGTGTAGTATCAGGAAGGAGTATTCAATTCTGCTTCTTCTTCAGGTCTTCTTTTGCTTCTTCACATGATCATCACCAACAACAAAGTTCTGATGCTTCACTCACTCGGCCATGATAGCGACTATGTCAGGTTTTTATGTGCAGTGGGTTTTTATAGAAAAAATAAGTGGTTGTAATAATAATAATAATAATAATAATAATAATAATAATATGTAGCCACTATAGACCTATCACCTTACTGAGCGAGCTACAATGGCTACATCTTACATTATATAAAAGCAGGGTAGTTAAATGAGAAAAAACAACAAAGTTTCGCAACAATGTCTATTTTATTTACATTTCAGCAATGATGCATAGGTTGCATTACATCAAATACAACAGAAAAAACTGATTTATTTTTTACAGTATTTCCCAAATAACTGTTTCTTGTATGCAGTAAATTCAGCACATTCTCACAAACTGATTGCCGTTTCTTTAGTTTCTTCTTTGGACACCATATTGACGTACTGTTCTATATCATCTGCACGCATACTATATGTACACAGATAGTTCAAGATGCCTTTATACACAGTCGGAATACGCAGCAGCATACGGTTTAGTTTTTCCAGCACAAGGAATAGCACCATTCATAGAACAAACAAGTTTGTAACGGTGGAGTGTTGCAGATAAATGGATCGACCCTCAGATCTCACCATGAGTGTCACACCACTGTACAATGATGTTATAGAAAGCATCAGACCCAACCAGTAAAAATTTGGAAGTGAAGAATACTAAGAGGTCATCTGCTGGTTGATGTTAACGTTCTGCACAACACAGTTCATCCCATTCCTACTCTGTAACTCGCACTTTAACACTTCTCAATGCATTTTCAATCTCTAACACAACACGCCAGTCACTAGCCACTGATACTTCTATTACAATATTTAAGCGCTTTGAACCACTAACCTTTAAATTATAATTTGAAATGAAAAGCAGTAGAGCACTGGGAGGAATCAGCAGCTTATCATCCACTCTCTCCTTGCAGTAACACTGGAATATTCGGCGATGGTTCATATGTTGGAGACCAGTACTGACCCACACCATGTGGTGTAGGGCCTCCAGCACAGTTCTTCTGAGAGTCAGAGACTTGCTGGGTGTCTAATCAATGAGCAGGATGGATAATAGCAGCTCTTTGTGCTCCTCCAGCATGTTGGTCAGGTGTGCTAGAGGACCTCACAGTGTTGCAACTGCTGCTGATCCTGTCAGGGCAGAGTTTGCTGCAAGTCTCGATGAGACGATGGTGGCTGCTGCTGGTCTGGACACCCCAGAGGTCACTGAACAAACAAGAAGAAGAAACAATAAGAATCCACAGACAATGACATAGAGCTGAACAAACAAGAGGAGAAGGAACTGCTACACGCAGTAATAGTCGCAAAACGTAATGATTACTTACTTTTACACTTATTCTGCGATGGAGATGCAGATGAGGATCTTGACTGCTGGAAACGTTACATAATTCTCCTTCTTCCAGACACTGACTGCTACTGGCATTGGTGGGCTTTCACACTCGCCTTATATCCCCTACATCATGTGACCGGAAATTAATTATTTATTGACAGCATTTCTGGATCACTTGCCTTGGAAGGAGTTCTCATGTGCATCAGTATTCCACGGGGGTTTACTGGGTAAACACTGCTTTGTTTGCAGTTCAGTCTGACCACAACCGACAGAGTGTTCAGGCCCAGCAGTGGAACATTACATGACGAGAAATAGAGACAGTGCTTTTGTTTCGGCATTAGAGTGACATCCATCTGTCAGTCACAGCGCCTGAGTCGCCGTCTCTTGGACACTGGCGCGCTGAGCAGCTGCTGAGGAACACATTGCTTTGCGGCGATCGCCGCTGCACCACGATTCTGGGCATCCTATGCAGGTGGCGTTCTGTGTGGGCTAGTGGACAGCGCATGCTTTGCAATCAAAACATTTTTAACAGCGTAATTACATATGGTTGTTGTTTCATGACAGTATTCCTTGCATGATCGGAATAAAAATGCGACAGATTTAATTACTTCTATTCGATGTATTTTATGAGACCTGCATCTTTCCTAACAGCAGGAAATGAAAAGCAAGAGAGATCCAATACCGGCAAACTGAATTTTTTTATAAATAAACAATATACCCTGTGCTATTTAATTGAATTTCCTGTCATGAGGTCCTTCTTCTCCAGCACAGAGCCGCCAGTTTCTAGGTAAAGGAGGGGGAGAGGGAAGGGGAGGGTTGGGGTTTACCAGAGAGGGACAGGTTAATTAATTGTTCAATTTACTTAAGTACTCAGTCAAATTGATAAGAGTGAGAGGGGGCTATTCGAACAATCCAGGCCTGAAAGTGTACCTGTACCAGTGAGGGGGAGGGTGGTTGAAGTTTCCTGAGGGGTTGGGGGAGGAGGAGGAGGTGTGGGGGAACAATAAGTTAAGGAGCTGTCAATCAAATGGAAGGATTATCCCCAGGAAGTCATAATCCGTTTAGCAGAGCAATAGGTTAAAGACCTGTCGATAAAAGGAGAATAATAGGTTTGACTCTGAAAGTACACTTTTCCTGGATATATGCAACCTGCACTAAGAAAACGCCCTCATGCCCGCTCTGTCCCCCTGCTTAGGTCGACCTGGTACTGTTTACCAGAAGCTACACAGAAGACGAAGCTTCTCATTGAAAATTTGCTTTCGATTGGGAACTAACTAGCTACAAATGTAAAGGATCAGGCAGCTCACACTTGTTACACCAAATCAAAGAACAGAGTGGAATAAGTCAAAGGATAAAGAAAATTGCTGATATCTATACTCTAAGAAAGTTGGACATATTATTGCAAATTGCCAAAAGCACATGGTGTACAGACAGCTGACAATGAAGTGTTTTTTCTCATGGGACTGGCAGTGTTAGTACCAAAGGTTGTATAAACAACCAATGGTTACCTGCGTTGCTAGATAATGTTTGGTATGTACCTGATGCCAGACATCAGTTCTCTCTTTCTGTCAAATAGCACAAGAAGGATATAATTTGACTTGTGATAGAAAAGGTGTTATCATTCAGCAACATAGTGAAACAGTCTCAACGGGAGAACTTGTTGGTTCAGTGTATCAACGTGTGTGTTTGTTATCCAGATTCACAAATAAAGATTAATTTAGAAGCTCCAGAAGAAAAATTATGAAGCTGGCATGAGAAGTTTGGTCATTTAGACAAACATCACTCTCTCTTCGATATCGAAGTGCTCTGATACTACATCATTTTGCTATGGATATTGTAACGAATAATGAGGGAAAATGCATCCTATTAAAATTAACCGCTGTTAGACAGCATTTTCCCCACACAAGGGCTGTCGAGTGTAATGAATATTATGTTACAGGGAATGCCAAGAGTAATAATTAGGGCTTTTACTGTTCAAACTATTAGCAGTTTCGGAGGCAAATGCAAATTGTAACACTTTTAGGTATTCTACGTAATACCACTGAATAAACATTATTAAATATGCTGAACTTTCCTCAATTTACTACAAACTTTCTTCAGAGCACATACAGTAAGCGTACATCACAAAGCAACATCCGAAGAAGTCAGTCCTTATCCATAGATATCACATTATATCCTAAGCTCATAACTTGATTCAAATCGATTCCGCCACGTTAGCCCATTCCCCCAGTTTGTGGGAGGACTGTAGCTTGTCTAACAATGAACATAGGAACAGAATGAAAATTACAAATTTTAAGAAATCTTTGTAAAACCATTAGCCCCTGGTACCTCTGAGTACTGACATACATTTTTACTTGAGCGAGTTAGAATTACATGAGGTAGACTTACGTTTGAAGGAGTCTGAAGCACACCACTGCTCTCCTTGTTTGACATGGGAACAGTTCCTAAATTGCTTTCTCAATAAGCTGGCTTTAAGCGATCAGTGGAGACAACATCTGGTTTACCATTTCTGTCGATCATAAATACCATGTCGTCACACTGCAGGACCCTGGAAGGGACAGAAAAGTGAGTGGTAGGGTTGATCTGACACGGACATCACGCACCAAACATAGTGCCACATCTTCAAGTCCTTATGTACGAAAATAGGATTGGTCCCACGTTTAGTATGGTTTATGGGAACCAGGCTTTGCATAAGCTTTTGTAGTTTGTTTAAAAATCAACAAATTCCCCGGATTGCAAGGAAAACACTTAGATGGCGAAAACAAATCCCCAGGCACATTTACTGATTCACCATTAACCACCTTTGCAGAGAAAAATTACATTTCCTCCTTAATACTAGTTCGCAGTCCTAATAAAACCCATGGCAATGCCAAGACTCATGATTCTGGACAGCATGCCAATACTGTCTTTAAGGTCCAGTGCATACGCTCTACCATCCCTTTACTGGAGGGACAGTAGCTCATAGTACAGATATGTTTGCAACCACAAACATGAAATAAATCTGTGAATAACTAGATTTCAAACTGGTATCCCTTACCTGAAGTAATGACCTCGGGGATACGAAAATGGACGAACCACACAGAAAGCAAAACGCGAGCAACAGATGTTCAGATATATCCTGAACAGGTACACCCTCTGGCAAATGAGTAAAACGGTATCAGAAAATCATGTCCTTCAGATGGGGGGAGGGAGCCAACAAAGAAAGTGAGAAAATCTCCATAATGCAGTGGGAAAATTAGCAATAGGAGCAGTCATATGTCTACTATTTTTTTCATTTCTACCATTTGACGCAGTCCCTCGCCCAACTGCGGCTACACTACCGTGTCCCAGATCAGACAACTTCGCCTGTTATTAAATGTATGGTCGCTCTTACCCCTGGGTAATCCAGAGACTGATATGAATGAAAAACAATTCGATGTTACTTTTCAGTGACAAATGGACGTATTTTTAGTCCAGAAGTATCACACCAAATACCATTTATGAGACGATACAAGAATAGACGTTCCAGATGAAAACTTGTTGATTGTGGATGCGAGTTGTTGTGTACATAGTTCCGCATAGTCAGCACGTACACAACTTTCCCACTAGAGCGCACCCCGCTAAGCACAACAGCGCAGGCGCAGCGCTCGTCCATCTCCGCACTACGAGATTGCGCTGGCTTACAGACGAATCAAATTCTGCTTCCGCCGATCCGCGTATTAACATGTAACGCAGCCAATGCTGCTAACGTAGAACCTTTTCTCCTCGCGGATCACACTCGCGCAGTGATACCTGAACGCTCGAGGTATTACAACGAGTGTACAGACCTCCAATTAATCAGTCTGCATTTGTCTGTACCAGTCTGCATTAGTCTGCACCAGTCTATAGTCAAGTTTCAGTCTGCGCCTAATAAGATTATCATATTCCTGTACATAGCCATGAAGAGAAATGTATAGACACTTTGTCAAGTATCAGAGATATGTGAGAATAAGATTAACGTACCAAGACCAAAGGAACTTCAGATTGTCAATTGTAAACAGCATCCAGAATCAAGTTACGTAATATCTATGTTTTTTATTATTTTAATAAATGTGTGTGAAAATTAATAAAGTTCTGTTTAAAGTTGGTCACCGTCAATCTGCTGCTCTAAGCGTGCAAGTGACATTTCTATCGTCTGACCTAACGGCAGAAGATAAACACGCCACGATAAGACCACGAGACATATTGCTGACACTCGCCTACTTCGTTAGAGCGACAAGTCAAATAATCTGATGGTGTGTGTACCGAAGGTCTTACAGCACGCACACCACACGAGTGATATTGGAGGAGGAGTGGGTCTGTGCCCTGATCTTCAACATTTTTACCTAGTCAATAACACTAATCGCCGCACAGTTGCGAGGAAAAATATCTGCCAACACTCTGTCCTACCCAGTAATATGCCGAATATCTGTAGAAAACTGAACTACAAAATCATCTTGGCTGAACGGCGGAGTCTTTTAAAAGTCTCAAGGAGAGGCATGTTTTGAATATCGAAAACCTTATGAGGCATAGGAGAAATGACTTTGTAAACATCCTATAGCCTAAAAAAGGAACCTCTTTCCTCATGAAAATAAAGCTTGTCAAATAGTCCTTACATGTAGCATAGGAAATTAATATGTCATCGACATAGCATCAAACAAATGGAAAACCCTGAAGAACTTCGTTCATAAATTGTTGCCATGTTCAGGCTGCATCATGCAGTACAAAATGCATAACATTGTGTTTTAATAAGCTGAAAAGTGCAGTAATAATAGTCTTCATTTTGTCTTTGAGGTCATAGACATCTGTACAAAACCTTAACACAGTTAAGAAGAGTAAAAAGTGTGCACCCGCCAAATTACCGATGAAATCAGATATGTCAGGGACAGGATACTTATCATGGATTGTACCAGAGTTCAAAGCTCTCTAATATCCACAGGTTATCCAGGTTCAATCTTTTTTCTGACCATCTGTAAGGGAGAAGACCAAGCATTCTTAAGAGCAAGAAACAGAACCATCACTAATCATACTATGAAACTCTTGCTAAGCAGCTTGCAGCTTTTCTGTAGGCAGGTGACGAGGCCTACTAACCACTGGCAGCCATGGCGTAGTTTTTATGGGATGGAGAGCAGATTGGCAATGCCTCTCCTTTGCTAGTGTGGAGTCGGTCATTGGTGGAAAATACCTCAGTAGCAGCTGGCCAATGTCATTATATGCCTGGTCGGCCTCAGGCCAGGGAGGGGGGGATGGCAAGTCTTCAATCTACATGACAGCCCACCTTGTGCAGCTGACGTAATTTCTGACGTGGCCGCTCCGAGGCCATATGCACCTGCCTCGCCCTATCTCGCAATTCTGATTTTGCTCTATTAGATAGGTTGCTGTGTTGTTCTCTTTGTGCCACATTTCTGAAGATTCCTCAATTTGAGCATTGAACTCTGAAATTTACACTCTGATGCACACAAGAGAAGGTAATGTCTTTTTCCTTACTGCACGTGTGTGCATTCTGCATGTGGGCGACTGTAGCTTCAAAATAAATTGTACCACGTAGGAGATGCAGTTGGTCTGGAAACCTGCATGCAGTCCATGGTGGTAATTGAGACACGATGCATTGGGAGTTGAGCGCATGCAGATCCTTTCATGAGACACACTTTCCCCAAGTCTGGTATCAGACAAAAATGACTGTAGAAATCAACACAAATAATAAGTCCAGACACATAGGCAACAACAAAAGTCCATGCAGGCAAAAAATCATACTCCAAGACCAATGTTAACATTTGTTTACCAAAGGTTTTGATAGGTGAAGTATTAGCTGCCTTTAAAATAGGCATTTGAGTAACCTGTTTAAAATCACCTATAACTGGAGGAATAACAGCACTCTCCGATAGTGGTAGGGTAATAGAAGTGTGTGTGCATTTTGTCTGTGTGGGTTCCATACATTCAGGCGCAAGCATACTTTCAGGAGCTAACTTGATTGATATATGACACCCTCTGCCTCCCCTTACCTATGATATAGATAGATGTTCAGCGATCACAGGCACTGCAGACGACATGCTGCTTCCGCAAACTGCCTCCATTCCTTCCTGTTTTGTGCCTGGTTCCTCCAAGTGTCTTCAGTTCCCAGGGCTGCTAGGTCCTTGGCCAGCCCTGCCTTGGTCGTCCAATGGGGCGTTTGGTGTTTGGTTTCCCCAATAGTGCCATCTTCGCCTGTCTTCCATCTGGCATATGGGCTACATTACCCACCCATTGTATTCTTTTGCTCTTTATCTTCTGTAGGATAGTTGGTTGTCGCATCAGAAGGTAGATTTCCTCGTTTTTCCTCCTCCTCCATTTTCCATTAACCTATAATTATGCTAATTGATTTATGACCTCCTGGGGATAATCCATCCTTCTAAGAAACCCTCCAGCCCTCCCCCTCCTACTTCCCTTAACATATTGTTTTGCTAATTGGTTTATGACCCCCTGCAGATAATCCATCCTTCTGAGAAGCCCTCTCTCCTTCCTCCATCCCTCTGGGAAATTCCCATCACTCCACCCCCCCCCCAACCGATAAAAGCACTCTTTTGATATCAAATTAATTGACTAATTACTTAAATTAATCAATTAATTACCCCTACCCATCCTAGGAAATCCCCCAGACCTCCCCTTCTCTACCCCACTCCCTCCTTCCCCATCCCTCTCCCACCTGGAAATTGGCAGGGAAAAGATTCAGTCTTTGCTGAGCTGCTGGAGAAGAAGGACATAGAGTAGTATATTTTCCTTATTTTGTTTAGTACCCTGTTGGAAATTGGCAAGAAATCCTCCTGTTCTCTCCTTACCTCCCCTACTTTCCCATTACTGCAAAATTTTCGCATGTTTGCTCACCTTGACATGCAGCCATCAGCTGAGTTAGTGCCCAGTGCCACCACCAGAGGACGTCCCACCCCTCAATCTCAACTCTCACCCCCTCCTTCCCCACCCCTCCCAGAAAAAATTGACAGGAAAAACATTCAGTCTGTGCTGTACAGGAAGGAAGGATCTATTGACACGAATTTCAAATCAATGTCAATAATATATTGATGCATATTCCTCATTTAATCAGTTTGCAAGAAACAGTACTCCCCCAGTTGGATAGAGTTCATGTGTGAACCCCCCATTCACGATTTCAATGACGTAATAACTGCAAGCACTGAGAAATGGAATGAAATGAAGTGTAGTAGCCGCCATTTGGGGTCCCCCACGCATGTGTCTGTCGTCCAGGCGCCACCAAGGATTTCAAAGCTGCTCAATGTGATAATTATAGATCATAATACTATAATACTAAATACCACTGATCACGGAACGGATGTCGGCCTTCTTTGATCTCATGACCCCGACCAAAGCATCAGGTAGTGGCATTCTTTTGATTGGGAAATTCCAGACTCGCTTGCTGTTTCCGTCTCTCTCAAGTGACTACTTTCCATTGATGCATGAAACAATGTCTCCAAACAAACAGACGGAGGATTCCTTGTCTCCTCAGAATACTGTGATCCTATTGGACAATGCTGGGGGCAAAAGGAGAGCTGACGCGATTTTGATATCGAAAATAGAGGGAAATAGTCCATTTCCACTACCCTACCAAATTAATTGTTTAACAATGTACAAAAGTCAAATACATCGCATAAAATACTCACTACCTCCTTCTGATGATCCTTCTTCATAGTAAAACATATTTTCAGCTTTTGAATATCACACACAAACACTATTCAAATCAAGTAATTAAATTTCCGCCACAAACAGATCGAAGCACTAAATATATCTGAGGTCTTGTATGAACTGAGCTTTGAGAACGGCAGCACCCTCCTCTATCCCAACGTTTCCACTAAACATATTTGGCGAAAAAAAGTTCCAATCACAATTGCGAAGCACATGCCATTTGCAGTCCGCCACGTCGCACCAAGCGCCATCCAGCACTGGGCTCGTGATCGCAACACACGGCACCACAGAGAAACAACTGTGCCACACACATTGACTGCATTGTCAGTTCAGCACTTATCTCCAGGTATTCGCATGCCTGCTGTACCAGACACTTGGGGCAGGAGTGAGTACCACCATGGCAACTCAGCCACCAACCAATCAGTTTACATGAGGGGGAGTAATTGTCCAACAAAAAACCTTGCCTTATTGAATCTTCTCACGCAAGACACACATCCGCATCTGTCGCCTCTCTACCAGCATACTGGCTACTTCACTTTTCAGCTGTCCCCGTCCGCAGCCCGTGGTCGTGCGATAGCGTTTTCGCTTCCCACGCCCAGGTTCCCGGGTTCGATTCCCGGCGGGTTCAGGGATTTTCTCTGCCTCGTGATTACTGGGTGTTGTGTACTGTCCTTAGGTTAGTTAGGTTTAAGTAGTTCTAAGTTCTAGGGGACTGATGACCATAATGTTAAGTCCCATAGTGCTCAGAGCCCTTTTGAACCATTTTCAGCTGTCCCGAGGGCGTCACAAGGACTGCCGCTGGGACTTGTCCCCATGGCTGTGGGCAAGAGCCAATTAGCCAGTAGCCAGAATGTTTCCTTTGTACCTGCCAGTCACGCGAGGCTAAGCCGTCACGTCTGGTCGGCCGCTGGCCACAGACATTGCACGACAAGCAGCAGTGGCTTGGACGTATACAGTAGTTTTAACTAATTGCATCTCAACATGGACCCCACCTCCAGTTTAAAAAAATCCACTTTACCCAATTCGATGCGGGGATGTTACTGATCATACACCTCGAATTTCTCATGCGAAATCTAGATTTCCCACTTTTATATGAGTTATTTTCGAATACGAAGAAATCGGGGCATACACGCGTTTTCACATCACTAAAGTATCGTTAATAGTAGTGAAAATCGTGTAACAATATGGCTATACTTCATCTATGTATTCTCTCATCCGGTAAAAAATATGTTTAAACAGCTTAATATCTATTACTTCTTGCATCACAGGACTAGAATATTAGACTCATTTTTGCCTCATGACAGATGGCTAAGAGCATGCTTTACCTCTGTCATTGAATGTCAATTGGAACTCTCTTAAAGTAAGCAAATGCATCCTCACATATGAAGTCTCTTAAAGCAGCAACACAGAGATGTTGTAACTACTTATCACATTATAAATTCGGTAATATAGCCGATTTTATTACGATGGTCATCGCTCCCTGTGCAGGTGGGAGATTGAAATTTCGTCAAAAGATCTCCCTGCAACGAAAAAACGCTAGATTACTGATCCAACTCCTGAACCATATCAACGGTACTCTAGCCCTCATTGCTATCTGCCTGGCAGCACATATTGATGTCAACTTAATAGGCTAATTAATTAAACTGAACATGAGAGTCACTTTGCTTGGTGAGTAATTTTTTCCTGCTGTCAGATTACATTCATCATGTAGCCCAAATGAGAATTCATAGAGGGAATATGACGTTATTTTCAAGGAACACTACTGCGAACTGTCATTTGAAGCTGACCGCAGAAGGATTCTACTACCACGAACAAACATTTCGGATAAGGATCATGAAGATAAAATATGAGAAATTAGGGCTCATAAGGGGGTATATAGGCAGTATTTTTCTCTCGTCCTGTTTGTGATTGGAATAGGAAAGGGAATGACTAGCAGTGGTACAGGGTACCCTCCGCCACACACCGTACGATGGCTTGCCAAGTAAGCATATAGATGTAAACGTGAATTTAGTCTACCTATTAGGATGTCACTTCATTCATTTTTAGGCACACAAAACTCACGGAAGAATGTTGTCTCTTAATCAAGAAAACAAAATACAGAACTTCTGTTGCCGATTGTCTCTTGGTAAAAATCTTCGTCTTAGCTCCTAATTTTCTGACTGAAGTCACTTCGCGAGACGGATGGTAGAGGTTGTAATATGTTTGCCCGCAACACTTAGAAGAAGCTGCATAGAGCTCATCTCTTAACTCCCCTTTCATCAGAGTATCGCTTACCTGCCATAATCTAAGGTATCTTCCAGTCTTCGATACACAGCATTTGAATCCCATGTTCAGTGAGTTAGAGATGTCCCCTGCCACATTCCGACAGCACTATTCCATTAGTTAGAAGGCTGTCTAGTCCTCCACTCATCATTGACTAGGTGGAGAGCTATCACAACGAGAAAGATAGCACACTAATACACAGGAGGAATTTCACAGCCATGCAGAGTATATGCGGACTCCATGAACAAATTCAGAATCATAACAGCTACAATTCATTGATGTCGAATGACAGACTATAAATATCACCCTGTACCTGTCCTGATCTCTTTTATCATATTCCTGTGATTACTACGTTATAAATACGATTGTAATGGTGTCAGAGACTTCGAGAGACTTTGGTGACAGCACAATATATATATCTCTCTCTGTCCCTCTCGGTCTCTTCATTATTTTGCCACATGGGTAGCCACGCAGTCTGAGGTGCCTTGCCACAGTTCGCCCAGCTTTCCCCGTCGGAGGTTCGAGTCCTCCCTCGAGCATGGGTATGTGTGTTGTCCTTTGCATAAGCTAGTTTAAGTTAGATTAAGTAGTGTGTAAGCCTAGGAACCGATGACTTCAGCGGTTTGTTCCCATAAGAACTTCACACAAATTCCAAATTTCCTCGTTATTTTTATAGCATCCAACAGAATAAAACTACAATCCACAAAATCTTCACATACCTCACCCTGTAGAGAACTCGATATCATCACATCCTTCTCTTCCCATATATATCGGAAACAAATCCCTTCTGCATGTTGACATCGACCATATGTGGTGATCCTATTAAATATACACATATTCTTCCACTGGAGCAGTAATCGAAGTTGCTTGCAAACACCTGTGTAAAGTTTTGTCGCCTATACTGTAGGAGGACCATATCCCACAAACTATCAATCACAAGAGAGCGTTCCTGTGTTGTAGTTCATAAGCAGTTTGATACATTGCTTTTCTTTTGTAACACATCCAAGCAGTGTGTGGCTACAGTTTTGTACACCACCATACGTTTTGTTTTTCCACCATGACTTTGAAATCTGTGTCAAGTGCTAAAACGACGTTAACACATTTCGACCCATCAGCTCTCGCAGAAAGCTGGACATCACATGGTGCAAGTTAACCTGTTCCCACAACACACAGGATAGTTGAACTAAAAGACAGAGGTAATGTTTCTTACTGACAAACATGTGGAAGACATCGCAACTTATAGAAACTGAAAGAGTTTGCATCATTGTGGAGCGACTTCAAACAGCTCTCTAAAGGTGATGAGTTTTACATTTACACTCATGTTCCACAGTGATGGGATACCAGATATCTTGGTGTTCCATTTTCGAAGAGACCAAGAGCATTGATTTCTCATATTGGTGGGGCATAACACACCCAGGTATATGATCACTGTTTCGATAGCCTAGGTGGTGGTCATCATGACTGCTAGATCTTTGGACACTGCATCTTTCATTTTTATGGCTTACAATGCATAACCACATGCGGACCAAGGGGTATTCTGCAGGACTTAGCCCATAGAGCATGGATAGTATAGACTACCAGTTGTCAATCGCACTGGTGGAAGAATGGAATTATTTTCATACATCAGGACAGGCACATTTTTGTTTCATTTACCTCAATTTTACGTATTTTCCATCAATTTTCGTAATTTTACCAGGTTTCCCATAATTTAAACGCTTTTTACAAAATTGCTTGAGTTCCAAACCCTCACTCTTGACGACTTGTCACACCAATAAAACGTCTCATCACGTCGATGTCGTGATGCTATCAGCCAATGAGATTGCAGCATGACTCTCAATTTCTGTATCATTGCCAAACCACCACCTCTATTATTTTGCGAGTGCTACATACTTGTGGACATATCGCAAATCCTGTAACACTGCGTACACCACGTCTCACAAATACTGTTTCTTAGTGAAGGAAATAGCCATCAGCAGAGAGGAGGTGCCGAAATACTTTGTAAATTCGATAAGATTTTATACGATTTGCCATCTCGCTCTATGTAGATGGGAGTCACAAAGTATTCTCACATTCGTAGGATACAGCCGGAGATTCAAAGATCTAGCTCTGTTTCGAAAAGAGCTACCCCTTCGTTGAACCTATTGACTAAGGACCCAGAGCAAAACTCTAGATGGCCTCTCTCCAGGCCATCTCATAATTCTACTTCTGTGTTTAATCAACTCTCCCTGCAACATTTCCTCTGATTTAATTTGGAACTGACCATAAATTGGAGGGTACTATACTCACTACATTCGACGTCTTGTGAAGGAACAGAATGAGCTGAGTTCCCTGTATTCAATACGTTGTGGTATTTTGCTTCCGTAAAGAGTACAACACATGTTCCAAATCTCTGCTGACTGACACAAGTGATATAGACCAGTATCCTTATTTCAATACTGTAACTGCAATTCTATGAAGACTGTTCCATACCAATCTGACTTACATCACCCATCCAATTACACACAATCTCTCTTGATGCTTGCATGCTGAGGAGTTTAGCACTTCTTATTGGTGTTAGTACATATGAGTATGATACAATGGAGATTACTGTCATGAAATAACACACGATTAAGGAGGAGAAGAAGAAACGTATGATCTATGCATAATATCACTACAGATGTAAGGTGTCTGAAACGTTTTACGTAGATCACTTCTGCTATCAGTTCTGTAGAATTGTTGTAGTGTTTGGATTTCATACCAAGATGCTACAGGGAAGAGAGAAATGATCATAGAACACAAACACACACTCCTAGGGCTACAGTTAAGAATGCTATAATGTTAAAGCAGTGTGGTTTCCGATATGCATGCAATGAAACGCCATTAATACTTCAGTGCAGGAAATATATTTCCAACACATGACATACATTCACCTTGCAAGTTTTCTGTCCCACCCACTATGATGAGAAACTTTAATAAGATAAAAGTACTACCTTCTACACCAAAGAAAAAAAACATAGATTCTTTGTGATCCATGCACTATAAAGCTTTCTGGGGGTATACAGCGCCCGCTTTTCACATCCGATTACAGTTTAGAAATTATGTTATGATCCTATAAAATGATCGTCAGCAATGTAAAATGCATCAAACAACGACATCTTATGAGGAAATAGGCAAACACATAGCAGCATTGTTTGCCATGTGAAATTACGCGCCTTGCTGCTCTAACTCTGTGAACAGAATACAGTGTCTTCCACATACATCTATCAAGCAAATCTATACACAGGGATTGCAGTATCTCACAAACTCGTGTCACTAACTTAACAATCAGTGCACTTATGAAACTGAGGACTCGATTTATTTCCAAGATGTAGTAGGGGAATGGAGTACTTCGCATACATCTTTGTGCATCCAGAGCAGCCTGTCGAAATAGATGTTCTACCAGTTCGGTGGACATGATTCATCTCACATGCGTTGGAAGCCCTCTGCTGACTGTGGTATGAGAGGATTTCTGTTAACTGCTCTAAGTCACGCACAGAACTCACAATTGTACACGAGCTGAATGCAGGTTATACCACACAACTTATACACCCTGAGAGAACAACGGAAAAAATGGTTAAATGTGTGATAAATGACCTGCTGCAAAATATCCCTCTCTCTGGAAAGTATCATCAGTCTACCATTAAATCATACCTCATTACAATTCCTCTCAACAGATTACTCCATCTAGTTTATGTCATTCTTTAAAGCAGATTCACCTCAGTTTAGAGGCGGATGGTTCTCTTGTCCAGAAGAGCATGAAGGACAGCAGTCAACTTATATGTAGCCCTATTACCTCAATACACATACAGCAGAATGTTGTTAAAACCAATGCAGCAACTGTTCTGTGAGGTATTTGTTAGCTGAGACCACATGGTTGTAATTGGTAGAGAGTACAGAAAAGCTCTTTGTAAATACTGGTTGTTAGAGTTGACAACACGTAAACAGTCTTGTACAGGATCAAACATGCGGTCCTTTCTGTAGCTGTATACTGCAGCCCCCAAGCTCGTAATACAATGCTCTTTAGCTAAGAACACTTTACAAAAATCTACAAGGTGGCTGCTGATAACTTTAGGGTCACACATGGGCTTGTAATACGACATACATGAACTTATTACTCTGCATTTGGTTGTCATCCACGTTCAACATTCTATTCCTGCCATTTTACCGCTGTCCACGAGAAATGACCGTTTCCCTATGCTTCCACTTAAACTTTTTCTCATATTCCTCTCGTTGCCACATACTTGTAACGATGTGCAGGAATTTTCCTGCACCAAGCAGACATCTAAGTATTCCCTCATTCTCCCTCAATTTCCCTTCACTTTGGCATATTTTCCCTCAATTCATACATAATTTCCGACAATTTTCGTAATTTTACTGATTTTAGATCACTTCTGCTCATGCGATCATGATGTCGCTTCTCGCCATATGTTCTAAAATTGCTTGTAAATGGAGTAAACTTTTCAACATCTATAGCAACTGTAATATTTTTCTGTATGTGTTTGTGCCAATATCAGTTTCACATGGCGGCCCCCATGGCACAGGGTAGGTTCCAGATAGGATAAGGATAGAGCTGGTAGGTCTTTCCACCACACTTCACGTCAGGTATAAGAGTTGAGGGTGGATCCACCAGGAGTTGAGGTCGCGATAGGGTTCGACGGTGGTTATGGCCAGGGATAGAGTTTAGAGGTGGATCCACCATGTCTTATGGTTGGGATAGTGTCCGAGTGTGGATCCACCACGAGCTATTAACCAGATATGATCCAGAGGTGGAGCCAACATGCTTTACAGCTGAGATAGGAGTTCGAAGGTGAAGACACTTGCTATGTGTCTGGGACAGTGATAGTTTCGATGAGCCAACATGCTTTACAGCTGAGATAGGAGTTCGAAGGTGAAGACACTTGCTATGTGTCTGGGACAGTGATAGTTTCGAAGTATGGTCTGGGGGCCCTGACATGAAACTGATACGGGCACACACACATACAGACAAATAGTGCAGATGCGCTAGGTGTTGGCAATTGTATTAAATTTACAAACAATTTTAGAATATGTGGCGGGAACTGACTTCATGATCACATGAACAGAAGTGACATAAGATCGGTAAAATTAATTAAATTGTCGGCAAATATGTATAAATTGACGGAAAATATGCCAAAATGTGGGGAAGTTGATGGAGAATGAGGGAGTACTTACATGTCTGCTCGATGCAGAAAAATCTTTGTACATGGGTACGAGTACGCGACAGCAAGAGCAATATGAGAAATATTTTACATGGAAGCATAGGGAACCAGGGAAACACTCATTTTTCGTGGATGGCGATAGGGTAGCTGGAATAGACTGTTAAAGGAGGATGACCACCAAATGTAGATTGATAAATTTATGTGTGTCTATATCTAGCCCTACTACAGTCCAGAGGTGCAACTGATGATGAGAGCTTCAAGGAAAATGAAGGCGCGCTCGACGACGATGAAGCTTTGATGGTAAGGACTACCTAAAATGCTCATCGCCGCCATACAGAGAAAACTGTAAAGATCTAGTTCCAGGGTGCTGTAATCGGCTCCTATGAGAACTTCTGAAACAATGAGTCCCTATTTCACCAGAAGAGGAAACAATGACATAAGCTGTTGGGCATTCATTGTAGTGGAGTGATGAGTGTTTCTGGCTGGTGTGCTCAGGTCGCCAGTTCAAAACTAACTGAGCAAGTATTTGTAACGAAGCCTTCGAACTCAAATTAATTTAAAGTATTGTGTGCTAAGACAGGACTTTGTAATTAATGTATTTTGTTTTCCTAAATGAAAATTATATTCAGCTCAACAGGTCGATTTATGGGAAAGAAATGATATAAAGAATTCAAACTATGATATGTTATTCTCCCTCCTATTGTGGTACTTAGTTTTCTGTTCTGTGGAACACTATGGAAGCCTCTCTATTCTAAAAATGTGTCTTTGTTGTTTTTGTTTATGCCTTGTGTAAGTGTTTTTTGCTGTTTGCCCATATTGCTACATAAGTGCAGCATTCTTAGAAGTATAATAAAGCATCATGTTTAGACTGAAGCGATAGAGAAACTGGTATAGGCATGCATATTCAAATACAGAGATATGTAAACAGACAGAATACGGCGCTGCAGTCGGGACCGCCTATATAAGACAACAGTTGTCTGGCGCGCTGGTTAGATTGGTTACGCTGCTACAAAGACAGGTTATGAAGATTTAAGAGAGCTTGAACGTGGATGTTATAGTCAGTGCACGAGCGATGGGAGAGCATCTCCGAGGTAGCGATGAAGTGGGGATCTTCCTGTACGACCATTTCACGAGTGTACTGTGAATATCAAGAATTGGGTAAAACATCGAATCTCCGACATTTCT
This sequence comes from Schistocerca cancellata, assembly GCF_023864275.1. NCBI lineage: Eukaryota > Metazoa > Arthropoda > Insecta > Orthoptera > Acrididae > Schistocerca > Schistocerca cancellata. Next base: position 280,454,353 of record NC_064628.1, read on the forward strand.
GCTGCCGGAAAAAGATCCTACAAGAGTGGGATCAACAACGACTGAAGAGAATCGTTCAACATGAGAGAAGTGCAACCATTCCACAAATTGCTACAGATTTCAATGCTGGGCTATCAACAAGTGTCAGCATGTGAACCATTCAACGAAAAATTATCGACATGGGCTTTCAGAGCCGAAGACCCACTCGTGTACCCTTGATGACTGCACGACACAAAGCTTTACACCTCGCTTTGGCCCGTCGACACTGACATTGGACTGTTGATGACTGGAAACATTTAGCCTGGTCGGACAAGAGTATCGAGTGGATGGACGTGTACGGGTATGGAGACAAAACCTTATGAATCCATGGACCCTGCGTGTCAGCAGGGAACTGTTCAAGCTTGTGGAGGCTCTGTAATGTTGTGAGGCGTGTGCATTTGGAGTGATATGGGAAACTGATACGTCTAAATATGACTCTGACAGGTGACACATACATAAGCATCCTGTCTGATCACCTCCATCCATTCACGTCAATTGTGCATTCAGACGGACTTGGGCAATACCTGCAGGACAACGCGACATCCCACACGTCCAGAATTGCTACAGAGTGGTTCCAGGAACACTCTTCTCAGTTATAATCTTCCACTGGCCACCAAACTCCCCAGACATGAATATTATTGAGCATAACTGGGATGCCTTGCAACGTGCTGTTCAGAAGAGCTCTCCACAGAGATCTGGACAGCCCTGCAGGATTCACGGTGTCAGTTCCCTCCAGCACTTTTTCAGATATTATTCAAGACCATGCCACGTTGTGTTGTGGCACTTCTCCGTGCTCGTGGGACCCTACATTGTATTAGGCAGGTGTACCAATTTCTTTGGCTCTTCAATGTATCTTGCTACCATTTGTTTAGTTCACAACAACACTACTCACTCAGGGTAACTCAATAGTAGACTGAACAATTGCATCTACTACTCAAACGAAAGTGAAATATATATTTTAATTCCTTGTATCTGAAGTGATGTGTTGGTTACCATGATTTATGTTGTCACTCAGTGTCATAGAGACACATACTACAAATGTAATTATGTATCTCTGTCAGCAGGACAATTGATATTGACTCTGTAAAAAGATTATCCACGCTTCTGGGTACTACATGTGATGTATTTTGACAAAAAAGATTGATGTATGAGGTGACATGATGAATTTCAGGCAAGACAAAATCCCTGTGATTACTAGAGTCAAAGGGGCACATTTTTAAGGTGAGAGTCAGATTACAGACAGACAACACTGAAAGGAATTTGAACAGAACGAGACTGTAATTCAACAGACTCAAGAAAAATAAAATAAAATTAATTCGTTTCATCACAATATTAAGGTGTTGAAAAACAAGATAGGAGCTCCTTGTATGCATAGTGCAAAATTCTGAAGTGGTAGATGTTCTGTGTCTATGTGAACGCCACAGATCCACAGGGGCAGAGAAGTTTAATATCAGGCATTATAGACTAGCATCATTTTCTTGTACTGTTAACATGGAAAAAGAAGGAATTGCAAAATATTTCAAATTTGGACACAAAGCCAACAAAACTGAAACAAATACTTCGTGTTGATCAGAATCTATAAGCTTGTGCCTCTGAGTTGCTACTGAAGAATACTTCCCTGGTAGTTGCAACAGCCTGTAGGTACTCTCTAGGAAACTTTTAGCTATTTATGAGAAAGCTAGGCGCGTTATGGAGCTGCCTGTAACGTCGTTATCCAGTTTCAGAAAATAGAAATAAGGAATAGTGAGAAAGCCACCATGAAGCATTGCGTTAACAGCTGCAGGCTGGTAGCTGCAAGTGTGGCGACATGTGGGTCAGAATAGCATACATGTAAGGGGCCTGCTATAGGATGGTAGAAGAAAAACGCTAAGCACAGTGGTAATGACCGAAGGACGCATGTCGATGTCACCACACCAGGGCAAGTCACTTGTTATGGGCGACGTGATCAGGGGTCAGATTTTAGTGAAAGAAATTGATCTCAGAATAATATAAATATGTCTGAGTTTTGAGGTAGAGCTTTTTTGCATTCTCTCATCGCCAGAGTTCAGCAGCAGTACCATGACACCAAGGGCCACACCAATTAGCATGATAACAGCTCATCTCCAGCACCAGAAACTATTGATTTTAGCATGGCCTGTGCCTGTCACCATCAGCACTAAGTTCCTCATGGGAACCACAGCCCCACCAACCTGCCATCTGTGCCTGCTGTGGTGTGCATTGACTTCCTAGTGGGGCTCAGTGCCTCAATGTCAGATACCATCCAACTCCTGCCAGAGGGCAGCAAGTCAAAGCCAGCTCAGAGCCATCTCCACATACTGCCACAGTAAACACGTGAGGAGCCTGGGGCAACCAGGGCTACAAGGCACCTAGGGGAGCAGAAGGACGCTGATGTCATGGCTGTAGCCTCCAGAGGGCACCTTGCTGCTATGGACCTTCCATCTGCATTGCAGAGCACCTCCGCAGCCTACCACCCATAAGTCAGCACTGGGCAGGGATAACAGAGTAAGGTGTTTCAGCCTCGCTGAGCCATGACGTGCCATGCACTGGAATTAAATAAAAGCATTCTTTAGTGTCAAAAGTGTTTCCACTGAGCCTACTGCCCTGTCACCACAACTCACTCATCCTCCTGAGTACAACTGCACCCTTCATACCTTTCAGACAAGAAGAAACGCCAAGTACTCTGTGGAGATTTCTAGGTAAATTTCTTAACAGATACAGAAGCAAAAACTAAACGTAAGCATTATTTGGCTGTTTAAATCCGATTTCAGTGGTATATTTCCCGTCTCGTCTGCAGCAAGATAGTGGGACCCAGGTTTTATCATTTTTATATGTTCAAACAAATTTCGGACTTGCAGCCAATCATCGTCTAATGCAGTCTACTATATTTCTACTGGGCACCTGCCAGTCGTCTTTAAGTAAACCATCGAAGACTTCATTCTACAATATATCGTGTGCTGCAAGTACTCCATACATGCGTCAAAATCAAGTTGACAGATGGATCACACTTCTCGGCGTCAGCGTCGTTGCTTTTGGAATCACAGAACTCAACTGTACTCTTCGTTACCGCCCGCTGCGGCAGTTGGCGCACCTGTCGCCTTCGATTAGAACAAATCGTGGAAATGATGGGCTTCCATGTACCGCCCAACTGGTAACCACTATCATGATTCATCAGATTTCCGCCAGGCACATTTCCACGGATTCTTTAATAATGGAATCCCAAAACGATGCTGTGGTCAGAACCATAGTTTTATCATACGCCATTGAACATTCAGGATATACAGTTTTCGGAAACAGTGAACTTGCTTCATTGCAAATGTCAAATGCAACGTTAATGTTCAGTCCAGCGTTCTTTCACAGTGCTTGTGGTCTTTCCTATGTAAGCCATACCACATCAACATGATATTTTTAAATTCCAGCTTTCGGCAATAACACGTCGTCCTTCACTGATCCCAAGACGTCTGCAGTCTTAGATGGTGGACAGATCACTTTCACTTGAAACTTAAAGAGAATTCTTGCTATTTGAAGCAAAATGTTGCCCACAAAAGAAAGATAAACTAAAGATTTTGCCAGTGTATTCTCCTTTTTCCACTTCCTGACTCTTGGTTTCAACTGACAGTGCCATGTTATTCTGCCAGGTGGAATATCCAATTCTTGAACTCTATCTTTAGGTGGGCAATCTCTTTATGGAAATTATCTAGATCTGTGACAGTGTGAACTCTGTGTATGAGTATTTTAAGCACGCTCATAGTTTGCGATGGGTGGTGACAACTTGATGCTTGCAGATACAAATCAGTGTGAGTTGCATACAATAAACTGAATGCCCCAGAGAGCTATCATTCTTACGTCGAACCAAGACATATAAGAAAGGCAGCCAACAATGTTACTCTACTTCTGTAGTGAACAGAATGTTGTTATGAATAGAGTTGAGGTGTAGAAACTCCATCAATTTGTCTTCTCCATGAGACCACACTATGAAAGTATCATATACATCTCTCCAAAATACAGCTGGTTTAAGGGCAACTGATTCAAACGTTATCTCCTCAAAATTCGCCATAAAAAAAGTTGCCATCAAGAGAGACAGAGAACAGCTCATGGCGACGCCATCGATCTGTTCAAAATATTTTTGGTTGAACTTAAAACAGGTTGAGAATAGAGCATGCTGAAATAAAGCAATTACGTCCACCTGAAAGTGCTTTGTCAATTAGTGCCTGTGAGAGTGACCTTTGTAAAAAGTGATGCCACATCACAGCTAACTAAATGGTCAGAACTGCTTCGATGGAGAATACTCAGGCTATTGATAAAATCAGCTGACTTACAAATGTACTGTGAGCACGTGCCCAGCAATGGCTTTGGCAAAGAAGCGAGATTTTGGATGAATGATATGTAGGAGCTCAAATGTTGCTCACTTATCCTTATCAATTTTTGGAAGGCAATCATGTGATCTTACAGTCCTGATGCACATTCATACAAAAAGAGGTGGTATGGGATGAGATATACATAGAAAGAATTAATCATGTTAAATTCAATTTATTCCATATTGGAAGCTTGCTTTCCTAAAATGTTATTGAGAACTTACATTAAAAAATGTAAGCCATGTATAACTAATGAAATTAAAATCTCCTGTAAGAGGAAGAGAGAAACTTATATAAAGGCCAGAATAAGTCAAGATCCGATGTTACTTGCAGTTGACCAAAAAACTGTAACATTTTAAGGTCATTAAAATGATAAGAACCATTACATCACGATAGAAATTAATAATGCAGATAATAAGATTAAAACAATGTGGGAAATTGTCAGAGGTCAGCCAGTCCATGAACAAGACATTGTAACAATAAAAATTGAATGACATTGTTGTGACTGATAAATCACAACCTGTGAGTACTTTTAATAACTACTTCCTGAATTTAGCAGCAAAAATAAGATTCAAAGGTTCAGTTTACAAAGTAAGAGCAAATTTTAAAAATGTTTTCACAAAACTTTATGCAACTCAAAGGAACACCATCACCCTTCACTGAAATTGACAGAATTCTAAAAAATAAAAGGTCATATAATGTTGACAGAATTTCAGAGAGAATTCTGAATGTTCTTAGTAATATATGTAAAGCATCACTGACACAAGGAACTTTTCCAGACAGGTTAAAATACGCAACTGTTAAACTTCTGCATAAGAAAGGTAACAAGAAAGACTTAAACAATTATCATCCAATTTTCTTACTGAAGAATTTTTTTTATAAAATATTCGAAAAAGTGTTGTAGTCAAGGATGGTCTCACCCTTAAGTAGAAACATAACCACAAGATATTTGGTCAAGATGTACGAATTTTTGAAATGGAATAACTATGGTGTATCTGTGAGTATGCGGTTAGTTAAAGCTAATCCACATGCTATATTATGTCTGAGCAAATGCCTGTGTATGTCACATCTGCACAGACAACTATGTTTTTCTTCCCTGACATCTTGTAGTAGTTTGTTTTTATCTTTGTTTTCTCGTGTAATTAACACTGAATAAATAGTTTTGATCATCTTTGTTTCTGTAATAAGAGTATGTATGAATTGAATTCATTACTAAGTCAACTTTATATCCTCTTAAATGACTGATTGGAGTCAATATCCAGTAACTGGAGATCCTTGCAGATGTGGTTTGTGGAACACATTTGAGTATTTCCTGTGTTTGATGACTGAAATTAATGTCCAGAGAGTACACTGCTGAATTTGTTGGAATATGGATGAGTCATGCATGTTTATGAAAATTAAGTGTGACGGATAGAGCAATCAGGAAAAGAAAACAGTTACTTATAATTCTGAAAGTCTATTCTAAAAGTCTATAACCTGTAACAGGTTGCAAGGAGGGAAATGAAAATCTCCAGATACTCAGAGACAAAGGGAAAGATACCTCCTTGTCCACTCATATAATTTATCGCGATATGTGGAGTTCCAGGCACATCTACAAATGTAAAACTTTTCACTACAACCTGTCACAACAGATATAAAATAACTGAGGTACTTTGCTTGCCTTCATGAAACTCTCCTTCAGAAAAGTATATGTAGCTTTGGTATTATTTCACTTCCTTGGCCACTGCAGTCAAAAATTCTAAAGCTTCATAACTTCTTTCTTTTGCTAGGAATCATAATGTTGTTATCAGCTGCTCACATAGTGAAATTGCTTTCCTCATATAAGTACTTTGTAGTGGCATGTGAGAAGTTGCAGGCATCAATAGATATTTGTACAACTCTATGTCTATTGGCAAATAATTTCGCCAGTCGTTGGGTTCACACTGTAACTTGAGAAGTATATCTGTCAGAGACAGCAAAGGACTAGAAGGAGCAATTGAATGGAATGGTTAATGCCTCGAAAAGATATTGGTAGATGAATGCTAACAAAAAGCAAACCAAGGGTGATGGAACGTAGTTGAATTAAATTAGATGATATCTAGGAAATTAGATTGGGAAATGAGACACTAAAAGTAATAAAGGAATGTCATATTTGGCCAGTGAAATAACTGATGATGGCTGAAACAGAGGGGACATAAAATGCAAAGTGGCAATATCAAACGTTCTTGAAAACCAGGAACTTGTCAACATTTAATATAAATTTAAATGTAAGGAAGCCCTTCTGAATGTATTCATCTGGAGTGTCTAATCTCGTCCATTTGTTTTGTGATTTCCTTAAAATTAAATTATTTAAATTCGTCAACAGACATTCAGTGATATACATTGTCATGTACTGCATATGATGAAATACAGAGACAATGAGAAAGGTTATAGTGTTTGCAAAAACGTAGTATTTTCAAATATGTGGAGTCTTCTTAGACTTCCTTTTAATTGGCTACTTCATGTCAGCTTGGTTGATTCCCACTTTACAAGGAAGTACCTGTTTTTTTCAAGTCATGCATTAAATTTTGCTATGAAATGCCATGGAGCTTTATTCATGTTCATTATTTATAGCTTCACTTAGGATACTGTAGGGCATCACACAAGTAAAAAGTTATACACTTTTTTAAGCTAAATATCTGCCTTCCTACACTTTAGCAGTCAACACCCCTGATAAGCATTGAAACGTAGGCTACTTCTAGAACAAAACCCCATTAACACATGTGAGAAAAGTAGGCAAAGGTGACCAGTGATAGAAATCTCAAAGTGCAAAGATTACAAAATATCAGTCTATACATGCAGAGAATGTTATATGTGGCTAACAGTTTACTTTACAAATGTTTTCAAATTATCTTAAAAATTGTAGAAATAACAACAGTATTAATAACTTTCGAATATCTTTTTCAAAATTTGGGAAAATTTGTTTATCAAAGTTGTTTTTTATTTTAATTTTCAGAGTGACATTATTTCTTATTACACATTTTTAGAAATAAATGTAATGAAAACTATATTTCACTATTTGTTTACTCATAAATAAAAAGCCATTGTTTTATGATCTATAAGGAATGATAGTGGATTAGCTAGTATATTTATTTGAATGTATAATTACATACATTAAAGAAACGATGTATCACTGCCCAGTTCCATTACAACAGCCCCCCTCCAACCAAGAATTTTGTTAGAATCAATTGTGAGCAACATTATGATACTAATATAATGGAAATGCCCAATGTTTAATTTTGGCAAGCACACCAAAAAATGATTTCTCTTCCCAATTACTTTCAGAAAGTAATGTTCTTAATTTGTGTATGTATTGAGAATGAAATAACATTTAGCTGACAAAAAATACATAAATGTTGAAATAAGAAAGTGTGTGTAACATTTGGACCTTCAAAAGAAACTAATTTATGTACTTGAATGGTGTTGTTCTAACTTTGGAATCAAACACTTTCAAAATTGTTATTTCATGCCATGAAATGATTCTATTAATATTTATCAACTTCACAGTAGATAGTACAATTTTTGGTCTACGATATTTGAATGTTTAAGACGAAAGAATTAACGACATTATCTTCTGTTGGGCATTGATTTAAATCAATGGGGAACGTTGAAAATTTGTGCTGACTGGTGTTAAAACTGGAGTCTCCAGCTTATTAGGCATGTGCACTGACCACTGATCAGTCCAATTTCATGTTTGACTGTCAAATAATTAATTTACCCATCCCAGATAGCTGTGTATGTTAAAGTATTGCTTCCAGGATGGGTTGGTGTACTGGCCCTGGATCAAATCCACCCAACAGATTAACAACCAGCCTGGATGTGGTTTCCCACATCGCACTAGGTGAATTCTGGGCTGGTGCACATGTCTTAACTCAAGTACACGATTCACAAGGATTTAGAAAACTTTCGCTCATTTTCACACGAATAGCATTACACGCTGATAACTAGGGTACACAGATTCCATCCCAGAGGGTAACAGTGATGGAATCTGGCCATCCCTTAAATTAACTACGATAAATCAGTTCATAACCATCCTGACCTGTGCCAATGACGAACAAAGGCACAAGAAAAGGAAGAAGAGCGTCAAAGAATTCATTCAAACTATACAGTGTTTTTTGGCATAGATTGTGCACCTTCTCTCGATATTTCACCAAGTCCATGGACTGTATTTCCATATTTAGATGACTTAATGACCACTGCTGAAAAACTGTCCCATGTCATGGAGAGTTGACAGCTTGGCATGTCTATGTTTTCCTTGTAGTGTGTATTATAACTATGGATATAACACCTGTTGCTGAATGTTTCATGATGTTTCTTCATGTACATGAGACAGCTGAAGAGAATTTTTTGAAAATTATAATCACTCCTTGACGTGTAAGGATGGTCTTGCAGTGGTCCAGCTTCCTGCTTGATGTTATGATCCTTATTGCTTTTTTTGAACTAGTAGTTCTTTCTTGTGGCATCTACAGTAACCCCATAATAATTGGCCATAGTTAAAATACTATTAGTACTTACAGATCAGTTCTGACATGTTTCAGTTTTCTCAGAATGACAGTTCATCACAAATATGTGGGGTGTGTTCTTGCCAAATTACTTTACTGTCTACAATGAAACCCAAAGTTTCGCAGACTATACATAGTTCAGGTATCCTGTGTCACTACGCCTACATACCAATTTTTGCATTTTTTCTTCATTGATTTTCAATTTGTTTGTAAGAAACCATTTCTTTGTCACATCACAGGAACAAAATCTACTTCTTCTTCAGCCTCTCTGGCATTCATGCCTTTCAAGTACAAAGTTTCAAATGTGAGAGCTTAAATCATTTACAAAAACTGGGAACAGTAGAGGGATCATTACTGGCACGTTGTATTCCATCTTCCATTCACTTGATAGTGCTCCTTGCACTGATAAAATCTGCATTTTGTTTTCCAAACAAGATTTGAGGGTTTCCAGAACAGTTTCTCCAACTGCATATACACTGTGGTTGTTTAGGAAGATGTTGTGAGGAATGTAGTCAAACACCTTACTAATGTCACAATGTGTCACTGCAAAATTTTCTTTCCCCTCAGAACTGTGCTTTATGCTGATAACCAGATCTAGTGCTGTTGTGGCTGTATCTGTCTTTCCACAAACCATGCTGTGCATCTTTATGGAACTCACAAATTTCAAAATAATTGGAGACTTGGGCTTTTGTGGCAGTTTCAGTGACTTCAGCTAAGACTGGAATTGTTGAGATTGGTCTGAAGCTTGCTACCACGCTTGGGTCACCATTTTTATAAACTGGTACTGTCTGTACAAGTTTTAGAAAGTCCAGAAGTACACCAGCAGAGAAACACTTTTTAATTATCGTACTTAATACTTCAGTAATTTCATTGATAATTTTCCTGAAGCCATTAGGGAACAGCCCTGTATATGCTCAAGTCAGAAGGCTTATAGGGCTTTACAATATTTCTTAATTCATATTTTTATACTTTCCTCCAGTTCATCATGACATTTATAAAGGAAAGATAACAATTAAATAAATTCTGATGGTACTATTTTAACGACTTTAAATGATGAGTACGATAGCAGAAGTACATTTAAAAATGCCCTTTATTACTGTAAAACACTCATTGGTGTCGATGGTCCAGCAATTAAATAAAATATAAGTTGAATAACAAGAAAACAATAGATTCCTACTTCACATAATTAGCTATGAACAACAACATAGCTCAGGAGATATTCACTTCTAAGTACGTACTACATCTTCACTGCAGAAATCATGGGAATCTTAAAAGTGCACAAGTCGGCACTATGAAATATTTCTATCTCTCGCGACCACGCGCAAACTGCTCCACTCTCCAAGTCTTCCTCGCGATTGTCCGTCGCTGCTCTTCGTGCAGCATCTCCCTTGTCCTGTTTGGAACGATTGCTGTGATTGGCTAGAGCGCTCCCACCATGTCTCCAAGCCAACACACACTCACAAACATAAAGAACCACATTCAAAATACTGGGTTTACATTTAAATAACTTGAAATTAAATAAATATTCCTATGGCTGGACCATAAACACGTTCTAACACACTTTCTTCAACACATAAACAAAATAAAAAAACATATATCAAAGGAATAGAACAGAAGTAAGCCAGTAGCCTAATGTCTCTGTGCTTTCTAAAACACAGTAAATAATTGACCAATTTGTTCATGAATAGTATACATCAGATATAAACAAAGACATAGACGAATAAATATATTGTAAGCATGCTGCTAACGTTTTTTTGTGTATCTGTGGAGCCCTCATGGCCTGCCGCAATTAATAGTAATCGGCCACTTTGACCTCCAATAACTCATCTACTTTTCAAATACCTGTAATTCATACCAATTTAGGTTTACACTAACAGCTTTCTAAAGACATGTTGATCGACAAAATCGGATGAGCTGTTTAGATATTGGAAATTCGTTGTTGGGTATTACTTGTATAATTTACAGTCAGATACTAAACTTTAAACTAATGAAGATATTGAAAATCTGATTACACCATCAGAATCGTCATGCAAAAAATGGTAACGGACATTTTTTTTATTTTTGAGGTCTCATGATTCCTCTGGCCATTATTAATTTCTACATAAGCTGTGTAATGTCTGCCAGTATGGTTTCACGAAGCCTGCCATCTTTGGCACCCCATGGCATACAAATCTCCTTCATCAACAAAAAACTGAGCGAGGTGGCGCAGTGGTTAGCACACTGGACTCGCATTCGGGAGGACGACGGTTCAATCCTGTCTCCAGCCATCCTGATTTAGGTTTTCCGTGATTTCCCTAAATCTTTTCAGGCAAATGCCGGGATGGTTCCTTTGAAAGGGCACAGCCAATTTCCTTCCCCATCCTTCCTTAACCCGAGCTTGCGCTCCATCCCTAATGACCTCGTTGTCGACGGGACGTTAAACAACACTAACCTAACATAACCCATTGACACAAATCCCATTCTGCGACACAGCCTTAACATGGAATTCCCAGCCATGTGGTCGGCCTGGACCATGTGTTGGGGCTATCCCTCTTGCTCCGGCTAACGTACGGCACCACATGGTTAATGATGAGCCCCCGCTCGCCAAGTGGCCTGTGCAGCCACACTAACTCTGAACTTAGAAATTTTCAGGGCGCCACAACTCGCCTGTTACCTCACACACCTCCACTTACTAACATTCTGGCTTGCCAGAATGTTCAGAAGTAGCACCCTTCAGTTCATACAAGTATATATAAAACAAATTAGAAAGAACAGAAATAAATGATTAGAACGCGAGACCAATAGTGTTTACAAGATTTTGATAGTGGTGTGGGAGCAGCATGAATTTCGAAATAAACTTAAACTAACACAAATTAGCAACATAAATGCATATTAAATAAATGCCTGCATTTCATTTATGCATAAACAAGCATGAATTTCGCAATAAACTGAAACTAACACAAATTATGAACGAAACGGCATAGTAAATAAATGCCTGCATTTCAGTTATGCATAAATCATTTTTTGGACAAAAAATAAAATTTTTAAATGCACTTTTATGTATGTGCGATTTTTTAAGCACTTCTTGTGCCACTCACTCAGCGCTAAGGCTCCTTTATGCACTAATTTTTTCCGTCGCACTACACACGCTCACACGGATTTTAGCACGAAGTATTGATCAACTCACATCAGTCTTTAGACTAAGTGCTTCGCAGAAATTGTGTCTGCCTCTGAATTCCGACTCCCCAACTCCCCCGTTTATCGTGACAAATTTGTCTACAACGAAAACCAAAAGTAGAAACCCCTCAACAAACCATTTCCTACAACCAACCATGATCCTCGCTAAAGATTCCCTCCAGCGGAAAACGGTACTTTAGGAACGAAGTCACAAGGTTCAAATGGCTCTGAGCACTATGTGACTTAACTTCTGAGGTCATCGTTCGCCAAGAACTTAGAACTAATTAAACTTAACTAACCTAAGGACATCACACACATCCATGCCCGAGGCAGGATTCGAACCTGCGACTGTAGCGGTCACTCGGTTCCAGACTGTAGCGCCTAGAACCGCACAGCCACGATGGCCGGCAAAGTCCCAAGGCAAATGACTGAATCACAGTAAGCTCAAATTCCCATAAGTTATATTAAATGACTTTAATCAATGCTTCCTACCTTCATGCACCAAAAATTGCGTGCACATGCAATTACAATTTAATGCCCTTCAAATTGACCACTAAATTCTTTGCTACAATCTTATACAAAGCATAAATCAATATGTATTTTACTTAAATCCACGAGGACACTGACCTCCACGCACCCACAGTGCCTGAACTTCCCCCTTTTTGCAAATGTACAGTGCCACAATAAACTAACAAATAAACATATAAATTATCCCTCCAAAATTACTACCACTAATTACAGATCAGAACAGCTTTTCAGTTCTGCCCTTTCTCTATATACCATTACAAATTTCAAACTTCTCCCATTTTCACATATGTGGCAGCAACGACCACAACGTTCTACCATACCAACGCCAATCAGTCTCACTAGAATCACACTCCTCCTTCCTATACCAATTCATATGAACTTCATTACACAAACTATGCCCATCCACACTATTTGCTTCAGCCTTCTCTAAATTTTCTGTTAGTTCTTCCACACATTTTGCCGAATCACTACCCACAGCATGCATAACTTTAGTGTTTTTCCCCTGCAAAATATCGACACTTGCAGCTTCAACAAAATTACACATCAATTCAGTGTTAAACACTTTATCTTCCTGAAATAATACATCCATGCCTAAGCCACCATCACCATAGATATTCATCTCAGAAACCTTATCTGCTGATACACCATTAAAATCACTACATAAATTCATATCAGAAACCTTACTTTCCTCCGTCAACAAATTAACTTCACATGAAATGTAAACAACTTTATCCTCTGCCGCTACATTACACAAATTGCTGCTACCTTGTCATACAATTTTGGGATTTCCAGACTTGCTACATTCCATTGTGATTGGACAAAAATCAGCACACACTGTCATTTCTAAACACTTTTCATTCAGATGAACCCCTAATCCCACTTTACATACATTCTCACATTCATATTCTGACAAACATTTTAGATCCACACATTCATCAATAAGTTTTGTTTCATCTTCATTGGTGACTAGAAACACGTAAATTCCTTTCTCCGAAGTATCGATACCAGTAGCTTTTACATCATTACATATATTACCATTACTCTCTCCCCTTAAACAGAAATCATCTACCTCCGCCGATACATTTTTAAATTCAACTGCTTGCGAGACCAATGCTAAGCCTCCCTTAGTAATATTGACCCTTTCTGCCAAAACACAATCAACCTCACTTGCAGCTGGCGAGATCGAAGGTACGCTGCCTTTACTTACATCGACGCTTTTCGCCGACTCACAAATACTTGCTAGTACAACACCTTCCTTACTGCAATTGCTGCTATCTGCTAATGCCTCTTTAGAACTCTACACACAGTTTGCTTTCACAAAATTCATCTCCTCTTTATCTTCTTTTTGAACCACTGAACCTTTCCATTCATCACCATTCACACACTCATTCATTACACATCCATAACTTACATCATTCTCCGCAAATTTATTCCCATTACTTTTACTTAAATCTCTCACAAATCTATGCTCCTACTGTACACGCCTGCTTTTATTGAAAGAGCCACCTACATAGCCTTCGTCTTTAACATACTCCATATTACACTTTTGTTGCCTTTATCCAAACCTATCCTATTTATGTTTTCAAAGAATTCATAGAGATTCGTTTATCTGATAATCTTATTAATAGAGACACGGGGTACCTTTTAAGACTTGGAACCCAGTGTTATCTGACATTAAAACACAACGGTGTGTGTTTCGATCGTCGAAATAATTTTTAATTTTTGATAGCGATATCTTGATTTCGCCTGTTTCCACCACTGGCGGCGCGGTATGTTTACTTGCGCTAGAGGGCAGTTACGGCACCTTCTCGCGCACGCGTTGTGGGCCTTCTGCGGCCTACATAGGGGCCGCCGCTTGCGCTGAAAAGTCAGTTTCGGCGAAATTGTGTACCAGCACTCTCACCTGAAGATAGCGGCCAGTTGGACAGCGGAAATATTGTGTCAAGATGATGTTATGATCCGGCTGCACACCCGAGAAGAATATTATCAATTATTACGCTGGGAAAGCCTTCGTAATCGCAACAGAATAATTATTAATTGCTAAATCACAGAATTCGCATAGCGTCCACGCTGCGGCTGGGAATAAGCGCAAGGCAGCGCTCCATGCGGCAGTCGCGCGAATTCCTTGACATTAGTGGCGATCAGCTGATCGTACATGCCAAGCATGCGAGCTCACATAGTCGCCACAGGTTCAGTGCTCTCTTTACCAAAGTGTGAATCACCACAAAACGCAGTTTTAAATTTCAAGAGCAGTATCACAGGCAAGATTCCATTTCTAGTAACTCCAAAGTAATCAATTCTAAATCTACATTCACACAGAAGCTTTTTAAATCAGCTTATTGACACTAAGTTTTCTGTTGGCTTATATAGATACACCATCAATGGAGGCAGTTGTGCAGTAGTAGCATTCAGTTTCTTGTACTGACAACCAGTGTTCACCTGTACACAGCTCATCTGGTTTCACTTCTATAAAAAATGATAAGACAGCAAGTTTAATTCTAAGAAATTGTTCATTAGCACTGTTTACAACTGTGGGAGTGACATTTTGAGCTCTGTGTGATACTTTTACACTTAGCTGGTCTTGGTGACTATTTGTCACTGAAGAGCCCATTTCAGAACAATACCAGTCGTCTCCAGAATAAAAAAAAAACGCGTTATTACAATATACTTGGACCAAATAATGTTATCTATTACTTTATCTGTTAGCTGAAAGTCAACAATAGCCTTCAAACAGTTATTCAGCACCTTGGCATCATGCTTTTTGGCTGTAAAGTTGTCGCATTAGGAAAAGCATTTTGCATAAAGTTAATGAAAAATAATAATAATTTGCCTGTACAGATGCCCAACTGGAGACTTACACATTTTCCTACAGAAACTAGACAGTGCATTCAGCAAACTTAAACCTAACAAGAAAATACTAATAGTAAGTGGTGACATCAACATAAATTTACAGAAAAACTCAAAAAACAAAATCTCATGATCATTCTTTCAATGTACACTCCTGGAAATGGAAAAAAGAACACATTGACACCGGTGTGTCAGACCCACCATACTTGCTCCGGACACTGTGAGAGGGCTGTACAAGCAATGATCACACGCACGGCACAGCGGACACACCAGGAACCGCAGTGTTGGCCGCCGAATGGCGCTAGCTGCGCAGCATTTGTGCACCGCCGCCGTCAGTGTCAGCCAGTTTGCCGTGGCATACGGAGCGCCATCGCAGTCTTTAACACTGGTAGCATGCCGCGACAGCGTGGACGTGAACCGTATGTGCAGTTGACGGACTTTGAGCGAGGGCGTATAGTGGGCATGCGGGAGGCCAGGTGGATGTACCGCCGAATTGCTCAACACGTGGGGCGTGAGGTCTCCACAGTACATCGATGTTGTCGCCAGTGGTCGGCGGAAGGTGCACGTGCCCGTCGACCTGGGACCGGACCGCAGCGACGCACGGATGCACGCCAAGACCGTAGGATCCTACGCAGTGCCGTAGGGGACCGCACCGCCACTTCCCAGCAAATTAGGGACACTGTTGCTCCTGGGGTATTGGCGAGGACCATTCGCAACCGTCTCCATGAAGCTGGGCTACGGTCCCGCACACCGTTAGGTCGTCTTCCGCTCACGCCCCAACATCATGCAGCCCGCCTCAAGTGGTGTCGCGACAGGCGTGAATGGAGGGACGAATGGAGACGTGTCGTCTTCAGCGATGAGAGTCGCTTCTGCCTTGGTGCCAATGATGGTCGTATGCGTGTTTGGCGCTGTGCAGGTGAGCGCCACAATCAGGACTGCATACGACCGAGGCACACAGGGCCAACACCCGGCATCATGGTGTGGGAAGCGATCTCCTACACTGGCCGTACACCACTGGTGATCGTCGAGGGGACACTGAATAGTGCACGGTACATCCAAACCGTCATCGAACCCATCGTTCTACCAGTCCTAGACCGGCAAGGGAACTTGCTGTTCCAACAGGACAATGCACGTCCGCATGTATCCCGTGCCACCCAACGTGCTCTAGAAGGTGTAAGTCAACTACCCTGGCCAGCAAGATCTCCGGATCTGTCCCCCATTGAGCATGTTTGGGACTGGATGAAGCGTCGTCTCACGCAGTCTGCACGTCCAGCACGAACGCTGGTCCAACTGAGGCGCCAGGTGGAAATGGCATGGCAAGCCGTTCCACAGGACTACATCCAGCATCTCTACGATCGTCTCCATGGGAGAATAGCAGCCTGCATTGCTGCGAAAGGTGGATATACACTGTACTAGTGCCGACATTGTGCATGCTCTGTTGCCTGTGTCTATGTGCCTGTGGTTCTGTCAGTGTGATCATGTGATGTATCTGACCCCAGGAATGTGTCAATAAAGTTTCCCCTTCCTGGGACAATGAATTCACGGTGTTCTTATTTCAATTTCCAGGAGTGTATTATATACAGGCCACTATAATCTCCCCCACTAGACTTACGAAAACTACATGTGTTACTGTTGTTGTTGTGGTCTTCAGTCCTGAGACTGGTTTGATGCAGCTCTCCATGCTACTCTATCCTGTGCAAGCTTCTTCATCTCCCAGTACCTAGTGCAACCTACATCCTTCTGAATCTGCTTAGTGTATTGATCTCTTGGTCTCCCTCTATGATTTTTACCCTCCACGCTGCCCTCCAATGCTAAATTTGTGATCCCTCGATGCCTCAGAACATGTCCTACCAACCGATCCCTTCTTCTAGTCAAGTTGTGCCACAAACTTCTCTTCTCCCCAATCCTATTCAATACCTCCTCATTAGTTACGTGATCTACCCACCTTATCTTCAGCATTCTTCTGTAGCACCACATTTCGAAAGCTTCTATTCTCTTCTTGTCCAAACTAGTTATCGTCCATGTCTCACTTCCATACATGGCTACACTCCATACAAATACTTTCAGAAATGACTTCCTGACACCTAAATCTATATTCAATGTTAACAAATTTCTCTTCTTGAGAAACGCTTTCCTTGCCATTGCCAGTCTACATTTTATATCCTCTCTACTTCGACCATCATCGGTTATTTTACTCCCTAAATAGCAAAACTCCTTTACTACTTTAAGTGTCTCATTTCCTAATCTAATTCCCTCAGCATCACCCAACTTAATTTGACTACATTCCATTATCCTCGTTTTGCTTTTGTTGATGTTCATCTTATATCCTCCTTTCAAGACACTGTCCATTCCGTTTAACTGCTCTTCTAAGTCCTTTGCTGTCTCTGACAGAATTACAATGTCATCGGCGAACCTCAAAGTTTTTACTTCTTCTCCATGAATTTTAATACCTACTCCGAATTTCTCTTTTGTTTCCTTTACTGCTTGCTCAATATACAGATTGAATAACATCGGGGAGAGGCTACAACCCCGTCTCACTCCTTTCCCAACCACTGCTTCCCTTTCATGCCCCTCGACTCTTATAACTGCCATCTGGTTTCTGTACAAATTGTCTATAGCCTTTCGCTCCCTGTATTTTACCCCTGCCACCTTCAGAATTTGAAAGAGAGTATTCCAGTCAACATTGTCAAAAGCTTTCTCTAAGTCTACAAATGCTAGAAATGTAGGTTTGCCTTTTCTTAATCTTTCTTCCAAGATAAGTCGTAAGGTCAGTATTGCCTCACGTGTTCCAACATTTCTACGGAATCCAAACTGATCTTCCCCAAGGTCCGCTTCTACCAGTTTTTCCATTCGTCTGTAAAGAATTCGCGTTAGTATTTTGCAGCTGTGACTTATTAAACTGATAGTTCGGTAACTTTCACATCTGTAAACACCTGCTTTCTTTGGGATTGGAATTATTATATTCTTCTTAAAGTCTGAGGGTATTTCGCCTGTCTCATACATCGTGCTCACCAGATGGTAGAGTTTTGTCAGGACTGGCTCTCCCGAGGCCATCAGTAGTTCTAATGGAATGTTGTCTACTCCTGGGGCCTTGTTTTGACTTAGGTCTTTCAGTGCTCTGTCAAACTCTTCACGCAGTATCTTATCTCCCATTTCATCTTCATCTACATCCTCTTCCATTTCCATAATATTGTCCTCAAGTACATCGCCTTTGTATAAACCCTCTATATACTCCTTCCACCTTTCTGCTTTCCCTTCTTTGCTTAGAACTGGGTTGCCATCTGAGCTCTTGATATTCATACAAGTGGTTCTCTTCTCTCCAAAGGTCTCTTTAATTTTCCTGTAGGCAGTATCTATCTTACCCCTAGTGAGACAAGCCTCTACATCCTTACATTTGTCCTCTAGCCATCCCTGCTTAGCCATTTTGCACTTCCTGTCGATTTCATTTTTGAGACGTTTGTATTCCTTTTTGCCTGCTTTATTTACTACACTTTTATATTTTCTCCTTTCATCAGTTAAGTTCAATATTTCTTCTGTTACCCAAGGATTTCTATTAGCCCGCGTCTTTTTACCTACTTGATCGTCTGCTGCCTTCACCACTTCATCCCTCAGAGCTACCCATTCTTCTTCTACTGTATTTCTTTCCTCCATTCCAGTCAATTGTTCCCTAATGCTCTCCCTGAAACTCTCTTCAACCTCTGGTTCTTTCAGTTTATCCAGGTCCCATCTCCTTAAATTCCCACCTTTTTGCAGTTTCTTCAGTTTCAATCTGCAGTTCATAACCAATAGATTGTGGTCAGAATCTACATCTGCCCCACGAAATGTCTTACAATTTAAAACCTGGTTCCTAAATCTCTGTCTTACCATTATATAATCTATCTGAAACCTGTCAGTATCTCCAGGCTTCTTCCATGTATACAGCCTCCTTTCATGATTCTTGAACCAAGTTTTAGCTATGATTAAGTTATGCTCTGTGCAAAATTCTACAAGGCGGCTTCCTCTTTCATTCCTTCCCCCCAATCCATATTCACCTACTATGTTTCCTTCTCTCCCTTTTCCTACTGACCAATTCCAGTCACCCATGACTATTAAATTTTCGTCTCCCTTCACTACCTGAATAATTTCTTTTATCTCGTCATACATTTCATCTATTTCTTCATCATCTGCAGAGCTAGTTGGCATATAAACTTGTACTACTGTAGTAGGCATGGGCTTTGTGTCTATCTTGGCCACAATAATGCGGTCACTATGCTGTTTGTAGTAGCTAACCCGTACTCCTATTTTTTTATTTATTATTAAACCTACTCCTGCATTACCCCTATTTGATTTTGTATTTATAACCCTGTAATCACCTGACCAAAAGTCTTGTTCCTCCTGCCACCGAACTTCACTAATTCCCACTATATCTAACTTTAACCTATCCATCACCCCTTTTTAAATTTTCTAACCTACCTGCCCGATTAAGTGATCTGACATTCCACGCTTCGATCCGTAGAACGCCAGTTTTCTTTCTCCTAATAACGACGTCCTCTTGAGTAGTCCCCGCCCGGAGATCCGAATGGGGGACTATTTTACCTCCGGAATATTTTACCCAAGAGGACGCCATCATCATTTAATCATACAGTAGAGCTGCATGTCCTCGGGAAAAATTACCGCTGCAGTTTCCCCTTGCTTTCAGCCGTTCGCAGTACCAGCACAGCATGGCTGTTTTGGTTAATGTTACAAGGCCAGATCAGTCAATCATCCAGACTGTTGCCCCTGCAACTACTGAAAATGCTGCTGCCCCTCTTCAGGAACCACATGTTTGTCTGGCCTCTCAACAGATACCCCTCCGTTGTGCACCTACGGTACGGCCATCTGTATCGCTGAGGCACGCAAGCCTCCCCACCAACGGCAAGGTCCATGGTTCATGGGGGGGTGTTACTATTGACCAAATACTCATAAATGCAGGAAAAAAACGACTTCCACGCTGGAACCATAAAAACAGGATTTGGTGACCATAATGGGCAGCATATTGTTTTCCATACAATACTGATACCTAAAACCACAATGCAAACAGAATCTGTCAAAGAAGAACGAAAATTCTGAGTGAACAGAATATTGACATCTTTAGACAACTGTTAGCTAACGAAACATGGAATGCAGTATATCAGTGGTGGATACATATGGGCAGTGCGCGAGGTGCCCTACTCCCTCCTTCCTTTCGGGACCACCTGCATTGCCACCCTCTCCGCCCCCGCCAGTCAGCCCGCACGCTATTCATTTGTTTCTTTCGACAGTCGACTCGACTGAATCGAGTTATCGAGTAGTTATACTTTCCCATGTAGCACGCATATCCGCGTCATCGTATTTTATGAGGGTGAGTCAAATGAAAACCTTAAATTTGTAATAACAAATTGAAATTTCGCGCCGTTATCCTGTAAGTTGGTAAGCGTATTACAAACAGTGTGAAGAATGGCCTGTAGGTGCAGCATAGTGTAGATGCACACATGCCGTCGCAGTATCATTATAAAGATGGCCGCCCCACTTGTGACTTGCACCAGGGAAGAACAGCGTTCTGTTATTCGGTAGTGAAGGTGTGAAACCTATTGAAATTCATCGACGAATGAAGGTTCAGTATGGTGATACATGTTTGTCACAGCAGCAAGTCTACCAATGGAGTAGGAGTTCGCAAATGGTGTGACTTCAGTGGAAGATGCTCCTCGTCCAGGTAAGGCACACCGAGTTGTAACTCCATAGAACACTGCAGCAGTTGAAGCCATAGTGAAGGAAAACCGCGGAGTGATACTGAATGATATTTCAACATGTTTACAGATTAGTTATGGGTCAGCACACCACACTGTGCATGATGCGCTCCAGTTTCACAAAGTGTCTGCAAGAAGTGTGCCACGGCAGCTGGCTCCTGAAATAAGAGAACTACATGTTAATGCTTGTGAAGAACTTCTTCGGCGCTTTGAACGAGAAGGTGATGGCTTCCTTGCAAGAATCGTTACTGGAGACGAAATCTGGGTTCACTTCCACCAACCGGAAACGAAGATAGCGAGCAAGGAATGGCGCCATTCCTCTTCACCAAAACCAACGATATTTAGAACAGAACCATCAGCAGGGAAGGTTATGCTGACTCTCTTTTGGGACGAAAAAGGCGTCATTTTCGAGTATTACATGCCTACAGGGACCCCTGTCACCAGTGCATCATACACAGATCTACTAAAAAATCGTCTGCAGCCTGCAATCAAATCAAAGCAACTTGGATTGCTGTCAGCAGGTGTCCTTTTGCAACATGACAATGCAAGGCCCCACAATGACTGTACAAAAGTTGCGACAATCACAGATCTGCATTTTGAGTGTCTTCCTCATCCACCATATTCACCAGAACTTGCCCCAAGTGGTTTCCATATGTTTGAACCCCCAAATACGCAATGGGAGGAAAGAAGTTCTGTTCTGATGAAGAGGTACGCCACGCGGTGTATGAGTGGTTGTGCGGACTGCCAAAACAATTTTTTTCTAAAGGAATTTATGCACTTTGTAATCGCTGGAAGACTTGCATTGATTGTGGGGGAGATTATGTTGAAAAGCGATACAGCTTTGTACCACTTCTGCACAATAAATAATATTTTTAAATCGTTTAAGATTTTCATTTGACTCACCCTCGTATATGTTTCTGTCTGGCACATAGATAGGTAATACATACCTATGAGAAAAGTCTCAGCCATTCTAGTGATCTCGATACGTTATTCTGTCCGGCATTTGTTGGAGAAAAGTTGCTAATATTCTACTATTTTGTGATTAAAAAGACACTAATGGGAGACATTCTTCAATACAAGCAAACGAGCATAAACACCCTTAAGATCATGATCCTGTTATGAAAGCGTTGTCTCTTTGTCCTGGATCTGACTATCCTACTTTTCACACACTGTACAAAATATTTGCTTGTCTACCTGCATCTATTGCTACAGTAGAAAGAAGTTTTTCAAGATTGCGGCGTACAAAGACAGCTGAGGTCGACAATGAAGGAGGATCGACTTAGCTCCGTTGAACACTCACCCTGACATTGATTGTCCTATTGATGATGTAATTAACCAATTTGCCAGGAAGAATAGGCACATAGAATTCATCATTCAAGGAAGAGAACCACAACTGAAACTTTCTTATATCATAAGATGGCGTTGTCTTGTATATATGCATAATCAGTTTAAGTAAAACTTTCTTTTGCATGTGACTTGATTATTTTTACTATGATAAAAGTAAAGGTAGCTCAAGCTCTTTGGCGCCCCCTCCTTGAGGTTTTTCTGTATCCGCCACTGAGTATATGAGCATGGAAGTACATGTAAAAAGTTTAACAGATTTATGGAAATATTTAGCAACTACTATGAAACTGCACTCCCAATAAAAAAACATAGACTGAGCTCTAATAATAGAAACAAATGTTGGGTTATAACTCGAATAAAGATTTCAAGAAAGAAAAAAAGATAACTATATGATATCAGGTAGACGATGAATTTCACGATTTTTACAGAAAATACAAGAAAATAATTTTAAAAGTTGTCAAGCAAGCAAAAATGAAGGCAAATGATCTACACAATCAGTCTACTGGAAACAAGACCAAAGCCATGTGGAAAGTTGTGAAACAACAGACAGGTAATGTCACTACCAGAAATGCCAATATCATGCTGGCAAATACTTTCAACAGCTAGTTTGTAAACATAAGTGGCCAACTAATAAGTAAGATTACTCCAAGTAACGAAAATACAACAGCACATCCACTTAAGGCCAAGAGCTCTGCTTCCTCATTCTATATGTAACCAATGAATGAAGAAGAAATCCTGCCCATCATAAAAACATTACAAACGAAAAAGTCCTCAGGAGTAGATGGTATGCCCGTTAAAATAATAAAAAGATGTAGCTAGTGAACTCATTGTAAAACCACTAATATTTTTATTCAATAGTTGACTGGCATCAGGGACTTCCCCTTCTTGTCTAAAAATTGCAAAATTGAAACAAATGTACAAGAAAGGAAACACAGAATAAGCTCGCAATTACAGGCCAGTTACCATATTGTCTGGCTTCTCAAAAATTTTAGAGAAGGTCTTCCACAAAAGTCTTTATGAAAAAAATATCAAATCATATCCACAGCACAACATGGGATTAAGAAGAAGCCCAACCAACAGTGCTATCTAGAAATTCCTAAGCGAAATTTACCAGAAAGTGGACAGTGGCGAATACATCACTGGTGTATGCCTTGACTTGTGGATGGAAACACACAGTGGAAATACAACACACTGACTGCAACAATATCACCAACCATTACTCAGATTACCAAGACACGAAATATGGTGTTCCCCAAGGATCGGTACTGGGACCAGTAGTGTTCCTCCTAAATGTAAATGACTTACAAACAAACACGCAGTGTCAAAATGCTTACCAGCTAGGTGATGACACAAGCTTTCTCATTACTGCAAAATCAGAAAACCTACTACAGGAAAACATAACAAAGACAATTGATAGCATAGCAGAATGGTTCACATACGATAAGTTAATCAGAAATGAAGCAAAAACTGTAAGCAATAAACTTCCGTACTGCTAAGGAAAAGGTCCTACAAACTATAAATATCCAGTTGTCAAACAAAACTGTAAATAGAGTTGACTT
The DNA here is from genome assembly GCF_023864275.1 of Schistocerca cancellata. Classification (NCBI taxonomy): domain Eukaryota; kingdom Metazoa; phylum Arthropoda; class Insecta; order Orthoptera; family Acrididae; genus Schistocerca; species Schistocerca cancellata. The sequence goes on from NC_064628.1 coordinate 280,478,421, forward strand.
GACAAAGTTTCTTGGGCTCTAGATCCAGGGGAATTTCAGGTGGCAACTCATATTGACAATCTCAATTGAACACATCCTGCTATGTGATGACGATCCTTGAAAGCTGTTGTAGCAAGGTCTGCCTAAAACGTGTATGCTAGGCAAGCATCCAATCATTCCTGAAGTATGGAGTCCTTTTTGGGGCGCTTCTCCAAACACTATCAATTTATTTAGAATCCCAAAAAGAATTATAAGAATCATAGAAAGTGTCAAACACAGAAAATATTCGAAGCCACTCCTCAGAAAATTACAAATCCTCCCACTTTCATGCCTTCACATGAATGGAACCATAGTATTCATACAGCAGTATGCGACTTAAAATCCAACACTCTTCTTCAAAAATGAAAATGTACAAACTCACAACAGAAGGCAAAAAACGGATCTCTACATGTGCCATACAAAAACTAAGCTCTGCGAAAATGGAGTTGTGCACCATGGAAAAAAGATATTCTGGAAATCACCAAGTACCATACAATCAAAAAACAACATAGGAGGGTTCAAAGCTGCAGTAAATATGTATCTAATTGATCACTGCTTTTATAGTCTGAAAGAGTATTTTGATAAATTATAACGTGCCAATGTGAATAATAAAGTACCTTGCTTATCCATTGAAACGATAGCAACATTGTAACCGCTGAACAAATACAAATAATGTACCAACAATAACTAGAGTAACCATAAGAGATTAATGATGTGAAAACGATAGAAAATATATTGTGTTAAATGATGTCCACCATCTAATGTACCAACAAGGTCTCATGGGCAAATAAATAAATTTTCAGCAGTTGTGCCACTTAGGACTGTACTCACATACAGCCATGCCTATTTTCGTCAAATAGGATTCCTTTTCATTTCCTGTACCAACTACTGTTTTAATTCTGCTTTAAATTTTGCATTTTCAAATGAACCCATCGTTCTACCAGTCCTAGACCGGCAAGGGAACTTGCTGTTCCAACAGGACAATGCACGTCCGCATGTATCCCGTGCCACCCAACGTGCTCTAGAAGGTGTAAGTCAACTACCCTGGCCAGCAAGATATCCGGATCTGTCCCCCATTGAGCATGTTTGGGACTGGATGAAGCGTCGTCTCACGCGGTCTGCACGTCCAGCACGAACGCTGGTCCAACTGAGGCGCCAGGTGGAAATGGCATGGCAAGCCGTTCCACAGGACTACATCCAGCATCTCTACGATCGTCCCCATGGGAGAATAGCAGCCTGCATTGCTGCGAAAGGTGGATATACACTGTACTAGTGCCGACATTGTGCATGCTCTGTTGCCTGTGTCTATGTGCCTGTGGTTCTGTCAGTGTGATCATGTGATGTATCTGACCCCAGGAATGTGTCAATAAAGTTTCCCCTTCCTGGGACAATGAATTCACGGTGTTCTTATTTCAATTTCCAGGAGTGTATATTGCAGGACATCAAGCTAAAAGTTGGCCATAAATTAAGAAAAAATGTTGGCTTTTGCGGATTTGCAGATGTCATATCACTATCTTGTAAAAAGATCAGTTTATTCAGCTTCATGTCCTGCATTATACATTAATGACAAAACCTCAGTCAAATGAAATGGCATAAAAGGCCAAAACCTGGGTCTTAATTAAATAAACAACAATACAGTCAAATGGTGGTGTGTTCATTTAAAAATTATTGTATGACTCTTGCTCAGCAGCATCACAAACTGTTCAGTTATCTCTGACACTAAATTGTGCGCTTTTGAGAAATGTTCAAATGTGTGTAGATTAAATTACATTAGATTTACTTTCATTTCAATTGATCCATAGTGAGGAGGTCCTCCAGGATGTAGAACAAGTCAGAAAAATAATAATACTGATACATATTTACAACTGAGACAAATAAGTTAATGTACCTTCCACAGGTCCCAAGTGGAATGATAATTTTTTTTTTTAATGAACACTATATGAAAGAACCATTTTACAAACACTCATTTACTAAGATCGCATTAACGTACTAAATTTAAAATTAAAAAAAATGTTTTTATTTATTTATATGGTAATAAACATATAATAGAACTACTATAATACTTATTTGCAATGAATACATTACTGCAGTGAAATGGTGCAGAAGTTAGATGGTACTTAAGCAGGAGTTGGTCACCAATAAATCCTTTAGGCTTCTCTTAAACTGAATTTCATTAGTTGTTAAGCTTTTTATGGCTGCTGACAAGTAATTGAAAATATGTGTTCTTGAATAATGCACACCTTTTTGTACAAGAGTAAGTGACTTTAAATCCTTGTGAAAATTATTCTTATTTCTAGTATTGATTCCATGACTTGAGCTGTTGGTTTGAAAAAGTGATTTATATTTTAATGACAAATTTCATTAAGGAATAAATATGCTGGGAAGCAGTAGTTAGTATCCCTAGTTCCCTAAACAGCCATCTGCAGGATGCTCTTGTGGTCACACCACATATAACACACATTGCACGTTTTTGTGCACTGAAAAATTTAGCTTGGCTTGATGAATTACCCCAAAAAATAATCCCATATGACATTATGTAATGAAAGTAAGCATAGTATGCCAGTTTTCTCATTTTTATATCCCCTATGTATGACACAATTCGCATTGCATAAAGACATTTGTCAAAACACTTCAGAGTTCTGTGGCGTGCCCAAGATGGCCGCCGAGTAAGTGACGCCAGAAACATTTGTTTATAAGCCTAATTCTCGTAACGTTTTTGGAGAATCAAACGTAAAGTATCTCGTTTAATTGTCCTCTTTTTCATTGCATCGAGTGAAATATATAATAAATAGCGTATACCTTCATTGTTTTAATACAGATCTCAGAAAAACAACGGAATTTTAAATCAGAAACTTGCTTATACACATTTGTGAATAGGCTTAATTCTTGTAATAACTTTTTTGAATTTCGGTAATTTAATTGATTAATTCTAGCTAAAGTATTATATTTGCATTGAGTGAGAAGTGCCTGACTTGCCGTAGAATTGTTAGTTCCGGGGTTTGGTGTGATGGATGCAGTAATTTTTTTGATTGGGGGGACTGCAGTAGCGTGGGTGTCGGGAAAGTGGATCAGGCTCATCAGTGGTTATCTAGGATTTGCAGCAGATATAGGAAGATAGTGGAACAGGAGGGGGAAATTGCTGCCCTTCAGGCTAGGGAAGATCTGGACAGGTTAAGGAGGGAGAAGGGCAAAGAGAGGTGGGAAGTGGCAACAGGTAACAGAAGGAATAGGCCTAGAACTAAGTCTGACAGTTTTGTGGTCAATGTCAAAAATAAGTTTGACCTGTTGCTTCAGTTAGAAACTGATGAGCCTCAAGCAGAGGTAGGTGTAGACAGGACACAACAAACTTTCAATAGGAAATTGAAAAAGAATGTAGGAAAGTCATCGAAAAGGAAGAAAGTTTTGTTGTTAGGCAGTTCTCATGCCAGAGGTGTAGGCCAACATCCGCAGGAGGAATTAGGACCAGAATACCAGGTCACAATTTTTTTCAAACCAAGTGTTAGTCTGGATCAGGTGACAGAGGATTTAGGTTCACTCTGTAAAGAATTTACCAGGGAAGACACTGTGGTTATTGTGGGAGGGCCAGGGAACAGTATCGACAGAGATCCTGGGTACAGTATAGAGTGTGACCTGGTAAAGATTGCGTCAGCATCGAGACACAGCAGTGTTGAATTTGTATCTGTCCTGAGACGCCATGACTGGCCTCATTTGAACTCTTCTGTTGGGAGAGTTAATTTGGAGTTCGAGTGGCTGCTTTGGTTGGGTGCGGGGGCTCATATTGGTGTGGTTCCTGTTGATTCTCTCAGTAGGTGGGACTGTACCAGGCACGGCCTACATCTCAACAGGAAAGGGAAGGGTAAACTGGCTGGGGTAATAGCAGGAAATTTAAGGGGGGGAGGCACTGCCGTGAATGGTAAAATACCAGTGGTTACAGGTGTTGGAGCAGCACCTTTTTAGGATAGGTAAGACAGAAAGATGTCAAGTTCTACGAGAGGTCAGGATTGAAACAAATCTCCAGTTTAGGAAAGAAATTAAACACACATTGGATCACCAATCACAGCTGTCAATTATAAATTTTCACCAATCACCAGAAATTAATCTCCACCAAGTTGTATCTCAGTCCTACGTAACTGCATTGATAAATTAAAGTCACCAAACCCAGTTGACATAATCTGCCTCTCTGAACACCATGTGACCACTGGTATAGAAACTAGGCCCAAGCACAATGAGAAACTCAGACAGGAGAGTACTGCAAATGTTAGAATAAGGAAAGGTTCTCATAAAAGTATAATTAAAAATAATGTAAGTATATTTCATCAAAATATTGGGAGTTTAAAGAATAAAATAGATGAGCTTCTGGTTTGTTTAGAAGATTTAAAAGCTGAGGATGAAATAGATACACTATGCCTGTCTGAGCATCACATTGTTGCTGATATGGATAAGGTAAATGTAAGTGGATATAAGCTCTCTGCACATGTAATTAGAGAAAATATGGAGAAAGGAGGAGTTGCCATATATGTCGAAAGTTATCATTGTGCAAAAAGTATAGAAACAAAGAAGTTTTGTGTAGAGAAACATATAAAAGCATGTGCCTGTGAGCTTAAATTAAATAAAGGCACATTTATAATTGTAACTGTATATAGGTCCCCATCGGGAAAGTTTCATCTATTTCTGAAAAATTTGGACTCCTTGTTGTGCTATCTGTCAGACAGAGGGAAGCAAATTATTATTTGTGGGGACTTCAATGTAGATTCTCTGAAAGAGGGTAATAGGAAAAATGACCTTGTAGTATTACTCGGTTCTTTCAATTTGACACCCGTTATTGATTTTCTTACTCGGGTGGTAAAGGATAGCAGCTCACTGATAGATAACTTCTTGATGGACCAAGATAAGTTTAACCAGATAAATGCTTAGCCTGTTGAGAATGGTCTTTCTGATCATGGTGCACAGCTAGTTACAATATATGACATAGCTCCATTCAGCAATACTAAACAGTCCTCCAAAGTAGTACATTCAGTCAACGATTTAACAATTGAAAATTTCAGGGAAAGCCTACAGCATTTAGACTGGGATGAGGTGCACCGTGAACCTGATGCCAATTTAAAATATAATTTATTTCATGACACTTTTGTAAATGCATTTGAAAACTGCTTACCCAAGAAAATAGTTAAATATACTCGTAAGAAACCTTGAAACAAACCATGGCTTACTAAGGGTATAAAAATATCTTGTAACCAGATAAGGAAAATGCATCTGACAGCAAGAAAGAATAGGACCCAGAAACTATCAAACATTATAAAAACTACTGTGCTATATTAAGAAAAGTTATTAAAAAATCCGGAAGTATGTGTATCATGTCTGAAATCAGCAACTCTGATAATAAAATTAAAACAATTTGGAATATTATTAAAAGAGAAACAGGTCAATCAAGAGCACAGGAAGACAGTATTACCATCAAATTGAATGAAAACTTTACGAACAAAAAGTCAGAAGTTGAAAATATTTTTAATAATCATTTTCTAAATGTTGTGGATATAGTAAGATCTAGGTGTTCATTAGAGGATGCTAGGCTGTTAATGGAAGAGGCCATACCTATGCAATTTGATACAATTGAAATCTCACCCACTTCTCCCTCTGAAATTAGGAAAATAATAAACTTGCCTAAAAGCAAAAACTCACATGGAATTGATGGCATTTCCAGCAAAATACTAAAAGCTGTTTCTCAACAGATAAGTAAGATTCTCAGCCACCTGTGTAATAGCTCTCTGGAACAGGGCATTTTCCCTGATAGACTGAAATATGTTATTGTTATACCTTTGCATATTTTTGAGAAAGTAATGTATTCAAGAGCAGCTTCACTTATCTGTAAAAATGAAGTACTAACAAAATTTCAGTTTGGTTTTCAGAAAGGTTTTTCAACATAGAATGCCATATATGCTTTCACCAATCAAATTTTGGGATTTTTTGTGATCTCTCAAAGGCTTTTGATTGTGTAAATCATGAAATTCTGCTAGACAAACTCAAGTGTTGTGGCATGAGTGGGACAGTGCACAAATGGTTTAATTCGTACCTAACTGGAAGAGTGCAGAAAGTTGAAATAAGCAGTTCTCATAATATGCAAAGATCAGCACATTCCTCAAACTGTGGAACTATCAAGAATGGGGTTCCACAAGGGTCGGTCTTGGGTCCTTTGTTGTTCTTAATATATATTAATGACTTGCTATTCTATATTGATGAAGAGGCAAAGTTGGTTCTCTTTGCGGATGATACAAGTATAGTAATCACACCTGACAAACAAGAATTAACTGATGAAATTGTCTTTCAGAAAATTACTAAGTGGTTCCTTGTAAATGGACTCTCACTGAATTTTGATAAGACACAGTACATACAGTTCCATACAGTAAATGGTATGACGCCATTAATAAATATAGACCTTCATCAGAAGCATATAGCTAAGGTAGAATATTCAAATTTTTTAGGTGTGTCCATTGATGAGAGATTAAATTGGAAGAAACACACTGATGATCTGCTGAAACGTTTGAGTTCAGCTACTTCTGCAATAAGAATCATTGCAAATTTTGGTGATAAATATTTTAGTAAATTAGCTTACTACGCCTATTGTCACTCACTGCTTGCATATGGCATCATATTTTGGGGTAATTCATGACTGAGGAATAAAGTATTTATTGCACAAAAGCGTGTAATCAGAATAATAGCTGGAGTTCACCCAAGATCATCCTGCAGACATTTATTTAAGGATCTAGGGATATTCACAGTAGCTTCTCAGTACATATACTCTCTTATGAAATTTTTTATTAACAACCAAACCCAATTCAAAAGTAATAGCAGTGTGCATAACTACAATACTAGGAGAAAGGATGATCTTCACTATTCAAGATTAAATCTAACTTTGGCACAGAAAGGGGTGAATTATACTGCCACTAAAGTCTTTGGTCACTTACCAAATAGTCTGACAGATAACCAACAAGTATTTAAGAAGAAATTAAAAGAATTTCTGAATGACAACTCCTTCTACTCCATAGAGGAATTTTTGGATATAAATTAAGAAAAAAAGAAAAAAAACCAAACAAAAAAATTATTTAAAAAATTTAAAAAATTAAAAAGTTGTTATATTAACTTAATTATGTTGTTAAATTAACTTAATTATGTCATGTATTGGAAAATTTTACTCGTTCCACATCGTTACGAAATATTGTATTTATGATCCATGGAACTAGTATTAATCTAATCTAATCTAGTCTAATCTGAACTGCATGTAGTGGGTTTTTTCGAAGTTTAGTGGCAAAGAATTGGCTAGGAACTAGTGATTGATGTCCAAAAATATTTTATTAGCCGATCTTTCTAAGACTACACTTGATTTGCTATTTATCGCAATATTTGTATCGTCGGCAAACAAAACGAACTTGGCATCTGGTAATGTTACTGATGGAAGGTCATTGATGCACAAGAAAAAGTAAAGGACCTAAGATGGAACCTTGTGGGACCCAACATGTAATTAGTTCCCAGTTGGACGATGCGTGACAGCTTAATACTTGTCTCTTTCCTAAGGGACTAAACTGCTGAGATAATCGGCCCCTAAACTGACACACTACTTAAACTAACTTACGCTATGGGCAACACACATACCATGCCCGAAGGAGGACTCGAACCTCCGGCAGGAGGGGCCGCGAAATTCGTGACATGGTGCCTCTAACTGTGTCCCACTTTTGAAAGCATACTAAGTATTTGGTACCGTATTTACTTAACACGTCTATATTATAGAATAATACTGTACGAAAATTCTTCTTAAATAAGCATTATGTTACTTTAGTCGCCAAGTGACATGTATACCCTTCGCTGTTCGCTCATTTCCTGACACACATCCACAGTTCACACTGACCAGTGCATACGGATCAAGGTTAGTCAGAGATAGATCACCGCGTTGTAGTCTTCGACCATGTTGTAATGCATGACACAGATGTGTATGTTTGTGGTGTATGAAAAACTTGGAACTTGTATGAGAATGTTTATGAAAAAACTGTATTAAATCCAATGCTTCCATATTTTGTTATACACAACCTCATAGTCGAATTCATATGGAAACCGATATAAGTGAAACAAATTTAAAGCACAAACGAATTAATATGCTCCTTGCTGTTGTTTATTTCCACTGAGTGTAGATCACACACTTGTTCCAGTCATACTTTGCGTGCTGTTGTCTGCTGGTTCTATACGTAAATTAGCGTTTGCGAGATGGAACACGATACAGGTAGTAAAGCAGAACCACAAACAGGACCGTCATTAGTGAAAGTAAAAGACTCTCAGTTAATTGGGATTGTAATTGCGGTCCTCGTCATATTTATTACGTTGGGTAAGTGGAAGCACCCTAATTTAGAACAAATTATGAATATTAGATGCTGTCAGTCGTGTATTAAAATGTTGTGAGCAGAGGAACATAAATTTTGATAAAAAAAACTATACATGTGTGTTTTATCCCATTTAGTGTTATTTGCCATATGGAGAAGGCAAAGGAGTGCCAGGAGAGGCATACTGCTTGTTGGACTGAGTGATTCCGGCAAGACCCTAATATTTTCAAGGCTTTTGCACTCTAAATTCGTATTAACACATACGTCTATAAAAGAAAATATTGAAGATCTGGTGCTGAACAACGTGAGTAATCTGTCAACATTATTTCACTGTATGCCACTGTATACTATTCGTGAAGGTAACGGTTAATAGTGTGGTGAGGGCTACCATACGTAATTGAAATTTTGCGATGTTAGTGATCAACACATATTCATTCGACTATTACTCATAAACTTTTTTGGTTTCAATCTCTGCATTAAATGTACACCAAATATTTATCCTGTGATAGGCATGCTGTGTAGAAACATTCATTATGGATATTGCTTTAAAATCCCAGAATATTTGCCAAAAATAAGTATCACCAATGGTAGCCACAATTTTCCATTCTAGAAGGCATTCAATTCAGTTCAACACTGTCACTTAGTGAACAAAATATTAGAATGTGCAGTCTCAGCCCAGTCTTGTGACTGGATTCACAACTTCCAACAGATACATCTCAACTTCTTACTGGAATGAAGTCGTAAGACGTTAAGGTCATTTTGGTAATACCTCAAGGGAGTGTTACTAGGTCACAAGAGTACACTACATGTATGTAAATTATCTGAACAAAGTAATATGCTCTGTGAGCCTGTTTGCTGATGATGCTGTTGTGTGCAGGAAAGTACCTATTCCAGGAATGTGCTGCGGAATGCAGGAAGATCTCCTAAAGGATGACCCTTGTCACATATGCATGTCACATATGGGACATAAATGAGTCAAAGATGCATTAATATTCAATTGTGCTGTTGGTTACCAATTATAAAATGTGTAATAGTATCCATCTGGTGTCACCTGGAGTGCAACTGTAGCATGAAACTAGTTGTATGAAAATTAGGTGTCAAGTTGAGATTCGTTGCATAACTTCCAAGAAAATATAACTTATCCACAAAAGAAGTTTCATATCATTTCATTATATGTTTATCTGGGCAACAAATATTTTATTAATTCTCTGATACATTTTGGCCATTAGCCACCTTCAGAAGGACGTGACATAAATTGATGTAAAGTGTCTCATCAGTGTTGTTGTTACATCTCAAGTGCAAGATTTGGCACTTACAGATTCTGTATGTATTATATACACACATGAAAGACCTAGATAATTATAATAATAAAAATACATTTTATTATTACTGTATGTAGACCTAATCAGTATGTATTATAGTGTGGGTTACTGTTGAAATTTTGAAAATATGCAATCAAAGACCGTGACCATGGTGGAAAAATCGGTGATATTAAAGAGTTCAATAAGAGTCTTACTGAGAATTGTTAACATGAACCATTAGTGAATGGATGAAAAAGGGAGTAGAAGACAGTGGTTCTGAGAGTATGTACGCTCTGCTGCACACTGTAAAATAAGTAGCAGAGGGAGCTGTAGATGCATTAATTGAACTGTTCATATATGCTTATTAAAATCTGGCAATATTTACAAAAAGAAACAATTTTTATTGATATTCTGCTTGTTTTTCCTTTGCTAACTGATTTCCAACTTCTTGGGCTGTCATCCGTTGACAGCTGACTGTCACAACCACATTATTTTGATGACAGAAATACTTGTTCACATAAAAGTTAATACATTTAAAACTGAGAAATTGGTCTCAAACACTGATTAGGCCTACATACAGTAATAATAAAATGTATTTTTATCGTTATAATTATCTAGGTCTTTCATGTGTGTATAAAATAAACTCAGTTTAACAGAGGGGAAAAAATTGAATTTCTGGAAATATGTGTCATACAAGCATGCCAGTTTATTTGGGTCGACAGAAGCATCTGATCCCATGCGTCGGCTTTGACCCGTGACGTAAGGGTGTTGTCGTGTGTGACGTCATGACGGCGTGGAGTTTGGTTTGAGTGTGGCTGTCTCCAGTTCTGTTTTATCTTATTTTATTTACTTTTCTGATCTGTTCGTTCTATATCATGAGATTTTTTTCTTTTTTTAATTTAAAAATGCTTATTACTGATTTTAATTATCTGTTTCCTCCAATTTCTGTTTTAGTTATTATATTTATCTTTCTGATCTGTTCGTTCTATCCCATGAGATTTTTTTTTAAAGACAAAAAACACTAATCAGCTACTGAAGCATCTTTATCTTCTATGGGTTGCAGGGGTTATGACCCATGGGGAGGTGGGTGGGTATTCATGCATGGCTGTCTTCACTTACACGTTGTAGCTACGCAAGGCATCTAAATTTGTTTGTATTTAGTTTGCCCCCCACCACCCAAAACACCCCATTTCCCGCGCTTGTCCCGTTAGTGTCATTAGGCTTCTTGTGGAAAGTGTGTGTGTTTGTTTTTGTTTCCGCCATATTTGTGACGTCATGGGCCAAAGCAGACGGGCGGGATCGGACACTTCCGTATTTCCGTTTATTTACAAAAGTGTGATTTCCTTCCTTTCTTAGTTATATAAAGAACACTGCTTAGTACATAAGAAAATGCCAACAAAGTTTGAATGTGCTTTCTTGTTATCTACAGCTTCTCTAATGTCCAAAAGACTTGAAAGGCCACAGCTCTTTAATTTGAAATTTATTTTCTGTTTTCAAGCGTTCTATGTATTATTGATGTCACAGTTAATACGAAGTAAATGATAAACAATACAGCACAGTAATAAAGATAATGTTTAAAGCTTACACATGTACATACAGAGAGTATAAGTTAAATTTTAGTGTCTTATTTTGCACAATCTATGTATTCCTCTATGGTATAAAATGCCTTCTTTTAAGCCACTTTACAGAACATTCCTGGGCTGAGAGGAATGCTTGATACGAATCGTATTTGGCCACCAACGTAATGTTAATAGCCCCTGTAATGTCACTTTTTGGTACATATATTCACAGTTTTGTTGTTAATTGCCAAAGCCAATGAATTAGATCCAAAAAACCTTGTTATGGTGACAATAGTGGCCTTCAGGCTATCTGCTATACATCCGACTGCCTTTCTCTGACACATAAAAACTCTTTGCCCTGAAGGAACTGCCCACAAGGAGTATATAGTATGTTATGTTGCTATGACAGAATGTGTAATAGGAGCTAAGCACCATGTTTTCACTTTCACATACTCTAAATTTGCATAACAAATATGACTCTATAACACACACAGTGTCTGTGTGATGGTTTCATGTTAATTTAGAATGCAAATATACATGCAGCAGTTTAACAGACACAAATCAGTATTAGAATAATATAAACTAAAGATTATTTTTTCACTTTTATTCTGATTCATGGCTAATTCTTTATCTTTAAATCAAGTACTGGAAATTCTGAGATTGGTTTTTCTTTATTAATGTAGTTCTTCTGTCATTTACAGTTGCATTGAATGTGTAAGGATTTAATTGCCGGTTTGATGGCATTATACTAAACAGGTTGTTCGCATAGAATAGACCTGCGGTAATTCCTTGTCTGTCGTAAGACATGAGTAAAAGGAGTCTTATGCCCAGTCTTGCTTTTACTTTGACGATGTGGCTATTATAGGGATACCTGTCAGTTTCAGCTCATTTCAAAACCTTTCCCTCAACTTTTTTGGCTTAGTTAATTATGGTCTTCTTTTAAGGTTTGGCCTCCGCTTTTCTAAATTTCACAGGAATGTAGGCCTTTGAGGAACGACACCTGACATGGTGCATAATGTAGCCACCGAGCACTCATTATTGTAGTGCGATGACAGTGCAGGAACCAGAATGCTGATTCCTGAGCTGTGACCGCTTCATGTAAGCTGAGAGTAAATGCTTGTCCAATCTGGGACACGGGTAATGGCTACTAGCCATGTAGCCTTTGCCGCAGCAGGGTGACATTGATGGGGAGAGCCTCAAATTGGAGTGAATGGCATCAGAATGGATGACTTGCAATGAAAAGGATCTATCTCTCCCATACCTGAGGTCATGCCAAGATGACCATCTCAACAGATATAAAACAAGGTTTTAACGCAGAGGCTTACAATCCCATGGCATTGCCTTCTTTTGCCACACCATCAACATCTACATCAATACCCTGAGAACTATCATGAAGTACATGGCAGAGAATACGTCAGGTTCTATCATTATTAGAATTTCTTCCCCTTCCATTCATGAGCACGAGAAGAATGATTATTTGAATGCCTCTGTGTGTGCTGCAATTATTCCAATCTCGTCCTTGTGAGCATTATGTGGGGTTTGTAGTATATTCCTAAAGCCATCATTTAAATCTGGTTTTTGAAAGTTTGTTGGTAGACTTTCTTGGGATAGCTTATGTGTATCTTCAAGAATTTGCCCATTCACTTTTTTCAGCATCACTGTAAAACTCTGACTATTTGTGCTGCTCTTCTCTCTGTACGTTTGCTATCTGCTGTTAGCCCCATTTCATATGAGTCTCACACACTTGAGCAATGTGCAGAATGATTCGCATGAGTGATCTATAAGCAATCTCCATTGTAGACTGATTGCACTTCCCCAGTATTCTATCAATAAACTGAAGTTTAGCACCTGCTTTACCCATAACAGAGCCTATGTGAACATTCCATTTCATATCCCTGCAAAGTGTTACACCCAGTTATTTGTATGAGTTAACCAACTCACACTGTGATTCACTAATATTATAATTGTAGGATACTAATCTTTTTCATTTTGTGAAGTGCACAGTTTTACATTTCTGAACATTTAAAGCAAGTTGACAGTTTTTGCATCAGTTTGAAATTGTATCAAGATCTGATTGAATATTTATGCGGCTCCTTTCAGACCTCACTTCATTGAAGGTAATTGCATCATCTGAGAGAAAAAAAAACTTGTTACTATTAATATTGTCCACAAGGTAATTAATATACAACTTGAGAAGCAAGGGTCCCAACACCCTTCCCTCGGCGCACCTGAAGTTACTTCTACATCAGATGACAACTTCCATCCAAGATAACATGCTGCATCCTCCCTGCCAAAATGTCCATAATCCATTCACAAATTGCAGTTGATTCCGTGGTGATAAAATTTTTGACAATGGACATAGATGTATTACTGAGTCAAATGTTCTTCGGAAATTAAGAAATAGGCCTACTGCGCCCACCTGACTACCCTGATCCAAAGCTTTCAGCGTTGGATGTTGGGTTTCACATGATTGATGTTTTTTTCTGTTTGATCTCAGAATATGGTCTAAGATTCTACAACAAATCAGTGTCGAAGGTATTGGATGATAGATCACTTATACTACCCTTCTTGTAGATGGGTGTTACCCGTGCTTTCTTCCAGCTACTGAGCACGGTCTTTCGTTCAAGGGATCTATGATAGAATACAGTTAGAAGAGGGTCTAGCTGAGGAGCAAATTCAATATAGAATCTGATACTGATTAGAATCTGATACTGATTCCGTCAGGCCCTGAGGCTTTGTTCACTGATACGTCTAGGTTTCCAACAGCGCACACAATCAGCTATCTGGGTAGCAGCCGCTGATGTGTAGTGCACACGTGACCCATTTAGGAGCACCCTACAGTTCTCAGTCCTGTGGCACAAGTCCAGGAAGTCACAGCCTAGCTTGTCACAGAGTTTTCAGAGTTTGTGTTTCAGTCCTCCTATTTGATTCAAAACTGAAGGGCCATGATAAGTTCTGGGGACAATGCTGCAAATTGTGAACTTCATTGAAACTCTGTGCGCAAGACTGGTCATCTCAACCTTCTCTTCCAGTCATTGGAATGATCCAAATACGACATTGGAGCCCGGACGGCATGCATCATTTGTTCCAATGTGTGCCACAATCTGCAGTTGTTTACACCCTGTTCCCTCTGTGGCTTCCAGAATAGCCCCTTCAGCATGTTGAATAAAACCCTAGGCATACACACTGAGCACACCCGTGTCCTTTCTTGTCCCTTGCTGCCATTTTCCTAAGGGGTACCATCATTCACCATACGGTTGAACTGCTGATGATTAATAGAACCCTACCCTTTTGCGTTTGTCTCCTTTTGAAGCCAGACTAAACAGGTTTCCTCAAGACAGGTGAAGTGAGTTCTACAGCGTCAGTTTCAGTGAAAGACAGAATCTCTAACTTGTTGGTTAAGGGGTCAGTGAAACACACTCAGTGCTCTCTTGTCCCCGTTCACAGTGTACAGGACACCTAGATCTGCCATTGAAATACCACTCTCAGTCAAGTGGATTGGTAATGACAGATCCCGTACTGAAACTTCCTGGCAGATTAAAACTGTGTGCCTGACCGAGACTCGAACTCGGGACCTTTGCCTTTCGCGGGCAAGTGCTCTGCCATCTGAGCTACCGAAGCACGACTCACGCCCAGTCCTCACAGCTTTACTTCTGCCAGTATCTCGTCTCCTACCTTCCAAACTTTACAGAAGCTCTTCGCAGGAGAGCTTCTGTAAAGTTTGGAAGGTAGGAGATGAGATACTGGCAGAAGTAAAGCAGTGAGGACCGGGCGTGAGTCGTGCTTCGGTAGCTCAGATCGCGAAAGGCAAAGGTCCCGAGTTCGAGTCTCGGTCGGGCACACAGTTTTAATCTGCCAGGAAGTTTCATATCAGCGCACACTCTGCTGCAGAGTGAAAATCTCATTCTAGATCCCATACTGTCTGCAGAGGAGACTGAATCCACAGGAGAGGATAGTACTTGAGGTACCTTTGGTACCGGTACCACAGGTTCAAGAATCTCTGGATGTTTTCTAACACATTCTACATCTACATCTACATCTACATCCATACTCCGCAAGCCACCTGACGGTGTGTGGCGGAGGGTACCTTGAGTACCTCTATCGGTTCTCCCTTCTATTCCAGTCTCGTATTGTTCGTGGAAAGAGGGATTGTCGGTATGCCTCTGTGTGGGCTCTAATCTCTCTGATTTTATCCTCATGGTCTCTTCGCGAGATATACGTAGGAGGGAGCAATATACTGCTTGACTCTTCGGTGAAGGTATGTTCTCGAAACTTTGACAAAAGCCCGTACCGAGCTACTGAGCGTCTCTCCTGCAGAGTCTTCCACTGGAGTTTATCTATCATCTCCGTAACGCTTTCGCGATTACTAAATGATCCTGTAACGGAGCGCGCTGCTCTCCGTTGGATCTTCTCTATGTCTTATATCAACCCTATCTGGTACGGATCCCACACTGCTGAGCAGTATTCAAGCAGTGGGCGAACAAGCGTACTGTAACCTACTTCCTTTGTTTTCGGATTGCATTTCCTTAGGATTCTTCCAATTAATCTCAGTCTGGCATCTGCTTTACCGACAATCACCATTATATGATCATTCCATTTTAAATCACTCCTAATGCGTACTCCCAGATAATTTATGGTATTAACTGCTTCCAGTTGCTGACCTGCTATTTTGTAGCTAAATGATAAAGGATCTATCTTTCTGTGTATTCGCAGCACATTACACTTGTCTATATTGAGATTCAGTTGCCATTCCCTGCACCATGCGTCAATTCGCTGCAGATCCTCCTGCATTTCAGTACAATTTTCCATTGTTACAACCTCTCGATACACCACAGCATCATCTGCAAAAAGCCTCAGTGAACTTCCGATGTCATCCACCAGGTCATTTATGTATATTGTGAATAGCAACGGTCCTATGACACTCCCCTGCGGCACACCTGAAATTACTCTTACTTCGGAAGACTTCTCTCCATTGAGAATAACATGCTGCGTCCTGTTATCTAGGAATTCCTCAATCCAATCACACAATTGGTCTGATAGTCCATATGCTCTTACTTTGTTCAATAAACGACTGTGGGGAACTGTATCGAACGCCATTGATTTGCAGCAGCTACCAACCATTTGACAGTAGTCAGGGCGATTTCCAGCTGCGTATGAATGTCAGCCAACTCATCCTGTGTTAGAGAACAGCATTCACAGTAGGGCTGAACTTTGGCTAGTGCAGTGTATTACAGAACAGTAAACAAATAACTTTAAACTAAGCCTTCTGATCATCTTTTGTGTCTGTTGAGCTAAGAAACTAGTATTTCTCTGTAAGAACTGAAGCAAATACACAAAATGAGGCAACAGAAAACCTTTGTTAAAAATTACTTATTTCCTAAATATTCTTGAGGTTAATTTTAGCTGTAAGCAAACTCAAAAATGGAGTTAATCTGTGGGAAAGGTATATAATATAGACTCCTCTTTAAGGGAAAACTAGATGTAACACACTATGTTAGTTAGAATACCAGCTACAGCAACTAAATCACAAACATCGATTAGCTACAAATTAGATTATGCACAGGACAAGTAACTTCCAAAATTCAAAAAAATGTACGTTTATTTGCATTGGTATGTAATGAAATTTGGGTTGATCTATTCTTTGGCAGTAACGGTGAATCACAAATGCTGATTTGCTGTGAAATAAGTTATCCAGAAACACACATACCTGTAACTAAAATAAGAGGTTCCAAAAATTCTAAAAAATAACCCATTTCTCAAATAATTATGCAATGAAATTATAGAATGATTGCTTTGAATAAGGATAGGCCTATTGTTCTCTAAAAAAACATAGGGTGAAAAGCAAGACAAAATGTAGGTGTACAATGTGACCAGTTCTTGGTATGCTCCAAAATTGACGGAAGACATTTTGCAATGACAAAACCACTTTTTTTTCATTGATGATACTAAGAATGGCTTTGGAGTAGTCACTGCAATAGAGAAAATGAGAAATGGATCTCTGTTGATCAAAATTTTGAATGCTAACCAATCACAGAGAGACTTCAGGCCTGTGAAAGGCTCTGGGATACGAGACATCATCTTCCATCAGGACCTTATGCTACAAGTAGTGAACTGCACACTAACCAAGAATGGCACAGAGTACATTTCATTCATCACATTTAGAGGAGACCTAAGGATAATAGGGTGGACACAGGAGCTTTCATACCAGTCTTCAGTGGAAATGTTTTACTGAGAAAGTTAAAATCGTGGTTTATAGGTGTGATGTCATACCCTGTTTTCTGTTTCCTATGAGATGTTTTCATTGTGATCAAGATGCTGAGAGAAAATTGAACAACTCCACCCAATCAGTACAACGTCACACTTCGCAAACATTGTGTAAAAATCCACCCTTAGCCCATACAGCTGCTACTGGCCCTGGCCACATCTCGGTGCATATTTTTTCAGTCGGAGGAAGGAGACATCAGTTGTCTCAATACACAAACCAACGGCACTGGTGGTAACCACTCCATCAGCACACCTGTAGATGCCTCGTGCTCCTCTGCTATTAGCAGGGAAGAGGACACCTGTCAAAGAACTGATCAGCAGTCTACCACCAACCAGTAACTAAAAGGTCGTAGAAAAGACCAGTCCTCTTCTGTCTAAGAAGTCAAGACAGGAAAATTCTTGCAGAAACTGAAACCTAATAGGCACAAGAAGGAGAAATTGAGTAGAAAACTGATATCTGTTGCTTCAGTCGATCTGGTCCCATCTCCCTCATGAGATTGAGCCTACGAATACTGGCAAAGAATCACACATTCAGGCGAAGCATCACTCAACAGCAAACTAATTTGTACTCCCATTTCCCCTGTACCACTTTCTCAGATCCAAATGAGGTGTCCCTTCAATGAAATTGGTGGAATTGTAACAGCTACCATTGACACTTGGCTGAACTCTGTCAATTAATTGCTACTTACTCCACAGTTGACGTGGCACTCCAGAAGACAAAATTTTTAGAAATTCAACTCTGTGCTGTTAAAAATTACAACCCCATCTGTAAAATTCACATTAGCACTGAGTTCGCATCTGGAGGATACTCTCTCTTCTACGTCCTGACATTTTCACTGAGCAGGTGTCACTAAACACTGAATTACAAGTTATGTCCACCTGTCAGGTAGGGTACCAGTAAGTAATATCTATCTATCCCCCCACCCCTCCCCCCTCCACCACCACAACCACAACCACCACCACCACCACCACCACAATCCTCCCAGATAATTCTATGCCATATCACGAGCTGGTGGACAGTCCTCTGTGTGCAAACAGTAACATCTAGCCAGGTCGAAGTAATACAAAATTTATTTCAGAACACAGTCTGTTTGCTTTTTACTATAGCTGTAACATGTTTCAGTATGGCCCATGTAAAATACTCAGCCATCTACAGGATGATTCAAAAGTCATGTTTCATATCCATAAAGTCTACACTGGCGATTCAGTAGTCTTGGCACATAGGACACAGTCATATTCAGGGATATGACAGGAACAGTCATTTGAAGCAAGAAAAAAAGTATAGTAAATGTGGGCTCTAAAATGCATACCTTACAACCTATGAACAGCTGCTCAATAGAAGCAACATTTCACTGTTGCTGCCTGTCAGACATTTATATCACTGGCCAAGTGATCCAAAATTTTAGTTGCAGCATTGTGAATCCCTTTTCATGCTAAAGGCAACCTTTATGTGACGCAATGAATGTCATTGTTCCATCTGGTGTTGTAATTATGTACATCATTGTTCCTCTAAAACTGCAGTTTATTATTTACAACAAACTTCATGAGGGCATAAATATACTGTGAACCAGTACTCAGAATGTCCAGGTCTGTAAACAGATGTCTACAAGATGACTGCGGGTGAGCACAACTTATCATTCTTACAGAATGTTTTTCAGTAATGAAGACTTTCTTTTTTTTAGATGAGTTACTCTACAACATTATTCCATATGACATTATTGAATGAAAACATGCAAAATATGTCAGCTTACTGATTTCTCTCTCCCCCAAAATTTACAATGATTGTAAGTGCAAATGTGGTAGAATTAGGTTGTTTTAGAAATTCCAAAATGTGCTTTCTCCAGTTTAAATTCTCATAAATATGAACACCTAACAATTTTTAAGTTCCCTTGGTGTAGTACCCTTAGACGTGCAGAACATGTTGTGTCTTTTTAAAATTGAGAGTCAGGCCGTTTACAGAAAACTAGTCAATGACACTGTTAAGAACATTGTTTAACATTTCTTCTGTTACTGAATATATGCCTGGATTGATTACAATACTACTGTCACCTGGAAAAAGAACTAATTTTACTTGTTTCGTAGTAGACAGAAGGTCATTTACATGTATGAGGAAGAATGACAGACCTAAGATTGAGCTTTGAGGAACTACACATGTGATTTCTCTCCAGTTAGAGGAATTTCTTGTGATTACATTGGTTGAATTATTAAGTTCAACTTTCTGCAATCTTTTGATTACTTACAACATTGTCTATTAGTTAGCTATATCATCAATTCCATAAAAGCTCTTGTTATCTAGAAGGGGCTATTATGGTTCACAGAATCAAATGCCTTAGATAGTTCACAGAAAGTACCAACTGGTACTATTTTGTTACTTAATGCTTGTAAAATTTCGGAATTGAATGTGTAAATGATTTGTCAGTACAGTAACTCTTCTGAAATCCAAACTGCGGATGTTACTGAGGATATTGTTGTTATTTGGATGGGATGCTGTTGTAGAATACATAACCTTATCAAAAATTTTGGAAAATGATATCAGTAGTGAAACAGGCCATTCATTATTGATGTCTCTTCTATCGCTGTTCTTATGGGGGCGGGGGGGGGGGGGTTAGGGGGTTAACAATGGTGTATTTCAATGTCTCTGGAAAAATTCCTTGTGCAAGTTATGCATTACATATTTCAGATAAAACAGAGCTTATTATGTGGGTACAAATTTTTAGTACTTTATTGGAAACACCATCAAATACATATGAGCTTTTAGTTTTGAAGAAATAAATAATTTTCTTATTTTCAAAGGGAGAAGTTGGCGATACATTCATACAATAGGATTTTATATCAGTTGCGTTTTTCAACATAGTGCTGTGCTTTTTCTCGTGAACTTTTTGCTCATATATTTTCTAATATATTTAAGGTATTTTCTAATATATTCAAGGAATGATTATTAAATGCTTTTGCTGCCTGTGGCTCATCATTTATAGCCTTCCCATGTAAGTCAATAGTGATGTTTTCCTGTTCTTCAGCCAGTTGTCCTGTCTCTTGTTTCACTATATTCCATATAACCTTAAGTCTGTTGTCTGATTTACTGGTTTGTGACATGATGTGTGTGTTTCTTCATTTTTAATGACGTTTGTTAGTAATTTTAGTAGTTTTTGTAGTGTGCAATTGCTGCAAGATCTCTACTTGTTCTTGCCAATAGATACAGTTCCATTTTCCTTTCACATGATAATTCAATCCATCTTGTGATCCATGGTTTTTTACATGGCTGATTGATGTCTTTTCTGATTAGTTATGCGGAAGCTATTTTTGAATAAAGATATGAATTATCATGGAATAGATAAAACTCTACATCAGCATTTGTTTCGTTATTAACTTCATACCAAGTTATTTCTTGTAAACTATTTTAAAAACATTGGTATGTAGTGACTCATTATTCTGACTGATTTCCACTGAGAAGTATCTATACTGTAAGGCACTATCTCATTTACCCTAACTGTGCATCATGATCAGAGGTAGCATTTGTTACTTGATATACAGTTGCTTCCTTCCTTGGAGGTACATCAGAGAAAACATCTGTGAGAGCATACACCCAATTGTTCAACTGTGGACTAAACTCCACATATTTGCAGCTACCCACTGCCAACAGCAGTTCCGGGCACCACTCTCATGGGCGACAATCTGTACTGATCCTGCGGTCATTCTCAAATGTTTCATGACATGCAGTAACAATCACTCTAATTTACTAACCCATAAATGCATGGTAAATTTAAACTACTTACCCCTCCATGCTGAAGGCTTTTCCATTTAGTGAATGGGAGTTCCACAGTGCTTGTTCAGTGTCAAGACACTGTCCCTTGACCCGATAAGTCTACAATCAAATGCTTAAACACCATACCAATGACAGCTTTAAACACTTCATCAGGTTTTTTAGAAGTATTTGGCAGCAAGGGGAGTTTACCTCTTATTGGTGGGAGGATATTATTATTATTTCTGTTCTGAAACCAGAGAAATTTTGACTAATTGCTGACCAATCTCTCCAACAATGTACTGTGTAAATTATTTGAAAGAAGCTGTGTGGAAGTCAGAGGATGTTTATCACAATTTCAAAGTGGGGTTTTGGGCACACTGGTCCACCACAGACCAATTGATTGACCTTAAATTTGCAGTGTGCAAAGCTTTCACACATTGTCAACACCTGATTGCTGTGTTCTTTGACCTGCAGAGGGCTTATGATACTACATGGGACCATCACATCCTGTCTATACTGCAAGACTGGGGCTTCCGGAGCCGCTTAACCGCTTTTATTCTGAATTTTCTATTCTGGATCCAGATAGGTTCAACCCTGAGCAGGCAATATGTACAGGAAATTGGGGTCTCTGAGGGATCAGTTCTGAACATCTCTCTCTTTGCGATCAGTCATTGGTACTGTAATCGTAGTGGCCCCCATGGCCTCACTAAACATAACTCCCCCTGCATATTGTGGAGTGTGGGACTGCGGCTGGTTCATGAATTGTAAAATTAATATTCCAACAGCTGTTATTTGTATAGATTTTTATTTGTGCTACCAGTTGCAACTCGCCAATAGTCACCTTCAGACCCTGTAGCATGAATAACGAAAAGCATCCAGTTGTACGTTATAAACAGGGAACCAATACTTGCACATTGTTTCTGTAGAAGACTTAACAAGCCATCTGTGCTATTCACACACATTAACATCTACATCTACATCCATCCTCCGAAAGTCACCTGACGGTGTGTGGCGGAGGGTACCTTGAGTACCTCTATCGGTTCTCCCTTCTATTCCAGTCTCGTATTGTTCGTGGGAAGAAGGATTGTCGGTATGCTTCTGTGTGGGCTCTAACCTCTCTGATTTTATCCTCATGGTCTCTTAGTGAGATATATGTAGGAGAGAGCAATATACTGCTTGACTCTTCGGTGAAGGTATGTTCTCGAAACTTTAACAAAAGCCCGTACCGAGCTACTGAGCGTCTCTCCTGTAGAGTCTTCCACTGGAGTTTGTCTATCATCTCTGTAACGCTTTCGCGATTACTAAATGATCCTGTAACAAAGCGCGCTGCTCTCCGTTGGATCTTCTCTATCTCTTCTATCAACCCTATCTGGTACGGATCCCACACTGCCGAGCAGTATTCAAGCAGTGGGCGAACAAGCGTACTGTAACCTACTTCCTTTGTTTTCGGATTGCATTTCCTTAGGATTCTTCCAATGAATCTCAGTCTGGCATCTGCTTTACCAATGATCAACTTTATATGATCGTTCCATTTTAAATCACTCCTAATGCGTACTCCCAGATAATTTATGGAATTAACTGCTTCCAGTTGCTGACCTGCTATTTTGTAGCTACGTATTCGCAGCACATTACACTTGTCTACATTGAGATTCAATTACCATTCCCTGCACCATGCGTCAATTCGCTGCATATCCTCCTGCATTTCAGTACAATTTTCCAGTGTTACAACCTCTCGATACACCACAGCATCATCTGCAAAAAGCCTCAGTGAACTTCCGATGTCATCCACCAGGTCATTTATGTATTGTGAATAGCAACTGTCCTATGACACTCCCCTGTGGCACACCTGAAATAACTCTTACTTCGAAAGACTTCTCTCCATTGAGAATGACGTGCTGCGTTCTGTTATCTAGGAACTCTTCAGTCCAATGACACAATTGGTCTGATAGTCCATATGCTCTTACTTTGTTCATTAAACAACTGTGGGGAACTGTATCGAACGCCTTGTGGAAGTCAAGAAACACGGCATCTACCTGTGAACCCATGTCTATGGCCCTCTGAGTCTCGTGGACGAATAGCGCGAGCTGGGTTTCACACATGGTTATCTGACTGTGTACTAGTGCCCGTGGACATTTTGCTCTTGTCATTTCCTGATTACGTGGAAGTCTTGATTGCTTGCCTTCCATGCAGATGGTGCACAATTCTGGTGTCTTCATATCTTCAATTTTCATTCCTTCCACATATTTTGGAAGCACCTTTAAATGTGTAATTAAAGGGTCCTAATCTTTGATGCCAGATTTGCAGTGTCTCAGTAAGAAATTCTGTGCAGGGGTCTGTGGTGAATTTCAAAGTGTACATTTTTGTCTCATTTTTCTTTGCACTGGAACTATCTTTCCATTGATATAGCTGACAACATTCATGTCAGTGGGTTGTGTTGCCTTGGAAACAGATCCAGTTTTTGCAACATTAATCACTACTGGTCTGTCAAACATTTGCACTTTATCAGTGTCTTTTTACATCATTCACAAAGTGTTCACTCACACCACAGGCCCAGTACCATGAAACTGATACATTGAATGAACCAATTGAAAAACTACATGCATCCAAACCTACTGAAACCCCTTGAGATTCACAGTTTACTGAATTTACAGAGCCTTTCTTGTTTTTGCTTACTTTTGTGTCCAAATTCATGACAGGTAAGTTATTTAAAACTAAACTGTTTCCCTCCACCTGAACTGTGCTTCTCACTTTCGCCGACATTTGCAAATTTGTTTTTTCCAATGAGTTTTTCCCACAACTGAAACTCTGTCTGTATGTAATAAACACTAGTCTGTCCCAAGTGTACTGTAGGTTTCTTCTTAGAATCTGCGTGTTTACAATACTTTTGTGACCTATGAACCTATAGTGGATCAGCGTGTGGAGTGCAGAAACCCATCACAGGAAACAGCATTCACACTAACTTTCGAGCGTTAGCTCTTTTTCTAGCATTAGCACACATACTCGCACACAACCACACAGACACTTAAATGCACTTTGGGTGTCTATGTGTGTGAGTGTTTCAGATCTTGCTAGGAAAAGAGCTAGTGCTCAAAAGCTAGTGTGAATGCTGTTATGTGTTTGTGTGCTCCGTGCATTGATCCACTGTAGGTGACTGGTTGCGTTTCCTTTATTTTAAGTATTGCTCCATCCAGGAATTTCCATTATTGTTAACTTCTGATTTTCTGTAGACAGTTCCTTGATTGCAGGTACAATGGTGTTGTATCCTCGTTGTGGCATTGTTAATAAAAGATGGCACACAGCATTACTTTCTTAAACTGTTGCACCTATCGACTGAAGATCACATATAAACTTGGTCAAATTCTAAGAAGTGCTCATTTGATGTACTTTCTGCTGGACTGAATTTCAGTTGCAGTAACTGCTTACGTAGAAGTTACTGACTGGTGATATTTTTTCTTTCAAATGTGTCACATTAGTTTTTCTACTTTTAAAATGCTCTGTTACAGTATTTTACGTATTCCAAATGTTTTGTGAATTGTTTGTCATTCTCAGTTTATTCCTTTGCCATGCCACTGTCCAGAAACTTTACTCTTATTCTTTGTGTTTTTATGCAGTGACGGCCAACAAATCTAATTTTGTGTAGTATTCCTCACATTTGAAATTCTAAAGTTTCCATAATTGTTTCCATCGAAAAGTGGAAATACGTATTTTCTTTCACATTCTTCTGGCTGCTGTTGTTCCAAGCTGATGAATCAGAAATACAAAGTTTCTTCCATTTTATACTGTTTTGTAGCATTGTCCCTATGTATTTGAAATGAAGTGCAGGGTTCAGAAATTTACCAGTATATGACCATTATTTTGCATTTATCCATTTTTAAAGGTAGCTGTCATTCAGTATATAAAGTAGAATTACTGTAGAGGTTATTATCTATGTTCATACAATAATTCAGTTGTGATGTTTCCCTGTAGATGACATAACCATCAGTGAATGTTCGTAGTATGCTGCTGATCCTGTCTGATAAAGTGTTGGTGTGTGTTGAATATAGTAGTGTTCCTATACGCTTCTTGTAGGCATTCTGGATGTTAAATTTATTTCTGTTGAACCTTTGTTGTCTAGGATAATATTTTAGAATCTATTAGTTTAGCATTCTTCCAATTAATCGCTTACTTCAGAAGAACCGTTGTGTAATTTTATCTTGATTAGCATTCAGCAGTGTAAAACAGTGTTGTACATCTTTTAGAAATCAGGAAAAACAGAATGTAACAAACATTTTCCATTCAGCACCTGAAGTGGTTGCCTAGATCCATGAATATCATTTTGAATCCTTAAAAAGCATTGTTGTTATGACTAAGTGTGATATTTATTTACACACTGCTTTATAAAGAAAATAAAGAAATATTTGGTTTGTAAAATAATAGGTGTCAGTTACACATTTCACTAAATTTTTATGTTTTTCTTTGCTTCACTTCAGTGTATAATTTTATTTAATATTGTCCTTAATAAAATTAAAACATTCAACTTTCAATAACATTTTATTTGTACTTGAAGATTTAATAAAAATGTGTTACGGTGGAAAATTTTTATGGAGCTGCAGTGGGGTACAACGTAGTCAGCAGGGACAATGTAGCTGTGTATGGGTTTGTGTGTGTTCTCTCAGTTAGTTCTGGAGGAGGACGTCTTCCAAATGCTAAACAACATTTTCAGTCTTGCATGTGGTCTTACTCTGATACCTTAGCTATACGGTAAAATGTTACCCTCATTCCTTCCATTATTTAAAAATGTTGCTGTGATTGATTAGTTTTCAGAAATAAGCAAAAATTTATTATGTCACCTTTGTTTTGCAGAGCTCTCTAAGAATTGTTGATATTCCTGGACATGAAAGACTCAGGGCAAAATTCTTTGAACAGTATAAACCAATAGCAAGGGGAATTGTGTTTGTCATTGATTCTGTGACATTCCAGAAAGACATTAGAGATGTTGCTGAGTAAGTAATAACACACATTCATATTATACTGCAGTAGCTTTGGTGCTGCCTTTAAGTATTAACTACAAATTGACACGTAATTGCACATTTTTCCAGTTGAAAGTGAATGCTGATTAATTTTTTTTTCTTTTTTTTCGGTATTTACTTGTTATCATTTCACAGGCCATATTTTTTATGGGAGTTGTTCACTATAATAGGCATTTCTTTGAACTACTAATGTACTTATAGTTGCAATGTGTATAATGCAACTTTATTGAATATTAATCAATATAATAATATTACAATGTTGTGGAATGTACCAAAGAGTTCTGTTGGCCAATTGGACAGCTATATGCAACATTTATGTAATTGGCAGCAAAGGAAATAGTGCTATTGCTTAGTCATACATTCTCAGGGTTGCGTACATTCTGTCATCTCACTGAGGTGTGATGGAGGTATACCTCTGTGAACATGTACTGTAACGTGTCTATGGAAGTAGATGCTGCTTAATGAAGATCACTAACGCATGCTAGGTCAGTGATGTTCAAACCTATAATAGCCAATTAGAATGCTGGTTGCAGAAGAAATTTTCAGCGCCGGTACAAGGCAAACCAGAAGTTGTGCATTAACCCTCGAACTTCTTCACAGTGTTACACGAAGTAAGGGTATCTAACACTGGCATTGATGATCCATCTGTCAGATCAGGACATTAATTTTATTATCTTCCTTGATGTTATTTGAGATCTGTGGGTCATGTTGTGGTATCATGTCTCATTGTCTCCCTTCTGTTGCCACCACTACTGCCAGCACAAAAATCAACACTAAAATTCCACATGCCCACACCAGAGGCACCTAGATTCACCACTTGCCATGCAACATTCCCATATAATGAAAGGAATGTGCCAATCCAAGGATAGAAAGGAATGCTTTATAATTAGGCAGTTGAATCTACTACATGGGATCTTCTAGCCAGCAGTGGCAAGTGGCTTGATCTTTATGCAAGACTGAATAATTGATTCCTTCATTACGCATTTATTAGGCATCAGATTTTTTCTGTAAGTTAGATATTGATGTGGGAGAGTACTTGTTGGATATTCTGTCAGGTACGGTGTTTAACATGACAAGATCAGGGTGTTGTATCACAATGATCACAGATATCATTCATGTACTTCTTTTAGAATGTATTGCAAAATAATTTATAAACATTTATGTTGAAGTACTTTTAGTTGTATTCTGCTTAAATCTGAAAACTATCAGGCAACCATTTACAACAGAATACTGATGGTTTTTCAGTCACTGCATATTTATTGAACTCAACTGATGAATGCAAGTTGCAGTTGTGAATGCTCAAGAAATGTCAAGAAAATATAGAAGAGCTACAACAAGAGAGAAGTCACTTATTTTGATACCTCTCTATCATTTTTGGATAACAATTTTTAGTTTTAAGAACAGCCAGAGGAGAAATTTTCACTATGCAGCAGCTTGGCTTTTGGCACTTTATTCAAAAATATTTCATCATTCTTTTGTGTCCTTGTGAAAGTAGGACACCTTCTGCTTTTGACACCTTTTCCATTATTTCTTCTTCTTCCTCCTCCTCCTCTTCTTCTTCTTCTTCATACTTTAATGTATAACTTTTTATTTTCTGAATATAATAGAGGGAAACATTCCACGTGGGAAAAATATATTTAAAAAGAAAGATGATGAGACTTACCCAACAAAAGCGCTGGCAGGTCGATAGACACACAAATAAACACAAACATACACACAAAACTCTAGCTTTCGCAACCAACGGTTGCCTCGTCAGGAAAGAGGGAAGGAGAAGGAAAGACAAAAGGATTGGGTTTTAAGGGAGAGGGTAAGGAGTCATTCCAATCCCGGGAGCGGAAAGACTTACCTTAGGGGGAAAAAACGACAGGTTTACACTCGCACACACACACACACATATCCATCCACACATACACAGACACAAGCAGACATTTGTAAAGGCAAAGAGTTTGGGCAGAGATCTCTGCCCAAACTCTTTGCCTTTACAAATGTCTGCTTGTGTCTGTGTATGTGTGGATGGATATGTGTGTGTGTGTGTGTGTGTGCGAGTGTAAACCTGTCCTTTTTTCCCCCTAAGGTAAGTCTTTCCGCTCCCGGGATTGGAATGACTCCTTACCCTCTCCCTTAAAACCCAATCCTTTTGTCTTTCCTTCTCCTTCCCTCTTTCCTGACGAGGCAACCGTTGGTTGCGAAAGCTAGAGTTTTGTGTGTATGTTTGTGTTTATTTGTGTGTCTATCGACCTGCCAGCGCTTTTGTTGGGTAAGTCTCATCATCTTTCTTTTTAAATATATTTTTATTTTCTGAAGTAGATCCACATGAATTCCTGAAGTAATTTAATCTGAGAACTGAAGCATATGATCATTGTTTTATGAAATTTATTTTGGCAACCATAAGACACTTTTATGTTGTTTCAGATAATTTTGACCATAGCAAAAATTTGAAAAAGAAAGCCAAGGGCTAGCCATGCACATTTTTTAAAAATGCCAGCTCTGCATTTTGATTGGCACCTTCCATTTAAGAAGAATGCAGTGTACCAAAGCACAATCTTCTGTTTGGAAGCTACAAAGTGATCTGTGAACATTTCCTTTTTTTTTTAACTCGAACAGAATATTGCACAGCTTATATTTGTTATCACAAGAAAAGAATGTTATTTCCTTCATATCTCTCCTGTCATGCCAATATTGGTAAATCAGTTATATGCAGGGTGTCCCATTAATCTTGACCACCCTAAATAACTGTTTGTCCTGATGCAAATTACAAAATGTTTCAAGCAAATGTTCTTTAGCTGTCAGGGGGACATCAATCAGCATGATTGCTTTCATTGCAGCTTTGTTTTTTACAAAGATATGAACAGCGGTATGACTTTTTTAAAATTACACCCTGTATTTTTTATTCGGTAATTCATTTCCTCTCCTATACACCTATTCAGAAATGTATCACAATGTACCATTCACTGAAACACAACATTATTAATTACACAACACAACATTGACTTCGAACCCAGGATCACAAACTCGTCCACTTGCTGGAATTGCAGAAAACAAATGGACACCTATACACTGGTGCACTCATTGAATGAAAGAATTATTTACTGCTTCCAGTGTTGCCTGCTGAAGAGAATTACAGGCAAGCACGTTACATTCCTGCATGTCCTCTAGAGTTGTTGAAATATCGCGATAGACAATGTGTTTAATGCATCCCTGAAGAAAAAATCCCAGAGAATTTGAATCAGGAGACCTAGCAGGCCAAGTAACTGTTCCTCCTCGATCAATCCATCTGGTAGGATACCTTTGGTTCAGAGCAAGATGTGCACGCAAGGCATTATATGCTGGACATCCATCATGTTGATACAACATAAATTTTCTGGTTCTTAGTGGCACTTCATCCACAAGAGGAGGAAGTATTCATCTGAGGAAGTTGGCATACACTGTGCCTTTTAGACTACCATTTATGAAATAAGGGCCAATAATTGTAGTACCAAGCATCCCACACCAGACGTTTACTCTCCATTGACACTGATGTTCCACCTGTCCAAGCCATCGGGGGTTGTCGCTGAACCAATAATCCGTGTTCCTTGTATTTACCTGTCCTTTGTTGGAGAAGGAACCTTCATCGGTAAATAGAACATTGGAGAAGAAGTTTGGGCTGGCAAGGATTTGCTGCTGTGCCCACTGACAGAATTGTACAAGATTCTGGAAATTATTCCCATGCAATTGTTGATGTAGGTGTACATGCAAGTCACCCTCTTGGCGCCTTCCATCTACAGTCACCTATGCTACTAATTTTCAATTTTTCATAAGCACCATGTACCAAGCACAATGAACAGTGAAAGAGTAAAAAGGAATGGTTCCCAAAAAAGAGCGATCACCAGTGAACTATTTACCAATCGTGAACGACTTTGCCCATCTCTAGAACTAAGGCAATCGTGCTGATTGCTGTTCCCCTGACGGCTAAAGAACATTTGCTTGAAACATTTTGTAATTTGCATCTGGACAAACAGTTATTTAGGGTTCTCAAGATAAATGGGACACCCTGTATATTTACTGATGTGTTGGCAGAAGAGCCAACACCGTGTAGCTAGAGGAGGCCGAAATGCACGCGTTAAGCTCACGCCGACTGGCGTGAGGTCTGGAACAGTTAAAGGAGTTGAGTCTAATAAATAAAGTACGAAGCTCTTGGAATACTTAACTTTAATCCACAATTGGAGAACATCGGTCTGACGGTACAGGCATCCATAGATAAATATTAAATGGTACTGGCGCCTTGCTAGGTCGTAGCAAATGACGTAGCTGAAGGCTATGCTACCTATCGTCTCGGCAAATGAGAGCGTATTTGTCAGTGTAGCTTCGCTAGCAAAGTCGGCTGTACAACTGGGGTGAGTGCTAGGACGTCTCTCTAGACCTGCTGTGTGGCGGCGCTCGGTCTGCAATCACTGACAGTGGCGACACGCGGGTCCAACGTATACTAGCGGACTGCAGCCGATTTAAAGGCTACCACCTAGCAAGTGTGGTGTCTGGCGGTGACACCACATTTACGTTCTGTACTGGCTGATAATTAGGTTCTCGTAATCTAAGAATAATTGCTGTGAGTTTCTTGCTTACGCAGTTGGTTGCCATCTGCCATATTTTTCCTAATTGAACAAGTAAAATAGTTGTGAATTATAAGTGGCTATTTAGTGCTTGCCTATTGAGCATACATTTTGCTTAAATAGTTTATTGTAGCATGCTCCCCTGATGCCTGCATCCACTATTCAGGCTGGTTGTGCATTTACAGAATTTCTTTTACTGTTCAAAATACACTCCACTGTAGCATATAAATTAACTTCTGATTCTGCTACAAGAATTAATATACTTAATTATAAGAAATGATAAATCGTGTATGTGAACACAAATTTATTGACAGTTACAACAGCCAAATTTGAACTCGATGACTGCCTACAACGAACTTCACTGAAAGTACTACATGACTCACAGTTCTAGTGGCTTTTATTTTTACATGTAATAAAAGCATAATCGTGGTGCTCCTTGGATATTATTTGGAGGCCTTGTAGATATAACTCAGCAGCCACCCGAAACTATGGTGCATTGCCCATTGTCTAGTGTACTTGTAGCTCACCCAATTGGTTGCATAATGTCCCCTCTCCAGTATCCAGGAGCCTCTGAATCACATGCAAAATCACAAGTACCCTTCTTCTACCATACTTAAATACTAGTATATTACATCAAGCCACACTTGATTAGGTTGGACTACAGTTATTTATTGTACTTGGCTTTCAACACCATCCCAGAATCAACTAGTACATAGATATTAGTGCTATATTTTCTTTTGATTTACTGGGATTATATATTTTGCACTTAATCATTCCATCTCCCAGTCTACTGTAACCTTTTTTTGTACTGTGTGTGATTTTCAAGGAGACAGTATGGCAGACTAACACTGTTAAGAGACTAAAAGAAAAAGAAGAAAAAAAACTATTTCTAATTTTCAGAACTGTTTGTTCATCATGGAGAAAATGGGGATAGGTTTCAAAAGGTTGGGAAGATGGAGCAGATCACCCAGATCCCCAGATGATGGAGACCTATCTAATGTGAGGACAAAAGGAGACGAAGATGAAAGATTAGGCATCAGAGAGACATTTAGAAACTTGTTCACAAAGTCCACGGAAAAATTAATTTTGAAACAATGTGCTTTTTTTTATACGTCTATTCTGATTATCTGGATAACCAATTTTGTGAATTTTTTGAGTGATAACAATGTTCCACCCTGACTGTCATTGGCTGGATCAAAAGACACTGCCTGGAAAAAAAAAAAAAAAAAAAAGGAAGCACCCAGAAGGGAAGAACAACATGAAATTAAACTTTGAATTGAGAGGGTACATCATGTTATTTCAGGGATAACAAATAGTCAAATTTACAAAGAACTAGGCAGTAAGAACTCACTTCCAATATGACAGTACATTCCCTCTTGTCTGGATGCATGCACTGAATTGGTTCAGAAGGGTGTCGTAAAACTGTTGTAGCCCCTCATGAGGCAAGCTGGCCCACAACTGCTGTAAGTGGTCCTGGGGTATCCTGTATACTGGCACTGGGAAACAGTTGATGTCTGAGCTGGCACAACACACCACTGTCAGGGACAGATATGGGGTCCTTGTTGGCCACGGGAGTACCTCAACATCATTCAGGCAGTTCATAGCAACATGTGTAATGTGTGGACAGGCATTGTCCTGTTGAGAAATGGCACTACGATACTGTCACCAGAGACGTAACACATGAGGATGCAGTATGTCCGTTATATACAATTGTGCTTTCAGAGTTCCTTTAATCACTACCAGCTGTCCCGGAAGTCATACCCGTTGGCTCCTGATACCATGGTGCCAGAGGTAACACCGCTGTGCCTGTCCAAAACGTTAGAAGAATGGGACCTCTCTCCAAGTCACTGCCATAATCACTGACGATGGTCATCATCTGTGATGTCCCCCTGTGGATCCGGGGGTTAGAATAGGCCTGAGGTACTCCTGCCTGTTGTACGAGGCGACTAAAAGGAGTCTCACACGTTTCGGCCTTTATGTGATGGTCCTCTGTCGGGTTTGACCTTCATCTTTCTGAATTTTCCCGAAGAGTGAGCCAATTGGGGAAGTGCACCTTACAGGGTGCAGTGTGTATTGTGCATTGAGATCTTTAGCCCACTTTCTTGTCATCGCTCATGACAACCTGTGTGGTAGTTAGATTAATTGGGGAAGTGCACCTTACAGGGTATTGTGCATTGAGATCTTTAGCCCACTTTCTTGTCATCGCTCATGACAACCTGTGTGGTAGTTAGATTAGATTAGTACTTGTTCCATAGATCATGAATACGACACTTCGTAATGATGTGGAACATGCCAGGTTAATAAAAGGTGTCTATACAAGATATTACATGACACTTTTTTTTTTGTGGGGGTTGGGGAAATTACCCACATACTGTATCCAAAAATTCATCTAATGAGTGGAAGGAGTTGCCATTAAGAAATTCTTTTAATTTCCTTTTAAATGCTATATGGCTATCTGTCAGACTTTTGATGCTATTAGGTAAGTGACCAAAGACTTTCGTGGCAGCCCCTTCTGAGCCAAAGTTAGATTTAACCTTGAGTAGTGAAGATCATCCTTTCTCCTAGTGTTGTAGCCATGTACACTGCTATTATATTTGAATTTGTCCGGATTGTTAATAACAAATTTCATAAGTGAATATATTTATTGTGAGGCTACAGTGAAGATCGCTAGCTCTTTTCAAAGTGTCTGCAGGATGATCTCGGATGAGCTCCAGCAATTATTCTGATTACATGCTTTTGTGTAATGAACACTCTTTTACTCAATGATGAGTTACCCCAGAATATGATGCTATACGAAAGCAGAGAATGAAAATAGGCGTGGTAAGCTACCGTATTTACTCGAATCTAAGCCGCACTTTTTTCCGGTTTTTGTAATCCAAAAAACCGGCTGTGGCTTAGAATCTAGTGCAAAGCAAGCGGAAGTTCTGAAAAATGTTGGTAGGTGCCACCACAACTAACTTCTGCAGTAGAATATATGTAGCGCTACACAGGCACGCTTTGTAGGCACAAAGATAAATACTGGCACCAAAACTAATGCGTCAGTAAATAAATCAAAAAAATAAATAAAAGATGGAAGACGAGCTTTTTTTTCTCCGCCCCGAGTTTCGACCACTGCATTTTCATACATTATCCAACGAAATAATACAAATTCCGTATTGTTCATCTTCGAATGTAGGAGAATTTCAATGTACTACGAAAATCTGACTGGCAAGACTGTTTCTGATGTTTGTCAATATGGCCAACTCTACGTTCTGAATTTTTTCCTACCTGTGAGAAGAGATGGTTGCTAATAGGAGCCTGATGAAATGTGAATCACATGCAGTATTCTCTTCACCAAAAGAGTAATACGAATATAAACATTTTGCCATGTATTCTTTCGTGTTTCCTGCTATCTCATTTAAATCCTGTCTGCCTAATAAACTACGAAACTAGAGACAACAGCAAACGCGGAAGAATATACATATCGTGTCATGTTTATATTCGTATTATTCTTATGCCTAATACAGTCAGAAATGAAGCACGGCAACTGATTAGATTTTTAAATCTAAGACGACTCTAATTTCTGTGCAGAATTTGACGTACTAAAGAAGCGGCGGCAAAGATTTTCAAAGGGAGAAAAATTTTCGCCTAACTCTCGTTCAGAACATGTTCTATCATACGCGGTCTATTATTTGGTTCTTGTTGATCATTATCAAAGAAAGCAGCAGTGTAAGTAACAACAAATAGCAGTCTCTTGCCATTGTTGCGCTAATGAGACGATTACTCTCTTGTTTTTTAATTGTAAGCAGCGGTAGCGCGCACAAAATCAAGCCATGCCGCGAGCGGCGACAGGCCGTAAACACGCACTATCAGAATGCGACAAACAATGTATGACACAGCACAGTAATGCATTTTCAGCTTAAAGTGACGTAAACACCTATAACAAAGGAAACGGCACTTATCAGATCAAAGCAAAATAAGAAATCGATCCAAACCAGACGAAGCACGTGAAAAAGGAAGGGTACCCGCATAAATACGGACGGAGCGCCTGACGCATAGCAATGGCTACCTGGTAAAGCTTAGCTGCTAAGCTTACGACTCGAACCAAACTACTGTAGCTGTATCGTCATTCATTATACCTAAATTTGGAGGTGAGGCCTAAAACTTTTCTCTCCCCTTGATTTTCAAGTCTCAGATTTCAGGTGCGGCTTAGATTCAGGAAATTTTTTTTTCCTTTATTTCGAGTCTCATTTTTCAGGTGCGGCTTAGATTCGAGTGCGGCTTAGATTCGAGTAAATACGGTAATTTACTGAGATTTATATCGCCAAAATTTGCAATGACCCTAATAGCATAAGTAGCTGAACTCAAACGTTTCAGCAGATCTTCAGTGTGTTTTTTCCAGTTCAACCCCTCATCAATGCATACACCTAGAAATCTTGAATATTCTACCTTAGCAACCAATTTCTGATTGAAGTTTATATTTATTAATGGTGTCATTCCATTTACTGTATGGAACTCTATATACTATGCTTTGTTAAAGTTTAATGAGAGCCCATTTGCAGAGAACCACTTAATGATTTTCTGAAAAACATCGTTTACAATTTCACCAGTTAATTCTTGTCTGTTGAATGTGATAGCTATACTTGTATCATTGGCAAAAAGTACCAGCTTTGCATCTTCGTGAACATAGAATGGCAAGTCATTAATATACTGGGTGATCAAAAAGTCAGTATAAATTTGGAAACTTAATAAACCACGGAATAATGTAGGTAGAGAAGTAAAAGTTGACACATGCTTGGAATGACATGGGGTTTTATTAGAACCAACAAGAAAAACAAAGTTCACAAAATGTCCGACAGACGCATGAAAGATCTCTTGCATGCGTCGTTTGGTAATGATCGTGTGTTCAACCGCCACTTTCGTCATACTTGGCCTCCCAGGTCCCCAGACCTCAGTCCATGCGATTATTGGCTTTGGGGTTACCTGAAGTCGCAAGTGTTATCATGATGGACCGACGTCTCTAGTGATCATCCTTTCTCCTAGTGTTGTAGCCATGTGCACTGCTATTATATTTGAATTCATTCGGATTGTTAATAACAAATTTCATAAATGTGTAATCAGAGTAATTGTGTAACTAGAATAATTGCTGGAGCTCATCCGAGATCACCCTGCAGACACTTATTTAAAGAGCTAGAGAGCTTCACTGTAGCCTCACAATAAAAGACAACATCTGATGCCAATGCCTCACCATGACTCCGGGCATGCTTTACAGTGCTGTTCACAACATTATTCCTTGACTACAGCTATTGTTCAGGAATGATGGTGGACATATTGAGCATTGTAGAATGAAATTTTCACTCTACTTGCGGAGTGTGCGCTGATATGAAACTTCCTGGCAGATTAAAACTGTGTGCCGGACCGAGACTCAAACTCGGGACCTTTGCCTTTCGCGGGCAAGTGCTCTACCGACTGAGCTACCCAAGCACGACTCACGCCCCGTCCTCACAGTTACTGGCGGAATTAAATCTGTGAGAATGGGGCATGAGTCGTGCTTGGGTAGTTCAGTCGGTAGAGCACTTGCCCGCAAAAGGCAAAGGTCCCGAGTTCGAGTCTCAGTCCGGCACACAGTTTTAATCTGCCAGGAAGTTTCATATTGAGCATTTCCTGTAAAGAACATCATCTTTGCATTGTCTTACTTTGTTATGCTAATTATTGCTATTCTGATCAGATGAAGCACCATCTGTCGGACATTTTTTGAACTTCTGTATTTTCTTTCTTTCTTTCTTTATTTATTTTTGTTCTAATAAAACCCCACGTCATTCCAAGCATGTGTGTCAATTTGTACCTCTCTATCTACATTATTCCCTGATTTATTCAGTTTTCAAATTTATACTGACTTTTTGATCACCCGGTATGTTAAGAACAGCAGAGGACCCAAGACCGAACCTTGCGGCACCCCATTCTTGATTGTTCCCCAGTTTGAGAAATCACCAGTTTTTTGCATATTATGTGAACTGCTTATTTCAACTTTCTGCACTTTTCCAGTTAGGTTTGAGCACTGTCCCATTCATACCACAGTACTTGAGTTATCTAGAAGTATTCCGTGATTTACACAATCAAAAGCCTTTGAAAGACCACAGAAAATCCCAACGGGTGACTTCCGATTACTCAGAGCATTTAATATTTCATTAGTGAAGGTCTATATAGCATTTTCCGTTGGAAAAACTCTTCTGGAAACCAAACTGACATTTTGTTAAAACTTTATTTTTACAAAGGTGTGAAGTTAATCTGCAATACATTACTTTTTCAAGAATTTTGGATAAGGCAGTCAGAAGAGAGATTGGGTGCTGGTTGTTGACATCAGATGTATCCCTTTTTTTATGCAGTGGTTTAACAATGGCATACTTCAGTCTATCTGGAAAAATACCGTGCTTCAGAGAGCTATTACATATGTGGCTAAGAATCCCACTTATCTCTTGGGAACAAGCTTTTATTATCCTGCTTGAAATGCCATCAATTCCATGTGAGCTTTTATTCTTGAGAGAGTTTATTACCTTCCTAATTTCAGAAGGAGAGTGTTGTGACTCGCCAATCTTTCAAAGTGCCGCCGCACAGTTACGCGCGTCCTCTACATGCGGCACTGTCTGCCAGCCATGCAGCAGCCGCGCCACCTAAGCGGCCAGCCAGCCAGTGGCCGCTAGACTTGGACTCAGTGCTGATTTGAATGTTACCGTGTACACATCTTACTTTGTCTACTTGCTCTGTGACTTACATGTGTTGTCATTTTTGAAATATATGTGTTCAACTTGACGTTGTAACAATTGGCGATGAGGTGGTGGATTTTTTCTTTTCATCGTTGACCCACAGGTTTCCATGGCTACTTTAGAGCAACTATTGCAAGGTCTCATTGAACAGTAAACGCTTCTCACATCGGCGATTCGCAATTTCGTCGCAGCATCCAATGCGGGGCGTTTCTCGTCGTTGTCTATACCTCCTTTTCCTCCTTACGACGAGACAGCGGAAGACTGGTCAGATTATGAAAAATGTCTTCGACAGCACTTCTTGGCATTTCATGTCACGGATGAACAAACGTAAATCTCTGTTCCTTTCATGGATTTCACCTCAAATGTATTGGTTGTTGTCGCAATTGGCTCCTTTGAAAGATCTGCATCTTTGTCCTTTGCTGACATGTGCTCACTTCTGTACGTATATTTTCAAAAGCATACGCATGTGGTAGCCTCTCGTGTTGCCTTTTATCACTGTCAAAAACAACCGAATCAATCTTATTGCACTTGGGCTGCTGAACTTCACGGCCTCAGTAGAAAGTGTCAATTTGTTACTGAAGTTCACAAAGAATCCTACGCCGATTCCATGATACGGGATGCTATTATCCGGTCAGTGCCTGACAAAGAAGTTAGGCAACATGCCCTTCACTTGGCAAATCTGA
This sequence comes from Schistocerca cancellata, assembly GCF_023864275.1. Classification (NCBI taxonomy): domain Eukaryota; kingdom Metazoa; phylum Arthropoda; class Insecta; order Orthoptera; family Acrididae; genus Schistocerca; species Schistocerca cancellata. Next base: position 280,516,692 of record NC_064628.1, read on the forward strand.
CTCTAGATGAAGACCTATCCAACGCGCAGTTGTTTGGAATTTCTTGCGCTGCTGGAGCGCAAATAGAGGCGTGGGGTGATGTCGGGGAAATACAACCTCTGTGTGCTGTTTACGACGCGTGTGGCGTGTCCCCGCCGGCCGACATGGCCGCAGTACGCTTCCAAGCGCAGCCTTGGCCTAACTGTAAACAAACCTCTAAGAAACTGCAGCAAAACCCCCAGCAACTTCCTTCATGTCCACAGTGTTTTACAAAACATTTCACGGGAGGATTGTCCCCAACGTTGGGCCGTGTGTCACAATTGCAAAAAGAAGGGTCACGTGTCATCCGTTTGTAAATCCGACCACATACCTGATCCCCCCTGCGGGTCTGGGGATTAGAATAGGCCCGAGGTATTCCTGCCTGTCGTAAGAGGCGACTAAAAGGAGTCCATCCCCTCACGGGGGTAGTTAGCGCCTGCGTCCGGAGACGGACGGTTCCACGACCTCTATTTGCGGTCATTTTGCTTTTTCACTTCTCGTTTCTTCCTACCTTTGGTTGGTTCCTTTCTTTGCTCTTCTCCACCTCACTGTCTTCCTTACTCTTTCCCCTGCACAATCTCCTTGCCTTCTTATTGCCTTCTTCTCCTTGCCTTCTCATTGCCTTCTTCTCCTTGCCTTCTCTGGTCTCCGCCTCGGCGTTTGAGACAGTCTGTCCTCTCTCTCCCTCTCTCTCTCCTTTTTCCTCTTCTTCCTTCCTCCCTGTGCGTGCCTGAAGGCCGACCCACGCGTTCGCACGCGTAGCCGGTGACGGGGTAATGCGTAACTCCCCGCCCTGGGTAGACATGTAAGGCACGCGCGTACCCCCTGGTAAAGGCCAGGCCCGGGGAGGGGTGATTGCCTGAGCTGATACCTTCTGACCATGCTGATTGGTCCCTCCGTCTGTTTCTCGGGAGGTGTGACCTGAGGTGCAAACATTCACCTAAGGCGGGAGTGCCCTCTGAGAGGGTCCCCACAAGGAAGGAGCGCGCCATCTGAGACGCTGGCAATCATGGGGGATTCCTCCGAAATGGATTTCACTCCATCTCTCTCGACTTCTGCCCAAAAACGGAAACGTGACCAGCCACCAGTGACAAAAGTACTACCGCCTGCCCCACAGTTCCTCGTCGTTTCTCAATCTGAGGACAGAAAGGATTTTTCCTCTGTCAACCCTTTCGTTATCCAGAAGGGCGTAGATGCCATAGCCGGATCTGTCAAATCTTGTACCAGGTTGCGTAACGGTACCTTATTACTAGAAACTAAGAGCGCCTTTTAGGCACAAAAACTGCTTCGGGCCACACTCCTGTACACGTTCCCTGTCCGGGTGGAGGCCCACCGAACTTTGAATTCGTCTCGTGGTGTAGTCTATACTAGCTCCCTCGACGGATTGACTGATGAGGAGATTCAATCTTTCCTCGCTGAGCAGGGCGTGACGGCTGTCCATAGGGTCATGAAAAAGGTCAACAATGACCTTGTACCGACCCGGACACTTTTCTTGACCTTCGATAGTGTTAAGCTGCCATCGCGCATCAAGGCGGGCTACGAGGTTATTTCTGTTCGCCCCTATGTCCCGACACCTACGCGCTGCTACCAGTGTCAGCGTTTCAATCACACTCGACAGTCTTGTTCCAATGCGGCTAAATGTGTCACTTGTGGCAGGGATGCCCATGAGGGTGACTGTCCACCTCCGTCTCCTCGTTGTGTGAACTGTCAGGGTGACCATTCCGCATCCTCCCGCGACTGTCCTGTCTATAAGGAAGAACGCTGTATCCAAGAAATTCGGGTCAAAGAGAAAGTGTCCACCTCGGCTGCTCGCAAGCTATTGGCTAGTAGGAAGCCCACGCTGCTCCCAGCGGGGAAATACAGTACTGTCCTCGCCTCCCCTCGGACTACCAGGGAGGTGGCAACCCAGACATGCGATCTAACCTTCAGCACCACGGTCATCCGTTCGGCCAGTGCTAAGATCGCGAGGTCGACATCTCCTCTTCCTCCCATCACCCCACAGACACCAGCCCCTTCATCAGCTTCTGCTAAGACGAAGACCCAGAAGTCAGATGCACGGGCCTTCAAGAAGGAACCATCCCGTGCAGACTTCCTACGTACCTCGACCTCCCAGCCTTCGACCGGTACTTCCACCAAACGTCCTTCCAAGAAGGCTCATAGGAAGCACAGTTCTCCTTCTCCGCCACGGCGCATTTCTTCTCCTGCGCCACCCAGCGGTTGCCGCCCCAGGCCGTCATCCGTTTCGCCTGGCCGCACCGCTGGTAGCCGAATATCTGGCCGTTCACCGGCGGAGGAAGCTCCCCCTCCCGGCCATCCTCCCAAGATGGCCGATGAACCTATAGACCCAATGGACGATGACTGTCCGCCTACTGATAGCGGCGGCAGTGCTTGCTCGAAGCCAGGCCCTCAGCGGCCTTTGAGGTGACCCCTTCTTTCATTTTCCTTTCTTCTTATGATGGCACTTATTCACTGGAATTTCGCAGCATTCGCTCCAACCGAGAGGACTTGAAGTTGCTGCTCCGCTTGCACCGTCCGCTCGTCGTAGCCCTCCAGGAAACGAAGCTACGCCCATGCGATCACATTGCCTTCGCACACTACATCTCTGTGCGTTTTGACCTACCCCCTGTGGTAGGTATCCCAGCTCATGGAGGGGTTATGTTCCTGGTCCGGGATGATATTTACTACGATCCCATCACGTTGCACACCGGCCTGCAGGCAGTTGCCATCCGCATTACTCTCTCCACTTTTACATTTTCCATTTGTACCGTTTACACTCCATCGTCATCTGCCGTTACCAGGGCAGACATGATGCAACTTATTGCTCAGCTACCTGCACCATTTTTGTTAACTGGAGACTTCAATGCCCACCATCCCCTTTGGGGCTCTCCAGCATCCTGCCCGAGGGGCTCCCTGTTAGCAGACCTTTTCAACCAGCTCACTCTTGTCTGCCTCAATACTGGTGCCCCTACTTTTCTTTCGGACACATCTCATACCTATTCCCATTTAGACCTCTCTATATGTACTCCCCAACTTGCACGCCGGTTTGAGTGGTATGCACTTTCTGATACATATTCCAGCGACCACTTCCCGTGTGTTATCCATCTCCTGCAGCATACCCCCTCTTCGTGCTCCTCTAGTTGGACCATCTCCAAGGCAGACTGGGGGCTCTTCTCTTCCAGGGCGACCTTTCAGGATCAAACCTTCACAAGCTGCGATCGTCAGGTCGCACACCTCACGGACGTCATTCTCGCTGCTGCTGAATATTCCATCCCTCACCCTACTTCTTCTCCACGTCGCGTACCGGTCCCCTGGTGGACCGCAGCATGTAGAGACGCTTTACGTGCTCGTCGACGTGCTTTACGCACCTTTAAACGCCACCCTACAGTGGCGAATTGTATCAATTATAAACGATTACGTGCTCAGTGTCGTCGTATTATTAAAGAAAGCAAGAAAGCCAGCTGGGCTGCTTTCACAAGCACCTTCAACAGTTTTACTCCTTCTTCTGTTGTCTGGGGTAGCCTGCGCCGGCTATCTGGCACTAAGGTCCACTCACCAGTTTCTGGCTTGACGGTCGCGAATGACGTCCTTGTGGCCCCTGAGGATGTCTCCAATGCCTTCGGCCGCTTTTTCGCAGAGGTTTCGAGCTCCGCTCATTACCACCCTGCCTTCCTCCCCCGCAAACAGGCAGAGGAGGCTAGGCCACCTAACTTCCGCTCCTCGAATTGTGAAAGTTATAATGCCCCATTCACCATGCGGGAACTCGAAAACGCACTTGGCCGATCACGGTCCTCCGCTCCAGGGCCTGATTCTATTCATATTCAGATGCTGAAGAACCTTTCTCCTGCGGGTAAAGTTTTTCTTCTTCGTACATACAATCTCATCTGGATTGAGGGACATGTTCCCGCATGCTGGCGTGAGTCTATTGTCCCGATTCCTAAGCCGGGGAAGGGCAAGCACTTGCCTTCCAGTTATCGACCCATCTCGCTTACCAGCTGTGTCTGTAAAGTGATGGAGCGAATGGTTAACTCTCGATTGGTTTGGCTGCTCGAGTCTCGACGCCTACTTACCAATGTACAATGTGGATTTCGTAGGCGCCGCTCTGCTGTTGACCATCTGGTTACCTTGTCGACCTTCATTATGAATAACTTCTTGCGGAAGCGCCCGACCGCGGCTGTGTTCTTTGATTTGGAGAAGGCTTACGACACCTGTTGGAGGGCGGGCATTCTCCGCACCATGCATACATGGGGCCTTCGCGGTCGCCTCCCTCTTTTTATTCGTTCCTTTTTAATGGATCGACAGTTCAGGGTACGTGTGGGTTCTGTCCTGTCAGACACCTTTCGCCAGGAGAATGGGGTGCCACAGGGCTCAGTTTTGAGCGTCGCTCTCTTCGCCATCGCGATCAATCCAATAATGGATTGCCTCCCAGCTGATGTATCAGGCTCCCTTTTCGTGGACGATTTTACCATCTATTGCAGCACGCAGTGTACATGTGTCCTGGAGCGCTGTCTTCAGCGTTCTCTTGACCGTCTTTACTCCTGGAGTGTCGCCAATGGCTTCAGTTTTTCTGCCGAGAAGACGGTCTGTATTAACTTCTGGCGCTACAAAGAGTTTCTCCCACCGTCCTTACGACTCGGTCCCATTGCTCTCTACCAGACAACCAAATTTTTAGGTCTTACATTTGACAGGAAACTTAGCTGGTCTCCACATGTCATATTTGGCTGCCCGTTGTACCCGTTCTTTAAATGCCCTCCGTGTTCTCAGTGGTATGTCGTGGGGAGCGGATCGAACCGTCCTACTTCGTCTATATCGGTCGATCGTCCGCTCCAAGCTGGATTATGGGAGCTTCGTATACTCCTCTGCACGGCCATCCATCTTACGCCGCCTCAACTCCATACAACATCGGGGTTTACGACTTGCGATCGGAGCGTTTGATACTAGTCCCGTAGAGAGTCTTCATGCTGACGCTGGCGAATTGCCACTCACCTACCGGCGCGATATACTGCTTTGTCGGTATGCCTGTCGGCTACTGTCAATGCCCGACCACCCGTCTTATCGTTCCTTTTTTGACGACTCTCAACCGTCAATACGGGTTGTATGTCTCTGCCCTGCTACCCCCTGGAGTTCGCTTTCGTCGCCTCCTTCAACACCTTAATTTTTCACTCCCTGCAACCTTTCGAGTGGGCGAGAGCCACACGCCACCTTGGCTCCAGGCTCAGGTCCGCGTTCACCTTGACCTCAGCTTGCTCCCAAAAGAGGTTACCCCCGGTTCGGTCTACCACTCCCGTTTTGTGGAACTTCGTTCAAAGTTCATCAATATGACCTTCATTTATACAGATGGCTCTAAGACCAATGACGGGGTCGGGTGTTCTTTTATTGTCGGGGCACAAAGTTTCACATACCGGCTCCATGGCCATTGTTCGGTATTCACAGCTGAGCTCTTTGCCCTCTACCAGGCTGTTCTTTACATCTGCCGCCACCGACATTCTGCTTATGCCATCTGCTCCAATTCCCTGAGCGCCATCCAGAGCCTCAGTGATCCGTATCCGGTTCACCCTTTCGTGCACCGGATCCAACGCTCTCTTCGGCAGCTGGTGGACGTCGGTTCTCCGGTTAGCTTTATGTGGGTCCCTGGCCATGTCGGTATGCCTGGGAACGAGGCAGATGCCGCGGCCAAGGCTGCGGTCCTCCAGCCTCGGACAGCTTCTTGTTGTGTCCCTTCATCCGATTGTAGCAGGATTATTTGTCGGCGCTTTTTATCGCTGTGGCATGCCGATTGGGCTGCACTTACAGACAACAAGCTTCGGGCCTTAAAACCTCTTCCCGTGGCTTGGACGTCCTCCTCACGCCCTTCTCGGCGGGAGGAGGTAGTTTTGGCCCGGTTAAGAATTGGACACTGCCGGTTCAGCCATCGCCATCTGCTGCCGGCTGCGCCGGCGCCGTTCTTCCCATGTGGGCAATTGCTGACGGTCCGCCACATTTTAATGTCCTGTCCGGATTTTAACACACTGCGTCTAGATCTTAACCTGCCATGTACTTTAGATGCCATTTTAGCGGATGACCCACGAGCAGCTGCTCATGTTCTTCATTTTATCAATTTGACAAACCTGTCTCAGGACATTTGATGATGCTGTTTTTTAATCCTATGCCTGTCAGTCTGTCCTTTATCGTGTTTTCCCTTTTAGTTGTTGTTTTAAACTTGTGCCTCGCGGTGCATTCTTAACGTAGTCAGGGCGCTAATGACCATTGAAGTTGTGCGCCCTAAAACCACAAAAAAAAAAAAAAAAAAAAAAAAAACCATACCTGATGTTCATGACCGTGACGCTGATTCTGATTCTGTGTTGTCTATCAATGGTACTTCTTCCCTTTCAGGGAAGTTATTCCTCACTGTTGAAATCCTTGGTCGGGATGTTCGCGTGCAGGTGGATACTGGTTCTGCTGTCACTGTCATCAATTCTCAGACATATCTTCAGTTGGGTTCTCCAATCCTATCACCTGTCACTCAACAATTACGGACATACAATAAACAGAAGATTTCTCTTTTGGGACAATTTAATGCTGAGGTATCTTACAAATCCGTCGCTCGCACTGTTACCATATTTGTGGTCGACCATAGTAACGCTGAAAATCTTTTTGGTTTCGATGCCTTTCGCGTTTTTGGGTTCTCCATAGATGACTCTGTCAATATCGTCTTTAGTGCCATTCCTTATGCTCAATTGGATTCCTTGTCAACAACATTTTCGTCTCTTTTTTTCTCCTGGGTTAGGCCATGCAAATGACTTTGAAGCTCATATCACACTCAAACCCACTGCTCGGCCTAAGTTCATTCGGGCTCGGCCCATTACTGTGGCCCTTCGTGATTGGGTCAAATGGGAGCTGAATCGTCTCACTGCTTTGGGGTCTTGCTTCCTGTCACTTCAAGTGAGTGGTCCTCTCCTGTCATTGTCGTTGCTAAGTCCACCCAATGGTGATATTCGTCTCTGTGACGATTTCAAAGCCACTGTAAATGCTCAATGCCTCATCGACACTTACCCTATGCTCCAACCTGAAGAATTGTTCACTAAACTTGCTGGAGGCCAGTATTTTTCAAAAATTGACCTGTCAGAAGCTTATCATCAACTTCCTCTTGACGCTGCTTCCCGGCAGTTTCTGGTCCTTAACACGCCTCTATCAATACAAACGATTGCCATTCAGGGTTACCAGCGCCCCTGCTCTCTTTCAGCGATTCTTGGAACAATTATTGCTCACTGTCCCTGGGGTGTATCAATTACATGGATGACATTGTCACTGGCTCCACCACTGAAGAACATCTTCAGAATCTCCGCGCACTTTTTCATGTCACAGACTGCCGGTCTTAAGTGTAACCTTCAGAAATCAAAATTTTTTCAGGCATCTATCACGTACTTGGGGTTCCAACTCTCTCGGGATGATATTTGTCCACTTCAGCAAACTGTCGCTGCGGTCGATGCCCTTTCTCGCCCTACATCTGTTAAGGAGCTGCAGGCCTTCTTGGGGAAAATAGCATACTATCACAGGTTTTTACCGTCTGCGGCTTCGGTGGCTCAGCCATTGCATAAAAATGTGCCCTTTCACAGGTCTGCGTACTGCGATGCAGCTTTCCAGAAATTGAAGACTATCCTGAAACAGGCCCTGTGCCAGGCTACTTATTGACCTGGCCAACTTCTTGTTCTTGCCACGGACGCCTCTCAATACTGGGTTGGTGCAGTCCTTGTGCACCGTTTTTCTGACAGTTCTGAACAAACCATTGCTTATGCCTCCAAAACGCTCACGGATGCCCAACGAAAATATTCTCAAATTGAAAAAGAAGCTTTTGCCATTATTTATAAGTTTGGTGTTTTTCTCTATGGATCCAAATTTCATCTTGTTACGGATCGCAAACCATTTGTTTCCTTGTTTCATCCATCAACGTCGCTTCCCGACAAGGCTGCACACTGCCTCCAGCGTTGACCGCCTCCAGCGTTGGGCTCTTTACTTGTCTTCTTTCAATTATATGAGATTCATTTCTGGCTGATGGCTCAACATGCGAATGCTGATGCACTGTCTCGCCTTCCCATGGGTCCTGATCTGGCATTCGATAGGGACAAACTTTCCTGTTTCCACCTGGATGTTGCCGAGCAGCGGATTGTGGACAGGTTTCCCATCACTGGGGACAGGCTTGCGGCTGCTACGGGTTCTGACCCTATCCTCTCCCAGGTTTTATGCTGTATTCAGAAGGGTTGGCCAGATCGTCCGTCTGCTAAGACTTCTGATCCGTTGCGGAACTACTACACTTTGTGCTACCAGCTCACGGCTAGGGATGGTGTCATCCTCCTTTCCACCGACAGTGCTTCGCCGCGTGTTGTGGTACCTGCGTCTTTGCGTGCTTCGGTCTTGCGCCTCCTTCACCAAGAGCACTGGGGTGTCTCTCGCACAAAATCTCTGGCACGCTGTCATATGTACTGGCCCGGCATCGACTCTGAAATCGCACACATGGTCGCTGCCTGCGGCCCTTGTGCGTCACAGGCTGCCGCCCTGAAGTCATCTTTGTCACCGTGGCCTTCACCTGAGAAGCCCTGGGAGCGTATTCATGCTGACTTCGTGGGACCTGTTTTAGGTACTTATTGGCTACTCACAATTGACGCCTACTCTTAACTTTCCTTTCATTGTCCATTGCACGTCGCCTACCACCGTGGCAACCACAAGTGCTCTAGCTCGCATTTTCTCTTTGGAAGGCCTTCCCTCTACTCTTGTTACTGATAATGGTCCGCAATTTGCCTGTTCCGAATTTGCGGATTTTTGTGCTTGTCACGGCCCCTCCGTTCCATCCACAATCAAACGGTGAGGATGAATGACTGGTCCACACATTTAAGGCTCAGGTGAGGAAACTCCTGACTTCTTCTGCTGCTGATGATGCGCTTCTCCAATTTCTGGCTCTTTACCATTTCACCCTCATGGGCGACCACAGCCCGGCTGAGCTCTTACATGGCCGACAGCCCCGCACGCTATTTCATCTTCTGCGGCCTTCCACCTCACGGCTGTGGGTGCCTTCGCGTGGCCAATTCACTGCCGGTGAACTTGTATGGGTACGGAGATATGGCAGGTGGCCAAAATGGAGTCCTGGCCGCATCTTAAGGCACCATGGGCGATGCCTGTATGAAATCCAGACGGACGCGGGTGTTGCAGTGCGTCATGTGGACCAGCTTCGGCCTCGCCTGTTCTGAATGCCGCTACACCACCTTTGGCTCTACCTGACACTCGGGATCTTGGCATCGCTCATTACTCACAATGCAGCCCTCTCACCATCACCAGGAGACGTGCCCATGCAGGAACCGGAGGACCATCATCTGTCGGAGCAACTCTACTCGCCTCCTTCTCCTACGAACGCTGACACATCGCCCATGTCTCCTGTTACAACAACCGGACTTGCCGCAACGGACAGATTGGTGCACGGGGCCCCAGCAGATTTGACCCCTACGTCTCCTGTCATCTTGACCCGTTATCATCGGGGACACTTCCGTCCGTACGGGAAGCCTCCTCCTCGAGACTTCACGGCCAGTCAAACAACACCTATGGACGTTAGCAATCTACAGGCCACCTCCATCAAGACCTGTGCAAAAAATTCAAAAAGGGGAAAAGTGTTGTGACTCGCCGATATTTCAAAGTGCCACCGCGCAGTTACGTGCATCCTCTACATGCGGCACTGTCTGCCAGCTGTGCAGCAGCCGCGCCACCTAAGCGGCCAGCCAGCCAGTGGCCACTAGACTTGGACTCAGTGCTGATTTGAATGTTACCATGTACACCTGTCTTAATTTGTCTACTTGCTCTGTGACTTACATGTGTTGTGTCGTTTTTGAAATGTATGTGTTCAACTTAACGTTATAACAGAGAGGTCGGTGGAATTTCAGTTGTATCAAATTGTGTGGGTAAGACCTCTTCCATTAACTACCTCGCTTCTTCTAATGAACATTTAGATCCTATTTTGTCTACAACATTTAAAAAATGATTATTCAAAATGTTTCCGACTTCTGGCTTGTTGTTTGTCAAGTTTCCATTCACTTTGATGGTAATGCCGTCATCCTGTACTCGTGGTTGCCCTGTCTCCCTTGTAATAATAATCCAAATTGTTTTGATTTTGTTGTCAGAGGTATTAATCTGAGACATGATGCACATGCTTCTAGACTTTTTAATAACCTTTCTTAACGTAGCACAGTAGTTTTTATATTATTTGGCTGTTTCTGGGTCATTACTCTTTCTTGTTGTTATAGTTCCCTTTTGTGGTTACAAGATATTTTTATTCCTTTAGTAAGCCAAGGTTTTTTGCATGGTTTCTTATAATTAGATTTAACTACTTTCTTGGGGAAACAGTTTTCAAATTCTCTTAAAAGTGTATCATGAAATAAGTTATATTTTAAATTAGCATCAGGTTCCTTGTACACCTCATCCCAGTCTAACTGCTGAAGACTTTCCCTTAAGTTTCTAATAGTTGAGTCATTAATTGAACGCACAACTTTGGAGGGTAGTTTTGAATTACTGAATGGAGCTATGTCATATACTGTAACTAGCGGAGCACCATGATCAGAAAGGCCATTCTCAACAGGACAAGAATTTATGTTTTTAAACTTATCTTGGTCTATAAAAGTGTTACCTATCAAAGTGCTGCTGTCCTTTACTACCAGAGTAGGAAAATTAATGACAGATTTCAAATTGAAAGAACCGAGCAAGACTTACAGGTCATACTTCCTATTACACTCTTTCAGTGAAGTCCCAACAAATAATAATTTGCTCTCCCCTATCTGACAGATAGCACAACAAGGCATCCAAGTTTTCCAGGAATAAATGAAAGTTTCCTGAAGGGGACCTGTATACTGTTACAATTATAAAAGAGCCCTCCTTCAGTTTAAGTTGACAGACACATGCTTGTATATGTTGCTGTAGACAAAACTTTTTTGTATCTAAGCTTTTTACACAGTGATAACTTTTGACTAGTATATCTATTACATTATCAGATTCAGTGTCATCTAAACAAACCAGGAGCTCATCTACTTTATTCTTCAATCCCAAAATATTTTGGTGAAAATTAGTAACATTATTTTTTACTTTACTTTTGTGAGAATCTACTTTTTCCTTTAATCCACCAATATTTTGGTTAAATATTGTAACATTATTATTTACTTTACTGTTGTGAGAATCTTGTGAGTTTTGGACCTCTTTAGCACCTGCCTGCCTGAACTTCTCATTGGACACTGATATTAGTCCAAAAAAGTACATCCATGAGTACTAGTGTCCCCCCTTATGGATTTTGCCACTTCCCCATCTTCCTGTCAGTGCCCCATCATCAGACCCATGGACGCCTGCCCAGATGGGCTTTAAACAAGGCAGACTGGAAAATTTTCACATCTGCTGTCACCGTTGAATATCCCCCATATGGTAACATCGATGTGATGATTGAGCAGGCGACTACAACAATCGTTTCTGTGTCGGAAAACACGATCCCTCGCTCTTTAGGGTGTCCTCTGCGAAAGGCAATCCCTTGTTGGTTGCCAGAAGTCCCTGAAGCAGTTAAGGAGCTTCAGCGAGCTCTACAGCGGCATAAGTGGCACCCTTCCCTGGAGCACCTCACAGCCTTGAAACGGCTCTGTGGCCGCATTCACCAACTTATCAAACGATGGAAGCAGGAGTGTTGGGAGAGATATGTCTCGACCATTGGCTGCCATATGTCACCTTCCTAAGTGTGGGCAAAGATCAAACGTGTTTTCGGGTTCCACACTCCAACAGGTGTTCCCAGTGTTAATATAAATGGCGTGTTATCTACCGACACAAATACAATTGTGGAGCACTTTTCTGAGCACTATTCTCGAGCCTCTGCATCAGAGAATTACCCTCCCGCAGGGAAAGTCCTCTCGTTCATTACATGCCACAGTGAATCCTATAACACCCCACTTACAGAGTGGGAGCTCCTCACTGCCCTTGCACATTGCCCTGACACAGCTCCTGGGCCAGATCGGATCGAGTCAGATTATTAAACGTCTCTCATCTGACTACAAGCGATATCTCCTTGTCATCTTCAACCAAATCTGGTGCGATGGCATCTTTCCACTGCAATGACAGGAGAGCACCATCATTCCAGTGCTCAAACCTGGTAAAAATCCACTTGGTATGGATAGCTGTCAGCCCATCAGCCTCACCAATGTTCTTTGTAAGCTGCTGGAACATATGGTGTGTCAGCAGTTGGGTTGGGTCCTGGAGTCACATAGCCTGCTGGCTCCATGTCAGTGCGGCTTCCGCCAGTATCGGTCTACCACTGATAATCTTGTGTCCCTCGAGTCTGCAATCCAAACGGCCTTTTCTGGACACCAACACCTGCTTGCCATCTTTTTGATTTATGAAAAGCATATGACATGACCTGGCGACATCATATCTTTGCCACATTATACGGGTGGGGTCTCCGAGGCCCGCTCCCAATTTTTATCCAAAATTTCCTGTCACTTCATACCTACCATGTCGAAGTTGGTGCCTCCCATAGTTCTGCACATATCCAGGAGAATGGGTCCTGCAGGGCTCTGTATTGAGTGCCTCTCTATTATTAGTGGCCATTAATGGTCTAGCAGCAGATGTAGAGCCATCCGTCTCACCTTCTCCATATGCAAATGACTTCTGCACTTCGTACAGCTCCACCAGTACTGGTATTGCTGAGCGGGACGTACAGGGAGCCATCCACAAGGTGCAGTCATGGGCTCGAGCCCACGGTTTCCAGTTTTTGGCCTCAAGGTCGTGTGTTACGCACTTCTGTCGGCATCGTACCGTTCATCCAGAACCAGAACTTTACCTTAATAATGATCCACTCACTGTAGTGGAGACATATCAATTCTTAGGACTGGTTTTCGATGTCTCATTAACTTGGCTTCCTCATCTTCATCAGCTTAAGCGTAAGTGCTGGCTGCATCTCAATGCCCTCTGCTGCCTGAGCAACACCAACTGGGGTGCAGATTGCTCTATGCTGCTGCAAATCTGCAGAGCCCTTGTTCAATTCCACCTTGACTACAGGAGTCTGGTTTGTGGTTCGGCGGTGCCCTCAGCGTTGCGTTTACTCGGCCCAGTGCACTACTGTGGTGTTTACCTTGCGACAGGAGCTTTTAGGACGAGTTCGGTGACCAGCGTCCTTGTGGAGGCTGGAGTCCCTCCATTGCAGGTTAGGCATGCACAACTGCTGGCCAGTTATGTTGCACATGTTTCTAGTTCTCCTGCGCATCCAAATCACTGTCTCCTTTTCCCACCCATGATGGTTCATTTCCCGCATCGGTGGCCCTGGTCAGGGCTTCCAATTGCAGTTCATGTTCAATCTCTTCATTCCCAAACAGGAGTCCTTGCCTTTACCACATATACTTGAGGTCCATTCACGTACACCTCCATGGTGTACTCCTAGCCCGCGGCTTCACCTGGACCTTTCACGTGGTCCTAAGGACTCAAGTTAACCCTGCAGATCTCCGCTGTCACTTCCTCTCGGTTCTTGACATGTCAGAGGCCATGAAGTGGATTACACAAACGGCTCGATGGCTGATGCTCACGTCAGCTTCGTGTATGTCCATGGAGGACATATTGAACAGCATTCCTTGCCCGATGGCTGCAGTATATTCATTGCCAAGCTGGTGGCTATATCTCGTGCTCTTGAGCACATCTGGTCATGCGCTGGGGACTCATTTCTTCTGTGTATTGACTCCTTGAGCAGCTTACAAGCTATCGACTAGTGCTACCCTCATCATCCTTTGGTAGCAACCATCCAGGAGTCCATCTATGCCCTGGAACGGTCCATTCATTCTGTGGTGTTTGTCTGGAGCCCAGGTCACGCCGGAATCATAGGCAATGTACTTGCCAACAGGCTGGCCAAACAGGCTATACAGAGACAGCTTATGGAGATCAGCTTCTCTGCAACTGACCTGCGTTCAGTACTCCGCTGCAAGGTTTTGCAGCTTTAGGAGATGAAATGGCATAACCTCAGCACGCACAACAAACTGTGTGCCATTAAGGAGACTACGAATGTGTAGCAGTCCTCCATGCAGGCCTCTCGCAGGGACTCTGTGGTTCTCTACTGGCTCCGCATTGGCCATGCTTGGGTGACACACGGCTACCTCCTGCGCCGTGATGACCCACCTCAATGTCGGTGTGGCGCCTGGCTGACAGTGGCCCATATCTTGGTGAGCTGTCCTTCTTTGGCTGCCCTGAGACGGACTCTTCAGTTACTGGACTTGTTGCCATTAATTTTTGCTGACAAAGTCTCATCAGCTAATTTAGTTTTACACACAATGGTGCGTTTTATCATTCTATATAAGTTTTAGTGCATGTCCTTTGTCCCTTTGTGTTCTCCACTCTAATGCTTTTAGGGTGGATGTTTTAATGTGTCACAGAGTGGCTGGCTTTTCCTTTTTATTCTCATGGTCGGCCAGCCATGATCATCTGCTCTCTTGTATTTACCCCTTCTACCTGTTTCTTGCCTCTCTCTGTGGTTTTCTTTTCCTGTTTTGTCCATGGTAGTGGTAGTTGTCCTTCTGTCGTTCTTCTGGTTCTTCCTTCTGTTATTGTGCTGTAGGTCTCCTTTCTTTTCTTCTTCCCTTTGTGTAATTATTTTACCGCCGGGAAAAAGGGACCAAGGACCTTGCAGTTTGGTTCCCCCCCCCCCCCCCCCCCTCTTTTAAACCAACCGACCAAGCCATCAGTTGTGATGTAGAACTGTGATTCATATCCAAAAACACAGCAACACTATTCACCAGCAGTCCTAGCTTCCCAGCCATAGCACCACTCCAAATGCAGTCATCTGCTAGTCTCTAACCAGTGGTGCAGGGTGACACAGGCTGTTGCAAGGAGTTCATTTCTTGTTCACAGATGGCAGGTGAAAATGAGTAGAAGTTACAGTGTGCTTGGTACACAATATGGCAATCATCCCTTGTGGTGATCAGATGTGATCGACCCTGACACTGAGGAGCATGCTTGCCGTAACATTCCTGTAGAGTTCAACATAAGCCGCTGTCACACCTAAAAGCCCCCAAATTCTGGATGTTTCATGATATTACTAGCTGACCAAATGGAGACTGATAATGAGGCCACTTTCAGACTGTCAGATGCAGAAAATGCTGTCGCATATGAGTACGTGGCATTTCCATGTTCTTCAGTGTACAGTCAACACCTAATCCTAGCACGCTGCTTGTGTACCGTACCAGGCACAACACTGAACGTGAACAACACTGATGCACTCTAGCAGTTGTGGAATTACAACTGTAATGATTTACATAGCTGCTGATGGTGTACATATATGAAGTTACATTGACATCTGACCATGTTTTCTGGGTGCTTCACTCTTTTGGTTCAGCAGCTTCTTAATTTTATTTCATGATCATGACTACTGTTCAGTTTAGGCTGTGTACTGATTTTTCAAGTGAGTATAGTATAATTTGTGAAATGGACATACTTGGGTTACAATTTGAACATTCATCACACATTGTTCTGCGAATTGGCCGGAATCTAAAATTAAAATGACACACCAAGTGTTTCCTGAATAACAGTAATGTAAAATAACAAAATAAAAATGGCTACACACCCAAAACTGTGTAGTAGTGATGGTCACAAAATAAAATGATTTTATTATTTAACCAATGTTAGTCAGTACAACATACTGTTATCATTCGAAAAATTTATATTGGCTATGGTTTCTGTTGCAACAAAATTAATTTGTGGAATATTTTATCAACTAAATGGTAGGATCTGCTTAGCATGTGTACGAACGATATTCTGTGGATAAACATTATGTATTAATAATATGTTTTGTTTCAGATACTTGTACACCTTGTTGTCCGAACCAAGTATCAAATCAAATGTAACACCATTCCTAGTGTTGTGTAACAAACAAGATCAAACAATGGCCAAAGGGAGCAAAGTAATTCAAGCATTGCTGGAGAAAGAAATGTGAGTACTTTATCATTTTAACAGTCTTCGCTGCTGTATTATCTGTGTTAGAATGCAGAATGACTTACATCCCTGAAATAGGTGCAAAAAATTCTTGAGTAGTGTATCAGTACCACAGATGTAAAAAGCCACCAGTCTCTGCAAAGTACACCTTGTGTATGAAACATATTAGTATGACTTATTTTGTAGCTTTTGTGGAGTGTCCCTCTGAAAAAATTATTTTCTGCTCTATTTATTAATAAAGAGTCTGCAGGTATTGGTTTTGCAAGTGGTGATCATATATGAACTTAGCATGCTATGTTTGTTCACGAGATACAGAAGCAGCAAGTGTTAATACTGTGTTCCTGGGCATTCAAAGAGTATTGATATATTTTGCTAAACTTGACTAAAATAAAAGAATACTGAAAGACTTTATGGCAAATATAGGTCAGTGTGTTGTTATAAATGGGGAGAAATTGTCAGATGTGAAAGTAACTTAGAGCACACCTCAAAGAATTGTTGTAGAACCACTACAGTTTATGAATTTTTTTATCTGTATTAGCAATAGCTTCATGGGACTGTTTATGGACAATGATGATCTATGTGGGACTGCAGGGAAGTTTCAGGGAAATGCAGAGAGACCTGAAGAGAATTGAGGTTCGGTGTACTGAATGATAGCTGATCAACAACATAAACAAATATAATGTATTTCACATAAATATGCAGAAGAGCTATTATTGTTTCACTCTGCCATTGGTGACCAATTGCAAATATATAGTGGTAGTAATTTGAAGTTGAATGGCCATATAAGACCAGTTCTAGGAAAAGGGAGATATCTGGCTAAAATTCTTAGAAAGGTTGTGAAGGAATGTAATTTATCCAAGAAGGTAATAATTTACTAAATCAAATAATTTACTAAATCAAATCCTCACAGTTTTAAAGTTACATAAGCTCAATCATAATTCTTGTGCTTTCAGTAACTCGCATACTATTGATATGTGGGAATAGCGGGGTGTTCTCCTTTCCATTCCCGCCTGTCAGTATTTTAGCTGCTGAAGAATATGGTGGTGACAGCTGGCAAAAGCTTGAAAATTGTAACTCAGTTGCTGTGGGTTGAAAACTGAAGATTTTATTCAGTCATGCTCTGTGAAGGACTGACACTGTTTACAAAACCTTTGTTCAACCAGGTGTGTGTGTGTGTGTGTGTGTGTGTGTGTGTGTGTGTGTGATCTACTCTGATGAAGGCCTGTTTGGCCAAAAGCTTTTGTTTGACATTCTTTTTCTTGTGCCCATCTGCAAATAGCATCTCTGCTATATGGTAAAGAGCAGCAATCCTTTTATAATATTGTAAGAGCACACATTGCAAGATGTGTTAAACAGTGTATTACCAACCACTCTGATCAAATTGGAACAACTTGATATTATACAGAGGCTACCTGACAGTTTACTTTCTGTGCACCATTTGTGAACTGAACTGGGAGGACAAAGAAATGGTATATGATGTAATCTCCATTACATGCCATAAGTGGCTTGTGGAATATAAAAGCAAAGTAGCTGTTGGTGCTAAAGATCAGCTTTAGTATCGTGATGAAATTGTCTTACAGATAGGAAACATCAGGAAGCAATGTCAAAAAGATTTCATTACGTTCATGCAGACTGCACCTCCCAAAGCATTATTTCCTCTGATAGTTGCAAATTTATCATAATTTATGCCCAAAAAAGTAAATATTTTGTAATAATAATAATAATAATAATAATAATAATAATAATAATAATAATAATAATAATAAGTCTTCATACAGAGGAGAAAAAATTAGGAAAAGTTATATCATCATGAGTGAAGTAAAAATTTTCGGTATGATATTGACGAAAAATGTATGACAGGGATCATGATCCCTTCTCCCTTTCTAATGTTAATTGGTCTATTGACCATGAGAAGCAATGAAACACACAAACACTAAAAATAATATAGTCGTATGGCATGACTGGCTGGCAGTCTCTCGAGAGATGTACTCCACCACTAATCTGGCAGTCGAAACACTTAAGTAATTTTATGGTGACCAGAATTAATTCTTCACCTGGGAAGTGAAGAGGCAAGGATATTGTCTGCCCAGTCTTATACTGTTGGTCAACGCAATTGAAGTAGTGTGTCTTTTTCCAAAAAGAATAGGCGAAAATTATGTACACATGAAGCTTTTAGTATAGACAATATCTGTGGTTCTTCTTGAGAGAATGTTTTGCAAAGGAGGCTGGAGAAGAAAAGGGTAGATAGTGAGTTACTGTACATAGCGTGACTTAAAAATAACAGATGAGTAGGGAAAGAAAGGAAAAAATAAGTAATTGGAAATGTAGGGCTGAAACAAGGTGGTTTAAAGGAACAAGAGATGAGACCTACCAAATAGCATTAAAGACTGCTGGAAAAACGGGTAAAAGTAAAATACAGTATTAACAATGTGGAGACAGAAGTGGAGCATTTATTGCCAAAAAATAACAATGATCAAATGTCAGGTGATATTTAATGTAAACAAATATCTATTGTACCATTAGCACAGAGCTGTGAACCATTTATTCTGAAAAAAAGAGAAAAGTAAAAAACAAGGGAAGTGAGCATAATATATGCAGAATCCTGATGGAAGGCTACATTATTTCAAACACTGTATCACGACAAACACTTGATACTGAATGGAGTCGGGAACAATCACAAATTTAAATTCCAGGATATCAGTAATGAGCTGTGTGATGCAGTTTTATGCCACAAATCCAGTGGTCTGAGATTCAGTTGGTCCAAGCAGTTTGTCCCCATAACTTATAATTTCTTTCACCTCTGATAATGACTTCTTATTGCAAATACCCCCCCCCCCCCCCCCCCCATGAACCATGGACCTTGCCGTTGGTGGGGAGGCTTGTGTGCCTCAGTGATACAGATGGCCGTACCGTAGGTGCAACCACAATGGAGGGGTATCTGGTATCTGTTGAGAGGCCAGACAAACATGTGGTTCCTGGAGAGGGGCAGCAGCCTTTTCAGTAGTTGCAGGAGCAACAGTCTGGATGATTGACTGACGTGGCCTTGCAACATTAACCAAAATGGCCTTGCTGTGCTGGTACTGCAAACATCTGAAAGCAAGGGGAAACTACGGCCGTAATTTTTCCCGAGGGCATGCAACTTTACTGTATGATTAAATGATGATGGCGTCCTCTTGGGTAAAATATTCCGGAGGTAAAATAGTCCCCGATTCGGATCTCCGGGCGGGGGCTAC
Organism: Schistocerca cancellata; assembly: GCF_023864275.1. Lineage (NCBI taxonomy): Eukaryota > Metazoa > Arthropoda > Insecta > Orthoptera > Acrididae > Schistocerca > Schistocerca cancellata. Next base: position 280,535,897 of record NC_064628.1, read on the forward strand.
TCAAGAGGATGTCGTTATCAGGAGAAAGAAAACTGACGTTCTATGGATTGGAGCGTGGAATGTCAGATCCCTTAATCGGGCAGGTAGGTTAGGAAATTTAAAAAGGGAAATGGATAGGTTAAAGTTAGATATAGTGGGAATTAGTGAAGTTCGGTGGCAGGAGGAACAAGACTTTTGGTCAGGTGAATACAGGGTTATAAATACAAAATCAAATAGGGGTAATGCAGGAGTAGGTTTAATAATGAATAAAAAAAAAACAGGAGTGTGGGTAAGCTACTACAAACAGCATAGTGAACGCATTATTGTGGCCAAGATAGACACGAAGCCCACGCCTACTACAATAGTACAAATTTATAGGCCAACTAGCTCTGCAGATGACGAAGAAATTGACGAAATGTATGAGGAGATAAAAGATATTATTGAAATAGTGAAGGGAGGCGAAAATTTAATAGTCATGGGTTCGGTAGTGGGAAAAGGAAGAGAAGGAAACGTAGTAGGTGATTATGGATTGGGGGGAAGAGATGAAAGAGGAAGCCGCCTGGTAGAATTTTGCACAGAGCATAACTTAATCATAGCTAACACCTGGTTCAAGAATCACAAAAGAAGGTTGTATACATGGAAGAAGCCTGGAGATACTGACAGTTTTCAGATAGATTATATAATGGTAAGACAGAGATTTAGGAACCAGGTTTTAAATTGTAAGACATTTCCAGGGGCAGATGTGGACTCTGATCACAATCTATTGGTTATGAACTGTAGATTAAAACTGAAGAAACTGCAAAAAGGTGCGAATTTAAGGAGATGGGACCTGGATAAACTGGCTAAACCAGAGGTTGTACAGAGTTTCAGGGAGAGTATAATGGAAAATTTGACAGGAATGGGGGAAAGAAATACAGTAGAAGAAGAATGGGTAGCTTTGAGGGATGAAGTAGTGAAGGCAGCAGAGGATCAAGTAGGTAAAATGATGAGGGCTGGTAGAAATCCTTGGGTAACTGAAGAAGTGTTGAATTTAATTGATGAAAGGAGAAAATATAAAAATGCAGTAAATGAAGCATGCAAAAAGGAATACAAACGTCTCAAAAATGAGATTCACAGGAAGTGCAAAATGGCTAAGCAGGGATGGCTAGAGGACAAATGTAAGGATGTAGAGGCTTATCTCACTAGGGGTAAGATAGATACTGCCTACAGGAAAATTAAAAGAGACCTTTGGAGATAAGAGAACAACTTGTATGAACATCAAGAGCTCAGATGGAAACCCAGTTCTAAGCAAAGAAGGGAAAGCAGAAAGGTGGAAGGAGTATATAGAGGTTCTATACAAGGGCAATGTACTTGAGGACAATATTATAGAAATGGAAGTGAATGTAGATGAAGAGGAAACGGGAGATACAATACTGCGTGAAGAGTTTGACAGAGCACTGAAAGACCTGAGTCGAAACAAGGCCCCGGGAGTAGACAACATTCCATTAGAACTACTGACAGCCTTGGGAGAGCCAGTCCTGACAAAACTCTACCATCTGGTGAGCAAGATGTATGAGACAGGCGAAATACCCTCAGACTTCAAGAAGAATATAATAATTCCAATCCCAAAGAAAGCATGTGTTGACAGATGTGAAAATTACCGAACTATCAGTTTAATAAGTCACAGCTGCAAAATACCGACGCGAATTCTTTGCAGACGAATGGAAAAACTGTTAGAAGTGGACCTCGGGGAAGATCAGTTTGGATTCCGTAGAAATATTGGAACACGTGAGGCAATACTGACCCTACGACTTATCTTAGAAGAAAGATTAAGAAAAGGCAAACCTACGTTTCTAGCATTTGTAGACTTAGAGAAAGCTTTTGACAATGTTGACTGGAATACTCTCTTTCAAATTCTAAAGGTGGCAGGGGTAAAATACAGGGAGCGAAAGGCTATTTACAGTTTGTACAGAAACCAGATGGCAATTATAAGAGTCGAGGGGCATGAATGGGAAGAAGTGGTTGGGAAGGGAGTGAGACAGGGTTGTAGCCTATCCCCAATATTATTCAATCTGTATATTGAGCAAGCAGTAAAGGAAACAAAAGAAAAGTTCGGAGTAGGTATTAAAATCCATGGAGAAGAAATAAAAACTTTGAGGTTCGCCGATGACAATGTAATTCTGTCAGAGACAGCAAAGGACCTGGAAAAGCAGCTGAACGGAATGGACAGTGTCTTGAAAGGAGGATAAAAGATGAACATCAACAAAAGCAAAACGAGGATAATGGAATGTAGTCAGATCAGGTGATGCTGAGGGAATTAGATTAGGAAATGAGACACTTAAAGTGGTAAAGGAGTTTTGCTATTTGGGGAGCAAAATAATTGATGATGGTCGAAGTAGGGAGGATATAAAATGTAGACTGGCAATGGCAAGGAAAGCGTTTCTGAAGAAGAGGAATTTGTTAACCTCGAGTATAGATTTAAGTGTCAAGAAGTCGTTTCTGGAAGTATTTGTATGTTGTGTAGCCCTGTATGGAAGTGAAACGTGGACGATAATAGTTTGGACAAGAAGAGAATAGAAGCTTTCGAAATGTGGTGCTACAGAAGAATGCTGAAGATTAGATGGGTAGATCACATAACTAATGAGGAGGTATTGAATAGGATTGGGAAGAAGAGGAGTTTGTGGCACAACTTGACTAGAAGAAGGGATTGGTTGGTAGCACATGTTCTGAGGCATCAAGGGATCACCAATTTAGTATTTGAGGGCAGTGTGGAGGGTAAAAATCGTAGAGGGAGACCAAGAGATGAATACACTAAGCAGATTCAGAAGGATGTAGGTTGCAGTAGGTACTGGGAGATGAAGAAGCTTGCACAGGATAGAGTAACATGGAGAGCTGCATCAAACCAGTCTCGGGACTGAAGACCAGAACAACAACAACATTGCAAATATACCAAGTTTCAGCATTGTTTGGAATGACCAGTAAACTCTAGCTTCCCTGATATCTGGCTCAGTAAGTCAAAGGTCAGAGGAAAGGCAAGGGCATACCAGTTCCAACATGGCTGCCTAGTATAGCACTTGAGTGTTCAAACCAACCTTTGGGTTGAGCTGACCCTAATCAGTGATTCAGCAATGAGAGCTATCTCAAAAGTAATGACAGGGCTCCAAGCAGCAGTGAAAACACAGGAAAGAAAAAAGGATGAGAAAAAAATGTGGTACCATAGTGTGAAAGAATAGGGAAGAAAGGGGATTGTGGTGGTGACAGGTAGCAAATAAAAAGGGTTATATATATCTAAAAACAAAGATGATGTAACTTACCAAACGAAAGCGTTGGTATGTTGATAGGCACACAAACACACACACAAAATTCAAGCTTTCGCAACCCACGGTTGCTAATCAGGAAAGAGGGAAGGAGAGGGAAAGACAAAAGGATGTGGGTTTTAATGGAGAGGGTAAGGAGTCATTCCAATCCCGGGAGCGGAAAGACTTACCTTAGGGGGAAAAAGGGACAGGTATACACTCGCTTGCGCGCGCACACACACACTATATATATACACTCGCGCACACACACACATATCCATCCACACATATACAGACACAAGCAGACATATGTCTGGACTGGAATGACTCCTTACCCTCTCCCTTAAAACCCACATCCTTTCGTCTTTCCCTCTCCTTCCCTCTTTCCTGATGAGGCAACAGTTTGTTGCGAAAGCTTGAATTTTGTGTGTATGTTTGTGTTCGTTTGTGTGTCTGTCGACCTGCCAGCACTTTCATTTGGCAAGTCACATCATCTTTGTTTTTAGGTATATATATATATAATGTGTGTGTGAGTGAAAAATCAAATCACATTCTTACTTAAGTCATTCATGGTAATGTAGTATTATGAATGATTTTCCTAATATGCCTAATTAGTCTCATTCCCTCCAGCTCTCACCTGTCCCCCCTTTCTTATGAATAAAGTAATTCATATCACTTTATTTATATCAGTTTGTTGCTAGGCAGCTGGCAAGTTGAATCTTCCTGTCTGTGTTTGAATGCAGGTTCAAGAAGGATGATTATTAAGGTTAATGGAATTTGAACTTAAGACACAGGAATACAAAGGAACAACTTTTATTGCATCTCAACACAAAGTAAAGGATAGTGAATGGCAGACACACAGTGAATAAACAAAAGGCAGCTATGCTCAAGAAACATCATAATAAATGCAGATGTGGTGCCATCAGTAACTTAGGTGGGGAGATTTTAAAAGTGAAAATAACATTTCAGTTTCAGCACTTCCACTGTTTCAGCACTTCCACTGTTTCCGCATCTTATTATTTCTGACAATATTTCAAGCTCATGTGCAACATCAGAAATGTATCTTGATCACTCCCTCTTCATACTTTTTTTCGTGTGAAATGATATCAGCATGTTTCAGTCTTTCATAAGCAGTTTGAGATTTTTAAGTGTCTTATTGCATTCCAAAAAGAGTTTTGGTGCTTAATTACATTGTTTTCCAATGTGTGGTGGTGGGATAGCACAGGTGGCTCAAAACTCCATAAACCAGTGTAAGAGTGGCAGGGTGTGATGAACAATGACTGTTCAGCAGATGCAGGAACATCTTACAAATAGTTTACTTTAAGTCCTTCTGGCCAAATTCTTATCCTTTTACTCTCCATAGCAGATTTCACGATACAGTCAGTTAGTAGGCTGATGTATAATGTGAGAATATGGCAAAAAGATGATGATGATGATGATGATGATGATGATGATATGGCGTAAACATTCCGTAAAAATAGAAACCCTCCCAGAATCCCAAAACAGTGCTGCAGAATGGATGAGTGAATTTCATACACTGTCAGTATTAGCTTCACCTTGGCACTATGTGGGACAGCATAGATAAGAGTTATGTGAAGCTTTAAGTGGACAATATAAAAAGTTAACCTAACTGTAGAAAGTGTGACAATGTCAATGACGAAAATAAGCCTGAAAAGACTGAGTTGGGTGAAGGCAAAGAGGTATTGTAACTATTGTGAGAGTATTTTTCAAAAGAAAAGGTGTACACTGGAAACTAAAGAATACTGTCATAGCAGTATCGTGTGTAGCAATTTCTATTCACAGTTCCAGTTAAAATTTGGCGACAGAGTTTCATGAAGACAGGAGGATTGTTGTGGCATGAAACTAGGGCATATGTCCAGTGCTCAGTGCAGCTGTTACTTCATGCCCATCAATAGCTCCAAAGCAGCTGGTCATCTGTAACACAGCAACAATAAGATACACAGCACTATGGCACCTAGCATGGTGTCAAGTTTGGTTCGTGTCAACTTTGTTGCGTTACACTACCATCAGCAGCAGCCAGAGAAACCACACGCTAGACACTATTTATGCGTGCCAGTCCAGTCACAGACATGATGGAGCTAGCGACCACAATCACCGCCTCTCCAAGCCAGAGAAATGCAAAAGCATAAAAACAAATTTGACAGAACAGGAGGAGGATCCAGGTTAAATAAGTTGTGGGTCTTAGTGCTACATAAAACAAATACAGTGAACTTTTCACCACCACAAGCTATATAACACACATCAGTGCAACTCTGCAATCTTAAACAGTGATATGATATCACGAAAAACAGTTGGGTGGGCACGTATAAACAGTTTGACACGCTGAGCTTGTTTGAGATTGTATCTATTTCCTGAGTCATTATATCCTTTGAGAATTTCTCCAGCATTGGAAGACAAAACATTAAGCAAACAATATGCCATGGGCCACAGCCTAATGCCCACAAAACTAAAATCACCAAGAACACCATCTGTGAAAGCCTGTATTGAATAATGGTTATATTCTGTTGGTGCATGGTTATGATGGTGGATAAACAGACAGCATTGTAAGCAGGATGTTAAACCCTCATCTTCTATTTTGGGTTAGTCAGTAATACGATCTTCATTTTATCAACTCCTTTTTCTATTGTCTTGTAACTCCTTTTTCTATTGTCTCGTAGTAGACTAAAATCACTGAGTCATGTAGTGTGAAAACACCTTGCATTGAATATTAGTACCTCTGGCTATACCAAGTTTTACTTAAATATGTATAACAACAATGAAAATTCACTACTCACCTATAGCTGACTGATCTGTGCTGCATAGAAACATGCAACAGGAAATAGTGTTTACACTTGTTTTCGAGCCCTTGCTTGTTCTGTAGCAGAAACGCACACATTCACACACACAACCTCACAGACACCCAAATGCACACACCTGTAGCCTGTGCAAGAATGTTGAATTATTGAGAGCGGTTACCTCAGTAGCAGTAAGATTTTCGGGGAAAATTTAAGTGTATATTGAAAGAATAGGCCAACGGGAAATGGAGGTAATGTATTTGTCGCAGTAGACAAGAGACGCAAATCCACTGGGATAGAAATTGAAGCTGCATGTGATATTGTTTCAGCAAGACTCAGTATCAAGGGTAGGCATAAAATGACAATTGGATCCTTATATTATTCACCAGACTTATCTCCTGATGTAGCTGAAAATCTTAGAGAAAACCTCAGTTCGCTTGTATGCAAGTTCCCCAATCATACTGTAATCATCAGCGGAAGCTTTAATCATCCAACAGTTATTGAGACAATTACAGTTTTGTTAGGGGTGGGTGTGATAAGACATCTTTTGAAACATTACTAAATGCCTTCTCTGAAAACTGCCTGGAACAGATAGTTGAGAACCCCACTCATGATGAAAATATATTGGATTTATGGCAACAAACAGACCTGACCTCTTTGAGGATGTCCACATCAAAATTGGTATCAGTGATCATGACAGGGTTGTGGCAACAATGATTAGCAAATTACAAAGGGTAACTAAAACAAGCAGAAAGATATATATGTTCAGTAAGCTAGATAAAAATCAGTAGGGTCATATCAGAATCAGGAACTTGAAACTTTCAGCACAGGACAGGAGTGTTAGAGGAACTCTGGCTCAAGTTTAAAATAATAGTTTACCATGCACTGGATAGATATGTATCCAGTAGAACAGTTAAATGGGAGGGATCCTCCATGACATACAGTCACTATAAAGAAATTTCTAGAGAAACAGAGATTACTACATAATAGGTGTAAAACAAAGTGTAGGACTATAGATAGAGAGATGCTGAATGAAACATGTTTGGCTGTCAAGAGGGCAATGCATGATGCCTTGAGTGACTGCCGTAGCAGAATATTGTCAAACAGCATTTCACAGTACCCAAAGAAATTCTGATCGTATGTAAAGGCTGTTAGTGACACCAAAGTTAGTGTCTAGTCCTCTAGTGAATAAGACAGGAACTGAAATTGAGGGTAGCAAATCAAAAGCTGAAATTCTTAACTGTGTTCTCAAATGTTCCCTTACAAAGGAAAATCCAGGGGTAATTGTCCCAGTTTAATTCTTATACCACTGAAAAGATGACTGCAATCATAATTAGTGTCAGTGGTGTTGACAAACAACTGAAATTATTAAAACTGAACAAAACTCCAGGGCCTGATTGAAACCCTGCCAGATTCTACATTGAATTTGCAGCTGAGTTAGCCCTGCTTCTAACAATAATCTGTTGTAAGTTCCTCAAACAAAAGATGGTGCCTAGTAGCTGGAAGAAAGCACATGTAACACCAGTCTACAAGCAGGGTAGAATAAGTGATCTACGACCCAGTATCTTCGACATGATTTCTTGTAGAATCTCAGAATGTACAAGGGTGGTTTGAAAAGTTCTCAGAATCACCACGAGAGGTCAATGCTAAAAAAATGGACTGTTGCCTGTAAATAAGTGCCACGTCATTGCCCTTGGAAGAGAGCTATGGCAATGACGTGGCTCTGTTGTTGTTCCCACGTAGTGATTTGCAAAGATGGAAAAATCAAGATTCAAACAGTGATTAAGCACTTCGTAAAGAAAGGTATGAAAGCAAAGGACATTCCTGCTGATTTCCAGAATACATTGGGGGGGGGGGGGGGGGGGTGTTTCTGCTCCTTCATATTCAACTGTTGTCAAGTGAACAAATGAATTTAAATTTGGCCGGGAGAGCTTAGATGATGATCTGTGCAGTGATCGGACAAGATGTGTCACACTGCTCCAGAAATAATTGCAGAAGTGCACAAAATAGTCTTGGAGGATCGATGATTGAAGCTCGCCAGATGTCATCTGAAAGGGCATATCACATTTTAACTGAAGAATTAGAAATGAAAAAATTATCTGCAAGATGGGTGCCACGACTCTCAATGCGTGCCTGCACACGTGTGCCATCGCCATGGTAAAATTACTTGAATTAAGGTATGAATTGTTGTCACTTCCACCTTATTCACCTTATACAGCCCCGTTAGACTTCCATCTCTTCCCAGAACTGAAAATTTTTCTTGGTAAATGAAGACTCACTTCAAACAAAGAATTGATAGCCAGAGTTGACAACTGTTTTACAGGCCTGGAAGTAACTCATTTTCGAGATGGGATCAAGGCACTGGAACATCGTTGGACTAAGTGCATTAATCTACAAGGAGACTACATTGAAAAATAAAAAAAGTTTCAGAGATGTACATACTTTTTTCTATTCCATTCCGAGAACTTTTCAAACCACCATCGTGTTCTGAGCTCAAACTGAATGACCTCATCCCTGCCAACCTGCATGGATTCCAAAAACATTGATCATGTGAAACCAACATCCACTTTTCTCACATGACAGACTGAAAGCTTTATATCCATGTGGTGAGGTAGATGCAGTATTTTTTGATTTTGGAAAAGCATTTTACTCAGTTCCATGCCTATGTCTATTGTCAAAAGTTCGATCATACAGGATATCGCATGAAATTTTGTTGACTGGATTGAGGTCTTTTTGGATGGAGAGTCATCCTCAAAGTAGAAATAACTTGGGCTGTGCCTCAAGGAAGTGTGTTGGGATCCTTGACGTTCATGTTGTATATTAATGACCTTGCAGACAATATTAACAGTAACCTCAGACTTTTTGCTGATGGTGCAGTTATCTGTTATAAAGTGCTGTCTGAAAGAAGCTGCATAAATATTCAGTCAGATATTGATAAGATTTCAAAATGGTGCAAAGATTGGCAACTTGCACTTCACAGAATGGAACAGCATAGTATCCTACGACAATAATATCAGTGAGTCACAGTTGGAAACAGCCAATTCATACAAATACCTGGGCATTATGCTTTGTAGGGATATGACCACTTGGGCTCAGTTGTGGGTAAAGCAGATGGTAGACTTCAGTTTATTGGTAGAATACTGGGGAAGTGAAACCAGTCTGCAAAAAAGATTGCTTGCAAATTACTCGTGTGTCCCATTCTAGAATATTGCTCAGGTGCATTGGAACCGAACCAAAAAGGACTAGCAGGGGATATTGAATATGTATAGAGAAGGGCAGCATGAATGGTCAGGAGTTCATTTGACCCATGGGACTGTGTTACAGTGACACTGAAGAAACTGACCTGGCAAACTCTTGAAGACAGACATAAACTATTCTGAGAAAGTGTGCTAACAAAGTTTCATGAAATGGCTTTAAATGATGGCTCTAGGAATGTACTACAACCTCCTATGTATCTCTCATACAGGAATCATGAAGACAAGATTAGAATACTTACAAGATGCACAGAGCCATTCGAACAATCATTATTCCTGTGCTCTGTAAGTGAATGGAATGGGAAGAAACTCTAATAACTGGTACAATTGGACATACCCTTTGGCATATGCTTCACAGTGGTTTGCAGAGTATGGATGTAGATGTTGATGTAGATAGAAGTGGGAGGGAACAGGAAATGGCTTCACAAGGTCAGGAGGAGATAGCAGGATAGTGTGAGGCAGGTAGAGCATATAAGAGACAGAGAAAGGGGAAAAGGAAGGAAGGGGAAGAAAGTGGAAATGAAGGGGGGGGGGGGCAGAGAGAGACTGAGAGGGACAAGATAAAGTGAGGCAGGGGGAAACAGGTTAGCAGATTTTTAGGCCAGGAGAATTGCGAGAGAAATGATCATCATGATAAAATAAGAGAAATCAGGGCTCGCACAGAAAAATTTAAGTGAATGTTTTTCCCACCCGCGCCGTTCGAGAGTGGAACGGTAGAGAGATAGCTTGAAGGTGGTTCATTGAACCCTCCGCCAGGCACTTAATTGTGAATAGCAGAGTAATCACATAGATGTAGAGAATTTCCACCAGCATTGTTCAGAGAAATTACTGCTGGAAGTGAGTATCCAAATGGCTTGCATAGTGAAGCAGCTGTTGAAGTATTTGTATTGTGGTTCACAGCATGTCCGTAAACTGGTTTCTCAAGCTCTCAGTTTGACACAGTTTTGTGGGGGCCATTGATGGAAGTACATAGTTGGGTTACTTGTCATGCCAACATAGAATGCTGCACAGTAATTGCTGCATAGCTGATATATAACATGGGCAAGGATATTCTATAGATTGGGTGGGTGGCAGAACACTCCTTTGGGTGATGTGTGTAGGATTTTGGGTAGCATAGATATGACATCTCATTGCATGATGAGAGGTAGTTGAAACCTAGAGGTAGTCAAAACCGAGGTGAAGGATGTGGTTGAGTTTTTAAAGGCCAGCATGATACTGAGTGATCAGAGCAGTGCCGGTCATTGGTTGGTTAACAGATCTATTGCTGTCAGAGGAGGAGATGACTTAGGGAGATCTGTTAGGAGGAGATGACTTAGGGAGATCTGTTAATGGATGAGTGGGATAGTATACTGTCTGCCCATAAAGGCTCTCAGATTATCAGTATATTTTGTTAACTCCTGATTTCCACTACAGATGCAGCGTACATGGTTGGTAAGACTGTAAAGAAGAGATTTTTTTGACATGGAACAGGTGACACCTGTCAAGGTTGGAGCATCTGAGAGATGGAGATCAGCATCTAGGAAGGTTGCTTGTTGAGTTGAGAAGGACTAGGTAAAGCATACCTGGGAGTAGGTGGTGACGTCACAGATGAAAGAGCAAAGGTTGTTCCTGCCATGATTCCAGATCATGAAAATGCCATCAATGAAATCTAAACAAGAACAAGGGTTTGTAGGTCTTGACTGGATAGGAATGATTCCTCCAGATAGAATGGTGCCATGTGAGTACCTGCGGTAGTACCAAGGACTTGTTTATGAATTTGGTTTTCAAAAGTGAGATAATTGTGGGTCAAGATGTGGTTAGCTAGGATGAAAGAGATGGTGACTTTGCTGACATGATGACATTGGGGAAGGTAGTGTTCTGTAGCCATCAGGCCATGGATGCAGGGGATATCGGTGTATAAGGATGTCAGATCCACAGTGACCAATATGGAGTCCAGAGGTAACAGGACAGGAACTGCAGAAAGGCGGTGAAGGAAGTGAGCAGCCGCATGACCGCTACGGTCGCAGGTTCGAATTCTGCCTCGGGCATGGATGTGTGTGACCTTAGGTTAGTTAGGTTTAAGTACTTCTAAGTTCTTGATGACCTTAGATGTTAAGTCCCATAGCACTTGGAGCCATTTGAACCATTTGAAGTGAGCAGTGTCTTGAACGTTGGATGGGAGGCTATGGACAATAGTCTGAAGGTATTGGTCAACAAAGCCTGAGGATTGTTCTGTGAAAGCATTGTACCCAGCCACATTGGGATGGCCAGTAGGAAAACCTGTGGAATTGGGTTTGTAGAGTTTGGGTAGAAGGTGAAAGGTAGGAGTGAGTGAGTGTTTGTGTGTGTGTGTGTGTGTGTGGGGGGGGGGGGGGGGGAGTTGCTAGTGTGGAAGGGAGATGGATTCACACGACAGGATTTGGGATGGGCCTAAGACCTTGAGGAGCTTCAGGTGGTCCTATTAGAGTCCCGGGATAGGATCATACTTTTAAGGTTTGTATACAGAGGTTTCAAAAAGTTGGTAGAGACCATGAGCCACATAATAACTATGATTCATGACCACTGTTATGGAGCATTTGTCAGTGGGAAGGTTAATAAGGTCTGGATTGGTTTTCGGGTTATGGACAGCTGTCTGTTCCATGGGAGTGATCTTGGGCTCACTGGGGAGGGGTTTCAGAAATGAAGATGAGGCCATGTTAGTAGTGAGAAATTCCTGAAACGTTATCAGGTAATGGCTGGGTGGAAGGGAAGGCAGATCATGGTTGGAGGAGGGAAGGCAGATCATGGTTGGAGGGAGTTTGGAAACTGTTGTAGATACTCCTGTCCTGTGCCTTCATGGAATTACCTGTAGCGAAGAAAGAGCCTATGACTGTGAATTAGTATGTAATATATCTAGAATATAAGCCTCTATGTTGTCTTAACTCTTCGTTGTCCGATAACCTTGACATCAGAATTGGGGACTACGAAGCACATGAGGTGAAGGAAATCTTCTCCCATGGAAATGAAATTACACTTGATTGATGAAGCATGGAGGATATAAGAAGCAGACTAGAACAGGTGAAGAGGGCATTTGTGACTAAGAGAAATCTACTAGTATAAAACTGTCTTCCCAATGTGGGGAAGAAATTTGTGAGAATGTGAAATGCACAGCATTGTATGGAAATGAATCATGGACTGTGGTAAACTGGAAAAGAAGACAGTGAAAATGTAAGAGATGTGTTACAATAGAAGAACATTGAAATTTTGGCAGATGAATAAGGTAATAAATGGCGAAGTTCCCCACAGAACTGGTGTGGACAGGAACATATGGAAAGCATTGACAAGAACGAACAGGATGATGGGACATGTGCCATCAAGGAATAATTTCCACGAGTTGTAGAGCATAAAAATTGTATGGGAGGACGGATTGGAATATAGGCAAGAATTAATTCAGGATGTTGGTTGCAAGTGCTACTCCGTGGTGTGACTGGTGTTATCTCCTCAGGCACAAGGTTTGTAGACGCAAAAGCAGCTAAAACTTTTACGGTCAACAAAAACTTTAAGTGGTGCCTATACAATTTCACTTCTTGAAACACGCAGCCTTCTAGATTGTTCGTTCCACATTGTGAATGTATACTGTTGTGTTTATTCTATTGTAGCACTGTTACTTTCACAGAAAAAATAAAAATTTACAACTTTTTTCTGAGTGTGTTAAAGTTACATGCAAAGAGCCAAAGTAACCTCCTGCTTACAGTATTTTCGTTTTAGGTAGGGGGTGGGAGGTGTATTTGCTGTGGTCCAAGGCATGTTTTACTGCCTGAACTTTCGTCTAGGTCTGCTGGAACACACACTAAAGCTATGGAGACAGCTAATTGATTATCCCACAATTTATTTGTTTAGCGTCTGTATTATCACATTCATGATATGGGACTTGTCAAGGTACAGAACAGTATAAAATATTACATATTTACATATGTACAAAATCTTATCATTGGTATCGACACATCTTTATAAAAGAAACATTATTCTGCTTAATAAGATTATAAAATTATATATGTACATACAGATAAAATAATTGCTAGCGAAACACCTTTGTTGATTTTACTAAAACTATTAAATACCAATACTTTAGTTAACTAGGCATTGTAATATATGGCACAAAAGTTAGGTGCATAATTAGATACATACATGGATAAAAGAAGTTTGGTATTATCTAGCAATGGTTTGATAATTATTAATTTTTGTTTAGAAAGCTATGAAGCAGACCTACAGGTTTGAGCAAAATTCCAGGTATTCATTAATGCTGTAGAAGCTGTTGTTTATTAGTAGATATTTTTAGTTCTTTTTGAATGTGTTAATGTTTGGTATTTTCTTTTGACACTATCTGGCAATGCATTGTAAAGAATTTTTGGTTTGTAAAGAGCAGTGTTCCCCCTGCGGGTCCGGGGTAAGAATAGGCCCGAGGTATTCCTGCCTGTCGTACGAGGCGACTAAAAGGAGTTTCAACCATTTCGGCCTTCCATGTGATGGTCCCCCTTGGGGTTTGACCACCATTTTTCTAAATTTGTACAGAAGTACGAGCCTTTTGGGGAAGGACACCTTACGTGGTGTACCACTGGTCCTAAGCGCACTCAGACCTTGGCACTCAGCATTGCACTGGCGTTGTAACCATACCCACTATTACTCAAATTGGGCCTAAACGCCTTTTGGGTTGTCCCAGTTACGCCCATAGTGCGTCTCCATCTGCACCAGCGATCATGATGGACTTTCCATGGCACCAGAAATCCAGCACGGTAGCCAGCCCGTTGTGGTGGGGTCGTCATGTACCCTCTAGGTTGTAGCCCCCTGACAACACAGGGATCGTACTGCCGATACCTGAGCTGCACCCTCCCCACGTCGGCCAAGGAGTAGATGCCCGTCTCCTTGGGGCATCAGGACTCCCGGCAATGGTCATCCTGCCAGGTGGCCCTTGCTGCGGCTGGGTGGCGCCCGTGGGGAGAGCCCCTGGTCGGAGTGGGTGGTATCGGGGCGGACGTTTCGCAGATGAAACGTCACCACGTATCGGGTCGCTCTGCGGCCGAGTCTTTCAAAAGAAAAGGTACCGTTTCTAGTTCTGGTTCTCCTGCCCCTTCCCCCTTGGCCACTCCATGGGAGGAGGGACAGGCCCGCCGGCTTGGAGCGAAGTACTTCCCCCGCTATTTGGTCTGTTCTCGAACCGATGGGGGGACATTCGCCACCTCCAAGCCCATGTTCTTTGTTCAGCACATTGAGGACATCTTCGGGGAAATCGAGGCTCTCAGCAAGATGCGTTCAGGGTCCGTTCTTATCAAGACCACGTCCGCCACACAGTCGGCGGCGCTCCATGCGTGCGACCGCCTAGGGGACATCCCAGTCTCCATTGTCCCACATCTGGCACTCAATAGGACGCAGGGGGCTATTTTTCATCGTGACCTCCTGCTACAATCTGATGAGGAGCTCAGGGCCAACCTGGAGCGCCGAGGCGTGCATTTCGTCCGGCGAGTCCAGCGCGGCCCCAAAGACCGTCGCATCGACACTGGGGCCTTTATCCTCGCCTTCGAGGGGGACGTTCTCCCGGAGAAGGTAAAGGTAATGTGCTACCGGTGTGACGTGCGACCCTACGTTCCGCCTCCTATGCGCTGTTTTAGGTGTTTGCGCTTTGGGCACATGTCGTCATGGTGTGAGGCTGAGCCCCTCTGTGGCGATTGTGGACGTCCTCTTCGTGAGGAACATACATGCACCCCACCACCTCGGTGCGTTAATTGTCCTGGCGTCCACTCGCCTAGATCCTCAGACTGCCCCGCATATCAGAAGGAGAAGAAGATACAAGAAATCAAAACTTTGGATCGGCTGTCTTATTCTGAGGCCAGGAAGAAGTACGACCGCCTCCATCCCGTGCCATTGACCACTTCGTTTGCCTCAGTTGTGTCCACTCCTTCCGCGGTATCCTCACCCCTCTCCTGTCCCCCCTCCGCCTCCTCCGCCCATCAGGGGGCTCTGCCTCCGCCTCCCAAATCCCTCCCTTCCAAATCCTCCTCCCCCGTGGCCCCCACCCCCTCTGCCCCAGGGACCACCCTTCCTCCTCCTTCTCCCCACACGCCACCTGAGAAGCGATCATCTTCTCAGGCGTCCATCGGGGAAACTTTCCGGACCCCAGCTTCCGAGGTCCAGCGTTCCAAAACGGACCCCGCGCGTGAGGACCTTCTTCGGGTCCAGCCCACCATCCCTGTGCCTCCTCGGCCTTCCAAGAAGGCCTCCAAGAAGAAGTCTCTATCCCCCTCTCCACCCCGGTGCGTTTCGACTGACGCTCCATCCGTGAGTCGCCACTCCCGGCCGTCCTCAGTTTCGCCGGGACGCTCTGCTGCCAGGCGCTCAGCTGGCCTTTCGTCGGCAAATGATGCTGCCCCTCCTACACAACCAGGGACAGCGGCCGCAGCTGGCGACCAGTCGATGGAACCGGATCCGCCTCCCGTCGGTTATAGCGTTGTTCCCTCGCAACCTGGCCCTCCGCGGCCGTCGAGGTGACCAGCTCTTCCCCCGTCTCATTCCCCCAACTTTTTGACTAGCGATGGCGTTGTTTCATTGGAACATAAGAGGTATTCGATCTCATCGGGAGGAATTACAACTGCTCCTCCGCCTGCACTGTCCGCTCGTCCTTGGACTCCAGGAAACCAAGTTGCGCCCGACTGGCCGTATTGCCTTTACCCACTATACCTCGGAGCAGTATGACCTCACCCCTGTGGACGGTGTCCCAGCTCATGGTGGGGTCATGTTGCTCATTCGGGACGACGTCTATTACCATCCCATCCCATTGACCACCCCACTCCAAGCAATAGCTGTCCGCATTACTCTTTCTGCTTTTACTTTTTCAGTTTGTACCATCTACACTCTACCGTCGTCTGCTGTTAGTCGGGCTGACATGATGCACCTGATCGTTCAGCTTCCCCCGCCGTTTTTATTGTTTGGCGACTTCAATGCCCATCATCCCCCTTTGGGGCTCTCCTGCATCCTGTCCAAGGGGCTCTCTCTTGGCAGATGTGTTCAACCATCTCAATCTTGTCTGCCTCAATACCGGCGCCCCGACTTTCCTCTCGGACTCCACTCATACCTACTCCCACTTGGACCTCTCGATATGTTCTACCACTCTTGCCCGTCGGTTCGAGTGGTATGTCCTTTCTGACACCTATTCGAGCGACCACTTCCCCTGTGTCGTTCGTCTCCTGCACCACACCCCATCCCCACGTCCTTCGAGCTGGAACATACTGAAAGCTGACTGGGGACTTTACTCATCCCTGGCGACCTTTCCGGACCACGATTTTCCCAGTTGTGACAGTCAGGTCGAATACCTCACGGCTGTTATCATCCATGCTGCCGAACGTTCCATTCCTCGTACTACTTCTTCACGTCGCGTTTCCGTCCCCTGGTGGAACGAGGCTTGTAGGGACGCTATCCATGCTCTACAACGTGCTTTACGCACCTTTCGCCGCCATCCTACGTTGGCGAATTGTATTGAATACAAACGACTCCGAGCGCAATGCCGTAGAGTCATCAAAGACAGCAAAAAAGCTTGTTGGGCCTCTTTCACCGGCTCCTTTAACAGTTTTACTCCCTCTTCCGTCGTTTGAGGTAGCCTGCGCCGGCTGTCGGGCATTAAGCCCTCTCCTCGGTACCTAGCCTGACCTCAGGTAATGCGGTCCTTGTTGATCCGGTGGCTGTCTCCAACGCCTTTGGCCGCTTTTTCGAGGAGGTTTCAAGCTCCGCCCATTACCATCCTGCCTTTCTTCCCAGGAAAGAGGCCGAAGAGGCTCGGCGACCTTCCTTCCACTCGCTGAATCTGGAAACCTATAATGCCCCCTTTACTATGCGGGAACTCAAACGTGCGCTTGCACTGTCCCGGTCCTCTGCTCCGGGGCCGGATGACATTCACGTTCAGATGCTGGCACACCTTTCTCCGGCGGGCAAAAGCTTCCTTCTCCGTACCTACAATCGCGTCTGGACCGAAGGTCAAGTCCCCATGCGTTGGCGTGACGCCGTTGTCGTTCCTGTACCCAAACCCGGGAAGGATAGACACCTTCCTTCTAGTTACCGCCCCATTTCTCTTACAAGCTGTGTCTGTAAGGTGACGGAGCGCATGGTTAATGCTCGGTTAGTCTGGATTCTTGAATCTCGACGGCTACTTACTAATGTCCAATGCGGCTTTCGTCGCCGCCGCTCCGCTGTTGACCACCTCGTGACCTTGTCGACATTCATCATGAACAACTTTTTGCGAAGGCGCCAAACGGAGCCGTGTTCTTCGACTTGGAGAAGGCTTATGACACCTGTTGGAGAGGAGGTATCCTCCTCACTATGCACAGGTGGGGCCTACGTGGTCGCCTGCCCCTTTTTATTGATTCCTTTTTAACGGATCGAAAGTTTAGGGTACGTGTGGGCTCCGTATTGTCCGACGTCTTCCTCCAGGAGAACGGAGTGCCTCAGGGCTCCGTCTTGAGCGTAGCCCTTTTTGCCATCGCGATCAATCCAATTATGGATTGCATTCCACCTAATGTCTCAGGCTCTTTCTTTGTCGATGACTTCGCGATCTACTGCAGTGCCCAGAGAACATGCCTCCTGGAGCGATGCCTTCAGCGTTGTCTAGACAGCCTCTACTCATGGAGCGTGGCAAATGGCTTCCGGTTCTCTGAAGAAAAGACGGTTTGTATCAACTTTTGGCGATATAAAGCGTTCCTTCCGCCATCCTTACATCTCGGTCCCGTTGTTCTCCCATTCGTGGACACAACTAAGTTTCTAGGGCTCACGTTGGACAGGAAACTGTGTTGGTCTCCACATGTCTCTTATTTGGCAGCCCGTTGTACACGTTCCCTTAATGTCCTCAGAGTTCTTAGCGGTTCATCTTGGGGAGCGGATCGCATTGTCCTGCTTCGCTTGTATCGGTCCATAGTCCGATCGAAGCTGGATTATGGGAGCTTCGTCTACTCGTGCGCTCGGCCGTCCCTCTTACGCCAGCTCAACTCCATCCACCATCGGGGGATACGTCTTGCGACCGGAGCCTTCTACACTAGTCCTGTCGAGAGTCTTTATGCTGAAGCTGCCGAGTTACCGTTGACCTACCGGCGCGACGTACTGCTGTGTCGGTATGCCTGCCGGCTGTCGTCTATGCCCGACCACCCCTCTTACAAGTCCTTCTTCGCCGATTCTCTCGACCGTCAGTACGGGTTGTATGTGTCTGCCCTGCTGCCCCCCGGAGTCCGCTTCCGTCGCCTGCTTCGACAATTGGATTTTGCCCTCCCTACCACCTTCAGAGAGGGTGAGAGCCCGACACCACCTTGGCTCCAGGCTCCGGTTCATATTTATCTCAACCTCAGCTCACTCCCGAAGGATGGTACTCCGGCTGCAATGTATTGCTCACGGTTTGCCGAACTTCGTGCTCGACTTGCCGGTCACACCTTTATTTACACCGATGGCTCCAAAACTGACGATGGTGTCGGCTGTGCCTTTGTCGTCGGGGCCGCCACATTTAAATACCGGCTCCTCGACCAATGTTCCAGCTTTACGGCCGAGCTTTTTGCTCTCCATCAGGCCGTTCAGTATGCCCGCCGCCACCACCATTCATCATATGTACTCTGCTCTGACTCACTCAGTGCTCTTCAGAGCCTTGGAGCTCCCTATCCGGTCCATCCCTTGATTCAACGGATACAGCAGTCCCTCCATTCTTTCGCTGATAACGGTGGTTCTGTCAGCTTTCTGTGGGTTCCCGGACATGTGGGAGTGCCTGGGAATGAGGCTGCGGATGCTGCAGCCAAGGCTGCAGTCCTCCTGCCTCGGCCAGCCTCCCATTGTGTCCCGTCATCCGACGTTCGTGGGGATGTCTGTAAGAGGCTTGTGTCGTTGTGGTGGGATGCTTGGTCATCCCTCCAAGGAAACAAGCTCCGGGCAGTAAAACCGCTACCAACTGCTTGGACAACATCCTCCCGACCATCTCGACGCGAGGAGGTCCTTCTGACCAGGTTGCGGATTGGGCATTGCCGGTTTAGCCACCGCTACCTGCTCTCCGGTGACCCAGCCCCGCAGTGCCCTTGTGGTCAGGCATTAACAGTGCGCCATGTTTTATTGTCGTGTCCCCGTTTTAGTCAATTTCGTGTTGTCCTGTCCCTGCCATCTACTTTACCGGATGTTTTAGCTGATGACGCTCAAGCAGCTGCTCGTATTCTGCATTTTATAACTTTAACTGGCTTGTCCAAAGACATTTAATCTTTTTACTTATTTTGTCTGCATCTTTGTCGGGTCCTTCTGGTGTCCCCTCCATCCCCTTGAGTTTTACCAGATTCCATGTGCTCTAACAACAGTGACTGGGCGCTAATGACCTCAGCAGTTGAGTGCCCTTAAACCCAACCAAAAAAAAAAAATAAATAAAAAAAAAATTTCTACACGTTTTTCCCATCTTAGATGATCAGCCACCCGTAATCCTAAAAATTTTATGTGATTCTTTTGCTGAATTTGGCTATTTGATAATGTGAATTTAGCATTGGTCCTATTTCTGTTCCTTAAAATGTTGAAGTTCATCCACACAGTTTTCTTGTCATTGACAACTAGACAGTTATCTTTAAACCATTTTTCTGCCACTTCTGCTGTTTTGTCAGTTTTTTGCTGCATCTCATAATCATTTTTCCCTTTTATAATGAAGCTGATATTATCAAGCAATTAATATAGTATCAGCTGTTGAAAACTGTTGTGGTAGGTCATTAATAAAAATCAACCAATACTGAGCCCTTAGGCATCCCATAATTAATTCTTTTATATTCAGAATGGTACAAATTTCCGTCCTGAGAAATTTGTTCTCTTTGTTTCCTATCAGTTAAATATAACTTGAACCACTTGTAAGAAACACCATGGACACCATAATTATATAGTTTTAACAGCAGTAGATTATGATTTATAAGATCAAACGCTTTGGAAAGGACCAAAAACAGCCCACAAATCAGTTCCTTATCAATAGCTTTGTAAACAAGTTTTAGGAAATTGGAGAGAGCCATTTGTGTAGATTTGCCTTTTCTGAAACTATTCTGTGCATTTACAAGAATTTTATTTTTGTTTAGGAAGTCTAGCAATCTGTCATACATTATTTTTTCAATTATTTTTGAAAATACAGATTATAATGATAGTGGTCTGAAATTTTTAATGTCAATTGTGTCACCACTTTTATAAACTGGTATTACTGTTGACTGATTAAGTTTATTTGGAAACACACTAGTTTCAAAGGAGTCATTGATTATGTCCACAAGTTGAGAGACAACATTATCAGTACTGTATTTAATAATTTTGTCACATATACCAATAATTTCCACAGGTCAAGTAACTCTTTAGTTTGCTGATTGCTGTTTGTACTTCTTTTGGTGTTGCAGGATGTAGGTACATTGCCCTTTCATTTATTGGAGCTGTTACCTTTGTCTTTGGATTACATTTAGTGGTGATCAGGTTTTGGGGTACATTAATATAATATTAGCTATTAGAAGTGGATCATCAACAATTTCATTTCTGTGTTTTATGGTGATTTTATTACTTGGATTTTCATGTTTGCCTGTATGATCATTAATAACTTTCCACATAGATTTCATTTTGTTGTTACCCTTTCTGATATATGAATCATTGTGCTTCTTTTTTGCAGCAACTATAGCTACCCTGTGCTTTTTCCTGTAACACTTTACATGTGGTTTCCAGGTAGTGTTTTGCTTTGCACACTTAGAATGCTATATAAGTCTTTCTGATGACTCTTTGACTTCACTTGTTATCCATGAATTTGATTTTTTTGTTGTTTATTTTCATTCTCTTCAGAGGCAATGAAATATCTTAGCAGTATTTATAACTTGACAAGAAATTGTTTAATTTTATGTCTACAGAACTATTGGTTTCTATGCTCCAGATTACATTTTTTTAAACATGAGATTAATGACCCTTTTGCTGTCATCATTAATTAATCTTCTACAGTTACATCTACATACATACTCCACAATCCACCATACAGTGCGTGGCGGAGGGTACCTCGTACCACAATTAGGATCTTCTCTCCCTGTTCCACTCCCAAACAGAACGAGGGAAAGATGACTGCCTATATGCCTCTGTACGAGCCCTAATCTCTCTTATCTTATCTTTGTGGTCTTTCTGCGAAATGTAAGTTGGTGGCAGTAAAACTGTACTGCAGTCAGCCTCAAATGCTGGTTCTCTAAATTTCCTCAGTAGCGATTCACGAAAAGAACATTTCCTTTCCTCTTGAGGCTCCCACCCGAGTTCCTGAAGCATTTCCGTAACACTCGCGTGATGATCAAACCTACGAGTAACAAATCTTTCAGCCCACCTCTGAATTGCTTTTATGTCCTCCCTCAATCCGACCTGATAGGGGTCCCAAACACTCGAGCAGTACTCAAGAATAGGTCGTATTAGTGTTTTATAAGCGGTCTCATTTACAGATGAACCACATCTTCCCAAAATTCTACCGATGAACCGAAGACGACTATCTGCCTTCCCCACAACTGCCATTACATGCTTGTCCCACTTCATATCGCTCTGCGATGTTACGCCCAAATATTTAATCAACGTGACTGTGTCAAGCGCTGCACTACTAATGGAGTATTCAAATATTACAGGATTCTTTTTCCTATTCATCTGCATTAATTTACATTTATCTATATTTAGAGTTAGCTGTCATTCTTTACACCAATCACAAATCCTGTCCAAGTCGTCTTGTATCCTCCTAGAGTCACTCAACGACGACACCTTCCCGTACACCACAGCATCATCGGCAAACAGCCGCACATTGCTATCCACCCTATCCAAAAGATCATTTATGTAGATAGAAAACAACAGCGGACCTACCACACTTCCCTGGGGCACTCCAGATGATACCATCACCTCCGATGAACACTCACCATTGAGGACAACATACTGGGTTCTATTACTTAAGAAGTCTTCAAGCCACTCGCATACTTCGGAACCAATCCCATATGCTCGTACCTAAGTTAGGAGTCTGCAGTGGGGCACCGAGTCAAAAGCTTTCCGGAAGTCAAGGAATATGGCATCCATCTGATACCCTTCATCCATGGTTCACAAGATATCATGTGAAAAAAGGGCGAGTTGCATTTCGCAGGAGCGATGCTTTCTAAAGCCGTGCTGATGCATGGACAGCAACTTCTCTGTCTCAAGGAAATTCATTATATTCAAACTGAGAATATGTTCGAGAATCCTGCAACAAACCGATGTTGAGGATATTGGTCTGTAATTTTGAGGATCCATCCTACTACCCTTCTTATATACAGGCGTCACCTGCATTTTTTTTCTCCAGTCGCTCGGAACTTTACGTTGGGCAAGAGATTCGCGATAAATGCAAGCTAAGTAAGTAGC
This sequence comes from Schistocerca cancellata, assembly GCF_023864275.1. Taxonomy (NCBI): domain Eukaryota; kingdom Metazoa; phylum Arthropoda; class Insecta; order Orthoptera; family Acrididae; genus Schistocerca; species Schistocerca cancellata. The sequence goes on from NC_064628.1 coordinate 280,558,568, forward strand.
CAATGCAGTAGAGTACTCTCTGTAAAACCGAATTGGAATCCCATCAGGACCTGGCGATTTATTTATTTTCAACCCATTCAGCTGCTTCACAACCCCAGGGATGTCTATCACTATGTCCTCCATACGGGAATCAGTGCGAGACTCAAACGGTGGTATGTTTGTACTATCCTCCTGCGTGAAAGATTTCTCAAATGCTAAATTTAAAATTTCAGCTTTCATTTTGCTGTTTTCCATTGCCAGGCCAGACTGATCAGTGAGTGACTGAATGGAAGCCTTCGACCCGCTTACCGATTTTACGTAAGACCAGAATTTCCTTGGGTTTTCAGCAAGATCTTTTGCTAAGGTATGACGGTGGTAGTGGTTGAATACTTCGCGCATCGCTCTTTTTACAGCAGCACGAATCTCTACTAACTTTTGCCTGTCCTCATTCTCCCGATCTTTCTTGTACCGCGAGTGCAATTGCCTTTGCTTCCTGAGCATTCTTCAAATTGCGCTGTTAAACCACAGTGGGTCTTTTCCGTCCATAACCCACTTTTTCAGCACATACTTGTCCAATGCGTGATTTACAATGTGTTTAAAATTTGCCCATAATTCTTCCACGTCCATGGTACCGGAAGTAAATGAAGTCGATTCATTTACTAAGTGGGATGCTAACAACTGCTTATCTGCTCTTTCTAGTAAGAATACTCTCCTAGACTTCTTGACTGACTTTTTAACTTTCATAACCATAGTCGTAATGACAACATGATGATCACTAATCCCTGTCTCAACACTGACGATGAGGTCTGGTCTGTTCGTGGCTACCAGATCTAAAGTATTTCCATTACGCGTTGGCTATCGATTTAGCTGCTCAAGACAGTTTTCGGATAATGTGTTCAAAAGTAATTCACACGATGGCTTGTATGTACCACCTGTAATGAATCCATAGACATCCCAGGCAATACTAGGTAGGTTGAAGTCGCCTCCGACTAATATAGCATGATCCGGGTACTTCTGCGATACAGAATGTAGACTCCCTTTGAGTGATTCTAGAACTGTCACGGTGGAACCTGGTGGCCAGTAATAACACCCCACAATTAACTTTATTTCCCCTAGCCCTGTTAAACATGTCCAGATAACTTCACAATCACACTCTACTTCGACCTCAGTAGACACAATATTTTTGTCAACTAAATGAAGACACCACCTCCTATGGTGTCTAATCTGTCTTTCCGATACACGTTCCAACCCTCACTAAATATTTCAGAACAGTCCCGAGAATAATTTGTGCGCCACGCGCTTCCTGCAGGGCAGTAAATTCAGGAACTTTATTCCGAGCACTCTGAAAATTTACTGCTAATATCTTGATAGCTGAAGTGTCTTTACACTGAGCGCGTCCTGATTTCCCTGCCTGCACGTTGACTGGTGAGTGTTCATCAGGATACCTCGCACTACTGCCTACCCTAAAAAAAACCATGTGCACACCACAAGTACTCTGCTACCCGAGCAGCCGCTTCCTTTGTGTAGTGCACCCCTGACCTATCTAGGGGCATCCTACAATTCCCCACCCAATAGTGCAAGTCTAGAAATCTGCAGCCAAGACCGTCACAGAGTCGACGAAGCCTCTGGTTGAGACCCTCCACTCGGCTCCAAACCAAAGGACCCCGATCCACTCTGGGAACGATGCTGCAAATAGAGAAATCTGCTTGCACCCCGCGTGCGAGGCCAGCGGTCTTCACCAAATCCGCCAGCCGCCTGTACAAACTGAGGATTGCCTCAGAACCCAAGTGGCAGGCATCATTGGTGCCGACGTGAGCAACTACTTGCGGATGACTGCACCCCATATGCTCGATAGCCGCAGGCAAGGCCGCCTCCACATGTTGGATGAGACCCCCCGGCAGACAAACAGAGTGCACATTGGATTTCTTTCCAGCCCTGTACGCTATTTTCCTAAGGGGCTCGATCACCCGCCTAATGTTGGAGCTCTCAATAACCAGCAAGCCTTTGCCCCCGTGTGCCTGCTCGGGCCCTGCTGAAGAAGCGGCCACCTGCCCACTGACAGGACGAACGGGTGAGGCCAGCCGGACAGCCTCCACATTGACCCTCCGCCTCGAGCGACACGAACGCGTTGCAGTCCGCCACTCACCCTGAGGTGAGGGCGGCCCCAACACACCGGGTACACTAGAAGGTGCCTTGGCGGCTGAGTCAACGGACGCAGCAAGCGACACCGGGGTGTCTCAAGCGACGCGCCAGACGCTCTGCCGTCGCTGCACCTCGAGGCAGCAACCTGAAGGCGGCTTACTGTGGCCAACATCACGCTCAGCTGCTCGCGAACCGCGGCCAGTTCCTCCTGTGCCCGCACACACCCTATCCATCCTACTGCTAATATCTAACGACTCCGCGAATTTATTCTCTACAGCTATCAATAAGCAATATTACTCCTCTCAATACGAGAATACGCAAGGATTTTATGTAATTAAATATGCAAGTGCACAAACACTTGGAAAGAAATTACTAATCAAACTACAAAACAAACATGAAAGCTAAGTATGCGACTCGCTACTGCACTGCTGCTGCACTGATACTTCACCAGCGGCTGCTCAAGGCTCACTGAGCTGTGTCAAAAGTGCACAGTATAGCTTCTGTTGTCACTTTTCTCATAAGATTTCTCTGAAGTCAATTTAATTACTTGATGACCAGAGAATCTGTATTCAACATCTCAGATTTAAAGTCACATTTTGGTTTGTCAATGAATATTTGGTCTATAGTACTTTCACTTTTGCTGCTGTATCTGGTGGTATCTTTTACATACATGTCCATATTGTATGTTTTTAGTAGAGTAACCAGTTTCTGCCCCCCCCCCCCCTTTCATATATATTTATTTTTTTTTTTTTAACTGTTGTCCTTGACATTAACATTGAAATCCCCAAGCACAAATTATATGTTTTGACTGACTATTTAGACAGTTCAGAAGATTTTCTAAATTTTCAGAGAATGATTCAATTTTGCCAGATGGGGACCTATATATACATGCAATTATAATTTTAGTATATGTTGGTTCACATAACAATATTCAAAATCTTTTTCAGTATAGCCAACATATTTAAACCTAATTTCCTTTGATTTAATACCTGTTCTTACATATATTCATCTTCCACCCATTCTGTATGTTTCCCTGTAAAAGCTGCTGATCACCTGGAAGTCTGAAATCCCAACTGCAACATTTTTGTATTTATTGCAGCCAGTGTTCAGTTACACACAAGATTGATATCTCCTTCAGTGTACCATTCAAAAAGGACTTCTAGCTCACATAGCTTACTGGTTAAGCCCTATACATTATGATATAGGAGAGTTAAAGAATTATTCAGTTCTACGAGAGGTATAGTTCTTGCCTGGTTAATTCTTTGAAGAGTACGTTTCTAACTTGATGTTCACCTCCTGGGAGTCCTGGACTACTTGTTTGTTTTCTTCTGCAGTGGATTGGGCCATAAAAAAATCATTCATGTGGTGTTTGGATGCTAACTTCTGCCTGGTGCTTTGTCGTGATCTGTTGTTTTTAACTTCTGCCCACGCTGGTACAGCTTTCTCCTGTCTTTTTAGATGGTGATATTGTCTTCTGTTCTGCTTCCCTGCCATTTGTTCATTCCACTGAAGGCATATTTACTGTTAACTTTTTGGTTTCTCCGTCTGCTAGTTTCTCATACTGTGGTGATACTGTCTTCTGTGTTGCTTCCTTGTCACTTGTTCATTCCATAGTATGCGTAGTTACTGTTAATTTTTTTGGTTTCGTCTTCTGTTATTTTCCCATTTTGTAAGCATATAGTTTTGGTGATTGACTGATCTGTCTGTTACAAGCAGTTAACAGAGATAAGTAACAGAGTGGTGGACTGAATCCTGGCTGAATAATGAAGGTTCCTGCAAAGTTTTTGTTTTCCTTTCAGCCCTCCTTAAAAACATATTAACATCCAGTATCTTAGTGTGACTGTACTGGGCAACACCATCAATAATATGTTCATTTTGTATATTCTGTGAGTACTGTACACAGAATCACTTTTAGTGTTAGTAGTTTTTGTGTATAGCATGTTCACAGTGCGTTGGTAATCCTTGATATCTGATTCTACATCATTTGTTCCAGCCAGATCAACAACACAGTCAAATTTACTGAAGTCCTTTACCTTCTCTTAAATGTTATTAACAACATATTTCAAATGTGCATTTGTTTTGACAACAGATGTCGCAAAATGTTTTGGAAGTGTCTGATTTAATAAACTCGCTCAGTGTAGTCCATGACTATCAGATAAAAATAAAATCTTGTGTCTTGTATCTGCACGCTTTCCAGTACTTAACTTTTTTTGTAGCTGTCGTTGCTTATTTTACAGGAGTTACTAAACTACTTCTTGACGAAACAAGAGAACTTTGTTTACTTTTGGAGTTTTCGTAATTTACAGTACATAAGACATCACAGTTGTCGTTGTGCAATAAATTTAGGCTGCCTTTCACACTTTTTTAATTTTTGATGCTCTGTGAACTGCTTATGCACATATCTCTCGTCAACTTATTCAAAAAGTCGAGTTTTCTTCCATCATTTCCTGCTTCAGCATCAGCTCATGTTTTTCTAATGTAAGTTTACTGATATCCACTTTCAGTTCACTGGTCATAATTTAGAAACACGGTCATTTAGTTGCAATATTTCATGTTTATATTGTACACCTACTTTCTTCTTACCAGCAGAACTGGCGCTTTTTTGACAAGATACACGATAAACTTTTGCACTGGCCGCCATCTTAACTAAATGTGTAAAAAAAAAATAATAAAAAAAAAAAAGGAATACAATTCACATTCAGCTTTCTGAAACATTTAACGCAAAAAATAGATCAGACGTGTCCGTAGCCTTTGAGGATGGTACCAGCTGTAGGAGACAGAGCGTAAGGCGAGGGAGGCCCTGGGGTCTAACCCCCGCCAACTGCGCCCCCCCCCCCCCCCAAAAAAAAACACGAATAATTTAATTACTGTAACCATATGTCCAATTTTTTTCCTTCAGCCCTTTCAAAAATTTATATGTTGCACCAGTGTATTTCATAATTTTGTTTAGAGACCTTTTCTTTTAAGAATTTGTACATCTTTTGCTTCCAGGAATTTATTGCGACAGACCAAATCGAGCCAGCTGGAAAGCATCAACAGTGCAGAAACCACCATACATTTCTTAGGCAAGAAAGGAAAAGATTTCGAATTTGCACATTTGCATCCCCAGAGAGTTGAGTTTGCAGAATCAAGTGCTTGTGATAAAGATACTTCCAAGCCAGCCGAATTAAATGAATTGAAGACTTGGCTGCAGAAGATTGCGTGATAATGATGATGGTTTTGTATTTTGAGGAAGTCTTTTCTGTTTGTGAAATGTTACGTCATTAAAAAATTATGATAAACCTGTAACCATATTATTTATTTTTGTTGTGTCATTACAGATTAAGTTAAATAAAAATATTTCTGATGCAATACTTTCCCCGCATGCTGTTCTGTTTATAACAGAAGCATGGATTCTTTGGTTAGCAACTAAATAAATAACGCTGTTTTTCCGAACACTCTCAAGAATATTGAGAAAGGGTGATTAATAATTAAACAGTTCGACTCTAAACTGTGTTGTCTGCAGTGAAAAACTTTTTGACGAGCGGGTAATGACAAATTGTTGCTTGCAATTAAGACAGCTGCACTGAGCAGTCATTTGTGCTGTGTGTGGCAGCCAGCACCGATATAAAGTTTTTTTGTTGTGTAATCTACTGGATATTTTATCTACAAGTAGTTAGCACCAAGTGTCAAAGCATCATTGCTGGGAGATTTCTCTCAGCGGCTATTTTTAAAATGGGAACTAATGACGAAATCCCAGTCGATACCGGCCAAGGCTCGGCTATCGCTTTGCATAAGAGTCACAACATCGAGACTGTCATGATGCACCCTCCTTCAACAGTGTTAATTACAAATAGGCATCAACTGGGTACCATCGAAATTTGCTGTCCTCAGAATGATCAGATGGAGATGGATCAGCATTCATCAAGTTCAGCTGTCTTGTCGCAATGTCTGACAAACAACACCCAGCGACAAAAGGCAAGACACCAATCAGCAGCAGCTCCTGACACAAAAGTTCTGAAGAGGCAAGTGAAAAGCACAGTAGTAATGTTGAAGGGGATGTAGATATGGTAGATATTGATAAAGTTGCATACACTGTGGAAGTTCTAGGAGTAGACAGCCTGCTTTCCAAAAGTCTGTTTGTCGTAAAAACTTGGACAATTCAGTGACCACAATGGTACTTCCTACAGGAAATAGCATGTTTCCTAGTAACAAAAAATATGCTAGTCAAGATAATACATATCAATCAGAAATGGGACCCTTTGTCATCTTTGTAGAGGAAGAAAATGGTAATGTAGGAAAGTTACATCCAATGGCCCTTAGAAGAATGTTGTTTACAGAAAGTAATAACTTAAGACATGAAATAAGTTATTATCTCAGCTATTGGTAGAAACAGGTATAAAATTGAAACCGAAACAGGGCAGTCTGCAAACAAGTTGTGGTTGCTTGATGTTTTTTGGCTGAAGAATATGGAGGCTTGTATTTCAAATTTCCTAACAAAGAGAAGGGGAGTTATCCGTGATGTTGATATTGCATTATCCCACCAAGACATCCTTGCAGAAATAAAAGTCGGAATTTTTAGTAACTGACATACGAAGGTTCACGAAGAAAGTAATAGAAAATGGAGAGTTGAAAGCACTTCCCACACCGAAATGTGTTGTAACATTAAAATCTTAACAACTTCCCCAGTATGTATATTTGAGCAGTATGCTATGCACTGTTGCACCGTATGTCAAATCAGTTTTGTAATGTCACAATTGCCTTAGATATTTCCATTTAATTTTGCAATGTTGTAGTAGGGCCCGCTGTGCCAAATGCATGGGAGCCCATGAGACCTCACAGTGCTCACATGCTGGAGAGCACAGGTGTTTAAATTGCAACAGAAGCCACTCCAATACTCTGCTCACTCTCTCACACTGCTGCTAACAAGTACCTAACACTAATGGATAAACTGCAGTACAGAAGTTTATGCATCTGCCTTGGAGCTATACATTCCATTCCCACCAATGCCCTTCTCCTGCAAGGAGCAGAAATGCCTCTACATATTCGCAGAACAGTGATGTGTGATCATTATGTCTTACAGCAGATAGCAGATATTAAACATTTACAAAAAAGTGTGAAATGCTCTCTCAAATTGGGAATAACAGAAATGACTGGAAACAGCAGTTTTATATCTACAAGTGGTACAAAGACTGGAAATACCTCCAAAAGAAGGTATATCAAAGTGAGGTTCTTCCAATGTTCCTATATTACTATTATAGCTCTTATCACGATATTCCTGTAACATATGTCGACTATTTCAGCAAAGGGAAAGGATATTGGCAATTTTCACCTACATCGCACCTGCCAGAAAAGTGGGCAGGATATCTTAAACTATATACAGATGGCTCAAAAAAAATAGGGACGGAAAATCATACCGGATGAGCTTTCTTCTGTCCAGAATCTGCAGAAGAAAGGAAGTTTCAATTACCAGGTGATGCTTCCATATTTCTTGCTGAAACTTTCGCTTGCAAGTTCTCTCAAAATACCCAAGGCAGTATTAATCGTCCACTCAAAGCGTTCTGAAATCCATTAGTTACAGGAATTGGGACACAAGAACTAGTAAATACACCCTCGACGTACTGGATCATTATCACAAAGCTAAGAAGACTGGCCAAATAATAGAATTTGTATGGGTCAAATCACATTCCGGCATTCTATTCAATGACGAAGCAGACCAACTAGCGAGAGATAGGATTAACAGTGGAAGGCCAATGGACATTAGACTCCCATGCACACAATACCTCCTAAAAGTAAAACAACAAGCGATTCTCTCATGGCAGAAAGAATGGAATGAAAGCCAACAAACAAGAGGTAAAAGCTATGCACGTATACAGACATTCATACCAAGACACACACGGTTTGCGAACTTCAAACATTCAAGGAAAATTATAACATCCATTGTGAGAATGCGTCTCAATCACGGATCTTTCCCTGCCCACTTACATATAATCGGAGACACCCTACTGCCAATTTGGAGAGGAAACAATTGGCGATGTCGATCACATTTATTTCAGTGTAGACGCTGTGAGAAAGTCAGAGTTAACTTTTTTAAGGGGCTCTTAAGACTTGGTCACAGCCATCCGCTTTGCACGATTCCAATTCTCGGAGACACAACCAGGAATACATACGATGCTGTATCCCGGTTTCTAGCGAAAGAAGACATAAAAATCTAAAATGAATTGAACTTAATTAACAAATAATTTTTTAGCAGTCAACTGTGTTTTGTAATCTGATTACAATAATTTTGATCTGAAAACATATGAATGTATGCCCTAAACAGGATTTATGACGAAGAAAAAATGTTACCTTGTTATGTGTGTTATTACATTTATTTGTGATGGCTAAAAAGTTTGTATGCTAGAAGCCAATAAAAAGGTGAAAAAAAAATAACAGAAGCATCTTTGGCTTAAAAGTCGACTGGTATCAACTCGCCATGCGTTGTTGACTGTACACAGTAACACACACTGCTACAGTTTCAGATAAGGACTAGTCAACAGTGTTGAAACGCTGTGATTATTTGGTGATATGGAGTGGTGTTATAATGTGTGATGATATTTGTTGTCCGAACATATTGCTCTCCTAAAATTTTCGAGAAGATAATTATGGCTCTCATTGGTGGTGATGGCAGTACTCTAGCTGTGAACATAAGTGGTAAGTTACCTGCTTTACTCGACGTGAAATTTACGTGTTGTATTTTAGTTTTTAACCGACAAAGTTGTGTTTAGGGATGAGAAAAAAATACAAGGATAAATCAGATGTCTTCACAGAAAGTGATATCACGGACAAGAATCCGTATAGCCTTTTTAAAATTTGGTTTGATGAGGCGTGCAAAAATCCTCAAATATTTGAAGCGAATGCCATGTGCTTAGCAACTGCAAGTAGGTAAGGCGGTGGTTTAGAATTACTGGAGAAAATTCGCTGCTCATAAATGACTCGAGAACGTTTTTGAGGCATAAAAGAAACAACTGTTACAGATCAGGGATGCCGTCGTGCCGTTATGTTCTCCTCAAAGGTTATGGAACTGATGGCTTTAAATTCTATACGAATTATGAAAGCAGAAAAGGAAAAGAACTTGTGGGTATATTTGGAAATTGTATTAAAGTAATTGCTGTCAATAGGATATAAAATAATGTGACTCTACTGAGACTAAATTTTCTGTTCATAGGCCGAAAATCCTGTAGCTGCTTTAAATTTCTACTGGGCACCTTTAGCTAGACAGGTAAGGTCACATCATTCATGTGGTATACATGTTGAAAGTTTGTTGTCGCCGATTGTAAGAGCGTTAGTATGTAGGCCTAGATTCGGTTGTTCCTCTGTTTATTATCGAGAAAGATCAGGGTGGTTTGAAAGCCCATAATTGTGTGTTAAAAATAATTCCACTTATTTTAATTTCTGTTCCTGTTTCTTCAGGACAGAGCACTTACAACGTACATTTTATTAGTTGTATTGTTGTAGTTGCTTAAAGACTCACCGATTGTAAGAGCCTAAGTATGTAGGCCTAGATTCGGTTGTACCTCTGTTTATTATCGAGAAAAGATCAGGGTGGTTTGAAAGCCCATAATTGTGTGTTAAAAATAATTCCACTTATTTGAATTTCTGTTCCTGTTTCTTCAGGACAGAGCACTTACAACGTACATTTTATTAGTTGTATTGTTGTAGTTGCTTAAAGACTTTCATTTTGTTTGGAATCTGAAACACCCTCATCTCCACGTATTGGATATTTTGGAGAAAAAAATACTGCTTTCTGAAGTTATAACCTATACACTCAGTGCTAAGTTGTTTTAAATTCCATTAAACTTATTAAAAACAGTCATGAAGCAAAAAGCACTTTTTTGTGTGTAGTGTAAGCCACATGATAATTCATGCATTTGTTAGGTGCTTCATCCTTTTGTCATTCTCATCTGAAAAACACGGCAAATGACACTCTGAACTTGCCCTAAATCTCACGTAACTACAAGGTGTACAGCTGCTTCTGCCGTTTTTTCCCCAACATTTGAGGCTTTAATGAAACAAATTGGTTACACATGTATCATTCAAAGTGTTTTCCATCTCTGGCCACTACTTTCTCTCATCTTTCGGGCATTGTTAGACTCCCAGGTCGAAAAAATTGTTCATCTTTTTAAGCGATCCACAAATGGATCTAATTTGTGACTTCTTCATGAGGTTGGAAGTGTTGGTCAGCCAGGCCATGTGCCATTGATCTAAACAGGTGATATTCAGAGGGAGCAATGTCTGGAGAATATGGCGGGTGGGGTGGACAGAAACATCAGATCCCACGTGTCGGCTATGACCTGTGACGTAAGGGTGTTGTTTTGTGTGACGTCATGATGGCGTGTAATTTGGTTTGTAAGTGTGGCGTGTTTGTAGATGTCATTGTGTTGTGGTTTGTTTTGCCCTCTGGTGGTATGTTCAGGGTTTTCGTTTGTTTGGTGTAATGGGCTCAGTTTGCTGTTGCTCAGTATCGAGTATTGTTCGGGTGTGTTTGAAGTGGAATTCGTTTCAGTGAGTTAATGATTTTGTGGTTTTGTGTGAAGGTTAATTTAGTGTTGATCGCTGTATGTCATGTGGTATTTTTATTAAATTTAACCGGTTGTTGTTTTTTGTTCAAGAATGGATGTGACAGAGAAGATTAACAGTGCCCATTTGAGGGCTATGATGGGAGACACCCCTTTAGAGCTCATTAAGTATTTGCAGCTTTTTGGCTTAATTGCCGAGGTTGTCAAATGCAGTGTTTGCGGTGAAGAAATGAAGTTGGCTGAAGTTCCGACCTCTCGGACCAGGGACGGTTATATGTGGCGCTGTCGGAAAGACTGACATTTGGCGTTCCATACGGTGTGGTACCTGGTTCGAGAAGTCTAGGTTGGGAATGCGCGAGATTGTACTGGTTATTACTTTTGTTACAGATCCCCCACACAGTTTTTGCGCGCATGAGACTGGTGTGAGTGAGAGGAATGTGCTTGATTGGTATTCTTTTTGCCGTGTAGTGTGTTCAGAGTTCATTAAGTACAGGGGTAAGCTGAGGGGGCATGGGGTTGTTGTGGAGGTGGACAAGTCGCAGTTTGGGAAAAGGAAGTATGGGAGGGGTAAGTCTGTGGCTGGTCTCCGGGTGTGGGGGGTGTTCTGAATGTGTTTTTAGGGTTGTGGAAAGGAGGTCTAAGGCCGAATTAGTGGGGTTAATTGAGGAATATATAGAGAGCAGGGGTCCACAGTAGTTTCTGATGCTTTTTCTTCGTATAGGGAGTCGGGTGAGAGGGAATTTCATCATTTAGTAGTGAATCATAGCTTAGAGTTCAAGAATTATGAGACAGGGGCTTGTACCAATACAATAGAGGGGATGTGGGGGGCGGTTAAGTCAGTTCTTGGGAGGGGGAAGAGGCACTCTTCCAACCTTCAGTCTCATTTAGATGAGTACTGTTGGCAGAAGTGTGTCCCTGAGGGCTATTATGTTGTTCGGGTTTCTTAAGGGCTGTGAGTAAAATTATAGGCCGAAAGTGGTTGGTTAGGGTGGTCTGGGTAGGTGGATGGGTGGCTACAGGTCAGGGTGGTGTGGGTGGTTTATTTTGTGTTAGTGTTTGTGAGGGGGGGGGATTGTGTTTGTGTGTTAGTTGTGGAAGTTTTTGTTGAGTAGTAATGTGTGATTGAGATTTTTTTATGTTGCATTTGGGTGTTGTTTGTGGGTTTTTTAGTTTGGGGTGAGGGGGGAGGTCGGGTTGGTTGGAGGGGGGTTGAGGTGTGGGTGGGTCGGATCTTTCTTTTGGTTGAGTATTTTTTCGTTGGTTTGTGTGTGTGTGCGTGCGCCTGTGTGTGATTGTGGTGGTCAATCTAGTTTGTGGCGCCGCAACTTTTGTGTGGTAAGTTTTTATTGTTTTGTTTTCAGTGTGTGTGTTGTGTGTTGGAGTCTGGGGAAGTGTTTCATTGAAATGTGTGGCTGTGAAGGTTGGTATTAGTATTGGGAGATGTTTTTGAGTTAGATAGGTCAAGGGAAGTGTTCGATCCTAATGTTTGGCGGTGTATGTTGGTATTTGTATTGGGAGATGGGATCGGGAGCTGCTGTTGAGCTATATAGGTCAAGGGAAGTGTTCGATACCAATTTATGGGACCAGGAGCTGCTGTAGAGCTATATAGTTCATGGGAAGTGTCAGATTCCAGATGATATTGTGTTTAGTGGTATTTGGGGAGTTTTGTGATGTCTCCCCCCCCCCCCTCGTCATTTTGGGTGGTTTTGTATGGGGGTAGGTGTCTAAATTTGTTTATATTTAGTTTGACCCCACCCAGAAACCCACAATTTCCCGCACTTGTCCCGTTAATGTCATAAGGCTTTTTGTGGAACGTGTGTGTGTGTGTGTGTGTTTTTCGATGTATTTTCATCTTCATAATGTGGACGTAACGACTTTATTTGGGCCATATTGGAATTGTGGTTTATGGTCGTTTTTGCCATATTTGTGACATCATGGGTCAAAGCAGATGGGCGGGATCGGACGCTTCTGTATTTCTGACGGGTGGGGTAGGACTTTCCATTTTAGCATTTCCAAGTACGTTTTGATCTGTTTTGCAACATGTGGTTGAGCGTTGTCAAGCTGCAAAATCACTTTATCGTGCCTCTTGCTGTGTTGTGTCCGTTTGTCTTTTAATGCTCTGCTCAAATGCATTAATTGTGTTCGATAACGAGTGCCTGTGATTGTTTCACTTTGTTTTAACAGCTCATAGTACATGATGCCAAGCTGGTCCCACCAAAAGCAGAACATGATCTTGCAGCTGTGAATATTCGGTTTGGCCGTTGACCTGGAAGCATGGCCGGGATATCCCCATGATTTTTTTGCATTTAGGGTTATCATTAATGAACCAATTTTTCGTCCTCAGTCACAATGCAAAGCAGAAATCCCTTCCATTTTTGCTTCTGAAGCAACTGTTACGTGGGACCCAAGTTCCTTCTTTCTGAATTATGCCCATGGCCTCTAGACGTTTTTAAATGGCTTGCTGTGTCACTCCCACTACTCGTGCCAATTCTTCTCGAGTTTGATGCGAGTCTTCACTCAGCAATGCCTCCAATTGTGCGTCTTTGAGAACATTCCCTCTTCCACCACTATGCCGGTATGCGACGTTAAAATCACAGTTCTTGAAGCGTTGAAACCACTCACGACACGTTCTTTCGCTAATAGCATACTTACCATATGTATTTCAGAGCATTTGATAAGACTCAGCCGCAGTTTTCTTCATATTGAAACAAAACATTAGCACCTCCCGCAAATGACGAGAATTAGGCTCGTAAAATGACATTTTCAATCAAGAATATCTTTATAATGCAGACACAAATCAACTAATGTTTGAATGAGGCTATGTTGACCGAGGTCCAAGCTAACTGCCTGACGTCTGCAGTCTCTTTCTTTCGACTGCAACCTACCGTTATAGCCACCTATCAGCAAATGGCAGAAGCAAAGTTGTACACCTTATACTTTCTGTTATTTTAAACTATACTATAGCAGCAGGGAAAATGTTTATCAATGTTTATGAAGTACCCTACTAAATTTTCTGAGTTTACCTTATAGTAATGAGAACAGTTGCTTTCCTCCCATGAACATCCCATTAAGTTCCAATTTTTAGACACTTTTATATGGACAAAATCAAGTAGCCTCAATGTTTGCGGTTGACTATTATAGGTGATATGTTATATATGTATGTAATAATTTCCAAAATATGCCAAAGGTTTCTCTGTAATGTAAAATAAAATTTCTGAATTGAGCTTCAGGTTTTAGTTGTTTACTAATAAAATTATATTAAATATGGAGTGAAAACTCATGATGTAGCTACATAACTGTCTTGTCATCACAACAGTTACTTCATATTCACAATCATTGACTTGTCACCTTCCTCCAATCTTGAGCTAGTGCTGTGCTACAGACAATCTACCTCATCAGCTGTGGCGGGTAAAACTAGTGTCACACTTGAGCCCGTCTCTCTATTTGTATAGCACTTCCTTCAGCCAGCTTCATGAAAATAGGTGAATACCTGGACAGAAGTCTAGAATAAAAGCCAGGAGTCTGTGCTTTCTTTGAAACCGTTCGAAGTTTTCTGACCCTTCATGCAACTACTGTTATACATTCATGTCACTTCTTACCATGTCTGACTGTTACCAAAGGTGCTTTATTCAAGGTTTGACTGTCCTGATGATCATCGATAATGCTGTACTTGAATTCTGTAGGATTTTCTCTTGTTTGCGAGTATTACCCCACGCAAATCAATTTTGTAAGTTAAGCTGCCATTCATTTCATCACAGAGCCAATTTGTCTCCATTTCTTTCCTGTTGTTCATTTCTGATATTTGTGTAGACAATAGTGTTTGTTCACAATATTAGTGCACTCTGTACTGTCTCTAATAGTCATTTATGTATTGAAATCATAAGCAGTACAGTAAAGCTTTCATTGGTTTCATTTGATCTTATCTGTTTGTGATTGACACTGAGTAACTTAGGGTTTCATGTGATAATTCTGCTTTGTTCATCAATGGTGATTTCACTGTGTGCATGCGGGCGTGCGAGAGAGAGAGAGAGAGAGAGAGAGAGAGAGAGAGAGAGAGAGAGAGAGAGATTATAATTGGGACAAAGTATGCCACTTCTATGTTAAGGTTAAAACTTAATTATCACTAAAAATGGTTGGAAAGGTAGTTAAATTTTGTTATGATGTTGCCTCAAGGTCCGGATTGAAGGTGTTGTTGAGAAACTCTCAGAACAAGAATCTGATGAATACTTCCATTCAAGGCCAGTTGATAGCCAGATTGGAGCCTGTATCAGCCATCAGAGCACTGTTATTTCAGGCAGAGAGGAACTTATTGAAGCAGGCCATAAGATTCGAGAGGACTATGTCAGTCGAGGGAAAGAAATTCCTCGACCAAATGAATGGTAGGTTCAATTTTAGAGAAATGACCTAATGTGAATTTGCTTAGAAAATAGTAATAACATTCTAATACAAATTGCTCAGCTAAATTTGTGATTGTGTAGGGGTGGCTTCATTGTGAAACCAACTACTTTTGAGTTTTGGCAAGGACAGAGTGATAGAGTGCATGATCGTATTAGATTCAGACGGCTAGAAGAGAATGAAACATCAGATGAAATTCGTATTCATAAAGGAAAAGATGGATGGGTGTATGAAAGACTGGCACCATGAATTGGCAGTAAGTAATAATTCAATATAGAAATATTACATTTATCATGTTGCAATTTAAAATGTCATTTTTGTCATGAATTTGAGAAAACAATTGATTTTGTCAATTTGAATCATTGAAGGTATTAAAATTTTGTTTCTTTGCCTCTTATAAGTTTGAAGGCGGTTCATCTTAATGCAGTGTGTTGCTTTTCTGTTTATTTTACAGATGTTATGAAGCTGTCTTCCTCAGAGTGTGAACGTTGTTATGACTATAATAGGAACCTATTACTTCAGTATTGTTCAACTTTCTTGGGGACCTGTAGTTGAGTGAAGCTGATCTTGTATTTTCTTGTATATTGTTATGCATTTCATGTGGAGCTGGCAACAAGAGACTTATGAGCAATATTAATATGTTGTGTGTGTCTGGGATCAATAGGAAGAAGATAGGTACTTACTGTGAAAACCTAATATATATACTAGTGGTATCTTGCAAGCCCAGACAAAAGCATTTGAACACACAAATTATTTAAATATCAGGAACCTTCTTTAATATATTAAATAGTGGTATAGATTAAATAGGACTTGGGTTTCAGAACACAAATAAAATGTATTATGCCTTATCAGATATCTTAAAGAACTGTAATATTTCCAGGTAGATCAAAATATGCATTATAAATAATTATTCAGCCAGTAATAACATATGTAATGAAACCTGGACTTTGGAAGTAAGTGGTGAAAGTGAAAGAGAAAGGATCACTAGATATCCAAGAACAAAATACTAAATAAATGTTATTAAACAGGGATGTGCCCTGCAATCTGAATCTGAACGAAACTAGAGTGAAACCTAACACTGTAACAGCCAGCGCTGGCTTTAGGGTGGGGCGACCCGGGCGGTCGCCCAGGGCACCGGGGGCCAAGGGGCGCCACGTACTAAACGCATGTAAAAAAAAAAAAAAAATTACAATTTACAATCACCCATTTCGCGAAACTAAAATATTATTCAGTCTCATTCAACATACGTCACTAATCTCAAGAATGTGCGATGAATTCGGGGTAGCAGAAGAGAAATCATGCTGAATGCAATCTTCGTATTGTCTGCAACCATCCATGTTTGACGCAGGCTAGCACGGGCTCTACCAAAGCGCCTCTCTTATTTGTTTCAAGAACTGCAACAAGGAAGAGCCCATGCAGCCGCACCATCTCTCGTTCACAACAGAAACTACCGGTCGCTCCAAATAAAAGAAAATACAGACTGTGAAATATACATTGCATTATGATTTAATTAATACGAATGTATTTATATCGAATATTTGTGACTTAATGACTCATGTACATTAATTAATAGATCATGCAATGCGTGCACTTCATTCATAGAGAATTCTCCCGTAACGTACTGAAATAATACAGCGCCACACAATGTTTGTTAGACTGCATATGTTGGCAGCGCTACGATTTGCACCCGCATGTCAGTAATTGTCAGTAAGAGTCGGAGGCAGCGGTCATGTTTTCGTGGCTGAATAATTGTGAGTGAAACGAGTGTCGTGACTGTGTCAACATTTTAATTTTCTGGTAAGTGCGAAAAACATTTTTATCTTTCAGTTCAGGTTTTTTTCTAGTTACGTCTACTGATAGGTGAATTTCTTTGTTATAGATCGAATATTGTGGTCGCGAAATAGAGCAGTGTCCAAGCAGTAATTTGTCAAATTATTAAATCATGCCAGAAGAGAAGGAAATGATTAAAAAAAGCTTTCTGGTTCAGAAAATCGGAAAAGAAAAGCTGAAAAAGAAAAAGTTCTTGAAGAAACTAAAAAGCACATGAATATTTATAAGTACCTTAAAGGAAATTCTAAGGCAAATACTTCAGATATTGAATCAAAAGTCCATGTATCAGCAAATATTTCTTCAGACTGTGAACAATTATACACAAAAAATATACAATCACCTATTGAAGGTGATCAAATTGACCAGCGCAGTACATCTTTGCATGAATCCTCTGATATTTCTCCAAGTCAAAATCAACACATGACATCTGTGGTCGATGAAAGTATCAACGTTCTTGCAATAAAAGAATACAATGTTTCTGATGTAGGTACGTGGCCAAAAGTACTTAATGCTGGAGATATAGATCACATTATAATATGTGGACCCTCACAAGTATGTCTAAATAACTTTCCAAAAGATGAAAATGGGAGTCATTTCTCTTCTACTCATTACACAAGAAAACTATCAAACGAAGAAACTATCAGACGACGGTGGCTAGTTTATTCTGTATCAAACGACAGTGTCTTTTGCTTTTGTTGTCGACTGTTTGATTTAAAATCAACTACTAATTTGACTACCACTGTGGGTTTCAGAAATTGGAAACATTTAAGTGAAGCTCTGAAACTGCATGAAAATAGTCCTAACCACAAAAAAGCATTTACTCAATGGACTGAAGCTGAAATCAGGTTTAAAGCTGGATTAACTATTGACAAGGAAGAACAAAAGCTAATTTCTAAAGAAAGTTTACGATGGAGCAATGTGCTTCAAAGATTGATGCACATTACTTTGTATTTGGCTGAAAATAATACGGCATTCAGAGGGTTATCAGATAAATTATTTACCCCAAATAATGGAAAATTCTTAGGTCTTGTACAGTTATTGGCAAAGTTTGATCCAATCATGGAAGAGCACGTCAGACTGGCATTGGGTGGTGATTTGGCTGACCATTATTGCGGCAAAAATATACAAAATGAATTAATAGAACTCATGGCATCACACGTTATGTCTACAATCGTATCCCGCATAAAGGGTTCAAAGTATTATGCAATCATAGCTGATTATACTCCAGATATAAGCCACAAAGAACAACTTTCGATAACTTTAAGATGCGCCGACATAACAGAGGATGGCGCAAGTGTAAAAGGACATTTCATCTCATTTCTGCAAATAGATGATACAACCGGTGAAGGTCTCACAGAAAGCATTTTAAAAACATTGAGTGATCTTGACCTTAACATTAATGACTGCAGAGGACAGGGCTACGATAACGGCGCGAACATGAAGGGGAAAAATAAAGGTGTCCAGAACAGAATTAAGAAGTTAAATCCACTAGCTTTTTTTGTGCCATGTGGATGCCATAGTTATAATTTGGTATTGTGTGATGCGGCAAAATCATCAGTAAAATCTGTGACACTGTTCGGAATGTTACAAAAAATGTTTAATCTATTTGCTGGATCGGTAAATACGAGGGCCGTTCAGAAAGTAACCTCCGGTTGATTTAAAGAAATACACCAAGTTAAATAAAAATATTTTAATATATACATCTTACAACTACATCTTTGCACTATTTTTCTACATAGTCTCCATAGCGATTGAGGCACTTATCGTATCTCTTCACAAGCTGTGAAATTCCTTCTGCATAAAAATCACCCGCTTGTGCCTGGAGCCAGCCTGTGACCGCATCTTTGAGCTCTTCGTCGTCATCAAACCGCTGTGACCCGAGCCATTTCTTCAAATGCATGAAGAGGTGATAATCACTTGGCGCCAGGTCTGGGCTGTAAGGTGGATGATTGATAACGTCCCACTTGAAGGACTCAAGAAGGGCCGTTGTTCTGCGAGCAGAGTGAGGACGGGCGTTATCGTGCAAAAAAACGATACCGGAAGTCAGCATACCACGGCGTTTGTTCTGTATAGCCCGTCGTAACTTTTTTATTGTTTCACAGTACACGTCTTGATTAATGGTCGTACCACGTTCCATGAATTCAACCAACAACACCCCTCTGGCATCCCAAAACACCGTTGCCATCAGTTTTCTGGCAGAAAACTCTTGCGAGGCTTTTCTTGGTTTGGTACACGAATTTGAATGTGCCCACATCTTTGATTGTTCTTTTGTCTCAGGGTTCACGTACTTAATCCAGGTTTCGTCACCGGTCACGATTCTATTTAACAATGGTTCTCCTTCGTCCTCATAACGTGACAGAAAGTCTAATGCAGAGGCCATTCTTTGAGTTTTGTGGTGGTCGGTAAGAATTTTGGGCACCCATCGTGCACAGAACTTACGGTAACCCAATCTTGCTGTCACTGTCTCGTACAAGAGAGTCTTAGAAATCTGTGGAAAACCAGTAGACAACTCCGACATTGAGAAACGTCGATTTTCACGAACTTTTGCATCAACTGTCTGAACGAGTTCGTCAGTCACCAATGATGGTCTACCACTCCTCTCTTCATCATGAACGTTTTCTCGTCCACTTTTAAATAAACGTACCCATTCACGGACAACTCCTTCACTCATAACTCTTGGTCCGTACACGGCACAAAGCTCACGATGAATAGTTGCTGCAGAATATCCTTTGGCTGTAAAAAACCTTATGACAGCACGCACTTCACATTTGGCGGGGTTTTCTATTGCAGCACACATTTCAAACTGCCACAAAAACTAAACTAGTGCAGGTACGACGTTCACTCGACCACGGCTTGATGCCGACTGACCTGTTGAGTGCGTGAACGCACAGATGGCGTCGCTACTCCCCCCACAACCCGCACTGTGACCGATCGGAGGTTACTTTCTGAACCGTCCTCGTAGATGGAAAATTTTGACCGACCATTTGAAGATATACACCCTGTAAAATGTAAGTGACACACGCTGGGAAGCTTGAATTGATAGCGTCAAAGCGGTCCGTTATCAATTATGCAAAATGCATGTCGCTTTGGTTCCTTGGCCGATGCTTCTGAACAAAGCGATGCTGCGGTGTCACACGAAGCGACAACACTAGGAGGACAATTAAAAGACTTCAGCTTCATTGTTTCTCTCGTGACATGGTATGATGTTCTGTTTCAAATTAACGCTGTGAGTAAGGCAAGTCAGTCACCCACAATCAACTTTGTCGAGTTTATGGGAATCCTTGACAAATGTTGCTCTTATTTGGAAACATATAGACAAACAGGTTTCGAACAAGCTATTGTAACAGCAACTGAACTGGCTTCGGATCTTGATACGCAGCCATCACTTAAACCACAAATCCGATTAAGACGTATTAAATGCAGGCCGGGTGAAGAGGCTGTTGATGATCAAATAACTGACCCAAAAAAGAAGTTTTTCAATGCACTGTTCGACACTGTGCACATATCCATGAAAGAAAGATTTGAACAGATGCAAGAATTTTCTGCGACGTGGAGTTTCTTGTTTGACATTTAAAAAAATCAAAATAAAGAATAACTAATACAATGCTGTTCTAAATTACAAGAAAAGTTAACTGTCAACATGAAGTCAGATATTGATGGAAATTTGCTGTGCTACGAAATTTTAGGCCTGCAACACTATCTCGAAGACAGCCAGGCAACGCCTATTGAAGCCTTAAACTTCATAAAAAAGCATAATCTTCAAGAGTTATATCCCAACATCTGGATAACGTTACGTTACGTATTTTGGTAACAATACCAGTGACTGTCGCAAGCGGCGAACGCAGTTTTCCAAACTGAAGTTGATAAAAACGTACTTGCGGTCTACAATGTCTCAAACAAGACTAACCAGTTTGGCCTCACTGTCCATTGAAAATGAAGTTGCAGAAAACCTGGACTTTGCTAATCTGATCAGAGACTTTGTCGACAGAAAAGCGAGAAAAGTAAAATTTTAGTTGTTTATAGTTGTTTTTCATTAGGCGTAATATGTTTTGTGTTCAGATGACTGACAGAAAATATAGGTTTATGGCTTACAGTTATATTAAATTCAATAAAAATATGGTACCCAATTCAAAATTAGTGTTTTTTTCATTATACATATTACCTCCTATATATATATATATATAAAAATCAATTGTTGTGTGTTAGTCTCACCAAAACAAAGAAATGGCTTGACCAATTTGAATAATTTTTGTTTTGTTTTGTTCGCTTTAGTACAGGGGTGCTTCAGAAAAGAAAAGAAATATTTGGGATATACGAGCCTGTTTCAACCAGATTTTACGCATCTTTTCTTTGTTTGGAACACGCAAAAACAATTTTCTGGAGTTTTTGTAGCTGTACAGTGCAGTACTACGCAATATTTTTAGACAATTTCCCAAAACGTGAATGCCCAAACAATATATCACTGCTATACTGACTGTTACGGCAGCAACAGCAGCATGCTGGACTGACGTCACAGGCTACACAAGACTCACATGGAGCGTCTTAGTGGGCTTTCAGATTATTTGGATTTCATTTACATTTAAAAAAATAATACTCAAATTTACGATGGAAAAAACCATGTTATGATCATAAGATGACGCCATTAACCACTTAAGACGATTTCTAGAAAACAGTCAAATACTGTGTTGCAAAGCACTGCCAGGTTCGCTATTTATACAATAAAGGGTGCCAACTGGACGACTCGCCCGGGGCACCTGGATGGCTAAGGCCGGCCCTGGTAACAGCAATGAAAACTAGAAGTATTGGTCATGTAATGAGATAACAAGAAAACAAGTTTAATCTGAATTGTGGTAGAAGAATCCCTAGAAGGGCCACCAGAACTTCTCAGAATGGGACTTCTAGATTAAATGGAAAGTACCTACATTTTTGGAAAATTGCTAATTGATGAGAATATTACATAAAGGGACAGATTTGGCAAAAATTACTGAACCAACATCAGAGTGCCATTCATATGGCACGTAACTTCTTTGTATTTATTAAGAACAGAACCCATGTATCACTTCTATACTCTGCGAAACACTGTGAAGTGCATGACAAAGGATATGACCCTCTGTACCATTAATTTCATTCACTTGTGGAGCAAGGGAAGAATGAGTGCTTGAATGCCTTTTTGGTTGGTGTAATTATTCTAACCATGTCCTCGTGGTCCCTGTGGGAGTGATACAAAGGGGTTTGCATTTCGAGGGCTATGCTGAAAGTTTTTAGGATCCCATGAACCATAAGGCGGATGACAATGGGGTTGTTTTCATTCAAAAGAGCGATGTTTTTCGACCACGGGACGTGTGCGTGCAGCCCCTGGCTAGCGGTGATCCCTCCACAGTGCGGTAAGAAAGCACAGGCAGTGCTGAGTCAGAGAAAGTGCAGGATGGCGCTGTCACGCCACGACTTTTGCGCCATGATTTTTTTACGATTATAAAAATAGTTTAAGTGCCGAAGAATGCCATTCTTCTTTGCTGCGTGTTTTTGGTGAAGCTTCTCCTTCTAGGGCCACAGCTGGAAATTGGTTTTGCGAGTTTTCGAGGGGTCGGCAGTCAATTGAAGATAAACCTCGACCTAGTCAGCCAGCAACAGCTTTGACTTCTGAAAACATTGATCCTGTGAGGAAAATGATCAAGAAGATCCACATCTTACATTTTGCGACATTGAAGGGACCCTAACTATTGGATCAACAGCAGCACAGACCATCGTTCATAGTCACTTAGGCCTTACTTAGAGATGTGCCTGTTGGGTGACACATTCCCTGACAGAAAGCTAAAAGGAGGCGAGAGTGGACATATGTCGTTTCACACTCAAAAAATTAAATGGAGGGAAGTCCCAAGACACCTACAATATTGTTGCAGGTGATGAAACGTGGGTCTACCATCATGACCCTGAAACGAAGAGACAGTCTTCTGTGTGGTGCTTTCCAGGGGAGGAACCACCCACTAAAGTTCGACAAAGTCGGAGCTCTGGAAAAAAGATGGTGGCAACTTTTTTCACAAAGATCGGGCATCTCACCTCTGTGACCTTGGACACACATCGTCCAGTCAATGCTGAATGGTACGTGAATGATTGTCTTCCAAAAGTCATCACCACATGGAAGTCACAGCATCCAAAGTCCAAGAGTGGGCACCTTCCGCTGCATCACGACAATGCATCTGTGCACAGGGCTGCCAGAACGATGGACTTTCTGGAGAAGGAAAAAGTGCGAGTGTTACCCCATCCCCCTTGTTCACCTGACCTGGTCCCCTGTGACTACTTTCTGTTCCCTAAGACTAAGGAAAAAATTCGAGGGCAGTGGTTTTCATCATATGAAGAGGCCATTGCAGCGTACAAGAGTGCACTAAGTGACATCCCAAAAGAAGCTTGGACTGACACATTTTCTAAGTGGTTTCAGAGAATGGAAAAATGTATACATGCTAATGGAGAGTATTTTCAAAAGTTGTAAATGTTTTTTTGCAAATAAATTTTTTTCACACATTCTGCTATAAACTTTCGGCATAGCCCTTGTATATAATTAGAATCATCGTATAAAGCTGGTTCTTGAAACTTTGTAAGTAGGTTTTCGTAGGGTAGTTTACGCCGTATCTTCAAGAGTCTGTCAGTTTAGTTTCTCAGCAACTCTGTGACACTCTCCGACAGGTCCAACAAACCTGAGACGTTCACACTGCCCGTCTTTGTATATGTTCAGTATTCCCCTGTTAATCCTATTGGGGTATGTGTCCCACACATTTGAGCACTATTCTAGGATGGGTCACATGAGTGGTTGGTAAACAGTCTTCTGTATAGACCGGTTGTATTTCCCTAATATTCTGCCAATAAACTGAAGTCTGCCACCTGCTTTATGTACAATTGAGCCTTTGTGATTGTTCCATTTCGTATCCCTACAAAGTATTACACCCAGGTATTGGTGCGAGATAATAGATTCCAACTGTGAATTGTTGATGATATAGTCACAGGACACTGTTTTTTTTTTTTTTTTTTGTGAAGTGTACAGTTATATATTTCTGAACATTTAAAACAAGTTGCCAATCTTCACATGACTTTGAAATCTTATTAAAATCTGACTGAATGTTTACACAGCTTCTTTCAGATAGTGCTTCATTATGGAAAACTACATCTGTGAAAAGTCTTAAGTTATTTTCAATATTGCCCGCAATGTCATGAATATAAAAAATAAACAGTAAGGGCGTCAGTGTATTTCCTTGGGACACACCTGAAATCACTTCTACATCTGTCAGTGATTCTCCATCCAAGATAACTTGCCACGTCCTCCATACCAAAAATTTCTCTGCCACAAATTTCACTTGAAACCCCATATGATAGTATTTTTGATAATAAGTGCTTAGACAAATGCTTTACAGAAACAGAAAAATGCTGCATCTTCGTGACAGCCTTGATCCAGGCATATGAGAAGGGTGCAATTGAGTTTCACAAAACCATTGTTTTCGGAACCTGTACTTGTTGGCATGGAGGAGGTCATTCTGTTCAAGATACCTCATTACATTTGAGCTAAGAATATGTGCTAAGCTTCTACAACAAATTGTAAATGATATTGGATGGTTGTTTGGTGGATCACTTCTGCTTCTGCTACAAATTCAAAATAGAATCTGATAGGAATCCATCGAGCCTTGAAGCTTTTTCAGTTTTGACAATTTCAGCTGTTCTCAGTGCCACTGACACTAATATCTATTTCACTCATTTTTCTAGTGGTATGGGGATTAATTTGGGGCCATACTCCTGGGTGTTTCTTTGTAAAAGAAGGTTTGAAAACTGTGTTATGCATATTTGCTTTTGCTTTGCTACCCTCTGTTTCATTTCTTGTCTCATCAGTGTGTGTTCGCCCCGATAACTGAGTGGTCAGTGCACGGGATACCATACAAAGGGGCCCGGGTTCGATTTCTGGCTGGGTCGGAGATTTTCTCTGCTCAGGGTTGGGTGTTGTGTTGTCGTCATCATCATCATCATCATCATCATCTCATCCCCATCGACACGCAAGTCGCTGAAGTAGCCTCAACTAAAAATACTTGCACCAGGCGACCAGTCTACCTGACGGGAGGCCCTAGCCACACAATCCTTGTTGCAACCGACAACCTTTACATATAACCTTGATTTCTTTGGGTTTTGTGATTGGACATTTAATAGAATTCTGTTGTGGTAGCAACTGAAGGCTTCACACATTGCTTTCTTGACAGCCAAACTCATTTTATTAAGCATCAGCCCTATACTTCTACACCTACTATGCAGTGGTCTTTGTTTCATTAGAAATTTATGTACAGTGGCTGTATGCCATGGTGAGTCCTTCCCATCATGAACTTTTCTGTCAGGTATATTTCCATCCAGTGTATGGTTAATTATTCTTTTAAATTTGCTACAGTTCCTCTACATACTCTTGTCATAAGCAGAAAGTTTCAAATTTGTCATTACGATATGACACTACTTCTTCTTTATCTAGTTCACTGAAAATATAGATCTTTTTACTTGTTTGAGTCACTATTAGTACTATGGTAATCATTTTTGCTACAACTGCATAACTGTCACTGATAGCAGTGACCTCAATGAGGTCAGGTCTATTTTGTTGCTGTTGGATACAAAATGTTTCCATCATGGGTGGGATTCTGAACTATCTATTCCAGATCATTTTCAGAGCGAGTGTTTAGTAACGTTTCACAGGATGTCTTGTAACATCCACTGCCAACAAAATTGTGATCAACTGAATTGACTGGATGATTAAAAGAGTCCTCCAATGGTTACAATGTGATTGGGGAACTTCCGTGCAAGCAAACTAACATTTGCTCTTTAGTTTTTCGTTTCTTGAGGAGATGAGTCTGGTTCTCAATAAAAGGATCCAATTACAGTTTTGTGCCCACCCCTCATGCTGAGTGTTGCCCAGACAGTCTCTCATGCAGCTTCTGGTTTTATCTTGGTGGATTTGAGTTTCTTGTTTTCTGTGATAATATACCATCTTACTTTGTACTGGCTTTTAAGTTAGACATTCCAAGTCTAGGGAATTTTCTGTTCTCAATATAACATAACATTAAAATTGCTTTTGGGCAACTGTCAGTAATAACAAGCCATTAACTGTAATCTCACAAAAAAAAATATTTTTGTACTTATGATATTTCTTTTCTGAAACATTAGGCTGTTGTGTGGCAATTAACTATATTGTGCGGTCCTTCTGTGTCTTACAAGATCACTTCTGCATACAAAGTATTTATACAGGCCAACAAATGGTCATGGTAATAAAAATTACTGTTGGACTGAGGAGGTGTAGAGAAACAGAAAGGCACAGTGAAAAAGACTGCCAAATATAAGATTTCAGACAGTTCTCCTTCCAAAATATTCCATGTCAGGAGGATTCTGCCCAAAAGTGTAATATTTTAGCAGTCTTGTTCAGTGTGCCTGTATGGGACTCAACACCTCCTGTATGTGACAAGTAGCAATCTATCCTTTCCATATTGTTATTCCAACCTGGACTTTCCATTGTTTGGTATACTGTATGAACAAGATTACAGAACACACATTGTGGGAAAAAAGGCCCTTCTTACTATCAGTTCACATCCCTTGAAACGTTTGATGTTGTCTCATTGTTGTGAGTGACTTAGTTAACATATCATCAAGCATCTGCTCTGCCAGGATTTGTTCCACTATAACTTGATTTGAGTCTGTCTTTTCTTTAGTAAAATGATGCCTGGTATCAAAATGGATTTGGATCAGTCAGCTGTACCTTTGTTACCACAATAAAGTTTAAGGGGGTCACTTTCAGAGCATTGAGAGATTTCCTTTTTTTAACCCGTCTACCCAGAGTGCCTCTTGACATGTCAAGACCAGGGCCATGTATTCAGCTTCAGTAATTGATAAAGTTATTGTGGGTTGTTTCTTACTGCTCTAGGAAATTGCTGCTCCTTGTGGTTTAAACAGAAAACCAGTGACTGACTTCGTGTCTTCTTTGTCTCCTGTCCAGTATACATTGATATGCCCTTTAACATTTTGGTTCTCTTCCCTAGAAAATTGCAGGTTCAGTCCTGAGTCCCTTTAAAGCACTTCATGATTCTGCCTGCAAGTGAAGCATACCTGAATTATTGTTGAAGTGACTTACAACTGCATTTACATACACAAGGTCAGTCTCAATCCCAACTGCACGTGCATTAAATTGCCTATAACTTCTCTTTAGGGAATATTTTTCATTACTTTTCTTTCTTCATCCATTTTGGGGGCTCAGATCTTGGGTAATTATTTGAGTGTTGTCTAGAGGTGTCGACGTAGAATTGCAGTTCCTCATATTACATTTACTTTATATTTGTTTTATACAGTGAGATGGATTCATCCATAAGTCCCCTTTTGCAATCTCTTGTTGTTTTAATATCCAAGCGTTTTGATACATCTTCTAGCTTCTTCATTTTGAATTGGTCTTTCCTTATCTTGTTTGGTTATTGCTGAAAATTAACATTATTCAACACAAAGTGCAACACTTAGTTATTTCCATTAATATTCTGATAAGCACATGGATCTGCTGTTGTTCAGGTTTTAAGCGTGATTTATTTAGTTTAATATTCCAGTTGCGACTACCTTGTTTTAATCCAGTAAAATCAGTCTATTGTATTTTGACATAAATTTTCCATTTTTTTTATAGGACAAAACACTTTTTCGTCAAAATTTGTAAAGTAGTTCTTTTATTGCATTTCTTACTACTTACATAGGCATGTAATATACTTTGAATTATTTGATGTCCAGTTTCCTTGGAACTGAGATGAAGAAATGGGGGTTGAATTACAGATCACTATCCATTTTGTTATATCAGGGACACACACCATGCGATTTTGAATGCAAAGGTGATACAAAATATTAAATAATTTGCTGAATTACAAAAATGAAACTCATTACAATATGCAATCAAGAAAACAGAACTGAACACAATGCAATATTACAAATGCCATGGCTAAACAGTTTATTTGGAATGAAATGGGTGAAAACAAGGAAGGAAAAGAGCGGCTTTGCTTTCCTAATGTACTAATACTTCTTTTGAGTTGCTATTTTATACTACAATGAGCACACCTTCAGCTTGTATCCTTCTGTTGCAAATGTGTCCCTATTGTTATAATCAACTTGGGAAAATTAAATGAAATGAAACACAAATGGTTTGTAATTAAGTTGTTCATGCATGAATGTAAAAGGTTGCTTATATAATCAAATGTATTTCCATGCTGTTTACATAAAACAAAACAAAATTATAAATCTCGGTGCCGATTTGACTGGACATGGACATGAGTCGGTTATTAAGGGAAAGGGGGAGGGAACGAATAGTATCACCATCCTTCATTATTGTTCATCATATACTGCTATCGGCTGTAGGTGCTGCACAGGTTGGCTGCCCTCATCAGCAATCGCAGCTTTGTGGTGGGACCCGGGTACGATCTCTCCATTGTCGGTTGCATGGCCGAAGCTGTGCTGTCACTGTGGTGGAAGGCAGATCTTCACACTGAGTGGAAGAGCGCCCATGTCCTCTCGCTTCGGCAGTGTTTCCAAGACTCTCCCTTTTCGATTCTCATCCATCTCTCGGCTCAACTCCTCTTCAAAACATTAATCCTTTCAGCGTTGTCATTGGGGGATGAAATTTTCAATGTAGCCCAATGACAGATCGCCATTTTATTGCCACACCTCTCTGTGCAAGGTGGAAATTTTCTATCTGGCATGGTGTGGCGTGTGCCTCGTGAATTGTTATCTTTCTCATGATTTCACTTGCTTAAGATGTTTCCCAGCATTTCAAGGCTGTTGGGAGAGCAGCTACACAACACTTCTTTATAACCGCTCTCTCTCTCTCTCTGCGTGAACCCTGGACATATTCATGTGTGGACTCCGTCTCGAAATCTGCTGCTGTCCATCATTTACAAGGAATGTCCTCACTATCGAGGAAAACATCTTCTTAAGAATGCTGGCTTCTTTCCCCAAGCCTCTCTGCACCGATTCCCCTGCTTTTTGCATGCTCCTCCCTGTGCCTGTGGGGTGCTGGAATTGTCGGCACATTCGTTTTTCTAAGGCAGATAGAATGACTGTCACAAGGCCAGAAGAACTCTGATGCTTTCGCGCGTACGTTCTAGGTGTTCTGTCCTAATGGCTGCAGGTGTCCATCAGCTCTCGGCATGCTTTTCGTTAGATGGGCCTTCGCTTTGTGTCCCTTCTTGAGCGACGCGAGGACTTTGCCCCAGCTTCCTGCTGTGTGCTTGCAGAATGACTGCACCAGGGGCTCACCCCAGGGAGTCAGGCCCCTTCCTCCTCCACGGCCGATCGTGGCGACTTGGCGAAAGTGGCTGTGGCATTACACAGCTCCTTGTCATGACTATTAAGCTGTTGATACAGAAGGTTGAAAGTCATGGCAAAATGGCCCATCCATGTTCAGATAGAAAGCTGAGAGTACCGGGCGTGAGTCGTGCTTCGGTAGCTCAGATGGTAGAGCACTTGCCCGCAAAAGGCAAAGGTCCCGAGTTCGAGTCTTGGTCGGGCACACAGTTTTAATCTGCCAGGAACTTTCGTATCAGTGCACACTCCACTGCAGAGTGAGAATCTCACTCTGGAAACATCCCCCAGGCTGTGGCTAAGCCATGTCTCCACAGTATCCTTTCTTTCAGGAGTGCTAGTTCTGCAAGGTTCGCAGAAGAGCTTCTGTAAAGTTTGGAAGGTAGGAGACGAGATACTGGCAGAAGTAAAGCTGTGAGTACCGGGCATGAGTCGTGCTTCCGTAGCTCAGATGGTAGAGCACTTGCCCGCGAAAGGCAAAGGTCCCGAGTTCGAGTCTCGGTCGGGCATACAGTTGTAATCTGCCAGGAAGTTTCATATCAGCGCACACTCCGCTGCAGAATGAGAATCTCATGCGAGTTCTTTGCTGTCTAAAAGGTTTGCCCAACACATGCTGAACGTTGTTCAACGGGGAGTGGTTTCACATCATTTTTATGTAATACTAAGCAGTTAAAAGAAAACATCATTAACGGCGGCAACCACTGTATGGAAATCCCAACATTAACAGCGAATCACAAGTAATATCATTGTTCACATTACTCATCAACGGTTACTTGTACACGAAGTTGTACTTTAAATGACATGAGCAACGTCTTCATTCTGGGTCCAGATGCAAACCCAGAACGTAAAGCCATTGTTAACCAAGCAAAGATTTGTGCCTTATCGAGACTCGATCACTAGGCAGAAAGAGACGTCAAATATTGACATTTGCACCAGTGTCAGTTATCAATTCTCAACTTGAATGTAAATGACGATAATGTTTGTACGAAAGCAGGAACCCTAACATGACAATTACCCTCTTGGTAATTAACCTCGAAAGACGTATATTGTTGCATTGTCAAGGAATAAAAGATGCACATGTTTAAAATTGAAATGCTATCATGTAATGCTGGGGACAAGGATGCGAACCCAGCACCTAATCGGATTGTTGAATAAGTACGTAAAATCAGAATGTAGATATCACAGTTTATCACCAGCAGTGAGGCTGGAACCTTAAATGACGACTGAAGTTGTATTGCCTGACCAGGATTCGAACCTGGTGCCTACCGCCGTCGTTGTCTAACCAGGAACAGACAAGAAATGTCCAATGTTGGTCCACGATCAGCGAGATGTGCACATGTTTAACTATAAATAAGGTGACGAAAATGTGTATGCTGACTGAGAGTCGAACGCCGCACACATGGTTATGAAGACACATTAATAATCAACTTCATATTCAGTAGTAGCTAGGAGTAGCATGTTTAGTTGCAAACCTTAAGGCCTTACTTGTCCCTAGTAACGTGTTGCCTAATACCTGTGATATCATGATGTTAATTTACAAGTAGATTGACTGCCGTGAAGAGCAATGTTCTCTAGTAGTCGTGTATCATTGAGATGTAAATGAAGTGCCTCAGCAGAAAGTAATTTCCGTCATGCAGCATGTATTGTTTCAGAGATATAAGTGCACAAAACGTGTATTATATACTAAGTATACTCTATTATTTGGAGAAGCTGCTGCCAAACCTGTTTACTTTTACATTCCGCTTAGTTGTCGTGGTTGAATACAGGTTTTCTTAAGGCTACATCTAATGCACAGCGCTTACAAGAAAGTATAGTTTCCTGCGTCATGCTATTGCTAGCTAGGTGAAATATTTTGTGGTAGCTATGTTTAAAATGAATGTATTTTTGAAAGTATAGTTCGTCAAATATTTGAATAAATCGTCAACTTAGGTGTGCCTGCACATGTTACAGTATAATAGCTGTAGCTGTGTTAGTTTATACTACAGACTTGGGTAAGTTACGTGTAACTTTTGATCCTTCAACGGGTGATAGTGGTCATGTGGCCCAGGTCTGTACTAGCCGCAGCTCGCGAGCTATGGGCCAGCCAGGCTGGCCGAGGCGAGACGCAAGTGAGCGAGCTGGCGGTGGCGATTGTGGCCAAACAGCCCGGGACGAGCCAGCATGGCTGCGCCGCATGCCTCTGCCGCTCCGTTTGACGTAAATACACTCCTGGAAATGGAAAAAAGAACACATTGACACCGGTGTGTCAGACCCACCATACTTGCTCCGGACACTGTGAGAGGGCTGTACAAGCAATGATCACACGCACGGCACAGCGGACACACCAGGAACCGCGGTGTTGGCCGTCGAATGGCGCTAGCTGCGCAGCATTTGTGCACCGCCGCCGTCAGTGTCAGCCAGTTTGACGTGGCATACGGAGCTCCATCGCAGTCTTTAACACTGGTAGCATGCCGCGACAGCGTGGACGTGAACCGTATGTGCAGTTGACGGACTTTGAGCGAGGGCGTATAGTGGGCATGCGGGAGGCTGGGTGGACGTACCGCCGAATTGCTCAACACGTGGGGCGTGAGGTCTCCACAGTACATCGATGTTGTCGCCAGTGGTCGGCGGAAGGTGCACGTGCCCGTCGACCTGGGACCGGACCGCAGCAACGCACGGATGCATGCCAAGACCGTAGGATCCTACGCAGTGCCATAGGGGACCGCACCGCCACTTCCCAGCAAATTAGGGACACTGTTCCTCCTGGGGTATTGGCGAGGACCATTCGCAACCATCTCCATGAAGCTGGGCTACGGTCCCACACACCGTTAGGCTGTCTTCCGCTCACGCCCCAACATCGTGCAGCCCGCCTCCAGTGGTGTCGCGACAGGCGTGAATGGAGGGACGAATGGAGACGTGTCGTCTTCAGCGATGAGAGTCGCTTCTGCCTTGGTGCCAATGATGGTCGTATGCGTGTTTGGCGCCGTGCAGGTGAGCGCCACAATCAGGACTGCATACGACCGAGGCACACAGGGCCAACACCCGGCATCATGGTGTGGGGAGCGATCTCCTACACTGGCCGTACACCACTGGTGATCGTCGAGGGGACACTGAATAGTGCACGGTACATCCAAACCGTCATCGAACCCATCGTTCTACCATTCCTAGACCGGCAAGGGAACTTGCTGTTCCAACAGGACAATGCACGTCCGCATGTATCCCGTGCCACCCAACGTGCTCTAGAAGGTGTAAGTCAACTATCCTGGCCAGCAAGATCTCCGGATCTGTCCCCCATTGAGCATGTTTGGGACTGGTTGAAGCGTCATCTCACGCGGTCTGCACGTCCAGCACGAACGCTGGTCCAACTTAGGCGCCAGGTGGAAATGGCATGGCAAGCCGTTCCACAGGACTACATCCAGCATCTCTATGATCATCTCCATGGGAAAATAGCAGCCTGCATTGCTGCGAAAGGTGGATATACACTGTACTAGTGCCGACATTGTGCATGCTCTGTTGCCTGTGTCTATGTGCCTGTGGTTCTGTCAGTGTGATCATGTGATGTATCTGACCCCAGGAATGTGTCAATAAAGTTTCCCCTTCCTGGGACAATGAATTCACGGTGTTCTTATTTCAATTTCCAGGAGTGTATGTTTACCTCCTCTCCTGGTATCAGTATAAGAGCGGCAAGCAAAAATACACATCAGGCTGTCTGCCGTAATGGCTCACTAGGAGAGGTCTATTCGAGGTAGAGTCAAAAAATGGTTCAAATGGCTCTGAGCACTATGGGACTTAACTTCTGAGGTCACCAGTCCCCTAGAACTTAGAACTACTTAAACCTAACTAACCTAAGGACATCACACACATCCATGCCTGAGGCAGGATTCGAACCTGCGACCGTAGTGGTCGCGTGGTTCCAGACTGAAGTGCCTAGAACCGCTCAGCCACTCCAGCCGGCCGAGGTAGAGTCGTCGCTCTCATTGAGGAAGGAGGATGTTCCATCAGAGAAGCTGGCAGACAGTATGGCGTACCACATACCACTGCAACGAGATGGTGGAGGATCTGCCTTGAAAGAGGCGCCACCAACAGGGCTCCTGGCTCAGGCAGGAAGAGAGTGATCTCACAGCAGGAAGACAGGGACGTAGTGTCTAGGAGCAGAGAAAATCCCTTTCTGAATGCGAAGCAGTTGAGGCGGGAGACCCACTTCCCCGGCTCCAGTGACACGATTTGCCGAAGGCTGAGGGATGCTGGACTGCATGTACGACGATCTGCCGTAAAACAAGAGCTCAGCGAAGACGTTTTATACCGGCTAGAATTTGCGGAGCTCCATCTGAGGGCGTCATGGGACAACGTCATTTTCACTGATGAAAATGTGTTTTTCACCAATAACGACGGTCCACGAATCATTTACATGCTGCAAGGGACTCGCTATCGACGCGAATATGTAACCACGACGAGAAGAAGTGGCCGGTTATCTGTTATCTGCTGGGGTTGGATTTCTGCGAGAGGTGCATGAATTCTTCACAGGATAGAAGGAACTCTGGATGGCGCGCAGTATGCCCACATATTGGAAAATGTGATGCTTCCTTCAGTGCGAATGCTGTAGGCAGAAGGGGATGTCACATTGGAAGAGGACCATTCTCCCATTCACAAGTCTGCATTTGTTCAGCTGCTGCTCTCCACGAATGGTGTCAATGCCATGGACTGGCCACCACGGGCGGCTGATAAGGACTCCATGGAAAACATGTGGGCTGAGGTCGCCAGAACATTTACAGAGAACTGGCCACGAAACCAACCAACTACTGCGGATGCTCTTTGGGACTGCGTCCTGGAAGCCTGGGAGGAAGTTGCTTCTTCAGGTTGTTACGTCCGACAGCTTATACAGTCTGTGCCAAGATGCGTGATAGAAGTACAAAATAATGTAGGATTCTGGATAAAATATTAGAGTTCTTAAAATGTTTTGTTATGTCTTCTTTTTCCTCATTGGGAGCTAGTGGAAAATCGCATGGCAACAGAAAAGATACAATATGGGTTAGCTTTCCTTTGAGTTGCCCTTTTAATTCAAGTGGGTTTCTTTTGAATATACAGTTTAAGTATTCTATTTTGATTTCATTTATACCCTGCCTACATACTTACAAACTAATCAGCGTAGATGGACTCTGTCACAGTAGTTTTTGTTACTTCAAATACATCTCTCTCTCTTCCCCTCCGTCCATGAAAACACCCTCCGTCCTCCACACAATACCCCAACGATTTCATATTGTGTTTACTCGCCGCTCGGGATTAGCCGAGCGGTCTAAGGGGCTGCAGTCATGGACTGTGAGGCTGGTCCTGGCAGAGGTTCGAGACCTCCCTTGGGCATGGATGTGTGTGTTTGTCCTTAGGATAATTTTGGTTAAGTAGTGTGTAAGATTAGCGACTGATGACCTTAGCCGTTAAGTCCCATAAGATTTCACACACATTTGAACATTTATGTTTACTCGTTGTTAATATCTCTTCTATTCTCTCTCTCCCTCTCTCTCTTTCTCTTTCTCTCTGACACTATCGCCGCAAGTGCCCTTCTATTACACTCCCCCAAAACTTTGTAAACAAATCTAGCGGTTTCCAGTGACGTTACATCTTCTCTTTTAATTGCTGCTGTCTTTACTCTCTATCATTCCTCTCACCACCTATGAAACCGTATTCTTTGATCTCTCCTTCCCTATAACCCATTCTTTGTTCTGAGAACAGTCCTTCCTTATCTTTCGGTCCTAAGATAAAACGAACTGTGGCACACATCTAAGTGAGCAATGCTTCGCAAGCATTTCACGCTTATATTTTTCACTTCTATCCATTCCCAGATCCCACCCTCCTTCCTGTTACGCGTCCCTTGACATCTGCATCTACATCGAAATGAATACTCTGCAATTAATAATTAAGTGCTTGACAGGGGGTTCTGTGGTCTGGTGGATTACTCTTGTATTGATGTGTGAAATGTGTAGGTTCACATCTCACGTCAGGTGTAGGTTTTTAACACACACAAGTAGCTCTCCTTCACCCCTAGTAACGCCAAGTGCAGACTGCCAGTAAGCTCCGTAGTTCAATATGTGCAGTAAAGATAACATCCCTTCGCTGCCGACTGGGGCAGAGTGGCATTCGTTTGAGCTGTGGCAGATGGAGAAACCCCGTAAGGCAGAGACTCTGTCACCAGCAAGCCATCGTAAACTAGAAAACGTATTTCATTTAATGAACCAATGGCCATGTGAGTTCACAAGGCTCTTACTTTATTTGAAACTGAGACGTTGAACATTGTGGTGTTGGACTGGGATTAGAATTCGATTTCACTGTGTTCCCGAATATTGCAAACTCTTCTAGGCGTCCTCGAAAGGTACCTATCTGGTTTCGAATTCTGATCAGCACAAAATATTCATTATTTCATTTCAAGCCCTAGCATGTGCACTCCGAACTACTGGTGAAAAATAGTTGCATTTTCAACGTCTCTTTGTGCGTTGTCAGCCGTAACGTGTTCATTTCAACTCGCAGCCACATGATGAACTTTTTATCACAACATTACAAGATCAAACGTTTCCTTACATCTTTTCAAGTTCAAACATTCCTCTCCATCCTGCTGGTGAAAACGGATTTGGGTTTGACGTTGTGTTCGTTGTGATCACCGACGACGACATGTTGTGGATTCAACTTTTGGCCAGCAGAGCATTTTACATCACATCATTGAAAGTATAAACAAGCCATTCCTAGCTATTATTGGAAAAGAATGTGATAGTTAAAGTTTCTTCATGACCACGGGTGCGGCGTTTGAATTCCATTCAGCACATAACTTTTTGTCGCCTGATGTCTAGCTAAACATGTGCCCATCTCGCTACCGGTGAACAAACAATAGCTATTTAACGTCAATTCCTGGCTAGAAAACGATGGTGCTAGATGCTGGGTTCGAATCCCAATCAGGCAAAAACAATTAAGGTTCCAGCATTTCGCTATTGGTGAAAACATTTGATATTTAACTTCTGATTTTATGTACAGTCGTGCTCAAAAGTATCCGAACGACCTGAATTGCGTTTCACCTGATTCCCATGCAGCCTATATAACGCAGCTGTCTAGCAGGTCCTCTAATCGCTCCTTGGTACAGTCGTTTGACTATTGAAAATGGTTCCAACAAATCACCACTAGAAAACACTGCTCTGTATCACAATAACTCAAGATGTAAAGTAATACCACGATACTACAAATATCAGGGAACACCTCATCACAGATAAGACTGTCCTTAAGGCTTGTAAGCTCACATTTATTGCAATAAATGACATACCTGAAATGTTAG
This sequence comes from Schistocerca cancellata, assembly GCF_023864275.1. Lineage (NCBI taxonomy): Eukaryota > Metazoa > Arthropoda > Insecta > Orthoptera > Acrididae > Schistocerca > Schistocerca cancellata. The sequence continues at coordinate 280,595,075 of NC_064628.1, forward strand.
CACTCTCATTATTACGTCAGATAGGTAATGCACGTAGTAAGTTCGTCGTATTCATGATTTCCTCTTCAAAGTAACATACCACACTTGTTATTTAACACAAAATGTCATTAAAAATTTACGTTATTCACGAGCAGCTAGTTGAGAATATGTATGAACTTCAAATGACACGACGAACCGCCTCGTTCTGCAAATGGATTCAAATCCTGGTCATGCAGACTAAGATTTCGTGACTGACGGAAATTAAGTAATTCCTGACTAGCCGTAAAGAGTGATATACCTCGATTTTAGACAGTATCAGTTACCAAATATCAACTTTAAATTACATAACGTAAACATTTTTAACGGTCGCGAATTCCTACCCAGCATCTATTGTCCCTGTTAACCATCTACGAGAGATGTTAAATACTGCTTCTTCACAAGTAACTTAGTTGAAATGCAGTGAGGTAAAGCTTTATGTTGGACAGGGATTCGAACCCAGAACCTAATCGGATTGTTATCGAAGCACAATCAACTTTGACATATCGGATTTTCTCGGCAGTAGCTAGATGTATTAACTGAAACGACGAGACGCAACATTAATTTTTCCTTCCCAGGACTCCAACCCGGCACATATCGCTGTTATATTCTAGAGAAAAGGAACGTTAAGTATGGGTTTGTTACACCAGCAGCGACATGTGAGCATGTTTGAAGTAGAAGTAATATGACAAAGAGTTCAGTGCTGACTAGGAATCGAACCCCACACATATCGTTGTTGACTACACACAGAGCTACCGAATTTTTCTCCACCAGCAGCTCGGAATAACATTCTTGAACTTACAGTGATCTCGCAAATAGTTCTGCGTCTCACTGGGAGTCAGAAACGGCAGATATCGTTAGTGTTGACAACGAATGAAAATGCATTAAAAATAAAAATTATTATCCACCAGCAAATAGGTGTTGAGCTTGATAATACATAGTGAAAACTTTAGTGCTGGGCCAGGATTCCAACCCATTCATGCGCAATATGTGGAGATGTTGAGGAATCTGCAGTTTTGAACAAACAACAAGTTGTAGTCGAGCTGTATTGTCACGAAGCTGTATTGTCTGCGTTATGGGCGGTCTGAGTTGCATTCCCAGTTCAGAACCAATTTTATCGACATACAGAAGCTCAAATAAAAGATGGAATAAGTGTCCTGTGACCATACACAGGGTTTGTTTCGTCACTAGAAATAAATAACTAGTATAAGAAAGGTTACTGGTGATAGAGTTTCTACATGTCGCCACTCCTTACTTTATAGTGGTTCCACCTAATGTCTACTTGGTAGAGAAGGAATATCATGTTTAATGTGATTTTCAGACCACAATGCCATTATACCTTCTTCACTTGGCGTTGCCAGAAGAGAATACAATCTGCCTCTCCCTATCAAAAAACATCGGCAGAAGCTGGAATCGAACCCACACCATCATCATATGAAACTATCATCAGTCCAACAGAATACCAAACCCTCTTCTCTACGACTCATTTCTGTATCATAACGCCGTTGCAGCACACAAGACTAGAATTCTGACACACACAGGCTCCCTGTAGAGGTTTGCAGGATGTTCAGTGCATTCATTTACTTGGTTGACCGAATCGCCATGAACTAGCTGCCTTGGCTACCCAGTGAATACATTCGACTCTATTTTGTAATCACCGAAATAAAATAACGTAACTGCCACCTACACAGAACTGCCAACAGTGTAGGATGCAGAAAATTGAATAGGAAGTGTTCCTTTCCATTTGAGCTACTCTATTGCGCTATCTGTTTGTTGAAACCATCGTGCAGTGCAAAAGAAATGCTGTAACTGTCTGTCTCGCAGAAGTCTAGATCCGGCCATATGCATTATCTCACAGCACTGTGGAATGCGGAAGTTCTGGAGGAACTGTTGTTCACTTCACTGTATTGTAAGAAATGAAATAAAACTGCCAACGATAACTTTACGACGAAAGTCTGTTTTAACAAAACTGAGTATCTGTACACAAGCGTGGCTCTATCTGCACGAATTAGTAAAATACTACCCACTTACGTTTCGATTGGGTCTGTGGGTATGCTGTGTCGTACTCAACAGGTATGCAAATGTGGCATTTCATAAATAAAGTTACATAATCCTAGAAACCCAAAATTTGCTTGTGAGCAGCGAAAAGAGGCATTAACTGTTGTGCAGCGTTGTTAAGTTTTTCACCATTGCACTTTGAGATGAAAGTATTTTCTTTCGATTTGCTAATCAATTTATTTCCTCCATACTTATCACCCTGGCATGGGAGTCTTAAGTGAAGAACATTATTGAATTTCGCATCGCTGACAGTCGATCCGAATTTCTTCAGAGACGCTTCTATTGAATAGCAGCTTGGCAGTCAGAAAGCCGAGATCTACGACCGTTAACACAACTTACTGACTCGAGCTGCCAAGAGGATTTGATGTGTAAAGGTTTTCTTCTGATTTTGTTACAGTATTTTTTCTGGGAATTTGCAGCTCCATGAAATATACACAAAAACGCTCGCACGCGCTGCCCCTACCACGGATAGAACTGACGATTCTCTTAACCGATGGAACACGAGACACGGGCGGTACCACGGGGCTACGGACACACTGCTGCCAGCATGCCACTCCCGTCATGATATTGGTCGCTCAGGCTCATAACGCATCGTGGAAGATATTAAAAGTTGTCACTTATGTGAAGAATAGCATTTCTTTAGCCAAAAAATTGAAATTTCTGTCTCAGTGTCTTAGTTTACGTGAGGATTATATACCACGAGTCATTCAAATGGAAAGGGAATATAACGTGAATTTCGCGAGTCAGTTCAGTACCATACGTGGAAGTGATCGCCCTGTCACAGTGTTGCCAAATGTTTGTGACGATGTTACCAATTCTCAGCTGTGCTAGGAACAGCTCTGTAGCGTTATAGGAGGAGAATCCTGTGCTCGTGTCATAGGAGGATACGGAGAGGAGTTGCGGGGTTTGGTTAATATGGAGTGTTTTCTCCTACCAGCTGTGTTAAACATTCAGGTGTGTAATCTTCCATCACGATTACAGTTTCCCACAAAATATATACACGAATAAAACACTTACTTTGTTACAAAAGATTATTTCAGTACAATAAAAAGTCTTTGGAAATCAACTTTGCGAACCTGTCACGAAAAGTAAGATAACAAACACTTTGCACCTCGAAATTCATTGCATGTATGTGCAGTCTTGTGATCATACAAGTAGAATTTCATGAATTGCACGAGAATGTAGAAAAATTTTGGTGCGAATGGAAGCTGTAAGAAACAGTTACCTAATTATTCTGTACCACATAATAATCAATTCATTTGATAATTCAGAAGAGAAGAAACAAAAAATTATGCCCATTAAGACAGAAACTAAAGTGCAGATGCGGGCACTGTGCAGATCTGCGCTTTTTCATCTTCAGATCTATACAAATAATGTACACTAACCAGCGTATTCATTGCTTTCGTAATGTTTCCCTCTTGTTTAGTCTTCTTATGATGAACTGGATCCACACCCATGGGTCTGATTTTTTTCTTTGTATCCTTCCATCTAAAATCTTTGTGTGTTATTGTTCGGTGTTCAAAAAGCAAAATATTATGCCTGCTCCCACGATGTATTAAAATGAGGTCGCAAAAAGGCTAACGAATTATAATCAAAATACAGCGAGACGCCAATTTCTCTGTCGTCATGGTGTTAAGTGGACAGAAATAGTTGTGTGTTATTATCGTCTTTTCTTATTGCGATTTTCATATTATCCTGACACAAGACGCCGAGATAACTATGTATATTCTCCGTGACGAAACATCCCACGTTCCATTCATCCTGAGCCATTCGTTACGTGCATTGGCGGCAATGAGAGATAGGAAAGCTGTTGTGGGGTGACGAATAACAATAACAATGGTAGTAATTACAAATCAGTAATCAAGGATGTTTACTGCATTACAGACGATTAACAAAATAACCAAGAATGGCCGCGTGTTTAATTGGCGCACTGAGTAGGTGTTCTTACCACATTGTTACTGAATTCTGTTCTAGTTGTTTGCAGAGAGAAAACAAAGAACCCCGTAGCCATACATATCGCTAGTACAACGAGATATTACCTATCAACTATCCTTGCTTTACATCACGAGACGAACATGGCGTCACTGAGCTGATATTTGAAATACATTCCTGTTCTCTCTCTCTCTCTCTCTCTCGTTTTATTTTAATTTTTTGAGGAAAGCATCGAGAAGTGCGATAATAAGCAAGTAGGCATATAACCTGTTTTCAGTTATTTTCATCGAGATACATAATGCAAAAATACAACTTTTAAGTGTGTTATTGCGTAATTCCAGTTATTGACAGTCTATTCGTGAGCTTGCTCACATTCAGTGGGGTGAAACCTATCACAGAAGCAAGCAAAACACAAATATTTCTTGCACCATGCGCAACACATAAACGAAATCTCGCTGCACTGACGTGTTGTCCGATATATTGCATGGAAAACATACCTGATTCATGTTGCTAAATACAGCTCTATCAGATATCAATTTCCAAGCGTACCAAGTGTATAAAAGTATATCTTGAAACACTCAGAAAGGCCCATAGAGGTATTCGACTGAAACATAGCCATGACCAAAATTGTAACTAGGGTTGACAGCATCGTCGTCGACCACCTTGACAACTCGAACGGTGACAGTGCTTGGCCGGTTACTTACGTTTACTGGTATCAAAGCTACAGCATGAAAACACAAAAATGTTAATAACCCGAAGATCATTAGTTTTGGAACCCATAGAAAGTAAACCAGTCATCAGTCGCAAGAGTGGTTTGAACACCACAGTGCTTTAATAGGCACGGTCTTGTTGGAGGTGGTATGCTGTTGCTTTCATCCGACCTTTGAGTTGACTTACCTAGCCAGTTAATAGGGGAACCTACAGTTTTACGTGGCTTTCGGACCACAGTGCAACTCGGCATTTTTCACATCAACAAACACTGCCCCAGGGGAAATATCTGTAAAACGGTACACAAAAATCGTGGGACTGGTGAGGGATCGAACCTGAGACCTTGGTATCCATAGTCTTGCTCTTTATCACCTTGCCACCATGCAGCCAACACTGTGGTTTCTGCTTGCGATTAAAATTAAGGATCTCTCGTTTGTGCCTGCGTTGGCACTTGCGGTCCCTTAGGAGACCTTACCTTTGGGATTACCCTCGTATACGTGTGTGTAAACGCCCTCCAATGCCCACTCAAGGAAGACAAGGATACCTAGTCTAGCTTCAATATTACAAATACGCCTCAGTTTGTGGATGAACGCAGACTTAGGTTGATAATCATTTTGAATATTTATCAGTACTGTACCCATTGGTGTGAAACTCGTTTTCTACCAATGATTCCCACAGCTACATGAACACTACTTTAATACCTCTTACACAAAATACTTACGCAGTGCTATCAGACGAAAAGATCATCCTGACACAAACTGTGGGAAGTTTGTTTTACAACCTTCGTACCTGGATAAATAGCTTTTCCTATTTGAGATATCTGTGAACGTTGCTGCATAAGAAGATTTAAGAAGAAACTAAATTCCTTCAGCTACGCCAATGTTTAAAGAAATCGTGTTAACCGCACTAAATCGTGGTTTGTAAATCGTTTACCAGGCGTACTCTGCCGCATTTCGCTGGTTCGAAGGCAAAAAGCTTACTGACAAATTTCACAGAAGAAAAAGGGGGACGAAATGTCTCCCACTCGAAGGTCATGGTGTTTTACTTAAATGATTACAAAATCGGGTAAAACGAACTATGAGGTTGTCAGTATAAGCACATTACTGCTGTCAATATGATGTTGCACCGCCCAGGGCCCGTTTAGGTCAGGCATATTGTACACAGAAGTGGAAGAGAGAGCGCCACTAAATTCTACAATCCGTATGCATTGCATACACACAGAAATTACTGTTACAGTGTACTTATGGAGCCCAATGAGTGAACTGCATAGTTTCCGGTGAGAAAGAGCACTGGCAAAAAGTCTTCGCTACATTAGGTTACTTAAACTGGTGTCACTCTGAGCTAGAATTTATGGTTAACGACTAAGTGTAAGGTCAATGAGCCGGATGCGGGTTTTGCAACTATGAAGTACTTTCCTACATTATAGAAGCCAATGTTAAATTTGAACTAATTTTGCGAAAGTTTTGGACTTGGATAGCTTAGAATGAAAGTCTTTCTGTTTATCGCAAAGGAAAACAATTGATTTTCTAAAACATTCTCTGTCATACACAACTTGAAACAGGCCATGTTGACCAAATCATATGGATGAACTGACAGCGACGTATATCGGAAGGCAGTAAGATCCCTTGGCTTTTGGTTAGGCAGCATTCGACAGCCATTTCTAGGCGCAAGTAAATGAAGAAAGGCAGCATGTTTTTGTTATCAAGTAACGTCTTCATCAATTACTTTAGTTTTAATGTGCTCTACGAGTAATTGCTGATGTTTGATATTAACATGAAAAGGATTCCATAGACAGGGAAAGAACTTGTTCTTGGGCAACTACTTCTATAATTACCAAAAGGACTTAAATGATCTTCAAGCACATGTGTTCAAACAGCGGTATGAAGAAAATGATAGTAATAATGACGGTGTGGCGGCGGCACCGTCCGACGCACGAAGGGCTGAACTACGGCACTGCCGACACAAGTAGGGGCAGCTGTACCGTTACGCCGAATTTCGGCAACGGTGCGTGGCACACCGGACCGCACGGGGGCAAAAGCAGGCGGACAGTGCGAGCTAGTCGACGCGACGCGACACGCGTCTCTGTTCTCCCGCCGCGGACCACGTCGTCGAGTCAACGTGACTCCGCCGTAAATGCGTATGCGCGGTCGTAAACGCAGTCGCCGTTCCGCAGTGTGCACCGTACTGTTAAAGTGTCTTCCGCTCCTTCGCGGACGTTACGGCGCCCCCGGTCGCGCCAGGAGCAGAACATTCAGTGACGCGGCCTTTTGTCTCGCTCGGTCCACGTGGTCGCGCCACGGCTCATCACTGGAGTGTACACCCTCCGGGATTGGTGATCGAGCCGTGCCGCCAGTGCAACGCACCTGTATGGACGGACATTAGCGACGAATGGTATTTGTCATTTATTGTAACGGTAGGAAGAATAAATGTGTCCTGTCCCGAAACTGCTTTAGTCGTTTTTTGTCACCAAGCCTCTCCCTTGAGCATAGTGCGTGGGCGCGGCGATAAAGCCGGTTCACTGCACGTGAGTGACTGTAAGCGGAGATACCACACGTTCCCGCTTCAATGGTGATAATCGAATTATCCGGTAACTTCACACTTCACAGTGGATTTTCTCGAACTAAGAAATTTCCTGAATTAGTGAAAATTTCAAAATGGCTTCAAATCGAGGCTATGACGCCTAGAAGAGTCTTTACATCCTGCTGACATGAGAATAGCATAATCTCCACGTCAGAAGCTTGCTTCTACTTAACCATTTAATAGACTTGCGTTTTTTCCACCGTGCCTAGTTTTGTAAGCTAAGCACATCATCCATTACAGCACACTCCTGGGGTGGGGAAATGTGGCCACAATGGTCTCGTGGAACGAACTACCACAAGTGCAATGCGTGGGTTCAGGCATTTACGTTTAAGAGGCACAAACAGATTTACTTTACCTCTGGTAACCTCAAGAGAAAGCTGTTATAATCCAGAATCCGCATTAAACATCACGTTCCTTCATTCCAAACTGGGTAGAGCCGGTTTACGTTGGAAAATGACATAGGTGGAGGTGAGGGTAAACAGAAATACTGTCAGCAGTAAACTTACTTACATTAGAAAATTTTATTTTATTTGATGAACTGATAGCCGTCTAAAGAAACAGGGCTCTTAGTTTACTTGTACTTTATTGAACCAGAGACGTTGAAAAATTTGGTACTGGACTGTGATTCGAATTCGTATCTCCTCTTTCGACGATCTGAATCTCTTGGTACAGTATAGATCAATCATTTCATTCCTTTTCCCCATGACTGCAGTCTTCTCTAGGTCTCCTCCAAAGGTAAATATGTGGGTCTGAATCCTGATCCAGTACAAAAATATTCATAATTTCAATTCAAGCCCTATCATGTCCACACCGGTCTGCTAGTGAAAATTAACGTGCATTTATAATGTCTGTTCATGTTCCCAACAATTTCTGGACAAACACGCACACGTCTTACTGTTGGTGAGTAAGCAATTGATACTTAAGCAATATTCGTGGACAATAAAGAAGAACGATAGGAGTGCGGTTCGATTGTCGCTCAGGCACAAAAATAAGTGTCCTTATTTTAGATTCAAACACCCAGCAGCTGGAAAGAAAAACCGATACGTAACATTTGATTTTACTTAGTTGACAATCCGATTACGTCTTGGGTTCGTATCTCTGTCGCAGAACTTCACATCATGCGCTTCATCTTTAAATGCATACACATTTCGTTACTTCTGAATTGAGGTATATCAGACATCTTTCATGGTTAGTTAACAGGGATGAAAGGGTCTTGATAGGAGTCCCAGTTTATTACAAAAACTGTCGTCTTTTATTTTCAAGTTTAGATTTGGTTACTGATACAGGCGAAAATTTCGGTACTTCATGACTCTTCATGGATAGTCAGCAATATGATGATTAGATTAGATTAATACTTGTCCCATAGTTCATGAATACGACATTTCGTAATGATGTGGAACGAGTCATTTTAATGAAAGATTTCTTTACATACCACTATTCAACAATTTTTTACCGTCTCTCTCTCTCTCTCTCTCTCTCTCTCTCTCTCTCTCTCTCTCTCTTTTACACACACACACACCCACATTCTCTTTTTATTTTTATTTGTTTGTTGTGCTCGACTATCCGTGAGGCACGAAAACGTCTGTGAATGAGTTTCTTAGTTCTGACAAGGGAATCTCCCCATCGCACCCCCCTCAGATTTAGTTATAAGTTAGCACAGTGGATAGGCCTTGAAAAACTGAACACAGGTCAATCGAGAAAACAGGAAGAAGTTGTCTGGAATTATGAAAAAAATAAGCAAAATATAGAAACTGAGTAGTCCATGCCCAAGATATGCAACATCGAGGACAATGTAAGCTCTGGAGCGCCGTGGTTAGCGTGAGCAGCTGCGGAACGAGGGGTCCTAAGTTCAAATTTTGCTTCGAGCGAAAATTTTACTTTATTTATTTTCACAAAGTTAGGATCTATACGTTCGTTCATTGACGTCACTGTAATAAGTTTAGTGTCTGTGTTTTGCGACCGCACCGCAAAACCGTGCGATTAGTAGACGAAAGGACGCGCCTCTCCAATGGGAACCGAAAACATTTGAGCGCAAGGTCATAGGTCAACCGATTCCTCCACAGGAAAACACGTCTGACTTTGCCGTTGGTGGGGAGGCTTGCGTGCCTCAGCGATACAGATAACCGTACCGTAGGTACAACCACAACGGAGGGGTATCTGTTGAGAGGCCAGACAAACGTATGGTTCCTGAAGAGGGGCAGCAGCCTTTTCAGTAGTTACAAGGGCAACAGTCTGGATGATTGACTGATCTGGCCTTGTAACAATAACCAAAACGGCCTTGCTGTGTTGGTACTGCGAACGGCTGAAAGCAAGGGGACACTACGGCCGTAATTTTTCCCGAGGGCATGCAGCTTTACTGTATGATTAAATGATGATGGCGTCCTCTTGGGTAAAATATTCCGGAGGTAAAATAGTCCCCCATTCGGATCTCCAGGCGGGGACTACTCAAGAGGATGTTACCAGGAGAAAGAAAACTGGCGTTCTACGGATCGGAGCGTGGAATGTCAGATCCCTTAATCGCGCAGGTAGGTTAGAAAATTTAAAAAGGGAAATGGATAGGTTAAAGTTAGATATAGTGGGAATTAGTGAAGTTCGGTGGCAGGAGGAACAAGACTTCTGGTCAGGTGACTACAGGGTTATAAACACAAAGTCAAATAAGGGTAATGCAGGAGTAGGTTTAATAATGAATAGGAAAATAGGAATGCGGGTAAGCTACTACAAACAGCATAGTGAACGCATTATTGTGGCCAAGATAGATACGAAGCCCACACATACTACAGCAGTACAAGTTTATATGCCAACTAGCTCTGCAGATGACGAAGAAATTGAAGAAATGTATGATGAAATAAAAGAAATTATTCAGATAGTGAAGGGAGACGAAAATTTAATAGTCATGGGTGACTGGAATTCGAGTGTAGGAAAAGGGAGAGAAGGAAACGTAGTAGGGGAATATGGATTGGGGCTAAGAAATGAAAGAGGAAGCCGCCTGGTAGAATTTTGCACAGAGCACAACTTAATCATAGCTAACACTTGGTTTAAGAATCATGATAGAAGGTTGTATACATGGAAGAACCCTGGAGATACTAAAAGGTATCAGATAGATTATATAATGGTAAGACAGAGATTTAGGAACCAGGTTTTAATTTGTAAGACATTTCCAGGGGCAGATGTGGACTCTGACCACAATCTATTGGTTATGACCTGTAGATTGAAACTGAAGAAACTGCAAAAAGGTGGGAATTTAAGGAGATGGGACCTGGATAAACTGAAAGAGCCAGAGGTTGTACAGAGTTTCAGGGAGAGCATAATGGAACAATTGACAGGAATGGGGGAAAGAAATACAGTAGAAGAAGAATGGGTAGCTTTGAGGGATGAAGTAGTGAAGGCAGCAGAGGATCAAGGAGGTAAAAAGACGAGGGCTGGTAGAAATCCTTGGGTAGCAGAAGAAATATTGGATTTAATTGATGAAAGGAGAAAATATAAAAATGCAGTAAATGAAGCAGGCAAAAAGGAGTACAAACGTCTCAAAAATGAGATTCACAGGAAGTGCAAAATGGCTAAGCAGGGATGGCTAGAGGACAAATGTAAGGATGTAGAGGCTTATCTCACTAGGGGTAAGATAGATACTGCCTACAGGAAAATTAAAGAGACCTTTGGAGATAAGAGAACCACTTGTATGAACATCAAGAGCTCAGATGGAAACCCAGTTCTAAGCAAAGAAGGGAAAGCAGAAAGGTGGAAGGAGTATATAGAGGGTCTATACAAGGGCGATGCACTTGAGGACAATATTATGGAAGAGGATGTAGATGAAGATGAAATGGGAGATACGATACTGCGTGAAGAGTTTGACAGAGCACTGAAAGACCTGAGTCGAAACAAGGCCCCCGGAGTAGACAACATTCCATTGGAACTACTGACGGCCTTGAGAGAGCCAGTCCTGACAAAACTCTACCATCTGGTGAGCAAGATGTATGAGACAGGCGAAATACCCTCAGACTTCAAGAAGAATATAATAATTCCAATCCCAAAGAAAGCAGGTGTTGACAGATGTGAAAATTACCGAACTATCAGTTTAATAAGCCACAGCTGCTAAATATCGACGCGAATTCTTTACAGACAAATGGAAAAACTTTTAGAAGTGGACCTCGGGGAAGATCAGTTTGGATTCCGTAGAAATACTGGAACACGTGAGGCAATACTGACCCTACGACTTATCTTAGAAGAAAGATTAAGAAAAGGCAAACCTACGTTTCTAGCATTTGTAGACTTAGAGAAAGCTTTTGACAATGTTGACTGGAATACTCTCTTTCAAATTCTAAAGGTGGCAGGGGTAAAATACAGGGAGCGAAAGGCTATTTAGAATTTGTACAGAAACCAGATGGCAGTTATAAGAGTCGAGGGACATGAAAGTGAAGCAGTGGTTGGGAAGGGAGTAAGACAGGGTTGTAGCCTCTCCCCGATGTTATTCAATCTGTATATTGAGAAAGCAGTAAAGGAAACAAAAGAAAAATTCGGAGTAGGTATTAAAATCCATGGAGAAGAAATAAAAACGTTGAGGTTCGCCGATGACGTAATTCTGTCAGAGACAGCAAAGGACTTGGAAGAGCAGTTGAACGAAATGGATGGTGTCTTGAAGGGAGGATATAAGATGAACATCAACAACAGCAAAATGAGGATAATGGAATGTAGTCGAATTAAGTCGGGTCATGTTGAGGGTATTAGATTAGGAAATGAGACACTTAAAGCAGTAAAGGAGTTTTGCTATTTGGGGAGCAAAATAATTGATGATGGTCGAAGTAGAGAGGATATAAAATGTAGACTGGCAATGGCAAGGAAAGCGTTTCTGAAGAAGAGAAATTTGTTAACATCGAGTATAGATTTAAGTGTCAGGAAGTCATTTCTGAAAGTATTTCTATGGAGTGTAGCCATGTATGGAAGTGAAACATGGACGGTAAATAGTTTGGACAAGAAGAGAGTAGAAGCTTTCGAAATGTGGTGCTACAGAAGAATGCTAAAGATTAGATGGGTAGATCACATAACTAATGAGGAAGTATTGAATAGGATTGGGGAGAAGAGAAGTTTGTGGCACAACTTGACCAGAAGAAGGGATCGGTTGGTAGGACATGTTCTGAGGCATCAAGGGATCACCAACTTAGTATTGGAGGGCAGTGTGGAGGGTAAAACTCGTAGGGGGAGACCAAGAGATGAATACACTAAGCAGATTCAGAAGGATGTAGGTTGCAGTAGGTACTGGGAGATGAAGAAGCTTGCACAGGATAGAGTAGCATGGAGAGCTGCATCAAACCAGTCTCAGGACTGAAGACCACAACAACAACATATTCTATACGACACTGGTGACAGCATGTGCGTCACATGACAGGAATATGTTGTCGACCCACCTAACTTGTACACTTGGCGAATGGGTAAAAAGATTCTTCTACTTGCCCGATTTAGGTTTTCTTGTGGATGTGATAATCACCCCCAAAAAAGTGATGTAAACATAAGAGTTTGTCACATAAACTGCAACAAATGAATGCAACAGTTTCACAGTCGCACAGTTTTCCTTGTGCTCTGTCAAAACATATATTTTTAACGTTTCCAAAATTTCCGTGTGTAGACCGTCAAATCCTGCATATGTCCAAGCAAATCTGAACATGTTCTGGAATTTTGTAGAGCGAAGTTGATTACATAAAAAATTAAACATTTCACTTGAGGGAAGTCTTGAACCAAGGACCTTTCGTTCTGCAGCCGCTCACTCTAACCACAGGACCACTGCACTTCGGAGCTTACATTCTCCTAGATGTTGCCTATGTTGGACATGGTCTACTCAGTTTGTATATTTTGGTTATTTTTTCATAGTTCCACACAACTTCTTCCTGTTTTATCGACTGATCTGTGTTCAGTTTTTCAAGGCCTATCCACCGCGCCAACTTATAACTAAATGTGAGGGGGGTGCGATGGGGAGGTTCCCTTGTGAGTACAGTTACGAAAGAAATATAAAAACAACTATGAGAGTTACTGATTTATGATGCTTAGTGGCAGTCAGTTCTGAGTATTATTAGTAACTAAGCTCCAGTCCCTAAACCTAGTTACAGAAATGCGAATCAGACACATTACGTATTTCATGCCGTAGCAGCTGCGTCTTTGAGGCGCCAGCTACGGTCACTTCCCAGCCCGCTGTAGGATCACATCGGTTCGTCTTCTTCCTGCTGGTAATGTAACTGAGATTTGGCAACAACGCAAGGTATGTTTGGCAACTCGTGTGATCGTCGAGTTACTTCCTGGTGTGCACGGAATTAAGCCTCAACGTTCACTTGATTTCTCGTGTCATTTCCATTGAATAATCTGAGTTGTTATCACTTGAGGTGTAACAGAAGATTGTAAAATTACGGTTTTCAGCCCAGCAAAGTCATTGAACTTGGCAATCGATACTAATCTCGTCCTGTAAATAACGGTTTACGAGTTCTAGTCACTATTAGCCTCGTAAGAGGAAGGCACAAACCATATCTATCCGCTAGCTCTGTGTTGACGTGCTGACCTGTGGAAAAGTGACTGTTATGGTTCACGGTTCCAGCCTCGATGAATGTAACGTTTTTATCCCTTCTGCGTAAGAGCTGCAGCAGTCAGATGAAACATCAATAAGCAAATCGTAAGAAAATACTTTCAGCTCATAGTGTAATGGTGAAAAACTTACAATGCTGCACAACAGGTAACACCTCTTTCCACTGCTGACAAGCAAATTTTGGGTTTCTAGGAAACACAGACCCAATCGAAATCTAAGTCAGAAGTATTTTACTAATTCGTGCAGATAGAGGCACGCATGTGTACAGATACTCAGTTTTGTTAAAACAGACTTTCATCGTAAGGTTCTCGTGGGTAATTTTATTTCGCTTCTTATAATACAGTGTGCACAGTTTTCGTATGGTTTCTTTTAGTGTTATTAAAACAATACTAAACATGAGAGAGAAATTAATCATCAACAATATATGCGAATTCTCTGATGTTATCTGTAACAGTCTGACAATGCGCATGCAGTTTATTTATTACATGCATGTAGAAAACTTGTTCTGAGTTAAAGCTGTCAAACAAGGTTTGAAGAAGAATAAAATGCCACTCCCAGACAGCTAAAGCAGAAAATACTTTTCTGACTATTTTGGCACGATGCGCTCTCCCCATACATAATATAAAAGCATCGAGACGCGTCTGCTGCCTGGCCATCTATTGAACCTGAAAAGAACAAAAAGACGCAGAAATTGGCCTTTTTTACACATGTGACTATTTTGGGTTGAGAAGTGAAGAGAATTATGTTCAAAGTTCCATTAAATTGTTAACTTCAGCAGACAGCAGAATTGCGTTTTAAAAAAGTAACAGAATGTAATAGATCACGTCTTATCAACAATGCGCGACGCTTACCGTTATGCTACTAGCTGTGACGTAGCTACAGCACCTCTGGAAGTGAACATTTCCTCCAGAACTTTCGCATTCCACAGTGCTGTGAGATAATGCATATGACCGGATCTAGACTTCTGCGAGACAGACAGTTACAGCATTTCTTTTGCACTGCACGATGGTTTCAACAAACAGATAGCGCAATAGAGTAGCTCAAATGGAAAGGAACACTTCCTATTCAATTTTCTGCATCCTACACTGTTGGCAGTTCTGTGTAGGTGGCAGTTACGTTATTTTATTTCGGTGATTACAAAATAGAGTCGAATGTATTCACTGGTAGCCAAGGCAGCTAGTTCATGGCGATTCGGTCAACCAAGTAAATGAATGTACTGAACATCCTGCAAACCACTACAGGGAGCGTGTGTGTGTCAGAATTCTCATCTTGTGTGCCGCAATGGTGTTATGATAGAGAAATAAGTCGTAGAGAAGAGGGTTTGGTGGTCTGTTGGACTGATGATAGTTTCATATGATGATGGTGTGGGTTCGATTCCAGCTTCTGCCGATGTTTTTTGATAGGGAGAGGCAGATTGTATTCTCTTCTGGCAACGCCAAGTGAAGAAGGTATAATGGCATTGTGGTCTGAAATTCACATTAAACATGATATTCCTTCTCTACCAAGTAGACGTTGGGTGGAACCACTATAAAGTAAAGAGGGGCGACATGTAGAAACTCTATCACCAGTAACCTTTCTTGTACTAGTTATTTATTTCTAGTGACGAAACAAACCCTGTGTATGGTCACAGGACACTTATTCCATCTTTTATTTGAGCTTCTGTATGTCGATAAAATTGGTTCTGAACTGGGAATGCAACTCAGACCGCCCATAACGCGGACAATACAGCTTCGTGACAATACAGCTCGACTACAACTTGTTGTTTGTTCAAAACTGCAGATTCCTCAACATCTCCACATATTGCGCATGAATGGGTTGGAATCCTGGCCCAGCACTAAAGTTTTCACTATGTATTATCAAGCTCAACACCTATTTGCTGGTGGATAATAATTTTTATTTTTAATACATTTTCATTCGTTGTCAACACTAACGATATCTGCCGTTTTTGACTCCCAGTAAGACGCAGAACTATTTGCGAGATCACTGTAAGTTCAAGGATGTTAATCCGAGCTGCTGGTGGAGAAAAATTCGGTAGCTCTGTGTGTAGTCAACAACGATATGTATGGGGTTCGATTTCTAGTCAGCACTGAACTCTTTGTCATATTACTTCTACTTCAAACATGCTCACAGGTCGCTGCTGGTGTAACAAACCCATACTTAACGTTCCTTTTCTCTAGAATATAACAGCGATATGTGCCGGGTTGGAGTCCTGGGAAGAAAAAATTAATGTTGCGTCTCGTCATTTCAGTTAATACATCTAGCTACTGCCGAGAAAATCCGATATGTCAAAGTTGATTGTGCTTCGATAACAATCCGATTAGGTTCTGGGTTCGAATCCCTGTCCAACACAAAGCTTTACCTCACTGCATTTCAACTAAGTTACTTGTGAAGAAGCAGTATTTAACATCTCTCGTAGATGGTTAATAGGGACAATAGATGCTGGGTAGGAATTCGCGACCGTTAAAAATGTTTACGTTATGTAATTTAAAGTTGATATTTGTTAACTGATACTGTCTAAAATCAAGGTATATCACTCTCTTTACGGCTAGTCAGGAATGACTGTTAATTTCCGTCAGTCACGAAATCTTAGTTTGCATGACCAGGGTTTGAATCCATTTGCAGAACGAGGCGGTTCGTCGTGTCATTTGAAGTTCATACATATTCTCAACTAGCTGCTCGTGAATAACGTAAATTTTTAATGACATTTTGTGTTAAATAACAAGTATGGTATGTTACTTTGAAGAGGAAATCACGAATACAACGAACTTACTACGTGTATTACCTATCTGACGTAATAATGAGAGTGCTAACATTTCAGGTATGTCATTTATTGCAATAAATGTCAGCTTACAAGCCTTATGGACAGTCTTATATGTGATGAGGTGTTCCCTGATATTTGTAGTATCGTGGTATTACTTTACATCTAGAGTTATTGCGATACAGAGCAGTGTTTTCTAGTGGTGATTTGTTGGAACCATTTTCAATGATCAAACGACTGTACCAAGGAGCGATTAGAGGACCTGCTAGACAGCTGCGTTATGTGGGTTGCATGAGAATCAGGCGAAATGCAATCCAGGTCGTTCGGATACTTTTGAGCATGACTGTACTTCGTTAACAATCCAATTAGGTGCTGGGTTCGCATCCCTGTCACAAGCTTTATATGATGGCATTTCAATTTTAAACATGAGCATACCTTGTTCCTTGTGAATGACACCATATTAAATGTCGTTGGGGGTAGTTCCCAGGACGGTAACTGTTATGACAGGATTCCCAGTTCAGTAGAAACATTTTCGTTATTTATTTTCGGGATCTGAATTGATAACTGATACTGGTGCAAACGTCTATACTTCACGTCTCTTTATGCCTAGTGATCGGGTCTCAATAAGGCACAAACAAAGCTTAGCTTAGTTAGCAATGGCTATAGGTGCTGGGTGTGAATCCAAGTCCAGAACGACGACGTTGGTCATGTCATTTAAAGTTCAAATTTGTGTACACGTAGCTGTTGATGTGTTACGAGAACAATGATATTACTGGTGATTCGCTGTTAAGTTGAGATTTCCTTAGAGTGCTTGTTGCCGTTAATCGCGTTTTTCTACTGGTTCGTCCAATATCCAGTTTCCAGAGCCACTTGCTGCTGAGCGGCCTTCAGCACGTGGATGGAAAACCTTTTAGAGAGCGAAAAAATGTTTTTCCAATTGCCGTACAGCTTTGTAACTCCATATATTGTCTCGAGTATGTAAGTTTGACTAAGGATTACTGTACGATATACGAGGGCAGTTCAATAAGTAATGCAACACATTTTTTTTCTCGGCCAATTTTGGTTGAAAAAACCGGAAATTTCTTGTGGAATATTTTCAAACATTCCCGCTTCGTCTCGTATAGTTTCATTGACTTCCGACAGGTGGCAGCGCTGTACGGAGCTGTTAAAATGGCGTCTGTAACGGATGTGCGTTGCAAACAACGGGCAGTGATCGAATTTCTTTTGGCGGAAAACCAGGGCATCTCAGATATTCATAGGCGCTCGCAGAATGTCTACGGTGATCTGGCAGTGGACAAAAGCACGGTGAGTCGTTGCTCAAAGCGTGTGTCATCATCGCCGCAAGGTCAAGCAAGACTGTCTGATCTCCCGCGTGCGGGCCGGCCGTGCACAGCAGTGGCTCCTGCAATGGCGGAGCGTGCGAACACACTCGTTCGAGATGATCGACGGATCACCATCAAACAACTCAGTGCTCAACTTGACATTTCTGTTGGTAGTGCTGTCACAATTGTTCACCATTTGGGATATTCAAAGGTTTGTTCCCGCTGGGTCCCTCGTTGTCTAACCGAACACCATAAAGAGCAAAGGAGAACCATCTGTGCGGAATTGCTTGCTCGTCATGTGGCTGAGGGTGACAATTTCTTGTCAAAGATTGTTACAGGCGATGAAACATGGGTTCATCACTTCTAACCTGAAACAAAACGGCAATCAATGGAGTGGCGCCACACCCACTCCCCTACCAAGAAAAAGTTTAAAGCCATACCCTCAGCCGGTAAAGTCATGGTTACAGTCTTCTGGGACGCTGAAGGGGTTATTCTGTTCGATGTCCTTCCCCATGGTCAAACGATCAACTCTGAAGTGTATTTTGCTACTCTTCAGAAATTGAAGAAACGACTTCAGCGTGTTCGTAGGCACAAAAATCTGAACGAACTTCTCCTTCTTCATGACAATGCAAGACCTCACACAAGTCTTCGCACCCGAGAGGAGCTCACAAAACTTCAGTGGACTGTTCTTCGTCATGCACCCTACAGCCCCGATCTCGCACCGTCGGATTTCCATATGTTTGGCCCAATGAAGGACGCAATCCGTGGGAGGCACGACGCGGATGATGCAGAAGTTATTGATGCAGTACGACGTTGGCTCCGACATCGACCAGTGGAATGGTACCGTGCAGGCATACAGGCCCTCATTTCAAGGTGGCGTAAGGCCGTAGCATTGAATGGAGATTACGTTGACAAATAGTGTTGTGTAGCTAAAAGAATGGGGAATAACCTGGTGTATTTCAATGCTGAATAAAACAACCCCTGTTTCAGAAAAAAAAAATGTGTTGCATTACTTATTGAACTGCCCTCGTATGTAAAGTAATACGTTTTCTCAGAACTTTTGGAATGTCACTTGTTGTAATTAAGGTTAGTTTATGAGTGTTATGGGGTGTCTCATCGCTAAGAACGTGTTTTCTAATATGTTTTGTATGACGATATTAGTTGACGCTTAGACTGACTGCCATAAAGACCATTGGTCTCTCAGTAGTCTCTTGCAGTACCCATTGCGTGTAGTCAAACGACTGTACCCCACGGGGTTTGGTGTTTAGAGGACCTGCAACACAGCTACGTTATGTTGGTTGTATTCGGCAGTGACTCACTTTTTTTGCTGTCAAGTGTACCTAATGATGGTATATAAAATAAAATGTAATCCTTAAAGAATTTCCATGCAAATTCTAGAATCACTTGTCCTTCCTCTGTCTCGAACCCACGATATTTTAAATAGAAGTATGAGAGAGATGAATCCGACCTACTGTGCATTGCATGTTTGTGTATGCAAGTCTAAAAACAGTCATGAGCAAAATGGGGATGCGGTGGCCGACAAGTACCTGCTGTACGATCCATAGTGTTTCAAGGTATGTGCTATTCTTTGCTGGTTTAGTGACTGTGGTGATGGTTAAGAACAAATGAAGAAATAAGATTAGACTTCTAAGTATTTCATGCGTTTTACTTGCTAGAAGCAAGACACGTTCATATTTTCTGGTGGTTATTAAACAAACCCTGTTGTAAACGTATCTTAATAGAGTCTAATGTTTGATGACTTGGTTGACTCGCATGAGTTCAAATATTTATATGAGAAATGATGGATTTGTTTTTTGTGGAAGTTGAAATATACCACAACTGAACTAAAAGTATTCTTAGAGTACCAAATTATTGCTAGAGTAGAGAGAGTGTCTGATAAATTCCTTTAACCAGAATTATTCTTTGGAGAAGTAGTTTTTGGAGATCGACATGGATGGCTACCCAGAGAAGAAGATTGGCTATGCATACCAAGTAAGTAAACCTATTGAAGAGAGGTGGGAAGTTTGCAAACCAGCTCCACATCACTTCTTGTCGTCCAAAGCGTCAGAACATGTGAAACAAAATTGCACTTTACACAGCAATAATGTTCATGTTCATGTTGTTGTTGGTCTCCCTCTACGATTTTTACCCTA
This sequence comes from Schistocerca cancellata, assembly GCF_023864275.1. NCBI lineage: Eukaryota > Metazoa > Arthropoda > Insecta > Orthoptera > Acrididae > Schistocerca > Schistocerca cancellata. The sequence goes on from NC_064628.1 coordinate 280,615,163, forward strand.
CACACTACCCTCCAATACTAAATTGGTGATCCCTTGATGCCTCAGAACATGTCCTACCAACCGATCCCTTCTTCTAGTCAAGTTGTGCCACAAATTTCTCTTCTCCCCAATTATATTCAATACCTTGTCATTAGTTACGTGATCTACCCATCTAATCTTCAGCATTCTTCTGTAGCATCACGTTTAGAAAGCTTCTATTCTCTTCTTGTCCAAACTAGTTATCATCCATGTTTCACTTCCATACATGGCTACTCTCCATACAAATACTTTGAGAAAAGACTTCCTGACACTTAAATCTATACTTGATGTTAACAAATTTCTCTTCTTCAGAAACTCTTTCCTTGCCATTGCCAGTCTACATTTTATATCTTCTCTACTCCGACCATCATCAGTAATTTTGCTCCCCAAATAGCAAAACTCCTTTACTACTCTCATTTCCTAATCTAATTCCCTCAGCGTCACCTGATTTAGTTCCAACTGATCTTCCAGGCCCTTTGCTGTCTCTGTCAGAATTACAACGTCATTGGTGAACCTCAAAGTTTTTATTTCTTCTCCATGGGCTTTAATTCCTACTCCGAATTTTTCTTTTGTTTCCTTTGCTCCTTGCTCAATGTACAGATTCAATAACATTGGGGGTAGGCTACAACCCTGTCTCACTCCCTTCCCAACCACTGCTTCCCTTTCATGCCCCTCGACTCTTATAACTGTCATCTGGTTCTTTTACAAATTCTAGATAGCCTTTCGTTCCCCGTCTTTTATCCCCGCCACCTTCAGAATTTGAAAGAGGGTATTCCAGTCAACATTGTCAAAAGCTTTCTCTAAGTCTACAAATGCTAGAAATGTAGGTTTGCCTTTCCTTAATCTTTTTTCTAAGATAAGTCGTAGGGTCAGTATTGCCTCACGTGTTCCAGTGTTTCTACGGAATCCAAACTGATCTTCCCCGAGGTCGGCTTCTACTAGTTTTTCCATTCGTCTGTAAAGAATTCGTGTTAGTATTTAGCAGCTGTGGCTTATTAAACTGATAGTTCGGTAATTTTCACATCTGTCAAGCCCTGCTTTCTTTGGGATTGGAAGTATTATATTCTTTTTGAAGTCAGGGTATTTCGCCAGTCTCATACATCTTGCTCGCCAGATGGTAGAGTTCTGTCAGGGCTGGCTCTCTCAAGGCTGTCAGTAATTCTAATGGAATGTTATCTACTCCAGGGGCCTTGTTTCAACTTAGGTCTTTCAGTGCTCTGTCAAGCTCTTCGTGCAGTATCATATCTCCAGTTTCATCTAAATCCTCTTCCATTTCCATTATATTGTCCTCAAGTACATCGCTTTTGTATAGACCCTCTGTATACTCCTTCCACCTTACTGCTTTCCCTTCTTTGCTTAGAACTGGGTTTCCATCTGAGCTCTTGATATTCACACAAGTGGTTCTCTTTTCTTCAGAGGTCTCTTTAATTTTCCTGTAGGCAGTATCTATCTTAACCCCTAGTGAGATAAGCCTCTACATCCTTACATTTGTCCTGTAGCCATCCCTGTTTAGCCATTTTCCACTTCCTGTCGATCTCATTTTTGAGACGTTTATATTCCTTTTTGCCTGCTTCAGTTACTGCATTTTTGTATTTTCTCCTTTCATCAATTAAATTCAGTATCTCTTCTGTTACCCAAGGATTTCTACTAGCCCCCATCGATCCTCTGCTGCCTTCAATATTTCATCCCTCAAAGCTACCCATTCTTCTTTTATTGTACTTCTTTCCCCCATTCCTGTCAATTGTTTCCTAATGCTCTCCCTGAAACTTTGGTTCTGTAGGTTTATCCAGGTCCCATCTCCTTAAGTTCCCACCTTTTTGCAGTTTCTTCAGTCTTAATCTACAGTTCATAACCAATAGACATAGAGAAGATCCAACGGAGAGCAGCGCGCTTCGTTACAGGATCATTTAGTAATCGCGAAAGCGTTACGGAGATGATAGATAAACTCCAGTGGAAGACTCTGCAGGAGAGACGCTCAGTAGCTCAGTACGGGCTTTTGTCAAAGTTTCGAGAACATACCTTCACCGAAGAGTCAAGCAGTATATTGCTCCCTCCTACGTATATCTCGCGAAGAGACCATGAGGATAAAATCAGAGAGATTAGAGCCCACACAGAGACATACCGACAATCCTTCTTTCCACGAACAATACGAGACTGGAATAGAAGGGAGAACCGATAGAGGTACTGAAGGTACCCTCCGCCACACACCGTCAGGTGGCTTGCGGAGTATGGATGTAGATGTAGATGTAGATACACTCCTGGAAATTGAAATAAGAACACCGAGAATTCATTGTCCCAGGAAGGGGAAACTTTATTGACACATTCCTGGGGTCAGATACATCACATGATCACACTGACAGAACCACAGGCACATAGACACAGGCAACAGAGCATGCACAATGTCGGCACTAGTACAGTGTATATCCACCTTTCGCAGCAATGCAGGCTGCTATTCTCCCATGGAGACGATCGTAGAGATGCTGGATGTAGTCCTGTGGAACGGCTTGCCATGCCATTTCCACCTGGCGCCTCAGTTGGACCAGCGTTCGTGCTGGACGTGCAGACCGCGTGAGACGACGCTTCATCCAGTCCCAAACATGCTCAATGGCGGACAGATCCGGAGATCTTGCTGGCCAGGGTAGTTGACTTACACCTTCTAGAGCACGTTGGGTGGCACGGGATACATGCGGACGTGCATTGTCCTGTTGGAACAGCAAGTTCCCTTGCCGGTCTAGGAATGGTAGAACGATGGGTTCGATGACGGTTTGGATGTACCGTGCACTATTCAGTGTCCCCTCGACGATCACCAGTGGTGTACGGCCAGTGTAGGAGATCGCTCCCCACACCATGATGCCGGGTGTTGGCCCTGTGTGCCTCGGTCGTATGCAGTCCTGATTGTGGCGCTCACCTCACGGCGCCAAACACGCATACGACCATCATTGGCACCAAGGCAGAAGCGACTCTCATCGCTGAAGACGACACGTCTCCATTCGTCCCTCCATTCACGCCTGTCGCGACACCACTGGAGGCGGGCTGCACGATGTTGGGGCGTGAGCGGAAGACGGCCTAACGGTGTGCGGGACCGTAGCCCAGCTTCATGGAGACGGTTGCGTATGGTCCTCGCCGATACCCCAGGAGCAACAGTGTCCCTAATTTGCTGGGAAGTGGCGGTGCGGTCCCCTACGGCACTGCGTAGGATCCTACGGTCTTGGTGTGCATCCGTGCGTCGCTGCGAACCGGTCCCAGGTCGACGGGCACGTGCACCTTCCGGCGACCACTGGCGACAACATCGATGTACTGTGGAGACCTCACGCCCCACGTGTTGAGCAATTCGGCGGTACGTCCACCCGGCCTCCCGCATGCCCACTATACGCCCTCGCTCAAAGTCCGTCAACTGCACATACGGTTCACGTCCACGCTGTCGCGGCATGCTACCAGTGTTAAAGACTGCGATGGAGCTCCGTATGCCACGGCAAACTGGCTGACACTGACGGCGGCGGTGCACCAATGCTGCGCAGCTAGTGCCATTCGACGGCCAACACCGCGGTTCCTGGTGTGTCCGCTGTGCCGTGCGTGTGATCATTGCTTGTACAGCCCTCTCGCAGTGTCCGGAGCAAGTATGGTGGGTCTGACACACCAGTGTCAGTGTGTTCTTTTTTCCATTTCCAGGAGTGTAGATTGTGGTCAGAGTCCACATCTGCCACGGGGAAATGTCTTATAATTTAAAACCTGGTTCTTAAATATCTGTCGTACTATTATATAATCTATCTGAAACCTTCCAGTATCTCCAGGCCTCTTCCGCGTATACAACCTTCTTTCATGATTGTTGAACCAAGTGTTAGCTATGATCAAGTTATGCTCTGTGCAAAACTCTACCAGGCGGCTTCCTCTTTCATTTCTTACCCCCATTCCATATTCACCTACTAAGTTTCCTTCTCTTCCTTTTCCTTCTATCGAATTCCAGTCACCCATGACTTAAGTTTTTGTCTCCCTTCACTATCTGAATATTTTTTTTTCTCGTCATACATTTCATAATGTGTATAACAGACTTATTTGTCAGCAATGCCAACATGGAAATTACACATGATAGAATGAAGGCAAGTGACATAAGAGTTGACCTCAAGATGCATTGTTCATCGAAGGGCTCTACAACATCGATACAGCATAGATGTCAGTTCAAACATCTGGTGACACAAAACAGTAAATTTTTTGATGACACACTTTGTTGAACTGATAAGGATACGATAGGTAGGATGGGATGGGTAGCACCTACACGTTTTCAACCATGCACGTTTTGTTACCTTATAATATGTACAAAAATAACATTTTTACCTTTTCTTCTTCCACAGAACGCACAATCAATATGTATAAAGTACTCATCACTGGTCTTTGGGAGGCCTCCTTCCCATTAACTAGGTTGCATACTTTCAGCTATGCGAGACGCATGGCCAGACTCGAATATTAAGGCAAAAAAATTGTTCCTGTGTACTTAACTTTCTATTGTCTTAACTTAAGCATGCAATTTTTTTAAAAACTTAATTCAATAGTGTCAGCTGTGTGAGCTGTGAAAACGGTCTTGAATGTCAGTAATCTAAATACAAATACTTAGTGTATGTTGTAATATTTCTGGCTTATTCAGCCATTATATTAGGCTCCAGGAAACTACTCCCAGGGCAGTGGAGATGCAAGAAGCATAGAGATGACGCAGTGTAGGATGAGGTACCAGTGACAGATGTTCGGTTCGGTACCATTCCCGAGAGAAAGACCGCCTGCATGATGCTGCTGCTCTGTGATTGGCTGCTGTGTTTGGCAGTAGGGCGCCAAAACGTTAAACTTTAGTTGCTATTATTAATTGAACCTGTCTTCCAAAGTACTTCATTTTTTAAATAAACATCTCTCAACAGCCAGCTATCAATCAGTCATTTCAAAATTATTAAAATCAAAGTATTACTAAAACAAAAGACTGACGATATTACTGCCGATGCACTTCGGTGGCGTTCGGGTCACGCTTTGCGGGCTTGGCGCGCGAAGTGTCTCAGGCAGTCCGGCTCTCCAGTTCTGGCCGTTCGAGTAGACAGACGTGTTGTCTGTTATAGCAGTATTTGTTTCATGCAATTTTATTTACTACAGTTCCAACCGTCGCTAGGTACAGACATGTTGTCTGTAATAGTAGTATTTGATTCATGTAATTTTATTCTCCAGTAGACAGACATGTTGTCTGTGGCAGGATGTATTTCATGTTATTTTAGCCAGATATAATGACTGTGGAAAGATATGTTCAGTACGTTGTGATCAAGAATAGTTTCTCGTGTCTATATCAATAAAAACGCGAGTGGCATCCCAAATGAGTTATAGTTTATTCGTAGCAGCAATTCCTTGCGAAGTTAATTTCAGCCTCAAGAAAAATAATCCACGACCTGCGTGCTGTTTTCTGCGCTGGGGACATCAACATCATGAAGACAGCAGGTTAGTGAAGTGTACAAGAACTTATGTATTTCACACAGGGCAGTGGAAACAACTAGGCACCTCACGTGTACTGCATACACAGTACAAATGTGCGCAGTGATACGTTATCTGCAGTAATGCAGAGGAGGTAAAGAAGGATGAAAGTGAAACTTCGTGTGCAGATTAAAATTGTGTGTTGGACCGAGACTCGAACTCGGGACCTTTGCCTTTCGCGGGCAAGTGCTCTACCAACTGAGCTATCCAAGCACGACTCACGCTCCGTTCTCACAGCTTCACTTCTGCCAGTACCTCGTCTCCAAACTTTACAGAAGCTCTCCTGCAAACCTTGCAGAACTAGCGCTCCTGAAAGAAAGGATCTTGCGGAGACATGGCTTAGCCACAGCCCAGGGGATGTTTCCAGAATGAGATTTTCACTCTGCAGCGGAGTGTTTGGAAGGTAGGAGACAAGGTACTGGCGGAAGTGAAGCTGTGAAGACGGGGCGTGAGTTGTGCTTGGGTAGTTCAGTTGGTAGAGCACTTGCCCGAGAAAGGCAAAGGTCCCGAGTTCGAGTCTCGGTCCGGCACACAGTTTTAATCTGCCAGGAAGTTTCATATCAGCGCACACACTGCTGCAGAGTGAAAATCTCATCCTGGAAGGCTGAAAGTATTAACACTATCTCACTTTTATTCCTTGTTTCTTGCAGTACATGGCATCCCTTGTGGGGATATCTTCGATGTTTGAGTGCTTTGGAGATATGAGGCTTGATTATTAGCGAGAACTGTGAAAAATTCTTGGAAAAATTCATAACACCTAAAGTGACTGTTCTGCTAGTACATGACAATAGAAATGTGTAGGAACTGCTTCAAACGATTTTTGAACTGTTTGAACTCTTTTGAACTTTAGTTGAACTTCGATTTTTGATGCCACAAAAAGTTTTTTTTTTTTTCACGAGAACATAACGTCCGTGTATAGTAGATGCTGAAAGTGTTGTAGTGCAAGTGACAGAAAATCAAATACGTGTTTAATTTTCATCGAGATTTCGACGTGCTACGAGGCGACGCAACGCAGCGCGGGGAGGCAGAGCCAGCGGCCGCAGTTCTCCACGTCAGGTGTGAGGATCGGCAGCCAGCAGCGGGCGAGATCAGTAGCAGCCGCTGAACAGGGTGTTTCAGCAGTTCGGACAGCAGTACGACACTTCAGCTTCAGCAGCCAGAGCAGAGAAGGAGCTTCTCGACGACAGCACGCAGAATAGCATCGAAGAGTAAGTGTTATTCTGGCGCAAATAGCTAATCTCTGTAACGGACAGTAGAATAATATTGTAATTTCAAAGTCTAAAATTGATCCCTTTAAACATATTTGGATAAAATTTGTAAAATATGTTAAGTGTAAAATGTCTGACAAAATTGGAAAAAGATATCCCCTTAGAAGTAGGGAAAGGGATCAAGTAGATATTGATGGCAATGATCCTTCAGATCAGCCACAAAACTTGCAAATAGATAACATTGTTCATCTATCAGATAATTTGCAAAGTTTAGATAATGAAACTGAAAATGTTTCGGAAAATGCTGATTCTGTGTTAAATGATCGTACTGAAAATGTAGACACTGTCGCTCCTGACCCCAACGACGTAGTAGATTTGGATGATGTCAGACACACTGAATCTGACGTCACCATTGCAAATGAGCCACTGTGGAGTCACACAGATTAAGTCATGGCACTGCTTCAGCTGAAACATTGCCAACAGTAGATAATGGGGATATAGAAATCAGCAAGGAGCAAAATACGTTATCTATGTTGTTATTACTTTTAAAAGAAACTAACGAAAAAATAGATAAAGGACAAAATGACACTAAAGAAGAGATAAAAGCCTAGTTGAGAGAAACAAAAGGTGATGTCAGGAAAGCATATGCAGTAATGACGCAAATCAATACCAATATTAAGGCTTTAGAACAAAAGGTATCAAAACTTGAAGCTAAAACTGAGGCTTGTTCCAGTAAAATAGATCGAGAAACAAAAGAATGGGGTAAGAAATTAGAGTTATGTAAGCTTGAGATAAATCAGAAGTTTGATTGTAAAATTAAAAAGCTGAATGATGATATGGGGGCTCAGGATTGGGTAATATCAACAAAAAGTTGTGGCAAGTAGATTTCAGGGAGATGTAGTATCATGGGGAACCGGGGTCAGTAACACATGTACCACATACAAGGAATTTGTACAAGCATTTTTAAATCAATACTGGTCTACTAGCACACAAAATAGTGTCATGAGTGAAATTTTAGAGGGAAGGAGTTTCGCTAGTAGTGGTTGTAACAGTTACAAAGAGTTTTTCAACACTATTGGGAAAAGAATCAACACTTAACTGAACCTTTAAGAGAATCAGACCTCATAGAAATAATCATTCTTAAATTTCCAGTGTCTGTACGAGAGAAGTTAATCAATGTAAACAAAAGCGATGTCAATAACCTACTGCACGTCCTCGAGCAGTTAGATGCGTTGTCAGGCAACAAGCAAGTGCAGGAAGGCTGGGGAAGGAACGGGTGGCATGCAGACAGCCGTAATGACCGTGAGTCAAGCCGAAGCAGAGGCACAAACAGAAGCGACGAGCGTCGCGACCGAGAGGAAAATAGGCCGCCTCGTTACAGTCGCAGTCCTTCAAGAAGAGGGAGAGGTGCTTTTCAGAGAGGTATGAATAGAGGAGGATATTATGGTAGAAATAGAGAATATCATAACAATGGAAGGGATCATGCTCCTGAAAGAGACAGGAATCAGGAGGAGCCGGAAAACTAGTGGGTGGTTCGGACCTGGTCCAGTTGCGAACGGCAGAACGTAACGGACCACTAGTAAGGTTCTTGGGCTATGACGAAAGGGATGAAATAAAAAATGCACTCATGGAAAAGATAGGCAGGAAATAAATGAGGTTTACCAACCAGCTATAAATTGAAATTCAAAGCAAGAAAACAGTTGCGATTTTAGATTCTGGTAGTGAGATCAGTGATGCCACAAGTAATTTCTATGAAAGGATACCACACCCCACTGCTGTGGAAGTAGCTAACATAAAAACAGGAGTAAGCAAAGGACTCTACAATATCGTAGACATCAAAAAATACTATGAACATTAGTAACCGTCAGGGGGCAATAGCGTTCTTTGCATTACTACGTAGATGACGACTACCACGTACCCGAGTTAACTGACAGCATTATTTCATTTTCTTTCATGCTGTTCGTTCTTCCTCTTCTTTCATTCTGAGCTATATTCTGTCTTCTTTACATTCTTCTCTATCCACGGCTATGACAATTTTTTACCCGATTTGTGACAACAAACATAATTAGTGACAGCATAGTAACCCAGCAGTATAAACATCTGCATTGCACAGGTGAAAAACAGGAATTGACGGAAAATATGTGAACAGCGAGTTTTATAACACCAAAGTATAGCATCACAGATACACAAGCTAGAGTACACAGTATTAAGTTGCCTTAAGAAACATCAGTATAAGCTTTTAATGACATTACATCTATCACAAAGTATACAGTGGAGCGATTTATTTTGAATTTTAAGAACTAGTAAGTACTACACATCACGCATTATATTTGAAAAATCTGGAAAAAGTAGCAAATAAGTGAAATATGGGCTCTTATTACAGACCTAAGCTAGCAGTTGCTGAAGAAGAGGATGACGCTAAACCATGTAAGTGAACATGACGAAAGAATGATATTTGGTGGCAGAAAACGATGTCAGGAGATTATTAGTGCAAAAGTTGTGTTAAGTTTTGTGGAAATAAATATATTCTTAAGTATGAATTGCCAGCGACGCAATTTCCGCTGAGGCAAGAGAGTATGTATTTATAGGCCAGGGATGGTCCTGCCAAAGAGGTTTATGTTGTGGAGAAATATTATTAGGCGACAGGTAAGTCGGCAAATTGTAAATGAAGAAGTGAGGAGATGAGAATTATTCGGCGACGTGTAAGTCTGCCCATTATTTATGAAGTATGAGGAAGTGGAGGTACAAGGCGACGTGTGAGTCGGCCCATTATTAAGGAGGTATTTATTGGCGAAGTGGTCCCGCCAACTGGTTATGAATTACGAGACAAGAGACGTATTGTTATTGACATGAGCAAGAGACAACACCAGCACGAACATCTCAAGGGACACAGACACAATACAATTACGATTTAAAGATAAGGCCACATTATATAAGATATGGAGAATAGCTCACTGGTTTATAATAAGAAGTATGAAAACTACAATGCTACCAATGAATAGTTCAGACAGCCCCTGCATGAAGTCACATAATACTTACATACGACTTTTGACACAGGAATGATTACAGAAGTGTACACATATGAACACATTAACACTTTGGCTGCGGCATCGGTGCAGGCGCACAACTCTCCAGTGCGGCCCGGCAACGTGCGAGTGCGGGCCGGTAACGCTCGAGTGCGGGCCGGTAACACTCTGAAAGGGCAGGTACCGCTCGGAGCCGACGCTCCTAAGCACACCTGAACTACAGGCTGACGTCAAGACCTTGTAAGATCTGTAGGATCATGTTTTAAAGCCTGTTTGTTGTCTTGACATCTATAGGGATCACAAGCGTCATTCAAATGTTCGTGATTTGCTGATAATGTAACAAAAATACAATTCAAACAAGCAACGAATCCACTGCATTCAGGAAAAATTTGAATTCCAAAACGCAAATTCTTAACAAGGAAAAAAAGGAAACTGGATTCATTTGAAATTATATTTACTTCTACTCTGATAGAGGTCGTCAATTTAGTAGCATGTTTGCTCCTGGTATGAGAGAATTAGCCGTCTACATTTATCATAGACGCCCAGGGGACGCCCGGGTGTATAGAAATTTGTACGATGATGATGATGATGTTTAGTTTGTGGGGCGCTCAACTGCGTGGTTATCAGCGCCCGTACAATGACCCAATCTTTGCTCAGTCCAATTTCGCCACTTTCCTGGATGATGATGAAATGATGAGGACAACACAAACACCTAGTCATCTCGAGGCAGGTGAAAATCCCTGACCCCGCCGGGAATCGAACCCGGGACACCGTGCTCGGGAAGCGAGAACGCTACCGCGAGACCACGAGCGGCGGACTAGAAATTTGTAAGCGAAACACACTCTACGTGGATGCTTCTCTCATGTCCCCCATCACTTCAATTGCGGTGCTATGAAAACAAATTTACCACAACCAATGCTTTCGCAAAAAGCTGAAGTGAACGCTTTACAACGCAATAAGAAATAAGTCGACTTAACACAAAAGAAAACCTCATTTTCTGAGTACTCGCGAAAAAAAGTTCTAACATTTCACGTCATAAAAAGAAACCATGCAATGTCAAAAGAAATAAAAGAAGTTGTCTTTGATAATCGGAATTTCCCCGATATTATCGCGTTTTTGCTACTTATGGGAAATTATACACCAGCTCAAGCAGGATCCAGGTTTGTCTGGGCAGGTTGTACACTCCTATGGTGTATCAGTGCGCTTGCCTTGTTCCGCGCACTTCTTACACCGCTTCCTCATAACTTGCTTCTTCCCTGTAGTAGCTTCCAGCTTTTGCACAACGTGCGTTTGTTTGTGATGTTTCTTGCTCACATTTCGTGGAACGTCCATTGGTGGAAGGAAACCCTTTATAAAGTTCATTCTGTAATCGTACAACGTCATTTTATTTCCTGAGTATTTGTTGTAGAGATATATAGAATTGAAAACCAGCATGTCAATGACATGAAAGAATAGTTTTTCGGCCAGCGGATAGTCTTTCGTTCACATAAATAATACGATAACATCTGATCTTGTTTATCAGTCCCAGACATACACGCATTGTACCTAATAATAGGCAAAGGTTTCGTGACTATTTGCTGGCGCGCATTCGTCACACACCACATAACATTTAGATGTTCTGTGGAAATGTGGGAAACCTCTCGTCGATCCTTCCATTTTCCAATCATAACTCTATTAGAATTGTCTCTCCTCTCCCAAGTTTTGCCTATACAACATATTCGGGGGTATATTTCCTGTTCAATTTCAGAGTGCCTGTGGAAAGTGTTTTTAGGTTCAAAAGAGTTGAGTCATTTATGAAAACTGTTATAATAATTGTCCAAGTAAATGTGATGACCAACATGCAGCTTTTCTGTCGTCAAATGCAAAACGACCTTTTCAGCGTGACCTTCCCCCCCCCCCCCCCCCATATCATATGTCCACTACTTCCCGTGTACACAGTGCACTTATTGATGAAACCGTCTGGATTGTTGAGCATGTACATCTTAATACCATATTTATTACGTATGTTTTTTATGTATTGTCTAAATGACAATCTTCCCCTCCAAAGAATCATTGATTCATCTATTGATAACTCTCTTCCCGGGTAATACACTTGAGACATTCTCGTGTTAAAATAGTCCAATATAGGTCGTATCTTATATAAACGATCGTCTGGTTTCGGTTTTCCTGGAAGTGGATTTTTTTGTAAAATGCAGAGAGCGTAATATGATCAAATACCGGTCTCTGCTTATACCCATCACTATTCCTCTATTCTCAAACAGCGGTTCTTTCTTCCAGTAGTCTTGTAATCGCGGATATTTAACGTTGACCTTAAGTAAAGAAACACCCAGGAAAACTAGTAATTCGCCTATACTTTGTGCTTTCCATTTATAGATCCTAGATCACTTTTTTGTATTTTTGCTCAGCAGTACGATGACTGCGTTATCGTTCGTTTCGTGAACTACATGTTGCAATAATTCGTCTGTTACCAATAATCTGAAGAAATCCATAGGAGAATTGCCAGCAGGATGAATTTGCAAAACTTCTTCCTTTGTAAATGGGTGACACTTCATATTATGTGGTTCTTTATGCCAGGACTCACTTGGATTATCTCCGTCGATTTTCCTCGTCGATTTCCACACAATCGTCGTGATCCGTATCGTCAGATTCGGAACTGTCACGAAACAGATTACAAAGCTGTGCTTCCACGCTATCAGCACACTGCAATTGTTCTGCAGCCTCTACATGACAATCTCCGTGGTATGCCTCGTCCTCATTACACAGAAGATCGCTGTCATCTAGTACACTAAGTAACTGTTCCTCTGTCAATTTAACACTTTTCCTGCTCCTTTTCACATTGTAAGGTCCAGGTGTCGTTTCATTAGCCGCCATTACGAACAATATACGTTCGATAACTGCCCACACAAAACAAAAGTTTACACGCTTTGATGCTAGCTTAGACGCTGCAACTAGACTGAGTAATCCGAAAGTGAGCGCAGACGCTTGTAAGTGTCGGCCACACTGGCTCGTGGCTTCTTGTGACGCTTATAAGCGTCAGCCGCAGCGAAAGTGTTAATACAGTTCCACTGGTTATAGAAATAGTAACAACGCTTACACGAGAAGAGAAAGGTATGGTAACTTGTACTGTTGAGTGATGCAACGTTTCTGACAGCCAAAAGTTTCATTAAGAGATTTATTCTGAAGTGTTCTCTCAATATCTGTGAATCGCAACGGTATGCCTATTAATGATTAATGAAACTGTTTACGTAATATCTAAAATGATACTGTATTGAAAAATGTAGAAATAACGTATGAGAATGAGTTGGAGGTGCAGTCATATAACTCTGTGTAATGAAACAGTTATACGACGCACAGCTGTCTGTCAGAGTTCAAGCATACGGCAACAGCTGGCATCTGTATGAATGAGTCGAATGAGTCACGGCGCTAGTACTGGACGTCACATGTTGAGAATGGACATCGACCCACCATACGCTGTGGGCAACGCCCTAGCCATATAATAGCAGTCACTGTTTATAAACAGTGGCACTGCATTCAAACAGAATGAAGTTTACTTTATAGGTCTATTCATGTACATATTCATTGTATTGTATAATCAAAAGTTTATTTCAGGGATTAGTTAAGTTTTATTAGAAATCTAATATAAGGCATTTTGTATTGTTACATGAAATGTACTGGTCCTGTATGCTGGAGTTGGAGACTGAGAATGGACAGTCACTTGTCAAACCCAGCACCAGTTGGGATGAACTACTCAATGCAAGACCACTGAATGGACAACTGAAGCCCCTGTTGCTGTTGTGAGTCACATGCGTTTGTTCCTGTAATAGTGAAAGTGTATGTAAAAGAGTCCTGTTTAGTCATTTATTTTCGAAAGTGTGAATAGTGATTTTGAAAAAGACGGCAATGAGGCGAGAAGGTGTCTCTATTTTAATACAATTTATGTAATGCTGTAATTTCTTTTGAGTTTCAATGGACGGCAATGAGCCGATAATAATGTGGACATTTGTGTGCTCTTAATGTTTTTTAGATAACTTCATAATCTTTTTAGGTAAATTTAAAAGACAGCTATAAGCTGATTTTTTCTTGTGTTTCAGATAACTATGTGAGTTACTTTGAAAATTCGTTTATTTCTCACATGTTTTGTATAATCACATGATGATATACTATTTGTAAAATGTTTACTTATTCTTCATATTATTCTGTTAGGAGCTGAAGATGTAACTTTATGTTGACAATGTTTGTGGTGTAGGGTGTTACTGTTTTGGAATGTATGGCAGGCATCACATCATTTTCTTCTTCTCAGATTTTGGAATTCTAATAATGATTTTAGGGCAGATTGGTTAAAGCAAGCTTCTTGTATACAGGTTGATTTTTTAAAGTAGGGACAGTGGATAGCTTGGCTCTTGAGAGATTACCTATTGGGTCACAGTTTTATCAAAATTTGGTTCTATTTTTCATATATTTCCAAAATTGAGTGTTGTCTTCGAGAACACCCCAATTTTTTGAAATCTCAGAAGGAAGGGGATGTGTAATATTTCTGGCTTATTCAGCCATCATATTAGGCTCCAGGAAGCTATTCCCAGGGCAGTGGAGATGCAAGAAGCATAGAGATGACGCAGTGTGGGATGAGGTACCAGTGACAGATGTTCGGTTCGGTACCATTCCCGAGAGAAAGACTGCCTGCATGGTGCTGCTGCTCTGTGATTGGCTGCTGTGTTTGGCGGTAGGGCGCCAAAACGTTAAACTTTAGTTGCTATTATTAATTAAACCTGTCATCCAAAGTACTTCATTTTTTAAATAAACATCTCTCAACAGCCAGCTATCAATCAGTCATTTCAAAATTATTAAAATCAAAGTATTACTAAAACAAAAGACTGACGATATTACTGCCGATGCACTTCGGTGGCGTTTGCGTCACGCCTTGCGGGCTTGGCGCGCGAAGTGTCTCAGGCAGTCCGGCTCTCCAGTTCTGACCGTTCCAGTAGACAGACATGTTGTCTGTTATAGCAGTATTTGTTTCATGCAATTTTATTTACTACAGTTCCAACCGTCGCTAGGTACAGACATGTCGTCTGTAATAGTAGTATTTGATTCATGTAATTTTATTCTCCAGTTCTGGCGTTTCCAGTAGACAGACATGTTGTCTGTGGCAGGATGTATTTCATGTTATTTTAGCCAGATATAATGACTGTGGAAAGATATGTTCAGTACGTTGTGATCAAGAATAGTTTCTCGTGTCTGTATCAATAAAAACGCGAGTGGCATCCCAAATGAGTTATAGTTTATTCGTAGCAGCAGTTCCTTGCGAAGTTAATTTCAGCCTCAAGAAAAAGAATCCACGACCTGCGTGCTGTTTTCTGCGCTGGGGACATCATCATCATGAAGACAGCAGGTTAGTGAAGTGTACAAGAACTTATGTATTCCACACAGGGCAGTGGAAACAACTAGGCATCTCACGTGTACTGCATGGACAGTACAAATGTGTTCAGTGACATGTTATCTGCAGTAATGCAGAGGAGGTAAAGAAGGATGAAAGTATTAACACTATCTCACTTTTATTCCTTTTTCTTGCCGTAATGTTACTGTGTACACTCCCGATATTTGACCTAACCCTTCAAATCTAACATGCAAAATAATCCTACCATGCTTCAATCAACGTTTTATGCACTACTTTGCAAAGGTAAAATGTCTTCTCTACCTACTGCAAGGTACTTACTGGATGCCTCTGTACGCTGCAACAGAAATCTCATCAAATATTGGTGTGTGTCTGGTTTTCATCTTTTACACTAGTCATTACACTGAACACCTAGCACAGTAATACAATAAAGCATGGATCCATCACACTGCTTTACAATTATACATACAACAAATAAACAAACAAAAATTGAATAAATGGAAATGGCAATGAGCTGCATGATAATCCCGCACTGTGGGGAGTATCATTCTGTCAATTGCGCGCGGTTATTCTCAGCCTTGCGCTGTGCGTCGTGACGGCACACGGAACCCAGGTGCACACACATCCAACTATCGTATCATCTCTCCATATTCACACCAAGTGGCTTACAGTCCAGACACACTGAAAAGATTATCTAAGCACATAAACTACGTATTAGTTATTACAACAGAAAATGTATTCACAAGATGCTGTCAACAGACATACAGTTTTCTGTAACACTACTGCTGAGCCATGTACGCTCTCAGGCTGCGGGCGTTAAAAATCTCAACCTCGTTCTCATCGTCATAAAAAGCATAAGAAATCATTGTTGTCTGCAGTCTCCCCTGCTTAAGATTGAGACATCAGTTTTTCTCTCCACTTGGAAGCATGGAAACACCCGCGATCCTCCAAAAACTGGTTGACTATTGCACATATTGCGACTGTGGAGGGAACAACATTGTCTTCTACTGCTGGCGAGTGGGCGTTAATACTTCTCTGGTGCCCTTCACAGTGCTTCTCTGCCACTTGGCACTCGCTTTCACATTCTGCACTCCACATGGGCTCCTCTATTGCTGTGGGTGCTTCACCGTCAACGTTTTTCATTATCTCGGCGCTCTCGTCATGGCATTTGACTGTAGTCTCTCCGTGCGCATTATTTTGTTCCTTTTGGACTGTGTCTTCCATACTTCCATGGGCGGCTTGTGGTGTCACGCGAGTGTACTCATTAACGCCTTCTGGCCCTCTAAACCCTAATAGAACATGTGCGAGGGTCTTTAACCCATGACCAGTTGCATCATGTCCATCAGATTCACTTTAATTGGCTGTGTTCGTGGAATTCTCATCATGACTTGCGGATGGTAAACTGACTTCATCTGGAACACCTGTTCCCTCAAATACATCACCTTTTAGCTCCCATGGCCCATCTATGAAATTTTCCTCGTTCTCCCTACATTTTACTAAATTAACTGTGCCTTCTGCACCCGCGCGATTGGATTTTCAAACAAACTGACCACAGATTTAGTGGTCCAATCCATGACCACTGCTGTATTCGAGAGTGTGTCATTCCAGATTATAAAATCGAGTGGCAACCCACAGATGACAGTTGCGTTCACCTGGAAGGTACTTCTTCTGTCGCTTAATGACACCAAGACCTGTTTCTCTACATTCTTTCTTTTCGCCCCAAAAGCGGGAAAGTGAGATTCCTTTTATGGGTATCTCAGCTAATTTACTACCACTTTGTATCAGCTTTGAGTAGAAAGACGTTGAAAGTGCTGTCACTTCAGACTCAGAATCGAGAAATTATCTCATCTTAATTCCTTCCACAGGTATTTCGATGAGGGGACACTGGCTGTCTGCTTTTTCCGACAACTCGGGGTCATCACAGGACTGGTCAATGTTGACTTGCGCTTGTGACTGCCAGTACCGCACATTGCGTATGTGATGGCCCTTCTGTACCATGGCATACCCTGCAATATCTCATTTTTTGTGATCATTCATTTGCCTGGTCTCAGGCTCCTCTGACTGAGGTCATTTTTAACTCTTCTTCTCGACATTGTTTAAGAAGTGGATGATAAAGATGCGTCAAAATTGTAGGGCAATCATCTCTGGGGGATGATTCATAAACAATTCTCTCTCACAGCTGTACACTCTACTGTCTAAAAATACTGCCGATTCAGGGCAAATTAACTTATGATTACGTTTACACATGTGCAAATCATTTACATTTAGGCACACAAAATATCTTTGATCCTTGCTGATCAGTAGATAATCATTCAGTATGTACGTTACATGAATACCTGCCTGCCTCCATTTCACAGGGTAATTATAAATCTTATACATTTCAAAACTATGCTTTGATCTAGCAATGGGTATAGAAACAATAACAGTTAATTAATTTTCAATCATTAAAGAGTGTGTGGTGGTTAACTTACAGTAATCATATAAATTGTAAGAGTTAACAGGGTAAATCACAATATATGTTGCATCTAGCTTTCGTTCAATTGATAGTAGGATCTGTAAAAATTGTTCTGGATGTAGTAGTACACTGCTCAAACAATCATTTGAAATACTTTCTAAGGCTGTTCTTAAGTTAAGGGCATCAATTCTAGCATTTGATACACTATCAGTAATCCTTGACAAAAGAGTGTTTAAATCTAATGTGCATTCACAGCATTTAATCCTTTGTTTCATTATGAATTACATGGAAATGTAAGATAAATTACTTTACGATCTGTTCAATGAAAACTGTGTGGTTAGTAATGGTTCTTTGCATTTTCTTTAATACGATAATTTCATTAGAGTGGTTAGTTGAATCTGTACTGGACTTCCAGTAGATCTCGACTAGTTAAAGTGCCAAATTCAGGACCAAGGATACTCCCTCAAAAATCAAACCAGGCATGTTTACGCCTAATTAAAGTTTTGTGCGGCAAAAGCTTTAAAAAACGATAAATCTCTTGTTCATAATTAACAAATGTAGACTCTACCTGCATTTTGTCTATGATCTAGTTATTATACCAAGATGTACTCATTTCCAAAATTGTATCTTTACCCTTAACAGAACGAATTAGATAAATTTGCTTCTTTACAGAATTTAACTGTTACTGGATTTCACTCAGATTGTACTTGAGGACAAGTTTTGCATTAGTTGTTAAAACTACCCCTGTACTCTGTGGTACTATTACTACAGCGTTAGTAGAATACGCTATCATAGCAAACATTAGGAAAAAAATGAACATGGTTATTATTTGCATGAGCTTACAAGTCTGTTTAAGTAATTAACTCATAAAATTCATTCTTTGATCGCTAATTATGCTTAATGGTGATCCAAACTTAAAACCTTTAGCTATAGTCTCAGCACTGTGATCAGGTATTGGTACCATGAGAAGGTATCTAGAGAAATGATCTAACATTGTCAATATATATTTGTCTCCATCTCTAGTCTTAGGCAACAGTCTTATCACATCTAGTCCTACTCTTTCAAATGGTTCACTTGTCTCGGGCAGTTCTTGCAATGGTGTTCTACTTTTTCCTACATTATTCCGTCTGTTACAGGAATCACATTGTGAAACAAACTCGAAAACGTCAACTTTGTGGCTCAGCCACCAAAACATTTGAGCTATTTTAATGTCTGTTGCTTTTTTACTACATTGTCCTGATAATAAAGAATCGCGGTGTTCTCTCATGATTTGCTCTTTCATGCTTTCTGGAAAAACTAGGCGGTTTCGTTTACTAGTGATTTTGTACAATAATCCATCTATTTCGACAAAACGTTGATCATTTTTCCATAATTTGCATTGTGGATGTTCTTCTTGAGCTCCCTTTAACTCTTCTTCTCGACTTATTGTAACGCAAACATTGCCTTTCCGACCCATTGCATCAGCAGTTACATATTGTTTACCAGGTCGGTGAATAACCTTAAATTGGTACTCACTCAGTCTTAGTGCCCATCTTGTTAATCTGCAACGTAGATCCTTTAAGCTCAATAACCATTTAAGTGTGGCATGCTCTGTAATAACTGTAAATTCTCTTTGTGTTAAGAAACATCTGTTATGCATTATACCAAAAACCAAAGCACAAAGCTTCTTCTCAGTAGTAGTATAATTACATTCTGCTTTGTTTAATTGTCTGGAAGCAAATGAGATTGGGATGTTCATGACCGCCGGCCGAAGTGGCCGAGCGGTTCTAGGCGCTACTGTCGCAGGTTCGAATCCTGCCTCGGGCATGGATGTGTGTGATGTCCTTAGGTTAGTTAGGTTTAAGTAGTTCTAAGTTCTAGGGGACTGAGGACCTCAGAAGTTAAGTCCCATAGTGCTCAGAGCCATGCTATTGCTAGCTAGGTGAAATATTTTGTGGTAGCTATGTTTAAAATGAATGTACACTCCTGGAAATGGAAAAAAGAACACATTGACACCGGTGTGTCAGACCCACCATACTTGCTCCGGACACTGCGAGAGGGCTGTACAAGCAATGATCACACGCACGGCACAGCGGACACACCAGGAACCGCGGTGTTGGCCGTCGAATGGCGCTAGCTGCGCAGCATTTGTGCATCGCCGCCGTCAGTGTCAGCCAGTTTGCCGTGGCATACGGAGCTCCATCGCAGTCTTTAACACTGGTAGCATGCCGCGACAGCGTGGACGTGAACCGTATGTGCAGTTGACGGACTTTGAGCGAGGGCGTATAGTGGGCATGCGGGAGGCCGGGTGGACGTACCGCCGAATTGCTCAACACGTGGGGCGTGAGGTCTCCACAGTACATCGATGTTGTCGCCAGTGGTCGGCGGAAGGTGCACGTGCCCGTCGACCTGGGACCGGACCGCAGCGACGCACGGATGCACGCCAAGACTGTAGGATCCTACGCAGTGCCGTAGGGGACCGCACCGCCACTTCCCAGCAAATTAGGGACACTGTTGCTCCTGGGGTATCGGCGAGGACCATTCGCAACCGTCTCCATGAAGCTGGGCTACGGTCCCGCACACCGTTAGGCCGTCTTCCGCTCACGCCCCAACATCTTGCAGCCCGCCTCCAGTGGTGTCGCGACAGGCGTGAATGGAGGGACGAATGGAGACGTGTCGTCTTCAGCGATGAGAGTCGCTTCTGCCTTGGTGCCAATGATGGTCGTATGCGTGTTTGGCGCCGTGCAGGTGAGCGCCACAATCAGGACTACATACGACCGAGGCACACAGGGCCAACACCCGGCATCATGGTGTGGGGAGCGATCTCCTACACTGGCCGTACACCACTGGTGATCGTCGAGGGGACACTGAATAGTGCACGGTACATCCAAACCGTCATCGAACCCATCGTTCTACCATTCCTAGACCGGCAAGGGAACTTGCTGTTCCAACAGGACAATGCACGTCCGCATGTATCCCGTGCCACCCAACGTGCTCTATAAGGTGTAAGTCAACTACCCTGGCCAGCAAGATCTCCGGATCTGTCCCCCATTGAGCATGTTTGGGACTGGATGAAGCGTCGTCTCACGCGGTCTGCACGTCCAGCACGAACGCTGGTCCAACTGAGGCGCCAGGTGGAAATGGCATGGCAAGCCGTTCCACAGGACTACATCCAGCATCTCTACGATCGTCTCCATGGGAGAATAGCAGCCTGCATTGCTGCGAAAGGTGGATATACACTGTACTAGTGCCGACATTGTGCATGCTCTGTTGCCTGTGTCTATGTGCCTGTGGTTCTGTCAGTGTGATCATGTGATGTATCTGACCCCAGGAATGTGTCAATAAAGTTTCCCCTTCCTGGGACAATGAATTCACGGTGTTCTTATTTCAATTTCCAGGAGTGTATTTTTGAAAGTATAGTTCGTCAAATATTTGAATAAATCGTCAACTGTAGGTGTGCCTGCACATGTTGCAGTATAATAGCTGTAGCTGTGTTAGTTTATACTACAGACTTGGGTAAGTTACGTGTAACTTTTGATCCTTCAACGGGTGATAGTGGCCATGTGGCCCAGGTCTGTACTAGCCGCGGCTCGCGAGCTACGGGCCAGCCAGGCTGGCCGGGGCGAGACGCAAGTGAGCGAGCTGGCGGTGGCGTTTGTGGCCAAACAGCCCGGGAAGAGCCAGCATGGCTGCGCCGCATGCCTCTGCCGCTCCGTTTGACGTAAATATGTTTACCTCCTCTCCTGGTATCAGTATAAGAGCGGCAAGCAGAAATACACATCAGGCTGTCTGCCGTAATGGCTCACTAGGAGAGGTCTATTCGAGGTAGAGTCAAAAAATGGTTCAAATGGCTCTGAGCACTATGGGACTTAACTTCTGAGGTCACCAGTCCCCTAGAACTTAGAACTACTTAAACCTAACTAACCTAAGGACATCACACACATCCGTGCCCGAGGCAGGATTCGAACCTGCGACCGTAGCGGTCGCGCGGTTCCAGACTGTAGCGCCTAGAACCGCTAGGCCACTCCGGCCAGCCACCAATTTAGTAATGGAGGGCAGCGTGGAGGGTAAAAATCGTAGAGGGAGACCAAGAGATGAATACAATAAGCAGATTCAGAAGGATGTAGGCTGCAGTAGGTACTGGGAGATGAAGCTTGCACAGGATAGAGTAGCATGGAGAGCTGCATCAAACCAGTCTCAGGACTGAAAACCACAACAACAACTGTTGAAAGAATAAAAGGTTTACTGAAATCCGGATAGGCTAACACTGGAGCTGTGGTTAGATCAGTTTTAAGTTCTTCCATTGCCTTTTTGCACTACGTTGACCAGTTAAATGTGGCTCCTTTCTTCAGTAGCTGTGTCATTGGACATGCTATATTCACATAACCGGCTATAAATCGTCCGTATAAATTTGACAGTCCCAAGAATGATTTAAGTTCTTTCAAATTCTGTGGTTCAGGAAAATTCTTTATATCTTCAATTAATTTTGGATCAGGTCGAACACCTTCACTGGTAATAACATGACCAAGATAGTTAACTTCACTTTGTGCAAAATTACATTTATCTATTGATAAAGACAGGTTTTCACTTCTTATACACTCATAAACAGCTTGTTGTATCTCAGTATGCTGCTTCATGTTTTCACCAAAAATTATTACATCATCAAGGTAAACAAGTGCTTGTGTTGGGCTGAGCCATCATAAAACGGAATCCATCAGGCGTTGAAATGTAGCTGGAGCATTACGAAGTCCAAACGACATTCGAAGATACTTGTATACTCCTCTTGCTGTTACAAATGAAGTTTTTGCTTGATCATCTGGATGCACTGTTAACTGGTGATAACCACTTGTTAAATCACATTCTGAAAAAATTCGACATCTGCCCAAGTAATCCAAGGTTTCTACTAAATTTGGTAAGGGGTAAATGTCGGGTGTGGTCACAGCATTCAAAGATCGGTAATCAGCACAAAAACGGAGCTGTGGTTCTCCAGAAATTGATTTTTTCTTTACAACAGGCGAACACCAAAGTGAATCTGAAGGATCTCTTGGTTGTAAAATTCTGGCTTCTAATTGTTCTTTAACCATGTCTTCTACCAACTCTCTTTGACTGAATGGTATTCGGTAAGGTTTCTGTGTGATTGTGGTTGAATTCCCTGTATGAATGCGATTCTGAAATACATGAGTGACAGGTAAATTTGCACGTTCTCGGAATAAATATGCATACTCCAACAAAACAGGCACTAAAATCTTCTGTTCATCAGCTGTCAAATGTTCTATCTTCTTACAAATCTTGCGCTTCAGTTCATTATTAACTTCGTCTCCTCGTTGTAATTTTGCGGTACTGTTACAAAAATCTGTGTTTATATCTGCAGCATTTGTTACCTCATCTGGGATCTGTATTCAGTCACTTTTACTTACACTCGACACTTCAGCAACTTTCGTTCCTTGTGGCAAAACTACATCCTCCTTGCTCATATTAGTTATTGTAACCAGGACTTTCGCGACATTCTGTCTCACCATTGTAGCAACACCTACACTTCTAGCAACATAACAATTCATTGTAGCCAGTAACTCACTTTTCTCGGATCGCTCAATTAATAACAAAGTTCTCTCCTTGCATCAGGGTGACTTAACTTCAACGCAGATAGTCTCTCCTGGTCCCTTGGGAATTCGCTGAGGCTGATCAATCTGAAAATCGACTGGGATGGTTTGAACTGATGCATCGTTTGGGTGGTCCATTCCCACGACGTCAGTAGTGCTGCTCCTTTGAGTATGATTTGAAGAACGATTTCCTAGGCTGTAGTTGCTACGGCCTAGTCTGATCTTTCTTTCTGCAACAAATATCTCTGCCTCGTTAGCGAACAAGTAATCAAGTCCATGTACACAATCATAACGCGTTCCATTATTTGAAACCACTTGCACTCTTGCTGTGTATTTATCTTTATCTTTATTTTCACCTTCGTCTTGGCCTTGGCCAAGAATTAATTCTACGTCAACTTCTCCATAGTTACGTAGTTTTCCTCCGTTTAACCCTCGCTCTTTTAATAGCGGCGGTTTCAATTTATCCCTTTTATCTAGGCCACAACACATTAATGACGCCTGTGATCCTGTGTCAATAAGTAGTTTGATGTTTCTCCCACGATATACAGCACCTATCACGAAGTCATTTTCGGTCTGATTTTCTCTGGAACTAACAAGAATCAATGTCTATGGCAAAGTGCAGATGGAGTGGTGGCCCGTACGTCCCCGTACGCGTTTAAAGATCTGGTAGATTGTCTGTTGTTCGCATTACCTTTCTTCTTGTCGCGAGAATCTCTCGGAACATGGGCCTGCATCCCGCAATGATAGCAGATTCGATTCTCTTTACAATCCTTACGCTTGTGACCCAGCTTATTGCGTTTGTAGCAATGTACTGTTCTGTTGAAAACTCTGCGTTCTTGTTTCTGTATCACATGCAGACGTCTTAGTGCTTCAACGAAACCAGCAGGTGATTCTACTGCTTCCTGAAACCTTTAACATTGTGCCAATCGAACAGCTTTGCTTACTTCCTCTCCGTGCAAACTATGAACGAATGTGTCCAAGGCTCTCTGGTTGGCTTCGAACAGCTGAATGCAATTTTCATTTTCATCTTCTACTAACTTGCAGTTTGAGCGTTAATGTTTCGAATTCTGTCAGCAAACTGCTCGATAGATCCGTCTCGTCACATTCGCAAACTGTAAAGCTGCTCTCTGTAAAATATAGCCGGCCGAAGTGGCCGTGCGGTTCTAGGCGCTGCTGTCTGGAACCGCGAGACCGCTACGGTCGCAGGTTCGAATCCTGCCTCGGGCATGGATGTGTGTGATGTCCTTAGGTTAGTTAGGTTTAGGTAGTTATAAGTTCTAGGGGACTAATGACCTCAGAAGTTAAGTCCCATAGTGCTCAGAGCCATTTGAACCATTTTGTAAAATATGGTTGCGTTTTTACGATTCAATCTCTGAAAAACAATGGTTCTGAGCTCATTGTAATCTTCTGTTTTCACGAAAGTAGGCTCCGCGCTAACGAAATCTTGTGCTGCTCCCTGAATTCTTAATCTTGCAACTACTAGCTTATCGGAATCTGTCCATGATCCTAACAGCGTACCATCTTCACATTATCTGCGGGTTTCCCGCTAAACACTTGTACTGGTGGCAGTAATGAAACATTCTTTATTGCAGTTGTACTGCATGAACTATCATTTGGCAAGTCTTTCGGAATGTTACGCTCGCTTCTTTCTATTTTTAACTACCAAATCTCTTCTTGCTGTTCATTAATAACAGTTTGTAAATCGACAACGTTGCTCTGATTGGATTGCGACATTTCCTCTAATTTAACGCCAATGAGTCATTCAATGTCCATCATTGCCTTTCGTATTCTAGCCAAACTGGAGCAGACCAACCTTTATTCCAGCGTTGGATGTCCCTGCGTAGTCAGAAGATGTTCATGCTGCTGCTGCTCGAAGTTCACGTTGTGCTGCACCTCTTCAGGACGGCAGATTTTCCATAATTATCCCCATGCTGACGTCACTTCTATAAGGGGGTTGTTTGTGTTGTTACCCCTGGATGATAATTACACGAAATATTTGTCAGGATTTTTAAGCGGTGGGTCCTTGAGGTACGGCAATACGCGAACACCGAGAAGTTTAAACAGTTTTATTAACAAGTACTGTTTATAAAACACGCACGATACGTGCACCCATCATCACTGTGTCTTACATCCTAATTACGGTCGTATCGAAAGGCTCCATGGTGAGCTAAGAAAGAGACATCTTCGCGCCCGAGGCCACGCTAGTTAATACGGCGCGCTGCTGACGACAGCCAGTCGCTTACTCCCTGCGTCTTTTTTTTTTTTTTTTTTTTGGTGTGTTGTGAGTTGGCAAGGGCACTACCTCCGGAGGAGGTTGGTCCCTCAAGTGTGCGGGGTAGGTTTTCTTACTGGGGACACCATTTATTTGAGAAAAAATGGGACACCTTATATTCATTTGAGAGCCTTTGGGCACAGTTTATTGGTCCTTGAGGCCCACAGTCTTGGTATTTTTACATATATTTATTATTGCTTCGTTGTTCTATTGTGATGTTATGTATTGATTTGCATCTTGACTTCTTAGTTGTATTGTAATATGGATAGCGGAACTCTAATTTTTTGCCAAGGGGCTGAGTCTACAGTTGCTAATTCTTGTAATTGCTGTCTGGTAGGTCTGAGCCTTTCTATTTTTTCGATGAGTCTTCTTGTAGAGGTGATGATTTGGTTGTCCACTGTCGGCATATTTAATTCTTCGTGTATTCGATTTGTGCTCGTCCACCATGGTGCGTTAAGAATGAGCTTTAAGCATCTGTTTTGAAGTATTTGAAGTGGTTTCCTGTTGATTCTACTGGTTATGCCCCACAACGAGCAGCCGTAGAGCATCATAGGTAGGACTATAGCTTTGTATATGTTTAGTTTTGTTCTTTGAAACATTTCCTTGCTGGCCAGAAGAGGGTAAATTGCGTGGATGGTTCTTGATATGCGTTGTCGTTTTTGTTCTATGTGTTCCTTGAATAACATTTTACTGTCTACTGTTACGCCAAGGTATTTTACTGATGTTGTCCATAGTATTTGCGTTCCGTTTAACTCGATGTGGTCGCAGATTTGTGGTCGACGGCGTGTAAATATTATGGCGACTGTTTTCTCTGGGTTAATTTTGATCTTGTTTAGTTTGGCCCATTATTCTGTGTGATCAACTTGTTTTTGGAGTCTATTTATTGTTGTTGATAGTCGTCGGTGCGTTTCTAGAAGTGCTGTATCGTCTGCGAATTGCGCTATTGTCGAGGTTTCTGTTTTCGGGATGTCATTTACATATACCGTGAATAGTGTTGGCGAAAGTACCGAACCCTGCGGTATTCCTTCCTGTAGTACTTTGTGTGCTGATCGTTTGCTATCAATCTGTACAAAGCATCGTCGGTCGTGTAAAAACTGTCAATCATTTTGATGTAGCATTCAGGTATGTCGGTCTGGTCTTTTAGTTTCGGGATTAGGTTGTCCTTCCATACTTAGTCGTATGCCTTTTCGACGTCTAGGAAAATTGCGGCTGTATACTTGGAGAGGTTCATGTTTTTGGTAATGTGTTCTGTAATACGGAGGATCTGGAGTTCTGCTGACAGTTTTTCTTGGAATGCAAATTGTTCTTGTCGAATGATGTTGCCGTCAAGTAATGGTTGTCGGATTCTTGGGAGTAGGATGCGTTCCAGGAGCTTTGACATCGTTGGGAGTAGGCTTATCGGTCTGTAATTTTGAGGTTGTTTCAGGTCCTTTCCAGGTTTTGGGATAGGTACTATTTTGGAGATCTTCCATGCTTGTGGGAAATAATGGTTGATTAGACTTGCGTTGATGATTCTGGTCAGAAGGACTAAAGGCTTTCTAGGCAGGTTCTGGAGATGAATGTTGGAGATGAGGTCCGGTCCAGGAGCGGAGTTTGTGCCGAGTCGGTTGATAATTGTTTTTAGTTCAGCTGGAGTGGTTAATTCTGGTAGATCGCGAGGTGGTGTCTGACGTATATTCTGGGCTGTAGCTGTCACATGTTGTTGATATTGCAGTATGTCAGGTTGTTGGATTCCTTGAGGTTCTATTGTATTTTGTTGTTCATAGTTGGCTGCAAATAGTTCTGCCTGGCTGAATGCGTCGAAGATGAGGTTGTTATTGTGCAGTAATGCCGGTTTGTGTGTTTTTGTGCGTCGCAGGCTTTTGATTAGTTTCCAATCGTCTCTGTTTCGGAGTTGCAGCGTGCTCATGCGGTCTTCCCAGACTTCGGCTCTCCATTCTTGTACACGGTGATGTATTTGTTTTTTGAGTCTGTTTAATTGTCTTCTATCTTCCGGATTGCGTGTTTGGAGCCATCGGCGTCTAGCTGCGTTTTTGAGGTACTTGAGATCTTGTATAAGTGTGGCAGTGTGTGAACATTTGTTTCAGGAAATATTGTAGTTGTAGATGCTTTCTTATAGGCTGTTTTAATTTTGTCTGTTAAGGAGCCGATGGCTTCTTCTATTTTTGTGTAGTAGTTAGGTCTAGTGTGGGACGAATGTTATTATTTAGCCATCTCTGGAATTGGTCCCAATTTATAATGGTTTTGTGTCGTGGGTGAGGCGGTTCTATTGCGTTACCGATGTGGCCGATTACAGGTAGATCGTCGGAGGTGAGGTCTTGAAAGGTTCGGAGATGTAAGTCAGGATCGAGGTTCTTCGTTATGCAGATATCTAGGACGTCCGGTTGGTGGCGGTGATTGAATGGAATGTAGGTAATATCTTCAGGAGCGGAAATTACAGCGTTCAGTCGTCCTTGTAGGTTATATAGTGTGTTTCCGCGTGCATTGTTCCGTCGTGCATTCCAGGTGGTGTTTTTTGCATTTAAGTCGCCGGCCAGTAAGATTTTGTTGTTGTTATCAAATATTTGTAGTAAATCGTTTTCTTCGAATATTGCTCTGGGGCTGAGGTATGCCGCCACCAGGGTTATTTTTCCTTGTGCTGTTTCTATTTTAACTATTGTGGCTTCTAATGATGTCATTTGTGGCGTAATTTCAGGATTGTGTCGTATATGTGATCGGATGAAGACGGCCGTTCCGCCTCCCTGTCGGTTGGTTCGGTCTGTTCGGTGGCATATCATATTCCTGAGTTTAAAAGATTGTGTTGGACGTAAATGTGTTTCAGTAACAAATAGTATGTCGATCTTGTTTTCTTCTATGAATTCATTTAATAGGTCTTTTTTGTTGTGTAGTCCTGATGCGTTAAAGTTACAAAAACGAAGGTTTTGTTTCCTGGTAGGTCTAATTTCCATTGTCGGTGCCAAGGAATTTCATTACTCCACCGACAATTGCCATTATTTTTGATAGTATGTCTGGTGCAGTCATGAATTGCTGAAATGTGGTGGTGATGATTGAAATGATGTTCGTCCACTGTGTATTTTTCCAGAAGTTTTTCATATGGTTCAGGAAGTCGAGGAAGGAAGCAGGTCCGGTTGTTTGGTTTGAGGTTGGATTTGGTGCGTGATGTGTCTGGGTAGTTGAGTGTGATTCCTGATTTGTCTGGAGATTTGCCCATGTTTTGCGTCCTCTGCGGCTGGCTTCGGCTGGAGTTGGCATTGGTGTGTTCTTTATGGCTGGTTGAATTGTTGCTACTGCTGGAGTGGTGGTTCTTGGTCGTTGGGCTTGGTAAATACGTATTGCTTTCTGGAATTCTTCGCAGCCGCGAAAGGACGCGGGGTGGCCATCTTGATTGCAGTTTACGCAGTGTGATGTAGCATTTACTGGGAGGCTGCAATCTCTTGTTCTATGGGCGCCACCGCAGCGGGCACAGCGAGTAGGCATAGGACAATAGTTTGCGGTGTGAAAGAAACCCTGTCACTTTTTACATTGTGGTGGACGGTCTTTGTTTTGATAAGATTCAACTGTAACCTTCGTGTCAAGTATGTAGCGGACGTGGTAGATGGCGTCGTTTTCTGGTTTTCTGTCAATAGTTACGCAGAAGACATCCATTGGTCTTAATTGCTTTGTATTATTGTCTCTTTTCTTGTATTGGTGAACGTTTCTCGGCTTGAAGTTGAGTTGTCGTAAGTCCTTGTCTACTTCTGCTTCTGTGACTGTTTCTGGCAAACCTTTAATCACTACTTTCAGGTATCTTTCATTTTGCGGTTGATGAGTAAAGTTGGAAATGTTGTGGTGATGAAAGAAGTCGATGCTGTCCGTTGGTCTTTCATTGAGTCAAAGTGATATTTGATAGTGTCTCCTTTATAGATAGCCTGTATTGGTCCTTCCATGTGCTTTTTCAATGCTGCGTTGAGCGTTAGGTAGTGGCCTTTATATTGGATAGTAATGGGCGGGATCCTTGGTTTCTTTGGAATGGCTTGAGGAGCGTTTGATGATGATGGAGCTGGTTGGGTTGCAGGTTCTGGATTTCTGGTACTATTGCTTCGTTGAGGTGGAGGTGAGAGAGGTTCAAATCGGTTTTCTGTTTGAATGGAGAATTGTTTATGCGGTGCGGTGTCGTCTTCAGTGTTTTTCCGTTTTGCTGTTTTCCGTGGGGGAGGGGTTGGGAATTCCCCTTCCCCATCGTCTTGTTCGATCTCTTCATGCTCATATGTCGCAGAATCTGAAGAGCGGTAATATTGTGAAATGTTGTCTTCGTCGTATGTTTGATTTGTGTCTTCATTTGTCGAGTTTTGCTCTGTGTCCTGTCGTGGTGCGTCGTGATTGGTTGGTTGGTTTTTGCGGGAAGTCGCGATGATGCTGTCTTGTTGTGCCTGTTGTAGCTTTTGAATTTGTTGTCTGAGTGCGTGCTCAACGTCTGTTTCTTGTGTGTTGGTGGTATTTGGCTCAGACCTACCCGCGCCATCTGCCTCAGCCCTGTTGCTAATTCTTTGCCTGGAAGGCCGCGGACGTACAGCTCGCGGGGGGCCGGCCTGCTCTCGGACGGGCCCCCGCGTCTGAGGCCCTGGGTCTTCATCGTTCCCTTCGCTGTCCATTCTAGCCCCAGCTATTCCAGGGAGGCTCTCCTGATTCCTATTTCGCCCTGTCAACCTATCGACACGACAATTCCGCAATACGCTCACAACGGTGCGACGTAAAAACGCCGCCCCTTTGTGACCGTCACACAGCTCGCGCTGCTTGGCGCCCGATCTCCCTGCGTCGTACTGCGGCCGGACGCACGCGTACTGGCCAACCAAATTGTCAGCATTCCAGATAGGTCGACTGGCGAGCGCGTGTTATGTACCGTACGGCTGCGTGCAACTTGTAGACCCTTACATAGTTATGGTTTGGAGTGCGATTTTGTCTGACACTGGGAACACACTCGTGGTTCTCCGATGCACCCTGACTGCAAATCTATACAGCAATCTGGTGATTCGAGCTGTTGTGCTTCCATTGTTGAACAGCATTTCAGGGGTGTTTTCCAGCAGGAAACGTACTGCTATTGTAAACCAACACGCTCTACAGAGTGTTGATATGCTTCGGCCTGCTTGATCACCAAATCTGCCTCCAATCGTGCACATATGGGACATCGCACGACAAGTGTAGCATCATCCACAAACAGCCCTGTATTGAACGACCAAGTACAACGGGCATGGAAATCTATTCCTCAAACTGACAATTGACATCTTTACAATAAAATTCATACATGTTTGCAGGCTTGCATTCAACATTCTGGCAGTTACACCAGTTATCCATGTACCAACACTTCATATGCAAAACGCTTTTCTTACACTCACATAACCTGTGACAGTGCGTATTCCTGAAATTTCATTACAGTGCATTAATTATTATTTGGTCCAAAAATGGTTCAAATAGCTCTGAGCACTATGGGACTTAACATCTATGGCCATCAGTCCCCTAGAACTTAGAACTACTTAAACCTAACTAACCTAAGGACATCACACAACACCCAGTCATCACGAGGTAGAGAAAATCCCTGACCCCGCCGGAAATCCAACCCGGGCGCGGGAAGCGAGAACACTACCGCACGACCACGAGCTGCGGACTATTATTTGGTGTTGCGAATTTTTTTCTATCAGTGTAGTAGACAAAAACATCCATACTGCTAGCACCGGTGTGGCGAGGATTTGAACTTCCTTTGATGTGTCGTTGAAAAACCTACAACCAGCAGGTCACAGGTAAACACCTGCAAATGCAGTCAACATACAACTGAGCGCCGTTTACATATTGCCTAGCGTTCACACTAGTGATAATTCTCGTTATGTTGCCTTTACACCAAATCGAACACAAGCGAACATGCAACAGCAAACGAGAGTTCTCTGTGGTGTAAACACTAGGCACATGTGTGCAAACATCATTTGGTCATGTGCAGGTCTCATTTGCTTGTGTTTGCTTGTGATCTGCTGGTTGTTGGTTTTCCAGTGAACCATCAAAGGAAGTTTGCATTGGCGCTAATAGAACACAATGCTTTCCTGCTACTGTGTCTACTTTTGTTGCTGTTGATACGAGCTGACTGAGCAAGTGGTGTGAGGAGAATGTAATGTTTCTGATAGAAGAATATAGATATTATATGTGCTTCTGTGAAAATGATAAATTCATTTGATGCCCGTATCAGATGGGATTGGAGTGAATAAGCACAAGTTATGTAATTATTTTCGTTAAAGTATTTCTTGAAAGTAAACAAGTGTGAATATGCATCTGTCATGCTGTTCTAAATTAAAAATAAACTTGTGGGAACACTGTGACAATAAACGATAATGCTGACAGTCACCTGAGATCACAGGCGAACGATCTCTGACAGAGAGTGCGGCTAATGGGTTCAACCAGTGCAGAAGTAGCTCTGCTGTACTAATTTTGTTATAATAAAGTTTGCAGTTATTCAGATACGAGTTGTAGTATTGTACATTCCACATCCTTTCTACAATAGAGTACTGCAATGGAGACCTACAATGACCATGTTCACATTCATTGTAAGGCATATACAGTTACTGCACAGCTACAATGCTGCTATCATACCCCTCTTGTGCTGCGTTTTTCATGCATCCGAACAGCAGCTCTTGTGCTATAATATCTGGTATTATGGATAACATCCTCCACATCTTAAGTTACTAAAAGTGATGGTGACACTCTTCATGACAGTGCTCTGACAGTGAATAGTGGTGCTGCTGAACAGTGGAGTGCATCAGACAACCTAATTTGTGATTTTGCAGTGGATTCTGCTCCACTTGCAAACTGGGCTACTTTTGAGCCACACCAATCCAACTGATCAGATTTGTGTTTGCTCACTTGGACTGTAGTGCAATTTCCATCACATGCAAATTCATTTGCTCTGGGCCTCATGCAGCCAGCAATCAAGGTGTTCCACCTATGAAATAAAATTGCGCAGCTCTTATTCCTCCACAGATGTCGCCACGGCAACGTACTCCATTGGGGACTCATCTTAAGCCATCTTTTCGGCAGGATCAACCAAGCCTGTGGTTTGCCATCGTGGAGACCATTTATGCTTTGTGTGACATCATCACAGACAGCTGAAAACTCGTCTATCTGCTTCGTCACTTGGGTGAACATACGAATATAATCAGCGATATCATCCTCACCCCACCCTTAGCCAAGAAACATGAGGCTGCTGAAACAGCACTCCTCCACTGCCTTTCCTGCATCCCAGAGGGACATGTTATCTTCAATGAAGATTTAGAGGACAAGACTCCATTGCGACTATGATGCTGGTTAAACACAAAAATAAATTTACATCTCCTGCCCAGCAACACATTGTGGACAATATGGATCGTCAAATTTCCCCCAAAAGCTCAATTGCCCATTGTTGATGATGAACAAGAGATGTCATACGCATGCCTCAAACCTGCAAATAGAATATTTTCCGTTGTAAAGCATTGAGAACGTATTAATAATACAGACAACAGTGGCATTGGGCCTGACTTGCAACCACAGCAGGAGTGCAACCAACATCTCACCTACCATGAGCAGAGCTGGTCTACCTGACCTCTGCCTATTGATGTCACCACCACAGGCTCGAGTGATGACTGATGCACAGTAACAATGAACCCCACCTACGTGCCAGCTATCCCCCATCTGGGCAGAACAGCTTCTGCTGGTATCACACAACCGAACTCAATGTGTGGTTCATAAGAGGTGCATCGAACTGTGCATTATATCTAAGTCACCTAGACACTTGGAATGATGAAGCTGGCTCCCCCTCGCTCTCATCATAGAACAGGCTCATCTTCCTTTACTGGTTTTGCAGCCAATACTTCTTTGTCAACTCTGGTCAGTACTTTGCTGCCATCTTCTCCATCCCCAATCCCATCCTGCTGAGCCATTCAGCTGTGCACAGCAAACGACTCGATAAGATGAGTCTATGGATCTCAGACCTGCACGCTGGACCTGGGTTTTGATGATGTTTTCATCTGGACATTCATTGCTGTAGATATGAGTGAGCCAGTATTTGGTGCAGACTTCCTTCAAAACTTCTGCTTGGTTCATGATGTATATGGCGACATTTTGACGACTGCTAGTGGCTGCTCTGCTCTGACACCTCAGTGGCCTAGCACGACAGAGCTGCCCACTTTATGCAACAGATTCCGCGAATTGTCGTAATGTCTGATTGCCAGCAGTACCTTTAGGACCGTCTTCGCATCACTGATCGCGTTCAGAAACTACAGCTGCTCTATTTAAACTCACACACGATGAGCAACAGGATAATGACCACTCAGTGCAGAATTCATGAAGTTGAGGAAGAAATCCACTTGGCACAGGGCTGTCTCGACCAGTTTCATTGACTACCTCCACCTGGTTCTGACACAAATGCTGTCTCGTTGCACCGAGCTGACCTTGAAATTCTTTCGCCATCCTCTGATACACCTAAAGCATCATCATACGCCAACATAAAGGTCAGTACACTTCTCGCTCACCGTCCTCCTGATGTGCCTTCATGCTCTTCCCTGCGAGACCAGTTTGTGCAGTATGCAATTAAAATGGAACGGTTCATAAGATCAGAACTACACATGGACCTTGGTATGTCAAAGATAACATATGTTACTGCTGGATCTACTTAGTATCGTTGAGGCAGTGGTCAATAAACTCTTACAGGCTGACAGTGTGCGGCCCTCTAACAGTTCCAGGACTCCTCCCATTACATTAGTTAATAAAAGACGAATCTGCGCTGTTTTGTGGTGCTTACAGAGCTCTCATCGCTCTTATTACACTGGACAGCTGCCGAGTCTTGAACATCCAGGACTGCGATCACTATCTGCTGGATGCCTCTGTGTTTAGTGTCATTGACTTCAAGGAAGAATACTTGCAAATCCCTATGTGCTCAGATGAAACCCACAAAATGGTTGTTTTCACACCTTTTGCCTTATTTGAGTGTATGCCATATGGATTCAAGATTGCCACGCAAACCTGGCACTGTTTTATTAACAGTGTATTACTCGAGTTCTCATTGTGATGTGCTTCTCTTCAGGGTATTCGTATTTTCTCATCAGATGAAGACTCCCATAATATGCACCTCAAACAATTTTTCAACAGGCTCTCTGACAACAGAGTTTTGATCAACGAAGGAAAATGCCAACTCCCACAAAAGGAAGTCGTTTCCCTCAGCGCATAGTAAACACCTCCAGCATTCGCCCTGTGCCACAGTGCTTAGAGATCATTCGACGAATACTGCTGCCACAGGACTATCATAGACTATGCTGGTTTGTAGCCATGTTTAATTTTTACCGCCAGAACTGTCTCTCCAGACACTCTCACTGGCGAGAACATTATCAGTGTAAGTAAACTCATGTGGAATTCAGAGATGCTATCCACTTTTGAACATATTAAACACTGTCTCCTCCAAACCATTACTTTGACATATCCACTCCCTGATGCCAGCTCATCAAAATGGTGCCCAGCTCATCGAAATGGCGGAAACAAGCGACTCCATTATAGGCATTGTCCTGTAGCTAGAAGTATGGGTGTACAACAGTTCTTCCATTTTTTCATGTGCAAGCTCTCGCATTTGCAGTGCAATGGGTCAATGTATGACTGAGAGCTACTAACAGTTTATAATGCAGTATGTTACTTCGGGCTAGATATCAAGTGGCACCCTCTGATTGTTTACACAGGCCACTGACTGCTCATAGACTCTATCCAAAACCCATACAAGGACACCTGCCCCCAACAGTTTCAGGATTTGGATTATATTGCACAGTTCACAGCCAATGTTCTTCATATTATAGGTGTGGAAAATGGCATGGCAGATTAGCTCTCACTTATCAACATCAAGCCATCGCTTTTAAACTATGACCAGTTTGTGGAAGCACAACAGCAAGACCACCAGCTACAGGCTCTTCTTAATGACTCCTCCATGAACCTCCAGATAGAACTTCAGCAACAATGGTTGCCTTGATGTTGTAACCTGTATATGTCCTAAGATCCGATGATGGCGGCTTTAGTTTCGCCAAAACCGGTAATCATGGAATAAACATAATTCCTGCGATCTTAGCTACCAGTTTATTGTTTTACAAGCATCTAGATCGCTCCCACATGAGCACAATGTGCTCCCTACAAAATGTCAAACGACACCTCGCTTGGTGCAAGGAGCATAAACATTGGACGATTGAACAGTGGAAAAACGTTGTGTGAAGTGACGGATCACGTCACACAGTGTGGAGATACGATGGCAGGGTGTGTGTATGGCGAATGCCCGGTGAACGTCATCTGCCAGCGTGTATAGTGCCAACAGTAAAATTCGGAGGCAGTGGTGTTATGGTGTGTTCGCGTTTTTCAGGGAGGGTTCCTGCACCCCTTGTTGTTTTGCGTGGCACTATCACAGCACAGGCCTACATTGATGTTTTAGCGCCGGCCGAAGTGGCCGAGCGGTTAAAGGCGCTACAGTCTGGAACCGCAAGACCGCTACGGTCGCAGGTTCGAATCCTGCCTCGGGCATGGATGTGTGTGATGTCCTTAGGTTAGTTAGGTTTAAGTAGTTCTAAGTTCTAGGGGACTTATGACCACAGCAGTTGAGTCCCATAGTGCTCAGAGCCATTTTTTTTTGTTTTAAGCACTTTCGTACTTTCCACTGTTGAGCAATTTGGGGATGGCGATTGCATCTTTCAACACAATCAAGCAACTGTTCATGATGCACGGCCTGTGGCGGAGTCATTACACGACAATAACATCCCTGTAATGGACTGGCCTGCACAGAGTCCTGACCTGAAGCCTATAGAACACCTTTAGGATGTTTTGAAATGCCGACTTCGTACCAGGCCTCACTGACCGACATCTATACCTCTCCTCAGTGCAGCACTCCGTGAAGAATGGGATGCCATTCCCCAAGAAACCTTCCAGCACCTGATTGAAAGTATGCCTGTGAGAGTGGAAGCTGTCATCAAGGCTAAGGGTGGGCCAACACCATACTACATTCCAGTATAACCGATGGAGGGCGCCATGAACTTGTAAATCATTTTTTAACCAGGTGTCCGGATACTTTTGATCACATAGTGTAGAATTGTGGTGTCTGCTCCGTCGGACACCACATCTCAGACGACCGTTTCCAAAGTCTCCACAACAAAAGATTTAAAAAAAATCACTTACTTGTTATTTGGTTTTTATTGTTTTTCTTTATTTATTACATTTTTCTTTTATTTTCTGGATTTACATTTTTACTTCCCATAAATTACACCATAACACACACACACACACACACACACACACACACACACACACACAAAACTGTCATTCAAAGGTCGTAGATTCAGATACCGCACTGTACCAACATTTTCTTTCCTCTTCTCATTTGTAACACGTTCTGAGACTTCGTTAATCGTCAAAGTTGAGCATTTTCCTGACATATCCGTTGTTATTTACACGTAATAGCGCGCTTTCTCAGTAATGAGTATCTTTAGTTTCGTAACTTCCATTTGTTTAAGAAATGAAAGATGAAATTGCTGTGCGTGAAACAACTGAGAGTTACAGTTATACTTTTTCTTGTCAGAAATAATAAACCATTTTTTATGAATACGTAGCGATTTCCGACTGTGTGGTCAGACAGGAATCTAAGAGCACAACTTAAATTACTGAGAATGAAGCTAGCAGCAATCGTCTTTATACTTTAGCTTGCCACAGGCATTTATCTGCGATCGAATCCTTAACAACAGTAGGCAGAGATGAAAGATTCCTGCAACAATATTTTTAGACTATCGCCATATATGAAACATTTTGATTCATCAAAAATGCATTTTATAAACTACAACGAACTTCTATAGCTGCACTCGTCACACGCTCTCGAAATGGTGTTTTTTTAAATTTTTTTAACCAAATCGAAGTACCTTATAGGGAAGTAGGCTACTTCATCATTTGGATCTCTAGGAGCGAGTTACAACCACATTATATGCAAGTTCTTATTCATTAACACTCTCTTAAACAATTTTTCGGATTCGGGAGATGTGTTCCGTCTATGCAACTAATTGATGGCAGTTTGTTTATTGTCATATGCGTCTCGCTTCTTTTATTTATGAAGTATCTTCACGAATAAAAGAAGCGAAACGCGTATGGCAATAAACAAACTGTCTTCAATTAGTTGTATAGACGAAACAACCTTCATGAATTTTGAAGCAACTAAGGAACGACGGAAAACAGAAAAATTGACGAATTTTTCGGGTGTTTCTATGCATGGATTTGTACTCTGTGGTACTACACTCCATTCCTAACTCATATTCCGAAACGGAAAATCCAAAAGAAGACGTCGATGTGAATGAGACTAAAATGACACAATGTGACGTTTATGACAGTTTCCAGAACACAGTCAATATTCTACCGTTACCATGCATTCATTGAAGCATGCAGTAACCGAAATTTGAACGTACTCTAACCATACTTCTCGGTACTGTGAAGAATAGCGTCCCTGTGTAGGCTGCTAGCCTCAGATTCATGCACGTTCATGCTGCTGCAATGCTCAAGTGCGAATCTGAGGCAGATTGGTTTTGATTGGTTGGTGTGAGGAGAACACAACAGCGTTATAGTTCGCTAGGACCGTTCAGCGTCGCTTCCGAAATGCTTACAGAATAATGTTGGGGCTCTGCTTCGATAACAAGACCATTCGGTATGCTCGCGTACCAAACCAATCGGCAAAATGGCGGAAAGATGCAGAATAGGACCCCAGGAAGCGACATCGTGCAAGAAAGTAGAACGCTTTTCAGTTTTCTAACTCATGCGTAAGCTGCCAAGACAATGTGCAGGTAGAGTGTTTCCACATGACAGTTGACTTCTGTGAGTGGTGGTATGCATGAGTAAACAGTTCATGCCTGTGGAGACCCAGCTTAATCAACAATTCATCCAGTGCTTGATCTCACAAATCACGAAGTTTATACAGGTACGACTTGCTTTTTCGGTTACATATTAAGTTCATTTATTTATTCGTCTCTAAATCTTTTAAGATTTTGGGATACATCATTGGTTTGCAAATACTGCTCGTGCACACTCTGTTACAGAAACTCAGACATAGGTTGTTGTTCTTGCAGTTCTGGAAGCGGTGAAACTGTACCTGGCGACCCTGTTTACAGTTTCTTCAGTAATAAAATGAAGATGCACTGAAATTGAATGTAGTATAGCACCAACAAATACTCCATGATAACTGCTACATAATGCTCGTGTTTCTAAATGGAGCCACCAAGGAGCAGTGGTGGATGGGCAGTGGCGCAACGGAAAGTGGTGCAACAAAGTACAAACAAGTTGCTTTAAAAGATAGTTTGGGCTTTCTCGAAGGCGTCGATAGATATCTTTGTTGTCAAGTTATCGTCTTGACTGCGGCAGCCTGGCAACCCTGTTTTCATTTTCTTCAGTAATAAAATGAAAACGCACTGATATTGAATGTAGTATAGCACTGACAATTACCCACAATAACTGATACAGAATGCTCGTGTTTCTAAATGGAGCCATGAAGGAGCAATGATGGATGGAAAGTGGCGCAACGGAATGTGGTGAAACAAAGTACAAACAAGTTGTTTTCAAAGATATCCTTTGGCTTTCTCTAAAGCATTGATAGATATATTTGTTGTAAATTTATCGTCGTGAGAGTGGCAGCCGTTCTAGCACACAATTTAAATTACAGTGTCTTTATCTGTATATACATCAGTAGAGATACCATGGCTGATCCTTTCAAAGATATATTTTGGCACTCTCGAGGGCACCGATAGATGTTGTCATGTCATAACTACAGTAGCCACTGTAGCAGACGATTTAAAGCAGGAGCTGTCATTATATCTTCAGCATTTGAGGGTTGGATTCCCTCAGTTCCGAGTCGAGGAATTACAGTGCCTGGGCTACACTCAGGGTGTACTGTCGATTTGCAAGGCCCCAGCCAGTGTTGTCGTCTTTCCGTCCGTCTGCATACCGTCACTGCTGCTTGCTGCCCACCGCCCGGTCCCTGCCGCCCGCTGTTCGCCGCCACCTGTTCACTGCCTCCCCGTGCACGCTGCCGTCGCCACCGCCGCCGCCATCTCCCAGGGCCCGCCGCTTGGTTACCGCCTCCCGGTGCTCACTGCTGCTGCAACCGCCGCCGCCGCCTCCCGGAGCCCGCCGCCAACTGGTCGCCGCCTCCTGGTGCTCTCTGCTGCCGCCGCCGCCTCCCGGTGCTCGCTGCCGCCGCCATTGCCTGGTCGCCGTGTAGCCATCTCCTGGTGCTCTCTGCTGCTGCTGCTGCCACCGCCGCCGTCTCTGCCAGCCCGCAGCTGATGCTCGTCCTCCACCGTTGCAGCAGCAGGGCGGGGCCCCGCCCCCCTCCCCACCATCGCAGCCCAGCAGCAGCTTTCTTCTGTGGGCTCCTCCTGGACACTATCATCGTCTGTGTCTTTGTGTTAGTCTTCATCTTTGTCTTTTGTCGTTTCAGTCTCTTCTACCATGTCCAATCTCACCACCTCTGTGGTCTACACTTCTCCCTCTACTTCAGCAACCACATTACATGGTGTGCACAGGCTAACCCTCCTGTGTCCATCCCACCCCTCATTTCCATCCCTACCCCCACTTCGTTCACTCTCCCTTCCACCCCTGCAGCCACACCTACTTCCTGTACATGGCCTGACCCCTTCCCTCCCCTTCCCTCCCCTTCCTCCTTCCCCTGCCATTCCTGCATCAGCAACCCCAGTGCGGGTTGTGGCACATAGTGCCACAGTACACGCTGCAGCTTCTCTGCCACCAACACCAACACCACCGACAACACAACTGCCAGCTACAGCAACGGGGCCTTCCACCCCCACCACCTGCCTATAACTCCTGTCCCCCAATCCGCCTCCCACCCTGATCCAACGAAACGCCCCAACACCACACCACCCAGTCCACAAGATCCAAGAATATCCTTGCCCCCCACTTCCTCACGACCCACCTGAAGATCTCATGGATCTCACCCCTCCATCTCCAGCTTCTTCTACCACTTATTCTCGACCTACCCACACCTACATCCTCTCCCACCCCGACACCCACCTCCTGGAAGCCCGCAACCTCACTCTTTTACTCCGTAAGTCCTACTGCCTCCATCTCCCTCCTTGTCCCATGACGTGACTCGGTCAAATCCACCAGCCCTACCCTCCACTCTGATATCCTTGCCCACATCCCAATTATCCACTTCGGTCTCAAG
The DNA here is from genome assembly GCF_023864275.1 of Schistocerca cancellata. Lineage (NCBI taxonomy): Eukaryota > Metazoa > Arthropoda > Insecta > Orthoptera > Acrididae > Schistocerca > Schistocerca cancellata. Next base: position 280,655,838 of record NC_064628.1, read on the forward strand.
GCCACCATCACCCCTGCCCAGTCCAAATACTCCTCCCGCCAGCCCTAACCTCCTCGCCACCCGCCAACCCTCACTGCTGTGATCACTCAGCTTAGTCTGACGATAACAGAGGAGGAGGTGTTGGTGGAGCTTAACGGGCACCCATACCTGGATGTGCGTGCCATCCGCCAGACATACAATCCTGCTGGCCCCATCTGCCTTATGTGGGTGTTCACTGAGCACACTCCCTCCATAGACCTTCTCCTAAAAGAGGGAGCCATCCTGTTTCATTGCCGCTACAAAGTTGATCCCTCCCGTTCCGCTCTCCAATCCATCCGCTGCCAGAGGTGTTTGTGTTACAGTGCACACCTAACATATGAGTGCCTCGAGGCCCCTGTCTGCCTGCACTGTAAACAGGTGCACTTCCTCTGGCAGTGTCCGAACCTCCAGCCCCCTCCTTCCGGTAACACCTGCAACCTTCCTCACCCCACCTACTCCCAGAAGTGCATAGCCCGACCCCCCCCCACTCCACTCCTGAACTGACCATCCCCGTCCACCCTCAGGATACCCCCACCCTTACTGGCAACTCCCTTCATCCCCCCCCCCCCCCCACTGCATCATCAGGTTCGTTACCATCGTCCTCCAAAACGTCCATCCTTTCCAGCGCCCCCATACACTCCAGCAGATATCCCTCCCCACCGGATCCGTTTTCCACCTAAATACCTATGCCATCTACTCCCATAACCAAGCCCACTTCACCTACTCCTGTCTTGACACCCTCGTCCAAGTTCCTGTCATGGCGCGACAGCACCGTTTCTTGTTCAACAACATCCACTCCCTTCCCATTAACAAGAACCTCCTTATCCATACCCTTACAACTCACCATGTGGATACCTTCCTCCTGAACGAAACCTTGCTCCAGCCCCAACATACTGTCCACACATCGCCCTACCTCCTTCACCACTCCATTAACTCTCTCCTGATAGCGCGTGGTGGAGTAGCCATTGGCCACCACTGCCAGATCCTTAAATTAAAGAAAAGCACATTTATAATTGTAACTGTATATGGGTCCCCATCAGGAAATTTTCATCTATTTCTGAAAAATTTGGACTCCTTGTTGTGCTATGTGTCAGACAGGGGGAAGCAAATTATTATTTGTGGGGACTTCAATGTAGATTCTCTGAAAGAGGGTAATAGGAAAAATGATCTTGAAGTATTACTCGGTTCTTTCAATTTGACACCCGTTATTGATTTTCCTACTCGGGTGGTAAAGGATAGCAGCTCACTGATAGATAACTTCTTTATAGACCAAGATAAGTTTAACCAGATAAATGCTCAGCCTGTTGAGAATGGTCTTTCTGATCATGGTGCACAGCTAGTTACAATATATGGCATAGCTCCATTCTGCAATACTAAACAGTCCTCCAAAGTAGTACGTTCAGTCAACAATTTAACAATTGAAAATTTCAGGGAAAGCCTACAGCAGTTAGACTGGGATGAGGTGTACCGTGAACCTGATGCCAATTTAAAATATAATTTATTTCATGACATTTTTGTAAATGCATTTGAAAACTGCTTCCCCAAGAAAATAGTTAAATATACTCGTAAGAAACCTTGTAACAAACCATGGCTTACTAAGGGTATAAAAATATCTTGTAACCGGAAAAGGGAAATGTATCTGACAGAAAGAAAGAGTAGTGACCCAGAAACTATCAAACATTATAAAAACTACTGTGTTATATTAAGAAAAGTTATTAAAAAATCCAGAAGTATGTGTATCATGTCTGAAATCAGCAACTCTGATAATAAAATTAAAACAATTTGGAATATTATTAAAAGAGAAACAGGTCAACCAAGAGCACAGGAAGACAGTATTACCATCAAATTGAATGAAAACTTTATGAACAAAAAGTCAGAAGTTGAAAATATTTTTAATAATCATTTTCTAAATGTTGTGGATATAGTAGGATCCAGGTGTTCATTAGAAGATGCTAGGCTGTTAATGGAAGATGCCATACCTATGCAATTTGATACAATTGAAATCTCACCCACTTCTCCCTCTGAAATTAGGAAAATAATAAACGTTCTTAAAAGCAAAAACTCACATGGAATTGATGGCATTTCCAGCAAAATACTAAAAGCTTGTTCTCAACAGATAAGTAAGATTCTCAGCCACCTGTGTAATAGCTCTCTGGAACAGGGCATTTTCCCTGATAGACTGAAATATGCTATTGTTATACCTTTGCATAAAAAGGGGGATAGATCTGATGTCAACAATTACCGTCCAATCTCCCTTCTAACAGCTTTATCCAAAATTTTTGAGAAAGTAATGTATTCAAGAGTAGCTTCACATATCTGTAACAATGAAGTACTAACAAAATGTCAGTTTGGTTTCCAGAAAGACTTTTCAACAGAAAATGCCATATATGCTTTCACCAATCAAATTTTGAATGATCTGAATAACCGAACACCACCCATTGGGATTTTTTGTGATCTCTCAAAGGCTTTTGATTGCCTAAATCATAAAATTCTGCTAGACAACCTCAAGTATTGTGGCATGAGTGGGACAGTGCACAAATGGTTTAATTCATACCTAACTGGAAGAGTGCAGAAAGTTGAAATAAGTAGTTCTCATAATATGCAAAGATCAGCACATTCCTCAAACTGGGGAACTATCAACAATGGGGTTCCACAAGGGTCAGTCTTGGGTCGTTTGTTGTTCTTAATATATATTAATGACTTGCCATTCTATATTCATGAAGAGGCAAAGTTAGTTCTCTTTGCTGATGATACAAGTATAGTAATCACACCTGACAAACAAGAATTAACTGATGAAATTGTCAATACTGTCTTTCAGAAAATTACTAAGTGGTTCCTTGTAAACGGACTCTCACTGAATTTTGATAAGACACAGTACATACAGTTCCATACAGTAAATGGTATGACGCCATTAATAAATATAGACCTTAATCAGAAGCATATAGCTAAGGTAGAATATTCCAAATTTTTAGGTGTGTCCATTGATGAGAGATTAAATTGGAAGAAACACATTGATGATCTGCTTAAACGTTTGAGTTCAGCTACTTATGCAATAAGGGTCATTGCAAATTTTGGTGATAAACATCTTAGTAAATTAGCTTTCTACGCCTATTTTCACTCGTTGCTTTCATATGGCATCATATTTTGGGGTAATTCATCACTGAGGAATAAAGTATTTATTGCACAAAAGCGTGTAATCAGAATAATAGCTGGAGTCCACCCAAGATCATCCTGCAGACATTTATTTAAGGATCTAGGGATATTCACAGTAGCTTCTCAGTATATATACTCCCTTATGAAATTTGTTATTAACAACCAAACCCAGTTCAAAAGTAATTGCAGTGTGCATAACTACAATAGTAGGAGAAAGGATGATCTTCACTATTCAAGATTAAATCTAACTTTGGCACAGAAAGGGGTGAATTATACTGGCACTAAAGTCTTTGATCACTTACCAAATAGTATCAAAAGTTTGACAGGTAACCAACAAGTATTTAAGAAGAAATTAAAAGAATTTCTGAATGACAACTCCTTCTACTCCATAGAGGAATTTTTAGATATAAATAAAAAAATATTTAAAAAAAAATAGAAAATAAAAAAATAAAAATAAAAAACACAAAAAAATGAAAAAGTTGTTATATTAACTTAAGTATGTTGTTAAATTAACTTAATTATGTCATGTATTGGAAAATTTGACTCGTTCCACATCATTACGAAATATCGTATTCATGATCCATGGAACTAGTATTAATCTAATCTAATCTAATCAGCTCCACCCCCACCTTTCTGACCCCACGGAACACCTGACCCTCAGTCTCTCCTTCCCCGGCCTTACCATTACCTGCAACACCATCTGTGTCCGCTTCTCTGCCCCTATTCCTTTCGACTTCCTTTCCCATATTGACCATACCTTCTCCTCCTACGTGATTGCCACCGACCTCAACATCCATAGTCGTTCCGCCACCCAGCTATGCCGGTGGCATCAGTTCCTCTCCACCCTCCAAGACGATCTTCTTCCCATTCCCCAACACACCCACCCCAAATCCAATACCACTCCTGATGTCGTCCTGGCCTCCCCTAGCCTCCTTGGCCACATAGCGGTGGATGTCCTCGACCCTACTGGCAGTGACCATCTCCCTGTCCTCCTCACTGTATCAGATGGTCGTCGCCCCCATCCCGACCCTAGCATCGACCCTCCCCCAAAATATGTCCATGATTATTCCCGTGCCAACTGGAATGCCTACTGGGATACCCTCACTACCCAGATCGATAGCCACCCCTTCGCCTACCACCACCCTGATGACATTACCCGTGCCACCTCCTTACTCCAGCAGACCTCGTCTGAGGCCATGGAGGCTCACATCCCTACCATCGCCATCCACCTGCACCATCCCACTTTACCCCCAGAGGCCGTTCTTCTCCTCCATGAATCCCGCCATCTGTACTATGTCTTCCTTCACACACATGACTGGGACACACTATGACGCCACCGGCAACTCCAGCGACATGTCCAAAACTTGCTCGTGGCCAAGAAACGCCGGGACTGGTGACAGACATGCACCCGTCTTACTGTTACCCTACCTATCAACTTGTGTAAGTACTGGTCAACCTTCCGGCGCCTTACTGGATCTAAACCCCCCCCCCCTTCTACCCTCTCCTTCACAATGACCACCCCTTTCTTGATAACCTCAGTAAGGCCAACCATTTTACTTCTTACCTCTCTGATACTTTACCCTCCCGGACAATCCCCAGTTTGATTACTCCCTCTTCCCTGATGACTGCAATCGAACTGACACCTCTGCCCCTCGACTCGCTCCTGGCTTCCAGTACTTGGACAACATTACATACTCAAGATATCATATCTACACTCCACATGAAAAACAACACCGTCCCCGGTCACGACCGTGTTGCCTATAGTCACCTCCATGAAACTCCTGCCTCCTTCCTCTCCACCCTGGCTAGACTATATAATGTGGTCTTGTCCACCGGCTTCTACCCCAACCTGTGGAAAACCTCCCAGATCCTTATGTTCCTCAAACCCGCCATCTGCTGTTTCCTCCTACCATCTCATCATCCTTACGTCGGTCTTCAACAAGGTCCTGGAATCCATCATCTCCCGACACATCCACCAGCATCTCCATCAGCACTGCCCCCATCCTGCTACCCAATGTGGTTTTCGACCATTCTTCTCTGCCAATGACCTTCTCCTTCACCTCACTCACTTCCTCTCCGAACAACTCAACTCCTGTCACTCCGCCATCTTCCTCTCCCTTGACCTTGAACGTGCCTATGATCGTGTATGGCATTCTGGTCTCCTCTTACAGCTCCAAACCTTCGCCCTTCCTATTAACTACGTCCGTCTGATCGCCTCCTTTCTTTCCCACCATCCTTCCTATGTCACCATCCATAACACGGATTCCTACACCTTCTACCCCTCTGCCGGTGAGCCCCAAGTTTCCGTCCTCTCCCGCCTTCTGTACCTTCTTTACATGGCGGACATAACACTGCCTTCACCTCCCTTACACCTTCTCCAGTATGCTGATGACACCGCCTTCCTTGCCCTCGCCCCCACCCTGCAACGCTCCCAGCACCTTCTCCAATCCCATCTTGACTGGTTCCTCACTTGGTGTAAACAGTGGGTGCTCAAGGCCAATTCTTCCAAGACCCAGGCGATCATTGTAGGCAAAACCACCCCTTCCTTCCGTCTCCTCGATTTATATCTCATTATCTATGGCCGCCCTATCAATCTCACCCGCACCCCCACATACCTTGGTGTCACCCTTGACCATTGCCTCTTCTGGACCCCCCCCCCCCATCGCCAGACGATCCAAGCCAAGGCACGCACCCAACTCCACCTCCTCAAGCTCTTTTCTGGCCACACATGGGATCTGCACCCCTCCACCGTCCTCCACACCCATAAATTCCTCATCCGCCCTATCCTCTGCTATGCCCATACCACCTGGATCGCCGCTCCTCCTACCTATCCCTTCAATTCCTGGAATGCCATGCGCTCTGCCTCGCCTATCGCATCCACCTCCCCTCCCCCATGTGGATCCTGTATGACTTAATTCCGTTCCCACACCTCCTCCTTTTCCTCGAATAATGGATACGGATCCTTTACACCTCCTGCAAACTTGATCCCACTCACCTGCTTATCACTCCCATCCTTTCCCAGTCCCATCCACTGCCGCGCCTGTACTTCCACATCCCACCCGCTCTCCATCTCTCCACACTCCACAGCCCAAGGTGGCTTCCGCTAACTCCCCCTCCCTGATGGTGCCCTCCTCCCCTCCATCTACTCCTCCTATCAACTTCGATCCTCCCCTTCCTCTCCCTGTGTTTTTAATCCAGGGCACCCTCTCTCCATTCTCTCCCTCCTCTCTTCCTCTATCCCTCCCCTCCCCCCAGGCTTCCACAACCCCCTCTACCCTTTCCCCTCCACTCCCTTCTCCTCTCCCACTGGCATCAAACCCTCTCCCCCTCTCCCTCCTACCCCCACCTCTTCCCTTTGGAAGGTCCACAGCTTTGTGCATAACAGTGAATCTTCATGTGCCAGAGATCGTTGCCACTGCTCGTGTGTCTCTTCACATCAGTGCTTCAGTGTTTCTCCGTTTGTGCTCCGCTGTTCACGTGTGTAAACTCGTTCTTCCCCGTTGTGTTTAGTGATGAACATTTTTTATTCGAACAGTGCACCCGTGAACGGCTTCATTTATTTTACTATGTCTAACTCCAGTTTTTGTCCACCATGATTGTTTCTTTCTCTGTCTTTCTGTTTCCTGTATGTGTTCACTGTGGCAAAGAGCGGCATACCTAGGCCGCTGCCGGCCTACCTTTATTGTAAAGGTATTAAAGTAACAATAAAGAAAAAATATTTCTTCAGTACGTCCCCTCCCTCCATCGGCTCCCACTTCTTTCTTTTCCCCTCCTCCCCCCCTTTTCCCCCCTCATAGGTCCGAGTCCTTAACCCCCCCCCCCCCCATCTGCCGTCGCATCACCTGTGTGGTACCGTTATAAGTGAGTGTTCACTGTTGTGCGTCCCCTGCCAGTGTTGAGAACAGCCGCCATACTGTCGCTGGTTCTTTTTTTATCTCGTGCAAACAGAAACCAGACTGTCGCTGTATTTTTTAATTGTGCCTGTCTACTTCTTGTATGTCTTCATCCGCATTGTCATCGCAGTGTTTTTATATTTTAAATTCCACAACTTACCGCCATGTTACAGCTTTTTATAATGTCACTGTTTTATCGCATGTTTTTCTTGTTTGTTTCTATTCTCATTGTGTTTTTCAACTTTTCTGTAGGCTATAGAGCAGCATATTACGCTGCTACTAGCCGACCCCCCCGCCGCCCGTTCTGGAGGGGGGAGGTGAAATCCAATAAAAGAAAGAAAAAAACACATATATCTTCAGCTGGCTCAGTCATACCAATTTTGGAGACTATTGCTGTCTCTTCTTTCTTTGAAAGCGAGAAACTGCCTACTTCATACCCTTTATTTGAATAAGTATAACGAAAAGTACTGAACTAGAAGCTTTCTCAATGGTAAACAAATGTGCTAGTTGTGTGACATATGTTCTATGTGATATCACTCATCCTTTTTTAATGTAAACTATATGAAAACCAGCAAATCGAATTTATTCAACAGTTAATAAGATGTCTTCCACCATTACGAACTTTTATATGATTCAACTGCATTAAAATAATATATGTCTCCCAAACAACTATCTTGAAGTTTTCTTTTATCGTTTGCAGACGACTGCGGCTAAGCCACATTTTAATTATTTTTAATGTGTGTCATCTGTCTTTTCTATGTCTTTTTATTCGAAGCGTTAGGTTGTTTCATTAGCTAATCAACGTGTATTGAATATTTACTTGAATTTATGTAGTTCAAGGTTTATCTGGAAATTACTGACAATGACAATTTACTCCCGAGAGAACGCTATTACATGTGCATAACGTGGAGTATTACAGAACATCCTTATATTAAATTAATAAGAAAAGCCCGAAAATCTGTCAGAAACGAAAACTCGTCGCTACTGATACAATTTGTGCTAACCAAATGATGAAAAACGTTATATCGGTGATAAAGAATTGTCGTATTTGATGGCTTTTGCATTATATTTTGCGGGTTGTAAACGTATGCCATTCCAGAGCAGTGACACAATAAAGATTTTTTAATAATACGTCGATTTGCGAAGGGATTGTTAAATATCTATGGTTGAAGCCCTTAGTGGATCTAAGAAGACAACTGTCACAAATTGCACCTGTTCACCATTGTCTGTAATAGTTAATACAGGTATGAAGATTGTCTCTCCTATATTAGATGTATTCTATGATTTTTGTTTAAGAGCTGCAAACATTAAAATTTGGTTATATGCCTGTGAAGGATGGCTCGTTTTGATTGAATGTGCCCATTGAGAATTGCTAGTCTGTTACAGAGGTATGCATTATTGTGTACTGTGTGTCTGGTTCAAAATTCCCAGTCACTTTGTCCAATGGAAGACTGGAAACAAGCCTAACATATTTTATACATTGTTTGCTTTTCTATGGGTTTTGTTCGATGCTTTATGGGTTGTATATTGAATTCTGTTGCACCTTAGGCCTATTGGTCGTGATCAAAGGATCCATAGTCTCTGTGTCCTGAAAGCAGTTTTGTCTCATCTGAGAGTCCATTAGTTTGAATATAAACCTAAATGTACCTGAAATAATTGGAAGTTAAAATTATCCTGAGCATTTGATAAATTCCAGGTTCTCTGCATGCTGTTCTTGTTGTATTCTTCAGTGCAAAGGGTGGTGGTGATTCAACTCTCCATGCTACTCTTTTCTGGTCAAGCCTCTTCATCTCTGAATAACTGCTACAGCCTACAACCTTCTGAATCTGTTTTCTGTATTCATCTCTTGGTCTCTCCCTGTGATGTCCTCCACTCTCCTTCCCAAATTTCCCTCCAATACAAAAGTGGTGATCCCTTGATGTCTCAGAATATCGCCTGTCAATCGATCCCTTCGTCTAGTCAAGTTCTTTCCTCCCCAGATCTGTTCAGTACCTTGTTATTAGTTATGCGATCTATCCATCTAATCTCCAGTATTCTTCTGAGCACCACATTTCAAAAGCTTCTATTCTCTTCTTGTCTAAACTGCCCAATGTCCATGTTTCACTTCTATACAGGGCTACACTCCATACAATCTTCTCTGAAAGAGTTCCTAGCATTTTAATATATATTTGATTATAACAAATATCTCTTCTTCAGAAACTCCTTTTGTGCATTGATAGTCTACATTTTACAAACACTCTGCATCGGACATCATCAGTTATTTTGCTGCCCAAATAGCAAAACTCGTCTACTATAAGTTTCTCGTTTTGTGCTCTAATTCCCTCAGCATCCATTCATTTCAGTCTACTACACTACATTATCCTTGTTTTCACTTTGTCAACACTTTTATCTTATATCCTCCTTTGAAGACACTATCCACTCTATTCAGCTGCTCTTCCAAGACCTTTGCTCTCTCTCACAGAACAGCAGTGTCATCAGCAAATCTAAAAGTTTGTATTTCTTCTCACTGAACTTTAATTCCTACTCCAATTTTTTTCTTTGGTTTCCTTTACGGTTTGATCACTTTACAGACTGAGTAATATCAGGGAAAGGCTACAACCTTGACTCACTCCTTTATTGACCACTGCTTACCTTCCATGCCCCTCAACTCTTATAACTGCCATCTGGTTTCTGTTTCTCCCTGTATTTTACCCCTGCTACCTTCAGAATTTCAACACTGCGAAAAGCGTTCTCAGTGTACATTTGTGTTTCCTTAACTTATCTCCTAAAATAAGCTGTATGGTCATTATTGCCTCATGTATTCCTACATTTCTCTGAAATGCAAACTGATCTTCCCTCAACGAGTTCTACCATTCTTCTGTAAAGAATAGAGTTAGTATTTTATCATCATGACTTATTAAACTGATAATTCAGCAATCGTACTTCAAGAAGAATGTAATAATTCCAGCTCCAAAGAAAGCAGGTGCTGACATTATTACATTATTCCTGAAGTCTATTTTGCCTGTCTAATAAATCTTGCACGCCAGATGGAATAGTTTTATCATTACTGACACTCCAAAGGTTATTAATAGTTCTTACTGAATGTTATCTACTCCAGGAGCCCTGTTACGACTTAGGTCTTTTAGTGCTCCAAAGTCTTCTTGCAGTGTCACATATGAGACTTGAGTTTATTGAGAAAGTAGTAAGTATTTCGTATGATATCCGTTTCTGCCTATACTGTGAAAGTTGAAAATAAGTTCTTTTTGCTAAGATATGAAAACTGGCTAAGCTCATATTCTCCAGTTCTATACCTGAAGTGACATTATTCTTATGGAGTTTTTCTGTGTGTTTCGAGGTGCCACACTACAAATATAAAGGCATGGAAATGAATCCACCCCCCCACCCCCCCACCCCCCCACAGGTCACTCCTAGGAATTTTTTCTATCACATATAATTTCTTTCACTTTTGAAAGGACTTGCTTATGTGAGAAACTTTTAACTCCTCTGAATTTCGAAATCCTTGTTAAACTCTAGATTCCCCCATAACTGATCGAGTAAGTCAGTTAAAAGTGTCTGAGGATGGTTAGAGCATATGATCATCAGAAACACAATTGTAAGTAAAAAACTATGGTCTTCAAACAAACCTTTATGTTGAGGACACTTTTGTTTACATAATTTTTTACGTCTGTGGCGCTGATGAAATCGACACCAACATCGATATGCATTCATCTTTGGACTCTCTAAGCATTATCTTTGGCTGTCTCGCCATGTTCAGTTCAGTTCTATGTGAGCCTTCTATGTGTTAAGGTTAATAAAAGACCTATTGCTAAATGGGTGTGATTACTGGTGCAACCAACCCAGTAATCCTCCTCACTGGTGACCCCGAGTTGTAATGTCTTCTGTTTTCGCCGTTTTGCTGTGTCCGCGACCTCCGTGTCGGTTATTTTCGCGTGTATTACATCAACACAGCATTCGAACAATGAATTCGGCCCAGCGCCTAACGCCGGATTTTGTGATCGACATGCATCGTGTTGCGGGCGATGTACACCTGCCAAGATTGCAACACGATGCCTCTCATCGATGATTCCACCGATTTCGCCGCACGTTTTCGAGCCTGCAAAAATAAGTGAGGTTAGGAGTGCGCATGATTCCAGCTATCAAACGCCTTTTTTCCCGCCACATGTGCTCTCCCTCAAAGACTGTGCAGTTACCTCTTATGGATCACCGTGCAGTGCGGGACCAATGCCGATTTCTGCAAGTGCTTTGTCGGACAACCTACTACTGCCACGACAACGATTTACCACGCCGCAATCCGTGCAGTACCACGTGGATACCTGCCACGTGGCCAGAACTGCTTTGTTCACAGGTCTACCTCCTCAGCATCCGACCACTCCCGCGCCTGCCTCAGTTCAGCATCAGCACATGCCTTCCTACTTCGATACCTCGGCCTGCAACAGGAGCAATAACTTGTTATCTGTGCCTGATCTCCACCTCCATCCCACTGCTATGCCTCAGTGTTTTGTGCCACGGCATTCACCTTATCTGCACACTGTTTTGAGTGGATTGACTATGAACAGTGAACATTCACACATTCCGTCCCACATTCGACATCATTTCCTACACTGTGCTTCTGGACAGCCCGCACCTCTGTAGCCTCCCTACAACACAGGTGGCCCCAGCTCTGATCATACGTCGAGCTTTCCGCGGACTAACACGCGTTCTCAAACTTTGAACTTTTTCTCACTGCGCTGGCTACAGTCGAGGTTCCGCTACTGTTCTCGGTACATCTCGGTGCCTCATCTGCGTCGGTCTTCCGTGACGCGTCAATCCGAACACACCCGCAATGTGTCAAGCATCTGCAACCACAATCGACACATTACAGTGTCTCACCCATGTTGGCCTTCCGCGTCGCGACGGATCGCGCCCAACTACAACGTGTCACCTTCACGCTGCCACCCGAACAGCCGTCGTTGCCACATCCCCTGGAGGCACACTCTCCTGGAATACTACAGCAACAATAGCTCGATTCAGGCAGTGCCCTGACGAATTCCACTCAACCTGTTCTTCTGAACATTCTACAAAGCTTACCGACGCTGCCGCCGTTTAATCCCGACAGAGCAACAACCTGGTTCAAAATTGTGGACGAAGTGTTCGACTATTACAAACTCGACGAGTCAACCAGGTTTCTGTGCCTCATCACCCACCCGTACGACCAGGAGGACTTGATTGCTGACCTGGTCGACGCCCCGGAATCATCTACCCAGTACACTCTGGCCAAAAAGACAGTTCTACGTCGGCTTGCATGCTCAACTGAGGCAGCAATACGGCAAGTGCTCCACATCGAGCAACTAGACATTCCCAGCTCTGGAGATGGCTACGTGCCCTGGTCAGCGTCGATCTATTCTCTGACACAGCGCTCCTCGCCATCTGGTCAGATAAACTATCTCCTCACATCCGCTTTGCTCTGGCTCAACGGTCTCCTGAACCTGTCGAGCAAAGAATGACTATTGCTGGCAAGCTACAAGATGCATCACTGCTCTATTTCGCCAGCCACAGCCTACCTGACATGTCTCAGGTTCACACTCATCGTCCTGCGGCCAGGGCCATACTGTGTCGACCATTCTGCTCGTTCCGGGAAGCAGTAAACAAGCAACTGGGACGTCACTGGCTCCATCCAACGTCATGCCCCCTCCTCTCTGAAAAACGCAACCCAGACCTGGCAACGCTTCATCAACGAAGTGCTATTCGACATAAAATTCTGCTTTGCACATATTGATGACATTCTTGTGGTCTGCTCCTCCATCGATGACATCATTTGACATGTGCAAACTGTTATGAACACTCTCACGGCAGCAGGCATCGAGACCAACCAGGACAAATTGCAGCTACATCAACCCACTTTCACTTTTCTTGGTTTTCAGGTCTTTGCCGACAGGATTTCACTGCCCCCTGAGAAAGTACAAACAATACTAAACCTACCAAGACCTGCGTCATTCAAAGAGCTCCAGAGCTTTCTGGGTACAGTTAATTATTATCGCGGTCATCTACCTTGGGCTGCGGAGATTCAGGCTCCATTGACGGACCCCTTGGCAGGCACCAACACTTCCGGATCTCGGCCCATTTCATAGACCCCTGCTATGACTGACTCTTTCACTGCCCTCAAGAATGTTCTTGCCGAGGCCGGCACCATCGCGCATCCTCATCCCAATGCGCAGCTTTTCATCATCACAGACGCGAGCGATACTGCCATCGGCACTGTCATTAGCCAGACAATCGACGGCCAAACTTCGCCTCTGCAATTCTTCTCGCGCAAGCTCACCAATGCACAACGGAAATATTCCGCGTTTGACAGGGAGTTGCTCGTGGTCTACGAAGCGATTAAGCATTTTAATACTGACGTTGAGGGACGCCCTTTTTATGTTTTAACGGACCACAAACCCCTGGCTGCGGCCATTACAAACCCGCCAGCTGACCCGCCTCCTCGCTGCTTCAGATACATGGACTACATATCTCAGTTCACCACTGATGTCAGACACATAAAGGGTGCTGACAATATAGTTGCTGACTTCCTTTCACGAGTCAACCCTGTCCATTCGCTGTTAGACCCCTCTGAACTGCCTAACCTCCAACCCGCTGATGAGGAAACACAAAACCTGATTTCAGACTCTACATCTTCACTACACTTCGTCCGCACCACCTTCCCTGGCATTTCTGGTGAGATCTGGTGCGACGACAGTACGGGCACCTTACGCCCCCTCATCCCAACCATGCTCCGTCGAGCTGTCTTCAACGCATTGCATAATTTAGCGCACCCCAGTGTTCATGCGTCCGCCCACCTATATGGAGAAATGTCGACAAGGACTGCCAGCAATGGGCACACTCCTGCGTCGCGTGCCAACGCTGCAAAGTACACAAGCACACTTCACCCCCCCCCCCCCCCGTCAGCGCCTTTTCGATCCCTCCTGGGCGTTTCCAGCATATTCGTATTGACATTGTCGGCCCTCTCTCCCCCTCTAACGGCTTTTGTTGTGTTCTCTCGTCTATCGACCAAACAACTCACTGGGTCGAGGCTGTCCCCCTCCCCAATATTACGACAGAAACTGTTGCACGAGATTTCGTCGAGTCATGGGTATCGCTTTTCGGATGTCCACCTATCATCACGACTGACCAGGGCAGACAATTTAAATCGGCCCTGTTCAACGGGATTTTTAACATTTGCGGCAACTGGCGCATCCGTGCCACAGCATATCACATGCAAAGTGTTGGCAACGCACTTTCAAGGTGGCTCTTCTTTGCCACGACTCTCTATGGATGGAGCCCTTCCCCTTGTGCTACTCGGCATTCATGCAATTTATAAGGAAGATCTCAAAGGGACAATAGCCGAATTCGTATACGGCCAGAACATTGTTCTCACTGGCGGACTTGTGAGCCCTTCCGCTTCTCTCCGTCTGTCTGACTTACCTTCCTTCGTGGACCGCGTCAGACGCCACCCCATCAACCTCCATATCCCTCCGCCCGCCAGCCACTCCCGCCCTAAGGTTCACGTCCCGAAATCTCTGGACAATTGCGAGTACATCATGCTCTGAGATGACACTGTCTGTACACCCCTTCAACCTCCATATACCGGTCCGTGGCGAGTTCTCTGGCGCTCAGCCAACACCTATGACATCCAGATGAAAGATTCAGCTGTTACAGTCTCTCTCAACAGATGTAAGCCTGCTCGTATCAAACCTTCTTCTGCCCCCCTTCAGGCCACGACCACGTCACTCACTGTCGTGGCTCACGATGCTCCGACCACTCCCTCCATGTCGGACTTACACACTCGGTCGAGTGACTTCCAGCTCCAATCGTCGAGCTCTCCTCCGACCTCGCCCCCTACTCCGGTCTCACGCACTCCGTCGAGTGACCACATGCTCCACACTTCGAGCTTACCTACGATCACGCCCTCGCTGCCGGGCCCTTCGCCGGTCCCTTTGACCTCTCCACCATCGCCTGCCTCGCCCTGTCGAGGTTTCTCACGCCCCCGTCTTGAATGTGCTCTCGCTCAAGGTGTTTGTGCCTGTCTTCCCGGACATAATCCACGACATTTCGCCGGCCTGTGTGGCCGTGCGGTTCTAGGCGCTTCAGTCTGGAACCGCGTGACCGCTACGGTCGCAGGTTCTAATCCTGCCTTGGGCATGGATGTGTGTAATGTCCTTAGGTTAGTTAGGTTTAAGTAGTTCTACGTTCTAGGGGACTGATGACCACAGGTGTTAAGTCCCATAGTGCTCAGAGCCATTTGAACAATTTGAGCCACAACATCTCAATAATACTGCACGATTATACACTGTTCGTCATGTGTTTCTCTTCATCCAGTGCTCATGACACAACTTGCGCCATTCCCTGCCACCTGGTAAAATGTGTTCCCCTCTCACCCGATGTCGACCTCGACCTGCTTTGTGTGTACGCCACGCCCACCAGAGACATTGTCGTTGTAGCTCCGTTCCACCCGCAAACCACCGGCCTACCTGTCGCTGCACTACCAGCATGCCCAGTACAACGCTCCGATCGCTTCAACGACTTCCAGGTTCGGTGGCCGAACCTTCCTTCATGACATCTACCCACACAGCTCCCTGACGATGCTGTCGAGCTGACCGTGGTCCGGCTCCTGTGGACCACCCCTGCCGACGCCATAGTCACCCCCCCCCTGGCGTCTCAAGAATACTCCGTACGGCGGGGGGGGGGGGGGGTTGCTATGTGGCGCCGATGAAATCGACACCAACTTCGATATGCATTCATCTTTGGACTCTAAGCATTATCTTTGGCTGTCCCGCCATGTTCAGTTCAGTTCTTTGTGATCCTTGTATGTGTTAAGGTTAATAAATGAACTATTGCTAAATGGGTGTGATTATTGGTGCAACCAACCCAGTAATCATCCTCACATCTTTGTTTGCTGGGATTGAATTTTGACCTGGTGTCCGGCAGGTAATATTTGATCTGTTACTACAAATCTTTCATTGATTGAAAGTGTATGCTGCTCTACAAAATAAGAATGCTATCCAACTCATCATATAGTGGAGTGTTGAGTCTTCGATAGGTTCTACAAAAAGGACTGTTGCGCCAATCTGTTACTCAGCATCTCTACTATATAGCGAGTGGTAACTTTCTGCTTCATAATATTGTTACATTCCATCCTTGATTTTACATTGTTTGATTAATACTATCCAATTATTTTTTTCCATGTGTAAGGCATTTATATAATACTTCAAACAGCTGATATGTACCTAAATGGGCAGTTTCTCAAATGAACAGCTTGGCTGAGTAGAGCACCTTCTTTTAAGTTTTTCTTGAGGTGGTTGTGGGGTCTTGAGACTCATGAAGTACCTATTTTAATTCTCATTATATAGAAACATTATGCTCCTATCTTGCTCTTTGTTTTCGGTTTTGTTGTGTAGTCAGTCTCTTAACAATCACTATCTATTGGCTTCATATGATTTGTTTGTTACTGTACCTTCATTATGAAAATGGGAAGAGATTGTATGTTGTTCTGAAATTTTGTAAGTTTGAGTAGTTTGAGAGAAATAGATGATTAAATTTCGCTCCACCATTTTGCTAGATGTGGAGCACCAGTAACTTTTATTGTTATGTAAATTTGAGTAAATTATGGGTAATTGAAATGAACATATCAGTGTTTAACTCCAAAGACTAGAGAAAATTTTCAGTTATCCATATATATATATATATATATATATATAAAATACAGTTTTATATAAGAAATAATGGAGATCTTTGGGGTATTTATTCAAGAGCAAATTGAAGAGGATTCCTAATCTGTTTCCAGAGAATGCTGCTTCAGTGTTAACTATTATATGCAGATATCAGAAAGTTATGAAAATGATCCAGTACATTTAGATACTGTTCTCGATTCTGTGGAAAGCAATGAAACTCCAGTGAGCGCAAACAGGTATACTGACATGGTTCACTCACTGCTGTTCACATCATGTCTACAAAATAAAATAAAAATAGGTACTGTCTTTGAGAAAGAGCTTTTGGAACCAGAAGAAATAAAACAGAAAAATCTGGAAACAGAACAAATGCTAAAATGTCAAATACTTCCTTTTGTTGCTGTCTGCATGAGGCAGCTGTTTCGTTTAAAAGTGGGAGACACATGAGAAGATAAATATTTTTTAAAATATGAGAGACAAAATCTGACATCGATAGAGAACATTTTTTAATATTCAAGGAGTCACTTTTTTATTTATTAAAAGTAAATGGACTGATTGCTGTTCAAGTTCCACCTTACAAATTCTCTTATAAAATTTATTACTTTAAAAATTGATCTCATGTTACAAACTTCTGACCATCACTTGATCTTTCTGATCAAATTTGAACCTTAACACGACTGTCGTGTGGTCATTGTTGGTCATAGCAAACAGCTCCATTGAGCTGCCAGTGGTCTCATGGCACATAACTGGGCTATTATACAGTGGGTAAAATATATGGGGCTCCTGCAGGGAAATTTGTGTTTTCTTTAAAAAAACAGCTTGAATCAGTTTTGGTAAAAATATTTTCAAAGGCTAAGTAGTTAGTTATTATGTGGACTTAAATTTAAACTTTCTTATAGATAACACCAGCAGAAGAGGAGGGAACATTTGTTACAAACCTTTAATTTAACTTCAATAGTTGAATTTCCTACCTGAGTGACAAATGCCAATGTATACCTTATTGATGTCATCTTTACTGATTACCAGCATATATCTTATTGACAACATCTTTATTGATAACTTTAGTAGAAGTAGTAGTACTGTAAGTCAGATTATAAATGGTCTGGCTGACCATGAGGGGCAGTTGCTTACTCTTAAAAGACATACGTTTTAGTTTTATTTAAATCAGTGGTTAGGTCTCTTAAACAATAAATGTGGACGCATTACAAAATTTGAATCAGTTCTTTCAACAGACTTACTGGAGCCCAGTATATATAGAAAGAAATGTTAGTATTAGATCCAAGCTATTAATAGATGAGTTCATGTCCCTGTTTGAAGCAGTATTTCACAACAAAACTGTAAAAGTTAATCCCCAGTCTCCAAATTGAAACCATGGATTACCAAATGCATAAAAATTTCATGTAATACAAAGAAACAGTTACATATATCACAAAGAAGTTCTGGCGAGCCTGCAATAAAACCTTACATATTAAATCTGAAATAGACAACTCAAATGACCAAGTCAAAACGATCTGGAATGTAATCAAAAGGGATCTGAGGAACAAATATTTAGTATATCCAGTGAAACGTCCCTTAGAAAAATTATACATGACTATGCTTAAACTGACACACAATATTTTTTAGCGCAACGCAATCTGACTTTCAATAATCCCTACAAGAGAATGGTCCTGACTAAATTAACCTATACGTTTCAGAAATCACTTACCTCACAAAAATCTTCGTTACCCAAGCTACTGCAATACAGCGAGCGCCACAACTGCCAGCTAAAGAAAAGATTCAAACTACTGAAAGCACTAACTACTGATAGACATAGTTAGCAAATGAAAGATTCTGATAGAGAACAAACAATGTATTTACCTTAATAGTGTTCAAAAGTCATAATATATGTGGCAGTTCATGACATCCAGTCTTACAAATTTACTGTCTCTGTCCAGATCATCCACTCTCAAAACTCCGCCATCTCACTCCCCACATGCACCATTGATGGCGGCTCACCTCCAACTGCGCAACGCTATGCGTTGTTAACAGCCAACTGCCCAACACTACAATAGCCAACAACAATGCAAACCAGCCACAGACTACACACAGCACAGCCAGTGATTTTCATACAGAGCACTATGTGGCGTTACCAATAAAAAACCTAAACAGCCTACTTACATAGATGTCAGATGAAAGTCAGATTGCATTGCGCTAAAAAATGTGTGACAGTTTAAGCACAGTCATGTATAATTTTTCTAAGGGGACATTTCATATGTCGACCCTTAGCCGAGGATACCTCACTGGAATCTTTTGTTTCGTTCTTGTAGTTTGTGTAATTAGTGTAGCTTTTGTTTATTGCTAGTGCGTAATTATAGAGATAATTTCCTTTGTAGTTGTCGTTTTTCATTGTTGTACAGTAAAACAGTTCTGGCATGCATTTAGATTTGCACCAAGTATTTCGCAACTGCGCTTGCAATTAACGAGATATTATTTTCAATGCTAAGTTATTGTGTTTTCTTATTTTGCTCTTCAAATTGTGCTTTTCTGTGTTATCGTGTGAAACATTGTGACAATTATGGCGTGTGAAAAACGTAATACTAGGCTCCAAAGTAAACCGAGAAATGACAGTGAAGACGATAGCAGTGTACCAGCACCACCGTGTAATGAATTAACTAATGTTGAACGTAGTAATTTGGTAATTGTGCATAGGGAAATGGAGCGGGCGGCAAATAATGGTGTAGACAGTGAAACAATTAGTGAACAGGGAAGCATTATCGATCGATCGGTCGGCAACAGTTCGCCTCAGGAATCCGAAATGACAGGACACAATCTTTCAAATACTGTAGATTCAGGTTTTGCGTCCTCGCCGTTTTCTCAACTAAGTCAAGACACATTTTCTGCTCGTCAAAATGTGAATGTTGCCGGTGCAAATGCACTGCCGAAAAGCATAGAGGAACAGATTCCAGACACTAATACATTATTACTGCAATTAATGCAACAAATGAAACAAAATCAGAGATAAACACAGAAACAAATGGATCAAAATCAGAAATAAATTAAGAAACACTTCAACAAACACGTGACGATTTAACTACTGCGTTACATAACATCAAATTGAAATGTCAAAAAGTCTGTAATGACGTAAAAACACAAATTTGTGAGCATTTTCAACCTATTTTTTCGCGGCATGAAAATGCATTACAGAATCACGAAGCAGCCATCAAAGAACTGCAAACTATTGTTCATGAAAATCACGAGACCTTGCGGGCTAAAATTGACTCAGTTGCTTCTACCGATTCGGTTATGCTACTTGCAAAAACTCAGGAAAACTTGAAGGACACAGTAGATACTCTGAAAATTGGTTCATAAAGACACATGGAGGAAATTAGTTCATTATCAGAGAAAGTAGTCGAACTTTCGGATCAGCTAAATAATTTATCTACGAAGGTAGATGAGAATCTGAATGACACAAGACCGGTAGTCTTTAACGATACAGAAGAGTATGAACAAATTAGGAAATTCAAACAAAATCAGAATCAAATTAACACGCAACACCAAAGAGAAATCTGGGAAGTACAAGATGAGTTGACACAGGTAATACAAGAATTACATATTTCAGATGACACTCGCGCTACAATACGGGAAGAGGGACATAGAAATATGGAACAGCCACAAAATAATAACACAGGGAACTTCGGAAATTATGAAAGAAATTGGCAAGGTACACCGAATTTTGAGATGGAACCGCCGAAACGACGTAACAATGACCGAAATGCGACTCGCCGATATGGTGATTTTGACTATAAGCTGTTTATTACTACACGGAAATTCAAAACATTCAAGAATTCTGGCAACGACATTCATCCGCATACGTGGCTTCATCAATTCTCTCATTGTTTTCCTCCCAACTGGTCATTAAAGCACAGATTAGAATTTATGTGTGGCTATTTAGAGAATAAACCAGCTGTAAGAATGCGATCGGTCATTCACGATTGTCACAGTGAAGGAGAATTTTATAATGCCTTCCTCTCAGCATATTGGTCTCAAGCTACACAAGACCGAGTAAAACATAGCATCATAATGATGAAACATTTCGAACAATCTGAATTTTCCAGTCTTGTGAAATATTTTGAAGACATGTTGCACACGAATCAGTACCTGTCAAACCCATACAGCCCCTCAGAACTCATCCGCTTTTGCTTAATCAAATTGCCTGAACATTTACGACATATTATTTTGGCAGGACGTTGCAAAGACGACATTGAAGCTTTTCAGGGAATCTTACAAAAACTGGAAATTGACACTGACAATCGCGGAACGCGAAAACAGGAGCACAACAATTACAGGTCACATCCGTCACAATTCCACGATGAAAGAAATAATAACTGGACACGACAAGGCTATTCTTACAACGTAAATCGTGACCAAAACAGACACCACCCGTATGACAGCCGTTGGCAGAGTAGTAATAATTACAGGGAAAGATCACCTCTCCGCGGTAATGGCTATCACAGAGACAATGAGAGAAACAGACAATATGGGAACCAAAATAATTATTATCAAGGGAGACAGAATAACTTCAGACGCAACGGTCCACCATGCAGCTACGACTCCGGGAGAAATCCTCCACCACATGACCGACAAACAAGAAACTATGTAAACTACCGACACAACGACAGACCTTAATTGGATCAGAACTGGCGTGATTCAAACAGGGCAGGGCCCTCTCGACAAGGTGAATTTTTAGAAGTTAGATCTCCAAATCCCAATAACGACGCGCAACAACAAATAGACAATAGGCAAGGACTCACACTGCTAGCAGCCACAAAACGTACTTATGAAGCTGACGACATAGCTGCCGTGGCTAGTAATTACGTAAAAATGGAAGACATTAGGGACATCTTACTCCAGGAACACGACGTAAAACATAACAACATTGCATATCCTGTGATTCATGTAAAATTTACGACAGTACTTGACTCTGGCAGTCCAATTTCAGTAATTAGTGAAACAGCCTTTAGCAAATGCAACAAATCGAACGATTGCCCCACACTTCCGTTACATAAGATTAAATTACAAGGTGCAATCGTTGGAAAAAGTGTAGATGTGCGCCAACAAACCAACTTAGAATTCTTTTATCAAAGCCATGAACTTTCTTATTGTTCCATTATTGTCGACGGAAATTATATTGGGAGTAGACTTTTTGAATGAATACAAAGCAATCTTAAACTTTCACGATGCTGAAATAAGTTTAGAGAAAGAAGGTAAGTCAACAGCTTTGAAATTTGAAGATTGGCTCTCAAACCATGATGAAGAAATTAATCGGCTTTACCTTCTGTTAGACAACAGTTCGGAGTTTTCAACAGAACTAGACACTAACAATCACTCTGCAAGTACTGACAGGGATGATATTGACGGCATATTTGAAACGAATCAGTTAATTCAGAATAAAATTCAAACAATTGAGAATTGTAATGACACTGATAGGCAGGACCTTTTTGAGATTTTACAAGCACATTCCACAGTTTTTACTCACAAAACAGGAACAATCGAGGGATTTCAATACCAATCTCATGTTCGTGAGCATACTAAATTTTGTGTTAAACCATACGTAATTCCGGCACATTATAGGGATCGTGTTAGAACAGAAATACAATCTATTCTTGACGAGGACATTATTGAGCCTGCAGTAAGCTCTTACAACAATCCATTACATGTTGTTGAGAAGAAAAATGGATCAACCAAGCTTGTCTTAGATTCGAGACAAATCAATACTATCATCATTCCTGAAACAGACAGGCCGCAAACGTTGGAAAAACTTCTTCAAAATTTTAATGGTGTAAAAGTGTTGTATTCCATTGATCTCAGATCCAGCTTTTATCAGATCGGTCTTCATCCAGAATGTGGAAAATACACAGCTTTCCTTTGTTTCGGCGTTTGTTATCAGTTTCGGAAACTTCCTTTTGGTTTGAACATTTCTTCGGCAGCATTCATTCGCGGGCTAAATTCCATATCACCTGAGTTCTTAAAACGTCACATCACCTTATATGTGGACGATATTCTGATAGCAGAAGCCTCATGGGAACAACATAATCACATTCTCAACAGTTTGTTGCGTATTTTCGCAGAATCTGGAATTACAGTTAACTTGGAAAAGTCTTAATTCGGTAAGTCAAAGGTGAGGTTTTTGGGACATATTATTTCTTCTGAAGGCATTCAGCCGGATCCTGAAAAGTGAGAAGCAATCACAGCCATTCCAGTTCCATCCACAAAAAATCAAGTTCGCAGTTTTCTAGGTCTCGTAAATTTTTACCGTCGTTTTCTGAATATGCAAATTCTAGTTACACCAAAACTTTGTTCTCTCACATAAAAAAAATACTATTTGGAACTGGGACGAACAGGCACAATTGGAATTCAACTCTTTGAAAGAAGCGCTACTTGACGCGCCAATACCAGCTCATCCAGATCTGTCACAAGAATTCTGCCTTAGCACGGATTCTTCTAAAGTTGGTCTTGGTGCCCATTTATTTCAAGAAGCCATAGAAAATGGCACTACTGTTCAGAAAACCATTGCTTTTGCTAGCCGAGTGCTAATAAAATCTGAAAAAAGTTATTCCGTTACTGAATTAGAAGCTTTAGCTATCGTTTGGGCATTTAACAAATTCCGTTTCTTTCTTTCTGGCAAGGACGTAAAAGTATACAGTGATCATCGTGCATTACAATTTCTTATGTCTTCGAAATTAAATCGTTACAGGTTAAAACGTTGGGCATTGTTACTGCAAGAATTCCACTTCACAATAGCCTACACTCCCGGCAAAGAGAACATTGTTGCGGACGCACTGTCACGCGCACCGGCTGGGCTTGAGAAAAGTAACACAGAAGGCAACCTCGAGAAAAATTTCAGTATTCTTTACATTCAGAAAGTCGCCTTTGAAAACTTCATCACCACATCTTTAAAGGACATTGCTCATGAACAAGATAAAGATCCGATTTGGAAAGACATCAAAAGTAAATGGCATGAAAAGACACACACTCAGATTGGGCATTATTATCTGGTTAGAAACAACATACTCTTCAAACGCTGCACTGTTGATGACAAGCTATGGGTACGTTGTATTCCAGACGATTTTGTTAATAAGCTCATTTGGTACATTCATTTCAGCTACGCACATTTTGGTCCACGAAAATGTTATCATATTCTTCGTGGAAAAGAGAATTCGAAGAGTCTTCTCTATTTGTAAACTTTGTCAAAAGGCTAAACCATCTACTATCTCTCATCGTGCTCCGTTGTTTCCTATCATTCCTTCTAAATTAAAAGAATTTGCTGTTGTTGATCTCTTGGGACCCCTTGTCAGAACATCGAATGGATTTTCGTACGTTTTAGTCGCTGTTGGGCTTACTTCAAAATTTGTTTCTTTCACACCGTTACGTAAAGCCACTGGTCGGTCTGTATCCAACGCCTTTGTTAAAAATTTCTTACGTGAAGTTGGACACGTTAGTAAAGTCATTTCAGATAAGGGACCGCAATTCAGGTCTGCTGTTTGGTCACGCATGCTTCGGAATCATAAAATCAAACCTGTTTTTATTTCATTGTACTCACCACACTGTAACCCGTCCGAACGGATTATGAAAGAAATCAATAGGCTTTGCAGACTTTACTGTCACAGAAAGCATCAGTATTGGGACAGATATTTACACTTATTTCAAAACGTGCTGAATGAAATGCCTCATGACTCCACTGCTTTACCACCTATTCTTGTACTGAAGAATGAAGACCACCGAACAGAATCAGAGAGCTTGTACCTTTCCCGAATACACGTAAACTTCGACACAAAGACATAATTGATTTGGCTATTAAAAATATAAATTCTGCAGCAAACAAAAGGAGAAAACTACACTGTAAAGCAAATGCAAAGAAATTTTATATTGGTCAGAAAGTTCTCATTAAAGCTCATTCATTGTCACATAAGAAGAAACACTTGAGTCACAAATTCTTTCTGGTTTACAATGGACCTTACAGAATCCGACGTATACCACACGACAACTGTGTTGAAGTTGAAACTCTGCGTACTAGGGAGAGTAAAGGATTGCACTACATTTCAAATGTAAAACCGTTTATTGAGAGATAATCTGCTTTTTGACTTAGTCTTTGCTATAAAATTTTTCACTTCACATTACTAGTATGCTTTGTCAGACTTTGAATCTGTTAACATGCAACAATGTTTGAAGTCAAATATCCAGTCAAGAACCAAGAGAGCTTATTTAAACAGTAATTACGAATGCATTGTTATAGTGACGACACAGTGTTATTGTGTGTACATTCTTGCTTGTTAGTTTCGCGACTACGCAACGACTATAAGGCTCACATACTTAGAGCATATACCAATACTGCTGACGAAACTTTAATGCAACATTTTGGTTTACTTGAGAATAAATTCTGGATTTAAAGTACTTTCTGTGAGATTAAAGACTTCGTATTTGGTTTCTTTGACAGCTACACGATTATATCACGACGCTACTAATGCGTGACACAATTTACATCGTTGCTTTTGCGGTGTGTCTGTTTTATATCTGCACAGTTCTTCTGGAAAGTAAAACATGTTTCAGTAGTAACTTTTGTGGTATAGCTACAATGAGACAGTCTTTTTCGTAGCCCAACAATACGTTACAGTGTAGTACTTTCTCGATCACGGTAGTGCACGTAATAACTACGATATCTCTACGCATAGCACTTCACTTTTGTTTATTACGAGGTAAGTACATTGACTTCTACAGAACTTTGGTTACGAACGCCGATAATTACTACACTTGGCACATTTTTACCGTTAAGTAATGACAGAGATTATCTTACAACAAGACGCACAGAGTAGCGCTACAGTACACGTATTTGAGTGATTAATTTTGTACTTAAAAAATTTATTTTTAAAGATTTTTGAATTACAATGTTACAAAGGTTTTCCGTGATACATTTCATTCCATTGCTGTAATCTGTAATACCTGAGGCTATAATTAAATTAATCCTCAGGGGGGTACACGCTTACGTTGTGTACCATGTGTTTGGCAAGCACAAGGAGCCCTAGCTAATATGGTATTTGCTTATACAACTTTACGCATCAGTACCATATTTCTCTAAAACATAAATTACACAGATATCTGGTCATTTAACTGAGAGAGACAAACATTTATTTTACTACATCAGTGACAGATGTTTACGTAATTACACCGTTGGATAACTTCACTCTTACGAAATTGTATTTTGTCTGTACTTTGTGAACTGTTAATATTTTTTCGGAACCATTGTGATGCTATGAGAGCTTTGAATGATGTATTTGGTATGGGATCATGATTTTTAAAGTACGTTTAAGGTAGATGACACTATTGAAGTGGCAGAGATTTTTTTTTAGGTTTTGAAATTATTGGAGGAAGTTACAACGATTTTGAGATTTGACTGAGGTGTTATGATGTTATTATTACGATGACGATGTGTATTATGCTGCTGAGGTATGTTTATGATCAATAAGCTGATGCTATATGAGGAATTTGATTATGCTACGTATCTGTTATGATGAAATATTGAAGAAGTGTCGACGAATACGTATATGTGTAATAAGGTAAGGAATAAGGAGTAGTGGTTAGGGACACTGATTTATGAAAAGGATGTCGGAAACCAAGAATCGTACTTTAAGAGTTATGAAATGTGTGTACATACGTGGATGTTAGTTACCACAATGCTGACAAAACTTTTTGGACACTGTTATATATGAGATTTTGTTTCTACACACTTCTAATGTAAATTTCTAACCTTTGAATTTTTTTTATTTTGTATGAAACGTCCCCTTAGAAAAATTATACATGACTGTGCTTAAACTGACACACAATATTTTTTAGCGCAACGCAATCTGACTTTCAATAATCCCTACAAGAGAATGGCCCTGACTAAATTAACCTATACGTTTCACAAATCACTTACCACACAAAAATCTTCGTTACTCAAACTACTGCAATACAGCAAGCGTCACAACTGCCAGCTAAAGAAAAGATTCAAACTACTGAAAGCACTAACTACTGATAGACATAGTTAGCAAATGAAAGATTCTGATAGAGAACAAACAATGTATTTACCTTAATAGTGTTCAAAAGTCATAATATATATGGCAGTTCATGACATCCAGTCTTACAAATTTACTGTCTCTGTCCAGATCATCCGCTCTCAAAACTCCGCCATCTCACTCCCCACATCCACCACTGATGGCGGCTCACCTCCAACTGCGCATCGCTATGCGCTGTTAACAGCCAACTGCCCAACACTACAATAGCCAACAACAATGCAAACCAGCCACAGACTACACACAGCACAGCCAGTGATTTTCATACAGAGCACTATGTGGCGTTACCAATAAAAAAACCTAAACAGCCTACTTACACCAGCATAGAAATAAAATGTTGTAATTTAATTAAAGTAATGGACACAGCTGCAAGTGTCCTTAATGAGCACTTTCTAACAGCTACTGAGAAAACTGTCTGTAAAGGGTGAGTCAAGGAGGCATTGGACCTTCTGATAGGATCTATACTGTGCAAAATAAATGAAATGCACATAGCTTGTTATGGTCTGTGAGGTGAAAAGGATCATCATAAAATGAAAAACAAAAATTCATCTAACTTCAATAATATTTCCATTAAAGTACTTAAAGATTGCCGTAATGCCATTTGTGTAATACTTTGCCATATATTTAATAAATCTCTCCAACAAGACAAAATGATGTATTAGACTAGATTAGATTATATTTACTTTCATCCCAATTGATCAGTAGTGAGGAAATCCTCCAGGATGCAGAACATGTCAGAAAAATAATAATACATGACAAATATTTACAACTGAAACAAATAAGCTAATGTACCTTCCACAGGTCCCAAGTGGAGTGATCCTCATTTTTTAATGAACTCTATATGAAAGAATCGTTTTACAAACACTATTGCACTGAATTTAAAATAAAAAATAGTTTTTTTTGTTTATAAGGTAATAAAGTTAGATTGTGTTTACACACACACACACACACACACACTTATTTACAATGAACACATTACTGCTGTGAAATTGTGCAGAAGTTATATTGTACTTTTATATATATATTCACAAGTCAGTTGGTTCTGCTGAGAAAGTCATCAATGGAGTAGAAGGAGTTGGCCACCAATAAATCCTTCAGGCTTCTCTTAAACTGAATTTCATTGGTTGTTACGTTTTTATGGCTGCTGGCAAGTTATTCAACATGTGTGTTCCTGAATAATGCACACCTTTTTGTACAAGAGTAAGTGACTTTAAATCCTTGTGAAGATTATTCTTATTTCTAGTATTGACTCCAAGAATTGAGCTGTTGGTTTAAAAAAGTGATATATTTTTAATGCCAAGTTTCATCAAGGAATAAATATATTGGGAAGCAGTAGTTAGTATTCCTAGTTCCCTAAATGGCTTCTGCAGGATGTTCTTGAGTTCACACGACATATAACTCTTACTGTACGTTTTTGTGCCTGGAAAGCTTTAGCTTGGCTAGATGAATTACCCCAAAAAATAATCCCATATGACATTATGGACTGAAAGTAAGCATAGAATGCCAGCTTTTTCATTTTTATATCCCCTATATCTGACACAATTCGCATTGCAAATAGAGATTTGTTAAGACGCTTCAGCAGTTGAATTTATTATCCAGTTGAATTTATTATCAAGCTGTAATCCCAAGAATTTAACACTGTCCACTTCTTCTATCCATATGTCAGGCATATACTTGTGGGACACCCGTTACAAGTTGTGAACTGCTTGTAGCGTCTTTTTTCAAAGTTTAGTGACAAAGAATTGGCTAGGTACCAGTGATTAATGTCCATAAATATTTTATTAGCAGATCTTTCTAAGACTACACTTGATTTGCTATTTATTGCTATGTTTGTACCATCGGCAAACAAAACGATCTTGGCATCTGGTAATGTTACTGATGAAAGGTCATTGATATACACAAAGAAAAGTAAGGGCCCTAAAATGGAACCTTGTGGGGCCCCACATGTAATTAGTTCCCAGTTGGATGATGCCTGATAGCTTAATACATGTTTATTTCCTAATAACACCCTTTGTTTCCTGCCAGAGATATAAAATTTGAACCATTTTGCAGCATTTCCTGTTACACCATAATGTTCTAATTTACTTAAAAAGATATTGCGATTTGCACAGTCAAATGCGTTTGACAGATCACAAAATATACCAGTTGCCTGCAATTTTTTGTCTAATCAATTCAGCACATTTTCACTGTAAGCGTAGATAGCCTTCTCAATATCAGAACTCTTTAGAAATCCGAATTGCGACTTTGATAGTATATTATTTGAAATAAGATGGTTATAAAGCCGATTGTAGATCACTCTTTCTATAATTTTTGAGAACGCTGTCAAAAGTGAAATTGGGTGGAAATTTGATGCTATTTCTTTACCTCCCTTCTTAAGCAGTGGCTTAACTTCAGAATATTTCAACCATTCAGGAAATATTACACTGATAAACGACTGGTTACACAGATAGCTTAATATGTTACTTAACTCAAAATCACATTCTTTAATTAACTTCGTTGATATTTCATCATACCCACTAGATGTTTTTGATTTTAAAGATTTTATGATGGACATTATTTCTGCTGGGGTAGTGAGGGTCAGATTCATATTATGGAAGTTACTTGAAATGTCTGGTCTGAGGTATTCCATAGCACCATCTACAGAAGCTGACAATCCCATCTTTTCAGTAACAGTTATAAAATGTTTGTTAATAAGTTCTGCAACACTATACACATCTGTCACCAATGTATCATTTACTCTTAATACTATTTGTCCCTCTTCATCTCTGGTTCTACCAGTCTCCTCCTTCACTATATCCCATATTGTCTTTATTTTGTTAACTGATATGACTATCTTTTTCTTTTAATATATTTCCTTTGATGTCCGTATTACAGTCTTTAATATTTTGCAGTATTTCTTGTAATGTGCTATAGCATCAACATCAGAACTGTTTCGGATTGACAAATACAGCTTTCTTTTTGTTTTACAAGATACCCCTATTACTTGAGTAATCCATGGCTTCCTTGCAGACTTTGCTCTAACCTGGGTTAGTTTTGGGGGAAAACAGTGTTCAGATAAGGTAAGCACTTTATTAGCAAAAGTGTTAAATTTTTCATTCATGCCATGAGCACTGTAAACATCAGTCAAGTGAATGTCTCTGAGGAGTGTTCTAAAATAATCAGTTTTTGGCTTATTGATTACCCACTTGAGCTCAGATTTAACAGATTTTATATCTTGTTCACTATTAACATTTAGCAAAAGGAACTGCATGTCATAGTCTGAGGGGCCATTAACTATTGGTTTTGTAATATAATTTTGTCCATTGAACTTTTCTATAAAGATATTATCAATGGATGTTTGTGAGCAATTGTTTACCCTAGTGGGGAACTTTACAGTGGGAATTAAGTTGAATGATAGTGTTACTAACTCAAATAAGTTCTTATTGGGAGAGTCTTTAAGGAAATGTACATTGAAATCACCAGCAACCACTATTTATTTATTTTTGGTTGTTAAATGGGCCAGTACAGCTTCAAGGTGGTTTATGAACAGACTGAAGTTACCTGCAAGTGCACGATATACACTTAATATTATGAAGGATTTTTTTATGAAATTCTACTTCTGTTGCACATGCTTCCATATGCTGTTCTAGGCAAAATTTATGAATGTTTATGTTCTTAAATTTCTGACAGTTCCTGATGAATGTGGCAACTCCTCCTTTCTCCATTTCTGCTCTGCAAAAGTGAGATGCTAACCTAAACCCTGTAACACTTAAAAGTTCTGTAGCAGTGGTCACATGATGTTCAGAGAGGCAGATTATGTCAGCTGAGTTTGAAGACTCTAATTCATCCATGCAGATAATTAATTCATTAATTTTATTTCTTAGTCCTCGAATATTTTGATGCAATAAAGATAGCTGACATTTCACAATTACTGAGTTAAAATTGGGTAGAGTTGAAATATCTGCTGACTGTTGAAAATTCTTAACCAATAGCTGTTTATGCTGATGTAATATGCTGGTTTCTTTCTGTCCTCCCTACCCTAAAAAAGGATCTTTTCTGAACCCTATAACCACTGGTATTTTATCGCTCATGACAGTGCCTCCCCCCTTTAACTTTCCTCTTATTTTCCCAGCCAGTTTACCATTCCATTTTCTGTTGATGTGAAGGCCATGCCGAGTATAATTCCACCTATTGAGAGAATCAACATGAACTACACCAATGTGTGATACTGCAGCCGACATAAGCAGCCGTTCCAACTCCAAATTAACTCTGTTGACAGAAGAGTTCAAATGAGGTCAGTCATGGCGCCCAAGAACAGATACAGACTCAACACTAGTATGCTTTGATCCTGATGCAATCTTTGCCAGGTCACACTCCATACTGTACCCAGGAGCCCTGTCAATACTATTACCTGCCCCACCCACTATAATCACAATATCTTCCTTAGTATGCCAATGTGAAACCACTAGTCAAGAAAGGAGGTAAAACTGATGCTTCAAATTATATCCTGGTTTATCTTTTAACATACTTCTCCAAAGTTCTTGAGAAACGAATCTGTAAGAGTATTGTGACACACCTGAACATCCACAAGGCTCTTAGCCATTCTCAGTTTGGATTCCAAAAAGATCTATCAACTTATGGTGCTATATTTTCATTGACCAGTAATATTTTAGAAGCACTGATCAATAGATTGCTTGTGTTGATATATGATCCAGTTCCCAGAATACTGAGTTACACTTAGGAAGGATCTGTAAGATACAGAGGAAGCAAAAACTAGATATATAATACAATAAATACACACATGAATACAGAAAACCAAAATTATTATACATCTATGATAGAGAGATTAAAAGTGTTTGTAAAATGTTGTAAATTTGGTGGTGGTTTTCATTTTCTCTTATAAATTCAATGACCATATAAAAGATTTATCTGTTAGGTACTCTTTCAGAATTTGTTTGAATTTTGGTAATTGTTTATGCAGACATTTGATATATGGTGAGAAAGCACTAAATAGCGTAATGCTGGAGTAATAAGCTCCTTTTTGCACCATATGTAGACTCTTCAATTCAATGTGTAGACAATTTTTGATTGTAGTATTGTGGTCATAATATTCACCATTGTCTTTTTAATGAGAAAAGTTTATACAGACAAAGTCAGCAAGGAAAAAAATATACTGTGAGGAGGTGGTAATGATCCCCATCTTTTGAAACAAGTTCCTGTATGAGTGCTATGATGAACACCACTCATTATTCTGATGGCTTTTTGTTTTGAGCATCAAAAATTATTTTGTGAGAGGTTGATTGCTCTGGATATATTAGCAAAAGCTATTATTGAGTGAAAGTAGGAAAAGTAGGAGGCTTTAACAGTATCCGCTTCAGTCACAGAAGCAATAACTTGCAGTGTATATATTGTTGAGCTAAGTCTTTTAAAGAGATGTAGACCAATTACATTTGCTGTCTATGTATGCACCCAGGAATTTTGTGTCCTCAACTTTTTGTATTTGTTGATCTCTACATGTTTGTTAATTTCTTTAAGATTTCTTTGTGGCATGTGCAATCTCATATAATTGGTTTTATCTGCATTTAGTGAGAGACCATTTGCAGAAAACCAATCAAAAGCTTCAGAGTTCAAGATTAATGCCCGACAATTCATCAATGCAAATTGATGTATCATCTGCAGAAACAGAAAAATTAGACTTTGTATGAGAACAAAGAACAAAAATCAGAAATAGCAGTGGACGCAACAAACATCATAACGTGAGGTACCCACTCCGATGAGGAAGGTTCCCCGGAAGAGCCATTCAGCATTACAGTCTGCTTCCAGTCCTTTAGGTATGATTGATACCACAAACCAATAGTGCTACCTAGACCATACTATTCTGACTTTTTCAAAAGAATTTGGTGATTTACACAACCAAAGGCTTTCGAGAGATCACAAAAAATACCTACTGGCGACATCTTTTTCTTAATATATTCCAAAACTTGATTATTAAAGAGAATATTGCTTGTTCAATTTAAAAAAAAAAAACAGCATGAAACCCATGTTGCCTATTGTTGAGGATATTGTGGAAGTTAAGATGGTTGACGACCAATCTATGCACAAGTTTTTCAAGAATTCTTGGAAAGATAGTTAAAAGGCAAATTGGATAAATAGTTAATGACACTGTTTTTGACACCTTTTTAAGAGAGAAGTTTCACTACAGCCAGTTTTAGTCTATCAGGGATAATTCCCTCTCGGAAAGATGCAGTGAATATGTGGCATAAGACTAGACTTATATAACAATATTTCAATATTTTACTAGAAATATTGTCCACACCACCCATTTTTTATTTTTTAATGACCTGGTTATTCTTTCAATGTCATTTGATGTAAGTAGAGGTAAGGATACTGTGGGGTTCTGTTGCAGATAGCTTTTTGAAGAAGAGCCATTGCTTTGTCCACAGGTCCTTTACAGTCTGCATTCTCTGCTGTTGACAGAAAATATTTGTGCAACTATTTCCGGTTACTTTATAATATTGTCATCTTATTTAATTTCTATCTGTGTCCTGTTCCTTGTTTTTCTACCAGTTTCTCTCGTTATTACATTCCAAATTGTTTTTATTTCGTTTTCTGAGGTGTCAATTTGAATTTTTATGCACATACTAACGCGAATTCTTTGCAGACGAATGGAAAATCTGATAGAAGACGACCTCAGGGAAGATCAGTTTGGATTCCGTAGAAATATTGGAACACATGAGACAATACTGACCTTATGACTTATCTTAGAAGCTAGATTAAGGAAAGGCAAACGTACGTTTCTAGAATTTGCAGACGTAGAAAAAGCTTTTGACAATGTTGACTGGAATACTCTATTTCAAATTCTGAAGGTGGCAGGGGAAAAATGCAGGGAGCAAAAGGTTATTTACAATTTGTACAGAAACCAGATGGCAGTTATAAGAGTCGAGGGACATGAAAGGGAAGCAGTGGTTGGGAAGGGAGTGAGACAGGGTTGTAACCTCTCCCCAATGTTATTCAAGCTGTATATTGAGCAAGCAGTGAAGGAAACAAAAGAGAAATTCGGAGTAGGTATTAAAATCCATGGAGAAGAAATAAAAACTTTGAGGTTCGCCGATGACATTGCAAAGGACTTGGAAGAGCAGTTGAACGGAATGGATAGTGTTTTGAAAGGAGGATATAAGATGAACATCAACAAAAGCAAAATGAGGATAATGGAATGTAGTCTAATTAAGTCGGGTGATGCTGAGGGAATTATATTAGGAAATGAGAAACTTCAAGTAGTAAAGGAGTTTTGCTATATGAGGGGCAAAATAACTGATGATGGTCGAAGTAGAGAGGATATAAAATGTAACTGGCAATGGCAAGGAAAGCGTTTCTGAAGAAGAGAAATTTGTTAACATCGAGTAAAGGTTTAAGTGTCAGGAAGTCGTTTCTGAAAGTATTTGTATGGAGTGTAGCCATGCATAGAAGTGAAACATGGACGATAAATAGTCTGGACAAGAAGAGAATAGAAGCTTTTGAAATGTGGTGCTACAGAGGAATGCTGAAGATTAGATGATTATATCACATAACTAATGGGGAGGTATTGAACAGAATTGGGGAGAAGAGGAGTTTGTGGCACAACTTGACTAGAAGAAGGGATCGGTTGGTAGGACATGTTCTGAGGCACCAAGGGATCACCAATTTAGTATTGGAGGGCAGCATGGAGGGTAAAAATCGTAGAGGAAGACCAATAGATGAATACCCTAAGCAGATTCAGAAGGTTGTAAGTTGCAGTAGTTACTGGAAGATGAAGAAGCTTGCACGGGATACAGTAGCATGGAGAGCTGCATCAAACCAGTCTCAGGACTGAAGACCCCAACAACAACAATGCACATACTCTTGGACTTATTTATAACCCTCTTCAGAATGCTACAATAAAGTTTGTAGTCTTTTGTTTCTTTATGTCATTACAAGTTTTGAGAGAACTTTTTGTTCTGTGGGATGTTTTTATTCCTGCAGTAAGCCACTTTTATTTGTCAGTGGCTACATGATTGTTTCTAATTATTTCTGAGGAAAAGCTAGCTCCAAAATCAGACAGAAATTCATTTAACACATATTACACTTTTTTAGTCACTTCTGTTTCACTCAGAACTGGACTCCAGTCTATCTCCTGGAGGCTGCAGTTGAAATTTTTAAGGGACTCATAATTTGTTATCCTAAAATATTTCCAAGAATGGTCAGACCTGTTGCACAGACTGATGTCAGTGAATGTAAGCAACTGATCATTAGGGTCAGAAAGGCCATTAACAACTAGATGTACACTGGTATTGTTGACTCTTGACTAATCTACAAATACATTGTCAATCAGACTTTGACAGTTATTAGTAATCCTAACACTACAACTGGCAAGTCATATGTAGTTTGTCCCATCTCTATTTCACATATTTCAAAATCTTGTTCTCTGAACTGACTCCTTGTATCTAATGCTCTGTAATAAATTACAACAACACCTTTTTTACCAGTACAGATCCAGATTGTGTTGCTACACAGTAACCACTCAACTGCAACATTTCAACTTCTCTCATAAGACGTTCACTAAAATATAACATATCAGCATCTTTTATTCCTTGTGGATCCCCTAAGAGAACATACCAGCATCTTTTATTCCTTGTGGATCCTCTAAGAAAACGTAAATTTCATTTGCTTTTCTTGCAAGCCCTCTTGTATTTTGGTGAAAAACTGTCGTTGTTACATTTTGTGAAATGGCATACTTTCACCTAAAAAGTATCTGAGGGTTTCCAAATAACAATTCCTTCTCCCTTGCTCATGTTAGTTTCGGCACTGTCGTCGGCAGCATACATAGGAATCTGACAGACTGGTATGGGCGAGTATAAACGTTATAGTGCTGGTTATGTCAGTATAGCTATGACAAGAGCTACATACAAGAAAGACAAAACCCAATGTTGGGTCCAAATGGTGAAAGTAGCGCCATTGTGTATATAGTATGAGTGTGTTTTCTGTAATACATTTATCAACAGTGATGATGTGTGTATTTTAATTCAAATACCCACCTACATCCACGTGTCAATACTCACTGCACATGTAAAAGTTACGACAATTTATTTTACAATAAACAGAAAATAACTAGTTTCTGGTTTTAAAATCACCTCTGGCACTTCTGTAGATCACCTCTGTAAGATCAATGGAATTGAACTTCCATTCTTCTCTCATGGGTGGCAGATTTGGTAACCACCTCCTCAAAGAAATGTTCCTTCTTTTTGAATTCTCTCTGTAGACAATCTCAACTGAAATAATTACAAGATGAGACAGTATCTCTTCTCCAGTAGTATTCTGATAGTAGCTTTTGATTCTCTTCAGCACTGAATGTGACCTTTTTATGAAGACATACTCACAACAATTGTACGCAATAATGACACTGACATATTAAAATGCTGAAACTTTTGATTAGCATTGAATTAATGTTCAGTAAGTTTTCAAGTTCCCTCATGGTTTTATTTCAAAACTGTTCAGTACCGTACACTACAGGTATTTCAAGATGGCGGCATTGAGTGTACAAATGAATAGTGTTTTAGCGAAAAACGAAAAAATTATGGTAAAATTGAAGTGTGTGCGAAGTGGAGGACCGAAATCGTGAAGGTAAAAGCGTATTGCTAGCCTTCAGTTAATCATTAGTGCACTGATTAGTGATATCTCTGACCTTCTTACACAAATGAGTAAGCCATTAGGCATACAAAGCTCCAATTCTATTCCGCTTGAAAATCCAAACCAGTGGACTAGAATACCATATTAAAAAAATTTTAAGTTTAAGCACAACAAGGTTCCCAGAAAGTGAAAACATCGAACAACTGGTGCCTAAAAACGAATTTCAAGCTCTTTCCGTGAGTGAAGACAGTGAACCAATACCGGTAAGTGGAAATGAACATCAAAGCTACCATGTTGGCAGGAAGGTAAAACATCGTCTAAATTTAGCATTAGGAAAAACAGTGGCGGAAAGAAGCTGTGCATACCATCCGTTGCACGTAACAATGAAATGAATGCGAAAGACACTGTTAACAAAAACGTACACCACGTAAATCGTGCAAACCGAAGAAAAATAGAAAAATACATGTTCTTGCAGATAGCCATGGCAAAGGAATCGCCGAAATTTTTCGTAGTATCCACCAAGGACTTGACGTAACTGGCACTATCAAACCAGGAGCGCCTTTATCTGAAATTTTAGAAAACTGTGAAAGCTCCTTACGGTCTGGAAGCAAATGTATTGTTATAGGAGGTGCAAACGACATCTACTGTAATGAAAGTAGGTTGGCAATGAGAGTTTTGGAATAAAAACTTCGAAATAACCCACAAATTACCTCTTTTGTTGTTGCTATTCCATGGAGGCATTAGTTAATAGAAAATCCGTGCATTAATACTGAAATCACGAACACTAATAGGAAAATACGAAAAAATTGTAAATAATTTCACAATGTAATTTTCATACCAGTTGACAGCACTGTGAGAGACCACTTTACAAAACATAGTCTGCACCGAAATAGCAGGGGTAAAGATGTCCCAATACCCCTGCCAGCGGTGACAAGTATTGAAGATCCAACCATACGTGTGTAAACAACAGAGCACTCAACAGGAACACTACCACAAACTAAAGGTGCAGCAACAGTGGAATCTCAAACCTGCAGCAGCTGTCCCTCTGCATTCATCAGCAGCAGTGGTAGAAATTGCATCTATTGTTGACCTTCCATCTGTGGCTCAAGACGCTTTACTAGTCTTAGACCCTCCACAATCTACAGCAGTACAAGACTCTGATCCAACTAATGTGTCTCCACCATCATCAGCAGTAATAGAAGCAACCAGAAAAAGCACAAGAACCAGGAAATGCACAATTCTATTACCTAGCCTCAGTTCCAGTATGAACTTAAGTCAAAAATCTGCAGATGCACTGTTTATAATCTCTAATTGCAATTTACAACAAAACGGTGACATCAGAACAAAGAGTTTAGGAAATGACAAACTTTGTATTTTTAATCAGAATATGAAGGGTGTAAGAAACAAACTGAACCAGTTGTTTGTCTGCATTAATGACACTGATGCAATAACAATGCCCATATATTATGTTTTACTGAACATGATTTGACAGAAAAGATTTAAATGGTGCAACCATATGAGTACAACCTAGCAGCTTATTATACTGGAAATACAGTGGATAATGGTGGAGTAATAATGTTTGATTAAAATAATGTGATGTACAAGCCTATAGATGTAAAATATTATTGTGTTGATCAACGTCTTGAGGCTTGCTGCATTGAACTCCACATTAATACTTTGCTGGTTTATGTAATTACTGTTTACAGAGCACCCTCAGGAAAGCTTAGTATATTCCTCAAGCAAATAGAATCACTTTTGACTCGCCTGTTCTCAAAAAAGCAAAGAAATAATCATGCTATGCGCTTTTAACGTAAATTTCCTTCATAGTAATAATAAAAGAATAGATTTTGGGAATGTAATGAGCTCTTTTAATCTGAGGGCAGTTGTTAACTTTCCCACAAGGGTGACTAAGAACTGCACAAGTCTGATTGACAATATTTTTGTAGACAATAACAGAATTGATAACATATGTGTAACACAAATCTTGAGTGGCTTTTCTGACCATGATTGGGAATGTTAAAAATGTATGACGTAAGCCTGGCTAAAAAGAGCAGTTTTACCAATTTTTATTTATTCATTTAATCGTGTCAGAAACACGCACTATAGCTTACAAGTCATATAAAATGTTCCAAAAGATGGTACTATAAGCATTACAGTTACAAATAAATGCAGTGTGACTAGTATGCAGCAACTTGACATGCTTCCTTGATGGCATTGATGACATTCTGTCACGAGCATGACGTTGGGCATAGGGTGCAGACAAGAAGATGACTCACTGTGTTTTCTTCACCACATTCACATGCTGTGGAGTCACATGCAAATCCCCACTTTTTCAAGTTGGTCTTCGTTCGTCCAACTCCAGAACGCAGCTTGTTGAGGGTCTTCCTTGTTGACCAGCTTTCTTCGTGACCTGATGGGAGGCTTTCAGTTAGGATCATCAACCCTGCAAGGTGGCTGGATCTGGAATGCCATGAATTGACTCTGAAGTTGAAAGGTGGTTTAGTGAGGCTTTCAGTTGAATGGAGAAAGCTTTTCCTTGACTTGAGCCTTGGTACTGACGGCTGATACCCATGTAATGCGTGGGTATTCAGATACAATGCCTTAGACTTTTCCAGTCTGGATGCACATTCATGATGGAGCCATGAGTCTTCTGCAAAAACCAGTGCAGAGCAAAATTAGTCAGATGCATGTACACTATATTGCAACTGAAGAGATTGAGACGGTAATAAGGCAAATGATAAGTAAAAATTCCACTGGTGTGGATAATATATCTGTCAATGTACTAAAGCACTGCTGCAAATTTATTCTTGACAATCTCTGTCACATATTTAATGAGTCCACAAATGAAGGTATTGTCCCTAATAGACTCAAATATGCAATTGTGAAACAACTGTTCAAAAACAAAGATAAAGCTGATGTTTCCAACTACTGGCCTATTTCATTGATAACAAGTCTATCTAAAATGCTAGAGAAACTAATATTCAAGAGAATCATGGATCATTTTAATAAAAATAAAATCCTTAATATAAATAAGTTTGGAATCCAAAAGGGTACTTCAACTGAACATGCCATTTTCTCTTTTGTCAACCAACTCCTTGAATCAATAAACAATAAATGTCACCAGTTGCAATCTTCTGCGATCTGTCTTAAGCATTTGACTGTGTAGATGACAAAATTCTACTTATGATGGCTGAGCACTGTGGATTAAGTGGTAAAGTAAGCATGTTGCTCGTGTCATATCTAGACGACAGAAGGCAGAAGGTAGTATTGAACAATTCTGCAATGACACCTGTCTGCTCTTACTCGGACACAGTAAAATGTGGAGTGCCACAGGGCCATTTGCTGGGTCCCTTACTTTTTCTCATCTTTATCAATGATCTGCCATGCTGTATGACACAAAAAGCACAGTTCACTCTGTTTGCTGATGACACAATAATTTAATTGACAAAACACCAAATTTCAGTCTAGAGAACACTACGACCACTGTATTCAAAGATGCTCTAGATTGGTCCACTTCAAATGGCCCGTTGTTCAGTGTGAGCAAGACTCTATTCATTCAGTTTCAAACAGAAATTAAAAAAAATACAGGAAAATATTGGAACAAAGTGTGGTGACAAAGTGATTGACAATATTTTTGTAGACAATAACAGAATTGATAACATATGTGTAACACAAATCTTGAGTGGCTTTTCTGACCATGATTGGGAATGTTAAAAATGTATGACGTAAGCCTGGCTAAAAAGAGCAGT
This sequence comes from Schistocerca cancellata, assembly GCF_023864275.1. NCBI lineage: Eukaryota > Metazoa > Arthropoda > Insecta > Orthoptera > Acrididae > Schistocerca > Schistocerca cancellata. The sequence goes on from NC_064628.1 coordinate 280,696,040, forward strand.
TTTACCAATTTTTATTTATTCATTTAAACGTGTCAGAAACACGCACTATAGCTTACAAGTCATATAAAATGTTCCAAAAGATGGTACTATAAGCATTACAGTTACAAATAAATGCAGTGTGACTAGTATGCAGCAACTTGACATGCTTCCTTGATGGCATTGATGACATTCTGTCACGAGCATGACGTTGGGCATAGGGTGCAGACAAGAAGATGACTCACTGTGTTTTCTTCACCACATTCACATGCTGTGGAGTCACATGCAAATCCCCACTTTTTCAAGTTGGTCTTCGTTCGTCCAACTCCAGAACGCAGCTTGTTGAGGGTCTTCCTTGTTGACCAGCTTTCTTCGTGACCTGATGGGAGGCTTTCAGTTAGGATCATCAACCCTGCAAGGTGGCTGGATCTGGAATGCCATGAATTGACTCTGAAGTTGAAAGGTGGTTTAGTGAGGCTTTCAGTTGAATGGAGAAAGCTTTTCCTTGACTTGAGCCTTGGTACTGACGGCTGATACCCATGTAATGCGTGGGTATTCAGATACAATGCCTTAGACTTTTCCAGTCTGGATGCACATTCATGATGGAGCCATGAGTCTTCTGCAAAAACCAGTGCAGAGCAAAATTAGTCAGATGCATGTACACTATATTGCAACTGAAGAGATTGAGACGGTAATAAGGCAAATGATAAGTAAAAATTCCACTGGTGTGGATAATATATCTGTCAATGTACTAAAGCACTGCTGCAAATTTATTCTTGACAATCTCTGTCACATATTTAATGAGTCCACAAATGAAGGTATTGTCCCTAATAGACTCAAATATGCAATTGTGAAACAACTGTTCAAAAACAAAGATAAAGCTGATGTTTCCAACTACTGGCCTATTTCATTGATAACAAGTCTATCTAAAATGCTAGAGAAACTAATATTCAAGAGAATCATGGATCATTTTAATAAAAATAAAATCCTTAATATAAATAAGTTTGGAATCCAAAAGGGTACTTCAACTGAACATGCCATTTTCTCTTTTGTCAACCAACTCCTTGAATCAATAAACAATAAATGTCACCAGTTGCAATCTTCTGCGATCTGTCTTAAGCATTTGACTGTGTAGATGACAAAATTCTACTTATGATGGCTGAGCACTGTGGATTAAGTGGTAAAGTAAGCATGTTGCTCGTGTCATATCTAGACGACAGAAGGCAGAAGGTAGTATTGAACAATTCTGCAATGACACCTGTCTGCTCTTACTCGGACACAGTAAAATGTGGAGTGCCACAGGGCCATTTGCTGGGTCCCTTACTTTTTCTCATCTTTATCAATGATCTGCCATGCTGTATGACACAAAAAGCACAGTTCACTCTGTTTGCTGATGACACAATAATTTAATTGACAAAACACCAAATTTCAGTCTAGAGAACACTACGACCACTGTATTCAAAGATGCTCTAGATTGGTCCACTTCAAATGGCCCGTTGTTCAGTGTGAGCAAGACTCTATTCATTCAGTTTCAAACAGAAATTAAAAAAAATACAGGAAAATATTGGAACAAAGTGTGGTGACAAAGTAATATCGGGAGTTGAATCTTCCAAATTCCTGAGATTACACATAAACAACAATCTAAACTTGTCAGTTCCCAACAACGACCTATGTGAAAGACTGAATTTTGCAGCATTTGCCATTCGCTCAATTGCATCTGTTTGTGACTTGGAAACAATTAAAGCTGCATGCCCAGGATATTTCCATTCACTTTTGACATATGGCATCATATTTTGGGGTAACCAGTCAAGAGCAAAAACAGTCTTTATTGTCCAGAAAAGTCGTCAGATTTATGGCTAAAGAGCACTCCAAGAGCTCTTGCAGGAACTTTTTCAAACAGATCACAGAAAACCCATCAGAATTATGGCTAGAGTGCACTCTAGCTGCTCTTGCAGGAACTTATTCGAACAGCTCAGGATCCTCACCATGCCATCTGAGTATATTTTTCCACTAATGTGCTTTGTGAACAATAATCATACCATTTGCAAAACAAACAGAGAATATCATGAACATGATACAAGGAGTAAACATGATCTTCACAAAGATATAAAAAATCTCAGCATGGTACAGAAAGGAGAACACTATTCAAGAATAAAAGTATTCAATACATGCTAACTCAATCCATTGGGGGTATGACGAAATTAAAAAAAAACATCTGACTCTTTATCTTTTGAATAGTTATTTCTATTCTTTAGAGGAATTTTTTGACAGTGTGTAACAATTAGTACAATGTGTTTAATTTTAAGCATTCCTATAAGAACTGTTTATGTATCACTGGCATATCAATTGATCCATGGTCTCGTGGTTAGCGTGAGCTGCTACAGAACGAGAGGTCCTTGGTTCAAGTCTTCCCTCGACTGAAAAGTTTAATTTTTTATTTTCAGACGATCATCAACGTTCAGGCACTCACACGTAATCAACTTCGCTCACCACAATTCCAGGACATGTTCAGATTTGCTTGGACATATGCAGGATTTGACGGTCAACACACGGAAAAATTTGAAAACGTTAAAAACATATGTTTAGACAGAGCACAGGGAAAACTGAGCGACTGTGAAACTCTTGCATTCATTTGTTGCAGTTTATGTGACAAACTCTTGTGTTTTCATCACTTTTTTGTGAGTGATTATCACATCCACAAGAAAACCTAAATCGGGCAAGGATGAAGAATCTTTATACCTATACGCCAAGAAGTTAGGTTTGTCCACAACATATTCCTGTCATGTGACGCACTACCGTCACCAGTGTCGTATAGAATATATCAGACGTGTTTTCCTGTGGAAGAATCGGTTGACCTATGACCTTGCGATCAAATGTTTTCGGTTCCCATTGGAGAGGCACGTCCTTTCGTCTACTAATCGCACGGTTTTGCGGTGCGGTCGCAAAACACAGACACTAAACTCATTACAGTGAACAGAGACGTCAATGAACGAACGGACAGATCTCAACTTTGCTAAAATAAAGAAAGTAAAATCTTCACACGAGGGAAGACTTGAAGCAAGGACCTTGCGTTCGGCAGCCGCTCACGCTAACTACGGGACCACGGCACTCGTATGCTTACACTATCGTTGTGTGGCATATCCTGTGCATGGACTACTCATTTAGTATATTTTGCTTATTTTTTTCATAGTTTCACACAACTTCTTCCTGTTTTCTCGATTGATCTGTGTTCAGTTTTTCAAGGCCTATCCACTGTGCCAACTTATAACTAAATCTGAGGGGGGTGCGATGGGGAGGTTCCCTTGTTAGCTTATACTTTGGTCAACGAGTTGATTTTGATTTTCTGTCTTCGACCATAAATATGGTCGATGTTTTCTGTAATTATAACAACTTTGCTGACGCTTATAGACAGTTCTTTGACTTAATTTCTTTGTGTGGGGAAGTTGTTTGTAAATATTGAGGGTGTTGGGTTGTTCAAGATTCTAAAACTGAATTTCACGTGTGTTTTAATGCAGATCAATAATGTGCCCTATTTAGTTAAGTGGAACTAGCAATGTAGGGACAAGAAATGAATGCTGTAAATATGAGCGCGCACATAATGTGTTTGACGTCCGGCGGTGGACTACCTTTGTTTTCAAGGAAAAAAGGAGAGGGTGAACCTGTACGTATCAACAGTACTTTTACAAGAATCCTATGTTTACAGAGGAAATAATTAATAGATTGCTTTCATTCTCCATGGATTATTGCCTGCTATAAGTGAAATGAAGGGAACTTGACCATTAAGCAAGTGTTATTGTTACTCACGTTATGCGAATGTGGTAGTGCATCGAGAAATTTGTATATTGCTTTGAGATGAATATTCAAGAATTCTACTAAACTGAATCTGAGAGGCACCGTTCTTTAAGGAGAGCATTTTTATCTCCTTTTGCCCATCTCCTATACTTACATTGTAATTGAGGTTTTTATATTCATTTGTCCATCCAGGGCTTATCTTATAATGATATAGGATTTGCCACCATAATACAGTGACAATAAACATCTGAAAAAGATACATACACTAAATATTCTGTTTTGTTCTTCGCTTTACTATTCAGTAAAGCGATCACTGTTTGAAGAAATACACTAGAAGCGTTTTATAGTACAAAATGCATTAACAGTGTTCAGAAAACAGTATAACCAATGATAGACAGCATGAATGGAAAAATTAATGGCAAAGAGCGTATGTAACAGCAGAGGCATAGATTCATATTACCAGCACTACAACTTCTTTTTTCTAAGAGGAAAAAAAAAATCGTACTATCAGCCCACATTCATTAATCATGTTATGATGTCTTGTACTTGCGAGTGACTTATATAACTTATCAGCAAGCGGAAATACAAACGCGTCCGATTCCACCTGCCTGCTTTGTCCCATGACGTCACAAAATGATACGTAATGACCTTCACTACGACTCCAATATGGCGCCTATGACGTCATTACGTAAACATGACCACAAACACGAATATACATTGAATACCCAACACACGCACGTTCCACAAAAAAAAACTTATGAAACTAACGGGACAAGCGTGGGAAATTGGGGGTTTTTGGGTGTGGACGAAGTAAATATAAACAAATTTAAAACACACACCACCATACCAAACCACACAAAACGACGAAAAAAACCGACGACACAAAACTCCCCAAATTCCACTAAACACAATATCCTATGGAATCGGACACTTCCCTTGACCTATATAGGTCAACAGCAACTCCCGATACCGGAACACCCATGGCCACGAGCACCCATTGGAATCGAACACTTCCCTTGACCTGTATGGGTCAACAGAAACTACTGATACCATATCATAAAACCCAAAACTGCAACCGTGTCCACAATCATTACTACCTCAAAAGACACAACAAACCAACAGGATTGGAATCGAACACTTCCCTTGACCTGTTATCCTTACGACATCTCCACGTATAGCTGTCCCTGGTCCGAGACGCCGGAACTTTAGTAAGCCTCATTTCTTTGTGACACACTGAACACTTCACGACTTCATCCAAAAATCCAAAATTATTTTTTTTTAGAGATAATGTACTGTCCCCCATCATTGCCGGCAACCGAAAACTGCTGATCTTGTCAGTCATATCCATACCTACCAAAGACATAAAAAAAACAATTTGCCAAAATTCACACACGACAAACAGAAAAAAACTACAATAATGTCGACAAAAAATATTCTGCTGAAAGCACAGTCACTACTGATACCTTACACGTGCAATGCTACCACGAAAATGAACCCCATACGCCACATAACACGCTACCTATAAACACACCACTAGAGAGAACCACTGACTGCAACAATACGTCACCTATAAACACCCTCACACGCAAGCTAAACCAAAAACATCACCTAATACACAACACCACCAGAGAGCACCACCGATCACATCAAAATGACACCTACAAATACGCCACTCTCACAAACTAAATTCCGTGCCATCGTGACGTCACAAACCACAACAGCCTTACGTCATGGGTCAAAGCCAGTGGGTGGGATCGGACGCTTCGGTCGGCCCTCAGCAAGCGTTTGCTCCATTGGGATTTGTTCCAATATAACTTAAGCTGAGTCTACCTTCTCTCTAATAAAATGATGTTTGATATCAATATTTTTTGTTCTTCCACTGTAGCTGCTTGTTTCGCATTAGTCAGTCGCATCTTTTCTATTACAATAAAGTTTTGTATGATCATTTTATGGACTTGGGGGGACCTCCTTTTTTTAACTTGTGCATGCGTAGTGCCTCTTTTCACTTAAACAGAAAACCTGGGATTGACTTCCAGTCCTTTTTGTCTCCTGCCCGGTCACAACACTGTATCCTCTGATGATGTATTGATTTTGTTCTTTAGAAGACTGCAAATTGAAGTCCATAGTCCCTTTCAAGTACCTCATGATTCTTTTATTTGCCTGTCAGAGAGGCATGCCTGCGTCATTGTTGAAGTGATGTAACAACTGCAATTGCATATGCAAGATCAGGTCTGGTTCCCTACTGTGCATACATAAAACTACCTATAGCTTCTCTGTAGGGAACATTTTTTGTGGCTTTTCTCTCTTTGTTTTATCTCTGTTGGGAACATTTTTTGTGGCTTTTTCTCTCTTTGTTTTGGGGCTCATATCGTGTAAGAAAGTACTTGATTGACTTCCAAAAGTGTTGCCACTGGATTGCAATCCTCCATGTTGTATTTATTTAATATTTGTTCTACTTAAGGAGATTGCTCCATCCATAATAGGTCCCTCTTACAATCTCTTGTTATTTTTATGCCCAAGCAATTTGACACTTCTCCTAACTCTTTCAGTTTAAACCATTCCTTGAGTTTTGAAGCTTTCCTTCTCTTATGGATTATTACTGTACTAAAAGTTAACATGTCATCAACGTAAATTCCAACAGTCAGTACATTATTTCCTTTATTTTTCTGATAAATACATGGATGTGCTGTACTTCTTGTAGGGTTCATGTTTAAGTGTGCTTTATTTAGCTTAATATTCCAGTTGTGACTACCTTGTTTTAAACCATAAACTGCTTTTTAAATCTCATGATGCGCTTGTCCATAAAAGTTCTGGTGTTAAAATCAGTATGGAATTTTTATAAAAGATACCTCTTTCGTATCACCATGCTGGAATGCTATAACATCATCAAAGTGATCTATATGTAGACATCTTAATGATATGGGGTATATGTCTCTTCATAGTTTACACCCTTTGTCTCAGCACAGCATTTAACTACTAGCCATGCTTTGTATCTAAAAATGTGTCATAGAAGATCCTTTGTAGTGTTAAAATCCATTTGGTATCTGTTAGGTTTATATCTGAAGGTAAAACTGCCTTTTCCCATGTCTGATTTTGAGCATGTGACTGCAATTCTTCTTTAATTACTTGAATCCAGTTGAGTGATTCTTTGCTTTGTGAAGCCTCTTCTAATGACAATGGATCTGAATTCTCTGTCTCTGTAGAGTAATAGGTCACAAATGCATTTATATTAGCTTTGGAATTCTTGATGATCTTCTGAGTGTTTGACTTTGCTGTGAGGAATCACATTTTTTATTTGTGTCTGATGAATTTGAATCTTCTGAGCTTCTTTTGGGTAAAATACATCTTGAGCTATTATTATCCTTATCTGTAATAGGCTCAGATTCATCTCTTTCCGTTTCATCTTGCTTAATTGAGGGAATAATTATTGCCTCCTGAGCCTATTTAGACTCTATTGGTTTTCTTCTGTTCTGGTGTCATGCCCTTTGAAGGTTTCGTAGGTGCTCTGTTAATGAGGTAAGCAGTTGTAGAGACTGCTTTCCCCCAATGTTCTCTTGGTGAACCTGCATTAGATAATAAGTGTCTGGCTTTTTCTAGTAGTGTTCTGTTATATCTTTCTGCTACTCCATTGTGTTACGGCTTGTAGGTGCTGTTGTTTGATGATTTATTCCCTCATTCTGTAAGAAGTCTGCTAGTTCATGGTTCACATATTCCTTCCCATTGTCTGTGCACAAGGTCTGAATGTTACAGCCAGTTTGTTTTTCCACTAGCGTCATAAAATTTCTAATGACTCCCAGGGCTTACAGAAGCATCCGATTCCATCCATCTGCTTTGATCCGTGACGTCACCAATATGGCAGAAACGACCATTCTCAACGTCTCCAATACGGTGCCTATGACGTCATTGCATAAACATAACAAACACATAAATACATATAAAACAAACAAACACATCTCCTTCCAAAAATACAGGGCTATTACAAATGATTGAAGCGATTTCATAAATTCACTGTAGCTCCATTCATTGACATATGGTCACGACACACTACAGATACGTAGAAAAACTCACAAAGTTTTGTTCGGCTGAAGCCGCACTTCAGGTTTCTGCCGCCAGAGTGCTCGAGAGCGCAGTGAGACAAAATGGCGACAGGAGCCGAGAAAGCGTATGTCGTGCTTGAAATGCACTCACATCAGTCAGTCATAACAGTGCAACGACACTTCAGGACGAAGTTCAACAAAGATCCACCAACTGCTAACTCCATTCGGCGATGGTATGCGCAGTTGAAAGCTTCTGGATGCCTCTGTAAGGGGAAATCAACGGGTCGGCCTGCAGTGAGCGAAGAAACGGTTGAACGCGTGCGGGCAAGTTTCACGCGTAGTCCGCGGAAGTCTACGAATAAAGCAAGCAGGGAGCTAAACGTACCATAGGATGGTGCTCCACCACACTTCCATCATGATGTTCGGCATTTCTTAAACAGGAGATTGGAAAACCGATGGATCGGTCGTGATGGAGATCATGATCAACAATTCATGTCATGGCCTCCACGCTCTCCCGACTTAACCCCATGCGATTTCTTTCTGTGGGGTTATGTGAAAGATTCAGTGTTTAAACCTCCTCTACCAAGAAACGTGCCAGAACTGCGAGCTCGCATCAACGATGCTTTCGAACTCATTGATGGGGACATGCTGCGCCGAGTGTGGGAGGAACTTGATTATCGGCTTGATGTCTGCCGAATCACTAAAGGGGCACATATCGAACATTTGTGAATGCCTAAAAAAACTTTTTGAATTTTTGTATGTGTGTGCAAAGCATTGTGAAAATATCTCAAATAATAAAGTTATTGAAACTTCCTGGCAGATTAAAACTGTGTGCCCGACCGAGACTCGAACTCGGGACCTTTGCCTTTCGCGGGCAAGTGCTCTACCATCTGAGCTACCGAAGCACGACTCACGCCCGGTACTCACAGCTTTACTTCTGCCAGTATCTCGTCTCCTACCTTCCCGAGTTCGAGTCTCGGTCGGGCACACAGTTTTAATCTGCCAGGAAGTTTCATATCAGCGCACACACCGCTGCAGAGTGAAAATTTCATTCTGGAAATAAAGTTATTGTAGAGCTGTGAAATCGCTTCAGTCATTTGTAATAACCCTGTATAATCAAACTAACGTACCAGCACGGGAAATTGAGGGTTTTTGGTTGGGGACAGATGAAATATAAACACATACAAACACACACCAAGATCCCAAACCACACAAAACAATGACATAAAAACACCACAAAATTTTCAAATTCCGCTACACTTACAATATCAACAGGAATTGCTCACTTTCCGTCACTTACATAGCTCAACCGCAATTGTCAATACCACAAATTAAAAACCAACTACTCCAAAAATTATAATACATCACACTATTGATATCACAAAACCAACACTTATAGGGACAAAAATTGGAATCGGACACTTCCCTTACCTATATAGATCAACAGCAGCTCATGATATCAAAAAACAAAGCTATGACACATTGGAATCGGATACTTCCCTTGATGTATATAGGTCAACAGTGGCTCATGATACCAAAACACACATACAGTGATGGAAATATTTATTGCATCACCTCTTACAATTAACAATTTTTGTTACAATAATTGAATAACTAAGCTAAATTTGCCTGATTTCTTTTGATTTCTATCAGAAATGAATATACACAATAATTTTTGTCAATTCGTTTTTATTTTTAATTTTTGCTTCTATAAAAATGTTTTTTTATAATTTAACACTTTCTTGAAAAATGAGTGTAAGTGGATATGTCAGCTATTCTGTTTGCTATTCTGAAATATGAATACTAATGTTGAAAGAAACACTGCATATTAAAGTTGTAACATAACACGAATGTTTGTATTGCCTCATATGAACACACTGTTGCATTAAATACTTTGTTGCTCCACCACGCGCCTTAGTCAGCGCTTGGCTTCGTGAAGGCATTGAAAGAATTAACTTTTTAATGTACTCCTCACTCAGTTCATGAAACCACTCACGCACAAGTGTCTCCAATAGCTCCCGTTTATTCTGTGGCTTTGTTTTGGTGATCAGGGCTATTTCCAGGCCGCTCTAATACTCGAATCCCATTTTGTCAAAGGAAAGATTTTACCTGAAATGTAGAAGATCGTGATAATTAACCAAGAAAGTAATCTGCTTCGTGTTTGGTACAAGTATTCGTCATAGGACTCGCCTTCAAAGCTCTATGGCAAGGAGCAGAGTCATCATTAAAAATGCAATTGGAAACATCTCCAAACTGGTCTCTAATGGTTGGCATAAGCTTCCTTTCAAGGATGCTTATGTAGGCATTTGTGTTGACAGTGCCATTGTTTAAGTCCAGACGACCTACTCCGTGACTGGAAATGCACCCCCAGACCATCGGTCCTTGTGGGTGTTTGACTGTATATGTTATGCATGATGTCAAAAATTCTTCACCTTTTCTTCGATGCACGAACACTTTTCCATTTGTGCCATGCAGATTAAATTTGGGCTCGTCTGAAAAGATTACTTCGTTCCACATCTCTGGAGTCCATGTCGCATGTGCCTTTGCCTGTTGTAATCCCTCTTGTCGCATTATCTCGTTCAATAAAGACTTCCTTCTAGGACAACCGGCTGAGAGTCCAGGCTCCATTAGTGTATTTCTTACAGTTCTACTGGTTACTGAGATGTTGCACATTTCTTCTTTCTCGCTTTAGTTCAGTTGATGACAGGTGACGATCGCTGAGCTAATGCCTTTTCAGTACCCTGTCCTGTTTGGCAGTAGACGCCCTGGTGTGACCTCTTTCTTTCTCCCAATCAACATTTCCATTTGCCCTGTATTTTTTTAGTAACTTCGAAATCGTAGACTGATTAAAGCCAGTCTTAGAGGCTAACTCTCTGGTGCTGAGACCAACAGATGAATAAGCAAGTGACTAATGACCTCAGCAGTTGAGTCCCATAGTGCTCAGAATAAGCAAGTATAGCAGTTTTATTTTCTGGCGTAAATTCAACTGACCTGCTCATCTTCCCACTGCAAAGTCTCAACCAAAAATACCAGTATAAATACTGATTTCATTGTAAAACCAAGCGACAACAACAAAGAGTTGTGTATTGTTGTAAAACATGTGTGAAGAAGTCAGATTATTAAGGCAAGAATATGTCAAGAAGCTTAGCAACAATGGGACCGATATAACCTGAAGCGAACTGCTGCGAAAGACAAAAAGACGAAGTAATTCACGGTGATGCAATAAATATTTCCACCACTGTAGCTACGATGACAGTTTGGAACCGGACACTTCTCATGAGCTATATAACTCAAATACAACTCACAATACCAATAAATTTGAAATTGAGTACTACCCCTAAGATACATAAATCAACGACAAGTGTCGATATCAAAACATCAACCACCAACACATGCAGTAAATAACACCGACTCAAACACACATAAAAATCCCACTGGACATTATAATAGACCCAAAACAATGACTATTTACCATAAAGAAGTTCTGGCACTACATACTAGGTCAGCCACCCCAATCACACACACACACACACACACACACACACACAAAAACACAAACACACAAAAAAAGAGGCTCCCAACCCACCTACAACCTACCAACACCAAAGCCCCCTCCCCCCCCCCCCCCCCACACCTTCACCCTTCCCCCAAACCCAAAAATCCACCAACAGTCCCTGATCTGAGATGCCACAACTCGGGTCAACCACATATTATGTTTACTTAACGCTGCATTTTGCTATCTCCCCCACAAGCCCAAAAATTGCAGAAACTTAATGACAGACAACATGTCGTCCCACATTTCAGCCCACAGATGCGCACTATTAAACTTAGAAGCCATATCCATACCTAATAAAAGAAACCACAAATTGAATTAAACAACTTACCACGCGACAGACAGCAAACCACTAATATCAAACGAGATCGCAGTAACATAAACGCAACAGAAACTTAATTCTTAACTCACTGAAACCAATTTCCGCCCTTCTATAGCAGTCACGACCGATAAATGCACACTTCAAGCGCTGATACCCAAATGATCCTAATACACCACATAACACGTGGACCATACATGGACAACCAGAGGACACCACCAACTGCAACAAGATGACATCTACAAACACAACACGCTCATAAACTAAACTCTGTGCCATCATGACGTCACACACAACAACACCCTTATATCACGGGTCACAGCCGTGGGATGGATCAGATGCCTCCGTTGACCCATTCAGGCAGGCTACGAAAAATCTTACCTTTATAGCCTGGGATGTTATTGAATTTAGCGTATGTTAAAATGAAGGACTAAGTAAGGCATAGGTCTGTTTTTGTTCTCTCCAAAAAAATTTCTGCTCCGAGATACAGCCCTCAAAGAGAGACAACGCACACCATTTTGAAGACGCGAATTTTGGAAAAACTTTTAAAATGCTGTATCTCTAGAACAGTCCTAGATTTTTTTTTTATCTGAAAGATAATTGCTTTATGATTACAAATAAATCCTTCATTTGGACTTACCTGACAGAGTTCTTTTACTGTAGTGTTCTGAACTTTTTTATAATTGTGGAAAATTTTTTTTTTTACAATGTCAATCCATAAAGTTATGATTTTTTTTTCTGTTGATTAGTACCACATAGTTCTACATTCCCTGAAAAGGAGAGCTTCCATTTTTAGGTTGAAGAGGTTTTATAAAGAACTGAAATTTTTTCCATACATAAAATCTGTTTTATTTACCACATTATCACATAACAGACTCATAAAAATCAAAACCTACCCTTATTTAACATAATTTTAGTTTTGAATGATGAGTAAGAGACTCATTTTTCAGGCATTTTAAATGGTTCCAAAATTTATGTGAAAGGTCTAAAGACTTAAAGGTTTCAGTTTATGCAACTTCTGTGCACTCTGTTTTGTACTGAAAGTAGCCAGTCAATGAACTTTTTAGTGCTTTTCACTGCTTCAGTATCTTCCTTTGATATAGTGTGTTGCCTTTCTGTTGCACCAATAGGAACTGGAGCACTTTCACTCTTCAAAACATTGTGACAGGATGTGAGCACTGATGGCGTTGTTGCTGTCCTTCAGCTGGAAACCTATATCCAGCAACTGGTCCATGTGGTAGCCTAAGTTCACTAAAGTTTCATTTAACTCATAACTGGCGTCTATAATCTCTGCAGTCCACCAGTCACAGTCATACACACATGCCACAAACATCCCTCTTCTCAGGTTGTGAATGAGAATATTATCCTGCTGTTTCTGAGGTGTTGGCCAAATGAATGAAATTTCTTCTTTCTTGCCCTTCAAAGTGCATGCAGCATGAGTTCGTCCATCACTTTGACTCCAAAAATGTTTCTTCTGAATTCCTTTTACAGGAGTAGTTTGTTTGGACCATTGTTCTTTTTTCTGCTCACAGAATTCTTCGATTTCCTCTTTGGACAAAAGAATGGGGCTGTGGATGTGTAAGATTTCACGATTCTCGTAAAATCCTCAGCATTCTGAATGCCAACTGTATTAGGTCTGGAAAGATTATGTTTTGTAGCATGGTGCTTCAGCAGGCCTCCTACACCATCACAAGGCCCAGTCTGGTGACCAGTAGCACTTTATACCCAGTCAGTTGGCACAAGCAACTTACTCAATTCAAACAGCTGGTAATTATTTTTAAAATGACTTGGAGCACCGTCAGAAATATTGATGATCTCTGCCTCTGTTTGCAGTTAAATGATTTGCTAGAAAAGCATGTCCTGATTCATGTTCTGTGTCATCACTTATAACTGCAACACTGTGGTCTTGTTTTGAAAATATGTCACTCCTGTAAAAATTGAAACTTGGTCATTGCTCCAATGATACCCTAGTGGGAGAATTACAGCCCAGTTCTCAGCAAAATCACAGTGAAGTGCTAAACATAGTTCTTCAGCCTGTGTACATACCTATTCACTTCTGCAATGTATTGTTGCAATTTCTTCAGATGCTGGTGTATTGCTGCTTTCACTGACCATTTACCAAGTTCACCAATGAAACTGACAAATGCAACAGTTTTCGTTTCTTCAGAGTTATCTGCTATGTCTTCTAGGTCAACTGTCTGTAAAGACAGTCACCACATTCTTGGATAAACACGTCTCTCGCTTTATGTCACACACTACTAATGACTCCACACGCCCAACCAAGGTGTCATATGTCTCATGCGCCAGTAAGTTCTTCAAATACAGTGTTCAAAATTCGCGCAGTACACACATAAACAGGCATCTCTAGGTGGGCGTGGAACTACCCACTTACGTCGTAGTGCATAAAATTTTGAACTTCCGATATGTGAAGTTGTGTAGTTGCTCTTATAAATTGCAAAAGTTGCTTTAATACCGTGTGTCATGTACCTCTTCAGTTTTGCAACTTTTTGACCTTCAGCTGTTACTTTTATAGTGTGGAGCTGCTTCTACAGGATGACGATAATAGGGATCTGCTCTTCCAAAGACTCCTTTTACATACCTAACATTTCTTGATTTGTCTACTGTGTGCTTTGATACTGATGAAACGGGGTTCAAAATTGTTTTCTTTGAAAATGTCTCTGGAATAATAGTTAAAACTTATACCTTTTCACTGTAGGATGCACAATATTCAACAACTGACACTGAACAACTACAGTACAGAAATCTGCAATGAACAACCACAACAAAGAAACTGACAAGAAACTGCAACAAAATGTGAGAAATATCTGCAACAATGAGAGTTAAAAAAATAACTGCTACAAATGAAGTGATAAGAAGTAACTGCAACAAAGACAATAGAAATAAAAATTGTAACAAAGAAATTAGTAAGAAATAACTTCAGTGGAGACATACATTAACCTTGAAAGGTTAAAAAACTGATTTTTTTAAAAATAAAACGTGTCCAACTTAAAGTTTAAGTTCTCCTTTACGGAGAATGTGGTACTTCTCCTTTACGGAGAATGTGGTACTACATGATACTAATCAACAGAAAAAAATCTAACTTTTCTGGAGTGGCGTTCTTGAAAAAAAAAATTATTTCTTTAAATTATAAAAAAAAATTCAAAGGTGACAGTAAAATAACTTCAATGACAGATATGTCCAAACAGAAGATACCATTGTAATCATAAAGCAATTATCTTTAAAATAAAATAACTCTAAAAAATATCTAGAACTGTTACAGAGACACAGCATTTTTAAAAGTTTTCTGAAATTTGCATCTTCAAAATGGCGCTTACAGTGTCATCTTTTGAGGTGTCTATCTTGGGGTAGGAATTTTTTTGGAGAAAACAAAAAAAAAATATGTGTTTCTTACTTACTCCTGAATTTTAACATATGCTAAATTCAATAACATCCAAGGCTATGAAGGTTACCCTGAAGCCTGAAGTGATATGGATTATTGCCAATAACCGATGAGAGGCAAGAACATAGACAATAAATTTTTAGTGCTGAAATTGAAACTATTGTCTTGTTTGCTGTTTATTAATCTTCCTTCATGGCAATCCTCCCATGACTTAATTAAAAACATTGCTCCACATACCTCCCCCCCACCTCCCCTTGGTTTAATTAAAAAACCTTGATCCACTTACTCAGCATGCTTGCACACGTTGATTTAGTAGCAATACAGAGAAGAGAAATATTTCACTGTTTTTTCAGTACATCATCTTTTGCAATGCTGTCCTTACATTACATTAATAATCTCGTTCACAGCAATGTTTCAATTTCTCCTCCAAATGCATTCAAAACATGTCGTCTTTTTGCTGCTCTCTCATTGGCAGCATAACACAAACATCTGACACAACTACTTTTGCGTCCTCATATCTCACGGCAAATGCTGACAAAATTCCTGCGCAAAATATGTAAGTATGCCACTGTTCCTATTCTAGACTTTTACCCGTGAACAGCTAGGGTTGCAGCACGTTTTCCTTGGACACACCTGAAGTTACTTCTACATCTGACAATGACTTTCCAACCAAGGTAACGTGCTGCACCCTCCCTACCAAAAAGCCTCAATCCAGACACAAATTTCACTCGATATCCTATATGACCATACTTTCGTCACTAAGTGTGGGTTAGATACTGAGTCAAATGCTTTTCGGAAATCAAGAAATACTGCATCTACCTGCCTGCCTTGATCCAAAGTTTTCAATATGTCACCTGAGAAAAGTGAGAGTTGGGTTTCATGTGATTGATATTTTCGAAATCCGTGTTGTTGGCATTGTGGACCTCATTATGTTTGAGCTCAGAATATATTCCAAGATTCTACAATAAATCAACATCAAGGATATTGGATGGTAGTTTTGTGGATCACTTCTGTTACCCTTCTTGTAGATGGGTGTGACTTGGGCTTCTTTCCATGAACTGGGGATGGTTTTTTGTTCAAGGGATCTAGGATAGATTATAGTTAGAAAATGGGATAACTCAGCCGCAAATTCAGTATATAATCTGATAGGTATTCCATCAAGCCCTGGAGCTTTGTTCAGTATTAATGATTTTAGCTGCTTCTCAACACCACTGACATTAATATTTATTTCATTCACCTTTGCAGTGGAAGGATTAAATTGGGAACATTCTCGTAGGTTTTCCTTTGTAAAGGAACATTTGAAAATGTATTTAAGCATTTTAGCTTTTGCTTTGCTACCCTAAGTTTTAGTTACTGTCTCATTTGCTTGGGAATGGACACCAACTTTGATGCCACTGACAACCCTTACTAACAACCAGAAGTTTTTGAGTTTTGTGAAATATCAATTGACAATATTCTGCTGCACTAGTGATAGGGCATCACGTATTGCTCTCTTGACAGCTAAATCATTTCATTCAGCATCTCTTTATCTATAGCCCTATGCTTCATTTTAGACCTATTATGCAGTAATCTCTGTCTCTTTAGAAGTTTCTTTACCGTGACTGTATGCTGTGGTGGTTCCCTTCCATTATGAACAATTGTTCTGGATACTATTATCTATCCAGGGCTTGGACAACTATTCTTTTAAACTGAAAGTTTCAGATTCGACATTGAGATATGACACTACAGATTTTGTATCTAGTTTACTGAACTTATATGTATACCCGCATGTTTTAGTTGTCCTTTGGACTTTGGTAATCATTGTTGTCACAACTGCGTAATGGTAACTGATACTGGTTTCATTGCGAACATGCTGAGAAAGGTTAGGTATATTTGTTACTGTTAGATCCAATATATTTCCATCATTAATGGAATTCCTAACTATCTGCTCTAGGTAGTTTTCAGAGAAGGCGTGTAGTAATGTTTCACAGAGTGTCTTACCACATACACTACCAACAAAACCGTAATTTTCCCAATTAATTGTTGGATGATTAAAGTCTCCACCGATGACTACAGTATGATTGGGGAACATGATACAAGTGAATTGAGGTTTTCTCTGGAGTTTTCAGTTACATCAGGAGATGAGTGTGGTGGGTGATAGAAGGATCCAATTACTTTTTATGCCCGCCCCAGATACTGAGTATTGCCCATATAATAACGCATGCAGCTTCAATTTCTATCTCAATGGATTTTAGTTTCTTGTCTGCTGTAACAAATATGCCACCTCCATTTCCCATTGACCTATTCTTTCAATATACACTTAAATTTTCCCCAAAAATCTAACTGCTATCAATTTCAGATTTCAACCTTCCTTCTGTACCTATTAAGGAATTCGTCCAGCAGAGGAACTAACAATCTGGCTGTCTGCACAAGTGTTGACTTTTGGTATCCTGTCAGACATTCTATGCAATATTCTTCACATGTGCATTTATTTGAATATGATTTGGCACACTCAGCTGCCGTATTCCAGTCTATTATTAAAATGTGACAAGGTCGCTGAGTGTGAATGTAAATTACTGATTTAATTGTATCACTGAAGCTCAGTGGCCGGGTTATATCTGTATGTATACTGAAGGATCCAAAATTCCAGAAGAGGGGTATACTGGATGTGCTTTTCTGTGCTCTCAGATCCAAATCAGTAAGGTCGACAAACTGCCTAAAAGTGCTTCAGTTTTTATGGTGGAGACTGTGTCAATTTTAGAAGCAATCAAGTTTGTATCTTCATCTTCCTTATTAAAGACAGTAATTGTGCCCAACGCTCAGAGTATTTTTAAAAGTATTGAACTCTGAAGATGGAATAAAACTACCGACTCTTATAATGTGGATGTAGTACTGGAATATATTCATTGTAAACAGAGAGGGCAGACATTCATTCTGCTCTGGGTGCAGTCTTACACTTGCATCTGCCATAATGAGGAAGTTGACATATTAGTGAAGCAAGCTGCATCTACAGGAACTGTTCTTGATGTGAAATTACTGTAAACAGACTATTTGCATGCAGTCAAGGGCCATGGAAAACAGCAAAGGCAAATGTGGAATGTGTCCGAACATACAAAAGGTGGATGTTATGTGGTATTACAACCTCAAATTTCTACAAGGCCACGGTTTATGAGAAGTCATTTGGACAGATATATGGTTTCCACCATCATTTGACTCTGCTTTAACCATGCTTCATTTCCTCTACCTCTGTATTGAATCAACATTTATAATTCTCCTGCATGTGTGTGTGTTATTCTGAATCAGAAGCTGATGTAAACCACATCTTGTTTTCGTGTTCCAAATTTGACAATGAACAATCGAAATTTCCGTATGGATTACCTTCACTCTCAGTCAGCGTTTTCTCTTTTGGTTTCTAAAGACATTCACCTGTATAAAGTGACTGTCAGTTTTCTTCCTTGCAAATGTTTTGGCACTTTACCATTAGGTTTGTAATACTCTCGCCTCTGTGAAGCATTTGTTTCAAGCTTGCCTGGTACTTCTGGGTTTCCAATAGCTTTTGTTACCTGGATTGGGTGGAGAGCCCTGTCTTATCTGAGTAGCAGCTTCTGGTGTGTACTGCACACCTGAGCCACATAGGGGGACCCTACAGTTTCAACCCCATGGTGTAAATCCAGGAAGTTGCAGCCTAACTTGTCACAGTACCTCCGAAGTCTCTGGTTCAGACCTTCCACTCGAGTCAGGACCAAAAGGCTGCAGACAACGCTGCAAATTGTGAACTTCATTGAAAGTTTTCTCATTTTATAGTGATACTGGCTTAGCTGAAATGGTCCACTTTGTGCATTCCGTTATGAAGCATTGCTTTTGTAAATAGATTCATTTACATATGGTAAATGCAAGAGCCTTATTTATTAAAGGTGATGGAATGTCCCTTTTCCACTCTCTTACTTGTAGAAAGTAAGTTCGTACTTCAGCACATAAAGAAAATCAGTTACTGTACTATTTGTTTTCTTTCTACCAACTTGTGTATTATGTGTATTATCATTTCCTTCTCTCTGTATTTTACCCCTGAAGGTGGCAGGGGTAAAATACAGAGAGCGAAAGGCTATTTACAATTTGTACAGAAAGCAGATGGCAGTTATAAGAGTCGAGGGGTATGAAAGGAAAGCAGTGGTTGGGAAGGGAGTGAGACAGGGTTGTAGCCTATCCCCGATGTTATTCAATCTGTTTATTGAGCAAGCAATAAAGGAAACAAAAGAAAAGTTCGGAATAGGTATTAAAATCCATGGAGAAGAAATAAAAACTTTGAGGTTCGCCGATGACATTGTAATTCTGTCAGAGACAGCAAAGGACTTGGAAGAGCAGTTGAACGGAACGGACAGTGTCTTGAAAGGAGGGTATAAGATGAACATCAACAAAAACAAAACGAGGATAATGGAATGTAGTCGAATTAAGTCGGGTGATGCTGAGGGAATTAGATTAGGAAATGAGACACTTAAAGTAGTAAAGGAGTTTTGGTATTTGGGGAGCAAAATAACTGATGATGGTCGAAGTGGAGAGGATATAAAATGTAGAGTGGCAATGGCAAGGAAAGCGTTTTTGAAGAAGAAAAATTTGTTAACATCGAGTATAGATTTAAATGTCAGGAAGTCGTTTCTGAAAGTATTTGTATGGAGTGTAGCCATGTATGGAAGTGAAAC
Source organism: Schistocerca cancellata (assembly GCF_023864275.1). NCBI lineage: Eukaryota > Metazoa > Arthropoda > Insecta > Orthoptera > Acrididae > Schistocerca > Schistocerca cancellata. Next base: position 280,715,793 of record NC_064628.1, read on the forward strand.
GTGGACGATAAATAGCTTAGACAAGAAGAGAATAGAAGCTTTCGAAATGTGGTGCTACAGAAGAATGCTGAAGATTAGATGGGTTGATCGCATAACTAATGAGGAGTTATTGAATAGAATTGGGGAGAAGAGGAGCTTGTGGCACAACTTGACTAGAAGAAGGGATCGGTTGGTAGGACATGTTCTGAGACATCGAGGGATCACCAATTTAGTATTGGAGGGCAGCGTGGAGGGTAAAAATCGTAGAGGGAGACCAAGAGATGAATATACTAAGCAGATTCAGATGGATGTAGGCTGCAGTAGATACTGGGAGATGAAGAAGCATGCACAGGATAGAGTAGCATGGAGAGCTGCATCAAATCAGTCTCAGGACTGAAGACCACAACAACAACAACCATTTCCTTCAATGGGTAAATTCTCATTACTTGACATTACCAGTTGTGAAGTCCATATTGATATACACGAATTCATTTCACAAGGGATTATAGCTATATGTGTTGAAGCATCAGAAGAAATATACCAGTCATTATTTATAGCTTTCTGTTGTAGTGAAGAATGTCTTGTGAAACTTCCTGGCAGATTAAAACTGTGTGCCGGACCAAGACTTGAACTCGGGACCTTTGCCTTTCATGGGCAAGTACTCTACCAACTGAGCTACCCAAGCATGACTCACGTCCCGTCCTCACAGCTTTACTTCTGCCAGTTGGTAGAGCACTTGCCCGCGAAAGGCAAAGGTCCTGAGTTCAGGTCTTGGTCCGGCACACAGTTTTAATCTGCCAGGAAGGTTCATATCGGCGCACACTCCGCTGCAAAGTGAAAATCTCATTCTGGAAAGAATGTCTTGTAATTTCAAGTCCTTTCTGAAGACTTGCTACTTCTCTTGGTTTTGCTTTGGCAGTTTCTTCCAATATGACCTATTATTGCAGTTATAGAGCCTGGTGCCTTACAGGAATTGTTTGCAAAGTTTGTGTTGCTTTTGTTGTTCACTTGAAGAGCTCCATCACTATTGATGGAGTGGTAATGCTTGTCATCCTTCAGTTCTTGCAGCAGTTTTGTTTTAATAGGGTCTCTAGTTATTGGTATATTGGAATTTTCTAGACTCATAAGCATTGGTTTGTAATCATCCAGTAATTCAGCGAATAAAATGCACCCTGCCGACTCATCTTTCACTTCAAAATTCAAAGTATTTAACTTACTGGAAGTGGAAATTATTTTGGACACATATTCTTCTACCGATGTACATTTCTCCAGCCGAATTGTAAGGAGTGCAGTCAGCAAACCAATTATTTTGGCTTGTCCAGAGCTTCGTATGCCTGTTTTAATTGTTCCCAGGCTTCTTTTGCAGTTGTATTCTGCAGGTGCACATAAATTGCTGGATCAACTGATAATATTGATGAATTGTTCTCGGGTTATCAGCTGAGTGGTGGCTTCATCTTGTCACAATGTTTCTGTGAGTTTTGTACCCATCATCTTCTGACTTCGCCAGAAGATGATGAGTACAAAGCTCATTGAAACATTGTGACAAGAATACGCCACCACTCGGCTGATAAACCGAGAAGAATTCATCAGTGGAATATGCCGAGAAAGACTGCAATCACATAACTGATAATATTATTTTTGCTCTAGCATCACACACTTTTGGCTCATCCTGTACATCACGTGAGAAGTATTCGCATAGCTTTTCATGTTGAAGATATGTTGTGATAGCAAACTGCTACATATTGTAATTCTCTCCCTTTCAATTTCTCTATAAACTGTAATGAGTTTACTGCCATAATTCCAGCTTCAAGTAGATCACTGAGCTTAGTTTCGTTTCATGACTTTCAGCAAACTGCATTTGCTGGGTACACTGGCCCCAAAGCCTGTTGTATTTTTCACTTTGATATCCAGTAAAGTGATTATGGTTTGAAGAAACACACAAGATGTGTTTTCTTTTACAAAAGCCTGCACACATTATTCAGAACAAACATATAGCTAAGAATAAAAAGCGTACATGAAGAAATTAATGGCAAAGAGCATATACAAGAGCAGCGACATAGGTACTCATTTCCAATGTATGTAAATATGCTTTATGAGGATAGGACAGGTGTTTCCCATGATCTTGCTGAAGAAAACATCCCGGCAATTGCTTGAAGTGACTTAGAAAAACCACAGAAACTCTAAACCAGGATGGTCGGACAAAGCAAGCTTCATCCCCCTGAATATGAGGTCATTGTCTTAATAACTGCACTGCCTCTTTCTGTTTGCCCATGTTGCACAACATTCTTTTATATAAACATATTTTTGCTCTTCAACACTGCACGCATTGAGGATCACCACAGATGATTTCACAACTACTGAACTTGCTGCTGTGCCCCCAGCACCAATTCCAATCCATGTAGAAAACTGACTCAGTCAATTTGGAAAAATGTCTCTTCACATTGTTCCCTCAGCCCACTTGAAAAACTGAGTCAGCTCCCCCCCCCCCCTCCCCTCCCCCCCATGATGAGTGAGATTTTGAACTCAGGAGAATGACAAGACATTACTATCATACACTATAGATCTTGACGCGTGATTTTTTTGTGAAAGCATTACAGTATTGTGCTGTGACAGAGTAATGTAGTTTTATCCCCTTTCATTGTTAACCCCTACGATGAATCCTCAAAGTGATCTTTGATTGTGTAGTGTGCATTACTTATAAAGAACATTTTAGCTGCCTTTTTAAACAGCTGTATTTCAGTAATCTATGTCACTTTCATTGGTTCATGATAAAATTTTATTCTGTGATAGAAAATTCTGTTTTGAGGTTTTGTTTGTTTTTCCGTGGTAAATGTAAATCCATATGGTCCATTATTATGTATAGAACTATTTTTCCTGATATGCACAACAAATTGGTAGATGTACTCACTTGGCAGATTAAGATTATCCCATTTTTTAAACAGTTCTTTACAGTGAGCCCTACTACTACTACTTCTACTACTACTAGTAGTAGTAGTGGTAGTAGTTATTGTTCTTATGGACCTTTTCTGCAGGTTAAAAACTGTATCAGTGTTCTTTACTTTCAGTCCCCAAAAACTACTCTCATAGTTAAGAACTGAGTGTATATTAGAATAGTACAGCATCTTGAGACATTGGCTGGTACAAATCCTAAGAGTAAAACATGCAAATGGCTTTCTTTTTGCCACCATCTTTGTGTGTGATTTCCATGTTTATTGACAATCTGTATTCATTTCTAAAAACCATTTGCCTATTACACCAGCTATAAATCAATCACTTATGCTTAATGCAGTGCAATTATGTTCCCTCTTTAGGCTGACCAAGTGCAACAAGCATGGAAATCTATCCCACAACTGGCATTCGGCACCTTTGCAACACAATGCATGCATGTTTGCATGCTTGATTTAGGCTACTGTTTGTTTTCTTTCTGTTCAGTGTTAATTTATTACATACTGCCCAGTTGTAAACATTCTTGAGAGTTTAATTTTCTTTCTTCAGTTTCAGTTTTGATGTTTTATGGCCAACAATGATGTTGCTGTCATCAACTAAGAGAATGTTTTCTCCATATCTTCCCACTGTCTGGAAAGTCAATGATATGAAGAGTATACCACTTACCTCATAAAGAAGACATTGAGTTACGACTTATACGCAGTGAGCAACAATCTGTCTTTTTTGTATTGCTGTTATTCCATCCTGACTTTCCACTGTTTGGAAAGCCATTGATGTACACACTTATGGAAAAACACTATAACACCAAACAAATAATTAATTTAGAGTAATGAAATTTTGAGAATACATTTGTCTAGGTAACATGTTTAAGTGATTAACATTGCAAGATCACAGTTTAATGTAAGCACGAGATAAGCCATTACCATTGTGAAGTGCTGGTACATTAATGACTGGTGTAACCACCAGAATGTTGAAATCAAGCATGCAAACATGCATGCATTGTGTTGTAAAGGTGCTGAATGCCAGTTGTGGGATAGATTTCCATGCTTGTTGCACTTAGTCAGTCAGTACAGGGACAGTTAATGCTGTTTGTGGATGATATTGGAGTTGTCGTCCAAAGATGTCCTTTATGTACTCAATTGGAGACAGATCTGGTGGTCAGGCTGTCTGAAGCAACATGTTGACTCTGTAGAGCATGTTGTCTTATAACAATGGTACATAGGTGTGTGTTATCCTGTCAGGAAACACCCTGGAATGCTGTTCATGAATGGCAGCACAACCCGTCGAATAACCAGATTGACCTGCAATTTTGCAGTCAGGATGCATGGGATAACCATGAGATTGCTCCGTCTGTCATACAAAATTGGACCCCACACTGTAACTCCAGTTGTAGGTCCAGGTAGAACCAGCTTTCATCCGAAGACACAACAGACATTGGTGCAGGCATTGGAAGCTGCTTATGGCACACGGTTATATGGCAGAATTTACTGGGAGTGTGAAATAGAACAGAAAAAAAGGGAACTGCAGGGAAGGGATGTGAGTGTAGAATAAGTGAAGTTAGGGGCACAGGTTGAAGTGGGTGTGAGGGAGAGACTAGTAAGATTGAGGCCAGGGGTATAAGGACAATTCCCACCTACTAGTTCAGAGAAACTGGTATTGGGGGATGGGGTTGGGATGTGGGAGAAATTCATGATTTCCTGTCAGAGAGGTCACAGTTCATAGTATTTGATGGAAAGTCATTGAGTAAAACAGAAGCGATATTTGGTGTTCCCCAAGGTAGTATTGTAGGCCCTCTGCTGTTCCTTGCATATATAAATGATTTAGGAGACAAAATGAGTAGTTGTCTTAGGTTGTTTGCTGCTGATACTAGATGTAGTAAAGTCATCAGAAGATCAGAACCAATTACAAAATGATTTAGATAAAATATCTGTAAGGTACAAAAATTGGCAGTAGACTCTAAATAATGAAAAGTGTGAGGTCATCCACATGCGTGCTAAAAGGAATCCATTAAACTTTGATTACATGTTAAATCAATCAAACATAAAGGCTGTAAATTCAGTTAAATATTTAGGGATTGCAATTACAAAATACTTAAATTGGGAAGAACATACAGAAAATGTTGTTGGGAGGACAGACCAAAGACTGTGTTTTATTGGCAGAACACATATAATATGCAATGAATCTGCTAAAGAGACTACCTGCGCTACACTTGTCCCTCTTCATGTGTGGTACTGCTGCGTGGTGTGGAATCCTTACCAAATAGGATTAACAGAGTACACCAAGAAAGTTCAAAAAAGGGCAGCTCGTTTTGTATTATTGAGAAATAGGGGAGAGAGTGTCACAGATATGAGCCAGGATTTGGAGGTGGACATCATTAAAACAAAGGTATTTCTCATTGCAGTGGGATCTTCTCACAAAATTTCAATCACCAACTTTCCCTCTGAATGCGAAAATATTATGTTGGTGCTGACCTACATAGGGAGAAATGATCATCATAATAAAATAGAGGAATCAGAGCCTGCACAATAAGATACAGGTGTTTGTTTTTCCTGCCTGCTGTTCGAGAGTGGAATAATAGAGAATTGATGTGAAGGCGATTTGATGAACTCTCTGTCAGACTCTTTTAGATGTAGATGAGAGACAATGGAGGGGGGTCAGCTGGCATTGGTATTGAAGCTGAACATGTTTTGTACAATACTATGTTCTGCCACTGGGTGCTGAGTTTTGCTCTTGGCCAGGATCTGGTGGTGGCCATTGTTTTGGGTGGACAACTGGTTGGTGGCCATTCAGTCGGGTGGACAACTGGTTGGTGGCTAAGCCAACAAAAATTCAGTACAAAAGTTACAGCAGGGCTGGTAAGTGATATGACTACTTTCACAAGTGTTAGGATAAAATACTCCTGAAATAGGATGCACTGGATGGAGCCACCTGTATCTTCCACAAGGATATAATTCATGTGGTGGGTCATTGGAGGAGGTGTTGCTTAAGGTGGATTAAGATACCTGTAGTTTGTAGATTGGGTGGGCCATAGAATACAGCTTTTGGAGGGAAAGGTGTGGTTGTGGGTAGATGATCAATTCTGGGCAGAATGGTAAGTTGTAGAAGCTGGGGCAAAGGATATGATTAGATAAATTTTGGCAATATGTTGGAATTTCAGTGAGTTTTGGGTTACATATGAATCATTTGTAATAGTGTAAATTGTAATTTCTTTTAATTTCAGTGATGGTGAACACTTACAGTCATCATAACCATCATTTGATCAGAGTTAATTTATCTAGACTGTATGAGGAGCCAGTGCTTGGAGCCACTGCTTACTTCCAAAAAATAGCATTAACCCACTGCCCATTGCAGCTGGTTCATAGGTGTTAGGAGGAGCAGGGAAATGTGTGTGTGTTGTATCGAAAATCTGTTTGTGGAGTAGATTTGGAAGGTAAAGACTGCCTACAGAGGTTTTAGTAAAACCTTCAAGCATACTGAACAAGGGATTGTTTGTCACTGCAGATACATAGTGTGTGGATGACCAAGCTGTGAGGGGGAGACTTTTTACTGTGGAAAGGATGGTAGCTATCAAAATTTGAGGTCATGATGGTGATTAATGTGCATTATATACGTATAGGTTTTTATGGACTCTTCGGAGAGGTAGAAATCAATGTCAAGGTAAGTAACATGCTGGGCTTAAGAGGACAAAGATGGAAGAGAAGGTGTTGAGACTGTGGAGGAATGAGGGTAGTGTCCTGGTCCTGAGTTCAGATCATTAAGATGTCAAAAAAGAACCAAAACCAGTTAAGAGGTTTGGGTATTGGATGGCTACGAAGGTTTCCTTTAGATGGGCCATAACCAGGTTGTGTGGGGAGGGTGCCATGTGGGCGCCCTTGGTTGTGTTATGGGTTGGTTTGTATACCACCCGCTCATTGAAGGAGAAGCAGTAGCCAGATTAGTAATGCATTCAGTTTCAAGATTTTTCATGAAGGTAATGATTAATGAAAATTCACATGAAATTGAACTGAAAATTGCAACTTTTAAGTACTGTAGCCTGCATCCTCAACATTACAAGATGAAACCTGATTGCACTGTACACCACCTTATATTCACAGAGGCATTTCAACCATTTGTAACCATTTTGTAGTAACCAATTAAATAGGAATTTTGTGGGCATAGCTAATATTGTGATGGGACTTGCGCAGTGAAAACTTTTTGTATGATGAATTGTTTGTAGTTATTTAGGACTGTGCAGTGGGCTTCCACAACTGAATACATCAATTCCATTTTTTTGCAGCTTCCGTTTCCAGTTGTGGCCTCACTAAATGGTGTTCACATGTTTGGAAAATGCCACAAAATGATGCTTCAGAGCACCTCTTCATCAGACATGACAGTTGTGTGGCATGAAGTAGAGGAAAGGTAAGGGCAATGTGGGAGTAGTAAAGATAAACCTGATTGATGGTTTTTATATATAGTTGTGACACTTAACAGCAACCACCTTAAAGTCACTTTCCAAGATATGTAAGAAATGACAGAATGGAAACAAATAAAATAACAGGAAGAAAGGAAGACTTATTGACAGGACAAAACTATGTCTTCGTTTGAGTCTTAAATCCACACTTGGCTTTTGTGGGTTGTTCTGTTACCAAATGCAGTACAACCTACTTCACACCTTCAGTCAATCGATACCTTTCTTCTACTCGCAGAACTCCACAAGAAGCACTTGTGCATATCTTGCTGCAGTTGCACTGTCGTGAGAAGTGATTTAGAGAAAAGGGGCTTAGCCACAACATAGCAGTTTTATTCTGTAGATGAGTGTACAAAATTGTGAAAGTTCTTGATAGGCATCCTGTGAAGGCATTAAACCACATCCCTGCAAGGCAAGGTTTGAAGTCCAAGCTATGCTGCAGGGTTAATCTGGCAGAACAGTTCATACCAGTATACATTCCTTTACAGATTTGAAGTATTCATTATAGAAATGATGAAAGGCAAAAGAAAAAATTAATAATTATTTAAATAAAAATAAATTTTTAATATACTATGTTTTTTAATTGGGCTAACAAGTATAAAATAATTTCTCATAGCCCCATACAAGTTCTTAACCCCATACAGACAGAGCAGAAAATTTGTGATCATGAATTTTTAAAAGCCATGAAAATACTTGTAAGATTTAAAACAAAAAAAATGTGGAGCACAAGCCATAGGTAATAACAATGAGGTGGACTATTCATGCCTCAGTTATGTGTTGCATGCTTCCCACATTTTTTGTTTTAAAACTTTTAAAAGCATTTACAAAGCTACAGATATTAAAAATTCAGTGTCACAAGTTTTCAGGACTATCTGTATCGGGCTAGGATACGGGGGGGGGGTTAGGAGAAACTATTTTTCAATCAAGTTTAAAAGTAAGATATATTAAAATTTTTATCTTTCAGCATATTTTAAACATAACGATGAGATTATGTTCATGTTGTGGACAGTATTAATAATAACCACGGGGGGAGGGGGGGGGGGCGGTTTTCAGATGACACGGTTATCTATAGTGAAGTACTATATGGAAGAAGCTGCATAAATATTCAGTCAGATCTTGATAAGATTTCAAAATGGCACAAGAAATCACAAATTTCTTTAAATGTTCAGAAATGTAAAGCTGCGTACATAAAAAAAAAAGTTGCATTCGATGACTATAATGTCAGTGAATGACAGTTCGAATCGCCCAACTCGTACAAATACCTGAGTGTAACAATTTGTAGGGATATGAAGTAGAATGAACAGATAGGATCTGCAGTCGTGGGTAAAGAAGGTTGTAGATTATTGGGAAAATGCAGTCAGTCTACAAAGGAGATTTCTTACACATCACTCATGTGACCCATTCTGGAATATTGCTCAAGTGTGTGGGACGTGAACCAAATGGGGCTAACAGGGGGTATTGAACCTATACAGAGAAGGGCAGCACAAATGGTCATTGGTTTGTTTGGTCCATAGGAGAGTGTCACAGAGATGCAGAAAAAGTAAGCTGACAGGCTCGTGAAGATAAACTTAAACTATCCCAAGAAAGCCTATGTATAATGTTTCAAGAACTGGCCTTAAATGATGATACTAGGAATATACTACAAGCCTGAATGTATCGCTCACGTAGGGATCATGAGGACAAGATTAGATTAATTACAGGACAAATAGAGGCATTGAACAATCATACTTCTTACACTCAATATGTGAATGGAAAGCGAAGAAACTCTTAATAACTGGTGCAATAGGATATACCTTCTGCCTTGCAATTCAGTGTTTGCAGCATGTGGACGTAGATGTAGACAAATGTCAGGTTTATTTCAGTGTCTTTTTATCTGTTAATACATGAAGTAGAATAGTGTTGTATCTACCCACAATGAATGTGTTCAGTTGTAATTTCCTTAAAAAAGTAAAATAAAAAACAAGCAAAATTAATTTTAAATAGGCATAATCTGTATCACTTCAGGCAGGGAGTTACCTTCATAGTCTCGGATGTTATTGAATTTAGTATACGTTAAAATTCAGGAGTAAATAAAAAAAACACATATCTTTTTGTTATCTCCAAAAAAAATCCTGCCCCGAGATACAGGCCTCCAAAGATGACACTGTGAACACAATTTTGGAGATGCAAATTTTGAAAACAATTGTAAAATGCTGTATCTCTGTAACAGTTCTAGATATTTTGTTAGAGTTTCTTTAGTTGATAGATAATTGTTTTACGGTTACAATGGCATCCTCCATTTGGATATATCTGTCAAAGTTCTTTTACAGTCGCCTTTTGAATTTTTTTAATAATTCACAGAATTTTTTTTTTTCAAAAATGCCGATCCAGAAAATGTAGATTTTTTTTCTGTTGATTAATACCCTGTAGTACTATATTATTTGTAAAGGAGAGCTTCCACTTTTAAGTTCTTCACTGAAGTTGACTTCACCGAAATTGTTTCTTATTAATTTCATTGTTACAATGTTTATTTCTATTGTCTTTGTCCTGTTTGTTCATTGCAGGTTTCTGTATTGTAGTTGTTCAGTGCTAACTTGTTTACAAAAAAGCTTCTATGAAATCTGAGAACGTGCAGTGAGTTCTGTGTTTTCATGAGGAATTTGCCAGTTGACACAGTTGCAGTGTGTATTGAGAAAAGGACTGTTTGAAATGTATTCTGACTGGGGCCACAGGAGAGTGAATTGTGCTGACTCTTTTCATTAAAAAACAGACTTTGTTCAGTTTGGGAATAAGTGTTCTCATTTGAAGACTCTGTTTCAAAGTGAAGATGTTTCCAGTGAGGACTTTTAGTGTTCTAAATGTTCTGACAGATAACAAAACGAGAGTAGCTGAACAAGGTGAAGCCTCCCATGGTGCAGATGATGCAGATTTTGCATCAATAGAAGAAAAATGAAAATACCCTGAATCAGTCAAGTATAGAGATAGGTGTTAGTCCTGTTAAGAAACCATGGTCAGTGAAGTCGAGTCATAAGCTCTATGGATCAAGAAAGCGCAGAGAAATTACTAAAGCTGTGGGTGAATACACTACAGCAAAACTGACCACACTCTTCAAAGTAGGAATTCCATCTTTAGAAGAAAATGAACCAAAACACTCTTGCACCTCTTTCCAGGAATGTTTCACAAATATCAATTCAGTTTCCAGAATGAGATTCAGTTGTTGAATATTGTGCATCCTACAGTGAAAAAGTACAAGTTTCAACTATTATTCCAGAGACATTTTCAGAGAAAACAATTTGAACCACATTCCATCAGTATCAGAGTACATGGTAGACAAATCAAGGAATGTGAGGTCTGTGAGGTCTGTGTTTGGAAGACTAGAGAACTTAGTGTGGTAGCTTTGAAGAACGTACTGGAGCACATGACATATGACACCTTGGTTGTGTGTGTGAAGTCATTAGTGGTCTGTGACATAAAGCGAGAGACGTGTTTGTTCCAAGAATGCGGTGACTGCCTTTACAGACAGTTGGCCTGGAAGACATAGCAGATAACTCTGAAGAAATTACATATGCGATGTGGGAGGAAAATAAACTAATTAAGAAAACTGTTGCATTTGACAGTTTCATTGATGAACTTGGTAAATGGTCAGTGAAAGCAGCAATAAACCAGAATCTGAAGAAATTGCAACAATACATTGCAGAAGTGAATGGGTGTGTACACAGGCTGAAGAACTATGTTTAGTACTTCACTGTGATTTTGCTGAGAACTGGGCTGTAATTATCCCACAAGGGTATCATTGGAGCAATGACCAGGTTTCAATTTTTACAGGAGTGACATATTTTCAAAACAAGACCACAGTGTTGCAGTTATAAGTGATGACACAGGACATGACTCAGGACATGCTTTGCTAGTAAATTCTTTAACTGCAAACAGAGTCAGAGAAGATCATCAATATTTCTGATGGTGCTCCTAGTCATTTTAAAAAGAATTACCAGCTGTTTGAATTGAGTAAGTTGGTTGTGCCAACTGACTGGGTATACAGTGCTACTGGTCACCCGACTGTGATGGTGCAGGAGACCTGCTGAAGCACCATGCTACAAAACATAATCTTTCCAGACCAAATACAGTTGTAATTCAGAATGCTGAGGATTTTATGAGAATCTTGAAATCTTACACATCCACAGCCCCCATTCTTTTGTCCAAAGAGGAAATCGAAGAATTCTGTGAGCAGAAAAAAGAACAATGGTCCAAACAAACTGCTCCTGTAAAAGGAATTCAGAAGACACATGTTTGGAGTCAAAGTGATGGGCGAACTCATGTTGCATGCACTTTGAAGGGCAAGAAAGAAGAAATTTCATTCATTTGGCCAACACCTCAGAAACAGCAGGATAATATTCTCATTCACAACCTGAGAATGGGGATGTTTGTGGTGTGTGTATGACTGTGACTGGTGGATTACAGAAATTATAAACAGTTATGAGTTAAATGGAGTTGTAGTGAACTTAATGCTACCACATGGATCAGCTGCTGGATTTATGTTTCCAGCTAAAGGATAGCAACAATGCCATCAGTGCTCACATCCTGTTCACAAGGTTTTGAAGATTGTAAGTGCTCCAGTTCCTATTGGTTCAAAAGGAAGACATCACTCTATATCAAAGGAAGATATTGAAGCAGTAAAACACATTTTTAGTTCATTGACTGGCTACTTTCAGTACAAAACAGAGTGCACAGAAGTTGCATAAACTGAAACCTTTAAGTCTTTGGACCTTTCACATACATTTTGGAACCATTTAAAATGCTTGAAAAATGGGTCTCTTACTCTTCATTCAAAACTAAAATTATGTTAAATAAGGGTAGGTTTTGATTTTTATGAGCCTGTTATGTGATAATGTGGTAAATAAAACAGATTTTATGTATGGAAAAAATTTCAGTTCTTTATAAAACCTCTTCAACCTAAAAATGGAAGCTCTCCTTTTCAGGGAATGTAGAAAGAACTGTGTGGTACTAATCAACAGAAAAAATCATAACTTTATGGATCGGCATTTTTGAAGAAAATTTTTTTTCCATAAATATAAAAAAGTTCAGAACGCTATAGCAAAAGAGCTTTGACATATAGGTCCAAATGGAGGATTTCTTTGTAACCATAAAGAAATTATCTTTCAAATTTAAAAAAAAAACTACAACAAAATGTCTTGGACTGTTCTAGAGATACAGTTTTTACAATTTTTTTCCAAAATTCACATCTTCAAAATGGTAAGCACAGTGTCATCTTTGGAGGACTGTATCTCAGAGCAGAAATTTTTTTGGAGAAAACAAAAAAAGACTTGTGCCTTACATAGTCCTTCACTTTAACACATGCTAAATTCAATAACATCCGAGACTATGAAGGTAAGATTTTTTCCTAGCCTGCCTGAATTGATGTGGACTATGCCTATAATTGTTTGTAATAGATTTTTTTTTTGTGTGTGTTAGCTTGATACCCACAGTTTTGCCCTTGCATATCATCTCCCTCCCCCCTCCCCCTTCTCTGTCCATCCTCTCCACTCTCATTGCCCATCAGCTCCTCCCCCTTTCTCTGTCCAGTTCCTCCTCCTCCTCTCTCTGTCCATCTCCTCCCTCTCTCCCTGTCTATATTCTACTCACCCCTCTTTCCGTCCATCTCCTTCTGCTCCCTCTCTGGCTACATGCTCCTCCTTCTCCCTCTCTCTCTCTCTCTCTCTCTCTGTTTGTATCTTCCCATTCCCTCTCTCAGTCCATCTGCTCCTCCCTCTCTCTTTGTCAATTTTCTCTCTCCTCTCTCTCTCTGTCCATTTCATCCCCCCTCTTTGTTCATATCATCCTCAACCTCTTTCTAATGATTTCCTCCACCCTCTCTGTCTGTCCATCTCCTTGTCCCTAGCTGTCTCTGTTCTGTTTATCTTCAGAGCTGCAGCATTCTATCGGTTACATTATTGACAGAGAGCAGTGGGCTGCCATTAAGTTTTCCAGTCTCAGAGTAGACACACAACTCGCAAACCATTTTCTCAACTGACCTCATGTGATGATCTCCTGGCCTAGAGAATGACACAGAACTTCTCCACTCATAACTTTATATGAACTTCTTTCTGACATTATTCAGTGCCACACAGCAAGTCTTCTTACTGACATTGTTCAGTGTGACACAACAAATAACAGTAACAACAAATACAGTAACAACTCCTGCAACAGTGAGTATGACAACAAACAAACTCAGAGGGAGCAACAATCACACAGTAGACTATCTCGAGTTCAAACACAGTGCAAGCGGGAAGTGTCGGAGTGGTCGCATGAAGGCTTTGCAACTTCGGGTGGTTAATGCGGCCACAGATATTGTGAGATTGGTGAAATGCTGTCCAGGCCTCAGGTGTGGGCTCTCTCTTCTACTTCCATTATAAATGCCAATTCTAAAGTAATTTTGAACAGGTTGTAGATGTTAGGCATTACAACCTCCACCCCAACCCACACCTGCCCCCTTACAGACTGACTAAAAAGTGAGGTGATATTGCTTTGCCATCCAATTCTGAGCTATGTTTAAAATTTCATCTCTAGCTCATTGGGAAGGTAGTTTAAAATCAATTGCAAAATATGTGCTGGACAGGCAGCCAGACAGACCAGAAAGTGAGTTCAAAAGGATGCAGAATCTAATAAGAGTAAGAGAATACAGACAATAAAAAAGAAGAGGAAACAGAAGGAAGGATGTGGAAGATAATGGAGAAGAGCAAAGAGGGGATACAATATTGCAAATTACAACAAGCTGGGCGATTTAGGTTAAGTGATGGAGAGTCATTTCTGGTGCTTAGTTTTAGAAGTACATATCCAAATAACATTGCAACTTCACATGTGCTATTGGGGTTTTATTTTCTCATAAAAGGTAACCAATCACAATGTGCCACTTAGTTTATAGAGAAAAAAAAAATAAATAAAAAAAAGGAAGGCTGCTGCGTAACAACCAGTGTGCAAGCACACAGTCATTTAATAAATTTAGTAGTTTGTCTGCAAATGTAGTGGTCTGGTTGTGTGCTGTTGCATTGTGCCCCCAAGAAATTCTTCAAATAATAGTAACATGGCTAAGGAACAACCAGTGAATATTAAACTGAAATAAATATGAATTATTAAATAAGGTTAATTAGGACTAGTCCATTAGGACACGGATGTGCTCTGACATCAGAATTACATTCAATGTTAATGTTATTTTTAATTCAAGAAAACAAGTTATCTGAAATGGTGGTCTTACAATGATGATAGTGTACCCAAGAATGAAATATGATTTTGAAATGCTAGTGCAAGCATGGGATACACAGGCAGTGTTTACTTCTGTTCTAAAGCCATTGTCCTGTGTACTGATTCGTTAATGTAAGCAAATTCCCCCACATCTAACCAGTTCACTGAAGTTGATTGAATAACTGATTCTCGAATAAAGTTCAGTATAACTGTTCACACTAAAACACCATGACAATGCATCACCAGAATTACAAACTGTTGCATTGAAATAACTAAGTTCAACTATGTGCTCACCACATTGCATAAGCAGCTCATAGACTGTGCAAGCTTTTACCCAGACCAAGGACATACTGGAAAACACCTTAACATAGTCTGCTTGCTTCGCCCTCAGCTCTGCCACATGACGACAATTTGAAATTATGTACAGATTTAAAACATATTTCATACTAAACAAACAAGATATATTTTGTAATTCATTTGCATTCCATCAATTAAACAAATATATAGAGCTGAGTTATGTTTTTTAGATAACTATTTTACCATAGGGAGGCTAGACTCTCTTCTGTAATATTTTGGACTAGTCATGTGGATAGCCTCTGCCTGAGGCTGGGTTCCCCCCCCTCCCCCCCTTTTCCCAATTAGGTGACAAGAACTGCCTCTAAATTTCACATTCCAAATTTGTAGTTTCTCTGAGCATCTAAACAACAAGATTCTTGTTCAAGGAGGATTTTAGCAGCCTATTTACCTCTCAGTTGTGAACTTAGCCTTCCTCCAATGAAACCCCATGTCAGAATCCTTCTACGCCCTGTCCATAGATCTGTCTCTTAAACCCAAAGGAAATGGTAGCCCCCTCAATGCTCCAGCATTTGTTCCTCTCAGTTCTTGATGAATTTCGCAGAGTGAACATTATATGTTGACAGCTCTGTGGTTGAAGGCAAAACTGGATATCCTTACTCACATAACAGGCATCTTGAACAACACTCACTATTAACGATGTTATTTCTTATCGTGGCAGAAGCCATGGCTATAATCTATGCCCCCTGGGGTACATAAACATCTGTTTTACTAGGATTTTCCTAACATGTTGTAACTCTTTGAACAGTCTCCTAGTCATAAATCATGGCCATCCACAAAACACAGTAGTTGTTACCATCCACAACCTTCTTTCAGATCTCCATAAATGTGGGAAAGCAACCTGATTGGCCCCAGGGGCCTCAGACTAAAGCTGACTGGCATGCAGACCTCTCCCTATGCCTGTCCACTTTCTATTCTTTTAGATTTCTTAAATGTTGTAATCTATGATGTTATTGTATTTCATTTTGCTGTTTGACTGAGTACCTGTTTTATCAGAAATTGGCTCCAGGGGTCACCCAGCTTCATCCAAAGAGAGACAGCCTAACCCAGACTTCTCAGCTATTTCTTACACTTGTACATCTCTTGTTATTTTAGTACAAGGGTTTTATTTTATGTATTCCTGCCATTTTATGACTACCATTCTGTTTCACCCAATGTTGTATTCTGAAGTTTTGTGGCTGGTAAGGACACATCAAATGCAAATAATTATAAGTATTCCGATTTCTAGGGAAACCCTCACAAGCTTCCTCACAACATATAGGTCCACCTCTATCAGTGGGTTTAATCCTGTCAAAGTATTGCGTGGGCGCATGCCATGTACTTTCTTTGACTTGTTATACCCAACCCAGCAAACCCACCACTCAGTCGCTGAGCCTTGTTGTTATGCAAGGTCCATGTATCAACCAAAACTCTGGGGGACCCAAATTGTTTTCATTGGCTATACAGGGTAACAAATGTTTGGAATTACGATCATGAGCAGCTGAATTTCCAACTGTGGGAGTCCACAACGCTGCCCCTCTTGGACCACTTGAGCCCATAAAAGCAACCACTGTTATGATGAACTTCTCTGTGAGACTGGCTATCACCGTTGTTACAAGATCTACCTATGTCTTGGCTGACAAAAGGGGTTCCTCAGTGAACACCAGTGTGTGTCGATGGAATTGCAACTCGTGAGCTAATTGTGGTTCCTACCAAGAAAATGATTCCTTCTACAAATTGAAAATGGAGTGAAGGTCAAACATAAAGACAGTGAGCTATCCGTGGAGGCAGAACTGTTACTGCTCTCAGAGCTCTACCACTGGCACTCACTTCCTGCAGTCAGGCCCAAACAGCTGGTTCTATAACCTGTGGCCCCAGTACAATACTTGAAACAGACAATCACAGCATAGACATATTGTGGGACACTTTGTTAAGGATTGCGACATTTCTCTCTCTCCTTCCGTTGGTGGCCATGCCAGTTGCCAGTTTCAGCCTACATGTCCGTTAGGGGAGGGGAGTGGGGCATGTTAATATACCAAAATAATGCAGATCTTTCATTTAGCCCAAGTATCAATACTCATGGGCAGTCAGAGATACTGTCGCTGTACAGGCAGCAAATCGTCACATGGCACTGTGAAGGGTGGGAGATGTGCAAGGTCAGCATGTCCCCTGGTATGATACCGCAAATAAATGCTATGAGAGGCAGAATTGCATTCACTCTTTCATGTTACAAGAAGCTACAGTTATCATGCCATGTGGATAGCTAGAGTCTGACCTTGCTTGTTTCGTGTTCTTGATTTGGGATTACTCTGTGTACAGATTTATCACTCTATGACAGTTTTTGTGTTTCAGCATGTGAAATTACTGACCATTTAGAATTGTCAGTTTGTTCAACCATTCTCTACATCACTGTCTGTTTGAATTACTGTGAACCTTATTTCTACCTGCTCCTGAATATTATAGAAAAATTTGTCCGTTGTGACCAAGCCCACTGATTGTAATCTTACAGTGTTGAACATCTTCACCTATTTAACAACTTTACATCATATTTGCCTATCTTGAGAGTCTGGTATCAGTCTTTGCACCATGTATGGATCATCTGCAAGTGTTCCTAAATTTCAAACCAGTTTTCTAATTGAGCAATCTTCTTGTTTGCAGTCCACAGCTCCTAGTCTGGGAGCTAGCGTTGCTGCCTCTGGGTCCTGGGTTCGTTTCCTGGCCGGGTTGGGGATTTTTCTCTTTCTGGGGGCTGGGTGTTTGTGTTGTCCTCATCGTTTCATCATCATCATCATTATTTGTGAGAGTGTATACCGATGCCTCTTCTTTAGTCTTCTTCTTATTTATTGTTTATCCTTGCTTCTTGAGATCTCTTGTGAAGAGACACAATACAACACATTCAGCAGTGGCATGGGACAATCAATGAAGTTACACAAAGTTAGTAATTTAACTTTTGAAATCACCGGTTTATTGGCATTTCTGGAAATAAAATCACTCTCTTACTCTCATGCGGTCAGCAAATTTCGTGTAACAGTTTGTCTGTCTAATGGGACTTATTACGTCGCAAATCATCCTAATGAATTAATTAATCTGCATTACAGTGTTGCTAAGCAATGTGATCAACAAGGTGTTATGTGTCTCAATTAAAACAGAACCTCAATATTTTGAATAAACTTCTGGTTCATTTTTTGTCAAAATCAGCACTTGTCTCAAAATTAATTTCCTACTTCATACATTAAGTCCAAGTGCATTTGCAACTATTGTACGCGATTCACTGGACTGCTCGATCATGCACTAGCGCGTAACGTATTTCAAATCGAGCGCACAGGTTTCACTTTTCCCTAATGGGCTAAACGACTCTTTTGTAATAACATGATGTGTCTATGTCACGTAAAGTCTAAATGAAACTGGATTTGTTTCCATTCGGGTCAAAATCACAAAAAATAAAATTCACCACGCAGTTCAGCGAACTGTACATGCGCACTTTTAGCACTCTAAGTGATAACTCATCTCAGAATAAAAGCCGCACATATTAATTCATTTTTTTTCATACACATAAAATTCAAAACACCTTTACATTAAACAGATAAATTATGGCGTGCAATTACTAATTAACATTTCCCATTCTGAATAAACTTCAAAAAATTGTGTTTCATAATCAATAAAATTTTATCACCTGAAAGAAACTATTAGTTTGCTAAAACAGATTCAGATTACAGTTAACTGTGTCTAGGCGATGACGTCCCGAATCGATATTTGCTTGGAATGAACAAAATACCTGTACTGAAAAATACTGTCCATTGAGTACTTTACTGACTTTTATAACAAATTTGGTACCCCTTGCATCACTACAAGTGACTGGATTGGATTGTGAAAAGAAAATGGATGGTGCAAAAATTGGGACTTTTTACAGGCGCTGATGACTGTGCAGTTGAGCGCCCCACACACCAAACATCATCATCATCATCACCACCATCATCCCCTTGTTAGCAAATGCATCCTCTGCCAGTAGCCTCTGAGAGCTACTGAAGTAATTAGTAAGATCATTTGTATTTGTAGCAAACATTGTGTTTTTGTCACTCTTCCTTGGGAAAAGCCAGATGTTGCTTTAATGCTGATGACATCATTCCATTGAAAATGACATATCACATACTTATTGTTCAGTCTATGCCATGTATATTTATGTTTTTGGACTTCACAAATGATTGGTTTCTGCCATTCACAGCATTGGATAATATTGCCATTCACCACTTGTTCACAATATTACTAGGCGGAAGGTGCAGGAAGCTACTCTGTGAGCTTGTGTACCAGATGGTCTATGTTGAGATAATTTCGTGGTGGCTAATGGCAAAAACTAGTCATTTGTAGTGAATGAAAAATAAAAGTATTCACAGTTTTCAGTAAAAAACTGCAACAGAAACTCTAAAAATGAACATTACACCTTTTCAAACTTTATCTTCTTTTGACTAATCACATATCTTGTCAGATGGTGTGTAAGCAGCAGTTATCTGGCCATGTGGATAGGCAGAGTCTGACCTTACATGTTTATTGTTCTTGATTTGGGATTACTCAGTCAAGCTCTAGCTCCCAGATGATATACGTTTACAGAGTGGCAAGTTAAGTGTTTATCTTTTTCTGTGTTTTCCTCGCAGTATAGTAATTACATTTTGTGCATGTTTTTCTGTTTAAGAGGTTCTATCTCGTGTTTTTGCTAGAGTGATTTCATCCAGTCTTACTGCTATAGTTGCATACTGAACAGCCAGTTAAGAGGTGTAAATTCATTGTCTGTAGTGTAGTAGTTGCTCATTTTTTGTTTTGTTTTGAAGGCAACTATCCATTTGTTTAGTAAGCCAGCCAGTCAGGCTCCAGCTTGTGGCTGATATACATTTATAGAGCAGCAATTTTAAATTTTGTACAACATTTATTAAATTTCATGCTTGTTTTCTGTTTAAGGGGTTCAAGTTTGCATTTTTGTAATGGTGATTTAATTCAATCTGTAGCACAATAATTGCTCACTAAACAGCTATTTACATAGCTCATTAACACAAAATTGTCCATTGATGACACATCAGGAGGGTAGCAAGTTGCATATCTAGGATTCTGTCTGTTTTTATAGGTTACTTCTTCAGTTAGTTGTGCAAGGATGGTTAGGGTGTGTGCATGCTGTGTGCGGATGCAGGAGGGGCTGGCTGCAGTTTGTAAACAGCTGAATGCATTATTGGTTTGGTCAGTCACCTTCAGGCTGCAGCCTCGAGTGTAGTAGTGGAGGAAATTCTGGTGCATCACATGGGACACCTCAGGTGTTGCTTGTTTTGCCCATGAGGTCTGCTCCTCAGGCACCTTTTAATCTACCCGATGCAGCGGATCTGCCCTCACAGCAGTGAGTGGGAGGTGGTAACACATTTGCGTCACTCGAGGCAGAGGGCCAATGTGGAGACTGTCTGCCTAGCTTCGCTTATTTACTTTGAGAGTGGACAGGTGGTCACTCCTTCAGTAGGCACATCGGGGGAGAAGTTTACTATTTATTGGGAACTGCAATGTTAGGTGCATTGTGGAGTCCCTTAGGCAGATAGCATTCAGGGCTGGAAAGAAAGCCAATTGGCACTTGGTAAGTCTGCCAAGAGGCCTCATCCGAGACGTGGATGCGGCCTTGTAAGCAGCTGTCGAGTATGCTGGTGCAGTTGTCTGCAGCTTATGGCTCATGTCGACACCAATGATGCCTGTTCTGTGGGTTCTGATGCCATCCTCAGTTCATACAAGCGGCTCCAGAGGTGGTGAAGACTGCTGGCCTCATGCATGGGATGCAACCAGAGCTTGCAATTTGCAGCATTGTTCACAGAGTTGATTGGGATCCTGTGGTTTGGAGCCGAGCAGAGGTCTCATCCAAGGCTTTGTTGACTCTGTGATGGGCTTGACTGCAGATTTCTAGATTTGTGTTTTCGTGTGGTGATTTGTAGGACTCCCTTCAATAGGTCAGGGGTGCACCACACAAAGGAAGCAGCTACTTGGATAGTAGAGTACTTGTGGAGTGCGTACGAGGTTTTTCTAGGCTAGACGGTAGTTCAAGGTGTTCTGATGAACACTCGCCAGTTGATATGCGGCGTTCAGAGTAAAGGCACTTCAGCTTTCAAAATTTTATCAGTAAACTGTCAAAGTATCTGTGGTAAAGTTCCCTGAATTTACTGTCCTCCAGGAAGGTTCTCATGCTCAAATTATTCTTGGCCCCAAGAACTGGCTGAAACCCAAAGTCGAGAGAGCTGACGTATTTATCAAGTTGTTGAGTGTATATAGGAAAGACAGATTAGAGTCTATAGGAGGGGAGTGTTCATTGCAGTTGACAAAAATATTGTCTTTATTGAAGTAAAAATTGAATGTGACAGTGAATTAACTGATCGTGTATAACAAGTGTAGGTGAAACCAAGTTAATTGTTGGTTTGTTTCTATTAGCCACCTAATTCCACTGTGACAGTTCTACAGTCATTCAAAGAAAGTCTACGGTCAATGGTCAATAGTGTGGAAATACCCATGTCATGAAACACTAGTTGGAGGGGACTTTAACCTACCGAGTATAAACTGGGATGTCTGTGGATTCATTGCGGGCGAGAACCGACAGACAATGATGTGCATTACTTTTGAACACAATTTTTGAAAACTGTCTTGAGCAGCTATCTCGTAAACCCGCACACAATAGAAATATCTTAGATCTTGTAGCTACAAATAGGCTGGACCTTATTGACAATGTCAGTGTAGAAACAGGGATTAGCAATCATGATGTTGTTATAGCAACTATGATTATGAAAGTTAAAAAAAAAATCAGGCAAAAAGGCTAGGAGAGTGTTTCTGCTAGATAGAGCAGATAAGCAGTTGTTAGCATCTCACTAAGACAGTGCATTGACATCACTAGGTTCCAATAAGATGGATATAGAGGAATTATGGGCAAAGTTTAAGCAAATTGTAAATCGTAGTCTGGAGATTTATGTGTCTTGTAAGTGGACAAAGGATGTAAAATACCCACCATGGTTTAATAATGAAAATTGGAAGATGCTGAGGAAGCAGGGGGTGTTTGAAAATGAATGCACAAATGATGACAAGCAAAGGTTCTTAGAGATTCGTGTATCTGTGAAAAGACCTATGTGTGAACCATACGACGACGACCACCATCACACCTTAGCAAAAGATCTGACAGAGAACCCAAGAAAATTCTGGTCCTACATAAAAAACACTAAGTGGGTCTAAGGCATCAGGTAAGTCCCTTATTGAACAGTCTGGACTGGCAGTTGAAGATAGCAAAATGGAACCTGAAATTTTAAATTTCCCATTCAAGAAATCATTCACAAAGGAGAATCGTACAAACATAAGCAAAACGGAAGCTGAAGTTTTAAATTTCATGTTCAAGAAATCATTCACACAGGAGAATCGTACAAACATATCATTATTGGACCATTGGACAGACTCTCATATTGATGACATAGTAATAAGCAGCTATGGTGTACAGAAACAGCTTGAAAGCAAATAAATCTCGAAGTCCGTATGGAATCCCAGTTCAATTTTACTAAGGGTACTCTGTGGCATTGGCCCTTAGGTAGCTTGCATTTATTGTGAATCTCTCACCTGGCACAGAGTCTCAAGCAACTGGAAAAAAGTACAGGTGACTACAGTATATAATAAGGGTAAGAGAACAGATCTGCAAAATTGCAGACCAGTGTCCCAAACTTTGACTTGCTGCAGAATCCTTGATCGTATTCTCGGTTCAAATGTAATAAACTTTCTTGAGGCTGAGAAGCTTATGTCCACAAATCAGCATGGTTTCAGAAAGCATCACTGGTGCGAAGCTCAACTTGCCCTTTTGTCACATGATATTCTTAGAACTATGGGTGAAGGGGAACCGGCAGATTCCGTATTTCTAGATGTTCAGAAAGCATTTGACATGGTGCTCCATTGCAGGCTGTTAACAAAGATACAAGCATGTGGAATAAGTTCACAGATATGTGAGTGGCTCAAAGACTTCTTAAGTAATAGAACCCAGTATGTTGTCCTCAATGGCAAGTGTTCATCAGAGATAAGAGTATCGCCAGAAGTGCCCCAGGGAAGTGTGATAGGACCGCTGATGAAATGATTTGGTGGACAGAGTGGGCAGCAATCTGTGGTTGTTTGCTGATGTTGCTGTGGTGTATGGTGAGATATTGAAGTTGAGTGACTGTAGAAAGATGCAAGATGACTTAAACAAAATTTCTAGTTGGTGTGATTGGTGGCAGCTAGCTTTAAATGTAGGAAACTGTAAGTTAATGTGGATGAGTAGAAAGAACAAACCTGTAATGTCGGTTACTAGTGTCTTGCTTGACACAGTCAAGTTGTTTAAATATTTGGGTGTAACATTGCAGACCAATATGAAATGGGAACAAGCATGTGAAAACTGTGGTAGCGGAGGCGAATGGTCAACTTTAGTTTTTTGAGAGAATTTTAGGAAAGAGTGGTTCGCCTGTATGGGAAACCACATGTAGGACACTAGTGTGACCTATTCTTGAGTACTGCACAAGTGTTTGGGATCCTTACCAGTTTAGATTGAAGGAAGACATTGAAGCTGTTCATGGATGGGCTGCTAGATTCGTTAGCAGTAGGTTGGAGCAAAATGTAAGTGTTATGGAGATGCTTTTGGAACTCAAATGGGAATCCCTGGAGGGAAGACTATGTTCTTTTCAATAAACACTATTAAGAAAATTTAGAGAACTGGCATTTGAAGCTGATTGCCAAACAATTCTATTGCCACCAACATTCATTGTGAAGACAAAATTTGAGAAATTAGGGCTCATATGGATGCATATAGACAGGTGTTTTTCCATTGCACTATTTGCGAGTGGAACAGGAAAGGAAATGACAAGTAGTGGTACAGGGTACTGTGTGCCACACACTGTATGGTGGCTTGCGGAGTATCGATGTAGACGTAGAAGCAAGCATTTTCTTTACCAGCCAAAGGTGTGGAACCTTATTTAATGCTGTCTGGAAAATGAATGACATGGCATGAAGTATTGGAGGCTTAGTGGTCACATGAACAAAGACTGTGAGCTTGAGTTACACAAGAGTGATGGTTATAGAATCTGTGTTGGTTCTTGTCTTCAAAATGTAATTCATGAACAGCGTTAAAGCCCCAGTTTCATGTTCCATAATTCTACAGTAAACTTGAATAAGTGCTCAATAGTTCTGTACATTGCCCTCTTTTACCTTCTTAAAAATCTGGGACAACCTGTCCATTTCTCCATTTGGATGCATTCCCCCATTCCTCCAGAGCCCCACAGCCACAGTACATTGTTGATAGAAGAGGGGGTGGTCTGTGCACAGGATTAACGGTATAATCTGACAGATACCCTGAGATATTCAGTGACTTTCATCTGTTAAGTGATTTTATTAAATGATTTTTTAAAATGGTGTATTAATGTAATTTACTTTATGATACTATTTTTGATGAATATGAAATAAGATTTTAGAAATATTGATCTAAGTACTTCATTATCTCACTGAAAAATGAAAGAGTATCTGCATTTTTATTTCAGTGTCATCCTCATAGCAGCAGCACATGGTGCAAGTGAAGATCTCTTACAGAAATTGCTTTCCCTGGTGCACAGTACAATGATTTTTACAGTTGGCGCAGAGGAGATAAAGTCACTACGTAATATTGAAAGACTGAAGAAGGACCTGAGGGTATGCATGATGCTTATCACATTTTTATTGAGAAGTAGTCTTACTTCACAGCCTTTCACAGAGGTAGAGTTCTAAATACCTCCCATTGTGTCCCTAGGTAAAGAACATCATATCAAGAAGCTTGCCTCTCCCCCCTCTCTGCACAGAGAAGTTTTGCTACCCACCTAACTTTTGCAATAAGCTTATCCTATGCGCTACTTTTAATATGTGAATGGATGCCACCCTAATTTCTGTACATTCTTTACAGTTGTTAATTTTCATTATTTGAAGCTAAAAGAATCTTTAACAGTATCCTTTAATGCCAAGAAAATTTGATTTAAAGTGTGAAGCACAGTTCAAGTTACAGATTTTTCGTCCATGCTAGAATAGTGTAGCAAATATTTGGCCTGGACTAAACCCACTGTCATGCCAGCATCCATTGGTTAAGCACAATCGCTTTGTCATCCTCCTCCTACTCTTCTTCCTACTCTTACTTCTGTAGCCGTTGGTTAAGTGACAGACCTATGAACTGGACTTTATATATTCCTCTATGTTTATAATGAACTATTTTTGTAGACCTTTTAATGATATTAGTAATTACTTTTAAATTAATAACTAGGAAAAAACCGCATTAAAAGTGTGAATTAAGTGATTAATTCATTCACACACAAACAAGAGAAACAGTGGGATTCCACTCCCACAGTGCAAAGAAAATGCTATTATAATAACTATTTATGCCTGTCATTTATCAGAGTAATGTAAATAAGTACTGTTTGTAGAGGAATAGATCTGCCCAGGGTCAAATAAGATAAAATATCATAAACTTATTTTTTTTAAAAAAATCATTGTCTTATCCATACATAATATATTGCTTGAATTAACCTAACACAACACAACAGCATAAAAAATTTAAAATTTTTCACAAAATTGACCTTTATCATTATAGGAAGCAATGAATACAAGAAGAAATTGTCAAAAACTAAACAATCAACTATTTTAAGGTGGTGGTTTCACTTTTGAATATAATTTTAAATTTTTTTCACAAAAATAATCCTTATTATCGTAGTAAGCAACAAATATAAGGAGAAATTGGCAAAAAGTAAACAATCAGTTGTTTTAAAGAGGTGGTTTCACTTTATAACTGCTGGGACATACAGTTTTCTACCATCCATCATTTCATGACAGATATTTTAAAGCTGTTACACATTTTTCCTTGCCACAGTTTCACATCACTAAACTTCCATGGACTCATAATGCCTAAAACAGATTATAGTTGTAAGTGACAAGCAAAAGTAGGCTTAAAATTCAATAAATTTATATCAAAAGTACATAATGCTGCAGTGGTTTTGTTTTATGAAAGCATCTCTGTGTTGAACCCCTCTGTGATCACACTTTGTTGCTTGGGATCACATTCAAATTTCATTGAATGATTTTGAATGGTACCTGGTTGTTCCACTCTGTATAAAAAAGCAAAAATTGTGGTTGCACTGCACCCCAAAGGGGTCAGGTCATGTTCAGTGTTGTTGGAGCTCCACAATGTCCTTAGAGTAAGGTTTAATCATCCAGCGGGTGTCAGCAGTACCGAATGTGGCCGAACATTGTCCTGTTGCTTATCACTCTGCGAGCTGTCGTTTTTGACAGCAAAATGTGTGGAAATCAATGCCCCAAGGGAAGAGGTGTTTTCATTGACGCTCTATATGCCACCTCATGAGGGCTTTTTGTGTTGGTTCTGAGTGGCGGTGTGCCAGGAATGTTTTTCCTGGATCACCCATAAGGAAACCGCTTGATTTTGATGCTGGGTGTCATGATTATGACCTCCATCACAGAGTTATCATAAGAAGATGTGAGATATGGGTGAGAGTGTGACAACCTGTATGTTGTATGACACATCTACGATGTCATTGGGTAGAATTGTGGTGAAATTTGATGCCAATGTGACATCATTAACTCACCTTACATCTCACATGCACTTATGTTCTGTGGCCTGTTTCCTGCATGTGTCACCACCTTGCTGTTTGATGTGTTAACAAGCCTGAGGGTTATGCCACAGGGCTCCATGCCTTTGCACCGTTACAGAGAAAGGCTGTAGGCATCTTTAAGCCAAATGTCAAACTTATGCATCACAGTGGGAGACAATTACAGGGTTTCAAAAAAGTGATACTTTGTAGGCATAGTGTATTACAATTTTATTATTGTACTCGATTCACAAAATACTACTACCACCACCACCACCACCACCACCACCACCACCACTGCTACTACTACTATTAATAATAATAAGTAATTTTAATGACCTGCTCCGTTGCAGAAATTTTTTTGCCTGACATTCCAGTAAAGCTGCTGCAGTTTCAAAGACTCTGTATGAAAATTTCAGTTGTTGGGTAACCATGCAATTTACTGTCATGACAGACCATCAAGTGTAAATTATGATTACTTTTACAGCTATATCCCTACTCTCAAACCACTGTGAAGTGCGTGACAGGGGGTACATCCCATTTTACAGTTATTAGAGCTTTGCCCCATTCGATTCAAGTCTGGAGCCCAGGAAAAATGATTGCGTAAACACCTCTGTGCATACTGTGATTAGTCTCACCTTGTCTTTGCAATCCATTGGGATTGATGCATGGGGGGTTGTATTATATTCCTACAGTCATCTCTTGAAGTTGGTCCTAGGAATTTTCTAAGTAGGCTTTCACTGCATAGCTGGGTCTGTATTCAAGCATCTGCCAGTTCAGTTCTTTCATCATCTTATGACACTCTTCCATGGAGCTGACAGACCAGTGGCCAATTGTGCTATCGGTCTTTGTATCCACTCAATATCCACTATTAATCCTGTTTGGTATGGATCCCACACACTTGAGCAGTATTCTAGATGTGTACCAAAAGTGATTTGTATGCAATCTCCTTTGTAGGTAGATTGCATTTCCCTAGGACTGTATCAGTGAACTGCAGTCGCCTGCCTTACATGCCACTGACATTGTGTTATCACTCCATTCCATTTCTCAACAATTTGTAAACTCAGACATTGTCTGAGTTAACCAATTCCAACTGTGACTTATTGGTATTGTAACCAGAAGATAATACATTGTACTATTTTCTGAACAATTTTAAATTTGGATCATTTCATCCAAGTTGCTAATCTTTGTACTACTTTGAAAACTTATCAAGATCAGAATGAATATTTGTGCAGCTTTTATCAAATGATATATCATTATAGATAATTACATTCTCTGCATCTAAGGTTCCTGTTAATATTGTCTGAAAGGTCATTAATAAACACTCAGCATGAACTGAGAGTCCCAATGCACATTCCTGGGGCACATCTGAAGCTACTTCTACATTTGTCAATGACTATCAATCCAAGACAACATGCTATGTCCTGCACACCAAAAGATACTCAGTTTAGTCTCTAATCAGTCAGAGACAAGGGTGTTTCCAGGAGTTCCGCAGGGAAGTTGTAATAAGATCACTATTATTCTCTATCTCCAAAAATGATCTGATGGCAGGATGAGCAGCAATCTGCAACTATTTGCTGATGATGTTATGGTGTTCGAGAAGTGTCATTGTTTAGTGACTTGTAGGAAGATAAGAGATGACTTGGACAAAATTTCTATTTGGTGAATGAATGGCAACTAGCTATAAATGTAGAAAAATGTAAGTTAATGCAGATGAATGGAAAAGCATCCCGTAATGTTTTAATACAGAATTAGAAGTGTGCTGAGTGTGGTTAATCTGTAAAGAAGATCACAAGTAGAATAATAGCACGATCCATTCTTGAGGATTGCACAAATGTTTGGTATCCATACCAGGTTAATTGAAGGAAGACATTGAAGCAGTCTAGAGTCAGGCTGCTAGATTTGTTACTGGTAGGTTATACAAAGTGAGGCTGCGAAGTAGGTTCTAGCAATGCACAAGTTTTACGGAGATACTTTGGGAAATCAAATCGGAATCCCTGGAGGGAAGGTGTTTTTTTTTTTGTGGAACACTATTGAGAACTGGTATTTGAAGCTGACTGCGGAATGATTCTACTGCTGCCAATGTACATTTTGCGTAAAGATCAAAAAGGTAATATAAGAGAAATTAGGGCTCATAATAGACACATATAGAGAGTTGTTTCTTCATCACTCTGTTTGCGAGTGGAACAAGAAAGGGAATGAATGTTAGTGTACAAGGTACCCTCTACCGTGCACCATGTAGTGGCTTGCAGAGTACGTCTGTGAATGAATGTGTACCACATACGATGGTACTTTTGATAATAAATGTATATGTCTATATCTACATTTACATCTACACCTACACCTACATCCATTCTCTGCAGACAACTGTGAAGTGCATAGCAGAGGGCAGTTTCCATCACACCAGATATATCTTTGTCCCATTCCATTCATGTATGGAACTAGACACCTCATTATGTTTGAACTCAGAATATGTTCTAAGATTTTACAAGAGATGGATGTCAATGATAGTGCATGGTAGTTTTGTGATCACTTCTGCTGCGCTTCTCCTAAATGGATGTGATTTGTGCTTTCTTTCAATTGCTGTGTGCAGTTACTTTGTTCAAGAGATCATTGATGTATTATGGTTAAAACACAGACTAACTCAGCTGCAAATTTGGTATAGATAGGGATTTCATGAAGCCATGGAGCTTTGTCAAGTTTTAACAATTTCAGCTGCATCGCAATACCCCTGACACTAATATCTATTTCGCTCAGCTTTGCAATGGCACAAGAATCAAATTAGGGGATTACCCATGGATCTTTCAGTGTAAAAGAACAATTGAAAAATGAGTTAATCATTTCTGCTTTTACTTTGCTACACTCAGTTTCAGTTTTCTATCTCGTTTGTGGGTGTCTGGACAACTTTGGTGCACTAACAGCTTTAACACATCTACAGAATTTCTTCAAGTTTTTTGGAAAATATTTCGATAATATTCTGCTATGGCTTCACATACTGTCCTCTTAACAGCCAAATGGGTTTTACTCAGCATCTCTCTATCTATAGTCCTATGCTTTGCTTTAGTTCACAGTAGTCTCTGTTTTTTTAGAAGTTTCTTCACTGTGACTATATGCCATAGAAGGATCCTCCCACCATGAACAGTTGTAGTAGGAACATATCCATCCAGTGCCTGGGCAACTATTATTTTAAACTTGGACCATAGTTCCTTTACAAGCTTCTGTCCAGGGCTAAATGTTTGAAGTTCCTTGTTGAGAAATGACACTATTGTGTCTTTATCTAGTCTGCTGAAAATATAAATCTGTTTGTTTTAGTTGCACTTCTTACTTTGGTAGTCATTGTATCTACAACTGCCTCATGGTCACTGATGCCAGTTTCATTGTGGACAGTCTCAAATATGTCAGGTCTTGTGTGTTTCCATTAGTTCCAATATATTTCCTCCATGAGTGGGATTCTGAACTATCTGTTCTTGGTAGTTTTCAGAGAAGGTATCCAACAATGTTTCACAAGATGTCTTTGTCACACCCACCACTAACAAAACTGTAATTATCCCAGTTGATTGTTGGTGAATTACAGTGGGACTGGGGAACTTACACATTAATGAACTGAGATTTTGTCTCAAGTTTACAATGACATCAGTAGATGAGTCTGATTGTCGATAGAAGAATCCAATTATAATTTTATGATCACCCTAAATACTGAGTTTTGCCCAAACAGTCTTGAATGTATCTGCAGTTTTGAGTCTCATGTGACAAATACATTGCATCCATTTGGCATTAGTATTTCCTTTCATTATACACTTAAATTTTATCCCAAGATCTCACTGCTGTCAGTGTCAGGTTATAACCAGGCTTCTGTACCTAGTATTGTGTGAACTTCACTGCTTTTTAGGAGTGTTTCAAACTTGACACTTTGTTGCAAATGCTTTTTCAATTAACCACAAGGATTTTAATACTCTTTCTTGTGTGTGTGTGGGGGGGGGGGGGGGGCATTTCTTCGAATGTTACTTGGTGACTTCTGTATCTCCTACAGCTATCATTATCTGGACTGAACAGTGTGTCGCCTAATCCAAAAATCACCTGTGTAAGTCCCTCACTCTTTCAGCTACCTGGATAGCAATTTCTGATGATGTGTAGTGCACACCTGACTTATTTAGGGGTGCCCTGTCCACTCGACTACTCGACTCAGAACCAGGGGACCGTGACTTGTTTTGGGGACAGTGCTGGAGACTGCGAGCTTCATTGAAACTCCATGGGCAAGGCTGTCATTCTCAACCTTCTCTACGTCACTGGAATGATCAAAGTATCACCTAGGAGCCTAGACAACAGACACCATCAATCCCAATGTGTGCCCTGTTCCAACAATGGCTGCCAGAATAGCCTCTGCATCATATTCAACAATGTTCCCAGGGGCATACACTGAGTGTACATGGGGTCCCTTCTCAAACCACCTTGCCATTTCCCAAAGGATACCATCATTAGCCACGTGTTTGAACTGCTGACAATTAATAGACCCCTACTCTTTTGCATTTGCCATCCCTTGACATGAGACACAGCACTTTCTCAGTAGTTGAAGTGAGTCTCACTGGGTTAGTTTCTATGGAACACAACACTTAAACTTGTTGGTTAGAGGGATGGGTGTAACATCCTGAACCCTCCCTGGTCCCTCTCTCCACTGTACAGGATACCTGAACCTACCACTGTCATGACACAATCAAGTGGAAGAGTAGAGAGATTCTGTACTTCCTGTAGCAGAGACAGTATCCACAGGAGACGATAGTACTTGAGGTATGTTTGACATCCCTGGTACATGACTCTCAGTAGCCCTCCCCATCGCAGCAGCTTTCAACTCCATGAGGCTAGACATGATGATTTCCTGCAGTCTTCGAACAGCAACTAAATCATCCTGTATCTGAGAACAGCATATGCAGTAGGGCTGAATTGAATTGGCAGTTTGTAGGTTAGAGAAATGTGCCATTCCTCACTGGACATGGGCTGCTGGAATCACTGGAATCACATGGTGAACCATTAGTGGAATATCCCTGTTTACAGTAATCCTTCATTTATTTTGATATAGAGCTAGGATTCCAACAGGTGGAAAGCTGTTGCCCCTCAGTAACATAGTTGACTGCAGATGCACTGCATGCTGATTTCAGCAACTGCTGGTCTGGGAAACAGCAAGTGTTAATGGAAACAGGCATTGGTGTCAGTGAAGCTGCCACCAATGTGTGTCAAGTGCAATTCCTGGCAGCCTGGCTATCTTATGGTTGCTGTGTACCACGCTGGGAAGGATGGTGTTTAAACTGTAGTGCCCAGTATGACCAGAGTCGAAATGTATGCCCACACTGGGTGATGATCAGCACCAGTGAGGGCCCAAATAAATCATTGAACAGCAACAGAGAGAGACTAGGCAGCCCCTAGCCCAGGCTTGAACATTTGACATAATAGGGAGGTAGTCACTGGCTGAAGATAGTCGCACAGCAGGTGACCCAGCAGTACAAAGGTGCCAAGTTGTCTGCATACGGTCCCCTGTTCAGACAGATGCCTGCAGCTGGTTTAGTTGAAGTCCTTGGAAAGTGACTGGATACTTCATCTGGAATGCAGTGGTCTTCAACTCGATGTTAAGAACTGATGAAGATGGTTGTGTTCGGCATCATGTACACACCCCCATACAGAGAGTTTAGTTGAGCATCTGAGAACATCTGAGAGTGAGGGTCTGATTTGGGTGGGGGAATACTATTTATGAGTGCCTGCTGGCCTGGACTTCTCTGTCAGCAGCAGCCCTACCCTGGATGCTGCTTGTCTATATTGGTGATGACTTTATTTGTTCTGATTTTCTTGTTTAGTCAGTTCCTGCAGGAGCCTGGCTGGAGGTGTAATATTGCCCAACTTCATCCTTCAGATGTGCTGGCTAGCTTCTTTCACTTCATCAGCTTGCTGAATAAGCACTGTTTCATTCTGAATATGCTTTCTTGTGAAATGGTATCTAGACTTCACGCTGACACTTGCTTCCCTCTGTGTGACATTGTTTTGCTGAGCTTCACAGGAGCAGATCATTTAGCCAATGGAGTCATTATACAACACTCCACTGCCCTTGAAGAAATCTGGTCACCAGATTGTGAACTGTTTACATCTCTGGACAACAAATACTCATATTGTAACAAATAAAAATACAATGTTTTCCAGTGCCCCATTCTCTAATTCTTAGCATGATCCACATGGTTCATTAGCTGTTTCTTAATCTAAACATTATAAAATATTGTTAGCCCCGTCTGTTGACAACTGTGCACTGGCAACTCGATACCACTTTTTCCACTTGAAGTAGACACAAATTACACAAAGCAGGATCATAACCATAGTAGTACCAGAAAGTGAGATACTAATTGTCATAATCCTGTATCACTGCTCAGTTTTGTACTGCCGAATATGCTGGAACATTTGCTCAGCAATAATACGACCTTTCTGCGTGGCTATCAATTCAACCAGCAAAAGGAGGTGGTCTGGTTTTAGAGTATTACTTAAGTCGGTTGTGTTCTGAGTCCGCAACACATCAAATGGTTTTCTCAGCCAGCACAAAGAGCACTCTGTCAGATTCAGTATAAGTGTTCTCTGTCATAGTGCCACCTGGGAGAAAGTAATCCATATCACTGCCCCTCCCCCTTCTGCAAGGCTAGAAGTACATGGTTGTTGTTGTTGTTGTTGTTGTTGTGGTCTTCAGTCCTGAGACTGGTTTGATGCAGCTCTCCATGCTACTCTATCCTGTGCAAGCTTCTTCATCTCCCAGTACCTACTGCAACCTACATCCTTCTGAATCTGCTTAGTGTATTCATCTCTTGGTCTCCCCCTACGATTTTTACCCTCCACGCTGCCTTCCAATACTAAATTGGTGATCCCTTGATGCCTCAGAACATGTCCTACAAACCGATCCCTTCTTCTGGTCAAGTTGTGCCACAAACTTCTCTTCTCCCCAATCCTATTCAATACTTCCTCATTAGTTATGTGATCTACCCTTCTAATCTTCAGCATTCTTCTGTAGCACCACATTTCAAAAGCTTCTATTCTCTTCTTGTCCAAACTATTTACCGTCCATGTTTCACTTCCATACATGGCTACACTCCATACAAATACTTTCAGAAATGACTTCCTGACACTTAAATCTATACTCGATGTTAACAAATTTCTCTTCTTCAGAAACGCTTTCCTTGCCATTGCCAGTCTACATTTTATATCCTCTCTACTTCGACCATCATCAGTTATTTTGCTCTCCAAATACATGGTTAATCATTACAAAGTGTATCCCTTTACATTATAATGCCCCTATTCCAGTTATACATAATACTGTCTACCACTCCCATTACAAGAATTAGTAACAATGAATGTAAAATTAATTACAGTATACTAACAAATTGTAACTACTCATTTAAATCAGGACACTGGTATAGCCATAACATGCTTTATCACGAATCTATTCTATGTGCTTTGCAACACTCTATACACACTGGCACGACTTGAGTGTGTAGGGCACCTCACGTGATTACTGTATGCTGGCTTGTGTCTCCTTGCTTATCTATTTAGCTTTTGCTTTCATGCTAGGTAAACACACTGACATTTGTGGTAACATGTTGCAATGAATTAGAAGATTACCTAGATGTGTATCATGCTCTGAGATGCAATTCATCAAGGGAAAAATATGCATATCACTGATTTTTAAGCCCTGTGAGTGGTAATGTTTCGGATTCCCACCAGTGTTATAATGTTGACCATCTGTTAATAAACTATGTTTTTGATTCCTCAGACTGGACTGCCTCAGTTGTGCTAGTGCTGAGTTTTGAGTATATTGCACTAACAGTGAGTATAGGACAGGCTTTAAAGTGTGACTACTCACATGGGTGGAGCCATATGAACCTGAGTTACTGTTCATCAGTCATGTCATCGAGGTCCTTCTTTTCAACATCAGTACACCCAAATGTAGGAACCAAGAATTCACTCACGAACATGTAATTGGTATTCACCCTTAACTTGTTTTTAATAGTACCTTGATCCATGCCATTTATGTTCTATATCACTTTCTTACTTCCTCCTTTTTTCTACTGACATTTTTTTGGAATGTGTGTATGTGGATGTATCATTACTAACCAAACAGAAAACACTTTTGAGTCTTAGTCTACATCATCCTATTTTATGTTTGTGGAAGATTTTGATCCGGTTCAGTTCTACCAGATCCTTCAAAGTTTCTTAGATGTTGGATAAAAATCAGTTAATTTGGTTTCTAATTTGATTTTCTCTTTTAAATGTCTTCCTTTTTTTCATTTTTCAGGATAAAATCTGAACCCTTATAGGATCACTATATTGTCCATCCATCTGTCTCTCTTCTCTCTGACTGACAAGAAGCCTTTTTCCCAGGAAAGGGTGGGTGCATCAAGATCAAATTTGTCATATGTGAAGGACAACAGGTCCTTGGCAGTGTGGAACATTTAAGCTTCTAAGTCAATGCAGTCAAAAGATATCACCACTTATGTATTTTGATACTCTCAGTCTCGTTTATAGGGAATGTCTTATTGATGTAGAACAACAAAATTTGTCAAGAAGCAAGGTTTCACTGTATAAGTAAAGGAAAAAAATCAAAATCTGTTATCCTGTAATTGTATTACATAAAAAGTATATTTTTTGCTATTAGAACTTACATAGCATTTGTCATCTGTCAAAAGTGTGATAGAAAAATATTACTGCATGCAAACATAAAATGTAAATTGTAGTCATATTCTAGTAAGTAAATAAAAATATTTTATTGAATCTTCTCTTTCTACATACATAAACTGAAGTTACCTGGTTGCTTCATTTCATCTGTCTGGATCAGTCTCAGGAACAACTGTAGAGATTTTGATCGGATATGGAATTCCCAGGACTGATCTCTTGCCAGTATTGACATCAATAATAGACTAAAATTGCCGAGATTCTCGATTTCAGGTTGTGTGTGTGCGTGTGTGTGTGTGTGTGTGTGTGTGAGAGAGAGAGAGAGAGAGAGAGAGAGAGAGAGAGAGAGAGAGTATTTTTGTGTGTGTATCAAAGTGTGTTATAAAAATGTTATATTTAAAATGGTACAGAAAATTTTGGTAGGTATTTGACCAAAATGTATACAGTGTATGAAGGGCTGCTCCTAGAATTTAAAGAATTTATCCTTGCACTGGATGTTAAGAACTGCTTCCATTTCTGTATGTATCATTTGGAGACTATTATGACCCTTTTTTAAGTTACTGTGTATGGAAAAAGAAAATAGGGAGGAGATTTCTTTTTATTGTTGTTATTTTTTAAAGCTCCTGTGAATGGAACAAAAAAGTTGGGAAGAGATAATTCTGATACTGAAGAAATGTCACTGAATGCAGTAACTGTAAAAACTGATTTCTGGTAAAAGTTAGCCAGTTACTCAAAATTTATCCATATTGCTCAGTTCCATCATATGTTTGAAGTTAATGCTTATACAAAAAGTAAACCTTTTTTATGGCTAGTGTTTGAATTGTTCTTGTGTGGAAAATGTGCATCATACAGAGGTACCTGATGAAAAATTTTGTTTTCCTCCTCTGTGCAATCCATGTAATGAGCTGTCAGCGTTTTTAGTGGGAACAGGGATTTAGATCCTAAGGTAAAATTCTGCTTGTCATCTAGTGAGAAATGTATTGAGCAGAACTGTAGGAAGTTACTGAACGTTGGATTCCCACTGCCTTGCTGTCAAGATTTTTTTGTTCTCACAGTTGCCAACTTTCTAAAGTTGATGAAGTAATGTTATGATTTTTTGACAACGAAAACCAGTGAGATCCTTCATGTCATCCAGTACCATAATTTGCAGAAGCAAAAGAACTGCTGAGTTTCTTTAAAAGTTTTCCAGTACCAGATGATAAATACACAGCATTTTGTGGCTCCATCACAGTGAAATTGTATGGTAATTGTTGTAAATATCCACCTCATGTGGTCCATATGTCTTTGTCATGGTTGCAGCTTGTATCAATAATGAGTCACACTTTTTTATTATATTCTGAACTTTTAGGTTATTTTTTCTAATTTTTTGTAAATTTTTTAAAGGTATGTATTTCTTATGGCTTCAGGTATGCTACCCCATTCTGGACAAATTACTGAATGGATTGGAGGGTGGGACTGATTTATTAGGCCTCCATGAGGTTATTCTTTGTCCAGAGAATCAACTACTCCAGGTAAACTTAAGTGGTTGTTACCATTAATCAGTAATTAACTATTAAAGGTTAATATTTACAAATCAGAAGCTGATGTTCATACATGCTTGTCTATTTGGGCAAATTTGATTTTACTTAGATAGTGAATTAAACATTAAAGTAACTAATTTCACTTTGTTGAACCAGTAAAAATGTTAACTGTTATTTAGTTAACATATATGTATAAAATTTTAAAATTCTTAGAGTTATTTAAATTATGAGCAGAGAGCTGACATTGTACTAGATCAGTAACAATATTATGAAAAGGATAGGAGCTACTCACCATATAGTGGAGATGCTGAGTTGCAGGTAGGCACAACAAAAAGACTGTCAGAAAGTGAGCTTTCGATCAACAAGGTCTTTGTTGGAAACACACACACACACACACACACACACACACACACACACACATGACCAGAGTCTCAGGTTGCTGAGGCCAGACTGTGAGCAGCAGCACATGATGGGAGAAGCAAACAGGTGATGGGATTAAAGAGGAGGCTGGAGCAGGGAGGGGGAGGGATAATGGGGTAGGGGTGGGGGATGACAAGATGCTGCTTATGGGAGCATACAGGGATAAGGTGGAGACAGGGTGGGGCAGCTAGGTACAGTTGGGAGGTTATACAGGAGGGCAGGAGATATCAGAAAACGAGAGAAGTAAAAATACTGTGGATGCATTGGTGGAATAGAGAGCTATTTAGTGCTGGAATGGGAACAGGGAAGGGGCTAGATGGGTAAGGACAATGATTAACAAAGGTTGTGGCCAGGAGGGTGACTGGAATGTAGGATATATTGCAGGGACAGTTCCCACCTGCAAATTCGGAAAAGGTGGTGTTGGTGGTAAAGACCAAGATGGCACAGGCTGTGAAGCAGTCATTGAAATGAAGAACGCCGTGTTGGGCGGCATGCTCACCAACATGCTGATCCAGCTGTTTCTTGGCCACAGTTTGTAGGTGACCATTCATGGACAGACAGCTTACTGGTTGTTATGCAGCACAGTGGTTGCAGCTTAGCTTGTAGATCACATGACTTGTTTTACCAGTAGCTCTGCTTTTGATGGGATAGGTGATGCTTGTGGCCAAACTGGAGTAGGTGATGGTGGGAGGATGTATGAGACAGGTCTTGCATCTGGGACTATTACAGGGATATGAGCCATGAGACAGAGGACTGGGAACAAGGTTGTGTGGTGATGAACTAGGATATTGTGTACATTCGGTAGGCGGTTAAATACCACTGTGGGAGGGGTGGGAAGGATAGTGTGTTGGACATATCTCATATCACGGTACGATGAGAGACAGTCAAAACCCAGACAGAGAATGCGAGTCAGTTGCTCCAGTCCTGGGTAGTACTGAGTCATGAGGGGAATGCTCCCCTGCAGCCGGATGGTGGGATTTTTGAAGGTGGTGGACCCTCAGGGGTAGCTAGACTGTACAAAAGGGACTTCTTGATATGGAATGGATGGCAGTTGTCGACGTTGAGGTATTGCTGGTGGTTGGTAGGTTTGATATGGACAGAGATACTGATGTAGCCATCTTTGAGGTGGAAGTCATCATTGAGGAAAGTGGCTTGTTGGGTTGACTAACACCAGCTGAAGTGACTGTGTGAGAAGTTGTTGAAGTTGTGGATGAATGTGAGTAGGGTGTCCTCACCTTCTATCCAGATAGCAAAGATGTCATTAGTGAATCTGAATCAGATGAGAGGTTTGGGATTCTGGGTATTTAGGGAGGATTCCCCTAGATGTTCCATGAATAGGTTGGCAGAGGATGGTGCCATGCAGGTGCTCTTAGCCATACCACAGATTTGTTTGTATGTAGTGCCTTCAAAGAAGAAGTAATTGTGGGTGAGGATTTAGTTGGTCATGGTGCCTAGTAAGAAGGTTGTAGGTTTTGAATCTGTCGGGCTTTGGGAAAGATAGTGCTCAATAGCGGTAAGGCCATGGACATTGGAGATGTTAGTGAAAAGGGAGGTGGCATCAGTAGTGACAAGCAGGGCACCATTTAGTAATGGAATAGGAACTGTGGAGAATCAGTGGAGGAAATGGTTGGTAACTTTTATATAGGAGGGTAGTTCGTGGGTAGTAGGCCGAAGATGTTCATCTATGAGAGTGGAGATTCTCTCAGTAAGGTTACAGTAACAGGCCACAGTGAGGTGTCCTGGGAGTTTGGGTGTATGGACTTTAGGAAGCATGTAGAAGGTAGGAGTGCAGGGAGTGATAGGATTGAGGAGAGAGGGAGACTGGGGAGGGTTATTGGGATGGGCCTAAGGATTTGAAGAGAGACTGGAGATTCTGCTGGATTTCTCGAATGCGGTCACCATGGCAGGGTGTGCAGGTGGATGAATCTGACAGCTGATGGAGTCTTCTGCCAGGTAATCCTTGTAGTTTAAAACAACAGTGTGGAACCTTTGTCAGCTGGTAGGATACGAGGTGTGATTGGAAAGTTTTAAGAATGAATCCGCTGCTGCTTACTGGTTTGGCAGGAGGTACACGGAGGGTGATGAGTGAGTCATTGCCTTGTCCTTGAATGCCCCCTGACAGGAAACTGTGTTTTCTTTGTTCAGATTGTTGTCGTAGCTGGTTGAGTGTGGGTCTCTTAGGGCTTGTTGCCAGATTCTGCCTGCATGAAAATGGACATAAAAACAGACCAATGAGTTTGTGTGAATTTTTGTTTTAAACCTGGGAAATCAACTTCTGAGACTTACAAACTATTAAAAACAGATTTTTGAGATAATTGTATGAGCCAGTCAAATGTTTTTGTCTGGTTCATCAGATTTAAAAGCGGCCGCATATCACTTGTAGATTAACTACGGTCTGGCCATCCTTCCACCTCAAAAACTAATGAAAATGTTGTGAAAGTTCACGACTTAGTGCACTCTGATCGAAGACTTACAATTAGGGAGATGGCTGATGAACTTAATTTGAGTTTCTATGCAGTTCAGTCAGTTTTAACTGAAAACTGAACATGCATCGAGTGTCCGCAAAATTCATTCCAAAAGTGTTTTCAAGTGATCAGAGACAATACTGACTTGAAGTGTGCCAAGAACTGATTAATCCGACTAAAAATGACCCAGATTTGTTAAATATGGTAATTTCAGGTGGCAAATTGTGGTACATGATCCTGAAACCAAAGTGCAGTCTTCGCAGTCGAAGACTCCACGTCAAAGCAAAGTCGGTCTAAGGTGAAGACCATCTTGGTGGGTTTTTTTTTTTTCGATTCTACTGGTATTGTGCATCCCTTTTACATGTCATAAACAAGGTGTCACCTATAACGCTATCATGCATAACGCAATAAAGAAGAAGAAGAAGAAGAAGAAGTCGTCACTGGGGTTTGAACACAGGACCCTTTGTACAAAGGTCCAGTGCTCAATAAACTTCCCATGGAAGCTATATAAATTTGTTACACACAGTTATGTTTTTCCTGTGATCCATAAATCTGGTGGTGCTTTTAATAAATGTTTACACCCTTTCTCCAGGATGACAGCACATAGTATGAACTAAATCAGAGTTTTGGTTAAAACTCTATGACAAACAGAGTTTAGTTCTGATCTGAGTGTCTGACATCTGGAGGTCTTGGTGTCAGTACCACCCAGGACTAAAGCAACTGATTCTCATTCTCTGCCAGAGTTTCAACTACCTCTTGTCATGCCCTGAAATGAGGAATGTCCTACCTACTATCCTTCCCACCCCACCCACAGTGGTATTCCACTTCCAACTGAACCTACACAGTATCTTTGTCCACACACAATCCCTGCTCCCAACCCCTTGCCTCATGGCTCATATCCCTGTAATAGACCTAGATGCAAGACCTGACCCACACATCCTCCCACAGCCACCTACTCCAGTCCCGTTACAAGCACCACCTATCCCATCATAGGCAGAGTGAAACAAATCATGTAATCTACAAGCTAAGCTACAACCACTGTGCTGCATTCTACATGGGCATTACAAGCAGTAAGCTGTCTGTGCACATGAAGGGCCACTGACAAACTGTGGCCAAGAAACAGCTGGACCACCACGTTGGTGAGCATGCCGTCCAACACGATGTTCTTCATTTCAGTGACTGCTTCACAGCCTGTGACATCTTGGTCTTTGCCACCAACACCACCTTTTCTGAATTTGCAGGTGGGAACTGTCCCTGCAGTATATCCTACATTCCAGTCACCGTCCTGGCTTCGACCTTTGTTAATCATTGTCCTTACCCTTCCCTGTTCCCATTCCAGCACTAAACAGCTCTCTACTCCACCAGTGCACCCACAGTATTTTTACTTCTCTCATTTTCTGATATCCCCCGCCCTCTGTCTAATCTACCGACTGCACCTAGCTGCCCTACCCTCTCTCCACCTCATCCCTGTTTGCTCCCTTTGCTCCCACAAGCAGAGCCTTGTCATCCCCCACCCCTACCCCATTATCCCTCCCCCTCCCTGCTCCAGCCTCCTCCTTAACCCCATCACCCATTTGCTTCTCCCATCATGTGCTGCTGATCACAGTCTGGCTTCAGCAGCTTGAGACTCTGTATTTGTGTGTGTGTATTTCCAACGAAGGCCTTGTTGATCAAAAGCTCACTTTCTGACAGTCTTTTTGTTGTGCCTATCTGCAACTCAGCATCTCCACTATATAGTGAGTAGCAACTATCTTTTTCGTAATATTGTTACATTCCATACTGGCTTCTCCATTGTTTGCTTAAGGAAAGGAAATTAACTGCTTGCAAAATCCAAGAAGCTGCATGTATAACGAAAGAAAAATTTTAATGACTTGAAGTATAGTAGCAAATGTATTCAGCGTTAATTGTTCGTAAACACTGTATTTGTACTATACAGATAGAATCATAATAGAACGTACATTGCAGGCAAATAGGAGACATTAAAACAAACAGAAAAATCTGTTTGAATATGGGTCCCATTTTGTTAATGAATTACCATTTTTTATTCTGTCTGTAAGTGACCAAGAACTAGGTTAGCATCTTCTGTGCTCAAATTTAGATTTGTAACAAATGTGGCTCAGTGACTGAATGAGAGGCAGACTACAAATCTAAATACCTGAAGTCCAATCCCAGTTTGATTTTATGTTTTTTCCTTTCACACGTCATTCCTTTCACCTCTGGCAATGATTAGTGCATGTGAGAAAAAGCCAAATTGTACCATGATTTGGATTCTACATTAAACTGTAGGTCCTCCTTCAGCTGGACTAAGTCAGTTGACAACAGCTCTGCTTCATGCCCCAGTACATTTTTTCAAATATTGTTGTATTTTCTTATTTTGTATTGCTTTAAACTCTCATCATTTTTGTAGGTTATTTTAATAACCCTTGGAGAAAAACATCTATCAGATTATAACACTATTATTAAAAGAACAGTTGCTACTCACAATATAGTGGAGATGCTGAGTCAGAATAGGCATAATAAAAAGACTGTCACAAAATGAGCTTTTGGCCAACAAGGTCTTTGTTGAAAATAGACAAAACACACACACACACACACACACACACACACACACACCTACACGTACGTACAAACATACACATAACCACAGTCTCTGGCAGCTCAAGCCAGTCTCAGCAACTCTGCTATATGTTGAGCAGCAACTATCCTTTTCTTAATATTGTTACATTCCATCCTGGATTTTCCATTGTTTGATCTGTCAGATTGTCTTTCGTTGTTGTTTTGAATACAACCCGAACTCTACAGTCTTTGCGAAAAAACAGCAAGGCATAGTGAAAGAAAGCATAAGAATAAATGGAGCATGAGTAGTGATATTGGTTTGTGTATCTTTTAGATCATATAACCCAATTGAAAAACATCAAAGGATAACAGACAACATGTTTAATCGTGTGTGGTAGCAAAGAAAATAGGGATGAAGCTCATGGAAACTTAAGCTTGCTACTCTGACATGTCATCAGCTGGCACTTGGACATACATGGCACTTGGAATCACAAAAGGCTTGGACACCCAGAAAACATTCGTACTGATAACATATTGCTGTTGTGCTTTCCAATCTGAAGACTGATTTGATGCAGCTCTCCATGCTAGTCATCCGAGTGCAAGCCTCTTCATCTCCGAATAACTACTGCAGCCAATTCTCATTTGAACCTGCTTACTGTATTCATCATTTGGTCTCTCTCTGCAGTTTTTACATCCCCCACCCCCCTCCTCTTGTACTTCTCTCCATTACCAAATTGATGACTCGTTGATGACTTGAGACACATCCTATCAGTTATCCCTTCTTTTAGTCTGATTACATCTTAAATTCCTTTTTTCCCCAATTTGATTCAGTATGTCTTCAATTAGTAACTTGGTCGATCTATCTAATCTTCATCATTATTTGAGCACCATATTTCAAAACCTTCTGTTTTTATTGTTTTCAGAACTGCTTATTGTCCATGTTTCACTTTCATAGAAGTCCACACACCAGAGAAATATCTTCAAAAAAGACTTCCTAACACTTAAATTTGTACAAGGGTGGTTTGGTAAGTCTGGTAAATTGTAACAAAATAATGGAAACAATTTTGTTGTGCTTTCATGATTGATAAACTTGGTTATTCCAAGGATTGCATAAAGAATTTCAACAGTGTGCAGCATACAGTTCATTGTTGACAGCCATCTGAATTGGTCAGTGTGTTGTCTGCGTGTCAAAATGGAGGAAACCTAATTTTATGCTGTCATTAAACATGTTGGTTTGAAGGGTTGGACTGCCACACTTATCAAAACAGAATTGTATGAAGTTTATTCAGACTCTGCATCATTGAAAACCATTTACTTTTGGGTTAATGAATTTAAAAATGATTGGACAAGCAGCAAAGACAAAGCATGCTCTGACCTTCCCGCTGAAGTCACCACAATGGAAATTATTGACAAAATATAATCTACAGTAATGTAAGAGTGCCAAATAAAAATTTATGAGATTGCTGAGACTGTAGGTGTCTCAACTGAGCGAGCGTATAATGTCCTGCATGGAGAATTAGCTATGAAGAAGCTGGGTGCCACGATAGCTCACAGTTGATCAAAAGCATATCAAACACATTTCAACACAATGTCTGGTGATGTTAATCATGATCTGCAAGACTTTTTGTACCAATTTGTAACTGTTGATGAAACTTGGATCCATCATTATGCACCAGAGTCAAAACAGCAGACAGAACAGTGGACAAAGGCAGGTGATCGTGCACCAAAGAAGGAAAAGATCATTTTGTCAGGTGGTAAGGTGATGGCCACTGTTTTTTTGCATTTCCAAGGAATAATCCTCATAGATTACCTTGAAAAGGTAAAAGGTACTTCATTGTTGGATCATTTGAAACTTGAGTTGGGTGAAAAAAGATTGAGATTGACATGCTCTTTCGCCATTGTTATGGCTGATGTGTGGGATTATCTTGGCGAAAGAGCACTTTTTTAGTGTTCTTTTGCCAGGATAATGCACCATCACACACATCAGTGATAACAATGGCGAAAGTGCATGACTTGGGCTTTGAATTGGTTTCTTATCCTCCCTGTTCACCAGAATTAGCACCAAGTGACTTCTTTCTGTTCCCTTACTTTGGATTGCTGGAAAGATATTTTCATCACATGAGGAAGTGGTAGTTGCAGTCAACGAGAATTTTGCAGAGTTCGAGAAAACCTGTATTTCTGCATGTATGAAAAAGCTGGAGGATCACTGGCCCAAGAGTATATCCATCAGAGGAGACTATTTTGAGAAGTAATGTGAGTTGTTTATGAAACAAGCATTTTTTC
Organism: Schistocerca cancellata; assembly: GCF_023864275.1. NCBI lineage: Eukaryota > Metazoa > Arthropoda > Insecta > Orthoptera > Acrididae > Schistocerca > Schistocerca cancellata. The sequence continues at coordinate 280,760,275 of NC_064628.1, forward strand.
TTGCTTTTTTTTATCGGGCTTATCATATCATTCCCATATTGGATGTTAATTAATTTTCTTTTTCAGGAGAGATTTTCTTGCTATAACCAGTCTACATATTCTCCACTTTGACCATCATCAGCTATTTTGTTGCCCAAATAGCAAAACTCATCAACTACTTTTTGTGTCTCATTTTATAATCTAATTCCTTCAGTGTCACGTGATTTAAATCAACTAGATTTGACTACTTTTGTTCTACTTCTGTTAACATTCATCTTAAACCACCTTTTGAAGCCAGTATCCATTCCGTTAAACTGCCCTTTCAAGTCCTTTACTGCTTCAGGCAAGATTACAATGTCATTGGGAGACCACAAAGCTTTTTATTTCTTCTCCCTGAAATTTAATTTCCTTCCCAAATTTCTCCTTGGTTTCTTTTACTGCTTGCTCAATGTGCAGATTAACATCGGGGATAGGCTACAACCCTATCTCACTCGCTTCTCAGTCACTGCTTCCTTTTCGTGTCCTTTAACTGCAGTCTGCTGTCTGTACAAGTGGTACGAGGGTCATTCCAAAAGAAATGCACACTATTTTTTTTAATCCATCTTTTATTGTACATGTTTGAAAGTTTTACAGTGTGTAGATACATCCTTTAGGAACAATATTTTCATTTCTCCACATAATTTCCATCCCTATCAACCGCCTGACGCCATCTTGGAACCAGCGCCTGTATACCTGCATGGTAAAATTCTGGACCAACCTGTTGGAGCCATTGTTTGGCAGCGTGCACAAGGGAGTCATCATCTTCAAACTTTGTTCCACGAAGAGAGTCTTTCAGTTTCCCAAAGAGATTATAATCACATGGAGCCAGGTCCGGACTGTAAGGCAGGTGTTTCAGTGTTTTCCATCCAAGTTTTGTGATCGCTTCCATGGTTTTTTGACTGACATGTGGCCGTGCATTGTTGTGCAGCAGCAAAACATCCTGCTTTTGCCGATGTGGTCAAACACGACTCAGTCGAGCTTGAAGTTTCTTCAGTGTCGCCACATATGCATCAAAGTTTATGGTGATTCCACTTGGCATGATGTCCACAAGCAAGAGTCCTTCGGAATCGAAAAACACCATAGCCATAACTTTTCCAGCAGAAGGCGTGGTTTTGAATTTTTTTTTCTTGGGTGAATTTGCATGATGCCACTCCATTGATTGCCTCTTCGTCTCTGGCGAAAAATTATGGAGCCATGTTTCATCACCTGTCACAATTCTTCCAAGAAATTCATCTCCACCATTCTCGTACTGCTCCAAAAGTTCGCTGCATACCGTTTTTCTTGTTTCTTTGTGAGCCACTGTCAACATCCTGGGAACCCACCTGGCACAAACCTTTTTTAACACAAACGCTTTCAATACTCTGCAAACACTTCCTTCCCCTATCCCAATGTAGCGTGACAATTTGTTCACTCTGATGCATCTGTCTGCAGTCACCAATTTGTTAACTCTCTGCACATTGTCTGAAGTGTGTGCAGTATGAGGCCTACTGCTGCGAGGACAATCCTCAATATTGCCGTGCCCGCTTTCATCACGTAACCTGCTTGCCCACCAACTAACTGTACTGTGAACGACAGCAGCATCTCCAAACACCTTTTTCAACCTCTTGTGGATGTTTCCCACTGTCTTGTTTTCACAGCACAGGAATTCTATGACAGCACGTTGCTTCTGACGAACGTCAAGTGTAGCAGCCATCTTAAAGACGTGCTGTGACAGCGCCATTCACGGGAACAGGTTGAACTAAGTTTGAAAACAAGTGGGAAGGATATATCTACACACTGTAAAACTTTCACACATGCAGAATGAAAATTATATTTTTACAAAAATAGTGTGCATTTCTTTTGGAGTGACCCTCGTAGATAGCCTTTCACTCCTAGTATGTTGTCTCCACTACCCTCAGAATTCCTGAGAGTGCATTCCAGTCAGCATTGTCAAAAGATTTCTCTAACTTTGCAAGTGCTATGAATGGAGATTTGCCTTTCTTTAGATAAGGCTTAGGATCAGTATTGCTTTGCATGTTCCTAAAGTTCTCCAGAATCCAAACTGATCTTCCCTGAGGTTGGCTTCTAATAAATAATTCATGTCAGTATTTTACAATCATGTCCGCCTCCATTGCTGAGCAATTAGCGCTGCTGACTTCCAAGCAGAAGACACGGATTTGATTCCCGGTACTGCCAGAGATTTTTCCTTGGTGTGAGGACTGGAACGGAGTGCATCAGCGTTATGATACCAACTGATGAGCTACATGACTGAGTAGTAACAGCTCCGGGTTATGAAAACGGACAATGGCCAGGAGAGTGGTGTACTGATCCCCATCCCCCTACGTACTTCATCAAATGACACCATCGGCAGAGGATGTCTCGGATCTAATTTCTCCAATACTCTGGGCATTTACCTATATCTTCCCTTGACACTTTCTTGAATAAAGATTTAACTCCTGTGTACTTCAACTTTTTGAGCAAGCATCACATCTCAAAACATGGTTGAATATAAGAGACAGTGGAGAAGCTGAGATGTTATACCCGTTTCGGTTACTTTAATTAGTATCCCAACCCACCATGTGGTTTTTTTATTGATAATATTCTTGAAGCATTTGGTTGGGGTGTAGCCTTGTATGGAATGAAAATGGAACAATAAACACTGCAAACAAGAAGTTAAGTTTGAGCCTAGTTGTTGGCAGAAGACCAAATGCACTCATTCTCAAAATCAGTTTGGAAAATTTTGAAGGAATGGGAAAATTGGAAGGGGAGACCATTACACTATAGTCGTAGAAGTTACAGATGAAGTGATATTACTCTGTAAATATTATAGAAAGAGTTATTGGAAAATAAAACAAGCCAACTTTGAGAAACACAGTAGCGTTATGTGAGAAAAACTGAAAGCTACAGCTCCAAAAGTTTCTGTTTGATAATACTGTAAAGAACTACTCATTGCAATTAATGATGGTTCATGCAGCTCTATACCAAGACAGAAAATATTAGTCACTGATAGAAGATGTGGAACAGTCTGGCTGAATTCAGAGTGCTCACAGATGGTAGTGAGACGAAGACTAGTGTTGATCTCATATAAAAAGAAACAAATCTTAGAAAATTATCAGTTATGTAAATAAATAAATTCAAGGTTGGACAAACTACTCAACAAACATAAGAAGTATTCATGGATTAGATATATACTATGCATCCCTGTCTTGGGTTCAGAATGGGTTTTTGTGTTGTGGTACTAAAGTCTTTAACATTGCTGACAGATATCAGGGCAGGAAATTGGAAAACCCCATCTCGATCCTTCCTACCAACACCAGCTTTTCTGAACTGCTCAAGTGGGGATCCCTCCTGCAATATACCCTACATTTCCGTAATCCCCCTGGCCTCAGCTTTTGTTAGTCCTTGTACTTCATCCACCTATCCCCTTCCCACACCAGCACTGCACAGCCTTCTGTTCTACCAACGCATCCACAGTCTTTTTTTCTCCTTATCTACTTCTCTTCTTTTCCACTATCTAACTTCCTGACTGCAGCAAGCTGCCCTACCCTGTCTCCACCATGTCTCTGCATAATTCCACAAGCAGCACTTTATTATCACCCATCCGTACTCAGCTATCCCTACCCCTTCCTATCCCAGACTCCTTACCCCCATCACCTAGATTACTTCTCCCATCATGTGCAGCTGCTTGCAGTCTGACATCAGTGGCCACAGACACCCTGTCTCCACCATGTCTCTGCATAATTCCACAAGCAGCACTTTATTATCACCCATCCGTACTCAGCTATCCCTACCCCTTCCTATCCCAGACTCCTTACCCCCATCACCTAGATTACTTCTCCCATCATGTGCAGCTGCTTGCAGTCTGACATCAGTGGCCACAGACAGTGGTCATGTGACTGTGTGTGTGTGTGTGTGTGTCTATATATATATATATATATATACTTAAAAACAAAGATAATGTGACTTACCAAATGAAAGTGCTGGCAGGTCGACAGACACACAAACGACCTGCCAGCACTTTCATTTGGTAAGTCACATTATCTTTGTTTTTAAGTATATTTTTCCTTCGTGGAATGTTTCCTTCTATTATATATATATATATATATATATATATATATATATATATATATATATATATATATATATATATATATGAAAGTGCTGGCAGGTCGACAGACACACAAACAAACACAAACATACACACAAAATCCAAGCTTTCGCAACCAACGGTTGCCTCGTCAGGAAAGAGGGAAGGAGAAGGAAAGACAAAAGGATATGGGTTTTAAGGGAGAGGGTAAGGAGTCATTCCAATCCCGGGAGCGGAAAGACTTACCTTAGGGGGAAAAAAGGACAGGTATACACTCGCACACACACACACATATCCATCCACACATACACAGACACAAGCAGACATTTGTAAAGGCAAAGAGTTTGGGCAGAGATCATCTCTGCCCAAACTCTTTGCCTTTACAAATGTCTGCTTGTGTCTGTGTATGTGTGGATGGATATGTGTGTGTGTGTGCGAGTGTATACCTGTCCTTTTTTCCCCCTAAGGTAAGTCTTTCCGCTCCCGGGATTGGAATGACTCCTTACCCTCTCCCTTAAAACCCATATCCTTTTGTCTTTCCTTCTCCTTCCCTCTTTCCTGACGAGGCAACCGTTGGTTGCGAAAGCTTGGATTTTGTGTGTATGTTTGTGTTTGTTTGTGTGTCTGTCGACCTGCCAGCACTTTCATTTGGTAAGTCACATCATCTTTGTTTTTAAATATATTTTTCCTTCATGGAATGTTTCCTTCTATTATAACCGTATATATATATATATATATATTTTAGATGAAGGTCTTTTCGTGGCCAAAACCCCACATGTTTAGTAGTCTTTTTGTTGTGCCTCTCTGCAACTTAACATCTCCTCTATATTGTTATTAACGCTAAAGTTAGTACAAAACGGGTTTTGATTTTACCATTAGATGAAAAGACTTATTAGATGAAAAAAGCACCTGAATAATTTAAGAAGTAGATAATTTTCTGTTCCAACTCCGTGAAGACTCTGTTTAATGATAGAATTTATGGTAAATGAAATCAATTAGTTGATTAATGAACATTAGATCTGTTTAAATGTGGTTGTTGATAAAACAATAGGATTTTAGGTACTATTGTCCTTATAATGAGAGCTCTGGGTTTTCTCAGATCATTTGAACTGAATGCCAAAATGGATCCTTAAGATAGGTGAGATATATGATCGCCATGATTTTCTACAGCCCAATTTTGAAATCAGTATCTCTGCAGGACTACTGTTATTATTGATTTTAAGCCTTTATTTGTTGTTGTTGTAATGATGTGTTTCGTAGTTGTGTGTCAGTGGTATTTAACACATTAATAAATAAATAAATGAGAAATAGAAGTGATGTGTGCATCTGGTTGCTTTACTTCCTGAAAGAATTTATGTGAGACTGTGGTTCAGCCCTGTTTTGGAGGTCGTGCTTGAATGCTTCTTGTTGCATTGAATAGTTAGTGGATATTATGTTTGTAATAACCAGATGATGACCAAAGCCCCTTTTGGAATTATGGAAACACATTATTTCTCATTGTCAAAGCCAGCTTAGAAATTTAAAACTGGAAGCAGGCAGAAGGTAAAATAATACCATAATTACGTGATTACTTAATTTACACTGCCGAAGGACTCTAAGCCACTACCTTTGGATACATTATTTCTAATCAGTTTTGTTGTTTTTGTGTTGTTGTACTTTTTGTCTTTGTCTTGGTCTTCTTTGATGGGTGGATGATTTTTGTGTGTGTTGCAGACACATTTTTGAGATTTTGTCCACATACAAAGACATAGTTATTTTTGTTTTAATGGAAATGTTCTTAAAGGACTGTAGGTGCATCTCAACAATGGATTCTGTTTACTGCTTTTATAATTGAATCATATAGCTTTCATATCTATCTAATTTTTTAATATACCTAAAAACAAAGATGATGTGACTTACCAAATGAAAGTGCTGGCAGGTTGACAGACACACAAACGAACACAAACATACATACAAAATTCAAGCTTTCGCAACAAACTGTTGCCTCATCAGGAAAGAGGGAAGGAGAGGGAAAGATGAAAGGATGTGGGTTTTAAGGGAGAGGGTAAGGAGTCATTCCAGTCCCGGGAGCGGAAAGACTTACCTTAGGGGGAAAAAAGGACGGGTATACACTCGCACACACACACATATCCATCCACACATATACAGACACAAGCAGACATATTTAAAGACAAAGAGTTTGGGCATAGACGTCTTCCCGAATTTCTCCGTCCTTTAACATAATTTTTTAATACATTGTTTTTTTTTTTTTTTTTTTTTTTTTTTACATCCTGAAAAGTAACAACTCTGCTGAAAAAATAGCTATCTTACCATATTTTTAGCTATAGTAAAGCTAGAAACTTTATAATGTAAAAATAATAATGTTATTGTTGTTGTTGTGATCTTCAGTCCTGAGACTGGTTTGATGCAGCTCTCCATGCTACTCTATACTGTGCAAGCTGCTTCATCTCCCAGTACGTACTGCAGCCTACATCCTTCTGAATCTGCTTAGTGTATTCATCTCTTGGTCTCCCCCTACGGTTTTTACCCTCCACGCTGCCCTCCAGTACTAAATTGGTGATGCCTTGATGCCTCAGAACATGTCCTACCAACTGATCCCTTCTTCTAGTCAAGTTGTGCCACAAACTCCTCTTCTCCCCAATTCTATTCAGTACCTCCTCATTAGTTATGCGATCTACCCATCTAATCTTCAGCATTCTTCTGTAGCATCACATTTCGAAAGCTTCTATTCTCTTCTTGTCCAAACTATTTATTGTCCATGTTTCACTTCCATACATGGCTACGCTCCATACAAATACTTTCAGAAACGACTTCCTGACACTTAAATTTACACTCGACGTTAACAAATTTCTCTCTTCAGAAACGCTTTCCTTGACATTACCAGTCTACATTTTATATACTCTCTACTTCGACCATCATCAGTTATATTGCTCCCCGAGTAGCAAAACTCCTTTACTACTTTAAGTGTCTCATTTCCTAATCTAATTCCCTCATCATCACCCGTCTTAATTCGACTACATTCCATTATCCTCGTTTTGCTTTTGTTGATGTTCATCTTATATCCTCCTTTCAAGACACTGTCCATTCCGTTCAACTGCTCTTCCAAGTCCTTTGCTATCTCTGACAGGATTACAATGTTATCGGTGAACCCCAAAGTTTTTATTTCTTCTCCATGGATTTTAATACCTACTCCAAATTTTTCTTTTGTTTCCTGTACTGCTTGCTCAATATACAGATTGAATAACGTCGGGGATAGGCTACAACCATGTCTCACTCCCTTCCCAACCACTGCTTACCTTTCATGTCCCTTGACTCTTATGACTGCCATAATAATAATAATAATACTTACATTAATAAAAATTTTAGACAATCTGATTTAAAGTGGTGTGTAATACCATGCTTTTGCATTAGCCTTTACTTACATAAAGAGGTTTTTTAACTTCTTTTATGAGAAGAGGAATAATTGCTCCATACTAAACGTAAGATTATTTTTCAAAAGCAATATGATTCTTTTACACAAAATATTTTATAATAAAGCATAAAGCTTGACTTCGTAAAATTATCAAGTTTGAGAAACTTTTACAAAACAATTTTCTGCTGGTTTGTATGGTAAAATTTGAAACAGTACAATTTACACAGCATACCTTAGCAAGCACTACACTGCTAGCATGTTTCATTTCATGACACTTTCCCTGTCAGCTTCTTCCTTCACAGAGGATGCCAGTCCAAGTATGTATAGGTTTTGCTGTACACAACCTCGTCCATTTGTTGTTTGTTTTGAAAATGCTGCCTTTAGTTAGAAGGATTGATTATTCTTGACTGTTGTTTCATCTCATTGTTTGGGAAATGTTTTGGTGGTAGCATATTTAAGACTATTTGGGAAAATAGCACTATGACAAGATTCATTACATAAATAATTCCGTATGTTGCAAACAGCTGAACAATAATCTATTTGATTCTTCTACTACTGATTTAATTGTAACAACACAAACCTTTATTTTTAAAGAGTTGATAAGATTAAATGTGAATGGACAGCAGAAGATGAAGATTATTTGTAGAGGTAAGCTGTTGTTGTTGTTGTTGTTGTTGTTGTTGTTATCTTCAGTCCATAGACTGGTTTGATGCAGCACTTTGTGCTGCCGTATCCTATGCAAGCCTCTTCATCTCCAAGTAACTCCTGTAACCTACATCCTTTTGAATCTGCTTAGTGTCTTCATCTCTTGGTCTACTTCTATGATTTTTACGCCCCACGATTCCCTCCAAAACTAAATTGGTGATCCCTTGATGCCTCAGAATATGTCCTACCAACTGGTCCCTTCTTTTAGTCAGGTTGTATCACAATTTTCTCTTCTCCCCTATTCTATTCAGCACCTCCTCATTAGTTACATGATCTTCAGCATTCTTCTGTAGCACCACATTTCGAAAGCTTCTATTCTCTTCCTGTCTAAACTATTTCTCATCTATGTTTCACTTCCACACATGGCTATACTTCATACAAATACTTTCAGAAAAGACTTCCTGACACTTAAATCTATACTCAATGTTAACAAATTTCTCTTCTTCAGAAACGCTTTCCTTGTCATTGCCAGTCTACATTTTATACCCTCTCTACTTTGACCATGATCAGTTATTTTGCTCCCCAAATAGCAAAACTCTTATGCCTGAAGAAGGAGCCACTGACTCTGAAAGCTTGCCTGGTACAACAGTCTTTTTATGTGTGTATTCTGCCGCCACTTGTTGAGTAGACTTTTTATCTATCCAATTAAATAACTTTGTGGTGTTTGCACTTTGTGTTGTTCATGGAAGAAGGCGAATCCTTGCATTAAGTGGAAATTGTTTTGTCTTCTACATCAGGCAATTTGCAGTTGTTTGCAGTTACTTTATATAGGGCATTATCATACCCATCACTGAGATGTTGTTGATATTTTATTAATTGAATCGCTCCATGCAAAAGGGCTTTAAAAAAAAAAACTTCTGGATTCTACAGTATGAGTGCAAAGCTAAGGGAAAAATCACTGTTGTTTATTGACCAATTACAAAAGTCCTTATAGAGATTCAAAGAATTTGAAGTATTTTAAGTCCTTTTTGTATGGACCAAAATAGATTTTTATGTTTTCAGTATTTTCTTGGGGAAAAGATAATGATTCATATATTACTTTGAGGGTATGGCTATAGTTTAGGAATGTGAAAGAATCATGAGAATTACAGAAAGTAAAACAATTGGTTTTCAATCAATATTTATTAAGAAAATAATGGAGAAGGAAAAAATGCAATACTGTTTCGAGTTTCTTTAGTCATCTTACTCTTGTGAATTAGCAGCTTCACTTTTGTGCCAACATGTAATTTCAAGTTAGAATTCTTGATATTCATTAAGTATATAAGTGAGTAATCTTGCAATGTCCTTTATTTTTGTTGCTTGTGCTGGACTTTTCCCCTTGGAATATGCACAGTTTGTTAGAAAAGTAGAATTTGAAATACGCCCAGGTTGAGAGAGCCTGTGTGTTTCATGATATCATCAGTAAACTGGATGTTGTTAAACAACCACAGAGTCAGATACTGTATGAAAAATGCATCATTATGCTGATGCCAAAATGTGCTTTCTTGTCTCATGGTACTGATCTTGGTTCAGTTTCTTCTGATATGCAGTTTCTTTTATGAATCATTGGCCACCAGTTTTTGAAATCCAAAAAAAACTCCTGTTTTCACTTCTCATACTTCAAACTTCATGGAAGTGCTGCTTTCTATGGCCAGTTTGGTTATTTCATGCGTGGAGTACAGTCAATCATACCGTCTAAGGGTGCATTTAGTTGTAGCAAAACCCCAGTAACAGGACAAAAAAGAATCACCTGTGACAGCAAAGAATTGCTCTTTTTTTTCTTTAACTTCGCTAGTGTATATTAAAAGTAGAAGGAGAATTACTAAAGTATGGTTCTTATTCTGTCCTGCACAGTTGTTGGGCAACAAATGTAGCCCTGTAATTTCAAGAGGAATGTCCTGTGGTGCAAAACACATAAGTAGTCATCTGGCACAAGTAAAGTGTTTTGTGGACAGGGAAAACTGGTAACTGAATGTTGTGCATAAAATCTGTTGCCAGAGAGAATATGTGGGAATGATATTTCATTAGAGTTTCAGCTTCTTTTAGCCTTTTCCTTGTGCTCTATCATCTCAGCCAATGCACACCTTTTTGCCACGTCTTTAAAAAGGGGATTTTGAATCTTAACTTTTAATTCTTCACCCAAGCAGCATGCATCTACCTGAGGTGACCCAAATGACAAGGAGTAGTTTTCATTGAAAAACAAAGCAAAAGTCTGGTTGCTACATTTAACATCAATAAGTTCCTCCTTGAGTGTTTTATGAATCAATTTTCTGTTGAGTCTTGTGTCTAAATATGTACTTGTCCTCCAAGAGTAGTGGCTTTCTTTTACTGGTTAGCTGTTTATATGTTCCTTGATAAGTTATCAGATTTTGGGTGACAAAATGTTTACACTGGGACTTTCCCTCTTTAGTCATGTGTAGTGTGATCTAATATAGACAGCTTTCCCAGTCGTTCCATTCTTTTGTCAGTTATAGCTAGAACAGCCAGAAATGCTTTGTAATGTACCTTCCTTTTGTTGTTGCACAGAATTACATGGGCAGCAAAAACTTTGGTCACTTGTCGAACTGAACCCTCTTTTCTGTGTCAGTGTCGCTGGACGTATGTCTGGATATGAATACCTTGTTCATCCTCGTAGGGGAGGTCATGAAGCTATAGAAAAATAGCTTCCTTTTCATCAGCACTAATGGCTTGAAAGCACTTGAATCTCTTGCAACTGTGAACATAAAATAATCCAGTCTAGAAACCTATTTAAGCAGTTAACAGGATTGTAATACAGTATATCATATACTACAAACACTAGTAACAGTGTTCAAGAAACTGTCAGGAACATCCAGTATAGTTATGAATTACCTACAGTCAGATGATTTAATTTTATTAGCTTGGTGCATAAGTTCATAGTGTTTTTCTTTTGCATGTTGGTATGCTGGTTGCTGTGGGTTTATTTATGGATTGTCATTTTTTATTTGTAGCTCACTGGCGCTATGTGAGTTTTACATATTATAATTTTGGTATTTGGAGATAGTGAGTTGAGCTGTGGGTGCTATAAAATGGAGTGCCAAGTGGAGATATAGGAACATTTCCAAAATATTCTTCTGTTTGACTTCAGCAGAGTGTTGACAGTAGTGGAGGCAGCCAGAAACATTTGCTCTATGTATGGGGATAATACCATTGAACAGAGCACAGCAAGAAAATGGTTTTCTTGTTTTAAGGAGGATTGTTTTGACATTAGAGACTTTCCACATTCAGGAAGACCTTTGACATTTGATTAAGATCATTCAAACGCTTTAATCCACAATTATCAATGTCAGTGTACTCAAGAACTGGCAAATGTGATGAACTGTGATCATTACACCATGGTGTGATGTTTGCATGCAGTGTGGAAGTTTCAGAAATTGGGTGTATGGACACCGCATGCTGTAAGGCAAAAACACAAAAATCAGCAGGTGGCCATATGTTCATCTCTGCTTGCTCGTCATGAATTGGCTAGTGAATAACACTGACCATTCATATCCTGTATCATTATTGGCAATGAGAAATGGTGTCTTTATGCTGACATAAGGAAAAGAAAGGAGTGGTTGATCCCAAACAAAGCAGCAACTCCTCTTACAAAGACCTGCATGCATCCACAGAAGATAATGTTATGTACCTGGTGGAACAACAGTGGTGTGGTGTACTATGAATTGCTTCCTTGGGATGTAACCCTCACTGCTGACATTTATTGTCAACAACTGAGACATCTTGCAAATGCAGGCCAAGAACGACCTGGAAGACATCGTGAAGTGATGCGACTCCATGATCACACCTGTTCGCATTCTGGTAGACTGACAAAAACTCTATACGGGAGCTGGGTTGGGAAGTCATTTGCACCCAGCTTATTCACTTTATTTTGCACCCTCAGATTTTCATCTTTTCTGATCTCTACCGAACAACTTTCGAGAAGCTTCTTTTCTGGGAGAAAATGTGCTCCAAACATGGCTTCACAAGTTCTTCACTTCTGAATTACATGATTTCTACAGTTGGAGAATCAAAAAGTTATTGCAGCATTGGCTGACTGTTGTAAATAGTGAAATAGAATACAGTATTGATGACTAAAGTCTCTGTTATATATATCTGTTGTGTTTATTAATCTTATGGAAAAATACTATGAACTTATGCATGAACCCAATAGCTGTTATGCATTGTACTTTATAGTCAATTCATTCTTGAACTTTTAGTTTTGCTGTTTTTGAAATATTCCTCTTTCCTGTTAAAGGATTGCTTTTCATTTTTTGCCTGGATACAGTGGGGCCTTCCATCTCTTTCAGAAATAAAACTGGAAATATTATCTACAGAAGAAATGTGTATGTCTACAGTGTACAGTATCAGCTCTTGCCCTCCAACAAATAAATTGTACAGTTTGGCCAGTATATTTTGCACATTAAAGTTAACAGAATTATCCTGAAAGTGTCCAACTTCTGTGCTGAAATGCAGTTTCTTAGAAAGAAGGGCTTCAGTCCTGGAGTGAATTCCTTTCTGCGTAGAATTCTAAACAAAAAACTTCAGTCCAAGCAGTGGACTAAATACCTTTATGCTCAGAATGATGGAAATCCCCATAAAGGTATGATTTCCGTCAAAATTTCATTTTGGAAATTTTGCGACTGAAGCCCTTTCTGCGTTTAGCAGTTCAGTTGTGGTTGCTCATATTGTTAGATGTGTGTGAATTTTTATTTGTCTTTCTTAACTATTCAGTCTTTTATGGCAGTGTGCGACTTCACTAACCATTGTGTAGCTGCAGACATAGGCATACTTGCAATCTTTTGTGGTGATTATTTCCACTTAAAAATAAGTGGATATTGGAGAAAACTGAGTAGGCTTCATTAGTAGAAATTGGTGTGTTTTCACTTTCATATCAGCAGTTGTTATCCTCATTTAAGCAACAAAATTCACCCATTCACCATTAGTGAGTATATGTGTAAACACATGCTTTCCAAGTGTTTATTCAGTTTTTCTTTGGAATTACACATGAGTGTAATGTCTCTTAAACAAAAATTTGTGCACATTGTCAGTTTTGTATGTAGCTGTGCATTTTGAGAATAGATTTTGTGTTTATTTGTACTAAAAACTGGAAATATTCTAAATATGGTGATTACATTTCAGAATACTGTAATATATTTTATACACATTTTGTTGAGAGAATCAGACTGCAGTCAGAAGTGAGTATTTCAGTTGTTATTTAGCATTGTTATGTGATATGAATGAGAATAATACACTGAAGTGCCAAAGAAACTTGCACAGGTATGCATATTCAAATACAGAGATATGAAAATTGGCAGAATACGGCACTGCAGTCGGCAACACCTATAGAAGACGACAAGTGTCTGGCTCAGTTGTTAGCTGGGTTACTGCTGCTACAATGGCAGGTTTCAAGATTTAAGTAAGTTTGAACATGGTGTTACAGTTGGCGTACGAGTGATGGGACACAGCATCTCCGAGGTAGCGATGAAGTGGGGATTTTCCTGTACGACTATTACACAAGTGTACTGTGAATATCAGGAATCCAGTAAAACATCAAATCTCAAACATCATTTGACCGGAAAAAGATCCTGCAAGAACGGGACCAACGACGACTGAAGAGAATCGTTCGAGGTGACAGAAGTGCAACACTTCCGCAAACTGCTGCAGATTTCAGTGCTAGGTCATCAACAAGTGTCAGCGTGTGAACCATTCAACGAAACATCATCGATATGGGCTTTTGGAGCTGAAGGGCCACTCATGTACCCTTGGTGACTGCACGACACAAAGCTTAACGCCTCACCTGGGCCCATCAACACCGACATTGCACTGTTGATGACTGGAAATGTGTTACCTGGTTGGATAAGTCTCATTTCAAATTGTATCATGTGGGTGGACGTGGACATGTATAGGTATGGAGACAACCTAGTGAACCTATGGACCCTGCGTGACAGTAGGGGACTTTTCGAGCTGGTCGAGGGTCTGTAATGGTGTGGGGTGTGTGCAGTTGGGGTGATATGGGATCCTTGATATGACTCTTGACAGGTGACACATATATAAGCATCCTATCTGATCACCTGCATCCATTAACGTCCGTTGTGCATTCCGACAGACTTCAGCAATTCCAGCAGGACAATGTGACACCTCAAATGTCTAGAATTGCTGCAGTTGCTCCAGGAACATTCTTCTGAGTTGAAACACTTCCTCTGGCCACCAAGCTCCCCAGGCATGAACATTATTGAGCTTATCTGGGATGCCTTGCAATGTGCTGTTCAGAAGAGATCTCCACCCCTCATAGTCTTCTGGATTTATGGATTCATGGTGTGAATTCCCTCCAGCACTACTTCAGACATTAGTCGACTCCATGCCAAGTCATGTTGCGGCACTTCTGCGTGCTCACGGGGGCCCTACACGATATTAGGCAGGCGTACCAATTTCTTTGGCTCTTCAGTGTATATTCAGCAATGGAAGGTCCAGGTTGGAATATCAGCAATATTATGAAAAGGGTAGATTGCTACTCATCATAAAGAATACCTGTTGAGTTGCAGATGAGCACAACTAGGAGACTGTCACACTTTGAGCTTTTAGTCAAAACCTTCTTCAGAAAGGAAAACATGCACACATTCACACGAGCAAGTACACATCTTGCACACATGACCACTATCTCCGGCTGCTCCAGACAGAAAGCAGCTGTGTTGTTTCAGATGGAAGCAGCAATCCAGAGTGGTCCGGGGAAGGGGAGGGATAACACGGTACTGGTGGATGGAGAGAAGTCGATGCAGCCTGGCAGTGTGTAGAGCGACTAGATGGTGTTAGTTCAAGGCTGCCAGTTGTATTTTCAGGAGGCTGTGGGGAATGGAGGGGGGGGGGGGGGGGAGGGGATTCAAAAAGGAGAGGATCAGAGAAGGGGAAAAGACCAGTGGGTAAATTGGCAGAGAGCAGTGCCCAATGAGGGTGTGGGGATGTGAATTGGGAGGAGGTGGTAGTGCAGTGAGGGCAGAAACTGTTGGGTGAAGGCAGAGGGGACAGTAGGTTATTGTAGGTTGAGACCAGGATGATTTATGGTGCGAAGAATGTGTTGGAAGGACGACTCCCATCTGTGCAGTTCAGAAAAGCTAGTGGTGGCAGGGAGGATCGAGATGGCTCAGGTTGTGAAGCAGCCATTGAAATCAAACATGTTAAGTTCAGCTGCATGTTGCGCCGCAGAGCGGTACACTTTGCTCTTGGCCTCAGTTTGGTGGTGGCCATTCATCCCGGTGTTCCTGAAAGATCTGTTGTTGTTGTGGTCTTCAGTCCTGAGACTGGTTTGATGCAGCTCTCCATGCTACTCTATCCTGTGCAAGCTTCTTCATCTCCCAGTATCTACTGCAACCTACATCCTTCTGAATCTGCTTAGTGTATTCATCTCTTGGTCTCCCTCTACGATTTTTACCCTCCACACTGCCCTCCAATGCTAAATTTGTGATCCCTTGATGCCTCAAAACATGTCCTACCAACCGATCCCTTCTTCTAGTCAAGTTGTGCCACAAACTTCTCTTCTCCCCAATCCTATTCAATACCTCCTCATTAGTTACGTGATCTACCCACCTTATCTTCAGCATTCTTCTGTAGCACCACATTTCGAAAGCTTCTATTCTCTTCTTGTCCAAACTAGTTATCGTCCATGTTTCACTTCCATACATGGCTACACTCCATACAAATACTTTGAGAAACGACTTCCTGACACTTAAATCTATACTCGATGTTAACAAATTCCTCTTCTTGAGAAACGCTTTCCTTGCCATTGCCAGTCTACATTTTATATCCTCTCTACTTCGACCATCATCGGTTATTTTACTCCCTAAATAGCAAAACTCCTTTACTACTTTAAGTGTCTCATTTCCTAATCTAATTCCCTCAGCATCACCCGACTTAATTTGACTACATTCCATTATCCTCGTTTTGCTTTTGTTGATGTTCATCTTATATCCTCCTTTCAAGACACTGTCCATTCCGTTCAACTGCTCTTCCAAGTCCTTTGCTGTCTCTGACAGAATTACAATGTCATCGGCGAACCTCAAAGTTTTTACTTCTTCTCCATGAATTTTAATACCTACTCCAAATTTTTCTTTTGTTTCCTTTACTGCTTGCTCAATATACAGATTGAATAACATCGGGGAGAGGCTACAACCCTGTCTTACTCCTTTCCCAACCACTGCTTCCCTTTCATGCCCCTCGACTCTTATAACTGCCATCTGGTTTCTGTACAAACTGTAAATAGCCTTTCGCTCCCTGTATTTTACCCCTGCCACCTTCAGAATTTGAAAGAGAGTATTCCAGTTAACATTGTCAAAAGCTTTCTCTAAGTCTACAAATGCTAGAAACGTAGGTTTGCCTTTTCTTAATCTTTCTTCTAAGATAAGTCGTAAGGTCAGTATTGCCTCACGAGTTCCAACATTTCTACGGAATCCAAACTGATCTTCCCCGAGGTCGGCTTCTACCAGTTTTTCCATTCGTCTGTAAAGAATTCGCGTTAGTATTTTGCAGCTGTGACTTATTAAACTGAAAGATCTGTGTATTATGAATGGTGTACAGAGATTTTAAATAGTGAAGATTAATAACAGTATTTTAACCTTATGTGAGTTTTTGTACCTTAATAAACAGCTTTGATTTCAGGGAATTTTAGATGCCTTCTGTGAGTGTGTCGGTTCCTCCTATGGAGTTCTCATGATTCGTGGTTGTGTGTCAGTTGCCACATCCAGTTGGTGGTCATTGGCACCAGTAGAAAGGCAGTTGCTGGTTCTTCTGCTGCAGTGTGGTAATGAACATACTGTGGCTCATGATGTTCCAGTCTTCCTGCCAGTTAAAAGTCCACATGTAAGTATATGCTTCAGCTGTGTACTGAATGCACCCATTCTACACACAATCTGTCACCATGCGTGGTGGTATTCTGCTACCATTCACTGACTATTAAATACATAATGGCTGTTCCTGTTAGCTGTACTTTCACCTTTAAGTGATATATGCATTTATTGTTACCAGCTGTCTGGCATACTAGAGCTTGACGACTTCTGGAGACTGGAGTATGAGATATAAGAGAGAATCTAGTCTCACTGGAGCATTTCTTTCGTCAAACTAGTTCTTTACAATAAAACTGAAAAATCTAATGGCTTGTTAAATACATTTGGTGATTCCTCACACAGTGCTCAATCCATTCACATTGATTTTGATGTCTGTATTATTAGGCGAAGAAATAAGAAAAAGAAAGATTTTCCTTTATCAGTATACTAGAGCCCACTAATTTTGTAAGGATCAGGATGAGCAAGTATTACACTTGAACTACTTCAAATGTTTATAGGCTCACAATAATTTCAATTTATTTCTTTTTAGTACTTCCTTAGATTAGGTGTGAAACTTAGCTTACCCTTTTCTCACATGATGTGCTGTGAAGGATGGTTCCATGTTCCTAGATCTCCTTAAAGTTTTTGACATGGTGCCTTATTGAAGACTGTTAACGAAGGAATGACCATATGAAATAGATTACCAAATATGTGAGTGGCTTGAAGATTTCTTAAGTAATAGAACCCAGTATGTGTCCTCGACAGCTAGTTTTCATCAGAGGTGTGCCCCAAGGAAGCGTGACAGGACTGCTCTTATTCTCTGTGTACATAAACTAGTAAGCCCAGCAATGCTTCACAATCGCTAAAAATGTATGAAAATTGGGTGTACATCCTAATCCTCTCTCTCTCTCTCTCTCTCTCTCTCTCTCTCTCTCTCTCTATCCACCCATCTCCTCCTCCTCTCTATGTCCATCTTGTGTTTTCTACTTTCTATGTCCATTTCCCCCTCCCCCCTCTCTGACTACCTTCCTTTGCCCTCTCACTCTCACTTTGAGCCTTGGTAACTGGTGTTACAAATGAAACCTTGATCCGGAATCGAAATCACTAAAAAAGGATTGGTTGGTATAATTGATATACAGAGTATGAGTGAGATCTCTCCAAGTGCTAGATCTGTGAGGATGGTACCTTCAGTGACAGTATTTGGCATGGTATTAATTTGTAAATGGGTATGATTATAAAGTTTCAGATGATTTATGTTCTGTAGTAGTATTCTAATCATAAGCCAATAAGCCATAAACACAGCTTTTCTGTTTTCTGTTGAAATCAACTTCAGAGAATAAAACAAAACAGCACATTGCTGTTTATATACATTTTGTTTAAAAATGTTCATAAGGGGAATGAATATATACAGGAGAAACAATCTGTCTGTTGGTTTCAATGCCTTGGTATTGTAGTTAAAATTGACTGGAAGAAAGAAGACTAAACCATACATTTCCAAAGCACAGCACAGCACTGCAATTTCTTTTAACAGAAAACCTGTTCATTCTTCTTTAAAACTATATAAAACCTATGTGTGTCTGAACTTTCATTAGAGTATTGTGCAAAAATTTGAAGTAAATCAATCAAGAACTTTTTGAGATTTCTGCTAACATAATTTGCCTGTTACCTATTACTTATATTCATTCCTATATTATTTGTACTGAAGAAATATGTAGAGTTAGAGTGTTATATGAAAATTTGAAGTAACTTGCTAAAGAACTTTTTGAGATTTATGCTAATAATGCTTCCTCTTCATGTATTACATATATATTTATATGTTAAAGAAATATGTAGCCTATGTCCACCTGAATGTTTAGTACAGTTGTAGAAGTGATATGGTCAAGAGCTTTTTGAAAATTTTGCTAGCAATGTTTCCCCTTTGTATATTATATTTATATTTAAATACCATATACGAGGGTTGGAATTTAAGCAGTGGCAACTATTTATTCACAACTGATACAAAAGAGTTACATGTTTGCATTTGTTACTCTCCTTCAGAGTAGTCACCAGCGTTGTGTAGAGCCCGTTGCCAGTGATGTGGAAGGCGTATTCCATTAGCAGAGCCTGTTCTGTTTTGAATCAAACCAATCAAGAACTTTTTGACAGTTTTGGTAACAAAATTGAAGTATGACTTGCTTTCAAATATACATATAGATGTTTGTGTAAAGATGTATATACCCTGTGGATGAGAAAAGGTGTAATTGGTGTCTTTCTGAACATTTATTAGAGTATTGTTTAAAAATTTGAAGGAAATTGACCAAAAATTTTTTGACATTTTTGCTAAAAACCTTTCCCATTTATATAGTATATATGTACTTGTATACCATATTCATTAAAGAAATGTTTAGCCCATGCCCGTCCAAACGTTTGATAGAATATGTGTAAAAGTTTTAAGTAAATCAGTCAAGAATATTCCAAGATTTTTGGTAACAACTTTTAACTACCACTTGTCTTTATATGGTAGTATAGATGGTGTGACAGTCAGGGTGAGCAACAATCTGCAGCAGTTTGTTGATAATGCAGTGGTGGATGGGAAGGTGTTCTCTTTGAGTGACTCTAGGAGGATACAAGATGACAGAGACAAAATTTCTAGTTGGCATGATTGATGGCAGATTGCTCTGATTATTATTATTATTATTATTATTTATTTTTTATTATTTTAAAGGGTGTTCCACAAAATTCCAGGAGAGCTGCCAGATGTTTGTAACTTCCTGCCACAATATTTCAGCGCAGAGTCTTATGGCCATCTTCAGGTGATACTGGTGAAAACACATTGAACTCTGATATTTAAGGCCCAGCCAGCACATGCGTGGTGGATTCACTTGGCATTGTGCATGTGCTGTTGAGCGTGTTCGATTCTGCTGTGCAGTGCGCCCTCCATGGTGAGAATTTGCCGCATCAATATCAATTTGATTGTCTTCCTGCGGTTCCATCACAGAAATCCGCCGGCTATAGAGGACACGAAGTTTTTCGATGATTGGATTCCATGCCGAATTCAATTGAAAACCGCCATCTCGATTAATAAGAGACTCACTGTCAGACAGTCGTATTTCCACAGATTCATTAATAATAGAACTCCAAAAGTTGGAGTGGAACCTATGGGCCACAATTTTTGTCTCACTCTAATTCATGACATGACCAGTGGAAATAAGGATTTCAGTGATGGCAGACTTACAAGGCTGAAGAAGGCGAGTGTGCTGCTGATGTTCCACAATGCGATCCTGCAGTTTGCATCATTTGCCCTATATAAGATTTGCCGCATTCACATGGAATCCTGTAAACACCTGCCTTGTGCAGTTCTAGGTCATCTTTGACAGATCCACGCATGTGCCGGCAAGGCCTTAAACAGCAGAGCTCAGTGTGTTTTCACCAGTATCACCTGAAGATGGCCAGAAGACTCTGCACAGAAATACTGTGGCGGGAAGTTACAAACATCCGGCAGTTCTCCCGAAATTTTGTGGAACAATATGTACGCTGGAAAAGGTTTTAAATCTCACAAAAAAAGGATATGTGAATACAGCATTGGTAGTTTATTGCTTGATACTGCCATGTTAATTAAATATCTGGACATATTGCTGCAAAGCGATGTGAAATGGAATGAACGTATAAGGATGGTAGTAGGGAAGTCAAATGATCAACTTCAGTTTATTGGGGGAATTGTAGTTAAGTGTCGTTCATCTGTGAAGGAGACTCATATAGAACACTAATGTAATCCATTCTTGAGTTCTGCTTGAGAGTTTGGGATCCCCACCACGTCAGGCTAATGAAGACATTGAAACTATTCAGAGGTGGGCTGCTAGATTTGTTACCCACAGGTATGATCAACTTGTGAATATTACACTGATGCTTAATGAACTCGAGTGGGAATTCCTCGAGGGAGGGCAGTGTTCTTTTCGTGGAAAAAATTGTAGAAAACTGGCATTCAAAGCTAACTGCAGAATGATTCTTCTGCCACCACTGTACATTTCATGTAAGGACCACAGAGAGAAGATGAAGAAAAATTAGGTCTTGTATGGAGGGTTGTAGGTAGTCATTTTTGCCTTGCTCTATTTACAATTGGAGCGGGAAAGGAAACTACTAGTTGTGGTGCAAGATAACCTCTGCCTCATACCATACAGTGGCTTGCAGAGTACCTGCGTAGATGTAGATGTAGTTGTAGATGTAGGAAATGTAATGGTTCAGGATACTAAGAAGTTTAAGTTCTTCTCACAGAGTAACAAAAAAGAAAAAAATGAAAGAAAAAAGGAGGTTAGGTTTTAGAAGCTGTCCTGTAGGTTATTGTGGTATTTTTATATCTTTGGAACAATTGATACCAGTTTCATCATTCTGTTATTTTGGAAATAGGGTTGTTTTTCTTGTTAATTGTTTCACAAGACTGCAAATAACTATTTTTTTTAAATAGTTATATTGTAATCAGTATATTATGTTACTGTGGTGGTCATAATGTGGTTATTTATTTATTTATTTTTTGCTTGGTTTGGTTTTGCTGGTCAAGGAAAAGATTAGAATCAGCAGTTTTGTTAACTGATGTAACACCGTATTTAATGAAACTATTGGATTTCTCACAACTGCTTCCATCATAGAAAACCCCATACTTTACAGGTGCAAGTCCTGCAATATATTTTCTGTCAGCCTCAGAGTAACAACATAGACTACTGAAAACTTAAACACATGCATCTATAATAAATAAAAAAAACAAACAAACAAACTGACACTAACTGTTAAGATTGAAACCCAATAGTCTGTTAAGCTATGCCTTTAATGGATGTTGATGTCAAGATTTTTGGATTACTAACTCACAGTGGCTAGAATTACTTGATTAGCACATTACAGTAAAAAATTCTTGCAGAATGCTTTGTCAGTTTGACAAAAATCAGGATTTAGTTTAAAATGTTTGGTTAAGCATAGCCTCTAAATATTAGATATGTGTTATTTCATTCCTGTCTCATACTTGTTTTACATAACATTTGACTTCCCCTCAACCTGCTTGTACAGTTCCATTGGCTGTTTGTGCTATTCTGTGTACTGACACTTAAGTGTAAATATTTATTTATGTTTTAATGAGATGTCAGCTAAAAATAACTCTGAAAGTTCATTGTCATCCAGTTATTTATGAGGTTCATGATTAAGTAAAATAGTAAAGCAGTAAACAAAAGAAAGATAACACATTTAATTTTTTGATGATTATCTTTTCATAATTATTTTTCTGAATTTTGTTTCCTGTGTCTTTTGTGTGTGAACATGTTGATGTATATGCATTCCTTACTTTCATTAAATGTTGAGAGCCGGGCTAATGCTGTTATACTTATGGTTCATGGATCAATATTGACAATACTTCGGATAAGGTGTGATGGGAAATCAAAATAGTATTATGACATTTGGTTGTAAGTGGACAAGGAGAGAGTACCAGGTAGAGGACATGTTTGGTAGCAATGTACATTTTGGATCGTCTAGTGGTGTGCTATAAAACTAGCACATGAGTTTCAGTGTTTACCAGAACTGCAGACACATACCTGGAAAAAAGTAATTATGTAACTTTATTTTTAAAGGTAATAATTCAATCTTGATGACTAACCTTCACGTATTCAATATTTATAACATATTTCTAACATCTTAATTTTGGCACAAAAGAAAACTGCATTTTCTCACCTCTAATTGGTTATCTAAAACTATCCTCCCACTGGTTGCATCCCACTTGCTGCCACCCTACAAGGAGAAGTAAAATGAGTCACAGCTTACATTTTCCTTACTCTTAACTTAAGCCCAACTTTTTTCAGTCCATAAATTTTTTGTTTAATGCTGCTGTTAATGTTACATAAGAATAGTTACTTGCTCCATAAACCCAGTACAGCACATAGTGGATGTCTGCAGGTTGCCTATCGTGTTGTGTCCTGTCTCTTGACGTCTGATGTGGAGGTGTGTGTGCTGTGTGGACCAACTCCAGGCCTCAGTGAGGTTGAGCGCGCAGCTGCACAGTGCTGGAGGAGTGCCATTGACTTGTTGCGCAATGCTCAACAGTCCTTTTCTTTTGATTCTGGAGTTGCTGGGTTAGTGCCTGAAAATGGCGGTCCTGTTTATTGGAGTAATATTTAAATAGCTTCTATTGTAAAAATCTTTACAAGTTTTTGAAACAGAAATTTAATTATAATTTGTGTTTCTTTTCTTTGTTTTCTCCATAGCTCAGAAAATGTTTGCGCTAACATAATCTTTAGAATTTGTTGCATAAACAGAACTTCTGCTGTAGTTTTAACTATAGATTTAACTAATTTGTAAATGTACACTGATGTTTGTGAAAATTGCAACACCAAGGACGATAAATGTGATTGAAATGAATTTTATACCATAGATTGTATGCCAGACAATACACAAATGTTCAGCATTGCAGGATTGTGCATGATCTCTAACTATGAGAATTCACCAGGGTGTGAGGCTCCCACATGTTGCAGCCAAGCTCTAAATATTGTGGCACTCCAATCTAACTGGGCCTTGATATGTTTTTGAGTACCGTTGTTGCAATGCAAGCTTTCAAAACATCAGCGGTTGCTGGAGGACCATGAGGAATAAGTTGCTTACCAACTATATCTCAGATCTGTATTAGGTAAATTGTCAGACAAGTATATACCACAAGGAAGCAATGGCAACATTCATTGTTTTAACAAGGCTTGCACAGACCATGTCTCATGGGTTTATATACTTCATTTCGTAAATACGGTTGCTCAAGGGAGGTTCAGTGTCCTGAGTTCTAGAACCTTTGCAACATAATGATTAGTGGTCACAGTGCTCTCAAAGTGTATGAGTCAGGATCAAATGGCATCGCAAACTACAGCCTTGGGACTTGCCTATTATGCAGCTCAACAGTGTAGACTGCAAGATTGTGATTACTATGTAGTCTGAAAACTATACATTTTGACATTCAAAATGCCAGTGGGTACTGTTTAATGTGTCATTGCAATTAGAAGTGCTTTTATCCTCTGTGCAGTGGAAGCTAGCACAATGAAATAGTGGCACCAGCCCAGCTTGCAACAAATGATGTCATGCCTGTGACCACAGGCAGGTCCACTCTCATTGCAGGGTTCCAACATCAAGTCAACTATGTGGACAAAACAGTAAGTTGTCTTACGATGGTGCAGACATTTTAGATGGCTGGTCACATAGATTGAATGAGCGACTGATTGATTGACTGATTTCTTTATTAATACATTACTCCATAACAACAGCACCTCCGAATTTTACTGTTGGCACTACACATGCTGGCAGATGACGTTCACCAGCCATTCGCCATACCCACACCCTTCCACCAGATCACCACATTGTGTACCTTGATTCTTCACTCCACACGACGACGTTTTTCCACTGTTCAATCGTCCAATGTTTGCGCTACTTACACCAAGTGAGGTGTTGTTTGGCATTTATCAGCGTGATATGTGGCTTATGAGCAGCCGCTTGACCATGAAATCCAAGTTTTCTAACCTCCTGCCTAACTGTCATAGTACTTGGTAGTGGATCCTTATGCAGTTTGGAATTCTTGTGTGCTGAAAGACAGTATTGACAATTTCATCAGTTAATTCTTGTTTGTCAGGTGCGATTACTATACTTGTATCATCAGCAAAGAGAACTAACTTTGCCTCTTCATGAATATAGAATGGCAAGTCATTAATATATATTAAGAACAACAAAGGACCGAAGACTGACCCTTGTGGAACCCCATTCTTGATAGTTCCCCAGTTTGAGGAATGTGCTGATCTTTGCATATTATGAGAACTACTTATTTCAACTTTCTGCACTCTTCCAGTTAGGTACGAATTAAACCATTTGTGCACTGTCCCACTCATGCCACAATACTTGAGCTTGTCTAGCAGAATTTCATGATTTACACAATCAAAAGCCTTTGAGAGATCACAAAAAATCCCAATGGGTGGTGTTCGGTTATTCAGATAATTCAAAATTTGATTGGTGAAAGCATATATGGCATTTTCTGTTGAAAAACCTTTCTGGAAACCAAATTGACATTTTGTTAGTACTTCATTGTTACAGATATGTGAAGCTACTCTTGAATACATTACTTTCTCAAAAATTTTGGATAAAGCTGTTAGAAGGGAGATTGGACGGTAATTGTTGACATCAGATCTATCCCCCTTTTTATGCAAAGGTATAACAATAGCATATTTCAGTCTATCAGGGAAAATGCCCTGTTCCAGAGAGCTATTACACAGGTGGCTGAGAATCTTACTTATCTGTTGAGAACAAGCTTTTAGTATTTTGCTGGAAATGCCATCAATTCCATGTGAATTTTTGCTTTTAAGCAAGTTTATTATTTTCCTAATTTCAGAGGGAGAAGTGGGTGAGATTTCAATTGTATCAAATTGCATAGGTATGGCCTCTTCCATTAACAGCCTAGCATCTTCTAATGAACACCTGGATCCTACTATATCCACAACATTTAGAAAATGATTATTAAAAATATTTTCAACTTCTGACTTTTTGTTCGTAAAGTTTTCATTCAATTTGATGGTAATACTGTCTTCCTGTGCTCTTGGTTGACCTGTTTCTCTTTTAATAATATTCCAAATTGTTTTAATTTTATTATCAGAGTTGCTGATTTCAGATATGATACACATACTTCTGGATTTTTTAATAACTTTTCTTAATATAACACAGTAGTTTTTATAATGTTTGATAGTTTCTGGGTCACTACTCTTGCTTGCTGTCAGATACATTTCCCTTTTCCGGTTACAAGATATTTTTATACCCTTAGTAAGCCATGGTTTGTTACAAGGTTTCTTACGAGTATATTTAACTATTTTCTTGGGGAAGCAGTTTTCAAATGCATTTACAAAAATGTCATGAAATAAATTATATTTTAAATTGGCATCAGGTTCACGGTACACCTCATCCCAGTCTAACTGCTGTAGGCTTTCCCTGAAATTTTCAATTGTTAAATTGTTGACTGAACGTACTACTTTGGAGGACTGTTTAGTATTGCTGAATGGAGCTATGTCATATATTGTAACTAGCTGTGCATCATGATCAGAAAGACCATTCTCAACAGGGTGAGCATTTATCTGGTTAAACTTATCTTTGTCTATAAAGAAGTTATCTATCAGTGAGCTGCTATCCTTTACCACCCGAGTAGGAAAATCAATAACGGATGTCAAATTGAAAGAACCGAGTAATACTTCAAGGTCATTTTTCCTATTACCCTCTTTCAGAGAATCTACATTGAAGTCCTCACAAATAATAATTTGCTTCCCCCTGTCTGACAGATAGCACAACAAGGAGTCCAAATTTTTCAGAAATAGATGAAAATTTCCTGATGGGGACCTATATACAGTTACAATTATAAATGTGCCTTTATTTAATTTAAGCTCACAGGCACATGCTTCTATATGTTTCTCTACTCAAAACTTTTTTGTTTCTATACTTTTTGCACAATGATAACTTTTGACATATATGGCAACTCCTCCTTTCTCCATATTTTCTCTCATTACATGTGCAGAGAGCTTATATCCACTTACATTTACCTTATTCATATCAGTAACAACATGATGCTCAGACAGGCATAGTATATCTATTTCATCCTCAGCTTCTAAATCTTCTAAACAAACCAGAAGCTCATCTATTTTATTCTTTAAACTCCCAATATTTTGATGAAATATACTTACATTATTTTTAATTATACTTTTATGAGAACCTTTCCTTATTCTAACATTTGCAGTACTCTCCTGTCTGAGTTTCTCATTGTACTTAGGCCTAGTTGCTATACCAGTGGTCACATGGTGTTCAGAGAGGCAGATTATGTCAGCTGGGTTGGGTGACTTTAATTCATCAATGCAATTACCTAGGACTGAGATACAACTTGGTGGAGATAAAATTTCTGGTGATTGGTGAAAATTTATAATTGACAGCTGTGATTGGTGATCCAATGTGCTAGAATTGTGCTGTTTAATTTCTTTCCTAAACTGAAGATTTGTTTCAATCCTGACCTCTCGTAGAACTTGACATCTTTCTGTCTTACCTATCCTAAAAAAGGTGCTGCTCCAACACCTGTAACCACTGGTATTTTACCATTCATGGCAGTGCCTCCCCCCCTTAAATTTCCTGCTATTACCCCAGCCAGTTTTCCCTTCCCTTTCCTGTTGAGATGTAGGCCGTGCCTGGTATAGTCCCACCTACTGAGAGAATCAACAGGAACCACACCAATATGAGCCCCCGCACCCGACCCAAGCAGCCGTTCCAACTCCAAATTAACTCTCCCAACAGAAGAGTTCAAATGAGGCCGATCATGGCGTCTCAGGACAGATACAAATTCAACATTGGTGTGTTTCGATGCCGACGCAATCTTTACCAGGTCACACTCTATACTGTACCAAGGATCTCTGTCGATGCTGTTCCCTGGCCCTCCCACAATAACCACGGTGTCTTCCCTGGTAAATCCTTTACAGAGTGAACCTAAATCCTCTGTCACCTGATCCAGACTAGCACTTGGTTTGAAAAAATTTGTGACCTGGTATTCTGGTCCTAATTCCTCCTGCAGAAGTTGGCCTACACCTCTGGCATGAGAACTGCCTAACAACAAAACTTTCTTCCTTTTCGATGGCTTTCCTACATTCTTTTTCAATTTCCTATTGAAAGTTTGTTGTGTCCTGTCTACACCTACCTCTGCTTGAGGCTCATCACTTTCTAACTGAAGCAACAGGTCAAACTTATTTTTGACATTCACCACAAAACTGTCAGACTTAGTTATAGGCCTGTTCCTTCTGCTACCTGTTGCCACTGCCCACCTCTCTTTGCCCTTCTCCGTCCTTAACCTGTCCAGATCTTCCCCAGCCTGATCTAGCTCAGCCTGAAGGGCAGCAATTTTCCCCTCCTGTTCCACTATCTTCCTATCTCTGCTGCAAATCCTACATAACCACTGATGAGCCTGATCCACTTTCCCGACACCCACGCCACTGCAGTCCCCCCAGTGAAAAAAACTACTGCATCCATCACACCAAACCCCGGAACTAACAAATCTACGGCAAGTCAGGCACTTCTCACTCATGGCAAAAATAATAATTTAGCTAGAATAAATCAATTAAATTACCGAAAATAAAAAAAGACGTTACAAGAATTAAGCCTATTCACAAATGTATATAAGCAAGTTTCTGATTTAAAATTCCACTGTTTTTCTGAGATCTGTATTAAAACAATGAAGGTATATGCTATTTATTTTATATTTAACTCGATGGAATGAAAAAAAGGACAATTAAACGAGATACTTTAACTTTGATTCTCCAAAAACGTTACGAGAATTAGGCCTATAAACAAATGTATATAAGCAAGTTTCTGATATAAAGTTACTCTGTTTTTCTGAAATCTGTCTTAAAACAATGCAGTTATGCGCTATTTACGGTAGTTTACTTATTTGTTACCGAGAAATTAGTTAAATTACCATGAAACAAGAAACAAACACATTTACAAAATTTAAGCCTAAGCGCGACTTCGCGAAGTTATGATCTTTTCGTGTTTTCTGAAAAAATACGCAAAGAAAAGTCAAACCTTTAATGGCAAGACTAAATGATACACTAATGCATGTATTTAATTTGTTGTCGGCGTTAAACTAAATTATATTCCTGTCTAAATCACTTAACTTTCTGGAAATGGTTTCTGGCGTCACTTACTCGGCGGCCATCTTGGAACACATCCATGAGTAGTTACATTTCCCTTGTCTGCTCTTGTTATTAATATGTTATTGTCTGTTAACTTTTGTTTTAACCTTTTCATAGTAGCTGCTTCTGTTTGGTTGTTCTTATTGTGTGTCTGCTGTGTTTGTTTTATTATGCCTTTTATTTCTTCTTTTACTAGTTCTCTTGTCAGTCCTATGTTTATTTCACAATTATTTTGTTGTTCTTCACGTGTAAGGATGTGTTCGGTTTCTACTATGAGATTTTCTATGTATTGATTGTTCACTTTGCTATTGGTGCAGTGTTTCAAACCTTTTTCCAAGAGCATTTTTTCATTTCCGTGTAGTTAGGTTAACTAAGCGTGGATGGAATGTGTGTTGGTGTTCATGTGGTTTCACATTTAAAATGTAAATGTGTTTTTGCGTCTTTTTTACTGTTAGTTTAATTATCTTCTGTTTATGTTTGGTTTGTAAATGTTTCATTGCTGTGTATGTGTTGTGTTCAGTTTTTTCTACTAGTGCCATGAAAACTGCGGCGTTTCCTACGTTTTTTGCCAATTCTAGATGAGTCTCACAGAGCGTCATGTTTAGGTGCTGTTTTTTCGAATAGAGCATCTTAATTTCATGTAGTAACCAATATCGTTCTGCAAATAATTTCGACTTTTGTGCCACTGTAGAACTGTTTTTAACCTTTACATTAATGTAACTTGGAATTAAATCGTTCTTTTTGCATGTTTTGTTGAATTTTATATGCTGTATCATCTTATGGATATTATTAATATACCATAATATTACACGCAACTGAGGAAGACAGGACTATAAAAGTTGAAGAGATCTAAACTCGACATGTTTATGGGTTTGAAACAGATACCGATGTATGGAACTTGGGTCACTGTGTGTTGACATTTGTCGTCAGCTGTTACAGGAAGCTGAGGGTGCTGCATGCGTTGTGTCATGGGCCCTACACTGATGGGTAGCACCATCTATAAAGAAATTTTGGTTTTATACTTCTACATCTTGTAAACTCCTCTGAATTTTCTAAACACTGTTTTGCAGCCCATGTGGAAATGTCTGGGGAGCTGTGAATGAGTATGC
This sequence comes from Schistocerca cancellata, assembly GCF_023864275.1. Classification (NCBI taxonomy): domain Eukaryota; kingdom Metazoa; phylum Arthropoda; class Insecta; order Orthoptera; family Acrididae; genus Schistocerca; species Schistocerca cancellata. The sequence continues at coordinate 280,790,061 of NC_064628.1, forward strand.
TCATGGAGTCTGTGCTTGGAGCAAGAAAATCTGAAAATATTTGTGACATGAAAGTAGTATTGTGAACATTCCACAAGAAATTTAGAATGAGCAAGAGAGGAGTATGCATGGTCTTAGCAGTATGAGGTTGCAATCTATACTTCCCATAATCTGTGTGTTTTTTTTTTTCCTGCACATTTCACAGCTTCTGTGGGTCTCGTGTATGCAGAGTACTTCACACTTGGTTTGCCTGCTCAGCTCTTGTAACAGTTCTTCTTTTGGTGATGATATACATTCTATATTCACCTATATGATGGTCAACAGTGGTCCTGAAAAGGACCAAGATGATGTTTCAGGTGTGAAAGGATCAGCCGTATACATGACCCTAAGCATCCTGCATCATTCAACAGTGGCAGATGGAAATGCGGATATAACCCCAATCTGATATTTTGCAATGAGAACATCTCACAGCAGTGCATAAAAACTGGCTGCAACCTTACTCAAAATACACAGCACAGACCTTTCGTGTGCAAAATGTACACAGCTGTTAGATCACAGAGAGTTCCGTTTAGAAGGAGATTTAACTTCAGAAAAGCCAACTGGCCAAAATTTACAGAAATGCTGGACGCTGCAGTTCCCAATATTGAACCTTCACCTGATTCATATGACACTTTTGCTGTAAAGAGATGCTCCAGAATTTCCACTTCTCAGGGTTGCCAAACATCTGTAATGAGATGCTCCAGAATTGCCATTCCTCGGGGTTGCCAAACATAATACATTCCTGGTCTAACTTCAGAACTCAGTGCTCAATTTACAGAGTATAAGATACTACTCGAAGAAGATCAATTTGGCGAGACAATGCTGGTGGCTGGGAATAAACTTATTGCATCTCTGAAAGAATCCAAAAGGAATTCTTAGGTTAAAACTAGGAAAGAATTTGATCTAATCAGAAACAGTCCTAAAGCATGGAGTTTATTGAGACGCCTCAATGATGACCCAACCGGCTCCACAGCACACTGCAACATATCTACAGATCAGAGAGCACACTAACTGCTCGTGAGTGAGAAAGGAAGCCGTAGAATCAAAGTGCCAGAAGTACAAGAGGCCCAAGAGCAAACGAGGGATCTGACTCTCTCATTCAAGATATCTGATTTAAACAAGGCTATTAAGGAGAGCAAATCTGATAAAGCATCCTGTTTCAATAACATCTGTATGAAGCAAATCAAGAATTTTGGCCCAGCAACAAGAAAATGGATCATGGAGCTTTTCAACAACTGCATGAACCAGTGCCAAATACCAGAGATCTGGCAAAAGAGCAGAGTGCTAGCTCTTCTGAAACCTGGAAAGGAAGCAAATCATCCCAAGAATTTCAGACCAGTTAGCCTTTTGAGTCACCTTCGTAAACCATTCGAACGTATGATTCTGAATAGAATCCTATCAGTAATAGACCCTCTTCTCATACCCTAACAAGCAAGATTTTGACCAAACAGAAGCTGCACAGGGCAACTTTTTAATCTGACTCAGTTTATAGAGGATGGCTTTGAAACCCGACAAGTAACGGGTGTGGTTTTTGTGGATCTCACAGCAGTGTATGATACTGTCCGTCATCAGTTACTTCAAGCAAAATTATACAATATGATCAAGAATGCCCACTTCATTAGACTAATCAGCATCCTCCTCCAGAACTGCAGGTTTTTTGTTGAATTTCAAGGACTACAAAGTCACTGGAGAGTGCAGAAAAATGGTCTACCTCAGGGAAGTGTCTTGGCTCCATTTCTCTAAAAGACCAGCTATTGACCCTGGGCACAAGGAGATTCTTATATGCCCTAGTTATGCAGAACTAATGCTTTTTAAACAGTGGAAAGAAACCTGACAACTGCACTTAGAACACTGTCAAGCTACTACAATTGGGACCAACTCAGCCCAAACCCTTCAAAGACACAAATGTTTGCCTTTCATTTAGGGAACAGAGAGGGACGGACAGGAAAAATCCACCGTGGTTCAACAACCAAGTTAGGAAACTACTGTGAAAGCAAAGAGAGCTTCACTCCAATTTTAAACGCAGCCAAAACCTCTCAGACAAACAGAAGCTAAACGATGTCAAAGTTAGTGTAACGAGGGCTATGCGTGAAACATTCAGTGAATTCGAAAGTAAAATTCTATGTACCGACTTGACAGAAAATCCTAGGAAGTTCTGGTCTCACGTTAAATCAGTAAGTGGCTCGAAACAGCATATCCAGACACTCCGGGATGATGGCATTGAAACAGAGGATGACACATGTAAAGCTGAAATACTAAACACCTTTTTCCAAAGCTGTTTCACAGAGGAAGACCACACTGCAGTTCCTTCTCTAAATCCTCGCACAAACGAAAAAATGGCTGACATCGAAATAAGTGTCCAAGGAATAGAAAAGCAACTGGAATCACTCAACAGAGGAAAGTCCACTGGACCTGACGGGATACCAATTCGATTCTACACAGAGTACGCGAAAGAACTTGTCCCCGCGTGACCGCTATGGTCGCAGGTTCGAATCCTGCCTCGGGCATGGATGTGTGTGATGTCCTTAGGTTAGTTAGGTTTAATTAGTTCTAAGTTCTAGGCGACTGAAGACCTCAGAAGTTAAGTCGCATAGTGCTCAGAACCATTTGAACCATTTAGTACTTGCCCCCCTTCTAACAGCCGTGTACCGCAAGTCTCTAGAGGAACGGAAGGTTCCAAATGATTGGAAAAGAGCACGGGTAGTCCCAGTCTTCAAGAAGGGTCATCGAGCAGATGCGCAAAACTATAGACCTATATCTCTGACGTTGATCTGTTGTAGAATTTTAGAACATGTTTTCTGCTCGAGCATCATGTCGATTTTGGAAACCCAGAATCTACTCTGTAGCAATCAACATGGATTCCGGAAACACCGATTGTGTGAGACCCAACTCACTTTATTTGTTCATGAGACCCAGAAAATATTAGATACAGGCTCCCAGGTAGATGTTATTTTCCTTGACTTCCGGAAGGCGTTCGATACAGTTCCGCACTGTCGCCTGATAAACAAAGTAAGAGCCTACGGAATATCAGAACAGCTGTGTGGCTGGATTGGAGAGTTTTTAGCAAACAGAACACAGCATGTTGTTATCAATGGAGAGACGTCTACAGACGTTAAAGTAACCTCTGGCATGCCACAGGGGAGTGTTATGGGACCATTTCACAGTATATATAAATGACCTAGTAGATAGTGTCGGAAGTTCCATGCAGCTTTTCGCGGATGATGCTGTACTATATAGAGAAGTTGCAGCATTAGAAAATTGTAGCGAAATGCAGGAAGATCTGCAGAGGATAGGCACTTGGTGCAGGGAGTGGCAACTGACCCTTAACATAGACAAATGTAATGTATTGCGAATACATAGAAAGAAGGATCCTATATTGTATTATTATATGATAGCGGAACAAACACTGGTAGCAGTTACTTCTGTAAAATGTCTGGGAGTATGCGTGCGGAACGATTTGAAGTGGAATGATCATATAAAATTAATTGTTGGTAAGCGCGGGTACCAGGTTGAGATTCAGTGGGAGAGTCCTTAGAAAATGTAGTCCATCAACAAAGGAGGTGGCTTACAAAACACTCGTTCGACCTATACTTGAGTATTGCTCATCAGTGTGGGATCCGTACCAGATCGGGTTGACGGAGGAGATAGAAGATCCAAAGAAGAGCGGTGCATTTCGTCACAGGGTTTTTGGTAACCGTGATAGCGTTACGGAGATGTTTAGCAAACTCAAGTGGCAGACTCTGCAAGAGAGGCGCTCTGCATCGCGGTGTAGCTTGCTCGCCAGGTTTCGAGAGGGTGCGTTTCTAGATGAGGTATCGAATATATTGCTTCCCCCTACTTATACCTCCCAAGGAGATCACGAATGTAAAATTAGAGAGATTAGAGCGTGCAAGGAGGCTTTCAGGCAGTCGTTCTTCCTGCGAACCATACGCGACCGCAACAGAAAAGGGAGGTAATGACAGTGTGGCACGTAAAGTACCCTCCGCCACACACCGTTGGGTGGCTTGCGGAGTATAAATGTAGATGTAGATGAAGCTAATTGTGAGCTACATATTCAAAGGTCAGGCATCCATCTCCAGCATCATCACACCCCTAAATACTTGGGAGTCATTCTCGATAGAACTCTGACATTCAAAACTCACTGCAAGAACACCAAAATGAAAATCTCCACTCGAAACAACCTAATTCGCAAACTAGCGATGACACATTGGGGCTCACATCCACAAACTGTTCGCTCTTCTGCAATGGCACTGTGCTTTTCTACTGCTGAATATGCCTCCCCAGTCTGGTATAGGTCATCTCATGCTGGACAAGTAGACATTGCTCTCAACGAAACCTGCAGGTTGATCACAGGTTGCTTAAGACCTACCCCAACTGTTAAGCTGTCCTACCTGGCTGGAATAGTGCCACCATGGGTACGCAGAGTAGTGGCTTCCAACAAGGAGAGGCTGAAAGTGGAACAGAACAGTGCCCATCCACTGCACGGACATAATTCAACTGCACGGACATAATTCAACTGCACGGACATCATTCAACTGCACGGACATCATTCAACTGCACGGACATCATTCAACTGCACGGACATCATTCAACTGCACGGACATCATTCAACTGCACGGACATAATTCAACTGCACGGACATAATCCCCCACAGCAACAGCTGAGATCGCGAAAGAGTTTCGTGAGGACATCCAAGAAGCTCACCATTTCACCAGAGAAGGCAAGGTTGGAGTTATGGAAGAAGTCGATGCCTCACCTGCACAGATGGATACCAGAAGCTGAAGAACTACCACCTGGACACAATGAGAGCTGGCTGGTGTGGAAATCTTTAAATAGATTACGATCAGGAGTTGGATGATCCAGAGACAACCTGAAGAGATGTGGCTTCATAACAGAAGATACGTCTTGTGATTTTGGACAAGGGCAAACCACAAGCCACATGCTTCAGGGCCCTTTGTGCCCTAATTATGTGTATAGTACTGCAAATTTGTATGTTTCTGACTTGAGAATAATAATAACAATAATAATAATCTGTTTCTGAGTTTTAGAGAAATATTTTCCTGTCATCAAATCTCTTTGCAAGATAGCAACCTTTGACCTCCCCATTTACCTAATTCAAGCTCATTTGCTTAACACTATAAGTAAAGATGTATGTACATTGTCCTGGAACTATTGAATAAATCAAAGAAGTAAGATGAATTCCAGTCAAATTGCAGGACATTATCATGGAAAACTTTATTAATTGATCTCAGTATGTCTTGTCATTTATGTAATGGTGATTGAAAAAGCTGCTACACCGAAATAATATTTCCACCTCGCCCCCCTTTTCCCACTGAGCAAGATGGCACCGTGGTTAGCACACTGGACTTGCATTCAGGAGGATGACAGTTCCAACCAGTGTCCAGCCATCCTGATTTAGGTTTTGTGTGATTTATCTAAATTGCTTCAGGCAAATGCTGGGATGGTTCCTTTGGAAGGGCGTGGCCAATTTCCTTATTTCCTTCCCCATCCTTCCCTCACGTGATGAGACTAATGGCCTAGCTGCTTGGTGCCCTGCCTCAAATCAGCCAACCAATCAATCTCTCTCCCCTCCCCCCCCTCCCCCCCTCCCCAAAGTGTAACTGCTGCACATTTGAGTAGTGAAATTGCCTTGAATGACACTGTCATTGATGAAATGTTAAACCCTAATGTACCGTCCTTTTGAATTCTGAAACTGGAAAATAGCTAAAATATCAGTGCAATTATGATGGGAGAGACATGGGTATATAATAAATCAGAAGGAAAGACACAAAGAATGTGAAAGCTGATTTGGAGTAGTATGAATGGTAACATTTATGAAGCTAGAATTTACTGAAGTTGTCTGTTGCTTGTTTGCATGTTAAACAATAGTGATATTTGAGGCATTGTTGTCCAGCACAGAACTTTTGGTAATTCAAAGAACTGTTCATGAAGTTGCAATATTTTATGCCCAATAAGTTAATCAGTGACAAAATATTACAATTGGAAGGTGGTCTACACCCAGAAAGTAGAGAAATATGTCATAAAATGTAAAGAAAGTCCAGCAGCATAAGAAATAAACAGCAGTACACAATAAAATAAAACATATCTAAATAGTAATAATATTAAATAGGAAACAGATTTCTAATATTCTGCAAAAATTGAAGCCATGACTTTCAGAGCAGCACAAGTCTACCAACCTTCCTTTTAAGAAATCAGTTATTTTCATATATCATTATTTATTGTGGATAGAAAAAAAGTCTTCTCACCTTGTGGCAACAGGAGGAACACGCATAAAAGATGTGGGAATGTGCAAGCTTTTGGAGTCACTTGCTCTTTCTTGTAACAGAAGGGTTGAAGGGAAAGGAAGAGGGTGAAGAAAAAGGGCCTGTGAGGTTTAAGAAATGGGGAGAGCTACAGAAGAGTTGCTCGGACCAGCAGGTCAGGAGAAACTTACTGGACGGGATAAGGAGGAAAGATGGACTATTTGTGCCTGCACCTAATGAGATCTGAAAACCTAAGAACTTGAAAGGTGAAAGACGGGGTAATAAACAAGACAGTGATTACTGAAAAAACATCCTGCAAGAGTCAGTAAGGATGGAAAGCATAGTGTATTGTACATGGTAGGTAGGTTTGGGAGGGGGGGGGGGGAGGGGGGAGAAAGGTAAAAGTAAACTGATTGGAAAATAAAAGATATAGAAACATAAAAGAGAGTGAAAAAAATTGTTGTTGTTGTGGTCTTCAGACCTGAGACTGGTTTGATGCAGCTCTCAATGCTACTCTATCCTGTGCAAGCTTCTTCATCTCCCAGTACCTACTTCAACCAACATCCTTCTGAATCTGCTTAGTGTATTCATCTCTTGGTCTTCCTCTACAGTTTTTACCCTTCACGCTGCCCTCCAATACTAAATTGGCGATCCCTTGATGCCTCAGAACATGTTCTACCAACCGATCCCTTCTTCTTGTCAAGTTGTGCGACAAACTCCTCTTCTCCCCAATTTTATTCAATACTTCCTCATTAGTTATGTGATCTACCCATCTAATCTTCAGCATCCTTCTGTAGCACCACATTTTGAAAGCTTCTATTCTCTTCTTGTCTAAACTATTTATTGTCCACGTTTCACTTCCATACATGGCTACACTTCATACAAATACTTTCAGAAACGACTTCCTAACACTTAAATCTATACTCGATGTTAACAAATTCCTCTTCTTCAGAAACGCTTTCCTTGCCATTGCCAGTCTACATTTTATATCTTCTCTACTTCGACCATCAGTTATTTTGCTCCCCAAATATCAAAACTCCTTAACTACTTTAAGTGTCTCATTTCCTAATCTAAATCCCTCAGCATCACCCAACTTAATTCGACTACATTCCATTATCCTCGTTTTGCTTTTGTTGATGTTCATCTTATATCCTCCTTTCAAGACACTGTCCATTCCGTTCAACTGCTCTTCTGTCTCTGACAGAATTACAATGTCATCGGCGAGCCTCAAAGTTTTTAATTCTTCTCCATGGATTTTAATACCTACTCTGAATTTTTCTTTTGTTTCCTTTACTGCTTGCTCAATATACAGATTGAATAACATCGGGGAGAGGCTACAACCCTGTCTCACTCCCTTCCCAACAACTGCTCCCCCTTCATGCCCTAAATTATAGTTGCTGAAAAGAAATGCTTAGACCTACAGAAGTTGACATAAATGTAGGCTAGGTGGGCGGCAGGAACTGAGCACATATTATAACACCAGTTGCCACCTGTGGAGTTCTGAGAGACTGGTGTCAGGACTGAGAATCCGTATGGCACTGAGTTTATGACTGTCATGCTACAGAGCATGGTAGAAAATTGTAGTGAAATGCAGGAAGACCTTCAAAGGGTTGATGCTTGGTGCAGGAGGTGGCAGTTGACCTTCTATGTAAACAGATGTAACACATTGCATGCACATAGACAGAAAGTCCCATCATTGCCTGATTACATGGTTGCAGAACAATCACTGGAAGCACTTAATTCGGTAAAATGTCTAGGAGTATGCATGCAGACTGATTTAAAGTGTACGATCACATAAAACTATTCTGCTGGAAAGGCAGACGCCAGATTGAGATTCGTTGGAAGAATCCTCAGGAAATGTTGTTTGCCAACAAAGGAGGTAGTACAAAACATCATTTGACCGATACTTGAATATTACTTGCCTATATGGGGTCTGTACCAGATAAGATTGATGAAAACTCAGAGTAGATCCAAAGAAGAGCAGTGCATTTCATTAAAGATTCATTTAGTAAACATGAAAGTGCTACAGAGATGATCAACCAGTTCCAGTGGCAGACTCTGCAAGATGGCTGTTCTGTATCACAGTGTGGTTAGTTAAAGTTCTGAGAGAGCGTCATTCCTAGAAGAATCAATTAATATATTGCTTCCTCCTAAGTATATATCTCAAAAAGACCCTGAAGATAAATTTCGAGAGGTTTGAGCCCACATGGACACTTACCAGCAATAGTTCTCTCTGCGAATCATCCACGATTTGAATTGGAAATGGGGGTGAAAAGCTATTCTAGATGTAGTGAGAAAAATGTCACACAGAATGAACCTCTATTCAGGACTAGGAGTGTTGAGAGACAAGAGGTTTACTCCTAAGGAGTGTTTTTTAAAAAAAGGGGGTCAGCAGTTCCAGGGTTGGATGTGATGGCCCAAAAAATCTGCTTTTGAACTAAGTTGGGTGGGATAATTACGTTCACTGAGGGCTTGGATGCCAAGGCTGCATGGGAGGGAATGTTTCAAGGATGGCAACTGTCAAAATGTAAGTATTGTTGTTGTTTTAACTTTAATATGAACAGAATTGTGTAACAAACCCTCAGTGAGGATGAGTTCAACATCAAAGAAAGTGGCATCCCCAGAAGTAGGACTGTGTTAAATTTAATTGGGAGAATGTATTTAGAGATTCTTTTTGTATTTAGAGATTCATTTTGGAATCTCTAATCACAATCTACCAGTTAAATTTCACATGGTCCTATTTTGACTCTTGCCACTTTTCATGATGCTGACCCTATACTCATTGAGGGTCAGCTACCCACTTCTGTTCATATTAAAGCTAAAAACATACAACAGTACTTACAGTTTCACAGTTGCCATTCTTTTTATATCAAACGTTTCCTCCCATATAGCTTAGCCATTTGATGCAAAATGTATTGTTCAGATTCAGACTCTTTACAGCAGTACACCATTCTCACCTCAGCCTCCGCAGTGCAAGATTATCCTACTAACCTAGTTTGAAAGCAGATTTTCCAGGCAGTAACATCCAATACTGGTACTGTTGATCCCTACGAAACTCAACTTCAGAGTACACATCTTGTTACTCAGTGTAACCTTGTCTGAAATGTGTTAAGTAGCTACTTCAGCAAGGCTATGACTTCCTGAAGTGAGGTCCATTCAGTTGGACACGTTCCCCACCAACTTCCCCCCCCCCCCCCCCCCCCCCCCAATCTCCTCAGTATACTAGTCAGACCACATGTTCCTTCTGCATTCATTTCCCTATCCTATGGCTCCTACCCCTGTCCCAGCTGTAAGGCGGATGCATACTCCTACAGGCCTATTGTTGTTGTTGTTGTTGTTGTGGTCTTCAGTCCTGACAGTGGTTTGATGCAGCTCTCCATGCCATACAGTAAAGCTGCATGCCCTCGGGAAAAATTACGGCTGTAGTTTCCCCTTGCTTTCAGCCATTCGCAGTACCAGCACAGCAAGGCCGTTTTGGTTAGTGTTACAAGGCCAGATCAGTCAATCATCCAGACTGTTGCCCCTGCAACTATTGAAAAGGCTGCTGGCTATCTGTATCGCTGGGATGCACGCAAGCCTCCCCACCAACAGCAAGGTCATGGTTCTTGGGGAGGGAGGGAAGGGGGGGCAGGCCTTATATCTGGCAAAAAATATGCTATCAAAGAGGGAGCCTTCTGTGAAATGACACGTCATGTACCAGTTATTATACAGGATGTGACAGGTGTAAGTGCAGATATTTTTATATGTGGTACCGTAATACGTACACATCAGTGTGTTGAATGTTGTTCCCTGCACCGAACAGCGTTCCCACAAACAGCTCACAAACTTTACAACCATGGACATAGCTGCACCTCTAAGTGGAATGTGCTTGTATAGATTGACTATTTTGCGTCCACACTTCAGCCCTTAATCTGCTGCCCAGGGGAAAATAAACATTAATGCCTTGGTCTTGTCACGTGTACTTGAAGGTACTACTCATCCTAAAAAATACCACTTGTAATATTAGTCTGCAAATGACATAAATACTGAAGCAATATTTTTCAGTACACTATCCTCAGTCACCAATAGAAAGATCTGCATTTACATCCATTAGACTCATTATAAACACTGTTCAGCCTTTTATATTGGTGTAACTACTGCCAAGTTTTCAGTTAGGATGAGTAGACATAGATAGTGTGTGTACTGGTAACACAAAATGTCCTGTCGCAGAGCATGCTCTACAGTATGGTTCTGAGCTCAGTGCCTGTTCAATGACAGTTGCCATCTGGATTCTCCCTCCTGACACTAATTTCTCAGAAGTCCAAAGGTGAGAACTGTCACTGCAAGGTGCTTGTTTGTTGCCACCCTCTTGACCTAAATTTACATTAATTTCTGCGGTCTCAGCATTTCTTTTCAGTAACTATAATTTTTCTTCACTCCCTTTTATTCCATCTCTCTTATTTTCTGATTTGTCTTTTTTTTCTCCCACTTCCCTACCTGTCTATTAGGTTTCCATTTTTACTGACTTTCACATGATTGTTTTTCAGTAATCTCTGTTTTGCTTTTACCCTATCTTCCACCAATAAGTTCTCAGGTTTTCCAATGTCTGGTGGAGGTAACAACAATTAATGTTTCCTCCTCATTCCATACAGCAAGTGTCTCCTGGCCCAGGGTTCTTGGTAACTTTTCCATGACACTCCATATTTCCTAAACCTGACAAGTCCTTTTTCTTTGTCCTTCTTTCTTTTCCTTCAACCCTTCTGCAGCTTGCACATTTCCATATCTTTTATGTGTGGTTTCTCCTGCTGCTGTTTGATGAGCCAATTTTTTTATGTTTTCATACTATATTAAATTCTAGAACTATTTAGTTTGTTATACTGATATTTTGTGTGCATCTAACTAGTAGATGTATATATAACCTTGTTTCACATAAGTGAAATTCAGTGAATGGTTTAAGTGTGAGAAAATGTTTAAAATGTTGTTTTTCGGTGTTTTGGAAGTCACTGTATCCCAGTTTGTGCAACTTTACAATAAGAGAGCTCAAATTAAGTTAGCAAGAAACAGTGTTTATTTTGACTTAAATGGTTTAAAATAGTGTGAATAATACATTCATGTTTTTAATCTGTGTCCCAGGCTTCAGTTTCTGAATCAACATGTTTCTCTTTTTGCGTTTCATATATCTGTATCTGTTATTCAAAGTTGATGCTACATACTTCCTAATGTCCTTTGCCCTAGGAGCTTTCATTAGTATGTCATCTTTAAAAGCACATTTAAGCAAACAATAATTAAAAATCTGCTTCTGTCGGAACTGAAATGTATCAGTGGCCAGACCACTTGAAGTGTTGCTTACAATCACATAATTCTTATGGCACACAGTGATTTTATATGCCATCAGTTTCCACATGCCTTGGTTGTTTGTCAGAGAAACAGGTTCTCTCAAACTGGAGAAAATGGTTTTGTAATCTTTTATCGGGGATTGCACTTCAGAGACATATATTACCAGCACTTTTGTGGATATTCTTAAGCTGCTGATTTGGTGTGTTGACACTATCATCTTTTGTTTTCTTCTGCTCAGTGTGGGTAAAATCACAGTCACAAAACGGATATGAGTGACCTTGGGTGGGGAATACATGGCAGATGTAGTTCAAACATCCACTTTAAATAAAGAATGTGAATATTTCATAATAATGTTGTTGCAGTTTTAAGCTCCAAAGGACTCTCTAAAAATGTATAACTTTCTCACAGTTTCACTTATGTAGATTTCTCTCCTACCACCACACTTGTCAAAGGAGAAAATCCTCCTTTAGTAAACAGATTGAAGTAGCACTCCTAAGTTGGGAAGCAGAAATACAATGCAAGGACAAAAAAGCTTTCTTACATAATATGTTTGCACAATCTCTGCTCTTTACCTGGAATCAAGAACAAGCCACTAAGTAGCACTACTCCATACTCTGCGATATAAATGATCATGTTTACCTGATAATGAAATACAGATGAATGAAGTTCCGGCAATTCTTCCAGATGCCGCATCTTTATTTATTCATCAATATTCATGTTGTCCTCTTCAAAGCAATCCCTGTCAGATACAATACACTTGTGCCAACACTTCTTCCAATCCTTGAAGCACTTCTCATAAGCACTTTTTGGTACAGCCTTGAGTACTTCCAGCGATGCAGTTTTTGTTTCCGCAATCATTGAAAATCTTTGTCCTTTCATAGGTCTCTTCAGTTTTGGGAACAGGAAAAAGTCGCAGTGGACCAAATCCGGTGAATATAGTGGTTGAGGCATGATTGTCGTGTTGTTTTTGGCCAAAAGAACTCTCACAAGCAATGTTGAATGAGCAGGTGCATTGTTGTGATGCAAAAGCCATTAATTATTTTTCCACAATTCCGGATGTTTTTTGCATATTGCTTCTCGCAAATGGCACATAACATTAAGGTAATACTCCTTATTGACTGTATGACCTTGAGGCATAAATTCATTATGCACTATGCCACGGTAATTTAAAAAACAAGAGCAAAATTTTGACATTTGATCGAACTTTGCGTGCTTTTTTTGGTCTTGACTCTAAGGGATGCTTCCATTGGGACGATTGGGCTTTGGTTTTGACATCTTAACCATAAACCCATGTTTTTTCACTAGTTATGACCCTTTTGAGCAAATCAGGATCATAATTGATGTCATTCAAGAGCTCCTGAGCGATGCTCATGCGACGGTTCTTCTGATCAAAATTGAGACGTTTTGGAACAAACTTTGCTGACACATGTCTCATGCTCAAGACATCTGAAAAAAATTGCATGACACGAGCTGACTGATATGCTAACATCCTCAGCAACTTCTCTTATGGTAATTTGACAATTTTCCAAAACAATTTTCTTCACAGCTTCGGTGTTATTATCTGTTGTTGACATGCTGTGGTGTCCAGATTGAGGTTCGTCATTGGCATCTTCTTGGCCATCTTGGAAGAGCTTGTACCACTTGTAAACATTTTTTTTTTTACTTAGAGCAGACTCACCATATGGCACTGTCAACATTTTAAGCACTTGATACCATTTTTCACAAAAAATTTGATGCAATCACCAAGCGCACTAAAACACGTCTAACCTTTCTATCTGTCAAAAACAAATGAAGTATGCTGTACACTTGAAACTGTGCGTATGTTTGGGACATGTGTACCAACATAACAACAACAAAAAAAAGATCGATAATCAAATGTGCCTTACTTTTTTAACAGCCTTCGTATAGTGTCAGTGTGGCAGTCAAGTTTAACATCTCCATCTGACAAATAGGCCAGTGCCAAATTCCAATATATGACGAGAAACTGTAAAGACATTTGGGATTTAACTTAAGACCTTTATTCCACCATCTCTTCTTCCTTTCCCTATAAAATGCAAGTGATGAAATACAATGAGGATTCAAATTTTGTAACTCAAGGCCGTAGTATGAGTGTAATTTGATTGTTGTCAGGTCTGATGGTCTTATGGTAAAGTACATGATAGGAAAGTGATAGGTTGCAGCAGTGCTTGATTTGTGACAATTGCCTTGATACTTCATGTTGGTTCCACTGATGGAAAAAAAAAAAAAGAAAAAAAAATCGGAAGCATAGATTCTGAGATGTGGTACAATATAACTTCATATTTTACCAGTACAGTTGTTGCATTCACACTTTTAAAATGCACAGAAAAGTGTTAAAATAATGTTTTAAGACATGTAATAAATAGTCCCCCCCCAAAGAAGTCACAGTACTGGCACCTCTTTTTATGCATATCGAGCACTGGGTTGTGGTAACGAAATCTGATTGGACCACAGAATATTTCAGTCTGCCTTTAACCTAGCCTTCACCCCTTGTGATGTGAAGATTCACCAGGGATGATTAATGGTCTGGATTCCATGTTAAACTAAATCCCATTTCCTCAGGGTAGGTTAGGTCACACAAGCCACTTAAGTGGTGTCTGGTTATTATTATTATTATTGTTATTATTTCAGTGTTGTTTGTACAAAATTTCTGGTTTTATTTGTATTTTATTCATGTAACTCCTCTGAGCAAAATTGTCTAACTCTCTGTTGTAATGTTTTTATCCTTGTATAGATTGACAATACTCAGCGTAATTGTTTCTTTTGTATATGTTACAGTGTTCTATTAGTTGATCTGGAAATGGGAAAGTTCATGTTGAATCGCACACCTGCAATGAAGCGTATGGATATGCTGCGTACATTCTATCAGCATACTGTGAGCTCTAGTGTTTCTCATGCTTTGGAGAGTTACTGGTGTTCAGAATACCATAAATGTCACTCATTGCGATCTGGTAACAACTTACTTTGTGTTATGTACTCGGCAACTGTCCCAAATGTCACCATGAGGTTAGTAGTTTATTTCTGTCGTGACAGTCTCAATAATTTTGCCTTTCTTGTTGCAACAGTATAACTTTGTGTGAAAATTTCTAGTATGTGCTGACAAAAATATTTTAGTTATCAGAGTGTTTTGTGGTTCAGGTGTTCAAGAAAAATGCACGTTTGTGATTTGCAGTATAATACATGAAACACAAGTGCTGTGATACGTATCCACAGATTTCCTGCAAAGTTAGCTTGTCACAAAGCTAACATTTTGATTTATGTTACACCTGTCATCCCAAACATGATGAGAATGACACTTATCAAAATGGAAATGTTCAACCTTTTTGATGATGTCACCTATCAGGAAACCCAAGAACTTTGTATTAGCTCAAATTACTAGGTGAGACAACAAGATCATAAGTAGTACACTGTTCAGAAATATTGGGGACTCATATGATGTACCTCACGTTGTAGAGATAAGCCTTCAGTTCACTCTGGTGGTAGAAAGATGCACCTATAAAAATGAAGATCCCACTCAGAAATTTATTAAATTAATAGTAACACACTGTCAGGCCAGCACTTAATTCCAATAGGCGCAACTACCAGTGCAGGTACAAGAAACGAATACAAATGAAACTGTTCTCTTAACTTCCATCTTTAGCATGAGAAAAGAGGAAAACTTGACAAGTTGTGGAGACTTTTTTGTTTTGGGGAAGGGCATGGGGGTGGGAACAGCAGGTCATCCCAGGCTAAGATTATGGTAACCCATGAGGTGATTTCCTTCATCCTTTAGAAAGGCTAAACATGGCAGATCAGTAAGTCAGTAAGCAATGAGCCAGTGTCAGCTTAGAAGGAAAAAAAGAAAAAAAATGAAAAGGGCAGAGAGTGGGGGTAATAATAAAGAAACATTGATGGCACTGAAGAGCATAGTAACAATAAGCAAATCAGATGAAATAAAATAGACTTCTGTATTTGGGTGGTGGGGGAGAAAATAAGGTGAATTGTGTGTGACAGGATGCCATATTGAAATCGTGAAACTATATGGAAAACAAAGCAACTCCCTTCCCGCTTTTCTGGAGTTACGCAAAGTCATACTGGCTGGGAGGATCCAGTTAACTACTGCAGTGTAGCAGGCCTTAGAGTCGTGGAGTTATACTGTAGATCTTGTTTGGCAACTGCATAGTGGATGCCTGTTCATGCAATCTGACAGTTTGGGGACGGTCAGAATGAATTCCTGAAGTAATCAGTCAGCAACAATATCTTCACATTAACAATAACATTAAATTTCCTTTGATACATCCTTATGGCCATGGATGCCACATTTACAGTGACAAGCAGTCTTTCTACCATTATACTGATGTTGCAGAGACCTATGCAGACTGACCATAACTTGTCTACATACATGGCTTCCATGTACTATCATCCTGTGCACTCAGTGCACCTCACATGCTTGACTAACCACAATATAATGATTCTTCATTACATAATGCCATATATAATTTGACCAGCTGAGTAACATTTTCCAAGAATGCTTTGACTACCACTCAGTGTGCCCTGAAATGAAGCAGATTTTCCAACTCTCCTTCGAATGTTCCAAAAGTGGTATTACACCACCCATGGAACATATGATATAGTTAGTTGGTTTTCTGTAAGCTAATCCTATGAGACAAATGGAAAATGTTTTGCTTTAACATCAGTAAAGAAATCTCATTTACTTAGAGAAAAAAAAAACAATAAACAAGATTTAAATTGGTCAGAGGAGACGGTTTTCTAGTCCAGTGTGAATAATTGAAGTATTACTGTATGTTCGTCAGGGTATGATACAACCACAGGTTGTTCAAGAAAAACAGAGGAAGTAACCAAAAAATGGAACCTATCCTCTGTAAAGTTTTCATGGCACAAGAATACATAGAGAGTTGATGAAATTTCTGTGCCTAGACCTGATGATATTCAAATGCAAAGTCCTGAACTGTGAGTGGAAAACATTTATGTCCTTTAGATATGAAACTGGGTCAGATTGTTCTCATACAAAAAACAAATAAGAATTGATATGTACACTGAAACATACAGAAGAAGAACATTGCTTGCATGTTTGCATAAAGTGCTCAAAAGAATGATCAAGCAAAAACTGTAACAGTGGTACAAAAGTAATAATTTACTTCCAGAAATGCACTTTATATTACATGTCATACCATACAAAAGTATGGTTAGTATACTTGTTTACTTGCAGCAGAAATTGATGAGCTTTGAGAACAATAAGTACATCTTTGCAATATATGTAAATACTAAAAAAGCAACACTGTGTCATTGGCCACCTTTAGACCGAAGCTACAACCACTTGCCATCTTAGAAGACTTCAGCACTGGTCTGATGTTAGTATTTGAGAGGTTGCTGATAATTTAGCTCTGTGGTATACTTCTTAGACCATGAATGACCAATAAATCAATTTTAGCCTATTACCTTTCATCACTTGTACAACAGACTTCACGATATTCACCATAAGGCAGAGATGCTGAGTCGCAGAAAGGCACAACAAAAAGAATGTCAGGAAGTTAGCCTTTGTCAAAATATCTTGTTGGCCGAAAGCTAACTTTCTGACAGTCTTTTTGTTGTGTCTTTCTGTGTCTCAGAATCACTGCTGTATGGTGAGTAGCAACTATCCTTTTCAGGATATTGTTACATTCCATCCTAGATTTTCCATTGTTATAACTTCATGATACAGTATATTTGATGGAAGTACTCACATACTACAGTTTGGTGATAATCTGGGCATGTATGCAATAGACTTATTGCCGGAGAACTGTATCAGAAAGATTCAATGCATTACATAGAGGATAAATGCTAATGGGCTTATTATCTCAGTAAACAAATTCGTAGCATTATGCTACCCATTACATGGAACAGCAACACTACTGCAGGAACATACATACTGCCAATGAAAAGCTTTGTGAAATACTAAGGATTATAGATAGATGATAAATGTAACTAGAACAAGCATATAAAAGAATAAGAATTAACAACAGCTGTTCAATAGTAAACAAACTAAGTTGCTGTATGAATTTGATGCTAGTATTGAGTGTAGAAAAAGAAGTTACACTCACCACCTTTGTTGGCATGAGTAATATCATTGTGGAGTGCACAGGGTGTATGTGATTAATGGTAAGCTGGATGGCTAATGACTGTGTAGTGCAGTTGTCCACCACCACTTCCTATTTCAGCTCTGTCATTGGTACTTTCAACCGTGTCAGAGGCAAGACTACCTGTGAAAGCTGTCCCATGATCTACCCACTTTTCTGCAAGCGTTGCACAGTATTCTACATGTTAACAACAGCTAATAAATTACTCATCTGGATGAATAGTGATTGCTGAACTGTGGCACCCATGTAAGGAACATGGTTATTCAGATAATGTGAATTGTGCTGATGAGACATGACAGTGAAGTATATTCATTCCCACAATCTCTCGGGCCTCAGTTTCCTTGTTGCTGTCCTTCACCCGTTTCTACTTCTACAGCTGTTTCACCCCATCATACCCTCTCCAAATAATCAGAATAGAATAAAATTATGGTTTTTCTGGGAAGCAACATTAATTTAATCTTTAAATACCTCTTCTGTCTTTAGGAGAAATGGAGTGCCCATCACACAAGTGTTTTTGTAAGTTCTTAAGTCATCATTGCTTGTTCTGAAGCCCATGTACATTTAAAACTGCTTCTCCGCATACCAAAATATTACAGCCATTAACTTTAACCTGGTACAAAAAAGTAACCATTCGCCATGAAACTGTGCTTTTCCTTTTCTTTGGGTACCTAAATCAAAATAATAATATTTTATTTATAAAAAGTACATTAAATAAAAAAAATTAATTTCAGATTTTCATTAATCATAGTTACCTCCTTTGCACTTGTTTCATCTTAATATTGCTCAGAAGGTAATTATTTTGGCAGTTGAAATCACCCATATCGCAAAAAGAATGGAATATCTGCTCTACACATTCATAAATCTTGCTCCAACACTTGTTTTTACATTTACATCCAGGACCACGAATTTTAGCTCCAACAGTTTCTCCTGTTTTATCAGATATGTACTCTCTGCCAGAATTTCTATGATGTTTACATTTTTCTTTTTTCCAATTGCACATATTTCTTCTTTTTTTTCTACCTTCAGGTTCTTTAGTAGGTGATACTTCGGGAGATCGGGAGACCTTTTACATTCATCAGCATCCTAAGCCAAACAAAGTATTCAGGATGAGAAAGACCAAAGCCACTTACCCCATATAATATGCTTTAATATGTTACACAAATAGCCTTATAATATTAAAATTATTACCAATAATGCAGTAATTAATAGGAGAAGTATAATTTGTTCATGATTTACACATACATATTTTAATTAGCGAGTATATAATAGTTAAAATTACGCAATAATATTTTATTCAGATACAGTCCTAAGCCTCAATGTTTTAAATGTTTAAAAAAGTAAGTATTTTCAACTTACTATGTCATTTTTAAAGATGAATATTCATCAGAGGGACAATAACTACTTCTACTGGATGACTGGATGAATAATCTTCTTCAGAACTGGCAATTTCAGTCTTGGAATCTTCTTTTTTGGTTATGCATGGAAACAGCCTCTTCTTTGCCAGCACAGTTTTACTGTGGCTTTGGGTTGTGTCACACACACAAAAAAGACTACTTCCTCACCATATGAGAACAACAGGTGTCAACTGCTCTGCCATGTAGCGAGTCAAAGTTAAAATATTTTCACATTAGCTTCTTCTGTTGAATAGTTGTTGAACTAACACTAAAAACGTATTTTGAGAAAAGCTTGGCTTTGGACTATATTGTTCTCATCCTTTCGTTTCATTGTGGCATTTTCATTGGTGCTTGCAGTCAGATCAGGGTGCTTTATGTACAGTCCATTTTCTGAAGACTGAAGGCAGATATTACAGACTTTAAAGACTATTTCAGTTTGTTGCTAAATTTCTCAAGTAGTTTACTTAATCTCGAAATATCACAACAACCGTGACCCTTAACAAAATGATAGGAAGTTCATCATGAAGATGACTAATGAAGCTATAAGTATGTGAGAATAAATTTTTTTAAGCATTCAGGGAACCTTACAAGGGGAACAGCACCAGAGCAATGACGGAAAGTATGCACAGCTGGCTAGCAGACGACAGAGCTTGCCAGGGAGTCATCGCACAAGCCAGCAAGTAAGCTTACAGCGAATCTTATTCCATGTGAGACAGGATTGAGGCATAATCAACATATGGCTAAGTGACATCGTGAGGTTGCAAAAGGTGTTGTTGATTTGTAAGGGAGATTAGGTTACATACATACATACATACATACATCATATATGTACTAGGTATTTTATTGACAGGAATGTTCTTTTGAGCAGATGGAATTCAAGTGTACATACATTGGATAAGTGATTGTGGGATGTAGCTAGCAATGTCGAGAAATCTGGCTGAGATGTGAGTGGTTGTATGACCAGGTTACTTTGGTGCATTTTTGTGCTATTGACTTCCCTTGAGGTGAGATTGCAACTCTCCCACCCCGCACACACACAGAATATGACTGTTGAGAATTGTCTACACAGAATATGTCTGTTGAGAATTGTCTGAATTAATATTGTATGGTGATGAGTCAATAAATAAGTCACAATCACTAAAATATTGTATACCATTTTAATTTCATGCCACTGTGTTTCTATATGGTGACAGCAGAGGTCAGGTGTAAGATGGCCTACACACAGTAATCTGGTGAACTGCAGCCAGTGCAAGATGATAGATGTAATACTGGTGTGTACCCTAAGAGAACAGCATACAGTTGTGTGATTTTTGTGGACCAAAGAAAGGGCAAGACAGAATTGCAAGAAATTTTTGTGAAGTCTGTGCTTGTTTGTTTTCCTCCAGAATACAAATGGGACAGCAGAGGCCTATCTATGTAGAACCTCATGTTACAGTGTATAAGGTTGTGATTTCTTAATGTTAGTCACTACCCGTTGGAATGCATGATGAGCTACTGCTCTCTCTGACATTTTCCTCAATAACTTTGTTCCCTTTCAGTTTCACAACAGGTTCACACCTCTCGACCAAGGCTATGAGTGACCAGCCCTGCCTTTATAACTTTCCCTGCCAAACCTATACCTCTTTCCTCTCCAGTGGACAGACAAATAGTTCCAAAAGCAAGGACAGATTTTTCTGCTTTTTCATGTGTCTATTGACAGTACTTAGATTTTGTGTTTTTGATTTTCCATCCTGGATTGTAACCAATTCAATTATTATTATTTTTTTTCAGGATTCTATCCAAGAAGATTCTGAAAATGATTCTATCCGACAAGCAACTATGCTGGTAACTACGTTATTATTTCTTCAAGATGCTCAAGAGTTTAGTAATTATTATCTCAGTAAAAATATTCTTTCACATTTCCAACACTCCATTCCTTACACTGCATCTGACCCATTTTCATATGCCCCCCTTCTCCTTCCACTTAAGAAAGGACAGGTAGGCCTACTGCAGCAGACAATTTCCTGAACACTTTTAAAAAAAATTCTCTTACTTTTTTTTTTTTAACTGTTCAGTTGAATTCTGTGAAGTCAGTGGTAAATGTGTTTGTGAGTTTAATTTTTATTACCTAAGTGTGGTGATGTTACATTCCTCAAAGTGCCATGCTTGACCACATGTGTAATATAAAACTTAAAGTGCCAGGAAAAGCAAAAAGTACCAGGAAAAGTAATCACTGTTTTGTCCCGAACTTTATGGTGAACTTGTAGAAGTGGCATGTTGTTGGGCTAGTTGTGTTTTGTGCCCAAATGTCTTGGGCTAAAAGTGTTTTATGTCCATCTGCTGCCTACCTCAAAGATCTAATGATAACAATACTGTGTGGTGCTGTAGCAGCCATTACTTTGTGAATCTCATGTTGTTCTGTTGGTTTGCTTGTTGCATCACTTTCTGCTAAAAACTAAGAAAAGTGCAACCGGTAGTTATGCTCTTTTAACTTGTAGATAGTTCCTTATCTATTTCTCCAATTGCAGAATCATGATCTAATGTTCTTTCACTTTTGGAACATTGATTGTTTTATAGATTATGTGTTTGTTGCCTTCATCATTTTTTTTTTCATTTTTGCAATGAATATTGTGCCTTTATTTTGATATTATCAGTGTCATTTTTGCTCTATGCCACAAAGCTATTGCCCATGTACTTATTTTCCTTGCGCCAGTAATGAAATATGGTAGAACCTCGATTACCTGGCACTGTTGGGACTTAGGGTGGTCAGAATGCTAAAAAGGGCAATTAATCAGAGGGGAATGAAACAAGTCATTCACAGAGCTCAAAACAATGTAATAAATCAAAATTAAATGAAAAATTACATTTCTAATAAAGAGAAAGGAACACGGAAAATTTTAGACATGGAAAATGTATTTGAAAAGTGTAAAATGTTCTTTTGTTTTAATTTCTTAAACGTTGATTTTGCAGCTGCATCGCACCACTTCTTTGCTCACAATATATCCGTAGCTGCAGCGGTTTTCTGTTGTTGCAAATAATTGAGGGCAGTTTAAAATGCATCCTTTGCTTTACAGTGGCTGATCTTTTCATTGTATTCCTTTTCCTCATCATCTGATCATTTTCATATCCTTCATTGATAACAGTAGCAATGTCGCCTTCTGCTAGCCATTCCTCTGCGTCGGCAGGTCGGATATCAGAATCTGAAGAGTTTTCAAATCTGCAATGTCTGACTCATTAGTTTCTGGAAGTTTGTGTTCCATGATTTTTGTAGAGTGTTTTTCTGAAGTTCTTCCTCAGCTTGACCAACTGTGTAAATTGCATCTTTTATGTTCAGACCTTTCATTACCTCAAAAAAGATCACAACACACTTGCATTTCCTGTAACAAAACACTGATGTGTTCCTTCCTGTAATGTTGTTTTAACCACTCACTCACCCCCTGGTCCGCTGGTTGGATTAATCAAGTCACACAGGGTGGGGCTGGAGGGAGGTGAGCAAAAACTTACCTTTTATGTCACCTAGTTGTTTTTCAGACTCAGAAGGGTGTCTTGAGAAGGGTAGTTTGGAGCATTGTCTAACAGTACACTTGCACAGGGTGGTAGGTTTTCTGACTTCAAGTAATTTTTAACATCTGGAGCAAATGCATCAAAAACTAATCTTTAAATAAATTTCCATTAACTGCTTTGAGCTTTGTAGTAAACAGAAAGTGCTGATATGTTGATATGTTTATGTTTTTGAAGGCTCTTGGTTTCTTACATTTGCCGAAATCAAACGAAATTTTTGGTCCACTTCTATTGCTGCATGTTGCAATGGACACCCTTTATTGGCTAGTTTAGTTCCTGTGGCCGTTTCATTCTTTGAGGCAGGGGTTCTTTGAGGGAGCATTTTATAGTTCAGCCCCATCTCACCGATGTTGTATAATTGATCTGCCATCTGTTAATTTTCTTAGACTACTTTTTCAAAATTTTTAGCATCATCAGAAGAAAATGTTTCTTCTGAAATAGCAGCCTGACACTGTGAAGATTTTTCCACCAGTGAAGGCAGTCTTCACTTGCATGGAATTTTTCTTCTTCGCCCTCCCTCCTGCCTCCCGCCCTCATCCTGCACTGAAAAGCATTTTCTTT
This sequence comes from Schistocerca cancellata, assembly GCF_023864275.1. Lineage (NCBI taxonomy): Eukaryota > Metazoa > Arthropoda > Insecta > Orthoptera > Acrididae > Schistocerca > Schistocerca cancellata. Next base: position 280,813,287 of record NC_064628.1, read on the forward strand.
TATGATAGGGCCTCAATGTGGGGCCCCTTTTCATTTTCCCAGACAAAACCAAACCCATACTGTGTCATCCAAGAACTCAAGTTTTGGTTTTTCAATGTTTTTGCAGTTTTTAAAGCATTTTCACTATCTACAGTTAATGAAAAACTTCAAGGTCTTTTCGGTTCTTTTTCCAGTCTTTAGTGGTTGCCACTCCAACACCTATTTCAGAGGCTAATTTAGTAACTTACTAATGGTCGTCAAGTTTTTGCAGAAAATGTAGTTTCTGTTCAATTGTACACACAACACGTTTCCTTTTCGGATTTGTAGCATTTTTACACTTTCAGAATCCCTTACACAACATAACCACAACTTAATAAACTGAATAAAGTTACATTGCAACTTTAAAATTAAAAGGAATACAATAATAAACTTAAAAAGTGCACAGATAAAATAGAAGATTAAAGAGCGCAATAAAGCAAAAACTGCAGTCAGTCAGCTAAGCATGCGTGTGGAGCATGGCTCAGATGGACACCTGTTGTGACAGGAGTAAAATTGATCGATAACATAGCATTCTCTGGTGCAGCACGCTGACAGATGGTGAGACACAGGGTCAGATAATCCAAGAAGTTAGTTAATCGAAGGTCAGATAATTGAGGTTCTGCTGTATTGTTGGATTCTTACTATCTCATCATTTATACACTCAGTAAGCACTGAGAGTTCTTTCACTGTTTTCCACATTTGTGTACTGCAGGCCATCTGCACAGTACGTTGCAGTTGGTCCCAGAGTACCATAGACATCCACCTCTTGTTTTAATTAATTGAGGAGGTGTCTGTGGAGAACAGTTGTTATTACTCTTCTGTGTAAGGCTGACTTTCTTTAATTTTACTGTTGCCTGCATTTTTAGAGATGTATGTTGGTGGAAGTAATCTATTTATTGATGTATGTATGGATATGGTTTCTTGGGATTTTGAGTCTCAGTTATGTAAAACACATTTCTTGTTTGTGTCTCCCACTGGAGTTATATGGGAATTTCATACTTGCTAAGCAAACTTGCAGTGAAACGACTTGTTCTTTCTCAAGTATTTTCCCTCTCTTCCAAATATTTAATTTCGTAATATTAGTATTTGAGAATTGTTCAAATGAAGACTTCGTAAGTTGCCTCTTTTGCAGGCAAAAGATGTTTCCGTAGCATTCTTCTGCAAACCTCTGTCTGCCAACTGGTACCTCTTTGGCTAGGTTTATAGATATTTTAGTATATCTGAGATTTATAATGCTAACATTTAGCAAAACTGTATCTGTAAGGAGAGACCTGGGACCCTATATCCCCCACGGTAAATCAACAGTGTTAATCACCCGTTATCTCAGATTGTTGTAGATATAGATTTGAAATTGATATCATATGTTTACTAATAGTCTCTTTATTCTATTGATGTACAGTGGAAGGTTTTTTTCAATATAACAGGTTTTATAATTTTTTTGCGTAATGCCTATATTTTTGTTAAAATTGTGTAATAAATGTACACAAATTTAACTCAGCTGAATGTATATTCATGATTGTAGATTCATGGCTTACTGGATGGTTGTGGAGGAACTTGTTTAATTTTCATTGCAATAAGATGAATTGTTTCTGAGAAAATGGGGCATTTGTAGTGAAAAATGTACAAACTGAAAGGACATTTAAAGTCTTCTTGTGAAACTTCTTGCCTTTATTGTTACATGATGTTATTAAAAACACCCTGCTCCATATTGTAGGCCATCTATACCACTAGTGCTATCAAGTAACAGCTGTCTTCTTTTTCTAGCCTTGTTGGTCATATTTTTTGCTGAAACCTCAGCTTTTTTCACTCTTGCCATATCCACTTTTTGAAGTCCTTCCACTGTATGCTTTCCCAAAATCACTCCTAGTTTTTAGGGTGCTCTGAATCCGCCACTGCTTCCACTATTAAATGTAATTACAGTGTCTCAGGTTCCTAACTGCAGGGTTTTTATCCCAACAAATATACATTTTGGCAGACGAGTCCAAAGAAGATTATTGAAAGATTCGTTGACATTTTGCGTTTTGCTGTGCAAACACCTTTTCAATGCTAGATCTCTGAATATGGGCTTCAGGGCCTTCATTACTGCTTGAGGCACAGTGTTTTTATGCTAAAAATCTTCCAGAGATCCTTCAGCCTCAGATTTTCCATACTTCCACCATGCCTCAGGAGGGAGAGGACACGAACAATATACTGGGTTGTTATCAGTTGAAATTTTTTGATAGAAGATAGCCCACACTGCTCTCGCTATCTTGTGCAAATCATTGGAGGTTTCCTTGATTTGCCATAATAGTGTTGAAACTGATCTATTATCATGTCTGTCAGTCTACCAGTGCCTTTTATTGTTTTACCATCTGATATCTTTGCATTGACAAGTTTTATTTTTAGGTGTCTGAGATGTGCATGCCTCCATTTTCTTTCTGACGTGGCCTACACACTCAAATTTAGTTATGGACACACTATACGGTTTGCTGGCAACTACTGCTTTGAAAGACTTACTGTCTCCGTCTCCCAAAGACTGGGTGTATCTAATTCCTCTTTCTTCCTCAGATCACTGAAAAAAATTAGTGCAGCAGTCACATCCATTCCTCAACTTGTCCCCCATAAATTTTTCCGCAGTTTGGCTTATGGGCTTCTACTCTATCTTTATCCACACCAGCACTATCCATCCAAGACAATAATTAGTCAGAATCAGAATATCCAGGACTTTCCCGGTGTTGACATTTGTTGTTGTTGCAACTCCATTCTTTGATTTGTGTCCTCGTCTGTGCCAGAAACCATCAAAGGCAATACTTCTATCAGTTCTCCCATCATTATCTTCCACTGCATCTGTGGTTTCAGCTATCATGGAATCTGTAGCCACTTCCTTTATGGCATCTGTGTAGTGTTTGTACTCTGTAGGTGGGCCTGGCAAATTCATAATGCTGCACTATGTCTTCCCAGTGCACCTCAGTCCATACACTGATCTTACATTATTTGAATAAAGGTTCTTTTTGCATTTGATTGATTTAGAGTCTTTGCAGGTCTGACAGAAAATACGTAGTTGACACACAATTCCTTTCCTTGTTGATTCATCTTCAGACAATGTTACTGCACCACCACCAAGAGAACGGCTCACTGTTTAACTTAGAACATGAGCCAAAATACCAAACTCCATAATTATATTGGAATCCATGTCGTTTTCTACACTGAGCTCTTCATAAATGCTGAAGTTGACTTTCCATTTTGAAGCGCAGGGGAGAGAGGGAAATGGCACTGCACTTGTCTTGTCACAGCTGTTGCTTATAGTGTCTTGTGTTGTGCACAAACAAGCATTTTTAATATCAGCTACACATTTCTGGTAAAACCCATTACCTATGTTTTTTCACTTCGAATATTTTGCTTGGTTTTCTCATTTTCCTTCTGCAGAAATTCCTTCAATGTCTGCTTACTGTACAAACTAAAAATACTAAATCGAAATACTTTATGCTATTCAAACAAAGAGCTGGGGGAACAAAACCGTACATAGAGCAGGCTGTCCACAACAAAATGACAAAAACAACAGTCTTCTGGAATCATCAGTTTTGGAAATGTGCCCACTGAATTGAGTCAGTGTAACTCATGAGCAGGCAAATTGACAATGCTGATGAACAATAAAAAGGCGATAATACCAGCAAGGTAATGTTTCCTCCCAGTAAATAATGTATCAGAATGTTCAGTGGATTCCTTAGATTTTAATGGAAAAGAAAATCAATTCTTTTTTTCAATTTTCTGTCCCAGGTCTTCTGTTAAGCAAACTATAATTTTTTTAGAAAGATTTTTAATGTTAAATTCAGTTTCTCAAATATTGTAATTGTCATCAGCCATCTGACATATGGTACTGCATTAAGTTCCTTTATAGATTTTTCCAGACTTTGTGGCCCTCAGTAGAATGTGTGGGTGTTACTTCTGCATATTTTTTCAATGTCATCTACACATGACCCTTACATTGTCATTCCAGCATCAAGCAAAGAACTTCTTTGTTCCATATACCATCTACTCGTTGAGTCACATATCCCACTTGCTTCCATTTAAATTTCAATACAGTTATTATTACATCTTCCATTCCAGCCTGTTCTCTATTTCATTTGCTTGCACTCTTGTCCATCCCAGTAATCCCCCATCGTGACTCTTTTAGTACTTGCTGAGCAAACCCCAGTTCATGAATAGCTTTTGTACAGAAAGTATGTGTCACATTACCATAAATCAAAACTAGTAAGACATACCAACTGTAAACCTTCTGTTTCAGGTTAATTGAAAACTGAATTAGAAAACTCTGTTTAGTTTATCAAAAGCACTCCTGGACAATTCAGGTCTTCAGTTTTTATCTCTGATCCAGCACATCCAGATACAAAATCTCACCAACTGGTTTCATGGTTTGAATGTTAATTAGTATTTTTATTTTAGATGTGTTAATTATACATTATTTTAACCTTAATGGAAGTGATTTTCAGGCTTCCTTCTGAAATCCCTTTATTAAGTTCTTCCACACACTGTCAAATTTGATTTGCACAAAGAGCAAATTATACAATATCATCAGTAAAATGAAGGTGGCTGAAGTATGATCGATTAACATTTTTTCCTCCTTTGTTTTCACAATTTAAGCATCTTGTAACTTCCCTCTGAAGTTGCTGAGGCAATTTTAGTGTTGTGGATCTCCATGTGCAACTCCACTTTCAATTATGACTTTCTTACTATGCTGATAAAGTCTGATGAAAGCTGTAGCATTGATGTTTGTACTACTCATGTACTAACATGGATGGAATCAATACCTCTTTCCTCTCTGGCTCTTTGTACAGATTTTGTTGAAATCAAGTCAACAATTTAGCAAATTCTAGATCACTTAAAAATTGAAAGTAGGTTGTTATGCAGGCCTTCCATTGCCCTAAAGCACCAACTGAGGATTGAACACCGAACTTTCATATTTGCAGTTTGACTCTTACCCACTTATTCATTATCATTATTACCATGTATTTCTTCAAGCAATTACTAACTTTGCGAGTAGGATTTATTTTAGTCCTTGTGAAGCCCAAAAAATCTGATGTAATATGCATTGGTTACTATATAACTACCAAGTTACATACATAGTGATTGTGTGTGCCTAATTAAAACTGTTATGAGTACTGCCTTCCACTTGGTAGTACATTACCTATATTTTTTCTATGCCATCAAAGCTTCAATGTGAAATGATCTCTCTCTTTTTATTTTCCAAACTATTGTTGGGGTAGTCATAGTCTTTAGTTTGAACACTGCAGTGGTATGCTAGGCAGTTTTGAGAATGAATATCTAGACAAATTTTTCTTTGTAGTCAAATGAAATAATTCCTCCATAGAAAAAAAAGAAGAGAGAAGAAAAAATAAATCACTAAATAATGTGTGCCGTCCATATTATGCTTTACAGAATTTAAAAGAAGCAAGTGAATGTGATTTAAATTAATTATTCATTCACATTGCTTTATGAAATAGTTAATGGTAATTATGAAAAACAGTATTGTAACTATTATAAATAGTGTTGACAGAGAGGAAACAAACCGCATGTTCCTAAAATTACATTGTCCATTTGTATTATATTTGCAGATTATTATAAAATGTGTACAAATGTTTATTCTGATATATATTTTACATAATAATTTTGTATTTTATTTACACTGACATCACGATGATGTATTTTATATCTTTGATGTAACCCAGTATTTTTCCATGATTAATTTGAATAAATTCTGAAGAAACTGAAACCAAATGGTGCATTATTCCCTTTCTGAAGTCTCAGATTAAAATAGCCATTTATTGTGAAAATACGTTTAGCTCTTGATTTGTTTCTGCAATGTTGATGGAATCAGTTGAGAATATTAATTTTTAAATATGTTCCAGTAGTTTACTCACACCACAATTGCCAAGTCTTTCTGTTTCTTGTGAGACATTTCTTGAGGTAGAGACAGAAACATCTACATCCATTTGAGTATTATACACTCTCCTCCACACATTTATATTACCTCACCCCTAACTGCTGTTCACAATGCTATAAATTTGCAATTAGTTCTGAATTGCCACACAGTTTGAATATAAAACCTCCAGCAAGACAGTAAAAAGTAAAAAATTAGAAAGCATAGTAAAAAAAACCTATTCTTTGCTCAGTGTCATGTTGTTGGTTTTGTTTGTTTTTCATCTGAAATTCTGAGGAAAATATCATTTACAACAAAATCAATAAAGTTGGGGACTAGTCTTGCCTTGTTGATGACTGATGATTATGAATTGTGGTAAGTGTGACTCAATTGTTTCATTTGTTCATCTTTGTGTGTCATATATATAGAAAAGAATATATAGAAAAGGACATGGGTTTAGTTCTCTGCTTGTCTGTATAAGTATCAAATGGAAAATATGTATGTGGCCTATAGATACTTTTAATGAAGAGAGAGGCATCAGCAACCACAATGTTACTGTAACAACATTTGTCACTGAAGGCAAGAGGGGTGGGAAGAGAGAGAGAGAGCGAGAGAGAGAGAGAGAGAGAGAGCGAGTGACCTAAATAGCAGTGAGGGCCAGTTTTGCCAGGATACAGACCCTGATGTACTGGCACAGTAGTGAGCATGTGGTGCTTGCGAAAGAACTACTATTGGGTGGTACCAGGAACATACTGCTCAACTCACTGAAACATTTGTCAAACAATGGAAAATCGAGGATGGAATGTAACAATATTATGAAAAGGGTAGTTGCTACTCACCATATTGTGGAGCTGCTGAGTAGCAGACAGGCACAACAAAAAGACTGTCGGAAAGTGTGTTTTCAGGCAACAAGGCCTTTGTCGAAGATAGACAACATACACACACATACTCACACAAACACAACTCACACATACATGCCCACAGTCTCTGGCAGCTGAAGCCAGACTGTGACCAGCAGCGCATGATGGGAGAAGCAACTGGGTGGTGGGGGTTAAGGAGGAAGCAGGGTGGGGAAGGGGGAGAGGGGTTAGCAGGATTAGCACTGCATGTGGGAGTGAGCAGGGCAAGATGGAGAGAGGGAGGGCAGCTAGGTGCAGTCATGACATTAAATGGAGGGTTGGGAAGAGGAGGCGGGGTTAGTAGAAAAGGAGAGAAGTAAAAAGACTGGGTGCAGTGGTGGAATAGAGGGCTATGTAGTGCTGGAATGGGAACAAGGGAGGGGCTAGATGGGTAAGGAGAATGACCCATGAAGGTTGAGGCCAGGAGGGCTACAAGAATGAAGGATATGTTGCATGGAGATTTCCTGCCTGTGCAATTCAGTAAAAGGGGTTTGTTGGGTAGGATCCAGATGGCACATGCTGTGAAGCAGCCATTGAAAGGAAGAATGTCTTGTTGGGTGGCATGTTCAGCAGCAGGTTGGTCCAGATGTTTCTTGGCCACAGTTTGTTGGTGGTCATTCGTGGAAGTGTTAATTCATTTGGTACTTCACGGCCACCTAGGACTGTACAAAAAGTCTCACAGTTTCTGTATAGCTGTCATGGGGGAGTTGGAAAATAAGTTTCCCCTGTTGACTGTGCTCAGAGTTGTATGTGAAAGGGGGGGGGGGGGGGGAGAGAGAATGAAACATTAAAGATAAGACATATCTTTATTTTTCTACATAATTTCGAAGTACATTGAGACATTTGTCACACCGCTTTATAAACTTCAAAAAGCCTTCCAGGAAAAAATCAGGGCATTGCATACGGAAGAAGCGTTGAGTGGCTTGTTTGACGTCAGCATTGCTGCCAAAAGCGCCTTCCGCCAAGAGTCTTCTTCAAAGCAGAAACAGATGGAAGTCACTTGGTGCGAGATACGGACTGTAAGGCAGATTGTGTAGGTGCTCCTAACCAAGAGTTGCAATATGGTTTTGCATCGCCGTTGCCGTGTGTGGTCTGACATTATCATGCAACAGCAGAATGCCAGATCTGAGAAGGCCTGGCCGCTTTTTCCAAATCACCTCTTTCAGTTTCGACAGAGTGGCACAGTACTGCGCAGCGTTGCTGGTTGCATCCTCCAGAAAGTCCAGCAGCAAAACTCCATTGGCATCCCAGAAAACGGTGAGTTGCACTTTACCTGCAGATGGAGTGCTTTTGAACTTCTTTCGGACAGGTGATGATGGATATTTGGACGCAGTCTTAGATTCGGGTGTATAATGGTGGGCCCATGTTTCATCCCCCATCACGATCCGAAACAGAACGTGGTAAAGCACAAGCTGTTCCAGGCTGAACGCCATGCGTTGTTCCATGTGTGTTGGGGTCAGTTGGCGGGGCACCCATCATGCTGACACCTTCCTGTAGCGAAGAATGTTGTGGATGATCTTGTGAGCTCGCTCATGTCCGATCCCAAGTTCTGTCGCTATTCCATTGATGGTTATACGCCGGTTAATTTTAATCATGTCATCCACCTTCCTGACATTTGCATTGGTAGTGCGTATCCATCCAAGTCTCGGTATGTCCTGCACTTGCTGACGTCAATCACTAAATTGCTGGCACCATCTCCACACTATTTGCCTCAACATCACACCTGACCCATACACCTCAACAAGTTGGTTATGAATGTCTGTATCTGAAACTCAACATGCCCATTCATAGCGGATAATAGCTCTCATTTCTGCCTTTGACCACGACTCCAAAACGCACCTTCTCTCCATAGCTCCGGGAAAAGACCGAGCGGCTGGCCTCCACTTTGTACAGGCACTGCAACAGCGCCATCTGCTTGATCGTGGTTGACCTCTACCCAATGGTGTATCGGTGTCGTGCACGTGTGCATTCACCTGCCATGTCGTCTTTTGCCCATATCACACAACTCTGCCCACAGTCGACAGGGGAAATTTATTTTCCAACTCCCCCTCGTATTTTCAGTGTTAACATAGGTTGTACAATATTAAACTGCTCCATGGCTAGACATGCAATGAAGAAATGTGGAAATTCAGACTGAAGCAACAGTTGGATTGCTTAAGAAGGGAGAATAAGGTTTAATGTCCCGTCGACCTGGGGCATGGAGCACACACTCGGAATGTTTCAAGGACAGGGAACAGAATTGAGTGTGCCATGTCAAAGGAACCACCACATCATTTGCCTGGAGCAATTTAGGGAAACCACGGAAAGCCTAAATTTGGATGACTGAGTGCAGGTTTGAACCGTCATCTCTCGAAAGTGATGTCAGTGTGTTAACTACTGCACCACGTCGCTAAGTCAGTTACACACACACACACACACACACACACACACACACTAATGTGGTGAATAAATCAAAAAAATATACTACATTATTCCTTTTTGAAAAACCCTTTACAATGGCAGACATAGGTAAGGGAAGAAAATGTATTTCCAAAAATAATGAGCTTGGATTCAGAAAGCATCATGCGCATAAAACACATCAAGCACTTTTCACAAACATCTCACAAATTATAGATGCCTCTTAACAGGAAGGTTCCACACTCCAGAATTTTCAAAAGTTTTTGCTACTGTGTGTTATTGTCAACTGATAACAAAGGTTTGACCATAGAGAGTAGCTTTGTGAATGTTGTAGCAGACAACTGAGCCAGGGTGTGTTATTACTTTATTTTAATTAACTGAAATGAAATGAAAATAATTTAAGGAAATTTATTATCCATGAAAAGCCATATTGGGCACAAGAAGCACATGCCTATGTGAATTAAAATGGTGAAGAACAATATTTAATGAATAATGACAAATCATACAGAACAGTTACAATATTATTTACAACTTTTTCCTGCGCTAAAGTGAGACATTCTGAGATCTGTTACCAGTATAGAAAATATACTGGATAAATAGATTTCAGAGGTTTGGCTTGAGGACACATACATCTCTATGCTCTGATGCATGCGCTATGGGGAACTCTGTGTCAACATAAGTACATTACATATAACATACGTTTACATTACCAGGCACACAAATGGTAGACACTGAGTGATGAGTGGTAACTGTAGCTTATCACAGGTGGCAATGGCAATTCTCTTGTGCGAGTTCCTTCCTCTGGCATTCAGAAATGTAAGCCCCTTTCTATACAATCTCTACCTCCGTTATTGCATCTGGGAAGCACTTTCCAGACTGGAGAATGTGTACAATCATGTATCTGCACGAATACCTGAGGGTGTGAGTAATTCAAATATTCATTTCTTTGGTAGCTTTGGTTGGCTGGAGACATGTTATTTGGCAGCAGTTTTTCAGCATAAGTAAAAGCCGCCTCCTTGTTGTCGTGAACTGAGAGAGAAACTTGTTTTGTCTCTCTAGTGTGCCAGGAATTCTTATTTTTCTGGGAACAAAACACACAGCACAAAACAAACAAGCTTTACTATCACTGTGTCTCCACAAAATATAATCCAAGTGCACCGTGTTCTTTACACAGATTCCCATCTAATCTGAGAAAAGTACTGCAGTTATTTTAGTGTTGGAATGAGTTGCTTGACTGTAGTATTAATCATTGATGAGTATCACTTGCATTCATCTTCTTCAGTCACTTCTACCATGGGTGTTCTTTCATAACACCCTTAGAACTAGATGAGGCAAGAAGTGTATTACTGTTAGACACTATTGATTTAGCAGTCCCCACATCTTACATGCATTTTGAAGTTTGTCATTTTTGAGCCTAGATGGATTTTTCATCCCTGTCTTTCCTGGGTCATAAAATCCTTTCCATAGCTATGTGACACTGTTCACATCCCTGGTGTTGACCTAAATAAATATATATCAGTGCATTACCTTCCTCAATCTCACTCATCATTTTATAACATTTGTATGATGCAGCATTGCTTGTGTATTCCAATTTGTACAAGTTTCGCTTTTGTGGAAGAGGATATGATTTCATTCTTCCTATGTGCGTTGTCTAGAACATGCTTCACTTTCATAAAAAAAATTGGTTCTCATGTTCTTGCAACATTGAATAGGTACATCATCACTGGCTGAATATGGAAAATCCTTAGGACTGCCATTGCTGTAATGACTGCACTTTGGCAACAATTCTTTTAGGTGGCCATGTGTTTATGTGTGTTGAGTGGTCACAGATTTGCTTCCTACTTCTACTGTCATCTGCCTCTCTAAATGTTTGAGCCTTGTTCTCTAGATTGTGGCATTGGGTTTCTCTGCCTACTGCACATGTGTTGTTACTTATACTATCCCTGTTACTGGTATCATTAAATCATTCTGTTGGGTCTCTGTTTCCTGCAAATGTATGTTGGTGTGCAGGACCTTTTCATGGTTACTTGAGAACTTCCTGATTGTTGGTGACACTCTGAACATCATGTTCCTTGCAGGTTTCCTGATTAAGCATTGCCGGCCGGGGTGGCCGAGCGGTTCTAGGCGCTAGAGTCTGGCACCGCGCGACTGCTATGGTCGCAGGTTCGAATCCTGCCTCGGGCATGGATGTGTGTGATGTCCTTAGGTTAGTTAGGTTTAAGTAGTTCTAAGCTCTAGGGGACTGATGACCTCAGAAGTTAAGTCCCATAGTGCTCAGAGCCATTTGAACCATTTGATTAAGCATTCTGACACTGCTGCAGTGTCCACCTGTATTTAGCATACCAGCCATATCATCCTCATTTGTTCAGTGTCAGCCTGAGTTTCTCCCAATACGGCTATAATTTGCAGCAGTCCACCATAGGAAAAATTGATGGGCTATGATTTGCGTGTAATTATTGCACCTCCTACATGCTATGTGCATTAAACCCAGTTCCTGTATTATCATCCGTGCATCTCCAATTCCCAAAGAACTGTTGCTTGCCATATTTTTTTTACTGCTTTTGTAATTCAGAGCTCAAACTTAAACTGCTGCCTTTTATCCACCTCGACATGGATCACACTTGAACACTACTCACACAATGATAAATGGTTATCATCTGCTAGTGGTCTTCACGCATCATCCAAGAACAACTCCATCAACATTAAAAAGACCTTATTAAGTAAATGGTTGTCATAGAGCCATATAGACAAAACAATACCAAATATCAGACACAATAAATAATGTCAATAAAATTCTTCTGGACTGTTGACAACATTGTCAATTTATAAAATTGTCTGACATTTTGGCCACTATTGCAAGCGGCCTTCCTCGGAGCTTTGTGCTGAGCAGACTGCTGAATAAGAGACTTTAAATCTAGTGGAGGAAGCTGTATACGCAATTTGATAGTGTATATGAGGCTAGGAAGGAGGGGTGTTAGCATTGTTTGTTGGTCTTTATATTATTCCTTGTCATTGGTGGCTAAAGATGTGCTTGATTGGTGTTTACATTATTTCTTGCACTTAGCGGAAACAGGCAGACTAGAGATGGGTGGTAGCTGTGATGTAGCGCTGTTTACTTGTTGCCATGTGCAAGCTGCAGTGTGCCTGCGCTCTGTATACGTACGACCACCACGTGCAAAGCATATCACACATGTGGGCGGGAGAGCTCCTATCCTCAAGTACCCTATCAACAGCTTCTTCCACTACTGTATAAGACCTAAAGTCTCTCTCATACAGCAGTCAGCTCAGCACAAAGCTCTGAGGGAGGCCACTTGCAATATTGGCCAAAATGTCAGATAATTCTATATATTGACAATTCTATCAGTAACAGAGAAGAATTTTACTGACAGTGACAATGGCCATGGAAGCCTACACACCCTACAATAAATAAAATCCATTGACTGATAATCATTGATAATGGATATAAATAACTTTAAGTAGTTACAAAAGTACTTGAAACAAAACACTTTTAGATATGGGGAATGCGACAAAAACTAGTGTCATCAAGCACCCCATAAAATATTTGTGAGAGACAACTTTAGATTCAGAGTAAGTAGCAGAAATGAATGAGAGAGAAGAAGAAGAATCTATGCAAACACACAATATAGGATTTGTTTGTCATTGTCAACACTGTTAAATACATTCATGACGTTGCTACACAGTGCGAGCACACGTATTTAAAAATCGTAAAACAACATGATCTGTAAGTGCACATGTTCGTTAACCCATCACTAGTCACAAACGCATTAGACCACAGCTGCAGACTACTGTCTGCACTTTGCAGGAGCACCATTGCAGTCCAACGATTGTCCTAGGAACCAAAGAGTATACCCTCGTTACACAATTATGAAGTCTGCTATAAAATCTTATGTGACCTATTCTTAAACCATCATAGATAAATGTGAGGATTACTATCAAATTACATACACAAGGGTTATATGTTGTTATACAGAAAATCTTACATGACTTATTTTTAAAACATCATGAATAAACGTGAGAATTATATGTCGAATTACACACATAAGCGTTAAACATCGTTATACATAACTTTAGGTTTTCTTTTTTAGCCGCTCTTCCTGTTAAATTTGTACAGGATATATATTATTACATCATAGGTTTATTGTATTAACACTATATAACCAAACTGACAGAGACACTGAGATTTCACGCAGTACACTATATAACCAAACTGACAGAGACAGTGAGATCCCACCCTCTCTCCATCTCCACACCCTCCGCCTCCTATCCCAACGTAACTTCCACCATCTCCCCTCCCGGATGATGAGCTTCACCCTGACATCTAACCTTCCTACCAATTTTAACCCCATCTTCCTCCTGCCTCCTCCTCAGGGCTCCCTCTCCTCCCCCTCTCTTCTCCTGAGTGGCTTTCCCCTTCTACTCCCCCTCCCTCTCTCATGCTCCCCTTCAGTGTCTCTGCACTCCCTCCTGCCTTGTCTTCCCTCTTCCTCTCCTCCCCCACCTGTCTCCTGCCTCTTGGTGCACCCACTGACACCTCCTACTCTTTTCATCCCGCTCCCTCCCGTGCTACACCTTGCTCTTCCCTCCTTTTCCATCCTCTCAGGCCTCTCCCTCAGCAGGTCCCACATGGCAGTTTTATTCTTCATCATATGTGCTCCAAGTGGGTTTAAAGTGTGTTGTTCTGGAGTGTTTTTAATACTGTGGCCAACTTTTAACCTGTGCACGTGACTTCAGTGTCTTTTTTGTGTTCTCCGAATCACCAGCTGTGTTTTTTAACTTTATGTCGACTTTTATAATTGTCCCCCCATGAACGTCTCCATGTCAGTGTATTTTTACCTCCCTTACTCTGTTTTATGTCCCCCTTTTTTATCGCCTTATGTAACATTTTATTCTTGTATTAGTTGTCATATCACTCGGCTGGAGAGCGGCGGATTGTGCCGCTGACAGCCCTCCCCTGCCCATATATGGCAGGGGAATGAAATCACACACACACACACAAAAGAGAGAGACAGTGAGAAGTCACACAGTACCTCATGTGCTATCGAATCAGTTGCATGCTCCCATGGAACCACCTTCACTCAAATCCACCACAGCTGGCGTAACATTTTGTCAGCTTTACATACATTTTCAGTACATAAACTGATCATCGACATAGCAAACGAAAGTAATATGAAAATACAATATAGTTTATCTTCTCTATCTCAATCATATAAAATGTGCTACCAACATTGATGAGTAAAGCAATTAATCATAAAAAAGTGTACAATATCGTTTTGACGGGAGTTCGTCATTTTCTAAAATCTGTACTACACTGCCTTAATATTTGTCATTGTATAAAATTCATTATAGACTGAATTAATACGTTAATCTGAGCCTAAATCTGAGCTACTAGTAGCGTGTGCATCGTAAGATCGAGTAAAAATTATCTAAGAATCATTTTTTTATAAAGTCAATTTGGTCATTTAGAAGATTATCAGGATCATTGTTGGGATGCTTGTATATTTCCATGTCTTCAAGGATGCTTGTAACTCTTCCTTTAGGTACAGCGTGTAATATTGTCAATGTTACGAATGTATTTAACAGTGTTGACGACGGCATATAAATGTGTCAGCTTACATTACTGCTTAAAGCCATAATATGTAAGTAACATGGCTACATAGTAAAAAACATTTGGGACAATCCAAATGAAGTGGTCCAATAAAAATTAAGTTTGTTGCTGGACCATTTTTAAATATTTTAATTTTTTTATATGTGATTACCCTGTAATTGAGAAGTTCAAAACAGTTTTTTAAAAAATTTTACCTTTCACCTTTACTCAGTGGCTGACATTTTCATTTGTAAGTGTGTGACGATGTTTTAGTTTTAGAGATGTTAGCAAAAATATGAATATCTCTGCACTGGGTTAAGTTGCAACATTGCAATTGACATGACTGTGTTTACAAAAGTGTCCTCTACAAAGTTGTCTATTACACAAAATACCATAAATTCAAAAATAACCAGTCAAAATGATCTTCAAAGTTTGGTATCCAAATTTTCAAAAATCAAATTTTTAGACCCAAAAATAACACACAAGGAGTGATTTATGAGAGTCTATTTTTTCCCTATAGTTAGATATCATAAACTACTAGCCTCATGTAGAGCAAGAACACTTACAAATGTTTCCTTAATTTTTTATGAATTTTTGAAATTTGAAAATTTTCATTTTTTGCAAAGTTTGGGGTTAGTTATCTCAGGTAGGACTGAATATAAAGATATGATTTTTGCAGAGTTTGTACACCTATATGTACTGTAAAAATTTCAACATTGATATCTGACTGTGAACAAAGATATGAAGTTTTGAAAATGAGGAGATAATTCACATTTCTCTACAACTGATCTTATGGCTCTTGCCTATTTACATGTGATATTGGTGGGATATAATCAATTGTTATTGAAGTAAGGTACTGAATTATATACAAAAAGTGGAAACATCACTGAAATTAACATTTATATTATTTTGACATACTTAAAATAAATATTTTCAATTAACATCCTTTGAGATGCGACTGTTCCTAAACCTTGTGGTGAATGTTAAGAACACTTATTTCTTCAGACAGCTTCTGTGATATAGAATAAGACCTCCCAGTTGCTGTGGTAAGTTCAACTGAAAGTTTCCTTAAAATATTTTTCATTGGTATCCAAACTTTGTCACTAGTAGATTTCTTGAATAATGTTCTTGGGCCAGCAGGGTGGTTAAAATGCACAAAAACATCATTCTTTTCCAAACTTATTCTTCCAACCTCTGCAAGCCACCACTGTCCATCATACACACATGCCACTATGTCATTCAACATGAAAGACAGAGATGTAGTTTTACTGACACAACGATCCTCATAAATTTTGGTTTCCAATGTTACATAGCATCAAACTAAGTTTTCTGCAATGCCAAGGAATTTGTGGAAATGCCTTGTTCCTTTTATTGCTATATAATTTTCAAATCTGGTTTGAAGTATTGTTTTCATATGCAGAACCACTAATTATTTCTTGATCAGAAAATAGGTAATGCCTTTAATATTATCCTTGCAAAAGACATTCATGTCCTGTATTGTGAGAATCATGCAACACAATTGTAAAATTTTCTGCAAAATCAGTTAGCACTATGCATTCAGTTTCATGAAGTTGTACTTATTTGTCCTTCAAAAACTTACTTTGGATTTTAGAAACATAGTGGTGACTTTTGAGTTTTTGTAAGTTATCAATTAAAGATTCCAGGTACTCTTCCTGAGATTTAGATAAAGCTGCCTGTATAATGAAACATAATTTTCCAGAACTTTTCAGTCAAATAAGTGTGCTTCCCATTACTGCCAATGAAATCAAAAAAATCATACAGTCTTTGAAAAATAAACATTCTGCTGGTATCGACGATATTTCAAGCAAGCTGTTGAAGGCTTGCTGTAGTGAAGTGACCGAAGTTTTGTCTCACATCTGCAACACATCCATGCAACAAGGAGTGTTTCCAGACAGAATGAAATACTCTGTTGTCAGGCCCCTGTACAAAGCAGGGGATGCTACAAATGTGTCAAACTATTGCCCTATCTCTCTATTAACAACATTTTCAAAAGTCCTAGAAAAAGCTCTGTACAACAGGATTGTGGCACACCTTGGTGACCTGAACATCATTAACAGTCAGCAGTTTGGTTTTCAAAAGGGAGTTTCAATAGATAACGCAATTTTCTCATTCACAAATGATGTTCTAGAGTCTACAAACAGCAAGAGGCTGCCAATTGGTGTCTTATGCGACCTATCAAAGGCGTTCGACTGTGTAGATCACCAGATACTCTTCAAGAAGGCCTGTCATTATGGAATTACAGGACCTGTAGGGAACTGGTTAAAATCGTACCTCGAAAATAGGAAGCAGAAGATTATTCTAGATGTTTCAGATAGTGTATCACAGTATATAGTGGACTCTGAGTGGGGAATTGTGCAGCATGGAGTGCCACAGGGATCAGTGCTTGGACCCTTGCTGTTCCTCATATATGTTAATGACCTGCCTTTATCCATCAATAAGCAGTGTAAATTTACAATGTTCGCTGATGATATGAGCATTGTGGTGGATTATGTGTCAACTACTGACTTAGAATCCGAGGTCAATGATATCCTTAGAGAAGTTCTGGGTTGGTTTAGTATTAACTCCCTTTCAATAAAACTGAAAAAAAAAACAATTTTATCCAGTTCCAGACAACCCACAAAAACCCAAAAGAAATAGTTATCACACAGAATGATCAGATGATAAAGCAAGTGTACTTATCAAAATTCCTAGGCGTATACGTGGACAGTAGGCTGAACTGGGAACATCACGTTCTACAAACACTAAAACAGCTGACGTCGGCAACATTTGCTTTACGAATTTTGTCACGCTTCAATGACATTACCATCTCAAAGTCAGCTTACTTTGGCTACTTTCATTCAGTCATGTGTTATGGCATCATCTTCTGGGGCAATACACCCGCTGCAAAGAAAATCCTCACAGCACAAAAAAGAGCAATAAGAATCATTTGTGGTGTACCCCCACGAACCTTATGTCGAAATCTTTTTAAACGACTTGAAATACTGACAGCAACATCTCAGTACATATATTCACTGATGTGCTTCATAATAAATAACTCCACTCTGTATGAAATGAATTGTCTACATCATGAACATAACACCAGAAGAAAAGAGGATTTCCACTGTGAGTTAAAGAACTTGACACTTATTCAGAAAGGGGTAAAGTACGCTGGAACGAAAATTTTCAATTCCCTACCCAACAGCATCAAAAGTATAAGGAGTAGTACACCAGTATTTAAACGTAGCTTGAAAAATTATTTACTTGAGACCTCACTTTATTCACTAGAGGAATTCTTTCAGAGAAATAAGTAAAAGCCAGATTGGAAAGATGTTTTTAAATTTTTTGACACTGTTTACTGTTAAACTAATGTAATAATGCCCTAATGTAAAAATTCCTGTTTTTCTCATTTTCATTTTTGGGTCACTTTTAAACCCAAAATGGGAAGTTTTGATTACTGTTAAAGTTTACAATAGATGCAATAATGCCCTAAATATGAAACTGCTATCTTCACATTTATGTTGACTAGTTTTTAAGCTAATAAGTATGACTTTTGTGCACTGTTATTAATACTATAACAATGTCTTTATTCTATGTATTTTATTATGTACATTGACACGTTCCACATCTGAGTGACTTGCTCACATGTACAGATCTATGGAACAAGTATATAAATAAATAAATAAATTTAACCACTGTTATCATTTCTGCCCTGTCAGTTGTGACCCACTGTGTGAAGGTAATACTGTCTGGTATATTCTCGTCATATTCATGAAACAATTCAATAAGGGTTTCTGTACCAGGGCATTTATTACACAAACTCATCGTGCAGTCATAACTATTACTGTCACAGACCATTAAATCTATTAACTCTTTGTAATTAAGTTCACTGAGTTTTGCACCCACAATCATCAGTTTGACATTTTGATGACATAAACAAACACATATGGAGTGTGTCCCTGAGGATCCAGCCAAAATACACCACTTAAGGTGGAGGTCACAAAATTTTGACCTTCCAATTTTAAATTCAGGATGAGAATTTTTGAAAGTTACATAAAGTTCATTTAAATTTGACAGCACTAGTCATTTCTGCTTTGTTACTCTAACTCCATTTGTAACTGCTGTTTTGCTATCTTTGCAACCTGGGCACATTCTACTGTTTTCGGCATCTTCAAAAAACTGCTGGATCTTTTTAATTGTTTCTTCACTTATACCTACTCCTTTCTTCTTTCCTAAAACTGGAAGAATGCCTTGCTCTTTCACTAATTTTTGGATTAGTTTAACCAAACAATGAGAAATGTTGAATTCATGAACTATTTTTTCTCTTGACCATGATTCAGGAAGTAAATTTAAAATTTTAACTTTTTCGTCTTTAGATGTCACTGAACATTTAATTTTTAATTTCTCTATTAAGCTCAAATATTCAGGGTCAGATGATGCTGGTGATAGGTTTTCTTCTTTCTTAGAAATAATGTTGGTATCTGTGTTATTACAGCATTATTCCAAGTCTTTTTTAATTTTGTTTGAAATTTGTTGTACCTAATTTTCAATAGCTGCTTTTCTTTTTCTGCTACTTAATTTTATTATTTTCAAAGCAGGAGATACGTCTAACTTAGAACAAACAAAATCCAATATGCTAACACCTTCCTCATTAGGAATATAAATGTCATTAATAAGGTTACATGATTCTGGTTCTGGGTGCACAACAAATATTTTTGAGTAACAATTTGGGCACAGGGAATTTCCAGGAATCACTTGGGAAGCTGTTTCACTCTCACATATCAAGGAAAAATGTTCAAGTTTTATTTCCCTCAAACCTTTAGTAATAGGCCTTTTTATGAACTTTAAGTCGATCAGAGCACTTTCCTCCAAAAATGTGGTTGTACTTCAGAATATATTTCTTCTCATGATACTCACAGTGATGTTACAGAAGAATTTACTCGAAATTTAAACAAAGTTTGTCTAACTTCATCAAAGTCATTGACATTTTTCAAGTTTTTTGAAACTGAACCGGAAACTGTTTTGTGACACACTTCACTTGCTATCAGTCCAACAGAGCACTGTTCATCCATGTTATTGCATTGCAGTCAATCTCTCACAATTAGTTACAAGTTACACACAGAACAAAGCACATAACACATTCTACACTCTGTGATGAAGTATGTACATCCACTCTAACAGAGGTTTCAGAACAGAACACAGCAATTTTGTACTACTTTATTGACAATAAAGCTAAACATAAATGGGCATTTTTATTACCATAGAACAAAAGTGAAAGCTCCTGTTGTTTAATATTGCATTATTAAAAATAAATAAAATAAATGAAAATTGCGTGATAGTATTAACTAAATATATGTCACAATTAAATTTTATTACAGTGAAACAATAAACCATTTAAATAGGCAACAGCCATAAGATCAGTTGTAGGGTAATGTGAATTATTTCCTCATTTTCAAAAATTCATATCTTTGTTCACAGTCAGATATCAATGTTGAAATTTGTACAGTACGTTGCTATCATATAGGTGTACAACCTGTGCAAAAATCATATTTTTGTATTCAGTCCCACCTGAGATAAATAACCCTAAACTTAACAAAAAATGAAAATCTTCAAATTTCAAATATTCATACAAAAATTAAGAAAACATTTGTAAGTGTTCTTGCTCTACATGAGGCTAGTAGTGTATGATATCTAACTATAGGAAAAAAATAGACTCTCATAAATCACTCCTTGTTTGTTATTTTTGGGCCTAAAAATTGGATTTTTGAAAATTTGGATACCAAACTTTGCAGGTCATTTTGACTGGTTATTTTTGAATTTAGGGTATTTTGTGTAATAGTCAGTGTTGTAGAGGACACTTTTCTAAAAACAATCATGTCAATTGCAATGTTGTAACCTAGCCCGGTGCAAAGATATTCAAATTGTCGCTAATGTCTCCAGTCTGGAAAATTGTCACGCACCTTTAAATAAAAATAGCTGCCATCCAGTAAAGGTGCAAGATAAATTATTTAAAAAACTGTTTTGGGTGTCTCAATTATAGGGCAATCACACATAAAAAATTAAAATATTTAAAAATGGTCAAGCAAACATCACTGGGCCACTTCATATGGATTGACCCATCTTGTATAATCAGCACAACACCGAGATACATGATGAATCTGTAAAATAATTTTTTAAACATGCTGTATTTTTCTGCAGCACTTGATAATGGCGTAAGGCCAAAATTGCAGTAGTGTAATAAAAACTTATAACAGTCACTGGCATAAAGACGATGTCCTTCGAAAAAATTTTTATGACTCTGAATCCCAGAAACAACAAGTTTATTCACTTTATGTTTGATTGCTCCCCACAGAAAAAAATCAAGAGGGGTCAAATCAGGAGACTGGTCTGGCCACTTCACTTCAGCATGTCATCCTATCCAACAATCCGGGAACTTTTCATTTAACAGCTCTGTAGCCACATGGGAAGAGTCAGCAGGACAGCCATCATGTTGGAACCACATGCACTGATGCGTAGTTAGTGGTACCTCTTCCAACAAAATGGGCAGAACGTTTCGCTGTTATTGCCATTTTGTATACCCAGAATGACGTACGGTCCCACAATGATGTTTCCGATGATGCCGCACCACACGTAAACACTTCACATTACCGTGGTTGGTGAAAGTTCCTTCATCAGTACAAAGCACCCATTGAAAAAATGTTGAATCATCTTGCAGGCGCTGCAGGGCAAACCAGCAAAATTCCTGGCACCATTCGAAATCCACACCGGAGAGTGCCTGATGTAATGAGAGATGAAATGGGTGAAATCTATGCCGGTGCAATATGTGCAGAACACTTCTCTGACTTATACCACATTCCGTGGCTATACGTCGCGACAAAACCATAGGGTCATAATGCACCAATGCTAGAATGCCCTCTTCATGTACTTTGCCAGTTGCAGTTTTCTGCTTTGTCCTCAGTATTGTGTTCCATGATCCCAATTCAAGTAGTTTCTTGCAAATACATGCAAGAAGCTGGCGCCTAGGATGCTCACAATCAGGATACAGCTCTCCATATCGCTTTATTGTTCTAACAGCATTTCTTTTGTTTTCACCGTACGCTAGAAGCATATCTAACTTTTCTTCATTGGTGTACATGTCTGCTCCAAGAAACTGTGATGGAAATGCGATGTCTCTTTACCCCAGCAGCACATTTATACCCTTCTCTCCAGCTAACTCGTGCGTCACCTTGCAGCGTTATCGAGAAGCAGAAAAACAATGCCTTCCCTGTTAAGTTCCTCTGTGGTCAACAGGAAAGGTCGCATTGGACAACGCCACTTCGAATGACGAACACAATATGAAAACATATCTGTGTCTCAAAACCTATTCACCTAAATATTATGATATGTACATATTTGAAACCACCTTTTTAAGCCCATCATGTTACACTAAAATTTAACATAGGGTTCCATATAAAAAAGCCAAAGATGGCCTCATATCTCTGTAATAAAAAGTAGCACAAACATGAAATGTGGTGTATTCAAGTAGCCCCTGTCCCTGCAATTCACTTTCCAAACAGCATCTTTGTATCTATTACGGTTGGGGAGATACAAGGGATGTTATGACTTAGCTGCCTCACGCTGTATAACACCATGCAAGATAATAGAGTGAAAGTAAGTAAAGTAGATATGCCTTCATGTTTCAAAGTCAGGGACAGTGGTGATCATTCATATAGTGAAGATGGCAGCATTCAGTTTCTCCATGAGATCTTCAAAGTGATACTTCTAAGAATGTCTTTAATCTACCCTCAGTCAAAAGAATTTAAAATGGTAGCTTTCACTGACTGACTAGCTTCTGACAGTAACATTTTGCTTTTACAAAAGCACTGTATCAAATACTATAAGCATTGTGTTTTGTTACATGTTAAGGTTTTTTCTGAAAGCCATGTGCAGATGTTACTAACTACCATATTAGATACTCTATTTATATATTCCATGTATTTTACAATAATACTTGGTTCATCTGCAAAGAGGAAAAAAAAATGTTAGTAATCTGTCATGTTTAGTGGTGGATCATTGATGTATATCAAGACCAGCAATGGAGCCTGATCAGAACCCTTTGGCACCCCTGAGTTACATGACCTCACAGAGATTCAAACCTTTTGTTGACACTGATGGGCAATCTTCTGCTTACTACTTTCCAGATATTAAGTGAACAGTTGTTGAGGTTTTTTTTCCTTAAACCCATAATGCTCCAACTGTTGCAGAAGTACAGTTCACATAATCAGATGCAGGGCCAGCCTTAGCCATCCAGGTGCCCCGGGCGAGTCGTCCAGTTGACGCCCTTTATTGTATAAATAGCGAACCTGGCAGTGCTTTGCAACACGGTATTTGACTGTTTTCTAGAAATCGTCTTAAGTGGTTAATGGCGTCATCTTATGAACATAACATGGTTTTTTACATCGTAAATTTGAGTATTTTATTTTTTTAAATGGAAATGAAATCCAAATAATCTGAAAGCCCGCTAAGACGCTCCATGTGAGTCTTGTGTAGCCTGTGATGTCAGTCCAGCATGCTGCTGTGGCTGCCGTAACAGTCAGTATAGCAGTGATATATTGTTTGGGCATTCACGTTTTGGGAAATTGTCTAAAAATATTGCATAGTACTGCACTGTACATCTACAAAAACTCCAGAAAATTGTTTTTGCATGTTCCAAACAAAGAAAAGATTAGCAACATATGTTGAATGAGACTGAATAATATTTTAGTTTCGCGAAATGGGTGATTGTAAATTGTAATTTTTTTTTTTTTTTTTTTTTTTTTTTTACATGCGTTTAGCATGTGGCGCCCCTTGGGCCCCGGCGCCCTGGGCGACTGCCCAGGTCGCCCCACCCTAAAGCCGGCGCTGATCAGATGCTTTTGCCAAATCAAAGAAAATACTTCTTGTCCTCAGTACCTCGGTTAGCCTTGATAGTGCATAGTGCTTAACATAAAAAAAAAAGAAAAAAAAGTTTTTTCTGCAGGTACCCTTTTCCTGAAACAAAACTGCATGTGTGAAAGCAAATTATGGGTACTGAGATGTGCCACTACTCTCCTATACATTGCTTTCTCAAAAACTTCTGAAAACAATGATAACAAAAAACTGTATAGCAGTTGTCTACATTATCTCTTTCTTCATCCTTTTTATAAAGTGGTTTCACTAATGAGTATTTCAATTTATCAGGAGAGTTTCCACATCTGAAAGACTAATTGCACAGGTGACTGAGTACAGAACTAGTATATGGTACAATGATTTCCATAATCCTGCTGGAAATTTCATCATACACAAGTGTGTGTTTACACTTTAATGATGTAACAGTTGATTCAGTTTCATCTTTGCTGGTTTCCTGTAACTGCATGTGATGCAGTCATCTCAGAAAACCACATTTTAAGAGATCTTCATATTTATTTGTGTTATTTTATTATTTTTAATGGCTATTGACAAGAAGTGATCATAAAGTATCTTGCACAACTCTGGTGGATCACTAACAGTTTCATTCTCACACAAGAGATATGTAATATGTTAAGCACTCACATCCTACCCTAATAACTGCATTCACAGTTGTTCACCTAGCTTTAATTTTATTATGAAAGCTTTCTCTTCTCTTCATGTAATTAATTGTTTTAAATTGTCTGATGATGTTCCTCTGCACTTTGCGGTACTGATACTATCTGTAGTAAAATTCTTTTCCTAGGCTTTGACTGTGCTCCACATTTTGATACAGCTCCCATTTCCCCATAGATGATATTCTAATGCTTTTAAACAATAGAAAATATGGGGTGGAATGTAGCAATATTATGAAAAGGATAGGTGCTACTGACTGTATAGTGGAGATGCTGAGTCGCACATAGGCACAACAAAAAGATTGTCAGGAAGTGAGCTTTTGGCCAACAAGGCCTTCTTTGGTCATGTATGTGTGAGTTGCATTTGTGTGTGTGTGTGTGTTTTGTCTATTTCCAACGAAGGCCTTGTTGGATGAAAGCTCACTTTCAAATGCTATTAGTTACCCAAATCATCTGCTTATTAGTATTCTATATTTGCCTGCACTTTTTAAATAGGAAAGTGCTATTAAAGAACTTTATAAAGGTTTGAAGAAAATTGTTATGTTCATCATTCAAGTGGTCTGTATTGTAGACTACCTACCAAGTTAGCCTTCCAAAATTGGCTTTAAATGTCTGCATGGTGTCATGTGAACTCATATTTTTAAATCTTTTGTTCACTACTTTGGGATCTGACTCTGCCTTTATTCATTGCAATATTACTACCTGTGCATCTTGGGCTGACAGGCAGTAACCAAGTTTTCTCACACATCAACTAGAGAACAGTTTATGAAGATATTTTCTGTGGTCATGTTGCTGTTTTCCTGAACAGCAGTTGGAATGTATAATGTCTGTACCAAGTCATAAGGTTCAAGTAAATCCTTTAACATTCTTTTCTCTGGGGACTCAACCAAAAACCATGTACAGCAATCCCCACACAAAATCAGTCTCACGTCCGCCCCTGGTAGCTGAGTGGTCAGCACGACAGAATGTCAATCCCAAGGGCCCATGTTCGATTTCCGTCTAGGTCGGAGATTTCCTCGACTCAGGGTCTGGATGTTGTGTTGTCCTAATCATCATCATATCATCTCATCTCATCTCATCTCATCTCATCCCCATCGACGCATCAAATTGAAAGACTTGCAACTGGCAAACAGTCTACTTGATGGGAGGCCCTAGTCACAAGACATTTTTTTTATCAGTCTCACATCATTCTTAAGAACCAAGTCTAGCACACTGTGAAGCCTGGAGAGAAAAATCTGTAGTCTGAACTGGGGAATATGCAAAGGCCTATAATAAAGTGAGTTTTTTTAAACTATTTATTGCATGACATACAACTGCCTAACTGCTGTAATGTAATTTACTGTCAGAATAAAGTTTATCTCATGCGAAAAGTACGATGCCCACAGTAAAGAGTTAAGGTAATTTCATTATGTTGCCAGAAAATGTGTTTAATTTATCTAATTATGAATATTTTCTTTTATGATAAATAATGGATTCGTTTCTAGATGTTAAATGCTGTATATTTATATGTATCTTTGGAATTTATTAAGGTCAGTAGACCAAAGAATCTAGAATGCAGGAATGTCAGCAACTTTTGGGCACATGTTTGCTTGCCCGCCACTTCTTTGTCTGTATTGGAGGGAGATGGACGTGTTTATGTGACAAGTGCAGTGTAATGGATTTATAGTATCAATGTTCATAGTGAAAATGGTGTAGTTACTAACAAAAAGTACGAATAAATACAATTTTAGCTGAAAGTATTTCAGATACGGTGGTGTTTATTTCAAACAAGAAGAAAACCCAGGCCATGCTTGTTGGAATGATTATTTTGCAGACAAAACTTCGAGAACCCCCTAGACAAATGAGATCTGCAGTGTGTAATCTTTCAGCAGCTACTAAAAAATAAGGCTTGCTGAAATTGTGCTGGAACTTATCGTATTATTCTCATTAAAAACACGTGGTGAGAGTGGTCCTACCACAATATACTGCATAATATTCCACAATTTTTCAGTTAACTAAGAAATGAGATAGGTAACAGCCAGTAAACTGCCTGCAACAACAATGTTGGAAGCTGTACCTTAAAAACCAATATGCAGTTGCCTTTCATATATCCATAGTGGAGTTCAACACTGTTTACATTTACTAACTGGCAGTTCAAAATGCATATGAGGAGGTTACAGACAAGCATTTAATGTACAGTGGAGCAGGTGTATTGCCTAGAAAGTTGAGCATATGCACTGAGAAAAATTGTCCTGCAGGCATAAAGCTAATTGCAAGAAGTTTATTGTCATGCTTAGAAACATATGAAAAACTGGATTATTAAAGCCACAAAGAATAGGCTGCTTGCTCTGTAGTAATTGGGAAGTTGCTCTTGGGTTGGGTGGTAAAAGATTTAACGATTAGGCACCCTTCAACTCAATTCAAAGAATACAATGTGGAGAGTATTGATGGAGAAGCAAAGGGTTCAAATGCCTTTAAATCCAAAATTCAAAAAACAAAGATGCTGTGACTTACCAAACGAGAAAGTGCTGGTATATAGACACAATAAAAAAACACACAAACACACACACAAATTTCAAGCATTCACAACCCAAGGTTGCTTCATCAGGAAAGAGGGAAGGAGAGGGAAAGATGAAAGGATGTGGGTTTTAAGGGAGAGGGTAAGGAGTCATTGCAATCCCGGGATTGTACTCAGCTTTAACCAACACTTTTTCTACTTTTTTCACACCAGAACTCCAGTTGCTTTCTGGTTCACCTTTATTTTTATTTTCACTTTAGCCTAAAAAATTAACGTCCCTAAGGTAAGTCTTTCCGCTCCCGGGATTGGAACGACTCCTTACCCTCTCCCTTAAAACCCACATCCTTTCGTGGTTCCCTCTCCTTCCCTCTTTCCTGATGAAGCAACCTTGGGTTGCGAAAGCTTGAAATTTGTGTGTGTGTTTGTGTGTGTTTTTTTTTGTGTCTATCTACCAGCCCTTTCTTGTTCGGTAAGTTACAGCATCTTTGTAATATATAGTGACAGGTGGCTGTCTTTCTGAGTAATAGTGGTTGAGTTTAACTCATTACTATTTTATGTAAGCTATTTGTGTTAATAAGTCGTTAAGAAAACTAAACATTCTTTTTTGATCATTAGTTTCCTTTCTAAAATTATTCAATTTAGTACCTTCTTACATTCATATAATTTTAACCCTAAAGGAGTGGTACACTTTTTATAAGTATTCGAAAATTCACAGTAATTCACAAATGATATGAGAAAGAAAGGGTAAACAACAAACAATAGAAATACTCTCCATCATCCACTATACAGTATTTATGTAGATTTATACAAATGTCAGGTGAATATAATTACAGGAAATGTCCAAAAAGAAGGTAGTTGAATTGTTTGTGCAAGCCATCAGTTTGTAAAAGCACATTTATTGAGACTTTTGTACAAATTGATTGTTAAATGAATTTATTACTGAGACTGAAAAATATTTAAAATGTTCAAACTTCTTAAATATTTGTGCACTATGTACAGAAAAAACAACATATATACACACTTTTTAGTTTATGGTTGCATGTGCAGTTATGTAGGTAGTTTGCTACATTATAAGTTAACATGTCCTCAATTGTTCAACACCTCTCAGTTCTTGAAGAACAAAATTGTCTTCTTGTTAGGAAAATATGTTGTGTTTTTAACATTCATCACCATATATCTTCATCTTCTATTATCCTTCATATGCTCATGGCCGTTGTATTGTGCAGTTGAATACATGTGCAAATGATTCTGAGTAATACAAAGAACAAACAGCAGCATTATTCTCATATGTCATCTCAGCAACTTTGAACTCTGGATTTATTGATACCTGAAACAAAGAAGTAATTTTGATGTTGACATTTTCATTAATCATAAAAGTTCATATATTGGGAAAAAAACCCTCAACGTTTTTATTTATGCTGTGTGCTATTAAACTAATAGTTGATGACATAATTTAAAATGAGTGATCAACAACAGTAAAGTATGAACATAAGAATGTTGGAGTTCACCTTAGTAATAATATTTTTCACACACTTAGCTTCTTTCATAGCTGTAGGTAACCCCAGCATAACATCCAACATTTGACTTTTTGATCATAATTTTATCACAATATGCATTGCTATCCTGGCTACACACAGACAAACATAGAACTTTCTATGCACCCTGTCTCCTTTACCTTTTTATCTGTATACAGTTACTTATATCTCTTCTCCACCTTCACTCTCTAGTCTGAACAACAAAGCAGAAACACTCATTCTCATTACTTGGCCACTTTCTCTAAGTCTTTTTCAGTAGCAGAAAGCAGCCTCTGGAATGATCTCCCTCGTTACACAGAAAATCAAATGACATTTCCAACTTCAAAATACAGCTAACAATATACCCACTAACTGTCCAATCACATTAATGTGGCCACCTGTCTGAAGCCTGAATAACCACCTATAGCAGTATGGACCAATGCAAGATGTGCAAGAAAAGAGTCAACGAGGTTCTGGATGGTACCAACAGGGATGTGGAGTCATGTCAATCCAGTGCCACAGTCAGGTGTGCCATGTTTCTCAGTTGAGGATCCATGGCATAAACTGCCTGATTGAGGTGGTTCCACAGATTATTGATTGGGTTTAAATGCAGCAAGTTTGGTGCCCAGGGAAGTATGGCAAACTCATTCTGATGCTCTTCAAACCATGCACTTACACTGTAAGCTGTGTCTTGTTGGTAGATGCCAGAATGCTGAGGAAAAATGAACTGCATGTATGGATGGACGTGGTCCCCAAGGACAGATGCATACATCTGTTGATCCTTTGTGCCTCCCAGAATGATGAGATCACCCATGGAATGCCATAAAAACGTTCCCCAGACTGTAACGCCTCCTTCTCCAGCCTGGAGTCTTCCAATGACTGTGGCAGGGTGTTAGTTTTCAGAGATTTTACACCAAACAGACCACTGGCAATCTGTCCGATGGAGCATAAAATATGATTCATCTGAAAAAGCCACCTGTCACCACTCCGCAGATGTCCCGTTGTGGTACTGGTAAGAAAATTTCTGCCTTTGTTGCCAATGAATAGCAGTCAGCATAGGTGCATGAACCAGGTCTTGCTGTGGAGGCACATATGCAGCAACACTCTCTCAACAATCATTGAGGAGACACAATTGGCAGCCTCTTGGTTCATCTGGGTCATCAGTTGCTCAATGTTGCAAGTCTGTACTCTCACACATCTCTCTGCCACTGTTTTTCACCCCCTCATTTATGGCTCGTGATCCACCACAGTTGTTTACTGATGGTTTTAGATAGATTTTGCCACGCATATTATACTTTGACCACTGCATCTCATGAACAGTTTACAAAATTAGTGGTTTCAGAAATGCTTTCACCCTTGGCCTGAAAGCCAATGATCATGCCCTTTTTTTGCTCCATTTCCATGTTACAGCAATGACTGCACTGTTTTCCATTTCATCCCCCTCCTCCTAAATGCTTAATATATCATCCACAGCTAGTGCTGGCACCTGACATCTGTGAGTGGTTATTGCACTCTAATGCTGAACATAGGTGGTGGTCACATTAATGTGGCTGGACCATGTAAAACATCAATAATACCTGCCTTTGCTCTCTATGCATCTCTTACTCCATTAAAGCTAAGTAGCTATCTTTCATACCTTCTGATTGCACCTTTATCATTAGTAATAATTTTAAAAAAGTCTCTCCCATCGGATCTTCCTTATTTCCCAAAACTCGTAGATGCTGTAGTCTTCTTCCTCGGAACTCACTATATCATAAAATCTCTTCTTTGTACAGCCATAAATATGGGATGTTTGTAAAATCTCTAACCATTTCTGTCTTAATGTTTAAGTTTTGACTTTTTTGCAGCTAATTTAAAAGAATGTACACAGTAGAAGAAATAACAGTTGTTGCTGCTGACTGACTATGTGGAATGTCGTATAAGGAGGCATGGAATAATTTCATGCATAAATTTCAAAAACCACGTCCTACCGGAGATGCTACTAAGAACATGGTCAAAGAATTCAAGCAAACTGATTTTGTTACTAATGAACAGCATTTGGGAAGGCTAGTGGTAGCAGATGAAACGGTGGAATGATCTAGGAAGTGATTACTTCCAGCCCCTCAGCATCAACCAGAAGGCTAATTAGGGAACCTGGGATTGCACACACCTTTATGTGGAAAACTCTGACTCATTTAAAAAAAGGTGCTTACCACATTCAAATTGTTCATGAACTTGGATATGAGGACTATGCCACCAGACAGGCTATCTACATCTACATCTACATCCACATCTACATCTACATCCACATCGATACTCCACATGCCATTGTGCAGTGCATGGTGGAGGGTGCTCGGTACCATTATTTGTCATTTCCCTTCCTGGTCCACTCACAAAGAGAGCAAGGGAAAAATGAATGTCTACATGCCTCCATATGAGACCTAATTTGTCGTATCCTACCTTCATGGTCCGTGGATTGTATATTGGCAGCGGTAGAATCTTTTGGCAGTAAGCTTCAAATGCCAGTTCTCTAAATTTTATCAATAGTGTTTCTCAAAAAGAATGTTGCCTTCCCTCCAGGGATTCCAATTTGAATTCCTGTAGCATCTCTGTAACAGTTATATGTTGTTTGAACCTACCAGTGACAATCTAGCAGCCCGTCTCTGAATTGCTTTGACATATTCCTTCAATCTGACCTGCTATGGATCCCAAACACTCAGTACTCAAGAATAAGTCCCACAAGCATCCTATATGTGATTTCCTCAGCCGTTCTTTCCTATAATTTTTCCAATAAACTGAAGTCGACCATTTCCCTTCCCTACCACAGTTCTCACATTCTTGTTCATTTATGTATATACAGAACAACAGCAGTTTTATCACACTTCCCTGGTGCACTCCTGATGATACTCTTGTCTCTGATGAACATTTGCCATTGAGGACAACATACTGGATTCTATCATTTAGGAAGTCTTTGGGCCACTCACTTATCTATGAACTTTGTACTATGCTCTATGAATAATTGGATGCCGTTATAAATGCATATGTAACGCAGCACATTCAGTTCAGTGATGAGGCAACACTTCACACTGTGGGTGTGTGAACTGATATAACTATAGGATTTGGCAAAAGAACAGCCGTATGCATCATAGGAATAGGAAATGCCAAAGGATAAGTGTGTGGAATATCACAAGATCAATAGCGTACAGACTGTTCATATTTGCTGAGATAATAGCAACAGGTCACATTTATCCTGACCTAATGGAATAATTTTTGGAGCCTCAGTTGATTCAGGATAACATTCTAGATACTATCATCTGACAAGAAGATGGACTACCTCCACATTTTTCTGTAACTGTCTAGGACTACAGGTGAATGCCACTTTCCCTGGGTGACAGATTGGCCATACATCACTGAGACTTAGGGCTCCTAGCTTGCCCAATTTGACCCCATTGGAGTTTTCTTCTGGAAATTTACCAGCTCTGAAGAATATCAAGTGAAAATCACTAATTCCCAACAATTGCAAAGCCATATATTTGTAGCTGTGGAGCAAATAAATATGTTAGTGAGCTTGTTTTGGGCTACACAGGTGTGTGCTTACATTTTCAGGGTCATCACAATGAAATGCACTGAATTTGTGATAAGAAGTGTATGTTCATGTTTATAGTCTATAATAAAGTGTTTAACATGTTCCCTGTGGCTCTGCACACCACATGTCCCAATGCAATTCTTTCCATCCAATTGGCACGAATTTCGGTGACTTCCTGAAATTGTGGAAGCAATTGTTACATCAAATTTTAATCTGCAAAAGGCTCAAAGGTATATATTTTGTTTTACAATGAGATAAATAATTCAAATGTGTTATTGCTTCCATTTGGCCCAATGGTGACCTGATAACACTTTTTACTGTGTCCCAATTGTTTGTGCTGCACTCTTTTAGCACCAAATGCTACAGAAAACAGGTCACATATTGTTGTACATTAAAACTGCAATGTGTTAGTGATTGCAGGTAAGGAAAACTGCTTTAAAATTGTATTAGTGCTAGTAGCCAAGAATAGTTGCTTTAAGGTATGCTTGACAGTTATGAGATGATTGTTTATGCTCTATAATAGTTATGGTTGGCCACAAGATATAATGACATTTCATTGCATATTTAGCTAGAAATGGATCCACCTGCATCTGTGCTGCCAGTAACAAGGAAGAGGAGATGTATTACATCAGCAGATGAGGAGAGTTATGCTACTATCTGAACTACTACCTAAATAAAAGTGACTCCAGTTATTATGATGTCTCTCCTGCATCTGACAATGAGCCAGCTTACAATCCCCAAGATCCAAGATCCTCTCTGGATTTAAATGTAAGTGATAATGACTCCTGTTCTGATGAGGCTCATGATACCATGTGTACCTCTGATAATGGCAATGAAAATGATATCCCAATTTGGAAACCAACTGGACAAAATGTAACAAGAGTAATTTTTAATTGGGATTCAGCAGTTACTATATCCACAAATTTTGACACCCCTTCCAGTGTTTTCAAAATACTGGTAACACAAGACATATTTAACAAAATGGTGTTGGAAACAAACAGATATGCAGTACAGAAAGTGTACAACATGACAGGCAAAAAAAAAAAAAAAAGATCCCAACTGGCCAGTTGGGTTGACACTTCTGAGAAAGAAATAGACAAGCATATTACCATAATGCTAATTATGGGGTTAAATGAGGTCCCATAAATTTCACTTTATTGTTTAAAGAATTCACTGTACAAAAATAAAGTTATAAAACCCACTATGCCTCATGATCTATTTCTGGCATTATTATCTTGCTAGCATTTTATTGATAATGATGCCCCTAGAAACATAAATGACAAGTCTTACAAAGTACTGTTGTTAGCTGAACATCTGCAGAGTAACTTTCAAAATGCTCTGACCAATGGAAGAGATGTAGTAATTGATGAATGTATGAATCATTAGAGAGGAAGATTGATTTTAGGCAGAATATCCCCAACAAGTCTCACGTGTAAAATGTAAAACTGTACAAAATTTATACACAGGAAAGCTATGTGAGTATGGTGTAAAACTGTACAAAATTTGTACAGAGGAAGGCTACACTTTTGCCCTGCATATCTACCAAGGGAAAGATGATGAAATGCAATTTGCAGGTCATGGTGAGGCTATCACTACAAAATATATCAGCCTCTTTTTGAAAAGGTTGCATTCTGTATGTTGACAATTTCTATACAAGCATTTCTCTAGTGCATAAGTTTTTAGATAATAAATATGCTTCTCTGTGGAACAATTAATCCAAATAGAGCAGGCCTGCTCAAGGATATTGTGGAGAAGGAGCTTAAAAAGGGGGAAATATGTGGAGCAGAGAACAATAATGGTCTCAAAATTTTTAACTGGGTGGACGACAGGAGGTTTAGAATGATTTCAGTGATTCCTGAACATAATGATGGTTTAGATACCATCAGGGAAAGGAAAAGGCTATGCTGGAGTACAAAATTAAGAAAAGCATTGATCTGAGTGACCAGACATCTCACGCATTATTTACCATTGAGAAAGGGGTGAAATGGTGGAGAAAAGTAGTAATGTAACTTTTACTAGGGACTTCTATAGTAAATGCTGGGATTCTGCATTGTAAAAACAGCACTTTGAGGAGAAGAACTTTGGATTTTCAAAAAGTCTGTTGCCTTGCATTTATGTGAATATGTGACCTGTGCCACTCCTCCATCAAGAAAGAAAGCCCATAGTGTGTGAAAAACTGAGAGACTAGCAAGAAAATTTCAGTGACACTTCACATTGGGCTACAAGAGGATTTTCGTTCAGGAAGGCAAAAAAGCAGCAGAAAACAAAATCAAGGAAGTTACAACCTTGTGCAATGACTGTCCAGAACAACCTAAAATGTGTATCAGTTGTTTCAATGAAAACAATGTAAGATTGCAGTGTTTAAACAGTGCAAAGGTTACATTAATAAGTAGATGTTGTTCATGTGTTTTGCAAATAAATTAGGAGTAAAATTTCCTTAAAAAAAGATACAATAAAACCAAGAATGAATTTTAAGATTGCAGTTGTCAAAGAGTGCAAAGTTCATGTGAAAACGTATTTATTTTTATTTTTTATTGTTTCCTGTAAGATATGTATTTACCAAATAAAGCAGTATGGTGGAAATTTCCAACAAAAAAAGATTGTTTCAGGGTCACTGCAGGATCTAGCTGGCCACTACTGCAGCAGTTTATGCAGCAATATGTCCTGTTTGCTATAGACAGCCCAGCAAGCACTCATGTAGTGATGTCATACAGACGTATTATTACACTAGTGGTGTTTGGCACACTGGTGACCTGAGCCATACTTCAGCATAGTTTTCATCAGATCACCAGTGGGCTGGTATGAAATACAGGTGAGATACCAAATCTTCCTCGACAGGGAATGTGTTACGTGGAAAACAGCTAGTGACTTTATAAACACCTTCTACTTTTGTATTTTCTGTAATTATTATTAGCAGTAGTACCATCACTAGCAGCAGGAGTAGTAGTAGTAGTAGTAGTAGTGGTGGTAGTAGTAGTAATAGTATCAGTACAATTATTGCTATTATTTTTTATTCAATATTGTTATTTCAGGTGTCATTATATACATCAGCATCTTGTTTTAAAATTAATATGATGACTATAATTTTATTACCATGCAGCATATTAAAATTATCATTATACTTAAAGAAAATTTGATGTCGAAAATACTGTATATGTCAAACCTTGGTCCAGTGTAAGAGAGGTTCTCCGTCTATATCTACATATATATTATAAAATGTTTCTTTTACAGATCCTCCTAAACCAATGGACTGATTTCAACCAAACTTGGTATATATGCCACTTATTGATTGGAATGAAATACTGTGGTGGTACGAACCACCTCCCATTGGGGAGGGGTGAAAACAGGGTGACACAGGAGAGGGTCTGAGGGAGGAGGAGCTGGACAGAGTGATGGGGAGATCTAAGTTGCGTGTGTAAAACTAGTAAATAAAATAAAAATAATGTCAATGCCCTTGCTGTCAGTTTTAATAATAACATTCGCAAGTTTTTCTCTTGTCTGAAATTATTTCGAAGTAATTATTATTGAAATGTTTGTTACAGCTCTGGGTGACAGAAAAGAGATTCAAAAGGAAAAAAAAAAAAAAACCATCATTAAGTAATTTTATAATTGGCCTGGTAATATGTGCAGATTACACAGGAGTAGCTCCTAACAGCTATTCCTATCTGTTACTTTATACCTTCATCTATACCATAACACTGAAGTTTCTCCCCTCAGATAGTGTCTGTGGTGTCTCAGCTGAAGTAATTATTGAAAATATGGCATGAACAGAATGAAATAATTTTGTGATTTTGTTTTCAATAAGGTTATCACAGAAATATCAGGTGCTCATTTGAAATGTCTAATGTTGTTTACTGATTGGTTTAAAAGAACCCAACAGCTTTCTGTGCTGAGAAAACCATAACAAAATTGGGTGTGCAGACAATTTTTAGCTATAGAAACATGCTTCGAAGCATGACTTAAGGGAGCTGGGGCTGTCTTATGCGAATTGTGAATTGTGATTTATTTGTCGCATAACATGCAAAAGCTAATCATTTGATTAGAGTGCAGGAGACACATCAAAATATGGTTTATACAATTTCATTGATGTAAATCTTTGATTAATAAGATAATTGAAATGTTAATGTAACTTTTTGTAGAAAGATACATTCACACATTTACATAAAAAGACAATAGATATATTACATCCTGCTCAAGTATTCAGTTCATTATTCATGAATTCCTCAACTGAATAGTAGCATCACTGAAGTAGGATATCATGCAGATTTCTTTTCAGTGAATCTAGTTTCATACTCAGAATGTCCTTGGCTTTTAGTTTGTTGTAAATTTTCATTCCCTTACACTGCGGACTTTGAGCATATTATTTTAAACGACAAGCAGGCAGCATAAAATTTTATTTATTTCTTTTATTGTAAGTGTGATCAAAGCAGTTCTCCTTGTATAATTCTAAATTGATATTTAAAACATTATATCATAGATATGTAGGGAGACCACTGTTAATAATTTATGATTTTTAAATACTGGGCAACATGATTTTCTTGGATGTACAGTGCACATGTTTCTAACAATTCCTTTCTGTAATTTCAGTATGTGCATTAAGTTGCTTGAATTTCCCCAAAAAACAATACCATACTGTATAACTTGTGCCCACGTCAGTGGCATTAGCCAATATTTGCATTGCAAGTGCAATGCTACATAGTTTGTTTAATAGATATTCAACATACACTCCTGGAAATTGAAATAAGAACACCGTGAATTCATTGTCCCAGGAAGGGGAAACTTTATTGACACATTCCTGGGGTCAGATACATCACATGATCACACTGACAGAACCACAGGCACATAGACACAGGCAACAGAACATGCACAATGTCGGCACTAGTACAGTGTATATCCACCTTTCGCAGCAATGCAGGCTGCTATTCTCCCATGGAGACGATTGTAGAGATGCTGGATGTAGTCCTGTGGAATGGCTTGCCATGCCATTTCCACCTGGCGCCTCAGTTGGACCAGCATTCTTGCTGGACGTGCAGACCGCGTGGGACGACGCTTCATCCAGTCCCAAACATGCTCAATGGGGGACAGATCCGGAGATCTTGCTGGCCAGGGTAGTTGACTTACACCTTCTAGAGCATGTTGGGTGGCACGGGATACATGCGGACGTGCATTGTCCTGTTGGAACAGCAAGTTCCCTTGCCGGTCTAGGAATGGTAGAACGATGGGTTCGATGACGGTTTGGATGTACCGTGCACTATTCAGTGTCCCCTCGACGATCACCAGTGGTGTACGGCCAGTGTAGGAGATTGCTCCCCACACCATGATGCCGGGTGTTGGCCCTGTGTGCCTCGGTCGTATGCAGTCCTGATTGTGGCGCTCACCTGCACGGCGCCAAACACGCATACGACCATCATTGGCACCAAGGCAGAAGCGAGTCTCATCACTGAAGACGACACGTCTCCATTCGTCCCTCCATTCACGCCTGTCGCGACACCACTGGAGGTGGGCTGCACGATGTTGGGGCATGAGCGGAAGACGGCCTAACGGTGTGCGGGACCATAGCCCAGCTTCATGGAGACGGTTGCGAATGGTCCTCGCCGATACCCCAGGAGCAACAGTGTCCCTAATTTGCTGGGAAGTGGCGGTGCGGTCCCCTACGGCACTGCGTAGGATCCTACGGTCTTGGCGTGCATCCGTGCGTCGCTGCGGTCCGGTCCCAGGTCGATGGGCACGTGCACCTTCCGCCGACCACTGGCGACAACATCGATTTACTGTGGAGACCTCACGCCCCACGTGTTGAGCAATTCGGCGGTACGTCCACCCGGCCTCCCGCATGCCCACTATATGCCCTCGCTCAAAGTCCGTCAACTGCACATACGGTTCACGTCCACGCTGTCGCGGCATGCTACCAGTGTTAAAGACTGCGATGGAGCTCCGTATGCCACGGCAAACTGGCTGACACTGACGGCGGCGGTGCACAAATGCTGCGCAGCTAGCGCCATTCGACGGCCAACACCGCGGTTCCTGGTGTGTCCGCTGTGCCGTGCGTGTGATCATTGCTTGTACAGCCCTCTCGCAGTGTCCGGAGCAAGTATGGTGGGTCTGACATACCGGTGTCAATGTGTTCTTTTTTCCATTT
Organism: Schistocerca cancellata; assembly: GCF_023864275.1. Lineage (NCBI taxonomy): Eukaryota > Metazoa > Arthropoda > Insecta > Orthoptera > Acrididae > Schistocerca > Schistocerca cancellata. The sequence goes on from NC_064628.1 coordinate 280,851,389, forward strand.
CCAAGAGTGTATTTATTCCACTTTAAATTCTTGTTTAGGTTTAATATTAAAAATTTCACAGAATCTGCTTCTCCCAGAATTTGATTTATGTGATTTATTTTAATTTACTGGGATGTTGACTGTTTTGTTCTGAACTGGACCACATGGGCTTCTAGTATGTTTAGGGTTAATCCACTGAAATGAAACCAAGTTTCTAAATGATCTATTGTATTGATGATGGTGGTAAGAATAGTTTCTGGCTCCTGTTCTTCAATTAATACAGTCGTGTCATCTGCAAATGAGACCGATGGGGCACTGATATTGGTTGATAGATAGGTCATTAATGTAGAATAGAAACAAAATAGGTCCAAGGATAGAACCATGAGGGGCACCTTGTGCCACTGTCTTCCATTTAGAAAAGTAATTTGCTGCATTTGAAGAGACAATCACTCTTTGTTTTCCATTGCACAGGTATGCAGTAAGCCACTGTAAAGCACTATCCCTAATTCTATACATGTCAAGTTTGTGGATAAGAAGTGCATGATTTGTTGAGTCAAAAGCTTTTGTGAGATCACAAGAGATCCCGGTGACTTTATTTTTATTGTCTAATGATGTGCTACTCGTATCCACAAACTTGTGTATTGCATCTGTAGTGCTTTTCCCGCATTGGAAGCCAAACTGAATTTTCAAAATAATCTCATATTTTTCAATAAAATTTTGAATCTGGATGGCAGTAGCTTTTTTGAACACTTGTTACAGGACTGGGAGAAGAGATATGGGACAATAATTTCCCATATCCTCTGTTGATCTTTTTTTGAACAGCACACTTTAGCATCTCTGGGAAACATCCATGTTCAAAAGATGGGTTTATTATTAAAGATAGTGGGTGTCATATTATTTTACACACAAATTTGAGAACTATTATGGGTATTCCAAACTAACCTGAAGAATTTTTGTTTTTCATTGTTAATATAATGTTTTCTACTTCTGTCACTGACGCTGCTTTAAATTTTGTGAAGCATTCCAACATTTGATCAAGTCCGAAGGGACATACTTTGTTGTCATAATCTGCAACACTGATATCTGATTTTGCTACATTTATGAAGAATTCATTGAAGTATTCTGAAATTTGAGCTGTTTTCACAACAAGCTTATCTTCAAATTTGACTTTACAAAGTTCATGACCAGACACATTAACACCTAATTCAGATTTCACAACTGACCACAATGCCTTTGATTTATTCTCATGGTTTAAAATTAAACTATTATTTGCCATTGCTGTCTTGACGACTTACTTAAACGTAATTTTGTACTGTCTAACACATTCAACAAAATCAGTATTTTTATTATATCTTAGTTCATTATGTAACTGCCTTTTCTTAGCACTTTATTAAAATAAGTTGTAGGTGAAAACATTTAATTGAAAACATTTAAAAAACTACTTAAGAATGCTTCAAAAATTGCAATGCTTGAAATATTTTTGTCAGAGTGCCATTCTGTCTCATTCAGCTTGTCATGAAATGAAATCATGTTTTCCTGATTAAAGTTTTGTTTTACATAGACCTTTTTACACAGAACTTCCTCACTTGATCTGGGCAACTCAGTTAATAGTGCTGAATGAACAGAATACCCAAATCTAAACAAAATTTATGTACATATTCAGAAAAATAATTTGTTAAAATATTGTAAATACACATAGCTGACTGAGCATTTTCCGTTGTTGATTCTGAAAAATTTAATTTGAAATTGTATTTTTGATTAAGTCAGTGAATTCTGATGCTTCAACATTTTCACTCAACACTTTGATATTGAAATCAGCAGAAATTACAATTTTCTTCTGTTTTCTTTACTATGGTGTTCTAGAAAAAACTGAAATTTATCTAGGAAGTGCTCGGTTATCTCTTTCCTTGGGACTGCATAAATCGAGATTATATCAACACTTAGGTTCCTTAATTTGACACAGCACCCCTCAAAACTACACTCTTCATTTAAAAAGTTAAAGTCACTTTTTACATGCTAATCTAAATCTGAATGAATAAGTATGCATGAACCTCCAAGTGACTTACTTTCCCTACAAAAGCTGGCAGCTATCTTAAAGTTTTCAGTTTTACTTAAGATTTGTATTGTACCTTCACTAAGCCAGTGTTCATTTAAACAAATTACTTTAACATTTTTAAACTCAGACAAAAAATTTCAAGCTTGTATATTTTAGAGCTTTTATCACCAGAGTATTCAAAATTTAATCCTTTTACTTTACAATGCATGATATATGTACACTCATTTCTATTTATAATTTTGCTATTAAAACCATCTAAATTTTCAATGAAGCAGCAATACTTCCATACTTAATACACAGAATTTTGTTGTCAACAGAAATCCGTATGGTGTTTGCACATCTTGACATATGCTAATCAAAAAATTACCTTTCCTTTCTGTTTGCATCATGCATAGAAGTAACATCTGATCAATAAGATTTTGGAATTCATCTCTTACATTTAAAGCATTTCTATTCTATTTATTTTTAAGGTGCTTCCTGAAATCATACCTTGAATGTGTACATTCCAGGACTCAGTTCTGATATGTCCACCCACTGGCAATCAATATTATGCCTATAAATATCAGAACAGTTTACAGAAATTCCTTGATCTCCAAAATTGGCACAGGCGTAGAAGGGACGCACCCCAGGCATGCATTGGTTGTCCTCTAGACAGAATGATGCCTTATGGCCTTCTGCCACTTTCACTCCTTTTGAATCCAAAATATCAAAAGTTGCAAATACTTCCATACTGTGGTAATGCCTGAAAGAAAAGTGTTTATGGAGAGTTTAGAATGGAACATTTTAATAAAGGTATTCAAATTAATGCAACACTGCATTAAGCCCACACTTTATGCCTATTCTACATTACAGCTGGTGTAGCAATAGTATAAAAACTTGATTTAGCTATTCAAATTGCATGCTGTTAACTTCCAGCAGCATTGTAAAATTTATGTCTAAAAGAAATGAAGTGAATATTCTTTTAAACCTTGTAGCACTATACCATAAAATTAGTTAAATAAATGTTTTAACTGTCTGCTCGCTGTTCTATTGTATGTGAAGTGTTGTGTCATCAGTGTTATAGGGGACTACATTTCTGTGGGTGACTGTATGCAACCAGTTTCTGTGTGTAGACTGTATAGTTTATTGTGGTGTCCAAACAATGGCTCCTACTGTTTTATTCACAGCGAAAGTTGTGACATTAAATTGCAGAACAAAAGTAGCTTGACACCTAATCTTAGAAACCAAAGCTACAGCTCCCATCCTTACATTGAAATGACTGACATGACAAGTAACACTAGTGGCACATAAATTATTGTTTTTTTCCAAATATCAGTTAACAATGATTGCGAAAATTGAATAGGATATTGTGTTGAAAGGAGAAATTATTATTTACCTAACTCTATGAAAATAAATCCCCCATCCTCATATCTAATATTTTTATATTTACACTTTGTATTTCACACGATCATTCAGTAGACTTCTTCTCTCAAGTATATGAACTTACATTTAGCAAAAACAAGATATGAGAAGTTAATAGATGACTTTGCATGACACGCAAAAGAAGTAAAAAGAAAAAACAGACAAATTAACTAGCTGTATTCGGACCAAAGACTTCCAATACGCTCACTGGAAATCTTTTGGTATGAAAACATCATGGTAGGAGACAATCACATTATGATTTGTGAGATTATTGAGATGGTAGACATGTTATACAAATGGGTACATAATATATTCTAAGAATTTTTGCATATGGAAAAATGGATTCTGAATGGGGGGCTATGTTTGTTGACCCAGACCAGTAATGTTCATGGATGCAGTAAAAAGGTTTCTGGCTCTTATTACTCACAGTTGTACTGCATGAAAAGGGAAAATGTAGTAAGCGATTAACTTTTTTCCTTTCAACATTTTTGAAGTGACAGGGCCAGTGTGTGTGTGTGTGTGTGTGTGTGTGTGTGTGTGTGTGTGTGTGTGTGTGTGGTGATGGGGGGGGGGGGGGGGGTCAGTGATAAAAAGTTTGAAATTATGTGTAAAGTTGGTTGCAAGTCACTAAGTACTCTCATTCTCAAAAATCAAATGATAATAGTCTGGCTATCTCGCCATTTGCATGTCTGGCCCTGTCACTTCAAAAACGTTGAAAGGAAAAAAGTTTATTGCTTGCTACATTTTCACTTTTAATGCAGTGCAACTGTCGCATCAGACATGACTTCATAATTTATTATTTCCTTGCTACTAACTCTATTTGCAAAGTACTCTTGCATCAGGACAATGTACCTGCTTTCCTGTGGGCAAGTGCCCAATTTAATGGGAAATATGTGTTTGCTGGACTTCAGAATAGATCCCCTACTCATCCTATTTTTGAGTTTAAGTCCCAAGTGAATTAAAAAAAAATCATATATACGTTTGGAGGGAAATAATTTTGGGGGCTAAAGGGGTTATCTTTGCTGAAAATGGCTGCAGGGCAGAATTTCAAACAAATGTCCTTACTGAAAAGATTTAAAAAATGGAATCTTATTGGACAAAGTGCTCTATAGAGATTATGTTGAGATTATGCTTTGTTTTGCATTGAGCTTCTGTAGTTTTTTTTATCCAAGTTATAAATCCATTTTCATACACGAGACAAGCATGGTTCAAAGAACTTTAATTTTTTTGTGGTTTCTTGAAATAGTTTTGGGTGACATTAAAGATGGATCTCATAAAAATTATTGCTGATTCCATCCCTATATTTGTCCAGACAAGTTGATCTACCATTTATAACTTAATACTGGCTGTATATTTATTAACCCATACATGTTATAAAAGTCTATGTATGTATGTACATATGTATGTTCCAAAAGTCCTCGTAAACCACTGGATCAATTTCAACCAAAGTTGGTACATGTATCACTTACCATTGAGAAAGAACTACTGTAAAACTAAAAGCATTTGTCTCTCAAAGGGGTGATCGTGGGGATCAAAATGTAGGGTAGATCATGACATGCAAATAGCCAGACTATTTTCATCTGGTTTTTGAAAATGAGTGTACTTAGTGACTTGCAACCAACTGTACACCTAATTTCAAACATTTTATCACTATCCCCATCCTCCCCCCCCCCCCCCCCTACCCCCCCCCCCCTCGCCCCCAGTCCTGCCACTTCAAAAACACTGAAAGGAAAGAAGTTTATTGCTTACCACATTTTCACTTTTCATGCAGTACAACTGCCGTATCAGACATGGCTTCATAATTTATTACTTCCTTGCTACTAACTCTGTTTGCAACATATTTGTCAGAAAGTATTCACATGTACCATTGAATGTACTCTCAAAAATTTATAATTGTACAACACGTAGTTCAGAAGATACATCAATAAACACTGAGATGTATGTAAAAATGTTACATCATGCATGATATTTTAATTTATTATTTCTTTACTGCTGACTCTATTCACAACACATTTTACAGACAGTAGCCACATATACCACTGCACATACCTGTGACACTATATCATTGTACGATACATAATTCGGAAGGTATCACTACGTAAACAATAAGCTGCGAGAAAAAGAAACTGCTGGATAAACTTGCTAGAGATACATGTGAAATATGGGTGCAAATATGTGTGAAATATATTAAATATGCATGAAATATATGTGATATGTGCATATGCACACAAAGCCAAAGGTAAGATACAGCTACTAAACCCCTGGATCGATTTCAACAAGACTTGGTACCCACATTACTTACTGGGAAGAAATACAGTGGTGGTAAGAACCAGCAACCCCCTATTGCAGTGGTCATGATAGCATGGGGAGAGAAGAGGGGGCAGGAGATGGATAGACAGAGAGGAGAAAGGAAGAGATGGACAGAGACAGAAGGGGAAGAAGGAGATGGAGTGGAGTAGGTGGTGATGGACAGAGAGAGGGGAGGGGGAAATGAACAGAAAGGGAAGAGGATGAGATGGACAGAGATAGGAGAGAGGGAGACATGGTAATATGAGGGAAAGAAGAGGATATGTACTGAGAAGAGGGGACAGGAGGAGATGGACAGTGGGAGAGAGAGGAGGAAATGGACAGATAAAGGGAAGAGGAGGAAATGGATGGAGGGAGGGCAGAGGAGGGACAGACACAGAGAAGTGGAGGAGGAAGTGGACAGAGAGAGGTGGAGGAGGAAGTGGACAGAGAGAGGCGGAGAAGGAGATGGACGAGGAGAGGGGGAGGAGGAGATTGATAGAGAGAGAGGGGGGGACAGGAGGAGATGGATAGAGAGATGAGAAAGGAGGAGATGGGCAGAGAAAGGAAAGAGGAGAAGATGGACAGTGAGAAGGGGAGGAGAAGATAGGGGGTTTGGAATAGAGAGACAGAGGGTGAAGGAGTAGATGAACAGAGGGGGCAGGCAGTTGGAGATGGATAGAGAGAGGGGGGATGGACAGATGGGTGGAGAGAGAGTGGAGGAGCAAATAGACAGAGAGAGGGGAGGGAGGAGATGGGCAGAAAGTGAGGTGTGGTGCATGTGGACACAGAGAGAGGGCAGAGTAGAGATGGACAGAGAGGGGGATGATGAGACAAACAAATAGAGGATTGGAACAAATACATACCCAGGGAATTCCGAGTACTCAGCTAGTAAGTAAAATAAAAAGGAAAGAAAAATATCCCTCCCTAAACAAGTCATCCACAGACTTTATTGTAAGGTACACATGATTGTGGGGTGATTGGTATGGTTGAAAATGAACATACTTTGTATGCCACAATCGCATTGTAGACGCTTTTGTTGCTCCAAGATGACAAGTTTTGACAAGGGTACATGTGTTGATAAAAATCCCATTAATAAAATTCACACAGTTGGTAAAATGCACACAAATGATAAAAATACACAGCTAAAATCATTGTATAAACCATGCAATCAGGAGGCAAACATGATTCTTACAAGCTTGCCATACAGCACTATGCTGCCAGCAGAGTGTTGACATAAAGGTGGCAACAGCTACGAAGTTATCTATGTCACTGCTGGATGGCATATTTAGTACATGTTAAATGATCACATACAGTGATTACCAGCAACGATTGGTGGTGCACTAGAAAAAATGTTTGATTTTTCAGTGTTCAATAGAACATTTAGGAATGCTACCTGGCAAAACATATATAATTGCTGTGGGCCTATGCCCATATAAAATCTGGTGTAATTACATACTGTGGCCTTATTGACAGTGTGAAAACAACAGTAATAATCAAAAACTTAAAAAACCAATATCTTTGATTTACAAAGCAGTGTGATGTAAAAAGAAGAAAACTGAACTGGTGCGAGTGAAAATGCTAATCTGGCCATATCCAGACGGGTCCTGCAAAGTGTCCCCACAGAAAAAAAGGGGGGGGGGGGGGGGGGGGCGTGTGCAAAAGCCACAAGGTGCTGAACTTCATTCAAAAGTCATCTGATACAAAGGCAGATGCAAACCTTAGTGGGAGTGAGTTGTGTACTGCAGAATCAATTAAAATGGTACATACCAAATTAAAAGCATGAATGAGTCTTTGTAGAGCATATTTCACACAGCATGGATTACAGACATCCTCTGCATGCTGTATGACATACTCACACAAGCACTATTATCAACTGTTCATACTTTTAATTTTATTTAGTCATCTACATAATTTTTTTAGGGTATATGTCATTTCAATTGAGTCTGCAGTAGACACATCACACCCAGTAAGGTTTGCATATGCCTCTTGATTATATGACTTTTGAAGAAAGTTCAGCACCAAATGGCTTTTGGGTGTGTTGCCCCTTTTTTCTATGTGGGTACTTTGTGGGACCCATCTAGGTCTGGCCAGTTTAGGATTCATGCTTGCACCAGTGCGGTTTTCTTCTTTTCACATCATCTTGCTTTGTAAATTAAAGTTATTGATTTTTTAAGTTTTTGATTTTTACTGTTGTTTTCACACAATCAATAAGGGCACAGCATGTAATTACAACAGATTTTATATGGGCGTACACCCATAGTAATTTTATATGTTTCACCAGGTGGCATTCCTAATTGTTCAATACAGCACTTTGAAAAATCAAACTTTCTTTCGGTGCATCACTATTCATTGCTGGTAACCACAGTACATGATCATTTAGCATATACTACACATGCCATCCAGCAACAAGATAGATAACTTTGTAGCAACTGCTACCTCATCTGCAGCTCGTGGTGTAGTGGCTACCATTGCTGCCTCTGGATCGTGGGGACCCGGGTTTGATTCTCGGCTGGTTTGAGGATCTTCTCTGCCCATGGACTGGGTGTTTGTGTTGTTCTCATCATTTCATCATCATCATCATCATTTGTGACAATTGCTAGATTGGACGTTGTTCTCATCATTTCATCATCATCATCATCATTTGTGACAATTGCTAGATTGGACTGTGTAATAAATTGGGCTGAATAAAACTTGGGACTTTGTACAGGTGCTGATGACCGAGCATTTGAGCACCCCACAAGCCAAACATTGTCATCATTAAGTGCCACCTCTATGTCAACACTGATGGCAGCATGGTGCTGTGTGGCAAGTTTGTAAGAATCATGGTGATTAATCAGGTTTCTGCCAGTTATTCATGTCTTTCCTGCACAATATTTCAACTGCGTGACTTGCAGTCTTCTAGCACCTGAAGAAGACTACGAGTCATGCAGTCGAAATATCATGCAGGAAAGATGCAAATAACTGGCAGAAATCCGATTAATTAACATGACAATGTTTTGCCGGGAAAGCCTGAAGAATTATATTGTAAGAATCGTGTTTGCCTCCAGTCTGCATTGATGATACAAGGATTTTAGCTGGCGTTTTTATCATTTGTGTTCATTTTACCGACCGAGTGTATTTTATCAACTGGATTTTTATCAAGGCATGTATATGTGGAGAGTGCCTTTCATGCTTTGACTTCATGTAGTGTAACATGGCAGTTTTATAGTGAGTTCCAGAAGGTGCATGGAATATTGTATATTTTTATATGTCCATCACATGAATTGTAGTCTCCCTCCACCCTCCATATTATCTTTGTTTCCCCTTAGATCAGATGATGGCAGCAGAAGACTGTTGAAACTGGTCATTGTGGAGAGATAAAAGAGTGTACACTGTGATCGCAGCATATGAAGTGTGTTCATGTTCAACATATTTTCTTGGTTATTAAGATTGGATTTTTCCTTAGTTGACATAATTCTGATTAATATTGGATTCTTGGTAGCAGGGAGTGCCCATCCATCTTTCTTTGGATATTATATTGTGGACAAGATATGAGAAGTGTCATGTTAATCTCTGTGTTCATATTGGTGGCATTCATAAATAAAACATTATTACTGACTGATACGGGAAAACTCACAGATGTATCTCCCAGGTTTGAACCACTTAGCAAGGCAGCTACCAAAGTATGATGGCAACAAATTTCTTCTGGATCTACAGGAAATTACAAGTATGGGAACTAATATTAATTCATTCATAATAGGTAGCCTTACAAGGAAATAGAACTGGTAATGAGTACAATCAGGAAGAAACACATTTCATAATCAGAACACCAGAGAACGGGATCATCAGGAGCAAAATAGAAAAATTGTGGAATAGTAAGTGCAACATTAAGGGATTACAGAAATCAAGGAAGATATGGATGAGCTACAGATTACATTGGAAGACCTAAGAAACAAAACTGACAAAATCAGGAAACTCACAGACAAACAAACCAGACTGCAAACGAGAATCAACAAACAGACAATAGGAAGGGTGATTTCTGATGAAGAAAGAAGGATGAGATCCAAGAGAATGAAGAAGTGCTGGGCTGACAGGAAACTGAAAAATTCCTGATATAAAGTTGGTTAAGTGGTCCAATGAAGGCCATAAAATGTAAATAAATAAATAAATATATCTAAAAACAAAGAAGATGTGACTTACCAAACGAGAGCGCTGGCAGGTTGATAGACACGCAAACAATTTTTGTGGAGGGAATGTAAATAAAACTTAATGGGGTCGTTGTGGGGATGTTGTGAGGGTGACACGGTATTAGAAAGTGGAAAGTGTGACATGAGGCTGAAATGAAAATAAAAATATATGGGGAGAGATAAAGGTGAACTGGAAAGCAACTGGAGATCTGGTGTGAAAAAAGGCGAAAAAGTGTTGGTAAAAGCTGAGCTATGTTGATCCTGTGGTGAACTTGGGTTGGTAAACAACGATGTGCACGAAGGTTAGGTGGTTGTGTTGCCTCCAAAACACGTTAAAGGATGGAGAAATTCGGGAAAAATTTCGAAAAAACTGCGTGCAAATGCATTAAAAGGAGTGGTTTTGTGGTGGCAGATTATGAAAATGAGGCTAACAATTGTCTGACGAAGAAATAATGACGTTAAAACCTGTGGGAAGCGGCTAAAATGATCAGTGATGTGGGCAAAACGGAAATGGACATAAAGCGAAAGTTATTAGAACTAGCCGAAATGGTTGTTTAATAGGTGAAAGGAACTGTTTGTGAACTGGAAACGGTGGATTTTATAGCAGCGGTAGTGTTGAAAGCGGAAGAAAAAAAATTTTTGGTTATGGTTTGGAAGTGGGTTACGTATTATTGAGTATATATAGGCGGGATAAAATTGTATGGTAGATTACGGTAAAACGGAGAAGGTGAATACAAAGTGAAACTACTTGCAAAAACAGAAAGAGAAAATAAGATGACAGAAAAGATTTCGAAATGCAACAGTGACAATAACAAACGTAATTGTTGGGTTCAAATTAATGATATGAATATAATAGAGGGAAACATTCCACGTGGGAAAAATATATCTAAAAACAAAGAAGATGTGACTTACCAACCTGCCAGCGCTCTCGTTTGGTAAGTCACATCTTCTTTGTTTTTAGATGTATTTTTCCCACGTGGAATGTTTCCCTCTATTATATAAATAAATAAATAGATAGCCTTGCAATTATTTTTAAATAATTATCAATGGTTTTTATGAACTCAGAAAATATGCATTCATAAACGCTATTAGTTACTACTCAAAACTTGGCAGAGAGGCCACATTATGAACTACTGATTGTACCACTTACATCCCCAGTATATTTCTTCCTGACACTTTATTCAATATTTTAAACACTGTTTCTTTTCCTTTTTTACTAGTGAAATATGCAATGAATCTTTCTTTTTGCCTTGTAAAGTTGCTTGTAAGTATGTCCAAGGGAATGGAAATGATATTTACTCCTTAAATTGGTACAACATTCAGACATCAGGCTACTGATATACATGAGCACCATCTGAGTTTCTCCCTGGTATGAATACTAAAACAGTGTTGTTGTGGACTAAAGTCCAAACACTGGTTTGATGCATCGCTCTGCTGCATCTACCTGAATACTCCACAATACACCTTACAGTATGTGGCGGAGGGTCTATTCTGTTCAGGTCTCCTCCTCCCTATATAACTATTGCAACCTCCATCCTCCTGAACCTGCTTACTGTTATCTCCCTTGGTCTCCCTGCAACAGTTCTCTCAAGGACCAAAACCTTCTGACTTCTGTTGTATTTTAGTCTGTACTATTTATCATCCATGTTCCCCTTGCAAGTTCCAAACAAATATTGTAATAAAAGAGTTCCTAAAACTTAAATTTATATAAGGTGATGAGACACCTCTCTTTCTGAGGAAAGCTTTTCTTGCTATTGCCAGTCTGAATTTTCTGTCCTCTTTCCTTTGGCCGTTGTAACTTATTTTGCTCTCTAAATAGCAAAACTCATCTACTACTCATACTGTCAGTATCTCATTTCCGAATCTAATTCCCTCAGCATCTCCTGATTTAAGTTGATTACATTCCATTACATTTCTTTTACTTTCTTTTGATATTTATATTATAGCATACTTTCCAGATACTGTCCTGTCTATTAAATTGCTCTTCTGATTCCTCTTACTGCTTGACAGAATTATGGGACAATATTATCGACTAACCTAAAAGTTTCTCCTCATTGAACTTTAATCCCATTTCCCTATTTGTTGGTTTCCTGTATTGCTTGGTCAATGTAGAGATTGAACAACACTGGGGATTGACTGGAATCCTGTCTCATTCTTACCTCAGCTGTTGCCTCTTGTCTGTTCTTTGACTCTTATAATTGCAGTCTGGTTCCTGTACAGGCCAAAGATATATTTTTGCTCCTTGTGTTTTATGCTTTCTGCCTTTATAATGTGAAATATTATATTACAATCTACATTTTCAGAAGCATCCTTTAAATCTACAAATGCTATAAATGTAGATTTTTTATTGTTTTGTTTCAAACTATCTTCTAGTGTCAGTATTGCCTATTGGTATGTTTATACATTTCTAAGGAATGAAATGTGATCTTCCCCAAGGTTAGCTCCTATCAGTCTTTCCATTCTTATGCTCATAATGTGTGTTAATGTTTTGCAATCATGGCATTTTAAACACACAGTTTGATAATGTTCACATCCGTCAGCGCCTGCCTATTGTGGGACTGGGATTATTACATTCTTCTTGAAACCTGAAGGTATTTCATCTGTCACAAATTTTGCATACTGGGTGATACAGTCTAATCATAGTAAGTTGTCTCAGGAATCACATTGTTTCTGCATATACATGACAACACTATAAAACCATCCTGCCAGCACAAACATCACTATGCTAGCTGATGGTGATTACTTGACCTGTAAGCTGGGGGGAAAGACCCCAAAACAGGAAAAGGCCATATAGGGCTAAAAAAAGGCCTGGTTTCTGTCATGATCTCAATTGCAAAACAAGTGAGGGCAAGCGATTTCCTAGCAGTGAGTCTATTCCTGAAAAGGCAATGATAACTCAGCTGATTCTGCCAGAGTAGCAGCAGATTGTGGAAGCTGGCATATTGGCTGGTCTACCTTCATCAGCAGGGGTGAGGACTCATCCATGGTGAATGGGGAAAGGAGGTGCAGGTTCCAAGTCTATGGGCTCAGCAGCAGGAGCTGCAGGAGTAATTGCCACTGGACCCTATTTCCAAGTAAAAGTAATACAGCAGAGGACATGGCAGGGGCAGCAGTGGAAGTGGATTGCTACTGGGAAAATGCTCAGCTAACCCCATCATCCAGTTGGTGTGGAGACAGTAGTGTCATGGATCCAAGGAGTCATATGTGCAACTGATCTGAATAATGGATCAGGTGGTTCGAACCTACATTCACCACAAACAAACGCCAACCTTTGTACCCCACTACAACACGTGGCAGCCACCCCTGTTGTTGGCCAAAAGACTGGGTCTGAACAGCAGCCTCACAACGGAAACAGGGCAGGTCACAATAGTCTGGTGCATGTGACTCAGGTTATAAAAAATCCAGGAGGCCCATGGCTGGTCCCCATGCAAACATTCCACTGGACTGCATCAATTAACTGGCATCAACCAGTATGTGGTTAGATTAGATTAGATTTACTTTCATTACAATTGATCCATAGTGAGGAGGTCTTCCAGGATGTAGAACATGTCAGGAAAACAACACATGACAAATATTTACAACTAAAACAAATAAGCTAATGTACCATTCCATAGGTCCCAAGTGGAATGATTGTCATTTTTTAATGAACGCTATATGAAAGAGTCATTTTTCAAATACTAGTGCACTGAATTTAAAATAAAAAAGTTTATTTATTTATTTATAAGGTAATAAACGTGTAATACAGCTACTATAATACAATGAACACATTACTGCACAGAAATGGTGCAGAAGTTAGATTGTACTCACACACACACACACACACACACACACACACACACACACACACACACACACACACATATATTTACAATGAACACATTACTGCACTGAAATTGTGCAGAAGTTATACTAGTTGGTTGTACTGAGAAATTCATCAATGGAGTAGAAGGAATTGGCCACCAATAAATCCTTTAGGCTTCTCTTAAACTGAATTTCATTGGCTGTTAAGCTTTTTATGGCTGCTGGCAAGTTATTGAAAATGTATGTTCCTGAATAATGCACACCTTGTTGTACAAGACTAAGTGACTTTATTTCTAGTATTGATTCCATGAATTGAGCTGTTGGTTTGAAAATGTGATATATTTTTAATGACAAATTTCATTAAGGAATAACTATATTGGGAAGCAGTAGTTAGTATTCCTAGTTCCCTAAACAGGCTTCTGCAGCACGTTCTTGAGTTCACACCACATATAACTCTTACTGCACGTTTTTGTGCCCGGAGAACTTTAGCTTGGCTTGATGAATTACCCCAAAAAATAATCCCATATGACATTATGGAATGAAAGCTAGACACTGCATTATTGTGGAACCAGCCAGACAGGGACTTCTTCATTTCATAATTATATTTTTCCCTGAGACATTTAAGTCTCTCCTTCATCTATGATAATGATTGAAGAACAAATTTTAATTCATTTCTTCTGCTTCAATCATTCTTCATTTCTGTTTTGAAAGCTCCCTCTCTGAGTAGGAATCCAGGAGAAATGAAACGGTAGTCAGATGGTGGATAAGTCTGCTAATGCAAAAATTTTCCAACTCACTTGACAATAATTGTGAACTATTATTGGTTATGAGGCTCTGGGGGAGCTGTAACAGCAAAAATGATGACAATGGTTTAATATTTTCTGTTGACTTTGTGAGGGATAGTCTGATGGCCAGAGTAAGTCGAGTGCCATCATTTCTTGACAGTCCACAGGCCACATGATTTTGATGGCCTTTTGCAAGAGGTGGTTAAGATGATGGTGGAGATCTGCACCCTGGGCGATAAACTTAGCATAAAGAGAAATCTTGCCCAAGAGGGACTGGGACTCTCTCAAGTTCTTGAATGCTAATAGGTTAATGATGGCTTTGACATCATCAGCTGTAGGGACAAGGCCATTTTTGCTAAGCACATGTCCAAAAAATGCACATTTGGGGGAAAAAAAAGAACTACATTTTCCCAATGTGCGATGAAGGCTGTTCATCGTATGGTGTTGGAAAACCTCCTGCAGATTTCGTAATAGGAATCTGTGATGAAGCTCTCTTTAATTATGTACCAGTTTTCTAACATTTGGTATTTCCCATTCCTTAAGACCTTACTTGGAACATATTTGTCTAAGGCATATTGAATGATGCTTTTGAATTTTTTCTGAAAGTGCACCAGGTCTTGGTGCTCAGCAATGAATATTTGATGTTGAATACTCTGATACCCAGCAATTTGTATTGTTTCACCCACTGCTAAGTAAAAATATTTTCCCACTTTTCTAAACACTCTTTGTAATACCCATAGTCAAAGATGCTATCACAGCCTTATGATCACAAATACCCTCCTTGATGTTAGCTAATTTGAAAAGTTCATGTCTGTTTGTTACTAGGAGGTCTACAAAGTTAACTTCATGAGTTGGTTCTCTGACTACCTGCTCAAAGTCAGTTTAGGACAAGACATTCAGAATAATGGCACATGAATCCCTGTTTCTTTACCAGTTTCTATCACATGGCCCTCCCATTCTATAACTGGTGAGGTACACCCCCTATTACAATGGCATGGGCGTGAAGTTTGTTCACGAAGTTCTGCAGGTTCTTTCTGAAGTGCTCTGTCACTACAGCCCCTGATGCAGGTGGTCTATAGAAGCATGCAATTATCATTTTTGATTGAATAAGAACTGATTGGTCCAGCCTATCACTAACAGCAAGTAAATACATGGGTCTGAGATTCGCGCATACTATGCTCAATGTGTGCTGTCCTTGATAACTTTTCGCATTACTCTTCCGTGAGATCCACACCTCCTCATCTGCGTCCATGTGTCTGTCCACTGGTGGGGATACTATAGATCTTGATTATACTAAGGCAATGTAGTCTACACAAGATATCTTGTTCTGACAGGTCATACAGTGCTCTGTCCAATTATTCTTACAGAATCACATATCCTATCCCATCTTCATCTACATCCCTTTCCATTTATATAATACTGTCATCAGGTTTGTTTTCTGTAGCCTTTCTGTAGATTCCATCCCTTCTTTGATTTTTACTGACTTTCTTTCTGAGTTCTTTATGGTCATAAAGCTCCTTCCCTTTTTACAAAGGTTTCCTTAATTTTCAGTTGCCAGTACTTATATATGCTCCACAGTTTTGATTTCTCTTGTAGCCATTCCTGCTATTTTCTTTTGCATGTTTGCTAATTTCAGTTTTTAGCCATCTGTATTCATTTTTGCCTACTTCATTTGCTGCATTTTTACATCTCCTCTTTTTCGTAGTTAAATTCAGTATCTCATTTGTTGTTTGATTATTTCTGCTGGGTCTTGTCTTTTTATATATTTGATCCTCTGCTTCCTTAAATGTTTCATCTCCCAAAGCTACCCTTTCATCTCTGATTAATACAGTCATATTTTTCACTGACCAAGCTACATTGACATGTGATGATGTCAACAGAAGTCCTAAAAAAACATCAGTGGTGTGATAAATCCGTATATTATTATGGGGACACATTTTCAAAACAACATCTTTGTACATTCAATCGAAAATCTTTCACTTAGGCTTATAGTCTTACTAAACTAGCTTATGGTCTTACATACGGAAGATACAAGTTAAAGGAGTTGCAATTGTCACCCGATACACAATTCTCGGCTATAAGAATGGGTATATTCTTTCACAATTTCAGAATCCATATTTATCTGTTCATTAGATTCCATATAATGTAATATACTCTAACCGTTGGATCAGCTGAACTAGTAACATAAGCTGCTGCTAAGGTTTCCAGCTCTTACTATGCTAGATATTTGCTTGATGGAGTTGACGAAAAATGTAGTTCATAATCTCGTGTAAAAGTAGATATATAGGACAAATTAGTCACTTGAAATTTTGACAGTGTTTTACCTTAATAATAATATGACAAGATGCCCTCAGGAGAGTTATTTATTGCATATCCAAGAGAGGTGAAAAGTTTATTGAAGTTGGAAGAGAAAAATTCAGTATAAAAATATTTCTCTGGTTTTCACTTACAAAATATTTCGTTAAGTTATTTGCTTGAAGTTGATGATCTTTGAGAGGTTTCCTGTATACAGTTAAAGTTTGGTACGTTTTAATTTTTGCTAAAACTCTGAAACATTGCAATTGTAAGCTTATTCGACAGTGATGAAGACTCAGAGATATTTGATCGATCATGGGTGAAGATATGGATACGACAAGCATAGGCATATCGCCGGGAGTCAAAGAGTCCGATAGAAGCTGCGTACAATGCTAGAAGCCTCTGCAGGTACTGACTGCACTGAGGAAACGCTCTGGCGTCAAGCAGCCTATAAATCCCGTCGCAGTACACTGAGGTGACAAAAGTCGTGTGATACCTTCTAATATCGTGTCGCACATCCTTCTGCCTGACGTAGTGCAGCAACTTGATGAGGCATGGACTCAACAAGTCGTCAGAAGTCCCCTGCAGAAATACTGAGCCATGCTGCCTAGCCACCCACAATTCCCACGTGTTGCCAGTGCAGAATTGTGTGCATGAACTGGTCTCTCGATTATGTCCCATAAATGTTCAATGATATTCATGTTGGGCAATCTGGTTACCAATTGCGAACAATTGTGGCCCAATGACATGGTGCATTGTCATCCATAAAAATTCCATCCTTGTTTGGTCTCCAAGTAGCCAAACATAAACCATTTCACTCAATGATTGATTCAGTTGGACCAGAGAATCCAGTCCATTCCTTATAAATATAGCACCTTGTTGACAACTTGCGGCCATATGGCGTCGTGGAATCTGCACCACACTCAACCCTACCATCAGATTTTTTTTTTTTTGAGTCGTCAGTCGTCTGACTGGTTTGATGCGGCCCACCACGAATTTCTCTCCTGTGCTAACCTCTTCATATCAGAGTAGCACCTGCAACCTACGTCCTCAATTATTTGCTGGATATATTCCTATCTCTGTCTTCCTCTACAGCATTTGCTCCCTACAGCTCCCTCTGGTACAATGGAAGTCATTTCCTGATGCCTTAGATGTCCTATCATCCTGACCCTTCTCCTTGTCAGTGTTTTCCACACATTCCTTTCCTCTACGATTCTGCGCAATACCTCTTCGTTCCTTACCTTATCAGTCCACCTATAGGGCGTTTAAAATTAGTTGCGACTTTTGGCGTTTGGCTACCGGAGGGACGTGACGTCATTGCCCAGGTAATGGCGAGCCAGCTTTCCGTACTACGCCACCAGCGGTTCGGCTGGTAAAGCACCCCTGTTGCTACACCATGGGTACACACTACCACGTGGTGTCACCTATTAGATGCATCAACGTTTGTCAGCTCTCGCAGTAGAGTCATATTTTCTGGCGTTGAAGTGTTTTGTAGTCGTCAGGTACTGTGAAAAGTCTTTTGTGTTGACGTTGCGTTAATGACAACAGTGCAGCACATCTGAGTCGAGATTTGCAGTAAAAGTATCGTCCAAGAACACGTTCACCGGCTGGGAAGATAACGTAATGCTGCAAAACATCCCTCAGAATTCGACAATAGTATTGGATAAAACTCCATACCACTCTGTTGTGATGCATACAGCTCCAACTACACAGTGGACGAAAGGGAAATTTTGCTCCGAGTACAAAGAAATGTTCCATGAGATAAATTTTAACCTAGCATGTACAAGGCGAAGTTAATGGAACTTTTAGTGTTGTACAAGCCAAAACTTGACGCTACCGTGTCGACGAACTGGCCAACGGTAAAGGACATAGTTTAATCAGACTTCATCTGTATCATACTCATCTAAATCCGACAGAATCTATGGGCCTAGGTGAAAAGTAATGTGGCAAAAAACAGCAAGAAGTTTACGTTCACTGAGATTGAAATGCTGATAAAAGAAGCCACTGCAAATGTTACACGACGGGACTGGTCTTGAGTTGTCAGCCATGATATCAAGCAGGTAAATGAGGAGACATTGATTCATGAAGGACCGACGAGTTTTGAGGAATACGGTAACTTTTTCTCCTGCCATGTTACAATCTGCATTACTAACAATAATGTACTTGAAATTGCGACAGAGGCTTGACATAGTGTATTATTAAACTAACAACAGACTGCAAGTCAGTTCAATAGAATATGAAACGGCAAATTCTCAGTATAAAAATAAACGTATAACTTCTTCACTTATATTGTTACAAAACCCACAGCAGTTCTCGTTTCACCATGGCCCTCAATAATTACATTATTTCATTGAAAAAATTGTGGTCGCTTGAATATCGCTGTAGATATGGAAATTTCGCATATTAATCATATGGCAAAACATCCTCGTAATAGTTATCATTTGCCATATCTTGTTTCGATACCTTAAAACATTTATGAGATACGAAGAATTTATGAATATTTCATGCTAGTTTTTTGACTGACGCACGAGTTCGTGTCGGAGCGCATTATGTACATTAAATTTTCTCAAGACTGGAAACAGACAGCGATATCCTGACAAGTTTAAAGAGTTATACAGTATATAATCTACATTTAACACACAGCAACATGAAACCTAAAACGCATCAAACACAAATTCATAGCGACACCATTTTTCACAAAAAACTAAGAATTTCTTACAGTATTGCCTACTGCCGAAACATCACAGTAACTATGACCATTAACGAAATAATAGGTGGTTCGTCATGAAGCTGACGACTTAAACGATAGGATGCGTGAGAATGAGAGTTTATTACGGAATAGTTTCTTTAAAAGCGTTTCAGAAAGATCGTAGATCGGCCAGCTTGCTGTTAACGCAGTCGAGCGACCCTGCCAAGTTCCGCGCCGAGTGGGACTGACATTTTACTGTAGTTATCTGTTGACGCGCCCTACACACGCTGGCAACTACGCTTCTCTCCACTCGCTCCATGCTGAACTGTCAAAAGTCGCAACTTATTTTAAACGCACTATATAATTTTCAACATTCACCTGTAGCACCACACCTCATATACTTCGATTCTCTTCTGTTCCAGTTTTGTTCCGGTTTTCCACTGTCCACGTTTCACTACCATACAATGCTGTGCTACAAACGTGCATTCTCAGAAATTACTTCCTCAAATTAAGGCGTATGTTTGATACAAGTAGATTTCTCTTGGCCAGGAATGCCCTTTGTGCCATGCTAGTCTGCTTATGATGTTCCCTCGCTCCGTCCGTCATTGGTTATTTTGCTGCCTAGGTATCAGAATTCCTTAATTTCATCTACTTCGTTTCCATCAATCCTGATCTTAAGTTTCTCGCTATCCTCATTTCTGCTACTTCTAATTACTTTCGTCTTTCTTCAGTTTACTCTCAATCCGTATTCTGTACTTATTAGAATGTTTATTCCATTCAGCAGATCATGTAATTCATTAATATATATATTAATGACTTGCCATTCTATATTCACGAAGATGCAAACCTGGTATTTTTGCCGATGATTCAAGTATAGCTATCACACCCAACAGACAAGAATTAACTGGTGAAATTGTAAACGATGTTTTTCAGAAAATCATTAAGTGGTTCTCTGCAAATGGGCTCTCATTAAAATTAGACAAAACACAGTACATACAGTTCCACACAGTTAATGGAATGACATCATTAATAAATATAGACTTCGACCAGAAATCGGTAGCTAAGGTAGAATATTCAAAATTTCTAGGTATATGCATTGATGAGGGGTTGAACTGGAAAAAAACACACTGAAGATCTGCTGAAACGTTTGAGTTCAGCTACTTATGCTATTAGGGTCATTGCAAATTTTGGCGATATACATTTCAGTAAATTAGCTTACCACGCCTATTTTCATTCTCTGCTTTCATATGGCATCATATTCTGGGGTAACTCATCATTGAGTAAAAGAGTGTTCATGGCACAAAAGAGTGTAATCGGAATAATTGCTGTAGCTCATCCAAGATCATCCTGCAGACACTTATTTAAAGAGCTATAAATCTTCACTGTAGGCTCACAATATATATATATATATATATATTCACTTTGAAATTTGTTATTAACAATCTGAACGAATTCAAAAGCAATAGCAGTGTACATGGCTACAACACTAGGAGAAAGGATGAGCTAAACTACTCAAGGTTAAATCTGAGTTTGGCTCAGAAGGGGGTAAATGATGCTGCCACAAAAGTCTTTGATCACTTACCTAATAGCATCAAACGTATGACAGATAGCCATATAGCATTTAAAAGGAAATTAAAAGAATTTCTTAATGGCAACTCGTTCTACTCATTAGATGAATTTTTGGATATAGTTAGTGGGTAATTTCCGCAACCCCCACAAAAAATTAAAAATATTAAGTGTCATGTAATATTTTGTGTAATGTTATATCTTGTATAGACACCTTTTATTAATCTGACACGTTCCACATCATTACGAAGTGTCGTATTCATGATCTATGGAACAAGTACTAATCTAATATAATCTAATGTAATTCTTCGTTTTCACTCAGGATAGCAATGTCATCAGCGAATCGTGTCATTGATATCCTTTCACCTTGAATTTTAATTCCACTCCTGAACCTTTCTTTTATTTCCATCATTCCTTCTTCGATACACAGATTGAAAATAGGGGCGAAAGACTACATCCCTGTGTTACACCCTTTTTAATCCGAGCACTTCGTTCTTGGTCTTCTAGTTTTATTGTTCCCTCTTGGTTCTTGCACGTATTGCATATTACCCTTCTGTCCCAGTAGCTTATCCCTACTTTTCGCAGAATTTCGAACATCTTATAACATTTTACACTGTCGAACACTTTGTTCAAGTCGACAAGTCCAACGAACGTGTCTTGAATTTTCAGTCTTGCTTCGGTTATCAAAAGCAATGTTGGAATTGCGTAATCGGGTCGGAAATCTTTTTGCACGTATCACCTGAGTACAAGTGACAACTCCGCCAACGCACTTCCCTTTTGTACCTTGTGTACACGATACTACTACCAACTGTATATGTGCATATCGCTATTCCATAACTTTGACAGGTGATAATCTGCTGTTGAAGGACTTTGTTCTGGTTATTGAATGCTTGGTTCGCAACTTCTCCTGTGAAATCACTCGTCCGAGTCTCCGGGGAGGTATGAACTCTGATAGTAAGCACTATGTTCTCCAGCTAAACCACCAATGTTTAATGACCGTTGTCTCGAAACCGAGCATCGCTTTGCATAACTCCCAGTTGACGCATGTGAGGGGCACTGGTTTTTTGTATCTTACAGGATACGTTTTCAGCTTCTGACGAGAAGCGGTGACGACTGAAGGACACGCTGAAATGCTATTTTATTACTTAAGATTGTCGTGGCGTTACAGAAGTTATGATTTTTCGATTCCGAGTGGCCTACATCTAGGTGTATTGTAGTGAGCTTATGGATACTGACATGTGGCAGAGGTGGAACTCCCAGAGGTGCTTGGGGATGAAGGGCCGGAAGTCGGCGGTGCCCGCGTTGAGAATGCGCGCCGTGAACCTGAGCAGGCGGCGCGTCTCCAGGTGCCAAGAGGGGTTGTCGCGCTGGATGCGGTACGCCTCCGACGCCACGCAGTTCTCCTCCATGGCGCACTGCAGCAGGAACAGCTGCCGGTCCTCCAGGTGCGCCGTCCGCATTATCTCAAAGTGGTCAATCACTAGGTCCGCCATCACTGGAACCACAGAGTTGCCGACGTGACACTGCTTTTCACAAATTGGGTAAAGTCACCTAATAGTGAAAACAAAGCAGTTAATACAGAAACTGAGTGTATTGTTATTACAACAAGCACTGCATAATTCTGTTTTCTTTCGTATTGCTAAGAGAATAGGATTGTGTTCGAATACATGACAGCTGTCTATCCTTGCTGTAAGTCACTTCTTTAAAAACAGCGCCACCCATCAGGCACCTCAGCTAGGAGGTAGGTCTAAATGTATCGGTTAGACATTATTCTCACACTGACTAGAAATGGCGCTGGTAGTTTCCTATGCCACCCCATCAAACCAGCGAGCTAAAAACACGATTTCTTCCCACAGGCGTGTTAACACGTTATATACACTGAAAATTTTAAATTTGTAATCGACTTGAGTCCCGGACACAAGTTGATAGTTTAAAGTTAACTTACTATTCTCCAATTCTGGAACAATCCTAAATCCTTTCATATGCCAACGTTACAGTTATTAAACAAGTAACTGAAAATGCCTTGCAAAGAATGGTGCAAAGATTACATCCTTTCTGTCAAGACTATGCACACTGCACTATCTGTACCCAGAAGGATAATAAAATTTATGGGCTTCCTGGGTAACGACCCTGTAAAATCCAGAATAGTGCTAGAAGCCGACACGCTCGACTAAGTGTCAAATGACATTACTGAACTATCTATCTATTGCTTGAGCCTTGTCCCGCAGTTACGCAGGGTCAGCCATCGTTGATCGGATTTGGCATGTTAATGTTTAAGGGGTGGCCGGATGCCCTTCCTGCTGCCACGGAATGTGGGGATGTGTTACCTGTATGACTTGTGTGTCTTACATGGCAGGTTGTGAACATGTCTCCACTTTGAGTTGTGCGGCTGGTCCCGGCGGAGGTTCGAGTCCTCCCTCAGGCATGGGTGTTTGTTCGTCCTTAGGATAATTTAGGTTAAGTAGTGTGTAAGCCTAGGGACTGATGACCTTAGCAGTTAAGTCCCATAATATTTCACACACATGTGACTTTTTTTTGCGCCTTGAGGGCTACCCGTTAAACAGTGTATCTGTTAATGCGTGAATAAACTGCTCATGAGGAGGAGTTGATGGAGCACTAGATCTCAGTTGCTTTGCTCCCCTTCACTTGCTTCAGACCTCTTAGCTGCATGGGCGTCATTTTCGGTAGGGGAGCTCGGCTCGACAATGAGTTTGTGGATCAGCTGGGACCCGTGACTTCCCATAGTCTGCATAAAATAGACTGTGTTAGGTGCTATGTGCTGAAATCACTGTACAAATGCTGTAGTTTATTGAAAGTTGGGTACCATCGTGGTGGCCAAGTTTTTTGTAAACAAGGTGGGATTTTTTTATGAACGTGACCATTCAAAACTTAACAGTCAGATTTTTTTTGACACCTCGAAAGCTAGAATTTATTCGTAAAAATCTAAAATTCAAATATATGTTCTACAAGTCCTGGTCATTTTATTTTTAATGCTTAAGGTGTTACAATGCAGGTAACACAGTATGAACAAGTTTGAGTTGAAGCAAAGTTCTGCATTTTACCTTATAGATATTTCTGTTATTGACGAAATTTGAGACATCTAAATGAATAATAATTCATCTTCACCATTAATTTAGCTTTTGGAAATGAAAATATGGCATCGTGGCCGCGAGGCCCCCATTCGGGGAAGTTCGGCCGCCAAGTGCAAGTCTTATTTCATTCGACGCCACATTGGGTGACTTGCGCGCCGATGACGAGGATGAAATGTTGATGAGGAAAACAAAACACCCAGTGCACGAGCGGAGAAAATCTCCAACCGCCGGCCGGAGTGGCCAAGCGGTTCTAGGCGCTACAGTCTGGAACCGCGCGACCGCAACGGTCGCAGGTTCGAATCCTGCCTCGGGCATGGATTTGTGTGATGTCCTTAGGCTAGTTAGGTTTAAGTAGTTCTAAGTTCTAGGGGACTGATGACCACAGCAGTTGAGTCCCATAGTGCTCAGAGCCATTTGAACCATTTGAACCATCTCCAACCCGGCCGGAAATCGAACCCGAGCCCGCTTGCATGGAAGGCAAGCACGTTACCACTCAGCTTTTTTTGTTTTTTTTTTTTTTATAGACGCTCTATCCATTTTTTAATATTTTCTTTTTTGTTTTTTGACCACTTTTTTATTTTTTAATTTTAATTTTATTTTATTTTGGGGTGGTAGTGGACCGGTGGGGGCTCGGGGGGCAAAGTGGGCAGGGGTCGAAACCCGAGGCCTGGGCACAGTGTCCCCCTCACCACCACCGAGCCTGTGGTGCTCAGGGAAGTGGGAGACACAGGAATCAACAGTAGTGGAAGGCGTTGTTGTTATTTATTTATTTGCATGTGTTTTTGTAATATTCACTATTATCGTGAAATTATGTGAACACATCGGCGAAAGAGAAAAAGAAATATAAATTCTGGTTAAAGAAAAAGAAAAGAAAAAGAAAAACAAAAAGAAATAAAATCCGCGCAATCTGCGACGCGCTCTCCCATCCACGGAGGTCAGAAGTAGAATCGATCGTAGGCGGTTTAAACTCAGACACCGCCGGGGGAGGAGGGGTAGGTGCCCTCTGAGCCAGGCATCCCCCAACTCAGTGGAGGTCTAACAAAGACCGCTCGAAGATAGTTAGCAAATAATGTTCGGTAACGTGGCGTGTTTTCGAGAGCTGCATGGGCTGTTCGTAAATAGGTCCAGAAGTCGAGGCGGGATTTAGGTCCCTCATGAAAGAGATAAGCGACCGCCCACCCTTTGACCCACGTAATAGCACGACATTTGGCGGCGGGAAAATGTCTGACCTTAAACTTTTCACTCGAGGGTAAGCTGGCGGACAATTCAGCTTCTAAAATGGGTGGATAGAACGGATTCTATCAGCCCTCTAGGAGTTCCTCGTAAGGCTACAAATTATCTATTTTGGTGTAATCGAGATTTTTACAAAACTTGGCCAAGTTTAATCGGTAGCCCCGTTTACAAGTGTCAAGCTAAGGCAATGCTTTCTCTGTTTGGTATCTACCAATCCTATGCCTGCTTTCTCGTGGACTCTGGCTGGTGGGTTGCAGAACCTGCTGGCCGTTGGCTAAAGAATCTCTTTCTTGGGATGTTCAACCGGCTCTGAGCGCTATGGGACTTAACCTCTGAGGTCATCAGTCCCCTAGAACTTAGAACTACTTAAACCTAACTAACCTAAGGACATTACACACATCTATGCCCGAGGCAGGATTCGAACCTGCGACCGTAGCTGTCGCGCGGTTCCAGACTGAAGTGCCTAGAACCGCTCGGCCACACCGGCCGGCTCTTGGGAGGTCTGACTCTTTTTGAAAGGTGTTTTTTCTCAGTCTCATCCTGTTGGTAGGTGTGTAAAGTAGCGAATCGACAGGTGTTGGATGTGTATGCGATGGCCGGCGCAAGCAGCCTCCCTTCGCTGTTGCGGAACAAAAACAGAAGCGGACACGGCACGACTCACCGTCGACGCAGACGGCGGCGGCGAAGCTGTCGTGCCTGCCCGGACAGGCGACGTGGCCCTTGGCGCTGCCGCTGCTGCTGCCGGTGGCCATGGCGTCGTGCACGCACTCGTCCAGCGCTGCCTCGTTGCCCCTGCACGCGACGCCCGCCAGCCAGGAGGGCCGGCCCGCGCCGCCGAAGAAGTCTGTCTGCGCCGCGTCGGCCGCGTAGCCCAGGCCCAGCTGCCGGCACACCACGCCGGCCTCCAGCATACCCCACCCGTCGCCGCACACCGTCCCCCACTCTGAGCACACAGCACGCAGCGCATCTCTTATGAAAAACTCAGGCAAAAAGCTCGCCCGTAGTGTTCTGTGAGCCACATTTCTCCCGAATGCGTAGACACAATGATGACCCAAAAAATTATGAAACCCTGCTTAACAACCTTTTGGCTTACCTTTGAAACACAATATAGCAGTGATTTTGCGTCAAATGTATTCAAAACGTTCTTAATACACTACTGGCCATTAAAATTGCTGCACCACGAAGATGACGTGCTACAGGCGCGAAATTTAACCAACAGGGAGATGCTGTGATATGCAAATGAGCATTCACACAAGGTTGGCGCCGGTGGCGACACCTACAACGTGCTGACATAAGGAAACTTTCCAACCGATTTCTCGTACACAAACAGCAGTTGACCGGCGTTGCCTGGTGAAACGTTGTTGTGATGCCACGTGTAAGGAGGAAAAATGCGTACCATCACGTTTCCGACTTTGATACAGGTCGGATTGTAGCCTATCGCGATTGCGGTTCATCGTATCGCGACATTGCTGCTCGCGTTGGTCGAGGTCCAATGACTGTTAGCAGAATATGGAATCGGTGGGTTCAGGAGGGTAATACGGAACGCCGTGCTGGATCCCAACGGCCTCGCATCACTAGCAGTCCAGATGACAGGCATCTTATCCGCATGGCTGTAACGGATCGTGCAGCCACATCTCGATCCTGAGTCAACAGATGGGGACGTTTGCAAGACAACAACCATCTGCACGAACAGTTCGACGCCGTTTGCAGCAGCATGGAATATCTGCTCGGAGACCATGACTGCGGTTACCCTTGACGCTGCATCACAGACAGGAGCGCCTGCGATGGTGTACTCAACGACGAACCTGGGTGCACGAATGGCATAACGTCACTTTTTCGGATGAATCCAGGTTCTGTTTACAGCATCATGATGATCGCATCCGTGTTTGGCGACATCGCGCTGAACGCACATTGGAAGCGTGTATTCGTCATCGCCATACTGGCGTATCACCCGGCGTGATGGTATGGGGTGCCATTGGTTACACGTCTCGGTCACCTCTTGTTCGCACTGACGGCACTTTGAACAGTGAACGTTACATTTCAGATGTGTTACGACCCGTGGCTCTACCCTTCATTCGATCCCTGCGAAACCACACATTTCAGCAGGATAATGCACGACCGCATGTTGCAGGTCCTGTACGGGCCTTTCTGGATACAGAAAATGTTCCACTGCTGCCCTGGTTAACACATTCTGCAGACCTCTCACCAACTGAAAACGTCTGGTCAATGGTGGCCGAGCAACTGGCTCGTCACAATACGCCAGTCACTACTCTTGATGACCTGTGGTATCGTGTTGAAGCTGCATGGGCAGCTGTACCTGTACACGCCATCCAATCTCTCTTTGACTTAATGCCCAGGCGTGTCAAGGCCGTTAACACGGCCACAGGTGGTTGTTCTGGGTACTGATTTCTCAGGATCTATGCACCCAAATTGCGTGAAAATGTAATCACATGTCAGTTCTAGTGTAATGTATTTGTCCAATCAATACCCGTTTATCATCTGCATTTCTTCTTGGTGTAGCAATTTTAATGTCCAGTAGTGTAGCTTTCTGAATATATGTGGTACCAGATGTCTACACATGTCATGTAACTTCTGTAAATTAAGAGCGCGAAGATGGCATCCAGCAGCCTTCCAGATGTCTCCCATGAGTTTCAGATCAAGCGAATTTGTTGCCCAAGACATCAGCGTGAGTTCTCTATCATGCTCCTCAAACCATTGTAGCACGACTCTGGCCTTGTGATGTGGACAGTTAGCCAGCTGGAAGTTATCATTGCTTTTGGGGAAGACATCAAGCATGAAGGGTTGTAGGTGGTTCACAGTAGTATTGAGGTACTCTACAGCTGTCATGGTGCCTTCGATTACTACCACAGGTCCCACGAAAGCCCAGGTGAATGTCCCCCATAGCACGATACTGCCTACACTGGCCTGCATCTGTTGTGCAGTCCACGTTTCGAGCAGTTGCTCGCCTGGATGATGACGTACCCAGACACGACCATTGACCTGACAAGAAACGTGGTTAATTTGGCCAGGCGACATGTTTCCATTGGCCCACGGTCCAACCATGACCCTATGCCCCCCCCCCCCTCCCTGCAATCGTAATTAACGATGTTGTTCGGTCAAAACTGGAATACGTGGGTGTCGTCATGTGTGGAGGCTCATGTTCAGCTACGCTCTTTGAATGATGTGATGTGCAACGCTTGTGCCTGGACCAGCACTGTACGTAAGTATCTCATAAAGTAAGCTAGACACGTCATCCCACACTAAGACCATTGCACCACAACAGTGGCACATTGTCAGAAGAGACTACATGTTACAAGTTTCTTCAGACAATTCTGCTACGATACGGATATCAGGTGCATCACAATGTGTGGATGGAATTTTGTGGCAATTGCAGACGTATATGGGACCAGCAGAAGTATATGGGACAGTACGATTCTTGTGGGCAAAACTTGTAAACTGCACATAGATTCACCATTAAATTCTGGCGGTGTAGGGACCAAATGCAGTGTCGTGCCTAGCTGTTTGAACTGTCAAAATCGGAATGATCTCATTTAAAAATTTCACGAAGGCTGTGGACCTAGTTATCATGAATCTTCTGCATGTGGTTAAGGCCGCAGACGACAGAGTCCAGCCAGTCGGCAAACTGAAAGAACTTTTGAATAGGGGGATTGAGATTTTACTAAATGTAGGACGTTCAAGCAGCAGTTCTCGACTGGCTCTGTGACCGAGGAGTAGATTTCTGTGGTCGAGGAATTGAACGATAGGTAGTACAATTGACATTGTACACAGAGAATTGGTGACAGAGCTGAAAATAGTATCCTATTTCCATGTCACTTTGAAGTGTAATGCAGGATTCGATAAAAGTTACTTTGCTTGCCATAACAATTCGTAACTTAAGATCTGACGTCCCCTGATACTCTGGCGTCAAATCTGGCACAGATCGCCACCTGCCCTGCTCTACAGAGTCGGCTAGCCTCGAATCACGTTGTGTGGCGTGACATAGAGGTCTAGTAAGTTGTCGCCTATTAGCCTATTGTTTTTTAAAAATATTTTCACCGTCCTTTTACCACTTTCGATAGGAGCTCACGACAATAGCAAGCGAACAGCTGACCAGCTCTGCCATTTCCGAGATACTGATTCTCTGGTGCAGCGCGATGACATTCTGCCCTTCGTCAAAGTTGCTTATGTCAGTAAAACTTCCCCATTTGCAGGCGATATCGTCCCTACAATGATTCCCTACTCACCTCTGCTGCCCTTGCACACTTTCCTTACCGCTTCACTCGCCCACAGCGCTGCCAGGCGGCATTCAATCTTTCAATCTCGCAGTGAGCAGCGGCCATAGTTTTCAGGCTCATCTGTGTACGAACACGAATTAGCGGAAGTTGCTGGTTTCCGTTGCTAGATAAAGTTCAAGCTTCTGCCCATGGTTGGTTAAGTTAGACATTAATTTTCTGTGACGTTTACTGGGTAAAGCTTGACTATTAATCAACTACGTCAAATTAATTTGTTCAGATGATAACCTGTATTGCAGAAACATGACTGCTGTCGGATTGTCGACGCGTGGTACTATAAGGTGCAACGTTATTGATATTGAAATCTAAATGCCAAATGTTTCAATTTATGATAATGTACGGAGAGCACCAATGAATTTCCGTTCTTACAAGTACAGTAAATCCATAAGTGTGAACTAAGACAATGATGACAAAAACTATAGAAATTATATTCCAAAATAGTTTTTATTGATAGTGTTCTATAGCTTTGATAAATATTAGAAACGACATACGTGAAGCCGATGTATAATTAGAATTTAATTTACGACCGGTTTTGGTCAGAGATAATTTTCCAGTACAAATTTTTCAATAGCCTTCCCCGTCCCACAACACCTGCTATTAACGAAAATTTACACCGGAAAATGACCTCTGACCGAAATCCCTCGTACAATAAAAAATAAATTATACAGCAACCTCACTTGTTACAACATGTAATTTGTAAGAAATTACATTAAATACTTTTTTCTGAAATCAATTTTTACAGAAAATTCTCGAAATTCCTGCCTCCAACCTTGCTACGAAACTGACGTTGTCGAAGAAATGACGGGCGCTCGTTCTCGGACAAAACCGCAGCGCTAGACACTATCAGACACATTCGTTTACTGGACAGATTTCGCGCGATCGTCGCTGATTGGCTCTCATCTTATGACCGGAGTTCCACGACAGCGCTTCTTCTACTTGTGGTTATCTGGAAAATTTCCTGCTCTGAACTTATTATCAGCTTTGTTAATCCACCCTGTATTTTTCATCTGTTTGGCCCATATAACTTTCGCAGTATTCATTTCACGAACCTTCATTAGCCTTGGATGAATTTCAGCTGGAAATAAGCCGTCCAAAACAAAGAATTGTCTGATGGCACGCTGTTTCATACAGGGTAACAACAAAGAATCGTTGAGAACAAAACTGTTTCTCGTGACAAGTTGACGTTTGGGTTACGGTGTTGTTTAACATGCAACAACATGCAACAACAAAATTCCTATGCCCAGAAGTGAAATTTTCAAGTTTCCCTGACAATCAGCTACAATATTTGCCTTCATTTACACGTAGCCTGCAAGTGCAGAGGGTAGGAAGAAAATAATGACAAACACGATGTCGTATCTCTGATGCTATTGTCTTTATGGCGTTTATATTTCGTGAATCAACAAATGTAAAACAGGTCTGACAGGCTGTTATCTATTGGAGTGTTGCGAGTAAACTTACGGAACTGAAAAGAATGTTAGAGTATAGGACCTGAGTGTCGAGATTATTAGCTATTTATGTATTTATTTTACTTGACAAGATTAGGACTTCCAGGCTCTCTTATACTTAGTTACACATTCTTGAGATTTCTTTTTACAGTCAGTATTACGTTGTGCACTATAAACGAGTTACACATAATAACAATTATTATTTTATAGAAATTGACATAATGTTACTGTAATGTCAACCCCGTTAACATTTAGTAAATGTTTCACAATACAACGTTCCTGTCAGATGGGAGTAATGAGACACGTTCTCGCTTCCGACGCCCGGGTTCGATTCCCGGCGGGGTCAGGGATTTTCTCTGCCTCGTGATGACTGGGTGTTGTGTGATGTCCTTAGGTTAGTTAGGTTTAAGTAGTTCTAAGTTCTAGGGGACTGATGACCATAGATGTTAAGTCCCATAGTGCTCAGAGCCATTTGAACCATTTTTTAGCAATGAGACAATGCATGATAGCAGTACTGAAAGAAACGAATCTCGAGAAGTTAACTGGCTCGAGGAAGTGCGAAAAATAAAAGGAAAGTTTGCATAGGAGATAGTAAAAAAAAAGCAGTGGAGGTAGAAACGGAAAAAAAACATTAGATGGAAACAGAAGTGAGGAAAGCTAAGGCAATGAATCAGAGAGTTGTTCGTTGTCGGACAGAAGGAAGACTGAAAAGGAGACTAATCCAATGATAACGAAAAGCTTTACTTTTCTCTGTAATGCAACAACCTTTATATAGACGCAGGTTATTTGGCAGTTTGCTTCACAGATGCGTGGGTGAAATGATGAGGGAGGAGGACAAATATTAGGAGTTGCGCGGTATGTGTCGTATCCTGTATTACTATTATGGAATGACAATCATAATTTTATCTGAAGTGTGATACTGACGAGTCCAGTGACTCAGAAACCGACCAAGAACCACATTTCGTGTCTGCTCGCAGCCACGCAAACCGAGCCCAAGGACTAACAGTCGAATATGCAAGTTTTCCTGCACCGTACTGACCGTGGTAATGTGTTGTACTTTTGGTGTTTCCATATTTTTGTCCATTTCCTCTATATTTCAGTATGGTCCGAGCAGGTGAAACTCCAGGCGACTCGAGCTATCCACTTATGCTTTCATAAGATATGTATGTAGCATTCGACCGTTTTGTCATGTTAGTTCTTATGCTCAGTTTGAATGGATGCGAGCAGACATGCAAAGTGATTTTCATACACACTGACTTTATTTTTTTATGTGATGACATGGTTGACGAGTACGACTTTCAGTTCTGAAGTGAGTTCTGCAATTGTCATCCTATAAATTTTGTTCAGTTTTATTCAGTGAGCGTCGGTCACGACCACTCAGCACAAGGTATCGTCCGCTTTCCCTGTGTGAGGTATAAATCTTGGCTGTCTTGGTTAAGGAAACACCCACCACACGAGCAGCAACAATTAGCCACATTCAAATTCACTTAGTTCCGACATAATACACTCACAAAAACTACGCAGAACACTATTCTAACTGCGGCTGACATAGCAACGTCGTGCACAGGTGCGGTTCGCGGTCAAATAAACAGCGCAACGGAGGTAGCATCTGCATTTATGTGCAAGCGGGCAGATCTCGCGGGGTTCCCTTGTTTTTGTCCAGCCCTTGTGTAACACTAGTAAAGATTCGTCGGCACCAATGACAGAGCTAATTTTAGTCTTATTCAAAGCGAAAATATTCTTCTTAATTTTTGAAATGCAAATACTCAAGAGAATGAATTCTTACATAATACGACATTTAGTGCGGCTTTCAGATGCTTATCCAGGACCTTTCTAAGATTTTTAACTCCTCTCTGTTAAGGTAAAAAGTTACCCTTAAGGGGAGTGGGAAGAAATGTTCTTAAAAAGGTTCGCTGATCAATTTCTGGTGAGATATGAATGTCCCGATTATGACTGCTGACAGATCAATTTCAGACGCAATTTTTGCCATCTTCTTAGAACGAAGATCATCATTTACGACTGAGACTGGAGAAAAAATGTCCTTGGGACTATCAACTGGGCGCCATCAACGTACATGTTACAGGAGAAAGATATGAGATGTTGTTGTTATGGTCTTCAGTCCTGAGACTGGTTTGATGCAGCTCTCCATGCTACTCTATCCTGTGCAAGCTTCTTCATCTACCAGTACCTACTGCAACATACATCCTTCTGAATCTGCTTAGTGTATTCATCTCTTGGTCTCCCTCGACGATTTTTACCCTCCACGCTGCCCTCCAATACTAAATTGGTGATCCCTTGATGCCTCAGAACATGTCCTACCAACCGACCCCTTCATCTAGTCAAGTTGTGCCACAAACTCCTCTTCTCCCCAATTCTATTCAATACCTCCTTATTAGTTATGTGATCTACCCATCTAATCTTCAGCATTCTTCTGTAGCACCACATTTCGAAAGCTTCTATCCTCTTCTTGTGCAAACTATTTATCGCCCATGTTTCACTTCCATACATGGCTACACTCCATACAAATAATTTCAGAATCGACTTCCTGACATTTAAATCTATACTCGATGTTAACAAATTTTTCTTCTTCAGAAACGCTATCCTTGCCATTGCCAGTCTACATTTTATATCCTCCCTACTTCGACCATCATCAGTTATTTTGGTCCACAAATACCAAAACTCCTTTACTGGTTTAAGTGTCTCATTTCCTAATCTAATTCCCTCAGCTCATCCGATTTAATTCGACTACATTCCATTATCCTCGTTTTGCTTTTGTTGATGTTCATCTTATACCCTCCCTTCAAGACACCATCCATTCCGTTCAACTGCTCTTCCAAGTCCTTTGCTGTCTGTGACAGAATTACAATGTCATCGGCGAACCTCAAAGTTTTTATTTCTTCTCCATGGATTTTAATGCCTACTACGAACTTTTCTTTTGTTTCCTTTACTGCTTGCTCAATATACAGATTGAATAACATCGGGGAGAGGCTACAACACTGTCTCACTCCCTTCCCAATCACTGCTTCCCTTTCATGTCCCTCGACTCTTATAACTGCCATCTGGTTTCTGTACAAATTATAAATAGCCTTTCGCTCCCTGTATTTTACCCCTGCTACCTTTAGAATCTGAAAGAGAGTATTCCAGTCAACATTGTCAAAAGCTTTCTCTAAGTCTACAAATGCTAGAAACGTAGGTTTGCCTTTCCATAATCTTTCTTCTAAGATAAGTCGTAAGGTCAGTATTGCCTCACGTGTTCCAGTATTTCTACGGAATCCAAACTGATCTTCCCCGAGGTCGGCTTCTACTAGTTTTTCCATTCGTCTGTAAAGAATACGTGTTAGTATTTTGCAGCTGTGGCTTATTAAACTGATTGTTCGGTAATTTTCACATCTGTCAACACCTGCTTTCTTTGGGATTGGAATTATTATATTCTTCTTGAAGTCTGAGGGTATTTCGCCTCTTTCATACATCTTGCTCACCAGATGGTAGAGTTTTGTCAGGACTGGCTCTCCCAAGGCCGTCAGTAGTTCCAATGGAATGTTGTGTACTCCGGGGGCCTTGTTTCGACTCAGGTCTTTCAGTGCTCTGTCAAACTCTTCACGCAGTATCGTATCTCCCATTTCATCTTCATCTACATCCTCTTCCATTTCCATAATATTGTCCTCAAGTACATCGCCCTTGTACAGACCCTCTATATACTCCGTCCACCTTTCAGCTTTCCCTTCTTTGCTTAGAACTGGGTTTCCATCTGAGCTCTTGATATTCATACAAGTGATTCTCTTTTTTCCAAACGTCTCTTTAATTTTCCTGTAGGCAGTATCTATCTTACCCCTAGTGAGATAAGCCTCTACATCCTTACATTTGTCCTCTAGCCATCCCTGCTTAGCCATTTTGCACTTCCTGTCGATCCCATTTTTGAGACGTTTGTATTCCTTTTTGCCTACTTCATTTACTGCATTTTTATATTTTCTTCTTTCATCAATAAAATTCAATATTTCTTCTGTTATCCAAGGATTTCTACTAGCCCTCTTCTTTTTACCTACTTGATCCTTTGCTGCCTTCACTATTTCATCCCTCACAGCTACCCATTCTTCTTTTATTGTATTTCTTTCCCCCATTCCTGTCAATTGTTCCCTTATGCTCTCCCTGAAAATCTGTATAACCTCGATTCTTTCAGTTTATCCAGGTCCCATCTCCTTAAATTCCCACCTTTTTGCAGTTTCTTCAGTTTTAATCTACAGTTCATAACCAACAGATTGTGGTCAGAGTCCACATCTGCCCCTGGAAGTGTCTTACAATTTAAAACCTGGTTCCTAAATCTCTGTCTTACCATTATATAATCTATCTGATACCTTTTAGTATCTCCAGGGTTCTTCCATGTATACAACCTTCTTTCATGATTCTTGAACCAAGTGGTAGCTATGATTAATTTATGGTCTGTGCAAAATTCTACCAGGCGGCTTCCTCTTTCATTTCTTAGCCCCAGTCCATATTTACCAACTATGTTTCCTTCTCTCCCTTTTACTACTATCGAATTCCAGTCACCCATGACTATTAAATTTTCGTCTCCCTTCACTACCCGAATAATTTCTTTTATCTCATCGAACATTTCATCAATTTCCTCGTCATCTGCCATGATGGCTGGGTGTTGTGTGCTGTCCTTAGGTTAGTTAGGTTTAAGTAGTTCTAAGTTCTAGGGGACTGATGACTATAGATGTTAAGTCCCATAGTGCTCAGAGCCTTGTCACCTGCAGAGCTAGTTGGCGTATAAACTTGTACTACTGTAGTAGCGTGGGCATCGTGTCTATCTTGGCCACAATAATGTGTTCACTATGCTGTTTGTAGTAGCTTACCCGCACTCCTATTTTTTTTATTCATTATTAAACCTACTCTTGCATTACCCCTATTTGATTTTGTGCTTATAGCCCTGTATTCACCTGTCCAAAAGTCTTGTTCCTCCTTCCACTGAACTTCACTAATTCCCACTATATCTAACTTTAACCTATCCATCTCCCTTTTTAAATTTTCTAACTTACCTGCCCGATTAAGGGATCTGACATTCCACGCTCCAATCCGTAGAACGCGTTTGCTTTCTCCTGATAGCTACGGTCGCAGGTTCGAATCCTGCCTCGGGCATGGATGTTTGTGATGTCCTTAGGTTAGTTAGGTTTAACTAGTTCTAAGTTCTAGGGGACTAATGACCTCAGCAGTTGAGTCCCATAGTGCTCAGAGCCATTTGAACCATTTTTTTTCTTTCTCCTGATAACGACGTCCTCCTGAGTAGTCCCCGCCCGGAGATCCGAATGGGGGACTATTTTACCTCCAGAATATTTTACCCAAGAGTAAAGCTGCATGCCCTCGGTAAAAATTATGGCTGTAGTTTCCCCTTGGTTTCAGCCTTTCGCAGTACCAGCACAGCAAGGCCGTTTCGGTTAATGTTACAAGGTCAGATCAGTCAATCATCCAGACTGTTGCCCCTGCAACTACTGAAAAAGCTGCTGCCTCTCTTCAGGAACCACACGTTTGTCTGGCCTCTCAACGGATACCCCTCCGTTGTGGTTGCACCTACGGTACGGTTATCTGTATCGTTGAGGCACGCAAGACTCCCCACCAACGGCAAGGTCCATGGTTCATGGGGAGGAGATACGAGACATACAACGTAATTCATGGGCAAACGCAACGGCAGATGGATTAACCCTGACGAAGTTCTGGGAGCATATTTTTTCACGAAGACTACACCATTACACCGATGACTCGTCGAAACATGTTTCACAGTTAGATGTCAACCACGTGAGTGCACTCTCTCAGATATTCTGTTATTATTTTCGTAATAGCGAAATTTCGGAATCAGCTCCATCAGACTCGTAGCTGAAATCAAGCACCAGTATAATGGTCGTTTCCCGTATATGACATTTTTGAGGTCGCCAGTAATTTTAATTAAACAAGTTATATTGTGGTGTCTTCGGAAGCACAATAAATATTTATTGTGAATGTGAAAGTGTTAAAATAGTACACGAAATGATCATGCACTATATACGTGACGTCAACAATACGGATGCTTTCTTCTTTTTAACTAAAAAATCACCACAGAAATGAATCTGATGGGCCAAATCCAGCGATCATGGCGGCCGTTTTGTACATCCGATTTTCTCCTTCCATCCGTCACGAGAGGTGGCTTAAAGAATGCAACGCACGTTCTTGACTTCAGTGTAGAGCGGTACTGCCCTGATGAAAAACGATTCCCAGTGGCAACTGTGGATACGTATAATTTTCCAATGTATTTAGTAATGTCTTACAAGTCAGTTGACTCGATATAGGAGACGATCCATTGGTACAAATAGTCATCAGACAGCACTAAAGATTCATCTTCGAGCTGTCACGTTCATATTCCATCGGATTTAAGATTTTCAGCCAACAAAACTCTGCAATAGTATACTACCGTACATGTTCACTTTACGACAGACATGAGGTGTGATCTCGCCCCAGTAGTTTATCATAGACATGTTATCGAATCGTTGCAACATAAACTCAACAAACTGTTTCAATATATGCGATAAAACTCGAGGAAAGGCATGAAGCATTTAATTTCTGACACCAGAAACGTAAACGTTAGCATGCTGCATCAATAATCGTGGATATCTGTATTTGTTTTTATATTTGTTTTTGCACTTGTTTACCGAAATCGCTGTGTTTTCGCAGAATACTGATGAGAGCGGGGGAATATCTACCATTTTCAGTCGGAGAGGAATGTGGAACAAACTTGACTATTTCGTTAAGGGAAACCATAATACACATTGTGGTCTCTCTTGAGTGGAAGAAAATTGACGCAATCAAGTGAACAGCCAATCAGGTACCTACACGAATCACCGCTTGTCGCGTCAGTGTTATCAACTAGCAGACGTGTTTCGAAAATTTCTTTTGATCTGTTTAAATCTCAATACAGGGTGTCCCACGAGGAATATTCAACATTCAAGAGTATAACAGGAACGCTCATTTGAAGCAGAAAACTTCATATGCACATATGTCCTATTCCGAAAGGTTTTCGAGATAGTCTCTCCTTAATTATTCTTGTAGAGAGGGAGATTTAGGGATCGTAGCATATTTCTAGATTGCTTACAGATAAACGGTTTTCGAATTTTTCTAAGAACTTTTTATCATGTCTTTATTAGCATTTTCAGTAACATGATAGGTTCTGTAAGCGATGACATCTCGGTCGACAAAGCTTTCGAGGCCAGATACATTTGGGACACCTGAACCACCACGTACAATAGCGACGGTTAACCATCCGTTGCCATGTGTGAAGGAATCATTGATGTCAATGCTGAAGTTCAGTCTACATCCACAGAAGACTGCCGGTCCATCGAGTAGAGAGTGTGCAGCGACAGATTTTATAGTATTCTTCTTCTTGTCTGCAGCAGATGTTGTCATTTCGACGTCTTCAATTGTTTTATATATGGTATGTCGTGAACGTCGTCGATGAACCTATCTTGCGGTTCATTTAGATATTTCAAACATCCACTAGGGAACAGAAAAGAAACAGACTAAACCCGATACGAAATACGCTCTGACGTGCACCGACAAGCGGTTTGCATAGTTGGACATGGGCCTGGATCATAAAGAACCTGGTAGTAAGGAATTATTGACTGAGCAGACTGATTTGATAGATACAGAATGTGACCTGGATCAGCAATAAATTACGAAAATTGTGGCTTGGAATGACAGGTTGGAAGCACGATCCGCGTCAGATGGACAGTAACTCTTTGTAAGATACACTGCGACTACTTTTGTTTCCAGATTGATCAGAATAATATTTCTAAATTTGTATTAATAATAGTGATTACAGGTGACAGTATTCTCCATATGAACAACAATGAAACTTGAGGAGCCATGGGTGGCCGAAACGGCCACTGGACTTACCAGAATCCCCGAACTTGACCTCGACGCGACCTTCCGTAGGGACTCGTCCGCCAACCAGCCTCACCTTCATCTTGTGCTTCGTAGCGTCCTGCAACAGAAAGTTCATGTATTTACTATCTCTGGAGGGCAGCACTACTACAACAATTCTTTATAGATGCAAAAGCCAGAGTAACTGTTGAAGCTCACAAAAAGGTCACCTAAGTTTTGTAATAGAGCGTGTCAAGGTGCCCGTATACTAATATTAAATAAGCAAAAGAAGGACCGGCAGCGACAGTACGAAAATACACTCCTGGAAATGGAAAAAAGAACACATTGACACCGGTGTGTCAGACCCACCATACCTGCTCCGGACACTGCGAGAGGGCTGTACAAGCAATGATCACACGCACGGCACAGCGGACACACCAGGAACCGCGGTGTTGGCCGTCGAATGGCGCTAGCTGCGCAGCATTTGTGCACCGCCGCCGTCAGTGTCAGCCAGTTTGCCGTGGCATACGGAGCTCTATCGCAGTCTTTAACACTGGTAGCATGCCGCGACAGCGTGGACGTGAACCGTATGTGCAGTTGACGGACTTTGAGCGAGGGCGTATAGTGGGCATGCGGGAGGCCGGGTGGACGTACCGCCGAATTGATCAACACGTGGGGCGTGAGGTCTCCACAGTACATCGATGTTGTCGCCAGTGGTCGGCGGAAGGTGCACGTGCCCGTCGATCTGGGACCGGACCGCAGCGACGCACGAATGCACGCAAAGACCGTAGGATCCTACGCAGTGCCGTAGGGGACCGCACCGCCACTTCCCAGCAAATTAGGGACACTGTTGCTCCTGGGGTATCGGCGAGGACCATTCGCAACAGTCTCCATGAAGCTGGGCTACGGTCCCGCACACCGTTAGGCCGTCTTCCGCTCACGCCCCAACATCGTGCAGCCCGCCTCCAGTGGTGTCGCGACAGGCGTGAATGGAGGGACGAATGGAGACGTGTCGTCTTCAGCGATGAGAGTCGCTTCTGCCTTGGTGCCAATGATGGTCGTATGCGTGTTTGGCGCCGTGCAGGTGAGCGCCACAATCAGGACTGCATACGACCGAGGCACACAGGGCCAACATCCGGCAGCATGCTGTGGGGAGCGATCTCCTACACTGGCCGTACACCACTAGTGATCGTCGAGGGGACACTGAATAGTGCACGGTACATCCAAACCGTCATCGAACCCATCGTTCTACCATTCCTAGACCGGCAAGGGAACTTGCTGTTCCAACAGGACAATGCACGTCCGCATGTATCCCGTGCCACCCAACGTGCTCTAGAAGGTGTAAGTCAACTACCCTGGCCAGCAAGATCTCCGGATCTGTCCCCCATTGAGCATGTTTGGGACTGGATGAAGCGTCGTCTCACGCGGTCTGCACGTCCAGCACGAACGCTGGACCAACTGAGGCGCCAGGTGGAAATGGCATGGCAAGCCGTTCCACAGGACTACATCCAGCATCTCTACGATCGTCTCCATGGGAGAATAGCAGCCTGCATTGCTGCGAAAGGTGGATATACACTGTACTAGTGCCGACATTGTGCATGCTCTGTTGCCTGTGTCTATGTGCCTGTGGTTCTGTCAGTGTGATCATGTGATGTATCTGACCCCAGGAATGTGTCAATAAAGTTTCCCCTTCCTGGGACAATGAATTCACGGTGTTCTTATTTCAATTTCCAGGAGTGTACAATGTTGTATCCTTGCCCAAAGCTCAAGATGACGCCGGACGGTCTTACAATTAGTAAGAGTAGACAGTCTATAGGAGACTCCAGCATAGAGAACTTCAATTTCCCACAGCACCACGTCACGTACTCAAGTCCATTGGTTGCGTGCCAATTTGGCTACCACAACTAACTGGTATTTAAGACACCTTCACCATTTCTTACAAATCCAGTTTTGACCTTACCATACGTCCTCGAGGACATTGCTACAGCTGTTGTTCCCCTTGCTCCTAGTTTCCAGCCACTCTCCACATTATGAACAGAATGAAACACAACGATCACAAAACATCGCACAAGCCTCTGTTGCAAAGAAACACGACACAGCGCCTGGTCACGGCTTCATCACATACCACCACCTTAAGGAAAGTACTTTCTCCATCCCAGAAACCTTTGATAGCCCACATAGCACCGTCCTCCTTATTGGTTTCTATCATGAGCTGTGGAAGACCTCAAAATTTCTCCTTTTCCTGAAAGCAAACTAGTCTCCTAGTGGAACATCTTCCTACTGATCTGTCAGCCTTACTTCAATCTTGGTCCTTGAATCCATTCTACACCTGTTCCACCTCCTAAACCAAAACACAACCAACGCCGACCTTCCTTCTTCCTATCCATAGACAAAGAAAGAACCTACAACAGTGTACGTTATTGTGGCGTCTAGTTCCAACTCAACTGTTAAACGTACCTAATTGCATCCTTTCTATCTAACTGTCCATTGTATGTAATAATAAACAACACTCACTCCCACATTTTCCATCTAACTGCAGGCATGCACCAAGGATCCATTCTGTCACCTCTCCTTTATCTTCTAGACGTAATCGACGTTCCTTAACCATTATCTTCTGTGTAACTATTTGGATACGCTGACGATACCACTTTCCTTGTTGTCCACACCACCCTCTATCCGACAATAATTATAATAAAGCACACGAGTTTTCTGTCCTCGAAAGCTCATGTTCACAACCCATAGCCCTCAAATTCACGTAGCTAAGCACTAAAACACTTTAGACTAACACTCAGTGTAAGACTAACACCCACCTACTAACTATCCTTACGAAAGCCCACAATAGGCTAAAAGTTTTAGCATGCCCTCAAAATCCTTAAGGACCTTGAAATCCGCCTAACTTTCCTTATCTGTTTACCCTCCCTTTGTTGTATGCTACACCAGTTTCTAAAGTTCCCACTGCTCCTGAAAGACTTGGAGTACCTTCGCTATTCCTGTCACTCGCAAAATCGAATCAAAATACCGTACTATATTTCCCATCCATAAGAACCCTCGCCTGCTGCAGCGCCTCTGTCATCTCGTCCCACATTCCTTAAGTCTCCACACACTCTGTGTCCTTTCCTAGGAACATGTAAACCACCTTCCCGTCCTAGACCATGAAATCACTCCTGAGATCTACCCAGATTAGCAGTTGTAATCATCCCTACCTATTCCACACTAAGTATCCAACCTATGCGTCAGCGGTGTAGAGTTTGAACAGGATCGATCCAAGGACTGAGCCCAGAACGGATATTACGAACTGTGGACATTCCAGCTTCATCTCAGGCAAGGGATGTCCTATCGTCGAGATGGGCGCGGGTGAGGCGGACACGTGACAGCGGCTCCCATGCTCAAGTAACCTGAACGAGAGGCCATAACGCCCTGGAAACGTTGAGGAGCACCGCCCAGATGTACCCAGGGCTGTCCGGAGAATCGAAACCCTCCCTCATCAATAACAATCCTCGGTCGAATTACTCTTCTAAAATCCGAATGCTGCTCTGTTGAATGACCCTTATAAAACCCGAAATGCTGCTCGGGTACTATCGCCTCGATAGTGGCGTGACGCCGTCTTCTCTTGAGATACACCGTCTCTAAGACTTTCGATAGGTCTGCTAACATTGTTTAAGCCTGTAATTTTGTGCTTGTCGCAGGTCTTTGCCAGTGATCGGTATGGCCACTATCTCT
Organism: Schistocerca cancellata; assembly: GCF_023864275.1. NCBI lineage: Eukaryota > Metazoa > Arthropoda > Insecta > Orthoptera > Acrididae > Schistocerca > Schistocerca cancellata. Next base: position 280,894,082 of record NC_064628.1, read on the forward strand.
TCATGTATCCACGCTTTATTTTATTTATTTAGCGTATGGCATCTACAGAGTAAAATTGCACACATACTATTAATTAATATAATAAAAGAAACACAAATATATTATTAAATGATTGGCTCTGAGCACTATGGGACTTCTAAGGTCATCAGTCCCCTAGAACTTAGAACTACTTAAACCTAACTAACCTACGGACATCACAAACATCCATGCCCGAGGCAGGATTCGAACCTGCGACCGTAGCGGTCACGCGGGTCCAGACTGTAGCGCCTATTAAATGATTGATTGCAAACAACAATATGCGAAAGATTAGGGAGACAGCCACTGCAGCTATTACAAGTCCACATCTAAGCAGGTCACCCACTGAACAGCACGTGGAGTAGCATTCATGATATCCCTCCATTCTCCTTCAAACCTCCTCGCAGGACATTCGAAGATCAAGTGAGGGATTGTTTGTTCTTCTGCACCACAGTCGCATCGTGGGTGATCAGTGAGTTTCCATTTGTGGAGAATGGCCTTACACCTGCCGTGGTAAGTCCTCACACGATTAAGTCTGATCCAAGTTCTTCTGGGCATTCGCATTCCTTCCACCGGTATCGAAGGATCAAAATCAGTGAGGAGAGGATGGTGATTATTCAGCGACCAGTATTGCCTCCATTCCCTTGCTATGTCATACCTCTCTGGGAATTTAAGGACTTCGTCTTCCCATATAGGTTTCCTGGATTTTAGGCGGGTAGTTGGTAGATGATCCAATATTTTTCGGATAGGTATATCTTCAGAGACAGAGGGGTCATTAATTTTCTTCCATTCTCGGATAGCTGCTTGTAGCCTTCTGAGGGAGGGAGGAGCTATATTGCACAGGGCATGAAGCCAGGGAAGTGGAGTTGATTGGAGAGTTCCTGAGACAATTCTCATGGTGATATTAAGCTGGACATCTATTTTCTTCGTGTGTGTGCCCTTGTACCAACCTGGGGCGCAGTATTCTGCCACCGAGTAAACAAGAGATTGTGCTGCGGTGCGTAGGGTGTTAGCCTGAGCTCCCCGGAGGTTCCAGTCAGCTTTCTTAATTTATTATTTCGATTTTTTATCTTTTGACTGGTTATTTCTAGGTGTTTTTTATAGGTTATTGACCGGTCAAGAGTTAATCCTAGATATTTTGGATGGCTGTTGTGCGTCAATCGCTCATCGCAGAATGTAACTCTCGGCTTGCCTCATGATTGTTCAGTTGGAATACGCTTACCTCAGTTTTATTTGGATTTGGGCAGAGCCTCCATTTCGTATAATACTGGTTAAGAAGTTGAAGGTCCGTTGACAGAGTAGCTTCCCCCTCTTCGAATGTCTTGCTCTGAGTGGATATTGCAATGTCATCTGCATAGCAGAATTTTTGCGATTTAGTTGCTGGCATGTCACTTGTGTATAGGTTGAAGAGAAGGGAAGCCAACACTGATGGCTGTGTGAGCCCATTGTTTATTGAGTTGGATTTACTCGTAGATTTACCTACGTTCACTCTGAAGTAGCGATTTTTCAACATGTTTTCCAGAAGCTTAGTCGTCTCCACGCTAACCGATAGCGTATGGTTCTGAAAATATCGTTGAACATACTAAACAGAAGTGCAGCAGCAACTGTAGGGCAATGACTCCCATTCGCCTCTGCTTCGCTTATGCAATGAGGTGACAAAAGTCATGGGATAGCGGTAGTATCGCGTACACAAGGCATATAAGGGCGACGCATTGGCGGAGCTTTGATTTGTACTCAGGTGATCCATGTGAAAAGGATTCCGGAGAGACTCTGGCCGTACGACGGGAATTAACAGACTTTGGTAACTGAATCTAGATGCATGGGACATTTCATTTCGGAAATAGTTAGAGAATTCAGTATTCCGAGATCTGCAGTGTCAAGATTATGCCAAGAATATTAAATTTCAGGCATTAACTCATACCACAGACATCGCAGTGGACGACGTCCTTCACTCAACGACCGAGAGCAGCAACGTTTGCGTAGATCTTTTTGTGCTAAGAGACAAACAACACTGCGTGAAATAACTGCAGAATAAATGTAGAACGTACGACGAACGTATCTGCTAGGGCAGTACGGCAAAATTTGCCGTTAATGATCTATGGCAGCAGACGACCGACAAGAGTACCTTTTCTAACAGTACGACGTCTCCTGAAGCTTCTCTCCTGGGCTCGTGACCACATCGGTCGGAAAACCGTGACCTCGTCACGTGAGTCCCGATTCCAGTTGGTAAGAGATGACGGTAGGGTTCGAGTGTGGCGCAGACCCCAAGAAGCCATGGGTACAGGTTGTGAACAAGGCAGTATGCAAGTTGGTGGTGGCTCCATAATAGTGTGGGCTATGTTTTATATGGAATGGACTGGGTCCTCCGATCCAACTGAACCGATAATTGACTGGAAATGGGTATGTTTGTCTACTTGGAGACCATTTGCAGCCATTCATGGACTTTTTTGTTCCAAAAAAACGTTGGAATGTTTATATATGACAATGTGCAATGTCACTGTGCCACCATCGTTCGCTGTTGGTTTGAAGAACGTTCTGGACATTCGAGTGAATGTTATCGACACCCAGATCGCCCGACATGGATTCCATCGAACATTTATGGGACATAATCGAGAGGTCATTTCGTGCACAAAATCCTGGACTGATAACACTTTCGCTGTTATCGACGGCTATAGAGGCAGCACGACCCAGTATTTCTGCAGGGGACTTCCAACGACTTGTTGAGTCCATGCCACGTAGAGTTGCTGCGCTACGCCGGCGAAAGGAGGGCTGTACTCCGCATGCCACCTTACGGTTTGTGGCGGATGGGCATTTTGTGTACCGGGTGTCATTTCCACTTTTTCTGCTCCAGTAGCGGATGGCTCTTAGAAGAATGACTGCTGGTAAGCCTACATGTGTACTCGACTCCCTAATTTTATCTTAATGGACTTTTCGAGAGAGATGCGTAGGAGGAAAAAATACACTGGTTGACTCTTCTAGGGATGTACGCTCTTGAAACTTCAACAGTACATCATAACGGGGTGCAAAATGCCTGTATTGCAGCGTCTGCCATTGAGTTGGCGCTTTCGCGCCTTCTAAATGAAGCTTGCACAGGATAGAGTAGCATGGAGAGCTGCATCAAACCAGTCTCAGGACTGAAGACCACAACAACAACAAATGAACCTTTAACGAAACGTGGTCCCTTCTTTGAATCTTCACTATTTCCTCTATCACTCCTCTATCACTCCGGTACGGATCCCATACTGGCGAGCAATATTGGAGTATCAGGGGTTGAACGAGTGTTTTATATTCTACTTCCTTTGTTATTGTACTACATTTCCAGTGTACCTCAGTCTGGTATCTGCATTACTTGCGATTAATTTTATGTTGTAGTGCCACTTCACACACTCCTTACGCATACTACTACATACCTTGTGGAAGTAACTGATGCAAAGATTGTTGCGCAGTTACGTAATCATAAAATAAAGGATCCTTCAATTTATGTATTCGCAGTACTTTACAAGACACTCCTTACGCATAGTCCTACATAGCTTGTGGAAGTAACTGATGCAGAGATTGTTGCGCAGTTATGTAATCATAAAATAAAGGATCCTTCAGTATATGTATTCGCAGTACTTTACATCTGTTTACGTTGGAGGTTAATTGGCGCTCCGTACACCATCTGTCGATCGTCTGCAGGTCTTCCTGCATTTCACTACACGTTTCTAGCATCTCAGCTTCTCTGTGTACAACAGCATCACCCGCGAATAGCATCATGGAACTTCCCATGTTATCTACTATATATATATATATATATATATATATATATATATATATATATATATATATATATATATATATATATATATATATCCCCCATGAACCATGGACCTTGCCGTTGGTGGGGAGGCTTGCGTGCCTCAGCGATACAGATAGACGTACCGTAGGTACAACCACAACGGAGGGGTATCTGTTGAGAGGCCAGACAAACGTGTGGTTCCTGAAGAGGGGCAGCAGCCTTTTCAGTAGTTGCAAGGGCAACAGTCTGGATGATTGACTGATCTGGCCTTGTAACAATAACCAAAACGGCCTTGCTGTGCTGGTACTGCGAACGGCTGAAAGCAAGGGGAAACTACGGCCGTAATTTTTCCCGAGGGCATGCAGCTTTACTGTATGATTAAATGATGATGGCGTCCTCTTGGGTAAAATATTCCGGAGGTAAAATAGTCCCCCAATCGGATCTCCGGGCGGGGACTACACAAGAGGATGTCGTTATCAGGAGAAAGAAAACTGACGTTCTACGGATCGGAGCGTGGAATGTCAGATCCCTTAATCGGGCAGGTAGGTTAGAAAATTTAAAAAGGGAAATGGATAGGTTAAAGTTAGATATAGTGGGAATTAGTGAAGTTCGGTGGCAGGAGGAACAAGACTTCTGGTCAGGTGACTACAGGGTTATAAACACAAAGTCAAATAGGGGTAATGCAGGAGTAGGTTTAATAATGAATAGGAAAATAGGAATGCGGGTAAGCTACTACAAACAGCATAGTGAACGCATTATTGTGGCCAAGATATATACGAAGCCCAAACCTACTACAGTAGTACAATTTTATATGCCAACCAGCTCTGCAGATGACGAAGAAATTGAAGAAATGTATGATGAAATAAAAGAAATTATTCAGATAGTGAAGGGTGAAGAAAATTTAATAGTCATGGGTGACTGGAATTCGAGTGTAGGAAAAGGGAGAGAAGGAAATGTAGTAGGTGAATATGGATTGTGGCTAAGAAATGAAAGAGGAAGCCGCCTGGTAGAATTTTGCACAGACCATAAATTAATCATAGCTACCACTTGGTTCAAGAATCATGAAAGAAGGTTGTATACATGGAAGAACCCTGGAGATACTAAAAGGTATCAGATAGATTATATAATGGTAAGACAGAGATTTAGGAACCAGGTTTTAAATTGTAAGACACTTCCAGGGGCAGATGTGGACTCTGACCACAATCTGTTGGTTATGAACTGTAGATTAAAACTGAAGAAACTGCAAAAAGGTGGGAATTTAAGGAGATGGGACCTGGATAAACTGAAAGAACCAGAGGTTGTACAGAGTTTCAGGGAGAGCATAAAGGAACAATGGACAGGAATGGTGGAAAGAAATACAGTAGAAGAAGAATGGGTAGCTTTGAGGGATGAAGTAGTGAAGGCAGCAGAGGATCAAGTAGGTAAAAAGAAGAGGGCTAGTAGAAATCCTTGGGTAACAGAAGAAATATTGAATTTAATTGATGAAAGGAGAAAATATAAAAATGCAGTAAATGAAGCAGGCAAAAAGGAATACAAACGTCTCAAAAATGAGATCGACAGGAAGTGCAAAATGGCTAAGCAGGGATGGCTAGAGGACAAATGTAAGGATGTAGAGGCTTATCTCACTAGGGGTAAGATAGATACTGCCTACAGGAAAATTAAAGAGACCTTTGGAGATAAGAGAACAACTTGTATGAACATCAAGAGCTCAGATGGAAACCCAGTTCTAAGCAAAGAAGGGAAAGCAGAAAGGTGGAAGGAGTATATAGAGGGCCTATACAAGGGCAATGTACTTGAGGACAATATTATGGAAATGGAAGAGGATGTAGATGAAGATGAAATGGGAGATATGATACTGCGTGAAGAGTTTGACAGAGCACTGAAAGACCTGAGTCGAAACAAGGCCCCCGGAGTAGACAACATTCCACTGGAACTACTGACAGCCTTGGGAGAGCCAGTCCTGACAAAACTCTACCATCTGGTGAGCAAGATGTATGAAAGAGGCGAAATACCCTCAGACTTCAAGAAGAATATAATAATTTCAATCCCAAAGAAAGCAGGTGTTGACAGATGTGAAAATTACCGAACTATCAGTTTAATAAGCCACAGCTGCAAAATACTAACACGAATTCTTTACAGACGAACGGAAAAACTCGTAGAAGCCGACCTCGGGGAAGATCAGTTTGGATTCCGAAGAAATACTGGAACACGTGAGGCAATACTGACCTTACGACTTATCTTAGAAGAAAGATTATGGAAAGGCAAACCTACGTTTCTAGCATTTGTAGACTTAGAGAAAGCTTTTGACAATGTTGACTGGAATACTCTCTTTCAGATTCTAAAGGTAGCAGGGGTAAAATACAGGGAGCGAAAGGCTATTTATAATTTGTACAGAAACCAGATGGCAGTTATAAGAGTCGAGGGACATGAAAGGGAAGCAGTGGTTGGGAAGGGAGTAAGACAGGGTTGTAGCCTCTCCCCGATGTTATTCAATCTGTATATTGAGCAAGCAGTAAAGGAAACAAAAGAAAAGTTCGTAGTAGGCATTAAAATCCACGGAGAAGAAATAAAAACTTTGAGGTTCGCCGATGACATTGTAATTCTGTCAGAGACAGCAAAGGACTTGGAAGAGCAGTTGAACGGAATGGATGGTGTCTTGAAGGGAGGATATAAGATGAACATTAACAAAAGCAAAACGAGGATAATGGAATGTAGTCGAATTAAGTCGGGTGATGTTGAAGGTATTAGATTAGGAAATGAGACACTTAAAGTAGTAAAGGAGTTTTGCTATTTGGGGAGCAAAATAACTGATGATGGTCGAAGTAGAGAGGATATAAAATGTAGACTGGCAATGGCAAGGATAGCGTTTCTGAAGAAGAGAAATTTGTTAACATCGAGTATAGATTTAAGTGTCCGGAAGTCATTTCTGAAAGTATTTGTATGGAGTGTAGCCATGTATGGAAGTGAAACATTGACGGTAAATAGTTTGGACAAGAAGAGAATAGAAGCTTTCGAAATGTGGTGCTACAGAAGAATGCTGAAGATTAGATGGGCAGATCACATAACTAATGAGGAAGTGTTGAGCAGGATTGGGGAGAAGAGAAGTTTGTTGCACAACTTGACCAGAAGAAGGGATCGGTTGGTAGGACATGTTCTGAGGCATCAAGGGATCACCAATTTAGTATTGGAGGGCAGCGTGGAGGGTAAAAATCGTAGTGGGAGACCAAGAGATGAATACACTAAGCAGATTCAGAAGGATGTAGGTTGTAGTAGGTACTGGGAGATGAAGAAGCTTGCACAGGATAGAGTAGCATGGAGAGCTGCATCAAACCAGTCTCAGGACTGAAGACCACAACAACATATATATATATATATATATATATATATATATATTGTGAAGCGTAATGACTCAATAACACTCCCCTGGGGCATTTCCGAATTTAGTTCTTCCTGAGGTCTTCTCTCCGTTGATAATGAGATGCTGTGTTCTGTTTGCTAGAAACTCTTCAATCCATTCACAGTCTGTGATGTTCCATGCGTTCATATTTTGTTCATTACGTGGTAGTGTGGACCTCTATCGAATGCCTCTCGAAAGTCAAGGAACATAGTATCGAACATGGGTGCCTGTATATACTGCTTTCTGCGTCTCGTGGACGAGGGATTTCACACGACCGATGTTTTCGGAAGCCACGTTGATTACTGTAGAGATGATTTTCGGTCACCAGACATGTCATACTGTGCGAGCATTTGTTACAAAATTTTACAACAGCCTGGACGTCAGTGATAAAGGCCTATGGTTTTGTGTGTCTGTTCGATGACGGTTCTTCAAAACGGGAACCGTGTGTGCTTTTCTCCAATCATGTAGACCGCTGCTAGAAGAGGAGCAAGTTCTTTCGCACGGTCTGTGTAGAATCGAGTTGGTATCCAGTCAGGTCTAGTGACCCTTCCTCTGTTGAGCGATTTGAGTTGCTTTTCTGTCTCTCGGTCACTTAAATCGATATCTGCTACTTTGTCGTCCGTGCGACTATTTAAAGGAGGAACTACTGTGTGATCTTCCTCTGTGAAACACTTTTGGAAAAAGACGTTTAATATTTCGGCCCTTTCAAGCTGGTAGCTAGAGTTTTACTTTCGTGTCCATTGAACGATTCACGCATAGTCCTCATTACACTAATTTTGGCTACGGTTAATGTACTGTTTATCTGTGAGTCTTCGTCTACATTTAAATTTGCAGTGAAGCTCTCTTTGCTTTCGTAGCAGCTTCCTAACGTGGTTGTAAAACCATGATGGGTCTTTTCCATTCCTCAAAATTCTGTTCGGTACATACTTGACTGAAGCGTATCGTATGATCTCTTGAACTTTGTCCATCGATGCTCAACGTTGTCAGTGCTGGACACGAAATTTTCGTGATGACCTGTTAAGTAATATGAAATCTATTGATTGGCGACTCCATGGAGTCTAATATGAAATATGAAATCTGACTCTTGTCGCTCATGCTAAACAGAAAGATCTTCCTGCCTTTATTTGTATTCCTACTTACAGCCGTATTCAGTGATGCTGCAAAGACCTTATGATCACTGATTCCCACTTTATACGCTAACTGAGTCGAAAAGTTCGGGTTTGCCTGTCGCCGGCAGGTCTAAGATGTTATTTGACGAATCGGTTATCTAGTTAACTGCTGAAAGTATTTAACGTACTTAAAACAATTTCTCATGATTGTCTGTCTCTACTACCCGTTCTAATCACTTGAGTCTCCCTAAAGCAAACATTATCAGGAAAATTACGACAAATATTCTCCACATTTCCCTCAACTGTTCCGCCATTACTGCTGCCGAGGCGTTGGGTATATAAAGCATCCGATGGATAAGTTTGATCCACCTTTAACATTAATCTTCACTGAAACTATTTCGCATTCTGATACTAATGTCACTAATTATTATTGTACATTTTATTGCTATAAACACGCCTTCGCCAGTAGCGTTCAACCTATCTTTGTGATAAATATTCCATTCGGAGTTCAGAATTTCATTGCTATCAACCTCTGGTTTCAGCCGGCTATCTGTCCCCGGTACTATGTGGGGACCTCTCCATAGCTACACCTTCAGTTAATTAATACTATCTTCACATTTTCTTTCTCCGATCTGCTATGACGAAAGCTACTCTGTCTCGACTTAGAAGGCATCTCATCGGGCCTGTGGAGGGATTTCTCTAACCTAAAAAACCCAAATGTGCACACCACATGTACTCCGCTACCCTAGTAGCCGCTGCCTGCTTGTAATGCGTGCTTGACCTATTAAGAAGTACCCTACAATTCTCAAACGGGTAGCGGAGGTCGAAAAATTTGCATCCGATACCGTCGCAGAATCGTCTGAGCCTCTGGTTTAGACCTTCCGTACTGCTCCAAACCAAAGGACTGCGATCGGTGGGAACGATGCTGCGAAGCGATAGCTCTACTTCCACCCCACTGGCGAAGCTAGTTATCTTCAACAAATCAGCCAGCCACCTGTGGAAACTGAGGCGTCATTTGTACCTACACCAGCCACGATTTGCAACTGGATGCAACCAGTGCGCTCAATCGCTGCCGGCCGAGCCTCCTCCGCAAGTTCGACAAGATCGTGCCACCCCCTCCCTCCCCCCCCCCCCCCACTCCTACCGCTCAGAGATTGGTCACTGGCCTTCTTTCCCGAAATGCTCGATATTTTCCTGAGGGGCTCTCTCTGTCACTTGCCTAACACTGGTGTCGTTTGACCGGCGCTAAGGGCGATACTAGTAAAGAAAATGAAAAGCGCAAGTTGCTGCATAAACACCAGCTCACTGAAGCAAGTGGGCAGCACATACGAAGACAACGTACTGACAGTGTGCAGGATGAAGGAAATTTTTAAAAATCACTGAAATTACTAAAAAAGCTATTTTACGCCTAGTGAAAAGTTAATTTATAGTTATGCAGCAAATTTGACAACGCTAAACACCTAATAGCGTTCGTATTTAAGATAAATTTTGACTGAATTTTAGCTCCAGACTCCAGTGGCATCCCTGCTTGAGAGCAACCGATGTGACGGGTAGGGGGGACTTATAGAATGGTCTACCCCCCCCCCCCTCTTGCGGTCCCGGTCCCCTGTCCATCTCTATACTTCAAGATTAATCCACGCTGCAGAACTAATAAAACGATATAAACGATCTTGTCTGACTTTCCCAACAGACACGCCTGATTCGGTTACAATCTGCAGAAATACTTCGTTTGAAATACAAATGTATGTCTAATGGCAGAGTCTACTTGGCGAAAGGGGCTTTGCGGCGTAAGGGGATTTGTGACCCAGCTTCCATGTTTTTTCTTTTCTTTTTTCTTTTTTTCTTTCAAATTGACTGATATAATGTGGATTCCGAATCACGGTGTAACTCGGCCTTTTTCACATCAACAGACATTGCCAGAGGCGAAAAAAAGAAAAAAAAAAGACTGATAAATAACAGATAAAACTTCTGGGATTGACTGGAGATCGTATATGAGACATTTGTATTTGAATTCTGGCACTTAACCACTTTTTGTACCGACAGAGTTCTTTAATACACAAAAATAAGCCGGGACGATCAGGAGACTGTGGCTGTGGTGCGGTTGCAAGGTGAGTCTACGTCTTTTGCGGCGGACCAGGAAACGAAGGACATTAGCTGTGACTCTCACACATAATGTCATTACATTTGTAAACATTACTTTGTTGATCCAGTCGTTGTAGCTGTTCTTTAGTCCGTAGCATTGTATCCCTGTAGGTAATGCTATTTCGGGGTTGTGTTAAGGACTTCACAGCTTCAGTAACGGCCACGGGGACCGTGAAGTCCTCTCCATACTTCCCCCCCCCCCCCCCCCCTCAACAAGAGTTCCATACTTTAAGAGGCTTCATCATTTTGTCATGTCAGTATTAATTATAGCTTTAGTCTACATCTTGTTTCTGGAACAATTTTCAACATACTATCGAAGGTCCTGTGTTGGTCTTTTTTCTTGTACTTTTTGTAATAAACTTTTTTCGAATATTTTCTATTTTCTTATGCATTATCATTTCCGTTTTTATTTATAACATAACTGAGGTAATTTACAAACAAAAAATATTAAATTTTGTTGTTGTTAATAAGCTTCTTCCGGAAAGAATAATTTGTTCGGTGTTATTTCTTTTCCGCCACTCTGTTTGAAGAAAGTAACGTGCACTGCAACTTCCTTGCATGTAGGCCTCTCTTTATATCCATCACAAATGAAGCGGTGATTTAATGAGTTGAGGGTACTGCATTTAGGACATATAACTGTTGCACTGAACCCTACTGAGAAAAATTTTTCATCGCTACTAACAACATTATTTATGACTCTGTACCATGCCACTGGCACATCTGTTGTCAGTATTTTATTATTTATATTTTTAAATATTGTTTACTAATTGTTGTTGAGGTATTCTACTTCCATCTTCTTTCGGTTTTCGTTTGATTTTAATCTGTCCACTATATACCGACATTTCCTCTTGTTTTTTCGCTCTGTAATATATGTCAAGTAGCTTATTTCTAAGAACATGTGCGTTACGTGTTTCAAGTTATTATTTACCGTGCTAGAATCTACCGATATCTGCATGCTGTCGAGTTTGAGAAGCTCAAATAAAGCAGCAGTGATGCTGTTCGAACGGCTCTCAATGAGCTGCACTGGTTTTTTGATGAAGATGGCCGTACTTTTTCCGAATGTCTGCCTGTACAGGGAGGCGGCGGACTGTGCGTACACCAGATTCGGATAAACGGATTCTACAGGATACTGAGACGAACCCTAGTACAAGCTCCAGGCAACTGGCCCGCCAACATGTTCGTCTGTCTGAAAGGACACAAACCCTCAAAAACGGCTTGAAATGTTGTGTGATGTATTTGGTGTCTGTGAAGGTACCTGTTTTGGTATAGCTGTTCTGCCTCCCGACCTTTTCATCTGCTTGACCGTAGACAAACACTATCTCGACTTGTCCCTGACGTGAATACCGAATCATTCTGGTGCTTACGGTACCTTGCGTCAGTCACATAGCCTGCAACACACGAGGACGCACGGCACATGGTCAGAGGAACTGTCATTCGTCAGCGCCATCTACTGTGGCAAAGTGGCATTTCCGGACATATGTTCAAAAACGGCTCTAAGCACTATGGGACTTCACATCTGAGGTCATCAGTTCCCTAGACTTAGAACTACTTTAACCTAACTAACCGCCGGCCGGGGTGGCCGAGCGGTTCTAGGCGCTACAGTCTGGAACCACGCGACCGCTACGATCGCAGGTTCGAATCCTGCCTCGGGCATGGATGTGTGTGATGTCCTTAGATTAGTTAGGTTTAAGTAGTTCTAAGTCCTAGGGACTGACGACCTCAGACGTTAAGTCCCATAGTGCTCACAGCCATTTTGAACCTAACTAACCTAAGGACATCACACACATCTATGCCTGAGGCAGGATTCGAACCTGCGACCGTAGCAGCAGCGCGGTTCCGGACTGAAGCGACTAGAACCGCTCGGCCACAGCGGCTGGCTGACATAAGTTCATAGGATCTTTTTTCCCCATTTGCAGTCCGAAATCCGTCCTTGCAGTTTGTCGGTTTTACCAATGTTCACCCTGTATAACTCAAAATTAGAATTATATTCATACCTTCAGCTGCTAACGGGCGTTGATAAATGTAAACGGGGACAGGTGAAAATGTGTGCTCCGACCAGGACTCGAACCCGGTATCTCCAGCTTACATGCCAGACGTTCTACCCATCTGAGCCACCGAGGGCAGAGAGGATAGGGCGACTGCAGGGGCTATCTCGCGCATGTTATGTCCACACACTACATTCGTAGTGTCCCACCCCAACACACTCATTATTCGTGCAAGACATTCTTACCAAGTCCCGTAAGAGTTAGGGTATGTGTGCATATAAGGTGAGAATGTGGGTCTCGCGGGAGGCGTGCGCGAGATAGTCCCTGCACTCGCACTATCCTCTGTGCCTTCGGTGGCTCAGACGGATAGAGCGTCTGCCATGTAAGCGGGAGACCACGGGCTCGAGCCCCGGTCGGGGCACACATTTTCACCTGTCCCCGTTGACATATATCAACGCCCGTTAGCAGCTGAAGGTATTAATATAATTCTAAATTCGTTCTAGACGGTTGCAGGTCGTTAATGGTGACTGTTCTTTCGGACATGTCCGAAAGAACAGACACCATATCCATATAAATACACTGTATAATTCAGGTGATGACGGCAAATGAGCCATTCAGTGCAGATGCACACCAATCTCAAAGTCTTACAGAATCGGCTAGATGTCGCGATTAATGAGGCTAATGAGCAGGGGCACTACATCAATGGTGTTTGGTATAAGTTGAGACTTTGGGTCTGACGGGAGGTGCGATACGATAGTCCGTATGGTCGTGATGACCACTGTGTCCGGATGGCTAGTGGTCAGCGCGTCTGCCTACTAAGCAGGAGACCTGGGTTTGAATCCCGGTCTGGCACAAATGTATAGCTTGCTAATGTCTTTAATTCCTTTGTATCTTGACGATAACTCCTACCTGCTACACTACTGGCCATTAAAACTGCTACGCCAAGAATAAATGCAGATGATATATATATACTATATATATATTATACTAGAACTGACATGTGATTACATTTTCACGGAATTTGGGTGCATAGATCCTGAGCAATCAGTACCCAGAACAACCACCTCTGACCGTAATAACGGCATTGGTACGCCTGGGCATTGAGTCAAACAGAGCTTGGATGGCGTGTACAGGTCTAGCTGCCCATGCAGCTTCAACACGATACCACAGTTCATCAAGAGTAGTGACTGGCTTATTGCGACGAGCCAGTTGCTAGGTCACCATTGACCAGACGTTTTCAATTGGTGAGAGATCTGGGAATGTGCTGACCAGGGCAGCAGTCGAACATTTTCTGTATCCAGAAAGGCCCGTACAGGACCTGCAACATGCGGTCGTGCATTATCCTGCTGAAATTTAGGGTTTCGGAGGGATCGCATGAGGGGTAGAGCCACGGGTCGTAACACATCTGAAATGTAGCGTCCACTGTTCATAGTGCCGTTAATGCGATCAAGAGGTGACCGAGACGTGTAACCAATGGCACCCCATACCATCACGCCGGGTGATTCGCCAGTATGGCGATGACGAATACACGCTTCCAATGTGCGTTCACCGCGATGTCGCCAAACACGGATGCGACCAGCATGATGCTGTAAACAGAACCTGGATTCATCCGAAAAAATGACGTTTTGTCATTTGTGTATGCAGGTTCGTCGTTGCGTACACCATCGCACGCGGTCCTGTCTGTGATGCAGCGTCAAGGGTAACCGTAGCCACGGTCTCCGAGCTGATAGTCCATGCTGCTGCAAATGTCGTCGAACTGTATGTGCAGATGGTTGTTGTCTTGCAAACGTCCCCATCTGTTGACTCAGGGATCGAGACGTGGCTGCACGATCCGTTACAGCCGTGCGGATAAGATGCCTGTCATCTCGACCGCTAGTGATACGAGGTCGTTGGGATCCAGCACGGCGTTCCGTATTATCCTCATGAACCCACCGATTCCATATTCTGCTAACAGTCATTGGATCCCGACCAACGCGAGTAGCAATGTCGCGATACGATAAACCGCAACCCCGATAGGCTACAATCCGACCTTTATCAAAGTCGGAAACGTGATGGTACGCATTTCTCCTCCTTACACGAGGCAACACAACAACGTTTTACCAAGCAACTGCTGTTTGTGTATGAGAAATCGGTTGGAAACTTTCCTCATGTCAGCACGTTGTAGGTGTCACCACCGGCGCCAAGCTTGTGTGAATGCTCTGAAAAGCTAATCATTTGCATATCACAGCATCTTCTTCCTGTCGGTTAAATTTCGCGTCTGTAGACGTCATCTTCGTGGTGTAGCAATTTTTAATGGCCAGTAGTGTAATATGTCACGTCCCCACATCGACTCATGCTACTGCACTGTTTCCGTACAACCGATTGGCACATAGTCACCACTTGCAGTAGGGGTCAGATCTACAGCGCTCCAAGGTGAGCAGTATTTCGATTTAAGTTCGTAAGCGGATGTTGATCAAAACCTCAAAGCCACCACGTCCACACAGATAATACCCTGCATCAAACAGTAGCCCCCAGCGCCTGCCCAGATAGTGCGCCGGAGACTGACCTTTATCTTGAGGCGCGGCGAGTCCGCGGGCGGCGGCGTGACGGCCGCGGCGCTGCTGCTGGTGGTGGTGGAGCTGGCGGCGCTGCCGAGGCAGACTACGCCGGCCGACTCCGCGACGGTGCAGTCGCTGCTGCCCCAACCGTCGAAGCGGCACTGCGACAGCAGGCTCTCCTCCCCCGTGCAGTACAGGTTGTCCATCCAGAAGCGCTCCTCTGCATGGAACGTACAAGTGTAAATTATTGGATGTGAAGGCAAAACCCTTTAGGCAATCTTTGTATGAGGGGCTTCAACAACTAACGCAACGCTATTTTTTGTCTCGGCCAATTTAGTTTGAAAAAAAAAAGTGTAAATTGTTGTAGGACTTCGTGTAATGTTCTTGCTTGAGCTCTTATAGTCTCACGAGGTTCCCGTAGCTGGCGGCGCTGCACATAGCCTTCAAAATGGCGTCTGCAACGGAGCTCGCCAGGCCGAGCGGTTCTAGGCGCTCCAGTCTGGAACCGCGCGACCGCTACGGTCGCAGGTTCGAATCCTGCCTCGGGCATGGATGTGTGTGATGTCCTTAGATTAGTTATGTTTAAGTAGTTCTAAGTTCTAGGGGACTGATGACCTCAGAAGTTAAGTCCCATAGTGCTCAAGTAATTTTTGAATTAGGGCATCGCAGATATTCACAGGCTCTTGCATACTGTCTACAGACACCCGGCAGTGAACCAAAGTACGGTGAGTCGTTAGGCAAGGCGTCTTTCATCATCGCAACAATGTCGCGCAAACCTGTCCGATCTACATCTACATCCATACTCCGCTAGCCACCTGACGGTGTGTGGCGGAGGGTACTTTGAGTACCTCTATCGCTTCTCCCTTCTATTCCAGTCTCGTATTTTTCGGGGAAAGAAAGATTGTCGGTATGCCTCTGTGTGGGTTCTAATCTCTCTGATTTTGACTTCATGGTCTCTTCAAAAATCTGTGTGAAATCTTATGGGACTTAACTGCTAAGGTCATCAGTCCCAAAGCTTACACACTACTTAACCTAAATTATCCTAAGGACAAACACACACACCCATGCCCGAGGGAGGACTCGAACCTCCGCCGGGACCAGCCGTACAGTCCATGACCGTAGCGCCTGAGGCCGCTCGGCTAATCCCGCGCGGCCATGGTCTCTTCGCGAGATATACGTAAGAGGGAGCTACTGCTTGACTCCTCGGTGAAGGTATGTTCTCGAAACTTCAACAAAGCCCGTACCGAGCTACTAAGCGTCTCTCTTGCAGAGTCTTCCACTGGAGTTTTTCTATCATCTCCGTAACGCTTTCGCGATTACTAAATGATCCTGTAACGAAGCGCGCTGCTCTCCGTTGGATCTTCTCTATCTCTTCTATCAACCCTATCTGGTACGGATCCCACATCGGTGAGCAGTAATCAAGCAGTGGGCGAACAAGTGTACTATAACCTTCATCCTTTGTTTTCGTATTGAATTTCCTTAGGATTCTTCCAATGAATCTCAGTCTGGCATCTGCTTTACCGACGATTAATCTTATATGGTTATTCAATTTTAAATCACTCCTAATGCTGTCTCCCAGATAATTTATGGAATTAACTGCTTCCAGTTGATAACCTACTATATTGTAGCTACATGATAAAGGATCTTTCTTTCTATGTATTCGCAGCACATTACACTTGTCTACATTGAGATTCAATTGCCATTCCCTGCACCATGCGTCAATTAGTTGCAGATCCTCTTGAATTTTAGTACAACTTTCCATTGTTACAACCTCTCGATATACTACAGCATCATCTGCAAAAAGTCTCAGTGAACTTCCGATGTTATCCACAAGGTCATTTATATACCGGGTGATCAAAAAGTCACTATAAATTTGAAAACTTAATAAACCACGGAATAATGTAGATAGAGAGGTAAAAATTGACACACATGCTTCGAATGACATGGGGTTTTATTAGAACCCCCCCCCCAAAAAAAACAAAGTATTGTTAGACGCGTGAAAGATCTCTTGCGCGCGTCGTTTGGTGATGATCGTGTGCTCAGCCGCCACTTTCGTCATGCTTGGCCTCCCAGATCCACAGACCTCAGTCCATGCGATAATTGGCTTTGGGGTTACCTGAAGTCGCAAGTGTATCGTGATCGACCGACATCTCTAGGGATGCTGAAAGACAACACCCGACGCCAATGCATCACCATAACTCCGGACATGCTTTACAGTGCTGTTCACAACATTATTCCTACACCATAACTCCGGACATGCTTTACAGTGCTGTTCACAACATTATTCCTAGACAGCTATTGTTGAGGAATGATGGTGGACATATTGAGCATTTCCTGTAAAGAACATCATCTTTGCTTTGTCTTACTTTGTTATGCTAATTATTGCTATTCTGATCAGATGAAGCGCCATCTGTCGGACATTTTTTGAACGTTTGTATTTTTTTGGTTCTAATAAAACCTCATGTCATTCCAAGCATGTGTGTCAATTTGTACCTCTCTATCTATATTATTCCGTGATTTAATCAGTTTTCAATTTTATACTGACTTTTTGATCACCCGTTATATGTGAATAGCAACGGTCCTACAACACTCCCCTGCGGCACACTTGAAATCACTCTTACTTTGGAAGACTTCTCTCCATTGAGAGTGACATGCTGCTTTCTGTTATCTAGGAACTTTTCAATCCAATCACACAATTGGTCTGATAGTCCATATGCTCTTACTTTGTTCACTAAACGACTTTGGCGAACTGTATAAACGCCTTGCGGAAGTCAACAAACACGGCATCTACCTGGGAATCCGTGTCTATGGCCCTCTGAATCCCGCGGACGAGTAGCGCGAGCTGGGTTTCACATAATCGTCTTTTTCGAAACCCATGCTGATTCCTACAGACTAGATTTCTAATCTCCAGAAAAGTCATTATACTAGAACATAAGACGTGTTCCAATTTTCTACAACTGATCGACGTTAGAGATATAGGTCTATAGTTCTGCACATCTGTTCGACGCCCCTTCTCGAAAACGGGGATGAGCTGCGCCCTTTTCCATTCTTTTGGAATGCTACGCTCTTCTAGAGACCTACAGTACACCGCTCCCGTGTGCCGGCCGGTCTGACACAGTTGTGACTCCAACAGTGTTGGAACGTGTGGACATTCTCAGTGAGGATGATCGACAGATCACAATCACCTCACTGCTCAACTGGACGTCCCCGTTGGTAATGCTGACACACTCGTCAACCACTGGGGTACTCAAATGTGTGTTCCCGCTGGCTTCCTCGTCGTCCAACAGAAAACCATAAAGAGCAACGAAGGACCATCTGTGAGGAATTGCTTGCGTGTTACGAGGCTGATGCTGGAAATTTTTGTCGAATATCGTCACCGGCGATGAAACATGGGATCACCACTTCGAAGCGGAAACAAAACGGGAATCCATGGCGTGGCACCACTCCACCCCTCCTTCAAAGAAAAATTTCAAAGCCACACCCTCAGCTGGTAGACTCGTGAAGACGGTCTTCTGGGACTCTGAAGGAGTTGTTCTGTTTCATGTCCTCCCTCACGATGTACCGATCAATTCTGAAGTGGATTGTGCTACCCTTAGGACACTGAAAAAAACGACTACAGCGTGTTTCTCGCCACAAAAACGCAAACGAACTTCTCCTTCACCATGACATGTCAAGAACACACACGAGTCTGCACACTCGAGAGGAGCTCACAAGACTTCATTGGACTGTTCTTTCTCATCCACCGTAAAGCCCGGACTCGCACCTTCCAACTTCCATTTGTTTGGCCCAATGAAGGATGCACTCTACGGGAAGAAGTACGTGGATGATGGGGAGGTTACAGATGCAGCAACGTTTTGGCTCCTACGTCGACCAGTAGATTGATAGCATGTGGGCATACAGGCACTCCCAGTAAGGTTTGGTAAGGCCGTAGCACTGAACGGAAGCAATGTTGAAAAACAGGGTTTTGAGCCAAAAGAAAGGGGGATAATATGGTGTATTGGAATCCTGAATAAAAGTAACCTGCTTCCAGCAAAGAATATGTTGCAACGCCCCTCGTACATTAATGTTTAGTGGTCAGCGTGTGAAGTGTCGGGCTGTTGATGCTGCAGAGAGTGGTATAGGTCTAGCAACTACCTGAACAAAATGGTAGCAGTTAGGCTCCATTTTCACGTCCGTTTTGGTATAGCAGTTTTACTCAGGCCCGTTTTTTGACGGAACAGTACTGCATAGCAGACGGATAATCTGGATGTATTATCAGAAGCATCTTACTAAAGGTAATATCCTCCAGAGCAACTCTGTTTTAACGGAATCAGATTTTTTAACGAGCGTTATGAAGGCTATTTAAAGGCAAAGATCCTCTTCCCTGAATGTCTATGTATTCGTTAGCAATGTATATCATGTCGATTACACTTTAGCTAGGTCTGCAACCACACAATGTATCTGGCAAAGTCCCTTCACTTGTGGCAATAAACGGTTGCTGAGAATTCGACCAAGAATATTACCAACAGTAGCAGTGAGGAATGATATTCTTTAATGTTAGTCAGAGAGATGTTACCGTGGCATTCCGCCTAAAACGATATAATAAGACAGCAACAGCGGATCTTCTACTCGAAGCAGGCCACAAAACTGATAACACAGGAACTGATTTTCAGGTTCAACACAAAGGGCTCAGAATAAGCATTTTATAAACATCGGAAATTCATAAATGTCTTATTACACAACATATCTTGCTATTTATCCTCTAACAGCTGGGATATCCTAAGGTAATTTGCAACCACCAGAGGTCCAGCAGCCTATATCTGTAGACTATTTAGCCGTAACTTAGTTACGTTGCCCGGGGTACACCACTTGGAGGCTAGTCTACTTTGTGGCCGTGTTTATTGACCTAACATCAGCATATGATACAGTGTGGCGGAAAGGCATGCTTCTTAAGTTCTTAAGAATAATTCCATGTAAAAGAATTGCACAACTACTCAATAACATGCTGTCCAACAGGAAATTCCAAGTTCACCTAAAAGGTCAAGTAAGCAAGGTATACAATTTAAATGACGGACTACCACAAGGATCAGTATTGGCCCCCCTACTTTTCAATTTAAATGTCGCTGACTTGCCAGAAACGAAAGCAAGAACATTTATCTATGCTGATGACATAGCCTTGGTGACGCAGGCTAACGATTTTACAACTTCAGAAATGACTCTCACTCAGGATCTGCGAATTCTAGATGAATTTTTTAATGGATGGTGAGTCAAAGTAAACAGAAATAAAACTGAATCCTCCACCTTCCATCTGAGTAATAGGCACGCTCGCTATAAACCGCAAATTTTCTTTAGAAATCAGTTGCTGTTATATAACCCATTCCCAAAATATCTCGGCGTGACCTTGGATCGTTCGCTAACATATAGAAAACACCTAACTGAAACAGCTTTAAAAATGAGAACCAGAAACAATATATTACACAAACTCTCCGGAACAAGCTGGGGAGCTAAGGCATCAGTACTCAAAACAACTGCCCTCTCACTTGTATACTCTGTTGGGAAATATTGCAGCCCAGTATGGCTGAACAGCGCTCATACAGCCATGGTAGACACGCAGCTGAATGTAGCCATGAGAAGCGTTTCCGGGACAATAAAATCCACATCCACACAATGGCTACCTGTTCTGTCTAATATTGCACCACCGAAGTTACGGCGTCAAGCAGCGTTGAAAAGGGAATGGGAGAAATGCTCCAAGAATCCCGAGTTACCGCTACACCAGGACTGTGGTGCCACTCAAAGGCAACGTCTTAAGTCCAGGAAACCCTCCTGGAGACTTGGAAAAAGGCTTACTTCTGAAGGATTCCAACCAGAAACAGCATGGCGGGAAGAATGGTTCGCAGCCAATCCCGATTCTGCAGGTCTCATTGCTGATCCTACACGAGTCCCTCCTGGATTCCACTTACCTAGGAGGTCGTGGACCACCCTATATCGCATACGCACCAAGCACGGAAGATGCCAGGACTTGAAGCATAAGTGGGGAATCGCTGAAAGTGCCAAGTGTGACTGCGGACACCAACGACAAACAATACACCACATAGTCACAGGGTGTCCCCTACGGAAATATGCTGAAACTCTGACCAGCATACATGAGGTCTCTGAGGAAGCAATCTCTTGGCTGGATACTTTAGATATTAACCTATAGTTTTTATTACAACTTGAAGCTCTGTTTGTCAATATTAATGTTTATAAAAACCACATTTTCTCTTTTACATGTAACTCATCCTAGTGTTTTTATCCATATGTATATTATTGATTTATCGATCTAATCTAAGACTTTTATTACCATAAATGAATGTAATCTATTTTATTTGTAGTATATGCATATTGTGTTACCAGTAACATCATTGCTGTTCAATTCAAGTAATCTATCCTTGATGCCAAACGAAATAACAATAAAAAAAACCCATCTCTTGATTGAAAAAGTTGCAAATAAATTCGGTTGAGTCCTAAAAATAATCCGCACATTTTCGTAAATCGTGAACATCCTTTATAGGTTCACTTTTGCTCCTTCATGCTACACACTGCTTACAAACGAGGCGCTTAAATCCAAAGCAAGTAACTGTTCTTTAGTTCTTTTTGAGAAAATAAAGCGCAAAGTTGAGTTAGTGACAGTCTCTTTGTTGTATTTAATCTGATGGGTAATGCAGTTTCCAGTTCACCTGTACATTTCCTATTCATACCAGCGACTCACTCTGCCGATGTTCAAGAAACCATTAAAAAACGATGTTGCACTTATCAACTTTGATTTCTGTATTCGTAGTGATAACTGGGCAATAAAAATGAAGTAAGTAAGTACATAGTCAGTCTAAAAAGCCATACACGACTGTCCATCTGGTTCCGCTTGCTAGCACTACAGTCGTCCGTGATTAGCGTTTCGGGTCTCCTCTTGGATGCTACACTAATGGGATGTAGCACAGCAAGAAGCAAGTTTATGGGCTTGCAGCTGCGACACGTGGTTAAAATCCCACCAGCTTTCGACCGAGCTCTCCTCGGCCATTGTGAAGTGATGATTGACTGCCGTGTCGCCGTAGCCTCGTCGTTATGTAGCGTCAGTCACGAACGTAGTACTGAACTCGCTTGCTCAGCTCAGCAGACGAAATGCTTTTCTAAACCTGTTAACTCGCAGCTGGGCGTGTAAGTACTAACGAGAATAGCATCTTCCACTGGAATCTGCTATTATGAAGTCTTACTGATTAACAGTGCTACAGTAAAATTTAATTTAAGATCAATATTCGATATAAATGGTATAACGGCTTGTTTATAGAATTTAGTCTCTTCTGCTTAACAGTACTCATTACATGCTGGAAGTGGTGCTTTATGCAACTGATAATCATTTTATCATGATTTTATGTTATTGTACGCCAGTACAATAACATAACATAACATAACGCCAGTAGGCCCATGGGCTACCCGTCATTATGGGACTAATAACAGTAAGATTCCATAGTAGCGCATTCCAGTAAAAGATCCAATTTTCGTTTGTACGGACACGCCTAGTTACGAGTTAACAGGTGTAGAAACGTAGTTTGTCTGCTGAATTGAGCGAGCGCAGGACTACCTTCGTGACGTACGCGCCGCGGCCTATCTTTCTCGCAGGCCTCGTGTTCTCTTCCTCACCAACTGTGGTAATGTTGGTAATGTTTTCGTCCCGCGTCTGTCGCGGCCGCTTCATCTTCGCAATTGCCGAGTCCCAGGCTGTGCTGAGCTGCAAATCGCCGTCCTTGGCGATGGTATATTCAAATATTTTTATTTCTACCGCTCCTTTTACGACGCTATCACCAAAGCTCTTCGTCCTCATAATGACAGATGTTTCGTCGAATAGAATTCGATGTCGAATTTCTAAAGCGTGTTCTGCCATAGCTGATTTTTCAGGATAGTGTGGGCATAAACACTTCTCGTGTTCCGTCCGGCGTACTGTTTAGCCAACGTAGTAGCGATTACACTGACATAGTATTTTTTTGTATGCTCTAGGCGCTTTAAGTCCTGTGCCACAGAAAGGCAAAAACGCAAGTGTCTTGTTCTCTTCTTCGCTGGTGTTTCTCCTGCGTGACTCACCAGAAATAGCTTGCAATACCTGGCGGTGATTGTAGCCGTTTTCGTGGAAGATGTTCCGGAAGTGGCTTAGATCTAGTGGCAGATTTTCAGCGTCTCAGACGACTTTAGCACGATGGACGAGGGCATTCAGAACGCCACATTACTGTGCTTGATGGTGGTGTCTAAGAGCGTGCAGGCACCGATCCGTGTGTTTAGGTTTCTTGTATAGTATACACTGTGGCTGAAGTGTCCATTGGTTTTCTGGAGAACGAGGACGTCAAGGTAGGGCAATGGGCCATCCATCCTTACTTTCAGTCGTAAATGTGATGTGATCGTGACTGCCGTCCAGGTGTTGTAAGGATTCCCCCAGTTTTCCACGTAGGGCCAGATGTTAAAAGCGTCGTCGACGTAACAATAAAAGCAACTTGGCTTATCTGGACCTGTTTCCAAAAAAGCGATGTCTTCAAATTTCTCCATAAAAAGGTTGGCTGTGGCTTGAGCTAAACGACTTCCCATCGCCACTCCGTCCAACTGGTCGAAATACTAGCCGTCATATAATAAATACGATGATATCAACATGTGCTTAAACAATCCTACAACTTCACCTTTCCTAAGACGCAGATGTTTCATTACGTTTTTAAATCGTCGATATACTTGATCTGATGGACATAACGACCCTGTTTCGTCATAAGGACGCCGGTTTGCAGCTCACCACAGCCTGGAACGTGGCCATCGCGAGGTTGAAGCGGGCGCCACGGACGCGAGGAAGAGGGCACCAGTGGCGTCACAGTCATTAGCACGGCTATACAACGGCGAGCCCACGGCGACACGGCACCAAAGCCGACAACCGCCTCCAGCTCCTTAAACTCCTCTCCGGTCGGACATGGGGGTTGCGCCCCTCTACCATCCTCCACACCTACAAATCCTT
The DNA here is from genome assembly GCF_023864275.1 of Schistocerca cancellata. Classification (NCBI taxonomy): domain Eukaryota; kingdom Metazoa; phylum Arthropoda; class Insecta; order Orthoptera; family Acrididae; genus Schistocerca; species Schistocerca cancellata. Next base: position 280,918,043 of record NC_064628.1, read on the forward strand.
AATCTGTCCCATCCCTCTGTTATGCCAGTCCCGCCTGGATATCCCCCCCCCCCCCCAAATTCTATAAGTCCCTCCAGATCCTTGAGCGTCATGCATTCCGCCTCTCCTTCTGTATACGCCTCCCATCCCCCATGCGGATCCTCTATGACCTCATTCCTTTCCCCAATCTGCTTCTATTCCTCGAACATATCCGCATGCTCTACACCTCCCGCCGCCTTGATCCCCCTCACCCCCTGGTTGCTCCTCTCCTCTCCCATCCCCGCCCCCTGCCACGTCTTCGCTGTTGTGTCCTCCCTACCCTCCATCTCTACACCCTTCATCTCCTTTCCCAAGGTGGCTTCCATCAACTCCCCCTCCCAGATGATGCTCTCTCTCCCTCCATTTATCCCTCTTATCAACTCTGATCCTCACTCCCCCTCCTTTCCTCCATCCTTTCCCTGGGCTCCCTCTTCCCCCCTTCCATCCTGTGTTTCTCCCTGCCTAACCTCTCCCTACCTCCCTTTCCCCTCCCCCTCAAGTCCCTTTGTATTCCTGTCCTCTGCCTTCTCCACTCCCTGTCGCGTCTGCCCAGCATCCCCACCCCTCTTATGGGCCCTCATCCTCCACTGGCTCCTTTCCCCCCTCCCCCCCCCTTCGAATTTCCTCACCTTCCCCCCTTTTTTATCTTCCCCTCATCTGTCTAGTTTCCCCCCACGTGCTCTCGGCTGTGGTACGTCATATTTTAGCGCAGTGTTCCAGTGAATGTTCAGTATTGTTTCATTTTTTCCCGTGTTACGAACAGAAACCATGCTGTCGCTGGGTGTGAATTTTATGTCCTTTGTGAACAGAAACCAGACTGTCGACGTGTTTTTTTTTAATTGTCTGTCTATTATTTTACCTGTCTGCTTCATATGTATTTTTATTAGTATCATCATACCTTTGTTCTGTTTTAAGTTCCACGATTTTTACGCCATGTTACCCTTTAAGTCTTCGATTTTATCACCTGTTTTTTATTATATATTATCTTCACCTTTTTAAAACAAAGTCTGTAGGTTGAAGAGCGGCATACTAAGCTGCTGCCAGCCCGCCCCCTTGGGGGGGGGGGAAATCGAAATTCAATAAAGCAAAAAAAAAAAAAAAAAAAAAAAAAAAAAAAGACACGGCAGTCAATCACCATTTGACAATGGCCGAGGAGAATTCAGTCGAAAGCTGGTGAGATTCTAACCACCTGACGCGTCTGGAAGCCCGAGAAGTTTTATAAATTCATATCACCGCGAGACCATGCATTCATGCAAGTTTGTACATGTTTTATTCTCAGCTGGGCTTCGAGCGGGTTTCTTTGGAAGTAGAGCTTATTTCCCTAGTGAGTATGGTAAAAAATCTACTTTCTGAAAACCGTTCATTGACTGCTTATAAAATAGTTTCGTTAGTTGCCCTTTTCTGAAAGGCGCTGTGTGTACCTTCCGTTATGTTCTTCGTGTACCATTTTTAGGGTTCAGTTGTTGTATGCATGGGTAACTGTTTCATCCACTGTATTGTTCATTATGGTTGTCACTAAAAGCATCAATGTGCCTCACACCAGGAGGTTAAGCTCACAGGAACTTCAGTAAGCTATAATGTATCATTTGGCAACTCAATAAAGGTGATTCATGCTCTTAATCCCCGTTGCCTGAACCAATTTGTCTGCGATTTTATCCCTAAATTATACTTGAGAATCTTACCCTCTAACACGTTTTCAACTTCAGAGTCCATATCAGTATCCTATTTATCACTACCGAATCAAACAGAACTGTCTGAAAGGGGTCTATGAGACCTGTTATCACTCATTTTGATGAGTCTTGGGTGTTTTGTAGAGGGATCCGTATCGAGTACTTGGCTAGTAACTTTTCTTGCGACGGCCCCTAGTTGCCGAGAAAATCGAGGTCCACAAATACCACATTGACGGTATGGGTTCAAATCCTGCCCATGTACTTCTGTTTTTTTTCAGTTTTATCGTACAGAATAGTATATATCACGGAAAATTATTAAAAAATAGTGATTTTTGCCGTAGTAATGTCCCAAATGTCAGTTGGCGGTTTACAGGTCTGGGAATTCCGTAACAGTCGGAGAGGAAGAGAGCACAAGAGCCGAGGTCACGTCTAGTAAACATAGGAAGATAATGTACAAATATTTGGAATTTTAACCATGAACCACAAACGGAGTATACATTTGAAGAAATTTTGCTATAAAGAATGATTTATTAATGAAATTACTACGGAGAAAAGTAGCATTTCGAATAATTTTGCTTGAGAGATACTATTTAATAATGTAGGAAAAGACAGATTGCTACTTACCGCAAAGAAAACACATTAAGTTCCAGACAGGCACAATTAAAAGACACTTGCATGAAGCTTTCGGCCACAGCCTTCATCAGTAAGAGACACACACACACACACACACGCCATTTATACACACAAGCAAGCACACGTCAGGCACACACGACCGCCAAGTCGAACATCTCGGGCCGGAGTGCAACTATCACGTGGGATGCAAGCACCAGTATGGGAGGGGGCCGGGAAGGGGAAGGGATTGTAGTGTGCGGGTGGGAAGAGAGACGAACGCTGTATGGTGGAGTGTGTAAGGACTAGAATGCCAACAGGCCCACAGTTAGTAAGTTGCGGGGCACGAAGGTGGGGAAAAAAAGGAGCGGGAAAAGACGGGCGGATGCGTTGGCAGAGGGCGGCGAATATTTTTTATTTGCCGTAAGGGTACCGCGGATGACAACCAAATTGGTCCTGCTATGAAAAGAGATGGCACCCAGATCACCATTCCCGATTAGCAGGGTGTATGGCGGCCGACATTTAGGGTGGTATCCCACCTCTGACCGGGACGTCTCCAGATGCGTTTTCGGTCTGGAATCTCATTGACTGGAGTAGAATTGTGTTTAGTGATGAGTTCCACTTCGACATGAGGCCCGAGGACCAGTGAAGACGTCTCTGGAGAAGTCCCGGACAGAGGAGGGATAACGACCTTAATGTCGCCCTCCATACTGCTCGATAACCAGGAATGATGGTCTGGGGTGCCATTTATGTTCATAGCAGGACGCCTGTGGTTGCCACCTGCGACATCCTTACAGCACAGCAGTACGTCAATGACGTTCTACGCCTCGTTCTATTGCCATTCATGACTAGCTATCCTGGTCTTATATTTCGTCAAGATAATGCCCGTCCTAACACGGCGACAGTTTCTGACGCTCTTCTTTGTGTTTGTCAAACTGTGCCTCGGCCAGGAAGGTTTCCGATTTCTCCCCAACTGAGAACGTTTGGAGTATTATGGGCAGGGCCCTTCATACGGCTCGGGATCCTGATGATGAAACGCGCCAATTGGACAGAATCCGGCTCGATATCCCGCAGGAAGATATCCAACAACTCCATCAATCAATGCCAATACTGCCTGCATAAGAGCCAGAATTATTGACTTGCGAAGTTTGTGATTCTCTTTCTCTTGAATAAATCATCCAATGATTCTGAAATTGTAATCATTTGTTTGTCTGCATATGACCACCACATCTACAGATTTCTGTCCCATTCGGATAATTTCTTCGTGGTGCTTTATTTGTATCAGAGCCTACATTTGAAATCAGGGTGGCCAGGTTTTTTTATAAAAGAAATCAGGATTTTTTAATGAATCTGTCACTTCTAATCCTAACAAAGTCACCATTTTTAACAGATGTTTTAACGCCTGAGTGAGATGTACCGAAATATAAGGGGTGGATAGTACATTGGACATTACAGTAATCTTTACCATTGTTAGGTTACCTGCAAACTTTACACCATTATCGTCAGTTATCTGCTATATTAGCAGGTCATTTGGCTCTCCATTTTCTGCTATCCATTGCTTCCTTCTTAAGGCTGCTGTATGTTGTATCGTCCATCATGTCATCCAGTACCTGGAATCTCTTCCTTCCTCGCTTCCTTTTTCCCTTCTACATAACCTTCTAAAACTTTTTTTATCGGTCCGTCATTCTTTCTTAATATATGCCCAATCCAATTTCTTTTTCTTCTCTTTATTACATCTAGTAACTGTCTTTTCTCTCCCACTCTTCTCAGTACCTCTTCATATTTTACTCTATCCATCCAACTTATTCTTTCCATCCTCCAACATGTCCAGATCTCAAAAGCCTCCAGCCTTTCTCTGTCTTTTTTCCTCATAGCCCATGTTTCAGCGCCATATAGAAGAACACTCCATACAAGACATTTTATGAGTCTCTTTCTGAGTTCTCTGTCCAGACCGCTGCAGAAAATTCTCCTTTTCTTATGAAACGACTCTTTTGCCATTGCTTTCCTTGTTTTAATTTCCGTGGTGCACTTCCAGTCAGTGTATATCCTGCTTCCAAGACATTTAAAATTTTGCACCTGTTCCAGTATTTCTCCATTCAGCATAATGTTTATTTCCTTATTTCCTCCTAGTGCCAATACTTTTGTTTTATTTGTGTTAATTTTCATTCCATATTTTTTCCGTTAGTTGCAATGGTGTCCACCAAATCCTGTAATTCATTTTCCCCTGTGGTTAGAAGGACCATGTCATCAGCAAACCTCAAACACCCTACTCTTCTTCCTCCAATTTCTACTTCTTTGTCATCTAATGAGCATTGGTCAATCATATTTTCCAAGTAGAGTTTGAAAAGAGTAGGTGATAGACAGCATCCTTGTCTTACTCCTTTTCCTAGTCTGATCCAGTTTGTACTTTTTCCTCTCACCTTAACTGAAAATTTTTGGTTAAGATATAATGAGTTTATAAGTCTTCTGGTTTTCCAGTCCAGTCTCTTTTCCCTCATTATAGTAGGCAAGCTTGTCCCAAACCACATTGTCAAATGCCTTTTCTAGATTGATGAAGCACATATATAGGTCTCTTCCTTTTTCAATAAACCTTTCTCCCAAGATTCGTGGGAGCCCTACTGCATCTCTGGTGCCCGTATTCCGTCTAAAGCCAAACTGCTCCTTGCCAAGATTCTCCTCCATTACTTTTTCAAGTCTTTTATTAATTATTCTTAACATCACTTTGACTGCATGTGAAATGAGCCGGCTGCGGTGGTCTAGCGGTTCTGGCGCTGCAGTCCGGAACCGCGGGACTGCTACGGTCGCAGGTTCGAATCCTGCCTCGGGCATGGGTGTGTGTGATGTCCTTAGGTTAGTTAGGTTTAAGTAGTTCTAAGTTCTAGGGGACCTAAGATGTTGAGTCCCATAGTGCTCAGAGCCATTTGAACCATTTGTGAAATGAGGCTGATTGTCCTGTGCTCGCTGCATTTCTTGGTTCCTTGTTTTTTCGGTAATGGAATCATCACTGTTGCCAGAAAGTCCTCAGGCCATTCACCACTGTCATGTATTTTATTACATAACCTCAATATTTCTCTTATTCCATTTTGGTTCAAGCATTTTAGTATTTCTCCCTGTATTGTATCTCTACCTGCTGCTTTGCCATTTTTCATTGCAGCTATGGCAAACTTTACTTCTTCCATTATGATGGTTGGTCCTTTCTCGTCATCACTTACACTGTTGTTTGATTCAAGTTCCAGAGTTTCTGGTTTGCTATTTGTGTCATATAGCTCTTTTAGATATTCTTCCCATCTCTGGAGGACATCGTCACGATCTTTGTACACTAACTCTTCGTCTTTACTCAAAATTTCCATAGTAGCACTTCCTGCTGTTTTGTTCCCATGTCATATAGTCTTTACTCTGTTGTATAGTAAGTCGTATCTTCCCTTCCTGTCCAGTTCTTCAGTTTCATCACATTCCTTTTTGAGCCATCTTTTCCTAGCCTGCTCTGTTTCTCTTCGCAGTTCATTATTTAACCTTCGGTATATCTTTTTAGCATCTTCAGTGTTCTTGTTTTTCAATTTTCTTCTCTCCTCCATCTTGGAAATCATTTCTTTGCACCATTCATTATCAAATTTGATTTTCAGTCTCAACTTTTGATGCGTTTTCGGGACTGGCGTTTCATTACTTTCTCTATCTGACGACTAGTCCATTTGCAAAGAATGTTTCGCTAAGTGTAAAACGCACAGTAACAAGTGACTTTTGCCTCGCTACTGAATGCGAGTAAGTTTGCCGTAATAGCCGTTGAATGCAGTTTTGCCAACTTAGCTGTCTTCGACTAAAAGATGAATCTTTAATTTCAGTTACATTTACAAAATAGCGACTTACTTAGTTTAAATACTAGTTTAATAAGCAGACTATGTTGTATGAAATTTTGGCTATTTTGGTGTGATTAGAATTTGTGCGAATCCTGAAAACATTTAATCGGGGGTCGGGTTTCCAACATAAATCTGGACATTCCCGCCAAAAATGGGCTACCTCGAAACCTGCTCGGATCTAGTTCTTATATCTGCCACTAGATCTCAGCACCTGCTCGACTCTCAGCTCATGTCCCTTGATACCTCAACAGAGGACACTCATACAGACTCATCCAGTAATGCAGTCAGTCCCTTGACCCAGAAGTTGCACTTACCTCTGTGGGCTTCTAGGTTCCTCAAATGTGATCGGACAGTAGCTTTTATAGTCCAGACATGAGACATTTTGAACACTGTTACTCACGCCTGGCCTGTCCGAAGTGCGAGTTGTGCGTGGCGCGCGCCGCGCCCGCCATGCCCAGCTGCCGGCAGACGACGGCCGCGTCGCGCTCGTCCCACTCGTCGTCGCAGACGCTGCCCCACCGCCCGAAGTGGAACACCTCCACGTTGCCTGCAACCAAACGCAAACGTGCCACAAGTCTCTGCCAGTCGCCTCGACGCGTAACAATCGAATTTTATATTGACACACAGATATTAGCTTAATTGTCCACGACGTTCAAAAATTTGACACTTTATGAAGTAACTGAGCTCGTCAAAAAATTCGTTCAGCGTATTATTATACGGAGTGATTTAGTTGCCCTTACCGATTGGTTTTATGCAACCCGCAACGCCTTCAAATACCACGCACAAGATTTTCATATTCTCTCGCTCGCTACACACAAACTTGTTGCCCGCATCTCGTGGTCGTGCGGTAGCGTTCTCGCTTCCCACGCCCGGGTTCCCGGGTTCGATTCCCGGCGGGGTCAGGGATTTTCTCTGCCTCGTGATGGCTGGGTGTTGTGTGCTGTCCTTAGGTTAGTTAGGTTTAAGTAGTTCTAAGTTCTAGGGGACTGATGACCATAGATGTTAAGTCCAATAGTGCTCAGAGCCAGCCAGCCAAACTTGTTGATCCTACAGAAAAAAAAAAAAAAAAAAAAAAATGAAATGAACCTTTTTGTAGGAAATTTGGGTAATTTAATTTTGTACTGGGATACGTTTCCGCTAGAGGGCGTAGTTTTCGATTTATTCAAGAAAAACGTACAAAAGTGACCTTTAAACGCGTTTTTCTTGAGTAAATCGGAAACCGTGCGCTCCAGCGAAAACGTATCCCTCTACAAAATTTAACTAGATTAAATTTTTCTGCAAAAAGGTGCCGTTCATTTTTTCTGTAGGACCAATCATTTGTGCATAGCGAGCGAGAGAATATGAACATCTCGTGCACGGTTTTTGAAGATGATGCGGATTGTATAAAACCCATCAGTAGGAGCAGCTGAATCGTCATGTATATTGCACATTTATATCAGGGGCTGCTTTGAGAACATTTTTCCACACAAGTGACCTATCACTTCCTCCTTTTCCCTCATAGATCACCTGTGTAATTTTTCGCTACGAATTGTAATCGCCCTGTATACAACTCATGCATTTGGGCACCCTTCTCAAGTTGGCGCCACAAGCAGTCGCTACTGTTCTGATGTGTCCTGTATGGAAACCTTAGCGGTTGTCACAACGGATCGTCCAGAAGGGGTTTCTTGCTGTTGTGAATCTCACGGAGAAATCGTTTGATGATTCAACGATGTCAGTGCTTGCGAAAGGTTTAAACTCTGCTCCTACACCTTCTTCACCTCAATTAACGGATTTCATCACTTCTATTGAGGAGGCTATCAGACCTATTCCTGTGGATTCTGCTGACGAAGTTCGTCGGGAATCGTGTCGTACCTTGCTGAAATGTGTGCGCCGCAACGGAGTAACATCTCTCCAGCGGAAAGAGCTGATCTTCGCAATCTCCTTGAAGATATGGTACGGTTATACTCCATGCTGATAAGGGTAATGCTACGGTCCGTTTGAGAAGGGAAGCCTATAACGAGAAGATACACTACTGGCCATTAAAATTGCTGCACCAAGAAGAAATGCAGATGATAAACGGGTATTCATTGTGAAACGTCCCCTTAGAAAAATTATACATGACTGTGCTTAAACTGACACACAATATTTTTTTTAGCACAACGCAATCTGACTTTCAATAATCCCTACAAAAGAATGGCCCTGACTAACATTAACTTATACTCTTCACAAAAAACTTATTTCAGAAAAATCTTCGTTACTTGAACTACTGCAATACAGCGAGCGCCACTACTGCCAGCTAAATAAAAGATTCTAACTACTGATAGGCATAGTTAGCAAATGAAAGATTTTAATAGAGAACAAACAATGTATTTACCTTAATAGTCATAATATATATAGCAGTTCATGACATCCATTCTTACAAATGTACTGTTTCTGATGGACACACGTCCAGATCATCCGCTCTCAAAAATCCGCCATCTCACTTCCCCACATCCACCACTGCTGGTGGCTCACCTCCAACTGCTCAACGCTACGCGCTGTTAACAGCCAACTGCCCAACACTACAATGGCGAATATTACAACAATGCTAACCAGCCACAGACTGCACACAGCACAGCCAGTGATTTTCATACAGAGCGCTACGTGGCGTTACCAATAAGAAAACCTAAACAGCCTTCTTACAATTGGACAAATATATTATACTAGAACTGACATGTGATTGCATTTTCAAGCAATTTGGGTGCATAGATCCTGAGAAATCAGTACCCAGAACAACCACCTCTGGCCGTAATAACGGCCTTGATACGCCTGGGCAATGAGTCAAACAGAGCGTGGATGGCGTGTACAGGTACAGCTGCCCACGCAGCTTCAACACGATACCACAGTTCATCATGAGTAGTGACTGGCGTATTGTGACGAGCCAGTTGCTCGGCCACCATTGACCAGACGTTTCCAATTGGTGAGAGATCTGGAGAATGTGCTGGCCAGGACAGCAGTCGAACATTTTCTGTATCCAGAAAGGCCCATACAGGACCTGCAACATGCGGTCGTGCATTATCCTGCCGAAATGTAGGGTTTCGCAGGGATCGAATGAAGGGTAGAGCCACGGTTCGTAACACATCTGAAATGTAACGTCCACTGTTCAAAATGCCGTCAATGCGAACAAGAGGTGGCCGAGACGTGTAACAAATGGCACCCCGTACCATCACGCTGGGTGATACGCCAGTATGGCAATGACGAATACACGTTACCAATGTGAGTTCACCGCGATGTCGCCAAACACGGATGCGACCATCATGATGCTGTAAACACAACCTGGATTCATCCGAAAAAATGACGTTTTGCCATTCGTGCACACAGGTTCGTCGTTGAGTACACCATCGCAGGCGCTCCTGCCTGTGATGCAGCGTCAAGGGTAACCGCAGCCATGGTCTCTGAGCTGATAGTCCATGCTGCTGCAAACGTCGTCGACCTGTTCGTGCAGTTCTAGGCGCTTCAGTCTGGAACCGCGCGACCGCTACGGTCGCAGGTTCGAATCCTGCCTCGGGCATGGATGTGTGTGATGTCCTTAGGTTAGTTAGGTTTAAGTAGTTCTAAGTTCTAGGGGACTGATGACCTCAGATGTTGAGTCCCATAGTGCTCAGAGCCATTTGAACCATTTTTGAACTGTTCGTGCAGATGGTTGTTGTCTTACAAACGTCCCCTTCTGTTGACTCGGGGATCGAGACGTGGCTGCACGATCCGTTACAGCCATGCGGATAAGATGCCTGTCATTTCGACTGCTAGTAATACGAGGCCGTTGGGATCTAGCACGGCGTTCCGTATTACCCTCCTGAACGCACCGATTCCATATTCTGCTAACAGTCATTGGATCTCGAACAACGCGAACAGCCATGTCGCGATACGATAAACCGAAATCGCCATAGGCTACAATCCGACCTTTATCAAAGTCGGAAACGTGATGGTACGCATTTCTCCTCCTTACACGAGGCATCACAACAACCAGGCAACTGCTGTTTGTGTATGAGAAATCGGTTGAAAACTTTCCTCATGTCAGCACGTTGTAGGTGTCGCCACCGGCGCCAACCTTGTGTGAATGCTCTGAAAAGCTAATCATTTGCATATCACAGCATCTTCTTCTTGTCGGTTAAATTTCGTATCTGTAGCACGTCATCTTCGTGGTGTAGCAATTTTAATGTCCAGTAGTGTATATAGACAACTAATTGATTCTATGTACCGCAAGACTGATAAGGACCCAACGAGCCGTACATCCAGAAAAACTGTTACTCTTTTGAACGATAGTTCTTTACCTGAACAGGTTATTAAGAGGCTGAGACCACACAGTGCTGTTCCAGCAAGACTGTATCGGCTGCCCAAGATTCACAAGGATGGCGTTCCACAACGATTGATAGTGAGTAATACTGGCGCTTCTAATTATTCGACCGCAAAACATCTGGCCTCCTTACTCAGTCCGTAAGCGCTGCCACCATATACCTAATTACAAGGATTTTATCAATCGTTTGAAGACTGTTAAGGTGAGCAGCTCGAATTTACAAGTTAGCTTCGATGTGGTCTCTGTTTTTACCAAGGTGTCTTTATTTCACTCGCTACATCGTATTGGTAACTTGTTCAGTGATGATTTGACGGCTTTGTTTGAACGTACTCTCTCCTAAACTTATTTTTTATTTAATAACGAATTTTTTGAACAAACTAACGGTGTCACCATGGGGATTCCCTTGTCCACTGTGGTGGCCAATCTTTTAATGGAAGACTCTGAGGAGAAAGCTCTTGAGTCTGCCGCCTTAAAGCCTACGGTTTTCTGGCGGTACGTAGATGATACTTTCGTTGTATGGCCTCATGGCAGACAAGAACTGGAAAAATTCCTTTGTCATATAAACTCTTTACATGAGAACATCAAGTTTACTATGGAGATTGAGAAAGATGGTACTTTACCCTTTCTAGACGTGTTAGTACGCCGTAAGAATGATGGGTCTTTGGGACATCCGGTGTACAGAAAACCCACACATACAGATCTACATCTTCAGGCGTCCAGCTCCCATCACCCCGCACAAGCCCCCGGTGTTCTCAGTACTTAAATTCATCGGGCGCATGTAATTTCGGATGCCGATAGCCTTCACGAAGAATTAGTGCATCTGGAGAAGGTTTTTAAAGAGAATGGCTATACTTCGCGTCAAATACGGAAGGCCATGCACAATTATAATAACAAGAAGCAACGCTCTGAGGAGAATGATGACAACTATAAATCAACTGCGTTCTTTCCATATGCCGGGAACGTGTCTTCTAAAATAGGCAGATTGGCTCGGAAGAATAGTATTAATGTCATCTTCCGTCCACCATGCCCGGAACGTGTCTGCTAAAATAGGCAGATTGATTCGGAAGAATAGTATTAATGTCATCTTCCGTCCACCAGGAAAAAACAGGGTCTTAGTCGGATCCGTTAAAGACGTTTTGCGATTGAGGAAGGCGGGTGTTTACATGATTCCCTGTGAGTGTGTCTCTGCATTTATTGGTTAGACTACACGACCGGTCCAGGAATGCTGTGTACAACATGAAAGACACACCCATCTGTGGCAAGTTTTAAAATCAGCAGTGGCCGAACATTGCATTTCCATGTGACATTCAATGGAATACAATAATACCAAAATTTTAGCTCTGGGGACTTAACATCTAGAACTTAGAACCACTTAAACCTAACTAACCTAAGGACAGCACACAACACCCAGTCATCACGAGGCAGAGAAAATCCTTGACCCCGCCGGGAATCGAACCCGGGAACCAGGGCGCGGGAAGCGAGAACGCTACTGCACGACCTCTGGGTTCCAGCCTCTGGGAGTCTGTAATTAAAGAATCCATGGAAATATGTCTTGTCTTGGAAATATGCAGTTATTAATCCAGTCTTCTCGCCAGAGGATGCGTGGTCACCTTCACCAGCTAACGTTTTTCAAAAGCAAAAACGGCACAACCCCACTTCTGCTTACCTAAGAAAATTTAGGTGTGCCCCTCGTCTCCCTCGCAGGCTACCAATAGCACATTCACACACCATCATTAGCTGCCATCTACGGTCGACGGTTACCTATGGAAATTCTGTGCTGCGATAAACCTTTATTCGTGAATAAAATCATATGGATTACTGTTAAAATTTTCTTTACGTACTACGCCGTTTCGCCTACTGCCACCATCAGATACCAAAAAAACTTAAAACTTGCAGAACAAGATCCAGAACTGACAATGAACCTTGTTCCGCAAGTTCTAAGCTTTTTGATATCTCATAAAGGCAGTAGCCGAAACGGTTTAGCAAATAAAGAAAATTTTAGAAGCCATCTAGACGGTTTTATTAACGAAATATTCACAATGATCGCGGACTTATACAGAGAATTAATTTCCTTTATTAATAAAACGTGTACTCATTACATCAAAAAGTTCGACAGTACGACTCCTTAACAATGTAGGCCAAAACGAATGATGAAACCCCAACAAGATGTGGTTAACACACACGAAGATCCCTGGGAGCTACAGGAGTAAATAGAAAAACCGTCCCGGAGCACGAAGGCTGGGCGTCGACTGTTTCTGTCGTTTTTTTGTGGCACCTCCTTCCATTACATTAGTACCGTCCTACACTCGCCTTAAACGTGTTCAAGGACACAAGCTTGGCCAGCGAGAAATTAAAAAACCGTCATCCGTGTTTTGCAGCAGTGTCGAAGGGAATTCATACTTGGAGACGTGGAAATCAAATTAATGTTGTAGTAAACTGAAATAACATTTGCACAAATTTTTGACCCGAATCCTGAAGAAGATTGTCCAACTCAAGCAAGTTAAATGTGCATTGTATACGATTTCTGCTGAGCTCATTGACCTGTTTCACAGCCCAAATACATAACCAAACAGAACTAACTGTGACACAAAATGTAAGAAGCCACACAATCTGTTTTGTAACACACGGGGGATGGGGGATGTGGGGAAGGGTGATCGGAACGAAGGGGCACGGGAGGCTGTAGTTGTGGGTGAAGATGTCGTGTATCTGCGTCTCGTTCGCAGGCACTACGTTAGATACTAATGACTATTTGAAAGGTGACGAAGTCTCCTAGCACACCGTATGCCTTCTGTTAGGCTCAGTCAATCAAACGTAGCTGCAAAGCTTAGCGGGTGGGAAGAATTCCCAGTCCGGGTGTCATTTCTTTTCTCGGCCTTATCTCGTATTTACGTGTGTTAATTACTGTATCTGGCAACGTTAGTGGTAGAGGGTGGCCGGACGCCATTTCTGACGCCAACCTTTCCTCCCCAGGACAGTATCTATGTACCATATGAATGTGTGTCCAATTTTATCCCGTGTGAAAGCGTAAGAACGTGTTCGAAATATTTGCGAATCGTGTAATTGACGCAGCCGTTTGTAATGCTGGCACACTCGTCCACCATTTCGGGTACTCAAATGTGCGTGCAGGCTGGGTTCCTCCCTTGTTAACCGAACGCCATAAAGAGCAACGAAGGACCATATGTGAGGAATTGCTTGCGTGTTACCAGGCTGATGCTGGTAATTTTTGTCGAACATCGTCACAGGCGATGAAACGTGGGTTCACCACTTCGAACCGGAAACAAAATGGGAGTCCATGGCGTGGCGCCACTCCACCTCTCCTCCAAAGAACAAGTTCAGTGCCGCACACTCAGCTGGTAGACTCGTGAAGAGGTCTTCTGGGACTCTGAAGGAGTTGTTCTGTTTGATGTCCTCCCTCACGAGGCACCGATCAATTCTGAAGTGTATTGTGCTACCCTTAGGAAATTGAAGAAAACGACTACAGCGTGCTCGTCGCCACAAAAACGCAAACGAACTTACCCTTCACTATGACAAGTCAAGACCACACACGAGTCTGCACATCCGAGAGGAGCTCACAAGACTTCATTGGACTGTTCTTTCTCATCCACCGTAAAGCCCGGATCTCGCACCTTCCGACTTCCATTTGTTTGGCCCAATGAAGGATGCACTCTGCGGGAAGAAGTACGTGCATGATGGGGAGGTTACAGATGCAGCAACACGTTGGCTCCTACGTCGACCAGTAGATTGATATCATCTGGGCATACAGGCACTCCCAGTAAGGATTAGTAAGGCCATAGCACTGAACGGAAGCAACAGGGTTTTGAGCCAAAAGAAAGGGGGATAATATGGTGTATTGGAATCCGGAATAAAAGTAACCTGCTTCCAGCAAAGAATATGTTGCAACGCCCCTCGTACATAAATGTTTAGTGGTCAGAGTGTGTAGTGTCGGGCTGTTGATACCGCAGGGAGTGGTCTAGGTGTAGCAAATATCTGAACAAAATGTTAGCAGTTAGACTCCATTTTCACGTCCGTTTTGGTATTGCAGTTTCACTCAGGCCCGTTTTTTGACGGAACAGTACTGCATAGCAGACGGGTAATCTGGATGTATTATCAGAAGCATCTTACTAAAGCTAATATCCTCCAGAGCAACTCTGTTTTAACGGAATCAGTTGTTTCAACGAGCATTATGAAGGCCATTTAAAGACTGGATATAGGGCACCACATAGAAACGGCATTCGGGCTGGCCGGCACGCTGGCCCTCCTTGTTAATACGCCTGGTGGATTCGATCCGGGGCTGGCGCGCCTGAGCCCTGGGGCGAGTATGCTAACGTGCGCGGCAGTCTTTTATTTCATTTTTTGTAGTTTCTCTTTCATCTGTAACGACTGCGGTATCGTGACTCCTGGTGATGACGATCAGATTTTTTCGTGTACAATTCCAAATGAAGATCTGGTCCCGACACGAGGAGCGACGTCCGGTGGTATCGGGGATTTGAGAAAAGTTGCAGGATGGAATTGGCAATGGTGGTGCATGTCAGCTCCTCACAGAAATGCACTGTGACCACTTTGCACGCACAAAGATCAACTATGGAACGTTTCCTGTTACAATGTGCTGTAACTATAGATAATATATGCATTTAAATTTGCTGAAAAGTATTTGTATCTTTTTGGATTATGTGTAGAATACTGGCACGATGCTTCGCGTGTTTCCAATGTAGTTAGAAAAACGGGCATCTTGCATTTGATTCGTGTTAGCGCTGTATAGGGCTTTACATCTGGTTCTGATTCCTGACGACCAACTTTTGTGTTGTTAAGTGTAAATATGTATTGTATTAACGTCAAAAGTTCTAATGTTACACACACACACACACTCACGCACACACAGACACACACACACACACACACACACACATACACACAGTGAAAAAAGGAAGAAAATAAATTTCAGACACTTATAGTAATAATATTAAGTATAATTACCATATTTCATTTAATATGTGTTCAGGACTTGAAAATAGCTCCTGTTTCTCAGGGTCCATGTTTGTTAGTTAAATATTATGTACCAGTACACCGTGACTACTCTTCTCCGTATATAAGACAGAAACAATGCCTGGATCAACAGCAAAATAAACAACAGAATACGAAAATTAGCCTGTAGTGCTTTGGGTAAACTAAATAGAATTTTCAGAATAAATGGATCAGTGTAAAGACTGGAGTGGAAGACGTAATTGTGACTATCATGTAAATGAAATGGTGATGAACCCGATATATAGCCATACGAGTGAATGGTAAATGACAAAGGAACGTCTTTACTTGGTTCCAACAAATAAGAAAAGCCTAGAAGACGACCTAATGGAAGAAGAGTAGGTCAGATTATGAAAATATTCCGGAGCAACATACCTGTAGCTGAATGTCGTAACGAATGGAGTAGTCTGCAGAAATCGTTTATGCAGCCGTGGATGTCAAATGACTGATGTGCAGATAAAGTCTTTTACATTAACGAGTTTATTTATACTGGTTCCACTGGATCATTGGGCTAAACCTATGTGGTCTTAAAATGAGTCACGCATATACTTCACCGAATAAAAGTAAAGTTTTGTGTAACCTAAACCAGACGCATACGTGTCAAGACATTAGTTTTAACAGGATTTTAGTGAGGATTATGAGCTGCACTACTGTTTGGCACGTCGTATCACGCTGATAAAGAACAACAGGAAAATAGAGAGATTTTATCGCAGTTTATACATGAAAATACTATTATACTGAGAGGAAATGCTAGATAGAGTAGAGGCAGTTTGCCAGGGAAGTAAACCTCACAACTCAAACCATAAAATTTGAATTTTCTCACTAAAATGTTTAATTTATGTTGTAAATCTATTGAAAATTGAACCTACAGAGCATCAGACACTTTTCTGTATAACACCTTTTGTACAGTTGAAGATCTTTATCTAGGTGTAGATTATTATCTTTTTTATTTCATTGAACGAATGATTCATTTCGAAAGACTACACGCTACTAACAAAAATCACAAGACAGGGGTATGTACCGGGATATCTCCACTAATATTGAGGACTTACACGAAGTTCTCTAATTGGCGCTTAAAACTGTTCTGATGGACTTTTGTCGTAGAAGTAACACACCATAGGATGTTAAGGAACGTAAGATAACGTAACTTTAGCTCCGTTACGTTGTAGTTTGTTTTATCGATGATATATGTGCTACTGCATATCTTTGACGTGCATTAATATTCATAATTTTAATCGATTTTTGATATTTATTCTTAGTTTACATATTACACATAAACACTCATTCCCCCTCCCCAGTATGTTCATTAGTCATTACGCTTCTTAAAGGCCATAATTATTCCCTCCTTTTCAGCTATTATCTTGTCTTGTACACAGACAGTACTACGGGAAGGTCCTACCATCTGTGTATGAGAAACGTGTTCCCTGCTTCGACTAGATGCATGGCAAAAAGAAAACCAGAAGCGATTGATTAGGCCCACGGTATCTCACTCGTGTTTGCTTTCTTGACGTGGTGGGAGCGCAGCCTCTTGGTACACAGCCTACAGCTGCCTCTGGTTTCGCAGTTTACCGATACTGTGTGTCGGATGCTCAGATGTGCCCTTCTGCGTGCCAGACTTCAGGGGGTGTCCGATCCAACTGACGGGAGCGTGAAAGGGTTGTGATTCCAGTAACGTCGAAAGTGGACTATGGTTGAATGCATGAATGTGTTCTTCACTGATGAATCTCAAACAAGAATACTGCATCATTTTCGTTGTGCATACACGCGAACGGGAGGTAATAGCCGCACAGTTTACAACTAATCTACACACATACTTCGCAAGCCACCGCACGATGCGTGGCGAAGGGTACCCTGAACCGCTACTAGTCATTTCCTTTCTGTTTTACTCGCAGACAGAGAGAAGCAGAAACGACTATCTATATGCCACTGTATGAGCCCAAATGGTCCTTACATGAGATATACGTTGGCGGCACTCGAAATGCTCTGCAGTCAGCTTGAAATGCCGTTTCTTTAAATTTCTCAATAGTGTTCCTCGAAAAGAACGACGCCGTCCCTCCAGGCATTCCCATTGGAGTTCCCAAAGCGTCTCCATAATAGCTGTGTGTTGTTCGAACATACCGGTAACAAATCTAGCAGCCCGCCTCTGAACTACTTAGATGTCTTCCTTTAATCCGACCGGAGGGGGGGGGGTCCCAAAAATTAGAGCAGTATCCAAGAAGAGGACGCACTAATACACTGTATGCTGTCTCTTTTCTCTTTTACAGATTAACCACAATTTCCTAAATTCTCCCAGTAAACCGAAGTTGACAGTTCGCCTTCCCTAGTACAATCCTTGCATGCTCGTTCCATTTCATATCAGGTTACAAGGTTACGCCTAGATATTTGATCGACGTGTCTGTGTCAAGCTAATACCGTATTGGAACGTTACGGGTTTGTTTTTCCTACTCATCTATATTAAATTACATTTTTCTACATTTAGAGCAATCTGCCGTTCATCACACCAACTAGACATTTTGTCTAAGTCATTTTGAGTTTCATTAGTGAATATACAAGTTGGTCATAAACAGTCTGGAAAGCTTGTAAGGGCGTTGTAGGGTAGTTTGTGTTGAGATATAACTGTTAAGCTAAAAATTCGATAAGCTGCGCTGTTCCCGAGTTAGTTAATGTGGAAGTTAGCCAATAAGGCCGTTGCGCGCGCAATTTCAAATGCCCCGCCACAGATGGTGTTGTCACCCAACGTGTTCTTCGTTTGGTTTCCTGAAATCTTGACTAGTGAACGATACAAAACCTGAACGAGGAGCAGTAGTAAGGATCGAACCCAAACCAAACCCTGAGCAGTCTACGCTATGAGAACAATTGACACTAATTGTATGTTGGGGCTGTTTGAAATGGGGGCGCCCAGAGGCCTCATTAACTACATTCAGTGCTAGTTAATGCGGAAACGGTGAAGAGTATCGAATTTTTTTTCTTAACAATTAGTTCTCAGCGCAACTAACCCTGCAATATCCTGACAAACTTTTCAGATTGTTTGTGAGCACCCTGTAGGTAATGTGATGGTACAGTTGAAATGAGTATTCCTTGAAGAGATACCAACATGACGACCACAGATGAACATCACATATTATTCTTACTGTTTACTTCTGCATTCCCGAGTGCGGGCCTGGAATTAAACATAATCTGCTGGTTTTCATGTGCATGATGCGGTTTAGTGAGCGTGCACGTCCTGGTAGGAACTGGCTGCATAGTGGAGCGTGGAGTTACTGGCTAGGTCGAGGTGGTGTTTAACAAAAGAGACAATCTTGGCGAGGCTTAATAAACTACAGTAAATGCCATTTGTTTCCGCTTGTACTTCAAAAATAGTAGCGTTTTTATTTGTCTGATATCGTTTTGACTTTGAACTTAATCCTGTTTGGTTTTTGTAGGAGGTTCTCAGCGCAAGCTGAGGGGAAACAGCTGGAGAGACAGAGTAGTGGGTGGGTATGTTTTCCTTTGTGGTGGTCGGATGCGGAAGTCTTGCTGACGGTAACTGGATAAATACAGGGCATTTATTATTGGTATAGGAGTAAAGACAGTTCTGACCTTTTACTGTGGCCCAAAGAGAGGCTAGCGTCCCTTATTTAGACTACTTCAGGAGTGTCGCACAGCACAGTATTAATTCCGGTCCACTAATACCATTTATGAGCACATTTGCGGAGCAATGCGTGGAGTAGGAGTAATTTGCCCGGCACGTCGCACCTCGCTAAAAGTGCGTGGATTCTTGCCGCAGCCGCGACGGACGAAACGGAAGAAATTTTTCGTGCCCACTAGTCCTGACTGTTCGTCGTCTTTTCAATTTGGAGTGAACACAAAATTCCCGGGTTACCTATATTGGGAATTCAGTTTTTCCAACAAGTTGTAGCTACTGATTTATTTGTTTGTATTGTATTGTATTGTATTTTATGGAACTGGGGTGCTAGAAACGACGGAGAGGCTTCGTCCCCGCCTTAGGCTGCAGTGGTTCACAACCCAACAACAGGCTACAGCAGTCCACTCACCCCACTGCCACCCCACACCGCACACCGAGCTCGGGGTTATTGTGCGGTTTGGCCCCCAGTGGACCCCCCCCCCCCCCCCCACCCTCGGGAACGACTCACACCAGATGAGTGTAACCGCAAATGTTTGCGTGGTAGAGTAATTATGGAGTACGCGTACGTGGAGAAAGTGTTTGCGCAGCTATCGCCGACACAGTGTAACTGAGGCGGAATAAGCGGAACCAGCCCGCATTCGCCGAGGCAGATGGAAAACCGCTTTGAAAACCATCCACAGGCTGACTGGCACACCGGACCTCTACACTAATCCACCGGGCGGATTCGTACCGGGGACAGGGAACCATTCCCGCCCGGAAAGCAGTACGTTAGAACCTCACGGCTAACCGGGTGGGCTTGTTTGTGTTACTCTGTGTAAGTTTTCTTGTGGTAGATATAAAGGTATTAATACAATCCCTTCATTTTGCATGACATTAATACAGAGAACGATCCTTTTATCGTATGAAGGCAGAAAAGTCACAGTTGTGACAAAGAATACTGGAACCACTTCGTCTTAGAATAGGAAAAAGAGATCATTCCGAGAGAATGATACTGATAAGAACGTGAAGGACGGCTAAAAGAAAAGCCTGAAGTTCTTTTTGTTGTACGACAAGTGGTACCAGTAGGGTCTAAACGAGGATGATAATAATAATAAAGTTACAGTTAAAAGGAAGTCACGCTTGATCAAGGTCCACGTCACTTTCCATTATTAACCAGACATAACGTCTGAGAAAGGAAAGAAATAATAATAATGAATATGATTTTGTCAGGAAATAAAAGTCATCTTAATGCAACAGAGAATCAACAATCGTGACTAAAATTTTTCTTTTGAGAGGATGCGCAGCTTCTAAATGCCTAACAAAGGAAAACATGATCCGTAGTAGGCTGTAAGGTATACGGCCTTTACTTACATCGTGCGATAAGCTAATTTTGACCAGTGGTCACTTTCAAGCATTTATGAAATATTACGTATTACATCTCGTAATTCCTACGTTTCACGTGTAGTGAAAAATATGGCATGTATACGTCATACGTAAAATTCGTCTAAATTAGATAATCGCATGATTTAAATGAAGTTCGTTTGCATTATACCCTACTATGGGCCATGTTTTCTTTTATTAACCGTGACCAAGCCGTGAAACGAAGTTACACACAGTTACTGCCATTAATGAGTGTTATGTAAAACCGAAGCAAATGGGTTTATCAGCTCAAATTGTATTCGATGAGAAGGAAACGTGTCAGGAGCAGACATCAGTCGTGCGTAACTATTGACCCGAGCTAACGTTCAGCACTTTGCAGAACCGACGTGGACATTACGTAAATGGCAAACTAACACGATAAGAGTGGCGGCTCACGTCGGCGGCCAGCGTCCCAGTGATGCAGCGTGCAGTGACGTGGCGCGGCGGGATGCCAGGCGTCGGCCGCCCGATAAGCCAGTGGCGGCCGCGCTACAGGTCACTGAACCCGATGCCGCCAGCGGCGCCGCTGCCCTCGAGTCTGCTTGGTGTCGCTACTTCTACTGCTTATTCGAAAAATCTGCTTAGGGAGTCATAACATGTTTGGAGTGCTGAACTGACTTTTCCTACTTCTATACTCTGCAATCCTATGCGAAGATCGTGGCGGACGGTACTGCCTCCTGTATCATATACTAGAGCTTCTTCCCTTGTAATTAGTCTCATTTAATTTCTCAGTTCCTGCAGTATCGACACGTAGGCGATTCTAGCATATCCCTAGATTCATCACATAACACTGGTTACTGAAACAGTGAAAGCAGGCTCTCAAGTAGTGCGAGTTTTCCAGCATCTCCGTGACGCTCTGCTAACTGTCAAACAAACCGGTGACCGTGCAAGTGTAGGCTTCCACGGTCGTTGTTGCAATCAATTATTCTTCTGGGTACATGACCGCATTATAAATGTGTAAAATTCTCCTACGTTTGGGCCACTGTTGCAAATAGCCATAAGAATTTTTTTGACTGAAACATTTGCGCTGCGCTTCTTTGTACACGTTCAGCATTCCCTGTTAGTCCCATCGTGCCATTTTTCGGCACGATTGTGTTCCGGCGGCGAGTGTTAACGCCGATATTGGCCTCGCTAGGGATACTGGGGCGCTGAGTTGGCGGCGAGTGGCCCTCTGGCGACGAGGAGTGGATGATTAGACAGCACCGAACGAGGAGGACAGAACGACAGATTGTTGGGGTCCGGATGGTCCGAATTGTGCATTTAATAATTTTGGCACTCTGTGGCTTGGGAATTCAACGATGCTGTGGAACGATACGCCGTGGGCTCTGCAATTGTATGGACGCAATTACGGCGAGCTGTGGCCGATTTCGTTTGCGGGTGTTTTGCCACGGTAGATAAGACAGCGTGGGCCCAAACTGAACACGCTGCGCTGTAGCATGTTCGCCCACAATAAGGATGTCATGATATTGGAGAAGAAAGTAGTGAAATACGGTACGTGTATTAACCTTCAGTGACTTCTGCGGTGTTAGTTTGCTTAACTGTGTGGAGATTGAGCAGTAACTGTCACTTTTCAAAGGAACTGACGAGTGTGTAAAAGTGTGGCCAAGACCGGATGGGCGTTGTCATAAAGTTATTATATTTCTTATTTGTGAACATAATTTTGTTATCAGTATTACTCATTGGATAGATTTGAAATTCAGTTCTGCGCTATAGTTCAGCGGGTTATAAATACTGGAACTTACCATATCTGCTAACTGTGAGTTTTGATTATATTTTTATATCTGCGTGTTATATGAAAGTTAATTTTGAAGTTTGAAAGGTACCTTTCTACCATTACGATTCTGTAAGTTTTTATTTGGAAGTGATGTTGTTTGCTGCTGTTATTGGTTGAGAATTTATTACCCAAAGGAACAGTTATTTAATCAGTCTTTTATGAAGTGTTTTAAGATGGTTCAAATGGCTCTGAGCACTATGGGACTTAACTTCTGAGGTCATCAGTCCCCTAGAACTTAGAACTACTTAAACCTAACTAACCTAAGGACATCACACACATCCATGCCCGAGGCAGGATTCGAACCTGCGACCGTAGCGGTGGCGCGGTTCCAGACAGTAGCGCCTAGAACCGCTCGGCCACTCTGGCCGGCAGTGTTTTAAGACTTTTGTTTTTGGTGAACTATTACTAATAAATTACGTAAATTAGTAATGTTGTGTAAGCAGTTATTGAAGGCATCCATCTCCATTAGCCAATCAAACATGGCCAGTTGGGAACGGGCATTGATGTAACATTAGGGAACTAGAGGCTATTTGTTAAGTTGTGGCAACGCTAATCCTGTTGTTTGTTGTTATTGCTGAAGTGTATAGTTGCCCCTAAATTAAATAATAATTCTGAACACTATTTGATATATGTTCCATACATTGAGCAATAGTCTAGGATAGACCACACGGGTGTTTTGTATGCAATCTTCTAAGTAGAGCATTTTTCCAGTATCCTACCAATGAACTTCTGTCACCTGCTTTACTTATGGCTCAACTTGTATGATGATTCTATTTCATATCTTTACAAATCATAAACTTTTACACCCAGATGTTTGTACATTAACGACTGGCTTCAACTTGATACTGACATTGTAGTCATAGGATACCTCTTTTTTGCTTTTTGTGGACATGGCTCTGATTTATGCAGGGTGAGTATGTCTACAGTTCATCAACGGTCCATAGGAAATCGGTTGCACCTAGCAGTAGAGTCTTCGATCCAAGAGATTCCGCACGAAGGGACCTAAAATATATCCCCAAGTAACTATCTCAGTTAACAAGCACTGATATTCTTCCAGTTTTCTGACTTCGCACTCAATGTGGAGAGCCGTTGCAGCTGCAAAATTAACAACTTGCACATACTATCTAGCTTTTCCTAATACTAAGTAACTGTAATTTCCTCGTAAAGATTCTAAATCGCTAATGAACTAGGACTGCTCAGTCCTAAGTTTACACAGAACATACACAGTAATAAAGACACATCAATAAAAGCAATCTACCAATCACAAGTCGCAAATTATAACAGTAACACAATGACGTACGTTCTTCCAGTTCTATACGTACACTGACGAGCCAAAACATTATGATCGCCTGCTCAAAAGCGTATTGATCCACTTCTCGACCAATTGAGCAGTGATTCTGCATACCATGGATTCCACAAGCATGAGACAGGTTTCCAGAGGTTTGTGGCAACAGATGCCTAAGTGCAGCTGACACACTTCTCGTAATTTACGGGCGGCTGGTTTGTGGGCGCGGAACTGGCGCCCGATAGCGTCCCAGTTGGGTTTCATCGGATTCAGATAAGCCGAATTTGATGGATAAGACGTTAACGTGAGTTCACTATCATGCTCCTCAAACCGTTGCAGCAGGATTCTGGCCTTGTGGCACCGACAATTCTCCTGCTGAAAGATACCATCGCTGTTGAGGAAGACATGAAGCACAAGTGGTTGCAGCTGGTCCCTAATAACGTTCTCGTAGTCAACAGCTGGCCGTCGACCTGGTTTAACAATAAACTGACGTCATGAGCACTATGGGACTCAACATCTGTGGTCATCAGTCCCCTAGAACTTAGAACTACTTAAACCTAACTAACCTAAGGACATCACACACATCCATGCCCGAGGCAGGATTCGAACCTGCGACCGTAGCAGTCCCGCGGTTCCGGACTGCAGCGCCAGAACCGCACGGCCACCGCGGCCGGCCCTGTAATCATAATTGAGGACGTTGTTGGGTCAACATGAGAACACGCAGAAGTCCTCTGCTGCGTCCCAACATGTTCAACACTGTTCGCTGAACAGTGTGCTCCAAAACACTTGTGCCTGAGCCAGCGCTCTATTGTCAGATCTGCCACAGATCGCCGCCTATCCTGCTTTAGAGAGCAGGCAATGCTACAGTCCCTAATCTGATGAGGTATGGAAGTCCAACTTCTTGTCGCCTACTCGTAGTTTCAGCATTCTTCAAACACCTTCCGTAGACGCGAACTGCTCACAAGCTTCATCGTTTCCGAGATTCTCTCTCTCTCCCAGGCAATGGGCTACAAAAAAATGGCTTTTGTCAAAGTCAGTTAAGTCTGCGGATTTCCGTATTTCCGCCACTTACCTCCTGTAGAATGATTCCCCATCCCACTCGCCTCTGCTCTCATACACTTCTCTTACAGCGTCACGCGCTCTTAGCGCCACCAGGAAACATACAACCTCGCGATGGGCAGTGGTCATAATTTTTTGGCTCGTCAGGGTATGTTGTTGTTGTTGTGGTCTTCAGTCCTGAGACTGGTTTGATGCAGCTCTCCATGCTACTCTATCCTGTGCAAGCTTCTTCATCTCCCAGTATCTACTGCAACCTACATCCTTCTGAATCTGCTTAGTGTATTCATCTCTTGGTCTCCCTCTACGATTTTTACCCTCCACACTGCCCTCCAATGCTAAATTTGTGATCCCTTGATGCCTCAAAACATGTCCTACCAACCGATCCCTTCTTCTAGTCAAGTTGTGCCACAGACTTCTCTTCTCCCTAATCCTATTCAGTACCTCCTCATTAGTTACGTGATCTACCCATCTTATCTTCAGCATTCTTCTGTAGCACCACATTTCAAAAGCTTCTATTCTCTTCTTGTCCAAACTAGTTATCGTCCATGTTTCACTTCCATACATGGCTACACTCCATACAAATACTTTCAGAAACGACTTCCTGACACTTAAATCTATACCCGATGTTAACAAATTCCTCTTCTTGAGAAACGCTTTCCTTGCCATTGCCAGTCTACATTTTATATCCTCTCTACTTCGACCATCATCGGTTATTTTACTCCCTAAATAGCAAACCTCCTTTACTACTTTAAGTGTCTCATTTCCTAATCTAATTCCCTCAGCATCACCCGACTTAATTTGACTGCATTCCATTATCCTCGTTTTGCTTTTGTTGATGTTCATCTTATATCCTCCTTTCAAGACACTGTCCATTCCGTTCAACTGCTCTTCCAAGTCCTTTGCTGTCTCTGACAGAATTACAATGTCATCGGCGAACCTCAAAGTTTTTACTTCTTCTCCATGAATTTTAATACCTATTCCGAATTTTTCTTTTGTTTCCTTTACTGCTTGCTCAATATACAGATTGAATAACATCGGGGAGAGGCTATAACCCTGTCTTACACCTTTCCCAACCACTGCTTCCCTTTCATGCCCCTCGACTCTTATAACTGCCATCTGGTTTCTGTACAAACTGTAAATAGCGTTTCGCTCCCTGTATTTTACCCCTGCCACCTTCAGAATTTGAAAGAGAGTATTCCAGTTAACATTGTCAAAAGCTTTCTCTAAGTCTACAAATGCTAGAAACGTAGGTTTGCCTTTTCTTAATCTTTCTTCTAAGATAAGTCGTAAGGTCAGTATTGCCTCACGTGTTCCAACATTTCTACGGAATCCAAACTGATCTTCCCCGAGGTCGGCTTCTACCAGTTTTTCCATTCGTCTGTAAAGAATTCGCGTTAGTATTTTGCAGCTGTGACTTATTAAACTGATAGTTCGGTAATTTTCACATCTGTCAACACCTGCTTTCTTTGGGATTGGAATTATTATATTCTTCTTGAAGTCTGAGGGTATTTCGCCTGTCTCATACATCGTGCTCACCAGATGGTAGAGTTTTGTCAGGACTGGCTCTCCCGAGGCCATCAGTAGTTCATATGGAATGTTGTCTACTCCCGGGGCCTTGTTTCGACTCAGGTCTTTCAGTGCTCTGTCAAACTCTTCACGCAGTATCTTATCTCCCATTTCGTCTTCATGTACATCCTCTTCCATTTCCATAATATTGTCCTCAAGTACATCGCCCTTGTATAAACCCTCTATATACTCCTTCCACCTTTCTGCCTTCCCTTCTTTGCTTAGTACTGGGTTGCCATCTGAGCTCTTGATATTCATACAAGTGGTTCTCTTCTCTCCAAAGGTCTCTTTAATTTTCCTGTAGGCAGTATCTATCTTACCCCTAGTGAGACAAGCCTCTACATCCTTACATTTGTCCTCTAGCCATCCCTGCTTAGCCATTTTGCACTTCCTGTCGATCTCATTTTTGAGACGTTTGTATTCCTTTTTGCCTGCTTCATTTACTGCATTTTTATATTTTCTCCTTTCATCAATTAAATTCAATATTTCTTCTGTTACCCAAGGATTTCTATTAGCCCTCGTCTTTTTACCTACTTGATCCTCTGCTGCCTTCACTACTTCATCCCTCAGAGCTACCCATTTTTCTTCTACTGTATTTCTTTCCCCCATTCCTGTCAATTGTTCCCTTATGCTCTCCCTGAAACTCTCTACAACCTCTGGTTCTTTCAGTTTATCCAGGTCCCATCTCCTTAAATTCCCACCTTTTTGCAGTTTCTTCAGTTTCAATCTGAAGTTCATAACCAATAGATTGTGGTCAGAATCCACATCTGCCCCAGGAAATGTCTTACAATTTAAAACCTGGTTCCTAAATCTCTGTCTTACCATTATATAATCTATCTGATACCTTTTAGTATCTCCAGGAGTCTTCCAGGTATACAACCTTCTTTTATGATTCTTGAACCAAGTGTTGGCTATGATTAAGTTATGCTCTGTGCAAAATTCTACAAGGCGGCTTCCTCTTTCATTCCTTTCCCCCAATCCATATTCACCTACTATGTTTCCTTCTCTCCCTGTTCCTACTGACGAATTCCAGTCACCCATGACTATTAAATTTTCGTCTCCCTTCACTACCTGAATAATTTCTTTTATCTCGTCATACATTTCATCTATTTCTTCATCATCTGCAGAGGTAGTTGGCATATAAACTTGTACTACTGTAGTAGGCATGGGCTTTGTGTCTATCTTGGCCACAATAATGCGTTCACTATGCTGTTTGTAGTAGCTAACCCGCACTCCTATTTTTTTATTCATTATTAAACCTACTCCTGCATTACCCCTATTTGATTTTGTATTTATAACCCTGTAATCACCTGACCAAAAGTCTTGTTCCTCCTGCCAACGAACTTCACTAATTCCCACTATATCTAACTTTAACCTATCCATTTCCCTTTTTAAATTTTCTAACCTACCTGCCCGATTAAGGGATCTGACATTCCACGCTCCGATCCGTAGAACGCCAGTTTTCTTTCTCCTGATAACGACGTCCTCCTGAGTAGTCCCCGCCCGGAGATCCGAATGGGGGACTATTTTACCTCCGGAATATTTTACCCAAGAGGACGCCATCATCATTTAATCATACAGTAGAGCTGCATGTCCTCGGGAAAACTTACGGCTGTAGTTTCCCCTTGCTTTCAGCCGTTCGCAGTACCAGCACAGCAAGGCCGTTTTGGTTAATGTTACAAGGCCAGATCAGTCAATCATCCAGACTGTTGCCCCTGCAACTACTGAAAAGGCTGCTGCCCCTCTTCAGGAACCACATGTTTGTCTGGCCTCTCAACCGATACCCCTCCGTTGTGGTTGCACCTACGGTACGGCCATCTGTATCGCTGAGGCACACAAGCCTCCCCACCAACGGCAAGGTCCATGGTTCATGGGGGGGGGGGGGGGGGCTATATAGCTACCATAAAGCGAAGTAAGTACTTTCATTAGCAATGTTAATCAAACATGGCTAGGCATTGCGTTTCCAGAACAGATAAGTTACAATATAATTATACACTACTGGCCATTAAAATTGCTACACCACGAAGATGACGTGCTACAGACGCGAAATTTAACGGACAGGGAGAAGATGCTGTGATATGCAGATGATTAGCTTTTCAGAGCATTCACACAAGCTTGGCGCCGGTAGCGACACCTACATCGTGCTGACATGAGAAAAGTTTCCAACCGATTTCTCATACACAAACAGCAGTTGACCGGCGTTGCCTGGTGAAACGTTGTTGTCATGCCTCGTGTAAGGATGAGAAACGCGTACCATCACGTTTCCAACTTTGATAAAGGTCGGATTGTAGCCTATCGCGATTGCGGTTTATCGCATCGCGACACTGCTGCTCGCGTTGTTCGAGGTCCAATGACTGTTAGCAGAATGTGGAATCGGTGGGTTTATGAGGGTAATACGGAACGACGTGGTGGATCCCAACGGCCTCATATCACCAGCAATCGAGATAACAGGAATCTTATCCGCATGGCTGTAACGGATCGTGTAGCCACGTCTCGATCCCTGAGTCAACAGACGGGGACGTTTGCAAGACAACAACCATATGCACGAACAGTTCGACGACGTTTGCAGCAGCGTGGACTATCAGCTCTGAGACCATGGCTGTGGATAACCGTGACGCTACATCACAGACAGGAGCGCCTTCGATGGTGTACTCAACGACAAACCTGGGTGCACGAATGGCAAAACATTTTTTCGGATGAATCCAGGTTCTGTTTACATCATCATGAAGGTCGCATTCGTGTTCGGCGAAAGCGCGGTGAGCGCTCATTGGAAGCGTGTATCCGTCATCGCCATACTGGCGTATCACCCGGCGTGATGGTATGGGGGGCCATTGGTTACACGTCTCGACACCTCTTGTTGACATTGACGGCACTTTGAACAGTGGACGTTACATTTCAGATGTGTTACGACCCGTGGCTCTACCCTTCATTCAATCCCTGCGAAACCCTACATTTCAGCAGGATAATGCACGACTGCATGTTGCAGGTCCTGTACGGGTCTTTCTGGATACAGAAAATGTTCGACTGCTGTCCTGGACAGCACATTCTCCAGATCTCTCACCAATTGGAAACGTCTGGTCAATGGTGGCCGAGCAACTGGCTCGTCACTATACGCCAGTCACTATTCTTGATGAACTGTGGTATCGTGTTGAAGCTGCATGGGCAGCTGTACCTGTACACGCCATCCAAACTCTGTTTAACTCAATGCTGAGGCGTATCAAGGTCGTTATTACGGCCAGAGGTGGTTGTTCTGGGTACTGATTTCTCAGGATCTATGCAACCAAATTGCGTGAAAATGTAATCACATGTCAGTTCTGGTATAATATATTTGTCCAATGAATACCCGTTTATAATCTGCATTTCCTCTTGGTGTAGCAATTTTAATGGCCAGTAGTGTAATTTTTCAATCTGTAGTCGGCACAGCCGGATATTCTTTTGCCGTTGCCACATTATTACCCTGCTGTGGACTGTTCGCTGTAAGTGACCGGTTATTGTTATTCCAGCGGAGCTCAGTGAGTTAAAATGTTTTGTAACGTTTGCAACTCTGTTAATATATGGAACTGCCCTAAAGCCGACAATTTGTTGGTCTCTCAGCAGAGGTTTTATTCAACATAACCTGAGAATTAAGGAGCGAGGTATGCTATCGGAATAAATCGAGACGGTCGCAATAGCTGATCCATCACAAGCACACAGTTTTACATTTCTGATCACATAAAGCAAGTTGCCAACTTTTGCACTTCTTTGAGAGCTTATGAAGATCTGATTGAATATTTGTGCAGATTTTTCCAGAAGGCACTTCATTATAGGTAACAGCATCATCTGTGAAAAGTCTGAGGTTGCTACTAATATTGTCTGGCAGTGCACGAATATACATCATGAGCAACGCTGGCCCCAGCACACTTCCCTGGGGTACGCCTCAAACTACTTCTACGCCTGTCGATGACTCTTCATTCAAGACGACACGCTGCGTCCATCCTACCAAGAAATCCTGAATCCAGTCACAAATTTCGTTTGATATTTACGATCGTACTCTCGGTAACAAGCGAGGCTCTGGTACAGAGCCAAACGTTTTCCGGTCCTGTTTCCCATCTCCTGACAACGTTGTACACTAGTTCGACCGCCTCTATTATAGGCCATCCGGTTGCACAGTCTCGACATCGACCTATTGTCTTATAATCTTTATGGGTGTCCATTTATTAATTAGCTTCACTTTTCATATCAGGATATTAAAAAAGAATTTAGGAACCTTGTGACATAGCGCAGTGGTCATGTAATTATTATTATGCAATTGCTTACGTAATTGTTGTTATGTCATTAGCATTCATACATTAAATGCTCGTCACTGATGTAACAGTTATAATGTTCCAAAGAATATAAATGATTGCGTCCTCGTCTGTCATTTAGATTTCTTTAGAAAGTATCTAAATCAAAATACACACTGTATACTTCAATAAAGTTCACCTAAATTTACGATAATCATGATTAAAGGACGAATAATCACACTAATCTGATATTGAAGACTCCTATATTCACCCCAAACTCTCCACACACTTCGAGGAGCACGCTGCCCATAACTGCTCTGCATGGCCTTTTGCAGGTTGATGACAGAGGACTGAATCACACACTCTGAGCAGCGACTACCAGTTAGATCTTCCAAACTGCCGAATAGCAGTCGCGCTCCCGAAAAGCCGAAAGTATACAATCATAATTTATTTTCTGTTTTTAATTTGTGATGCGGAAAAAAATAGATAATATAAGTTACGTGCGCAAGAAATAATGAACGCAGGATCAGCAAGTCCGATACATTTCAACCAGGTTTATGCCGCCTTCATTGGTCACTACGCATCGTCGAATTTTATCTTCACTTGTGTACTATTTACACACCTTTCTTCTTTATTCTGCTGGTAAAAATCACAGCATTGTCATTTACCTTTGACCATCCTGTTCCCGAGGCTTCTTGGGGTACTAGGAGTAGTGTGTTTTCCGGGAGTTGGTTACCAGCAATCTGCTTAACCTCCCTCCCCTGTCCCCCTTTCTAGGTGGTCCAGGATCTTCTTCGATGATTATCTGCCTAAGTCGATATGGCCTGGTTATTTAAAGGTGCTGCGAAACTCGCCTTTAATCCTCTGCCATTGCCTATATGGCGTAAAGCCTATGTAAGCCACGCATTGTCCAGGGGACGCACGATTAACGCCTTCTTGGACATGGGAGTAGGGTTCGTTAGCAGAGCTGCCTAGAATTATTCAATGTCTGATTCATTCAGTGGATGTTTCTCAGAGTTTCGACTCTGAACAGGTATCGGGAGCCTGAAAAGAATCTGGGATCCTTTGCCAACCTTTGGCCGTTGGAAATAGAAAAGGGTAATAAAACTCACCGGCGGGCCTCGAAACCTTAAAGCGTTAGGGTCGGAAAAAAAAACAAACAGTAGGCCAAGGGAAGACGACAGTAAATAAAAACAGAAGAAGCCTGAAAAAGGTAATTGAAGTGGAACTAATGTCAGACTTAGCTAAAGGCTCATTTGGTTGCCATCTACATACTCTCAAGAAAGCGACTACACTTTGTGATCTCACACGACAGAAAAAGAGGAGTGTGTACTCGACATTCTTTCAGTTCGGGGACGATCTGGATTAATATGAAAACAGAGGTAAAAAAAC
Organism: Schistocerca cancellata; assembly: GCF_023864275.1. Classification (NCBI taxonomy): domain Eukaryota; kingdom Metazoa; phylum Arthropoda; class Insecta; order Orthoptera; family Acrididae; genus Schistocerca; species Schistocerca cancellata. Next base: position 280,949,886 of record NC_064628.1, read on the forward strand.
TTCAAGCAGGTCGCGCGGGGTGGATGACTTCAGCAGTTTGGTCCCATAGGTACTCACCACAAATTTCCTTTTACTTCAGAGAGCCACGATCGCTTTTGTAAAGTATTTATTTAGATTATCAGTTTCGGCAAACTGTATTCCCATCTTCGGATCTGTAAGGCATAGACCGAGACGTAAGTATAGTGTGGTTATACAAATCAGTGTGATGTATGTACATAATATTTTTTACAAATGTTATTTAGATATGTCACATCTGATTTGTGTAACCACATTGCGCTTACAGCTCGGTCTATACTATTCAGATCCGAAGATGACAACGTTCAACCAGTAATCTAAATAAATGATCTAGAAAAGCGTTCGTGGATGACTGAAGTTTTTTACTTCTGTTTTCAGCGAAAGAGAAAATTAAAATAAACAATGTTGTAGAAGAACAATGGCTGTCTTAGCACTAAGAGTTCTGGTATAATGATACAGCACAAGAAACTGACATTGAACGAACGGATGAGAAGATATTAAATGAAATACGGTCTGTTGAAATAACATCGCTCTTAGTACCACTTGACAACAGAAAAGCGACAGGAACAAATGGTATTAATGCTGAATCCCTAAAATTTGGGAGAATGATGCCACTCCTACGACTGCTACATCTCTTAAACTAATGTTGGAAGCGCAAGAGTATCCCCAAAGATTGGAAGATAGCTAGAGTGATATCGTTTTTAAACAAGGAGATAAAAGTCTATGCAGTAACTACAGAGAAATGAGTTTACTGGATTCAGCATACGAGATACGACTATATGCGAAGATTCGGAAAACAAGACTTAGAAACGTAACTGAAGTAGTATTGCATGAGAAACAAATAAGTCTTAAGAAAGGATGCTCCACGATAGATGCAGACTTTAATTTATAGCAAATAATTTAAAAAACGCAGAAAATTGCTTTTATTGATATAAAAAAAAATATTTCGACAGTGTCAGTGGACAGACAATCCGGAATTAATGACAAATCGCAGATTTCCGAAACATCTAATAAAAGCAATAAAAAGGTTGTATCAGAATACGACTGTCACTCTATATCTCAATGGAAAAGTGATGGATTGCATACCAACCAACAAAGGAGCACTACAAGGATGTTGTATTTCCCCAACTTTCTCCATCATGTACATATGTAAAATAATGCATATATGGAAAACAGAATTTCAAAAAGGGTGTATACCTAGACAGGAGAACTCTTTTAATAACCTACCATATACTGACAACACAAAGATCCAAGCAGGGGAAGAAAAAGAACTTCGAAAAGAAATTTATTTATTGAAACAAATAAGTGCGTAATTTGAAATGGAAATATGAACAGAAAAAACAAAGACAATGGCCGCCATGGAGAAAGAAGACATTAGAACGAAAATAGTTATAGATGAGATTTTAAAACATGTAAATCACTTGAATTACATGAGATGTGTGATGACATATGGCTGCAGAATAGAGATTAAGCTTAGTAAATTGAGCAGGGTGTGTGGTACAATTAAAAGAACCTTAAAAACAAAACTAAGGAAGATACTCAAATCAAATTCTACAAAACTCTTGCAGTCCCTACATAGCTCTATGGAAGCGACGTCTGCCCGCATCTCGTGGTCGTGCGGTAGCGTTCTCGCTTCCCACGCCCGGGTTCCCGGGTTCGATTCCCGGCGGGGTCAGGGATTTTCTCTGCCTCGTGATGGCTGGGTGTTGTGTGCGTCCTTAGGTTAGTTAGGTTTAAGTAGTTCTAAGTTCTAGGGGACTTATGACCACAGCAGTTGAGTCCCATAGTGCTCAGAGCCATTTGAACCATTTTTTTTTTGAAGCGACGTCTGGGTGGTTACCAAAAAGCAAGAAAGGCGCATTCAGGCATATGAAATGAAATTCCCTAGAGGAGATCAAGACTGCACAATAGACGACGAATACTAGAGGAGAACTAAAAATTTTAGTCTAAATGACAAAATTGAAAATTACAGAAGGAAGTGAAATGAACTCCTAGAAAGGTTAGAAATTATAAATGTCAAGGAAGAAGAGATAGAAGACGATGGGTAGTAACAGGCAATTTTGCGTAATACCTAAAGAGAAGAAGAAGAAGAAAACGTACTCAGCCCTGTTAGTTAGCCATTTCCCACAGAGACTGTTGGCGAAACCTATGTAGCATCATTGTTATTTGAGAATCGTGTATCATCTTCAGAATATAATATTTATTTTAACATATTTTCTTGAGGTGGATTAGTTATGGTCCGAATATTACTTAATTAAAGCATCTGCACAAAATCATGCAATTAGCGTCTAATTTAGCAAGAAGAGATGTAATGTTGTACGGTCAGGGTAGTACTGTAATGGGTAAAATTACTCGGATCCAGTATATTTTCTCCCCATGAACCATGTACCGCCGTTGGTGGGGAGGCTTGCGTGCCTCAGCAATACAGATAGCCGTACCTTAGGTGCAACCACAATGGGGGGGTAACTGTTGAGAGGCCAGACAAACGTTCAGTTCCTGAAGAGGGACAGAAGCCATTTTAGTAGTTGCAGGGGCGACAGTCTGGATGATTGACTGATCTGGCCTTGTAACATCAACCAAAACGGGCTTGCTGTGCTGGTATTACGAACGGCTGAGAGCAAGGGGAAACTACAGTTGTAATTTTACCCGAGGGCATGCAGCTTTGCTGTATGGTTAAATAATGATGGAGTCCCCTTGGGTAAAATATTCTGGAGGTAAAATAGTCCCCCATTCGGATTTCCGGGGGGGACTACTCAGGAGGACGTCGTTATAAAGACAAACAAAACTTGCGTTCTACGGATCGGAGCGTGGAATGTCAGATCCCTTAATCGGGCAGGTAGGTTAGAAAATTTAAAAAGGGAAATGGATAGGTTCAAGTTAGATATAGTAGGAATTAGTGAAGTTCGGTGGCAGAAGGAACAAGACTTTTGGTCAGGTGAATACAGGGCTATAAATACGAAATCAAATAGCAGCTGCTACGAACATCATAGTGATGGCATTATTGTAGCCAAGATAGACACGAAGCCCACGTCTACCACAGTAGTACAAGTTTATATCCCAACTAGCTCCGCAGATGAAGAAGAGATTGACGAAATGTATGATCCGATAAAATAATTATTCAGATAGTTAAGGAGACGAAAATATAGTATACGGGGGACTGGAATGCGTGTAGGAAAAGGGAAGAGAAGGAAAAGTAGTAGATGAATATGGACTGGGGATAGGGAATGAAAGGGGAAGCCGCCTGGTGGAATTTTGCACAGACAATAACTTTATCATAGCTAACACTTGGTTTAAGAATCATGAAAGAAGGTTGTATACATGGAAAAGACCTGGAGCACTGGAGGGTTTCAGATAGATTATATAATGGTAAGACAGAGATTTAGGAACCAGGTTTTAAATTGTAAGACATATCCAGGGGCGGATGTGGACTATGACCACAATTTATTGGTTATGAATTGTAGATTGAAACTGAAGAAACTACAAAAAGGTAAGAATTTAAGGAGACGAGACCTGGATAAACTGAAAGAACCAGCGGCTGTAGAGAGTTTCAGAGAGAGTATTAGGGAACGATTGACAAGAACAGGGGAAAGAAATACAGAAGAAGAAGAATGGGTAGCTTTGAGAGATGAAACAGTGAAGGCAGCAGAGGATCAAGTAGGTAGAAAGATGAGGGCTAGTAGAAATCCTTGGGTGACAGAAGAGATATTGATTTTAATGGATGAAAGGAGGAAATGTAAAAATGCAATAAATGAAGCAGGCGAAAAGGAATACAAACGTTTCGAAAATGAGATCGACAGGAAGTGCAAAATGGCTAAGCAGGGATGGCTAGAGGATAAATTTAAGGATGTAGAAGCATGTATCACTAGGGGTAATATAGATTCTGCCTACAGGAAAATTAATGAGACCTTTGGAGAAAAAAGAACCACTTGTACGAATATCAAGAGCTCAGATGGAAACCCAGTTCTAAGCAAAGAAGGGAAAGCAGAAAGGTGGAAGGAGTATGTAGTGGGTCTATACAAGGGCGATTTACTTGAGGGCAATATTATGGAAATGGCAGAGGACATAGATGAAGATGAAACGGGAGATATGATACTGACTGAAGAATTTGACAGAGCACTGAAAGCCTAAGGCGAAACATGGCCTCGGGAGTAGACATCATTCCATTAGAACTACTGACAGCCTCGGGTGAGCCAGCTGTGACAAAACTCTTCCATCTGGTGTGCAAGATGTCTGAGACAGGCGAAATACCCTTAGACTTTAAGAAGAATATAATAATTCCAATCCCAAAGAAAGCAGGTGTTGACAGCTGCGAAAGTTACCGAATTATCAGTTTGATAAGTTACGGTTGCAAAATAATAACACGAATTCTTTACAGACGAATGGAAAAACTGGTAGAAGCTGACATCGGGGAAAATCAGTTTGGATTCCGTAGAAATGTGGAACACGCAAGGCAATACTGACCCTATGACTTATCTTAGAAGATAGATTAAGGAAAGGCAAACCTACGTGTCTAGCATTTGTAGACTTCGAGAAATCTACTCTCTTTGAAATTCTGAAGGTGGCAGAGGTAAAAATACACGGAGCGAAAGGCTATTTACAAATTATACAGAAATCAGATGGCAGTTATGAGAGTCGAGGGCCATGAAAGGGAAGCAGTGATTGAGAAGGTCATTACCACAGGGTTGTAGCCTATCCCTGATGTTATTCAATTTGTATATTGAGCTAGCAGTAAAGGAAACAAAAGAAAAATTTCGAGTAGGAATTAAAACCCATGGAGACGGAATATAAACTTTGAGGTTGGCCGACGACATTGTAATTCTGTCAGAGACAGCAAAGGACTTGGAAGAGCATCTGAACGGTATGGATACTGTCTTGAAAGGAGGATATAAGATGAACATCAACAAAAGCAAAACGAGGGTAATGGAATGTAGTCGAATTAAATCGGGTGATGCTGAGGGTATTAGATTAGTAAATGACATACTTAAAGTAGTAAATGAATTTTGCTATTTGAGGAGCAAAATAACTGATGATGGTCGAAGTAGAGAGGATATCAAATGTAGACTGGCAATGGCAAGGAAAGCGTTTGTGAAGAAGAGAAATTTGTTAACAGGGAGTGTAGATTTAAATGTCAGGAAGTCTTTTCCGAAAGTGTTTGCATGAAGTGTACCCATGTATGGAAGTGAAACATCGACGATAAACAGTTTAGACAAGAAGAGAATAGTAACTTTCGAAATGTTATGCTGCAGAAGAATGCTGAAGATTAGATGTGCTGATCACGTAACTAATGAGGAGGTACTGAACAGAATTGAGGAGAAGAGGAATTTGTGACACAACTTGGCAAGAAGAAGTGATCGGTTGGTATGGACATGTTCTGAGGCATCAAGGGATAAGCAATTTAGTACTAGAGGGAAATGTGGATTGTAAAAATCGTAGAGGGAGACCAAGAGATGAAAACGCTTAGAATATTCAGATGGATGTAGGCTGCGGTAGTTATTCGGAGATGAAGAGGCTTGCACAGGATAGAGTAGCATGTAGAGCTGCATCAAATCAGTCTCTGGACAGAAGACCAAAACAACCAGTATATTTATTATTATTTTGACCCTGTGAGTCCTATGAATTGTATTTATTATGGCCTTTATTATTATTATTATTATTATTATTATTATTACAGTCAAGTATATTGTGGGATAATAACAGCGCAATTAGAAAGTAAAGCTCTATGAAACTGTTTACTGTTACACCCAAAAGGATTGGTGCAGCCACGTAATTAAAAAGGGTTTATTTTTTCGTGTGCATTAATACTTCCTTCAATTAAGCGTGGGTGTTATCTAACTGTTTAGTTCAGTCACTGTGAGGGCTGCGTCCATAGTGAAGTCTCATGTTTGTTTTCTTCATGACGATGAGATACGAGAGGCAGGATTAAATTCCGTGTTAACTCATGGCCTAAGTCCCTCCAAAAGCACTTTAGAGGCCACCGAACTTTCCCATTCTTTACCAGCGACATCGTAACCTTCAGTATTTGGTTAGGTAATGGAGTGTTACCGAGGAAGCAGGGCTGTACCTTTTCTACCGTACGTCACATTAGAGGAGTCAAGTGGATACCAAAATTTCACTGGCTAGTGAAGGCGTCAAACTTCGTATGGCAGGTAAACTGTCCGCAACTGACACGAACGCGTGATCTTTGAACAAATCCAAGGTTGTTGTGAATGGAGCACTGCATAAACTCCAAGTATGTAAGCCAGAAGGTGAAGGACCAAAGCAGGGTCGAAATCCGAATAGCAGCTAGGCAGGATTTAATTGAGCTCATGTGACGCATTATACTATACTGGACCAAGGCAACTTGCCCAAAACAGAGCTGCTATCGGCCGAGACCAAGTGAACTGGAGCGGCGGTCGCGCCTCTGGTGGCACCTGATTGAGTTTAACTGTAGTGCCTCCAATCCGCTGTCACTCAGGTCCGCTAGGGGGAATGTTAAAACTAGGTGAAACACAGTGTGATAGCTCGTATATGTACTCCTGACTAGCCTTCCGTCAGACGAAAATCAGTATGACATGCGTTGTGTAGGAGGAGTGCTGTTGGTTATTATTTCGTTGTGGTTCTATGTACGTTAATGTACCTATAACCAGAAACATTTCGCTTTTAGTTTAATTCATTGGGGAAAAATAGCTACAACAGTGTATATCAGGAAACGCACTGAAGTGACAAAAGTCATGGGGTACCTCCTAATATCGTGTCGGACCTCCATTTGTCCGAGGTAGTGCAGCAACTCGACGTGTCATGGACTCAGCAAGTCGGAAGACCCCCGCAAAAATACTGAGTCATGCTGCATCTACAGTCGTCCATGTTCAAGAAGTTCAAATGTGTGTGAAATCTTATGGGACTTAACTGCTAAGGTCATCAGTCCCTAAGCTTACACACTACTTAACCTAAATTATCCTAAGGCAAACACACACACCCATGCCCGAGGGAGGACTCGAACCTCCGCCGGGATCAGCCGCACAGTCTATGACTGCAGCGCCCTAGACCGCTCGGCTAATCCCGCGCGGCACAGCCGTCCATAATTGCAGAAGTGTTGCCGGGGCAGTATTTTATGCGTAAACTGACCTCTCGATTACGTTCCATAAATGTTCGGTAGGATTCATGTCGAGCGATCTGGGTGGCTAAATCATTCGCCTGAATGGTCCAGAATGTTTTTCACTCCAGTCGCGAACAGTTACGGTCCAAGGTCATTGCGGATTGCCTTCCATAAAAATTCCATTTTCGTTTGGGAACATGAGGTCCATTAATGGCTGCAGATGGTCTCCACGTAGCCCAGTGTAACCATTTCCAGTCAATGATCGGTTCACTTGGACCAAAAGACCCAGTCCGCTCCACGTTCACACAACCCAAACCATTTAGGAGCCACCACCAGCTTGCACAGTGTCTTGTTGACGACTTGTGTTCATGGCTCGGTGAAGTCTACACCACACTCGAACCCTACCATCAGCTCTTACCAACTGAAATCGGACTCATCTGACCAAGCCACGGTTTTCCAGTCGTCTGGGGTCATGAGCCGAGGAGATGCGCTGCAAGTAATGTGCTGTTAGCAAAGGCACTCGCATAGATCGTCTACTGTCACAGCCCATTAACGCTAAATTTCGCCGTACTGTCTTAACGGATACGTTCGTCGTAGCTCCCTCATTTATTTCTGCAGTTGTTTCATTAATTGTTGCTTGTCTGTCATCAGTGACTACTCTACACAAACGCTGCTGCTCTTGGTCGTTAAGTGAAGGCTGTCGGCCTCTGCATTGTCCGTGGTGAGAAGTGATACCTGAAATTTGGTATTCTCACCACACTAATGACACATTGGAGCGTGGAATATTGAATTCCCTAACGCTTTGTGAAATGGAATGTGCCATGCGTCTAGCTCCAATTACCATTCCGCGTTATAAGTGTTAATTCCCGTCGTGCGGCCATAAGCGTACTGGAAACGTTTTCTCATGAATCACTTGAGTAGTAATGACGGCTCCGCAGTGCACTTTCCTTTTATGCCTTGTGTACGCGGCACTAAATGGTTCAAATGGCTCTGAGCACTATGGGACTTAACATCTGTGGTCATCAGTCCCCTAGAACTTAGAACTACTTAAACCTAACTAACCTAAGGACATCACTCACATCCATGCCCGAGGCAGGATTCGAACCTGCGACCGTAGGAGCCGCGCGGTTCCGGACTGCGCGCGTAGAACCGCTAGACCACCGCGGCCGGCGTACGCGGCACTACCCTCCTCTGTATACGTGTATATCGTTAGCACATTAATTCTGTCACCTCAGTGTGTATACTACAGATGGATTTTAAATATACTATCTGCATTTTTTCTCGAAGCTCCTGAAGGATCCATGTCGGAGGGTTAACGTAGCCTACAAAATGGGCGAACAGACTGTCAAATACAGTGACAAAAATAGAAAGTGTTATACTAACACCTTTGTCGAATGCTACTTAACTGCAGTCTCACCATGCCTGTGGGATATATTTCTTAAAATTTTGATAGGGGTATGTCTTTTGCCCCCTTTCATATTCCTTCTTTTTCAAGCTTTACTAGTGTCTTAAGAATGTTTGTCTTGGCTCTCCTGTCGAGCATTTATCGGTACTTGGGAAAAACATGCGACAGAGTGCTACTGTCGTATTTCTTTTAAGATCAGCAGCCTTTACCTTACCGTTGCCAAGCCCTGAACAATTTCTGTATAGGGAACAGGCGTGGGTGAATGTTTTTAAACGTGGTGGTGGGGGCACAGAAGTTCTTGCCCTCAGAGTCTAGCAATACCAATCTCCCTGGATCTATTCTATAGATATCTATCAACATAGCATGCTGCTAATTCAGAACTTTTCTCGTTTTTTCGGTCTGCCCTGTTGGCTAGGTTCGCTTAACGACATCTTCTCTGTCCATGTAAAAAGAGAGGCTGCAACGGCCATCTGGAGGCTTCTTTTTTAAGACATTCTTGTGGGGGTCGTCGTCTTGTGCGTACGTTTGTCGTTCGGAACATGATCTGTTGAAAGTTCAGTTTGCGTTGTGTATGCTAGATTACAGGAAGATCCTTAGCAACGAACGTGTTTACATTCAATCATTGGTATTTTGGTGAAAATAGTGTTTTGCTTCCGGTTAAATTTCCGTGAAGTGAGTGAAACGGTGATTGTGCTTTGTCCTTAAAGTGAGACCACCTGCCATCGGCACGGTCGCTTTGGTTTAATACAGTGTTCCCGAGGCCTCATTAGTTGATGCGTGCGGTTTGTGGGGTACTCGTTAATTTCAGTGTGCAGTTTTAATAAGTTAATTAGATCAGATGTAACGGATCCTAGAATTCGTGAGTGACAGACCCGTGTGCCAATTTCCAATAACCTAAATTTCACTAATCTCTCTATCATTTAATCACCCTCAGTGATCTCTCCATATTCATCCAATCGGATTTGCATTATTTACTGTGTTCTTAATACCACATATTCATTACGACAAACCTGCTCTTTGTATAATACTGACCACCACGTCTTTGCTAATCGGTGACTTGTGTTTGGTAACTCTTACTGTTAGAAAGAGCTCAGTTCACTGCGTAGAACAAACTCCTATACAACTGCTAAAAGTTTCACTTACTAAATTTTATCGAAATTACTGTAAATTTACGTTTTGGCTCTGACCCTGTTTTTTGTCCCTAATCACTTTCTTCAATTCCATGGTGTTGACGTTACGGAGTGGATGAACCTCTCTATGTTTGGTAATATGTCTACATGTCGAGTTTTACCAGATTATTTTTATTTTATCGGAGTAATGGATTCGGGTGCCAGTCGTATCTGATGCGTTGTAAGCAGGAGACTCTCCTTGTAATGGCGTAGCATGCAGTCCTTACATTTGATTTCTCCTCTGTATATTTGATAGATACGTGCCATTAGGAATTAGTCATTGATCAACGATTTCCATGCGTCGTATCCTATTTACTCCCCAATAGGACTCTGCTGTTCATCAGATTGGTAAGGTGAGGAAATGTCTTTCGCAGCTGTATGAGCGACCATGTAAAATCTATAGTTGTTCAGGATATATTCACTGTGTCGTTACGGTAGTGGAATTTCATTGTAATGAATATCCACCTTTAGAAGATCAGTTAATCTAATTCCCTCTCACTTTCCGCTTTCATTTATAGTCTGTGCACTCTCAGTACTTATTGCTGAATATTTCCCAAAAGCTTTTCTAGCAGGTCAATTTCTAAGCAGTACTGAGTTCAGTTATGAAATATAAATGCGCCAAGAAATGATCTCCACTGTGTAACTTTACAGGGACAAGAGAGTCTATCCGTTTCGCGCCAAAATCTTTGTGTCAATAATTTCACCAGGGTCCAGTCTATAAACTAGCCAAGTTCTGTAGACAGTGCACACAAAGTGAGCGACGATTCGGTTAGAAATCGAAATGGTTGAGCAAAAACCCATGTCATATGGTGAAAGAGGTATTGTGAAGAAGTACACCAATTTACGTTATGTAATTATAGAAACATGCCCCCATCCTTAGCGTCCCCTCTTTTGATCAACAGACTTTTTCTTGAGAGTACGGACCGCTTTTACTTGGCAATGCATACGAATATTGAGTTTCACAAAACAGCATACCCTTTTAATTTCATCATTATGCGAACTTATTTTAAAAATTTTCAGAACAGAGAATCCATTCCTACAAATGAAAAATGATATGATTACATTATATGTCTACTGGGTATGTATAACGTTACTAGAACTGATTAGATGGAGGTGCAATACAGTGTGCCCAGAGGACGTGCACCGTCTGTCCAAAAAGTGCCGAGACTGATTTCATTCCTGGCGTACGAGCGACGCCAGCGCAGTAACTACGGTTGCAGCTTGAACTAACTGCTGTAAACAACAGATATGCGTTCGAACAGCCAGTTGCGAGCAGACGTGTTGAGTAGTGGACGTGCGGCCGTAGAGTTTCAACGCTGATGTGTCGAAAATCACAGTGGAACAACACTTCTAAATCAAGTGTTCTAGGCGTTCTCAAGAAAAAAGAAAAAGAGAAAAATGTGTGCAATATTTTTCCCACACACTTCGACACCCGAACAGAAACAGCGACACGTGGACGTCTGCCCTAAACTGACTGAAATGAAAACTTGGACATTTCTTTCTGGAATGAACCATCTTGGAACCGCGCGCGATCGCTACGGTCGCAGGCTCGAATCCTGCCTCGGGAATGGATGTGTGTGATGTGGTTAGGTTAGATAGGTTCAAGTAGTTCTAAGTTCTAGGGGACTGATGACCTCAGATGTTAAGTCCCATAGTGCTCAGAGCCATTTGAACCATCTTGTCTGCCAAAGACTTACTCTTACGAATACGAACCTACCACAAAGCGACATAGTCCAGAAATTCACCTGAAGGGTCAAGGCTTTGATGACACAGGCAACATTCAAGCCAACATGAGGCGCGAGTGGAACAACATTCAAAAGAAGGACTTTGCTGACAGTTTCGCGTGGTTGTACGAACTTCTGTACGAGTACTCAACTGTGTGGGGGGGGGGGAGGGGGGGGGGCAGGAATTATGTAGAACGCCTGACGGGTTAAAACCACTATTTTATATTAATCCAGTCTCCAGACTTTCTGGACTGTCGGGCTTCGCGTGATGCTCGTCGCAATCTTTGTTAATGTTACGAAGGTTGAATTATTTTAGACATGAGGAACTTGAGAGCATTCCACCGGCCGATCTTACTGGCAGCTGGCTGCAGTGCAGTGTGCAGAACGAGTATTGGTGAGATGAACTCAAGGCAGTCGTGTGGCAAAAAGAGTAGGCGTGCACCCTTCCATATGGACTGCACTACCAGAAGATCACAGGATTGTTCGACTGTGACAAATAGACTAATGACAATAGCTGTTATCCGCCTAGGAATTACAGGCACCACCACCACAGGCAGTCGGAAACAGACTGCTGGAAACTGGGTCGAGACCTCAGGTTGCCACTCATCGTTTAGTGCTGACACCATACCACTAGAGCCAGAGTTTTCTGGGGCATTGAATGGCATTCTGTGGTGTTCACAGAGTCACGATTCTGTTTGTGGTGGTCAGATTGAAACCAAAGTGTCAATAGACAACCTGGTGACAGATCACTGGAAACAACGATTTTTGAGTCACATACCTTACCAACTCCTGGAATCATGATATGGATAGCTGTCGGAGGTGATAAAAGGATTGATTTGGTAGTTGTTGAAGGAAGGCTAAGTGCCCACCAGTATGCAGCAAGCATACTAAACCCTGTTGTCATATCCTTCATGACCGGGATACCAAATAGCAATATAAAACCCTACACTCACGTTTACACCACAGACGCCTTAAGGAATATACAGATCCTTGACTGGCCTGCCGATGCCCAAATTTGCCACCCACAGAGTTTGTCTGCGATGAGATGGGAAGACTTAGACTCTCATATCAGCCTCCAACCAGTAGTCTTCGTGAACTGACATAGTACATGTTTCAGCGTGGCAAGAAATTCCTCAAGATGCATTTCAGTGGCTGTCTGCTTTCATGCCACAGAAGTGTATTTGTGTCTTTGGTGGTCATGCTTTACGCCGCTGTCGATGATGGAGATTAGTTCTGAATGGAATGAAAGTTTAATAATTTAATACCCGGTATGTGATGAACATGTCTACAAAGTTTGATAAATATCAGACTAGCGTAGTGAAATACTTGTATTCTCCATTTCTGACAGTGTAGGTGAAGAAACGAGAAATTTAGGGGCTAGGAAATCACTCTGAAGTGCTCGTCAAGCTGTTCCAGCCATGTGTGGATACTTGTAGCCATTTCAGTATTCAAAGATCCTATCCTCTCCAAAAAGACAGTTATCATGTGTAGCGAACGTGATGGATTTACAGCTGGATCGGCCAACGCTGCGTTCTACATGATTTAATTGTTGCTTGGAGTTTTACGAGAACATTCCTCAGCTGTTCCCACTGTATCTTACTCTCCCAGCAACGATTGGAGTGTTACTTATCGATTGTTTGTCAGCAGACATGTCGAAGTTTTATAATACAGGGATTGTGACTTGCCTGGGGAGGCTGCATGTAGCCAGTCAGTTAACTATCCTTGGTATGGGGTGCCGAAATCATAATTTATGACGCTACGGAGACTCATACACAGTGGTATATGCGCTGGATTGATGTAGGTGATAGGTACCAGTGTCATTACTTGCTAATTTAGATTGGGACGTATTTCACAGTAGCATGTCGTGCAGACTTCCTGGGCATTCATATTTTACGCTCACTCTGGACCTCACTGACACACGGGATTCTGCTATTTCCAAGGTAATACCGTTTGTCCATTCACTACACATTTTCAACATAAAGGCACAAGAAGTCTTAATGAAGTTCACTGTTGCAGAAATTTTGCTGTCCTTGACCCAAAAACCTATAATTCCAGTTTTCAGTCTGAGAAATTTCATTCTTCGTCAACGACACCAGAGCGCGAAATACAAGTACGTGAGGATAGCCTGCCACTTACTTTATGTACTTATTTAGTCGGCGCTTCGCACATGACATTATTGATGAGCTACGCTGTATGGACGTATCATTCAGAACGCGGCCTTAGTGATGTGACAACTTTGTGTATCCTTGACTTGTTGAAAACCGTCACAGAGCGTAGAAAGATTAAGCAAGTAGGGCAAGATGTTCATTATCTAGGACACTAACTTGACCTTTCGGCACTGTTTCGTGGAGAGACCGATAACTGTCCTTGAATGTGGACTCGTAATATTCCACTCTGGCAGGCCACAGCACGGTGATAATTGTAAACAAACAAGTTCAGCATAGTTTCGTGGTGACACCAGATTTTGCTTGATAAATGCCAAAACTCGAGTCCTCGCATAAATCTGTCTACCGCCGGTTCTTAGACTGTTTATCAGAAAAATACATAATCAGATCAAACATGCACATCAACTGGATGATTAAGCAGGAGGAGCAAGACAGTGTGTGCGGCATATTATTCCAGTGGACGGTAAAATACAATCGACAGCTTAACAGTAAATTAAATCCAATATATTTTGCAGATTTGGACATGGATTTTAGTACTGATAATCTACTTCCTTATGATTCTACTCCACATAATCTCATCATAATGATTCCTAAAAGCAAAGCTGTCATCAACCCGAAGGGTGGTTGGAAAACCACAGTGCTTTATACGACACGGCCCTATTGCAGCTCCTACTGCCTTTCTTCGACTTCCGAAATGACTTTCCGGATGAACTCTGAAGCACGGTGCCACTCAGCCTTTATCACGTTAACAGACATTACACAAGATGAAAGAATTGATAAGTGACAGACAAAGATTGTTGGACTGACCGTGTATCGAACCCCAATGATTTGGATCCATAGTAAGGCAGTGAGCCACCGAATCACACTAACGATTCTTTATTGGGAGAAAAGAGCTACAAATAGTGTGTACCTAGCTCCTGAGCATGGGTATCTAGACGCCTACGTTTTGAGAACGATACTTATTTAAAAACTTACATTCTGTTCGCAATTGTTCTCACTTCTAATAACTTAATGTCTGGCTCACAGAAAGCTAAACAAAGTTCTTATATTTATGCCGCCATATATGTTAAAGAGCGATGTCTCTATCACTCAGTTACATGGTATGCTTACTAGAGAACGGGAAAAAGCCTTTTCAAATGATTTTGTAGAAACATGGAGCCAATTGGTGGAAGAAGATATGGCAATCAGTTGCAACTTGTGTTTATTGTAGCAAATCTAGATTTCTGCCACTGAGTGACCATCTTCAGTGCAACAGATAAAGTTAAAACACTTCAGTCGTTATTTGGCATAGTCCCTCTTGAAATGTATACGTCAAGAGTTCGAACTGCAATTGCAGTTTGAATTGTTGAGTACAATTCGAACTTCAAATGGCTCTGAGCACTATGCGACTTAACTTCTGAGGTCATCAGTCGCCTAGAACTTAGAACTAATTAAACCTAACTAACCTAAGGACATCACACACATCCATGCCCGAGGCAGGATTCGAACCTGCGACCGTAGCGGCAGCTCGGCTCCAGACTGTAGCGCCTAGAACCGCATGGCCACTCCGGCCTGCCACAATTCGAACTCTTGACATTTATAGTCCAAGAGGGTCTAAGCCAAGTAACGACTGAAATGTGTTAACTTTATATGCTGCACTGATGATAGTCATTCAGTGACCGAAATCTGCTGTACATCTGCGACTGACTGCTGTACCTTCTATCATAAACTGAAATAAGTACAATCGATGAGCCTTCCCCGTTCCAAATGGAGTGAAATTGAGAAACAGAGTATCCATAGCATAGAGCACTGCCTGTACGTGAATGAGATACAATTCAGCGGTCGTCTTAAAAAAAAGTCTGCAGGTTTACAAGAAAGATACAAGAATTCGCTTTAATTATCTCTTAAAAACTGTGAACACTAAAATCATATTATTGTCATGAGGATCTTGACCGCTCTCCTCACGAATGCGAACTGCCTTAACCATAGTGTCACCACACTGGGCAGCGGTGTTAGCACGCCTGTCACGACACTAACTAGAACAGTACTACGTGATCATCAACGGTTGGAGAAAAGAATGGCTGTCAGTAACTATTTTTTTTGTTGCTGGCTCTTGGTAAGTTAGCCACTCTGATAAGTAATTAGTTCTCTTTGGAAGCCTTCGTCATGTTTTTTAAGGAACTGAACGTGCACTCTAAGAAAAAAAGCGACTCAGCATAAAAGAATTATCCGAATGGGACGGAAATCGGTAGATGCGATGTACATGTACAGATAAACAAATGATTATAATTTCAGAAAAAAATCGATGATTTATTCAAGAGAAAGAGCTTCATTAATTGCGCAAGTCAATAACACGTTGGTCCACCTCTGGCCTTACGCAAACAGTTATTCGGCTTGGCATTGATTAACAGAGTTTCTAAATGTCCTGGGGGATGGCGTGCCAAATTCTGTCCAACTGGCGAGTTAGATCGTCAAAATCCCGAGATAGTTCGAGCGTCCTGCCTATAATGCTCCAAACGTTCTTCATTGAGGAGGCATTCGGCGATCTTGCTGGTCAAGGTAGGGTTTGGCAAGCACGAAGAGAAGTGGATACTCTCATGTGCGGACGGGGTTATCTTGATGAAATATAAGCCCAGGATGGCTTGCCATGAAGGGCAACAAAACGAGGCGTAGAATATATTCGACGTACCACTGTTCTGTTAGCGTGTCGCGGATGACAACCAAAGGGGTCCTGCTATGAAAAGAAGTGGGATCCCAGACCATCACTCCTGGTTGTCGGGCTGTATGGCGGTCGTCAGTCAGCTTGGTACCCCCCTGCTGTCCACGGCGTCTTCACTGCTCATCGGGGCTCAGTTCGAACCGGTACTCATCACTGAAGACAACTGCACTTCGATCAGTGAGATTCGAGGCCGAGCAGACGCTACCCAGTGGCCAGGAAAGGCAGCAAGCCGTGGCATGCAACAGCGGATAGACGGATCACAGAGCATGATGTCACTTTGCAGTTCAGTGCTGGTTAACAGGTGGACCATCCTAACATTCACAACCATTTCTCTGTTTTGGGTGAAAGAAATCGTCATACATGAATACCGTATATTACCAAACATTAACACGGGTATGTAGTTGCTGCCATTGGTTTCAGAAACCATGGAACGCGACAACCGCGGCAACCTGAGATGAGGACGCAGACTACCTCACGGTACATGCTAATGGCAGACTACAGGACGTTGTAATTCCTTCATACCAACCAGGTGTTGTTCGGGTTGGTAGTGGCGCCTACAGGGAACGATTATGAGGGCCTAAACAGGATCACCGGTACTTCTGGCATCTTCTATGAGAGGAAATACTGGCAGATGATTTAGAACTCTTGATTTTCCTGAAAAAGTCTTAATCAACACTTGTAGGTCCGGAAAATTAGTGCACCGTTCTGTCGTTTTTGAACAGTGTCACGCTGGTGTCGTTGAACACTGTACGCATATGAAGTTCCGTAGTTGGGTGGCGTTGTTCCCGCGTACAATCTTATTTGCGACATTTAGGATGCTGTTGAGTAGGACGATTGCATTTGCGAACGAACTGCGACCATTCTCTGCGAGCTGTGAGCGACTCTTCTTCAATAGAAACTGACAGATACGCCAGAACTGGGAAAGAATGTCTAATGAGAAGGTCGTTTGAAAATTCGGAGATGAAACACGACTAACTAGCAGAAATGAAAATGTACACTGCTGTTTTAACGATCTTCAAGGCAACAAGGAAATATTTTAATAACTACTATACGTCGTTCAGTATTAAAGACATCTTTAGGACACTGAAGGGTGTAATGAAACACATAATGTTAAGATGACCGCGCGATTTATGATTTGTAGATGCGAAAATGTTGTCCTATTCCTAATAAAATAGGAGGCATATACAACGGCGTCAAGCGTATTGTGAAAAGATGAGTTTAAAAGTACAGGCATCATTCCACACAGAAATTTCTGCGAACTTGTTACTCCACACTATTCACTCATAAAGTAAATACGACTATTGTAAAAATTAGAGAGCACGCGGAAGCAACAGGCGTTCGTTTTATTTAGATAAATATTATCCGTCGATGAAATGGATTGGTTGGAGAGAACGAGAGAACGGTGAGGGCAAGGGTGGAGGGAGGGAGGAGAGTTAATTACGTGACCACCGGACGGGTATTTGAACCACCTCCCTCCCTAATGCGAATCCAGTCAGTGTATCACCTTCCTCGGTCCGATTCCTTGGGAGAGGTATCTATCCTTCAGGAATATTATAGCTTAAAGTATACTCTAGGGACTATTGTTATTCTTATGCATTAATAACCTAACAGACAAAATTAATACCAACCTCAGACATTTTGCAGATGATGCCATTACCTTCAATGAAATACTGTCTGACAAAACCTATACAAATTTCGAATCATGTATTGATAAGATTTCAAAGTGGTGCAAAATTTGGCACTTGCTTAAATACTGGTAAGTGTTCAACCGTACGCTTCACAAAACGCGGACAGTTACTGTTCTATGAATATAACATCAATGAGCTGCAGTCGGAATCATTCAACTCATAAAAATATATCTGTGTAACAGCTTGTATGAATATGGAACAGAATCATCACAAATGCTCGGTCGTAGGTGAAGCAAACGGCAGATTTTGGTTCATTGGCAGTATATTGGAAAAATGCAGTCAGTCTACAAAGGAGAATTATTGATCATTTGTGGATAATTCTCACTAAATAGGACCAACAGAGCGTATTCAAGGCATATATAGAAGGTCGGCTCTAGTTCATACTGGTTTGTCTGATTCACGAGAGCGAGTCACGGAAATGTCAAAACAGATGACTTGGCAGACCACTGAATGTAGATGCTAGTTATCCCTCTAAAGCCCACGCAAAAAAAATCAGGAACCAGCATTAAGTGAAGACTCCAGAGCTATTCATCAGTGCTGTATATACCGCTCCCACAGGGACCGTGAAGACAGGGTTAGACTATTACAGCACGAAAGAGGCATCTGGGCAGTAGTCATTCTTTGCCCCACACGCAACTGGAAAGAAAAGAAAGCACCACATGTGATGCTATGCTAAGTACGCCGTTATTTTATTTATTTATATACACCTCAAGTTCCGTAGGATAAAATTGAGGAGCAAATCTCTAAGGTCATGGAATCGTGTCAGTACATGAAATTGCAACATAAAAGTAATAACAGATAAAAATGAACCGGAAAATATCAAGCTATAAGTTTAAGTAAACGCAATCAACAATGCAACAAGAATCAGCTTAATTTTTCAAGGAACTCCTCGGCAGAACAGAAGGAGTTACCCGATTTGAAAGCACTTGGATTCCTGCTAAGAGTTTTGAATTCTTGTGGCAGCTTATTGAAAATGGATGTAGCAGTATATTACACACCTTTCTGCACAAGTGTTAATGAAGTCCGATCCAAAATGCAGGTTTGATTTCTGCTCGGTATTAACTGAGTGAAATCTGCTTATTATTGGGAATAAGCTAATGTTGTAAACAAGAATGACAGCAAAGAATATATATGTTGAGAGGCCAATGCCAAAATACCCAGACTCATGAACAGGGGTCGACAGGAGGTTCCTGAACTTACACCACTTATTGCCCGAACCGCCCGTTTCTGAGCCAAAAATATCCTTTTAGAATGGGAAGAGTTACCCCAAAATATAATACCATAATACATAAGCGAATGACTATAAGCAAAGAAGACTAATTTTCATGTCAAATAGTAAAATACCGTTCGAATAGTAAAAATAGCAGCATTAAGTCTTTGAACAAAATCCTGAACAAGGGGTTTCCATGACAGTTTTCTATCTACCTGAACACCCAGACATTTGAACTGTTCAGTATAACTAGTCATATAACCATTCTGTGAAATTAAAACATCGGGTTTTGTTGAATTGTGTGTTAGAAACTGTAAAAACTGAGTCTTACTTCGACTTAGCGTTAGTTAATTTTCTACAAGCCATGAACTTACGTTATGTGCTGCACTATTTGAAACCGAGCCAATGTTGCACACAACATCCTTTACTATCAAGCTAGTGTCAACAGCAAATAGAAATATTTTAGAATTACCTGTAATACTAGAAGGCATATCATTTACATAAATAAGGAACAGGAGTGGCCCCATCACTTATCCCTGGGGCACCCCACATTTGACTGTCTCCACTCCGAGCCGGTATCACAGCCATTCTCAAAACTGTGAATGATGACATTTTGCTATTTGTTGCAAGCAAAAGATGAATCAATTGTAAGCTAGTCCCTGCGTACTGTAATGGTCCAACTTATGGAGCAATATTTTGTGATCAACACAATCAAAAGCCTTAGTTAAATCAAAAACTATAACTAGCGTTCGAAACCTTTTGTTTAACCCATCCAATACCTCACAGAGAAAAGACAATAAAGCATTTTCAGCTGTTAAAAGACTTCTAAAGTCGAACTATACATTTGAATGCAAATCGTGTGGTATAGAATGATCAATTATTCTTACATACACAGCCTTTTCAATAACTTTAGCAAACATTGATGGCATGGAGATAGGTCTTAAATTGTCTACATTATCCCTTTCTCCCTTTTTGTAAAGCGGCTTTACTATTGAGTACTTTAATAGTTCAGGAAACTGACCATTCATAAAGGAAAAATTACAAATATGACTAAATACAGGGCTAACATGTGCAGCACAGTACTTTAATATTCTGCTAGACACTCCATCATATTCATGATAGTCCTTAGTCTTCAATGATTTAATTATTGACTCAGTCTCCCCCTTGTCTGTATCACAGAGGAGTATTTCAGACATCAATCTCGGAACGACATTTGCCAAGAGAGTTACATGACTCTCTGTTGAAACTAAATTTTTATTTAATTCACCAGAAATGCTAAGCAAGTGATTGTTAAATATTGTGCATATATATGATTTATTACTAACAAAAATATTTTTACTACGAGCTGACTTTATATCGTCGACCTTGTGCTGCTGACCAGAGACTTGCTTCACAGCTGATCATATGGTTTTAATTTTATCCTGTGAAAGAGCTATTCTATTTGCGTACCACATAATCTTTGCCTTCCTAATGGCACTTTTAGGCACTTTAGAGTACTGTTTGTAATGGGCTACTGTAGCTTGATTGTGACTACTAACATTTTGATATAATTTCCGCTTTGTTCTACATGATATCCTTATCGCACTAGTCAGTCACCCAGGCTTCCTTTTACTGCTAGTACCCCGTTTAGAACGTTCTAATGGAAATCAACTCTCAAAGAGCATGAGAAATATGTTATACTTGTGTGCTATATTTGTCATCTCTGTTATTAGCACTGTAAACATCCTGCCACTCTTGTTCCAAGGACGAAGTTTTAAAAACTCTCTAGTGCTGTTGGATTAACTTTCCCTACATAGTTTGTAATTATATGTGACATTTGTTTGAGCACAGAAGCCTTTTAGTGTTAAAATTTGTGCGTCATGGTCTGAAAGGCCATTCATCCTTTTACTAACAGAATGTCCATCTAGTAATTAAGAATGAATAAAAATATTGTCTATGGCTGTGCTACTGTTCCCCTGCGCCCTAGTTGGAAAAAGCACAATCTGCATCAGATTATATGAATTTAGGAGACCTACCAACATCCTTTTTCCTGCACCACCATATACAATATTAATATTGAAGTCACCACATATAACTAATTTCTGGTACTTCCTATACAGTGAATTAAGAACCCTCTCTAGCTTGAGCAGTAATGCTCTAAAGTCAGAGTTAGGGGACCTATAAACAACAACAATTAGAAGTTTAGTTTCACAATTCAAATGCCCCTGCACAACATTCTAATATCTGTTCAGTGCAGTGCCGTGATACGTCTATGGACTCAAATGAAATACTGTTTTTTACGTACATGGCCACTCCCCCACCCCGCAAGGAAGTCCTTGAAAAACAGCAAGCTAATCTGTACTCAGGTAAAGGAAGCCTCTGAATTGCCAAATTATTTAATTCGTGCTCGAATATACCAATAATTTCAGAGTGAACATCTATAAGCAGTTCACTAACTTTATCTCTAATACCTCTTATATTTTGATGAAATATGCTAATTCCTTCTCTACTTGGAAACATGACGTCCTCTGCAGGTGAACCCTCAGTTAGAGGGGCTTCATTTTAGCAGGTATACCTGTCAGCTGACTTCTATCTAAAAAAGGTGCAAATCTGTCACCAACTACTACAGGAATTTTTCCATGAGTGATCCTACCACCACCCACTAGACTGTCACCTATAAGCTTTGCCAGCCTCCTCTTCCCATACCTATTAAGGTGAAACCAAATCTACTGACAGACTCAACTGGCACCACTGCAATGTGACCCATGCCCTCTGCCATCAGCACCTTCTCCAGCACTATGTTAACGCGCCTAACAGCCGCTTTAAGATGAGACCGATCATGACACTGAAATAGTTGTTCAAAATGCACATTAGTGCCACCAGTTTGAGTAACTATCTTTACCAGGTCACCACATACATCATATTCTCTGTCCCCGTCAAGACTACTCCCTGCTCCACCCTCTATCACTACCTGACCCTCCTTCGTAAAATTCCTACATAACTCTCCTAGGCTGTCAGTCACCTGAGCCAACCGTGCACTAGGCTTCACAATGCTGGTTACCTGGTACACACTCCCCAACGCTTCCGGCAACTGCTGGCCCACACCTCTATCGTGCGGACTACCTAGCAGCAGAACCTTCTTCTTTCTGTTAGACTTTGCAACTGACCTAGGCCCACTAACTGCTGCGGACTGCTGCAGGTTTTCTACACCTACAGCTACAAGAGTCTTCTCTCCACTCAACTCTGACAGTTAGTCAAATCTGTTGTATGTACGCAAAGTATAACTGTCTGAATACCTCCTCCTCCTGGCTGCCTTCTTGCCAAATGCCAGTTACCATTCCCCAGCGCCCTTCATCCTCCTCAACCTATCTAGTTACTCCTTTGGGTGTTTAAGTGTACCCGTAGGGCACAGATCTTACGTCCCTGCTCCTCTATCAACTTATTTGTATAAAGATTCTGCATTCCCAGGAGAGGATCTCGCCACAACGCCTACTGGCTTCCCCACTGCATTCACCCCCAATGAAAATACTTACAAACCTACGACAGAGCCCACATTTCTCGCTCATGGTGAAATTTTACAGTTACTGAAACAGAACTATACGTCTACGTTACCTAAGTTCAGTTACACCAGTACAACTATATATAGAACTAACAATAGCGGTCTCGAATTTCTCTCGCTACTAAGAAAGCAACTACTTTTATTAATACTACTAAACTACAGCTAGTACCAATACCAACAAAACTTCACAAAATAATTAGCTAAAACCAAAAATTCAAGCGGCGACTGGAACACTCAATGAAGTTAAAACAGTGGATGAAAATTTTACTGAAATATTTCACTAGAAACAATAATCAATGTCAGCTGAAAACCAGAGCACGAAAATTACTAAAAGACTTCAACGCACAGAAAACTCTAAAGAGCACAGCTAGCGAACGTTTCCAAAAGTGCCATGCACTTCACTGTGATTTGGAGAGTATTTATGTAGACGCAGAAACTTTTTATCTCTTTTTAAAATTACACTAAATATTAAAACAATGAGACAGGTTCGAAACCTTTACCCCCGATCTTGCAACTGAGTGGTATCGGGTCATTTCTCTTTGGTATGTGCATAATATTCCATTTGCCCATATTTAAGAGAGTTTCTTTTCATTAAACCGAGCAAAAATTTTGTCTAGTTCTTTGTACATTTCCATACAATCCAGCAAAAAAAAAAAAAAAAAAAATCATGTAGATGAAAGTGCTGTCGGCGAACACTCTGATAGTGTGGCTGATGCTACGTGATAAATTATTTGTATATGCTGAGAGCATTTGTTGTACTACTCAAGAGTGGGGGGGGGGCGGCTACCGTACTTTCATTCTGAATGACGAAATAATTTTGGGATTGCTCAACTAATGGTCCTGGATGCATTGATACTAATCAGTATTTATTACACGTTTTGGCGTTCTTAAAACTGATGCTGAATTGAAAGGAAATTTTCACTCTGCAGTGAAGTGTGTGCTGATATGAAACTTCCTGGGAGATTAAAACTGTCTGCCGGACCGAAGCTGGGACTAGGAATATTTCCTTCCATGGGCAGGTGCTCTGTTGGGTTGGAT
Organism: Schistocerca cancellata; assembly: GCF_023864275.1. NCBI lineage: Eukaryota > Metazoa > Arthropoda > Insecta > Orthoptera > Acrididae > Schistocerca > Schistocerca cancellata. The sequence continues at coordinate 280,973,611 of NC_064628.1, forward strand.
TGTTTGGGGAAGGAGACCAGACAGCGAGGTTATCGGTCTCATCGGATTAGGGAAGGACGGTCCGGAAGTCGGCCGTGCCCTTTGAAAGGAAACATCCCGGCATTTGCCTGAAGCGATTTAGGGAAATCACGGAAAACCTAAATCAGGATAAACGGACGCGGGATTGATCCGTCGTCCTCCCGAATGCGAGTCCAGTGTCTAACCACTGCGCCAGCAGGTGCTCTGTCGCCGGAGCTACCCAACCACGACTGACGATTCATTCTCACAGCTTTACTTTCTCCAGTTCCTCATTTCCTACCTTCCAGACTTCGAAGAAGCTCTCCTATTGAACGGATACATCTGTCTGGGACAACACGATACGAATTTGGTTTGCGAAGATTAGGGTCAGGTGCACTCTCTGCCATTCACTGGATAAACCCTTGGTCCTATTACAGTGCCTTGCGGCAAACACACTGTTTTTTCTGTTTCTGTTGGACATAATAGATTCTATTAGTCAAAAAGTCTTTGGACCGATTGCATATCTTTTAATACACTCTCTGCGATCGTACCTTACATCTACATCTACAAGATTACTCTGCAATTCACATTTAAGTGCTTGGCAGAGGGTTCATCGAACCACAATCATACTATCTCTCTACCATTCCACTCCCGAACAGCGCGCGGGAAAAACGAACACATAAACCTTTCTGTTCGAGCTCTGATTTCTCTTATTTTATTTTGATGATCATTCCTACCTATGTAGGTTGGGATCAACAAAATATTTTCGCATTCGGAAGAGAAAGTTGGTGACTGAAATTTCGTAAATAGATCTCGCCGCGACGAAAAACGTCTTTGCTTTAATGACTTGCATCCCAACTCGCGTATCATATCTACCACACTCTCTCCCCTTTTATGTGATAATACAAAACGAGCTGCCCTTTTTTGCACCCTTTCGATGTCCTCCGTCAATCCCACCTGGTAAGGATCCCACACCGCGCAACAATATTCTAACAGAGGACGAACGAGTGTAGTGTAAGCTGTCTCTTTAGTGGACTTGTTGCATCTTCTAAGTGTCCTGCCAATGAAACGCAACTTTTGGCCCACCTTCCCCACAATATTATCTATGTGGTCTTTCCAACTGAAGTTGTTCGTAATTTTAACACTCAGGTACATAGTTGAATTGACAGCCTTCAGAATTGTACTATTTATCGAGTAATCGAATTCCAACGGATTTCTTTTGGAACTCATGTGGATCACCCAGGTTATTTATATAGATCAGGAACAGCAGAGGTCCCAGGACGCTTCCCTGGGGAACACCTGATATCACTTCAGTTTTACTCGATGATTTGCCGTCTATTACCACGAACTGCGACCTTCCTGATAGGAAATCACGAATCCAGTCGCACAACTGGGAAAATGTAGTCCATCAACAAAGGAGGTGGCTTACAAAACACTCGTTCGACCTGTACTTGAGTATTGCTCATCAGTGTGGGATCGGTACCAGATCGGGTTGACGGAGGAGATAGAGAAGATCCAAAGAAGAGCGGCGCGTTTCGTCACAGGGTTATTTGGTAACCGTGATAGCGTTACGGAGATGTTTAGCAAACTCAAGTGGCAGACTCTGCAAGAGAGGCGCTCTGCATCGCGGTGTAGCTTCCTTGCCAGGTTTCGAGAGGGTGCGTTTCTGGATGAGGTATCGAATATATTGCTTCCCCCTACTTATACCTCCCGAGGAGATCACGAATGTAAAATTAGAGAGATTCGAGAGCGCACGGAGGCTTTCAGACAGTCGTTCTTCGCGCGAACCATACGCGACTGGAACAGAAAAGGGAGGTAATGACAGTGGCACGTAAAGTGCCTCCGCCACACACCGTTGGGTGGCTTGCGGAGTATAAATGTAGATGTAGATGTAGATATAACATAGGCCCGCAACTTGATTAGAAGTCGCTTGTGAGGAACGGTGTCAAAAGCTTTCCGGATATCTAGAAATACGGAATCAACTTTAGATCCCCTGTCGATAGCGGCCATTACTTCGTGCGAATAAAGAGCTAACTGCGTTGCACAAGAATTATGTTTTCTGAAACCATGCTGATTGCGTATCAATAGATCGTTCCCTTCGAGGTGATTCATAATGTTTGAATACAGTACATGCTCCAAAACGTTACTGCAAACCGACGTCAATGATATAGGTCTGTAGTTCGATGGAATACTCCTACTACCCTTCTTAAACACTGGTGCGACCTGCGCAATTTTCCAATCTGCAGGTACAGATCTATCGGTGAGCGAGCGGTTGTATATGATTGCTAAGTAGGGAGCTATTGTATCAGCGTAATCTGAAAGGAACCTCATCGGTATACAATCTGGATCTGAAGACTTGCCCGTATCAAGCGATTTGAGTTGCTTCGCAACCCCTAAGGTATCTACTTCTAAGAAACTCATGCTAGCAGCTTTTCGTGTTTCAAATTCTGGAATATTCCATTCGTCTTCCCTGGTGAAGGAATTTCGGAAAACTGCGTTCAATAACTCCGCTTAAGCGGCACAGTCGTCGGTAACAGTACCATCGGCACTGTGGAGAATGTGGTACGCCTAACGGAGGTCTAGGAGCAACGCTTACCTTTACGCGTGTATCGTCTGTTTGCAAGATATCGGGCGTGAATAAATCTGTGTTCCACACAGTTGATGTCTGCTGAATCTGGATTTCTGCTCCAGGAACGTAGCGATGTTCGAGCTTAAAACGTTTCTTAGGATCTCGCACACATTGCAGCAGCAGATTACCTTCGTGCTCGTCGTCGCCGTTGACGAGCCTGACGGCGCCCTCGTGCTTCCGCAGCCGGCGCATCTGCTTGCGCAGCTGGAGCGCCTTCTGCTGGCGCACCGCCCCGGTCGCCGTCTCGTTGTTGGCCGCCGCCGAGGCCAGGTGCAGCGCGCACGCCAGCGCGCAGTATCTCAGCAGCCGCATCGCGGGCGTCTTCTCTCTTCCTGCGCTGCGGGCTGACGACCACTACCGCCCAAAAGTCGAAAACAAAAAAAAAAAAAACTGCTATACGAACGACGAACGCCAACAGCTGCCGCGTTTCGGTTAACACTAAACCCTCGCTGCGACAAAACAGACGCTAAAAGCTCACTAAAAAGGGTCCGGAATTCACTGTCAGCACCACATACGTCGTGTAGCAACGCAAGAATTAACGGCAAACAAACGCAGTGAGAGTCACGTCTGCAGCGTGTCGGAATACTGGTATCGCTAGGTTCGCCACCTGAGTCAGCCAAGTAGCGGTGAGGTCCAGCTGCTGCAGATTCAGCGCCCTGGAGCGACGTTCACCTGGAGAGCATGCGGCAGGTACCGGCCAGAAGCCGGGTCGGTCACGCAGGTGCGGTCGGCGGTGGCCTATCCCATGAGCGGACGCTGTGGTGACGACTGCCGCGGTCTGCCGGTCACTGTGCAGACCCGCGCCTGCCCGGCGCTCTTTATGGCCGCTGCAGCCGACGCGCCTGACGTCACCCCGCGGCGACCTCCTGCGGCGCTCTGCACGCGCCGCCCCGCGCCGCCGGGCCAGCAAAAAGGAGGGCGCGCCGCCTGTCAACACTCGCCGCAGGAGCGGTCGCCTTGTCGCGCAAACAGCTTGCAAAAGACTGTTCGTGTATATGACATCATTCTTGCTACACTTCGTAGACGGAGTAAGGAGGAGGGACATTTGGGAGCAGCTGTGCATCTTAACACCTATCACTGCAAAATAAAGTAGATCCGTTAATTAAATGCGTCAGCCTACAGTCCAATTGACGTCTCTGGCTCAACCTTAAAAGTGCACATCTTCACTGAATCTCCATCCAGAAAGGCGGCCGCTGTGGCCGAGCGGTTCAAGGCGCTTCAGTCCGGAACCAAGCGGCTGCTACGGTCGCAGGTTCGAATCCTGCCTCGGGCATGGATATGTGTGATGTCCTTAGGTTAGTTAGGTTTAAGTAGTTCTAACTCTAGGGGACTGGTGACCTCAGATGTTAAGCCCCATAGTGCTTACAGCCATTTGAACCATTTTCCATCCACAATCGACTACCTTCTCAACCATGGGGCTCCAATCAACAAATGGCGACACCCTGTCGAACCATCCAAATCCTGCCATGAATCCTACAACTATCAAAGATGCCTTATATATAACGACTAAATAAGCAGTGACTGTACAAACCCTCCCACCGGCCCCCATTGTAAATCCCACCCTTTCCTCAAACAATATCCTGACCTCGCTTTTCCAACCTCGAGTAATTACTTTAACCTTCCCCACTCGACCTTTTGTTGCAAGTGCGAGGATCGACCTCCACCTTCCAGCCTGTGCTGGTAGTTCCCATCAACACTCCCGACACCAACAGCTCCCTCCGCCCACCTCCCACAGCTGAAAACATCATCCATTTTATTATCATAGTTCTTCAAAGCATCCACCCTTTATAGAGGCCACTCGCTCTACACCAAATTTCCCTTCGTGCCCACTCTTCCTTCCACTTCAATACACAAGTCACCTATTGCCAAAACCAGATCCACTTTCTTTTCACCCATCTCTACACCTTTGTTTAAATCAACCCCAACCACCCATCCACGCCATCCCTTCTTCACCTAAACCATGTCGTAAAAGAAGTATAATGTCTATTCCACAATATCCGCTCCTTTTGAGCCAACGAACACCTCTTCAAGCAAACCCTATCCCAACATCATATTGATGCTTTCCTCCTGAATGAAACTTTCCCTCAACCTCGTCATAATATCTACATTTCGCCATACATCCTCCACCAGACAGATAAGCCACTCCCCAGGCCCTGTGGCAGAGTTGCTATTGACCACCGCAAGAACATACCTGTTCAGCCACAGCTCCTCTACAGTACTCCTACTGAACTCCTTATTTTCTCTCTCTTCCTCAAAACCATAAATGTCCAACCACATCATCCCGTTCCATATGACTTCCTTATCCACACGGACCATACTTTTTCGACCTATATTATTGCTGCTGACCTTAACATCCATAGAAAATCCGTAGTGTTGGTTTACTGGCCCCCTGTCCGCCCCAGTAGCTGAGTGGTCAGCGTGACGGATTGCCGTCCTCTGGGCCCGGGTTCGATTCCCGGCTGGGTCGGAGATTTTCTCCGCTCAGGGACTGGGTGTTGTGTTGTGTTCATCATCATTTCATCCCCATCCGGCGTGCAGGTCGCCCAATGTGGCGCCGAATGTAATAAGACCTGCGCCAAGGCGGCCGGACCTGCCCCGCGAGGGGCCTCCCGGCCAATGACGCCAAACGCTCATTTCCATTTCCACTGGCCCCCTCTACGATGATATAGTCCCTCTCCCCTTGCATACTCGCCCTGAAAGCAATTTCACTCCTGATGTTATCCTCACCTCTCCTAAATTCCTCCCACTGGAAGCGACCATCACGCTGTCCTACTCACCACCCCCCGCAACACGTATCCAACCTGTGCACAGACTCCCTCTGCCTCTCCCGACCACATGCTACTCCCATACCAACTGGGGTGCCTACAAGGAATTCGTGCTATCCAACTCGGAAGCCTTCCGTTATCCTACCAATGACATCAACCATGCTGCCACCTTGATACAAAAACACCTCGTCTAATGTCACAACTTACCACAGTCCGACGAAGCCCATCTATACGCACTGTTCCATACTCCCTCCACGTGCTCTTCCACTCCTCCGTGAATCCGTCGCCTTTACTGATCCTCCCCGCACACCCATGATCGAGTCTCATTTCCACGCCTCTGACAACTACAACGACACATCCGAAATCTGCTGATCGCAGAGAAACACGACGTTTGGCTCCAAACATGCACAAACCGCAAAGATACACTGCCCATAAAGTCTTCCAGTTACTGGAAGGCATTTCACTGTCTTACTGGCAATACCCCTGCTCCTCCTGGACGATAATCACCCCGCCCCCTACTTTCTAAGCAAAACCTACCACTTTGCATCCTATCTCCCTGACACATTCACCATCCCAGATTCCTCCTTATCCCCTACAGTCCACGGGAGTATCAATACCTTTCCACCCCTCGCTCCTAGCTTCCAGTACCTCGGCAACAGCCCACAATCTGAACTCAGTACTCCAATAACAACACAAGCCATTTAACAGACAGCCCATAACAAATGCAACACCGTTCCCAGTCACAACAGCATGACCTATAGACACCTGAAAGAATGACCCCCCTCCTTCCACGAAATCTTGGCCACCCTTTATAATATAATCCGTTACACCGATTTCTATCCCGAGCCGTGAAAAACCTCTCCCGACACATCCTTTTTACCGTCCTATCAGCCTCACTTCTGTGTTCAGCAATGTTTTGAGTCCATCCTGTCTCGACGTATCCATAAAGGTCAACAACAAAACCTACCAATTCCCGCCCATCTGTGTGGTTTCCATCCCAATATCTCCTCCAGTGACCAACTCCTGAACTTACGCATCTCCTATCCCACAAAATCAACGACCAAAAATCCCCCATTTTTCTCCTTGGCTCGAGAAAGCATATGAGCCTGTATGGCATTCCGAACTTCTCTCTAAGCTCTAGACCAACGCACTTCCCAAAAATATGTTCGTATCACTGCATCCTTTCTCTCTAACAGTCCGTCTTATGTCACCATCAATTGCACCAATTCCTGTATCTTCCATCCCACAGCAGTTGTGCCCCAGGATCTGTCCTCTCTCCTCTACAACCGTCCCATCCGGTTAACTAACACACTAAAATACGTGGGACGAATACTTGATCGCTGACTAACATTCAACATAAAGCCCACAATAGACTAAAATTACTAAAACTATTGACTATCTGAAAATGGGGATTTTACCCTTCCACAGTCCTCCACACCAACAATGGCCTGATCTGACCCATCCTCTACTATGAAAATGTGCCATGAACTTCCTCTCCTCCCGCCTTTTATCAAACACTACAGATCCTCTAACGCTATGCACTCCACCTAGCCTTTCGATTCCTTACCCTCATCCACCCACATCCTCTACCAACTTATAAAATTCTCCACTCTACTCTTCCATCTTGAACATCTCTGAATATTCTACATTACCCATAAACTCGACACTACTCATCCCCTAGATCCCCTCTGCTCACTGATCCTGAGCCGGCCGGAGTGGCCGTGCGGTTCTGGGCGCTACAGTCTGGAACAGAGCGACCGCTACGGTCGCAGGTTCGAATCCTGCCTCGGGCATGGATGTGTGTGATGTCCTTAGGTTAGTTAGGTTTAATTAGTTCTAAGTTCTAGGCGACTGATGACCTTAGAAGTTAAGTCGCATAGTGCTCAGAGCCAATCACTGGTCCTGATACTCTGCTGCACCTCTAACACCACCCTGGCCCACCACTACACTTCCACACCCTCCATGTCATCTCCCAACGAAATTTTAATCGCCTTCCCAGTTACCTTGAAATACAGCTTGGTATACACCCGTCTTACCACATCTAGGAGGTTACTACCATCCCCCCCCTTATCAGGGGCCCCTTCCCCTCACTCGTCTCCACCCACTTCCTAAATCTTGATTCAGAAACGCATCCCTCCTCAACCTTCCCAAAACCCTCCTCCAAACACCCATCCACACAAAAACCACCATGATACTCTTATCCCTGGTAGTCTACATCCACTCGTCACTTCACTCACCTATGTATCTATTTTAATCAGTCATCATAGTGGCCTTTTACGTTTTATCTTATACAACTCTCTATCTGCATTTATATATGCGTGTACAACACTCATTTTTCATTTATCTGTGTCTATATTTTGATTAATCAATAAATCAGCCTTTTATATTTTAACATATGCAGCTTGTAAGCAGACTGTTTCGGTTTTTATAGTGGTAACGCCACATAGCGCTCTGTATGAAAATCACTGGCTGTGCTGTGTGCAGTCTGTGGCTGTTTTGCATTGTTGTTGGCTATTGTAGTGTTGGGCAGTTGGCTGTTATATATATATATATATATATATATATATATATATATATATATATATATATATATATATATATATATATATATGTATATATTATGACTTTGGAACACTATGAAGGTAAATACATTGTTTGTTCTCTATCAAAATCTTTCATTTGCCAACTATGCCTATCAGTAGTTAGTGCCTTCAGTAGTTTGAATCTTTTATTTAGCTGGCAGTAGTGGCGCTCGCTGTATTGCAGTAGCTTGAGTAACGAAGATTTTTGTGAGGTAAGTGATTTGTGAAAGGTATAGGTTAATGTTAGTCAGGGCCATTCTTTTGTAGGGATTATTGAAAGTCAGATTCCGTTGCGCTAAAAATATTGTGTGTCAATTTAAGCACAGTCATCTATAATTTTTCTAAGGGGACGTTTCAAGCTGACGATCTGTCTTTTTGTTGTGCTAAACATTCTTTTTTGCCAACCGGTATGTTCCTTGCTCAGGTGTCGACGCACTTATCTCTTTAACACATACATCCCACCTATCACTTCTCTCCCCCATAATCCCCATCCTTTTTCGTATCATCCTCTCCACTATTTTTCACATCATAGCTCTGTCCAGCAGATTCTATCATATCATCCTCATAATGAAAAGATTGCACATCCCTTAACTTCCACCTTATCATGAACTTTGTCACCTCCGTTAATCTTTTCAGTATTTTATTTTAAAATTATGAAATCGTAATGCTGAAGAGCGGTAGTTTGGCCACTGTCAGTACCCCCTAGAGAGGAGAATGTAAATGCCGATCAAAGAAAGAAACGGAGTATATTTTGCTCGCTCAGAAGTAGATGGTAGGTGGACGACGCAAGTCGAACGAGTTATCGGTTTCACTGAGTTACATACATGCACGGATACTTGAACATGCTGTAGGTCTTCGTAATATCTCACAAATAAATAAAAAATCCTGATTCTCTGAGCAACATTTTTGGGAAGTTTCCATTGGTTGTCAAGAAATTTCGAACTGAAAATCCCCTCTCAAATACACCCAACTGGGATTCCCCCGACAGACTACCTGCTCGCCTGGCTTTGGCTAAAAGGTCTCTAAAATTGTACTCACCTTAAATGCAATACATTTCCGAGTGAAACTTTCTCTTAACCACCAATGAAACTAAATTCAGTTTTCAGCCATGCTTGTCCAACGTATCGAAAAAAGGGAAATAAAATCGCCATTTGCCCTTTTCCCCGCACCCAGTATATATATTCGACAAACACGCATACGACGGTCTTATAAACACTTCCGTGACATCCATGTTTCACGCGTCTGTGTTTTTCCGATGTTATTTCATCCAAATACTGGGTAGTTCTTTCAACAAACTTCAATTATTTGAAAAATGTCACACTTCAAACCTGCAAAGAGCAGCTGATAAAATAATTATTTATTTAGTACCGGTTTCTATCTTCTCATCACCTACAGCCTGCATGGAAAGGCTCGAAATGTACCGCAAATTATTTTATTATACCTGGAGATAACCGCATAACCGAAACCAGTAAATAAATAATTAGTTTATTAGAAGCTTTTGTCAGTTTTCAAATACGAGTTTTGTTAAATACTTACGAGCCATGTGGAATCACCTACACAAGATTAGGCCAGTTTCCTCCATTCACTAAAGATCTTGATGTTGATGGGAACACCAAATGACTCATGAAGATAATCCTAATAGAAGGTCCGAAACTTCGATCATTGAAGAAGATTTTGGAGGGGAATACTATACAACCTAATAGTCAGAAGATTTTACTTTAGAGAAACACGGCAGTAGAGGAGCCACACGTGACTACACCCAGGGACAATGCTTCCAAATATGTACATTCATGGGGCCCAGCCCTACATTGATACCGGTGAAAGTCGTTTTCCAATAGCTGTTATTGTTCCAGGGATATTTTGGGTGGACAATATAGCTGGGACACCCTGTATATATATATATATAGCCATGGAAAGTTGTTCATGAAATGTAACGTCACATGGCATTGGTGCGGAGAGATCGTAATCTTATCATCGAAACAAAAGCGTGATGCTTTATAAGGACTGCCAGAGACAACAAGAGAGTCATATTGTGAGCTTTCTATCGGCCATGATTAGCATCCTCAGACATACCCATTCAAATCTGTTGCCGCTAAACTCCCTAAGAGGCGAACGCAATTAGGTAATCAGCACAGTTGTTGATGGTGACGTGGTCGTTTGCCGAAACATTGTGCATATTGGACAGATCTGGCCGTACATTCGAGAATTGCCCTCCAATCAGTTTACCCTTTCATGCTTTGAAACGTCCCCTTTGAAAAATTATACAGGACTGTGCTTAAACTGACACACAATATTTTTAGCGCAACGGAATCTGACTTTCAATAATCCCTACAAAAGAATGGCCTTGACTAACATTAACCTATACGTTTCACATATCACTTACCTCACCAAAAATCTTCGTTACTCGAACTACTGCAATACAGCGAGCGCCACTACTGCCAGCTAAATAAAAGATTCAAACTACGGAGGGCACTAACTACTGATAGGCATAGTTAGCAAATGAAAGACTTTAATAGAGAACAAACAATGTATTTACCTCAATAGTGTTCAAAAATCATAATGTATATAGCAGTTCATGATATCCAGTATTGCAAATTTTAAAACTCCACCATCTCTCTCCTCACATCCACCACTGCTGGCGGCTCACCTCCAACTGCGCAACGCTACGCGCGCTGTTAACAGCCAACTGCCCAACACTACAATGGCAGACAACAATGCAAACTAGCCACAGACTGCACACAGCACAGCCAGTGATTTTCATACAGAGCGCTACGTAACGTTGCCAATAAGAAAACATAAACAGCCTACTTACAGCTTCAGTTCCGCGTACTTTCTCCATACGTTTGTTTACATTAATTTTCAGCTGTTTATTTGAATAAAAATCCCCCCATGAACCATGGACCTTGCCGCTGGTGGGGAGGCTTGCGTGCCTCAGCGATACAGATGGCCGTACCGTAGGTGCAACCACAACGGAGGGGTATCTGTTGAGAGGCCAGACAAACATGTGGTTCCTGAAGAGGGGCAGCAGCCTTTTCAGTAGTTGCAGGGGCAACAGTCTGGATGATTGACTGATCTGGCCTTGTAACATTAACCAAAACGGCCTTGCTGTGCTGGTACTGCGAACGGCTGAAAGCAAGGGGAAACTACAGCCGTAATTTTTCCCGAGGACATGCAGCTCTACTGTATGATTAAATGATGATGGCGTCCTCTTGGGTAAAATATTCCGGAGGTAAAATAGTCCCCCATTCGGATCTCCGGGCGGGGACTACTCAGGAGGACGTCGTTATCAGGAGAAAGAAAACTGGCGTTCTACGGATCGGAGCGTGGAATGTCAGATCCCTTAATCGGGCAGGTAGGTTAGAAAATTTAAAAAGGGAAATGGATAGGTTAAAGTTAGATATAGTGGGAATTAGTGAAGTTCGGTGGCAGGAGGAACAAGACTTTTGGTCAGGTGATTACAGGGTTATAAATACAAAATCAAATAGGGGTAATGCAGGAGTAGGTTTAATAATGAATAAAAAAATAGGAGTGCGGGTTAGCTACTACAAACAGCATAGTGAACGCATTATTGTGGCCAAGATAGACACAAAGCCCATGCCTACTACAGTAGTACAAGCTTATATGCCAACTACCTCTGCAGATGATGAAGAAATAGATGAAATGTATGACGAGATAAAAGAAATTATTCAGGTAGTGAAAGGAGACGAAAATTTAATAGTCATGGGTGACTGGAATTCGTCAGTAGGAAAAGGGAGAGAAGGAAACATAGTAGGTGAATATGGATTGGGGGGAAGGAATGAAAGAGGAAGCCGCCTTGTAGAATTTTGCACAGAGCATAACTTAATCATAGCCAACACTTGGTTCAAGAATCATAAAAGAAGGTTGTATACCTGGAAGAATCCTGGAGATACTAGTAGGTATCAGATAGATTATATAATGGTCAGACAGAGATTTAGGAACCAGGTTTTAAATTGTAAGACATTTCCTGGGGCAGATGTGGATTCTGACCACAATCTATTGGTTATGAACTGCAGATTGAAACTGAAGAAACTGCAGAAAGGTGGGAATTTAAGGAGACGGGACCTGGATAAACTGAAAGAACCAGAGGTTGTAGAGAGTTTCAGGGAGAGCATAAGGGAACAATTGACAGGAATGGGGGAAAGAAATACAGTAGAAGAAGAATGGGTAGCTCTGAGGGATGAAGTAGTGAAGGCAGCAGAGGATCAAGTAGGTAAAAAGACGAGGGCTAATAGAAATCCTTGGGTAACAGAAGAAATATTGAATTTAATTGATGAAAGGAGAAAATATAAAAATGCCATAAATGAAGCAGGCAAAAAGGAATACAGACGTCTCAAAAATGAGATTGACAGGAAGTGCAAAATGGATAAGCAGGGATGGCTAGAGGACAAATGTAAGGATGTAGAGGCTTGTCTCACTAGGAGTAAGATAGATACTGCCTACAGGAAAATTAAAGAGACCTTTGGAGAGAAGAGAACCACTTGTATGAATATCAAGAGCTCAGATGGCAACCCAGTTCTAAGCAAAGAAGGGAAGGCAGAAAGGTGGAAGGAGTATATAGAGGGTTTATACAAGGGCGATGTACTTGATGACAATATTATGGAAATGGAAGAGCATGTAGATGAAGGCGAAATGGGAGATAAGATACTGCGTGAAGAGTTTGACCGAGCACTGAAAGACCTGAGTCGAAACAAGGCCCCGGGAGTAGACAACATTCCATTAGAACTACTGATGGCCTCGGGAGAGCCAGTCATGACAAAACTCTACCATCTGGTGAGCACGATGTATGAGACAGGCGAAATACCCTCAGACTTCAAGAAGAATATAATAATTCCAATCCCAAAGAAATCAGGTGTTGACAGATGTGAAAATTACCGAACTATCAGTTTAATAAGTCACAGATGCAAAATACTAACGCGAATTCTTTACAGACGAATGGAAAAACTGGTAGAAGCCGACCTCGGGGAAGATCAGTTTGGATTCCGTAGAAATGTTGGAACACGTGAGGCAATACTGACCTTACGACTTATCTTAGAAGAAAGATTAAGAAAAGGCAAACCTACGTTTCTAGCATTTGTAGACTTAGAGAAAGCTTTTGACAATGTTAACTGGAATACTCTCTTTCAAATTCTGAAGGTGGCAGGGGTAAAATACAGGGAGCGAAAGGCTATTTACAGTTTCTACAGAAACCAGATGGCAGTTATCAGAGTAGAGGGACATGAAAGGGAAGCAGTGGTTGGGAAAGGAGTAAGACAGGGTTGTAGCCTCTCCCCGATGTTATTCAATCTGTATATTGAGCAAGCAGTAAAGGAAACAAAAGAAAAATTCGGAGTAGGTATTAAAATTCATGGAGAAGAAGTAAAAACTTTGAGGTTCGCCGATGACATTGTAATTCTGTCAGAGACAGCAAAGGACTTGGAAGAGCAGTTGAACGGAATGGACTGTGTATTGAAAGGAGGATATAAGATGAACATCAACAAAAGCAAAACGAGGATAATGGAATGTAGTCAAATTAAGTCGGGTGATGCTGAGGGAATTAGATTAGGAAATGAGACACTTAAAGTAGTAAAGGAGTTTTGCTATTTAGGGAGTAAAATAACCGATGATGGTCGAAGTAGAGAGGATATAAAATGTAGACTGGCAATGGCAAGGAAAGAGTTTCTCAAGAAGAGGAATTTGTTAACATCGAGTATAGATTTAAGTGTCAGGAAGTCGTTTCTGAAAGTATTTGTATGGAGTGTAGCCATGTATGGAAGTGAAACATGGACGATAAATAGTTTGGACAAGAAGAGAATAGAAGCTTTCGAAATGTGGTGCTACAGAAGAATGCTGAAGATAAGGTGGGTAGATCACGTAACTAATGAGGAGGTACTGAATAGGATTGGGGAGAAGAGAAGTTTGTGGCACAACTTGACTAGAAGAAGGGATCGGTTGGTAGGACATGTTTTGAGGCATCAAGGGATCACAAATTTAGCATTGGAGGGCAGTGTGGAGGGTAAAAATCGTAGAGGGAGACCAAGAGATGAATACACTAAGCAGATTCAGAAGGATGTAGGTTGCAGTAGGTACTGGGAGATGAAGAAGCTTGCACAGGATAGAGTAGCATGGAGAGCTGCATCAAACCAGTCTCAGGACTGAAGACCACAACAACAACAATTTGAATAAATAATGGTGTCACCATCATTGTACTTGTTTAGACTAGCACTCTCAATTTCAGGCTGAAATTCAGGCTCCAATCCACGAGTGAAAACCATCGTTGATTTTTTTTCTCAAGAATAACACTGTCATCCATTAAAAATGCATTGCCATGAAAATAAGATGCAACGAACGTCAAACTAATAATATTACGCATATGAATGTTGGTTGCTTGTGGAAGAGCATGCAACGACTCGCGTAAAAATGAGAAATGTCTACCAGAACGTGCTGGAATTCGTCAGCCGTGGGATTTGTAGGCTATCGAGACTGTGGTTCATTGTTCCGCTTTATCGCTACTCGCATTGGTTGTAATCTCACAACTATCATGCGAATATGGAACTTATGGTTTCAGGGTAGCCATACTAAACGCCATGCGGGATCTCAGCCACCCCGTCCGACAAGCAGCCGACAACAAAGGAGTGTTGTTCGCTTGGCTGTGCAGTATCGTACAGCGGTGTCACATACTGACAATTTTAGCAATATAAGTATCCACGCGGAAAGTGAGACGACTGGCGACTGTCAGCATGGCGAGCAGTGTTGAGGTTTCCCTCGAGGCAGCCGCACAGAGAGAGGTCCACTGACATCAGTGCGCCCTAAGACAGCACTGGACCAAGACCTTCCAGACTGGTGCATCTCAGTGGGAAGGCTTTATGGAGAACGAACATTGTCCGATTGCATTCGTCATCGTTATGAGGAGCCAGCGACTGGCTTGGTGGTGTGGGGTACCACTGGGTTCACAACACGACGCTCTGGTTCGCCCAGCTGGTCATTTGGACATTATTCGTTACATTTCTGACATGTTGAGGCAGGTGAGTGAACTTTATCTTCGAGATCTCGTTGACGCTGTCTTTCAACAAGAGAACGGAAAACTCCTTTTTGCATGTGCTATTCTGAACTACTTAGATATACACAGTGTTCGAAAGATGCATTGACCAGTGCTTTCTCCAGGTCTCTCACTCAATGAAAACATCTTGTGACATAACTGTTACAATTTGATGTTACTATCGCAATCGCTATGCAATACTAATTCATTTTCTGCGGTTATTTTGTAGTGATTTAGGCGAGTTACTGGAAGAGACAGCCTTCACTCTCGGGGATTGTGTGTCACCAAATGTCTCTATGGCCTCTATTGTTGGCAGAGCACCTAGAGAATAATTGAGCACGAAATTTTTGCCTTTCTGTGTACACTTCAAAGATCCAGACGCCACGGCACCCTCTGACCAGTGTAGAAGTCACATTCACTCCAAAAATTTGGTTCAGCTAATATTACTGCATCACTCTGGACAGTGTTCTTCAGTGTTCTTGTGACAGAAACGAGCATTGGACTTGCTCGTCCTATATTACTGCAAGTTGGTTTTCTTACAAAAGGGGCAAGAACTTTCAGTCTGATGATGGGCTACCGAGAGACTTGCACCTCGCCTCTGGTAACCTTCTACGATTGATGATCTCGGGCATAGAGTTGAAGCAGCATGGAAAGATGTACCCGTAAGTGTCAACCAAGATCATTTCGAGTCGATGCCCAGAGCGCAATGAGTCATTGTTGCTGCCGAAGTTGGAAGTTCTGCATGCTAAATTTCCTACCAGGTACAACCCTCAAATCACATACAAATTCAGCTCCTCCTCTTTTACTGTGTAACCCCCGAATCAAATTCAGTTCTTGCTTATATGCACATAGTCCACCGACGAAAAAAAATCGCAAGACTAAAAAATAATTAATGTAGGGTAATGAACTTTCGGAAATACATTTGTCTAGATACTACGAGGTGCATTCAAGTTCTCTGGACTGGAAAGAGATAGAAACATGCGCATTGTTTTAAAATGAGGCCGCGTTCATTGTCAATACGTCCCAGAGATGGCAGCACCGTACGGCAGATGGAATTTTACCGCCAGCGGCGAGAATGAGAACTGTTTTAAATACTTAAAATGGCGACGTTTTCCTTACTTGAACAGCGTGTGCAATCATTCGTTTTCTCAATTTGCGTGGTGTGAAACCAATTGAAGTTCATTGACAGTTAAAGGAGACGTGTGGTGATGGAGTTATGGATGTGTCTAAAGTGCGTTCGTGGGTGCGACAGTTTAATGAAGGCAGAACATCGTGTGACAACAAACCGAAACAACCTCGGGCTCGCACAAGCCGGTCTGACGACATGATCGAGAAAGTGGAGAGAATTGTTTTGGGGGATCGCCGAATGACTGTTGAACAGATCGCCACCAGAGTTGGCATTTCTGTGGGTTCTGTGCACACAATCCTGCATGACGACCTGAAAATGCGAAAAGTGTCATCCAGGTGGGTGCCACGAATGCTGATGGACGACCACATGGCTGCCCGTGTGGCATGTTGCCAAGCAATGTTGACGCGCAACGACAGCATGAATTGGACTTTCT
The DNA here is from genome assembly GCF_023864275.1 of Schistocerca cancellata. NCBI lineage: Eukaryota > Metazoa > Arthropoda > Insecta > Orthoptera > Acrididae > Schistocerca > Schistocerca cancellata. The sequence continues at coordinate 280,990,182 of NC_064628.1, forward strand.
TTTCGTTGGTTGTGACAATGGAAGGGACGTGGATGCCATTTTTCAATCCAGAAACAAAGCGCCAGTCAGCTCAATGGAAGCACACAGATTCACCGCCACCAAAAAAATTTTGGGTAACCGCCAGTGCTGAAAAAATGATGGTGTCCATGTTCTGGGACAGCGAGGGCGTAATCCTTACCCATTGCGTTCCAAAGGGCACTACGGTAACAGGTACATCCTACGAAAATGTTTGAAGAACAAATTCCTTCCTGCACTGCAACAAAAACGTCCGGGAAGGGCTGCACGTGTGCTGTTTCACCAAGACAACGCACCCGCACATCGAGCTCACATTACGCAACAGTTTCTTCGTGATAACAACTTTGAAGTGATTCCTCATGCTCCCTACTCACCTGACCTGGCACCTAATGACTTTTGGCTTTTTCCAACAATGAAAGACACTCTCCGTGGCCGCAAATTCACCAGCCGTGCTGCTATTGCCTCAGCGATTTTCCAGTGGTGAAAACAGACTCCTAAAGAAACCTTCGCCGCTGCCATGGAATCATGGCGTCAGCGTTGTGAAAAATGTGTACGTCTGCAGGGCGATTACGTCGAGAAGTAACGCCAGTTTCATCGATTTCGGGTGAGTAGTTAATTATAAAAAAAATCGGAGGCCTTAGAACTTGAATGCACCTCGTATATTTCACTGATTAACATTGCAAGATCACAGGTTAATGGAATCACGGGATAAGCCGCTGCAAATGTGAAATGCTGGTACGTTCATAACCGGTGGAGCTGTCAGAATGTTGAATGCAAGCACACAAACGTGTGCATGCAATGTGTTGTACAGGTCCGGATGTCAGTTTGTGGGATGGAGTTTCATACCTGTTGCATTTAGTCTGTCAGTACGGTGAAGGTTAACGCTGTTTGTGGATGACGCTGAAGTTGTAGTTCGATGACATCCCGCATGTGCTTGATTGGGGAAATATGGTGATCGAGCAGGCAACGAGCGACGTGGGGCAGTAGTTATCACACTAGACTCGTATTCGCGGGGAGGATGGTTCAAACCCGCGTTCGACCATCCTGATTCAGATTTTCCGTGATTTCCCTAAATCGCTTCACGTAAATGCCGGGATGATTCCTTTCAAAGGGGTCGTCCGATTTCCTTCCCCATCCCTCCTTTAATCCGAGCTTGTGCTCCGTCTCATATAACCTTGTTGTCGACGGGACGTTAGACACTACTCTTCTCCTTCTGATAGAGCAGGCCAAGGGGACAAGTTGACACTATGTTGGGTAACAACTGCAGTATGAGGTCGAGCACTATCCTGTCGGAAGACACCCCTGGAATGCCGATCATGGATGGCTGCATATCAGCTCGAATCACCAAAATGACGTACAATTTAGGAGTCAGGGTGCGTTGGATAACCACGAGAATGCTCCTGTTGTTATACAAAATGGCACCCCAGACCAGAACTCCAGGTGTAGGCCCACTGTTTTTAGCGTGCATGCAGGTTGGTTGCAGACCCTCAACGGTTTCTTTCTAACGGCCATCACTGGCACCGAACAGAGTCAGCTTTCATCAGAAAACGGAACAGGCCTCCACCCTGCCCTCCAATGAGCCCTCGATTGAACCACTGAAGTCGCAAATAGCGGTGGTTTGGGGTCAGTGGGATGTATACCACAGAACTTCCGGCTCGGAGCTGTCCTTGAAGTAACGGATTTGCAACAGTTCGTTGTGTCACTGTGGTGCCAACTGCTGCTCAGATTGCTGCTACAAATGCAGTACGATGCGACAGAGCCATAGGCCGAACACGATGGTCTTCCCTCTTCGCAGTGCCACGTGGCCGTCAGGAGTCCGGTCTTCTTGCGACGGCTACATTCTCGTGACCACGGCTACCAGCCATCATGTACAGTGGTTACATTTCTGCCAAGTCTTTCTGCAGTATCACAGAAGGAACTCCCGGCTTCTTGTAGCCATTTTACACGATCCCTTCAAAGTCAGTGAAGTGTTGAAAATGACGCCTTTGTCGCCTTAAAGGCGTTCTTGACTAACATCAACTCGCCACGTTCAATCTCAAAGGTAACTAAAGCTCACGACCGTTACAGCTTATATTTAAAGCAAAGCTGATTTGCATTCTCATAATGGCGCTACTAGGACCACTCTTATATGACTGGCGCGAAATTTTGAACAGACAGCATCTTTCAGATGTAGAAACACGTCTAGCAACTTTCGTTTATGTCGCACAACTCCTTCTTGGTGTTGCGACTTTTTCACATCAATGTAAGTAAAATTACGTTATTTGCTGTACTTCCAGGCGTGCAATTTTATTGGCCAGCAATATATACTACTGGCCATTAAAATTGCTACACCAAGAAGAAATGCAGATGATAAACGGATATTCATTGGACAAATATATTATACTAAAACTAACATGTGATTGCATTTTCACGCAATTTGGCTGCATAGACCGTGCGAAATCAGTACCCAGAACAACCACCTCTGCCCGTAATAACGACCTTCATACGCCTGGGCATTGAGTCAAACAGAGCTTGGATGGCGTGTACAGGATGGCTGCCCATGCAGCTTCAACAAGATACCACAGTTCATCAAGAGTAGCGACTGGCGTATTGTGACGATCCAGTTGCTCGGCCACCGTTGACCAGACGTTTTCAGTTGGTGAGAGATCTGGAGAATGTGCTGGCCAGGGCAGCAGTCGAACATTTTCTGTATCCAGGAAGGCCAGTACAGGACTGCAACATGCGGTCGTGCATTATCCTGCTGATGTGTAGGGTTTCGCAGGGATCGAATGAAGGGTAGAGCCACGGGTCGTAACACATCTGAAATGTAACGTCCACTGTTCAAAGGGCCGTCAATGCGAACAGGAGGTGACCGCGACGTGTAACCAATGGCACCCCATACCATCACGCCAGGTGATAAGCAAGTATGGCGATGACGAATACACGCTTCCAATGCGCATTCACCGCGATGTCACTAAACACGGATGTGACCATAATGATGCTGTAAACAGAACCTGGATTCATCCGAAAAAATGACGTTTTCGCATTCGTGCACACAGGTTCGTCGTTGAGTACATCATCGCAGTCGCTCCTGTCTGTGATGCAGCGTCAAGAGTAACCGCAGCCATGGTCTCCGAGCTGATAGTCCATGCTGCTGCAAGCGTCGTCGAACTGTTCGTGCAGATGGTTGTTGTCTTGCTAACGTCCCCATCTGTTGATTCAGGGATCGAGACGTGGCTGCACGATCCGTTACAGCCATGCGGATAAGATGCCTGTGATCTCGGCTACTACTGCTACGAGGCCGTTGGGATCCAGCACGGCGTTCCGTATTACCCTCCTGAACCCACCGATTCCATATTCTGCTAACGGTCATTGGATCTCCACCAACGCGAGCAGCAATGTCGCGATACGATAAGCCGCAATCGAGATGGGCTACAATGCGACCTTTATCAAAGTCGGAAACGTGATGGTAGGCATTTCTTCTCCTTACACGAGGCATCACAACAGCGTTTCACCAGGCAACGCCGGTCAACTGCTGTTTGTGTACGAAAAGTCGGTTGGAAACTTTCCTCATGTCGGCACGTTGTAGGTGTCGCCACCGGCGCCAACCTTGTGTGAATGCTCTGGAAAGCTAACCATTTGCATATCAAATCATCTTCTCCCTGTTGGTTAAATTTCGCGTCTGTAGCACGTCATATTCGTGGTGTAGCAATTTTAATGGCCAGTAGTGTAGTTTACCAATTACTTTTCGTTAATGTGGTTCAGCAAAGTCGATCCGGCGGATAAGAATACAAATTCGGAAACCTGTTATAGCTACATAACAGACAAAATGTTGGTGAAATTTCCACAGATAATAGAGGGCATGGATATCGCACTGTCAAACAGAGACTGTTTCCTACTTTTGAAAATAGCGTTAATCAACGTCCAAGTAACATCAACTCCTGGGAAGCAGAACGCAGAGCCAAAACTCCTGTAAACCCGAAGGAAACTGTGCCAACTTTTGCACTTGATCAAGGTCCAGATAGTATGGACTTTGAGGAACAGTGCCGGCCGCATTGGTTGAGCGGGTCTAGGCGCTTCAGTCCGGAACCACGCGGCTGCTACGGTCGCAGGTTCGAATCCTGCCTCGGGCACGAGTGTGTGTGATGTCCTTAAGTTAGTTATATTTAAGTAGTTCTATGTCTAGGGTACTGATGACCTCAGATGTTAAGTCCCATAGTGCTTAGAGCTATTTGAACCATTTGAGGAACAGTCAACAAGAAATAGGAAGCACGACACCGTTATCAAGAGTTTACAAACGCAAACCACTGGTAGAAGTTAGTCAGACCATTGTGAAAAAACCTCATACCACTTACCAAGCATCGAACTCCGAATCAACTGGTTTAGTGAAGATTGAGAGTTATGAATTAGGTCTGAATGGATCAGTTCGTTCGTAAATTAGTGATTGTGAGCCTGGGCTGATACCTCGGTAAAAAAAAAAAAAAATCAAAACATATTCTGGGAACGTGACACTATCGTTTAGTTATGTAAAAAAGTGAACACTCAATAAACACGTGTGTAATCACCATAGCTGCAACTAGTATTAAAATGCTTCGTTTCACCCTATGTGATGTTTGTGTTGTAAAATGTGTTACGATATTTGCTGCAGACATTTGTAATTAGTTCCATGAACGCATCCACGAGACGTGGAGCCGAAAAACTCGAGCTCTTGTGACGTCAGAGCAGCCAGTAGTTTCCACTCACGCTTAGTACAGCCGGTCGCTTTCCAAGGAGGTTGCAGCCTGCCCCGTAAAGTATTCTCGATTATGTGGGTGGAGCGCGATATTGGAGAGTCGATTAGAACGGGTTCGTGTCTCGGTAATAAATACAGGACAGGTTAAAAATTATTATGTGGGCGTCGCCAAGTTGATTTAATAGTTATGAAAAATCGCCAAGAATACAACGCTTTTATCAGCCGTGCCACTACTCGCAGGAAAGTAGAACGAAGTTAGTAACAACGTCTGGCCACCATTCGCGGTCGTTCGCCGGACAGTGAACTAAGACATTCTCTACAGTCTTCGTCCCAGATGTGTTCCACGTGACTGAGGTCAGCTGACCTCGGCGTTCTACAGGTGTCCCCAACCTTCATGGAGTCGCACGACCACAGCACGAGAGTTATGGAATTATGTACTATGTTGCTGATGGCACAGACGTTCAGCGTATCGGTGTAGGTGAAGCGATGGATAGTGCACTTAATATGGCAACTGGTTATTCTGTCGTTCTTTTAAGCGCCTTCTTGCTTCCCACTGTTAAAGAGCAATTAGGGGATGGAGATTGCCTGTGATGTGATAGTGCCAAGCAAAACAACAAGGGATGCAAGTCCCCTCCATGAAAAACACGACCACACCATAACACCACCGCCTCCGAATTTTACTGTTGGCACTACACACTCTGGCAGATGACGTTCACCGGGCATTCGCCGTACCCACACCCTGTCATCGGATCGCCAGAGCCACAGCCTCAGCGGCCACACAACGTATTTCCACTGTTCAATCGTCCAATGTTTACGCTCCTTACACCAAGCGAGGCGTCGTTTGGCATTTACCGGCGTGATGTGTGACTTATGGGCAGTTGATCGACCATGAAATTCAAGTTTTCTCACCTCCCGCTCAACTGTCACAGTAGTTGCAGTGGATCCTGATGTAGTTTGGGGTTCCTGTGTGATGGTCTGGATGGACGTCTGCCTATTACACATTACAACCCTGTCCGCCCAGGTAGCTGAGTGGTCAGCGTGACAGACTGTCAATCCTAAGGGCCCGGGTTCGATTCCCGGCTGGGTCGGAGATTTTCTCCGCTCAGGGACTGGGTGTTGTGTTGTCCTAATAATCATCATTTCATCCCCATCGACGCGCAGGTCGCCGAAGTGGCGTCAAATCGAAAGACCTGCACCAGGCGAACGGTCTACCCGACGGGAGGCCCTAGCCACACGACATTTCCATTTCCATTACAACCCTCTTCAACTGTCGGCGGTCTCTGTCAGTCAACAGACGAGGTCGGCCTGTACGCTTTTGTGCTGTACGTGTCCTTTCACGTTTCCACTTCACTATCACATCGGAAAAAGTGGACTTAGGGATGTTTAGGAGTGTGGAAATCTCGCGTACAGGCGTATGACACAAGTGACACCCAACCACCTAACCATGTTCGAAGTCTGTGAGTTCCGCCGAGCGCCCCATTCTGCTCTCTCACGATGTCTAATTACTACTGAGGTCGCTGATATGGAGTACCTGGAAGTAGGTGGCAGCACAATGCACCTGATATGAAAAACGTATTTTTTTGGAGGTGTCCGGATACTTTTGATCACATAGTGTATTATCGAGGATATGTTTTACTTGCTGGTTTGTTCCATTCTCGAACTACAGTCTCCATACTTATTCGATGATACCTTTCTCTCTAAGCTCAGAAATTTTTCAAACAACTTCATTCGAATGAACTTTATTATCAGTGGCAGCTGATGTCATGATTACTGGTAGCCGGTCTATTAACTCATTTGGGTCGTCGTAATATATATACTGCGGGAGTTGATTGCGCACTCTTTTATGCTGAATGTTAGTACCATCACCACTGTTATTTTTTTCGCCATCCAATATAGGTTTTATAATGGATTTGTATTTCACATTGCTTCAGCTTTTTCATTCTTATGGTGAGGCAAAAGCAATATTTCACGTTACATTTGCAGATCTTTCGGCGAATAGTTCACAGTTTTTGTGTCTTCATAGAAAAATAAGGTTCAGTAAATTGGGTGTTCTTTGAAACTGTCTATCACCGATCTGAATTGTTTTTTTCATTTAAAATTATAGGCTGCATGCCCAACATGAATGGTTTTTCACCACTGACACCGAATGTTTTGTCTGTCCTAGCGTCGCTCTGACAGTTAATGAAATCGGCAATAGCGTCATCGTCTTAGTTGTGGAATTTTGCTCAATGTTCATCAAGTGATTCAGTGACTGGTTTAAATGTTTCTCGCAGTGACTGCTCTCGCTTCAAATGCCCTAACCTCAGCAACCGTAACTTCTCTCGAACGGCCTTCCATGCCTCGATGACTTTATGCTTAGTCGACATCTCGTCGTACACTAATCGGACTTCTGTGCAGCATAAGGTTTTATGTATCCAATCTTTTTCTTATTATGCTGTTCCTCCTTCCCGGTAAGAGCTAGTTTCCCTTCAGTTAAGTTGCTTACTTTCTTTTCAATTGCGTTAACCCTTTCATATAGTGTTCCCTTCTCAATAACAGATATTTCCCATTCATTTAAGTCGTTTACTTTCTTCTCGATTGCATAACCCTATCATTCAGTGTACAGTTCAGTCTCAGAAGGGTATCAGAATACGCCTCTAGTTCCTTGTATACGCCTCCAACTTTACGTTCGAGAGTTTGAATTTTCCCGTGCATGTACAAGCGAATGTTTTGCCTATGGACACCCTTCCTATCAGACTGAGCTCCGGGCATGCGTGCGAATTTATCCATGGTGATGCGTATACTGATGTAGTTACGTATTTCCATGGCTATATATATATATGGAACTCCTGAAAGTTCCGTCTGTACCTGCCATCATTCAGTTTTCTTGTTTTGTCAATAAAGAGAGACCCACACTGTGAGTGATTCCAGCAATCTGTACATATCTTTCCAAAATCATTGAACGACATATCAGTTCCTACATGAGCCTGGAAAATGTGTTTTAAATTCAGGTTGTTATGTTTGAATGCTATAATTAGATCTGGGTTATCCCTTACCAGCTTTTTTTGTATTCTGCAATATGTCTGACTCAGACAACAGCCATATGGCGACCGAGACAGAAATATTTTAGAATTTGATCTTGGTTTTCCGCAGCAACATGAACAAATATGAACACTGTGTTTGGCTTTACTTTTTCCGGTGGAGGGATACCACTGCTCTCACTGAATGTCATACCCTGTAGAATCTCTTGTAATAGTTGGTATTTGGGCTGGAACAGTGTTTTTGAAAATACGCATACACGTTCAAAGCGGGCTCCATCCGGATGTGTTAGCGGTGACATGAGAACATTTGTCTTGCCGCAGATGGATAGACCTTGTAATATTGGTAATTTTCGCCTCACAAACGTTAGTATACGCTCAGTAGTAAACGCCTGATGGCCTGAAGTTAACAAACAATTGTAATGTAAAATAAATGAACCGTCGCATAGCAGAGACAGAATCTATTATTCTTTATCTTTGCCGCTCCTGAGCGGCGGCTGTAAACCTCTATGCATACGTATCGATTAATGATACAAAAATAATTCTGTTTTTTCAAGACAATTGAGGCCTTGGGCGCTTCACCTTTTATTGTTTCTATTCCATGAAAGGCGGACGGGGACTCGTTGCGTTCTGTAATCTGTGTTTTATAATTTGTGCAAAATAGTCTGTAAATGTGCTAATTGTCTTCTCTCTTATGTATTAATTAAGAGCAGGCACCATCAAGAGGACATTAATCTCAAGTGTTGCCTGTGATGTTCAAAGCTTTTGTTAATACGCACCACCTATTTAACTGTAATATAAAAAGAGTGTATAGCATTAAAAACGTGTGTTATATATGAAGTGTGCTTATTTAGATAAATTATCCTTAAGTATCTCCATCTCCTCATTACTTGAATACTAATCATTTTGTATCAACTTATCTCCATAAATTACGATCACGCTTATGGACCGAGCGCAGCATTGAGGCAGGAGGAACAATATCGTTTTCCTATCATTTCTGAAACAATCCTTTTCAATTGGGTAGTGTTGATTTCTTTTAAAGTTAGTAAATCTTTTGGTCCCTTAGTGTCGATCCGGGTATGACTGCATCGCGGTCATGAAAACGCGCGGAAATGGTAATGTTGCTTCCTACCAATCTCAAATAAATTAATCTGCTGCTCCATGTCCAAAGAATGTCAGATATTTAGTGACTTGTTACCATAAGATAATTCAATCAGTCTCTGATTCTGTCGCCAAGTTACACACAAAACATCATTATATCTTCAACACTACAACCTACATTTATTGCACGCATGTTGCCGGGAAGGAGTGCGCCATTCTTCTTGTGGTCTTCTTGCACACAGCTCAGTCGCTTACAACAACGTCTTGATGCATCATCTATCCTGTCACGATACTTATGTCAGGTACCGGCGTGCAATGAGCTCATCATCATCATCATCATCATTTAAGACTGATTATGCCTTTCAGCGTTCAGTCTGAAGCATAGCCCCCCTTATACAGTTCCTCCATGATCCCCTATTCAGTGCTAACATTGGTGCCTCTTCTGATGTTAAACCTATTACTTCAAAATCATTCTTAACCGAATCCAGGTACCTTCTCCTCGGTCTGCCCCGACTCCTCCTACCCTCTACTGCTGAATCCATGAGTCTCTTGGGTAACCTTGCTTCTCCCATGCGTGTAACATGACCCCACCATCTAAGCCTGTTCGCCCTGACTGCTACATCTATAGAGTTCATTCCCAGTTTTTCTTTGATTTCCTCATTGTGGACACCCTCCTGCCATTGTTCCCATCTACTAGTACCTGCAATCATCCTAGCTACTTTCATATCCGTAACCTCAACCTTGTTGATAAGGTAACCTGAATCCACCCAGCTTTCGCTCCCATACAACAAAGTTGGTCGAAAGATTGAACGGTGCACAGATAACTTAGTCTTGGTACTGACTTCCTTCTTGCAGAAGAGAGTAGATCGTAGCTGAGCGCTCACTGCATTAGCTTTGCTACACTTCGCTTCCAGTTCTTTCACTATGTTGCCATCCTGTGAGAATATGCATCCTAAGTACTTGAAACCGTCCACTTGTTCTAACTTTGTTCCTCCTATTTGGCACTCAATCCGTTTATATTTCTTTCCCACTGACATTACTTTCGTTTTGGAGATGCTAATCTTCATACCATAGTCCTTACATTTCTGATCTATTATAGAAAATAATGAACACTGTGTCCTGCCATGATACCGACTATGTCAGGTACTGGTATGCGATGGGATTTTACAGAGCCTTTAGTTAACTGAAGTAATTTTCTGCTCCTGCATGTTTGCAGTGAATATACTGGAGGCAATAGCTTTAGTACTTGCAATACAATGAGAGGTAAGACATAAAAACACATGCATGGCTATATATACATTTTTATTCAGTATCAGACATGGGATGCCCTAAATCAGGAGGTTATTTCTTTATCTTAAGACCAGTACAGAACACAGAAAATAAAGCCTTCTTGTGGGCACAGAATTCTGCACGTATTTCTCTCAAATTTACTCGCAGTACATTAGATTTCGTTGGCTCCATATTGACCCACTGCTTGAAGTAGACTACATCTTTTCGTGCTTAGATATTCTGCAATGTTCCTATACACAGCTTTAGCACAAAGTAGCCATCTGTCCAGTCTTTCCAACACAATGGATAGCGCCATCTGTAGACTGGACAGGTTTTTAATTGTGGAGTGTTGTAGATAAATCAATGTGTCACTCGATTTCACATGGAGTGCAGAGTCGTTGAACATTGCTGTAATGGATAGAGTTAGAGCAGTGCAGTAAATGTCGGCTCGGATGATACTCGGCGGTCAACTGCTGCTTGATGTAGGCTTATGCACGACGCAGTTCAGCTCATTTCACCTTCGTAAACCGAACTTTATCACTTTTAGCTGCATTTTCGATCTTTATCAGAACACGCCAGTCTCTATGCAGTTGCTTCTTTACCAATCTGTAAACACTGCGAATCACTCCAGTTTAAATTATACACGAAGTGAACAGTAGTGGTGCACAGGGCTTAATTGGTATATTATCACGCATTACATTCTTGATCATGCAGTATCACTGGAATATTCTGCGATGGCGCTTATGATGGGGTCCAGTACCGACATGCGTCATGATTAGAGCCCCTGGTGCACCTCAGGGAGTCAGGGGCTGGCTGGGTGTGTTCAGCCGACAATAACAACTCATTATCCTGCTCTGTCAAGCTGACCAGGTGTGCCACTGGATTCCAGGGTGCTGCCGCAGCTACGGTTTTTGACGGACTGGGACACTTTGCTGCTGCAAACGCTGACGGGCTGGGGACGCTGCATCCACTGATGAGTAAAGAAGAGAACCCGTTACAAGCGATAATAGCAGCACAAAGACTTCATCTTACACACACGACAGTAAACACAGACATTAAGCAAGATGTATTTACTCTTCTGCGGCTTCTTCCTATTCTGCTGCTGCTGCTGGGGTTGGGCAGCAGTGGACGATCTCCACAGGCGCTTCATGTGAGGGTGCAGAGCTACTGAGCCCTTCTTATATCACCAGTGGGATAGGATGCTGCGTTCCTATTGGCTAATACCAATTTCAAATGCCTCTGGTGGTAGCATTATGTTGGGGGCTGCACTTGGGCTTTCCATCCAGAAGGACCAGGGTTCGAGTCCCAGAAAGAGCACCGGCATTTTGAATATCCCGCAAATTCCAGGGTGGGGGGTGGGACTTCAGCATAGCCCTGAGACAAAGATGTACTGGACGGCAGTACATGCAGCCGCATTAGGAAGGAAGCTATGGAACGCTAGAAATAGAGATGCAAAGAACCTGCTACCGTAGCACAAAACTGAATATCTTGAATTCTGGTACTACGATTCAGAAATATTTTCTCTCAAAATATGTTTCTAGGCTGATGATGATTATGTTTGGTTTGTGGGACGCTCTACTGCGCGGTTGTCAGCGCCCGTACAAGTTCCCAACCTTTGCTCAGTCCAATCTCGCCACTTTCATGAATAATGATGAGGACGACACAAACGCCCAGTCATCTCAGGCAGGTGAAAATCCTTGACCCCCGCCGGGAATCGAACCCAGGACCCCGTGATCGGGAAGCGGGAACGCGACCGCGAGACCACAAGCTGCGGACTTTCTAAGCTGATTTAGATATTTAACAGCTGTTTGCGCACAATTTGTAATTATGTTTCGGGTTCTGAAGTAGTGCTGTAAATCTCCAACATATACCTGTTGAACATATGTCCCCACAGTGATGCGAAAGGAATTCTATGGTCAGTGTGCTTCAGCCAAATTTCTGCACGCATTCTGAGACCAATTGTTCTGTAGCCGATGTGAACACGGAATGTTGAAGTAAAAGTTATGTACCTGTCTGGAAGTGAAGTCTTTAATCCAACAAACCGTCGAACATAATGGTGCATGTCGTCGTCTTTCGTACAAGCGTTAGACGTCTGCCTGTTTCGACTTCACAACGTTTATGTCCACCGTTCGCTCAGTAGCCCTTTGTCTCTCCTTCTTTCCGGGTTGTAGTTCAGAATTTTCTTCTCATTCTATTCACGTGTTATTCGCATTTATATCTGATTCAACTATCTTCTCATCAATAGCACATACATTCAATTCATTGCTAATATATTCATTTTTAATTAAGTCTCTTCTTGCATTGCCTTGCCACTCTCCTCAAGAATCTCATCTGTCTTGCTTGAATTTTGATATCAGATTTTTTTTTTATTTATCTAACGGTCGCTTCCATATAACAGCAGTAATAACACCGTAGTATTATAAAATTTGACTGTTATACGTTTAGGGTTTTAGTTACGTGTTCTGTTTACGGTTTCACAACACCACATATTGCTTGAAATTTGGACAGATTTTCATCCATATTATCATTATAGGTCGCCTCTGAGGTAAGATATTCAAAATGTAGCATCCGTTCAATTATTTCATTGTTGATTATTATCTACGGTTGTGTATGGTATTTACCTTAAAAGGCCATAACTTTGGTCTGATGTAATGAGATTTTAAAACTGTATTCAGTACATATTTGGCTTAGCTGATTTACTTGTAGCTGAAGGTCATCATTAGTTTCTCTGTACTATAATGTCGTATGCAAATAGTAGTTCATTTACATTAGTGTGCTTATCTAATTTAATTCCTGGATAATTATTTTATTTCCTATTTTTAAACATCTCGTCAATATAAATGATAAAGGTATTGCGGAAGAGAACACTGTTGTCCCACCCACTCTGGAATTGACTTTTATCTCATTTGTCCTTTTCTTTTATATTTACTACTGTTTTCATTTCACAATACAGTCTTTTAATTGGGCATGTGAGTTTGTGGGTAGTCTCAGTCGCTCATTAATACTGATATTTCAATCAATTCGATCGAAACATTTCTACAATTCTATAAAAATCAGTGTTGATATCAAGATTAAAGTATCTTTGTTTTTCTATGAATGGTTTTATTGTATATTACTGTCAATACACGAACGTCATTTTGTAAATCCACTTTCATCTTCTTCCTCGGCTATAAGTCTTATTCTGTTGTTCATGATTTTCTGGTATATCTTGTATGCAGCCTTCACTTCTACTGCCATTTTGAACAGTGAGGCATTTTACATCTACTATCACGAGTATGGGATTTCACACATCTGCTAGCAAATCTTGATAATAGCTAGGAATCTGAGATGTAAGAAGGTTCCTGCTTATTTGAATGAATCTGCATTCATTTCATTTATTACTACAACTTTCCTATTTTAGCGTGTTTTGTAGCTCATCCATTACTATAATGTCAATATATACATGTAAGTTCCTTTTCCTCTTACGTTTGCAACATAATTCTTGATAAATTCGAATCCATCTGTTCTAATTATGTATATTCACTTCTGAAGTATATTTTTCCGAATGGTTTCTATCATTACCTTGTACGTTAGTATTTGTCTTCCACGGGTATCGTTTTAGATGTTGGAGATGCCTCTTATGTGTTATTCTGCTAACGGTCTTGCCGCAGTGGGCTCACCGGTTCCCGTCAAATCACCGAAGTTAAGCGCAGTAGTGCTGGACTCGCACTTGGATGGGTGACCATCCGGTCTGCCAAGTGCTGTCGGCAGACGGGGTGCACTCAGCCCTTGTGACGCAAACTGAGGAGCTAGTTGATTGAGAAGTACGTGCTCCGGTCTCGTGAACTGACATACGGCCGGGAGAGCGGTGTGCTGACCACATGTCACTACCTACCCGCATCCAGTGACGCCGTGGTCTGAGGATGACACGCCGGCCGGTCGTAACCGTTGGGTCTTCATGGCCTGTTCGGGGAGAGCTTTAGTTTTTTGTGTTTTCTGCAGGAGCACTTCGCACGCATTATATTTCTGTTGTGTAGATGATTCCAGTTGTTACATATCCTTAATTTACCTAATTTTTATGCTCCTTTCTTTTCCCCACAGTTTCTTCTCAGCATTTCCTATTTAGATTCTTACATTGCGCCATTTTTCACCAGTATCATGGATGGTTGTTACTTCCGGTAGATGTGGATTTGGTATAGTATCCTTGCACTATCATATTGGATAAAGTGAATTTTGCGTACTTCTTAGGCTTTTTTTTATTTTTTTGTTTTATGCTTTTCTATCCAGCTAGTGATACAACTGCAGAAGCCAGTAGAATCTGAACATATGTCACAGCCTCTATAAATCTGTCCATCTTGAATTAGGGTTTTCGTTTTTTCGTTTGTGGTGATATAATTTACAAGTAAACTATACCTGCTTACGCTGCATGCATATTTAAGGTTATATTTTTTGTAGATGAAAATATTAGTTATAATTTGCTGAATGTTGCGACCTGTAAGAGTTATTTTTCATTTTTAATCATTTTATTTTCCCCAGAAAAGTCTTTAACTCCCGTTACTGACAGATTTCCAACACGGGTATAAAAAATTTCGAAAAATTAAGACTGTAACCTCCCCACAAAAAATATAATAATATGAATATTATTGGGTTAATGGTTCTAATTTAAGTGTAACTTGCCCACAAAATTCATTCCTTTCACATTTGTAACCTCCCTACAGAAATTCATTCACATTCAACCTCCACACAAAATTTGTTTCCCATTTAATGAAAGCTAGAAACAGAAAAATTCCTAAACCTCGTAATAAAAAATAAATTCAGTAACCTGGTAGAATTTGGACGACAGCAGCGCTGCGTCATGGCCCTGTAAGATCATTCTGAATAAAAAAAGGAAAAATTCTTACCTCAATAAAAAAACGGCGAATATATCTGCTCTTATATAAAATTTTTCCGGGACAGCTCTGTGCAATGCTGGTCGATAGATTTGTCCTTTTATGAAAGGAAGCAACTGATTTTCTTTTGCAACAATAGGAATGATCATGGATTGAAGAAATTAGTAAATTCTTTAAATTGAAATGAATGTTTTTTTTTGAAATTACTTTATATCACGAAGATTATTATTAGGAGATTTTTTGAAAGATTTACGTGGCACTTTACATAACATTACTAGATATGCGCGAGGCTGCTTTTTACCTTATACAATAATACTCAGGCTCCTACATCGCTGCACCGCGACCGGCCCAGCCAACATGATACACACCAGACAGGAGCAGACAGGCGACTGCTCGCTAGCAACAACTTACTGTTACTGCTACACAGTTCGTACTGCAGTCAACACTGCTCTTTGGTCTCAGATTCTCTTATAGCTTACATATCGCAGGCAGCACATACCTCTTACAAGACATGGTCAGTTTTATAGGTTTTGTTGATTGTTTCTTTGAATTTCTCATAGAATGCAGCAGTTTGTTCTTTGCTTCCCTATTCTTGTGTGTATATATATAAGATAGACGCCGTCCCCCCCTCCCCCCTCCCGTCCTTTTAAATAACGCTGCTGTTATTCTTTCATTAATGTATGCAGGGCTCATTATTTGGTTTTTCCATATTTATTATTATAGCCATTCCGCAAAGGGATCTTCTGTTTAGTGGTACTCGACTATAAATAACTGTGTAGTCTTTTAGATCTATAGTCACATTTATGCTTTCTTTCTGTAAGTTATCGCACTGATGTCTATATTTTGTATCCTCAAAATCGTATTAAGATCTGATTTTCTTATTTTTTAATCGTATAAGATACCATGTACGTATCACAGTTATGTTTTTTATACCAAGTAGTTTTTTCTTGTCATGTCTAGTTCGTTCTTTTGGTTCTGTAATTCCATATGTCTTTATTCTATGAAGACGATTTCCCTCTATATGGAGTACCACCCCGTGGCTGGTGTAATTACCTGATGGTGCTGTCATCTTGAGTCATACCAAACTGCCTCTTTTTCTTTTCTTCGTGGGGATTGTGTCCCTCAGCCAAAAAGTTCAACTTTTAAGGCATTTGGATTTCAAGTGCTCCAGCATGCATTAGCCAGCAGCAACGGCGTGCACGTGGGAATAGGATTTGCTGGAAGCGCTGATAAGTAGTCGCACAGGTATTACCCAAGTATTTAACGTCAATAACAGCTCTGCAACCGTACCAACCTGCAGCATTTTGTTGAACTAAATTAATGCGGAAAAGATGTATCAATAACGTTCACTTTTATAGGCAAACTGTCCAATGGAGGATGCGATTCGAGACAAGCCAGTGCTGTTTCGAAGCAAAATATTATATAAAATATGATAATTTCCACTGGAGAACTTCTCCCTTCTTTCGTCCAATGAACTCTTTCGTGAATTCATGATTAAAATCGCTATTTATACTTGCCAGGTAATTAAAAAAAATGGTTCAAATGGCTCTGAGCACTATGGGACTTTTTTAACTTCTGAGGTCACCAGTCCCCCTAGAACTTAGAACTACTTAAATCTAACTAACCTAAGGACATCACACACATTCATGCCAGAGGCAGGATTCGAACCTGCGACCGTTGCGGTCGCGCGTTTCCAGACTGTAGCGCTAGAACCGCTCGTCCACCCCGGCCGGCAGATAATTTTCAAACAATATACATTAATCGTTGATCTCAGCAAAAAGCGAATTATGAAATTACCTTAGTGTAATCTGAAACATAAAATAGTTGTAAAGGGTCCGCCTCCGTAGCACGTTTGGCTGGTAAGCGGAGGACCCGGGTTCGATTCCTGGTATTGCGAAGGAATTTTCCTTGGTGGGCGAAAATGATCGGGGTAGACTTGGACTGGTGATTCCAAGCGAAGAGCTACGTGACTGGGAAGTGGCGGCTAATGGTGTGCTAAGTCCATTTCTGAGTACGATACTGTGACAAAGGGAAAATGAGGTGTGGCATACTGAGACATCTCATAGACACATAAAAGCTCGAATGTGGAAAGCATAGATTAAAACAATGCTGATTTGCTATTTGGCAGTAGTGGATCGTAGATAAAGAACTTGTTCCTCCAGGACAAACTGTAACCCAGTGCTTTACGAAGATTTCCTTGAAAGGCTCAGGAAAAGGGTGGATAGAGAGAGACCGGACACTGCGGACAAGTGGATGCTGCATCACATTTACGCCCCATGTCACACGGCCACTTTCATCACGGAATTTTGACCTCGAAAGGCATTCCTATATTCCACAGCACCTGATTTGAGTTCTTGTAACATTTTTCTTTTCCAGAAATTGAAAGATGTCTTAAAAGAACGTCATGTTGGGACTCTGCAGTACGTGAAAAAGAATGCGACCGACATGTTAAAGGCCCTACCAGTTGAAGCCTTTCAGTGCTGCTACCAAGACTGGGAACAACGAGTCCGGTGACGCAAGTTGCCGAAGGAAACTGCTTTGGAGTGTACGATATTGTTATTTGAAAAAAAAAGAAAGAAAGTATGAGGTCTTTGGTAGATAAGAAGTCAGTCTCATTGCTTTTCTCAAACACCTCGTATTTGCTGGTCATCTTCTACTTATATAGCTATCTGGCTGCCATGGTACGAGAATATATCACAGCCACTCAGGTGAATGGCAACCTAGCTACTGGAGTATTAGACGGCCTCTTGTCATGAGCAACACAGAGACTGTTGTCATTTGACCGTACTGAGGCGCAGCATAAATCAGTTGTAATGAGAATTACATTTCCTGCTATATGGTGCCCACCGTTTTCCACAATCTGAGAAATTACGATGAGAATTTATTGGCCACAATCATCTGCGAACGAAAGACAACAGATGGTGACAAAGACGTTGAATTAAATCCAGCCGGCTGGTGTGGCCGTGCGGTTCTAAGCGCTTCAGTTTGGAACCGCGTGACCGCTACGGTCGCAGGTTCGAATCCTGCCTCGGGCATGGATGTGTGTGATGTCCTTAGGTTAGTTAGGTTTAAGTCGTTCTAAGTTCTAGGGGACTGATGACCTCAGCAGTTAAGTCCCATAGTGCTCAGAGCCATTTGAACCATTTTATTTGAATTAAAGCCAGGCCACGCTTCTCTTTTGCATCTACTCTGTACAACGCAATTGAATGGCCATTTCTTTGAAACCCTGTAACTTTCTTCCATTGCGACGCTCAAGTTTGAAATTTGGCTCAAAGGTGTCTACAACCTTACTTTACAATAGCAAAAATGCGTGGTGCCCTGCAACGTCTTCCTCGAGGACGGCGACGCTTCAAACAGCAAGGAGTCGACATGTGCGAGAAAAAGGCCAGAGCTCGGAAGTTCAAGTGAGTTGTTAGGGGGTTAAGGATGTCACATTGGCATCACTTTCTACCAAAATTCTGCCCAACGCCACCGTGGTGTACGGATATCGTAGGGCTGCAACCCCACCGAACGTGATCTGACTTATTTGTAGTGTAACACTACCGCAAGTTTGGTCTGGTGTACTGCGTGGAATCACTAGGGACCTTTCAAAACCATTTAAATATGATCCGAAGCAGCAAAACGTGTTTATGCTTTTTCATCCCCCCGGTGGTGTGGTCGTGGGGGTTACAACATTGAAGCGTGTGCGAATAAAACGGTAAAGGGCCCCTCTATGACTCCCCGTTCGTCAGCACCCTCGGAGTCACCCGCACAACTTTGCTGAGAACTTCAAAAATGTAGCTTCTGCAACCACGCTCCACTGATGCTCTAGCAACTGAAGGCAGGCAACCCATTCGACACCCCTTGGATTCCACGTGCACTGCAGCAGTCGTTTGAAGCGACGTCGAGATCGAGGGTGACGTTGCAGTGTGGCACGCCTTTCTACATCTACATCTACATCTACATTTATACTCCGCAAGCCACCCAACGGTGTGTGGCGGAGGGCACTTTACGTGCCACTGTCATTATCTCCCTTTCCTGTTCCAGTCGCGTATGGTTCGCGGGAAGAACGACTGTCTGAAAGCCTCTGTGCGCGCTCTAATCTCTCTAATTTTACATTCGTGATCTCCTCGGGAGGTATAAGTAGGGGGAAGCAATATATTCGATACCTCATCCAGAAACGCACCCTCTCGAAACCTGGCGAGCAAGCTACACCGCGATGCAGAGCGCCTCTCTTGCAGAGTCTGCCACTTGAGTTTGTTAAACATCTCCGTAACGCTATCACGGTTACCAAATAACCCTGTGACGAAACGCGCCGCTCTTCTTTGGATCTTCTCTATCTCCTCCGTCAACCCGATCTGGTACGGATCCCACACTGATGAGCAATACTCAAGTATAGGTCGAACGAGTGTTTTGTAAGCCACCTCCTTTGTTGATGGACTACATTTTCTAAGGACTCTCCCAATGAATCTCAACCTGGTACCCGCCTTACCAACAATTAATTTTATTTCACCGTTATAGAGGATGGCTGTAGGCACCTTTGAGCCAAATTTCAAACTTCTGAGTCGCAATGGGAGATAGTTATCGCGATTCAAAAAAGTGACTCTTTAATTGTGTTGCGCAGTGTAATATGGGAATGTATAAATCTTTTACAAAAAGTATTGTAGTATTCAGGGCCAGTTAGAGAAAATTTTGCCGCATAGGCATCATCTCTTTCGGTGGCTCAGCTTCCCCTTTCCCCTCAGACTCTTCATGATGCAACAGAGATTTTCTCATGCTGCTTAGTGAGATCGAGCCTGACGCCCAAGTACAATGCGTTCAGAAATACAAGTGCTTGTAAAATCCTTATAGTATGGAGAGCTGGTTAGTCATGAGGCAGATAGTCGAGAGTTAACTGTGTTCATCAGTTACAACTTCTTTATATGTGAAGATAGTAACTGCTCTCGAAAGAACAGATACCAGTGATGACCGTGCAGCTTCTCTAGAATAAATGATAATTAATTGAAACCGTCATCTGCCGACAGGTGTTGTTGATGTACCTCGATGGGGACAGCTGAAAATGTGTGCCCCGACCAGGACTCGAACTCGGGATCTCCTGCTCACATCGCAGACGCTCTATCCATCTGACCCACCGAGGACACGCTTTATTCATCTGTGTCCTCGGTGGCTCAGATGGATAGAACGTCTGCCATGTAAGCAGGAGATCACGGGTTCGAGTCCCGGTCGGGGCAAGCATTCTCAGCTGCCCCATCGTGGTATATCAACAACACCTGTCGGCAGCTGAGGATTTCAATTAATTATCATTTATAACTTCTTTGATTGCAAAGCTAGCTGCTGATTGTAACAACGAAAGATTACACTAATAAACTTTTATTTGTCAATATAAAATTCGTAATGATTCACAAATAAGGAACTAAGTTTTGGCAACAAGTAAGCACACGAATCTATTACCCGCACCAGGAGCTGTTCAACTCTTGAAGAGAGAATTGCAGACCATCATCTAAGTTCGTAGTATTTCTATTTTGGGAATCTTTACATGATTTTCTGCTGCATATAGGAGACGATGTAAAAAGAAGCTTTCAGGCCCTTAGCTTGTTTTTCATTTTCTTCCTTTTGATTTTCTTGAGCGAGAATATGCGCGAGAATGTTTATTTTACTCAGACATTTTCGTCAGTTCTTCAACGTTGTGAAGGCGGTAAAAATACATAATAACTTCCAAAAGTGCCGGACAAGTGAAAACAGAACAAGAATCAGTATGAATATTGGTGTTTGGAACCAAGTTTTGCTACCATATCATTTGTATGTCACTGTCGTCTACCATATACATTGCGGAAGGAGATAGGGAGTAGCGCTGCTAATATTTTCGGGTTTGTCCTAATTTTGAGACTGTGTGGTGGCGTCCTGGGGGGGGGGGGGAGGGTTATACAACCATCCGGGTAAACCTGAACCTTTTTCTGTGTCTATAGAAATTCGATTGATTGCAAATTAATAGATTTTAATAAATCTTAATTTATATTCACTACATGAGGACTAGTGTGTAGATAGTTTCGTTCGTTTTAGATTAAAACTCCACTGCCAAGCATGCTTAGACGCTCTCTTGTACACATATTTTAATACTTCTTTGTTGAGAACAATGAGAAGCCGCTGACAATTGACGATAGCATGCTCCGCGCCGCCGCCCCACCCGCGCATGCAAACCAATCTTGAAATCATACATTTCAATCCACACTTCACTACCGCGTACATAATATTTCAATACTGCAGTACATCGGCTTACTTAAGTCAGTATCATTTATATTCGTTAAGATTTTTTTAACTCGTCATGGTTTTATTTGTGTCGTAGCTGCTAGTCCGCACGAGGGGCTCGCACCCTGGCATTGTCAGCACTGATAGGCAAACGAGGGAAAATTGCTCCTCTCAAGTCCTCGGTCCCCGTAAGTACACTATAGGTTTAGGCCAACTTATCGTCGACGGGTTGTATATGTCCAGGAAAATAATACAGTTTGACCCATATGTCCAGAGTTTTCGAAAGTCTGTTCGGGATCGGGAATTTAAGTGATGGCAAGCCTAGGAGGGAGGTGTCACAGCCGGCTAGGGAGCGCGATTTTGAGTCCGTAAGCAGTGAACTCCTTATCACTGAGCATTGGCGAAGCGCTCGGTAGATTGCCATGAAGACCAATTTATTAATCAAAATGTCCTGAGGTCATACTATACTAACTGATTATATGAACTTCAGTTATGTCACAAACATAACATCCCTCTCCGTAGCTAAAAGGTAGCGTTAAAGCTGTTCACGTGGTTGACCCAGTTTCGATTACTAATTACATCACTTTAAACTGACAGTTTCGTCACTGAAATAGCGACAGACCAAAATTTTTCCTCTGCTGAAAATTACTAAAGCTAAATTGGAGCTTATTACCAAGGTCGAACAACTCTAGTTTGTCGAAGGAGGCATTAGAGGCGGCATTATCCGCTGCTTTTAGAGACATCGCGCTGCCACCAACAGTTTCATGGCCAAATGTGATGATAAAACTGACGAATATTACACCATTTATCTTGGTGTGAATAGCCTATGCAGCTGGGCGACGTTGCAATATCTTCTGATGTCCAATTTCAGACGGCTTTCTTCAGAACGTACCAGATGATTCCTACATAGGGTACATTTTAGAGGTGGATCTTGAGTGTCCCAAGAATGTTTACATTTTTTTCGAATTTGCCTTTATATCTGGAAAAAATGTCGCCACCATCCGATTATAAGAAACCAAAGAAACTATTTTGCTACCATGCAATAGTAAGAAACCAAAGAAATTATTTTCGTTTTTATTCGCCAATAAAAGTAAAGGTCCATCTTTTATCATTCAGGCAAGTGCAAGCAATGAGTCTGAGAAGTACTTCACACTGCTGAATAATGGCATGTTTTGGAAAAACCGTGCAAAATGTGCAACAGATGCAGGATGTAAGACTAGCAGCATCGTGGAAAGTATATTTGGGGCTGCTAAAATAGTTACCGGACGAAATGTTCGAAGGAGTGTAATTTTTAACGAAATTTTAGTCATCATTGAGCTGAGCATACTTGATGTAGCCATTTTGGTTGTTTCAAAAACACTTATCATCGACTTTCGCTATGGATACATGTTAAGCAAGTTTTCATCAAATCATGAAAAACTATGCTACTTAGACACTGTTAGCTTAATCTGTCGCATTAAAACACCAGGAGTGATGTGCACACAAGATTCGATATCTCAGGATCCCCTGGAAATAACAGATATGACAGACAATCTTAATGATAAACCTATTACAGAATTTTTCGGTCTAACAGCAAAAATGTATGTACTCGAGCTAGAGTCTGGACGCCTAACGCAAACAGCAAAACGTATAAAACAATCTTCTGTTAATAGGTCAACCATTAACAGTTACAATGTGTACTGGATTGGGAAGTTAACACTAGTGGGTTTTTTCTGATCAGTTAAAGCAACACGTGGTTCCGCTGTTAAATAACTCACATTAGGTTTATATGCACGGGGTGACAGATATTTGATACTTATAGATAAAGTAAATACATTGGCTTGGCATGAAAAAATATGAAGATTGAATTAATTGTAAGTACTTGTGAAATTGGAAATAATGTAAGTACCCGAAAATGTAGATTGTAACTGTAATTGTAGATTTAACACATTTCTTGTAGTGGTCATTTTCGCAGCAGTTGTATATAAATTGCAGTTGTTTTAAAGAAAATGCCTTTTTTGCAAGCTGCACATCGAAATTTTTATTTATGCACCCCGACGCGTTTCACCTTTTTTACAAGGCATCTTCAGTGGGTATCCTGAAATACGAGGGCAGTTCAATAAGTAATGCAACACATTTTTTTTCTCGGTCAATTTTGGTTGAAAAAACCGGAAATTTCTTGTGGAATATTTTCAAACATTCCCGCTTCGACTCGTATAGTTTCATTGACTTCCGACTGGTGGCAGCGCTGTACGGAGCTGTTAAAATAGCGTCTGTAACGGATGTGCGTTGCAAACAACGGGCAGTGATCGAGTTTCTTTTGGCGGAAAACCAGGGCATCTCAGATATTCATAGGCGCTTGCAGAATGTCTACGGTGATCTGGCAGTGGACAAAAGCACGGTGAGTCGTTGGGCAAAGCGTGTGTCATCATCGCCGCAAGGTCAAGCAAGACTGTCTGATCTCCCGCGTGCGGGCCGGCCGTGCACAGCTGTGACTCCTGCAATGGCGGAGCGTGCGAACACACTCGTTCGAGATGATCGACGGATCACCATCAAACAACTCAGTGCTCAACTTGACATCTCTGTTGGTAGTGCTGTCACAATTGTTCACCAGTTGGGATATTCAAAGGTTTGTTCCCGCTGGGTCCCTCGTTGTCTAACCGAACACCATAAAGAGCAAAGGAGAACCATCTGTGCGGAATTGCTTGATCGTCATGTGGCTGAGGGTGACAATTTCTTGTCAAAGATTGTTACAGGCGATGAAACATGGGTTCATCACTTCGAACCTGAAACAAAACGGCAATTAATGGAGTGGTGCCACACCCACTCCCCTACCAAGAAAAAGTTTAAAGCCATACCCTCAGCCAGTAAAGTCATGGTTACAGTCTTCTGGGACGCTGAAGGGGTTATTCTGTTCGATGTCCTTCCCCATGGTCAAACGATCAACTCTGAAGTGTATTGTGCTACTCTTCAGAAATTGAAGAAACGACATCAGCGTGTTCGTAGGCACAAAAATCTGAACGAACTTCTCCTTCTTCATGACAACGCAAGACCTCACACAAGTCTTCGTACCCGAGAGGAGCTCACAAAACTTCAGTGGACTGTTCTTCCTCATGCACCCTACAGCGCCGATCTCGCACCGTCGGATTTCCATATGTTTGGCCCAATGAAGGACGCAATCCGTGGGAGGCACTATGCGGATGATGAAGAAGTTATTGATGCAGTACGACGTTGGCTCCGACATCGACCAGTGGAATGGTACCGTGCAGGCATACAGGCCCTCATTTCAAGGTGGCGTAAGGCCGTAGCATTGAATGGAGATTACGTTGAAAAATAGTGTTGTGTAGCTAAAAGATTGGGGAATAACCTGGTGTATTTCAATGCTGAATAAAACAACCCCTGTTTCAAAAAAAATTTGTTGCATTACTTATTGAACTGCCCTCGTATTTCATGATTTGTCCATTTTTACACATACATTATGGTTTCACATCTAGGTTATATAAAGAGGCGTTTCGCCTTTTTTACAAGGCATTTTCAGTGGGTGTCCTGAAATATTACATGATTTGTCCATTTTCACACGTAGGTTATGGTTTCACATCTAGGTTGTATATAATGGTTTCACATCTAGGTTATACACTCCTGGAAATTGAAATAAGAACACCGTGAATTCATTGTCCCAGGAAGGGGAAACTTTATTGACACATTCCTGGGGTCAGATACATCACATGATCACACTGACAGAACCACAGGCACATAGACACAGGCAACAGAGCATGCACAATGTCGGCACTAGTACAGTGTATATCCACCTTTCGCAGCAATACAGGCTGCTATTCTCCCATGGAGACGATCGTAGAGATGCTGGATGTAGTCCTGTGGAACGGCTTGCCATGCCATTTCCACCTGGCGCCTCAGTTGGACCAGCGTTCGTGCTGGACGTGCAGACCGCGTGAGACGACGCTTCATCCAGTCCCAAACATGCTCAATGGGGGACAGATCCGGAGATCTTGCTGGCCAGGGTAGTTGACTTACACCTTCTAGAGCACGTTGGGTGGCACGGGATACATGCGGACGTGCATTGTCCTGTTGGAACAGCAAGTTCCCTTGCCGGTCTAGGAATGGTAGAACGATGGGTTCGATGACGGTTTGGATGTACAGTGCACTATTCAGTGTCCCCTCGACGATCACCAGTGGTGTACGGCCAGTGTAGGAGATCGCTCCCCACACCATGATGCCGGGTGTTGGCCCTGTGTGCCTCGGTCGTATGCAGTCCTGATTGTGGCGCTCACCTGCACGGCGCCAAACACGCATACGACCATCATTGGCACCAAGGCAGAAGCGACTCTCATCGCTGAAGACGACACGTCTCCATTCGTCCCTCCATTCACGCCTGTCGCGACACCACTGGAGGCGGGCTGCACGATGTTGGGGCGTGAGCGGAAGACGGCCTAACGGTGTGCGGGACCGTAGCCCAGCTTCATGGAGACGGTTGCGAATGGTCCTCGCCGATACCCCAGGAGCAACAGTGTCCCTAATTTGCTGGGAAGTGGCGGTGCGGTCCCCTACGGCACTGCGTAGGATCCTACGGTCTTGGCGTGCATCCGTGCGTCGCTGCGGTCCGGTCCCAGGTCGACGGGCACGTGCACCTTCCGCCGACCACTGGCGACAACATCGATGTACTGTGGAGACCTCCCGCCACACGTGTTGAGCAATTCGGCGGTACGTCCACCCGGCCTCCCGCATGCCCACTATACGCCCTCGCTCAAAGTCCGTCAACTGCACATACGGTTCACGTCCACGCTGTCGCGGCATGCTACCAGTGTTAAAGACTGCGATGGAGCTCCGTGTGCCACGACAAACTGGTTGACACTGCCGGCGGCGGTGCACAAATGCTGCGCAGCTAGCGCCATTCGACGGCCAACACCGCGGTTCCTGGTGTGTCCGCTGTGCCGTGCGTGTGATCATTGCTTGTACAGCCCTCTCGCAGTGTCCGGAGCAAGTATGGTGGGTCTGACACACCGGTGTCAATGTGTTCTTTTTTCCATTTCCAGGAGCGCTCCTGGAAATTGAAATAAGAACACCGTGAATTCATTGTCCCAGGAAGTGGAAACTTTATTGACACATTCCTGGGGTCAGATACATCACATGATCACACTGACAGAACCACAGGCACATAGACACAGGCAACAGAGCATGCACAATGTCGGCACTAGTACAGTGTATATCCACCTTTCGCAGCAATGCAGGCTGCTATTCTCCCATGGAGACGAACGTAGAGATGCTGGATGTAGTCCTGTGGAACGGCTTGCCATGCCATTTCCACCTGGCGCCTCAGTTGGACCAGCGTTCGTGCTGGACGTGCAGACCGCGTGAGACGACGCTTCATCCAGTCCCAAACATGCTCAATGGGGGACAGATCCGGAGATCTTGCTGGCCAGGGTAGTTGACTTACACCTTCTAGAGGACGTTGGGTGGCACGGGATACATGCGGACGTGCATTGTCCTGTTGGAACAGCAAGTTCCCTTGCCGGTCTAGGAATGGTAGAACGATGGGTTCGATGACGGTTTGGATGTAGCGTGCACTATTCAGTGTCCCCTCGACGATCACCAGTGGTGTACGGCCAGTGTAGGAGATCGCTCCCCACACCATGATGCCAGGTGTTGGCCCTGTGTGCCTCGGTCGTATGCAGTCCTGATTGTGGCGCTCACCTGCAAACACGCATACGACCATCATTGGCACCAAGGCAGAAGCGACTCTCATCGCTGAAGACGACACGTCTCCATTCGTCCCTCCATTCACGCCTGTCGCGACACCACTGGAGGCGGGCTGCACGATGTTGGGGCGTGAGCGGAAGACGGCCTAACGGTGTGCGGGACGGTAGCCCAGCTTCATGGAGACGGTTGCGAATGGTCCTCGCCGATACCCCAGGAGCAACAGTGTCCCTAATTTGCTGGGAAGTGGCGGTGCGGTCCCCTACGGCACTGCGTAGGATCCTACGGTCTTGGCGTGCATCCGTGCGTCGCTGCGGTCCGGTCCCAGGTCGACGGGCACGTGCACCTTCCGCCGACCACTGGCGACAACATCGATGTACTGTGGAGATCTCATGCCCCACGTGTTGAGCAATTCGGCGGTACGTCCAACCGGCCTCCCGCATGCCCACTATACGCCCTCGCTCAAAGTCCGTCAACTGCACATACGGTTCACGTCCACGCTGTCGCGGCATGCTACCAGTGTTAAAGACTGCGATGGAGCTCCGTATGCCACGGCAAACTGGCTGACACTGACGGCGGCGCTGCACAAATGCTGCGCAGCTAGCGCCATTCGACGGCCAACACCGCGGTTCCTGGTGTGTCCGCTGTGCCGTGCGTGTGATCATTGCTTGTACAGCCCTCTCGCAGTGTCCGGAGTAAGTATGGTGGGTCTGACGCACCGGTGTCAATGTGTTCTTTTTTCCATTTCCAGGAGTGTATATTCTGACTGGAAGCCTCATATTTTTATTTCACTGTGATTGGTCGGCGAAGGGGGAGGGGGTACAAAGCAGAACTGAGCTGGTTCCAACAATTTATATTTTTGAAATTAACGCCAATTTTTAAATTTTCCACGCCCATCTTTTATTTTTTTTAAATTTCCTGCAAACTGGCATCTTTTTCTTTTTTTTTTTTTAATTTTCCGCCATTAGTCATCTTGATGACGTCATGCGTTCAAGATTATTGTCCCTGCATGTTGACAACCCACAGAAAAACAGGTCGTTTAAGGCAAAAGCACCTGGAATACCTATAGATACCCCGCTGCTGACGATCGTTGGACTTGAACTGGATGCTGTTGACTTTCACAGGTCGCTGTTCAAGACGACCTTGGTGTGGTTAGGTTGTTAGGCTGTTGTCCTCCACTTCATCTCTAACAATGCTTGTTTTACTACCACAGAAAATTGCTTTTCTGTACAGAGGCGACAATGTGATCAAAGGAGATAGCAATTACTCTAGGTTTCCAAGTTTATAACTTGTATCAATACTCTATCGGTTACTGAACCGCTCGTAACTGTCGTATTCTCAATAAAATCTCCTCTGTTACTTACGCCGAGCCCGTGGATTTCAGAATCCAGTAATGTTTTCTGTTTTTCTTTTTATGAATCTCCTGACTGGTTTGATGTAGCCTGGCGCGACTTCCTGTCCTGTGCACATCTTTTCATCTCCAAGTAGCTCGTACACCTGACGTCCTTAATTATTTGTTAGGTACATTCCAATCTCTCTGTTACGTTTCAATTTTGCCCTATACAACTCCATGTAGTACCATAGAACCCTGGTGTCTTTACACCTCTCCTGTTACCTTCTCCCTTCTTATAGTTAATGTTTGCCAAATGTTCCTTTCCTTTGCGATTCTGTGGAGAACCACTTGATTTCTTACTTTATTTGATCTTCAACACCCTTCTGTAACACCGCATCTCACCCGCCTCAGTTCCCTTCTTTTCCTTTTTTCTCACAATCCACGACCTACTGCCAATACATCCTCAGAAATTTCTTTCTCTAGGCCTATATTTGATACCAGAAGACTACTTCTCCTTCTGTTAGTCTACTTCTTATACCTCCTTGATTTGTCCTTCATACGTTATCTTGTCTCCGAAGTAGTAGGATTTCTTCATCTCGTCTACTACTTAGTCTTTAATTTGATGTTAGGTTAGTCACCGATCTCAGTACTTTTGTTTTTGGTTTACTTTGAATACAGATTATGTGCACGGTAAACTATTAATTCCATTGAACAACTCTTGAAGTGCTTCTTCACTTTCACAAAGGATAGCAGTGGCACATAATCGAATCTTATCATTGATATCCTTTTACGCTCATTTTTAAAGTCACATTTGAATCTTCCCTTTATTTCATTCATTGCTCCTTCGAGGTACAGGTTGTACAGTATGGGAGAAAGACTGCAACTTCAAACTGCGCCATTTTGCATCCCATCACATCTCTCTTGATTTTCCATTCTTATTGCTTCCTCTTGGTTTTTGTACCTATTATACGCACATTATCCATCTTTCCCTTTAGCTTACAGGTATTTTCCTGTGATTTTGAAATATCTTGCATCATTTTCTATGGTTGAACCTTTAGTCTAGAACGAGAAATCCATCGAAGTATCTTCATTTATCTTGCTTCTGATTTCAAGTGCAGCTCCTGAACTGCCCCTCTAATCTTTTACTATTTCTAAACGAAAAATTGCTTTTAGCTAACAGAGCTTCAATTTTCTTTTTTAATATTCCATACATTATTCTGGACAGCAGCTTCGAAGTGTAAGCGATCAATCTAATTGTGCGATAATTCACGCATTTATCTGCTTGTCCCATATTAGATATTGCGTCTATTGAAATACGAGTGTAGGTCTCTAGTCTCAAACGTTCTTCACGCTACCCTGAGTCACTGTTTGGTTATTATTTCTATCAATGATTTTAGAAATACTGCGAGAATGCTAGGTATCCCTTTTGCCCTATTTGATCCAAGTCCTCCAAAACTGTACAAAACCTTGAAACTAGTACTAAATCCCCTATGTCTATCAAATCGACAACCATTTCTTCTTCTCTTACGTCAGCAGACAGTTCTTTCCTTCGCAGAGGCCGCAGTGTATTCTATCCACTTACATGTTCTATCCTGTGCCTGGAACAGCGGAATCAATTTTGCTTTCTTAAGTTGACAGAAGCTAGGATGATTGCAGGTACTAGTAGATGAGAACAATGGCAGGAGGGTGTCCACAATGAGGAAAACAAAGAAAAACTGGGAATGAACTCTATAGATGTAGCAGTCAGGGCGAACAGGCTTAGATGGTGGGGTCATGTTACACGCATGGGAGAAGCAAGGTTACCCAAGAGACTCATGGGTTCAGCAGTAGAGGGTAGGAGGAGTCGGGGCAGACCAAGGAGAAGGTACCTGGATTCGGTTAAGAATGATTTTGAAGTAATAGGCTTAACATCAGAAGAGGCACCAATGTTAGCACTGAATAGGGGATCATGGAGGAACTGCAT
Organism: Schistocerca cancellata; assembly: GCF_023864275.1. Taxonomy (NCBI): domain Eukaryota; kingdom Metazoa; phylum Arthropoda; class Insecta; order Orthoptera; family Acrididae; genus Schistocerca; species Schistocerca cancellata. The sequence goes on from NC_064628.1 coordinate 281,020,375, forward strand.
AAGGGGGGCTATGCTCCAGACTGAACGCTGAAAGGCATAATCAGTCTTAAATGATGATGATGACGATGATGATGAAGTTGACAGAACTGCTTTTAAATCGTCCGAAAGTTGTTTTGACTTGTATATGTCCGCATATGCCAACAAATTTCTTTTACATTCCTTCACACATTGGCTAATGGCGTTGCTGCAGTGGTAACACCAGTTCCCGTCAGATTACCAAAGTTAGGCGTTGTCGGGCTTGGGTAGCACTTGAGTGGGAAACCATCCGGGTCTGCTGAGCGCTGTTGGCAAGCAGGTTGCACTCATCCCTTGTGGGGCCAATTGAGGAACTGCTTGGAAACTCACGGCTACGATCCCGGAAACGGACAATGGCTGGGAGAGCGATGTAGTGATCGCATGCATATCCGCATGCAGTGACACCTATCGGCTGAGGAGGACATGGCGGTCGGTCTGTACCGTTGACCCTTCCGAGCCCTGTACGGACGCAGTTTTTATTTCTTCACTTTTTTTCTCCAGTCATTTCGCTCATCAACTTAATTACCATTTGTAACATTTATCTACACTCTCAGAGATCATCATTTCTCATTACTTCAGTATTCCATTTATTTCTACATTGAACCTTCCGTACGATTCAGTTAACTAAATTGTAATAAGAGTCTCTATCTTCTCCTGAGTATGCCTTACAATTTAGTATCTGATATCGAAATCTGTATATGTATATTTCGTATGGCTTGAAGATACAGTGTGTTGTTACAAAATACAATGTATAATTATTTGCATATTTACAAACATATACAGGTTTAGACCTCGACCTATGAGTAACACCAGTTTTATTACAAATGTATGCCCAGTGTCCTTAACCACTCCACAGCTTCCTCACTGGCCTGATGGATCTCCTCCATTGAACCACTGACCTTCGAAGGGGGCAGTCCATAACGATGTGGCTGATGGTCTGAGGCACGTCAGTACAGTCGCAGAAAGGGCTATTAGCAATCTTCCACTTGTGCTTCCAAAACTGACATCTGCCATGTTGGGTTCTTATCCGGTTAAGTGATGTCCAGATTTTTCCTGGGTTGGTTGAAACCAGGGGGTTGTTTGGTTGGGTCCGAGATCAGTCCAGATCTGTCTGGGTTTGAAGATAGGCAGTCGCTGCGGCAAGCTTCACTTACTGTAAACTGATCTTGGGTCGAAATCTGTGTTTCACCATGATGTAACGCAGCTAGTATTTCACTGTGTTTTCTGCCCTTTCGCGTGTAAAAGTTATTATCTTGTGATTTTTGAACTGTGTATTTGCTATTAGCAACTGAAATGTATTGCAGAATTCACCGAGTGTTTCTCCTCTGTCTTTTCTATTACAGATTCCTAATTTTTCCGTAATTCTGCCATCTGTTCTTGTCTCTACTATAGCGTTCTTTCATTAGACTTTCGACTCCTATGCTAAATTACCCGCTCAGTTCACTCATACACTCTCTTTATATCTCCGTTTCTGATGTTGGCATGTTGAGCCTGGTTTCGTTTCGATTCTGATAAAAACAATATGCTTTTCACAATCAGTCACTCTTAGTCCTCCCCATGAACCATGGACCTTGCCGTTGGTAGGTAGGCTTGCTTGCCTCAACGATACACATAGCCGTACCGTAGGTGCAACCACAACGGAGGGGTATCTGTTGAGAGGCCAGACAAACGTGTGGTTCCTGAAGAGGGGCAGCAGCCTTTTCAGTAGTTGCAGGGGCAACAGTCTGGATGATTGACTGATCTGGCCCTGTAACACTAACCAAAATTGCCTTGCTGTTCTGGTACTACGAACGGCTGAAAGCAAGGGGAAACTACAGCCGTAATTTTTCCCGAGGGCATGCAGCTTTACTGTATGATTAAATGATGATGGCGTCCTCTTGGGTAAAATATTCCGGAGGTAAAATAGTCCCCCATTCGGATCTCCGGGCGGGGACTACTCAAGAGGACGTCGTTATCAGGAGAAAGAAAACTGGCGTTCTACGGATCGGAGCGTGGAATGTCAGATCCCTTAATCGGGCAGGTAGGTTAGAAAATTTAAAAAGGGAAATGGATAGGTTAAAGTTAGATATAGTGGGAATTAGTGAAGTTAGGTGGCAGGAGGAACAAGACTTTTGGTCAGGTGAATACAGGATTATAAATACAAAATCAAATAGGGGTAATGCAAGAGTAGGTTTAATAATGAATAAAAAAATAGGAGTGCGAGTAAGCTACTACAAACAGTATAGTGAACGCATTATTGTGGCCAAGATAGACACGAAGCCCACGCCTACTACAGTAGTACAAGTTTATATGCCAACTAGCTCTGCAGATGACGAAGAAATTGATGAAATGTATGATGAGATAAAAGAAATTATTCAGGTAGTGAAGGGAGACGAAAATTTAATAGTCATGGGTGACTGGAATTCCTCAGTAGGAAAAGGGAGAGAAGGAAACATTGTAGGTGAATATGGTTTGGGGCTAAGAAATGAAAGAGGAAGCCGCCTGGTAGAATTTTGTGCAGAGCATAACTTAATCATAGCCAACACTTGGTTCAAGAATCATGAAAGAAAGTTGTATACATGGAAGAACCCTGGAGATACTAAAAGGTATCAGATAGATTATATAATGGTAAGACAGAGATTTAGGAACCAGGTTTTAAATTGTAAGGCATTTCCAGGGGCAGATGTGGACTCTGACCACAATCTATTGGTTATGAACTGTAGATTAAAACTGAAGAAACTGCAAAAAGGTGGGAATTTAAGGAGATGGGACCTGGATAAACTGAAAGAACCAGAGGTTGTACAGAGTTTCAGGGAGAGCATAAGGGAACAATTGACAGGACTGGGGGAAAGAAATACAGTAGAAGAAGAATGGGTAGCTTTGAGGGATGAAATAGTGAAGGCAGCAGAGGATCAAATAGGTAAAAAGACGAGGGCTAGTAGAAACCCTTGGGTAACAGAAGAAATATTGAATTAAATTGATGAAAGGAGAAAATATAAAAATGCAGTAAATGAAGCAGCCAAAAAGGAATACAAACGTCTCAAAAATGAGATCGACAGGAAGTGCAAAATGGCTAAGCAAGGATGGCTAGAGGACAAATGTAAGGATGCAGAGGCTTATCTCACTAGGGGTAAGATAGATACTGCTTACAGGAAAATTACAGAGACCTTTGAAGAAAGGAGAACCACTTGCATGAATATCAAGAGCTTTGATGGAAACCCAGTTCTAAGCAAAGAAGGGAAAGCAGAAAGGTGGAAGGAGTATATAGAGGGTCTATACAAGGGCGACTCACTTGAGGACAATATTATGGAAATGGAAGACGAGGTAGATGAAGATGAAATGGGAGATATGATACTGCGTGAAGAGTTTGACAGAGCACTGAAAGACCTGAGTCGAAACAAGGCCCCCGGAGTAGACAACATTCCATCAGAACTACTGACAGCCTTGGGAGAGCCAGTCCTGACAAAACTCTACCATCTGGTGAGTAAGATGTATGAGACAGGCGAAATACCCTCAGACTTCAAGAAGAATATAATAATTCCAATCCCAAAGAAAGCAGGTGTTGACAGATGTGAAAATTACCGAACTATCATTTAATAAGCCACAGCTGCAAAATACTAACGCGAATTCTTTGCAGACGAATGGAAAAACTGATAGAAACCGACCTCGGGGAAGATCAGTTTGGATTCCGTAGAAATGTTGGAACACGTGAGGCAATACTGACCCTACGACTTATCTTAGAAGAAAGATTAAGAAAAGGCAAACCTACGTTTCTAGCATTTGTAGACTTGGAGAAAGCTTTTGACAATGTTGATTGGGATACTCTCTTTCAAATTCTGAAGGTGGCAGGGGTAAAATACAGGGAGCGAAAGGCTATTTACAATTTGTACAGAAACCAGATGGCAGTTATAAGAGTCGAGGGGTATGAAAGGGAAGCAGTGGTTAGGAAGGGAGTGAGAAAGAGTTGAAGCCTATCCCCGATGTTATTCAGTCTGTATATTGAGCAAGCAATAAAGGAAACAAAAGAAAAGTTCGGAGTAGGTATTAAAATCCATGGAGAAGAAATAAAAACTTTGAGGTTCGCCGATGACATTGTAATTCTGTCAGAGACAGCAAAGGACTTGGAAGAGCAGTTGAACGGAATGGACAGTGTCTTGAAAGGAGGATATAAGATGAACATCAACAAAAGAAAAACGAGGATAATGGAATGTAGTCGAATGAAGTCGGGTGATGCTGAGGGAATTAGATTAGGAAATGAGATGCTTAAAGTAGTAAAGGAGTTTTGCTATTTGGGGAGCAAAATAACTGATGATGGTCGAAGTAGAGAGGATATAAAATGTAGACTGGCAATGGCAAGGAAAGCGTTTCTGAAGAAGAAAAATTTGTTAACGTCGAGTATAGATTTGGATGTCACGAAGTCGTTTCTGAAAGTATTTGTATGGAGTGTAGCCATGTATGGAAGTGAAACATGGACAATAAATAGTTTAGACAAGAAGAGAATAGAAGCTTTCGAAATGTATTTCTACAGAAGAATGCTGAAGATTAGATGGGTAGATCACATAAGTAATGAGGAGGTATTGAATAGAATTGGGGAGAAGAGGAGCTTGTGGCACAACTTGACTAGAAGAAGGGATCGGTTGGTAGGACATGTTCTGAGACATCGAGGGATCACCAATTTAGCATTGGAGGGCAGCGCGAAGGGTAAAAATCGTAGAGGGAGACCAAGAGATGAATACACTAAGCAGATTCAGAAGGATGTAGGCTGCAGTAGGTACTGGGAGATGAAGAAGCTTGCACAGGATAGAGTAGCATGGAGAGCTGCATCAAACCAGTCTCAGGACTGAAGACCACAACAACAACAACAGTCCTGCCTTCCTACTAGTAACTAAGCGTACTGTCTTAAATTTGCTGAGGTGATGCTGCTGATGTTACCGTATTATCGAGCAAATTCGTCGCTGCCACATTCAGAACTCTCACAGTCGACGCTTCGCTCGTAGACCCTTACACATTTAGTAATTTTACTTTTTTCTTATGGTCCCTTCCCTCTTGAATGTTCTTTCCGAAGATCAGAATGGGGAACTAACCCGGAATCTGTTACCAATGGAAAGATCGTCATGACACTTTCAACTACAGGCCAGATTTCCTAAGAATACACATTGCTCTTGGCTGTTCTGGTTTCCAGTTCACAGAAAGTTTTATTACGATAGTCTGTTCTGTGCATGCATCTTCATCTCTAGTATGGCTACCAAGTCTTTCGCGACGTATTTCTTGAATAAAAATCTCTCGGTGTACATGCCGCGTCAATTCATGATAAAACTCCAAGATTTCGACCACTACCTCCATCGTCGTCGTCAGGGCTAAAACTGACTGCCGTAAACTATTTTTTTTTCCTTTATTGTATTTCAGTTCCCCATCTGGGCAGGCTGACAGCAGCATATGCGCTGCTCTTCAGCCGAAAGACGTAGAACAAACAATAGAAGACATTTAAAAATATAGAAAGGAGAAAACATGGTGAACATAGATATAAAAAAGGGGGAACATCGTGGAAGACAATAGACAAAAAAAGGGGCGACTATAAAATGGAGATAAAAACTGTAAAAAGTAGCGCACACAAAAAACCACACACTGGGACAATTAAAATAACACAAGGCACAGTATGACCAGAGCATAAAAGTATCGACAGATGGCGTAGCACATAACAAACACTGATAGTGACACTAAGTACAAGGCCAGCACACAATTAAAGTCATACCTCTCGATGCACAGGAGAAACAGCACTAAACACAACACTGATGTGGCACACTGACGATGATCACAACGGAGTATCTGCCAGGCGTAAGGAGATGAGGGAGACCGGAAGAAGGGAGGGAGGAGGAAGGGAAGAGAGGGGGGAGATGGGCGGGGGGCGTGCTGAAGAGGGCCAGGTAGGGAGGGATGTGGGAACGAAAGAGGCGAGAATGGGATGCAGGGTCTCAGGGGGGAAGGAGGAAAATCCGCTCTGGGAGAAGGAGAGGAGAAGGAAAAGGGGGCCCTGGAAGGGGGGGGGGGACAAGGCCAGGTTATAGTTGGAAGGAAGGGTAGATGTCACAGTGAAGTTCATCATCTGGGAGCGGGAGGCGCTGGAAATTGCCCTGATGAAGGAGATGGAGGGTGTGGAGGTGGAGAGAGGGAGGGATACAGCGATAGAGGTGCGGCAACGGGTGGGGGGTGGAGAGGAAGGAGGAAACCAGAGGGTGGGGGGGAATCAAGCCTGCGGGCAGTGTGAAGGATGGGGAGATGTTGGAGGAACAGGAGGAGGTGGGGGAAGGGTATGAGTTCATACAGGAGCTGTGTGGGGGAAGGGAGGCAGATACGGAAGGCAAGGCAGAGCGCATGGCGTTCGAGAATTTGGAGGGCCTTGTAAAAGCAGGTGGGTGCAGAGATTCAGGCAACGGTATCATAACAGAGGATAGGATGGATGAGGGATTTGTAGGTGTGGAGGATGATAGAAGGATGCAATCCCCATGTCCGGCCAGACAGGATTTTCAGGAGGCGGAGGCGGGAATGGGCTTTCTGCTGGATGGTCTGGAGGTGAGGGGTACAGGTGAGGTGACAGTCAAGGGTGAGGCCAAGGTATCTCAGGGTGGGGGTGAGTTGGATGAGATGACCATAAAGGGTAAGGTCGAAATCATGGAAAGGAGTGGGTGGTGCGGCCTATGATGATTGCCTGTGTTTTGGAGTGGTTGAGATGGAGAAACCACTGGTTGCACCAAGTGGTGAACTGGTTAAGGTGGGTTTGGAGGGTACATTGGGACTATTGAAGGGTAGGATAGAGAGCCAGGAAGGCAGTGTCGTCAACATACTGGAGAAGGTGGACAGGTGGGGGTGGCTTGGGCATATGAGCCATATACAAGAGATAAAGGAGAGAGCCCTGGGGGATGCCAGCAGTGGGATAAAAGATACTGGAGTTGGTGTTGTGGAGGGTGACATAGATAGGACGGTGTGAGAGGAAGAAAGACCGACAAAATTGATAGGCAGGGCGTAGGTTTGGAGTTTAAAGAGGAGACCAGGGTGCATAGGCATTTTGGAGGTCGAGGGAAACAAAAATGGCAGAGCGACGGGAGTTGAGCTGGAGGGAGAGAAGGTGAACAAGATTATGGAGTTGGTCTTCAGTGGAGAAGGAGGGCTGGAAGCCACACTGAGTAAGGTGGAGGAGGTGGTGTTGAGTAAGATGCTGATGGATATGGTGGGAGAGGATGGATTCGAAGACCTTACTGGAGAAGGAGGTGAGGCAGATGGGATAATAGGAGGAGGTGGCAGAAGGGGGTTTGTTGGGTTTGAGGAATAAAAAGGCCAGCCGGAGTGGCCGAGCGGTTAAAGGCGCTACAGTCTGGAACCGCACGACCACTACGGTCGCAGGTTCGAATCCTGCCTCGGGCATGGATGTGTGTGATGTCCTTAGGTTAGTTAGGTTTAAGTAGTTCTAAGTTCTAGGGGACTTATGACCACAGCAGTTGAGTCCCATAGTGCTCAGAGCCATTTGAACCATTTTTGAGGAATAAAAGGATATGGGCGGTCTTCCACAGGTCAGGGTAGAAGCTGGTAGAGCGGATGACATTATAGAATTGGGCGAGGATAGTCAGGAGGGAATAGGGGCTTTCTCGAAGGTGGCGGTAGGTGACACAGTCGTGACCAGGGGCCGTGTTGTGTTTGGACTGGAGGATAAGTTTAATGTCTTGTGCTGTGATGGGAGTGTTTATGTCAGTGGGGGGCAACTGCCCCAAGTACTGGATACTAGGAGCAAGTGGAGTGACCAAGGTATTGGCATGTTCCGTGACAGTGGAGAATAGAGAATAATCAAAGTGGGGATGATCTGGGATGGAGAATGCCTCGGAAAGGTGGGAAGCGAAGTTGTTGGCATTACTGAGGTTGTCAGGAAGAGGGTGATCATTATGGAGAAGGGGTAGTGGGGAGCGGAAAGGGAACCAGTAAGGCGATGGAAAGCAGACCAGTACTTGGAGGAGTTGATAGGGAGGGTGGCATTAAGCCATGTGCAGGTCTGGCGCCAGTCTCGGCGTTTCGTTGCTGTAATGAGGTTCCGAACGTGTCGCTGTATTTGCTGGTGGCATTGGAGTGTATCCCTGTCATGAGTGCACAGGAAGGAGCGATAGAGGTGGTGGGATTCATGCAGGAGGAGGACAGCCAGCGGAGGGAGAGTGGGATGGTGGGGGTGGATGGTTTTAGGAGGAACATGGGCCTCCACGGCGTCAGTAATTACCTTCTGAAGGAAGGATGAGGCATGGATGATGTCGTCAGGGTGACGATAGGTACGAGGGTGGTTTTCGACCTGGGTGGTGACAGATTCCCGGTAGGCATCCCAGTTGGCACAGTGGTAGTCATGGACGACCTTGGGAGGGGATGCAGGGTGGGGAGCAGGAGGGGGGCGGTGACCAGACATTATGGTGAGAAGGACGGGGAGGTAATCACTACCTGTGGGGTCAAGGATGGCGACGGCGATACACCGAAGGAGGTTGGCAGAGGCAATGACAACATCTGGGGTGGTGTTACTTTCAGGTCAGGTGTGCTGGGGAAGGGGAACAAGGTCAACTTGGATCGTGGAGAGGAATTGATGCCACTGTTGAAGGGTGGCAGGAGTGCGGCTATGGATGTTGAGGTCAGTGGCAATCACATAGGTGGAGAAGGTGCGGTCAATGTGCAAGATGAAGTCATAAGGAAGAGGATCAGTGGAGTGGACATAGATGGTGGCACAGGTAATGGTGAGGGAGGGGAAGAAGACGCTGAGGATAAGGTGTTCAGTGGGGTCATTGAGGAGAGGTTGTGGCCGGTCGGGGATATGCTTAAGGTGGCCAATCGCGACTCCACCCTGCGCACGAGGACCAGGAGCGTCAGTGCGGTGAGGATATAGGGAGAGGTGTGGATAGAATGGTGGGGCTGGAGAAAGGTTTCATTCAAGAGGATGGTGTCGACCTGGTGGTGGGAGAGGGTGTGCATGAGTAGATATTTGTTGGAGTGGAAGGAGCGAATGTTCTGGAAGAGGATGCAATACTCATGCAGCGCCATGGCGGGAAGAGAGGGGGGGGGAAGAGAGGGAAGGGAAGAGGCTTAAACTAGGGTGTCGAGGGTGGTGAAGGTGAAGTGGGCTTGATTTTGGGAGTAACTGGCAAAGGTGTCCAGGTGGAAAACAGAGCGAGCGGCAAGTGAGATTTGTTGGAAGGTGTGGGGGTGCTGAAAAGGATGAATGTTTTTGAGTACAATGGTAAGGAACTGGATGATGTCTTCAGCCGTGGGGGGTTGACAGAGGGAATTGTTTGGGTGGACAGGGGTATCAACGGGACGGACAGGGACTGTAAGCTCAGGGGTGGCTGGAGGGGGTTTGGCTTTACACTTGTGGGAGTAAGTGGGTGGGAGCTATTGCAGGTGTTACAGGAAGGAGGAGCAGCAGCGAGGTTGGGGCAGTTCTTAAGAAAGTAAGAGGCCTTGCAATGGGGACAGGTGGGGTGGTTTTGGCAGTTGGGGGTCAGGTGGTCATTGTACATCAGGCACCACTGGCAGCGGTAGGATTGGGGAGGGGATTTGGAGGATTCAACAGGTTGGCGACGGTGGAAAATCAGGGCACCCTGGGAGGAGATGGTCAATGGAGGGGGCGGACTCAGAGACGTCCTGCATGAGGTAGGTGGGACCAGAGGCATTGTGGATACAGTGGGCAGAGCAGATTTCCAGGTCTGGGTGGGAGTTTAGTTCTGCCAATACCTCATCCTCCGTGATCACTGGACTGAACTTGGTGATCACAGTGGTGTAGTTGGGGGGGGGGGAGGGGCATGGGGAGGTTGGGGCCACAAGAGGAAAGGAGGGGTGTCAGAGATGCATGGGGGCCAAACATAACTCGTGGGAGTTTACGGAGGAGGTCCATGTGAAAGGAGGGGGACGGGGACTTTATAAGGACTGAGTCCCTGCGAGGAATGAGTTGGGAGATGGGAGCACCAGGTAAATACTTTCGTATCTCCATGGTGAGGGTATGGGCATCAAGGAACTTAGGATCGGGATTTGACAGGACACCTGAAATACAGGTATTTGGAAAAATCAGCGGTGGCTGATCATAGCCTGCTTAACAAGCATAAGATTTTTTTTGAAGAAACGAGAGTAATATCCCACACATCGAATTACTGGGACGCTGTGATCTGGGAAGCAGTCGAAATTAGACTTAACGATAATAACTTTAACCTAGACAATGGCTATGCACTTAGCAACACCTGTCACTGGATAAAGAAAAATCACGGAGGAAAACTTCCCGCACTTTACCTCCTGATTCAAGGGACGGCACTGAAAGCAACGCGGGATAGAAACTACATCTATGGAAGTAGAGGGCACAACTTCATTACACGCCATATTGCTGTTGCTAAGACGTATTCCAGCCAATCTGAAGCTGTCCTTTGCATATAAAAGTGGGCGCCTCGCTAGTTTACGACCCCCTCCTATGTTACCATCAATAATGCCAATTCCCACACTTTCTACCCCTCTGCAGGTGTGCCCCAGGGTTCTGCCCTCTCCCCTCTCCTCTACCTCCTGTACACGGCCCAACCCCCCCCCCCCCATCCCCCCTCCAGTACACCTCTTGCAGTATGCCGATGACACCACATTCCTCGCCCTCGCTCCTACCCTCCAATGGTCCCAACACCTTTTCCAGAATCACCTTGACCTTTACCACATGGTGTAACCAGTAGCTCCTGAAAATCAATCCTTCCAAGACCCAGGCAATCATCGTAGGTCGTACCACTCGCTACTTCTGGCTCCTGGATTTCTCCCTTACCATCTGCACCCGTCCTGTCCACCCCTCCCCCACCCTCACCTACCTTGGCCTCACCATTGACCGTCACCTCACCTGGATCCCTCATCTCTGCTCCATCCAATCCAAAGCCCACAACCGCCTCCGACTCCTCAAACTCCTCTCTGGCCAGACATGGGGGTTGCACCCCTCTACCATCCTCCACACCTACACTACAAATCGTTAATCCCTCCCATCCTCTGTTATGCCAGTCCCGCCTGGATATCTGCCCCCCCCCCAAATTCTATGAGTCCCTCCAGATCCTTGAGCGTCATGCACTGAACTTCGCCTTCCGTATATGCCTCCCGTCCCCCACACGGATCCTCTATGACCTCATTCCTTTCCCCCATCTGCTCCTATTCCTCGAACATCTCTACATACTCTACACCACACGCTGCCTTGATCCCCCTCACCCCCTGGTTGCTCCTCTCCTCTCCCGTCCTCCCCACCACCTGCCACGCCTTCACTGTTGTGTCCCCCTTACCCTCCATCTCTACACCCTTCATCTCCTTTCCCAAGGTGGCTTCCATCAACTCCCCCTCTCAGATGATGTCCTCTCTCCATCTATTTATCCCTCCTATCCACCCTGATCCTCACCCTCCTCCTTTCCTCCATCCTCTCCCTGGGCTCCCTCTTCCCCCCCCTTCCATCCTCTTTTCTACCCACCTACCCTCTCCCTACCTCCCTTCTCCCCCCCTGAGTCCTTTTGTATTCCCCTCCTCTCGTCCTCCATCGGTTCCTTTTCCCCCCTTCCCCCCTTCGTTTTTCCTCCCCTTCCCCCCTTTTTATTTTCCCATCATCTGTCCAGGTTCCCCCCCCCCCACCTGCCCTCGGCTGTGGTATGTCATATTTGCCAACTTTTTAGTGCAGTGTTCAGGTGAATGTTCAGTGTTGTTCGTCTCTCCAAAGTGTTGTGAACAGAAATCATGCTGTCACTGGGTGTGAATTTTATGTCTCTTGCGAAGAGAAACCAGACTGTTGCCGTGTTTTTTAATTGCCTGTCTATTATTTTACCTGTCTGCTTCATATGTATTTTAATAGCATCATCATCCCTTTGTTTCTATGTTTTAAGTTCTACGATTTTTTCCGCCATGTTACCATTTATGTCTCCGATTTTATCGCCTGTTTTTATTGTTTATTATCTTCCTCTTTTTAAAACAAATTCTGTAGGCTGAAGAGTGGTATACTAAGCTGCTGCGAGCCCGCCCCCTTCGGGGGGAATCGAAACTCAATAAAGGAAAAAAAAGAAAAAAAATAGTTTACGACACTTAGTTTTAGCCCTGACGACGACCATGGAGGTAGTCATCTTCATCTCTAGATAATTACTGCAACGTACGTCCAGTTGAATCTGCTTACTTTATTCATCCCTTGGTGTCCCTCTACAATTTTTGCTCCCTACACTTTCCCGTATCTTTGATGTTTTCGGATGTGTCCTATCAACTGATCCCTACGTTTAGTCAAGCTGTGCCATAAATATAATTATTCCCGAATTCTATTTAATACCTACTCATTTGTTACTCGATCTACCCATCTAATCCTTACCATTTTCATTTCAAAAGCTTTTATTTTCTTTTCTGAACTGTTTGTAGTCCACGTTCCACTTCCGTACACGGCTACACTCTAGGCAAATACTTGTACCTTCAGGAAAGAGCTGTGAACATCTAAATTTATATTCGGTATTAACAAATTTATTTTTTTCAGAAATGCTTTGGTCGCTATAGCCACTCTGCATTTCATATCATTTCAACTCCGACCATCATTTTGTTGCCCAAATAATAAAACATTTTTGCTACTTTTAATATCTTATTTCCTAATGTGATTCCCTCAGAATAGCCTGATTTAAGTCGAGGACATTCCATTATCTTTGTTTTATTTTTGTTGTTGTTGATATTATAACATATTTTCAAGGCGTTATCCTTCTCGGTGAATTGCTCTAACAAGTTCTTCGTTGCTCTGATAGAATAACAACGTCATCGGCAAACCTCTAAGTTATTATTTCTTCTCCTTTTCGAATTTTAACTTCCTCTTGGTTGGCTCTACAGTCCTTGAAGAACCTTGACCTCCTGTATCACCTGCCTCCATTCTTCTCTGTCCATCGCCTTCCTTCTCCATTATCTTATTCCCGTCGCCTTTAGATCTTCTTCCATATCGTCCAGCCACCTTTTCCTGGATCTACCTCTTCTCCTTCTCCCGTCAAGTTTTCCCATGAAAACTTTCTTGACACTCCGAGTTTCTGGCATTCTCTGTACATGTCCTGCCCATCTTATTCTTCCCTGCTTAATTTTAACAACAATATCCATCTGTCCAAAAAGTGTTTGTAGTTCTACATACGTCCTTGCTCTCCTCTCTCACTGCACCAAAAATCCTCCTTTCTTTCCCATCTCAGTAACCAGTTCTCCTCCTTTAATGTCAATACCCATCCTTCTGATCCATATATTACTTTAGTTCTCAACATGGTCGTGTATATTTTGATTTTAGTATTACTACTAACATTCCTGGAATTTAAATACATTCTGCAAGGCAAAATAGCAACGATTTCCACTCGTTATCCTTTCCTGAATTAGTGCCGCTACTTTATTGTCCCCCGTTGTTACAGAGCCTAAATATTTAAATGCTTTCACTCTTTTATATTCTTTCCCATTCATTACTACTGAATTCTTTTATCCGTTTATATTGGGCTCCTCCATCACCATATACTTTGTTTTGTTTATGTTTACTTCTAAACCTACTTCACTTGCTGCTTCCTCTAACGTATCGTAGTTCCCCTTTAGTGCTCTTACATTCCTTGCCATTAATGCTACGTCATCCGCATATGCTATCACTGAAACTTGCCGATTAATTATTGTTCCTCCTGTGTTTATCGTTATTTGCCGCATCACCGTTTCTAAAATTAAATTAAATAGCATTGTAGAGATGACATCTTGCTGTCTTAGCCACCTCTGTAATTCGAATTAACCAGACAGTTCTTGCTCTATTCTTACTTTCATTGTCATTTCCGTTAAATTGATCAATTTTAGTGGGATTCTAAATTCTTTCATGATCTGTATAATTTTCTTCCTGTGTAGGCTGTCGTACGCTTGCTTAAAATCAATGTACAACTGATGTAGTTGCTTGTCATATTCATAAAACGTCTCTAGCACTTGTCTTAATAAAAATATCTGATCCATCGTGGATCTGTTCCTCCTAAATCCAGCCTGATAGTCCCTTCTTTCATCCCTTCAAGTTTGAAGGCTAAAATTTTACTAGATATATTATATGTAACGTCCAAGAGAGTGATCCCACGATAATTACTACATTCTGACTTACCTTTTTTACGTAACGGACAGATAATTCCCATGTTCCAGTCCTTAGGCATTACCTCCTTTATCCGTATTTCCTTTATCAATTCATGGACTGCCTCCTCCATTTTCTTTCCCTCATATTTTAATAATTCGGCCTCTACGACATCTTCTCCTGCTGCTTTATTATTTTTTAGGCTCTTGATAGCATTTTTTACTTCCTCTAGCTCTGGTACTACTTCCTCTTCCCGATCCTCTACATCTAACTCTGATTCCGAGTCCTGTTCCCTTCCATTCTCAATCACGGTTCCTTCTTCTTTCCCGTCAAGCAGTCCGGTAAAATGCTTTTGCCACCTTTCTAAGACTTTGCTTTTATCTCCAATTAGATTTCCGTCCTTATAAAAAACTGGTCGAGGTTGGAAACCTTTCTTCAAATCTCTTGTTCTTCCACAGAACCTTCCGATCTCTTTATTGTCTCCCATTTCGTCCAGCTGCTCTTCAAATGCTGCCTTTTCTTTGCCCTACAAAGCTAAGCCGCTCTTTTTCTCTTTTCTCTGTATTCATCTGCCGCTAACCTCGTGTTCCTTTGCCACATTCTCCGTCTCGCTTCATTTCTCTCGTGTATTACCGTTAATCATTCCTCGTCGAACCACTGAACCACCTCCTCTCTTCCCAGTATCTCTTCTGCAGTTACGCTAATGGCAGTTTTCAACGACTCCCATTTAGTTTCCCCATTATCTTCATTCCTTGTGTGTCTCTCGGCTTCCAATATCTCTTCTAGTTTCTTCCTGTATTCTTCCTGTGTTTCCTTCGTTTGGAGTCTTTGTATATTGTGTTTCATTCTTATCTTATTCCTTTGGTTTCTTGCCAAATCTATCTTCTGCTTATATCTAATTCGTACTAAGTAGTGGTCTGTGTCTCCATCTGCCCCACTGCAGCTGCTAACTTCCATAATATCTGATGCATGTCTTTTGTCTATGAGTACGTGATCTGTTTGGTTTCTTGTATTTCCATATGGTGATAACCATGTACATTTCTTAATATCTTTCCTTAGGTGATAGGTGCTTTTTATTATCATGTTATTCCCACTGGCGAAGTCTATCAGTCTCAGCCCATTATCATTACTGTCACTGTGTAGGCTTTCCTTTCCAATTATACTTCTGTATACCTCTTGTTTCCCTATTTTTGCATTTAGGTCTCCAAGTATTATTTTCACGTCGTCCCTTTGAATTTTACCAATTTCTTCTTCCAATTTGGCATAAAATATATCCTTTGCATCTTCATCTGCGTCCTCCGAAGGGGCCTAGACATTCACTATTGTAACGTTAAAAATTTTTTCCCTTATCCTTAGAGTACACATTATGCCACTTATTGCCGTAAAACCAATTACATTAGCCTTCAAAGACCAATGTAGAAGGAAACCAGTGCCATAAAGAACTGTATCTCCATCGCTATACACCGTAAATGTTCCCACGACGCTATCATTCCTTGCCCTTTAGATCTAGTTTCTTGTATTGCTGCTATTTTCACTTAATACTTACCTAATTCATTCCCAATTTCTTGTAGCTTGCTAGGCCTCTTGAGTATCCTCACATTCCAGGTAGCTATCCGAATATCCGTGTTCCTTCTCTTTAACCATTTTTCTCGCCGGGTCGTCAACAGGCAATCCTTTCCGTTTCGAGGCATGTGTATAGTATCCGCAACAGCACTTTTTTCCGGGTTGGGGTTGTTAGCCTCACGCCCAACCCCCGACTTGGAGGACCTGGATGTTTTTAGGGTTAACTCCTCTAGAAGGGTTGGCTTCCCTACGCCTATAGAGCCGCCCCCCCCCCACCCCCACCCCGTCCTACTTTGTGGGACACACTTTGTCTGAATCCTCTATCGAGACCAATCCGGCTTGGGTGACCCTGCCAGTACCTACGCTACCGCCGGCACGGCTCTCGACTTCGTCAGACCGCCCAAACCCTCCCT
Organism: Schistocerca cancellata; assembly: GCF_023864275.1. NCBI lineage: Eukaryota > Metazoa > Arthropoda > Insecta > Orthoptera > Acrididae > Schistocerca > Schistocerca cancellata. The sequence continues at coordinate 281,036,440 of NC_064628.1, forward strand.
CCCGGCACTGAAGGTGCCTACGGTAAGGCAATTTCTCCTTGCTATCCTTTACTGCTTGCTCAATGCCCAGATTCAGTAACCTCTGTCTCACTTCCTGCTCAACCTGTGCTTCCCTCCCTTGTCTTCCACTTTTGGAACTGTAGTTGATGTCTGTACAAGTTATAAATAACCTTTCAGTCGTAGTATTTCATCACTGCCACTTTCAAAATTTCGAAGACTGTCAAATATTTTTTATAGATTCAGAATTACTATATTAAAGTATGTTTGTCATTCATTAACCTATCTTCTAAAATCAGTCGTAGGGTCAGTATAGCGTCACGTGCTCCTACATTGCTCCGGAACCCAAATCGGCTTTTATCAGTTATTTCATTCTTCTTATTAAACTGATGTTTCGGTAACATATACCGGGTGATCAAAAAGTCAGTATAGATTTGAAAACTTAAAATCACGGAATAAAGTAGATAGAGAGGTAAAAATTGACACATATGCTTGGAATGACATAGGGTTTTATTAGAACCACCCCATATTGCTAGACGCATGAAAGATCTCTTGCGCACGTCGTTTCGTGATGATCGTGTGCTCAGCCGCCACTTTCGTCATGCTTGGCGTCCCAGGTCCCCAGACCTCAGTCCGTGCGATTATTGGCTTTGGGGTTACCTGAAGTCGCAAGTGTATCGTGATCGACCGACATCTCTAGGAATGCTGAAAGACAACATCCGACGCCAATGCCTCACCATAACTCCGGACATGCTTTACAGTGCTGTTCACAACATTATTCCTCGACTACAGATATTGTTGAGGAATAATGGTGGACATGTTGAGTATTTCCTGTAAGGAAAATCATCTTTGCTTTGTCTTACTTTGTTAAGCTAATTATTGCTATTCTGATCAGATGACGTGCCATCTGCCGGACATTTTTTGAACTTTTGTATTTTTTTGGTTCTAATAAAACCCCATGTCATTCCAAACATGTGTGTCAATTTGTACCTCTCTATCTATATTATTCCGTGATTTATTCAGTTTTCAAATTTATACTGACTTTTTTATCACCCTGTATATTGCATATAAGGTGGAGTAGTTACTTCATGACTGCCTTTGTCAAGGATCTCAGAAATTCTGACAGAATGTCGTATACACCGGGGGGGGGGGGGCTTGGTTCGACTTAAATCTTTCCGTGCTATGTCAAATTATTCTCGCAGTATCGTGTCTACGTATACATCTTCATTTACTTACTTTTCTGTTTCTATAATATTGCCTTCAAGTTCATTTCCCTTCTATAGTCCTTACAGATACATATTCCTTCCAACTTCTAACTTCCTTGCTGTGTGAGGTCTTGATCTTCATACTGATGCTTCTCTTTTTTCCAAAAGTCTCTTCAATTTTGCTATGAGCGGCATCTACCTTTCCCATAGCTGTGCACGTTTCTACAGTTTTGCATTTTCTCTAGCCAATCCTGCTTTGCAATTTTGTGCTTTCTGTATATTTTATATTTTAGATTGTACTCTTTTGTGCTTACCTCATTTACGGCACTTATATGTTTTCCTGTTTCGTCAGTTAAATTTATTATCTTCTGTGTTATCCAAGGATTTGTAATAGACCTTCTCTTTGTGCCTGTCTGTTTCTCTGCTGTGCACACTATTTCATCCGTCCAAGTCACCCATTCCTCACTCATTTTATTCCTTTCGACTCTTCATCAATTGACGCCTAACCCTTCTTTTTACATTCTCTGCAACTTATGGCTCTTTTAATTTATCCAGGTCCTATCTCCTTAACGACCTAACTTTTTTGGAATTTCTTCAGGTTTAATCTGCGGCTTATAAATTATGGCCACAGTTGCATCTGCTCCTGGAATTGTCTTAGAGTTTAAAATCTGGTTTCGAAATCTCTGTATTACCATTATACAGTCAAACTACAACTTTCAAATACTTTCAGGTTTCTTCCATGTAGAAGAGGTAAAAGTAAATGGGTCAGTTTACAGGACTTGGTAGAATACTGTAATAACTGGCAGGTTAAATGAAAATGGTGCCTACTGAAAGCAGCAGAAGAAACAACTGGATTTAAAGAGAGAATATAATTAAAAAGTCATGTGCTAATGTGGTATGTGGAAAAATTCAAATAAAGGAAGACCATAAAAAAACATAAACATTGGGGAGGAGCGCAGAAAATAAAATAATATCAACAAAGAATTAAGAAAAGAAATGAGTAAAGAGAAAGTGGCCTTGTGGCGACAAAAAGAGAAATATTAAAAGGACTATAAAGGAGACACGAGATTAATTAGTATAACTAAAAACAATGTAGATGCTGAGAACGGTAATGAGCATTTCGGGGCATAATCTGTATGAAACAAAAATCGCGTGCAGGCACTGAAAATGGAGGAAGAACAACACTTAAACATAGAAGATAACATTTTTGAAAGGAATGAGGGAATGGTGATTGTCAGGGGGAAAGAAGGCACGTGTGAAAAATGGAAGAGAAATGCTTAATCAGAAAGACAGGCAACGGATAGTGGTATGCAGAGTGAGCGGCAGCGAAGAAGAAGCGAAAACTAAGAAAAGCAAAGGCTAAACGAATTGTGCACAAGTTCTTCAGTAAAGTAAGAAAAACAATACGCAGAGGTGAAGAGTAGTGTTTGGAATTCATCCAAATGTGGGCGCTGAGGAAGATAGACGGTGTGGAGATTGATAAAATTTGGAAATGTGACATACTGAAAAAGGTGAAACAGGAAAGGCACTTACTAAGGATAATAAAAAGAATGGAAAAGAAGTTGTATAGGTCATTAGATGAGAACAGGCTTCCTAATAAAGGAACTTTTGAAGGCTTTGTAAATGAAGCAATTGTCAAAGTACAGAGAAGATACAGGCTAACAAACGACGTTCTCATAAATTCATCATACTGGATATTGAGAAAGGGGAAACAATCGAGAAGAATCGAGTTTGCAGTCGAACATGAATGAATGAACAAATATTTGAATGAAGTACCGCAATCAAACTTTTGGCCGGCGTTCCGCATTGCAGTAAATAAAAAAAAGTAAAGTGGAAAGTTTATCTAGACGAGCACTGTCTGCACCAATAGGGTAACATTGCCAACTTATTAGCTCAATTTGCGTTGATGCATTTCTTGATTCTCAAATTCTAAAACCCGTCTTTGTCGTACTCTACGCAACAATTTTTAGAGATACGGGCGTGATATCACAGGCGCTCGATCTTTATGTGAAGTCACACTGACCTTCTTTTCAAGATATGATGAGCAATTGTATATTATTCTGCTTTCAGAAGAGAGACGTTCGTTGCTCATGTCCGAAATGAACACTGCAATTATCGCCAACTTCTTATACGACCTTTGGTTTATCAACAGTGAGAGTACTACTCCACAATTTGTTTTCCACGTCTGCTGTTACGGGACACGATCGCTGAAAGGCGACTGAAGAAAGCAGTGACACAGCGTTTACTTTCTCATACCCAGGGCTGTGTCCACACCAGTAGACTGATACGTAATAAAGTAATTTGCTGATTCTCAAATTCTAAAACCCGTCTTTGTGGTACTCCACGCAACAATTCTTAGAGATACAGGCGTTTTATCAACGGAATAAGCGTGAACCCAAAAACAAAAGGGCTGCTGCTGATATTTGGTAATACGGAGTGTACATCATAGATACTGAGTGTGTCATGAGAGCTGTCCTAGATATAGTGAAAGAGAAGGTTGCTTGAAATCATTTCGGGTTTTTTCTTCTTAGTTATCAAAGAGGGGAAACAAGAAAGAATGTGGGTTATCTGTCTCAGCTGCGAGAAGTATTGCTACATTCTGGGGAAAACTTAATGTTTTAAATGATAGTAAATTCCTGGTGATTTCTTCACGAGTCGACTGATGCGCTCATTTAGAATGTCAAGTGGATGACGTATTCTTTCAGATACTGCTCATTTCAGCGGTTCTTGCTGGGCTCTTCTGTGATTAAGTCCAGATTGCTCACTCCAGATTTACTGAAGATCCTTCGAGTGCCATGGTTTTCGGTTGTTACACGATACTAAACAATTACCTTCTCAGTAGATAGATGTATGTGAACTTACTATAACTTGACACGCATTAACACAAATTGTGACGTACTCGTGTGCTCTTAAATACCATAAGCTCTGCGATCTATATCCCTCTCTTGTTTTTCAATACTTGTCTAACAGGACTTGTAATCGCACTGAAATTGCGATCCGTGCTAATATTCGTCTAAGTATCTATTAAAAAAAACAATTAAGACTGTTTAATGCAAATTTGCCCTTTAAGACAAAGTCTAGATGACGCAAATTCTGCGACATTTCCTCAACTATTATTAAACAAATCTTCTATACTAAAGGATAGCATTAATATCATCTCAAAAGTAATATCAAAAGATGTCGATTAGATACTGCCTTCATTATGATGCTTTATCACAAAGACAGGGGAATATTTGTTTTTAATTTTACATCCATACGTGACACGTAATGCGTCTCACTTCAGAAGTTTGTGAATGGTATTCAGTAATTTTTTATGTACATTAATGAAATCCTCCTTTGTCACTGTTGATGGAAGGGTTTAGTAAATATTGTAAAAGAATAATCTGATATGAAGCAATAAATGATATTCATATTCTAAAAGATGTATCTACTAGAAGTAAGTATTTAAACGTCTTGCAGAATTCTAATTACTTTATTTTGTTTTAGAAATGTGAGAAGACACACTGAGGTGACAAAAGTCATCGGGTATCTCCTAATATCGTGTCGGAACTCCTTTTCTCCGGCGTAGTGCTGCAACTCGACGTGTGATGGGCTCCACAAATCGTTGGAAATCCCCTGCAGAAATATTGAGCTATGCCGCCTCTATAGCAGCCCGTAACTGTGAAAAAAAAAAGTTCGCTGGGATTCATGTCGGACGATCGTGTTCCCCATATCAATCACTCGAATTGTCCAGAATGTTCTTCAAACCAATCGCAAACAGTTGTGGTCCAGCGACATGGCGCACTGTCATCCATAAAAATTTCATCCTTGTTTGGGAACATGAAGTCCATGAATGGCTGCAAATATTCTCCAAGTAGCGGAACGTAACAATCTTCAGTCGATGATTGGGCAAGTTGGACCAGAGCACTCAGTCCATTCCATGTAAACACAGTCCACACCATTATGGAGCCACTACCATTTTGCACAGTTCCTTGTTGACGACTTGGGTCCATGGCTTTGCCGGGTCTGCACCGCACCCCAACCCTACCATCAGCTCTTACCGACTGAAATCATGACTCGTCTGACCAGGCCGCGGTATTCCAGTCTTCTGGGGTCCAACAGTTAGGGTCACGAGCCCAGGAGAGGCACTGCAGGCTATGTCGTGCTGTTAGCGAAGGCGCTTGCGTCGGTTCGTCCCACATTGATTTCTTGGGTTATCTCACGCATTGTTGCTTGTGTACTCTAGGCAAACGCCGCTGCTCTCGTTCGTTAAGTGAAGGTCGTCGGCCACTACATTGCCCGTGGTGAGAGGTATTGCCTGAAATTTAGTGTTATCGACACTCTCTTGACACTGAGGATCTCAGAATGTTGAACTCCCAAACGATTTCCGGAACAGAATATGCCATGCTTCTAGCTCCAACTACTATTCCGCGTTCAGAATCTGCTAATTTCCGTCGTGCAGTCATAATCCCGTCGGGAACCTTTCCACATGAATCACTCGAGTACAAGTGACAGCTTCGCCAATGCCCTGCCCTTTTATAGCTTGTGTACGTGACAATGTCGCCAACTGTGTTTGTGAATATAGCTTTTTCATGGCTTCTGTCACTTCAATATCAAGAAATGCTCAAATACGTGTCAGCAGACGTCCGTAAATGTTAATATGAGCGACATATTTATTTACTACGCTCTTTGTCACAAATTTGTAACTACTTCTATGGTGATTTTAGCTAAAAGTATTAGTTATACAAGATCAGTAATATTATACTTGTAATTTTAAAATGTCACTGCTATGGCTTCCCAAATATTTGCAGAACGCGGCTCGACAAAAAACGTTATCTTTTAAAAAAAATGAAATGTTGGGCGGAAGTAAAACGCCCTGGGGCAGCTTTTGTCATTGCTCACCATTTTCATTATGCTGACTCCCTCAGAAAATCAACTGAATTACGAAGAAAAACTCTTTTCCCTAAATAACAGTTAAAATTTACCACAAGCTCTCGAGCAAAATAATTTACTTCTCTAAGGAATTCCATAATTGCTACCATCAAATGCTTTAGATATGTCATTCAGAATCACAACTGCTCAATTTCATAATTTTAATATTTTGTCCTATTCTCAGTGAATGTATAAGTAGGAATCTGGTTTTTTGACAGCCGAAAATCTTCCGTTATGCGCGTTATTCGAAGAGAAAGATATGAAAATTTTGTGATGTGATTTGTGTTAACGTCATGTATGAATCCCATTCCCTTGTCGCCTCCTTGCTGAGACGCTCTACGCTTGGAAGCCAGCTTCTTTAAGATGGGCGGGAGTCAGTGAGGATGACGACGTGTCTCGACGAGTAACATTGCACGGCTGAAGTAAGAGAAAGCTGTTTCCTTTTTCTGTTTCCGTCATCAGGCTTTTGGCTGGTTTGATGCAGCTCGCCACAAACTCCTCTCCTGTGCCAACCTCTTCATCCTAGGGTAGAACTGATATTCGACGTCCTCAGTTATTCGTTGGATGTACAGGGTGATTATAATGAAAGTTAAACTTTCAAAACGCTGTAGAAATAACACCACTGGTCAGAATGAAGTCAAATTGCAACGGAATATTATCGGCGAAGGGGTAGAACGTATGGTAGAAGAAGAAAAAAATAGTGTGCAAATGTATGAGTAGATGGCGCTGTATGTGTCGGAACACTTAAATGAAAACACCTGTCATGCGCACGACCCATTGAAGTTGGTATAAACAAGCTGGGTGCACAGCATTTTCTCTTTTCGCATCTGCGACGTTCGCCATGACTGTCTCAATGCAGAATCGCGCTTGCTTGTAAAGCTGTATTACAAGAATGATGACTGTGTACTCGTCGCTCTGCAGAAGTTCCGGACACTGAAGGGTTTGACAAAAGGCGTTGGTCTGATGACTGCCGTCGATCTGGAGAAAATCATTCGGAAATTCAAAAAGACGGGTTATTTTGGTGTGCAACCTGGTAGAGGGAGGAAACTAATTGATTCGACGTCAGTGGAAGCAGTGGCCACAGCAATGCAGGAAAAGACGAGTGTTGGTGTGCAAACTTATAGTGCACGGAGAAATGCCCGAACGTCGGACATACCCGTGAGTACGGTGTGTAAAATCCCACGAAACATCCTTCTTTGCTATCCATTCAAAATTACCCATGCGCACGAGTTGCTTCCTGTTGACTTGCCAGAAAGAGAGACAGTCCCTTTAGAATTTTCTTGCTCGTGTGGAAGTGGACAATGATTGGTCGTGCAAGATTTTGTGCACAGACGAAGCCCACTTCCATCTGACAGGATATGTCAATACACAGAACTGTCGAATATGGGCAACAGAAAATCTACACGCAAATCAACCAGTACCACTTCATCCTGAAAAGGTCGCTGTGTGGTGCGGGTTTACGGCATCATTTATCACAGAAACATATTTTTTCGAAGAGACAGGTGCTTCCGGTCCCGTTACCTGTACCGTCACTGATAAGTGCTATGAGTGTCTTTTGCACAACCACGTCATTCCAGCTCTCCAACAGCATGGATGTGTGGATGGGATCATTTTTATGCGAGATGGCGCACCTCCGCACATTGCAAATCCAGTTAAACAGCTGCTAAAGCGCCATTTCGAAAACGCTAGAAATATCAGCCGCCATTTCCCTACAGCCTGGCTGTCCCGATCACTTGATCTTAATCCGTGTGACTTCTGTCTGTGGGGCTATCTGAAAGATGTTATGTTTAGTGTTCAGATTGCAAACTTAGCTGCATTGACGGCACGCATTGTGCAACACATTCTGAAATTGACTCCGGAAACATTTCGATCAGTTGCGGAACATGCTGTTTCTCAATTTCAACTAGTTGCAGAAAACGTTGGATATCATATTGAACATGTTTTGCCAGTCAGACGGAAATTAATAATCCGATTTGATTTTGATTTATGCTTTTTATGAGGTTTTTGGCCTCAGGACAATTAAAAACTGATGTGGGGGATGCTTTTTATGCGGTTTTTGGCCTCAGGACAATTAAAAACTGATTTTTCCCCATCCGATGTGCTGTGACCTTGACGTGGTGGATAGGCTTACGTAACTAACAGTATCACAGCTGTACACCCGTGCACACTGAGTAGTGTAGTTTGTTTAACGTCAAACGTTGAAACTTCCCCTTTGAATGTAAAGAAAGACTGTGCTGGTAAACTTCTACTTTATTTGATACAGAAACAGCTGAGTAAAACTGAACGTACTCAGATAGTTTTCTCTTTACTTATTCTGATCATTTTTAAACTGACACACAATATTTTAGAGCAACGCAATCTGACTTTTAATAATCCCTACAAAAGAATACCCCTGACTAACAATAACCTATACTCTTCATGAATCACTTACCTCACAAAAATCTTCGTTACTCGAACTACTGCAATACAGCGAGCGCCACTACTGCCAGCTAAATAAAAGATTCTAACTACTGAAGGCACTAACTACTGATAGGCACATAGTTAGCAAGAAAGATTTTGACAGAGAACAAACAATGTATTTACCTTAACAGTGTTCAAAAACCATAATATATTCGTGACATCCAGTTTAAGAAATTTCCTTTTTCTGGCAGACACACGTCCAGATCGTCCGCTCATATTAACGTCTCAAAACTCTGGCATCTCTTCCCCCCCACATCCACCACTGCTGACAGCTCACCTCCAAGTGCCCAATGCTACGGGCTGTTCACATCCAACTGCCCAACACTACACTAGCGAATAATCCAACAACGAGTCCAACCAGCCACAAACTGCACACAGCGCAGTCAGCGATTTTAATACAGAGCGCTACGTGGCATCACCAACATAAAAACCTAAACAGCCTACTTACAACGTACACCTTAGTCATTGTTGTATGAATCATTTGTCATTTGTAGTCGATCACTATTAAATTATGATGCTTAGAGCGTCGTCTATTGCTACATCTTGTAACTATTTGTTTTTCTCTTGCCTTACGTTTTCTCGCTTCTCCGATAATACTCCGTTGCAATTTGATGTCATTCTGATCTGATTTCAAAGTTTAACTTCAATTATAATCACGCTGTATTTCAATGCCTGTCTTCCCCTACAGTTTGTACTGTCTACATCTCGCTCACGTTCCGTTCCCTAACGTCTTAACACACGCCACACCATCCTGTCCCTTCTGCTTGGCAGTGCACGTGCTTGTTGTTCCGGAGCGGAGCGGCTGGAGGACGGCGTGGCGGCTGCAGCGAGTGTGGACTCCGCCGCGGCTCCGCGTGCTTGCAGCGGTGACAACGTCTGTGACGTCACCACGAGTCTCGGCGCGGCCACGGCCATGTCATCTGTCCTCCCCTCAGCCGGCGTGGTGGAAAAATAAGATGCGGCCCGATCTAGTTCACGGCTTACGCAACTGCTCCAAATAGAATGTGGCTGGCGTTCGACTGGCACTGACCAATTTCTCAGGCAGCCGCCTCACGTTCTCTGCTGCAGTCGTTTCTTTGTGGAACCCAGAAATCTACCAGGTGTACCGGTATGAAATGAGCGTTAAGATACAAATGTGTCGATAGGAAACATTTGTTGTGAACGAGCCTTAATTTTTTTGTTTCGTTGGTATGAAATCTGTCAAAGATATTTAGTATACATCAAGTCATAGAACAAACAAAATCATATGTTTTCATCGTGTTAACAATGTCGAATTTTGTACCAGAAAGTGATGATTTGCGGAAAGCATTAATTTTTTGTTTCCATTTGAAAAAAAGTGCTGCAGAGTCGCATCGAATGATTGTCGAGGCATATGGTGATCATGCTCTATCAGAAGTAACATGCAAAAGATGGTTTCAACGGTTCAGAAATAATGATTTTGATGTAAGAAATAAAGAACGTGGAAGACCACCAAAAAAGTTCGAAGACGCCGAATTGCAAGCAATATTGGATGAAGATGATACTTTGAGTCAGAAGCAAATGGCAGCAATGGTAAATGTTGCACAACAAACAACTTCTGGCCGTTCGAAAGCTATGGGAAAGATCCAGAAGTGTGGAAAATGGGTGCCACATGAATTGAATGAAAGACAGATGGAAAACCGAAAAACCATTTGTCAAATTTTGCTTCAAAGATATGAAAGAAAATCAATTTTGTATCGAATTGTTAATGGCGATGAAAAATTGATTTATTTTAGGAATCCTAAACGGGAAAAATCATGGGTTAATCTGGGACAACCATCAACATCGACTGCAAAACCAGATCGCTTCGGCAAAAAGACAATGCTCTGTGTTTGGTGGGATCAGAAAGGTGTAGTGTATCATGAGCTTCCAAAACCCGGTGAAACTGTGAATACTAACCGCTACAGACAACAAATGATCAATTTGAACTATGCATTGATCGAAAAAAGACCAGAATGGGCCAGAAGACATGGCAAAGTAATTGTTTTACTCGACAATGCACTGCACACAAAGAAAACTGGTTCAGGATACAATCAAAACACTTGGCTGGGAGCTGTTACCCCACCCACCGTATTCACCAGACTTGGCCTCTTCCGACTACCATTTGTTTTCATCAGTGGGACACACACTGGCTGAGGAACACTTCGATTCCTACGAAGACGTCGAAAATTGGTTGTCTGATTGGTTTGCTTCAAAAGACGAACATTTCTATTGGCGTGGTGTCCACAAATTGCCAGAAAGGTGGTCAAAATGTATAGAAAGCAATGGTCAGTACTTTGAATAAAACATTTTTACTTTTCAATTCGAAATTAGTGTTTCATTTTCACAAAAAACGTTAATTTCCTACCAGTACACCTGGTATCTACTGAACTGAATCAGACTTCTTCAATTCCCGACAGTGGTGCCGCCGCAATGTAAAATTCATTAGCGTCTATTTTTTGAATATTCACTCTCACGATATTTTAATGCTATGTTTTACAGCGACCCATTCTGAGCTAACATCATCATTCCCTTTATGAGTACATATAGTACATAAAAATTCAAGTAGCGTCAACTACATCTGATTATGAAATTACGGAATATATAGCATCTCTTATTTTTGTATACCTTGTAATACGAGGAGTCTTGAATGAATAAAGCGACACACTTTTTCTCGGCCGATTTCATTTGATAAAATGCGCAATTTGTTCTGGGACAAAGTGGAAAATTCCCACTTCAGTCCCTACAGTTTCATGGAGTTACAAGAGGTGACGGTGCTATACGTAGCGTTCAAAATAGTGTCGGTAACGGAGGTGTTTTGCAAGCAGAGAGCTGTCACTGAGGTTCTTTTGCGGAGAACCAGAGCATAGCAGATATTCATAAGCGTTTGCAGAATGTCTACGGAGACGTGGCAGTAAACAAAAGCACGGTAAGTCGTTAGGTGAGGCATCTGTCATCATACAACAATTTCGCGCAAACTTGTCTGATCTCCGCCGTGCCGGCGGGCGGCACACAGCTGCGACTCCTGCAGTGTTGGAAGTTGTGGACACTGTCATTCGAGGTGATCGACGGATCATCTGTTGGTATTGCTGACACAATCGTTCACCAGTTGGGGTACACAAAGGTGTGTGCAGGCTGGGTTCCTCGCAGCCTAACAGAAGGCCACAAAGAGCAATGGAGGACCACCTTTGCGGAATTGCTTGTGCATTACGAGGCTGGTTCAAATGGCTCGGAGCACTATGGGACTCAACTGCTGTGGTCATAAGTCCCCTAGAACTTAGAACTACTTAAACCTAACTAACCTAAGGACATCACACACATCCATGCCCGAGGCAGGATTCGAACCTGCGACCGTAGCGGTCGTGCGGTTCCAGACTGTAGCGCCTTTAACCGCTCGGCCACTCCGGCCGGCTTACGAAACTGATGGTGACAATTTTTTGTCAAACATCGTCACAGGCGATGATACACAGATTCACCATTTCGACCCGGAAACAAAACGGCATCTTCAGGTGGTGAAGTAATGACGACGGTCTTCTGGGACTCTGAAGGGGCTATTCTGTTTGATGTACACCCTCAAGTTGCAACGATCAACTCTGAAGTGTACTGTGCTACCTTTAGGAAATTGAAGAATCGACTTCAACGTGTTCACCGCCACAAAAATACAAACGAACTTCTCCTTCTCCGTGACAACGCAAGGTCTCATACAAGTCTGTGCACTGCAGAGGACCTCACAAAACTTCATTGGACTGTTCTTCCTTGTCCACCGTCAGCCCGGGTCTGGCATCCTTCGATTCCATTCTGTTTGGCCCAGTGGAGGACGCATAGCGTGAGAAGCATTACGTGGGTGATGAGGAGGTTACTGATGCAGCAAGACGTTTGCTTCGACCATGCAGTCATGCGGTCCGTCGCACTGAAAGGAGATTATGTTGAAAAAGAAGTTTTTGTAGCCAAAAGAGTGGGGAAAATATGATGTATTGGAATCCTGGACAAAACCAACCTGCTTTCAGAACCTGCTTATAGAAGGCCCCTCATATTCGTACGTATGCATGTAACTGCAGATGATAAGCGATATAAACGCGAGACGAATTACTGGGCAATAATAACACAATACAAACATAACATTAGTATAATCTGACTGCTAGCAGGAGAATGGAAATAAATATTTCGCAGTGGATCAGTCTACAGTGCATCCCCACACAGTCATTGAAGGGAGCAATCCTAAGAAAACGTGACTGTGGGTGTGAAATTTCTGTTGATATACTGCCGGCCGGTGTGGCCGAGCGGTTCTAGGCACTTCAGTCTGGAACCGCGCGACAGCTACGGTCGCAGGTTCGAATCCTGCCTCGGGCATGGATGTGTGTGATGTCCTTAGGTTAGTTAGGTTTAAGTAGTTCTAAGTTCTAGGGGACTGATGACCTCAGATGTTAAGTCCCATAGTGCTCAGAGCCATTTGAACCATTTTGTTGATGTGCTACATTTAGAACGCTAGGTTACACAAAGAAGAAGACATTATATATGTGGTTGTGCAACAGTGACCTCTAAACCGTCTGAGCTCGGTTTTAAATACCGGCTCCAAAAGGGATACACAGCGCCCGTCCAAAAAGTTGCGGCGCTGGTTTTGTTCCTGGCGTACGAGCGACTTCAGCGCAGTAACTACGGGGGCAGCTTGAACTAACTGCTGTAAACAACAAATGTGCATTCCACCTCTCAGTGGGGAGCAGGCTGTGTTACGTTACGGACTGGCAGTCGTAGTGTGTCAACATTATTGTGTTACAGATGACAACGGAGTAACATCTGTAAATCAAGTGTTCAAGAGATTGGTTCAAATGGCTCTGAGCACTATGGGACTTAACATCTGAGGTCATCAGTCCCCTAGAACGTAGAACTACTGAAGCGCCTAGAACCACTCGGCCACTACGGCGTTCAAGACATTATCCAGGAAGTTTTGAAGAAGAGACAAGTGTGTACGAAGTGTGTCTCATAGTCCTTTACTCCCGAATAAAAACAATGACGCATGGGCGGTTGCATCCACTTGATTGAAATGAAGAATGCGGACAGTTCTCTTCTGGAAAAAAATCATTACGGGTGACGAGACTTGCGTTATGTTGTGTGAACGTTCTGTGCGTTCCACTAAACTGGGGGGGGGGGGGGTAGGGGGTTAGTGAACAGCAACTAATGAACTGTAAACGCCATATTAACTTTTCTGTCAGTTCTATTAATCGAGTATCGAAACTTTTTGGACTGACGGGGTGTAGTTGGCGACTTCGACTGGCTGATATCAGTGTATGTTTGTTTTTAATGCTTACCAAATTTGAGTAGATTAATATTTAAAACACTGCTCTCCAAAAAGCGAGGACGAGATAGATAAAGTAACGTAACATATTAACTGCCTTTTGGAAATGAATGAAAGTGGAGGAACATATTGCCAGACGTCTTCCAGTCGTGCACAGGAAGTTGGACATCATATGGCTTGAGGGGAGCGTTATTGTAATGCCAACAGCAACACGAGGCAGTTGCACGAACGGGAAAAGACAGTGTGCGTCAATCAGAGAGCAGTTACGGTGCACTGTGGCATTGACCATTACAAAAAGTCTCTGAGACAAAGTTTGGATGACTTCAAGTGGGAAAGAATCATGGGGAAACTGGAAGAAGGACGAAGTGCGACAAGTGTAGCCCAAGAGTTTGCTAATGCTCATGGAATAGTTTTACGCCACGGGGAGCGTTCCGAAGCACAGGCGCTGATCTCCGAAGGAGAGAAGATGGTCGACCACGGTAAGCTACAGCAGCAGGTGACCGCTGCACTGTGTAACAGGCAATAAGGCACGCACGTATAACAGCGGCTGCAATTGCAACCACATTTAACAGGGCTGCAATGAATGCAGTCTCACGCTCCACAGCGGCACGGCTACTGCATGCTGGAGTCCTCTTTTGTCGACGACCAGTACGTTGTGTTCCGTTGACATCCGTTCATAGGTGGCATCGTTTGCGATGGTACCAAGAGCATAGGGACTGTACCGACGAGGAGTGAAGTCCCGTGTTCTTTTCGGATAACATCAGATTCAGTCCGAGTAGTGATTCTGGACGTACCCTCTTGTGGTGAGAGGTGGTAACACGTAATGAACCCAGAAACATTGTCGAGAATGATCGTTTTGGTGGTGCATGTGTTACAGTGAGGGGAAGCATAATTTTACATGGGCGTACTGACGTCCAAATCTTTGAACACGATACACTCACCGTTCAGCCTCACTGCGTCACTGTACTCCTCTACCACGTGCGTCGTTTCAGCAGCGCATTCGGTCCTGACATCCTTTTTACGGATGACGATACGCGACCGCATCTAAGAGCGCAGGTGGAGAAGCTCTTGGAATCAGAGGCTATTTCTCGAATGGTCTGGCCTGCTCATTCCGCGTGGAATGCGCTGGGGAAACGTATTATAGCAAGGCCACATGCACCAACCGCCATCCAGCAGTTGTCAACCGTCTTGCTGGAGGAATGGAACGCTCTACCACAAGAACTCCTTACTGACCTCCTGGCCAGCATGGGAGCAGGATGCAGAACATGCACTGCCGTCCGTGAACATCAAATACCCTGCTGAGAACCGTGTCCCGCCTTTTGTACTGTCCAGGGAGTTATCATAAATCGCGTTGTTTTAGTGTAATTATTGTGTCGGAATAAAAGTGTCATTTCTGTTCGTCTCATTGCGTATTCCTTGAGTTACCTTCTCTACTGTACTGTACAGTACTGTACCGTACTGTACTGTATCAGTTCATCCAGTGTATGGTCCAAGTTCCATCAAACTATGTTACTTGGCAGTAACACTTCATGCGAAAGTTACTTTCGTCCTTAAATTTTGCACATCAGGCATATGTTGCGAGGTACACTTCTGATGATGTCTAGGCATGTATTCCTATCTTGGCTCCAATATCTACATGTCTCGTACAGCTGGTGTCATGGAAAGTCGACCGCTGTGCATTATGACCGAATGAATGAGAGTCGTTTGCGTAGCAGCGTGTTTGTGTTGTGGTATGGACTTCCACGCACTAGAGATAACACTATACTGCGCTGTTTCACAATCTCTCAGCCGTCGTCCATAATTCAAGAAGATTTATGACAGCTAGGTCCAAGGATAATACATCTCACTCGGTACCGTCCAAGATGCGCTCAATAAGACTGAGTTCACGTGATGTGGACAACGCAGACCACACACACACACACACACACACACACACACACACACTGAAACGAGTCAACTAGTCTCTTTACAATCGTCTCATAAATGTCGAACATGTATAACGTACAGATGTGCTCATAATGTCGAGCTTACACCGTGTTTAATTCAAGCAAATTGTATGACAAGCCTCTGGAGAAGGGATGAGCCCACCTGTTTATTTATTTAATTTGTTTAAAACCTATTTCTACTCACTTTCCTTTCCAGAATGAATGGATGATTGAACAACAGAATGAGTGCTGTTCAAATGTAACTGCGGGCAAAGAGGAGTTAGTGATGTAGAGTTTGTGTGTCTTACCAACTTAACTAGGTGGAACGAGATAGCAAAGAGAAGGGAGCAGTGCTCAGTGTCAAAGACGGCGACCAGTTCCGTGCAGTACAGGATTGCTATTGGCTATATGCTGCACAACGGGATTCTACCCGCAACCTGTCCGAGTGAAAGGCGCTTCGGATACGCGCTTTTCGCTTCAAAAATATTCAAATGTGTGTGAATTCCTAAGGGACTAAATTGCTGAGGTCATCGGTCCCTAGACTTACACCACTTAAACTAACTTATGCTAAGAACAACACACACATCCATGCCCGAAGGAGGACTCGAACCTTCGGCGGGAGGGGACGCAATCAGGGACATGGCGCCTTAAAGCGAGCGGCCACACCGCGACTTTTCGCTTCGTTCTTGTTCCGACAGCGTAGCTGTAAAGAATACAGACGTGCCCCATTGAGAAGCTCGGTAGGATATGAAGGTATAAGAATGAGTTAATGTTCCAGAATGAGATTTTCACTCTGCAGCGGAGTGTGCGCTGATATGAAACTTCCTGGCAGATTAAAACTGTGTGCCCGACCGAGACTCGAACTCGGGACCTTTGCCTTTCGCGGGCAAGTGCTCTACCATCTGAGCTACCGAAGCACGTCTCACGCCCGGTCTCACAGCTTTGCTTCTGCCAGTACCTCGTCTCCTACCTTCCAAACTTTACAGAAGCTCTCCTGCGAACCTTGCAGAACTAGCACTCCTGAAAGAAAGGATATTGCGGAGACATGGCTTAGCCACAGCCTGGGGGATGTTTCCAGAATGAGATTTTCACTCTGCAGCGGAGTGTGCGCTGATATGAAACTTCCTGGCAGATTAAAACTGTGTGCCCGACCGAGACTCGAACTCGGGACCTTCGCAGGAGAGCTTCTGTAAAGTTTGGAAGGTAGGAGACGAAGTACTGGCAGAAGTAAAGCTGTGAGACCGGGCGTGAGTCGTGCTTCGGTGGCTCAGATGGTAGAGCACTTGCCCGCGAAAGGCAAAGGTCCCGAGTTGGAGTCTCGGTCGGGCACACAGTTTTAATCTGCCAGGAAGTTTCATGAGTTAATGTGGTTTGCAAGAGTGTTTAATCTATTTCAGCTACATTTTGTTAGGGAAGTAATCCGCAGTATCTTGTTGTAGTTCGTTTTTCAGAATTTCCAGTGTTGAGTGTGATGTGATAAGATGCGCCTTGTTCCATCAGGACGAGCTTCACCTGTGAATTTGGTTGGCAGTGCGAGATTCCCGCCAACCGCTTATTCATTCATTTAATTTCGAATCTTTCATGGTTCGTATACCGAATCGTATGATGTCTCAGCCTTTGTACTGCAGTGCTGCTACAGAGCGGTCAGGTATGGTGTATAAATGCATTCAGTAATTATCATTTTCATGTTAGCGGTGTGTTTCGGCATATTACGTATGAATCTTTGTTTAAATAATAGTTTATCGCGTGTTATACCCAGTGAGTGTGATTCACCCCACGTGCTCGCAATTTACTAGCTGTCATTTAATACTGCTGAGCATGTTGTAGATGGTAACTTTCGCAAACGGGGAATTTGTTCTCCAATTTCCAGATTTTAAAAGGAATTCTTGAGTCCTAATAGCGATGCTGACTCCCTGCTAACTCTGATGCTTATTTCAATGTTCTACAAAATTTGTTTGAAGAGGTAGACGTTTCCGCTCTCTGTTCATGTGTGTGCGTGGATTCGTTGTTTTATTGCGCCTTCATGAGCACGTGACTATCCTCACTCCCAGTAGAGTTATTACCTTCCCTAGACCATTGTGTCATACATATTTAAGATTCTACATGTAATTCAAGTCACGCTAAGGAGGTTAAGGGTTCAATTTACTTTTCTCTTTCTTCTTTTTTGTATCATGCAATTATAGAATAAATTGTGTCAACTTACTTGTTTTCTCTTTCGTAAGATATACCCTTAATGCTAAATAACACCGATCCCCTATGAAATCCAGCATGCCCATATCAAGGAGATTAACAGATGTGTGTGCACTGAAAACAGTCAAGTTTCAAATTAAAGAATAGTTAAGTAAGTGATCCTTGAGAGCCACCCCGTAAAATTCCTTTCCCGTTATTTGCTTGTTGACCTCACAATTATCCATTGCGCTAAACGGTTCTGTTTTTAATGATGGCCCACACGCACACACAAGAATCAAGATGTTCATGGAGTGTCAAAAAAAATGGTTCAAATGGCTCTGAGCACTATGGGACTTAACATCTATGGTCATCAGTCCCCTAGAACTTAGAATTACTTAAACCTAACTAACCTAAGGACAGCACACAACACCCAGCCATCACGAGGCAGAGAAAATCCCTGACCCCGCCGGGAATCGAACCCGGGAACCCGGGCGTGGGAAGCGAGAACGCTACCGCACGACCACGAGATGCGGGCGGAGTGTCCCTCAAAGGATTCTGATACAGTTCAGTGACGATGAGGTTTTGCATTATCTGGAGGCACAGGTTGTATGATGGCAAATGAATCGCAATCCGGGATTTACTGATTCATTTTTTATGTATTTCGTAGTGTACCAGTATACCAGATGTATCTACATCTACATACACTACTGGCCATTAAAATTGCTACACCACGAAGATGACGTGCTACGAAATTTAATCGACAGGAAGAAGATGCTGTGATATGCAAATGATTAGCTTTTCAGAGCATTCACACAAGGCTGGCGCCGGTGGCGACACCTACAATGTGCTGACATGACGAAAGTTTCCAACCGATTTCTCATACACAAACAGCAGTTGACCGGCGTTGCCTGGTGAAACGTTGTTGTGATGCCCCGTGTAAGGAGATAAAATGCGTACCATCACGTTTCCGACTTTGATAAAGGTCGGATTGTAGCCTATCGCGATTGCGGTTTATCGTAACGCATTGGTCGAAATCCAATGACTGTTAGCAGAATATGGAATCGGTGGGTTCAGGAGGGTAATACGGAACGCCGTGCTGGATCCCAACGGCCTCGTATCACTAGCACTCGAGATGACAGGCATCTTATCCGCATGGCCGTAACGGATCGTGCAGCCACGTCTCGATCCCTGAGTCAACAGATGGGGACGTTTGCAAGACAACAACCATCTGCACGAACAGTTCGACGACGTTTGCAGCAGCATGGACTATCAGCTCGGAGACCATGGCTGCGGTTACCCTTGACGCTGCATCACAGACAGGAGCGCCTGCGAAGGTGTACTCAACGACAAACCTGGGTGCACGAATGACAAAACGTCATTTTTTCAGATGAATCCAGGTTTTGTTTACAGCATCATGATGGTCGCATCCGTGTTTGGTGACATCGCGGTGAACGCACATTGGAAGCGTGTATTCGTCATCGCCATACTGGCGTATCACCCGGCGTGATGGTATGGGGTACCACTGGTTACACGTCTCGGTCACCTCTTGTTCGCATTGACGGCACTTTGAACAGTGGACGTTACATTTCAGATGTGCTACGACCGGTGGCTCTACCCTTCATTCTATCCCTGCGAAACCCTACATTTCAGCAGGATAATGCACGACTGCATGTTGCAGGTCCTGTACGGGCCTTTCTGGATACAGGAAATGTTTTACTGCTGCCTTGGCCAGCACTTTCTCCAGATCTCTCACCAATTGAAAACGTCTGGTCAATGGTGGCCGAGCAACTGGCTCATCACAATACGCCAGTCACTACTCTTGATGGACTGTGGTATCGTGTTGAAGCTGCATGGGGAGCTGTACCTGTACACGCCATCTAAGCTCAGTTTGACTCAATGACCAGGCGTATTAAGGCCGTTATCACGGCCAAAGGTGGTTGTTCTGGGTACTGATTTCTCGGGATCTATACACTCAAATTGCGTGAAAATGTAATCACATGTCAGTTCTAGTATAATATATTTGTCCAATGAATACCCGTTTATCATCTGCATTTCTTCTTGGTGTAGCAATTTTAATGGCCAGTATTGTACATACTCCGCAAGCCACCATACGGTACGTGGTGGACTGTACCGTGTACTGCTGGTAGTTATTTCCTTCCCGTTCCACTCGCAAATACAGGGTGAACATTAATAAAACCGACGGACTGCAGGGACGGATTCCTGACTGGAAATGGAAGATAAAAGGTCCTCTGAATAAGTGTTCGAAAATGCATCGTTGCCGCGGTAGATGGCGCTGACGAATAACAGTTCCTCTTACCACGTGCCGTGTGTTCCTTGTGTATTGCAGGCTGCGTGATTGACGCAGCGTACTGTAAGCAGTAGGATGGTCCGGTAATAATGTCGGGAACAAGCCGGGATGGAAACGGTCAAGAGGCAGCAAGACTATACTAAAACAAGTACACTCACAGACATCAACGGTATCACACAACATTTCAAGTCCTGTTTGGACATTTGTGCAGTAACAGGTCCTTTCAGACAGGCGAACGTGCAGAGAGGCGGCGGACTGTGCGTAGATCTGGACGACTGTATTCGACAGGATATTGAGGCGAGCCCTAGTACAAACTCCAGCCAAGTGGCTCGCCAACGTGGTGTAAGCGAAAGTACGATTATATGTATCCTGCGTGACATGCGCTGTTGTCCCTGTCACCTGTAGTCGCACGGAGGCCACTCTGAACATCTGTTGCGACGTGGATGCGGTGCATTTCTGTACTGTATTCCACGACGACTTCTTGTCGTTGCACACACACCGTCCATCTCACAAGACAGGTTCATAGGACCTTTTTTCCTGAAATCCATTCCTGCAGTTCGTCGGTTTTGTTAATATTTACGCCGGACGGGGTGGCTGAGCGGCTCTAGGCGCTACAGTCTGGAACCGCGCGACTGGTAGGGTCGCAGGTTCGAATCCTGCCCCGGGCATGGATGTGTGTGATGTCCTTAGGTTAGTTAGGTTTAAGTAGTTCTAAGTTCTGATGACCTCAGAAGTTAAGTCCTATAGTGCTCAGAGCCATTTGAACCATTTGTTAATATTTACCCTGTATAGCGAAGGGAAAACTACTATCTATATGCCTCCGTAAGAGCTCTAATTTAGCTCAAATTTCTCCTACCTTATCTTCGTGACCCATATGAGAAATTTATGTTGGCGGCAGTAGAATCGTTCTGCAGTCAGTTTCAAATGCCGGTTCTCTAAATATTCTCGGAAGCGTTCCTGGAAAAGAAAGTTGCCTTCCCTCCGGGGAAGTTCCCGAAGCATCTCCGCAACACTTGCATATTGTTGGAGCCTAACGGTAAGAAATCTAGCAGCCTGCCTCTGAAATACTTCGATATCTTCCTATAATCCGACCTGGAACGTATTCCAAACACTGGAGCAGTACTCAAGAATAGGTCGCACTAGTGTCCTTCATGCGGTCTTTTATACAGATGCACCAAACTTTGCCAAAATTCTCCCAGTAAACCGAAGTCCACCATTCTTCTTCCCTAATGCAATCCTCACACGCTCGTTCCATTTCATATCGCTTTGCACCGTTACGTCCAGGTATTCAAACGCCGTGACTGCGTCAAGCACGACGCTACTAATGCCGTATCCGAACATTGCGGGTTTGTTTTCTCTACCCATCCGCACTATCTTACATTTTTCTACATTTAGAGAAAGCCGCCATTCATCACGTCAACTAGAATTTTTGTGTAAATCATCTTACATGCTCCTACAGTCACTCAACGTCGACACGTTACCGTACACCACAGCATCGTGAGCAAACATCCGCAAATTACTGGCCACCCTGTACACCAGATTACTTATGTATCTTGAAAATAATAGCGGTCTCAGAACCCTTACCTGCGTGAATAATCCTGACGATACTCTTACCTCTGATGGAGACTGGCAGTGGAAGACAACATACTGGGTTCTACTACTTGAGAAGTTTTCGAGCCACTCACATATCTGGAACCTACTCCATATGCTCGTGCCTTAGTTAACAGTTTCCAGTAGGGCACCGTGTCAAAATCTTTCGGGAAATCAAGGAATGCGGAATCTGCCTTTTGCACTTCATCCATATTTCACAGGATACAGTGTTAGAAAAAGGCAAGCTGAGTTTAGCAAGACCGATGCTTACTAACAAAGTTTCAGTACAACCGGCCTTTTTCCTTACTTCATTCACTGTTTCCCAATTCACGCTAATCTCTGTACAGTGAACAGAAGAGATACATATGTTGCATGATGACTTCTATATTCCGTAGCGAGGAGGTGGTTCTCAATAGTATGCCTATAACCGGTTGTGGCTGTCCAGTACAAACATTTCGAGTGATTATCTGCAATGCGCCCTTTAGGGGAAGGCGGGGAAAAGTGGCCAGTGTAGGGGAAATTGAATGTCCTACAAAGCGGGGCTAATATATATATATATATATATATATATATATATATATATATATATATATATATATATATATATATATATATATATATATATATGTAAGAACTATGTACATGTTTCTGAAGATTTGTGTGGGTACCACTTATCCGTGTCTAAGGGATAATATGGCCAGTGTCTTTGCAACAGGATCTCGTGTTTGTTGTTCTGATTTTCGAACGTATTTTGTAAACATATTGATGACCTAGAATGAAACAATACTTAGCGGCTACAGCTGAACGTTTACAAGTGAAGTTCTGTATTAGGGCATAACGAATGGGTGTTGAATAACATATATTAATTCAAAACCAGCGCAGAGCTGTAGAATGATGAATGATAGTTTTATATGTAAAAGGGTTTAGAAGTCAATGTGGTCTGTAGTGTTCTACCTATTGTATGGAAGTATTATGGGGGTAAACACCTTGGCCACTTTTCATGATCGAACGCCGTGTCAGCGTTACTGGTTTACGGAAACAACGGGGTTCAACTTTTGTAGGCCAAAAGATCCTGTTGAAACAGTGATATAGTAAAAAAGTATTACGCCACGTACTATGTAATTAAGGTAACAAGAACAATATAAACGACTTACCTTACGTTAGATGACTAATAATCAGATAAGTTTTAAAAAATAACACAAGATTCCTCTGTCAAACTCACTGACAAGAAAGATTGTGTAGGTTAGAACGTCACAAGGTGACTCGAATATGGACTGTCTCATGCAGCGCGCGTCCATGATCTGTGGCAATGAAGTGCGCTGATATGGTGCACCTTGCGTGTCCTTCCTCGGACTACCATAGCGTCACCGAGTACAAGCCCAATCAAGCGAGTCGGCCGTGGCGACAGGAGCGCTCACCAAAACAACAGATACAACTGTTTACGAATACGTCTTTCATTGAGTGCACCGATTGATGTTCTTCTGTTCCTTCCGTTCATTTAATG
This sequence comes from Schistocerca cancellata, assembly GCF_023864275.1. Taxonomy (NCBI): domain Eukaryota; kingdom Metazoa; phylum Arthropoda; class Insecta; order Orthoptera; family Acrididae; genus Schistocerca; species Schistocerca cancellata. The sequence goes on from NC_064628.1 coordinate 281,059,799, forward strand.
GGTAAGCGTGGATGCTTTATAACTAGGGCCCGGATTTTAATGACAAGTCACATATTTTTCCTGACTTTAGAGTGGATGATATAACAATTTATTCACGAATGCAGGTATTGTAGTATAGAAAAACGTGTTTGTATTGTACATCTAGGGTCATATTTACATATGCTTTAGTAACAGGTTATATTTCGGCCAACTTTTGCCATAATATGAAGATGGCATCTGTTCTTTCGGACATGTCTGAAAGAACAGATACCATCTTCATATAGTTAAGGCTAACCGGCAAATGATCTTCTTCGGTGCGGATGCACACGATTCGCTTGCACTCTTACGGGACTTAGTGGATTGTCTGCCACGAGTAATGGGTATAATGGCAGGGGCACTACGAATGTAGTGTGTGGACCATAAGTTGAGAATGTGGGTCTCACGGGGAGCGAACAAGGGACAAATCCCTGCAGTCGCACTATCCTCTGTGCCCTTGGTGGCTCTGATGGATAGAGCGTCTGCCATGTAAGCAGGAGATCCCGGGTTCGAGTCCCGGTCGGGGCACACATTTTCAACTGTCCCCGTTGGTGTATATCAACTTCCGTCAGCAGCTAATGGTATTGATTTAGTTGTTATTTCATTTGCCATAATAGGTCATATTTCGGTCAACATTTGCCAAATATGCAAATATCTGACGAATTTCTTAGGACACAAAAATAAAAACATGAAAACGTTGCTCACACAACAATATTTCAGGCAATATTGTCACAAATAAACACAACAATTACCACAAAGTTCATCTATCAGGACTATAGCAGGCAAGCCGTGAAACACTGGTCGGTTCGCTGATGTAATACATTGCTACGTGGGGTCGACAAAGCGCTCTCGAAGCCAACAAAGGCGGCTTCCCACGAAATAAACATTGCACACGTGGTCACACTATTCAGTTTGAATACAAAATAAGTTACATGTTGTCTTCCTTGTTTTTCGGCATCTTCTTTCCGTATTCGTAGTTATAGAACTTATATAGGTTAAACAACGTCTTTTGCAGCTGTAATGAAAGTCATTCATTATAATCGCAAAAAACGGTGTTTAACCTATAAAACTTACAAAGTAAGTGCTCCAGCAGCACGAAGTTGCGAGTTTTTTCGTGATTTTATAGAGAAGTTCTTCAGCACTGATAGCAAAATATTATTTTGTAAACTGTGTAGTGTGTTAGTGCACAAAAGCGTTTTAATGTGCAGCAACACTGTAATATCGCCAAACATAGCAGCTAAATGAACAGAAGTGCTGAAAATGACAGAAAACAATCCCTGTTTTTGTTCAACCGCAAAATCATTCTTCAAGGGCTTGTGTGATGCGTTGCTGTCTTTCAAAAGTCCCATGTGAGATGCTGAAGAAGCCACGGTTTTGGAGACGTGTGTAACACATCTATCTCTATCACATCTACATTGAGAAAGAGGAGGTGCTACAAAATATGAATTCGTATTGCTGACCAAACGTTGTGGGTGCCTATAGATGAAACCACCGACGTGGTTGTGCATTTTGTTGCAAATGTTGTTGCTGGTGTTCTACTGAGGCCGGATGATGAGAGCAGAGACAACATTTTGCTGCTGCTAATAGATGCTGCTACATACATGGCTAAAGCGGCCAAGGGGCTTCAGACTTTTTTCCCCAATAAGGTGTACCTCACTTGCCTTTTACACGCGTTACTCAGAGTCAAAGGAGAGATGCATTCAAATTACCTCGATGTTGATAAATTAATTTCCTGTGGCAAGAAAATGCATGTGAGACCTCCGCTACGGTCGTAGGAATAGGAGGAACAAGCACCTTCACTGACCTTCCACCCTCAACCTGTTCTTACACGATGGGATTTTTGGCTTATGCTGCTGTATTACTGCATCAACTACACCAGAATAAAGACAATGTTTCGTGAGCTACATAACGATGAATCAAGTGCTATCAAAAGTGGAGGAGGTACTCAGCTGTGTGACGCCCTGGATATTGTGCATCACATGTAGAGTGACGTGGGTCGAATTCGTGGTCATGTGGCGGACTAAATGAACAACAAATTGCGAAGTCCACTGCAACGGAATCCTGGATAGCCTATTCTACCATGTGCAAAATTAGCGGTAATCTTTCTGGAACTGCCACAAAATTTGAAGACAGTCAACTACAGCGGGCCTGCAGTGACCTATCCGCCTTCAGATATGCCCCTGTGACGTCCTGTGATGTGGAAGTGAGCTTTTCCAGGTACAAAACCATCCTCAGCGACAACCGTAGACCTCTGAAATGGAAAACCAAAAAATCCACCTTGCAATCGAATACAATTTTGTGGAAACTGAAAATTGACAGGATGTGTTAACCAATTTAGAATACTTTAAACGTGTGGTGTGCTGTAGTAAAAATGCGGTTTTGTTATTTGGAGAGGTGTTATTTTTTCATTGAACTTAATTTTTTTCAGGTACATGCAGGCATTTGAAAAATAGGTGCTAGGTAGTTTCAAAGACTTCGAAAAGTAAGTACCATATGCACAATTTGTTCAGAAATTAATTTTGTATTACATAGTGTATAAAAAAATAACAAGAACGTTTTTAAGAAACTTAGGTAATGCCATATTTTGTTTAAGATCATATTTGTGTAAGCTTTACATCATAAATGTTTACATATTTCGCTGTTTTTTTAGGTTTCCTTCCGCATCCAGACCTTGTGTTATTTCCCTAATGCCTCCACTTAGCTTTATTAGATGCTCCTCCTTACATTTTTTGGTATTTAATTGCTTGTTTAATACTTATCGTGCAAAGAAACTGTGAAGTAAGCATTCGTAACAGTTGTTCTGTGGAACCATTTACACCTTTTTCCAGCACTGGCACTTTTTGCAAAACACCTTTCGATGCTATTTCTTCCTTCACTTATAACTGTCAAACTGCTCTTCACGTCCTCAGAATTTTGATTTATTCATGCCAGTCTTTCTGGATGCTTTAGTTTTCACAAAAATTAATGTTGTTCTCCTCAGTGAAGCCGATAACATGGTTTTACCTTACTTTGGTTTGACTAAAGATTTCACAGTTTTGAAAACGTATCTGTGTTTCTTTCTGCGATAAGTTCTGACAAAACGTGCAGGGCTAAGACTGAGATCCCAGGCTGTATGGACGAAGCTTTGTACCACATCATAGCGTCGTACCCAGGCAAGAAAGGAATGTTTATATACCTGTACCACAGTGTGGAATCATTAAATACAGTTATTAATACGTTGTCTTCACATTTCAACGATGTCTAGGACCTGAATGAGAACTTCATCACCATCTCCGACATAAATTCCTCAGGAAGTTCAATTCGACTCACACTCCAATGCATACTCAAAGACTCGTTGTGGTAACTGTTGCAGTTATCATTTGGACGTATATACATTCCATGTCGTTTAAAAAGCGTAGCGAAGCAAGTAACATTTGTTATAATTTCTTAAATTTCGGATTGGAATCAAGATAGTCTAGGTAGAAAGTTTTAATACAAACTATAGGCTACCTCAATTGATTTCGGCAAGCAGTATGAGAGGTATGTAGAGGATTTAATACAGAAGTGTACACCATGATATATAACTTCAGGAAACGGTTATAAAAATTAAAAATATGGAGTGTAGAATTTATATTTCGCAAAAGCTAGCTCCAATAGTTTTTAAAGAAACTACAAAGTTTTTAATTCAGAATCAAGAGGAAAAATGCACAACATGTATCCCTGAATAACTAATACACGAATTACAAGATGTACATTTAATCAATGTTTAAAGGAAGTATGTATTCTGTACCCGTTTTCACCTTTCTTTACAAAAAATACTTGAAAAATATGAACATTAGAAAACAGACTGTATATTGTAAGGAGGTAGTTTATATGTCGACCATATGATACAGATTTTAATGGGTACTTAGTTTTGGAACAATATCGTTACAAAAAGCAAATGATAAAGTAAAAATATTGATGAGAATGATACCTTACATTGCTTCGTTTGCTGGAAGCGCGTAGATAAACCACACTAGTCATATCATAGCGCATACCAAGCTGTTAATAGACTATGACAGAGAACAAACATGCCTAGAAATTATTGTATAACGAGGCGGCAATTAAAAGATTATCACGTCGCATGATGCGGTTCAACGGTATCTGGAGCAAATTGTTGACATAAATTCTCCAGAAAACATGATAAGCAAAGTTTCGAATGAAGAATGATCCGTTGCTGCACGAATGTATGTGATATCGGTGCTTCGTAAGAGTAAGTGCCAAGAAAGCTTTCGGTGAATCATAAAAAGCTTTATTGTTAGAGAATTAGATCCATGGAAACGTGAAAAAATCAGGAGAAACGGGTAAGTAGTAAATTACGAGGGTTATTCCAAAAGTAAGGTCCGATTCGCCGTAACTATTGAAATTTGGCGCCAATGACAAAACACGCATGCGCGCCGACTCCCGGCAAGTCTTGCGCGTCAAACGCCGCCATTCGCTTTGTTACTGTTGCTGAGTGTAGTTCACAGTGTCACTTTACAATGTTTAAGACAATTGATCAGCCCGCCGATTGTGAAGTAAGGGCAGTGATACGGTTTTTGTCTGCAAGAAACAATTCAGCGGCGGAAATCCATCGGCAGATTACTGAAGTGTACGGTCCTAACATAATGAGCGACAGTAAAGTGCGCAAGTGGGTGCGAGCTTTTAATGAAGGACGGGATAATGTGCACGATGAACCACGGTGTGGCCGACCATCAGTGATTTCAGACGATTTGGTCAATGCGGTTGACAAAAAAATTCGTGAAGATCGCCGATTCACTATTACAGACGTAGACATGCATTTTCCGAATGTGAGTAGAACAACTTTGTACAGAATTGTGTCTGAACATATGAAGTTTCACAAATTGTGTGCCCGTTGGGTTCCCAGGCTGCTTACTGAGCCCCAACGAATGAAAAGAATGGCTTTTGCTCTTGATTTTTTGGAGCGATATCATAAGGAAGGTGACAGTCTTTTAGACAATGTTGTCACAGGGGATGAGACATGGGTTTCTCACATCACTCCAAAGTCTAAACGTCAGTCAATGCAATGGCGTCACACGTCATCGCCAGTCAAGGTCAAGGCAAAGCAGACAATCTCAACACGTAAGGTTATGGCGACTGTGTTCTGGGATAGACGTGGAGTATTGTTAGTCGACTTTATGGAGAGAGGAACAACGATTAATAAAGCCGCCTCCTGCGCTACCCTGACTAAACTTCGACGTGCAATCCAGAATAAGCGACGTGGTCTTTTGTCGTCTGGAATCTTGTTGTTGCATGACAATGCCAGACCCCACACTGCAAATGAAACGCAAGCTCTGATCAAGAAATTTGGATGGGAACAGATGGACCATCCTCCTTACAGTCCGGACCTGGCGCCCAGTGATTTCCACCTGTTCCGTTACTTAAAGGAGTTTCTCGGCGGCATGCGCTTCGACACAGATGATGAAGTGAAAGAAGCAGTTAAGGACTGGTTATCGTCACAGGCGGCCGATTTCTATAACATGGGCATTCAAAAGCTTGTTGAACGATGTGACAAATGTTTAAATAAGTATGGAAGTTATGTAGAAAAATAGATAAAGATGTAAGGAATGTAAATAAAACAATTGTTTTGAAAAAACATTTTAGTTTTGATTTTTTTTTTATAACCGGACCTTACTTTTGGAATAACCCTCGTATGTATCTGAGGAAAGACTGAAAGGCTCGCATATGAGACAACTGAAGGAATTTAGGGCAAAGGAAATGCAGTGAACGTGAGGTAGAATCAAAACTTGCAGAACAGACTGAGCGGCTAATGAACCGAAACATAGCACATTTATTGAGGACGCAACACAAAGACAGTCACTGTGAAATTTGGAGATAGCGAGTTTTGCATATGGCTTCTGAAGCGCTAACGAAAACACCACAGATATAAACCATAGACGTTATGAAGAAATACATATAAGCACTTACGTTACATAGCTTTGAATACGTATGAAGTAAAAATGGTAAGTTCTTATTGGACAATAAACGACTATATTTTTAATCAGCCTAAATACAGGATGTTAGGAGTATAGCTACAGATATTGCGATCACTGGTACCTCAATATGTACCGACTTCAGTGTGTAAGTCGTTTTTTTTCTCTGTGCCTAACAGACTTCCTGCAGACACATCAGCTAATTTATTACCTGATATTTTCTGCACGGTCGTAACTGCACCACGAAGTGAACTATGCTTGTCAGTACAGACTACAGTAGCCTCCATGCTTCCTCGCTTCAATACCTGATCTGCTATCCAGGGGAAAATAAACGTCTTGCTAATTGCACTTGTACTAATCAATCTAAAAACATACTATGCGTAATAACGCTTAGTAATAATTATTGGTCTACAAATGAAGTAAACACTGATATAATGTTTTTTCATACATTGTCCTCATATATCACTAGAAATATCTGCACTTATGTATCTAACACCCTGTATAGTTAATAGATGTGCCTTTCAAGCATACAATGTTTATTATTAGAAATGATTAGCAATCCACAAATAAGAAATTTCAGTAGAAAGCTAGAGGACTTAATGGTCTCTGTTTATCACAGTCAGTATTTTATTTTCACAATGAAATGTTCTGCAGAAAGCGATTGAATGTTTACATCAAGACGAATATACAGAATAAGAGACAAATGTTTGGAAATTTTGACGTACTCTGTGTTGTGTAATCACGTTTGAGTTCATTCTTTTCTGTTGCACTAGACAATAAAAGTGTAAAAATGAGGTTATGAGAGGGTTACGTGCCTAACGTGTGTCTGTTGTTTCGTGTTAAGCAGTATATACTTTGTCAGAAGAAGTTCATTACATGAAGGTTGAGTGATACGAGAACTCATACGCGATGCAATAAATCATGTCGGTGAGTGAGTCCCGCTGCCGTCCACTGGCCGGCCCGCCCCCGCCCTGACTAGTCGCTGTCCTCGAAACGGTGGTACGAGAAGGCGGCCGCGCCGCGGCTCTTGTAGTCCGCGTGCTCTGCTGCCTGCTGAAGGCAGGGGGTCTCCTGCGGACAGAACAAATGAGATGAAAATAAAAAGCTGAAACTGCCAAGTAAATGGTGTCATTGCAGATCCAACCAGTTACGGAGGGCTAACAACTGTTCTGTGTACACACAGAGTGAACAAATTGACCAGGCGCGAGTAGGACTCTCACGCTGGAGGGTTCTGTACAAAGTATACGGGCAGTTCATCCATTCCGGGAATCTAGGAGTTCGACGATTTTTTCCTCTTATCGAGATCATCGACACCGATACTGGCAAGATATCGCCCCCGGGAACCCAAGACATCCGAGAATATTTTAACTTCAAGTTCGAAGTTAGATAACAAATGACAAAAGAAAATTGTTTCCTGTGATATAATTAAAAATTAACAATTTTCAGATTGTTCCATTACTTATACGGTGAAACCTTTCTTCTTGTCAAATTTCCGCATTTCCTTTGGTTTTAGAGAGAAAAGTTCCTTCTTGCCAAATTTCATGCTTCTAGGTACCCTATAGTTTTGACGACTGAGTTTGCGAGTACAAAATATGTGACATATACGGCCATATCTTTTGACTCCATTCACTTACAAGCTTCAATTTTTTACTTCAACATTGCTTGTAGGCCTTAATGTGTGACATAAATTTAAAATTGATACGTCTACCCGTCACTCAAAGAGCTTTCAACAGTCGGATAGACAAACAGACAGACGGCCGGAAAACAAAGTGATACTTTAAGGATTCCGTTTTTACTCATTGAGTTATGGAACTGAAAAAAATGGAAAAGACGGGGCAGGAATACATAGAATGTCTGTCAATTGCTGAATGACTGTCCTGCGGCGTGTTACAAGAACATCTGACACAGCTACAAGTCAGCAGAAGCTTATGATAGATCTTTCTAAACTCTATGGAAGATGTGGGAACGAGCAGATATTTCTGCAGTGTCAGAAGTCTTTGTAACGCATGGCTTAACGTAGTATTACCAGTAAAAGAGATATCGTTGAAATATCTAAGAAGGCACGAGCGGATAAACACACTGACAGAGAGGAAGCTGTTACACCATGAAGCACCTATCCGACATTAATCAAATCTTTTTGACATGTTCACCACATAACGGGCATTAAATTCTGACGCTGTAATGTACGTCTTAGTATCAGATATGAGTCAGACGGGCACGACTATACTCTTAAATTTTTTTCTCGGCGAGTTTCTGTAGAAACAGTGTGCAATTCGTTGTGAAACATCGTGGAATATTTCCCTTCCGGTGCCTATAGTTTGATGAAGTTCCGATAGGGCCGGCGCTATACGTACCCTTTCAAAATGGCGGCTGTAACGATGGTGCGTTCCAAGCAGAGAGCTGTCATTTTATCTCTGTGCAAACCCACATTATTGAAAGGCGCTTACAAAAGTCTACGCAGACCTATCAATCAAGAAAAGCACGGTGACTCGTTGGACGAGACGACTGTCATCATCGCAAAAAGGTCGCACTAACCTGTCCGATTTCCCGTATGGCGGCCAGCTGCAGACATCTGTGGCTCCTGCAGTGTTGGACTTCAGACTGTTCGTCACCACAAAATTGCAATCGAGCTTCTCCTTCTCCATCATAACGCAAAATCTCACAGAAGTCTGTGCACCAGAGAGGAGTTCACAAAAGTTCATTGAACTGTTCTTCCTCCCCCAGTTCACAGCCCGGATCTCACATCTCACCATTTGCATATGTTTGTCACAGTGAAGGATGACTCCGGTGCGAGCAGTACGTGGAAGCCGGGGAGGTTACTGATGCAGCAACACGTTGGCTCCTACGTCGACCATTGGAGTCTCCCAGGAAGGTGGTGTAAACCCGTAGAATTGAATGGAGCTTGGCGGCCGGAGTGGCCGAGCGGTTCTGGGCGCTACAGTCTGGAACCCCTACGGTCGCAGGTTCGAATCCTGCCTCGGGCATGGATGTGTGTGATGTCCTTAGGTTAGTTAGGTTTAAGTAGTTCTAAGTTCTAGCGGACTGTTGACCTCAGAAATTAAGTCACATAGTGCTCAGAGCGATTTGAACCATTTTGAATGGAGCTTTGTTAAAAAATAGGGGTTTGTGGCCAGAAGATTGGGGAATAATATGGTGTACTGGAATCTTGAATAAAACCAACCTGATTTCAGAATAAAATGTGTTGCATTACTTATTGATCGCCTATTGTATATTGCAGATAACTGTGATGAATGGATGTTCAGTATTCATGCTAGTAGATTGAAACTATGTGGCGGATCGGCCTTTGAACCTTGCCTTTCGCAGGCTATAATCCCACCTCCGAGCTATCCAGGCACGACTCACGTCACCATCTCACAGCCTTGTGTCAGTGCCTGTATCCTACTTTCCAAACTTCATAGAAGCACTTCTGCAAATGGACTGTTCTGGGTTCCAAACCGGTTCGGATACCGTTTTTTATCTGCCTGAATGTTTCAAAACAGCTCACATTCCGCTGCAGAATAAATTCTGCAGTGGCCTACGTTTGATGCTATTTGTCTTATGCATTCTTTACGCATCCTCACCCGTCCGGCCCATGTAGCATCGTCTACTGCCCCCCCCCCCCCCCTACTGTACTTGTCTGCTACATATCCATGACCTTGCTGGACTACATGTGTTTGTTATACACATTACTATTCTGACAGCTTACATATCTTTAATTCTCTATCGCTTGAGCCTTGTTCCGCAGTGTCATCCATCGTTAATCGGATTTGGCATGTTAATGGTTTAAGGGGTGGCCGGATTCCCTTCCTGCCGCCACCCCGTACCCCCTGTGACGGAATTAGTGTACCCCAACTGTCTGCGTCGAGTGTAATCCATGGAATAGTGCGAAAGTGTTCAGATGTCTGTGAGCCGTGTAACTGAGGTGGAACATGGGGACCAGCCCGGTATTAGTGTGCGGACACTTGCCACGCCGGACATTTGCCACGATTTTACCTGCTCTGAAGGGTTGGGTTCCTTGTCTCCCCCTCCTCCTGCTCCTCCTCCTCCTCCTCCTCCTCACTCGCCGCCCGACCCGCAGTAGAGGTACTTACTGAGCCTTTCCGCTGGTTTTCTTAACATAGGACCAGAATCTCTATGGACTTTTCGCCACATTTCTAGAGAGAGTTTCGTTGTGGAAACTATTAAGTGCATCTCGCATTGAAATCCGCACCAAATTTCGAGCCACAGTAAAACTTCGCCAATCTTGGAGATTTTGCGCTCGTCTAAATTGTACGTGCCTTTTTCGGTGATCCTGCAGCAGCTTTCTGTCGTGTTTTGTGTACCATGGGGGATCAGTTCCGTCTGATATTAATTTATTTGGTATGAATCTCTCGAGTGCTGTTGATACTATTTGGACTTAAGCCACATATGGTCTTCACTTACATAGTTTGGAAGGATTGGAGACTGTCTCTTAGAAAGACGTCAACCGAATTTTTAGTTGCTTTTATAAATATATATATTTCGCGTTTAGTTTTGGTGAATTTCTTTGTTACGGAATTGAGCCTCTCTACGGCTGTGTGTTCACTAATTCCTGTACCCGTCGTGATGCTCAGGTTATTTGTGGCTAAGAGGTCAAGTGTGTTTTCGTAACCATTTACAATTTGAATGGCCTCATGAACTAATTGTTCAAAATAATTTTATAAAAAGTATTTAGAACAATTATGGAAGTTGTTTTCTATCTATAGTAGGGTCTGAAAATGTATTTTTGTCAACATACGGAAGGTAGACTGAAGTCACTGTCAACTATAATTGTATGAGCAGGGTACCTATTTGCGCTGAGACTCGAGTTTTCTTTGAAATGTTCAGCATCTGTTTCATTTGAGACCGGGGGTCGGTAAAAGGAGGAAGTTGTTAATTTATTCCGGTTGTCGAATATAACCTCTGTTCATACTAAGCCACAGGAACTACCTGCTTCAATGTTGCTTGTGAGCTGGAACACACATTACATTATTTTTCCTTAAGTTGTGCTTCTTGTTTCTGTTGTAGTGGAGATCATTACAATTACTGCTTTTCCCTCCAAAACCTAGGATGCTTTCTCTGTGACCCTGTTAATATCAGAGCTAAACAATGTAGAACAACAACGTACGTTACAAGCATAGCATTCTGTATTACTTCATTTCCTTATTTCTAACATTTTAAAATTGTATGTCGACTTTAGATGACATGCCAATCATAGATGTTCTTATCTCTGTTTATGAACGTACTTTCAGTCATATTTTGAACATTGTCCCGCTACTCTTTATTAACTAATGTTTCGCCGGAAGGGATATCGGATTTCAGAGAGTAAATTAATATGGAGTATGTCGTTCTTCTTTTCAAACATTCACGTACCCATTTCTTCTTTCCTTATTGTCTTTTGGGCATGCAGTTGTAGTAATTAAAGTAGGCACAAATGCAGCGATTAAAAAGAAATGATTAGCGTACATTCGCATTCTCTTTACAGCAGTCCTTTCTTGTTGCTCCCATGGCGATGGACTGTTTCTATCGCAATCAGTAAGCGTGAAAGGAAGCTACCGTACAGACAGAGGGATCTATATTTATACTTGGCAGAATTACATACTGACAAAATCGTCGGAATTGCTTTAGTTTCCCAAAAGATATAAATATTTCGATTTCGGAAAAGAAGTTCTGTATTTCGCCAAGATGTCGAAGAATAAGGTCCCTTACGTAGTGGTTGCATCGAGTAAGATGTGGAGACGGCGGTTTGAAAGCGGACAGAAGTAGTACGAGGAAGGGCGTTCCTTACCTGAGGGATCGCTACCTGGCGAAGGTGCAAGTGTGGCAAATGTCCGGCGTGGCAAATGTCCGGCATTCCCGGTATACACCTAGCGGGATGTGGAAACCGCCTAAAAACCACATCCAGGCTGGCCGGCACATCGGCCTTCGTCGGTAATCTGCCGGGCGGATTCGATCCGGGGCCGGCGAACCTACCCGAGTCCAGGAAGCAGCGCGTTAGCGCTCTCGACTACCCTGGTGGGTCAGCTTACATATCTCTCATATCAGTTGTTTAATGATTTCCCGAGTTACTGGTTTTTTTATAATATTTCTCACGGATAGCAGAGAAAGAAAGAGAGAGAGAGAGAGAGAGAGAGAGAGAGAGAGAGAGAGAGCGCGTACCTCCGCCGGCTCGTCGTCTGCCCAGGTGAGGATGATGGGCAGCAGCGGGCAGTAGAGCAGGTTGAGGGCGCCCACGACGCGCATCACCCACGGGAAGCCCACCGCCGGCACCAGCTGGCCGCCCGCCAGCGGACCTGCGGCAGCCCACCACGGCTTCTTAGGGCCTTCATTCATGGGTTTGTTTATTTACTCATTTGGAATTGCTATATAAACACACATCAACACAAGTTTTGCATTACCCTTTTATTTCTAAATTTATCTCACAGAAAACAAAAGTTGGATCTGAAAAAATGGTCGAATACTTGCCGAAACAAGAAAAATAAGTCCCATTAACATCGGGCCAGAAAATGCTGTGCCGGCGTGGCCGAGCGGTTCTAGGCGCTGCAGTCTGGAACTGCGCGGCCACTACGGTCGCAGGTTCGAATCCTCCCTCGGGCATGGATATGTGTGATGTCCTTAGGTTAGTTAGGTTTAAGTAGTTCGAAGTTCTAGGGGACTGATGACCTCAGAAGTTAAGTCCCATAGTGCTCGGAGCCATTTGAACCTTTTTTTTTTTTTTGTCCGGAAACACATACTTTCCGAGATAAACGTGTGTTTATAGCACTGAGTATAAATATCTCTGGAGTGAGCATTCGGATGCGCAGAACGAGAAATTTGTCCGCAACATCTCCTGCTGCTCAAGTCAAGTGGTCTTGGGATGGCGCATGTTAGTCCGTACAGCGCTTGGCGTATTTTGAGTGTTATTACTTCGTTAGAACGGATAGATCACGTTCAGAAGTATCTTGAAACTTTGTATATGCGTTTTATACACATCTTAACAATTTCATACCTGCAACTGAAATAGTTTTAAAACTGTGAAGAGCAAGGGTACTGTGCTTTTTCGCCCCAGTATCATAGCTCAGTTTCACTTCGCTTACCTTTTTTCGGCTGCGGGAAAAGGAGTGGTAGTGTGGGAAATCAAAAATTGTTGGCACAGCATCCGACTTCAACTACGCATTTCCAAACCTCTCCGTATCAAAGCATCCTTCAGCGAAATGCTTAGTGTACACTTTTAAATATTTTGTAGGGACAAAATTCTTTCTTCTTGTTTTGTGGAGCCATATTTTGACTCTCTGTTCATATTTCGGGAAACTAGAATACAAAAATTATATAATGTAGGAAACTGTCTCATGCAGAAGTACTTAGATGCACACAAGGGTTTGAGGACCTGAATAAATTGGAGCAAATTAATCACACTGTCTTATATAAATTTTATCTGCAAATGAACATAGCACGAATGCGTAAACACTGGCTGGCAGCTTAAATGCACTTGCAAATTTATCTAGCATTTCTCTCGTAAACACATGGTCAAAAAAAAAAAAAGTAGAAATTTGTTCTACAGTACAAGACGTTATAATATCGCGTCTCGATGTATTAAACACATAAAGTGCCTCCCATCAATTTGATATTCACTGTTAGAGATCTGTTGTACGTACCTAACTGTACGTAACTGTTTCTTCTTTCACGTACTTCTCTTTACATCCGTAGCAACAACAATACTGCACTATCGCTATTATTACTACTAAAACGTGTACAAATGTATGTAAAAACATATGAATATGTGTAATATTAAAGTTTCGCTGTTGCCACAAATTGCAGACAAACAGCGACGTCCCAATACCACCTGACTAGCCCGGTTTGATGTTGAGAAGATGCGCAGTAGGCTATGGTCACTCTATAGTTGATAAGGAGGTCTGCGCAACGCTTGGTTGCGGATATTAGCACAGTCGTTACATTGGAGGCTCGTCAAATGTGTCGGCAGGCTATTATGATGTCTTACTCACAGTACTCTACCTACCATTAGATGGTTAGCAGTCAGTTGTGCGGTTCGAGTCGTATTGTAGGCTACGTTAATTTTTGTCGTGTTTGTGTGCCTTATTGTATAGTAGGTGTCAATCCTGGGTACGTATCATGGCATTTTATCTTCTTCCAAACGCGGATTCACTTATGTTTTTACTGTCATTGCGCTCTGTGTACGTACAAATTCTGTGGTACATTTACACTTTCTCCCTTCCACCACTTGTTGGCAATGGAAGCCTACTACCTGACAAATGAAACGGGTGAGATGATATTCTGCTATGGTTTAGCAACTGGACGTAGCCTATGAGACCGTAACCTCTACGCTGAAATATATCCACAGCGCAGAGTGCTCTCTGATTAGCAGGCTTTTCCAGTGTCTGAGGGACACAGCTACCCTTGCACCTCGGAATAATGACAGTGGAAAGCCCCCCAACGTCCACACGTCTTACATGGAAGGGCGTGTGCTACGTCCGGTGGAAGAAACCCCTGGACCAGTCTGCGACAATTAGCAGGAGCAGAAGGCATGTCTCACTCTTTTACCTGGGGGACCCATGTCATCTACAACGCGTTCAGCACCTAAGGCCACAGGATCATCATGGCAGACGGCGGTTCTGCCAATATCTGTTGCAGAAGTGTGCCGCAGATCCACTGTTAACATCCAAGACATTATTTACCGATGAGGCAGGGTTCACAAAAAATGGTGTTGTGAATTTCCATAACCAGCATATTCGGACAGATGTAAATCCCCAAGAAATTAAGGAATGAGAGCATCAACACCGATTATCAATCAACTTATGGGCAGGCGTATTGGGTCGTAGATTAATAGAGCCATACGTGCTACCACAAAGGTTAACTAGGGCGCATTATTTGGACTTTTTCATTAAACAGGCATTTCAGGACCGCTATATTGGTCGGGGGGGAGGGGGGAGGGGGGGGGGAGGGGCATACCTTGGCGTTTACTCGTTCCCAAGACCTCAGTCCCCTAAACTTTTGGTTATGGAGAACTTCAAGGAATGACGCCACGTAAAACATCTCCTACAAACACATTAATAATGCAGGAAGTATACGTTTCTGGACGCATGTTTATTGGACTTATTTTTCTTGTTTCGGTGAGTCATACCACCTCTCAATACTCGGCTCTTTTTTGAACATCCTGTATATTCACTTCCAATGTGTCCAGATCACCAAATAAAAAAAAAGAACACCACATATTTGTGTAACGATAAACTCGTCTGTTTCCTGAGGGGTTTTTTCACAGCACTCCTAAGCAATGTGGTGAAACGTCCCCATTCTCGGATGCAGGGTTGAATCAGTCGTGGCATGCCATCGGTGATATCATCAAGCCAGCCTTGATAAAAATTGTCCCACTCTTCAATGGCGATTTTCCGTAAGTCGGAAGGAATACATAGTCCTTGTGATGTCCAAAATATATTCTTTTCTTTCTTTCCTATCGATCCCACACATGTGTGCTAAGTTAGTGTCTGGGGAGTAGGCAGGCCACTCCATTCTGGCGATCCATGCTGGAGGAACGTGTTCACTAGAACACCACGATGTGCACGCGAGTTGTGGTCCATCAGGATGAAATTGTCAGCAAACTGCTAGCGATACGACCCCACTATTCGTTCCAGAATTCGTCCCTGTAGCGCGGAGCAATGAGATTATCCTCGAGAACCACGAAATTTGTGTGGTGGCCCCAGCGTTAGAGCCACCCCTGAACAACACTTAACCTACACCTTGTTAAACATCCGGGACACAGTGTTGGACGTATTCGATGTTAGTGGGCTGTCTCGAAACAATGTTGTCTGCGATTATCAGAGCACAAACATGCCCGAGTTTCATCCATAAACAACACCCGATGACAATCCTGGGGCGTCCATTCAGCAGGATTTCATGCCCATCTGTAACGGTGTCCCTGGTGTTGTTGCGTACGATGTGTGACTCGTCACGCTCGTCAGGAATGGAGATTTGCATCATGCAGTTGTCTCGTAACAGTGTGACGCGATACATAACATCCTGGAGCCTCTTCGAACGCCGAATTCAGTTCTGGAGTGCTCATCCCACGGTTCCTTCGAATCCCAAGTCGTAGATATCGATCCTACTGTGCACCTGTCGAACGTGGACGGCCTGTGCGTTGTAGCCCTCAGTACAAACTGTCACTTAGAACCGATTGCATGCCCTGGCCACATGACTTTAACTCTGGTGCACATATCGAGCAGCTTTTGTAGTTACAAGCCTCCTGCGCGTAACGAGATGATGTCGATCCAATCATTGGTCGCAGTTGTCCTTCATGGCATGATTTATGTCCACTCTACTGTTCCACAGACGTCTGTAATACGTCCCTACTGTTTTGTACTTTCAACTGAAATCCTGCAGTCCATTCGACTGCCACGTTCTACCCGTAGACAGCTCATATAGTAACAGTACGTGTGTTTACAACCAACGTCAAGGGTGATCTACCGATCAGTAGATGAACAATCACAATAACGACACACCTTCGCGACATCGCGGGGTGATGCAACACTCTTGTTGACGTGTATATAATAAGTAAGTTACAACTAACGACGTCAGTTATGTAGCGTATTATTTTTAAATGTAAAATTTACTATCCCTTTTACACAACACAATGAGATCCCGTGTATCAAATACAAAATTCATACTTAATACAAAAACTCCATCGGCGAAGACTCACCACACTAGAACATTTGATTGTCCTTGCGAAAATTTTTACTATTAACGTAAGCGTCACTGAGATATTTTGGAAGAGCCTGTAAGTACAGTATACGTAAAACAGTTAAAGCAACAAAGACTTCTTTACATGCAAGCTGTGGGCGCTGTACTGTGAAATGATGGCATATGCAAGACAGCATCGGTAAAGTGGCAGAGTCAGATGTGTCGTCAGTTGATCCTTTAGGCGCGCTTGTATGAAAAAGGAAGGACTTCGAAGTCATTAGAGACGAAGCAAAAGCTCGGTTGTTTTAAGAATGTGGAAGTAAATCGTCCGCGCTTCTTCAAAGAAAACATCCCAGCCGTTGCCTGGAACGAGTTAGGGAAGCCACAAAAACCTAAATCTTTATGGTCAAACGCAATTTCTACAGCCATCGTCCTGAATGCGAGTCGAGTGTGCTAACTTTTACGCAACCTCGTTCGAGTTGGCCAAATGCTTTACCGTGTTTCCTACAGTTTGCTATTTCAATCATCTACAGTATTTTGTGGAGTGATGTTAAATAGTTCTCAAATAGATTCTCGGATTTTGGCAAGCCACTGTCGACTTCCTGCTTGGAAAACACAGAGTGAGATGGCCTATTGGTTAAGGTATTGGATTTGTATTCGAGAGAGTGGAATACAAGTTTACGTCACGCCTGCCAGATTTAAGTTAGCCGTGCTCAATTATGACAACAAATTTGTGTATATTACACTCATTGCGTTGTCTCCCTGTTCTCTTCTTCCGATAGGTTTACGGAAGCCTTGAAGATGTGAAATTTTATGGCTGGGAGTTGTGAGGACATAAGTATCTTTTCCTAGGTAACACAGTCTTATTACAAGAACGAAATTGCAATATAGCCACAGTTCCATTAGAGTAGATCGGGGGAAGTTGCCATCCTTATGGTTTAGAGGATCACAAGGCGAGTTAGAATTGGAGATTTAGGATCAGCACTGAAATATTGTTCACTGATGAGATTTTTCTATGTAAAGGCCAGTTGGCGTTACGAAACCATTAGTAATTATATGCGTATTTAATTGTTTTTATGAACAGTGTCGTTTAGGCATCTCACCCCAGGCATCGGGGTGAGATGACAGTTATATTGTAAGGAGATTTCAGCACTAGTTTTGTGCATTTATGATGCAACATAGCTACGTACGTAATTCAGGAAGAAAATTTATTGGGCTTGAAAGGAATAGAATAAAAAACAAATATATAAATACATTTAAGAATAAGCAAATAACAAGAAAGCATCCAAATGAAATCAGACTTCATTTGCACAGTTATTGCGCATGTTTTCTTCCTCTGTACAGGTTTCATGCAACCATTTATTGCAAATGACACACTGAATCCAATCCACCTGTGGTCAATTTTTATCATAGTAATTCTTGGCTCGCTCAACACAATAATCACTGTCATTTGCTGAGTTACTTGGTTTGCTAAACTTAGACCGACCTGGAGTTGATTTTTTGCTTTTAATTCGCTGTGACCTAGCTCTTGCTGCTTCTTTTCGACTACTTTCTGTGAGAACTTCAGCGGTTTTCTTTCTGTCTTCGATGGTAATGGATCCAAGATATGCATAGGAGTAATTTCTTCGAACGATGTTCTCGGCATCGACTCTTCATCGACCTGTGCCTCAAGTCTTCTATTGCCTTTCTGTGGGAGAACAACCTGAGCACATCCTCTACAGTCGGTGTTATATCTTTCATTCTTATCTGCCACACCAGTAACAACCAGATCAGAAATTTGAAATGCCTCCTCTGGAATTATTTCCGGGTTGTATGGGTAAAATCCACAAGCTTCAAATCCAGATTGAGAATTGGATGGAACTGCAGCTTTCTTCCAGGCTTCGCTGAGGAAGACTGGGAACTGTGCTCTTGAGACTTTACGTCCAGGATGACACAATGTGCAGTTTCGCATTGTCCTGTAAAAAAACTTGTTTCAGTGATTTGAAAACACACCTGTTAAGAGTCTGAAGCTAGTGTGTTGAATGCGGAGGTAAACGAATCATGATCACATTATTGTCTGTTGCAAGATCAAGCATATCTGGATCAGTAGAATGTGAGGTGTGCCCACCAGGAAGCAGAACTACTTCTCCTTGTTGTTTTCTGGGAATAAAGTGGTCTTCCATCCAACTCATGAATATATCAGAGTTGACATACCCTGATGTCTCATTCATAAATACAATCGAACCATTCGGAAGTCCATCCTCCCATTCAGACTTCTTTCTTTTACCTTTTCAAATGAACACTGGAGGAATGAAGTTGCCTTCAGCATTGCAGCTTGTGATTACCGTTATGGTTTCCCCTTTCTCTTGGGAAGTTACATGATACAAAGAAGGAGAACCTTTTTCTGTTATCACGGGGCTGGCCTAGGATTCATCTGAAACCCAATTTCGTCCATGTTGTACAGGCGGCCAGGCTTATCCAGTAAATAATTTGCTGTTAAGACTTCCAGAACTAAAGAAAAATATGCTGCAATAGCTTCTCTGTTCATTCCCATAGCCCTAACAATAGAGAGACCTTGTAGCTTCTTCACAGCTAGTTGTGGGTTACGTTTCAGAAAGGACTGTAACCAGTCCCAACCTGCCATTTGATTTTCTTTAGAAAATCTATGAGGAATTCCTTTTCTTTCCGCAAACTGTTTCTCATTCTCTTCACCAAGGCTGCCTATAATTATAATGTGATAGTTATTCATCACTGAGAAATGTTTGAGGAATTAAAAAAGTGCAATTCAGTCATTAATTTTTAGGTGAAATAATATTTCAGTTAGAAATTATCATCATTTTGCTCCATAATCAAAGAAAACATTATAATTAATAGAATATTGCTTACTTTGTGGGACCATGGCATGCTACCTTTCATCTTTCTTCAACAGACGTCGTTTCAGAGTTCTATATGGAATCCTATATACTTGGGACGCTC
Organism: Schistocerca cancellata; assembly: GCF_023864275.1. Classification (NCBI taxonomy): domain Eukaryota; kingdom Metazoa; phylum Arthropoda; class Insecta; order Orthoptera; family Acrididae; genus Schistocerca; species Schistocerca cancellata. The sequence continues at coordinate 281,079,385 of NC_064628.1, forward strand.
AAAACAATTCATTCTATAGCCATCTGTAGGGATTCTTCAGACCACTGACCCCTGTTTGATGTTCTAACATACGTTCGAGGCATTTCCTACGAAAAGAAAGTCTGTGTACCTGGGGGATACGATTCGGCATGTTACCCCCGGAAAACAGTGGCGTCTCTCCCGAGGATCGGGGTGAGATGCCACTTACCATAACTGGTACAACACGACCGTTGTGTGACAACGGCGGATGGCAACTTAAACTACAAAGTATCTTCTATGCTCAACATGTGCAGCATTTGTCTCTACTATGTTATTCAGACGCTCGTACCCTCTTGAAAATAGCTGTGCACTATTAAGAAGGCGTCAGTTTTAGCTCTTACCTTGTATCTGTTGCTTCCAAAGCGTAGAAACAATTACCACAGCGATACACGAAGCTGCCTTCGCGCCATACTACAGCTAGCGATTGCCGTGCAGGTTAGTGTCGCGACCTGTTGAGTGCCGCCGGCGGAAACGCCAGCTTTATGCATCTCACCCCTATAGGCATCTCCCCCCGATGTACTCTATACGTAATAAATGTGGCTGCTATTAAGATACAGTAAAAATAAAAATCGAAGTGAATTTGCTGACTGCCAGTATTTTGGCATCATCTGTTTTAGAAATAGATATACTACTTTAGTGACATGTGAAAATTTTGTTCCAGAGTGGGACTCGACCATGGACGTCCCTCTTATCACGAGATGTCACCTTAACCACTTTGGCTACCATCCACGCCTCGCAGACTGGCTCAAACTTTTATATTTTATACTGTCTACATCACTGTATCATAGTCCCCTTCATTCATCACTTCATGCTCACAATTTTACTCTGCATTCCCGCACAAGCGGGCAAAAGGTAGTATTATCATGGATATCCATTTCTCGTAGTCTCATTCTCACTGACGGGACTACAGAATTAGCTACGAGCATTGCATGATGAATTTAGGATATTATGGTGTAGGGATGTAGAAAGTGTGACATGGAAGTCTGGATTGGTCCAGGAGCTGTGGATGGATAGCTGAAGCTGTTAAGGCGACCACCTGCGGTAAGCGGGAAATCCGGGTTCGATTCATGGTTAGTTTGCCTACGGCAGTGTAGCAGCATGGAAGTATCTGTTTGCTTCTTTGCATGGAGTTCTTTCGAAGAAGAGTGTCCTATTCTTATCGTAAATCGAGATTAAAGGTCATATTTTCAAGTGAATATGCACGGCTGGAGGTACTTTCGAACAATTTCTCTGAGTTGATTGACTATAACGATCCTTTCGGCATACACCTATCCGTGGTGAGCAGCGTGGTATACGAAGGGCTTATTTCAGTAGTGGTACAAGTCCATTTTTGTTCATTCTGAGATACAGAGTCCTAAAGTTAAATGAGCACTGAAAAATCTGCAATTGAGATACCACAAATATTCAAGTATATGGCTTGTTCAAGATATGAACCTTTATTTGTTTGGATCATTAATTTCAGTAGTATTATAGGCAGAAAAGTGGAGGTAATGGAGATGTACCACTATCGAAACAAAACAAACTGAACATTGTGTATAAAACTGTTAATGTGTCACTTTCATTAGTGTTAGGGCAATTTTTATGTTCCTGTTTTGCCCACCACACATGTCACTGTACGCAACCACCTGTTTTTCAGTAGTGACACACTTTTCAATGTGTTTCCATAAATAGGTACCAATTTCTGTGAATCCCTTGATCCAGATGTTTCATCCCAAAAATACAAATGGGTTTACTGTCAGTTAAATTGTGGCAACCAAAATTATACACGTACATGTTTCTTTTGTAGTACGATATCGATGTTGTCAGTTTAGGAAATGCAAGCGCTTTTTGCAGATCACAGGTAAACATGAACACCTGGGAATCTGCCTCTTCACTACATGCTGTGTCTATAGCCACTGCTGTTCTTGCAGCTTCAGCCCTGCTAAGGTGAAACTCCTTTTCATTTTGAAGCTTCCTTTTTTATTCTGCATTCGTAGCAGCGTTCATTTCAAAGGTCAATTTGTCACAAAAAGAGCAACTGTCTTTACTTGGTGGTCGAAATAACGATAGATGTGCTCCCCCACAATTTCTTTATTCTGAGATATGCATGTAGCTTTGTACAAATCATACATTTTGGCCACACACAGCTCAGGATTTAAAAGCCTTTTGTGGGGATTATCCTTCCTTGCATAATGGTTCTCGGAAACTTGAAAGCTTTTGATGTGTTGCTTTACATCACTGATCAGACCTTCCGGTACAGAGAATTTGTTCTGATGTTTGCTCCTTCCATCAAGGTGACGTGTACTTTCTTCCTTGCTTTTTGTTAAAAGCCTAGAGAGTCGTCCATTAGAAGTGTCAAAAGTATTCAAGAAAAACTTCTTGCATACTATTGCACAGTTTCCGTTCACATGTAATCGATATTCATAAATACAGTTTTTCTGAGAACCAGAGCCATCTCTTGGCTTTCGGCGGTTAACTGAATCATACGTACATAAACCATTCGGATAACTATTTTGCCGATTAATATCACCCATAGCCCAGAAATTGTCAAATAACGTTTTCCTTATCCTCTGAAATTGTATTGAAATATTTACGTGCACACCTGCAGCCCACATTGCGAAATGTTTTTGGAGGAATTATTTTACCAGTTTCTGTGACGTATAATTTCCCAGTGTTCCTTTTTTCTTTCGAATATGCTTTTCATATATGTCCGTTTTCCTTGCACCCTTCTTGCCTCGAGTACGCTACCTTTTTGTCTGCATATTTGCGGCTGTACCGTTCGCACAGGCATAGAGTCTCCTGTTTCGTCATTTTTTGCACTTTCATTTGAAGTTTCATCGTCATCGGTACTGGTGATTAGATAGAAAGTAGCACAAGTTTTGATTTATACAGCACATGATGACTGAAAACATATGTATATGTGAAATACATTAAGATGGACACCCTCATTTTCCATTGTTGTTGTCAATATGGCCTTCATTATCGCATATTCCTTTTCTGGAACAAAATGTCTATAATGTTGTGATAAAAGTAAGTAAATTCTTTTTACCTGCAATCGTTTGAAAATCTGGATCATCAATTGTATCACAGTCACTTGATAATGCTCCTGAATCCATCATCTTCGTAACAAATAGCAACACGCTGAACTGCACAAAAGCACACGGACTTGTACCACTGCTGAAATAAATTCCTGCTTGCTTTCTCTAATGCGTCGGCATTGAGGTGCTCTCTGCTGGCAGCAGGACGAAGCTGGAGTTGTCCCACAATAGAATTAAATTAAAAACGACATGTGTGAGTACGTACGTGAGGATCGCTCAATTTTTTTGAAAAGTGCACTTGTACCACTATTGAAATAAGCCCTTCATATGTGAAGCTAATTATTGACGCAGTATGTGACCGTACTGTAAATGACACTACGAGTGGTCTCAAGTTCCGTCATTCAGATGGCAATATTGGTGATGTGTCTGTGGACAATGGGTGCTGGGATTGTGGATTGCGCTAGTTTTTTAACTCCTGTTCAGTGTACCTTTGGAGATGGTAATTTCTGCATCCAACCCGTATGCGAAAATGATAAGCCATATGACTGAAAAGTGGTATCACTTTACTACATACCCAGTCATCAAAAATGGTTCAAATGGCTCTGAGCACTATAGTACTCAACTTCTGAGGTCATTAGTCCCCTAGAACTAGTTAAACCTATCTAACCTAAGGACATCACACACATCCATGCCCGAGGCAGGATTCGAACCCGCGACCGTAGCGGTCTCGCGGTTCCAGACTGCAGCGCCTAGAACCGCACGGCCACTTCGGCCGGCACCCAGTCATCAGTGGAACGTGACAGCTCTATATCGAACTGACAAAACATGTGCCATCACATATATATTGTTGGGTGCCACGCCATTGTAATGTATGGTGGCCACCCAAGGACGTCCCAGATTATGGCCGAGAAAGACATGTTCACTCAGAGTGCATGCATGGGTGGATTACACGCAATTACCACCTGGGGATGCGCTGGTTTTGAATACACCGATGATATTTCCGCTGATGTATGTCGAGGTTCTCCAGAATGACTCCAGCCTACTGCCTGCGCTGCCTCCCACTTCTGAACCTTTGTACATTTCAGAGGTGACGAGGGAACGTTGTCTAGGCATGTGCCCTCTCCTGCTGTGGCTGTACTGCCAGGTGGTGAGATGGTTCTGGTGGGGGAGATTGAAGTCGACTTCATGGTAGTGCCTACTGCCAGCTTTGTGCCTGGCCATCAGGACCAACAGGCGTCTTTGGATACCGAAACAGACATGCACAAGCAGCAGCTGCCAAAGAGATGTAAGGAGCGCCAGCTGACTGTCAGACACCTGCCTGCCACAATCTTGCACGATAATGACCGTCACTGCCAAGACCTCCTCCTGTTGGATGATTCGATGGCAGAACATCACGTCTGTCTCTCATTCGATACAGAACAATCATCACACGCATCTGGTGCTGTGCATCCTGTTGACGGAAAGCAATCCTTATCGTCACCCTCAGATGCTACAGAGGCTATGCTGATCTGAGCCCAAGCACTACTGGATGATCCGATGCTCTTTAAGGCGGACCAACAACTGTTGAAGTAACTGCTGTTGTTGCTGCGGCTACCCATTACTGTTAATCGATTGGGGATTTGGATGAAATCGCACTATCTGTTGAAGGGGCTCTTAAGGACACAGCTGGTCCTCTTGCTTCAATGAGAATCCCCATGACCACAGTACATGGCAGGCTTATAAGATTAGCTCTATAACTATCAACACAATTAGGATGCAGGTAAAACTTCACTTGCTCTGAGGGTGTGGGTGTCAGAAATCGATTTTGCCCTCATGAAAGAAGTTCGTCTCGACAACTTTCCGGCTTTTTTATGGATACAATGTTTATGCTACACTGTATGCTGAAGGGAGTAGTGTGATGGCACACACCTACAGGAAGGGATTGTAGTTGAAGATCTGTTTTATCTGCCATTGGTCAGAGGTCTCACAGCGATCTTACATGGTGTCTGAATCATCAGAGTTTATGGTCCCTCTGATTCGGAAAAGCGACGGGAGTGGTGGCGGTGTTATTCGGAAGAGGTCCACCATTGTTTTTAGGCCGCTATGCTATTTTACACTTGGTGGAGACTTCGACTGTGTGACATCCCAAAAGGATCAATTTCCTCATTATACCCCATTCCAGAAACTACAACTGCTGATGTAGGATTTAAATCTCCATGATACGGGGACTGTGTGTATGGTGATCGAGGTGGATATAAATATGTTACATGCCATTCTGCGAGTCGTCTTGATCGTATCTACGATTCTCGCAGTCTTACGGCTGCTAAGTTATGGCCTAACGCCTTCTCTGACAACATTGCCTGCATATGGACTGTCTCTCTCTGATGGAAAAGAGTGTGGCTGCTCGAGGCATGTGGAAGTTGAGTGTCGCACATCTCTTGGATCTGGAGTACAGGCAGTTAATAAAGAGGACGTGGATCACCTGTGGAAGACGCCTTCAGACATTCACTTCATTGCGAACAGTGATGGCTTGAACGTGCTAAGCCTGATTTGCACCCCACATTGATACAATATGGTCGCGACAAGAAGTATTGGCACCGAAATACGTTTTAATTTTATTTAACTTTGTTCTGGGAGCTCTCTGGCCAAGCAGCATTTCTTGATCGGCAAGCTGAAGTTCAGAGAGTAATGGCGAAGATTATTTCACTTACACGTCACTGCCTAGATGGAGCAATGATATATACGAGATGCCAATGCACCACATTGTCAGAGGGAAGCAACGGTGTTAGAGAATATCAGTTTATGCCCTTGACGTGCCAGATGGTCGTCGATTGATGCCGCAGAAAGGTATTGCAAGCGCCTTTGTGGCCCACTATCAACGTTTCTGTGCAGAAGTAGAACCAGAATGCTGCAGCAATGCATGAAGGCCGCCAGTCTTTGTTTTATGTTGTTGACAGGGGTGCTGTGGAGGTTCTTAGGCTTGCAGTTACAGCTGATAGCTTTGATGATGGTCTTCGCAAGGGAGTGGTAAACAAGTTTCCAGGCACAAAAGGTTTCCTTCTGGAGTTTTATTGCGCCTTCCACGACATTTTGGCTCCTTCTTGGATTGCTGTATCCCAAGAACTAATGTCCCCTCACATTCCACTCCTCCCTACCTTTGCGGAAGGAGTGATTATTCTGGTCAAGCCATCTGCGGCTTGGGGCGTTGAGAATTACCAACTGTTGATGATGTGTAATTGAGACTTCAAGATTTTCACCTGCCTGTCTCAGGCATGTCCTGCCTCAAGTCACATCTTTGAATTAAACATGCAGACAGTGCTGAGCAACTATCTTGATGTTATCGGCCTGCCAGCGACTTGTCTCTTTTGAGGTGCCTTTGTTTTGATGGACTTTGCCACACCACTGAAAGGGGAACATGGCTACCTTGTGTAAGTGACGAAATGGGTGGCTTTCCACCATGACATTATACGTTGCATCATGCAAATCCTCTAAGATGCCTCATTGTGGGTGTTTATCAGTGGACATGCAGCAGACCCCTTTACTATTATTCAATCAGTCTGGCAGGGATGTCCATTGTCGATGATCCTTTTTTTCCATTGCTCTTGAGCCACTATTACACTCATGCAGAACTGGTTAACTAGAATCACCATGAGGGGAAATACTCCTATCTGTTGAGGCTCTGCAGATGATCTGGCCTTTTGGCTCAGTCGAGGGATGAGGTGTGTGTGGCACTGGAGTGAATTACTGGAATTAAAAATTCTGCAGGCAGTCGTATTGAATTTGACGATACCTGCTGCTTTGAACATTGGCAGGAGTGTTCTGGAAGGAAGTGTAGTTCAGTTGCAGTCTATGGATACCCTCCAGTGTTTGAAAATTACTTTCACATCCGACCCAGTGGCTGCTAACTATCAACCCCTCCTTCAAGTGATGCACACGAGTGTCTGTAGTAATCTGTTGCGAGCTTTGGACATGGCAGAACCGACTGATTTGACAACTCTCATCTGGCGTCTAGGATACCACATTTGGCCCACATCTCACCAGTGCCGAAGGCGATGATCAAAGGATTGGCTTTTTCGTGAGTATGGATCTCATCCATAAAGTGCGTTATGATACACTTACTCTTATCCCTCTGGAAGGACGCCTTGGTCTTGCCAACGTATGTGTTAGAGCAGCTGCCCTCTATATCTGCACGATGCTTAAGTTGTGGTCCCACTATTTGAATGGTTTGTCAGGAGCCACGACTGATGAACTTGCTCCTCTCTCCTGAGTGCCGCCCATTACAATATCGTATATTTCTACTTCCCTCTCGCACTTCAAGAATTTTTTCGTTGAATGTAATTATGTCCATGCAATTTGCCTCGTACCAGGACTCCTACTGCATGTGTCACTTATCGCGTAATGATGAGGGCTCATAATCCAGAACATGGTGGAGATCTGATATCCTGAGACCAACTGGCCCCTTGTGTGGCATTCTGTGCACCATAGCATTCTCGCCACGGAGGCTTGTGCGAACTGGTCTCTGGGTGTCAGTCAGAAACATGTGATACAATTCCGTCTACATGCCATTAATACGGCAGAATCTCTGCTTTGCGCACAGTGTCACGCATTTGATGCAGATGAACCATTGGTGTGTGGTCCTTCTGCAGAGTGTCTTGAAAAAGAAAATACTTGCTTTTCTGCTTGGTGCTGCTCTACACACTGTTCCGCCACAATTCCTTCTGCTGGCGGATGAGACTTTTTCCCAGAGTTGAAGAGAAACGCAGTCAATTGGATTAAAGGACTATCTGTTCAGTAATTGTTTCAGAGGACAGATGTGTTGTGTAGAGAAGAACTTTTCGTGTGCTTTATTGAACAAAAAGAATTTACTAATAATTTCAGCATTTCTTCTCTCGCCTTCTCCTTTACCTCTTCTGCCTTACCCTTTTCTGGTCCTCGTTTATCCGCCCATTACAAAACTGCGCTCCTACAGGAACGTCGCCCAGACCCTGCTTTCTGGGCCGGTCCTCACCTAGAGCGTAGGCGAGGCTGACGGCGGACTGCTGCAGGGCGTAGACGGAGCCGAAGCGGTCGCCGGCGAGGCGCGCCAGCAGCGGCACCAGCGCGGCGTCGACGGCGCCGATGCCGAGCCCCAGGCCCAGGTGCGGCGCCAGCAGCTGCAGCAGGCTGCGCGCGCTCGCCACCTGCGGGTGCCAGGAAGAGAGAGACCGGACCTGCTAGCTGTACGGGCGGCGGGTTCGCAGCGGCGCTGCGCGGTCGGCCGCGTGGCACTCACCATGACGCAGGAGACGCCGACCAGGAAGAGCGCGGCGAGCGCGACGCGGCAGCGGCCCACCCGCAGCGCCAGCTCGCCGCACAGGTTGGTGGCCAGCAGGTAGCCCAGGCTGTCCGGCACGAACACCGTGCCCAGCTGCCACTTCTGCAACAGCCCGGGGCGCGCGCCCGCAGTTCTACAGGAGGCACAGTGCACAGTGCACAGCGGACAGACTGGCGGCTCGCTGCCGTCCACATGTTATGCTGTTAATCAAACGCTCACCTAACACACTGCCTTTAAAAAGCAGACAGGTCGATTTGAAGAGTTGTAGATGGTGCAGTATTGTATGGTAGTGAAACCGTAGCAGCCGGCCGATGTGGCCGAGCAGTCCTAGGCGCTTCAGTCCGGAACCGCGCGACCGCCTCGGGTTAGAAGTAGTTCTAATTTCTAGGGGACTGATCGCCTTAGAAGTTAAGTCCCATAGTACTCAGAGCCATTTGAACCAAAACCGGAGCAGAAGAGAATCGAAGCATTTGAGATGTGGTGCTAAAGACGAATGTAGAAAATCAGGAATGTTGAAAATCAGCCAATCAAATAACGACACGGTTTTCTCGTGCAGCTATTTAAGGAACCAAGTGAGTTTCATTTAGCAGTTTAACGTAAGGCCCTGATGAAGGCTAGCTGCAACGCTGGCCGAAACGTTGGCGCATTTTAAATTATGGCGATGCGGTCTGATACCCTGAAGAATTTTATTGAAGATGACAACGGCCGCGGAAGCCTACGCTTACATTTAACCAACCTGAATGGGCAGGAAATCCACGGAAACATCAAGAAGTTAGAAGCACTGCGTCTAAAAAGATGTAAACTGCTGAATGACCTTGCTTTTTTGAAGAGATGCAGAGACACGAGTGTTGTGCCGTATTCTTTGCGGTTGACGTCTCACATAAAAACGAACAAGGCGAGGAATATCTGTGCTAAATCCAGTAAAGCATTGCTACGGGAAATGATCCGCCACATCCGCATAAGTCTCGATGCACACAACAGGAATTTGTGTTATCTGCACCTATTTCTGGCCGGAAAACTTCAGATGGAAGACTGGGATAAAGTCGACAGGTTAGCCTTTCAGCAAGCATCAAGGACCAGCAATAGTATTACTAACCGCCAGATGAGAAAGTACGACAAACTTCAACAGAAAGCCACGGACGAAACATTGACGCTGGACAGGCGACGGACAGTGGTCAACCTCTCCAGCCACACCTTGAGCGAAGCAACCACAGCAATTCTGGCCAAGGGGATGAATTTCGCAGTCGCACCTAAGCGAGTTCCAAAAGAAGATATCATAGAATCCGTAGAGGCTGCGGTACGTCATCTGCCACAGGCCGATGCGGAGAAGATCCGGCAGGAAACGGTCAGAGTTCTGAATAAAGCAAAGCCACCGAAGCAAAACATCAACGCTGAGGAATACCATGCCATCAAGGAACTCAGGGACAACCCCCACTTAGTAGTCGTACAGGCAGATAAGGGCAACGCCACTGTAGTCTTGGACACAACTGATTACAACAAACGAATGGAAGATATTCTCGCAGAACCTATCTACAAGAAACTTCAGGGAGATCCGACGGCCAAGGTAATCAAAACGACGCAGGCACTGCTCAAGCACTCTAGAATCAACTTCGACAAGGCCAGAAGATTCATCCCGCAAGTGACACAGGCACCAAGGATATATGGTGTACCGAAGGTACACAAAACAGACTTCCCCTTAAGGCCCATAGTAAACAGTATAAATTCACCGACCTACTATCTAGCGAAAGAACTGGCACCTAGGCTCCGACACCTAGTGCATCAAACCGAGTCCTACGTTAAGGATTCCACTCACTTCGTGTCCCTCCTAAAGGAAATGCGTGTTACGGACCAAGATCTGATGGTTAGTTTCGACGTCAAATCCCTATTCACGAATGTCCCAGTGCCAGATACTGTGAACATCCTAGAAGAACGCGTGGCACCTGATATATGTGAGCTTGTGCGCCACTGTCTGACGACCACCTATTTCAAGTGGAGAGGTCAATTTTATGAACAAATTGACGGTGTAGCTATGGGCTCATCCCTATCGCCTATCGCAGCAGAAATCTTCATGGAGGCATTTGAGGAAACAGCCCTCCAGTCCGCACCATTACGTCCAAATTGTTGGCTTCGCTATGTCGATGATACTTTCGTCATTTGGCCCCACGGAGAAGAGGAGTTACAGAACTTCCACAAGCACCTTAACCAACAGCGTAGGAAAATTCAGTTTACAATGGAAACAGAGAAGAATGGGGTGCTGCCTTTTCTCGACGTGGAAGTCTATCGAAAACCTGATGGTAAACTTGGCCACAAAGTGTACAGAAAACCAACCAGTACGGACAGGTACCTTCACGCCTCCTCCCACCATCACCCCACGCAGAAGAAGTCCGCCTTGCACACGCTAACGAAGAGAGCGTACAGGATAAGCGACGAAGAACATCTGAAGACAGAACTTGAACGCCTCAGGTCCATCTTCGGAACTAATGGCTATGGGAAGCAGACGATAGACAGCACCATGTCGACAAGGGAGAAGACTAATAGGGAAGAGGAGAAGGAGGCACAGAGCATTGCTGTGTTACCATATGTACAAGGGGTCACAGAACGTATTGGCAAAATTCTACGAAAAGCCGACATCAAACCAATTTTCCGAAGCAGAAACAAAATATCAGACATGCTCGGTTCTACCAAGGATGCAGTTGACAAACTACACACAGCTGGCGTGTATGTAATTGGTTGTGCGTGTGGATTAGTCTACATAGGTGAGACGGGACGTCCGATTAGCACAAGGCTCTCGGAACATGAAAGATATATCCGCCTGAAACAATACACTAAGTCAGCAATGGCGGAACACCGAGACGAGTGCGGGAAACCAATATTTTTTCAAGAAGCCCGCGTCCTGGCGAAAGAGCCTCTCACTTTCAAAAGAAAGATTAGAGAGGCGATAGAAATAGCCAAAAGACCCGCCAACATGAATAGAGAGGACGGGTACAAGCTTCCGAGGTCTTGGCTGCCTGCAATAGCAGGGCTACGGAGCGGCGGCAGAGCCGTGGCGGCCCATGCAGACACGCGGAGAGCCGCAGTAGTTGTCGCGAGCACACAAAGCAATGGCACGCCGCAGCCGGCTTCTGGACAGCATGTAAACAGTGTGACGTCACAGCCATCACCTGTTCGCTATTCGTCCGTCTCCTCCAATGGGGTGGATTAATATAAAGACCAATAGAAAACAGCTATTTCAGCCAATGACAGATAATAAAGGAAACACCAATAAAGCATACCTTTCACCCCTCCTCCTCCTCCTTTTACAGCTAATCAAGTAACGACACGGTTTTCTCGTGCAGCTATTTAAGGAACCAAGTGAGTTTCATTTAGCAGTTTAACGTAAGGCCCTGATGAAGGCTAGCTGCAACGCTGGCCGAAACGTTGGCGCATTTTAAATTATGGCGATGCGGTCTGATACCCTGAAGAATTTTATTGAACAAGGAATGAGGAGTTTCTGCACGGAATCGGAGAGGAAAGGAATATGTGGAAAGGGACACGATGATAGGACGTCTGTTAAAAAATCCGGGCTTAATTTCCACGGTACTAGACGGAGGTGTAGAGGGCAAAAAATGTAGAGGAAGACTATATAAAACACCTGAACCATAATAATCATCTTAAACTTTGTCCATTTTTTATTAATCCAGCCTCGAAACTGTGTGGACTGACTTGTTATGGTGTGGTGCGCCAAGATGCGATTTAGGCTCTTTTGAAATGATGCTAGGAGTCGAATGCGCCAATGGCCCCGTCAAATGTGTAACCCAGTGTGGGTGGAGGGTGTAGTTCAAACTGGAGGTAGTTCTCTGATTTTTGTGGGTGTTGTGGGTGTTCATGCCATTATCTGGACCCATTCATTCGGATTACCGTGAACATGCACTGGGATGTTTGTTTAAGCATAGTCAGTGACAACATGGGCCCCTTTTTTGTACATCTGCAGAATGAGTGTCCTGTGAACACTCCCATCTTCCACGATGACAACAGCCGCATTCAAGGGGCTGCACACATACCTTCTCTGTTTGACCGACACTAAGGCACTATCACATCTCTACTGCCTCGCTAAATTACGTGCTGTTAATGCCATAGGAAATGTCTGGGACTATTTGGGAGGCTGCAGATAACCCGAACATCAATGAATGGTTTCAGATGGGCGCACCATACCTGAAGAAGTAGACTCTTTTTCCTTGTCGAACTGAGGCCATTTTCAAAACGGGAAGTGTTGTTATGCGGTGTTGGTATGATTTATCCTGGGGTTGACAATTATTTCTCCAGTATGCCCAGTTCCTTATAGTCTACATGGCCGTTTACTGTTCCACAAGACGAACTTTTACACAGTGTTGTCTCCACCTCCACTCTACAGAGCGTAGTCCATGACATAAATCACATAAAATGCTCTAGTGCAGTGGTCTTATGGGGGCAATGACGGAATATTGCATACATTTCGCAGAGTGTCGTCACTCTTGAATGAAACAATTTATTTGGGTAGCGAAGGATCATGGTCACTGACTTCGTTGACAAGTGTGGGACGCAGAGAGAATTTCGTAAGTGGAGAAGGTAATGGTATGTTGCCTTGGCTCTGCAGTGTAAATGTATCGTGAGCCACCAATGACGCCATTGCGATAAGCCGTCATGTAATTTGCAGATCTCTCTGCAACACTAATGTGGGAGGTGAATGTTGACAAGTCGCCGTGTGAAGGTCAGCTGACATGTTACCGTCAAGTAGCTCATTGTACAAAGAAACCAAGTGTCCTTCATATCTACTGTCGTAGTTCGAGGAATCCTGCTCTGCATGGGATCGAGAGGTGGATGGAGAGAAGGTTACACTAAATGTCTATTCGAGTCAGATTCATTAACGATGCAGTTGTTGGATTCGACCGAAAAGACTGAAGGAAGAATGGTGGCCTGCTTAAGGGACTGTTGAAACATTCATGTGGATATGAATCTCAATTCTAATGAAAAGGATTCCATGAAGCTTGGTAGCACTGCCAAGCAGAGAAATTGGGTCATGATAAAGAAGATGTATCCATAAAAAACAACAGTTTTCTCTGTAATACCGAAACTAGATTGCTGCTTTTTGTTGACTGCTGCCAGCTATTCCACTTTGGTTATACCTGTAGTGGCACCACCGTTTAAGATGGGAAAATGTTAGCTTCAGTGCAATATTTCTGAGTGCACAAGTTACAGCCAGGCACGGGCCTGTTGACAATAAGTTATGCTACCAGCGGTTGTGATGTAGAATGGAGGCCACAGGGCCGTAGACCCACTGAAAAGAGTGAACGCAGCGGTGTGCATGGCGCAAGTTACAGACAGAAGGGGCCCACTGGCCCAACCCAGGTGTTATGAGTACATGACTCAGAGTGGTGCATTAGCAAAACAGAGGTGCACAGCTGCGTATAAATAGGCACCGGTTCACTAACAAGGCATTCAAGTGTGGCAGCTCTCCTGAATGGCGGGGCATGTCACACCACCGGCTACACGCAATAGCAGATGGGGTGCCAGCGTTCCAGTCCATGGCAGGTCGCTGGTTCGCCTCTCTGAGGCCAGTTCGGGGATTCAAGTGTGACAGCTCTGCTGGATGGTGGGGCATGTCACACCACCGGCTACACGCAGCAGCAGATGGGGCGCCAGCATTCCAGTTCACAGAAAGTTGCTAGTTCGACCCTCTGAGGTCAATGCAGGATCGTGGACACTTGTTGTCGCAGTGATCTTAGCCATGCTGGTGAAGAAGCATTCAGTGGCCTGCCCTGTGAGCAGCGCTGAGGCAACAGGGTCTGCCGGTGCAGTCTGACATCGACTCAACTCCGTGGCCGCACAACGCCGACACACAGCAGTGTGTTGCACGGGTCGCTGAGGCAGCCATTCCACGCCAAGCCATTTTGCAGACAGCGAAGTGGTGTCCTCAGCATTGCGGGACCTGGTGACTTAGACTGAGAGGAACATGGACACTGTAGCTGGAAATAATAAATCACTTGGGAAACTCAGACGAGTTTTAATATGGCGCACCCTGACAGTTTCCATCCTCGTCCAACATCCATCTACATACCAGAATTTGGCTTATGGATAAAAAAGTACCAAAAAAAGAAAAAGAAAATAATGCCAAAGTTAACATCAAAATAAGATACAATACAACAGAAGACTAATAGAATATGGTTAAACCTGAAAGTCACTTTTCTAAAAAAGTATCCAGAAGATCCATTAAAAAAACAAGTAAGCTGTGGATAACTAATGGAATTTAAATCTCATGTAAGAAGAAGAGGGAGATTTATACAAAGTTCAGAGTAAGTCAAGATACGACATGATTTGCAAACTACAAAAAATACTATAACATTTTAGGGAGAGTCATTAAAATGTCCAGAAGTATGCACATCCTGACAGAAATAAATAATGCAGATAATAAGATTGAAACTGTATGGGGCATTCTCAAACAGGAGACGAGACAGCCAGTCAATGTACAAGATTCCATAATAATTACAGTAAATGACGATGCTGTGAATCATAATTCAGAAGTTGCAAGTACATTTAACAATTACTTTCTGAATGTAGCAGCAAATATAAGATTAAATGGTCCAGTTGAAGAAACAAGGGATATATTAAAAATGACATTCCACAAAATTTTACAGAATTAGAAATAGCGCTAAGTTCCTTCATTGAAATTAATACAGTTGCAAAAGTTTTAAAAAACGAAAATTCATTTGGAGCTATGGAATTTCAGACAGAATTATGAAAAGTTGTTCCAGCTTAATAAGTATCGTCCTTGCATCAGTGGCACAAGGAATTTTTCCAGACATTTTAAAATATGGACAAATCACTTCATAAGTAAGGTGACAAGACAGACTTAAAAAGTTACCATCCAATTTCCTCACTGACCTGTTGTTCCTAAATAGTCGGAAAAGTAATGTACTCAACAATAATTTCAAACTTAAGTGGGAAAATTTATTTAGCGTATCACAGTCTGTGATTCCAGAAGCGTTGCACGACCTAGAATGCTATTTATACATCGACTCATAAAGTAATAGAAGTCTTAAATATTGATATATCGCTGGTTAGTATTTTTTGTGACCTTTCTAAGGCGTTTGATTGTTACATCATGTGACACTCTTTGAAAAACTCTAGTTTAATGAAATTATGGCTTTATGCACAACTGATTTGACTCATAGTTAACAAACAGAAATCAAAAGTGCGCTGGATGATTAAGACAGTGTCGAAAAGGTAGGACATTTTAGTCACTAGGGAAAAAAATCACAAACGGAGTCCCACAGCTTTCAATTCTGGATCCAATTCTATTCCTTATCTATGTGAGTGACCTACCACTTAACAATCAACAAGTAAAACTGGCACTTTTTACAGACGATACTGGTGTTATAAACGCCATTAGAGACAGATCAAAAGAAGAGTTGCAAAATTATATGTTCCAAAGAATTATTAGATGGTTCTACTACATTCAGTTCTGTACAAAAAATAGGAGTCATTCCAACAACTGTTGTGAGCATGAGCAGGAGTCAATAAATAGGGGAGAATGCTCCAAAGTTTTGGATGTCGATACTGATGAAGCATATTACTGAGGTTCCCAAACAATTACGTTCAGCTCCTTTTGCTCTTTGTATAATTGCTAATATTGGAAACAAATGTTTCAACCACCAGATATGTTCTGCATATTTCTAACCAATAATGTCTTACGGAATAAGTTTCTGGGATAACTCATCTCTTAGGAAGAAAGTATTGATTGCACAAAAGCGAGCAGTAAGAATAATGTGTGTTCACGCACGGACATCATGTAGATACCTCTTCAAGGAGGTAAGTATTTTAACTGCGTCTTCACAAGACATATATTCGATAGTGAAATTCGTCATAAATAACCCACCACAATCTGAGAAGAACAGTGATGTCCACACCTACAACACTACACGGTAAAATGACCTCTATTGCCCATTGTTAAAGCTCTCAATGGGTCAGAAAGGAGTTCAATATGAAGCAATAAAAAATTTTGATCATTTGCCCAATAACATAAAACGTCTGACAGATAGTGAAACAAATTTTAAATCTAATTTAAAATCATTTCTCTTGGAGAACTTCTATTCCATTGACCAATTTCTGCTTAAAAACTTGTATCCAGTAAAAAAATAAATGAATAAAAAGCTAATGTCAAAAGACTGGCTTAAAACAGTAGAAGATATCCAGAATCTTATACTCGGAGCACAGGTCTGCATTCAAGAAAAACATATGCATCGGAAAAAACGGAAAACAATGAAATCGAATCACTTGAAACACGGAACAACTTGATTGACTGCAGCGTTGTTATTATATCTGAGCATAGTCACATTGCCAGACATTGGATGAGTATAGAAATGAAAGAGTGATAGACGGCAAAACCAGATTCACAGAGCCTACTCCTTCCAAACAATATCAAAAGCGTTGACGAACTTAAGTTCACTGGCAGCGGCAGCAGGTAAGTTACAACTCGGGGACGTTAAAATAATTGGAAAAGTACTAAACTATAATTAAAATGTATTCGACAAAACAGACGAAGAAAGTTGTCTTGGTAAAGCAACGCCATAATTAGGGACAGGGTGATGGAATGTATACTAAGGCATCTATAAATAGTACATTTGACAAAATCGGGGGCGATAGTTGGATAATATTGCAGAAGACCGTAAATAATGAATTATGTAACTCGCATTGTTGAAGATTTCGAGTATATACTGGGAACGCAAACCGATTTGTGCAGATTTGCGTAGAGCAGATGTTTATAGGCGGACAGCATAAAATCAGTCAGGAAAGGAATTAACATTTCAGAACCTTTGTGATTTCAGAACTTATCAATGTGGTTTATAAAATATACAGGGGTTTCCAAAAAGGTACAGACAAAATATTGAGGTACATTCTTCACACGTAAAAGAAGATATTTTATATGGACAAGAATGCTGAAAAACATCATTTTATTTTCATATTGGAACTCGTTTTACAATTTTTCATGCTACATTAATCTTTGGAAACACATGGACACAGAGAGTACTAGTTTACCATCTGAAACCCTTTCTTACATGAAATGTCATAATGCCCTCTATCAGAAATGATACATGCATCAACTCGCCGTCCTTATGAATCCCAGATGTGCAGATATAGCCCTGAAGAATCACATATAGCTTGGTGGTGAAGCTACGAATTAAAACTTAATCACACGTAAACAAGAGAAAACCTTTGTTACACCCAGTATATTTTCGCTTGTTCAGCCTATTTTTATGTAGTACTCTTAGGCGAATGACTTACACTGGTGGCTAAAGTTAAAGCAACAAACCGCTGTTTCCCGTCCTGTGTTTAATTCACGATATAATCATACAAACTGTCAACCAGATGTCCGTACGATCTTGTTCTGCACGGAAGATGGTATTCCGGTCAGCGGACAACCACGCGCGCAATGACTTCAGTGCACTATGAAACGTGGTAGCCCCACATCACAATCGCTGTGTACACAATCACAGACGGTGTAGTATGGCACAGAGAAGATGCCTACCAGACTCTTGCGGTGGAGGGCCAAAGAAGGAAGCAGGACAGTCACAAACTGATGTGGCCCGATGGCTTAATGTGAAATGTTCTGTTGTTTCTCGGATGTGGCGATAGTTTATAGAGACCGAAGCTGTATCCCGAAGACCAGGACAGGACCGACCACGTGTGACTTCAGAAGAGAGGACCGTTATTTGGCTGCAAGAGCACGACATTACCGCTTTAGTACTTCACGGCAACTGGCAGTGAGCTCGCAGCATCTTCTGGACGCGTTGTATCGAGGCTAACGGTATAGAGAAGGCTTCGACAGAGAGGCCTTTATTGTCGGAGACCTGCTCTATGTCTACATATGACGCGTCTTCACAGAAGGGAACGTTTAGAGTAGATCTGTCAATGTGCCACCTGGACGGTAGAAGAGTGAGCCAATGTTGTTTTCACAGATGAGTCACGATGTAGTCTGGAGATTAATTCTATGGACTCGCATCTGGAGGGAACATGGAACACGATTTCAGGACCCAAACATTGTGGAAAGAGACCGATATCAAGGAGGATCCCTAATGGTATGGGCAGGGATTATGTTTACCACTCGAGCCACTCTTCATGAAGTTGTACGGGTGAATCAGCAATGTTTAACTGCTGTCAGGTATCGTGACGAGATCTTGGACCTCATTTGCGGTTGTTGCGAGGTGCTGTGGGCACAGACTTCGTATTAATGGACGATAATGCTCGACCTCATAGAGCACGGGCAGTTGATGTTTTCTTGGAAGAATTGCAGGCCTGGTGTGGTCTGCTCGCTCTCCCGATCTGAATCCCATAGAACATCTCTAGGATGCACTAGGGAGACGGCTTGCATCTCGTCAGCATTCACCAACCACTCTCCAAGACTGCGAGCATCTCTGCGGGAAGAATGTGCGTCATTGCCTCAAAATGAGACTGGTAACATCCTTCACAGCATGCCCTGTTGTTGTCAGGCCTGTATTGCTGCCAGAGGTGGTCAACGCCATACTGAGCACATTAACCAGTTGTTGGAATGTGTGTGCAAATCCGTTAAATTGGAAAAAACGAAGAACATTCTTGTCTACCGTTATGCGTGTTTCAGTTGTTTGTGTTCTGTATTCTTTACATTGTATCTACTTTACTATCACCTGTTTATACTGTTTTGTGGCAAAATAAACGCAACCTTGCAAAATTTCCTTTTGATGTTTTAATTTTGGACACGAGAGTAGTAAGTCAAATTTGCTAGCTTCCTTGACTCCACCCTACCACACTGGTACTGCAGCAATGTTGAGGTAAGAAAGGTTACACGTAAGGGTATGTGGATACCTTCCATGTAGTAATCTTGTCGGATACCACTGGAAAATTTGCAATAATATTGGTTTTACGGATAAAAGCCTGTTCCCGTGAGAATATCAGCGGGTGTATGTGCAACTCAATAATTATTTTGTGGTTAAACGTTAAACGACAGTGGTAATATTACGAATTTTTCTGTACTAATGGGGGTGGGAGGACCCTTAAACTGGTTGTCGTTTCTGCTTTTCTTGACCGTGCGCCCTGTCCACACCACGTACCTGGTAATCCCGCGGTGGTCGTACTGCTCTGCTCCACACTGCTGCTGGCTTGGCCTGAAATTATCTATTTAAATATGCAAGCAAGTCAGGGGAGTCACTCATGGTCAAAACACGACACTGTTCTACGTCTGGTATGAACAACTATATTCTGAGACGCTTAAAGGAAATCGCAGGTTGCACTGTTTACATTCTAATTCATAAATGTTTATCCCAATTAACAATCTTGATGATTATTTGTCCACAATATCACTCAGACGAGCGTGCGCGTAACCGACATGACGCGGGTGATTGTTGATGATGCGGAAGCCGAATGATCGAACGAAAGTTCTTACGCTCGTCACACATACAGATATCTGGCAATAGTCCTCCTTGACACTAACACTGTTCGTAAAGTTAATTTTTCAGTTCTCACTTGTACGAGCGTGCACGTAACCGTCGCGGCGCGGTTGATTGTTGATGATGCAGAAACGCGATGACCGAACGCACGTTCTCCCGCTCGCTGCAAGACACTGGCACTTGTTTGCACTCTTTTATGGTAACTAATTTTTGCTGATTCATATTAGTTCATTCTTGGAGACCGAACACGGCGCGGGTGATTGATACAGTACGGTACGACACGCAACGAGAGGATACACAAATACGTTATCAGCAGCACTGCACATTTTTAAATCACTTCTTGGCGCACTTTCCTCTGAATCATTTACTTATTTTATCACTTTACTGTAATAGCACTTGTAGCAACACTTCAACTTCCAAACTAACAATGCCTCTCACATGCAGAGCTACACACTACACAACGTAACAGTTTCGTGTCCCGTGCTCGACTCTCTACACACACGTTTGTCCGCAAAGATACTCCACAACTAAGCCAGCGATATGACAATACGCTTACATATTTACTTGAATGTTCAGTATTTTGGAAAGGGTAGACGTGTTGTTGACAACAGCAAAGACCATAGACGGCGACATGGCGATCTGTTTTGATTCCCCGCACAATGTCTCTCGCATACTGCTTCCATCGTACCAACAGTTGCATTACGTCTAGGTTATTCCAGTTTCGTTTAGATTAACAGAGGTCACTCAGACAATTGTCAGCCTTCTGTAGCTGTATGGTTGGAAGCACCCCGCGTCGACTGGCGTGCCGTTTGACGATCGGTGTGCGCTCCTTATCTTGACACTGACGTCCAGCCTGCATGGTACCTTACTGTCAATGGGAAATAAGTACGTCGGTCACGCCTTTACGGGATTCAGCCCAAACACATTCTGCTGTGTGTCGGCTGTGATGTTCTGGACACTGACGAGCATCGCCTGGTGTGCGGATCGGCGAGAGGTGTCCTCTTCTTGGTGCGACAGACGTTGTTCCTAATTACCCGTACGCCTCCTCATCAGATATCTACTCACATCCTTCTCTTCCGGAGGCGAGATACTTGCAGCAAGTGAAGATGAACTCCGTGAAGTGGACTTGTGGACATGCAGTTTTCTGCTTACTTGCTGATGGCGAGAAAAATATCCCGACTAACAGCCATGAAATCGGTGCTATTACCAATGTTTCTCTTAAAATATTTACAGTTACAAAATTCTACACTTATTACGTTGACAAATGTTGCTCGTTAGGATGATTTAATGTTATGTTGAATTAATGTACATTTGCTAAATGAACTACACTGTCCAGTCACATTAACGTGAGCACCTCTCAGAAGCCTGAATAACCACCTTTTGCAGTGCGAGATGTGTATGAAGATGTTGAGGATTTATGGCGCGAGCAGCCTGATTGAGATGGTTCCACAGATTCTCGATTGGTTTTAAATCCGCGGAGTTTGGTAGCCAGGAGGGTATGGTAAATTCATCCTGGTACTCTTTGAACCATGCACGCATTCTGTCAGGTGTGTGAGACTGCAGAGGCCTGCTGGTAGGTGCCATCGTGCTGAGGAAAAACAAACTGTATGCAGGGGTCACATGGCCCCCGATGATAGAGGATACGTGTGTTGATCCGTTGCGTCTTCCAGAATGACAACATCACCCAGGGTATGCCCTCAGGCTTGGACCCCTCCGAAGATTGTTGCAGGATGTTTGCTTTCTGGTTTTTCAATCTGTGCACTCCAACAGATACCTATCCAATGGAGTGTAAAACGTGATTCATCTGAAAAAGCCACCTGTCGCCACTCAGTGGACTTACAGTTACGGTTCTGGCTTGCAAATTGGAACCTTCCTCAGATGAACAGCAGTTATTATAGGTGCATGAACCAGGAGCCTGCCATGGATGCCCATACGCAGCCACTTTCGCTGAACTGTTGTTGATGAGACACTGTTGGTGGCCCCTTGGTGCATGTGGCCTATCAGTTGCTCAAAGTTGCACGTCAGTCCACCTGTACAAATCTCCGCAGCCGTTGTTCACCTCTGTCATCGCTGGCCCTTGGTGCACTGCAATTTTTGACAGCGGCAATTTGCCATGTACAAGATACTTCAACCACGACGGCATGCGAACAGTTTACAGACTAAGCCGTTTCGGAAATGCTTCCATCCTTGGTTCTAAAACCAACGATCGTACCGTTTTGGACGTTAGATAAATCGATCCTTTCCACGTTATCACAACGACTACACTGTCTTCCAAATCCTCGACAGGCTTTACATGCCCTCCACTGTTAGTGCTACCACCTGTCGTCTGGGAGGGATTTATTGCCCGTTGACGTCGAACGTCGGCGGTGATCACAATAATTTGACTGGGTTATGGGAAGGGTTAACATTTGCAGTATGCAAGATGTGATGATGACTTGTGACATAAATTCATTTGACTTCTCAATGTTGAGAGAATATTCTGCAGCAAATTACACAAAATGTGTTTCAGTATTTGTGACAGAATGTTACAATTTAAGGAACATATCATGATTATGACATTATTTTGTATTAAAATTATGGCATTAGGGATCTGGAACTCTCCCTCGTTAAATCATATCTCAGTAACAGAAAGCAAACTGTAAGCTACAATGGTCAAAAGTAACAGTTGCTGAATGTCACTAGAGGTGTTCCCCAAGGATCAGTGCTTGGGCCATGACTGTTTATAATATTTAAAATGACCTGTCCAGCAATATGCCATGCAAATCTGTGCTTTATGCAGATGATACAATTCTCATCAATTCAGGGAAGGACCTAAATAAACTGAAGGAGCTAAGTAAAGATTTTCTCAGATTATCCAATATGTGGTTCGAAACCAATGAGTTAGCTATTAACTATGAAAAGACTGTAAATATATCCTTCAGCTTATCCAATGCTGATATTGAGTACACTTCTACCAAACTTCTTGGCATATACTTAGATACGAAATTAACCTGGCAGAGTTACATAGACAACATATCTCGAAAGCTTTCTCGAGTTATCTATCTACTGAAAAAATTACACACCTATGTTTCTGAAAGCCTGCTAATTAATTCCTATTATGCATTCTTTCATTGCCATATTAGCTATGGTATTCTTGTATGGGGTAATTCTCCATAGTCCAGGAAAATTTTTATTTGGCAGAAGAAAGCCATGAGGAGCATCTCTGGGATTATCAAAAATAACATATTGTGTAGGTCATACTTCAAAGAATTACAGATAATGACAGTCCCTTCTCTTTTCATATACAGCTGCCTTTTGTACATAAAAGAAAACTTTAACAGTTACAACCTTAGGCAGTCCATTCATAATCATAACACTCATCAAACATTTAAGATAGACATACCAACAACTTGACTCAAGAAAACACAAGACAGTTATGAATACATGGGAATAAGGCTTTTCAACACATTACCTGTGCAGGCACATTGTGTCTCTCTTAATATATTTAAAAGTAAGACTAAAAATGGCTGAAAGACAAAGCTTTTTACAGTGTTAAAAAATTTGAAAACTCTTCAAAAATAGACCTGACTTACGAAACAACTTGCAACTCTGTTTGTACCTCTTCCTAACCTTTTTTGTCTCTGTAGTTCCACATTTAACTGTTAAACATGTGGAGAAATCCTTATGTATGAAATGTATCCTTTCATTATGCACATTTTATAAAATGCACACTTTAGTTATGTGGGATATCTTTATGTATCAAATGTATTCCTTTATTATGTATGTTCTTTTAAAATGTATACTTTAGCTTTGTGTGATACCTTACAATAGTTATATTTCTTAAGGGTATACGGAACGCCCTATGCTTACAATGTTAAATTGAGCTAAAAGTTAGGAATATTTTCTCATTTGTTATTTGGACAATACTCTTGATTTTTTCACAGAACGCAGGGATATGTTCTGCTTTTATGCAGAATTATTAATTTTGAAAAAAATAATGTATAGTTTTTCAGATATTTTATTTTTTGTAAATGTTAAAAAAAGTTATACATTTTAACAAGTATTTTAAAATTTACATCCATTAATACAAAATAATTCCACATATCTTTTAATTCAGATATATTAGAAGGTCTTAAGGAACAACTACAGAAAATTTCATCTTTCTACTATAAATAGGCCCGGGGGAAAATGTACCTTATACACAAAAAAACTAAAGTTACCGGAAATTAGCTTCAAAGTTTTTACTTCAGTACAAGCCTGCTCCATAGCTTGTATCATCAGAATCGTCCAACAGCTTGCTCTTGATGGCTCTGCTATGCTGTCTAGCCATCTTTGAATATACTTTTATGGCATTATCTGAAGACCTCAGCCATTCCTTGTCCAAACAAAGCATAGCTGCAGCAGTTTGTAGTACTACACAGAGCCCCAACTTCTGCAGAACTTTGCACTTTGTTATATTGCCGTGACTGAATGATGAAACAGCATCATAAACGCCAAAGTGAAGTGTGTTTATACCCACAAACACAGTTTTAGGTAGTCTATTGTATATCATATGGTTCACACACTCATTTGGATTTTGAGTCCGGCCATGAAGACATTTCTTTAGTAGACTAATATCTGCGAGGTCTCGGAATATTGGTTTTATTTCATCCATTACGGCTGGTGGCAAGTGATGAGGGTGATTGTATTGTTTCTTAGTTACCTTGCCTCTGTTGTACTTGCACCAACTATTGTCTCCTTTTGGACATAGCCCATGTTGGGGATTCTCATTGTTTGAAGCTCTATGAAAAAACAGAGCCCAGACTGCTCTTCCCATTAATTCTGCATCTGCTGTATTCTGTCTTATTGCTAGACCATAGCACTTCTGAATATGACCTATTGTAGCATCTGTCAGTCTATTTTTCCCATCTACAGTTTTTCCATTGCTCAATTTCTTGCCTTTCATGCTAGCCTTGAGCTGTCGAAGTCTTGATCCCATCCTTTTCTGAATATGGCCAACACACTCCAGTTTGGAAATTTTCACATCGTTACCATAGGGTCTCAGTTCCTCAATTTCTTTGAAAGCCTTTGAGTCACCATCTCCAAGATAATTTATGTATCTAACGTTGTACCATTTTACTGAGTGTCGATAAATACTTCTTACACCAGCAACTTCCATACCACCATTTGATCCATAGTAATTTGCCATGCACTCCTCTTCATGTTTATTTTTCATTTTCTCCTTGCATCTGCAATGCTTGGAAAGTATTGCCACATCAACTACCTTACCAGTGTCCACACTTGTAGCTGTTACTACACCATCCAGAGATGTGTGGCCTCTCTTCTGCCAGCTTGCATCAAAAGCTATGGACAAGTCTCTGCTATTATTATTTTCAACAACTGCTTCCTCAACAGCATCTTTTATGTTTTCCTGTGCCACATCTCTACAGCAGAGCCTATTGCGATTATGTGTTTGTTAAATTTTGAAGGTGGAGGAGGGAGGTTCATCACATCACACAACATGGCACCTGCAGCCCTGCCCTTTCCTATACACCGTAATCCATAAACCAGTCTAATGTTTATATCATATAGTTCACCTGTATCTGCAGTAACATGTGAGGAATTGAAGAAAGTAACACTGTGTTTGCAATAACTGCACATCAACTCTAATTCACAAGCAAGTCCTACATATATGTTTGTTTTCAATGAAACACCACATTTTCCACATTGTTTGCAGCACACATTGATATCCAAAACGTCTGATAATAAAGAGACGTTAATTACCTCATATTTTGTAGTCCCAGCATTTAGTTTCTTGTATTCTTCTTCAATTCCAGCTGGTTTTCTTCTTGAAGCACCTTCCGGTGTAGTGGCAGCAGCATCACTCAATGTATCACTACCAGTGTTGAGGTTAGTCACTACTGGGACATCAGATACTGATGAAGATGAATCAGACGAATTTTTAGTACACTTTACTTTGTTGCGCCAATGTACACGCTTTCTAAATACCTTCAGACTAGGTCTTGACATGTTGAAGGAAAGAAAACTCAATGACTTCTCCACATACGACTTTCACAACAATGACATGGCTGTACTTACAAAGGAAACAATACAAATGGTGCAGAATCTATTGTCAACTGTCTATCAGTGTAGCCAACAGAAAAGCTAACTCTCTTGTGCTCAATTATATCTCTGGCAAGGCTGTCTATATCAGATATATTTCACATCTCATATACAAGGTGCGGAACATCGTGTGTCGAAATTATTTTAAAAAATTATTTAAAATAGTTCTATTCACGTCATCCAAATATTTTATACATGGTATTAAATGGGATAGTCTAAATTTTTCAAAAATGCATTTACCCAAAAATCGATTTTTTCATCGAAAAACTCCTCCCGTATACCCTTAATATGTAAATTGTACATTACTCATGACGACATCGATTGCATGTTAATGCTTAAAGATGGATAAATATATAAATAAATAAAAAAATCTACCTTACATTTATAGCGAATGGAGTGTAAAATTCAAGGTCAGACTTCAGAAAATTAAATTCAAACCAGAGCATTGCTACCATCTGAGCTCCAATGTACTGAACTGATTAAAATGTTTTACCGTATTTTAACATAAAAAAATGTGGATAAAAGATTTGTGGAAGCAGATATGGATAATGGGCTTGCAGATGCAGTGAATATATGGTTAGTACTTTTATTATTTGTACAGACCTCTAGTTATATGGTTCATTTTGTACTCTTCTGAAACATTAAAATGTGTTAATTTCCATCGGACAGGGATAAAGCCTGGCATTTTTTGAGCTGATATAAGAAAACCATGACAAACCTAAACCAAGACAGTGAAACGCAGGTCGTTTTTCCAGATGAGATCTCCTCAGAGCAAGTGATCAGCAAAAATAAGTAGAGGGCTGTGGCGCTCACCTCGGGCTGGAAGGTGTCGATGAGGTAGGCGGGCAGGCAGGGCTCGAGCACGGCCATGGCGGTGGTGGACACCAGGATGGCGCCGGCCGCCACCGTGATGCGCGCGTCACCCAGCAGCTGGCGCACTCCCCGAGTCGCTACTGCCACCTGTCGCCACGAGGCACGGCATGAGCTGCAGCTGCCTCCCCTCCCATCTCTTGCTGCTCTACTCTACTTGCTTCTTCATCATCCCTCGAACTTCCTCCTGTCCTCTTTATTGTAATGAAGCTGAATGTGTTATTTCCATGTGCGACATATTGAAGGCGCTTTTCGAAAGTAGGGGTCTACTGACTAGAAAAGATCTCATCTGAAACATATCATACCATCATCAAATTGTTATGTCAATGATTTTCATCATTTTTCACTATCCTCCAAATCTAAAAATCCTCTATGCCAATGTTGTGTGGCTATCTGATCCACCAAAGTTCTATCACACCTTCCAAATTCTTGAACACTACACACCTATCTTGCCTTCTGGATATGTTTTCCTTCTTCTCACATGGGTCCTTGACCACCTTATTAAGTTCTTATCTCTCTTTATCCACACTGAACACCTCCATACATATGACACTATCAGCAAACTCGACTCCAATAACACTATTGGTTTTTCTCTAATTTCCAGTCCACTCTCGCGCCAAAAACAACTCAGTCCACCACACCTGTACCTACATACACTCCTTATCCTCTCCCTACAAACCCAGCCGTCTCCCTCTCCCAGACAATGAAATGTACCCCGATATTTATCCATATATAAACTATAACACTTCCCCACCCATCTTTCCCATATCAGGACTTTCCCTTCACTTTTCCCTCTACACCTTTCCCTATTCCTTTTTCCATTATGGTCTTGTCCACATCCTACCCTTCCACTTCATTTCTGTTCCTCACCATCCATCCCAGTATCTATCCTCATGTCCATAATTACAATGTAAAAGACCTCTATGTTTATACCCACTCCCTACAACACTATAGAACTGTAACGTTTCCTTCCCCTAGATATATATTTCCCAAATGCATGTTCTTCAAATATTAGTAAAACTGTAGTGCCTCAAGAGTAATTTATCGGTGAGTTTATTGGTATAACTCACTATTCCAAGTTTGGCTGTGTGCCGGTTTGCTTTGGCAAATGTAAAAACCTAGAAGTCTTCTGACATATATGAGTGTCATGTTGTATGATTTTTAGGTTCTGACATATACTAAAGTGCAATTATTTCCACTTACAAACAGTCGAAGCTGCAATATTGGGTTTTACAATTAAGTAATTTGACGCTCAAAAGGCGATCATTATATCATTTACAAAATTTTACACGGCTGTGAACTCCAGCTATGAGAAGTTAATCTTCGTTTTTTTCAAATTTCTTGAATAAATTGATTTGAAATGTCACAAGAATGGTCCCAGGCATGCGTTTTACTACTAGACTATGAGGCCAACTCGAAAAATATGAATGGAAAAAACTGTCATTTCATACTCGTCTTTCAAAAAGCAAGAATACAGATTTTCGAGCAATATTTTCCCGTATTCGAAGATTACTTCCAGGCCACTAGGAGAAACATAAATTGTAAATGCTACCATTTATTACTCGTCTTTCAAAAAGCTTGAATATAGATTTCCGCGTGGTATTTTCCCGTATTCGAAGTTCACTTCCAGGCCACTAGGAGTGCTGCTGTCGTTCTCTGCTTCTGTGTCGTAACATGGGCAGTGCACATCTTATACTTGTGTGTTCTGTGGGGAAACTCACAGAATAGCTACGAAGATGGAATAAGAGGTACAAAGAGGATGGAGATCGAGCGATGTAAAAGCGTAAAATCTGAGCTATAATTTGTAGTTTGCGTGAAGAGTGAATGGTTCAAGGAAGAAAACTGAGATCTCACATCAAGATTACAATCACAAAAACTCAGACATTTAACTTCGAAGTCGTCAATGGAAACATATCTTATTGCAGTTTGTGTATGTTACATTGTCGTAAGTTTGGGACTTTTATGCTGGGAAATAGCAATATACAGCGATATGATCTGTAAATCAATATACATTTGCTCTCTCAAGATTTTTCGTTGAAGATTTATAGTAAATATTCTTAGTGAAACGGAAATTAATGCAGAACTTTTTCAGTAAACCAAAGGGAGCTTCACTCTATCATTTCTTTGGCACTAAGGCAGTAGCTGATGAGTGTACCTCTGGAAATTAATATATTGCCATTCCTGGCGTGTAAGGCGTTCTGCCCAGATCGCAGTGGCTTGCTTTTAAAACATTATCTGTTGTATCTACATTTTATGGTGATTGACTAAATTGTAACTCACTGAAAACACTATTATTTATACTGTTGTTTATTCCTTAATTAATAACGACGGTTTTTGGCATAATGTAAAAGGAAGGACGACGAATCATGAGGAAAAGACAAAGTACTGGAAAAAACGTACTGTTTTTACGAAGTATAATTACTTTGAACTTATTGAAACAACTGTTAAATGTGGATAGCTTAATTAATATTCTAAAAACTGATCTAGAAGTGCGGTTATATTAACTCCTCATAACTACCAGTTTGCTTTCAAAAAATATTTGTTTGTTCAATGTCCTACACAGTGCTGCTTAATATATGAGATACTAAGTCCACTTGTTTTACAAAGTGTTATACTTGCTGTGAATCTGTTGTTTGTATTCAGTGTGAGAACCTGTGGACTAGACGCAACAGTGTTTTACAATTCAGTTATCTGTTGCCTGTGATTTTTGTAACAGTTATTAAGTTTTTAATCATTCCTGTGTTGTGATACATTTGGTCAGACTTGTTCCAATAATAAGTGTCAGTTGTTTTGAGTGAAACTTTAAACTGCCAATGATTCTTTTGTCTTTGAGGACACACATTGTTGTGATAATACTTTTGAAAAATATTTTCACTTTAGTGTGGTTGCACATTAATTACTTTTGTTGTGTAAATATTTAAGCAGTGCTGTTAGTGCTACACACTACAATTAGGTGTTCATACCACTGATTAGTCTTAAACTAAATTGTCTAAATCATTCATTTAGTGAGTACTTAGTAACACAGAGTGCAGTCATAATCCGAAGCCTTATGCTGTACACAGGGCATAGTTATCATCTGATTATCTTAAAAGTAACAACGTAAGGTATAATTATTTCAAAAACGTTATTTTCATGAAGATCGAAGTTTGAGTTGTATTACAGAGATCGTCATCTATCTGCAAAGCCTTATAAACATCTTTTTATTTTACATTTTAGTGTTTGAGTTTTAAGAATGAGACGCTTAATTTTACGTAAATACTACCAATGAAATTCATCTTTTTATTAATTTTTGAAATATATGTATGTAAATTAAATTGTTTTATGTTAACGTATTTTTAAACATTTTGGCGGAAGTTTGTACCTCTGGCAACTTACCGTCATGCCAGAATTGTGCGTGGGGAGGGAGGGGGGGGGGGAATGGAACAACAATAAAGAAACAAACGATTTTAATTTATAATTTGGGGCCTGTGTAGCTGAATGATGTAAGAACTCCAGTAGCAGAGTAAGGTGACTAACGTGATCGATTTCCTGAAATTACATGAATCATCTATAGTGCAAAAACTGACACATTTTAAGTATCTTAGGCAAACTAAAGTAAGAGAAGAAAGAATGATCTTTACTAATTTTATTAAATTTTCACTTTACATTCCAAGTACTTTTGCAACTTCAGAGCAATAATTTGAAACCCTCTGCTTACAATTCTGCCATTGATGTTTGAGCTACCCAAAATGCAAAATTTCGGCATTATAAGTCTCCCATTGAGATGTAACAAACGAAAGTAACAGACTTAGCATCTGCCAAAAGCATGACCTTTGCTAATTTCATTAAATTTTCACTTTACATTCCAAGTACTTTTGCAACTTCAGACCAGTAAGTTGAAACCTTCTGCTTACAATTCTGCCGTTGGTGTTTGACCCAGCCAAAACGCAAAATTCAGCATTGTAAGTCTCCCATTGAGATATAACAGGGACTGGTGAGTGAGATGTGAGATGACGCCTGCAATGAGATTATTAAGAAAATTTCTTAGAATCAAGACTACTCAATATCTCAACTTTCCACGTTCGACTTTCGGAAATTGACACGTCTGTTTCGAAAGCATTTGGCACTAAACCAATGATATTACTATTGTTTCGAAAGTATTTGGCACTAAGCTAATGTTATTACCAACATGCTTAGTTTCAACAAATCCGGTAAGAAAACATCTTCCTGAACACAGACTACTTATTGCAAAATTTTACATTGAAATTAATTTATGCTTAATGTTTTGGTAAATTTTAACGACGCCATTCCTATAGACTTATGCTGAGTCTCTAAATTAATATAAAAATCTAATGTTCATCCATCATGTATGATGTCAGAAAATAAGCCTCTCAGTCCATCAAACACCGGACTAAGGTTCCAAGCGCAGATTGAATTGTCCGTAGTTTGTTAGTTTCTGTCAATAACTTTGAAACTTGGAATGCAGACAGTTTCAGCTAATTGAGGTCATCACTAAAAATTCAGTGCAAGATTGTCTTGGACACCTATGGAAGTCCCACAGAAAGGTGACATAATAATTCACGCCCTAAGCAAGGTCTTGTGTATGACCGACATCCTGCTCCACCTCATCCGTAGGATATTCACCAATTGCACGACCAACTTATTTTTTAAGGCCCATGAATTTATGAGGAATTTCTAACGCTTTATGACATTTTCACTGATAAATCGAGCCAGCAGTCCTAATTCACCCTCTATGGGACTGTTTACTTTCATAGATGTTCAAAGTCTTTACCAGACACAGAGAAAAGAGCAACAGCGCGAAAGACTCTGTGCATGTCACTCTGGGAGGGCGAACTAATCATCGTAGGCAGCCAAATTCTCTATCTGACAGATCATTATACTATATACATATTGTACGCAATCCATTTGGTTATATTCTGGCACCTTACAAATAAAATGTACAAAAATTAAATGTACATAAAATTATCAAGACTGTTAAACAATTTATCTTTTGCACAATATGTCCTATTAATTTGTTAGTATTTATTTGAGGAATAAAAGAAGATGAAAAGAGGAATGAATTTAGTCTCTCTGTTAGTAGCTACACTATCGGATATTTTGTAACAGTGGGTAAAAGATCAAAGGTTTTCATATCACATCCTTCATCTAAACCGAGGAGAGCTTACTGAACAGTTGTGAAGTTAAATGTTTTGCTATAGTCTTTTACTTGTAGACAATCCCTACCTTTTGAAACTCTGTTACCTTATTCAGGAACTTCTCTCACTGAATAAAATAGCTGGGATCATGATTTTGCTACGAGTATCTACACAGGTGGGCACCGTATATTATTCATACTGTGTGTTCTTTCAGAACAAACACTCGTCTTCTAGGATGACTTACCAAAGAATGTCACGCTGTGAGACGTTAATGAAAAACAGTACAAAAAACATTATTTTAGCTTGCCGACAGATTTTCTTACCGAACGTGGTTTTAAGGTACTGGTAGCTGCCTTATGTTCGAGATCTGAATAAAATGTACACTCATCAGTGCGTGTGCTACTGTCTTAAAAAAATAAAACGTTACACCTAGTAAAGTCATCAGTGGTGTTACTGAAGAGAATAGTGTGCTCTTTTACTGTATATATAATTTACTTACCTCTGGAGCTACCCGGAGGTCCATATACAGGAGCTGCAACACTGGAACATCGAAAAAACCATCGGTTAGACATATCTTACAGACTACGTTTAAGATAATGCACTGAAGGTTTGGTGGAAAGATAATGTGTGCTGTTGGATCAGAGTATGAACAGAAGAATTTTGTATGACGTGATGTGCAATCACTCGTTCTTCTGAAGCTGCTCTATTGTGATGGAATCCAACACGGCACAAGCAGTGGAAGCATACAACAGTTAGAGCAAACCATGTATGGTGGTGTGCGTTACATCTGCATCATTTGTCTAAATGACTGTGTCAGAGTTTCACAGGGCCAGCTAGGGTAGTTGAGGCCAGACAAGTTGCGTGACTATCATAGGCTGTGTCCACTTCACTGGCTCCTAAGTATGCAAGCATCAAAAACACCTCACATCACATCACAGATTAGATACCTGTCGTCACATCATAATCTAATCCAACTTACCCAGTATCCTAGCTGTACCAACTGATAAACCGAAAACATTTGCAAATCCCTTCACTGTTGCTGCTATTGCTGGAACAAGTTGCGCTGATTTCTGTTCCCATTTCACTGCCCTGTTGTTTTTAAGAAGAAGTTGAAGCACTTCCTTCTATCAACCACATAACGCCTCACCAAAAACTGACTTACATGGCCAATTCTCCCTCTGTCAGATAGCAAGGTCAATGCTACTGTTATTTCCCACTTACACTTCTTCGTCCTTTGCTTTCTATTTGAGTGACGCCACCTGCTCTTCCCTTATATTCATTAACTGAATGTTATCACGCTCCTCTTTCCCTCCCTCCAGCACTCCTTTCTCTCATGCCAATTGCACCTGGCACTCATAATTAAAACCTACCTTCCCCTAATTCCTAATTACTGTCGTACTTATCATGTGCGAATGTAAACTGTGTGTGCTTTTTTATATCCGTGCTATTGTACATTGAGAAATAAAACCGCTTCAGCTGTGAAATTCTTTTACTGTTTGGCAATACTGGTTTCACATCACTTACATCTGCATCTTCAGGTGCAAACTGGAGTCAGCTCATGATATGTAGCGGATAATCTATTGCATAGGACTTACTTATACTATGAACTCTGAGTCTTCCTGTATATGTTATGTATATCATGCCTTGACTACAATTTGCACTTGAAAATGCAGATGTAAGTGCTGCAAAACCGGTAGTGCCAAACAATTAAGGCTGAAGCGACTTTATTTCTCAACGTGATTTATCGTGGCTTTGTTAACTGTTAAGTTTTTTGTACTATTGTAATTTTTGATTTCTAGATGTAGTATAAGATGCTTATAATATATGTAACGTAAAATAAAATAAGCAGAATGTCTGGGTAGACGTGAGAGAGATCTTGATGGCTTTAATCTTATCAGGTTAAATAAATCAATGAATAAGTGAATTATACACACATGCTCATAAATTAAGGATAACGCTGATACATGGTGAAACAACGCTCTGGTGGGCGGTTTGGGGGTTTAAATCACCTCGGGGTATGACCATGCAGTGCATTTGACTGGCAGTCATCGCACGGTGGCGCTAGCAGCAGTCCACACACTCAGAGGTGTGTTGGTGCGTGTCAGAGTACGGTGAAGCGAGTAAGTGTGCAGACGTTTCCAAACGTGCTAATGGTGATTGTGTGTTGAAAATGGCTCAAAGAACACATATTGATGACGTTATGGGGGGTAGAATACTAAGGCGACTGGAGGCTGGTCAAACACAGCGGGTCATAGCATGGGCACTCCGTGTGCCACAAAGTGTGATATCAAGATTATGGCAACGATTCCAGCAGATAGGAAACGTGTCCAGGCGCTACATAATAATTACAATCAAAACAACTGGACGACAATGATACTGAAGATATGAATATTCAGACTTCATAGATGTAGAATTTGACAGTTACATAACACCAGAACAAGATCTAGAAAATGACGGATTTCGACTTCTAGATGTAGATAACCGAAAAATTCTTCCAATAAATACAGAAGTACGAGTATTAACAAGAGCATCTGATGTCCTTCACTCATGAGCAGTTCCTGCTCTAGGAGTTAAAATTGATGCAACACCAGGTCGATTTGGTAGTTCTGAGTAACTGTGTTCTGCAGGTGGGTTATTTTGTAGTCATTCTGTTGATCTTCTTTTATTACCTCTAAATATAATTGCTCAGTTTGTAACCATTCTTTCTCATATGATTACAATGAATATGATAATTCATACAATAGAAATTGTAGATCTAATTCTTGATACTACATTTCATGATGTACATGAGTCTGAATAGTCTGAATATCGTCGTGGTATTCCTGCTAGTCCTAGGAAGGGTTGAGGGAAGAATTTTAAGTTTACTCCAATAAATACAATTGTAAACTGGATTTTTAATCATGTATTGTTTATAGTTAATCCTTTAAATAGTGGGTATCATTGAATAACACCTCCTATAATTGCAAATACTGCCCCTATAGATAGGACATAGTGGAAGTTGGCTACTACGTAATATGTATCATGTAATACAATATCAAGTGATGAATTTGCTAATACTAATCCTGTTAATCCACCAATTGTGAATAGGAAAATAAATCCTAGAGCTCATAATAATGGTGGATTAAACTTGAATTTAGTTCTGTATAGTGTAGCTAGTCATCTGAATACCTTAATTCCTGTAGGTACGGCAATAATTATTGTTGCTGATGTGAAGTACGCTCGTGTGTCAACATCCATTCCTACTGTGAATATATGATGTGCTCATACAATAAATCCTATTAATCCAATTGATAACATGGCATAAATTATACTTAATGTTCCAAATGATTCAATTTTTCCTCTTTCTTGACATACAATGTGTGAAATAATACCAAATCCGGGTAGAATTAGAATGTAAACTTCTGGGTGCCCAAAGAATCAGGATAGGTGTTGGTATAAAATTGGGTCTCCCCCTCCCGGAGGCTCAAAGAATGATGTATTTAGGTTTCGGTCTGTTAATAATATGGTAATAGCTCCTGCTAAAACTGAAAGTGAAAGAAGGAAAAGAAGGGCTGTAATAGCTACAGATCAAACAAATAAAGGTGTTTGATCTAAAGTTATACTTCCTGATCGTATATTAATTGCTGTTGTAATGAAGTTAACTGCACAAAGAATTGATGATACACCTGCTAAGTGAAGTGAGAACATAGCTAGATCTACAGATGCACCCCCATGTGCAATAGCTCCTGCTATAGGGGGGTAAACTATTCATCCTGTACCAGCACCATGATCTACTATAGAACATGTAAGAAGAAGGGTTAATGAAGGTGGTAGTAATCAAAAACTTATATTATTTATTCGTGGGAATGCTATATCTGGTGCACGAATTATTAATGGTACAAGTCAATTACCAAATCCACCAATTATAATAGGTATTACTATAAAAAAATTATTACCAATGTTTGGGCTGTAATAATAACATTATAAATCTGGTCATCTCCAAATCGAGATCCTGGTTGACCAAGTTCAGCACGATTAAGTATTCTTATTGATGTTGCCACTGTTCCTGCTCATGCTCCAAATAGAAAGTATAAAGTACCAATGTCCTTATGGTTTGTTGAGAATAATCATTTTTTTGGTAAGATGGCTGAATTTTAGGTGGTAGACTGTAAATCTACTTATCAGATATTTTCTCTCTTATCATATTTGGTCTTATATCCAATTATGATTCTAGACTGCAATTCTAGAGATGTAAATTTTTACTAAGGCCTAAAAGATTATTCTTTTAATTATAACTTTGAAGGTTATTAGTTTAATTAACTTAAGTCCTTAGTATAATAAGATTAAGGTTGATGTTGAAATCAATCCTATTGTTGAAATTATTACAGTTATAGGAAGAATAATTCTTGATTTTTGAGACTTTATCTTTATAGATCGTGAATTTTCTGTGTATGACATAATTAAGGCTGAGAATCTAATATGTATATAATAATAAAGTGTAATTGTAGTTAATACAACTATGACTATTACGATAGTTGTCATGTTGTTTCCTATTAATGATTGTATTACAATTCATTTTGGTAGAAATCCAAGAAATTGTGGTAAACCACCTAGAGATAGGAGAGATAAGAATATTATAAATTTAATTTCAGTTTTTATATTTCTAGCTGAATAAATCTGATTCTTGAAGAATAGAGTTATTTGCTTGAATAATAAAACCATGATTATTCTTAGTAGAGAATAAATAATAAAGTATAGTTCTCAGATGTTTTCTCTGACTGTTAGGGATATAATTATTCACCCTAAGTGTCTAATTGAAGAATTGCTAGAAGTTGGCGTAGAGATGTTTGATTTAAACCCCCTATTGCTTCAATAATGATTCTTAAAATGATAATGGTTCAAATGAAAGTTCTTAATTGAATACAATATGATAGTACCATTATTGGAGCAATTTTTTGTCATGTTATTAATGTTAGACAGTTATTTCATCTCAAAGCTCCTATTTTTTGTCATGTTATTCATGTTAGACAGTTATTTCATCTCGAAGCTCCAATCTTTAGTAATAATCTAGATGTGATTATTATTGATGGGATAAACTCTGTTTCCCATCCTATTGGATACTTTATTTGAATCAACAAAATTGAAAATAATAGTATTGTCGATGCTATTGCTTGGAAAATAAAATATTTAATTGATGACTCATTTATCATTATATTTTTATTTCATGTAAGAAGCGGAATAAATGAAGGTAAATTGATCTCAAGTCCTATTCAAACTCCAAATCAGGAATTTGATGAAATGGACAGGATCGTTCCTATCATTAATGTTGATAGGAAGAGAAGTTTTGTAGAGTTGTTGGTCATTAAAAAGGAGAGGATTGATACCTCTATAAATGGGGTATGAACCCATTAGCTTGTTTAGCTTACCTTTTTACATTAAGGTGTATGATGTACGTTAGGCTTTGATACTAAAGGAGATAGTTTAATTCTATCTTATGTAATTTATTTAATGAAGGTAATTTTTATTTACTTAATTTACCCTATCAAGGTAACCCTTTAATGAGGCACTTCATTTATTTAATATACAAATTAAAAGTTTTTTTTGAAATTAGGTTGTGTAGTATTTTGGTTATTTTGAATTAATTTGTCTCAATTAGGTTATTTTTTTGTTTAATATATATATATATATATATATATATATATATATATATATGTATATGTATGTATATATATGTATACATGTATATAATTTATATTAATATATTACATTTAATTAAATTTAAATACTTATAAGTTTATTTTATTATTATTAAGTGATTATTTTAATACATTTATTTTCTGAGGATTATAGCTACTTATGTTAGGTTATTAAATATATAATATATATAATAATTTGTAAATTAATATTAAATATTATTATAATTGGATATAATAACTTAATATAATAACTTAATATAAAGTTAATTTTATATTAATAACATATTACATTAATTTACATAATTGTATAAAATATATTTATTATATTATTTAATATTTCTTTATTATTAGTGAAAAGAAAGATTAAATAAGACAGAATATAATACATTAATTGGTATACATGTTCCATATTTATCTTTATTTAAATATAATAGAGAAGTTGTTGTGGTCACACGGAGGCATTTCTTTTTTTTGTTGATGTCTATGTTTTTTCTTTCGTTTCTTTAAATATTTGTATCTTTCATTTTTTCTTGATTAGGTTAGTTTTTAAATTTCTTATTTTTTGTTCCTAAAAGTTTTATTCTTGCTTGTTTATTCACTTTTCTTTGTATCATATTTAAGTTTGTTAATCTAAATGTTCTTATTTCAGTAATTTGATTCAATTATCAAGTGATTTTGGATTTAGCAATTGATCTAGTATTGGCATAATTCGTGCCAGCAGCCACAGTTATATGTTTGACACAAGTGAATATTATTGGCTAAAACAGTTGTTTATGTTATTAGGGTTAAAATATAAATTTGTAAGGTGAAATGTTAAAATTTATTTGTAGCTCTTTTTATGAATCTGTGAAATTTAAATAATAACCTAGGACTAGATACCCTATTATTTTAAATGTTAGTTACATTTACCAGGGTACAATTAGTTAAGGTCTTTAAACCCAAAGAATTTGGCAGTATCTCATTCCATTCAGAGGAACCTACCCCGTGATTGATAATACACGATTTACTCTACTTAATTTATTTGTTTGTATATCTCCGTTATCAGAGAATCTTTTTAGAGTTATAATTCTCAAGATTTATAATTATAAAATATTTCAGGTAAAGGTACAGCTTATAGTTAAGAGGAGGTGGGTTACAATAGATTTTTGTTTATAACGGATTTGATGGTGAAATACTGTTAATGAAGGTGGATTTGATAGTAATTTAATTTAACTGATATTGGCTCTGAGGTGTGTACACATCGCCCGTCGCTCTCATTATTGATTATTCTATTTTGATTATTTTGAAGTAGCTTCAATTTAGATGAGATACGTTGTAACATAGTAGATGTACTGGAAAGTGTATCTAGGAAGAGGTTCAAGATATAACTTATTAGTAAAGTGTTTCATTTACACTGATAATTTTTCTGTGCAAATATCTTGATTATTTATTTTTTGTTTATTTAATTATTTGATATAAATAATTTTGTTGGATTTTGTTATTTTTTTAGTTTTTTCTGTTTGTGAAGGTACTTTAGGTCTTTCTATTTTGGTTTCAATAATTCGTTCTCATGGTAATTACTTTTTTAATTCTTTTGGTTTATCTTTATGTTAAAGTATTTATTTATAACTATTTTTTTGATCCCACTTTGTTTGCTAAATAATTGTTGGTGGTTGGTTCATTCTTTAATGTTGCTGTCTAGTTTTGTTTTATGATTTGTGTTTATTCATATGCTGACTTGAATATAATTAGGCATTATTTTGGTATTGATTATTTTTCTTTTAGTTTGATTTTGTTGAGTTTTTGAATTTGTTCTTTAATAATTACTGCTAGAGGTTCAGTTTATTTAAGTTCTTATCATTCTAATTTTTTTGTTTCTATGGTTTTAATTTATTGATTATGCTTTATTGTTCATTTGCTAGATTGAGTCCTCTTTCTTTTTATATTTTTTTTGAGGCTAGATTAGTTCCTACTTTACTTTTGATTTTGGGTTGGGGTTATCAGCCTGAACGTATACAGGATGGTGTTTATTTAATTTTTTGATCTTTGGTTGCTAGATTACCTTTATTGTTGGTTTTATTTAGGGTTTATGATTTTTCTAACACAAGAAGACTGATGTCTCACCATCAGTGCCCACAGATGGCCATGGAGTACCGCAGGTAGCTTTGCTCAGGAGCTTTCCGCAGCCACTGGAACAGTTGTCTCCAGACACACAGTCTACAGACGACTGAAAAGATATGGTTTCTTCGCCTGGAGACCTGCAAGGTGCGTTCCACTGACCCTTGATCACAGGAGAGCCCGTAAAGCCTGGTTTCAAAACACAGTACATGGTCATTGGAACACTGGTTCTAGGTTATGTCCACAGACGACTCCAGGTGTTATCTGAACAGTGATTCTCGCCGGGTTTTCATTTGGCGTGAACCAGGAACCAGATACCAACCTCTTATGTCCTTGAAAGCGACCTGTTGGAGGTCGTGGTTTGATAGTGTGGGGTGGGATTATGATTGATACACGTACACTCCTGCATGTCTTTGACAGAGGAACTGTAACAGGTCAGGTGTGTCGAGACGTCATTTTGCACCAGTATGTACGCCTTTTCAGGGGTGCAGTGGGTCCCACCTTCCTCCTGATGGATGATTATGCATAGTACCACCGAGCTGCCATCGTGGAGGAGTGCCTTGAAAAAGAATATATCAAGCGAATGGAGTGGCCTGCCTGTTCTCCAGACCTAAACCCCATCGAGCATGTCTGGGATGCTCTCGGTCGACGTATCACTGCACATCTTCAAACCCCTTGGACACTTCAGGAGCTCCGATAGGCACTGGTGCCAGAATAGGAGGCTACACCCCAGCAGCTGTGCGACCACCTGATCCAGAGTATGCCAACCTGTTGTGCGGTCTGTGTATGTGTGCATGGTGATCATATCCCATATAGGTGTCGGGGTACATGCGCAGGAAACAGTGGCGTTTTGTAGCACATGTGTTTCGAGACGGTTTTCTCAACTTATCAGTAATACCATGGAATTACAGATCTGTGTCGTGTGTGTTCCCTATGTGCCTATGCTATTAGCGCCAGTTTTTTGTAGTGCCACGTTGTGTGGCACCATATTCTGCAATTATTCTTAATTTATGAGCATGAGTATATAAGCTGGTCAGGTGTTTGGCAAGCAGAGTGAGACGCTGCAGTGTTGAAACTCTGGACTCGTGGTCTGGTGAACGGGGGTTCAAATTTCCATCCTGCAATCCACATTTTCTTGTCTTTCACCAAACCACTAAAGACAACAGTCGGGAGAGTTTCATTGAATGAGGCATAGCCTACTTCCTTTCCTAGTCCTCTTCCATCTGGACTGGTGCAAATAACTAAATGTAGGTGCGATCAATGGCGGAAAACGAATGGTTATAAAGCAAGAAAAAAAAGTGTTAGATGTTAGAACCGGTTCGCCCTCAGTTTGTACAGACTCTTTATGCGACATTCAAATATATGGGGCAATTTGTAATATCTGTGTCTTCAAACGACACTTTCTGCGAATGTGATAAAAAAAAAATTATGCTGTGTTTCAGAAACGCATTCAACTACACCCTTCCATAAAAGCCCGATTAAGTAAGTTCACATGGCGAAGGAAGATAACGTCACATAGCTGCCAGTAATAATAATTCAGTGTGGCTCAAAAGTCTGATGCATGTCTTCCAATTGGACGCAACGTCGTCTATTTCCCTGTCCCAAACCTACCCCAATAATCGTACAGGAGAAATGAGACTACGTTCTAATGTGGAATATGAACTACCAGCCGTTCCTGAAAAATCTTCATATCATTGAGAAGTGAAGGAAGGACAAACCCAAACTGAAATATTACATGGTCCAAGCTAGATTCCATCCTGCAACTTTTCGGTTTCCAGGCATGCGCTTAGCCACTACATCTCCAGATCCGATATCACTACGAATGAGACCATGCTTTGCGAAGACATGAGAGGCAGCATCACGTGAAATTCTAAAAGAATCAATAAAATGATGCGGTTAAAGCTCACATTAGACAGAAAACTCTAGGAAAGCTGTGCCGTAGCTGCCAACTGTTTTCTTTCAAATAAAGTTGTCGAAATAATTACCGTTAAGAAAGAAACTGAATCTACACACAATAATCAACGAAGTATTATGTATAAGAGATCGCTCATTTGTGATTTCTGCTACCTGTAGAGTATCTAATGTAGTGTGGCTTCCTAATGTAGATTCAGAGTGACTAAACACTTCATTGTATAATGTAGGCCTCATGTGACCGTGTATTGAACGTAATGGGCTGTACAGTTTTCAAACTTATGTGCCATCGGCAGATTCCAACGTTTTAGTCATTATCAAACAACATTCAGATGTAAGATATAACGACGAATGCATATCGATCCACCAGCTCAGTTGTGGACCACGTTACAAACATCAACGTGATATTAAGAGGATAATTTTGATCTTGATTGATGAAATATAAGTTCTCAGTAATCACGTTAGTGTTTATTGTAAGTGACTCCACATATGAGCTGGTGGATTGATTTGCAGCACGTTACATACAGATTATCTGAAAGGATATATATCTTCCATCAAGCACGTTAGAAGTACCTCACGAATGAAACATGATTCTTTTCACTGTAAGATAGATCGACTTTTTTGAGCTGTTAATTACAATCAGGTTCCTGTACAGTCTCTGATCGGGATTTATGAGCCGATCACGGTTGTCATTACGAACTATTCTGGTCTTTTGTTAGGTATTAACTCTGTTAGAGCCAGTACTTCTCGTTCAAACAATTTGCCAGTTGTCATTGATAATATTCCATTTCAGTCTTCTTGCA
Source organism: Schistocerca cancellata (assembly GCF_023864275.1). Classification (NCBI taxonomy): domain Eukaryota; kingdom Metazoa; phylum Arthropoda; class Insecta; order Orthoptera; family Acrididae; genus Schistocerca; species Schistocerca cancellata. The sequence goes on from NC_064628.1 coordinate 281,121,720, forward strand.
AGGGAAAATTTCTAGCGCTGCCTTGAACCGCTCTTGAGTAATCTACCTGTTAGTCAGTTTCACAATAGACTGAGGTGGCAAAGGTCACGGGATAGCGATATGCACATATACAGATGACGGTACTATCGCGTACACAAGGCATAAAAGGGAAGTGCATTGGCGAAGCAGTCATTTCTACTCAGGAAATTCACGTGAAAAGACTTCCGAAGTGATTAGGGTCGCTCGATGGAAATTAACAGACTATGAATGCGGAATGGTAGTTGTAACTAGACGCGTGAGACATTCAGTTCCTATAATCGTTAGAGAATTTAATATTCCGAGATCCACAGTGTCAAGAATGTGTCGAGAGTACCAAATTGCGTTACCTCTCACCACGGCCATCACAGTGGCCGACGGCTTTCACTTAACGACGGGGAGCAGCGGCGTTTGCCTAGAGTTGTCAGTACTATCAAGCAATTCTGCGTGAAGTAACAGCAGAAATCAATGTAGGACGTACGACGAACGTATCCGTTAGGAAAGTGCGGCGAAATGTGGTGTCAAGATGCTAAGGCAGCAGACGATCGGCGCGAGTGCTTTTGCCAACAGCACGTCACCTGCTGCGCCTGTCCTCGGCTGATCACCATATCGGTTGGACCCTAGACGGCTAGAAAACAGTGGGTTGGTCAGATGAGTCTCGATTTCAGTTGGCAAGAGCTGATGACACGGTTGGAGTGTGGTGCAGAGTCCACGAAAGCATGGACCGAAGCTGACAACAAGGCATTGTGCAAGCTGGTGGTAGCTGCACAATGGCATGGACTGTGTTTAAGTGGAATGAACTGGATCCTCTGCTCCAACTTTGACACAGTTGATACTTCGTTTACTGAAAGCTGGCCGGAAATACAGCGACACTTATTTCGTATTAGGTGCCAATATTCAATAGTTTTCGGGAAAGTGACAATCAAAGTTTGGACGCTCCTGCATCAGTAGGCACACATGGCGTTTCGCCTAGCAAGTTGCTAGGGCGGTGGCTAACAGCACAGCTTCGAATTTTCATGCTCCATGTTAAAATCCTTTTTTATGATTTCGTTATTGTTGCCGTGGAAGTATGTGAGATTAATGACATCAATATTTCTATGAAATCGAGAAACACAATCGAATTACTTACGAAATAAATCAGCATTTTCAGATACTGTTAAAATTAGATGTTATTATCACAAATTTTACATAAACTTATGTAAGTAACAGTAATCGAACATGGAAAACATAAATTCTAGTATATTAGTTTTGCTTTGAATTTTACTTTTATGCGTCAAGAGACCCAGTGTATACTGAAGGGTGACAGTTATCATAAAAACATTCAAAGCATAAAAAATGGCAACCTCACCATCAGTGTGTGATGGTACCTGTGAGACGTCCACATTCTTTAATGTGAATATCATTACGAAAAGCAACTTCGTTAACTCAGCGGTAAAGTGGTCGCCCTTCAAGTTTTCAGTTCTAGTCTCGCTGGAGACAAAACTGTTACCTCCTCTGTGAAAGAGCTGCCAGCAAGCAGATGACAAACAGTAAAGGATTCCTAAGACAACTTCTCTCCTCAACTTTGATTCTGTACCTCGCAGATCTAAAGGTGAAAAAATTGCTCAATTGCACACTTATTAATGCCTGCTGTTTTTACTTTTGTCAATTGTGTTGGCATAATTGTGGCACTGAATGATTTGTTAACTGGGTTTTGTTTTGTGTGTCTACTCCTACTGCTACGTTTGCCTACTTTCGCGGTAGTCCTTGACGCTACTTCAGTTTTACCATGGGATGAATGTATAGACAGACCGCTTCGAAGCTGAAAGAGCGTATTATCCTAATAATGCGTGGTAGTTTGGGGAATTCCATTTTATTAAAAAACTATTTCGCAACGTTGTCATGATAAGTTGGTTCAAATGGTTCAAATGGATCTGAGCACAATGGGACTTAACTTCTGAGGTCATCAGTCCCCTAGAACTTAGAACTACTTAAACCTAACTAACCTAAGGACAGCACACACATCCATGCCCGAAGCAGGATTCTAACCTGCGACTGTAGCGGTCGCGCGGTTCCAGACTGAAGCGCCTAGAACCGCACGGCCACACCGGCCGGCCCATGATAAGTTGTAATTCGTTTGTATTAGTACATTTCATACTAAATAGTGATTTTCCTAAGTTTATTGAACACAGCAGATAAACTTAAGCGATAAATAAATCAGAATCAGTATGGTGGTTCCATGAACTCTCTACTAGACACTTAAATGCGATTTTCAACTGGCAGTGTTCGGATGGTTTTCCGAGGTCATGCCCATAGACAATATGTTGGTAGCGTTTAGTCTTCTACTTTCAACGAGCAGTAAGGCAACGTATTTCAGCATAACGATGAGGCGAACTGTCTCGCTAAATATGTCACTGACTGTAGAGCCGTAGGACGTATACGACTTTAATGCTGGGAGAAGTTGGTGAGAAGATTTTCAGATTCAGTTAGGCTGAATCATTATGAGGTCAGTTTCCACTTGAGAAACTATATAATGCAGCTGTAGTCACTAGTACATAACAGTTATCTTCAGCAAGGTTTGCCAATGTACTGAAATAAGCCTCGTACAATTTTATTTATTTAGAGGATCGCCAGTCATAATTTGAGAATTGTGCTGAATTTTGTTTTGAATATCTTTTTCTGTTGAGTGTACTATGTGAAGAAATTTCGTTTATCTTACGTGCATGGTGTGAAAAACATGTTTTAAGCATTTCCTTCAAGATAATCATTACTGTAATGATTTTGTATCATTTTACTGACTTACTTAATATTTACAATTAACAAATAGCACAGATATGAAATGATAAGCGGTTCTAGGCGCTGCAGTCTGGAACCGCGCGACCGCTATGGTCGCAGGTTCGAATCCTGCCTCGGGCATGGATGTGTGTGATGTCCTTAGGTTAGTTAGGTTTAAGTAGTTCTAAGTTCTAGGGGACTGATGACCTCAGAAGTTAAGTCCCATAGTGCACAGAGCCATTTGAACCATTTTTTGAATTGATAAACAAGAAAGAGAAGAAACTTGAATTTAAACCGTAAAAAGATTTTGGATCTAAAACAAAAATACGCAAGACAAATAATTAGAATAATAATGAACTTTTATATATATTTTAATTCGGTATGTTTAAAACATTTTCAAAATATCAGATTATTACAAAAGTTTGTTATACAGTTTACAGCGTTAATTTCATTTCAGCTTTTGTATGGAACACATTTTTTTAAGTATCAGCGTTCAAAGATATTCGCTGTGAACATAATATGCCACATTAGCTTTTGGGGTGTGTTTTACCCCTTAGACGTGAGATTGTGCAAAAATGAAAATTTGGAATTGTTCCCCTGCAAGTCAAATGAACTGAATAAAATGAAGTAAAGTAAATCTAAAGTGTGGTACAACCTGTCATAATATCTTCTTCAATAAAACATAATCGTTATAGATAAGATACCGACGTAACTCAACCTTCCATCATCATGTTTCTTAATGAAATGCACTCATATATTGTATACAATGTAATGTTAAGATAAACAAAACGTGCCACTTGCCGTCCCACATCCCTGCACAGTCACTTTTAGTTAAAAATTACTTAATGAAATTTTTTTCGATAGTTGCTGTAATGCCGTTTCTTAAAAATTTTAGCACCAATCAAGACTAAAGGATGTAAATGAAACGCCAAAGTAAGGCAGCCTATCTTTTTACAGGCAATAATGGAAAGTTCTTAGACGGGAACAGGTAAGGGTTGCCTAGGGAAAAGAAGGCAAGACATAGGGTTGTCGCGATTGTAAGTTTTGACAATAGAATAGGAGCGTGAGGCGTGACAGAGAAACACTGTTCATAGAAACCTATATAATAGATATACGCAGAGTAGCAGTCACCGAGTTAATGTTTTCATGTCTCATTGTAATAGAGAGACAAATATACTACACTGCTGGGAATCCATTTTTGAGTGAATTATATTTAATTGATAACAGTAACAATTATAATTTAAATAATGCTACTACTAATAATTATTATTATTATCAGGCTTTGATGGCTTCGTTTACACAGCTTGAGGCTGCAGTTGAGGGGCACCACTGTTGTGGGCCGGCCGTGGGGATCCAACGGACGTCCAGCACGTCCGAGTCCTCCGATCGGTTCTCACCGGTGGCCACCCCAGTTACTGCTCGCACTGAGGCTGACCCCTCACTTGTGGTCGAGTGGGCTGTCGCCCCGGGCCGTAGCAGGAGGCGAAAGATTTCCCAGGCGGCCGCACGTAAGGTTTCCCCGATTTGTCTGACAAACAGGTTCCAGGTGCTGTCTGCGGCTAACACTGCCGCTGAGCCAGATGCTGTCGTCTGTCGTGTTTCGGGGGGAACCTCTCAGCCTGCAAGATCCGGACAATCACATAGGGTGGGATTATTGATAGTTGGGAGCTCCAACGTTAGGCGCGTTATAGGGCCCCTTAGGGACATCGCTGCCAAGAAGGGAAAGAAAACGATTGTGCACTCCGCGTGGATAACGGGTGGAGTCATTCCAGGTGTGGAACTGGTCCTCCCGGATGCCATGAAGAGCACAGGGTGCAGGCAACTGCAGGTGGTTACTCTCGTCGGTTCCAATGATGTGTGTCACATTGAATCAGAAGAGATTCTCTCTGATTTCGAGCGGCTAACAGAAGTGGTAAAGGCTGCCAGTCTTGCTTGTAAGATGAAAGCAGAGCTGACCATATGCAGCATAGTCGACGCGACTGATTGCGGACCGATTGCGGTACAGAGCCGAGTGGAGGGTCTGAGTTAGAGACTCAGACGGTTCTGCGAACGTGTAGGCTGCAGATTCCTCGACCTGCACCAAACGGTGGTTGGATTTCGGGTTCTGCTAAATAGGTCAGGTGTCCACAATTCGCAGGAGGTGGCTACACGGGTAGCAGGGGCTGTCTGGCGTGGACTGGGCGGTTTTTTAGGTTAGAGGGTCTCAGGAAAACACAAGAAGGGCTTCAGTCACAAAGGGTGCAGGCTGAACATAGGAAGAACGTAGATACAGGAACCGTCGGTATAGCAGTTGTAAATAGTCGAAGCTGTGTTGGGAAAGTACCAGAGCTCCAATTAGAAAGCACTGATGCTCAAATCATTATAGGCACTGAAAGGTGGCTAAAGCCGGAGATAAGCTCAGCCGAAATTTTTTGCGGACAACCTAACGGTATTCCGAAAGGATAGGCTAAACACTGTTGGCTGTAGTGTATTTGTTGCTGTTATAAGTGGTTTATCTTGTCGCGAAATTGAAGTATATAGTTCCTGTGAGTTAGTATGGGCAGAGGTCATTGTTGGAAACCGGAATAAAATAGTAATTGGATCCTTTTACCGACCTTCCAATTCAGATGGTACAGTTGCTGAAAGGTTCAAAGGAAACTTGCGTTTGATTTGAAACACGTACCCGACTCATACGATTAAAGTTGGTGGTGACTTTAATTTACCCTTGATAATTTGGCTATAATACATGTTTAATTCCGGAGGTACGCATAAAACGTCATCCGAAATTGTGCTCTGAAAATTATTTCGAGCAGTTACTTGATGAGCCCACGCGAATAGTAAACGGTTGTGAAAACACTCTTGACCTCTTAGCAACAAATAATCCTGAGTTAATAAAGAGCATCAAAACGGATATACGGATTAGTGAACTCAGAGATATTGTAACCCCAAATCCTCCAAAAATAAACGAAAAATATACCTATTCAAAAAAGCAGATAAAACTTCACTTGACGCATTCCTGAGAGACTATCTCCATTCCTTCCAAATGAACGATATAAGTGTAGACCAGATGTTTCTTGAATACAAAGAGATAGTACCAGCAGCAATTGAGATATTTATACCAAATAAATTAACAAACGACGGAGCTGATCCTCCTTGGTACACAAAACGAGATAGAACACTGTTGCAGAAACAACGAAACAAACATGCCAAATTTAAACAGACGCAAAATCCCCAATATTGGCGATCTTTTACAGAAGCTCGAAATTTAGCGTGAGTTTCAATGCGAGATGCTTATAACAGTTTCCACAACGAAACATTGCCTCGAAACCTGCCAGAAATTCCAAAGATGTTCGGGTCGTACGTGAAGTATGTTAGCGGCAAGAAACAATCCATGGCTTCTCTGCGCCATAGCAATGGAGGTACTATTGAAGATAGTGCCCCCAAAGCAGAGTTAATAAACACAGCCTTCCGAAATGCCTTCACAAAAGAAGACGAAGTAAATATTACAGAATTCGAATCAAGAACAACTTCCAACATGAGCAACGTAGAAGTGAATATCCTCGAAGTAGTGGAGCAACTTAAATCACTTAATAAAAGCATGTCTTCTGGTCCAGATTGTATACCAATTAGGTTCCTTTCAGAGTATGCTGATGCATTGCTCCACACTTAATTATCATATACAACGGTTCGCTCGGCGAAAGATCCGTACCAAAACACTGAAAAAGTTGCACAGGTCAGACCAATATTCAAAAAAAGGTAGTAGGAGTAATCCACTTAAATACAGGCCCATATCATTAATGACGATATGCAGCAGGATTTTGGAACATATTTTGTGCTCGAATATTATGAATTACCTCGAAGAAAACGGTCTATTGACACACAGTCAACATTGGTTTGGAAAACATCGTTCTTGTGAAACACAACTAGGTCTTCATTCGTATGAAGTGTTGAATGCTACTTACTGCCAAGGGATTTCAGATTAATTCCATATTTCTGGCTTTCCGGAAGGCTTTTGACACTGTAGCACACAAACGGCTTGTAATGAAATTGCGTACTTATGGAATATCGTGTCAGTTATGTGACTGGATTTGTGATATCCTGTCAGAGGGGTCACAGTTCGTAGTAACTGACAGAAAGTCATCGAGTAAAACAGAAGTGATTTCTGGCGTTCCACAAGGTAGTGTTGCGGGCCCTTTGCTGTTCCTTATCTACAGGCTGGTCCATTCATTGTGACCGGTCCAAACATCTCACGAAATAAGCGTCAAACGAAAAAACTACAAAGAACAAAACTTGTCTAGCTTGAAGGGGGAAACCAGATGGCGCTATGGTTGGCCCGCTAGATGGCGCTGCCATAGGTCAAACGGATATCAACTGCGTTTTTTTAATAGGAACCACCAATTTTATTAGATATTCGTGTAGTACGTAAAGAAATATGAATGTTTTAGTTGGACCACTTTTTTCGCTTTGTGATAGATGGCGCTGTAATAGTCACAAACATATGGCTCACAGTTTTAGACGAACAGTTGGTAACAGGTAGGCTTTTTAAATTAAAATACAGAACGTAGGTACGTTTGAACATTTTATTTCGGTTGTTCCAATGTGATACATGTAACTTTGTGAACTTATCATTTCTGAGAACGCATGCTGTTACAGCTTGATTACCTGTAAATACTGCATTAATGCAATAAATGCTCAAAATGATGTCCGTCAACCTCAATGCATTTGGCAATACTTGTAATGACATTCCTCTCAACAGCGAGTATTTCGCGTTCCTTAATGTTCGCACATGCATTGACAATGCGATGACGCGTATTGTCAGGCGTTGTCGGTGGATCACGGTAGCAAGTATCTTTCAGCTTTCCCCACAGATAGAAATCCGGGGACGTCAGATCCGGTGAACGTGCGGGCCATGGTATCCACGTGTCATGAAATATGTTGTTCAATATCGCTTCAACCGCACGCGAGCTATGTGCCGGACATCCGTCATGTTGGAAGTACATCGCCATTCTGTCATGCAGCGAAACATCTTGTAGTAAAATCGGTATAACATTACGTAGGAAATCAACATACATTGCACCATTTAGATTGCCATCGATAAAATGGGGGCCAATTATCCTTCCTCCCATAATGCTGCACCATGCATTAACCCGCCAACGTCGCTGATGTTTCACTTGTCGTAGCTATCGTGGATTTTCCGTTGCCCAATAGTGCGTATTATGCCGGTTTACGTTACCGCTGTCGGTGAATGACGCTTCGTCGCTAAATAGAACGCGTGCAAAAAATCTGTCATCGTCCCGTAATTTGTCTTGTGCCCAGTGGCGGAACTGTACACGACGTTCAAAGTCGTCGCCATGCAATTCCTGGTGCATAGAAATATGGTACGGGTGGAATCGATGTTGATGTAGCATTCTCAACACCGACGTTTTTGAGATTCCCGATTCTCGCGCAATTTGTCTGCTACTGATGTGCGGATTAGCCGCGACAGCAGCTAAAACACCTACTTGGGCATCATCATTTGTTGCAGGTCGTCGTTGACGTTTCACATGTGACTGAACGCTTCCTGTTTCTTTAAATAACGTAACTATCCGGCGAACGGTCCGGACACGTGGATGATGTCGTCCAGGATACCGAGCAGCATACACACCACACGCCCGTTGGGCATTTTCATCACAATAGCGATACATCAACACGATATCGACCTTTTCCGCTATTGATAAACGGTCCATTTTATCACGGGTAATGTATCACGAAGCAAATACCGTCCGCACTGGCGGAATGTTACGTGATACCATGTACTTATACGTTTGTTGACTATTACAGCTCCATCTATCACAAAGCGAAAAAAGTGGTCCAACAAAAATATTCATATACCTTTATGTACTACACAAATATGTAATAAAAATGGGGGTTCCTATTTTAAAAAAACGCAGTTGATACCCGTTTGACCTATGGCAGCGCCAAGTAGCGAGGCAACCATAGCGGTATCTGGTTTCCCCCTTCAAGCTAGACAAGTTTCATTCTTTGCAGTTTTTTCGTTTGACGCTTATTTCGTGAGACATTTGGCCCGGTCGCCATCAATGGACCACCCTGTATATAAACGATTTGGGAGACAATCTGAGCAGTCATCTTAGGTTGTTTGCAGATGACGCCGTCGTTTATCGGCTAATAAAGTCATCAGAAAATCAAAACAAATTGCAAAACGATTTAGAAAAGATATCTGAATGGTGCGAAAGTTGGCAGTTGAATCTAAATAACAAAAAGTGAAAGGTCATCCATATGGGTGCTAAAAGGAATTCGTTTAGCTTCGGTTACGCGATAAATCAGTTTAAATCTATAGGCCGTAAATTCAACTAAATACCTAGTAATTACAATTACGAACAATCTGAATTGGAAGCAACACACAGAAAATGTTGTGGGGAAGGCTAACCAAAGACTGCGTTTTATTGGCAGGACACTTAAAAAATGTAACAGATGTAATAAGGAGACTGTCTACACTACGCTTGGCCGTCCTCTTTTAGAATACTGCTGCGCGGTGTGGGATCCTTACCAGACAGGACTGACGGAGTGCATCGAAAAAGTTCAAAGGAAGGCAGCACGTTTTGTATTATCGCGAAATATGGGATAGTGTGTCTCTGAAATGATAGAGGATTTGGACTGGACATCATTGAAACAATGGCGTTTTTCGTTGCGACGGAATCTTCTCACGAAATTTCAATCACCAACTTTCTCCTCCGAATGCGAAAATATTTTGTTGAAACCGATCTACATAGGGAGAAACGATAACCACGATAAAATAAGGGAAATCAGAGTTGGTACGGAAAGATATAGGTGTTCGTTCTTTCCACGCGCTATACGAGATTGGAAGTAATAGAGAATTGTGAAGGTGGTGCGATGAACCTTCTGCCAGGCACTTGAATGTGGTTTGCAGAGTATCCATGTAGATACAGATGCAGAAATTATTATGTTGTATAAAGGGTGATAAAAACTACAACAATTCCGGCAAGATTCTGATTTAGAACGAACACTATAAATAATATTATTAAATGGCTAGGCTACACGTACATAAATTTCACAATCGGCTGTCAAGCCTTTGGGGACGATCTAGTGATCTTCTCAGACTCCGTTGATATGGAGTTAAGGCAACTTAACCAAATGAATTAGACGTCAGAAAAGGAGAGACTAAGCGGACAGAAATATTTAAATACGTAAATAAGTGGAGACAACATAACCTACCAGAGAAGAAAGCCATCGTATCACACATTAACAAACTAGAAATGGCCTGTCAACTAACTAAATGAGTCTACACAAGAGATCGATGTTCGCAAATGCCAGAATTAGGCACCACTTGCCCTGCTATTGTACTGGAGGTAGTACATGCGGCAAAGATTTTTATAATGAACATAGGTCTGTTGGAGAAACTTGAGGCCAAAGAAAGGAAGATTTGAGAAAAAATCCTGGGTGCCATCAGAAAAGGCGTCACAACTATGAACTATACAAACACATGGAGAATGTGCCCAGAAATGGCTACTTTCAAAATAAGAAAACCAAAGGGGCATCTATCACAGAAGTGAAGTCGAAAAAGGTCTACAAGAATTGAAATTTATCGGCCTGGACTGGAGTAGCGAGTGGAGCAGGTGTGTTGTGTGAAGCTCCCGCGAGTTGCCGCGCTTTCGGGGTTTGGCAGCATGTAATTGCGCTCGACTTGCGATGATAGTTTCTGACATGGTGTCGCGGACGGGAAGCATTAGCTGGCGCACATCAAGAGCCCGTTTCGTCTGGTGACCGTGTCGAGAAGAAGGCGCGCCAACATCCAGCTTCTGCAACAGCGACGGCCGACAATGAGTTACTGTCGCCACCTCCTCGATCGACGGCTTCAAACCTTCAATCAACCAACAAGGAAGACTGGAAGCACGTAAAGTTTTAGAACTGTATGGCAGACCTCAGCTTTTCAAACTTTTAAAATGGTTGCATCACAAAATTACAGCAACTTAGCGTGAACGTTTGTTGCTCATTGTCCCAACTGCAATACCGAGCAGGGTCCCTTCCTTTTCCGGAATGGACCCGAGTGTCGTTGAAATTCAAACGCATCATTCGATTTCATTGCTTTAATTTCAAAGTTCAGTTAAGGTATTCATAGCTGGCTACAATATTTAGATTACACAAGCACAAATTAAGAGTGCGAGTTTTGTTACCGTATTTTAGCTTACCTGTGACTGCAGCTCAGCTTGGTACGTACTAAATTTTACTATTGTTAATTGTTCAGAATCATTTAATTCAAGTTCAAAGTTAAATCTCTTATTTCTAAATTGCGTAGATTCAAGTAGCTTTTGAAATGATTGTTGAGGTAGTCCAAGACTAACCGTATTTTACTGAATTTCGATGTGCTTCAGAAAGTAAGCTCACTATTAACTTCTGTCACTAAATTAACTTTCGATTTTCCGGTTTTATTAATTCTAATTTGCTAAATTGAGTCAGAGTGTAGCGAAATTTATTACTTCTGACAAACTTTCAATTTTCACACTACACGTGTCAACCTTCAGTTGCCACGCTTCTAGTGCTAATTATATGTGTAACAACCTTTCTTTTTCAGTTACTATAGTAATTGTCCTGAGGACTGGCGACCATAATTTCCCCAAATCTCAAATATCTAATTACCGCTAGTTAATTGTTAACGTAATGGCCGCACATTTACATTCTTTATTAACTTTACCCCTTTTCAAAATTAATTTCCACCAGTTTCATTTGCATTTATCCTTTCATTTAGATGTAACCCTTTCCTCCCTCTTTACCGACAAATTAACTTTGGTGACGATAGCTTTTCCCAAATTTCCATTAGGTACACGCGGTTTAATTTTTCACTGTCATTAAGGTCGATAAGTGAGGGGGAGGTTACACGTGGATCGGAGCGTGATCCCCTTAAGGAAAAATTACGAACTGACGGACGTTTCCACGAAAAGCCGAAACTGAAGACGGAGAGAGAAAAGAGCAACACTGGAGAAGAATGCATGAGCATTAGGCGGCAGTTAGAGCTCGGAGAAAGACGCACTTGCCCGAGACGACGACAACGAAGAAGAATATTATTATTAATAAGTATGGAAAAGGTTTTGTGGCGTTTGAAACCTACACTCATTGTTTCGTATTAAAAGCATGCAGTAATTTCCATTGTTCAAATGAGCGTATGATAATAGTATATAATAATCAGATAAATCATATGTTCCAGAGACATATTAAGTCTCAGATTCATCTATTATAATGAATGCAGGCTGAAGCAATGAATTATAATTTGTACCAAAGCTAAGAATCGTACCCAAGTTTCCTTCTCGCTATGCAGATGCACTGATCACTGTGCCACACCGGCACTGTAGTTAAGACAACTGCACGGATTACCCTAGTTCGTTTCCCTACTCAAGTACACAATGTCAGTTTCCGTTTTTTTTTTTTTTTTTGTTGTTGTATAGACGAGTCACACAGAGGTCTCCTAAAATCAAAGATATTTAAGTATAACATGAAAGAGCACGTGAGTAATGGTGAACCCTCAATTATAGCTGCCGTAGTGTGGTACATTTACTGGAGCTCAAAAAAAGTTGCTTAACAATATTCTTTTAACAGTTTCCAACATACATCACTCATAACGAAATGTCACCTTTTTTTCAAAAGTCATCGTACAGGGCTTTTGTACAAATTAAAGATATTTCAGGATACCATGAAACAGCAGGTGAATAACTCAGTACCCTCAATTGTTTTTCCTGTTATTACAATGAATAGCTTTTCTGAACTTTCTTCCAGAGTCGATGTGATCTCTACACTACTCCCCCAACAGTAACGAAGTTACGAATTAATACATGGTGGTGAAGCCATTGTTTACAAAAGATCAACAAAACATTGAAATAAAACACATATAAATCCTGCGTCATGAATGATAAAAATGATGCAAAACCACAAAGTTCAAACGCCATCAGTGTGAAAAAAGATACAACATAATTATAAGATACTGATCTTGATATGCTATGTGTAGGTCGATAATGTTTCAGATGTAACATTTACTTTTGCAAATCAGATGCAAATGAATCAGGATCAATTTTCAAGATGGTTCTTCAAAAATTCACCAGGAAGTCATAGTCTTTCCATATACCATCTGTACAATGCTTCGGCCTGTATTTATTATCATAGACAAAGCTGAGCTTAATATGTTTCAGCAACATATAACCTATCTCATTAATATACGAGTATCACCTATGACTGAGGGACAGTCAGAATTACCCCACTTTCATTCAATGCTAAGGTGCTATTCCAGTGTTGGTGTGCCTCTGAAATACTGATACGAAGCGTGAATTGGAGTTTGTATTAGGGAGGGGGACATACCAGAATAATCCGTGCAGGTGTTAACCACAGTGCCAAGGTGAGGCAGTGGTTAGCGAATCTGCCTTGTATTGAGCAGGAGACCAAGCTGTAAGTCTCAGCTTTGGTACAAGTTTTTCAATTCATTGCTTCGACCTGTAGTCATTATAAGTGATATATAATTGATATTCACTTATCTTTCAAATTCTACGTAATTTATATACAAAATAGGGCTAATAAACCTAAGTGAAAGAAAATAAATGAATAGTTTGAAAACCGAGTAATATGTTTTTTGAAATAGAGACAATTTAATATATAGTACAATTTAAAATAAAAGGCTTTCCAACACTACAGTTATTCAGTAGCTATTGCGTCAGAAGTTACTGTACTGAAATCCAATACTGAAGAATTGTCATCATTATTTTCCTTGTCTGTTACATGTGAAATTTCATCAAGTTGTGAGGGTAATGGCTCACTGAGGAAGTCTCTTGGCTTTAAATATCTATGCACTTACCATCCACAAGATTCAGGCCGTAGCTTTACGCAGTAAGAATCGGCAGCATTAAACCACATTGAATTTACATTTACTGTGCTTAACGTTTTTTGTTTTACGGATTTCCAGTATTGTGGAATCTTAATTGAATCGAACCTTCTAATTTTTCTCGTGAACTGCTCATGAATCATTCGTTTGGAACATAAATCTTGCCTCATGAACACGTGTGCGCTGCTTTGTGCTGTGTACAGAGCAGCAAACTTTAACTACTTCAGTTTTTTCGTCTATGAAAATGTTGACATCATCTCTTAGTGACGCAATAGTGTTTTTATACGAGGGTCACTCCAAAAGAAATGCACACTGTTTTTTTTTTAAATCCATCTTTCATTCTACATGTTTGAAAGTTTTACAGTGTGTAGATACATCCTTTAGGAACAATATTTTCATTTCTCCACATACTTTACATCCCTCTCAACTGCCTTACGCCATCTTGGAACCAGCCCCCGTATACCCGCACGGTAAAATTCTGGACCAACCTGTTGGAGCCACTGTCTGGCAACGTGTACAAGGGAGTCATCATCTTCAAACCTTGGTCCACGAAGAGAGTCTTTCAGTTTCCCAAAGATATGATAGTCACATGGAGCCAGGTCAGGACTGTAAGGCGGGTGTTTCAGTGTTGTCCCTCCGAGTTTTGTGATCGCTTTCATGGTTTTTTGACTGATATGTGGCCTTGCATTGTCGTGCAACAGCAAAACGTCCTGCTTTTGCTGATGTGGTCGAACACGACTCAGTCGAGCTTGAAGTTTCTTCAGTGTCGTTAGATATGCATCAGAATTTATGGCGGTTCCACTTGGCATGATGTCCACAAGCGAGAGTCCTTCGGAATCGAAAGACACTGTAGCCATAACTTTTCCAGCAGAAGGTGTGGTTTTGAATTTTTTTCCTTGGGTGAATTTGCATGATGCCACTCCATTGATTGCCTCTTCGTCTCTGGTGAAAAATGATGGAACCATGTTTCATCACCTGTCACAATTTTTCCAAGAAATTCATCTCCACCATTCTCGTACTGTTCCAAAAGTTCGCTGCATACCGTTTTTCTTGTTTCTTTGTGAGCCACTGTCAACATCCTGGGAACCCACCTGGCACAAACCCTTTTTAACGCCAACACTTCCCGTATTCTGCAAACACTTCCTTCCTCTATCCCAACGTAGCGTGACAATTCGTTCACTGTGATGCGTCTGTCAGCAGTCACCAATTCGTTAACTCTCTGCACATTGTCTGGAATGTGTGCAGTACGAGGCCTGCCGCTGCGAGGACAATCCTCAATATTGCCGTGCCCGCTTTCATCACGTAACCTGCTTGCCCACCGACTAACTGTACGGCGATGAACAGCAGCATCTCCATACACCTTTTCCAACCTCTTGTGGATGTTTCCCACTGACTCGTGTGTGTGTGTGTGTGTGTGTGTGTGTGTGTGTGTGTGTGTGTGTGTGTGTGGTTTGAGGTTTTCAGGTGCTAAACAGCGAGGTCATCAGCGCCCAAACGCATAGAAACAGGAACACATGCGGTGAAGGGACGAAGACGGACAGCGAACAAGGAGAACGAGAACGGCTAAAAGACACAGGCCTGACGCAGTTCCAAATCCTCACATACCTGTCCCCGATGTTATTCAATCTGTATATTGAGCAAGCAGTAAAGGAAACAAAAGAAAAATTCGGAGTAGGTATTAAAGTCCATGGATGGTGGTGTGTTGGGGCTTATGGGCGCTCAACATCGAGGTCATCAGCGCCCTGACACACATTAAAAGGAACGAATGTGGACAGACCTAAGAAAACTAAAGCACACACTCAAAGAAAGCAGGAAAAGAAGAAAAATGCTACATAAGAAAGTAAAACCCAAGGAAAGGGGAAACATAGCAACAAAAATGTCACAGTAAATTGTTATTGGCTGGCCACTTACATAAAATATGGGCGAGCTTGTCACACAGTGAGCAAATTAAAATCCTCTCCCTAAAATCTTTGTAAAAACATTTGACAGGGCACAGAACTTTAAAACTTTAACCACATTCGTCCGAGTGTTGCCTAAAAGAGATGGCAGGTCCGCTGGCAAGTCAGCCGCGACCCGCTGGTCAGAAAATAAAAGGCAATCCAATAAAACGTGGCGCACAGTGACCTGGACGCCACAAGCACCACACATTGGAGGGTCCTCTCGCCGGAGAAGGAAGCCATGCGTCATAGGGCTGTGGCCTATTCGAAGCCGAGTGAGGAGAACCTCGTCCCGTCGATGGGGCTGAAAGGAAGTACACCACACACGCGTTGTGGGCTTGACTATACGGAGTTTATTGTCAGTCACTTCCAGCCACTCATCCTCCCACCGGCGCATGACCCGTCACCTCAACAGCGAGGTGAGTGCGTGCAAGGGGATAGCACACTCAGATACTTGTAGGGCGAGACACGCCTCCTTGGCTGCGAGATCTGCCCTTTCATTCCCAGCAATGCCGACATGCCCCGGAACCCAGCAAAAACCTACAACCTTCCCCAGTCGCTGTAGTCGGAGGAGGGCATCCTGGATGGTATGGACAATTTTGTCTGCCGGATACAAACGTTGCAATGAGTGAAGGGCACTGAGTGAATCGGAACAGACAAGAAATTTAGGAGAGGAAGAATGTCTCATGTGCTCCAGTGCCCGCAAGATCGCAGACAATTCTGCATCAAAGACAGTAAAAGTCTGAGGCAGTCGGACCTTGAGGACACGATATGGAAAAACAACTGAGCAACCAACAGAACCCCCTTGTTTCGACCCATCCGTAAAAACAGCTACATAGTCGTGGTGCTCAGATAAAATGGCAGAAAATGCTGCATTAAAAACGGTGGCAGGAGTGCAATCTCTCTTGTACGGCAATAAATCTAAAATCACTCTGGGCCTCTTCAGTAACCAGGGTGGCAGGCGGTTAAAACCTTGGATTTGGGGTTGTACAGACTCCACACCGAGGGACTCTAGTACACGTTGCACACGGATCCCAAATGGCAACGTAGCCCGGGGACGGCGGGAAAAAAGGCGGTCTAGAGGTGGATGGGCAACAAGATGGTGTGCAGGCGAGCTGGGAGCTGCAAGAAACTTACAAGCCTGGCGCACCAGCAGGAGCTGCCGCCGGATGGTAAGTGGCGGTTCGCCAGACTCAGCACAGAGGCTGGGTACGGGACTGGTCCGATAAGCACCCGTGGCCAGTCGGATCCCAGCATGGTGAACAGCATCAAGGATCCGCAAATAAGATGGCCTCGCTGACCCATATACTGCGCAGCCATAGTCCAGCCGTGAACGCACAAAAGCTCCATAAAACTGAAGGAGACGCTCCCTGTCCGCACCCCAAGACCTGTGGCTGAGGCACTTGAGAATGTTCAGTGCTTTCAGCGTTCTGGCTTTCAAGTCACGTAGGTGTGGCAGCCATGACAACCTGGAGTCAAAAATTAGGCCTAGAAACCGCACTATGTCTCTAAAATGTAGGACAGTATCCCCCATATGCAAGGCAGGCAAAGTAAAAAGATGACGAGAACGATTAAAATGAACACAAACACACTTATCGGCAGAAAACCGAAAACCCGTCTTTGCAGCCCACTCCCCTACCCGCCGCACTGTTAGCTGCAACTGACGGCTCACGGTTGCAACACTGGAGGAGGAACAGAAAACAGCAAAGTCGTCCACAAATAAGGAGCACTGTACTGGACTCCTCACTGTAGACGTTATACTGTTGATGGCTATGGCAAAGAGGGTAACACTTTAAACACTGCCCTGGGGGACACCGTTCTCTTGCTTAAAGCGATCAGACAGTGTGTTACCAACGCGGGTCCGAAAAAACCGCTGAGACAGGAAAGACCGAATGAAAATGGGGAGGCGCCCACGAAAGCCCCATTGATGCATTTGTGCAAGAATACAGTGTCTCCAAGTAGTATCATATGCCTTACTGATATCAAAGAAGATACCGATACAGTGATGCTGACGGAGAAAAGCCTGCTGAATAGCCGACTCTAGGAGAGTCAGTTGTCGACCGTGGACCGAAATTTTCGGAATCCACACTGAAAGCGGCTAAGGAGCTGTCTGGTCTCTAACAGCCAGACCAGACGCCGGTTAACCATCCGTTCCAGGGTCTTTCCGACACAGCTTGTCAAGGCGATACTCAAGGCGATACTACGATAACTACCGGGACATGTGCGGTCCTTTCCTGGTTTGAGGAGAGGGATGAGGATTGCCTCCCTCCACGAGGTGGGGAACACTCCTGTCTGCCATATGAGATTAAAACATTCGAGGAGGATTTCCTCTGACGTCGCTGGCAGATGTCGAAGCATGGAGTACCGGATGCGGTCGTAACCTGGTGCAGTGTCAGAAGTCTCAGTAAGTGCCGATTCAAGTTCCCACATGCAGAAAGGGGAATTGTAGGCCTCAGAACTGTTCGACCGAAAGTCCAAGGTCGATCTTTCGACAGTCGCACGGTAGCGACGAAACGCTGGATCCTGATTTGCAGTGGCAGTACTTTGTGCAAAATGCTCTGCCAGCGTCTGAGCAATGGCTCTGGGTGTTGTTTGGAGGCATCCCTGGTTCAGGACAGCAGCTATCGGTAAACGGCTATGTTTACCGGAAATCCTCCGGATGGCTTCCCATACTTTTGTGGAACAAGTGGAACGGTTGATGGAGTCTAGGAACACCTGCCATGACCTTTTCTTGCTCTCTTTAATGACACGGCGTGCCCTGGATCTCGCGATTCGAAAGGCGGTAAGATTGACCGCTGTTGGGCGGCATTTAATTCGGCGAAGAGCCGCACTCCTGTCCCGGATGGCTGAACGGCACTCTTCTGTCCACCAAGGCACAAGGCGCCGCTTACGAGTGCCAGAAGACTGTGGTATAGACAGGTCAGCAGCATGATGGACCACAAGCGTGATGTGATCCACCCATTCCTGTACGTTATTGTGGCGGTCAAAGACAGCCAACCGAGTGAACAGTGGGCAGTTAGCCCTGCCAATCATCCACGATGGTGGCCGCTGCTCCAGCAATACACCATTCAGGAGATGAATGCGGATAGGGAAGTGATCGCTGGAATGAAGTTCGTCAATGACCTCCCAGTGAACAGAGTCGGTGAGGGTTGGAGAGCAGAAAGATAGGTCAATGGCTGAGAATGACCCTGTAGCAGTAGAGAAATGAGTCGGAGTACCTGTGTTGAGGATGCACAACACTTGAGATGTTAGGAGGCTCTCCAAAATTCGACCTCGAGCGCAAAGAGGAGCCCCACAGGACATGATGGGCATTGAAGTCTCCCAGGAGGAGAAATGGGCGGGGGAGTTGGTCGATAAGATCTGTGAGAGCGTCTAAGGTCATTGCATCCAGAGGGGGTAAATAAAGGGAGCAAACGGTAAGCCTCCGAGGTGAATGAATTTCAACTGCAACTGTTTGCAGGTCAGTATCCAGGGGGAGAGCAGAGGAGTGGTGGTCATTATTGACAAACACAGCGACTCCGCCTTTGGCCCTTTCTCCAGTTAGGTCATCTTTGCGATATGACGCATAGCCCCTTAGCACAGGAACATCAGATGGTTTTAAATGCGTTTCCTGTGAACACAAGCACAGGGGGCGTTGCCGTGCTAGGAGGTTCAGTTCCTCCACATGTACCCAGAATCCATTCATGTTCCACTGTATAATGGGAGCCACGGTGACAGGAGACTGGCGGCGCTGACCAGTCCCCAGCTCAGTACCCCAGGGTCGCTAAGCCCGTACTCAGCAAATGAATGCTGAGCCCCTGGGGGGCACTGACTCGTTTTCACAGCACAGGAATTCTATGACAGCACGTTGCTTCTGACGAACGTCGAGTGTAGCAGCCATCTTGAAGACATTATGCGACGGCGCCACTCACGGGAACAGGTTGAACTAAGTTTGAAAACAAGCGGGAAGGATGTATCTACACACTGAAAAATTTAATTCATGTAGAATGAACTATATTTTTACAAAAATTTTGTGCATTGCTTTTGGAGTGACGCTCGTAGGTTTCGTTTTTTGAAAAAAAAAATAGGTATGACATTTCCTTCATTACAAAAAAGCAGCAGCGTAATTGCTGCCAGTAAAAGGGCAGAATTCTGATAGACTTAGACATAATAAGGATACCTGCTTCAGTGCTAATTATATCCAGTTGATGTAGTCAACGTCTTACTATTTTTTGTCTTAATTCTACCAACCAAATTTCAGATTCAGAAACATTATGCATATTGGTCAGCAAAATTACTGAAACATCACTGTAAGAGGCTTTTACTAAAATGTTTAAAGTTGGTGGCACTTTGCTACCACGCAACATAAATCATTTTTTCAGTTCTTACATGATGTGTCTTTAGTTAATAAGACCAGCACTTACTCCCAACCTTTATAAAGACTTTCTTCGTTTGCGAAGTTGATACCAAACGATCATTCTCCCTGGAGAGGTCCTGGAACGTTCGACAACTGTCAGTTTGTCGTTCAGAATCCATGACTGAAGATCTTAAATTACTATCAAACATAGTATATATCTCTCCAGCATTATTTGAACAAAGTTTCATGAGATTCGCCTCAGCTGCGTTATCAAAGATTTGTGGCAAGGAGAATACGATCTGGAGTAAGAAGTGAAATCCGTCTACTATTTCAAGGTCGATTTGCGTTGGCGGCACCACGTGGACTTGAGATTTCAGTGTCTTTGCTAATGTGGACTTGTCTGCTTTTAAAATTTCACCGGTGCAGCCTAAAGAGTAGGCGGCATTGGTTCTACTGAAAATGTGAAGGATAATAGCGAGCAGCCGGCCAAGGACATTTGGTTCCATTTTTAGCAGTGCTTGTTTATTCACATGAACTTAGGAGGTGTACTGTGGTGCACAATTAAGAATTTTGTTTCGTGATCTCAGTTTCTCAAATCTTCCGCAAACAGAACTGCATTCAGAAACAAAAGTTAACTTTTGTTGTTTTAACAGTAAGCAGGAAATCAGTAATATCTGAAAATACTGATTTTGCAGTAGAAATATGATATAAAAAAATTACAACTACTATGATTAAATAGATCGATGATATTTTGAATTGTTTAAGTAATACTGTGAGTGTGCTGCAGTTTCCGAACTGAATGGCTACATGGCTACGTATCTTCACTGGTGTAGAAAGAAAATAGCGACAATCCTAAGATCTGCGTACTTTTCCTGAGGCAGCCGCATACCATCGTGTTCCCAATAAAATTATCAGCATTTAATATATAATTAGATGAGGAAACTTGATGAGGGTAATTTACTCATACATGCTACCTGTTTCCATCTGGTAACCTTTCATTATAACCTGGAAAAAGGTAGGCAACCTTACTTTGGCGTTTTATTTACGTCTTTTAATTTTGAGTGGTGCTAACATTTTTAGGAAACTGCATGAACGTAGCCATCGAAAAAATTTCATTATGTAATTCTTGATCAAAAAAAGCTGTGCAGAGTTATGGCACAGTAACCATGGCACTTTTTGTTTATCTAAACTTACATTGTATAAAATATACATCTTATTAGGAAACTCCTTGAGGGAAAGTTGAGTTAGTCCAGGATCTTGGACTATAAAGGTAACTCTTAGATGTCCGTTAGTTAATAGTGTACGCATTAGTGACTGTCATGATATTAGATGGGAATTTGGGAATTGTCAGCAGGATATATGAAGAACAAGCAATATATTGGAATTAACATGAGAAAAGTAAAGTTTGGAAGGTAGGAGACGAGGTACTGGCAGAAGTAAGGCTGTGAGTACCGGGCGTGAGTCGTGCTTCGGTAGCTCAGATGGTAGAGCACTTGCCCGCGAAAGGCAAAGGTCCCGAGTTCGAGTCTCGGTCGAGCACACAGTTTTAATCTGCCAGGAAGTTTCTTTAACACGAGAAAGATCGGGGGAAAATGGTGAGCCCCATAAAACGATTAACTGTGAAGAACTAATAAAGGTTTATTACTGGCGAGATCGCACGGGCTTCATAGCTTCCGGCCATAAATCCAGTCTACAGGCTACATTAAGTGGTACGCTACCTCCACAAGAAAAGTGATTCGAGTTATTGGATCGTTAATTTGTTTCAATTGGAAGCTAGGCTTTTACTTTTTATTTTTGTCTTTGATTGTGATGCCCAGCTAGGCCTTCGTTAGACTAGCAATAAAAGTTTTGTGGAAAAAAGAAGAAGAAAATGCAGTCATGACTCGTCTGTAAGCGTAAAACTACGTATAAGGGATAGACAATGTAGTTGAAGTTTTTTGTGGCTTCTCAAACGTAACGGCGCTCTAAATTAGCGAAAGAAAAAGACAAGGGAAATAATACACAAAACAACTAATAAAACTGCATTTCTGGAACGTTTTCCTAATATTCCTAGCTTCCTGCTATTGCGAGCAAAGCAAACATTTAATAGCTATTACATAATGAATATTCCTATCTGCAGTTGAATTGATACTGTGATAAAACTTATTTACAGATCTAAACTGTTAAGGTTAGGGTCACCTCATTTCAGTTTCTCACAAATTATACGCCAATAGAACAATTTCGTTCTAAACCTTAACTCCATGTGTAATAGAGGTGTAAGCACAAGTAGCGACGTCTCATGCTACCAAACCAGCTGAATAAAATTCGTTGCTGCATCACTCTAGGCTAAGCTGTTTATTGAAACCTCAGTTAGGAGTTGCCTTCCAGGTTTTTTTCTTGGTATATGGTCAGTACACGTTTGTGTTGCTTGATTTTGCTGTCGATAGAAAAAACCCTATTTTACTTCGCATTTTTGACTGCCAGTCGATATTGAAACTAACATCACAGCAGCTACTATTGAACATAAACGTGCGTATGTTTGTTATTTCCTCAGTATTTTTATAAACAATAGGTAGTTGTGAACTAAGTTTCATAAAGACGAGACTAACACCTTCATGGTCACTACATTAGTGTTCTTCTTATACGCAAATATTCTGGGAATTTTCTTCTTTTCCCGTCCACTCGATGACCAAGCTGCATATGAAAATTCAGATACTGCTTCCTTCTCTGTACTTTATTTGTTTGTCCTTCCAGCTACCTTATTTTGCATTCGAAGTTTGGATTCTTTATCTACACATACATCTTTATAAGTGCTGTACAAACCAGTGTGAAATGTATGACAGTTGGTACTTCGCGCATTACTCAATGTCTGGATTTCTTCCTGCTATAGTCGTTTATGGGCTGGGAGAAGAATGACTGCTTCAGTGCCTCTGTAACTAGTATAACTTTGGTTTCTACGTGGACGACGAGTCAGGGTATGTTGAATATATCTAAAGTTTTCACTTAATACTGGTTCTCTAAATTTTCGCGGAATATTTGAGGCTACCTTCAAGTTTCTATCAGTTCATATTCTTCAACATTACCGCGACGCTCTTCCACGTATTGAGGAAACCAGTGACCGTTCATGCCGCCCTTCTATGTAAACGGTTAATCTCCCCTTTTCCGCCACGGTAGCGAGTATCAGAATAGCAGCAGCAAAAGGAGGCCCGTATCGGTCCACTCTGTGAAGACGTATAGAACGGCGTACCAACGAGAAGACAGCTAAGATACGGTCTATCCATAAGGATAGCAACGCCCTCGCGTGATGACTGGAATATCCCTTATTAACGCCAAGACCAAACAGGGAGGAGACGGTCACCTGAAATCTAGTGTGTGAACGTCACGGCGCCGTAAAAGAGGCATTGTAATATGGGAGAGTTTAAATGCGGCATTGGTAGCTGAGATACTGATTGTCCTAAGGTGACATTTTGGCTTTTACAGGACATGTTGCTACGACAGTGATTCGTGTGTATAACGAGTAATGGAACAGGATGGAAACGAGCGAGTACTGGACCGTACATGACACTGAGGTGACAAAAGTCATAGGATAGCGACATGCACATATAATGATCCCGGTAGTATCGTCCACACAAGGTATAAAAGGGCATTGCGTTGGAGGAGCTGTCATTTGTACTCAGGTGATTCATGGGAAAAGTTTGCCGACATTATTATTGTCTCACGTAGGGAATTAACAGACTTTGAACGCAGAGTGGTAGTTGGAGCTAGACGCACGGAGCATTCCTTTCCGGAAATCGTTAGGGAATTCAGTATTCCGAGACCCAAAGGCTTAAGAGTGTGCCGAGAATATCAAATTTCGGGCACTACCACTCACCACGGACAATGCAGTGGCTGACGGTCTTCACTTAACGACGGAGAGCAGCGGCGTTTGCGTAGAGTTGCCAGAGCCAAAAGACAGGCAACACTGTGGAAAATAACCGCATAAATCAATGTGGGACGTACGACGAACTTGTCCGTTAGTACGGTGCTACGAATTTGGCGTTAGTGGACTATGGCATCAGACGACCGGCGCGAGTGCCTTTGGTAACAGCATGGCAATCATCTACAGCGCCTCTCCTGGACTCGTGACCATATTAATTCTAGACGACTGGAAAACCGTGGAGTGGTCAGATGAGTCCCGATTTCAGGTGGTAAGAGCTGATGGTAGGGTTCGAGTGTGGTGCAGACACCTCGAAGCGATGGACCCAGGTTGTCAATAAGCCACAGTGAAAGCTGGTAATCGCTTCATAATGGCGTCGTCTGTGTTTATATGAAATGAACTGGATCCTCTGGCCCAACTGCGCAAATCATTGACTACAAATGGTTATGTTCGGCTACGTGGAGACCATTTGCAGTCGTCCATGAACTTCATGTTTCGAAACAATGATGGAATTTTTACAGATGACCGTCGCCATGTCACCAGGTCACAGTTGTTCGCAATTGGTTTGAAGAACATTGTGAACAACACGAGCGAATGATTTGGCCACCCAGATCGCCCAACATGAATCCCATCGAACATTTATGGGACAGAATCGAGAGATCGATTGGTGGACAAAATCGTGCACCGACGGCACTTTCGCATGCTCAATATTTCTGCAGGGGACTTCTACCGACTTGTTGAGTCCACGCCATGTTGAGTTGGTGCACTACGCTGGGTAAAAGGAGGGCCAGCACTATATTAGGAGGTATCACATTATTTCCGCCGTGTGAAGTCATATGGTCAATGAAGATCTAAATGAAAAAAAAAATCGTCTGTTAATTCTTACTATCCAGATCATGTTTCTGGCGCTGTTCTTTAAACAGCAAATTGATGTCTCGGTAATGTTGTATATTTCAGCACAAAATGTTGTGTCGTCGGCCGTTACAAGCGCTCGCAGGAACATCACGTGTTACAAATGGCGTTTTTTTGGTTTGATTTAAGGGGACCTTAACCAGAATGTTTCACTTTATGGTGATAATTTTCAGGTTAATATCTATCATCCTCTGGTTAAAGTGCCAATGTGAGAAACCTGTGCCGGCCGGTGTGGCCGTGCGGTTCTAGGCGCTTCAGTCTGGAACCGCGTGACCGCTACGGTCGCAGGTTCGAATCCTGCCTCGGGCATGGATGTGTGTGATGTCCTTAGGTTAGTTAGGTTTAAGTAGTTCTAAGTTATAGGGGACTGATGACCTCAGATGTTAAGTCCCATAGTGCTCAGAGCCATCTGAAACATTTTTGAGAAACTTGCTTTGGACGTTGGCCTTATCAGTCAAAGGTAGAAAAACATTCGTTTCTGGTGATTGATCCCCTACGAAAGGGCTTCTATCGTGAAGCGACATAATGCTCGTTTACGCTCTCAGGTACAAGAGCCTAGTAAATGCAGGAACTACACAGCAAAGTAAACTCATCCATGGTAATTTTGGTTGTGAAGCTTATGTATACCTGAAGTGCTTGTGGTCCCATAGTGACCCCGGAAACTCCATGGGTATGTATGAAAGCCAGATGGATGTGAGTTCTTAGCTACAGAGTATTACTTTGATTTTGAAAAGTAATATTTCTGGTTTCTGAGACATGGGAATTTACTTCTGACGACCTTACACTTCAGTGGAGGAGACGGGAGCTTAGTAAACAACTAGGTTTTATATATTTTGTGAATCAATCAAAAGAGTGAGAAGACAGGACACAGGAGAATGTGGTGACTGCGGGCAGTTAGAGATAGTCTGGTGATGCCGTCACGAGAATGATCAGCGAGTGCGGAATGCTGCAAGAGACCGCAGAGTGTAAGTGATGGACGAAGGAAGAAGTTGCGAGCTCTACCAGGAGCGGCGGGAAGCGGATAGGCACAGACTTCCCAGCACGAGGTGACACGGAAGGGAACTAAAAACTGTTGAGTTATGGGTAGGAGGAAGGAATTCTATTTGTTAGCAGTCTCGAGGACATCTAGTTTGCTGTTAGAGCAACTAGCTTCCAATAGGTATTCAGAGTTTCTAAGGATTTTACTGAGACTTCTTTAAGACTTTTCACTTCAAGTTGAGTGAAGATTTGGAGACGGGAATTATTGAAGATAAATACAGGACATCCACTTTCAATTTATAATGTCATGTCCTTAGTAGTTTTTTCCTCTTTTAAGTGTTTTCAGGTATTTTGTGTTGTCACTGTATTTCCAGTGTCCACCATAACCTTTGTGTGCGGTAGATATAAGTTGCCGATCTTCTAGTGTTAATATACATGTAGTTTATCGATCCTATGAATGGATGCTGGGTCTCGAAGGGCGTCATAGGGGCCTGACGATTCGTAGTTACAAAATTATCGTTGTGTCACAGAGTGGACATTTTATAGTGAGGCTAGCGACCCAGTTACTTTCAGTTAGATGTATTGGTGACTGGTGTTGGAGGGAAATGAACGTTTACGTCTTTGTTTAGGTGGCTAAATAAATGGGTGGTACTTCAGATTTGTAACACTTCATACTTAGCACATTACTTCTTTTTGCTTTTTCAGTGTTATTCTCTGTTTGTAAATTTATTCATTTTCAATGCTTTTTTAGCCAGTGCTAATTAATTTAAATATTGTGAGATTTTATCCTTGCAAATATTGAAACAATTTTTTGAAAGTTATAAGCAGACACACTGGCAGTGTTAGGGAATTTGCACTGTGTAGAATCAAAAGATATTGCCTGAATGGTATTAACTTCTGTAGTGCATGGCAGTGCGGGTAAAAAGAGTCGGACGTTAACGGTGAAAGAGGTCAGACGTGAAATAACAGTCCACGCAGGATATGGTGGCTGATGCGCAGTGGCCAATTTCGTCTGTAGCGCTGGGCGAGTTCATTCGTTTGTTCAGAAGGGGAGGCCAGCAGTGTCTGCCACCTTTCAGTTGGTCAGCGATAACAGAACCATGGCGCCCAGCCTGCAACTTTGTCAAACGATTTTACAGAAACTGTTCGGTAAACAAATTTCACTTTTGCTTTACTTATAGCTTTATATGCCAGCTTCGTGATGAAGAGCCCATCATTTCGTTAATGGTCACGGTTATTGTGAAATTTATTTGGAAGTTAGACACTGCGCGAAATCCGAAAATGTTTGCAATGAAAAATAGGAGTCACTATGATTTTGCGTTTGGTGCATAATACATAATATGTTGTTGTGTATGAAATTTAGCTGACATACAAAATTTTTCTTTCGACTTGAATGGAGGCCTATCTGTCACAATATTGAGAAAACTGATCTGACGTAGCACACTCATGTTGCTGTGTATGAAAATTAGCTGACATACAAAATTTTTCTTTCGACTTGAATGGAGGCCTATCTGTCACCAATATTGAGAAAACTGATCTGACGTAGCACACTCATTTGCGATCGCACCGCGCCAGCGATAAAGCCAGAGTGAGATGTCCACAACATTC
Source organism: Schistocerca cancellata (assembly GCF_023864275.1). NCBI lineage: Eukaryota > Metazoa > Arthropoda > Insecta > Orthoptera > Acrididae > Schistocerca > Schistocerca cancellata. The sequence continues at coordinate 281,149,013 of NC_064628.1, forward strand.
CTCATATTTCATAAAGCGTTTGAGATATCAAAATAGTATTTCGGCAAATGATAGAAGAGGGGAGTATTTTTCCGTATGGTTTTTACGTAAAACTTCATTATCTACTGTGTTATTCCACTGACTACAGACATTTTTGATGGAAGAATGTAATTTTTAAGAGCCATCGACTGCTGGTGAAACAAGAAATGATATGGGCATTGGAACAACGTAAGTGAAGACTTACACCTTTATCTTGTACCAAGGATGTTCTTTTTCATAAGATACTTTTCCTCAGTTCTCACTTAAATGACTTAATTAACCACAGTTTCAGAATTCTCTTGCAACTGCCTCAGCATAACGTGTTATTGAGGCGAGACTGTGTGAACTCTGCTGTGTTTTGGCAGAAGAAGCAAATTTTAACATGGCAACAAGAGAAACATGTAGGTTTTACTCAAAACTTGCCACTGTTGACGCTTCTCTGAAAGTTACAAATGGTTAACAAGCCAGGCGAAAATAAATCGCTGCATTTTCGGCGGAATTCTTTTTGGATTATAACCAAAGCAGAGGTAGATGTTTCTGAATGGTCACCATGTATGTGTTGGCAAGGAAGGGCTCCACTTAATAGTTACAAAAAATGTGAGAATAGGTTTCAGTTTAGAATGGCATTTCCCCTCCAGTACTCGCATTTCCCCTACAGCACCTGTCCACAGCCCCGACCACTTCTGCTCTCCCCACACCTTCCCTGCTGACAACGTGTCTACTGGGCGTCGTATGCTGCGCAGACCGGTAGAACATGTGCAAATGTGTAGGCAGTGTGGTCACAAAATATATGCCAAGGCATTGTGGAAATTATGAGCAGGCAATAGTATGGGCCACAGTAGGGTGATTAGTCACGGAGAAGTTTCAAGAGGTTTGTTGAAAGAAGAGTATTTTCTGGACAAATATATTAAAATCTGCTCATAACTGCCTTTTTCTTAATAATCGTTGCGGCGAAACCATTACGTTGCGCAACAGCAACTCCATCTCAAGGTAAAACTGTGTCATTTCATTGTGTTAATGATTTTCCTATATCTTTGGTACCAACAGGTAGAATCCTTTTCCTTATCGCTATACTAACCAAGGGGCATGTTATTCGAATAGTAAGAAACTGTGATACGAAAATCTAGAAAGTGGCAGAAATTGAAACTTGAATTTTGCTGTTCCAATGAAAAAGTCAGTTTTATTAGTTAATTGAAAGTACTAGTTCAGTTGTGTAATTTAACCGCATTCATTATCTTTTTGTGAGGGAAGCTCCTTAAATATGGAAAGGATTGATTCTAGCAAATGAAAAGTTTATATTATTAAGTTTTAAAGTTTTACTTAATTACGTGTATTTCTTGATGTGTTGTGTTGTTTTTTGCTTTTGTGTTTTCAGCGTTGCTTCGTTTAATTGTTACTAAATGTGACATCATTTAAACTTCGCGGTATGTTTTCCGGGAGTGACTTGATCTTTGAACATAGCGGTTAACAAAATACAATGACTGTGAACATTTTAGTCAAGTAACCTTTCTCACTTAGTACTTCATTACACGTGGCAATTATTATATCAGTTTGAATTTTCAGATGAGCTCTCACACCTGATTGATCATTGTCATCAACGTATGGTTTATTAATTCTTATGTAATTTAAACTCAACATAGTTTCAGAATCCTTCATAGTCCGTAGTCGGACTGGCAATTGTGTTACTTAATTTAATAAGTACAGTTTCGATACATCTCGGTTTTATAATTAATAGCACATAAAAAGAAGACAAGCATCGAGGAAACAGATCTCACTGAACAGGTTAAAAATAGTAGTATAACAAATATAAAAAGAGTGCTACAAATGTATGCAATTTCACCTGGCTAACTAACGTCACAACGCCAGAGTTTTTGCATTTTAGACATACAAACCGCTTTATAGTTACTGAAAACGACGTGATATACCACTTATTAAGACAATTGTGGAAGAATCTCGCCAACAGCACTAGATAACTAAGAACCGGAATAATGTGTCCCGAATGTGTTGTGTAGTGGTGTCATAGTCTGAGTATTTATTACCCCAATTAAAAGATATGACGTCTTCGTCAGTTATACACTGGGGTGATAAAAGTGATGGAATACCTCCTAATGCGGTATTGGATCTCCTTTTGCCCGGTGTAGTGCATCAACGAAACGTGGGAGGAACTCAAAAGGTCGTTCGAAGTTCCCTGCAGAAATATTAAGCCAAGCTGCCTCTATAGCCGTCCATAACTACGAAAGTGTTGCCGGTACAGGATTTTGTGCGCGAACTGACCTCTAGATTACGTCCCAAATACTTTGAATGTGTTACATGTCGGGGAATTGGGCGGCCAAACCATTCGCTTGAATTGTCCAGAATGTTTTTCAAACCAATCGCGAACAATGGTGGCTCGGTGACGTAGAGCATTGTCATTTATAAAAATTTCATCGTTGTTTGGAAACATGAAATCCGAGAATGGCTGCAGATGGTCTCAAACTAGCCGAACATGACCGAGGACCCAATCCATTCCACGTAAACACAACCCATACCGTTGCGGAGCCAACATCAGCTTGCACAGTGCCTTGCTGATAACTTGGGTCCAAGGCCCCCTGGGGTCTGCGCCACACTCGAACCCTATTATCATGTGTCGCTGGAGCTCTGACCAACTGAAATCGATACTCCTCCGACCAGGCCACGGTTTTCCAGTCTTCTAGGGTCCAACCGATATGGTCACGAGCCCAGGAGAGGCTCAGTTGGCGATGTCGTCTGCTACCAAAGCCCGTTATCACCAAATTCTTTACACATTCGTCGTACGTCCCACATTGCTTTCTGCGGTTATTTCACGCAGAGTCGCTTATCAGTTAGCACTGGCAACTTTACGCAAACGCCGTTGCTCTCGGTCGTTAAGTGAAAGCTTTCGGCCACTGCGTTGTTGTTGGTGAAAGGTAACTCCTGAAATCTGGTATTCTTGGCACACACTTGACACTGCGGATCTCGGAATACTGGACTCCCTAAAGATTTCCGAAACGGAATGTTCCATGCGCTCCCATTGAAAGTCTTAATTACATCGTGCGGCTATAATCGCGTCGGAAACCTTTTCACATTATTTTCGTTATTTCTTTCTTTCTCGGGCCTGTGCCCCGCTCCAACGTGGGGTCGGCTTTTTTATGACGGATTTGGCAGTGTTAATTGCAGAGGGTGACCGGATGACCTTCCTGACGCCACCCCAAACCCCCCGGGACGGAAGGAGTGTACCCCAGCTGTCTGCGTCTAGTGTAAGTCATGAAATAGTGCGGATGTGTTCAAATGTCTGTGAGTCGTGTAACTGAGGCGGCACGTGGGGACCAGCCCGGTATTCACTTAGCGGGATGTGGAAAACCGCCTAAAAACCACATCCAGGCTGGCCGGCATACCGGCCCTCGTCATTAATCCGCTGGGCGGATTCGATCCGGGGCCGCCACGCCTACCCGAGTCTAGGAAGCAGCGCATTAGCGCTCTCGGCTACCCTGGCGGGTCAAATCTTTTCACATTAATCTCCTGGTACAAATGACATCTCCGCCAACGCAACGCCTTTTTGTAGCTTGTGGAAGCGATACTACCTGTACCTGTATGTGTGCATATCACTAGCGCATGACTTTTTTCGCCTCAGTGTAATGCCTTGCGCCCGTATGCCAAGTAAGACCGTCTTCTCAGAGGACGCTGTATCTTCCCCTGATAATGAATCTGCCACTTATCACGTTTTGACTGCCGTCCACCGACAGGAGCGTTTGCCAAAATCGCAAGCTTTCAATTGCGTCTGCATTCAGCTAGCTAGGAAGTGCACTCTTCCTAGCTCGTTTGTGGCTTCAAGACAGAAGTGACGAAGTTACATTTCTAGCGTGTTCACCTCTCGGCGCCTCTAAGTCTGCCTGAGAGCCTCGCAAACTAATCCGACCTCTCCCTACTGCACAGTGAATAAATGTCGGTCTGGTCCACGGCAAGTTGGCTCCACTTGCTCGTCTCGAGCAGGCACGGATTGCAAATGAGGCCGACTCACCGATGTCGACGATGACGAGAGCGGAGACGCAGAGGAAGGGCGCCGGCTTGCCGACGAAGGCGTAGAGCAGGCCGCCCAGCGGGTAGCCCAGCAGCACGCCGAGCGCCACGCTGCCCAGCACGGAGCACAGCAGCCGGCTGCGGCGCGCGTCCTCCCGCTGCAGCGCCGCCACCACGCACAGCCCTGCGCGCCAGTCGGGGACCAAAAGGGACTCTGAACAACGGCAGCACCGGCGAGCACAGTCTTACTGCTGCGGCCACTGTACGCAACCGCCACAGTGCACTTTGCTTGCTCATCTGTTCTTGAGCTTTCTTGTTATCTGCTGCACCTCTACAGAAAATAGTGTCATGAAACTGAAGCAGAGGTATAGTCTACCTGTTCCACGATACAATTTGTTAGACAATATATTACTTAATGCATGAAGAAACACGATTTTTGTATTAGCTTTCTTTCTCTCTTATGCAGCTTTCTCATGCAAATTTATGAATACTATTCGTTAAAATAAAACAAGAAGAGATTCTACTACAGGCTTCCACAATACACACATTCTGACTTTCATGATTCTCTTTCGCGGTATCCTTCTGCTGGATAGTTTTGTAACCTGTGGCCGCTCTCTAGTTAGTCTACATTGGGAGTTCACAGTTCACTGTTCTCTGGGCTTAAGGTCGACTACTAGGTGCTCTGTCAATCAGAATTCCATTAGCTGAGCACGTAGTACACCTTCCCACTCGTGATCCACGAATCTGACACCACTGCCTCGTATGCCACGTCCAAATTACATATATGAACAGTTACTGCTGTGTGGTGATAACGTATTAGCCTGCACCTTGCAACGTTAGTTTGTACGTTTGCATAAACAGGGATGGTATTTACATTCGAATAAATGGTTACAGCATTTGTTCAGATGATTAAATAAGCATGTATATTATAAGAAATTGTTATGGTATTTGTTCAGAAGTTTAAAAAAGTTCCATTCTTCTTTGGCTACTGGGTGCATTCACTCTTTAGAAGCGTTTATCACCCACTTAAGACTCTAAAATGGCGAAGAGGATAACTGGTTTCAGCAGGACACCCTGCCCACTTCACAGGGTCTTTGGTCAACCAGTGTAGCCTCTCTCTCCTGCGTTCACATGCTTTCAATACTCTGAATACCTCTGCCACCCTCTCATAAGGCACCACAGACCTCTGACATATTGGTACTTCTTCAGTTTCGAGTACAACTCTCAAATCGCTCTGAGTTTCTCCATGCCTTCGCCTCTGGTTCCAAAGCCCCTTCCGGCTCCAACGCCTCCTCAGATTCGAGCGCTGCCTCAGGCTCCAACATCTTCTCTGCCTCTGTCGCCTCCTCAGGCTCCAGTGTCTCCTCCACGTACAGCACCCCTTCCAGTTCTGCTCCCATGCCCCTACCTCCTACAGCCCAGTACTTAACGCCACTGGCTCCTTTGGCTTCTGCGCCACTGGCCCCTGCACTACTGGCTACATCGCCAACGGCTCTAGTGACACCAGCTCCAGTGCAACTGGCTCCAGCGACAATGGCTCCAGTACAACAAATGCCTCTATAGCCTCTGCTAAAGCCTGCCTCGATCGGTTTCTCTCCTTCACTTGCTGCACCTGTGATTCTTGTCCACGCTGTGAAGCATATGGTTTACTGTTGCCCATATGTCCGACCTGATATGAAGGGCCATGCGTGTTAGTACCATGTGTATGACTAGAATGAGAGTCAGTGTAGTCTTGTTATGGATTAACTGGTGTAAGCATATAGGCCACTCTTCTGAACAGAAGCAAGAAGCATGAAGAACGCTCCGGCGAACGGATGACAGTAAAAAGCTGACTAACTGAAAGTAATGGTACAAACTCCAGTGATCAGTTACTTTACACTACTGCTTTTCGTCGCCTTGCGGGCGAAACACTACTGCACCATCGTGCGTTGCAACTTCGGCTATAAAGGCGGCCAATTTTTTACATCATCATCATCATCATCATCATTTAAGACTGATTATGCCTTTCAGCGTTCAGTCTGGAGCATAGTCCCCCTTATAAAATTCCTCCATGATCCCCTATTCAGTGCTAACATTGATGCCTCTTCTGATGTTAAGCCTATTACTTTTAAAATCATTCTTAACCGAATCCAGGTACCTTCTCCTTGGTCTGCCCCGACTCCTCCTACCCTCTACTGCTGAACCCATGAGTCTCTTGGGTAACCTTGCTTCTCCCATGTGTGTAACATGCCCCCACCATCTAAGCCTGTTCGCCCTGACTGCTACATCTATAGAGTTTTTTCCCAGTTTTTCTTTGATTTTCTCATTGTGGGCACCCTCCTGCCATTGTTCCCATCTACTTTTTTTATTTGATCATCAGTCTACTGACTGGTTTGATGCGGCCCGCCACGAATTCCTTTCCTGTGCTAACCTCTTCATCTCAGAGTAGCACTTGCAACCTACGTCCTCAATTATTTGCTTGACGTACTCCAATCTCTGTCTTCTTCTACAGTTTTTGCCCTCTACAGCTCCCTCTAGTACCATGGAAGTCATTCCCTCATGTCTTAGCAGATGTCCTATCATCCTGTCCCTTCTCCTTATCAGTGTTTTCCATACATTCCTTTCCTCTCCGATTCTGCGTAGAACCTCCTCATTCCTTACCTTATCAGTCCACCTAATTTTCAACATTCGTCTATAGCACGACATCTCAAATGCTTCTATTCTCTTCTGTTCCGGTTTTCCCACAGTCCATGTTTCACTACCATACAATGCTGTACTCCAGACGTACATCCTCAGAAATTTCTTCCTCAAATTAAGGCCGGTATTTGATATTAGTAGACTTCTCTTGGTCAGAAATGCCTTTTTTGCCATAGCGAGTCTGCTTTTGATGTCCTCCTTGCTCCGTCCGTCATTGGTTATTTTACTACCTAGGTAGCAGAATTCCTTAACTTCACTGACTTCGTGACCATCAATCCTGATGTTAAGTTTCTCGCTGTTCTCATTTCTACTACTTCTCATTACCTTCGTCTTTCTCCGATTTACTCTCAAACCATACTGTGTACTCATTAGACTGTTCATTCCGTTCAGCAGATCATTTAATTCTTCTTCACTTTCACTCAGGATAGCAATGTCATCAGCGAATGGTATCATTGATATCCTTTCTACTTGTATTTTAATTCCACTCCTGAACCTTTCTTCTATGTCTTACACCCTTCTTAATACGAGCACTTCGTTCTTGATCGTCCACTCTTATTATTCCCTCTTGCTTGTTGTACATATTGTATATGACCCGTCTCTCCCTATAGCTTACCCCTACCTTTTTCAGAATCTCGAACAGCTTGCACCATTTTATATTGCCGAGCCCGCATCTCGTGGTCGTGCGGTAGCGTTCTCGCTTCCCACGCCCGGGTTCCCGGGTTCGATTACCGGCGGGGTCAGGGATTTTCTTTACCTTGTGGTGGCTGGGTGTTGTGTGATGTCCTTGGGTTAGTTGGGTTTAAGTAGTTCTAAGTTCTAGGGGACTGATGACCTAAGATGTTAAGTCCCATAGTGCTCAGAGCCATTTGAACCATTTTTTATATTGCCGAACGCTTCTTCCAGGTCGACAAATCCTATTAAAGTGTCTTGATTTTTCTTTAGAATTGCTTCCATTATTAGTTGTAACGTCAGAATTGCCTCTCTCGTCCCTTTACTTTTCCTAAAGCCAAACTGATCGTCACCTAGCGCATTCTCAATTTTCTTTTCCATTCTTCTGTATATTATTCTTGTAAGCAGCTTCGATGCATGAGCTGTTAAGCTGATTGTGCGATAATTCTCGCACTTGTCAGCTCTTTCCGTCTTCGGAATTGTGTGGATGATGCTTTTCCGAAAGTCAGATGGTATATCGCCAGACTCATATATTCTACACACCAACGTGAATAGTCGTTTAGTTGCCACTTCCCCCAATGATTTTAGAAATTCTGATGGAATGTCCCTTCTGCCTTATTTGACCGTAAGTCCTCCAAAGCTCTTTTAAATTCCGATTCTAATACTGGATCCCCTATCTCTTCTAAATCGACTCCTGTTTCTTCTTCTATCACATCAGACAAATCTTCACCCTCATATAGGCTTTCAATGTATTCTTTCCACCTATCTTCTCTCTCCTCTGCATTTAACAGTGGAATTCCCGTTGCACTCTTAATGTTACCACCGTTGCTTTTAATGTCACCAAAGGTTGTTTTGACTTTCCTGTATGCTGAGTCTGTCCTTCCAACAATCGTATCTTTTTCGATGCCTTCACATTTTTCCTGCAGCCATTTCGTCTTAGCTTCCCTCCACTTCCTATTTATTTCATTCCTCAGCGACTTGTATTTCTGTATTCCTGATTTTCCCGGAACATGTTTGTACTTCCTCCTTTCATCAATCAACTGAAGTATTTCTTCTGTTACCCATGGTTTCTTCGCAGCTACCTTCTTTGTACCTATGTTTTCCTTCCCAACTTCTGTGATGGCCCTTTTTAGAGATGTCCATTCCTCTTCAACTGTACTGCCTACTGCACTATTCCTTATTGCTGTACCTATAGCGTTAGAGAACTTCAAACGTATCTCGTCATTCCTTAGTACTTCCGTATCCCATTTCTTTGTGTATTGATTCTTACTGACTAATGTCTTGAACTTCAGCCTACTCTTCATCACTACTATATTGTGATCTGAGTCTATATCTGCTCCTGGTACGCCTTACATTCCAGTATCTGATTTCGGAATCTCTGTCTGACCATGATGTAATCTAATTGAAATCGTCCCGTATCTCCCGGCCTTTTCCAAGTATACCTCCTCCTCTTGTGATTCTTGAACAGGGTATTCGCTATTACTAGCTGAAACTTGTTACAGAACTCAATTAGTCTTTCTCCTCTTTCATTCCTTACCTCAAGCCCATATTCTCCTGTAACCTTTTCTTCTACTCCTTCCCCTACAACTGCATTCCAGTCGCCCATGACTATTAGATTTTCGCCCCTCTTTACATACTGCATTACCCTTTCAATATCCTCATACACTTCCTCTATCTGTTCATCTTCAGCTTGCGACGTCGGCATGTATACTTGAACTATCGTTGTCGGTGTTGGTCTGCTGTCGATTCTGATTAGAACAACCCGGTCACTGAACAGTTCACAGTAACACACCCTCTGCCCTACCTTCCTATTCATAACGAATCCTACACCTGTTATACCATTTTCTGCTGCTGTTGATATCTGACCAGAAATCCTTATCTTCCTTCCACTTCACTTCACTGACCCCTAATATATCTAGATTGAGCCTTTGCATTTCCCTTTTCAGATTTTCTGGTTTCCCTACCACGTTCAAGCTTCTGACATTCCACGCCCCGACTCGTAGAACGTTATCCTTTCGTTGATTATTCAAGCTTTTTCTCATGGTAACCTCCCCCTTGGCAGTCCCCTCCCGGAGGTCCGAATGGGGGACTATTCCGGAATCTTTTGCCAATGGAGAGATCATCATAACACTTCTTCAAATACAGGCCAGATGTCCTGTGGATACACGTTACGTGTCTTTAATGCAGTGGTTTCCATTGCCTTCTGCATCCTCATGTTGTTGATCATTGCTGATTCATCCGCCTTTAGGGGCAGTTTCCCACTCCTACGACAAGAGAGTGCCCTGAACCTCTATCCGCTCCTTCGCCCTCTTTGACAAGGCCGTTGGCAGAATGAGGCTGACTTCTTATGCCGGAAGTCTTCGGCCGCCGATGCTGATTATTTATCAAAATTTAGGCAGTGGCGGGGATCGAACCCGGGACCGAAGACGTTTCGATTATGAATCAAAGACGCTACCCCTAGACCACGAGTACCGAAACTTCCAATTTACTAGTACCTTATCAATAAGGTTGAGGTTACGGATATGAAAGTAGCTAGGATGACTGCAGGTCCCATCTACTAGTACCTGCAATCATCCTAGCTACTTTCATATCCGTAACCTCAACCTTATTGATAAGGTAACGTGAATCCACCCAGCTTTCGCTCCCATACAACAAAGTTGGTCGAAAGATTGAACGGTGCACAGATAACTTAGTCTTGGTACTGACTTCCTTCTTGGAGAAGAGAGTAGATCGTAGCTGAGCGCTCACTGCATTAGCTTTGCTACACCTCGCTTCCAGTTCTTTCACTATGTTGCCATCCTGTGAGATTATGCATCCTAAGTACTTGAAACTGTCTACCTGTTCTAACTTTGTTCCTCCTATTTGGCATTCAATCCGTTTATATCTCTTTCCCACTGCCATTACTTTCGTTTTGGAGATGTTAATCTTCATACCATAGTCCTTACATTTCTGATCTAGCTCTGAAATATTACTTTGCAAACTTTCAATCGAATCTGCCATCACAACTAAGTCATCCGCATATGCGAGACTGCTTATTTTGTGTTCACATATCTTAATCTCACCCAGCCAGTTTATTGTTTTCAACATATGATTCATAAATAATATGAACAACAGTGGAGACAGGTTGCAGCCTTGTCTTACCCCTGAAACTACTCTGAACCATGAACTCAATTTACCGTCAACTCTAACTGCTGCCTGACTATCTATGTAAAGACCTTTAATTGCTTGCAAAAGTTTGCCTCCTATTCCATAATCTCGTTGAACAGACAATAACTTCCTTCTAGAAACCCGGTCATATGCCTTTTCTAGATCTATAAAGCATAGATACAATTCCCTGATCCACTCGTAACACTTCTCCGTTATTTGCCGTAAGCTAAAGATCTGGTCCTGACAAGCTCTAAGAGGCCCAAACCCACACTGATTTTCATCCAATTTGTCCTCAACTAATACTCGTACTTTCCTTTCAACAAAACCTGAGAAGATTTTACCCACAACGCTGATTAAAGAGATACCTCTGTAGTTGTTACAATCTTTTCTGTTTCCATGTTTAAAGATTGGTGTGATTACTGCTTTCGTCCAGTCTGATGGAACCTGTCCTGACTCCCACGCCGTTTCAATTATCTTGTGTAGCCATTTAAGACCTGACATTCCACTGTATTTGATGAGTTCCGACTTAATTTCATCCACCCCAGCCGCTTTAATGCACTGCAACATATTGACCATTTTCTCCACTTCCTAAAATGTGATCCTATTTCCATCATCACTCCTGTCCCATTGTACATCGAAATCTGAAACATTACTGATCATATTTTCACCGACATTGAGCAACTCTTCAAAATATTCCCTCCATCTGCCCAAGGCATCAACAGGACTCACCAGCAGTTTTCCTGACCTGTCCATAATACTTGTCATTTCCTTCTTACCTCCCTTTCGAAGACTGCTAATTACACTCCAGAATGGTTTTCCAGCAGCTTGACCCAAAGTCTCCAACCTGTTTTCAAAGTCTTCCCAAGATTTCTTCTTGGATGCTGCAATTATCTGTTAGGCTTTGTTTCTTTCTTCAACATAACTTTTTCTGTCTACCTGAGTTCTAGTATGTAGCCATTTTTGATAAGCCATCTTTTTCCTTTTACAGGCTGCCTTGACTGTGTCATTCCACCAACCTGTTTGCTTCATCCTACCTTTACACACTACTGTTCCAAGACATTCTTTAGCCACTCCTAGTACTGTGTCCCTGTACCTTGTCCATTCCTTTTACAATGACTGTAATTGACTACATTCAACTAACTGGTACTTTTCTGAGATCACTGTTATGTACTTGTACCTGATTTCCTTATCCTGAAGTTTCTTCACTCTTATCCTCCTACATATGGACCTGACCTGCTGCACTTTCGGCCTCACAATACCGATTTCACTGCAGATTAAATAGTGTTCAGTGTCACCAAAGAATCCCCTGAATACACGTGTATCCCTCACAGCCTTCCTGAATTCCTGATCTGTTATTATATAATCAATGACAGATCTGATTCCCCTGTCTTCCCAAGTATACCGGTGAATGTTCTTATGTTTAAAAAAGGAGTTTGTGATTACTAAGCCCATACTGGCACAGAAATCCAAGAGTTGTTTCCCGTTCCTGTTAGCCTCCATATCCTCTCCAAATTTACCCATAACCTTTTCATACTCTTCTGTTCGATTTCCAATCCTGGCATTAAAATCACCCATGAGCAGAACACTGTCCTTGTCCTTTACTCCAACAACTACGTCACTGAGTGCGTCATAAAAACTATCCATCTTATCTTGATCTGTCCATTCACAATGCGAATATACTGACACAATCCCAATTTTCTTGTTAGACACTATCAAATCTATCCACGTCAGTCGTTCGTTTACGTACCTTATTGCAACTACGCTGGATTCCATTTCTTTCCTGATGTAAAGCCCTACACCCCATTCTGCTATTCCTGCTTTGACTTCTGACAGGTAAACCTTGTATTCTCCCATTTCCTCTTCTTTCTCACCCCTTACCCGATTGCCACTAACAGCTAAAACGTCCAACCCCATCTTACTTGCAGCCTCTGCCAACTCTACCTTCTTCCCAGAGTAGCCCCCATTGATATTAATAGCTCCCCATCTCGTTACCATTCGTTTGCCGAGTCGTATCTTAGGAGTCCCTGGTTTGTCAATTAGAGGTGGGACTCCGACACCTCCAAAGGTCCGAGGAATTTTGCTCTGATTGTTGCCAGCATCATATTTAAAGTACCAGGGAAGCAGCTTGCTAGCCTTACTTGCCCCGGGTCCCATTGGGTTTTACCACTAACGGTTGAGGGACTAACCGGTGGATTTGGTAGTCTTTGCCGTCTGAGCACAAAGGTGACCACGATTCAGAATGTGTCCGAGATGCCCAGCCTTATTCCAAAGTAACTGGTATCCTGACTGCCAGGACCACTTACTTGGCCACTCATACGTTGCCCGTGGTTCATGAACTAGGACATGACAACAGGAACCCACACCATGAACCACAAAATTTTTTACATACCTTTAATATTCAGTATATGGAGTGAAGGCTTTTAATTTCAAACTGTTATAATGACGATTTCCTTTCATTACCTGACACGCCGATACTGGATGAGGCGACTCCTTGCAAGCTGCGAGCGACCATCAGCGCTGCGAAGTTCTCAGCAGTTGCAAACACTGTAGGCAGAAGAAGAAGGCCGTTCTCAGATCATTACAGAGAAAAATAAACGCTGTAAAAATGACAGCGTGAGGCACAACACACGCGTACAAAAACAAATATAATGCCAAACAGTTTTCGGAGTTTTAGACGCCTTCATCGACGCGGTTATAAGAGACGGAGCACAAGCTCCGGTGAGGGAAGAATGGGGCAGGGAGTTTTTCGTACTGTTTACAGAGGAATCAACTCGGCAGTGGCCTTAATTAATTTAGGGAAATCACGGAAAACGTAAATGTGGGTGGTCGGACGCAGATTTGAACCGACTTACGCCGAAATACGAGTCCAGTGTGTTACCACTGCTCCGCCACGCTTGGTGTGAGGACGAAAGCCAGAAAAAATGAAATCGTGACGATCAGGTGCACCCACAGCAATGTGGTGCTTTGCTTACTACTTTGGACTTGTATTTGGGAGGACCTGGATCTAGCACTTCCTTTGGTAGTTCTGATTTGGGTTTTATGTTGTGTACGTAAATGAAGTTCGAAGAATATTGGAATGGAGCAGAGGCTAAGACACTGAATCCACATTCTGAAGGAGCTGGTTTAAGATGGCTTTTCATACATCTTTTTATAGGCCATACATAGCACAGTACTGCTTATAAATGTGCAAACATGTCACAATCATTTGATAAAGTGTAAATGTCATGTGACTAGGGCCTCCCATCGGGTAGATCGTTTGCCGGGTGCAAGTCTTTCGATTTGACGCCACATCGGCGACTTGCGCGTCGATGGGGATGAAATGATGATGATCAGGACAACACAACACCCAGTCCGTGAGCAGAGAAAATCTCCGACCCAGCCGGGAATAGAACCCGGGCCCTTAGGATTGAGATTGTGTCACGCTGACCACTCAGCTACCGGGGTGGTCAGTCATTTGATTACCTTCGGTTAATATTGCATACGGTGTTCAAGGGGAAAAATATGCTCTTGGGAAAATTCTTTAGATGTAGGAACTGCTCTCATACCGATATTCATAGCGGGAAGAAAGATTACATCACATTTACAAACAAATTTTAACAGCAGTTTTGAAAATTTAATCCAGTACCATAAGTAACAGACGTTACAGCATTAACTGTGTATGGAAACTTTAGCGACTTTAATACAATGTTAATAAATACAGATTTGTTTGATACAGGTCAGTTTGTACGATAAATAAATATGACGAGTACACAAACAATAATCAGTTTGTAAGTGTCAACAATGCAGCGTAATAATTTTATGTGGTGTCTACTGTTCGTCTCATTTATCGATATTAACGGGACTGCCTCAGCAAACCAAGGGCACTGAACTGCATACATCTGTAATTAGTCTACTAAAATTTTCGAAACTTGTCATATTCAAGACACCGGAAAACGTTCAGCAGTTTTAGCGTGTTACTAGCACTTAAGAAAATGTTCGTTGCAAAAAAAAGTATTTCTTGGGTATTAACTTACTTTGAATTATTAAGCTTTAAGTCAGTTATCAGCTTTAATTTTTAAGAAGCGAAAAAAAAGAACTGGAGAAACTCATAAATAGAAGACTAGAGGTAATAAGAGTGGCTGTAGAGCCAGCCAGCACTTGTAGCAACACGGCGCAGCAGCTGGAAGCTTGATAAAAGTACTTAATCCATATCATCAAAAGTATCCGGACACCTCCAAAAATATACGATTTTCATATTAGGTGCATTGTGCTGCCACCTGCTGCCAGGTACTGCATATCAGCGACGGCAGAAATCCTTAGACATCGAGAGAGAGCAGAATGGGGCACTCCGCGGAATTCACTGTCTTCGAACGTGGTCAGGAGGTTGGGTGTCACTTGTGTCATACGTCTGTACGCGAGATTTCCACACTCCTTGACATCCCTAGGTCCCCTGTTTCCGATGTGATAGTGAAGCGGAAACGTGAAGGGATACGTACAGCACAAAAGCGTACAGGCCGATCTCATCAGTTGACTGACAGAGACCGCCGACAGTTGAAGAGGGTTGTAATGTGTAATAGGCAGACATCTATCCAGACCATCACACAAGAATTCCAAACTGCATCAGGATCCACTGCAGTACTATGACAGTTGGACGGGAGGTGAGAAAACTTGGATTTCATGGTCAAGCGGCTGCTCATAAGCCACACATCACTCCGGTAAATGCCAAACGCCTCACTTGGTGCAAGTAGTGTCAAGAATGGACGATTTAACAGTGGAAAAACGTTGTGTGGAGTGACGAATCACGGTGGCGATCCGATGGGAGGATGTGGGTATGGCGAATGCCCGGTGAACGTCACCTGCCAGTGTGTGTAGTGCCAGCAGTAAAATTCGGAGGCGATGGTGGTATGGTGTGGTTGTGTTTTTCGTGGAGGGGGCTTGCACCCATTGTTGTTTTGTGTGGCACTATCACAGCACAGGCCTACTTTGATGTTTTAAGCACCTTCTTGCTTCCCACTATTTTTTTTCTTGTGTTTAGGTCTTATGGGACCAAACTATTTAGGTCGTCGGTCCCTAAGCCTACACACTACTTAATCTAACTTAAACCGAGGGAGGACTCGTCTAACCTCCGGCGGGGTGAGCCGCACGGACCATGACAAGGCGCCTCAAACAACGCGGGTACCCCGGGCGCCTTGTCACTTTTTAAGAGCGATTCGGGGATGGCGATTGCATCGTTCAACACGATCGAGCACCTTTTAGTAATGCACGGCCTGAGGCGGAGTGGTTATACGACAATAACATCCCTTTAAAGGACTGGCCTGCACAGAGTCATGACCTGAATCCTACAGAATACCTTTGGGATAGTTTGGAACGCCGACTTCGTGCCAGGACTCACCGACCGACATCGATATCTTTCCTCAGTGCAGCAATCCGTGAAGAATGGTCTGTCATTCCACAAGAAATCTCCCAGCACCTGATTGAACGTATGCCTGCGAGAGTGGAAACTGTCATGAAGGCTAAGAGTGGGCCAACACCGTATTGAATTCCAGCATTACCGATGGAGGGCGCCACGAACTTGTAAGTAATTTTCAGGCAGGTGTCCGGGTACTTTTGATCACTTAGTGTATCTATACTATACCAAGAAATTCCACAGATGAATGATCTACAGCATCCGTTGCAACAGCTGATTTTTCGGGTGCACTGACAGTACCACTAGTTTTCATTAAAGCCCCACATATTACTACGCTGAGTTAATCATCTTTTTGTAAGTAACGAGTAAATGCATAGTTCTAAAGAAGTTACGCTATTAATAGTCGTCGTTAAAACCAGCAGCCATTTGCAGAAAAGAAACTTTATTTCTTGACTGAGTTCAGGCACCTAGTGCTCTTCTTCAGGAGACTACAATTATCGCATTATTACCGAGCTTCAAACAATCGTATGCTGCACATTTTTTATGTCTGACGCTTCAAAATATGCGGTAATTATGATCTTCTGAATAAGGGCACTAGGTGCCTGAAACCGATCAAGAAGTAAAATTTCTTTTGTGGAGCTGTTTGCAGATTTTTTTCAACAATTACAGTTACTGGGGACGGATAGAGTAAAAATATTAGAAACCGCTGCTAGATTTCCCACTTTACCTTCAAATAAAGTGTGAGTGAATAACGTAGTCATGCTAATTTGTGACACTGGAGGATCTTTTTCGCAATCGGAATACGATTGTTCTCGCTAATGGTAGAAGCTATTGGTAACGTAAGTTCCTTTTTCTTTTCCCTCCTATTCAGCAGAATTAGCACCGATTACTGTTTGTGAGTACACTAATGACTCAACTGGAGGCACCTTCCTACGAGCATACAGGATGCCAACTCGGCTTGATGATGATAGTAGTTCCTACTGACATGAACTCCACGCACGTTGAGAAGCCTTGCCAATTTATTACCGCTCAACATAGGCACAGCAGCGCCGAAGAATCGCTAAATCCTTTGTACAGAAATACAGACGTTCCAAATAGCACTGGCGTCGAAGTTACATTGAACGAGTAACAAGTACTATTTGCGCAATCCAAGTGGGCACTCGGCACCGTGACTGACAGGAGCGACCGTGAAGGCATTTTCGGTTTTCAATCGCTTCCATCAGTCACCGTGCCGAATGTAGCTTGGGTTGCACGTGTAAGATCTCGTGTGTATGGGCTGCACACCTAGCTGCTGTAATTTAATTCTTGTGAGATGTGGTATTGTACTGACATACAGAACGTACTGGACGTACTGGCGTCCAGTGGAGCTTTACAGGGGGAAAAAGCGAATTGCTTCCCAGGGGATGATTGTTTCGTTCGACTCTGAACGACATAGACTTACGTACTATGCATCTCATCTTGTCCCACACAGTTATTCCTGTATTAGGACAGCACTATCTACTTTAACAGTACCATGACCGTCGCTGCATTGACTTACATACTTTTCTGACCATTTTTACTGAAATTCATGGCGATAAATTTGCGTGTCCTACCATTTTTCACGTAATAGAAGTTTGGAATGGGCAAGGATGGGATCAGGAATCGGATGTACCCTTATTCAAGTTACCATTAAGTGCTTCCCTGACGTGGTTTACATCAGTCCCGCGTTAAGACAGCTGGAAAGGTTCTAGTGTCTTAAATACAGCACCACGTCGCTCGGACCCGTGATTTGAACTGAGACGGCAGTGATCTTTCGCCTATCATATGTGCGTAGGAGACTTGCTCGTGCAAGACAATATGGATACAAAATTGTTCCATTGTGGCTTATTTAATTAGCGCTTCGAGCTGAACTAAGTCCACCTACACTAATATGCCACGTTTAAGTCACCTACAGCAGCTGACAGTAAAGCGAACTATTTCACCCAAATTGAGGTAAGAAAGAACGCTGACAGTGTGGCATGTGAAATGACTGGCGGTGTCTGCCTGACGCTAGAGGTGCTACGGCAGCGCTGCTGCCTCTTATTTATTTATTTATTTACTTACACGTCAAGTTCCGTAGAATCAAATTGAGGAGCAAATCTCCAATGTCATGGAACGTGTCAGTACACGAAATTACAACATAAAAGTAATAACAGATAAAAATAAATGTTTATGAACCCGAAAAAAGTCAGTCCATAAGTTTAAGTAAAAGCAAACAACAAAGCAACAGGAATCATCTTAATTTTTGAAGGAACTCCTCGACAGAATAGGAGTGACCCATGAGGAAACTCTTCAGTTTCGATTTGAAAGCGCGTGGATTACTGCTAAGATTTTTGAATTTGAGTGTTAGCTTATTGAAAATGGATGCAGCACACCTTTCTGCAAAAGAGTTAAGGAAGTCCGATCCAAATGCTGGTTTGATTTCCGCCGAGCATTAACTGAGTTACAGCTGCTTATTCTTGGGAAGAAGTTAATGTTGTTAACAAGAAATGACAGTAAGTAATATATATATATATATATATATTAAGAGGCCAACGTCAAAATACCCAGACTCATGAACAGGGGTCGACAAGAGGTTGGTGGACTTACGCCATTTATTGCCAGAACAGCCCGTTTCTGAGCCAAAAATATCCTTTTAGAAAGGGAAGAGTTACCCCAAAATATAATACTATACAACATAAGCGATGAAAATTAGAAAAGTAGACCAATTTTCGTGTCGAATAGTAAAAATACCGTTCGAATACTAAAAATGGCAGCATTAAGTCTTTGAACAAGATCCTGAACGTGGGATTTTCACGACAGCTTACTATCTATCTGAACACCTAGAAATGTGAACTGTTCAGTTTCACTTATCATATGCCCATCCTGTGAAATTAAAACGTCAGGTTTTGTTGAATTGTGTGTTAGAAACTGTAAAAACTTAGTATTTCTGCAAAAAATATGCCAAGCGATTGAAACCTTTTGTTTAACCCATCCAGTACCTCACAGAGAAATGAGAATATAGGAGTTTCAGTTGTTAAACGACTTCTAAAACCAAACTGTACATTTGATAGCAAATTGTGTCATATAAAATGATCAATTATCGTTACACACACAGTCTTCTCACGAACTTTTGCAGACACTGATGGCATAGAAATAGGTCTAAAATTATCTGCATTATCCTTTTCCCCATTTTTACAGAGCCGCTTTACTACTGAGTACTTAAATCGTTCAGGAAACTGACCATTACGAAAAAATTACAAATATGGCCAAATACAGGGCTAACATGTGCAGCACAGTACTTTAATATTCTGATAGACACTCCATCATAACCATGAGAATCCCTAATCTTCAATGATTTAATTATTGACTCAATCCCCGTCTTGTCTGTATCACAGAGGAGTATTTCAGACATCAATCTCGGAAAGGCATTTGCCAAGAAAGTCATATGATTCCCTGGAGAAACTAAATTTTTATTAAGGACACCAGCAATACTGAGAAAATTATTGCTAAATACTGTACATATATCTGATTTTTCAGTAACAAAAATATTCTTACTGCGAACTAACTTTATAACGTCGACTTTGTGCTGCTGACCAGACACTTCCTTCACAACTGACCATACGATTTTAATTTTTTCCTATGAATTAGCTACTCAATTTGGATACCACATACTCTTTTCCTTCCTAATAACATTTTTAAGCACCTTACAATACTGTTTGTAACGGGCTACTGTAGCTTGATTGTGGCTAGTTCTAACATTTTGGTGTAATTCCCGCTTTGTTCTACATGATAACCTTATCTCACTAGTCAGCCACTCAGTCTGCCTTTTACTGATATTATCCCGTTTAGAACATTCTAATGGAAAGCATCTCTCAAAGAGCATGAGAAATGTGTTAAGGAAAGCATTATATTTGTCATCTAGGTTATCAGCAATATAAACATCCTGCCACTCTTGTTCCTTGACAAGGTTTCGAAAACTCTATGTTGCTGTTGGATTAACTTTCCTACATAGTTTGTAATTAAATGTGACATTTGTTTGAGTACTAAAGTCTTTTAGTGTTAAAATTTGTGCATCATTGATTGAAAGGCCATTCACCCTTTTACTAACAGAATGCCCAACCAGTAATGAAGAATGAATAAAAATATTGTCTATGGCTATGCTACTGTCTCCCTGCACCCACATTGGAAAAAACACAGTCTGCATCAGATCATATGAATTTATGAGATCTACGAACACCCCTTTTCCTTGCACCATCATATACAAAATTAATATTGAGGTCACCACATACAGAGTGAAAAGTGTTTAAAACGACAAAGTCTGGGAGGTTGTAGGGGACATCAAAACAAATATTTTTCCCTAATGTCATTTTTTCCTATGAGGAGTATTTACACAGGTAGAGGAAGATTCCTCTGGCTGCTAATTAATTAAACCAACAAACACTTTTCCATTTTTTTATGACGAAAAGATGACAAATTAACACAACCCAATTTCAATTACAGTAGATTTTCAAAAATGCCTCCATTGACACGTAAACAAAGGTTACACCGTCGGATCATGTTCTGTCTGACACGGGTAAAAACCCCAGGAGTATCCTGAATTGTTCCTGCTGCTGCTACTTTCCGGGCAACCAGATCCTCTTCTGATGCAACAGGAGTTGCGTAAACAAGGTTGCGCATCTCTCCCCACACAAAAAAAGTTCAGAGGGGACATATCTGGGGATCGAGCAGGCCATGGTACAGGACCACCTCTGCCAATCCACGTTTCTGAGAACCGTCGGTCCAGGAATCGACGCACACGACGATTGAAATGTGCCGGCGCCCCGTCATGTTGGAACCACAGGCATTGTCTTATAGGGAGCGGGACGTCTTCCAGCAATTCTGGCAATGCTCTGGCGAGGAAATTGTAATAGTGCCTGCCATTTAATGGCCTAGGTAGCATATACGGCCCAATTAAACCATCCCCAACAACACGGACCCCCCCCCCCCAATTAACGAAGATCCGCACTTGATGAGCGCTAGTAACTCTGGCATGTGGGTTATCCTCACTGCAAACATGCGAATTGTGCATGTTGAAGACTCCATCACGCCCGAAAGTTGCTTCGTCGGTGAACAACACAGAGTATGGAAATGTAGGATGCATTTCACACTGTTCCAGGTACCACTGCGAACACTGTGCTCTGGGTGGATAATCAACTGGTTCCAGGTTGTGGACACCCTGTAAGTGAAATGGACGTAACAATTGCTCTCGAAGGACTGTTCTTACATTCGTCTGATTCGTCCCCATGTTACGTGCAATTGCACAAGTGCTG
Organism: Schistocerca cancellata; assembly: GCF_023864275.1. NCBI lineage: Eukaryota > Metazoa > Arthropoda > Insecta > Orthoptera > Acrididae > Schistocerca > Schistocerca cancellata. Next base: position 281,170,232 of record NC_064628.1, read on the forward strand.
ATTGAAGGATCCCGCTCCCGGATGGTCCCGGCGGAGGTTCTAGTCCTTCCTCGGGCATGGGTGTGTGTATTTGTCCTTAGAGTAATTTAGGATAAGTAGTGTGTGAGCTTAGGGACTAATGACCTTAGCAGTTAAGTCGCATAAGATTTCACACACATTTGAACATTTCTTTGATCCCTCTCCACATGCTGCAAGACAGCTTCCTGAAGTTTCAGCGTGCTTACCGTGCGACGGCGTCCCTGTCCAGGTAATCTGCTAAATGGCCCGGTCTCACGCAGACGTTGGTACGCAGCAGCAAAGGTCGTATGATGCGGGATATGGCGATTAGGATATTGTTGTTCATAAACCCGCTGTGCAGCTCGTCTGTTGTGGTGCGCTACGTAGTACGCACCAACCATATCAGTGTACTCACTCCAGGTGTATCGCTCCATTAGTAAACAGAGACAATGCACTACTACACTGGTGGACAGCAGTTGCCTACAACTGAAGAGCGTAATACGCCCTCTAACAACTGAAGATCGTAATACGGCCTCTAACAACTGAAGAGCATAATACGGCCTCCACCGGTTTAAATACTCCTCATAGGAAAAAATGACATAAGGGAAAAATATTTTTTTTGATGTCCCCTACAACCTCCCAGACTTTGTCGGTTTAAGTACTTTTCACCCTGTATAACCAATTTGTGGTACTTCCTGCAAAGTCAGCCGAGACGCATATGGAGATAGGACGAGGGTTTTATGCGTGGCTGTCCCACCAGCGCGCTGCTGCAAAGCTACTCACGGAGGGCGGCGACGAGCAGGACGGCGGTGCCGAAGAGCAGCGGCAGCGGGTAGCCGAGCGCGCGCGTCGCCAGCGCCAGCAGCGGGTTGGCCGCCAGCTGCACCAGCGCCTTGGACGACAGCAGCAGCCCCACCCACGGCGCCTCCTCGCCCTCCGTGCGCAGCACGTGGCCCATCCGGCCGCTGAAAAACCCCGCCTCACACTGTGCCTTCTTACCCGAAGAAACATTGCAGTATTCGAAAACTGAGGTAAAACCATAAAACAAGGAATAACTCGGAAGGGGCAAAAGGATATGACACGAAAGTTGAGTCCGTTACCGCCAGTACCACCCTAAAAATACCATCACTCGAATTTGTGTTGTTAGCTCGCCTAGACGAGATGCATCTTAAATAAAACTGAAGAACTGGAATGGCCAAAAACCGGTCTGTCTTTGGACCTCTTGGCATTAACCGCCGCATGCAGTGTGTCTAGCCATTATCAAGACCTTGGAGAAATGCGTGATACACGCAGTGCTGTCTTAAGATACATTTATTCACTACCGGTTTCGATCATGCACCGTCTTCACAGTGGAAAAATATCCAAGGTAATACCTTCACATGGCATACGTGCTGTTTAACAAGGAAAATATACGGCATTACAGACTTGAAAATGCAAGAAAACTTATACTTAACGTCATAATGCAGGAAAATTGGAAATTCGTGGTAAGTTCTATGGGACCAAACTGCTGAGGTCATCGATCGCTAAGGTTACACGCTACTTAATCTAACTTAAACTAACTTACGCTAAGGACAACGCACACACACCCATGCCTGAGGGAGGACTCGAACCTCCAAATGGCTCTGAGCACTATAGGACTTAACATCTGTGGTCATCAGTCCCCTAGAACTTAGAACTACTTAAACCTAACCAACCTAAGGACATCACACACATCCATGCCCGAGGCAGGATTCGAACCTGCGACCGTAGCGGTCACGCGGTTCCAGACTGAAGCGCCTAGAACCGCACGACCACACCGGCCGCCACTCGAACCTCCGTCGGGGGAAGCCGCGAGAACGGTGACAAGGTGCCTGAGACCGCGCTTCCATAAAACAGGCATAAACAACTAGAAAACAGCGTCGAAAACATGAAAACTTGTTCAAATGGCTCTAAGGACTGAGCTTATCAGTCCCGTAGACCTAGAAACTACTTAAACCTAACTAACTTAAGGACATAATACACATCCATGCCCGAGGCCGGATTCGAACCTGCGACCGTTGCAGGCGCGCGGTTTCAGACTGAAGTGCCTAGAACCGCCGGCCACAGGTGCCGGAATATGAAAACTTTTAAGTGCAGTAAGTGTACAGCATCAGTGGTTAGCTACAACACGACCCAGCAGGCTTTTGTGTTACAGCACAGCGTGTATCATACATTTCTCCAAGTAATTCGATGTCGTTGACAGTTGCCTGAAAAAAAAATGTTTTATTGTCAAGACAGTCTGCCTAAATAAGAAGTGAAACTGTCCCAATATGTCAGTTAAATGCGTTAACGGAATTATCCCCAAAAATAACAGACCTTATAAATAGGTATGATAACGATGAACTAGTGCTACTCCAGAAAACCTTTTGACAGAAGAAGACCACCTACAATCTAGGTCAAAAGTTCTTGGTTCTGACTACATTGGCGTTATATAACACAAGGCATACGAACAATAATATATGCACGGAACAATCAACATGATGATATCTACAGAGTAGTAGCCCAAGTTGAAAAGATACATATACACGGTGTAACGTAATTAATAGCGAACAATGACGCAGGAGAAAACATTATAACAGAAGCATTTCAGTAGACATGGATCCCCAAATGATTCGTCTACGAGTTTGCGAATATGTGTTTACGAGCTGCCACTTACAGTATCAAATGGTTCAAATGGCTCTGAGCACTATGGGACTCAACTGCTGTGGTCATAAGTCCCCTAGAACTTAGAACTACTTAAACCTAACTAACCTAAGGACAGCACACAACACCCAGCCATCACGAGGCAGAGAAAATCCCTGACCCCGCCGGGAATCGAACCCGGGAACCCGGGCGTGGGAAGCGAGAACGCTACCGCACGACCATGAGATGCGGGCCCACTTACAGTACTTCAAAATGAAATTTTCTTCTAGATAGCACAAATGTATTTGAAATACAAACATTTCCGAATAAAATAATAAACCGCTTCAGTTGTAAGAAACGCATTCGTTCAATCACGACCGGTTTCGGGTGATTGCAGGCCCCTCTTCAGGTGAAACAAAGACGATGAGGCGCGTGACCCCAGCACAGTGGATACTAGACTGCAGTGTGGTGACAGCCGCACGTGAGTTACCTGGGCTTGATGTGCACCTGTGTTTTAGCACACCATACAACTATGCTCAGTTGTGAATGTCCTGTCAACGAAATTTATGCAGTAAACGTCTCAATTAAGTGCCCATTTAATTAAAGTCAAAGATCACCCATGGCCCATGGGTAAGGAATGGGGCAGAAGCGTTCTACAGGGCGTTTCAAAAAGAAAGAGCAGATTTCAAACATTTATTTCTCAAAAACTACAAATGATAGAAACACAATTCCAACGGTCCTTCACTCAATATGAGTACCAAATGTTACACAACAAATATCAAAACTGTACCTCAATATGAGCACCATTTGTTACACGACAAATATCAAACCGGTATCTCATTTCTTGCCACACACGACGCAACTGGTCTTTAGTTACCGAATTCACGGCCGCAACAATTCGATGTCGTACCTCTTGAAGAGTAGCGGGCATAGGTGGGACATAAACACAGTCCTTTATGTACCCCCACAAATAAAAATCGCAGGGAGTAAGGTCTGGTGACCTGGGAGGCCACAGACGATGACATTGATCTTGTGCTCCTGCTCTTCCAATCCACCGTCCTGGAATGGTGTTATTTAGGTACCGTCGTACAGGTTCAGAGAAGTGTGGTGGGGCGCCATCTTGCATGAAGATGAAGTGATTTGAATCTTCCTGAAGTTGAGGAAATAGCCAGTTTTCTAACATGTCCAGGTAAATGGTTCCTGTGATAGTTTTCTCCATGAAAAAGAAAGGTCCATAAACTTTGTTTACCGAAATTGCACAAAAGACGTTAACCTTTGGTGAGTCTCTTTCATGTTGAATAACGTCCCTCGGAGTTTCACTCGCCCAAATTCGTACGTTATGCCGATTAACTTTACCAGAAATGTGAAACGTTGATTCATCTGAAAAAATTAATCGTTCGGCAAAATTGTCCTCTTCCATGTCCTGTAGAATTGCAGTTGAAAATTCGAACCTTTTGTTGTGGTCGTCAGGACGCAATGCTTGCAATAACTGCAGTTTGTACGGCTTCATGTGCAGACGGTTACTCAGAACGCGCCATACCGTTGTTTTAGACATGTTTAGTTCGTGACTTGCCCGTGTCGTGGATTTTCTAGGGCTCCTTTCGTAAGCTGCACGGACACGCTCGACATTTTCATCCGATGTGCGTGGACGACCCGTGCTTTTTCGCTTGCAGATGCAACCATCTTCTACGAATCTGTGATGCCACTCATAAATTTGTTTATGACGAGGCGGCTGTTTGTTGAATTGACGGCGGAATGCACGTTGCACACCAACAATGGACTCTAACTTTGCAAATTGCAGCACACAAAATGATCGTTCCTGTGGTGTCGTCGCCATTTTCCTACAAACAAACGCCAGCGCCACTGCGGATTTGCATGGAACTTCTGCGCGGACCATTGAAAAACTTTGAACCTTTCTCTGACAAGAAACGTTTGAATTGTGTTTCTATCATTTGTAGTTTTTGAGAAATAAATGTTTGAAATCTGCTCTTTCTTTTTGAAACGCCCTGTATTATCGTATTTCTCCTGTTTCACCTTTCGCGATGAGCTACGCTACAGCCTGTAATTGCACCATTACCGTTGAAAACATCCACGTACAAATACATACGATAAATAAATAAAGAGCAGGCAGTCGCAGGTTTGAGAGCAGGACGACAGTTATTGTTGTGAGAGGAAACAGCAGCAACAACCATATTTGGGTATGAAACTTCCTGGCAGATTAAAACTGTGTGCCCGACCGAGACTCGAACTCGGGACCTTTGCCTTTCGCGGGCAAGTGCAAGTGGGTAGAGCACTTGCCCGCGAAAGGCAAAGGTCCCGAGTTCGAGTCTCGGTCGGGCACACAGTTTTAATCTGCCAGGAAGTTTCATATCAGCGCACACTCCGCTGCAGACTGAAAATCTCACTCTGGATATTCGGGTAGTTCCTATGGACCTTGGTCTAGCCAAAAAAACTTAGAAGAGAGGTCACAGAACATAGAAACCGGTCAAACACAGACTCGATTATTTGTCCCACATCTTTTCATAGACTTTGACCGCAGTTCCGTAGCATTAGTTTAGGGAGCAAAATGAGTAGGAGGACTTGTATTTCCAGTTACGTGCTTGTCAAGGGAAGGATGGAACTTACGTGCAGGAAGGGACATAAATGCGTTACGTAAACGGAGTAGTGTGTCAGGTGTCCATCTCTCACCACAGATCAACATCATTGTTTGCGGTAGGCATCCTAACATGCATCGTGGACCGCGGACAAATGACATTTCTCTTCCAGAGAAGATTTAATTTTATGAGAAGCCACAACCCATGTCACCCACGAATAATCTGTCAACATGCATTGAAAAGATTGAATATCTGTGCGTTGATTGGTTCGCAGAAGAGATTCTGTAAACTCTGGAAGGTAGGAGACGAGATACTGGAAGAAGTAAAGCTGTGAGGACCGGGCGTGAGTCGTGCTTCGGTAGCTCAGATGGTAGAGCACTTGCCCGCGAAAGGCACAGGTCCCGAGTTCCAGTCTCGGTCGGGCACACACTTTTAATCTGCCAGGAAGTTTCAAAAATCATGGTGTTTCGGGGTTTTCTCAGGAACTGTCCATGAGCAAATGATGTTTTTATAAGTTGCCTAAGTCTCATCCTACACCACACATAATGCAAAAGAAGATTTGCTCATTTGTCTGGGCTGGAGGAAGTTCGTAGTGTTTAAATTTTGGCCCTGTATTGTAGGAGAGTTACAGTATACCCGTTCTTCCGATAGGTACACAAATAGAAGCTAGGCTAAGGGCTATCCAAAACTATTGACCCTTTATCTCTGCGATCAATGGAAGCCGAGTTATGACCAGCTGAGAAATCGAATTTTGGCGCTCGTCTTTTCGGAACATACTGGTACAGCTTTCAAAATAACTAACATTTAAGATGGAGATAAGGGATATCAATGATGTTAAACTGAAGATATTCCAGAGAGCATTCTTCATGTTCAAGTAATTACTGCATCAAGTGCATGTGTATATATTAAGAATTGCAGCGCTTGTTGCTTACCTGGAACAGTTGGCTGCCATGGATACGTTGCTATCATAGCAGACCTCGTTGCGGTACAAAACATCTGGAAGAATGGGAACTGAAACAAACAACAGACTGGTAGAAACATAGTCTATGTAGTGTCACTGCTTCTAGCAGTAGCAACATTATTTTATGCTTTACTGTAGATGCTATTTATGTCCATGTTGTACTTGACGTACTATCACACAAACGCGTCGCCACAGAGTTGGGATATTTCGGTCAGAAGGCAGCGACATTTTGATGACCAAAGATTTATCTGTGATTGATGGAATATAAATCATCAACATGTGTCTTGAGCGCGAAAAAGCTGCACATGTAGAACCTTCAAGAGCTGGAACAACTGAAGTCAACAGATAATCGCGTGGGGCGGGGGAGCGAGGAAACTCTCGCACTGCTGTCGTCAGCAAGAGACCGACATTTGAGGAGTACTCCAACAGTGTGTGTGGGGTGGGAGGGGGAGAGGGGGGGAGGGGGGGAGGGGGGAGGGGGGAGGGGATGAGGGGGGGAGGGGGAGTGACAGGCCAACAGCCGAAACCACCTGGACTGGCTAGCGCGAGCTGTGAAATTGACATTTGGTGACCATGCGCTTCACATTCACACAAATTGTGCTGTTCCAGCGGACGGGCAGAAAATCACCTACGTCTCACACATATTCAGAGTTCATGATGTTACAAGTGCAATATGCGTGCTACATGAACTTTGGTGAATAAAGTATAATTTGTGGTATCTGACGGTTTTTTCTTCTTTTTGTGGACGGGGATGTAGTTCAAATATTTTATGTCAAAGTCATGGCGCTACGGATGGATCAAAGGTAGTGCCTGCGGGTGATACCGGATTTATGTTGTCGGTAACGCTCACATAGCAAGGACTTGAACCTCTGAACCCTGTAGCGGAATACGTGCGTTCTTTGAGTCGCTTGTTATATATAACAATGATCGACGCCTTCGAAGTCCATACATGTTTGCTATTTCCAGGGACAAAATCATTTCTTTCACATATGTCATTATGACTTAATTCAAAGTCTTCTAAATTATGCTAGAAATGGGGATGAATGAAAGTTAGTAGGACATAGGATGTTACTTCTAAGCATGAGTTTTTCAGCATCTTTCTACAAGTACATTTACGTGACCTGGGCTTACACGCATCCAATCATCGGTAACAGCTTTCTGCTCGATATATCTGTAAGACTTTGAAGATAAGATGCGGAGCGGTACAGTGTTATCTCTTGTGTAACTCCTTTTAACATAGAGCGAAAGTGTAAACCAATACCACATTGGTTTTTATTTCTTTTTCTTTCGGAATTTTTCTTTCTTTACTATTCTCTCCATTGATTTTCTGCATATATTCGAAAAATTACAGGTAATTTTTACCACAAAGAAAATTCAACTTTTATACAAGTCAAAAAGAAGTGTGTCGAAGGAGTGATTTGTGTAAAACAAATCATCTACATTAGTTCAAATATTTTTAAATGAAATGTATGGGCAGTTTTGAAGGATGCCGTAACACTACCTCTGTTGGGTTAATTATTTATAATATTTATATAAATCGCAAAAGTGAAACAGGGAGAACCATTTTCTAGCTCTGTCCCCACCTTCTTACACCAACACACACACACACACACACACACACACACACACACATACACACACACACACGCACACACACACACACATACACAGAGAGAGAGAGAGGGGGGGGGGGAGAGTTTTGGCTTCTTGATGAGAGCTGTACTTCAGAATGTCAACGTAGTTGTCAAACTGAAAAGCCTGGTGCTAGCACTTTTCATCCAATGTTAAGTTTGTTTCTGCTGTTCAAAGATGTGTCTACGTGACATACAGAAAATAAACTAACATAAGAGAGGTTTTAAGTATTTTTTGTGTAGTAGAAACTTGTTAGTCAAACAGATAAGTTATGCGAAAAGAAACTTATTTCCTATGTTACATAATGTTTTCTGTTATACTTTAAACAACGCAGATCTGTATTTATGGCATCTTTTCGTCGTTAATACTCGTGGCTGCAATCTCTGTTCGGTGAAAACGGGATAGTATCGCTTCAAAAAAGTCCAGATATTCCTTCAGATTGTGTTCTGGAAACGTATGAGTTGTACTGGATTTCAAGTACAGGGATATAATTAGTTTCCATCGATGTAATTCGTTACGTTGTCGGTTGGTAAATGGAAAGCATTCTATAATACCTAGTTTCAAGTGATTCATATAGCAACGCATCGTGAAATAGATGACTGATTTATTGAAGATATCTTAAATAAAAAAACTTGTCAAATAAAATAAAAATCAGACATTAGTATATCGTAACTACCACACAAAAATTCGAAGTTAGTACACACGAGTGGAATCTACAACATGAAAAAATTATGAGGCTCAGAGCAGGACAGAAAACATCTGCGGAAAATGTTATGGAACAATGGTAATGTAAAATGATTTTAACTCACAGAGACTTTCCGTTCATCACAGCCGTGGCTGTGACGTATACCTCATTGCATCTTTCTTGGCGGTTTGTGGAATTCACATTGAAAAATTTTATTTTTACACTTCGAGTTTAGAAACTCCCGTTCCCAGGTGTTTGTTTATGTCGACCCAGCGACTACATCTATACTTAATAGTTATAATTTGTTTGTCAATGTGAATGAACACATTCGTAGGTATTACACTCTTAACGTGCGTATAATAATTGTGGCTTTGTGGTTTTGGTGGCTATGGTTTTGTTTAGATGAGTTCTTCCATAAACAACTGCCTAATTACAATCATGAATGGCTGTAGTCGTCGTTTCGATGTGCAGTAAATAAATACCGGAAAATGGGAAGCTATGAGATGCAGACTACATTTTGCATTAATTATAACTCCAAAATAACTGACACACTAACACACAGTAATGAATACGAGTGAAGAAAACGGAAAGAGGGTACCATTTAAGGGAAAAAAAGATATAAATTTTTGAGATTATGTAACAGTAGATCTTTTCAGTCCCAGCTGCGAGCATGAGAGACCCGCATACTTACCCGCGCACGTACAATGAAAAGAAATGTAGGAGGAGTTGCCACTGGTCATTAGGATCACCAGAACAATTAGGAAACATTGCTAATTCTTCACTCGAATAGGTGGTATCTGTTTTTCCCCTAGTTAGGGTGCTTTTAAATCCTTACATTTGTCCTCTATCCATTCCTGCTTAGCCATTTTGCACTTCCTGTCAGCCTCATTTTTTACACATTTCTATTCCTTTTTCCATTTTTCGTTTACTGCATTTTTATATTTTCTCCTTTTATCAATTAAATTCTACATCTTCTCTTTTATCCACGGATTTCTGTTAGGCCTCTCTTTCTACCCATTTCATCCTCTGCTACCTTCTAATGTTGTCCATTCGTCTTCTACTGTATTCCTTTCCCGTGTTCTTGTTAACCGTTGTCAAATGCGTTCTTTCAACTTATCCAGGTACCATCTCCTTAATTTACTACCTTTTTGAAACTTCTTCAGTTTTAATCTACATTACATAACCAAAAATTGTGGTCAAGATCCACATGTGCCACTGGAAATGGCATACAGTTTAAAATCTGATTGCGAAATCTAGGTTTTACCACTGTGTAATGAATCTGGAACCTCCCACTGTCTCCAAGTCTCTTCCACGTATACAAGCTTCTTTTATGATTCGTAAGCAAAGTGTTAGCGATTATTAAATTATGTTCTATGCAAAATTCTACCAGGCGGCTTCCTCTTTCATTTCTTTCCCCCAGTCTATATTCATCTACTATTTTTCCTTCTCTTCCTTTTCCTACTATCGAATTCCAGTCCCCCATCAAAAATTTTCTTCTCCCTGAACTATCTGAATAATTTTATCTCGTCATGCATTTGTTCGAGCTCGCCGTCGTCTGCGGAGGTATTTGGCAAGTAAACATGTACTAGCGCTGTAGGAGTTGGTTTTATGACTCTCTTGGCTACAGTAATGCCCTCGCCATGCTGTTCGTAGTAGCTTTCTTGCATTCTTATTTTCCAATTCATTATTAAACATACGCCTTCATTATCTCTATTTGATCTTTTATTCAGCTGAACAGAAGTCCTGTTCGTCCTGCCACCGAACTGTACTAATTGCTACTCTATCTAAATTTAATCTTTTCGTTTCCCTTTTTGAATTCTCTAACCTACATGGCCTATTAAGAAATCTAACATTCCGAGCATAGATCCGTAGAAGGTCACTTTTGTTTCTCATGGTGAAGACACTCTCGTAAGTAGTCGCCGCCAGGAGATCCGAATAGAGGTGTATTTTACCTCCGGAATATTTTACTCAAGAGGACGCCTTCATCATTTAACGATACAACAGAGCTGCATAACCTCGGGCAAATTATGGCTGTAGTTTCCCCTTACTTTCGCCGTTCGCAGTACCAACACAGCAAGGCCATTTTGATTGATGTTATAAGGCGAGGTCAGTCAATCATCCAGACTGCTGCCTCTGCAACTACTGAAAAGACTGCTGATCCTCTTCAGGAACCACATGTTGTCTGTCTTCTCAACAGATACCCCACCGTTGTGGTTGCACCTACCTACCTATCTGTATCGCTGAAGCACATAAGCCACCCCACCATTGGCAAGGCCCATGGTTCATGCTGGGATCGTAAGAAGAATATATGACTAAATTTGTAGATGATCTGATATATCGGGTGCGAACATTAATACTCTGAGGTTAAACCTTCGGCAGCAACAATAACTCCATCGTGGGTAGATATCGAGTCGAACTGAGTTAGGATGACAGTATGGTTACGTCATTCCATGGAAGAGTTCATCATGCATCGTGGTAGGCGTCTGGTGGTGTGTCCATCTCTCAGCAGCCGTTCCGCGAAACGGCAGACTGCCGCCTCGATAGCGATGGATTCTATCACTGTCGAATTTCCAGAGGTGCTGGCGGACATTTTTTCTTTTTCACGAATACTAACACGACTTGTTCACAAAGAACCAACATTCAAATGCGATTTCTGAATGAGAAATCTTCTGCGTAAGATTTCCTTACATACGGAATGTGGGAGGAGTTACTCCTACATATTATGTGTGATTGTGCTGAACTCCTAAGCATATCCAAGCATGCCGACTTGACGTTTGTTTGCACGCAGCCTTCACGGTGCTCCAGTTTTATGATTAGCGGTGTAACAGACGGAAAATGGGCGGCGTCAGGTTCAAATGGTTCAAATGGCTCTGAGCACTATGGGACTTAACACCTGAAGTCATCAGTCCCTTAGAACGTAGAACTACTTAAACCTAACTAACCTAAGGACATCACACACATCCATGCCCGAGGCAGGATTCATACCTGCGACCGTAGCAGTCGTGCGGTTCCGGACTGAAGCACCTAGAACCGCTCGGCCACCGCGCCCGGCGCGGCGTCAGGATTGTGTCGAAGCGGCGAGCTTGACTTAACAAGGCCAGGTCAGTATCGATAGTGTTACGTGACGTCACTTCATTGCACACTTTGGGGACGTTTCTAATAGAACCGGGAACGAATTGCACCACTCCTCCACCCGTGTCGGCCAAACACTGGCGACGAAAGTTCTGACTATCTCGTAGATGAGCACCACCGCCGAAGTGTGTGCTAACAATCTCGGTAAGAATTGTGTGTAGCGCAATAGACGTAACGGGGAAGAGCGCGCATGAAATTCTAATTTCAATATTCTGCCCTTCTCCGAAATCGCTTAAAACGATTTTAGGATCACTGCGGTAAGAAAGTCGCGGTCAGCTTCCTGTCTTACCTTGTGCTCCGCCTCCAGTGACCTAATCGACACGGGGGAAGCTAAACACAGTCTACATCTACATACAGATTCGGCAAGCTACCACATAGTGTATAGCGGAGGGTACATCCTGCCACTACTAGTAAATCCCCGATTCATTCGCAAATCTAGGAGGAAAACCGACTATGTCAGTGGTCGTCAAACTGCGGCCCGCGCGATGTATGTGGAACGAACCGTGTTCATGCGGTCCGCGGTTCTCAGCTGTATTTTTATTATAATATGCCTCTAGCAACTAACAGCCCAATCCAAAAACGTCAACTAACGGTAAGAGCGTCTTAAGAGTGTGTTTTTATCGCTCACTAACAAACAAAAAAAATTTAATATATGCTTAATTTGAACTGACGTTGGTGAATTAGGCCGTGAGCTCCGCAAAGTTTGCCGCTTACGGCAGGGGCAGAGTGGTATGCACCGCGGCCACTGTAGAGTTAATGGAAGTGAGAGGCAGAATATTTTATTGTTTGTATTCCAACGCTGACAGCTTACGAGCATGCGCAGTCAGCGCCGATAAGACAGAAGTAATGTGGATTCATGAATGCGCACTATACGGGCGTTCATCTTCAAGTATGGAGTATGTTTGTAGGAAGTAATATCAAATCAAATTAAGGCTGTTGTATAAGGAGCGATCAAAAAGTTTCCGTTCGAAGGCCACACTGAACTCTCGTCGTTGCTGGAACTTCACGTAATGTCTTCGCCCTCCGAAGGTGGTAGAATTCGAAACACGAAGTGTTTTGCCTCCTATGCACTTAGTGAATGTAATATTCTCATTTGGATTGTCTTCTGCTTTTCCCAGTTACTTGGTTTCGTCTATAGAGGCAGTTTACGCAGACTGACCCCTTGTCTACGTTCCAGTGCTTATATACTCGCATCGGAGTCGCGCTGGGTTGCATATATGCTACAGCAACGCCCACAAACAGAAATTTTTTATCACCTCTTATAATGCAATGCAATGAGTAAAAGAAATATGACACTCCCAACATTTAGCAAACATTTGTGATTGAGTCTCATACTGCAATTCCTGTTATTAATTACTGTAACATACTAATTCATACACGTAACCCATTCCAGAATGAGATTTTCACTCTGCAGCGGAGTGTGCGCTGATATGAAACTTCCTGACATATTAAAACTGCACACAGTTTTAATCTGCCAGGAAGTTTCATATCAGCGCACTTTCCGCTGCAGAGTGAAAATCTCATTCTGGAAACATCCCCCAGGCTGTGACTAAGCTATGTCTCCGCTGTATCCTTTCTTTCAGGAGTGCTAGTTCTGCAAGGTTCGCAGGAGAGCTTCTGTAAAGTTTGGAAGGTAGGAGACGAGGTACTGGCAGAAGTAAGGCTGTTAGGAGGAGCCGTGAGTCGTGCTTGGGTAGCTCAGTTGGTAGAGCACTTGCCCGCGAAAGACTAAGGTCCCTAGTCCGAGTCTCGGTCCGGCACACAGTTTTAATCTGCCAGGAAGTTTCAGGTTACCCACTACTAGTAAGGTCGGTAGAGGAAGGGTGGTAAATTGGCCAGAATGGGAAGAGTGACCATTGCATAATTTTTCCCCTGAACAGCGTTTCTGCCTGCCAATAAATGGTCAGACTGTTTCTAACATACATCGCCACTGTTGTCAGTGAGACCGACAGAGGAAGGTTCTTCCGTTACTTTTTACTGAAAACTTTTGTTTTTGTGTCTCTGGTGTCAGATAAGTGGTTTATATTATTTTTATTACCTCTCGTGAAAGCATAATAATAAATTTATACAATATAAATGTTTAAACAACGTCCTTTGACACATCCTTGTTATTTGTTCTGTGGAGCACGAATACCGACACGGCGTCCAATAGGGATAAGTGACCACACTACTCGTCGGGAAAAGTGGACAGTGTGTTCACCCCGATAAGTTAGTCGCTTCCAGAAAACATGCGTAATACGACAGGTAAAACTGACTTCTATAACATTTTATATATCGTCCGCCATTCTGTCACTTTGTGACAATTCTCAATTAGTTAAGTTATTCTTTGTCTCTGTTCTATTAAACTTGCCTTATACAAGAGCCCGATTGAAAACTGTCTACTGCAGCCTGGTCTTCTTTCAGATATTAGGGCGTGAAGATGCCTAGAAAATGTGCCCGGAAATTATAAAAACAAACATGGGACCCTGTTTCCACAGCACTGACCATAGTAACAGTCTACGTATGAGAAATTGGTCACTATGTAAGCCGCCAGAAAAATGCATATCGTTCCAATATGTTATTTTCTGTTTCTGCTATTTTGTCGAAACTGAAATTCTGAGCCCGTAGCTGTGTACAAAATGTAGATTGACTCTTACAGAGAAGACAACAGCAACCAGCCATTTTTGTAATGTTATTTATTTATTTAAATAGCACCGTTACCGGTTTCGAACTGAAAGGTTCATCTTCAGACGGCTAGTTCGCGTTAAAATACATTTTACATTAGATTTCACTTTACTTCACGTCACTGGGAAAACAAAAAGTGAAAGGTAATGTAAAATGTTTCATAACGTGAATTAGCCGTCTGAAGATGAATCTTTCGGTTCGAAACCGATAACGGCGCTATTTAAATAAATAAATAGCATTGTAAAAAGTGGCTGGTTGCTGTTGTCTTCTCTGTAAGCGTCAATCTGTATTTTCTTTTTCAGCTAAAAGTATTCGTGTGGTATCTTTGCGATTCTTAGGTGAAATTCATGTTGACGGCAGTAGAATTTTTCTACAGTCAGCCCCAAATGTCAGTTCTTCACAGTATATTTTCTCAATAGTGTTCACGGAAAGAACGTCATCTTCCCTCCAGGGATGCCAGTTTGCGTTCTTGGAGCATTTCTGTAATACTGATGTTCTGGTCTAATCTACCGGTAACAAATCGAACAGCACGTCTCTGAATTGGTTCCATGTCTTCTTTTATTGATACTTCGAGGTGATTCCAAACACTCTAGCAGCACTCAAGAATTTGTCGTACAACTGCTCTACACTCGGTGTTCTTTATGGGTGATCTAAACATTCCTAGAATTCTGCCAGTAGACCGAAGGCGGCCATTCACTTCCTTACTACTGACTTTCTGTGCTCGTTCCAGTTCATACCGATTTGCAACGTTGCGCCTAGATATTAATCGACGTGACTGTAGCAAAGAGTACAGCACTAATACTACATTCGAAAATTAGACGGTTGTTTCTCCTACTCATCTGTATAAAATTATCTTTTCCAATGTTTAGAGCACGCTGCCAGTCATCATCACAAATAGAAATTGTAAGTCATCATGATTCCTCTTACTATTGTGAATTTTAAAATTTTCCCGGCGAATTGACTGTTCAAACAAATTTCGGGCTTGCAGCCGGTCGTCGTTCAATACTTCGCACGATATTTCAACTGGGCACCTGCCAGTCATCTTCAGGTGAGCCGTCGCAGACTGGCGAAAACGTCCTCCGTTCCGCAATATATACCGTACTGTAACTATTCTGCGCATGCGTCCAAAACTTGACATGAAGATGACTGGCAGGTGCCCAGTTGAAATATCGTGCGAAGTATTGAACGACGACCGGCTGCAAGCCCGAAATTTGTTTGAACTATCCTCTTACTGTCACCATGCGACGACAATTTTAGAGCGCCGTCATAGAGCAGTGCAGATTCTGCTCAGCCCATGTGTCTGCTCGCTTTTGTATATAGAGAACATGAGCTGTCCCGTCACACTTTACTGGGTCACTCCTAACGATGGCCTGACGTCTGACTACGTACAGAGTTCTAGAGAAGTCTTGGAGCCACCCGCGTATCTGAGAACTATTGCCGTATGGTCGTATCTTCGTTATCAGTCTGCAGTGGGGCACTGTGCCAAACACTTAACCGGAAATAAAAATTCACTAAATCCTCCCTGGCAAAAACAGGTCTACTTGTATAAAACATTGTCTTTAATTTGAGCAAGAACTTTCTGACAATATACGTTTGGAGCATAGAATTGTTTGGGAGTCACTCACGGACTGTGGGAAAAGGAGAGAGGGAGACAGAGAGAGTATCAGCATGTGAAACGTGATGCTGTAGAAGGATGTTGAAGATTAGATGGACTGATAAAAAACGAGGTTGAAAAACTTGAAAAATGTCATATTATCGCCTTGAGCTGTTAGTACAGAACTTTATTTATACAGCCCATATCAGTCTTCTGACCATAATCAGGTTCTCACACAAAAGTATTCACAGCATAATGTTAGCGAAATAAAATGATAAAAGATAAAATCATGAATAATACACTGTTATCATATTGTAATATAAATTACGTCGTCAGTTGCAAATTACGTCGTCAGTTACAAATTACGTCCTCAGTTATTGTATTATGATATAATAAGAGCGTATTATTCATAGTTTTATCACCTGACGACAATAATTTTATATTTCGATAACATGATGCCGTGAATGCTTTCACGTAAGACTCTGATGATGGTTAGACGACTGAAACTGGTTGTATGAATAATTTTACCAACAGCTCAAGGTGGTAATATGACATTTTTCAAATATATGAGAGCTCTGGGGCATCACCACCTGCAAAAATGAGGTTCTCGAAAGAATCGCCGGCAAAAAGTATATGTGGAAAACAATGACAAGAAAAAGTCACAGCATGACGAAATTTTTGTTTAGAGATCAGCGAATAATTCCAATGGTAGGAGGGGCTCTTGAAAAGTCCGTGCAAAGTCCGAGAGATGGCACGACCGGTGCGTATAGAGGTCATGTTTAGTTACTACCATCTTTGGAAAGAACGCATACCAAGTTTGAGCCATATTGGTCTATTTCTTTGTGTTTGGCATTCGTGTGAATCAAGGAAGTCGAGTGATTGTCGAAAAATGGACGAAAGAGAATTTCATGTGGTGATTAAACATTACTTTATGATAAGCAAAACGCCTCAGGAGACTAAAGAGAAGCTTAATTAACATTACGGTGACTCTGCACCTTCGATTTGGAGAGTTTATAAGTGGTTTCAAAATTTTTGGAGTGGCTATATGGGCACAAGTGACGCTGAACGTTCTGGACGCCCTGTGGAGGTTACGTCTCCAGAAATCATTGATAAAATCCATGATATGGTGATGGATGACAGAAGAGTTAAGGTGCGTGAGATTGATAGTCCTGTGGGAATCTCGAATGAATGGATACATAATATTTTGCATAAACATTTGGACATGAGAAAGCTATCCGCAAGATGGTTCCGCGATTGATCACGCTTGACCAAAAACGGAATCGTGTGAAGTGTTTCAAGGATGCTTTGCAGCTGTTCAGGAAGAATCTGCAGGACTTTAAGTGTCGTTTCGTTACTGTGGATGAAACATGGATACATTACCATAGTCCTGAGACCAAACAACAATCTAAACAATGGGTTACCAAGGGAGAATCTGCACCAAAAAAGGCGAAGACCATTCCTTCGGCCGGAAAGGTTATGGCGACTGTCTTTTGGGATTCGCAAGGGATAATCCTCATCATCTATCTCGAAAAGGGTAAAACTATTACAGGGGCACATTATTCATCGTTATTGGACTGTTTGAAAAACGAGCTGCAAGGAAAAACGCCGACGATTGGACTGCAAAAAAGTCCTTTTTCATCACGACAGTGCATGAGCACACATCTCAGCAGTTGTGGTCGCAAAATTTATGGAAACAGGATTCCAACTCGTTTCACATGCTCCCTATTCTCCAAACTTGGCTCCCTCGGACTACTATTTGTTCCCCAATTTAAAGAAATGGCTGGCGGGACAAAGATTTTATTCAAACGTGGAGGTGATTGCAGAAACTAATAGCTATTTTGCAGACTTGGACAATTCCTATTATTCGGAAGGGATCAACAAATTAGAACAGTGTTGGAAAAGTGTATAAGTCTAAAAGGAGACTGCGTCGAAAAATAAAAAAAGGTTTACCCCAAACACGTAAGTAGCGGGTGATCAAAAAGTCAGTATAAATGTGAAAACTTAATAAACTACGGAATAATGTAGATAGAGAGGTAAAAATTGACACACGTGCTTGGAAGGACATGGGGTTTTATTAGAACCCAAAAAAACAAAGTATTGCTAGACGCGTGAAAGATCTCTTGCGCGCGTCGTTCGGCGATGATCGTGTGCTTAGTCGCCACTTTCGTCATGCTTGGCCTACCAGGTCAGCAGACCTCAGTCCGTGCGATTATTGGCTTTGGGGTTACCTGAAGTCGCAAGTCTATCGTGATCGACCGACATCTCTAGGGATGCCGAAAGACAACATCTGACGCCAATGCCTCACCATAACTCCGGACATACTTTACAGTGCTGTTCACAACATTATTCCTCGACTACAGCTATTGTTGAGGAATGATGGTGGACATCTTGAGCATTTCCTGTAAAGAACATCATCTTTGCTTTGTCTTACTTTGTTATGCTAATTATTGCTTTTATGATCAGATGAAGTGCCATCTGTCGGACATTTTTTGAACTTTTGTATTTTTTTTTTTTTGGTTCTAATAAAATCCCATGTCATTCGAAGCATGTGTGTCAATTTGTACCTCTCTATCTACATCATTCCGTGATTTATTCAGGTTTGAAATTTATACTGACTTTTTGATCACCCGGTAGTTTTTATGTTTGCACGTACTTTTCAAACGCACCTCGATTGGTTCAAATGGCTCTGAGCACTATGGGACTTAACATCTGTGGTCATCAGTCCCCTAGAACTTAGAACTACTTAAACCTAACTAACCTAACGACATCACACACATCCATGCCCGAGGCAGGATTCGAACCTGCGACCGTAGCAGTCGCGCGGTTCCGGACTGAGCGCCTAACCGCTATACCACCGCGGCCGGCCAAACGCACCTCGTACCAGTGGGAGCTGTAGAAGGTAAAACCCGTGATTGGAATATATCTAACAAATAACTGTCGACATTGGATGTAGCACTGTGAGATACAGAGGTTGGGAGTGGATAGTAAATCGTGGTGGCTGCATCTAGAGCCAGATCACTGTTGAACGAAAAGAGGAATAAACTAAAACAAGCGGATGAGGATGGAGACAGGAGTAGGGCAGACGGGCAGCGCATGTGCCAGATGCGGCGTTTACCGACTGCGGTGAGCAGGACGTTGTCGAGCAGCAGCGAGCAGTAGACGAGGCCCACCACCAGCGCCGCGGAGGCCGCCTTGCGCGGAGGCGGCGGCATGCCGCCACCCGTGGCCGTGTCTGCCTCTACAGCAGCCGCAAACACCGCTGCCGACGTCACTGCCGCCGCCGCCGATGCTGTCGCCCCCAGACTGGCGAACACGCGACCGTCCGACAGGGGTCGGGGGCGGTTCTGCGCCGGCGCCCCGCTGCTACTGGGGGATGCGGAGGAGGAGGAGGGGGAGGAGGCCAGGCGTGGCTGACAGAGTGCCACCATGCTAGCGTCCTGCAACTGTGTTAAACGCCCGGCAACGTATATTTACGCCGAATCGACAAAATAACGGAGTTACTCGCTGTGGCTTACTGGCATCCTACAGTAACTGGTATAGCTGGTAGTAGGTTTTACTCGTCCATGATGTACTTTCGCAAAGACGTTGGATACATCATAGTGTAACAGTGTAAGAAAAAAAAAACTTAATTATACACTACTGGCCATTGAAATTGCTACACCACGAAGATGACGTGCTATAGACGCGAAATTTAACCGACAGGAAGAAGATGCTGTGATATGCAAATGATTAGCTTTTCAGAGCATTCACACAAGGTTGGCGCCAGTGGCGACACCTACAACGTGCTGACATGAGGAAGGTTTCCAACTGATTTCTCATACACAAACAGCAGGTGACCGGCGTTGCCTGGTGAAACGTTGTTGTCATGCCTCGTGTAAGGAGGAGAAATGGGCACCATCACGTTTCCGACTTTGATAAAGGTCGGATTGTAGCCTATCGCGATTGCGATTTATCGTATCGCGACATTGCTGCTCGCGTTGGTGGAGATCCAATGACTGTTGCCAGAATATGGAATCGGTGGGTTCAGGAGGGCAATAGGGAACGCCGTGCTGGATCCCAACGGCCTCGTATCACTAGCAGTCGAGATAACAGGCATCTTATCCGCATGGCTGTAACGGATCGTGCAGCCACGTCTCGATCCCTGAGTCAACAGATGGGGACGTTTGCAAGACAACAACCATCTCCACGAACAGTTCGACGACATTTGCAGCAGCATGGACTATCAGCTCGGAGACCATGGCTATGGTCACACTTGACGCTGCATCACAGACAGGAGCGCCTGCGATGGTGTACTCAACGGCGAACCTGGGTGCACGAATGGCAAAACGTCATTTTTTCGGATGAATCCAGGTTCTGTTTACAGCATCATGATGGTCGCATCCGTGCTTGGCGACATCGCGGTGATCGCACATTGGAAGCGTGTATTCGCCAACGCCATACTGTAGTATCACCCTGCGTGATGGTATGGGGTACCATTGATTACACGTTTCGGTCACCTCTTGTTCGCATTGACAGCACTTTGATCAGTGGACGTTACATTTCAGATGTGTTACGACCCGTGGCTCTACCCTTCATTCGATCCCTGCGAAACCCTACATTTCAGCAGGATAAAGCACGACTGCATGTTGCAGGTCCTCTACGGACCTTTCTGGATACAGAAAATGTTCGACTGCTGCCCTGGCCAGCACATTCTCCAGATCTCTCACCAATTGAAAACGTCCGGTCAATGGTGGCCGAGCAACTGGCTCGTCTCAATACGTCAGTCACTACTCTTGATGAACTGTGGTATCGTGTTGAAGCTGCATGGGCAGCTGTACCGGTATACGCCATCCAAGCTCTGTTTGACTCAATGCCCAGGCGTATCAAGGCCGTTATTACGGCCAGAGGTTGTTGTTCTGGGTATTGATTTCTCAGGATCTGTGCACCCAAATTGCGTGAAAATGTAATCACATGTCAGTTCTAGTACAATATATTTGTCCAATGAATACCCGTTTATCATCTGCATTTCTTCTTGGTGTAGCAATTTTAATGGCCAGTAGTGTGTATAGGACAGTCCATCTATTGCGGAAAATGAGAATCTCGACGATTTTCGCCTGTTATCGACATCGATAATGGCAAGTTATCCGTCCCAGTGATTCCAAGACTTTCGAGAATGTCTTAATTTCAAGTGTGAAGTCGGATAATAAATGACAAAAGAAATATTTTTTCATGACACATAGTTATAAATCAACAATTTTCTCATTTTATTCCCTTTATCTGTACCGTGAAGCCTTTCCTCTTACCAAATTTCATGAGTCTACGTCAAAGGGAAGTAACCATAAGTTTTTGATGAGTGAGTTTGTGTTGGGGTTGATCTGGGGGAGGAGACCAACCTGCGAGGTCACCAGTCTCATCGGACTAGAGAGGGATGGGGAAGGAAGTCGGCCGTGCCTCCTCAAAGGAACCATCCTGGCATTTTCCTCAAGCGACTTAGGAAAATCACAGGAATCCGAAATCAGGATGGCCGGACGCAGGATTGAACCTTCGTCCTCCCGAATGCGAGTCCAGTGTGCTAACCACTGCGCCAACTTGCTTGGTGAGTGAGTTTGCGAGTAACAAAATATGTGGCTCAAACGGCCGTATCTTCGGACTGCATTGACCTAGAAGCTAACGTTTATTATATCACCAAGGTGCCATAAACCTTATTTTGTGACACAAATTTCAAACTTGATACGTCTGCCCGTTCCTAAGAAAAAGGGTTTTGAAAAGTCGGACACACGGATAGCCAGAAATAATCCTACAAGGGTTCCCGCTTTTACCGATTGAGTTCCGGTACCCTAAAAACTAAACCAAGGTGGACTTCAAAAAGCAAGTTACACGTACACGTCAGGCCAAGTAATTTTTTTGAGTGCACTTCAAGGTGATACAGATACATGACACTATTTTTCCACATAGTCAACAACTCTCTACAAACAACTTTCGGAACGTTTTAACAGTAATTGAATCCCTGGGTCATAGAAATCCGTTCCTTGGTGACGGAGCTATTTGACGACCGCGGATTGAACGTTCTCATCAGAAAAATCTCCTTCTCGCCCCCCACCCCCGATGTTTTCTCAACGTGCCGTAAAGATGAAGACTGCATGGTGCAATATCTGGACCGTCTGATCGGCATCAATCACGTTCATGGCTGGATGCGACATGGGATTTCCTCCATATTCACCCAGAACTTCGCGATGAGTCTGTGTGCAACTGAGTCGTTTCGCCCACAAGAGCAGTACTGTTCCGCGTACTTCAGCTTTGGAGTACGTTTCCAGTTGCCACGTCGTTCCACTCCCACGCTGTGACACATCTCTTGTCCGTATCACAGCAGAACTCTGTCTGCTGGAAATCCAGAACATCTACTCTCTTCTGACAATGAGCCAACATTGCTGCGCAGTGGCCTTAGCGTGGGACGATGTATGTAACTTACGTACTGAAGTCCCCATATATACAGATATTTACGAGGGTAATCCCAAAAGTAAGGTCTCCTATATTTTTATAAGTACATAGACCTGTTTATTTCTACAATGGTTTACATCAGTTTACAGCTTGAACATTTAGCTATTTTTAGACATAATCACCATTTCTGTCGATGCATTTTTGTAGACGCTGTGGTAGTTTTTGTATGCCCATGTCATACCAAGTCGCCGCCTTGCTGTTCAGAAAGTTATGAACCTGTTCTTTCGTCTCGTCGTCGCAGCTGAATCGCTTTCCGGCCAAATGTTCTTTTAACTTAGGGAACAGCTGATGGTCACTGGGCGCCATGTCAGGACTATAGGGTGGGCGGGTGATTATGTTCCACTGAGACTGTTGCAGGAGAGCAACGGTTTTCCGAGCGATGTGTGGGCGAACGTTGTCATGGAGAATGTGTACGTCCTTGCTCAATATTCCTCTTCTCCGCTACTGAATTGCCCGTTTGAGTTTTTTCAGAGTCTCACAGTACCTGTCAGCGTTAATTGTGGTCAGTGGGAATAAAGTCGACCAACAATACCCCTTTCCGATCCCAAAAAACGGTTTCATGACTTACCGGCGGACTGTGTTTGCTCGAATTTCCGCGTCGTTGGCGAAGAAGGATGCCGCCACCGGCGTGATTGTTGCTTGGTCTCAGGTGTAAAGTGGTATGCCCAGGTTTCGTCACCTGTGACAATTGAGTCCAGAAAGTTGTCCTGCTCGGCTGCAAGGCGGTGAAGAAATTCGCGGGAAGCATCAACTAATTGCCGCATGTAGTCCTCAGTCAGCATGCGTGGCACTCATCTTGCACACACCTTCCGGTAGTTCAATGTTTCCCTTGAAATTCTGTGAGCGGTGCTTCGGGAAACCCCAGGAACCAATATGCAGAGATCATACAGGGTGATCCGCCGATCTTCACGCATGCTTTGTTCAATATTCAACACTGTCTCCTCAGAAATTGACGGTCTTCCGCTCCTTTGTTGGTCGTGAATTTCGGTCCGACCAGCTGCAAACTCTCTACACCACTTACGAACATTTTTGACATCCATGCACGACTCTCTCTCTCTCTCTTGTCCGCCGCTCGTGGTCTCGCGGTAGCGTTCTCGCTTCCCGAGCACGGGGTCCCGGGTTCGATTCCCGGCGGGGTCAGGGATTTTCACCTGCCTCGAGATGACTGGGTGTTTGTGTTGTCCTCATCATTTCATCATCATCCAGGAAAGTGGCGAAATTGGACTGAGCAAACATTGGGTAATTGTACGGGCGCTGATAACCACGCAGTTGAGCGCCCCACAAACCAAACATCATCATCATGCACGACTCACCATACACTTCCGTCAATTGGCGATGGATTTCAGTCGGCGCAGTGCCCTTTGCGTTCAAAAACCGAATAGCTGCGCGCAATTCGCACTTGGCGGTGACATCCAACGGGAGCTCCACTCTCAACGGCTGCCAAGACCGAGCGCCTCGAGCGCCCACCGCGGCGTGCGCATGTTTACACGCAGCGCATGAAGCACTCTTCATAACAGTGTGACCAGTTGCCACACAAACAGAGTTCTGTACTTATAAAAAAATAGGAGACCTTACTTTTGGGATTACCCTCGTGGCACCTGCAGGTCTAATTTGACAAGGAGGGGGCAAGTAGTCGCCGTTGCCCTTATAGTAGGAACCATTCCAGCACTTGACTGAAGGAATTTTGGGGAGCCACGAAAAACCTAAAACAAGCCAGATGGAGTCTGGCGTTCCCATCCTCCGGAATAAACAGCCTTCCTGTTTAATACAGCGAAATCTCGTTCGGTTTATTGCTAGTGTGTGATACTGCTTTCTTTACATATTATTATAAATAAGTTTTCAATAACGGAAAGAGCTAGTGGTATACTATTCACTCATTTCTCAACACTTATCACTACACTTTCTACACAAATTATACATGCATTATTTCGTGACGAAACATAGCACACCACATCAGCTTCATAATGAGTGACACGTTGAGCTCAGAATAAAGGTAAGGTGTTAGTGTTACCCATTGCAGAGCTTTGGAATATGATTTAAAATGTCAGAGAAATCGTATTGTTATTTAGTCATATAACATTTCTTTACCATATCCTTCACTGCATCGAATGTATTTCTTAACAGGCATTTTTTGACTGTCTTTTTAAAAAAGTTCGTTTTAGTAACCTTCTTGGGCAATTTAGTGCACGCCTACAATTTTATTCTTTGGCACATGATGCTGTTTCGGTTTTTAACTTACTCGTTTTTGGTACACTTAAGGTCGATCTATATCTTGTTCCGCGGTCACAGGCAAACTGTTAGTGCAATAATCAAAAAGGAAATTTTTGATGTGCGTACCTGATTGGTAAATGCGTTCACATGGAGTGGTCAAAAGATCCCAAGTGCTTTAAATAGAGCTTTACAGGAGCCTGATTCCTATTTTTATTTACCATTCGAAGAGTCCCAGGGAAAAATTTGTTAGGTCACAATTCTTATT
Source organism: Schistocerca cancellata (assembly GCF_023864275.1). NCBI lineage: Eukaryota > Metazoa > Arthropoda > Insecta > Orthoptera > Acrididae > Schistocerca > Schistocerca cancellata. Next base: position 281,195,084 of record NC_064628.1, read on the forward strand.
TTTCTCAGGAGAGAAATTTTAATGTTTTAGCCTCATAATATTTAAATTTCTCAATTTATTATCTTTGTTTAAGGTGATAATATGCATTCCAAAGAAAAATTACTGCTGAAATTATATACGACTGATTCAGGAGTACAAAAATACGATGCTTTACGGTTCCGAATACAACTTGTACAGACGAAAAATATGACATGCCAATAACACACTGCTAGTAGCTACTTGATTTCTATCTCTTACCACTTATTTAAACTCTGTTTACAATAAATGCTCTAACGTAAGCTTATAAAAATGTATTATGAAATGTTACTCTGTCCTTTTGCAATTTGTGGCACTAATGCGGAAGACGTTTGAAATACATTTGTTCTTCACTACGGCAAAATCTGTTTAAGTCCTACAAATCGTAGTATTTCTCAACAGATATTTTAAGATGGTCTGTAAAATAATCAGAATAACTTCGTACAGACAGTTACAATTCTTAAAAAAAAATAAATACTCACTTTGTGAAATGAAAAAAAAAATCTTCAGAACGTATTGTTGTAAAGGAACTACTGTACTCTCTGTACTCTCGTATGGACTAGCTCGTCTTTCCGTTTCAGAAAGAAGTAATCAAGCTTGCTTATAGGCTGTGTCGTAGGTGCAGTATCCAGCGTGAATATGTCATTTTGGAAACATCCCCCAGGCTTTGGCTAAGCCGTGTCTCCACAATATCCGTTCTTGCAGGAGTGCTATTTCCGCAAGGTTCGCGGAAGAACTTCTGTGAAGTTTGGAAAGTAGGAGACCAGGTACTCGCAGAATTGAAGCTGTGAGCAGGGAGCGCTTGGGTAGCGCAGTCCATAGAGCACTTGCCCGCGAAAGGCAAAGGTCCCGATTTCGAATCTCGGTCAGGCACAAAGTTTTAATCTGGCAGGAAGTTTCATATCAGCGCCCACTCCTCTGCAGTGTGAAAATCTCATTCTGGAGGTGGTCAAATGCTTGGACTTATCAGTGTATGAAAGACCGTACCCTGTTGCCAAAACATGGATTGAAAATAAAATACAGACAACTGTCATTTATAATGAACTTATCTGATACTTTTTGTATTTGGACAAGAGAAATTTTTACTGTAGTCAGTGTTTATTGCAGTCTCAGAAGTATTCTTCCGACATTTTTTCTTTGCTTTTTCTTCCTGTCGTGGAATAACTTGTTTTCCGCATCCTCACTGAGGATGACACGGCGGTCGGATGGTCCCGATGGGCCACTTGTGGCCTGAAGACGGAGTGCTTTAAGATATAATTCATGGGCTGTTTCTTTGGATCTAACTTCACAATCAAGCCGTAAATTCTTTTCAGCACATGATGTTGAAGTCAGTTCCTTCTCAAATTTTTTCTTGTTGGTTAGATACTGTAACAGCAGCCACAGTATCAGACCGTTGATATCTCAGACTTATACTGAAATCTGAATTGAATATCGTGCAGCATGTATCATACGGTACATTCTTGCCTTTAAATTTCTCCTTTAACATACTGAACATTTTTTTATATTTAAGGACTCGGGTAAGTGGTTTTTTTCTGGCTCCGTCAAACTGTAGTGTCTGTTGCTACCTTGAAAGAACTATTGTGTCAAAATTACCAAATATGCAACAACCAGTCGCAAAATCATGTTTTATTTATTCACTTTTGCAAATCGATTTCAACTGATTAACAGCCATCATCGGTGCTTTCAACCAATATGTGCCCTGAGAAGTAACAGCGTCTTCAGCAGAGGTCAAACATAAACATAAAAATAATAATATGACTTTATGTTTGACCTCTGCTGAAGACACTGTTACTTCTCAGGGCACATATTGGTTGAAAGCACCGATGATGGCTGTTAATCAGTTGAAATCGATTTGCAAAAGTGAATAAATAAAACATGATTTTGCGACTGGTTGTTGCATATTTGGTAATTTTATGGTTTACGGTCACTGCACTGTAAGTAGGCTGTTTATGTTTTCTTATTGGCAACGTTACGTAGCGCTCTGTACGAAAATCACTGGCTGTGCTGTGTGCAGTCTGTGGCTAGTTTGCATTGTTGTCTGCCATTGTAGTGTTGGGCAGCGGCAGCTGGATGTGAACAGCGCGTAGCGTTGCGCAGTTAGAGATGAGCCGCCAGCAGTGGTGGATGTGTGGAAGGAAATGGCGGAGTTTTGAAATTACATATATTATGACTTTTGATGATATTAAGGTAAATACATTGTTTGTTCTCTACTAAAATCTTTCATTTGCTAACTATCCCTATCAGTAGTTAGTGCCTTCCGTAGTTTGAATCTTTTATTTAGCTGGCAGTAGTGGCGCTCGCTGTATTGCAGTAGTTCGAGTAACGCAGATTTTTGTGAGGAAAGTGATTTGTAAAAGGTATAGGTTAATGTTAGTCAGGGCCATTCTTTTGAAGGGATTTTTGAAAGTCAGATTGCGTTGCGCTAAAAAAAAATATTGTGTGTCAGTTTAAGCACAGACATGTACAATTTTTCAAAGGGGACGTTTCATATGTCGACCCTTAGCCGAGGATACCTCACTGGAATCTTCTGATTTTTTCTTGTAGTTTGTGTAATTAGTGTAGATTTTGTTTATTGCTAGCGCGTAATTGTAGAGAGAATCTCCTTTGTAGTTGCAGCCTTTCATTGTTGTACAGTAAAACAGTTGTGGCATGCATGTAGATTTGCACCAAGTATTTCGCAGCTACGCTTGCAATTAACTAGATATTATTTTCAGTGCTATGTTAATGTGTTCTCCTATTTTTGCTCTTCAAATTGTGTTTTTCTGTGTTGTCGTGTGAAATATTGTGACAATAATGGCGTGTGAAAAATGTAACACTAGGCTCCAAAGTAAACTGAGAAATGACAGTGAAGACGAAAGCAGTGTTTTAACGCCACCATGTAATGAATTAACTAATATTCAAAGTAGTAATTTGGTAACTGTGCATAGGGAAATGGAGCGGGCGTCAAATAATGGTGTAGACAGTGAAACAGGTAGTAAATAGGGAAGCATTATCGATCGATCGGTCGGCAACAGCTCGCCTCAGGAATTAGGAATGACAGAACACAATATTGCAAATACTGTAGACTCAGGTTTTGGGTTCTCACCGTTTTCTCAAATGAGTCAAGACACATTTTCTGCTTGTCAAAATGTGAATGTTGCTGGTGCAAATGCACTGCCGAAAAGCGTAAAGGAACAGGTTCCAGACACTAATGCATTGTTATTACAATTAATGCAACAAATGGGACAAAATCTTCAAAAGTTTTAGTAAAGTACTTTCTGTGAGATACCAGATGAGACAGTGGTTAGTTTATGTGACAGCTACACGATTTTATCACGACGCTACTAATGAGTGACAATTTACAATGTTGCTTTTGCGGTGTATCTGTTTTATATCTGCACAGTTTTTCTGAATTCTTTTGGAAAGTAAAACATGTTTAATAGTAACTTTTGTGGTATAGCTACAATGAGACAGCCTTTTCTGTAGCACAACAATATGTTACAGCACAGTAATTTCTTCATCACAACAATAAGCGTAATAACTAAGATATCTCTACGCAAAGCATTTCACTTTTGTTTATCATGAGGTAAGTACATTGACTTCTGCAGAACTTAGCTTTCGGAGGACGATAACTACGACACTTCCACAGAGATTATCTTACAACAAGACGCACAGTTTAGCGCTACAGTACACGTATTTGAGTGATTAACTTTGTACTTAAAACATTTATTTTTAAAGATATTTGAAGTACAATGATACAAAGGTTTTCCGTAATACATTTCATTCCATTGCTGTAATCTGTAACACCTGAGAGTATAATTACATTAATCCTCAGGGGGGTGCACGCTTACTTTGTGTATCATGTGTTTGGCAAGTACAAGGAGCCCTAGCTAATATGGTATTTGCTTATACAACTTTACACATCGGTACCATATTTCTCTAACACACAAATTACACAGCTATCTGATCATTTAACTGAGAGAGACAAACATTTATTTTACTACATCAGTGACACACATTTACGCAATTACAGCGTTGGATAACTTCACACTTACGAAATTGTATTTTGTCTGTACTTTGTGAACTGTTCATATTTTTTCGGACCCATTGTGATATTATGAGAGCTTTGAATGATATATTTGGTATGGGATCACGATTTTTAAAGTACGTTTGAGGCAGATGACACTTTTGACATGAGAAGAGAATTTTTTTAGGTTTTGAAATTATTGGAGGAAGCTACGACGATATTTAGAGTTGACTGAGGTGTTATGATGTTATTATTACGATGACTATGTGTATTATGCTGTTGTGGTATGTTTATGATCAATAAGCTGATGCTATATGAGTTATTTGATTATGCTACATATTTATAATGATGAAATATTGAAGAGTGTTGATGAATATGTATATGTGTAATAAGGTAAGGAATAATGAGTAGTGGTTAGGGACTCTGATTTATGAAAAGGATGTTCAAAACCAAGAAACGTACTTTAAGAGTTATGAAATGTGTGTGTATATGCGTGAATGTATCACAATGCCGGCGAAAATTTTTTGGACACTGTTATATTGATAGGATTTGTTTCTACACATTTGTAACGCTAATTCTTGACCTGTGAAATTTTTTATATGAGACTGCCACTGTAGCAGAAACTGCTGTCATAAATATTTCAGTAAGAAAGGTAAGTGACCACCTGCACGTAATGCGTTTTGGGTGCCCAGCTGAGAGGTAGTCATCTGACAAAAGAAAGCCATTAGTGTGTGCGCCTTTCAGAGACAGAGGTGGAAAAAAAAGAGACCATTAACCTCGTTATTGACATTCCTTTGTAGAAAGCATCGCAAATATTACACGCTCATTACTTGAAAACATATGATTACTCGTACTTTGTGCTAATTACTGAAATGCTTATCAATTGATGGGAAATATTCGTACATCTGCACACCTGATTATGACAAGTGTCTTTCTACGAGAGTTGAGAGCTACTGACTTACGAAATGCCACATAGCTATTGAATGATATTTTTATGCTTTGCTTTTCATAGTTGCTTATTTCATTTGATATCTAGTTTCCCGTTGTGTTCCAGCATTAGTTTCATAAAATAAACTTAGATGCATTTGCTAATGTGAACACTTTCTGTCAACAGATCTATTAAATAATTATTTTATGATCCATATTCTTCGAAAAAGGAGCTTTTGGAGTGGAAAGAACAATAAGAAGGGACTGATAACAATAACTGCATATATAATTTTCTTTTCAAGTACTTGGTAATTTTTTGTGGAATTAGTTTTTGTGGTGCACCACTTTAATTACATAGACATTAAGATGTGAATAGACATTTCCCTTTTCTGCATTGTTGTTTTTACTGTAATATTTTTTCTGCTTGAGCTATGTCATGTTTAGGTATAAGTTACTGCTGCATTGCCTCGTCCCTTGGTATTTATATCTGAGCTCAGTAGATTTAAGTTAGCTTAAGAGGGGGTAGCCTATAAGAGAATGAGTTGCGATGAATTTGAAGAAAGGCACTGAGAGGTTATACGAGAAAAATACAGAAAGCATGCTTGGATAGGATTTTTTTGGTGGAAGCAAAGGTTGCAATAAGACGAAAGATCTATGGAAAGAAGTTTTGGGGTGGACTGCAGTACCAAATGTTACACTGAAAACAAACCCTGTCCTTTCCTTTTGTGTTATCCCACTATGTGCTTGTGTACCCTTGTGTATTTGTTTTCTTCCTGTCTCTGTATAATTTCATAGATTTTTTCCTTCTTCTAATATTAAGCTACATTCACTATGATGAGGAATACTGTTATCCTCAAATATAATTGGCATTAGTAATATGTTATTTACCTTGTAAAGATGCTTAGACATTATTTATTCTTTTTTGTTTTAATGCTCATGTGTAACGTTGATGCTTCAAAAATTATTCTGATCTTTTATGTATTTACTTATGTCATAATTCCTGTAACACTGATGTATATGTTTATTTCGATTCTTTTGTAAAGCCTGTCCTACAAATGTTATCTGTATTGTTATGTTTTTAATGATGTATTTTGTACCTTTGTAATTGTATTCTCATGTTATAATAGTGTAATTGACAGCAGTTCATCAAATTAAGTAACTTGTAAGCATTCATTTCACTGCACACATTTCTGTTGGTCATAGTAACGCACAATATGTGAGAAGTTGGGACTGTTAGTGTTTGCACGTGTGTTACTAATTCAGCAAGGGACTGGATAACAGCATTGCTGGTTCTAAGGACAATTCCAAAAAACTTTGTGAGTGCACAAGGACTACAGTGGGCCTGTCCACACTTTCTACGAGGACTGCAGTGGGTCTGCACCTCTGGTGGCCCGCCAATACCGTCACCTCTACCAGGACTACAGTGGGCCTGTCCACAATTTCTACAAGGACTGTAGTGGGTCTGCACCTCTGGTGGCCCACCAATACCGTAATCTCTACCAGGACTACAGTGGGTCTACTCTGTGATGACCTACCTACCAATCTTCTTCAAAACGTCGAATGACTCTGCTGTGGGTTTGCTCTGTTGTGGCCCATTACCTGTCAGCATGTCAAGAGTCAGCACTGTCTTTCAGTTGGAAGGACAACACTACCTCTTCAAGACTGCATGGAAATCCACTACTTCTGTGTGCATTGTCTTTTACTGCTCAGACTTAGAAAAAAAAAAACACTGAAATTTTACTGTGATAAACAATCTGGACTGTCTTTATGGACTGTGAGAAAATTTTAGCTTTTGACCAACATTGTATAAATAAGTGTGTGCATTTGACATCTTTGTTATTGTAATTATGAAAAATTTTTCAAATCATTATTGGCCACTGCCCAAAACGATTTGTAAATTTTTTTGTGTGGAGCATGGAGGCTATGTAAGTAGGCTGTTTGTTGTTGTTGTGGTCTTCAGTCCTGAGACTGGTTTGATGCAGCTCTCCATGCTACTCTATCCTGTGCAAGTTTCTTCATTTCCCAGTACCTACTGCAACCTACATCCTTCTGAATCTGCTTAGTGTATTCATCTCTTGGTCTCCCCCTACGATTTTTACCCTCCACGCTGCCCTCCAATACTAAATTGGTGATCCCTTGATGCCTCAGAACATGTCCTACCAACCGATCCCTTCTTCTGGTCAAGTTGTGCCACAAACTTCTCTTCTCCCCAATCCTATTCAATACTTCCTCATTAGTTATGTGATCTACCCATATAATCTTCAGCATTCTTCTGTAGCACCACATTTCGAAAGCTTCTATTCTCTTCTTGTCCAAACTAGTTATCGTCCATGTTTCACTTCCATACATGGCTACACTCCATACAAATACTTTCAGAAATGACTTCCTGACACTTAAATCTATACTCGATGTTAACAAATTTCTCTTCTTCAGAAACGCTTTCCTTGCCATTGCCAGTCTACATTTTATATCCTCTCTACTTCGACCATCGTCAGTTATTTTGCTCCCCAAATAGCAAAACTCCTTTACTACTTTAAGTGTCTCATTTCCTAATCTAATACCCTCAACATCACCCGACTTAATTCGACTACATTCCATTATTCTCGTTTTGTTTTTGTTGATGTTCATCTTATATCCTCCCTTCAAGACACCATCCATTCCGTTCAACTGCTCTTCCAAGTCCTTTGCTGTCTCTGACAGAATTACAATGTCATCGGCGAACCTCAAAGTTTTTATTTCTTCTCCATGGATCTTAATACCTACCCCGAATTTTTCTTTTGTTTCCTTTACTGCTTGCTCAATATACAGATTGAATAACATCGGGGAGAGGCTACAACCCTGTCTCACTCCCTTCCCAACCACTGCTTCCCTTTCATGTCTCTCGACTCTTATAACTGCCATCTGGTTTCTGTACAAATTGTAAATAGCCTTTCGCTCCCTGTATTTTACCCCTGCCACCTTTAGAATTTGAAAGAGAGTATTCCAGTCAACATTGTCAAAAGCTTTCTCTAAGTCTACAAATGCTAGAAACGTAGGTTTGCCTTTCCTTAATCTTTCTTCTAAGATAAGTCGTAAGGTCAGTATTGCCTCACGTGTTCCAACATTTCTACAGAATCCAAACTGATCTTCCCCGAGGTCGGCTTCTACTAGTTTTTCCATTCGTCTGTAAAGAATTCGTGTTAGTATTTTGCAGCTGTGGCTTATTAAACTGATTGTTCGGTAATTTTCACATCTGTCAACACCTGCTTTCTTTGGGATTGGAATTATTATATTCTTCTTGAAGTCTGAGGGTATTTCGCCTGTTTCATACATCTTGCTCACCAGATGGTAGAGTTTTGTCAGGACTGGCTCTCCCAAGGCCGTCAGTAGTTCAAATGGAATGTTGTCTACTCCGGGGGCCTTGTTTCGACTCAGGTCTTTCAGTGCTCTGTCAAACTCTTCACGCAGTATCGTATCTCCCATTTCATCTTCATCTACATCCTCTTCCATTTCCATAATATTGTCCTCAAGTGCATCGCCCTTGTATAGACACTCTATATACTCCTTCCACCTTTCTGCTTTTCCTTCTTTGCTTAGAACTGGGTTTCCATCTGAGCTCTTGATGGTCATACAAGTGATTCTCTTATCTCCAAAAGTCTCTTTAATTTTCCTGTAGGCAGTATCTATCTTACCCCTAGTGAGATACGCCTCTACATCCTTACATTTGTCCTCTAGCCATCCCCGCTTAGCCATTTTGCACTTCCTGTCGATCTCATTTTTAAGACGTTTGTATTCCTTTTTGCCTTCTTCATTTACTGCATTTTTATATTTTCTCCTTTCATCAATTAAATTCAATATTTCTTCTGTTACCCAAGGATTTCTACTAGCCCTCGTCTTTTTACCTACTTGATCCTCTGCTGCCTTCACTACTTCATCCCTCAAAGCTACCCATTCTCCTTCTACTGTATTTCTTTCCCCCATTCCTGTCAATTGTTCCCTTATGCTCTCCCTGAAACTCTGTACAACCTCTGGTTCTTTCAGTTTATCCAGGTCCCATCTCCTTAAATTCCCACCTTTTTGCAGTTTCTTCAGTTTTAATCTACAGGTCATAACCAATAGATTGTGGTCAGAGTCCACATCTGCCCCTGGAAATGTCTTACAATTTAAAACCTGGTTCCTAAATCTCTGTCTTACCATTATATAATCTAGATGATACCTTTTAGTGTCTCCAGGGTTCTTCCATGTATGCAACCTTCTATCGTGATTCTTAAACCAAGTGTTAGCTATGATTAAGTTGTGCTCTGTGCAAAATTCTACCAGGCGGCTTCCTCTTTCATTTCTTAGCCCCAATCCATATTCACCTACTACGTTTCCTTCTCTCCCTTTTCCTACACTCGAATTCCAGTCACCCATGACTATTAAATTTTCGTCTCCCTTCACTATCTGAATAATTTCTTTTATTTCATCATACATTTCTTCAATTTCTTTGTCATCTGCAGAGCTAGTTGGCATATAAACTTGTACTACTGTAGTAGGTGTGGGCTTCGTATCTATCTTGGCCACAATAGGCTGTTTATGTTTTCTTATTGGCAACGTTACGTAGCGCTCTGTACGAAAATCACTGGCTGTGCTGTGTGCAGTATGTGGCTAGTTTGCATTGTTGTCTGCCGTTGTAGTGTTGGGCAGCGGCAGCTGGATGTGAACAGCGCGTAGCGTTGCGCAGTTAGAGGTGAGCCGCCAGCAGTGGTGGATGTGTGGAAGGAAATGGCGGAGTTTTGAAATTATATATATTATGACTTTTGATGATATTAAGGTAAATACATTGTTTGTTCTCTATTAAAATCTTTCATTTGCTAACTATCCCTATCAGTAGTTAGTGCCTTCCGTAGTTTGAATCTTTTATTTAGCTGGCAGTAGTGGCGCTCGCTGTATTGCAGTAGTTCGAGTAACGCAGATTTTTGTGAGGAAAGTGATTTGTAAAAGGTATAGGTTAATGTTAGTCAGGGCCATTCTTTTGAAGGGATTTTTGAAAGTCAGATTGCGTTGCACTAAAAAAAATATTGTGTGTCAGTTTAAGCACAGTCATGTACAATTGTTCTAAGGGGACCTTTCAGCACGACTTGGGAACCACATGGAGCCCACCATTCAACTATTGTGTCCTCTTATTGTTTCACGTGTTTCATCTGTTAAAGCCTGTTGGTAGGTCCTGTGTTTCCTCGACACTACATCTACTTCTACATATACATGATTACTCTGCAATTCACATTTAAGTGCTTGGCAGAGGGTTCATCGAACCACAATCATACTATCTCTCTACCATTCCACTCCCGAACAGCGCGCGGGAAAAACGAACACCTAAACCTTTCTGTTCGAGCTCTGATTTCTCTTATTTTATTTTGATGAACATTCCTACCTATGTAGGTTGGGCTCAATAAAATAATTTCGCATTCGGAAGAGAAAGTTGGTGACTGAAATTTCGTAATTAGATCTCGCCGCGACGAAAAACGTGTTTGCTTTAATGACTTCCGTCCCAACTCGCGTATCATATCTGCCACACTCTCTCCCCTATTACGTGATAATACAAAACGAGCTGCCCTTTTTTGCACCCTTTCGATGTCCTCTGTCAATCCCACCTGGTAAGGATCCCACACGGCGCAGCAATATTCTAACAGAGGACGAACAAGTGTAGTGTAAGCTGTCTGTTTAGTGGACTTGTTGCATCTTCTAAGTGTCCTGCCAATGAAACGCAACCTTTGGCTCGCCTTCCCCACAATATTATCTATGTGGTCTTTCTAACTGAAGTTGTTCGTAATTTTAGGCCCGCATCTCGTGGTCGTGCGGTAGCGTTCTCTCTTCCCACGCCCGGGTTCCCGGGTTCGATTCCCGGCGGGGTCAGGGATTTTCTCTGCCTCGTGATGGCTGGGTGTTGTGTGCTGTCCTTAGGTTAGTTAGGTTTAAGTAGTTCTAAGTTCTAGGGGACTGATGACCATAGATGTTAAGTCCCATAGTGCTCAGAGCCATTTGAACCATTTTTGTTCGTAATTTTAACACCCAGGTACTTAGTTGACAGTCTTGAGAATTGTGCTATTTATCGAGTAATCGAATTCCAACGGATTTCTTTTGGAACTCATGTGGATCACCTCACACGTTTCGTTATTTAGCGTCAACTGCCACCTGCCACACCATACAGCAATCTTTTCAAAATCGCTTTGCAACTGATACTGGTCTTCGGATGACCTTACTAGACGGTAAATTACAGCATCATCTGCGAACAACCTAAGAGAACTGCTGAGATTGTCACCCAGATCATTTATATAGATCAGGAACAGCAGAGGTCCCAGGACGCTTCCCTGAGGAACACCCGATATCACTTCAGTTATACTCGATGATTTGCCGTCTATTACTACGAACTGCGACCTTCCTGACAGGAAATCACGAATCCAGTCGCACAACTGAGACGATACACCATAGGCCCGCAGCTTGATTAGAAGTCGCTTGTGAGGAACGGTGTCAAAAGCTTTCCGGAAATCTTGAAATACGGAATCAACTTGAGATCCCCTATCGATAGCGGCCATTACTTCGTGCGAATAAAGAGGTAGCTGCGTTGCACAAGAACGATGTTTTCTGAAACCATGCTGATTGCGTGATCAATAGATCGTTCCCTTCGAGGTGATTCATAATGTTTGAATACAGTATATGCTCCAAAACCCTACTGCAAACAGACGTCAATGATATAGGTCTGTAGTTCGATGGATTACTCCTACTACCCTTCTTAAACACCGGTGCGAGCTGCGCAATTTTCCAATCTGTACAGATCTATCGGTGAGCGAGCGGTTGTAAATGATTGTTAAGTAGGAAGCTATTGCATCAGCGTAATCTGAAAGGAACCTAATCGGTATACAATCTGGACCTGAAGACTTGCCCGTATCAAGCGATTTGAGTTGCTTCGCAACCCCTAAGGTATCTGCTTCTAAGAAACTCATGCTAGCAGCTGTTTGTGTATCAGATTCTGGAATATTCCATTCGTCTTCCATGGTGAAGGAATTTCGGAAAACTGCGTTCAATAACTCCGCTTTAGCGGCACAGTCGTCGGTAACAGTACCATCGGCACTACGCAGTGAAGGTATTGATTGCATCTTGCCGCTTGTGTACTTTACATACGACCATAATTTATTCGGATTTTGTACCAAATTTCGAGACAATATTTCGTTGTGGAACCTATTAAAGGCATCTCGCATTGAAGTCCGTGCCAAATTTCGCGCGTCTGTAAATTTTAACCAATCTTCGGGATTTCGCGTTCTTCTGAACTTCGCATGCTTTTCCCGTTGCCTCTGCAACAGCGTTCGGACCTGTTTTGTGTACCATGGGGGATCAGTTCCATCTCTTACCCTACTTATGAGGTATGAATCTCTCAATTGCTGTTGCTACTATATCTCGTCTACTTTTGCATAGTCAGTTCGGAAGGAATGGAGATTGTCTCTTAGGAAGGCTTCTAGTGACACTTTATCCGCCTTTTTAAATAAAATTATTTTGCGTTTGTTTCTGATGGGTTTGGAAGAAACGGTATTGAGCCGAGCTACAACGACCTTGAGATCACTAATCCCTGTATGTCATGATGCTCTCTATTAGGTCTGGATTGTTTGTGGCTAAGAGGTCAAGTGTGTTTTCGCAACCATTTACAAATCGCGTGGGTTCGTGGACTAACTGCTCGAAGTAATTTTCGGAGAAAGCAATTAGGACAATCTCGGAAAATGTTTTCTGCCTACCACCGGTTTTTGAACAAGTATTTTTGCCAACATACCGAGGGAAGGTTGAAGTCCCCACCAACTATAACCGTTTGAGTGGGGTATTTATTTGTTACGAGACTCAAATTTTCTCTGAACTGTTCAGCAACTATATCATCGGAGTCTGGGGGTCGGTAGAAGGAGCCAATTATTAACTTAGTTCGGCTGTTAAGTATAACCTCCACCCATACCAATTCGGACGGAGTATCTACTTCGACTTCACTACAAGATAAACCACTACTGACAGACACAAACACTCCACCACCAATTCTGCCTAATCTATCTTTCCTGAACACCGTCTGAGACTTCGTAAAAATTTCTGCAGAACTTATTTCAGGCTTTAGCCAGCTTTCTGTACATAAAACGATTTCAGCTTCTGTGCTTTCTATTAGCGCTTGAAGCTCATGGACTTTCCCAGCACAACTACAACAATTTACAACTACAATTCCGACTGTTCCTTGATCCAAGCACGTCCTGTATTTGCCATGCACCCTTTGAGATTGCAGCCCACCCCGTACTTTCCCGTGGCCTTCTAACCTAAAAAACCACCCAGTCCACGCCACACAGCCTCCGCCACCCTATAGCAGAGATTAGTCTCCAGCTTTAAATTTCTTGAGTAAATGACCTACCTTGCCCTTCTTCATTCCAAGTAATCACATAAATGCATGCTAGCACACGTATATTTCTTGGAAAGATCCATTGCGAGTAATGCAAAGGTTGAATTTAGAAGATGCATCTCGAAACTGTACGTCTCGCTCTTCTGTCCTGGGACATCCATGATTCAACTATTGAAACAGAGGCTTATTTCATCGTGGTTTTAGAATTGGTTCATCTTATCAATAAGATTCCTTTTAATTTTATTGCTGACAGTATCTAACCAGCTATTTCTCCACTTATACGTTTCTCCTATTTCATACGATTGCAGCCCTAAACGTTTTGAAGCGTCACTAATGCGAGTAACCTTTTTCCATCTTTTAGTCGTTTCCAAAGACATTCTGTATTTCTGTTCATGAACAAATGAGTCTCTGTCTTCTTTATTCATATTACTTCGGCAGAACACAATGCTATATCAAACTTCCTTCGCAAAATCCACGAAACAACTAAAATGGTCAAATTGAACACGACATGACTGTGACAACAATGATAATATTAGCTATAACATATCTACACAGACTAGGAATCATTACATCATCAAATTTCCATATTACATTCCCCGGATATGTCAAAATATTCCCTTGTTTGTATGATTTTTCCCCTTTATACGTTTTCAAGATATTGAAATGTCTCTCGACTTGCCAGTTTGTTGCCTACTTCTGCGAAACCATCTAAAATTACACTGGATGATTTATTGAATTATGAAAAAACAGAATATCTGTAATTTTGGACTTATCAGTTTCTTCCCCTGGACTAATATTATTTTATTTTTGCCATTTATCTGTAGTTTGAAAACTGTGTCCATATTTTGTGCATTTTTTTTCTCCACAAAAGAATTCCACAGCTAAGGATCATGTGTACCTGTGAATAATATGTATCTAAGAGACACTGCCTGCTGACAGGACTCTAACAGCATAACAAACTGATGACATTTTGTTTGGAAATATCCTTGTGTGTTCACACCACTTCCATTGGGAATCAACATTCATTCCTATAAATTTTATCTTTCTTATGCAGTCTATAGAGATACCATCTACGTTTAATTTTTTCTTAGTGTTGAAGTTTACACTTACGACCACAATTTATTGGGTGAAATACAGACACAATAGAGACACGTAGTTAATACAAATTCTTGTGAGTTCTGCATAAGACGAATAGAATGCAGTCGGCCAGGAAACAAGGGCCGTACAATCTCCAAAGCCAAAGCTGTCAACAAAAAGTGCCCGGATAACTGAAGGTTTCATGCAAGCGATCAAAGGAGAGAATGGAAGACAATGGTCGCTCTGGGCCTGAGGAGTACACTTAATAACAGTCGGTGGTTTCAGGTCCCGTCAGATGACGTGGAGTGTATTCCGGGGGGTGGTTTCTTTTGAGAGCACTTGCAGATTGCAGCATCACCGATATTGTGGTCCTCAATTAGAGTTCGATCTCTGACGACGGCGATAGCTCCACGTTACTGCTAGAGCCGGTTTCAGCCTACCTCCCCCCCCCCCCCCACCATCTACCACCCCGCCACAATGCTACCCCAACCAAAGGACAGCGCATAGTGGCGTTATCAGGCTTGAGCCAGCTCAGCTTCGCTCCCGATTGTGTCATTGCTAGAGACGAGTTGGTGGGTACCGCTGCTGGAGTTGGTCCCAGAAAGGTCTGTATCTCGACCTCTATGAACTCAGCCTGCAGAGGGGCCGACACAGTGGGGTCCGCAGCACTCGAAGAAGGCAAGTCTGAAGCTGTTGGTATTCTAACAGAGAAAGTTGTGAGTGCTAGAGCCTAATCCACCATCCACTGGTTGTTGGGGGCCCAGTGTGATGGTAAACTGGAAGGCCACAGGTTGTACGGACCAGGTAGGCATGCTGGATGTGACCTGTGATTCAGCTGGTTCTGTTGATGCCGGAGGAGTTTCCCTCTGTGGAGACCCTGTACATCCCAGATTGTGGATACAATGCAGGGTGGATGGCACCTGTCTAATCATGTCAACGCTGATCAGGTACTGGCGACAGGCTGGAGGCACAAACATATGTGGATCTGGTGGCGAGAACAGAGTGAGAAGAATCCCTTGAAGGAATGTGACTGGTCTATTCTCTGCAATTGTCATGGCCCTATACGTGGCTAAAAACAAGATAAGGGCATCTTCCGATGGCGCAGATGTCGCCATGACTCTATCTTCTTTTTGAAGGTCCGCACCATCCGTTTCACCTCTACATTGGATTGGGGTGGAATGGTGCCACGAGAAGGTGTTGTATCAGTTGGTGCTCACAGAAACTTAGTTGTCCAAAGTGGGCGCTAAGTGGGGGCAATTTGCCAGTATGCATGACGTCATGTCAGCTCTTTCATGCATTATGTACCCCAGTGACTTGTGGAGCTCATGAAATCTGGGGTGCTGAAGCAGTTGAACCAGAGAAATAACGACTGTAGGCCGATCATGTTCCGTTATCAGAAAAACACCATCTTGCAGCCAGAGCCTGCTGTTTAAGGCAAATAACGTTCTGAGTAGACTGTGTGATAACACAGATAAACGATGAAACCAACGTCGCTTAATCCATTAGGCAACTGCCATCATCTGGGGCCGCTAGCATTGCAGCACTGAGAGAAAAACCGTTAATGGTCAACGAAAAATCAGAATACATATGAAATATGACGACTTTCTTGGTGTCAAAGCCAAAATCTCGGCATGTCTTAATGGATGTCGTATCGTCGTGTCCCTTCTGCTTATCAATGTTTTCCAAATATTCCTGTACTTGCCAATTCTGCGGAGAACCTCCTCATTCTTTATCTTATCAGTTTACCTAGTTTCGACATTCTTCTGTAGCACTGCATCTCAGATGCTTCTGTACTCTTCTGTTTCCGTTGTTCCACACTCCATGACTCACTATTGCGCAATGCTGTACTCTAAACGTACATTCTCAGAAATTTATTCTTGGAACTGAGACCTATGCTTGACACTAGAAGACTTCTCTTGGCCAGAATTGTCCTTTTTCCCAGTACTAGTCTGCTTATTATGAGACGACCGCTGTGGCTGAACGGTTCTGGGCGCTTCAGCCCAGAACCGCGCTGCTGTTATGGTCGCAGGTTCGAATCCTGCCTCGGGCACGGATGTGTGTGATGTCCTTAGGTTAGTTAGGTTTAAGTAGTTCTAAGTCTAGGGCACTGATGACCTCAGATGTTAAGTCCCATAGTGCTTAGAGCCATTTTTTTTTCTTATGTCTTACTTGCTTCGTCCATCATGGGCAATTGTGCTGTCTAGGTATCACCAATTATAATGCTATGTTTCTCGCTGTTCTCATTGCTGCTACTTCCCATCAGTTTCATCTTTCTTCGATTCACTTTCAACACATATTCTGCAGTCAAAAAATGGTTCAAATGGCTCTGAGCACTATGCGACTTAACTTCTGAGGTCATCAGTCGCCTAGAACTTAGAAATAATTAAACCTAACTAACCTAAGGACATCACACACATCCATGCCCGAGGCAGGATTCGAACCTGCGACCGTAGCGGTCTCTCGGTTCCAGACTGTAGCGCCTAGAACCGCACGGCCACTCCGGCCGGCTATTCTGCAGTTATTAGACTGTTCATGCCATTAAACGTATCTTGTAATTCTCCTTCACTTCCACTGAGAATGGCAATGTCATCAGTGAGTTTCATCATTAATATCCTTTCACCTTGAATTTCAATCCCAGCCATGATAATATGGTATCAAACTGCTTAGGTCGTCGGTCCCTAGGCTTACACACTACTTAATCTAACGTAAACTAACTTACGCTAAGGACAACACACACATCCATGTCCGAGGGAGTATTCCAACCGCAGCGCGAACCGTGGCAATGCGCCGCAGACCGCGCGGATACCCCGCGCGATGATCCTTTGCCGAAAGTCTGTAGGTACGTACCTGGTCTCATAGGTTCTACACATCAACGTGAATAATCATTTTGTAGTCACTTCCCCCAATGTTTCATAAATTCCGATGGAGTGTTATCCATCCCTTTTGTCTTATTTTATTGTATGCCTTCCAAAGCTCTTTTAAATTCTGATTCTAGTACTCGATCAACTATCTATTCTCTTTCGACTGCTGTTTCTTCTCCTATCACGTCACCAGGTAAGTCCTCCCCCCTCATAGACGCCCTCAGTGTACTCTTTAACCTATTCGCTCTTTCCTCTGTATTTATCAATGGTATTCCTATTGCACTCTTAACGTTACCGCCGTTGATTTTAATTTCATCAGAGTTTGTTTTGTCTTTTCTCCATGCTGAGTCAATCCTTCTGACAATAATTTCTTTTTCGATTCCTTCACGTTCTTCATGCGGCCATTTCGCCTTTGCTTCCCTGCACATCTTTATTTTATTAATAAGTGACTTATGTTTCTGTATTACGGAATTCTCTGAACATTTTTGTACTTCCTTCTTTCTTCGGTCAACTGAAGTGTTTGTTCTGTTAGCCGTGGTCTCTTCGCAGTTACCTGTCTTGTGCCTGTGTTTTTCTCTCCAACTTATGTGACTGCCCTTTTTAGATATGTCCATTCCTCTTCAACTGAACTCCATACTGAACTATTCCTTGTCACAGTATTCACAGCCTCGTAGGTCTTCAAGCTTACCTCTTCATTTCTTAATACTTCCGTATCACACTTTTTGCGCGTTGATTCTTCCAGACTAGTCTCCTAAACTTCATGCTACTCTTCATCATTACTAAATTGTAATCTGAGTCTATATCAGCTCCTGTGGACGCTTTACCATCTCAAATTTATTGCAGAACTCAGACCGTCTTTCTCCTCACTCATTCCTACTACCAAGACCATATTCTCCCGTAACCATTTCTTTGACTCGACTCCCTCCTCTACAACCACGTTAGAGTCCTCCATGACTTTTAGATTTTCATTTCCCTTTACGTGCTGAATTATTCGTTCAATATACTCATACATTTTCTCCATCTCTTCATCTTCTGGTTGCGACTTAGGCATATATATCTGAACTACTATTGTTAGCGTTGGTTTGCTGGCGATTATGATGAGAACGACCCTATCACTAGGCTGTTCACAGTAACTCACTCTCTACCCTATCTTCCTATTCAAAACGAATCCTACTCCCGTTACACCATTTTCTGCCGCTGTTGATATTACCCTTGTCTTCTTTCCATTTCACTTCGTTTAGATCCACTATATCTAGACTGAGCCTTAGCATTTCCCTTTTCAGATTTTCTAATTTCCGTACCACGTTCAAACTTCAGACACCCGTGCGCCGACTTGTAGAACGCCATTCTTTCGTTGGTTATTCAGTCTTTTTCTCACGGTCACCTCCTCCTTGGTAGTCCCATCCCAGAGATCCTAATGGGGAACTAGTACGGAATCTTTAGGAGAAAATATCATGACACTTTTTCAATTACAGGCCACATGTCCTGTGGATACACATTATATGTCTTTAGTGCAGTGGTTTCCACTGCTTTCTGAATCCTCAAGCCGTTGATCATTGATGAAATTTTCCGTTTTTTGAGGGTAGTTCTGCACCCCAAGGGCAAGAGTGTGCCCTGAATCTCTGTCCGCTCCTCCGCCCTCTTTGACAAGGCCGTTGGCTGAATGAGGGTGCCTTCTTATGACGGAAGTCTCAGGTCGCTGTTGCTGAAGCTTTTTTTTCGAAACGTAAGCAATGGCGGGGTTAGAGCCTGAGACCGAGGACGTTTTGGTTACTAATCAAAGATGCTACCTCTGGACCACGGTGATGTATTTATATGCCTATAGGAACAATGCCCGTAGTTGTAAACTTGTGCTGTTCTGTCCGTGAGGCTTGAATATGAACCACACAATGTGATCGACGGCTTGTGATCTGTTAGCAGCTGGGATTTTAAAGCGTAAAGATAGGTGTGAAATTTATTAATCGTGTAAACAACAAGAAGTATTTTTCAATCTGAGACTTGCATAGTGTTGAGTGTCTTTGAAACGAACGCTTAGCCGCTTTCTGTCGCAATGCGTTGAGCGGGTAGAATATTTTTAGAACATGGGGAATGAAACCGCCGAAGTAGCTAATTTTTCCCATGAAGGATTGCACTTAATCGAGATTCTTGTGCCTGGGCATGCCCTTTATGGCACGGAGGACGGTTAAAAATAATGTATTCATGGGATTGCTGAAAAATTAGCTCTTCTGGAATTTACATTTTAGGTTTGCAGTGGTTGATCGAGGAAACAGGGATTGCAAGTTCCGAAAGTGCCCACTCGTGGCCTATCTCACTATCGTGTCATCCAGAAAACAGCAGCACAAAGGGATGTTCTGCATCAGATGTTCCAAATAACACTAGAATACTGCCAGGGCGCTGGAAATACCAAAGGAGAGACATACTGGGCGAAAGAAGTGATGAGCACCAACAGTTCCCAAGATTCCGGGTGTAATGGTAACTGCAAGTATACCTCTGATAAATCAACCTGAATATAGCAGTTAGCGTTTTGCAACATTGAAACCACGTCTTCAGGGAGTGGATTGGAAAAATATCTGCGATCATCTGGGCTCCAACGTCTTTGATATCAACAACACTGAGCTGACAAAAGTCATGCAATACCTCCTATATCATGTCGGCGTAGTGCACAACTCGACATGGCATGGACTCATCAAGTCGTTGGGCGTCTCCTGCAGGAATGTTGTGCTATGCTGCTTTATATCCATTCACAATTGCAGAAGTGTTGCCGGTGCAGGATTTTGTGGATGACTTACATCTAGATTACGTCATGTAAATGTTAGATGGGATTCATATCGGGCGACCTGGGTAGCCAAACCATTTGCCAGAATTGTCGAGAATGTTCTTCAAATAATGGTGAATAATTGTGGCCTGGTGACATGACGTATTGTTATCCATAAAAATTCCGCTGTTGTTTGGGAACATGAACTCCATCAACAGCTGCAAATTCTCTCCAAGTAGCCGAACATAGCCAGAGGATTCAGTCCATTCCACGTAAACACAGCCCTCACGATTATGGAGCTACCACCACTTCGAACAGCGCCTTGTTGACAACTTGGGTCCATAGTTTCGTGCGGTCTGCGCCACACCGAAACTGCCATCAATTCCTACCAACTGATATCAGGACTCATCCGACCATACGTCCCATACTGATTGCTGCGATTACTTCACGCAGTTCTGCTTACCTGTTAACACTGACAACTCTACGCAAACGCCTCTGCTCTCGGTCGTTAAGTGAAGGTCGTCGGCCGCTGCGTTGTTCATGGTGAGAGGTAACGCATGAAATCTGGTATTCTCGGTACAATATTGACACTATGGATCCCGGTATAGTGAATTTCCTAACGATTTCCAAAATCGAATGTCCCATGCGTCTGGCTCCAACTAACATTCCGCGTTCAAAGCCTGTTAATTACCGTCCTGCTGCCAAAATCACGTTGGAAATCTGTTAACACGAATCACCTACTTACAAATGACAGCTCCGGCAATGAACTGTCCTTTTATACATTGTGTACGTGGTATTACCGCCAACTGCGTATGTACATATCGCTGTCCTATAACTTTTTTCACCTCAGTGTAATCGGACAGAGCCATCCGATTTTTTCACTATTAGGAAGGGAGAAGCCCATTGGCTCGATGAGACAGGCGTAATCACTTCGAGATCCTCAAGTCTCTCCAATTCCGCCTCAACTGTGTCCCATAGGACGTACAGGATTGTGCGCGCCCGCGAGAAGTCAGCCACGGACCACTGCTTTACACGAATTTTTAACGCCAAATCCACGGTCCTTCCCAACAAGGAGTGAACATATGCGAATATGAGACAGCTGAATCTTCTATGCCTTGGAACGGAGTCTTGGTGGACACCAAACACACATTTTTCGAAATAGAGAAACCAAACTGTTTGAATGCGTCTAACATACAAATGTTTTCTGCACTAACAGAAATAACGAAAGTTTCCTTACGTAGTAAAAATATCTTTCACGGGTGTTTTGTGACCACTGTATGCAGCTGTTCTCCTATGAAGCAGGTTTTGTATGAGGGAACCTAACGCAACACAGTTAGAAGAGCCGGTATCAACTTTTAAAGGAACATTAAAGCCATTCCTCTGTAACGTTAATAGCAGTTTGAGCTGTGCACTGTTTTATTTAGTGTATATCGATGAGATCCGCAAAGGAGGAGATAGTAGAGTATGACTCCAACTGGAACGCTCATCAGGCCTATGCTACCTTGTGGTGGGCGACTGTCACACACTATAAATGTGTGCCGCACGATAAACGCGGCTGACTGATGTGGGCAACGGAAACGAGGATGTAGGTGGAAATACTGGGGACAAGAGGGTAAACGACCCTAATTGAAGTTCCGTTCGGACGGAGAGCTCGGGGAGACATCGGAAAGTAAGGTATGAGAGAAAGAAAGTCCGGAAACACTTGAAGTTTCGCTAGTCTGTCCGCGTGCCCCTACCCCGTTTTGCTGAAGCAAAGGATATTGACCCACGCTGGCCTGTTTAAGCCGGCCGCGGTGGTCTAGCGGTTCTAGGCGCTCAGTCCGGAACCGCGCGACTGCTACGGTCGCAGGTTCGAATCCTGCCTTGGGCATGTGTGTGATGTCCTTAGGTTAGTTAGGTTCTAAGTTCTAGGGGACTGATGACCACAGATGTTAAGTCCCATAGTGCTCAGAGCCATTTGAACCATTTTTTTGGCCTGTTTAATGGAGCTGTCTGAGCGTGCTTTGTGTTTCCTGGTGTGCCTGGAGGTTGTGTCAACCACCACACCCGTGGTGACGGCGGACATTGCATACTTGGCCTCCCACACGCTTTCTGTTTCTTGTGAGAATTCTAAAGGACACGTGAAAACTGCACCCAGTAAAACGTGAAGCCAAACAGCAATCTGTAGTATTTGCGACCAGCATACCTGGAAACCGCCTGCACCCCAATTCCTCGTCCACCAGACACGTTCTGTATGCCCTCAGTGAGGCATTGTGCCGCCATGTCCGGCCGGCGTCGGCGCTGTCATGCAAGCAACCACCCATGTAAGCAAAACATGCTGCCACTGGAAGAAGACCAAGAGCTCCACCAATTATCGACATAAGGTTCTACGATATGCCTTCTTATATATGCATATGGCACTCCTTCTAGTTGTTTTAATGTTTAAATCTTGCTTTTCCTTCTTTTATGATGCGTACTCAGTTATAATTTGTAACGTTGTTATGCACTGTCACTATAAATGTTTTTACACTACTAGCCTTTAAAATTGCTACATCAAGAAGAAACGCAGATGATAAACGGGTATTCATTGGACAAATATATTATACTAGAACTGACATGTGATTACATTTTCACGCAATTTGGGTACATAGATCCTGAGAAATCAGTAGCCAGAACAACCACCTCTGGCCGTAATAACGGCCTTGATACGCCTGGCATTGGGTCAAACAGAGCTTGGATGGCGTGTACAGGTACAGCTGCCCATGCAGCTTCACCACGATACCACAGTTCGTCAAGAGTAGTGACTGGCGTATTGTCACGAGCCAGTTGCTCGGCCACCATTGACCAGCCGTTTTCAGTTGGTGAGAGATCTGGAGAATGTGCTGGCCAGGGCAGCAGTCGAACATTTTCTGTATCCAGAAAGGCCCGTAGAGGACCTGCAACATACAGTCGTGCATTATCCTGCAGAAATATAGGGTTTCGCAAGGATTGAATGAAGGGTAGAGCCACGGGTCGTAACATATCTGAAATGTAACGTCCACTGTTCACAGTGCTGTCAATGCGAACAAGAGGTGACCGAAACGTGTAATCAATGGCACCCCATTCCATCACGCCGGGTGATAACACATGTATGGCGATGACGAATACACGCTTCGAGTGTGCGTTCACCGCTATGTCACCAAACACGGATGGGACCTTCATGATGCTGTAAACAGAACTTGGATTCATGCGAAGAACTGATGTTTTGCCATCGTGCACCCAGGTTCGTCGTTGAGTACACCATCGCAGGCGCTCCTGTCCGTGATGCAGCGTCAAGGGTAACCGCAGCCATGGTCTCCGAGCTGATAGTCCATGCTGCTGCAAACGCCGTCGAACTGTTCGTGCAGATGGTTGTTGTCTTGCAAACGTCCCCATCTGTTGACTCAGGGATCGAGACGTGGCTGCACGATCCGTTACAGCCATGCGGATAAGATACTTGTCATCTCGACTGCTAGTGATACGAGGCCGTTGGGATCCAGCACGGCGTTCCGTATTACCTTCCTGAACCCACCGATCCCATATTCTCCTAATAGTCATTGGATCTCGAGCAACGCGAGCAGCAATGTCGCGATACGATAAACCGCACTCGCGATGGGCTACAATCCGACCTTTATCAACGTCGGAAACGTGATGGTACGCATTTCTCCTGCCTACACGAGGCATCACAACAACGTTTCACCAGGTAGCGTCGGTCAACTGCTGTTTGTGTATGAGATATCGGTTGGAAACTTTCCTCATGTCAGCACGTTGAAGGTGTCGCCACCGGCGCCAACCTTGTGTGAATGCTCTGAAAAGGTAATCATTTGCATATCACAGCATCGTCTTCCTGTCGGTTAAATTTCGCGTCTGTAGCACGTTATCTTTGTGGTGTAGCAATTTTAATGGCCAGTAGCGTAATTTCTTTTTTTTTTTTTGGGGGGGGGGGGGGTTACATTACGAGGGGCCAATTTCCATTGAAAAAAAATGTGGAATTTGTAGTTCAACATCGCGAAATGTTCATGATGTTCTGACAGATGGTGGTGCTTATATGTAGCCTTCAAAATGGCATCTGTAACGGAGGTGCTTTCCAGAGTATCATTGAGTTTTTTTTGGCGCAAAACCTGAGCATCACAGGTATTCATAAACGATTGAAAAATATGTACGGTGACCTGGCAGTGAACATAAGCACGGTGAGTCGTTGAGTGAGGGGTCTGTCATCATCGCTACAGGGTCGCGCAAACCTGCCCGATCTCCCGCCTGCCGGTCGGCTGCACAAAGCTGTGACTCCTGCAGTGTTGGAACCTCGTTCGAGGTGATCACTGTCTGACAGCTCGCTGACCAACTGGACGTCTCTGTCGGTAATGCTGCCACACTCGTCCACCATTTGGGGTACTCAAAGGATGTGTCCGCTGGATTCCTCGCCGCCTAACAAAAGACCACAAAGAGCAACAAAGGAAAATCTGTGGGGAATTTCTGGATGTTAGAGGCTGCTCGTACAATTTTTTGTCGAACGTCGTCACTGGCGATGAAACATTTATTTGTCACTTAGAACCTGAAAAAAAAACGGCAGTCCATGTATTGGTATCACACTACCTCTCCTCCGAAGAAAAATTTCAAAGCCGCGCCCTGAGCAGGTCTTCGTGGGCTCTGAAGGGGGTTATTGTGTTTGATGTTCTCCTTCATGGTGTAACGATCAATTTTGAAGTGTATTGTGCAGCCCTCAGAAAACTGAAGAAACGACTTTAGCTTGTTCGTCGCCGCGTAAATGCAAATGAACTTCTCCTTCTCCAGGAGGAACCAAGGCCTCACCAAGTCTACGCACCCGAGAAGAGCTCACAAATGCTCTGATAACATCGGCGTTGGGCGCCCTTAAGCTCCTGGTACTCACAAATCTTTATTGGACTGTTCTTCCTCATCCACTCTACAACCTGCATCTCGCACCTCCCAACTTCCATCTTTTTGTCCCAAAGAGGGACTCAATACGTGGATGATGGGGAGGTCATTGATGTGGCAAGACGTTGGCTCCGGCGTCAAGCAGTAGAGCGGTACCATGCGGGCACGCAGACCCTCCCAATAACATGGCGTAAGGCCGTCGAATTGAATGGAGATTTTGTTGAAAACTGGAGCTTTGTCGCCAAAAGAGTGGGTAATAATATGGTGTATCGGAATCTAGCATAAAACCTCCTTTCAGAAAAAAGTGTGTGTTCATTATTTATTCTACGCCCCTCGTATTTTGTTATGAATACTCTGCCTTGTTAAGGTATCTGTTACTTGGTGTACAATTTAATAATAATATTTCTTCACTTGGCACTAACGACAATTACATATTTAGTGTCCAGGAGTATTGCTCCTATTTAGTCTTCGCCACTGCAGACATGAGTGATATAGATACAGTGTCAGTTCTGCTGCGATATAGTTGAGTCGATAAAATTGAACAAGGCCTTAGGACCCGACGGAATCCCTAACAGATTCAATACCAGACTTATGACTGAGTTAGCCATTCTTCGTATCAATATCTGCAGCAGACCCCACGAACAAATACTCGTGCCCAGTCGTTGGAAGAAAGTGCAGGTCAAACCTACACTCCTGGAAATTGAAATAAGAACACCGTGAATTCATTGTCCCAGGAAGGGGAAACTTTATTGACACATTCCTGGGGTCAGATACATCACATGATCACACTGACAGAACCACAGGCACATAGACACAGGCAACAGAGCATGCACAATGTCGGCACTAGTACAGTGTATATTAACCTTCCGCAGCAATGTAGGTTGCTATTCTCCCATGGAGACGATCGTAGAGATGCTGGATGTAGTCCTGTGGAACGGCTTGCCATGCCATTTCCACCTGGCGCCTCAGTTGGACCAGCGTTCGTGCTGGACGTGCAGACCGCGTGAGACGACGCTTCATCCAGTCCCAAACATGCTCAATGTGGGACAGATCCGGAGATCTTGCTGGCCAGGGTAGTTGACTTACACCTTCTAGAGCACGTTGGGTGGCACGGGATACATGCGGACGTGCATTGTCCTGTTGGAACAGCAAGTTCCCTTGACGGTCTAGGAATGGTAGAACGATGGGTTCGATGACGGTTTGGATGTACCACGCACTATTCAGTGTCCCCTCGACGATCACCAGTGGTGTACGGCCAGTGTAGGAGATCGCTCCCCACACCATGATGCCGAGTGTTCGCCCTGTGTGCCTCGGTCGTATGCAGTCCTGATTGTGGCGCTCACCTGCACGGCGCCAAACACGCATACGACCATCATTGGCACCAAGGCAGAAGCGACTCTCATCGCTGAAGACGACACGTCTCCATTCGTCCCTCCATTCACGCCTGTCGCGACACCACTGGAGGCGGACTGCACGATGTTGGGGCGTGAGCGGAAGACGGCCTAACGGAGTGCGGGACCGTAGCCCAGCTTCATGGAGACGGTTGCGAATGGTCCTCGCCGATACCCCAGGAGCAACAGTGTCCCTAATTTGCTGGGAAGTGGCGGTGCGGTCCCCTACGGCACTGCGTAGGATCCTACGGTCTTGGCGTGCATCCGTGCGTCGCTGCGGTCCGGTCCCAGGTCGACGGGCACGTGCACCTTCCGCCGACCACTGGCGACAACATCGATGTACTGTGGAGACCTCACGCCCCACGTGTTGAGCAATTCGGCGGTACGTCCACCCGGCCTCCCGCATGCCCACTACACGCCCTCGCTCAAAGTCCGTCAACTGCACATAAGGTTCACGTCCACGCTGTCGCGGCATGCTACCAGTGTTAAAGACTGCGATGGAACTCCGTATGCCACGGCAAACTGGCTGACACTGACGGTGGCGGTGCACAAATGCTGCGCAGCTAGCGCCATTCGACGGCCAACACCGCGGTTCCTGGTGTGTCCGCTGTGCCGTGCGTGTGATCATTGCTTGTACAGCCCTCTCGCAGTGTCCGGAGCAAGTATGGTGGGTCTGAAACACCGGTGTCAATGTGTTCTTTTTTCCATTTCCAGGAGTGTATTTTCGACAAGTGTATCAGAAGTGAACCACAAAAACTAATGTCCAGTATCCTTGAAATCCTTTAGTTCCAGAGTATTAGAGCATATTCTGAGCTCAGACGTAATGAAATATCTCGAACAGAATGACCTCCTTTATGCTAACCAGCATAAATCTGAAAACACCAACCATGTGAAGCCCGATTCGCAGTTTTCTCACATGAAGTTCTAAAAGCCTAGCTCAAGCCAGTCAGGCATATGCAGTATTGCTTGATTGACGAAAACCTTCTGACTCAGTACCACACCGATGCTCATTATCGAAAGTACGTTCATATGGAGTATCAGGGGAAAGTCGTGACTGGATTGAGGATTTTTTTTATAGGCAGAACGCATTGTTATCACAGATCGACAATCATCAACATATGCAGAAGTAACTCCGAGTGTGCCCCAGCTGTGGTCATTTGCTAATGTTAACAACCTTGAAGCAATATTTTGTCAAATCCACGTGGGAAGTGGCGGTATTATTTTCTACTTTTAAAGCGAGCAATTAACTTTTGGTGATTAAAAGTCAGGGCGATAGACCATTTTACCTGGAACTTCCCGTAGATGTCGCCTCTGAACTACTGGTAGCGTTTTTCCCGATAGATGTATTAGATAGAATACTAAGACTTATATCTTGTACGTGTGAACTTTTACTGAACAGGTCAGTTAAAACTCAAAACTTTTATTTATAGTCATCGTTCCTGGTACCGCTAATTGAGTAGCAAGAAGGAGAATTTTCTTTCAGTGAGCACAATGGGTAATGTGGTCTTGCAGACGGGCAATTATTGTCACTATGTTTTCCATCGCTCTCTGCCTGGCCATAAAAATAGTTTTTTGAATCTTCTCTATCTCCTCAGTCAACCCGATCTGGTACGGATCCCACACTGATGAGCAATACTCAAGTATAGGCCGAACGAGTGTTTTGTAAGCCACCTCCTTTGTTGATGGACTACATTTTCTAAGGACTCTCCCAATGAATCTCAACCTGGCACCTGCCTTACCAACAGTTAATTTTATATGATCATTCCACTTCAAATCGTTCCGTACGCATACTTCCAGATATTTTACAGAAGTAACTGCTACCAGTGTTTGTTCCGCTATCATATAATCATACAATAAAGGATCCTTCTTTCTATGTATTCGCAATACATTACATTTGTCTATGTTAAGGGTCAGTTGCCGCTCCCTGCAACAAGTGCCTATCCGCTGCAGATCTTCCTGCATTTCGCTGCAATTTTCTAATGCTGCAGCTTCTCTGTATACTACAGCATCATCCGCGAAAAGCCGCATGGAACTTCCGACACTATCTACTAGGTCATTTATATACGTATATTGTGAAAAGCAATGGTCCCATATCACTCCCCTGTGGTACGCCAGAGGTTACTTAAACGCCTGTAGACGTCTCTCCATTGACAACATGCTGTGTTCTGTTTGCTAAAAACTCTTCAATCCAGCCACACAGCTGGTCTGATATTCCGTAGGCTCTTACTTTGTTTATCAGGCAACAGTGTGGAACTGTATCGAACGCCCTCCGGAAGTCAAGGAAAATGGCATCTACTTGGGAGCCTGTATCTATTATTTTCTGGGTCTCATGAAGAAATAAAGCGAGTTGGGTCTCACACGATCGCTGTTTCCAGAGTCCATGTTGATTCCTACACAGTAGATTCTGGGTTTCCAGAAATCACATGATAAGCGAGCAAAAAATATGTTCTAAAATTCTACAACAGATCGATGTCAGAGATATAGGCCTATAGTTTTGTACATCTGCTCGACGACCCTTCTTGAAAACTGTGCTCATTTTCAATCATTTGGAACCTTCCGTTCCTCTAGAGACTTGCGGTACACGGCTGTTAGAAGGGGGGCAAGTTCTTTCGCGTACTCTGTGTAGAATCGAATTGGTATCCCGTCAGGTCCAGTGGACTTTCCTCTGTTGAGTGATTTCAGTTGCTTTTCTATTCCTTGGACACTTATTTCGATGTCTGCCATTTTTTCGTTTCTGCGAGGATTTAGAGAAGGAACTGCAGTGCGGTCTTCCTCTGTGAAACAACTTTGGAAGTATGTGTTTAGTATTTCAGCTTTACGCGTGTCATCCTCTGTTTCAATGCCATCATCATCCCAGAGTGTCTGGATATGCTGTTTCGATCCACTTACTGATTTAACGTAAGACCATAACTATCTAGGATTTTCTGTCAAGTCGGTACATAGAACTTTACTTTCGAATTCACTGAACGCTTCACGCATAGCCCTCCTTACGCTAACTTTGACATCGTTAAGCTTCTGTTTGTCTGAGAGGTTTTGGCTGCGTTTAAACTTGCATTGAAGCTCTCTTTGCTTTCGCAGTAGTTTCCTAACTTTGTTGTTGAACCACGGTGGGTTTTTCCTGTCCCTCACAGTTTTATTCGGCACGTACCTGTCTAAAACGCATTTTACGATTGCCTTGAACTTTTTCCATAAACACTCAACATTGTCAGTGTCGGAACAGAAATTTTCGTTTTTATCTGTTACGTAGTCTGAAATCTGCCTCCTACTACTCTTGCTAAACAGATAAACCTTCCTTCCTTTTTTTATATTCCTATTTACTTCCTTGTTCAGGGATGCTGCAACGGCATTATGATCACTGATTCCCTGTTCTGCGCTTACAGAGTCGAAAAGTTCGGGTCTGCTTGTTATCAGTAAGTCCAAGATGTTATCTCCACGAGTCGGTTCTCTGTTTAATTGCTCGAGGTAATTTTCGGATAGTGCACTCAGTATAATGTCACTCGATGCTCTGTCCCTACCACCAGTCCTAAACATCTGAGTGTCCCAGTCTATATCTGGTAAATTGAAATTCCACCTAAGACTATAACATGCTGAGGAAATTTATGTGAAATGTAATCCAGATTTTCTTTCAGTTGCTCTGCCACTAATGCTGCTGAGTCGGGAGTTCGGTAAAAAGAGCCAATTATTAACCTAGCTCGGTTGTTGAGTATAACCTCCACCCATAATAATTCACAGGAAGTATCCACTTCTATTTCAGTACGGGATAAACTACTACTAACAGCGACAAACACGGCACCACCGGTTGCATGCAATCTATCCTTTCTAACCACTGTCTGTGCCTTTGTGAAAATCTCGGCAGAATTTATCTCTGGCTTCAGCCAGCTTTCTGTACCTATAACGATTTCAGCTTCGGTGCTTTCTATCAGCGCTTGAAGTTCCGGTACTTTACCAACGCAGATTCGACAGTTTACAATTACAATACAGATTGCTGCTTGGTCGCCGCATGTCTTGACATTGCCCCGCACCCTTTGAGGCTGCTGCCCTTTCTGTACTTGCCCGAGGCCATATAACCTAAAAAACCGCCCATCCACGCCACACAGCCCCTGCTACCCGTGTAGCCGACTGCTGGGTGTACTGGACTCCTGGCCTATCCAGCGGAACCCGAAACCCCACCACCCTATGGCGCAAGTCGAGGAATCTGCAGCCCACACGGTCGCAGAACCGTCTCAGCCTCTGATTCAGACCCTCCACTCGTTAAACAACAGCTGATTCCTCAAACTGGGGGGCTATCAAGTACGGGGTCTCACAGGGTTCGGTCTTAGGTCCTTTACTGTTCTTGATATACATTAATGACTTACCATTCCGCAGTAATGAAGATGCAAAGTTAGTTCTTTTTGCTGATGATACAAGTGTAGTAATAACATCCAAAAACCAAGGACTAAGTGATCTAATTGTAAATGATGTTTTTCACAAAATTATTAAGTGGTTCTCAGCAAACGGACTCTCTTTAAATTTTGATAAAATACAGTCCCCCCCCCCCCCCCCCCCCCCCCCATGAACCATGTACCTTGCCGTTGGTGGGAAGGCTTACGTGCCTCAGCGATACAGATAGCCGTACCGTAGGTGCAACCACAACGGAGGGGTATCTGTTGAGAGGCCAGACAAACGCGTGGTTCCCGAAGAGGGGCAGCAGCCTTTTTAGTAGTTGCAGGGGCAACAGTCTGGATGATTGACTGATCTGGCCGTGTAACACTAACCAAAACGGCCTTGCTGTGCTGGTACTGCGAACGGTTGAAAGCAAGGGGAAACTACAGCCGTAATTTTTCTCGAGGGCATGCAGCTTTACTGTATGGTTTATGATGATGGCGTCCTCTTGGGTAAAATATTCCGGAGGTAAAATAGTCCCCCATTCGGATCTCCGGGCGGGGACTACTCAAGAGGACGTCGTTATCAGGAGAAAGAAAACTGGCGTTCTACGGATCGGAGCGTGGAATGTCAGATCCCTTAATCGGGCAGGTAGGTTAGAAAATTTAAAAAGGGAAATGGATAGGTTAAAGTTAGATATAGTGGGAATTAGTGAAGTTCGGTGGCAGGAGGAACAAGACTTTTGGTCAGGTGAATATAGGGTTATAAATACAAATTCAAATAGGGGTAATGCAGGAGTAGGTTTAATAATGAATAAAAAAAATAGGAGTGCGGGTAAGCTACTACAAACAGCATAGAGAAGGCATTATTGTGGCCAAGATAGACACGAAGCCCACGTCTACTACAGTAGTACAAGTTTAAATGCCAAATAGGTCTGCAGATGACGAAGAAATTGAAGAAATGTATGTTGAAATAAAAGAAATTATTCAGATAGCGAAGGGAGACGAAAATTTAATAGTCATGGGTGACTGGAATTCGGTAGTAGGAAAAGGGAGAGAGGGAAACATAGTAGGTGAATATGGATTGGGGCTAAGAAATGAAAGAGGAAGCCGCCTGGTAGAATTTTGCACAGAGCACAACTTAATCATAGCTAACATTTGGTTCAAGAACCATAAAAGAAGGTTGTATACATGGAAGAAGCCTGGAGATACTGACAGATTTCAGATAGATTATATAATGGTAAGACAGAGATTTAGGAACCAGGTTTTAAATTGTAAGACATTTCCAGGGGCAGATGTGGACTCTGACCACAATCTATTGGTTATGAACTGTAGATTAAAACTGAAGAAACTGCAAAAAGGTGGGAATTTAAGAAGATGGGACCTGGATAAACTGAAAGAAGCAGAGGTTGTACAGAGTTTCAGGAATAGCATAAGGGAACAATTGACAGGAATGGGGGAAAGAAGTACAGTAGAAGACGAATGGGTAGCTCTGAGGGATGAAGTAGTGAAGGCAGCAGAGGATCTAGTAGGTAAAAAGACGAGGGCTAGTAGAAATCCTTGGGTAACAGAAGAAATATTGAATTTAATTGATGAAAGGAGAAAATATAAAAATGCAGTAAATGAAGCAGGCAAAAAGGAATACAAACGTCTCAAAAATGAGATCGACAGGAAGTGCAAAATGGGTAAGCAGGGATGGCTAGAGGATAAGTGTAAGGATGTAGAGGCTTATCTCACTAGAGGTAAGATAGATACTGCCTACAGGAAAATTAAAGAGACCTTTGGAGAGAAGAGAACCACTTGTATGAATATCAAGAGCTCAGATGGAAACCCAGTTCTAAGGAAAGAAGGGAAAGCAAAAAGATGGAAGGAGTATATAGAGGGTCTATACAAGGGCGATGTACTTGAGGACAATATTATGGAAATGGAAGAGGAGGTAGATGAAGATGAAATGGGAGATATGATACTGTGTGAAGAGTTTGACAGAGCACTGAAAGACCTGAGGCGAAACAAGGCCCCGGGAGTAGACAACATTCCATTAGAACTACTGACGGCCTTCGGAGAGCCAGTCCTGACAAAACTCTACCATCTGGTGAGCCAGATGTATGAAACAGGTGAAATACCCTCAGACTTCAAGAAGAATATAATAATTCCAATCCCAAAGAAAGCAGGTGTTGACAGATATTAATAAGTCACAGCTGCAAAATACTAACACGAATTCTTTACAGACGAATGGAAAAACTAGTAGAAGCCGACCTTGGGGAAGATCAGTTTGGTTTCCGTAGAAATATTGAAACACGTGAGACAATACTGACCCTACGGTTTATCTTAGAAGCTAGATTAAGGAAAGGCAAACCTACATTTCTAACTTTTGTAGACTTAGAGAAAGCTTTTGACAATGTTGACTGGAATACTCTCTTTCAAATTCTGAAGGTGGCAGGGGTAAAATACAAGGAGCGAAAGGCTATTTACAATTTGTACAGAAACCGGATGGCAGTTATAAGTGTCGAGGGGCATGAAATGGAAGCAGTGGTTGGGAAGGGAGTGAGACAGGGTTGTAGCCTCTCCCCGATGTTATTCAATCTGTATATTGAGCAATCAGTGAAGGAAACAAAAGAAAAATTTGGAGTGGGTATTAAAATCCATGGAGAAGAAATAAAAACTTTGAGGTTCGCTGATGACATTGTAATTCTGTTAGAGACAGCAAAGGACTTGGAAGAGCAGTTGAACGGAATGTATAGTGTCTTGAAAGGAGGATATAAGATGAACATCAACAAAAGCAAAACGAGGATAATGCAATGTAGTCGAATTAAGTCGGGTGATGTTGAGGGTACTAGATTAGGAAATGAGGCACTTAAAGTAGTAAAGGAGTTTTGCTATTTGGGGATCAAAATAACTGATGATGGTCGAAGTAGAGAGGATATAAAATGTAGACTGGCGATGGCAAGGAAAGTGTTTCTGAAGAAGAGAAATTTGTTAACATAGAGTATAGATTTAAGTGTCAGGAAGTCGTTTCTGAAAGTATTTGTATGGAGTGTAGCCACGTATGGAAGTGAAACATGGACGATAAATAGTTTAGACAAGAAGAGAATAGAAGCTTTCGAAATGTGGTGCTACAGAAGAATGCTGAAGATTATATGGGTAGATCACATAACTAATGAGGAGGTGTTGAATAGGATTGGGGAGAAGAGAAGTTTGTGGCACAACTTGACTAGAAGAAGGGATCGGTTGATTAGGAGATGTTCTGAGGCATCAAGGGATCACCAATTTAGTATTGGAGGGCAGCGTGGAGGGTAAAAATTGTAGAGGGAGACCAAGATATGAATACACCAAGCTGATTCAGAAGGATGTATGTTGCAGTAGTTACTGGGAGATGAAGAAGCTTGCGCAGTATAGAGTAGCATGGAGAGCTGCATCAAACCAGTCTCAGGACTGAAGACCACAACAACAACAACAACAACAAAAACACAGTATATACAGTTCTGTACAGTAACTGGCACAACTCCAGTAATAAATATAGACTTTGAATAGAAGTCTGTAGCTAAGGTAGAATTTTCAAAATTTTTAGGTGTGTCCATTGATGAGAGGTTAAACTGGAAGCAACACATTGATGATCTGCTGAAACGTCTGAGTTCAGCTACGTATGCTATTAGGGTTATTGCGAAATTTGTTCATAAGAATCTCAGTAAATTAGCTTACTATGCCTGCTTTCATTCACTGCTTTCGTATGACATCATATTCTGGGGTAATTCATCGTTGAGTAGAAAAGTATTCATTGCTCAAAAACGTGTAATCAGAATAATTACTGGAGCCCACCCACGGTCATCCTGCAGACATCTATTTAAGGATCTAGGGATCCTCACAGTAACCTCACAGTATATATATTCACTTATGAAATTTGTTGTTAATAATCCAACCCAGTTCAAGAGTAATAGCAGTGTGCATAGCTGTAACACCAGGAGAAAGGATTATCTTCACTATGCAGGGTTAAATATGACTTTGGCACAGAAAGGGGTAAATTATGCTGCCACAAAAGTCCTTGGTCACCTACCAAACAGCATCAAAAGCCTGACAGATAAACAACCAACATTTAAAAATAAATTAAAAGAATTTCTAGATGACAACTCCTTCTACTCATTTGCTGGATTTTTAGATATAAATTAAGGGAAAAAAAACAACTTAAACACTAGTGTCATGCAATATTTTGTGTAATGTAATATCTTGTACAGACATCTTTTATTAACCTGACACGTTTCACATCATTACGAAGTGTCGTATTCATGATCTATGGAACAAGTATTAATCTAATCTAATCTAATCTCTAATCTGTACCAAAGGTACGCCGTCAGTCCTGTCGACAATGCTGCAGATGGTGAGCTCTGCTTTCATCCCGCTAACGAGACTGGCAGTCTTCACCAAATCAGATAGCCGCCGGAAGCCAGAGTGAAAGTAACAGCAAGTTTGGATAATTTACCTGCTGCCCCACAGATTGCTACGAGCGACAGATCCAATGAAGAGCTGTGCGCTTCGTCACGGATCGTTTAGTCAGTGTGAGAGCATTACAGAGATGCTCAACAAACTCAGGTGGCAGACGCTACAAGAGAGGAATTGTGCATGACAGGCAGGTTTACTGTTGACATTTCGAGAGAGTGCTTTTCTGAAAGAGTCAGACAGCATATTACTCCCTCCCAAATTAATCTCGCAAAATCTGAATCCTCATCTTCGTGGATACTCTGCGAATTACACTCCTGGAAATGGAAAAAAGAACACATTGACACCGGTGTGTCATACCCACCATACTTGCTCCGGACACTGCGAGAGGGCTGTACAAGCAATGATCACACGCACGGCACAGGGGACACACCAGGAACCGCGGTGTTGGCCGTCGAATGGCGCTAGCTGCGCAGCATTTGTGCACCGCCGCCGTCAGTGTCAGCCAGTTTGCCGTGGCATACGGAGCTCCATCGCAGTCTTTAACACTGGTAGCATGCCGCGACAGCGTGGACGTGAACCGTATGTGCAGTTGACGGACTTTGAGCGAGGGCGTATAGTGGGCATGCGGGAGGCCGGGTGGACGTACCGCCGAATTGCTCAACACGTGGGGCGTGAGGTCTCCACAGTACGTCGATGTTGTCGCCAGTGGTCGGCGGAAGGTGCACGTGCCCGTCGACCTGGGACCGGACCGCAGCGACGCACGGATGCACGCCAAGACCGTAGGATCCTACGCAGTGCCGTAGGGGACCGCACCGCCACTTCCCAGCAAATTAGGGACACTGTTGCTCCTGGGGTATCGGCGAGGACCATTCGCAACCGTCTCCATGAAGCTGGGCTACGGTCCCGCACACCGTTAGGCCGTCTTCCGCTCACGCCCCAACATCGTGCAGCCCACCTCCAGTGGTGTCGCGACAGGCGTGAATGGAGGGACGAATGGAGACGTGTCGTCTTCAGCGATGAGAGTCGCTTCTGCCTTGGTGCCAATGATGGTCGTATGCGTGTTTGGCGCCGTGCAGGTGAGCGCCACAATCAGGACTGCATACGACCGAGGCACACAGGGCCAACACCCGGCACCATGGTGTGGGGAGCGATCTCCTACACTGGCCGTACACCACTGGTGATCGTCGAGGGGACACTGAATAGTGCACGGTACATCCAAACCGTCATCGAACCCATCGTTCTACCATTCCTAGATCGGCAAGGGAACTTGCTGTTCCAACAGGACAATGCACGTCCGCATGTATCCCGTGCCACCTAACGTGCTCTAGAAGGTGTAAGTCAACTACCCTGGCCAGCAAGATCTCCGGATCTGTCCCCCATTGAGCATGTTTGGGACTGGATGAAGCGTCGTCTCACGCAGTCTGCACGTCCAGCACGAACGCTGGTCCAACTGAGGCGCCAGGTGGAAATGGCATGGCAAGCCGTTCCACAGGACTACATCCAGCATCTCTACGATCGTCTCCATGGGAGAATAGCAACCTGCATTGCTGCGGAAGGTGGATATACACTGTACTAGTGCCGACATTGTGCATGCTCTGTTGCCTGTGTCTATGTGCCTGTGGTTCTGTCAGTGTGATCATGTGATGTATCTGACCCCAGGAATGTGTCAATAAAGTTTCCCCTTCCTGGGACAATGAATTCACGGTGTTCTTATTTCAATTTCCAGGAGTGTATATTTAAGTGCCTGGCAGAGGGTTCATCGAACCACCTTCACACTAATTCTGTATTATTCCAATCTCGTAAAGCGTGTGGAAAAAATGAACGCCTGTATCTTTCGGTGCGAGCTCTGATTTTCCTTATTTTATTATGGTAATCGTTTCTCCCTGCGTAGGTCGGTGTCAAGAAAATATTTTCGTATTTGAAGGAGAAAGTTGGTGATTGAAATTTCGTGAGGAGGTTCCACTGCAACGAAAAACCCTTTGTTTTAATGGTGTCCACCCCAAACCCTGTATCATTTCACTCACACTCCCTCCTCTATTTCGCGATAATACAAAACGTGGTATCCTTCTTTGAACTTTCTCGATGTACTCCGTCAATCATATCTGATAAGGATCTTATAAAGCGCAGCAGTATTCTAAAAGATGACGGACAAGCGTAATGTAGGCAGTCTCCTTACTTGGTCCGTTACATTTTCTAAGTGTCCTGCCAATAAAACGCAGTCTGGTTAGCCTTCCCCACAACATTTTCTATATGTTCCTTCCAATTTAAGTTATTCGTAATTCCAATTCCTAGGTGTTTACTTGAATTTACCGCCTTTATATTTGACTGATTTATCGTATAACCGAAGTTTAACGGATTACTTTTAGCACTCATGTGGATGACCCCACACTTTTTGTTATTTAGGGTCAAATGCCAATTTTCGCACCATACAGATATTTTTTCTAAGTTGTTTTGCAATTTGTTTTGGTCTTCTGATGACTTAATTAATTGATAAACGACAGAGTCATTCAGACGGCTGCTCAAATTGTCTCCTAAATCGTTTATATAGAAGAGGAACAGCAAAGGGCCTACAACGCTACGTTGGGGTACGCCAAAAATCACCTCTGTTTTACTTGATGACTTTCCGTCAATTACTACTAACTGAGACGACATTCCATAAGCACGCAATTTCACTACAAGCCGTTTGTGTGCTACAGTGTCAAAAGCCTTCTGGAAATCTAGAAATAAGGAATCAGTTTGAAATCCCTTGTCAATAGTACCCAACACTTCGTGTGAGTGAAGAGCAGTTGTGTTTTACAAGAACGACGTTCTCTAAATCCGTGTTGACTGTGTGTCAATAAATTGTTTTCTTCGAGGTAATTCATAACGTTCGAACACAATATATCTTCCAAAATTCCGCTGCATACTGACGTTAATGATAAGGGCCTGTAATTTAGTGGACTACTCCTACTACCTTTTTTTGAATACTCTTGTGACCTAAGCAACTTTCCAGTCTTTGGGTCCGAATCTTTCGTCGAGCGAACGGTGGTATATGATTGTTAAGTACGGAGCTATTGTATCAACATACTCTCAAAGGAACCTAACTGGTCGGTCTGGTCGGAAAGTCTTGCATTTGTTAAGTGATTTGAGTAGCTTCACTACTCCGAGGATATCTACTTCTACGTTGCTCATGTTGGCGGCTGTTCTTGATTCGAATTCTGGAATATTTACTTCGTCTTCTTTGGTGCAAGAATTTCGGAAGGCTGTGCTTAATAACTCAGCTTTGACAGCAGTATCGTCGATAGTATTTCCATTGCTATCGCGAAGAGATTGTGTATTACCGCTAGCATACTTCACATACGACGAGAATCCCCTTGAATTTTCTGCCAGGTTGCGAGATAAAGTTTCGTAGTGGAAACTATTATAAGCATCTCGCATTGAAGTCCACGCTAAATTTCGAGTTTATGTAATTGATCACGACAAGTAAATTCGAGAAATTAAAACTAATACAGAGGCTTACCGACAATCATTTTTCCCACGTGCAATCTGCAAGTGGAACAAGGAAGGTGGGAGCAGTGAGTTCCACAAGAAGTACTTTCCCCCAAATACTATCAGATGGCTTGCCAACTATTGATGTAGATGTATATGTAAATGCTTTATTCGATCTTTGCTTCACTGGAATTGAGCAGAGATGCTTGTGCGAATAAATACAGTATCTACTGACACTTTCCAAACGTACATCAGGGGGTATAAAGTTGTTCCATTTGTCAGAAGGCAAAAGCGTTGAACCAGAGTTGTACAGGAGAGCTAGATGCTATTTTACCTGACAAACCACTACAAATTGTAACTGTATCTAATGTCAAGATATAATCCAGAGGCTAATCTGGTGGAAAACATGTTCAGAAAACAGAATAGATTCATAAGAACGTATTGCCATAACAGACAGATAACATGGACTTACTACATCAAACCATTTTAGGTGACAGACTATAACCTCCCACATACGTCGACCAATTGTAGTCCCCACAGAATTAATATTAACAAAAGGTGAGAGAAATTAATGGGAAAATGTATTCCCACAGGTACCAGAA
Source organism: Schistocerca cancellata (assembly GCF_023864275.1). NCBI lineage: Eukaryota > Metazoa > Arthropoda > Insecta > Orthoptera > Acrididae > Schistocerca > Schistocerca cancellata. The sequence goes on from NC_064628.1 coordinate 281,234,251, forward strand.
ATGCATTCGTTACTTTGACATTCAATGCCTGTCAGTGAAAAAATTATTTTGACAAAATGTTATTTAGGATACATAATTCTGAGTTTGGCACTAAAGTTGTAAACAGAAACCGTCCTTACTCCCCTTTAATAAATAAAAAGAATAAAGTGCGGCAAACAGTGGTCCATTCAATGCTGTTAGAAGTCCTAATACAGGAGTGTATTTACTCTTATACCCTGGTAGCCATAAAGAGTACAGGTTTATATGAACAATAAAAATTGAAAACGTTCTTCATGAGCCATGATAAGTATTTTATAGAACATTTAAATTGATGACCAAACCGTTTAGTAGTGTAAGTTGTGGGCACAGTATCGAAATTTGATGAATGGTGTTCTGCACATTGCTTGTGGGTGGGTTGCATTATATTTGATTAACTTAAACATTTCTGTAGAAACCACAGTGTATTATTACTTTATTTTCTGTTTATAAGTAATTATGTATTTCACTATATGACCCAGATACAATGTATTACTAATAGCTTAAGTGTTGTTACTTGCAAATGAGCCAGGTTACACTGCACTGAACGTATGTAAAGGAGACAGTTTAGCAATCAGTGGAACTAAATCTCACCAACAAATGCAACAACAACAATTTACCTTAATTTTGAATGGTGAAACGACACAAATTGTATTGAGAGAGGCAGTTTCTCATTTTGTGAGTTTGTGTTGGTAACTTCCATGTCAGGTGGCGATATTACAGTTGCCGGGTCTATACTGAGCTTGGTACAAGTGCTGGTGGTGTCTATTGGAAATGAGTAATGATATATTAATGCATTATGCTAACGCCTATCATTTTTGAAAAGCAAACGTTCTTGTATATGGATATCAGGCATACCCACAGACGAAAATGTTATGTTTAATGAGTCCAAGATGCAATAGATGCAAGAATTATTCGAGGTCGAGAGTAGTTGTAGCTCGAGTGACATTTTGTAAATTTAAAATAAATCATACGTCATGCCAAGGTGCACTGATCGTTCAATTTTGAGTGTAGTAGTAATCTGAGTACAGTAATCTAACTGTAAAGCAAAAATCAATCAAAAAGTACCATCCAAACGACCACTTCTAAAGTTTAAAGAATGTAAATGAACTGTGCATTATTAAGGCATTAACCACACAGCAACATAATTTAACTGCTTGTTGTGTTTCATTGCTAGGTGGGGTCGCATTAGAGATATGAAGGTCAATTTTGTTCTTTTAAATGGGATGCTATAGTTAGGTACATATTTTCTGATAGCAGATATCGAGACGAATCCAATACCACTCAGTCCATGATAAGAAGATGGCAGCACTGCATTGATACCAATGGTCACCACTTAGAACACCTTCTGTAAATGGACGTTCATGCCACCTTTGCGACCTTCGTTGGCCTTCAAAGACCTTACTATTCCACATCATTGGATTCGTCTCGATAGTCGCTATCGGAATATAAGTATCATACTATAGAATCCCATATTGTGGCACCCGTTCTCCTATGCAACTTTTGTCCCACAAACTTTTCAGCTCCTATTACGCTTTCGGTGTTATTATTGGTGGCAACAGTTGGTGATCCACCCTGTATATATATGCTAATGAAAAATCCTATAAATCGTATCCTAACCTTATATAGAGACTCAATCACACGAAAATCACACACAAAAAATAAAAAATAATATCCAAATAAAAGTTATGGCCTTTAACCAAAGGAACTGTGGACATCGTAGCAGTAACATGTAATGCTTAAAGATTCCTGCTCCCATTGGGAGCTTCGTGATTTCTCAATAGAGATTTACGGTATGTGCATGCCAGAGTTGCTATTGTGTCAGCGGTGGCAGTAATGGGTGCTATGAACGTGTTGTCATCGCTGCTACACTTCAGATGCTCCACAATTTGTTACTAAAGGAGGAAGGGGCCACTGTGCTTTTGTCTCTGGCAAGAGATAGACGTAGTAAATGAGACTGTGAATCAGTCATTTTGTTCAGACTTTTTCGATGTATCTGCAAGATTAATATTGACATGCAAGCATTGATGTGGATAGAACATATTATATAAGGCGAGACAGTTCCATGCAATTATTGATTTTCCGTAACTAATCAATAAGCACATTTATCCTTTTCTGATAACTGAGATAACATGTGTGATATGATATTAGGTTCCGGCTCAAGGCCAATTGCAATAGAGCCTGCAGCTTCGGAGTTTGTTTTAATTGTTTTCTGTTACTTAGAAATAGAAATGTCGATGCTGACCAAAAGTTGTGCAACTGTACACGCATTGCACATCCCGTACGTAATACTTATCCAGCAGCCAAGCATAAAAAGATCTGCTCTCATATTAATAACAAACATTATTGGCATTTCTAGCTTTGAGGTAACTAAACATTTGAGGAAGATAAAGCTTTAATCGTCCTCCATTTGAGACAGATGGTTTACTGGCTCTCAGGCTTAAGGATCCTTATATATTCTAAAGTTTTACCAAATTTTGAGGGTCTCCATCTGACTGCAACAGTATGAAAACCTTGGATATCGTACTAAACGTAACTTTAATGCTCAAAATAGCAACTGTGCTTGAAGGCCGTGAAACAGTTTGTTATCATTCTCGCTTGCCACTTTCTTGACGTGCCTTAGTGGCGTAAATACGTTCACCAAGCCGTTCAGCATCAGAGGAAGCGATTAGGCCTCTCCACCTCTATGAAGTAAGTTATAGCCAATAAGATGTCGCCTGTCATGATCTGATGATGTCGGGCCCGATATTAGGCTACTAACAATGAATGTGAAGTTTCAAAAGAGATGAAATCTCCAGAGATAACTGCTCAGTGAGGGGAGTTACTTAAATCAGTATCTGGGTGGACTCTCATTTATTAAAAAGATGAAGGAATGTTGTTTTAATCGATTTTACAAAACAGATACTATGTCTTAGCGTTATTCGCTTTGCTTCCACCCTATTTCAGAGCAACGGCTGTTCGTTCGAACAGGCAACTTTACTGGAACCGCCTGTCTTGAGCCCGATGGACATTATCATTACCCATACCGCTACTCTACATCATCCAGCATCTCATCACACATTCATAATGATAATGATTAATTACATGAATTAATGGAGCTCCTCTCTTATAAACAAACTGCTACTTTCGAAACGCAAGAAGCACCTATAATTTTACTTGGTGACTAAGCTTAGATCCTCTAACAGTGTTGGTTGTTTGCATGTGACACAGTTACTCCTTTATATTTTATTGTTGAGGTGTTATGTCCATGACTGTGAATAATTTACCTCGATCCGCCTACAGTCCCTACTTCTGACATTAACAGTCTTTTTTTTCCTGTCCAAAAACAAAACACATGTAAAATTTTTATAATCTCATTTCCTAATCCAATTCCCTCAGTATCGCCTGATTTACTTCGACTACACTCCATTACTATTGTTTATTTATGTCTATCCTGTAATCTATTTCCTAGGTACTACCAATTCCAATTCCGTTCAACATCACTTCTAAGTCCTTAGCCGTCTCTTACAGAATTACAATGTCATCAGCAAGCAGAAAAGACTGTATTACTAACTCCCTGAATTTCAATTCCTTTACTAGATTTGACCTGGTTTTCTTGACACCTTGCTCAATGTGGGGACTGAATAAGATCGGAGGTAGGCTAAAACCCTGCCTCACTCCCTTCACAAATATAGCTTCTTTCACGTCCTTCGACTATGTCAGGTATCTAAAGTTGTAAATAACCTTTCGTTCCCTATGTTTTACCCCCGCTACATTCAAAATTTCAAAGAATGTAGCCCGGTCCACCTTGTCAAAAGATTTATTTAAATCTACAGATACTATAGACACAGATTTGCACTTCATCAGCTTATCTCCTGAGAAAAGTCGTACGGCCAGTACTGCAACGCGTGTTCCTACGTTTCTACGTTACCAAACTAACCTTCGACAAAGTCGATCTCTACCAGTTTTACCATTCTTCCGCAAATAACTCCTGTCAGTGTTTTGCAGCCGTGACTTATTAAACTATTGGTTCCTTAGTATTCATACGTAACAGCATTTTCCTTGTATGAAATTGGAATTATTACATTCTTCCTTAAATCTGACAGTATTTCACCCGTGTTATATATACTGGGCTCCAAAGGTGGAATAATTTTGTCGTGACTGGCTCTCCCAAGGATCTGAATCATTCTGAGAGAAATTATCTGCTCCAGTGACCTTGTTTCGGCTTAATTCTTAAAGTATACTATCAAAGCATTTTATAACATATCTCTAGTTTACCTATTAACCTATTTACCTATTGAATTTTCTCTTTCTATAATATTGTTCTCAAGTTTGTTCCCCTTATTTAGACCTTCTACATGTTGCTTCTACCCTTCAGTTTTAACATCTTTGCTTAGTACTGTCTTGGGACCTGAGCACTCGATATTCGTGCAGTTGTTTCTCTTTTCTTCAATGGTCTTTTTAATCGTTTTATAGATAGCATATATCATTATCCTAGTTACACATGCATCTACAGTCTTGTGTGTGGTCTCCAGTCATCCCTGCTCATCCAGTTTCCACTTTCTGTCGGTCTCATTTGTTAGACGTATGTATTCCCTTTCGCTTGTTTCATTTGCTGCATTTTTATGTTTTCTCCTTTCGTCAGTTCAATATCTCTTGAGTTATCCAAGGATTCCTACTAGGCTTTGTATTTTAACCTGTGTCATTCTCTGCGTCCTTCAGTATTCGACTCTCAAAGTTTCCCATCCGTTTCCTGTTGTATTCTTTTACTTTGTTTCAGTCCAACTTTGCCTAAAGGTCCCTCTGTAGCGCTCAACAACCTCATGTTCCTTCAGTTTATTCAGGTACTATCTTCTTAATTTCCTATCTTTACGCAATTTCGTCAGTTTTAATCTGCAGTTCATAACCAATAAATTCTGCTCAGAGTCCAAATCTATCAGTGGAAATGGCTCAGAGTTTAAAACCTAGTTCCAAAAATCTCCATTTTATTAGTACATAATCAAACTCAAACTTCCCACAGTCTCCAGGTCTCTTCCTAGTATACAGACTATTAATGTAATTCTTAAACCAAGTGTTAGCGATGGTTAGATTATGCTCTGTACAAAGTTCTACTTGACGCTTTCCTCTTTTATTCCTTTCCCATAGTCCATGTTCTTCTATTATTTTTCATTTCTTCTTTTTGCTTCTATAGAATTCTAGTCCCCAATCACAATTAAATTTTCGTCTTCCTTATATTTCATCACACTTTTTCTCAATATTTTCATCTGCGGAGCTAGTTGGCATATAAACTTCGTAATGTGGTTGGTATTGGTTTCACCTCTATCTTGGCTTCTTCAAAGCGTTCTTTATGCTTTTCGTAGTAGCTTACCCGAATTACTATTTTCTGTTTCATTATTACCCCTACTCGTGCGTTAGCGCTATTTGATTTTATGTTGATAAACTTGTCTATTTTCCTTTTCAAATTCTCTGAACTGCCTGACTGATTAAGAAGTCTGAGATTCCACGCCCCACCCCTTAGAATGCCAGTTAAAAAAAAAAAAAATTATTATGACATCCTCCTGAGTAGTCCCGATCGAGGGCCCGACTGGAATACCTCCGGAATACTTTACCCAAGAGGATTCCATTCTCATTAATCCACGCAGTAGAGCTGCATGACGTTAGGGGGAAAAATCAGGGCTGTAATTACCACTTGCTTTCGGTCATTGGCAGTATCAGCGCAACAAAACCATGTTGGTGCATGTTACAAAGCCAGGTCAGACAATCATCCACACTGTCGCACCTGCTACTAATAAAAAGGCTGCTGCCCTCTTCTGGAAGCAAGCGTTACTTTGATCTTTCCACGGATACCACTCCGTTGTGATTGCATCTCGGTACGGCTGTCTGTATCACTGAGACCCGCACACCACGACACTTTGGAAAGGTCCATGATTCATGAAGGGACTTACGCAGTAGAGAATGGAAATTACATGTTATAAATGCATGACTCCCAAGCGATTGCGAAATATTTTACCTATAGGCTTCTACGAAAATTAATGTACAACCTTGGATATCAGCAACTGCCTTTAACTAGAATAGTTAAAAGCGATGCTAAAATATAATTCGTTTTAACAAAACCTGAAATTTTTGTAATCATGACGAAACACAGAAAAAAACAAAAAATTCTATTGCAGTAAAATACACGAAATTAAACGATATATTTCAAGCCCATGGATGAAAACTAATTTTCTTCACAAAATAGGTGGTATTAATGAGAAAGGGATTTCGTGCTCTGCAACGTAAGTCTTTGTTACCACTTCAGATGGCACATCGCATCCCCTAAGGGGGGAAAACGTGTTCTGAGCCAACTGAAACGCTGACATCAAAATCGAAGGGGCAAAAATAGGCTAGGACAGAGATGGAGTTACTCATGGAAGGGAGGAAACTACGCGCAGGAGGATGTGGAACAGACACTTACGATCCTACTTCAGTCAACGAGCAAATCACCTGTGTCGCGTTTTTAGATGCATCGACCAACTTTAGACGCATAGTTCCTAGCGAATATTCGACGAATTGTGCAGGCAACCAGATTGTGCAGATTGCCAGCAGCATATGGAGTCCCACGCACCACTGGGAGCGCAACCACACCGTGGAGGATCGGGCTGGGATGAGCTGCGGGTTGCCGCTATCAGCGGCGGCAGGCGCAGGTGGCGGCGCCAGATTTCCGATTACTCGGCTCGGCGCCGCTCCACTCGCAGTCGATGATTGCAGCCCTAAGTGAGTACTGGCCGGTCCCCCGCCTTCTCCCAGGAGCCAAAGTCGTCTGCTTCTCATTTTCGGTGACCGAAAGTGTCTTTGGCGCAGCTTTGTGATACTGGCTCAATTGTGGCTGCACATTTTATGTTTATCAAGTGAGCTTAATGAAAGGAAAGATGTTTTGTGCTTCATACAGTTACTGTTTTTATAAATTTCGTTATAGATATAGTGACGCACCAGGATTATGTCGAATATTATGTGGACTATCTCAGCAGTCCAGGATACTTCTCAGAAATGGTGACAAATTGTGCCGCGCGGGATAATTTAGGTTAAGTAGTGTGTAAACTTAGGGACTGATGACCTTAGCAGTTAAGTCCCATAACATTTCACACACATTTGAACTTTTTTTTTTGACAAATTGTGAGAAGGTTTTAAGATAACTGTTGTGTACCTTAAAATTTGTCCATGTCGAGTGCGTGGCTACATTTCTGTGTTTGTAAAATGATTTTTGTCTCCTTTCATAGCCTGGTACAGAATCGGATAACTCAATACCACGAAAAGAAGTTTTAGATGTGATCGCTAGCTTCTATAGCTCTAGCAGTTAAGTCCCATAACATTTCACACACATTTGAACATTTTTTTGGACAAATTGTGAGAAGGTTTTAAGATAACTGTTGTGTACCTTAAAATTTGTCCATGTCGAGTGCGTGGCTACATTTCTGTGTTTGTAAAATGATTTTTGTCTCCTTTCATAGCCTGGTACAGAATCGGATAACTCAATACCACGAAAAGAAGTTTTAGATGTGATCGCTAGCTTCTATAGCTCAGGCAAGCATCTTTGCATTTGGGCAGTGTTAGTTCGTTACATGTTCCATACTTTATATTCGCGATAAACGTTGTGCTGTGGAACGTGTCAACAGGAGAAACAAAGAACACACACACACACACACACACACACACACACACAGAGAGAGAGAGAGAGAGAGAGAGAGAGAGAGGCCGGCCGGGGTGGCCGGACGGTTCTACGCGCTACAGTCTGGAACCGCGCGACCGCTACGGTCGCAGGTTCGAATCCTGCCTTGGGCATGGATGTGTGTGATGTTCTTAGGTTAGTTAGGTTTAAGTAGTTCTAAGTTCTAGGGGACTGATGACCTCAGACGTTAAGTCCCATAGTGCTCAGAGCAATTTGAACCATTTTTTTTGAGAGAGAGAGAGAGAGAGAGAGAGAGAGAGACGAAAAATACTTGTTGCTATTTCGAGGTTTCTTTTCTGCATAAATGTCTGTTTTCATTCAATAATTCCTCTATGGTATAGATGTAAAGGAAAAATATCTTTAGTTCTGAAAACACTTGTGATGTATGCCAGGCATTTTATTTCCATGGGCCAATTGTGAAAGAGTTTTTTTCATTCCTTTTTGTGCCAAATTTAGATTCATAAAATTGCTGACCATTTTTCTTCCTAGCGTTGTAGTTGTGAATATCCCTGTTACTCTCAGACTCTAATGGGGTAACACATTTCGTAAGTGAATAAATGTACTGTGAGGACGTGTTTGATGTCTCCAGCGGCTTAAAGACATGCCTAAACCAGTTTACTATATTACGTTGGTACACTAGATTAACAGGCAGAATCATTTTGATGGTACGAAGACTGGTTGAGCTACGTTTTTTCAACGTTTGAAGCAACCCAATTTGTGCAAAATCTGTCGTAACTCTGATAAAAAATTATTTTCTGCTATTGATGTTCTGCACAGCGGTCGGAAACAGTGCGGATGGACTGACCGATGTAAATGGTTCCGCACTCAGATGTTGTTAAGCCCAGGGATCCTGAAGTGAAACTGTTCTTAACGGGGCGTAGTATCTCCTTTATCTTCTTAGGAGGTCGGAAAATAGATCTGATACCTCGTCTTGGCAGGACTCTGCCTATTTTGCAAGATGTAGCGCCGCAGGAAGGCTCATTACGTCAATGATCAATATTTTCAAGTTTCCTTTTAGTGGAGATAGCTGACTTAAAATCACGTGACCCATGCCGTTCTTTCGAAACACATTCTTCAGATGATTAATTTCGGAATCCAAGTGGTCCTCGTCAGAAACAGTTTTTACTCTGTGTACCAGTGTATTTAAAACTGCTTTCTTCTGCACTGGACAGTGAAACGTCTGGGCGATAAAATATAAATCAATGTTCGTCGGCTTGAGGTACACTGAGTAGTTTAGACGCCCAACCGACTTTCGTTGTACCAAGACAGAGGTCTAACAATGGCAACTTTCCCTCTTTCTCTGTCTGGACAGTTGTAACGCAGCAAGTGATTACGAGATGACAATCGTTGCAATAAGGCACGCAGCCGTCTAGTACGATGGCTGCAGGATGGCTATCTCCTTCTTCTTGTTCTTCTTTTTTTTTTTTTTTTCGCTTTACAGCACAGCTGACGCAGCCTGCTGTGAGAGCTACATAGCGTAACATTCAGTCGATACGAAGATTTATACCCTCTACGAATCTAAATAATCCATATTAGTTATTATCCGATGTTGTTCAAATTAGGTACACACGCTTTTGTTATTAATGGAATGATGCTGTCAGAATTTCAGATTTTTATTTATTATAGTTCTGGAGAATTACCTAAAAGTCCTAAAACCTACGCTAGTTTTTTAAAACCAAGTCAGGAACAATAACAGATTGATTTTCACTATCATTTGAAGCCATTCCAAAGTTATCAGTGTATAAAAATCAATTAATTAGAATTTTCTTTTTAAAACTTTAGTCACTGTGCATTACGCAATACAAAAATCGGTCAAAATTATTATTTGATTATATTTTGCCGTATGAGTGCGTGAGAATGATTGAGAGAGTTTATGTGGAACATACGTTAAAATGTAATATGTCATTTTTCGTAAAACGTTGTACAAATGAACCGTGGGAAAGTTATGTTGCAACCACGACTCAGGTGAAGTATATCGGTGTGTGCTTGCTTTTGTATAAAAGCAGCCAGAATGGAAGTTAGAGGCGGAATAAGTTTATTTATCAATTTGAAGTATATTTCGCAAATCGTTTATTTTGATAAACAAAATACAAGAAATTGAAGTTTTGCTAACATTAATTACTATCAAATTAGTAAGGTAAGATTTGCCGCTAGAATTAATTGGATGAAATGTTCTGATTGGTCGTTTAGATCAACAGCCAATCAGAATCAAGCTGTTCCCGTGCGAAAAGAGGAACCCGCCAGGGTAGCCGAGAGCGCTAACGCGCTACTTCATGGACTCTGGTAGGCGCACCGGCCCCAGATCGAATCCGCCCGGCGGATTAACGACGAGCACGGCCAGCCTGTATGTGGTTTTTAGGCGGTTTTCGACACCCCGCTTGGTGAATACTGGGCTGGCCCCCACGTTTCGCCTCAGTAACACGCGTCGCAGACATTTGAAACACGTTCGCACTATTTCACGATTTCCACTAGATGCAGACGGCTGGGGTACACTGATTCCATCCCTGGGGGTACGGGGTGGCGGCAGGAAGGGCATCCGGCCACCCCTAAAACTAACCTTGTCAAATACGTTCTAACCACGCCGACCATGCGATCGCTGCGGGACTATGGCGTAAGCGAAATAAAGCGCGGAAAGAGGAGTGGGCATATAGGAGAGTACCTCGAGAGGTGTTGCTTGCTAGGCGGCCTACAGATAACACGATGTCAGATCGCACCTTGAAAATACTCTGTAAGATGAGGAAATGGAGAGCTAATTTCGATTCGAACACATCGTGACGGAAGCGACTGGAGTTACGAATATTTTAATGAAGGTTTGGTGCTTCTAAATTAAATCGTTTGAGAGATATGAGCGTGTAACCTTTCTGGTCGTAGTAAGAACTCCACGTGGCGTGTTTTGTGCTCTGTACAGAATAGTTCGGCGAGCACGTCTTACGAATGAGACCACTGAAACGACCCAATGCTTAACTCGCGAATAGTTGTGGGTCTGTGACTGGTAGAACGTGAAAATTAGTCGGGTCGGACTTACTAAATTTCTGGCGGCTTTTCGAGTGAATATTCGTTGTACAGACAATGAACTTTGAATGATAACGTTTTACCATATTAAATACGGTCTTGACAGCAGTTTCATATGTTTCAATATGAATAAAAAGGAGAGTTAACCTAATTTTAAACGCTTTTCTGCAAGTAGACTGAAGATCCCGAACGCCCGATTTTTTAATCATGAACTTTCAGGAACTGACTTTCAACTAGAGTTACGCGGCCTCTGTGTGGTAGGTACTAGATAGTGGTTTCATTAATGCTGCTTACACTGCCTAGCACGTATCTACTACCACAGAGCGAAGGGACATCGGCAAGACTCCTGTTGAGATAGGTGGACTGAACGATAGTGGCAACAATAACAAAAACGCAGACGACCGACCCCGCCCCGCCGCTGAGTGAATCGGATGTTTGAATTCAAACTGTTCATAGTTTCATGGAAGTGCTCAAGAGCCTCTACGCCATGTGGTCAGACGACTACGTGTCGTAACATAAGGATAAAACAAAAACTGGTGAAGGGGAGCCAAATTTAATTCCATAAAAATCTTGGCCAATGCTGGAGGCAACGGAGAACCCGTACACATTTCGTCTGTCATTTCATAAAATTTACCACCAAACAAGAAATAGATGGTCGTCATTGCGTGTAGTAACAACTTTATCGCTGCAGGAGAAAAATGCTCTGTCAACAGTTTTAATGTGGAGAGGAGGAGGAGATGATTGAAAGCAAGTCAATAGATTGGAATTTAACTGTGTTGTTGAGCAATAGTTCCATAAAACCTACTTCTCCTTTACTCAGACCGCGTATTTCCTCAGAGCGCGTATTTCTTGTTTTTCTACTAAATGGAGCCACTTTTGGTGTGCCTAATGAGCCAATGCAAGGAAAGAGTAAAGAGTGCATTTAGAGTTGGGTTTTGTTTATCAGTGACTGGCAATGAAACAATGAAAAGGAAATAGCATTATTGTTGCATGCGACAATGTGCAGTGTGTTGCACTATTTCTTGAATTATTTCATATAAAAAGGAGTTATTTACTTTCTTGCAAAATTGTTTTATTTACCTGGGTATGTATTTATTCTAATCTTATATTAGACCATCTCCTCTTCTTTCCTTTCTCTGTCCAACATCTTCTCTTATCTCTCTCTGGTCCATCTCCCCCAATTTTCCCTTTTCTGTCCACCTGCTCCCTACTCTCTGTACATCTGCTCCTTTTCCTGTGTCCATCTCCTTCTCCTCCTCCTCCTCCTCCTTCTCTAAGTACATCTCCTCCTACCCTACACTTCTCCTTCTCTCTGTCCCGTTCCTCCTCCCCCTCACACTCCATCTCCTTCTTCCCCTCTCTTTATTAATCTTCTGCCGCGCGGAATTAGCCGAGCGATCTAGGGCGCTGCAGTCGTGGACTGTGCGGCTGATCCCGGCGGAGGTTCGAGTCCTCCCTCGGTCATGGGCGTGTGTGTTTGTCCTTAGGATAATTTAGGTTAAGTAGTGTCTAAGCTTAGGGACTGATGACCTTAGCAGTTAAGTCCCATACGATTTCACACACATTTTTTGAACATTAATTTTCTCCTACCCTCTGTTCGTTTCCTCTCCCTCTCTCTGTCCAGTTCATCCTCCCCTCTCTCCATCTCCTCTTCCTCCCTTTCTCTGTCTGTTTCCTCCTCTCCTCTCTCTGTCTATCTTCTCCACCCCCTCTCACTCGATCTCCTCCTTCCCCTCTCTTTGTTCATCTTCTCCTTCCCTCTCTCTGTTCATCTTCTCCTCTCCCTCACTGTCCATTTCTTCCTCTCCCCTCTCTGTCCATCTCCTCCTAAGCTCTTTCTGCGCATTTGCCCTTCCTCTATCTCTCTCTTAATTTTCTCTCCCCCTATCTGTGTCCATCTCCTCCTTTGCCCCTTCCTACCCATATCCTCCAAACCCTTTCTCTCTCCACGTTATCATCCTCACTCTAATAGAAGGTTACTGTTTCTTGACCCCATAGTATTTCTTTCCCTAAAGTAAATTATGTGTTCCAAGTTCGGTTGAAATCGATCGAGTAATTTTTGAGGGATGGCTTTGCTCGCGTACCATCATTTCACATATATTTAGCATACTGTATTTCACACATATTTGTGCACGTAGTTCACTTGTGCCTCTAGCGAATCTCGCCTTGCAGTTTCGTTTTTCAACAGCTTAATGTTTATGACTTCGTCTTTCCTGAACTATGTTTCGTACAGTGGTATAATTTTGTAGGTATGTTTAGCGGCATATGTAGATAGCGTCCGCGAAATATGATACGAATAGAGTTTGTAGCAAAGAAATCATGCAGGATGCGACTGTTTTGCACGCATCTTAATGTTTATGACGTCATGTCTCCTGAACTATGCGTGGTATAATGATATAATTTTGCAGATATATTCATGGTATATGTGAATACTGTCTGAAAAATGTGTCACAAATACAGCTAGTATGCCTCATGCAACAAATTTACTGCATGACCGGAGAAAATATATTAAGCAATGAACTTTCTTTCTTTCTTTAAAGTCAGTACCACCATTAGACTGTTGTTTATTTACAGTGTTACATTTACACTTACACACATCTTAGGCAATTTATAACACTTAAAACACTTGATAATGGCACTTTGGAGCCGAAATCATGATTGTGTAAATGTAACACTGTAAATAAACAGCAACCTGGTGGCGGTACTGACTTTAAAGACTTTAAAGAATTATGACTGTGGCCCCACATTATGAAAAAAAAAATTATTTCTTTCTTTCTTTAATTTGGTGGAGGTACCACTGGGAAAATGTTTCTTAATGGTTTGAAATTATATGTAATGTTTGATGCAAGTCCTTGATTGCTCTCATTTTCAAATACTGGATGAATAAAGTCTGGCTATTTGCGCGTCAATGGCTACACTACAGTGTCACCCCCACCCTTTGATAGATAAGTGGTTCTTACCCACACGGCAATTAGTTCTGAACAGTAAGTGCAAGTTTGATTTAATTCAGTCCAATGTTTAGGAGGAGATGTGGAATATACGTACATATACACATACGTACGTACATATATCCGTTTTTATAATACGTATGGATAAACAGGCATTTCAGTAGATTGTTCAGCGTGGCTAACAAGCCGCCTGTTTGTGACAGAAGCAGCCACGCACTCAGCTGTTAAGTGCTAAGGTACAAAAGCAGTTTACACTCTGATATTAGTTTAATTTTATACGCCATCAAGAAAAAATTAACGTCCTTTGGATTCCATTTTTAGTTTTTTCTCGTGTATAATGTAGGAGTATAGTTCAGATGCAGTGATATTTCATAAGTTCTTATGTTAGAAAAGATACAATTAACACAAAAGTAAAAAAAAAGTTTCTCTATAAAATTTTGATTATTCACTGCATGTTCGCTTCGTTAAAATATTATTCAGACAGGTCTATAAAACTGGATTTAACCTTGTCTCATTTCTGTAGAAACATCAGTTTTATTTTAAGATTTCCAATAATCAATGAATTCAATAGCTAGTTAGTCATTTAATTAGCCAAACCATAATGGTGCTTAATTATTCTCGAAGAAAAAGCACAAAAACGTGCTTTATAGAGCTCATTTATAAGTATGAAGCTGTTCTATTAATGACGGACGGAAGAATCAGTTGCTACTGAATTATTCCTAAATATTTAAACATTAGTTGATTGAGTTTCTGTTGCAAATTACAAATTTAGACGGCTTGTTTTGTTTGAATTTTGAAACTGTGAATTTCTCACACTTCTCGTAACAGTAACCAAAGAGTTTCAGGCTTAAAATTATTCTTGCCTAAAACAAGTATTAAAAAGCACAAACACCATGATTTTTCTTTCTTGATCCATTCAGTTAAGGAACGCGGACAAGCAGGTATAGGAGGAGTGCAAGTGGGGGATGCGGATGGAAAATGGTTCAAATGGCTCTGAGCACTGTGGATATTAACATCTGAGGTCATCAGTCCTCTAGAACTTAGAACTACTTAAACCTAACGACATGACATACATCCATGCCCGAGGCAGGATTCGAACCTGCGACCGTAGCAGTCGCGCGGTTCCGGACCGAAAGCGCCTAGAACCGCTCGGCCACCGCGGCCGGCGATGGGGATGAAGATCGAATAAAAAAAAGTGAGAGTTCGGCAGTCAAGTGCGATGGAGTCGCAAAGTCGATGTTTGTCAGGGACTGCAGTGTTGTTACCGCTGAGTGGTGACGACTGGCAGCGACCCTTCTCTGCAGTAGTAGTACCTGAAGTGTTGCCCCACTATACACTATATAGATCTGTCTGATACTTCGTTGCATTGGGTATTTAGTGGTTGAGGACCTTCCCATACACCCATCGCTATAGCAGGTTTCTCGAAGGACATTAATACGCGCTGGACCAGCTATTTCTAGTAGATGTTGCAAAATCTGGTGACAAACGGGATCTCGCTGTTTCCACACTTCTGGGACATAAGTTGCACCATGTGAATTTAGAGTGTGTAAACGAATGAGTGACCCATGTAGGTATAAATGTTCCAGTGCTTCTTTATAGGTTATATTAGTGTACCGTCTTTTTCGAATGTGACAAAAGTCTTTCTTTAGCCCATACGGGTTTCCTTTTATTTTAAAGCAGCAACAGTGGTCGTTATAACAATATTGTTTTTCTTACAAATATGTTCGCCGAGAACAGCTCCCATGTTTTAAATTACTGTTATTAAAAAGTATTAAATCATTATTATTACTCACGTTTTTTTTCTGCAACATTCCTAACTTTCTTCTACTCCCAGGTGCTTGATTTTAGTGCACTGCACTTCACTGGCATAGAATATATTTCTATTTTCATGCTGTGTACAACTACTTGCACTCGTGTACTTTTCTTTTGATGTTGCAGGATGCTCCTGTCTTTTGTTGTGGTTTTGTGGTTGTGAAAGGAACTTTTATTCCTCTTTGTTTGTGTTTATATTATTTGACTGATGTGTGTGTGTGTGTGTGTGTGTGTGTGTGTGTGTGTGTAAAGGATTGACGATATGTCCTAATGTCTCTGTGTGCAAATTATTATCTTCTTATAGCTAGTATATTATGGTATGGCGGTGTGTGAGTTAGGTAGTTAGTTTCTCGTTTCATGGATTATTCTGTACGATAACTCATAATGATGTGGAACTAATCGTTTTTCATTCAAATCATAAATTAATTTGTACATTTCATTACATGCTGAACATTTCTAAGATTTTTTTTTACCAGCATGAGTGGATACGTTGTCTCTATTATGCGACACTATTTCTAATGTGACTAAAGTGGTTGTTACATATCTACTGCACGTTTTATTAGTGTAAATAACGTTTCCTTGCTAATGTTTGTTTGGTCGTTTATTATGTGCCTTTTTTCTTTGATTGTCTTTTGAATTTGAAAATTTTCTTGTTGAGTTAGAGGATGTTTTGTTCTTTCTTGTCGCAGCTGTTCTACGAATGTTGAATGGCTGGTGCTATTTTTCCATGCCCTTTTATGCTCTTTATATTTCATTTCAAATGTTCTTCTGATCTGTCCTAAGTACTCACAGCTATTGTAATGAAGTTGACAAATGCCACATTTCTAAATATATCTGTCTCGTCCTCCTTTTTTAAACATTTATGTACTGACTTATCACTTCGGTAGGCTAGTTTTATTCCTTCTTTCTTAAGGATGTTAGCATCTCTGTGTGTTATTTTGTTTCCATATGTGGGTGTGTACTAGTTTGTCTGTTGACCTTCAGTATGTATGGTATTGTTGGTGTGTGTGTTTGTGGTAAATGTTGTGTGGCCCTGGCTTTGTGTGGGGTTTTGCTTTACTTGTTTAGCTTCTTTCATTTTTATGTTTTTGTACAAATTATTGCGCAATCTTTTAGCTAGAGATTCTTGGTACCCGTTGTTTTTTGCTGTCTGAGTTATTACGTGCAGCTCTTTATTCCATTTGTGATTGTCTATCGCTGCAATGCGTAATCTATAGAGCTTGTTTTTCAGAGCCGCATAATTTTGAGACTGTGGGCGGTTACATGGTTGATATAGGCTTGTGTGTATTGTGGTGGTTTCCGTGCAAATACTGAATGAGTGTTTGTTTAAACGTAAATTGTAAGTGATATTTTTCTTTGTGATAGATGTATCCAGGAAGTTTGTTTGTCGTGCTTGTTCTTTCTCTAGTGAACTTTATGATTTTTGTTCAGTTTGTGCAGTTGTTCTATCTTCCTTTCTGCTTTACTGTCAATCAGAGGTTGTCATTCATGTATCTCCACCAGTATATTATACTGTATTTTCATAGGACAGACCGCTTGTCACCTTAAGGCATGCAGATGACCTTCAGGAGAGGAATGAGACTGGTGTTAATGGAGTTGTCAAGAAACTCAGCTGACGTGTCAATAAATATTTTTTGAAAATGACAACTAACTACGCGGACAGGAGGAAACCTTTCTGTTATTGTTGTAATTAAATGAAACGTGCAGTAAATTAATGAGTTACCGGCTGCCACTGTCCTAGCGGCGGGGGGGGGGGGGGGGGGGGGGGAGGATTGCGGCAGCGGCTGCTATGGTGAGAAGAGCAAAGTAGGGCACAGCGGGAGCCCGGACCTACATCACTACTCTGCAGTTAACAGTTTAGTGCCTGGCAGAGGGTTCATCGGACCTCTTTCACGCTGTTTCTCTACCGTTCCACTCTCTAATAGCCCGCTGGAAAAACGAGCACTTCCAAGTCTTTCCGTGCGAGCTCTGATTACTTCATTGCAGTGATCATTTCTCCTTTCGTAGGCGGGTGTCAACAAAATATTTTGCGCATTCGGACGAGAACGTTGGAGGTTGTA
Source organism: Schistocerca cancellata (assembly GCF_023864275.1). Lineage (NCBI taxonomy): Eukaryota > Metazoa > Arthropoda > Insecta > Orthoptera > Acrididae > Schistocerca > Schistocerca cancellata. The sequence goes on from NC_064628.1 coordinate 281,251,782, forward strand.
ATTTTTTGAAAAGATTTCTCCGTAACGAAAAACGCCTTTGTTTTAATGACTCCCACCGCAACTCGATTATCATGTCCGCGACGCGCTCTCTCCTATCTCGCTATAACACAGAATGAACTGCCTCTCCTTGAACTTTTTCGATGTCCTCTATCAATCCTATCTGGTAATAATCCCACGCAGTACAGCAGTACCCTAGCAGAGGACGGAAAGAATACAGTAGAAAGTACCTGTTGCCTCTTCTAAGTGTTCTGCCAATTGCTCTGCCATCGTCACAACGTTATCTATGTGACCGTTCAAATTTAAGTCGTTCGTAATTGTAATTCCTAGATACTTAGTTGAACTTACGGCCTTAAAATCTGGATGATTTGTCGTGTAGCCGAAGTTTAGCACTCATGTGGATGACCTCACACTTTTCGTTATTTAGTGTCAATTGCCAATTTTTGAACCATACAGATATCTTATCTAAATCGCTTTGCAATTTGTTTTGATTTTCTGATGACTTAACTAGTCGATAAACCACAGCATCATCTAAAAACAACCTAAGACATCAGCTCAGATGGTCTCCTATATCGTTTATATAGATCTAGAACAGGGGACGCCATATAACACTTCCTTGGGGAACGCCATATATCACTTGTGTTTCACACGATGAATTTCTGTCGGTTGCTATGATTTGTGATCTTGCCGACAGGAAATCATAGATTTAGTAGCACAAGAGGCGGTACTGTCGGGGCAGTGCGCTTTCACTGAGTGGTTTTTGCCCGCGTCTGCACTTTGGTCCTTGCAAGATCCCCTCGCTTCTAAACTGATACTGTTATTACTCAGCTTAGTCGCGAGTCCGTAGAGGGTGGTATATGTGACGTACAGTATGACTGGTCAGCATTTCCACCCGGAATTTGCCAGTGTAAGTCGGACCTTCCTTGATCCGCCTTGGTGGGTCGTGTCGTCGGATTTCCTCCTACCTGTGCGCGGTGCAGCTCACGTAAATGTCGTCCCGTGCAGATTCTTCATTGGCGCATTGGATGTCTCTGTGGGGGGTAGCTTGTTATCCGAAATTGCTGTCCATCAACTTTGGGGTATCTGTTTACTTGAAATTAACATTCAGAATGCCGTAATATCACTTTCATTCCTATTAGATCAATAATGAAACACTCGTGTCACAAACTACTCGTAACCGAGAGCATGGCTACCATCGAACAAGACAGGAAGAGCTCTTAACGCCGACTGCCGACTTTAGCGCGCAGTCCGTATCTCTTACTAGTTTCGTCACAGTTCGTGGATTTCCGATCAAGTTCGTACTTACTAAGATATGCATTTGTTAATGAACGGGTGTGAATTTTAACGAGGCAAAATTATGATAAATTGTTTTATACATCCAGAGGCTCGTCCTAGTACTCATGTTGTCATAAATGACTTTAATTATTAAATATGAATAAACAAAATCGGTGACTTTGGCACCAAGATGGCGGTACTTCCCGTCATGTATATTTACCAGGCTAACGCTTGTTGCTACGATCCAGAGCCGAGCCCCACCCCGCTACGCGCGACGTATGGTCGCTTCGTCACCTAGCCAGCAAACGTGGGAAATGCTCTCCGATTCATGGCCGGCTACGGACTACAGCACTTCCTAACTATCGTGAATACATCAATAAGAGACAATAATTTATTAAAACTGGTAAAAATGTCTTCCTGACGTAAGAGGCACTTTACATCCTGCTCTATCAATAGTGATGACAACTCTCTTGTACCGAGTGTCCGATGATTTGGTCGACTTTACTACTACATCTTTTGTTTTTTGGTGAAAAAGACTTAGACTTCCGCCAGTCTGTTAGGACGCACCATCAGGCCGCTTTTATATTCGCGGAAATGGTAGTAGGGCTACTGAATGTTTCGTTGTTTGACATCAGGGTCACTTATTTTGAGAAAATGAAATAAATACTCATTGCTGTTTACTTCAGTCTAAAAAACTAGAAATCATATCCGTATCCGAAAGCCAACCATAGTTAAATGTACACTCCTGGAAATGGAAAAAAGAACACATTGACACCGGTGTGTCAGACCCACCATACTTGCTCCGGACACTGCGAGAGGGCTGTACAAGCAATGATCACACGCACGGCACAGCGGACACACCAGGAACCGCGGTGTTGGCCGTCGAATGGCGCTAGCTGCGCAGCATTTGTGCACCGCCGCCGTCAGTGTCAGCCAGTTTGCCGTGGCATACGGAGCTCCATCGCAGTCTTTAACACTGGTAGCATGCCGCGACAGGGTGGACGTGAACCGTATGTGCAGTTGACGGACTTTGAGCGAGGGCGTATAGTGGGCATGCGGGAGGCCGGGTGGACGTACCGCCGAATTGCTCAACACGTGGGGCGTGAGGTCTCCACTGTACATCGATGCTGTCGCCAGTGGTCGGCGGAAGGTGCACGTGCCCGTCGACCTGGGACCGGACCGCAGCGACGCACGGATGCACGCCAAGACCGTAGGATCCTACGCAGTGCCGTAGGGGACCGCACCGCTACTTCCCAGCAAATTAGGGACACAGTTGCTCCTGGGGTATCGGCGAGGACCATTCGCAACCGTCTCCATGAAGCTGGGCTACGGTCCCGCACACCGTTAGGCCGTCTTCCGCTCACGCCCCAACATCGTGCAGCCCACCTCCAGTGGTGTCGCGACAGGCGTGAATGGAGGGACGAATGGAGACGTGTCGTCTTCAGCGATGAGAGTCGCTTCTGCCTTGGTGCCAATGATGGTCGTATGCGTGTTTGGCGCCGTGCAGGTGAGCGCCACAATCAGGACTGCATACGACCGAGGCACACAGGGCCAACACCCGGCATCATGGTGTGGGGAGCGATCTCCTACACTGGCCGTACACCACTGGTGATCGTCGAGGGGACACTGAATAGTGCACGGTACATCCAAACCGTCATCGAACCCATCGTTCTACCATTCCTAGACCGGCAAGGGAACTTGCTGTTCCAACAGGACAATGCACGTCCGCATGTATCCCGTGCCACCCATCGTGCTCTAGAAGGTGTAAGTCAACTACCCTGGCCAGCAAGATCTCCGGATCTGTCCCCCATTGAGCATGTTTGGGACTGGATGAAGCGTCGTCTCACGCGGTCTGCACGTCCAGCACGAACGCTGGTCCAACTGAGGCGCCAGGTGGAAATGGCATGGCAAGCCGTTCCACAGGACTACATCCAGCATCTCTACGATCGTCTCCATGGGAGAATAGCAGCCTGCATTGCTGCGAAAGGTGGATATACACTGTACTAGTGCCGACATTGTGCATGCTCTGTTGCCTGTGTCTATGTGCCTGTGGTTCTGTCAGTGTGATCATGTGATGTATCTGACCCCAGGAATGTGTCAATAAAGTTTCCCCTTCCTGGGACAATGAATTCACGGTGTTCTTATTTCAATTTCCAGGAGTGTATTTGTTACTGACCTCTCGTGAGAACCGGGCGTGTATGTGACACTGTCGTCTGGAGACGCTTTTTTTCGTAATTTATTAAGTTGGCAGGATGTTAACTGAGTTGACCTTTGGTTCACGGGTGATGCTGTTTTGTTTAAGAAATAAGTGTATTTGAAACTGATTTCCTTTGCATTAGTGACATAACGTCCAATAATCGAGTAACTTTACGAGCGGTGATCCTGAGCAGAATCAGCTTTGAGTAATGCTGTCGAGCAAAACATATGTTTTTTCATTGATGTACTGAGGAACATTTCTGCACTTATGGCGGTTTACGGAGAGATTCAGACATAAAAATGCGTGAAAACTGACAAAAATATTACAGAGAAAACTATAACTTTTTACATCTATGTTTTGCAGATTAGTGTTATGTATAACTTTTGTGTCTCTCTTTGAAATGCAAATGAACTGATTAAAAGAATACAAAAAATCTTATTTTTTGATTGTCACAGAAATGAATTGCTTTGTGTGCGTTAAACGTCAAAAATCTGTTTCAAATTGTATAAAGAAGTTTATACTGTGACGCTCATATATACGAGGGTTGTTCGGAAAGTAAGGAACGATCGGTCTCGAAATGGAAACCACAGTGAAAATCAAAACTGTTTTCTTTGCACATGTAGCTACACCTTCCAGGTACTTCTATATATAGTTACCGCTCCGACTTAGACATTTGTCGGAGCGTTATACCAAATTTCCAACACCATCGTCATGGAAGGCAGCCGCCTGCGCTTTCCGATAATTCTCTACGCTGGTCTATAGCGCCTAACCTGCGCCCAAGTGTTGCCTTCGTGTCCAGCGTTTAGTGTGAACAGAGATGAGACTCAGGACGAGCCAATTAGGGCTGTGTTGTGGGTGATCGAACACTTGCCATCGAAAAGGCTGCAGGAGCTTCTTCACTGCCCCTGCAGAAGGCGCCTGAGAATTGCCATGAAGAAGGATGTGCTTGGCAGTTGTGTTAGGTGGGCTGCATTCATTAAGGCGAAGCCTCTCCGTGGGCCCTCCTACTTGGCGGGTGACATTGTTGTTCTAGGCACCTTTACTCGCTCACAGTGCGCTCACAACTGAAAAGAGCGTCGTGATGTGATCGACGGGCATTCTAGAGACACTGCCCAAAACATCTGTAAGAAGCCTCATCGGATTTTCATAGTGGTTTCCAGTTCGTGACCGATCGTTCCTCACTTTCCGAATAGCCCTCGTAGCAAAGATATCATTGATCGGAAAATGTCAAAATAAAGCTCACAAGCAAGATGACTACGCACTGAAACGCCGGAATGTGGTTCTGAAGGAATCAACTGAAATCTTGTTTCGTTTTATTGTGCTGCAGGGTTTCCTTGGCTTTCCTAAATCACAGCTGCTCAGGTTCCTTTTGCTGTGCCATTTCAGCTATCTACACCGTCCTTCGACCAAAGCAGCTAATGTTTCTCTTCCGCTGACGACCTTAGTACATAGTGAGATGGCGCAGTAGTAAGACGCTGGACTAGATTTCGCCAGGTTGCCGTTTGAAATCGCGTCCGACTGCCAAGACTGTTTTCCTTCCGCATCCTACATCAATCCCAGCTTGTTTTTCATCTATAGTGACCTTGTCGTTGACGGAGCGGCAAAAAATAATCTTTCCCTTCCATCCTGTAGACCTCCTTGTTCATGGATGTCAAGGGCAGCAGGGAAATGTGTCATAAATGTAGTAGAGGTGGTGGTTCTGAACTGGGAAAGAGAACCAGACAGTGCTGACAACGGTGACGTCATCTAATGGGACCGCCTGCTACTCGTTCCTACGTACACTCTCTATAAACTTCTGCAACTGCATACTTATGTAAGCTCATTTGATAACTTTTATTTCTTACTTTTTTCTGACGTAACGTTTGAGCATTTTGATAAAAGACACGTGATTATTTACTTCCATACGCATGGCAGCCATATGGGAACAGAAATGACCTCAGATTGTGATGACATACTTATTTATGCGGCCCTCGGAAAGGCTGTACACTCCAAACACGTCACTTTTGACATCAAGCTAAATGAGTGTGTTCACCAACTATAACCGAGCTGACATCATCAACGAAATTATTATGCGTTTACGTGCAAACAGTGACTTAGCAGAGTGAAATTTTCCTCTGGAACTTATAAAAGATACGAATTATTTCGCACTTGTGTGGAGCTTTGAAAACATTAGAATAAAAATGCTTGTTTTCGAAGTTTTCATTTTCGAAACGAAGTCTAATATCGAATTTCGTACCAAGGGACGCACCGAATAAAATGAGAATCGATCCATGTCACAGAGCGTCGAACATTTGCTGCTGAAGAGTGTGAAAATTCCATTTGAGAAGCTGACAAGATGCAGTCGTCAGATTAATCCTAATCCAGATTGACTCTTACTGACAAGATAAAAGCAACCAGCCACTTTTTACAACGCTATTTATTTATGTAAATAGCGCCGTTATCGGTTTACAATCGAAAGGTTCATCCATAGACGGCTAGTTCACGTTACGATACATATTACATTAGCTCTCACTTTTTGTTTTCCCAAACGATAAAATTTCCTTAGGGTGGTGGTGTACTACAACCAAAACAACAGCCAGAATGAGTTTTTCACTCTGCAGCGGAGTGTGCGCTGATATGAAACTTCCTGGCAGATTAAAACTGTGTACCGGATCGAGACTCGAACTCGGGACCTTTCCCTGCCGCGGCAAGTGCTCTACCGTCTGAGCTATCCAAACACTTGCCCGCGGAAGGCAAAGGTCCCGAGTTCGAGTCTCGGTCCGGCACACAGTTTTAATCTGCCAGGAAGTTTGTTTTTAACTGTAATTGCACCTCTCAACAATTTTAGATGATGTTAACAAATTATTCTAAAGGAGATGTTTTCGTTAAATAGCATTGTAAAAAGTGGCTGGTTGCTGTTGTCTTCTCTGTAAGAGTCCGTCTGTATTTTGTACACAGCCACGGGCTCATAATGTCAGTTTTCGACAAAACAGCGTAACTCTCATCCATTAAAACATTTGCTGCTTAGAGCTTCATTATAATATTAACAAATCTAACAAGTCGTCTAGAGAAACTGGGTTCACTAGCAATGAAACATTTCTATGTTGTACGTGTCGTACATACGAAAGTGATCATTATTGTTATGTTCCAAAACAGGTTCGTGGAGAGATATCTCACCAGTCGGCGTCTTAATGATTCTGGGTCACCAGTCTTCCGACTGGTTTGGAGCGGTCCATCGAGGTATCCTCTGCTGTTGCTATCTCTTCATCTCGGGGCAGCAACTAGCAACTATATTCAACGTCCTTATTTTTTTATTTGTTGTAAATATTTCAATCGCTCTCACCTCCTACACTTTCAGTCGTTTACGGCTTACTCTAATACCATAAGATTTATTTTAAACCTGCATGATCACGAAACGAATCAGTGCAGACTGATAATTAGGAAAAATTATAAATAAGGAATTAAAAATTTAACAGACATCAAAAAATAGAGTAGACGAATAAATAATACTTTATTGAGAAAAGTCCTCAACTAATGCTTATGCTGTCTCTGTTTCCTAAAGGTTTTGAGAAGGTAATGTGTAAGACAGTTGTAAAGCTTGTAGAAGCGTAATTTTACTATCATAAAGTGATGAAATTCTCAGTGAACATTTCGGGCTATTAGGACGGTATGTAGAAGAAAATCAATCTTGAAAATATCGTACTCAGGAGCAACCAAACTTATAACAGGACGTAATCTCCCCCATAAGGGCAACGCGAAAACTTTTTTACTTTGCATACTTTTGATCTGTTGTGTGTTTATTGGCATGTTTTGGGGCAGCTCTGTGCATTCATGAAGAATATTCTTACCCGAGAAAAGGCAGTCTGGACGAGCAGCGGTGTTACTTCGTTAATCGTTTCACTGTGCAGTATTGTTCATTTTTCAGTAGGCTTCCAACAGATTTGGTCTATGATGTAGGCCTTTCTTGTTGCTCACTTCTTCTATTGTGTGCAGAAGTTCCAAGTATTGTAAATGTGTTTGTACTTTTCCTTTTGTAAATTTTATTGTCTTCTGTTTGAGTACTTAAATTTTCTTATTAGCTTTCTGTGAATTGTATTGTACTTCATTAGCGTTAGCTGATACGGTTCCACCTCAGGAATTAAATTATGTAAGTCATGTGCATGTAAGCTTTCCTGTTTCATTGATACCTACCGTACTTTGTGAACTGAGTTCCTTGCAAAAAGAATCATCGTCTACCATAATCGTATTGGTTCACAACTTCGCTGAAAATTAGAAAACTACAATGAAAATAGACGTACAGTGTAAATGATCAAAATTACAGGGCTGTAGTGGTCGCTGTCTATAACCATGTTAGGTTTATATTCACAACATAATCGTAAGAAGAGTTCCATGAATGTGGAATCATCGGAAATGATACAGACTAGGGTTTAAACTCTAACGTAATCAGGCGCGGCAGTGAGTTATTTGTTGCACTGAGACAGGCATATGGCGCTTTTTGTAAAAGCCTATTGCCGTTTTTCTTTTTTTTGGACTATACAGAAACATCGTAGCATTCGTGATTTCTATTATTTTTCAAAGAAAAACTACTGTAACGATGTCTGATTTGAAGACGGACATCAATTCAATTACTCACGTAAAGAGAGGTCGCATCATAACCATGCTTGACCTCGAATGGTCATTATGCGATATTGTGATCCAAGGTAGGCATTTAAAAGTTCGAAGGGCCTTTAGAATGTAAATTTCACATTATTATGTGCTTTCATTCAATACTGCACTCCGCGTCACAGTGACACAGATACATAAAACTATTTTTAAACACAGTCTCCAAATCTCTATAACCAACAATCGGAACGTTCTGCCAATCGTTCAGTTCCTCGACTATAGACATCCGCTCCTTGCCCACGGAGGCATTCGAAGACCACTGTGTGAAAGTAATCGTCGTTGGATAATCTCTTTTCCGTCAGATGTTCTTTCAGCTTGCAGAATGAAGCAAGATCTGGACTTACCTATCACCTTCACCCACGTCTCCACAACTTTAGCCAGATTACTGTCACCATTTCATTGCAGCTGGACACAACATTGGATTTGGACCATATACCACCAGGACTTCATGATGAATCTACACAACGTCATCAAAAGTATCCGAACACCTGACTGGAAATGACTTACAAGTTCATGGCGCCCTCCATCGGTAATGCTGGAATTTAATATGGTGTTGGACCACCCTTATTCTTAATGACAGCTTTCACTCTCACAGGTATACGTTCAATCAGGTGCTGTAAGGTTCCTTGGGGAATGGCAGCCCATTCTTCACGGAGTGCTGCACTGAGGAGAGGTATCAATGTCGGTCGGTGAGGCCTGACACGAAGTCGCGTTCCGAAACATTCCAAAGATGTTCCATAGGATTCAGATGAGGACTCCGTGCAGGCCAGTCCACCACAGGGATGTTATTGTCGTGTAACCACTCCGCCACTGGCCGTGCACTATGAACAGGTGCTCGATCGTATTGAAAGATGCAATCGTCTTCCCCGAATTGCTCTTCAACAGTGGAAAGCAGGAAGGTGCTTAAAACATCAATGTGGGCCTGTGCTGTGACAGTGCCATGTAAAACAATGGGAGCAAGCCCCTCCATGAAAAACACGACCACATCATAGCACCACCGCCTCCGAATTATACTGTTGGCACTACACGATCTGGCAGATGACGTTCACCGGGCATTCGCCATACCCACACCCTGCCATCGGATCGCCACATTGTGTACCGTGATTCGTCACTCCACACAACGTTTTTCCACTGTTCAGTCGTCCAATATTTACGCTCCTTACACCAAGCGAGACGTCGTTTGGACCGAGCGAGGTGGCCCAGTGGTTAGCACACTGGACTCGCATTCGGGAGGACAACTGTTCAATCCCGCGTCCGGCCATCCTTATTTAGGTTTTCCGTGATTTCCCTAAATCGCTTCAGGTAAATGCCAGGATGGTTCCTTTGAAAGGGCACGGACGACTTCCTTCCCCATCCTTCCTTAATCTGAAGAGACCGATGACCTCACAGTTTGGTCTCTTCCCCCCAAATCAACCCAAGCCAACAACGTTTGGCATTTACCGGCGCGATGTGTGGCTTGTGAACAGGCCGCTCGACCATGAAATCCAAGTTTTCTTACCTCCCGCCGCAGTGGATCCTGATGCAGTTTGGAATTCATGTGTAATGGTCTGGAAAGATGACTGCCTATTACACATTACGACCCTCCTCAACTGTCGGCGGCCTCTGTCAGTCAACAGACGAGGTCGGCCTGTACACCTTTGTGCGGTAAGTGTCGCTCCAAGTCTCCACTTCACTATCAAATCGGATACAGTGGGACTAGGGATATTTAGGAGTGTGGAAATCTCGCGTACTGAAGTATGACACAAGTGACGCTGAGTCATCTGACCACGTTCGAAGTCCGTGAGTTCCGCAGAGTACCCCATTCGGCTCTCTCACGATCTCTAATGACTACTGAGGTCGCTGATATGGAGTACCTGGAAGTAGGTGGCAGCACAATTCATGTTTTTTGGGTGTGTCCGCATACCTTTGATCATATTGTGTATATGCAATTTAGACATTTTGCCCACAAGAACCATACTGTCCCGTGCACTTCAACTGTTGGACAGGTCTGCAGTTGCTGCGCCGTTTCAGTCGCACACTGTGATGCAGCTGCTAACCTTATCGCCGTAGAAGTACGCCTGCAGGAAACTGGGATCATAAACTCTTTCCTGACAATGTGCCTCTCTTGTTGCGCAAGGGTCTTAGCGTAGGACGACAAGTTTAACTTCCTTTCTGAAATCCCTAGGTACTATGTCCTTACGTTGGCGAAAACGCTTAAGAAGGCATGTACACATGTCGTACATGGTTTTTGCTCTATGAGAGACGACTGTCAGACCGAAATTTGCGAAACGCTCCCGACAAAAAGTTTCCTATCATTCAGCGCTCTCACAGATGGCTGAATAAGACTGCGAATGCAATAACTGGATGTGTTAACTAAATCCGACCCTAGTCCACAAAATGTATCCATGGGTAGGGATAGCCTTGTCTCTTATTAGACGAGCAACAGTGTAAGTAGGCTGTTTAGGTTCTTATATTGGTAACGCCGCCGCCACGTAGCGCGCTCTCTGTACGAAAATCACTGGCTGTGCTGTGTGCAGTCTGTGGCTAGTTTGCATTGTTGTCTGCCATTGTAGTGTTGGGCAGCTGGACGTGAACAGCGCGTAGCGTTGCGCAGTTGGAGGTGAGCCGTCAGCAGTGGTGGATATGGGGAGAGAGATGGCGGAGTTTTGAAATTTGTAAGACTGGATGTCAATTATGAATATTAAGGTAAATACATTGTTTGTTCTCTATTAAAATCTTTCATTTGCTAACTATGCCTACTAGTAGTTAGTGCCTTCCGTAGTTTGGATCTTTTATTTAGCTGGCAGTAGTGGCGCTCGCTGTATTGCAGTAGTTCGAGTAACGAAGATTTTTGTGAGGTAAGTGATTTGTGAAAGGTATAGGTTAATGTTAGTCAGGGCCATTCTTTTGTAGGGATTTTTGAAAGTCAGATTGCGTTGCGCTAAAAAAAATATTGTGTGTCAGTTTAAGCACAGTCGTATATAATTTTTCAAAAGGGGACGTTTCAACAGTTGTAGATATACCGTAGACAGGAGTAAACAGAAAGAAAGCTTCAGTCATCCGTTTCACGAACGTCCGCGAAAAGACGTCAGAGGTCATGGAATAGTTTCCTAGTGCGCAACCACAACCTCCAAGAGCCCCTTGAATCATTTTCCGATGAGTTTAGTGTAATGACGTTTTGTAACTATCTAAAATACATCCTCTACATATTTGATATCCGTCCTACACAACGCGCGATAAGACCATATTAATACGAGGGTTGGAACTTAAATAGTGGCCACTATTTATTCACAACTGATACAAAAGAGTCGCATATTTGCACTTGTTGTGTCCTTCAGAGTAGTCACCAGAGTTGTGTAGAACCCGTTAACAGCGATGTGGAAGGCGTAGTAAACCGTTAGCAGAGCCGTCAGAATACACAATGGACATGAATGGATGCAGGTGATCAAGCAGGATGCTTACGTACGTATCACCTGTCAGAGTCGTATCTAGACGTATCAGGGGTCCCATAGCACTCCAACTGCACACGACCCACACCATTACAGAGCCTCCACCAGCTTGAACAGTCCCCTGATGACATAGAGGATCCATGGATTCATGAGGTTTTCTCCATACCAATACACGTCTATCCGCTCGATACAACTTGAAACGAGACTCCTCCGACCGGCAACATGTTTCTAGTCATCGACAATCCAGTGTCTGTGCTGACGGGCCGTGGCGAGGCGTAAAGCTTTGTGTCGTACAATCATCAAGGGTACGTGAGTGGGCTTTCAGCTCCGAAAGCCCATATCGATGATGTTTCCTTGAATGGTTCGCATGCTGACACTTGTTGTTGGTACAGCATTGAAATTTGCGGAAGGGTTGCACTTCTGTCACTTTGAACGATTCTCTTCAGTCGTCGTCGATCAAGTTCTTGCAGGGTCTTTTTCCGGCCGCAACGATGTTGGAGATTTGATGTTTTTCCAGATTTCTGATATTCACGGTACATTCGTGAAATGGTCGTACAGGACAATCCTCACTTCATCGCTAACTCGGAGATGATGTGTACCACCGCTGGTGCGCCGACATTAACGCCACATTCAAACTCACTTAAATCTCGATAACCTGCCATTGTAGCAGCAGTAACCGATCCAACTGCGCCAGACACTTGTTGCCGTATATAGGCGTTGCCGACAACAGCGCCGTATTCTGCCTGTTTACGTATCTCTGTATCTGAATACGCTTGCCTAATACCAGTTTCTTTGGCACTTCAGTGTACATCCAGAGCGTAGCCAATGATTGGAACGGACGACGAACACTAACTTCTTTTTAATTCCTACACTCTTGCTGATGCAGAGTGATTTAATTTACTGATTTGATGATTTGATGGCAAACCAAAAGCTAATTTTAGAATTAGAAATTATATTGGCGCTGCCTACTTCCTACCTGTAAGTACGTCGCTTCGACAAAAGTAAATTTATAACGGGTGGTAAGTAACCATCGTATCAAACATTCACAAAAGAAAATGATTCAAAATTAATGTTGTAAGGTGGGAAGTGGCACCTATAAAACCACTGCACCCATCTGGGTGTACACAGCCTACTGTTATTCAGGGCCGGTCGGAGTGGCTGTGCGGTTCTAGGCGCTACAGTCTGGAGCCGAGCGACCGCTACGGTCCCAGGTTCGAATCCTGCCTCGGGCATGGCTGTGTGTGATGTCCTTAGGTTAGTTAGGTTTAATTAGTTCTAAGTTCTAGGCTACTGATGACCTCAGAAGTTAAGTCGCATAGTGCTCAGAGCCATTTGAACCATTTTTTGTTATTCAGGATGAAAGTGAATCACCGATCTCAGCCGCGTGAGAGCATTGAAGTAATTTAACAGGGCGGGCGGTCGGCTTTACGGCCTCGGTTATCCGAGCACGACTTCCATCCTACCCAAAGTACCAACTTGTCTTATGGGACATGAAGTATACATTTTTACATATCCTCAAATAATCAAAATTGTGAGTTATTCTTTCACAGCAGGCAGATTGCAACAGGTCAGTGCTATCTGAAATTGTAGTGGTATGCTTGTAATATATTCCTTACTGTTTAGTAGCCGCGTACGTGTATAGATGTCACATATATTTTAATACTGTCAGCTCTTCTGCTTCGAACATCGCAACTAATTACAATTCTGGATGCAAGAAGTGATACAATGGAAAATATATTTCCTTACAGTTTCCTACAGTCTGGTAAGCTCTCTTTTGTAAAAGTAACTGGATCCACAAGATTGAGACTACTTTTTCAAATGGCTCTGAGCACTATGGGACTTAACATCTATGGTCATCAGTCTCCTAGAACTTAGAACTACTTAAACCTAACTAACCTAAGGACATCACACAACACCCAGTCATCACGAGGCAGAGAAAATCCCTGGCCCCGCCGGGAATCGAACCCGGGAACCCGGGCGCGGGAAGCGAGAACGCTACCGCACGACCACGAGCTGCGGACTTAGAGACTACTGTCCACCATTCCCATCCCCATTGTTCACCGCGTTTTTGCTGGATTCCCACAAGACGCCGGAATCCGGGTGCATCAACATGAAGATTTACCATGAATCGCCGTCAGACCTAGATATTACAATTACATGTCCGAAAGAACAGGCATCGCACATGTAATAGTCCTATTCAGGGAGGCGTGCGGAATACAGCATACTTCGTGTGATATTCATTTGTCTTGTGTTTTAAACATGTTCCTACTGTTTACTAGATAGTGCAGGTGTGCATTTTTTTCTGAATTATAGACACGTACAGCTCGAAACATTGGCGATTATTCTTCTTCTAGTTATGTATTGGCGAGTGTCAGTGCTGTTCTGATATTGTAGTGGTTTGCTGATAACACGCAGTTTAACAAAAAGAATCATCCGATTTGGCACGTTTATGTTTCTGAAACTAATAAACATATACAATGAATTTTGTTTTTTGACGAACGAGAAACTCAAAAAGTTTTTACCTACCTTTTCATAGGTGTTCAATATCCTTCCCTTGTGATGCACAGCATATATCAATGCGGTATTCAAATTGTTCCCACACTGCAGCGAGCATGTGTTGGGTTACAGCTTCCACAGCAGCTGTTAAGCGATGTCTTAGTTCATTCATTGTTGTCCGTAACGGAGGCACATAAACACAGTCTTTGTAAACCCGCACAAGAAATAATCACATACAGTGAGGTCCAGTGACCTTGGAGGCCAGTGCTGTAAGGCTGAATCATTTGGTCCAGTGCAACCGGTCCATCGTTCAGTAATCCTTTGGTTTAAAAATTCCCGCCCTTCTAGATCCTAGTGGGGCGGTGCCACATCCTTTTGGTAAATGCACTCGTACGAATCAGTCTGCATTTATGGAAAGAAAGTTCTTAAGCATATCGAGATATGTGCTTCCTATAACAGTTTTCTCGGCAAAGAAAAATGGGCCACACACCTTTTCCCATCAAACTGCCCTAAACACATTAAATGTTGTACGACTTAATGTGGTTGTTCTGTACCCCATATTCTCCCATTACGACGGTTTATTTTTCCATTTAAGTGGAATGTTGCCTCGTTACTAAATACTGAGCGTGGAAGAAAACTATCATCCTCTTTCTTGCCACGTTGTTGTTTCTCACATTCACGAAGAGCTTGCAGTAGCTGAATTTTGTATGGTTTCGTGAGTAAACGTCGACGCCAGACGGTCATCGGGGGCATGCCGAGCTGTCGAGCTGCACGGGTAACGGATTTCTGCGGACGCCTTGGGAAACTACGGCGGATTCCTTCGACGTCTGTGTCACACACTCGGGGAGGGCTGGCGATTTCCCTTTACACAAACAATCTGTTTTTCGGAATTGTTCATTGTTTCGTCTAAAGCTCTGTTCTTTAGGAGGATCCACACCATACCAAGTACGAAAAGGACGCTTAACAGTTATTTACTCGACCGCATCGCGCAAACGTATAACACAAAACGCTATCTGCTGTTCCGACACCATTTTTACTAGAACTGAAGTGGGCGCACACTGCTGCTATCTAGCGGGAACCATGTAAAGGTCGGTAGTCTTTCCAGCAGTACGTTGTTCACGCTCATATCTCAAATAACACAACAGTCATGATTTTTTTAAAAATCGGATGATTCTTTTTGATACACTCTGTACACTCATTACTGTTTCAGTAGCCTCCTACATGTATAGATGTCACGTATATTTTAATAAGGTCACTGTATCCTTCGAACATAGCAACAAATTACAACACTGAATACAACAAATGATACTATGGAAAATATGTTTCCTCACAGATTCCGACGTTCTGATACGTTCTCAATTATTCATATGTAAAACTGGCTGGAGTCACAAGATTTAGATACTCCGATATACGATTTTTGCCTGTTCCAGTTTCAGTCCGTAATTATTCTAAATTTGGTGTCCCATTTGACGATTCTTGCTGACATTCCAAATTTTCTGTTGATGCTAAAACTGAATAGGGTTGGGTTGTTTTGGGGGAGGAGACCAGACAGCGAGGTCATCGGTCTCATCGGATTAGGGAAGGACGGGGAAGGAAGTCGACCGTGCCCTTTCAAAGGGATTTAGGGGCATCACGAAACGTCTAAATCAGGATGGCCGGACGCGGGATTGAACCGTCGTCCTCCCGAATGCGAGTCCAGTGTGCTAACAACTGCGCAAAACTGAATATATGGCACTTTAAAATACCATATTCTATCATGTTTCTAGTAATAATGTTAATATCGTCAGCATCCAGCACGTGTCATGCCCCTTGTTTCAAACACAATGGGAGATCACTTACCTGTGGCAAGGAAGGGTAGATGATCAAGGCCCATTTTTGCATAAGATTGTTTGTAATTTCTCCGATAGCAGATTAGATTACCAACTTATTTGAATTATTTACCGTAACTTACAGGGCCATTAAAAATTAAAAGTAATATGAAAGTTAAAGCAACCACGGTTTCTCTAAGGACGAAATCAAACTACAGTAAAAACTCCTGTATCCAATACGTATGAGGAAGTTTTATTTACTTTGAAAATGTTATCAAAATTTTATTATACTGATGAATTTGTTACACAATTTTAAAAATCTACAAGCCACGAGCATGATGGAACAATGAAGCAAAGTAAAAATATAAAAAGTACAATGAGAAGGTCGCTTCTTCAAAACATGATACGGATTTTATTGGAGCGAATTAAACGATCTAGTTAGTAAAATGTCGGTCGTGCTGCTATATTTATAGAGCAGCTTGCAAAAAGTGTTTGGCGATAAAACTTTAAAATAGCTGCCGGTATAATTATATCTTCGTGGCGAACTACGGGTCAGTGACTAATACGAGAACTGTAACGGACTGTGTTCTCATCAAAGCGTAGTGAATAGAGCAGCGAGATAAGAGCGACATAGGGAAATGGGGACGCGTGCCTCAAGTTGGAATACTACGAGCGCTTTCTGTACGTAGTTCTTATTTATGCTCGATGTTTTTAATATCTGACCTAGCTTCTGCTGCTATATCCTACTGTTATTGGCGTTTAAAAGTACAAATTGTTAGAAGTGATACACTGGAAAGGTGAACTGGCTATGGGATTCTGTACAACGATTTGCGGAGTTACTGCTCAGTAGGAACATAAATTATGTACCACCATCATTCACTTCCGTGGGTATAACTCAATGATGGCTTTTTTACACTTAAAACTACTAATTCTCGTTGAAAGTTATGTAGTACAGATTTTTATTGGCTACAGTGCACATAACACATTTTGGCAGTAAGAACACACACTGCAAAACTACATCGCACCGATCAACACTAGAGGAAAATTAGCGCTTGCTCAATAAGTGTTCAATCCGGAACCCTTCATAGCTGTTCAAGGTGAGTTCGAACACCATCGGCACACTTTCAGAGGATGGTGGGGAATGTTTAGAGAAGGGTTTTTATGTGAGGGACCCTTGGTCTCCCGTGACTCTTCACGGAGTAATTCCTCAGTTCTGTGAACTCACTCACCTTTGCAAATAAGGTACGCTGAGAACACCAACACGCTACTGCAGATGCGAGCAAGTTCGAATTAATGTTGTGTTTGTGTGGAAAACGTTTCCATCGGCTCATGGTATTTACTGCTAACAACTCAGTTGCGTCCTTTTCTCTCTTAGCTTTCAGATTTTAATTAATTTGGTTTATTAGGATTTATTCCCAGTAACTGTACGTAAGCAGTGATACGTCCGTGATCACGTTAATACAGTTCGTGGCTACTGTACTCGATATTTTGAACAACCGTTGCTTCTTAATGTTACATGCTGTGTAATACAGCAACATGGCGTTGCTTTACCCTTTGTGTAGTATGTGTTGGTTTCGTATTTGTATAACTCTCAAACTCGTAGTTCAAATCAGTGAACGACGAAGCAAATACCAAGAGTGAATGGTAACTTGTCTGTGAAACACGACACAGGTTTCGTACCAGAAGCATCTGCAATGGTGCGCAGTTATCCTAATCGCATTGCACCCAGGAAGTTGATTTGATTTCGGATAACAAGCCGAACGAATTTTGCTGTAACTAATCACTTTGGAATAAGTATTCCTTACGCTCAACCAGATACCGTGATCAGTCTCTGGCAATTCGTTCGTCTTCTAGTCTTTAACTTGCGTAGTGATCGATTGAATTGGCTGAATTGTGTCTCAGTTGCGGTTGAAATTGTCAAGACTGAAACTAATTCATAACGTCCACATTCCAAATACCAGAAATTTATCTGGTACCACCGTGGCTTTGATCCTTATGTGAATTAAATGGTAGCGAATACAGTGTGTTCTTACTTCTAGTTTGATTGTTAAGAATTGTTCACAAACGATTGTAATACTGTTAACCTCATTTTATCTGGAGAAGCGAGCATCTATTGTGATTGAAGTACAGCTTTTATTGGCGGTAGTAAACAAACAAGTCCAGAAAGGATACTATAAGATGCATTAGGAAATTTTCGATAGTCTGAAGGGAGCGCATTAGGTTTTGAATTTTTCTGTATTTGCTTCTACTCTAGCCAAAGGTGCAGTCGTGGATTATTACTAAAGTTTCTGACCACATTTTCATTTACCTTGCAGTGAGATCTATCGTCTGTTAATGGATACCACATCGGCTAATAATTAAAACAACTGGCTGATTAGAACGTCATATCTGGCTATTATCTGTTACACAGGACAGCTCTGTGCTGGGAAATAACGGTTCCTTAATACCTTCGATTTTTCTACGAAGTTGACACCTTCTTCGATACGTTGGAAACTATCTTCTGGCAAATTGACGTATAGATCAAAGCCACTGTGGTAGGAAGACAAGGTATTTGAAATGTAGACGTTATGAATTAGTTCCAGTCACGACGATTTCAACGGAAACTGAAACATAACTGAATCAGTTCAATCGGTCACTAAGTAGGTTAAATATTGGAAGTTCCAACGAGCTGCTACAGGTTGATCACAATATCTGGGTGAGCGTAAAGAATAATTATTCTAAAGTGATTAATTACAGTGTAATTCGTTCGGCTAGTAAACCTATCCCACATCATAAAAATAGGAAACCAACACTTACTGTACAAAGAGTAAAGCAACAGTCTTGTTACTGTAGTCACAGCACGTAGCAATAAGAAGCAACAGTTCTTTAAAATGTCGACTACATTAGCCACAACAGATCACAAATCTATCAATTGCTTACCTACTGCTACTGGGAAGAAACTCTAATAACTAACTTAATTAAAGCCTGAGGGCGAGGGGAGAAAAGGACGTAATACCACGAGCGGATGGAAACGTTTCCACTACAAAGACAACATTCATTCGACATTATACATATCTGCTCTGGTATGTTGGTATTCTCAGCGAACACAGTTACAAAGTTCAATGAGCTCACAAACCTAAGGAATTTTTCCGTAAAGAGCCGCGGGAGACCAAGTGTTCCTGACATAAGAACCCTTCTATAAACATCTCCGATCATCCTCTAAAAATGTGCCGATTGAGTTCGGACTTTCGGGGTATGGTTAATGGAACATTAAATTAAAATTTCATTCGATGCAACTCCGTCACTGCATTCTTTCGAGGTGAGGGGAATTCATTTTCATATGTATTATTTCAGAAAGTTTGCTTCTCTGAAAGTTCCGTTCTGTGAGCATAACGGGTAGGCAAATATAGCAGTGGCACTGGAGATCAGTATTTCGTTATATTGAGTTGTTGATAAAATGGGGTACAACTTAAACTATCGGTGTTTCTGAGTGTTGTTCATAATGCACCATGCTGAGAGAACGTTCTGATGGAGAAAACGTCGAATTAGAAGCAAAGAACGTTTCTGCTAGGGGAAGACACAACAATGAGGTGATGAGTAATATAAAGAGAGTGAGATACGAAATGATTACAACAGATCTCATATATAAGGTATATAGTCGGAGTAAATAACAAGAAATAATCAAATGATGTTAGTGGTAATAGCAAGCAAGTGACTGTTCGAACGGAAGCGGTTCTGGAAGTGTGTGGGTGGTAGATATTATGCGAACTATAGAACTGCATATAATAATAATCAACAACAGTCTAAAACTAGAATGCAGGAATAGCAGAACGAGCGGCAGTTGACTGGGGGCTATGAGCATGGGACGGTGGCGTGATGAGCAGATGTCTAATAGCCCCAGCAATCTCTTATATAGATGCGGTCTAGCATTATTATACGACCGGAGGTCAAACAAAGCTCCAGGAGATCCGCAGACCTAATTTGAAGAACAGGGACTGTATCTGGAGCCAACTAGAGGCATTTGTACCAGAAGAACATGAGTGTCCAGCATTGGACGAAGTAGCCTGCAATCTGGACTGCGTCAGTTTAGCACTTGAAGAGTAATATACACTAGTTTTGGTACGAATTAAGTAAACGTTGGGGTGGAAACGATTTTGTACATTCAAGAATGTCGGTGACGAACGAAGTATGAGAAAAATTAAATTACAAACTGGCAAAAACAGCTTGTACCTATAAAACAGTAGCAGAAATTTATTAGAGAAAGACACTGGACTATGGGGTACTATCACTGGTGTGCATTCTGTCAAGATGGAGAAGGAATATCTAACTTTGGCTCCAAATTATAGGAGCCAGATCTATTGAGAAAAGTGTCGATAGATTTTCACCAATTAAAGGCCGCAAGCTCGTTCACGACTCCGCCGACATTGCTGTTACCGAATGAGTCATCCCGACACGCCTCAGATCGGCACATACAGACGCAGACTGTCAACACTTTTCAGCGTCCTCGCAAACTGTTCGGAAACTATTCCTGTATGTTTTGTGATATTGCCGCACTTACAACGATAGAAAGTTCCTTACAAAAACAACCATTAGGTTGTGGGTAAGCGTTTGTCTGCTATTTCTTTATGGTTCCGAGGATCTTACCCAGTTATGTATACTGGGGTGCAACTTGTGTGTTTTGGAGAGGTACCACAATTCCGTTTTATCACGTAATTTAGAATGTAGACTCAACAGGAGAGTGTGAGATTCATTGCGGATCCTTATCTATGGTCTGTAGTAGACTTAAAGTCTCGCAGTGTCGACACTGATGTCAACGCGCTGGAGGAAACTATGTTGGGTGTATCTTGAACATCAAGGTATTGCATTATGACTGCTGCAACGCGTCACAAATTATAATGTTTGATAAAACTGCAATGTCCTGCAATGGAAGGTATCACGGTGTTGTTATATACCTCAGATATTCCACAAATCTTTCTTATTCAGAAATCTTTTGATCGCGTTGGGTGTATTTATGACGGGCTACCGATTTTGACTACTGAGTTATCGTCAGCATGAGCGTCTTCTAACATAATACGTGATGTCATCTAGCAACCTCTGCAGTGCTCGAGGGTCCCTGTTCGTCGGCACACGAGGTTTGCCTGTTCTTGGTTTAGTTATGGTTGTACGTCCATGTTTCCACTTCACAATCACTTCACCATCAGTCGACGGGGTGCTTTAGAGAGGTTGAAATGTCCCTGATGGGCTCGTTACTCAGGAGTTATATCCAGCGACTAGACCACGTCAGAAGTCACTGCTTCTCTACGGAGAACGTAATACCTGCCACATTCTTTTATACTGGCCAGTCCGCCTCTCATGCCATCTAGTGGTCAACTCCGCATTACGTAGGAGTGTCCGAATACTTTTGATCAGATAGTGCGCCCGATACTGCAAGCGTAGGTCATAGGGTGTGTTGGAATTTACATAGGAGCCATATGAATTTATAGGTAGTCTCTTATTGTGTGGGGCCCCGCTGATAACATCGCACTGAAATATAACATCGCAGTGAAAATTTCAATCCGAACAAAGTTATTGATGCTACTCTATTGCTATTAAGCGAGTAAATGGCGGATGAGCAGGACAAAACCGAAAGGGTCTGAAAGGTGGTAAGCCATTTGGCTCGTCTCTTTTCATTCATATTCGATAAATAGACTGTAGACGACTTGACTTACACAGGGTGTTTCAATTCCTTTTTTGAGCCAGCAGAGATGTGCGCTAGATGATTACTTGATATGTTACTTTATTAAGGAGATTCTGATCCTGAGGTGACTGGTTAGACGCGAAATTGGTTAATTGTGATAAATACACCAAACGCGATCAAGGCATCTGTGAACGAAACAGCATTTTTAAAAACCGGGTGGGGTGCTCCAATTTCATGAAGTCAAATTTCGTTTTCATAAATATCTCTGCTGTAGAGAGATGCCGGAACGTATGGAGACATGGCATCTCGGATACGAGCGTCATATCATCAGACGTCAAGGGTTTTTGACCAGTGGGTGGGACAGCAGGAGAGCCAGTCTACAGAGAGTCGCGGCAGTTAGAGGTCAGTGGTGGGGTCGGTGGCCCTGGGGTGACTGCAGACGACGGAGAACTTGTCGTCGGCAATGCGCGTGTCGCTGTCTGCCGAGCTGCCGGCGGTGGAGGAGGACGCGGTGCGGCCCCGTCCCCAGTGGCGGTCGGAGGCTTCAAAGTCTCCGGCCGCCGACTCCTCGTGTCAGAAGTGCGACAGCTTGCTGTGGACGCGCGGCGACCCGCCGAACGGCAGCCCGGCGTCGGGCGAGTAGAAGTTGCCGGCGGCGGCGCCGGCGCCGGGGCCCGCCAGGTCGGCGTTCACGGAGGCGTACAGCCCCTGCTGGGAGCCCGCGACGCCGCCCAGCGCCGCCGCCGAGTTGAGGGCGCAGGCGGAGGCGGCGAGCGAGCCGGGCAGCGCGCTGGCCAGGTGCGAGCGCACCGCCGACGACAGCATGAGGTAGGTGCGCGGCACGAAGACGGCGACGACGACGCAGCAGGCGGTGGCGGCCAGCCCCGAGGCGAGCGCCGCGTCGCGCCACGCGTCGCCGGCCAGCAGGAAGGCGGCCAGCCAGCCGGCCCAGACGGCGGCGCTGAGCAGCGCGGCCGCCAGGAAGCACGCGCCCTCGCGGTAGTTGCGGCGAGAGCGCGCCGCCAGCGGCGACACCGACACCAGCAGCAGCAGCAGCAGCGCGTCGCAGCCCAGCTGCAGCGACAGCGCCACGCCGCCGCCGCGGCACGCCTCGCGCTGCCCCGCGCCCGACGGCCACTCCAGCCAGAACTGCAGCACCAGCGTCGACGGCGTCAGCGCCATCAGGAAGCACAGCGAGCTCTGCGGGCACAGTACCCGTCTCCCTCAGTCGAAATCTTTTTCTTTCTTTCTTTCTTTCACTTTGCGCCTGAGTCCCGCAATGTGAGCAGGGTCGGCGTGGTTACAACGGATTTGGCAAGGTTAATTTAAAGGCGTAGCCAAATGCCCTTCCTGCTGCCACCCCATATCCCCCAGGAAGGAATCAGTGTACCCCAGCTGTCTGCATCTAGTGTAAACTATGAAATAGTGCGGAAGCATTACAGATGTCCGGGTGTCGTGTAACTGAGGCGGGATGTGGGGACCAGCCCGGTATTCACCTAGCGGGAGGTGGAAAACCGCCAAAAAACCACATCCAGGCTGGCCGACACACCGGCCCACGTCGTTAATACACCCGGCGGTTTCGATCCAGGGCCGGCGCGCCTACCTGAGTCCAGGAAGAAGCGAATTAGCGCCTTCGGCTGACATGCCGGTTCTCTTAGACGAAATCTCCTCGGGCAGGAAGTGATGTGTTGAGGCCCCCTTGCAAAGAAAGGCACACATTTAGCCAATGCCACGAGGCCTGCAGCTGTAGCGGCCGCCAGTTGTTACAGACCTTCAGCCACGCCGCTACAACACTTGCTCCTAGCACTATGCTCCAGTTTAGGACAGCTACCTTTTCTGTGGCATCGTTTAATGCGAGCTGACAAGGAACCCCTTTAGTGCGAGGCCGTAAGTTCAATCTTTAGTAAGGCTTGTCTGGAAATGTTATGTTAACAATCACGACAGGAAGAATGTAAGCTAATAATGACTCACCTCGGTTCTGAGAGTTCCGGAACCTGTGCAGAAATTTGAAATAGAGATCAACATAAACATCATTTTCGCCGACATAAAAGTTTTCAGCCGGCCGGTGCGGCCGAGCGGTTTTAGCCGCTACAGTCTGGAACCGCGCGACCGCTACGGTCGCAGGTTCGAATCCTGCCTCGGGCATGGATGTGTGTGATGGTTGGTTGGTTGTTTTGGGGAAGGAGACCAGACAGCGAGGTCATCGGTCTCATCGAATTAGGGAAGGACGGGGAAGGAAGTCGGCCGTGCCCTTTGAAAGGAACCATCCCGGCATTTGCCTGGAGCGAGTTAGGGAAATCACGGAAAACCTAAATCAGGATGGCCGGACGCGGGATTGAACCGTCGTCCTCCCGAATGCGAGTCCAGTGTGCTAGCCACTGCGCCACCTCGCTTGGTATGTGTGTGATGTCCTTAGGATAGTTAGGTTTAAGTAGTTCTAAGTTCTAGGGGACTGATGACCTCAGAAGTTAAGTCCC
Organism: Schistocerca cancellata; assembly: GCF_023864275.1. Taxonomy (NCBI): domain Eukaryota; kingdom Metazoa; phylum Arthropoda; class Insecta; order Orthoptera; family Acrididae; genus Schistocerca; species Schistocerca cancellata. The sequence continues at coordinate 281,275,757 of NC_064628.1, forward strand.
ATAGTGCTCAGAGCCATTTCAACCATTTGAAAAGTTTTCTGGGTTTGGTACTGCGTCATAATGTAAAAACTGCTGCTGCTATAGAAAAACCAACGTTTCGGCCACGATTGCAGCGGCCTTCTTCTGGGTCTAATGGCGCGTTCTAGCTATGCAGTGTCCTTTATATTTCGTTGTTAGTGTTCACTGCGCATTCCATTACGTCATAATTTCAAAAGGCAGTTAGTTTCATTGGTCACTTGAGGAAGAAGGAGAGGGAACTTTATTTTAATAGGTTATTGCGATGGAGGGAGAACGTGACCTCTGTTGTCCATTGATTGGTGGCCACCGTCGAATGAGAAGTTTGCTGATGTTTACCAACTTCTGGGCTTCGGCCGCGCGGCGGCAGTTACTCACTGGTAGTGCTCGTGCCTCGTGTTGACAGTGCGGTCTGTTGGGCTCTGATTGCTGCCAGCCAAGATGGGGCAAGCCTGAGTCCATCCTCCCCGTTCATGTTGTTAGGGTGTTTAAGTATTTCGATGGCCCTTTTTATTGCTCATGAAAACCACACATTGCATATTGTACCACCATACAGCGAGATCTTCAGAGTTGGTGGTCCAGATTGCTGTACACACTGGTACCTCTAATACCCAGTAGCACGTGCTCTTGTATTGATGCATGCCTGTATTCGTCGTGGCATACTATCCACAAGTTCACCAAGACACCAGATTGTCCCACTACTCAACAGCGATTCGGCGCAGATCCCTCAGAGTGGTTGGTGGGTCACATCGTCCATTAACAGCACTTTTCAGTGCATCCCAGGCATGTTCGGTAGGGTTCATGTCTGGAGAACATGCTGGCCACTCTAGTCGAGCGAAGTCGTTATCCTGAAGGAAGTCATTCGCAACATGTGCACGATGGGGGCGCGAATTGTCGTCCATGAAGACGAATGTCTCGCCAATATGCTGCCCATATAGTTGCACTATCGGTCGGAGGATGGCATTCACGTATTGTACAGCCGTTACGGCGCCTTCCATGATCACCAGCGGCGTACGTCGGCTCCACATAATGCCACCCCAAAACAGCAATGAACCTCCACCTTGCTGCACTGGCTACACAGTGTATCTAAGGCGTTCAACCTGACCGGGCTGCCTCCAAACACGTCTCCGACGATTGTCTGGTTGATGGTATATGCGACACTCATCGGTGAAGAGAACGTGATGTCCATCCTGAGCAGGCCATTCGGCATGTTGTTAGGCTCATCTGTACCGCGCTGCATGATGTCGTGGTTGCAAAGATGGACCTCACCATGGTCATCGGGAGTGAAGTTGCCCATGTGTAGCCTATTGCGCACAGTTTGAGTCATAACACGAATTCCTACGGCTGCACGAAAAGCATTATTCAACATGGTGGCGTTGCTGCCAGGGCTCCGTCGAACAATAATCCGTAGGTAGCGGTCATCCACTGCAGTAGTAGCCCTTGGCCGACCTGAGCGAGGCATGTCATCGGCAGCTCCTGTCTTTCTGTATCACCTCCATATCCGAACGACATCGCTGTGGTTCACTCTGAGATGCCTGGATACTTCCATTGTTGTGGGCAGTTCCTGGCACAAGTAACAATGCGGACGCGATCGAACCGCAGCAGTGACCGTCTAGACGTGGTTGAACTGCAGACAACCACCTTCCCGGTGGACCGACTGCAACTGATCGGCTGTCGGACCCCCTCCGTCTAATAGGCGCTGCTCATGCATGGTTGTTTACATCTTTGGGTGGGTTTAGTGACATCTCTGAACACTCAAAGGGACTGTGTCTGTGATGCACTATCTACAGTCTCCGTCTGTCTTCAGGAGTTCTGGGAACCGGAGTGATGCACAATTTTTTTGACGTGTGTACATCCGTTGTGCGACAGAAAATCAGTGTCCTGTTGGTGCAGAGATCAACCTTCTGTGGGATGTATGTATTACACTCCACAAAATGTAAGTCGTCGACATTCAAGAAATGTTCAAAACAAACCACTGATTTGCACCATGAGCACAGAGTGAAAAATGGTGTGCCACAGTGATCACAGAGGTTCGTACCATCAAGATCGAAGGCGAACTCCTTGGGAGTTACAAACCGTGCAGAACATTGAGCTAGGTATGCGTTCTTTACAATGTATATAAAATCATATTGGTGCAACTGAGTGATGAGAACTAATGGAATATATTGGCATGCAACTGAATGCGAAGCAGTCGGTCCTGAAGCTTATCTCTTAGCCCATTTTCCCATCCTTGCCTGCTGTGACGTAAATATTTCCTACTGCTCTTTCAAGATCACGCACACGAGAAAGAATCGTAGGGGGCAGAGCGCCTCCAACTTCCCCAGCACAGTAAATAACTTCCCACACAATTTACCATCCAGATTAATAGTCGGCATAATTGAAACGAATGCATTAAAGCACTGGTGTTAGTTGATCTTGATAGAACTATTTTGATACCTCTAATTTCCAGAGTTCCTTTTGTCTGCCTTTCCTCTTTAAATTTCGATTGGTCACAGTTGACAACAAATTCCTTACTGAACGATGGGATAAGTTTATGTATCTCATCTACAAATTTTCGTGCCGAATGCGCTGTTTGGTGTGCATCGTCAAGATGACGCTTTGTTTGAAATTTATTTATCTTACGTGTTCCAATTCTGTGGCAATGTTTGAAGTTACGCAATCATCCCCTGCTTCCCTTGAAATCCTTGTAAACTATGTCGCGCAATTTAATGGATAATGGATAATGAAGTAGGTCAATATCACGCACATTCTGTAAATTGTATGGAGCATCCTTGAAACATGCAAGCACCAGCTTTTCTAATGAATGAGCCTTGTCCTACCTTGAATATCAGTAGTTTTTCTTATGCACTATACGATCAAATTCTTACCGACTCTTTCGAAATCTGTTCACAATTGTTTCTTTACCACACTGCGGATGATTTTCCATATAAGTAATTATGTTTAGTACTCGCTCCTCGGACAACGATTATCCTTTACTACGTCGCAATGGAGACGGGATTTGTGACTCCTTGTCCGACAAGGGTGATGACACCTATTTAAACATCACTTTCATTTCTTAAGCGCGTATCGTCATCATCGAACTCCTCATGAACATTGTCCGCACGATCGAGTGTATACGGCATCACACATTCCACTGATTCATGTTGCACAAAAGCTAATATTTCAAGTGCCACTACTTTCTTACTCTGGGAAGTTCCTGGGGCTTGTGGGGCGGCGAGTTTTACTCTCGTTGTAACATTAAAATATTTGCTGTAATAATGTTTTTGCAATTCAAAATGTTTGAATCAGTTTCAGGCTTTTAAAATGTTGTTAATGCTGTCTTTCGCCGTTCTCAACACTGGCTCTCTATTTACCTTTTAGCACCCAGAAAGTGATTTAATAAAACGTGGAGCCTGTAAAGAGAGTTCCTAGTGCCCACTTCATCTGAGAATACCATTATAGCTGCAGCTTATAGCTCTGAGGAATAGGAGATTGTTCAGGATTTCTAATCAAAACGATTTTCCAAAATAGTTGAGTATATTCTGAAATTCACTGATAACAAACACAAGTATCCCTACAACCTAACTAACAGAGCAGTTCAGAGTCTAATGCGCTGATGCAACTATAAATGTCCGAATTAAATGTTAAAAGAATGCTCGCCAAGATTTGATGAGAATATTTCATCAAACGCCACGCTATAATAGTTGGTAGAATGTCTGTCCCGCGACGGCACGTGAAAATACGACAATACGCAAACTGAAGCTAGATAATGCAAATCATCTCAGAATTAATCCTTTACTTGAAATGCTTTCACGGTTCCGCGTATCTCTAGTAACTTAATACGGCACCCGAGGCTGTTTGTAGCAGTGCTTCCGAGCGAAGCGACTCCCGACACAGCTGACGTGCTATTCAGCGTCTGGAGGGAACTGGGGCCTTCCTTCCTCGCGCAGCGCTCTTATATATATAGCCGCGGTGCGGACGGCTAAGAGAACGCCTGTTCAAATCGGCTCTCCCGACTAGCCGCTGGGCTAGTAACGCACCACTTCAAGTTACATAATAATTTATAGCTTCTTTTGCTGATGGCCGATGAAGCTCTTAATTTAAACGTGCATTCAGCACGCAGGTAAGTATTGATAATAAAATTTTGACGTGGCTAAGTTAACTATTTTTGGCGAGAGAATTAATTAAATTACGCTGCACGCAGCAGATGAGCTCTGAACTGGCCCTTTTGAGATCCGCTATCGCTATAATTTTATAGGTATTCAAAAGAAACTTTTCACATCTTCATAGTCATAGCGGACCTCCAACCTATTTAAATCTAAACATCCTAGCCTTATGTATTAGCCTACTTAATCTATCTTGCTTCCTTCAGTTTTGAGACGAAAACCAGAAAATCATGAATTTCCACTAAAGTCTTAATCTGTGAAATCCAAAGTACTGTTTTTATTAAATCATTATGAAAGATGAATCTAAATATAAATTTTGAAGTCTCTAGCTCTTTTCTGTTGCGCCAATGATTTTTTCAGAAAAACGTACAAATTTCAAAAATGGCTGAAGTTATCGAACTGATATTTAACACACATTAATTTAGTATTATTCCTCACATGCTAGAAAAGTTTTAGGTCATTAGCTTGATCTTTAAGGTATTGCGCAACATTTATGAAGTCAGAGCTAGTTACAGCAGACTAGCTGGCACACAATGGAAACTGATGTGAATTTATTACAGCGTGAGTAGGCTGCTTCCCTACAGGCTCCTTTCTGATGAAAAGTCACCTGCCGGCCGGAGTGTCCGAGCGGTTCTAGGCGCTAAAGTCAGGAACCGCACGACCGCCACAGTCGCAGGTTCGAATCCTGCCTCGGGCATGGATGTGTGTGATGTCCTTAGGTTGGTTAGGTTTAAGTAGTTCTAAGTTCTAAGGAACTGATGACCTCAGAAGTTAAGTCCCATAGTGCTCAGAGCCAAAATGTCAACTTCTGCGACATATAATGCGCAAGCAGTTCAACTACGCTCTGTAGTCTTATGCTGTGCTCACCATTGGATACCTCCAGTCCCGCTCCCTCAAGCCATTAGCAGCCAGTACTATGGTTGCATGGTAGACAATATGTGGGGCTTCTAATACTGTAGCCATCATTGGCCTTTTGCAACCTCACACGCAAGGGGTTCCTTGTGAGTTTTTTTTTTCATTTCCTTCCTTACAATTACATGGTTAATACACAACCGGACTAAATAATGTATGCAGAAATGAAACTTCACGTATTGAGAAGATATGTGATTTTCATGATTACAGACTCGAATCAAATTTACAAAGAATGCGGCAGTATGAGCCGAGTTACCAATATGATGTACCACTCACTCTGGCTTGAATGCATGCACTGATTCGTTTGGGAAAGATGTCACTAAACCATTGAATACTCTCATGATGAACCTTGGCCCACAATAGTTGTAACTAGTCTTTCATGTCCCGGACACTGGCACAGGGGTGGAGTTGATATGTGAGCTGTTCTCATATGTTTTTTACTGGAGACAGGTCTGGAGATTTTGCTGTCCATGGGAGTACCTTAACATCAAGCAGACAGTTCAGAGATAAAGGTGCTGGATGTGAACAGCATAGCCGTGTTGAAAAATGGCACCACGATACTGTCGCATAAGAGATGACAAGGGAGGACGCATTATGTCTGTGTTGCACCTCTGTGCTGTCCGAGTTCCCTCAGTCACTACTAGCCGTAGTCATACCCAATGGCTCATCTCATCGTGACACCAGAAATAACGCTGCTGTGACTCCCCAAAACATTGGAAGAATGGGACCTCCCCCACGTAGCCACACTGCTCGGCTACGACGTTCGTCAGGGGTAATGTAGAACCCCCTTTCATCGCTGAACACAATGCAACGCCATTCATCAGTAGTTCATGCCTCCCAGTCAAGCTCCAAATGCAGCTGCTTGTGTTGCGGTCTCAAGGATAACCTACAGATGCAACAGTAATTCTCTAATACGGCCACTCTTTGTCTGTGACTAGTAGCGCAAAGTGACACAGAATGTTTCAGGAGATCTATTATTGGTTCTCAGATGGCCGGCTCAGACGTCAAGATGTGACACTGCGCTTGGTGCCCGATATGCTCCCTTGTGGTGCTTAGACATTGTCGACAGGAATCTTGACTATCGGTATTCCTGACCTCACGTTCTCAATCAGAGCAATACTGCACCGCATTCGAATGCTCCAAAAATATGGACATTGCGCCGTTCGACCAGTCGTCGAAATGGAGGCCTACAATGACGTCCCATTCAGACTGTCAGGTGGTGACGGCGCTTCGTCATACGCGTGTCAGGCCCCTCTGCATATTTCACAGTGATCACTCAGTGCCGGCCGGTGTGGACGTGCGGTTCTAGGCGCTTCAGTCTGGAACCGCGTGACCGATACGGTCGCAGGTTCGAATCCTGCCTCGGGCATGGATGTGTGTGATGTCCTTAGGTTAGTTAGGTTTAAGCAGTTCTAAGTTCTAGGGGACTGATGACCACAGATGTTAACTCCCATAGTACTCAGAGCCATTTGAACGTTTTTTTTTTATCACTCATTGCATGGCGCTTTCCACGACTGTTTTGTAACCCACTAGGCCCAGTAAATACACTAAACGTGAACAACGCTAACGCACTCTGATGGCCGTTCTACCTGCCGTAGAAAATTGCGAATGTCCGCTGATTGTGTGTATGTGTTCGAAGTTACGAGGGCTATTCGGAAAGCAAGATCCGATCGATTGCGAAATGAAAACCACAGTGAAAATACGATTAAGATTTGCATAAATGTGTTGGACAGTGCCTCTAGTATGCCCGTCAAGCGCGTCACGTTGCTCATTTTAGTTGTGAGCGCACAGTGAGCACGTGAAGGCGTCTAGAAAATAGTGTCTCTCTCTATGTACAGGGTGACAATTATTGAACTATATGCAAAAAAACGCAAATTAGTTACAATCTACAACCTGAACACACTTTATTCAACATGTATACGTCATTGCAGATGTTCGGCATTAGGTTATGGCGTGTTAGATATGCCTGCCATCATTGGCGAAGATGTGGCGCAGTCGAATAGCGAAATTCTGCATGAACCGCTGAAGTGTCGGAACATCGATTCTGTCGATGACCTCCTGAATTGCTCTTTTCAGCTCAGCAATGTTTTTGGGGTTATTGCTGTAAGCCTTGTCTTTAATGTAGACCAACAAAAAGGAGTCGCAGGTGTTCATATCCGGAAAATATGGCGGCCAATGGAGGCCCATGACATTGACCTCTGGGTACCCCAGAGCCAGAATGTGGTCCCCAAAGTGCTCCTGCAGGACATCACTCTCCTGTTTCAGTGGGGTCGAGCTCCCTCCTGCGTGAACCGCCTCTTGTCGAAGTCAGGGTCACTTTGGATAATGGGAATGAAATTATCTTCCAAAACCTTCACATACTATTTAGTTGTCACTGTGCTTTCACGGAATATCGCATCAATAATTCCGTGACCGGACATCGCACACTACGCAGTTCAAATGGTTCAAATGGCTTTGATCACCATGGGACTTAACATCTGAGGCCATCAGTCCCCTAGAACTTAGAACTACTTAAACCTAACTAACCTAAGGACATCACACACATCCATGCCCCAGGCAGAATTCGAACATGCGACCATGGCGGTCGCGCGGTTCCAGACTGAAGCGCCTAGAACCGCTCGGTCACACAGACCGGCCACACCACGCAGTCACCCGTTGAGGGTGAAGAGACTTCTAGATTGCGAAATGCGGTTTCTCAGTCCCCCGAATGCGCCAATTTTGCTTACTGACGAACCCATCCACATGAAAGTGCGCTCCATTACTAAACCAAACCATACAAGCGCATACTAATTCCCAGCCTGTCCCGCAGCCAACTCTGTAGTTTGAACATCCTAACGCAACCAGTTCAGAAGTTTTTTTTTCTTTTTTTTTCTTTATTGAATATCAATTCCCCCCGAAGGGGGCGGGCTGGCAGCAGCTTAGTATGCCGCTCTTCAGCCTACAGAAAGTTCAAGAGAATAAATAATGAAAAACAGGCGATAAAATCGGAGACTTAAAGAGTAACATGGCGAAAAGAAATCGTGGAACTTAAAACAAACAACAGAGGGATGATGATGCTAATAAAATACATACGAAGCAGACAGGGAAAACAATAGACAGACAATTAAAAAACACGGCGACAGTCTGGATTCTGTTCGCAAAAGACATAAAATTCACACCTAGCAACAGCATGGTTTCTGTTCGCAACACGAGAAAGACAAACAACACTGAATAGTCACTGGAACACTGCACTAAAAAGTTGGCAAATGTGACATACCACAGTCGAGAGCAGGTGGGGGGAAACTGGACAGAAGATGGGAAAACAAAAAAGGGGGCAAAGGAGAGTAAAAGCGAAGGGGTAAACTTCAGACGTTATGACGATTTAGTTTCATATAGTCCAATAATTGTCACCCTATGTGAGTGCTTGTAAGAGATTTCGCCTCATTTCATGCAGCCCACACAATGTACACTACTGGCCATTAAAATTGCTACACAGCGAAGATGACGTGCTACAGACGAGAAATCTAACCGACAGGAAGAAGATGCTGTGATATGCAAATGATTAGCTTTTCAGAGAATTCACACAAGGTTGGCGCCGGTGGCGACACCTACAACGTGCTGACATGAGGAAAGTTTCCAACCGATTTCTCATACAGAAACAGCAGTTGATCGGCGTTGCCTGGTGGTTGTTCTGGGTATTGATTTCTCAGGATCTATGCACCCAAACTGCGTGAAAATGTAATCACATGTCAGTTTTAGTATAATATATTTTTCCAATGAATACCCGTTTATCAGCTGCATTTCTTCTTGGTGTAGCAATTTTAATGGCCAGTAGTGTAACTGTAGTGCATTTCCTTCTTCATGACAGCTTCCGGCCGGACACTGCAGGGCGATGAGGACGCTCCTTCATTGTTTTCGATGGGAAGTGTTTGATCTCCCCCCACACAGAGCAGATTTGGCTCCGTTTCATTTTCATCTCTGTTCACATGAACAATGAAAAATGTTCAAATGTGTGGAACTTAACTGCTAAGGTCATCAGTCCCTAATCTTACACGCTACTTAACCTAAATTATTCTAAGGACAACCACACACACACCCATGCCCGAGTGAGGACTCGAACCTCCGACGGGACAAGCCGCATAGACCATGACTGCCAGCGCCCAAGACCGCTCGGCTAATCCCGCGCGGTTCACATGAACCACTGCGTATGAAGGCAACATCTTGGCACAGACAATAAGCTACAGATCGGCGTACGGAATTGGCAGAAAGCAAAGGCAGCTGCTTTCTGCGACGACGGCACTGGAAAGTTGGTACAATGCTACGACAAATGTCTCAGTCGGAGAGGCCGTTATGTAGAGAAGTAGATGCAAGGTGTAGCTAACTGTTGCAAATAAAACATTCTTGGTTTTCACTGCTGTTTCCATTTCGCGACCGATGTCTTCTGGGTGCTTCACTTATTTACCCACGCAGTGTATTTTATCAGTTATTACTGCTATATGTTGCACGTTATGTCATATTTAACAATGAGAAATGCAGTTTCGTTGAATGTTATTTAGCAGAACAGTTCTGTGTCGCTCTTTTTGCTAGGGGATTGCCGTACGTGATCAGTTCAGAGAATCAGTTTTCGAGTTACGTGCCAACTTCAACAAAGAAGCACTAAATGGTGCCTGATTTACTCCGTTGACGAGTTAATGGTAATACCTGTAATAGGTTCCAATGTAAACGAAAACGCTACATGAAATACGACTAGAAAATGCGCGGAAAAATAAAAAAGCTGGAAAATTAGATGAGAACATCGTGTAAATAAATGGATTACCAAGATATATTTCTTTGCTGAGGGTGCAATATGTAGTCATGTTTATTATCGTAGAAAGAATCATCCGACACTAACAGCAAGTTTCCCGCCACCCTATTCTGCACGAAATGGGTTTCCTGTGAGGGCATTTCTATGGTCTTCAGCTATTGTGAAGAGAAACACGAGCTGGGTGGCAGTGATAATTTTTAAGCCAGACGCAGGAGGTAAAGGTAAATGAAGTGGTGTTGGTTGATGAACTATAGGGTCAGTTGAGGCCATGATCTCAACCTGGGCTGGATTTTACAAAAAGAGTGATAAACAGGTTGTTCAGAACTACAGACCAACATCGGTGACGGCCGCCTCTTGCACGATCCTAGAGCAAGTTGTAAGCTCAAACATTATGACATTCCTAGAGGAAATTTTTTCAGAGAAACAGCACGGATTCTTGAAAAACCACCCATGTCAAGCATAAATTGTTTTATTCATACACGACAGTGTTCAAGCAAGAGATGCAGACTGCGTCTTCACAGATTTCCGTGAGGCATTCGACACTGTAGTACACCGTTGACCGTTAACCAAGGCACGATCGTCTGGAGTGTCTTCACAAATATGTGGCCGGTTTGAGGAATATTTAACTAATAGAACCCAGTATGTTGTAATGGATGGGGAATGTGCCACAGAAATGAATGTAACATCGGGATGCTCCAAGGAAGCTTTCGTTATACCGGGTGTTTAAAAATGAGTATCGGTAGCACGTATTGCATTCAATTTACAATTATAAATAATACATCAAATGAAAGACAAACTCAAACAGTTTTGTTTGTATACCTGTGTCTATGCGCATGCACTGTTTTCTAAGTCTTCTGGTAGAAAGCGCTAGTAACAAACATGGCGACTAGTGAACAGAAAGCTTTTGTGTTTTACTGTTTGCAAGGACTGAATATGTTGTTGCAGTGCAATATGCGTTTTCTGTTAGGTCCAATAGTAATTCTCCAAATGATAATAACATCCGTAGATGGTATCATAAGTTTGAAGATACCGGCGGTCTTTGCAAAAGGAATAGTAAGGGAAGACTAACAGTGATTGAAGAGCGTATTGAACTAGTGGGAAGGTCTTTCACATGTAGCCCCAATATATCTGTTAGTTAGGCTAGTTGACGTCTGTCTGAAGATCTTTAAGGATATGCTTGAGTGTGTCCTTACAGTATGCAGTTGTTACAAGCTCTGAAGTCTACAGACTACAGTTTATGTGCCAGCTTTACAAACAAAATGTTGCTACATACGATGAAGATTTACTGGATCGTCTCGTCTTCAGTGATGAATCGAGATTTCATCTAAGTGGAAATGTGAACACACATCATGCGCTCATCTTTAGGTCAGCAAATCCCCAAAGGACGGTACAGTTGCAACGAGACTCCCCTTTATTGATTTTTCTTGTGTCATCTTGCCGGAAAGTTTATGATTCTTTCTTACTCGGTGTTTCTTATGTTCCGCTCATCTATGGCTCTTTCTTCAAGTGGAAGAAGCGTAACCATAGACCTTTATTTCGTAGCAATGCCACCTAACTGGCATAAACCAGTACGAGAACGGTTCAACGACGTTGTACCCAACCGCTGAACTGGTCATAAGGGGCCGGATGGCAGAGCTTGTTTCGCATGGGCGCCACCTCCATCCGATTTGTTGCCATGCAATGTTTACCGTTGGGGATTCATACAGGATCGTGCGTTTGTGCTTCCGCTCGAAGCTGATCTAGCCGAATTAAGAAACAGGTTTGAAACAGTCGTTGCATCAATCACTCCAGACATACTGATCAAGGTTTAGGAGGAAGTCGCCTTTCGACTGATGTGTGCCGTGTGACGAACGGCGCTCACACTGAACACACTGTAAGAAAAACTGTTTGAGTTGCAATGGCTCTCCCGGGTTCGATTCCCGGCGGGGTCAGGGATTTTCTCTGCCTCGTGATGACTGGGTGTTGTGTGATGTCCTTAGGTTAATTAGGTTTAAGTAGTTCTAAGTTCTAGGGGACTGATGACCTCAGATGTTAAGTCCCATAGTGCTCAGAGCCATTTGAACCATTTTTTTGCAATGGCTCGCCTGAGTCATGGGTTTCTCATCGGCTTGACACGGGAAAAGCGCGGATCTGCGGCCCAGCGTGCGTGCGTGCAGTGTGTTGGTGCCCAGTTTAAATATGCGGACTTCGATTCTCCGTCCGTGTTGACTCGGATTCGTTCGATTGCGGTCGACGTTGCCTTAGTACCGTCAGAGCTGGTTCCCACGCCTTGCTGAGTTGAAATCCCGTGTCTCTATTGATCACGTCGTTACTTATACGAATTTCGACTGCTTCTTTAATGATGGAGTCCCAGTACGTGGCAGCGGACGAAAGGATCTTTGTCTCTCCATAGTTCATGCTGTGTCCCGTGTCTAGACAGTGTTCAGCCACAGCAGACTTTTGTGGCTGTTGCAGTCTGGTGTGACGTTTATGTTCCGCTCATCTATCCTTCTGGCCAATGTATGATTTCCCACAATCGCACGTTATTTTATATATCCCTGGTCTCCTTAGACCCAAGTCGTCTTTAATAGAACCCGTGCTCTGTGATTCGTCTACGACGACTTTCAGTGGCCCCTGATCCTGGAACTGAGAACTCAAATAGGGTAGTTTTTCTACCATATTTTGTTGGCGTGTCCTTTAGGATTCACAGACTGAAAAAAACATCAATTAAAATGTGTCTTCCGCTCTCCAGCTCATATGAAAACTGTTCTGGGTTCTATTAAAGACGACTTGGGTCTAAGGAGACCAGGGATATATAAAATAACGTGCGATTGTGGGATTACTTCTAGCGAGTCAGCATATTTATTGGCTATCCATTGCAGCAACGTCACCCCTCCAAGACCCAGGCGATCATCACAGGCCGTACCACCCGCTCCTTCCGTCTCCATGATTTCTACCTCACCATTTGTGGCTGTCCTATCCACCTCACTCCTACCCTCGCCCTCGACCGCCACCTCACCTGGACTCCCCATCTCCTCACAATCCAACACAAAGCTCACAACAGACTCCACCTCCTGAAACTCTTTTCTGGCTGGACATGGGGACTGCATACTCCCACCATCCTTCATATCTACAAAACCTTGATCAACCCCATCCTTTGTTAAGCCAGCGTTGCTTGGATTTCCGCCCCTCCCAGATTCTATAAAGCCCTCCAAATCCTCGAGCGCCATGCACTCCGCCTCACCTTCCGCATCCACCTTCTGTCCCCCAAGCGCATCCTCTACAACCTCATCCCCTTTCCCCACCTTCTCCCTTTCCCTGAACACATGTGCACCCTGTATATTGTCCGCCGCCTCGATCCTCCTCACTGCCTGGTGTCTCCCTTCCTCTCCACCTCCAGCCCATTGCCACGCCTTAACCATTGTGTCACACCCTCTCTCCATCTCCATACCCTCCACCTCCTTTCCCAACGCAAATTCCAGCATCTAGCCCTCCTGGATGATGAACTCCGTCCTGACGTGTACCCTTCCTACCAACTCTAACCCCACCTTCCTCCTGCCTCCTCCTCAGGGGTCCCTTCCTCCCCCATCCCGTCTCCTGAGCGGCTTTCTCCCCTCTCCTGTGCTCTCCTTCTGTGTCTCTGCACTCCCTCCTGCCTTGTCTTCCCTCTTCATCTCCCACCCTGCCCGTCTCCTGCCTCTTGGTGTGCCCCCTGCCCCCCTTTTCCTCTTCCTCCCACTCCCCACCCCTCCTCACCTCTTTTTTCCTCCTCTCCGACCTCCAGTCCTTCGGCAGGTCTGTACCAGCGGTTTTTATTCTTTGTGAGTGTTCTGTCGTTTCCAGTGGTTTTGTTCTTTCAGTGTCTCTCTCTGTGTGATTTTTATACTGTGACCGCCTTTTAACTTGTGTTTGACTCGAGTGATTTTAAGTACACAACGAATTTCCAACTGTGTTCTTTTAACTCTCTGTCGGCTTTTTAAATGTCCCCCAATGTCTCCGTATTAGTGCCACCCGCCAGGGTAGCCGAGAGCACTAACGGGCTGCTTCCTGGACTCGGGTAGGCGCGCTGGCCCCGGATCGAATCCGCCCGGCGGATTAACGACGAGGGCCGATGTGCCAGCCAGCCTGAATGTGGTTTTGAGGCGGTTTTCCACATCCTGTTAGGTGAATACCTGGCTGGTGCCCACGTTCCGCCTCAGTTACACGAGTCGCAGACATCTGAACACGCTCGCACTATTCCCTTAATTACACTCGACGCAGACAGTAGGGGTACACTAATTCCATCCTGGGAGGTACGGGGCATCTGGGCACCCCTTTCCACTAACCTTGCCAAATCTGTTCCTAACAATGTCGACCCTGCATCAGCACGGGACATGGCACCAGTGAAAGAAAGAAAGTTAAAGAAAGAATGTCCCCGTATTAGTGTATATTTTAACGCCCATCATCTCCATTTAATATATTTTATGTCCCCTTTTGTACCCCCATTTTTTATGTAAGAGTTACCTTTGTATTTTTGTTAAAGCCATTTAGCTGAAGAGCGGTGGACTGTGGCCCTCCCCTCCACCTATGGGGCGGGGGAATGAAATTACAATAAAGGAAAAAAAAGAGCAACACGTCAATAAGGACCTGAAGATGACGGGCAGCTGTCTCGTCGAAATATTGTGCAGCTTCCACAACATTATCCGACTGTTTATGAGAATAACATTTAGTACAGTAGTTTAACATTTAGTACAGCTACATATATTCCCAGAGGGGCTTGCTGTAAACTGAAAGTTAATAATTCTAGACCTTCTGTCTGTCAATCACGCTTGACGCAAACAAGTACTCCATTCCGCTCACAAATTCAGAATTCTGTACAGCGCTACGGTAATAAACATCGCTTCCACGTGATATGTACTGAGTCCATCGTAGCTCAGAGTGCGTCATTGCGGCACAACTCGACAGTGTCGAAATGGAAGAAGAGCAATGCAAAGAAGTGAGAATCGTTTTTGTTCCAGAGACTGCCCAGAGGTGACAGGCATTGTACCTGGAGGTAGCCGTTGACGTGGCTGAGGAAACTGCTGGCGACGGCACCGTCAGCGTCGCAGGCGGCGAGCATGAGTGCGCGCGCCAGCATGAGGGAGAAGAGCAGCGCGTAGGAGAGGGCGGCCGCCGACGCCCTGGCGGCGCACAGCAGCGCCTGCAGCGGCGGGTCGCGCGCGCGCACCAGGAAGGCGGCGGCCGTGGCGAGCGCGCCGGCCGTGGCCAGCAGCAGCAGCAGCGTGAGCGCCGGCCGGCCCTCCAGCACGTCGCCGGCCGCGACGCGCCACGCCAGGTGCGCGCCCACCGCCACGCACACCGCCAGCCCCAGCGACACCACCGCCGCCACCGCCGCCGCCCACGGCTCGGGGCGGAACTCCACCTCCCACTGCGGCCACGCTGCCTCCGCCGGCTCTGCGGGTGCCGCCGCCTCCTCGTCGAATGTGTAGCACGTCTCGTTACCTGCAAGCGAATTTATGTGGTGTACGACTTCTACATCGAGAAGGCGTCAAGCAACGAATGTCGAATTAGGATTAAGTGAACTACACGGTTAAATATTCTACATCTTCATCTGCATACATGCTCCGCAATCCACCATACGGTGCGTGTAAGAGCGTACCTCGTACCACAACTAGCATCTTCTCTACCTGTTCCACTCCCAAACAGAACGAGGGAAAAATGACTGCCTATATGCATGCCTCTGTACGAGCCCTAATCTCTCTTATCTTATCTTTGTGGTCTTTCCGCGAAATACAAGTTGGCTGCAGTAAAACTGTACTGCAGTCAGCCTCAAATGCTGGTTCTCCAAATTTCCTCAGCAGCGAGAATGAGATTTTCACTCTGCAGCGGAGAGTGCGCTGATATGAAAGTTCCTGGCATATTAAAACTGTGTGCCGGACCGAGGCTCGAACTCGGGACCTTTGCCTTTCGCGGGCAAGTGCTCTACCAACTGAGCTACCCAAGCCCAACTCACGCCCCGTCCTCACAGCTTTACTTCTGCCAGTACCTCGTCTCCTACCTTCCAAACTTAACAGAAGCTCTCAGTTGGTAGAGCACCTGCCCACGAAAGCCAAAGGTCCCGAGTTCGAGTCTCGGTCCGGCACACAGTTTTAATCTCCCAGGAACTTTCATATCAGCGCACACTCCGCTGCAGAGTGAAAATCTCATTCTGGAAACATCCCCCAGGCTGTGGCTAAGCCATGTCTCCGCAATATCCTTTCCTTCAGGAGTGCTAGTTCTGCAAGGTTCGCAGGAGAGCTTCTGTAAAGTTTGGAAGGTAGGAGGCGAGGTACTGGCAGAACTAAAGCTGTGAGGACGGGGCGTGAGTCGTGCTTGGGTAGCTCAGTTGGTAGAGCACTTGCCCGCGAAAGGCAAAGGTCCCGAGTTCGAGTCTCGGTCCGGCACACAGTTTTAATCTGCCAGGAAGTTCCTCAGTACCGATTCACGAAAAGAACGCCTCCTTTCCTCTAGACACTCCCACCCGAGTTCCTGAAGCATTTCTGTAACACTCGCGTGATGATCAAAACTACCAGTAACAAATCTAGCAGCCCGCCTCTGAATTGCTTCTATGTCCTCCTTCAATCCGACCTGATAGTGATCCCAAACGCTCGAGCAGTACTCAAGAATAGGTCGTATTAGTGTTTTATAAACGGTCTCCTTTACAGATGAACCACAACTTCCCAAAATTCTACCAATGAACTGAAGACGACTATCCGCCTTCCCCACAACTGCCATTACATGTTTGTTCCACTTCATAGGCGCTACAGACTGGAACCGCGCGACGTTACGGTCGCAAGTTCGAATCCTGCCTCGGGCATGGATGTGTATGATGTCGTTAGCTTAGTTAGGTTTAAGTAGTTCTAAGTTCTAGAGGACTGATGACCTAAGTAGTTAGGTGCCATAGTGCTCAGAGCCCACTTCATATCGCTCTGCAATGTTACACCCAAATATTTAATCGATGTGACTCTGTCAAGCGCTACACTACTAATGGAGTATTCAAACATTACGGGATTCTTTTTCCTATTCATCTGCATTAATTTACATTTATCTAGAATTAGCTGCAATTCTTTACACCAATCACAAATCCTATCCAAGTCATCTAGTATCCTCCTACAGTCACTCAACGACGACACCTTCCCGTACACTACAGCATCATCAGCAAACAGCCGCACATTCCTATCTACCCTATCCAAAAGATCATTTATGTAGATAGAAAACGACTGGAGGAAAAGAAGAGCGCAAAGAACGCGATTATGCTCCTGTTTATTAAAACTCTCTGCCTGAAAAATTGCTGACAGCTGCCTCATCCTACCTTGCTGAACACCTTAAAAATTTTTTTCTGAAAATTTTGGTGTGCGAGCGTGCTACCGCTTCTTTTTGACATGCAACTGACCTCTCATTCTCAAAAGCTCCCCTAAGTGTAACTCGCTGACACCCACTAGTCATTCATACCCATCCATTCCCACTTACCCATTCTCACTCATTCATTATGCCGAACTATCATCTCTTTGTGTCTCTCTATACAAGGTGGTCCACTGATAGCGACCGGGCCAAATATCTCACGAAATAAGCATCAAACGACGAAACTACAAAGAACGAAACTCGTCTAGCATGAAGGGGGAAACCAGATGGCGGTATGGTTGGCCCTCTAGATGGCGCTGCCATTTCCTACGTAATGTTCTACCGATGTTAATACAAGATGTTTCACTGCATGACAGAATGGCGATGTACTACCAACATGATGGATGTCCGGCATATAGCTCGCGTGCGGTTGAAGCGGTATTGAACAGCATATTTCATGACAGGTGGATACCATGGCCCGCACGTTCACCGGATCTGACGTCGCCGGATTTCTTTCTGTGGGGAAAGTTGAAGGATATTTGCTATCGTGATCCACTGACACCGCCTGACAACATGCGTCAGCGCATTGTCAATGCATGTGCGAACATTACGGAAGGCGAACTACTCGCTTTTGAGAGGAATGTCGTTACACGTATTGCCAAATGCATTGAGGTTGACGGACATAATTTTGAGAATTTATTGCATCAATGTGGTATTTACAGGTAATCACGCTGTAACAGCATGCGTTCTCAGAAATGATAAGTTCACAAAGGTACATGTATCACATTGGAACAAGCGAAATAAAATGTTCAAACGTACCTACGTTCTCTATTATGATTTAAAAAACCTACTTGTTACCAGCTGTTCGTCTAAAACTGTGAGCCATATGTTTGTGACTATTACAGCGCCATCTATTACAAAGCGAAAAAAGTTGTCCAACTAAAACATTCATATTTCTTTACGTACTACACGAATGTGTAATAAAAAATGGGGGTTCCTATTTTTGAAAAAACGCTGTTGATATCCGTTTGACCTATGGTAGTGCAATATAGCGGGCCAATCATGGCGCCATCTGGTTTCCCCCATCAAGCTATACAAGTTTTTTCGTTTGACGCTTATTTCGTGAGATATTTGACCCGGTCACGATCAATGGACCACCCTGTATATCACTGTCCCCAGTCTCGCAGCCACAGTCTGTCTCGTTCTGTCCTACTACTACTGTCTACTTTCACTGTCACTGTCTCCCTTTTGTTGCTACTATCTCATTCATTCCATTCCACCGCTGCAGTCCCCTCTCAGCCACTGTCCTTCCGTTCCTCATTGTCATTGTCACAGACTGTCTTTTATTATCAGTATCTCTCACCCACTTCCACGTTCTCCTTGTCTTTATTCCTCTCCCATTGCACCGTCTTCTTAACTCTTTTCCTAAGACTGTTCTGTCACTGTCAACATGTTCCGCTGCCACTGTGTCCCTCTCTGTGGTTCACACTGTCATTAGCTCTTTCAGCATAAAAAAGCGTGAATATATTCACATGCCAAAATTTATGGGAAAACTTTTAAAGTTGCTGACGAAGATAGATTGGGGCAGCTAACAGCCCACTTTTCAGTCAGAGTATTCAAATAAAGAGATGACTTTTTTGTGCTCTGGTAGGAGCATTATTCCACTGGCTCCCTTCTTTTCTTCACTACAACAGGGCATGTCACTCACATGAAAAGTACTTTATGGGTAAGTAAAATTTTGGTAGTACGAGTACAGTTAGGGGAAACTGAATATCGCAAAAACATATAATTTTACACCTTGGTCGTATTTCTATGCGCACAAAAATTTCGCTTGTGCTTCAGTACTACAACAACGTGGGGTTCCCAGAAGAATTCTGATGATAACGGAAACTTTACAGCATATTTCTCTGTGCAACGTGTCTTTATAACCTACGTTTTCGTCTCACGCTGAATTTTACGTGTATAAATAGCGTAACTTTGGATTACTGCATCTAGGAAACGAATAAAGATACCAAGGAAATTTACAAGGCTGTTCAAAATCAGGGTCTTAGATATATATTGTAAAAATAACAGCCATTTACTGTCAATAGCTATCTTGGAATCTGCGGCTCGGTTTTGGTACCTAAAAACCGTGTTTTCTGAACCGACAATGACCTGAATGGTGCCTTCATAAGCCCCGTAAGACGCACCATAGACCACATCTAATGCAAAAAGAACCAACCAGTTGCTCCATTTTCTCAACCTGGAGGAATGTGTAATATGTAATATTCAAAACGCGTACTGTAGGATAGTTACAGTAAGCCGATCATTCTGCTGAGTATAGAAATTGACCAAGGGCTATCCAAAACACTTTCTGTCGCCAATAGAACCCGAGGTTCGAGCCCGGAAAAAATCCCGTTTCTATGCACGGCGTTTTGGCACACATTAGGTAGCGCATGCTGTCGCATGTGTGCCGATTAGCACTTCAGCACTACTGCAGAAGGTGGGTATTAGTAATGGCATTTACATTCTATGTATAAAGAAGGATTACACAGATGGTTTTTCATTCTGAAATCGTATCTGAATCAGCTTTTTACTGAGGAGATTGTGTTACGCTTCCAGGAAGAAGGAGAAATGTCTATCACCAAATGTCTCAATTCGACAGCAGCAGTGGGCTATATGGTCATGAGGAACGGTCAGTGTCCAGGGATATGGCAGGAACGTTCATTCGAAGCAAAGAAGTCTAGTAAACATGGACCCCAAAATGCATGACCAAGAGAGCTATGAGCGCTTCTTTATTTTCGATACTGTGAAACAAATCTCTTTTACTGTTAGCTCTTTGATTCCCGTGTTTTGAGAGATGGCAGTACGTACCAAAAGAGGAAGAAAATGTTCAGTAAGTGTGGGCTCTAAAGTGCATACCTTAAGAGCTATGAATACTTATTCATCTACACTAACATGGAACACATCTCTTCTATTGAACAAGTGCCCATAGCGCTTAAGGTACGTATTTTAGGCACATGTTTACTAGACCTTTTCGCTTCAAATGACCATTACCGTCATATCCCTGAATGACGACCGTTCCTCCTAGGACACCCTGTACAGGTTGCAGTGCAGCATCCCGTGGTATTACCTCTCACATAGTTGGGATTTCACGAATGACACATAACGATGGGCTTAGGTCAGCTGCACTCAACACCTTGAAAAAAAAAAAAAAAAAGGCTCTAAGCACTATGGGAGTTAACATCTGAGGTCATCAGTCCCCTAGACTTAGAGCTTCTTAAACCTAACTAACCTAAGGACATCACACACATCCATGCCCCAGGCAGGATTCGAAATTGCGACCGTAGCAGCAGCTCGGTTGCGGACTGAAGCGTCTAGAACCGCTCGGCCACAGAGGCCGTCAAACGCCTTGCAAGAACTCAATAGCCGCACACGAGTAGCACCTCATAAGGTAGATGTATTGTTCATTCAACCGTGCAGGTTCGTATGGCCACGTCAGGAAATGAGCTTCTTTGCAACAAGGCAAGTATCCATACCGACAGTGCGACGTCGTCTGGAGCCTCACTGACTGTCAGCAAGGCGACCATGAGTGCAGAAGAGGGGGAGGTGCCCCGGCACTGGTGCAGCCAACAACAAGTCTGAACGCAGAAGTGATACCTCGTTGCGTTTCCAGATCAGTCACTTTTCTGCATCATGGTGGACGTATCAATGTGTGGAGGATTCATGAACATGGAACACTGCCAAATTGCATTCGACATCATCACAAAGGCCCAGCACCTAACATGATGCCATCGCGTACAACTGAATATACACTCCTGGAAATTGAAATAAGAACACCGTGAATTCATTGTCCCAGGAAGGGGAAACTTTATTGACACATTCCTGGGGTCAGATACATCACATGATCACACTGACAGAACCACAGGCACATAGACACAGGCAACAGAGCATGCACAATGTCGGCACTAGTACAGTGTATATCCACCTTTCGCAGCAATGCAGGCTGCTATTCTCCCATGGAGACGATCGTAGAGATGCTGGATGTAGTCCTGTGGAACGGCTTGCCATGCCATTTCCACCTGGCGCCTCAGTTGGACCAGCGTTCGTGCTGGACATGCAGACCGCGTGAGCCGACGCTTCATCCAGTCCCAAACATGCTCAATGGGGGACAGATCCGGAGATCTTGCTGGCCAGGGTAGTTGACTTACACCTTCTAGAGCACGTTGGGTGGCACGGGATACATGCGGACGTGCATTGTCCTGTTTGAACAGCAAGTAGCCTTGCCGGTCTAGGAATGGTAGAACGATGGATTCGATGACGGTTTGGATGTACCGTGCACTATTCAGTGTCCCCTCGACGATCACCAGTGGTGTACGGCCAGTGTAGGAGATCGCTCCCCACACCATGATGCCGGGTGTTGGCCCTGTGTGCCTCGGTCGTATGCAGTCCTGATTGTGGCGCTCACCTGCACGGCGCCAAACACGCATACGACCATCATTGGCACCAAGGCAGAAGCGACTCTCATCGCTGAAGACGACACGTCTCCATTCGTCCCTCCATTCACGCCTGTCGCGACACCACTGGAGGCGGGCTGCACGATGTTGGGGCGTGAGCGGAAGACGGCCTAACGGTGTGCGGGACCGTATTCCAGCTTCATGGAGACGGTTGCGAATGGTCCTCGCCGATACCCCAGGAGCAACAGTGTCCCTAATTTGCTGGGAAGTGGCGGTGCGGTCCCCTACGGCACTGCGTAGGATCCTACGGTCTTGGCGTGCATCCGTGCGTCGCTGCGGTCCGGTCCCAGGTCGACGGGCACGTGCACCTTCCGCCGACCACTGGCGACAACATCGATGTACTGTGGAGACCTCACACCCCACGTGTTGAGCAATTCGGCGGTACGTCCAACCGGCCTCCCGCATGCTCACTATACGCCCTCGCTCAAAGTCCGTCAACTGCACATACGGTTCACGTCCACGCTGTCGCGGCATGCTACCAGTGTTAAAGACTGCGATGGAGCTCCGTATGTCACGGCAAACTGGCTGACACTGACGGCGGCGGTGCACAAATGCTGCGCAGCTAGCGCCATTCGACGGCCAACACCGCGGTTCCTGGTGTGTCCGCTGTGTCGTGCGTGTGATCATTGCTTGTACAGCCCTCTCGCAGTGTCCGGAGCAAGTATGGTGGGTCTGACACACCGGTGTCAATGTGTTCTTTTTTCCATTTCCAGGAGTGTAGAACACAATCACCTCTGGAATGAGATTTTCACTCTGCAGCGGAGTGTGCGCTGATGTGAAACTTCCTGGCAGATTTTAATCTGCCAGGAAGTTTCACATCAGTGCACACTCCGCTGCAGAGTGAAAATCTCATTCTGGAAACATCCCCCAGGCTGTGGCTAAGCCATGTCTCCGCTATATCCTTTCTTTCAGGAGTGCTAGTTCTGCAAGATTCGCAGGAGAGCTTCTGTAAAGTTTGGAAGGTAGGAGACGAGATACTGGCAAGAAGTAAAGCTGTGAGTACCGGGCGTGAGTCGTGCTTCGGTAGCTCAGATGGTAGAGCACTTGCCCGCGAAAGGCAAAGGTCCCGAGTTCGAGTCTCGGTCGGGCACACAGTTTTAATCTGCCAGGAAGTTTCACAATCACCTCTGGTTAACACAGTTCTAATTTTGACTGCAGGCATTCCATTTGTGACGTGTTACGGCCACTTCTGAGCCCTAGCTTCAAGGTCTTTACAATTTTCAACCAAATAATGGATTGCTGTCCTGACCTAACTCGATTCTTTTTCCCCAGTCAATAGTATGGGGTTATGAGGGTCATACTCGTCATTCCAGATCTTAGAGCCGCGTCACGCGCTGTTGGGGAGAGACCCTGGTTACAAAAAGAAAAATTTCTACATGGACAGTACGATGAGGCTGGAGCAGTACAGTCAACACGGCGACCACTGTTGCGTCTCCTCATGGCTTTTCAGTAGAGTAAGACGTGTCAAAAGAGGTGCACTTAATGACAACTCTGGATACAGAAGTGGCGCCACCTCGTATCTTCAGACAAATCCTCTTTCTGTGTACAGCATCACGACCAATGTATCCCTCTGTAGAGGCACCGACAGAAAGAACGTTGTCGTCATATGGGTCTAGCCCTGGGGAGATAGTATGGAATGCCATTGGGTACAAATCAGGAATACCTTGGTTCACACAGCGGGTAATTTTTGGAAAGCAGCCATAATATTTCTGACATCTTATGGGTGGTGGTTGTACCTTATTTCGAGATTTCCATGACATCATCAGTCAGCAATATAATACAAGACCATATGTTCCCTATGTGGCCTACCTCTATACAGATGTTGTTCGTCTGTTGTCTTGGTTAGTACATGTTTCAGATGTCTCACCCACTGAAAACACCTGGTCAAGGCTTCCCAAGAGACTGTCACGCCACCATTCGCCATCAGCTATGGCCGATGAACCCTGCCATGGAGTTGAAGCATTGTGGAATGGCGTACACGTATCTCTCATCCAACCCCAGTTCGAATCGATGCCCAGCCAGACTGGAGTTGTTGCAAGGGAATTTGATAGGGTGCATTTAAATCTAAGGATTCTTCAAGTCTGTCCTTGGACAACATCCAACTAAACCATTTTTTCCAGAAATTCTGCTGCATTTATCAAGACATTCAATGTACTTTTGGGAACCATCAGTAAGATGTTACACGAGAATCTCAATCTCATGAAGAACTAAAATCGATGTATATTCGTACAGCATCCAACTCCATATCATTACGTTCAGTGTCTACAGTTCTGTTAACAGATATTCAGCTTAACGCTGTGCACCACATAACTGACAAAGTTGTATTTATGACAGTCACATGTGATACACCACGTCACTCAGAAGCGAACAAGGTAGGAAAGTGGCTGCTGATGGTGACCGTAGCATCGGAGGTTGCCGACCTCCCGAAACAATTCAGAAGCGTCCAGAGATAGGCCTACGCAATGTCATATCTCACTATGAAACCTCAAGTGTACACTTTACATCTGGTTGTACGTGATTTCTCTCACTTCCCAAAAGCAAAAGTATCCATCTTCAGGTTTGTTCTGAATTGCTAAGACCAGCAGTGTTTGTCGATAGAGCTTTCCTGAACGACTGTTGCAAGGAAGCACATTTAGTTAAGTAACTAATTCTTTAGAGACAAAGCAGTATTGCAAAGAATGTAAAGAGAAAACTTTCGAGAAGGTGTCAACAAATATTTTCGGTGTAACAAGAATTTGCATATGGTTTCATGATCTGAGTGATTCTCTAAAAGAATGCACAAATAAATACATAGTTTCGTATAGTATAGATCAGTCTAGTCTTTGCTGCAACCACTCTTGAATTGCAATAGCATTGCACGTTACTGAAATAGATAAAATTGCGGGTAGGTTATGCTTTAGAGATCAGTTGACATGCGAGCAGTCCTGTCCATATTAAACGAATGGCATTAGACAATGGATTCGTATTGGGAGAGTCTGAATACAAATTCATTTCGAATGAATTTATATTCCCATGACTTTCGGAACTTAAATAAGACAAATTTTCCAGTGGTTCTCATTCCGAGAGTGTGGTTTATTTCTGATCTCAACGTTGTCAGGGCGCTCAACCGTAGCCTTCCTCCACAGTTCATCTGCGATGAGACTAAAAGAGAAAAGCACTCGCTACCAGTCCTTCGTCGTTAATTAGTTCCCGATAAGTATCTGTTTCAGCTATTGACGACGTAGGAAGGTGGTTAGTATAATCCCTTCTAGTAAGACAATGTCAAACTTGTGCTTGGGATAATATAGTGCAGTGCAGCTCTCACGGCTCTATATGCCTGAAGGCGAGAACTCTGGTCCATTCGGAATCAATGGATAATGTTTCTCTTCTAATCTGATATGGTCTGTCTAAATAAAAGAAATAATTTTGCCATTCATAGTAATTCATTGAAGAAAACCATGTAAAACCTAAAGGTAGATGCCACCGAAGTTTTCCGTGGCAGCTTCTTTGTATAAAATTCACTAGCTGTTTACGCCATGTCACCGGAACTCTAGTTTTCCAAGTTTAGCACTTCTTCATCAACAGGAGACGAATGACCGCCGAAATCATTATGTGCCTGTCATACAGTATCTTTCTCGCTTATGTGAATTCTGGAAATGGCGGAGTGTACGTCATTCTCTGTTATTCACCGAAGAGGGACGTGATACTGGGGGCGCACTCTGTTTCCGTTCTTTTGCACAACTCCGGGCCACAGAGTACGATTGGCTGTACTTCCTACTTTTTTTTCGTTTCTCTGTCACTTATTACTGCAGAACATCTTCATGAGGATCCTAGTGAGAGGCTGAAACCATATGCTAGATAATGACTCTGTGGCTGAAAATATGCATTCAGTCGATTGTCGATTTGGTTCCAATTTTTTCTGGAAATTAGTAAGCCGTACCTCTGGGAATGATTTTTATACTTAAGAAAAGAGTAACTGCACCATGATTCTGATATCCAAATATTTATCAAACGACATATTTTTGCTGGCTCAAACACTCATGTCTAATCCATAGGGACACTCATACTTTTAATAGCCAAACGATATTAATGACCAGCGGGTACCTTTCATAATGAGGTGTATAAATAGGAAAGTAGAGAAGAAAAGCATTCGTACAACTTCAATAACACGCAAAATCTGCCATTGCCTAAGATCGATATGAGCTGAGCGACAATGCGTCTACTCATATCTTGTTTCAGAGTAAAGGCGATCGTTCGTCCCGTGTACTGTACACAAGATACTCTCCTGATAGCTGTAGTTTATGTTTGAATATTATGTAAGTTGTTCTTGTTGTTGTGGTCTTCAGTCCTGAGACTGGTTTGATGCAGCTCTCCATGCTACTCTATCCTGTGCAAGCTTCTTCATCTCCCAGTACCTACTGCAGCCTACATCCTTCTAAATCTGCTTAGTGTGTTCATAATCTACATTTCTCATTGCTCACGTTGTTGCGGACGACGGTTTAAATCATAAACTGGCTAGCACCGCTTATAAGTGTGTGTGCTCTCTGCAGGTACTGTTCTGATTCCACAGCAGAGTTATGAAACACACCTGGATCACTAAAGGGGACGAAGGACATTTTTGGGTGAGACTTGAGTTATGTCACTACAACCTCACCTCACTTAATGCCTGTTACGAGAAGTGGGCACAGGTGCCCTGTGGCCCGTTGAGCAATGTAATTAGCAATTCAGATTGGTGAATAATTTCATAATATTTGGCGACAGGTGACAGCTGAGCGCTCGTAACTATGCGTCAAGCTGCTTTAGACAATTACGTTTAGGAAAACGTGGAATCCATCCCAATTTCATGGCAGCAGATGACAGGTGCAGCAGCACTGGCTGTGAACTTTAGTCTCCAGAAACACTCACTAACGAGCGTAGTGGTAATCTACGCAATGAGGCGCTACATAGCCTTACAGTTCCACATTTTCGCATGTGCGAAGTGGGACACCGAATACGTCAAGGACGTTCTTTTTATACTTTTCATTCTGTACTCCAAGGGTCAGAGTGGGCTTTTTCAGCTCCGGCGCATTAAAGACTCCCGGGTTGGGCCAAAGGAAATGCCAATCCCAATTGAGAATAATGTTTCCTCTATTGCACATCACAATCATAATGAAGTTTTAAAGTGATAACACTGTCGCAATTGACCCTATATATACATTTTTTTTAGATATTCCCACTGTAACGATTTCGGCTTTTGGGGCATTATCGAGGGCAACTGGGAAAATACCAGTATATGTCAGACACGACTGCATAACATATCATAGTCACAATGCTGCAATTCATATCTGTACAGTAAATATCATCAATTGTCCAGACAAAAAGTTAATTTAGTATATGTGTTTTTTGCGTGTATCCCGTGTGAGGACAACGATGTATGTTCAGCAGCACCATTAAAAATCTCTCAGGAGATAAGATCTACTAGATTAAATGCTGCCTGGTAGCAATGCGGAATCGTGATGCGGTGAGGACGGTGTGTAAGTGGAGCATAGGCGAATGGGGAATCATTCTAGCAACGATACTGGTAATGAATGAGGAACTCCACCGAGATAAGTGACTTCCACAAAGAACAGATTGTAATGGCCCATCGTCTGGTACGAGCATCCTGGAAAGGGCGAAGCAGACAGACTCTTCGCCTGCTTGTGTTGTGAGTATGGAAAGTGGTTGAAGAATGGTGTGACCACAAGTAGGAGAAAAAGTGTTGGACGCCCACGCCTTATCACGGAATGCGGAGGTGGGGTCGTTCTCGCTCTGTAAAGCAGGATAAGTGGTGATCTGTGGCAGATCTGACGACGGAGTACAAGGCCATTTGTCGATTATTCACAAAAATATAACTCAAAGAAACTGGTTTCATATAACTGTAACTGTAGGGCTGCGAGGCAAGGATGTTGGACTGCACTGGACTTACAGAGCCTACAATATCTTGATATCCTTGGTGAGTCTCAGTACGTCACTTCATCTTAAAATGCTGCATCCACTACCCACTGATACCCTCAATAACGTACGAAAAGCATCAGTCGTCGTCGCTTAACTTGAAGTATAATAGCCTTGTGAAACGGCGTAGAATAGGTCACACCTTTCTCTTGTGACCAGACTGTACAGAAAAATTTACGCGCTACGTCACAAAGAAAATGCA
Organism: Schistocerca cancellata; assembly: GCF_023864275.1. Taxonomy (NCBI): domain Eukaryota; kingdom Metazoa; phylum Arthropoda; class Insecta; order Orthoptera; family Acrididae; genus Schistocerca; species Schistocerca cancellata. The sequence goes on from NC_064628.1 coordinate 281,303,597, forward strand.
GACACAAGACTGTGACTTCTAACGACTTGTAACAGAACACGTAATGTGGTATTAAGTCAGGAGTATCTCCATTGGAGGATCAAAGTGTGGAGAAGTGTCACCACTGATGAGGCACTGTAACTGTTAACACATCATGATGTTCAGTATCAGCTACGATGTGGTGCCAAGGGAATTGCATTTTGTCCTTAGTCATAAACTCATTCTCCCGTCTTTCATATACAGTGTCATTTTTCTGGACGATCAGCTTCTTGTAATTGTGTATTCGTCGAATGAGACGGGTTGCGATTGAAGCAACAAAGTCTCATTCGGATGGAGCGCTAGACAAGTCTTTCACTGGCGACAGTGACTTAGGTTTGCGTGAGTTCCCCTCAATCCGAGAAAGTTCCATCGTCGTTTATCAAATAAAGGTCACTCTAGCGACCTCGGTATCGACCCTTTCCTTTCTTGAGTCAGATTTTCCTCGATATCGTTGTAACCCAGCTAACTACCTCCTGATAGCGTGTACTGTGGCAGCTGACCTTCCGGGGGCAGCGAGACGTCCGCGGTGAGCACCAGCTGCACGTCGCCCTCGCCGTCGACGCTGCTGTAGGCGGCCACAGGCGCGAGGCGGCGGCCCGCCTCCTCGTCTGACGTCACCCGGCTGGCGGCGGGGCTGAGCCACGCCGCCCCCGCCGCCTCCAGTAGGCCACGCAGCGTCGCGCCCCCGTCCTCGCCGGACGTCGCCTCCAGCTCCTGCCACGACACATCACTCTCAACTACGGCGTATACGTACACAATTGAATTCCCAGTGTAGAGAGAGTACATTCACATCTTTACTCTGCAAACCAGTACGATATGCATGGCAGAGGATACTTCCTATTGTACCACCAAATAGGTGGAGAGTGGAAATAATGATTGATTAAATACTTCGAACTGTAACTAGTCTAATATTCTATTCAGTCATTACTGGATAATTTATAAGAGGATTTAATATATTCCCACTTTGCTCACTTATACCCGCTTCTTGAAACATTTACGTAAGCTTTCACAGGAGACTTTATTCCATCTCCATACTTCGACCAGCTAAGTTTTTTTCAGTATCTCCTCGACGTTCTCCCATTGGTGAAACAAACCATTGCCCCTACGTGCTAATCTTCTTTGTGTACTCGTATGTGTTCAGTATCCCTTGACAGTCCTGTCTGCTATGGCTCCCAAAATTCTGTATCTACATGTACATCTATACTCGGCAAAGCACCGTAAAGTGCAAGGCAGAGGGTACGTCCCATTGTACCAGTTATTAGGGTTTCTTCCCGTTCCATTCACGTATGGAGCGTTGGAAGGAGGATGGTTTGAAAGCCTCTGTGAGTGCTGTAATTATTATAATCTGGTCCTCATGATTCCTATGTGAGGAGTTGTAGCACATTCCTAGAGTCATCATTTAAAGCCGGTTCTTGAAACTTTATTAGACTTTCTAGGCATAGTTTAAGTCTATCTTCAAGATTCTGCCAGTTCAGTTCCTTTAGCATCTCTGTGACACTCTCCCACGGGTCAAACAAACGTGTGACTTTTCGTGCTTTCCCTTCTCTGTGTACGTTCAACATCCCCTGCTAGTCTTACCTGGTACGGTCCTACACGCTTGTGCAATATTCCAGAATCGGACGCACGAGTGATTTGTAAGTAATCTCTTTTATAAACTGACTGCACTTCTCCAGTATTCTACCAATAAACCAAAGTACCATCTGCTTTACATACGACTGAGACTAATAATCATTCCATTTCATATCTCTACATAGTGTTAAACATAGGTATTTGTATGAGTTTGCCAATTCCAGCTTTGACTCTTTGATATATAGTCATAGGATATTATGTTTTTTTCGTTTTGTGAAGTGCACAGTTTTACATTTCTGAACATGTAAAGCAAGCTACTAATTTTTGGACCACACTGAAAGATTCTCAAGATCTGATTGAATATTTATGCAGCTTTTTCACACAGTACTTCGTTATAGATAACTGCATCATCTACAAAATGCTACTATTAATATGGTCCGCAAGATCTTTAATACAGAACGTGAATACCAAGGATCCCAACACACTTCCCTAAGACTCTCCATCCAAGATAGCCTGCTGCGTCCTCCATATCAAGAAGTTCTCAACCCATCACAAATTTCGGTTGGTACCCCATATTATCACACTTTGGGCAATAAGCGTAACTGTGGTACTGAGTCAAATGCTTTTCGAAAATCAAGAAGTATGGCATCTACCAGACTGCCTTGATTCAAAGCTTTCAGTATGTCATGTGAGATAACTGTGAATTGGGTTTCACAAGATTGATGTTTTCGGATTATGGGATGGTTCACACGATTGTTCTGTAAGAAAGCTCCTTTTCAACGAAACTCTGTCTCGGAATCTGGCAGAAAACCCAAAGAACTCAAAGAGATTCTGGTCATACATAAAGCACACCAGTGGCAAGACGCAGTCAATACCTTCACTGTCCGATAACAACGGTGAAGTCACTGATGACAGTGTCACCAAAGGAGAGTTATTAATCACGGTTTTCATAACTCTTTCAGCAAAGAAGATGAAGTAAATATTCCCGAATTTCAATCAAGAACATTTGCGAAGATGAGGAACATAGTAGATATCCTCGGTGTAGCAATGCAGCTTAAATCACTTAATAAAGGCAAGTCTTCCGGTCCAGATGGTATACCAGTCAGGTTCCTTTCAGAGTATGAAGATGCAATAGCTCCATATTTAGCAATTATATACAACCGCTCGCTCACAGAAAGTTCCATACCTAAAGACTGAAAAGTTGCTCAAGTCACACCAATACCCAAAAAGGGGAACAGGAGTAACCCACTGAATTACCGGCCCATATCGCTAACGTCGATTTGCAGTAGGGTTTTGGAACATATACTGTTTTCGAACATTATTAAGTACCTCGAAAATAAAACGATTTACTGAAACAGTCAGCACGGATTGAGAAAAAATCGTTCTTGCGGAACACAACTAGCTCTTAATACTGATGAAGTAATAGTGCTATCGACAGGGGATGTCAAATTGACTCCACATTTTTAGATTTTCAGGAGGCTTTCGACACAGTTCCTGAGAAGCATCTTCTGACCAAACTGTATGCCTATGGAATACCGCTTCAGTTGTGTAATTGGATTCCTGATTTCCTGTCAGAATGATTGCAGTTCGTAGTAATAGAGGGAAAGTCATCAAGTAAAACATCCGGCGTTCCCCAAGGAAGTGTTACTGGCCCTCTATTGTTCCTGATCTATATTAACGACGTAGGAGACAATCTCAGTAGCCCTCTTAGATTATTTGCAGGTGATGCTGTCATTTACCGTCTTGTAAAGTCATCAGATGACCAAAATGAATTGCAAAATGGTTTAGATAAGATATCTGTGTGGTGCGAATTTTCAAAAGTGTCTTCATACTCATCTCACATAACAAGTCTATCAGTGAAGGAATGAAACATTGTGAATCATAATGCAAAATGGTTAACTGTAGCTATAGCGCGACCGAACAATGTAAGTGCTTCATTAAGACTGTAGTACTGTGCAGATTGAACTGTTCAATTAGCAGCGAAAATTGTAAATGGCACAATTAATAGAGCCTTTTATAGTTAGGTCCATTATATTCTCTGGAGAGTGAGAAAAGAGTAACGCCTTGCGAACACTGGCCCTCAGAAAATTTCAAATTGACTAAAGTATTTCCAAGCAAGTAGTTTCTTAACTAAAGTTATTCTGGCTCCAGTGTTTTAGGTCGTATAATACTGTATACGCTGGATGAAGCAGGAAAGCCATAAGAAGCATAGCAGTGCAGGCAAAGAAAGCGTTCCTCACGACAAATCTACTCCTATCAAATATATGATTTAATTTGTTAAAAAATTGTGAGAATATATATGTTGGGCAATGCATCCTGCGGATGTGAATCATTGACAACGGTAAAAACAGAAAGGAAGAGCAACCAAAAGTTCGAAATATGCTGGAAATTAAATAGTATAATACGATATGCTATTCTACACACTCGACGAGAATATTAATATGTGAAACACCTTAGAAGGAGGTACAGGAGATAAAAAACGCCCTATGACATCTTGAAGTAACTTCTACGGTATTAGAGGGGAAAGCTGTTAGGGGGATACATTCAACAAATACTTGTGGACGATGGCTATAGCTGCTACTTACTGTGAGATAAAGAGATTTGTGCGAGACATGAAATCGTGGCAAATTGCATCAAAACAGTCGAAAGACTGATGGCAGATACTATAAACAGAAACTGTTCCCACTGCTGGGATAGCTGCTTCGAAGTCAGCGACAAGTAAAATATTTTGCAGGAGGAGGTAATTCTGACCTGCGGTGAAGACCGGTGACCGTTGTTTCACATTAAATTATGAATGTCAATGTGTTCGTCTCAAACGACTTCATTCAAACTGATAACCAATTTCGGCTTCTCCTTCTGTCAATTTTTAGTCATGATGGTGACTGCAAAGCCTAAACCAGTTACCGATTTTAATAAAATATCATGTGACCATGATATTAACTTTCGTAATCCTAGGTGAGGAAAGGTGAATGCGTAGACTTAGTGATTGTCAGACTAACGCCGAAAAGCCGGCCGGAGTGGCCGAGCGGTTCTAGGCGCTACAGTCTGGAACCGCGCGACCGCTACGGTCGCAGGTTCGAATCCTGCCTCGGGCATGAATGTGTGTGATGTCCTTAGGTTAGTTAGGTTTAAGTAGTTCTAAGTTCTAGGGGACTGATGACCTCAGAAGTTAAGTGGCTCAAATGGCTCTGAGCACTATGCGACTTAACTTCTGAGGCCATCAGTCGCCTAGAACGTAGAACTAATTAAACCTAACTAACCTAAGGACATCACACACATCCATGCCCGAGGCAGGATTCGAACCTGCGACCGTAGCGGTCACGCGGTTCCAGACTGAAGCCCCTGTAACCGCACGGCCACACCGGCCGGCTCAGAAGTTAAGTCCCATAGTGCTCAGAGCCATTTGAAACATTTTGAACTAACGCCGAAATGTCACGGGAAGTGACGGTGCGTCACACTGCTGAGTATGTTCAGTCCGTAGAATGAATCGTTAAGTTTTGCAGCCCCATTCGCGTTATTTAACGAGAGTAGACCAACTGTAGTGAGCGGGTTTAATCTTTCGTATCACTGTCGTTTTTGCTGTAACTCCCATCCCGTTTGGCATTTTGCTGTTGGCTTTCAAGTCATTATTTAATCAAAAGAATAGTTTTGTAATCAATCCGGAATAATGATATATTGTGATTTACATTTACAAATAGTCATGTACTACCACACAGAAGCTGTATTATAAAATATATAATATTTTATTGGTAACCCTACCAATTCTTTATAATCAGTAAAAAATTAATAAATTTTAGAAATAATGAGAACAGAATTGTTACTTAGCTGAGAAATTTGTATATTAAGAAACAAATGAGAACGAACAAAGCAAAAAGGAGTTCATCTTGATGAAGAATTAGATTATGAATGAAACAATATTTGAACTAAGTGAAACTATTGTGAATGGAAAATATTAAATAAACAATTATTGTCTATGATTTATTTCTTTATGATCAAACACATCTAACAGGATGCTACATGAACAACGAATCACATGTTTTCTTGTAAAAGCAATAGCATCCAACACATTACTGTTTATCTTGTGGAATGAACTGACATGGGATAGACTTGGTATTTATTGTTAGCGGTTATTATAGTGTTATTGATAGTTTCTCCTGCCACGGCCTCTGAAACAACGAAAAACATAGGTAACGCAATTTGTATTACTCGTTTGGTGTCTGGAAAAGATCTTTGAATTCATAAAGACAGGCTCTAAGTTTATCGATACGTGATTCGACCCTGTATGTGTTCAGAATTCTTACACGCCTAATGTCCACTGTGTTGTACAAGAGACCTTGACAAGGTACAGATAGTTAAATGCCCGTAGACACATGCGGAAATGAAAGATTTTATACTAACCAAAGCATTTTTACCCTGAAAGGTCGTATCGAATTATAACTGTTGCGGCCTTCGTTCCAGTTAAGTTCCTGACACACTTCGTTTCCTACATGATACATGAAAATGTTTATAACAAGCTGAAACAATATGTTTCTTCTGCATTTCCATATAGTGCCGCAGACCTACACAGACATTCTCTCTGTTGACTAGAAATGCTCCTGAGTACTCCAGCAACGACTGAATAGCGCTGCTGCTTGGCGTAGCAGACAGCGTGGGGTAGAATAGCGCACGGGACGGGTCAAATAGGGCAGGCACTAGTGCTGGAGTACCGACTGTTCTTCTTGTTTTACTGCTCATACATAAATATTGATAAAATATCACAGGGTAGACTAATTTGGGACCGCAATATCGAAAAGGCACACAAAATTTTGCTTTTGAAAAAAGTTTTATTTGTAACGGCAAATAACCTAAGCTTCTCGTTGACGCTAGACGTCACACGAAAAAATGACATGAACAATAGTTGTCTGGGCTGATTCCATCAAAACGTCGCTAAAATAAAACTGCAAATATCTCCTGAAACACCAAAGAAACGCACCTGACCATTCTTAGTACATACATCGGCATATATGTAAGTGTACAGCATTTCTTTTTCCCACAAAAAAGCAACCTCAAACGCGGAAAGAACCTAAGGACATGCACCTCTAGATGGTATTAATTAGCTAAATATAAGTACCGTATTCTGCAACTTATACAGAGGCGAGCTTGGAGCTAGATAATTCAACAGACGCGAAAAGAAGGCTGTAGTTGACAAACGAAGCGAATAAAGGTAGTAACGCATCAGTCTGTAGATGCAGCAAGCAGTAAACGATGCAGTGAGGAAATTGAAGAAGGAATTAGTGCTCAGAGAGAAGAAACAAGATCTACATGCAATTCTGCCATAAAGGACTTAGATCAGCTGAATGGATAGATATTGGAAAATATTTTATAAAATAAACAGTAACAACAGTAAAACAGTGGGATAGAAGTGCAGTCCAATTAAATCAAGTAATAATGACGAAACTACAATAAATTTTACTAGCTAGAAATAAAAAATATGCAGGGTTATTAGGAAGTACATGTGGGACTTCAGAAGCCGACTGCATTAAACCTACAAGACGTACAAAAAACAATGTCAATGGCTAGGGTATCTTGTCAAGTTTCTAACACACGTTACAGGTGTTAAATAAAGGCACGTTTTTGATACGGAAAACGTCAATACATGCCTGCAATTCGTTGAAGTCCCTGTCGTTGACCCTTCCTGGGCAGCAAGGACAGCAGTCCACACTGGAAAACTGTTCATGGGTTACTTATCCGCAGGCACGAATTCATTCGGTGTGCCTATACGGGTTGGGTAACTTGTCAATATGTTGTAACACGCCCTTCCCTAGCGGTGCGTCTGCAACTAAGCCGTGACTCTATCCATTGATGTGTGTCCTTTTTCTGTATGTCCTCCATTTATCGCGCTGAGGTATTCTGAAACCCGAGATATACTTATGATTGAACCTGAACCGGCGGAAAAATGCTCCTGTCAGAGAACAAAAAATACGAATATAGTCCTGTTTAAAAGACTCTGACTGAAAAGTTGGGCACCAGCTGGCTCATTCTACCTTCCTCAGCAGTCTTAAAAATTTTCCCAAAAAATTTAGCATGCGAATATATTCACGCTCTTTTTGACACGCAATTCACCTCTGAATACTATCTCGCTCATACCCACTAGTCCATCACTGTAAGTCACTCGTACTCATCCAATCCCCACTTGCTCATTCTCAATCATTCATCCAGACCAACTCATTGTCATTACATCTTTGTGTCTCTCTAACCGGCACTGCCTCCTGTCTCACAGCCACAGTCTCCTTCGTTCTGTCCTACTACTATCCCCTCATTGTCACAGTCTTCCTGCAACTCTCTTATTTGTGCTATCTCATTCATTTCTTCTCACTACCGCTTCTCTTCTCAATCTTACGATCTCCCTCTTCCTCGTTGTCACTGTCGTAGATTATATATCTCATTATCACTGGCTCTCATCTACTTTCACTTTCTCCGTCTTTTTTATTCGTCTCGCACTGGCACTGTCCCCTTCACTCTTTTCCTAGCACTGTTCTGTCACTGTCAACTATGTTCCGTTGTATTCGTGATAGAAGCGTAGGAGAAAGTGTTTTGGCACAGGGCCAAAGTGTGAATATTACACACTTCCTTCCGCTTAGACAAATGGAGGCGATAAAGTACAAACTTGGATACATTTAGTACTATAAAGTCTTCTCTGAAAGTAGCGTTAAACGGACGCTAAACGAGGACTATAATCAGAACCGGCAAGATAAGAATAGGAGTGTTTGAAACGTAGTGCTAGATACAAACCGACTGAGAGGGAAAAAGGATTTATAGCACAAATAGACTAACAAAGGCCGGCCGCGGTGGCTGAGCGGTTCTAGGCGCTTCAGTCTGGAACCACGTGGCTGCTGCGGTCGCAGGTTCGAAACCTGCCTAGGGCATGGATGTGTGTGATATCCTTATGTTAGTTAGGTTTAAGTAGTTCTAAGTCTAGGCGACTGATGACCTCAGATGTTAAGTCCCATAGTGCTTAGAGCCATTTGAACCATTTGACTAACAAAGAAACAGGCCTAGAGGATACGTCTTATTGCACAAACGAATGACCAAATTGGCAGTTGGAGAAATGGGTGAGTAAACATTTTTTAGAAGGATACCATGGCTTCAATACAGTAATCAGGTTCAAACCGATGTAGGCAATAGAACTGATGCAGAAATGAGAAGAATTGCACCGAATAAAGTAGCATGGCGAGTTGTGTAAGACCAACCTCAGGGCTGAGGACAATAACAAAAACAACAAATGCAAAAAATATTCTATCCGCTACCAACCATAACTTGTCAAAGAAGTGATTAGTGAAATAAATGATCATCAAACTTGCGGAGATCACAAGGGATACGAGGGTTAATCAATGACCTACACTGACACAACAAAATCGCACCATTCGAATTATGACCATTCTATGTTCAGAGAAACGTAAAGGGAATAGCCATAACGTTCTAATCCTCACCTCGAAAAAATGCTGTTACGTGACACACTTTGTTGGTTTGCAGGTACACATTCACTGTCCTGGTACACACTCAAACCCCGCCCCACTGTGCCACACATGTCGCTAGAGGAACCACCACAAACTGGCGGAGCTCGTTTATTAAGAGCAGTAACGTGCGTTACTACTTTCGCTCTTTTTGAAGGGGAACAACGCTGCAGCAATACACGCCGAATTGTTGGAAGCGTATACCAACAATGGAGCATCATATGATACAGTGGTTAGGTAAATCCGACTGACGAAATGCGCAGTGGGACACCATCTCTGTGTGGATGACCTGGACATGCAAGAGAAGTGGAGACCCTGGGGTTTCAAAACCAGAGTATCATGCCAAAGGTAGAAGCTCACTGGATTCCGCGACTGCCCGCACCCATTTCAACACTTTGCCGAACCAAGGCGGAAATCTTGAAGCTGTGTCAGGACAATCTACATAGCTTCTTCGACCGCGTAATCATCATGGATGCGTGCTAAGACCTATGACACAGGAGCAGAACAAGCAGTGGGGATGCATGCACCAACTACTGCCTAAAAAGCGCAATACTCTATGTCATAGTATAGAAGCTGATGCTGAATGTTGTTTGGTGCTGTCATAGCGTGGTGCTAAGACATTCTAGTGAGGGGCGAAACGTTGTATGACTATGCTACAGACGAGGTTTCGGGAAGCTGTCTGAAGACGGGTTTCTGCTCCAGCATCTCACCCCAGCACATTCTCCGTAGGACACAGTCACACATGCTGATTATTTGGACTGTTAAGTAGTGGCACACTCCCATTATTCTCCTGAGATGACACTGTCAGTACTTCCCCCTTTCCTGGGTGAAGAAACGGTTCCGTGGCAGATCTATCGGGTGTGAAGACGAAGTTATTATCGAGGTGTAACACTTCCCGATAGGCAAAATGCAGACTAATACAGCCAAGACCTTCGCCAACCATCTGATGTCGAGAAGACCCTATCGCGTTGCAGACTGAATATGTTCAGTGGTTGTAGTGGTTGGTTGTTTAGTTTGGGAGGGGGGACCAAACAGCGGAGTCATCGTGTAACATTATATAGTTTTTTTTTCTTTATTGTAATTTTAAGCACCTCATACAAGGTGGGCTGTCAGCAGCATATTACGCCGCTCTTCAGCCTTAAGTGGGACATGAAGATGACAGATAGGTGACACAAACAATACAATAAAAACGGCGGGCAAAAATGTAGATACAAAAACAAGAAACATGAAGCCGTTCACGCCGGACGAAAAAAACATTAACACTTGTTGACACGGCGCACATAACACGGACGACTGCGACGGCACACGTGAACAGTGGAGGCGTGACGACGAAAGAACACTAAACACAGACGAAGGCACACACACGAGACACTGATGGCGATGATCTCCGGCGCGCGAATGTTCACTGAGCGTGTGCGAGTCCGGGGACCTGCCAAGAGAGGAGGAGGAGGAAGGGGAGTGGGAGAGGGAGAGTGGAGCGCAGAGATGCCATGGGCAGGGGAGAGTGGGGGAGGGAGGAAGGGGGAGGGGAAGCCCGGGGGAAGAGGGGCGGAGGACGGGGGATGGGGGAAAAAGGAAAGAGAAGGGAGGGAGGGTGCCTAAAGGAAAGGAAACAGGGAGTGGGGGGAGGATCAAAGTTGATAGGAGGGGTAAATGGAAGGGAGGAGGACATCATCAGGGAGGGGGAGCTGGCGGAAGCCACCTCGGGAGAGGGTAAGGAGGGTGGAGAGATGGAGACCGGGTGGGACGTGGGAATACAGGCGCGGCAGCGGGCGGGGGTGTGAGAGGATCGGGGAGACGAGCGGGTGAGGAGGATCGAGTTTACGGGAGGTGTACAGGATCCGTATCCTTTCAAGGAAAAGGAGAAGGTGGGGGAAGGGGATGAGATCGTAGAGGATCCGCGTGGGGGAGGGGAGACGGATGCGATAGGTGAGGCGGAGAGCATGGTGTTCAAGGATTTGGAGGGATTTGTAAAAGGTAGGGGGGGGCGGAGATCCAAGCCAGATGGGCATAACAAAGGATAGGGCGGATGAGGGATTTATAGGTGTGGAGGATGGTGGAGGGGTCCAGACCCCACCTACGGCCGGAGAGGAGCTTGAGGAGACTGAGGCGGGAGCGTGCCTTGACTTGGACATTATATAGATGAGAAGTAGGTTTATATTATGTGTGTATCTGTAATTATGAGGTGTGTATTCTGTGTAATTTAAATTCCTTGACCTGTGACAAGAAAATTAGTTCTGTATCGTATATATATAAATAAACAAAAGGTTACGTTAAAATGACAAATCATATTATGTGCATGTTAATAAAAAGAAAATGTTTATTGAAAGCTGGTTCATACTATGGCTACTTGTATTTGTAAAGTGTAAACGCTGCAGGGAAGTCCTTCCGCAACGGAAGTGACATGGCGGGATGTAAAAGGTGCTTTTGGCGGTCGAACTGAGCCGCTCCTTCGTGTGAATGGCAGGCAGTATGTGCCTAGCCGTAGCACAGTACACTTCGACGGTGCTAAGGGAGCCAACTGGAAGTTGCTTTATAAAGGATTTGCCTGGGATGTGGATCTGGCTATTTGGTATTCTCGGCGTACAGGAATGACTCTAATATGTTGAAAATCCGACGCCAAGAAGAGATGTCATAGAGCATTCGAACATCAAGAGCCGTGAGTACAGTTAGCCGCCATGTCGCTTGCTACCAGTCTTCGCCACTGCTTCACTAACTTCACGCATTCAGTAATGTATATGGGCATGGACCAGTTAATTTGTGTGTTGTTTCAATAATAATCACAAAAAACTAATTCGTGTCCGGAACCATATTTTCTATCCTGATCACGAACCAATGCAGGGTCCTCACCTAAGTGCTACTAAAACCGAGTATCCTGATTTAAACGAACAATTCTTGCATTCACGCGTTTAAAAGTGATATTTTGTCTAATGTAAAAGGAGTAGTTAAAGTTAAAACCACAAAAGTGAAGTTGCATAGACTTTCGCTAAAGTATCCTTAGTTTACTACAAAATATAGTTTTGTAGGATTACAGTGCAAGATTGTGTAAATATTATTGTGTAGAATACCAGATTCACAGGTGTTAAAAAGGCAAATAAGTTATGCTCATTTTCAAAAATAGTGTGGTTCATGATTTCTATAATGAATGGTTCCTTTTCTGAAGTTAATTAAGTCCAGTGTTGTATTTTATTGTCTTGCAAAGTAAATTATGAACTACTCCAAGTGAAGTGAATTATTAGCTTTCGGAATTAGTCTTTACTGCTGTAAGAAGCGTTGACTAGTGAAACTATACTAGTTTATGGGTCCTCATCATGTTCTCCACCAATTAGGAAAAAATTGAACTATTTCTGTTGCTAAGGAAAACTGATGTATGTAGAAGAGTTTAAATAGTGTATTTATGATTATTCATCTTTATTTGTGTTTTTCTTTCATGTCAGTTAAGATAAAAGCCCCTCGTGTCCAAATTTAGTTCTGCACTTCATGCAGTAACATTTCAGTATTTGATTAAGTAATGCTCTTGAGTGTAGCTGTCATTAGTATGAGCTTGGTGCAAAAGTACTTCCCATAATTTACTGGTGTTGTTATTGGTAACCGCTGCTATGTACACTTCAGAGTGTACTGTATCAGTTTGTATCCTGTTTGCTATTCAAAGAGAAATCTATACGAAAGTAACTTCAATAACCAATATTAAATTTCCTTAAACATGTATTTCCAAATTAATGTGGCTAATGTGGCTGCCGACCGTTCATTCTTTTCATTCATTTATTAATTTACCTCTTTCAGTAATTCCCAAGGTTAAAGTCCGTTTGGTTTTTCCGTTAATTTCACCAAATTCAAAATTAGAGTCCGATGCCTTTGTCCATTAGACACATGCTCGGTCAATCTTCGAAATCCTCCCTGAGGGTGTGATTCACGTTAGAGTGATAAATGTTAGTGTTACAATCGCTACCATCGGTTTAGGGAAGGATGGCGAAGGAAGGCCCACTTCGGGCCATGTCCGTTCAGAGGAACCATCTCGGCCTTTGTCTGAGGGAAAACCAAAATCAGGATGGCCGGACGAGGGTTTTAACCGACGTCCTCCCGAATTAAGACTGCAATGTCTTAACTACTGCGCGACCTCGCTCGGTAGCCTATGTTTAGTTGTCGCAGCTTGATTTTTTTCGAGAGAAAAATTAAAATTGATGTCTTTTCTTCGTATTAAGGGTCTAGTCTCCTTAGTCAGCCCATAAAAAGCGATTTTTACGATTTTTTGATAAACTAATGAAGCAACCAACATAAATCTTTCTGCACATTATTTATTGATTATTGGACAATATTTTCTGACTTTTTAAAAAGCGATTAAGTCACCTATCCGAAGAATTGCTCTGTCCAAAATGAGGTGTGCCCATGACAGAACTCTTGCAGTCTGCAAGTCTTATTTTAAATGAAAAATTAAAAAAAAATGCTTATAAATAGGACAATGCGCACGGAGTAATAGCGCAGTTTGAGAGTGAGTGTAATTCAAGCTTTCAATATTCTTCTGTAGCACCACATCTCACACTGCGGGCGCACTAATAAAGGTATCTGTCTGAAATCTGACTGAATTACACCTCGGGTATGTCTGAAAAGTAATAGTCTAATTTTTTATTTCGATTTACTCATTACTTGTTGCAAATAACGTCACCAAAAACACACAACGAAAATACATCTTTGTTTCAAGCGCGTGCCATTTCTTCATTTTTCCAATTTCAAAAAACTGTTATTTTTGCCAGCGCTAGTCTGCCTTTTTTGTCCTCCTTGCTCCGTCCATCATGTGTTTAATTTGCTGCCTAGGTAGCAGAACTCCTTAATTTAATTTAGTTTGTGGTCACCAGTCCTGATAAGTTTCTCGCTGTTCTCATTTCTGGTACTTCTCATTAATTTTTTCTTTCTTCGATTTACTCTCATTTACGCATTAGACTTTTCATTTCATTCAGCAGATACTATAATTCTTCTTCACTTCCACTGAGAATAGCAATGTCATCAGCGAATCTTATCGCTGATATCCTTTCACGTTGAATTTTAATTCCAGTATTGAACTTCTCTTTCATTTCCATCATTGGTACTTCGATATATAGATTGAACAGCAGGGGCGAAAGACTACATCTCTGTCTTACACCCTTTAATACGACCGAGCGAAGTGGCGCAGTGGTTAACATATGGGACTCGCATTCGGGAGGACGACGATTCAAACCCGCGTCCGGCCATCCAGTTTTAGGTTTTCCGTGATTTCCCTCAATCGCTCCAGGCAAATGCCGGAATGGTTCTTTCGAAAGGGCACGACCGATTTCCTTCCCATCCATGACACCATCCGAGCTTGTGCTCCATCTCTAATGACATCGATGTGAACGGTAAACCCTTTTTTAATCCGAGCACTTCGTTTTTGGTTTTCCACTCTCACTGTTCCCTCTCGGTTTTTGTATAATTGTATATTACGCGTCTTTCCCTATAGCTTACCCCTATTTTTCTGAGAATTTAGAACATTGTGCACCATTTGACATTGTCGAACGCTTTTCTCAGGTCGACGAATTTTATGAACGTGTCTTAATTTTTCTTTAGTCTTTCTGTCTGCCCCGTTAGCTGAATGGTCAGCGCGTTGGGATGTCACGCACGGGGGCCCGGGTTCGATTCCCGGGTGACGCGGGAGATTTCCTCCCTTCAGGGACTGGGTGTTGTGCTGTCCTCATCATTTCATCCCCATTGTCGACGAGCAAGTCACCCAATGTGGCGTCGCACTCAGTAAGACTTGCACTTGGCGGCCGAGTGGGAACTCCCGGCCACTGACGCCATACACTCATTTCAATTTAATCTTGCTTCCATTAGCAGCCGCAAACTCAGAATTGCCTCTTGGGTCCCTTTACCTTTCCTAAAGCTAAACTGATCACCATGTAACACATCCTCAATTTTCTTTTCCAGTCTTCTGTATACTATTCTGGTCAGCAACTTGGATGCATGAGTTGTGCGATAGTTAACACACTTGTCGGCTCTTCCATTTTTCGGAATTGTGTGTGTATCGCCAGACCCAAGCACTCACACACCAACGTGAACAGTCGTTTTGTTGCCACTTCCCCCAACGATTTTAGAAATTCAGATGGAATGTAATGATATCGAGTCCTTCTGCCATATTTAATTTTATGTCTTCCAGAGCTCTTTTAAATTCCGATTTTGATACTGGATCCCCTATATCTTCTACATCGACTCCTGTTTCTTCTTCTATCATGTCACCCGACAAGTCTTCTCCTTAATAGCGGCCTTCAATGTACTTTTTACACTCATCCGCTCTCTCCTCTGCATTTAACAGAGAAATTCACACAGCACTCTTAATGTTACCGCCTTTCTTTTAGTTTAACCGAAGGTTGTTTTCACTATTCTATGTGCTGAATCAGTCCTTCCTACCATAATTTCGTTTTAGATTTCTTCACACTTTGCATACAACCATTTTCCGCACTTTCTGTTTATTTCATTTTTAAGTGACTTGTATTCCTGAATTTCCTTAAACATTTTTGCACTTCTTTCGTCGATCAACTGAAGTATTTCTTCTATTACCCATGGTTTCTTCGCAGTTACCTTCTTTGTACCTATGGTTTTATTTCCAGTTTCCGTGATTGCCCTTTTTAGAAATGTCCATTCCTCTCCCACTGAACTGCCTACTGAGCTATTCGCTATCGCAGTATCTATAGCCTCTGAAAACTTCAAGCGTACTTCTTCATTCCTCAGTACTTCCGTATGACACTTCTTTGGGCGTTGATTCTTCCTGTCTAGTCTCTTAAACTTCAGCCTACTCTTCTTCACTACTAAATTGTGATCTGATTTACATCTTCTCCTGGGTACGCCTTAGAATCCAGTACCTGATTTCAGGATCTAACTGAAGTCTTCCTGTATCTCCCGACCTTTTCCTAGTATACCTCCTCCTCTTGTGATTTTTGAACACAGTATCCGCTATTATTTCCTGAAAATTATTGCGGGAATGAATTACTCTTTCTTTTCTCTTATTCCTAGTACTAAGCCAATATTCTCGTGTAACATTTACTTCTACTCCTTCTCCTACAACCGCATTCCAATATTCCATGATTATTAATTTCCATCTCCATTTACATACTGTATTACCCGTTCTATATCCTCATATATGTTATGTCTTTTCATTTTCTGCTTGCGACATCAGTATGCATCCTGAGCTATCACTGGACTGTTCACAGTAACTTGCTCTCTGCCCTACCTACTACTCACAACGAATCCTATTATCAGTATACCATTTTCTGCCGCTGTTGATACTACCCTGAACTCATCTTGCCTTCTTTCCGTTTCACTTCACTGGCCCCAACTATATCTTGAATGAGCCTCCTTCGAAAGCCTAAATACTTTTTTGACGCCGACCTACATAGTGAAAACGATCATCATAATAAAATAAGGGAAATAGAGCTCGTACGGTGTTGGTTTTCTCCGCGCTCTTTCGAGATTGGAATAATAGAGGATTATTGTGAAGGTGGTTCGACGAACCTTCTGCCAGGCACTTAGGTGTAATTTGCAAAGTAACTATGTAGATGTAGCATTTACCTTTTCAGATCTTCAAGCTTCCCTACCACGTTCAAACTTTTGAAATTCCGCACCCTCAATCGCAGAACGTTATCGTTTCGTTCGTTATTCAAACTTTTTCTCATGGTCCCCTCCTCCTTGGCAATCCCCTCCTTCAGATCCAAATGGGGGATTATTCCGGAATATTTTGCCAATGGAGAGATTGACACCTTTTTTCAATTATAGGCCGCATGTCCTGTAGATACTCATATGTGTCTTTAATGCAGTGGTTTCCATTGCCTTCTGCTCCTCAAGCAGTTGATCATTGCTGATTCAGGGGCAGTTTCCCACCCCAAAATCTAGAGAGTGCCCTGAACTTCAGTCCGCACCCCCGCCCTCTTTGACGAGGCCGTTGGCTGAGTGAAGGTGACTTCTAATGTCGGAAGTCTTCGGCCACTGCTGCTGATTTTTTATTCAAAAATTAAACCGTGGAGGGGTTAGAACCCGGGGCCGAGGACGTTTTGATTACTAATCAAAGACGTTACATCCTTTTTTTTTGCATTTGGTCGTGGCAGACGTCACATGATACCCGTTGAATTTCGTTGTTGATCCCTTCACTCAGTTTTTTTATTACAGAGAGCAGCCAGCTGAGCTACCGTGCCGGCGTAGACCACGGGCTCAGTCATTATTACTAGGGGTAGTATTAATACATTCTAATTTCGAGACTCAGTAAAAACTGCCATGAAAACTTTTTGATGATGTAGCTTGAAAGTGATGCGGACCCAAAGACTTTAACTGCAGTTTAGCTGGATGAAGATATTATTCAATTAATTAAATGCACGTATTACACAAATATTTTGAGGTGTTCTCAGCTATTCGTAAACAGATTGATCCATTATTTACACACTTTTGGTATATAGACTACAGTGTGAAAGGCAACTGGCAAACCTTTTCTATTAGGGACATATGTGTTTCAACAATGACCATTGATATCGTGGACGACTGTACAGAGCGCGGCAAAAGTCTGGATACACGCCTACAAAAGTCGAACCATAGCACCTGGTATGGGGTGTCTGTAGGTGGGCGCGCAACTTACAGGAGCTGTGGCGACAGCGACGGCCATCTTGATATGCGCCATCTTGGATTTGGGTTACGCGTTTCAAATGGGGAGGTCATGTGACACATCGTTTTGAACTGCCTCTTCCTCAGTAATACACATGTGAAATTTGTTTTAAGATATCTTTATTTGTATAGGAGTTACGAACTGTAAATTTTAAAACACTTCGTTGGTTGGTTTGGGGGAGGACCATTCAGCGAGATCATCGGTCCCATTGGATTAGGGAAGGAAATCGGCCGTGCCCTTTCAAAGGAACCATCCCGGCATTTACCTGAAGCTATTTAGGGAAATCACAGAAAACCTAAATCAGAATGGCCAGACGCGGATCTGAATCGTCGTCCTCCCGAATGCGAGAGTCCATTCTGCTAACCACTGCGCCAACTCACTTGGTAGGACACTACAGCCATTACAGTATATGCTCAATATGACCTCCACTGCACTGCGCTGCATTCACAATGAAATCTTTTTTGTCTGTCCTACTGCACCCGGCACAGGATATGTAGGTCAACAGAGGCACATCCCTCATCAATACGCTGTCAAAGATGGGTTACATTGTTGATTTTTACCTTATACGCAGCTGATTTCAGATGTCTCCACAGATAAAAGTGAAAAGGTGCAATATCAAGGGACCGTGGTGGCCTTTCGATAGGACCTCTCATATGTATCCAGTGACCTCTAAACTGTTTATCCAGAAACTGACTTCAGTAGCATAGTGGCGAGGTGCACCGTCTTGTTGGAAGAAGGTTGAGGAATCATCCTCCGGATTTAACAGCGCTGGAAGCACATAATCACGGACCATATTCAAGCTTCCATGAATAGGCACTGGACCCACGTTCTCGTGTCCCAAATCCCACACCGAACCATCACTTTTTCACCATCTGCACCTTTACAGGGATCCACTCACGAGGTTGCATCTGACCAGTAACAATGATTGTTTATTTCTCCTTGCACATAAAAATACACTCCTGGAAATGGAAAAAAGAACACATTGACACCGGTGTGTCAGACCCACCATACTTGCTCCGGACACTGCGAGAGGGCTGTACAAGCAATGATCACACGCACGGCACAGCGGACACACCAGGAACCGCGGTGTTGGCCGTCGAATGGCGCTAGCTGCGCAGCATTTGTGCACCGCCGCCGTCAGTGTCAGCCAGTTTGCCGTGGCATACGGAGCTCCATCGCAGTCTTTAACACTGGTAGCATGCCGCGACAGCGTGGACGTGAACCGTATGTGCAGTTGACGGACTTTGAGCGAGGGCGTATAGTGGGCATGCGGGAGGCCGGGTGGACGTACCGCCGAATTGCTCAACACGTGGGGCGTGTGGTCTCCACAGTACATCGATGTTGTCGCCAGTGGTCGGCGGAAGGTGCACGTGCCCGTCGACCTGGGACCGGACCGCAGCGACGCACGGATGCACGCCAAGCCCGTAGGATCCTACGCAGTGCCGTAGGGGACCGCACCGCCACTTCCCAGCAAATTAGGGACACTGTTGCTCCTGGGGTATCGGCGAGGACCATTCGCAACCGTCTCCATGAAGCTGGGCTACGGTCCCGCACACCGTTAGGCCGTCTTCCGCTCACGCCCCAACATCGTGCAGCCCGCCTCCAGTGGTGTCGCGACAGGCGTGAATGGAGGGACGAATGGAGACGTGTCGTCTTCAGCGATGAGAGTCGCTTCTGCCTTGGTGCCAATGATGGTCGTATGCGTGTTTGGCGCCGTGCAGGTGAGCGCCACAATCAGGACTGCATACGACCGAGGCACACAGGGCCAATACCCGGCATCATGGTGTGGGGAGCGATCTCCTACACTGGCCGTACACCACTGGTGATCGTCGAGGGGACACTGAATAGTGCACGGTACATACAAACCGTCATCGAACCCATCGTTCTACCATTCCTAGACCGGCAAGGGAACTTGCTGTTCCAACAGGACAATGCACGTCCGCATGTATCCCGTGCCACCCAACGTGCTCTAGAAGGTGTAAGTCAACTACCCTGGCCAGCAAGGTCTCCGGATCTTTCCCCCATTGAGCATGTTTGGGACTGGATGAAGCGTCGTCTCACGCGGTCTGCACGTCCAGCACGAACGCTGGTCCAACTGAGGCGCCAGGTGGAAATGGCATGGCAAGCCGTTCCACAGGACTACATCCAGCATCACTACGATCGTCTCCATGGGAGAATAGCAGCCTGCATTGCTGCGAAAGGTGGATATACACTGTACTAGTGCCGACATTGTGCATGCTCTGTTGCCTGTGTCTATGTGCCTGTGGTTCTGTCAGTGTGATCATGTGATGTATCTGACCCCAGGAATGTGTCAATAAAGTTTCCCCTTCCTGGGACAATGAATTCACGGTGTTCTTATTTCAATTTCCAGGAGTGTAATTATCTTCGTGACTGAACAGCACCTGTCGTGTGAAGTTCGGATCCTTGTTTCACTGATACAGAGCCCATTCTGCAAACTGCACCCTCCAATTAGATTCATCCCTCGAGAGATGACGTTCCAACTGCGACTTGTACAGGTGTCAATGGTGTGTGTGTGTGGGGGGGGGGGGGGGGGGGGAGGGACACAGGTAGGACAACTGAACGCTGTCCGACACCGGATATTGCTCATAAGCGGCGCGTACTGTAATGCGGTCTTTTCACGAACGGAGCCACAATTGCTGTTGCAGTCTTCTCGTCGGTGGCTGTTCTTGGACGTTCACTGGGTGGCTTGTCCTCCACAGAAACCGTTGCAAAAAAATTGTAGACTAACTTGTATACCGCCATAAGTGAAATGTCATTTGTCACAGGATGCCAGGCGTTGAACTCAGCAACAAAAACTCTAATACTTCGTTCACCACTCATTAACATAATTCTCTTGCGTTCCTGCAGTGTAAGTGCCATTGTGGATCAAAAGCAATAATGAACAGAATTGATCACTTCACTGCAATTTCATACTTAAACCTTTCATAACTCGTAAACAAATACAGATATCTTAAAACAGACTTCACATCTGTATTCCTGAGAAAGAGACAGTTAAAAATGTCACACGACCCCCATCCAATCTGAAACAAGCAGCCCAAATCCAATGGCGGATTTGAAGATGGCCACCGTTATCGCCATAGCTCCTGTAAGGTGCGTCTCCACCTAGAGACACCACGTACCAGACCCCATTAAGAATCGTGAGACCGTTCGACTTTTATAGGGGTGTATGCAGATTTCTGCTTCATACTGTGTTTTGCTCATCGCTGTCAGAAATTCGGCTGACTGATAAGTTTCACCACTGTGCATAACTGCTGCAGGAGCATCAGCTTCAGAATCACTTTCATCACGAAAGCGACTTCCGTAACTTTCACGATTGAATTCACCTAACAATTCTTCTCACATAACACTTTCAATCAGTGAAATGTCATTCCTAGGCGCTGCAGTCTGGAACCGCGCGACCGCTACGGTCGCAGGTTCGAATCCTGCCTCGGGCATGGATTTGTGTGATGTCCTTAGGTTAGTTAGGTTTAAGTAGTTCTAAGTTCTAGGGGACCGATGACCTCAGAAGTTAAGTCCCATAGTGGTCAGAGCCATATGAACCATTTTTTGTCATTCCTACGTGACATTTTCACATAAATGTTCTTCACAATCGGAGACAGAATAGTTACACGATGAGTGCTCCAGGGTCTCAATGATCCTTGAAAAATTATTTCTGTCAAATTAATTAAACAGTGCCCACAACTTCGAACGTCCGTCCTGCACTTGATGTCAATATATATGAAGAGAGTAACTTTTCTCGAAAGAACAGATACTGTAGATGACCGTGCAGCTTTTCCCTGGAATAAATGATGACCTGTCGGCATCTGAGGGTTTCAATTAGTCATCATTTATTCCAGGGAAAATCTGCACGGTCATCTACAGTATCTGTTCTTTCGAGAACAGTTACTGTCTTCATATATATATAGTTAAAGGCTACCCAGCCTTGACCTTCGTCTGTGCGAATGCGCACAGGTTGCCCAAACTCTTACGGGAATCGCCAAAGTGTGCGCGAGTAATGAGTGAATGGGCAAATGTCTATAAGGTACATTACATAGGTAGAATTGTGGACAGTTGGGAATGTGAGTCTCACGGGAAGCGTGCAAGGGATAAGTCCCTGCAGTCGCGCTATTCACCTGTGTCCTCGGTGGCTCAGATGGATAGAGCGCCTGCCATGTAAGCAGGAGATCCCGGGTTCGAGTCCCGGTCGGGGCACACATTTTCAGCTGTCCACATCGAGGTATATCAACAACACCTGTCGGCAGCTGAGGGTTTCAATTAGTCATCATTTATTCTAGATGTCAATGCTGAATTTACGTTGGTGGTAGAGGGCCGTGTATCTGTAGTGATGCATGCACAGTACCAACAAAAAACTCCAGGTCAGAGTGACCCTGCTGCGTGGGATTAGCCGAGCAGTCTCAGGCGCTGCAGTCATGGACTGTGCGGCTGGTCCCGGCGGAGGTTCGAGTCCTCAAATAGCTCTGAGCACTATGCGACTTAACTTCTCAGGTCATCAGTCGCCTAGAACTTAGAACTAATTAAACCTAACTAACCTAAGGACATCACACACATCCATGCCCGAGGCAGGAGTCGAACCTGCGACCGTAGCGGTCACGCGGTTCCAGACTGAAGCGTCTTTAACCGCACGGCCACACCGGCCGGCTTCGAGTCCTCCCTCGGGCATGTGTGTGTGTGTTTGTCCTTAGGATAATTTAGGCTAAGTAGTGTGTCCCATAATTTAAAAAAAAAGTGTGACCCTGGTGTACACTTCAAGGGTCAATAGATTGAATGAGGAGAATGTAGCCTTAGTAATGACATTTTTACGGTTACAGGGAGTTTGCGAGAAAGACGGCAGCACCTGTGTAGGCGGTAAGAGGGCGAGGCACTGGACGTAGTCCTCCGGGGCGAAGCCGCAGCGGTCGCGCAGCGCGGCGTGGTATCGCGCGGCGGCGCTGGCTACGGCGGCAGCGACGTCCAGGAAGGCTGCGTAGCTGACGCTGGCGTTGCCCGCCGGCGCAGACAGGCTGAGGCTGAGCCGCGGCTCCACGAGCAGCGCGCCCTCCGGCACTGCCTGCAGCGCCGCCGCGGCCTCGGGCACGCCGTCCGTGGCCACCAGCAGCCAGCCGGGGGCAGAGCCGTTGCCCAGCGCCGACACGGCCGCCGACACCTGCGCCCACGGGCCCAGCACCACGCACGTCCCGTCCGTCGGCGGCGACCAGCCCCTGCGCGTAGGCACCACACGCCGTCAAGACGACGTTCTCAATCTAAGGGCAA
Organism: Schistocerca cancellata; assembly: GCF_023864275.1. Taxonomy (NCBI): domain Eukaryota; kingdom Metazoa; phylum Arthropoda; class Insecta; order Orthoptera; family Acrididae; genus Schistocerca; species Schistocerca cancellata. The sequence goes on from NC_064628.1 coordinate 281,326,601, forward strand.
CATCTACATCTACACATACATACGTACTCCGCAATCCACAATACGGTGCGTAGCGGAGGGTACCTCGTACCACAACTAGCATCCTCTCTCCCCGTTCCACTCCCAAACAGAACAAGGGAAAAATGCCACTGTACGAGCTCTAATCTCTCTTATCTTTGTGGTCTTTCCGCGAAATAAAAGTTGGCGGCAGTAAAATTGTACTGCAGTCAGCCTCAAATGCTGGTTCTCTAAATTTCCTCAATAGCGATTCACGAAAAGAACGCCTCCTTTCCTCCTGGGACTCCCACCCGAGTTCCTGAAGCATTTCCGTAACGCGTAATGATCAAACCTATCAGTAACAAATCTAGCAGCCCGCCTCTGAATTGCTTCTATGTCCTCCCTCAATCCGACCTGATAGGGATCCCAAATGCTCGAGCATCTAACAACCCTACCACAACAAACGTCAAAATTTAATAATGATTATGGTGTTGCTCACGCTTCTAAATACTGCATTTTCGGGCAACAACAAAGTTATTATGTGGCAGGTGTCATTAGACCACAGTTAATAAAGTCATTTCATGTAATAATGAATAAACTGGGCACTCATCTTTTCGTGTTTCCCACGCTGGTCTCGTTGTACAATCATGGCTCAATCGTCGAAAATCTAAGTGGTGATGATTCCAAGCTCGGATGCAAAGAGGCCTAGATTTTATTCTGCTATATTCAAAAGTTTTATAGATGTGTTTCACAAACCATTCTTGAAGATTACACTTTTGCAGGACAATGGCGATGTAAAAAAGTAATCATCACTCCTAATTTAAGTTACACTTCTTCTTTATTACTTTTGCTGCAATATCACATAACACACAAAACATCACTTCACAATACAAAACATACTTGAAAACGTCTTCCTCACTGTTAAAGTTCACATTTATTAAACTGGCTACAATATGCGCCTTTTCAACATGACGTCCTAGACTTGACTTTCTCAAGGTCCGACTCTACGTAACTAATAATCGCTTACGCGCCCAAAAATCAGAGTTACAAGTACGTCAAAGATCATAGTAACAAAAGAAAGAATACACATAAGAATACTATCATTGCAACATAAACATATCGAAGTATCAAAGTACCTCTACATTAATGAAATCAAATCTGAATGTTGTCTCAGAAATATGTTAACTACTTTACAGAAATAGCGTAGAATATTGCTGGTATCGAGAGGTTGAGATGAGGTGCCGTAATGGTTACGTAATTCAAGTCCATTAGAAGCAGTACTCAAGAATAGGTGGCATTAGTGTTTTATAAGCGGTCTCCTTTACAGATGAACCACATCTTCCCAAAATTCTACCAATGAACCGAAGACGACTATCCGCCTTCCCCACAACAGCCATTACATGCTTGTCCCACTTCATTGCTTGTCCCACTCTGCATTGTTACGCCCAAATATTTAATGGACGTGACTGTGTCGAGCGCTACACTACTAATGGAGTATTCAAACATTACGGGATTCTTTTTCCTATTCATCCGCATTAATTTACATTTATCTATATTTATAGTTAGCTGCCATTCTTTACAGCAATCACAAATCCCGTCCAAGTCATCTTGTATCCTCCTACAGTTACTCAACGACGACACCTTCCAGTACACCACAGCATCATCAGCAAACAGCCGCACATTGATATCCACCCTATCCAAAAGATCATTTATGTAGATAGAAAACAACAGCGGACCTACCACACTTCCCTGGAGCAGTTGGAAAATAGATAAGGTCACCGGACAGAATATTAATCACCGTGTCAAAAGACAGCACTGGCCGCTTTGGGATGCTGTAGATGACACACAGGGTCTTTCAAAAAGAATGACCCGATTTTGGACGGTAATAATTACGAAACATGGGTTGTGCCGACAAGGAAATATGCGAGACCTCCATTTCTCCCAGCGTATACAATGTTCAAATAAGTTACGGGAATGGAGCCGGGTGACGTCGTCGATAACCGCACATATTTCGACAGGAGCACGCCATGCCATTTCCAAGGCAAAAATGCAGCAAGTAAGCTCCGTGTAAGTGAATTTAAAACGCCGGGTTACAGAAAAACTCCGTAAAGATAACTCCCCCCCCCCCGTCCCCCCCACACACTCTGCAAACACTAACGCCATTACAAACGAAAGATGACGGACGTTAAAAGTTATCGATAGTGAAATTAAATATCAACCGGTGAAGTAGCATAAACTCTGTCCCTCTGCTTTTTGACAAGTGAAAGAGTAGATTACAAGCACAATTTTAACAAAAACCAACACCTCTATTTATATGGTTACTTGCTAATTTCATTTCAGCAGCTATTAACACTGTCCCACTAGCTGTAAGTGCGTGCCAAAATGTCCATGTTGTCCTATTCCACAGCATGACTGGTACCAAGACAGTGTTCTAAAACGGCGGATTTCCTCGGCTTTTGTGTGTGTGACGCTTATGCTCATTACATCAGTCCTCGACGGTCCTGATAGAGTGACTAATACGTATATGACGTGCCACAACTACAAGGAGTACGGCAGACACCCGCCTTACCAAATGTGCACCGGGTGAGTGATGAAAATACCGAGGTGACAACAAAGTCTATGGCCTCTTTGCCTTATGCATGGTGAATTTCGAACATGATTCGTCGTATTTTGCGGAAATATTGTGTGAAGTGAGTTTTTTGACCACCGTCTAAGATCCGGATCGTTTCAGGTTGCGTAAAGGATGATCTAGGTTTGCTTAAGGTGGATGTCTACCGTATTCCTTGAAGTTCTAACATATCATGTATTGGTCAGACTATGAGGTCTGTGGAGGACCGGTGTATTGAGCATAAGCGGCACACACACTTAAAACAGCCGAGCAAAATCCGCCATTGCAGAACTTTGTCTTGGTACCGGTCATCCTATGGAATAGAACAACACGCAGATTCTGGCATGCACTTCCAGCTACTGGGACAGTGTTATTAAGGAATCTGTTGAAATTAAATTAGCAAGTAGCCTTCTAAATAGAAATGGTTGTTTTTGTTTAAATTCTGCACGGAATACCGTTCTCCCTCTTGTCAAAAAACAGAGGGACAGAATTTGACACTTCGTCTGTTCATTATTAATTTCACTATCGATAACTTCTGATGTCGGTCTTCTTTGGCTTGTGATGGTGCTAGTATTTACTGTCTCTCTCTCTCTCTCTCTCTCTCTCTCTCTCTCTCTGTGTGTGTGTGTGTGTGTGTGTGTGTGTATTATCTTTGGAGTTTTCATGAACATCGAGGTTTTAAATCTGCTTGCACAGCGTTTACTGCAGTTTTGCCTTGAAAATGGTGTGTGTGTATCTGTCGGAGTATCGGCGGGTGCCAACGACACCACCCGGCTCAATCCCAGTAAGTTATTTGAAGGAAGAAATATGTGATCTTTTAATGGGCGTAGCCTAGAGTTTCAGAAAATCGCCACTGGATGTCAGTCAGTGCGTGTTCTCATATTGCAGTCAGTGAGAAGTTAGATGGCGTCCGTTCAACACAAGGCGTTTTATATGCTGCAGTTTGTAAAGAGTGAGTCAGTGATTTCGGTCCAGCGTGCTTTTCGACGGCGTTTTGGCGGTGATCTCCCTACACCCAAAAACATTCGCCGATGATATCGTCAGTTTGGAGAGGATGCTTGTGCAAAGGTAAAAGTCCAGGTCGACCTCGCACTTCCGGTAAACGTTTTAGAGGTAACTGGCAATGCCTCATATGAATGTCTGGCGATGTTAAGGCGTCGTTTAGTTTATAAACCATACAGACTACAATTTGTGCAAGCTCTTGGGAGTTGTGATAGAAGGAAACGGTTTGACTTCACCAATGCTCTGCTAGAGGACATGTGTGACTATACATTTTTACCTCGATTAATTTTCAGTGACGAAGTAACCTTTCACGTTAGTGGTAAAATAAAACAACATAACGTGCGCATATGGGGACTCCAGGACCTTCATGACATTAATGAGCCCGAAAGAGACGCACGTAAAGTGAACGTTTTCTGTGCCACTTCCGCTGAAAACGTCTATGGGCCTTATTTTCTGAGAAATGCAAAGTTACTGGAATGAGCTATCGTCTAATGCTGCAATATTGGCTGATACGGAACTTTATTCTTTTCAGGAGGCTGGAAGGGGGACAGATACGTTTCCAATTTGCGAAGTTTGGCAGTGCAGTTCCACTTTTGTCATTCGCCTGAAACGCAAGGGAAACCTCTCAAAAACCTTTGTCGGAACTTTTGAATTGGAACTGTTCGATTTATTTATGGGGAACTGTTGTCTACCTACCCAGAAAAAATAAACATATATTTTCGACTGGTAACGGCAATGACTTAGTTAATGTGCCATCCGCAGGGCAGGTGAGGCTCTGAGCAACAGCTTTTTACAGCTGCAGGGGCTCATGCACTGGACCCATCGTCACCCTGCACTGAGACACTCCGTTAAGAATTACTGTTGGCCAAAGCACATCGATTTATGACCATGTCTTAAGCCAGAAGACCACAGAGGCTACGTTTGAATGTCAGAGTAAATTATGCCAAAGGAAATATTACGTAACGTCAAAGTAAAACCTCCCTCACTCTCGCCTTGTTCAGTTACCACCAGCCCAGTTATTTGTTATAAAATTTAGCTTGTTGGCACTTTCAACTTCCCGCAGAAAACTGTTTTTAAACACGGCCTCCATATAGGACATTGAGTTGTGTCGATATTATTCCCCTGGGGGCTACAATGCCTCCAAGAACACAGACTGTTGAAAAATGAAATATGATGGGATATTACGGCCATGGTCCAGTTAACCACAGACTATTGTTCCTACTCTCCAGCTTACAGATATCATAACTCTTCAGTGTGTGTTATTTTACAGATTCGATTCAAGAGTTCGTAGCAAGTAGAACACAGCATGCTGATCTTAATGGAGAAAATTTTCCAGACATGCCCAATCAGAGTATTACAGGATAATTACTGTTTACAATATAAATTGGTAACCTAATGGAGAATGAAGCTGACGTATTCTGTTAGTGTGTGAATTTGCTGTACATTGAGAAACCAGAAATCCACAATATTGAAGATAAAAACTGGAAGATAATCGGACTCTTGGTGCAGCTGATTCTCACATTAGCAAACGACAGGTTTAGTCCACATATAGTAGGTACCCCTCCATGAGCAACAGACCTTGCCGTTGGTGGGGAGGCTAGCGTGTCTCAGCGACACAGATAGACGTACCGTAGGTGCAACCACAACGGAGGGGTATCTGTTGAGAGGCCAGAAAAACATGTGGTACATGAAGAGGGGCGCAGCCTTTTCGGAAGTTGCAGGGGCAACAGTCTGGAAGATTGACTGATCTGACCTTGTAACACTAACCAAAACGGCCTTGCTGAGTTGGTACAGCGAACGGCTGAAAGCGATGTTGAACTACAACCGTGATTTTTCCCGAGGGCATGCAACATTGCTGTATGGTTAAATGATGATGGCATCCTCTTGGGTAAAATATTCCCGAGGTAAAATAGTCCCCCATTCGGATATCCGGGCGGGGGCTACTCAAGAGGACGTCGTTATCAGGAGAAAGAAAACTGGCGTTCTACGGATCGGAGCGTGGAATGTCAAATCTCTTAATCGGACAGGTAGATCAGTAAATTTAAAAAGGGAAATGGATAGGTTAAAGTTAGATATAGTGGGAATTAGTGAAGTTCGGTGGCAGGAGGAACAAGACTTTTGGTCAGATGAATACAGGGTTATAAATACAAAATCAATAGGGGTAATGCAGGAGTAGGTTTAGTAATCAATAAAAAAAGCAACTACGAAAAGCATATTGAACGCAACGCATTATTGTAGCCAAGATAGACACGAAGCCCACGCCTACCACAGTATTACAAGTTTATATGCCAACTAGCTCCGCAGATGACGAAGAGATTGATGAAATGTTTGATGAGAAAAGAAATTATTCAGATAGCGAAGGGAGACGAAAATTTAATAGTCATGGGTGACTGGAATTCGATAGTAGGAAAAGGGAGAGAAGGAAACGTAGTAGGTGAATATGGATAGGGCCTAAGAAATGAAAGAGGAAGCCGCCTGGTAGAATTTTGCACTTAATCATAGCTAACATTTGGTTCAAGAATCGAAAAAGAAGGTTGTATACATGGAAGAAGCCTGGAAATACTGACAGGTTTCAGACAGATTATATAATGGTAAGACAGAGATTTAGGAACCAGGTTTTAAATTGTAAGACATTTCCAGGGGCAGATGTGGACTCTGACCACAATCTATTGGTTATGAATTGTAGATTAAAAGTGAAGAAACTGCAAAAAAACTGGGAATTTAAGGAGATGGGACCTGGATAAACTGACTAAATCAAAGGTTGTAGAGAGTTTCAGGGAGAGCATAAGGGAACAATTGACAGGAATGGGGAAAAGACATATAGTAGAAGAAGAATGGGTAGCTTTGAGGGATGAAATAGTGAATGCAGCAGAGGATCAAGTAGGTAAAAAGACGAGGGCTAGTAGAAATCCTTGGGTAACAGAAGAGATGCCGAATTTAATTGTTGAAAGGAGAAAATACAAAAATGCAGTAAATGAAGCAGGCAAAAAGGAATACAAACGTCTCAAAAATAAGATCGACAGGAAGTGCAAAATGGCTAAGCACGGGTGGCTAGAGGAGAAACGTAAGGATGTAGAAGCATGTATCACTAGGGGAACGACAGGTACTGCCTACAGGAAAATTAAATGGCTCAAATGGCTATGAGCACTATGGGACTTAACATCTGTGGTCATCAGTCCCCTAGAACTTAGAACTACTTAAACCTAACTAACCTAAGGACATCACAAACATCCATGCCCGAGGCAGGATTCGAACATGCGACCGTAGCAGTCGCGCGGTTCCGGACTGCGCGCCTAGAACCGCTAGACCACCGCGGCCGGCAGGAAAATTAAAGAGACCTTTGGAGAAAAGAGAACTACTTGCATGAATATCAAGAGCTCAGATGGAAACCCAGTTCTAAGCAAAGAAGGGAAAGCAGAAAGGTGGAACGAGTATATAGAGGGTCTATACAGGGGCGATGTTCTTGAGGACAATATTATGGAAATGGAAGAGGATGTAGATGAAGATGAATTGGGAGATATGATACTGCGTTAAGAGTTTGACAGAGCACTGAAACACCTGAGTCGAAACAAGGCCCCGGTAGTAGACAACATTCTATTAGAACTACTGACAGCCTTGGGAGAGCCAGTCCTGACAAAACTCTACCACGTGGTGAACAAGATGTATAAGACAGGCGAAATTCCCTCATACTTCAAGAAGAATATAATAATTCCAATCCCAAAGAAAGCAGGTGTTGACAGATGTGAAAATTACCGAACTATCAGTTTAATAAGTCACAGCTGCAAAATACTAACGCGAATTCTTTACAGACGAATGGAAAAACTGGTAGAAGCCGACCTCGAGGAAGATCAGTTTGGATTCCATAGAAATGTTGGAACACGTGAGGTAATACTGACCCTACGAATTATCATAGAAGAAAGATTAAGGAAAGGCAAATCTACGTTTCTAGCATTTGTAGACTTAGAGAAAGCTTTTGACAATGTTCACTGGAATACTATCTTTCAATTTCTGAAGGTGGCAGGGGTAAAATACAGGGAGCGAAAGGCTATTTACAATTTGTACAGAAAGCAGATGGCAGTTATAAGAGTCGAGGGACATGAAAGGGAAGCAGTGGTTGGGAAAGGAGTGAGACAGGGTTGTAGCCTATCCCCGATGCTATTCAATCCGTATATTGAGCAAGCAGTAAAGGAAACAAAAGAAAAGTTCGGAGTAAGCATTAAAATACATGTAGAAGAAATAAAAACTTTCAGGTTCTGCGATGACATTGTAATTCTGTCAGAGACAGCAAAGGGCTTGGAAGAGTAGTTGAACGGAATGGACAGTGTCTTGAAAGGATGGTATAAGATGAACATCAACAAAAGCAAAATAAGGGTAATGTAATGTAGTCGAATTAAATCGGGTGAAGCTGAGGGAATTAGATTAGGAAGTGAGACACTTAAAGTAGTAAAGGAGTTTTGCTATTTGGGGAGCAAAATAACTGATGACGGTCGAAGTAGAGAGGATATAAAATATAGACTGGCAATCGGAAGGAAAGCGTTTCTGAAGAAGAGAAATTCGTTAACATCGAGTATTGATTTAAGAGTCAGGAATTCGTTTCTGAAAGTATTTGTATGGAGTGAAACATGGACGATAAATATTTTGGACAAGAAGCGAATATAAGCTTTCGAAATGTGGTGCTACAGAAGAATGCTGAAGATTAGATGGGTAGATCACATAACTAATGAGGAGGTATTGAATAGAATTGGGGAGAAGAGGCGTTTGTGGCACAACTTGACTAGAAGAAGGGATCGGTTGGTAGGACATGTTCTGAGCCATGAAGGTATCAGCAATTTAGTATTGGAGGGCAGCGTGGAGGGTAAAAATCGTAGAGGGAGACCAAGAGATGAATTCTCCAAGCAAAATCAGAAGGATGTAGGTTGCAGTAGGTTCTGGGAGATGTAGAAGCTTGCACAGGATAGAGTAGCATGGAGAGCTGCATCAAACCAGTCTCTGAACTGAAGACGACAACAACAACAAGTACGACAACAACATAGCAGGTAACATTTGCCCAAGTCACTCAAAACAGTTGAGAGCTGACTCTCTCACAATTTTTTATATTCAAGGCTACACTTTTACGTTGATTTTGCACCCAAGACATCATTTTTGTGAGATGACAGCAAGTTAACAATACGAGCAGTCATTGATGGGAGCATATACATTGTTATCACATGCAGGATTTTTATGGTGGCTCCCTTCTGAGTTGAGAAGAAACAGGCAATCTGGTCATTTAACAACAAAACTTCCAGTGGGGATTTGGGGCTTGGATGCCACGTGAGGGTATTAAGGAAAGGAACATCTCGAAGCACATATTGATGACAGAACGCTGGTCCCAAAAATTTATGTCGCTGGTGTGCAGACAATGCTTTTGGCCGAAGACAAGGAAAAACTGACTACCTGGATCTACCTGTTAGGCGCCTGCAGCCACAGCAGGGCAGGGATAAAAGAGAAATCTAGGTCGCCCAACCAAGGCATTGCGACAGTGTCATAAACGCTCTTTCTGCACAGGGACGGTGGCCATAAAGATTCGTGAGTTTCCATTTTCACCGTGGACCGGACGTTATCAAGGGAGCCATCAGGTGGTGTCATCCTTCTGCCTGCTGAGTATTTGGGAAGCCTCAGGCCTTTAAAACAGTTCTAAAATCGAACATAACATTTATGATGGCTCTGAAGTGATCTACACTACTGGCCATTAAAATTGCTACACCACGAAGATGACGTGCTACAGACGCGAAACTTAACCGACAGGAAGATGATGTTGTGATATGCAAATAACTAGCTTTTCAGAGCATTCACACAAGGTTGGCGCCGGTGGCGACACCTACAACGTGCTGACATGAGGAAAGTTTCCAACCGATTTCTCATACACAAACAGCAGTTGACCGGCGTTGCCTGGTGAAACGTTGTTGTGACGCCTCGTGTAAGGAGGAGAAATGCGTACTATCAAGTTTCCGACTTCGATAAAGGTCGGATTGTAGCCTATCGCGATTGCAGTTTATCGTATCGCGACATTGCTGCTCGTGTTGGTCGAGATCCAATGACTGTTAGCAGAATATGGAATCGGTGGGTTCAGGAGGGTAATAAGGAGCGCCGTGCTGGATCTCAACGGCCTCGTATCACTAGCAGTCGAGATGACAGGCATCTTATCCGCATGGCTGTAACGGATCCTGCAGCCACGACTCGATCCCTGAGTCAACAGATTGGGACGTTTGCAGGACAACTACTATCTGCACGAACAGCTCGACAACGTTTGCAACAGCATGGACTATCAGCTCGGAGACCATGGCTGCGGTTACCCTTGACGCTGCATCACAGACAGGAGCGCCTGCGATGGTGTACTCAACGACGAACCTGGGTGCACGAATGGCAAAACGTCATTATTATGGATGAATCCAGGTTCTGTTTACAGCATCATGATGTTGCATCCGAGTTTAGCGACATCGCGGTGAACGCACATTGGAAGCGTGTATTCGTCATCGCCATACTGGCGTATCACCCGGCGTGATGGTATGGGGTGCCATTGGTTACACGTCTCGGTCTCCTCTTGTTCGCATTGACAGCACTGTGAACAGTAGACGTTACATTTCAGGTATGTTACGACCCGTGGCTCTACCCTCATTCGATCCCTGCAGGATAATGCACGATCCAATGTTGCAGGTCCTGTACGGGCCTTTCTGGATACAGAAAATGTTCGACTGCTGCCTTGGACAGCACATTGTCCAGATCTCTCACCAACTGAAGACGTTTGGTCAATGGTGGCCGAGCAACTGGCTCGTCACAATACGTCAGTCACTACTCTTGATGAACTGTGGTATCGTGTTGAAGCTGTTGGGCAGCTCTACCTGTACACGCCATCCAAGCTCTGTTTGACTCAATGTCCAGGCGTATCAAGGCCGTTATTACGGCCAGAGGTTGTTGTTCTGGGTACTGATTTCTCAGGATGTATGCACCCAAATTGCGTGAAAATGTAATCACATGTCAGTTCTAGTATAATATATTTGTCCAATGATTACCCGTTTATCATGTGCATTTCTTCTTGGTGTAGTTATTTTAACGGCCAGTAGTGTATGTTGGACATAAATCCACTTCTCGCATTTTAGGTGAGACCCTGGTCAGACATGCTGTAATGTTTGGCCCATTCATATAATGATCTCAGTGATAAATGTGTTGTTCACTTTAGGGCTAAATGGAAACTCAAAAAATGCTGTCAAAAATGGACGCGGGAAAAAAAGTCGAGAGCATAATGTCTTCTCCTCTCTGCTCGGGTAATTACGAGTCAGGGATTAGCTGCTTCTCCAGGAAAGAGAAGAATGTTGTTAACTTTAATCAGGATTTGTCAATGGCTAGATTAGATGAGTTAGAGGGGAACGTGGAACTCGTGGAGTCTTGTGATTGGCAGTAAACCCTTGTTGGGGCAGTTGTGTGAGTCGTTTTTTGGAGTTTACCAAGGTTTAATGGAAAGTGAGGAGAGGAGAAACCGAGTCTCCAGTATAGAGAGGATTCTGGTCTTGCTTCTTGTTATGAATAGGTTGCACTTGGGGGCCTTGTCCTGAGCGTGACTTTCTATTAGCGTTGGTCTTGACTGGGGAGCCTGTGGTGAGGACTTAGCTGTACAGACAGTTCAGACCTCAGTCATCTTGGACAACTCGCTGAGTTGAGAGAAATCTTACACGAGTCAGGTCTGCCACTTTGACGTTTGATCCCTTGTGCACACTGTCGTGTAAGTGAGTCAAATTCGTCCATGGTATGACCGGTAAACGGGAGTGTCACAAGCTGGAATCTGCCGAAATTTCAGGGCTCAATTAGAGACTAATTGCATTCCGTCTAACAGATCACCAGACGTGACTTCGCACATTTCGTGCCCACGACAACGAATTACAGGCGCTGCACATCGCTGCGCTGCAGATGCTTGAACCACGACTGTCAGATGAGACAGAGCTACACATTGAGAAAGGGGAACAGTACTGCCACTCAGACTTGCTAGGGCAAACAGAACCACCACTTGTTCTAAGTTGGAGTAATGTAGTATAACTTCTGTGTAGAATAAATCCTTAAAGTCTGTTCAGCATTAGATAATTTCAGATGGCCTCATCTATGTTTTGAGCCAGAGTAAATGCTTTAAACAGACAAACCTTAGTCTTTGCCAGCCAATTGTCATCCAGTGGAGTGTTAACTAATTGTTGCATCTATTTGTGTTGCCAACAGTTCTTAATTTGTCATCTCTCTTTATCTGTTTATCTGGTCTATTTTATGATCCCATGTTGATATATTAATCACCTATCAACAACTGAGTAAAACAGTGACAGGGGCACCATTTGATTAAATTATTTCAGCATACAAGTTACTTACATTTTGGTAAAAGTGATAACCTCTAATGCAGGCTAAAAACAACAACCACAATTAAAGGTTAAAATCAATTTAGTAGACGCATAGACCAGGTAGTCAAGTAGAAGGCTTACTAATTAAAGTAATTGCTCTCAGGGCATAAACTCCTAGTCTACTGCAGCCTTTCAAATCATATCACAAGACCAGTGTAGTCTTGCACAGTCACAGCCATTTGTTTTGGAATATGCATACAAAGCAATTTAAAGAAGTAACACTCCTCATAGGAAAGGCAAATGCCAAAATGAAATTCATTGCAAAAATCCTCAGGAAATAGTTCACGTACAATGGAGATAGCTTACAAAACACTCATTCGAGCGATACTTGAGAACTGCTAAGTGTGAGCCATTAACAGTAAGGTTTTGTAGATGGTATAGGAAAGATCCAAAGCAGAGAAGCGCGTTTCGTTAAGGGTTCTTCTAGAAAGCATAAATGCGTCAGAGATGTGCCCGTGTTAAAACTCCGATAGCGTAATTCGTTGACCGAGCAACATATTGTCTCCTCCTCCACACACTGCTCTCCGTTAAAACTGTGACAGTGTGAAATCTTCGTGCACAAATATCAAAATGGGATGAAGTGTACAATATGTAGACCCTACGGGTATTCTAATGATTAGCGGTTTAGCATAACTGCACGTGCTATCTACATTCTGTATTTAAAGAAAGATTACATAGACGATTTTTGATTCAGAAATCGCATTTGAATTTGAATATTTGTAAGAAGATTGCGTCTCTCAATGAACCTCGTAATTCACTGGCTCTCTCTCTGTGTTAGTTTAAGAGGCAGACTCCCTCTTTCTAACGAACAGTCGCTTTTAACTTACTAATAAACTGTACAATAATTATTGAAGGTTAGTCAGAACTGTAATATCTACTAGGTTGAACGTAGATGCCGATAGAAAATCACATACCCAGCTAAAGATGATTAAATATTAATAAAATTGTTTATTTCACCATTTATCTCTCACTAAACTGTTGACTGTTGATCAGCAAAAGTTGTTATGCTGAACTGATAAAATGGCTCATGCTTCCAATAAAGTGGATATCAAGTTACTTTTGAAATTAAATCAATTAATTAATTTATTTATTAGCGGGAGAACACCAGATCGTGTTCACAGATATAAAATTACTGAACTACCTCACCAATAACTAGCAAATTAATATAATTATTCACTGTGCTAAATGCCGATTAGTTAAGAAATTTAAGTCGAACTCTGTACAAAATAAATCAAACAGTGTCGGAATATTTCTAAGTCCAATGGAACTCAAAAATTTCAGACGCTTAAGGAATATGACTGTGCCACCGCTCATACACTCCTACATGGTACCTCCTTCAACTCGTCCCATTGCCCTTCCCTTACTTTGTGATCATGAGGAATATGGGCACCGACTTCAAAAAATTTCGCATCTCCTCCAGAAAACAGTCGCCCCTCTGCAACTCTCGGCACGCCCACCCCCGGAAAGTGCACACAATGACTTCATATACGTAGCTCATATGATCACGTCGTTGTTGTTGTTGTTGTGGTCGTCAGTCCTGAGACTAATTTGATACAGCTATCCATGCTGCTCTATCCTGTGCAAGCTTCTTCATCTCCCAGTACCTACTGCAGCCTACATCCTTCTGATTTTGCTTGGAGTATTCATCTCTTGGTCTCCCTCTACGGTTTTTACCCTCCACGCTGCCCTCCAATACTAAATTGCTGATCCCTTCATGGCTCAGAACATGTCCTACCAACCGATCCCTTCTTCCAGTCAAGTTGTGCCACAAACGCCTCTTCTCCCCAATTCTATTCAATATCTCCTCATTAGTTATGTGATCTACCCATCTAATCTTCAGCATTCTTCTGTAGCACCACATTTCGAAAGCTTATATTCTCTTCTTGTCCAAAATATTTATCGTCCATGTTTCACTCCATACAAATACTTTCAGAAACGACTTCCTGACTCTTAAATCAATACTCGATGTTAACGAATTTCTCTTCTTCAGAAACGCTTTCCTTCCGATTGCCAGTCTATATTTTATATCCTCTCTACTTCGACCGTCATCAGTTATTTTGCTCCCCAAATAGCAAAACTCCTTTACTACTTTAAGTGTCTCACTTCCTAATCTAATTCCCTCAGCTTCACCCGATTTAATTCGACTACATTACATTACCCTTATTTTGCTTTTGTTGATGTTCATCTTATACCATCCTTTCAAGACACTGTCCATTCCGTTCAACTACTCTTCCAAGTCCTTTGCTGTCTCTGACAGAATTACAATGTCATCGCAGAACCTGAAAGTTTTTATTTCTTCTACATGTATTTAATGCTTACTCCGAACTTTTCTTTTGTTTCCTTTACTGCTTGCTCAATATACGGATTGAATAGCATCGGGGATAGGCTACAACCCTGTCTCACTCCCTTCCCAACCACTGCTTCCCTTTCATGTCCCTCGACTCTTATAACTGCCATCTGCTTTCTGTACAAATTGTAAATAGCCTTTCGCTCCCTGTATTTTACCACTGCCACCTTCAGAATTTGAAAGAGAGTATTCCAGTGAACATTGTCAAAAGCTTTCTCTAAGTCTACAAATGCTAGAAACGTAGATTTGCCTTTCCTTAATCTTTCTTCTATGATAATTCGTAGGGTCAGTATTACCTCACGTGTTCCAACATTTCTATGGAATCCAAACTGATCTTCCTCGAGGTCGGCTTCTACCAGTTTTTCCATTCGTCTGTAAAGAATTCGCGTTAGTATTTTGCAGCTGTGACTTATTAAACTGGTAGTTCGGTAATTTTCACATCTGTCAACACCTGCTTTCTTTGGGATTGGAATTATTATATTCTTCTTGAAGTATGAGGGAATTTCGCCTGTCTCATACATCTTGTTCACCACGTGGTAGAGTTTTGTCAGGACTGGCTCTCCCAAGGCAGTCAGTAGTTCTAATAGAATGTTGTCTACTACCGGGGCCTTGTTTCGACTCAGGTGTTTCAGTGCTCTGTCAAACTCTTAACGTAGTATCATATCTCCCAATTCATCTTCATCTACATCCTCTTCCATTTCCATAATATTGTCCTCAAGAACATCGCCCCTGTATAGACCCTCTATATACTCGTTCCACCTTTCTGCTTTCCCTTCTTTGCTTAGAACTGGGTTTCCATCTGAGCTCTTGATATTCATGCAAGTGGTTCTCTTTTCTCCAAAGGTCTCTTTAATTTTCCTGTAGGCAGTACCTATCGTTCCCCTAGTGATACATGCTTCTACATCCTTACGTTTCTCCTCTAGCCACCCGTGCTTAGCCATTTTGAACTTCCTGTCGATCTTATTTTTGAGACGTTTGTATTCCTTTTTGCCTGCTTCATTTACTGCATTTTTGTATTTTCTCCTTTCAACAATTAAATTCGGCATCTCTTCTGTTACCCAAGGATTTCTACTAGCCCTCGTCTTTTTACCTACTTGATCCTCTGCTGCATTCACTATTTCATCCCTCAAAGCTACCCATTCTTCTTCTACTATATGTCTTTTCCCCATTCCTGTCAATTGTTCCCTTATGCTCTCCCTGAAACTCTCTACAACCTTTGATTTAGTCAGTTTATCCAGGTCCCATCTCCTTAAATTCCCAGTTTTTTGCAGTTTCTTCACTTTTAATCTACAATTCATAACCAATAGATTGTGGTCAGAGTCCACATCTGCCCCATGAAATGTCTTACAATTTAAAACCTGGTTCCTACATCTCTGTCTTACCATTATATAATCTATCTGAAACCTTCTAGTATCCCCAGGGTCCTTCCATGTATACAATCGTCTTTCATGATTCTTGAACCAAGTGTTAGCTATGATTAAGTTATGCTCTGTGCAAAATTCCACCAGGCGGCTTCCTCTTTCATTTCTTAGACTTAATCTATATTCACCTACTATGTTTCCTTCTCTACCTTTTTCTACTGTTGAATTCCAGTCACCCATGACTATTAAATTTTCGTATCCCTTCACTATCTGAATAATTTCTTTTCTCATCAAACATTTCATCAATCTCTTCGTCATCTGCGGAGCTAGTTGGCATATAAACTTGTAATACTGTGGTAGGCGTGGGCTTCGTGTCTATCTTGGCTACAATAATGCTTTCAATATGTTTTTTGTAGTTGCTTACCAGCACTCCTATTTTTTTTATTGATTACTAAACCTACTCCTGCATTACCCCTATTGATTTTGTATTTATAACCCTGTATTCATCTGACCAAAAGTCTTGTTCCTCCTGCCACCGAACTTCACTAATTCCCACTATATCTAACTTTAACCTATCCATTTCCCTTTTTAAATTTACTGATCTACCTGTCCGATTAAGAGATTTGACATTCCACGCTCCGATCCGTAGAACGCCAGTTTTCTTTCTCCTGATAACGACGTCCTCTTGAGTAGCCCCCGCCCGGATATCCGAATGGGGGACTATTTTACCCTTGGAATATTTTACCCAAGAGGATGCCATCATCATGTAATCATACAGTAAAGCTGCATGCCCTCGGGAAAAATTACGGCTGTAGTTTCCCCTTGCTTTCAGCCGTTCGCAGTACCACAACAGCAAGGCAGTTTTGGTTAGTGTTACAAGGCCAGGTCAGTCAATCATCCAGACTGTTACCCCTACAACTACTGAAAAAGCTGCTGCCCCTCTTCATGTACCACATGTTTTTCTGGCCTCTCAACAGATACCCCTCCGTTGTGGTTGCACCTACGGTACGGCTATCTGTATCGCTGAGGCACGCAAGCCTCCCCACCAATGGCAAGGTCCATCGTTCTAGGGGTGAGGGGGGGGGGGCATATGATCACCAGTCCTTTTATATAACTTTTGATTAAAATTCTGTTCGCACCATTAGCTGCCCGCTAAGATTCCACACTGTAAACATGTATAATAATAAATTTTATGTGCCATAGTTTGCCCTCAAATCAAACTTTAAATATTTACGGTTTGTTATTGCACTGATGAGAAGTGTTGATTCTCGTGGTACCTTTGTTATTCATGGTACAATTATAAACGGTATATCATTTTTATAGGGTTTTGTCTCCTCTTTACATTTCTGTTAATAGAATTCATGTATCTAGAATGAAATTTAAATTATGGGTAAAATTAGTAAATTTCACATTCAACAACAAAAATTCACAGTAAAAATAATAAATATTAACATCTAAATTGTGTGTGTGATGAACAGTAATAGCTGCCAACACATAATAGCGCGCTGTCAGTGTATTTGTTTTCATTCAAGAGATATGACGATTTTTATTAATTTTCCAACTAAATAGTCTCAGAGCTGAGTTGTTGAAGTTACTGAATATATAATAGTTCCTTCGATGCGTCTTATCAAGATCTGAAAACTGAGTGCACGATCTCTTTGATCTGATGAATACTTTAAAAGTTTATCAATTATTTAAGGAATTACTTGTGTACAAACCTGTTTATCTCTGTATCTCCTCTCAGATAAAATTTCCAGATCAGATCTGTAAACGCTTCGTAATCAAATTCTCCAAATTCTCTTTGTCTGACAGCTAGTGCTGTCCTGTAATCAGCACGGATGTCGGCTAGCTAGTGGCGCAAACTCTGGCTGCACTCAATCCGCGCACGTGGCTTAAACGCTGCACTCAACAAAATCCCAGTACCCAGATACGACTTGGCGTGTTACAAGATCGTGTTATGCCTCGTGTTAGAAGGAAAACAGTCTACCAGCACGTGTAAAAATTCGTGGGAAGTTAGGTATTCTCCACCACACACGATAAGGTGTCTCACGGAAGATAGCGTTAAAAGTGTGTAAGTACATGAACCATCTGCATTTCTCGTTGACCTCCGTTGATGCAGTTGCGTTGCAGCACCCATTATAAAAACCTTCTTTCGGCTTCACGTATACGCTTAATTGATTGTACTGGCCATCAAGTGAGCAGAATGGAATTGTTGTGTGTAGCATAGAGTAGAATTTAATGTAACCTCCCTATTGTGTCTGCTGTACCTCATAGAGACGACGTTACTGTATCCATTACTATTTTCTAATGGCATTATTTGTGTCACGACAGAACAAGATAGTCGTTTATGCCTGTAAGAAGTTCATGTTACGTTCTTAATGTTTACATAAAGGTAACAGCAAAACTCAGAAATACACGAGATGCCGCAATGTGGAGATGTAAATTAGATACAATTTGATGCTTTAAACGGGAAAAAATAGTCTGGCGCGAGCGCGTTTCGAACATCGTCGAGTCTGCATATTCGTTCCCCACAGAATTGCCTCGAGTCACTGAGGTAATGGGACAACTCCGTCAGAGTGCAGAGTTCATGCCAACTGTTCTTGGCCACGATACACACAGTTACAGGGTTGCCATCGCCTTGTTTCATAAAACGCATTTCTGTTGCATATATTGTCGGGGTTAGGTTTTGTTGGATACACTATTGTCTTGGACTGGAATGAGGAATCAGAACTCTGTATATAAGCGCCAAAGAAACTAGTATAGGCATGCATATTCTGATACAGAGGTATGCAAACAGGCAGAATACGGAGCTGCAATCGGCAACGTCTATATAAGAGAAGTGTCTGGTGCAGTTATTAGATCGGTTATTACCACTACAACGGCAGGTTATCATGACTTACGTGAGTCTGAACGTGGTGTTACAGTCGACGCACGAGCGATGGGACACAGCATCTCCGAGGTACTGACGAAGCGGCGATTTTCCCGTACGACCATTTGACTAGTGTACCGTGAATATCAGGAATCCAGTAACAAATCAGATTTCCGACATCGCTGCGGGAGGGAAAACATCCTGCAGGAACAGGACCAAAAACGACTGAAAAGAATCGGTCAACGTGACAGAAGTGCAACCCTTCCGCAAATTGCTGCAGATTTCAACGCTGGGCCATCAAGTGTCAAAGTGCGAACCGTTCAACGAAACACCATCGATATTGGCATTTAGAGCCGAAGGCCCACTCGCGTACCCTTGATGACTGTACGACACGAAGCTTTACACCTCGCGTGGGCCCGTCAACACCGACACTGGACTGTTGATGAATGGAAACATGTTGCCTAGTCGCACGAGTCTCGTTTCAAATTCTATCTAGCGGATGGACGTGTAGGGTATGGGGACAACCTCATGAATCGACGGCCGCTGTATGTTAGCAGTGGACTGTTCAAGCTGGTGGTGGCTCTGTATTGGTGTGGGGCGTGTGCAGTTGGAGTGATATGGGATCCTTGATACGTCGAGACACGACTCTGATAGGTGACACTTACGTAAGCATCCTATCTGATCACCTGCATCCATTCATGTCCATTGTGTATTCGGACTTGGACAATTCCAGTAGGACAATGCGACACGCCATACGTCAAGAACTGCTACGGAGCGGCTCCAGGAACAGTCTTCTTAGTTTAAAAACTACCGCTGGCCACCTACCTCCCTAAACGTGAACATTATTGAGCATATCTAGGATGTCTTGCAACGTGCTGTTCAGAAGAGATCTCCACCCCTTCGTACTCGTATGGATTTGTAGACAGCCTGGTGTCAATTCCCTCCAGCACTACTTCAGATAAAATTCGAGTCCATGCCAAGTCGTGTTGCGGCACTTCTGCGTGCTCGCAAGGGTCTTACACGATATTACAGAGGTGTATGTTTCTTTGGCTCTTCAGTGTATAACGGTAATATAGAAAATGTTTTATATAATAATGTGTTTAGATTAGTGTTTAGTACGCTGCTTTGAATAACTTTCAAGGAATTATGTAGCTCGATATTTGTTGTTGGAAAAAGATTTGTCCGTAAAGTTGAAATTTACGTGTGTTACGCAACTGATTTAAGTTCCCATATAGTAGCAACAATGTCGTAAGTTACAGGATATAAAATCCCAATGTGTACTCGCTAGCAGCATTTCATAGTGTTATGAACTCCGGTGTGCACATTACGGCCGTGCGAGAATGTAAATTATAGCTAATCCTGTTTCTTTCAGCTGTTTGGACATTAGTCTTTGTTTTTTCTCTTTCTTACAAGTGGATCTTTGCCTTTCTGTCACGCCTTGATCAGTTTACTGTTGTTTTCTAGTTGTACCTGTAGTCTCACGAACCGTGTCGGGTGTGTGGTGGCAGCAATACGGCCAGCCAGTGAACGTGCGACGCTAGGCGGTTGGAATGTTACCGGCCATGCCCAAGGCCATCTACGAGCCTCTGTTTAAAACAACATTTAATTTCTAGGACTCCTCACGATGTTCTGTACTTGTACTAGTATTCTGCTAAGCCTCTCTCAGAAAGTTGGTGGATATATTTGGAAATGAACTTACTTATAAGTGTAAATGTTTCTACACTACTGACCATTAAAATTGCTACACCACGAAGAAATGCAGATGATAAACGGGTATTCATTGGAGAAATATATTATACTAGAACTGACATGTGATTACATTTTCACGCAATTTTGGGTGCATAGATCCTGAGAAATCAGCACCCAGAACAACCACCTCTGGCCATAATAACGGCCTTGATACGCCTGGGCATTGAGTCAAACAGAGCTTGGATGACGTGTACAGGTACAGCTGCGCATGCAGCTTCAACACGATACCACAGTTCATCAAGAGTAGTGAGTAGCGTATTATGACGACGGCCACCATTGACAACACGTTTTCAATTGGTGTGAGATCTGGAGAATGTGCTGGCCAGGGCAGCAGTCGAACATTTTCTGTATCCAGAAAGGCCCGTACAGGACCTGCAACATGCGGTGGTACGTTATCCTGCTGAAATGTAGGGTTCGCAGGGATCGAATGAGGGGTAGAGCCACGGGTCGTAACACGTCTGAAATGTAACGTCCACTGTTCAATGCGAACAAGAGGTGACCGAGACGTGTAACCAATGGCACCCCATACCATTACGTCGGGTGATACGCTAGTATGGCAATGACTAATACTCGCTTCCAATGTGCGTTCACCGCCATGTCGCCAAACACGAATGCGACCATCATGATGCTGTAAACAGAACCTGGAGTCATCCGAGAAAATGACGTTTTGCCATTCGTGCACCCAGGTTCGTCGTCGAGTACACCATCGCAGGCGCTCCTGTCTGTGATGCAGCATCAAGGGTAACTGCAGCCACGGTCTCCGAGCTGATAGTCCATGCTGCTGCAAACGTCGTCGAACTGTTCGTGCAGATGGTTGTTGTCTTGAAAACTTCCCCGTCTGTTGACTCAGAGATCGATACGTGGCTACACTATCCGTTACAGCCATGCGGATGAGATGCCTGTCATCTCGACTGCTAGCGATACGAGGCCGTTGGGATCCAGCACGGCGTTCCTTATTACCCTCCTGAACCCACCGATTCCATATTCTGCTAACAGTCATTGGATCTCGAGCAACGCGAGCAGCAATGTCGCGATACGATAAACCGCAATCGCGATAGGCTACAATCCGACCGGAAACGTGATGGTACACATTTCTGCTCCTTGCACGAGGCATCACAACAACGTTTCACCAGGCAACGCCGGTCAACTGCAGTTTGTGTATGAGAAATCGGTTGGAAACTTTCGTCATGTCAGTCACCGGGCGCCAGCCTTGTGTGAATGCTCTGAAAAGCTAATCATTTGCATATCACAGCATCTTCTTCCTGTCGGTTAAATTTCGCGTTTGTAGCACGTCTTCTTCGTGGTGTAGCAATGTTAATGGCCAGTAGTGTAGTTTTAATGTTCCCCGTTGGATGGGCGACTGCTCGCCGATTCCTTACGTGGGCAGATCGGTGAGCAGCAGCGTGGAGTCGGGGGCCGGCAGACAGAGCCCCTGGCGCGCGGCGCGGCGCTGGAAGTCGGTGAGCAGGTGGCGGCTGGAGGCGAGCAGGCAGGCGGCGCCCCTGGAGCCCGCGGCGCGCAGCAGCCCGGCCGCCGTCTCCAGCAGCAGCGGCAGCGCGCGGCCCTCCACGTCTGCCGGGCGCGCAGACAGCGACAGCGGCAGCGCGGACCGCAGCTCCCCCAGCCGCGACCACACCGCCGACGACGTCACCACGCCTGCGGCACCCCGCAACGCTCTGCACTTAACTCCAGACCCTGTCCGGCCACCTCCCTCCGTATGCCCTCCCTGCGTACCTGATGGCCTCCGTAGGCTACCTTCATCAGTCTTACACAATCCTATCGTAGTCACAGGAACCTGTACTGGAAATGCCCTTGCCAACACTATGTAACGACATTAATGCTGACATATTGGATATTCGGCGTCGTTCTCGCACGATATTTCAACAGCGTGCCTCGCTGTCTTCTTCAGGTGCTACCTGAGACTAGTATTTGGGTCGATCGAGTCCAGTATTTATGCCTGGAAGGAGCTGGGCGTTCCCTGCCTCCAAATTTAGAACCATTACACATCGCGGGAGGCCTCATCCCGTGGTCGAAAACGGCAACTTATCTTGGCGTGAGAATGAATCAGCGGCTCACCTGGGCCCCACACATTCAGTGGATCCGAAATAACGCTATAGGGCGGCTTCGCGCACTCTATCCCTTATTAAACCCGGAGTCGACATTGCCCTCGCGCCACGGCATCACGCTCTATCTGACACTGGTACGCCCAGTGCTAGAGTAGGCGGCCGTGGTGTGGGGCAATGCCGCCGACTCCTCAGTACGCTCCCTCCGACGAGTACAAAACAAGGCTCTCAAGCTTGCGCTGCGCCTTCCCTCATTCTATCCCTCCACCTTCCTCCACGGAGACACTGGCCTTCTGACGCTGCATGACCGCTTTCGAGTCATCGCACGCCAGTTCTACGAAAAGCGGGTCAATCCCGCAACCGGCTCATACAGGGCTTGGGCCAGCAGCCACACCACCGACCAACTACCCGTTGGCTGGACCTGTTGCGGAAATAATCCACTCCCCAACAGCACCAGGACACACCCCATATCAACAGCGAGGACCCCACAAATAGATAGTATGTCTTTTTTCACTTCTGTTGCAGGTTTTGCAGGCACAGCACTCAAGTGTTTATTGCCCTCAAACGTGCCTCAGGAAGGCACGACAGTCTCGGAGTCAAGTCGCGGATGTTCCAACTGCCGTCCGCGCCCGTTTTGGCCGTCCTCAACGGTTGTGGTCGTCATCTGAGGTGTGTCAGACCCGATCTGAGATGTTGGGTACTCTGTCTCATGACTGTTACTATGATTTCCACTTCTGTTTCGTGCTGGGCGCTCCAGCACGAAACAGAAGTGGAAATCATAGTAACAGTCATGAGACAGAGTACCCAACATCTCAGACCAGGTCTGACACACTTCAGATGACCGACTACAACCGTTGAGGACGGCCAAGACAGGCGCGGACGGCAGTCGGAACATCCGCGACTGGAGGGGTCCATTGATGCCCAGTCTGGTGGGCGCGGACCACAGACGGAACACTCGACTCGGCGCGGACCGATTAGGGGACGCCCAGCTCCTTCCAGGCATAAATACTGGACTCGATCGACCCAAGGACCAGTGTCAGGTAGCACCTGAAGAAGACAGCGAGGCACGCTTTTGAAATATCGTGCGAGAACGACGCGAACATCGGCTGAATTCCCGAATATCCAAGACGTCAACAGATCGCCGGGAAAGCATGAAGAATTACATTATATCATTAACGCTGTCTTGACGAGGTATAGTGATGCACAAAAGTCTTAACAAAAGTGCCAATAAGTATCACCTTCTACCAAATTCTCGAAACAGACGTAGTGTTCACTAATTTCTGATGCAGAAGTGCTACCTAAGGTCAGTATATTGAAATAAAAACCTCTTAATGAACCCGAAAATAAGTCAGTTAATAAATTAAGATTATGGCTACTACAGTTTGTTTGATATACATGGGATGACTTTTCGATGTGTACATAAAATAATCCTTCGTACAGCTACGGCTGGAAGGAACTGGTATGTTTTGAACCATTTATCATACAAAACAATATTTACATAGTCATCACTCTTTTCCTGTAGTTCACGAATAACAAGACATAACATAAAACTAACTAAACAATACGTAAATGTATCACACTGCAAGGATTTCATAGACTTGCTTCGTCTGAAGAAAGTGCGTTGGTCGAAACATGCACGTAAAGCTTCATTAACGAAACAAGCAAAAGACAGTTACAACATAGGGAACACAACACACTTCCGTGCGTAGTTGGCAGACGTACTCACCACATGTCGCGATGTTAATGTGGCGCGCTTTTCCTTGTACGTATCGACTGCATATTGGCAGCCGAAATAGGAATTCTCCTGCAGGGCTGATTGTTCCAACGCTAGTGCTTGGCTGCCTATTCTGATCTCAGCCGAACTTCGAGGGACTTAAATTGTTGCAGGAACTGTTGGCCAATAAGAAAGTGGAAGAGGAATCTCCGTCTGCGTATTATCTGTACTTTTTTTGCAGGCGATACTTCCATATACGTCAAAAAGTTACCATTTATTTTGTTTTACATTATTTTGGTATTGCTGTCGTACTGTACTGAGACCTATACATACCAAATAATGTAAATATTTGTAAAAAATGTGCAGTGAATTTTGGAAGGTGCGACACACCACAAGTGAATATCCAAACGCACTAGTAAGAGAGTCTCACAAGTAAACTTCAATTTGTGGTTTTCACTATATTCACTTCTTATTTTAAATTTATTCTGATTTAAATGCAAAAAAAATTAGTCATATTGTAGAGGAAGATGACGAAAGCAGAGGCTTCGTTAACGCAGATACTGATGAAAGGAAAGCCAGCATTGCTTACACTGCGTAGCTGCCAACTGACTTTTCCTGCCACGGAGTTAGCTACAATATGAAGCACTGACAGCAAGCTCCTAAAATATAATCATTATCAAAAGTGTTAATAACGCTGCTCATTTGTTCCTTTTATGGTTACGATGCGGGCTTCAAAAGTTTTTGTTAATGTGGTTAACATTTTGAACGAGAGTTATGTGGATGATGACTCGGCCACGTAAAGTCACTTGTAGTTGTATCGGGTATGTAATCTGATTCATGTTAACTGAGTAATTTTTTCTGCTATACCATTAGCTTAGTTCCAATTGCAAGGGTTTTTCCCGCGATCATTAAGTAGTCGCGAAATAGGAATTGACTATTACTCTCATGCATGGGATAGTCCACATAAAGGAGCTGTAAGCCCACGAAACTTCGGAGGGATCCTTAATTGATCAATAAGTTCGTAACACATCGAACCGTTAAGATTGGAAGAAAATTTTGGTCAGTGCGAAGTATGTCACCCATAACAGAGCCTTGTCTATTGGTAGAGATTTCAGGATCTTTTATGCGGAAATATTGTAATATGTTTGCACTGAGATCTTGGGAAAGACTGAGATGCCCTGTTTGAGGGAGAAACGTGGGATACTGTTGTGGTGTGGGATAGATCGAATCACAGTATTGCAAAATTAGTATTCAACTCAACTTATAGATCGTCAAACCGCCAATTATATTCCATAGTACAGAACGAAAAAAAAGAACAGAGCTATTTTTCACTTAATGAAAATGTTGGTTCTAGTTCACTCATTCCTATGGTAACAACTGTAAGTGTAAAGAGACCGATAGCAACCAATATGTAAAGGGATTGATTTTTGTTATACTAAAGAAAATGGGTGCAACTACTTTTTTTTAAATTTTTTTTAAGGAATTTCAGAGTAGGCCGCTGTGGCCGAGCGGTTCTAGGCGCTTCAGTTCGGAACCACGCTGCTGCTACGGACGCAGGTTCGAATCCTGCCTCGGGCATGGATTTATGTGATGTCCTTAGGTTACTTACGTTTAAGTAGTTCTAAGTCTAGGGTTGATGACCTCTTGAACCATTTTCGGAATGTCAGAGTCAGTGGGCACACGGTGGAAGTCGAATGCAGTTACTGTACTACCGAAGAAGAAATACATTTTTAACCTTCATTACAACATAAACTTCAGTGAAATATTTGTTTTTCTAGTTTGACCTCATACTGTTTTTATAAAGAAATAGAATATTGGATGAAGTCCCAGTAAAAGAATTGTTGTTAATAGAACATTTACGGATCGATGAAAGTCGAAGACATAAAGGTGCATTACTCATTGATGACAGATAGTTACAGGCTGGAACTGAACTTCAATATTAAAAGAAAAATGGGTCTCAGATCACCCAGTTAGATCACTATTTATTAAACAATGATTATAGAAGGAGAGGAATATCAATAGTATTATCTATTTGTTGTGAAGAATCGAAAGAATATAGTTTGAAATTTATCTTTATTTTAGCGGGAGTTATCTGTGGTTCAAATGGCTCTGAGCACTATGGGACTTAACAGCTGAAGTCATCAGTCCCCTAGAACTTAGAACTACTTAAACCTAACTATTCTAAGGACATCGCAAACATCCATGCCCGAGGCAGGATTAGAACCTGCGACCGTAGTTGTTGCGCGGTTCCAGACTGAAGCGCCTCTAACCGCTCGGCCACTTCGGCCGGCAGTTACCTGTGACTGGGGAGTTATTGTATCTCTGGATTATTACTAAGTTTAATAAGAAAGAAAAGAGTTATTATGAAGCTCGCTGATTTACATAATGATCGTTCTGTACTGGCAAAAGGGAAGATCTAATTACTAGTCTGTGTTAACATGGGAATTAAGAATCTTCAATAGTGTAAGGTAAATCTTGTATTACTTAGGTGTAAAGAAGTCGTACATTACACTTAGCTAGCGTAATTACGCCCAATCGTGTTTTTTCTTCAGTATACCATGCAGAAAGTTTTATGAGCATAAAGTGATTCCTTTTATAAAAATTTTCTTTATAGTAATGCTTTCAAAGGGAGTAATTGCGGTATGTAGCGTCTGGTCGTTTCATTCTCAAAAAGATGATTATGACCAGTACGAGGTTCAAATCAAATTGCATGGTTGCAGGTTTTGACTGCTCACATACTAGTCGGAGGCTGCTTGTACCCGTAAAAATTTTATGCATTGCTTCCGAAGGAGAAAAAGATAAGCGGATAACGCCAGGGAATACTTTGGGGCAGTACAAAGGACAGCCAGGTTATATGGAGATCGTTGAAGTTAAGTTGGCTGCTAAATGCCGGGACAGACGTTCGTGGTACAAACTGTCGTTGAGGAGACATACCCAATAACATAGTCAGATGAATGTATGGTGGAGCAGTGATCCTAACGCAAGACGTAAATTTTGATAGTTGCAACAAAATCCAGTCCATTGCGATGACAATTCTGAAATGAACAAACTTGAACGGACAAGTTCGTAGTGTACGTAACTTAGGTAGGAACTGTTTTACAAAGTGATTATTACCCTATGTGATTTCAGCCAGTGACCAAAATATGTACAGTATACTGCACGCGGCCAGTCAGCACAGATAGTGCCAGATGAAAGAACATTTATCATACGTTTGCTATTGCAGTCAATAGTATAAAAATGTGTGTTAGTTACCAAAGAACCCTTATCCCAGTCTCGCCCACCGTCAACACCATTGTTTAGATTACGTAACTTACACTCGCTTTCTAATGAAAAACGTTTCGCTTCACGACAGGTATAAACATAATCAGCCTCTCAAGACCGGTTGCAGCTGTAATACGCTGTGGCAGTAATAAGAATCGCAGTATCATTTTAATTAAAATAAGGGACATGGAGTTTGTGGAAGAAGGGTAACCAACGACAAATTATATTTTATATGAAGAAGCAAATTTTGAGGAATTAACGGAAACGTCAAATAGACGGATCATGGACAAAGTGTACTATCAGAAATTATTAATTGCTGTTTCAATTGTATGCAAGGTTCTGCAACATATTATTTACTTAAGTGTTGGATATCGGGATGAATTGGTATCGGTCTCTTTAGTAGAGCACGGAATTAATCAGAGTTAGATAGGAGTATTAAATATTGAATCGTATGCCGCTGAAATGGATACAATATTCGAATTGTACATTACGTTTGTGTCTGAGTAGTAAAGAGACTGACAGTTGTATTAATTTATCGTCGCCTTTAGATATCACTGTAACAGGGGTCATATGTAAGAAGGGCTTGGACTCCATTGTTTCTGAAGTTGTGAGTTTGTAAACAGCTTGCGTAGCTCTGTTGTAAGCATTTCCCCTTAGTGAACTGATGCCACTGACGACGTGAACTATTGATTATGCAAGTACGTGAAGGCCAACTGACATGCTACAGCCTGACAATTAACTATCCAAACGGACCAAGGGGTAACTGGGCTCTCGTCTACCACAAAATCGGGCATTGCTTCGCATTGCTTGGTGAAGCGAACCAATACTCCTTTTACTATTACTAACGCTTCTCCTTCAACGAAAAGTCGTCCATCTGGTCTGCAGTGGCGAGCCTTAACTGCCGTGAGCAATGAAGGGTAGTCGTCTACAGCGAATAACGAGTACCATTGTCGGGTGGGTCCAGGATCGTACGGGTATTGTAAATTTCCAAAAAATGTTTACTTTGTATTCAGTATTGCCATCAACCTTATGAAAGTCTGTCTTGCCTAATTTGATGAGAATATATCTTTAGACAATAGATTCGGTCACATATGATGGTTGCGGAGGACGGGGAGTGGGCTGGGACTTTTAGGCAAGCTAATATACCCTGCTACACAACTGAAAATGTCCTACAATGGCAGGAAGACTGCGGCCAAGGTCTCAATGTACCTTCCGGGTCTTCCAAGTTGCCGAAAATTGAAGAAATTTAAAACTTGTGAAACACTTCTATGGAAGTGTTCGGCAGAATACATACCTTCATACTTGGCAAATACTGTTATCCCAGGTATCCATAGGGGAAATAGGTATCACTGAGGGATTTATCATTCTTTGATTGTTGTGATTGATTAAAACGGCTGGAACTCTTGATGCTATTGGGTATTCATAATAATATAACACAAAAATATGTGAATATAACCAGCACACTTTGCTCTGGAAGTTAATTGCAGCTCCACTGAAAGAAATGAATTAGTAGCGATATAATATATTACGTAAAAGTAAACTTTTATTTTAGTATGATGACACGATGTCATACGTTCCACACTGTATACAAAAGCAGGTGAACTTAATTTTTTCTCTAAGTGATACAAGACATGAGAGGATATTTTTTCCAATTCTAGAACAGATCACAAACAGATATAGGAGCGATAATTCTAGTATTATGGTTGGTATGCAGAATGAAGAATATTAGACTTGTCCATTACGGATATTTTAGAACCCGTAACTGTTATTTGAACGTAAATAGATAAAACTGCAACTAGTCACTTCAGGTGGTTTTCTGGAAGTTACATCACTTTGTCTAGCATAATGCTAGGTGGTGGCTTGCGACATTATGGGCAGCTTTTCTCTGTAAGTGTCCATTTGTCTGTTTCCATTTGGAGGCCAGTCGGTGCATCACTTCACACACTTTTACAAGATCTGTATGCATTTACACTGTGATACCGTAACTGTAAATGCAACTGCTCTGCCAAATGAACTAGCCAGCCACGATTCACGACTCGCCCTCACAGCTTTACTTCTGCCAGTACCTCGTTACCTACCTGCTATGAGGGCAGACTGTGAGTCGTGCTTCCATAACTCAATCGGTAGAGCATTTGCCTCCGAAAGTCTTCGGTCCCATGTTCGAGTCCCGGTCCGACATAATCTGTCAGAAAGCTTCAATTCAACATATGATCCGCTGCAGAGTGAAAATTCATTCTGGTGTGTTCAATAATAGTAAAGTTTGCGAACCCACTCGGTCTCCCTGACTAAATCAACTCGGTCTGGACATGTAAGTAATGTCTTGGTGTTCTCTTTATGTCGTCCACCGACTTCTCTTCGTGGAAAGGTAGTGTCATTCATAATAAGGCAAATAATTTCCAGTATCATCAGAGAACGTTAGAGAATGTGGTCCGATTAATCAACGAACCTCTGCGGATGTCATTGAGGTCCATAGTCCGCGAATGTTCATTCCTGTCCGTATCATAAATCCATCACCAATATATAGCTCTTTCCAGATGTAAACATTTCAGTAGTGAGATTACATCGAAAATCACAACTTATCAGACAAAAAAAAGGTCTACATTACTTGTCACGAATTTCTTCGGCTGAACGTAGCCCAATTGGTTTGCCCATATCCACTTGGTACCGTCGACCAAAATCCTTATGGTACAGTATTTTTATCAGGATTGACACCATGTGCACACGTAAATTTAAGTCTACCATAATGAAGACGATCTGAAAAAAATTTTGACTGATGTTCTATGCCGTGTTGTCGTCTGAAACGCTCGTTGCTCTGTGCCAAATATTCATCTCAACTGGCTGAGAGGAACAGATGTTGACTATTTCGTTGATGAGTCATAATCCTGTAGCACGTCCCATTGCTAAAAGGGAATGCGCAGTCGTGAAACTACACTCTGCCGTTGCTCTTTCCGTATCTCTGTGTGTTACAACCATCGATTTCCTTATTGATGAAGTTATGTTGAAGAAATTTCTTTTTTCCTTGAGAAACTGCTGTCTATCCTTTTGTTTTTCAACCAAGCAACGCATATATTCCAGGCGCATAATTTACCCTCATGGGTTAAGTTAGTGACTAAGTTGGAACGTATACACATGAAGCTGTATGTAATCTTTTGGAATCTATTACACACTGCTTTTCGGAATGCAAAACTGTTGTGACATGGCGGACTCTGTTTTTCCAATATTGCGATGTATTCCCATTTGACCACCATGCGACTCCAGCAGATGAGAAAATAATTGCAGAACAAACATCTAATAAAACAAAAGAAAAACAAATGAAGAACACTAAAAGCGAGAGTGGAAGGGAATGATTGGTTGCTGCACGGTCAGTACGAACAGCTGAAGAAATCTGCAGTGTTTCTGAAACACCACTGCAACGATTAGAAGGTAGAGAGAAAGAAAATAAAAAATGGACAAGTGCTAGTAGGATTAAGGTTCCGTACAAACTTAATTACGCGAACAGAGAATTCACCTATAGGTTTCGATGAGTGAGTTTCAAAATATATGACATACGCAGCTGTATTTTTTGACTGCATTGACTCAGAAGCTTAAATTTTTTATACCGTGAAGGGATCATAGCCCTTATTATTTGACATAAATTTCAACTTGATACCTTAACCAGTTCTTGAGTAAAAAAGGCTCTTAACAGACGGATAAATGAACAACAAAGTGATCCTATAAACGTTCCGTTTATACAGATTGAGGCACGGAAACCTAAGAAGAAAAAGAAACTATGAGCTAGTCCCAAGTTATCATAAGAATTTGGCACAACAGGATACCGGCCGAACGAATGAAGTGGTGCATTGGTAAAGAGGCCGGACTCCCATTCAAGAGGAACCGGTTCAAATCCAGTATGTTTCCGCGGTTTCCCTCAATCGCTTGAAGCTAAAAGACACAACCGATTTTCTTCCCCATTCTTAGCCAATCCGAACTTCTGCTCCGTAGTAGTGCCTTCATCGTCAGCGGGTTTAAGACTCTAATCTTTGTTAAAAGAGACAGGTAAAAATTCACACACAAATATCAGTTGCAAGAAGCGTTGCAGTCAGCACGAAGATCACCAGTAATGGAACAGTGGCTCACATGAGAAAAGGAAATTTGCCGTTCATCTCTGAAAAACCACTCAGCCACTCGCCCGGTGATAAAGAAATAACGAAACCAGGAAGATAACGCAGGGATTGGAACCTCGCCACTCCCAAAACATGACTCATCCTCTCCCTCCGAGATATTGAAGGTTGCAGGCTATGTTGTTCTCTTACTGCATCCGTGAATGGAAGAGGAAGGGACAGATAGTACTTAAGTGTTGCCACAAAGTAGGTTAATAAAAAGTAGGATCATTGACAAAGTAATAGGTAATAGTGATAATTTGTACTAAAATATAACTGAAGGAGGGGATACAGAGGACACTGCACGAAAATAACGAACATGAATATAACAGGCAATGGTGTATGCTTCAGTAATCAAAACAGCAACACGCCAGAGCACGTGAATGTTTACTCTGAATGCCACGATGAATATAATAATAATAATAATAATAATAATAATAATAATAATAATAATCTACATCTACATCCATACTCCGCAAGCCACCTGACGATGTGTGGCGGAGGGTACCTTGAGTACCTCTATCGGTTCTCCCTTCTATTCCAGTCTCGTATTGTTCGTGAAAAGAAGGAACGTATGTTCTCGAAACTTCAACAGAAGCCCGTACCGAGCTACTGAGCGTCTCTCCTGCAGAATCTTCCACTGGAGTTTATCTATCATCTCCGTAACGCTTTCGCGATTACTAAATGATCCTGTAACGAAGCGCGCTGCTCTCCGTTGGATCTTCTCTCTCTCTCTTCTATCAACCCTATCTGGTACGGATCCCACACTGCTGAGCAGTATTCAAGCAGTGGGCGAACAAGCGTACTGTAACCTACTTCCTTTGTTTTCGGATTGCATTTTCTTAGGATTCTTCCAATGAATCTCAGTCTGGCATCTGCTTTACCGACGATCAACTTTATATGATCATTCCATTTTAAATCACTCCTAATACGTACTCTCAGATAATTTATGGAATTAACTGCTTCCAGTTGCTGACCTGCTATATTGTAGCTAAATGATAAGAGATCTTTCTTTCCATGTATTCGCAGCACATTACACTTGTCTACATTGAGATTGAATTGCCATTCCCTGCACCATGCGTCAATTCGCTGCAGATCCTCCTGCATTTCAGTACAATTTTCCATTGTTACTGGCGTGGATTGGCAAGACAGCCAACCCACTATAAGGAAGACGAAAGGCACGCGTTTTAGCTCATGCAGGCTGGCTTGAGGTCTGGAACAGGTCAAGGAAATTATACTAGCAAAACACGCACGTAGCTGCTGGAATACTTAACTTTAATCCATAATTGGTGAAAATCGCTCTTGACGGTACATGTTTTACAGCATCAATAGTAACTGGTAATGGCGCCTTGCTAGGTCGTAGTAAATGACGTAGCTGAAGGCTATGCTAACTATCGTCTCGGCAAATGAGAGCGTAATTTGTCAGTGAACCATCGCTAGCAAAGTCGGCTGTACAACTGGGGCGAGTGCTAGGAAGACTATCTAGACCTGCCGTGTGGCGGCGCTCGGTCTGCAATCACTGATAGTGGCGACACGCGGGTTCGACGTATACTAACGGACCGTGGCCGATTTAAAGGCTACCACCTAGCAAGTGTGGTGTCTGGCGGTGACACCACAGTTACAACCTCTCGATATACCACAGCATCATTCGCAAAAAGCCTCAGTGAACTTCCGATGTCATCCACAAGGTCATTTATGTATATTGTGAATAGCATCGGTCCTACGACACTCCCCTGCGGCACACCTGAAATCACTCTTACTTCGGAAGACTTCTCTCCCTTGAGAATGACATGCTGCGTTCTGTTATCTAGGAACCCTTCAATCGAATCACACAATTGGTCTGATAGTCCATATGCTCTTACTTTGTTCATTAAACGACTGTGGGGAACTGTATCGAACGCCTTGCGGAAGTCAAGAAACACGGCATCTACCTGGGAACCCGAGTCTATGGCCCTCTGAGTCTCGTGGACGAAGAGCGCGAGCTGGGTTTCACATGACCGTCTTTTTCGAAACCCATGCTGATTCCTACAGAGTAGATTTCTAGTCTCCAGAAAAGTCATTATACTCGAACATAATACGTGTTCCAAAATTCTACAACTGATCGACGTTAGAGATATGGGTCTATAGTTCTGCACATCTGTTCGACGTCCCTTCTTGAAAACGGGGATGACCTGGGCCCTTTTCCAATCCTTTGGAACGCTACGCTCTTCTAGAGACCTACGGTACACCGCTGCAAGAAGGGGGGGCAAGTTGCTTCGCGTACTCTGTGTAAAATCGAACTGGTAACCCATCAGGTCCAGCGGCCTTTCCTCTTTTGAGCGATTTTAATTGTTTCTCTATCCCTCTGTCGTCTATTTCGATATCTACCATTTTGTCATCTGTGCGACAGTCTAGAGAAGGAACTACAGTGCAGCCTACCTCTGTGAAACAGCTTTGGAAAAAGACATTTAGTATTTCGGCCTTTAGTCTGTCATCCTCTGTTTCAGTACCATTTTGGTCACAGAGTGTCTGGACATTTTGTTTTGATCCTCCTACCGCTTTGACATAAGACCAAAATTTCTTAGGATTTTCTGCCAAGTCAGTACATAGAACTTTATTTTCGAATTCATTGAACGCCTCTCGCATAGTCCTCCTCACACTACATTTCGCTTCGCGTAATTTTTGTTTGTCCGCAATAGCAACAATAATAGTATCGTGGGGCAATGAACGAAATAGATGCCTCTGAATACTGTTTACAAAGAGACGAAGATAACCGCCACTGAAAGAAAATTCGTGCCGCAGCCGTCCTCAAGTGTCAGGCGTTGCAATAAGCCGGCGTACAGACATCTAGTAAGACATCGTTAAGCGAAAACCTCACCTCGCTGCATTTCAAAGCTCGCACAGATAACAGAAGCAAAGTAAACGGGAGTAACGGCGCTGCGCGGCGCGGCAGGCGCATGTTTACGAGAACATCTGCCGCGCGCGACGCGACCCTTGGCCTGGGCGGCGGCGGCGGTTGACGACGACGGGCTCGCCTCCCGAAATAGCTGTGAGGCACCATCAGGCCGCAAGGCAAAAACTCACAGCTGGCCGTTTCTTGCCGCAGATCGCGTGCCAGCCGCGGAAGCGTCAACACACGCGGCCCCACCAGCAAGGAAGGCACAAGAGCAAACGCAAAACGGACTCACCGAGTATGTACAAAGATGTTCACCGGACGTAATATCGTTCATACCCTTGATAGAGAACACTGGACGCTTTAGAACGATGTAGATAGTGCAGAATTACTACCAAGCGTCATGTGATCCTCTGCCCCTGACGTAAGTCGTGGCATTAAAGTGGTGTGTATGAGCCAGTCTGTTGAATGGAACTGGCTCCGTAAGCTCGGTCGACATGGAGCACCACAAAAAAGCGAAACGAACTGTATTGTTTCGACGTGCCTGTGACCACACCATGATTGAAGTTGTCTGGCTGGCGTATCAATGCGGACTGTTCATCTCAAGCAGTTTTCTAGCGAACCCTGCGAAGACATCTGCATGCAGCTGACACGTGGAGTCGACAACTTCGCCAAAGGCAATTCCCCACAACGGTCATAAAGCTGTAAGGCCTCAATGTTCCAAATACCAACCAATCGCAAAGGTGTAACGTAATGAACTTCCGCACTATTAATTCTTAATTATTCTGAAGATATAGTTTCAAAACTGCACTTCTCAGAAAACTGGCTGCCTGTATAACCATTGCATGGCAACGTCCTTGCCGCAGTGGTTACACTGGTTCTCGTGAGATCGCCGAAGTTAAGCACTGTCGGGCGTGGTCGTCACTTGGATGGGTGACCATCCAGGCCGCCACGCGCTGTTGCCATTTTTCGGGGTGCACTCAGCCTCGTGATGCCAATTGAGGAGCTTCTCGGCCGAATAGTAGCGGCTTCGGTCAAGAATACCATCTTAAGGGGAGTACGTACGACCTATACCCACAGTGTTAAATTTGAAATATTTATGATCCATTATCTCAGAACCTGTGACAGATAGAGATCTGAAATTTTTGTGATGTATAGTATCACTCCTTTTCCGATTACTGAACCGGAATCAAAATGTACAGAGAAATAATTAGCTAGTTATGTTTTTTTTTGAAATGTTGTTCATATTTTCTTTTAAAAGCCCACGTTTTCTTCCGTAAGTAAAAAACCGTTAGAGGTAGAGATGTTTTGGTAGGTTCAGTAGCTGCAATATACAAAGTGGTAACGTAGTGTAAAATTAGAGATATGTATTTGTAATAGTTCTTGAAATAATGGGTCAAATAATTTTAAAAATGTCATTTCCGGCAAATCAAGTTTATTTGATATTAATTTCCACATGGAAACAGCCAGGCCCATAATCAGCATTATCTGGATCCTGTTCTTGACTACCCTGCAAACCTAGAAGCTTCCTCCTTTTCCTGCCTCTTGCTTCTTTTCATTTCCTCTGCTGCACGCTGGGCTTTCATGATCCAAAGTCGATCCATTCGCTGAAAGGCTTACAGTGTGTTGGCACCTGGAGTGATACCAAGTTCCTCTAGTACCCCAATTCTTCCCTTTATACCATCATTAAACGTTATCACAGCATAACAAACACCCAGGCATAGAGTTTTCCTTCCCACAAAGACATTTTTTGGCATGCGGGTCCAAATTACGTTATTGAAAGATTCATTCGGGTTTTGTGTTCGACCATGGGGACATTTGGAAAGAAGGTCAGATGAGCTAATTCTCTATATATTGGTTTAATAGCTTCCATCACTGCAGATGGTATGCTATTTTTGTGCCTAAATTGTTCCTCGCTGCCCGCTGCCTGAGCTTTGCGGTACTTGCACCATGAATCAACACCAGGTGGACAAAGACCGTGTATAGGTGTATCTTCAATGGAATAATTGTGGAAGAATGTAGCCCACACTGCTCGTTTCATCCCTTGTAGGTCATGTGTATTGTTTTTTATTGCCATTCCATAATAATGCTGGAGTTCATCAATGTTTTTGCCTGTAAGTCTTCCTTTACCGTTTAGAGTCTTTCCATCTGATAACTCCTCTTTTCCCTTTGTCTCCTTCAATTTTCGGAGACGTGTTCCCATCCGTTTTTGAACGTGGCCCACACATTCAATCTTAACAATCTGCTTATTAACATAAGGTTGGCTTTCCGATACTGATTGGTAAGCTTTTGAAACACCATCCGCAATGTACTCAGTGTAACACACACCTCTCTCCTGTTGTGAACGTCTGAACATAGAAACAACTGCAGTAGCCTCCATAGCTCTAGTTCCCTCATAATTCTTAGCAAAATTTGTTTTATGGCTTTCACTTGTTTCATCAACTGATTTACACTGATGACAGTATTTAGTTAGTACTTCAATGTCTAAAACTTTACCTGTGTCAACGCTAGGGACAGTTGCAACTGCATTTTTTGATGTGTCACCTCTCTTCTGCAATGTGCCATCAACTGCCACAGGTAAGTCTTTTGTGTTATTTAATTCTACTGCTTCTTTAGCAGCAGCTTTCATAGAAGCAACGGCAACAGATTTGACACATTCATCAATTACTTCTGTGTACTTACTTCATCTGGTTAGTGGGTTTGGCAAGTTCAGCGTTGCACATAGTACTTCAGCTGCAGTCAATTCTTTCCCAATGCAACTCTTTCCATAGAGGACTCTAACATCGCTCTAAACAAGTCATTCTTGCACTTTTCAGAAGTCCAAAATGGTGTCGAGAGCCTGCAAACGTCGCACTGAATATCAAATTTGTTAGCCAGTCCAGTCCTTGCAGATGAGTCCTCAGAGATGCTAATTTGCCCACCACAAACCTCACATGACACAGCATCTTTCAAAACTTGTCCTAACACACTCAAATTTAAAAAAAAAACATAACCTAAACTATTTTGATCTTTGCCAATAAATAAATCCTCATGGTCTCCAAGGTTCCTCTTCGAAGCACTAGTAGGCGTGTCCTTATCACAGGTCTGTGAAAAATCTATTTCAGGATCAACACCGGATTCAGATTTTGTGATATGTTGATTTCAATGGAAACGTCGCTTTTTAAAACAACCCTTTCTTTTCGTCATGTTGAAAAGAGGTATAAGAGCGTGTAATAACACACAAAACCACTATGTTTTCAGTTCAAAACTTATGAAACACGACAACCACAAAGTAAACAAACAAAATGCATGTGCTATACCGCCATTTCTGTTTACACAGTGCATCCAACTTCTTAACACGAACATTAACATGATTTCAAGGAATAAACAGCTGAAAACCACAGCCTTCTAGATTGAATAGTTCAAGAGATAGAGATACTTAGGCAAGTCAGTGCAGAACGACCGGATAATTTTACACACGCACTGTTAACTTTGAAATGATAAAAACTACACTTCCAATTTGAATTTTTCGACAAATAATGCTTCAAATTATTCAGGAGGGATCAAATATTAATAAGAGATAATAATCCGAAAATGTCACTTTTTGACCAATTCCGCCATACGTACTCCCCTTAACGACCGGGAGAGCGGGGTGCTGACCCCACGCCCCTCCTATCCGCATCCTCCACGGAGGATGACACGGCGGTCGTATGGTCCCGGTAGGCCACTCGTGGCCTGAAGACGGAGTGCTGTATAACCATTAATAATATTTAGTACATCACTATAAACGGACAGAAGGGATACGCACGAAAACCTGCAAGGTATTTTAGAACGATCTGAT
Organism: Schistocerca cancellata; assembly: GCF_023864275.1. Lineage (NCBI taxonomy): Eukaryota > Metazoa > Arthropoda > Insecta > Orthoptera > Acrididae > Schistocerca > Schistocerca cancellata. The sequence continues at coordinate 281,364,796 of NC_064628.1, forward strand.
AGTGATTGAAAGCGGAGCAACAACAGGTGTCCATGATCAAGTTGTGAGAGTAACCAACCTTGTTGGCTCTGTGTACTCATAGTCCAGTCTCACTTAATCGATATGTTAAACCTCTTTGACCTTATCTGATCTGCAGTCGTCTTACGCTGCGCTCTACCTAGTGTGGCCTGATTAATCTCTGCAATAACTCAACACAACTTAGACAGGTTCGTACACAACGAAAAAATAACACGCCTCTATGATAGAAACACACAATATTGCAGAGGCCATTTGTCATCCAATTAGTTTGGTGTACATTAGTTACAAGAAACACGCACAGACACTATCGTCGCACACCAGATTGCAGGGGCTTAGACAGTAGTTGCTGATTCTGATTGGCAAGAGCCACTTTTAAATTTGACTCACTAACGAATCCCATTTAATATCACCATAATACTGCTCTGCCTCACACGAATTAGAGAAACAGAATGCCAGGGTAATTCTGAATCTGCTTGTCAAGGAGATGCACGATATTCTCCAAGACGATACCCGAAATGACCTAACAGACGCGACCAGAACATGATCAGCGACGATTTCATATAGCAGTGAAAAAGTTCACAACTAGATAATAAGCATAGGCCTACTTATCAATCAGAAAGGACACAGAGGCTTTGTTAAGTTACGCTAGCAACATTTAAGTCTGTAGAAATTGTTACAGTCAAAGTTGTACTTAAAAACAACAAAAAAATCTTTACCTACACATCTCTTCATAGTTTGACTTTGTCGATATACTATAAATGATTGGGCCAACGGCCCTGCCGCAGTGGTAACACCGCTTCCCGTCAGATCACCGAAGTTAATCGCTGTCGGGCTGGACTAGCACTCGGAAGAGTCTGCCGAGCACTGGTGGCCAGACTGGTGCTCTCAGCCCTTTTGAGTCAAACTGAGGAGCTACTTGAGTGAGAAGTAGCGGCTCTGGCCTCGGAAACTGACATACGGCCGGGAGAGCGGTGTGCTGACCACACGCCCCTCCATATCCGCATCCAGTGACGCCTCTGGGCTAAGGACGACACGGCGGCCGGTCGTTACCGTTGGGCCTTCATGGCCTGTTCTGGAGGAGTTTAGTTTTTAGTTTACTATAAATGATTAAAAAACTTACTGTGACGCTGCTGTGGAGCTGCCATCAGATACGGGTCAGGCCTTAGCAATCGACGCATTCTCCTTCGAACAAAGGTCCTCGACCCGTCTTTGTAATATTCCTGTGGACTATGACGTCAGAGGTCCATTTTCCTAATATTTACAGTCTCTCATAACACTGCTTGAGAATTTGGTGGTCATGATAACTCCTTAAAAACGTGTTTTTGTGAATGGGACTATTTGTTTTTCTCTCCCACCTGCCAGGTCTTGGGACGAATCCAGCCTATTTTTGCTTAGGGGTTTCTGCCCCTGCCACTGCGTCTTACTTTTAGTTTTTCCCGATAGTATCTTTGCATCAACGCTCCGACTCCGCCTCCACAGCGGCCCTCCGAACTACGATGGGCGGACGCGGCTGTCGTGACCTCCAGCGAATTCTTATGCCGGCGCTCAATTAACATTTAACTATCTACCGATCCAGAGGTCGGATTACCATACTGTTTGTAGCAATCAACATTAAATTAAATACAGTTCACTAATCATATGTTCCACTATCCTTTCTTAGTATAATGTAATGACTTCATTACTCAAATTAAGCAGTAGGAAATGAGTGTGGTCAGTGAGATAGCAGGTCATTGCCATGTTTCAGTGTATGACTCTGTATGAGCCCTAATTTCTCTCCTCTTGTCTTCTTGGTTTCGCGAAAATGTCGTCGTCATCTCTCAAGGGATTCGTATCAGAGTTTATGAAGTATTTCCGTAATACTCGCGTGTTTATGGTATCTAGTAGCACGCCTCTGAGCTGCTTCGATGTCTTCCTTTAATCTGATCTGATGGGCGTCCAAAACAATCGAGAAGTGCTCAAGAATGGTCGCAAAAATGCTCTTTGTGCGCTCTCCTTTATAGATTAGCTATACTTTCCTAGTATTCTCTCAAAAAGCCGAACTAGACCATTCGCATTCCTTGCTACAGTTCTTATGCGCTCCTTCCATTTTATGTCGCTTCGCAACGGTACTCTAAATATTTCGTCGAAATGACTCTGTCAAGCGGCACACCTTAACAAGGCACTCGACCATTAAAGGATTGTTTTCCCCCCTCATCTGCATTATCTTACAGTTTTTTGCTGTTAGAGCAAGCTACCATCCATCACAGCAAATAGAAATTCTGTCTCAATCATTCTGTATCCTCCTCAAGTCACTCTATGACGTCACTTTAGCGTACCCTGCAGTGTCATCAACAAAGGGCCGCAGACTGCTACCTCCTCCCTGTCAGATCGTTTATGTGTGGTGTATAAAGGGCGAGAGCGCCCCTATCACACTTCCCTGGGAACTCCTGACGCTACCACCTTGTTTCTGACGAACGGTCGACGACAATGCACTGGTTGTTGTTACCGTAATTTAAGGACTGCAAATCGCACTTTTTTCTTCGAAAAATTACCTCCAAAATTCAGATGCGTATTATGCTCGAAATTAATGTACAAATGGCAAGTGTTTGATTTAAAATTCCCGCCAGTCTTAAAAATGGCCATATATTCGGGGCCGCTGGAAAAGTATCTCTATCTGCAACATTGAATTCAACTGGCAGCAACAGAGCACCAATCAACGATCATGAGTTCCGGGATTCACAATCTTGCTAGTACTGTCTCCCTCCCACCCCGCCATCACAAACCCAGAACACTATCTAGCCTATGATGTGTCATTGCAGTCTACGGTGCCAGTGAACTTGAATTGAAAGTGATTCGTGTTGTCTGTAACAGTACAATACTTCCGAAAGTAGCTAGTTTCGTAATGGAAAAAAGGTATATATATGATGCGGACTATAAATCGAAAGTAACAGCATATGCAGAAAAACATGGAAACAGAACAGTTGCGCTATACTTCGGCTCTCCACAAAAAAAAAAAAAAAACAAAAAAACAAAAAAAAGCGTTTGGCGGGGTTGTACAGAAGAACTGAAAAAAAAATCAGGAAGACTAAATGCGCAAATAGAGCACTGAATGCAAAAGGACCAAAACTAGAAGCTGACATATTGAAATGGATTCAAGGAGACCTGCAAAATGGCATTGGAATTAATACAAAAATGATTCACATACATGCTCGTAAGCTAGCGCTATAGTGGGACCTGACACATTTTAAGGGTAGAGTTGGTTGGTGCTACAGATTTATGAAGCGTCATAGACTTAGCATGCGAACCAAAACCAAAATATTTCAGAAAAGTCACTAAACTTAATCCAATGATTATTTTCAAGCACAAAACAATGCCAAAAATCTTCTGAAATAACGACAAGCGTTGTTGTTCACGTACAGGACAAGGGTTGGGTGGACAAGGCTGGTATGAAATTATGGATTAATAGTGTGTGGGAGAAAAGGAAAGGTGCTTTACTGAAGAAGAATTCTCTTCTAGTGCTATATCAGTTTAGTAGTCATTTGAAAAATTCCTTGAAAGAGAAATTGAGGCAGGTAAACAACGGAGATTGCTGTTACTTTGGGAGGATTTACTTCACAACTGCAAACTCTTGATGTCTCGATAAATAACCATTTATGGTTTATTTGAGAAAGGAATGGAACAAACGGATGATGGATGAAATCTAACATGAATTCACGCCGAAGGGAGTTCTAAAACGACCTACAATCAAACAAGTGTGTCAGTGAATAACACTGTCTTGGACTAGTGTAACAGAAGACATTATTGTTAAATCTTTCGAGAAGTGTAGTATAAGTAACGCTCTCGATGGCAGTGAAGACCATTTTATATTTGAAGAGGACAACGATGACGACGAAGACGAAGAAGAAGAAGAAGAAGAAGAAAAAAGTTCAGAGGATGATTTTCAGGGGTTTTAAAGGTCATTTTGGTTTTATAAACTAAGAACTTTTTTCAGTTTGGCTTAGCAATCTAATTATAAAAATGGCAAAAATGTTATTAAAAAAACTGCTTAAAAACTAAGTGCGCCTTATAGTCCGTAGCGTCTTACAGTCCGTGAAGTATGGTACCTGAAAAAGTCTTCGTGCCACTCACATAAATTCTGTGTGCGCGGGTCTTCACACACAGTTGGCTGTGGGACACACTGTCGAACTCTTGCCGGTGAGTCGCAATCTCGTTCCTTTACAAATGATGTAAGGCGTCCAGTGCGAAAACGGCCGAATGAGATGATCAACGCGCAGTGTGTGGAGTGCTTAGTTCAGGCTGGAGGCGGTTCTGGGCTGTTTTAGGGGTGTTTTCCGTACCATGAATTTGGCCCACTCATTCAAATTACCAACAACATGATCTATAATGTCTGTTTCAACACTTTCAGTGCCCGAGTGCTAGACCAACAACCCCGAATTAGGAAAGCTCTAAGCGGATCTAATCAGCAATCGGAGATAAGCGGATCTAATCAGCAATTGGAGACTTTAAGTGGATGTGACCCACCTACAGAAACTTGTGGAGTGTCTTCCGTGCCGAATTGGGGGATTATCAAGACCGTGAAGCGGTGTTACACTGTTTTAGCCTGACATCTCCTGAGGTCGGCTAACTTTTTGTCTGCTGTGCTTACTATAGTGTGCGTTCAGGCTAGAGGAAAGCACTCAGACTGTTTGTACCACCGCAATAATGGCTCCTGACGAAATGCGACCTACACTGGATACCTAACCGCTTTTATGACCGTGCTGAGGATTTCTTGACAAATACAATCACGCACGATACTTTGGCGAGAGAACTATAGAGAGACACCCATGCAACTTCGTGCGTCCATGAGGAAAGCGAATCAGTACTGATTCCACAGATACTACACATCCTGAAATTACAACAGAAACTTCGTCAATGAAATGTGTAGTTTTCAACCGGCACCTTTTTCGTTATTTTTGTTTATCCCAAGGTGTAGAGTTTTTCCCAAGTCCCTGTTTTGGAAATAAATTTCTCAAAAAGCCTGTCTTTATTATAAACACCTCACGCTCGAATGCTACACTTTGCTAAAGCGATAACAAACGTATAATAACAATGGAATACTGAAACTGACACCATGTGTCACTGAACATTATTTACAGTTACGTAACTAAAATAACCAAATCAACAACTGTTTCAAATGCCTGTCGCAGATCTTCCTTTGCCACTTGTGTCAGTCCCTCAACATTTCACACATTAACTGATTTTCGGGCTTCTTTCTTACAAAGGATTGTCCTTTGATGAAAAAGATTATCTTTCTCAAAAGCCTGTACAGGCCATAAAATATCGTGGCATTTTGAATATTCCTATGTAGGCATTTGTCTCCGGTCAGGTGACACGAGGCTTCAACTTTGATCTCTCCTAGACCGTATGGGAGTTGTGACGTTCCGAAGGTCGTCATTAAGAATACAAAGTGACTTTTATGAAAAAATGAAGTTTGCTCGTTTTATCATGCTGTCTTCCTGCTCACAGGCAGCGGTGGAATTAACGCAGAAGGGCATGTACGCCATGTTCGCTCGACACCAATCGATATTTTTTTAGGTAATCGTTTACGCATATTATCTGCCGAGAAGTGTTACGATACAAAACTACAACCACTTCATCAATTAGTAAAAGTAACTAACGCACGACGGTACAATGGCGCTCGACCCAGAAGTTACCGGTTGTATCCACGTGGCTTATAAACTTTCGCTTCCAGTATCTGGACGGAAAAGGGAAGAAATGTGCTAACATAAACTTTCTGAGCACCGAACTGTACTTCGATCCTCTCGATTAAATTCGAAATTGCTCACCACTGTCTTGTGGAACAGTGAATTCTGTTGATAGTGAGCCTCTCGTTGGATGAGGGCATAAAACTCTGGGTGTTGTTTGAAAGGTGCGGCCAGGGGAGATGCAACAGTTTATCGTCGTGCTCACAAAGCCAGTCCTGGATGGTGCGAAGCGTGTGGACAGTAGCCCTGTCGTCTTGGAACTTAGTACCGTCCTTGGGGGACAACACTGTGTCATGGGATGGACCTGTTAAACCAAAATGGTCACATATCCTTCGTAGTAATGCGACCTTGAGGAGTACCCATGGGGACCAAATATTATACTGTATGACTGTCCAAATCATCACCGAATCCCCACCATGTTTCATTCTTGGGACGTAAATTCGACCAGAAGTTGGAAACAGTGTGAAACAGCACTCACCCGACGGAATGAGTTTCTTCCACTGCTCCAGGTATTGTGGCTTCGGCATCAAGTTTTCATTTTACAGGCAAGTGCGTCACTGATGAGTGGTTTTCGAATTCCATCAGCCCGCATCTCGTGGTCGTGCGGTAGCGTTCTCGCTTCCCACGCCCGGGTTCCCGGGTTCGATTCCCGGCGGGGTCAGGGATTTTCTCTGCCTCGTGATGGCTGGGTGTTGTGTGATGTCCTTAGGTTAGTTAGGTTTAAGTAGTTCTAAGTTCTAGGGGACTGATGACCTTAGATGTTAAGTCCCATAGTGCTCAGAGCCATTTGAACCATTTTCGAATTCCATCTCGCCCTGCTAGTCCTGCTTATGGAGCTTCATTCGTACTGTTTTGGTGCTGTTAGGTCTCGCTAGTGCGATATTCAGTACTGCAGTCACTTTTGTAAATTTATCCTCTTAAATTTCGTCACAATCGTATTCGATGATCGTTTGGCACCATAACACATTAGTTGCGTTGTTACTTAGCGGATACCGTTTCCCCACTTTCCCTGCATGCAGTGTAAATGTTCAGTGTGTAAATATTCGATGCCTCTTGAAACACCAAAACACCTCTGTTACCATGGTCACGCAAGCGTCACCATACGGGAACCAACGTTCTGCCCACATTCGAACTCACTTAGCTCCGACACGATGCATTAATACAGAGTGACAAGTACCGAACTATATGAAAAGAAAAACTTAAATTCCTTATAAACTACGGCATGCACACACTTTATTAAACGTGTAAGAGTCACTACAATATTCGGTTTTAGGTTCTAACATGTTCGATATGTCTGCCGTCACTGGCGATGATGTGGCGCAGACGAATAGCGAAATTCTGCAAGGTCCGCTGAAGAATCGAAATATCGATGCTGTCGATGACCTCCTGAATGGCTGTTTCCAGCTCAGCAATAGTTTTGGAGTTATTGCTGTACGCCTTGTCTTTAAAATAACCACACAAAAAGAAGTCGTATGTGTGTTCAGATCCGGAGAATATGGCGGCCAATCGAGGCCCATGCCAGTGGTCTACAGGTACCCCAGAGTCAGAATGTCGTCTCCAAAGTTCTCCTCCAGGACATTAGACACTGCCCTCCTTCGATGGAGTCGAGCTCCGTCTCGCAGGAACTACATCTTGTTAAAAGCAGGGTCACTTTGGATAATGGGGATGAAATCATCTTCCAAAACCTTCACGAACCGTTCGATGATCACCATACCATCAAGGAATATCACACCGATTATTCAAAGACTGGACATTGCACTTCCGCACCGTTACCCGTTCAGGGTGAAGAGACTTGTCGATTGCCAAATGCGGATTCTCAGTCCCGCAAATGCGCCAGTTTTGCTTATTGACGAACCCATCCAAATGAAAGTGGGCTTCGTCGCTAAACCATACCATACTCACATCAAAGTCCTGTTCGTCAGTTCTTTGGACAATAGTTGTTGGTGAAAAGCAACCGCTGTTCCATGGCCCTGGGGCTTAATGACTGTTGGGTTTGAATTTTGCTGGCTGCTGTGTCCGAGCGGTTCTAGGCGCTTCAGTCCGGAAATGCGCTGCTGCTACGGTCGCAGGTTCGAATCCTGCCTCGGGCATGGATGTGTGTGGTGATCTTAGGTTAGTTAGGTTTAAGTAGTTCTAAGTCAAGAGGACTGATGACCTCAGATGTTAAGTCCCATAGTGCTTAGAGCCATTTGAACCATTTTTTTTATTTGAATTTTGTATGGGAAGAAATGCAGGTCTTCAACAACAATCCGTCGTAGTGTCTCCCGGTTGATTCTTACATGTTGTACAGCTCATCTGATTTCCCGGGGTTCGTTTGAAACGCAGCACGTGCCTTCTCAATGTTTTTAGGCGTTTTCACCATTTTTGAATGACCGACATGGCCAACATTGTCATCACGAACGCTACCCGTTCTCTCGAAATTGCGAATCAAATTCTTGATCGTTAGCACACTTGGACAGGTTGTCTTCAGCTTGAACTCGGTCGCAAACTTCCTTTGAGTCGCAGTTGGGCTAATATTGCTCGCATAATAGGCCTTCACAAGCGCTATACGCTCAGGCAAGCTGTACCGAGGCGTTTTCACGTGCAAATGGGCAACAAAAATAAGGCGCGTGCGCATTCTCATACTTATTCTCATCATGTCCCGCGGCCAACCGTACAGTTTGAACGTCCTAGCGCAAACCGTTGAGAAGTTGTGACGATTTTATTTCAAATAGTTCATTAACTGTCGCCCTGAAAGTACAGAGAACACTCTTCTCACGACTGACACTTGCAACGTATCGAGCGCATTGCACAGGTGCTGTTCGTGGACACCTATAACAGCGCAACCTGCAGACTTGAGTAACATCTGCATTTATGTCCAAATACGGATTTCTCGCTGTGTCTCCATGTATTTGTCCTACTTTGTACATCCGTATATATATATATATATATATATATATATATATATATATATATATATATATATATATATATATATTGATTTCGTTACTTGCCATCCTCTGAAGCAATGCTGCTACAGATCATATAATATGCAGTAATTCCATAAATAGACTAATGGCCACATCTCACTATAAACTTTGTTGATAAACTTCTGTAAAAGACAGTTCATAATATGTTTGACACTGTGATGGGGCACTTGACGAAAGTTGGAGCATGGTCGTAACTTTTGTAAATGTACAGTCATAGATGTTCAGTAGTGCAGTGCAGGCTTAGGACAATGAGACAATGGTTCAGATGCTACCGGGGAGAGTGTGTTTCGTATAACTGCCTGTAGCTCCTAATTTAGCTGTCTCATGATTTCTTTAATTCATTCTTCTTGAATGCTATACTAGTACATTCATCTAGCCCACGATCTATTTCCAGTTTTATCCTTGTGAAGTTCCGTTAGTGCCCCTTCTACAATTTCCTTTGTGTCGACGATAAATTAATCGCTTATCTCCCGTCCTTCCTTTTTGTAAAATGTAGAGTGTTCGCCACCTCTAAGTCATGGTAGAATGGATGTTTTAAAACATGTTACTGGCCGATCTTAAGCATTTCATAATGCATAATAAAATAAAGAAAGTAAATTATCATCTTTGAAAATACGGTTTAATCGAACCTTCGTTCCTCATATGTGTTTTTTGAATTTACTTCAATTTTTGCAGAAAGGTATATCTAGCAGTTTCGAAGATTCGAAATAACATTTTCTTAACGAACGCTGAAATTCTGATCACATACTCAATAAACAATGTTAATGAGCGTAGGGCTATGTATTATAAGGCATTATAAGCAGTCATTGATGAAGCATGTTCTTTCACGGTATGTGTGAATATGCGAACACACTTGGAGAATGTTCGGCTTACTGCACTGGAAAAAATTGTGCAGGGGACCTAACAAAATATTAACTTTGGCAGATGAGCGAAAATCTACTTAGGTTTGCACTTCCTTTTTCGTAGTGTTGTGACCTACGTTTCAATGGTGTACTATGTGCATGCAGTGTTTGTGTACTCGCGTCCGGATGGTATCAGACGTTTACCGCACCAACGAAAACTAACCTCTCAGATAACCTCTGCATCAGTAAATAGGAAAAGTTTTGACTCACTTTTGGAAACTTTGGTAAGAACACAGTTTTCGAGAAGATATGTATACTTAAATTGTAGACGATGTTCATCTGTTATAACTACCATTGTTAACTTCGGGAAATGAAATGACTGCGGCTAATTTACCCTTAAAAATGATATTAATTCAGTTCGCATCACACTGCAAATTTTTGATTACATCCTCTTCAAAACCAAAGCAATAAATAAACAAACTGATTACATGTCTACTAAAGATTATGGTGTACTCCATGCTAAAGTAATAAATACTGGTGCGACTTCACAACCTCGAACGATATCTTTGCCAATAACTGTGTGACACCCACATCGCAAACACATTTTCACTAATTAAAAAAGTCAAGTTGGACCTTTTAACTGAGCAGGAAATTCTTGGGTGCAGTACGCGCATGGTGTTCAGAATTTCATGGATTGAGCAAAGACCTTACCCAAAGAGTATGTCTCCTTACAGTCGGCGTCCACTGCTGCAGCCATGAATGCCATCTGGGAGCTGAGCTCTGAACTACAAGCGTCATAGACTCGTAAACCTGCAAATGAGGAAGAAGTTGTAATTTTTTGCGTCACTAATTAGTACTGGTGTACTGTGTACATACAAACATGAATACAATGTAAGGCATACCGATAAACTATTTAAATAAAGATTCATGACTGATCAAACGTAGCTGTTAACACCCAGGTAATCATGACCTTGGATTCTTTATTTTCACCATCTGAGGGTTGGAAATTCTCTTATTGGGAAAGAAAACGTCTTGGCTACTATACAATTTGCATTCACTACTCGGAATAAGCTCCTTCAGCGATAGAGTCCTTATCGGCATGCTCCGGGTCGTCTCTCTCTTCATCGCCTGATGTTGCTACCGTTGCCGAAATTTCGTGTTCCTCGACTGTCGGGGTCAGTGTCTTTGTGCAGTCGCCGTCATCGCATGTAATCACCGTCATTGCCGACCATTTTCGCAGTTTTCATGTCACCGTCATCATCTCGTTAGTCTTTGTGCCGCCATCGTCTGTCGACATTCGTGACGCTGCCCCTCACCGCCTATCATCTTCAGTGAGGCAGTTATGAAACTCGAAGTATTTCGTCGCCAACATGGCCTTGTATCTCTTTACATTTGTTGTCTCTCCTATTTTCCGGCCACCTAGTGTAGCAAAGAATTTTTCAGCTCCCTACACCTAACCTCATTGGTTGTTACCACCTTTCTCACTACTCTATCCATAGAGTGTCTCAAAGCTGTCCTCCCCCTTATGTTTCCACTGTCAGTTACTGCGCCAACCATATCTTTTTCAGCCACAGTTCCATCTCTTACATCGCACATAAACAATCGAGGCCAATGGCTCTACAACAGTGTTATTAGATGTCTCAATTTTCGCCGGTCTTCCCGATATTTAGGGGCGTGCTGACTCAGTCGTGTAAGGTCCGTTGAGCCATAACAGCATCTTTTCTGCTACTGCGCTCGATGCCGTGACATACTCCACACCAGCCGTCGGCCCCATGTGGGCCAATCAGCTTTGACTACATCTAGCCGCATCATCTACTAGCCACTGGTCTACGAGCCGCTGCCAGACCTCACTGACTCTCGATCCGATGCCGTAAAGAGGGGACCACCCTTACCACATCATACGGTCACGGGGCGCCACCAAGAGGTCCTGGGTTCTGTACGTGCACGTCAGCGTGTCTCACGCCTGAGCGATCGCCCGCTGCCATGGCCGGGTGTTCTACATTAGCGCCTGCAGTCTGCCAGGCATCTGACGTCAGTCTTGCATCACGAAGGCCACCAGCGACTGCTACTCCGCTCAGGCAGCTCTCAGCCGCCCTTGCATCCTCACCCTGCCACGAGCAGAGCACGCCGTCGTGTGTTTTGACAACACTGCCAGCACTGCTGCTGCTGCCTGGGGAGAGGGGGTCAACGCAAGCTGTCGATTTGCTGCCATCAGACTCTGTATGGGAGTCTCACTGAATGTAGGATGATGTTGCTAATGGAGCATTTCTGATTCCACGACTGCCGAGGAACTGGTAATACGCATCCCAAGTCCAGCGCACGTCGTCCTGGGACGACCATCCTGGCACGTAATGGCATCCGCAACCTGCGACACGATTGTTGGTCGGATAACCGATCTGTAACTTCCATATACATTTATTTACAACTGTAGACTGATGAAACATAAGTATGCAATACGGTTGGAACAGAGTAGTTTGTTCGTATCACCACGCCTTCTGTGAACTGCCTTGTATTGCCTCTTCGCCCTGATTATCAGAAAATTTGCTCCTGCATTTTCTTTTATTTCTTCATTGGCAGCTAATTGTTTCCTTTCTTTCAGTATTCTCCACATGGTTTTTACTTCATCTCTACAAACAAGGGTAGTTTTATTTCTGTCATTCCTGTGATTAGATTTTGCTCCACGTCGTTCATCAATCATGCTAGGAATGTTACGGCGGATTTGATCCAGGTCATCATAGGAATCAGACTCGTCTGATATTCCATCTACGAAGTCACGCAGCGATTAAGCTTGAAACAGGACACCAAATCATAGGCTATCCTGATTACGTTAAACGGGCTAAAAGTGCTTCTGTCTCGTACTACTAGAAGTAATGTACTACGCTCCCGGAGTCACTTAACACTTCCCACTGCCACATTTGTCGGAGGGCTTAGAGAGGGGATGGAGCATCTACGTCGACAGCTTCTATGTCTGATTGTTTCGTTATTCCTTCATGGGCATACAGATTTTAAGAGAGGAAGTACAGTGTTATTCGTAAGCACCTCCAGTGTTTCAAAAGACGGCTGTGAGAAAACTGTGTCATGCAGAAATGAGACACATACAGTCTTAAATAAGACCGTGATTGGCACTGTACATAGATGGTAAAAGATACCGCCTTACTTCTTTCACAGCCCAATAGAAGGAACCTTTGTTCTTCGTGAATGTCCGCAAAGCATTAATTTACTTTGAATTCTCGACCGAGCGACACAAGAAGAGACGTTAGTGCCGCTCGACGTCGCGTTCTGACGCTGTGTTTCTCTGCTGCCACCGCAAAGGCCCGAAAATGAGTCATTCTGCGGCGTCTAAATATATGAGGAAATCAAGTATTTTATTCAAAAGTTGATAACACGCTGTAAATTGGTTGAAACTTGGATGATTTTGAAGAACGTGGCTCAGTCACTTTCCAAAAGTGGAAAAAATTATTATTGATCTTTGTTCGGGAAACACATTCTTAACATTGCGTCAAGTGTAAACAAAATTCACTTTCAAACCGCTGCCAACGCTTATTCGACGCATTTGGAGGTTTCTTCCACGTGAATACTTGGAAAACTTTGTTCCAAGAATGCCTTGGAGATGTCAACCAGTTATCGGGTGACTGGACGTATTATTAGTTGTAACTGCATCTCTCTGTTGTTTATATGTTATGTATGTACATGTTTTAGATTCTTGTCAGATGCATTTATCTGCTTAGTAACAGGACCACGATTATACTTAACGGACTCTATCAGTGGATAGAAAATCCTTCCAAGATTATTACTTGCATTGCACATGCTCAATACAGACACCGTTCGACGCGCCAAATGTCACTATTTACATACATTTCATTGAAGTCGTTGACAAGAATTTTTCAGGAAGGCACAACAGCAGCCTGCTTTCGAAACCTGTTCATTGGATTGCCGACCTGCAGGTCCGATCTAATTCGATGTGGCAATACGGGGCGGGTGACTTGGCAACATGTTCTGACTTGGCTGCCCCCTAATGTTATTACGCCAAAAACGAACCGAAATTTCGAGAGATGCTCAGTCCACTGACATGTGTCATTTTCCTGTTCGTCTCGTACGCTTGTACATTCGTCTTTTGAAATTCGAGGGGTACTCATGAACAGACCTCAATAAGGCATAATGTTAGACGGAGTGCTTCCAGATTGCTAACCAGTGGTCCTAGTGGCTCCACTGGAGACGTCATAAGAATCTACCTTCTGGCTTAGAGTGCTTTAGCGGTTGATGCTGCTTTTGGAGTTAAGCTGTCCGTCGATCTCTGTCCGTGATCACACTTAAGATCCCAGGGACATTCTGATACAGATGTGTTTATTAGTCGTTGTTCTGCAGCCCTCTGATCACATGGGCGTACGGTCAGTGACAACACCAACATCTGTTCTTTAACGGCAGTGTATCAGAAAGTGTACAGATGTTGTAAGTAATTAAAGTATTAAAATTCATGCACTTTTTAAGTAAAAATAGGGATGATTCGCTTTAGGTTTTTTAAAAGATATAAAGCCAGGTTGTTTATAATTAAACTATAAACACAAATTTTCCATTGCTTTTCAATTAGCTTCTAATGATAACGGTAGGAGATTTTTGGGGCTACCAGCGAATAGAGATGGTTGAGGAGTGGGATTTTATTGATTCTGAAAATGAATTTTTAGATTATTTCATTTAACGAAGTGTTTGGAAAAGGAAAACTAACTAACCTAGGGACATCACACAACACCCAGTCATCACGAGGAACGTGTAGGAGCGCAACCTCGATGTAGAGAGGGAAAAGAGGTTTACATGTGGAAGGATGCTTAGATCTCTGTAGGATGCTTAGATCTCTGTACGGACTGCATTATTAGGTAATAGGAGGTGTTTAAAGCTTCTTCTCCATTCCTGCAATATGAAGGACAATAATGCCTACTCCGAATTTAAAAATAAAATATGGACTGAACATTACAATATTAACTTTCTGAAGAAAGGCAGGATAACACCTGCAGCCAAACCAGAGAAAACTCCTGATGTGATGGCATCACAACCACGTGCAACATTGTTACAATGCCTTTACAAGGAGTTGGAAAGAATGCAAAAATTCTGGTTATCATGATGTCTTGAATAAAAATACCAAGAGTGAAGCCATAAGGCGGGTTTCCGTAAAGGGGAAGGTACTGAAGATATTCTTATGATTTTGTTCAGTGATATACAGCTCTTTTTCAGCACAAACGCCTATATTTTAGCTCTTTATCTGGATCCATGTAGCGCACCATCCCACATATCTGTCATCGTTTCTCTCTGATCGGTTGCTACTTGGACATATAGTAGGTGTAAGAGCCACGAATATGGGGTTGCTGCAACAATCCGTTTCTCATGTTTCCTGTTTAGTGTCTACAACAGTTTTTCAGACACAGTCTGGTGGCAGTTATACCTCTAATGACAATTCCAAAACCAGTGACTCTGTTGAAAGTGCATACTACATACCAGTAGGTTATTAGCGAGAGTATCACAAAATAACTCATTTATTTCAGGGTCACTGATAAGGACTTCCAGTGTCAGGTTACACATTTGGGAAACTTGTATTCAAGGACACCCTCATCCACCCCCCTCACCCCTAGGAATTCATCAAGGTCACACAGGAAAGCTCCCACACACCTTAGGCAGCTGTGCAACCTAATTCGAGGTTATGTCATAACTCAGTACTGGTCACATGATATAAAATTGGCAGGAAGCCCCTGAACCAATGGGAGCACATTAAAAATAGTGGGAAACCCCTGGAAAAACAAGATTTGAACTACCTCTCCTCCCCCTTATCACCTTTTATAAGTAGCTCAACGATGCGGGCCTCTTAATTCGATGTCTGAGCATTGTGGGAGAGAGGTTCAGGCTTGTTATAAACAAATTAGCAATAATTCTATAGTGACAGAGTTTACAGATAATATCAGTGATGTAAGAAATTAACTAATAATTTCTTATAAACAAGTTCGTTTTTAAATACTTATAATTTTATTATTTACATATATTTTTTCTTTTTAGAAATCTGAGTGTTACACAGTTTTTTATTTACAATCATCTGTTATTCATACAGTATTTTTATATACAATAATTTTCAGTTTATACATATATATATATAAACATTAGGTTTATTTAAAAGTAATTTTAATTTTTTTCTGACCTATGACTATAGGGACAAAAAGAAGAAGAATTAAATACTACATTTCCCATCATTTGTCTATTTACATGTTTCTTCTGACTGGTTACATCAACATTTAATATATATACAGCATACATTTATCTTTCAGTATATACAGTATTCACATTTACGATCATTTCTTTCTATTTCTATTTCAATCAGTTCTTTTCTATACACATACATGAGAAACAGGGACTACCAGAGTCAGGTGAAGAAAGAACCATTCACATTCACTCTCTCTCTCTCTCTCTCTCTCTCTCTCTCTCTCTCTCTCTCTCTCTCACACACACACGCACACACACACACACACACACACACACACACACACACACACAAAACTATGAAAGCAGTTCATCAAACTGTTCTGCACACTATCACACATACACATCAACTGTTTGCAAATAAATACACAGTTACACACTCAGTCACTCCATTGAATAGTGTGAGAATGGTAAGACGTTGATCCCATCCCCATATATAAACCAATTGTCGCCATGATGGGACAGCCCTACTTGCACTTGCAGTGCAGTACATATCTCACAGCGTCTCAAAAGAAATATTACCTGGTACAACAAATGTGGAGCTGTGCCAATGCACTCAAGGAGACATCTACTGCAATCTTCAGTTGTGAAGGCCTTTTGTGACCCTACAGTGCACACCCTTAAACTTCTCTGGGTGGCACCTGCATCTGTATGGTATGCACATATCTTAGATCTGTGTCCCACAAACTCACAGTCTGAGATCCATTCGCCTCGTCTTTCATCAGGCTCATAACCTTGTTTGAGTTGTAATTCCAAAAGGATTATCGGCCACATACCCAGATGTCGAATGTTTGGGGATCGTAACTAATTACTTCATACAGATCACAGCTTTTCACCCAGTAGAGGAAACTGCCTTTATCCATATAAAGTAACTCGGGATTAGCAAAGTTCTCCATTCAAACTACTAGTACAATCCATACATGTGGTGTTTGGAGAGGTCCAGAACACTCAACCAATGTAGGCAGGACTCATGAACTGCAATGGAACCTTGGCCATCTCTGCAGTGACTAACCCAACATTGAATATGGCGACCTGCTTGAATTTTGGTCTGGCGACGTAATCTCTTCCTCGATAATTACCCCTCCCCCATCCCACCAGTAAACTTAATGTCTTTTGCACTATTCTATAACATTTTCAATACAATTTACTGAAACTGAATTGGTCACTGACTTGTAAAATTCTTGTTAAAAATCACACATCACAAGAACCCTCTATTCGATGTTAACGTCAGTATACTCCAACAACCAGAAATTCTGGTTGTGGAAATTCAGTAGGTGATACTAACAAGTTTTTATCCTCAACCTGAGACATAGCTGGAGAGTTCTGTGCTGCATAATATAGCGTTGTTTGTTCCTCAGCACTGTCAACAGCTTCGGGATAGAACCATTTTACGAAACTAGGTGCTTAGGACACAGGGGCAAGTCGCTGTACTCGTCATGTAAATGGATGGGATATTCCAGTTCTGCCTCCAGGACATACCCCTCTTCAGCATCCTCTGCCTTATCATGGACTCTTTCCTTCAGAGTGATGACATCTGCAGGCAACCATCAGAACCCTCCAAACGGTAGTGTTTGTTGGAACGTGTTCCAGTAGAGGTTGTTTACATCCATTAAAGGATGTAACTTAAATCGTCAGATAGCCTGTATGCCTCCTCACTCATTTGTGTGTTATTCACCCTCATGGACCTGTGAACACACTACCAATGTTCCCTGAAAATCCCATGTTCAAAGAAGAGCAGCATATCAACATTGGTTAACAGTTCTAAGCTGATGTGCATCTTCTGTAAATGTTTTCTACCACCTATAGCTCAGGTACGGTGAAACAGAAGGTATGATCCAGATGTATATGTGCAGGCACTGTCTCTCTAACTCTTGAAGATGTCGAAGAGACGTATGCATCTGTATACATATATAATCTAGCATATTCTCCTAAATCAGGGATGCCAAACTCCTTCCAAACGTTCACGGTGTGCTCATATGCTGCATCTGCTGTGGCAGTGCCTGTTGGTTTACTGAAGAACAGGGCTATGTCGGGCAATTTGCTTTCATAGAGTCTCTCAATAGAATCCAGGTATTTGTATCGAAAGACCCTTTCTTTGTCACAAGTAGAAACTATACATCATCGGTATATGCTCTGGTGATATACATATCCTCATGATGCATCTCTCAGCACGTTTCTGAAGGGACGTCTGTATGAATTGAACTGAATCTAAGAATCAGAGATTTAGTCTTGGTGTGATTCTCTTGTAGAATGTAATGTACTTCTCAGTGATGTAAGGGATGACACTGACCTTATCACCCTTCAATCAAAATTACCCAAGTATTGAACGAGAAAATGGGCATCATGCTTGCTCAAACTGTGGAAAAATATGAGTATGTGCTGTGCCAGTTGGTACTTCAAGTTGTGTGCATTGTGAGCTGCACTACATAACTTTCCCATTAGATGACAACGATCTCGATATAGAGTTAATGCTTCTCTACGTAACGGAAGCTCACAAATGTAACACTCAAATGCCTACTCATACAACGCATCATTCTCCTTCAAGTCAGTCATGAAGACATGTTGTAATAGATCACATCAGCTTCTCACAGAAGTTTTTCGAGTTCAGCAAGCAACCATCTCATACAATTATCCTCAATATAAGATTTGAATTTGTTGTGCTTGGAGTCACATGAGCATTCTACTTGACATCTGCCACATATGGTACATGTCGTTCTGTGAATGTAGTATGAGAGGCAGAGGATCATCTTCACAATGAACCATAGGAGCTACAAGGCATTCAGAGTTCCCACTAGTGATGAAGACACATTGCTCTTGGTGGTGAGCCTCCTTAAACTTTCTAGAAATTCACTCTCGCTAAAAGAGTTGAGGCAACCACCGCAAAAAATAACTTCGTCAGTTACGTTTTGAGGTTTTGGGTGAAAGTAGGTGGTAAATTTTTCTAATCCACTGTAACACCGTAATTAACACTGTAAATATTTTGTACTAATTATGTATTTTTCACTATGTAATGTCCTTGACCTATTGTAATGAAGTGGAAAGTTGTGTAAAATGTTTTCTCTTTACTATTTAAATTCTTTGTATTAATTGAAGGAAAATATTATATAATTATTTGGCTTTTGTGTCGAGATGTTAATCTACTTGAATATTAAGATTTTTTAAAAACTGTTTGTTTACAGCTATGTATATACTAGTTCATACCTAGGGACTTGCACTGTATAAAATGAAAAGCAACAGTACTTCCCGTTTGCAATGGAAGTGAGTTGGCACGTGTCAAAATGTGGTTGGCGCGGCCTAAAAGGTGGAATAGGAGTCATTCTGCAGCTAGCTACTGGACAATTTGGTCTGAACATCAATAGAGTGAGATGCGCAGGTGCCGGGTGAGGCTTCCAGTACCTGGATGTAATATGGAAAGGCCTCAGATGTGTGTACAGCTATAAAATGGTGCTCTATTAATGGAAAAGGCTCTAATGTTGGAAATGTCGTCGCTAAGAAGAAGATAATAGAGCCAGTTACATCCAAAGGAGAGACCAGTAGCCATTATGTACTCGTCACCGATATTGCGCAATAACTTTGGCAGTTATAAGAGGTCAGAATTTTGTCAAAATATGATCCAGTACATTTAAGTGTTGTTTAATTTGCTATATTCGGGCAAACTGCGTGAAACTTCTGTTGGTTTGGTTCCTCTCATGATACCTCTTAGAATCCATTCCACATAAATACTGACATCCGAGTATCCTGTGTGTTAAAATCTAATGCAAATAAATGGTTGACTATTTGCACAATTCTGAATGCAACAAGAGATATAGAAATACTGTGTGTTTCACTGAAATCAAGGGAGGTAGTTAGTATTGCATTTATGAAAACCTCGATAATGTTTGATTTGTTTTTAATTGAAAGTATTTGTGCTTCAAAGAACCTTTATGAAAAATCACTGGCATTAACTGTTTTAAAAGATCTGCAAGGTGAGTGAAATTTGAATAAAAGAATAATACCAAAATTTGCACCTTACAAATTGTCTCAGAAAGTGTGTTTAGTTTGCTTTATGGTAATGAGCAGTTTAAGAATCCCCAACTTTGAGTTGCTTAAAATGAAGAAACGTACATGAATAATGAATATATTAATTGCAGTTGAAGTAAATTTTGAGTTTTTATGCTTTGTTTAGTAAAAATTGGAAAGAAAGTTTGAGGGCCCTACCTAAGTCTTTGCCTATGAAAGGTACAGTTACAGTAATTGCTTTTATTCATAAAAATAGAAACAAGATTGCTTCATGTGTAAAAATCCTATTGCCAGTGACTTTTAATTATATTTGTACTATATGAAAAGTAGCTATTGAAACAGGACTATGTTCATATCCATTTTTGGTTTAATAGTGTCTTTCACAACATTTGATGATAAGATAATTTATATATGACAAAGTATTACTGTTGAGAAGAGATAAAGTGTCAATTGTGCCTGTGAGAGCTCGCACATACTATTTATGACTGCTAGTATTCACTGTATCACTTATTTTATTAGAATAGAGCTTCATTGCACTTCTCTCGGAAAGAAGTAATGGTAGCTTTCCTTTACCAAAATTCGATACAGATTCTTTAAAATTAATGTTTCATATTACTATGCCTAATTAGGCTGGTGGCCGTATTTT
Source organism: Schistocerca cancellata (assembly GCF_023864275.1). Lineage (NCBI taxonomy): Eukaryota > Metazoa > Arthropoda > Insecta > Orthoptera > Acrididae > Schistocerca > Schistocerca cancellata. Next base: position 281,385,230 of record NC_064628.1, read on the forward strand.
ATTTCATTTAAGTAAACTTGTTTACTTAAGAAATTTTCCAAATTTCAATCTTCAGCTTTCAGGTTTCTTCTGTTATACTAAATTCAGGTTCGGTAAGCGAAACCCATTAGGTAACTCACGGTCTATTTACTAAAATCCTCCCAGAGGGTAACATTAACTGCATCATATCATAATTGGTAATACACTGTATGTTGATATAACACATGATGCAGTATAGTATTACACCACACATAATGTTGCCGCTCTCCCTTAGAGATTAGCTACATTTCTATGTGTTTGGGGTGCCAACCAGTTAATTTGGAAAAGTAAAGGATTCCATTTACTTTGTGCTTGACTTCTCTGTTCTGCACAGTGTGCTCAAGGTCATCTCCATCTTCTGGCTTGTCAACATACAGGGTTCAAATGGTTCAAATGGCTCTGAGCACTATGCGACTTAACTTCTGAGGTCACCAGTCGCCTAGAACTTAGACCTAATTAAACCGAACTAACCTAAGGACATCACACACATCCATGCCCGAGGCAGGATTCGAACCTGCGACCGTAGCGGTCACGCGGTTCCGGACTGAAGCGCCTAGAACCGCACGGCCACACGGGCCGGCAACATACAGGGTGTACGAAACTTTACCCCCAATAAGTGGATGAAATACATGCGAGTATGTATATATCGAAGGGAGTACACGACTGAGTGCCTTAAGGACGCTTTCTACATCTACATCTACTTGATTACTCTGCAATTCACATTTAAGTGCTTGGCAGAGGGTTCATCGAACCACAATCATACAATCTCTCTACCGTTCCACTCCCGAACAGCGCGCGGGAAAAACGAACACCTAAACCTTTCTGTTCGAGCTCTGATTTCTCTTATTTTATTTTGATGATCATTCCTACCTATGTAGGTTGGGCTCAACAAAATATTTTTGCATTCGGAAGAGAAAGTTGGTGACTGAAATTTTGTAAATAGATCTCGCCGCGACGTAAAACGTCTTTGCTTTAATGAGTTCCATCCCAACTTGCGTATCATATCTGCCACACTCTCTCCCCTATTACGTGATAATACAAAACGAGCTGCCCTTTTTTGCACCCTTTCGATGTCCACCGTCAATCCCACCTGGTAAGGATCTCACACCGCACAGCAATATTCTAGCAGAGGACGAACGAGTGTAGTGTAAGCTGTCTCTTTAGTGGACTTGTTGCATCTTCTAAGTGTCCTGCCAATGAAACGCAACCTTTGGCTCGCCTTCCCCACAATATTACCTACGTGGTCTTTCCAACTGAAGTTGTTCGTAATTTTAACACCCAGGTACTTAGTTGAATTAACAGCCTTGAGAATTGTACTATGTATCGGGTAATCGAATACCAACGGATTTCTTTTGGAGCTCATATGGATCACCTCACACTTTTCGTTATTTAGCGTCAACTGCCACCTGCCACACCATACAGCAATCTTTTCTAAATCACTTTGCAACTGATACTGGTCTTCGGATGACCTTGCTAGACGGTAAATTACAGCATCATCTGCGAACAACGTAAGAGAACTGCTCAGATTGTCACCCAGGTCATTTATATAGATCAGGAACAGCAGAGGTCCCTGGGGAACACCTGATATCACTTCAGTTTTACTCGATAATTTTCCGTCTATTACTACGAACTGCGACCTTCCTGACAGGAAATCACGAATCCAGTCGCACAACTGAGACGATACCCCATAGGCCCGCAGCTTGATTAGAAGTCGCTTGTGAGGAACGGTGTTAAAAGCTTCCCGGAAATCTAGAAATACGGAATCAACTTGAGATCCCCTGCCGATAGCGGCCATTACTTCGTGCGAATAAAGAGCTAGCTGCGTTGCACAAGAACGATGTTTTCTGAAACCATGCTGATTACGTATCAATAGATCGTTCCCTTCGAGGTGATTCATAATGTTTGAATATAGTATATGCTGAATTTCGGAAAATGGTCCAGTATAACAATTTTCTTAAAAGTGTTGAACCTCTATGTGATTGACTTGCCCCCAATGTCACACCATTTCTCCCTCAAATTTGAACGACGCTCTTCTTCTCAGCACTAGCAACATTGTCCTCTTTTGGTGGATGCGTTAGTTTATATAACGATCTGCTTTTCCCATAGCGGCGGGATACCACAGTCATTGATGTATCTGGGAAGCTCCCTTAACATAACTCTTAGGCAATCATTAGGGAAAGTGGTAAGATTTTGGTAGCCCACATTCGAGTTATCAATGCGGTCACTTGAGATCTTGTCTTCAGATGTGCCAGCAATCACTGAGTTGCCCAGTGCAGCTGCAGAACCTACTGTGTGATCTGCAACAGTGTGAGTGGAGTGCTGTTGCTGCTAGACCCAAAGTGATGTCTCAATGATCTCTCACGGTGGTGGTGGTATACGAAGTGATGCATTGCCACGATGATGTAGCAACGACAGTCTGGCTGTGCTGCAGATGACAGAATGGGCTGCTGCTGCACAGCTGGCCATGGGTACATCGTGGATGACACATCAGACTGCTGCTGCAAACTGGTCACATTTATGACATTGCAGATGGTGGATCGGCCTGCTGTACATCTGGCCTTGTTTGCATAATAACAGATGACGAATTGGACTGCTGCCTGTCCAGCCATGGATACATCACGAAGATGGGTCAATCTGGAGGTAGATCATCAGAGATGGCACACTGGGTTGCTGTACATCCAGCTGTGGGTACACCATCCTTAGGTCAGCTGCTCCACATGCAAATCCACCACCTATTGTCTTCCCCATATCTGCTGGACAGAAATACGGAAAAATATTAAATATCATGCATATTTTTTTAAAATAAAGATATATGTAGGCATCTTTAGTGTTTCTACTTATACTGAAAATTCGCAGTATCCAAATCAATCCACGGATCCCACTGACTGCTCTCTCTAGTCAGTCTAGCTCTCTTGATGACTGGTGTCATTCCCCACTAACTTATGTTGGAGAATGGGCTCATAGACTGTCTCAAAACATTCGCCTGGGATTCATCATTATCATCTAGTGCACCTATAAGCAGATAAGAACACATCAAGTTAATAATGTAAGCATGCAGTTGTGTAGCGAATTATTATTGTAGAACAAGAAGAATAGAAAGAACTACTACTCTTGTATTTGTTCCTCAATGACTGTTGTCATCCCCATGATCTCACTGTGCAGAAAGGCATTGGCTTGAATACAGAGATCTCCTGCATATTGTCATCATCATCATTATCACCATCATCATCATCATCATCAATGGTAATTACTATCGTGTCTGTGGTCTGCAGACCAAATCCATAGTCATGACCACTATCTTGTCAAAGACTCCTACAACCGACATAAAACCATAACGTTCCATAACTACATTATTCACACTATGGAAACGGAGAGAGAAAGATAATAGGTGTTTATTTTCACATGAATCTATTTATCCAGCCACCACACTTTGGAACATAAATTTGCCTTGCAAGACCTAGAGAGCACTGTCGCTCAAAAGGGGGTGATGGTAAGCTCCCAACTGCAACAGGAGAAGAAGGAGAGAAACAAATTAGTCATCAGATTGCAGCTAAAAAAAGAAATAAAAGTAATACACACACAAAAAACATGAACAGAAATCACCTCCATATACTTGTAGAATCATCGTCAGAGACCAAACTGGGTCACTTTTGAGAGGCACGTTCGTCGTCAGCAGTAGTAATACTACGATTCATTGTGCACAAAACACTGAAAGGGTTTAGGCACGAAGGGAAAAAAGAACAAGACTGATAGCAGTGGCAATGAAGGAAATGCTGGGATGGTTACTAGAGAGCTGCTCCTGCCAGTCTACGCAATAGGGGATAAAGGGAAACGCTGGGATGGTTACCACAGAGAAACACTAGAAAGTTGGCCTGTCAGTCTGCTCAAAGGTAATGGATACTGGGATACCTACTGAGAACCACCAGAGAGTCACTCTGGCCAGTCTACTCACTAGCAGCAAAAAGATAAGTGACTCCTGTGAGCAAGCGGATCAGAATGACCATCCACTCCATGCCGAAGCAGCCCTTAGCCCTTTTTATAGGAGAGAGCAGCATATTTCAGCCAATAGGAAACAAGAGCGCGAATCACTGCCTAGGCAGGTTGATTCCTGCAAGCATAGGGACGAGTGAGTCAGTGTCTGCCCACTATCATGACATGGCATCTTGTGATGAAAAGAAAGATATTTTCTTGTCACCTTGCAGCAGCACTATCATGCTGATCTTATTATCTTTCAGTGCACTATATCGTTTTTTAAGGCTGACATGGGCTAGAGCACACCCAGAGAATATTTTTTCAGTTGTTTCCAGGACGTCCCCATTAACGGTAGAATTTTTACCTCTTCGGTCAAGTGCAGGCAATCGCAGGCGTTCACCAACTGCCATTATCCGAAGAGTACTGCCGACACTGCTGCAGTACTGCCAGCAGCTTGTGCTGCTGTTGGTTTGGGCATGGCTGGCTGAGGCGGCTCGGCTCTAAGCTCTGGCCCTGATGTACTGTGCTCACATGTATCTGTATATAAAAAGGAGTTGTGAAACAGACGTCGCAATGAAGAACTTTTTCGTTTTGTTTTTGAGTCCTCGGTCTTCTGACTGGTTTGATGCAGCCCGCCACAAATTCCTCTCCTGTGCTAACCTCTTCATCTCAGAGTAGCACTTGCATCCTCTGGCCTGAATTATTTGCTGGATGTATTCCAATCTCTGTCTTCCTCTACGTTTTTTACCCTCCACAGTTCCCTCTAATTCCATGGGATGTACTCCGTGGTGTCTTAACAGATGTCTTACCATCCTGTCCCTTCTTATTGTAAGTGTTTTCCATATATTCATTCCTTCGTCGATCTGCGGTAACCTTCTCTTTCCTAACCTTATAACTCCATCTAATTTTTAATATTCTTCTGTACCACCAGATATCAGATGCTTCGATTCTCCTCTGTTCAGGTTTACCAACAGTCCATATTTCACTACCATACAATGCTGTGCTCCGAGTGTACATTCTCAGAAATTTCGTCCTCAGATTGATACGAGAATACTTCTCTTGGCCAGGAATGCCTTTTTTGACCGTGTTAGTCTGCTCTTGATGTCTCCTTGCTTCGCCCGTCTAGGTTATTTTACTGCCTAGGTAGCAGGATTCCTAACTTCATCTACTCCATGATCATCAGTCATGATGTTACGTTTTTCACTGTTCTCATTTCTGCTACTTCTAATTACAGTTCTTTCGTCTTTCTTCGATTTACACTCAGTCCATATTTTGTACTCATGAAATTGTTCATTCCATTCAACAGTTCCTGTAATTCTTATTCAGTTTCACTGAAGATAGTAATTTCGTTAGTGAATTGTGTCACTGAACTTTTATTCCCTCTAGAATCTTTCATTTATTTCCATCATTGCTTCTTCAATGTACAGATTGGACAGTGGAGGCGAGAAACTACATCCCTGTCTTCCAGTCTTATTATTCTCTCTTGGCTGTCATACAAATTGTATATTACCCATCTTTCCCCGTAGCTTGTATCTATCTTCCTCTGAATTTCGAATATTTTGCACCACTTGACACTGTCGAACGCTTTTTTCAAGTCGACAAATCCTATGAATGTATCTAGATGTTTCTTTATTCTTGCTTCCATTATCAACTGCAGTATAAGAACTGCCTCTCTGTTGCCTTTTCCTTTCTTAAAGCAAAACTGATCGCCATCTAACAGATCGTCAGTTTTCTTTTCCATTATTCTGTATATTATTCTTGTCAAAAACTTGTATGCATGAGCTGATAAGCTGATTGTGCGATAATTTTTGGACTCTGGGAATTGTTTGGATGATGTTTTCCAAAAGTCTGATGCTTTTTCGCCACTCACATACATTCTACACACAAAAGTGAAGAACGTACATTTTCTGAAAAAGTTGCGTACCTCAGTTCACGTGTTATATAATTGACCACTTATTACATACGTAAAAAGAGGCACATGTCGTTCCTTGGTTGTAGGCAGCTGTGGGCAGGTGACGTTCCCAGAAATATATTGAGGAGGATTCTAGATTTACAACACCAGTAGACAGCAAACCACTCAGGAAGCGTATAATGAATACTTACCTGAACGCTGTAAGTGGAGGAGGAAGAGGAGGTTGTGAATAAATAAAGTACATAGCTTCTTTTTTTAAAAGAAAGACAAATCATTTATTGTCAATCCGAGTTAGGAAGTGTCTGTATATTCTTCTTAAGCACAAATGTAATCACTTATATGTTCACCATCACGTTTTTCCTTAGTCTCCGAATAACTGTGCAGTTATGTCTAATCTTCAAGGTTCCTTTTACACTATTGAAAATGTCCTGAAGTCACACATTTTTTTCAGGGCTTGTGACATAAACAGTTTTGTCGCTATGATTGTAGATTCAGAACGATGTCACCATTTCTTCATACTGCAATCCGTCTTCATCCTACGACTTTCCTTGACAACTGTGTGTTAACGAGGCTGCCGTCTGTCGAATCTTGGCACTGTGTACCGTTATAAACGTTTGGTGAAACGACGATTGCTGAAAACTTGTCAGTATGCGTCCAGTGTTTTCTAATGCAGGAAATGAAACATCTTTGAACACAAGTGTCCACACTTGACGTGAAAAGCTGCATATCCACGACGATGTTCGCACTTCGAGGTGCCACCACAGAATGCCTCTGTTGTGATGCAGCACTGCCAAAGTTATACTAATCACTGCACAGCTCCTGTGAGAGGTAAGTAATTAATAACATGATCATGCAACAATAATGCACATGCAACTATGTTTTGAGGATAATTGCATGATGATTCAAGTTCAGTGCGAATGTCTGTGGGGCCTGTCCTGATACTTTCGATTTGCTTTTGAGAAATCAGTCATGACAACTGGTTCAAATTTTTAAATCTTCTTTGGGTTGAGAATACATGCAAATTCACCACACTCATAGTAAGAAGATCGGAATCTCGAATACATTTCATACACTAGATCGATTTGTCATGGTTCCTGTGAAGTTGTATATTATTGTATGGGTGATATGCTGAATTCTGGAACACGTTTGCTTTAGTAAGGCTACCGTTGTCGAATACGCTGGAAACCTTAGCCACATTCTCTCGTCTGTCTACCTGTAACCCCAAAGCAGTGAATCAAGTTGTGTTTAGTTGAACAGATGTCAGAATCGATCAGCTGTGTCTTGAAGTTGTCGGTAGAACTGGATACTCTTAGATTTCTCATGAACGGAAACTTAATGGCAGCTGAACTCCAGGGTTTAGCACACACAAAAGTTTCAGGTGGGCCTCATCTGATATGGAAATGTGCATGCACTTTCCACATTGATTTGTCCAAACAATTTCATTTTGTGTTGCTTGCACGTGTTGAATGTACTCATTATTATCTGTAGCACTTTTAACGACAATCAGTTTCTGCTTAGCGTTCATAATGACTTACTTGTTATCTTGTAAGAACCCTACAAGCATTTTGAGAGGGGCGCAAATACCAAAGATTACTTATTGATCCAGCAGTGAACTACCCCTCATTTTGCAGAATGTTTGGGTCCAAATTTGATGTGGATGCTCAAGGTTTGAGTGTTGATGTGATTCCAATGTTTCTGTGTTGTCGACTTCAGTACAATTAAGTTTGTATCGTATTTCTTGAAACAGAAAAGTGAATGCATTATGTATAGGTTGCGATGTTTCTGCTGGAACAGCCCAATCATTCTTCATAAATGTGCGTTCCAAGCAAAGGAAACTGCTGCTCCGAATTGTTAAATCATCTTAATAGTATATCAGAATTTTTATCTCATCTTTATTATTGATCATCGCCAAAGCAAAAGGTTTGCGGGAGATATATTTCTGACGAGAAGTATATTCATCATATTGAACTAGAGTTGTTATTTCAAGTGACATCACTGTGGAGGTTTCAATCCTATTGACTTGAGGAACTTTTAATTCTGACATGTTATCACCCTGTCCTTCCAGTGCAGAGTGGACTACTGACCACTGTGGGGGCTGGTATTACACATTATGCCCATAGTGCTGTTGCTTCAAATGAAGACGTACTATGGTTTTCCCTCCTCAAAAATCAATCAGTTAACTGTCCTGGTCATCAGTGCTCAACTGCAGATGGTCTAGTGTCTGAAAAGTCACTGAGAGATATATTCAACTACTAGCACGTCAGCGAGTTTGTATCGTGGTCCTACCGTAAGGAAGAACCTGTAGATGGTATGTTCTAATCCGTCATTGATGTATGCATTTGTTGCGATATTGCATTTGATACAGATCATGTTAACAAATAGAATATCCACTGGTTGATCCGACTCGTAAGTTTCCTCCGTATTTTTAGCCAAAACTTGACTCTTTGAGAAACCGAGTATTGATTCTATTGAGCCTTCCTGGCTAAAGTCTGTTCTATGTTTTGTCGTTTTTATCTCTGTTTTAAACCTGTTAATGTTTGCACATAAATCAAATATTTTCAAAGATAATTTTATAATTGCATTTAAGCAGTCAATGTAGTATGACCCGGGAGAAATGTGCACAACTCTGCTGCTTATTAGGTGAAGTTTCTTGTTCGCCTCGGTGATTTTTGGGATGCTGTTATAAGTTTCCAGACCGATCAGTGCAATACTCCACTCACCCATGCTTACTGTGAGGAAGTAATCTGCACTTAATACAGATGAGCGCTCTTTTAAACTCAGACTGTATGACGTCACATCTGAGTTTCAAATGATGTGGTGTTGTGTATGTTGCTTGTAATTATGCGTTTGTCAGGAGATACATAAGAGAGAAATGAGCACCGAGGTATGAGTCAGTATTGCTATTGTCAAAAATTGTACAACATCCATCTATATGCGAAGTAGTGGCACAATTGTTCTGGTGGGGCAAAGCCTTGTACAAGTCATAGTAGAGCACACTGTTCTCTTTTCTTTTAACATACGCAACACGGTGTATTCCAGATCCTCCTGCAACGTCTAAATTTATGATCCCAGATTCCTTGCCTTTCCAAATCGTCTTTGATGAAGTATTCCACACAAAATGGCACAAAATCATGGGACTTTGAGTTTCTTGACGAATTTAAGGAGGTAAATATCAGTAAGTGGTCTATCGGATTTGTTTCAAATAAACAATCCAAGCCCTTTCTTGTATGATTTTAAATATAGTCCCTTACTGATAGTGATGGACCCCATCGCCCTGTTATGCCTTTTAAGACCCTAAAGTTGCTCCCGAGTTTTTAGTGCATTCATCGTCATTTGAGCTATGGCAGCAGTGCGACGTTCAGCCAAACCCTGATTTGCAGCGTACGCTAAATCATGCCACCTTCAGGCCATGTGAAGTAGATTAATCCCCCCATCATTAAGTGCCAGATGCTTTCTCAGTGTCAGTCTTGGCCCTCAAAGATTGTATCCAGGAATATTAAGTTCAACTCGCAGTTTATCGAGAGCACCACCACCCCCTCTTCTCATGTGCTTCCCAATACTCACACTGGACTCGCATTCGGGAGGAGACGACGGTTCAATCCCGCGTCCGACCATCCTGATTTAGGTTTTCCATGATTTCCCTATATCGGTTCAGGCAAATGCCGGGATGGTTCCTTCCAAAGGGCACGGCCGACTTCCTTCCCCATCCTTCCCTACTCCGATGAGGCCGATGATCTCGCTGTTTGGTCTCTTCCCACAAATCAACCCCCCAGTACTCATGGTACCTTACTGCAATGTCTGAGGTTTGTGCACCCTGTTATATGTAAAATCGCTAGCATTCACGCAGCTGTTTTTCGATGTTTGAAGCCAAGCCATTTCGTTAAAGTCCTGTTCCCATGACGCCTTATAACACGCTCTAGAAGAAACACATCCAGTTCAGAACTTTTCTGTAATTTCTGTGTAAAAACTACCTGCGATTTCTTCACCATGTTTGAGATGTAAGTTCTCAGGTTTGTCCTGTGTATTATGGTCACTGTAAATATTTGCGTTGATCAGTTAGGAAAGTAAGACTACTCCAGTGCAGTTTTGTATTTTGATATAGGCATCAAATCACCTACATCCAACTTCTGCTTGTGTGAATCGACCTTCTTTTTACGATCACATGCTGTATTTAGAAGCCCATTGTCATTTACATTGATAGGTCTCACCTTAGTCATGTGCTGTTTAGTTCTATTATATTGCCTAATACTTTGTGGTAGGTTATCTACCCATGTGTATGAACCATGAAGATTAAATTGCATCCACATACTGGCTTTAATGGACCTGCTCAGATGCTCCACAACACTCTCTTTTATGTGGGAGAATGTTGAGTAGTGGTTTATTCTACATCAGTCCGTTACCAACTTGAAATACTTATTGTAAAATTCGTCTTTGTGATCGGCTTGCCTGTTGTCTGGACACCGATTTGCAGAAATTGTTCAAACACCTCACACGTCCCTCCCAGTGCATTCACAGGAAGATCCAGGCGAATTTGGAATATGTATCTATGATCATTAAAATATATTTGAACCCAATATTCGTTCATAAGTATTCTCTCATCTCCATAACACCGGCCTACCATAAATCGTCCAAACTATGTATCATGATTTGTCTGCTCTGGAATGTTTTGCGAGCAGTCCTGTGGAGTTCATGGCCCACAGTCACTATTATTATTATTATTACTATTATTCAATGACTGTTCTGTCTCAAAGCTATAAAATGATTTATATTATTTTATTCTTGTGAACTGTATTCCCTTACGGGGCTGATGTTGTCAGTAATCATTTCCTACTGTTTGTGCTTTTTAATCGTCCTTTTGGAGCGTTGTCTCGCCTATGTTTGTTAGTTATGCATAATATTTCAGCATACGATCTGTTCTCTTTTGGCAATTACCTTTGGATGTTCGAAGTTACTAGAAATATTAGCTCCACTAAACCACGTGTCAGCTCGAATTGCCTGCCACCAACGTAGATGGTGTCCTTTGTTAAGCATAAAGGCAGCTTTTGCAGCATATACACCTGATGTCATTATTTATTTATTTATTGTTCCGTGGGACCACATTAAGGAGAACTCTCCATGGTCATGGAACGAGTCAATACATGAAATTATAACACGATTGTAGAAACAGATAAAATGAAATATAAGAAACATATTCAGGCGACACGTCATTAGTTTAAATAAAGAAAATCAAGAATGTAACACTGGAATTTGATTAATTTTTTAGCTCTTCCAGGAGCTCCTCGACAGAATAGGAGTGAGCCATGAGGAAACTCTTCAGTTTAGACTTAAAAGCGTTTGGGCTACTGCTAAGATTTTTGAGTTCTTGTGGTAGCTTATTGAAAATGGATGCAGCAGAATACTGCACTCCTTTCTGCACAAGAGTCAAGGAAGTGCATTCCACATGCAGATTTGATTTCTGCCTAGTATTAACTGAGAGAAAGCTGCTAACTCTTGGGAATAAGCTAATATTGCTAACAGCAAACGACATTAATGAAAATATATACTGTGAGGGCAATGTCAGAATTCCCAGACTATTGAATAGGGGTCGACAAGAGGTTCTAGAACTTACACCACACATAGCTCGAACAGCCCGTTTTTGAGCCAAAAATACCCTTTTTGAATCAGAAGAATTACCCCAAAAAATAATACCATATGACATAAGCGTATGAAAATATGCGAAGTAGACTACTTTTCGTGTTGAAATGTCACTTATTTCAGATACTGTTCTAATGGTAAATAAAGCGGCATTTAGTTTCTGAACAAGATCCTGAACATGGGCTTTCCACAACAGCTTACTATCTATCCGTACGCCTAGGAACTTGAACTGTTCCGTCTGGCTTATAACATGCCCATTCTGTCTGATTAAAATATCAGTTCTCGTTGAATTGTGAGTTAGAAACTGTAAAAACTGAGTCTTACTGTGATTTAGCATCAAATTATTTTCCACAAGCCACGAACTTATTTCATGAACTACATTATTTGATAATGTTTCAATATTACGCACAAGATCCTTCACTACCAAGCTGGTGTCATCAGCAAACAGAAATATTTTTGAATCACCTGTAATACTAGAAGGCATATTATTTATATAAATAAGAAACAGCAGTGGCCCCAGCACCGATCCTTGGGGAACGCCCCATTTAACAGTGCCCCATTGGGACTGAACATCATTACCACTCTCAATATTGCGGAGAATTACCTTCTGCTTTCTGTTCTTAAAGTAAGAGGCGAATCAATTGTAAGCTACTCTCGTTACTCCATAATGTTCCAACTTCTGCAGTAATATTTTGTGGTCAACACAGTCAAAAGCCTTCGTTAAATCAAAGAAAACACCTAACGTTCGCAACCTTTTATTTAATCCGTCCAAAACCTCACAGAGACTATAGCATTTTCAGTTGTTAAGCCATTTCTAAAGCCAAACTGTACATTTGACAGCAAATTATGTGAATTTAAATGCTGCAGTAACCTTATATATACAACCCTCTCGATAACTTTAGCAAACACCGATGGCATAGAAATAGGTCTATAATTATCAACATTATCCCTGTCTCCCTTTTTATAAAGTGGCTTCACTACCGAGTACTTTAATCGGTCAGGTAACCGACCACTCCTAAAGGAAAAGTTACAGATATGGCTAAGTACTGGGCTAACATACATGGAACAATACTTCAGTATTATGTCAAAAAAATGGTTCAAATGGCTCTGAGCACTATGGGACTTAACTTCTAAAGTCATCAGTCCCTTAGAACTTAGAACTACTTAAACCTGACTATCCTAAGGACAGCACAAACATCCATGCCCGAGGCAGGATTCGAACCTGCGGCCGTAGCGGTCGCGCGGTTCCAGACTGTAGCGCCTAGAACCGCTCGGCCACCCCGGCCGGCCATTATGTCATATCTAATTCGCTAGCCCTGTGACAGTTGATGAAATTGATGGTATACTTCGTTGCCCTATTCTTATTCTTTCTCTACTCGTACTCGCCCCCACTGAGTGTGAGAGCTGTTTTATACTTTCTGTTATGGGTCTAAACGTTTCAGAAAGAGACTTCACGATTCAACTTCCCCGTTTTAAGAATTACAGTCTGCAGTGAATGGCTTTCGGTGCCTCTATGACTTCGCGTTTTGTTTACATTTTGTCATAAACCTATCACCATATTGTACACTTCCAATATTGTCTTATACACAGCTTCCTCAAGCTGATCATCGTTTCCATTTATTACACTAGGCAGCCTCAGAAAGATTTCATTGCCAAGTTTTTCTTTGCAGAATATTTTCAGAGGGGGGGGGGAAGGGATTTATTTATCTCGTCTATGGTTTTCTGAAACCTTACAGACGCCATAAGAGAGTCGATCTTTGCGTCTGATGCCTCAATATATGACTGTACGCTATTATTCAACTACTACGGCTGAGATTCATACTTCATAGCTCCTGCCTTGAAAATGCGATTCAATTCCTTCAACCTTGCGTTGATTCTTTGCTCAGTTCACTGGATTCTACTATTCAGCTGAGATTCACTTTTTGCAGCTGCTGCCTTAACATCACTGTCCAATTCCGTCAATCTGGGACTGACTGTCTCATTTCTTTTGTCGATATATAAATGTATGTTTGGCTTGTGTTTCATCCCATCAGGCCGGCCGCGGTGGTCTAGCGGTTCTAGGCGCTCAGTCCGGAACCGCGCGACTGCTACGGTCGCAGGTTCGAATCCTGCCTCTGGCATGGCTGTGTGTGATGTCCTTAGATTAGTTAGATTTAAGTAGTTCTAAGTTCTAGGGGACTGATGACCTCAGAAGTTAAGGCCCATAGTGCTCAGAGCCATTTGAACCATTTGAACCATCCCATCAGGATGAGCACAGTGCATCTGTGTGAATTTGTCCATAGCCTACAATATACTGAGAGAGTTACGTTTTAGTACACTGCCCTTTATGCAGACTCTCATCACATTTTCGTTTGCATCGTCTTCATTCAATTTCTCAGTTTTATCAGTAATGAGAAAACCATACTGTGAGATATTGCAGCAATCCCCGCATATGTTAACGAATTCATTGAATAGCATGAGCTTGCTAAACATGCTTTAAATTCAGATTGTTCTGTCTGAAAGCAATAATAAGATTCGCAATATCCAGCACCAACTGCTTCAGGATTCCTCAGTATATCTGGCTCAGATACAATATATCGCCTTGCATGTGGTGACCATTTCCGAATCTCATCCTAATTTTCCATTTCGACATCGTCAAATAAAAGGCTGTTTGACTTTAGTTATTCAGGTGATGGAATATCACAGCTTTTTCTGAACGTCTGGCATGGTACTTCCTCAATGCCACGCAAAAGCTCGTGCAGTAGCTGATATTTTGGCTGAAACAGGGTTTTTAAAAAGGTATATACATGTTCTAAGTGGTGGTAACAGTGTTAGAACAAGACTAGTCTTCCCACAGTCTGAACATCCAATAAATAAAGCACCTGTGTCACTGGGAAGTAATGATACATTCTTGCTCCAGCTTCAAGCAGCAGCATCGTAACCATCATTGCAGGGCCAGTCGTTTACCCCAAGACTCTTGTGATGGGTATGTTTTTTTTCCACTTGGTCATGGTTATGAGAACACAAGTAGCTCCTAAACTTTTGTATTTATAAACACTCACTTTTTGCAGGGTATATGAACAGACTTAAATACGATCACAGTTCTGCGCCTATATTTGGCAAACGTAGACCATACATTTCTGCTAACATTCTGGTGCAACATGATTCATACAACTGAGCGATAGTTGCTTCCGATGGGTGCAGAATTTGGCAAGCAGACTCCAACAGTTCACTCCAGAATGTCGTGTAAAATTGGTGGATGTACAATTGCCACCATAGTCGATAGTGCACAGTATATTTCGCAGTATAACTTGTGGCCACTAGATTTTTAAACGTCTGTTCCGCAGATGTTTGCTCTCTCTGCTGTTAAATACTTTAATTGTTCCAAGGTAGTCTCCTGCTGTGACCGTACGATCTCCCAGCATTACTTATGGTGAGTGAACGCTGTCGCGGAATAATGCGGAAATATGCACTGACATATCACAAAGTCAAAACCATTCATCCATGGCCAATGGCACTTTAGAATCACAAAATTGTGGAATTTCTAATAAAACCACTGTGTGGAGCTCCTGGTCAAATATCATACCGACACTGACACCCTTTCAGCCTGTGTTGTTTAAACTGTAGCTAACGTTAAACGACACAATTACCAGTTAAATGCCCACTATTTTTTCACCTCCCCTGCTACTACGCACCTCAACAACTTTGCTCTTAGCCAGTTCTCTCACGACAGGGTGAGTTGTTCATCAGTTTATGTTTCTATACATTGTATCAAACAATGTAGATAATTTAAAAAAATGAAGTATAAAAGTCGAATACGCTGACCTCTACTACCAGTTCATTGTCAGAATGAACAAGGGAATCTTTATTTGTAGAGTGATTGTGCTGATCTTTAACATAAGTGAGGACAATGGGTGTATACTGGAGCACTATGACTTCCAAGATGATGACGATAACGACCAAGTTACTATAGCCTATTCCGTGTTCAAGTGGCTGAAATCACGAAATATTTGTAAAGTACCTTTGGAAATTTATAGGAATCTTAATTAAAGACACCTCCCCCCATGAACCATGGACCTTGCCGTTGGTGGGGAGGCTTGCTTGCCTCAACGATACAGATAGCCGTACCGTAGGTGCAACCACAACGGAAGGGGCATCTGTTGGAGGCCAAACAAACTATGGTTCCTGAAGAGGGGCAGCACCCTTTTCAGTAGTTGCAGGGGCAACAGTCTTGATGATTGACTGATCTGGCCTTGTAACACTAACCAAAACGGTCTTGCTGTGCTGGTACTGCGAACGGCTGAAAGCAAGGGGAAACTACAACCGTAATTTTTCCCGAGGGCATGCAGCTTTACTGTATGGTTAAATGATGATGGCGTCCTCTTGGGTAAAATATTCCGGAGGTAAAATAGTCCCCCATTCGGATCACTGGGCGGGGACTACTCAAGAGGACGTCGTTATCAGGAGAAAGAAAACTGGCGTTCTAGGATCGGAGCGTGGAATGTCAGATCCCTTAATCGGGCAGATAGGTTAGAAAATTTAAAAAGTGAAATGGATAGGTTAAAGTTAGTTATAGTGGGAATTAGTGACGTTCGGTGGCAGGAGGAACAAGACTTCTGGTCAGGTGAATACAGGGTTATAAATACAAAGTCAAATAGGGGTAATGCAGGAGTAGGTTTAATAATGAATAAAAAAATAGGAGTGCGGGTAAGCTACTACCAACAGCATAGTGAACGTATTATAGTGGCCAAGATAGACACGAAGCCCATACCTACTACAGTAGTACAAGTTTATATGCCAACTAGCTCTGCAGATGACGAAGAAATTGAAGAAATGTATGATGAGATAAAAGAAATTATTCGGGTAGAGAAGGGAGACGAAAATTTAGTAGACAGAGATTTGAGAACCAGGTTTTAAATTGTAGGACATCTCCAGGGGCAGATGTGGACTCTGACCACAATCTATTGGTTATGAACTGTAGATTAAAACTGAAGAAACTGCAAAAAGGTGGGAATTGAAGAAGATGGGACCT
Source organism: Schistocerca cancellata (assembly GCF_023864275.1). NCBI lineage: Eukaryota > Metazoa > Arthropoda > Insecta > Orthoptera > Acrididae > Schistocerca > Schistocerca cancellata. The sequence continues at coordinate 281,401,777 of NC_064628.1, forward strand.
GGATAAATTGAAAGAAGAAGAGGTTGTACAGAGTTTCAGGGACAGCATAAGGGAACAATTGACAGGAATGGGGGAAAGAAATACAGTAGAAGACGAATGGGTAGCTCTGAGGGATGAAGTAGTGAAGGCAGCAAGAGCTCAGATGGAAACACAGTTCTAAGCAAAGAGGGGAAAGCAGAAAGGTTGAAGAAGTATATAGAGGGTTTATACAATGGCGATGTACTTGAGGACAATATTATGGTAATGGAAGAGGATGTAGATGAAGATGAAATGGGAGATACGATACTGCGTGAAGAGTTTGACAGAACACTGAAAGACCTGAGTCGAAACAAGGCCCCGGGAGTAGACAACATTCCATTAGAACTACTGACGGCCTTGGGTGAGCCAGTCCTGACAAAACTCTACCATCTGGTGAGCAAGATGTACGAGACAGGCGAAATACCCTCAGACTTCAAGAAGAATATAATAATTCCAGTCCCAAAGAAAGCAGGTGTTGACAGATGTGAAAATTATCGAACTATCAGTTTAATAAGTCACGGCTGCAAAATACTAACGCGAATTATGTACAGACGAATGGAGAAACTGGTAGAAGCCGACCTCGGGGAAGATCAGTTTGGAGTCCGTAGAAATATTGGAATACGTAAGGCAATACTGACCTTACGACTTACAGTTTGTACAGAAACCAGATGGCAGTTATAAGAGACGAGGGGCATGAAAAGGAAGCAGTGGTTGGGAAGGGAGTGAGATAGGGTTGTAGCCTCTCTCCGATGTTATTCAATCTGTATATTGAGCAAGCAGTAAAGGAAACAAAAGAAAAATTTGGAGCAGGTATTAAAATCAAGGGAGAAGAAATAAAAACTTTGAGGTTCACCGATGACATTGTAATTCTGTCAGAGACAGCAAAGGACCTGGAAGAGCAGCTGAACGGAATGGACAGTGTCTTGAAAGGAGGGTATAAGATGAACATCAACAAAAGCAAAACGAGGATAATGGAATGTAGTCTAATTAAGTAGGGTGATGCTGAGGGAATCAGATTAGGAAATGAAACACTTAAAGTAGTAAAGGAGTTTTGCTATTTGGGAAGCAAAATAACTGACGATGGTCGCAGTAGAGAGGATATAAAATGTAGACTGGCAATGGAAAGGAAAGCGTTTCTAAAGAAGAGAAATTTGTTAACATCGAGTATAGATTTAAGTGTCAGGAAGTCATTTCTGAAAGTATTTGTATGGAGTGTAGCCATGTATGGAAGTGAAACATGGACGGTAAACAGTTTAGACAAGAAGAGAATAGAAGCTTTCAAAATGTGGTGCTACAGAAGAATGCTGAAGATTAGATGGGTAGATCACATAACTAATGAGCAGGTATTGAATAGAATTGGGGAGAAGAGGAGCTTGTGGCACAACTTGAGTAGAAGAAAGGATCGGTTGGTAGGACATGTCCTGAGGCATCAAGGGATCACAAATTTAGCATTGGAGGGCAGCGTGGAGGGTAAAAATCGTAGAGGGAGACCAAGAGATGAATGCACTAAGCAGTCTCAGGACTGAAGACCACAACAGCAACAGTTAAAGACATCACAAGTTGAATGCTGGAGATTAATATCTGTTTCCTACGCAGCTTATACCCCTGCTATGTGGTACTTCACACAGATTTAGTACTGCCTGACGTGTTTAAAAATAATAAAACACTATGATGTGAATGCGTGATACGAGATTTACGGTCCTCCTGCTATTAAGCTGCTCTTTGTTGGTTGTACAATGTTCAATAATAAATGATTTTTTTCCCTGCTCAGTGTATTTTAAAATATAACTATTTTTGTGTGTAGACTGTGGAGTTCAGGAAGTACGTAAGACACTATGACCAAGCCATATTTCAATGGCACACACTTGAGCCGCGCTCCATCCCTCTGTTGCTCCTCTTATTGTGCCGCAATAGCTCTCAATGCATGCCCTGTGTCAGACGGTCATACGCATCTGTGGTGGAAGCAATGCCCGCAGTGGTGCCAACGTCAGCGTTAGTGCCGAAGGTGGTGGCAGTAGCAATGGCGGCTGCATTGCATGAGCACGCTAACTCTCGGTAAATTAATATTTTTTTTAATAAGTAGTTAGAAAGGACATTGGTGGGGCTGTGTGTAAATAAACAGTTCTGTAGGAAACACACACCGCTTTATTCTTTATGTTTTTAGGTATTAATCTCAGCCTGTATGGTATTAAAACCATTAGGCGGCATTACCTACACAGGAATTCCCTCTGTGAACTCACCCTCTACAAGCTTTACAGATTCTATGCTTTGGTACAGGTGATACGTATGCACTGATACACTGCTCCACTTGGTACACAATAACTCTATTTTTTACTCAAATAGTCTAGAAACTTACAGCAAGCTCCTCTTACATATGGCGGTAATGGCACAATCTTTCTGTAGAAATCGATAAAGCATAGTACAGGTCTTCTAAATTCGCAATATTTTAATATTTTAAGTAGATGATTGTGTACCATGAAGTTAATTCTAACATGGCCCCTTGCTACACATGTCAACTGTTGAGACTTTATGGCCAAATATATGAATGTCTGTTGGAGTTCGTCCATCAACTTGTTCTTTATATAAACCACCATATTACACAAATATTCCCCCTCGTACCACGGATATTGGGCTGTGGTGCCAATATAATGTGGATATTGAACTTAAATCAGTGTGTCGAAGACATTGTCAGGTGACAAACGTACAATCACTTGCTTAGATCCACAGGAAGTAACTTTATATATGCTGGCATGCAGTAGCACTTTTGAGTGCCTGTGAGCTGTGGCAGCTCCAACGGTGACCTTGGTGCTGCGGCTGCAGCGGTGGGACAGCATAGTTGAACAGCAGTGGCTGAGTGGCTGCAGCAGCGGAACAGTATAGTTGAATGACCACAGGTCTGATGAGTCATGAAGCCCACCTGCGGTCTGCTGTAGTGGCATGGACAGTAGTCTCTGGGTGTCCTCATCCAGCAGTTCTGCTACTATAACACTACCAGCGACTACTGAACTAGCAGTGCACCGAGAATGTTACTCCAGTAAAAGGATACTTATTTGACCACGATCGTGCATAATGGAAAGGTGTCGGACTACTTTTCTTTCTTTAAAGATTTCTATACAAAGTAAGCAGTAGCAGAACAAACGGGAATCGAATCAAGGTTCTATTAGTAAACTGTAATTATGTAAAAGGAAGCGGTTGTCAGCCTAATTAGGCAAAGTTGAACCAAGTACTAGCATCGATGATAAACAAAGTTAATTATTGGGACTGACTTTACTTCATACTGAAGTTTTACTTTGCTGATAATATGCAAGGCAGTAGCGTAATTTCGCAAGTAATATACCAGTGATTTGACATGAACAACACAGGAGGAGTATTATTACGTTTAGACAACTGGCTCTCAAGAACAGTTACTATCTTTTCTTTACAGTAGAAAGCTAATGATCGTTATAGGCAACTGATTACTAATGGTGTACAATATTAACTTGGACAAGAGGTTTTTTATCATCTTAATTTTGGAAAATACTGCCCTTGAAAAGGCTGTTAGGTAATTACATTCCCTATTTCTATTATTATTTGTATTGTCAATGAGCATTCACATCGTTATACTGTTTAGCTTAAATGGAACATGTGGTATCTTGATCTAGTATAGTTTGAATAGTTTTAACCAGTTGCTGAAAATATACAAATGTTAGATAGCTAGCAAGGGCACTTCACTAACGCTGTAATTGTGAAATGAAAATTAAAGCTAGCTCAACAATTAGCAAGCGGTACCAGAAACTTTTTATCAGTAGACTTAGATCAAGGCTGAATATTTTATTCACAACACCATATCAGAAAAGCTATTAACGATATACACATGAAATTATAAACACTGTTACTTACAAACCTGTTCAATAATTAGTTCTGATGCTGGCCCTTCAAAGTCTGCTAACCAGTAACTCTTCTGGATCATCACCGATTTTGTATAAAACTGTAATACTTTAGAGAGACTTCAGTAAGAGCAATCTTTAAGCTGAATAATATAATTTTTTTTTGGCAATTCTGGTGAAACTGTAAATCTTTCTTTACGAAAAATATGTAGGGTACTTCAAAACTTATGCCCACTGAATAATTTTGAAATTTACCACTTCTGAACGTTTATTAACTGTAGTGAAAGTTTATTGAAATGACTTTTCAGCTCAACAAAATAGGGTACTCGGAAATATCGTAGCACTTGGGATGGAACCTGTTTAAGAAGATGACAAAAGATAAAACATGGGTGCTCATCACAAAATTAACAGAACACAAACTTATTATTGAAAAAGAAATTGAGTCACTGGTCCAAGCAATTATACAGTACTCAACTGATACGTTGAGGTGTAGTCGAAGGCGGTAGCGATCTCCTGTGGCTATTCAAAAAGTATCCAAGTCGCTTTCTGTGTAACAAGCTCTCAAAATTCTCTTATTAACATCGGATTTTCGAGTACAGAGCTAGCCAAAGTATGCCATGCATAATACGTCACATTACTTCCACATCTGAGGCTATATTACACTATCTTGCAGTTTTTCTCGTTTCATTCTGTTAGCAAGAAGCGAATACTTTACCTGCTAGCCACCGGTTGACTCTTGCCACAAAAGAAAATTGCAGTTTCACCGCCAATTCCACCTTTTCTATTTCAGCCAAGTTTGTTTCGTTGCAGAAGGACTTGTTTTAGATGATTACAATCCTTCTTTCCCTATTCGTGAAGCAGTACTACAATTAAAGTTTTAACATTTCCATTCTCTTGCAGTGTATTGCTTCTGAAATTACATCTATAGACTAATTACAATTACATAAATGATTATAAGTAATAGGTAAAACACTTACATAGATGTTATGTCAAAGAGCATGATTATACAGGTTACATTAAGTGAAAACAGACAAAGAAGTTAGATAACATTAGTATAGGTAATATCAATAACACTGTTAAAAGAAGTTAGATAGCAAAATTACATGTAGTATCGATAACAGTGTTACCTTACTACTGGATTAGGGGTGTGTTGCACTGTGGGAACAATAACAAACCATAAGTACAATCAAATACATATTAACTGTATTATATTATTGTTGGATACTTACTCTCAGATCTAACAGTCTTATTCTTCTTGTACCTGGGAGAGTTGATTGGTCCGGGCTGCAGCTGCCACTTCATCCTGTCACTATGAATATTAGATCTCAAATGAGGGGGGTTCAGGCAGCTGGTTTATATCATTATAACAAAGGGATGACTGGCGAGATCGTGTTTCCTCTTGGGCTAACCTTCCTATTGGTCCTTGGGGGGGGAGGGGCGGAACAGAGTAGGGACTAGGTGGGGGTTCCTCTGGATGACCTTGATCAATTGTCAGTGGTTCTCTGGGTGGAGGGGAATGGGGAGGTGACCTTGAATGTAAGTTGCCCAAGAGGTCCTTATCAGTGACCTTGAGATAAGAAACCAGTTATAACCGATCCTAGGCTGTGATAACCTACTCATACTATGTTTTCAGATGGCTAGGTCGTTCAATTTACCAACAGACGCATGTCTCATGTCCACAAAACTTACTGCCTTATTGGAAGCACTACATTCTACTAGTGGATGACAGCAGTTCTATATTTCCTACTCAGTTACTTGTTATCTACTCTGACAGTACTTAAAAATTTTAGCATCTGTTCGATGAAAAACCCCACTTTATACAGGATTATCAAAGTGTTGTAATCAGTGCATGTAGAAGGCCAAACTGCTAACTTCACTAGTGTGATAACACACTGTGGGATCACTGGCAGTGAAGTTATAGGTCAGCTAGCCAAAGAATCTTCTGTGACAGGGCATACTATCTGGACTGCCATCTCAATTATGGATTTCCGATGTGTATTATACTCAGCATGATAGAAGATTAGCAATGGGAGGAGGCAAGAAAACATAAAGGGAAAAGCTACACAATACTTCGCCCATCAGTTTCCTATTCCACAAAGCCCCTTACACGTTCAGTATCTATGCACCTCACTCCTCTAATAACCAAGCTCAGTTTTAATCAAAGATGAGTTCGTAAATATCTGTATGTGCTGCGCATCTTACAGAGAAGAAGAGGACGCAAACCACCTTTCCTTTGGGTGCCCCATGGGCAGGGAAGTACTGCAATCCTTTTACATGAAGTTGAGAAGCTTGGTCACCTTTTGCCAACAGTGTGATTGCACTGTTAAGAACACAGGATCTCAGTCTTTTAGGTGTGAAGTACACGATCACTGTTTTGGCATGATCCGAACCTAACACACCTGCATATTACCGACAACGGACTCTACAGAAGTGTTCCAGCCGGCCGTGGTGGTCGAGCGGTTCTAGGCACTACAGTGTGGAGCCGCGCGACCGCTACGGTCGCAGGTTCGAATCCTGCCTCGGGCATGGATGTGTGTGATGTCCTTAGGTTAGTTAGGTTTAACTAGTTCTAAGTTCTAGGGGTCTGATGACCTCAGAAGTTAAGTGCCATCGTGCTCAGAGCCATTTTTTGAAGTGTTCCATAACATTTTTATTATGCCATATATGCCTTTCTGTAACTATGCATGCAATTCCTTCAGTATTAATGTGGGCAGGTGTGTGTGTGTGTGTATACGAACAAACAAAGTTTTGTAATAGTAACTGCCTACTGCAGCCTTTGTATTTTATGCAACAATAAGCGTGCTGTATAGTGTAAGCTAAAGGTTAATCTCTCTCTCTCTACTCTCTCTTTTAAAAGACTCCTCGGGAAAGGAAATGGAGAGACTGTAGGTTTGAGACTGGATTCTTGTCAACTTCTGAAGTTGGGTTCCTATCTGTGTATGCTGTGGCAAAAGTTGAATAGTGACAAAGAAATCATCCATTGCCTCTCCTTTCTAGATCCAGTGGAACTCTGTTCCTTCCATGTGGGACTACCAATTGCGTTGGTTGGATGCAATCTATGATCTATAATAATTCCGAACCGGGGCAAAAACTTGATAGTGGCGCCCCCTCTCCCACTCGAGCGTTTCTTTTTAAATCGATTTTTCACAGATATGTTCATTTTGTGGCGCACGTCTTCCTGAAGAGGTTGTATGTACGAGGAAATGTAAGGCATGTTATGTGGTCATAGGTGTGCCAAAGTGCAGTGCCACGCCTCTTCACACAGCATTCTTCTATCGCACGTCACCGTATTTCGCTCTGTGGAATTCGAGCGTGTATTTTTATTTACAAGGAAAGCCATCAAGTCTACAATCAGGACAGTGAAAATTGGGATGTCCTGTGGTGCCTCACCTGCTTCCAGTAGGCCAATTTAACATCCTACCTACCTTTAAAAAACTCACAATTAATACTGGGTGGGATCATTTGCGACTGTGAGAATAAGAACTTTTAAGAAAATTTGCACTCTTTGTTGCTTATTAATTGACAACTTTCTCTTTTGCTTGATATAAAATTAAATATAGGAAACATAAAACCAGTAGGCAAGAGAGAAGCAAGAGAGTACACACTTGTTCAGTCCATAGATCCCAACATTTTTTCTCTCTAATCTTGTTAGAGCTTTACACCTTCGTGCTTTCTTTTCTGCAAAAGAATCTATGACCTCATCAAAGTTCGTCAAACGTTTTGGTACTTTAAAAAAAAGGACGTTGTCTAATAATGAAAATATGTTAATACAATGTTAACAGACTGATCCGTCGGTTCTTGGTAGAACAACATTATAATAAATGAAAAACACCAATTTGCTTTTGTTCTACAATATTACTTTTATTATTAACCGCTTTACGGCTTACAAGGCCATCTTCAGACATTTACTGAGTATTTAAAACAAATAGTTCCTGCTGTGGTTTCCATTTGATTACGTCTATTTTGTCACTGTCTGCTAGAAAAACGAAATAGGTCTTTCCAATATTGCAGCAATTGTGACACATGCCAAGTAGGCGAGACTGTTTTGGCCCAAATGGTCGTTTTTATCTACCTCATTTGCATAAAAATAACGGCAGAGTACAACTGACGAAATACCAGTATCAGATGCCTATATCGCCTACTACAAGCAAAACTCCGTTCCCTTTCCTTTCTAACAAACAATCCTGTCATCAGTAATTCTGTAACTATTTCTGCCACTGTCAAAACTAGACCGGAGAAAAACTTCGCTAACCCTGCCAGAAACACCGGTTGACTCATCTCGCGTTTATTCTCCGGGTAGGTGCTATTAGGTTTTCGTACTGCGCGTTTCTCGTTCTATTCCGAGAATAGGAGCTGATCATTCGCACACCCAATCAGCCACATAAACAAACAGCGATTGGCATTCACTATTCGGGTTTGTTCGACTCAGCTTGTGTAGCCCGGGCCCCGTTTGTGTGCGGAAAAGCGTTTTATTTCTTGGCGCAACGGGGATTCCACTGGCAGAGACATCACGTACACAGTGCACGCATTCAAAAATCAACTTAGGATTCGTTTATAAATCAACTTTGAATGTTTTTAAAAACCATCAGGGATGCGTTTCAAAATCATATGAATAATCGATAGACCAACGTGCGCTGGACGCTGGGCGCTTTGAAACAAGGTTTTTCCCTTCAAGAATATGAATTAAGCGTCCCCTTGAAATTGCAGTCCGGGGCAGATACCCCGGTTTGCCCCTCTTCCACCTCCCACCCCTCTCCTTTCCTCTAGATATGGGCATGGTTGGATGGAACAATAATGAAGCATTTGCACTGAGACATTATCAAGGACAAAAATGTTCCCATAACCTCGACTGCAGTAGTGGGTAATTTTAAACCTGTTAAATATGCAGTTCATTGTGACTGGTCGTGCGATAGATTGGCCCAGATATATGATTTTAAAGACAAATTGACAATTTATGACAAATAGCAACCAATAGGAAAGTACAGCTGTTTGTCTCAAGTAACTACAGGAATTCTGATCAGCCATAAATATAATCTAAAAGCAGTCCTTGTTTCGGACAAATTCTCTGCAGCCAAGACATCGGTTGCAGCTAAGCAAGCGAAGAACCTTGAAGCCAAACGAGAGAGAGTTACCGAGCTGCACGTCGGGTTCTGTTAGCTGCCAGTTGAGGGCGCTGACGACCCAGGCAGCTGCTGCCATCTTCTGTCTGCCGGAAGAAATCTCTACAGAGCAGTTCTCGCCTTCGTGTATGTCGAAGATCCCTGAAACACAAAATGTTATTTTAATTTTTTTTTTTTTTTGTAAGGCCAAGAGTTCACTGTAATGTGACAAATAAGCAGGAAAGACTTCTGTCATTACTGAAATCTACAGAAGCGAAAACAATGTGACGCTTGCAAGAATGTAATTGGACCATGCACTCGGGAGCATATCGAAGTCATCCTGAGCTCTTGTCTGGACTGCCATTTGATGCCCCCACCCCTTTTTCTGGAAGTCTGCGTTTCACTTAGATTTAGCAAATTTTGTAATTCTGAAAGTAGATCTAATAAAAACAAAACAAAGCACAGCAAAAAACACTGTCCATTGAAATTTAATAAACTTCTAACAAAGTGATTATTACAGAAACTTAAGGACCTTCGTTGCTTTGAATTGCACTGGAATAATAACATACCACCTAATGAATTAGTAAGGCCTTCTTCCAGTGATTTTACGACACCAGAGGTTTGGGTAATGCAGCGAATGACCATTGGCAGAGCATAAGTTTGTTTGCAAGAGGGTTCAATATAGATGAAAAGAGTGCTGATCCGTATCTGCACCTCCGCAGTCAACATAAGTGCGCATAAAGGCACCCCAGGAGGGAGGCAACGATGGTGAATAATTTGTGTAGTCTGCAATTTGCTGAACTGTTCGCAGAAGAAGGAACTGTAATGCAGAGAAAACTAGAAACGGCATTCTTTCATTTCTTAACCCATATTTACGCACATTGACAATGGCCATCATCAGAATCAGTATATAAAACTTTAATACAAATGTATGGAAGCACTTAGGGCTAGCATACAGCAAACAGAACGTATGTCAAATATTACAGATAAGACACATGTAGCAAAACGGAGCCTTACTATACGTGAAGAAAGAAACATCTATAATTTTACAAAAGAATACCTATTCTGATTCAGTTGAAAACCAGAGTATTACGTAGTTGATTGGTTGACTCACAGCGAACACTAGCAGACTGACAGAATTCAGATTTAAACTTCCTGGTAGATTAAAACTGTATGCCGAACCTGACACTCAAACTCGGGACATTTACCTTTTGCAGGCAAGTGCTCTACCAAATGAGCCCCCCAAGCACAACTCATGACTCACTCTTACAGCTGTACATCCGCAAGTACCTCATCTCCTGCCTTACAAACTTCACAGGAGCCCTGTTAGAAACTTTGCAAGACTAGCACTCCCAGAAGAAAGGATATTGCAGAGATATGGCTTAGCCACAGCCTGGAGGATTGTTTCCAGACTGAATTGTCACTCTGCAGCGGAATGTACTTTGATATGAAACTTCCTGGCAGATTATCTTAGCAATATCCTTTCATCCAGGAATGCTAGTCTTGCAAGGTTCGCAAGAGGGCTTCTTTGAGGTTAGGAAGGTAGGAGCTGAGTTACTGGCAGACGTAAAGCTTTGAGGACGGCTCGTGAGTCATGCTTGGTTAGCTCAGTCGGTAGAGTACCTGCCTGTGAAAGGCAAACGTACCGAATTCGAGTCTCGGTCTGACACACAATTTTAATCTGTCAGAAAGTTTCATATCAGCGTACTCTCTGCTGCAGAGTGAAAATTCATTCTGGAGAATTGAGATTGCGAGTACAAAGAGGTATAATGGCATAGTCAGGTGGTGGTGCCATGCTACGTGCATTCTTATAACCAGCGCCATCCAAGCAGAACAAGAGCAATTTCTTTAACTGCAACTATAAAATAAGGCATCAACAAACTAGTGCAATGGATGAGAAGTTAAATTATTTTATCATATGGTATATAGTTGGCCAACACCTAAATATTTGTATGAAGAGGAACAAGGAAACTTCTTTGTTTCTACATGGAATATGTACAGTTAATAACTACAGAAATGTCAGTGGTCAGATTGTGATAAAGGTTATCATGGGAGAGGAACAATAAATGTAATAGAGGGTATATTAAGAAAACATAGGTACATTATATACAACAATACCTTAAAACTAATAATGCCATTTAAAGTACAAGTGAATAACAACATTAAAACATTAACAAAATTTATTAAAACGTAAATAAAATAACAGAAAAGTTAGAGGTAACCATATAACTTTAAAATATATTTGAGTGCATTGGTCACCTACCCTTTTCTTTGCTAGAAATGGCCTAAGGGGAGGTTGAAGAAAGGAGGTAGAGTGATAGGGGGAGGGGTATGTGCTTGGGGGAAGGAGAGGGAGAGTGTGGGAAGGAGGAAATGGATGAGTGATGGGTAGGTAATAACTAAAGATCATAGTTATACCAACAACAAATGGCGGTTAGAATACCCATACACCATGACAATTTCATACGTAGGAAATCATGGTTACATCGAAAGAAAGTCTTCAGTTTTTTAACCTGTTCATTCAAAACAATGTGTAGCTAATACACTTTATATATATGCCAACTGACAACTACGAAAACATGAGTTCATTGGTTACATATTTTAATTTTATTTTTGTTTTTATTTATAATGGAAAAGCCAAGGGAGAGTGGTGAGGGTAACTGAGAGGGAGAGGGGGGGGGGGAGGAGTGTTCAAATTTAGGATAAACGGCATTAAAAGTAATAGACATTGGCGAGAAAAGGTAGCTCGACTACAAAGGATGAAGAGGGGGGGGGGGGCTGACGGAGGAAGGGTGTTGTGGAGGAAGGAGGGAGGACAGCCAACTGCAGCCTACACATATTACCCTCCATAATATTTTAATGATTTTAATCACCTACAGAACGGTTATCCTAGCGTTCTTGGATTCTCTTAATTTTACCAACTTAGGAGGAGCAAAAGTACTGGCTGAAGGGGCGAGTAAATAACTTCTCTGGCCATCTATTTTGCGTGCTTCCTCTGCCTTCGCCTCTCTTTTCAGACCTCAGTTGAGACAAATTAAGACAAATCAGCAAAAGCAGGATGAATTTCGGTGAAATACATGGACGTCCGTAGAAATTTTTCAAGAGGGGGGGAGGGGGGGGGGAGAGGAGGAGGAGGAGCAGGAGGCAGGCTCTAAAATTGCCATTTCAGATATAAATTTGCTTGTCAATTTCGAGACATGTCATTCCATAAGAATGAAATTTTGAAGATGATACAAAAAACTTATTGTATCCCAGAGAATTGTTGGTTATCAGTGTATGAGTGAGAAAGATTTACGCCATATTGCACCCTCCTACAGCCTCGTTGCGGACACCGATGGTCAAATAGCAAATTTGCTTCAACGTCCGCTTGCCCATCTTTGAGATCCAACCATGCAGTAGCGAGGTGGTAGCAGCAACTCCATCGTTAAACAAGAACGAGCTGTGTAGGCGGCAAGTGTGTGAGCCAAGCGCACGATTGTCACATAAATCATTTCAGCGATAAACCTCTCTGTTCGCAAGTAATCGTTTCCTTATAGTGACGTTTATAAGAAATGACACGGTGACAACAGCCAGCGATTTACGTCGCGTGCTGAGGCAAAGGCTTCCTGTTACACGAACGTGAGGACAGGAGAACTTACGTACTTCTGCCAGTTAACTTTTAAACCACGTATCTCTGCTGTTTTCTTTCGGCAGTTTTTATCTCCAATCTGCGCCAGCGAACTTGGCGTGGTCCTATCTCGCCACCCCTTTACTTCGGCTTTGAAAGCACTGTAGTTTCTTTACGCATCCCCCTACATCACACGTACTCTTCCGGGAACTGAACCTTTGACAATGACTGTCTTGCATTGCTTATCATCTTGCAATTTTTGTCTATGAAGCCATAGTCTCCAATGCAAGAAGAGGCAATATATGAGGACAATTCAATAAGTAATACAACATTTTTTGTCTGAAAGCAGGGTGGTTTTATTGAGGATTCCAATACAGCATATTATTCCACAGTCTTTTGGCTGCAAAAGACTATTTTCCAATATTATCTCCGTCCACTTTACTGGGAGGGCCCGCGTGGTACCACTACACTAGTCGACATGAGAGACAACGTCTTGCTGCATCAACAACCTCCCGATCACCCATGTACCGCTTTCCACGGAGTGCATCCTTCATTGCGCCAAACAGATGGAAGGTGCGAGATGCGGGCCTTAAGCGGCTGAGGAAGAACAGTGCAATGACATTCTGACAGCTTCTCTTAGGGGCGCAGACTAGTGTGAGGTCTTGTGTTGCAATGGAGAATGAGAAGTTCTTAGCATTTTTGTGGCGACGAACACGCTGAAGCCGTTTATTCAATTTCCCGAGGATAGAACGCGGGAGATGGTTTGGGTCTGCGCGATCTTGTTGCGATGATGACAGATGCCTCGCCCAACCAACTTCCAGGCTTTTGTTCACTGCTAGGTATCCGTAGACATTCCGCAACGCCCTACGAATATCTGCGATGCTCTGGTTTTGCGCCAAAAGATACTCAATGACATTTTTCGGATTGGAACGCACATCCGTTACAGACGCCATTTTGAATGTTACGTATAGCGCTGCAACCTGTCGACACTCCATGAAACTATAGGGACTGAAGCGGGAACATTCCACTATATACCATAAAAAATTCTGCATTCTTTCAACGGAAACTGGCCGAGAAAAAAATGTGTCGCCTTATTTGTTGAAGGCCTTTCGTACACTAGGCGTGAGGTCGGAACTGTAGGATGGATAGTCGAAAAGTTTCCCCCACAACGGCTGTATCTTATCTTTGATAGGGTTCGGTTCTGCATTCTTTTGGGGGTGGAGAGGGAGAAGTTAGTCTTTTATTGCCTCCCTACCTTCCCCACCCTTTTCCCCATCACATTTAAAGTGACATAGTTGCCTGGGATTTTAATAACAATACGACGAAGGGTACAGGAGGTACTTCACAACATTTCAAGAAATGAGAAAAGATCATACGACAACCTAATTAAAAGGGTGGTAAACGGCTTTAGAAAACCATGCAGAGGCCATATGGGCGAATACATGTAAAGAACATAGTGTGTGGATGTGTCTGGAGGCAGCTTCTGTCCAACAGTGGATGTTATATGGCTGACCATGAATTATAAATTATAGTATCTTTTATTAGGTGATCAAACGGAAGAAATGTGAGTACATAATTCAGAGTGCTGAAAATAGCTCGTCGGATCGTTTTAAATACGCATTTGTATCATTGCGTAGTGCCCTCAGCCCGGAAAAAAGGGAAGAGAAGATCACTGAACGACAAAGTCAAGTTTTTGTTTGTTCGTACTATTCAGTGATGCAAATGTGTTTATATGGTCAGTGTACTTTTACTGGAACACCTTCGAAATGAAGTGCAAAGTAGACAACCGCATAGAACTGTCTCTATCTAGGAAAGTAATTTGCATGTAATCCACTTGGCGACCTGTGGCTGAGGATCTAAGATCTCGAATCGCGCTGTGATAGAGAATAAAACTGTCTGTCACAGACAACTGTTTTAATTTGAGTGGGTAGGCAGAAGAAAGTGCCAATCTGAAATTTAGCAAATATTAAGCTGTTCATGTTATAAGTTGCTGCCTTTTAATGTTACCACGTGCAAGCTTCACGAACATCTGTACTTTTGTGCGGTTAAACTAAAATCAGAGACAAAGCTATGATAAAAAAAGAAGCAGCGTCCCCACCAGCCCTAGCCCTTCCTAAGTATCAAGAATGATTCAACAGGAAAATCAGCTGAATAATTAATCCAATAGGATATTAATTTCATTTAAATTAATTGGGAAAATTGGTGAACGTAACTGATATTCCAGAGGCTTGAAATATTACTCATTTCTCTTTAGCTGAACATATAGGTCTCATGAATTAATCTGGTTACAGGCCTTCGAAGGGAACACATAAGAGGACCATAAAATCGCAATTTTTAAAAATGGGAAAGGCACTTAAACAGTTGTAAATGAACCAATAGGACACATAAGATTAACTTTTCATGAATCAGGTTTATTCATTGAAAGAACAAGTTAAAATTAGGCGATATTCAGTTAATGTTCTAACCTGAACACTAAAGCATTAAGACGACTTCAGGCTGTGTGTTGGGTGAGGGTGCGAGAGGATGAAGTGTGGGAAACACTCATTCACTTACACGATAGAATAGATCAAGACACAATTTACCACCATTAAATGCAAGCATGAACGCGCAAAGAGGTTTAACGCGTTTAGAATGGTTTACAAAAGGAATATCAAAGCATATTTAATCACGCCCGACAACCAAGAGCGGGCCTCTCCACGTGGCAAATTACCATACACAATTAAACGAATTAAAACGCTTCCAAGAAAATAGAAACACCAAGAATACCCGAGAGTTGACTAAAACCACAAGATTAAATGATCGCGAACCACACATGAGGGAACTAACGTTGCAGAAATGAATATCGAGAAAGGTTTCACGGCACACGTAGTTCTCCACTGAACACGGCAGCTCTCACAAATTCACATAAAACACTCAAATCTGAAAGTTCAAATCATCTACCGATACAATTGAAATTTAAACTGAATCAAGAAACACGTTAGAAACTACGAGCAGCACACATGGCTCATCGCCTTACGTACAAGAAGCTCAAACCCGAGTATGGATCAGACACAGGAATCACGCAGAAAAATAGACAAAAATTGGAAAAATAAAAGCACCCACGCATGTAGATTCAGTCACACCACATTGACGCGATACTTTTGAGTTTCTGACTCACGTTAACCGCCTTTACTGGTAATCAGTCCATCCTGCTGTTCCAAAGGAACAAGGGAAGTTACGCTCACTGATTGACTCCGAAACAAACATATTCGACTCCAAAGTCTAAAAACGAACTGAAAAATGAATATGGCGCTTCAGCTACCCTGAAGGAATTAAATATCTTGAACGATTTCCTTAGTAACTACAAATCGCGCTTAACACGAAATTCTAATTCAGCAGAAGGCTTACTTAATCCTATGACCATACTCACCAGTGATCGGACAGAGTGCCTTCTGAACAAAGCTCCCAGCCACCCCGGAGTACAGATGAAAGTGACCAGAGGGGCTGTTTCCGTTACCAGCCTAATAATAAGCAACTCCCGTGCGTGAAGGGTGCACCTCTCTGTTTAGGTAACAGGCGCTCTAGGTTGGTCGTCCTGTACTCAAGGCAATCAACTTCTCTTTTACTCCGAGGAGACGACACACCATTCAGTTACTAGTATCCAACAAACACCGAAATAAACATGGAAATACTCATTCGTTCACATTCAGACACAAATACCGTAAAATAAAGGAAGGACGTGATAGGCAGACATTCAGATTCAGGTCTGAACTTAAAATATGGTGCATAATTAATTGAACTGCCGATACAAGCAGACCCAGGTTACTTGTATTCATGTCATGTAGGCATAAAATTTGTCTTGTAGCTACTGCTCAGTCCTCCGGGGGTAGTTGAAAAACTAAACCGCAATTCTGCAGTGTGCATAACTAAATGACACAAGGTCACAGGAGGCACTAATGAGATGTTCCGTTGTTGTCTGCTGTATATGAGAAAGCGCAACGAACTGGTAATAAGTAATACCACATGTACTGCCAGAAGGAACTGTCTTCTTTAGAAATTTTGTCTCACACTATTATAGGCTTGTCTTTCACTTTAACCAAACATGTAGTACACAATAACTCAAAATACGCTCTTGTGGGTTAGTAGTGCCACCTACCCCTTCACATTTGTACTATAAAGTGAAAAATTATTTAGAAAACACATGATTTGATTATAAAATCTAACGTATATTGATAATAAAATACAACTGCCATTCCGCAATAAACTTTCACAGTGTAACAAGTGTTAATATAAAGTCTTTCGCTGGAGATCCGAAATGTTTAAAAGTACATCCCTTTCATGATCTAATCTCAACATTTCGGACATTATGGAGTGATGCTGACTTTGTTTTACAAAGAGACAAATGGGAAATCAAGAAGGACGTAATGCAGCCAATATTAGATGTGAGGGTGGGGGATGGGGGAGGGGGAGTTGGCTGCGACGGCGCGGATGTCTATCTTATATGGAAAATTACCTACCGTACGGGTAGACAAGATTGTAGGAATGATGTTCAGACTGTGCACTGCAGGATTTGCGTTGTTTACAGAGTTAGTCTCATGACTTCTACCTAGGCACGGATACTGGTACTGCGACGTAGGATTGAAACACACGCATCAGTTTGGATCACAGTTGCAGACAGTCAACATGGGTCTGGACAAGGTGAGCAGAACTTTACTCGTAAAGCCGTTTTATCAAGACAACAGCAATACTGCTGCTGCTCTTCGGGAGTATCCACACTTAAAGGAATAGAGAATAGCCCTACTCAGTACAGGGGTTGAAGAACTTGATTCGGAAGTTTGGAGTTACTCCTGGGAGAGGCCGATGGCCAATTGCGCCACAAATCGTTGAAAAAGGTTGTGTTTCTATGACTGAGATTTCTGGACGAAATATGTGATCTTCAAGCAACGCACGACCTGTATTACGACAGCTGAAGATTCCACGCTCCACCATTCAAAAAGTGCTGTGAACAACTGTGATACGGTGCGTCTAGTGCTTTTCGAGACTGTCGTAGATGCAGGTGGTCGTCAAATTGAGCAACGTTTGTAAGCTGGGACATAAACATGGTAACAAAAAATGGTTCAAATGGCTCTGAGCACTATGGGACTTCACATTTGTGGTCATCAGTCCCCTAGAACTTAGAACTACTTAAATCTAACTAACCTAAGGACATCACACACATCCATGCCCGAGGCAGGATTCGAACCTGCGACCGTAGCAGTCGCGCGGTTCCGGACTGCGCGCCTAGAACCGCTAGACCACCGCGGCCGGCAAACATGGTAACAATTAACAAACTTTAATGGCTAAATGTAGAAATTAAAATGTGTTTCTTTCGGTGGTTTCTTCGTTATTTCTCTTCCGCATGTCCTTACGAATGTTTCATTGTCCTACGCCCGCTCGTTTCTCGCGGAGAGGGGGGGGGGGGGGGGGCGGACTCTCAAGCAGAGAAAGTTTGATTGTTACCGCACTGCAAGTAACATGGTTCATCGAACCAGATGTGGAATACAAACGTATTATAGTCCTAAGGGAAGTAGTTTCACTCAAAATAAATCACCATTAAATAGTATTTGAAGACAATTTCTTTTATTTTCAAGTAGATTTTGATTACAAGTCCAGGTTAGCGTGCAGATTAAGGCTATTATCTTTTTGTTTTTCTCGTAGTTCTGCGCTTTTGTATTGCTTATATACCTAAATTATTTTTTGGCTCTAGCACTCTTAGTAAACTGTTTTCAGAAGCATGGTTTCTTAGTGATTCCAGACCATAAATATTATTACAGGTCATATAATCACACCACCGACGACAAGGATACGAGTGTACTCACAAAGCTTTCTTTGAGTTGTCTGCAGCTGATAAATTTTTGGAATAAATCACTTTCGTGCCAATACCTGTAAAGTTTTAATTATTCTATACTGGTTTCGGTACTGGCTGTCATCTTCACAGGAGATAATAATGTACATCATTTGGTCAAAATTGCAAAGATATGGCAACATAAAGTATAAAATGTGAGGCCACGCGGGGTTGCCGTGCAGACTGAGGCGTCTTGCCACGGTTCACGCGGCTACCCTCGTCGGAGGTTCGAGTCCTCCCTTGGGCATGGGTGTGTGTGTTGTCCTTAGTGTAAGTTAGTTTAAGTTAGAGTAAGTACTGTGTAAGCCTAGGGACCGATGACCTCAACAGTTTGGTCTCATAGAACTTACCACATAATAAAATAACATGTGACTAATTATCAGTATAATTGTTTCAATGAATTTCCATTGTTGTAGACTTACACAACCAAGGTGTGGTAATATGAACACTTAATTTTAACATCAAATAACTAATACAGGTTCAGTCAGAAGAAGATACAAACAAGAAAACACTACTCCATCGATATATAGTACACAGATCATAATATTATTCAAAGATAAAATTACAACACTGAAAGAAGCAGACATCAAATGTAATGTAATGTAAAAGCGTAATGTAAAACACGGCATACATAACATCCCACACCAATGTGGGAAACCACATGTTGGCCAGACAGTACACAAATGTTGAGTCGAACACCAGAACCAAAGTAGGAAGTCGGCAGCAGTGGAGCACTGTGTGAACATAGCGCATCGCATGTCTTATGAGAAGACTGAAGTGTTATTCTCAGGATCATCATTTTGGAATTGCGTTATCAAGGAGGCTACACATTTCCATATGGCAGGTGTCTTAACAACAGGAATGCGGATTTCAAGTGAGCACTTCCTGGAATCCAGCACTGCCTGCCATTAGAATAACACGGGGTTAAGAACAAATTCCGCTATTTGACTTGAGGATCAATTTAGCTTTTAATGAGAGGAGCGTCCTGCGGCACCTTCATAGCTGCAAATTCCAGTGGCAACATCATAGCCCGCTCGGTTGGCAGTGGCAGTTTGCTGTCGTTCCGGTTCGAAAGAAAGGCTCACTACACCTCTGCAGGAGAACTACAGGCGAGCTACTACAGCCAAAGTTTCCGATCGCATCAAGAAACTACGATAACGGCGGATCATCGAAGCTACCATTCGACAGGCCACCATGATAATGAATGATCTGGCTGAACTCGGCTTCCGCAGGGCAGTGGAGCTCCGCTGCTAGAAGACCAACAAAGCGCACCGCCTGCTCTTCGGACCGGCGTGACACAAAGAGAACAGGAATATCTTCAAGGTGGAGCACATTCCAGGAACTGCAGAGTCTGTCAATCAGACACCTGCAGAGATCGGTACATCACCATAGTGCTTCCATCAATCCTACACCTACAGAGATCGGTATATCACCACAGTGCCTCCAGTGTCAGAAGAACTTTGCTCGATGATGCGGCAACACCAGCGCATGCATCAAATGTGCTGGCGCACATGACGCCAGAGCATGCAGACTGGAAACATCCGATGCTCTCAACTGCGCCAGTTGTCGTCGCACTTCGCCAGCTATGGAGCCTGCTGATTTTCCTAAACTGCAGGTACGATGGCTTGGCCAAGAAGTATTCTCCTGGGAAGACAGAGGGCGGTAGACGCACGCGTGTTAAATTGTCTCAAAGCAGAAAGCAACAGCCTCCAAGCGAGGACAACGGCAGGCATCCAGTTCGCAGTGCGGCCAACAGGTGGCGCAGGTGCCGCCAATTAACTACGCTGTCGCCACGGCAGGATGAGAAGTCCCACAGGCAACGTGCAGTCTGCCAATGGCTTGGGCCAACCGCGGCAGCTCAGAGCGAAGTGCAAACGCTAGGCCGAGCGCTTCCGTGGCGCTGACGGCGCCACTAGAGTCCCCATATAGGCAGGACGACGTGGTTATCGCAAAAAACTGGCCCAGGAAACCAGAGGAGTAGATGGTGCAGACGTCCTCAAAGGCAGAGGATTACCAAGTGGTGTCGTCGTAGACACAGATTGAACAGTCAACTGCAACAACAAGTGAAGGACGTCACATAGAATCCTTAGCTGACAAGCCAAATCACTCAGACGAGAGGTCGGGCCACGTATCGGGTTTTCGAGCAGATGGCAAGCAAGAAGATGAACGACAGCAAAGTGGCAACACCAGCAGCTCCGGGTAGGACGTTTTCACTGGCCATAAGGTTCTACCTAGCATAGGGTGAAAGAATCCAATAACTAGCGCTTTGCAAAAAATGTCAAATATTGACAAGTAAAGAACACATAAATCTGCATGCTCTCGTGCCTCACGCTCTGTTCTCCTGTTTGCAGCCGGTCTGAGATCTTAAACACGAACAATATATCATTATAAAATCATTGTGGCAATTTCTAATGATCCTGGAACTCTGTTACAAGGTGGTAAGACAAATTTTCAAATCAAATCATTGGGTATTAAATAGAAATATTATTGTTGCCAAGAATTCCTTCGAGCAGTTCCATAGTCAGCAAAGTTAGAGGCGAACTCGTTCGCGACCGTAACCGACACTACATTTTTTTCGGTGAGATCAATCGACTATTGCTCTGAGTAATACCTGACAACTAAATTTTGATCACTCGCCTAAAGAAAAATGCACAGAAACTGTATGTAAGGATTGATTATTTGTTCTTGTTCTTTATTTTATAAGGAGAATTGTAATTCTCGACTATTGCGATCTTGTTGCGCTTGTGCACAGCATGTTGTACACCTAATAGTCTAGCCATAAGTCTCGAAACGATATGCAAGAACTTTTTTAGGTGAACCACTGACGAATCGAACGGGGATCCATACATTACCCTGAATCTGCAGGACATGCAGGAAATGTGTCCACGTCAGATTTCAGATGGGGACGATCTTCCAAAATAAAAACTTATTAAATTAGCTCTTAAAACATAGGTTTCTTTTTGCCCAGGAAGTTTTTTGGTATTCTGAGCCTATGACAGCACCAAAAAAATCTTCCTGGTGTTGAAGATCTGATCAATGCTTCAGGAAAGAAACAGATATTTCGTAAGATAATTTCTGTCCTCAAAAATCCATTTTAAATGTTGTAGCGAGGAAAGGATGTGTCAAGTTTTAAATAAATGCATATATCTTAACTGAAAATAGTAGAAGGGGAAGTATGGCTAAAATGACACATCATTTCGGTTTTAGGTCATTATTGGTTCATCAGTCACGATGTTACATGAAATTCGTATCATGACAATGCCTCAGTCAGTGGTAGGTTTCGCTATCTTGGTACCATGTTTTTAAATTAATATAAACCATACGTTTGTGACATACTTGTAAAAAGTGCATAATATGTCATTTTAGACCGATGTCAGGGTAAAATGATATAAGAATAAGAAACAGTAAGAAATTCAGATAAACATTAGATGTTTGATACATTTAATAGATTTGTACCTAACAACATATAAAAGACTATTCCTGAAACAATTCATGAAGTAGAATTACAAATGTTAATCCGTGAAACAACAAAAATAGTTCGGTTTTTGAAAAAATAATCCTAGACAATCCTATCTATTTGAAGATATCACAAATAAAAAATCTTTTTCTGTGGCTTACTCCAGCAGATTCAACGTGTGCCCTCAAATTACATTGCTAACACCGTAGCCAGTGTTCTGTCGGTTCTGAATGTGAATATAGTTCCGAGCAGTACAAACAGTGACAATCTTCGGAAGGATCACTGTTGTCGCCAAAGATGTCTTTTTCGTACAATATTTCTTCCGCAAAACTAAATTTCCTCTTTACTTTTTTCTTTGCAGTGAGTTCTTTTTCTCGCATTTTTGTTCACGTCTCTGTTGAAGTTGTTCTACGTAGGGGCTATTGGTGAGCGCAGTAGGTGTCTTGTTTTTTTGCTATTTTATTTGGAACATCTCCAAATCAGCTGGAAGAAACAGGGCCCATGTCTGCCACTGCCATTTGCGTGGGAGTCATATTCACTTCCACAGTTTCGACATCTTTGTTTGGTTCGTTGCCTTTGGTTTCACAAAGAGAGATGGTCGACTCAGCAGACACTTCAGATGTTTTTGGAGGTTCACAATCTGGAATATCTGTATTTGCTGCTGGAGCAAAGAGGTGTTTTGGAAATATGTTACGGTTACGGGGCTAGAGTCCAGTGTGTTGAAAGCCACGAAGATTGTTAGCAAGGGTTGCTGTTTCCCCATAGGCTTTACTAAACAGAGGACAAGTTTGATACTGGGAAGCAGTTCTTCCTGGATTACACTTAAGCCACTTTGTTACCTCTTGATCAAAATAAGTTTTTAGTGGGCCATGAAATGAGACATCTAGCTGATGAAGCCTGTGGGTACAGTGTGCACGAAAACAGAGCATAACGATACCATTCTCCTTAGTAAAACAGACGGCTTCAACATTCTTATATTTGTTTGTCCATCTAGCAGCAGGATTATTTTATTCCCTAGAAAGGACTTCACAAAAGAACAAAAATGCTTGAACCACTGCAAAAAAAGTCTTCCGTCATCCAGCCCTTTTCCAGGGCAACTCCAACCGTTCCTAACGGAACCGCATCGGTTAACTCATTTTTCTAGTTCTTTTCTGGGGTAAATTAGCGTTGGTGGGACAAAGGCAGAGGAACTCATGCAGCATACTACAGTAGTGTGAACACCTCTTTCTGCACTGGTTATTGCACCTACCTGCTGTTTTCCTCTCTGCACAAATACTTTCAAAAGTTTCTGGACAGTACTCAGACCAGATTCATCAGCATTATAAGTGTTACACAGTGAAATATCTTCATTGTCCATTACTTCTTCAGACATCGAAAAGAATGTTTGGACAACAGGTTTGTTAAGATCGACTGTCCTATCCGCAGACGTTGCCTGCGGTTTACAGAGGCTAGTATCTGGATTTCACTTTAAGAAGCCAGCAACACAGTCCCCCCCATCCATCTTCTTTTCCTTGTTGAATCTGTGCTCAATACAATTCTTTTCAGCTATTTGTAGTGCAAGTTGTCTCGCCTTCATATTCATACAAAACATGCGCAACTCCAGTAGTTTCAGGTGTTGTACATACGCAGTGCTGAAAGTTGGCTGGAATCTATCCAGTCCTTTCTGAACACCATTGCGAATTTTGTTCGTATTCCTATTTCGTGTTTTAAGCGTAGCCTGGGGAAGTCCGAATGATTTCGACGCCTGCAGCTATCACTCTCGTCTCTGGTAACAGCACCTATATACAGGGTGGTCCATTGATAGTGTCCGGGCCAAATATCTCAAGAAATAAGCATCAAACGAAAAAACTACAAAGAACGAAACTGGTCTAGCTTGAAGGGGGAAACCAGATGGCCCTATGGTTGGCCCACTAGATGGCGCTGCCATAGGTCAAACGGATATCAACTGCGGTTTTTTAAATAGGAACCCCCATTTTTATTACATATTCGTGTAGTAAGTAAAGAAATATGAATGTTTTAGTTGGAGCACTTTTTTCGCTTTGTGACAGATGGCGCTGTAATAGTCACAAACGTATAAGTACGTGCTATCAATTAACATTCCGCCAGTGCGGACGGTATTTGCTTTGTGATACATTACCCGTGTTAAAATGGAACATTTACCAATTGCGTAAGAGGTCAATATCGAGCTGATGTATGGCTATTGTGATCAAAATGCCCAACGGGCGTGTGCTACGAGTATGTATGCTGTTCGATATCCTGGACGACATCATCCAAGTGTCCGGACCGTTCGCCGGATAGTTACGTTATTTAAGGAAACAGGAAGCGTTCAGCCACATGTGAAACGTCAACCACGACCTGCAACAATGATGATGCCCAAGTAGGTGTTTTAGTTGCTGTCGCGGCCAATCCGCACATCAGTAGCAGACAAATTGCGCGAGAATCGGGAATCTCAAAAACGTAGGTGTTGAGAATGCTACATCAACATCGATTGCACCCGTACCATATTTCTATGCACCAGGAATTGCATGGCGACAACTTTGAACGTCGTGTACAGTTCTGCCACTGGCCACAAGAGAAATTACGGGACGATGACAGATTTTTTGCATGCGTTCTATTTAGTGACGAAGCGTCATTCACCAACAACGGTAACGTAAACCGGCATAATATGCACTATTGGGCGACGGAAAATCCACGATGGCTGTGACAAATGGAACACCAGCGACCTTGGCGGGTTAATGTATATTGGACTCCAATTTATCGATGGCAATCTAAATGGTGCAATGTATGGTGATTTCCTACGTAATGTTCCACCGATGTTACTACAAAATGTTTCACTGCGTGACAGAATGGCGATGTACTTCCAGCATGATGGATGTCCGGCACATAGCTCACGTGCAGTTGAAGCGGTATTGAATACCATATTTCATGACAGGTGGATTGGTCGTCGAAGCACCATACCATGGCCTGCACGTTCACCGGATCTGACGTCCCCGGATTTCTTTCTGTGAGGAAAGGTGAAGGATATTTGCCATCGTGATCCACCGACAACGCCTGACAACATGCGTCAGCGCATTGTCAGTGCATGTGCGAACATTACGGAAGGCGAACTACTCGCTGTTGAGAGGAATGTCGTTACACGTATTGCCAAATGCATTGAGGTTGACGGACATCATTTTGAGCATTTATTGCATTAATGTGGTATTTACAGGTAATCATGCTGTAACAGCATGCGTTCTCAGAAATGATAAGTTCACAAAGGTACATGTATCACTTTGGAACAATCGAAATAAAATGTTCAAACTTACCTACGTTCTGCATTTTAATTTAAAAAACCTACCTGTTACCAACTGTTCGTCTAAAATTGTGAGCCATGTGTTTTTGACTATTACAGGGCCATTTATCACAAAGCGAAAAAAGTGGTCCAACTAAAACATTTATATTTCTTTACGTACTACACGAATATGTAATAAAAATGGGGGTTCCTATTTTAAAAAACGCAGTTGATATCCGTTTGACCTATGGCAGCGCCATCTAGCGGGCCAACCATAGCGCCATCTGGTTTCCCCCTTCAAGCTAGAGAAGTTTCGTTCTTTGTAGTTTTTCCGTTTGACGTTTATTTCGGTATAGCCTACTGTATTTGAACCACATCCAAGACTGTCTTGTCGATTTCCTTACTTTATTGCCTTCCTTCTGAAAGGGGAAATTCAAGTTCTCATATTTGTTTTACGTGAATTCATTGCATTTGTGTATCGTTGCACATTTATCAATTCGCCGGACATCATCGCCATCCGTTTCTCGTGTGTGTGCCATCGTGTTTGTGTTTAGTGTTCGCCGTCACGCTCCAACGTTCACCTGTGCCGTCGAAACCATCAGTGTTTGTGCGCCGTGCCGACAGTTTTTCGTGTGTTTCTCGTCGAGTGTGAACGGCTTCGTGTTTTTTGTATTCTGTGTCTACTGTTTTTTTGCCCGCCAATTTGTTCAATCTCTTATGTGTCTTCTTCATGTTTTCTCATTGTTAACTCTGAGGCTGAGAAGCAGCGTAAGATGTGCTGCCAGCCTACCTGATGTCCAGGTGTTGAAATAACAATAAAGGAAAAAAAATATCAATTCGTGTTTAATGTTTCGTTTATTTTATTGTAGAGTGACCCACTGATATTGTTGTTGAATTGAAACAGACGCTTTAAATAAATAGCGAAATTAATATCAAAGGTCACACGGAAACGCATCAAAGAAACGTTGTACCATTGTGTACTACAAAGTGACTTGGAACGACCGAATGGAGGGATGCTTCAGGATATCCACGGGCACAAAAACAGAATATGAGTGTGTTAAGAACAAGGATGAAGCATTTAGCACAATTTTTCTATGCCTCGTGATGACTGGGTGTTGTGTGATGTCCTTAGGTTAGTTAAGTTTAAGTAGTTCTAAGTTCTAGGGGACTGATGACCATAGATGTTAAGTCCCATAGTGCTCAGAGCCATTTGAACCATTTAGCACAATTGCTAGTGTATCTGTAAACTACATAAATGTGTTATTTTGCTGTAAGTTCATAAGAAGATATTATGTAAAATTCAAAAATCACTAACCATTTATTTTTTAATTATTATGAAAATCGCAGAAAATGTAATTGCAAAAATATTCTTTCCCTGTCTACAACATTAAAACTGCATTTTAAGATAAATAGTTGTTATGTGAAACGTTTGCTTTCTATCGCTTGCCTTGTTCAACATGTCAACAGCTGAAACACTAGTTTGATGATACTGTGTAATAGGAGCAACATAATAACAACATACCCATGGAAAATAGTTTCTGCAGGAGAAAAATACAGGCCAACAAAAAACGTGTAAGAAGAAAGAGAGGTAGAGTCTATGGACTTTCTATGGCACTGGAAAATATTTCTTCAAAAATTGCAAGCCTTCAGCTGGCCAAGCCAACAGCTCTTCTGAGATCTGTGAAGGATGAATTATTTTTATGAAAGGCGGGCATATACGAAATTCCTTGTGAGTGTTGTAAAAAATACATAAGACAAACAGTACACACCATAAAAGAATGTTGCAATGAACACCAGCGATACACTCGCCTAGTACAGCCCAACGAATATGCAGTGGCTGAACATTATATTCCCACTGGCCATTCCATGGATTACGGGAAAGTTACGATATTGGCCACAGCCTCATAATACAGGAATTAAGTGGTCAAGGAAGCTATGGGAAAACAATTAACAGACAAGCTGCTCAACCTTGATGAGAGTTTCCAGTTCGATACATCATAGAAACTCCTCATTTCACGTCTGCGCTTGAGAGGTTCCATGCCCTCTTTTGCATGTCACCTCTCATTTTCATCAATTTTATTAATGTTTTATGTTATTGCACGGTGGTAACAGGCCTAATAAGGTTATAGTAATGAGAGTATTTGTACTGAGAGCTCAAAATACTTTTCACTTGTTTCTTATGCATGTAGGGTTACTTCCCTGGGTGTTCTGTGCGAGCGTGCACCGGAGGACGCGGAGCACTGCGTTTCCGGTTGGGGGCTGTACTTCTGCGAATACTGAGAGGGTCATACATCAATGGGCTTAAGCGCCTGGCGCAACGACTGACGTCAGTCAAGTTTTGCCTATTGTATGCAGCACAAAACGACCTGCCAGACGTCTGAGTGTCGCCGCAGTTTATGTGTTTACCGTTCCGGCGCGTCCGGAACGAAGACTGCTGGCACCGACTGACTTCATTGTCATCATGATTCTGGGAATACTTGTGGACCGTGCCCTGCTGGGCCTGTCTGTCTGGCCCCGGATGGCCGTGGTCTAGCCAGGTTGTTTTCACAGCCTGTCAAACGGCAAGTTCAGTGCCCTCAGGAACCAGTCGCTTTTGGCGTGAATGATGTTCTGAGACAGTGTGGTGCAATTATGGAATCAGCACTGAATGCTGATTCGCGGTTTTCGAGGAGAGTAGGGAGTTGAACAATGTTGGCTTCGCTTCTTCGTAGCGCGGGCACAGGGCTTTCGGTTTATGATCTTCGTTGGAGTCGGATGGTCTTGCGACTTAGTCTCACTTTTCGGCAGAACTTAGAATTCTCGGACAGCCTTCGAGGCCAGGGGTTGAAACAGAGTTGCTGCACAGAAAATGTCAGCGCCGACATCATCAGAACGCTGTCTACCGACGACGTGCTGCATGTGTCAGCACTGGTAAAATATTTTGCGTCTCCGGCATTGTAGGACCTATAATTTTTATACTGAATCCCTGAGCAGCAAGCACAAGTCCACCTTGCTTGTTTCTCCATGTGATCCCAGTTGAGCTCTCACTACTAATGGCGATACTGCAATATAATCTGTAGACTAATATTTGATTCATTAGGACCACCAGTCATTATCGTCAGCCGGCCGGACTGGCCGAGCGGTTCTAGGCGCTTCAGTCTGGAACCGCGTGACCGCTCCGGTCGCAGGTTCGAATCCTGCCTCGGGCATGGATGTGTGTCATGTCCTTAGGTTAGTTAGGTTTAAGTAGTTCTAAGTTATAGGGGACTAATGACCACAGATGTTAAGTCCCATAGTGCTCAGAGCCATTTCAACCATTATCGTCAGTCTATTGCATCACAGAGAGTAGGAGCCCTTTGTTCTCGAGCTAACTCTTATTCTCATAATAGTTCAGTGTACCCTATCCTTTAACCTACTGTTTGTGTCGATAATCATGTGCCTTTATGTTCTGATGTATAATAAATCTCATTGTAATATTTAATCCGCGTATCATTTCGTACATATATGCAGAATCACTTTTCCTGTTGATTATTGTGATGGAGTTATTTTTTTTCTTAGCAGATTATGATTTTTATTAAGTTAATGTGAGTGTGGACTCCTTATTTTACCAACTGGCAGGGTCCACCATAATTTCCTTTGGTTAACATTGTGCTCATAATTAATTAGGTTGTAGGTAAGGAGGGGGTCGAGTGCATGTCTCGTTCTTATGCAAAATTCGTCAGAATTAAAGAGGTACAAATTCTTCTCCACCCCAGCACCTCGCATTACAAAGGAAAAATTGTTCTAGGTATTTAATGCCTGGCATTACAACATTCGCCATTAGAGGCGTAAAGTTTTGTCTATAAGGGAGACTCTTGTTACTCACAGCATTATCTTTAACCCAAGCGCGTTTACTCCACAGAGTAAAATAGATTAAAGATCTTGCAAGCGACTCGCGTTGGAATGGCTGAAAGATTGTCAGCCGAAATATCAGCACCGGAGTTAATAATACCTCTCTTGCACTCCTGAAAAGTGATGGAATAAAAGAAATTTTGTTTTCAAATTCTGAAGTTCTGCAGTCTCCACTAGTATTAAGAATTTCGCTCTTCATTTCAATTTTAGTGGTTGGCCTAAAGCTCATTTTACAGGAAACAAATTCTCACAGGAAATCCATATCGCTGAAGCCAAGGTTAACACAGCCACACTATTCAAAATATTATTTATTAAACTAGAAATATATTGCTGTTCGTCGAACGCTACAACAACATAATCAGCGGAACAGTGGTCTGGAGTTAGCACCGAAAGAAATGCAGGTTAAACTTGATGTTATATCTGCGTGTAGCTCTACTGGACAAATGTAGTGGAAGAAAATCAATATTATCGTTGTTGATGAGAACATCTCGGCATTCGTCTGCTGTGATATACAGAAGTTGAAGAACTTTAATCAAGGTATTCCACATCTGGATTTGAATCCTGTTGCTCTCTAGTAACATTGTGATGTCCCAACTATTACGGTCCTAACGCAATGTTTGTGTGTTTCTGTTCTCGTCTTCACAATTCCAAATTATTTTATTCTTTGCTCCCATGCAGCAAATCCATTTCATTTAAGGTGCAATTATGTCTTACTTTCCTCCGAGAAGGTAACGTAGATTACGAGAACTGATGTGTGCAGATTGTTATTCTATGTAAACTTACAGATAATTAATATGGGGACGAATGCCGTTTCAGAATTGAAACAGAACATGAATCAGAACAGTGGTGGTTGTCTCCATTAAAGAGACAAAAAATGAAAAAAAATGCTAGAACTTCGAAAATGAGGGGCGTTATTAGACCACTAATAACTGGTCAGGTTGGAAGTAGAAACAGAATGCCTTATTCCCCCATCGCTGTAATCCCGCAGTGGTTCTTAAGGCGCTCGCGCGCTTTTAGCTGGGCATCACTGTGGCTTCCTTCCAAACAGGATTGCTGCTTAAGCCTCTTTGCACCTCTCAGTGTTTCGGTAGTGACTGCAAGGGAGCGCAGCTGCAAGTTCACTGCATGCCATGCTTCACATTTACAAGAAATCACGAGAGTAAGCCGAAATTCTCCACGTTGTACAGATCGTGTTGATAGCATGAAATTTTGTTTGTTATGTTGTTGCATGATACACAATAGTTTGTGTCCACTTAATCTGCAAAATACTTTTACAAAATACTTTTATTTATATGGATTTTTAAAGTGATTGTCGTGTGTTTTTCATTCAAACGGATTAACAGCGATACCGTGTTCTTACAAATTCTGTTCATTGCCAATGGAAATTCACCTCGGGTTGATTTCATCAACATTTAAGAAATTGTCGACTGAAATCAAATGTACCGTACTTCTGTTTAAAATCATCAACATTAAACAAGTCTCAAAATTCGATCACAGATGAAAACATCGAGAAAGAGCACCGCAGGAGAAAGAAAGACAGTGATTAAAGACATCTGAAATCGCGAAGCACTCAGGCGTATCAAAAGAATAGTACAGAATATTTTTCGTGAAGAATTAACTATGAAGTTGCTTCGCGTTATACTAATGCGTCGTTCGTTGAACTCTGCCCAAAAACGAATGTGAAAATCAACAATATTTGAACAATTTAAAAAAGAGTCTAGCTAATTTACTGCATTGATTTATTACAATCTAATACGCAAGGGTGTACCACTTCACGCCAAAAACTGAACATCAATAAAAGAAGTGACGTTCCTTTTTTATGATTACAATAGTGCGCAAGTATTCTGGAATGGCTGGTAGAAAAAAAGTACATGGGAAAGAGAACACTCTTGCGAATAAAGATCTTTGGAAGTAAGATAACTGAGCATGAATTGTCTGAACAACCACGAGATTCAACAGATTTCACTCATCCTAAGATGCACCTGGTCCCGTATATATGGAAATTTATGTTTTAAAATTGCTTGAAGTCCAATAAGTAGACTATTGCAGCCTCTTGAAGCTCTTGATTGATCTTTTATAGATCATCTCGTAGTACACTTCATACCCAAAATTACTCTGCCGAAAAATATTGGACAAAATGCTTTGATCTAAAAGAAGACTACATAGAAAATTTACATAATTATTGACCGGTTATTCCCTCCATGCCGAAAAGGTTTCATCTTGGTGTCATAATTTTAGAATGTCCAGTGCTTGCGTGTTGAACTCTGTTATCTTGGACCTTGAATTAATTTTGGCAATACCGTTACTTCTGTTAAGAATAAAATATGATCGTACTGTAATCATCTACCGAAAATGAGATTGAAATTTTCACTCTACAGCGGAGTATGTGCTGATATGAAACTTCCTGGCATATTAAAACTGTGTGCCGGACCGAGATTTGAACACAGGACCTCTATCTTTTGCGGGCAAGTGCTCTACCAACTTTTTTTTCATTTTGTTCGTTATGTTTGGTCGTTGCGGACGTCACATCCGTTGAAGTTCGTTGTTGATTCTTTCACTCAGTTTTTTATTTCAAAGAGCAGTTTGTTCTCTGACCGAACACGCTGAGCTACCTTTGAAAAGGTCCCGAGTTCCAGTCTCTGTTCGGCACACACTTTTAATCTGCCAGGAAGTTTCATATCAGCGCACACTCCCCTGTAGTGTTAAAATTTCATTCCGGAAACTTCCCCCAGGCTGTGGCAAAGCCATGTCTCCGCAATATCCTTTCTTCCAGGAGTGCTAGTTCTGCAAGGTTCGCAGGAGAGCTTCTGTGAAGTTTGGAAGGTAGGAGACGAGGTACTGCCGAAAGTAAAGCTGTGAGGAAGGGGCGTGAGTCGTGCTTGGGTAGCCCAGTTGGTAGAGCACTTGCCCGCGGAACACAAAGGTTCCAAGTTCGAGTCCCGGTCCGGCACACAGTTTTAATATGCCAGGAAGTTTCGAAAATAAAATTCTGTTGTCGGATCCCTTATATAACCTAACCTTTTGAAATCTCATCTAGTTTAATGGGTATCGGGTATTATTTTTTGTCGCCATCAGAATAAAATATGAACTCTAATGTTACAAATGGTGGTTGGAGGTTGCATGTCCCTTAGTTTCACTGACTTGAAAAACGACTTTCCACTTCTGTTATGAGCGAACTCGAAGAAGGAGTATCATGATTTTGGTACTGTCATCAAAAATCGAAGTACTTACGGTCAAACTTCTGCGCTGCGGAATTAGTTTCTCTACACATATTAACCTCATGATGTAACACTTTTCTTCCACTGGTGAAAGAGCTGGCAGATATCCTGACTGATCAAGTTCGCAATTCTTTCTAATCTTGAAAGCTTGTCCAACTTTTCTACGATCTTACTGATGACTTGCAGATGCCTGCCACGTAGTTGGATTCTTATGTGAGGGAAGGGGAAGAAGTCTCTGTATGCCAAGCAGTGTAAATATGCAGGCTGGGACTTAATTCGTATCTCAAAGGAGCGCGGGTGTCAGTGTGTGTTGTGAAGTATCCACTAACACTTTGGCGGGCAGCATACTAGACAGCTTTCTGCTGCGATTTTACTTGACAGTCAACCCTCATCAGGAGATCACAATACTCTTTTGCGGTAACTATCTGGACCTCCAAGTATGATGTGCCCACAGTACACCCTAACGATACCAAAAAGACCCAACTTGACTATCCTCGACTATGTCTTTGACTCCGTTATCTTTTGAAGGTAGCGATGCTGAATGTACCACCGGTTTCTCTCTCGCACAACGTTCATCCGTGGTGATCACGTGCATAAACAATTTGTCAATGCCAGGTTGACTACGCTGCAACGTTTTGGAAGCTGCTGCCTTGCAACGCTGTTTTTGATCAAGAAAGCGACCGGATGGAGAGGTAGGGTATGAGATGTCCACAAACTCGTGACAACCGTTTGTCACTGACCCGCAGCAGGTGCATACGTTCCCCACTGCTGACACCACCGAAAGGAGACAGTCTTCAAGACACAGGCCTCCAGATGGGTGGCATTTCCCGGTATCCCACAAGAGATTGGCCACCACTAGTTAGTTCAGCTTTCAGTTTCATTTTTCCACATTAGAATTGCAATTATTTCTTAACCACAGTGTCGTATTTTAGGGACGTATATCATTATGGATTTCTTCGTATATTTTTCCTTCCACTAACAGGAAACATATCAGTGCCCAGTCATAATTATCACGAGAGGGAGCGCTGTGTAAGTTTTGTACTCTGTAACAGTTTCACAAAGAACAAACATTGTAAAAAGTAAGCAGCAAACAGTACAGAGACACATGATTCTTCTGAAATTGAGAAAGCGGAGTAATTCTTTGTTATTATCTTCCCTCTCATACTCTTAGTATAGTTTTTATGTCTGTCCCTTTTGTGGTTTGCTTTGGCACCCGAATGGCTGCAGCTTAGCATTTACGAACATTTGTCGTATCTGCGAGATGGTTTAACTGCCGAAAAACAGATTTATTGAGACTCACCGGAACAGTTTTCCATTGACGGAGAACTAACGGAAGGACTAAACAAGGTATTTATTACATATACGATTCAACTGTTGCAGCAGGTCTGGAGTCAAAAAATTTTTAATTGAAAGAGTCACATTATTCTTCTATATCAACAAATGAGTTTGTCTTGGCCCATCTACCTCGACAAATGAAGAGATGCGCGGGGATGCAACAATCTGGCACAGTGTTATCAGCTCCACAATAAACAGCACCTACATCGTGCCATCACAAAATTTTCATTTTTTGTCAAGTATGTTCCCCATACTGGACACAAGGTATCTGAAAATATTGTTAGTAATCTGTACACACAACTCTATTTGCACGAAATACATTTTGCGTCATTTGAGAAGACCAAAAGTCCTAAATAGGTCGCAACACAAATATGTATTTTGTATAATCAGAGCTGATATCTCCAAAATATGTAACATGTCAACAGAAGAAGACACTCTGTGGACAATAAATCTCTTCCTTTTCCATTTCTCAAATCACTTGCAACTCTTCATTGTCTTCCTTCGCTTTCCGTTCCAAGTTAACCACTGCAGTATCTCCACTCTAGGAAACGAGCGGCAGTCGTGCACTAAACGTGAAGTCTAATATGTCAAAGTGAGTGCCGCAGCGCTAGTAAATACTCGTGGTATCTGGTCCCCTAGGTACATCATCTAACGTGCTCATTAGTTCCCGTATTCTCACCTAACAACCTTTCAGTTACGATATCGGTTACACCTGCTCATAAAGGTAATAGAGATGGAAAAGAATTCCTTTACACTCTGCGCTGTGAAAATTTTAAGTTCGGACAGCTGGCTTTTTCCCAAATAAAAATAAACAAGAAAAGGTGAACCAAGCAGCTGAACGTTACGCTTCACACTTAACAACGGCGAACTGATGAAACAGCACTTTTAAGTTGTAACAGAACCGTGAAATGGGCAGAATAGACCTCAGTGAATGATGATACGGGAAGCTGTGGATAACTAGACCTATTTTTTCTAACCTTGAGATGTTCTTAAAGAACTGGTTTCTCTAAAAAAATCGTTTATGAATCTGGAGAAAAATACAAAAACGGCAGGGACTTACATTTTTGCAGTATTTCACACAGATTTTACGGAACTGGAGAAGACCTTTGACACATCAGTGGCTGGGTTCATTGGACCTCTCGGGTAAATAAATAAATCACATGACCCAAATACAAAAATTTGTTGCAAAAATTATTAACATTGCTAAACACACCTTTATTATTATATCAATGAAAAACTCGTGGAAATAACAAAACTAATGCACAAGGAATTTAGCGGTATCAGTCTAGAACCAGAGTACGTTCTCATAGCGACACCTAGTGCCATGTATTGGACTGGGTAGTTACGCAATTTTTTCATTTCAAGCAACAAAGATATCATCATCTTCCGCAGCTTCAGATTTAGTTGTAGAAACAATTCTGTAAAAAATTTTGTTTCATAGCCATCATCGTGCATTTAAATTGTTTGAGCGACATAATAGTTACCACTTGTGGCAGTTTTTCCTTCTACTTTGACTTCAATGAAGTCCCCTTCTTCACTGTACCAACATTTTCACCACCACTTGTGTACAACTGTCCGCCCCGATAGCTGAGTGGTCAGCGCGGCGGTCTCTCACGCCAAAGGGCCCGGGTTCGATTCCCGGCTGGGTCGGAGACTTTCTCCTCTTAGGGACTGGGTGTTGTGCTGCCCTCATTATCATTTCATCATCATCAGTGGGAGACAACGGGAAACCACCACTGGAATCACTTCCCTAGACGCTCATGCGGTAGACGTCTCTGACGAGGCTTCCCCCATGACAAGACCTGCCGTAAGGCAGAACACAAACTCGACTCAGTATCCGAGGAATCAATATTCTGGACATGATGAGCATCTTGGGAGTTGCTGCTGCTTTCTTCCAATGTCTGGCGTTTGACTGAAGGCTTTACTTCATTGAGTGTATACTTTTTTGGTAACTGTTTTGATCTTCTGTCTTTCGCTGGTAAGGACAGTTCATTTGATCCTTTCCTTCTACCCCTTATTATTTTCTTTGCGCTCGTCTCAGAATACGGCCTAACGTGCACGGGATGTGTAAATTCTATTTGCTGATCTTGTCTGATGTCCAAGATTGTTCACATTATCGTCTGCAGATTTGCTTGGCTTTTATGCCAGTGAGTCATCGGTTATTCATCGCAGAATTGGTAGAGATCTGTCTCTTGTACATGATGACAAAAAATTTTGGTCGGTGAACATGTCTGATTTGAAAGGTTCAGTACCATTGACAACATAGCCTTTCAAAATGTTGTAGACAATAAAAGTCAAAAGACAGGCTGCCCCTATTGGCTGCAATATCTTCTGCGGTAATTCTTGAGGTACTGGCAGGCCTTGCCTTGAAATCACTCATTATATTCATTCATCAGCATCATTATGCGATTAGCTGAACCGGTCCACCTAACGCCAAAGTTTATTGGCCCAGTTAACTCCACATTCACATTTTCAAAAGTCTTCAAAATAGCGGGAAAACCTCTATATGCACAGCTTATATTTCTGGAGTATCATAATGCAACAAACACTGAATTTAACTCAAACAAAATTGTATACTACTACCAATCAGAATTATAGGAGAATTTGTTAGATACGAGGAAAAATTACTCCTGCCAGTGGATTTCACATTTTTATACATATCTGCGAATTTAGCTAACGTAAAGCAGTACATCCAGCCTAAGGAAACGAGTTTATGGCACGAAAAAAAAGATTTTCTCTTTTTATTTGTTAATTAATGTGATCGTTCTATAGTCCCCGAGATTCAATTAACCCTAACCTCCCCTAAATAAGAAGAGAGCATGAGCAATAACCGCTGAAATTTGCATAAGCAGGTCTTCCTTCGTCTTAATCTAGGATCCAAGAAAAAAATAACCCTGAACGCGAAGATCGAAAAAAACGGAAGCATAAAACCATGAAGCACCTGATGGGAAACGGTAAACGTAAAAAAATCAACAAGCAGATGAACAAAACTATGATGTGCAGAACAGGTACACTTTCCTAGTTCTGGAATAGTGATGGCAAATCGAAAAACAGCCGGAATACGAACCTTATTTGCTTGTTTCTCGTTTTGTGCTTGTGACATACTTGCGACGTATGTCTTATCTAATGCGACACTTTGTATATAACGGTTTAGTATCAATGTCTCTTCGGGATTATTCACCGAAGATCGTTCTTGTTTGTACAGGAGTGGTTTGTCTTGACAATTACTGAAATATTAAAGAAGAATAGTAAACAAAAACATATGGGAGAAGAGAGGGCTCTTAAAACAAGTAGTTTCGCTAGGTACAGTGTTGTTCAATAAGTCGTGTTACTTGTCGACGTATACTACTCACTTGTCAAGAATTCTCATAAATCCAAAATGACTGAATTGGTGAAATAGCTCAAAGAAGAGTTGCTCGAATATTTGCAAATTTATTCAGCAAAACAAATTGACAGAGGTGCTCAAATAGGTAAAACGGGAGGTTCTACAAAAGTATACTTTATACACCACTTGAAGTGTTACTCTTAGTATTCCACAGACACTGAATACAGGAAGAATTGCAAGACTGTATTATTCCTGCGTAAGAAGTTACCACAGGTCAAGAGAGGAGCTTAAATGGAGGCAGAGAGTTATTTATTTTCCTTGCGCACCATCCTTCAACGGCATAGTCAACCAACAGTCATGGTATTAAATACGTCACGTTCTGGGCAAAATACTGTAGTACTGTGGGCATAAATGGAATGTCCATGCATTACTGAATGGCCTGTACGTCATCGAAGGATGCGTGAGTGAAGCGTTAAGGGATTCTTGAACACGTTGGTGTCTCATCTGCGGTAGCGTACTGAAGCGCTGCGTCCCAACCACATCCGTTTATTGCAACACACAAAGGCAGGAATTTGTTACATAAATTATCAGGTTTCTGATAAATATACCGTCAAACTTGTCAAAAGTGTACCTTTTCTTTCAAAATGTTGGAATTTTTGCCATCGGTCAAACTACAACAAAAGTTTTAAACAATATTCACCGGTGGCTATGATCGTTACAGCATTTTTCAATTGGACCTTTAGAATTCTGCAATACTGAGTGTGCGACGTATCTTGCGTGTAATTTATAGACTGCTCTCGGTAGTACGTCGTCTGATGTCCATCATTTTTCTGTAATCTTGTTTTATAACAAGATTTTGAATACGGGACGTAACACGGTTGTCTGCTATTCGTATTTGTTATCACTCATGCATGAACACACTACGGCCAAGTTGTTGATAAGCTGCGAAACAATGTTAATTAGTGGTAGACAGCCGGTCGATGTGGCCGAGCGGTTCTAGGCGCTTCAATCTGGAAACGCACGACCGCTACGGTCGCAGGTTCGAATCCTGCCTCGGGCATGGATCTGTGTGCTGTCCTTAGGTTAGTTAGGGTTAAGTATTTCTGAGTTCTAGGGGACTGATGACCTCAGATGTTAAGTCCCATAATGTTCAGAGCCATTTTTTTGAACTGGTAGACATTTCCAATAATTTACGAAACAGTCTGTTAGTGGTAAGAGGTTTACAGTGCACTTTCACAGACGAGTTCTGACTGATAAATATCACAAAGTTGGTTTTTATTACACTGACATTGGACATAATCGATCTTCTGATACCTGACAGCAATACACATACGTTTATGTTGTTGACATGGAGCAATAAA
The DNA here is from genome assembly GCF_023864275.1 of Schistocerca cancellata. Lineage (NCBI taxonomy): Eukaryota > Metazoa > Arthropoda > Insecta > Orthoptera > Acrididae > Schistocerca > Schistocerca cancellata. The sequence goes on from NC_064628.1 coordinate 281,440,067, forward strand.
TGAAAATAAATATGACAAGCCTTAACATTGAGGAGTAGATCCGTTGATAACTAGGCACAGAATGACTTTTGAGAAAGAATTTCACAAAGACATAACATAAGCGTCTACATCTTGGTGATACAATGAATGATAGCCCCTACTTTTACACAGATAACGTTTTACAGTCGCATTTGGAAAGATCACGCCTCCAGAGTGACAGTCTTGACGTTGCGCTTGATAATGGAAGCAAGACTGAAGAAAAATCAAGACATGTTCACAGGATTTGTCGACCTGGAAAAAGCGTTCGACATGTAAAATGGTGCAAGATCGAAATCCTGAGAAAAACAGGAGTAAGCTATAGGGAATGAAGGGTACTATGCGATATGCACAAGAACCAGGAGGGAACAGTGAGATTAAAAGACAAAGTGTTCGGATTAAAATGGGTGTAAGACAGGGATGCAGTGTTAATAATAATAATAATAGGTTCATGAGGGGTAACAATTCAGGATGAAAGGATATCAGTGATAGGTAACGGTATTGCTATCCTCAGTGAATGTGAAGAAGAATTACAGGATCTGTTGAGTGGAATGAACAGTCTAATGAGTACACAATATGGTTGAGGGTAATGCTAAGAAACACGAAAGTAATGAGAAGTAGCAGAAAAGTTAAGGAATTATGCTACCTTGGACGCAAAATGACCCTTGACGGACGAAGCAAGGAGGACATAAAAAGCAGCCTAGCACACGCAGAGCGGGCGCTCCTGGCGGCAAGAAGTTGCTGGTATCAAACACAGGCGTTAATATTAGAAAGAATTTCTGAGAATGCACGTTTGAAGCACAGCATTATATGGTAGTGAATCATGGGCAGTAGGAAACTTGGAGAAGATGACAATGGAGGCGTTCGAGATGTGGTGCCACAGAAGACTGCTGAAAATTAGGTCGACTGATAAAGTAAGGAAGGAGGAGGTTCTTCGCCGGATCGGTGGAGAAAGGAACACATCAAAAACATTTGGCAAGATAAGGTGCAGCGTGATAGTGTTAGGGCGTAAAGTCAAGCGCCGGCATGCCAGTCAGGAACGAGAGATGAGAGAATGCTGAGAGAAGACGTCAGCCAATTGCACGCTGACCGAAGCCTGTCCAGGACGACAACGCGACGGAAGCGGCCCCTATGCGAAGAGAACATAAGTGCAGCGCCCGACTGGTCGCGGCCCAGTTGAAGAGTAGCTTCAAGATTAGCGAGTCCTACAGCAGCATTGACACTAGTTACTTTGCTTGCACAATCTATGTAACATGGACTTACAATTTTTATGTAGTAATAATAGTAGTAGTAGTAGTAGTAGTAGTAGCTTATACTGAAGAACATAGCTTATTTGGTGCATGTCGCCCATTGCTTGCGACACTTCCGTGTAGTAGCCAAAGTTAGGTACCATAATCTTTTCCTTTCTTAATAAAACTCATTCATGCTCTTAGTTTGAATGTTGTCTAGTGATCCGAGAAAGCAGATTTCCCAGACACCCCATATATGACGACTAGGCTGGATTTAACAGACGGTACATGTCTTAACACATCAAGGAATAACATCACGATACTAACGGTTGCTGTAGAATGCACAAACTGTAGGGGAAGACAGAGATTGGAATACATTCAGCAAATAATTGAGCATATTGGTTGCAAGGACTGCTGAGATAAAGAGGTTGGCACAGGAGAGGATTACTAGTCAGAAGACTGATGGAAATGAAAAATAAATCGCGCGTTCTTGCACGTAGCTGTTTGCGTGTTCCGATCTGAGCGCGGACTTCCACACGCGTTACTACATGATGTGCTGGGTATCCTGTAAATTGCACCCAGTGGAATCTCCAGCCAGTGAAATTAGCGTCCGAGAAAGGGTCCAGTGGTCTCCGCCCCCCCCCCCCCCCCCCCAACCATCGACTCAACTCCACGACTTGCCCGGCAGGTACACTACTGGCCATTAAAATTGCTACACCACGAAGATGACGTGCTACAGACGCGAAATTTAACCTACAGGAAGAAGATGCTGTGATATGCAAATGATTAGCTTTTCAGAGCATTCACACAAGGCTGGCGCCGGTGGCGACACCTACAACGTGCTGACATGAGGAAGGTTTCCAACCGATTTCTCATACACAAACAGCAGTTGACCGGCGTTGCCTGGTGAAACGTTGTTGTGATGCCTCGTGTAAGGAGGAGAAATGCGTACCATCACGTTTCCGACTTTGATAAAGGTCGGATTGTAGCCTATCGCGATGCGGTTTATCGTATCGCGACATTGCTGCTCGCGTTGGTCGAGATCCAATGACTGTTAGCAGAATATGGAATCGGTGGGAGGGTAATACGGAACGATGTGCTACATCCCAACGGCCTCGTACCACTAGCAGCCGAGATGACAGGCATCTTATCCGCATGGTTCTAACGGATCGTGCAGCCACGTCTCGATTCCTGAGTCAACAGATGGGGACGTTTACAAGACAACAATCATCTCCACGAACAGTTCGACGAGGTTTGCAGAAGCATGGACTATCAGCTCGGAGACCATGGCTGCGGTTACCTTTGACGCTGCATCACAGACAGGAGCGCCTGCGATGGTGTACTCAACGACGAACCTGGGTGCACGAATGGCAAAACGTCATTTTTTCGGATGAATCCAGGTTCTGTTTACAGCATCATGATGGCCGCATCCGTATTTGGCGTGAACGCACATTGGAAGTGTGTATTCGTCATCGCCATAGTGGCGTATCACCCGGCGTGATGGTACAGGGTGCCATTGGTTCCACGTCTCGGTCACCTCTCGTTCGCATTGACGACACTTTGAACAGTGGACGTTACATTTCAGATGTGTTAGGACCCGTGGCTCTACCCTTCATTCGATCCCTGCGAAACCCTACATTTCAGCAGGATAATGCACGACCGCATGTTGCAGGTCCTGTACGGGCCTTTCTCGATTCAGAAAATGTTCGACTGCTGCCCTGGCCAGCACATTCTCCAGATCTCTCACCAATTGAAAACGTCTGGTCAATGGTGGCCGAGCAACTGGCTCGTCACAATACGCCAGTCACTACTCTTGATGAACTGTGGTATCGTGTTGAAGCTGCATGGGCAGCTGTACCTGAACACGCCATCCAAGCTCTGTTTGACTCAATGCCCAGGCGCATCAAGGCCGTTATTACGGCCAGAGGTGGTTGTTCTGGGTACTGATTTCTCAGGATCTATGCACCCAAATTGCGTGAAAATGTAATCACATGTCAGTTCTAGTGTAATATATTTGTCCAATGAATACCCGTTTATCATCTGCATTTCTTCTTGGTGTAGCAATTTTAATGGCCAGTGGTGTAGAAGAACCGAGGGCCCGCACCGGCCAGCCCTCGCGTGCTGTACCACGGCCGCCTGTAACAGAGTTGTGCTGATGAACTAGACTTTTTTTTACGGCCGGATCGTATCTCTTCTACGACGAAGCATAGTTTAAAATAAATTGTGGACTATATCCGTGGATCAGCATCTGTTACATGTAATATACATGAGATGCGTTGTCATTCTAACGTAAGGCTGTTTTGCTTGTATACAGGGTGAACCGACAATCATTCTTCCACGCACTATTCGCGAGTGGAACAGGGTTGGAAGGATTAGATAGTGGTACCGAAAGTACACTCCACCACACACCAATAGGTGACTTGCAGAGATGTAGATGAACCAGAATTTCACCGACAAAATTTCTGATGTTATATAGGGATATTTCCAGTGTCCTTTGGTATGAAGGACGTGTCTTCGGTGGCTCATTACAGAGTAATTCCATTTCGTTTCATGTCTTACCTCTCCTATCGGTATTGTATTGGAAATATCTGCACAACAGTAAAGTGTTGACGGTATGCGCTGTGTGTTTTATTTGGAAACAAGTTGTTCCATTCACTCACGGTACCTGCTGTTGACAACAGTGGGGGCTACTTGACTCTTGGTCCTCCACCTCGCATTCAGTGCTACTACGTCCAGTCTCGGGTTGGTTTTCTCGGCAGTGTTAGCAGTGATACACAGCAATATGTATAGATTTACTGATGACAAATCCGCCGATATGCATCTCGTCTAAGGGTTCACTGAATGCAATGGAAAAACATCACGATGTCGACATGCTCAACTGTTCACGCAGGGATGGCAACCACATGACAGTAGTTTTGCATTTGTACATTCGCGCCCACGAATAACCGGATCCTTTCATGTTATAACATTTTACTGATTGTATATTACAGGCTTTTTTCACTGTTGTGAAATTATTTTCACATAACAAAGATAATTATGGTAACAAAACAAATTAAGTTTTAATTACGTTATTACTTCAAAACGCACCACCGGAGGCCACGGGCGGCCGGTGTGGCCGTGCGGTTCTAGGCACTTCAGTCTGGAACCGCGTGACCGCTACGGTCGCAGGTTCGAATCCTGCCTCGGGCATGGATGTGTGTGATGTCCTTAGGTTAGTTAGGTTTAAGTAGTTCTAAGTTCTAGGGGACCGATGACCTCAGATGTTAAGTCCCATAGTGCTCAGAGCCATTTGAACCATTTTTGGAGACCACGTTTTCGTATACCAAAATACTCAGAAAATCAAGAAGTTTCATCGGTGGAGTTCTGGTTCATCCCGTACAGGTGATAGATGTACATACGGTAGCTACTTCATCCAGTCGTAGTGCTAAGTGTGCGCTTCCCCTATGTGTGACTTAAAAACACGAAAATAATTTTATTTATAACAAAAATTCTGCATATACATCCAGAATGTGCAAACCATTGTGAAGTGCATGGCAGAGGGTGCTTCCCATTGTACAAGTAATTAGGGATCCTACCTGTTCCAGTCACATGTGGAGCGCGGGAAGAATGATACCTTAAACGCCTCAGTGGCAGCTGTAATTAGTCTAAACTCGCCTTCTTGATCCCTGCCGGCACTGATAAGTAGGTGGTTATACCATATTTCTAGATACATCATTTAAAGCTTGGTCTCGAAATCTTACTAGACTTTCTCTAGATAGTTTGCTTCCGTCTTCGTCTGCCAGTTCATTTCATCAGCATCTTCGTGACACTCTGCCATTGGTCAAACAAAGCTGTGACCACTAGTATCCCGGGTTAGTGCTATTTGCTACAGGTCCCACAAACTTGAGCAGTATTCTAGGACGGGTCACACGACTGTTTTGTAACCACTGTGTTGACCGATTGCATTTCCCTCATATCCTACCAACGAACCGAACTCTGCCACCTGCTTTGCCCATAACTTAGTTAAATGATCATTACACTTCATACCCCTACAAACTGTTACGCCTACGTATTTGACGAGTTGACAGAATCAAATTGTGATTCTATTGTAGTCATAGAACAGCACGTTTCCATTTTGTGAAGCGCACAATTTTACATTTCTGAATATTTCAAACGAGTTGAACTCAGAACACGTTCTAAGACTTTATGACGGATGGATCTCAAGGATATGGGACGTTAATTTCGTGCTTTACTTCTGATGCGCTTCTTGTAGAGGGTGTGGCCTGGGCTTCCTTCCACCCAGTGGGCACCGCTTTTTGTTGAGGTATCTAGGATAGATTATGGTTAAAATGGGACTACCTCTGACGAAAAACTGGGAAAGAATCTGATAGGGATTCCATCGGCTGCTGCAGCTTTGCTAAACTTTAGCAACTTCAGCTGTTTCTCAACATCACTGACACTAATACCTGTATCACGTGTCTTTCGTGTGGTGCGAGAATTACGTACGAGCAGTATGCCTGGATAATTCCGCCATCCATTGCTGTTATCACGAAGTGGAAGGTACATGAGTATTATAAAACTCTCTATTAAGTGTGATACTCTTTAAAAGGACAGAGTATTCATCACAACTCAAGTAATATCAACAGTATATGTAACAACATAAAAAAATGTTTTAGGAGACAGAGCATAACGGTTTTTCCTATGACAGAATATGCATGGTAATATTACCGGTAACAATTCCACTAAACTGGAGTTACTAAATACGGTTTTCCGAAATTCTTTCCCCAAGAAAGACGAAGTAAATATTCTAGAATTCGAATCAAGATCTGCCGTCAACAAGAGTAACTTAGAAGTAGATATCCACGGCATAGTGAAACAACTGAAATCACTTAATAAAGAGGATATTTTCGATACACATTATATATCAGTTCAGTTCGTCTCAAAGTATACTGATGTAATCTCCATATGATCTCCATATTTAGCAACCCTATACAACCGCTTGCTCGCCGAAAGATCCGTACTTAAAGACTGGAAAATTGCAAAGGTAATACCAATATGCAATATATGAAATATGAGTAATTGCTGAATTGCAGAACTAAACACATCAAAAAAAGTTCTGTATCATCTGGGTTCCGAAAGTTCCGGAACCTGTACAGAAAACTGGAATAGAGATCAACGTAAACATCATTTCCCCCCTTTTTATTGCTCATGAAAACCACACGTTGCATGTTGTACCACCATACAGCGAGACCTTCAGAGGTGGTGGTCGAGATTGCTGTACACACCGGTACCTCTAATATTCAGTAGCACGTCCTCTTGCATTGATGCATGCCTGTATTCGTCGATTCGTCGTGGCATACTATCCACAAGTTCATCAAGGCAATGTTGGTCCAGACTGACCCACTCCTCAACGGCGATTCGGAGTAGATCCCTCAGAGTGGTTAGTGGCTCTGAGCACTATGGGACTTAATATCTTAGGTCATCAGTCCCCTGGAACGTAGAACTACTTAAATCTAACTAACCTAAGGACATCACACACATCCATGCCCGAGGCAGGATTCGAACCTGCGACCGTAGCAGTCCTGCGGTTCCGGACTGCAGCGCCTAGAACCGCACGGCCACCGCGGCCGGCAGAGTGGTTAGTGGGTCACGTCGTCCATAAACAGTCCTTTTCGATCTATCCCAGGCATGTTCTAGAGGGTTCATGTCTCGAGAACATGCTGGCCACTCTAGTCGAGCGATGTCATTGCCCTGAAGGAAGTCATTGACAAGATGTGCAGGATGAGGGCGCGAATTTTCGTCCATGAAGACGACTGTCTCCCCAATATGATGCCGATATGGTTGCACTATAGGTCGGAGGATAGCATTCACGTATCGTACAGCCGTTACGGCGCCTTCCATGACCACCAGCGGCGTACGTCGGCCTCACATAATGCCACCCCAAAACAGCAGGGAACCTCCACCTTGCTGCACTCGCTGGGCAGTGTGTCTGGAGGTGGTCAGACCGAACATCTTAAACTCGTCTGCGACGATTGTCTGGTTGAAGGCATATGCGACACTCATCGGTGAAGAGGATGACAATCCTGGGCGGTCCTTTCTTGGGCCCATCTGTACAGCGCTGCATGGTTTCGTGGTTGAGAGATGGATCTCGCCATGGACGTCGGGAGTGAAATTGCGCATCATGCAGCCCATTGCGCACAGTCTGAGTGTAACACGACATCCTGTGGCTGCACAAAAAGCATTATTCAACATGATGGAGTTACTGTCAAGGTTCCTCCGAGCCATAATCCGTAGGTAGCAGTCATCCACGACAGTAGTAGCCCTTGGGCGGCCCGAGCGAGGCATGTCATCAACAGTTCGTGTCTCTCTGTATCTTCTCCATGTCCGAACAACGTCGCCTTGGTTCACCCCGAGACGCCTGGACAACTCCCTTGTTGAGAGCCCTTTTTGGCACAAAGTAACATTGCGGACGCGATCGAACCGCCGTATTGACCGTCTAGACATGGTTAAACTACAGACAACACGAGCCGCATTCTTCCCTTCTGGTGGAACGACTGGAACTGATCGGCCCCGTTCGTCTAATAGGCGCTGCTCATGCATGATTGTTTACATCTTCGGGCGGGTTTAGTGACATCTCTGAACAATCACAGGGACTATGTCTTTAATAACAATATCCAGAGTCACAACGTCTGTCTTCAGCAGTTATGGGAACTCGGGAGATTCAAAACTCTTTTTGATGTATGTATATAATAGAAGTCGATTTTCAGTCGGATGCTGGAGCATATACTGTGTTCAAACATTTTGAATTACCTCCAAGAAAACGATCTACTGATAAATAGTCAGCAGAGATTCAGAATAATCGTTCTTGCGAGACACAACTAGCTCTTTATTATCATGAAGTAATCAGTGCTATCGACAGGGGATTTAAAATTGCTTCCACATTACTAGACATCCAGAGGGCTTTTGACACCGTTCCCGCAAGCGACGTCTAATGAAATTGCGCGCCTATGGAGCATAATCTCAGTTGTGCGACAGGCGTCGTGATTTCCTGTCAGAAGGTCATAGTTCGTAGTAAAACAGACGCGATATCTGGCGTTTCCCCAGGAAAGTTTTACAGGCCTTCTGAGATTGTCTGAACACCCATTTTAAATTGTTTGGAGATGATGCTATCATTTACCGCCTAGCAAAGTCATGAGAATATCAAAACCAACTGCAAAATGATTTAGACGAAATGTATGTATGATGCGAAGTGGCAATTTTCACCTAGTTAATAGGAAGTGTAAACTCGTCCACGCCGGCCGCGGTGGTCTGGCGGTTCTGGCGCTGCAGTCCGGAACCGCAGGACTGCTACGGTCGCAGGTTCGAATCCTGCCTCGGGCATGGGTGTGTGTGATGTCCTTAGGTTAGTTAGGTTTAAGTAGTTCTAAGTTCTAGGGGACTTCTGACCTAAGATGTTGAGTCCCATAGTGCTCAGAGCCATTTGAACCATTTTTTAAACTCGTCCACATGAGTACTAAAAGAAATCAATTAAATTTCTGTTACACGCTACATAACACAAATCTAAAGGCTATCCATTCGACTAAATATCAAGGGCAAAGAGTTACGAACAACTTTAATTGGAACGATCACATAGCTTATGTTCAAAATGGTTCAAATAGCTCTGAGCACTATGGGACCTAACTTCTAAGGTTATCAGTCCCCTAGAACTTAGAACTACTTAAACCTAACTAACCTAAGGACATCACACACATCCATGCCCGAGGCAGGATTCGAACCTGCGACCGTAGCGGTCGCGCGGTTCCAGGCAAGCGCCTAGAACCGCTCGGCCACTCGGGCGGCATAGCTAATGTTATGGAGAAGCCGGACCAAAGACTACGTTTTAGTGACAGAACGCTTAATAGATGCAAATGATTACACTAGGCATGTGTAGTGGACTGGCCCGACAGCCAATCCACTATAACTTGTAGCCGAATAGCACGCGTTAAGCTCACGCAGACTGGCGTGAGGTCTGGAACAGTTAAGGGAAATTATAGTAGCAAATAAAGTACGCAGTTGAAGTAATACTTAACTTTAATCCATAATTGGTGTATATTGCTCTTGACGGTACATGTTTTACTATCTCAATATAAACTGGTAATGGCGCATTGCTAGGTCGTAGCAAATGACGTAGCTGAAGGCTATGCTAACTATCGTCTCGGCAAATGAGAGCGTAGTTGTCAGTGTAGGATCGCTAGCAAAGTCGGCTGTACAACTGGGGCGAGTGCTAGGAAGTGTCTCTAGACCTGCCGTGTGGCGGCGCTCGGTCTGCAATCACTGACAGTGGCGACACGCGGGTCCGTCGTATACTAGCGGACCGCGGCCGATTTAAAGGCTACCACCTAGCAAGTGTGATGTCTGGCGGTGACACCACAGCATGTCCATTCTCTGCCAGAGTACTGATGCGTGGTTTCGTATACTTACCAGACAGGATTGATGAAGGAGATTCAGAGAGGGGTAGCTCGTCTTGTATAATAGTGAAATAGGGGAGAGGGTGTGACGGATGTCAATCATTAAAACAACAAAGGCGTTCTTCGCTGCGGCGAGATCTTGTCACGAAATTCCAGTCTTCAACCTTCTCCCCCGAGCGCCCAAATATTTTGTTTGCGGCCACATACACAGGAAGAAATAATAGTCGTAATAAAGTAAGAGAAATCGCCGCTGTCAAGCAAACGTGTTTGTTATTCCTGTGCGCTCTTCGAGAGTGGAGCGGTAGAGAAATAGCTTGAAGGTCGTTCAATGAGGTCTCCGCCAGGCACTTAACACAAAGGAATTAATGACATTAGTTTCTAGTTGACATTGATTTAAATCAGTGGGGAAAGTTGAAAATTTGTGCCCGACCGTGATTTGATCCCGGATCTCGTGTTCACTTGCCAGATGCGCTGACCGTTACTCGCGGCATTTCTCAGGTGCCCTTAAGAGTTCAAGCATGGTGTTCATCTGCACAGAAGTGATCAATTAGTCGTCCACACCTTAATTAGATATGTGGTGTCTGTTCTTTAGCACGTGTCTAATTAAGGTGAGGACGACTAATTGATCGCTTCAGCGCAGATGTACACCACGCTTCAACTCTTACGGGTATGGGCGAAATGTTGCGAGTACAGAGGATAACAGGCAAGGATCACTACATCAGTAGCATGTGGACAGGTTGAAAATTTGGGTTTGACGGGGGGCGTGCTTGGGTACTGCATGCAGTTGCGATGAGCACTGTGTCCGGATGGCGCATTGGTCAGTGCGTCTGGCTAATAAGCAGGAGACAGAGGTTCGAAACCCAGGCCGGCACAAATTTTCAGTCTTCCCCATTGAAATAATCATTGCCCACTAGCAGCCAGCGCCATTAATTCCTTCATGTTTTGATTCATAATGGGTGCGAGATAAAAATTTGTGTGTTCTTTGGGACATATGTAATCATTTAGACGTAGATGTGGATATGCATCGTAGAAGATGGAAAAGGTGTGGGAGACCTGCTGTACGTCTACCTCTGGCGCGTCTTCACAGAAGGGAACGTCTTGAGTGGAGCCGTCAATATGCCACCTGGTTGGTCGAACAGTGGGCCAATGTTCTTTTCACAGATGAGTCCCGATATAGTCTGGGCAGTGATTCTCGACGGATTCGTATCTGCAGAGTACGTGGAACACGATTTTGGGACCCAAACGTTATTGAAAGAGTCTGATATCGAGGACGATCTCTAATGGTGTGGGCTGGGATTTTATTGACCACTCGAATCCCTCTTCATGAAACTGTACCGTTAAATCGGCAAGCCGCGGGGGGTAGCCGCGATGTCCAGGGCGCCTTGTCAGGGACCGTGCGGTTTCCATCGGAGGTTCGAGTCCTCCCTCGGGCGTGAGTGTGTGTGTTGTCCATAGCGTAGGTTAGTTTAGGTTAGATTAAGTAGTGTGTAGGCTTAGGGATCGATGACCTAAGTAGTTTGGTCCCATAAGACCTTACAATTTCCAAATTTAAATCGACAAGATTTATCTGCTGTCAGGTATCGTGACGAGATCTTTGGATCTTACGTGGGCCCAGACATGCAAGCTTATCGTAGCCTGCTCGCTCTCCCGATTTGAATCCCGCAGAGCACGTCTGGGATTGCACCACGTCCGCATCCACCAATCACTCTCAAAGACTTGCGAGCAGCGCTGCAGGAAAAATGGGCGTTATTGCCTCAACATGAGGTTGACGACATCATTCACGGCGTGCCCCGTCTTTTGTCAGCCCTGTATTGCTGCCAGAGGTGGTCACTCCTCATACTGAGCACATTAAGCAGGTGTGGAAATATGTGTGTAAATCCTCTAAGTTTATAGATAGATTTTTATCTATCGTTTTGAATGTTGCAGGTTTTTTACGTTCTGTATCCTTTATATTGTTTCTACTTTACTAGCATCTGATTATAATGTTTTGCCGCGCGGGATTAGCCGAGCGGTCTTAGGCGCTGCAGCCATGGACTGTGCGGCTGGTCCCGGCGGAGGTTCGAGTCCTCCCTCGGGCATGGGTGTGTGTGTTTGTCCTTAGGATAATTTAGGTTAAGTAGTGTGTAAGCTTAGGGACTGATGACCTTGGCAGGTAAGTCCCATAACATTAAAAAAAATTATAATGTTTTGTGGCAAAATAAACGCAACCTCGCAAAATTTCGGTTTGTTGCTTTAATTCTGGACTCCAGTTTTAACCCACACACATTTCAACCTGCTTTGTATATTCAGTCCTTGGTATACCTCTACACATTTTGTCCTTCACACTTCCCTCCATTAGTAAGCAGACGATTCTTTGATGCCTCAGCAGGAAAATTACTATTAACATAGAAAATTAATATTACACTTAATGAGATGAAACTAGAAATGGGGAAATTTAGTGAAGTGACTAGCTGTTCTGGAAATTTACTATAATCTTGTTTAATTGGCTAATTAAAGCTAGAAAATGGAATAACGAGCCATTTTTATTAAATTCCTTGTGAAGCAATTCGTCATACGCTCTGTGAAAATTTACTGCTAATTTGAACTTTTCAGTACTTGAAACTACGTCACGTTTTGGAACTTACATGATATTATCTGCATCTACTGTCTCTAGCTGGATACGCCCTTTATTGGGCCAGTATCGCGGTAGTGTATCGAAACGTTAGTTAGATCCAACCAGAAATATCTGTCTAGGGGAGCTGTTTCGTCATACAATGATATTTCGGATCGTAATAGACTGATGACTGATGTTTACGTGGAGCCAGTGGATGGAAAAATGGATGATCGACACCTTATAATGGCCATAACCGACCATACAGCTTCGTTCAGAGCGTTGGCTCGAAGGTGAAGGACTCCACCGGTTGTAGACCTGTCCGTATCAACAGATCGATATCGTCTCCTGTGGGCTGGAATGACGTCATACATAAACTGCGACGGCTTTCACTGTCCTCAAAGCACTTAAGGCCCTAAAAGTAAATGTCGGGTGAGTAGGGCCTCCTGTCGGGTAGACCGTTCGCCGGGGGCAAGTCTTTCGATTTGACGCCACTTCGGAGACTTGCGCGTCGATGGGGATGGAATGATGATGAGGAGGACAACACAACACCCAGTCCCTGAGCGGAGAAAATCTCCGACCCAGCCGAGAATCGAACCTGAGCCCTTAGGATTGACAACCTGTCGCGCTGACCACTCAGCCACCGGGGGCGGACAAGACGGCCCTGAATGCAGTATAAATGTGAGCGCAGTTGCTTCTGTACTCAGTAACAAAAGGTAGTGTTTCCAGACGAGTGCCGCTGCAACCCGTGTGGTAGTGTTAGCCGCACATTCGTTAGAAGCGGTTGTGATGCCCGGCCGTCTGACGTCCTATATTGTACAGTAAGGTGGCTGACAAACGCTAGGAGTGACAGTTGGATACAACACGCGATCTAAACCCATAGGTTTAGAGAAAAATCTGAACACTGACTGTTGCAGCAAAGGTGATTTATAGCTGGACGAACTGCCCTTCCCTCAGAAGACTTTCCATTCCACATTACAGTAAGATGGGAAGAAAATGCCCGGCGATACACGGCGAGGGATGAATATGTATTGAGCAAGGCTACTTGAAATAACGACAGGAGCAGCGCTTCTCTGCTTAGTACGTTCGTCTGAAATTTCGACAGTCGATGATGTCTGGTTGGTCGGTAACTTGTTCATCAAAAACTTCCAGAAACCTCTTTTGAAGTTTTGTGAATTCACACGAAGACAGTACGGAGGGAAGAACCACCCCTGATTCCACGGTAAAATGCTTAGAAGCTTTGATTGCGGCACGTGGTGGCTTCGTGCCACAGTAGCTATTCAGTCTTTTACCAAGTACAAACAATGGAAAATCCAGGATGGAATGTAACAATACCAGTGTACACCGTCTAGTTACAGCTCTCTGAGACTCAGTGTTGCCAATTTAGCGACTTTGTCGCTAGAAATGGCGACTTTTGCCTTCGTCTTAGCGACAAAAAAAAATTTTTAGCGACAAAAATTATTTAGCGACTTATTTGGCGACGTTTGGAGTACTGACGACTTTTGAAGTACGAATCAAAACTATTTTGGGCCAGTATTTTCATTAACAAAACTAAGATTTTAACTATAGAATGGGTACTACACTGACTTTGTTCTAGATTTACTAAGTTAAATTAAGTTCTTAGCAGATCATGTAGCATTGTTCAGCATTTAGTACATTTGTGACGACTCAAATCATCTTTACATGTTTTACCTTAAACTAGCTTTAAAAGACGTACAAATAGCAATAAAAGCTTTTGAAGGAGAAGACAATGACACCACTAAATTACTAGATACACTTCTATTTCTCGTGCAGTCACTCGGACAAAACATAGTTTTTCCAACTGTTGATTTGTTGACAACACCAGTTCCAAGCGAATGTATGTTCGCAAATCCGAACCTTGGTTTTACGTTTGAACAGAAATTGTCCGAGTCAAGTTTGTCTGAAGAAAATAAAGTTTATTTGAAGAAGAGACGCATTCAGTTTAGTCTGAAACTCATAAAAGAAATTCAACAAAGGCTGCCAAGTAACGTTACGATCCTGAAAAAAAAGTCAATGCTGGATGGTGAAGAAACACTACAAGTGAATAAAAATAATGCTGTAGCGGGTGTAGCCAAAGAATTGGGTTTTAGTGGCGATTTCATAGACAGTATGCTGCAAGAATGGCATAATATCAACTTCATTGGGTGGAATAACACTACTAACACTGTTCGATTTTGGAGTGAGGTTTTGCAGTATAAAAATGCCGCAGGGGAGAATCCTTTTTCTTTGATTTCACAGCTAGCAATGACTGTTCTATGCCTACCGCATTCAAATGCAGAAGTGGAAAGAATATTCAGTTCCATGAACATTATAAAAACTAAACAATATAGCAGATTATCGTTAAAGTCAATTAATGCTTTGATCATATTGAGAGACCAGCTGAAGAAACAAAATAAAGATTGTGCATCTTTTGACATACCGTCAGACGTATTGGAGCTTATTGGAACAAAGAAAAGTTACTCTTTTGCGACAAAACCAGTCGAACTGCAACATCACCTTTTGAGCGACGTTCAACACTCTACATCAACTACAGTTCTGTTAGAGCATGAAGCAGAAGAGTTATTCGATCTTCTGAGTGACAACGATGAATAGCTCACATACTGGTATGTGTATATTTTGTAACCTAATTTGAGTTCTTGCTTTCTTTTGTTACAAATATAGTTGTATATTTCACTACTGTGATTGAAACAACAATTTATGTGTTGCATCAATTATGATAACATGTTTAATTAAACGTTAGCATATTTTATATGTATGTTGTTGCAAGCGATGCGTCATTTAATTAAGACAACTCCCGCTCCCCCCCCCCCCCCCCCCGTGGCTTACATTTTCAGTACACCCATAGTAAAATCAGTTTTAGCGACTTTCTAGCGACTTTTGATATTGAATCTAGCGACTCGGGTTTTTTCGAGTTGGCAACACTGCTGAGACTGCAGACGTGTGTGCAAGTTGCGTTTGCGTGAGTGTGTGTGTGCGTGTGTGTATGTGTGTACTGCTGACAAAGGCTTAATGGCCGAAAGCTATGAGTGTGTGAATCTTTTTATTGTGCCTATCGCGACTCAGCATCTCCGTTATATGGTGAGTAGCATTTTACCAAGTACAGTTATTTTATCTAAGCCATTTGCGTATAGACAGACATCTTATCTTCGGCATAAAGTATATTTAAGCCACATGTATTTGCATTCTTAATGGAGTTCCTATTTTTGCTCGTTAGCGTACTTTCTGATAGTTTTTGAAACCTAGATAAAATAAAATGTTTGGAGTGAGTAATGGTCTTTCACATACTAAATACACACTTTTCGTCTATTGTCAAAGCCTTTGGTTTAAAGATATTACCGATTTAAGCACTTCATTTCAAAGTAATTATGAAATAATGAGTCGGTGGATTCTCGCTTACGGACTAATTGAAATATAAGAGACCTTTTACATCACACGTTTTCTATAGGTTTCACCTTTTTATGGTGACTGACTGTTTGCGTTCTTCACCTTTTTCTGCCGTAATTTATAAATATTTACAGCACGCCTATCTTCTACGAGAGAGAAGAAAATTTCAGAATAAGTATAATAATGTAGGCATAAATGTGATCCAAATTTTAAAAAGTTGTTACTTCATTCTGAATTATACAAGAATAGAGTAATTGTGAAGAAGCAAAATTTTGAGAGTCTCCGTTTAAATGTCAGAATGCCATTTTAAGTCCTCTTGTACTTCACAAATTAAACGACGTCTGAGTGTGTAAACTTTCTTTTCGGTGACTTAATTTGCGCAGCTTATTGATTCCGCCCTGTTTCTGAACAAAATGGATTACGACGAAACGCTGAAATCTGAAGCAAGACCCTGTTATGCATGGCACTGGACGGAAGTTCTCTGAAGGAATCTGTTGAAGGAAGGTCACCGAGTGTGCGTAAATGGAGGAGCCATTAACGAGGATAGCAGAGGCTGCTGCAATCCAGTAACTTTCCTCGCCTTGCAGCCGGCAGCAGGGTGTGCGTCACCTAACCTCTTGTACAAGTTTTAGGGAGATGTTTCCAGAAAAACAGAACTTCCAGGTTCATTTATGATCGACCTTTGGATGCGAAAACAAATTCATGGTTTTCTCAAAGCACTGAAATTCGGTGAACAAATATGTTTAGAACATTCCATAGTCTATCTGCAAATGTCTGTGATTTATAACAGCCACCGAAAACAACTGAAAACTGACAAAAATCTGCTAGAACTATTGCATTCAGTCTCTTGCTAAAGTCGTGTTTTTCTTTAGGCATCAAGACGTGGTTCAGTGACGGAAATGTTTCCTTACTCTGTCAGATCTTTATCACATAGCAACCTCTATACACAGCAGAATGGCTAAATAAAATTCAGTCACATAATCTTTGAATGTAAATGCTTATCTGTCTCATTATAGCGAAGAGAAATTGTTTCTTGTTGTGTTATATAATTGAAAAATATACTGTTTCAAAAACTTGTTGTTGTAGTAACCGATATTAATGCATTAAAATTCGTATTATTTAGGGCAATGAACATTATAAACAAAGCCTCCTTCACTACAGATAGATGTGTCAACAGAAGTCTCAGTGACACAGTGATGAAGCCGTTGTGCTCAGAGTCAAGAGGGTATTGATACAGCTTTCCACATTAGTTTCTCCTTTGCAGGCCTCTTCCTCTCTGCAGTCTATATCCCCTTGAACCTGGTTACTGTTGTCTAGCGTTGTTCTCCCTCTAAAATTTTCATCCACGTACCACACCCATAACCAAATCGAGTATTCCTTGATGCCTCAGGAAGTCCACTGTCAATCCCCCTGATCGTCAAATTGCGTCATAACGCTTCCTACCCGCCGAGTAGATACAGCAGTATCACTTCTCTGAATATTCGATCTACCTGTCTAATCTTTTGTAGCATCACATTCCAAAATAATCTGCGCTCTTCCTGCGTACACTAACTTCTCACTGCCTCGTTTTAATGTCGTTGGACTCTTAGTACTGTAATTTGATTTCAGCCCAAGCTGTACATAACCTTTCGCTCCTTGTGTTTTATGCCTTCTACTTTCCGACTTTCAGAGAGTGTATTCCAGTCAAAATTGTCAAAAGGTTTCTCTAAATCTACAAATGCTGTAAATGTAGGTATCGCCTCACGTGTTCCTACATTTCTCCGGAACTCAAACCGATCTCTCCATAGTTCGCCTTCTACCATTCTTTCCATTCTTCTGTAAATAATTTGTGTTATTAGTATGCAGTTATGATTTATTAGGGCAATGGTCTCGTAATATTCACATTTGTCAGCACATGCCGTCTTTGGAATGGGAATTATTTCATTCTTCTTTAAGTTTGAGCGTGTTTCGCCTTTTTCATACATCTTGCACAGTAGGTGGGATAGTTTTGTCATGGCTGTCTCACCCGAGGTTCTCACTAATTCTGAGGGAATGTCTTCTACTCCAGATAGCTTGTTTCGACTTGGGTCTTTAAGTGTTCAGTCAAATAAATCTCTCAGTACCACGTCTTCCATCTCATCTTCATATATTTGCTCTTCCCTTTCTGTTGTATTGTTTTAAATATCTTTCCTTTCTATATCCTTTCTTGACACTCCTTCCACCTTTCAGCCTTCGTTATCTGCAGTACGGCCTTGCCATGAGACCTGACTCTCTTTTCTCCAAAGGTTTCTTTAATTTTAGTTTAGAGGGCATCCATCTTTCACGTAGTTACACACTGCTTTACAACTTTTTGCATTTATCCTCTATCCATCCTGGTATGACATTTTACACTTTCTGTCAAGTCTGTATTCCCTTGTGCCTAATTTATTTTCTTCATTCTTACAATTCATCCCTTATCAATGTAATTTACTATCTCGTGAATTGTCCAAGGATTTCTGCTGGGTCTTGTCTTTTAACCTATCTTTTCCTTGCCTCCTTCATTATTTCATCTCTCCAAACTACTAGTTAATTTTCTATTGCATTTCTTTACTCTGTTTCAGTCAACAGTGGCCTAATGATTTAGTGGTAACAGTGATGAAAGGGGAGCTTAAAGGGAGAGAAGCACCACTTATTGTTGAAAGACTAGAGAGGCTGTTCGGGAATGTATTTGATTCTGGTTATTCTGCAGACGTTCAGCGGTTCCTAAGAATATGCCTCAGAAAAGAGGAAATAAGACACCGCTTCCGTATGATTTGTACATCCGAAGATTGTGAGCCTAATTGTTATCTACTACTGCTTACGTGAAGCGTGCAACACAGATATCTGATGTATACTAACGTCAAATTTAAACGTCTCCATGACAATACATAGCCGCCGTGGGTACAACGAGTGCATCACCAGACTGATTCGTCACGATAATGTCATTCGTATAGCTAAGAGCATGGATTTCTATTATCGTTTACAAACTTCAGTAATTAAAATGGCCTTCGAATAGTATTCATTATAAACGTTCTTACAATTATTACGTGAACAGAATGTTTTGTAGCTATAATATCATTCTGTTATCTAACTAAATTAATTCAAAGTATCCTCTGTAAACTACAATTACTCTATTTCTCTTCGAAAAGCGTTCACTAAAACGTTCATTGATAACACAAAAACTAAGACTGTCAAACGTTTATTAATATGTATTTTTTCTTGTGTTGGTGTGAGGTAGCCGCGTAAATTGTACCAGTACTACTACTACTACTACTACTACTACTACTACACGTCGTTTAAACATAGCAGCTGGCACCGTTGTAATGTTAGATTCCACCTGAGCGCAGAATCGACGTTAGTTAACTTCAAAGTAAATCTCATAGTTACTGCTGTCAAAATAAACTTAAGAAATAATGAATATATATGTTTCATTAACCTGGACATCATAATCCACATCCAAACTCATGTTACCAAGGAAAGGGTGACTTTATACGCAAAAAAGGAGATAAATCGGTGTACATGAAAACTGCATTTTTTCCAAGCTTTGTCTCGAGAAACGTCGATGCTAGAGTGAACTTCCCTCTGTCTGCAATAAAATGGTTGGGGAATAAGAAATCACGTAATATTTTGAGTGACATTTTATGGTCAGATAAAGCGGAAATTCATATCGGTTTGCTCGTCAGTTGCCGCAGTAGTCGTTAATGAGCTCATCATGTAGAAAAAAACGGAATCTGCAATTGATGACTATCATTCGGATCAGTTTGTGGTTGTATGACGTGGTATCGCGATTACCGCACTCGCTTAGTTTAATACATATTTCGTGGAACGGTGAAAGCAAATTATTTCCTGTTTTGATTGCGGTATTTCATGCTCCCCTTTTCAGGTAAAGTGTATGACACCGCGTTTTATATATTCGGGTTACTGGACGTTTCCGAATACTGAGTGGGCAACGAGAAGTGTAATACAACCCCATTTGATCTCTTCCTTCCAAAATATCAGGAGGTAACGTGTAAGGTAAGAAGCTATATGACTTCGAGGGGGGGGGGGGGGGACTATACTGCAGCATCAAGCAAGATGCTCCAGTGAGTCGTCCAGAACGTTAAAAAGATGTTTCAAATGCTGATGTTTCCGCGAAAACCCAAAACTGCAAGACATATCTTACACAAGCCCCTATACATCACGGAAACACGGGAACACCAGGAAAGCAGCATTTACTCAGATAACACAAAGTAATATACGATGAAGGTGAGCATGATGATACCACAGTAATGCTAGACAAAATCAATGCCAACCCTGTGGGTTTGTAATCTACTTGCATCATCTGTGAATAGAAGACAACTGTATGTTTTGGGGTAGGATGACAGCTGATGTCCTAGTAGCGGAAAGAGGCAGCTGGGATAGACAACTTGGTTGGGCTGCATCGAAGCGCTAAATACCGGAACTGTGATGGAGGGCCATTGGTAAATTGGAGGAAGATGAAACGTAGATGACCAGATGGTTAAGTGTTAGTCTTTTTGGTATACATTAACAGTGGCGGCAGCGTCGTATTCCTAAAATTTTGGCAGAGAGAGCAAAGAGCTAAAATGCTTGCCATTGATGTACGGTCACTGTTATACATTCAAAGGAAAAGGTCAAATGACCACATCCCAACTACGGTCTGCCTTTGCTGCACGTAACGTAACTGATACCCTGGAGTACTTTGCTTAGAAAGCTCCATGAAATGTAGCATGTATACAAGACGACCAGCGACGATTGCATTACTAACAGATCCTCACATGAGGTATTATATGCGCTGGGCACGCCAACAAATGCATTTAATTCAGGCTAATGGAGGACTGTCTTTTTGCCAATTTACTCACTTTACTCTGAGAAGTGAGTTGCGTTTTGTTTTGACTACAAGTTAAAAAGCGTTAGGATCAATCAAATACCCATTAAAAATATCTTTAGAGAGTCAGGTTCGTGTTTTGAGATGATATATAGTTGGGTGCACAGATCTCCTTGTATATCTGTGCAGAACAGTGACTGCAGAAAGCTCTATGGATGTCGACGATGTTCGCCTTTATACATTAAGTGATAGTTTCATAGCTCAACGTTCTAGCACACTGGCATAATCCTTCTGACGAAAATCAAACAGCAAATAATTACATTGTCTTCCAATGGAGGTTGTAAGCACTGTCGTCAACAACATCACACATTGTTGTAATATATTGCTGGTTGGACTAATTACATCCTCTGTTAACATTAGCTGTGCTGTACCATAATGACGAAACGATTTTTCATATTTCAGGCACATACTATTTTCTAACATGACTTCTTGTGTGATATTTGCAGTCAAGTTTTATTTATATATTTGTACCCCGTCCTACGATCTAATCTTTGGATTCGTTTCATCGCATTCAATTAATATGGATGTTTTCTAATTTGATATGTATAGATTTGAAAACGAGTGAATGATCCATCTGTAATAGCAGCCACTTTATGATACTAGCGATAGTTTCACATTGAATTAAAAATACGGATTTGTTTCAGGATCACCGCTCAGTGCTCCTAGTCGTACGCGGTCGCCAATGACAACAGTCCGTAGAATGTCACGCTTTAAGTACGTCAGTCACCACCAGAGGGCGCGGGAATTCACGGATGGTTCAAAAACGGCTCAAATGTCTCTGAACACTATGGGACTTAACTTCTGAGGTCATCAGTCCCCTAGAACTTAATACTACTTAAACCTAACTAACCTAAGGACATCACACACATCCATGCCCGAGGCAGGATTCGAACCTGCGACCGTAGCGGTCGCGCGGTTACAGACTGTAGCGCCTAGAACCGCTCGGCCACTTCGGCCGGCTCAGCGGATGGTGCAGTGGTAAACTCCAGCTGTACCCACAAGAGCTCAGCATGGTTGTTCGTGACACCGAATAAGAGCAGCAGCTTTTAGCTCAGTTCAAGTGGGCCGCATCCTGATTGGTACTACTGGACAATTTACATCCTCATGCTCCTTTGGAAGCGTTCGTGTGGTCACTGTTCGTCAGTAGATGCACCGTTTGTGTAGTACATGGTTAAACAAATAAAACCTTTGTAAGAACTTAAAAAAACTCGAATAATTTTTTTTTATCGGATCTGATGCTTTATTTACCCGTTTCACCCACGGCCAATTGAAGATTACTTTCTAAGAGAAAGTAATCCAAGTTGTCAAAGATGTCGTCCTCTGTATGTATGCGCCCTTGCCTGCGACACCCGAGTTTCGTCTTCTCTTCGTTTATTTAATTCTTATCGTGGCATCGACTCAATCACGTTAATATGCCTGTTAAGTTAATCCCAAAAAAATCACAAGGTGCCGCTCCGGTCATTTTGGAGGGCAGGAAATGTTAATAAATCTTATGATGGTGCACGAATCGAATAATTCTTGCCACTAATCGCCTTGTAATGAGAAAAACCACACGTTCTTGATGAAACAAGGACGTGTATATTTTTTCCTTCATTTCGTGATAGAGGGGTGTACGCTTCTGATAATCGTTCTTCTTCAGTTCTTGCATAGCTCGCAGCTTACACAGATGAAATTTGAAACCAACACAAATAATTCGCGAAACGAACACAAATAATTCGCGACATACTGACTGTCGTGGCTCCAGTATACTAAAACGCATGCAGCCTCGTTTCTCTCTTGAATAATGCGACGTTACGTTTCTGTCTACTTCACCAACGTGCGCAAAGGACAGCCACAACGCATATGGAGAGTTAACGTTCCATTTTGACACCATGTATTTTATTTGTCCGCTATAATGGTTCAAATGGCTCTGAGCTCTATGGGACTTAACATCTATGATCATCAGTCCCCTAGAACTTAGAACTACTTAAACCTAACTAACCTAAGGACATCACACAACACCCAGTCATCACGAGGCAGAGAAAATCCGTGACCCCGCCGGGAATCGAACCCGGGAACCTGGGTGTCCGCTATAATACTGGGCACTGTAGCAGCAAATCAAGGTGAGAGAAAAGGAAAGGAACGCGCTTTTCTAGTTCATTTCTGACTTGGATAGCGACCACTGTCGTTTGGTGGCCAGTGCTGCAAGGGAAAAGACTAATCACGAGGGCATCCGTGGGTTTCAGACGTACCACGGCAACTGTAAACAGTTGCAAACGCTGTCATACAAACTGTGACCACCCACTACGGTGAGGCAGTAAAAGTTGTTGGAATGGACTTTGAGACTCAAAACGTAGACCCTATCACAGCCAGAAAAAAAAGAAAACAGGTGAAACTGAAACAGGTGTAGGTAAAGATAAAAGACTGGCAGGGGAACGGGAATTAAGATAAAAAGACGCAGAACGTACTCGTATATCAGGACTTAAAGGCAGATAACGATGTATAACGATGTTGTTACTGTGGTCTTCGTTCCAACGACTGGTTTGATACAGCTCTCTATGTTAATGTATCATGTGCAAGTTTGTTAATCTCTGCAACCTAAATCTATCTGATCCTGCTTACTACCGGGTGATCAAAAAGTCAGTATAAATTTGAAAACTTAATAAACCACCGAATAATGTAGATAGAGAGGTAAAAATTGACACACATGCTTGGGATGACATGGGGTTTTATTAGAACAAAAAAAAAAAACCATATTGCTAGACGCGTGAAAGATCTCTTGCGCGCGTCGTTTGGTGATGACCGTGTGCTCAGCCGCCACTTTCGTCATGCTTGGCCTCCCAGGTCCCCAGACCTCAGTCCTTGCGATTATTGGCTTTGGGGTTACCTGAAGTTGCAAGTGTATCGTGATCGACCGACATCTTTAGGGATGCTGAAAGACAACATCCGACGCCAATACCTCACCATAACTCCGGACATGCTTTACAGTGCTGTTCACAACATTATTCCTCGACTACAGCTATTGTCTTACTTTGTTATCCTAATTATTGCTATTCTGAGCAGATGAAGCGCCATCTGTCGGACATTTTTTGAACTTTTGTAAGTTTTGGTTCTAATAAAACCCCTTGTCATTCCAAGCATGTATATGATATTATTATTCCGTGATTTATTCAGTTTTCAAATTTATACTGACTTTTTGATCACCCGGTATATTCGAGCCTTTGTCCCCTTCTACATTCCCCTCACCCTCCCTTCAGACAGTTTGCCGAAAGTTCCTTTTTTCCCCAGTTCGATTCAGTTCCTCTTCAATAGCTATTCGACATACCCAACTGAGCTTCAGCATTCTTCTATAGTACCATATATCAGCCGCGCGGGATTAGCCAAGCGGTCTGGGGCGCTGCAGTCGTGGACTGTGCGGCTGGTCCCGGCGGAGGTTCGAGTCCTCCCTCGGGCATGGGTGTGTGTGTTTGTCCGTAGGATAGTTTAGGTTACGAAGTGTGTAAGCTTAGGGACTGATGACCTTAGCAGTTAAGTCCCATAAGATTTCACACACATTTGAACATTTGAACCACATATCAAACGGTTCTATTACATTTTTGTTTGTACTACGTCCACGTTTCGCTTTCATACAAGGCTACACTTCAGACAAATACTTTCATAAAAGACTTCCCAACACTTAAACTGGTATTAGACGTCAATATTTCTTCAGAAATTCTTTTCTTGCTATTGCCGGTCTGCATTTTGTATCCACTCTACTACGGACACATCACTTAGCTAACACAACTACGTAGGTTTCCGCGGCCGGTGACATGATGATTAAAATTCTTCTCGGTGTGTATCACACCACTGTATAAGATTATAAACTTAAAGTTTCAACCGTATTAAAAGGCATCCACAGGCTAATACTAGTTTTGATACGTCATATTTATGAAACTATTGGCCCTATAATGGTCGCGGGGCAGAGGCCTCACCGCGCACGGACGCGACAGCCTAAAGAAACAGCGCACCTGCAAGAAAACGTGCCCACCAAAAGCCAAGCTCTAATCTGCAGACTGCCGCTAGTCACTGACAAGCCGGCTAGTCCATCAACAGCGTATCCCTATCCCCCCTCCCCCCTTCCATCGTGACTAGCCTGTTATATTCTAGGTCCAATAAAGTTTCAAAAACATGACGTATCGACACCGATCGATTGCAATAAACAGAACCACTTTTCATCTACCATAACCAGCCTTGCCCTGAGGAAGGACGTTGTAATACGACGGAAGGTTGGTTTTAAATTTGTAATTGACACAATGACGCAGTACTGTACCCAGAAGAATTTTAATCATCACATCAGTTAGTTCGTAATCCAAATAGCAAAACTAATTCTACTATTTTTAGTTTCTTATTTCCTAACGTAATTCCCTCAGCACCTCCTGTTTTTATTCGACTTCATTTTTACTTTTGTTTGATATTCATCTCATAGTCTCTTTCCAAGACGCTATCCATTCGGGTCAACTAATCTTACAAACCTTTCGCCGACGCTGACAGAACTGCAGTGTCAATGGCAAACTTTTAAGTTTTCTATATCTTCACCGTCAACTTTAATTTCCCTCCAAATTTCTCGCTAGTTTGCTTCACAGTTTTCGCAATGTTCATACTGAATAATACTGGGGTAGCCGACGACCCTGTCTCATTCCCTTCTCACCTATGACTTCCCTTTCATGTCCTCCGACTCATCAAAAAAATGTTCAGATGTGTGTGAAATCTTATGGGACTTAACTGCTAAGGTCATCAGTCCCTAAGCGTACACACTACTTAACCTAAATTATCGTAAGGACAAACACACACACCCATGCACGAGGGAGGACTCGAACCTCCGCCGGGACTAGCCGCACAGTCCATGACTGCAGCGCCCAAGACCGCTCGGCTAATCCCGCGCGGCCCTCCGACTCATAACTCAGTCTGGTTTCTGTACACGTAGTAAACAGCTTTTCGCTCTTTCTATTTGATTCCTGCTACCTTCAATATTTCAAGGAGTTTAATCCAGTCAACGTCATCAAAAGTTTTCTCTAAATCTACTAAAGCTACAAACGTAGGTTCACCTTTTTTTCACCTGACTTCTAGCTTAAGTTGTAGGGTCTGTTTTGCCACAGCTGTTTCTGCATTTCTCCGGAAACCAAAATGTCGACTTCTACATGTTTCTTTATTCTTCTGTAAATAATTCAGGTCAATATTTTGCAACCATACCTTACTAAACTGCCGGTGGGGTAGTATTCACAGCTGTCGGCACCCACCTACTTCGTTATTGGAATTAGAACATTCTTTCTGAAGCCTGAAGGTATTTTATCTGTCTCGGTGACGGTGTATAATGATGAATTCCGTTAAAGTTGAGTGTGGAAGACTCAAGCGGTTATATAAAATGACAGGCAGCAGTAGGACGCTGTTGCCGTAGGAAAAATAGACACATGGATGTCGGTAAGGTACAACAGATGATAGTTGGAACACTGCTACATATAAATACAACCTTCGGCTTTCCCAGTGTATAATGGTCTTCAAATGTTCCCCGGTATTCAAACGGGCAGCATCGTCCAGATAAGCACCCGAGAACACTTCAGAATATATCTAAATATGCCGAAATCCGTATATAGACACTTAACTAGCGGGAAAATGCTCCTGCCGGAGAACTGAATGTTCCTCTTTAAAATACTCTGAAGAAATATGAGGAACCGGATGCCTCAACCCTCATTCCACCTTCCTCACTAAAAATCTTGGCATGCAAACACATTCGCGCTCTTTCAACAGAGAAGTTTCTAAATACTTTCATCCAGTCTCTCTTTGCAATGAAGCCTTCGTAATCACCATCGCTTTCTGTGTGTGTCTCTCTCCTACTGTATCTATTTTCTCCCATTGATTTACACTATATCCCATCTCCTCTCTCTCTCTTACACGGTCTCCCTTGTCTTGTTTTTCAACTGCCACTATCTTCACCATACCATGGCAGCCCAAAAATTTTGGGGGGTCCAACTTATTTTTTCCGCCATATCCACGTGCTTAAAATTTCGGTTTAAAGGGCGCTCACATCTGTAACTCCTTGCTGGGGAGGATCCAGACCCCCCCCCCAAGCCTATTTATGGTCTCCATTCACCTGCATTTATCATCTCCACTGTCTCCTCTCTGTTTTGCTCCCACTGCTTCTATCCCCATCCGTATTTCTCTTTTACTGCCACTGTCTCTTACTGACCATCACTATCGCCTCTCTCTTTGGCTCCCACTGCTGTTGTCTCCATCCATCTGTTCTTCACTTTCCCTGCCACTTTCTCTCCCCAACGTTACTGCCTCCTCTCCCTTCCTCTGCCACTTGGACAGCCTCCCCTCACTTCCACGGTCATTGTCTCTGTGCTACTCCCTTCAGTAGAAAAAAAGCCCGAATGTGTTTGCATGTCAAAACTTTTGCTGAAGAAGGCAGAATGAGGATTGAGGGAGCTGGCTCCTTACTTCTCGGTTAGCCTTTTTTTTAAAGAGCAACCCATCCGCTTTTTTGTGCTTCGACATGAGTATTTTTCGGCTGGCTCCCTTCTTTTCCCTGCTACACAGGGATGTGCTGCTTATACAAAACTAATTCAATAGGCCAGTAAAGTTCTGACAGTTTATTTAATACTTCGAACATTTATGTACTTTGACACATATAAACAACAAATAACATAAAATCGTTTGCATTGCATTTTTATGGGCTCTCGCAATTCATCGTCAACAACCGGCTTACGATTTATATCTTAAAAGAGAAATAAAGATGTTAGAAATACTTTACTGAATTTGCTGACGTTGCAGTTTTACGTAATTATTTTTTTTTGACAGTTAGCTTATCTTCTTTACAGGCATGTTAAGACCATTTCTAACCCAGTTTTTGGCACTGAAGTACCACTGTGGTACGTATGTCCCGCTGTGATGTACCCATTATATAGAGACAGCGTATCATAAAGCTTTATTGGTGAAAAAATGCTGACTAAGAACATGTTTTGGTGATCTCAGGACCCTTGCGATGATCCTAGAACCCTTTCCATGTATTTATTACGTTAGCACAAAATACAATTACACCCCAGACTGGATATTATGTACATATTTTAGATGCATAAGTACGGTAAAATGAATCTCTCGATCTCGGTAATGAATAATAATACTGAAAAATCCCGGACAATATCATCTTAAGAACATGTGATAAAATTTCCGACGACATGCCATGAACATAAATTATAGAAGTGGTCACTCCACAAATGGTACTTTTCGTACCAAAGAATAATGGTTTTTCGGTTTTTTCTCAGAAACAGCCCATGACCAAATTGTGATTTTATAAGCCCCCTGAGATCTATCGTACTCCACACCGAATGCAAAAGAACCAACTGATTTGCTCCATTTTCCGGGGTTGGAGGAAATGTGTAATGTTTAAATTTTGAACCTGTACTGTAACTGTACGATAGCTACAGTACGCCCTTTCTTGCGACAGGTATACAAATGGGCGTTAGGCCAAGGGTTATTCAATACAGTTGACCTCTAATTTCTGTGGTCTACATGGATACTCTTCGAATCACACACAAGTGCCTGGCAGATGGTGATCAGTAGAGTCAGAGAAATCACCGCCTGAAAAATAGCAATTTTTGTGCGCTGCTTCTGGGAACAGATTGGTACTGTTCACCGTGCGCCAACATAGAGAAGAAAGGAAGCAACAAAATTAGAATTTAAACCGGTTCTGTGGCATTAGCAACTGACGTTGTGTTATCGAAAGTTGGAAGACAGAAATGTGAAGTTCACACCCCGAGCCATATAACAACATACACGCCTTAATACGGTGCGTGCACACAGCCATTGAAACTAAGCAATTACACTACTGGCCATTAAAATTGCTACACCAAGAAGAAATGCAGATGATAAACGGGTATTCATTGGACAAATATATTATACTAGAACTGACATATGATTACCTTTTCATGCATAGATCCTGAGAAATCAATACACAGAACAACCACCTCTGGCTGTAATAAAGGCCTTGATACGCGTGGGCATTGAGTCAAACAGCGCTTGGATGGCGTGTACGGGTACAGCTGCCCATGCAGCTTCAACACGATATCACAGTTCATCAAGAGTAGTGACTGGCGTTTTGTGACGAGCCAGTTGCTCGGCCACCATTGACCAGACGTTTTCAATTGGTGAGATATCTGGAGAATGTGCCGGCCAGGGCAGCAGTCGAACATTTCTGTATCCAGAAAGGCCCGTACAGGACCTGCAACATGCGGTCGTGCATTATCCTGCTGAAATGTAGGGTTTCGCAGGGATCGAATGAAGGGTAGAGCCACGGGTCGTAACACATCTGAAATGTAACGTCCACTGTTCAAAGTGCCGTCAATGCGAGCAAGAGGCGACCGAGACGTGTAACCAATGGCACTCCATACCATCACACCGGGTCATACGCTAGTATGGCGATGACGAATACACGCTTCCAATGTGCGATCACCGCGATGTCGCCAAACACGACTATCATGATGCTGTAACAGAACCTGGATTCTTTCGAAAAAATGGCGTTTTGCCATTCGTGCACCCAGGTTCGTCGTTGAGTACCCCATTCCAGGCGCTCCTGTCTGTGATGCAGCGTCAAGGGTAACCGCAGCCACGGTCTCCGAGCTGATAGTCCTTGCTGCTGCAAACGTTGTCGAACTGTTCGTGCAGACGTCCCCATCTGTTGACTCAGGGATCGAGACGTGGCTGCACGATCCGTTACAGCCATGCGGATAAGATGCCTGTCATCTCGACTGCTAGTGATACGAGTCCATTGGGATCCAGCAAGGCGTTCCGTATTACCCTCCATAACCCACCGATTCCATATTCTGCTAACAGTCATTGGATCTCGACCAACCGAGCAGCAATGTCGCAATACGATGAACTGCAATCGCGATAGGCTACAATCCGACCTTCATCTAAGTCGGAAACGTGATGGTACGCATTTCTCCTCCTTACACGAGGCATCACAACAACGTTTCACCAGGTAACGCCGGTCAACTGCTGTTTGTGTATGAGAAATCGGTTGAAAACTTTCCTCATGTCAGCACGTTGTAAGTGTCGCCACCGGCGCCAACCTTGTGTGAATGCTCTGGAAAGCTAATCATTTGCATATCACAGCATATTCTTCCTGTCGGTTAAATTTCACGTCTGTAGCACGTCATCTTCGCGGTGTAGCAATTTTAATGGTCAGTAGTGTATTAGAGGAAATAGAATCAAGCGTACGAAGATTCACTAAATCCGCCATCCGCGATAATGTCAGAAGCAAAGTGAACTTACAAAGTGGTATTTTGACCTTCGACAGACACAAACTCGCACAATATGTATACTTGCATGGAACACTGCGTGAGGTAACACCATATGTACTGCCGGTGAGTATACGTCAAGATTGCGATATGTGTGGCGATGGCCACTCAGCAACATCTTGCACTTCGGAAATAATACGTTATGCTAATGTTAGCCTACCTCGTAACGCAAAAACAAAACTTGGTGATAGGCATACGAACAACAGGGACAGATATCCGATTCTGCGGCATGGCATAATGCCTCGACCAAAGAAGGTTCAGATGGTTCAAATGGCTCTGAGCACTATGGGACTTAACATCTGAGTCCCCTAGAACTTAGAACTTCTTAAAACTACTAACCTAAGGACGGCACACACATCCATGCCCGAGGCAGGATTCCAACCTGCGACCGTAGCGGTCGCACGGTTCCAGACTGTAGCGCCTAGAAACGCTCGGCCACCCGGCCGGCACCGAAGAAGGAACTAAACATTAAATAAAATATAATATTTCTGGTAAAACGTGTTTACAGAACCGTTATTGATATGGGTGCAAGCACAAGATAACAGTCTGAATACAGTGGATCAGAAATAATTTTTTCCAACTTACAGTTCAGAACCGAACAAGAGCATACTCGATCTATGCGGAAAATCGAACCGAGAGTCAAACGTCACCGCAGCCGCGGTCAGTGCCGAGCCACAGAGAGTCAACACAAACACCAACGCGAGGGTACCATGCGGACCACAAGATTGTTGAAAGAAATGAAAATACACATCGCCGGGATAAAAATGCGCACACTGCAGGGCTTCTAAATGATGCTAGTGGTTTAGGTTGCACTGTTATCTCGGCTAACCTTCACGGTATCACACAAAGTTAAGAAAGCTACATGGCTTAACAGTTGGTGATATTGCTAACAAAAATCACAGAGCGTAGTGGGAGACAGAGCAAACGTGCGATATATGTGGCACATTATAGTAGAACAATTAAGACAACCAATTCAGCCAACTTTTCCTGAGCAATAAGACATAGCTCATAATATGTAACTGCGGAACGGGAATTCATTAGTCAGTAACAGAACAACACTCCATACCTTAGAAAAAATGAAAAAAGTATTTGTGTATGCAGTAGGGGAAACAAGGTTAAAACCAGGCTGTAATTTCATCTTTCCAGGATAATAATTAATAATATAGGATAGAGAAGATAGATTTGGCGGAATAGCATTACTCATTTGCAATGACATTATGTCTAGTGAAGTCGGCGGGAGGTCTTGAAGCATGGACAGCCTGAATTGATATACCTGTTCTTTATTGTCTCCACCTGCAGGACGCCAAACACCGGGTTATCGAAGGAATCTAAAAGATTCGTTCAACGTAATTTTAACGTAACAATGGTATGGTGTCACCGCCAGATACCACACTTGCTAGGTGGTAGCCTTTAAATCGGCCGCGGTCCGTAGTATACGTCGGACCCGCATATCGCCACTATCAGTGATTGCAGACCGAGCGCCGCCACACGGCAGGTCTAGAGAGACTTTCTAGCACTCGCCCCAGTTGTTCAGCAGACTTTGCTAGCGATGATTCACTGACAAAATACGCTCTCATTTGCCGAGACGATAGTTAGCATAGCCTTCAGCTACGTCATTTGCTGCGACCTAGCAAGGCGCCATTACCAGTTACTATTGATGCTGTAAAACATGTACCGTCAAGAGCGATGTTCACCATTTATGGATTAAAGTTAAGTATTCCACAGCTACGTCCTTTTTTGTTAGTCTAATTTCCTTGACCTGTTCCAGACCTCACGCCAGCCTGCGTGAGCTAAAACGCGTGCCTTTCGGCTTCCTCTCATACCGGGTTGGCTCTCTTGCCAATCCACAACAAATGGCACGCCTAAAATTCAGTCATTGGCCCCTCTGAACAACGTCTAAACCTAACTAGAAAGGTGGACTAACGACACTGACTGTACGAAGAGGTTGGAAACACTAAACGCATGGTGCTCCCCTGCCAGCGCAAACGCATCACGGACACCCTACGTCGTCAGGTGCTGAACTTGGGTAACAAGGGGATCTCACAGCATCGCAGCGCTTCTCTAACTCTTTGCTGCTGAGAGCGTGGATATACGACTAAGGGCGACTCAGTTAAGCATAAGGGAATTCAGAATTGTGATGTGAGAGCATTTGGGAAAGTGTAGGGTCCTGGGACGAAAATTTTTATGAATCTGTACTGTAAACGGCCAGCGGCCTTGCCGTAGTGGTAACACCGGTTCCCGTCAAATCACCGAAGTTGAGCGCTGTCGGGCTTGGGTAGCCGGCTGGGTCTGTTGAGCAATGCTGGCAATCGGGGTGCACTCAGCCCATATGATGCCAACTGAGTGAGAAGTAGCGGCTCCGGTCACGACGAAAACTGACAACTGCAGGGAGAGCGGTGTGCTGACCACACGCCCCTCCATACCCGTATCCAGTGACGCCTATCGGCTGAGGCTGGTAGGTACCGTTGGGCCTTAAGAGGCCTGTTCGGACAGAATACTGCGAACTGTTGTACTAATTGAATAACGTGTACGATGAATGTATGATTGCTATATCAATGCGAAATACAGAAAAATAGTGGCAGGTGATAGGTACTAGTTCCTCTTCAAATCTAAGGTATCGATAAAGTCGCCATACATTTATCTTCGTTGTGGGAAATCGTAAACTTTCTTTTTTTCCCATCCTACTGAGCCTCAAGTTGCTCGCATAATCAAGCTGGACTTGTTGACTGATTACAAAAGTATGAACGTAGGGAGATTCCCCACAACCGAATGTTATTTTCGGTGGTTAATGTTTACGAAAAAGGTTGGGGCCACCCCAAGGAAGACTTGTGTGGTCAGCAGAAAGCAGTTTTTGATGAAAATTTTGTTGTCTACAGGAAATCGCTACTCTTATGAACATGACATAAGATCAGAATGGTAAATAACAATGTCCATTGACGACATGCATTCAATAGGCATATATCACAGATAACAGCAGCTTAAATGTGAAATATCTTTATCCATCCATTATTAATTTGAGTTTCCACTATTTTGGTACAGCTGTGGGTGGTAATTCGGTATTTCATATTGATCTTCCTAGCATGAACGCTTAGGCCTAATGTGTAACGTCCACATTAAAAAAGGATTAAGACATGAGCAAGAAAAAAAATCCAACAGTTGTTGAGTACAGTTGCAATGGCGTGCTCCAGGGCTTTTGTCACAGCAATTAACTGTTTATGTGTAACGTTATAAGGTGATATGCAAAGGAACGAACCGTAAAATCAAGAGTAGAGAAAATAGACGACTTCGTCTCTGGGAGATTTTAGCGAACACGGTTCTTGTGTAATCAGATTTTTTTAAACTGCTCCAGTGTTTGGGAGTCTCACCATCACAGTGTAATGGAGGAAGTTGAAGTAATTTAGAAGCATATTTGTAAGCTGCAGATTCAGCCTATACTATAGTGTTATGGAGATCCTTAGGAGCGTTACGTAGGTCGCTTTCGAAGTAGTACAGCATTCTTCTCGCGAGACAGTGTCAAATTTCATAGATCAAACACTCGAGACGAAGTGGTAACCTATTCTAGTACAACATACACTGACCAGCCAAAACGCTGGTAGCACTGCCCATCGCGTTATTGAATACCGACAGGAAGCGCTGCAGGCACGTGACGCGGTAAGGTGAGTACACAAGCGGCGCAGAGACCAACGACGAATCAATCTAGCGACAATACGGGCTGCAGATGACTACAGCCAGTGACGTAAGTGTCTTTAACAAAGAGGAGATTACATCACACATTCAAATAATTGATTCGCCTCGGTGGGCTATGAATCCACCACCTTCAGTACGGATGCATAATTACGTTCGACCTGCTGTGTGAATCTCAAAGTAGCGAACATGGAGGACATGGACAGGGGCTGCGGATAGGCGGCGCTCGGAGGGAGTGTGGGTTGACCATGAGGCATGTCGAGATAGTTGGTCCAAGTGGGATAAACACTATACAGGCATGGAGCAGCGGTTAATTAGAATCACGGTCCTGCACACATTTTCACTCGTCGTCGCTAGTTCCGCACAAAGTCCGGATGCAGCTGACATAAATAATTCCTTCCCTTCCATTCCCTTCCCTTTCCTTTCCTTTCCTTTCCTTTCCTTTCCTTTCCTTTCCTTTCTTCCCCTACACCTTCAGTTTATACAAACAGGAGATTGTTACAGCCAGAAGATTAGGAAAGAGCATCTCAGCAATGTCGAAGATGGTCATCTGTTCTCGTATTACTTTCTTCGGCATCTATGGCAAGTGTCTGAAGAACGGTGAGACCACAAGTACGCAACAAGGTCTTGAACATGCATGCGTCATCACAGAACGTGGAAGTCAGAGGCTTGCCCACTCTGCA
The DNA here is from genome assembly GCF_023864275.1 of Schistocerca cancellata. NCBI lineage: Eukaryota > Metazoa > Arthropoda > Insecta > Orthoptera > Acrididae > Schistocerca > Schistocerca cancellata. The sequence goes on from NC_064628.1 coordinate 281,474,295, forward strand.
AATCAGCGTAGGCGGCGAACTGTGGCAGATCTGACGACAGAATTCAGTGCTGGTGCAGCCGCAAGTGTTCCGGAATACACCGTTCAGAGCACTTTGCTGAACATTACGCTTCGCAGAAGACGACCCGTACGTGTTCCTACGTTGACTCACCAACATCGTTAATTACTTTTGGGGTTATAGTGGCACGAGATTGTACCATGGGTCAATGGAAACATGTCTTCCGCTCTGATGAATCACGATTGTTACAGCAGTTCGACGGTCGTGTCCTTATACGCCATCATCCAGGAGATCGGCTGCTCCAAACATAGACCGATAGACCGTGCCGCGGACGCAGACTAGTGGCGAGTTTCATCTGGGCTTCCATGTGACCTAAGGCAGTAACTGAAGACGCCACAACAGAGTCAACATCATTGCGGACCGTCAGCATCCTTTATTACTTGTATTCCGCAATGGCAATGGCATTATCCAGTAGGATAACTATCCGTGTCACTAGGGCAAAGTCGTGCTACAGTGGACTGAAGAGAAGAACAATTATGTTGATGTTTTGGTCACCAAATTTGTCTGATATGAGCCCCATGGAACACATCTGGGACGCTGTCAGATGCTACATCCACGCCCACAAACCACCAGCCCGTAATTTAGGAGACGCGCGGGACCTGTGCGTAAACACCTGCTGCCACATACCTCCGGAAATGTATCAACGACTTGTCGAATTCATGCCACGCAGACACGCTGATGTATTGCGTTACAAAGGTAGAAAAACTTGGTACTAAGCAAGTGGGTATAATGTTTTTAGTTTAACAGAGTTTACTCGATGAAAGGCTCGTAAGAATAACATGAGAGATTCTACAGTACGCACGGAGGCTTGCAGACAATTATGGTACCCTTCGTCGCCAGTGTAGGAGTATACCGTAGAGAAGAAGGGAGGGAAATAAGAGTGTACGCAGCGTGTGACCTGCTAGGTGGTGGCGAAAGGTGGATCTCATATTATTTTTGTCGCTAATGCCGAAATAGTTTTGACAGTTCACGGCAAATAATTCAGAGTGGAGTTGGTGCTTGTCAGTATTTCATTACTTGTTCCGCCTTCCTTCAAATTGACACTGAACTGATACGTTCGTCTGTGTCGCGGGCAGGTTGCAGCATTGGCTCGTGAAGATCATAGATCATTTTTTTGTGTTGGGAGTGAGGTGGATAGGAGAGGTGAGGATCCCGTCGTCGAGAAGATGGGACATACATTGCAGTGCGCATCCCACTCTGCTATGGGATTGGGGAACGACAGCGGACCGAAGAAATTTAAACGTTGGGGTTCGCTGATGACATGACTTCGGAATGCATAATGTCTTGAAAAGAGGTTGCAAGATGAATATCAATAAAGGTAAAGTACGTGTAACGAAATGTATTCGACTTGAATCAGGCGTTGCTGAAGGAATTACGCTGGGAAACGAGGCACTAAAAGTCCTAGGTGAGGTAGGCTATTTGGGCATCAAAATAAGTGACGGTGACCAAAGTATAGAGGAAATAAACTGCAAAGTGGCAATAGCATGAAAAGCGTTTCCGGAAAATAGAAATTTATTGATCTCGAATATGATTCAGATCTCAGGAATTCTGTTCTCAAGATCTTTGTCTGGATTTTAGCCTTATATAGAAGTGAAACGTGGACGGTAAACAGTTCAGACAAGGAAACATTAGAAGTTTCTGAAGTGTGGTGCTACAGAAGAATGCTGAAGATAAGGCGAGTAGATGAAATAAATGAGGTGATACTAAACTGAAATGGGGAAAAAAACATTTATGGCACAATGTGACGTAATGATGGGATCTGTTGATAGAACACATCCTGAGAAATCAAGTAATCATTAGCTTGGTTACGGAGAAACCTGTGTATGTGTTTCTGTGAGGGAGGGGGGGGGGGGTGGACAAATAGTGGAGGGTGCCCAGGACTGGAATAGAGTAACAGTTCAGATGGATGTAGGTCACAGTAATGATGTAAAAGTGGAAAGATTTGCGCAGGACAGACAAGCATGGAGAGCTGCAACTAGCCAATCCTTGGAATGTAGACCACTACCACACGGAAGAAATTCAGACGTGTCCTCAAAGGAACCATCACGAGGACACTGATTAGTTGGGTCAGGACAACGAAAGGTTTAATTGCGTAAACGTGAGGACACTTATTCTACAGCTGGGTAGCTCGCTAGAACAACCGGTCTCTTGCTGTTCAAAGACTTTTATTTAATGTCAAGTTTCCGGCACAGCCCTTTATCAGGATATCTGCCAAATAAAATTACAGCACCATTAACACAGGCTTAATTGGCGGAAGTCACTAGCAGCAAATTTCCAAAGGATGTTAAAAAGAATGCTCAGAAAGAAATACCAAAAACAGTCGTCATCCAAAATATGGAGTCAGATGTGTCGTCAGTCAGCATTAGTACTAAATTATTAGAAACACGGCGCTACAAAGTTTAACCAGCGGAACTTGCCATCATGTGGCATTAATGAAAAAGTATGCCCACAGAAATAAAAGAACAACCTGATACTGAAAAAAAACATACAATACAAATTGAATCATGAGTCGTCTGTAATTTTAACATTCTTTGTTCCTGCCCCTTGATACCTTTTCTTCCCTTTCCTTACCGGCCCTAATTGTACCATTTATGATTGGTTTATGCATTGTTGATACATTATCGTTTTATTACGTTTATTTAGGTTAAGAGTTACGTCTCCGTTCATAATTCTGTATATTTTTTCCGTACTATCAAGTTGCTCATTTACTTATGTGGTCGCAAACAGCGTCACTGCGCCAACTCGTTCTCCCCGCATGGCAGCAGTATCCGTCAGGTAAGTTCTGTAACGGCACTAATTGAACCTTGTTTGCTTTATGCGCTGTTGTGTATACTCTTGTTTTTATAATGCTTTTAGGCCCATATTCAGGCCTTTGTTCCTATTACACACCTTTTGATTTCAATATATTGTTGTTCAGTTATTTCTATGGGCGCAGTATAGCTCCACTGTTCTTATACATTCACACCACCTGGTAGAAAGTTGTCTTAGCTAAATTTTTTAGCACCGTCTTTCTATCAGTTGAGTTCTGATGCTGACGGCTGAACATGTGACTCCATATGCGGTATGAAGACTCTTCAATTACATTTGTGTTTATGGCTCTATTATTATTGTCAGTAGATTTTCTGACGAAGGGCTGTAACCAAAACGCGTCAATAACTAGCAATTTTTTAACAGCAAGTTATCAGTTATGCTAGGGAGCTACGCATCAGTGGCCTAAGTTCCCTCAAGTTTACTTCATGGTTGCAGGCCTGCAGCGCAACTTCATGTCGCATCTAAAATTTAATCGCGTAAAATTCGACGCCAGAATCTGTTAACATGAAAATTCCATGGGTACTGTACCGCGTCCTATGGTATATCAGTGATAGTTATTTACGATATGACGCTGTACCACACCCAGAAAACATTCAAGTTAGCTGTCAGTTGTCGAAAAGCAACCTTTATCGTTCCTGCCACCTCCGCAGCGACCTGTGTTGTAAGCCATAGCTTCCTGCCCACGGATAGCGACACCCCCGGACAAACCGCAAGGCATTCAGCGGCCAGCGGGGTCCTGGGAGAAAGTGCCGGAGCAGATGAGGTGACGCACGCTGCGCCCGTTATGCAAGTGTGGCGCGGCGAAGGCGGACTTTACATAAGACAGCCACGCCACTCCTCACCTGCGACGTAGGCGCGGCCCGGCAGCGTCAGCAGGGCCTGCGACGTCTCGCACCCGCCAGAGGCTGCAGCCAACCCTCCGCCGCACACCACCAACACAGCCACCACCACCACCAGCCGCCCCATCACTGCCGCACCTGAAACACGCATACGAAATACGTCACCTCTGTGGACAACGATTGCTTCTGGATAAAATAATTCGTTTGTAATTTACTGAAAAGAACCCGCAAAAGTATTCTTCAGAGTGATGCTATTCTGAGCAAATTAACACTACATGTCGGTCTAAACACTCTGCATTTCACAACATGACGCCGCATTTCTTTTAAAGCTGACGTACTGTGGTTACATTTAGACTCTGCAAATCACGTTACGGTGTGTGGTTGAGGGTTCTTCTGGTTTTAACAGTAACCGTCAGGAGCGACGTTATGTGGATGACGACATAAAACAAATAGTAAGGAAAGCAGATGCCAGACTGAGATTCATAGGACGAATATTAACAAAATGGAAATCATCAACGAAAGAAGTGGCTTACAAAACACTTGTTCGAGCGGTTCTTGAATATTATTTATTGTTTATTTTTTAACATGAACCATGAACCACGGACGATGCCGTTGGTGGGGAGGCTTGCGTGCCTCAGCGATACAGATAGCCGTACCGCAGGTGCAACGATAACAGAGGGGTATCTGTTGAGAGGCCAGACAAACGTGTGGTTCCTGAAGAGGGGCAGCAGCCTTTTCAGTAGTTGCAGGGGCAACAGTCTGGATGACTGACTAATCCGGCCTTGTAACACTAACCAAAGCGGCCTTGCTGTCCTGGTACTACGGACGGCTGAAAGCAAGGAGAAACTACAGCCGTAATCTTTCCCGAGGGCATGCAGCTGTACTGTATGGTTAAATGATGAAGGCGTCCTCTTGGGTAAAATATTCCGGAGGTAAAATAGTCCCCCCCATTTGCATATTCGGGCGGGGACTACTCGGGAGGTCGTTGTTATCAGGAGAAAGAAAACTGGCGTTCTACGGGTCGGAGCGTGGAATGTCAGATCCCTTAATCGGGCAGGTAGGTTAGAAAATTTAAAAAGGGAAATGTATAGGTTAAAGTTCGCTGTAGTGGGAATTAGTGAAGTTCAGTGGCACGAGGAACAAGATTTCTGGTCATGTGATTACAAGGTTATAAATACAAAATCAAATAGGGGTAATGCAGGAGTAGGTTTAATAATGAATAAAAGAATAGGAATGCGGGTAAGCTACTACAAAAAGCATTATTGTGGCCAAGATAGATACAAAGCCCACGCCTACCAAAGTAGTACAAGTTTATGTGCCAACTAGCTCCGCAGATGACGAAGAGATTGACGAAATGTATGATGAGATAAAAGATATTATTCAGATAGTGAAGAGAGACGAAAATTCAATAGTCAGGGGTGACTGGAATTCGATAGTAGGAAAAAGAAGAGAAGGAAACGTAGTAGGTGAATATGGAATGGGGATAAGGAATGAAAGAGGAAGCCGCCTGGTAGAATTTGGCACAGAGCATAACTTAATGATAGCTAAAACTTGGCTTAAGAATCATGAAAGAAGTCTGGAGATACGGGAAGGTTTCAGATCATACGTTTGTACAGAAACCAGATGGCAGTTATAAGAGTCGAGGGGCATGAAAAGGAAGCAGTGGTTGGGAAAGGGAGTGAGACAGGGTTGTAGCCTATCCCCGATGTTATTCACTCTGTATATTGAGCAAGCAGTAAAGGAAACAAAAGAGAAATTCGGAGTGGGAATTAAAATCCATGGAGAAGAAATAAAATCTTTAAGGTTCGCCGATGACATTGTAATTCTGTCAGAGACAGCAAAGGACCTGGAAGAGCAGCTGAACGGAATGGACAGTGTCTTGAAAGGAGGATATAAGATGAACATCAACAAAAGCAAAACGAGGATAATGGAATGTAGTCGAATTACATCGTGTGATGCTGAGGGAGCTAGATTGGGAAATGAGACGCTTAAAGTAGTAAATGAGTTTTGCTATTTGGGTAGCAAAATAATTGATGGTGGTCGAAGTAGAGGGGTAACAAAATGAAGACTGGCAATGGAAAGGAAAGCGTTTCTGAAGAAGGGAAATTTGTTAACGTCTAGTATAGATTTAAGTGTCAGGAAGTCGTTTCTGAAAGTATCTCTATGGAGTGTAGCCATGTATGGAAGTGAGATGTGGACGATAAATAGTTTAGACAATAAGAGAAAAGAAGCTTTCGAAATGTGGTGCTACAGAAGAATGCTGAAGATTAGATGGGTAGATCACATAACTAATGAGGAGGTACTGAATAGAATTGGGGAGAAGAGGAGCTTGTGGCACAACTTGACTAGAAGAAAGGATCGGTTGGTGGGACACGTTCTGAGGCATCAAGGGATCACCAATTTAGTATTTGAGGGCAGCGTGCAGGGTAAAAATCGTAGAGGGACACCACGAGATGAATACACTAAACAGATTCAGAAGGATGTTGGTTACAGTAGGAATTGGGAGATAAAGAAGCTTGCACAGTATAGAGTAGCTTGGAGAGCTGCATCAAACCAGTCTCCAAACCAGTCTCTGGACTGAGGACCGGCCGGCCGCGGTGGCCGTGCGGTTCTGGCGCTGCAGTCCGGAACCGCGGGACTGCTGCGGTCGCAGGTTCGAATCCTGCTTCGGGCATGGGTGTGTGTGATGTCCTTAGATTAGTTAGGTTTAAGCAGTTCTAAGTTCTAGGGGACTTATGACCTAAGATGTTGAGTCCCATAGTGCTCAGAGCCATTTGAACCATTTAACTGAGGACCACAACAACAACAACAACAACAACAGCACAGGGTGATCTACCGGCTTGGTAACTAAGTTGATCAAAATGTGGTACATAATTAGATTTCGTAAAGGAAAACAAATTGTACTATATTCTTAAGAAGAAAGTGACAGATGAAAGGAAAGATTTAGATAATAAAAGATAACTCACTATTTGGCTATTTCTAGTAGAAGATCTGTCTCTCCTGATTTAGCATATTCTATTCTACTATGGTTACTACTACACACACCAAAAAAAGTTTTACTTCACCGCGGTTCCGAGGGTTCCGGAACCTGTACAGAAAATTGGTGTAGAGATCAACATAATCATCATTTCAAACGGTTCAAATAGCTCTAAGCACTATGGGACTTATAATCTGAGATCATCAGTCCCCTAGACTTAGAACTACTTAAACCTAACTAACCTAAGGACATCACAACATCCATGTCCGAGGCAGGATTCGAACCTGCGACCGCGGCCGGCTAAATATCATTTCCGCCCTTTTTATTGCTCATGAAAACCACACGCTGCGAGATCTTCAGAAGTGCAGGTCCAGATTGCTGTACGCACCGGTACCTCTAACACCCATAGCACGTCCTCTTGCATTGATGCATGCCTGTATTCCTCGTCGCACACTATCCACATTTTCATCAAGGCACTGTTGGTCTAGTGTCCCACTCCTCAACGGCGATTCGGCATAGATCCCTCAGAATGATAGGTGGATCACGACGTCCAAAAACAGTCCTTTTCATTGTATCCCAGGCATGGTCGATAGGGCTCATGTCTGGAGAACAAGCTAGCCACTCTTGTCGATTGATGTAGTTATCCTGAAGGAAGTCATTCACAAGATGTGCACGATGGGGTTGAGAATTGTCATTCATGAAGACGAATGCCTCGCCAGTATGCTGCCGACATGGTTGCACTATAGGTCGGGGGATGGCATTCACCTATCGTACGGTCGTTACGGCGCCTTCCTTGACCACCAGCGGCGTACGTCGGCCCCACATAATGCCACCCCAAAACAGCAGGGAACCTCCACCTTGATGGACTCGCTGGACAGTGTGTCTAAGGCGTGCAGCCTGCCAGGTTGACTCCAAACACGTCTCCGACGACTGTCTGGTTGAAGGCATATGCGACACTCATCGGTGAAGAGAACGTGATGCCAATTCTGTGTGGTCCATTCGGCATGTTCTTGGGCCCATCTGTATCGCGCTTCATGGTGTCGTGGTTGCAAAGACGAATTTCGTCATGGACGTCCGGAGTGGAGTTGCGCATCATGCAACCTATAGCGCACAGTTTGAGTCATAACTCGACGTCCTGTGGCTGTACGAAAAGCACTATTCAACATGGTGGCGTTGCGTTGCTGTCGGGGTTCCTCCGAGCCATAATCCGTAGGTAGCGGTAATCCACTATAGTAGTAGCCCTTGGGCGGCCTGAGCGAGGCATGTCATCGACAGTTCCTGTTTCTCTGTGTCTTATCCATGTCCGAACAACATGGCTTTGGTTCAATCCGAGACGCTTGGACACTTGCCTTGTTGAGAGCCCTTCCTGTCACAAAGTAACAATGGGGACCCGATCGAACCGCGGTATTGACCGTCTAGGCACTGTGCCTAGGTATGACAGTACTATTTGTTACTACATTTCCTTCCCCCTTTTGCCCGCACCATGAGTAGGAGAGGCGCCTCGGAAGGGTGACCTCGAGCCTCGTCTTCCTGAAGGGCATTTGTTATCTTCTTGAATATTCCTCATGACCGTGGGAACCTTACGAAGTAGGGGTTTTAGTGGTCGCGAGGGTGCTACAGAGATGCTCAACAACTACAAGGTCAGCCATTGGAAGAGGGGTTGTACCATGGATAGGTTTACTATTCAAATCCTGTGAGAATAGGTTTCAGGAAGAATAGGACCACATATTACTTTCTCCCACATTCGTCTCGCGGAACTACCACAAGGTGAAAATTCTAGAAATTAGAGCTAATACAGTGGTTTACCGACAGTTATTCTTCCCATGCGCCATTCGCGAATGGAGCAGGGACCAAGAGATCAGTTTGTGGTACCAGAAGTACTCTCCTTCACACATCGCCAGGTGTCTTTGCATTATTGATGGAGATGTAGATATTTATCATTTCCTGCCTTCACTGTTCCATTGGACAATGGTGTGAGGGATGATCGACTGTCGATAATTTTCCGTATGACCTCTAATTACTCTAATTTTTTCATCGTGGTTATTTCATGAGACATATGTGGTAGGTGGTAATGTGTTGCGTGACTGTTAGTAGAACATACAGTCTCAGAATTTCAACAGTAATCCGTCCGTGATACACAACGCCTCTTTTGTAGCGAGGACCGCTGGAGTTCCATGAGCATCTCTAGCGCTCTTAGGCTACGGCCACACTTGCGTTTTTTTGAAGCTGGAGGTTCAGCGTCTAAAGAAGCAGCTTCAGAAGTCGCCTGGTGGTGGCCACATTCGACCGTGTACATAATTTCTTTCAGCACAACGCGTCCTAGCGACCAAAGACGTGAATGTTGCCATATATGGCTCAGTAGCGTTTCAGACGTGCCTGGGTGACATCGCAGCGTTGAGAAATAAATGTATTAAGTAAAACATCTGCAACAATAATATATGCTGCATTGTTACTGATTCGACGGAGACGACGTAGACAAAAAAGACGTTTTTAAATTCATCCAATAATCGAGTACAGATCAGAGAGGGGAACATTCAATCTGCTACACAACAAACTTAAAGAAAACCTTGAAAAGTCTTTTGAGTACTACAGGATGTCTATTAAGTCATACGAGACTCTACTGTCTAATGTATCGAATGCTATTACTGGAAGAAACACTCGACTACGTGAATGCATAAGGGCTGAATAAAAATTATCAGTTACTCTGGGATAAGTGAAGTTTTATTACTTATTCTACTGTTTGTTTACAATGCACAAAAGGACAGGATTGAATCTTCTGATTTTTCCTCGAAGATCATTGTAGGTGTGCTGCTTGTGGACTGAGATGATTGTTGGTCACTTTCAGCTATAATTCTAGACGGCTGTGCATGTGTGTAGGACTGAACAAAAAAATGGCTCTGAGCACTATGGGACTTAATATCTGTGGTTATCAGTCCCCTAGAACTTAGAACTACTTAAACCTAACTAACCTAAGGACATCACACACATCCATGCCCGAGGCAGGATTCGAACCTGCGACCGTAATAGTCGCGCGGTAGGACTGAACCAATTGTAAATATTTCGATTGAAAATCCATCTTGTCAGCTGGGCTAAAGTTCTTAATAAGGGGCATTTGCGAAAGTAAGAACATCTCATCTGTATCGTTAGTTCTAGATTCCTTTGCATGTGACTGTTGCAAACTCGTTTCCAAAACGCCCAACAACTTTTTTTCGAACTCGTCCTGTTTTCGTTTCTTCAGAAATGGACTTTCTTTCTCCCTTTGCGCTGTGCGAGCAGTGGGAGAGGCTTTGGATGTAGTGTTGTATTTCAGGTGTCGTGTTTGCTTCTTGTTGTGCAGTGTTGTTGTCAGCGTCTTGCGAACTTTCTGCTAGATCGACATCCATATTCCCAGATGTCCTGTGGTAAAAAGAGAAAACTGTAATTGTCCACAGTAAAATTTTATAGTTTGTGGCCATGCATGGCTCAGTCTGGAACTTAAAAATGCACGAACATTATAAATATGGAATACTCATTCACTTCCTACACATAAAGATTGGGGAAATGACAACTGTTTCTGATAAATGTAATGTTTCCTAGGTGTTGATGACTCTCCACTTTTGCCATCGTAAATTTTCACATTTTTGTAGTAGCAATACTTAATGCTCTTCCACTTTTTTGCATATCCTTCCATAAAAAACACTTAATATAACTACTGGTTCTACTTTTAACCCATTATCAATGTTTCATTGTAGATATCTCGCAACTGGCAATTCCATCAGATCTCTACACTTCCAGTTTTTACTTGGACGTTCAACAATTTCAAAGATTATTCGACAGACATACTCAGGTATCTGGGAAACAATGCAAGGCCAATATATGAAACAATTAACTGCTGAAGATTGGTTGAATATTAGTTTACAGTTTGAAAAAAAATCCAATTTTCCACATTGCGTGGGATGTATTGATGGTAAGCATATTAGGGTGATCAATCCATGGGGATCGAGTGTGAAAAATGGAAACGAAGTCCCATGCTTCTTTACAGAGCGTAGGGGAACGATGCGGGAGACCCGCACCGCCTTACTAGGCAAGGTCCTAATGGAGGTGGTTTGCCGTTGCCTTCCTCCGACGACACAACAACACCCCTCATCTCGAGGCAGGAAAAATCCCTGACCCCGCCGGGAATCGAACCCGGGACCCGGTGCTCGGGAAGCGAGAACGCTACCGCGAGACCACGATGGCGGACTGGGGATCGAGTAGTGAATACTTTAACTACAAGAAGTATTTTTCAATAGTTTCAATGTCAGTAGCTGACGCAAGTTACTGCTTCAGATATATAGATGTTGGGGCCTTTGGACATGAGGGAGATTCAAACATCCTGAAAAGTACTAATTTTGGCAAGAAACTCTATTCCAACAATTTACCATTACCACCACCAGCCCTCTTACCAAACGATACATCTGGTTGATTACTGACATATGTGTTTCTGGCAGATGAAGCCTTTGCTCTGTGTGAAAAACTTCTGAGACCATACCCCAGTAAGATCACGCCCAACAGTAAAAGAATTTTTAACTACCGTTAATCGAGTGTTAGGTGGTACGTGGAATGTGCATTAGGTATTTTAGGTAATAAATTGGGTATATTCCACCGTCCGATTGACGTCGTTATCGATTTGGTTGACATCATTGTTAAAGCCACTTGTGTACTGCATGACTTTGTGAGGGAAAACGATGGGTACAACTTTGAAGTTACGTTGTAGTGTCCTTTGGACAGCATTCCGGCCCAGTGGACAAGAGGGACCGTGAAAGGAACAAACACAAGAGATCAGTTTGCTGAATATTTCTGTTCTACCGCAGGTTCTGTACTCTGGTAAAACCGATACGCAAATATTGCTGAGTGAAAATGACTGCTGGCATAACAAGACACGTCTAATATTCTACAATAAAGCGCATAAATTGTGTCGTGCTGTACTTACTTAATTTAACAAATGTAATCCACCAGATGTCTTTCATTAAATTTAAATATTTTTTTAAATCTGTTATACTGTTGTTGTTGTTGTGGTCTTGAGTCCTGAGACTGGTTTGATGCAGCTCTCCATGCTACCCTATCCTGTGCAAGCTTCTTCATCTCCCAGTACCTACTGCAGTCTACTTGCTTCTGAATCTGCTTAGTGTATTCATCTCTTGGTCTCCCTCTACGATTTTTACCCTCCACGCTGCCCTCCAATACTAAATTGGTGATCCCTCGATGTCTCAGAACATGTCCTACCAACCGATCCTTTCTTCCACTCAAGTTGTGCCACAAGCTCCTCTTCTCCCCAATTCTATTCAATACCTGCTCATTAGTTATGTGATCTACCCATCTAATCTTCAGCATTCTTCTGTAGCACCACATTTTGAAAGCTTCTATTCTCTTCTTGTCTAAACTGTTTACCGTCCATGTTTCACTTCCATACATGGCTACACTCCATACAAATACTTTCAGAAATGACTTCCTGACACTTAAATCTATACTCGATGTTAACAAATTTCTCTTCTTTAGAAACGCTTTCCTTTCCATTGCCAGTCTACATTTTATATCCTCTCTACTGCGACCATCGTCAGTTATTTTGCTTCCCAAATAGCAAAACTCCTTTACTACTTTAAGTGTTTCATTTCCTAATCTGATTCCCTCAGCATCACCCTACTTAATTAGACTACATTCCATTATCCTCGTTTTGCTTTTGTTGATGTTCATCTTATACCCTCCTTTCAAGACACTGTCCATTCCGTTCAGCTGCTCTTCCAGGTCCTTTGCTGTCTCTGACAGAATTACAATGTCATCGGTGAACCTCAAAGTTTTTATTTCTTCTCCATGGATTTTAATACCTACTCCAAACTTTTCTGTTGTTTCCTTTATTGCTTGCTCAATATACAGATTCAATAACATCGGGGATAAGCTACAACCCTGTCTCACTCCCTTCCCACCCACTGCTTCCCTTTCATACCCAGCGACTCTTATAACTGCCATCTGGTTTCTGTACAAATTGTAAATAGCGTTTCGCTCCCTGTATTTTACCCCTGCCACCTTCAGAATTTGAAAGAGAGTATTCCAATCAACATCGTCAAAAGCTTTCTCTGAGTCTACAAACGCTAGAAACGTAGGTTTGCCTTTCCTTAATCTTTCTTCTAAGATAAATCGTTGGGTCAGTATTACCTCACGTGTTCCAATATTTCTACGGAATCCAAACTGGTTTTCCCCGAGGTCGGCTTCTATCAGTTTTTCCATTTTATACTACCCAAATTAAATGTTTTTACTACAGTTACCTAAGGCTTCTTTTGTTTATTTGTCCACGTTGTCCCAACCTTCACCAACAACATTAGATGTTACAGCTGGCCAACGGTCTCTTCTTTTTTGTCTGTTTTTATAATCCGCATTTTGAATGTCGTATAGAATAGGTCGAGCTTGAACTTCTAAAATGATACCTCGCTATCAAGTTTAATTTTTTACATCTCACACTTCGAAAAAACTGTAATGAAACACCTGACTACACACACTACTTTGTGTTGACACACTGCAAAGTTACTACTGAGTTCACGTGGGAACGCAATGTGAGAAGTGTCTTTTGACGCAGGGAATGGGCCCCGGCCCATCTGACAAGCGTCTGACCTTGAGGATGCGCCTTCCCGTCGGACGTTGGCAGAAAAAGATACTGTGAGTGGCCACTACCGGTCTTCTCCAGCCTGCCTATAACTATTGACGCTGAACGTCCAGCTTCAAAAAGCGCAAGTATGGCCGTAGCCTTACACTTACTGAAAGACCCCGTGGCGAAACGTGTCGCTCCTGTCTAGAGCCTGTATAGCGGTAGAATGACTCATGCATGCACAGTGCAAGATGGTATGAAGCGGTTTCAGTCGAGGACATAGTTCTAATTTTCATCGGCTAGAGGACAGTAGTGCTCAAAGACATTCATGAAACAGAAGGCCGAAATTCCAAACCTAGCTTTCAAAAACTCGTTTACGGTAGAGGACTGCGGCACCATTACCCCTTTCAATTATCGAATAAACGCAAGGATGGCTGACATGGTGTTTAGTGTATCTGGGATTGTAAAACAGTTAAGATCCTTAGACGCCAGGAAGGCATCTGGCCCAGACGGTATCCCCGTAAGATTATATGTTGAATATGCTACAAATATTCTTATCCATCATCTGTCTGAGAAAATCGGAACTGCGGAAAGTTCCACGGGACTGGAAGGAGGCCCAGGTCATAGCAACCTATAAAAGCGGTAGAAAATCGGATGCGCATAATTACTGACCAATTTCACTGACATCGATTTGTCGTGGAGTCATGGAACATATTTTGTGTTCAGACATAATGACCTTTCTAGTCTCATATGCAGAAACCAGCACGGTTTTAGGAAACAACGGTCGTGAGAGACACAGCTGGCCCTCTATGAGCATGATATACAACAGGTTCTAGATACCGGCTCCCAGATTGATGCCATATTGCTCGACTTTCGAAAGGCGTTCGACTCAGTTCCGCACTGTCGCTTGCTCCAAAAAGTGCGCGCTTACAGTCTATCCGATGACACATGCGGTTGGATAGGAAGTTTTCTAACAGACGTGGAGCAGTATGTCGTCCTGAACGGGGTGACCTCAACAGAGACAAGCGTAACTTAAGGTGTGCCCCAGGGCAGCGTAATAGGTCCGCTGCTTTTTACGATTTACATAAACAATCTGGTTGATGGTATTGACAACGGCAATAGACTGTTTGCCGATGATACTGTAGAAGTAGTATCGCACGAAAGTTGTGAACAAATCAATGAGGATTTGCAGAAAATAAATGCGTGGTGTAATGAATGGCAGTTATCTCTCAATATTAGTACGTGTAACCTACTACGTATAACAAGGCGAAAATCCCCATTAATGTACGAGTACAAAATAAATGCCCAGTCTTTGGAAGCGGTAACATCCGTCAAGTATCTGGGTTGACTATTCGAAATGATCTCAAATGGAATGATCAGATTACACAAGTAACGGGTAAGGCGAACTCTAGATTTCGGTTTACTGGTAGAATCCTGAAGCTATGCAGTCCTTCAACAAAGGGAATAGCTTACAATACGTTAGTTCGTCCACTCTTAGAGTATTGTTCGTCCACCCTTACCGCTTGGGTCTGATTCAGGAGATTGAGAAGGTCCAAAGAAGAGCGGCAAGATTCGTGACTGGTACATTTAGCCATCGCGAGAGCGTTACAAATCTCGTAGAGAATTTGAAGTGGGACACACCTGCAGATAGACGGGGCGCTAAACGGAAGGGGCTGCTCACTAAATTCCGAAATCCGATCTTCACCGAGGATGTAGAGCATATATTATTACCATCAACTATCAAACCGCGCAATGATCACCATTTAAAGATAGGGGAAATTAGAGCTCGTACTGAGGCGTTCAGTCGTTCTTCGCTCGCGCGATCCGCGAGTGGAAGAGAGGGGGGGAGAGGGGGGGAAATATGACTTTGGCGCGAATTGTGCCCTCCGTCACACACCGCTCTGTGGCTAGCGCAGTATATTTCTAGATGTAGATGTAGACACGAAAAGCCCTCAGCAGCTGGCGTAAAAGGCGACAATAGAACCACACCTTCCCATGTGGCGTCCATTTACGCACACCTCGCGTTTAGGAACGACAGTTTACAGTGCGATGCACAACAGAACGAAGTTCTTGGCAATCTTTGCTATTGCTGACACCTACCGGACGATTCAACCCTTCTCGAAGGACACCTCGCATCTGCAACCCGACTGAACGGGGACTCTTTGGAGTTTTGTGCGACTCCAAGTTCTGCTCCAGTGCACAGGGTGGATACACCAGGGACGGATAAAAGCCATGCGACGAAATATGAACTTGATCTGAAGCAGCATAAGGTGTCTATACTTTCTGAACTGTTTCACGCCCTCCTGTGGCGTGATCAGTGAGGGAGGAGGGATGGCGACATTGAGACATGCATGGATAAATTGCAAAAGTGTCCAACTGAGACCCCTCCCCCTTCCCCCAGTTCAGCAACGTGCTCAGTGCCACCAGCACGCCTTCGTCGAGCACTTTAAAAAGGTACCTGTACAGAGACAGCCCTTTACCGATTCCTAAGCACCTGTGGGCAGGCAACCCCTTCAAAACTACTCAGATTCCATACGCTCGCAAGCAGGTGCTAGAACAGCAGCGTAGTGCTACTGAGCTGAAGGCGTTGAAGTGGTGTCTGCCTGCAGGCATCTAGGAATTAGTTAAGAGTTGTCTCTGTACAGCTACATTTTGAAATGAAAATGCGCAAATATGGCATAGAAGGTATTGCCAAACTGGGAACGGGGGAGGGGGGGGGAGGGGCGGCGGAAGGGTTTTATTTAAGCATGTGTCAATGGCATAACCCCCCCCCCCCCCAACCCGTGAGTGAACACAAGAGTGTGAGAAACAGGAGGGCTGGAAAAGCACAAACATCCTTTGCTCCTTCAGATCGCGATCTGATTTTGTCGCATGGATTTTAAGCGTACGTAGCGGTTCCACCATGTATACCAGGGCAAAACTTGCAGTTGCACTATACTCCGAAGGGTCACATCACGTTCAATGGGGTTGCCGGCCAACAAATGTCGTTAGAGAAGTGTTGAATCGTCAGGGAGGTATCAGCAGTACCAAAGATTGTCGAGAACGTCGTTCTGTTGCACGTTGCGCTGTAAACTCTCATTTTGACCACGAAATGTGCCTAAATGAACATCGTAAGAGAAGAAGTGGTTTCATTGACCCCTTTATGCCACCTCCTGAGACCTTTTCGTGCCGATTCTGCACGGTGGTGTGTCTGAAACGTTTTCCTCAGTCATGCGTAACAAATTAGCGTGTTTTCAACTTTTGGCCTTACTACCTTCTCAATCACAAAAGTGTCAGGAGAGGAGGTGATATGCAGTTAATGTGTGATGGGGAGCGGCGGAGTGTATTACGACCTTGCCATCTTGCGACACGTCCACGGATCCCTTGTGCAGAACTGTGGTGAAATTTGGGTTCAACGTGACACCGTTAATCCACCTTACACCTGACATGAACTAACGAGCTCTGCTGCCCTTCTTTTCGGATGTGTCAGCGCCTTGGTGTTTGAAGCCCCGCCGATTCCATAGTTGACGTCGCACGGCGCCACGCTTTTGGATCATTGCAGAGGAAAGCCTTTGAGCCAAATTTCGTACTTCTACGAGCCAGAGGGGTATTGTGACGGGGTTTCAAAAAAACTGACCCTTCAACTCGTATGTATATCGTAAACAATGGAGACCGTGTAACACGCGCTTGGTGTCCTCCAAAAAATAGTTTTACATCCGACAATATCACTCTGATAGAAAAACGAAATGATTTCTATCTCTTAGAAAGTCCCGAACCCAATCACAAATCTGTTTTGATGCTGGGAAAGCTTGTATCTAGTTCACTAAACTAAGTTGCTGAGCTGTATGGAACATGATTATATAAAAATATATGTGTAATCGATAACAAAGAAATTAAACTAATGCGGCACGTGAAATTTTAACTCTCTTATACAGTTATTTTCGTTGTACATATGGCGTACGCCCGCCCAGTTAGCCGTGCTGTCTAACACACTGCTTTCTGGGCGGGAAGGAGCGTCGGTCCCCGTCACGAATCCTGCCGGCAGATTAGTGTCGAGGTCCGGTGTGCCGGCCAGTCTGTGGATGGTTTTAAGGCGATCTGCCTCGGCGAATGCGGGCTGGTTCCCATTATTCCGCCTCAGTTACACAATGTCGGCGATTGCTGCGCAAACACCTCCACGCACGCGTACACCATCGTTACTCTACCACACAAACATAGGCGTTACAGTAGTCTGGTGTGAGACGTTCCCCGGGGGGGGGGGGGGGGGGGAGGGGAGGGGGGGGGTGACCAGTGGGGGCTGAACCGCACAATAACAATGAGTTCGGTGTGGGGCGGCGGCGGGGTGAGTGGTGGACTGCTGTAGCCTGTTGTGGGGTTGTGTACCACTGAGGCTACGGCAGGGACGAAGCCTCTCCTTCGTTCCTATGTCCCGAGTTCAATACAATACAATGCATATGGCGTACGTCAGCTGGGTTGGTGGTCTTACTGTGTTGTTATGGTTGGTCGGCTTAGTTTTCATCTCTAGACACAACAAGACCCACAATAAACTTGAAACCGCCTATCTTGCATAATACCCATGACCATCCTATCGTACTGCGATCATTATGTGGACTTCTTATCAACTGCAAGGTTCCTCTCTCACTGTGTTCTATTTGTTGCTCTATAACGTCGACCATCTTTATGCCTAATTTTAGCCTTCACATAGTCCAGTTGTCCATTGTTTTCTTGGTCTGATTCGTGGTCTTCTTTTTCCCAGCGGGAATAAAATAGCACGGTTTTACATCCCATCAATGGGTGTCCGTTAGCTGCCCACGCAAGACTTTACTTCTCGAGGATACCGGATCCGCCAGTCTCCATTGCTTCACCTACATCTGAATCAATAATTTCGACTAAGACTTTTTGCTCAGGAATAGAGAGAATACAAAAGTCTTGTTTGCAGCTACTACACGCATCTCATCCATACACTGAGACTGCCTGACTTAGATAATTGTGACTGTTTTCGGATTGGATCCATGTGTTGCTCTCTGTCTGGTATGACACATTCTTTATGAAAAGGGCTACCATGTAGTCTTACCCTTTCTTAGGATCACATTGCTAATGTCTGTAGCTGGAGCTTAGCTCTTGGATCGGACTGATCTCTACTGCTTGATCGCAGGTAATTGTTGTGTTGGCAGAAGAGCCAACACCGTGTTACGAATGGAGGCCGAAATGCACGCGTTTTATCTCACGCAGGCTGGCGTGAGGAGGGAAGAACTATACTGACGTGAGGTCTGGAACATGACAAGGAATTAGAATTCAGAAAGCGTACGTAATTAGTTTCATTCTTAACTTTAATCCATTAATGATGAACGTCGCTCTTGACGGTACATGATTCACAATATTATCTGTTGAGAATAGTAACTCAATAGGGTGCCTTGCTAGGTCGTAGCAAATGACGTAGCTGAAGGCTATGCTAAACTGTCGTCTCGGCAAATGAGAGCGTATGTAGACAGTGAACCATCGTTAGCAAAGTCGGCTGTACAACTGGGGCGAGTGCTAGGAAGTCTCTCTAGACTAGACCTGCCGTGTGGCGGCGCTCGGTCTGCAATAACTGACAGTGGCGACACGCGGATTCGACGTATACTAACGGACCGCGGCCGATCTAAAGGCTACCCCACCTAGCAAGTGTGGTGTCTGGCGGTGACACCACAGTAATAACCATATATTCTGTTTTTTACTCAACTACAAAGATACCATTATTGATCCTCTCAGATTCCATCGCATCGCTCTCTCTCAACACTTCTTTCCGGAATCTATATAATATAGCCACATTGCAAACGTATTACAGATAAGTAATGTAATTATCATCTACTTTAATTTCACATGTCAACGACATCTTCGTTGACGTGATTTTGAACCGTCATCTTCCTTACATAATTTTTTAAAATTTAGTCTATGTTACTGATAAATGTCAGGTTTATAATTCACATACGCAAACTGAAGCAAGAAACAGAAATTTATAGCAAAGCTGCGATTCGAAACTGGCTCTCCTGGTCGCTAGGCAGATACCCTAACCACTGTGCCACAGTGGCTTTCCACAACTACTCGGACTGCCCTAGCACCCCTCCCTCCTCAGTCTACTCGCACCTCAGCCCACTTGGTATTCCCTCTAAACTAGAACAGCATTGCAGAGGCTCTACAACTGTACTGGAATAGCATCTCAGCGTCGAATGAAATGGGGATTCAGCCTGAAACTCAGGCACAGGTGCTTTACTCAAATGAAACTATACCGTCCCAGAGACATTTTCAAGTCTCAAACATCTATGATGTATATATACAGACTGAAGCGACAAATGAAAATTTGTACTGAGCCTGGGATTCGAATCTGGATCTCCTGCTCACTAAACGGATGCGCTGACCACTAAGTCACCCAAGCACAGTGGCTTTACTTAACTGCAAGGTCTACCCCAGCAGACTTCACTCCTCAGTCCAAATTCCCAGTCGTGCTTCAGCCTAGTTGGAGAGCCTCTGCAATGCTGTTCGAACTTTGAGGGAACACCACGTGGCCTGAAGCGTGAATGGGAATTCGGAGTGAGGAGTGATAGGGTGGTCCGTGCAGCAGTGCAAAGCCACTGTGCAAGGGAGGGGCAGTGGTTAGCGCATCTGTACAGTGAGCAAGAGACCCGGGTTCGAATCCTGTCCTTGGTGCAAATTTTCATTCATCGTTTCACTGTGCTTATATACATCATAGATGTTTGAGAGTTGAAACGTTCACTAGAACCATATAGTTTCATTTGTTAAGTTTATTACTTTTCCTAGAGCAATTCTGCTCTTCTATAATAACTCATCAACTTTTCTCATCTCTGTGATTGCGTCGAAAAGAGTTTCTTAGATATTCCGAAGACAGTCAAGTATTTTATTAGGTTTCCTCGGTAAATACAGATCTGTACCTCCTGAAAAAGGGAAAAAAAGGAAATCATAGTCAACACTGCCATTGCCGTTGACGTTTGTCGAACGTGAAGCGTCCGCCGTACGAGGGAATTAATTTTAAACTCCATATTTCGACAACCCACCTGAGTGTGTATGTTTTGGAGGTTGCTGAAGTGCCAGATGCCATTACGATTTCTTCTTTCTCCACCTTTGTAAGACAAACATGAGTTTGCAGACGCATGACCTACCCAACATGCTTCTCGTCAGTTTGTAAATAAAGTTACAGTTATTTGATGAGTATGCTTCCATGTAAACGCGTGCCACATTTGCAACTGGTAGTAATCCAGCAGACGTAGATTCTACATATTAGGAAAGCGTCAGGGACACTGGAAAAAAGTGTGTGTGTGTGTGTGTGTGTGTGTGTGTGTGTGTGTGTGTGTGTATGTTTGTGTGTGCTATGAAATCGATCATAGTCATGTGCAAGGAACATCAAAATTTTATTGTGTAATCTGTTGCGAAAAATCTAACCTACTGTATGCCAGTGTAATGAAGAGCATACACAGGTCAACTGAATTACCTATTTTTAAGTACTACTGGATCTTTTGGTATTCTCGTAGAGGCGATCTGAAGAAAAGGCATGAGCAACTTAGAAACGTGTTGATAGGATCGTAAATGACTCGTTTAGTATTACAAATGTCTTTCGGAGACGATTATTCAGAAACTTTAAAGCGAGCAATTGCAAAATAGAAGACATTCTTCTTTGTATACTCTGCTGGGCTACATTTAGAGAAACGGTTTTTGAGACAGACGTAGGAAGATTTTTTTACTATCACAAACCTTATTATATATTTCATTTAAGAACCAAAACGACAAAATAATGTGCTTACGAAGTGGAGCTGAATATTACGTTTACCTCGCTCTATACATGATTGGTATGGGAAAGAACAGTAGAAGGTAAAGTTGCGTTTCTATAGGGTGTATTGTTATTTATATATGGATTTATTGATGTTTGGGGACCATATGCAGTATGTCTCACGACTTTTCCTTGTCATTGTACCTTTCCTTGGTAGTACTTTCCTCGTTACTGTTTCATCTAATCATTCTTCAGTAATGATGAGAAAAGAGAAAAACAGCTGTACGGTTTAAAATGGGATAAGGAAACTCCAGTAGTTTTCCGTCATAGATATTACAGTCTCTGTGCGATGTTGTCTCTACTAGAGAGATTCTACAGTATGTACTGCTGAGGTAGTGAGTCGGAGAGTATCAGGAAGCAGCAGCTACGTGACAATCTTCTGTCTTTAACAGCTTTTTCTGCAGCTATGAGGAAAAAAAAATTGTAATTTGATTCAGGACGGAGTGGAATGGAATACACCTGCTGTGCACTAGTGGTAAATACGTAAACAATTCGACGAAACGGCTGTCCTTGAAGTAAAGATAAATCTGTGATTACTGTTACCCACATATTACAGTGGATACGCTTGTTAGTGTTAAACGACTATTTAATGAAGCTACTGATAAAAAACTTCTAACAATCTGTTATAAGATGCTGTGTTTACTGTATCGATTTTTTAATGACACAATCAAGTTTGCATTCGTTCGGGAAATACCATAAAAGATCCAGTACTGTAACGTTAGAAGTAATACTTTTTTATTTTGCAAACTTCATTCCACTACGCTGTCTGTATATTTTTTGACGACTTCTTTTAAGACTAAACACTAAAGACTATCTATTACACAGCGTAAGAAATGACGGTGAACACTGAAGTAATCCACTATACAGACAGAATTTCTATTATAAAACTAGTTAGACAGTCTGTATAGCGGATGGGATAGGATGGTGTCTGCTTTTCACTTGGCGGAGTGCTCACAGCATTATTAATTTGAGAAAAATTATGTCGAATGAAAAAACAAGCTTTCTGATACCAGTCACTGTTATTTTCACAACACATTCCAAAGGCTTAAACCTCCACCATTGTGTGAATTCAACTGTATTAATACGTGTGTTGTATTACGACATTGGTATAACCTGTGGCACTGTCTAATATAGAAACGAAACACTATTTCAAAAAATGACTATGTGAAGGTGTTTAACTGAAACTGAACGTAAATGTAAATATGCAAATAAAGAACTAAAATAGAATACCTCCAGTGGTCACAGACTCCTTTCTCAGTCGTAATTCGTCACAGATAAACCTTGTAAACAAACATGATGCTTACAAAAAGATCGGTGCTTAGAACATACAGCAAAAAACAGAAATACCGTTTCAAAAAGAAAGAAAATGTAGCAAAACAAAACAATTATTTCGGAGTTAGTCTTAAAGCATTGTGGAAATCTTTGGTTGAGAAGACGAAAGGAACGTTACATTAAATATTTCAAGTGCTACACGAATCCTTTTCTGTCAAGTTTGTATAGGTTAAACTGTGTACTCTTTCATGTAATCAGTTGATATTTTAAAACATTAATTGTAATAATTATCTTACCAGCAGTGGCAAAATTATACATCAATAACAATTTACGTTGGGATTCAGAGATAGAGGATGAAAGGAGGGACGGAAGGAGAGCAAAGTTAGTTAGTTAATTACTTGTTCCATTGATCAATCTCACAGTAACCGTTATGAACGTGTCAAGTGCATAAGAAAAACACACATGAATCAAGGGTTTTTTTCTTTTTTGTTTTTAAGCTTAAAAATTTTACTACCTATCCCATTCCCTTAAATGGCACAAAATGAAAATATTATACCTATACATTTATTTATTCCTATTAAAGAATTCATCTACGATGTAGAAGGAGTTGTCAAGGAGATATGATTTCAGTTTATTTTTAAAACTATTACTGTTGTCTATCAGACATTTTATTCCATCCGGTAATTTATCGAAAAGTTATACAGCAGCACATTTTACCCATTTCTGCGCCAAGGATAGGTAAAGTAGAGGATACTGTAAGTCTTTCTCTCTTATGGCATTATAATCATGAATGTCACTGTTGCTTTTAACTGGTCCATGTTGTTGAGAACAAATTTCATAGCTGAGTAAATGTACTGTGAGGCTCTTGTAATAATTTCTAACCCTTTAAACAGATGCCTACAAGATGTACGACTATGAACCCTACACATTATTCTAACCACTTTCTTTGGAGCAGTGAATACTTTTTGCCTAAGTGTTGAATTACACCAAAATATTATTCTGTATGACATCAGAGAGCGAAAGTATGCAAAGTAAGTTTGCTTGCTAATTTATATATCCTCAAAATTAGCAATTATTCTGATTGCAAAAGTTGTTGAACCTAGATTTAGGAGATTCAAAGTATGAATTTTCCAATTAAGATTCTCATCTACACTACTGGCCATTAAAATTGCTACATCACGAAGATGACGTGCTACAGACGCGAAATTTAACCGACAGGAAGAAGATGCTGTGATATGTAAATGATTAGCTTCTCAGAGCATTCACACAAGGTTGGCCCCCGGGGCTGACATCAGGAAAGTATCCAACCGATTTCTCATACACAAACTGCAGTTGA
Source organism: Schistocerca cancellata (assembly GCF_023864275.1). NCBI lineage: Eukaryota > Metazoa > Arthropoda > Insecta > Orthoptera > Acrididae > Schistocerca > Schistocerca cancellata. Next base: position 281,497,986 of record NC_064628.1, read on the forward strand.
CCGGCGTTGCCTGGTGAAACGTTCTTGTAATGCCTCGTGTAAGGAGGAGAAATGCCTACCATCACGTTTCCGACTTTCATAATGGTCAGATTGAAGCCTATCGCGATTGAGGTTTATCAAATGACTGTTAGCAGAATATGGAATCGGTTGGTTCAGGAGGGTAATACGGAACGCCGTGCTGAATCCCAACGGCCTCGTATCATTAGCTGACTAACAGTCGAAATGACAGGCATCTTATCCGCATGGCTGTAACGGATCGTGCAGCCACGTCTCGATCCCTGAGTCAACAGATGGGGACGTTTGCAAGACAAACCCTCTGCACGAACAGTTCGACGTCGTTTGCAGCAACATGGACTATCAGCTCGGAGACCATGGCTGTAGTTACCCTGGACGCTGCATCACAGACGGGAGCGCCTGCGACGGCGTACTCAACGACGAACCTGGGTGCACGAATGGCAAAACGCCATTTTTTCGGATGAATCCAGGTTCTGTTTACAGCATCATGATGGTCGCATCCGTGTTTGGCGACATCGCGGTGAACGCACATTGGAAGCGTGTATTCGTCATCGCCATACTGGCGTATCACCCGGCGTGATGGTATGGGCTGCCATTGGTTACACGTCTCGGTCACCTCTTGTTCGCATTGATGGCCCTTTGAACCGTGGACGTCACATTTCAGATGTGTTACGACCCGTAATTCTAACCTTCATTCGATCCCTGCGAAACCCTACATTTCAGCAGGATAATGTACGACCGCATGTAGCAGCTCCTGTACGGACCTTTCTGCATACAGAAAATGTTCGACTGATGCCCTGGCCAGCACATTCTCCAGATCTCTCACCAATTGAAAACGTCTGGTCAATGGTGGCCGAGCAACTGACTCGTCACAATACGCCAGTCACTACTCTTGATGAACTGTGGTATCGTGTTGAAGCTGCATGGGCAGCTGTACCTGAACACGCCATCCAAGCTCTGTTTGACTCAATGCCCAGGCCTATCAAGGCCGTTATTATGGTCAGAGGTGGTTGTTTTGGGTACAGATTTCTCAGGATCTATGCACCTAAACTGCGTGAAAACGTAATCGCATGTCAGTTCTAGTATAATATGTTTCTCCAATGAATACCCGTTTATATCTGCATTTCTGCTTGGTGTAGCAATTTTAATGGCCAGTAGTGTATATGTACACCCAAAAGCTTAGTATGCTCTACCCTGGGTACTGACGTCTGTTGATATGTTATATGTTTGTAGAAGGTAACATACTCCTTGCAGTAGAGAATTGGATGTACTGTGTTTTTTCAGAGCAAGCCCATTCGCAAAACACCAATCATTAACTTTTCCAAAGACATTATTTCTATTAATTTCTATTGGAGTTTCTTTTACTGGGCAAATAATGATGCTTGCACCATCAGCAAACAGTGTCAGTTTAGCTTCTTGTTTCAGATCAGAAGGGAGGTCATTCACATATATCACGAACAGAATGGGGTCCATGATCGAACTCTGTGGAACACCTAATGTAATGTCACCCCAGTCAGATGAAGTGAGAAACTTCTAAAATCACTTCAACCATATAAAGTAACGCTTTGCTTCCTGTTCTGTAGATATGACAAACGACTCGTATGCTGTTCCACTTATACCATACAATTGTAATTTCTGTAACATAATGTCATGCTTCACACACTCAAACGCTTTGGGTAAGTCAAAGGTTATAGATGGAAACATGCAAATAACTAAATAATTCATAGGTAATATGAAGGAGAGGATGGACGCTGTGTGTGTGTGTGTGTGTGTGTGTGTGCGGGGGTGTGTGTACACGCATTAAAAATGTTATAAACAGAGATGACACTGTTATAGATGTTGCCATTTTTGTCGTTTAGAATGGATTCTCGATGCTTTGTTTGTGTATTTGTGTAGTTGGAGTGTGTCAAGGATGACTTGTTTTTGCCTTTAATTTGGAAATGTATGATGCTGATAATTGTGTTACTAGCATGGTGTTTTGTTTTAAGCAGGTGGATGACTATTGCTGATATGTGGTATTTTTTGCATCTGTTCATTGAATCTAATTTCAAATGATGTACGTGTCTTGCCTAAGTAGAAACTATCATGGTCCCAACATTCAATTTCATACACACCCATATGGTGCAGAGCGTTTCATTTATCGTTGTTATGAGGTAAGTTTCATCCAATTGTGTTGTCAGTGGTGAAAGATATATTTATAGCTTTTTGGTTTAAGGGCATTGACAGTCTGATATGGAATACTACCCAGAAGTGGTATTATGTGAAAGATGTTATTTTCTGTGTGTTCTTTGTTCTTTATTGTTTTGCCATCATCGAGAATTTCAACGCATCTACTATGGAGCTGTTGTAGCCATTTGAAATGGCTGTTTTTTATTATTTCAATTTCCTGCGTACATTTATCTTCAGAGTTTGGCAGTTGGATTGCTCTGTAGACCACATACTGGAATGCTAGCGCTTTATAGGCTGTGGGATGAGAAGAGGTGTTACGGATGGCAGTGTATGATGAGGTAGGTTTTTAATAAATTTCAAGGTTGTGTCTGTTATTCAGTATTCCAAAGAAATTATGTGTGTTTCATGGCAAGTGCTCTTCCCTACCGAACCTCCGAGTATGTCTGATGGACTGACACAAAGTTTCGAGATAGGTGTCGTAATTCGAGTCCTACAATAACATACAATTTTCTTTGCACGAATTTCGATGTGATTTTTTTCATTAGTAATGTACAGAGCTATGATTAAGTACTTTATCCACCTGTACGTAATATTAACAGTATATTTACAAAGCAATACTTACAAGCAAGAATCAGGAAGTCACAAGCAAATGTAAACGAGTTTCCATAAAAAAAAACAGTTTTATTGACAAAAAGTAACGCCCCTGATCACTGAAATCGCAGTAACCATTTCTTAGGTAGTGACATATTATTTCTGGGTTTAACTGTAGTGGCTAAAGCTAACAAACCAAGTCTTCTGCAAAATCAAGTAATGGGAATATCGTGTGAACTATAAAATGTTCGTGTTCCAGACCCTTCTTCAGTGATCTTGATGATCTTATGCAGACGTTTATTCCTTAATGGTATATGACACCAATAACATTGAACTAACTCAAGATGTTGTTTCCATAACGACAACATTAGTGACAAAATTGATATCTATGTGGATATGCTTTCTTCTCGATGATCTGTGTATTCTGACGCAAATATATTTCAATCCAGCTGTGAACTGCGACATCCTGTAGGCGTTCAAAAAGCGATCAAAATACATATTATAAACTACTCTTTCTGTAAATTGTGTTAAGAGTCTAGACGTATGCTTTAGCAATATGCCTAGCAAATTATTCATCGTATATATTCTTGAAACGTATAGGTAATTATTGCTACATGATAACTAGGCAACACATAAATAATAGGAAATCCCAGTACATCGGGAAATATACAATCTTTTTTACTAAATTGGTGAAATTCTTGTTAATTTTATTTAATTCATTTATAGCTAATGTTAATGCGTACAAAATACAGTAGATTAGTGATAGTTAATTGTTAGTTCAGTGGACGGAAGAACACATCCAAATCAGCACCTCGATAGTGAGATTAGAGGAGACGGGCGGAAATCAACCCACAAGGGAATGAAAAACTATGTTACTTTACATGTAGTTTACTGGCCATGTTTTTAAATGTCTAAACGTAAAGCTTATACTGTACATTTAAATTTGCTAAGCTAAATTAAATTTTTAACGATAATATCATTTCCAGGGGCAGATGTGGACTCTGACCACAATCTATTGGTTATGACCTGTAGATTAAAACTGAAGAAACTGCAAAAAGGTGGGAACTTAAGGAGATGGGACCTGGATAAACTGAAAGAACCAGAGGTTGTAAAGAGTTTCAGGGAGAGCATAAGGGAACAATTGACAGGAATGGGGGAAAGAAATACAGTAGAAGACGAATGGGTAGCTCTGAGGGATGAAGTAGTGAAGGCAGCAGAGGATCAAGTAGGTAAAAAGACAAGGGCTAGTAGAAATCCTTGGGAAACAGAAGAAATATTGAATTTAATTGATGAAAGGAGAAAATATAAAAATGCAGTAAATGAAGCAGGCAAAAAGGAATACAAACGTCTCGAAAATGAGATCGACAGGAAGTGCAAAATGGCTAAGTAGGGATGGCTAGAGGACAAATGTAAGGATGTAGAGGCTTATCTCACTAGGCGTAAGATAGATACTGCCTACAGGAAAATTAAAGAGACCTTTGGAGATAAGAGAACCACTTGTATGAACATCAAGAGCTCAGATGGAAACACAGTTCTAAGCAAAGAAGGGAAAGCAGAAAGGTGGAACGAGTATATAGAGGGTCTATACAAGGGCGATTTACTTGAGGACAATATTATGGAAATGGAAGAGGATGTAGATGAAGATGAAATGGGAGATACGATACTGGGTGAAGAGTTTGTCAGAGCACTGAAAGACCTGAGTTGAAACAAGGCCCCCGGAGTAGACAACATTCCATTAGAACTACTGACGGCCTTGGGAGAGCCAGTCCTGACAAAACTCTACCATCTGGTGAGCAAGATGTATGAAACAGGCGAAATACCCTCAGACTTCAAGAAGAATAATATAATTCCAATCCCAAAGAAAGCAGGTGTTAACAGATGTGAAAATTACCGAACAATCAGTTTAATAAGCCACAGCTGCAAAATACTAACACGAATTCTTTACAGACGAATGGAAAACTAGTAGAAGCCGAAGATCAGTTTGGATTCCGTAGAAATACTGGAACACGTGAGGCAATACTGACCTTACGACTTATCTTAGAAGAAAGATTAAGGAAAGGCAAATCTACGTTTCCAGCATTTGTAGGCTTAGAGAAAGCTTTTGACAATGTTGACTGGAATACTCTCTTCCAAATTATAAAGGTGGCAAGGGTAAAATACAGGGAGCGAAGGGCTATTTATAATTTGTTCAGAAACCAGATGGCAGTTATAAGAGTCGAGGGACATGAAAGGGAAGCAATTGTTGGGAAGGGAGTAAGACAGGGTTGTAGCCTCTCCGCGATGTTATTCAATCTGTATATTGAGCAAGCAGTAAAAGCAACAAAAGAAAAATTCGGAGTAGGTATTAAAATCCATGGAGAAGAAATAAAAACTTTGAGGTTTGCCGATGACATTGTAATCTGTCAGAGACAACAAAGGACTTGAAGTGCAGTTGAATGGAATGGATAGCGTCTTGAAAGGAGGATATAAGATGAACATCAACAATAACAAAACGAGGATAATGGAATGTAGTCGAATTAAGTCGGGTGATGCTGAGGGAATTAGATTAGGAAATGAGACGCTTAAAGTAGTAAAGGAGTTTTGCTATTTGGGGAGCAAAATAACTGATGATGGTCGAAGTAGAGAGGATATAAAATGTAGACTGGCAATGGCAAGGAAAGCGTTTCTGAAGAAGAGAAATTTGTTAACATCGAGTATAAATTTAAGTGTCAGGAAGTCATTTCTGAAAGTATTTGTATGGAGTGTAGCCATGTATGGAAGTGAAACATGGACGATAAATAGTTTGGACAAGAAGAGAATAGAAGCTTTCGAAATGTGGTGCTACAGAAGAATGCTGAAGATTAGATGGGTAGATCACATAACTAATGAGGAAGTATTGAATAGGATTGGGGAGAAGAGAAGTTTGTGGCACAACTTGACCAGAAGAAGGGATTGGTTGGTAGGACATGTTCTGAGGCATCAAGGGATCACCAATTGAGTATTGGAGGGCAGCGTGGAGGATAAAAATCGTAGAGGGAGACCAAGAGATGAATACACTAAGCAGATTCAGAAGGATGTAGGTTGCAGTAGGTACTGGGAGATGAAGAAGCTTGCACAGGATAGAGTAGCATGGAGAGCTGCATCAAACCAGTCTCAGGACTGAAGACCACAAAAACAACAACAATTTACATTTTTATCGAAAATGTAAAGTAGAATCAAATAAGTTACTTTTTAAACACAAAAACCGAAAAAAACTGAATTTCATCGATTACAGCACCACCTACCACGAGTGGAAAAAGGGTTTTTGGTAAACCCTACGTATTCTTTTGCCGTGAATCCGAATCTGCAATAAAACGACGGGTTTTCTTTTGAAAATAAAAAGTTGATCTCTTCACATTTCGGTCGGTGGGTGGTGGAAGGGCGGGGGGGGGGGCAGGGGGGGAGTGGGAGCGGGCAGTTAAGAGGCGCCAGTTTTAGCACACAGATGTCATCCTTGAAAATATTTAGTTTTAATTTGGAAATTTTTTTCGCCCAATGCGTATATTTAGAGGTATTTAGTTGCTCCATGTTAAAACAGACACTCTGTATAATGTTATTTTCGATGTAGATCTGTGGGGGCTGTACTCGTATGACTATCGAGGGCAGTGGTGGCTGATCAGAGGAGTCAAGGGAGGCCAGACCTCCTCACATTTCTGTAATAGTAGTAGTAGTAGCAGCAGCAGCAACAGCGTCAGCACAGTAGCAATAACTACTTTTACAGTAAACCTTTATGCACATTTGTCAGAGATCGCGAAAGACATACCTTGTATTATTCCGTCTAAACTGCCAGCACTAGGGTGCAAGCCGAATCGTGAATGCTTAACCCTAACCAAAGGGAGAGAGATGTGAAGCATATGGTGAGAAGGCCAGACAGAAGCCAGGTCACCTCCAAACGCTCGGTTGCCATGGTAACCATGATGCCACTACTAGGAACAGAAGAGGGGTATAGGCTGTAATAGCCACGTTGTACCATAAATGGTGCAACGCTTTCAAGTGAGGACATCGTTACTTCCTTGCAGGATCTTTCGTTTTCAAGGAGATGTGAAACTGAAAGACATTAAATTTTGAGGACAGGACGTCCAACACGGGCACTACACCTTCTTCAGGAATATAAGTTCAAAACATGTACGTCCCAAAGTTAGTGGTATGAGCAGCACAAGTGGTTATGTGCTAGATCTAAAAAAGGAGACTTATGGTGCTGGGCATGTCGGCTCTTAAGAACAAGAAAAACTTAACTGTCCGCTGAGAGTTTCGACGATCTGAAGAACAGGGTTAGATGTATAGCATGGCGTGCTTCTCCTGAAGATCATCCAAGTACTTTTATTTTGTGTAAAGAACTATCCAAACAAATGAACAGCACAAACTGATGAATATCATACACAATAATGAAGTGAAAAACAGAGATATAATGAAAATTCTAGCCGACATCGAAAATCTTTTTAATAAGCAGGAGATAGCTCTCAGAGGTCATGATGATTGCAAGTGTACTGGAAATTTCAGAGCCATTTTTAAATCTGTGCTAAACAGAAACGAAGAGTTGATGCCACACTGGAGGAAAATGGGTTATTTCCAGAGAAAGCTAAACAGAATGAACTGATTGAACGTATAAATTAGGAGATATATGAAGATATACATTCAGGTGTGGATAGAACCTCACTTTATTCCCGCATTGTGGACGAAGCAACAGACGTTTCAGATGCTTTACTGTTGCGGGACTAGTGGACTCCAGCGGCGACATTCACAAACATTTTCTGGTTTCCATGATGTTAGCCAAACTAGAACGACTACTGCTTTATCCACTGTGCTAAGCGACGTATGTCGAAATTGTGATATGAAGAACAAACTAGTGGCCCAAACTTGTGATGGTGCTTCCGTTCTGGCAGAAGAATTACATGGCCTGCGAGATAAGAGCCATGTAATTGCCCCAAGCACTTTTTTCTCGCTGTATTGCACATCGTTTAAATTTAGTTTTGCAGTAGAGCTGTTCTTGTATAAAATCATGAAGGATTTTTTCTCCACACTTCAGGGTATTCCTACCTTCTTACATCGGTCTTCTGAACACACAGCAATTCTCGACAGTATTGTTGGTAAACACATTGCTTTGAATTGCGAAACTAGATAGAACCATAAAGCTAGAGTAATGCCTACCATTCACGAAAACCGTCCACGCCTAATAGCGGTTTCAAATGAAATAACTGACAGCCCAGGCTCTAGTGCAACTAAGAAAGGCTTGTGCTTTCAAATATACTCTCCCAGACTTTGTTTTTCTCCCTCTGTTTTTCAAAGCACATTCTTAAAGACTGAACTGCTTTTCAACATTCTTCAGAAAAAAATAAATGCTACACAGTTTTGCAACAGTGCTATCTCAGTATGCATAGCTTACACAAAAACTTAAAAATGTCATCGACTTTTTAAATCCCACGTAACGACTGACTTATCTGAAAACTGAAATTTCGAGGAATATAGCTGGAATGATAGATCAATACGCTGGAAATCGATAGATGTTAAAATACAAACAGGTGTACTTCGAGATACTGGATAATATTGGAACTCAACTGGAGAAAAGATTTTCACATTGTGATAAAGCGCTACTCCTTAAACTAAGCGATAACACTCAGTTTGCCACTTACGGTCAGCATTTCCTGTAGACGGTGTGAATTCGTCATTACAAACGTATAGCGTGTCCTTCAGTCGCTCGCACTTGGGTGTAGAATTGGATACTGTATTTTCTGCCGAGTATAAAGATACATTTCACACTATCAGTTTGGGAGACTTTAGCAAAAGAATGATTGAGAATGAAAAGGACCAAATTCTTCCAGAAACTTTCAAACACTGTGTAATTTCTACGACTTCTGCAACAATTGCTTCAGTTGAAAGGAGTTTGTCTTGTCTTAAACGCATAAAAACTTATTTGGAGAACAGTTGGGCCCAGGGTCACTTATCACTTCTTGCGTATACCTCAATTGATAAACCAGTACTGCAAATACTTTAAATCCGAGATACATGTTACGACGATGATGTCGAAAGATTTAAAAGAAGAACTTTGTTTTACAAGTAACAATGCTCAAAAGTCCAATCTACCAGTTCCTTTGTCAATAAAAGCAACTGACATTATTATTAATATTACTATTACTGCTATTATTAGCTATAGCGGTAGCAGTGGTAGTCGTCGTCAGCGTCAACTTAGTGGTGGTGGTGGTAGTCGTCGTCGTTAGGAACGTTAGATATGTGTGCATTAGAAAGAACGGAGAGTTTCTAATGTGTTTTCTGGCCTCTCCAAAGTTCAGACCCATGATTCGCCACCGGCCGAGGAGCCATTCAGGAATCGCCTTATGTACAGACTCTCGAGACATTGCGAAATTCTTGGTCGTGACGACCTTAGGATTCGGAGTAATTTTTAATGGACTTTTTCACTTGCTCGTCGAGGACACGAATCTTGCCTCCTGATGTCCTTTCGAGATAGTAATCGATTCCCGGAGTTCCCTTTGATGTTCGCTCTTCCCCTCTGATACAGTGCTACAGTTGGGCTATCATGAGAACTTGGTAGGAATTGATTTTTCATGTCAATGGCTTTTGCGTCAATATGACGAGCCACTGTATCATCTTCGACTTCAGACTCAACGCACATTTTGGTAGCTGCAGGAAGAAGTAATTTCTCCCCAATACTGTGTGTGCTTTGGATTTTGCAGTTAAGCAGGATACCTCAAGTATGCTCTAAGAGCTTTCTTAGAAGCTGATACCTGTTTTTGAGGAATCTGGCAGGTCTGGATGTTTTGTGTGCAGAATAGAGCGAAATGAATCAATTTCAGCTTTTCTCCTTTCATCATCTCTGACTCTTCCATTATGCGCAAATCGAAGCTCTTTGAATTTTTATCTCTTTAAGCTTGCGGCAAATAGTTCGTTGATGCACTAAATTATCTGATGGTAGAGTGTTACTTCGGTCTCAAATCTTTGAGGGGTGTTTCGCTGTAAACGTGGCATATTGGAATTCATTTTTGATGTTTAGGGGCACCCACATCGCATAGTACGCTGAGTCGCAGATTGCTACGGACTGGGAAGAATTATACAGAGCACTTTATTCATTTTATTTTTTCAATTGATTCCTCCATATCGCATGTTTTACTTAGTCGAATTTTCTAAACACATTGCATACATGGTAACTTGACAATCATCAGGCACAGGGGTCTAATAATCAGCTTAGCAGTATTATAATAAAAAATAAATGTGTACATTGAATATTTTCCTATGTGTTTTGTAACAATTTAATATGCTTCTTGTGCCTTCCAACTATTTACTGTATGCAGCCTCCACTTCGTCCAAATGGGTTATAACAAACACAGCAGTGGCAAGCGTGTAGTTAAGATCAGAATGGCACAAAGACTTATAATAGCACCATATAAACTGCTGGACTAGTAATATGTATATACGTTTCAGTAGGCAGCTGAAAGACGTCTGTAAACGTGAAAGAGCCTATTATCGGGGCCAAACACATGGATTACGACGTTTTCACTTTAGCACCATGACATCGCTAAAGTACGAATAATGTCGAAAACCCACAACCGTAAACACTTACCATTAACACGCAGACCTAAATTAGCAGCGATACAGAAATTGTTTGAAAAAATCAGCACATATGTATACGTCTACACCACTACTATGCAATTCACTATATGTGTGTGTTTGTGTGTGTGTGTTTGTGTGTGTGTGTGTGTGTGTGTGTGTGTGTGTGTGTGTGTACATGTTGTGTTACACCGCTTCAAACACAGCAACAATTCTTTCGTACCGCATCTCAAATTGGCAACTGTTTCAGAACGTGTACAGTGTGTTACAGGAGGAATAGTAAATATAATAGGAGGTGGGAGTATAGACTAAACCGAATGATACATTTGATATAACATGTGTCCACTTTTCATTTGATACAGATGTGCGGCTGGTTACAGAGATAAGTTTTCCTTGTGCTTGATGTCACTCCAATTGCTATTGCTTTGTTTATTGATTGTCAGTTTTCGATTGAAGTTAAGGCTGAGGTGTTGTGCTTGAGATTACATAATTGTAATCAAGATCTGTTAGCCTGTTCTACTGTATCGTTTTAGCGTCTTCTTACGGGGCCACATTATCTAGAATTTCATGGAAAGGAGCTGCCAGCATTATTGGAAGAGGCTCCTTTCACTACAGCGATGAGTGTGTTGGAGCTCTTATACAAACTAGTCGTAAGGTGGCACGTAATCTAAACCTCACATTCCTCGCGAAACTGCTGGAGCCGTGGTCGCTAGCACACACCAGATAAGCCATTTCGAATTCTGTTGGTAAAGTAAATTTTCACTGTCAATATTCGATTAGCAAGGAGAAGAGACGTTGTGCCGGAACGTTCCTGATCAGTAGTCTTTGCGCCAGTATCTTGGATTAAATTCAAAGACCTCTCCGCAGTGTCTCATGGAGTGAGGGCATGTGACACTGTCGATTGAGATCCTTCAGTGGGGTGGGGACGTTAATCTCGGCGGCTCCTTTGTGCTGTTGTGGTAGAGCAGGCCGCGTGCCGTCATCCGGGTTTCACCCTTTCCCTTCTCTCATCATCATCATCATCATCATCATGATCGTCATCACATCATCGTCATCACATCATCGTCATCACATCATCGTCATCACCATACAACAAAAAATTAACACTATTCAATATACATATCCATTACTCTCACCTACACACTACAAGTATACATATGACACAAGTGTCAAAAATCCGCAAGGAAAGGGGCCAGTGGACGCTGAGGAAGAACGCTCTTTCTTACCGGCGGCTGAATCCACCCCGTGGGATATCCCGGCCAACAGTGCTATACAACATTCACTCCTATAGTCCCCAGAAGATGGAGCGGCAGAAATGAGCACATTTCTTGACCGCCAGGATCCCCGCATTTACCCCTTTAGATTTTTGGTTGCGGGGGTGGTTGAAATTAGTGTGTACAAAGAAAAAGCAAACACAAGACATTAACAGATCCTTCGGATTACGAACAGTGCTGCCTTCATAAAGGACCTCCTAGTGGAGCTTCACGTGGGGTTGCGAAGAGAAGTCTACAGTGCACTGAAGTCGAAGGTAGAAATTATGACAATCAAATTTGAGCTTAATGATTTGCGTTTACTTAACACATCTTGTGAGTTTTTGTTTGGGTTACAACTAGAGTTACGGTCAACGAAAACTAAAGTTCGTTAGTTTTGTACAGTATGTAAATGACGTAGTAACCTGCAGTTTTGGTAGCATTGGTAGGGAAATAAACATAAATGAATGTGTAAAAGAGGAACTGGGAAGCGACAACTTCTCCTTGTTTAAAGCGGTTATTAACGATTCTGTCAACAGTTGCAGTTTGTCTGTCTGTCGTTTTTTTCCTCACATAATCAGAACCGCACATCATTCTGTGTTATTCCACTGCGAATTTTATATCCTTACCCACTACTCGTAAGTTGCATTTTATAAGTAATGAAAGTTAATTAATAGATTACATTCCTCGCTTTTATGTAACCAAAGCAATTACTTGTGGTGCAAACACAGTTTGCATGCACATACATAAAAATATATATAATTATTATTCTTATTTCGTACTCAGTAGAATGTACGTCATCATGATCAAAGGCAAGAGTTTCCTGTTACTGTTGATAAATGTTGTTTATGAATAACAGAAACATGTCAAAGCGACCCTTTACATACTCTCACTCGTGTTCTAAATGGTACACCACCTCCAGTTTCTCAGGGAATCTAGGAAGACACTGACTGCATACATAAACAAAGCCATCGATATGATTAGTCACCAGACAGATATGCAACACTCCTTATATTCAGGTAATGCCGGTATGATCTTAACTGACCAAGGCTGTTAGGAAAACTACCACAGTCTACACTGACTTATGACAGTCTAGAGTAAACAACGGTAGTTCTACGACTCTAGTTACAGCTGAATCTCTTCTTTAGCCAACAAAAAGTGAACACATGTTATTCAGAATGTTTTGTTCGATTTTATACTACCAACCCCTAAAATATTTGCTATTCGCCCTGAAATACCTTGTATGTTCATTAATGTCCTAGGACTTTTTTTTCAAAAATTAGTGCAAAATATGTATTGTGAAAGTAATAACTGAATGCTGCTATTAACTCAGCCCAAACTTCTGTGTTAGCAGAAAAATGTTTCCCTGCTATGGTTCCTTAGCCGGCTGGAGTGGCCGAGCGGTTCTAGGCGCTACAGTCTGGAACCGCGCGACCGCTACGATCGCAGGTTCGAATCCTGCCTCGAGCATGGATGTGTGTGATGTCCTTAGGTTAGTTAAGTTTAAGTAATTCTAAGTTCTAGGGGACTGATGACCTCAGAAGTTAAGTCCCCTAGTGCTCAGAGCCATTTGAACCAGTTTTTATGGTTCCTTAAAGGCAGCACACTATGATTAGCAAGGACTTGTCTGACAGGTGACACTATAACAGAAATGAGGCATCACAGTAAGAAGTAACAAATAACTTTTAATAAGAGTATGTTACCAAATGGTTCTTACCTTTGGCGCAATTTGAGGCATGGCACTTTATGTTTGAAATCTAACACAGTGAAATCTAAAGAACTTTGGTGTCACTTGGTAGTCTGTAGTATTGTCGCTGTAACTGATTGTAATTGTGCAGACAATCAGTTAATGGTCCTTGTCCTCCATAAAGAGCGACTGCAGGCACTGAACTGAACCGTTTTATTATTGGTTGTTGACTGCCCGAGTGTCTGTGGCACGTCGTGTGTAACGTCTGTTGGCAGAAAAATTTCAATGTTCGTCAGTACGAGGCGGAAGCAATGTAGTCAACGGTTGTCAGTGCCCCTTATGGCAGCTGTCCACACTATCGGTGGACGTATATGACGAGCTGGAGTAGTGATGCAGAAGCAGGAAGAGTTCCAGGCTTGTGAGCGCCATCTGGAGGCTGCTGCACAGAGCTGAGAGACGCCAAGTGGGTGGCTGTGCCCTTATTGCGGCGGCCTATCACTGTATTTGTTGAGTACCTCCTGCTTGGTAGGCAACTTCATGAATTTAATATTAGGAACAAAGACAACCTCTACATAAACTACGGTGGTCAAATACGGCACCAAAAGGACTAAAGATACACTTGGAAACAATGTATTCGACAGTCTAGCAAGGCATAACAGTACCTTATGGGTAATGTGATGGAATTTAAGGATAATTAAATCGAAAACCTTAGCTGCCGACAGGTGTTGTTGATATACATCAATGGGGACAGCTGAAAATATGCGCCCCGACTGGGACTCGAACCCGGGATCTCCTGCTTACATGGCAGACACTCTATCCATCCTTTTTTTTTAGTTTCTTTTGTTCGGTGTTGTTCGTTGCGTTTGGTCTGGGCGGACGTCACATGACATCCGTTCAATTTGATCGTTGATTCCCTTACTCAGATTTTTTATTACAGAGGGCCATCGCCTCTCTGACCAAACACGCTGAGCTACCATGCCGGCTCCATTTGAGCCACCGAGGTCGCAGAGGATACTGTGACTGCAGGGACTTACCCTTGCACGCTTCCCGTGAGACCCACATTCCCAACTGTCCACAACCTACATTCGTAGTGTCCCTAATAGATATTTGCCCATTTACTCATCACTCGCGCCACACTAAGCTAACGAGTTCCGTAAGAGTTCGGGCAAAGCGTGCGCATTCGTAACGAGTGAATGGGCAAGTATCTATTAGGAACACTACGAATGTAGGTTGTGGACAGTTGGCAATGTGGGTCTCACGGGAAGCGTGCAAGGGATAAATCCCTGCAGTCGCAGTATCCTCTGTGCCCTCGGTGGCTCAAAAAAAAATGGTTCAAATGGCTCTGAGCACTATGGGACTTAACATCTGAGGTCATCAGTCCCCTAGAACTTAGAACTACTTAAACCTAACTAACCTAAGGACATCACACACATCCATACCCGAGGCAGGATTCGAACCTGCGACCGTAGCGGTCGCGCGGTTCCATACTGAAGCGCCTAGAACCGCTCGGCCACCACGGCCGGCCTCGGTGGCTCACATGGATAGGGCGTCTGCCAAGTAAGCAGGAGATCCCGGTTTCGAGTCCCGGTCGGGGTGCACATTTTCACCTGACCCCATTGATGTATATCAACAACACTTGTCGGCATCTAAGGGTTTCGATTTAATTATCATTTCTTTCTAGGGAAGCTGCACGGTCATCAATGGTATCTGTTCTTTCGGGAACAGGTACCATCTTCATATATGGAATTAAGGACATTACGCTGGACAACGTATTCTGGTCTGTAGAAGAGTATCTTCAGAGAAACACTTGAAGTTAATATTTTAAGGTATTTCTTGGTTAATGTTAAGGCTGTAATAAGGTTCATAATGTTAAACGTTACATTGTATTGAACTTGAAGAAAATGTACAATCAACCTTTTTCCATATCCCAGAGAATCTCCACAGGATTCACATGACACGGGAAGTGGCCCTTGAGAAACAAATTACTAATTTACGACATTCAGAACTGATAAAATGATATCATACTCATCAGCACAAATAGAAGTTGCCATAAGATATATATCCATAACATTTCATCTTCTCTGGATGTTGCCTTTACTTTCTTCCATCCATGTTGTCGCTCATATCTTATTTTTTATGCCTTGAAAGCATACTAAATTTAATGTTTCATTCTTAAAACAGTTTCTTTCTGCCTGTTCCGATTCTCTGATATTTCTAGTTTTTTTCTTATTTTTGTAATCCCTACTACTGTTGAGTTCTTATACCAGAAATAAAGAAATACTTGTTTTGTTAGCCTGTTCATGTTAATATCATAGTGATGTTCAAAGAATGTCAACATTCCTTTAGCAATTACTTCTGATATCCGTCACACATTTCAGTAGATATTCTCATTACTTCTCATTTTCCAGCCTTCGGTTGTTTACGTTTCAATCACTTTTTTGATGATTCTTCTTTCAGATACCTCTATTCTGTCAGTTTGTATTTCATTGTTAACGATTCACATACGTAGAAACATACTAGTACTACCCATATGGTATAGTGTTTTAGTTTTGCATTTCAAGAACTGTACTACTTAGTGAAGATATTTTTAGCTTAACCATGTTCTCTTTCCAGTTTATTAAATCTTACAGTTATTGCTAACCGTTCTTCTCCATTCCGCTGTACAGTTTCTCAAAGATGTTTGTCGGATTCGGATGAGAGATCTAAAGGTTTTCCTGGCGACGAGCAAAATGATACATCAGAGAAACAGAATAATAAATAATTTTTTATGTTTATGGAGAACATGCGAGGTGCATTCCCCTGTTATTTTGTTTCGTTTATCAATAGAGTTTGTAATTGTAGCAGGTGATAGGAAGCAGCTCTTAGTGAGGTTTCAAGCCTATTACCATTCTCTCCCCCTTGCCAGAGCAAAGTACCGCATATTTCTTAATGGAAACGAGGAGGTGGTCACTAGTAGCGTCCTCGTGGGCAAGCCATCCAGTTATGTGTTTGTACCAGTACAGTTTTTGCATAACTGGTCAAATCAAATTTTTATCTCAATAGTATCTTCAATTGCTTTTGGTCATATCGAGCGCACGTTTTCGCAGCCTGTATTATCGATAGTTTTAATGACGCTTACAGCTTCACTATACTGTGACAGTGCATACTTGATGTTTCACAAAGGTTTATGAAATTATCATCAAAAAATAACAAATAAGTGTTTTATTGTAAGGTTAATTCTTGTATCATTTTCTTTATTTTCGAGATGCGTCTGCGCACAGGAAGAGTTCGTTTACCTTCTATGGTAGATAAGTGATGCAATTGTGCTTCACATTTTTCCAATAAGCGGTATTTTATTGGATTGTAATCAATAAAGCACGTGAAAAAGAAAAGACATATGAAAGAATTAGTCTTCTTTATGCTTGGTGCGACAGGCGCATTACATTTCTTTAAAAAAGTCATTTACCCTCCTAAGTTGTCTTTTACATCTCACAAACAATATTTAATTGGAGGAAGGCAATGGCAGACCACCTCGCTAGGACCTTGCCTAATACGGCGGTGCGGGTGTACCGCATCGTCCCCTATGCTCCTTGGAATATGGGACCTCATCATCATCATCATCATCATCATATAGCTAATTTCGTCCCCTTGGGCATCATCAAGCAACGTGGTGATAAAAACAACAACAAAAGTTACGAGCAGCTTTACACAAACAAGAAACAAAACATTAAATTCCTCAGTAACTTACATCACACAAAAGTACATTATGTGCTGTCACAAAATATATTATTTATGTATAATGTAAGTAACAGGGACAGCTATTATATTAACACTACAAAACACTGGTATAGTGAACCTTAAACGAACAAAATTGCTTTTATGTAAGTGTTTTATAAGTTTATAAAAACACGTTGAGCATATTTTATAAGATCTAGTGGCTATTCCACTAGCTAGAAGAAGTTTAGTACTATCTTCGTCACATCCACCTATTTACACCTTTGAATAATATTTGTAGTTGTAAAATCTTATGAATCCAATGAATTTGTATGACAGCTGCATATAGATATTTTGCAGATCTTCGAGAATCAATTATCAGCTATGCAACTGATTCAATGGAAGAAACTGCGGACAGACTGAACCAACCTAAAAGGCGATCACGGTGAAAAATAGATACTTTCATTTTGACAATACAGCGTTTCACTGAATGTCTGAAACTTTTCTCCTGCCTCTCGTAGGTATTACTGCTTAGAAAAGACACATCTCGAAGTTATTGACTCAAAAATGTCTTAGAAAATGGCAAAGTTCAGTTTTTTTAATGGGTCGTTAGCCATGTTTTCCCATGTACCGGATCTTCCTTGACAACTTGTTTCGTATATAAAATGAGATACCATTGCTTTGAGGGGCAAGCTGAGAACTGTGCACTACAAAGCAGCACGGACAAAAAATGGACCACACATCAGCTCTGAGGCTGTACGACGCTTCCGCCACAGGCGGAAAGAGGCCATTCTAAGCGGCCGCTGATGTAATGAGCAGGATGACTGGCAGAACTCGTCACACAGGCGGGCGGTGAAAGTCGCCTAGGACTTTTCTAGTTTAAACTTGATTGGAAAAGGACAACAGCCAAGTCCCGTGCACCTGGCGAAAACGTACCTTACATCGATTCAAAAAGCGTACGCTAGTATTCAGTGTGTTTGCTATCAATGAATCGCTTTGGCTGACCTAAGAAGTCGGAGAACCAGTAGCCGAATGCAACGGGCCTTATAACAATAGACAGTAGTTTTTCGGGCAGATGAACACACCATCTAATACAACCTGCATCGCTAGCATTGTTCTTCAGTCACGTACATCATCATAATCTCTGGTAACATACGGAAAATCCGTGACTGTGTGACGTCTCAATGACATAATTCGACCAACTAGAGGTCCTCACGGCCTGCTGTAATATCACCTGATGATGACGACGGGAAAGTCGTCGAAACCTGGAGACTGACAAATCTGACGAGACAAGAACTCCGTGAAACATTTATTCTAGAAAGCTGCCGTGAAAAACTACGTTCTCAAATATCCCTGCTGCTGTTGTGCAATGAGGGAAGTATATTCTCTTTATTTTCTACTAATGTTTTATCTAACAACTTCATACGACCCCTTAAGGAAAACAGTCCGTAAAAGTGAGATGCTTCGTTCGCGATTGACATGGCTCTCCTCTTCCAGTCCATCGATGAGGATATCTGTTGTTCAGGTTTTCACGATCATCGCTATTTAAGTGGGATAATGCATCATCATGTAGAAACCACATCCTCTAGTGGACAACTGTGCCTGAACATCTAGAATGAACACCAAGTAGCGTCCAGGAGGTGTTGCATATAATAGCCTTTAAATTTATTTTTACCATTGTAGCACACACGTTGACAGAGAATTGTTCCTAGTCATTTGATAATGAAAGTGGGATAGTTTTTGTCACACATGAAAGCACTATTACTGTTGAGCAACTTTAGAAAGTTCTAAAGAAGAGTATTTCGCTGTGTAATCTCTTCACAGAACTGAATTCTGGGTTCAAAATTATTTGGACCCTTTCCTTGTCCCCATTCTTTTTTGGTAACAGTTGCCCCACCAGTGATGTACACCCACTACTGTTCGAAGTATGCATTTCATGTGCAAGTTGACAACTGCTTATTGATGAATATTCTCCAACACGATACAAACACATTACTTCAAATTCGACAGGGTGAACATTTAATTGTTGAAAATCTCGGCCAGCTCTCTGTGGCCTGAATGACGTGGTTTTTCCTATGTTTCTACACACGACGATACATTTCTTGCAGTTTGGTTGACATTATTCTCGATTTTTTTCCTCTTTCCATTCGTTCTGGTTCCTGGACATTACATCCGGCTAGATCTAAAATTAAACTGATGTCTGTGACTCCCTTTAAAGATTAAACTTTCATTATCGCCCCCCAGTCTTGAACTATAAACGATATCGTGGGCACATAAAAGGCGATTGTGTATTGTCATTCAAGGTAGCTCTACCAACTTTATTGCAAAAGTCAGCTGTTCGTTATGAAACACTTTTCACGGATTACTCGTTGAGAAACTCACATCACATGAAATTTGCATTCCCTGTCATTCCTCCCTCATCTCAAAACACTCAGACAAGATCTGACTATAATTTTGACAGTGAAGTTTCTGAATTCTGTGTGATCTGAGTGCCTACTCGGAAACAATAGGTATCTCTTTTCAGTTCAGTAACATACCGACCGCATAATGTCGAGATGTATTCACGTATAGTTTCTTAGTGGTACAGTACAATTTCCACACAAAAATTGCAGTCTCTTTCGACTGTTGCCAAAAAGAAATTGACAGGTGCCATGTTGTATTAACTGAAGACATTAAGTTTGTAAATGAGACCCGGCTGATGTTATGTGAAGGTCCTTCTTGGTCACAAGAATTTTAAGAGTCAGGATTACTGGTTTCGGCTACTGCCATCTTCAGATCATAAAATATTCTGATTTAGATATCAACCTACTCATATTTACTTATTATGTATCTACATATATAGATTTTGACGTTGACACCTAAATCAGAATCTTTTATGATCTGAAGATGGCAGTAGCCGAAACCAGTTACCATGAATTTAAAAATTTGTGTTATCGAGACGGACATTTACAAATAAGTGCCATGCGGTAGGCATAGAAGATGACCCACCGCAAAGGAAGACAAAATATAAGTTAAAACTTTACAGAACAATCTGCAACTTAAATTGACCACTTTCAATATGCATTCGGAACTTGGATGTCCACCTTATTTACCTAGTATTTCTTTACTTTAGTCTCTGAGTGGAGTACACGGATTGTCAGTTTGTCATATAAGCCCAGAGTATTTTTAGATGTTCTTCGGAACAGAATTACGCCGTATAAGCCATGGAGTAAAGCATCATATTTTAGATGTTTTGTATTTTTAACTTAAAAAAGACTGGGTAGTGGCTATCCGAGGAAGTGTCCCTTTAAGGCACATGCCACTGTAGACCATACTAATTTTACGGACATAAACTCTGGAACATTAGAATCTGTTGAGAATCTTTTCCGCACATTTGGTAATTTATGGCAGTCACTGTGAAGCGAAACAGCCCGATAGTGTCCGAACACAAGATTAGAGGCAAGCTTCTAGAACTTGTGACATCTCTAAATAACTACGAGTAGCACTGCAGAGCAATACGAAATGGGACAAACGTGTATAAACTGCGGTACGAAAGACATAGATTCGTTGGAAGGCTTCTGGGAAATTGAGCTGTATCTGTTTACAAAAAATGCATACAAAACGCTAGTTTGACAAGTTCTGGAGTCTAGTTCGAGTTTTACAGTAGGGACGACATCACACATCGAATTCAGATAAGAGCTATTAGAACTGTAATACGACCAGAACACGACATACAAAAGTGTAACGGAGATACTTACAGTCAGCGAACTTACCGAATCTTTGAAAGACTTCATTCTCGGGAAACATCGTTGGATAAAGAGAGAACTGGCATTCACGACAGTCCGTGCACTCTTCTGGTTCGTACATCGCTTGCACGACCTATAAATACAAGGTACGGCTTTTCCTCATTTCGCGTCTGTGATTCGCCATGACTATCTCAATGTAGAATCGCGCTCTGCTTGAAAATCTGTATTACGCGAGTGATGACTGTGCACACGTCGTTCTGCATAAATTCCGGACACTGAAGGATTTGAATAAAGGCTTTGGTCTGGTGATTGCCGTGGTTCTGGAGAAAATGATTCGGAAATTCGAAAAAACGGGTTCTTTTGGTGTGCAACCTGGTAGAGGGAGGAAACGAATTGATTCGATGTCAGTGGAAGTAGTGGCCACAGCAGTGCAGGAGGAGACGAATGGTGGTGTGCAAACGGAGAACTGCCAGAACATTGGACATACCCGTGAGCACGGTGCGTAAACACCCTTCTTTGCTATCCATTCAAATGCGAACAGGAATTCCGCCTTATGCAAGACACTTTTTTCTGTTTTGTTTATCCCAGACATGTTTCAGCACATTTTGTGCTATTTTCAGTGGGTTATTTTTCATTTTCTAACTGTAAAATTGTTGTTACATATTAACATTTAGCGAAACTTTTGGTATAGAATATTTACAATTGTAAATATATAACAACAATTTTACAGTTAAAAAATAAAAAATAACCCACTGATGATAGCACAAAATGTTCTGAAACATGTCTGGGTGAAACAAAACAGAAAAAAGGTGTCTTGCATAACACGGAATTCTTCTTCCCATTTCTTAGCAAGCACGAACATAATAAGAAGAACTGCAACATCACAATATGATTATATCCATTCAAAATTACCCATGTGCACAAGTTGCTTCCGTTGACCTGCCAGCAAGTGAGACCTTCGCTTTAGCATTTCTTGCTCGCATGGAAGTGGACAATGATTGCCCGTGCAAGATTTTGTGGATAGACGAAGCCCATTTCCAACTGACAGAATATGTGAATACAGAATTGTCAAATATGGGCAACGGAAATCCACTCGCAAATCAACCAGTACCGCTTCATCCCTAACAGGTCACTGTGTAGTGCGTGTTTACGGCATAATTTATCATAGAGTCGTATTTTTTCGAAGATACAGGTGCTTCCGGTCCTGTTACCTGTACCGACACTGGTAAGCTCTATGAGTGTCTTTTGCGCAACCACCTCATTAAAGTTCTCCAACAACGTAGATGTGTGGATGGGATCATTTTTATGCAAGATGGCGCACCTACGCACATTGCAAATCCGGTTAAGCAGCTGCTGAAGCACCATTTCGGAAATGATGGAATTGTCAGCCGCCATTTCCCAACAGCCTGGCCGTCCCGATCACCTGATAAAATCCGTGTGACTTCTGGCTGTGGGGCTATCTGAAAGATGATGTGTTCAGTGTTCCGATTGCAAACTTAGCTGCATGAAGGCATCCATTGCGCAACACATTCTGAATGTGACCCAAGGAACACTTCGATCGGTTGTGGAAGACGCTGTTTCTCGATTTCAACTTACTGAAGAAAACGGTGGAAAGCATATTGAACATGTTTTGCGCCGGTCACACGGAAATTAATAATCCGATGCTTTTTATGAGGGTGTTCGCTTCAGGACAATTAAAAACCAGTTTTTTCCATCCGATGTGATACGACATGGCTGTGGTGGATGGGCTTACGTAACTAATAGTATCAAACATGTACACTCATGCACACTGAGTAGTACAGTTTGTTTAACGTCAAACGTACACTTTAGGCATTGTTGTATGATTCATTTGTCATTTGTAGTCGATTACTATTAAATTATCATGCTTACAGCGCCATCTTTTGCTACATTTTGTAACTATTTATTTTTCTTCTGATATATATATATATATATATATATATATATATATAATTTCTACAAACACGACAGATTTAACGCATGTTCCACAGTAAACACTAGGAGAATATTGGCATACAATGTTGTTGTATACATAGGCTAATGTTTATTTATTATCATAGTTGTTTTTTGGTGAAATTTTCACTCCAAAGAAGTTGCACAATTACAGACATTAAACAACATGCCAACAAAATGCGACTAAGAGGGTGCACCATAAAACTCATTTATTCACTTAATACACGTTGAAAAGTATTGAGGACATCAGAACCTAAACCTATCTTTTTAATATCGCGTGTCTTGCAAAGATTATTCCCAAATTTCTGTGCATGATTAAGGATCAGATGTAGTACCCTTTGTCTATTGGGTTCCAGAAATTTCGTTATAGATTTTAGTCAATGATTTCATACAGTACATAAATATAAGGTAAGTACTTTCGTATCGGACTTATCAATTTTCAACTATTAAAAATAAAAATTAAAAGTAAATAAGAATGTTATGCCTACGGTATTTTCATTTGTGCAACCAAATTTTTCTCCTGTCAAGATACTTCATTCAAGTTTCACTGATTTCTGGGCTATAACATTTGAATATTATTTAAGATTCGCAGTAATGGTTTGCGGGAAATCAGCAGCTTGCAGTTCATCTCTTCAGACAAGCGAGTATAAGTACACAACAACTTTACTTGTCCACTGTCGAAGTTATTGAACTGCCACCAAAAAAATAGATTCATTTTGGAAAGTTTGTATCTGGAAGGTTCTGTCTTTCAAATTTCAGTTATGAGTGGACGGAAATAACTAAAGAGGGCTGCTTGGTGAGTAATAGTATAGAACTAAGTTGTTATTCAGTTGGATCTCCTTCCAGTGTGTTCCTGTTCGGCTCTGTGGAGGAACAGCATGGGTACGTTTCATGACTAGAGGCCACTGCTCAAACGTTACAAAGATCCTCTCTGTTGACAAGGAAATATCCCATCTTTCACTAGCACCGATAGTGAATTCACGGTTATTAATTAAAACAGGAAGGAACAAAAAACTATTATCAGCTGCATATTATTTTCCTGCTCTGAAGCCAACGTGTCTGAGTGCTCAACCCTGACTGGACTCACGAATCCAAGCGACTTCAAAATTCAGATAACCCTGTGGCGCAGATTTTAAGCTTTCCTTTTGAGATTTAATGCAAAAGGTAATCGAACACAGATCATTTTTCGAGTATCATGCTAAACGCAACATTAAAAATTTATATTCCATCATCATTTTTCTGAAAAATGTTCCCCAAGATTACACATGAGTCTGCCATGCATTCCTTGTCTTGTTTTCAGTTTGTCTTCCAGTCAGGTAGTCTTTCTAGCCTTCTATGGAGGAAAGACTTTTCTCACTTCTTTGAAGACACACACTACCGCCACATTCTTCAGTCAAATTACGTAGAAATTTTTCTGGTTCTCTTTCTCATGTTTCTCTTATAGAATCATTTTAAGTATTGCAGGACTATGTATAACTTTAGTTTGATTTTATTACTGCATAAGTTTGTTATAATAATAGAAACAGAGACAGCGCATTTCTTTGTTCTTGATCTGCCTACAACTAAATGGTTATACACTGAAGAGCCAAAGAAACGGGTACACCTGCCTATTATCGTGCAGGCCCCGGCGAGCATGCAGGAGGGTCGCAACACGACTTGGCATGGACTCGACTAATGTCTGAAGTAATTCTGGAGGGAACCAACACCATGAATCCTGCAGGGCTGTCCATAAGTGCGTAAAAGTAAGGCGGGTGGAGACCTCTTGTGAACAGCACGTTGCAAGGCATCCCAGACACGCTCAATAAAGTTCATGTCTGAAGAGTCTGGTAGTCAGCGGAAGTGTTTAAACTCAGAACAGTGTTCCTGGAGTCACTCTGTAGCAATTCTCGACATGTGGGGTGTCGCATTGTCCTGCTTGAATTGGCCAACTCCTTCGGAATGCACAGTGGACATGAATGGATGCAGATGATCAGACAGGATGCTTATGTACGTGTTACCTGTCAGAGTCGTATCTAGACTTACCAGGGGTCCCATAGCACTCCAACTGCACACGCCCCACACCATTACAGAGCCTCCACCTGCTTCAACAGTTCCATCCTGACATGCAGGGTCCATGAATTCATGAGGTTGTCTCCACACCCGTTCACGTCCATCCGCTCGATATAATTTGAAACGAGACTCTTCTGACCAGGCAACATGTTTCCAGTCATCAACAGTCTAATGTCGGTATTGTTGGGCCCAGGAAAGGCGTAAAGCTTTGTGTCGCGCAGACATCAAGGACACACGAGTGGGCCTTAGGCTCCGAAAGCCCATATCGATTATGTTTCGTTGAATGGCCGCTAAGCCATGTCGCCGCAATATCCTTTCTTCCAGGAGTGATAGTTCTGCAAGGTTCGCAGGAGAGCTTCTGTGAAATTTGGAAAGTAGGAGACAAGGTACTGGCGGAATTAAAGCTGTGAGTACCGGGCGTGAGTCGTGCTTGGGTAGCTCAGTTGGTAGAGCACTTGCCCGCGAAAGGAAAAGGTCCCGAGTTCGAGTCTCGGTCCGGCACACAGTTTTAATCTGCCAGGAAGTTTCATATCAGCGCACACTCCGCTGTAGAGTGAACATTTCATTCTAGAAATATCTCAGTTGGTGTTTCATCAGGCGTTCTAAAGTTTTGTGAAAGCATGACACACAAGTTGCGTGACTACCATACGCTATGTCACATCATTCACTTCTCAGTGTTATGTAGCACAAGGTGCTACTTATCTAGTATCTTAGCTGTGCGCATCCATAAATCGAAAATATTAATTCCTTCTCCAGTGCTTTTGTCTACACCTGGATCAGTCACCTGCACGTTGTGCGCAATTCATTGCTATGATGCATTAAGGAAAAGCTTAAGTATTTACTTTTGTCACCTCATAACTTTACTTAAAAACTAACATCTACGGCCGTTTTTCACCGAACGAAGTGGATAGTACACTGGAATCGCATTCTGGAGGACGATGGTTCAAACCCACGTCCGGCCATCCTTATTTAGGTTTTCCGCGATTTCCCTAAACCGCTTCAGGCAAATGCCGGGATGGTTCCTCGCTAGTTGCCCCCTTCCCCGAAATCAACCAAATAACCATTTTTTCTGTGTCAGATAGTATAACAAATGCTCACATAGTCTTCCATTTACGCAGCTTTATCTTTCTATTCATCACCTAGCAGCGCCTCTTTCCTTCGCTCCCCTTACCTCTCCTCGTTTCCTTTGCTACCACTACCCACAGATTAATCTAGGTGCCCTTGTTGTTGTTGTAGTCTTCAGTCCTGAGACTGGTTTGATGCAGCTCTCCATGCTACTCTATCCTGTGCAAGCTTCTTCATCTCCCAGTACCTACTGCAACCTACATCCTTCAGAATCTGCTTAGTGTATTCATCTCTTAATCTCCCCCTACGATTTTTACCCTCCACGCTGCCCTCCAATACTAAATTGGTGATCCCTTGATGCCTCAGAACATGTCCTACCAACCGATCCCTTCTTCTCGTCAAGTTGTGCCACAAACTTCTCTCCTGCCCATTCCTATTCAATACTTCCTCATTAATTATGTGACCTACCCATCTAATCTTCAGCATTCTTCTGTAGCACCACATTTCGTAAGCTTCTATTCTCTTCTTGTCCAAACTATTTACCGTCCATGTTTCACTTCCATACATGGCTACACTCCATACAAATACTTTCAGAAATGACTTCCTGATACTTAAATCCATACTCGATGTTAACAAATTTTTCTTCTTCAGAAACGCTTTCCTTGCCATTGCCAGTCTACATTTTATATCCTCTCTACTTCGACCATCATCAGTTATTTTGCTCCCCAAATAGCAAAACTCCTTTACTACTTTAAGTGTCTCATTTCCTAATCTAATTCCCTCAGCATCACCCGACTTAATTAGACTACATTCCATTATCCTCGTTTTGCTTTTGTTGATGTTCATCTTATATCCTCCTTTCATGACACTGTCCATTCCGTTCAACTGCTCTTCCAAGTCGTTTGCTGTCTCTGACAGAATTACAATGTCATCGGCGAACCTCAAAGTTTTTATTTCTTCTCCATGGATTTTAATACCTACTCCGAATTTTTCTTTTGTTTCCTTTACTGCTTGCTCAATATACAGATTGAATAACATCGGGGAGAGGCTACAACCCTGTCTTACTCCCTTCCCCACCGCTGCTTCCCTTTCATGTCCCTCGACTCTTATAACTGCCGTCTGGTTTCTGTACAAACTGTAAATAGCCTTTCGCTCCCTGTATTTTACCCCTGCCAGCTTTAGAATTTGAAAGAGAGTATTCCAGTCAACATTGTCAAAAGCTTTCTCTAAGTCTACAAATCCTAGAAACGTAGGTTTGCCTTTCCTTAATCTTTCGTCTAAGGTAAGTCATAAGGTCAGTATTGCCTCACGTGTTCCAGTATTTCTACGGAATCCAAACTGATCTTCCCCGAGGTCGGCTTCTACTAGTTTTTCCATTCGTCTGTAAAGAATTCGTGTTAGTATTTTGCAGCTGTGGCTTATTAAACTGATTGTTCGGTAATTTTCACATCTGTCAACACCTGCTTTCTTTGGGATTGGAATTATTATATTCTTCTTGAAGTCTGAGGGTATTTCACCTGTCTCATACATCTTGCTCACCAGATGGTAGAGTTTTGTTAGGACTGGCTCTCCCAAGGCCGTCAGAAGTTCCAATGGAATGTTGTCTACTCCGGGGGCCTTGTTTCGACTCAGGTCTTTCAGTGCTCTGTCAAACTCTTCACGCAGTATCGTATCTCCCATTTCATCTTCATCTACATCCTCATCCATTTCCATAATATTGTCCTCAAGTACATCGCCCTTGTATAGACCCTCTATATACTCCTTCCACCTTTCTGCTTTCCCTTCTTTGCTTAGAACTGGGTTTCCATCTGTGCTCTTGATGTTCATACAAGTGGTTCTCTTATCTCCAAAGGTCTCTTTAATTTTCCTGTAGGCAGTATCTATCTTACCCCTAGTGAGATAAGCCTCTACATCCTTGCATTTGTCCTCTAGCCATGCCTGCTTAGCCATTTTGCACTTCCTGTCGATCTCATTTTTGAGACGTTTGTATTCCTTTTTGCCTGCTTCATTTACTGCATTTTTATATTTTCTCCTTTCATCAATTAATTTCAATATTTCTTCTGTTACCCAAGGATTTCTACTAGCCCTCGTCTTTTTACCTACTTGATCCTCTGCTGCCTTCACTACTTCATCCCTCAAAGCTACCCATTCCTCTTCTACTGTATTTCTTTCCTCCATTCCTGTCAATTGTTCCCTTATGCTCTTCCTGAAACTCTGTACAACCTCTGGTTCTTTCAGTTTATCCAGGTCCCATCTCCTTAAATTCCCAACTTTTTGCAGTTTCTTCAGTTTTAATCTACAGTTCATAACCAATAGATTGTGGTCAGAGTCCACATCTGCCCCTGGAAATGTCTTACAATTTAAAACCTGGTTCCTAAATCTCTGCCTTACCATTATATAATCTATCTGATACCTTTTAGTATCTCCAGGATTCTTCCATGTATACAACCTTCTATCATGATTCTTAAACCAAGTGTTGGCTATGATTAAGTTATGCTCTGTGCAAAATTCTACAAGGCGGCTTCCTCTTTCATTTCGTAGCCCCAATCCATATTCACCTACTACATTTCCTTCTCTCCCTTTTCCTACACTCGAATTCCAGTCACCCATGACTATTAAATTTTCGTCTCCCTTCACTATCTGAATAATTTCTTTTATCTCATCATACATTTCATCAATTTCTTCGTCATCTGCAGAGCTAGTTGGCATATAAACTTGTACTACTGTAGTAGGTGTGGGCTTCGTATCTATCTTGGCCACTATAATGCGTTCACTATGCTGTTTGTAATAGCTTACCCGCATTCCTATTTTCCTATTCATTATTAAACCTACTCCTGCATTATCCCTATTTGACTTTGTGTTTATAAACCTGTAGTCACCTGACCAGACGTCTTGTTCCTCCTGCCACCGAACTTCACTAATTCCCACTATATCTAACTTTAACCTATCCATTTCCCTTTTTAAATTTTCTAACCTACCTGCCCGATTAAGGGATCTGACATCCAACGCTCCGATCCGTAGAACGCCAGTTTTCTTTCTCCTGATAACGACATCCTCCTGAGTAGTCCCCGCCCGGAGATCCGAATGGGGGACTATTTTACCTCCGGAATATTTTACCCAAGAGGACGCCATCATCGTTTAATCATACAGTAAAGCTGCATGCCCTCGGGAAAAATTACGGCCGTAGTTTCCCCTTGGTTTTAGCCGTTCGCAGTACCAGCACAGCAAGGCGTTTTGGTTATTATTACAAGGCCAGATCAGTCAATCATCCAGACTGTTGCCCTTGCAACTACTGAAAAGGCTGCTGCCCCTCTTCAGGAACCACACGTTTGTCTGGCCTCTCAACAGATACCCCTCCGTTGTGGTTGCACCTACGGTACGGCTATGTGTATCGCTGAGGCACGCAAGCCTCCCCACCAACGGCAAGGTCCATGGTTCGTGGGGGGAGGTGCCCTTAATTTGTCTTTATTACGCTGTTTTGCAGAATGGAATATTAACTTTGTTTTTTTTTCGTAATAGCGCTGTTGCTGATTCCATTATTTATGTAATAGCTTTTTATAAGTTTTGAAATGCGTGTGATATGTAAGAACTTTCGCAAATACGTCGTAATGAATGCGTGGTTAAATGTAACAGAGGACCTAATGGTCCAAATCGTGAGGAGGATAAAACAATAAACAAAATAAATAAACAGCGAGAAGGTGTTTCTGTATCGTCTAGCTAAACTTCATGTCACGTTCATTTTTGTTCAACACTG
Source organism: Schistocerca cancellata (assembly GCF_023864275.1). NCBI lineage: Eukaryota > Metazoa > Arthropoda > Insecta > Orthoptera > Acrididae > Schistocerca > Schistocerca cancellata. The sequence goes on from NC_064628.1 coordinate 281,527,533, forward strand.
AATTAACAGCATTCATTGCTACGATCCACAACACTTGAAGAACATTGTCATAAACATATTACTGTCCACGTCAGTTGATACTGCTGACGAAGATATTCCCTTGAGACTGCGCATTTCACAACAATTTTCTAGCTATGTCGGTATACTGCACGTAATCTTTCAGAGAACTGCCACTATATCTACTAATTCATTTCTGTGTTGTGAGAATCGTAGCAATTTTACTACTTAACATTTAAGTCTCTCTGTCGTTCAGTTTGCTTCTGATGAAGGATTGGCACTGAGATCTAGGAAACCTCCTTCCAGTCGTATATCTGGTGGGAATCAGTCAAGAGGTAACTGCTTCGTATCCCTGTGGTACAGCTAGCTTTCACTACTAGTTTCTAAAATTTTCTGAATTTTGCATCTCGCTCTGTATATCATGGAGTGCGGGCGTGCGGCACTGTTATTGCTGACCTGTCGGATGTCATTAGGATAGGCAGCTCTGCTGGTATTATTCTGCGGGTGTATGTCATTGTTCATACCGGACATTTCCCCTTCCCTTCGTTCGTACATTATTTTGTCTAAATGATGATAATTCTTTCGCCATATGATTTGTGTTTTCATTTTCTTTAAAGTACTTTTGCAGTTTCGGCTCTGTAGCCAGCCAAATTCGTTCTTTCAGCAGTCTTTTTCCCTTCAGTGGCTTAGTGGAAACAGACAGTTCTTCCGTGAGCTTAATGTTTCGTATTCTTCAAAGAGCTGTCAATATTTCCATCCCTTTCGTCGTAATCCCACCTCGACGCTTAGTCCTCTAATTAGGCTTCTTGGGAGACGACAATACGCATCTTGCTCCACCAAACATCTCTATTTTCAATTTCCATAAATGGGTACTGAAATCAGTCTCTTAGATGCTCCGTGTTGTTTCAGAAATCAACTTTTCTTCTGGAACTGCCAGCCGCTTTGTAGAGGAAATTCCTATTCCTCTGAAACATCCTACGGGACTTTGGACTGTAACCGATTTCCCAGGCTTCTCTCTAAAGCGAACCAAACCGCTTTTTTGTTAGTGCCTGCTGTGAGTGGCTGAGCATCCTTTAACAACACACTTGTCTGATTCAAATGGCTCTGAGCACTATGGGACTTAACTTCTGAGGTCATCAGTCCCCTAGAACTTAGAACTAATTGAACCTAACTAACCTAAGGACATCACACACATCCAGGCCCGAGGCAGGATTCGAACCAGCGACCGTAGCGGTCGCGCGGTTCCAGACTGTAGCGCCTAGAACCGCTCGGCCACCCCGGCCGGCCACACTTGTTTGCAGAAGGTGTTCAGTGGCTAGAAAACTGCTATGTCCAAAGGCTGGAGTGCGTTTCTTGTATGGCAGCGAAAGTACAAAGACAGAATGTCATGTTTCATACAATATTCAAGAGAGATGACCGATTTTGTTAGCACCTTGTGGCTGTACATCAAAAGCACTACAGATAGCATTGGCCTGAAGTTCGTAAAACACACGAATATAATGCTTCTTCTTTAATGTAGCCTGATTCCGTCATATGGAACTAGTCGTACCTAGTCATTTTATCTTTTTTGCTGAAATAATGTCGAATTTCCACGAGTTCTGAGTAACCGAAGGCTGTCTTGCGAACATCATGGGGAGTAATAGAAAAATCTGTGTACACGAAGTCTCGAAGTGTCTTTGCTAGAGCAGCTTCAAGCTCGTTTGTAGAAACAGTTTGTTTTACTATATTTCGCGTTGTCTTGTTCTCTCTAACGCGGATTATACGGTGGCTTAGTGTTTCATAAGGCACTATGTATTGAAGACGTGCAGCATACACAATGGCCCTATTTCTTACGGCTACCATTGTCCTTCCATCCGCTCGGACATTCATTTCAATAGAGCGCTATCGCACTTCTTCACATGCTTACATGGCATCTAAAAAAAACCACGCTAAGACAGTGTGTGTGTGTGAGAGAGAGAGAGAGAGAAAGAGAAAGAGAAAGAGAAAGAGAAAGAGAAAGAGAGAGAGAGAGAGAGAGAGAGAGAGAGAGAGAGAGAGAGAGAGGACAACGCATCCCGAACGACTTATCAAAATGGGGCAGAAATCTGTAGATGCGATGTACATGTACAGACAAAAAAAAAAGGATTAAAATTTCAAAATAATTGGATGATTTTTTAAGAGAAAGTGCTTCACAAATTGAGCAAGTCACTATGGATTGGTCCGCCTCTGGCCCTTGATAGAGTTGTTGGATGTCTTCCTAAGGCATATCGTGCCAAATTATGTGCAACTGGTGCTTTAGATCGTCAGATTCCGAGATTTTTGGATGGTCCTGTCAATAATGCTCCAAATGTCCTCAGATGGGAAGAGAAACGAGTCATAAAATATCATCGACTTACCGCTGTGCGCTAAAGGTGCTGCGGGTGACAACCAGAGGGGTCTTTCTATGAAATGAAATGGAACCCGAGACCATCACTCACGGTTGTCGGGCCGTATGGCGGGTGACAGATTGGCATCCCACCACTGTCCGGCACTACTCCAAATACGTCTTGGACCTGGAACCTCATTGACTGAATAGTGTTCAGTGATGAGTCCCACTTCGAATTGAGCCCCGACGGTCAGCGAAGACTTGTCTGGAGACGCCAAGGACAGCGGTGTCCGCCATATTGCGCGACAACCACGCGTGATGATCTGGGGCGTGCCATTTCCTTTCATATTAGAACGGCTTTGGTTGTCATCCACGCCACCCTTATAGTACACTTGTTCGTCGACGGCGTTATACGCCCCATTTTGTTGCCCTTCATGGCAAGACATCCTGTCCTTACATTTCAGAAAGACAGTTCCCATCCGAACATGGCGAGAGTTTCTACTGCTTGTCTTCGTGCTTGCCAGTCCGTACTTAGGCCAGCAAGCTCCTCGGATCTCTCCCCAATACCGAGCGTTTGAAGCATTTTGGACAGGGTGATCTAATCAGCGAGGGATTTTGGTGATCTCAGCGCCAGTTGGACAGAATTTGGCACTATATTCCTCATCAGGACATCCAACAACTCTATGAGTCGACTTTTTCAATTTGTGAAGCTCTTTCTCTTGAATAAAGCATACCATTTTTAATTAAATTGTAACCATCTGTTTGACAGTAAAGTCACATCTACCGATTTTCATCCCATTCGGATAATGCTGCGTCGTTTTTTCTTCCCTTAGGGTGTAGTTCACATCAATCGGACACAATTATTTTGCTTACAGTTCGTTACTGTGTTTATCACGTTAACCAACATTGCAATCTTTAGTTATGCTCAGAGCATTTCTACTGTTAAAATGTTATAAGCAACGCCGATCTTAAAATTAGGTTATACACCGATGAGCCTAAACATGGCAATCACTATCACGATACTGAATGGTGTCTGCTGGAGATGCGGGCACGTGACGCGGAAAGAATTGTTTACAATAGGAGGAGAGACGAAGGAGTAATCATTCTGGCGAAGAAACTGGATGCAAAGGGGGCCGGCCGCTGTGGCCGAGCGCTTCAGGCGCTTCACTTCGGAACCGCCCTGCTGCTACGGTCGCAGGTTCGATTCCTGCCTCAGGCATGGATGTGTGTGATGTCCTTAGGTTAGTTCGGTTTAGGTAGTTCTAAGTCTAGGGCACTGACAACCACAGATGCTAAATCCCATAGGGCTTACAGCCATCTGAACTATGTTTGCAAAGGGGTTCAAATGGCTCTGATCGCTATGGCACTTAACTTCTGAGGTCATCACTCCCCTAGAACTTAGAACTACTTAAACCGAACTAACCTAAGGACATCACACTCACCCATGCCCGAGGCAGAATTCGAACCTGCGACCGTAGCGGTCGCGCGGTTCCAGACTGCAGCGCCTAGAACCGCTCGGTCACCCAGGCCGGCTTTGAAAAGGGGGAAATCCACAAATGAAGCAGACTTTGACAAAGCGTAGATTGTTATGGTCCGTCGCATGGAACGATCATCTCGGAAACGGCGAAGCTGGTCAGCTGTCCACGTGATACTGTCGTAATCATTAGTGGAAAATGGTTATAGCATCGTGAAATCACAAGCAAACGATAAGGTGTTCGACGTGCACGCCTCACCACAGAACATGGAAAATTTTGGAAATTTGTGGTAAGGTTATATGGGAGCAAACTGCTGAGGTCCCTACACTTATACACTAATTAATGTAACTTAAACTAACTTACGCTAAGGACAAAACACACCCCCATGCCCGAGGGAGGACTCGAATCTCCAACGTGGGGAGCCGCTAGAACTGTGACAAGAGAGTACAATGCTTCCACAGGCACCAGTGTTTCAGAACACACTGATCAAAGCGAACTGTTGAATACTGAGCTCCGCAGCAGACGACCGCCATGTGTTTGCAAGTTGACCCAACCGCATCATCAGTTAGGCACGGGATCATAGAGACTGGTATCAGGTTCAATGAAAACGTGTCGCCTGGTCGGATGAGTCACTTTTCCTGGTACAGTCTCTCGATGATCGTGTCCGGATACGCCTTTATGCAGGGGAATGGCCGCTCGAAACATGCTCTGCACTGAGGACACAGGCCTGTAGGGCAGTATCGTGCTGCGGGGGACATTCACCTGGGCTTCCAAGGGACCTGTGGTAGTAATCGAAGGCACCACGACAGGTGTGAACTAGGCGAACATTGTTGCGGACCACTTGCGTCCCTTCGAGCTTAAGGTGTTCCAAGATGGTTGTGACGTCTTCTAGTAGGTTAATTGTCTGTGTCACAAGGCCGGCCTCGTACTTCAGTGACTTGAGGAGCATGATAATGAAACGTTGATGTTTTGACCATAATATTGGCCCCATCGGAGCCCGAAGGACCATATCGGGGACAAATCTGGGTGCCAGCTCCGCGTCTACAAATCGCCATTCGGTAATTTACGGGGATTGGGTAACCCTGTGTAGATACCTGGTGCTATATACATCCCGAAACCTACTAAGGAATTGTCGAATCTATGCCACAAAGATTCGCTGCCTAATTACGATTCAAAAAATGATCAACAGCTGTTCAAATGGTTCAAATGGCTCTGAGCACTATGGGACTTAGCTTCTGAGGTCATCAGTTCCCTAGAACTTAGAACTACTTAAACCTAACTAACCTAAGGACGTCACACACGTCCATGCCCGAGACAAGATTCGAACCCGCGCGGTTCCAGACTGAAGCGCCTAGAACCGCTCGTCCACCCCGGCCGGCAACAGCTCTTCAGTAGATGGTCATAATGTCTGTGGCTCATCACTGTAAGTCCGTGCATAGATATCATACTAAATTCTTAACCATTTAAATCCATTAACAAACGAAATTTCGTTTCATGTAAACTAACCAAAACTTACGTAATGGAAAAAAATATTGGTTTTCTCAGCGTAGTCACCTGGAGAGATCAAAATCACTTCTTGATGTAAAAAAAGTTGAAGTAATTTTGGATTACGGAACGTGTAGGTGTCGTGAATCACGTAACTTGCTACCTTCAGGGGCACGTTTCGCGTATCTGTCGTAATTTTTGACTAGGTAAACAGAATGTTACTTACATTCCGATATTTTTCACTTAACAGGTGAGTGTCTATTTCATATAAATGTGTTTAGAAAATGCAGACCAGAAATAATCGTGGATGCATGTCAATTATTAATCTATATCTGGACATCATAAATTTAGAATTTACTAACCTGAATCCCATACGAAAAAATAATCCTTCTCATGTGACGCGTGCTATACCAGAAAGTTGCACTTTAACATCCGCAATTGGTCATCCGTAACTAAACATCTGTCTTTCAGGCGCAGTTAGATGGCTGAACAGTTCATTGGAGTTTTTTTGGTGCCTTACAACTCCTTCGTGTTTTCTTTGATGATAAAATAAGCAAGAGCGCCAGGAATAAATTACAACAGATCTTTTTACTACTGAAAAACTCATAATTCATGATCCAAATTTGTTTTGTGTTAAATTGTAAGGAACAGACCACACCACACGTTAAAATTTGAGGCTTATCTTGCTTCTTGTTCCCAGGATGCTACGAGTACAGCACGCAAAGTTACGAAAGATGATTTCCTGTAGCACTGATCATACGATTATTTACTGAGCGACTCATAAGAAATGCAAATTGCTAGACAGAGAAAACAGCTACGAGAGCAGTATTTTGGATGGGGACATGCCTCCCGCGTTGTATTCTGAGTTTTCTATTCACCTTCATGTTTGGGCTTTCGAGTTCGTGTTTTCACCGTGCCTGCACGCGAAGCACGGAAGGTCACAAGTTAGATATGAGGAACTTCGATATCAGCTACCTTCTGACAGAGAGAAAGCCTCAGTGACTTGCGACGTACCTGCGTGGAAAAGAGTCCTCCGATCACAGCCGCTGCCCACAGACTACAGCTCGCCGGCCGCGCGGCGCCGTCGACACCCGATTGAGGTCGAAGGCGAAGCCCCACAGATGTAGGCGTGTCGCCATAGGCGACTAAAGGGGCAGAAGCTATTACTGCACTTTAAATAACATTTCTTTTGTGTTTCCGCGCTGTAGAGCGTTGTTGTTGTGGTCTTCAGTCCAGAGACTGGTTTGATGCAGCTCTCCATGATACTCTATCCTGTGCAAGCTTCTTCATCTCCCAGTACCTACTGCAACCTACATCCTTTTCAATCTGTTTAGTCTATTCCTCTCTTGGTCTCCCTATACGATATTTACCCTCCACGCTGCCCTCCAATACTAAATTGGTGATCCCTTGATGCCTCAGAATATGCCCTACCAATCGATCCCTTCTTCTAGTCAAGTTGTGCCATAAACTCCTCTTCTCCCCAATTCTATTCAATACCTCCTCATTAGTTATCTGATCTACCCATCTAATCTTCAGCATTCTTCTGTAGCACCACATATCACATTGTAAGTGGGCACTTGCGAAAATGTCCAAAACTTTGGTTCATGCGTGCTGCAGTCCAGAGCAGTTTCATGGAAAATAATTTTTGTAGGTGAAAAGGTATATTTCGGATCTTCCCTGTCAGATATTTTAGAAATTCCTGCGGCATGCAGCCTCCTATAGCGATTGGTTCACTCATAGAGGTTTACGCAGATAAGAAATTTTGTATCCGAATCTGCACCACATCCACAATTCTTTTACCTATATCTGTGGATATTAAAATATTGAAAGCAGTTCTACCCGTTCGGTTATGTTGGAGCTCTGACGGTGATCACTGTCCTAGCCTGAAGCTTCGTCTGCTGGAGTCTCATCTCGTAACTTACATTCAACACATTAAGGCGCCGACCAGGATTGAATTTCAGTGGAACTTAGTCATTCATATTCTTGATACGTTCCCTATCTTACAACTTTTTGTCCTAATTACTGTAACAAATATTCCAAAATCTACTTTCTCAATATTAGGAGCCCAAATGAAATCGTGATAAAAGTTGTCGTCACATCCTGAATGCTATTAAGTATTAGTCATAGTTCGTTTGTCAAATTTACGTTAATTTACCATAATGTTACTTCATAAAAGATGCTGTACTTCGCAATTTATCAAGCGTTACTTTGTGCACTTTTGAATATACTTCAGAGAAAATTTTGTAGATTCATTCATTTTATATCGAATATTATTTAAGTTGTAGGAAAGTTCTTGTAGAATGTAAATACATTCGTGTTAAAGGAGACAACTCAATGCCTGTTATTAAATATTAGTCACAGTTCGTTCATCAAATTTGTGTTAAATTATCATCATATTACTTCATTTTAACGTACTACACGTATCAGTATATTAAACGTTGCATTGTGTACTTATGAATATATTACGGAGAAACATTGACAAATTCACTGATTTTATATCGAAAATTATTTCCGTTGTAAGAAAGTTTTCGTTGAATGTAAATGCTTTTTGGATTAAAGGACACCCCTCACCGGAAAGTATAAGCGTTGAGTTGTCGATAGGCACACACAAAAGAAAAAAAAAAATAACTTTCTAGCTTTCGGAGTTAGGCTTTGACGACATAGAATTTATTTACGCTGTATGTGATACACAAACAGGAGTCAGACATGAAGCCATGATTCCAAAGGATGAAATGTGCTAGAACAATTTTCACTTCACTTTGGAATGGCTTTCGGTAATTATGTAACTAATCACTGTTGACGTCAAAGAAACGGTAATGACTCAGACGTAAGATAGCCACCGATACTACAAACTGCCTTTCATTTAGTTGCAAAGACCTCCGTGAATTTTGAAGCAACTAAGGAACGACGCAAAACGGAAAGAATGACAATAATTATTATTCATCGTTTATAATACAAATATCCATGAAAATCGAATCATTGACACTATCCTTGAGGGTTTAACAGTAAAGTAATTACTAATGAGGATGTCCGCAGATAAAGCCGTGGATGTTAACACCAGCTGAGGCATTTATCCTCCAAGTCAAAAATACTGTGAATGTCCGCTGATATCCACATCAACATAGATCTCTGGCGATTGGCAGCCTCACAGAAGGTAGCTATTAGAAATCAATAGCTGACAAATACACACATCAAAAAGAGATTTGCGTCGCCCCCAGTTCCAAGAACCCCTGAAGATAGACGTTGACTGGGATATTGTACCACAGACACAGTCTCTTTGACTATTCAGGATGTCACTAAATCAGACCAAATATGTAAACAACCGTGCATGAGGAGTGCCAATAAGACGGAGGGGGTCCGACAACCGATCAATTCCAGTCATTCCACCAGGAAGGAGGTACACGGTTCTTGTGTGTAGTTCAACCTTGCCTACGCAGTCAATACCCCGGTTCTATTGCGTCCGCATTGTTACTTTGTGCCAGGCAGGACTCTCAACAAGGGAAGAGTCCAGGCATCTCGGAGTGAACCAAAACGATGTTGTTCGGGCATGGAGAAGATACAGAGAGACAGGAACTGTCGATGCAATGCCTCCCTCATGCCGCCCAAGGACTACTTCTGCAGTGGATGACCGTTACCTACGGATTATGGCTCGGAGGAACCCTGACAACAATGCCACCATGTTGAATAATGCTTTTCGTGCAGCCACAGGACGTTGCGTTACGACTCAAACTGTGCGCAGTAGGCTGCATGATGCGCAGCTTCACTCCCGACGTCCAAGGCGAGGTCCATCTTTGCAACTGCGACACCGTTCAACGCGGTACAGATGAGCCCAACAACATGCCGAATGGACCGCTCAGAATTGGCATCACGTTCTCTTCACCGATGAGTGTCGCTTATACGTTCAACCAGACAATCGTCGGAGACGTGTTTGGAGGCAGCCCGGTCAGGCTGAACACCTTAGACACACTGTCCAGCTAGTGTAGCAAGGTGGAGGTTCCCTGCTGTTTTGAGATGGCATTACGTGGGGCCGACGTACGCCACTGGTGGTCATGGAAGGCGCCGTAACGGCTGTACGATACCTGAATACTATCCTCCGACCGATAGTGCAACCATATCGACAGCACAATAGCGAAGAATTTATCTTCATGGACGACAATTCACGCCCCCATCGTCCACATCTTGTGAATGATTTCCTTCAGGTTAACGACATCGCTCGACTGGAGTGGCCAGTATGTTCTCCAGACATGAACCCTATCGAACATGCCTGGGATAGACTGAAAAGGGCTGTTTATGGACGACGCGATCCAGCAACTGCTCTGAGGGATCTACACCGAATCACCGTTGAGGAGTCGGAAATTCTTGACCAACAGTGCCTTAATAAACTTGTTGACAGTATGCCACGACGAATACAGGCATGCATCAATACAAGAGCACGTTCTGCTGGGTATTAGAGGTACCGGTGTGTAGATGCGTACAGCAGTCTAGACCACCACCTCTGAAGGTCTCGCTGAACGGTGGTACAACATGCAATGTGTAGCGGTTAGAGCACTAAAAGCTCGCCTCAGAGGCCCTAGGATAAGGAACCGAGTGAGGTGGCGCTTTCTCAGCACACTCAACTCGCATTTGGGAGTACGACGTTTTAAACCCGAGTCCAGATTTAGGTTTTCTTTGATTTTCCCTCAATCGCTTCAGGCAAATGCTGGTTCGGTTCCTCTGAAAGGGCACAGCCGATCTCCTTCCCATCCTTGAATCAATCCATCTCCGTGTCTAATGAGCACGGTGTCGACGGGACGTTGAAACCTAATCTCCCTTCCTTCCTTCCCGATAAGGACGTGGATTTTTTTCCCACGTTCTAGTCCCTTCAGAGTTGCTCCAGCTTGCTGTAAACGAGTACCTGGCGTCTATCCCGGAGGTAAAAGGTGGCCAGGGAGCTAGGCTCCCTCCTAGTGCCATGGCAAAGAAAGGCTGTGCTCTGACTGTAGTCAGGCAATAGCCCGGTCACGAGCTTGCGCCACAGGCATTATCTTTACCTTACCCTGCGATTTTACTTCAATATTATTCTGCCTTAATGTCAGATGTTGGTCAGATTGTTTCTAGCTTGCTGCGTAAGTATGCCTTTGGTTTCGATTTGATTTTAACCATTGTACACGATTTGAAGTTTGCTGAATTTGTGATAATTTCACCGAAGAAATCATTCTACTGAAGGTATAGTTCTCGCCAAAATGAAATTTGATGTACAAATTCGGTATGAATTCAAATGATAATTTAGTCTATTGGCACCGAGTGTATATTGTAATAAACAGGAAAAATGACATTGTTTTAGTATGCCGTGAAGGAATCAGCTCACTAAGACAACACTGGAAAAATCTTGTAGTTCCACCGACAGTGAATGAGAGGAAGAAAGCTGGAACTTTATTGAATGGAAAATTACGATAATCTGAAACGCTTCTTCATAAACTCAATGCTCATTACTGATGAAAGCCACAAATCGCTTATGCAAATGTCAACAAGTCTATGCCTCTTACATAACTATGCGGACTGAGTAGTTTAATCACAATGTGCTATGAAGGCGACGAATGTCAGATCGCCACCTATTTCTGGCGACAGGTCACGATGGTGGTTATAATACAATTCGTACTGAAGTTGAAAAAAGTGTAGGAAACGCTACTCCGACTCATAAGGAATATTTCTATTACTGTAGTAATTCTCTATTTTGAAATCCGAAGTATGCGGATTCAGGACGACTGGGAAGGTATTGGGAAGTTTCCCCTGTTTATTGCTAGTGACATTACGATTTCATAATGTGGTAAAGATACGGTGGTGTCTGTCAGTGGTGTACGTAACGCTGATCTGTAGGAAAAATCCATTTAATATTTTGCAACACATGAAATGTATTCGCAATTGCCACTATGGACAACCATCAGATGTATAATGGAATGACAATGAGAATTTGGGCTTGACCGGTACACGAACCGGATTTCCCGCTTATTTCCCGCTTGCCATTAGGCTACCCGAGCATGACTCACCGCCAGACACAAACTTCCATAAGTCACCAGTAATGTATTTGCAACTTATATTCGTACATCCGTTATGTATATTCCCGTACAGGGGAGGCATTTTAAGGAATACTATATTGCCTCTGTAATGCATGTCTAAAGGAACATTGCATCGTAATTTTCAACAACACAGGCACTGGAACACCGTGTAATATGTTGCAAGTTCACTCTTAACTTCCAAAACAGCCTGAAATTTCGTGACGAATTATACATATGGTTCCCGAATGGCCGCTACTGTAATTTTATACTGTTCATTGCAAAGGAAATGCACTTTTCTCCTGAAATATATTGCAGAAAGGCAGAGAGTTATGAATGCTTTGGTATTATTAATTACAATGGCTCGATAATGATTATATTCGGTGGTTCTAGAGGCCAATAAAGACAAATTACTTCTCCAGCATCTTATTAATGTTGTATTCCGCATTTACAGCTCTGCTAATGAGGCATTGTCACCATGGAAGATGCAGTTCCTAGCCTACTGTAAAAGATACAGTTCCTAGCCTACTGTAATGATTGTTGTAACGAAACTGGTTTTAGAGATTTTAGTAGTTACTAGCTCCTTAAGTGTGGCCACTGAATTTATTGAGTGTTAGGATATTGTGGAGTGTTCTCTGTTGTTTTATGCCATTTTATAATTGACTTCCGCCACATTGCTAAAACTTGCTGACTATGAACGCTGTGTCATCCCATAATCTTTTCCGATGAGAACATGACCTGATTTCATTGCCCCTGATGTTGCAACTATAGTGGTGTGAACCTTGTCGTGCTTCTAAATAAAATACTTACAGTTTGCCTGTAAGGCTTTTATCTTCAAAATGACATATCTAGACTGTGGCTGGGATGCACACAGCGATGTCCTTCCAAAAGCTGGACAGTAAACTCATGGAAGAGAGAAAGCGGAAGAACGGGCCAGTAGTCGCCAGTGGTTTGAAGGATTACAGAGAGACGATACTCAGGGAGTGCAAAAGGTAGGCTCCAGCCACAGATAACATCTTTAGGAAGCACACCAAAAACATCAGTGACTATGACTTTATTACGTGGCTAGTGGCTGCCAAGATGATGCTGAGAGAGTAGCACCTGTTTTTTCCTTTTTGTTTTCCCACAGAGGCAAAACTGCTCCAGAAAAAAGAATTCTCTGTCACTGATAGCCAAACTTGAATGTTATCCTTCAGTTCCGCTTTTTGTAAAGGGAAGGGCGGTAAAGAAGTTAATCGGCAGTGTAGTTTAATGAAGCCGGTAGTGGGAGGATGAAAGACATCACACAATTACGACATTGGTCAATGTCGGCGGCAAATTGGGTGACTGGCAAGGATAAGTTAAGCGAATGAGAAACTGTCACCAGGTTTGGAGGAGTGCGCTTTTTAGACATTTGGTTTTGGCTTTCTAGTAAGAGGTTTAATGTCCTGGCTTTCTTTACTGAACATTTTCGGAATCAGAGTTCGGATCTGAAGATGCAGAAATAGATAGACTCAGAGGAACAAATTCCTGACTGGCAGATAGGGAGGTTACGCCACTAAAGTTCGATAACGACTATTGCAGCACTATGATAGTGAGGAATAGGTGAAATAACTTGTTAGTTGGGATGGAAGTGACCTCTTTAAGGCACCATTTTACATGAGTGACACAAGTGAATGACAGCACGTGACATCTTGATGCGCGACATTCGAGCTACAAGCAGCAGCATCAGGCGACATGCCCTGGTGTCTGTGTGCAAGTGACAAACTCCCACTACGAGATGGCTACATGAATGGCTCATTTGTTTCTATAAAACGGCGACCATAAATCGTGGGATGTTGAAGCACAAGAATAAGATAAAAAATTAGCTTTACTCAGGAAAATAAGGCGATAGAGGAGTATTGTGGATGAATTTGAAGACGTTTGCAGGAACAAAGTAGATGCACCAGAAGAACGACATGAGAGAGGGGACCGTCCCATGTAAGGTATTGAAGATAAGACAGGGATGATGGGATGTTTGATGGGATGAAAAGAGAAAAGGGGAAAGTGTGGAGACACACATAGAACAGCAAGCTTCGCATCAGAAAGTGACTTGGGATGGATGATAGTATTTTCTTCTAATCTATGATTTCAACAGATGAAAATTAACCTAGACAAAGAGGCCTAGAGAAACTAATAAGGGTTATTTAGGAATAAAGAAAATGACTCACCGAAAGGTAGAAGTGCTACGTCATTGATAGATACAATCAAACAAACGTGCACACACGCGCGCGCTAGCGCGTGTACACACACACACACACACACACACACACACACACACACACACACACACACATACAGGGTGTATCCCACAAGTGGTACTGAATAACTGTCATACATATATATTCTGTTTTTGTCCTTTTTATGAGGTGGCAAGAACAAAATATGTACCCCTTTTCCCATCACTTTATTCATTCATTCATTTATTCATTCGCTGCCAACATCACGCCTTGCAATCACTGCGTACCTACCATATGACTTCGTGACTCAATAATCATGATAGTGAGTCATGAAACGGTGTATCCCGGAAATAGTTATCAGAAAGTATAAAAACAGACATGGCCGTGTATGTGTGTGTGTAATGTTGTGACGCTAGGAGCAGGCGCTGCTGAACCAGGCGCGTGTTTTGGCAGCTGAGGAGACGGGTCGGCCGACTCAGGCAGAATCCAATGGCCGCACCAGTCTTGCGCTCTAATAACTAGAGAGCGGTAACCAGTGAGGCAGTGACAGCCAAATGCTCAGAGTATGAGAATTTTAGAACACAAGTTGGCAGCTCTGGCTGCGTGAGCTGAAAAACCCGGCCGTCAGTATGAAAAAAATGATGGGCAACCGCCATGGTCCAACAGCTATTGTCAGTGAAGCCAGTAACATCGTTACAAAGACAAAATTAAGACGAGTACATCGGTGATGACACATCCTCGACAGGATGTATAGGTTTCATGTTATTTAATGTCAAATTTTTTATGTGTCTAATGATATTTAAAATTTTATATCTCGATAACGCCTTAAGCGATTCTTACAAATGGAGTGTCTGTGGATAGGTCTCAGTGAACATTACCAAAGTGCCGGAGTAGATGTTTTATAAATATTGTCTATTTTGGATTGCAGGCTGGAATGTACATTCCGAACACAAAAACCGAATTTTCTCATGAGCACGGTATGAAACATTGATAGTAGCAGCAGCATTACCAACTAGATGTAATTAGAGATGTATGATGGTAATTAGTTTTAATCGATTTTTTATTGGGAACATAACAACCCAAAGTAGCTTTTAAATGCACAGAACGATTATTTCTGATGAAACTACTGTATTTGATTTACAGGTAAAATATAAACAGCATTAGAACGCAGAGTAAATTCACGGGCCGTTTCATGTATAGTAAATGTATATCAGGTATACTAATAGTTCTAAGCAGTTTTCGGAAGTCAGACATGTTTTCGCTTGACTCGTGCTGTAACGCCTCCAAATGGACTTACAATTTCTCCACAAAATCATGATTTATGAATATTGAATTGGGCAGCGATAATTAGCTTATCGTTTTTTTCCAAAAATGAATTGTAATTCTATAAAAATCAAAGGAAGGATGTGATTGATCTGCTATAAGCCAACTCTATAATACACTCCTGGAAATTGAAATAAGAACACCGTGAATTCATTGTCCCAGGAAGGGGAAACTTTATTGACACATTCCTGGGGTCAGATACATCACATGATCACACTGACAGAACCACAGGCACATAGACACAGGCAACAGAGCATGCACAATGTCGGCACTAGTACAGTGTATATCCACCTTTCGCAGCAATGCAGGCTGCTATTCTCCCATGGAGACGATCGTACAGATGCTGGATGTAGTCCTGTGGAACGGCTTGCCATGCCATTTCCACCTGGCGCCTCAGTTGGACCAGCGTTCGTGCTGGACGTGCAGACCGCGTGAGACGACGCTTCATCCAGTCCCAAACATGCTCAGTGGGGGACAGATCCGGAGATCTTGCTGGCCAGGGTAGTTGACTTACACCTTCTAGAGCACGTTGGGTGGCACGGGATACATGCGGACGTGCATTGTCCTGTTGGAACAGCAAGTTCCCTTGCCGGTCTAGGAATGGTAGAACGATGGGTTCGATGACGGTTTGGATGTACCGTGCACTATTCAGTGTCCCCTCGACGATCACCAGTGGTGTACGGCCAGTGTAGGAGATCGCTCCCCACACCATGATGCCGGGTGTTGGCCCTGTGTGCCTCGGTCGTATGCAGTCCTGATTGTGGCGCTCACCTGCACGGCGCCAAACACGCATACGACCATCATTGGCACCAAGGCAGAAGCGACTCTCATCGCTGAAGACGACACGTCTCCATTCGTCCCTCCATTCACGCCTGTCGCGACACCACTGGTGGCGGGCTGCACGATGTTGGGGCGTGAGCGGAAGAGGGCCTAACGGTGTGCGGGACCGTAGCCCAGCTTCATGGAGACGGTTGCGAATGGTCCTCGCCGATACCCCAGGAGCAACAGTGTCCCTAATTTGCTGGGAAGTGGCGGTGCGGCCCCCTACGGCACTGCGTAGGATCCTACGGTCTTGGCGTGCATCCGTGCGTCGCTGCAGTCCGTTCCCAGGTCGACGGGCACGTGCACCTTCCGCCGACCACTGGCGACAACATCGATGCACTGTGGAGACCTCACGCCCCACGTGTTGAGCAATTCGGCGGTACGTCCACCCGGCCTCCCGCATGCCCACTATACGCCCTCGCTCAAAGTCCGTCAACTGCACATACGGTTCACGTCCACGCTGTCGCGGCATGCTACCAGTGTTAAAGACTGCGATGGAGCTCCGTATGCCACAGCAAACTGGCTGACACTGACGGCGGCGGTGCACAAATGCTGCGCAGCTAGCGCCATTCGACGGCCAACACCGCGGTTCCTGGTGTGTCCGCTGTGCCGTGCGTGTGATCATTACTTGTACAGCCCTCTCGCAGTGTCCGGAGCAAGTATGGTGGGTCTGACACACCGGTGTCAATGTGTTCTTTTTTCCATTTCCAGGAGTGTATTTTGCGCCCGGGTAGGAATAGCTGGATATAAATTATACGGAATTTTATTTATAACATTAAATGATAATAGTCGGTTGAGGAATCACTTTAAGTTTTAACCGTTATGTGTCTAACTGAAGCCAAATTAGGTACCTTGAACCTACGTAACGGGACTGCTAGTTATAACGTTCCCGCCCTCTCACATCTTAAATACAGAGACAAACGTTAGTCAAAGAAAATTTTGTTTCCGCATCCTCCTATTTATGGAAACGTTATAACGTGAATGTGAGGGTTTAAATAGCTACAGCCGTTTTAGCGCTTTTTTTTGTATTTCCATTCGCTTGTCAGTCAGGGCTGAGATCTGGGACAGGCAGGATGGATGTGTGGCAGTAGGTCGCCTCGTGAGTGAACTCGAATAAGTATTTGGCAGTGTACTTCTGGTTTTCACGTGTGTCGATATGGAGCACTGAAATATTTTCAACTGGTGGAGAGTTAGATTTCGCGATAGGGGAGCTGGTTGCAGTGTGGACGTTTCAGTAACGAATACTCTAAAATAATTTCCACGTATGAGCTTTAATATCCCGTGTTAGGCGATTTACTCTGAACCTTAAAAACTTTTCTATAGTTAATTCTGAGAGATATCTGCACTCAGAATTATCAGTTACAGAACTTAAACTTGAGACTTATGGTAAAGGAACTTTTTTTTCGTGAATTTTCGGATGTTTTCGCCAATGTATGATACTGTTCAGTTTATTTAATCACACCAGCCGGGCGACAAGCCTGAAAAGAGGAGGAGGGGGGAGCGAGGCGGAAGGGGAGGGGGAATGTCGTAGGGAAGACTGCAGAACAGAACAAAGACGTTCATGTATAGCTCCGTTTGTGTTGACTTACTCTTGATGTCTTCGAGATTTTCTATTATATTATTATGACTGTAAAATTCTTTGGTATCTCAATAAAACATGTTGCAGGATGAATAAGCGAGAGATATAGTCATGATTGGGCGCTACATATCTCTAAAAACGTGAAATGTCTATTTTGGTTCGAGTGCTTCCCAAGCGACAAAAAGTAAATAGAGCCGTCGTGTGACCAGAGACTTAAGGAGAGTGAAGCCCTGCAATTTAGCGGTTTATCGATCCTGTACTCGTGGCTCGAATGCCAGCACGCGACCGCACCACGCGACGTCTTCACGCTCTGGAGAGCTTCTCACGCTATGAACGTTCAGAAAACCACGTAACGACGGATAACGTTCCTCCTCTCACCAAACAGTGTTTCTCTGCAGTAGCTTCACTGTAGAATTACGCCACTCTTGTAAGTGTCTGTAATGAAGGGAAGAAGGAAGGAAGGAAGGAAAATAGTTGTTAAATGTCCCGCCAGTGACAACATCATTAGAAGCAGAGCACAAACCACGACAAGAGAAATGATGGAGAAGGAAACGGTGGGTCCTTTTAAAGTAAGCATAGGGCTATTTGCCTTACTTAAGTATCTGAAAAACCAAGGAAAACTTTAATCTGGCTGTCTCGACGGGGATTTGAACCCTGGTCTTCTTCCTCTGTCTTAACCCCTGTGCCACCTCTCTCTATAACCATCACGAATATTGCAGGTAAGTTTCATGAATAAATATGTCAGTGAATCTTCAAAACAGATTAAAACTGTGCGACGGACCGGAAATCGAACCAAGACCATTGTCTTACTAACTGAGCCACCATAGCACGCCTCTTGAGCCAGCTCAAAGCGTTAGTCTAACACAGCCTCTCCCCTATCCACCAAACTGTATCTACGTCATTATACATCATATTCTTCCTACCAGAAACTCTAGTATAGTAGAACATAAAAAAAGTGTTTCTGTGAAGTCTGAGTCCGTTCCAGCGAGATGGACGTCAATAACTGCATCAGTGAATTGTGTTTCATACAAAAGTGAAAGTAAATATTCAGATTCTCCAAGAAAGGAGCATAAACTGGGAAACTTATTTTAATGGCCAAATGTGCAAACCTATTTCATATGGCGTCCTTCGATGGAAGTGCAGAACAGAGTATTCCCTCGTTATTTTTTTATTTGCAGGGTTCCATGTGCCTATTGTGATGTCGTTACATGTGTTTACTATTTGACCTCTGGACGGGTGCCGACCACTTATATTCTCTTAATATCTTGTAGGTTTCAGATGCCCCCAAAGATGAATGCGAAGTGACTGTAGTATATCCGGTAGTATTTAATACAAATAGGCACAGTGGATCGAAAGAACAGTATGAGGAGCAGTCACTAGTGATTAGGCGCAGATATCAATAATTGAAACACTTCTGTTTTTACGCGAAAATTTTCTTCAATCGTATATTCAGTAAACTGAAAACTTTTTACTGACGATGTAAGTACCGTGTTCTGGACTAATGGAGACAGTTTGGCGCCAGAATACCTATACGAAATTTTCTTGAAAACTGTTAACTGATTCACTGTAAACAGACCGTAATTGAACTTGCTTAAGACACAGCACTTTCAAATATGTACCACACTATACCTGATACCGATTCACCAAAAATACACGAGATGGCCGATTGGAGCCGTCAGTAAGTCGGAGACGTCCACCAGGACAGTGTCCAGCAAAACGAGATCTGGCTAAGCGGTCTGTACTAACACATGCTCCCCTTCGTCATCTTACAGGTATCATTACTAAAAAAATGCTTCCAGCTGAAATTAATGAAGGAGTCTGTTTTGAGATTCATAAATCTAAGGACAGGTAAATAGATGTGGCGCTGTACGATGTGAAGTTTCTTCGGGCAGATCAAAGGTGCTTCCCTACTGAGGCAGAAATAACAACATCCAAGTGATTCTTGGATAGACACTCAGTCCTAAAGCTATTCATGTTTACGTATTGTAATGTACCTACAACAAATAAAGCTTATGTTCGTCTGTGAAAATGGCCTCTATAAGCAACCTGTTATTTAAGCCCTCAACAAATCGTTACGTGAAAAACTTAAAACTAACGTTTGGATAAGCTATCTGACTGCATATTTGAACATGAAAAACTACAGGAACAAATGAACCGTTAACAATGAGTACTTAAGCTTTCTGACTGCGTATTTGAATAAGAATTTACAAGTGATCACATAATCTGGCTTGTACAATGGAATTTACTGGATTAGGGTACATGACATATTGTGGTGTGTCAGTGTCTCTGTTTTGACCCTAAGTTTTGCATTCACTTCTTTAGATGACTGGTTTTTCAAAGTGGTTTACAGGAATTCGCAGCAGCATGCAGAAGCAGCGGCTAAAGCTTATTGTTACTAAAAACGAATTTAATAAAAACGAGTTTGCTTGGGTCCTGTTAACAACTAAATAACTTGTAAGAAGGGATTTCATAAATTAAGTCTATTAAAAAACTTCAGAAACCGTCATGACCAATAATACAAGTTGTAGTTCGACAAGTATTAATAATTGTGAAATGACTGACAATGACCTTATAAGTGTCAATAATGGCTGACTAACAGATTAACAAATTATTTCAATTTCAAAGTTACATTAACAATTAATAACCACAGCATGTTTATGAATTAGATGTGGAGAATTATTTTTTGGAGAATAAGGACGCTTCTTTTACTGACAAACAAAACATGGGATTATTGCAAACTCAAGACTAATAATCACAAGCCTAACCCTGCAATCGCTCTTTACGCTGTGCTTGCGTATTTTACCTTGAATTCCATCTTCAAGCGCAGTTAAGCCATCTAAATCTCTCCGGGCCATTTAAATGAAATCAGGCCTTGAGTGTGGTAAGATGTGTCATCACCGACGTGAGGGCAGCGTGACACTATCTTCTGTCTCCGAGATCTCGACCAACACTACAGAAATTTTACTCTCGCAGACAGACCTCATCTCACAACAATGCTTAGAATCGCGCTCCCATGTTTCAGCCTCAGATTGTTACTACCGATAACTGAGTGCTTATTTATTTTCATAGAGAATCGCAGAATCTTACACAATGCAAAGAATAGCCTTAAGTTGGCTATTCTAACAACCCTACCACAACAAAGGTCAGCATTTAATAACGACTGTGGTGTTGCTCACGCTGCTAAATACTGCATTTTCGGGAAACAACAGTCATACTATGTGGCAGGTATCATTAGAGCACAGTTAATAAAGTCATTTCATGTAATAATTAAAAAACTAGGCACTCATCTTTTTCTGTTTCCCACGCTGGTCTCGTCGTAAAATCATGGCTCAATCGTTGAAAATCTAGGTGGTTATGATTCCAAGCTCGGATGCGAAGAGGCCTAGGTTTTATTCTGCTATATCCAAAAGCTATGTAGATGCGCTTCACAAACCATTCTTGGAGATTAAACCTTTCAAACTTAGCACAATAGTGATGTAAAAAAAAAATCAGCACTCCGAATTTAAGTTACTCTTCCTTTTAATTGCTTTTATTGCAATATCACGTGACACACAAAACATCACTTCACAAAACAAAATATACTTGGAAACATCTCTCTCAGCCGGCCGAAGTGGCCGTGCGGTTAAAGGCGCTGCAGTCTGGAACCGCAAGACCACTACGGTCGCAGGTTCGAATCCTGCCTCGGGCATGGATGTTTGTGATGTCCTTAGGTTAGTTAGGTTTAACTAGTTCTAAGTTCTAGGGGACTAATGACCTCAGCAGTTGAGTCCCATAGTGCTCAGAGCCATTTGAACATCTCTCTCACAGTCACTGTTAAAGTTCACATTTTATAAGCGGACTACGTTATGCGTCTTTCCAACATGACGTCCAACACTTGACCTTCTTAAGGTCCGACTCTCTGACAAGTTAACAACTAACTAATAATCGCTTACGCGCCCAAAAATCAGATTTACAAGTACGTCAAAGATCGTAGTAACAAAAGAAAGAATACACATAAGAATAATATCATTGCAATATGAACATATCGATGTATCAAAAGTGAAATCAAATCTGAATGTTGTCTCAGAAATATGTCAACTACTTTGCAGAAACACAGTAGAATATTACTGGTATCAAGAGGTTCAGATGAGGTACCGTAATGGTTACGTAATTCAAGTACCATTACACTATATTGTTGTCGATATCGATGAAATATATAATCAATGTAATGGAAAGTTCTGACACACTCCTTACAGTACATTCCGGCTAAAAGTAGGAGAGTACTTTCGGAGCACGGTGTACTAAATCCACTATCCACTGTTCACTGCATCGTTTAGGTTACTTCACATAGCAAAATATGCCTCAGGTCCTCCACATACATTCATCGTCTCACATTTTCTACAATCACTTCATGTTCAACACTGTTACCGTTTTGTGTACAAAAGATATATTTACATAAGTCTTTTATACGTAATGTTGCCAGCCGAGCTTAAACGGAAACTCACTGACTGCTGTTTGGTATGCAAAACTCTAATTGCTATTCTCTTATGTCAGTACAGGAACACCGCAGATTTTATGTCCGTTTAATGTTCTCTCAGCGTAGCACCGTAACATACGAAGATTCTGACACGTAAATAGAACTGACATCGCTAACTGCAATACAACAGGTCTGCGGAAGTTCTTAGTTCAGTGAACAAACAGACTGACCAGTAACTGGTATTCCAAAAGTAGTCAAACCTGAAGTCAAATGGGAGATTTATTCTGAACGTGATCCCAGCTAAGTAGTGTTAAAAACCTGTGGGAAATTCAAACGTTACCACTATGCGGACCTTGCTTACTTTATGAGGCTAAGCACGAGGAAGGTATAACTCCGTTACTGGTCGTAATAATGTGAGTGTATAGATTTTTGCAACAAACATTCAGTTTAAGTTCAGAATACAGCAATGGTGTTCCAAGAATCCGAGAAGTCAGTTTGTACTGGATATGAAGATGCGAGATAAATTAATTTCAATGACCTTACGAATAATGTAGCCATTGTCTCCGTGCTAACCACACTCTGTGACTGAAAAGAAAATTCATAAGTACTATTATAGTATTGTCTTCTTCCAACAGTGACAATAAAAAAAAATTTATTAAAAACGTCGTAACTTGTTTTATGGACTTTCGGACTACATCTTTCGGCTTAGATGTTTTCTTAGAATGGTTCACTTCTTTTTATCGTTTTGCACTCGATTTTATGTCTGTGTATCACTGTCGTTGCGATTTGTTGAAATCACAGAAGAGACATAGGAGCAGCTAAAATTCATAAAATACGAACGAAAATTTTAAATGGCTTCGCAAATCGCTTTATCTGAAATTAAAAGTAATCGATTTTACTTTTGCTTCCACATCGTAAATTAAAATTTTCCAAGAAAACCAATAAGACTGCATTTAGTTGCCACAAGTGAAACAGATAATTTTAAAGAAAGAGAAACAACGAAGTAGGCTGCTATGCGTCATGTGTAGTGCTTCATCATTTATAATTAGCATACAGATACTCACTCTACCTAACTGTACATATTATTCAAAAGAACTTTAGGGTTAAGAAAAATTTTATGCAGCTCCATTAATAGCTTCATCTCTAACAAAACTTTTCTTACTTATGATCTCGTACAGATCAACACCTTTTTTAACACAAATAGCAAAGTTAGACAAAAAATTTAAATCAATATTCAAAATCGAAGACAATGGGGCAAGAAGAAATGAGGAAATATGATTGTCCAAATTTTGATTCCTGTATTGTACCAGGGAACAAATAAGTAAAACTGCAGTCATTAGAGCCAATTGAAAAATATTGGCACATCACACCACATCACGTCACATGTTAAGACATCTAGTGTCACAAAATTGTCAGTTAATTAGGAAATAAATTCATGTGCTCTCAAGTGTTAATTTCCTTGCTTTCACAATTTGATTCACCCTTTCTTCACTCACGGCGAGGGTAATAATCTAGTACACTTACTCTATTGTAAGTTGTAATTTCTAGCTATATTCCGTCTATTGTAACTTTATATTTTTTTACAAACGTCTGATTTTATTGGACTGAAGATACACCAAAAAACCCAAGATTGTTACTACAAATATATGTTTATGTTTGACCTCTGCTTAAGACAGTATTACTACTCAGGGCACATATTGGTTGAAAGCACCGATGATGGCTGTTAATCAATTGATATCGATTCGCAAAAGTGAATAAATAAAACATGATTTTGCGACTGGTTGCTGCATATTTGGTAATTTTATGGTTTACGGTCGCTGCACGACTTGGGAACCACATGGAGCTCACCATTCATAAATATATTTGTGTTGACAATTTTCCTGTTCATAATTCCTCATACGAGTGTTAGTCTGATATTTAAACCACATTGTTTTTTAACTGCGCCACAATCATCGTCGAATTTCGCTTCGCCGTCTTTTATTATCAATCTACAAAGACGCTCAACTCATCAACCTCTCAATGTACTACTGAAATCTGTAATTTTTTGTTCTTGTGAATATCGCTACAAGTAGTGCACCAGCACATAAAACGCACTCATACAATTTTACATACAGCAGCAGCACTCAATTTTAACCGAAATTTACATATTGATGTATCGTCTTCACGCACTATTTTCTACATCTTTCTTCTTCCGCCAAACATTCCGAAATCAGACAAAGTAGTATTACCATCGTGGAGTAATAATTTATTTTTGTTTCTCAATTATCATTAGGATGTCAGCAGATCTGCTATAATTTCTTTTCTTTTTTAAATCTATCTCCATCATTTAACGTTTGTTTTAGTCGATCGCCTTTCCGTATGACAATATGTTATAACTATATTAATCAGTATCAATAAGAGTGTACATATAATAATGAACTCTCTACCAGCCATTAACAAAATGTCTTCTGCCTTCATGAAGTGTTATACAAAGAACTCTTTCTCTGGTTGTGATTGTTTTTCTCACGGATTAGGTAGATAATCAGACAAGTTATTACCCATACAGAACACTTCCTTATCTTTAACTTCGAATATGCAATATGGTGTGAAGCTGTAGTGAACCTAGAACGGACCCTCTAAACGTCATTGTATGGAATGAAGGAAGGCCTACATTAGGACAAATTCCGGAAAATTTCTCTCCACGCTGTTTGTACATGGATTTTTTGTTGTTGCGAATATCTTTACAGCTAGTGCACCAGCACGTAGAATATACTCATACAGTTACACATACAGCGTCAGCAGTCAGTTTTAACCGAAAAATACAGAATGACGTATCGCGTTCGCGTGTTATTCTCCACGTCTTTCTTCTTCCACCAGACTTTTCGAACTCAAGTAGTATTATCATTGTGGATTAATGATTTATTTTTATTTCTCAGTTATCATTAGGATGCTAGTACCTTTTGACCTACCAAATTAGGATAAACTAGCCAAACACGTAATGGAGCGTCGTAGTAGTACCTGTCATTCTTTGAAGAACTCTTGCCCATTTGCCTGTACCTGTTCCCAGATATTGTTCTACTCAGATAATTAGAGTGTAGTGTCTTTGTGAAAGAACTGTACTTATGGTGCTAAAACGTTCGCTGTGCTGTGACTAATGGTTACTAAGTCAACGGCGTTGTCGAGGTTGATACGTTGGTTCCTGTTAGATCACCGAAGTTAAGCACCACTGGGCGTGGCCAGTATTTTGAAGGGTGACCCTCCGAGTGCGCCGCATTCCGTTGACAATTTTCCTTTTGGATTTACGGCAGAGGTGACAGACGGGGAGATGGCGTCACATCCATGATCACTAGTCTTTGTGCCAATGTCCTGGATTGAATTCCAAACGTCTCCGCAGTATCTCATGGATTGAGGGCACGCGAGACTGTTGACGGCGATCCGTCCATCGGATGGGGATATTAAGCTCCACGGCCCCCCTTGGTGCTATGTGCCGACACCAGGTTTTACCCTCTCCCTTCTCTTCTTATCTTCAACACGCTCACAGTACTACAGTGCACTACACACACATCATTACACATCATCAACAGATACACTTACACAGACAGCACTCTTACTTGGCCCAGGAAAATGCCTATGGGCGCGGAGGATAGCGAAAACTTTTTCAACTAGGGGATTGAATCTGCCCTTCGCTATCTCCCAGCCATTCGTGCCATACGGGTTTACTTTACTGATTATTACGAATAGAAATCGCTTCATAATGCCTGACTTTCAAAATTCATTAAGGTGTGAAACCCTGACGAACTTGGAATGGAGCTTCTAAATGCCATATTGTGGAATCAAAACGTACCGTACCAGTTGAGATCGCCCGTAGTATCCAATAACGCTGCAAGCCTTAGCAGACAGCGTTAGTCCGTTCTGTTACTCAACAATGCAAGCTGCGGATTGTGGTCACCAGAGTAACGTCTAGCACTAACACATGCAGATAGAACCACCAAAAAGAAAAAAGAAAAATACATTTTGCCGCTCAGCAAAACGCGATGGCCTTCACACGTGTCCATTGCTGCCCAAACGGAGGAAGGAAAGGTGTGATAGGAAGCTTATTTTTAATTTATTTGTTGACTCTGATTAGATTAGGACGTTCGCGTCCTATCTAATATCGGACCACTACAGTTAGTTAAGAAATTGCCACAATTTTTGAGTTTTAACGTCCCATCATCGATGAGGTCTTTATCAATGGAACTCAGATCCGAAATTTACCGACTGGAGAAGGAAGTCAGTAGTGACATTCGTGATTTAAGAGAACCACTGAAAATATAAAAATTGACAATCCGAATTTCGCTTTTCCAGAATGGTAACCTAGTACCGCCCCACTCGGTCATTTGTTCCTGAAGCGTCTGTGCTTTCTCGACAATGGAACCCGCAGCAATTCATGTGTTGTCCAGTTCAGCCTACAACAGACGTATCGGCAGACGTAGACGGGTCCACAACCGTTGCAGTGCCCGGTGTTAAACGAACACTGCCAATGATGCTGTACGAACCGTACTGCCAAGAGGACAATATTATGGTTATCCCTTGTTATGGTCGCACTGAAAGGCACAGTTATCATTTACATTTACATATTTAGGATGAGTCGCGTAATAAGTAATATCGCTATTATTTCGTGAATGGTTCGATGTTTTCGGCAAATGATAGCAGGCAAAGGGGCGCGTAATATTGGTGCATGTTTAAAACTCTTAACTCTTCCATCAACCGAGATTTTGAAACAAGTGTGGTTTTTTAACTTGAACGATATGCTTTTTTACGGCATCCAAAACTACTGATACACTGAAGTGCAGAGATTTAATGCTTGCTAACGTGACGTTAAAACTTTACGCTAAAGTTACCATGAGCTAAAACTGAAAGGCAAGCTTCTGGAATCAGCTGTTGCAATGTGAACACCGCCGAAAGGATCTCTATGAGAAGATCCACAGTTACATGCACAAGGAGATAGAATAAATATTCCTTTGGCTCCAATTTATACAGTGAAGTTACAGGATCAGCTACGATTTTTTAAATGTAGCTCCATACTAACTTTTAACTCATCACAATAGTCTTAGAAAAACTAAATCAAATATGTGTTTAGTTGAAGATTTTTTGTGGAACAAGTAAACAGTCAAATGGCTTGAGACGACTCTACACCGGAATGGCCAATCCGGTTGGCTTGCCTTTCAACTGTAAAAAAATTCTGAGATATTTTAACGAATAGTTTCAAACGGCAACGTTATCAAGGGTTAGATCACTATATTCATATTTTAATCCTTTCAGACCCTCTGGCTACAATTGCGTACATTAACTTTTACTGTCTTAGCTGCAACAGAATCATTTGTTCCCATGGAGACCTGAGATACATATTTGTGAATGTTCAACTTTTTCATCATGCGCAAGTGGTGCCAATTGTTGGGAACAACAATGAATACATCAGCAGGTCAGTGAAACAGTGCACACTACTTCGTGACCACTAGAATTCGCGGATGTTGCTCGTTCGCTATGTTCCACTGTATAAATGGATACTGTTATTGTTAGTTTGTACGGTAATTATTTAATAATCATTGTACTGTTTGTTACAATAGAGATCATTTCGTAATTAGCTATTTCAGTTCATAAAATGAAGCGAAGTGTTCGAAGTATGTTCTGAAAATGGGTACACGTTTTTCTATAAATCTCGTATCTAAAATCGTTAAAAAATCATCCAAGAGAATTATCACATAAGAAAAATTTTTCTTCCTCCAGAAAAAATTTAAGCCTGAAAGGATTAAAGATCCCTCGAATGCATTTTTTAAAGTACAGCTTTCCGTTGAAAAAAATGCTGTAATTTCTCGGTTGATATAAAAATTACGGCGTTGCAGATGTAACAAAACTACATGCTCCTCTGCGGTCTATCGTCCGCCAAAAACCTCGTTTCAATATCTTGAGCGGTAATGAAATAAAAATCATACCACCTTTTATGCAACCCCTGCATATAATCAGCAAGCCCCTGTCATTACGTGGTAACGATATATGGCCACGAATGTCTTTTTTTAGGGTTACATAATTATGAAAAGCACATGGGGAGAAATGGTTCAAATGGCTCTGAGCACTATGCGACTTAACTTCTGAGGTCATCAGTCACCTAGAACTTAGAACTAATTAAACCTAACTAACCTACGGACATCACACACATCCATGCCAGAGGCAGGATTCGAACCTGCGACCGTAGCGGTCGCTCGGTTCCAGACTGTAGCGCCTGGAACCGCACGGCCACTCCGGCCGGCACATGGGGAGAGATCGGCACTGTATGGAGGATGTGAAAGGGTTTCCCACTGAAACTTAAGCAGCGTAATTTATATTAAAAAACTTACCTAATTGCTGGAAACTGGACTACGATCAAAAGGAAGCGAATACCACAGCAAGAACGATCAATAAGAAAAAACAATCAGCAAGGAAGAAGAATTAAATCTTAATTGTGGCGCATTCATTATGATCATCACCCAATTATAGCCTGCTACTTAATACCACGTTAACAGTAAAAAAAAAGTGTTCATAGCGAAAGTGTCAATGGACGTTGTATAACGAACTTGTATAACAGACGTCCAGAAAGCATGCCCTATTCTCAAGGGTCCTTGATGCAGCAGTTGTTGAAATAGACTTTCTCACAGCGATTGCGACATGTTTCTGGATGGTGAACAGTGATGACACTGGTTTGCTGCAGATTTGACAGATGGTGGGACCCTGTCTCTGGTAGCCTACCGAAGTCTTACGTGTCACTCTACTGCCTCTCAAGTCCCTACTGCTGCCAGGTAAATCGAGCGGAGTAGTTGAAACAATATACTTGGTAGTCAGTTCGATGAAATAACGAACACACCTTTTCACTCCGAAAAAGTGAATTATTTCATACTTTTCTCAGCGTTCAAAATATTATTTGTTCAGTTATTGTATTTGCACATCTATGCTTTACAACTACTAGTGTAAGATTAACTATGATTGAGACGGTTTTGATTCTAGCTTTGGCGTGGAGTTTAACGGAATGGCATAGAGATATTCAGAATTTTAGCTGCGTGCTCTGGTTCATAAGAGCGTCGTTACGGAATACAATGTCCGCGGCTCGTGGTCTTGCGGTAGCGTTCTCGCTTCCCGCGCACGGGGTCCCGGGTTCGATTCCTGGCGGGGCCAGGGATTTTCTCTGCCTCGAGATAACTGGGTGTTGTGTGTCTTTGATCATCATTTCATCCTCATTCACTCGCAAGTCGCCGTAGTGGCGTTACAGATCTTGTGGAGCGGCTGGTCTCCCGGCCACCAATGCCATACGTTCATTCATTATTACTGAATACCATGTTAGGTTTAGAGACCTGGTTGCCAGCAAAGCGACAGTCGGAGAGGATTTTTTTATTTACATTGCTACTTCGACCTTGCGGGAACTGATAATAGCAATTGAGCCTTACTTCTACCGCTTACGATATCGGGTGGTCGAATTTCGGTTAGTAAGTATGATCCAGGAACTTTTATGAATCGTCATGAAATAGAAAAGAACAAACGGCTAGAAGACATCGAGCGAATATATGATTACGGATTACTTTTTTGTCTCTTAGCGTGAAATTGCAAATTTTATATTATCAGTGTCCTTCCTCGCGAACCGAAACTTGCGGAATAATTCTGAGCCAGCCAGCGAAGGTCGACGTTGACCCGGTTTCTGCAAGATCGCAAAACCAGTCGTGTACTGCCAGACCATATTACGCAGTAGCTTTGACGTTAGAGTGGATACGGAAGGGCACTGAACGGCCGACTGATTCTGCCTTGGGTTCCATTCTTCCCGTATCCTACCACGTCATTTAATTCCTCAGGTTATGCGGCGTGAGGTATCGGTCACAGACTGTAGGTACGTCAAGTTGATTTTAAGCAAGGTGTTTCTTCGAAATTTCTCGCGTTTTTTGATCATATGTCGAGGGCCTGGAACACAAAATGGTTATTATCGAAGTTTCTCAACAACGCTCGAGAATGTGCTTCGATTCGATACGACAGAACCAGGTAGTAAAGTGCTTATAACAATAGAAAAGCAGGGTTCAAGTACTCATCCAGCTACACAGATTTAAATTTTCAATGATTTCTCCATATTCCCTGAAGTTAAATGCCTGGAGGGCACGTTAAAAAAGTCCCGCCCGATCTCCATCACTACCTTCGTCGAGTCTGAACTAGTGCTGTTCCTCTGGTTTAGACGACATTTTGAACACATAAGCTTCCCCCTTCCGAGCTGCTACAGCATTTTCTGCCAGTACAATTTTGCGCTGCTCAGATTTCTTATCACACTTTTTAAGTCTGCTTGTGTGTCTAACCTTGCGTGCATTTCCTGAAAGCAAGTGTTCACTTTGCAATGGTCTCAATGAAATTGTCTTTCTCACTCTTATATTCTCAAAACGAGAGCTTCTATATAGTCTGCCAAAGCGACTCTCTGTCTGTATGCATCTGAGTAAAGGAAATCTGACCAGACGCCTTTCCCAAACTGTTGAAGGGCACCAATGGCAGTTTTTATACCGCGGCCAGCCACGGCTGATTTCGTGATCTGGTTTAATTCAGTGTGGCGGCTATCTTCATGACACCTGTCTTCTAACGTGTATATAATTTTCCCAAGACATAGGGTGCGAATTTGGTGGATCCCTGGTTTGTGAAGGACTCGGTCATCCTTTACTGAACCTAGTGGTATCAATGTCTTACGGGGTGAGCGAAATACACATGTAACAATGTGTCGCTCCGGGGTTCTGCTGATTTTTCAAGAGGTATTCCCGAAAAACGAGATACAATCTCGTGATCACATCCGTAATTCCATTCACTTTGTGCAACATTTAGAGGAACTTCGCCATAATGATAATAACCTGCTAGTCTATTTTAACATAGCGCCCTTCTTCACCAAGATACTGCCAAAGAAATTCAAAGAAATGATAAGCAAGAAAATCGAGACCAACCTGATTATACTTTTCCAGTTTGCGCTCACTTTTCTACGTAACATAATTAAGTGATATATATTGCAAGATAACATATTACTGTAAGCACGTGATAAGCTACTGCAAATGTGAAATGCCGGGATATGAATAACCTACGTTGGTGTCAGAATGTTGAATGCAACCATACAAACGTGCAAGCAGTTGTTTGTGGAAGTGCCGGTTGTCAATTTGTGGAATGGAGTTCGATGGCTATTGCACTTGGTCGGGCAGCCCATGGACAGCTGATGCTGTTTGTGGATGACGCTGAAGTTGTCTTTCGATGATGTTCCATATGTGTTCGATTGGAGACGCATCCAGTCGCTGGCACCGAGGCAGAACCAACTTTCATCAGGAAAAACAACGGACTTCCATCCTGTCCAGCACTGAAGTCGCCAGTTGGTGGGTGGTGTGGGGTCAGGGGAATGCACGCTACAGGGCACCTAACTCGGAGCTGTCCTGGAAGTAACCGATTTATAACAGTTTGTTGTGTCACTGTGGTTTCAACTACTCCTCAGATTGCTGCTGCAGATGCAGTACGAAGACCCAGAACCACAAGCCGAATACGATAGTTTTCCCTCTCGATAGCTCCACGTGGCCGTCCGGAACTCTTTCTTCTTGCGATCGTACATTCTCGTGACCACCGCTACTAACAATCATGTACACTGGCTACATTCCTGCCAAGTCTTTCTGCAGTGTCGCACTAGGAACGTCCAGCCTCTCGCAGCCCGATTACAAGACCTCGTTCAAACTCAGTGTGGTGTTTAAAATGGCGTCTTTGTCGCCCTGAAGGCATTATTGACTATCAACTCACCACATCCAGCCTCAAGGGTAACTAACGCTCACGCTCATGACTGTTGCAGCGTTTAAAGCAAACCTGATTCCGTCCTCGTAGTGGCGCTACTAGCGCCACTCTTATGTGACATACGCGAAATTTGAATAGACATCATCTTTCGGATGTAGAAACACACCTACCAACTTTCGTTTATGTCGCACACCTTCTTGCCGTTGCATTTTTTTTTTTTACTTTAGTGTATTATGAACAGACGGACGGCGACGCCATGGGGTACACTCTGTTACTGGCTGTAGCGAATTTCTTCATGATAGATTTCAAGAAGGCTCTGGAGCAAGTCCAACTAAAACGAACCTGATTCTATCTATACATGAATGACACGTTTTGCCCACATGGGCAGGACAGCTTAGGTGAATTCTCCAGCACCTCAACT
Source organism: Schistocerca cancellata (assembly GCF_023864275.1). Classification (NCBI taxonomy): domain Eukaryota; kingdom Metazoa; phylum Arthropoda; class Insecta; order Orthoptera; family Acrididae; genus Schistocerca; species Schistocerca cancellata. The sequence continues at coordinate 281,559,433 of NC_064628.1, forward strand.
TGCTCCACCCCCGCGTATACTTAAGCACGGCGGCCGCCTGCCATTTATTGACGCCCGGGTGAAACGGAAACCAGATGGTGAGCTGGGACACAGTATGTATAGAAAACGTACAAACACTAATCTGAATCTTCACGCCTCCGCCCAGCGTGAAGACGATTTGCGCGCACTTGGTCACAGAGAGCGATCCATTTGCCACCAAGACAAAATGTATGTGAATCACTAAGGGACCAAACTGCTGATGTCATCGGTCACTAGATTACACACTTCTCAAAGTATCATAACTACTGATTGGCGACTCCATGGAGTGTTCTGTGCACCACGACCAGATAATGGATGTAATTGGGAGGACAAACAGCATTGGTCGTATTTTTTTGTTGTTTTATTATCCGCAAAATCGATTTTCGGTCACTTAGTGACCATCCTCAGTGCTGTAATATACAATTAAAATTTGTAGGCACTGGTATCAACAAGCTTAGAGCGATCGCTCTACAGCACTGAGGATGGTCACTAAGTGACCGAAAATCGATTTTGCGGATAATAAAACAACAAAAAATACGACCAATGCTGTTTGTCCTAATTATATCATAACTACCTTATGCTAAGAACACACACACACACACACACACTCATGCCTGAGGGAGGACTCGAACCTCCGGCTGGAGGGCCAGTGCAATCCGTGACAAGGCGCCTTAAACCACGCGGCCACTCCGCGCGACGCACGAAGACAGCTTTCCAGTTTTTGGAGGTCTCCCTATCGGGAGGTGATTTATTGAACGGGGTTATAACGTCCGTCTAAATTCGTTCTCCCCGGTCCTGGACGCTCAAATATTATAAGTCCAGTTCATGTGCGATTACCAGAGTAGGGGCCTAAAATAAATCTCCAGTTAATGAGCAATGATGAGATAAGTTGTTTGCCCTGACTAAAACTATCATCTAACTGCATAAAATCGAATTATTTATCTGTGCTTAAATCTGTAAATTGGCAATCTTCATGAATGAATATTAATTCCAAGGGAGGAACAAACGGGGGTTCATGATTAATTTTAAGACAAATCAGCTGCTTCGGAGGTCACTAACCAATGAATTAAAGTCACAGTTCTGATTCATCACACAGTCACTTTCAGTGACGAAGAAAAATCCACTAAACTTCTGTAATTCGGGCTGGTGTATTGTTCCTTAAAACAACACAATCAAATGTCTCATACACCCATAGCTACCTTTTAAGTATTACAAATAAATCAAGTCTAACATCAATTAAGTTAGAACTGTCCTGTCACAAAACCAGTGATCCACATTAATAAGTCCAGAAGACAACGAATGAATAGACAATATTACATTTTTTTATGTTTTTCATTCAACACCATGGCATGCTGGTATTGTCGCGGTGTTGTCGTTGTTCACGCAGTATCGCAACGGATACTGTTACCTCCCGCAGCACACGCTGATACTGCGTGGCTCGTTACAATACACAGCTTGTGCAATAAATCGTGACAAATACTAACACATAAACTTGTAGATGGTCTGGCCGTTCAGCAGTATTTATCGATGAAATCCATTATCTTTACGATGTCCTCGAGTATTAAAATAATGTACTGACGGTCGTCCAAGGGGATCCGTCAAAAACTAAGCTGAAGCACCTGGAGACAACATTCCGAAGGAATGGGTACAGCAGAAAGCGGATAAGGCGAGCACTTAGTCAGGATGTACCTAGGCAACGCCAGGCAGGAAAAAAGAGGATCTCAAATCACTAGCGAGCATTCCGTTTGTCGGCAACATCTCCAGGAAAGTCAGCAGAATCTTGGAGGGGTACAGTGTCAGATGTGTACTTGGCACACCCCCTATGACCTCCTTATTACTGGGTTCAGTGAAGTATGATATTGATCTTCACAAACCAGAGGGCTACCAAATCCAAAGCCATTGGGGGAACTGTTTGCGTGGTGGAAGATAGGCGCCGTGAACATAGACTGTATGCATGGCAGAAGACAGTTGAATTGCGTCAGACCATCAAATCAGCCGTGGCCGATAACAGTATAAAAATGGCCCTCCAAAAACTAGGTCCTTGGGCAGTCTTCCTCCTTCTTTGATTACATAACGAAAGAGACTATCGACATTAGGATATAACTCAGTGTAATTAACAAAAAAGTTAACAAAGATAGCGGCCTACGACTGGGTCAGGAGTGGAACCCTGGACTCAGCCGAGAAAAAACAAATGGTTCCCGTACAATGTGGTTCACACCCAGTGGCAATAGCATGCAGATTGAGGGTCTGCAGTTCACATCCTGTCACTGTCAATCCTGCTAATTTTGCTAATTTAGAAGATCCACACCCGATTTACTCTCTCGCCCTATCCGAATTTGTTCTCCGTCTCTAGGTATGACATACGTTTCGTCAGACAGATTCGTAGGGACGTCAAAAAGTAAGTTACACATGACGTCACCACATGTCGCACGCTTAGACCAATCCGCAACAAGAACGGCGCATTGTTCCGGGTTTCCTGCAAACACAGTTCGGCTGTGATACGGATAACAGATGCATCACCGTGTGGGAGTGAAATGCCGCGACAGATGGACACTTCCTCCAAAGTTGAAGTACTCCGGACAGTACAATTACTGTGGGCAAAAAGTCTAAATTGCACAGAAATTAACCGTGAAATTCTGGCGGTATATGAACCAAATGCAATGTCGCGTCCAACAATTTGACCAAGGCCGCACAGATGTGGGTGATGTCGATCGAGACGGAAGGCACCGACCTGCACCACAGACGAAAATATCCAAGCAGTCGATGAACTGATTCGCAGCAGTCGCAGAGTGACAATCAGGGACGTTGCGCAGTAGATGCGCGTCTGTAGCCAGCGATCATTCTGTCGTCCGAGATCGTCTGCAGTATAGGAAACTGTGCTCAGGCCGGGTTCCGCTATCACCGTCACCTCCACACAGAGGCGCAAGGTTGCTGTCGGCTCTGAATTTCCTTGAGCGTTACTCCGTGAAAGGCAATGATTTCCTCAGCGGCGTTATTACTTTTGGTGGGACATGGACCAGCATTTCATACCTGCAACAAACAGAGCGTCTATGGAGTGAAAACACACTTCTCACCTTCGAGGAAGAAATGCGAAGTAGCGCCCCAGCAGGGAAGGTCATGGCCGACGGTTTTTTTCGACTGTAGAGGATTTGTGTTTATGACGCGTACAGTGCAACACTGATATCTGGAAAAGTAAGGAAATGCGACACCGCACGACGATGCATCTACATCTACATCGACACTCCGCAAACCTTGGTCCTTACGCACAATATACACTCCTGGAAATTGAAGTAAGAACAACGTGAATTCATTGTCCCAGGAAGGGGAAACTTTATTGACACATTCCTGGGGTCAGATACATCACATGATCACACTGACAGAACCACAGGCACATAGACACAGGCAACAGAGCATGCACATGTCGGCACTAGTACAGTGTATATCCACTTTTCGCAGCAATGCAGGCTGCTATTCTCCCATGGAGACGATCGTAGAGATGCTGAATGTAGTCCTGTGGAACGGCTTTCCATGCCATTTCCACCTGGCGCCTCAGTTGGACCAGCGTTCATGCTGGACGTGCAGACCGCGTGAGACGACGCTTCATCCAGTTCCAAACATGCTCAATGGGGGACAGATCCGGAGATCTTGCTGGCCAGGGTAGTTGACTTACACCTTCTAGAGCACGTTGGGTAGCACGGGATACATGCGGACGTGCATTGTCCTGTTGGAACAGCAAGTTCCCTTGCCGGTCTAGGAATGGTAGAACGATGGGTTCGATGACGGTTTGGATGTACCGTGCACTATTCAGTGTCCCCTCGACGATCACCAGTGGTGTACGGCCAGTGTAGGAGATCGCTCCCCACACCATGAGGCCGGGTGTTGGCCCTGTGTGCCTCGGTCGTATGCAGTCCTGATTGTGGCGCTCACCTGCACGGCGCCAAACACGCATACGACCATCATTGGCACCAAGGCAGAAGCGACTCTCATCGCTGAAGACGACACGTCTCCATTCGTCCCTCCATTCACGCCTGTCGCGACACCACTGGAGGCGGGCTGCACGATGTTGGGGCGTGAGCGGAAGACGGCCTAACGGTGTGCGGGACCGTAGCCCAGCTTCATGGAGACGGTTGCGAATGGTCCTCGCCGATACCCCAGGAGCAACAGTGTCCCTAATTTGCTGGGAAGTGGCGGTGTGGTCCCCTACGGCACTGCGTGGGATCCTACGGTCTTGGCGTGCAACCGTGCGTCGCTGCGGTCCGGTCCCAGGTCGACGGGCACGTGCACCTTCCGCCGACCACTGGCGACAACATCGATGCACTGTGGAGACCTCACGCCCCACGTGTTGAGCAATTCGGCGGTACGTCCACCCGGCCTCCCGCATGCCCACTATACACCCTCGCTTAAAGTCCGTCAGCTGCACATACGGTTCACGTCCACGCTGTCGCGGCATGCTACCAGTGTTAAAGACTGCGATGGAGCTCCGTATGCCACGGCAAACTGGCTGACACTGACGGCGGCGGTGCACAAATGCTGCGCAGCTAGCGCCATTCGACGGCCAACACCGCGGTTCCTGGTGTGTCCGCTGTGCCGTGCGTGTGATCATTGCTTGTACAGCCCTCTCGCAGTGTCCGGAGCAAGTATGGTGGGTCTGACACACCGGTGTCAATGTGTTCTTTTTTCCATTTCCAGGAGTGTATGTTGGAGGCAGTGGACTCGTTTGGCAGTCAGCTTCAAATACTGGTTCTCTCAATATCGTTCCTCGCAAAGAACTTCGCCTTCCTTACAGAGATTCTCATTTAAGTTCCCGAAGCGTCTCTGTAACACTTGCGTGTTATTCGAACCAACCAGAACAAATCTAGCTGCTCGCTTAAGAATTGCTTCGATGTCTTCCTTTAATCCGACCTGGTATAGATCCCAAACACTCCAGCAGTAGTCAACAATAGGTCGCATTAGTGTCCTATATGTGGTCTCCTTCACAGGTGAACTACACTTTCCTAGAAGTCTTCAAATACACCGAAGTCGACCATTCGCCTTTCTTACCACTGTTCTCACTTGCTCGTTGCATTTCATATTGCTTTGCAGCGTTACGTCCAAGTATTTAAACGACGTGACTGTGTTAAGCAGGACACTGCTAATGCTGTATCCGAACATTATAGGTTTGTTTTTCCTACTCATCTGCATTAATCTACTATTTTCTGTATTTAAAGCCAGCTGCCATTCATCACACCAAGTAGAAATTTTGTCTAAATCATCTTGTATTCTCCCGCAGTCTCTCAACTCCGACACATTACCGTAACCACAGCATCTTCAACGGACAACCGCAGATTGCTGCCCACCTTGTCCTCCAAATCATTTATGTATATAGAGAATAACAACGAGCCTATCACACTTCCCTGAGGCACTCCTGACGAGATCCCTGTCCCTGATAAACACTCGCCATCGAGGACAGCATACTGGGTTCTATTACTTAGGACGTCTTCCAGCCACTAACATATGTGTGAACTTATTCCATATGCTCGTACCTTCTATAATAGCCTGCAGCGGGGTGCTCTGTCAAACGCTTTCCTGAAATCTAGAATTATGGAATCTGCCTGTTGCCGTTCCTACATAATTCGCCGTACATCATATAAGAAAAGGGCAAGCTGAGTTTCGCACGAGCGATGCTTTCTGAAGCTATGATGATTCGTGGATATAAGTTTCTCGGTCTCAAGAAAGCATATTATATTCGAATTGAGAATAAGTTCAAGGATTCTGCAGAAAACCGATTTTAGGGATATTGGTCTGTAATTTTTCAGATCCGTTATTTTGCCCTTCTTATACACAGCAATCACCTTCGCTTTTTTCCAGTCGCTTGGGACTTTGCGCAATGAATCCATAGACATCACAGTCTATACTTGGTAGGTCGCCTCCTATTAGTTATGCATGATCTGGGTATGCAACATCCCACACGATGCGCACAACCCAAGCTTTTGCTTCAGCTTTTCGATGCGACGTACGTTTGGAAGGACACCTATACAGTCCAGATCTTGCAATATGCGATTTTCATGTTTTCGGAAAGATGAAAGAGCATCTTGTGGGAAAGGGACTTTTCAACGATGACAACGTTCACTTAACTGCTCTCGAATGCTCTGTGACCAAGGAGCGGCTAGGAGTTACCGACTGGTAGAACGTTCCAACGTTGTCTATAGGGACAACTATGTTCAAAAATGGTATCATGTATTTGTGTCACTTTAAAGCGCAGGGCAGCACTGAGTAAAAGTTACTTGGTGTGCTTTTTTGTAGTCCCATAGAACGTAGTGAGGAGACCTTGAGGATGTAGAACAGGTAATAAAACCAGAATATTTAACACATATTTATAAAACGAGAGATACGCTAATGTTCGTTCCACACAACATATGTGAAAAGATTCTTAAAGATGTGGAGCAAATAAAAAATTTAAAACATAGTTTCCTTTAAAAGACAATATTGAACTTCCCTCAACCAAGTCAACATATGTAGAATGAAAAGCACAAGACAATTCTGAGCTATACGAGCCATGCATCATCAAACAAAGCAGTTTACAACACTTTTTCCAAGTGCGCACATTACAGCAGTGTAGATGCGTAGAAGCCAGATTTTACATAATACTCACTTCATTTGACGTTATTAAGTAAACAGTCATCAGTTTGTCCCAGTAAGAGATACATCAGTGGAGGAGGAGTTGACCACCGATATATCCTTTAGTATCTTCTTTACTGAAATTCGTTAGTAGCTAAGCATTTAATGTCCTTTGGAAAGTTACTGAAGCGTATTTTCCATGAGTAAGGGACATATTTTTTGACCAAAGTAAGTGCTCTTAAAATCTTTATATAGAACAAGTTTCTTTGTGTGGCCATCCTCCGTAGGTAGCACAGAAATATTTGTTTTGCAAATAAAAGAGCCATCTCTTGTTACAACTGTAATTTATTTCTTCCAGACGCGTTTCGACTTTCTGTTTTTTACTCTAAGGTATTTTCGGTGATATGTAGGACAGCTGTAGCAAGAAAAGACTTTATTTACAAAACAAATTAATTTTTATATAGGTATTTATTATTTCTGGTATTGATTCCATGAACGGAGATATTGGTTTGTAAAACGGAAGTTCTTGAGTTCACACCACAGTGACTCGCTTTTAGACTTGCAAAATTTAACTTGCTTTCTAACATGCTTTGCTAAGTTACATTAAAAAACTGATCGCATGTGACATAGTGGAATTGAAGTAGCTAGGTTTTTCATTTTTATATCTCCTATGACTGACAGCATCACGCTGCAAATAAAGATAGATTTAGCCACTTCAACACTTCTATGGTATGCACATCCCAGTTATATTTATTACCAAGTTTCACTTCGGAGAATTTCACCACTCTCACCTCTTCTACTTGCTTATCATCTTATTTTAGAGTTTCAAAGTTTAGTGACAATAAATTGGTTAATAGACCATTTATTAACGTCTATTAACACTCATTAACACATCTTCTAAAACCAAAATTGATTTGCTATTTATTTCAATGTTCGTATTATCTGCAAACAAAACGAAGGGGGCATCGCGTAATAATATTATTGAAAGGTCATAAAAATTCATGAAGGCCATAAGACAGAAGCTTGTGAGACACCACATATAATTTGATCCCAGTTTGATGACGATTGGAAGCTTAATACTAGACCCTTTCCTTTTGACCGCCTTTGTTTTCTGTCAGAGAGACATGATTTGAATAATTTTGTGACCTTGAAGTGATACCAGTAGCCTGGCATTTATTGTCTTATGACTTAAGCATAGTGTATGTGAAAATAGCTTTCTTCATATCGGCAATATATTATTCTAGTTATATAGTTAAGAAGCTGCTTGCATTCTACCTGTCCTGAACTTTACTAGAATACTGGTAAACGTTAAGCTTGTTTATTCGTCTTCATCATCTTTCTTATGCAGAGATTTAACTTCAGTATATTTAGGTGAATCAGGAGAGAAATTTTTAACGTCTTGGCCCATTGGACGCCGCTGAGATGTTATCTCAGGGTTGGTCACGTTTCAATCTCTTTATAGGGAACCTATGTAGTAGTAGTTTACGTAAGCTTGTCGACGAGCGTATCTTACGTAGCTTGTTTTGCAAAACAAAATTCCGATACCTTCTTTCCAGAGATCGCGACTGACCACACGCATATATCCGAAGATTAGTAATATTGAAACTTCCTGGCAGATTAAAACTGTTTCATATCAGCGCACACTCCGCTGCAGAGTGAAAATCTCATTCTGATTAGTAATATTATTTAGACAGATTCATTTGACTCTATCGGTCGAATTGTGGGCACTGAGTAATACTTTTACTTCACAAATTATCTTCCAAGTTTAATTACGTGAAATGAATCAAAGATTCTATCAGCTTATTTCGGTTACTATGCCAACCGAGGAGTACTATTAACACCAAGCGCCATATATGAGAATATCTGCACTTGTATCCGTTACAACCTGTATATATACAGGGCGCTGGGCGTATAAGCACAGATATTGTGTTCACTGGTACATTAATACGTACCCAAGTCAGTGCGTTGTTTTTCTTTGTGCGTCTAACAGTCTTCTCGCAAACACTTCACATAATTTAGTGGAGTGGCTGAGCGGTTCTAGGCGCTACAGTCTGGAATCGCGCGACCGCTACGGTCCCAGGTTCGAATCCTGCCTCGGGCATGGATGCGTGTGATGTCCTTAGGTTAGTTAGGTTTAAGTAGTTCTAAGTTCTAGGGGACTGATGACCTCAGAAGTTAAGTCCCATAGTGCTCAGTGCCATTTGAACCATTTTGAACTACCTGGTGTTTCCTGCAGGGTCGTAACTGCACCACTACATGGACTAAGCCTCACAGTGAGGACTAACCGTTTTGTGTGCATGCACCCATACTTAAACACCTGACGTGCTGCAAGGCGGAAAATACAAACATTAATGGCTTGCTCTTGCCAAAAGTACTTGCAGGTAACGTACTAACAAGCCTTATAACGTACTATTAATAATAGATATAACTAATAGTCTGCAAATCAAGTAATTACTGATGTAATGTTGTTCAGTACACTGTACTCAGTCACAATAAAAATATCTGCAGCTATACCCCTAACACCCTGAATATATACGGGGTGGCCAGATGTACAGATGTTTCAGGGTAGGTTGTGCTGAGAAATAACTGTTAAGAAAAATGTTCATACGTTGCACCGTTTCCGAGTTAAATTAGCATTGAAGTTAAGACGATCAGGCCACTGCACTCGCAAATTCAAGAGGCCTGCCAGACACATTGTCGCCAACTGGTTCTTCGTTTGGTTTCCTGAAACCTAACAAGAGAGCGATGCGGAAGTTAGACGGTAGTAAGGACAGAACCCGAGCCACAGGAGTGCGCTATCATCTACGCTATGACACCAATTGTTTCTGGCGTGCCACTTGAAATTGCACGGGCCTGATTGAGTAACTTCAGTACTAACGGCGCTAAGTATCAAATGTTTTTTCTTAACAATTATTTCACAGCACAACCTACCACGCAACAGCTTTACAAGGTTTTCAGACAGTTTCTGAGCAAACTATATATATATATATATATATATATATATATATATATATATATATACTTTCAATACAGACAACTTGTAATCAGCCAGCAACTTTGAAAGTAAGATATCATATTGTAAATTGAATATGTTCTTTTATGTGGATTTAAGTTTCCATATTATAACACTTTGTAAATTGCACAGTATATATTTCGCTATTTCTGACGATGCTCTTGTGACATTGAGCTAAACTGTCTAATAAATAACACTGATTGCAACTTGTGGTTGACCTACAAATTTGAAGTAGCTGTTGTCAGGTAGTTGTACCATAATCGAAAAAAAAGCCAATTGAGGTATTGTGAGTGCATCAAGGAGACCCCTTCCTTTTTTTCAGTTGAATACAGACAGACATATTGCGTACCTATGAAGCCCTAGAACAAAAAAAGACTACTTCTTCGTTAGCTAAGAGTATGACCGGTTGTGCAGGATTGACAAATTTCCAGACAACGTTCAGCCTTGACAGAGGGCGGCAAGTTCCCCAACTGGTGATACTAGAGTGGTGACCTTACGTGGTATTTAGCTGTGCTTTATTCCATGATGAACTGTGTAAGTTGTTTGATTGTGCTAAACAAAGAGTACTATTTCAAGCTGTAACAGTCCACCATTAGCCATTAGTGTCCACAATGGCGTTCGTAATAACTGGCAGAGATAAATGCGGAGTCCCTTACCCATACAGTTCATCACAGCAAAATGTCAGAGAACTGTCTCCTATCCACTGCTCGAGATGACATGACGACCCTACTGCTACGTTCTTTATGTCTGTAGCGTAGGGCACGTGACAGGAAGTCTCTGCCAACCAGCTGATTTGATGCTTCTCTCAAACACAGCTAGCCGCTTATTCATACACAGTGAAAACGTCTGCTCTGACTGCAGGGGAGAGCATTATATGGGCAGCTCTGTGGGGTAGCCAGCTCACACAAAAAGATTCTCTTACAACTATAAACAACAATTTGCAAATCGTTTTACAACAGTGGTTCATTAAACGACTTATGGGCTGGTGTAACAAAGATCAGGACTTTATGATTTCAACAACAGTCTCTAAATCCAAACTAAGTCTCATTAATAAGTGATTTGTTTATTGGGAATGGGAAGCTTTGAAAAACTGCTTACTTGTTTTACAGATGTCCAACAGTTAACTACAGCGGAACAGTGAGTGAAGGAACGAACTAAGCTGTAATGAAAATTTACCGTTGTAGAGCCTGTAGTTCAGTGGAAGCTGTATCAAAACACGTACAGTTTTCGATGGACAATTTCATCTACAAAGGCAACTTAAGAAACGCAGACAACAGGATGCAATGTGACCATTAAAAAAAGCTAGAAAATTCTGTGCTCCTGTAGTATGGTAGGCATACCTGTAGCTTTCAAGGAAGAGAAGCGAGTCAGACATCACTCACATGTTCTCCTTGGATTAATAATGAAATTAGCAACAAAAGTACTACGAAAACTATGGAGCATGTAGTTGACCTAAGTCAAGAAATTCTGCTCCAATGGAAGAAAAATAACATACGCTATGCAAAGCAGGGGGGCGGGGGGGTCAGGCCAACAGAATATTCCTCGTCGAAAGAGCTGACAATGTGGTTTTCCCGGCGATTGGCGCGAACTACTGCATCAGCGATATGATCCGAAGATGGTCGGTCACGGCCAAAACTGGTAATTCCTTATTGAAATTCTGTGCGAATGTGCTGGAAAATAATAAAAGCATTCGAACATTCACTGACGTCTGTAGAAACGACCTAAATGGCGTCCTTTCCAAACGAAGTATGTATCAAACTTCAGAGAGACGTTTCTGAGAAAGTGTCTGGAGTATAGCGCTGTATCGAAACTAAGCGTGGACTGTGAGAGAATCAGAAAAGAATGGACCACAGGAAAACTAGAAAAGAACAGAATGAATGTGTTTGAGATGTGACGCTGCTAAACGATGCTTAAAATTAAATCTACTAATAAAAAATGTGGAGGTTTCCTGCAGAAAGGGATACATCGTAAACATTAACTAGAACAAGGGTTAGCATGGTACGACATGTGTTACGATGTCAGAGAACAGCTTGCATGGTACTATAGGGAACCGTAGAAGGCGAAAGTTGTAGATAGACAAGTTAATGCATATACAACAAATAATAGAAGACATTGGGAGTAGCTGCTACTCAGATGAAGAGATTGCCACAAGAGAGAAAATCATGCTGGTTCTCATCTAAACAGTCATAAAAGAGATAAATTAAAAAAAAGTGGAGTAACTGTTAGCAATTGGTGGATTTTAGGTGGTTTTTCACATCTATTTACAAAAATTTGGATCAGATATTATGATGTACCTATATAAGAGAAACTTCTTTAGATTGGAAAGGGACACATCTCTCCAGAACACCAACATCTCACTCACTACCTGCTAAAGATAGGCTGAGTCAGAATATCTAATGTTCCTTTTTTTAATCTTTGTTTCCGAAAGATATTTGTTATTTTGGTTTGACACTTCAGAGAAATGTGTTAATTAATTTCCTAGAGGATGACAACCATCGATATAGCTGTGGTAACAAATGGGTAATTTGTGTGAAAATAAGAGCAATAATGCTGTACTCTAATTACATTCCAGCAGCTACTGGGTCTAATGCTACAGTTTTATTAACTGCAAATGTTGCATTCAAGTGTGTTGCTTCAATTAGTCTGATTGCAGCTTGTTAAATGTAGGTTAACTACTTGGAAATAACAAATCAAATTAATGTAAATTAGCTCCCCGAGCAGGATAGCACGATAAAAACAAGTAATGCTTAGCAAAGAAAACTATAACACAGAACATAGAAAATTCGATTTTGCTTTATCATGTAGTTAAGAAAAATTCGGCCCTTTGAAACCGAATGTTTTATTTTTGTGTACGAAATTCTTTCGCCTGTTCATGCCAGAAATATCCTACGGTCTGCAATATAAAGAAAATCATTTTATTATACATATTTTGATATGAGACCTCTAGTGGTGTTTCGTAGCTCATATAAATTATCTAGCTTTTTACAAATACATAATTTTGTTATTTTTTCAATTCACATTCCTTTTTATGTCCTTTTCATTCATCCACGAATTCCACTGTATGTACTAGCTACACATGGTACAGGTTTCTTCCAGTTGATAGGTAGCATTTAAAAATTTCACTGCACAAGATGTATGCTGAGGCTCTCTGCACATGGTCTTGCTCATGTGCTAGAAGGTTGACTGAGGGATCATTGGAGTTGCAGAAGGTGAGAATAGAGTGAGTGTTTGCGTAGGGATAGAGGTTGGGTGGGTGTAGGAACACTGTGTGTATGTATGTGGAACTTTTATTTTGCTTTTAATTTTTATGGTAAACTCTGACTTAGTTCAAATATTATTCTTCTGTTACTGCTCTGTCCGTCGTTCACCGTATCTTCATTTTTATTCATGGACTTCTGTATGAAATATTCTTCCTGTAGAGTGAGCATTGGCTGCCTTTTGTTTTTATGGCTTAAGATTAGCATGTCTATTTTTATTTTAATGTTTGATGATTTTCTTTTATTGGGTGTCCTGCATCCTTATACAGACTGTAAAGGCACCAAATGGACAATTTAGCCACTTCAAATATGCAGAACATCTAATGAAATAAAATCACCACCACTCTATGTCAAAAGCAGATATGGCAATATTATGCCACAACATCAAAACAAAGAGAATGCCCACTCTTCAGGAAGAATACTTCATACTGATAGTCATAAATAAAAATGAAAGCATACTCAATGGTAAAATCGCAATAACAGAAGGCAAATGCCGGGATGGTTCCTCTGAAAGGGCACGGCCGACTTCCTTCCCTAATCCGATGAGACCTATGACCACGCTGTCAGGTCTCCTTCCCCAAGCAACCAACCAACCAACCAACCAACCAACCAACCAGCAATAACAGAAGAATAACATTCAAACTAAAAAACAACAAATAAAAATTTACACACACACATACAGAGTCATACTGCGCAATCTCCATCCATTCCCACTATATCAAGCCACTCTGCTCTCATCCTCCATAGATCTCATGATCCCTCAGTCAGCCCTAAAACTTGTGAGGAAGACCACGTGCAGTGTGCTACAATACAGGTTATGTACAGTGAAATGTTTAAATGTTACTTATCAGCTAGACGAAACTTGTACTATGTGTACTTAGTACATACAGAAGAAGACGTGGATAAATGGAAAGTACATAAAAAGAATGTAAGTGTCTAAAGTTATATATTTGTAAGTAGATTATTTAAATGAGCTGCCAAGGAAATCTGCAGATCTCCTATCAAAATATATAATACGAAGAAAATTATGTAATTAGATAGACTACTGAAGACGCCTAGCATGAAGAGGCGAGATATGTTTGGTACACATGAATAAAACATTCAGCTGCAAAATACGGAATTTTGTCTTACCTACACGATAAATCATAGCGAAGTAATAACTGAGGAAAATGGCTGCAAATATTAATAACAGATAATTAGATTTACAGATAGGTAGCTAAACGACTTTGTTGAAAGAGAAAGGACATCAAACTTAGAAACAAATGTCAGTAGACGATCTGTAAAGGGTTCTTAGGCGCGAGCTTCGAAAACAGCTAGGTATGATGATAAGAATTGAATCTCTTAATACCAATGCTACAACTATAAAGAGAACAGTGATAGTACTACGGCGTAAAGCCAAGCGCCGGCACGCCAGTCGGGAACGACAGAGCAGAGAAGGCGGTGAGAAGGGTTCAGCCAATCTCATCATGACAGACCTCCCTTCCAGGACGACAACGCGACAGGAGCGGCCCCCAGGTGAAGAGGACATAAAGGCGTCGCCCAACTGGTGGGGCCCACTTCAATAGCAGTTTCAAGATTAGGGACTTGAATAGCAGCGTCAACATTAGCAACATCGGTAGGAATGTCTACGTAGCACGGACTTGTGTTTTTCTATTCTGAGGACTGATGGTTTTGTGTGTCTCCTTTTGCTTGCGACACATCAACCAAAGTTAAGTATTGTAATTGTATCTTGTCTGTTTGTAATAAAACTCATTAAAACGAGTTGTTGGACTGTTTGTCTAGCGAACCGAGTAGGCAGGATTCCTAGACACAATAGACAGGTTCCACAAACTTCACAAGTTTTTACTTGTAGCAACAGGAATGAGCAGCCGTCGGAGACTCACACTCCATGTGACACTATAGTCTCAAACGATTAGATCCAGGCAGGCCGGGGTGGCCGTGCGGTTCTAGGCGTTACAGTCTGGAACCGAGCGACCGTTACGGTCGCAGGTTCGAATCCGGCCTCGGGCATGGATGCGTGTGATGTCCTTAGGTTAGTTAGGTTTAAGTAGTTCTAAGTTCTAGGGGACTGATGACCTGAGAAGTTAAGTCGCATAGTGTTCAGAGACATTTGAACCATTTGATTAGATCCACTCAAAACGTTCAGTTGCAAATTATTTGAAAAACCTCAATACCTGCCCATTTCATGCACCGATTATGCTTTTATCAGGTACGTTATAAATGATGGTATGAAGCATAAAAAGCAAAGTTAGATGAGCAGTGTAAAAATCAAAGCATCGGAAACGATGTGGAAATCTTAAATCACTATCTTTTGAATGTTTCTAGTGCGGATAGTTAATAATTGTCTTCATCTCACCTATTATAATATGACAAGCGAGTATTTGTACCGTGTATGATATGTTTCTGCGGTTATGGCTGGACGTGTAATGAAAGACGTGGAGAGCTAGGACCACTGAGGAGGTTGCCGATTAGAATATCCTCACGTCAGGTATGGATCACCATCAGCAGTATCTAACGGACCACAATGTGAGACACTGTTGGAAGGTTTGGGTTTTAATCCACGACATTGCATAGTCTGTCGATAAGGCACTTTCTTCAAACACCTTTCCTTTCCTTGCATGACAAGTACGGATAAATGATAACCACCTCCCTCCCGCAAGATTCGGGCCGACTACTTTTAGAGTTGGAATGAACTGTGCTGTCAAAAACTAGCGACATTAATCTCGGAAATGGGTAAAGTCGGATAATGGGTGCTGGTAAATTTACCCTATATCAAAATTACCCCTCCTTTTGCCACAGAAAGTTAAGAATGAAACTAACAAAATAATATGGAGCAGCCTTTGTATTCCTTTTTGAGTCACCAGTATTCTGACCGACTTGATGAGGGCCGTCACGAATTCCTCCCCTTTCCCAAACTCTTCGTCTCAGAGTAACATTTACAACATACGTCCTCAATTATTTGCAGGATGTATTCCAATTATTGTTTTCCACTACAGATTTTAATCGCTACAGTTCCCTCTAGTACCATGGAAACTATTCCGTGATATCTTAACTGACGTCTTATCATCCTATTCCTGCTCCTTGCAAGTATTTTCCATACACTGCTTTCCTCGCCGATTCTGAGGAACACCTCCTCATTCCTTATCTTATCTAATTTTCAACATTCTCCTGTAGCACCACAGCACAAATGCTTCGATTCTCTTCTTTTCCGCTTTTCCCAAAGTCCCTGTTTCAATATCATGCTATGTTCTGCTCCAAACTTACATTCTCAGAAATTTCTTCCTCAAGTTAAGAGCTATGTTCGATACTGACAGACTTCTCTTGGCCAGGAATGCCAGGAATGCCAGAACGCAGTCTTCAGAATGCTACAGTGCTAGTCTGCTTTTTACCTCCACCTTGTTCCACCCGCCATGGATTATTTTGCTGCCTAGGTAGCAGAATTCCTTAATTTCATCTACTTTGTGATCACCAGCCCGATTCTAAGTTTCTCGCTGTTCTCATTTCTGTTACTTCTCATTACTTTCCTCTTTTTTGATTTACTCTCAATTCATATTCTGTACTTATTAGACTGTTCATTGCATTCAGCAGATCATGTAATTATTCTTTATTTTCAGTGAGTGCAGCTCCGTCATCAGCGAATCTTATTACTGATATCGTTTCACCTGGAATTTTAATCCCGTTGGTGAACCTTTCTTTTATTTGCGCCATTGCTTCTTCGATGTGGAGACTGAAGAGTAGGGGCGAAAGACTACATCCCTGTCCTGCTCACTTTTTAATCCGAGCCCTTCGTTCTTGGTCTTCCACTCTTATTGTTCCCTCTTGGTTCAAACACATACAGTACCTGTCTATCAACCATCTTTCCTTATAGCTTACCCTATTTTTCTCAGAAATTCGAACATCTCGTATCATTTTACAATGTCAAACGGTTTTTCCAGATCCTATGAACGTGTCTTGCTTTTTCCTTAGTCTTGGTTATCAACTACAACATCAGAATTGCCTCTTTGGTGCCTTTGCCTTTCCTAAAGCCAGAGTGGTCAGCATCTAACAGATCCTCGATTTTCTTTTCCATTCTTCTGTATATTATTCTTCTCAGTAACTTGGATGCATGATATGTTAAGCTCATTGTGCTGTAATTCCTGCACTTCTCGGCTGTTTGCTGTCTTTGGAATTGTGTGGACGATATTTATCCGAAAGTCAGATGGTATATTCCTAGACTCATACACTCTACACACCAACGTGAATAGTCGTTTTGCTGCCACTTGCTCCAATGATTTTTGAAATTCTGATGGAATGTTATCTATCCCCTCTGCTTTAAGCCGTTCAAAGCTTTTTTAAATTCTGATTGTAATACTGGATTCCCTATCTCTTCTCTATTGACTCCAATCTCTTCTTGTGCCACATCATCATGCATGTCTTCTTGCTGCTAGAGGCTCATAGAGGTAGAAGCCGATGTCCTGTTTCCACCTATCTGCTCTCTCCTCTGCATTAAACGATGCAATTCCCACTGCAGACTGAATGTTACCACGCATGCTTTTAATTATTTTCGGAAGGAACTGTCATGGCATTAGCTTGATGTGTTTTAAGAAAGCTACGAGTAACCTAAATAAGTACAGTGGAACGGGAATGTGAACTCTACTCCTCCAGAATATGAATGTCTTAAGTGCTACGGCATTTCGCTTGGTCGCACTAATTGAAACAATGTGTACCTGTTTCCAGGTCTCTTCTCTCTTCTGGTAATTACCACAAGAGGTAGGCAGTGTGTCCAAACCGGTACACAGTCATCGCTGTTAATTCCGTACGTGTACTTGTCTGAGTAAAGACTTCAAGGTTGTTAACTAGTGTATCTGTAATAAGATTCCCGTTCAGTATGTCCTTCGTAGTAGGAACGAGTTCTTATAAATCATTTAGTTACTACAAGCCGAGATCGTGTGATACTACATAGTTTTTTATGCAGCAGAAAATTTTATGTAAGCTTTTAGTTGATATTTCTGTTACAGTTCGCGAAGGCCGAATTTCATTTCTGAAAACAACAGCCCATGTCCCTTTTTCATTACAACGGCTGACATTAAGGCGAATTGTACTCACGTTAAATACCTACAGATTTGTGATGGTTAGAGTTGTGTCGGACAAAACAAATGCAAGAATAACACATAAGAAAGAATTTTTCCGAAACACAGGCAATTTCATTTCGACTTGAACGACTTGTCACCGCGACAATTCGTTTTTGTTACTGTTTAATGCTTTTGTGTCGTGTGTGAATAGTAAAGGAGACTAGGAGATAAAGTCATAGTGTGGATAAAGAACAGTGCCCAGCAAGTGGAAGCGCAGAATGTAGGCCGATTTTGACATTTAAGTAACGGAGATATCAGGAGCAGTGTGTGAAGATACTCAGAGGTGGAGGTTTGTAAGTAGAACAGTAATGACGAGACTTGAGTATTTTCACAGTGAGTCGTTCTCTGCCTCAGCACGTTATTGGAGAGAATAAATGTATCAGTGGGACAGATATAGCCAAATAAATTGACATTTGTTTGGGGTTGCGTGGAGAGAGACTGGTTAAAGAAGCTGTAGAAGGGTACTGTCGCTACTTGGCAGAACAAGTCCACATTTATCGACGAAAAGCACAAAATCGTGGATGTCTTACAACTGTAGAACATCAAATTTTAGTGCTTTCCATGTATAAAGTTCGCAATGGGTTCAACTATATTTTAGACTGTTTGAGGAGGGAGGGAGTTATGACTACATTTAAGAAAAGAAAGAAAGAGGCTGTAAATTAGGAGTGCTCATTGGGAGAAAATCAGCATGAGTATGGTTTCTAACGATTTTCTTATTTTTGAGTGCGTAGGCCTGAGATATTGAAGATTTGGTGAAGGTTCAGAACGAAATGAGGGCGCTTTTTTGTTCATGTCAGAGAGAAGTGGATGTTCAGCCCGCTTGCGCGGTAATGGCGTCTCTGAGTTAATACGTGTGAGATACATATTAAATTGTGGGAATCATTTTCGATTTTGTGTAGATGGTAGAGAGGCGCTCGCAATATTACGTCTGGTTACGTGAAAGATTAGAGCAATAGCGAACCGTGCGGGTAGGAGTGGCGTTATTACTACTGTCAAAGTTTCGAGTGTGGCGACAGCAGTGGAGATGATGGATGCGATGGTGCTGCGAGCCAGTCTACAGCGCATGGTAGAGCATACATCGAACCAATACTATCGGTTTTTGTGCAGTCCCACTGAAGTACAAAGCAAGGGCGAGATGACTGTCAGGTTCTCTAAAATTATACAACACCTCGTCTTTCTTGCAGCGATTCCCAAATATGTTCTCTCACCATTTACCTTGCGGTTTCGAATGGTTATACCGACATGTTGCGACTCTCGCAGCGTCTGTTTAATTTCGTTCCATGACTACTATTATGCCTTCTTTATAATGACTCCAAATATTAGAATAATACTGTGTAATTGGTCACACTAGCGCCTTGTATGCGATTTTCTTTATAGACCTGCTGCGCTTTCCAACAGGCGCATTTTTTTCCATTCACCTTCAGTGAAATACGAGGTATGTTAGTTCTCAGAACCGCCACATCTTACGAGTTGTAAAACCAATTAAGTCACGAGGCCTGCTTCCGAGGAAGCTGTAAGTAGCCTGTTGTAGACATGACTGTATATTGCAATGTAATTACACTCCTGGAAATTGAAATAAGAACACCGTGAATTCATTGTCCCAGGAAGGGGAAACTTTATTGACACATTCCTGGGGTCAGATACATCACAAGATCACACTGACAGAACCACAGGCACATAGACACAGGCAACAGAGCATGCACAATGTCGGCACTAGTACAGTGTATATCCACCTTTCGCAGCAATGCAGGCTGCTATTCTCCCATAGAGACGATCGTAGAGATGCTGGGTGTAGTCCTGTGGAACGGCTTGCCATGCCATTTCCACCTGGCGCCTCAGTTGGACCAGCGTTCGTGCTGGACGTGCAGACCGCGTGAGACGACGCTTCATCAAGTCCCAAACATGCTCAATGGGGGACAGATCCGGAGATCTTGCTGGCCAGGGTAGTTGACTTACACCTTCTAGAGCACGTTGGGTGGCACGGGATACATGCGGACGTGCATTGTCCTGTTGGAACAGCAAGTTCCCTTGCCGGTCTAGGAATGGTAGAACGATGGGTTCGATGACGGTTTGGATGTACCGTGCACTATTCAGTGTCCCCTCGACGATCACCAGTGGTGTACGGCCAGTGTAGGAGATCGCTCCCCACACCATGATGCCGGGTGTTGGCCCTGTGTGCCTCGGTCGTATGCAGTCCTGATTGTGGCGCTCACCTGCACGGCGCCAAACACGCATACGACCATCATTGGCACCAAGGCAGAAGCGACTCTCATCGCTGAAGACGACACGTCTCCATTCGTCCCTCCATTCACGCCTGTCGCGACACCACTGGAGGCGGGCTGCACGATGTTGGGGCGTGAGCGGAAGACGGCCTAACGGTGTGCGGGACCGTAGCCCAGCTTCATGGAGACGGTTGCGAATGGTCCTCGCCGATACCCCAGGAGCAACAGTGACCCTAATTTGCTGGGAAGTGGCGGTGCGGTCCCCTACGGCACTGCGTAGGATCCTACGGTCTTGGCGTGCATCCGTGCGTCGCTGCGGTCCGGTCCCAGGTCGACGGGCACGTGCACCTTCCGCCGACCACTGGCGACAACATCGATGTACTGTGGAGACCTCACGCCCCACGTGTTAAGCAATGCGGCGGTACGTCCACCCGGCCTCCCGCATGCCCACTATACGCCGTCGCTCAAAGTCCGTCAACTGCACATACGGTTCACGTCCACGCTGTCGCGGCATGCTACCAGTGTTAAAGACTGCGATGGAGCTCCGTATGCCACGGCAAACTGGCTGACACTGACGGCGGCGGTGCACAAATGCTGCGCAGCTAGCGCCATTCGACGGCCAACACCGCGGTTCCTGGTGTGTCCGCTGTGCCGTGCGTGTGATCATTGCTTGTACAGCCCTCTCGCAGTGTCCGGAGCAAGTATGGTGGGTCTGACACACCGGTGTCAATGTGTTTTTTTTTTCCATTTCCAGGAGTGTATATTGTGAGGAATACAGGCAATAACAATATTGGTAATAATAATAACAACAAAAATTATCAATATCACCAGCATCTTCATCTTCACTGAGGACAAACAAACGTCAGAGACAGACAATTCGAGCTAAGAGCAAACTTATAATCACAACCTGCTTAATAGCGTGTTAGTCCATCTTTGGACCGCAATACAACAGCGACTGTGCCTCACATGGATCTGACTAGTTCTTGGCATGTTTCCGAAGATACGTGACAGCATATGTCTAAGCACACGTGATACGAATCCCGTAAATTACAGGAGAGCGGTTTGTGGGTGCAGATGGCTCCTGTATGTGGCCCATTAGGTTCAGATAAGCGGAATCTGGTGGCCAGGAAAAAATTAACGCGGGTTCGCGATCACGTGCCTCAAACCAATGTAGCACGATTCTGACCTTGTGGAGCTGACAGTTATTCCGCTGGAAGATGTCTTCGCTAACGGGGAAGACATCGAGCATGAAGGGTTGCGGATGGCCTGCAGCAATATTCACGTGGTCCACAGATGTCACGGTGCCTTCTATTGCCATCACAAGGGTAGGTGAATATCGCTTCAACAAAACTCTTTCCTCTGCGGCTGTATCCGCGATGCGGTTATGTTTCGTGTAGCATTTCATTGCATGACTGGCATATCTGGACACAAGAAACTTGATTCATACGACCAGGCAACATGATTCCATTATTCGACGTCCCAGTCTTTACGATCCCGTGCCCATTGCCCTCGCATGCGAGTATAAACGGACGTCCTGTGGAAGTGCTGTTGAATGTTCCCAACTGCATAATACTACCGCCCCAGCCTGTGCCCGCGGTGCTGTGCATGATTTGGGCATCTGTTTGCATGAACGATGGTCTGCTGGACATGGCCATCGGCCTGTTGTGACAAAAAACGTGGTTCTTCCCATTAGCTTAGATGTTTGCATTGATTCACGGGCTACACGTAGTGCTAGTCTGCTGTGGAGCCCAATATTCAGCAGTCTGTAGTGAACGGTGGGCTCCGAAACACCTGTGCTGCACCAGCACTGTGCTCTGTTGTCAGCTCCACCGCGATCCGCAGCTTATCCTGCATTACAGCATCGGCAAGCCTCCAAACTCCATGTTCTGTTATGAGGCCTGGATGGACAGCAGATTGTCACATGCTCGTGATTTCCCCGTCCTTCAGCCACTTTCAGTCGATGCTCACTACAGAAGCACGCGAACTACGCCGTTGGCGGATGATCTTTCCAGTGCGCCGAGTCTTGAGAATATGCCCTTCGCCGAAGTTGCCCATTTGCAGCCCGTATCAGCGCTAGAATGATGCCCCATTCGCCTCTGTTCCGTTGATTACCTTTCCTTAGCGTGTCACGTGGTCCCAGCGCCACCAGGACGCACTTATTCTCGCTGTGGGCAATGGCCATCACGTTTCGCTCGGCAGTGAATGTCACTCTGTGTAACTGTTGCACGTCCCCAAGGATAGAAATTACTGTTTAATAAAGTCACCGTACGTTTCCTGTCTGCGATCTTGTCCAACAAGTGAAAACCACACGGAGAGTCCAGCCACTGTGGAGACACTTGAAATTCCGTCCAGGGCATAGATGCACAGTCTTGTGATTTTCATATGCCAGAATACCCTTCCTTACTTTTTTCAATCAACTCGTAGCGTCGAATATTTTTCGGTTCCGGGATTCGAACCAGCCAAGTGTCCCAGTGACAATACTGCCACGTAACGTTTAATGCACACAAATTGTAGTAGACAGCTGACAACAAAGAGTACTAGTAAGCTTAAGCAATACATTATTTATTATTGAACGTGTCGTGAAAATTGAAAATTTATGTCAAACCTGACAGGACAGACACTAACTTTCATTGACGCTGGTGTTTACACGTATGATTTTCGAAAACTGCATGACGCGGAGTATATATAAATAACATCAATGAGGAAACGACGGTGGAAACTCGTGGCAGGGTAACCCACGATCCTATGGCAGCGTTCTACATCTACAGCTACGTGATAGATTGTCGGCAACGTAAAAATGCGTCAAATGGGACTTAACTTCTGAGGTCATCAGTCCCCTTGAACTTAGTACTTAAACCTAACTAACCTAAGGACATCACACACATCCATGCCCGAGGCAGGATTCGAACCTGCTACCGTAGCAGTCGCGTGGTTTCGGACTGAAGTGCCTAGAACCGCTCGGCCACCCCGGCCGGCGAACACGTCTGGGATAGATTGAAAAGGTATATTTACGGACGATGTGACCCACCAACCAATCTGAGGGATCTACGCCGAATCGCTGTTGAGGAGCCGGCCGAAGTGGCCGTGCGTTTCTAGGCGCTACAGTCTGGAACCGAGCGACCACTACGGTCGGAGGTTCGAATCCTACCTCGGGCATGGATGTGTGTGATGTCCTTAGGTTAGTTAGGTTTAATTAGTTCTAAGTTCTAGGCGACTGATGACCTCAGCAGTTAAGTCGCATACTGCTCAGAGCCATTTGAACCATTTGAGCCGTTGAGGAGTGGGCCAATCTGGACCAACAGTGCCTTGATGAACTTGTGGATAGTATGCCACCGCGAAAACAGGCATGTATCAATGCTACTGGGTATTGTATGTATCGGTGTGTACAGCAATTTGGCCCACCACCTCTGAAGGTCTCGCAGTATGGTGGTACAACATGCAGTATGTGGTTTTCATGAGCAATAAAAAGAGCGGAAATGATGTTATTGTTGATCTTTATTCCAATTTTCTGTACAGGTTCCGGAACTCACTGAACTGAGGTGATGCAAAACTTTTTTTGATGTGTGTAGTTACCTGTGGTGTGGCTTAACGGTACAATTCATGATTATTTTTCTTTCGCCAACATGTGATCCCTATCCTACGTGGAAGAGGTGCTTTGGACTCAGCTGTTTTGATGCACAGTGGATCTCCACCTCCCCCCTCCCTCAACTGCTATTGAGCACTTCAAGTCACTCGGTTACTCATTAACATATTAGGAGAAAAACGAATCACTGACTGACCGTTCCGAACTGCGTGTCTACCAGGATCATGAGATTAGAACCCATGCGATTTCTGGCTGTGTGGTTACCTAAAGGATAGTGTTTGTCAGCGGGACACAAACACACGCTGGAGTCTGAAGATGAGCTTAGCGAGGGAGGTTGCCAACATCCCACCTGAGATGTTTCGGGCAGCAGTTTGATTTTCAAGCCATGATTGTGTCGCAATTTCGCCCAACAGCCGTGTACTCTTATAAACTGTCAGCTGACAAGCCGTATCTACCTTTGTGGAGTGTAGGAAGAACCATGTTTACCACCTCAACTGTGGACATAGAGATGCTTTGCTTGTTTACAGTACCGCAGCGCACATAAAACAGTCATTTTGTCAGAAAAACGGAAGGCTGTTTTATTATTTAGCGATATTTGACAGAGTGATAACCACAGATCTCTGTTTCCGCCACTATTCCATCCTTTTGGTGGTGGTGTCAGTGTAGATGATGATATTCTTTTATCACAGCTAAAAATTTTCTGCCAAATTTTTCTCTTTAGCCTTGATCTAAGGATAGCCTTTTTGATTAATAATCAAAACGTCTTTGGTCTCTGGTTCGAAACCCACCAAAACTTAAATTTTGAATAAAAATCATCAGCAATGGCGGACAAAGACTTCCGACATAAGAAGTCACACTCATTCAGCCAACTGGCTCGTCAAAGAGTGCGGAGGAGCAGAGAGATGTTCAGGGCACTCTCTTGATCTTGGGCTGGAAAACTGCCCCTGAAAGCGAGATGAATCAGCAATGATCAATCGCCATGTGGATGCGGTAGCCAATGAAAACAACTGTATTAAAGACTCATAATGTGTATCCACAGGAAAACTGAACTGTAATTGAAGAAGTGTAATGGTGGTCTCTCCATTGACAAAAGATTCCGGACTAGACCCGAATCTCCAGAAGGGGACTGCCAAGGGTGAGATAACCACGAGAAAAAGACTGAATATCAAACGAAAGGGTAACGTTCTGCAAGTCTGGATGTGGTACGTCAGAAGTTTGAACGGGATGGGGAAGTTCGAAAATCTGAAAAGGAAAATGCTAAGGCTCAATCTAGTTATAGTTGGGGGTCAGTGAAGTTAAATGGAAAAAAGACAATGATTTCTGGTCAGATGGATATAGGGTAATATCATAAGAGACTGTAAATAGTACAACTGGAATAGGATAAGTTACGAATAGAAAAGTACGGCAGAGAATGTCTTACTGTGAACAGTTTAGTGATAGGGTTGATATAAGAATCGACAACAAACCAACACCGATAACGATATTTCAGGTATATATGCCCACGTCGCAAGCCGAAGATGAAGAGAGAGAGAGACAATATCTGAGGATATCGAACAGGTAAGTACCTGTGAGGCTGCTGTAATCTGAGATCATATTCCTTCTATAAAGACAGCAGTAGCAGAGCACTAGCTGTTCTGGCATAAGTGTTGCTCACATCAACATCAGCACTTTCTTATCTGTGGTGTCATATTGCAACTGAGACACTTATAATTAAGGTTTTACCCGCGACTTTTAGGTCTCACCTCTATCTACGATAATGATGGGAGCTGAAGAAATGAATTAAAATTTGTGCCATGGCTGGGACTCGAACCCGGGTGTTATTGCTTACTAGGCAGCTCCTAGTAAGTACGAAGACCTGGGTTCGAGTCAAAGCCGTGGCACAAATTGTAATTCATTTCTACAGCTTCCATCACTATCATAGATTAACATGATACTGAAATGTCTTCGGGGAAAATTTAATAATAAGAGGACTTCTCCAATACACACAACGCTGGTGTGCTATTCCAATGCCGGAGAGCCCTGGCAATATCGACAATGTAGGGGGAAAATAAGTTGAAGATATGAATTGAAGTTTGTGTCGAAAAGGGCATTCGACTTGGGCAGTTCGTGCAGCGTTGTCGACAATCCTGCTGTGGTGGTGTAATGGTTAGCATTTCTGCCTAGGAAGCAAGAAGACCTGGATTAGAATCCCAGCTGTAGCAGAAATTTTAATTCATTTCTTCTTTCTGCGACAATTGCGCATGCCATGTTTCGCTGACAGTAGCCTCGGCACTTCCTTATCTCTAGGGGTACTCCAGGAATCATTACGTCTAGCCAAGGCCAAGGATCGGAGTGGAAGGAGAGGTGAGATCCCCACGCCCCTCAGCACTCCATCAATTTGCGCGAAACACTCCAACTGGAACAAACTCCATTCTGCAGCCAGTGGTATGCATGTTGTCATATGCATACCCCGCCGCCCAACACTAATGGATAGCGAGCATACTTGCTGCATTTGTGATTTCGTGGGATCGAGAGTCAACTGTAGTTCATGTGTGTGCCATTATGTTCCAGGAACAAGGTACTGAACACCGATGCCTCACCACAGAACATGGAGGTCAGAGGCTTGCCTGCTCTATAAAGTAGGATTGGTGTCGAATTGTTGCATATCTGTTGACAGAGTTCAATACAGGTGCGTGCAGATTGTTGAGCACTGGACTCCTCAGCAGATGGCAACCATATATTCCCATTGTGAGCCAACAACAAAGACAATTCTGATTGCAATGGATACAGCATCAAAAACATTGGACACCCGACCAGTGGAAACATGTAACCTGGTGGGTTTAACCATGTTTCTTGATACACCAGATCGATAGCCATGTGCAGATACCCTGTCATCCAGGCGAACAGATGCTTAAAACAAACACTGTGCCACAGACACAGGCCATCGAGGGCAATATTATGCCAATGAATTTCCATGGGATGTGCATTATTATTAGAAGGCACCACAACAGTTATGGACTTTGTGAACATCATTGTGGGCCACTTGCATCCTCACTTGCTTGATATCTTTCCTAATGGTGTTGAAATCGTCAATCAAGATAACTGTCCTTGGAATTGTGCGTAGGAGCGTGATAATGATCTCACGTTGAAGTCTTGTCAACCAAATGAACCAGTTGGAACAAACCTGTGATGCTACTGGGAGCCAGTTCCACATCGGAAAACATCCAGCACACACCTTACGGGGAATGTGAGACCTGCATGCAAATATATGATGCCACGCTTCTCCGGAACCGACCAAGGACTTGTTGAATCCATTCTACACGCAGACATTGTCACCAAACATGTTCTTCAGTTGTTTTGCCAAAACCATACAAGAGTGCGATACAAAAGTTTGGTATGGGACACTAGTAAAATTCAAACCTGAGCCAAAAATTGAGTAATCTCATGCACACTCATCTATGCTATGAGAACAACTGACACGTATCTAGTGGGTAACTGGAATCTACACATGCATCGGCCTGATTGGCAAACTCCAATGCTAATTAATTCGTAAATGGTGCCACGAATCGCATTTTTTGCTGAATAATTATTTCTCAGTGAAACCTAACCTACAACACCTTTACAAACTTTTCACATTGTTTCTAATCACCCTGCATACTGAGATGAAAGTTATGGGATACCTCCTAATATAAAGCCGAGCGCCAGCACGCCAGTCGGAAACGAGAGAGAAGAGATGGCTGTGAGAAGAGGTCAGCCAGTAACACACTGACCGAGCCCTCTCCAGGCCGACAACACGACAGCAGCAGCTGTTAAGTGAAGACGACATAAGCGCCGCACCCGACTGGTCGCGCCACAGTGGAACAGCAGCCTCAAGACTAGCGACTTGCATAGTAGCATCAAAGCCTATTACTTCACGTGTACACTATGTAACAGACTTGGAGTTGTTACACTGAAGAGATTTCTTTGTTTGCGACACATCTGTGTAACAAAACGCTAAGTATTGCAATTGCTCATTTAGTAATATAACTCATTAATACGATTTGTTTGAATGTTGTCTTTCGAATCGAGAATGCATGTTTTCTAGGTAACCCATATTCGACGACTAGACAGGATTTAACATTTGATGACAAGAAAATCAACGGCAGGAAGTGCAGTGTTTCGCCTCATTCAGAAATTGTTCCATAAAGCAACTCCGAGGGAACTTTCCTATGATTAGGTTGTAGATTCTCTAACTACCTATTATGGCCAACAAGTGAGTGTGGTGACAGCTAGGTGCTAATTCGTTTGTTGCAAGGAAAGGCCAGAACAAACTTGCTGCGAGTGAGTAACAGATTTGCAGGGTATGACAAGGAAATGCATCTTAAAATGTCTTGTGGTGGTTTATACTCAGATGTTTTGCTGCGTGATGCGATCGTGTACAATGTAACTGATGTCAAACTTAGAGAACAGATTTTGAAAGAGTCAGATCCATCATTTCAGCATGTAGTGTAGATTCTCTATCAGTACCATTCCGGTGCCGTGTCGGTCGATAAATTTGAGCAGCCACCAATTTGTGAGGTTGAGTCGTCCCTTGCTCGCGATCAGCCCATTAGACAGAAACAGCCCGCACACGCCACGCTCCGTAAACAGTTCTCTGATTAGGTGAACAGAATGAAATCATGCGCTTGGTCCTATTCACAGCACAAACGCCAAGATTTCCCGTCCAGATAAGCACAGTGTTACGCTTGTGGCTAGAATGGTCACGTACGATCCGTGTATTTGCAACGGAACAAACAAAATAGTTCTGCCCTCTCACAAAAATCTAGTCAAAAGGCCCATGTAATCAATGCAGTGTATTCCAAGCTTGCTGCGGGCATTAGCAAAACTAGCAAGCAAACAGTTTCTTCAGTGCCATGCCTGTCCAACAAACTTTTTGTTCATTTGTATATTAGTGGAAAACGTGTGAAATCTCAGTTGGACACGGGTGCCTCTATTACATTGCTGAATCGTAAATGTGGTTTTTGGCCTCAGGAAAATTAGAAACCAGCCGGCCGCGGTGGCCGTGCGGTTCTGGCGCTGCAGTCCGGAACCGCGGGACTGCTACGGTCGCAGGTTCGCATCCTGCCTCGGGCATGGGTGTGTGTGATGTCCTTAGGTTAGTTAGGTTTAAGTAGTTCTAAGTTCTAGGGGACTTATGACCTAAGATGTTGAGTCCCATAGTGCTCAGAGCCATTTGAACCATTTTGAATTTGAAAATTAGAAACCGATTTTTTTTTTTTTTTTTTACTTTATTGTCATTTTAATGCCTATACAATAAGCAGGCTGGCAGCAGCACACTACGCTGCTCTTCAGCCAAATGAGACAGAAGCACAAAAAACAGGAGAAAAACAGAAAAGTCACAAAATGGTGGGCGATAAAATAGGAGACACAGAGAGACAAACACGGAGCCGTTCACACTTGACGATAAACCACACTGCAAACTGTTGAGACGACGCACAGACACTGAAGAAGACGATGGCACTGGTGAACAACGGAGCGTGACGGGAAACACTGAACACGAAACACGACGGCACACACAAGACACTGATGGCGGCGATCTCCGGCGCGCGAAAGCCCACGTAGTGTGTGCGAGTCCGGGGACCTGCCAAGAGTGGAACAGGGGGGAGAGGGGAGAATAGGATGCCAACGGCGGGGGAGACGGGGGCAAGAGGGAGAGGGACAGGGGAGGGGGGGCCCGGGGGAGAAGGGGAGAGAAAAGGAGGAGGGAGGGAAAAAGGGAGAGAAGGGAGGGAGGGAGGGTGCCCGGAGGAGCAAGCACGGGAGGAGGGCGGGAGGATCAAAGTTGGTAGGAGGGGTAGATGGAGGGGAGGAGGGCATCATCAGGGAGGGGGAGCTGGCGGAAGCCACCTTGGGAGAGGGTAAGGAGGGTGGAGAGATGGAGACCGGGTGGGACATGAGAGTACAGGCGCGGCAGCGGGCGGGGGTGGGAGAGGATCGGGGAGACGAGCGGGTGGGGAGGATCGAGTTTACGGGAGGTGTAGAGGATTCGTATCCTTTCGAGGAAGAGGAGGAGGTGAGGGAAGGGGATAAGATCATACAGGATCCGCGTGGGGGAGGGAGACGGATGCGATAGGCAAGGCGGAGAGCATGGCGTTCAAGGATTTGGAGGGATTTATAAAAGGAAGGGGGGGGCGGAGATCCAGGCGGGATGGGCGTAACAGAGGATAGGGCGGATGAGGGACTTATAGGTGTGTAGGATGGTGGAGGGGTCCAGACCCCACGTACGGCCGGAAAGGAGCTTAAGGAGACGGAGTCGGGAACGTGCCTTGGCTTGGATTGTCTGGAGATGGGGAGTCCAGGAGAGGCGACGGTCGAGGGTGACGCCAAGGTACTTAAGGGTGGGGGTGAGAGCGATGGGACGGCCATAAACGGTGAGATAGAAATCAAGGAGGCGGAAGGAAGGGGTGGTTTTGCCTACAATGATCGCCTGGGTTTTGGAAGGATTGACCGTGAGCAACCACTGGTTGCACCAAGCGGTGAACCGGTCAAGATGGGATTGGAGAAGGTGTTGGGAGCGTTGCAGGGTGGGGGCAAGGGCAAGGAAGGCGGTGTCATCGGCAAACTGGAGAAGGTGGACGGGGGGTGGCGGCGGCGGCATGTCCGCCGTGTACAACAAGTACAGAAGGGGGGAGAGGACGGAGCCTTGGGGCACACCGGCGGAGGGGAAAAAGGTGTAGGAATCGGAGTTATGGATGGTGACATAGGAAGGACGGCGGGAGAGAAAGGAACCGATCAGACGAACGTAGTTAATGGGAAGGGCGAAGGTTTGGAGCTTGAAGAGGAGACCGGAGTGCCATACGCGGTCATAGGCGCGTTCGAGGTCAAGAGAGAGGAAGATGGCGGAGCGACGGGAATTGAGCTGTTCGGAAAGGAGATGAGTGAGGTGAAGGAGAAGATCGTCGGAAGAGAAGGACGGCCGAAAGCCACACTGGGTAACGGGGAGGAGGCGGTGCTGGCGGAGATGCTGGTGGATGCGGCGGGTGAGGATAGATTCCAGGACCTTGCTGAAGACCGAGGTAAGGCTGATGGGACGGTAGGAGGAGACGGCGGACGGCGGTTTGCCAGGTTTGAGGAACATGAGGATACGAGAGGTTTTCCACAGGGCGGGGTAGTAACCAGTGGACAGGACTACATTGTAGAGCCTGGCCAGGGTGGAGAGGAAAGAGACAGGAGCTTCACGAAGGTGACGGTAGGTGACACGATCGTGACCAGGAGCGGTGTTGCGTTTGGTGCGGAGTGTAGTAATGAGATCCTGTGTAGTGATGGGGGCGTTAAGTTCCGTGTGTGGAATGTTGTCCAATTAGAAACCGATGTGATTGATGCCTTTTATACGGCTTTTGGCCTCAGGACAATTAAAATCCGATTTTTACCATCCGATGTGATATGACCTCGTTGTGGTGGATGGAATTACGTAACTAACAGTATCACACTTGTACATCCATGAACACTGAATAGTACAGTTTGTTTAACGTCAAACGTACACCTTAGGCATTATTGTATGATTCATTTGTCATTTGTAGACGACCACTATTAAAGTATGAGGCTTACAGCGCCATCTATTGCTACATTTTGTAACTATATATTTTTCTTTTGCCATACGTTTTCCCCCTTTTCTGATAATATTCCGTTGCAATTTGATGTCATTCTGACCATTGGTGTTATTTCTACAGCGTTTTGAAATCACCCTCTACTTTGCGTGCCATGTATCACTTGCATATGCGAAATGTGAGTTTCACACGATTGTGAGAACATATTTGGCCTTGATTCGTTTGATCTGTTTGGCTTTAAAATTCAGAACATGTTGTAAGTGACGGCATTCAGTGTTAAAGACAGTGTAGCTAGCTTCCTGAAAGAATTCCCTGCCAAGGCTAACAATTTTGTTGCACATATTATTGTGAAAGACAGTGTTCAACCGATATTTGCCAGGTCAGAACCGTTCCTATTGCATTACGGGACAAAGTCGCTGATGAACTTAAAGAATTGCAAGATAGAGGAGCTATTGCACCCATACAAGCTAGTCTATGGGCAAATCCACTGGTTTTGCTCCTCAAAACTTCAGGTCGCACTCGCCTCTGTGTTGACTTTACAGTCAACCCACAAACTGTGAATGATACTTACCCATTGCCACGTCCAGAGGATCTCATGGAAAGATTAGCCTCTGGTCGTTACTTTTCAAAAATTGATTTGCGCGTTACATATCTTCAAATACCACCAGACGAAGAATCTCAAAAAGTGTGTGTTGTGAACACTTATTTGGGCTTGTTTAAATATTTACGTTTGCTTTTTGGCAGCGCTTTCGCACCCGCCATTTTCCTTCGGTATACGGAACAGCTGACTGCTCAAGTACCTAACTGTTCAAACTATTTGGACGATATTGTCATAGCAGGTGGTGCACCTGAGGAACGCATTGCAAATTTGCGTGCTTTGCTTCGTGTGTTATCTGATGCAGGATTAAAGTGTAGACAGGACAAGTATGATTTTTTAAAACCTGAGTTGCAGTATCTTGGTCATGTCATTAACAGTCAAGATGTACATCCGCTTCAGTCACATTTGTTAGCCACACATGATCTGCCAGTTCCTCGTAATGTCATATAATTGCAGTCAGTCTTAGGGAAAATGAACTATTATTTTCAGTTCATACCGAATGCGTCACAGATCGCAGCTCCAATCCATCGATTGAGTTGCAAGAATGTCCCCTTTGTTTGGACAGATGAGTGCCAAGAGGCTTTTCAAACTCTTAAAGATGCATTGCTCAGTGATCGATGCTTGGTTCACTTTGATCCTGACAAACCAGTTGTGTTGCAAGTTGACACTTCTTCTTACGGAATCGGTGCAGTGCTTTCGCACAGATTTGGTGCTAAAGAAAAGCCTACTGCTTTCGCATCCAGTGTTATCCAAAGCTCAGTGTAACTATTCACAACTAGAGCAAGAGGGATTGGTTACTGTGTTTTGTGTCACCAAATTTGACCACTGTTTGTATGGCAGAAAAATTTACTCAGTAATGGATCACAGGCCACTGCAGGCCTTGTTTCATCCGATGAAAACGGCTGCAGTACGATCTGCCTAAAAACTGCAAAGATGGGCTTCGTTGTTGTCTCAATACCAGCACGAGATTGTGTATCGGCCGACAGCTCAACATGGTATTGCGGACGCTCTTTCACCTCTTCCGATTGGTCCTGATATAGACTTTGACGGTTCTGCTGCGTCTTGTTGTCACATCGATGCTCAGGATTCTGAATTGCTTCAATCGTTTCCTCTGAACTATAGGAAAATTGCACGGGCCACGGAAGCTGATCCAGAGTTGAACATTTTGCTAAAATACATTCGCACATCTTGGCCTCACTCATTGAAAAGCATTACGAGCTGTCTGGTGCGCCGATACTTTGCACTTAGGCATAGCCTGACTGGACAGCAAGATGTGATTCTTGTTCGTAATGACAGTGGACAGTCACGTGTGTTGATCCCCAAAGTTTTGCAAAAAATGACACTGGGGGATTGTTCGTACGAAGTAGTTAGCGCGTCAGCACTGTACTTGGCAGGGTAGGGACACACAAATACAACAGATGATTTCACAGTGTCACGCATGTGTGGAAAATCAGTCCACTCCGCCACAGAAATTCTCTGCTTGCCTGAGTCGCAATCACAACGGCAACGTTTGCACATAGACTTTGAGGGACCTTTTTGGAGCACTCGTTGGTTGATTGCTGTGCCCATGAACTCAGCAATATCACTTAGAACATTTCAGGCGGTTTTTGCCTCGAAGGTTTGCCTGAAGTCATAGTGTCGGACAATGGCCTTCAGTTCACGTCACATGAATCTGTAGCATTCTGTGAACGCAATGCTATGCAGCAACTAAGTAGGGCACCGTTCCAGCCACAGTCAAACGACGAAGAGTAACGTTTTGTCAGAATCTTCAAACAGCAGATGGCCAGTCTTCGCACCACACACACCAGGGATCACGCACTGCAACTGTTTCTCGCCACCTATCGTTTGCATGCACGAGATGAACCATCGCGGGCGGAATTACTTCGCGGCCGCCGCCATCGAACATTGCTCCACCTGCTCCACACTACTCAGCATCCGGCGCCGAAGAAAGGCTGCAAGTATCGCTTCGCGCCGCATGATATTGTTTTACAGGGTTTTTAGTGGCAGCAGACGGTGGGTGCGAGGCGAGATCATTCGTCAACTTGGCGCATGCATGCATCTTATTTCAGCCCCCGACGGACTGCAGCGCTGACATCACAATCAAATTCGCCACTATCATGTGCACGGTGTTCCTCCTGTATCTCTTTCCCCAGATTCACGGATCCCGAGGACAGAGCGGTCACATTATCCGCCCGAGGACGCCGCCACGACACCGCGGGACTACCCAATGGAGTCGTAGCCTTCACCTTCTCCGCCTCCTCTCGTCCTACCTATGGAGCTGGAACCGCCCACGCCGAAGCAGCCGACACCGTCTGCATCTGGTGGAGGTGGACGTGGACCCTTCTGGGCGTTTTCCGGAGGACGTTTCCACCAGAGTGAAGGCCGGATGGCGGTTACGATTGGAAGTCTGACATCCCCTGCAGCCTGCCTTCCCTCCCGCTGCCATGTTCCTTATGCGACGACGGTCTGTCGATTTGGGAGGAGGGGGCGGGGGGGAATGTTACGGTCTAAAGTCAAGCACCGGCACGCCAGTCAGGAACGAGAGAGAAGAGGTGGCTGTGACAAGAGATGGCTGTGGTAAGAGGTCAGGCAACAGCACGCTGGCCGACCCCTCTCCAAGACGACAACGTGACAGCGGCGGCCCCTAGGTGACGAGTACATTAGGGCAGCGCCCGACTGGTCGCGACCCAGTCTAACAGCAGCCTCAAGATTAGCGGCTTGCATAGAAGGATCAAAACTCGTTACTCTGCGTGTACACTCTCTGTAACAGACTTGAAGTTGTTATGTTGTTGTGGTCTTCAGTCCAGAGACTAAGTTGATGCAGCTCTCCATGCTACTCTATCCTGTGCCAGCTTCTTCATCTCCCAGTACCTACTGCAACCTACATCCTTCTGAATCTGCTTAGTGTATTCATCTCTTGGTCTCCCACTACGATTTTTACCCTCCACGCTACCCTCCAGTACTAAATTGGTGATCCCTTGATGCCTCAGAACATGTCCTACCAACCGATCTCTTATTCTAGTCAAGGTGTGCCCCAAATTTCACTTCTCCTTAATTCTATTCAATACCTCCTCATTAGTTATGTGATCTACACATCTAATCTTCAGCATCTTCTGTAGCACCATATTTCGAAAACTTCTATTCTCTTCTTGTCTAAACTAGTTATCGTCCATGTTTCACTTCCACACATGGCTACACTCCATACAAATACTTTCAGAAACGGCTTCTTGACACTTAAATCTATACTCGATGTTAACAAATTTCTCTGCTTCAGAAACGCTTTCCCTGCCATTGCCAGTGTACATTTTATATCCTTTCTACATCGACCATCATCAGTTATTCTGCACCCCAAATAGCAAAACTCATTTACTACTTGAAGCGTCTCATTTCCTAATCTAATTCCCTCAGCAACCCCCGATTTAATTCGACTACGTTCTATTATCGTCCTTTTGCATTTGTTGATGTTCGTCTTATATCCTCCTTTCAAGACACTTTCCATTCCGTTCAGCTGCTCTTTCAGGTCCTTTGCTGTCTCTGACAGAATTACAATGTCATCGGCGAACCTCAAAGTTTTTATTTCTTCTCCATGAATTTTAATTCCTACTCCGAATTTTTCTTTTGTTACCTTTACTGCTTGCTCAATATACAGATGGAATAACATCGGGGATAGGCTACAACACTGTCTCACTCCCTTCCCGACCACTGCTTCCCTTTCATGTCCCTCGACTCTTATAACTGACATCTGATTTCTATACAAATTGTAAATAGCTTTTCGTTCCCTGTATTTTACCCCTGCCACCTTCAGAATTTGAAAGAGGTATTCCAGTCAACATTGTCAGAAGCTTTCTTTAAGTCTGCAAATGCTAGAAACGTAGGTTTGCCTTTCCTTAATCTATTTTCTAAGGGCCAGTATTGCCTCAAGTGTTCCAACATTTCTACGGAATCCAAACTGATCTTCCCCGAGGTCGGCTTCTGCCAGTTTTTCCATTCGTCTGTAAGGAATTCGCGTTAGCTTTTTGCAGCTGTGACTTATTAAACTGATAGTTCGGTAATTTTCACATCTGTCAATGCCTGCTTTCTTTGGGATTGGAATTATTATATTCTTGTTGAAGTCTGAGGGTAGTTCGCATGTCTCATACATCTTGCTCACCAGATGGTAGAGTTTTGGCAGGACTGGCTCTCCCAAGGCTATCAGTAGTTCTAATGGAATGTTGTCTATTACCGGAGCCTTGTTTCGGCTTAGGTCTTTCAGTGCTCTGTCAAACTCTTCACGCAGTATCATATCTCCCATTTTATCTTCATCTACATCCTCTTCCATTTCTATAATATTGTTCTCAAGAACATCGCCCTTGTACAGACCCTCTATATACTCCTTCCACCTTTCTGGTTTCTCTTCTGTGCTTAGAAATGGGCTCTTGATATTCATATAAGTGGTTCTCTTTTCTCCAAAGGTCTCTTTAATTTTCCTGTAGGCAGTATCTACCTTACCCCTTGTGAGATATGCCTCTACATCCTAACATTTGTCCCTGCTTGTTGTACTGAAGAAATTTGTTATCTTGTCTGTAGCCCTTTGTTTGAAACACACGTGTGTGTGAATGTTGTCTAGCGATCCGAGAAAGCAGGTTTCCTAGATGATTACTCTTTCTTCATGGTGCCGCTGTGAAATAGCGAAAGTTTAATTATAACCGTCCTGTAATATTCGTATTCTCTGTATCATTCTTGAAGTTGTATATCATCAGGGTCCAGGGTTCAGATAGGATACACGCAAGCTTGAATTTATGTTATCATCCTTCTCTTCTAAGTCAAAGTCGAAATTTCCCCTTAGCACACTTTCAGACAACAGTTCCGTCATACATCCTTACAAATTCTTGCCTGCGACGAATTCGAATTA
Source organism: Schistocerca cancellata (assembly GCF_023864275.1). Classification (NCBI taxonomy): domain Eukaryota; kingdom Metazoa; phylum Arthropoda; class Insecta; order Orthoptera; family Acrididae; genus Schistocerca; species Schistocerca cancellata. Next base: position 281,596,288 of record NC_064628.1, read on the forward strand.
CCACATTATACGAACTTTTGTCACGAGCTCTGCATTATATCTTTTCACCACGATCTCAGCCTCAGAACTCCATCAGAAATCTGCATCGGAACTTAATGCAATAAACTCTACGATATAACTATATAAATTACATTTTAAAGTTCGTGAATTTTCTTCGTTTATCATCAGAACAGCGACATTTTCTGGTAACCTAGCCAATCTACTGTATCAGATTGTTTCATAGCAATCTACACAATTGTCTCTTTCATGTCCTATATTTTAACACCGCGCCACCTCGCTCGTGGTGAAACCCCAGTACCTGCACCTCTCGAGTTGAAATATGTGAATCTGTATATTCGGATGAGCATCTGCCAACAGTTTCTTCAGATGACGAGTCAAGCTCTTTTTCCTTTTTTCGTGAATGTAGAGTGTTAACAATGAATAAAATATTATTGGGCTTAAACCACATCGAGTTGTTAAAATTCAGTGGACTTTTGACCTAGCACTCCTTGGTCATTCTCAAGTGACATAATTACAAGTGTGCCGCTGTTACGACCCTTACATACACTAGCTGCCGGCTGTGACCTCACTGGTGGTCACGGCATCCTGCATATGGGCATACGTTGACTCCGCGTTAGATGCGCGCACTTCAACTTGGCGATCGCTGGATCTCACGCCGCGCGGAGCTGCAGGCTGCCGTCTCTATTACGGGTGTTATCGGTGATTTTTCTTTCGGTGGCTTCTTTGATTGCACAGTCCAAGAAGCCGTTAACGCGAACCACGACAGAGGTTTCGTCAAATTTTATCCGGTTACCATTCAGCTAAAGCGGATTTTTAGCGGTACTGTTGTCGATAAACCTTTTATGCTCCTTCCTGTGTTGTTTTACAGTGTGCATTGTACGTCCGACGTGTGGTCGGTGTGACGCCTCCTATTGCTGCCTACTGGCACTTCCACGATCAGCGAGAGTGAAGTGCCCTTTTTCTTTGCCCAGCCAGTATTCTACACATCGTCGAGATACGTGAAAGCGAGGCGACACAACACTATCTGTCATTGCCGCCAATATTTGTAGATCAATAAGTTTAAATCCAGATTATAACCATCGGCTGGCTGCGAGTGTTTAGCGATTGCTCCCAAAGATACTCATTATAAGTTACTAGGCGGCCGATTCGCGTTTCAAAATAAACTGATTATCTTTGATTTGCGTAACCCATGTACGCAGAATTAATTTCTTCAAAGGTCACAGTGTTTATTCAACACAGTATGATATTTTGCCAGTTGAAAATTGAATCCTTTAATATTAATACGGAATAAACTATTATTATTATTATTTACTGTCCAGAGAGAAGCCAATATACGATTCACTTCTAGTGATACTTCGTTCGAAATCGTAGGACATTGCAGTTTTTTCTCAAATCGGTTTTTATTAACACAGTTTCTTTGGTATTATTCACTACGATAAATAGTCATATTTAAGACCGATAATAAATGTCCAAACAGTGTCCATAATTGAAAGTCAAAGAAATTTACTTTTAATCAACCCTGTTTCCAATGAGGTTCACACGATGAGGCATGAACGTAAGAGATGCGAATTTTCAGGAGTCCAACGTAAAAAAGTTCGGACACTAAAATCTCGAACACAAAGAGTCCCAGACGCACGAGGCTCACAGATGCTAAAGGCATTAACAATAAGTGCGTTGGGTTTATGTAATAAGTGGATACAAAGTAATTGTAGAAAATGATACCAGAATGGGGGAAGAGAAATCACGCCTTCCGGTAATTTGCAGGTTGTGAGGTTGGTGTATCTTGACCGACGCGAGAACTAGTACAACCTGTGTGTAAGGCCGCTACTAGCAGAGGGACACGAGCGGCGCCGCTGCCTGCAGGAGGTCTTACCGAGGCGGCAACTCGTGACCTCACTTTTTTACAAGAGCTCACTTCTCATCGCGAAGTAGTTAGCTTAGAGAATGACGTCGTATGAAGAACCACTACAAGTCAATCCCCTACTAAAAAAGAAAATCCGAAAGAGCAGGAAAATGAGAAATCACCCAGTGTAAATTACTCGATTGATCAGAAGATTGCATTATACACTACTTGGCGATCTAAGTGCAGACGATAGCAAAATTTTCAGTTATCTTAGGATGTCGAAATCGTCGTCGTGGTTACATAAAAGAGACTGTAAACGGTATCTTGACAGAAGAGAAATTGATCCTCAAGCTTAGGGAAGTAAAGCTCTAGTTGTCACTTTGTTTCTAGTAATATACCTTCAGCAGTTTGCTATAATTTTGAAAATTACTTTTTGTGACTAGTAGTAATAGCAAACCTTTGGTAGAAAAGGTGGGCAGGGACAAACAGTTAACTCTTTTAACATGTCTATTAATTTATAGTTCAAAAAGCAGTAAACATTTACTCTAACAATCTCACTGAAAATGAATTACTCGCTTGTTTGTGATGCACTAGTATCCAACGGATAATGTGTTACTGGGGGTACTTCTGATGCTTGACGAGAAGTGGAAGGTGGAAATTGTTTGTGGTGATGAAACTGATATGGCATATGTGGCCCAACATGATATGGCCACTGATGGTTATCTGAAGCTTGCGCCTCTGCAGTGACTGAAATTATGTCAGAACGTAATCACGGTTTTCTGAAAGGAGGCACTTTGCGAAACTCTGACAGAAGGAAGTGCCTGTCTTCATCATTTGCCTCCTCCTTCGACTGTGCTTCTGTGACGATCTCTTTTTAACAGTGCAGTGAGTTCATCATCTTCATTTTTACGGGTCTTCCTTATTCTATTTTTGGGTTTTTCGAATACTGATGCACTTGCACAATTGTCTGGATCAACTTCTGTGCCATTGGCTTGTGTTCATGTCTACTGTAGTCTTCTTCCATAATGCTTGTTATTTTTGGTAATTTAGAAACTGGGGCAACCACTGCTAAAAAAAAATTATACATGATTGTTTGACAATTCATACAGTGAACAACTTTTTAAAATACAGGTGTTAAAAATATGAAATGAAACTGAATCAAATGTCTAATGGTCCGCTGTACCTGTATTTGTTAAGGTCACTTATATACCCACACATCCGATTTCGCAACTTTTACGTTGCATCTCCTGATGAATATCCAAATGCTGTGACACATGTTACAGAATAACAATTGGTGTGGCTACGTAAAGTTTCCAGTCCTCCTCAGATCATAGAAAAACCATCGTCTTTTGATAAAAAGACCATTGCCAATAATAAAAGTCATGTCTGTGTTAAGTTGCGAACAGTACACTCTTCGATTAAAATATGCTCTTGTCACCCTACATCAAGCAACAAAAAGAAAAAAAACAACCCTCATCGATGTTATTCAGGCAAGTACTGGACCCTGTAGTGATAACAGCCGACACGTTCATGTGCATTTGCCACTGACGTAGCAGCTGGCAACATAAGCTATGAGCATCCCATGTGTCGTCGAAGAGTCACAGCACCAGCCCCCGCCGATACAATACTCTCCCCACATCTTAACCTATTGTTTTCCTAAGTAGTTTATGACCCCTTGCGGATAAACCGTCCTTCTGAGAAACTCCCCCACGCCTCCTACTCCTCCTCCTCCTCCTGTCTGGAATATCCCCTCGCCGATGTAAGCAAATCTTTGATATAAAATTAATTGACTAATTAATTAAATCGATCAGTTAATAAACCCCACCCTCTCTGAGAAACTCCCAGCCCTCCCCTCCAATCCCTCACTTCCCCTCTCCTGGCCGCGGTGGTCTAGTGGTCCTGGCGCTGCAGTCCGGAACCGCGGGACTGCTACGGTCGCAGGTTCGAATCCTGCCTCGGGCATGGGTGTGTGTGATGTCCTTAGGGTAGTTAGGTTTAAGTAGCTCTAAGTTCTAGGGGACTTATGACCTAAGATGTTGAGTCCCATAGTGCTCAGAGCCATTTGAACTTCCCCTCTCCTCCACCATCCGGAAATTGGCAGGAAAAGGACTCAATCTGCGCTCGAGATGGAGGCTCTCATGACACGAAATTGAAATCAGTGTCATTCATATAGCAGAGAACATACTTTTTATTTATAAAATTCAGTTTTTGAGTGGATGAATCTCTTTATTTGGTGGAAAGAATCCACATTCAGCAACTACATGTCTTAATTATGTAATCAAACTGTTACAGATTGGACGTATTGTCTTGTCGGAAAATTTTCGTGTGTTTGATCACCTTGACATTCACATATCAACTGAATTAGTGCACAATGCCACCACCAGAGGAGGTCTCAGCCCCACCCCTCGCTCCTTCCTTCCCACCCATCCGAGAAAAATTGACAGGAGAAAGACTCAATTGGTGATGGAGTGGAAGGATCTCAAGACACGAAATTCTAATCAGTATCAATAATATACTGATAGATATTCTTTATGTAATCAGTTTGCGGGAGACAGGGCTCAAATGGTTCAAATGGCTCTGAGCACTATGCGACTTAACTTCAGAGGTCATCAGTCGCCTAGAACTTAGAACTAATTAAACCTAACTAACCTAAAGACATCACATACATCCATGCCCGAGGCAGGATTCTAACCTGTGACCGTATCGGACGCTCGGCTCCAGACTGTACCGCCTAGAACCACATGGCCACTCCGGCCAGCAGACAGGGCTCCCCCACTTGGGTAGAGCTCATGTCTGCAACTCTTCATCCCCTCATCCCTGCATCCTATGACGTAATACTTTATGCAATCAGTTTGTGGGAGACAGGAGTCGCCCACTTGGGTAGAGTTCATGTCTGCAACTCTTCATCCCCTCATCCCCACTTCCCATGACAAATGTTCAAATGTGTGTGAATTCCTAAGGGACCAAACTGCTGAGGTCATCGGTCCCTTACATACTACTTAAACTAACTAATGCTAAGAACAACACACACACCCATGCCTGAGGGAGGACTCGAACCTCTGGCGGGAGGGGCGCTTCCCATGACGTAATAACTCTAAGCATCGAGGAACAGAATGAAGTTCAGTATAGCAACCGCCGTTTGAGGTCTGCAGTGTAAGTGTGTGTGTGTGTGTGTGTGTATCTTCTGGGCGCCAGCACGGTGGTCAAAAACCGCCCATTGTCCTAATACTAATCACCGCAAAACCACGGACCAGATATTAGCCTCCTTTGATCTTGCGACAGCAAACAAAGCAAGTGGTAGCATACTGTTGATTGGGAAGTTCCAGATCCGCTTTCCGTCTCTCTCAAGAGGGTACTTCCTGTTTGTATGTGAACCAACGTCTCCAAATATGCAAGCAGAGATCTCTCCTCAGAACACTGTGTTCCTCTTAGCTAATGCTGGGGACAAAGGCAGATAGTCCACTTGCACTACCCTATCAAATTAATTGTTAACAATTGACAAGAGTCAAATAGATCGCTTAAAACACTCACCACCACCACCACCTTACAAATTTTCAACATCCAAATATCACATGCAAACATTACACAAATCAAGTAATTAAATTTCCGCCATAGATCGTGAAACTGAATGCAATTGAGGTCTTGTATGCACCGACGTTTGAAAACACAAGCAGTCTGCTCCATCGCAACGTTTCTACCAAACATATGAAAAAAATCCAATGGATCACACACTCTCGCGATCGCGAAAAGCGCACCGTGCGCCGTCTACCGCGTGCCTCCGTCGCTCGACCGCCGCCGACAGCGAAATCTCTTCTTCTTCCGGGCACCCGAGAGGAGAGACCCGCACACGCATCGGCAACGCCGCAGCTGCACCCTCATTCCCCGGCATCCACACGCCAGCCCTACCGAACTCTCAGATTTCGGAGAGACTGTCACCAAGCAGGCGAAAGAACAATTTACACGGGGGGGAATAATCATACAGCGCAAACACACATCACATTGAATCTTCTCAAGCAACACACACGTCTAAAGCTTTCCCAGAGTACTGATTGTTCCATAAAAACACGGGAGAACTGCCGGATTCACACGGAATCTTGTAAACATCTGATTTACGCAGGCCTGTGTAATGCGGCAAATCATATATAGGGCAAACAACATGAACTGTGCATGAATGCATTGTGAAACACCAACGGCATACTCGCCTCTCCAACCCACCAAGTCCGCAGTAGCCGAACATTCTATTTCTACAGACCACTCCATAAATTACAACGACACAAAAATTTTGGTCCATACATCAAATTTTTGGAGCTCGATTATCAATGAATCTGTGGAAATAAGATTGTCTGACAACGAGACTCTCAACAATCGTGATAGCGGTTATCAGCTAAACTCTGCTTGGAATCCTGTTACAGAGAAGCTTCGTAGTCGATGTAGTTATCTGCATAAAGATGAAAATCGACCTGATATCGATATGCCAAGCTTTCACCGTGGAGGGCGCGAGGCGCAGCGCACAGAGTTGTTATGAACGCGCACGCTCAGCAGTGCATGCGCAATGTCACCTCAGTATGGATTTAAATAGCAGAGCTCAGCGCGTACTCGCCACACACCCTTGCCACCCACCGCGTGGATGCCTTAGTCCTCAATGAAACCTTCCTCCAACCCCACCACACCGTCCACACTTCGCCCTACCTTCTCCACCGCTCCGATAATCCCCTCCCGATTGCACGTGGCGGAGTTGCCATTGGTCACCACCGCCAGATCCCAGTTCGGCTCCAACCTCTCCTTCCCAACCCCATCGAACACCAGATCCTCAGTCTCTTCTTCCCCGGCTTTACCGCCACCTGCGCCACCATCTATGTCCGCCCTAACGCCACTATTCCTTTCGACTTCCTCTCCCACACTGATTGTACCTTCTCCTCCTACGTGATCGCCGCCGACCTCAACATCCATAGTCGCTCCGCCGCCCAGTTACGGCGGTGGCATCAGTTCCTCTCCACCCTCCAAGGCGACCTCGTCCCCATTCCCCAGCACACCCGCCCCGTAACCAACTCCACTCCCAATGTCATCCTCTCCTCCTTGGCCGCATAGCGGTGGATGTCCTGGACCCCATTGGTAGCGAACATCTCCCTGTCCTCCTCACTGTTTCAGACGGTCGTCGCCCCCACCCCGACCCTCATAATGACCCTCCCCTGAAGTATGTGCATAATTACTCCTGTGCCAACTGGAATGCTTACTGGGATACCCTCTCCACCCAGGTCGAAGGCCACCGCTTCACCTACCACCACCCTGACGATGTTACCCATGCTGCCTCCTTTCTCCAGCAGACCTTGTCTGAGGCCGTGGAGGCCCACATCCCTACTGTCGCCACCATCCTCCCTTACCCCCACAGGCCGTCCTCCTCCTCTGTGAATCCCGCCATCTCTACTGTGCCTTCCTCCACACACATGACCCGGACACACTACGACGCCATTGGCGACTCCAGCGACACATCCAAAACTTGCTCGTGGCTAAGAAACGCCAGGACTGGCGACAGACATGCACCCGTTTAAATGCTACCCTACCTATAAACTCATCCAAGTTCTGGTCAGCCTTCCGTCGCCTTACCAGAACTAAACCCTCCCCCTACTATCCTTTTCTCCATGATGATCACCCCATCTGTGACACCCTTAGTAAGGCCAATCATTTTGCCTCCTACCTTTCTGATGTCTTTTCCATCCCTTACGATCCCCGGTTCGATTACTCCCTCTTCCCGGATGTCCGCCATCGAACTGACACCTCTGTCCCTCCCCTCGCACCTGGTTTCCAGTACTTGGACAACATTGCACACATGGAACTCAATAATGCCCGCATCACTACACAGAATCTCATTGCTACACTCCGCACAAAACGCAACACCACTCCTGGTCATGATCGTGTCACCTACCGCCACCTTCGTGAAGCTCCTGTCTCTTTCCTCTCCACCCTGGCCAGCCTCTACAATGTAGTTCTGTCCACCGGCTACTACCCCGACTTGTGGAAAACCTCTCATATCCTGATGTTCCTTAAACCCGGTAAACCGCCGTCCGCCACCTCCTCCTACCGTCCCGTCAGCCTTACCTCGGTCTTCAGCAATGTCCTGGAATCCATCCTCACCCGACGCATGCACCAGCATCTCCACCAGCACTGCCTCCTTCCCGTTACCCAGTGTGGCTTTCGACCGTCCTGCTCTTCCGATGACCTTCTCCTCCACCTCACTCATCTCCTTTCCAAAAAGCTAAATTCCCGTCGCTCTGCAATCTTCCTCTCCCTGGACCTCGAACGTGCCTATGACGGTATATGGCATTCCGGTCTCCTCTTCAAGCTCCAAACCTTCGCCCTTCCCATTAACTACGTCTGTCTGATCGGCTCCTTTCTCTCCCACCGTCCTTCCTACATCACCATCCATAACACGGATTCCTACACCTTTTTTCCCTCTGCCGGTGTGCCCCAAGGCTCCGTTCTCTCCCCCCTGCTGTACCTTTTGTATACGGTGGACATGCCGCCACCATCACCCCCTCCAGTTCGCCGATGACACCGCCTTCCATGCCCTCGCCCCCACCCTGCAGCATTCCCAACACCTTCTCCAATCCCATCTTGAATGGTTCACCACTTGGTGCAACCAGTGGTTGCTCAAGGTCACTCCCTCCAAAACCCAAGTGATCATTGTAGGCAAAACTACCCCTTCCTTCCGTCTCCTTGATTCTATCTCACCATCTATGGCCGTCCTATCGCCCTCACCCCCACCCTTAAGTACCTTGGCGTCACCCTCGACCGTCGCCTCTCCTGGACCCCCCATCTCCGGACAATCCAAGCCAAGGCACGGTTCCAACTCCGTCTCCTCAAGCTCCTTTCCGGCCGTATGTGGGGTTTGGACCCCTGCACCATCCTCCATATCTATAAATCCCTCATCCGCCCTATCCTCTGTTATGCACATCCTGCCTGGATCTCTGCCCCCCCCCCTACCTTTTACAAATCCCTTCAGATCCTTGAACGCCATGCTCTCTGCCTCGCCTATCGCATCCGTCTCCCCTCCCCCACGCGGATCCTGTACGACCTCATTCCATTCCCCCACCTCCTCCTTTTCCTTGAACGGATATGGATCCTGTACACCTCCCAAAAACTCGATCGTCCTCACCCACTTGTCTCCCACATCCTCTCCCATCCCCGCCTGCTGCTGCGCCTGTATTCCCACGTCCCACCCGGTCTCCCTCTCTCCATCCTCCTTACCCTCTCCCAAGGTGGATTCCACCAGCTCCCCCTCCCTGATGATGCCCTCCTCCCCTCCATCTACCCCTCCTACCAACTTTGATCCTCACTCCCTCTTCCTGTGTTTGCTCCTTTGGGCACCCTCCCCCCTTCTCTCCCCCCTTCCTGCCATCCTCCATTTCTCCCCACTCCTCCCCCGGGCTTCCCCTCTCCTGTCCCTCTACTCCTCCTCCCATCTCCTCAGCCATTGGCATCTTTGTTCTCCCCTCTTCCCCCCCCCCCCCCACCGTTTTTCCCCTCTTGGCAGTTCCCTGGACTCGCACACGCTACTTGGACATTCGCGTGCCGGAGATCATCGCCATTAGTGTCTCGTGAGTGTCGTCGTATTTAGTGTTCAGTGTTCACCATCACACTGTCCGCCCCAGTAGCTGAGTGGTCAGCGTGACGGATTGCCGTCCTCCGGGCCCGGGTTCGATTCCCGGCTGGGTCGGAGATTTTCTCCGCTCAGGGACTGGGTGTTGTGTTCGTCATCATTTCATCCCCATCCGGCGTGCAGGTCGCCCAATGTGGCGCCGACTGTAATAAGACCTGCGCCAAGGCGGCCGGACCTGCCCCGCGAGGGGCCTCCCGGCCAATGACGCCGAACGCTCATTTCCATACCATCACACTCCATCGTTCACCAGTGCCATCGACATCTTCAGTGTTTGTGCGTCGTGTCAACAGTTTGTAGTGTGGATTGTCATCGAGTGTGAATGGCTTCATGTTTTTTATGTTCATGTTTCTACTGTCTTTTCCCCGCCGTTTTGTTCCAACACATGTGACTTCTCTGTTTTATCATTGTAATATCTTTGGCTGAAGAGCTGCGTATTGTGCTGCTGCCAGCCTACCTGTTTTTATACGGGTATTAAAATCACAATAAAGAAAAAAAAAGTGTACTCGCCAGTACTACTACAGTGTTACTCACCTGAAGATGGCCAAAACACTCTGCGCCGAAATATCGTGGCCGGATGTTACTGACATCCAGCAGTTATCCCGTGTTTTTATAGAACAATACACACGTCCATTCACCTAGTAAACTAGTCACTTCGCTAGCCCCCACTGCCACGGTCAAGAGCAGACAGGACAGTGCATTTTTTTGTACCTAACTGAACGTCACAGGCTGAGCTAACCCGCAACTCAACTCCTGGTCGCCGCCTCCTCATGGCCACTCTTGCCGCTGAGAGTGAAGTAGCAGATTCTTGGATTTATACAGCAGTTCTAATCAATCCGACCCTGACATAGACCCCCAGTTTAAAAAATAAATTTCATCCAACGCGAGACAGGGGTATTGTTGATAATACACCTTGTGTTTCTCACGCGAATTGTGGATTTCTCCCTTTTATACGAGTTATTTTCGAAGACAGAAAAAATCGGGACATACACGCGTTTTCACATCACTAAAGCACACTTACTTGTTTGAAAATCCTGTAACAGTATACCATTGCCTATGTTTCCTCTGAGTAAAACATCTGTTCTAAGTAGCTTAATATCTGTTATGTCTTGGATCATACGAATAGATTATTAAACTCATTTTTGGCACATGACAGAGTTCTAAGATCTACCTCTGTCACAGGATCTCTCTTCACTTTCAAACTCCCTCAAAGTAACCACATATGAAGTCTCTTGAGGTAACAGCAAAGAGAAGCTGTAAATATCAGATTTATACTAGGTATCACTTTGTAAATTCGGCAATACATCTGATTTTATTACGAAGGTCATCTGTCCCTGTGCAGGTGGGAGATTGAAATTTCGTTAAAAGATATCACTGCAACGAATAAACGCCTGCTTACCACTCCAACTCCTGAATCACATCCCTGTTACCCTAGCCCTCGCTTCCACCTGACAGGCGGCACGCCTTGATATCGGATCGATAGGCTAATCAATTAAATTGATCATGAGAGGCACTTTGCATGGCGAGTATTTTTTTTTCTTCAACCTTAGGGTTACATGTGCCAGGTAGCTCAAATGGGAGTCACTGGAGGGTGGATGATGTTCTTTCCGAGGGACACTATTGAGAACCGACATTTGAAGCTCAGCACAGAAGTATTCTACTGCCAGCAATATACATTTTGTGTAATGACTGTGAAGACAAGATAACAGAAATCAGTGCTCATTAGGTATATAGCAGCCTAGGAAAAGGAATGACTAATAGTGGTACAGTGTGCCCTCCGCCACACACCATACGATGGCTTGCAAAGAAAGCGTATAGACGTAAATGTAAATTTAGTCTACCTATTAAAATCTCAATTCACCATGTTATTGGCACACAAAACTAAGGAAGAATGTTGTCTCTTATTTATTGCGGAAACGAAAGCCAGAACTTCTGCTGGTGATTGACTCTTGGTAAAAATCTTAATTAGCTCCTGATTTTCTCATTGCAGTCACCTTGTGAGACGAACATGAGAGGTTCTAATACGTTTGCCCACAGCATGTAGCACAAGCGGTATGGAGCTCACCTCTCAACTCCCCTTTTCTCAGCGTATCGCTTGCCTACCGTATTGTCACGAATCTTCCAGTCTTTGATATACACCATTTATACACCTCATTTCCACGAGTAAGAGATGTCCCTGCCAAGTCAGAGACCTCTGATAATTCTCTCGAAATCCCGTCATGTTCTGAAGCACTGTTCCATTGGTTAGAAGGCTGACAGGTAGAGGGCTATCACAATGAGAATAATGGCACACTGACAAAGGAGAAAATTCACAATCATGCAGAATACACATGGACTGTACAAAGAAATTCAGAAGCATAAAAAGAAACAAATACTGTCTGTGTGTTGACATTGAGAACATATGGTGATCCCATTAATTATACATGTATTGGTCGACCAGTGGTCGAAGTCGCTTCCATGGAGCTGTGTAAAGTTTTGTCACCTGTACTGGAGGAAGACCATATCGACTGTCAGTCACAAGAAAGGGTTCTTGGTTGTTGTTTCATAAGCAGTTTAGTACATTGGTTTTTGGTGTAACTCATTGAAGCAGTGTATGACCACAGATATGTACACAACCATATTTTTGTTTTTCTACTGTGACTTCAAGGCCTGTGTCAGGTGCTAAACCAACATTAACATGTTTCGATCCATTACCTCTTACTCTTACAGAAAGCTGGACATCACATGGTGTAAACTATGCTGCTGTCACAACACACAAGATGGTTGAAACAAAAACTTCCCTCCAGGGGACTTGGCACATTTCCGCCATCTTGGATAATGGTACTCGCTTCATCAACTGACGTCACAGCCGCTATCTTGGATGATGTCATGCACTGTTGCCAAGTCTACAGGCCGCCATTTTGGATGACGTCATAGCCGCCATCTTGAATAAATTTCGCAACAGTGGAGAGTGGGGTGACGACTGCTTTGTTCTACTACTCACGAATTCCAATCCTTTTCCAATCTTTTCATTTTAGAGTAGCAGTTGCGCCCTATGTCCTCAATTATTTGGTGGATGTACTACAACCTCTGTCTTGCCCTACAATTTTACTCTCTACAGCCCTCTCTAGTACCCTAATGCCTTAACACACATTCTAAAATCCTGTCCCTTCTTCTTGTCAGTGTTGTCCGTATGTTCTGGAGTGAACCTCATCGCTCCTTACCTTATAAGTCCATCTAATTTTCAACCTCCTTCTGTTGCACCACAACTCAAATGCTTCGACTCTTCTTATTTTTCCACTGTCCGTGATTGACTACCATACACTGCTAGACTTCAAACCATACATTCTCAGAAATTTCCTCCCAAATTTAAGATCAGTGGTTGATACCAGCAATTTCTCTTGGTCAAGAATATGCTTTTTGCCTGTGGTAGTCTGTTCCTTATGCCTTCCTTACTTCATCCATCATGAGTTATTTTGATACCAAGATAGCAGTATTCCTCAACTTCATCTACTTTGTTATCACCAACTTTGATATTATCTTTCTCACGTTTCTCACTTCTGCTACTTCTCATTACAATTTCTTTTTCTGATTTACATACTCTCTGTCAGAATTCTGTATTCATTAGACCGCTCATCCCATTCGACAGATCCTGTAATACTTCTCCACTTCCACTAAGGATAGCAATGTCATCTGTGAATTCTATCATTGATATCCTTTCAACCTGTATTTTAATCCCATTTTGAACCTATCCTTTACTTCCGCCATTGCTTCTTGGATGTACATGTTGAAGGGCAGGGGCAGAGATTGCAACTCTGCCTTATACACTTTCTAATCTGAGCAATTCGTTCTTGGTCTTGTGATCCTACTGTTCCCTCTTGGCTCTTGTACATGTTGTATACGAAGTGAGTAACTATTGCACCTAGAATAACTCTGAAAGTATGATATTAGCTGAAACGTTTGTGGGAAAAATGTTGCATGGGATAATGCGGGCCATAATATGATGTTGCTTTTTGTTGATCGGTGGGGTCGCGTCAGATGTATAGTCAACTTCGTTTTTTTTGTTTTTTGTTTTTTTCTGTTTTTAATGGGATGCTATAGTTTGGTACTTATTTTCTGATAGCGACTATCGAGACGAATCCAGTGATGTGTAACAGTAAAGTCTTTGAAGGTCAACAAAGGTCAAAAAGGGGGCATGAACGTCCATTTACAGAAGGTGTTCGAAGTGATGACCATTGATATCAATGCAGTGCTGCAATCTTCTCATCATGGATTGAGTGGTATTCCTTATCACTTTGTCACTTATCAAAGCACAAAAAATTAACGTTCAATTATGGACCCTGTTGTCTCATGCAACATTTGTCCCACAAACTTTTCATTTAGTATCATCTTTTCGGACTTATTCATGGTGGTAATAGTTACTGACTCACCCTGTATTACCCGTCTTTCCCTATAGCTTACTCCCATTTTTCTCATATTTTCCAACATCTTTCACCATTTCACACCATTGATACCTTTGTGTAGGTCGAGAAATCCTAAGACCGTGTCTTGATTTTTTCTTCAATACTGTTTACGTTATTAATCGCAACGTCAGAACCCTCTAAGGTGCCTTTACCTTTCGTAAAGCCAAACTGATCGTCATCTCATACATCTTCGATTTTCTTCCATTCTTCCGTACATTATTCTTGACAGCAGATTTTATGCACGACTTGTTAAGCTAATTGTGTGGTAGTTCTCACATTTACCCGCCTTTACTCTGTGGATGATACTTTTCCGAAAGCCTGGTGACATGTCACCAGTCTCAAAGATTCTACATTAACGGACTGGTAAGGTTCACACATGTATGCCCCTGCTTTCTTTGGAACAGAAATGATTACATTCTTCTTGACGTCTGGGGATATTTTGCGTGTCTCATATTTTGCCAACCAGGTGGAACAATTTTGTGATGGCTGGCTCTCGAAAGGATCTCATAATTCTGAGTGAATGTTGTCTACTCCAGGGCCCTTGTCTAGATTTAGGTCTTTTAGTGTCCTTCGAGTTCTTCTCGTAGCTTTATCTCCTAGCTTTCCTTCATCTGTCTCCTATAATACTGCCTTGAAGTTATTTTCAGTTGTATAGATCTTCTATATAATTCGTCCACCTTTCATCTCTCCCTTATTTGATTGGCATTGGCTTCCCATTTGAGTTTGTGATATTCGTACAGCTGCTTCTCTTTTATCCAAAGATGCTTCTAACTTTGATGTAGATGGCATCTGTCTTTCTCCTGCTCCTGCATATTTTGAATTCCTGCACTTTTCGTCCAGCTATTCCTGGTTTGCCAGTTTTTTCTTTTTGTCAGTCTCATTTTTAGACATCTGTATTCGCTTTTCCCTGCTCGTCATTTGGATTCAATATTCCGTCCATGATCTGATGATTACTACTGAGCTTTGTCTTTTTATCTCTGCTGCTTTCACTATTCCATTTTTAAGGGCTATGCACTAGTCTTCTGTTGTGTTTCTTACCGTTGTATCAGACAACTGTTGCCTAATGCTTCCTTTGAAACTTTCAGCAACCTCTGGGTCTTTCAACTTGTCTAGGGCCTATTTTCAAATTTCCTACCTTTCTGTAATTTCTTCTGTTTTAATCTACAGTTCATAACCAATAAATTACGGTGGCAGTCCACACTGCTCCTGGTAACATTCTGTAGTTTAATATCTGGTTCCGAAA
Source organism: Schistocerca cancellata (assembly GCF_023864275.1). NCBI lineage: Eukaryota > Metazoa > Arthropoda > Insecta > Orthoptera > Acrididae > Schistocerca > Schistocerca cancellata. The sequence goes on from NC_064628.1 coordinate 281,611,470, forward strand.
TCTGTTTTACAATGATGTCATATTTTTGACATTTTCCTATAGCTCCATGTCATTTTCACGCACACAAACCGCTGTGATGATTTTTAAATCAAGTATTAAGGATTATTAAATTATGCTCTGTGCAAAATTCTACCAGAGAACTTCCTCTTTCATTCCTCTACCCTAGTGCATGTTTTCCTATTATTTTTCTGTCTCTTCCGTTTACCACTGTCGAATTCCAGTCACCCAATACAATTAAATTTTCGTCATACTTAACTATCTGAATACTTTTATCTCATCACACATTCTTTCAGTCTGTTATTCATCTGCGGAGCTAGCTGGCATATAATTGTACTACTGCCGTGGGTGTTGGCTTCATGTCTGTCTTGGTGATGACAAAGCGTTCACTATGCTGTTAGTAGATGCTTAACCGCGACCATACTTTCACATTCACCGTGAAACCTACTTTTGCATTATGTCTATTTGATTTTGTATTTATAATCCTGTACTCACCTGACCAGAAGTCCTGTTCTTCCTGCCACTGCATTTCATTAATTCCCACTACAACTTCAATATTTCCATTTCCTTTGTTAAATTCTGTAATCTACCTAACCGATTATGGGATCTAACATTCCACATTCCGACACGTAGAATGAGAGTTTTGTTTTTCCTTGTGACGACATCCTCCTTGAATAGTCCTCAGCCAGAGATTTGAATGGGGGACTATTTTACCTCAGGAATATTTTACCCAAGAGGATCTAATGATACAGGAAAGCTGAATCCCATCAGGAAAAATACGGCTGTACCTTCCACTTACTTTCAGCCATTCGCAGAATATTATTATAGTAAGGCTATGTTGGCTAATGGTAGAAGGCCAGGTAAGTCAGTCATCAAGACTGTTGCCCCTCTTCTGGAACCACTTGTTAGTCTGGGCTCTCCACATATATCCCTCCACCATGGTTGCACCTGTGGTTCAGTTCATTGTCCTTTATTTTAAGTACTCCATTTAGAATGTACAAATATAGTGCCATTCAGTATCGCCAGTGCTTCTCCTATATTCCTGAGATATTGGAAACAATTAATTTAGGTCATCTGGCATGGTGTGATTTACATGGGTGAAATTATGGTAACAAATCAGTGAGGGAAGAGCAGTTAAGTAATTTAGTAGGATTATTTGTGCAACTTGAAACTGACGTTCTATGCATTTAAGTGGACAATTGCGATTTCTGTGAACCAGGTCTGTTCTAATAAGAACATAAACAAAGAAAAGAGCCCAAAAGCCTATTTTGTCTCTTGTAAAAGCAGTACAAAACTTGCCGTCACTCACCAATCTAAAGGAGCTGCATTCCTCTCTAGGCAATGTCGTTTGCTACAGAAAATTTATGTCCGTTGTGTTCTACTAACTTTCCACTTAAATCAGATCAGGATGAAGGAGGCCAAATTTGAGTCGTTTACTACATTACAAACGATTTCTTGCGTTTAAAAACTATAAAATCTACTTCATAGCTGATTAAGTTTATGTCAGGCAAGCACATTACGCTAGCCATCGAACCTCTCACTATGGCATTAGTACTGTACTTCCGACTTTTTCAATTATAAATGGTTTTTTTGAAAGCCTGAGGCTGCGAAAACAATGGGTTTGTTTATACGAGGGCTATCCACAAAGTGCATTATGTTATGGAATTAAAATTAAATAAAGTATTGGAATTTTTTTTATTATATACAGATGAAAGCCACAGTTAAATACTACTTTTCTACATAGTTTCCACTTAAATTAAGGCACTTATCGTAGCGATGGACGAGCTTGGAAATTCCTTCATCGTAAAATTCGGCCACCTGCGCCTTCAACCACGTGGTTACCTCTTCTTGAAGCTGTGCGTCGTCATCAAAACACTGCATAGCCAACCACTTCTTCATTGCTGGGAATAAATTTAAATCGCTCAGTGCCAGGTCGGGACTGTACGGCGGATGAGGAAACAACTCCCACTTAAAAGATTCGAGAACTTCATGAGTGGCATTCGCTGTGTGGGCCCGGGCGTTGTTGTGAATCAGCAAGATCTTTGAGCCCAACTTTCCCCTGCGTTTGTTTTGTATTGCTCTTCTGAGGTTGTGCAGAGTTTGGCAATACCTTTGAGAGTTTATTGTAGTGCCTCTTTCCAGGAAATCCACAAAAAATACACCTTTTCTGTTCCAAAAGACAGTCGCCATCACCTTCCTTGCCGACATTGTCTGCATGCATTTCTTGGGTTTTTGGGGGGAATTTGTATGCCCCCACTGCATTGACTGCAATTTTGTCTCGCAGTTCACATGCTTAACCCATGTTTCGTCACCAGTAACGATGCGATCGAGTAATGGGTCGGCCAAAAACGTTAACGCTGCAGCCATTCGCTGATTTTTGTGAATCTCTGTCAAGATTTTTGGTATCCATCTTGCACAAAACTGGTGGTAACCAAGCTTTTCGGTAATGATTTCGTGCAACAAACTTCGTGAAATTTGTGGAAAACTCATAGAGAGTTCCGTTATTGTGAAATTACGGTTTTCACGGACCGCGGCATCGACTTTTTCGACAAGTTCGGCAGTCACTAACTGGGTCTTCCACTTCGCTCTTCGTCGTTAACGTTAGTTCGGCCATTTTTAAATTTTATGACCCATTGACGCACTCCACCTTCAGTGATAATGTTGTCCCCATACACTTCACAAAGCTGCCGGTAGATTTCCATCGGTGTACAGTTTTTTGCAGTCAGAAACCTTATTACAACACGCACTTCACACTTCGCGGCATTTTCAATTAACGCTGACATCTCAAACTGTCACAGTAACTCAAAGGAGTACAGCACGAACCTCTCACTAGCACGGCAGGATGCCGACTGAGCGGCGGAATGCCATGACACCAAGATGGCCGCGCTATCCCCGCCCCTAACGGACACAAAAGAAAACGTAATGTACTTTGTGGATAGCCCTCGTAAATAACTTTTCTGCTACCAGTTACGATTTTCTTTAATTAATATTTTACACGACACGTTTCGGGAAATGGATCCTATTCTCAAGTGTTTTCTCTTTCTACTGTGCCATTTTTACGTAATGTTTCTGATATGTGAGGATCTGTTTTGTTGCGTTGACTTTACTGTGATATATATAAAAGACGCGCAATTTTAGTTAGTTATCGATTTTTGTGTGTAGTTAGAGGTGAAATTTGGAAGAACTTGCATTTACAGTTTTTTAATGTTCCATTTGTGGAGTGTCTCACACGTTAAACATCACACACAACTTTCAATGCACAGTATACATCGAGAATAACTTACATAAACTAAAGGTTACAAAGATGTTTTCAGATGTAGTTGAAAGAGATGATGTTACAGATCTTCCACAGAGTATGATATGCTTTTGTACAGAAGGCATTTATCTTAACAATATGGATTGTAATTTTATTACAACTATCTTACAATGTTGTTTATTTCTATGTGTTACTATTTTTTGTTTAAGTATATTGTCGAAGCATCTGAAGCAATTCACCGATTCACTTTCAAGTTTTTCGCTTAACATTTTGTTCTCATATTTTCTGTAATGGAAATATATATCCAGTTCTTACAACAAATCCATTTTATGTTGCTTCGTTTAGTTGGTGGTGTACTTTGACATTTTGCTCCTGTTTTCCAAATGATTGTCCTGTATTATGTATGTGCGTAGCTACAGCTGATGTTTTGTGTCTGCTATGTGTGTAGGGTTCAATGTGCTCTCTCTCTCTCTCTCTCTCTCTCTCTCTCTCTCTGTGTGTGTGTGTGTGTGTGTGTGTGTACCAGGTGTTGAAATTTCGGTCGTTTTCTCCTAGGAAGAATATGGAGCACTCCTGGCATGTTACTTTGTACGTTCCAGAGTCTCAGTATTACACTTTATATTATCAGTTGTTGTTTATTTAATGTAGAAAACCCAACTTATACTTCGTGATTTTTTAAAATATTTGCAATCTCCTAGGCTACATTGCCAGTGTATGGGATGCTAGATATACATTTGATTTCGTCTTTTTCTTCTGCGGTGTAGGTCACTTTACCTCAAATCAGAGAAGCACAGGGTTGAATGCATAAAGAGTTCGTTGGTCCATTAGGAGAAGTAATGTGGCTCTTACTAGTAAATGCACTTTTCAATTTCCCTCATATTGTCTTCATTTCCACAGTCACGATCTACAACGCAATCCTGGCTTTGGCAACCATTTTTACTATTGAGACGGTCCTACATCATACGTTCTATAGGTGGAAAGGCGTACAGCACATGAACAGCGCCCCACTACATCTAATGTCTAACTCAGAACTGTAGAAGGTGTTCAGACGTACTGAAGCGTAGGTGAGGGTCCGTGACAATGGCAAAATTGCTACACTGGTGCTTCCTCTTAGATATCTGGCACACAAGACTGTAATTCCAGGATCCTTACTTACACAACATGGGCGCAAAAAATGTATGAGCTCATGCATTCGGCTGCAATGCAGGGTGGTCTCAAGGTATTGTCACTGGCCATAGGATGCGTCAGATGCACGATTTCGCGGCTGGGGAAGAGCACGTGATCTGGAGTGACAATCAGCTGCAGGCACAAGCTTACCCAGATAGTACACTGTCTGAAGCGCTACTCCTGTTAGGGTGCACTTGAACCAGTCATCCAGACTAGCCCTGTCAAATCATGCTGGTCTCGACCTCATTTACCACATCCACCTCTTAGCAGTATAATCTCTGATTGCATCACTGCCACAAATGACAACACCCAGAGCTTAAAGTGGCCAATATAACTGTCTCAATGATGTCAGAATCCATATCAAGGATGCCATCTACTCCGACACCAATACACTACAGGTCTAAACCTCAACCAACCCGCGGATGATGGTAGAATGGATGAACCGTATGAAAATTCGATGAACAGAGCCCTTGGTCCGACGCTTTCTGTACCAGTGATGGCCAAAACTTCGGCACGCAGGCCATGCCCTGACATGAGTGCTGTAGCCCTACCGCCATGGCACGAGAGTAGGAGGACGGAGAAAGCGTGAAGGTGGCACATTTAAATTTCAATGTAGTCACACTGTGTACGGCTTGGTTCCATATTTTATATTTCTCAACAACATGTATCATAAACAAAATAAATTTTTAATATTATGTAATCATTTTTGGTGCGCTGAGGACATTATATTTTTATCTGATATAAATCGTCTGCGTATGTGCAGATGCAGACAATTTCACAGATTATTGTACTCTTGTTGCCATGTAATAGTGACGTATTTAATTTCATAACATTATACATTATATCATTTTGAAGATGCGGAAACTCTTCCTGAGGTATATAACGCAGACGTACCTGACAGTTAGAACGTAAAAGAATTTGCCTTTTAAAGGAAAGTTACACTGAAGATCAGTCCCTCTCATCTGGAAATGCACAGGGGTGCATTCAACTGGAATGGCAAATGGTCTCGAAAATAGCTCGAAAAAGAGATTTAAGCTTGTTAGTGTCCTCAAGATGTTTAAAAAACTATCTCTATAATTCTTTCAAGTCTAAATAAATTCTTCAATACTCAACGCTTCCTTTCACGCCAGTCAGCTTAGTGTAATCAATGGTGTATTTCGACAAAATGTTCACCTTCCATAATGCGATTTTCTTTTTAAATATATCCCCATCAAATCAGAAATAAATTATTTCTCGCTTCGCACTGTGTTACTGCCAGGCAGTGGGCAGTGAAGCCCACTTGAAATGCGAGGTCTTCAATCCATTCAGGATGCTCTAATTTTCGTTCCTGCTTTCCTTTTTCCTTCATAAATTTAAATCGGAAAATCATTCCAAGTATGGCCATTGACTTAAACAAGTTACTTTGTAGTAATACGTGAAGTTTTCATTCTTCTTCCTTCAGTTCTATCGAAAACTGTTGCAAATGACAATATAACAAAGCATGTGACTGCAAAAAACTTACTACAAGTGTGACCCACCTGTTCAATTTATGCCTGCCTTGGTTGAACACAGTCTCGCATGTCCGTAACGGACTTACCAGTACAGTCAGCAACGCATGTTTTGCGACTACTGATCAAGTCTGCGCCGCGCAATGTCTATGTGGATACTTAATGAGCTGCAGGTTCTTACAATACCATCATAGTACAAAACTCGCTTTTAAGATCATGGCTGAGTACATAAAATCGTTTAAAACTAATAGTAGCATTCTTTCACGAACAAGATGCAAAAGAACTATCTTTGTATGGCGAGTAGTCACAGTTGTTCAAAGGATATGCTGCACTCCGCTATATATATCTTTTCAACGGGTTTACATAAAAGTTAAAAACTGTCAGGTACAACGCGCTTATTTTCAAACTACCTTCCTCTGATCCCTTTAGTATTACTTTGGTTCCACTTAAATTCATTAAACGAATGTAGTTAACTACCATTTTGATCCTGCGGCACTATGAGTCAAGACACAAAGGAATTAAAGATATTAGCTGCCAGTGGACATTGATTGATATCAGCCGGGAAAGCCGAAAATCTGCGCCAGCCTAGTCTTCTGCTTGCTAGGCAGATGCGCTGACCACTACTCCATGTTCACACACGGGTTACCGTAACTGCACGGACTACCCTAGCACGCCTCCCGTCAGACCCAAACACTGAATTTATACCACGTACTACCGATGATGTGCGCCTGCTCATTAGCCTCATTACTCGCAGCATCTCGCCGATTCCCTTCAGATTTCGAGCTTAGTATGCATCTGCACTGAAGTGATTATTGGTCGTCATCACCGTGAAATGACGGTCTTAGGGACAGGTCACAAAGGTCAGCAAACGAGGCTGCAGAGTGGGAGGGTTAGCCCAGCAACAGTAACATCATTCACTGTTTGCCTGATGACCATTTATTTGTACTAGTTTAACTAGTGAGTGCATGGACAAAAGTAGGAAAATTTCTTCATGTTGAAACGTGCCTTTAGAAAAATTTATGAACTACTGTGTTGATAAACCTCTTACATTATTTGATTTTCAAACAGCTGAGCAAAACTGAACGTACTCAGACATTACTCTCTTCACTTACTCTGATCAAAACTAAACTGACACACAATATTTTTAGCGCAACGCAATCTGACTTTCAAAAATCCCTACAAAAGAATGGCCCTGACTCACATTAACCTATACGTTTCACAAATCACTTACCTCACAAAAATCTTCGTTACTCGAACTACTGCAATACAGTGAGCGCCACTACTGCCAGCTAAATAAAAGATTCAAACTACAGAAGGCACTAACTACTGATAGGCGTAGTTAGCAAATGAAAGATTTTGATAGAGAAAAAACGATGTATTTACCTTAATAGTGTTCAAAAGTCATAATATATATATATATATATATCAGATCATGACCTCCAGTGTTACAAGTTTACTGTCTCTGATGGACACACGTCCAGATCACCGCTCTCAAAATTCCGCCATCTCTCTCCCCACATCCACCACTGCTGGTGGCTCGCCTCCAACTGCGCAACGCTACGCGCTGTTCACATCCAGCTGCCCAACACTACAATGGCAGACAACAATGCAAACTAGCCACAGACGCCCACAGCACAGCCAGTGATTTTCATACAGAGCGCTACGTAACGTTGCCAATAAGAAAACATTTGCGGTTAAGAAAAATACGTCACAACACTTAGTACAGCAGATGTTCGTAACAATTTCAATAAATTTTAAATTTAAGAAAATATGCCCCTAGAGCTTACTGAACTATATGTCAATAACAGTTTATCTTCTCTAAGCAATTTAAATGGATTTTGCAATTTTAGAAAAATTCGCAGCTGGCGCTTACTGAACCATCTGTCAATAAAAATTTATCTTTTCAAAACAATTCGAATAACAATCGTAATTTTAGAAAAGTGCGCGCCTGGTGCTTACCGAACTACACTCCTGGAAATTGAAATAAGAACACCGTGAATTCATTGTCCCAGGAAGGGGAAACTTTATTGACACATTCCAGGGGTCAGATACATCACATGATCACACTGACAGAACCACAGGCACATAGACACAGGCAACAGAGCATGCACAATGTCGGCACTAGTACAGTGTATATCCACCTTTCGCACCAATGCAGGCTGCTATTCTCCCATGGAGACGATCGTAGAGATGCTGGATGTAGTCCTGTGGAACGGCTTGCCATGCCATTTCCACCCGGCGCCTCAGTTGGACCAGCGTTCGTGCTGGACGTGCAGACCGCGTGAGACGACGCTTCATCCAGTCCCAAACATGCTCAATGGGGGACAGATCCGGAGATCTTGCTGGCCAGGGTAGTTGACTTACACCTTCTAGAGCACGTTGGGTGGCGCGGGATACATGCGGACGTGCATTGTCCTGTTGGAACAGCAAGTTCCCTTGCCGGTCTAGGAATGGTAGAACGATGGGTTCGATGACGGTTTGGATGTACCGTGCACTATTCAGTGTCCCCTCGACGATCACCAGTGGTGTACGGCCAGTGTAGGAGATCGCTCCCCACACCATGATGGCGGGTGTTGGCCCTGTGTGCCTCGGTCGTATGCAGTCCTGATTGTGGCGCTCACCTGCACGGCACCAAACACGCATACGACCATCATTGGCACCAAGGCACAAGCGACTCTCATCGCTGAAGACAACACGTCTCCATTCGTCCCTCCATTCACGCCTGTCGCGACACCACTGGAGGCGGGCTGCACGATGTTGGGGCGTGAGCGGAAGACGGCCTAACGGTGTGCGGGACCGTAGCCCAGCTTCATGGAGACGGTTGCGAATGGTCCTCGCCGATACCCCAGGAGCAACAGTGTCCCTAATTTGCTGGGAAGTGGCGGTGCGGTCCCCTACGGCACTGCGTAGGATCCTACGGTCTTGGCGTGCATCCGTGCGTCGCTGCGGTCCGGTCCCAGGTCGACGGGACCTGGCGACAACATCGATGTACTGTGGAGACCTCACGCCCCACGTGTTGAGCAATTCAGCGGTACGTCCACCCGGCCTCCCGCATGCCCACTATACGCCCTCGCTCAAAGTCCGTCAACTGCACATACGGTTCACGTCCACGCTGTCGCGGCATGCTACCAGTGTTAAAGACTGCGATGGAGCTCCGTATGCCACGGCAAACTGGCTGACACTGACGGCGGCGGTGCACAAATGCTGCGCAGCTAGCGCCATTCGACGGCCAACACCGCGGTTCCTGGTGTGTCCGCTGTGCCGTGCGTGTGATCATTGCTTGTACAGCCCTCTCGCAGTGTCCGGAGCAAGTATGGTGGGTCTAACACACCGGTGTCAATGTGTTCTTTTTTCCATTTCCAGGAGTGTATTTTAATAACCTTTCAGTTAGCGACCGTAATTAAGAAACATGTGTTCACTAAATCTTCCACTGATAGGAATTCAGGGTTTACAAGGTTCTTAAGATCAAAATGCGCCAGGGCGCCAACAACGTGATTAATTTCCTGTAAATAATAGCAGGTCAGTGCGAAGTAAATTCCGAATTTAAATGTTAACAGCCATCGGAATAAAGTCAGATTTGTTTAAGAAAGTAAGATACATACATTACTGTTATACAGCTCCGGCCTTGAGCCGTCAGCAAACCGGCATGAGATGGCTCGGCCTTTCCTAACACCGGCACGTCGGACGGTCAGTCAGTCGCTAAGAGAGCGGCGCCAGCTCCGAGGCCGATCAGGGCAGCTGAAACCCGCCCTAAGCTCTCGCCCATTAACAAGGGAGACGACACAGGCTCACGGATGTACTGAACTACGACAGACCAAAATTCTAAATCAACAAATTGTTAAATTCGAGGATGTACGATTACAAATGGGGAACAAACGAAATCCGCTTAAGGTATCTACCGGGTGTTACAAAAAGGTACGGCCAAACTTTCAGGAAACATTCCTCACACACAAATAAAGAAAAGATGTTATGTGGACATGTGTCCGGAAACGCTTAATTCCCATGTTAGCGCTCATTTTAGTTTCGTCAGTATGGAGCACGTTATCATGATTTCATACGGGATACTCTACCTGTGCCTTTACAAGTACAACACAACATGTGGTTCATGCACGATGGAGCTCCTGCACATTTCAGTCGAAGTGTTCGTACGCTTCTCAACAACAGATTCGGTGACCGATGGATTGGTAGAGGCGGACCAATTCCATGGCCTCCACGCTCTCCTGACCTCAACCCTCTTGACTTTCATTTACGGGGGCATTTGAAAGCTCTTGTCTACGCAACCCCGGTACCAAATGTAGAGACTCTTCGTGCTCGTATTGTGGACGGCTGTGATACAATAAGCCATTCTCCAGGGCTGCATCAGAGCATCAGGGATTCCATGCGACGGAGGGTGGATGCATGTGTCCTCGCTAACGGAGGACATTTTGAACATTTCCTGTAACAAAGTGTTTGAAGTCACGCTGGTACGTTCTGTTGCTGTGTGTTTCCATTCCATGATTAATGTGATTTGAAGAGAAGTAATAAAATGAGTTCTAACATGGAAAGTAAGCATTTCCGGACGCTTGTCCACGTAACATATTTTCTTTCTTTGTGGGTGAGGAATGTTTCCTGAAAGTTTGGCCGTACCTTTTTGTAACACCCTGTAAACACATTAGCAATGAAAAATCAACCATAAGTCAGGTAGTTAATACTGTTCCCTGAACAATAACGGCCTCGAAACTCAAGGCGAAATATTAGGCTTATAAGGGCATAGCGATCTGCCCAACAGTTACGACTACATAACATTTTGTCTACCACATATTATACTGCTTCGGGACGTTTGGCATCTTATGTGGAGGCTCATCACACTTCAACAAATGGTAGAATTCTTGTCCACAAGCTCCAATAGGACATAAAGGCTGCGCAGAATGTTGTCCTTTATACTGAACATGCACTTAGCTGACAAGTGCAGATTCAAAACTGGAATTGACGACATGAGCTGCTGAGAAGTCATCAATTCAAAGCAGCACCTGAACGTTGTCGCTACTTTCAGCTGTGATATTAGAGTCCAGACGCTACACTCGTCAACACGAAGGCAGCAGCCCCACCGACCAGGGCACGCTCTCTCTCATCGGCTCCGCAAACACCACTCGCCGTAAGTTCCTAACTGTCCCTCCTTTTCACAGCACGGCGCCCCCACTGTATCCCGCGGCCTCACTCATTGCCGACGTACGACTGCCCCCTCTCTCGGACTTTATTCATCCCACCAGCCAGCCAATTATGTATGCAAGGATTACGAACCAGCCCGCACGCCACGGTTCATGCCGTAATTATATTTGTGGTGTCTGTTTTTTTTCTCTCAAACATAAGCTCGAACTCATACAGGAAGTGCCAAGGTGCCATGTGTAATGAGGCTAATGAGCATAGGCACTACATCGGTAGTGTGTGGTATAAGTTGAGTCTGACGGTAGACGTGCTAGGGTAGTCCGTGCGACTTTGATGACCATGTCTTGATTCATAGTCGCTGAAGGATCAAAATGTTGTCTGTTCTTCCGGACATGTACAAATAACTGCTTACACGAACGACCAGTTGATAAGTGCCCAATAGTCCCGCATGCCATCAGCCCATTTGCTGACTATGTATGACGATTACGAATGTTCTCTGGCAACATATGTTCTCTTTGAAGACTTCACACAGAGGCACATCCATGATGTCGTTGAGTAGATCGCTGTAGGGGCGCCTCTTTGTGCTGCCGCATCCACGAAACTGCAACCATGGTCTCTGTTCTGACGGTCACTGGTGCTCTGGACGTCGTCGCCTTGTTCTTATAAATACACTACTGGCCATTAAAATTGCTACACCACGAAGATGACGTGCTACAGACGCGAAATTAAACCGACAGGAAGAAGATGCTGTGATATGTAAATGATTAGCTTCTCAGAGAATTCATACAAGGTTGGCGCCGGTGGCGACACCTACAACGTGCTGACATGATGAAAGTTTACGACCGATTTCTCATACACAAACAGCAGTTGACCGGGGCATTGCCTGGTGAAACGTTGTTGTGATGCCTCGTGTAAGCAGAAGAATCGGTGGGTTCAGGAGGGTAATACGGAACGCCGCGCTGGATCCCAGCGGCCTCGTATCACTAGCAGTCGAGATGACAATCATCTTACCCACATGGTTGTAACGGATCGTGCAGCCACGTCTCGATCCCTGAGTCCACACGTGGGGACGTTTGCAATACAACAACCATCTGCACGAACGGTTCGACGACGTTTGCAGCAGCATGGACTATCAGCCCGGAGACCACGGCTGCGGTTACCCTTGCCCCTGCATCAAAGACAGGAACGCCTGCGATGGTGTACTCTACGACGAACCTGGGTGCACGAATGGCAAAACATCATTTTTTCGGGTGAATCCAGGTTCTGTTTACAGCATCTTGATGGTCGCATCCTTGTTTGGCGACATCGCGGTGAACGCACATTATAAGCGTGTATTCGTTATCGCCATACTGGCGTATCACCCGGCGTGATGGTATGGGGTACACGTTTCGGTCACCTCTTGTTCGCATTGACGGCACTTTGAACAGTGGACGTTACATTTCAGATGTGTTACGACCCGAGGCTCTACCCTTCATTCGATCTCTGCGAAACCCTACATTTCAGCAAGATAATGCACGACCGCATGTTGCAGGTCCTGTATGGGCCTTACTGAATACAGAAAATGTTCAACTGCGCCCTGGCCAGCACATTCTCCAGATCTCTCACCAACTGAAAACGTCTGGTCAATGGTGGCCGAGCAACTGGCTCGTCACAATACGCCAGTCACTACTCTTGATGAACTGTGGTATCGTGTTGAAGCTGCATGGGCAGCTGTACCTGTACACGCCAACCCGCAGGAGAGGACAAGTAGTAGGAATTGTGGAAGGGGGCCAGAATGAGCGGCTGTCAGTTACACTCCAAACATAACATTTTATTTAGTTCTTCAAACATTACAGCGCAACTTCTAAGCTTGACTATCGACAGAAAACGTCTTTAATTCTAAAATGGCTGAAGGCCCATGAATTAAATACAACTGATATATATATATATATATATATATATATATATATATATATATATATATTATTGAGACAGAAGGCTCTCGACTTTAACCTGAAATAGTATTTAAGGCCAAGTGATCTAAGACTTGATAAGAATGAATCCAAAATTTTAAAGCGGCTGAAGGCCCATCACTTTAAGAACAATACCACTATGATAAGCTTTATCTTCAGACAATGTAAGACTTGCCCAATTTAGAAAACCTTACTTTTAAAACGGCCGAAGGCCTTTGATTTTAAAAACAAAATTACAAGCATACAAATCACAACCATCGGCTATGAGCCATTAAAAATACACAATTAAACGCCAACAAGAAAGGCAGTTTAGGCAACGGCGCTCAGAACTTTCCTTGGGGCTCGGTCTGCCCTTGGAATCTTAACGTTTGCTTAGGTGAGACAAGAAGTCGGCCCAACTGTACTCGATCCGCCGGCAACACAACCAAGAGACAGTCAGGGGCCCACCGACAAGACGACTTGCCAACCACCGACCAGTATACGAGAATTCCAAAGCCGAAACGTTACAGACATAGCCGCCCACAGTCAAAAATACATTAAGCTGTCAAAAACTACACACCATGTTGCCCCGACAGCGACAACAGGTGACTAAAGGACACTGCCTGAATTTACGTCAGCGACCAGGGCAGGTAACAGGAACAATAACGGCCACAAGGCAGAAAATTCCGCTGGTGCACTTGAATTTCAAACCGACAAATATAGTTAATTCCACCATACGGTCGCTAAATCTTCACCAACTCGAACACTCGCTATTGCTCCCAGGAATACCGCCAACAGCGAACCACCAACCAAGGGGACAACGTGAACAGACGTGGCTTCGGTAGTTAAATCACCACTCAACCTTCATGTCCTGGGTCGGTGAGCCACGAACCTCTTAGCGCTCGGAACAACCCCCACATGCTCCGACACTGCATCGAGACCTCCAGCGGGCCCGGCCGACTGCGCCGTGCAGAGACTTGCTTGCTGATCCGCTCCAACCGACCGACTCACTGTCAGTACGCCGTCAACATTTAAAACACTTTGTCAGTGGAAATGACACCAACTACACACACAGTTTGACAAACACTTGCACGAATACTTGAGTGACACGAGGCTGTGCAATCGCGAAGACAAATCGGGAGTCGATTCACACACTCAGCCAACATATAACCGATCGGCGAGCCAATGCACGTCGTCCAGTAGGACGACCGACCGACGATCCACGATGACCGTTCTCGGCTCAAGTGATGTGTGGCAGCAACGGACGGGCGAGCCACGGACATGCAGGCCTCACTGCTGCTCCAACCCGATTGAACTAGTGCCGCGTTCCAACTCCGCGACTGGCAGGTCCTAATTGCACTCCTGACACATTCCAACTCACTCCACGACAGACGACAACTGGGAAGTAATAGCAATGCAGCAAGGATAACACGTGAGGGCTACATCGATAGGCGCTGCTGCTGTCGCTGACGGACAGACAAAGCAGCAACTCAGTGACAACAGAAATTGAAACTATCATAACGAGGTGGCAACACGAAAAAAGAAACAGGATGTAAAATAAGAGATGGTACGAGTGCGAACCAATCACGGCTCAATCATACAAAGTGTCAACAGGTGCCTGTACAACTGTGCTGTGCATGGAAGATGGCATTCCATTTAACGGACAACCACGCCAACGATAACGTCAGGTAACCTCGCAAATGGCGTAGTGTTTGCTGGGTAGTCAGACATCCACAATCGCTGTAGACACAGCCACAGATGGTGCGGTATGGTACAGAGAAGAAGCCTACCAGGGCGGAGGAGGGCCGTAGGAAGAATGGAAGCAGGACAGTCGCAAACTGATGTGGCCCAGTGGCTTAATGCGAACCACTCTGTGGTTCCTTCGATGTGGCGACAGTTCACAGAGACAGAAGCTGCATCCCAGAGACCCTGGCAGGGCCCATCACGTGTGCACCAGAAGGGAAGGACCATTATTTGGCTGTAAGAGAATGGTGGTATCACCTTAGTACCGCTCATTAACCGGAATGTGAGCTCGTAACATCCATTGGATGTGTTGTTTCGAGACAAACGGTGATCAGAAGGCTTCGGCAGAGTGTTCTTTATTGTCAGAGATCTTTATTGTCAGAGACCTATTGTATGTGTACCTCTGATGAGTCTTCACAGAAAAGAACATCTAGAGTGGAGCCGTCAACATGCCACCTGGACAGCTGAACAGTGGGCCATTGTCCCTATTACCAGATAAGCCCCGATTTGCTCCGAAGAGTCATTCTCGACGGATTCGCATCTAGGGGGAACGTGGAACATGATTTCGGGACCCATACACTGTGGAAAGAGACGGATATCGAGGAGCATCCATAATGGTGTGGACATGGATTATGTTGACCACTAAAACACCTCTTGATGAAATTGTACAGGTGGTTCAACAAGGTTTAACTGCTGCCAGCTATCGTGACGTGATCGTCGGACCTCATGTTCGGTTGTTGCGATGTGCTGTGGACCGAGACTTCGTACTGATGGACGATAGTGCTCGACCTCATAGAGCACAGGTGATTGATGTTTCCTGGAAACACAAGATATTGCACGCATGGGGTGGCCTGCTCACTCTCCCGATTTGAATCCCATAGAGCGTGTCGGGGAGACTGGTTCCATCACGTCAGTATTCAGCAATCACACTCCAAGACTCGCAAGCGGCTCTGCAGGACAAATAGGTATTATTGCTTCAAAATGAGATTCACAGCATACCCCGATGTTGTCAGGCCCGTATAGCTGCCAGAGGTGCTCACACCCCATTCTGAGCACATTAACCAGTTGTCGAAATGCAAATCTGTTAAGTTGGAAAAAACGAAAAATATTTTTGTCTGCCTTTATACATATAGCAATTGTTTATGTTGTGTACACTGTACATTGTTTCTACTTTACTATCACTTTCTTGCACTATTTTGTGGCAAAATTAACGGAACCTTGCAAAATTTCCGTTTGTTGCTTTAATTTTAAACCACTCTCGAGAGGCCTCTATCCGACTGCTGACGAATCCCGGCGTTGTCCTTCACGCACGAGGCCTGACACTACTTTCTCATAACTTCCCAACATTAAAATGCGATTTCTGAATGGGAAATCGGTTAAATAGTCCTCCTTTATACAGGTGCAGAATGCAGGTCGAGTTACTCGTAACCAGTTCATGCAGTTGCACTGAAATGAAAATCATTTCTATATCCAAGCATGTAGTACACTTTACTTCAGTACGATATTTGTTGGCAGCCACCTTCATGACATCACAGTTTTAATGGACATGAGTGTGATCAGTGATGGATGTGGAAGATCCAACGGAGAAAAAAATGGTTCAAATGGCTCTGAGCACTATGGGACTCAACATCTTAGGTCATAAGTCCCCTAGAACTTAGAACTACTTAAACCTAACTAACCTAAGGACATCACACACACCCATGCCCGAGGCAGGATTCGAACCTGCGACCGTAGCAGTCCCGCGGTTCCGGACTGCAGCGCCAGAACCGCTAGACCACCGCGGCCGGCTCCAACGGAGAGCAGCGCGCTTCGTTACAGGATCATTTAGTAATCGCGAAAGTGTTACGGAGATGATAGGTAAGCTCCAATGGAAGACTCTGCAGGAGAGACGCTTAGTAGCTCAGTACGGGCTTTTGTTAAAGTTTCGAGAACATACCTTCACCGAAGAGTCAAGCAGTATATTGCTCCCTCCTACGTATATCTCGCGAAGAGACCATGAGGATAAAATCAGAGAGATTAGAGCCCACACAGAAGCATACCGACAATCCTTCTTTCCACGAACAATACGAGACTGGAATAAAAGGGAGAACCGATAGAGGTACTCAGCGTACCCTCCGCCACACACCGTCAGGTGGCTTGCGGAGTATTGATGTAGATGTAGATGTAGATGGAATAGTGCCAGATGACGATGAAATAACTTTCAGAGGCAAACTGTAGGGGACAAAAACACCACCAAAGGGGTAACATCATTAGTGACACCGTCGATTGAGTCGGTTAGGATTGGGATTGGCTCTGAGAACTATGGGACTTAACTGCAGTGGTCATCAGTCCCCTAGAACTTAGAACTACTTAAACCTAAGTAACCTAAGGACATCACACACATCCATGCCCAAGGCAGGCTTCGAACCTGCGACCGTAGCGGTTGCGCGGTTCGAGGCTGTAGCGCCTAGAACCGCTCGGCCACTCCGGCTGGCGAGTCGGTTAGGAGCATCCACTTGCCTAACACGTCTCTCGAATGTAACGACCGGTGGGTCGATAAGATTTACGTCCTCCGCTTCGTCTGCTTGCCTTATCCCGATGCTGCATGTTTTTTAAGCGTTCCTAGAAACCGATTTGTTAAAATAAAATAGCTTCAGCGCTTGGACAGCCCCGTGACCATAGGGTAGCCTACGAAGGTCGAGCCATCCTGATGCAGCAATCTCGTACACTGGACAGGAGTTTCCCAGCAGTGAGAGGCCTGCGGTCCGGTGCCTTGGCCGGCCGCGACCGCAGCCTCACACTCACACACACGCGCGGCTGCCCACATACGCGGCACAAAACCGGACGGCGCCGCCTCCAGCAGCTCCAGTCGGCGCGCAGCGGACACAGTCGCCGGCCGCGCCGCTGCCCCCTCCAGTTCCTCCAGAGTCCACCATCCGCCGCGCCCGCTCGCTCTCGGCGGCCAGCGAGCGTCGCCGTGCCGACCCACTGCCAGACAGTCCAGCACTTGGCACGGCTTTCTCCACGCGCCGAGACCTCAACCTCATTCCGATTGTGCGTGAGACGGCGATCCTCGCTGGACGGGTTTGGCGGTAAGTGCTGCTGCCATTGCGTCGCCTTGCTGCGCTCCTCTCGTTAGTAGCTAGCCGAGTGGTAGTTCCTTCCGTTCCACCTGCAGGCTGCACCAGAGCGCCATTTGTTTAAAAAATATGGCCAGTGGCCTCCAGGCGAGTTCCGTGAAGTCATTTACACACCTCGGTATTGCTGTGGTTCTGAAAGAGCCTCCAGGAAGGTAACTCGTGTAACTGTGATTCATGAACTACATCGATAAAAGAAATTAGTTGCTCTAGCTGGCTGGAGTTGAAGTAATCAGCCCTTCGAACAAGAAATCGTGCTGACATCTACATGAAGACACGCAAAATATGAATAACAACGCTATCAGTCACAAAAATAGTGTTTTATTAAAGCTCACGATTCATTTCGGATCCTGTGGGTCCATCAACAGGTGCAAGTCATACGTTATTTACGTCTGTTCTTGAGTGAGCCGACTCAAAGTGCACGTTCCTTTTGTGAGAAGATTAGGTGTTAAATTTGGAAATAAGAGAACTTAGCACTTAACCTTCCCACAGCAGAAACATACATTTCGTATCACCTCACTCAAGCAGACGTACACAGTATATAAAACAATTTGAACATAATAATTAACGTGAAGGTTCCGAAATGAATCGTGTAGTTTAATAAAACACGGATTTCTTGTGACTGAAGACAATATTATTCAAACTTATTGTGTACTGAATACAGTCACGTCCACAGCTGCAAAATATGGGTAAAAATGCATTACCTGAAGAGACTGTGCAAGTTACTGAAAGTGTGAAATAGGTGACCGAACGTAGATTTGAACCTGTTTAAATACAACCGTACGGTAACGGGCCACCTCACTTTATTGTGTCCGCGAGACGTCCTTTGGTATTGGAGAAATAGACGCCATAAATATTAGCACCGTCCTCTGTGAGTAAAAGGCGCAGTAATGCGGTAAACTTTAACGGGGTATAAACACAGGTTTCAGCGATTCTTCCAAGCACCAGAGCGAATCTCACTTTCACGGGGAAACGCGAACTGAAACGTATCTTCGTGCCAGGCCAGAAGTGGGCATCGTATCGACATTCCAATGCTGATATCTGTCATTCGCCGCATTCTCTACCGGATGAATAATCTCACTAACAACTGGAGTGTCTTAAAACGCTCTTTCGTCTCTCTGCCTCTTCTGAATTGCACATAAGTGGCATATTTGTTCGTAGCTTGTAAGGAAAGGAGGCAAGCGGTGGCAGGTTGAAATGAAGCCATTCCTGACGCATGTTCAGATAAATCACCCGGAAGAGCTCCTCTCACAAAACGCAGCTGCCTTCATTCGGCTACCAACTTCACGAATCTTCGGCTCTCCGAGTACTGGGCTCTAAGTTATAGTTATCGCTGTCTCCAGTCGGCTTCCCTTCTGATTCTTGCACTAATGACCTTGCCGTTGAGCGCCCATAACTCACCCATCCTTCCAATTCATTTATAGTATACCACTGCCGACGAGCGGTACGGATTTAATTTCAGTTTTATGAGCGCAAAATAGTGCCGCATTTCGACTGTGCTCTGGAGCTACTTTGCTCATACTGCTGAGAGTGGTGCTCACTGGGCGCTGGAGCTTCGTTACTGCGTTTCCTTTCAGATGTAGGCAGCTGAGGTACCCTGGAAATCACCTTCGAATATTTTTTTTCCTTATCACAACCTCTGTTTACTAATTGAAGTTGTTGCTTTTGCTACTGGCCATAATCCGCTAAGGTTTCTTCCTTTTCTGCCTTCTGTTTCACAATATCACCACAAGATTGTAGTGCGCAGCTCGTGGTCGTGCGGTAGCGTTCTCGCTTCCCGCGCCCGGGTTCCCGGGTTCGATTCTCGGCGGGGAGAGGGATTTTCTCTGCCTCGTGATGACTGGGTGTTGTGTGATGTCCTTAGGTTAGCTAGGTTTAAGTAGTTCTAAGTTCTAGGGGACTGATGACCATAGATGTTAAGCCCCACAGTGCTCAGAGCCATTTGAACCATTTGAATAAGATTGTAATTGAAAAATTGTAAAACCGTGTCATGTGACAAAGGCATCTATCTTCACTTGATTTGGATCCTAAGGGGTAGTTTCCTGATTCGTCACTTGATGTGTCATTAGAAGTGTCTGTTATCTGATTCTGCTGGAACATGGAAATAGTTGCTCATAGACAAAGTTGGGGCGCTACGTGCATCCAGGAGGATGAGAGCTTTGAGTTTGGTCTTATTAATCACCATAAAATTATTCAATTTTTGGGTTTAGCGGTCGCTGTAGGGGTCATGTTCTTATTAATCAATGTATGCCCATACCATATGAGGATACATGCTACAAGCGTTTGGAGTGTGGTGCGTATAGAATTTAAGAATGAAAAGTACTTGTTTGATCATTATGAACCAGAAGTACTTCGCTGACTTTGCGTGTAAAATTAGTAACAGTGACAATTTTTTCGCAGAAAATTAAATTGGTTTGACTGTTGTGTTGTTCGTCGTCATAATAACTGTAACAGTCTTCATTGTGCCATGTTCTACAATAAAGACTGCGTAAACTGATGCCGTACTGATAGCAGAGACGTGCTGATATTCAGTCTTTGTATTGACATAAATTTCATCAACTGTTTATATCATAGATTAATGAGTAATTGTATCTAAATACAGGCGTTTTCGTATGCACGGTTTGAGAACACAGAATACACCAAACCTGTATCTCATAAAATAACACAGTTAAAAAATTCATGATAGTGCGTACTCTGCATCAACTACGTATGATATTACTTTTAGGGTTTCATTTAATTATAAAAGAATTCTACATAACACAATAAAACCACAAGGTGCAGGATGCGAGAGCATATGGTCGGTAAAGGGAGACATATTTTGGGTGTATATACTCCAATGTCACACAGTTAACTCAGCCTTATTGTTTTATTTACGTCAGATGAAGCATCAAACGGGTTTACATTTTCGTACCATATGGAATGCTAAGCGTGCCTGAGGAGCGAACGGATAATTATATACTAAGAATGCGAGTTGTCGGTTATAGAAAGCTGCGCGGCATTAGCCGAGCGGTCTCAGGCGCTGCAGTCATGGGCTGTGCGGCTGGTCCCGGCGGAGGTTCGAGTCCTCCCTCGGGCATGAGTATATGTGTTTGTCCTTAGGATAATTTAGGTTAAGGAGTGTGTAAGCTTAGGGACTGATGACCTTAGCAGTTAAGTCCCATAAGATTTCACACACATTTGAACATTTTGGTTATAGAAAGTGTAATGCGTGCTTCTACGAACAACGAGCTTTTTGGGTTGTTGGAGTTCAGTAGAATCAGTACGTTTTGTTCCCTTATTGTTTTCAATTTTTACTTCAGAGAGGATAGTTAACAACGACTACAATGTTCATGGTCAGCGTGTTTTGACTGACATTATAAGTAATCGGTTTCCTTCATAAGTATACCCTGCTATATAAACCACGACAGAAAAAAATGATAATATTGGAATTTTGCTATACACTTAATGCAGTACATTCGAGGAATTTTCCAGTAGTTTATATGTTTAGACTACATTTTACTCGCAGAATTTGCAATCCCAGGAAACGTCTAAATTCCTGACGGAGTTTCAGTAGGATAACGAATCCCACCGAAAAACATTTAACGGTTGAATATAGTAATCTGTATAGCACTGCACCCTGCTGTATTGTCATGCCCTGCCTCGAAAGTGCTTTCATTACCTATTCTTCAGTGTTCAGTTAGGTGGCGGTGTTTTCAATCTACAACATATGCGGTAAACCTTTGTCGTGTGACCTTGTCTCTCTCTCTCTCTCTATCTCTCCCTCTCTCTCTCTCTCTCTCACACACACACACACACACACACACACACAGTGGAGTAGAAGACATTGCTAATCACAAACTACATTAGTTTTTCGTGTATACTGTATAACTTATCTACGACGAGAAAATTGTCACAACGCTTTGGGAAGCAGTGATTTATTATTGATTGCCTTTTCCGAACCTAAAAATAAATATCAATTCATCTAGTCAGAAGAGGGAGGTCTTCAGTTGAACATACATTCCGAATAAAGTTGTGAATGGATATTTTTCGGTCGAGACAGTATTGAAGACATAACTGTCATAATTACAAGAATTTATGAATGACAGAGCGCCAAAGTTTTGGATTGCTTAGTCGTCACTTAATGAGTGAACCACCAAGCCTCACGTACCTTATGGTGAAGATCATATAGTGGTTATGGTGGAAGGTTTTGTGACATCCGCCGAGGAAACCAGCAAGGGCTGGCAGAATCTCGCGGAAGGGCCATGCAGTAGCCGCTCGGCAGTGTTTTGCTCACGAGGCCTTCGCGGCACGGCGGATCTGGTGCGTTGCGACAATGCTGTGGGGCCGTTCCTTTCCGGTGTGGCAGCTGACTGACCTTCAAGGTCACGCGCCTGCACTTGCAGCCGTCTTAGCTCGCAGCCGCTCTTGCACAGCGGCGTCTCATCTCTTTTGGACAGTGCATTCGTTAGTAAATCTCAACTTAGATCTTTTCCACGTAGAGAAGCACAGTGTAAATTGCACTAGTTAGCAAAGCATTTTCCTCTTCTTGCCTCATTTTTTCGCCTTGTCCACTAGCTAGAGCCTAATTACATGGCTGGCCATTAAAATTGCTACACCACGAATATGACGTGCTATAGACGAGAAATTTAACCGACAGGAAGAAGATGCTGTGACATGCAAATGAGTAGCTTTTCAGAGCATTCACACAAGGTTGGCGCCGGTGACGACACCTACAACGTGCTGAATGAGAAAGTTTCCAATCGATTTCTCATACAAAAACAGCAGTTGACCGGCGTAGCCTGGTGAAACATTGTTGTGATGCCTCGTGTAAGGAGAACAAATGCGTACCATTACGTTTCCGACATTGATAAAGGTCAGATTGTAGCCTAACGCGATTGTAGTTAATCGTATCGCGACACTGCTGCTCGCGTTGGTCGAGAACCAATGACTGTTAGCAGAATATGGAATTGGTGGGTTCAGGAGGGTAATATGGAACGCCGTGCTGGATCCCAACGGCCTCGTATCACTAGCAGTCGAGATGACAGGCATCTTATCCGCATGGATGTAACGGATCGTGCAGCCACGTCTCGATCCCTGAGTCAACAGATGGGGACGTTTTCAAGACAACAACCATCTGCACGAACAGTTGGACGACGTTTGCAGCAGCAGGGACTATCAGCTCGGAGACCATGGCTGCGGTTACACTTGACGCTGCATCACAGACAGGAGCGCCCCTCCGATGGTGTACTCAACGACGAACCTGGGTGCACGAATGGCAAAACGTCATTTTTTCGGATGAATTCAGGTTCTGTTTACAGCATCATGATGGTCGCATCCGTGTTTGGCGACATCGCGGTGAACGCACATTGGAAGCGTGTATTCGTCATCGCGTTACTGGCGTATCACCCGGCGTGATGGTATGGGGTGCCATTGGTTTCACGTCTCGGTCACCTCTTGTTCGTATTGACGGCACTTTGAACAGTGGACGTTACATTTCAGATGTGTTACGACCCGTGGCTCTACCCTTCATTCGATCCCTGCGAAACCCTACATTTCAGCATGATAATGCACGACCGCATGTTGCAGGTCCTGTACGGGCTTTTCTGGATACAGAAAATGTTCGACTGTTGCCCTGGCCAGCACATTCTCCAGATCTCTCAACAGCTGAAAACGCCTCTTCAATGGTGGCCGAGCAACAGGCTCGTCACAATACGCCAGTCACTGCTCTTGATTAACTGTGGTATCGTGTTGAAGCTGCATGGGCAGCTGTAACTGTACACGCCATCCAAGCTCTGTTTGACTCAATGCCCAGGCGTATCAAGGCCGTTATTACGGCCAGAGCCGGTTGTTCTGGGTACTCATTTCTCAGGATGTATGCACCCAAATTGCGTGAAAATGTAATCACATGTCAGTTCTACTATAATATATTTGTCCAATGAATGTCCGTTTATCATCTGCTTTTCTTCTCGGTTTAGCAATTTTAATGGCCAGTAGTGTAGTTTGCTGTCCACTATGAGCGTGTATGTAGATTTTAATCTGCCTTTCATTTGGAGTAACCATTTTTGTGCTGCCTACATAACAATATTGTAAGAATCATCTCCAAAATGTGTCAAACGTCAGAACATCTAACTATAGCAATCTTTTTTTCCTACGGGCGGTTCACTGGCGATACCAAATCAGTCGCGATTTAAGTACGGTTTTATCATCAACCTGGGCAGTTAAACGAAACGAAGGCACGGATTCGTAACAAAAACTCCAGCTATCGTGTGTAGTTTTGGATTAGGACGTCTTCTTAGTTTTCATTGCGAGTCATTTTATCGTACTGTAGCGATGAAGTCTCATTGGTTAAGACGATGAACTGGGTCCAGTTTGATAACGTTTGGTTTCTTGTGCTGTAAAAATTTAACTACTTCTGTAAACAACTTACATTCACGTGTAGACTGTTTCATGCTATTCTCCGCATTGTTATTGGGGTGCCCACTGCTGGCCGTTAAAATTGCAGCAGCGTG
This sequence comes from Schistocerca cancellata, assembly GCF_023864275.1. NCBI lineage: Eukaryota > Metazoa > Arthropoda > Insecta > Orthoptera > Acrididae > Schistocerca > Schistocerca cancellata. Next base: position 281,635,800 of record NC_064628.1, read on the forward strand.
AAAACAGCGTACCACAAACGTCAAAATGTCTAAAAAAATGTTCAAATGTATGTGAAATCTTATGGGACTTAACTGCTAAGGTCATCAGTCCCTAAGCTTACAGACTACTTATCCTAAATTATCCTAAGAACAAACACACACACCCATGCCCGAGGGAAGACTCGAACCTCCGCCGGGACCAGCCGCACAGTCCATGACTGCAGCGCCTGAGACCGCTCGGCTAATCCCGCGCGGCCGAAATGTCGACGTGTAGTACATTCTTGGATACGCAAACAATAAGTATTTCAGCGCAACTGCCCATGATACGTAGCAGTATCGTCATCTACATTATGTTTGTAACCTAAGATAAATCAGCGGGTTTCTAATTCAGAAACCGCTTTCTTCTGAAAAGATAATGTTATAATTCATGTAAGAAAAATAAACATCTTTCAGGCACGTAACAGAAGGTTACAGTGACGGAATCGTGGCCAATCGAGACTGCGGTTTATGTTTCAGCAATACTGCTCCTTGTGTTGGTCGGCATCCAATTACTGTCATACGAATATGTAATCGATGGGTTCAGGAGAGCCATACTCAACGCCACTTACGATCTCAGTTGTTCCACGGGATTAGCGCCCGAGAGGATGTTCAGGATTGTACAGCAACTTAACGTTCCACGAGTCAAGAAAAGGGTTTCTATGAAGGACGAAAAATATGTACAAGGACAGTTTGGCAACATCTTGTGCACCGAGCGAAGTGGCGCAGTGGTTGGCATACTGGACTCGCATTCTGGAGAACCAAGGTTCAAACGTGCGTCCGGCCATCCTGATTTAGGTTTTTAGTGATTTCCATAAATGGCTTCACGCAAGTGCGGGGACGATTCCTTTCAAACGGCATGACCGATTTCCTTCCCCATTCATCCCTAATCCTTTGGGACCGATGACCTCGTTGTTTGCTCCCCTCCCTGAATCAACCAACCAACCAACATCTTGTGCACTACGGACTGTCAGAAAATCTCCCTCGTGCCCCATTTTTTTTCACAAAATTATAAACTATCCGTTCGGTCAGTGACGTGTCTGATCGCTGTATTCCAGTTTTGTCTGTATCGTGATGTAACATCCGTTCGTGCGAGAAAGGGACCTGAAGATATACGTATCTCCTATCTCTTCTCCACAAGTGACCACATGGTATGACTCTTGCGTTCCGTTTTCGAATTTTTGACTCTTTTTCCTTTGTCGTAACATAGTTCACACCCGAGAGGTCTATGTGGCATCTCGCCTGCTCTCACTACATGAAATTTACTTGCGGCAGTAACATATTCTTACAACATGACTCACATTCTACAACCAACATGCAGCATGACAATTGCCAAGACTCCAATACTACAGAAAGGAAACAGCCACGTCAATGACCTGACGGAAAGCTTATAATTTTTTGGAAATATATATATACAGGGTGTTAAAAAAAGGTACGGCCAAACTTTCAGGAAACATTCTTCACAAACAAAGAAAGAAAATATGTTATGTGTACATGCGTCCGGAAACGCTTATTTTCCATATTAGAGCTCATTTTATTACTTCTCTTCAAATCACATTAATCATGGAATGGAAACACACAGCAATAGAACGTACCAGCGTGACTTCAAACACTTTGTTACAGGAAATGTTCAAAATGTCCTCCGTTAGCGAGGATACATGCATCCACCCTCCGTCGCATAGAATCCATGATGCGCTGATGCAGCCCTGGAGAATGGCGTATTGTATCACAGCCGAACAGCACGAACAGTCTCTACATTTGGTACCGGGGTTGCGTAGACAACTGCTTTCAAATGCCCCCATAAATGAAAGTCAAGAGGGTTGAGGTCAGGAGAGCGTGGAGGCCATGGAATTGGTCCGCCTCTACCAATCCATCGGTCACCAAATCTGTTGTTGAGAAACGTACGAACACTTCGACTGAAATGTGCAGGAGCTCCATCGTGCATGAACCACATGTTGTGTCGTACTTGTAAAGGCACATGTTCTAGTAGCACAGGTAGAGTATCCCGTATGAAACCATGATAACTTGCTCCATTGAGCGCAGGTGGAAGAACATGGGGCCCAATCAAGACATTACCAGCAATGCCTGCCCAAACGCCCACAGAAAATCTGTGTTGATCACGTGATTGCACAACTGCGTGCGGATTCTCGTCAGCCCATACATGTTGATTGTGAAAATTTACAATTTGAATCGAGGAAGTACAGTACATACTGACGAAACTAAAATGAGGTCTAACATGGAAATTAAGCGTTTCCGGACACATGTCCACTTAACATCTTTTCTTCATTTGTGCGTGAGGAATGTTTCCTGAAAGTTTGGCCGTAACTTTTTGTAACACCCTGTATATATAAATATAAGAAGGAGATTTGAACACGGATCCCCCTTTTGCAGTCCAACAAGAATCAGGATGCACGCACCGCCCTGACCTACTTCGATGCAGAGTTTATTCGATTGATGCCGTGGCCAGCACGTTCCCTAGATCTGTCACCTATTGGAAACATCTGTCCACGGATTGCCCAGAGCTTGGCACACCATTAATCGCCATCAACTTCTATTGATGAAGTGTGGCACACAGTTGAAGCACCTTGAAATAACCAAGATCAGTTCTACTCGACCTCCAGATGGGCGCTGTTGCTGCCAGAGGTACCAGCTCTGTACACCCTGTATGTCCACAAATTACCTACTACGCTGTTTAGGTACTATACGTACAATTTTTTTGTGTGCTGTCTTTGCTGGTGTGGTAATTTTAATAGCTGGCAGTGTGTTTTTGATATCAGAAGTTATGTTCGACCACTGGCTGCTTGGAGAACTAACATTTGGAAACGCTAACGCTTCCACTGCTAACTAATTATTTATGAGACATTTACACGGTTGTCAGTGATTGACACGGTAATGCGGACATATGTATTCTGCCTGACATCGTGAGGTGCGTGGCAGAGGGTACCTGATGTACCAGGGTCACCCCAATCCCCTCTCCCTTCATCAGTTCTATTTTCAGTTGATGCACAGGAAACAATACTGTCTTTACCACTGAGTATACGCTCTAATTTCTGTAAGTTTTCTTCCATAGTCATTACGCGTGGAAAGTAGTAATTTAACTGACTCTGGATGTAGTCTACCGGAATTCTAAGACATAGGGTCTGTACGATGTACATTTCTTTATATATAACCTGCACCATTGCAATTTGCTGAGCCTACTTTGAATCATCTGCCCTATTTGGTAGATCTCCTTCGTAGGTGAGTTACACTTCCTTAGGACAGGGCCGGTAAATTTCTGTCTGATGTCACTTTTCCCACCGTTTATTCTCCTTCTTCCTCCTCCTTGCCGGTTCCGGTTTCCCTACGTGGTCGGTACTGTTATATAGACTGTAGCAATGTCAGCGACACAGGATGACCGTGAGCCCTTCCTGACGTTTCCACTACCCCTCCCCCTGTGTACACTATCTGTCTGCGCTAAGAGTAAATCTCATGTTCAAGTGCGAGAACGTTTTGTAAATGTTTGTGTAGCGTGTATCTGAGCGGGACAAAGACACCAGCCCGGTACCACGTCCAGGTTGGCAGGCTCAGTTGGCCCTCGTCGTTCATCTGCGAGGCGGATTCGATCTGGGGCACACTTGCTTCCCCTAATCCTGGAAGCGGTGCGTTAACGCGCTCGTGTATCCGGGCGGGTAGCTAGACCTCCGTGATCGTTCCAGCTTAAATCCGCACGGACAGATAATCTCAGGTACCTGACAACTGTTTCTAATTTCAGTGACTGATCACCGCCGATTCTATTGTCAAATCACTTTGAATTATGATGCGAGTCAACTGTCAGTTTCCGCACAGAATGCTAATCTCTGTGAGACTTCTCGCATTTTGTAACAGTTTGATAAATACGAGACCTCCAGGTATACGACAGAATCGTCTGTGAATTGCTTATGGAGCTAAAAATTCAATTTTCGGGGACGTTTGTGTGTATTGGAAACAGTAGCTGTAGTGGAGAAAAAAAATGGTCAAGTGCAAGGAGGACTTGCGACATGGGGGTTCCGTAGAGACTTAATTATGTACGTATCATTCATCCATCTCGGAAATCGAGGATCTCGACGGTTATTGACTGCTATCTACATAGATGTTGGCAAGATATCTGTCCGGGCAATTCCAAGATTTACGAGAATGCTTTAATTTTAAAGTTTTTTGTAAAATTTTGAATTTGATATTGAAATTACTGAGCGATAGGAGTCTTAACAGATGGACAGACAGTCAGATAACAAATGACGAAAAAACATTTTTTCGTGTGATATAAGTAGAAATTAGCAATTTTCGGATTTATTTCCTTTACTTAACAATTTTCAAATTTTTTCCTTTACTTCTACTGCGAACCCTTGCTTCTTACCAAATGCCATGATTCTAGGTCATCGAGAGGTACGCTATTGGTTTTGATGAGTGACTTTGCGAATATGAAAGTATGTGACATAAATTGCCGTATCTCTTAAATGGATTAACTTGGAAACAAACTTTTGCACCGCCAAGGGACAGTAGACCTTGTGTGTGACATTAAGTTCAACTTGAAACGTCTTTTCATTCCTGAGAAAAAAGGTTTTTAGCAGTCGGACTGACTGACAAGAAAGTGATTTATAGCGCTTCCGATTTTACTGTTTGATATACGGAACCCTAAAAAGCAACTTTATCACAACAGTGGAGAGCTTTGCGCAAAGTGTTACGGGGTTAGTCATAAGGAAATACACACAATAGCATTTAACTGACCCAGAACAGAAAAACTTTTGAATGAGAGTAGAATGGTGCTCCAAAAATGTTATTGGCACAGATGTTATGACGGTGAGATAAGTGAGCGTACAGAAGGTAAGTGCTCATATTCAGAATAGGTCGACAAAGTGAATAGTTCATTGACCGGAAATTTGACTTCGATATCCTGAAGCATATGAAACCTGCTCACGGATAACGTGATTCAGATGCCAGCAGTACGCTGAGTTACATTTGTTTCCACGGCACTCACACGACGCCCACCGGTTTATGTAATTCGACACGCTTCAGAACCCACTTATCTCTTTGAAACAGCCGACTGCGTAATTTTAACCTCGGACCAAGGTCTCGCGACAATGGATGACAGCTCAACATTTACTCACTTTTCTCTCAGATTAAGTTACAGCTTCAACATTGCATTTTTATCTCATTTTTCCACTGCCATTTTTCTCCCCTAGCTGCCAGAACTTGAACTACCAGCACTTATAAACGATATCAAGGCGCGCTGAAACAACAGGCACAGTGCCAGTTCCCTTTCTGGTACATCATCTTGCTCATTCAAACGCTGCAGCTGCCAAGGACTTTATTTTGCAGGCTCACTCTTTTGTCATTAATAAAGGCACAGCAAGAAGTAATTACTTACTTACCACTATGGTGCCGGTATGGGGTAAAGTATCGCTTTGTTGCTATACCGGCTTCTATCGTTATAGTAGAATTTCCCACTTCACTGTGCGAGATTTCTGTAGAGATTCCTAAGTTCCTTTTGTAACGCAACAAACGGTTAGGTAGCATTTTGAGGTGATCTAGCTAGCGGTATACGTTATTGAAACACTGTAACTTACGTTCACGTTACTGCTCTCGGTTGGCCACTCGATTTAGTTCATTCTTGTTTTGTACACCATCCAGATATTGCCTTAGCTTTCTAAACACAACGTTGTTGCGTAAAAAATGAAAAGAATACTGTCAAAATATTGTCGCACTCTGGAGAACAGACAATTGGCCAATAACGAATAATAATTTTTATCGCCATAGTTCAGGAGAATTAAACCAGCGAACCTAGTCCAAACCACGAAAATCAAACATGAAGCGCAATATTTCCCATCCCCCCAAAAGGTTTCGAAACTGGATTTAAAAAAAAGATAAAAAAATAAAAAAACAGAGAAAAGTGATGATGATTCTTTTAATGCTTCCCGTTGTGTAACCCCCCCACCGGTCCCCCCATTTTAGTACAACGCACAGAATGTTCATACAACCATGTGAAACCGTCAGAAGAGACCTCCTTTGGGACGTTGTTCAATTCCCGTCATATTCACTTGAAAGATGGTAATGTCCTCAGTGCGTTGACCAATCATGTGAATTTCTGCAATTTCTTCTTTTGTGGTGGTTTTGTTTTGATCGAAGACTCCTTACCCATGATGATTTTTTTGAGAAAGAAATTTTCGCGTTTTGCATTTTGATCAAGTCGCAGCAAGCGTCCACGCGCCGTTTATTTTTTCTTCAGAGTCAAGCTATGCGGGACAAACACTACACAAACCTTTCTCTTCTTCAAAACATTCTGAATAACGTCATGAACACTTTATTTGTGAGAAAACAACACTGAAATGCTGCGGTCGCACGTTCGCTAACTAAACTGACTGGTCGAATGCAAATCTGTTGTTTACGGTTGACACTTCAAGCTGGCTCCACTTATCCGCCACAAATAAAATAAGTCTCGGAGCAAAAAGAAACGAATTTTAGATTTCATTCCTCCATCGTCATCGACCTTATCTGAGATGGGTGAGGGATTGGAGAAAGGATGAAAAATAACACTGTTGAAAGAAAAGTTGCTGCATTCGCGTTAGACGATTCTGGGAAACTACTAAAAACCTAAATCGGGTGGTGATTTGGGGAAAAAATGCACTGCGGTATGTAACACTCACCTAGAACTGCCAAAATACACAACAATCCATTGGAGAGCCACAGTATGTCTTTCGAGACTATACAGCTGTCGACTAAGTTTGATTTTTCCAATATGTACGTGGTCGTACATATACAGGCTTCTTGTTTCATAATCCTCACCACCAACCAAATTTAATGCTAACAGGTCTCGATAGATCGCATTTTCGGGCATTTGTGACTATGAACTTTCAACGAACCTTGGAGACATGACTCCATGATCTAGGCATGAGGTATTCCAGCCTGACATTATTTTTTTCTTCTCTGAGATTTTGCAACTCTGACGTTTCCATTTGATTACTTCATCACGCATTTTTGCACTGAGAAATGATGTTTGAAACCCGGAATGGAGTCGTGCTGCTGTTTTATTTCCTCTAGAGACAAATTAGCTCACATCTTCTATAAGATGTCCGAACTGATATCATGTGTGAGAGTTAGATGCCAGTAACCTCTATTTCAGACAACTCATACAGCCATACGCCACAAGTGAACAGTCTTGTGTTTTTGAAGACTGAAGCATAATATTTTCTAAGAGATATGAAACAAAAGCGTATCGCTGTATCACAGCATTTGCCGATGCCTTTACCAGAGATGTTTCGAAGTAATAACCGCTTGTGCCGATGTCATTAAGCCAAAAGTAGCAGTCAGCATACGTGCGCACAAAAGTCTTCTGCGATAATAATGAACCGTCATTTCTGGTACATAATGATACGTCGCTGTCCGTCAGCATTGCCGACCAGCCGCTCGTTTCAAAACGTAAAACCTAGTCATCTGTAGTCTGTCCACGCAAGTGTGAACCGTTCAGGCCAGCTGTTGCAGTTCTTCGCAAGTAAGTTACAGTACGTATATTCGATGTCTGTGACTTAAATTTTGAGATAGCAGGTGCTCTGACGTAAGCATTGCGTGCGCAGTCGAGCCGTTGTCACATAGAAGCACTGAATACCGTTGATACTTTGTCAGTTAAATCACACTGTCTCGTAGGGGTCAAAACCATGGTACTTTACAAAACACGAGTGCTAGACTTGCAGTGTATCTCCCGAGATGCGTTATCTGTGTTACCTCATGGTGCTAACTGATCGTCTCAGTCGTCAAGTACGTAGCAGGCCTACTTTCTATACAGGGTGGAGGGAATGATCAGTATCCAGGGATATCACAGGAACGTTCATTCGAAGCAAAAAGTCTAGGAAATATGGGCTCTAAAATGCTTACGTTAAGGGCTATGAGCGTTTGTTCATCTTCACTACTACGAAACACATCTCTTCTACTGAACAAGTGCTCATAGGTTTTAAGGGGTGCATTTTACAGCCCATGTTTACTGGACAGTTTTGCTGCATACTACCTTCTCCCAAAATATGGAAAGCAAAAAAGCTTGCATTAGAAGAGATTTGTTACACATTATCGAAGATGAAGAATTGATCATAGCTCATAAGCGTTTCAGAGCGAATGTCCACTAGACCTTTCTGTTTCCAATTATCGTTCTGACATATCCCTGTATATTGACCTTTTTTTCTGGGACACACTGTATAACGGGATGATACAATTAACATATAATTGTCTGGATTGTGAACGTAAATGCTTTGTAGCATCTAGGGTGATTCATATCCTCATCTACGAAGAACATGTAAGAATTTGAGTTTAACTTGACCATTACTAATCTGTGCTTAACTGTTTTGTCTGCGAAGTATCTACCGGTATAACCAGCACGCATTTCTTTAGCGTTGCATTCTGTAACGGAAGATGTATGTATTTATTTATGTTCATTATTTCTAACGTACGTTGGCTATGTTGTACCAATTTTTAAGAATATATATCGTTGCATAAAAAAATTTAAAGCTAAATTTATGAAAATTGGTATCTCACTTCTCAGATATAACGAAATATATGTTAAGGGATGAAAGTTGAGTACGGAAATATCTCCACAAGAAAGCAAAAGGCATGATTAACAAAAACTTTGGACTCCAGCTACCAGACTCGCTTTTTGCTTAGTAGTACTGTACATTCAAGCTTATATGGAGTCACTTAGCGTGAAAAGCACAGAAGGTGTTGCAGTTTGTGAACAACATAAAAATTTGATTAAATAAAAAGAAAAAATAACTTATGCACGCCACACAGTCTACGCGAATGAAACAGCGGGCGATAAGCTACTGCACGATATGAAGAAAACGAGACGCGCAATGAATGCGGTATGAGTACAGGGGGATATGTCTGAGTATCTTGAAGAGAGGAGAAAAAGAACTTGTTCTACCAAAAAGACGCTTTTTATTTACAATTTATTGTTGAAAATACGGGCAGTTTAACGTATGCCACAACTGTCGTCCATAACGAATCTTTATCTCATGTTTGATACTGCATTGTACGAGGGTGGTTTGAAAAGTTCTCGGAACGGAATAGGAAAAAGTACTTACATCACTGAAACTTCTTTTATTTTTCTCCTTGTAGATTAATGCACTTTGTCCAACGATGTTCCAGTTCCTTGATCCCATCTCGAAAATGAAATACCTCCAGGCCTGCAAAATAGTTGTCAACTCCGGTTAACAGTTTTTCGTTTGAAGTGAATCTTCGTCCACCAAGAAAAATTTTCAGTTTTGGGAAGAGATGGAAGTCTGACGGAACCTTATCAGGTGAATAATAAGACGGGTGTAATTTTGCCATGGCGACGGCACATGTGCGCAGGCGTGCGTCTTTAGTCGCGGCACCCACCTTGCAGATAATTTTTTCATTTCTAATTCTTCAGCTAAAATGTGATATACCCTTTCAAATGACATATGGCAAACTTGAGCAATCTCAAGCACTTTCAATCGGCTACCCTGCATGATAATTTTGTGCACTTTTGCAATGATTTCTGGAGTAGTGACACATCTTGGGCTATGACTGCGCGAGTCATTGTCTAAGTTCTCCCGACCAAATTTAAATTCATTTGTCCATTTGGCAACAGTTGAATATGCAGGATCAGAGTCCCCCAGTGTATTCTGGAAATAGGCGTGAACGTCCTTTGTTTTCATACCTTTCTTTACGAAGTAATCAATCACTGCTCGAATCTCTGTTTTTTCGATCGTCGCAAATGACTACGCGGGAACAACAATAGAGCTACGTCACCGCCACAGCTCTCTTCCAAGAGCACTGACGTGGCACGTGTTTACATGCAGCAGTCCAATGAATATCACGTGAACAACTCGTTGCGCTAGCGCTGACCTCTCGTGGTGATTCCGAGAACTTTTCAAACCACCCTCGTTTTACATACTTGTAGTAATTTTTTAGTTTTAGATACACCTCTTTTCAGGCAGGAAAATTCTTCAGTCCCCTGTGTATTACTCCAGAGGGAAATGACCGAGCGAGGTGGCGCAGTGGTTAGCACACTGGACTCGCATTCGGGAGGACGACGGTTCAATCCCGTCTCCGGCCATCCTGATTTAGGTTTTCCGTGATTTCCCTAAATCGTTTCAGGCAAATGCCGGGATGGTTCCTTTGAAAGGGCACGGCCGATTTCCTTCCCAATCCTTCCTTAAACCGAGCTTGCGCTCCGTCTCTAATGACCTCGTTGTCGACGGGACGTTAAACACTAACCACCACCACCACCACCACCACCAGAGGGAACAGTGAAGATGAAATGAAATTGATAAGAAGTCTCCCAGAGACATATATGCAACGATTCGCCGCACATACAATCAGTAAGTGGATCAGGAACGGAACGCTTTACGTGGCACAACGAGAAGAAACCTGTAGCGTGCACGTAAATTTTGTACGGACTTGCAAAGCCCAAATGCACATGGAGATATGCTCACCGTCATTACCGTTGACAACCGCTGCTCCATATCAGACTCACGATTTTTTCCTTTCCAGTTTCTTCCTGCTTCGTGCTGCGTCCCGCTCAAGGTCCCCTGGCAGCTGGAACAGTACTCTGCTAATTATTACGGCGCCCTTTCTCACGGGAACTTTTTCCTCGGGCTGCTTTGCGCCGCTGCACTGTTTCCCACCGGCCGCGGGCGCTATCGTTGGGGGAGTGACCCCCGCATGGCACCTGCTGTGTTATGTCTTCACGATGCAATCATATGAAACGTTGACAAAGGAGTCCTCATTAAAAACACGTAATAGCAGTTTTTGTTTGTCAATCAAATTTAGCGTGACTTACGTATTTCCATTTGAGATGTCAAGGGGTGACTATGGTCAACTTCTAAAGATTAATGAGGGTTTTCAGCTGACGACGGCTTGTAGTAGTCCGTTCTACAACTGTATAAATGGGGACTTTCAGAACAATTTGCGAGATGCTTGGCGCGTTTACTTCCTGAGTTTTGAATCAACTCGTTCTGCACATTCTGAACGTCTTTTGTTGGCAGATGTTGAAGAGCAGTCAGTAGGGCAACTTCTAACTTCTGACAGATCTTGTAGCTAGAAACTCAGAACGCCAAATTTTGATGCAGTCAACAAAAAGAACTTACATTGTGCACAACGAAAATTATCTTAGTTCGTAGCAGCACATCAGATAAACTTGCATACACAAGGAGACGTCTAAAAATAAGTTATTTGTTATTACGGGGAGGCCATGTAACTTACATTGAATGTTGCACTGAACGTCAGAGTGACGCAGGTAGGACATCATTTTTTAACGCAGCCACCAAGTCTCTGTAAACAGCAGTCGGGAAGCTCTGCCAAGTTCAGTTCCTCGGCGACAGAAATCCGCTCCTCGGTCACGGAGGCATTCGAGAACCGCTGTGTGAAGCCCTCACCGTTGAAAAATCTGCGACTGCTGCAAATTGAATGCCAGGACATTGTCGTACGACGTCGGTCAATGGCCTTCCTTCCCGATTAGCTTTAGGCCTGGACAAATTGTTGCCACCATTTCACTATACCTGCAGGCGGCGTTGCATTAGCTCCATATACCGCCAGAATTTCACGTTAAATCTGTGTGCAATTTAGACGTTTTCTTCGTGAGAATCGTTCTGTCCCACCTACTTCAGCTTTGGAGTATTTTTTCAGTTGCTGCACGATTTCACTTCCAAACTCTGTCAGCAGGAAACCCGGAACGTGTGCTCTCTCTTACCAATGTGCCACTCTTGTTGCGCTACGGTCTTAGCCTGGGAGAATACGAGTAATTTACTGTTTCAAATCCTCCCATATACGATTAGATAAGGAAATACGATTCATTCGGGTTATCTGAAACGTCATTAACAATAACGCAAGAGATATTATCCAAAAGAAAAAAAGGCCGAAATATTGTTTTGCTTGAATAAGATCTACATATAATACGGTTCTAGTGCATTGAACGGTATAGTGCCAAGGTGCATATATTTTTCTGGCATTGCTGAACCGCAGCATTTCTCTGTTTGTTTAACGAATATCTTTGTAGATTGGCCATAATGTTCGCTTAATAGCTATAATTCATTTCCTGGGTCGGCAATGTCTGCCTCTGAGAGGAAGTACAGATACCCTATTTCAGCTGAGAACGGAAACTTCTTGAAACTCGTTGAATTATTCGGAAAGTTCGACATTGTGATGATGGAGCACCTGCACAGAACAAAGCAAGGGGAGAACAAGGGTCATCATTATCTTGGAAAAGGAAAACAGAATGAAATAATTCATCTTATTGGATCATCTATAACCAACAAAATTCTATTAATGATGAAATCTGCGAAGTATTACAGTATAATTCTGGAATGCACACCAGATATTTCAAAAGTTAAGCAGATGACAGTTGTGGTACGTACCGTCCAGGAGACCAGACTCGACAGGGTATACGATTACGATGTCCGAATTCGGGAGCGTTTCCTGGGATTACTTACAGTGCCCGATTCTTCAAGCTCCACTTTAACGCACGTTGTACTCACGTTCTTGGAAGATAAAAAGATCCTACTGTGTAACATGAGAGGGCAAGGATACATCAATGGAGCAAACATGAAAGGTAAGAAGTCTGGTCTCCAGAAAAGAATTTTAGATATGAAAAAGAGAGCATTTTATGTACCATGTAGCAGTCACTCATTGAATCTTGCTGTAAACGATGCCGCTATGTCTTCTAAATATGCTGTTTCCATGTTTTCGACAGTGAAAAGCTTGTATGACTTCTTCTCGTCCTCCGTTCGACGTTGGGATGTCTTGAAGAAGTATCTGCCTAACCTGTCGCTGAAGCCAGTGAGCGATACTAGGTGGGAAAGTCGCATCGATGCACTTACTCCCCTGAGGTTTCAAATTAGAGGCGTTTATGATGCACTGGTTCAGATATCAGAAAAATTCGATGGCATGACCGCTCACGAAACAACGTCACTTGCGAATCAAATAAAAAATTACACCTTTCTCACTTCTCTGGTAATCTGGTACGACGTTCTGCTTCACATCAGTGTAGTCAGTAAGACCCTCCAGATCATTGATATAAATGTTTCTGAGGCCGTGTAAATGCTTGAAAAAACGAAAGCATATTTTGGGACCTGCAGAACAGAAGAAAAGTTTGTGTCTTTCTTGACTGATTCCAAAGAATTGGCTACAGAATTAGAGCTAGAAGATCTAACGTTACCACGGATAAGTGTTTCCCGGCGACGAAGTAAGAAGCCAATACACTTTACCTATGAAGGAAGGGATGAGACAACAGATGACCCAACAAAACGTTACAAGATTGAATTCTACTATTATCTTTTAGATATAGTAATCACATCTTTGGATGAGAGGTTCAATCAACTGAAATATCATTGTGATTTTCTCTACGACATCGGCGAGCTGAAGAATGCACCTCCTGACAGCCTGGACACAAAGTGTAGAAACCTCGCAGCGATTTTGCAAGATCATGAGTCAAGCGACATTGATGCACTGGAGTTGAGGGAAGAAATAAAAGTGCTTTCAACATTACTGAAATCTGGAATAGGTCCAAAAGAGACTCTGAAGTTTATAGGAAGACATAATTTTTGCCCTAATGTTAACATTGCTCTGAGAATTCTCCTAACACTCCCAATGACAATGCCAGTGGAGAGAGGGGTTTCTCAGAACTGGAATTGATAAAGACATACCTCCGATCAACGATGAGCCAGACTCGTTTGAATGATCTTGCAACAATATCGATTGAGCACGAGTTTGCTGATGACTTAAATTACACAGATCGTGTGAACGAGTTTGCACAAACAAAAGCCAGGAAGGCTCGATTTGTCTAGTATTTTTTTTTTAATTTTGATATTATGATCAGTGTCTTGGTTATTTACTGCGTTGTTTCTTATTTTCTTCAACATTAAATAGTTATCGTAAATATTATTGTTCAAACCAAATTATCGTTAAATTGTAAATAAAATTTGTTTTCCGTAAAATACATTATCTGTTCACAACCATTGAAAAAATGTTTATTTACATTAACTGTAAGTTCATGCCGTGCGGGATTAGCCGAGGGTCCAAGGCGCTGCAGTCATGGACTGTGCGGCTGGTCCCGGCGGAGGTTCGAGTCCTCCCTCGGGTATCGGTGTGTGTGTTTGTCCTTAGGATAATTCAGGTTAAGTAGTGTGTAAGCTTAGGGACTTATGACCTTAGCAGTTAAGTCCCACAAAATTTCACACACATTTGAACATTTTTGTAAATTCACAAAGCTTATTAAAATTAGCTAGATTTCTTCAATCAGGTTTGACTCCATTTTTGAGCTGGTGCCCAGCGACTGTCTAGCACAAATCTGTAGAGAATGTCACCAATAAGTCGCAATTTTTGTTTTTATTTTCCAGATCTACATAGATTTCGGGCACAGTGTGGCTATTCTCAATGCTTTGAGTCATGTTTACGTCTATACCGTCATGCTGAACGTAACTGTCAACATGACGGTTTAGATGTAAGCACATATTAAAAGCTTTGAGACTGGCCACTCAGTGGCCGAAACCCTGGTAAATCTGAAAAAAAAAAATTGCCTTTGATTGCTGACATTTCCTACAGATTTGTTTAAATAAAATTCCACAAACGTTTTGTAAAAAAAAAAAAACGGGGGGGGGGGGGGGGGGCGGCAATTTAGCAGCTCGCACGGGGCGGCACTTGGGCTTACGCCGGCCCTGATGACAGAGTTGATACAACTGAAATGACAATGGCACTGATTGACAAAGAGAAAAGTGACAGTTTCAGCAGACAACCCTGAGGCTGAGTAGCTAGGAATAGGCGGAAGTCGAAGGGGAGTAACTGCTGTAAGTTTACGTAAATGTTTCTGTTGCGACATGAAGTGGAGCTTTAACCATCCTCTAAAGCTGGACAGGGATGTAATATAATGGAATATCTTTGGACGATGCGTGGTGTTGTGAGGGAGGTGGTAACCTACTTGAAGAATGTCTAGTGAAGAACTTTGTGTTTTGTTACTGGATGGTAGTTATAGGCAGAAGCTAAAAGTGATGTTCTAAAGACTTGCTTGCCACCTGCACTCTGGCAACAGCCCAGGAAGGAGCTTTCCACGAATCAACGTAAACGACCACTCCTCTCCTCAGATAACTTGTAAGTAGGCTGTTTAGGTTTTTATGTTGGTAACGCCACGTAGCGCTCTGTATGAAAATCACTGACTGTGCTGTGTGCAGTCTGTGGTTGGCATTGCTGGAATATTCGCTATTGTAGTGTTGGGGCAGTTGGATGCGAACGGCGCGTAGCGTTGCGCAGTTGGAGGTGAGCCGCCAGCAGTGGTGGATGTGGGCAGAGAGATGGCAGAATTTTGAGAGCGGACGATCTGGACGTGTGTCCGTCAGAAAAATAAAATTTGTAAGAATGATGTCTTGAACTGATATATATATTGTGACTTTTGAACGCTATTAAAGTAAATACATTGTTTGTTCTCTACCAAAATCGTTCATTTGCTAACTATGCCTATCAGCAGTTAGTGCCTTCAGTAGTTAGAATCTTTTATTTAGCTGGCAGCATTGGTGCTCGCTGTATTGCAGTAGTTCGAGTAACGAAGATTTTTGTGAGGTAAGTGATTCTTGAAAGGTATAGGTTATTGTTAGTCAGGGCCATTCTTTTGTAGGGATTATTGAAAGTCAGATGGCGTAGCGCTAAAAAAAAGTTATGTGTCAGTTTAGTGATGATCAGAATAAGTAAAGAAAAAATGTTTGAGTACGTTCAGTTTTGCTCAGTTGTTTGAAAATCAAATAACGTAAGAGGTTTACCAGCACAGTCATTATTAATTTTTCTAAGGGTATGTTTCAAACTTACAGGAATGCATCCGGCTGACGCCGTCGATCACTCCTCTGTCATATCGTTTGCATATTTTTTTTTTTCTTATGTCGAAAGCCTACTGTTGATCACAGACTGCCTCTACTCAAGGTGCCGCATCGCTGCACCTGATAGTCGCTTGGCTTCTCAATTTGCACTTACTGCCCGGGATAATACATCAATGTCTCCAAAATAAAAGCTCAGGGACGAGCTGTATCCTACACATAACGTCGCACAGTAGATTTACTACTTGGTGCAAACAGCAATCGTCGTTAGTTTTCAAAAGAAATTAGCGTTCGCAAAACCAAGCTAAGCAAGCATCACGGTACATCTGGTCGCATTCCTTTGAGTGCGGAAGGACAAAACACGCGGAAGGAAAATCTTGTCGTTGGGCCGGTTTCTTCACGGTCGTAATGAAGTATTCCTTCAGTCAGAAGGTCACTCCTAAGAATACTGAAATGTTTTCCGCTGTTAGTGACGGGTGTGTCCGGTTTTATCGCGTCCTCCACAGTCAGTAAGAAACAGGCGTCAGCGGTTTTCACAGGTTGGGCAACACACGCACTCAACTACTTTTTATCTAACTTAACGTAGCAATTTCTTTTTAGTGCGAGGAGACGTGTCTGAAACCAAACATTCACAAATATGGTATAATGTTTTCTTTACTATTTTTGATTCCTCTGTAAGGACGAACTGCCACAGCTAAGTGCCTGATAATCAACCATTTAGGTTTCGAATACAACAGAGAGTAAAATAAAAATACTAAAAGATGACAAAAACGTATAGATTTTATAAACTAAAACGGGTGATCTCGTTGTGACGGTGAGCGGCTGCGATGGTGAAGCAGTTGGCATTGTAATCTTGCCGAGCTTGTTGATGTCGGAGTTGCTGTGTTTCCACTGAAGATGATCCGCTGGGGCTTGACGAGGTGGAACTGAGACGTTACTCCAAATCTTGTAATAAAACAGCCAGCTGTGGCGTTTCCCAAGGGTGCAGCAAGAATATAAGAGTTTACAAACGCGGCAATTTAGAACAACAGAACAGCCGTGACGTAGAGGCTGGATAATTTTACCAAGACGTGCACAATGTATTATGTCACAGGAAAATTCCCTGCTTATAAAAATTCACCCTCTTGCAGTTTATTTGAATAGCTGAGTTATATTAGGCTGGTAGACGTCATTGTTCGGAAAGAGTCCGGTCAGACCCATGAAGTTTTAACTGCAAAATGTTCATATAAAAAGACACTAATATGTCCGATTGTTTGCGTCCGAACAATCAGCCACCAGTAACATTAAGAAAACATACTGTAACATTAAGAAAACATAAAATAAATCATTAAAAGGCAAGGTAATGGCTTGAATCAATAACAGAGCCGACACAACAGATAGATTTAAATAACCTTTGTTCAACAAGTGCAATTATAGCTGCGACACTTACATCTTTCAGCTCGAACTCCAAACGATAGAAGATGATAACACATGAAGAAGATAAAAGAACAGCGCTCCTTCATATGTTCTACGTTGCTTTGCCTTCATCTCTTTTACAGCTTCTGGAAGTTTCAGCATGTAAAACCCAATCTTTAAACAAATATCAAAATCGTGACTCCCTTAAAAATGGAAAAAGGCTTTCTTATTGCACATCATTGCATTACCAGTTATGAGAATAAAAATTAGGACAAAAAAACGTTTTGTGGCGAGCTGATGTGGGAATGTTGGTTGGAGAAGATAAGTTTCTAGTGAGTACTGCAATGTTTGGAGCTGATGGAATGGGTTCTGCCTGCTCGATGTTGGGTGAAGCTTAGGATACGACAGGAGTACTTGGACAAGGAAAAGTAAAGCAGAAGTGAGCTCGGCTGTATTTGGCGGTATCAAAAACACAACAACCGGCCAGTTAAGTTTTTGGAATGTGTACAGCGTAGCCAGGAACAAGATTATAAGCTTGCAGGGGTTCTGCAGGGTAAGTTGTGCTGAGAAATAACTGCACCGTATCCAAGTTAATTACCATCGAAGTTGGCCAACCAGGCAGTTGCGCGCGCAAATTCAAGCGGCCCGTCAGATACAGTTAGAGTCAGTTGTTCTCATATCGCAGATGACAGCGCACGAGACTGGTCAGTCTTTGCAGTTGCAGAGGGAGAAAAATTTAAGCCTCTGGGCCTCGTGGTATGATTGGTTCGTTGAGGCTGAGAAGTATTCCAGCCAGTGATAGCAGAGACAATGATGTCGGCGTTGTCGAATTTTTATAGACAGCACGTTACATTTGGAGTAAGCGCTTCAGTGTGGCAGACGGTTCTTTACATAACAGCTCAGCTAAAACCGCAAATATAAACAAGATAAAAGTAAAGTAAGTCCACTATATAAATATGGGATCGGTGAAGTTATTTCGTCTACTCAAGTAAGAGAGCTGGACAGGAAACGCGCCGAAGTTGTAATCAGTCTGCAAAGGGGAAGTCACCTTTCCAAGAAGAATGTTGCTTGCGCTGTACAGGGTGACTAAGAATCAATTTTTCCTCTGGCAGTGCAGAACAGTACTCAGAGGTCTACTTGCGTCCTGTCCAGTTGTGTTTCTTGCATCAGTGTAATTGTAGTCAGGCTGCTGAAAGAACGTCCCTGACAGTTCACGCACATGGAGCGCATTGAGTGGTGGGAACACACTAGGGCCAAGCCCAGCTCAGCAGTTCGTAGACTCTGCCGTGGTGACAGTATCCCATCGCCACCCCGACAACTCTAGGCCAAGCGTGGTCCTAGACTAAGTGGCTGCAAAGCGTTTATCGCCGATTAAGAATTAACGATGCAGTTCGTGTTGACGGTGCGATGTAAAGTGTCGTGTTAACATCATACGGCCGCAGGAAAGTAGGCAGGGACGTTACCTTAAAAAGCCAGTCTGTTGAGTTCTTGTACAATGTACGATCATATTTTGGGATAACACCGGAATTGTTACACCTTTGCCAAAAGTCGTCGAACAAGCAGCTACAGGTGAGAAAATTAGAACGATCTCTGTGAAGCAAATAACGAGGGAGAAGGGTGGTGGAGATCTACAGGCATTAACTAGTCCTCTTTCGACTCCAGGAAAAACCAGAATGCATGCTGATAAGATGATGGTTCTCGGTAATTTTCTAGAGACGTCAGTGCACCATAAATAGACTCCCAATATATGGAAGAGGGAAGAATGACATAGTGGACTGGCTACAGAAGAACGGCAAAGATTCTTTTTTTTCTGAGTCATCAGTTTCCTGACTAGTCTGATGCGACCCACCACGAATTCCTCTCTTGTGCCAAACTCTTCATCTCAGAGTAGTACTTGCAGGCTACGTCCTCAATTATTTGCTAGATTATTCCAATCTCTGTCTTCCTCTACAGTTTTTGCCCCCTACAGCTCCCTCTATTACCATGGAAGTCATTCCTGATGTCATAACAGATGTCCCATCATCCTGTCCCTTCTCCTTGTCAATGTTTCCCACATATTTATTTCTTCCCCGATTCTGCGTACCTAATTTTCAACATTCGTCTGCAGCACCACATCTCAAATGCTTCGATTCTCTTCTGTTCCGGTTTTCCCACAGTCCATGTTTCACTACAATAGAATGCTCTACTCCAAAAGTACATTTTCGGAAATTTCTTCCTCAATTTAAGGCCAATCCTTGATACTAGTAGACTTGTCTTGGCCGGGAATGCTGTTCTTACCAGTGCTAGTCTGCTTTTTGATGTCAACCTTGCTACGCCCGTCATTCGTTATTTTACTGACTAGGTAGCAGAATTCCTTAGCTTCATCTACTTCGTGACCATCAGTCCTGATGTTAAGTTCCTCACTGTTTTCATTTCTGCTACTTCTCATTACTTTCGTCTTTCTTCCATTTACTCTCAATCCACATTGTGTAGACTATTCATTCCATTCAGCAGGTCTTCTAATTCTTCTTCACTTTCATTCAGGATACCAATGTCATTAACGATTGTATCATTGATATCCTTCCACCTTGAATTTTAATCCGACTCCTGAACCTTTCGTTTATTTCCATCATTGCTTCTTCGATGTACAGATTGAACAGTATGGGCGAAAGACTACATCCCTGTCTTACACCCTTTTTAATCTGACAACTTCGTTCCTGGTCGTCCATGTTATTATTCCTTCTTGGCTCTTGTGCATATTGTATATTACCCGTCTCTCCCTATAGCTTACCTCTATTTTTCTCAGATTTTCCATCATCTTGCACCATTTTACATTATAGAAAGTTTTTTCCAGGTCGACAAATCCTATAAACGTGTCTTGATTTTTCTTTAGTCTAATTTCCATTATCAACCGCAACGTCTGAATTGCCTCTGTGGTGCCTTTACCTTTCCTAAAGCCAAACTCATCGTCATCTAACAACTGCTATACTTTCTTTTACGTTCTTCTGTAAATTATTCTTGTCAGAAACTTGGATGCTTAAGCTGTTAAGCTGATTGTGCAATAACTCTCTCACTTGTCAGCTCTTATAGTCTTCGGAACTGAGTGGATGATACTTTTCCGAAAGTCAGATGGTATGTCGCCAGTCTCATACATTCTACACACCAACGTGAACAGTAGTTTTGTTGCTACGTCAACTGGTTCTAAGCACTATGGGAGTTAACATCTGAGGTCATCAGTCCCCTAGACTTAGAACTACTTAAACCTAACTAACCTAAGGACATCACACACACATCCATGCCCGAGGCAGGATTCGAACCTGCGACCGCAGCAGCAGCGCGGTTCCGGACTGAAGCGACTAGAACCGCTCGGTTGTTACCACTTCCCACAATGATTTGATAGGGAAATTAAAAAGGAAGAAATGTTTGAAATCGTGGAAGAGCATAAATCACTTAATATCGCTTACAATACTGACAAAACTGCTGAAGAAAATGGTCGTAGTGTGTAGGGCATTCCTCCAAATCATTGCCATTTCAGCGCAGTGGGATTAGGTTAGACTCTGGCAAAACCAAATGTTGCAGAGAAAAATAAAAGTTTGATATTAAAAGACGTCGAAATTTAAATTCGTGATACATTGGGCAGTATACACCCACAACACGGAACAATATTTTCCCACACACGAGGCACCTTTTAGATTAGGTGCGATAGAAGGAGTAAAGACAGTGACCATGACATATGCATTAAAATATGTTTTGAAATACTGAAACATCGCCCTATTTACTTTATCTCAACATATACAGGGTGTCCCAGCTGTCTTGTCCACCCAAAATATCTCTGGAACAATAACAGCTATTGGAAAACGACTTTCACCGGTATCAATGTAGGGCTGGGGCCCATGTATGTACATATTTGGAAACATTCTAAAACGAAAGCATATGTGTTTTCTAACACAAACTTATGTTTTTTTAAATGGACCTCCTATATTTTTTCTTCAGCAATCCATAGCATGACAAAGCACATACACAATGGCGTTGATTGCATCGCAATATTCCCATTACATCCCGAAATATTGAGTCGCGAAGTTGACGCTTGAAACACCCGACATGCGCTGCTAGCGCACATCCTGAGGCTCAGGCGTGAACCCCATGCTGCCCGTAATCGCGATGTGATTGACATGTGTAATCACACCTCCATACTTATGAAGAGGGACACTTACTTGTCAATTACATCGCGATTACGGGCAAGGCGACACGTTTCCCTTGATACTCGGTCCAGTTTCGATGATCCCATGCCGACTACAATCTTAATTGACGATGTCGTCGAATCAACACGGGGACAAGTAGGAGGACTCAAGTTGAGCAATGTACGCTGAACGGTGTTCTCCGAGACACTTGTGCCTGCACCGTCAGATCTGCCACAGGTCGCCGCCTACCTTGCTTTAGAGAGCGGGCGAGCCTCTGACCTCCGCGTTCTGTGATGAGGCGTGGTCGTTTAACTCCGTGTCGCCTACTCGTGGTTTCACCGTCCTTCAAGCACTTTCCATCGATGCTCACGACAACACTGCGCGAAAACACACCCATTTCCGCCGTTTTTATGACGCATGTTCCCAGGCACTGGAACATAAAAATCTGTCCTTTGCAAAATCATTTACGTCGAGCGAGTCCCCCATATGCGGTCGTACCATTGTTAGGATCTCCCATTCGTCTCTGCTCTACTTATTTACTTTACTCGTCGCACCATCAGCCAACGAGGCCACCGGGAGACATACAGGTTCGTGGTGGGCAGTGAGCATAACGATTTGCTTTGCCAGTGTAGGAATAAATGGGCTGAGAGAGATTAAAGGTGTTAGGTAGAGGCGGGGACTGAAGTTTCACGCATTGTTTCAGAAAGTAACTGGCTTTAGAAGGCGAAAAGTTGGCAGTTTTCCAGGCGTATGGGTTTTGGTTGAATGGGAAAAGATATTTCTTGCTGGTTCGGCCCCATCCCCCTTAATTATTTTCTTGCGCTGCCTTTGTAGTCTCGTTTTTGCATGTCCAACTACCACCTCGGCTCTATAAATTTTATGGCCTCGTACTAGTCCTGCCTGAATTTAGAACGGTTTCAGTTACAGAATTAGATGCTTACTGGCCACGGCACCTGGTACTATGTAGAGTGAGTTGCTAGTTGCTTCGTACCAGGGGCCGTGCTCTTGGGAAGAGACTTTCACACCGCGAGGAGTGGCCGCGCGGTTTGAGGCGTCCTGTGACGGACTGCAAGGCCCCTCCCGCCGGAGGTTCGAGTCCTGCATAGGGCATGGTTGTGTATCTTGTTCTCAGCATAAGTTAGTTTAAGTAGAGTGTAAGTCTACTGTCCGATGAACTTAGCAGTATGGTCGCTTAGGAATTCACACACATTTAAACATTTTTTGAGACTTTGACAGGCTCACCTGCTTTGGGCTTTTTCCAGCAAGCCCCAGCCCCTTCCCTTGCGCACCCGCTTTTCCGGCGATGTGTGTAGCAATTGCAGCTCTTAACCCTAGAGTACCAAAGGGGGGAACATGTTACATTGTTACTAAAACCACCGTAAATCTTATTACCCCATATTTTAGTCAAAGGAAGTCATAATTTGCAGTTTTTACACTAGATAATTAAAATTATAAGGTCCCCAATGGTATGTCCCATACAAAATAAATACAAAGTGTCCTCGTTTACACAGTGTCCTCGTTTACACACTAAACTGACGATAACAATGGTTTAGTAATTTAGGGTTAACTAAGGAACTGCACAGTGCCCAGTAGTTTAAAATAAAATCTCGTTTCTCATCAGTTAATGCCAGTTAATGCCAATTAATGCCACCTGTATTTTCCACATCGAAACAATCTGCCGACAAGGTACAATCGGGTCGCACAGGCCACAGCGAACAGCAGACCCTGAAAAACTTTACGCTCACTTTCGGCTGACTACTGACATTTAAATAATTTTGTTGACTTTCCGCTCCCTGTCCGAGGGTTCCCGAACCGATGTAGAAGTTTCTTTTCAGTTTGATCTCAGGAATGGGACAGAAGAGTTGCCAGTTTGGAATTGCCTACAAGAAAAGAGAACATCACGAACAAAACGATGGGGAATTTGGAAATCGGAAGCATAATTATAATTTAATCGCAGACAATATTTCTCACACAAACAGCTAGTGTGGAACTGTGTAATGGAATGCAGAGGAAGGGTTTCACATGTAGCAGTGCTCTCCTCCCCCCCCCCTCCCTCCTTCACACCATCATGCTATTTAGGCTGCCCCTTTTTCTGCGCCTGTTGCGCAATTTAGTTGTTATTAATGCAGTTTGGGTTCCTTGCTACTTCGAGATGTTCCCAATCGTACTACGCTGCTGCACATTATCTATATGCCTTCAATTAAAATATAATGATGATATCTAGCTTAGAAGACACAGTGGTGAGCCAGACGTGCATCGAATTTAAGTGCCGTATTAACGACCGCTGGTGTGGAACACTCGCTAGCGCTAGTGTGGTTTCTCATGCGGTTTACACGATTTTGGGCGATACTGAGCTGCTTCTCAATTCTGCCTTAGGAAACGCTAGAGAAAAACAGAATACGATGATTCACGGACAAAATTTACACGACTCACAGTCATATTGAGCAAATGACTTTCCTCTCTTAGGTTAACGGACACCCGTGGTGACAGTGAGGTTTTCAACACAAAAATGAAAACCACTCGCCAGTCATGAAACAAAGTGAAATCCATGAGCGTGGAACGGCAGTAGAATGAAGAAGAATAAAAGGTTTACCAAATACGGCGTAATCTGTTCTCCTGTAGTGCTCCACCTCCTCCGCCGCCAGGGGTGACTAAATTTTTCGTCTTGGAAAAAAACAGTCTGTCTTTGATGTTCGATAAATACCGAAAGAAAACAGGGGAAAAATGGGCCGCTTTCGGCGCTCAGAAGTCCCCAATGGGTCGCTCTTTCACTTTTGGACGTCTGACAGAGGACCTGCCACTTGGAGGCAGATCCGTGTTGACAACTCAGGCATTGTGGCGTGAATGTCACAACTGCACACGTATTCCAAAGGAGCGTAACTCCGATTTTCTATCAGTCTTTGATAAGCCATTTCTGTATCAGTAACACAAATGAAGGGATGGTTACTTCAACAAAGCCACAACCGATTGGTTCTGCTGGCAAATCCGATGGCCTCGAAATAGGGAGAACTGCCTTTCTGCAGATATAACCTGTCTGGCAATGGAGCTCGTTGAATAAATCGAAACGTTGGTATTCAGACAGTTCCTTCTTATGATGACTTGCCGTTCTGAAGCCGCCACAGAAACATACCAGTGGCTTTCTCCGTTAGATTCTGTTGTCCTACCTAGTGAAAGAATTCGTGTTATTCTAATGACATAAGTAACTGTGAGCAAGCGTTTTTGTTTTCAGTCCGTGTTCTTACATTTTATGTCGGTCTTTTCGTCAGTCACGCCATTTACGGTATCGGCAGCTGATTTTCCTTCTTCCGCTAATAAATGTTGTGTTTCGAATGCAGTCCTGTTGCTGAGAACCTCAGTCACTGTCCTAAACTTCATGTTGCTCTTTTTAGAAGCGGGACATAATTGAAAAATGAAAAAAGTGTAAGAAGAAAGTGTAACTGTTCAGTTAGCTTTCTTGTTGTCGCTCACACATCTCTATTGCACCTGCAGTGTAAAATTAGTGATAATCAACACGTTAATCGTAGCATAATGTGATTCGGAGCATAAACAGACAGTGAAATGTATAAATTCGAAGACATTTTTACATTGAGAGGACTAAGTATTTTTATCAAATTAGAAAAAAACATCCCAGTTGCTTCGTTACCTTTCGCGTAAATGACAGTTTTACCGACGGCATCAAACAATAATCAGCTGAAGGTAGATTTGAATATCACACCTGAGTTGACTGTGCTCTACTGGATAAGCTGTGTCCTTCCCGACCTACTATGTCTACATCTACATGCAGACATCGCAGACCTTCATACGGTATGTGGCGGAGGGTACTGTGTATCAAACTTAGTCATTTTCTTTCCTCTTTCACTCGAAAATGGAGTGAGGGAAAAACGACTGTCTATATGCCAGCGTACAAGCCCTAGTATCTCTTATCTCAGTGGTCCGTGCGCGAAGGTACGTTGGTGACAGTGGAATCGGTCTGCAGTCAGCTTCAAACGCCACTTCTCTAAGCTTCCTCAACAATGTTCCACGAAGGGAACGACATCGTCCCTCTAGGGATTCCCATTTGCTTTCCCGAAGACCTCCTTAATATTTGAGTATTGTTCAGATCTACCAGTAACAAATCTAGCAGCCCATCTTTGATTTGCTCCGATGTCTTCCGCAGTGGGGATCCCAAATGCTAGAGGAGTAGTCAAGAATGGGTCGTACTACTGTCCTGTATGCGGTCTCCTTTACAGATGAACCACACTTTCCTAAATTTCTCCCAGTAAATCGAAGTCGACCATTAGCCGTCCCTACTACAGTCCTTACATACTCGTTGCACTTCGTATTGCTTTGCAACGTTAGGCCATGATATTTAAACGACGTGAATAAGTCAAGCGGCACTCTACTAACCCCATATTCGAACATTACGGATTTGATTTTCCTACTCATCTGCGTTACTTTATATTTTTCTACATTTAGAGCATCACACGAATAAGAAATTTTGTCTAAATCGTCTTGTATCGTCCTACAGTCAGTCATGTCGATACCTTCCCGTACACCACTGAAACATCAGCACACAGGCGCAGACTGCTGCTCACCCTGTGCGCCGTATCATTTATGTGTACAGGAAAGAACAGCGGTCCTATCACACTTCCATGGGACACTCCTGACAATGCCCTTGTCTCTGACGAACACGGTCCTGTTACTCAAGAAGTCCTCGAGTAGCATATCTTGGAACCTGTTGCGTATGGTTCAAATGGCTCTCAGCACTATGGGACTTAACATCTGAGGTCATCAGTCCCCTACAAATTAGAACTACATAAACCTAACTAACCTAAGGACATCACACACTTCCATGCCCGAGGCAGGATTCTAACCTGCGACCGTAGTGGTCGCGTGGTTCCAGACTGAAGCGCCCAGAACCGCTCGGCCACTCTGTGGTACAGACTTCCTGAAGCTATACTTAGGCCTAAAGTTACAGAACACGAGAGTAAATATCTGAGACAGAAAAACATGCACGAAATTTAAGAAATGTTCTACTACAAAAACGCAGAAGAAGCTAAATACGTTAACTTGCCGCTCTGCAGGTGTGTAACAGGCGACAGCTGGAGCTCTGAGCCTAGCCTGTGATGCGGGAGCCGATAAGACGAGAGTGGGGGTTCAATATCAGCTATTTAACGCGGACTCAGAACCACTGCGTACATGTACACGCACTTTTAATCGGAGGTAACACTTGTCTCGAAATAAATAAAAGTCTTGAGTGAATGAACACTGAATCTTGGCATCAGAACTTAGCACTTAAGCAATTAAGCCTAAAAGCTGTCTCTTCAGTTTTGTGACGCCACATCAAATGACTAGAGGTAGTAGTTTTGGTATGTTGTAACAATGGAATGAACTTACGATATAGATTTTGCTTGTAATGATTCTGACGTATCTCATGTAGACTAGCGTTCTCTGTGTGGCCTAAGCAGTGTTAGAGAGAGAGGCAAGAGATTTCAGAACAGGCCACAAGGCGGTCAACCGATCCCTGGAAACAGGAGAAAGTGGTAGACATCACGTGATGTCGCAGACGAGATTCGGTTTCTCTGCCAACATCTACAGCGAAATATCGAAGTTCGTTTCTCGGTGTAACACGTAGGTAGCGCGAATTGTGTGTGTTGTCTCAGCACTGCATGTGTTATCTCAATTACCTCACCAACCCGAGTACGCAGGTACCTGACCGTGTGAAGATCTGTTGAAACTTTAATTTTTCACGGAGCTTCTTGTACTACTTGTCATTTTCCTATAACGTTGGCGTGCGCAACAGTAACAACAAACTAAACATCTTACGAATGTACAATGTTAACAACTGCCTCTGATAAACGGCTAAAAACATGATCTTAAAATACTGAGACGTGTTTGTTCTTTCATCCATGAAAGTTATTTACCTGTTAAAGTCCGCATTTTTGTACGTACTATTTTTGAAGGTTAACGAATCAAGAGACCAACGAAGCACGAGCCACTGAGGAAACAATAACGTATGACAGATAGTTATGACCAACAGATTCACAAGAGTTTAGGCGAGATATTATTTAACAAGAAGATAAAAATTTGACTGAAGCAGTATGTGTTTAGACATTAGTACTCACAAGGCCATATTTTTCATAATAAAGTTTGGTGTATTGTCGTACATTCTTCGCTTATTCGTCATCGAAGTTATTTTAATTTAATCATTTTTTTCATTGAAGATAAACCACAAACTGCGTTATTTCTGGTTCTAGTTTATTTAAAGAGGTTCTGTTTTTCAATCGATTATTTCTATGAGTCTTTTGTCATTACTACTTCCTGAACTACATACTGACCATCTTAGCTTTGCCTACATAACCACCGCATTATGTTGCCTGCCCACACCATTTGCTCTACCATAATGCATGCAGTTTCTTTTTCAGCTCCGCTATATTTGTTGTGGATGAGTTTTGAGGACTGTTTGCCCGTAAACATTCTTGCCGAGCGAATATTTTACTCTATATACGTAGTCTACTGTCAAAATGCTGCAACGGAAGGCCAGTAACTTTGGCTGATTGCTGTAATCTTGTCTCACACGACAAATGAACGGTTGAGCTATCGTCTAGATGGTATACGTTAAGGTGACCAGCAGGGATGTAGCCTAATGACTAACATACACAAACTTTGTCGTTAGAAACTATGTGTTTAGATAGTGTGTTGGGATTTCAAAAAAATGGCTCTAAGCACT
Organism: Schistocerca cancellata; assembly: GCF_023864275.1. Lineage (NCBI taxonomy): Eukaryota > Metazoa > Arthropoda > Insecta > Orthoptera > Acrididae > Schistocerca > Schistocerca cancellata. The sequence goes on from NC_064628.1 coordinate 281,663,897, forward strand.
ATGGGACTTAACATCTGACGTCATCAGTTCCCTAGACTTAGAACTACTTAAACCTAACTAACCTAATTACATCATACACACCCATGCCCGATGCAGGATTCGATCCTGCGACCGTAGCAGTTGCGTGGTTCCGGACTGAAGCGCCTAGAACGGCTCGGTCACAGCGCCCGGCGTGTTGGGATTTGTCACTAAATCTGATTCGAAATAATTTTTCTCCTATACATTATTTCGAGACTATTTAGGCATTTGTCTAAACATGTCTTTTCAAAATTCACCTGCCATAAAAACATTTGTTATGACTAAGGAGAAGAAGAAGAAGAAGAAGAAGAAGAAGAAAAGGTGGAATTTTTTAAAAACTCTCATGTAAAAAAAAAGGAAACACTAATTTTAGAGAAATTGTTTCTACAGACGTGCGTATGATTGTTGATTCGTGCTATCTTACTAGTCGGGATTGGTTTACAAGTATAACGTACGTACTGAAAGTATCTTAACAGCTTTTTAATGATTATCTGTAGTTGAAATACACAATTTTGCATTGTTTCAGTATATTTGCTACAGAAACATTTGTCTTAATAATAACAGTCTCTTTTTTATTCTAATAAGTAAACGATTCCGAATGAAAAGAAAATGACACTAATGTTTTAATGTCTACACATATTACGAATTATGTTACAAAGACGATGGCTTCCTTTGAGAATTTCGTTGCTGATAATCTGTCTAGGAATGAGTGACATTATAGAACCATGACGGTGTGATGATTTGAAGTACATAGGATATCCCTAATTTAATGTAAAAAGGCTGAATTCCATTCTACATTGCCCAGTCACATTAATGTGACCACCTGTAGAAAGCCTGAATAACCACGTGTTGCACCGCGGACTGCGGCGAGACGTGCAGGAAGAGAGCCACTGAAGTTCTGGAAGGTACTGACAATGAGGTGGAGCCGTGCCGAGGTCAGCTGCGCTTGGTTTATCGGTTGAGGACCCATGGCGTGTACGGCCTGATCGAGGTTGTCCCTCACATTCCCAACTTGGTTTACAGCCGCGAGTTTGGTGCCCAGGGGAGTATGCTAAGCTCATCCTCGTGGTCTTCGAACCACGTGCGTCGATTGCGAGTTCCATGACCCGTCGCGTTGTCCTGCTGGTAAATGCCATCGTGCTGAGGAAAAACAAACTACCTGTGCAGTGGAGATGGTCCCAAGTGTGTAGATGCATACTTTTGTTGATCCATTGTGCCTCTCTGAATGACAAGGTTACTCAAGGAATCCCATGAAAACATTCACTGGAACTTAACACTCCCTGCTCCGGCCTTTTGCAGAATATTTGACTTCACACGTTCCGCGACGTACACGCCAACGGTCATCTATCCGATGGAGTACGAAACGAAATTCACAGGAAAAGGCGCCTGTCGTCACTCCCTGGACGGTACTGGGTACTGGTGTGCCAATGCCAGCCCTCGTCGCCGATGATCAGCATGGGTGCACGAATCAGGCGGAGGCCCAGACACAGCAACATTCGCTAAACGGTCGTTGAGGAGACCGTGTTGGTAGCCCCTTAGCCTATCTGGGCGGTCAGCTGCTCAGCAGTTGCACGTCTATTCTCCCGTACACATCTCTGGAGCCGTCGTTCACCCTTTCATCATGACCTGTGGTGGACCACACATGCCACGACGCTGGTTTTGGGTAGCTCCATTTTGCCCTGCAGGGTATACTTTAACCACAGCACATCAAGGGTTTACAGACTCATTGATTTCGAAATACTTCCACCCTTGGCCCGAAAATCAATAATCATGCTATTTTGGACGTAAGATTATGGCTTCGTTTCCGCATTACGACAATGACTGCACTGTTTGTCGCTTCTGTCTCCCCCACTCTCCAATTCCCCCTTCCCCCCCCCCCCCCCCCTCTTGCCCCCAGACATGCTTTATATACCTTCTACTGTTAGTGCTACGACTTGCGCCTGTGTTGGTTATTCCGCGTTCACGTCGAACTTAGGTTGTCACGTTAATGTCACTGTTCACTGGACCGTGTATTGCCTCATTTGTACTCTATTGAGTCAGGGCTGTTTCTAATTGCAGTGTACTGCCGCACCATAAAGTGGAAGCTATATTTCCTGGAGAGGCAGTAAATTCGTGTGCATTAATCCCTGGCTCCATCATTGTTTTCATATACGTGCTTGACTGAGCTAGAAATAGTTCAGGACACAGTCAAACAAGTGTTTGTTACAAATCGGTGTTTCATGTGTGCCATCTCAAACTCTCGAACTTTTTTCTAAACAATACTTTGCAACAAAAAACCTCATATTTCACCAGGCTTTAGAACGGTTCATCCCGGCTCCGGCACAGCTGCTGTCAACAGGGCACTCAGCTGAGTCTTGCACATGCAGAGCCAGCTGGCGAAGAACCAGGCGCCATGATCTGAGGTGGCGCACAGGTTCTGCAACGTATATCGAGTCCCAAACTCTCATTGCATTGACATTCATCTACCTCTGCATCTGTATCTATAATTTGCAAGCCATCATTTTATTTGCGGCAGAAAATACATAGCATCGGCAGGCCGCGGTGGCCGAGCGGTTCTAGGCGCTTCGGTCTGGAACCGCGCGACTACAACGGTCGCAGGTTCGAATCCTGCCTCTGGCTTGGCTGTGTGTGATGTCCTTACGTTATTTAGATTTAAGTAGTTCTAAGTTCTAGGGGACTGATGACCTCAGATGTTAAGTTCCAAAGTGCTCAGAGCCATTTTTGAACATTGCATCAGAATAATTTCCGCCTTTACTATCCTACTTTCGCATCTTTTACCAGGAGAAAGGTAGTACGTGCCCCAATTTATACGTATTTATGCCTCTAATTTTACCTTAGTCACCATCACTTGTATATATGTTGGTGGCGGTATTTTGTTTTCGTACGCGAATTGGAAATGAGTTTCCTTAACTAGGCTTCTCGTGAAGCCCAACTCCTTTCTCGTATCGTCTCTCACTGGAGAATGTTCAGCATGTCGGTGATGCTGACACGATGTTGCCGTATTACAGACCTCAACAGAAGTGCCTTAAAGTATAATGCCCTCTATTTCACTTAACCATGTTACTACACAATAGAAAGTTGAAATTTGTGTCATGTACTATGACTCGGTTGATAAGTGTCGTAATAAAAGTCAAAAGTTGTAAGAAATAATCGCCAAACGGGCACAGTATTTTATTTTGCACGAAACACGAATTTCAACTTTAAAAATACTTTGTGTGCGTGAAAACCTACCCATTACTTCGCTGACCACAGTAAAGTGCTGGCTGCGCACTGTGGCACACCGTCAAATTTTCGTTAATTTAAGGGCAGTATTCGTCACATTCATCGCCGTAAATGTTTATGATTGCTATTCTTTGACTTTGCCGTGGTTTATGGAAGACTTCACTGTTTTTCTAGCGGCTTGAGGAGGAGGAGGAGGAGGAGAGGGTGAGGTGGGGGAGTGTCGGCTTGTTTGTGTTTATGTTTACGTTCCCATGAGCCTGTGGCGTCCCGATTACTGAGGACAAGAGCCAAGCCGTCGTCGAGATAAAAACTGTTCGGGCGTTTAGCAAAGTCAATTTCTTCTCAGACTTTACGTTTGTATAGTGATTCTGCTAAAACGCGAACTTCAGAAAAATCTAAATGCTAACCGCATGTTTCGATATTTTTAGCTACAGCTTACTTCTGTGTTGTTTGAGGCACACATGAGGTTTTTGCCCATTTAGACGTTCTTTAACTGCTCAGTCTGTCTCCCCTTTTGTACACCCTCTTTCTTGTCTAGAGGACGCAACACCACTACAACTGATGATTCTACAGTGGTTAAAAAGTGTTACCGATCATATCAGAAATATCCTCCGGACTGAAGGCCTAAAGTCCGCAGCTCGTGATCGTGCGGTAGCGTTCTCGCTTCCCGCGCCCGGGTTCCCGGGTTAGATTCCCGGCAGCGTCAGGGATTTTCTCTGCCTCGTGATCACTGTGTGTTGTGTGACGTCCTTAGGTGAGCAAGGTTTAAGTAGTTGTAAGTTCTAGGGGACTGATGACCATAGATGTTAAGTCCCATAGTGCTCAGAGCCATTTGAACCATTTTGAACTGAAGGCCTAAACTTTTTTCAGGTAGTCATAAAATAAACGTTATAGACCAACCAAAACTGGTTCAGAAAAGTGTACATAGGGGGGACACGTAGTGTAGTTAGAGGACGTCAGAAAGAGCGACTGATGCGTGCGACTATGATAACCCAGCAAGTCAGCTGTAGCAGAACATGGTGAAACATGCGGTGAGGATAAGGACATTGCTAATAGAATTTTATCAAAAACACCATAGTAACGTAAACGGAAGTCAGAGAAGTCGTCCAGATTGCTAAACACCTGTACAATTTTAATCTTTATGATTATATTACGCTGTCAGCGGCATGGTGTATACAGCATGGGTATAAATTTACAGAAGTCTAATAGTGCGCCACAGTGTGTAGGCAGTTCCTGGAAGAAGGTCTGAATAAGTTGGTCGAAAAGTCAATTCGGACGACTCTGGCAAGAATAGCGCCGTACCCGTTCCCAAGAATTTTCATCACCGACAACGGCCGCTACGCTTTTATTATCTTTCAACAATAACACTATTCTGAAACAGATTCATTGCTACAGTGTCGTCCCGCCTGTTATCATGTTGCAGTTAGACAGTACTGAACGACTCAGAACACGGCATGATTGCCGGGTGGTGACTGAATGCTTTCGCCTATTAGAGCCGTCATCCGGACGTGGAGTGCTTGAACAATGGCGTGTCATAATGTCGCCAATGCAGCACAAAAATATGTATTCTTCCTAACTGATCGGAAGATAGTTAACTGTAACCCACAGCCGTTACGCATCCACTGGCGATGAAATATACTATAGTTTTCAGGTCACAGAATGTCTGACTCATTCGAATTCCTGAAACATTAAGTTTTTCGTTTGCCATATGAAGATCTCGATTATTACTTTGGTTAAAGACTCACAGTTATTCCTTAGCGAAAGAATACTGAAACAACAGAAAACCTAATCATTACGTCCTGAAGCGTGTTTCTGCTTGGTCTGTAACGAGCAGGGATGTTTTGTTTTATCTCTATTCTGCTAATGTTAGTCATTCGTTTACTTCTTCATTTTTCCTTCTTGTCACTGATCTTGATTATAGGCTGCATGACTTATCACTTAGTCTACCTGTCATCTTTCCATCTTTTAGTATATTGAAGATTTTCGTCTATTTTTTCTTTTTTTGTGAATATCTGTTCTTCTCAGAAAAATTTTGTTTTGGCTAATTAGCACTGTATGCGTTCGTGTACGTGTTTTATTTCGAATGCTGCCATGTTTCTTTTCCACTCAGTTTATGGAAAGGACCAAAAAACTCAATCGGACGTCTGCATCCTTTTTATTATTCTTACTTTTCTTCTTTTCCCTTTTTTATGGCTCTTCCTATTAAACAGCAAAGCTCTTGCCAATCAGAAGACAGCTTTCAACATCGCAAATTTATATTGAGAACAGACGTACACAGAGGTGACAAAAGTCTTGGGATACCTCCTAACACCGCCTCAGACATCCTTTTGCCCAGCGTACTTAAGTAACTCGACGCGGTATGGACTCACTGGTCGCTGACAGTCTCCTGCAGAAATATTGAGCCTTCTTGCCCCTATAGCCGTCCATAATTGCGAAAGTGTTCCCAGCGCAGAATTTTGTGCACGAACTGAGCTAGCTCTCGTTTATATTCTGTAAATGTTCTATGGGATTCACGTTGGGCGATCTGGGTGACCAAATCATTCACTGGAACTGTCCAGAATGTTCTTCAAACCAATCACGAACATTCTGGACGGTGACATGGTGCATTTTCATCCATAAAAATTCCATCGTTGTTCGGAGACTTGAAGTCTACGAATGCAGATGGTCTCCAAGTAGCCGAACATAACTATTTCAAGTCTATCACCGGTACAGTTGGACCAGTCGATTCCCTGTAAACACAGCCCACTCTATCATGGAGTCGCCACCAGCTTGCACAGTGACTTTTTCACAAACTGGGGCCATGGCTTCGTGGGGTCTGCGCCATATTCGAACCATACGGTCAGCCCTTACCAACAGAAATAGGTACTCATCAGACCAGGCCACGGTTTTCCACTTCTAGGGTCTAACAGATACGATCACGATGCTAGAAGAGGCGATGCAGGCAATGTGCTGTTAGCAAAGGCACTTGCGTCAGTCGTCTGCAGTCATAGCCCATTAACGCCAAATTTCGCAACACTGTCCTAACGGATACGTTCGTTCAACGTCTCTCATTTTCTCGCAGTGTTGTTTATCTGTTAACAATGAAAATACTGCGCAAAAGCCGCTGCTCTCGATCGTTAAGTGAAGACCGTCGGCCACTGAGTTTACCGTGGTGAGAGGAAATGCCTGAAATTTGGTGTTCTCGGCACTCTTGACGCTATGGATCTCGGAATATTGAATTTCCTAACAGTTTCCGAAATGGAATGTCCCAAACGTGTAGCTCCAACTGATATTCAGCTTTCAAAGTCTATCAGTTCCCGTCGTCCGGCTATAATCACCGAAGTACAAATGACAGCTCCGTCAGTGCCCTGTCCTTTTATACCTTGTGTTCGCGATACAACCGACATCTGTGTATATGTATATCGGTATCACGTGACACTGTCATCTCGGTGTAATTTAGCTGCTTTGTTAGTCTTTTCCTCTATACTCAGATCGAAGTACTAGTGACTTATCAGCAATGTACACTAGAACACACTTTACAAAAAAATTTTACCAGGCGTTAAATAATACTAAGAGTTAAAGACAGATCAAGAATAGGCCTCTAAAAATGGAAGAGTTTTATCCGTGGTTCCAAAAATGTGGAGTTGTATGTACAAAGAAGCACATTTTCGCGCACATGATGTCAAACTGAAGCCCCATTGAAAGTACGCAAAATATCTTACATTATGAAATTCTGTTGACTAGATCTTTGCTGTTACTACGATTTCTGCTACGCGTATGGAAAGTAAAACTCAGACAGCATACACAGTCTGGACTTCAAAATCCTATACTGTAGGAATGCAGGTTCCCCTTTCGATTTGTGTGCCCTAGAGATTGATCAGAGGCAGATACCTCCGGAGCTGATGTGCAGCTATAAAGGAATTAAGTCATCTACTGTTTTTAAAACGACCATACTGGAATTAATGTGGAATCAAACATGCGCCATTTCGCTATGTTGTCAAGAAAAATTTTCTTCCGATAACTACTCCTTTCAAAACCTACACGTTTTTCATTCTGAAGTTGATTACATCGTCCACCAGTAAGATCAGAAGGGATTATATTGAAAATATTGTGTTAGCAATCTTCATTCCATCGAATACGAAAAAAAGTGTTTTTCCACGGACCGGTTTACCAACCTACAGTTTCGCAGATCGTTATTTTCTAACCTATTTATCGTATAACACAACCCACATTCCACTTCGTCTTTCACTTTTTACTATCTAATGGTCGAGGGAAACCAGTCCTAGAATCTGGTAATTCCGTCAATGTTCAGCGTTTCCTTGCCTGTGGAAGATTATAAGCACCTTGCTATAAACTGAACATGCACGCAAAACGTACTTTAACTAATGGTAAATTAAATTATTTTCCTACGCTGTTGTGATACCTGTATGAAGTAACTGTCAGCTATAAACAAACCCTTTCGCTTGTTTATACATTTATAAAGCCCGTTTATTCGCATCGCTGATACTTGATGAAGATGTCAACGGGTTTAACCTGTTGTGATGTAATGATATGGAAAATGTCTGTTCCACCAACGGATTAATTATACACACATCAACAACAGTTTTGCATCACCCCTTTATGTCGATGTTCGTGGCTCATTAAACAAAAATTGGCTCCGAGGTAGGCGTATATCCCCAAATAAAATAAAGAAATTGTGTAACAGCATAATTGTATGTTTTCCATGGAGGGTTTTTCACAACACTCAGTATGCTGTGGAACGTCCCCTTGCTCGGATGCAGGCTTGAATCCGTCGTGGGGTACCATCGGTGAGATCGCCGACCCAGTCCTGGTCCAAATGGTCCCAGTCTTCAACGGTGATTATGCTTAAGTTGCGCAGAGTACTTGGTCGCTGTTGACGTCCAGAAGCAGCTCATTTCAATCGGTCCCACACGTATTCGACTAGGATCATGTCCGGAGAACAAGCAGGCCACTCCCATCTGGTGATCCTAGAATGCTGAAGGAACAGCTTCACCAGAACAGCACAGTGAACACGCGAGTTATCATCCATCAAGATGAAATTGCCACCAAAATGTTGGCGTTATGGTTCTACTGTTGTTTGAAGAATCTCATCCCTCTACCGTGGAGCAGTGAAATTGCCCTCAACAACCGTGAGAGATGTTCGGCGGCCCTATGTAATGGTTATTCCATATCCTCACTTCGACACCACCTTGTAGCATGTGTGGAACACAGTGACGGATGCATTCGATATTACCGGATTGTCACCAATCACATTGTCTAGCATCCTACGTCTTCAATTATTTGCTGGGTGTATTCCAATCTCTGTCTTCCTGTACAGTTTCTACCCTCTACAACTCCCTCTGGACCACGGAAGTTATTCCCTGATGTCTTAGCATATGTCCTATATCCTGTCCCTTCCTCTTGTCATTTTTTCCCATATGTTCCTTTCCTCGCCCATTTTGTGGAGAACTTCCTCATTCCTTACCTTATAAGTTCACAGAATTGTCAACATTCTTCTGTAGCACCACATCTCAAAGGCTTCGATTCTCTTTTGTTCTGATTTTCCCACAGTCCATATTTCACTACTATACAGTGCAGTGCTCCAAACGTACATTCTCAGAAATTTCTTCCTAAAATTAAGACGTATGTTTGATAGTATCAGACTTCTCTTGGCTAGGAACGCTCTTTTTGTCAGTGCTAGTCCGATTTTTATGTCCTCTTTGTTCCGTCCGTCATTTTGCTGCCTACGTGGTAGAATTCCCTAACTCCGTCTACTTTGTGAGTCCCAGCCCGCATCTCGTGGTCGTACGGTAGCGTTTTCGCTTCCCACGCCCGGGTTCCCGGGTTCGATTCCCGGCGGGGTCAGAGATTTTCTCTGCCTCGTGATGGCTGGGTGTTGTGTGCTGTCCTTAGGTTAGTTGGGTTTAAGTAGTTCTAAGTTCTAGGGGACTGATGACCATAGATGTTAAGTCCCATAGTACTCAGAGCCATTTGAACCATTTGTGAGTCCCAGTTCTCATGTTCAGTTTCTCGCTGTTCTCATTTCCGCTACTTCTTATTACTTCCGTCTATTTTCAATCTACTCATAATCCATATTCTGTATTCATTAGACTGATCATTCCATTCACTACATCCTGTAATTTTACTTCGATTTCACTGAGCATAACAATGTCATTAGCGAATCTTATCATTGATATCCTTTCACCTTGAATTTTAATTCTACTCTTGAACCTTCGTTTTATTTCCGTCATTGCTCCTTCGATGCACAGATTGAGCAGTAGGTGCGAAAGACTACATCCCTGTCTTAACCATTTTTAATCCGATACTTCGTTCTTAGTCTTCTAGTTTTATTGTTCTCTCTTGGTTCTTGCACGTATTGCATATTGCCCTTCTGTCCCTGTAGCTTACCCCTATTTTTCCCAGAATTTCTAACATCTTACAACATTTTACACTGTCGAACGCTTTTTTCAAGTCGACAGATCGAACGAAAGTGTCTTGATTTTTCAATCTTGCTTCGGTTATCAACAGCAACGACGGAATTGCCCTATGGTGTTTTTACCTTTCCTAAATGTAAACTAATCATCATCTAACACCCTCAGTTTTCTTTTCCATTCTTCTATACACTATTATTGTCAGCAACTTGGACGCATGAGGCGTTAAGCTGATTTTCCGATAACTCTCGCTTTTGTTGGTTCTTCCTATTTTCGGAATTGTGTGGATGATGTTTTCCCGAAAGTGCGATGGTATGTCACCGGTCTCATACATTCTACACACCACCGCAATTGTGATTTTGTTGCCAGTTCCCCGATGATTTTAGAAATTCTGATGGATTTTTGTCTATTCTTTCTCTCTTATTGATCTCAAGACTTCCAAAGCTCTTTTAAATTCTGGGGCCCTGCCTCTTCCCCGTCGACTCCTGTTTCTTCTTCTATCATGTCATCAGACAAGTTTTCCCCTCGAAGAGGCCTTCAGTGTACTCTCTCCACCTATCCACTCCCTCCACTACATCTAACAGTGGAATTCACAGTTAACTCTTAACGTTACCACCCTTGATCTTAATTTCACCGAAGATTGTTTTGACATTCCTGTACGCTGAGTCCGTCCTTCCGACACTCATTTCTTTTCCGATTTCTTCGCATTTTTCATGCAACCATTTTGCCGTAGCTCCCCTACACTTCGTATTTATTTCGTTCCTAAGTGACTTGTATCTCTGCAGTACTGAATTCTGCTGAACATTTTTGTACTTCCTTCTTTCATCGATCCATTGAAGTATTTCTTCTGTTATCCATGGTTTCTTCGCTGTTGACTTCCTTGTATCTACGGATTTCTTTTCAACTACTGTGATTGCCCTCTGCTCTTCAGCTGTACGTCTTACTGAGCTATTTATTACTCTAGGATCTATAGCCTCAGAAAACTTCAAACGTCTCTCTTCATTCCTTAGTACTTCCGTATACCATTTCAATGAGCATTGACTCTTCCTGACTAGTCTCTTAAACTTCAGCCTACTCTTCATCGTTACTAAATTGTGATCTGAGTCTATACCTGCTCCCGGGTAAGCCTTAGATGTTATCTAAATGAAATCTTCCCGTATGTCGCGGCCTCTTCCAAGTATACCTCCTCCTTATGTGATACTTGAACAGAGTATTCGTTATCACTCACTGAAATTTATTGTAGAACTCAGTCTTTCTCCTCTCTCGTCCCTACTAACAAGCCATATTCTCCCATAACACTTTCTTCCACTTCCTCCCTTGCAACCACATTCCAATCCCCCGAGATTATTAGATATTCATCTCCCTTTGCTTACTGAATCTCGGCCAGCATAGTCATACGCTTTTTCTGTCTTTTCATCCTCAGCTTGCGAAGGCAGCATGTTTTCCTTAATTATTGCTGTCGGCGTTGGTTTGGTGTCGATTCTGATGAGAACAACTCTATCACTGAACTGTTGACAGTAACCTACTCTCTCCTTTCCGTCCTATTCATAACAAGTCCTACTGTTATACCATTTTCTTCTGCTGTTGATATACTCATCTGACCATAAATTCTTGTTTTCTTTCCATTTCACTTCAGTGATCCCTCGCTCTGTCTAGACTGAGCCGCTGCATTTCCCTTACAAGGTTTTCTAGCTTAACTACCACGTTCAGCATCAAAACAAAAGAATGATCCTCGACATCCGATGCATATGCACCGAAAACAACGTGTCCGGCTGAAATCCCGCAGGAGTTTCATTGAAACTACTGAAGAGCTCGCCACCAAGCCCGCCGCAAGGCGGCTATCTCTTTGGGAAGAAATGGTGCCACACTCCACAATGGAACTACTTGAGGAGGGATCTGCAGGATTTCAACTACCTTTTACAACTTGGAGGTCATTAAACCGGCTGCGCACTGGAGTAACTGGGTGCAAATCAAACCTATTTAAATGGGGTTACAGTGATGGCGACAGGTGTGAATGCGGAGCAATACAGGACTTGGACCACCTACTGATCTGCCCAGATATGTCTATAACATGCACTAAAGATGATATTTTGAAAGTCAATGACAAAGCAATCTACGTTGCTAATTACTGGGAAGGGAAGATATAATTGGCGCATCCGGATACGGAAGAAGAAGAAGAAATCCTGACATTCCATGCCCTAACTCGTAGAACGTTACGCTTACGTTGGTTATTCAATCCTTTTCTCATGGTCATCTCCCCCTTGGCAGTCTTCTCCCAGAGATCCGAATGGGGGCTAGTCAGGAATCTTTTGCCAGTGGTTCAAATGGTTAAAATGGCTCTGAGCACTATGGGACTTGACTGCTGAGGTCATCAGTCCCCTAGAACTTAGAACTACTTAAACCTAACTAACCTAAGGACAACACACACATCCATGCCCGAGGCAGGATTCGAACCTGTGACCGTAGCGGTCGCGCGGCTCCAGACTGTAGAACCTAGAACTGCTCGGCCACTCCGGCCGGCTTTTGCCAGTGCAGAGATCATTATGACACTTTTTCCAGTACATGTCCTGTGGATACACATTATGCATCTTTAATGCAGTGGTTTCCATTGCCTTTTGAACTCTCATGGCATCGATCATTGCTGATTCTTCGGGCTTTTAGGGGCAGTTTTCCACCTCAAGGGCAAATGAGTGTCCTGAACTTCAGTCCGCTCCTCCCACCCTTTGACAAAGCCGTTGGCATGGTACCACTAGATCAGAGTTTCGGCCTGGAACCTCTGTTCTACATGATTTCTTGACTATACGTGACAGTGTCCGTTGTGTAGTCTACGACTTGTGTTGACTGTGGTCATCGACGCATAACATACTGATGCAGCACGTGACGTCCTGAAGCCTCTTCGAACGCCGAATTCCTTTATGGAACACTCATTCCACGGTGCCTTTGACTCAACACTCATAGATACCGATAATCCTGTGCAGCTGTCGAACGAGGAAGACTTGTGTACTATAAGTCCTCGACGTAACCTGTCACTTGGAACCGATTCCATGTTCGCACCACATCACTGACTCCTGTGCACGCATAGAGCAAATGGCCTGGTTGTCAAACCACCTGAGAATAACGTAATGATGCAGACTCGATCTTTGGTCGCCACGGTCCTTTGTGGCAGGATGAATTTCACTCTACTCTTCCACAGACGTCTCACGCCTTTCTACAAGTGATTTACTTTCCACTGAAAGGCTGCAGTCTGTTCAAATGCGGCATTCTACTTGTAGGCAGCGCTCATTGTAACTGTGTGTGTGCTTACAAATGGCGTAAGGGGTGACCTCCTGATCAGTACAGGAGCAATCACAATAGCGACACACCTGCACGCTGTAACGGGCTGATGCAAACTTTTGTTGGTTATGTAAACAGCAGCCCCAGTCTCCGAAGTGGTCACAATTCTGAAGTAGTAGTGTAAGTAGGCTGTTTATGTTTTCTTTATGTAAGTAGGCTGTTTATGTTTTCTTATTGGCAACGTTAGTAGCGCTCTATATAAAAATCACTGGCTGTGCTGTGTGCAGTCTGTGGCTAGTTTGCATTGTTGTCTGCCATTGTAGTGTTGGGCAGCGGCAGCTGGATGTGAACAGCGCGTAGCGTTGCGCAGTTGGAGGTGAGCCGCCAGCAGTGGTGGATGTGGGGAGAGAGATGGTGGAGTTTTGAAATTACATATATTATGACTTGTGATGATATTAAGGTAAATAAATTGTTTGTTCTCTATTAATATCTTTCATTTGCTAACTATCTCTATCAGTAGTTAGTGCCTTCCGTAGTTTGAATCTTTTATTTAGCTGGCAGTAGTGGCGCTCGCTGTATTGCAGTAGTTCGAGTAACGAAGATTTTTGTGAGGTAAGTGATTTCTGAAAGGTATAGTTAAATGTTACTCAGGGCCATTCTTTTGCAGGGATCTTTGACAGTCAGATTGCGTTGCGCTAAAATTATTGTGTGTCAGTTTAAGCACAGTCTCGTGTATAAATTGTTCTAAGGGGACGTTTCAATAGTTCCATTTAACACTTAGGATCAGATGGATTAAACATATAGCACACTGTCCTATAGGTGTTTGCACTGCGTGCTAGTTCGGAAGGAAGGAAAGAAGTTTAGGGTTCAACGTCCCCGTCAACATTTACATCACTAGAGACGGAGAACAAACTCGGAATGTTTCAAGGAAAGGTAATGAAATCGGTCTTATCCTTTGAAAGGGACCATCCCGAAATTTGCGTGGAGCGATTTAGCTAAATCACGGAACACCTGAATTTGGATGACCAGACGCAGATCCGAACGGTTGGCTCCTCGGATGGAAGTCCAATGTGCTAACCACTGAGTCACCTCACTCGGTGCTAATCCGGTGAGACAGAGAGGATTTGTCACCCGCGCTCTGAAGATTCCGTGTTAGCGTTCTGGTCAAAGTACTATGGCAGATCAATGATAGTTAAGCAAAAGTGCACTGAGTTAGCAGGAGTAGCTACAGGGAGCCCATACTGTGAAGTGATTCACGTAAGAGAGTTCAGCTCCTGAAATAACTAAAATTTTCAGATATACTTACAGATATCAGAGCCATTCATGGATTCGATAAAGCAAAATAGTGTTTCTAGACCTTATATTCGTTTAGGAATACAAAGATAAAAGACGCTTCTTTGGTAGCCTGTGTGTCAGTTTAGCTGCATATTTTATCAAGCAGCTTATCATTTTGCCTCCAGACACCTTTCCACAAGGAACTGAACCGGAAACCTCCGTGTTAATGGCTAACATCGGTAACCACTAGACCACGGAAAGTGATTAACAAACTAGAAAACTACATCTGTATCATTAAAGAGAAACGAACTTCTTTTTAGCATATCATGCATCTTTAACTCTTTTGTTTTTTCATGATGATGTAATCAAGTTTCAGGTGGCCTTATTGTTCCTTAAAAGGTGATGTCTTGAAACAAACGAAGAAAGATCTAAATGGTTGTGTGATTTCGTAGTGTTAAAGTGTCTTTGTACGTAAATACAATAAATGTAGTCAATGTGGTCACCATAGACAGTTGGACGATAAGCCTTGAACCATGTTGGTGTAAGAACCAACGTCTTGTTATGTACGCACGTATGTAAGAATTCACTCTTTTTTTGTAAATGTATAATCTCTAACAGTCAGGAATTAAAATACTGCTATAATCGTCGAAACGAATTCAGTTTTCCGATAACCGATAAATGTTTTACTTAACAAAATACGAGGTAAATTATCGGAAAACTGTAAAAAGTAATAACGTGGTAATATAGTTCTCATGTCCACAATCATAGCCATCGCCCATAATGCGTTAAACCAACACAACCATCAGTGACAAAAAAAGTCACCTTCATAACACAGTTCTCAAATTAATTACTGGTTGTCATACATATGAAAAGCTGTTGTATTAAGCGCTGGGTAACTGGTAAAGATTTAACGGTAACAGCTGTTGTATGAAAGTGCCATAGTCATTGTAACAGCAGGTAACAAACAGTCATCATCATCATCATCATCATGCACAAAATTCATTTGCGTGATGTGTAGCATTGTATGCCCTATTTTAGTCATAAACGTCATGAGCTGTACTTCTAAAAAGAAAAATGGGTAAAAAATAAAATTATATGAATTGAAAAACTCGTTCAACAAAGTGAACTTTACCGATTTCTTGAAACTAAGGACGCTAACGAAAAATTAGAATACGGATACCTAATTCAAATGGTTCATTTCGGGGTTACATAAAATAGCTCAAATTCTCTTGAAATGATGTAATTAGAAAAAAATGCCCTATTCGATGAAGAACATGCGGGTTGGTACAACATAGGGAATAATGTTACACGGGAAACACATTGGTGTTCTGAAGACAGTCGGAATATTTCTTCACCTTAACCGCTGACTACTATTCTGTTTAGCTAAACTTTCTGTTTAGATATCCTGCGGTGTGGTAGCCGAATGTGCGCGAATATTTACGCGGCACCTGAACAGCGCTATCCTTGGAATATCTATCTGCAAGACGTTGTGTTTACCGACGGGAAATTGAATTAAATGTCAATGCAATTACGAAGCACAATTAAATCACAGTACCATTCCACCCGTAGCTTATAATTAGCGAGTTAGCAACACATATGTAGCACATTAAATAGTTGCAGAAAGGCATAAATTTAAATTTTTAAAATTAATATATTGTTCACATATATAAATGTTACGGTTGCTTTCTGTGGAATATCAAACGTGTGGAGTTCCAGAGCGTCTTGATTCTTCAGGCAGGGATTTTCAAGTCTTGAGTATAGAGCCCATAAACAATTGAAACGTTTGTCACTCAACATGTCAGTCAATCCTCTATCAACTCATGTATAATTTGAGTAGATTAATAGCACAACAGTCTCACAAACCATGTCATAATAGTCCTAATAAGCAAGAAAGTGAGGCGGTTCCTACGGTTGTTTTCGTCTGTTTCGGTGTCTCATTGTTACTCTCCAGAGGCTGTTGATCATCGTGAAAGTACTTACAAACCGGAAAGCTTGTCTTAAATCCTTCTGCATCTTACAATACAAGCCTCGTACTTACGCTTTCGCTACTGACTAAGGAACAAATAGAAATAATAGCAGTACGCAATTATAAAAATACTTCTTGTGTGCTTGATTGGCTATAAACTCAATGAAGTATGGAACACAGAATACATCGATAACAGGAAAGGAATAAAAAATAAAAGAGGATGTTTATGAAACGGCCACTAAAGGATTCAACACAACACTAAAATGAAAGGTATAAAATCGCCACTTAAGCTGCCGACGCTGCATACTTCTACATCTACATCTACATGGTTATTCTGCAATTCACACTTCAGTGCCTGGCAGAGGGTTCATCGAACCATTTTCATACTACTTGTCTACCATTACACTCTCGAATGGGGCGTGGGAAAAAGGAACACTTAAATCTTTCCGTTCGAACTCTGATTTCTCTTATTTTATTGGCTCAAATGGTTCAAATGGCTCTGAGCACTATGGGACTCAACATCTTAGGTCATAAGTCCCCTAGAACTTAGAACTACTTAAACCTAACTAACCTAAGGACATAACCCACACCCATGCCCGAGGCAGGATTCGAATCAGCGACCGTAGCAGTCCCGCGGTTCCGGACTGCAGCGCCAGAACCGCTAGACCACCGCGGCCGGCCCTCTTATTTTATTATGATGATCATTTCTCCCTACGTAGGTGGGTGTCAACAAAATATTTTCGCATTCGGAAGAGAAAGTTGGTGATTGAAATTTCGTATATAGATCTCGCGGCAAAGAAAACCGCCTTTGTTTCAGTGACTGCCACCCCAACTCGAGTGTAAAATATTAGTGACACTCTCACCCGCATTGCGCGATAGCATGAAACGGACTGTTCTTCTTTGCACTTTTTCGATGTTCATAGTGGTATATCGTCCAAGGAGTCACAGTGGCTAAGACGATATTCTTGATATCACGAACAGTTCTCTTCGTATCTCCATTCGGTGACTCTTATTTTGGTATCATATGTTTTTTTTATCACGTTGTACTAAATATCTGTTTGGTGCCTTCAATTATGTGGCACTTAATTCCTTCATCTAACTTTTTCAACCAAATTCTTTCCGTGTCCTTAACCATATTTACGACCATTTCCCCTTATTTTATAAGTTTACGAATAACCGCGGTTCCCAGTCTCTTGACTTCGAAAAATCACTTTTGTGCTATTTTACAATTTGTAGAGTAAGGGGAAAGTTCTATCATACATCTGTCGTTTCATTATAAGGTTATTTTGCTCCTCCAAGCACTTTTTTGTTGGCCGGTTTGTATTCTTTGGTTTCGTGAGTATAAATACGAAATGCTCACTTGATTAGCAGCCTTCAGGTATCTTCCTATCGTAAACTTGTGTCTGAAGTGCTACTTTTTCCTGTAGGCAACGGTTATGAGTGCATTTGTCTATTATACTGCTAATGATGATAACATAGGTCAGAGAGACAGTGAAACCTACTCTTCCAGACGAAATCAGGGCGGTCCGCCATCCTTAACCAATGGACAAAACACAATCAACCATATCACATGCCTTCACCCAATGAAGCTGCAAGCATGTTTGGGATGTAACCCAGCAAGTTGGGAAGAAGTTTGGTGAACGAGAAATGTACACCACAACCTTCTCTCTCTCTTCTTACGGGCTTTTAACGATACACGTTTCACCACCACCAGGACCTAACATTCGACACATCCGTGCTGTTCGCCACTGCGTCAGTGTGTGTTAAAGTCTCGATTTCGTAGATGGATTCCTATGATGCTGAATAAGAGGTAAACGTATCATCAGGCAAATATACCGCAGGTCTCCTCCCACACGGACAACCTCCAAGAAGGCTTCTTCGTACCGTACATAAGCATACAAGTCGACAGTATGACGTCTACATGGTAACTGTTTGATGTTGCACATCTTATTTGTCAAAAGCTGACACCAGAGGCTTTTTATCTGCGTTACCACTCCATTGCCGCGGAAGATAAATACTGAGCGCCCTTGTAACCTCACATAGTTCTTGTCTTTAATTCTACTTTCACTTGTAGACCACTGCAGGTCATAATAGTAATGCTACTTGAAAAGCTGTATTGACCATTCCCAGTAAACGATACAGCATGCAATCTGTTTTTATAGATGTTCACCAACTTTGAACGGAAGGTCACAAGTACAGAAACTATAAAAGTGTGGCAGCATCATGGGATTTTAATGTACCAAATGCAAAGCAATGGTTGTTCTGTCTATTATGTTTCTTTTTACGGTATCTACATCCGTACTCTAATATGACAGTAAAGATCATGACAGAGATACTTCCTGTTGCACCGTACCTAACATATTTTTGAAATTCAATACACGTCTGAGCGAAATATTGCTTATTAAATTTTAATATACTGTCCTTGTATGGTTGAAGAGTGTATCAGCTTTCGCCGTTAACACCGTTTCATTGATATTTCTAAAGTATATTACAGCTAAATCTTAAACGAATTCCTATATTCTTTTTATCACTTCCTATTCGTCATACTTCCTTTAACGCGCAAGTAAGGATGTGGCAATTCACTTTGTCCTTGTATGTATACATTCGTTCTCCCCTACTGGTCCAATGCGATATAGAACCCATATAATATCTGTTTCCCATATAGTTGAATAGTGTTCCAGCATAGCCTGTAGATAAATTTTATAAGCGGTCTCTCTCGCAGTTCCTCTGCAATTTATCAGTATTCTATCTACGACTTATGCTATACGATCGTTTTACTTAACATCGCACTCAATTACTCCAGAAACTTGGATAAATACAATGATGGCTCATTCGTAAATGTAGATATTACAATTTTTTTTATGTTTTGTGATTTACAAATCATTTAGTTTCTCTATATTTAAAGCTAATAGTTAATATTCGTAAGATTTTGGCATTTTGTCAGTATCTGATTCGACATTACTCTGGTTTCATTTTACATCAATTATTCCAAGATAACTATCCCCTTTGTCATTAATAATAACAGAAATAACAATTTTTGTGGATAAAGCGCTATATCCCCCCCGCCCCCCAAGAAATTTTCAGTCCAGTTAGGATAATATATCGTGCGGTATTGTTTACTTGTTGGAACGAAATTTTTTCCGTGTAAAGTAATACAGAATCCATGAGGTTACGCCCATCCATGGCTCTCAGGATGTCCTATTGTGCGTTTGACACCAGCTTTATTTCCAGAATCCATTGAAGTTGCCATGAAGGTGGTGATTAATTTCCTGGCAGGCCATTACTATTGAACCTAGAATGTGTTAGAGAATTGTACTATACATCAAGAATATGGGATGGTAGTTCTGTTTGTTAATTAGTTACATGTTCTATGGATCATTTTGCAGGATAGATCTAATAATTTTACGTTTTACGTTCACATAACAAATTAATTTTTACATACACTTACATTCTGAACATTTCCATATTTATTTCGTTTATTACAAAATAAAAAAAAGGAATACAGATGTGAGTTAGTAATTTCTACCCACCACCATTTACACATTACAATAATAGAAATTCTTCTACGGAACAGAAGAAGCTGTCAAGGATAAACTTTCCCAGTTTGTTATCAAATTTTGCTTTGCTGTCTGTCAGATAGTGTTCAAAAATTTTTGTTGTAGCATTGTGCTACCCTTTTTGTGCTAAAGACAACCTTAATATGGAGTAACGAATGTCATTTTTCCTTCCAGTATTGTAGTTATGTACTTCATTGTTCTTTTTGAACTGTAGTGAATTATTTACAACAAACCTCACGAGGGAATATATACACTGAGAAGCAATAGTCAAAATGCCCAACTCCTTAAACAGATGTCTACAACATGGTCCCAGGTGAGCGTCACATATAATTCTTATACCACGATATTGCGCACTGAGAACTTTGTTACCCCAGAACATTATTCCATATGACACTATTGAATGAAAACACGCAAAATATATGCAAAATATGTAAACTTATTGATTTGTCACTCCCCAAGATTTGCAATGATTCTAAGCACAAATCTGGCTGACTGAGTTGTTTTAGGAGTTCCAAAATGTGTTTTCTCCTACTTAAATTCTCATCAATATGGACCTCTAAAGATTTTGAAGTTTGCCCCCAATCTATTATTTCCTCACCATGTGTTTCACTTATCGGTGGGGTAGTACCTATAGATGTACAGAACTGAATATGTTGTGTCTTTTCAAAATTGACGGTGAACTTTATTTGCCATTTCTTCTGCTTCTGTGTGTATACTTGGATTGATTTCAATACTAGTGTCATCTGCAAAAAGAACTAATTGGGTTTGTTGTATACTAGGCAGCAGTTTGTTTACACGTGTGAGTAACAGTAGTGAACCTAAGATTGAACCTTGTGGAATCCCATACGTGATTTCTCCCCAGTCAGAATTATGTCTCAGGACTATATTGCTTGACTTACTGAGTACAACTTTCTGCATTCTTTTGGTTACATAAGCCACTGTCCATTGGTTGCTGTAGGATCAGTTTCGCAAAACATCAATTTATCTAGGAGAATACTATGATTCGCAAAGTCAAATGCCTTAGCGAGGTCACAGATAATACCAACCGGCGCTATTTTATTATTTAATGCTTATAAAATCTGGGGAATGAAGTGTAAATGGCATTCTCAGGAGAACAACCGTTCTGAAACCCAGACTGTAATTTGTTAAGGATACTGCTGTTGCTAACGTGAGATACTACTATAGAATACCTCACCTTCTTAAAAACACTGGAGAATGATGTCAGCAGTGAAATGGGCCGGTAGTTATTGACATCTCTCTTATCGCCTTTCTTAAAGAGGGGATTAACAACGGCATATTTCTCTCTCTCTCTGGAAAAATATCTTGGGTTAGTGATGAATTACATATCCCAGATAAGACTGGGCTTAGTACAAGGGTACAAATTTATAGTACACTATTGGAAACACTATCAAAACCAGATTAGCTTTTATTGTTGGAAAATTTATAATTTTCTTAATTTCAGAAGTAGACGTTGGTGAGACATTCGTAAGATTGAATTTTAAGAAAGTTCAATTTTCAACAAACTGCTGTGATTTTTCTCTTGAACTGTTCGTCCCTATGCTTCTTACTATATTCAAGAAATGATTATTAAATGCATTTGGTACCTGTGGCTCATCATTCATAGCGCTTCCATTCAGTTCAATAGTGGTGTCTCTTTCTGTGGCTAGTTGTCCTGTCTCCCATTTAGTCTCGTTCTGTGAATAGTTGTTCTGTCTCTTGTTCCACTACATTGCATATAACTTTCAGTCTGTTGTCGGAAGCACTGATTTCGACATTATGTGCATGTTCATTCATTTTTAATAACATTTCTGTGCAATTATGAGTAGTTTTTGTAGTGTACATCTACTGCAGATCCCTACTCGTTCTTGCCAAAAGATACATTTCCCTTTTCCTTTCGCGATATACTTTAATGCTTCTAGTGATCTGGTTTTTTCCCTGGCTGTTTAGTGTCCTTTCTGACTAGCTTATAATGAAAGATATTTTCAAATAATTGTATGAATTTATCATGAAACAGATTAAATTTTATGTTAGCATTTGGTTCATTATAAATTACGTCCTGTGTCATCTCTTGTAAACTATTCTTAAAAACATTTGTCCTGGAGTCATTAATTATTCTAACTGATTTCCACTGAGGAGTATCCATACTGTAAGGCGCCATGTTATTAATGATAACGAAATGTGCATCATTATCAGAGAGAACATTTGTTTCTGGGTAAGCAGTTATTTTCATACTTCATCAAAGGAAACATTATCAATTAGGGTCCGTAGAGTCTTTATCCACGCGTGTTGGAAAATTAATTACCGACAACAAATTTTAGGATCCAAATAAGGTTTCCAAGGTAATTTGTCCTATCATAATCCTTTGCAAAATCTGCATTCAAGTCGCTACAGACTATTAATAGTGGATCAGTGCTACCGCAGTTCTTTTTAGTTGGCTGTAACCTGTTTTCACTTCTAATCAATAGTGACAGTTCTCCGTGTATGCGGCTTGTGTTTAAAAATAGAGCTAATTTTCAGAACTCGATAGGGACTTCTTCGAGTCTTCATACATAGCCTTCCTGATATTGTTAGTACAATGAGAGAGAGCAGGCGCGCCCGTTTTGTGTGTGTGTGTGTGTGTGTGTGTGTGTGTGTGTGTTTCTTCTGGCTCCGAAACAAGCACACAAAAGCAGTTTTAGCACACATAATACTTTCTCAACGGTAAAACAATTATTTAACAACATTTCCTCTTATTCTTGTGAAGCCCTCTCAGTTGTGACACGTGCCGTGAAAAAATTGAAATTATAAGAACTAAACGCTGGTGCTGAGAAAAAGCTGTGAAATCAGTAATTTCTCATCTTAGCAGAAAACTGTTTACCTAAACCATTACAGAGAAACGGAATGTTATTGCTCATTGCAGCTGCTGAGTGTTTACTACTTCAGAGTAAAAACATTCGTTTCAGAAAGTTCTGTCGCTGTTACTACGCGTGGAAATATTCTGTGATGTAACACGAATGTTTACTACCGTTCAGAAACAAGTTAAGAAGTGACGCGGCTACGTATCGTGATAAATGCTGGTCGTGTTCTGTCCCTTACGTCTTACTCCGTTATTGTGATTTCTAAATCAGTATCTACATCTCTAATCAGGTAATCAACATAGCGCAGCGTGCGGTGAACGGCGGATGATAGGCGTGATATACGAGTATTATTTAGCCCCTTCCAGTCGCATTCACGAAATTCCGCAAGATGAACATTTGTCCGTGTAAGTCGCGATTTCACTAATTTTACCGACTTGAATCTCGTGAGATGCATTTAGAAGAAAATTATACGTTTCTTGATTTATCTTGAAATGTATGAACTTGACATTATAATTATAAATTTATATGCCATTTATTACGCCTTTCTTCCAACAACCCTCGCTGAATCAACAAATCCGAAATGTAAGTGCTTTACTCACCTTTCACTTTTCTCTCCCTCTAAGAATCCACGAAACAAGAAGTACCTCTCTCTCTCTTTCTCTCTCCCTCCCTCCCTCCCTGCCTCCCCCTCCACACAAACACATAGTGTACCACACTGACGGGTAATTCTCAGGAATCACGCAGATAAATATTATGCGAGCACTATTAATTTCTCTTTCTTATCATCGCTTGAAAGAATCAGTTGCAATCTATCTTTCAAACATCTATATTACACAGAGTGTTTCAGAAATAAGCACAGAATTTTTGTGGGATGGTAGGCTGGGTATAGACAAGCATTTTAAGTGCACGAACATGGGGTCTTTGACTCGTAGATAGTGCGCTAGGCACCGCCAAAGCGCATTCGCCTTGCCTGGAGGAAACACCACTCGAAGTGTGCGACACTCACTCGATGGCATAGCTCAAGCCGTCGGACCACGGAAGGCGGATATTGGGTAATGTTCTGTTGGCTTAATCTAGGACGGTCTGCTGCAGCAACAGCAATTCGAGCTACGAGTTCTTCCATAATGCCGGCCGGTGTGGCCGAGCGATTCTAGGCGCTTCAGTCTGGAACCGCGCGACCGCTATGGTCGCAGGTTCGAATCCTGTCTCGGGAATGGATGTGTGTACTGTCCTTAGGTGAGTTAGGTTTAAGTAGTTCTAAATTCTAGGGGATTGATGACCTCAGATGTTAAGTCCCATAGTGCTCAGAGCCATTTGAACCATCTTCAATAGTGTTTATAGGACTTTGATACATAAGTGCCTTCAAGTGCTTTCAAAGATAAAAGTCAATTGGTGTGAGTCCGGGTATCTTGCAGGCCATTGAACTGGTCCATTACGTCCAATCCAGCGTCCAGGCTATTGTCTGTACAAGAGTCTTCTTACTTCATTTGTGAACTGGGGAGGTGCCCCATCATACTGGGAAAACATTAGTCTTCTGGTTTCAAGCGGCACATCTTCGAGGAAACCGGGATGTACGTGTTCGAGAAATACGTGGTAAACACGACCAGTTAAAAGGTGTGGAAAAATGTAAGCCCCCACAAGTTGTTAATAATTCCAACCCAAACATTAACATAAAATCATTCCTAACAGTGGTTGGCCGCGAACAATGAAATCTCTGGTGTGCTCTCACTGGGACAACGATCCGCAGCAGCAAATATTCTCGGATTTGGTGTTCATCCGTTTGGATGAGGTTCTGCGTGCAAACTCCGTGCTCCTTCCATAGATCATGCGGCACCAGAGACGTGTCTGCAAGTTCATTTCATGGAACCTTTCATGTCCTACGCATGATAACACAGTCAACAATCTTTTTACATTCGCAAGTGCATACCATTGTTCCATAACACACTACATTACCTTTGGTACAACACTTGATTACGAATTAAGTTGAGGTGGAAGCGAAGTACACAGACAACAGCTCACTTCTGGTACATAGCATCGAATGAAGATGAAGGTAACTAGTACAGTGTTCCCTCGTCAGGGCGCGGCCACAATGACACTACACATCCAAACTTACATGAACGTACTGTCGGTAATGACACTACCAGACGGAGCGATGACTCTTTGTGGTCGCCTACCGTCGTAAATATGCTTCAGCGATGCCATGTCCGTGTACTTAAAATAATTGCCTATATCGAACCTATCATCACACAAAAAATAGTGTGTTTATTTCTGAAACACCCAGTATAGTCACATCTCCCTACGGCACTCCAAATGAGATATTTAACATATTGGTACCAGCGGTTTCTCGACGATAACGTCTTTGAATAACATCAGAATCTGTTTATTTGAATGTAAGTTTCAAGTTTTTCGAAGTGAAAACTCTATATGTCTTCATGTATTTCACAGGAATTTTACGGTCCTTCGACTTTGTATGTGCCTTTTTATCAGTAGCTTCATTCTCCAGATAATCCGTAAATTTTCTGAAGAGGAGTGATATGCACAGTCTTAGAACTCTTTAGTAATGTACTAAGGTTGTAAAACGTCTAAATAGCCACGGAAATACTGCGTGTTGAAAATGTGGTTTCACATGGATAACGTTTTTCATACCGCCGATAAATTCTTGAATAGCAGTAAGTAACCATTTAAACTTGTTTGAATGGTAGTTACGTTTACGAACAGTTGGATAACATGTATTGCTGTTGCGTACCATAGTGATAACATATGTATAGCTGCTGCGAACGACAACAATTCTTGTGAATATAATCTACGAAATATCTAACTAGAGTCAACTGAATGAAATTTAAATGATAAATATGGAAAGTACTAGTAAATTTGAACTACAGTACAGCTACAGTAACGTCTAGACCTTCACTAAGAAGGTGAGTGGCTGATTAGCTCGAGAAGACAGCTCACATTTACTGTAACCCTCTGCGAAAATAGAGAGCACCCTGATTAGAACAGTAGGGTTCTTCACTGTTCTGCATCAAGCTGTACAACCACGCGGTCCTGTCACATTTATGTGAGTACCACATGAGTTCGACGTCAGCATGCAGTAGCCATTCACACACGGCAGGTGGTAGCACTAGTAGTGGGGGGTATATAACGCGTGTCGGTGAGAGAACAGTGCAATACGAGGTGCATTCAAGTTCTAAGGCCTCCGATTTTTTTTTCTAATTAACTACTCACCCGAAATCGATGAAACTGGCGTTACTTCTCGACGTAATCGCTCTGCAGACGTACACATTTTTCACAACGCTGACGCCATGATTCCATGGCAGCGGCGAAGGCTTCTTTAGGAGTCTGTTTTGACCACTGGAAAATCGCTGAGGCAATTGCAGCACGGCTGGTGAATGTGCGGCCATGGAGAGTATCTTTCATTGTCGGAAAAAGCCAAAAGTCACTAGGAGCCAGGTCAGGTGAGTAGGGAGCATGAGGAATCACTTCAAAGTTGTTATCACGAAGAAACTGTTGCGTAACGTTAGCTCGATGTGCGGGTGCGTTGTCTTGGTGAAACAGCACACGCGCAGCCCTTCCCGGACGTTTTTGTTGCAGTGCAGGAAGGAATTCGTTCTTCAAAACATTTTCGTAGGATGCACCTGTTACCGTAGTGCCCTTTCGAACGCAATGGGTAAGGATTACGCCCTCGCTGTCCCAGAACATGGACACCATCATTTTTTCAGCACTGGCGGTTACCCGAAATTTTTTTGGTGGCGGTGTATCTGTGTGCTTCCATTGAGCTGACTGGCGCTTTGTTTCTGGATTGAAAAATGGCATCCACGTCTCATCCATTGTCACAACCGACGAAAAGAAAGTCCCATTCATGATGTCGTTGCGCGTCAACATTGCTTGGCAACATGCCACACAGACAGCCATGTGGTCGTCCGTCAGCATTCGTGGCACCCACCTGGATGACACTTTACGCATTTTCAGGTCGTCATGCAGGATTGTGTGTACAGAACCCACAGAAATGCCAACTCTGGAGGCGATCTGTTCAACAGTCATTCGGCGATCCCCCAAAACAATTCGCTCCACTTTCTCGATCATGTCGTCAGACCGGCTTGTGCGAGCCCGAGGTTGTTTCGGTTTGTTGTCACACGATGTTCTGCCTTCATTAAACTGTCGCACCCACGAACGCACTTTCGACACATCCATAACTCCATCACCACATGTCTCCTTCAACTGTCGATGAATTTCAATTGGTTTCACACCACGCAAATTCAGAAAACGAATGATTGCACGCTGTTCAAGTAAGGAAAACGTCGTAATTTTAAGTATTTAAAACAGTTCTCATTCTCGCCACTGGCGGTAAAATTCCATCTGCCGTACGGTGCTGCCATCTCTGGGACATATTGACAATGAACGCGGCCTCATTTTAAAACAATGCACATGTTTCTATCTCTTTCCAGTCTGGAGAAAAAAAATCGGAGGCCTTAGAACTTGAATGCACCTCGTACTTATCGTAATGCGGAAACGTCCACAAAGGCATGAGAATTGGCTTTCGGGCCAAGGGTTGAAGCATTTCCGAAATGGCTAAAAATGTAAACTGATCGTGTGCCGCCATGTTTAAAAAGTAATCATGCATGGCAAACTGGCGCTCTCCAAAACCGGCACACAAGGAACTGTGGTGCAAATGGGCCACTGATGGTAGGGGTAAACAACGACTGTGGTGAATGTGTACGGGGGAATAGATGGGCAACTGACTGCCCATACGAACCGTGCGGCTACCGACAGTGTCTCCTTAACGACCTTTCGGCGAACGTTGCTGCATATGGGCCTCCGCAATAGGCGCCTGGCTCACGCACCCACGCTGAACGCGGTTCAACGGCGACGAAGACTGAAATTCGCACGCCAGTTGGACGTGCAGTGAGTGGCGACAGAGGGACTTTTCAGATGAATCACACGTTTTATACTCCATCGGATGGATGGCCGCTGGCGTGTAAGGCGTGATATGTCTGAAAGCAAACACACTGCATCCATCGTCGGAATGGTTATGTCGGAGGAGGGAGCCTTATGGTCTGGGAAATGTTTTCATGGCATTCCCTCGGTGATCTCGACATTCTCGAAGGCACAAAGCGTGTATCCTTGGGGGCCATGTTCACCCACATATGCAGTTTGTTTTCCCTCGAGCACGATGGCACCTACCAGCAGGAAAATGCAACGTGTCACACAATTCGCAGTGTAAGTGTGTGGTTCGAAGAGTAATTCCTGTCTGTACTTCCCAGACTGACTCCCTTCCCGCACGACTCGCAGCGGACCACGCTGCAAGAGATGGTTATTCGGGCTTTTGACGGGTTGCCGCATTAATGTCACTAGACAGTGCAGTAACGCTCCGAACTTAACACGTAGAGACGTGCTGAATCGGGACTGTTCCTTTTCCTTGCTCCCCTTATTTCAAACGAGTTACCGCAAGTGGCAGGTATTGAGTGAATTGAAACTGTTGCCAGACTTACGCCATCGGATGAGGTCGAATGGATATCGGAAGGTAAGAATAAGTAGAAATAAACCCATACAAAAGACTTAACTACTAAGTAATTAATATTTTACTTCACTCAAACGTTCGTAGCACTTGCTTGCAAATTGCCCTAGAAACACTTGTAAAGCAAAAACTAACTGGAACAAATAAACTGGTTAATGCCGAGTAGATAAGTAATACTGTAAGTAGGCTGTTTAGGTTTTCATGTTGGTAACGCCATGAAGCGCTCTATATGAAAACCACTGACTGTGCTGTGTGAATGTTGTGGTTGGTTTGCATTGTTGTTGTTGTTGTGGTCTTCAGTCCTGAGACTGGTTTGATGCAGCTCTCCATGTTACTCTATCCTGTGCAAGCTTCTTCATCTCCCAGTATCTACTGCAACCTACATCCTTCTGAATCTGCTTAGTGTATTCATCTCTTGGTCTCCCTCTACGATTTTTACCCTCCACACTGCCCTCCAATGCTAAATTTGTGATCCCTTGATGCCTCAAAACATGTCCTACCAACCGATCCCTTCTTCTAGTCAAGTTGTGCCACAAACTTCTCTTCTCCCCAATCCTATTCAATACCTCCTCATTAGTTACGTGATCTACCCACCTTATCTTCAGCATTCTTCTGTAGCACCACATTTCGAAAGCTTCTATTCTCTTCTTGTCCAAACTAGTTATCGTCCATGTTTCACTTCCATACATGGCTACACTCCATACAAATACTTTCAGAAACGACTTCCTGACACTTAAATCTATACTCGATGTTAACAAAGTTCTCTTCTTGAGAAACGCTTTCCTTGCCATTGCCAGTCTACATTTTATATCCTCTCTATTTCGACCATCATCGGTTATTTTACTCCCTAAATAGCAAAACTCCTTTACTACTTTAAGTGTCTCATTTCCCAATCTAATTCCCTCAGCATCACCCGACTTAATTTGACTACATTCCATTATCCTCGTTTTGCTTTTGTTGATGTTCATCTTATATCCTCCTTTCAAGACACTGTCCATTCCGTTCAACTGCTCTTCCAAGTCCTTTGCTGTCTCTGACATAATTACAATGTCATCGGCGAACCTCAAAGTTTTTACTTCTTCTCCATGAATTTTAATACCTATTCCGAATTTTTCTTTTGTTTCCTTTACTGCTTGCTCAATATACAGATTGAATAACATCGGGGAGAGGCTACAACCCTGTCTTACTCCTTTCCCAACCACTGCTTCCCTTTCATGCCCCTCGACTCTTATAACTGCCATCTGGTTTCTGTACAAACTGTAAATAGCCTTTCGCTCCCTGTATTTTACCCCTGCCACCTTCAGAATTTGAAAGAGAGTATTCCAGTTAACATTGTCAAAAGCTTTCTCTAAGTCTACAAATGCTAGAAACGTAGGTTTGCCTTTTCTTAATCTTTCTTCTAAGATAAGTCGTAAGGTCAGTATTGCCTCACGTGGTTTGCATTGTTGGAGTAATATTCGCCATTGTAGTGTTGGGCACTTGGCTATTAACAGCGCGTAGCGTTGCGCTAAAAAAATATTGTGTGTCAGTTTAGTATTGATCAGAATAGATAAAGAGTCTGAGTACGTTCAGTTCTGCTCAGCTGTCTGAAAATCAAATAATGTAAGAGGTTTATCAGCACAGTAATTCATTAATTTTTCTAAGGAGACGTTTCATAATACGCGTTCTCGTTACTAGTTCAACAGGTTAGGCAGATCCTCGAGACTCAGTAATTTCAAGAAGTTTTCCTGTTATTTTTTTTCCTTTTTCCAAGTCAACAGGAAACCGGCTAATCAAGGTAGAGAAAACGAGTTCTCTCAGAATCAATCTTAAGCAGAAATTCATTCTGAAATGTGTAGGTACAAGTTATCCCTCAAGTTCTCGAATCGAAGGTATTCGTAAATTTCGTATCAATTTGCTGATAGATCTCTGTTCTACGATCTCGTCCTCTCCTAATCTTATCATGCTGTGAACAGAGTATTACACCAGATCATAGGATAATTCACTGTTGCTTTCAAGTTTCATTTGTGTAAAAAGAAACGACGACGAACTATGCTAAGTTAATGGTTTCTGTGGTGTCCCTAAATCATTATTGGCAAGTGCCAAGATGGGTCTGCTGTGGCAGATTTTCTGTCAGAACTCTGTCTAATCCAAATTTATGCTCAGTTTATAATTAAGTCGTCGCAGCAGGAAAAATTAGCCGTAAAGATGAGATGTACTTGCCTTTCCAGCAGAGAAGACATTCGTAGGAAAGTCTTTCCTGCCATTCCTTTTCATGGACGGTATGCCACGAGATCGTCTGCAAACCATTGTACATTTCCTGGCACAGGAGACATGACACATTAGCGTTTATTAGGGTTTCTTCTCGTTCCATTCACGTATGGAAAGCGAGAAGGATGACTGATTAAATACCTCTGTGCGCGCTATAATTAGTTTAATCTTGTCTTGCAATCCCTCCAAGAGGTATACGTAGGATGCTGTAGTATGTTTATAGATTCATCACTTAAAGCTGATTCTTGAAACTTACTAAGCAGGCCTTCACGGGATACTTTGTGTCTCCCTTAAAGCGTTTGCCAGTTCGATTTTTCAGAATCTCCGCGGCGCTCTCTCATGGGTCAAACAAACTTGTGACCATTCGTGCTGCGCTTCTTCGTTTACGCTCAACATCCACAGTTTGTCCTATTTCGCACTGTCCCACATCTTGCAGAAATATTCTGTGTCACACAAATGTTTTGTAAGAAATCTCCTTCGTTGTCTAATTGCGTTACTATAATACTGATTCCAAATTTTTAGATTTCCAGACGGCTTTTGAAACCGTTCCTCACAAGTTATTTCAAATTAATTTGCGTGGCTGTGGAATATCCTCTCAGTTGTCTGACTATATTCGTGATTTCCTGTCAGAGAAGTCACAAATCGTAATAAGTGACAGAAAGTCATCGAGTAATGTCTGGCGCTCCCGAAGGAAATGTTCCGGATCTACATAAACGATTTAGGAGAGAAACTGGGTAGCCCTCTTAGATTGTTTGCAGATGATGCTGTCATTTGCAGTCATGATGATCAAAATTAATTCCAAAATGATTTACACAATATATCTGTATGACGTAAAATGTGGCAATTTAAATAACGAAAAGTGTTAAGTCGCATAGGATGGGGCCCCTCCACGCCCACACCAACGTGGTGACCAAAAGTTCTACTGTCACCTCCGTATAACACGTTAGTTTTTGAATCAGGAGTCGCAGGATTCGGGCTGTGATATTATCCATGCGTCTGGGTAAGATTACTCATTAACATGGTCCATCAGGGGATAGAAAGTAGACGAAAGCGATCGAAGGGTAGCGGTTGTAAGGGCAGAGGAAAAAAAGTGCCAAGGCAAGCGCCGAGGGAAAAAAAACCTCTGCGACAGTAGGACGGGTAGTAAGGGCAGTAGCGGCTTGCTACCTGCGACAGTGCATGCAAGGTGTGGTTATGTTGGTTCGAGGTATCGTGCATCGTTACCTTTGTCGTTGTTGGAGCTCGTTGCGGCGCTTGCTGCAGTTGCTGCGTCCCTGCAACAGTTCAAGGTCGTTGTAGATTAGTGGGCGATCGGTCATAGATCGGCTCACAGACGGTATGTGTGGCTGGGTTGCGTGCTGTGTACAGTACGGTTTCCCTGCGGTTGCCAGTTTTTCGGCTGGTCGAACATCTGGGGTTTCCAGTAATAACTGTGTTGCAGGGGCTCGCCAGTACTGTCGTGTTAGCGTTCTATGGACCGTAGATGTTTAGTTCCTAGCCAGTAGTGTTTTTGGTCTGTTATGCTTCCATCTATGGTTGTGGTCGTAGTTACCCAGAAAAAGGATAAACGGGTTGCGCGAGTGTCTCGTGTTATTGTACAGTCGTGTGGAGAGTTTTTGGAATACCTGCAAGATAGTATCTAGCCGGTATTCCCGGTGAAGGTCCGCGATGCGTGTGTAGCGCGGAGCGTTGCTTATGATTTTGAGTACTTTGTTCTGTGTGAGCTGCAGACGGCGCAGGCGAGTTGGCGCAGCGTATTCCCAGACAAGGGCTGCGTACGTCATCAGGGGTCTAATAAGTGTCATGTACATGGACCTAGACACCCTCCTGTTCAGTGTGCTACGCCTGTTAAGCATAGGGTAGAGTTGTTTGAGCCTCGCGTTAGGTTTGTTGGTCACGTGTTGAATGTGGTCCCCCCCAGAGTAGTTTCCTGTCCAGCCAGACACCGAGGTATTTGACCTTCTCGCGGAAACGTTTGGGCGTGTGTGTAGTGTTATTGGGTTGCAGTGCTGATGTTTGCGCAGTTGCTTCGGGCTTCTAGTGAACAGAAAGGCCTCGCACTTGTCGACGTTTACTCTAACACGCCATTTCACCAGCCAAGGCTCCGCCGTTCTGCGTGCAGTCTGTAGTCGTGAATTAATGTTAGACGGCTTCCAGTCTTGCGCAAGGATGGCGGTGTCATCCGCGTAGATTGCTACCGTCGTGTTGTGTGCAGCTAGGAGGTAGTTAATGTAGAGGTTAAACAGTAAGGGCCCTAGGATGCTTTCCTTGGGGTACTCCTGCCTGGATACCATTTCGTGTCGATTGTTTGCCCTGCACGTCGGTGTTGAAACTCCTGTCCGTGAGATATGAGTGTATGAGACGTACGAGCCCGTCGGGGAATCCTGCGTCGCTAAGTTTGCGTATTAGGCCGTTGTGCTATAGATGATCGAAAGACTTTTCGATGTCCAGGAACACCGCCCCAGTTGCTTTGTTTGTGTTGTATCCGTGTGTTATGTATTCAACGACGCGGAGGAGTTGTTGTGTTGTTCAGTGGCGATTCCTGAAACCGAATTGCTCCGGTCTCAGGGTGTCGTTTGTGATACAGTGCCTGGTGAGTCGTTTTAGTTTTACCTTCTCAACGATCTTGCTGAGCGCGCTCAGCAGACTGATGGGTCGGTAATTTTGTGGGAGGGAGTGGTCTTTCCCCGGCTTCCTGAACATCATGACCTTGGCCGTCTTCCAAAAGGCGGGGAAGTGTTGGTGCTTGAGTATGGCATTCGTGATGTGTGTTAGGTAGTCTACAGCTTTATCCGTGAACTCCTGGAGGACACGGTTTTGAATGCCATCGTGACCAGGGGCCTTCCTAGCGGTGGTATGCATGATTGCCCATTTGACTTCAGCTGTACTAGCTTGTCGGATGATGTTGCGCGCTGGTTAGGCCAAGATGCGTGTGACCTCCTGGTCCGTAGCAAGTGTGAACGCTGGGTCTGAGGGATCCAGGTTCGGTGTGAATGACGCTGCGAGTGTGAGGGCCATCAGTTCCGCTTTTTCTTCCGCAGAATATGCTGGTCCGTCGGGCCCTTGTAACGTGGGGGTGTACAGTTTCTCCCTGGTGAAGTGTCGGGCCAGCTGCCACACGCCAGGTCGCGTGGTGTCCAGCCCTTTGAGTTTCTGGTCCCACTGTTGTGTCTTAAATGTTGGTATTTTTTCCCGGATTATACCCTGGAGCCTGTTAATGTGCTGTTTGAAGTGCTGGCACCTGGTACGCTGCCAATGTCTCCTGAGGCGGTTTCTCATTGAGATTAGGCCTAGGATCTCCTGGGGCAGGGCAGCACTGTGTTGTTGTGGTGTGCTGATTGGTATGGTGTCGGCTATTGCGTCCTGGACGGCGCCGGTGAGGGTTTCGACTGCCTCATCGATTTGGGCTGTCTCGTTAATCGCGTGGGTGGGTGGGATGCGACTGTCAAGCGTTTCCTTGAACTGGGTCCAATTCGCGCGCCTGTAGTCTAACATCTTGCGTTGTTCCATGTGCTGCAGTGTTTCTTCAATGTACAGTATAACGGGTTGGTGATTTGTGGGCAGATCGTTTTCAACAGCAACGTTGAGTGTCGGTGTTATGCCCTTGATGAGGGCCACGCCTAACACGTCTGGCCTGTGTCCCCTCCAGTAGGGAATGTGCGTCGGTTCGGTCGGCGCTAGTGTGATGTAGTTTCGTCCTAGTGCGTGTTCGTACAGTTTCTTCCTGTTGGAGTTTCGTATTCGTGAGTTTTAGTCCGGGTGTCTTGCGTTAAGATCTCCAGCGGCGATTACGCGCGGTGATATGTTGAGTATTGTGCTGATGTCGCGTGTTTTGATGTTTTTAGGGCTGTTGAATACTGACACCAGTGTAATGTAGGCTCCGTTGAACATGACCCTAACGGCGACTGCCTCTAGTTTTTCAAGTTCAGGGAGGACTATGTTTGTGTGTTCTATATCTTTGTGTATGATGATGGCTGTTCCGCCATGACCGGAGCCGTCTGGTCGGTCGGTACGATAGGCGCAGTAGCCGGCGAAGTTTAGTTGGTTGCGTGGTTTGAGCTTAGTCTCGCTCAGTAGTGCGATAAGGATACCCTTACTGGGCGCTGATGACCACGCTGTTAAGCGCCCGTAAACCTCAAACACACACACACACACACGCACACACACACACACACACACACACCGATACCCTTACGCTCCATGAGCGCGGCAAATTCCGCCCTTTTGTTGTTGATCCCGTCTGCATTCCAGAATAGGATCTGTGTCAGTGTCTGGTTGTTTGCGATGGGGGCCGGGTGTGGCGTGTTATCCATGTGTGGGTGTAAACAGTGTGGTGAGCGCTGTTTGTATGGCGGCCCAGTGCTGCCCAGGTTGAGCAGTCATGAGCCGTGTGACGAGTGTGATGACGGCCACCGCGATCTTGTTAAAGATCTGGGTGGTCGTGTGATGGGGGAATATTGTTTCCAATAAGCCCTCAAGTGTTGTGTTGGTGTTGTGTGTGTCGGCCTGTGGCTCTGTTGTGGTGTTGGTGGCCGCTGGTGCGAATGTTGGCGTTATGTGTCGGCTGGCGCTTATGTTGTTGTTACGTGGAACATTTTGAGGTGCCTGTGTGGCAGATGTGGTGAGGGGTGGAGTAGTGTGTATGCTGGTACCACTGGCTTGCTGACTGTATGTCTGTGTGTCAGTGTTTTGTTGTTGTTGGGTACTTTGTTGTGGTGCACGTGTGTTCCCGCTCCTGTTACCGCGTGGTCGCCTACGCCTTCTCTGGGTTTTTGGTTCTGGGGGTCCTTGTGTAAGTGTGTCTTCCTGTGTGTCGTGTGTAGGTTCGCAGGCAGTGGCTTCAGGGGGTGGGGTTGTGTTGTTTTTGGGGGCTGGTGTTGGTACTGGTGTGGTTGTAGTGTTGCGTGTTGGCTGAGACGATTGTGTTGTTGTCGCAGCGGTTGTGTTAGGTGCGTGCGCTGGGCGCAGAGGTTCCGCGGCCTGCTCCGCTCCTCCAGGGCGCGTAGCCGTGGCGAACGACACTCCGTTCCTGACAGGGTTTGATGCGGGCCTTGGACGTGTTATGACGTTGGGTGGCTTCGACTTTTGATTTTTGCGCCTCTGCGCCTCTTTTTACACGTCGCAGCCCCTGTAGTTGGCCGCATGGCCTCGGTCACAGTTGGCGCAACGGCGTATGTTTTCGTGGATTAGTGTGCAGGCGTTGGATGCGTGTTTGCCAGCGCATCCGCGGCACCGGGTGCCAGGCCGCAGCGGAGGGCCGAATGAGCGAACCGCTGGCAGTTGTTACATTGTTGGGGGACCTGTGGCGGTTCGTATATCTCTACCCTTACGTCCATCCGAAGAAGGCTTTTTATCTGCAGAAGGCCATCTCGAGCAGGTAGTGTGGTAGACGGTGGTGGGAGCGTCATCCCGTCATCCTGGAAGCACTTTTGCAGTCGAATCCTAGGAAGTTGAGCGCAGCTTGTACTGTAGTGTTTGGGGCACTGGGGTCGACTCCCTTTACCACGTACTGCAGTGTTCGTTCTTCAGCAGTCCTGTACGTATAATGTTCGATCCCCCTTTCTTTGAGGAAGATAAGGAGATCTTTATATTCGTTGTTAGTTGGTACGTACAGTGAGGCCCCATCACCAGAGTACTTCGTGTGTAGCGTGCAAGGTGTGTGCCTTTCCGCGAATGTTGTGTTGAGGACACTAAGATCCCCGTAGTTTTGTATTACGACTGGGGGAAAACCAGTCTTCTGTTGTGCAGGCGTAGCTGCGGTCGGTGCTTCTGTGGTGTTGCTGACCGCAGGTCGGGTCGTGTTTGTTGTTGTGTTGGTGTTCCTAGCCGGAAGGGCGGGTTTTGGTGTAGGCAGCAGCGCCTTTCGGCTACCTTGCGAGTGTGGTTGCTCGCTTGTTTGCGTGGTGTTTCTCGGTTTGCGTCGTAGGTCCTCCACCTGCCAAGGCCCAGTGTAGTGTTGTTCTGTGTCCGCATCTGCAGCTGCTGGTTCCGCCGTTGGAGTCAGATGTCGCAGTGGGACGGTAGTGCATGAGTCACCAGTTGCAGGTGAATGTAGCGTGATGTGGAGGGTACTTGTCCGCGTGGGGGACTCACTTGGGCCGCAGAGGTCGGTTATCAATCGACGCTGGTTCAGCAGTTCCTGCGCTTGCGCAGCGATCTGCCGCTCCTTGTCGGCCAACACCTCCTCAACGGCGGCAAGCGGGATGTTGACGTCGACGGGAACAGCCGACTCTCGGGCCTCTTTAGCTGCAGCCTTGCTGCGGGTTAGGGCGGGGGAAACACCGGCGGAATCTGCCATCTTGGTGCTTTCAGGAACTTTATTAGGTGTGGGTGGGCACGACAATTATGCTTTTTCTGAAAAGAAAAGGCTAACAAATACGTCCTACGGAAGAGGGGGAATGCCCTACGGCCTAGCGTGCGCCGTTGGTGCAGTGGCGCGGCACCTAAAGGAGGTGCGGAGGAAGAGAAGTGGTCTACAGTACGCGGGGTGGTCCGACGTGAACGGGCCCCTGGCACTGATCAACCCTAACACAGAACGAGATAGTCTCGCTAAGGAGGTTTGTAACCGAAGTTACGGTTTACTGCGAGTCAGTGACTCTTCCGACAATTGAGCTTCTCCGCGAGCTACGCGGATTTTCGACGAAAGGGAGCAAGCTCAACCTTCCGCCGATCCACCGAGCGCTACTGGCGTCTCGAAAGGGAACTCTCTGTAGAGCAGAGAGGTCAGCGAGGCCTAAACCCCAATAGCTAACGTTGCACCGGCCATCACCGGCTGAGAGCTCCTTCCGCTGCGACGGCAGGAGCGTGTCTAGTGTTAAGTCAACCACATTAGCACTAAAAGGAATCCGGTACACATCAGTTACACGATAAATCACAAAAATCTAAAGGCTGTAAAAACAACTAAATACTTAGGGATTACAGTTACGAATAACTGAAATTGGAATTATCACATAGACAATGTTGTGGGGAAAGCCAACCAGTCTACTAAAGAGACTGCTTACACTATGTTTGTCCTCCCCCTTCTGGACTACTGCTGTGCGATGTGGGATCGCCGGCCGGTGTGGCCAAGCGGTTAAAGGCGCTACAGTCTGGAACCGCGTGACCGCTACGGTCGCAGGTTCGAATCCTGCCTCGGGCATGGATGTGTGTGATGTCCTTAGGTTAGTTAGGTTTAAGTAGTTCTAAGTTCTAGGGGACTGATGACCTTAGAAGTTAAGTCCCATAGTGCTCAGAGCCATTTGAACCATTTTGATGTGGGATCCACATCGGATAGGATTTACGGAGGACATCGGAAAACTTCAGAAAATGGTAGTTCGTTTTGTTTTATGGCGAAATAAGGGAGAGAGTGTCAGGGAGATGTGATACATGAATTGGGGTCGCAGTCATTAAATCAAAGGCTTTTTACGCCGCGGCAGGACTTTCTCATGAAATCTCAATCACCAGATTTTTCGTGAGCGTGTGAAAATATTTTGTAGACGTCCATTTGCATAGGGAGCAATATCATCAAAATAAAATAAGAGAGATCAGAGCTCGCGCGGAAAGATAAGTGTTCGTTTTTCCCATGGGCTGTTCGAGAGTAGAACGATAGAGACATAGCTTAAATAACCTTCTGTCAGGCACTTAATCGTGAATTGCATAATAATCATGGGGGTGTAGGTGAAGGTGTAATACTCTAGCAATGAACCGAGTTCCGGCATCTGCTTTACCAACGACTGAGCCTTTCCATTTCCATTTAATATTCCTGAAAATTTTTACATCCTAATCATCGTCTTTAAACATCGTGTTAGGCCATCCTGATTTAGCCTCTTTGTGGACCATTTAGATCACTTTAGGTGAATAATATTCGATAAGACACCCCCTAATTTTTTCCACTAGCATTGTTCAATTCGAAACAGTGTTCACCCTCTGCTAAAGTCAGTGTTGTCGCACTTATAAGAGCTTTCTTCCTTGCTTTGAGTCAAGGACACAAGAAGTACACACAGAAGTAAAGCACCACATGTGAGGCTACAGTAGGAATGAAACGAAGTAGCCTGCTGCGGGGCCAGTAATCAACCAACGCCAGATCTGTGGAAATTAAAACATAAGACGCCCAACAATTCTGATATCTACGTAGAACGTTTGAGGAAGAAATTCCTTTTTTCTAAAACACAAGGAGATATTCTAAAGTAACTGCACACTCAGAATAAAACTTTGCAGTTACGATCAATCACACAATCTAATAAAAAACAAAATTACTTACGAAAAAGAAAGTAATGGACAGTTATATGTCTATTTTAACAACATTTAAAATAGCAAGCATACGAGGAAAATAGTGGTCTCTCCTTGATCAATAATAAATGGACTACAAAGCCATAAGCATATAATAGAGAGGGAATTACTCAGCTTACTTTGATTTAACACTGTCATCCCATAACATGCTTCTTAAAAAATACTTCGAATTTTCTCCTAAGAAACGGAATCCCTGCGATGAGACGCTGTGGAGCGGACTTTGCCGACCGACTGCTGTTATGCTTTGCTTAAGGCGTCATTGGACGTCTGCTTTGTCATCAGTCTTCGATCCACCGCGAGTTTTTCTCCTGTACCAATGCCTTCATATTAGAGAAGCACATGCACCCAACGTTCTGAGTTATTTGTTGGATGTACTCCAATCTCTGTTCTCTCCTTCAGTGTTTAGCCCCCTACACCTCCCTCTAGTTACTACCTGATGTCTCAAAAAATGTCCCATCACCCTTTCCCTTCTTCTTGTCACAGTTTTCCACGTGTTCTTTTCTTTACCGTTTCTGCGGAGGCCATCCTCATTCCTTATCAGTTCTCATAATTTTCGACATGCTTCTATAATACCACATCTTAAACGCTTCGATCCTCTTCTTTTCTGATATTCTCACAGTCCATGCTCCAAAAGAACTTTCTCAGAAATTTCTTCCTCAAGTTAAGGCCGATTTTTTATACTAGCAGGCGTTTTTCGGCAGGAATACCTTATTTGCCTATGTTAGTCGGTTTTTTACGTCCTCCTGTAACGAGCTCCTCATCAGACCTAGAAGACCCAAGGATTGTCGACTGGTCGTAGTGTCACCTTTTCCCATGAAGCGTCATGCGGATGCAGTATAGAAGAGCATATGGTCAGCACACTACCCTCCCGACGGTTTTGCCGACTTTCCAGACCTGGGACCCGCTACTTTTCAATCAAGTAGTTCCTCAGTTGGTACCACGAAGCTCAGTGCACCCCGTACCAGTTCTATCAAGGAGAAATGCTTGCCAGTACAGCGAATTTAACCCGGGTCCCCAGAATGGTGGCCGTCTACGCTGACCACTTAGCTACTGTGGCGGACTTACGTCATCTTTACTTACTAAAATAACACATGAGTGCTGTTTTGCATCCAGAGTATCAGAATACCCCTTTATCTACTTTGTGGTCGTCAATTTTTGTGTTAAGCTCATCGCTAAAATTTCTGCTACTCCTCATTCACTTCGTTGTGTTTTGTTTCACCCTCAATCAATATTCAGTACTCATTGGACTATCCAACTGATCAAGTCCTGTAATTCTTCTTCCATATCACTGAGGATAGCAATGTTATATGCGAATCTTTTTAATGATATCCTTTCACTTTGAATTTTAATCCCACTCATGAACATTTTCCTTATTTCCGCCATTGCTTCTTCGACGTATAAATTGACACTAGGGGCGAAGTACTACGCCCCTGTCTTCCACCCATTTTAATCCGAGCACATCGATCTTGGTCCTCCACTCTTATTAGCCCTACCTGATTTTTGTATGAAGGGGTATTTTTTTTTATACAAATGGGTATTTTTTTGTATAAAGGGTATGTCATAGAACATTACTGTCCTGGCCATCAAAGTTTGCTTTTGCAAACTTGAGTCGCCATTTCTCCTACAGAAAGCCTACATATCATTCGTCGGACGAAAATGAGTGCACCCCTTTCCACTCTACCCCCGACGGGTGCTTTCGGGGTCAAAGCTGGATTCTCTGTCTGACAGTGAGGCAAGTTGACTACTCAGCTACTTTTATTATTGTTGTTGTTTCATTTAATGCATGGATTGGCTAGCTCGGTGCTGCTGTCTATAAAAGTGGTCCAAAAAATAACGTTACTCCTTAACGTCCCGTCGAAGACGATCTCGTCAGCGACGGAGCACGAGATCGGCTTGGACGAGAATGGGACGAGAAATCGGATGTTGCCATCCCATGGTTTGGGGTGACCGCAAAAAGCCTGTATCTAAATGACCAGACGTGGATTTCAACCCCCGTCGTCCAGAATAGGAGCGCAGAATCTCAACAAATCAGCCACAGCGCTCAAAAAACACTCGACACTCAAATGGTGTTAAATACAAACTACTTATTCATATCATAAAAGTAAATACTAATAAGTTTTTTTCTCTCCCTCTCCTGTTTCGCTCATTGTCTAGCCCATGTAGTGGTACATTTAGAGTAACAGTAATCTTCATTTAACGCTTTTACTTCTTGTCAAACAGTTTTCATACATTTCTGGAATGATTCCGTACTGCCTGCAACTGTCTATTTTGGTTTATTTTTCAGCATCTTTGTGGCCTTGGGCCATTTTCAAGTACCTAGGTTCGCTTGTCGGCCATAGAATCAATAAAAAAAATTGCTTCGGAAAATATTGCCATATCTGTATGGTTCAAATGGCTCTGAGCACTATGAAACTTAACATCTGAGGTCATCAGTCCCCTAGAACTTAGAACTACTTAAACCTGACTAACCTAAGGACACCACACTCATCCATGCCCGAGGCAGGATTCGAACCTGCGACCGTAGCAGTCGCGCGGTTATGGGCTGAGCGCCTAGAACCGCTAGACCACCGCGGCCGGCATCTGTATGGTCACTGGGTACAGTGGGTATAAGTAAAGATATTGTTAATTGTGGTACGTTAATATGCACACACTTCAGTGTTTTTGTTTTTCCTTTCTCTGCTTCTAATAGTCGTCCTGCAAGTAGTTTTTGATGTTTCTGAGCAACAGTCATACAATAATTTTTAAATGAACACACTGCCATTTGACTGTATTGTTGTTTGTTTAATTACGACCCAGGTTTTGGCTCTTTATGCCATTTTCAAGTGACTGAGTGTATGTTACTAACATACATTGAGCTTGAGGTCCTACAAAATTTAGTAATGACATAAACTCAATCACTTGAAAATGGCGTAAAAGGCCGCAACCTGGATGGTAATTAAATAAACAATAATACAGTCAAATAGCGGTATTTGATGGTGTACTGATACTTCAGTGATGTGGATTTAGATTTTTTCAAGTTTGTAACTGACCTGTCTTGATCATTTCTTTCTCTTGGTACTAATCCTGTTTTCTGCAATGACAAACGATATTGTGCTCATTGTTTTATGGCCAGATGCCTTTGTTATAAACACATCCTCAATTTAATATAAGATGGAAATTTATATGCATATAAGCATGTCCATCTCTTCCGTACATAATGGTCTATTTTAAAAGGCCTGTAATTTTTTGAGCACAGCCATCACTCATTCTGGGAGATCAAAAATCTATTGTAAGTTTTTGTGGATTGTTGTTTCAACGTATTTTTTTCCTACAGAATCAAAGAGATTATGTTTACATCGAAGCGAAGTGACTGACTATATTTGATATCTAAGGTCGTACGAAGACCAACGTGTCAGCGAGAAAGGTGGAAAGAGGGAATACCAAGGAACGTGGTGAAGGGGAAAGCGTTGTCGGGTTTCGGGTGTTCCCCATCGTCGGTGGTATGGAAATTCCGACATATTCCCGCAGAGGTCAGCGAAGTGGCCTTGTGTTGCCACACCACCTGCCCGCAGCGGCCACGAACACGTGTCGGTCTGCTCTTAGCACACTGCACGTCACGTTAAGCGCAGAGACAATGCCAACATTAATATTTTCGTATCGAGATTGCTATCTCTCTGTGTGTTCCTTTCTGTTGTTAGTTTCCTTTTGTCGGTGGCATAGTCTACCTCTCTGTTCACTCTCCTCTCAAATCCACAGCGCAGTGAGTTAAACAAACCTCTCAGGCAGGGGGAATGTAGTGCTATGTAAGCCGCTTGATCTCTTTCAGTTTTTCTGGATGTTGATGAGATTGTCGCAGTGACTAAGCCAACGTAGCCTTAGCAATTCCCTCCTTGCTGTGTTGCTGTTCAAAGCGACCAGTCAAATGTTTTTTATTCCAGTCTTTGATCACAATATCAATTCTTTTGACGATGACCGGTTTCAGTCCGTAATGACCATCCTCAGATCTTTTCTATGCCATGTCCTAAGGTGATAAGGCAATAATGGCATCGTCAAAACATGTACATGTAATCAGCACAGCATCGTCACATAGATCTAAAGTAAGGTGTGGAATAGGCCACATCGTCCACACAGTCATTGTTGCTTCATCACTGTACATTCAGAATGTTTGTGTACACTGGGAACGATCCAGTCAGCTGGAGTTTATTACAAACACAAGGAAACATTCTTGAACCTGGTGCACTGTCCTTGGGAAGAATTTACTGTATTCTTCACAAGGAGGAAGAATGTTTTCCTTCCAGAACAAGTAAACAGATATCACGTCAGCACATTTGTAATTATGCGCTGAGATGAGGAGGTCAGTTTGTAACTGCCGTCTGATTTAATTCAAATTTAACTTGCTGCTCAGGCTTACGAACGACCGAGCGAGGTGGCACAGTGGTTACCACACTGGACTCGCATTCGGGAGGACGACAGTTCAAACCCGTCTCCGACCATCCTGATTTAGATTTTCCGTGATTTCCCTAAATAGTTTCAGCCAAATGCCGGGATGGTTCCTTTGAAAGGGCACGGCCGATTTCCTTCCCCATCCTTCCCTAATACGAGCTTGTGCTCCGTCTCTAATGACCTCGTTGTCGACGGCACGTTAAACACCAAGCTCCTCCTTCTCCATACGGGCGAGCATCTAAACTGTACGTGTCAGCTTTTGAAATTCTCTAAATGGCCCATTTGACCACCAAATCACACATAAATGACCTGGTGGATGACATCGGAAGTTCACTGAGGCTTTTTGCAGATGATGCTGTGGTGTACCGAAAGGTTGTAACAATGGAAAATTGTACTGAAATGCAGGAGGATCTGCAGCGAATTGACGCATGGTGCAGGGAATGGCAATTGAATCTCAATGTAGACAAGTGTAATGTGCTGCGAATATACAGAAAGATAGATCCTTTATCATTTAGCTACAAAATAGCAGGTCAGCAACTGGAAGCAGTTAATACCATAAATTATCTGGGAGTACGCATTAGGAGTGATTTAAAATGGAATGTTGATCGTCGGTAAAGCAGATGCCAGACTGAGATTCATTGGAAGAATCCTAAGGAAATGCAATCCGAAAACAAAGGAAGTAGGTTACAGTACGCTTGTTCGACCACTGCTTGAATACTGCTCAGCAGTGTGGGATCCGTACCAGATAGGGTTGATAGAAGAGATAGAGAAGATCCAACGGAGAGCAGCGCGCTTCGTTACAGGATCATTTAGTAATCGCGAAAGCGTTACGGAGATGATAGATAAACTCCAGTGGAAGACTCTGCAGGAGAGACGCTCAGTAGCTCGGTACGGGCTTTTGTCAAAGTTTCGAGAACATACCTTCACCGAAGAGTCAAGCAGTATATTGCTCCCTCCTACGTATATCTCGCGAAGAGACCATGAGGATAAAATCAGAGAGATTAGAGCCCACACAGAGGCATACCGACAATCCTTCTTTCCACGAACAATACGAGACTGGAATAGAAGGGAGAACCGATAGAGGTACTGAAGGTACCCTCCGCCACACACCGTCAGGTGGCTTTCGGAGTATGGATGTAGATGTAGATGTAGAAATGAAATGTTTAGCGTTTGTCCTAAAATAGAGGCATAATGGTTCAAATGGCTCTGAGCACTATGGGACTTAACTGCTGAGGTCATCAGTCCCCTAGAACTTAGAACTACTTAAACCTAACTAACCTAAGAGGACATCACACACAGCCATGCCAGAGGCAGGATTCGAACCTGCGACCGTAGCGGCTAGAAGCGCTCGGCCACTCAGACCGGCAGATGCACAATGATTAAAGCTCAAAACTTGTGTTCGGAAGTCATGGTAATTGTATATGTGAACCAACTTAGTTTTATTACTATAGCGTAGTAGATGTTCCGAAGCAATACACACAGAACAAACCATGATAAGCCTCGAGTAGCTTATCCGTCATAGGACAAAGAGAAATACGGTGCAGGACTGTTGCAAGAAAGACCAGACAGTAGTTAATTCTGTTCACAGAGTTAGTGGCAAACAATCGAAAAGCAGACAAAGAGAAAACAAATCCGTAATGAGGATCTGGTGTAGTAAAGAGCGTTCACGGTGAACACAGCACCAGCTGTAAGCTATTTCTTTCCC
Organism: Schistocerca cancellata; assembly: GCF_023864275.1. Lineage (NCBI taxonomy): Eukaryota > Metazoa > Arthropoda > Insecta > Orthoptera > Acrididae > Schistocerca > Schistocerca cancellata. The sequence goes on from NC_064628.1 coordinate 281,708,615, forward strand.
TACCCCTAAATCTAAAGTGGGCTGTTAGAGTTGTGACCCACTGTAGACGCAAAGTCTTTGTGGCCAAATATCAGGTGAGCTACTGGTTGTATAGTGTAAGTCCCAGTTGAGACTATTCGAGAGGCCATTTACATTACAACCAAGGGAAACCAACCTAAAATCTTTCAGAATGTGAGATGCGAAGTAGTTTTATTTTAATTCTGAGAGGATGTGTCTCAGATAAAAATATGCAAGCCTATTATACATGTAAGTGCATCTGTTTACGTGCATACAGCGTAAACTTGATGACTTGCTCGACACGTGCAGTGTGTATGTGTCGCTGCAGATGGCGTATGATGTGGATGATGCCGACCTGTGGCTGTGTGCTGTTTACTTTGCTTTGTCTGGGTAGAGCGTACTGCTGCAGTAAACACACACACTGTGAAAACAGATACACATCACCCAAATTACCGTAGACCTGGTAATGGGGCAGTTGTGAATATTTCGCAAGGGATTCCCAGTTTAAATTTTTGTCTTATAGCCAAAGGATACTTCCCGAAAACGTTGGTGAGAGCTGGGAATTGAACCCATTTTTAATTTAATTCTGGAAAAATATGCCCCAGACGGAAGAAACTGAAACCCTACTGTATTGAGTAAAATCGATTCCTTTGCTCAACAGGTGCGATGTACACAAGACGGCAGTGAACTGCAGATCCGGCCTCTTTATGAGAAGACTAATCTGTCCCAATCCACGTAGGTAGACCACAGGTTGTGATATCTCGGACTGAAGGTAACGAAGAGACCGGTGGAACAAATAGGTGGTTCCCGAAGTCGATGACGGCAGAGTTCACGAAGTCAACGGCTGTCCGTTTTCGCGTCTCCATCCGAACTGTCCCCTTTGGTGTCTCGACCAGAACTGCCCTCTGTCCGTCTCCGACCGCGTTCCCCCACGCGCCGAATATCCTCGCTCAACTATCTAGGGCAGTACCCTTTCCTGAAGCCGTCCATCTGATTGGCTACAGTTTATTCATTATTTTACATTTTAACATATTTAAATAACCAAAGCTTGACCACCTTCACGTTTTAAATAGAGTAACAGTAATGTCCATTACATAATAAACGTTAAATTCTTTTACATAAAACGGTTGCAGGTTCGAATCCTGCCTCGGGCATGGATGTGTGTGATGTCCTTAGGTTAGGTAGGTTTAAGTGGTTCTAAGTTCTAGGGGACTGATGACCTCAGACGTTAAGTCCCTTAGTGCTCAGAGCCATTTGAACCATTTTTTTTCTTTTTTTTCATAAAACCAATAACTTTGAATGTCACAGCCAGCAGCCTTGCACCATTGTGCTTTCTGATAAATAAATACAGAACAAAAGTAACTATTATGCACAAAACTTTACAACAAATATTGTATTACCTAATGATTCAATAAGGTGTCATGCTAACATCGTTCAATGTGTTTTGTGTGGATGAAATGATGATGTGATACTTAACTGAAAATACTGATAATTTAAATTTACTTTATCTTTTAAACAAATAAAGTTACAGAGTTGATATTTACAACATTTGTCATTTTACTGATGCGCTTCTATTTGAAATGCCTTTCGTTAAGATCGACCAAAGCGTTCAGATTTTAGCATTCAGGTCTTTGATTCAAAACTTGTTAATTTCACTTCAACAGTAAATCCTAAACTATTATAGATATGATCAATATTCAAGTTTTATTGGGATCACCATGAAAGTTTATGGAGGATGGTAGATTAAAATTACTGTGGCTTATTCCCTGCACTACTACAGAATTAAATAGTTTTAATAAATGTTTCCCCTTATGACCGATCTTAGGTCCGCCATATTTAACACTGCTGCGTCTCCTTGGCCACAAAAGCCTTCTACTGGGTTTCCCTTTGACGTAGGTTCTTGTATGTCTCACTCGCGCACTACAGCGCTTAGGCCTCAGTAGACAATAGACGTCTGTGAATTTCCCCATCTCGTGGTGAATCTGCGCCTTTGTGGCATCCGATCCTGGACGACAGGGTTCGTTTCACAATTCCTGAAGGCTGACTCTTTCGGCCATATACTTAAATGAGAGTGAAATGCTCGTTAACTCACAAGAATTATTTTTTTAACCAATTCTTTTCTCGATAATACCAATCTATATCTTGTTTACTTTTACCATCGTCAGTTATGTTGTTACTTCGCCAGCAAAACTCGCTTAATTCTTTCAGCTTCTTATTTTCTGTTCTGATTCCCTCAGCAACGCCAGTCTATAAAGACGTCAGAGGTAATAAGGTAGGAAAAGTGCCAGGAGATGACGGCGTTCAATGGACACTGTCAAGGGAAAAATAATTGAAAAGGAACCTTAGCAAATTATTTATAAAATATCTGTGGAAGAAGTCACTTCTAGGCGCTACAGTCGGGAACCGCGCGACCGCTACGGTCGCAGGTTCGAATCCTGCCTTGGGCATGGATGTGTGTGATGTCCTTAGTTTAGTTAGGTTTAAGTACTTCTAAGTTCTAGGGGACTCATGACCTAAAATGTTAATCCCATAGTGCTCAGAGCCATTTGAACCATTTTGAAGTCACTTTCTAGAAATTAAACCATGCTGTAATTATTGCACTTAATGAGAAATAAGATAGAAAAGGCTTAAAAAACTGGATACCATTAGCTTCCTCTTCGTAAAAAACACCAAATTTCACCACGCGAACGAACAAGCTGTCTATACAAGTGGATATTTTTTGCATGGGAAATTACCAGGAGACAGAAGGCAAATGGGTCGGTGACCTGAGTGGAGAGTGAGGAGCCATTATGATTGTAAGAACAATGACATTGAGTTGGTTGCTACATATAACGAGGCGAATGCATAGTAGATAGGCAAAGGATGTGCTTCAATTTACATTAAGAGAAAACAAGAGACCGACAACCTAAGAAAGGTTTACGACAGTAGTGAACTTACAGGAGCGACATGGATGACGCCTGTCTGAAGTTCTTTAAGACATGCGTTAGTCTAGAGAAGACTGTACCCAGCAATGAATATTACATGGCTGGTGATGATGATAATGGATAATGATTCAGTGTTTTCAAATATGAGTGTGTAGAATAGGTACCGATTTCCCCTTTTCCCCTCTTTTCTTTGCTTGTATTAGCACAACTTAATGGAAAATGGTGGGGGGGAGGGAGGATAAATAAGTAAATATTCGTGGACCAAAAAGTTTCCTGATAGTAGCTCTCTTCACCGTTTCATTAACAAATTTGATTTTTTCCTGGTAATAGTTGCAGTTTGTAATTCGCCATGTTCTACGTGCAAACTTTCCGTTGTATAGAAATTTATGATTGCAAACTTTAATTTCCGACGTTACGAACAGGTGCTTCGCCTTTATTCAATGTTTCTCGAAGTCTAAATTTGCTCGCTCTAGATTTCTCAGTTTTACTTCGGTTGTCAGATGTCTTTCTGACATTACAATCGCTCCTAAGTCTTATATAACCCGAGCTGCACTGTCCGGCATGTTTTCCCCAAAGTATAGGACGTTCATACTTGTTTACCTATGATACACGATACGAATGGAAATTTAGCTTCAAATGTATTGAATTCGTCATAAATATGGTGTGCTACTCAGCTGTGAACTGCACTAACCATCACAAAAACGGTTTTCGTATGTTTCCATTTCCAAGTGGCCCCAAACAAGGAAAAATAGGCCATAAGTATCTGCAGACACAACTGGGAAGCAGGGTCTGACGCTCAATGGTGTATTGTAAGTATACGTTAATAAAAGTAGTTATAAATATGAAACCTGTTGCATACAACAGCGTTTCTGTCCCCAGTCGATAACTGCACTGAAGCAATTTGTCTAAAAAAATTTAGATTCTTGAGATATTTTCGTAATTGGCTAAGTGAGGAGCAATGTTTATTGTGAAGTATTTATATCCCGTGATCATAAACATACATACACAAACGGAATAGTAAGTAACACCACTTCTTATATAGGAGTGGTAGAACGAGTGATAATTAAGATAACTTTATAGAGGAATGGTCATTGTGTGCGAAGCTGTACAAGTAACATCACCTTCAAAGTATAAAGTTTTGACCACAACTCAACAAGCAAAAAATGAAACTATTAATAAAAATTTGTTTCAAATGAACATGAAACTATTTTTCTGCCCTCTGTACAATTGAAATGCCGCATTTGTACCTACTTATGATTAAAAAATAAATACCATTTTTCCAACGCCTATATACAGACAGAAACTAACAAATAGTCATAGATTTTTATTGCATAACATCCCTATTTGAAGACATTCGTACAGAGTTCTTAACTCATTTCGTTTAATATTTACAACCTACCACACATTAATTATTACAGTTCAATTTTTCTGTTATACGGCAAGGGCAATCTAAATATCTGTATACACATTAATTTCTATTCGGTACAAGTCGCACGTGCAATATCAAATATTTTAAGCGAAATATTGTAAGAAGTTTCGTGAACAGGTTAACCACCCACAAGGAAAATATTGCGTATCCTCAGAGATGGGGAAAACATGGCGGACGATTCAGCCTATTATAGGAGCTGTAACCGCTATACTTCTTAAAGGTGGGTTGGTGGTGTTTGAGGCTGCGAGAGGGGTGCAAAGGGGAGCGGAAGGGTGACATATTGACCAGACGCAAACTGGCCAACGTCCGAGAGCAGTGAGCATATATCAGGAAAAGAAGGAGGAGGAGGAGGAGGAGGAGATTAGTGTTTAACGTCCCGTCGACAACGAGGTCATTAGAGACGGAGCACGAGCTCGGATTAGGGAAGGATGGGGAAGGAAATCGACCGTGCCCTTTCGAAGGAACCATCCCGGCATTTGCCTGAAGTGATCTAGGGAAATCACGGAAAACCTAAATCAGGTTGGCCGGACGCGGGATTGAACCGTCGTCCTCCAGAATGCGAGTCCGTGTGCTAACCACTGCGTCAGGAAAAGATGTGGTTTCCCGCCTTGACACGTCAACTAACAGCCTGCACGAGACACTATAGAAATATGTTCTTCAACCAAGTGATTTAATTAAAAGTACATTTTAGGTTTCGATTAATCAGGTTACTAGTTCTGCCGTAACTCAATTGTCTCTACTGTTTTTTGAATCAGACGGTTCAGTTAGAGTGACGATAATAGCATTGAAACTTCCTGGCAGATTAAAACTGTGTGCCGGACCGAGACTCGAGCTCGGGACCTTTGCCTGCGAAAGGCAAAGGTCCCGAGTTCGAGTCTCGGTCCAGCACACAATTTTAATCTGCCAGGAAGTTTCATATCAGCGCACACTCCGCTGCAGAGTGAAAATCTCATTCTGGATAACAGTGTTGTTCCCAGAACAAGTAAAAAGTAATTTGGGGTCAACACAGATATACATGGCTTCCCACGTACGGTCAAATACACAAATATTTCATAAATCGTTTTAGATGTCCAAATAATGTTTTTGACAAATAACTGCCCTCAAAGGAGCGAGTATTATTCTTTCTGGTTAATGCACTTATGCTATATGTTTCTTAACATCATTCGTGTGATCCTGTAAAAAGATGCAGCTATAACGCTTTTGAAGTTTTGGAATTAACGTTTTTAGAAACGTGACAGAAAACGTGCTAAATTTCAATTTCTAGATTTTCAGGACCAAAATATCGCCCCCATAAGGAAGTAAGCATAACAAAACGATGTGAAAACTATCCTGGGTTGGCTCCTTAGTCTGTTTTAGGAAAACAAACTCCTCTGAAAAACTTGACAGATGTTATGGCGCTCGTTACTTTCTTCAAGAGCTGCCTAGTTCAATGAGTTATACGTAAAACCATTACAAAAATTAGCTACGTCTGAAACTAATTTCTCCTTTGTCGAAAACTTCTTTCGCAAGCATTTACGATGTATTAGGGATTTCCATGTCACGGTAGACAACCTGTACATATTAACATCCTCCAGGCACCACGATCAGGTTAGGCAAGACTGAAATTTTCCAGCCATGTTTACTCGAACGATATACAACAGGCCTTCATCTTTTTTGGCGCATGGAGCTAAGGTTAATTATGGTAATGGCTTTATGAGAGGCTCTGATTTTATTGAAGCTCTTTTTGCCTATCACGTGTTCTAGAGATCTGCTTATGTTTCCAATTACCTGCGGTTATTCTACTCCAACTGCCAGTTGAACTGGAAGTCCTCGACTACTAATGACGTACAGACCAGTAGCTGTCGTGCAGTTTCTGTTCACAGGTTTCCATTAGACAGGTTTTACAGATTGCTGCGGCCTCTGAGGCGAAGCTGAGTCCAAGATTTCTTATCGTCGTAACAGGTACTCAAATTTTTCCACAATGTGAAGGCAGATGCTAGTGTACAGAAGGAACTAGTTATTTGGCCTAGGCAAAGACCAGAACTTGTTGGCTGAGAGGATAAAATGCACACGTCCGCAGCAGCCGGTATGAAAATGATATAACCATGCTGACTGCAAAAGCAGTAACATGATTTAGCTTCCCGGGAAAAGCTGGTGTAGTGGTAGAATTATGCGTGGCGGATGACAACCGTAGTGGCCAGACGTAAGAATCTGCCCAGGTCAACAGATCAGTTATTGTCTGATAAGGTATAGCTGGCAGTCAGTAACGTTTCGAAATCGTCATTTGTTTGGGTTACTCCTGAATTTGGGTCCAATGCATATTTTTATCTACACTATGCAAGTTAATACAAATTACGTGGCAGCGCGTACCTTCCGTTTTCAATGTCTACAGGTATTCGTACATTACAGCCACGAATAAATTGTGCAAATAATGACTACTATTATGCTTCGTGTGAACTGTACCGTCACTTTAAGACACATTACAGATAACCGTAACCAATTTTTGAGTTCCTCAGTGAAATCTGAAATGACGTTATTAGACTTAAAGCTCATGACGACTTCTTTTAATACCAGTAAACAAGTGCAGACCGAGGTGCCCTCCTGTAGACAGTCGCTAACCCTGTTAAGGTCAAAGGTGATAGGTATCAGACACGCCTTACAAATTTTCATAACAGGTCGTATAAGCATTTTATAATACTCTACGTAGATTAGCTGCAGTGTTGCCGAATCCATTCAATGACCCGTACTCTACCACTCATACCACCCAATTTTTAAGCCCACGAATTGTTACACCCAGGTATCTGCAGACTCTGAGCAACATTAATGACCCATTAATACTGTATTAAAAGCTTACTACATTTTTAATTATATGAAATCTTTCATTATAGTTGCCAATCTTTAACCTAGAGCCAGCCGGGGTGGACGAGCGGTTCTAGGCGCTACAGTCTGGAACCGCGCGACCGCTACGGTCGCAGGTTCGAATCCTGCCTCGGGCATGGATGTGTGTATTTGGGTTAGTTAGGTTTAAGTAGTTCTAAGTTCTAGGGGACTGATGACCTCAGAAGTTAAGTCCCATAGTGCTCAGAGCCATTTGAACCATTTTAATCTAGACTTTAATGAAATAGTGATCTCACTGGACATTCGTACTATATTGTTGAAGAATCCTTTTAATAGATAATCATGTTATCTTCGGTAAGTCTGAACTACAAATAAGGCTATACAGGAAGTCATAAATACACACCGTAGTGTGGACATAAGCAACTCTTTCCACGATTCCCCAAAGAGTGTGAAGTGTTGCTATTAAGTTTGTAAAACTATGTTTGCTAAACCAGCAGAATACCTGAAACAACAGAGAACTCTTTCAGCTTGTCAGAGACTGTTTTGTGGCACATGGTGTTCATAGCTTATGGATTCGGCTCCGCCCAGAGTATGACCCTTCGCTTCATCGTCTATGCCGCCCTATGTCATTTCCACCTCCGAGTACGGTGTTTCTACCTTCCCGCTTATGTTTGTGTGGCCCACAAATATTTTATTTACTCCATGACGTATTTCAGATAATGCCCGTCTTGAAAATCATGTGCAGTAGATATAAGGTTCAAATGGCTCTGAGCACTATGGGACTTAACAGCTGTGGTCATCAGTCCCCTAGAACTTAGAACTACTTAAACCTAACTAACCTAAGGACATCACACACATCCATGCCCGAGGCAGGATTCGAACCTGCGACCGTAGCAGTCGCGCGGCTCCGGACTGCGCACCTAGAACCGCGAGACCACCGCGGCCGGCAGTAGATATAAGGAATTTCGTCAGTGTTGATTTATGGTTTGTGTCGACAACAGCTACGAGATAATTTATATCACTCAGTATCACGTCCTTTTGAACATGAGTAGCGATCGAAACGCGTCAGGATATTAAGAAAATATTTGTGATCAAGACAAACACGTAATTAAATTATATATGCCCAACTGCGACCGCTGCATTTAATTTTGGGTTCATGAAATGTGTTCGAATCTACAGTGCTCTTCATTTTCAGTTTTTCTTTAGTCCATTAAACAAAGATACTCCTCTGTGCTTACATGTCTGTCGACAGTTCGCAGTGGGTCGCACTGAAGGACAAACGAGGCATAACCCTCCTAAATGCTTGCATCACCGTTCACGTAGCATGTCTTCCTTTTTTAGTACTTAACTGCAGCATTAATTCCACGGTTTGCTCAGGTGACATGACGGTGGCTTTGCCAGCTGTTTCGTAGCTGCAGCAGCTGAATCCAGTCTGAATTTCACGCGGATTCTCGCACTTTTGATTACTCTGCGTAAGACAGTTTATGACAATGACGCTGAGCTCTCACACTACAATCCGTTCCCTGCAATATTACCCACATCCCTCATTTCTACGGTCTCATAACTGTTTAAAAGTCTCTTTTCATCGTTATCATCCCTATTTTCAAAAACTATTAATCCTAGTCCACGAGCCAACTAAAATTTTAATTCTGGGTCACAGGAGAGGTGGTAAAAATTATTGCAGTCATAGTGTCCCTTTGCTATGCCCAAATAACAGTAGTTCTGCAAGAAGTGTAAGGTACCCACTTATATCTTGCGATACAGTCTTTTCTCGTCTTAGCACTAGAACAGAGCATGTGCAGGAGCTACTACAGGTAATGCGGTAAAGACTTTCAATCACAAGGAAATTATTAGTTTTTTAAGGGAAGAAAAAGTCAAGAAATAGCAAAGACGATAACAATGCAGATAATGCAGGAGGAAGAAGCTGAAGATTTTGGCTCATTTACATTTTAAGCTTTGTCTTAATCATTCATTATTTAATGTTAGTATGGTTTACTTGGTGCCACGTAGAACCACTTCCAACCTTGTTTCATTTGGTAGTCAACTCTGCTTTGTGTTGCGCTCAGAATACACTCGTTCTTTGCGAGAGGCCCTGTTTTGTCCAAGAAGTATCTCGTCTCCTTGTTATTTGAACGCCGGCCACGGTGGCCGTGAGGTTCTAGGCGCTGCAGTCCGGAACCGCGGGACTGCTATGGTCGCAGGTTCGAATCCTGCCTCGGGCATGGATGTGTGATGTCTTTAGGTTAGTTAGGTTTAAGTAGTTCTAAGTTCTTGGGGGACTGATGACCTAAGATGTGAAGTCCCATAGTGCTCAGAGCCATTTGAACCAATTTTTGTTATTTGAACATCTAGTTTTTCTCGACAGCCAATATCTTTACGTTTGGTTTTTTTAATTTTGGTAATCATCTTTAATTCTTATTTATGTTGTCACAGTGACCTGCGGGCTAGGAATACCTAAATGTATGGAAATTTTGCGTTTTAATTTCAACGTGTTGTGCTCTACTTTTCCCTACGTCTCAGTCATTCTGCATCAGCATTCGCTGAAGACTTTACACAGGTTGTTTATTTATATACATTTCTGGATTACACTAAATATCGCTCTTTATTGTCCTGCATACCACTTAGCCTTGAATTTGTGCTGATTTCACATCAACTTCGGCTCTGTCTTTTGTATCTACGCCAACGAGCGAGTAGATTTCGCACTGTCTTCTAAAGATGAATAATCTATTCGACAAGTTCAGAAATCAAGAACTTTGTAAAATTATGGGAGAAGGATTTGAAAATGACAAGGGAAATATTATTTAAGGGGTTAAATGATTTTTAAGATTATTCTGGAATATATTATCGGATAAAGGAAGGACTCCAGCAATGCAAACAGTCGCCGTAGCTAATGGAGAAAAAAATTGAACAATAAGATTTCGTTATGAATACCTAGATAGAAAAATTAAAAATGTTCTTATGTCCCTTCTTCGAATGATTTCTTATGCTGCGGTGACACGTTGGTGTTTCCCTCCATTATTACTGGTGTCCTTGCAGGACCTCACGGTCGTAGAAATATTTATTACGTTGTACTTTCTAAAACCGTCCTGAGTATATTTTCTCACATAACCTTCATGCATTACATTCATAAGGTTAATAAACTTGAAGTTCGTACATTTTTTACACAAGTCATCATATGCGCCTGCTCTCGTTCAGATCACAACAGACACAGACAAATGCTAATTAATTAGTGCGGGCCGGATTGCTCATAAATAATCATCTCTGACGTCGCTATCTTTTATCGTTGTCACACAAGTTATCACTATCTAGCGGTCAGACAGCAAGTCTTTTAATCACCTTAAAAATTACCGCCCCAACTTTCAAGTGTTTTTGAAATCCCGTACCATTATTTTTGAATCCCTTGGACAATTCAGTCTTGATCATCAAGGTGAAGGCAAACCCGTTCGGAAACGCACAACAACTTTCATTCCCTTTGCTCTTTTAAGTATTTTTATTCGAGATAATGCCTCAGAAGCAAAGGAGACGTTGTCATCTTGCTTATCATTTATTTCTCCATTTTCACTGGAAGAGGATCAGTCTGTACATGAATCAGTAAATGATATCGTGGGGCATTTGTTATTTACATTAAGTAGCAAATTTCTATCCTAGTTATTAGATCGTGGAAAGAGGACCTATAGCTTAACGTGGAATCCGAACCACGTATTGTTCCTGGTGAGAGCCGAAGGCTAGCTTGAAGCAAACAGTGAGAAATCAGCGATGCGACCCAGGCTCCGTCCCGCGACCTCTCGGTTCTCACTTATTTGCTTTAACATTAAATAATGAATAATTAACACAAACCTTAAAATGTAAATAGTTCTGCAAGAAGTGTAAGGTACCCACTTATATCTTGCGATACAGTCTTTTCTCGTCTTAGCAGTAGAACAGAGCATGTGCAGGAGCTACTACAGGTAATGCGGTAAAGACTTTCAGTCACAAGGAAAATATTAGTTCTTTAAGGGAAGAAAAAGTCAAGAAATAGGAAAGACGATAACAATGCAGGTAATGCAGGAGGAAGAAGCTGAAGATTTTGGCTCATTTACTTTTTTTTTTTTTTTTTTTTTTTTTTTTTTTACTAAGACTTAGGATCTGGTTCTAGGTTGACGGGGGCCAGGCTTACAACCCTGCGCCTGGCCACAATGTTTCCTCCCTCCCGTTCTTGGGGATATGGCCAAAGGGATGAAATGGTTTTTTATTTTTATTTCCTTTTTTTGCGATTTACAAGTGAAAAACAACATAATGAAACTAAGGGTGTCACTCAACACATCCGAACGCAAAACGGCTCCCAACGGAGTTTAAATGTAACGAATTCACTAACAAAAGAAAACGGAATCCCGCAACGGCCCAGTATGCGTTTATCCAGGTTGGCTTCTAGCTAACTTTGATTGAGGGCTGATTTCTCAGGGTGGGACAGGATAAGGTTACGATTGTGGACGGGGCCGTAATCAGTTACTCTCGGTTGCACAACAAATACGTAAACTTTATTTTTTTTAAATTAAAATTTTAAAACAATCTTTTTAAAAAAAAAACGATTGACTGTATAACGGCTGAAGGCCTGAATTAGAAGTCAGAAGAACAATTCCAAATAGCACATATTAAGACAAATACTTCGGTTTAAAACAAACTGTAACACGGCTGAAGGCCTTATTATAAAAGAAATGAAATTACTGCTCGGCTGAAAGCCACACCAACTATAATTAGAAAATTACAAATACCCTTATAACAACATCACAATCTAAGGAATCAGGCCAAGCGGTTCTCAGCAAGTGTTCCAAAGGTCGGCCTGGGAAGGAAATTCAAACATAAGGTAAGGTGAACAGGCAGCCAAGAGTTGTACTCACGTAATAGGATGGCAACTCAAACTAGGGGCAGCTTAAGCGCCGACCGGCCGATTAAGCAATCCGCCTAACGTCCGATCACCGGTACAACGATGGAATATTTTTAGGCAAGGGTGAAGAGACAGACAGCACTACGTCTTCAGAAAACACCCAAGGCCGAAGGAAACACTAGAACCAAGGTAGACCTCGCAAAAAATATGCACAGCACTATATAAGAGGCTGTCGAACTACACGCCGTGTCGGACAGCATCAACACGACGAGGAAAGGTACACTGCTGGAAAATACGCTAGCTTCCAGGGCAGGTAAATGGGGCGTTAGCGGCCACAAGGCAGAAAGTATCGCTGCCTGCACTTCACTAATAAGAATAATACTAAGTTCAGTGATGAATAACAAATAGAGAAAGACGGCTGCAATATGTCACCACCGCCTCGAAACACTTCAGTCGTTGCCGCCAGGCTCAGCGGCCCTGGGAGCAACAACCTGCCGACCAAAGGCGAGATCTCAAAATAGTCGAGGTTGCATTAGCAGTTAAATCTTCACTCAAACGTCCAGGGTTCGGTGTGCAACGAAGTCGTCGCTCTCGCAGCTACCCCTCCTCGATCCGGCAGTGGCAGCACCCTGCCAGCGGCCCCCGGCTTGCCCTCGCGCTGCACGGACCTGCTAGCTGCTGCGCCCCAAACCGAACTCATCTCCGTTCGCAACTCTCCACTAAATCCAGTACGCAGACAGCATTAAAATGACTGCTCATCAAAACCACAAGTTACACACGGATCCGGGAACGCAATTCCAACAACAACGCACAATACTAAAACCAGTCACAGTGAAACAACACGTACGGATTAAAAGTCGGCATAATCACAGAGAAGCCAGAAGCAGTCGGAAGACCAAATGCACGTCGTCCGCTGCGATGACAGACCGAACGACCAACCAACGGTCGTCCCCACACTAGTGAGGCACGGGAAAGGTCCCAATATAATTTTAAAAGAGGTGGAGCCCCTCCACGCCCACACCGGCATGATGGCCAACACAAAAGGTCTACTGCCATCTCTGCATAAGGGTTAGTATTCACTAAAGGGGGGATGTCGCAGGATGTGGGTACTGCGATGTTTGCGTACGTCTGGTTAGGATTAACCATTAATACGCGCTCATCTGGAGATAGATTGGTCGAAATCTGACGGTTTGAAAGGCAGAGGAAAAAAAGTGCCAAAGCAAGAGCCAAGGGAAAAAAACCTCTGCGAAAGTTAGGTCGGGCGGCAAGAGCAGTAGCGGTTGTCTTGCTGCCTGCGATAGGTTGTGCAAGGATAGGCTTTGTTAGTAGTGGGTATCATGCATGTCGATACCTTGACGTTGTGCGTTTGTGCTGCTCGGCGGCTGGCGCTGGGTGCTGGTACAGAGTCCTCGTTCAGCGTCCTGCAACCTGCAACAGTTAGGTTTGTTATCGGTCTTGTGTCCGATAGGTCATATACCGGAGTCACAGTGTGAGGGAGTGTTGGCAGATTGTTCGTGCGTCTGTGGGCGAGCTCGTCGGTGTCCCTGCTGTGGCCTGTTGGTCGGCTCTAATAGCAGCTGGTAGTTGCCAGTCAGTGTTGCTGATATGCCGGGGCTTACCGACGTTTGTCGCTGTCTGCGTATGTTAGTTTACCATAGGTGGTTATGCCCTAGCAAGCATAAATCGTCGACTGACAACTTATTGCCATGAGGGCACTTCGACGGGCGGAAACACACACACAGGTGAAAGTTGCACTACTCGAATATCACGGTCCATTCAACTAAAACTCGCAGAATCCTGTCCTTGACGTGATCGTGCACTCTCGCGACCACATCCTTCCTTCGGACAGTGCTTATGTGTCGCCAGCGGGTGAGCTCTGGCTGTTCAGGCCCCACTGCTGCTCCGTCCCAACCCAACTCACTCGACACACGACGACCACGAAATAGTAGAGGCCGCTCCAAATATGGTAGCACAGTACGCGCTACCGATAAGCGCTGCTGCTTCCACTCACGGACAGACAAGGCGAGCAAACGTAGTGGCACCAGTGAACACACTAAGAAAACGAGACATCACTATCGCTATTACGACACGGCTCAGTGATATATAGTCCCCCGGGTACATTAGGAATGAATGTAAGGTCCTGAATCATAATCTATCTTCTCACTTCACTTCTCGCACCAGGAACACTCCAGTTAGAAGGAGGGTCCCTTAAAAACGAACCCAAGTAATAGATAAAACTTGTTCTATATGTTACGTGTAGCAGCAAAATCCTTAATTACTCTTGCAGTATGTAACAGAAGTCCAAGACATCCTTGCCATCGGCACGATACAGATAATACGTCATCACCCCCTCTACCCAATTGACGGCGTTTGTCCGGGCGGAGGGAAAGTACCGTTCGTCGGAAAAGAGTAGGTCGTCAGCTTTGACTGCCGTGTGCACCGTACACAATAAAAGGGCCAACATTTTCTTCCTTAGCAGCCAACACTTGATTGCTGTGCCACAAACCAAACGATGCTCGTCGGAGTCGACGACCTCTCTATGGGGGCATATCGGTATGTCGACCAGATGAATAGAGTGCAGTCGTTAACGGTTCGGGAATTACCCGCCCGCTAGACTACCAGGCTCGACGAGTGTCTAGATAGATCATGTATAAGTTCTGATGAGTGAATTTGCGAGTGGCAAAAGTATGTGACATACATGGCCGTCTCTTTTGACTGCATTGAGTTAGAAGCTTAAATTGTTCTACTGACAAGCGACCGTAGACCTTACAAGGGAACCTCCCCATCGCACCCCCCTCAGATTTAGTTATAAGTTGGCACCGTGGATAGGCCTTGAAAAACTGAACACAGATCGATCGAGAAAACAGGAAGTTATGTGGAACTATGAAAAAATAAGCAAAATATACAAACTGAGTAGTCCATGTGTAAGATAGGCAATATCAAGGACAGATGAGATCAGGAGCGCTGTGGTCCCGTGGTTAGCGTGAGCAGCTGCGGAACGAGAGGTTCTTGGTTCAAGTCTTCCCTCGAGTGAAAAGTTTAACTTTTTATTTTCAGTTTATGTGACAAACTCTTATGTTTTCATCACTTTTTTGGGAGTGATTATCACATCCACAAGAAAACCTAAATCTGGCAAGGTAGAAGAATCTTTTTACCCATTCGCCGAGTGTACTAGTTAGGTGGGTCGGGGGATATTCCTGTCATGTGACGCATATGCTGTCACCAGTGTCGTATAGAATATATCAGACGTGTTTTCCTGTGGAGGAATCGGTTGACCTATGACCTTGCGATAAAATTTTTTCGGTTCCCATTGGAGAGACACGTCCGTTCGTCAACTAATCGCACGGTTTTGCGGTGCGGTCACAAAACACAGACACTAAACTTATTACAGTGCACAGAGACGTCAATGAACGAACTGACAGATCATAACTTTGCGAAAATAAAGAAAGTAAAATTTTCAGTCGAGGGAAGATTTAAACGAAAGACCTCTCACTCCGCAGCTGCTCACACTAACCACGGGATCACAGTGCTCCTGAACTCACACGCTCCTTGATATTGCGTATCTTGCCCATGGACTACTCAGTTTGTATATTTTGTTTATTTTTTCATAGTTCCACACAACTTCTTCCTGTTTTCTCGATTGATCTGTGTTCAGTTTTTCAAGGCCTATCCACTGTGCCAACTTATAACTAAATCTGAGGGGGGTGCGATGGGGATGTTCCCTTGTTAGTATTTGATATAAATTTCAACTTAATGCCTCTACCCATTCCTGAGAGAAAGGAGTCTTAAGCGACAGACAGGCAGACAGACAGAATGACTGAATGACTGGCTGACAATGGTTAAGTGACGGACAGACAGAAAGACAGACTGAATGTCTGGCTGACGGACAACAATGCGATCCCGTAAGTGTTCAGTTTTTACCCACTGAGTACATAACCATAAAAACCCATTGCTTTCACCGTCGCATGCTTTCGCCAACAATTTCTAACGAATAAAATAAAATATGTAAATTAATAAAAAAATGTGACACATGACAAAGACAAAATATACAGGAAAATAATGCGCCCTTGGTGGAACGTTTTGTGCCGGTTGTCCTTCCACCAACGGCAAACAGAACTGCAATACGGGATTTGATACTCTGACATGACAGCAACAGGCCTTTTACACAATCTCTTTACGCAGTACATCAGAGCTCTCTCGGTCGGTGGGCAAGGGCGTTTGGCGACGGCAAATGAGCTGCCGTCTTTCGGCCCCGAGCATCCCAGCTGGATGTAAAACAGGCAGCGAGTTGTTTAGGCGTGTGGTGTTCTCGTCCGCTACGGCAGCTCCGTGCGGTCGGGAATCATTACGCATCGGCTGAATCCCGGATTCACACGCACTACGAACAAGTTGCGCACATCATCGATGTCAACAACACTGATTTCGGAAACGCAAGCGATGGAATGCTCGTAAGGTAATACCGCCTCAGGCGAGACAACTTGTCACAATATTTGCAGCGTGGTATCGTGCCCCAGCCGTGAGCTCGATGAGCAGACAGCGACAATCATTCACCAGGCTAAACTGCGACTCATCCAATAAAAAGAATACTACCACACAGTCCCTGGAGTCACTTACTTTGAGCGAGATACTGTATTCATCGAACACAGAGAGTAACCTCTCAAATGCGACGAGACGTAACCCACTTGGTAACGTGTGACGAAGCGGATGCTAGTGGGCACAAGTGCTGCGCTATTTGGACGTCTTCCGACACTTAGGGCAAGTAAACCATCCTGGGGTTGCATTTTACCACGTGGTCGTCTTTGCTCGTTGTGCAGATGAGCTTTTCTTCCCTCATGGTTATCCGTGGACATGAAATGAGACAAGGACTGCTTTCAACTCCCAAGCCATCTCACGTTGTTGTCGGTCTCTATCTGGCAATGTTGAAGCTACACACAATGGTTCCCAAAGTGTTCACTGCGACATTTAGCTTCCCTACGGTCCGGAAGCTACGTAGTCTGAAGAATTCTGTTCAGTCACAGTTCAGTCCGCCTGGTGTTGCGATGACGTAATAGTTTTTCGTTAATCTCGAAGACCTCCTTAACTTACGGAGTGTATAAACCCTTACTATAATTCCAGGTTACCGATTATATACAAAAATTGTTCACTATTATGTCAACTACTCAGTGATGATTGTATCCAATGTTAGGATACGGCGAATGGGATCTGGCTACGAGTGAGATCGGCTCATACATCAATTGTACTATGTATAGTGGAATGCTATTCAGAAAGGTGAGATCCGTGCAGGTGAGACAAACATACACAACCAACAATAACCTCCCCTGGAACGCAGTTTTCAGGACGATATCAACTACGTATTACTTCTGTCGTGACTGTGGGTAGCCGGCCGGAGTGGCCGTGCGGCTCTAGGCGCTACAGTCTGAAACCGCGAGACTGCTACGGTAGCAGGTTCGAATCCTGCCTCGGGCATGGATGGTGTGATGTCCTTAGGTTAGTTAGGTTTAAGTAGTTCTACATTCTAGGGTACTGATGACCTGGGAAGTTGAGTCCCATAGTGCTCAGTGCCATTTGAACCATTTTTTGACTGTGGATATAAAATTAGAACAAAAGTAGTATCCACAGAGACACACAAGGAGTCGTACTTGACATGTTTCACTGCATGGAACAATAAACAGCCTTCATGCATCTATATAAGTATTGCCACCTGTCAAGCATTTATCTTGTACATGCTAATTTACGTACTTCACGACTAAAGTTTACTTTATTTGTTAATCTAACATGTTTCGGCCAAATATTTTAATTGTCTTCGATAATTTACAACAGAAATCATTATTATGATTGCATTGATACAAAAGTTCTCTTTTTTAGCTGTGCTTTCTGGTAAACATTTTGTTTCCCCTACCTAAAAGTAAAGTATGTCCATGAAATATTGCTTTGGACCCAAGATTATTTTAACGTTTGCTGATAACATCATCAATGAGAAGTAAACATCCTGATTTACGAATTTAAATGGCTGAATTTTAAACGTAGAATCCATCCAGTGTTTAGTTTAAGATCAATATCATGCTTCAGAGTTTACAGCCGCGCGGGATTAGCCGAGCGGTCTCAGGCGCTGCAGTCATGGACTGTGCGGCTGGTCCCGGCGGAGGTTCGAGTCCTCCTTCAGGCATGGGTGTGTGTGTTTGTCCTTAGGATAATTTAGGTTAAGTAATGTGTAAGCTTAGGGACTGATGACCTTAGCAGTTAAGTCCCATAAGATTTCACACACATTCCTTGGGAGTTTAGTGAATTTTGCTTTACTCAAGTAAGAAGTATGCTATTACGACAAGCAAGACATTCGACTCTGGAGAAATAATATCGAAATCTGATTAATAATACTTAACATTCCAAGGGATTGATAAAATAAGGCTTAATTGCTGAATGTTAATTTTTACGTGTATTACTGAGGCGGCATTTTCAGTGCCGATAATACTTATATGCTACATGACAGATTTTTTAAAAGAAAGCGTTTATGCTCGTAATTAGTCCTCTTGTGACGCTTTTTTTCAATCTTGTTCACAAACTAATGCTTCCGACGAGATAGGACGAAAGTTAAGATAAACATTAATGTCCTACAATCACAACATGTCACAGCAATTTGTTTACTTACAATTACCAAAAGTATTTCACCGTGTGAATTGGTTGTAACATGTACGAAATAGTGTAAATAATGCAATTTCATGAGCATACGAGCATATTAATGTCTGTTTAAAGCGAATGTAACAAATGAACAGAGAAACTATTTAAGCGAACGGTGGACGTATAGCACACCAGATTGATTTTATTGGCAGTGTGTCGGGCTAGTGAGAGAACCTAAAAGTGGAAGACACGCGGGTTTCTTATATAATGATACGGACGCTGCTAGCCAAGCAGAGGTGACGGGATAAGTAGGCCAATATCCGACAGGCGGCCGAAAACTGTCTAGTGCCAGCGGTGTCAGACATCCGAAAGACTCTTATTCAGCAGCTACGTCACACACACGGACCCCGATACACGGGAGAAGAACTATTTGAGCCTATTATTCCACTGAGATAAAATTAGCTGATGATAACTAGGCGTAATCCTTTATTAACGCTCATCACGAAGCATACTGCCTCCAGGTAATTCCATGACCTGCTGCCAGAAAAGTAGCATGAACAGCTTCGTTGAAAATTAGTTTGGCTTCCATACGGAAGTGTTCCTTTGGAGACTACCGTACGAGGCTCTTATAGTTATTCCTTATCTGAAGATTACAGACACTAAAATACTGCTGTTCAGGAGCAACTAAAATGGTATGGAGAGTCGGTGGCGATTCAAGCAGCAGGGTCTCGAGATGCTGGCTGGAAGAGGCTTTACAGCTTTGACACCTACAATAAATTTGTTAATGGTTGAAGATTATAATACAAACCAGTCTTTTATTTCTAGTTTGGTAAGGAGATAACTGAAGTTGATACGGTATTACCTTCACCCGCTTTAAAATATGGCCGGCCGCTGTGACCGAACGGCTCTAGGCGCTTCAGTCCGGAACCGCGCGACTGCTACGGTCGCAGGTTCAAATCCTGCCTCGGGCATGGATGTCTGTGATGTCCTTAGGTTAGTTAGGTTTAAGTAGTTGTAAGTTCTAGGGGACTGATAACCTCAGATGTTAAGCCCCATAGTGCTCAGAGCCATTTGAACCATTTGTTTTAAATATGTTTTCCTATCAAGTTTTACTGTGGGGGCTGCTAGTCAGTACACGCTTTCCTGTAAGCACCTGAGTGAATTCTTAACCTACATTTGTTTTGTTTTGATTCCCCCCACTCTTTCTGTGGCTGTGAAATGCCATGGAATGCGGTTATGTAATGAGATGGTGGGGTCTGCGCGTGGGCGTGTGGGACCCCGAGAGTTGTTCCACACCGAAACCTCCTCAAGTGATCATTAAGGCGTAGCCTGGAATTACACCGTAGAAGAGCGTGCCGGGACCGCATCATTAAGATTTCGTCAGCTTTTAAGCGCGCTGTGCGTAGGCAGAAAAACGACCAAGACTCAAGTTTCTAAGAGACGGGAAAAGAACAGTCGCGCAGTGAATGTGTTCCAACATTCCACTGATACTTTGTCTGCTTTAGCGCGAATCCAAATGATTTCGATTACCTGGCAGTAAGTCCTCGACTGACCCATAGACAGTGACCAGCATATAGCTGTATGCGAATACATATATTTATTTAGAAAATGTGAACTAATTCCGCAAAAATAACGAAATTTGAGTTTACTTTTCGAAGAAATGGTCAGAAATGTTAGTTCTTAGTTGAAGCTTTAAGACAGAAGAATTTTATCTAACTCTGCCAGATCTTCTGAAACTTCGTTTCTGTAAGATATTTCCACATTCAAAACGCAAAGAAGACCTACGTATTTGGCTATAGAGGTGAAATGTCGACTGAGCTTCCACTTTTTAATTTCGTATTTCTGCTTTGCTCCTCGCAGTTCCTTGGATGAGTTGGTTCTCATGTTGGACGAAGGAGAAAGCGCGTTACCCCTTACATGATTATCTAACGAAACACCAGTGTGCAACCCTACCTTCGGCATTGCGAGCTCCTAAGGTCGATTAAGAATAATGTGCCGCCTATATAAGCATGTTTCTAAGGCTAGCTGTATATCCTCTCAATGTGTCCAAATGTGAAATCATATAACTGATTTATTTAGGATGGAGATGGTAATGCGAAGATAAATTGTCAGTACTCAACTTCATATTTAAACTTTAGCAGAGCGGAATCCACCGAACTATACTTAAAGCGCCAAAGAAACTGGCATAGGCATGTGTATTAAAATACAGAGGTATGTAAACAGGCAACGCCTATACAAGACAACAAGTATTGGCGCAATTGTTAGATCGGTTACTGCTACTACAATGGCAGGTTATCAGGATTTAAGTGAGTTTGAACGTGATGTTACAGTCGGCGGAAGAGCGGTGGGGGCAGCACCTCCGAGGTAGCGATGAAGTGGGGATTTTCCCGAACGACCATTTCACAAGTGTACCATGAATATCAGGAATCCAGTAAAACATCAAATCTCCGACCTAGCTGCGGCTGTAAAAAGATCTTCCAAGAACGGGATCAAGGACGACTGAAAAGAATCGTTCAACGTGACAGAAGTGTAATTCTTCCGCAAATTGCTGTAGATTTCAGTGCTGGGCCATAAGTGTTAACGTGCGGCCATTCAACGAAACATAATCGATATGGGCTTTGGGAGCCTAAGGCCCACTCGTGTGCCCTTGATGACTGCGCGACACAAAGCTTTCCGCCTCTCCTGGGCCCATCAGTACCGACATTAGACTGTTGATGACTGCAAACATGTTGCCTGGTCAGAAGAGTCTCGTTTCAAATTATATCGAGCGGATGGACGTGAACGGGTGTGGAGACAACCTCATGAATCCATGGACCCTGCATGTCAGCATGGGACTTTTGATGCTGGTGGAGGCTCTGTAATGGTGTGGGGCGTGTGCAGTTGGAGTGCTATGGGACCCCTGATAAGTCTAGATACGACTCTGACAGGTAACACGTACATAAGCATCCTGTCTGATCATCTGCATCCATTCATGTCCACTGTGCATTCCGAAGGACTTGGCCAATTCAAGCAGGACAATGCGACACCTCACACGTCGAGAAGTGCTACAGAATGGCTCCGGGAACACTCTTCTGAGTTTAAACACTTCCTCTGGTCACTAAACTCCCCAGACATGAACATTATTGGGCACATCTGGGATGCCATACAACGTACTGTTCAGAAGACATCTCCATCCCCTCGTACTCTTACGGATTTATGAACAGCCCTGCAGCACTACGAGTACTTCAAATATTAGTCGAGTCCATGCCACATCGTACACGACATTAATACAGATGTTACGTTGAACACAGTTACGTATCATAAGCTGCATACCAAGTGATTACTGTGGTTATCAAAGTTGTAGAAACCGGAACTGCATGCTCATGAGCCTTACATATCCGTTGCGTCAGAGCTCTTTTGCCGCCGACTGAAACTTGGATGCTGTGATCGCTGAACGTGGCGAAATGCATCTGCCGATGCAACCTTGAGCCAGTTTCCGTGAGATGTGTCAACAGTACGACCTGCACCGGCAGTCGGAGATGTGCGAAGGCCGTCTGTCGTCGTCATCAGCTTCAGTGCTGGAATTAATGACTGATATATATACAGGACCTTGCTAGCATATTAGAGTGTGACGCTCGCGACTCTGCGAACTACGACACAGAACACGATTTACATTTATTTGCTGTTGCATTTGCGTAGCGGTCGATGAAAGTGGAAACATAATTACTTCTGAATTACGGGAGTGGTTGATATAATCCTAACAAGTAAGCCAGCAGACGCGAGAGCAAATTCTAATTTTGGGTCTAGCCTTTTCGTTTAGCTTCTTCGTAAGGTAATTGACACTCTTAAACCTTACATTGATTTAGTGTGAAACACTATAGCAGTATCAGTTCGTGAAGACATTGCCAGAAAATCTTTAGTGGTTAGTGGAACATATACGAAAGTATCTCTAGGACATCATATCTGTACGAAATTACAACATAATACACTGTGTTGATCTTATATAAACAGGTCATCACTTGATAAACAGACATAAGCATCCAATAATATGGATTTCAAACTGAAAAATCATTCCATTCTTCAAGTGAGGATGAATGCGAACAGCGATTAAAAAAACAAACTCGTGTTCGCAAGGAGCTGTACACTAAATTTCCGTCCTATCACTATTATGTACATTTGCTATGGATTAAATAGATAAATTGCATTTCGAATAAATTCTAGGATGGTTTCCAAAATGTGCCCATGACAGTAAACGCTAAACACAACATTACTTTTTTCGTCTTTTACTTCAGTTCAGCACCAAAGGATTAGATCCACTGTCTAGATAGATGAAACAACATCAGACCCAACAAGCCTTTTAACATTTTTTGCAAAAGATGTTGTTTAGCGAGACTGTGAGCTTCAAGGAGTTTTGCAAAAAACGAGTCAGTAAGAAAGAGCCTACACGAGAGGAAATGCAATGTAATTCCCATCTATTGACGGATACCTGGAGTATTATTTGAAAATAGCGTTAGTGGTACACAAGAAATGTTAATATTATAACTCCGATAAATTGCTAACATCGTTCAGACGGGCGCAAACTAACTCAGGCTTGTGGATATTTACTGTGTGGAAAGTGGTTCAAAAGTAAAATTCTATGGAGGTGGATTTTCTTTCCTTTTGTAAAATAATTATCACCATGATGGTTGGCATGTAAACCACCTACTAACACCGATCCCGTGCGTTTGCGTCATCTACTAAACCGTAATGACGAAAAATTCAAACACGAATAATGCTATCGTAACGGATTTGTTTGGTCGCCGCGAGTTGAACAAGATATTTGCAACAAACTCTACAGGAAATGTGTCGCATATCATGCGCAGTACAAGTTTTAAAATTCATTTCGAAGATGTTCTAGCGAGATAGCGGAATGTTTAAAATATTAGACCTATGTATGGAAGAAAAGTCGTACAAACCTCCATTACCAAGCAATATTTTCGACTTATTAGTAGGCTATTGTTTAGCAACAAGTCTGATGAAGTTGTTCCTTTTATTGGTGGAAAGCTCTCTTTTTCGTCAAAGCATGTGAATGTATCTTCCACCAAACTGACTGTTTTGTAACATACTGAGAGATAAATCTTTATAGTGTCTCCTAATTAGATTTGAATTTATATCAACCATTAAAATTGCCACACCACGAAGATGACGTGCTACAGACGCGAAATTTAACCGACAGGAAGAAGATGCTGTGATATGCAAATGATTAGCTTATCAGAGCATACATACAAGGTTGGCGCCGGTGGCGACACTTACAACGTGCTGACATGAGGAAAGTTTCCAACCGATTTCTCATACACAAACAGCAGTTGACCGACGTTGCCTTGTGAAACGTTGTCGTGATGCCTCGTGTAATGAGGAGAAATGCGTACCATCACGTTTCCGACTTTGATAAAGGTCGGATTGTAGCCTATGGCGATTGCGGTTTATCGTATCGCGACATTGCTGCTCGCGTTGATCGAGATCCAACGACGGTTTGCAGAATATGGAATCTGTGGGTTCAGGAGGGTAATATGGAACTCCGTGCTGGATACCAACGGCCTCGTATCATTAGCAGTCGAGATGACACGCATCTTATCCGCATGGCTGTAACGGATCGTGCAGCCACGTCTCGATCCCTGAGTCAACAGATGGGGACGTTGGCAAGACAGCAACCATCTGCACGAACAGTTCGACGACGTTTGCAGCAGCATGGACTATCAGCTCGGAGACCATGGATGCGGTTACCCCTGACGCTGCATCACAGACAGGAGCGCCTGCGATGGTGTTCTCAACGACGAACCTGGGTGCACGAATGGCAAAGCGTCGTTTTTTCGGATGAATCCAGGTTCTGTTTACAGCATCATGATGATCGCATCCGCGTTTGGCGACATCGGGGTAACGCTCATTGGAAGCGTGTACTCGTCGTCGCCATACTGGCGTATCACCCGGCGTGATGGCATGGGGTGCCATTGGTTACACGTCTCGGTCACCTCTTGTTCGCGTTGACGGCACAACTGAACAGTGGACGTTACATTTCAGATGTGTTACCACCCGTGGCCCTACTCTTTATTCGATCCCTGCGAAACCCTACATTTCGGCAGGATAATGCACGACCGCAATTTTCAGGTCCTGTGCGGGCCTTTCTGGGTACAGAAAATGTTCGACTGCTGCCCTGGTCAGCACATTATCCAGATCTCTCACCAATTGAAAACGTTTGGTCAATGGTGGCCGAGCAACTGGCTCGTCACAATACGCCAGTCACTACTCTTGATGAACGGTGGTATCGTGTTGAAGCTGCGTGGGCAGCTGTACCTGCACACGCCATCCAAGCTCTGTTTGACTCAATGCCCAAGCGTATCAAGACCGTTATTACGATCAGGGGTGGTTGTTCTGGGTACTGATTTCTCAGGATGTATGCACACAAATTGCGTGAAAATGTAATCATATGTCAGTTCTCGTATAATATATTTGTCCAATGAATACCTGTTTATCTGCATTTCTTCTTGGTGTAGCAATTTTAATGGCCAGTAGTATATACAGGGTGTTACAAAAAGGTACGGCCAAATTTTCAGGAAACATTCCTCACACACAAAGAAAGAAAATATATGTGGACATGTGTCCGGAAACGCTTACTTTCCATGTTAGAGCTCATTTTATTACTTCTCTTCAAATCACATTAATCATGGAATGGAAACACACAGCAACAGAACGTACCAGCGTGACTTCAAACACTTTGTTACAGGAAATGTTCAAAACGTCCTCCGTTAGCGAGGATACATGCATCCACCCTCCGTCGCATGGAATCCCTGATGCGCTGATGCAGCCCTGGAGAATGGCGTATTGTATCACAGCCGTCCACAATACGAGCACGAAGAGTCTCTACATTTGGTACCGGGGTTGCGTAGCAAGAGCTTTCAAATGCCCTCATAAATGAAGGTCAAGAGGGTTGAGGTTAGGAGAGCGTGGAGGCCATGGAATTGATCCGCCTCTACCAATCCATCGGTCACCGAATCTGTTGTTGAGAAGCGTACGAACACTTCGACTGAAATGTGCAGGAGCTCCATCGTGCATGAACCACATGTTGCGTCGTACTTGTAAAGGCACATGTTCTAGCAGCTCAGGTAGAGTATCCCGTATGAAATCTTGATAACGTGCTCCATTGAGCGTAGGTGGAAGAACATGGGGCCCAATGAAGACATCGCCAACAATGCCTGCCCAAACGTTCACAGAAAATCTGTGTTGATGACGTGAAGTCAACATTACCTTCCTTCAATTGGGCCAACTGGCGGTGAATTGAGGAAGTACAGTACATACTGACGAAACTAAAATGAGCTCTCACATGGAAATTAAGCGTTTCCGGAAACATGTCCACATAACATATTTTCTTTATTTGTGTGCGAGGAATGTTTCCTGAAAGTTTTGGGTTTGGCCGTATCTTTTTGTAACACCCTGTATAGAGAGGATTAGTCATTCATGTGGCACGTGAGTTTATGATAAAAGATGTTTTTCGAGAGCTGGTACACTTCATACAGGTTCTCCTAGACTGCATTTAAATCCGATACACTTAAATTATTCAGTTTGTGTGTAATATTTACTCAGAGCGTCTGATATATCTGCTCATTATTACCTTAAAATCGAGTCATGCGACATGGCGTGTCCTAGTTACGAGGTTAATTAAGAAATTGAAAATTTTAGTCTGTCTGAACAAACAGTTAATTGAATTTTTCAATGGAATGAAATTTAAATTCTTGTGTTGCAGGTACAACCGTAGCAGGAATCTGGAGTGACGCCCACGTTGACGCAGCGTGTACACACACATCAGCAGCTGAGAGCCATCCATTAATATGAATTATCTTTTGGAGCATCGTAAGTTCATGAGGCTTCTCGTCTCATTTCTCGAGACACAGAATTTATTTTATTTCTAAAACAACTTCAGTGTTTAATAGTTTCTACTTCATGTAATTCATTCATCTTCTGCGACAAGAGAGGACCGGTAACAATGTTATCCAAACACCACGGAACCTCGATATGCTCAGTAAACTTGGTTTAGAAAGTAAACTGCAGTAACAGTAACAAGTGGTCCCACGAAACCAACTGATAATAATGTTCTGATGATATGCGCGAACAATGGCTGAGACCCTGCTTTTCATTATTGTCACCATCAGTCAGTAAGGAGGAGCTCTCTCTGTCTCAATGTTTCTTCCGTAACACCTGCTGGCGCTATCCTTCACCTTATAATGTCGCCTGAAAATCCGATACTCGACTAGCGCGTGATATTTGTGTGTTCGGGCTTTGAGAGTGAGACTGCTGACAAATGATCGGAATGCAGGCTTGTCGCTGCATTCGTTTCTCCCATGGCCCCCCTATGGTGGACGCTGAATGAGGTAGCAATTGTAGAAACTACTGTTTTGATGCTGATGACATTTGCTCAGAATGGTTTGCCATTCATAGCTAGCAATAAGCATGTTGTAGAGCAAATGAATCGGAATAGGGAGGTAGCAGTAAAACTAATTTATTTTGGTCGCATAATGTGGATTACTTGGCTGGAAAATGGGAGCAGTTGATGTTCAGCAAAAGAGAAGCCGTGGGCCAAATAACAAGCTGGACAGACAGCGGAAGAGTTTATATTAATACGACCGTTGCAGAAGTAAGTTGTTTTAGTGTTTAGGCTGAAGCATGATTCATGAAGTGAGCAATACCCATCCCCAACTGAATAGACTTGCTGAGTTAACTTGGAATGATTGCTCATTGTAGTCTCACAGTTACGAAGATGTAGCCGCTTTCTCTGGTGCTGTGTGTAGTGTACGTGTGTGCTTGGTTGTTGTTGTTGTTGTGGTGGTGGTAGTGGTAAGTACCTAGGGGACCAAACTGCCGAGTTCATCGGTCACTAGGCTTACACACTACTTAATCTGACATAAACTAACTTACGCTAAGAACAACACACACACCCATGCCCGAGACTTCGACGGCAGGAGCCGCACGAACTGTGACAAGGCGCTCCAGACCGCCCGGCTACCCGGCGCGGCTGTATGCTTGGTAAATATAGCAATATTCAAAGAGTTTCTGCAGCAAATACAGAGGGAGAGAGAATGTTCACTTAAATAAGAGCTTTTGTAAAATCTAGTCACATCTCAATGCACTTGATAACAGCCAGAGCGCAGCATACATATTATCTTCAGGGGGAAATGACCATACGAACAGAAATAGAGGGGAGCCTACCTCAACGATAGTTGACTGGGATACGCAGAATAACACGTGTAAATGACGTCGATAGCTCTCGGTGTCCTGGGTGATGCTGTTGCATCTATGGGGATGGAATACGTAGAAAGTTCCTGCGATAATCGGCAGGTCTTTCAAAACAGGTGATGGAAATACATTCTAAGACAAAAGAAGAAAAAATGAAAACGACATTCCACGAAAAAAATTATCCGAATGGGACGAAAATCGATAGATGTGATGCAAATGTACAGACAAACAGATGACTACAGTTTCAGAAAAATTAGGTGATGGATTCGAGAGAAATAGCTTCACAAACTGAGCAAGTCAGTAACACGTTGGTCCATCTCTTGTCCTTATGCAAGCAGTTATTCGGCTTGGCATTGATTGACAGTTGTTGGATACCCTCCTGAGGAATATCGTGCCAAATTCTGTCCAACTGGCGCATTAGGTCGTCATAATCTTGAGCTGGTTCGGGCGCCCTGCCTATAATGTTCCAAACGTTCTCAATTTTGGAGAGATCCCGTGACCTTGCAGGTCAAGGTGGAGTTTGGCAAGCACGAAGACGAGCAGTAGAAACTCACATCGTGGGCAGGCGAGAATTATCTTGTTGAAATGTAAGCCCAGGATGGCTTCTCCCGAAGGGCAACAAAACGGGGCGTAGAATATCGTCGACGTACCGCCGTCTGGGGCGTCTCCAGACAAGTTTTCGATGGTCATCGGACTCATTTCGAAGCGGGACTGAGCACTGAGGACTATTCTTGTCAATGAGATTCCAGGCCGAAGACGTGTCTGGGAGACCCCGAATAACGCTGAGATACCAACCTGAGTGACGCCTGTCATACGGCCCCCACAAATGGGAGTGATGGTCTGAGGTGCCATTTCTTTTCACAGTGGGACCTTTTAGGTTCTCATCAGTGGCGCCGTTACAGCACGACGATACGTCGACGATATTCTACACCCCGTTTTGTTGCCCTTCACGGGAAGCCATTCTGGGCTTACATTTCAGCAAGATAACTCCCGACCATACACGGTGAGAGTTTCTACTACATGTCTTCCCGCTTGCTAAATCCAGCCTTGGCCGGCAAGGTCGCCGGATCTCTCACCAGATGACAATGTTTGAGCATTATGAACAGGGTCTTCCAACTATGTCAGAATTTTGACTACGTGACGCTCCAGTTGGACAGAATTTGTTACGATGTCCCTAAGGAGTACATCCAACAACTCTACCATTCAACGCCAAGCCGAATTGAGTGCTTGCATAAGAGTTAGAGGTGGAACAACGCGTTATTGATTTGCTCCATTGTGTGAAGCTCTATCGAATATGTTTGAGCATTATGAGCAGGGTCTTCCAACTATGTCAGAATTTTGACTACGTGACGCTCCAATTGGACAGAATTTGTTACGATGTCCCTAAGGAGTACATCCAACAACTCTACCATTCAACGCCAAGCCGAATTGAGTGCTTGCATAAGAATTAGAGGTGGAACAACGCGTTATTGGCTCTGAGCACTATGGGACTCAACTGCTGTGGTCATAAGTCCCCTAGAACTTAGAACTACTTAAACCTAACTAACCTAAGGACATCACACACATCCATGCCCGAGGCAGGATTCGAACCTGCGACCGTAGCGGTCGTGCGGTTCCAGACTGTAGCGCCTTTAACCGCTCGGCCACCCCTGCCGGCAAAACGCGTTATTGATTTGCTCCATTGTGTGAAGCTCTATCGAATAAATCATTGAATTTTTCTGACACTGTGATCATTTGTTTGTCTGTACATGTACGTCACATTTGCTGCGTTCCGTACCATTCGGATAATTCCTTTGTGGTATGACGATTTTTTTTCCAAAAGTTTATTACTTCAGCAACGTTCAACAAGCGAATACATTCACAAGCAGCTGAATTAGCGAAATGCATATACAGGGTGTTACAAAAAGGTACGGCCAAACTTTCAGGAAACATTCCTCACACACAAATAAAGAAAATATGTTATGTGGATATGTGTCCGGAAACGCTTAATTTCCATGTTAGAGCTCATTTTAGTTACGTTAGTATGTACTGTAATTCCTCGATTCACCGCCGGTTGGCCCAATTGAAGGAAGGTAATGTTGACTTCGGTGCTTGTGTTGACATGCAACTCATTGCTCTACAGTACTAGCATCAAGCACATCAGTACGTAGCATCAACAGGTTAGTGTTTTGCAGTCAGTGCAATGTTTACAAATGCAGAGTTGGCAGATGCCCATTTGATGTATGGAATAGCACGGGGCAACAGCCGTGGCGCGGTACGTTTGTATCGAGACAGATTTCCAGAACGAAGGTGTCCCGACAGGAACACGTTCGAAGCAATTGATCGGTGTCTTAGGGAGCACGGAACATTCCAGCCTATGACTCGCGACTGGGGAAGACCTAGAACGACGAGGACACCTGCAATGGACGAGACAATTCTTCGTGCAGTTGACGATAACCCTAATGTCAGCGTGAGAGACGTTGCTGCTGTACAAGGTAACGTTGACCACGTCACTGTATGGAGAGTGCTACGGGACAACCAGTTGTTTCCGTACCTTGTACAGCGTGTGCAGGCACTATCAGCAGCTGATTGGCCTCCCCGGGTACACTTCTGCGAATGGTTCATCCAACAATGTGTCAATCCTCATTTCAGTGCAAATGTTCTCTTTACGGATGAGGCTTCATTCCAACGTGATCAAATTGTAACTTTCCACAATCAACATGTGTGGGCTGACGAGAATCCACACGCAATTGTGCAATCACGTCATAAACACAGATTTTCTGTGAACTTTTGGGCAGGCATTGATGGTGATGTCTTGATTGGGCCCCTTGTTCTTCCACCTACGCTCAATGGAGCACGTTATCAAGATTTCATACGGGATACTCTACCTGTGCTGCTAGAACATGTGCCTTTACAAGTACGACGCAACATGTGGTTCATGCACAATTGAGTTCCTGCACATTTCAGTCGAAGCGTTCGTACGCTTCTCAACAACAGATTCGGTGACCGATGGATTGGTAGAGGCGAACCAATTCCATGGCCTCCACGCTCTCCTGACCTCAACCCTCTTGACTTTCATTTATGGGGGCATTTGAAAGCTCTTGTCTACGCAACCCCGGTACCAAATGTAGAGACTCTTCGTGCTCGTATTGTGGACGGCTGTGATACAATACGCCATTCTCCAGGGCTGCATCAGCGCATCAGGGATTCCATGCGACGGAGGGTGGATGCATGTATCCTCGCTAACGGAGGACATTTTGAACATTTCCTGTAACAAAGTGTTTGAAGTCACTCTGGTACGTTCTGTTGTTGTGTGTTTCCATTCCATGATTAATGTGATTTGAAGAGAAGTAATAAAATGAGCTCTAACATGGGAAGTAAGCGTTTCCGGACACAAGTCCACATAACATACTTTCTTTCTTTGTGTGTGAGGAATGTTTCCTGAAAGTTTGGCCGTACCTTTTTGTAACACCCTGAATAAGTGTCTTGCCTCCACACTTCCAACCTCTTATGATGATGGCGGTTATGAGTCGTGGCATGACCTAAGCACGACATCGAAAGTCTTCGGGAATTAGGCTAATCCCGGCTGCACAAGTCAGCTTCAACAACGGCGCGTGCATCTCTTACGGTGGCGCACCAGGTGGTCTGAAATAGCACTGAGATTCTAATACTGTTAGGGAGCGCTGGTGGTACATTGTATAGCTGAAGGTACAAGGTGCCTGTGAGATACCCCACTTACCTGGACGCCGTGTAACGATTAAACAATGTTAGACCGCTCACGCGTTGGTGGCGGTCGTCTCGCGTGGCAACCTGCCGGGCTGTTGCAGGCCACAGGCGCTGGTGCGTTCCGTCACGTACTCGCCGCTCTCGGTAAGCAGCGTGCAGCCACTTCGGCCCGCGGGCTGTCAGTTGACCGAAACCATTTGCCTGCCTCGCTGAGTCCACGAGCGGTGTGCTGAAACACCTCCGCTTGTGTCCAAATGGTTTTACTGTTCTATGGTAAAGTTTTGAAACAGTCAGTGGGACCGAGCGAGGTGGCGCAGTGATTAGAACACTGGACTCGCGTTCGGGAGGACGACGGTTCAATCCCGCGTCCGGCCATCGTGATTTAGGTTTTCCGTGATTTCCCTAAATCGCTCCACGCAAATGCCGGGATGATTCCTGTGACAGGGCACGGCCGACTTCCTTCCCCGTCCTTCCCCAATCCGATGAGACCGATGACCTCGCTGATTGGTCTTTTCCCCCAAAACAACCCAACCCAACAGTCATTGGGTGGAAATAACTAAAAAGGCGAAGAACATGTGCTACAAGGAACGGAAAGTGATTTCTGCAAGAATATGGCTTTTCACTCTCACTTAGGCACGTAAACAGCCACTACTAGAAATTGGTTGTTTCGTCTCCATGTGCTACACAAAAATAAATCTTGCAGATGAATCTAGCTGTGTTTCGTCACACGCAAGTGCGTAACGTGGAGACATACTAACACCATTCTTCTCCAAGCCGGAGACGGTAACTTGCGTGAGAGTAGTGTAGTTAGCACCGAGCGACGTTGTGTAATGATTAGTATTCCGTAGGACTGCGGTTCAAATCCCCGTCCGGCTATCTACATTTAGTTTTTCCATATTATCCCTGAATCAGTTAAGGCGAGTTCCTTTGCAAGGGCTGATTTCCGTTCCCAATCCCACTTTGTGTTCTGATTCTTTGGTCACTAACGGTATAACTGGAATTCCTGTTGTATCTCGCGACTCTTCACTCTTACCAATGTTTAAAAAATTGTCTAAAGACTCTGTTCTACAACAGCCAGAAATTAAAAATTAAAAGTGATACTTTCCTCTGCCATCATAGCTTTTTATAAATATCAACATGATCCCTGTACAATGGATAAATTTCAAAGTCATTATTAGTGAAAGCAACTGCTAGATGGGTTATGGTTAATGGAAAGCAGTTTACAAAAATTTTGTTAAAATTTTTAGTAGTAAATCGACTGCCAATTCCGAGAGCGCTATTCCTAAAAGTATTACAGGCGAACGTTTGACAGAGGAAAAGTTAGGCGTGTGGAATGAGTCACGGCATTACATTTTCTTTTCTTTTATTGTGCTCAGAGTATAATTTCTAATCACTACATTGCTTATGTTCTCGTGGATTATATGCTATAATAATCTTGTGGAACTTAAGCATTACAGTGGGTTTTATTTATTATGACGTTATATTACCAAAAACCGACGGAAGAATCAATTAACACGCGAATTCCTAATCCACGCGCCTCCTTAGCTCTGCTGGACAAAGGGGAAAGAACGGAGATATCATCACCTCCTTCGTTAACTACAATTTCAATGTGGACCGCCGGCCGCTGTGGCCGAGCCATGGATGTGTGTGATGTCCTTAGGTTAGTTAGGTAGTTCTAAGTTCTAGGGGACTGATGACCTCAGATGCTTAGTTCCTTAGTGCTTAGAACCATTTGAACCATTTTAAACCAATGTGGACCACGCTTCTATCAAGTGAGGATATTCTGACCACAGCGCCGCGCCCCACTCGCCTCAACATCGAGCGAGGCGGTTTGAAGATTAAAACACTGGAGTCGCGTCTAGCTTCAGACGACATCTGGAAAAAAGTAAAGTTAACATTCAATGTCCCGTGGACGACAAGGTCATTACGGTTGCCCCCTTCCGGAAGTCAAAACTTAGGTCTTCCGTAGTTTCGCTAAGACAGTTATAGTTTCATTGAGAAGGCCACGGCAGATTTCCTTTTGTACGATCTGATCTTGTGATCCGTCTCTCCTATCCTCGTGGACGACGAAAACTTAAAGCCTACTCTTTCTCTCTTTCTCACTTTCACGTAATTATGTAAAACGATGTTAACGTCATCGTTACGTAAGGACAGATTCCAAGAACTTCTTTTCGTTTATAAGTAACTGGAAATTATCCCTGTGTGCTTCGAGGAAGTCGTTAACAAAAGCCTAGTCGTGTACACCAACTTCTCTACAATGAAGTGACAACATGCGAAGTACTGTTTTTCGACATATTATGACTTGTACTATGATTTAAAAGAGAGATAAGGGATATAATTTTTCTCTTACCACGATGCGAATGCTGTACCCCTCGAAGGTTACAACAGTTATTTAAAGATGACTAAGGTGTGTTGTGGATTGGCAAGAGAGCCAACCCGGTTTTGAGAGGAAGCCGAAAGGCACGCGTTTTAGCTCACGCAGGCTGGCGTGAGGTCTGGAACAGGTCAAGGAAATTAGACTAGCATAAAAGGACGTAGCTGTGGAATACTTAACTTTAATCCATAAATGGTGAACATCGCTCTTGACGGTACATGTTTTACAGCATCAATAGTAACTGGTAATGGCGCCTTGCTAGGTCGTAGCAAATGACGTAGCTGAAGGCTATGCTAACTATCGTCTCGGCAAATGAGAGCGTATTTTGTCAGTGAACCATCGCTAGCAAAGTCGGCTGTACACTGGGGCGAGTGCTAGGAAGTCTCTCTAGACCTGCCGTGTGGCGGCGCTCGGTCTGCAATCACTGATAATGGCGACACGCGGGTCCGACGTATACTACGGACCGCGGCCGATTTAAAGGCTACCACCTAGCAATTGTGGTGTCTGGCGGTGACACCACAAGGTGTTCTCCATCTAACTGTGGCAGGGAGAAAACTCGAGAAGAGAAAGATAATGAATAGACACTAATGTTCGCTGATTGCATATAGCACAGTGGATAAACGTGATGAAAGCTTGTAAACCAGTAAGGAAAAGTAAACATTACGTCAATGCCGTAAGCTAAACAGACATTAAATCTCGAAATTTCTGAGTAATTTTAAACAACAAAAATGGTGTCACATGGACGTTGGGGCAACCGTTGGAAATTTCTCTTAACGTTAGGACCTGGTCTAGCGAGTGTCAGGCAATAAAAATAAAGTTTGATCGCTTGTATCTCCAGAATGAGATTTTCACTCTGCAGCGGAGTATGCGCTGATATGAAACTTCCTGGCAGATTAAAACTGTGTGCCCGACCGAGACTCCAACTCGGGACCTTGCCTTTCGCGGGCAAGTGCTCTACCAACTGAGCTACCGAAGCACGACTCCCGAGTTCGAGTCTCGGTCGGGCACACAGTTTTAATCTGCCAAAAAGTTTCATATCAGCGCACACTCCGCTGCAGAGTGAAAATCTCATTCTGGAAACATCCCCCAGGCTGTGGCTAAGCCATGTCTCCGCAGTATCCTTTCTTTCAGGAGTGCTAGTTCTGCAAGGTTCGCAGGAGAGCTTCTGTAAAGTTTGGAAGGTAGGAGACGAGGTACTGGCAGAAGTAAAGCTGTGAGTACCGGGCGTGAGTCGTGCTTCGGTAGCTCAGTTGGTAGAGCACTTGCCCGCGAAAGGCAAAGGTCCCGAGTTCGAGTCTCGGTCGGGCACACAGTTTTAATCTGCCAGGAAGTTTCATATCAGCGCACACTCCGCTGCAGAGTGAAAATCTCATTCTGGAAACATCCCCCAGGCTGTGGCTAAGCCATGTCTCCGCAGTATCCTTTCTTTCAGGAGTGCTAGTTCTGCAAGGTTCGCAGGAGAGCTTCTGTAAAGTTTGGAAGGTAGGAGACGAGGTACTGGCAGAAGTAAAGCTGTGAGTACCGGGCGTGAGTCGTGCTTCGGTAGCTCAGTTGGTAGAGCACTTGCCCGCGAAAGGCAAAGGTCCCGAGTTCGAGTCTCGGTCGGGCACACAGTTTTAATCTGCCAAGAAGTTTCATATCAGCGCACACTCCGCTGCAGAGTGAAAATCTCATTCTGGAAACATCCCCCAGGCTGTGGCTAAGCCATGTCTCCGCAGTATCCTTTCTTTCAGGAGTGCTAGTTCTGCAAGGTTCGCAGGAGAGCTTCTGTAAAGTTTGGAAGGTAGGAGACGAGGTACTGGCTGAAGTAAAGCTGTGAGTACCGGGCGTGAGTCGTGCTTCGGTAGCTCAGTTGGTAGAGCACTTGCCCGCGAAAGGCAAAGGTCCCGAGTTCGAGTCTCGGTCGGGCACACAGTTTTAATCTGCCAAAAAGTTTCATATCAGCGCACACTCCGCTGCAGAGTGAAAATCTCATTCTGGAAACATCCCCCAGGCTGTGGCTAAGCCATGTCTCCGCAGTATCCTTTCTTTCAGGAGTGCTAGTTCTGCAAGTTTCGCAGGAGAGCTTCTGTAAAGTTTGGAAGGTAGGAGACGAGGTACTGGCAGAAGTAAAGCTGTGAGTACCGGGCGTGAGTCGTGCTTCGGTAGCTCAGTTGGTAGAGCACTTGCCCGCGAAAGGCAAAGGTCCCGAGTTCGAGTCTCGGTCGGGCAGACAGTTTTAATCTGCCAAGAAGTTTCATATCAGCGCACACTCCGCTGCAGAGTGAAAATCTCATTCTGGAAACATCCCCCAGGCTGTGGCTAAGCCATGTCTCCGCAGTATCCTTTCTTTCAGGAGTGCTAGTTCTGAAAGGTTCGCAGGAGAGCTTCTGTAAAGTTTGGAAGGTAGGAGACGAGGTACTGGAAGAAGTAAGGCTGTGAGTACCGGGCGTGAGTCGTGCTTCGGTAGCTCAGTTGGTAGAGCACTTGCCCGCGAAAGGCAAAGGTCCCGAGTTCGAGTCTCGGTCGGGCACACAGTTTTAATCTGCCAGGAAGTTTCATATCAGCGCACACTCCGCTGCAGAGTGAAAATCTCATTCTGGAAACATCCCCCAGGCTGTGGCTAAGCCATGTCTCCGCACTATCCTTTCTTTCAGGAGAGCTAGTTCTGCAAGGTTCGCAGGAGAGCTTCTGTAAAGTTTGGAAGGTAGGAGACGAGGTACTGGCAGAAGTAAAGCTGTGAGTACCGGGCGTGAGTCATGCTTCGGTAGCTCAGTTGGTAGAGCACTTGCCCGCGAAAGGCAAAGGTCCCGAGTTCGAGTCTCGGTCGGGCAGACAGTTTTAATCTGCCAAGAAGTTTCATATCAGCGCACACTCCGCTGCAGAGTGAAAATCTCATTCTGGAAACATCCCCCAGGCTGTGGCTAAGCCATGTCTCCGCAGTATCCTTTCTTTCAGGAGTGCTAGTTCTGCAAGGTTCGCAGGAGAGCTTCTGTAAAGTTTTTGGAAGGTAGGAGACGAGGTACTGGCAGAAGTAAAGCTGTGAGTACCGGGCGTGAGTCGTGCTTCGGTAGCTCAGTTGGAACAGTCTGCGTTCGGCAGGGCAGCAGTGCGCACCGCGCTCGGCCGTCCACGCCGCTGCGCGCGCGGAGTGTTTTGTTTACTTCCTCGTCACAGCGCTTCTCAGTCGAACAAGCTGTAATGGCCAACTCTTACAGAAAGAACACTCTTAAGTTCACCTTCTCAAACGAATACGCACGACCCAAAGCACTGGCCGTCGAACGCTTCCTACGCGAAGACGTGAAGATCCCGCGTGACGAACTCATCGGCATACACCTATCGATCATTAGCAGCGTCGTTTATGTTAAGATGACTTCCGACGCTGCCTGCAATGAGATCATTCAAAGGACGCGACATGGACTAAAATTTCGGCACTCCGACGGAAACGTCGGGCCTGTGGATGTCGACCATGCAGGACTTGGCCTTCGGACGATCCGTGTATTCGAACTGCCTTTCGAGGTGAATGAAGATGAAGTCATCGCGGCGCTAAGCCCGTTCGGAAAAGTCCAGAGCCACGTAGCCGAGACATGGGCACAGTTTACGACGTATTCGGTACTTAATGGTGTGAGACAAGTCCGAATCGATCTCAAACGGCACGTTCCATCGTACATTTCTATCGGCGGCTGCCGTGCGGTGGTCATTTACGACGGACAACCTCGAACATGTTCCGGTTGTGGCAAAGAAGGACACGTCCGTAATGAATGCCTGCAACGTCGCATCACACAACTACGGCCCGACGATACGAACACCGACAGAACCACGACCACCCTTCCAGTCACCTATGCGGCGACACTGCACGTCCAGCCCTCACAAGGCGCCGTTCATGAGCTTCTCTCTGGTCCGATACACCCGGAGGCGTCCCAGCACCTTGACACCGGCGATGCCGCCCGTGAACATGTCCAACAGCCGGACACACCAACGATAGAAGATCACAAGGATACCAATGAGAGTGTTCTGGAGAATGAAGACCGCATCACAGCACCCGCGGCTTTTGTACCGGAACGACGTGAATCTCTTCCTTCCTCAGACACTGAAACTCATTGCCGAAAGCAGAAGTCGCCCAAACGACGAAAAAAACGCCGCAAGACATCAGACTCGACTATTGAGCCCCCTCCGCAGGACGAAGAGATGCCACATCACACCGACGGAGAACACGATAACACTTTCTCCTCTGCCACGGAGACGCGTCATCCACAAGACGGTGAACCGGCCAACAGAGATCGTGCGCAAGCCCCGCGCCCAGAAGCCATGGAACATAGCACGCCTGTTGTCACCGACGCCATTGAGCCGACGCTGCCACCTCTCGCCGATGTCAGACCTGTCGGACACCTTTCATGGGCGGATGACACGGATTTCCCACCTCCATCTGATGCGGAAATGAGATCTGTTTCTACGTTAGACCAACACTAAAATGGGGGAAGTTTCTACGGCGACTCCTGCGACTTCTATGGACTTCCAGCATCCACCACAACAATCTTCACCAGCTACGAACCTATCGGCAGCACGGATCTCCCATCAGGCGTACCGAATAGCTACTATCAATACTAATAATATCGGCTCCCACGCTAAACTTCAACTGCTCCGTGACACGCTACGAGCAGCGGACATCGACATCGCCCTGTTACAAGAACTGAGAACAGCGACTTGGACTGGGTGTTATGGATATGAGACGTACGCCGCCCCTGCAGCTATGGAACACTCAGGCGCAGCCATCCTCCTCCGAGAAGGAATTGCAGTTTCCGATGTCGCATACCTCCCAACAGCGCGAGGGGTGGCCATAACAGTTGAAGGACTCAAAATCATAAATCTCTACGCCCCATCGGGCACTGCTAAACGGAGGGATCGCTCCCATTTCTACGCAGAAGATATAACGCCTTTATTCCTCGGTCGATACGATCATCTCATCGTAGGTGGAGATTTCAACTGTGTTCTCGAGCGCACAGACCAATACCCTCATTTCACCACATGTCCCGAACTTCGCTTCCTCGTCCGCCGCCTTCGTCTCCTCGACACTTGGCGAGTGGTACACGGCGACCGCCCGGGGTATACACACATCACGAGCCACTCCGCCAGCCGACTTGATAGAATATACATCTCTAACGCTCTAAAATCAGTTCTCCTCGACGCGGAACGTTGGCCGTCTGCCTTTTCGGATCATGACATCTATATCTGTACCATGAACCTACGTCGACAATCTATATGGCTCAGTGCAGGATCTTGGAAACTCAATGTCGCGCTACTGCGGGACCCTGAATGTCGACAACAGGTCACCGACACGTGGCACACCTGTGTTCGACGCATTATGCGTTACGAGACCACACTGCAGTGGTGGTTGCTGTGCGCCAAACCGGCCATCCGACGCACATTGACACACTATGGCAGAGCCAAAGCCAGGTGGAATCACCATACAACTGATTTCTACTATAGCGCTCTACGTGAACTCATGGATCATCCTCCATCCCCGGATCGGCTCCAAGAAGCTCAACGCATCAAGGCAAAGATTTTATCCTTGACCAGATGCCGTCTAGAGGGAGCCATTGTACGAGCCCGCAGCCAAGACAGGATTAACGGTGAAGAACCTTCTATGCATCATATTGTTCAAAATGTTCGTCGACGCCGACAGGCTTTAATGACAACTTTAGACTTACCTGATGGACGACGGCTGACTTCGCAAGCTACCATTGCGGATGCATTCACAACGCACTATAGACTTTTCTATCAAGAAGTACCTGCCGGTGCAGAGGCCATTGCTGAGGTTGCCCAGGAGACACTTGGTACTCTAAACGCAGCAGCCGCAACCCTCCTGACTGCTGAAGTGACCACCGACGACGTCCAAGGCGCTGTGGCCAAGGGGTCTCTGAATCGATCTCCCGGCCCGGATGGTTTACCTCTCGAATTTTACAGAACCTTCCAAGATTTGATGTTGCCACGATGGAGGGACATGTACTGGGAACTTTTGTCCGGCGCGGCGAACCCGCCACCAATGTTCATGGAAGGCTTACTTGTACCAGTCCCGAAACCCGCAGGAGGAACACGACTCGACAGTTATCGGCCGATCACGTTACTCAATTCGGACTTCAAGATTTTCACACGCCTTCTAGCAGTGCGACTCAAACGTGTCTTACGGGACATTGTTTCCCACGAACAAACATCCTTAGGCGGCGATCGTAATATACAGACAGCCCTCAGTGAATATCGAGATGTGATCGCTGTGGCAACACACTCGCGACTGCCAGGCGCTTTAATCTCCATCGACTTCAAACAAGCGTTTGACCGCGTCAATCATGCATTCCTCAACGCAGTGATGGATCGAATGGCAATTCCCCCGACGTTCACGCAGGTGATTATGCGGCTCCTTCGTGGAGCAACGTCCAGACTTCTCGTCAACGGCAGACTTACGGAACCTATACGGATTGAACGCTCAGTACGGCAGGGTTGTCCATTGTCGACGGTGCTTTATGCCATTGCGATGGAACCACTCATTTGCGGATTAAGGCGACGTTTGACAGGTATTCCACTCCGGGATCATATGTTCCGCTGCCGAGCTTATGCGGACGACTTGGCCCTCGTCGTACGTTCAGCGGCTGACGTACAAGCTGCGATGCAGTGGATTACCCGTTACAGTGCAGGGGCAGGGAGCGTTATGAACGTGGCAAAATCATGCGCCATGAAGATCGGCCGCGGCCTTCCCGCAGACAGCGTAGTTCCATTTCAACTGGTGGACACCCTTTGTTGTCTCGGATTGGTGTACACCCGAGACATTCGCCGCACCTCGGCGATTAATTTTCGGGCGCTGCTGCAACGCATCCGGGCCAACATACAAAATCACATACTACGCCCGCTGAATATGTGCCAGAGAGTCACCTTCGTCAATACCCATCTGGCGGCTCGGATACCCCATATAGCGCAGATTCTGCCCATCACTGCGACAATGGCGGCCAGGTTACAGGCGGCATTCGGCTATTTCATTTGTTCTGGTCACATCTTCAAAGTCCAGTATGAAGCTCTCACCTTACCGAAGCGGGATGGTGGCCTCGATCTGGTTAATGTGAGAGCCAGGACTACGGCACTTTACACCAATACTATGCTCCGGTTATGGAAAAGCCAAAATGCTAGTTTTACTGGAATGTTGACCACCGAGCTCGCACCTGTTTCGAGACGCACACCGACGTCTTTGGCACACATCCCACCTCCGATGTCACATATCGGCCGTTTCTTTTTGGAGTACAGCTACATATGCACCGAGCTCCCCAGGACCAGGAAGACGACCACCCGCGACATCTACCGCCTTCTCCGAAAGTCTCCACCCCGCAACCCCGTCGAAACACGTCACCCCCAGGTTTCATGGCCTACAGTTTGGAAAACGATCCACCAACCGTATCACACCACTGACACCACCTCTATGTGGTACCTTCTCGTCAACGGCAAGTATACTACAAGACAGAAACTGCATCGCATCGCACTGGTGGACTCACCCCTGTGCCTCAAGTGCAATGTCGAAGATACAGATTTACATCGGTTTGAGTGTGGGCCAGCAGCAGCTGTCTGGACCCTCGTACAGAAGATTGTGGCTTTCTACCTCCGAGTACCACCACATCACGTTTCTCCCACTGTGATGATATATCCCGACACGACCTACTTTCCATCGGCTAAGTGGCACGCCATCACATGGATCAGTGGCATGGCTGTCAACTACCTCTTCCGGGACGACATTGTCGATCCGGCGGACTTTTGGACACGCCTCCAAGTACATCACCACACCCTTCGCCGGCATCGCCACTATCGGGCCACTTTCGCGAACTATTTACAGAGCATTTTCACCAACCCGCCTC
This sequence comes from Schistocerca cancellata, assembly GCF_023864275.1. Lineage (NCBI taxonomy): Eukaryota > Metazoa > Arthropoda > Insecta > Orthoptera > Acrididae > Schistocerca > Schistocerca cancellata. The sequence goes on from NC_064628.1 coordinate 281,750,454, forward strand.
AAAGCTGGAATCTGAACGAACCGTGCCAGCCAAGACTGGACGATCCCACGTTCCCCTTCAATGGTCAATGATAGAATGCATTTTGTTCTGATGGCGCGCCAAAGTGGAGCATGGCGCGGAAAGTATTCCTATTTTATTTCACTTCTCTTTTCTCCTCCTCTTCTAAGTTTTTTTTTCTCCTTACACATGTTTATCCTTTTCACACATAGCTCTCCATCTGCAGCCTATTTGTTTTCTTTCTCTTGAGCTCCAAAAAAAAAAAAAAAAAAAAAATGCTGCTGATGGTGAGACTGTATAATCATTTATGTTAACAAAAAACATAAAAATACAAAAGAAGGCCGTTGCGGAAATATAGCTACCTTTTATGTTTTACATTTTCAAAGAATATTGTGTTATTTTATGAAGAACGTCGTCTTTTATTTTCATACCCAAGAGGTTTTTATTTGTTTTCTAAAAAAAAAAATAATTAGTAGAGCACTTAAAAAAAAATTAAAACAATACAAAAAAAACAGCAACAAAAAAAAGTTGGTAGAGCCAAAAAAAAAAGATGGAAAAAAAAAGTTGGTAGAGCACTTGCCCGCGAAAGGCAAAGGTCCCGAGTTCGAGTCTCGGTCGGGCACACAGTTTTAATCTGCCAAAAAGTTTCATATCAGCGCACACTCCGCTGCAGAGTGAAAATCTCATTCTGGAAACATCCCCCAGGCTGTGGCTAAGCCATGTCTCCGCAGTATCCTTTCTTTCAGGAGTGCTAGTTCTGCAAGGTTCGCAGGAGAGCTTCTGTAAAGTTTGGAAGGTAGGAGACGAGGTACTGGCAGAAGTAAAGCTGTGAGTACCGGGCGTGAGTCGTGCTTCGGTAGCTCAGTTGGTAGAGCACTTGCCCGCGAAAGGCAAAGGTCCCGAGTTCGAGTCTCGGTCGGGCACACAGTTTTAATCTGCGCTTGTATCTCTTCGACTCCTATTTCTCTGCAGACGAACAAGGGGTAACTGACTGGAAGAGTACAAGAATTAGATGAAGAGTAGACTTCTATAAATTACTTTTCAGGAAGAAGAATATCTAGTAAACAAAGCCACGAGAAGTCTCTGGATGTTGAAGGGAAAACAGCTGAGAAGTGGGAAAATTCAAATGTAAGAATATGTGTTACACCTAGTTAGAAGTACACTACGACAAGTGATGTTATAAAACATCACTCTCATTAAAATCCTTCTTCGTGTACTTCCGCGTCATTTCATAAAATTTTGTATTTTACAGGGTGACACACCCGGCCGGATATCCGTGCGTGTTGAAGCGCCACGTCGGGTCAGAAAGGTGTGCCAACAACGGGACGAATCCTCCTGTCGAATTAAGGAAGTGGGTCGGTATGCCAGCCAGCCTGGAAGTGGTTTTTAGGCGGTTTCCCACACCCCACTACGTAAATACTGGGCTGGTACATTTACACGATTCGCAAACACTTACGAAAAATTTTCCTTCACTTTCACTTGAATAACACTCTACGCATACACTTGGGCTGTACATATTCCATCCTATGGGTTAACAGGGTGGCATCATGAAGGGTATGCGGCCACCTCTTAAATTAACTATGCCAAATCCGTCAATAGCCATGCCGAGCCTGTGCCAATGCGCGTAAGCTTACGAATTTACATAGAACCTCGACTAATGCTAGAAAGGTGTGCATCACACGCCTATTGTTCTCTTCGAATTCGAAACACGATTACTGCACGTTATTTCTGACGCACCGACATAGTTACGTTAAACACCCTCGTATAGCACACTACAGTTCGAAGCCGTCTATCGGCAGGGGTCTGAAAAGTAGACAAGAAGAATAGAGATGTAGACTGTGAATGGTTCAAATGGCTCTGAGCACTATGCGACTTAACATCTATGGTCATCAGTCCCCTAGAACTTAGAACTACTTAAACCTAACTAACCTAAGGACATCACACAACACCCAGTCATCACGAGGCAGAGAAAATCCCTGACCCCGCCGGGAATCGAACCCGGGAACCCGGGCGCGGGAAGCGAGAACGCTACCGCACGACCACAAGCTGCGGACTGACTGTTAATATAGTTTGTTTTATTTAAAAAGCTTTAAGAATTTTAAAATAAAAAATTCGGAGGCATTACTTTTCAGTACGCCCTCATACTTGATTCGTGGTACAATTACACTGCCGAAAAAAAATTAGTACACCTGGAATGAGGACGTCGATTTTGATCCGGCGTATGCCACTTGTGGTCTAGTAGACGTATTGATAGTGATACAAGGTCGTCTGCCAACAGATAGCGCAATAGCACAGTTACCAGAGCGCCGTTTGTGTCTAACTTTTAATAGTGAATTCTCACAGCCAGAAGGCTCAGTATAGTGCAAACGTGTGAAGCAAGCAGGCAACCATGCCATTGAAACGCACTCGTGCTTCCTATAGCCAACTGAGCGAGTTTCAAAGGGGTCAAATTATGGCCTTCCGAGTGGCAGGATGGTCCTTTCGGAGAACTGCCACACATATTGGACGTGCGGCGTTAGTTGCGCAACGATGCTGCTCTGGGACTACGGGCACGCATTCCTCTAGTCCATCTTACACTCACGCCACAGCATCGACGTGCATGGCTCTGCTGGTGCCTTCAGAGGATCACTTACAAGATGAAACGGCACGCAATGTTCTTGCGATGAAAGCAGATTCTGCCTGCACGCAAGTGATGGTCGATTGCGCGTATGACGTAGACCTGAGGAGCACTGTCTCGTAGAGTGCAGTATTATGTTCTGGGGTGCAATGACCTGCAACTCTCGTTCACCATTGGGGTTTCTAGAAGGGAAGCTAACCAGCGCTCGGTACGTGCAGAACGTTGTTAGACCCACTCTTTTGCCATTCTTGCAGCAGGAAGGTGATATGTTGTTTCAACAGGGTAATTCTCGTGCATATATTGCCCCTGAAACTCAGCGTGCTCTGAAAGACGTGCAGAAATTCCCTGGCCAATACGATCTCTGGACTTTCTCCATTTGGGCACGGGTGGGATATGATGGAACGAGAGTTCACTTGTGCGACTCGTCAACCAACAACTCTTACAGAATTACGTGGTCAGGTCGAACAATCGTGGCATACCGTATCCTAGAACAGTATTCGCCATCTGAACGATCGGCTGGATGCAACACTCAGTGCCTGCATTGCCGCCTGTGGAGAAATGGTTCAAATGGCTCTGAGCACTATGGGACTTAACATCTGAGGTCATCAGTCCCCTAGAAATTAGAACTACTTAAACCTAACTAACCTAAGGACATCACACACATCCATGCCCGAGGCAGGATTCGAACCTGCGACCGTAGCAGTTGCGCGGTTGCAGACTGAAGCGCCTAGAACCGCTCGGCCACACCGGCCGGCGCCTGTGGAGACTACACCACATAGTAATATGGGTTTTTCACCGTGGGTCGATACTTGGTAGCTCAGAACCACTTATGCTACTGATCTGTAAATGCAATCATTTCATGTACTCCTTACGCACTGCTGCAACAATAAATCTTGAGTGAATATGAAAGGTCTAAAAATGTGTACTAATTATTTCCGCCAGTGTATTTTAAATGTACAAAGTGACTTTCTCTTGATACTTTTAATTCCTTTGTGTTAAGTATCAGAACCTCACGTTTCGAGTTGGTGAACACGTTCCATATATTTCGAATTTTCTGGCTATCTCTTCTAGACTAACGCCATTGCTCTCCTTCCAGTGAAACTACATAGCATCCACGTTGTTTCGTCTAGTGATATTTTCTTCCTGCTATTTGAAATAGGAGTACATTAATGGCAGCGAAAATCATGTGATGGCCACTTGTTTGTCTAATACTTCCATCCGAATAGTCTTTGGTTCAAATGGTTCAAAAGGCTCTGAGCACTATGCGACTTAACTTCTGACGTCATCAGTCGCCTAGAACTTAGAACTAATTAAACCTAACTAACCTAAGGACATCACACACATCCATGCCCGAGGCAGGATTCGAACCAGCGACCGCAGCGGTCGCTCGGTTCCAGACTGTAGCGCCTAGAGCCGCATGGCCACTCCAGCCGGCTGAATAGTCTTTACGCTGGGTATAAGAGATCAGCCACCATTACCCGGCTGCTTGTTTAAATAGGTTGGAGGCATACTAAGAAGCGATTTAAAATGATATGAATTAGTAACACCAGTATTAGTGAAAGCGAAAAGAAACTATTGGAAGGTTCTAGAAAATTATAGTGCGTCTGTAAAGGACACAACACACGAGACGTTAGTGCTATCAGTTCTTGACTACCGTTCCAATCGACTGGGGACCTTATTAGGCATGGCAGCCGATTACGAACGAATTTAGAACAGCGCTATTCGATCGCCACAGATCGGTTTAGCCCCCACCCCTAAAGCAGTATGGAGATCTTCAGGTAATTTAACTGGGAATCTTTGGAAGAAAGGCATCGATGTGATGACGCAAAACCTAAGGGATAAGTGTAGAAGATGCAGCGTCCGCCCAACAAGTTGCGAGACTGAAATTTTTCTTGGCGTTTAAGCGACGTCAACGCACTAACTACGGTGGCAGCTGGAATAACAACTGTAAACAGGAGGTGTGCATTAGAATAGTCGGTTGTGAGCAGACATATAAACAGTGGATGTGCGGATGTAGTGAGACAAATTGTTGTCACAAATTCAATCAAGTGTTCAACACGTTGTCCAAAATTCTTTGAAGAAGAGAAAAATGTGCGCAAATTTTGCTCCGCACACCTTGACCCCAAACAAAACCAACGACCCGTCGTCGGCTGCCGCGACTTGATTGTAATTCAAAACGCTGACAATTCTTTTCTGGGAGAAAAACATCACTGGCGGCGAGATTTGCTGTTATCAGTTCGAAACTAGCACAAAACGAAAAAGTGCATAAATTCACATGAAGTGTCAACCCTGTGGTGACATAACTGATGGATTAAAATCATCATTTTACCTTTTCTCTATTTTTTAATAACCCAGTATCTAAACTTTTTGAACTGACTGAGTATATACTTGTATTTCTGGAAGACTGCGCGGTAACACTACTACCCCCATTACAGCTTTTTCTTAGAGATAACGAGAATAAGATGTGGGCTTATTCCGTAGTCAGTACTAGAAAGGACTAGAAGAGAAAGTAGTATCAGTATGATGTATCCCCCCTCCATTAATTGTAAGAGTAAGGTGACTACACATATATAGACGTAGATGTAACTAGGTACACCCATAACCACCGCAATCCGAAGACTATTTTAGTAGTGTAGTATTTTACTGTGCGTGACCCTATTTGATATAGTACGGCTATAAATTTACCAACCTCGCGGAGCCGGTTATGAGGATATGATGTCCGTATATGATTACACCTCCCCACCTTTATCCCTCAGTATAGACGTCAAGGAGGCATAGAGACTGTTACGTGAAACCATGGAGTCAAATGACATTATCAGCCTTCCTTGCTTGGAACATATATGTGGGATACTAACGACAGCGTTTGCTGCAGGTAACGCCAGAAAGAAGAAGTACTAGATTGAAGTAATGATAAATACGAGATTCTAACATCCCTCTCCATCCTTAATAGCCTATCAGAATTAGATAACAGCCATGTCTGTAGATATATAAGAAACAGTTTTCGCATTCAGCAGTAAACAAAAACACCCTGAAGACTGTCACTTGCAGTGTCCGAAATGTCGGTAGTTTTACACATTGACAATGCGGTCACAAACTCAGAAAAGTGTTATGGACTTTAGTGATGATGCTCTACTCTACGTGAAAACATCTTTCAGTGCTTGATCAGCGGAGTGGTAGGCGTCCAGAGCGGTTTTTCTTTTGATAAACGTCCCAGTCCCATTCTATCCTACATCACGCACATCACGGTAATTGCACAATCATTAAACCTCTCGTATTTATGATAATCTAGTTCGCCTTCCTAGCTGAGTCGTTACCTGGGTTCGATTCCCGGCCGGGTTGAAGACTTTCTCCACTCGTGGACTAGGTGTTGTGTTGTCATCATCATCGTCATCATCTCATCATCACCGACACGCAAGTCGCCCAATGTTGCGTCACCTGAAACAAGGCTTGCAACCCGGAAGGCTCCTGGCCGACAATGCCACATGATCATTTCACTTTTTTTACGATAATTTGCACGTGTCTTTGGATGACGAGCTAGAAAAGTAAACATGGCAATGTCTGGTGCATGCACAAAAAGGTTTATGCTTTATTTTTAACACTGCTAAAAAGTTATAATGCACTAAAACATGCCACTAAGTGTTAACAAGCAAGATATCTTGCATTTGTGGTTGCAAAGATGGACCTCGCCATGGACGTCGGGAGTGAAATTGCGCATCATGCAGCCTATTGCGCACAGTTTGAGTCGTAACACGACATTCTGTGCTGCACGAAAAGCATTATTCAACACGGTGGCCTTGCTGTCAGGGTTTCTCCGAGCCATAATTCGTAGGTAGCGGTCATCCACTGCAGTAGTAGCCCTTGGCCGGCCTGAGCGAGTTGGCCGGCCGGTGTGGCCGTGCGGTTCTAGGCGCTTCAGTCTGGAACCGCGTGACCGCTACGGTCGCAGGTTCGAATCCTGCCTCGGGCGTGTATGTGTGTTACGTTCTTAGGTTAGTTATGTTTAAGTAGTTCTAAGGGACTGATGACCACAGATGTTAAGTCCCACAGTGCTCAGAGCCATTTGAACCATTTTTTTGAACCAGCCTGAGCGAGGCATGTCATCGACAGTTCCTGTCTCTCTGTATATCCTCCATGTCCGAACAACATTGCTTTGGTTAACTCCGAGACGCCTGGATACTTCCCTTGTTGAGAGCCCTTCCTGGCACAAAGTAACAATGTGGACGGATCGAATAGCTGTAGTGACCGTCTAGGCATGGTTGAACTATAGATAACAGGAGCCTTGTACCTCCTTCCTGGTGGAATGACGTATTGACCGGCTGTCGGACCCCCTCCGTCTAATAGGTGCTGCTCATGCATGGTTGTTTACATCTTTGGGCGGGTTTAATGATATCACTGAACAGTCAAAGGGACTGTGTCTGTGATACAATATCCACAGTCAACGTTTTTCTTCAGGAGTTCTGGGAACCGGGATGATGCAAAACTTTTTTTATATGTGTAACTTTTATGTGACGTGAGAGTGTTCAGGATGTGACATGAAGTACACAGAGCTACCAACTGAGCCAGCAGCATTGTGTTTGACCTGGCTGTGCGTCGGGTCGAACTATAAACTTGGACGACATACCATAATGCTTCAATTAAGTGCCAGCGTTCATCAACCGAAGGGGGCACTGAGTGACGACATGCCATTTTCTCGACAATGCATGGCCAGATGTTTTCAGTGGGTGAGAGATATGGAGAATATGCTGGCCACAACCTTTGTAAGCAGGTGCAATACCGGTCAAAAGTCTTCGTTCACCCATGAAAAAAGCTACGTACTTTATTTCAGTGTAAAAACACATTGTACAAACTAAAGAGTGCAACAAAATAAATGTTTTCTCTCTCTGTCACTAAGTACAATACAATAAGGTTCAGGTTTTAGCCTCTTCAGAATATCCACCCTTGGCCCTCATATGGGACTTAACATCTGTGGTCATCAGACCCCTAGAACGTAGAACTACTTAAATCTAACTAACCTAAGGATATCACACACATCCATGCCCGAGGCAGGATTCGAACCTGCGACCGTAGTGGTCACGCGGTTCCAGACTGATGCGCCTAGAACCACATGGCCACACCGGCCGGCCAAAACTCCTGGCATTCTGGCGATAGATGTTTGTAGGGTTTTTGCAGATATTACAGTCCAACACGTCTGTAATCTATTCCATGGATCTTTAACACTAGATGACCTCAGTTTTCTGACCCCCTGTCAAATTCAGTCCATCAGAGTTTAGTGGGTTTTAAGTCAGATGAGTGACTTGGCCAAATCACATTCTTGAGCTCCCCACATTTCTCTTTTCAATTTAGAAGAATGTTTGGGCTCATTGTCCTGCTGCAGAACAAACCCGTGACTAATAAGTGTCTTGTCAGATGGAACTACATTGTTGATCATTATCCTGTGCTATCCTTCATTCTTTAATGTTCCACTAATTCTCCCTAAATGACTAACTTTATCAACCGCAAAACATCCCCACACCATCACCGTTCGTCCTCCATGCCTCCCCGTTAGCGTCGCACACTCACTCTTCATACCTTCTCCAACATTCGGTGACGTCTTGAGACTTACATTCGTCCTACAATAACAACTTGAACCATAACTACACGCTCCAGTTTTTATGTTGCCGTGGCCACTCTAATAGTTTCGGCCTATTTTATTTTTGGTACAATGTTTTTTTTTTTTTTTGCACCTATACACTCCTTTAAACCTCGTTCCAGAACACGGCGATGCACTGGTTGGATAGACGCTGGAGCTGCTCGCAGATTTCAGGTGCAGTACGAGTCTCTGTACATGCATGGACTGAACTTGCTTCTATGATGTTACCTGGGGTCTTCGATGTTGCGAAATACTTCCACTGGCACCAATTTGCTCGAACCGCTGCAACATGTACACCGCTGTAGAATGGGCCACGCCACTTTTTGTTGTTATTGTCTAACTAAAATAGCTTTATTGATTCAGACTTACAATTACAGGACTTTCAATTCCAGTCTTCTGGTCCTCTCCGCTTAGGCTGTGAGAATTTGGTATGAACCTGATCAGGTATTCAAATACACTGCTAGGTGCATACAGTGTACCGTAAACTAATGCCAACTGATTGCTACACAGACAGCAGGAGGAAAGAGGCCTATTCAAATGGATCAGTTTAGGTAAATGCACGTCAGTGTTGTTGTAGATACTCATTAGTGCATCCCAAGGCGAACAGCCAGTCGAGTATCCCACACAGGCGCTTAGTCTTTACCTGCTTATATTTATTTCTTTGTCAGAATAAGAATATGATGAAACATTCGAAACGAAATCCCTGTTTTAACTGCAAATCCATAGCTGTTTTTACGTGATCGAAAAATTTGACCGGTATCGTAGCTCATGACAGCAGGTGCAACATATAGTCTTGGGTTATATTGTCGAAAGATAATGCCACGGAGACCCCGAGGATAGGGCACAGACAATGGTCTAAATACGTCAGAAATCAATAGCAGGTTCTGAATTTACCAGCTATTCAAACCCGAGGTTACCGCATAGCGAATGGCACTCCATGACATCATAATAAGTTGCGGCCCATATTACAAGCAAGAGTACAGTCTAGCAACATTCATTCTCCCTGGAGAATGATGCTGTACATAGCATCAGGACTCGACTCAGATAGCGATGTAGTGCCACTTCCGTGATCAGCGTTCTCGGTGGGTGTACAACCGCCAGCGCCTCTCTCTGTTGGCGCGTTAGGGGAAGCTGCAACAACGATCCCCGTGCTGCCGATGCGTGGTGCTCCATACGTCGTTGTACCGTTGGATATTGTACTGTTATGAACGTGCCCATTATATGACACAAGCTACATCATGTCGTCGTAGAATCCTGCACAGCGTGGTGGGCAATATGACTGTCCTTTCAGGCGCTAGTCGCGTGGGACAGTTGACATCCTGCATAGCGAGTATGGCTCTCCTGAAGCCATCGATTTCGTATTCGCTCGGCAGCCGTGGGATCCCGACCAATACGAGCTGCAGTATAGCACAACAATAAACCACAATGTGGATAGGCTATAAACATGCCACTGTCAAATTCCGATTCATGGCGGTAGACGTTTCTCTTTGTTATTCGAGGTATAACGCAATGTTCTCACAGACAATCAACACTCAAATGCGATTTCTGAATGAAAACCTCTGTCTGATTTTTCCTTATACACAAAATGAAGATAGCGCTACACCAACCTACTTTGTATAGCTGCGTTAAAATGGTAACAATTTACATATCCTAGCACGTAGTACACTTCGCACCAGTATGGCGTTGTTGAATGTCATCCTCATGGTGTTCCAGTTTTAATGGCCTGAGGAGTATATCAGGGTGCACAAAGCGGCTGAATACTTTAAGCAGATCTTTGGCCCACAAGCGCAAAAACCTGTTGCAGGCAGGCGCCAAATTCTCTTTCACGTCGACGTTGAGGCCCAATGGTTGGTCTCCGAAGATCACTGGCCTCACATGGCGGTTGTTGCTGTTCCGAGCAGATACAACGTTCTGCATTTCTTCTGCGGGAAAGATTCCGCTTCATGAGGGTCAGCTGGAAGCGCCTCAAGGCGAGAGAAAATTCCCAAACCTGTTGGAGGAACGGCCAGGTCCCTCCTACATGGCCCTCCGCCGCTTTGGCCGGCGGAAGAATCCTTAGTGCAGCGGCATACGAGAGGAGGAATTTCCGACAATTATCTCCGAGTAAAACGGCGCGACGCTTAGTTCGTCCGGCACTTTGACGTCAGTTTCTTGGCTGTGAGCGTCGCTCCCAGACACAGGCAGACGGCGCAGCACGTCTCTGCTCTTCAGCAGGCTTCCAGCAACAGGTAAACGGACACTGACTCCAGTTCCTCAGAATATGTCTAAGTTTTAATCACGCAGCTGGTACGTTCGAAAGTCATCATTTCGCATTCATCGGTTTTAACCCATGGATGCGAAACACATCAGTTCAATCTCGTTTTTGTGGTGGCCGTCTGTCCGAAGACTGATTTGCTGCAGCTCTTCACGTTAGTCTATCCTTTGAATAACGTCGGGGAGAGGTTACAAACCTATCTCACTTTCTTCTCAGCGACTTTTTCTTTCACGTCACTCGACTGTTATAACTGCAGCCGCGTTTCTGTACAAGTTGTAGATAATTTTTCACTCTCTGTATTTTATTTCTGCTACCTTCAGCTTAAAAAAATCAAATCAAACCAAAATCTAGGCGACAAAATTTTTTTTATAAATCTACAAATGCTAGAAAAGTAAGTCTGCCTTTCTATAAAATGTTTTCGAAGCGAAGGACTTGAATGAGCAACTGAACAGAATAGACAGGGTCGCGAAGGGAAGATGTAAGATGAAGATCGATAAAAGCAAAATAATGGTAATGGAATGAACTCGAATTAAATCAGACTATGCTGAGGGAACTAGATTAGGAAATTAGACATTAAAAGTAGTAGATGAGTTTTGCTATTTATGGCACTATAATAATTGATTATGGCCGAAGTAGACAGGAAAGTGTTTCTGAAGAAGAGAAATTCGTCAACTTCAAATATAAATTTATAAATTTAACTGTTAGGAAGGCTTTCCTGAATATAGCTTTGTATGGAACTGAGACGTGGACAATAATCAGTTCGGGCAAGAAGAAGATAGAAACTTTTGATATGTAGTGCTACAGAATAATGTTGAAGACTGGATTAGTAGATTACGTAATTAATGATGAAGTTCTGAATACTACTGGTGAGAAAAGAAATTTGTGGCGTAACTTGACTGAAAACAGCGATCGGTTGATAGAACACGTTCGGAGATATCAGGAATCATTAATTGAGCATTGGAAGTAAGTGTGGTGGGGTCAAAATTGTAGAGGGAGATCAGGAGACGAATAGAGTAAACAGGTTCAAGTGGATGTAGCTTGCAGTAGTTTTGAGATGAAGAGGCTTGCACAGGATAGTGTGGCGAGGAGAGCTGCTTCAAACCAGTCGTCGGCCTGAATACAACAACAAAAACAACAGCAACAAGTTTTCCTGCATTTCTTCGGCACCCGAACTGAACTTCCCTGAGAGTAACTTACGCACTTCGTCAATCTTCAGCATATTATTCGCGGTTGCATTTTTATAACCATCTTATTAAACTGATAGTTATGTAATACAGCTGTCAGCACCTGCCTATTCGAACTGTCACATTCTTCTTGAAGCCTGAGGGTATTTCACCAGCCCCATACACCTTGGACACCGTATGGAATACTTTAGTTATTGCTTCCAAAGAAACGGCATTTACCCACTTAGATCTTTCAGTGTTGTGTCAAATTGTTCTCACAGTGTCGTATCTCCAATCTCATCTTCATTTACTTCCTGTTACACTTATGTACTAGCGACTTCAGATTCATTTCCCTTGTATAGCCCTTCAATCTATTCGTTCCAACTTCCAGCCTTCCTTTGTTGCTTAAATTTATTGCATTTTATTTCCGATTACTGGCTTTCAAAGGCTCGTAATTATCTGATTACTTAGTCTTCAGGTGACAGAAAGTATATAACGTTTTAAAATTCCGTTTAATATGAAAGATCATTGAAGACGGGATATTACATTGTTCTCTGGTACGTTAACTGGTTGAGCTCTAGGCCGTGGATAGGATTATGAGAAATACTGCAGTGAACCAGAGCTCTGGAATAACAATCTTGTTTCTTCTGCGTCTGCCAACGTAAATGTGGTTTATAGGCGATTTCCTACATGGTGGTCCATTGATCGTGACCGGGCCAAATATCTTACAAAATAAGCATCAAACGAAAAAACTACACAGAACGAAACTCGTCTAGCTTGAAGGGGGAAACTAGATGGCGCTATGGTTGGCCAGCTAGATGGCGCTGCCATAGGTCAAACGGATGTCAACTGCGTTTTTTTTTAAATAGGAACCTCCATTTTTATTACATATTCATGTAGTACGTAAAGAAAGATGAATGTTTTAGTTGGACCACGTTTTTCGCTTTGCGATAGATGGATCTGTAATAATCACAAACGTATAAGTACGTGGTATCACGTAACACTGCGCCAGTGCGGACGGTATTTGCTTCGTGATACATTACCCGTCTTAAAATGGACCATTTACCAATTTCGGAAAAGGTCGATATCGTGTTGATGTATGGCTATTGTGATCAAAATGTACAACGGGCTGGTGCTATGTATGCTGCTCGGTATCCTGGACGAGACGACATCGTTCAAGTGTCCGGACCGTTCGCCGGATAGTTACGTTATTTAAGGAAACAGGAAGTGTTCAAAAAATGGTTCAAATGGCTCTGAGCACTATGGGACTTAACTTCTGAGGTCATCAGTCCCCTAGAACTTGGAACTACTTAAACCTAAGTAACCTAAGTACATCACACACATCCATGCCCGAGGCAGGATTCGAACCTGCGACCGTATCGGTCGCTCGGTTCCAGACTGAAGTGCCTAGAACCGCTCGGCCACTCCGGCCGGCGGAAGTGTTCAGCCACATGTGAAACGTCAACCACGGCCTGCAACAAATGATGATGCCCAAGTAGGTGTTTTAGATGCTGTCGCGGCTAATCCGCACATCAGTAGCAGATAAATTGCGCGAGAACCGGGAATCTCGAAAGCTTCGGTGTTGAGAATCCTACATCAACAGCGATTGCACCCGTACCATATTTCTATGCACCAGGAATTGCATGGCGACGACTTCGAACGTCGTGTAGAGTTCTGCCACTGGGCACAACAGAAATTACGGGACGATGACAGATTTTTTCCACGCGTTCTATTTAGCGACGAAGCGTCATTCACCAACAGCGGTAACGTAAACCGGCATAATATGCACTATTGGGCAACGGAAAATCCACGATGGCTGCGACAAGTGGAACATCAGCGACCTTGACGGGTTAATGTATGGTGCGGCATTATGGGAGGAAGGATAATTGGCCCCCATTTTATCGATGGCATTCTAAATGGTGCAATGTATGCTGATTTCCTACGTAGTGTTCTACCGATGTTACTACAAGATGTTTCACTGCATGACATAATGGCGATGCACTTCCAACATGATGATGTCCGACAATTAGCTCGCACGCGGTTGAAGCGGTATTGAATAGCATATTTCATGACAGGTGGATTGGTCGTCGAAGCACCATACCACAGCCCGCATGTTCACCGGATCTGACGTCTCCAGATTTCTTTCTGTGGGGGAAAGATGAAGGATATTTGCTATCGTGATCCACCGACAACGCCTGACAACATGCGTCAGCGCATTATCAATGCATGTGCGAACATTACGGAAGGCGAACTACTCGCTCTTGAGAAGAATATCGTTACACGTACTGCCAAGTGCATTGAGGTTGACGAAAATCATTTTGAGCATTTATTGCATTAATGTGGTATTTACAGGTAATCATGCTGTAACAGCATGCGTTCTCAGAAATGATAAGTTCACAAAGGTACATTGGAATAACCGAAATAAAATGTTCACCGTACCTAAGTTCTGTATTTTAATTTAAAAAGATCTACCTGTTACCAACTGTTCGTCTAAAATTGTGAGCCATATGTTTGCGACTATTACAGTGCCATCTATCACAAAGCGAAAAAAGTGGTCCAACTAAATCATTCATATTTCTTTACGTACTACACGAATACGTGATAAAAAATGGGGGTTCCAATTTAAAAAACGCAGTTGATATCCGTTTGACCTACGGCAGCGCCGTCTAGCGGGCCAAACATAGCGCCATCTGGTTTCCCCCTTCATGCTAGACAAGTTTCGTTCTTTGTAGTTATATTCGTTTGACGCTTATTTCGAGAGATATTTGGCCGGGTCACGATCAATGGACCACCCTGTACATCCATATAGGCAAATAAAGGGCTAGTTCATAAAACTTAACTCCACTTACAGTACCCGTAGTCTTCTGTACAGAAACTATAAAAATACGCTTTTTCTTCCTTCCCGACTGAAGAGAAATATACCGTTACTGGTTCGTACTGGAGTACATGAACGGCGTTATGAAGAGTTAGCTGAAGGGAGTAGAGATTGCAAATTCAGCTCATGCTCCTCTTATTGACTTTCTACATTGCCTCGTCTGCCCACTATCACGGTTTTCGCGTTCTCGTGCATGTAAGGACCAAGGAGTACCCCGTGTTGTCACGCTCGTGTATAACTCAGTCTCTTAGTTTACGAGATCAGAAGGCTATTAGATAGGAGGGAAGAGGTAGATACTCCGTTTTTCGGCTTCAGGAAAGTCTTCAGTTCAGTTTCGTTGTTCAAGACACACCGGGTGTAACATAAGGATATAACTAAATTCTCAGGACACACGCACAGAAGAGGAAAATATGTTATACGTTGATGGGCCCTGGAACAGTTCATTTCCATGTTAGAAACAATGTTTATAAATTTTTGTATTCATGGGGACAGGTCGTATCAGTAAACAACATCAAACTTTTCCTTACATGAAATACTCAAAATGCATTTATCAGTGTTAGCAGAGACGTCAGCTCACCGCCAATTGAATTCCGGACGTTCTAATCAAGGGCGTCCATACCATTATTTGTAGGAGGGGGAAGGGGGTGGAGGTAGGGGGCAAAACCTCGGGGTATGGAATGGATTTAATATTTTGGACGACAAATGGAAGCTTACAAGTAGCCATAAAAACGTACTGGTTCCGATCCTCTTTAAAAAAAAATGCGTAAAACCGAATTTTAAATCATTTTCGTGAAAGAAAAAGTTCCTGACTACACCATACTTTTTCCATCCGCTAAGAGCTGTGAAGAGGGAGGGGGGGGGGCAGCGACACCAGCTTGTCCCAGGGTATCGGCACCAATGGTTCCAATGCATCACTGAATTATATGAGGTTTCCCAATATTCCACCATACATGACGAAGACTCTCTGCATTCGATATGCACGACCTTTCGGATGCCCTCGCAAATAAAAGACTATTGGGTCTGCGACCGCAGAACGCGACCGACAGGAATTTGGTTCACACCTTCCTATCCAACTGTCACAGAATTTCTTGTTTGGAATCCAGCCGGTATTATCACTGTTATGGCAAAAAGTTCCATCCAGCTTGAAGTACATGTTTCGTAGCACTGGTAAAGGTACATTTTCAAGCAGATCAGAAAGTGTATTCTCTATTAATACATTGTAATTCCGTTCACTGTGCGTGGGTAAAGTACAAGAAGACCTAATAGTCATTAACAACGTCGATCCGGACATTACCAAAATATCTTTGTTGATAAGGTGCTTTAACAGTTGCATAAGAATTCACGACAAGGCTGATTTTGAAAATCTACAGCCTGATTATGTTGAAAGCCCCTCATTGTGAAAACGCAGTGTGTAGAATCGACCATTTGCAGAAGTGTGCCGGTGTAGGAAAGCTAGCTGCTGATAGTGCATGAAGACTCTGTAAATGGTACTGACGTAGGACTGAATTGTGTAACACTCGCTAGATAATTAGTGTTTAACATTACGTGTCATAACTACCTGCCTTAGCTGACACTAGGGTCGTCGTCATTGCTTGAAGGACTGCCTCTTGCAATTGCGACGTAGTCGTCCTTACAGGCTTCCTCCAGGAGAGTGTAGCAAGTTGAAACGTCGCATGCACCCTGAGGCGATTGCTTTAAACGTTCTACTATCGGGCACCTTCTGGAAAACTCTCGCGACACAAAACGGTGAGCCACACGCCCATTAACACAGGAAAATCCATACCTCAAATGGACACTCCTACCAAAACCTCATTTGTATTCACTTCCAGTACACTGTATCGGAAACGAAGTGACGAACACTAGTAAGCAGTTAAGTGCTCGCCAAGTCTGGCTCACTGAAATAGTTGATTTTATGTGTAAGTAAGCAAATTAAGCGAATCCCATGTCAACCCAAACTCTGACGTGAGTTCAATGTCAGTATTAGCTTCTGTGAAGTGGGACATAACACACTGGTGCTGAAACTGAGAATTACATCTCAACCAGACATAGTCAAATTTGAACACTGCATATAAGAAACATTGTCATGTAATATGGTGGTATGTTCTGTTCCCTTGTGTTTCCCATGATTAACGAACGGCGAAAAGTTGCGAAAAATGAGTCCTGAAAGGCAATGAAATCTTTTCTGTTCTATGCCCATGCGACGCCTCCTTCTTCTGGAAGTTTGCTCTTATTTTCTGTTACACACTCTATACAAGGTATTAAAAATTATTCCATATTTTTTGACATGGTAATATGAACCGAAAGGAGAAAACAATTTTCAGTAGATATGGCCTAAAAATGTGTACCTTAAGACCTATGAGCACTTGTTCGTCTTCGCTACTGTGAAACATCTCTCTTCTACTGCAAGTTCACTGTTTTTACGAGCGACCTACATAATCTTGTTCTTGTTCTTTTTATCGTGTCTTTGACTTTCCTCGGTGCAGGGTCGACATGGTTATCAACGAATTTGACAAGGCTAATTTAAGGGGTGTCCGTATGTAGTTCCTGTCGCCACCATGTTACCTCCCACCTCCGGAATATCTGTACCCCAATTGTCTGCGTGCGGTGTTATTCATCGTGTAACTGAGGCAGGACTCTGGTACGAGCCCGATACTCACTGCTAGGATCTGGGAAACCGCCTTGAAACCACATTCACGCTGGCTGGTGCATTGACTGTCGTCTATAATAATCCGCCAGGCGGATTCGTTCCGCTTTGACAGGTGCTTTAACACGCACGGCTGTCCAGGCAAATAAATGGGAACAGATTCTGCTACTGTGAAACAGCAGAGCTTCTAAGGTAATTTGATTGCTACTAGATGCTACCTACATTTGCGACCCATTGCTAAAGAATGTTTCACTGTAGCGACGATGTTTAAAGTTCATATTTACTTCCAATTTTTGGTCTTTTTGTTGGTCCATACTATCGCTCCTTAAAATATGGAATTATTGTAACACTTATTTATTTATTTATTTATGCATTTATTTTACCTGGCAAGATTAGGGCCTTCAGTCCCTCTCTTACACCTAACCAGGCATACTCAGATTCAACAAATTTCAGTTTCTACAGAACATTAAGGACATATAACATGTTATACAGTATTAATGTTACAGAAAAAATTAGAGATTATAAAAGTAGTACAATGATAATTATAACAATCAAAAAAATAATTATAATAATCAAGAATAATAATAATAGTAATGAATATGTATAGGAAAGTAAACATATTTTTTCTTTTATGAATGTCAGTCCTATTGCTAGTTGGGAATTTTCTCGTTATATTCTTGCAGCTTGTGAGTTATTCTCATCAAGCAGAGACATAAGACGATAGAATGGGGTGAAAGAGATATAGAAGAGGTAGATAGGTTAGAGGAAGAGAAATAGAATGGTAAAATTCGAAGCTATGATGGAGAGGAGAAAGAAAAAGATGAGAGGGGCACGACAATGGTGGCTATACCGTCCCTAATATGTAAGTCTTGAGTTCCCTCTTGAATGTTAAGTGGTTCTGGATAAGACGCAGATCACAGGGGAGCGCGTTCCATAGTCGTATGGCTGAGATGGAGAATGACACAGAGAAAGATTTTGTGTTATGTAAAGGTACAGGCAAGATGCTAGACGTATCCGATCTGGTATTGCGGTTGTGGAATGATGATAGGTGTTTAATGTGAGAAGATAAGTATTGGGGGCACCAGTGGCTAAGAAATCGATGAAGTAAGCACATCGTGTGGAGATCGCGTGCCTTATGTGGGCGTATCCAACCTAGCTGGGAGTATGAAGGACTGATATGATCATACAACCGTATATTGCATACGTATCTAACGCAAGCATTCATCACTAGCTCGAGGCATCTCGAATTTTCACTATTTGTGCCGTGTTGAACTACATCACAGTAGTAAAGATTAGGCAAGACTAGTGTTTGGACTAATTTTTGTTTAACATGGGTTGGAAATATTTTTCTAAATTTTTGAATTGCATGTAGGGAGGAGAGCGATTTCCGGCAAGCTGTGACTGTTTGTTCTTCCCAGTTTAGGTGTTCATCCAAGATTATTCCAAGGTCTTTTACTGTTTTTTGGTATGGTAGTTGGGTACCATTGAGGAGTATTTGAGGGACCGTTTCGCGAAAGTACCGACTGATTAACTTTGGATGAGATATAAGTATGACCTGGGATTTCTTGGGGTTTAGTTTCAGACCTAGGTTCTGTGCCCATCGAGAAACAGAGCAAAGATCTGCGTTCATACTCGCTACTGCGTCAGCAATGTTCTTGGGGCTTGCACTTATGTACAGTTGGATGTCGTCGGCATATAGATGGTAGTTGCAGGAGTGAATCACTGAAGATATATCATTAATGTACAGTGAGAAGAATAATGGACCAAGGACGGAGCCTTGGGGAACTCCAGAGCGCACGTTTTTCCATGATGACTTTTCTGACCCATAAATGACTTGTTGACTTCTGTTTTTGAGGTAGCTGTCGAACCAGTGTATAGCGCTGTTTGAGAAATTCAGCTGTTTCATTTTAATTAGTAATATATCAAAGTCAACTATATCTTATGTAAATGTCTTTCAGACAATTAACTCTCTAAGGATTTTTACAGACGGTGCAGTCGTACAAGAGGAAGTCATGCCGTAACTGAATTGTTACGAAATGTATGTATACTTGAAACTGATCAGCACCTAGTGCAAAGACCAGCACTTGACCTTCAACATACATCAGTGTAATGTAACTTGGCTAAAAACAAGGAAAGACCACTACCGAAAAAGTAAACAAACTAAATAATTGGCAGTCACTCACTGAAATCAGTCACTTTAGGTATTGAGGAGTATCTGTCCGGAGCAATTTAAGGTGGATAACCACGTAATGTAGCCGTGGAGAAGGCAGATAGCAGGTTGAAATGTATCCGAATAATCCTAAGAAAGTTTAGTTCACTCACGACAGAATCACTTACAAAATCCTTTTACAACCAGTTTCTGATATTGTTCTTGAATCTGGGATCTTTAACAAGTAGGGCTAACTGAGAAGATCTGGAGATTGCGAGATTAAATACCAAACATTTGAAAATGTCTTCACGAAGCCTGTGAAAAATTGTTCATTTTAGTATTCTCTGCCAGCAATTTTTGCAAAAAGATCGTTGCTATTGTCTATAGACTATCGTACGTCACCGAATTCCGTTACAATATAGCATGGAGATCTCGAGAACTGGTAGTGCCATAGCTTCCTTGAGAGACTGATTTTCCAGCAAGATAATGAATACCGTAAGGAAACCAGTCACAATAAACAATATAGACATGATTCGACGGCTTAAAATGAGAACGGCGCCTGGCAAGAAGAAAGTAATCCACATAGGCTCGTATGAACCGACACGCGCCTTGTATACGGCACTTTTAGTCTTACAAGGTGAGAATCAAGGGTGATAATATTAAAAAGTGTGTGGAATTAGCCCTCTTGGACGCGAAGAAAGAGCCAGTCCCTGCGGGTAGGTGTGTAGCTAGCCTGCTGCCTCGCACCCAAGTTCTTTCTCTGTGGACAATCCACAACAAGGAAAGGAAAGCACATTATAAATCGTTACATGTAATACAGTAACATGTGTGAAACTTACTACATTGCGATGGTTACGGATTAATGAAATGATAAAGTGCATTAAACATACAAATGGTTAAGGTTATCTAAATTTAAATGATCTGTGACTTCATGAGTTCAGTCGCTTTCGAAGCATCTAAAAGGTGCAAACAAATCTTCTAAACGTCGTGACCTGGTATATGTGAGCACCTGGATACATTCTTGGTGTGAATTTCAATCGCCCTCATTACTGTTGGCATGCGAGTACGCAAAGCGTCGTTAGTGGGTTGTGGTGGCTCGGGATGAACCAATTCCTTACGATCCAAGTAGAACAGTCACGTCGGCTGGAAGGAATATCAGTTAAACTTGCGGGCCAGGAAAAATTGGGTGCCAGACGGTCTTGGAAGGAGGTCTTCAGATACTTCTTGCCTGAAAGAGGGATACTGCGTGGAGCACTCAACCTCTCCTTGGTGCACAAGTTGTTGAAGTTGACCTCTACACTTGGGAGACGAGATCATATGTTATACCCAATGGTACCTCAATCACGTCCGCTATGCTTCTCAACTATACAGATTTCAGTCATCTCATTAGTGTGTAACACAGCTGCATGCATCACTGTAAGATAGAATGAAGTGGGACTCTACCGAAAACACAACGTTTTTTGCTACTTTCCTTGTGCCAATGTTTCTGGATGTTGTACTTTCCATAGACATCAGTGCACCCAATCGTAAATATGGCTCTGAATATTAGCGACCCGATCACGAACCTCTAACGTGCCACCTCTTTTCGAGTACTGCAGAATCATCGTCACTAAAAACAGAACAATAAACCTGTCACGTTTGGACAGCAAAAGTAATCTGTTACGACATTCTTTAAGTAGTAATTCCGGTATTTACCAATAATAACCCTGAGACGGCACAGGTCCTTAAATCAGTATAATAATAATCTTAAATTCAAATTCATTGTCTTAACAACTACACCATATCGCTCTCTGTATAAATTATACAGGATGAGGCAGCTATAACAGACCACTCCAAATATGTCCAGAATGAATAAATATATCGAGCTGCGTTTTTCGCCAAGTTATAGCGGCCAATATGGCGAATTTTCTTCCATTCGCAAGCAATTTTTATCGTTTATATTCCCGGAATTACGACACGGATTTTTTTAAATGGATCTGCGGCCTATGAAAGAAGCTTATAAGAGGACGTAACTTTATCAAATAGTATTGGGATAACAGTGCCGCAAACTGCTGTCCCGCCGTCACAAGCGTTCCACGAGCATCTGCCATATTATAGAAAATGTGAGCAAGCACGTAATAAGGTACTGATTGTTGTTATGTTCAAAATGTTGACCTTGAGAATTGCTACACACAAAGGTGCACGCAGAATTTCCTGTAGTGTTAATGGTAGCACAGGCTCATGTTATAAGGCATTTCATGCCTTTGGGAGTTGTCGGTGTTTCCTAATAGACCCCTTGTTTTAATTTTCGCTACAGACAAAAGTACAGAAGACTTAAGTTTGGTGAGTGTGCAGACAGTTTCGCTTTTCCAATACTCTCCAAATGTTCTCTTGAAAGTGTTTATAATTACGTGTGGGGAACGGGAGGGACATCCGTCGTGTTGTTACCACACTGATTGTCTTATGTCCAGTGGGGTGTTTCTCACTAATTCCGGCAGCAGCATATTTCAGGAAGGCCCAGATACTTGACTGTATTTAAATTCCCATCACTAAAACAGGGACCGATGATAGGGTCTTAAGAAATGGGCACCAAACGTTGATATACCAAGAGCGTTCTTTTTATCTACTTTTTGAGTCATCGTGGATTTTCAACTGATGATTAGTGCATATTGCAAAGATCCACTTGCATATGGTTTTTACATGATACTTCTTCCTCCAACAAAACTTTGCGTAGATATGCCGCGTCCCTTTGCACTTTTCGTAGAAAACATTCTGAAAAGTGTAACAAATTTTGGAAGTCACTGTCATGAAGCTACAGATGCAGCGAAATGTGGGGAAGGTAAAAAAGCGATAGAATGTAGTGCTCGCAGAACACTCGTTTGGTTGATCCCTCTCGTACTACCGAGATGCCTCTTACTGACATTTCCGCTGTGTCTTACTGCTACTAAAATTTTACTTTCATTTCTTTCACCAGTCTCTCTTTTTTCCCTTGGTGTATTTTACTCTCACACTTTCTAGAACTTTTTCCACAACGTTCGCAAAGATAGATTGTGAGTGCTTCGTACGATCGGGATTCTCTTCATCGTACAACCACACCGTTGGTCTAACAGTTTGGCGACATTCGCCATACACTATATTCATTTTCCGATTATCACATACATTGTGAATGTCTCAGTAGGTTTATGTGTACGTTTATCTGATTGCTACAACAGCGCAGAATAGACTGACGTGTTTCAAGAGCACAGATGAACACAAGAACCCTGCCTGAGTTACGTGTTTGCTTGCATTTGATGTAATAGGACAGGCATTTGTTGAAACTCTTGTCTTGAGGCAGGATTGTGGTTTGTGGGGCTGTTATGTGGATACTATTTCATCATGTCCCAGACATGTTATTTCGTTGAAGTTCTATTAGAAATTTTCCAAATTCGGTCAAAAAAGTTGGTTACGTAATTCGAGGAATATTTATAATTTATTAATTCTGGATACAATTGGAGTGTCCTGCCTTAGCTGCCTCACCCTGCGTTGAGCATTGTAGTCCAACAAAATGTTCAAATGTGTGTAAATTCCTACGGGACCAAACTGCTGAGGTCATCGGTCCCTAGCCTTACACACTACTTAAGCTAACTTATGCTAAGAACAGCACACACACACCATGTCCGAGGGAGGACTTGAACCTCCGGCGGGAGGGGCCGCGCAGACCGTGACATGGCGCCTCTAACCAAGCGGCCACTCCGCGCGGCGTAGACCAACAATAAAGCGTCATGTCCTGGTACTTCATATCTTCATCATCGAAAAGATCCCTGAGTTTCTTGAGAAACAGGAATACTTATTCTTCTCCTCCTCTGTGATTATGATTTTTCGAGCAATGTTCTACATTCTCAGTTCTTTATCAGTCCTATAGATACTGTGATCTCACGCCAAAATACAAGTACTTTTTCCCTTGTAGTGTAATTTGATAACTGGATCTCGTACGGACGCAGATCAGCCACAACAAGCATCTCCTTGTTTGTATTAGACTAGAAGAAACTAACGAAAGTTATGTGCACAGGCAGTGTTAACTGATGACAACTGTACATTGATGAATACAGCCTACGTAACGTGGCAGTGTGGCAGTTAGTTTCAAATTTCTTTTTATCTATGCCAATATTGCGTATAATTTGGAATGGTCTATTGCTGAAGATGCTGTTTCGATGGCTTCTAAAATTTACTCACAGTTTTCAAATGTTTTTAATACACACGCATTTAAGTGGTAATTCTAGGTACTTAGGCAACAGATATATCTGCATTTCCTGCGGAAAGTGTATTAAATACAAATTGCCTTATGCACCTATCACTGTAATCGGCAATAAAGCAAAAAATAAATGAAGTTAAACAGCATTACAAGAGATAATAAGAAATATTAATTTGTTACTGGGTTATTTTACTTTCATAACTCAACTTACCGTTTTCCATTGAAATATAGAAGTACTGACAGAAAGTTATGTACACATTTCACACATTTTACACAGGAAAAACAGAATGTTGTCTGGTGTTTATTTCAGTGAAAGATTTGTTATTCCTTGCGCTTTTTTTACCTCCCGCTTACGTGGGAACTACGTCGCAAAACTCTGTAAATAGTGGCGGGACTTGGCAGCCGTTGGCGGTTAATTTCACAGCAATATTTCAGAGACTTGTATATTTTTTAGCTTGTCCAAGAGCAATTCTGCAGCAATTACGTTCTTCGCACTTGTTTTATCGTCGTAGTATCAGACTTTAGGTCGCATTTCCTTTCTTCACCACATTCTACTCCATTCCTTCACCTGTTATGGACACAAACTTCTGCTGAATCTACCACACTCATAAGTTTTCAAGTCTCACACATAAGCTAAAAAAATTCAATATTTCTACAGTGGGTTTGCTTGCATTATAGTTTCCTCATTTCCGCGCGGAATGACTCCCCATTGAAACATACCTTTCACAGATTGTGCTGTATTCAGTCCTCATACAACAGCGAAGTAGTATTATCAGTGACGATAATCCCTCATTTCCTTTTCTAAAAGGAAATTTCGGGGAAATCATATGTTCCATTATGAATTTTATGTTAATACGCTGCATAGAACAATATTAAAACAGAGAACGAAACACAACTGAAATGCACAAAAAATAAAAATAGAGTCGGTTAGTTCGAGCTGATTTTATTGTAATTAACATACGAGGGAATATTCAGATAAGAAAAAAGTGGCACCTGTTTTCACGTTGTTATTGCTGTCTTCTGAAACGAGCTCAGAATCATGTGTTAGATAACGCTTCCTGGGCGATGTTGCTTCCATGTGATGGTGGGGTGCCGCCCGTCACGGCAGTAGGCAGTAGGATCGTACTGGTGGCGGAAAGTTTTGAGACCAGGATGTGGCTGCCGAGGGAGGGAGAGGAAACCGGATGGCGTAAGGTTCCTGGAACGAGACGGTGCGTCAGTGTCCTTGTTTAAATCCATATCGTCCCTGCAGAGCTCTGTGGAGTAATGGCAGGCGAAGCTGTTGACAGCGAGCCGTACGTTGAGTATGGACGGTAATATCAACGTCACCTTAAGGTTACTCGGGAGGAGTGTGTTATTTCACCAGCAGCAGGATCGCTTTGTCACTTCCTTTCATTCTGTAATCATCGCTAACAACAGAAAGACAACACAGTAGCGCTCTTTACAAGCATTCTTGTTCCAGTCATCCTACCACATGGTACAGTTACCCACGACCAACAGGCTGAAAGTAATGTCTCTCAATTAGGTCATTGTCCTGGACAGGCAACATTGCTCAAATCTATGGCTCGTTGAATTCAAACATAACACCGAAAAAAAATTCACCTTTAGATTAACTATAAATTTTCATTTTACGATCGAATATGGTCGATTACCACCGTCACATATGTGTATAATAACTGCCTTTGAATGCTGTTTATGTCATGCAAACTGAACTACGAAAATCTGGAAAAAATTCGACAAATAACAAATGTATTTACAAATTGGGGCCGATATAATCTTTGTATTTTTACACAACACTTGGATCAGCGGCCACTTATATTAAAAGTATGAGCTGCTGACAAGGTGACGTCTTAGTTGTGATACGTATATACAGGGTGCTCCGTTGATCGCGACCGGGCCAAATATCTCACGAAATAAGCGTAAAACGAAAAAACTGCAATGCACGAAACTTGTCTACCTTGAAGGGGGAAACAAGATGGCGCTATGGTTGGCCCGCTAGATGGCGCTGCCATAGGTCAAACCGATATCAACTGCGTTTTTCCAAATAGGAACCCCATTTTTATTACATATTCGAGTAGTACGTAAAGAAATATTCGCTTTGTGATAGATGGCGCTGTAATAGACACAAACATATGAGTCACAATTTTTGTCGAACAGTTGGTAACAGGTAGGTTTTTTAAATTAAAATACAGAACGTAGGTACCTTTGAACCTTTTATTTCGGTTGTTCCAATGTGATACATGTACCTTTGTGAACTTATATTTCTGAGAACGCATACTGTTACAGCGTGATTACCATTAAATACCACATTAATGCAATAAATGCTCAAAATCATGTCCGTCAACCTCAATGCATTTGGCAATACGTGTAACGAGATTCCTCTCAACAGCGAGTAGTTCGCCTTCCGTAATGTTCGCACATGCATTGACAATGGGATGACGCATGTTGTCAGGCATTGTCGGTGGATCACGATAGCAAATATCCTTCAATTTTCCCTACAGAAAGAAATCCGTGGACGTCAGATCCGGTGAACATGCGGGCCATGGTATGGTGCTTCGACGACCAATCTGTCATGAAATATGCTATTCAATTCTGCTTGAACCACACGCGAGCTATGTTCCGGACATCCATCATGTTGGAAGTACATCGCCATTCTGTCATGCACTGAAACATCTTGTAGTAACATCGGAAGAACATTACGTAGGAAATCGGCATACATTGCATCATTTAAATTGCCACCGATAAATTGGGGCTAATTATCCTTCCTCCCGTAATGCCGCACCATACATTAACCCGCCACGTCGCTGATGTTCGACTTGTCGCAGCCATCGAGTATTTTCCGTTGCCCAATAGTGCATATTATACCGGTTTACGTTACCGCTGTTGGTAAATGACGCTTCGTCGCTAAATAGAACGCTTGCAAAAAATCTGTAATCGTGCCGTAATTTCTCTTGTGCCCAGTGGCAGAACTATACCCGACATTCAAAGTCGTCGCCATACAATTGCTGGTGCATAGAAATATGGTACGGGTGCAATCGATGCTGATGTAGGATTCACAACACCGACGTTTTTGAGATTCCCGATTCTCGCGCAATTTGCCTGCTACTGATGTGCGGATTAGCAGCGACAGCAGCTAAAACACCTACTTGGGCATCATCATTTGTTGCAGATCGTGGTTGACGTTTCATATGTGTCTGGACACTTCCTATTTCCTTAAATAAAGTAACTATCCGGCGAACAGTCCGGACACTTGAATGATGTCGTCCAGGATACCGAGCAGCATACATAGCACAAGCCCGTTGGGCAGTTTGATCACAATAGCTATACATCAACACGATATCGACCTTTTCCGCAATTGGTAAACGGTCCATTTTAACACGGGTAATGATGTATCACGAAGCAAATACCGTCCGCACTGGCAGAATGTTACGTGATACCTCCTACTTATACGTTTGTGACTATTACAGCACCATTTATCACAAAGCGAAAAAAGTGGTCCAACTAAAACATTCATATCTCTTTACGTACTACACGAATATGTAATAAAAAATGGGGGATCCTATTTTTAAAAAATGCAGCTGATATCCGTTTGACCTATGGTAGCGCCATCTAGCGGGCCAACCATAGCGCCATCTTGTTTCCTCCTCCAAGCTGGACCAGTTTCGTTCCGTGTAGTTTTTTCGTTTGATGCTTATTTCGTGAGGTATTTGGCCCGGTCACTATCAGTGGACCACCCTGTGTACATGCATGGCATTAAATCGTGTGAGTGAAAATTATCCTACCTTTGTGTACGTAGCACCAATTTCATTCACTTTCATAACGGCGTTTATGTTTCCCGTATAATGTCTGTATACCTTTCACTACTTTCCTCTAAGAGAGTACTATTCGGATTTTTTTTAAGAGACGGCGTTCTAAACTAGTGTAGATTCCGCAGATTTATTCTTTAGGAATGTAACTTTTTCAAATAGGTCTGTTGAAAAATTAGGCGTCAGACATAATCAGTACGGAAAATAAAAGCATGGAGTGCAGCTGACGGAACTAAATATAGTGTTTTAATAGAAAGGAAAATGAAAAGTATCCTTGTGATCTGTTGAGGTTAGGAAGGGAATCGGGCCACCAGCTGTCAATAACATTACCAAAACCTACATAACAATGCCGACCCCAAAGAGAAACGGGAAAATGCGAGGACGAAGAAGATCCTTGCCGCCTGCAAGGTATGGACCTTAAAAAATATTTACACCTACAGGTGATAGCCCAGCGCTATTTCAAACTTCTATAAGTCTGCAGTATATGTCTCAGCACCATAAATATGTATGACAATGTCCCACTGAACGATTTCTACACGTCATTAACAGAATTATCCCCCCCCCCCCCCCAGCCCCCCGCCCAGAATGAGAAAGGAAGCAGGTTGCGCTGGTGTGGATGTGTCCACGTAGCAGCTCCTCCTACCGTAGTTAAAACTGCGTATGGCACGGAAATCAGTGACAGGCGTCAACTAGGAGGGGCTGAGCAGCAAGATAAATGCGTAATTCGTAACTATGAAATACGTAAAAATCGCTGGCCTCTGTTCAGAGAACTCAAAAATGGCAGTAGGTGGCGTGCCAATATCCAGAACGCTCGGGTGAACATGATTTTGGAGAGCAACACTTACGTAGGCTCGCAGAAAGAACTGGTGCACTAGTCTCTAAAAAAATGTCTTAGAAACTCAGTAGCTCCAGCACTGAGAAGATGAACTGGGTGCCCACATATCGGTGCTGCAGAAAAAGCAGAGCGATGTCTTCAGGCGTGTTCTTCGTGGTATGAACAGTCACTAGAGTGTCCACTGCAATTCTTTAAGAGGAACTTCATCTTGGAGAGATGGAGACAGTTGCGGTGACGGACGCTTAAGACACCCTCGAATTACGAAGAGGGTTCGTAGAAAACGCCGGCGTATGCCTTGGGCAATTGTAAAGTAAGACGTGCCGGCGGCAAACCTCCTGTTAACGACGTTGTTTTCCACCGCTCTGAACGATCGTCGGTTGGGTCTGGGGGCTGCGTGAGTAATTGGTCGGGCGCTAACGAGCCAGATTCCGGCAAGCGGCCTCGCGGCGCACCAGCCGGAGCAGTGCGCACCCTCCGGCCACGAGAACGGCATGGCGTCCTGGCTGCTGCGTCCAGACAAGTACGAGCGGGTCGTCCGCGACGTCACTGGTAATACACTCATCTCTCGCCACTCTCGCAGCTCGCCATTTGGCATTTTGTACGGAAGTAAATTAATAGATATCGTGTGGCTCACAACCAGCCACGAGTATTCCACCTGGGATAGCGTAATTTTCTGTCTTCATCACTTTTTTATTTTTTGACTATACGCATTTCAAGTTAACCCATCATCAGAATATGTCAAACGCCAAAGAAATCAATAAGCAGTTTTCACATCTACACAACGTCGATACAAAGCATCTCATTACATTCTCTTATTTTTTTCCTAGGTCTCACTACGTTGGTTTATGTTTTAATGTCGTACCTTATTTACTCAGGCTGTGCTACAGATGATCATAACAGTTACTGTACATAAAGAAAATATCAGGCTTTGGTTTATTGATTGAATACTGAGAAACTACTTTTCACGTGTGAATGAGATTCCTTAAAAAAACTTGTACGGCGTCTCTTGGTGTGTTGGGCAAACGTAAGATATCCATGTCCGGTTCCACTACTAGCATTCATTTAGTGTATTCAGAACAGGCTAGTCGAGCAAGGTGACTTTGTGGCACGACACTTGGCTAGCATTCAGGAGGAAGGCAGTTCAGATCTCCTACCGGCTGTGTACATTTAGATTTTTCGTCATTTCTCTAAATCGCTTAGGCTAAATGAGAGTTAATTAATTCCTGTTACAGGACACAGCCGGTTTCCGCTTTCCCAAACTAAGCTTGTTCTCCGTCGCTAATGACCTCGCCGTCGACGGGGCGTCAAGCCCTATTCCCTCAAAACACGCTGCGCGAAATTTCACCGGCTTGCTTGGCTAATTTAACAGATATGGAAAGCTAAATGACAGTTTCCGTCTACTGTCTTACAATAGTTGATTTCTGTTACCAAATAAACACTTGCAATTGCATCTTCTTCAGGAGCAAGATGATCATTTGTCCAGGTGCATTGCGATGTGAGTGGGATGAATAACGCGTATTTGTAGAAGAGATACGAAGAAGATCTTCGGCAGAAATAACGCGACAATGAAGCTACATTGTGGTGTTATTAGAAATCTAAAGAAGGAACTACGTTCAGATACAACATTCATAGGTGGAGAAATTTCCCAGATATGCATTTCCCCACATCGATGTAATGAAGAACCTTCAGCAGTCAGCTAAAGCCCCGAAAATCAAGTTCCGTCTACGGATATTCTACAATTTGCTTAATGCTGATTCAATTCATAACATACTACGGTTTAGCCGGCCGGTGTGGCCGAGCGCTTCTAGGCGCTACAGTCTGGAACCACGCGACTGCTACGGTCGCAGGTTCGAATCCTGCCTCGGGCATGGATGCGTGTGATGTCCTTAGGTTAGTTAGGTTTAAGTAGTTCTAAGTTCTAGGGGACTATTGACCTCAGCAGTTAAGTCCCATAGTGCTCAGAGCCATTTGAGCCATACTACGGTTTATTTTAGGGAAGGAAGATTAGGGTTCTACATCCGATAGGCATCGCGGCGATTACAGACGGAGCCCCAACTCGGATTGTTTCGAGGAGGGGGAAGGAAATCGGCTGTGCCATTTCAAAGGAACATCCCGGTATTTACCTTCACAGATCTAGGGAAATCAGGGAAACCCAAATCAGAATGGCCGGACGCGTATTTCCCCTGTCCTCCTCCCAAATGCAAATTTGTTATGTGTTTCAATAATAATATTGACAGTCTGAAAGTAGTATGCAAAGATTTACAACATATTTACAATTTAGGTTGATAACTCAAGGTGAATAGTTCCTTCGGCCTTTGTTTCCCACACAAGTCAAACTGTGCTACACCTCGATTTAGGACGAGACCTTACTGCCCAACAGTTTTTTCTTTCTTTTCTTTCTTTTTCCTTTTCTTTTTTTTTAAATCCTCTATTACATTGATAGATGATGTCTCAGTTGTCACATCAGCAAAGTTTCTCGATGAATTTGTGGTTACGGGTACTAGGTGATCGTGTTATTGGGCCACACATTCTTCCAAAAATTTTGGTGGAGGAGGGTACCTTAGGTTTTGTGAGGTGAGATCTTCCAGATTGCTCGAGAACGTTATGCTTACGCAACATCGGGGAGTGCGATACATACTTGATCAGGCATCTGCGCACTTGGTTTCTGATGGAAGACGATACCTAAACCACCAAAATGGTCCAAAATTGGTAGGTAGAGTAGGGTCGTACATTGGTCTAAAAGATCATCTGACTTCAATCCTGTGGCATTTTCTGTCAGGTCTCATTTCAAAAGTGAAGTGTACAGCGCACCCGCTGATACGGTTGAAGAACTGGAGTAGCTAATTTGGGCCAACTTGAGTCTTCCGTACCGCTCGTCGGCTTTGAGCCATGACTTTGTCCCGTTCTAGTGAGTGACGTCGTTCAAATTAGTTCAAATGGCTCCGAGCACTATGGGACTTAACTTCTGAGGTCAATAGTCCCCTAGAACACACACATCCATGCCCGAGGCAGGATTCGAACCTGCGACCGTAGCAGTCGCGCGGTTCCAGACTGTAGCGCCTAGAACCGCTCGGCCACACCGGCTGGCTAAACCGTGGTATGTTATGAATTGAATCAGCATTAAGGAAATTGTAGAATATCCGTAGACGGAACTTGATTTTCGGGGCTTTAGCTGACTGCTGAAGGTTCTTCATTACATCGATGTGGGGAAATGCATATCTGGGAAATTTCTCCACCTATGAATGTTGTATCTGAACGTAGTTCCTTCTTTAGATTTCTAATAACAATGTAGCTTCATTGTCAAGTTATTTCTGCTGAAGACCTAATTCGTATCTCTTCTACAAATACGCGTTATTCATCCCACTCACATCGCAATGCACCTGGACAAATGATCATCTTGCTCCTGAAGAAGTTGCAATTGCAAATGTTTATTTGCTAACAGAAATCAACTATTGTAAGACAGTAGACGGAAACTGTCATTTAGCTTTCCATATCTGATAAATTAGCCAAGCAAGCCGGTGAAATTTCGCGCAGCGTGTTTTGAGGGAATAGGGCTTGACGCCCTGTCGACGGCGAGGTCACCAACACTAATGTTCCTCCCTTGCTTCCTTGTATGCCAAGCACCATACTACATGAATAGCAGGAAAACGGTAAATAATTAACATTTTTCCTTTCCTCATTTTGTACGGATTTTCAGCGAGAATAATTTCGTAACAGTTTAAAATTATGTATAAAGTTTGTTGCAAGTCGCTAAGTGCTCTCATTCTCAAATACCGGATCGATAAAATCTGGAAATTCCCGCATAGCGGGATAAGCGTTTTCACGCACCAGCCCCACAGAGATTGTCGTCTGACAGTAAGGTATGTGTGTGCAAAATTTAGTTGAAATCGGTCCAGTGGTTTAGGAGGAAATGTGGAGCACACACACACACACACACACACACACACACACACACACACACACACACACACACACACACGCACGCACACACACATTAACAGACATACAGGCAAACCCACGCACATACAAACATCCATATGTATGTATTTTTGGCAATTACGATCGCTTGTTATCCTTTTCACGCCGCAGAACTGCATATTCGTCATTCTTGTAATACAATTTGCAAAATATTATCAAGAAAAATCCCTTTCGCATGTCATAAATCGCTGGATATCTTTACCAACAGGTGATATCGATTTCGCCATTTTTGGCGCTTGACGCACTAATTGCATTCCGCACTCTCGGTTTCGCATCATGGAGAGCCTAGTGATGAATCTGACGACGAACTGTAGCGCTTCTAGTATTCTGCCAGTTCACGTACTCGAATAAATACTGATCGGTTTCGTGACACAGGATTAACCTTCCTATCATGGACAGACTGCAATAGCCAGTAGCAGTAGACGTCGAGTAGCACCATCTAAATTGGTCGCTCTATGGTCTGCTGCTACTTGGCGCGGTTGCAGTGTCATAGCTCTGTGACCAGGTGCTGCTGACACTCCAGTGTCAAGTCCCAAATGACGCAAAAGTTTTCCTGTACATTCTTCCAAGGCCCCTCCTAATTTGTCTTAGTTCCACCAAAACTGATACGCTACCCAGGAACAAGCCATAGAAGGGTGTGCAACAATTGGGGGTAAACTTCCCGTTCCTTGCAGTACCGTACACACACTTGCCTCTTACTTGAAACTCCCTGTAACATATAACTACTCTTTGTTCTGACGTACCTATGTCGTTAGTTATTTGGTGAACTTCAAGTTACTGGTCGTCCAGAACCATACTATTTTATCGAATTTTTGAACTATGATCGCAGCTTTTTGGGTATTCTTCCATGTATATCGATTTTTCAACTATAACTGAAAGCGAGGTTTTCATTATTATGTAATTAGTGGAATACTAGAGCTCAACCAGATATAATTAATTTTAAATTAGATGTGAAATGACTTTTCGAGAAAGTTCTCATCCTCAAGTTAAAGTAAGAAAGGCAATAGACTTTAACGTCCCGTCGATAGGGCGGTCTTTAGAGACGCTCAGGATAAAATATACTCGTGTTTTCACACATTAAAAGTTAACAAAGATCAGACACTAAAACGCCCTGCTGCACTGTCTCTATCTTACATTAAAATCAGTCCTCTCCATGCTCTATCGGCCCCGTCGCAGCCAGCCACCTGTCTCTTCCTATACAGCGTCCTCACCCATCATGCTACTCACGGAAAACAACTTGCAGGTTCAGTGACAACTGAGTAATGATTACCAACTCTGACTCAAATTCCTTTGGTGATAAATTGTCCAAAACAAGAATTTTATAGCAACACGTTATTCAAGATTTCTAGTTGAAGGAAATATAAAGGAGACTACTTAAAAAAGCTGCAGAAATGAAAGTGTTCCAAAAATAAAGACTGCATTTGACTTCCATCATAACGGAGAATTTACTAACAAAGCAAAATATCATTCATATCACCTCCATCTCTGTGCCAAATCGAGAGCTTTCCATTTTTCCCTGCTATTTTTTATGTCTTAAATGTATGTTCCCTTCATTACAGCAATGTTTTGATTCCACATCTACATATATAAGTCGCTAGGCACCGTCTGTCCTGTAGCAGAGGCTACCTTATACCACTACTATTCATTTCCTCTCCTACTCCACTCGCGAATAGAGCGAGGAAAAAAATGACTATTTATATGTCTCCGCACAACCCATAATATCTCTTATCCTCGTGCTCCTTAAGCGAAATTGACGTTGGTGGCAGGAGAATCGTTCGGCAGTCAGCCTCAAGTGACGGTTCTATAGGTTTTCTTAATAGTGTTTCGTGGAAGGAACGTCGTCTTCTTTTCAGGGATTCCCATTTGAGTTCATCAAGCACGTCCGTAATACTCACGTGTTAATCAACCTTCCCGATACCAAATTTAGCAACCCGCCTCTGAACTGCTTAGATGTCTTCCTTCACTCCGACATGGTGGGATCCCAGCACTCAAGCAGTGGGGTCGCACTAGTATTCTGTATGTTACAGATGAATGACACAATGCTAAAATTTTCCCAATAAACCGAAGTCGACCACTTACCTTCCCCACTACCCTCCTTACGAGCTCGTGATCCTTCAGTGGTGCTGAAGCTCTTATGTCAAGTACTGTCGTATCAATCTACTAGCAGTGCAGTGCAATGCCACTTGGTTACGATATTTTTCTGTTAAATCAGTTTGATAATTATATACAATAATATAAAATTATTTTAATCTTTGTAAATCTTACTCGCCTCAAACATATATGTTTTCATTGTAATTGCCCGCTCATATACTTATACGCAGGAAACTGTGTACAATAGTAATTTGATCAGTTACCGGTTCTGGAAAAATCTAGAACTTCTTGCTGTGATATATCGTTTATTACACGCACCAGAGGTTAATACGTTTTTGTCTAGATAGAGAGTTGTAAGTTAGTCTTTATGCTATGAACAGAATATGCGGCATGTAAGTCTTTTATGTTGACAACTGTGATTTGTATTGAGAATGCACACAAAATGTTCTACGAACTAATTAACTAAGGACAGTAATTGGTAAGAAATTTGCGTATGCTCGGAAGGAGACTCTCTTTACCGGTGTCTACAAAGCTGATGCATAAAATTCGTTGGTTGTCACGTCAGGATGGAAAATAAACTGAAATTTGATGAAAATGTGAATAAGTATCTTCACTAATGTTCGACAAACCTGAACCTTCACATCATCCCAAAGAGAAACCAACGGTAGCAAATACAAATACATCCAGAAAATAAGACGTATTAAAACTTTGTGCTCATCGTAACACAATTTTAGAACTGTTTTATAACATTTCTGTTTCCCGTATTGTACAACTACCCATTTACGTAGCTATATGACTAGCTGAAGAGTTGGAGTTCTTTATCAACAAACTACGTAACAATGACTTAATAGGGTATAGGGAGCACACTGTTACTCGTATACCAAGACACTGAAATTCCCGAGTCACGGTACCGTAGCGCACAGTAAGAGATCCAAAACAAAATGACACAGTCCGTTGATGAAATGCAGTATTGCGCAGTTATTCGTTTTCTACATTTGAAGGAGGAAAGCACGTCAACAATACATGTTGAGAATGAGATTTTCACTCTGCAGTGGAGTGTGCGCTGATATGAAACTTCCTGGCAGATTAAAACTGTGTGCCGGACCAGACTCGAACTTGGGACCTTTGCCTTTCTCGGGCAAGTGCCCTACCAACTGAGCTACCCAAGCACGACTCACGCCCGGTCCTCGCAGCTTTACTTCTGACAGTACCTCGTCTCCTGCCTTCCAAACTTTACAGAAGCTCTCCTGCGAACCTTGCAGAACTAGCACTCGTGGAAGAAAGGATATTGCGGAGACATGGCTTAGCCACAGCCTGGGGGATGTTTCCAGAATGAGATTTTCACTCTGCAGAGTGAACTTCTCATTCTGGAAACATCCCACAGGCTGTGAGTCGTGCTTGGGTAGCTCAGTTCGTAGAGCACTTGCCCGCGAAAGGCAAAGGTCCCGAGTTCGAGTCTCGGTCCGGCACACAGTTTTAATCTGCCAGGAAGTTTCAATAGATATTCACTTCGCGTTAGTGTACGTCAAACACCGAACGAGGTAATCAGTGGTTAACACACTGGACTAGCACTCGGGAGGACGACGGTACAAATCCCTGTCCACCATGATTTTGGTTTTCTGTGATTTCTCTAAATCGCTCCAGGCAAATGCTGGAATGGTACCTTTGAAAGGGCACGGCCCATTTCCTTCCGCACCCTTCCCTACTCCGAACTTGTGTTCCTTCTGTAAAGACCTCGTTGTCGATAGGTCACCAACACTAATGTTCCTCCCTAGCTTCCTTGTATGTCAAGCACCATACTACATGACACAGTGGTTACGTGACGCAGGCGGTTGCAGTGTTGTAAAAACATGTTTGAACGACGTAGAACGAAGTAGCAGGCCGTCTCTCCGCAAAGAACCGGGAATCACAAGAGAAGTGGAGGTCTCGCTACGCGGTGAGCGTTGTGTCACAATCGAGGCGACAGTGGGAAAAGCGAAAATAAGTTTTAATCAGTCTTACCGTCTTGAACGACACTTTGAAGATAATAGAGACCACCGCCCACCACATTCATGACTGCTCACACCTGTACAAAAATCCCGCCGAGCCGAGGCAGCATCAGAAATGTTGCCGCTGTTTCAAGCCAATCCAGATGACATCTTTAGCCACCTAATCATGATGGGCGAGTGCTGGGTGTATCACTATGAACCGGAGAAAAAGAAACGAAGGAAGCAGCGGAAACGTGGACTTGCCACGGTCTAAACAGGTGAAGACCCAGTCATCATCGAGCAAGGTGATGGTGTTTGTCGGGACTACTACGGTTAACCGCTAACAGATGACACTCGTATGGGACGAACTGTTATAGGAGCATACTACGTACCGATGCTCTCTGACGAGTTTACCGAAGATAGTCAAGGCGAAGAGACGCTGGAAGCAGTCCGAGGATTTTTGCTCAACGGAAACATCACAGTTCATTCTACACACGACCGAGTTCTGCCTCTCCCCCTCCCCCTCTCCTCATCCCGTACCCTCCCTTATTTTTCACGCGGCACCCAGTGAATTCCTCCTTCTTCCTCGGATGAAGAAACAATTCCTTGGCTGGCATTTCCAGAATGAGTTTCAAGTTCGAACGTTTCCCGAGCAGCCAGAAAGGAGCTTCTGCATCCGAGGACTCCGCCACATCCATCATCGAGAAAATGTGCAGCATTGAAGGGTGGACACGCAGAGAAGTTCTAACATCATTACCAAGTTTCGTGGGAGCAGTTTGATTTTGTTGAGGTGATAATTAAAACTTTAGCTATTCTCGTAGTAAGCCGTAACAGGTGGGAGATGTAACGCCGCAGCTGACCGGAGAGTGTAGAGAGGAGAACACCGCGGGGTCCTTGGCCGTATTCGGCTCAAGGGCGGCCCGTGGCCATCCAGCTCAGAAGGTCACGGCGCTGCCGCTGCAGCCGCCTGTTCGCCCCACTGCTGCGTCACAATGTGCTTCGCGTAGTAATTTTCCTTTCTGTGCTTTCGTGGATTTTTAATTTAAATTCTACGATTTCGTTGCAGCCTTTCTGTTACAGCTTCGAAATGGAAAGGTAGTCACACCAGATCCCCAAAATATTGTAAGTTCTGGTGAATATTTTCAATCTATAACTGCAATATTTGACAGATTTGCGTTTGTCCGAATTGCTTGCCATTTACGGTCAAATAAAAAGTTGCAATTTACAGGATAATTAATTTCTTTTATAACAAAAAACCAAAATAGCGTTCCAATATCTAACAGAAAAACTTGAAAAAGTGAGGCATTTAACATAAATATTTCCACACAATTCACTGATCCCACAGGCCCCCTCCTTTTGTACTTCAGATACTTGATTTTAGCTAAAACATAGCTTGAAAGAGGGTGGAATCGTAAATTTAGTCAAACATGCGTAGTATCGCAGTCTACTATTGACCAACGATCCCCGTAAGTCTGGCTCGTTATATAGGACAACAGGCGCGTACTTTCAGACAAACAAAATATTAATCATAATAAATAAAAAAGCGCTAATTTTATTAATAACATACATTTTATCGACGAGATGATTAAAACTTTATCGCTACTTCCTCCTCCCGTTAAGTCTGCTGCTATTACACTCTTGTTACATTCGTTTATGTATATTTAATAAATGTCCAGATGAGAACACATAGTATGTAAATTACATAATAACGGTGTTAGGGAGACCTTTTACGTGTAAAAAGCTATTGAGTATTTAACTCTTACATTTTCCTGATGAAATACGATTAGGGCAACCACTTTTGTACTTTCCGACATTTTCAGTTAATGTAACGTAACAATAAAAAGAACCATTCGTCCATCAGGTAACTTATGATACCCACAAAACCTACGAGGCACACCGAAAGAACTTGCTATAGTATATTTCAGCAAATATCAGAAAATTATACTTCTGTATAAGATATCTTAGCGATTTTTCATTAGATCACCCGTTTTTCTCGAATAGTAGACAACAATAGGAAAGCTGTGATTCGATATTTCGCTTTTAAAAATTAGTTCTGTGCTAACGCCTTATAAAGAGGAACAGAATCCAAGATTCGTATATAAGCGATTAGTCTGTTCCGCGACTGATATATTTCGTAGTAATTCTCTCAGCTCTGCAGATCTGTTAGACCCAACACCGTCAATGGCTTTTCTCTCTTACTATTCCGTCAATGACCATACTAGTTAGTGTTGGGTACCTGAGATCCAAACGTACGTTGGTAACACTTTTGTTTAGACATTTCGTACCTTGGCCAAGTGGATAACGTTGTTTGAGGTATCGAGTCATCGAGTACCCACTTCTCAGACACTCACCAAGGGGTTGGAATTTGGACAGGGTATTCACAAATGGGAATATTTGCAAGCATGTTTCTAAAAGTCCCTAGAATCTCGGTCAGAGCCAGGAAACTGGGACTATATGAATTTAGTACTAAGACAACACTGTCTCACTCACAAATACATAAGGTAGATAGACTCTGTGTCCACTCACTCGTTCATATTTGGATTGCCCTCTGCGTCAGATATTATTTGGCTTCCGTTTTCCTTTCCATCGGTCTTCTGGTTAGTTCGATGCGGCCTGCCACAAATTCCTCTCCTGTACCAACCACTTCATCTCAGAATAGCACTTGCACCCTACGTCCTTAATCATCTGCTGGATGTATTCCTTTCTCTCTCTTCAGCAATCTCTCCAAGTACCACGGAATCTATTTCCTGATGTCTTAACACATTCCATGAATCTTTTCTTGTCAATATTTTTCGTATGTTCCTCTCCTCGTTGAACCTGTGGAGAACCTCCTCATTTATTGTCTTATCAGTCCACCTATTTTCAACATGATTTCCTGGCAACGCAGGAATATATCCTCTTTTCTTGTGTTAGTCGTTTTTAAGTCTTCCTTGCTTCGTACGACATTTTTTTTATCTTCGTGTTCTTCGTGCTCCTCAGTTTTGTTGTTAAGTTTATCGCCAATCTTATTTATGCTACTCCTTATTACTATCGTCTTTTCGGGATACTGTCAATCCATCCTGTGTGCTGATTAGAATCGACATTCTTTTCAACAAGTCCTGCAATCTTCCTCACTTTCAAAGAGGATATCAGTGTCGTTAACGAATCCTGTCATTGATAGACATCGACTCTGAATTCTGAACCCTCTCGGGAAACATCCTTTTATTTCCGTCATTGCTTCTTCTGTTTGTAGACTGAAGGCCTGTCTGAGGCCCTTTCTCACTGGTAGACTTTGTTCTTAGACGTCTATTTTTATTTTTCTAACATGGTTCTTGTATATTTTGAATATAACCAGTCTTTCTACATAACTTACTGTCATTATCCTGAGATCTTCAAATATCTTGCACCCTTTTACACTGCCGAAAGGTTTTAGCTATGAATGTGTCCCGATTTTTCCCAAACCTGACTTTGTTATCGAGCGCACTATCAGACTTACCTTGCTGGTGTCTTCCGTATCCTAATGTCAAACTTATCATTTTACATAACCTTAATTTTCTTTTCTCTTCTTGTGTATGTCGTCTATTGGGAAGACCTTTCAATTTCTGCACTTGAGCGCCTTTGGGGTCCCTCTCAGCTTGGCGCAACAAATAGGCGCTTGTGTCGCTTTGGCCTTAAACCGACGCAGGTTCCAGTCAAATCTTAACGCAGATCATTCAGTGTCAAAACTGGGTTAGGTAGCAGGACTTAAACAACCTGACACGAGGTGTTCATTGAACAGATGTGTGTAACATCCCCAACATGTAGACAACGGAGAAAAGAGCAGCAATCCATTGCGAAATCCCTTGTTTTATTATGATATATATAGATTTCAACTGTTACATGCTAAAAATAACAAAACAGGAGAATCAGGAACAAATTTAACATAGTTCACAAAGTATCGTAAGTGCAAACAACACAGGACATAGTGTCATGTAGTAAACAACACCGTTTATTACGTGATTCTTTGGACTAATGTCACCTGCTGTTACATGGTATGTAACAACACATGGCACTTTGGACTAATATCAATGTTGTTACATGGCTTGTAACTGTGCAATGCTTATGTTTGCACTTACGATTCGTTATTAACTATGTCTGTTCCTGATGCTCCTGTTTTGTAATTTTTAGCACTAAAGACGGCTATGTAATAACTGAAACCTACACTACTGGCCATTAAAATTGCTACACCACGAAGATGACGTACTACAGACGCGAAATTTAACCGACAGGAAGAAGATGCTGTGATATACAAATGATTAGCTTTTCAGAGCATTCACACAAGGTTGGCGCCGGTGGCGACACCTACAACGTGCTGACACGAGGAAAGTTTCCAACCGATTTCTCATACACAAACAGCAGTTGAACGGCGTTGCCTGGTGAAACGTTGTTGTGATGCCTCGTGTAAGGAGGAGAAATGCGTACCGTTACGTTACTGGCTTCGATAAAGATCGGATTGTAGCCTATCGCGATTGCGGTTTATCGTATTGCGACATTGCTGCTCGCGTTGGTCGAGATCCAATGAGTGTTAGCAAAATATGGAATCGGTGGGTTCAGGAGGGTAATACGGAACGCCGTGCTGGATCCCAACGGCCTCGTATCACTAGCAGTCGAAATGATAGGCACTTATCCGCATGGCTGTAACGGATCGATCCCTGAGTCAACAGATGGGGACGTCTGCAAGACAAAAACCATCTGCATGAACAGTTCGACGACGTTTGCAGCAGCATGGACTATCAGCTCGGAGACTATGGCTGCGGTTACCCTTGACGCTGCTTCACAGACAGGAGCGCCTGCGATGGTGTACTCAACGACAAACCTGGGTGCACAAATGGGAAAACGTCTTTTTCTCGGATGAATCCAGGTTCTGTTTATAGCATCATGGTGAAGGCATCCGTGTTTGGCGACATCGCGGTGAACGCACATTGGAAGCGTGTATTCGTCATCGCCATACTGGCGTATCACTCGGCGTGATGGTATGGGGTGCCATTGGTTACACGTCTCGGTCACCTCTTGTTCACATTGGCGGCATTTTGAATAGTGGACGTTACATTTCAGATGTGTTACCCTTCATTTGATCCCTGCGAAACCCTACATTTCAGTAGGATAATGTACGACTGCATGTTGCAGGTCCTGTAATGTTCGACTGCTGCCCTGACCAGCACATTCTCCAGATCTCTCACCAATTGGAAACGTCTGATCAATGATGGCCGTGCAACTGGCTCGTCACAATACGCCAGTCACTACTCTTGATGAACTGTGGTATCGTGTTGAAGCTGCATGGGCAGCTGTACCTGTACACGCCATCCAAGCTCTGTTTGACTCAATTCCCAGGCTTATCAAGACCGTTATGACAGCCAAAGGTGGTTGTTCTGGGCACTGATTTCTCAGGATCTAAGCACCCAAATTGCGTGAAAATGTAATCACATGTCAGTTCTAGTATAATATATTTGTCCAATGAATACCCGTTTATCATGTGCATTTGTTCTTGGTGTAGCAATTTTAATGGCCAGTAGTGTAGGTCTACTGCAATAAAACGACGGATTTGGCGATTGACTGCTGCTCTTTTCTCCATTGTCTATCTTATCGCTGTGCAGAATAGGATCGTATGGATTCCAATGTAATCACCAACATTTTCCTCACGCATTGGAAACACTTACAAGGGAACCTCCCCATTGCACACCCCTCAGATTTAGTTATAAGTTGGCACAGTGGATAGGCCTTGAAAAACTGAACACAGATCAATCGAGAAAACAGGAAGAAGTTATGTGGAACTATGAAAAAATAAGCAAAATATACAAACTGAGTAGTCCATGCGCATGATATGCAACATCAAGGACACTATGAGCTCAGGAGCGCCGTGTTCACGTGGTTAGCGTGAGCAGCTGCGGAACGAGAGGTCCTTGGTTCAAATCTTCCCTCGCGTGAAAACTTTAATTTTTATTTTCAGACAATTATCAAAGTTCAGGCACTCACACATAATCAACTTCGCTCTCCAAAATTCCAGGACATGTTCAGATTTGCTTGGACATATGAAGGATTTGACGGTCTATGCACATTGAAAAATTTGGAAGCGTTAAAAACATATGTTTTGACAGAGCAGAGGGAAAACTGTGCGATTGTGAAACTGTTGCATTCATTTGTTGCAGTTCATGTGACAAACTCTTATGTTTTCATTACTTTTCTGGGAGTGATTATCACATCCACAAGAAAACATAAATCGGGCATGGTAGAAGAATCTTTTTACCCATTCGCCAAGTGTACAAGATAGGTGGGTCGACAACATATTACCGAGCGAGGTGGCGCAGTGGTTAGACACTGGACTCGCATTCGGGAGGACGACGGTTCAATCCTGCGTCCGGCCATCCTGATTTAGGTTTTCCGTGATTTCCCTAAATCGCTCCAGGCAAATGCTGGGATGGTT
Source organism: Schistocerca cancellata (assembly GCF_023864275.1). Classification (NCBI taxonomy): domain Eukaryota; kingdom Metazoa; phylum Arthropoda; class Insecta; order Orthoptera; family Acrididae; genus Schistocerca; species Schistocerca cancellata. The sequence continues at coordinate 281,793,108 of NC_064628.1, forward strand.
CCTTTGAAAGGGCACGGCCGACTTCCTTCCCCATGCTTTCCTAATCCGATGCGACCGATGACCTCGCTGTCTGGTCTCCTTCCCCAAAACAACCCAACTCGACAACATATTCCTGTCATGTGACGCACATGCCGTCACCAGTGTCGTATAAAATATATCAGACGTGTTTTCCTGTGGAGGAATCGGTTGGCCTCTGACCTTGCGATCAAATGTTTTCGGTTCCCATTGGAGAGGCACGTCCTTTCGTCTACTAATCAAACGGTTTTGCGGTGCGGTCGCAAAACACAGACACTAAACTTATTACAGTGAACAGAGACGTCAATGAACGAACGGATAGATCATAACTTTCCGAAAATAAGGAAAGTAAACTTTTCACTCGAGGGAAGACTTGAACCAAGGACCTCTCATTCCGCAGCTGCTCACGCTAACCACGGGACCACGGCGCTCCTGAGCTCATACTCTCCTTGATGTTGCCTATCGTGCGCATGGACTACTCAGTTCGTATATTTTGCTTGTTTTTTTCATAGTTCCACATAACTTCTTCCTGTTTTCTCGATTGATCTGTGTTCAATCTTTCAAGGTGTATACACTGTGCCAACTTATAACTAAATCTTAAGGGGGGGGGGGGGAGCGATGGGGAGGTTCCCTTGTTAGGATTCATCTACTTTTCACAGCCGGATGCAGCGACGAACAAGTTGTCTAGTGTGGTGCGCTTTGTCACAAGAGGCCTGCTCTCTAAGTACAGCGGCGCGGCGTCGCTTTTGCAGAGGCGTCGAGACGAAGCGGGATGGTGGAGGAGTCGCCGCCGGACGCCCAGCCCGTGGCGGGCGAGCCCGTCGCCGGGGCCCAGCAGCTGGGCGCGCAGCACGACGGGCTGGACGCCGACAGCGCGGACGCGGAGCCGGGCGGCGTGGTCGACTTCTACCGCGACTCGGTCGTCTTCATCACGGGCGCCACCGGCTTCATGGGCCTCGTGCTGCTCGAGAAGCTGCTGCGCGCCTGCCGCGTGCGCAAGGTCTTCCTCCTGATCCGGCCCAAGCGCGGCAAGGACGTGCAGGCGCGCCTCGCAGACATGCTCGCAGACCCGGTGAGTAGGCGGCACGGTGTCCAACGAAGAGTGTCGATACGTGACCCGAGAATGGCGTCGTAAGTAAAGTATAGTCTGTCGGTAAATTGAAGAGCGAGCGAGCGAGTCCCCACTCTATCTAGCCAGCTACGTCACAAGGCTCTTCTACAGGCTGTTTCACAACATTGTACCGGCCATGCCGCGGCGCGCGCTTCAAATCTGTGGCGAATCCGTGTTCAGATACGTCTCGGTTGCGTTTATTTTTAGACAAATGCATTAAGACCATAAGGATTACAAAAAACGATAGCTTCTTCCGAAACACAACATTATAGAGTAAATAATATTAAGATAAGAATGGAAGTCAGGATTATACTACAAACATAGAACCGAATACCTGTTCATGTGAATGTATCGTATGTTCCTCTATTGCTGTTCGTAAAACGAACCCCATATAATACAATCAATCTGTAGAATTTGAGGCTTATTTTTACTTTGTGTTTCTACGAAAAGGTAGAAGTTTTCTTTGAAGGACTGTATTGAAACTTAACAAGTTTTGCAACACGAAGAGTGTTTAAAAAGTAAGCAGAAATTTATAATTTTGCGTGTTGTATTAGTCCTATTTGCACTACTGTTTTGTCTCTGTTTTCGTAAACATGCCTCAAAAGTATGTGTTCAGTGTTATGCATATTGGGTATTTACTCTGATGTCAGCTGTCAGAAAGGCTATATGTGTTTTGGTAGCACCAACGATTATTTGTTTTGTATAAATATAAATTAGAGAATCTGTATTAAATTTTGTTATAAGAAATGGAATAAAGGGTATGAAATTTTTAGAAATGGTAAATTTTTCTTTTGGTGAGCCTGTTATGAGTAAACCAAGGGCAGACAAGTGGTATAAACATTTCAAAGCAGGTCTTAAAGAACAGCGGTTTTACAAGCATGGATGAGATTAAAAATGCACAGTTAAACAGACCTACAAACTATCCCAAACAAACAGTTCCTAAAGTGTTCCGGGGATTGGAAAAATCACTGGCATAAGTGTATAGTATGTAATGGGGAACATTTTGAAGAGGATAACATTGCTGTAGATTAACAAATAAAGTTCTTACGAAAACATAAAAATTAATATTTGAACGCACCTCGTATGTCAAGCTTTTTGCTTAGAAGTCAAGAATCGGTGTAAATGTTTCGAAGGAAATTTCAGCAGTGTTTAGAATAGCTATTGCGCACATGCGTTAAGCAATATGTCTTAGAATCAGGTCAACAGTAACCGAGATAGAGATTTAGTGTTCCATAAGCATCACAGGTTTTACGTGATTTTGAAACTGTCTGTAACGATGGGTTTCCTCTCAAAATTATTAGTTTTCCTTCGTGACGATTCCAGTAAACCATGCGGCTTATTTTTCCATTGATTACTTATGCGTCCTATTAGATGAGGCTGACGTTTGCATAAATTGTATCACTTTGACTGGGACTGGTAATATTAGCCACCAGTTCTTTTTGGGTCGCCTCCTTAATACACGCTGTAATAACATTAGAGATGATCAAACGCTCGTTACTCCCCAAATACCTCCTCTACTTCGTATTCTGCACATTTTCTTGCAATGCTAGACGATTATCCATCACTTCCGGATATCGAAGTACATCAGTATGTATACAAAGTTAACTCACTGACACTGGCAACTAAGATCCCACGAACAGAAACGGCCTATATCACTGCACGCCGTTCTACACCGCTAGACAGATAACGGGCAACAGATTTTGGGTGCCCCTGTAGGCCAGTGGCAGCGTTCTTCCGGGAGAGGCCACTTCCCCCACCAAAAGTGTTGCTCGCTCTTGAGTTTACTGACAGACTATATCGGATACATCAGAGTATCAATACTTATCTTTGATAAAAAGGATATACAGTAGAACCTCGATTAACCGTCACCTCTGGGGCAACGAGGAAGAGAGAGATGGTGACAGTGAGAAGAGACAGCAGCAGTGGGAAGGAATGAATGAGATAGCAGCAGTAAGAGAGAGCAAGAGACGGTGACAGAGAGCGTGGACAGTAGTAGGACAGAACAAATGGAACAGTGACAGTTGGAGAGTCACAAAGAGATATCGACAATGAGATGGGCTGGATGACTGAGTGAGAGTGGGTAAGTGGGAGTAGTGGGTATGAGCGACTTAGAGCAATAGTTTAGGGGGTGTGAGGATGTTACAGTAAGGGTAGGTTGGGTGAGTGAGAGGTGAGTTGCACGTTAAAATGAATGTGATTATGTTCGCAGGCAAAATTGTTGGGAAAATTTTTAAAGGTGCCAAGGAAGGCAGTTTGTACCCCATTTTTCAGTCAGTCTTTTAAACAGGATTGTATTCGCCTTTTTTGTGCTCCGACAGGGGCATTTTTCCGTTGCTTCGTGTGTATTTCATAAATTAGGTGGCTTTTGCTTGTTAGAATAAAATGTTACCTGTTCAAGGGTATTTTCTTTCTTGACAAGTCTGGTATGAAAAGCGGCAGGAAAGCTATGTTATTCAAATGCTTTGCAGCGTTACATGTCGAAGTGTGCAAATTCTGCTGTCGTTTCCCACAGCGGCTCTCTTTCATTTATTTTGCTAATATGATGGCTCCCGGAGATAATATTATTTACCTCTTCCTTACACCTTTCTCCTCCCTATGGCAGTCTGAATTGGTGTGCATCTTATTCCCTTAGACTACTGAACCCTTTTCAAGAAGAGTTAACTCCGTTGTCTCTGTAAACGTCGTTGTTCGGGGGGCGTTAAGCCTTAGGAGCCATTCGAGATAGTGTTCATGCTCAGAATTGAGAAATATGGGAAAAAATCTGATGGTGACTTTACCGATTGTTTCAAGTATACTTTTAATCAAATTCATCATCTTACCAGTTCACTGACTGGTTTTTGTGCTTCTTGACGTTTCCCCTTCATAATTAAATCCACAACAGGGGGACACATACAAACGTACTCTCGTAAAATCTCTGATGGATTCGACAAACTTGCAAGGTCTTGGAACATGCTTCTTTGAATTCACTCCACACTGTCCTCTGCATCTTGCAGAAAAATGGTTTGACTATAAGTGTCTTTACCGACACATCCTTCTGTTATATACAGTGCATCGTATGTGTTTCCAGGCACATTCAAATTCCCTGACTTTAACTTTCATGAAGTCTTACGAAAAGTTGGAGGTGATGCTGCTATTTAAACTAATCGTAATGAACCTTATTAATTTTACCATGTAGGAAAATCATTGAAAGTTTGGGTTGTACGCAGCCATATGATGCCACATGGGCAAGTCAGAAACCATAGCTGATGCATAAATTAACAGTAATGTATTACAAAAATAAAAAGGAAAGGTTTCCAAAGGACCTAGCGCAAATTATGCAAATACCAGTACTATACAGTAAAAGAGCTGAATTTTTTCAAAATCTTACCCCTAATTATGTGCTCAGTCAGCACAACAAGCTATGAAAGTAAATCGAATACATTCTTGGAGAACGTTAACTCTTTCAATTTTAAGGAAGATTGTAAACCCAAACGCCATAGGAATAATAGAGAGCTGCAGTGCAACACTTGTGTGTTCTCTCATTCTTAGGGGCCCGTAGTGCAAAATATGTCTTCTAATGACATGCTTATTATGAATAGCAGCCAGCTGCACTGCTCTTTAAATGTTTTTTTCGTTTTTTGTTTTTTTGTTTTGTTTTATAAATCATTTAGGATGAGTCCATTTCGGTATATTTACATCATCAGGTGCTCTGTTATAAAAGATTCGTTTGGTGTCTTTCTCTTACTTGTAATATCGTTACAGCCATTGCCCGTCCTTTGATAGAATTATTAGTTTCTCCTTAGATATACGCTGGAGATGTATATCTGATCTTACCCCTAATTATATGTTCAATCAGTACGACTCTATCAAAGTACTCGCATGCTATTTTGCTCTTGACATTTTGGATTACATATTTACATAGTTACCATTATAAATAAGTGATGTGTGGGAAATAGGTTGTTTTTTGTATTATTTTGTACGTTTGGTTGTAACTATGTTTTGCCTGGAATTTGTTTTAGTTTTGAGATTTTTATTTTTCATTTTTATTTTTTCATAATAACTTTGTCACTGTCTATGATTTGTGATGTTTCTTGCTGTTATGAATTTATTCTGTACGCTTTATGTTGGTATCGCTGTTACTACAGATACGTGTTATTTAGTGTGTATGATTTATAACTTTAGTCATTTTCTTGCTTTATAATGTGAACAAAGTTTTCTATGTACTTTTTGTGCTTTAGGTCGGTTCGTTCATTCAGTAAATTTGTGGGATTGCTGTATGCATATGAGTACTAGTATAGCTCTATTTCCTCAAGGATGTTCATAAATGCTCCCTTTTGCGTAATGTGGAGGATTCCTAGTGCTTCGTTTAAGGGGTTTACACGGGGTTTTTCTGTTTTTAGTTATTGAAAAAATATGGAGGGGCGTTGGATCGTCACTAACATAGGAAAGTCTCAGAAATAAGAAGAAACCAGATTCAACATGAGGGAGTGGCAAATGATCTAGAGAACCGCACGCATATACAGGGTGATTTTGCTAAACGGGGACAAACAGTAGGAAACGATCCGTAGGGAAAAGCCCGTCTCACATGGAGCACGGTTCGCTACAGTCTTACCGACCGGCTAATGGTACGGCTCCCTAGACGGCTCCGTCCCCTTCTAGCCAGCTGAGGCCATGTTTCCTGTGACAGGTCTGTTGCTATTTTTCTTGTGAGGCCTCGCTGGGTTGTCTTCATGACGCCAGCGCTGGCCTATCAGAAGTCCTGTTTGGGGTCTGACATCACAGTCTACAGGGCGGGAACTCTGAGACAACGCCTGTTAACCCTCGAGACTGAACAGAACGTCACGCACCCGCCGGCCGGCCTGTGACCTTTCTGCTACGACCGTAAAGAAACCGATTGGTAGAAAAAAATGACTCTCACGTATCTCATAGTTCTACTCATCAGCCTTATGAGGAGCTGCCTATCATTTCGTTAATGACCATATTGGATGTGATATTTTAGAATTAAGTAAAATACTGCAAAAATAGGGGTCGCTATGAATTTGCATTTGGTGCATGCTAGGTCATACGTTGCTGCGTATGAAATGTAGCTAACATATTGAATTTTTCTTTTAACTGTCAAGAATTGCTATCTATCAACATTCAAAAGAAAATGAATACTGTGTAAAGCACTTTGTCCCGAGCTCGTGCGCCAACAAAAAAGCCAGAATGGAATATTCACAAAATTCCTCGTATCTCGTAAATGGTTTTAGATATCGAAACAAGATTTTGGCAAATGACACTATGCAAAGAAGAGAGTATTCGTTATATGATTAATATGCGAAACTTCCATATATACCGTGATATTTAAGCGACTACAGATTTTTTTCAATCAAATGATGTAATGTTTAAGCGGCATTGGTAGCTGGTACAACGAGACTTGCTGTGTGTTTAGAGCAGTATATGTGAAGACATTACTGTTTATTTAATACCTAGCATGAGCATTTTCATAAACTGTTGACACGTCTTTCCATCAGTTGCTGTTTTATGTTTCTGTCCCAATTTTAACTGCGTTAGGATGTTAGAGAGATCAACATTTATAAACTCAGCTGCATTTTGGCGAAAGAAAGAGATTAATATGTCAGCAAACAGTCTTACGAATTACTCAAAACTCGTCACTGATAACATTTCTCTGGAGAAACAGAAAGGTGATGATAAGTCTGGAGAAAATAAATCGCTACTTTTGTTGAAATTACAGTGAAATTCTGTGCCCCAGCGCATTCTTAATAACGAATGACATGCATAAAAAATAGGCAAAGGGTTTTTCTGTATCTCAGCGACCTAAGAAACACGAAAACAATTAACAGCACATAGCATGTCATCTTTTCTTTTCTATCCCTGTACAGAATAAGGGATTCTACTTTTTTCGCAACAAACGACTTTTACTTTGTAAAAGGTATTGTTAACCTGTTTACACCTTGATAGGTAACTGACTGTATTTTGCAAATATAATTTTTCATATTTCTCATATCATCGAGATATAGAAATGTAATTCTTTGGACAGTGTGAGTCCACATCATTATAAAACACACCGTGGCATACTATTCCCTTAGAATTTCAGCAGAAGTATCGATTTATTTTCGCCATACTTCTAATTCCCTCTAAATTGCTTCAGAGAGACGTTTTCGGTGGCGAGTTTTGAGAAATACTTAACTTCCTTTGTTGCCACGGTCAAATCTGCTTCTTTCGCCTAAACACAGCCGAGTTTGTGAATATTCCTGTCATTAACATTCTAATGCAGTTGAAATTGCGATATAATCATAAAACGGCAACTGATGGAACGACAGGTCATTAGTTTATGGAAATACCCATTCTCGATATAAAAATTAAGTGAAATTTCCTTACATATGTTGCTGCGAATCTATAGAAATTCTCGTTTCACCAGCTATTGATTGCGCTTAAATATTACATTATTTCATTCAAAAATCTGTAGTTGCCTGATTATAGCGATAAATATGGAAATTTCGCATATTAATCACATGGCAAAATGCTTTCCTCCTAGTGTACTATCATTTGTCAAACTCTTGTTTCAGTATGTCAAACCATTTACGAGATCTCAGGAATTTTTGAATATTTAGTTCTGACTTCTTCGCTGGCGCGCGAGTTCGGAGCAACATGCTTTGCATACGATCTGTTTTCTCGAGATTGGTGATAGATATCGATATCCTTGAAAATTTAAAGGAAAATGGAATATGTTAGCTACATTTCATATGCAGCTATATTTGAGCTAACAGGCGCAAAACGCAAACTCATAGTGACTTCTATTTTTCACTGCTGACCTTCCGAAATTATTTGCAGTAATTTACTTAATCCAAAAAGACCACAATAAATACGAGCCTTAACGAAATGAAGCTGACGAATGAAGCTATAAGATGTATGAGAATCAATTTTTTTTTACTGAATAATTTCTTTACAGTCGTTTGACAAAGATCGCAGTTCAGATGGCTCGCGCCCTGTCGTTTAAGGAGTCAAGCCAGCCAGGTATCTTCCGCATCGAATAATTTATCGTGTGAGCTGTTTAGCGTGCGAGGTAGCTGTCACCCCCACTTGCTAGCCAGTAGCCATGCGCGCCACCTAACAGACTTGTGGAGAACCTTATTCCGTGTGTGATGGGCTTATGGAGCGAAATAATATATGAAGATACGACAATAAATGCGTTCTAAGGGAGATGCTTCCACTTGAAAGTGGAGATAAAAGATCTTTGAGAGTGCGAGTTTCAACGACTGAAAGCAAATATGAGTACATCAGACAGTTGAGAATGTTCTGTCTGTACTAGTGTCTTACAATTAGCTCCACGCTTAAGAGATGATTAAGACAGAGCTCCATGATGTAATAACCACATTACCCTTTCTATCACCAGAAGGTACGTCCTCCAGCAAGGGAAGCATGATTTCTCACAGGAAGTGCAGATATGCCTCACCTGTGGGGTGTTGTTGAAGAATGATTGATCCTATGACGTGGTCGCTAGTAACCACCGCGTACACACTGAAGGTGAACCACTGCTGATAGTTCGCTCCCATCGTAGCGTGGATATTCTCCGTAGCTCACGAGTGGGTCGTGAAGTTTGACGATATCGCCTTTCGTAAAGGCTCCCTTATTTGTGAATAGGATAGAAATCCCAGCTCCGTGGTGACGTGTGTGACGAACCAGCGACGTATCCATTGCCGTGGGTGCAAGTCTGAAGATAATGACTCCACATGTTCTAACTGATACAGATAGTGGCAGTTGTCATGGAGAAGGTTGTTTACGGTCGTCTCGCTTACCCTATCCTGGGGCCTACTTGCTTGCTGCTGTTACTGGGTTACTGTCTTATCTCCACCTTCAAGAGGTGTACGTGTATGGTCAATGGATTTTTTTGCTCCTTATCCTCTCAGAGATCGTTATCTCCAGATATGCGTAAAGGAGGATAATATTAGCTGACCCGTACCGCAATGATGTATATTCACGCCCACCACATATAATTCCAAGCCATATCATGAAGCAACGCATTAGAGGTAGTAACAGAATGGAGCCGACTAGCCCAAATAAATTTACAATTGATAATCTGAATAATTACGGTAAACGGACTTTCCTGTTTTTAGGAGTCATAGTCAAGCATAGGTGTCTAAATGATAGCCGTCATTTGTATGTGCTTTTACTTCCTTTTAGAAACTGTTACGAACTCGGCTCTATAGCCATTTAAAGTAATTCGTTATCATCTTATGATAAATGATCACATTTTGTCTATAGCACATAGCAGAATGTAGCATATGATGTTCTTCTAATGTGCTATGGCATGGGATTTGACTAATAACCGCAGAAATCAATGGTAATGAATCGCTTGAAAATAGTTATACACCCGAAATTACGAAAGGGTTCCGAATGAAATAAAAGAGCAGTCAAATGGCGAAAGCGCTATCATTTAGACAGTAACAAAATCAGTTGCGTCTCGTTAATGGAAGGATTGTGTTGGTTACGGCAATGAATGTGATAAGAATGTGAGCCATCTCAGGGTGTTGTGTTGGCGAAGACAATTAGATTTCACTTTTCTCCGTCCATTTATGAGGTGTCAGTTGTGTATGGAGGCGATGATTCTGTTGAGTGGTTGTGCATGTAGTGTGGTGCTACATCTTGATGGTTATTCAAATGGAAGTGTGCGAGATGATCAAAACCAGTGCCCCCACAGACCCCACTCCCCTCTAATAGCACCAAGCAGACTGTCGAGCTCAACGCTCCCAAGTGACGCGTTGAACGCCACTGACACAGTGCACCTACTCGTTCCACACGATGTCCCGATAAGCTTCGTCCTTAACCCACTAAATTGGAAAAGATCACGACGATTGAGAATTGCGTGGCGTCATCATCTCTAGTCAACATTCTAACGATATCCCGATGACATAAAATTTTACATCTCCAGAACTTGAATGGGTTGTAACTGGATGAATGCTATAGTAGCAAACTATGTTCACGACCTGAAGTACAGAAGTGATTTCTCGCACCACAGGTAGCTCACCCACTTCCAGACGGTAAGCGTGACCAAGAAATGAGAACATATTTCCTGAAAAATATCTAGGACTAATTGCAGAGCTATGTAAAATTTAAATACCAAACATGTAACGATCTCCAAAACATGTAATTATAGAAGTTTTGAAACTAAAGATACATACAATTTTTAAAGAAAGACTAATGAAACCGAACAATTCATCTCTCAGCAACGAAACTGTTAGCATTGAATCTTATTATCTCTGTCACATATGTTTATCAATGACATGACATGCATTCTGTGAGGCGATTAAACTGCTCTGTTGGCTGTCGTTTCTATTCTTGACAATGAGATGTGCACAGGTCTTAAAGCATTGTCGATGGTGGCTGACAGACTACATTTTATTACACCAGTGCATTCCAGCCACACTCATTCGAATTCATATTCTTGCGCAGTGAATCAAGTAGTGATCTTCACATACTACAGACGTTCGCTGTGGTCAGGCACAACAAAGTAAAACCCTACACAAACCGCATAAGTTTGAAATATGGTTGTGGTATTTCGTCTCGGTACCTCTGGGCATTCACAATATTCCTGCGACACGAATGAAAATTTGAAACTTCTTACATTCGCCCAACTAGAACCTTAACCAGAAATTCACATCAAACTTTTCCTTACTTGCGACGTTGTTGTGATTGTGCCTGCTCTCAATTACCACTCAGAATGTGCTTCGAGTATCACTATCATTTTGTCTTGAGGCATAGTCCAATCTCGGCTTCTTCTACGCTACGCTCTGAGCGGAAATGTCTGACATGCAGACGATCAGCTCTGATCATGCGATGCACAGCATGTTAAGGAACAACAACTCCTGGGATATTTGTAAGGTTTTGCTGGTACAGTCTGTTTTCGTCGAGCAGTTAATCCTAGATATCAGTCCTACGTAAAATAATTACTGTTACTCGATATTGTACGAAAATGAAGCATGATAAGAAACTCAATTACTTAAAAGTCGAAAAGGCCGTGTATTTATGAAAAATTTGAAAGATCGTAGGTGTACATCAAACACTATTCTTCGACGTAGTCGCCTTCGTTATCAGTGCACCCCATCAGTCGAGGGATCCGCTTTCTGATACCTCCGTGAAAATCCTCGTCAGAAAAGTCTCTCGAAGCCCCTTTGGCACATTGATGGCACTCTGGACCTCATCGACGGTAAAAACTTTATTCCTCCCGTAAACAGCTTTAGAGAGGTGACAAGCCAAAAATTTGAATGCGCCATATCAGGGAACTGAGCTGGGTGGTCCCAACCGAATGAATACAAGACCTCGTTTGTGGCGTTGGCTTTGTGTGGGATTACATTGTCATACAGTAAGCGCACTTCCTTCGTTGAAGTTTTTCTTCTTTTGTTTAGTTTTTTTACGGACTCATAGTACTGTGCAGCAAGGCGTTTGATACAGTTCCCCACAGTCGTTTAATGAACAAAGTAAGAGCATATGGACTATCAGACCAATTGTGTGATTGGATTGAAGAGTTCCTAGATAACAGAACGCAGCATGTCATTCTCATTGGAGAGAAGTCTTCCGAAGTAAAAGTGATTTCAGGTGTGCCGCAGGGGAGTGTCGTAGGACCGTTGCTATTCACAATACATATAAATGACCTTGTGGGTAACATCGGAAGTTTACTGAGGCTTTTTGTGGATGATGCTATAGTGTATGGAGAGGTTGTAACAGTGGAAAATTGTACTGAAATGCAGGAGGATCTACAACGAAGTGACGTATGGTGCAGGGAATGGCAATACAATCTGAATGTAGACAAGTGTAATGTGCTGCGAATACATAGAAAGAAAGATCCTTTATCATTTAGCTACAATATAGCAGGTCAGCAACTGAAAGCAGTTAATTCCATAAATTATCCGGGAGTAGGCATTAGGAGTGATTTAAAATGGAACGACCATATAAAATTAATTGTCGGTAAAGCAGATGCCAGACAGATTCATTGGAAGAATCCTAAGGAAATGCAGTCCGAAAACAAAAGAAGTAGGTTACAGTACACTTGTTCGCCAACTGCTTGAATACTGGTCACCTGTGTGGGATCCGTACCAGTTAGGGTTGATAGAAGAGATAGAGAAGATCCAACGGAGAGCAGCGCGCTTCGTTACAGGATCATTTAGTAATCGGGAAAGCGTTACGGAGATGATAGATAAACTCCAGTGGAAGACTCTACAGGAGAGACGCTCAGTAGATCGGTACGGGCTTTTGTTGAAGTTTCGAGAACATCCCTTCACCGACGAATCAAGCAGTACATTGCTCGCTCCTACGTATATCTCGCGAAGACACCATGAGGATAAAATCAGAGAGATTCGAGCCCACACAGAGGCATATCGACAGTCTTTCTTTCCACGAACAATACGAGACTGGAATAGAAGGGAGAACCGATAGAGGTACTCAAAGTACCCTCAGCCACACACCGTCAGGTGGCTCGCGGAGTATGGATGTAGATGTAGATGTAGATTAACTGTTTCCCTCTGGGACAAAAATTCGATGAGGAGACTACCTCTGCGGTTCGGCAAGACAGAGGCCATGATTTTTCGGACCTAAATGATGGTTTTTAATTTTTCAGCTAAGGGTAAAGAGGGATACCGTTACTGCATCGATTATCTTTTCGTTTCATGGGTGTAGTGTGCCACCCATGCTTCGTCGTCAGACATCGTACAGTCAGAGAATTCTTCACCTTCCAGATGGGAGCAATCGAGAAATTTGCGTGAAGATGCGATTCTATTGGCTTTGTGTTTATTTGTGAGCTGTTTTCGTACCCAACTCGCAAACAATTTTCGAAAAATAACGATCTCATGCACAGCAGGTGTGGTGATTTGTGGAAACATTGCGTTCATCTCACCCAAAATCAATCGACACTGTTCACAACATCATCATTGACAACTGGGGGACACTCACTCGTTTGTTCATCATGACAATTCGTTTTGCCACATTAACCGGTTGTACACATTAATACGATTCATCCCATCAACCCCCATAGACAGTTTTGATTTCGTTAAAAAAAATCTAGACTGGCACGTACCCTTTGAAACAAACTGGATTACGCTCTTGATCTTGAGGCCTACGGAAAAGGACAAGAGTCACTCATTTTAACACACTACTACAAGAGTTTTTAGCGTTTTGAGGGATGCGAGCGCGCGTTCTACTCACAACATCTTCTCCTGCTGCCAACACCTTATCCTTGAATGCAATACTGCCAAATTTGTCTGTTAAAAAAAATTCTTTTGTCCGTCAGAAACTCATTTTTACTTTCTGGAGAACTCATAAAACGAGTCATGTTGTTGTTGTTGTTGTTGTTGTTGTTGTGGTCTTCAGTCCTGAGACTGGTTTGATGCAGCTCTTCATGCAACTCTATGCTGTGCAAGCTCCTTCATCTCCCAGTACCTACTGCAGCCTACATCCTTCTGAATCTGCTTAGAGTATTCGTCTCTTGGTCTCCCTCTACGATTTTTACCCTCCACGCTGCCCTTCAGTACTAAATTGGTGATCTCTTGATGCCTCAGAACATGTCCTACCAACCGATCCCTTCTTCTAGTCAAGTTGTGCCACAAACTCCTCTTCTCCCCAATTCTATTCAATACCTCCTTATTAGTTATCTGATCTACCCATCTAATCTTCAGCATTCTTCTGTAGCACCACATCTCGAACGCTTCTATTCTCTTCTTGTCTAAACTATTTATCGTCCATGTGTCACTTTCATACATGGCTACACTCCATACAATTACGTTCAGAAACGACTTCCTGACGCTTAAATCAATACTTGATGTTAACAAATTTCTCTTCTTCAGAAACGCTTTCCTTGCCATTGCCAGTCTACATTTTATATCCTCTCTACTTCGACCATCATCAGTTATTTTGCTCCCCAAATAGCAAAACTCCTTTACTACTTTAAGTGTCTCATTTCCTAATGTAATTCCCTCAGCATCACCCGAATTAATTCGACTACATTCCATTCTCCTCGTTTTGCTTTTGCTGATGTTCATCTTACATCCTCCTTTCAAGACACTGTCCATTCCGTTCAACTGCTCTTCCAAGTCCTTTGCTGTCTCTGCAGAATTACAATGTCATCGGCGAACCTCAAAGATTTTATTTCTTCTCCATGGATTTTAATACCTACTCCGAATTTTTCTTTTGTTTCCTTTACTGCTTGCTCAATATACAGATTGAATAACATCGGGGAGACGCTACAACCCTGTCTCACTCCCTTCCCAACCACTGCTTCCCTTTCATGTCCCTCGACTCTTATAACTGCCATCTGATTTCTGTACAAATTGTAAATAGTCTTTCGCTCCCTGTATTTTAACCCTGCCACCTTCAGAATTTGAAAGAGAGTACTCCAGTCAACATTGTCAAAAGCTTTCTCTAAGTCTACAAATGTTAGAAACGTAGGTTTGCCTACCCTTAATGTTTCTTCTAAGATAAGTCGTAAGGTCACTAATGCCTCACGTGTTCCAACATTTCTACGGTATCCAAACTGATCTTCCCCGAGGTCGGCTTCTACTAGTTTTTCCATTCGTCTGTAAAGAATTCGCGTTAGTATTTTGCAGCTGTGACTTATTAAACAGATAGTTCGGTAATTTTCATATCTGTCAACACTTGCTATCTTTGGGATTGGAATTATTATATTCTTCTTGAAGTCTGAGGGTATTTCGCTGTCTCATACATCTTGCTCACAAGATAGTAGAGTTTTGTCAGGGATGGCTCTCCCAAGGCTGTCAGTAGTTATAATGGGATGTTGTCTACTCCCGGGGCCTTGTTTCGACTTAGGACTTTCAGTGCTCTGTCAAACCATTCACGCAGTATCATATCTCCCATTTCACCTTCATCTACCTCCTCTTCCATTTCCATAATATTGTCCTCAGGAACATCGCCCCTGTGTAGACCCTCTATATACTCCTTCCACTTTTCTGCTTTCCCTTCTTTGCTTAGAACTGGGATTCCATCTGAGCTCTTGATATTCATGCAAGTGGTTCTCTTTTCTCCAAAGGTCTCTTTAATTTTCCTGTAGGCAGTATCTATATTACCCCTCGTGAGAGAAGCCTCTACATCCTTACATTTGTCCTCTAGCCATCCCTGCTTAGCCATTTTGCACTTCGTGTCGATCTGATTTTTCAGACGTTTGTATTCCTTTTTGCCTGCATCACTTACTGCATTTTTGTATTTTCTCCTTTCATCAATTAAATTCAGTATCTCTTCTGTTACCCAAGGATTTCTATTAGCCCTCGTCTTTTTACGTACTTGATCCTCTGCTGCCTTCACTACTTCTTCCCTGAGAGCTACCCATTCTTCTTCTACTGTATTTCTTTCCCCCATTCCTGTCAATTGTTCCCTTATGCTCTCCCTGAAACTCTGTACAACCTCTGGTTTAGCCAGTTTATCCAGGTCCCATCTCCTTAAATTCGCACCTTTTTGCAGTTTCTTCAGTTTTAATCTACAGTTCATAACCAATAGATTGTGGTCAGAGTCCACATCTGCCCCTGGAAATGTCTTACAATTTAAAATCTGATTCCTAAATCTCTGTCTTACCATTATATAATCTATCTGAAACCTTTTATTGTCTCCATGGTTCTTCCATGTATACAATCTTCTTTCATGATTGTTGAACCAAGTATTAGCTATGGTTAAGTTATGCTCTGTGCAAAATTCTACCAGGCTGCTTCCTCTTTCATTTCTCAGCCCCAATCCATATTCACCTGTTACGTTTCCTTTTCATCCTTTTCCTACTGTCGAATTCCAGTCACCCATGACTATTAAATTTTCGTCTCCCTTCACTATCTGAATAATTTATTTTATCTCATCATACATTTCATCAATTTCTTCATCATCTGCAGAGCTAGTTGGCATATAATCTTGTACTATTGTAGTAGGCGTGGGCTTTGTGTCTATCTTGGCCACAATAATGCGTTCACTATGCTGTTTGTAGTAGCTTACCCGTACTCTTATTTTTTATTCATTATTAAACCAACTCCTGCATTACCCCTATTTGATTTTGTACGAGGGCAGTTCAATAAGTAATGCAACACATTTATTTTCTCGGCCAATTTTGGTTGAAAAAACCGGACATTTCTTGTGGAATATTTTCAAACATTCCCGCTTCGTCTCGTATAGTTTCATTGACTTCCGACAGGTCGCAGCGCTGTGCGGAGCTGTTAAAATGGCGTCTGTAACGGATGTGCGTTGCAAACAACGGGCAGTGATCGAGTTTCTTTTGGCGGAAAACCAGGGCATCTCAGATATTCATAGGCGCTTGCAGAATGTTTACGGTGATCTGGCAGTGGACAAAAGCACGGTGAGTCGTTGGGCAAAGCGTGTGTCATCATCGCCGCAAGGTCAAGCAAGACCGTCTGATCTCCCGCGTGCGGGCCGGCCGTGCACAGCTGTGACTACTGCAATGGCGGAGCGTGCGAACACACTCGTTCGAGATGATCGACGGATCACCATCAAACAACTCAGTGCTCAACTTGACATCTCTGTTGGTAGTGCTGTCACAATTGTTCACCAGTTGGAATATTCAAAGGTTTGTTCCCGCTGGGTCCCTCGTTGTCTAACCGAACACCATAAAGAGCAAAGGAGAACCATCTGTCGGAATTGCTTGCTCGTCATGTGGCTGAGGGTGACAATTTCTTGTCAAAGATTGTTACAGGCGATGAAACATGGGTTCATCACTTCGAACCTGAAACAAAATGGCAATCAATGGAGTGGCGCCACACCCACTCCCCTACCAAGAAAAAGTTTAAAGCCATACCCTCAGCCGGTAAAGTCATGGTTACAGTCTTCTGGGACGCTGAAGGGATTATTCTGTTCGATGTCCTTCCCCATGGTCAAACGATCAACTCTGAAGTGTATTGTGCTACTCTTCAGAAATTGAAGAAACGACTTCAGCGTGTTCGTAGGCACAAAAATCTGAACGAACTTCTCCCTCTTCATGACAACGCAAGACCTCACACAAGTCTTCGCACCTGAGAGGAGCTCACAAAACTTCAGTGGACTGTTCTTCCTCATGCACCCTACAGCCCCGATCTCGCACCGTCGGATTTCCATATGTTTGGCCCAATGAAGGACGCAATCCGTGGGAGGCACTACGCGGATGATGAAGAAGTTATTGATGCAGTACGACGTTGGCTCCGACATCGACCAGTGGAATGGTACCGTGCAGGCATACAGGCCCTCATTTCAAGGCCGTAGCATTGAATGGAGATTACGTTGAAAAATAGTGTTGTGTAGCTAAAAGATTGGGGAATAACCTGGTGTATTTCAATGCTGAATAAAACAACCCCAGTTTCAGAAAAAAAATGTGTTGCAATACTTATTGAACTGCCCTCGTATTTATAACTCTGTAAAGGGAATCCTACGTTTCTAGCATTTGTAGACTCAGAGAAAGCTTTTGACAATGTTGACTGGAATACTCTCTTTCAAATTCTAAAGGTAGCAGGGGTAAAATACAGGGAGCGAAAGGCTATTTACAATTTGTACAGAAACCAGATGGCAGTTATAAGAGTCGAGGGACACGCAAGGGAAGCAGTGGTTGGGAAGGGAGTAAGACAGGGTTGTAGCCTCTCCCCGATGTTATTCAATCTGTATATTGAGCAAGCAGTAAAGGAAACAAAAGAAAAATTCGGAGTAGGTATTAAAATCCATGGAGAAGAAATAAAAACTTTGAGGTTCGCCGATGACATTGTAATTCTGTCAGAGACAGCAAAGGACTTGGAAGAGCAGGTGAACGGAATGGATGGTGTCTTGAAGGGAGGATATAAGATGAATATCAACAAAAGCAAAACGAGGATAATGGAATGTAGTCGAATTAAGTCGGGTGATGCTGAGGGTATTAGATTAGGAAATGAGACACTTAAAGTAGTAAAGGAGTTTTGCTATTTGGGGAGCAAAATAACTGATGATGGTCGAAGTAGAGAGGATATAAAATGTAGACTGGCAATGGCAAGGAAAGCGTTTCTGAAGAAGAGAAATTTGTTAACATCGAGTATAGATTTAAGAGTCAGGAACTCATTTCTGAAAGTATTTGTATGGAGTGTAGCCATGTATGGAAGTGAAACATGGACCGTAAATAGTTTGGACAAGAAGAGAATAGAAGCTTTCGAAATGTGGTGCTACAGAAGAATGCAGAAGATTAGATGGGTAGATCACATAACTAATGAGGAGGTACTGAATAGGATTGGGGAGAAGAGGAGTTTGTGGCACAACTTGACCAGAAGAAGGGATCGGTTGGTAGGACATGTTCTGAGGCATCAAGGGATCACCAATTTAGTATTGGAGGGCAGCGTGGAGGGTAAAAATCGTAGGGGGAGACCAAGAGATGAATACACTAAGCAGATTCAGAAGGATGTAGGTTGCAGTAGGTAGCATGGAGAGCTGCATCAAACCAGTCTCAGGACGGAAGACCACATCAACAACAACTATGTATTCACCTGACCAAAAGTCTTGTTCCTCCTGCTACCGAACTTCACTAATTCCCGCTATATATAACTTTACCCTATTCATTTCCGTTTTTGAATTTTCTAATCTACCTGCCCGATTAAGGGATCTGACATTGCACGTTCCGACCCGTAGAACGCCAGTTTTCTTTCTCCTGATAACGACATCCTCCTGAGTAGTCCCCGCCTGGAGAACCGAATGGGGGACTATTTTACCTCCGGAATATTTTACCCAGGAGGACGCCATCATCATTGAATCATGCAGTAAAGCTGCATGCCCTCGGGAAAAATTACGGTTGTATTTCAAAAATGGCTCTGAGCACTATGGGACTTAACATCTATGGTCATCAGTCCCCTAGAACTTAGAACTACTTAAACCTAACTAACCTAAGGACAGCACACAACACCCAGCCATCACGAGGCAGAGAAAATCCCTGACCCCGCCGGGAATCGAACCCGGGCGTGGGAAGCGAGAACGCTACCGCACGACCACGAGATGCGGGCGGCTGTAGTTTCCCCTTGCTTTCAGCCGTTCGCAGTACCAGAACAGCAAGGCTGTTTTGGTTAGTGTTACAGGGCCATATCAGTCAATCATCCAGACTGTTGCCCCTGCAACTACTGAAAAGGCTGCTGCCCCTCTTCAGAAACCACACGTTTGTCTGGCCTCTCAACAGATACCCCTCCGTTGTGGTTGCACCTACGGTACGACTATATGTATCGTTGAGGCACGCAAGCCTCCCCACCAACGGCAAGGTCCATGGTTCATGGAGGAGGGGGGGGGGGGGAATGAGTCTTGTGTTTGGAATACTGAGTGCTGCTTCGACTCCATTCTGTGTCTGATATTCCTTAAGGTGCCTGAACTGCTGGCTCACAAGTTTTCATTGTTATGTTAATCTTTTCTCGCTGATGCTCAATCTTGTAGCATAAGGTAGGTGTAACGGGCGAGTGGACGGTAAGGTACATCTACATCTACATCTACATTGATACTCCGCAAGCCACCCAACGGTGTGTGGCGGAGGGCACTCTACGTGCCACTGTCACTACCTCCCTTTCCTGTTCCAGTCGCGTATGGTTCGCGGGAAGAACGACTGTCTGAAAGCCTCCGTGCGCGCTCTAATCTCTCTAATTTTACATTTGTGATCTCCTCGGGAGGTATAAGTAGGGGGAAGCAATATATTCGATACCTCATCCAGAAACGCACCCTCTCGAAACCTGGCGAGCAAGCTACACCGCGATGCAGAGCGCCTCTCTTGCAGAGTCTGCCACTTGAGCTTATTAAACATCTCCGTAACGCTATCACGGTTACCAAATAACCCAGTGACGAAACGCGCCGCTCTTCTTTGGATCTTCTCTATCTCCTCCGTCAACCCGACCTGGTACGGATCCCACACTGATGAGCAATACTCAAGTATAGGTCGAACGAGTGTTTTGTAAGCCACCTCCTTTGTTGATGGACTACATTTTCTAAGCACTCTCCCAATGAATCTCAACCTGGTACCCGCCTTACCAACAATTAGTTTTATATGATCATTCCACTTCAAATCGTTCCGCACGCATACTCCCAGATATTTTACAGAAGTAACTGCTACCAGTGTTTGTTCCGCTATCATATAATCATACAATAAAGGATCCTTCTTTCTATGTATTCGCAATACATTACATTTGTCTATGTTAAGGGTCAGTTGCCACTCCCTGCACCAAGTGCCTATCCGCTGCAGATCTTCCTGTATTTCGCTACAATTTTCTAAAGAAGCAACTTCTCTGTATACTACAGCATCATCCGCGAAAAGCCGCATGGAACTTCCGACACTATCTACTAAGTCATTTATATATATTGTGAAAAGCAATGGTCCCATAACACTCCCCTGTGGCACGCCAGAGGTTACTTTAACGTCTGTAGACGTCTCTCCATTGATAACAACATGCTGTGTTCTGTTTGCTAAAAACTCTTCAATCCAGCCACACAGCTGGTCTGATATTCCGTAGGCTCTTACTTTGTTTATCAGGCGACAGTGCGGAACTGTATCGAACGCCTTCCGGAAGTCAAGAAAAATAGCATCTACCTGGGAGCCTGTATCTAATATTTTCTGGGTCTCATGAACAAATAAGGCGAGTTGGGTCTCACACGATCGCTGTTTCCGGAATCCATGTTGATTCCTACATAGTAGATTCTGGGTTTCCAGAAATGACATGATACGCGAGCAAAAAACATGTTCTAAAATTCTACAAGAGATCGACGTAAGAGATATAGGTCTATAGTTTTGCGCATCTGCTCGACGACCCTTCTTGAACACTGGGACTATCTGTGCTCTTTTCCAATCATTTGGAACCCTCCGTTCCTCTAGAGACTTGCGGTACACGGCTGTTAGAAGGGGGGCAAGTTCTTTCGCGTACTCTGTGTAGAATCGAATTGGTATCCCGTCAGGTCCAGTGGACTTTCCTCTATTGAGTGATTCCAGTTGCTTTTCTATTCCTTGGACACTTATTTCGATGTCAGCCATTTTTTCGTTTGTGCGAGGATTTAGAGAAGGAACTGCAGCGCGGTCTTCCTCTGTGAAACAGCTTTGGAAAAAGGTGTTTAGTATTTCAGCTTTACGCGTGTCATCCTCTGTTTCAATGCCATCATCATCCCGTAGTGTCTGGATATACTGTTTCGAGCCACTTACTGATTTAACGTACGACCAGAACTTCCTAGGATTTTCTGTCAAGTCGGTACATAGAATTTTACTTTCGAATTCACTGAACGCTTCACGCATAGCCCTCCTTACGCTAACTTTGACATCGTTTAACTTCTGTTTGTCTGAGAGGTTTTGGCTGCGTTTAAACTTGGAGTGGAGCTCTCTTTGCTTTCGCAGTAGTTTCCTAACATTGTTGTTGTACCACGGTGGGTTTTTCCCGTCCCTCACAGTTTTACTCGGCACGTACCTGTCTAAAACGCATTTTACAATTGCCTTGAACTTTTTCCATAAACACTCAACATTGTCAGTGTCGGAACAGAAATTTTCGTTTTGATCTGTTAGGTAGTCTGAAATCTGCCTTCTATTACTCTTGCTAAACAGATAAACCTTCCTCCCTTTTTTTTATATTCCTATTAATGGTGTGGGGTGTGCTGGGTCAGCTGTTCGACCAGGTGCGCAGCCGCGTGGCGAAGCTGGAGGAGCGGCTGGCGCCGGTGGAGGGCGACTGCGCGCTGCCCGGGCTGGGGCTGCGGGAGCAGGACCGCGCCGCGCTGCTGGCGCAGGTGCACGTCGTCTTCCACGTGGCCGCCTCGGTGCGCTTCGACGAGCCGCTGCGCTACGCCGCCGCCATCAACGTGCGCGGCACGCAGGACGTCATCAAGCTCGCCAAGGAGATGCCCAACTTCAAGGTGAGTACCCTCTCGACTCCCGCCTCCTGTATCAGGGATGCATTTATACCTACACTGAGACTACAAAAGTCATGGGATAGCAATACGCACATGTACCGATAGCGGTACTATCGCGCGCACAAGGCATAAAAGGGCAGTGCATTGGCGGTGCTGTCAGTTTTACTTTTTAGGTATTATCTGTCACCATGGTCAATGCAGTGGCCGATGGCCTTCACTTAACGACCGATAGCAGTGGCGTTTGCTTAAAGGTGTCAATGCTAACAGACAAGCAACACTGGGTCGAATAGCGGCATAAATCAATGTGGAATGTACGACAAACGTATCCGTTAGGAGCGTGCGGCAAAATTTGGCATTAAGGGGCTATGGTAGCAGGCGACCGACACGAGTGCCTGTGCTAACAACATGTCATCGCCTGCAGTGCCTCTCCTGGTCTCGTGATCATATCGGTTGGACTCTAGACGACTAGGAAAATGTGGCCTGCTCAGATGAATCTCGATTTCAGTTGGTAAGAGCTGATGGACATGGACCCAAGTTGTCAACAAGGCACTGTGCAAGCTGGTGGTAGTTCCTTAAAGGTGTGGGCTGTGTTTACAGGGAATGAATTGGGTTCTCTGGTCCAACTGAACCGATCATTGACTAGAAATGCTTATGTTCAGCTTCTTGGAGACCATTTGCTGCCATCCATGGACTTCATATTCCCAAACAATGATTGCATTTTTATGGATGACAGTGCGCCATATCACTGGGTGACAATAATTTGCGGTAGGTAAGAAGAACATTTTTGACAGTTCGAGCGAATGATTCGGCAACCCAGATCGCCCCACACGAATCCCATAGAATATTTATGGGACACATTCGAGAGGTCTGTTCGTGCACAGAATACTGCACCGGCAACACTTTCGCAATTATGGACGGCTACAGAGGCAGATGACTCAATTTTTCTGCAGGGGACTTCCAACGACTTGTTGAGTCCATTCCACATCGAGTTGCCCCAGGTAAAAGGAGGTCCAACACCATATTAGGAGGTATCCCATGACTTTGTCACCTGAGTGTAGAATGGAATGGAATTCTCTCCAAATTCTTGAACGCCATGCACTCCTTCTTGCTGTCTGCACCGGTTTATCTCCCTTATACAAACCCTGTACAGGGTAATCGCTTTCCCTTCCCTCCTCAAGCAAACTGCACACTTCCATATATCCTGAACACCATGTTTCACAATGCCTATAATAGCTTCTAGGGGTTGTAGGGAGGAATTAGTAGATAATGCTTTGATAAGGAACCCATGCCCTGCAGTGTACCGTTTGCATGTAAAATAACTTTGAAGACAGGATAACTTTCAAATCTTGCGCCTGAAACCGGCATTCAGCTTCCTTCTCTGGAACTTGGAAGTGCACTCACAGATAGTGAGATTTTCACTACAGACTCAGTTGCTGCAAGATCGACTGCGTGGGCCAAACTGAAATTTTTGTACTTACCTTTCGTCACGTTAGTGTCTTCCAAGTTGAAAATACGTGTTGTGTGTTCACAAGTCCTACAACTTATGTAGCATGCGTTTAATGTCCTCCCTTGCCTCTCAAATAAAAATACTGTCCATGAAGTTTTTTATGTATTTCCATCTATTCACTGGTAGGCTAATATCCACCTAGTGTAATATATTGCACAATTTTCAGCAGGGCTGCGCAATAAATGTAAATACAGTGTAAGAGACAGATACTTCCTTTCACTCACACATCCACTTTACAAGTCACTTTGGCCTCAGAAATGTCGAGGGGCTTTTTCAAACTCCCAGTATCAATACATCTACTACAATGTGACTTCCTTACCCAAGTGTTTATTAGAAAACGGTATTCGTATAAAAAATAGAACACATGCTATTGATTGTTTTGAAAATATTATATATTGTTGTATCACCGATCAATTATGGAAATATGTTTTTAGAGTTTTGGTCGTTAATACACTCCTGGAAATTGAAATAAGAACACCGTGAATTCATTGTCCCAGGAAGGGGAAACTTTACTGACACATTCCTGGGGTCAGATACATCACATGATCACACTGACAGAACCACAGGCACATAGACACAGGCAACAGAGCATGCACAATGTCGGCACTAGTACAGTGTATATCCACCTTTTGCAGCAATGCAGGCTGCTATTCTCCCATGGAGACGATCGTAGAGATGCTGGATGTAGTCCTGTGGAACGGCTTGCCATGCCATTTCCACCTGGCGCCTCAGTTGGACCAGCGTTCGTGCTGGACGTGCAGACCGCGTGAGACGACGCTTCATACAGTCCCAAACATGCTCAATGGGGGACAGATCCGGAGATCTTGCTGGCCAGGGTAGTTGACTTACACCTCCTAGAGCACGTTGGGTGGCACGGGATACATGCGGACGTGCATTGTCCTGTTGGAACAGCAAGTTCCCTTGCCGGTCTAGGAATGGTAGAACGATGGGTTCGATGACGGTTTGGATGTACCGTGCACTATTCAGTGTCCCCTCGACGATCACCAGTGGTGTACGGCCAGTGTAGGAGATCGCTCCCCACACCATGATGCCGGGTGTTGGCCCTGTGTGCCTCAGTCGTATGCAGTCCTGATTGTGGCGCTCACCTGCACGGCGCCAAACACGCATACGACCATCATTGGCACCAGGGCAGAAGCGACTCTCATCGCTGAAGACGACACGTCTCCATTCGTCCCTCCATTCACGCCTGTCGCGACACCGCTGGAGGCGGGCTACACGATGTTGGGGCGTGAGCGGAAGACGGCCTAACGGTGTGCGGGACCGTAGCCCAGCTTCATGGAGACGGTTGCGAATGGTCCTCGCCGATACCCCAGGAGCAACAGTGTCCCTAATTTGCTGGGAAGTGGCGGTGCGGTCCCCTACGGCACTGCGTAGGATCCTACGGTCTTGGCGTGCATCCGTGCGTCGCTGCGGTCCGGTCCCAGGTCGACGGGCACGTGCACCTTCCGCCGACCACTGGCGACAACATCGATGTACTGTGGAGACCTCACGCCCCACGTGTTGAGCAATTCGGCGGTACGTCCACCCGGCCTCCCGCATGCCCACTATACGCCCTCGCTCAAAGTCCGTCAACTGCACATACGGTTCACGTCCACGCTGTCGCGGCATGCTACCAGTGTTAAAGACTGCGATGGAGCTCCGTATGCCACGGAAAACTGGCTGACACTGACGGCGGCGGTGTACAAATGCTGCGCAGCTAGCGCCATTCGACGACCAACACCGCGGTTCCTGGTGTGCCCGCTGTGCCGTGCGTGTGATGATTGCTTGTACAGCCCTCTCGCAGTGTCCGGAGCAAGTATGGTGGGTCTGACACACCGGTGTCAATGTGTTCTTTTTTCCATTTCCAGGAGTGTAGTACTGGTAATTTGACCACACAGTGTATTTGGTACTTTCTCTGACAAAAGTGTATTTCAAATTTAATCTTCTTGACGACGTGACTTTTTCATTGGTGCCCAAATAATTTAAAAGCGTAAAAATATAAATAGAATTTTGGTGTTAACCTTGATACAGATCAATTGTGCTTGAAATTGTCCAATACGACGCAGTTTAAACCATACTTATTTCAGTATATCCTCAGTCCAGCAAGTTTGACAAAATATGGAATGTTTTCGGATTCTCTATCACCTAAGCCTTCTACTGAGGTGTAAATTATGGGAAACGTAATTACTTTCTGTAATACAAAATTTAGTAAATTACGTATTTCGTGAATTTCAATGTTACTTCCATTATGTGGTAGTTTTCACGGTTACTTACGAGTTGCGGCCAGTAACAGACTACATTGAGAATCACTGTGCTTTAAACTGTCTCGCTATTTATAAGTATTTTTTTATTCAGTATTTTTAGCCATTGCACAAACATAGCTAATGAGAAGCAAATAACTCAACTGTTACGTTATTACGTACGTGTCAGTATCGCGAACATCATGGAGAAAGTTGTTATTCCAATTATGTTATTTGTTAATACTATACCGTAAAAATATCAGCTGGATTTGCTGATACTGAGCAGCTTATGACTTGATGCTCGACAACAGATCTGATTATAAAATTAATTGACCGATACTACGCGTAAACTGTTAGACGCTTCACGGTACGCACAAATCGGAGATAATGAGTCTGACCTGTGTGCTATACAGGAGCCTATGGCATGGACAGTGTTTCGAGTACACGACGTCGGGACCTCTTCTGTGTGACCAGCGACATCACCTTCAGAATCGACAGAGCAGTGCGTTCGTAAAGTACTACAGTGAAACTTCCTCACTGCGAACGAAAGTTTTTCATAGCCGTTGCTGTAGCGGACGAAAATGGTATGTGACGTCATAATTACAACAAAGACTGACGACAGCGCTCTCTTCTCATTTTGTGCACATACCATGAAGTGGGAGATTGAAAAAGTGATTCTGTCTTCAAACTTATGTCCAGACGTTTGTTCCTCACTACAATTTTACGTGCTTAGTCCTTCTGCAATCAATAGTATCCTCTAGAAACAATGGAACACCCTGTATTACTCACAAACTTAACTACAGCAAGCACACAATTTGTCCTCTAATTTCCAATCTTCGTATACTTCTGCGCCTACATAACACATCCCACCAACCCTACAATTATACACTCTCCCTGCTCGGTTCTAACAGACTTCTTTTCCCAGACAATGAAATCCGCCCTAACACTTACATCCCCCAGCCGCCCCTACTGGATCTAATCAACTCCTTATCCTTTCCCTCACCAGGGCTCCCTCTTGGCCTCCCCATACTATCCTACTCTTCCCTTCTCATTTCGATTGTCTAACATCCTACTCAGTTACTCCTGTCCCATATCCTCGTTTTTCAACCACCTAACTTCCCCATTCTCAAATATCAGCTATTCTGCTGCAATGGTACCTCCCCTCTGCCAATTTATCCGTTCCGGTTCATCAATTTTATTAGTACTTTCTTAAAACAAATCTTTTTAATATAATCAGTATATTATCATAATATTAACGATTTTATAAACCACGTAAATGCTTAATCTTTTTCAAAAGTTTAAAACTGCGTTTATTAGTAATAATAGTTATGGTTGAAGGGTGGCACGTACCGCTGCCAACCACAAAGTAAAAAGAATAAAGGGAAAAAATCAGTGGAACTCCTTTTGAATACGTTTTATTTTTGTACTTCATTGCTACAATTTGTTTTGAACCAAGATCTAATTTCCTATGGTGAACCATACATCGTGCATCATAAATGAAAACTATCAACTTAATATCTCACAGTCAATAACAAAATCTAAATGGGTTGTATACGGATGGTCCGAATAAGTCTGTAAAGCTTGTAGGGGTGTTGCAGGGGAGTCTGTGCTGAGCAGTAACTGTTAAGAAAAAAATTCGATACGTTTCTCCTTTTCTGAGTTATTTAGCATTAAAGAGAGCGTATCACGTCACCGCGGGCGTAAATTTAAGCACTTGCACGAGCTACAACGTAGTAATGACAGGTATCTGTGAACCCGCGAGTTACTACTTGTTCAAATGCTCAGTGCCAGTTAAAAAACACCTTTTCCGGAAGTGATAAATTTAAGTTAGGAAACCAAGCGGGGGACTCCTTTGGTGACGTTGTCTTTGGCTGGCTGATTGAATTTGCGCCCGCAGCATTGTGGTTGTCCAACTTAAATGCTAATTAAATCGGTAACAAGTTCAGTGTACTGATGTTTTTCTTTACAGTTATTTGTCGGAACAACCACCCCTGCAACACCCTCACAAGTTTTTCATGCTGTTTCTGACCGCCTGTAATACAGTTCCTTAAATTGCTGCACTAAATATAACTAAAAAAACAAAAAACGATTTCTAAAAAGTAATTCATTAGTTATAGATAAAATAATAATTGCTACCAAGAATTATCAGAATTTGTTAACTCTTATTCTATTTTAAAATCTGAAAACAGGAGCGAACGACACTAATTCTTATACTGAACATCTTCTCTGAAAGTTATTCAGGACAGTTAGGAGATAGCCTCGTACAGGGAACGTCTTAGTATCCCAGTAGCTTATAGACTTTAAATTTTCAATTCGTGTAATGTAGAAGAAAGAGTCAGGCTATTATGGCAACGAAAGTTAAGAAAAGGGAGGAAAATAGCTTTGCTTATTAATTATGGCAGAAAACAATTTGCAGGTTATATGAGCAATCAGCAATTAATGTCAGGCATTCATCTCTGGGGACAAATAATGGAGTATCATTGCATAGAATTCATACATTCTGTACAGTACGCTTTAGACCTGCAAGCATCGAGGAAGGTTTCGAAGGATGCAAGAGAACAAAGGTACCCTCATCACAAAATCAACCAAAATCAGAGACTTACTGAGAGGCCAAAATAAGTGTACGAAGACTGATTCGGTCTTTCGAGAACTCAGTACACGTAGCTAAATCTTCTATATAGTCTCTCACTGGCCGCATTGGCGCCGAAAAAGATGACATAGAAGCCCGAACCATGTAATTTGATTTTCCTTATTTATTTCACTGCTAGAAAATAATAATCAGTACAAATGCCGAAATGACGTACTAAGGTGTGCTAGGAAGTAATGCTGCCGAATTTTTTATGTGAAAACTGTTAAGGCTTTTTAAATACAGCAGTCGTCATTAACTACCTACATCTTTATTTTTCACGTCTACATATTTTCAGCCCTCTGCGACTAGAGGGCTCCGAATTGTAACGTGTAGCATGGCAGTCTGTAACGCACTCGTAACTGCGTCGGTGCATCAGAAACAGTGGGCTAAGAGTTTGTCCACTCATGGAGCATCCTCTCCTTCAGTACGACGTTGCCAAACCACTCACGAGTGCTGTGACATCTGCAACAATCTGACACTTTGGATTCACTGTATCGATGATCCTCCATACAGTCCCGACTTTTCCACATCCGATTTTCATCTGTTTTTAAAACTTACAGAACACTTTATGATGTGTTGGCAGAAGAGCCAACACCGCCGAAATGCACGCGCTTAGCTCACGCAGACTGGCGTGAGGTCTGTAACAGTTAAGGGACTTGATAGTAGCAAATAAAGTACGTAGTTGATGTAATACTTAACTTTAATCCATAATTGGTGTACATCGCTCTTGACGGTACATTAATAACAATCTCAATATAAACTGGTAATGGCGCCTTGTTAGGTCGTAGAAAATGACGTAGCTGAAGGCTATGCTAACTATCGTCTAGGCAAATGAGAGCGTAGTTTGTTAGTATAGCATCGCTAGCAAAGTCGTCTGTACAACTGGGGGCGAGTGCTAGGAAGTCTCTCTAGACCTGCCGTGTGGCGGTGCTCGGTCTGCAATCACTGATAGTGGCGACACGCGGGTCCGACGTATACGAACGGACCGCGGCCGATTTAAAGGCTACCACCTAGCAAGTGTGGTGTCTGGCGGTGACACCACACTTTCGATGACTTCACTCTCATAGCTATGAAGTGGTGCAAGCAGAGGTGAGATTCTGACTCCGCCAGTCGAATATTTCACAGTGGCTTTATTAACACTCTGGTCTCTCGTTGGGAAAAAGTGTTTGTCCCCGGTGTGACTGTTGAGAAATAAATATGTAGACGTGAAGAATAATGATGTACGCTGTTAATACCGTTAGTTTTATTTAAAAAGCTTCAAGCGTTTTTACAGTTTTCAGCACCCCCTAATTGGTTAATAAATCACTACAAGCGGTGATATCACTTAAATATCTCTGTGTTAATGTTATGGGTGAATAGGCAAGAAACCACCTGAATATTTTAGTGCCATGCCACACACCAGACTGCTATGGGTTTGAAAAGATTTTGGTCAGATGTTGTTCCTTTATGTAAGAAATAGCTTACAAGACAATAGTGAATCAAACTGTGAAGTACGGGTTGTTTGATGGGTTTTGCGTCTGTCTGAATACTAGAAGGAGGCAGTGTTTAAGTTCAAAAAAGAAAAACGGTGTGATTTGTGATGCAAGTATTGGCCCGGTATGTGAATTTTACAGGGAGGCACAATGAAATTCACTGAGCCACCGTGCCAGAAATACGTTGTGCAGCATATGAGTGGCTACTCTGAAGTTCATAGAAGACTTTTAGAACGTACCCTCTACTAAGGGCAATCAGAACTGGATACTGAAGTATACGCGTTATGGCGGTTTTTGCACATCAGTAAACGATCTCTTCAAACGTGTCAAACAGTCGAAATATAAGGTTCAGCTTAAGCCTAATGATCTAGTCATTGACGGATAGGAGAGTACGCCATAAAATAGCATGAGGAGTGAACGCGCGCGCGCGCGCGCGCGCGTGTGTGTGTGTGTAGTGCTAGCATAGACCATTCTTCTGCGGTTTGCATTGCAGATTATAGGTGCGTACACGTAGTACGGACAAGGATGTGAGCAGCGGTGTGTTGTTCTTTGTGCAGGCGCTGGTGCACGTGTCGACTGCGTTCGCGCACTGCCACCGGAAGCACATCGGCGAGGCCTTCTACAAGCCCGGCCTACAGGCGCACCAGCTCTCCTCCATCCTGGACTCGCTGCCCGATGACAAGGTCGACGCCATCATACGTGTGTAAGTAGCAAACATGCCCTAGCTGTCCTTACTGAGCTGACACCTTTATCGAGACTTCAGTAGTAATCGTTTACATCCAACACACTTTGCTGCTTGACAATGCCGTTTCTTATGTGGTTTTCATGTGAGCTTAGTTGCCTTTGAATGCGCACTGGACAAAAAATTAGTTACCCCTACGAGTCAACTTGCTAAAGCCGTGTAACACCACCTCTAGCTTCTGGCCTCAAACCGGCCTCGGCAACCCAATAACAGTGCCGAAATGCTCCTTGGTTCTTTGGTTCTTTCGATCTCTCTTAGCTGCTTTTTCTGTCGTATTTGATGTGACCCAACTGAACTGACTAGCTATATTCAAACATTTCCTACAATATTTTGTAAGTCGTTGCTCTTGTGGAAGAGCTACATTTGCTTGCGATTCTTCCAATGGACCTCAGTGGAAATACAGAAATCGAGTATACAATTTGACAAGTGAAAATTGTTTGTTTCGTTTGTATGTATCTCGAGCATTGTTATCACATTAGTTTTTTGCATGTCTAATAATTACTGGAACCACTGTACATTAGTATCGCTATTTTATACAACTGGTGCGCAAGGATTGATGACACGATTTTAGATGTTGGTTATTACAGCATAGAAATGATTTATTTCTGATTATAAGTTCCTCTTCAAAATTCTGCCGACTGTGTCCCAACAATAAAACCTTCGAAATGTGCTGTGTGCTTCTTAATCTATTCTCATATTAGTATTAGACTCGCAATCGTCACGCCATAATAATTAAAAGTCATTCCCTGATTATTCCTTCACTATTTAGGGTGATATTCTACATTTTTCACTGTACAGAGCTATTACAAACACACTTTTGATGACATCCTAATTTAACAGGTAATAAATTACGACAATGCTGGAACACGTTAAAGCTGTTAATTTCTAACAGGTGTCAATCAGATAGATGTAGTTAAATATGTAATACCTTGCTCGCAATGGTATAAAGGTCATTAAAAGTGTTTTACGAGGGCGTGCTGAAAAGTAATGTCTTCCAATTTTTATTCTGTTCTCTATATCGATTGAGCTATTACATGCCATGCATATTGCTCGGTCGACTTTCCCGTTTCACTAACAGAAGTTGCAACAGTCTGCCGTTAGAAGGCTCCGAATTGTAGCTTGTAACATAGCGGTGTGTAATGTAATCATGGTTCAAATAGTTCTAAGCACTCTAGGACTTAACATCTGAGGTCATCAGTCTCCTAGACTTAGAACTACTTAAACCTAACGAACCTAAGGACATCACACACATCCATTCCCGAGGAAGGATTCGAACCTGCGACCGTTGCAGCAGCGCGGTTCCGGACTGAAGCGCCTAGAACCGGCCGGCCAACGTAATTATATCGGTGCGTGAGTGGCTCCATCTGATTTTCATCTGTAAAGATGTAGAATATTAACAAAGTTTATTTAATCAAAAAGTTTTCAAGAGTTTTCACGTGAAAAATTCAATGTCACTACTTTTCAGTACACCCTCACACATGCCAGCGGAAGTTGTAGCGTCAGTATAGTGCAATTTGTGGTGTCACCGCCAGACACCACACTTGCTAGGTGGTAGCCTTTAAATCGGCCGCGGTCCGTTCGTATACGTCGGACCCGCGTGTCGCCACTATCAGTGATTGCAGACCGAGCACCGCCACACGGCAGGTCTAGAGAGACTTCCTAGCACTCGCCCCAGTTGTATAACCGACTTTGCTAGCGATGGTTCACTGACAAAATACGCTCTCATTTGCCGAGACGATAGTTAGCATAGCCTTCAGCTACGTCATTTGCTACGACCTAGCAAGGCGCCAGTACCAGTTACTATTGATACTGTAATCATGTACCGTCAAGAGCGACGCTCATCATTAATGGATTAAAGTTAAGTATTCCACCAGCTACGTCCGTTTTTTTCTACAGTCTAATTTCCTTGTCCTGTTCCAGACCTCACGCCAGCCTGCGTGAGCTAAAACGCGTGCCTCTCGGCTTCCTCTAATAATACGGTGTTGGCTCTCCTGCCAACCCACAACACAATTAATATTGGACATGCCTTTACAGTGAGTGGCAAATATTGACATGAAAAGTATACTAGTTATCGATAATTATGCTGTATTCGGTCCTTGTGTACGTGTCTTCACAGTTCCAGTATATATTTTACATGTGTTTTCTTCATTTGGGCCTCAGTACTGGAGATCCTGTCTGTGCTGTTGTTCTAGACACACAAACGTTGAGAACACCTTACAATTTTTGTACATAATTATTATACTTACCCATATGTTACCGTGGAATGTATATCACCAGATACTTCTCTCCTGTCTCCAAATGTGTTGACTAAGAACTTAATGTTACAAGCAGGTAATGGCTTTTCTACCAAGAACCATTTTTCAGAAACAACCTGCAATAAACTGTAATCATTTTCTTTCTTCCAGTTCAGCTTTACATGAACGATTTTGGAAAATCATCTACGAACAGCACAAATTCTGGTTGGAAAGTCAGAACAACGATAGATAATCCTATACGGATTCGATCTGCGTTTGCATCACCTAACTTTCTTCCATACTATGTGTGTCAACACTGAAAATTTTTCTCAGTGGGGAGGTACAATATTAATTGTAGTTTTCAATGTAGGCATTGATGAAAGATGGAGAGTCTGTAGTACTTAAAGGAAGAGTGTATAGTAGCTAAATAAGAACAATGTCAAGTATCGTAAGTGCTGTAACCGACTGGCGATATGCGGCTGTTGCAGAATCCTGGACAAGTGGCCGAATACTTACACGTACACAAAAGCCATCGCTGAGGAAACGGTCCGCGAGGAGGCCAAAGGAATGCCCGTCGCCGTCGTGAGGCCATCCATGGGTAAGTGCTAAGTGTACTCAACGACAGATGCCTCCAACTAGGCTACTCTTGCCTTGTCTATGATTATCTAGTAACATGGGAAGCCTTGATAGTGACACTAGCAGCTATCTATGGTCTGGTGTCAGTTTTATTTCTTGAATAACTCAAGTTATTTCATTGGACGAAGTGGCGCCATGGCTTAGACCCTGTACCTGCAGCTCAGAGAAGTGGCGTTCAAATCCCGTGTAGCAATCCTTATTCAGGTTTTCCTAAAACACTTACGGCCTATTACTGTAGTATCACAGCGTAACCTCTGTTCCTGTCCTCGTCGTCTTCAGGAGTTGTCCCAATCTTCCATTATTTCCAGGAAATTTCCAAACACTGTATTGTCATTTTAATCTAAACGATTTTGACGTTTTACCATCACCAGCAGAAAATTTATCGCCGTCCTTACAATGTGTCCACACAGTGGTAGGCCTCGTCACCTAATGCGTAGTACTCTGACACTGTGATGTAAAACTCCAAATTTTTAGAGCTGATATGCACGATGCGAACTGGGAATGGAGGTTTCTAATTTCTTAATAAAGTGTCTTCCAGTTTACTTATAATTTCTTCATCACTTTAGAAGAGTAAACCTTTTACGGAGACGATCTAAAAAGTTTTGAAATATCACATTTTCAAACGTTTCTAATGTATGTGAATTTCTAGGGGACCAAACTGCTTGAGTCATCGGTCCTTAGACTTACATATTACTTAAACCAACTTATGCTAAGAACAACACACACACACACCCATGCCCGAGGGAGGACTCGATCTTCCGACGGGAGGGGCCGCGCAATCCCTGACATGCCTCCTCAAACCGCGCGGCCATTCCGCACGGCTATCGCATTTTGTCACACTGAACAAGGTGGTGTAGAGGAAAGCCATGGATTTCAATACACGACCGCCCACACATCTACCCGTTTTCCGTGGTTTCCCCGTCTTGCTACAGAGAACTGGCAGGATGATTTCCTAGAAAGGGACACGGCCTATTTTCTTCCTGATCCATCCATAATTCGAGTTTGTGCTCAGATTCTAATGACTTCGTCGCAGGGAACGTTGAACTCCAGTTTTCAAAAATGGCTCTGAGCACTATGCGACTTAACTTCTGAGGTCATCAGTCGCCTAGAACTTAGAACTAATTAAACCTAACTAACCTAAGGACATCACACACATCCATGCCCGAGACAGGATTCGAACCTGCGACCGTAGCGGTCGCTCGGTTCCAGACTCTAGCGCCTAGAACCGCACGGCCACTCCGGCCGGCAACTCCAGTTTTCCTTCTTCATTTTCTCACACCACTTAAGGTGTCTTAGCTGCTCTAAATTTCAGCAGTTTTAATGGTCTTCGTAGGATGCGTTCGAGGATATGAGAAATCCATATTTCTAGACGTTCGTAGAGTTTATCTGCTGCGTAATGAAAACTTTTCTCATCTGCAACTGTAACTCACCACTGGGATAGTTTCTTGGTACTACGTCGGAAGAAATGTGATAGTCTGGAGTTGAGTATAAGTGCGAAAATCATCTTCCTTGTAACACGATCTCTCTCGAAAACTGTAGGTGAGACAATGCGACTCATTGCGTGGGGAACGTTATGACAACGCTAAAGTTCCTGGACAGTTTTGTTTTTCACTTTAGAGGAGTGGTCTGCGCGTTATCGTGATAGTCCTCTGTGTTTTAATGTGTCAACAAGAGCATCTGAATAGTTACTAATGAATGTCAGCTCGTCTGTTTACTTTGCAGGAAAGTAATTCGCAGTAATCATCTTTTTTGTCCTAATAAACTCACAATATCATCTTGTGCTGGTAGTCATAAACTTTTGAATAGGATGTCGGCTTTTTTCTTATTTTGATGTTGGTGAAAATTGCTACATGTACATCTTCAGCATCAGGAATAGTACATTACGTAATTAGTTGATGACTTTCATTATATTATTTTAAAACGTATCCTTGATGTAATTTTAACACAATTTGATTTCAGCAAGGTATTTAATCTAATACCAGTGTTGGGATAATATAATTTTGAAAAGTAAACAGCAGAAAGTCACTGTGTACTCATGTGGTTCGACAGCTACCTGAGAAACATGCACTCATTAGTCGTCTGTGGAACGCACAAGTGTGCTCTTAGGAG
Organism: Schistocerca cancellata; assembly: GCF_023864275.1. NCBI lineage: Eukaryota > Metazoa > Arthropoda > Insecta > Orthoptera > Acrididae > Schistocerca > Schistocerca cancellata. The sequence continues at coordinate 281,828,623 of NC_064628.1, forward strand.
TTCTCCAGGGTTCAGTTGTGGTAATTTGTTTTTCTCCCTGTATATCGCTGATATACCATCCGTTTTAGATCATTTTAATGATTGTATACGTGCCTGTGACATTCAGCTGTACGTTTGTACCAGTCCTAAGAACATCGGTTCTGTATTCTTTGTATAGGTACAGATAATCTTTATATCCCATCGAAAGTTGGTCAGAGAAGATTTTTGTGAAGCAGTTCCTTCAATTTCCATGATGGCACTCCATTACCCTACCAAATATCAGTAAAAGTTTTCGACATAATCGTAGATAACCGCAACAGACTAATATAAAATGCCGAATGTATATTTCAAAACTCTTTTAAAGCTAGTTCAGCCATAAACCGCCCTGGATTTCTATGTCTGTACTGTATCTCTTCATGGCACAGATAGCGAAAACTGCAGACGGCACAAATTAGCCATGAATGCTTGATTAAGATAACGAGGTCTGTTCAAAAAGTTTCGGGTACTTTGTCCACAAAATTTTTCTAAGCTTACTTTTTACTTATTCTGCATGGTCTTCTTTGAAATACTCTCCTCTACAATTGATACACCGCTCGCAACGCAGTTTCCACTTCCGAAAGCAGTCTTGGTATGCCTCTTATTGGATCACCCAAGTGCTGTCTGCGAATTTTCTTTTATCTGTCTATCGTTGCAAATCTTCGTCCTTTCAACATGGTTTTCAACTTTGGAAATCAAGAAAAGTCCGCAGGGGCCAGGTCTGGAGAGTACGGAGGATGAGGTAACATACTGATTTCGTTTTTTGTGCAATAGTCACGCACCAACAGGGATGAATGTGCGGGTGCTTTATCGTGATGCGAGAACCATGAGTTACCTCGCCGTATTTCAGACCGTTTCCTTTTCACATTTCCTCGCAGGCGTCGCAACACGTCCCGGTAATACCATCGATTAACAGTTTGTTCCTGTGGCACGAATTCATGATGAACTGATCCTTCAAAGTAGAAGAAAACTATCAGCATGGCTTTGACATTTGACCTGACGTGACGAGGTTTTTTTGGTCTTGGAGAACCTTTCCCGATCCACTGTGAAGATTCAACCTTGGTCTCAACAACATAACCGTAGACCCAAGTCTCATCACCAGTTATGATTCTCTTAAGGAACATTTCGTTCTCATTTGCGCGATCCAAAAGCTCTTCACAGATTGCGAGGCTAAGGTCTTTCTTGGTCTTGACTCAAAAGCTGTGGGAAGACCTTGGCTGCAACACGACGCATTCCAAGATGTTGTGTCAGGATTTCATGACATGATCCAACTGAAATGTTACAATCTTCTGCAATCTTTCGGGCAGTCTTCGATTGGCACGCACATGAGCGCCATCGATAGACGTCGAAGGGCGTGTTGAACGAGGGTCATTTTTAACTTCCGTCCGGCCATTTTTAAACCACGTGAGCCTTTCGTTAACAACGAGTACGGTTTAAGCACACATCACCGCAGGCTTCCTGCATAATTTGGTATGCCTCTGCGGTTTTCTTGGTTCTCAAGCAAAATTTAATGCAGACGCGTTGCTCCTCTAACCATGCCATCTCGGAATTCGCATACTGTGCGACACAACGCTCTGCTTAGTACAGCACTGAACAATAACTAACAGGCACACATCAATGAAACTTCCTGTAGTTACATACTAAACACAGGCGTGTGCAAAGATGTCAACTACATTTAGCTCCAGCACGCCATTGCCGCGAAATTGCGAATGTTCTGAAATTTTTTGAACAGACCTCGTACGTGAGTAATAGTTATTCGGGCACATCCTTTCTCATGCACAGTTAGGATAGATGTGACCAGACAAGAGACGTTCTTTCCACGAACTTTGTATTGATCACCTCCCAAATCAGTGGACTTCTCAATTCATCCCCTCGGATGTCAAATACCCGTCATTATTCCATTACTGCAACGCAATACCTAGCAGATCCAGGGACTTAGATGTACCCACGCGTTATTCAAAATCCTTCTCAACCCGTAACAGATCAACGGTTAATATACATTTGATTCAAAATTATGCTGCACTATAAAGGAAACTCAAGATTTTAGTATTATCATGAAGATAGTTTCCTTTGAGCATATTCCAGTTGTCCTGCTGATCAATTTTGAATCAATGCTCATCCATAGTTTCTCATCTTTGTGTCATCTTCCATCTTCGTTGCATTTTCTTTCATAATTTATCCTAATACTTTTGTAGTATGTACTTTTCTCTGTTCCTGAACCAATGAATTCCTGCTTCTGATTTGCATTTTTCAGTACTGTTGCCATATGTTTCTTACTGCATAGTTATCATTCCTCCCCCTCGGCATCAGCATGACACCTTTGAGGTACGTACTTAACAATATCAATACGACTGATATTTAATTCTACAAGATTACGTGGAGGTTGAAAGGAATATGAATTCCAATAATTCTATTGGACGTGGTTCTATTCGAGTTCGCTAAATTATGGGTGAAATTGATGGTGAACATCGAACGTCATAATTTGCAGCTAAGTCTGTGACTGCTGCGTCTTACGAAAGACATTTTTGGTAGTCTGGAGCCATCATACTACACAAATGGGAGATGAAGCGGGAAGTGCGACCGTGGACTGACAGTGATCATAGGTGTCGAGAGTAGAGCGTGTGATGACCTTTCTGGATGACTTTTAAAGCGCCAGAAGCTTTCGCAAGACATCTAACGTTTACAGTAGTGCTGCAATGTCTAGACTCTTGACAGCTGACACAGGGAACAGTAACACAGTCTGTGACAGTTCTAGTGGGAATGTGTTTCATCATACGGAATCCGACCAGCACTGCCGCCTGTCGCAGGTTTTGCGTGTCACAAAAACACGTTTTCATTGCGTTGCTACTGGTCTACCCGTCATTCATTAAAAGAGCGGCACAAAAAAGGAAAAAGACAACGGAGAAACAGTGTCGATACCTCGCAAGCGCGTATTGCTGTCAGGCGTAGCAGAGCAGGGGTAAAAACTCAGATTCGCTTTGTGTAACGATTCACCAGTTACAGTCATTTGTGTAATAATGGTAGAAAATCTATTATCAAAATATACCGTCTAAATCAATTCTGATAATTTATTTCTTACGAAGGAAAAAAGTATTAAAATGTACTTGGACCAGAAGTAGGCCTACGAGCGTAATACATACGATTGCTAGTATTTGTAGATAAGTTTCAACCTGTGTCTTGAACTAAGGTGGCATTAGCAAACATCGGAGCAGTTGCGATCAGATCTTAACAATGACAATTTTAGTAGGAGCTGGATTTCAACGAGATCTCAAATCAGCTGGAGTTCTTAAGCCTCTCACGGCAGCTTCTGACACTATGTGGAAGGAGGCATTGCTGTCAAAATTTATAGAAATAATCCCCTGACAGAAGCTGGCGTTTCTAGTACACAACAAGCTATATGACAGGCTCTTCGAGGTGTTCCTGAATGGACAAGCTAGCAGTTGGAGGACTCTGAATAATGGTCCCCCTCAGAGATTAGTTCTGCCCTTCATTCTGTTTAGCCTGTATATCCGTGACTTGCCAGAAACAGACTCCATTAAAAATCCAGTACGCAGATGACCTAGCCTTAGTCTTCCAAGGTAAAGACTTTAATGCACTGTGAGAATGGGTGCTCAAACAAAACTGATATTATTGCGTTCCATCTAAATAATAAAGAAGCTCAAAGGAAACCGCATGTGACTTTCGATGGACTCGAAGTGCAGTATAACTACAGCCAATATATCTAGGAATCATTTGCATCTGTCCTTGACATTCAAACAAGAGCGCATCAAATTCAACAAGAAATTTAGACCTGTCTCCATTCAGCGGTTATCTGTCCTATCCAATATTTCTCCAAATGGCTAAGGCAAAGTTGCTCAAGAAGATCACCTCTCATAAGAAATCTTCTTTGTACAATTTCCTACAAGATCCACCAACAACTCGCCTGAAATTATAGGTTGATTCACAAATTATCAATTCTTTCGATGTGACCTCCAAATTGCGACAAATCTGGAATAAGCAGCCAACTAGCGACGTTGACGTGGTTCGGGATCCAACAAAGAAGGATGACAGATTCCGACTAATGAGTCATACTTGGTCGTGGCTGAACCGCAGTAGGACGAAAAAAGGAAGGTGCGGATACATCTTGAAGAAGTGGGGTTTCCGTTCATATGCTGACTGCCACTGAGGACTGGAGGAGCAAACAGTAGGACACATTGTTGCGGAGTGCTCACTGCGAGCATTTGACAGTGACCTGAGCACTCTACACCAAGTGACTCCGAGTGCTCTGGACTGGTTGTCATATTTGGAGATTTCCATCTGATTGCATATATTTTTATGTAGTTGTACGAATATACGATAAATAAATGAGTAAACTGAAAAAGACAAAAATTAAACTCGAGCAACAGAAATGAATCACAGAATTTCAGGTCACTCACAAATAAAAGAAACACTAAAACAGTTTCCTACTCAACAAAATTACGGAAAATGTAGTGGAAATAGAGTACTTAGGAAGTACAACAATACGGCATGAGCGAAGCAAGGAAGATTCTGTGGACATAGTCGTGCAGGTGGTAAATGTTTAGACGAACTACAGAAATCACACAGTGGCTCTGGACTGAAAACAGAGGCATGAACTTCTACGGTTTGTGCAAAGAATTATGTGGAGTGGAATCATGGACACTGAGAAAGAAGAAACTAATACTATGAACGATGTTGCGGTACAGAAACATACTAATAATAAAGAGGAAAGACAACTGATGTACAATGGAAGGCACAGCTGGAAGAGAAGTAAACGAAAATTTAACGTATCGTTGACGTTGTTTTCGTTAGAGACGGAACACGAACTCGTAACACATTAGAAATATTGATGAATATTAAAATAAGTGAGATCTATTCTTGGTTTACATCCCACTGACGAATCGTCACAGTATAGTCTATCTTATGATATTTGCTCTTCATCATGGCCAGTATTACCCATAAATCTGTGTTCAAAGAATAAAATTGCTTTGTAGATAAGTAAAAATTCAAGTTGAAATACGAGAAGTGTTACTTTTTCAATGTTGTCGCTCATAGTTAGGCACTTACATACTCCATCTATAAAAGAAAAATGAAGCGCACGTTCTGCGTGAGTACTGTCAAATTCCAAATCCGTATCGCTATTTTTCAATGCCAAAAGGTTCCTAGCATTTCTATCCTCGTTGTTAGAGTTTCCTCTGGTAATGCATATATACGTGAAATATCTCTAGTTGCTTCCCAGTCTGGATACCAGACTAATTTAAAGACTCCTCGCAAGTGGCAATACGTTTTTAATAAGATCGTGATTAGTAAAGTATTGTGTTACTCAAGCCAACCAACTGGCTGATACTTACTGCCTGATTAAAACTGCCAGCAGGTTCGGGACTCTAATCTAGGACGTTTACCTTTCGTGGGGAACTAGCTCACCAACTGGACTATCGAAGCACGACTCCCCTTCCTTACTTACAGCTTTTCTTCCGCGGGGTAATGAAATTTCGGGATTACATTTGTCTAGATAACGTATTTAAGTGATCAACATTGGAAGATCACAGGTTAATGTATGCGCGAGATAAGCCATTGGAAATGTGAACTGCTGGTACATTAATAACCGGTGTAACCGCCAAAATTATGAACGCAAGTATGCAGATGTGCATGCTTTGTGTTGTACCGGTGTCGGATGTCAGTTTGTGGGATGGAGTTCCAAGCCCTCAACTGCCCTTCTTCTAACCAACACACGGTCGTCACTGCAACAAGGTAGAACCAGCTTTCATAGCAACATAGCACACACATCCCTGCCCTCAGTGTGCTCTTGTTTGACACCACTGAAGTCTGAAACGGCGGTGGTTTGAGGTCAGTGTAATGCATGTTACAGGGTGTCTGGTTCGTAGCTCTCGTTAAAGTAAGCGATTTGCGATTTGTAACAGTTTTTTGTCACTGTGGTTCCAACTACTGCTCAAATTGCTGCTGCAAGTGCAGTACTATGTGCCAGGGCCAAGTACCGAATACGATGGTCTTCCCTCTCGGTAGTGCCAGTGGTTGCCGGAGCGAAGTCTTCTTGTGACCGTGCATTATCGTGACCCCTCTGCCAGAAGTCGTGTACAGTGACTACAATCCTACCAAGTCTTTCTGCAGTATAGCGGAAGGATCATCCAGCTTCTTGTAGCCCTATTACACGACCTGATTCAAACTCAGTGAGGTGCTGTTAATGACGTCTTTGTCACCTTAAAGCCATTGTTGACTAATATCAACACACCAAGTCTAACATCAAAGGTCTAACTCTCACGATAGTAACAGCCACTCTTGCGCGACTGACGAGAAATTTGAACAGACATAATCTTTGAGATGTAGAAACATGTCTACCAATTACTTCTTGGTGTTGCGACATTTTTCTGTCAGTGTATATTGGTACTTGTCATATCCGAAACGTGAACGATCTAGTTCTGTCGGAAATAGTCATTCGCCTTTTCATTGTACTCGAATTAATGTGCGAAGAATACTTAATTGTTACGTGCGCAAGTGTGCGCTGCGGTGGACCGCGAGAGTTCGGGCTGCAGACGGCGTTGTGGGCTTTCAGTGATCTGCACGGCGGCCGAGCCGGTCCGCGGCTGGGTGAACAACCTGAACGGGCCAGCGGGCGTGGTGGCCGGCGTGGGGCTGGGCGTGCTGCGGACGCTCAACAACAACGGCCGCCTCACCGCCGACCTGGTGCCCGCCGACATGGTCATCAACGCCACCATCGTCGCCGCCTGGGACGCACACCGCAGGCACCAGGAGCGCAGGTCCGTACACACACGTCACTGTCTGCCCGCCCTGTCCGCTCACTGTTCCCCTCCTCTTTCTAGCTCTGGTATGGTCTTCTGTCACGCTTTTGACGGAGGACGTGTGTGATGAAGTGAAGCAGAAGAAACAGGAGTCGACCGGGAAGAGAATCAGAATTTACAAGAGCTTTCGACCACTCAAAATCAAATAAGGCTGAAGGGATAGATAACATTCCATCAGAATTTCTAAAATGATTAGGGCCACTGGCAACAAAAGACTACTCAAATTATTGTGTAGAATGTTTGAGACTAGCTATGTACCATCAGACTTTCGGATCCATAAACTTGTGAAGATAGTAAGAGACTACAAGTGCTAAACTTATCGTACAATCAGTTTAATAGCTCTTGCATCAAAGTTCCTGACAAGAGTAATGTACAGAAGACTGGAATAGAAAATCGAGAATGTGCGTGATGACGATCAGTTCCGCTTTAGGAAGGGCACATGCATAACAGAGCCAGTTCTGACGTTCCGGTTGACAATGGAAGCAAACCTGAAGAAAAATGAAGACGCGTTCATAGGATCTGTCGACCTGGGAAAAGTTTTCGACAGTGTGAAGGAGGTGCAAAATGTTCGAAATTCTGGGGAAAGTGGGGGCAAGCTGTAGGAAAAGACGGGTAATATGCAGTATACAGGGTGGTCCATTGATCGTGACCGGGCCAAATATCTTACGAAATAAGCGTTAAACGAGAAAACTACAATGAACGAAACTTGTCTAGCTTGAAGAGGGAAACCAGATGGTGCTATGGTTGGCCAGCTAGAAGGCGCTTCCATAGGTAAAACGGATATCAACTGCGTTTTTTAAAAATACAAACCCCCATTTTTTATTTCATATTGGTGTAGTACGTATAGAAATATTAATGTTTCAGTAGGGCCACTTTTTTCACTTTGTGATAGATGGCGCTGTAATAGTCACAAACATATGGCTCACAATTTTACACGAACAGTTGTTAACAGGTAGGTGTTCTAAATTAAGATACAGAACGTAGGTACGTTTGAACAATTTATTTCGGTTGTTCCAATGTGATACATGTACCTTTGTGAACTAATCATTTCTGAGAACGCATGCTGTTACTGCGTGATTACCTGTAAATACCACATTAATGCCTTAAATGCTCAAAATGATGTCCGTCAACCTCAATTCATTTGGCAAAACGTGTAACGACATTCCTCAGTCGGCAAGACTCAGCGGAGCAGCGCCTCTGAGGAAGTCCAGCGCAGTCCTGGACGAAACGTAAGGAGCAGAAAAGTTCTTGGACCACGACCTCACATCCCGGAAAGTACATAAACAGCCATTCCTCTCAACAGCCAGTAGTTCGCCTTCCGTAATGTTCGCACACGCATTGACAATGCACTGACGCATGTTATCAGACGTTGTCGGTATATCACGATAGCAAATATCCTTCAACTTTCCCCACAGAAAGAAAGCCGGGGACGTCAGATCCGGTGAACGCGCGGGCCATGGTATGGTGCTTCGACGACCAATCCACCTGTCATGAAATATGGTATTAATACCGCTTCAACCGCACGCGAGCTATTTGGCGGACATCCATCATGTTGGAAGTACATCGCCATTCTGTCATGCAGTGAAACATCTTGTATTAACATCGGTAGAACATTACGTAGGAAATCAGCATACATTGCACCATTTAGAATGCCATCTATAAAATGGGGGCCAATTATCCTTCCTCTCATAATGCCGCACCATACATTAACCCGCCAAGGTCGCTGGTGTTCCACTTGTGGCAGCCATCGTGGATTTTCCGTTACCCAATAGTGCATAATATGCCGGTTTATGTTACCGCTGTTGGTGAATGACGCTTCGTCGCTAAATAGAACGCGTGCAAAAGATCTGTCATCGTCCCGTAATTTCTCTTGTGCCCAGTGGCAGAACTGTACACGACGTTCAAAGTCGTCGCCATGCAATTCCTGGTGCACAGAAATATGGCACGGGTAGCATTCTCGACACCGACGTTTTTGAGATTCCCGATTCTGCTACTGATGTGCGGATTAGCCGCGACAGCAGCTAAAACACCTACTTGGGCATCATCATTTGTTGCAGGTCGTGGTTGACGTTTCACATGTGGCTGATCACTTCTTGTTTCCTTACATAACGCAACTATCCGGCGAACGGTCCGGTCACTTGGATGATGTCGTCCAAGATACCGAGCAGCATACATAGCACACGCCCGTTGGGCATTTTTATCACAATAGCCATACAGAAACACGATATCGACCTTTTCCGCAATTGTTAAACGGTCCATTTAAACACGGGTAATGTATCGCAAAGCAAATACCGTCCACACTGATGGAATGTTACGTGATACAACGTACTTACACGTTTGTGACTATTACAGCGCCATCTATCACAAAGCGAAAAAAGTGGTCCAACTAAAACATTCATGTTTCTTTACGTACTACACGAATATGTAATAAAAAATGGGGGTTCCTATTTTTAAAAAAACGCAGTTAATATCCGTTTGACCTATGACAGCGCCATCTAGCGGGCCAACCATAGCGCCATCTGGTTTCCCCCTTCAAGCTAGACGAGTTTCGTTCTTTGTAGTTTTTTCGTTTGATGCTTATTTCGTGAGATATTGGCCTGGTCACTATCAATGGACCACCCTGTATACAAGAACCAAGAGGGAACAATGAGTTGAAGACCAAGAACGGAAAGCTCTGATTAAAAACGGTATAACACAGAGATTTAGTCTTTCGCCCCTGCTGTTCAAACTATACATCGAAGAAGCAGTGATAGAAATAAAAGAAAAGTTTGAGAGTGGAATTTAAATCCAAGGTGAAGTGATATCAATGATGAGATTCGCTGATGGCATTGCTATCCTGAATGAAAGTGAAGAAGAATTACAGGACCTTTTGAATGGAATGGACAAACTAACGATCACAGAATATGGTTCCAGAGTAAATCGAAGAAAGGCGAAAGTAATGAGAAGAAGCGAAAACGAGAACAGCGAGAAACTTAATACCAGAATTGAGAATCACGAAGTAGATGACGTTAGTGAATTCCGCAACCTAAGCAGCAAAATAGCGAATGGCGGACGGAGCAAGGAGGACATCAAACGCAGACTTGCACTGGCAAAAAGAGCATTTCTGGCCAAGATGAGTCTACTAGTGTCAAACATAGGTCTTAATTTGAGGAATAAATGTCTGAGAATGTACGTGTAGGGTACAGCATAGTATGGTAGCGAACCGGAATAAAAGATAATTGAAGCGTTTGATATGTGGTGCTACAGAAGAATGTTGAAAAGTATGTCGACTGTTAAGGAAAGGAATGAGAACGTTCTATGCAGAATCGGCGAGAAAAATATGTGGAAAATATTGACAAAAGGCAGGCAGGACGATAGAACACCTGTTCCGACAGCGGGGAATAACTTACATGGCACTAGAGAGAGGTGTAGAGAGCAAAAATTGTAGAAGAAGACAGAGATTGGAATCCATCCATCGAATAACTGAGGACATACCTTACTAGTCCGACCCTGAAAGGAAAAGGTTGGCAGGAGAGGAATTCGTGGCGGGGCGCAGCAAACCAAAATCAGTCAGAAGAGTGATAACTCAAAGGAAATAATGATGTTCATATTTTGAAAAACATACTGATGACTGTACGCCTGCACTTCCGTTGGCCTGGGACCGCCCTCCTCATTCCGCAATCTTCCCCTTACAGTTGTTTTCAGACGGTACCCTCTGCAATGTCCGGGCGACAATGGTCGGAGGAATTGTCCGCTGTTCTTGTGAAGGTATAACCCCGATCTGCCGACTGAGGAATTTCTGGGCACCAGTACTTTAATGCGGGAGACGGGAGGGAGGAGGAGGGGTTAGGAAAGTTCTGATTCTCGGATTCTATTGGCAGAATTTATGCATTTATCACTGGAAGCGCACCCAGAAAGCGTAAAACTCTGTAGTTTATACTGAGAAAGGGGAGCCCTGAAATTTAATGTGAGCTGGCCGCTGAACGCCGCAGCATAGCAGTCCAGTAAGCGACAAAATGTGCTTAAAGTGTTTAACTTCCACAGGTTATTGGATTGACAGTCATGGCTCGGTTAATAAGAGAAAATCACACACAGTAAATGCTAAAATACACGAGAAATGAAATGTGTTTACGGAATTTTTGGCCGGCAATCTCCTTTTGGGTAGTCTTGTCGCCTGGTGCAAGTTTTTATTTGACGTCACTTCAGCGACTTGCACGTCGATGAAGCATAAAAAATCCCCGACGCGACCGTAAATCTAACCCGGGGCCCCGTGATCTAGAATCAGCAAAGTTAACCACAACATCAAGAGCTACTGACCTAGTAGAAATGAGGCGAGGGAGAGAGGAATACTCAGTCAAATAATGTTGTGGTATCAGTAGAAGTTTTAGCGCTGCAATCCTGATAGCATGGATGACTTCAATATTCGGCTGCAATCGTGCTTTCGAAGTATCATCGTTACAAGATGTTTAAACACTGTGCTTGTAGAGAACCTCTGAGGACACTACTGGAATTGGTCCACGTGAGCCGCAGGCTGACGTTACCTGTCGTTGAGAAGCGTGTTGACTTCTTCATGGAGACAAAACGGGAAAAAGTAAGAGCCACTACCAGCTTTTGCTGCTATAAAAATTCTCGGATCCCAAAGAAAACAATCGATACAACTTTTTATGGTAAACCTAACTCTTCCTTTTGCAGTAGCTTTGGAAGGACTCCTCTATGGCGTTAAGATGCCAGGCACTGACATCTTCCTAATGACGAACTCCACCTTGCAGGTGTATCCTGCGCGTAAAAGCGTTAAAGGTCCTAAAAAAATTTTAATAAAAATCATCGTCTCGGCTACAATTAGTAGATTTTAATACACGCAGATATCGAAACGATCATGGAAAAATACCTCCATACCTGTGTATGCCAGCCATGACAAAACTCTTACATCAGGTGAGTAAGGTGTATGAGACAGGCGAAATACCCTCACACTTCAAGAAGAATATAATAATCCCAATTCCAAAGAAAGCAAGTGCTGACAGGTGTGAAAATTACCGAACTATCAGTTTCATAAGTTACGGCTGCAAAATACGAACACGAATCCTTTACAGAAGAATGGAAAAAACTGGTAGAAGTCGACCTCGGGGTAGATCAGTTTGGATGCCGGAGAAATGTAAGAACACACGAGGCAGTACTGACCCTACGGCTTCTCATAGAAGATAAGTTAAGGAAAGGCAAACTCACCCTTATTGCATTTGTAGACTCAGAGAAAGTTTTGACGATGTTGACCGGAATACTTTCTTTCAAATTCTAAAGGGATAAAATACAGAGAGCGAAAGGCTATTTACAAAGTGTGCAGAAACCGGATGACAGTTATAAGAGTCGATGGACATGAAAGGGAAGAAGTGTTTGGGAAGGGAGTGAGACAGGGTTGTAGCCTCTCCCCGACGTTATTCAATCTCTATATTGAGCAAGCAGTAAAGAAAACAAACGAAAAATTTGTAGCAGGCATTAAAGTCCATGGAGAAGAAATAAAACTCTGAGGTTTGCCAACGACACTGCAGTTCTGTCAGAGACAGCAAAGGACTTGGAAGAGCAATGGAATGGAATGGACAGTGTCTTGAATGAAGGATATAATATGAACATCAACAAAAGCAAATCGAGAATAATGGAATGTAGTCAAATTAAAACAGGTGATGCTGAGAAAATTAGATTACGAAATGAGACACTTAAAGTAGTAAATGAGTTTTGCTATTTGAGAAGCAAAATAAATGAAGATGGTCGGAGTATGGAGGATATAAAATGTAAATTGGCACTTGCAAAGAAAACATTTCTGAAGAAGAGAAATTTCTTAACATCTAGTATAGATTTAAGTGTCAGGAAGTCGTTTCTGAAAGTATTTGTATGGAGTGTAGCCCTGTATGGGAGTGAAACGTAGACGATAAACAGTTTAGACAAGAAGTGGTGCTACAGAAGAATGCTGAAGACTAAATGGGTAGATCACGTAACTAATGAGGAGTGACTGGATACAATTGGGGAGAAGAGAAATTTATGGTACAACCTGATTAAAAGAAGTGATCGGCTGTTAGGACACATTCTGGGACATCAAGGGATCACCAATTTAGTCCTGGAGGGAATCGTGGGGGATAAAAACCGTAGAGGGAGACCAAGAGATGAGGGATGTATGTTACTGGGAGTTGTAGAGGCTTGCAAAGGATAGAGTAACACGGAGTGCTGCATCAAACTAGTCTTTGGACTGAAGGCCTCAACAACAACAACAACCTGTGTATCACCATTATCTATTTATCTTCTACCGGCTTCCCTCACATCACCTATAAAATGCATATGCAAATTTTCTCACTCCGTAATAACTGAAGTTTCTTAATTAAATTTTTAACTGCTTTATTTTCTTTAGTCTAATTAATTCTGAAAGTTCATCGCCATTCATTACTAACGTGGTTTCAAATGTGTCTTCGTTATATGGAGAATCATTTTCTATCTGTGGCATCGGCAGGTATTTTCCCCGATGTCAGTATGTAAATTTATCTTACGTAATTATAATAGTTCGAACTGGTATTGTTTTATCTGCGGAGACACAGCAGTCATTGCGTTTTTGCAACCCAGAATCATAATTTTCACACTCGCCGGGCGTACAGGATGGCACAATCTCTCTCTTGGTCATACATCAGTTGTAGAAATGAACATTTCCTCGTTCATACTTCATAGACGGCCATTCTAGGGTGCCAAAACCGGATGCTGTTGTTGACGACGACACCACACCGTGTAGTTATTTTTTTTTGTTTTTGTTTTGTTTTTTGCGTGATGCAGCAAGGAACAAATTATCTTAGGGGTGCCTTAAAACGTCACTATATAATGCACATATTAAATGGGTAACTAAATCGACTGCAGGTTGCCAGTGTCTGTGAAACGTTCTGGCAGATTAAAACTGTGTGCAGGACCGGGACTCAAAACCTTTGACTTTAGGGTTAAATGATCTGCCGACTGAGCTGTGAATATGTGACTCAAGACGGGCCCACATAACTTCATTTCCGCCATTATCTCTGCCCCGCTTTCCAAATTTTACAGAAGCTTTCCCGCATGCTGTGACTTTGGTAAATAGAAGAATAGGACTGGCAGAAATAAAATTGTATGGGCGCATCGTGAGCCGTGTCTTGATAGCTCAGTCGGTAGAGCACTTCACCACGAAAGGCAAAGGATTCGATTTTGAGTCCCAGCACACGGTTTTAATCTGCAGGAAGTTTCAAATCAATGGACATTCCGCTGCAGGGTGAGAATTTATTCGGCAGGCTATGTTTGTGCCAGCTGACAGACTGATCTCTTGCAGCAAGCACGCTCCGAGGATCGAGGAGGTGGCGGACAGCACCGTGGAGGCGACGGCGGGGGCGGCGACCGCTGACAGCGAGGAGCTGCCGAGCGACATCCCGGTCTTCAACTACGTGTCTTCGGCGCGCAACCCCATCACGTGGAAGCGCTTCATGTACCTGAACGAGAAGACGGGCACGCAGTGGGCCAGCTTCCACGTGCAGTGGTACTACTGCCTGTTCCTCACCCGCTACGCCTGGATGCACGCCATCCAGAAGGTGCTGCTCCACCTGCTGCCCGCGCTCGTCGTAGACACCTGCGCTCTCCTCATTGGTCGGAAGCCCATGTAAGTGAACTTGCCTCTCGGTGTTTTACACCACTCTCGTCTAGAACTACAATTATAGCTCGGCTTAAATTAGTTGGCATCTGACGTTTACGGTGCAAAAGTGGCGACATTTTCGCGACAAGTAGCCTACTGTCTGCAGGCACAGCGCTCTGCTCTCCACAGCGATACAAAATCCCTATAAAGCATTTGTATGCTACAAAAATTCGTGTAAAAGTCCTAAATTAATTTACGGTAGCGAGGGGCGTTCAATAAGTAATGCGTTTTTTTCTGAAAACAGGTTGGTTTTATTCAGGATTCTATTACATCATATTATTCTCCACTCTTTTGGCTACAAGGCCCTATGTTTCTACATGTTGTTGTTGTGGTATTCAGTCCAGAGACTAGTTTGATGCAGCTCTCCATGCTACTCTATCCTGTGCAAGGTTCTTCACCTCCCAGTACCTACTGCAGCCTACATCGTTCTGAATCTGTTTAGTGTATTCATCTCTTGGTCTCCCTCTACGATTTTTACCCTCCACGCTGCCCTCCAACACTAAATTGGTGATCCCTTGATGCCTTAGAACATGCCCTAACAACCGATTCTTTCTTCTAGTCAAGTTGTGCCACAAATTTCTGTTCTCTCCAATTCTATTCAATACCTCTTCATTAGTTATGTGATCTACCCATCTAATCTTCAGCATTCTTCTGTAGCACCACATTTCGAAAGCTTCTATTCTCTTCTTGTCCAAACTATTTATCTTCCACGTTTCAATTCCATACATGGCTACACTCCATACAAATACTTTCAGAAACGACTCCCTGACACTTAAATCTATACTCGATGTTAACAAATTTGTCTTCTTCAGAAATGCTTTCCTTCCATTTGCCAGTCTACATTTTATATCCTCTCTACTTCGACCATCATCAGCTATTTTGCACCCCAAATAGCAGAATTCATTTGCTACTTTAAGCGTCTCATTTCCTAATCTAATTCCTGCAGCATCACCCGATTTAATTCGACTACATTCCATTATTCTCGTTTTGCTTTTGTTGATATTCATATTATATCCTCCCTTCAAGACTCTGTCCATTCCGTTCAGCTGCTCTTCCAAGTCCTTTGCTGTCTCTGACAGAGTTACAATGTCATCGGCGAACCTCAAAGTTTTAATTTCTTCTCCATGGATTTTAATTCCTACTCTTAATTTTTCTTTTGTTTCCTTTACTGCTTGCTCAATGTACAGATTTAATAACATCGGGAATAGGCTACAACCCTGTCTTACTCCCTTCCCAACCACTGCTTCCCTTTCATGCCCCTCGACTCTTCTAACTGCCATCTGGTTTCTGTACAAATTGTAAATAGCCATTCGCTCCCTGTACTTTACCCCTGCCACCTTCAGAATTTGAAAGAGAGTATTCCAGTCAACGTTGTCAAAAGCTTTCCTTAAGTCTACAAATCCTAGAAACGTAGGTTTGCCTTTCCTTAATCTAGCTTCTAAGATAAGTCGTAGGGTCAGTATTGCCTCACGTGTTCCAACATTTCTGCGGAATCCAAACTGATCTTCCCTGAGTTCGGCTTCGACCAGTTTTTCCATTCGTCTGTAAGCAATTCGTGTTAATATTTTGCAGCAGTGGCTTATTAAACTGATAGTTCGGTAATTTTCACATCTGTGAACACCTGCATTCTTTGGGATTGAAATTATTATACTCTTCTTGAAGTCTGAGGATTTTTCGCCTGTCCCATACATCTTGCTCACCAGATGGTAGAGTTTTGTTAGGCCTGTCAGTAGTTCTAATGTAATGCTGTCTACTCCCGGGGCCTTGTTTCGACTCAGGTCTTTCAGTGCTCTGTCAAACTTTTCACGCAGTATCATATCTCCTATTTCATCTTCACCTATATTCTCTTCCATTTCTATAATATTGTCCTCAAGAACGTCGCCCTTGTGTAGACTCTCTATATACTCCTTCCACCTTTCTGCTTTCCCTTCTTTGCTTAGAACTGGGTTTCCATCTGAGCTCTTGATATTCATGCATGTGGTTCTCTTTTCTGCAAAGGTCTCTTTAATTTTCCTGGAGGCAGTATCTATCTTACCCCTAGTGATATGTGCCTCTACATCCTTAAATTTGTCCTCTAGCCATCCCTGCTTAGCTATTCTGCACTTCCTGTCGATCTCATTTTTGAGACGTTTGTATTCCTTTTTGTCTGCTTCATTTATTGCATTTTTATATTTGCTCCATTTATCAGTTAAATTCAATATCTCTTCTGTTACCCAAGGATTTCTATTAGCCCTTGTCTTTTTACCTACTTGGTCCTCTTCTACCTTCACTATTTCGTCTCTCAAAGCTACCCATTCTTCTTCTGTATTTCTTTCCCCTAATCTTGTCAATCGTTCCCTAATGCTCTCCCTGAAGCTCTCTACAACCTCTGGTTCTTTCAGTTATCCAGGACCCATCTCCTCAATTTCCCACTTTTCTTTGCAGTTTCTTCAGTTTTAATCTACAGTTCATAACCAATAGATTGTAGTCAGAGTCCACATCTGCTCCTGGAAATGTCTCACAATTTAAAACCTGGTTCCTAAATCTCTGTCTTACATTATATAATCTGACACCTTCCAGTATCTACAGGCTTCTTCCATGTATACGACCTTCTTTTATGATTCTTGAACCAAGTGTTGGCTATGATTAAGTTGTGCTCTGTGCAAAATTCTACCAGGCGGCTTCCTCTTTCATTTCTTCCCCCCGATCCATATTCACCTACTACATTTCCATCTCTCCCTTTTCCTACTATCGAATTCTGGTCGTCCATGACTATTAAATTTTCGTCTCCCTTCGCTATCTGAATAATTTTTTTTTTCTCATCATACATTTCATCAATCTGTTCATCTGCGGAGCTAGTTGGCATATAAACTTGTACTACTGTGGTAGGCGTGGGCTTCGTATCTATCTTGGCCACAATAATGCGTTCATTATGCTGTTTGTAGTAGCTTACTAGCATTCCTATTTTCCTATTCATTATTAAAACGACTCCTGCATACCCCTATTTGATTTTGTATTTATAACCCGGTATTCAGCCGACCAAAAGTCTTGTTCCTCCTGCCAACGTACTTCACTAATTCCTGCTATATCTAACTTTAACCTATCCATTTCCCTTTTTAAATTTTCTAACCTACCTGCCCGATTAAGGGATCTGACATTCCACGCTCCGATCCGTAGAACGCCAGTTTTCTTTCTCCTGATAACAACGTCCTCCTGAGTAGTCCCCGCCCGGAGATCCGAATGGGTGACTATTTTACCACCGGAATATTTTAGCCAAGAGGACGCCATCATCATTTAACCATATAGTAAAGCTGCATGCCCTCGGGAAAAATTACGGCTGTAGTTTCCCCTTGCTTTCAGCCGTTCGCAGTACCAGCACAGCAAGGCCGTTTTGGGTAGTGTTACAAGGCCAGATCAGTCAATCATCCAGACTGTTGCCCCTGCAACTACTGAAAAGGCTGCTGCCCCTCTTCAGGAACCACACGTTTGTCTGGCCTCTCAACAGATACCCCTCCGTTGTGGTTGCACCTACGGTACGGCTATCTGTATCGCTGAGGCACGCTAGCCTCCCCACCAAGGGCAAGGTCCATGGTTCTACATGATCTCTGTTAAATGCGACGGCCTCACGCCAACTTCGTGAGGGGGCCTGTATGCCCGCAAGGTTCCACTTTACTGGTCGACGTCGTATCCAATGTCTTGTTGCATCAGTAACCTCCCCCTCATCCACGTATGTTTCCTGCAGAGTGCAACCTTTCATGGGCCGAACAGATGGAAGTCAGAAGCTGCGAGATTCACGTTTTGCGGTGGATGAGAAAGAATAGTCCCATTAATTTTTGTGTGGTTATCTCGAGTGCGCAGATTTGTTTGGTTGTGATCCGTCGATCACGTCGAATGAGAGAGTCCGCACGTTCCAACACTGCACGATTCACAGCTGTGTGCGGCCGGTTCGCACACGAGTGATGAGACAGGTTTGTGTGACCTTGTGGTGGTGGTGGTGACACACACACATCTCGCCCAACGATTTACAGTCCTTTTTTTGACTGCTAGGTCTCCATAGACCTACTGCAAGCGCCTATGAATATCTGCGATGCTTGGTTTTCCGCCAAAAGAAGTCAGTCACAGCTCTCTGCTTGGACGCACCTCCCTTACAGGCTACGCATAACGCCGCCACCTATCTGAACTGTAGCGGCTGAAGCGGGAATGTTCCGCAATGTCCCAGAACTAATTCCGCACTCTTTCAATCAAAATTGGCCCAGAAAAAAAGGGAAATGTGTTGCCTTACTTACGGAACGCACACATAGATCTCCACAGTGTCTCTGAGTTTGTTAAACATCGGTTCTTATTTTTATTTTTATTGTTTTCAAACGGGTGAAATTTTCCCATCCACGAAATAGCTTCGAACTTATCACATCATAAAAACTATTTAACTTTCTGAAATATTCTTTTTTGTTTGCAGAAATACCTCTCGAGAAAGTTGTACAGCGTATAAGCTTAGGAAGTTCTTTTTTGTCAATATTTAACTCGTAACAAGCATTAAATTTTAAAAAATCCCTGTCCTGTTCAAAGATGACGTAAATATTTTCAAATTAACACAGCTCTACACAGCGTTTCAAGTCCTTGCCTTAAACGTCTAGGGATGAGTTAGTTTCATGTTCCTTGGATCATTTGCACAATAGATCGTAATGATGTGGGACGAGTAATTTTACATTCACGTCGCAAATTAATGTATAAATAGGACTACATGCTGAATATTTATAAGTTTCTTTTTTAATACATATAGATATGAGTTAGTAATTCTTAATTCCAGCCCACCACCTTTGTCACATTACAGTAACAGAAATTCTGCTGCGAAATATAATGAGTTGTCAAGGAGGAACATTTTCAGTTTGATTTAAAATTTTACTTTTCTGTCTGTCAGACATTTTATATTACTGGGTATAAGTTATCAAAAATTTTTGCTGCAGCATTGCCCACTCCTTCTGTGTGCTAAAGATAACCTTTATGTGGCGCAGTGAGTGTCATTCTTCCTTCTGGTATTGCAATTATGTACACCATTGTTCCTTTTCACCTGAGTGGATTATTTACAACAAACTTCATGAGGGAATAAATATACTGTGAAGCAGTAGTCAGAATGCCCAACTCCTTGAACAGCTGTCTGCAAGATGATTGTGGATGAGCACCACATATTATTCTTACACCACGTTTTTGAACTATGAAGACTTTCTGTTGTTAAAATGAGTTACGTCAGGACATTACTCCACACGACATTATCTAGGGAATATATGCAAAATACGTCAACTTACTAATTTGTCTATCCCCAAAATTTGCAATTATTTTAAGTATAAATGTAGCTGAATAAATTTATTTGAGAAGCTGCGAAAATGGGATTTTTCCAGTTTAAATTCCATCATTATGGACAACTAAGAAATTTGGAGCTACCATCCTATTTATTATTTCCTCATCACGTGTTACCTTTGGCAGTGGTGTACTACGCCTAGATATTTAGAACTGAATATCTTGTGCCTTTATAAAATTGAGAGTGGGGCCATTCGCAGAAAACCAGTCAATCATACTTTTAAGAACGTTGTTTACCATTTCTTCAAATGGTTCAAATGGCTCTAAGCACTATGGGACTTAACATATGAGGTCATCAGTCCCCTAGACTTAGAACTACTTAAGCCTAACTAACATAAGGACATAACACACATTCATGCCCGAGGCAGGATTCGAACCTGCGACCATAGCAGCAGTGCGGTTCCGGACTGAAGCGCCTAGAACCGCTCGGTCACAGCGGCCGGCTTTACCATTTCTTCCGTTTTTGTATATCTACCTGCACTGATTACAGTACTAGTGTCATCTACAAAAAAGAACTAATTCTGCTTGTTGTATGTTATATGGAAAATCGTTTATACTGAAGCTCCAAAGAAACTAGTATATGGATGCGTATTCAGATACAGGCAGAATACGGCGCTGCGGTCGGCAACGCCTATATAAGACAACAAGTATCTGGCGCAGTTATTAGATCGATTAATGCAACTACAATGGGAGGTTATCATGATTTAAGTGAGTTTGAACGTGGTGTTATAATCGACGCACGAGCGATGGGACACAGCATCTCCGAGCTACTGATGAAGTGTCGATTTTCCCATACGACCACTTGACGAGCGTACCGTGAATATCACGAATCCGGTATATGTAAATGTCGTGTGACTAGGGCCTCCCGTGGGGTAGGCCGTTAGCCGGGTGCAAGTCTTTCGATTTGACGTCACTTCGGCAACTTGCGCGTCGAACGAATCCGGTAAAACATCAAATCTCCGACATCACTGCGGCCGGAAAAAGATCCTGCAAGATCGGGACCAACGACGGCTGAAGAGAATCGTTCAACGTGACAGAAGTGCAATCCTTCCGCAAATCGCTGCAGATTTCAATGCTGGGCCATCAACAAAAGTCAGCGTCCGAAACATTCAACGAAACATAATCGATGTTTCCTTTCGAAGCCTAAGGCCCACTCGTGTACCCTTGATAACTGCACGACACAAAGCTTTACGCCTCGCCTGGGCCCATCATCACCAACATTGGACTGTTGATGTCCGGAAACATGTTGCCTGGTCGCACGACGCTTGTTTCAAATTGTATCGAGAGGACGGGCGTGTACGAGTATGGAGACAACCTCATGAATGCATGGACTCTGCATGTCTGCAGGGGGCTGGTGGAGACTCTGTAATTGTGTGGGGCGTGTGCAATTGGTGTGATATGGGACCTCTTATAAGTCTAGATACGACTCTGACAGGTGATACGTACGTAAGCATTCTGTCTGATCACCTGTATCCATTCATGTTCATTGTGGATTCCGACGTACTTGGGCAATTCCGGCAGGATAATGCGACACCTCACACGTCCAGAATTCCTACAAAGTGGCTTCAGAAACACTCTTCTGAAATTAAACTCTTTCGATGGCCACCAAACTCCCCAGACACGAACATTATTGAGCATATCTGCGATACCTTGCAACGTGTTGTTCGGAAGAGATCTCCAGCCCCCCGTACTCGCACGGATTTATGGACAACCTTGCAGGATCCATGATGTTAATTCCCTCCAGTACTACTTCTGACATGAGTCAAGTCCATACCCCGTCGTGTTGCGGCACTTCTGCGTGCTCGCGGGGGCCCTACAGGTGTACCAGATTCTTTGGCTCTTCAGTGTATGAGGATCAATAATCGACTTAGGAGTGATCCTTTGGGATCCCATGCGTGATTTCTCCCCAGTCAGAAAAATGTCCCCGACTACATTGGTTAATTATCTTTAGGTCATATTTGACATTATCCATTCATTGGCCATCCATCAGTCTCATAAAATTTCAATTTATTTAGGTGAATACTGTGATTCACGCTGTCAAATGTCTTAGATAGGTCGCAAAATATACCAAACGCCGCTATTTTATTATTTAACGCTTTTAAAATTTGGTGAGTCATGGGGAACAACTTTTGTTGCAGACAAAAAGTTCCCTGACGCTTCCCGGCGATACTAGCCGTCCTTCCGTATTAATTACGCCCCTAAGACGCAGCGTACGTATACTTTGCTGTTGTCTATCATCCAATTATCTGCTCCGTGTGAAAGTAGGTAAAAGTAGAAAAATTAAATGTCCTAATTCGCTTCCAAAATATTGTTCTCCGTTTACGGACACTCATTCTTAACATTTTGTTGTTGAATCTCACTCTATGAATTTACTGGGATAGGTGCTATGTAGCACACCTGATTAGTAGACCCCGTTAGTTTGGTGAAATCTCGTCGTGCCAGGCCAAACGAATGTTAATTTCCACCTAAGTCACCGGGAGGTATTGGCGAACAATTCTAACAGTTCTAAATTCTCTTTAGGAGAGCAGCTTTCATAATTTCCAAGGCATTTTTGAGTAACACAAAGAGTTTTCCAGGAGAAAAACATTCAAATTGGACTAACTTGTAGTTTTCATTGACATCCTTTCCTGTGATTTAAACTTCTGTTGAAAATATACATTACAGAGTGCTTTACACTTTTAAACACTAAATAAGGATTGGTTCGTTATGTAAGGATCATTTCTCTGTCTTGTGATCACTGAATTCGTGTAAAAGAGTACCACTTACAGCTGGTGAAGGCTCTGGCCTTCACAGACATCGAAAAAATAAAAACGAACAGCTGATGCCTGACTACCAACGTCATGTTGCCGAGACCGTGCACGTCGGTCTTCGCATGTTCAAACACAATTATAATTACCTGTGTGTCACCAGCACCAAGCTCATATCAGAGTTCAAAGTTATCGCAACTCTCCCTTCGTTAGTTACTACTTCACTGGACACACACAAGCACGCACGCACGCGCACGCACACACACACACACACACACACACACACACACACACAAGACGCCAGACATCATCGTTACTCGTCATTTCTCGACGCCACCACCATGTTCTGCAATCGAAACGATGGTCTAGCAGCTTCGTTTACAATCAGGTGGGTGTCCATTACCTGAGGAATAGGTGCTGTGCGTAGCTCTAAAACTGTGTTGCCATTAAGGCCATGAAGGTACTCTCGTTTGCAAAATTAAAGTAGCAATCAAAACGCAAATGATAGGTGAGCTGAAGAGGTTTCTCTGTACGTTAATTCCTAATAGTCGTTATGACTCCTGCAGACGATGTCTGCGTTTGCTAAAGGATGTTCGGCATTACACAATAATAGACGCGTAAAGGAAATGTCTTGTTCAATGAGAGGGGATTTACTTGCACACGCAGAGACAGCACAGCTACGTCAAAGTTTACAATTGCTAACTAGATTATGTTTACGTGTTATTATAGAGATTTGCATAGACTACAACAATTTGTAAGACACAAGTAAAAAGATAGGGATCCAGTAAGACTGCTTCCACTGAAACAAACCACGATGCGCCGCTTTCTAACTCAACGTCATGTTTGTAACCCAATACTCTTTTGATGTGCGTTTATCATCTGAGCTGTCAGAGATTTTGGCAGATACAGCAAAGGCTGTAGAACTCGCTCTACTATTTACTCGCTGTAGCAACGTGGCGAAGGAGTTTTAATTTTCGACCGTAGACTCTGGCTGTCCTAGAAACTCATACCATTTTATGTTTCTGCTTTGTTGCCTTTTTACGAGGGTTCCGGGACCACTGACATTTTCATTATAGTTTCACCCACGTGATAATGCGGTTTAGACTCCTATGTGTCGACTAACAGCAAGAACCATGAATCATTTTCCCTAAAAAACATCCTGTATCAAGTCATGATCTGGCAGAAATGGAAAGTCCACGTCAGAATATCAGAAATATTATGAAAAGGATAGATTGCTACTCAGCGTATCACACAGCGAAAAGACTGTACGACATTGAACTTTTGCCAAAGCCTTCGGCAGAAAAGAAAATACACGCACACACATTCACACAAGCAAGCACACCTCATGCACACACCACCACTACCAAGGGTCGCTGTGGCCAAAATGCAAATGTTGTGTCGAACAAAAGCAGCATTCTGAGTGGTAGAGCACTTGCCTGCCAAAGGCAAAGGTCCCGAGTTCGAGTCTCGGTCTGGCACACAGTTTTAATCTGCCAGGAAGTTTCACATCAGCACACACTCCGCTGCAGAGTGAAAATCTCATTCTGGCAACATCCCATAGGCTGTGGCTAAGTCATATCTCCGCAATATCCTTTCTTTCAGGAGTGCTAGTTCTGCAAGGTTCGCAGGAGAGCTTCTGTTAAGTTTGGAAGGTAGGAGACGAGGTACTGGCAGAAGTAAAGCTGTGAGGACGGGGCGTGAGTCGTGCTTGGGTAGCTCAGATGGTAGAGCACTTTCCCGCGAAAGGCAAAGGTCCCGAGTTCGAGTCTCAGTCCAGCACACAATTTTAATCTGCCAGGAAGTTTCAGTTCTGAGTGGGTTGGGAAAGAGGAAGCGATAGCAAGGTGTGGGTAGGGGAAGTGAAGTGAACGCTGCCTGGTGGAGAGTGCAGGGACTAGATGGCAGCAGGATAAGGCTACCAAGAGCATTATTGTGAGGCTGTGGGGGGGGGGGGGGAGAGGGTAATGGATATTGGAAAAGAAGAGGAGCAGAGAAAGGGAAAAGACCGGCGGGTGTGTTGACAGAGAGCATTATACAATGAGGGTGATAGGACGTTATTTTGGAGGAGGTGATAGGACAGAGTGAGTGGATATGTTTGGGTGGAGGGTGTGGGGACATTAGATTACTGTAACTTCAGGCCAGAATAATTCTAGGACTGGAGAGTGTGTTGCCAGAATAACTCTTATCTGTACAGATCAGAAAAGTTAATGGTGGGGAGAAGGATCCAGATGGCCTAGGATGTGAAGCAGCCAATGAAATCAAGCATGTTATGTTCAGCTGCATGTAGTACCACAGGATGGTCTGTTTTGCTCTTGGCCACAATTTGGCAGTGGCCATTCATCCTCGTGGACGGCTGGTTCATAGTCATACGAATATAAAACGCTGTTCCATGATTGCGAAAAATGGTGCAAATGGCTCTGAGCACTATGCGACTTAACTTCTGACGTCATCAGTCCCCTATAACTTAGAACTACTTAAACCTAACTAAACTAAGGACATCACACACATCCATGCCCGAGGCAGGATTCGAACCTGCGACCGTAGCGGTTGCGCGGTTCCAGACTGTAGCGCCTAGAACCGCTCGGCCACCATGATTGCAGCAAGCTGGTATATGACTAGCTGCTTTCACAGGTAGCCTGGCCTCTGACGGGGTAGAATAAGCCTATGACAGGACTGGAACAGGAAGTGCTGGATGGGTGGATTGCGCAGGTCTTGCACCTTGGTATTCCACAGGAATATGATCCCTGTGAGAAGGAACTGGGTATAGGGAATGGCATAGAGATGGACTAAGATATTGTGGAGATTGGATGGGCGACAAAACACACTTTAGGAGCGGCGGGAAGGATCTTGGGTAGGATGTCCCTCATTTCGGGCCATGATAAGGAATAATCGAAGCCTTGCCTTAGACAGATGTGATTCAGTTGTTCCAGTCTGAGGTGGCATTGAGTGATGAAGAAGATGCTCCTTTGTACCTGGTTCTAGGAGATGGTCACAGGATTCGGTGTGTGTGGGGGGATATGGCGTGAGAAATCTGTTCGTGGACTAGGCCTGGGGAATATTGCCTATCTATGAATGCCTTTGAGAGACCCTCAGAATACTGGGAAGGCAGTTATTGTTACTGCAGATACGCCATCCCCGGTGGTCAGGTTCTACGGGAGGGATCCTCCTGTGTGGAGCGACATACAGAGGTTGCAGTAATAAAATTCTCATAGAATTCACTTTCTTTCCTGCGAGTTATTAGAAAGGTTAACCCATTTACCCACTGGATTCACATCTGACAATGCTTGACGATGTTCATCATTGTCATTTTCTACGCAGGAAATAGGTAAAACTTCTTGTTTCAATGTTGACTGCAATTTTGGTGGACTCACATCCCTTTTGCCTCTTAGCTGGTGTTGTCACAAATTTTGGGATTCTCCTATCATCGTTCGCTGGAAATGGAAACACCATTTTTGTCTGTGTTGTTTTATTGCATAGATCAAGAATTTTGCATTTAACTTTTTTTGAATGTCTTGATTTCTAATACTATCTATTTTCGTACATCACCTGCGGACTCCTTGAAACTGCAATTCACCAACTTCTATTTTTGTTTTTCTCAGATAATCCATGTTTCACTTCTGTATTGTATGAACAGTACAAGATGTCCCAAGCCATTAGTGTCGTAATTACACAGATGGCACACACTGTTCAACAGAGGGGGTTCAATAGGTGCTCCGTCAGCACTGATACACTGTATTCGTGTTCGCAGGAACGTTGACAGATGCTTGTTCATCAACCTGTTTCACTCGATTCAACTTCATCTTCTCAAATTCTTCTTGGCAAATAATTCTTTGTCGAGGACCTTGGTCAGCTTTCTGTGCTATGCGTGGCCAATTTTTTGGCAAGTTTCTTCATACAGGACTTCTCAGTAGTATGATTCTGTGACGCTGTGCTCCGCACGAGAGTGACCTGTTAGCACCACACCATGGCAATCACAAAAAATATTCAGCGTCATCTGGCCCTAAGATGTCAGCACCATGACATCTGTTCCTGAGCTGCACAAGAATATTTGAGCATTTAGCGCAACTTTGTGTGTTGTGTGGATAAAAAAATAATAATGTGTCTGTATTTGAAAAGCTGTGTATTGAAACAATTATATACACTTACGTACATACTGCGAAAACAGCCTGTGGATCAACTGAAAAAGCGTAATGAACAAGAGCAATACAAAATGCTGTCTGCTGCAACCTATATATACACAGGTTGTCCCAGAAATGTTGCGACCAACTTTGAGGGTTTGCAGAGGATGTCCTCAAGAACAAATCGAGAATAGGAACCCATGTCCAGAAACGTCATCCAGTGATGCTACAGACTGCCAAAGTTATATGTGCCGGCGCCTGTCGCTATGCCACTCCTCAGGCAGCAAAAGTGACCCCATCTGCTGATGGACCATAAGAGAAACGTCTCGCAATGATGTTTGTCATTCAGTGAACGTGACTGATTTCCACGATCGCCAGTGGAGGAGTTGCTATGCAGAAAGGCTTTGTCTCCAAAGAGTGAGTTCTGTTGCATCGTTAGCTATACTGAAAAACATTGGAGATTTTAGAGTGTTTCACGAGAATAATAAACTGCAGATCGAAACCCATGCCCGAAACTGATATAGAAAAAGGCAGTGGAGCATTACTGTCATGGGGGACAAGGGCTGTCTTGCCAACAGCTATCTCCGTCTTCTCCACTTGCAATTGTGGCAATCAGTCGCGGTCACTGAATAGCAAGCAACATAGAGAGACGTTCCGCTACAGTCCGTTAGTGCACAATGAAATGTTGCTGCTGAAGGGTGGCGTAGTGGCAGTCACCAGGCTATAGCTCCGACGGTCTGTAGCATCGTCGGATGACAGTTTCTGGACACTGGGTCCTATGCACGATTTGTTACTCAAGAAACCCTCTACGACTCCTCGAAGTTTGTCGTAACATTTCTGGAATAGCCTGCATATATACAATAGTTTCATTTCATATCATTTCGAATGCAGCCACATTCCCATTTTTTTCCGAGCTACAGAACATATGAAGTGGCGCTAAATGCTCTAATATTCTTGTGCAGTGCAGACGTGGACGACATGTTAGTAACAAATACATTATTGTAAATGGGAAAGTTGGCCATCTGAAGATATGCTTGATACTCTAAATTGGTAACGTCATTAAAATGAATTTTTTAAAGTATTTGTGTGTGGTTGCGTTCTTCTCCAGCAATCCTTAATGACCGTGAAGATCTAAAATATTCGGCGTGAGTAACACGATATTCGAAAAACTAATTAGATACCAGATTTGTTCGAAGTGATAAATGTTCAAATGGCTCTGAGCACTATGGGACTTAACATCTGAGATCATCAGTCCCCTAGAACTTAGAACTACTTAAACCTAACTAACCTAAGGACATCACACACATCCATGCCGGAGGTAGGATTCGAAACTGCGACCGTAGCGGTCACGCGGTTCCAGACTGAAGCGCCTAGAAGCGCACGGCCACACCGGTCGGCTTGAAGTGATAATTAAAACTTTTAGGCTAGTGCAGAGTCTAAGAAATTAAAATGTTCAGTCCATTGAGGGAGATCAGTTGTCAATCATTATTATAGTAATAATTGGCACTTTGCTCTGATCTTTGCCATTTCATTTTCTGGAAATACTGTACCTGACTGCAAAATGCTAGAGTAGCTCATCAACGCACCTAAGTTGCCAATCGTTTCGTGATATTAAGTGTATACGTTTTGTTAGTCCCATGTCGTTCACTAACTTTTTCTCCTCTTGCAGGATGCTGAAGGCGTACAGGAAGATCCACAAGTTCACGGACGTGATCGCGTACTTCTGCACGCAGTCGTGGAACTTCCGTGACGACGAGACGCTGCGCATGTGGCGCTCGCTGAGCGTGCGCGAGCAGAAGCTGTTCCCCTTCAACATCGCCGACCTGGACTGGGAGGACGCGGTTGCCGGCTTCATCCCCGGCATGCGCCTCTACCTACTCAAAGATTCGTTCGACACGCTGCCCG
Organism: Schistocerca cancellata; assembly: GCF_023864275.1. NCBI lineage: Eukaryota > Metazoa > Arthropoda > Insecta > Orthoptera > Acrididae > Schistocerca > Schistocerca cancellata. The sequence goes on from NC_064628.1 coordinate 281,857,217, forward strand.
CGGCGCGCAAGTACTACCGCAAGTGAGTATGCGTCCACACCCCGTTGCCCAGAACAGCACCAACACCAGCCCTCTGACCATTCAACATCTACATCAACATCCATACTCCGGAAGCCACCTGACGGTGTGTGGCGGAGGGTACCTTGAGTACCTCTATCGATTCTCCCTTCTATTCCAGTCTCGTATTGTTCGTGGAAAGAAGGATTGTCGGTATGCTTCTGTGTGGGCTGTAATCTCTCTGATTTTATACTCATAGTCTCTTCGCGAGATATACGTAGGAGGGAGCAATATACTGCTTGACTCTCCAGTGAAGGTATGTTCTCGAAACTTCAACAAAAGCCCGTACCGAGCTAATGAGCGTCTCTCCTGTAGAGTCTTCCACTGGAGTTTATCTATCATCTCCGTAACGCTTTCCCGATTACTAAATGATCCTGTAACGAAGCGCGCTGCTCTCCGTTGGATCTTCTCTATCTCTTCTATCAACCCTATCTCGTACGGATCCCACACAGGTGAGCAGTATTCAAGCAGTGGGCGAACAAGTGTACTGTAGCCTACTTCCTTTGTTTTCGGATTGCATTTCCTTAGGATTGTTCCAATGAATCTCAGTCTGGCATCTGCTTTACCGACGATCAACTTTATATGATCATTCCATTTTAAATCACTCCTAATGCGTACTCCCAGATAATTTATGGAATTAACTGCTTCCAGTTGCTGACCTGCTATTTTGTAGCTAAATGATAAGGGATCTATCTTTCTATGTATTCGCAGCACATTACACTTGTCTACATTGAGATTGAATTGCCATTCCCTGCACCATGCGTCAATTCGCTGCAGATCCTCCTGCATTTCAGTACAATATTCCAATGTTACAACCTCTCGATATACCACAGCATCATCCGCAAAAAGCCTCAGTGAACTTCCGATGTCATCCACAAGGTCATTTATGTATATTGTGAATAGCAACGGTCCTACGACACTCCCCTGCGGCACACCTGAAATCACTCTTACTTCGGAAGACTTCTCTCCATTGAGAATGACATGCTGCGTTCTGTTATCCAGGAACTCTTCAATCCAATCACACAAATGGTCTGATAGTCCATACGCTCTTACTTTGTTCATAATTCCACACACCACTCGAGACGCGGAATGTAATAATCCACTGAGGTGACAAAAGTCGTGGGATACCGATATGCACTTGTACAGGTGACGGTAGTCTCGAGTATTCAATGTAGAATAGGGCAGCGCATTGGCGGAGCTGTCGTTTGTAATCAAGTGATCACATGATAAGGTTTCGGAAATGATTATGGTCGCACGACGGGAATTATAAGACTTTAAACGCGGAATGGTAGTTGGAGCTTGGCGCATGCGACATTCCATTTCGGTAATCGTTAGGGAATTCAATATTCCGAGGTCCACAGTATCAAGAATGTGCCGAGAATACCAAATTGAAAAGTCCCCTTAGAAAAATTAATGAATTACTGTGCTGATAAACCTCTTACATTATTTGATTTTCAAACAGCCGAGCAGAACTGAACGTACTCAGACATTTCGCTCTTTACCTATTCTGATCGACACTTAACTGACACACAATATTTTTAGCGCAACGCAATCTGACTTTCAGTAATCCCTACAAAAGAATGGCCCTGACTAACATTAACCTATACCTTTCACAAATCACTTACCTCACAAAAATCTTCGTTACTCGAACTACTGCAATACAGCGAGCGCCAGTACTGCCAACTAAATAAAAGATTCAAACTACTGAAGGCACTAACTACTGATAGGCATAGTTAGCAAATGAAAGATTTTGATAGAGAACAAACAATGTATTTACCTTAATAGTGTTCAAAAGTCATAACATATATAGCTGTTCATGACATCCAGTCTTACAAATTTACTGTTTCTGATGGACACACGTCCAGATCATCCGCTCTCAAAACTCCGCCATTTCTCTCCCCACATCCACCACTGCTGGCGGCTGACCTCCAACTGCGCAACGCTACGCGCTGTTAACAGCCAACTGCCCAACACTACAATAGCCAATATTACAACAATGCAAACCAGCCACAGACTGCACACAGCACAGCCAGTGATTTTCATATAGGGCGCTAAATGGCGTTACCAACATAAAAACCTAAACAGCCTACTTACAAAATTTACCAAATTCCAGCCATTACCTCTCACCACAAACAAAAAAAATGGTTCAAATGGCTCTGAGCACGATGGGACTTAACATCTGCGGTCATCAGTCCCCTAGAACTTAGAACTACTTCAACCTAACTAACCTAAGGACATCACACACATCCATGCCCAAGGCAGGATTCGAACCTGCGACCGTAGCAGTCGCGCGGTTCCGGACTGAGCGCCTAGAACCGCGAGACCACCGCGGCCGGCACCACGAACAACGCAGTAGCCTACGGCCTACACTTAAAGTCCCAGAGCAGCGTTTGTGTAGAGTTGTCAATGCTAACAGACAGGCAACACTGCGCGAAATAACCGCCAAAATCAATGTGGGACGTACGAAGAACGCATCCGTTACGACAGCGCGGCAAAATTTAGCGTTATGGGCTGTGGCAGCAGACGACCGACGCGTGTGCCTTTGCTAACAGCACGACAGCGCCTGCAGCGCCTCTCCTATGCTTGTGACCATATCGATTGGACCCTAAACAACTGGAAAACAGTGGTCTGGGCTGTTGAGCTCGATTTCGGTTGGCGAGGGCTGATGGTCGGGTTCGAGTGTGGCACAGACCCCACAAAGCCATTGATCCAAGTTGCCAACAAGGCACTAAGCAAGCTGATGGTGGCTCCATAGTTATGTGGATTGAGACCTCTGGCCTAACTGAACCGATCGTTGGCTGGAAATGGCTATGTTCAGCTACTTGCAGACCATTTTCAGTCATTCATCTTTGGAATTTCCATGGACCACAAGATCCGTGTCACTGGGTCACAATTGTTCACGATCGATTTGAAGAACGTCTGGACAATTCGAGCGAATTATCTGGCCAACCAGACAGCCCGACTTGAATCCCGTCGAAAATTTAAGGAGCATAAGCGAGAGGCCAGTTCTTGCACAAAACCTTGCACCGGTAACACTTTCACAATTTTGGACGCCTATAGAGGCAACGTGCTCAATATTTCTGCAGGGGCTTCCAGCAACTTGTTGAGTCCATGCCATGTCGAGTTTCTGCAAAAGGAGATCTGACACGATATTAGGAGGTATCCCATGACTTTTGTCACGCCAGTGTACACTTTATTTTACCTGTCCAGAGATGAAATTTGTTCTCTTCTGACTTTCAAAGGGGTGTTAGGAAATCTCTTCTGTAGTAACTTGTCTGGAGAAACAGCTGTGTACGGAAGTGAAACGTGGACGAGAAGCAGCTCAGACACGAAGAGAGGAGAACCTTTTGAAATCTGGTGCTACAGGGTAATACTGAAGATCAGATGGTTAGATCGAGTGACTACTAACGAGGTGCTAGGAGGAAAAAATTACATGATAGAACTTGAGAACACGATGCGATCGATTGTTAGGACACATCCTACACGAATCGTCAGTTTGGATGTCGAGGAAGGTGTGTGGGGTAAAAAGTGCAGAGAAAGGGCTAGATTTTAATAAAGTACGTTGCAGCAGTTATGCGGAGATGAAGTCGTTTACAAAGGATAGACTATCACGGACAGCTGCATCAAATAAGTCTTCAACTGAAGCTATGCAACCAGTTCGAATATTAACTGTGACTATTAACGGCGCGACTTTTTGTCGATTACTGTCACGTTAAACGCCCTGCATAATAGAAAAGTTTTAAAAACAAATCAGTTTCAGTATCAGTAGTCTCATTCCACAGTCACTCACAACAGGAAAATATATCTGTAAGGGAACTCTTTATAAGTTGTGCCTTGATAGTGTAATGGCTCATTCTTGCTCATGACTCAAGTCACTCAGTTTTCTAAACGAATCACAACAATGTGTCGTCACAATATAATTATTTAATCGTGAAATGAAAGCAAATAAACTTATGGAATACTGGTAATTACAGTGGCGTCCAGATACTGTTGGAAAGCATAATTACGTTCACTCACGCAACTTTAAGTGACAATAGAATTCAATATCTAAATTCTCATCCAGGAAAATTTCTACATTATACTGAAATCATGTTGTGAAAGGCATTTGCATCTCCGAAAATTCGAAGCAGGAATACAGAAACGCAGTCTTTTTAGTGCTCATCTAACCACTGACCTTTTACTTGCTTTTATGATCCTTTGATTGTAGTCAAACCCCTATACCTTCCTAACGAATCAGCGTCTCGCATTTTCATCGCGTCTCTGTGATGCGTTCGACTTCATTCACAATGTTCAGGCAAACCTGCCAACCTTTACGGTTTATCCGTAAAATTTACGGGAATTGCACCATTTTACGGTTTTACGGATGGACGGTGTCGTTTTACGACTTTGTGGACAAAAATTTGTAACCTTAACATTCAATAATCACCCCACTTCCTTAAAATCGATTGTTTGCATCTGTCGAAGGTAAGTCTACGATAGTCCACAAATGATTCTTTGATATGACTCATGCCTTTAACCGTGTGATGTTTGTGTCGTCACTGGAACTGAATTTAAAGCCAGGATAACAATTCTTCCATGTGAATCTTAAGTGTCGACGGACTCTGCTCCGCGAATTCTTTGTTCCGCTCCGTTCGCTTGTTGTGATTGTACCCATATTCTTTGACCCCGTACGGACTGATCACATTCGTTCCACGTGTGTGTGTGTGTGTGTGTGTGTGTGTGTTTCACCATGAGCATATTCTTTGTTCACGAGATTGGCGTCGTGTTCGCTTAAGACTCTTGTGTGCTTTGACATGTTTCAATGAAGTGTTTGATTGCCTTGAGTGTTTATGTTAGAATTTTATGTGACGTTCAGCTATACAGGTTCTTTCGATGCTTCAGTACATATCGAGACATTTGTTCTCGGACATTTTCATACGCTATACTCCTTTTGTAGGATACATGAATAAATCCAACAAGAAACAGTACCTCCAGACGTTCTGCTGATTTTTCTTGCATACTAAAATCAAGAAAGGGGGAAGAACATGCCTTTTGCACGATATGTTGGTGTGTTATTAGTATTGCACATGGTGGAAGAAATGATTTAAGTAATGATGTGAAGTGTGGTAAACACGTAGGTTATGTTACATCGAAGGAAGATAACAAGAAAATCAACACCTTTCTTGACAAGTCTGGAAACGTTGACAGTGACGTAATTAGGGCCGAGTGTCTATTTACTTCCTTCTTGATGGAACAAAATGTGCCTTACGTGCCGCTGATCATGCTGGTGCTTTATTTAAGATGTTTTCCACATCAGAAACTGCAAAAAATATAGCTATGGTCGCATGAAAATGACATGCATAGTACATAAAATTTCAAACAATGCATCATCTAAATTTGTTACTTGCCTTCAGAACGGATCATTTTCTTTGGCAACTGATGGAAGCATAAATATGAATGCCAAGTTGTATCGTGTTGTTGTTACATACTACGATATTCTGCGGGAAAAAGCTCCGTGCTATCCATACCAGCTTAGACGGGGACTCAACAGGGTGCAACATAGTAACCTGATGATACCACAGCTAAGTTCTCATAACATACCAACTGAAAACTGTGTGGATTTCTGCTCCGACAATGTTCCTGTTACGATAGGACACAAAAATTGAGTTTCAGCAGTTATGAAGGAAGTTCAACCAGATATTGCCATCATAGGTTGCATTTGCCACCTGATTAATCTAGCAGCTGAAGAATGTGCTGGAAGATTACCACTTACAGAGGATGAGCTATAATTTAATTCTTAGAGAAGAGTGTCAGAAATTTCAGCGTTTGCACAATGAAGAGGCAAAGAAAATTCTTAAGCATGTATGTATGAGGTGGTTATTTTTAGGTAGATGTTTGGATAGACTACTGGACCAGTTGGGTCCGCTTCTTTCTTTCTTCAGGGAGGAAGTAATATTATGGACTCAAAACATTCCCACAAGGTTAACGTCTTTCAGAATACCTTGAGTTGAACAAAGTGGTCTTTCAGCATACCTTGAGTAGAACAAAGTGAATCCACAGAGTATCAGATGACGAGAATTCTTGATTCTGCTATTACACGTCTCCATAAAAGAATACCATATTCATCCAAATGTGACAAACTTATCCTAAAAAGTAACACTTCTGCTACAACACGTAAGGAAAAATAGTTTATGTTGCTGTCCTCAAACTTGAACAAGGCCATTTGCGCTTTTCTTCATGTGACTATTCATGTGTTTGACAAACTGAATGTTGCCCTTCGAACTTCTTCCCCACAAGTTCGCTTTTTTTTTACAACTTCTAACTGATTTGCTAAAGCAGTTGTTCACCAATTTTGTTGAGCCCAAAATTGTCAAAAACTCCTCGTTGCTTGAAGTTGAGTACAACATGATTCAAAATCAAAACAGTGGTGATAAGTTATTGGCATTCATACTTTAAACATAGTGAATGATCTCTAGGGTACAGATAAATCCCTTTTCATTTCATCAGTGAGAAATAACTTTTGTAGTGCCTGTGACTACATCATCAACAAGTTTCCACTCAAGGATGATGTGCTGAAGCATGCTCAAGTTGCTAGGTTCGACAAAACCAAAGATTCACAATTTTCTTCCATTCGTTTCCCTCTGGAAAAAGTTTCCTATCATATTATGCTAGGAAGAGAATGAAACTTGTGGTGAACGAGCATCAGAGACAGTTAACAGCTCTTCAGGTACGTGACACTTTGGTTGCAAATCAAGATCCCATAGATGTTTCCAGTTGGGCACAAATATCAAGAATTCGTGGAGTCGATGGATTTCTTCAGTATAACCGAATTTCTAGAGTAATGCTCTCTATTCTCACCATACCCCATAGCAATGCAGATTGTGAACGTGTTTTCAGCCTTGTGAAGAAAAAAAAGAACAGACTTCAGATTATGCATATCCCTGAATCTCTGGAGACTTTCTATTCTCAAGACTAGGAGTAGTGGTCCCCGTTATGACAAAACATTTTCTCAAGACTTTTTGCAGGAAGCTAAAAAGACCACAACTGTGACTTTAAAGTCGAACTAGCATATGATTTGCAGGGTGTATTATATTATTTCTTGCCTATGTTACGTTAAGCAAGTTTTATTCTGTAACACCTTTATTAATTAGCGCATATCTGCTTAATTTGTCAATGAAGTCCCTTTATGTATGCTCCAAACCAATATTCGCCACGCTTCCTGCTGTTTAACATGGATTTCTTCTTGATTGTCATGTTCATCTACAAATCATCGAGCTATGATTTAAGTAGATGTGATTTCATTGAAATACCCTGCTTAAAGCATGAATTATTGTATTTTGTAGGCCAGAAGCGTTGTTATTTTCGTCATGCCGGGGCATGTTGAATATCGTTAGATTTTTTGTCACGCATGAGTTTTACTGATAGACCTCTACAAAAGCTGGAAGGTATGGTAAGGTGGGCTACAAAGTGGTGTGGCAACTGCCGTCATAGGAAACCTGGAAAGGAACAGAAATGAGCAGCGAATGAGATAACGCAGCAAGCAGGAGATTTATTTAACAGTGTCAGCAGGGAAGAGGCTCTCTGAATGATGGTGTCAGAGCTGCGTCTAGTCTATGTCTGGGTCTGTGTAGCGTCACACAGTGAAGAGGCTCGGCTCCGAGTGCGAGTGGCCGTGTGGCTACCGCCAGCCATCTTGTACCACGGCGGCAGAGAGCGCTCCCAGTCCAGAGCCACTGTAGGCGAGGCTCAGCAGGCGTGCAGCATTGGGTCCGCCGGGTCCCGCACGACTGCTATTGGCGTGTGAAAGAAACTCACAACTCCGTTGCCAACTTTGACGTCCCTGTGATGGTATCGATACGTGATACCACACTCTGGAATTCATCATCATCATCATCATCATCATCATAATCATTTAAGACTGATTACGCCTTTCAGCGTTCAGTCTGGAGCATAGTCCCCCTTATAAAATTCCTCCATGATCCCCTATTCAGTGCTAACATTGATGCCTCTTCTGATGTTAAGCCTTTTACTTCAAAATCATTCTTAACCGAATCCTGGTACCTTCTCCTTGGTCTACCCCGACTCCTCCTACCCTCTACTGCTGAACCCATGAGTCTCTTGGGTAACCTTGCTTCTCCCATGCGTTTAACATGCCCCCACCATCTAAGCCTGTTCGCCCTGACTGCTACATCTATAGTGTTCATTCCCAGTTTTTCTTTGATTTCCTCGTTGTGGACACCCTCCTGCCATTGTTCCCATCTATTAGTACCTGCAATCATCCTAGCTACTTTCATATCCGTAACCTCAACCTTATTGATAAGGTAACCTGAATCCACCCAGCTTTCGCTCCCATACAACAAAGTTGGTCGAAAGATTGAACGGTGCACAGATAACTTAGTCTTGGTACTGACTTCCTTCTTGCAGAAGAGAGTAGATCGTAGCCGAGCGCTCACTGCATTACCTTTGCTACACCTCGCTTCCAGTTCTTTCACTATGTTGCCATACTGTGAGAATATGCATCCTGAGTACTTGAAACTGTCCACCTGTTCTAACTTTGTTCCTCCTATTTGGCACTCAATCCGTTTATATCTCTTTCCCACTGCCATTACTTTCGTTTTGGAGATGTTAATCTTCATACCATAGTCCTTACATTTCTGATCTAGCTCTGAAACATTAATTTGCAAACTTTCAATCGAATCTGCCATCACAACTAAGTCATGCGCATATGCGAGACTGCTTATTTTGTGTTCACATATCTTAATCTCACCCAGCCAGTTTATTGTTTTCAACATATGATCCATAAATAATATGAACAACAGTGGAGACAGGTTGCAGCGCTGTCTTACCCCTGCAACTACTCTGAACTATGAACTCAATTTACCGTCAACTCTAACTGCTGCCTGACTATCTATGTAAAGACCTTTAATTGCTTGCAAAAGTTTGCCTCCTATTCCATAATCTCGTAGAACAGACAATAACGTCCTTCTAGGAACCCGGTCATACGCGTTTTCTAGATCTATAAAGCATAGATACAATCCCCTGTTCCACTCGTAACACTTCTCCATTATTTGCGGTGAGCTAAAGATGTGGTCCTGACAACCTCTAAGAGGCCTAAACCCACACTGATTTTCATCCAATTTGTCCTCACTAATACTCGCACTTTCCTTTCAACAATACCTGAGAAGATTTTACCCACAACGCTGATTAAAGAAATACCTCTGTAGTTGTTACAATCTTTTCTGTTTCCATGATTAAAGATTGGTGTGATTACTGCTTTCATCCAGTCTGATGGAACCTGTCCCGACTCCCACGCCATTTCAATTATCCTGTATAGCCATTTAAGACCTGACATTTCACTGTATTTGATGAGTTCCAACTTAATTTCATCCACCCCAGCCGCTTTATTGCACTGCAATCTATGGACCATTTTCTCCACTTCCTCAAATGTGATCCTATTTCCATCATCATTCCTATCCCATTGTACATCGAAATCTGAAGCATTACTGATCGTATTTTCACCTACATTGAGCAACTCTTCAAAACATTCCCTCCATCTGCCCAAGGCATCAACAGGATTCACCAGCAGTTTTCCTGACCTGTCCATAATACTTGTCATTTCCTTCCTACCTCCCTTTCGAAGACTGCTAATTACACTCCAGAATGGTTTTCCAGCAGCTTGACCTAAAGTCTCCAACCTGTTTCCAAAGTCTTCCCAAGATTTCTTCTTGGATGCTGCAATTATCTGTTTGGCTTTGTTTCTTTCTTCAACATAACTTTCTCTGTCTACCTGGGTTCTGGTATGTAGCCATTTTTGTTACGCCATCTTTTTCTTTTTACAGGTTGCCTTGACTGTGTCATTCCACCAAGCTGTTTGCTTCATCCTACTTTTACACACTACTGTTCCAAGACATTCTTTAGCCACTTCTAGTACTGTGTCCCTGTACCTTGTCCATTCCTTTTCCAATGACTGTAATTGATTACATTCAACTAATTGGTACGTTTCTGAGATCACTGTTATGTACTTGTGCCTGATTTCCTTATCCTGAAGTTTCTCCATTCACTCTTATCTTCCTACATATGGACCTGACCTGCTGCACTTTCGGCCTCACAATACCAATTTCATTGCAGATTAAATAGTGATCAGTGTCATCAAAGAATCCCCTGAATACACGTGTGTCCCTCACAGCCTGCCTGAATTCCTGATCTGTTGTTATATAGTCAATGACAGATCTGGTTCCCCTGCCTTCCCAAGTATATCGGTGAATGTTCTTATGTTTAAAAAAGGAGTTTGTGATTACTAAGCCCATACTGGCACAGAAATCCAAGGGTTGTTTCCCGTTCCTGTTGGCCTCCATATCCTCTCCAAATTTACCCATAACCTTTTCGTACCCTTCTGTTCGATTTCCAATCCTGGCGTTAAAATCACCCATGAGCAGAACATTGTCCTTGTCCTTTACTCTAACAACTACGTCACTGAGTGCGTCATAAAAACTATCCATCTTTTCTTGATCTGTCCCTTCACAATGCGAATTTACTGACACAATCCTAATTTTTCTTGTTAGACGATGTCAGATCTATCCACATCAGTCGTTCGTTTACGTACCTTATTGCAACTACGCTGGATTCCATTTCTTTCCTGATGTAAAGCCCTACACCCCCTTGTGCTATTCCTGCTTTGACTCCTGACAGGTAAACCTTGTATTCTCCCACTTCCTCTTCTTTCTCACCTCTTACCCAAATGTCACTAACAGCTAAAACGTCCAACCCCATCTTACTTGCAGCCTCTGCCAACTCTACCTTCTTCCCAGAGTAGCCCCCATTGATATTAATAGCTTCCCATCTCGTTAACATGCGTTTGCCGAGTCGTATCTTAGGAGTCCCTGTTTTGTCAATTAGAGGTGGGACTCCGTCACCTCCAAAGGTCCGAGGCATTTTGCTCTGATTGTTGCCAGCATCACATTTAAAGTACCAGGGAAGCAGGTTGCTAGCCTTACTTGCCTCGGGTCCCGTTGGGTTTAACCCCTAACGGTTGAGGGACTAACCGGTGGATTTGGTAGTCTTTGCCGTCTGAGCACAAAGGTGACCACGACTCACAATATGTCCGAGATGCCCAGCCTTATTCCAAAGTAACTGGTATCCTGACTGTCAGGACCACTTACTTGGCCCCTCATACGTTGCCCGTGGTTCATGAACTAGGACATGGCAACAGGAACCCGCACCATGAACCACACACTCTGAAATTAATGGTGAAAATCCACAGTCCTCGGATAACTGTAGAATATAACTGTAATCATTCTTACCACTATGCTTGCATCGATCAGTCAACAGCGAGTGGGGTCTGTTATTGTTTTCCCAACAACTTTTCTTGTGTATCACTTTTACATTTCACATCCTGATAATATCCTAAAACACATTTTTAAAAATGTGTTACAGATCATTTATTTTAAGAAAGTGCATTTTCTTTAGAATTATGCGAGTACAATGTGGTTATTGAGTATTCAAAAAATACATAAATTATAGAGACATGTTTGCATCTCAGTGGCTTGTTTCAGTTAAACAGTTTCATATTCGGCGGAAAATCGCGTTTCTGTATATGTGCGTCACAGTGTTTATAACTAATTCCATAGCTACATGAATTATGTGAAACGCAGAGAAAAATTATGTACGAATTACGTTGTATTTGGTAAATAATGGCTCCCTACTTTCCCAAAAAGCACTCAACAGTTCTACAACCTAGTACGTTACTTGAAATAATACAGCAATTAGTGATTTTTTTACTTAACTCTACTGAGCCCACGACGCGTTTTGGATTTTCATCCATCTTCAATTGACGTAACACACCTATATCTTCATCATTATTATATCGACCATATTTTCAACGATGTAGCTGCTTTTTTTGTGTATCTTGTAACTTTTTGTTTCGCATTTATGTGCGTGTCACACACACTTTTAGATTCGCCATGTGGCTGACCTAAGTCTTATCTCACGTCGGCCAACATGACAATTGCCGCGCTACATCAGTACAGCAAAGTGTCTGTGTAATAAAATGCTAAACAAACAAGACACAGAATAATAGAGCTGCAGAGTTCAAAATGCAGTCTACGCAACTTTAATAGTGATGATGATGTAAGTCTATAAGCCTATTAACGCAGATGGAAACCCGAAATGCATTTTGACATAAACAAAATTATATAAAAAGTAACCAGTTGCTATATTTCTTCAAGTAATTTATTCCACAACTACGCAGTTTAGCCACCAGCATCATGGTTAAATAAATGTCAGAGCTTAGTATTGTGCCATTTAACTTGGACAGTAAGTACACACACTTTTTTTAGATCGCAATTTATATTACGCATCATACTGATAGTAAGTACCCATCAGTATCACGCGTAATGTAAATTTCGATCGAAAAGAGTGTGTATGATTTGTCAAACAGAATGACTAGTATTCAGATCATCGATTGAAGATGCTTATACCTAATGGAAACGCTAATAGCTAAGAAACTTTGTCAAACAGAATGACTAGTATTCAGATCATCGATTGAAGATGCTTATACCTAATGGAAACGCTAATAGCTAAGAAACTGTAAGTAACGAGTCAAAAATTTCCATATACTGCGGTGAGTGCCAGCTCGCATTAAACATGCATTAGTGCAAGATAACGTTCGTAAACATAGAAAGGCAGTCAGTTGCTTTCGTTTACTGCAGGCATGGGGAACATTTGGTGACCAGTTCGCCTTATTTACATATACTACTGGCCATTAAAATTGCTACACCACGAATATGACGTCCTACAGACGCGAAATTTAACCGACAGGAAGAAGATGCTGTGATATGCAAATGATTAGCTTTTCAGAGCATTCACACAATGTTCGCGCCGGTGGCGACACCTACAACGTGCTGATATGAGGAAAGTTTACAAACGGTTTCTCATACACAAACAGCAGTTGACTGGCGTTGCCTGGTGAAACGTTGTTGTCACGCCTCGAGTAAAAAGGAGAAATGCGTACCATCACGTTTCCGACTTTGATAACGGTCGGATTGTAGCCTATCGCGGTTGCGGTTGATCGTATCGAAGGTAATACGGAACGCCGTGCTGGATCCCAACGGCCTCGTATCACTAGCAGTCGAGATGACAGGCATCTTATCCACATGGCTGTAACGGATCGTGCAGCCACGTCTCGAACCCTGAGTCAACAGATGGGGACGTTTGCAAGACAAACCCTCTGCACGAACAGTTCGACGACGTTTGCAGCAGCATGGACTATCAGCTCGGAGACCATGGCTGCGGTTACCCTTGAGGCTGCATCACAGATGGGAGCGCCTGCGATGGTGTACTCAATTGCGAACCTGTGTACACGAATGGCAAAACGTTATTTTTTCGGATGAATCCTGGTCTGTTTACGGCATCATGATCGTCGCATCCGTGTTTGGCGACATCGCGGTGAACGCATACTGGAAGTGTGTATTCGTCATCGCCATACTGGCGTATCACCCAGCGTGATGGTATGGGGTGCCATTGGTTACACGTCTCGGTCACCTCTTGTTCGCATTGACGGCACTTTGAACAGTGGACGTTACATTTCAGACGTTACGACCCGTGGCTCTACCCTTCATTCGATCCCTGCGAAAACCTACTTTTCAGCAGGATATTGCACGACCGCTTGTTGCAGGTTCTGTACGGGCCTTTCTGGATACAGAAAGTGTTCGACTGCTGCCCTGGCCAGCACATTCTTCAGATCTCTCACCAACTGAAAACGTCTGGTCAATGGTGGCCGAGCAACTGGCTCGTCACAATACGCCAGTCACTACTCTTGATGAACTGTGGTATCGTGTTGAATCTGCATGGGCAGCTGTAACTGTACACGCCATCCAAGCTCTGTTTGACTTAATGTCCAGGCGTATCAAGGCCGTTATTACGGCCAGATATGGTTGTTCTGGGTACTGATTTCTCGGGATCTATGCACCCAAATTGAGTGAAAATGTAATCAAATGTCAGTTCTAGTATAATATATTTGTCCAATGAACACCCGTTTATCATCTGCATTTCTTCTTGGTGTAGCAATTTAATGGCCAGTAGTGTATACAGGGTGTTCCAGCTATCTTTTCCACCCAAAATATCTCTGGAACAATAACAGCTATTGGAAAACGACTTTCACCGGTATCAATGTAGGGCTGGGGCCCATGAATGTACATATTTGGAAACATTCTAAAACGAAAGCATATGTGTTTTTTAACATAAACTTATGTTTTTTTTTAATGGACCTCCTATATTTTTTCTTCAGCAATCCATAGCATGACAAAGCACATACACAATGGCGTTGATTGCATCGCAATATTCCCATTACATCCCGAGATATTGAGACGCGAAGTTGACGCTTGAAACACCCGACATGCGCTGCTAGCGCACGTCCTGAGGCTCAGGCGTGAACCCCATGCTGCCCGTAATCGCGCAGCAGACCGTATTATTCGTTTCGGACCTCTTGATCTCTTGATAAGTATGGAAGTGTGATTACGCATGTCAATCACATCGCGATTACGGGCAGCATGGGGTACACGCCTGAGCCTCAGGACGTGCGCTAGCAGCGCATGTCGGGTGTTTCAAGCGTCAACTTCGCGTCTTAATATCTCGGGATTTAATGGGAATATTGCGATGCAATCAACGCCATTGTGTATGTGCTTTGTCACGCTATGGACTGCTGAAGAAAAAATATAGGAGGTCCAGTTAAAAAAACATAAGTTTGTGTTAAAAAAACACATATGCTTTTGTTTTAGAATGTTTCCAAATATGTACATTCATGGGCTCCAGCCCTACATTGATACCGGTGAAAGTCGTTTTCCAATAGCTGTTATTGTTCCAGAGATATTTTGGGTGGGCAAGATAGCTGGGACACCCTGTATATTTAAGCTCGCGGGCCGCGACGCGACAGGAGCGTTCCCGGCGCATAAAGTCAAACCTATAGCGTCCGTGATGTTAATGTTTATGGGGTAACGCACCGATATGAACGGACCTATTTCCCGACACGCCATGCCAACAAATTGCACCTCAAAATACGCCCTTTTGAGAGTACATTCATTTGAAGTTCACGACATCCTCACATGTTTACATTTATTTAAGCGTTGTGAACATGATTTTTTCTTTTATCTTCATCTTTTACTAACGACGCTTTACAGTAGCTGCCTGTTGCAAAATCCTGCAATGCCGTAGTAAAGAAATAATGTTCACCACACGTAAACACATGTAAACATCATAAGATGTTATGTCAGACATCTTGAAATGTCGCCCAGGAAAAATAAACTCCCATAAAACCAACAAATTCATTATAAATTACCTCCAGTTTCAACGGTTGCAGTGTTTTAATACGTCGTTAATGAACAAGAATTATTTACGAATGTCAATAGGAGAAAGAAATCCAAAGCGAGCTGAGCGTCGACGGGAATATCCAAAAAGCGTCCCAAGTGGTGTACAATGCGAGTCACTCCCTCCCTCTCAGATGGATTTCTTCCGCGGGCCACATTCGGCCTGCGCGTCGCTGGTTGCCATCCCTGATTTACAGCGTCAACGATAAGGTTTCCGGTAAAGTCTGGTGTAGTACGGACGAGTGGACGCTTTGTATAGTTACGGAAATTTGTACCGTATCATCGAACAAACTGGTTCACAGAACCCTTATGAGACCTGTTCTCTAGCACTATTTGGTTGTTTTTGAATACCCAATAAGTCGTAATAAAAAAGGAACGAAGGAATTTGTACCATGCTACTAGTTTGAACGTCATTCTCACGAAATACTATTTGGGTGCATTTACAGAATCAGTTATCAATGTAGTACATAAAACAGTTATATTCTCATTTTTAATCAAAATTTGAAAAGGGCAACACTACAGTGCTAATACGAGTATAACAGGTTCCATTTGGGGAAAACACTAGCGGAGTAAAATTCTTAAGCTTTTCAGAGGAGGACTAGAAACGGTGATCAAAGACGGAAGAAGGAATCAGCTTGTTTATAGCCTAGGTGAGCAAGTCGTTCCGGATTTTTTTGAAATGATTTAAAGAAATCGCGAACATACTAAATTTTAATAACTAAACAGGGATTTGAATTCCATTTTTCCGTAATCCTAATCCACTATATTAAACACTACCACACTCCCTCGATAATATCTTTGCTTACCCTTACACTACACAGGAAAACCACAGCAGGCCCATATTATCATTCACGATTCCTTATAATCGTAAACAATAGTTTCTCTATTTCAAATACACTATCATGGCAGAATGGCAAACACACACAAAAAACGAACCTTACACGAAAATATAATTGACTAACATGAGTAAATTAATACAAAATTGTTAAGGCTTTCGTGGCCACTTGTTGACAAACTGCCTATTGGCTTCTGTCTCGGGTTCTTCGGCCGACGTTCATCTAATGATTTTTCTGACGTTTGGCCAGCACGAGTGGCTGGCATTGACAAAGCTTCAACTCCATTGCCGGTGGTGAACTGGAGCCGAGCTCGCGGCCGCAGACTATATGTACCTGGCGCGCCAACGTCCGAGGGCTTCTCCGCGGTCATTTCCGGTTCGGTTCTCCTCTTGCTACCTGCGACGGTCGTTCGCTGCAGTACGGGAAGCCAGGATCCGTTTACCTTAAGACTTTCCTCTTTCTTGTTCAAACTGTTCGCGTGTTTTTGTATTTCTACAGCTTCTCTGAACATGCGCGTGTGATAGTGCTTCTCTACAGCCAGAACTTCCGTAACAGCGAATTTTATTACGTGGTCGGTCTCATTCAGTGCGTACTCTGCCACTGCCGATTTCTCCACCTGTCCCAACCTGCAATGTCACTTATGCTCTTTGATCCTGGTGTTAATGGATCGTCCAATCAGTCCGACATAAACTTTTCCGCATGTGCATGGTATACGGTATATTCCCGACATTGCAAGTGGGTCTCTTTTCTCCTTCGCCGTTCTAAGACACTCTTTAATCTTCCTTGTCGGTTTGAAAATCGTCTTTACGCCATGTTTGCGCGATTTGCTTTGACAATGCCAGCCTCTCGTGCTGGCGAAACGTCAGAAAAATCATTAGATGAACGTCGGCCGAAGAACCCGAGACAGAAGCCAATAGGAAGTTTATCATGAGTAAATTAGTTGACAGAGGATCGAAACCTACTCCGTCGACAACGACGTCATTACTGACGTAGGACCGAGAAGAAAATCGGACGTTCTTTTTTCAAAGCAGGCATCACGGCATTCACTTTAACCTATTTAGGCAACCTACGGAAAACCAAAATCACTATGGCAGGATGTGACTTTGACTGCAGTTCCTCGCGGATGGTACGTGCTAACCACTGTATCAACGCGCGCTGAAGCATTTGGAGACTTGTCCGCTGAAGCCAACTGCTTAGTGCAGATTCATCCGAGTTTACTTTCCTTGGCCCTCGTGGCCTTAGACCACTTCAGAAGGCTACTACATCGTCACACAAATTATGCCTGCAGCATGACACGCTAAACGCGTATACACGTAACCAGTTTTATAACGAAAGATGAAATCATGCGGATAACCCGGCAGTCATCAGCTCAAGCATTAATAAGTCGCTAAACATGTATTCAGAAGTATGAAGGTTAAAATTCCTGTCCGGACATCCTAGTTTAAGTTATCCGTCGTTCCTCTAAATCACTTCAGGTGAAAGCTGTGACGATAATGACGCCATCATTGTCCAGTCCGAACTAATGCCATTGCACTTTAATGTTTGTCCTCTCTTTCCTTCGTATGTCAGTAGGCTGTTTGGAAACATCAGAATCAGTGATCCACGAATCACATAGAGAGGATTCAACAGATTATGCCAATATTGTCGTAATTCATATACATGTAATACTGATTTCAAACTGCACTGATTTTGGCGCAGTGGTGAAACTTTGACTGAAGTTCCGGAGGTTGGCGATTCGAATTCCCGTCCCGCCATCCAGGTTTAGTTTTTCATTTCCCTGAACATCTAAGGCGAATGTTTGGATGATTACTATGAAAAGTCACGGTTGATTTCTATCCGTATCCGTCCAGAATCCAAGCTTATGTTCCGTCTCAAATGACCACGTCTTCAACGGCATTTTAAACCCCAATCTTCTCCATGCTCAGAGTTTTTCGTTTTAGCGAACAATGGAGCAATATTTTTGTAAAGTCATGTCCTCCATAAGAAGCGGAGTGTGCTTATTCATTATGTACTAATGACGTGGCACCTATTGGCAAGTGATTAGGTAACCCTCTACTGTATTCACATTAACAAAGCCAAATTCGCGTGTGCCACTGATCGTGAAGTTCAATACAGCGATATCAGATAACTCTGCTGACAACACTGATTTTCGTGCTTGTTTAAGAAGCAAGTGAAGAAGAACTAGTTGTGTTCTAATTCCTTTGTGTCTTCGCAGGTTGAAGTGGGCGCACTACGGACTTGTCACCTGTCTGTGGCTTCTCCTGCTTCGGATGCTGTGGGCGATCGTGTGCGTCTTCGTCTGAGATCTGCGCCTGTATGCTGACGAGTCCACATCCGCACAGCACTCCTGCCCGCCTCAAATTTACTGGGAGCCCTGCTTCGCGGCTCTCGCCCATCCTTCCAAGTTCTTTGTCATTTTTGCTACACATGTAACTCAGATCCGCGATGAAGGTGGACAGGGAAGACATTCCAGGATACAGGAAACTGCAGTTCCGTATTAAAGGAAGGAAAAGAGAAAAGAGTCGATATACTTTCAGAGAGAGAAGAAAAGACAAGTTTACCGTACTTATTCACACGAACACATTTTTGCAGTGCAAAAAAGTATGCTCGAGTGAAACTGTTCATTCTAAACAGTCTGAGAAATTCTGAAATATGTGTTATAGAGAGATAATGTTCTCTCGATATTTTATAAACATAAATCTTATGACTGACAATTATCCAGTGTATATTTCTGTAAGATATTTAACAGTAGATCGTAGTTTTTGTATAATGTATAACCATTGCAAACTTTACTCTGCTACAAGTTTTTGTCTTATACATAAACAGAGATATTTAATGTGAGTCATGTTTGCTATTGAGATAATAAGCACATATTTACAAATAATGTATTCTCAATCTCGGAAAAGACTGATCCTTACCTCTCAGTGAAACCACGTCTTAAACTACTACTTTTCTCATAACGGCATTTTATATGGGAAGCAAAATAATATATTGCACCACAGACTACACCATCTTAGCATAAATGGTGCTGTGATGTACTGTTGCTTTTCATTTACCAAAATTTAAATTCTTGTCCGACAAACCGATATACAGTTTATAACTGTGGCTGCCACTGTCTTATACAGTGTAAAGTTGACTAATATTCGTGGTACGTCAAGCATGTCCTTTCCGTTGGATAAGCAGCTGCAGCAGCAAGTCGTATACTCCTAGCTCAGTCATTTGTTACACAGTTTAATTCTTAATTGATTTGCGTGTTTTTGTTACTTGCATTGTTAAATTCATAAATTTCGGGCGTATTATAGTATTTGAGAGTTGTAGCATCGCGTTTTAGTACCTGAATAGTGTAAATTCGCGTAGTCGTCTGTCTTATGTTTTTGTTTTGAACGGCCAGTGTCGGTTGGTCACAGTCAGTGTGCTCCCTGCCGCCGTTGGATAAGCAGCTGCAGCAGCAAGTCGTATTCTCCTAGCTCACTCATTTGTTACATAGTTTAATTCTTAATTGATTTGCGTGTTTTTGGTACTTGCATTGTTTAATTCATAAATTTCGGGCGTATTATAGTATTTGAGAGTTGTAGCATCGCGTTTTAGTACCTGAATAGTGTAAATTCGCGTAGTCTCCTTCCGCCGCCGAGCAGTGTGTCAGCAGTGCACAAGTTACTGCATTTACTAGGCAATCTCGTATTTTAATAACCGTTTAAATTTTGTGTCGATTTGTTTGCGCTCTCTGTAGATTAGTTCAGACGATCTTTGCACAAGTTTTTAGCATGGATAGGGACTGCAACTGCTGTGTTCGGATGCAGGCTGAGTTGGCATCCCTTCGCTCCCAGCTTCAGGCAGTGTTGGCTTCGGTCACACAGCTTGAGGCTGTTGCCAATGGGCATCACTGTGGGGGTCCGGATGGGAGTTTGTCGGGGACGGCCAGCTCGTCCCACGCATCCCCCGATCGGGCCACGACTGTGGTTGCCCGGGATACTGCCCGCATTGAGGCTGATCCCTCACCTGTGGTAGAGTGGGAGGTCGTCTCAAGGTGTGGCAGGGGGCGAAAGACATTCCGGAGGGCTGAACGGCAGGCCTCTCCAGTTTGTCTGACGAACCGGTTTCAGGCTCTGTCTCTGGCTGATACTCAGGCTGATACTGATCTCCGGCCTGACATGGCTGCCTGTCCTGTTCCAGAGGTTGCCCCTCAGTCTGCAAGATCCGGGCGGTCGCAGAGGGTGGGCTTACTGGTAGTTGGGAGCTCCAACGTCAGGCGCGTAATGGGGCCCCTTAGGGATATGGCAGCAAGGGAGGGGAAGAAGACCAAAGTGCACTCCGTGTGCATACCGGGGGGAGTCATTCCAGATGTGGAAAGGGTCCTTCCGGATGCCATGAAGGGTACAGGGTGCACCCATCTGCAGGTGGTCGCTCATGTCGGCACCAATGATGTGTGTCGCTATGGATCGGAGGAAATCCTCTCTGGCTTCCGGCGGCTATCTGATTTGGTGAAGACTGCCAGTGTCGCTAGCGGGATGAAAGCAGAGCTCACCATCTGCAGCATCGTCGACAGGACTGACTGCGGACCTTTGGTACAGAGCCGAGTGGAGGGTCTGAATCAGCTGAGACGGTTCTGCGACCTTGTGGGCTGCAGATTCCTCGACTTGCGCCATAGGGTGGTGGGGTTTCGGGTTCCGCTGGATAGGTCAGGGGTCCACTACACGCAACAAGCGGCTACACGGGTAGCAGGGGTTGTGTGGCGTGGGCTGGGCGGTTTTTTAGGTTAGATGGCCTCGGGCAAGTACAGAAAGGGCAACAGCCTCAACGGGTGCGGGGCAAAGTCAGAACATGCGGGGACCAAGCAGCAATCGGTATTGTAGTTGTAAACTGTCGAAGCTGCGTTGGTAAAGTACCGGAACTTCAAGCGCTGATAGAAAGCACTGAAGCTGAAATCGTTATAGGTACAGAAAGCTGGCTGAAGCCAGAGATAAATTCTGCCGAAATTTTTACAAAGGTACAGACGGTGTTTAGAAAGGATAGATTGCATGCAACCGGTGGTGGAGTGTTCGTCGCTGTTGGTAGTGGTTTGTCCTGTAGTGAGGTAGAGGTGGATAGTTACTGTGAATTATTATGGGTGGAGGTTACACTCAACAACCGAGCTAGGTTAATAATTGGCTCCTTTTACCGACCCCCCGACTCAGCAGCATTAGTGGCAGAACAACTGAGAGAAAATTTGGAATACATTTCACATAAATTTTCTCAGCATGTTATAGTCTTAGGTGGAGATTTCAATTTACCAGATATAGACTGGGACACTCAGATGTTTAGGACGGGCGGTAGGGACAGAGCATCGAGTGACATTATACTGAGTGCACTATCCGAAAATTACCTCGAGCAACTGAACAAAGAACCGACTCGTGGAGATAACGTCTTGGACCTACTGGTAACAAACAGACCCGAACTTTTCGACTCTGTAAGTGCAGAACAGGGAATCAGTGATCATAAGGCCGTTGCAGCATCCCTGAATTTGGAAGTTAATAGGAATATAAAAAAAGGGCGGAAGGTTTATCTGTTTAGCAAGAGTAATAGAAGGCAGATTTCAGACTACCTAACAGATCAAAACGAAAATTTCTGTTCCGACACTGACAATGTTGAGTGTTTATGGAAAAAGTTCAAGGCAATCGTAAAATGCGTTTTAGACAGGTACGTGCCGAGTAAAACTGTGAGGGACGGGAAAAACCCACCGTGGTACAACAACAAAGTTAGGAAACTACTGCGAAAGCAAAGAGAGCTTCACTCCAAGTTTAAACGCAGCCAAAACCTCTCAGACAAACAGAAGCTAAACGATGTCAAAGTTAGCGTAAGGAGGGCTATGCGTGAAGCGTTCGGTGAATTCGAAAGTAAAATTCTATGTACCGACTTGACAGAAAATCCTAGGAAGTTCTGGTCTTACGTTAAATCAGTAAGTGGCTCGAAACAGCATATCCAGACACTCCGGGATGATGATGGCATTGAAACAGAGGATGACAAGCGTAAAGCTGAAATACTAAACACCTTTTTCCAAAGCTGTTTCACAGAGGAAGACCGCACTGCAGTTCCTTCTCTAAATCCTCGCACAAACGAAAAAATGGCTGACATCGAAATAAGTGTCCAAGGAATAGAAAAGCAACTGGAATCACTCAACAGAGGAAAGTCCACTGGACCTGACGGGATACCAATTCGATTCTACACAGAGTACGCGAAAGAACTTGCCCCTCTTCTAACAGCCGTGTACCGCAAGTCTCTAGAGGAACGGAAGGTTCCAAATGATTGGAAAAGAGCACAGGTAGTCCCAGTCTTCAAGAAGGGTCGTCGAGCAGATGCGCAAAACTATAGACCTATATCTCTGACGTCGATCTGTTGTAGAATTTTAGAACATGTTTTATGCTCGAATATCATATCGTTTTTGGAAACTCAGAATCTACTATGTAGGAATCAACATGGATTCCGGAAACAGCGATCGTGTGAGACCCAACTCGCTTTATTTGTTCATGAGACCCAGAAAATATTAGATACAGGCTCCCAGGTAGATGCTATTTTTCTTGACTTCCGGAAGGCGTTCGATACAGTTCCGCACTGTCGCCTGATAAACAAAGTAAGAGCCTACGGAATATCAGACCAGCTGTGTGGCTGGATTGAAGAGTTTTTAGCAAACAGAACGCAGCATGTTGTTATCAACGGAGAGACGTCTACAGACGTTAAAGTAACTTCTGGTGTGCCACAGGGGAGTGTTATGGGACCATTGCTTTTCACAATATATATAAATGACCTAGTAGATAGTGTCGGAAGTTCCATGCGGCTTTTCGCGGATGATGCTGTAGTATACAGAGAAGTTGCAGCATTAGAAAATTGTAGCGAAATGCAGGAAGATCTGCAGCGGATAGGCACTTGGTGCAGGGAGTGGCAACTGACCCTTAACATAGACAAATGTAATGTATTGCGAATACATAGAAAGAAGGATCCTTTATTGTATGATTATATGATAGCGGAACAAACACTGGTAGCAGTTACTTCTGTAAAATATCTGGGAGTATGCGTGCGGAACGATTTGAAGTGGAATGATCATATAAAATTAATTGTTGGTAAGGCGAGTACCAGGTTGAGATTCATTGGGAGAGTCCTTAGAAAATGTAGTCCATCAACAAAGGAGGTGGCTTACAAAACACTCGTGCGACCTATACTTGAGTATTGCTCATCAGTGTGGGATCCGTACCAGATCGGGTTGACGGAGGAGATAGAGAAGATTCAGGGAAGAGCGGCGCGTTTCGTCACAGGGTTATTTGGTAACCGTGATAGCGTTACGGAGATGTTTAACAAACTCAAGTGGCGGACTCTGCAAGAGAGGCGCTCTGCTTCGCGGTGTAGCTTGCTCGCAAGGTTTCGAGAGGGTGCGTTTCTGGATGAGGTATCGAATATATTGCTTCCCCCTACTTATACCTCCCGAGGAGATCACGAATGTAAAATTAGAGAGATTAGAGCGCGCACAGAGGCTTTCAGACAGTCGTTCTTCCCGCGAACCATACGCGACTGGAACAGGAAAGGGAGGTAATGACAGTGGCATGTAAAGTGCCCTCCGCCACACACCGTTGGGTGGCTTGCGGAGTATAAATGTAGATGTAGATGTAGATGAATGTAGCCGTTCGGCTCTTATGACGTAAAACGTGTTGGTGAATCTGTCAGGCGATGCTTTGAGTGGTATTGCTACAGTTGCCCCTGAGTTTTTAAGTGACACCACCACCGATACACTCAGCGACATCTCACTACACATTTGCTAACAGTGTCTGTACAAACACTGCAAAACTGGACACTGTCAATTTAAAAAAAACAGTTAAAATAAAAAATAACCTTTCGATGACACGGTGTACTCATGACAAAGCATAATAAATCACTTTTGGCCAGAAGTTCACGGAAAAGTCTTGAAATAATTCAGATGACACTCTTCCTATATTCATTTTGAAGATATAAGCAGTAATTTTGCAAAATTACCACTCTTCACACCACAGCTGTTATCCTGACATGAGATAATAAGGATTTCTTGAGCAACGTCAGACAATTTACTTACATAATAACCCAAAGGATTTTTACGAGAGCCTGGTTACGTAATGAGAGGCATTTAGTAAATAACAGCTAGCATCGCTGCCTTAGGTGCTGAAGTACCTGTGTTCGATTCCCGGTATCATCTGATTTCTTTTGAGACGATGAGATCCGGAACGAGATCCACTCAGCCTATTGACGCCAGATGAGGAGGTGATTCCACAAATAAGCAGTGGCCTCATCAGAATTCATCTACTGGCTAACGGCAGGAGGGATTGACGACATGCTGGTCACATGTACCACGCTCATAGATCGCTCCTCATACTTCCTTGTCGGTAGCACTCGGCCTCTTGGAGCAGGTCTAAGGCCTAACCCGTGAGTGGTGTTTGCATTTATCTTTTACTTGACTTGAACTGCAGATTCTGAGATCTTCTTGGTCTTCAAACACTGGTTGACTGCTGGATGTCAGCTGCTTTCATAAATCCAGAGACAGCGACCCATTCCGCTGTGCGTAACTGTCAGAAGTGTGTTATAGTCGCGTATAGTGGTATTCCTGCGTAGTTAATATTGTATAAAGGCTGTTCCACAGAAAATTCTACACTACTGGCCATTAAAATTGCTACACCACGAAGACGAAGTGCTACAGACGCGAAATTTAACCGACAGGGAGAAGATGCTGTGATTTAAATGATTACCTTTTCAGAGCATTCACACAAGGTTCGCGCCGGTGGCGACACCTACAACGTGCTGACATGAGGAAAGTTTCCAACCGATTTGTCATACACAAACAGCAGTTGACCGGCGTTGCCTGGTGAAACGTTGTTGTGATGTCTCGTGTAAGGAGGAGAAATGCGTACCATCACGTTTCTGACTTTGATAAAGGTCGGATTGTAGCCTATCGCGATTGCGGTTTATCGT
Organism: Schistocerca cancellata; assembly: GCF_023864275.1. NCBI lineage: Eukaryota > Metazoa > Arthropoda > Insecta > Orthoptera > Acrididae > Schistocerca > Schistocerca cancellata. The sequence continues at coordinate 281,882,412 of NC_064628.1, forward strand.
ATCGCGACATTACTGCTCGCGTTGGTCGAGATCCAATGACAGTTAGCAGAATATGGAAACCGTGGGTTCAGGAGGGTAATACGGAACGCCGTGCTGGATCCCAACGGCCTCGTATCACTAGCAGTCAAGATGACAGGCATCTTATCCGCATGGCTGTAATGGATCATGCAGCCACGTCTCGATCCCTGAGTGAACAGATGGGGACGTTTGCAAGACAACAACCATCTGCACGAACAGTTCGACAACGTTTGCAGCAGCATGGACTATCAGCTCGGAGACCATGGCTGCGGTTATCCTTGACGCTGCATCACAGACAGGAGTGCCTGCGATGGTGTACTCAACGACGAACCTGGCTGCACGAATGGCAAAACGTCATTTTTTGGGATGAATCCAGGTTCTGTTTACAGCATCATGATGGTCGAATCCGTGTTTGGCGACATCGCGGCGAACGCACATTGGAAGCGTGTATTCGTCATCGCCATACTGGCGCATCACCCGGCGAGATGGTATGGGGTGCCATTGGTTACACGTCCCGATCACCTCTTCTTCGCACTGACGCCACTTTGAACAGTGGACGTTACATTTCAGATGTGTTACGACCCGTGGCTCTACCCTTCATTCGATCCCTGCGGAACCCTACATTGCAGCAGGATAATGCACGACCGCATGTTGCAGGTCCTGTACGGGCCTTTCTGGATACAGAAAATGTTCGACTGCTGCCCTGGCCAGCACATTCTCCAGATCTCTCACCAATTGAAAACGTGTGGTCAATGGTGGCCGAGCAACTGGCTCGTCACAATACGCTAGTCACTACTCTTGATGAACTGTGGTATCGTGTTGAAGCTGTTTGGGCAGCTGTACCTGTACACGCCGTCAAGGCTGTGTTTGACTCAATGCCCAGGCTTGTCAAGGCTGTTACTATGGCCACAGGTGGCTGTTCTGCGTACTGATTTCTCAGGATCTATGTACCCAAATAGCGTCTAAATATAATCACATGTCAGTCCTAGTATAATATATTTGTCCAATGAATACACGTTTATCATCAGCATTTCTTCTTGGTGTAGCGATTTTAATGGCCAGTAGTGTAGTTTTACATGATCGAGATGCCCAATTTCATCTCCGTGAGCTTCAGAGAAACAGAATGTCAATCCTTTCACTCTTCTCTGATGTTGCGGGTAATATTCGTATCTCAACTTGAAGCAAGTATCTGTAGATGCATGGTGCTTAGATAATTCTATTTGAAAGAATGATGATTTTTAGTTATACAGGGTGTTACAAAAAGGTACGGCCAAACTTTCAGGAAACATTCTTCACACACAAAGAAAGAAAATATGTTATGTGGACATATGCCCGGAAACGCTTACTTTCCATGTTAGAGCTCATTTTATTACTTCTCTTCAAATCACATTAATCATGCAATGGAAACACACAGCAACAGAACGTACCAGCGTGACTTCAAACACTTTGTTACAGGAAATGTTCAAAATGTCCTCCGTTAGCGAGGATACATGCATACACCCTCCGTCGCATGGAATCCCTGATGCGCTGATGCAGCCCTGGAGAATGGCGTATTGTATCACAGCCGTCCACAATACGAGCACGAAGAGTCTCTACATTTGCTACCGGGGTTGCGTAGACAAGAGCTTTCAAATGCCCCCATAAATGAAAGTCAAGAGGGTTGAGGTTAGGAGAGCGTGAAGGCCATGGAATTGGTCCGCCTCTACCAATCCATCGGTCACCGAATCTGTTGTTGAGAAGCGTACAAACACTTCGACTGAAATGTGCAGGAGCTCCATAGTGCTTGAACCACATGTTGTGTCGTACTTGTAAAGGCAAATGTTCTAGCAGCACAGGTAAAGTATCCCGTATGAAATCATGATAATGTGCTCCATGGAGCGTAGGTGGAAGAACATGGGGCCCAATCAAGACATCACCAACAGTGCCTGCCGAAACGTTCACAGAAAATCTGTGTTCATGACGTGATTGCACAATTGCGTGCGGATTCTCGTCAGCCCACACATGTTGATTGTGAAAATTTACAATTTGATCACGTTCGAATGAAGCCTCATCCGTAAAGAGAACATTTGCACTGAATTGAGGATTGACACATTGTTGGATGAACCATTCGCAGAAGTGTACCCCTGCAGGCCAATCAGCTGCTGATAGTGCCTGCACACGCTGTACATGGTGCGGAAACAACTGGTTCTCCCTTAGCACTCTCCACACAGTGACGTGATCAGCGTTACCCTGTACAGCAGCAGCTTCTCTGACGCTGACATTAGGGTTATCGTCAACTGCACGAAGAATTGCCTCGTCCATTGCAGGTGTCCTCGTCGTTCTAGGTCTTCCCCAGTCACGAGTCATAGGCTGGAATGTTCCGTGCTCCCTAGGACGCCGATCAATTGCTTCGAACGTCTTCCTGTCGGGACACCTTCGTTCTGGAAATCTGTCTGGATACAAACGTACCGCGCCACGGCTATTGCCCCGTGCTAATCCATACATCAAATGGGCATCTGCCAACTCCGCTTTTGTAAACATTGCACTGACTGCAAAACCACGTTCGTGATGAACACTAACCTGTTGATGCTTCATACTGATGTGCTTGATGCTAGTACTGTAGAGCAATGAGTCGCATGTGAACACAGGCACCGAAGTCAACATTACATTCCTTCAATTGGGCCAACAGGCAGTGAATCGAGGAAGTACAGTACATACTGACGAAACTAAAATGAGCTCTAACATGGAAATTAAGCGTTTCTGGACACATGTCCACATAACATCTTTTCTTTATTTGTGTGTGAGGAATGTTTCCTGAAAGTTTGGCCGTAACTTTTTGTAACACCCTGTATAAGGCTGTATTTTCTCTGTATCTCATCCCATTTCTTAAAAATCCTCTTCTAGAAAATACAGAACAATTTAATGTACGTCTATATACGCACTCTACAAGTCACAGTTAAGTGCTTGACACAGGATACGGAACACTGTACTACACTTTAGGGTTTATTCCCGTTCTAATCTTTATGGAGCGTGGAAACAGTGACTGCTTAAATGTCTCAGCGGGTGCTACAATTAAAATGTGCTATCGCTCTTACGGGTGTGATCGTAAGGGGATGTACATTATCTCCTGATTTTTCATTTAGTAGCGCTTTGGCGGTATACTTCCGACATTCTCCAAGCTTCTGCAAGTTCAAGTTTTGCAACATTTCTTGATGCTCTCTGGTGGCACAAACAAACATACGACCATTCGTGATACCCTTCCTAATAATCGTTCAGTATCCCTGCTAGACCTTCCTGATGTGGGTCTGGCACACTCGAGCATTGTGGGGTAAACTAGTAAACTGTTCGAAAAAGATTTTTACCACCACCTGTATCTACATGACTACTCTGATATACGCAATTAAACACATAGCAGAGAGTTCTTCGAATCACCTTCATGCTGTTTCTCTACCTTTACACTCTCGAACAACGCGCGCGGAAAAGGAACACTTGAATTTTTCCGTGCGAGCTGTGATTTCTCTTAGTTTCTTAGGATGATCATTTCTCCCTATGTAGGAAGTTTGTCCGCGAGGTAGCGACGAACGTTGATGCTCCTATGAGGAGGTGCTCCATCTTGTTATATACTCACTCCGTCTTCTGGCCACGAATGGCCTACTGGGACCATCCGACCGCTGTGTCATCCTCAGATGAGGATGCGGATAGGAGGGGAGTGGGGTCAGCACACCGCTCTCCCGGTCGCTATGATGGTATTCTTGACAGAAGCCTCTAGTATTCGGTCGAGTAGCTCCTCAATTGGCATCACGAGGCACCCCGAAAAATGGCAACAGCACATGGCGGCCTGTATGGTCACCCATCCAAGTGCCGACCACACCCAACAGCGCTTAATTTCGGTGATCTTACGGGAACCTGTGTATCCACTGCGGCAGCTCCATCTTGCTGCAAGATGAAATTCTCATAATTAGTAGATACTTGTGGAAACAACAACTGCATTTTTTTGGACCGCATAAGAAACTTTCCCTCGCCCTCTGCATTCTTGAGGCCTAGCACACTCGCTCTACCGATACTTTCCTGTTCCCTAAATTGTCGATACCAATGCGCAGTGATCTGTTTACACGGCGGTTCTTTTCCATTATTCCTTCTGAATAAACGTTGCACTCTTTCAACACATAAACATCTCGCATATTACAAGATATAAAAACCCTTTTTCTAGCTTTGTCGCCAATTGTCAAGTCACCACACTCGCAACGCCGACTGGTAGGCACAATACGTATTCGTTGAGTTTACGGTTCTTATCACGCATCAATCACATTTATTCATGGAATACTTTGGAAAACAGAGAACTTTGAAAACAAATGAATCATTTATTGTAACCCGATAATTTAACCAGAGGTAAGTGTGTCGTACACGGGTCATAGCGGTAGTTATCACGAAGGATGTATGTATTCTTGTTTCTTATAGCCACATTACTTCGCTTAACGATGATTACTTATGCCTATCCCATGGTAATTCGGAAACTACGATAATAGTTTCCGTGATAACGAAGTGACAGTAACGGCAGACTCAGCGGGAAAGACGTTGAATTACCGTCGGTAAAAGCCCGACGAGAGCACTTTGCAGCTATGGACGCGCCGTGGGGAACCTGTTCTTCTCCTTGGGTATTTTATTACTGGCTGACTCAGGGCCGTTGTAATGCACAAATTAAAGCAAAAAGCGTAGCAGCGCCTGGCGCGGCGAGTCTTGTTCCCCAGCTCCTTTGTGTCGGCATGCGTAGTTGAGAAGTGACCGAGACCGACTGCCACATTTTATTGCCGACATGTTACTGTCATGTAAATATTATTTACAACGTAGGCTTTCATTTCCCATTAGCCTGACAAATTTGACAAGTCGTGCCAGGCTCTCATTGTTACCATTTTCTGTTTCTGATCAATTGTTATCATGACAACACAACAATAGAGGACTTCAATAATTACCTCGTCGTAATACGCCGTATTATGACGAAACTGATGTCATATATAAAAGAGAAAATTTGTTATTGCAGTCTTTACTCTGAAGCCTGGTTTGGTGCTACTCTCCACGGTAGTCTGTGCTACGCAGGCCTATTCATCTCTGTATAATTACTGCACGCTATATACATCTCAACCTGCTTACTATACTCGAGCCTCGTCTCCCTCTGCATCTTACTCTCACACTGCCGTCAGTTACCAAACCGACGATTCCTTGATGTCCTATCAACTAATCCCTTCTTTTAGTCAGGTTATACCATAAAGTTCTCTTTTCTCCAATTCGATTTAGTACCTTCTCATCAGAAATTCAGCCTACCCATGTAATCTCTACCACTCTTCTGTAGCATAATATTTGAAAAAGTTTCTGTTTTCTTCTTCTATGAATTGCTTTATCATCCACGTTTCACTTCTGCGCATAGCCACGCTCTGAATACCTACAAACATACTTCTAACATTTAAATTTATATTCGACGTTAGATAATTTCATTTTTCGGAAATGGTTTTTTTCGTTATTGCCAGCCTGCATTTTATATCCTCAATACTTCGGACATCGTCAGTGATATACTGTTCAAATAATCTACTGCTTTTAGTGTTTCATTTCCTAATTCCCTTAGTATCTCCTCATTTAATTCGTCTTCACTCCATTACCCTAATTTACTTTTCTTGATGTTAATCATATTTTTAAGACACTATCCATTCCGTTCATCTGCTCTTTGTAGTGGTTTGTTGCCTCTGACAGAGTTACGATACAAGCAAACTGTACGCTTTTCATTTCTTCTCTCTCAATATTGATTCCCTTTCCAAATTTCTGCTTGATTTCCTTTAGTGCTTGTTCTGTGTACAGATTAAGTAACGAGCTACAATCAACACTTAATCACTTCTCAACTACTGCTTTCCTTCCATGTCCTTCAACTCTTATAACTGCAGTTTGGTTTCTGTACAAGTTTTACATTACTTTTCGCTCCCTGTATTTTACCTCTGTTACCTTAAAAATGTTAAAGAGTGTGGTGTAGTCATCGGTGAGGGCTGTCTTTCTTCAACCTATCTTATGACATAAATCGTAAGCTAAGTATTGATTTACTCATTCCCATATTTTTCCAAAACAAGAATTGATTCTCCCAGAAGTAGGCTCTACCACTTTTTCCATTCTTCTATAAACAACAGTAATTTGTAACTATGACTTGTTAATCTTATACTTCGCTAACATTCACACTTGTCGGCAACTGACTTTTTGGGGGTGGTATGAGTACATTCTCCTTGAAGTCGGATATTTCACCTGTCTCATATACCTTACACACCCGGTGGAACAGTTTTGTAATGGATGGTTCTCCCAAAGATCTCAATAATTCCGAGGAAATGTCGTATACTCCAGGGAACTTAAGTCAAAACAAGACCCCCAGATAGAACATTACAAGTAATAAATCACATAGTGAAAAGAATATAAAGTATGAAAGACAGGATTTCTTGTAAACATTCAGGAAATTAGTGAAATAGGAGCTCCAGTTACAAGTAGATGAACTCTGATTTCTTTGTAAGCCTTATAAATAAGACAGATAAAATAATTTACAAATAAGAACAGAATTTGAAAAGGGGCTACTACCTTAAATACAAGATCGCTATTGTTAGCAGAAGAACAATACAAAAATAATCACAAGATAGGGGGAACAATAAAAGTCTATCACCTCACGAGACAACAAGAAGATGCTCTATCGAAGACAACGTAATGTCAATATTGCTACTTGGAAACTTAAGAAACAACAGAATAACACCAGATTACAGCCATTCAAGCTGATGAACATGATAAAAATACCGAGAAATAGTCGATTATTTGCATGCAGGCACACACTGAATTATAACAATTTCTCACATACAAACAACAACATAATTGGAATAAAATAATTTCGGGTATTAGGCTGCATCTTTAACTGGACTGACCTGAAGAGGATTGCTGCAAAGTAGGTCGAAACGTCTGCAACTTAGTTGCTTTACCGTCTCATAATGATACCCAAAATTATTTTCTTCTAAATAACACTGGCCGTGAAACCCTACAAAACTTTTAACAAATTAACTGCTTTTCAGCGCAGTCCACTGAACTTATTTTTAGAATGAGCGCTGGTATCATTCTTTGCTGAAACATTCAAATTTATCATATTGAATAGAAACCAGTCGTTCCATGAACTATGTGCCGCATCCCTAAGTTACTAATGTTAAATGTGATTTTGAACTTTGTAAGTACGCTTATGCGGGGTAGTTGGCGCCTATAGTGTATGACTGCATCGTTGCTTGCCTACGTTAATGTAGTGTGACGTCGAGTACTGTTGTGCTCGATATGTCATTGTCTTAAATCTGGTTAGTTAGTTACTTTTATGTTCCATGGATCATTTTGCACAATAAATCGTCATGATGTGGAACAAGTCATTTTACATTCATATTGCAAATTAATTTATACATCTATTTGCACTCTAAACATCATCACAATATAACTATTTTTCTTATTTTCTTTTTTTTCCCCGAAATGAAAACGAAATATACAGACTGAGTTAGCCATTCCTACCCACCACCTTTTACACACTACAAACATAGAAATTCTTCTACAGAATATGAGTTATCAAGGATTTCAGATTATTTTCAAATTTTACCTTGCTGTCTCTTAGAAATTTTATATCACTGGGTAAGTGGTCAAATGCAGCGTTGTACACCCCTTTCTGTGCTAAAGACAACCTGAATTTTGAGTAATGGACGTCATTCTTTCTTCTAGTATTGTAATTACGTACCTGATTGTCCCTTTTGAACTGTAGTGGATTATTTACAACAAACTTCATGGGGGAATAAATATATTTTGAAGCAGTAGTCAGAATGCCCAACTACTTAAACAGATGTCTACAAGATGATCGCAGGTGAGCATCACATATTATTCTTACAGCACGTTTTTTGGCAATGGAGACCTTCCTTCTTAAAGATGAGTTACCCCAGAACATTATTCCATACGACATTACTGAACGAAAATAAGCAAAATATGTCAACTTACTGATTTCTCTCTCGCAAAAAATTGCTATGATTCTAACTGAAAATGTGGTTGAACTAAGTTGTTTTAAGAGTTCTAAAATGTGTTTTTTTCTGATTTAAACTCTCATGAATATGGACACATAATAATTTTGAAGTTTCCACTCTATGTACTATTTCATCACCATGTGTAACACTTATCACTGGTGGAGTACCCCTGGAGGTGCAGAACTGAATATAATGTGTCTTTGTGAAATTCTGGGTGAGACCATTCGCAGAAAACCAGCCAATGATACTTTCGAGAACTTTGTTCAGCATTTCTTCCATTTCTGTATGTATACTGGGAGGGATCACAATACTGGTGTCATCTGCAAAAAGAAATAATTCTGCCTGCTGTACATTAGACAGTAGATATTTTACATATGTGAGAAACAGTAGTGGACCTAAGATTGAACCTTGGGGAACGCCATATGTGCTTTCTCCCCAGTCAGAATTATATCCATGGATTCTGTCGGTTGAATTACTACTAAGTACAACTTTCTGCAATTTTCTGTTAGATATGAGATGATCCATTGGTTGGCTATACCATCAATCCCATAAAACTTCAATTTATCTACGAGTATACTATGATTCTCATAATAAAATGCCTTGGATAGGTTACAGAAAATACCTACCGGTGCTATTTCCTTATTTAATGCTTGTAATATTTGGTGTGTGGACATGTAAATGGCATTGTCAGTAGAGTAATCCTTTTGAAACCCAAACTGTTATTTGCTGAGGATATTATTGTTGCCAAGGTGAGATACTTTCTAGAATACATCACCTTCTCAAAGATTTTGGAAAATGATGTCAGCAGTGAAATAGATCGGTAGTTACTGATGTCTCTCTTATCATCTTTCTTAAAGAGGGATTTAACAATGGCGTATTTTAGTCTCTCTGGAAAAATGCCTTGAGTTAGTGATGCATTTCATATTTTGGACAGTATCGGAGTTATTGTGTGGGAACAAATCTTAAGTACTCTGTTGGAAACACCATTAAAACCAGAAGAGATTTTATTCTTGAGAGAATGTATGACCCCTCTTAATTTCAGAGGTAGAAGTTGGTGGTATATGCATATGATATAATCTTATGAGACTTACTTCTTCAACATATTGCTGTGATCTTTCTTTTGAACTGTTGGTCACTATGCTTTCTGCAATATTTAAGAAATGATTGTTAAATGCATTTGCTTCCTGTGACTTATCATTTGTAGTCCTTCCATTCAATTTAATAGTAATGTTATCCTCTTCTGTGGTTGGTTGTGCTGTCTCTTGCTTCACTATATTCCGTATTAACTGAACTCCATTGTCAGACGTACTGATTTCTGACACGTGCACATTTCTTGGTTTTTTAATAGCCTTTCTTAGTAATTTTGAGTAGTTTTTGTAGTGCACAACTACTGCAGGGTCTCTACTTGTTCTTACCAAAATATACATTTCCCTTTTCCTTTCACAAGGTACTTCAATCCCCTTAATGATTTATGATTTTTAATGGCTTTTTAATGTCCCTTCTGATTAGCTTATGCAGAAAGCTGTTTTGAAATACTGATATGAATTTATCATAGACTATATTAAATTTTATATTGGCATTAGGTTCTTTATAAATTTCATCCCAGGTTGTTTCTTGTAAACTACTCTTAAAAACATTTGCCCTCAAGTCATTAATGATTCTAACTGACTTCCACTGAAGTAAGGCACTATGTCATTTATCCTGACTAACTGTGCATAATGATCAGAGAGAGCATTTGTTCCTGGGTAAGCAGTTATTTTCTTGCTTTATGCCTCATCAAAGAAAACTTTAGCAATTAGGGACTTACTGTCTTTATCCACCCATGTTGGTAGCACAGTAAGAAATCCAGGTTCCTCATAAGTAATTCAAAATTTACCAGTAGGGATCTATATAGTGTTACAATTAAAAGTGAACTGTCTTTCAGCATTAATTCACTAGCACAAACTACTATGTACTGATCGCTACATAATCTACTTATGTCAATGCTTTTGAATTTGTGTTCTGTCTTAATATATGCAACAACTCCTCCTTTTCCCATATGAGTTCTGCATGAGTAAGCTACTAGACTGTAATCTTTTCTACGTAACTTATCTAGCCCTGTGGTTATGTGGTGCTCTGACAGGCACAGGATGTCTTTCTTTTCCTCTAAATTTTGCAAGCAGGCAAGAAGCTCTTCTTTATTACTCAGTCCTCTAACATTTTGGTGGAACAAGCTAAACTTACTTTTATGTGCATTCTTGGGGGTCTCTTCTGTTAGAGTGACTTCTGTCAAAACAGGGTGCTTCAAACTTGATCCTAACCTAAAGAAGGTGCCCCTCTGGGAAACTTCTTCTGGACCACTGTTTCTGTCATCATTTGCATGAAGAATAGCGTGCTTACAGTCGAGGATAGGCGACTCGTTTTTTCGTTATCGAACAACAGTTATATCTAAACCAACTATCTTACCAACTTGTCTTCTCATTACGGTGTCTAATGACCTTGTCGACGATGGGACTATAACCCTCCTTCCCTTGTCAAGCGGCTCAAATCTTCTCGTTGTGGAACGCGGAAGCCGCCTTTTAAAACGAGGAGTTCTACAAGTTCTAACCCACTGGACGCAAAGATTAGCGCGGCTGCAGGATTATTGCTGTTGAATCCCAAAAGGAGAAAGTTATTTCGGACTGATGATCCAGTCTACATTGTCGTATGATTAATTACACAAGAACTAAAGGGGAAAGTTTCGCGAATACTTGCGTTTAGGAGGTCGCGGAAATTGGAATTGCTATAAGACTCTCATCGATGAAGATGAAGATTGACGAGGATTGCCCCCTACGTCAACCTGTTTGTTCTTCTTGAACTGAAGAATACAATGCATCTCTCCGACTCTCCGTAACTGAGTGAGAGCTATAAATTCCTCCGACACGACGTCATAGGTCATTAGTCGCACTCAGCACAATTGTTTAAATAGAGTTGCGCGAACTTAGCGGCCTGTAAAAGATTATCGATCAATGGATACAAGTTCCTCGACGATTCAAATTGCTTATGCATCTCATATTACTATGAGTACCTGGCATGTTTCTGTACGTGCATGGACCAGCGATTATCGTCACCAACAGCTGTACGAACGTAAAAAGGTAGTCCGCTATGTTCCTATACAAACTTTTCTGGGACGAGATGTTAGCGAACGCTACGCACGTCTCCACCATGACAGAGTAATCCGTCTCACTGGCCTTGCGCGGCACAAGAGGAGGATGTGTAAGGCTAGTGGAATAATGCTGGTTCGCCATCGAGGTCGGTCACATTTTGTTGTGAGTGGATCCATCCTCATAATATTCAAGACGCCAGTGAAATTTATTTCTTTTACAAGTGATGTTCTTAAGGAGGTACGAATTACGTTCATGCTTGCACATCAACATAGCTATGATGAGGGCCGACCATACACATATTCAGCAATATAAAGGACAGTACGATCAAATTGATCGTGTGACAATGGGAAGTGTACTAAATCCTGTAGTTTCCAACTTTTAATGAAGATTTTCAGCAAACGTTATTGGACTGCAAAAATAACCCGAGGCTAATAGAGTAAATGTTTTAAAAGTTGCATCAGAAGGACCTGGATCAGTTCTCTGATATTTTTCCAGACAATCATAAGTCCGCGTTCCGCTTCATGTTCTGGTTAAAAGGATAGCTTGTAAACCTCTGTGAACTCGTTAAATCTTCTTAACCAAGTAGATACACAGTGTTCTCCATGCATTACAACAGCGATTCTGTGTAGCATGGATTCGCCCAGTCCTTTGTATATCGTCTTAGAGGTGTTCCATCACGTTCAAACCACGCGATTGTGGTGGTCAAGACAGCAATGAGGGTGCAAATCGTCCTCCTCCAACCACTGTAGCACGATTCCGCTCTTTTGAACGGACAGTGAAGATGTCATCGCCCTTGGGAAGATATGAAGAACGAAGGGAGACAGGTGAGCGCAGTAATGTCCACGCAGTCGACAGCTGTCATGATGGCTTCTAGTACTACCACAGGTCCCACGGAAGACCAGGTAAGTCTGGCCCGTAGCAAAATACCGCTCCCATCACACTCTCCCCCATTCCTTCCGTGGCGTGGTGCATATTTGGAGCACCAATTCGCATGGGTAAAGGCTTATCCCGACAGGACCGTCGACCTGGTGCAAACAAGAAACATGACTCATCCGACCAACTGACAGGTTTCCATTAATCCACTGTCTAGTCTCAACGTCCCCACACCACTACAATCGTGATTGATGATGTCGTTAATTCAACTTGAGATTACGTTAAATGTGGCCTGCAGCGGTGTTTAACAATGCACACTGGACGATGACCTCCGAAATACTTTCGCCTGCACCGGTATTGTACTACGTCGTCAGATGTTCCACATGTCGAGGCCTAACGTGCTTTACAAACTGGGCATCTGATCTCCACACTCTGTGGTGAGGTGTGGACTTTCAGGATCTTGTCGCCTACTAGTGGTTCCATAATCCTTCGTCTCTTTCCATAGATCCTCACGACAAAAGCACGCGAAAAGCCGACCAGTTTCACCGCTTTCGAGACACTCGTTCTCAGGCGTCGGGCGAAACAGTCTGACTGTTGTCAGAATCGCTTATGTCATTGTATTTATCCATTTGCCCCCCACCGCTAGACTGATTTACCAGTCATCTCTGCTCCGCTCATATACTAGTTTAACCGCGTCACTAGCGCTGAGCATCAGCAGGCGTCACTGAGTCTCGCGATGGGCGGTGGTCACATTGTTCTGGCTCATTAAAGTATTTCAGTCCTAGGGAAGAAAAGCGGTAGATTTACATACGCCACGCAACTCAAACATATGGGGAAGAATCCGTGCGTGCAGCAATCAGGTACCAAAAATAGACGGAATCAATAACAAAGAAAGCCTGACTCTAGACTAAAGCTTTTATTTTGTGGTGGAGTTGGGTTTACTCTATTGGTCCATCGTGATTTACATCTTTACTAAATTATTCAGTTCAAGACAGACGATTCCGTAGAAGACAATAAACAGGCCACGATATTTATTGTCCCCTGTTCTTACCAGGTGAGTCAGTGCTTTTGCCTCTAATGAACATGACAACTTATAAATGCGAGCCGCGCGGGATTAGCCGAGCGGACTGTGCGGCTGGCCCCAGCGGAGGTTCGAGTCCTCCCTCGGGAATGTGTGTGTGTGTTTGTCCTTAGGATAATTTAGGTTAAGTAGTGTGTAAGCTTGGGGACTGATGACCTTACCAATTAAGTCCCATAAGATGTCACACACATTTGAACATTTGTAAATGTGAGTGTTTCTTACCTTACTTCCTGCGTCCGTTCAAAAGATTCTGGAGACAGCCGACTAACAAGGAAGCATTCCCAAGCGTAAATAAACTATCCTAATTAAACTTGGATGCTGTGTAGGGTGGCCAAAGTAATGCAATACGTACCTTTTTTTTCGTTCTCAGTTTCACTTATGAGGGTAAAACACAACCCCAAACATAATCTGGCATATTGGATTTAGAGGGAATATCTTCGAAACGCTGATACATAGAAAACATTTTTCATAGGAAAGTTGACATGTTAACAACGTTATTGAAAACCGTACAATCAACTTTTGTAATAAATTGAAATTTTGCAGAATACTCAACCACCATTAATTAATTTTGAAAAATGAAAACTTTTGTTTCAACATAAATTACAGAGGCTTTCAAACCACATACATCCAGGCGTAATAAGGTTGGTTTCTACAATACTAATTTTGGAAAATAAGCTGCACACAATGAGCTGTCAAAGTATTTTCAACATATCTAATTAAAATACCTGAACATTCACTATTATTCTAACCAATTATTTTACTTACATTTGTTTTTCTTTTAAATAGTTATTTTATGTTTTAAATTTTTAAATTTTTGTTTTTATTTTACCGTTCCACATGTATTTTGCTACTTGAAAACAGTAAGTAACTCATTATTATGATGCAGAATCATTACAGTAATAACAGTCTGTAAAGAAATACTTCAAACATAACGTTTTTTACACCATGAATAAAGATTCCTCATATAATAAACAAGACAGAGAACACAATATGAAATAAAATTCAGCAGGATTTCAAAAAATCCTTACTGTAATGATTTTGGATCATAATATTATTATTATTATTTCCAGTTGACAAAATACACGTATGTAAAATAGTAAACTAAAACGAAAAGTAAATGAAAAACTTAAAATAACAATTTTTAAAAAATGGTTCAAATGGCTCTGAGCACTATGGGACTCAACATCTTAGGTCATAAATCCCCTAGAACTTAGAACTATTTAAACCTAACTAACCTAAGGACATCACACACACCCATGCCCGAGGCAGGATTCGAACCTGCGACCGTAGCAGCCTCGCGGTTCCGGACTGCAGCACCAGAACCGCACGGCCACCGCGGCCGGCTAAAATAACAATTTAAAACATAAAACGAATAAAGTAAAGTAAATACTAAGGATAATAATGAATCTTTAGATACTTTAATAAGGTATGTTGAAAATACTTTGACAGGTCATTGCGTACAGCCTATCTCGCAAAAACTGAATTTCAGAAACTAGTTTTATTACTCATGGATGTACGTGGCGTGAAAGCTTCTTTAACTTATATTGTAACAAAAGTTTTCGTTTTTTAAAATTAAGTAATGGTGTTGGGGTATTTTGCAAATTTTCAAATTATTATAAAAGTCGCTTATGTAGTTTACAAGAATGTTAATTACGTGTCAACGTTTTTACGAAAACCTTTTTATATATCATCGTTTCGAAGATATTTCCTCTAAGCCTATTATGCCAAATTACTTTTCGCATTTGTGTTTGACCCCTTGAAAGTGAAAACGGCAGCAAACAAACACGCAGTGCCTTACTTTGACCCCTGTATACATCCATCAAGTTTCATCAAGGTCGTTTATTTACACTTGGGAATGTTCCCTTGCCAATGAAGAATCAACATGCAGGATGTTCCAGGAGGAATGGTCAATATTCAGGGACATGACAGGAATGATCATTCGAAGCAAAACATGGCTTAGTAAAATGGGCTCCAAAATGCATTCCTTAAGTGCTATGAGCACTTGTTCATCTTTGCTGCAGTGAAACGGGTCTCTTATACTGAACAAGTGCTCGTAGGTCCTCGGCTATGTAATTTAGAGCGCACATTTACTAGACAATTATTTATTGTTTTGAGCCCATGATTATTTTACAGCCCATGTTTACTAGACATTTTTGCTTCGAATTATCATTCCTCCATATACCTGAATGTCGACCATTTCTCCTAGGAAAGTACTTGGCATTCTGTAACAAGAAGAAATATTATTTTTTTAAAAAAATACCGAATAGTCTTAACATTCGTGAAGTCATGCTGGAAGGAATTCAACGTCTCCAAATAGCTCTTTAAATCTGGACATTGGCATTACTTCTGGGGACAGCGAACACTTTCTTCACATGACACAAGATTGCTGCACGTCATGTAGTGCGTCAGTGTTACACACTTAATTCCAAAGCTGTTCGTCAAGCCTTCCAAAGCTAAGGTTAAGTAAACAGGTGATGATATGTCTGACCCACAGCAACGTTACGCTAAGCGCTCTTCGACGGACGTTCTGCACCGCTACGTTTAACGAGCTTTGGAATTTGTGGAAATGGGATAACTGACCTACCAATCACACAGCCTGGAAATTTTATGTGCATAAAAAAATTTAAAAAATGTATGCTCACGGATATGAAGAGAAAGCTCAATTAATCATCTTCTGGTGTTGCAGTTCTTCTAATGTCCGTGCTTGCTACGAAAAAAGGACGAGGAATTCCGCCTTATGCAAGACGCTTCTCAGTATCGTTTTAGCCAGGCACGTTTCAGTACTTTTTGTGCTACCTTCAATGGGTTAATTTATTTTTTCTTACTTACAGGGTTTTCACCACCATTGACAAAAACTCTGCCCATGTTTGAAAATTCGTAAGTGCGTTTGCAAACGACCGTAAGTCACAGAAATCAGCGTATTCACCTCGCCAAAACATATGAGAAAACCCTACAACATCAAAGCCATGACAAACTGTAGATTGTGTAGCAGACTAGCTACCAACACAAATACCCAATAGCTCCATATAAGTAAGAAAAATAACCCACTGAAGATAGCACAAAAAGTGCTGAAACACGCCAGGGTAAAACGAAACTGAAGGTGTCTTGCGTAAGCTGGAATTCCTCGTCCGAAAACTCAATTAATCTTCAGTGTGTAATGTGAAAAGTTGTTTCACACACCCGGGATTTTTATCGATTGAAGCGATAAATTATTAGACTAATTCCGACAAAATATATTGCAAAGAAAACATTAACAGACCAATTTTTCTCTTTAAATGGTAAACCTAGTAGTCATACCTCTTATGACCAAGGTGCCGAATGGAATGTTCCTGCAGGACAAAAGAAGACCCCAAACTGCATTTCACATCACAAACGCCATGAGAAATCTATGGATTTTTGACAGTAGTGTCAAGTCTCCTGATTTGTCACACATATGTAATAATGTACAGAAGATAAGCGAAGAATATCAATGGTGCAAACTGCAATATCCGAAGGCTTTTCACAAGCTGAAATATTATCTAAAGTTTGCTTCAATCAACTAAACAGGGTCACATTGGGCGTTTCTTGCTATTTACAGTATAGTACGTCTGGTCTGGTCTGCTCTTGTCTAGTGACCTATGACCTCAATTTAAAAAAAAATGGGAAAGAGCGTATGGCAATGTTGGCTAGGAGGCCCCATCCGGGGAAGTTCGGGCGCCAAGTGCAAGTCTGACTGCAGTCGACGCAACATTCGGCGACTTGCGTGCCGGTAATGAGGATGAAATGATGATGAGGACAACACAACACCCAGTTCACGAGCGGAGAAAATCTCCAACCCGGCCGGGAATCGAACTTGGGCCCGCTACACGGGCGACAAGCACGTTACCACCCAGCTAAGCAGGCAGACACCTCAAAACGCCTTCTTCTGGTGACTGATGCGTCTCAACATGAGACCTTGGCTGTTCTTTCTCACAAAAATGAAGGTGGGCATGAACAACTCTCACATACGCGTCTTCTGCCCAGATAAATTGTTCAAGAATTGTTCAAAACACTTATTGATACACTACAGAGGGTAGTTTTACTTTCATCACCTCTACTCTAGGAGAATGATCGTATCCCACGTACTATACTGTAAATCGCAAGAAACGCCCAATGTGACCCTGTTTAGTTGATTGAAGAAGCACTGTTTTCTAACGCGCTTTGTACACTGCCAAACCATTCTTTTTTCTGCCATCACTTCGACCTCTATGTCACACTCTAAACTGACATTGAGACGCTCTGATCCACGACCTCTCACAGAAAACTTGACATCACACTATGTAAATCATATTCTTACAGCGGATAGCATAATACTGAATTATTTTTAAATAAAACACACTTACAACATAAGGAAACTAGAAGAGTTTGGCAGCGTTGTGGAGAGTTTCCAAACTACCGTGCGGAAGTCATGACCTCTATATTTAAGTTCATATGTCGCCGTGACGGAACAGATGATGGCTCGGCGTTGCATTTCGAGTTTTTCATAATTTTGCACTCATGTACCCTGCTAGCAGCCCCTAGAAGTTGTCTCCCACCCACAAAATTTCTCCCCCAACTCAAACAAGCTATGTCACTCAATCATTATGTGGTAACCGATGCGCGGATGTGTTGGAAAAAGACACCTTCGATGTACTGTAATATTAAGCAACAGACTTGATAGTGCGAATAATTTTACACTAAGTTCAGCACCGGTCATTGATGTGTCAGCATGGCCACCCAGTTTCAGTATCACAGCTAAACCGCCTCTTTTACATCACTTTGCGAGTATGATTGCGAATGTGGGTAGATTACTGTGCAGTACATGCATTACCGTTGTGACGTCAGAATCGGTAGGTTCGAACGAGCAAAATATGTTTACGCCGCTGGACCCGTGCGGTCCGAGCGGCAGCTGGACCAGTTGCGTGCGCGAGGGCTACCGCTGACCAGTGGCTCCAGGGATAGCCTCCTCTGCTGGTGACGATTTGAACTAAGTCAGTTGGAGTCTGGACCTAGTGGCGAGCGCACTGAGCGTCGCCATCTCGAAGATGTGTACTAAGTCTGTTGGAGAACAAGTGATGACTTCAGTCCTTTTTCCCTGCAAAATCAGAGAATGTGAATTACGTTAGTACAAGTGCAGTTTATTATTTGATACGATTTTGATAGGTTAGCAGTGATAAAACATAAGTGACTGTCAAAGTTCGTAAGATATGGACTATTTTGTACGTGTGATCGATTATGGTGTTCGAATTTGAACTTGTGACAGATTCTTCTTATGGATGTACCGCAAATGGCTTTCTTCCCGCCGAAATCGGACATCTTGAATAAACAATAAATGATAATAATAATAAATAGAAGTACAGTTTTCGAGACATTATCGTGTTGGAATTTGAATTTGGCGCAATTTTCTAGTGGAGGTAGGCCAATAATAATAAATAATAATAATAATAAATAATGATAAATGATAAAGAATAATAATGAATAATAATAAAGACAAGTACGGTTTTGCAGCCATTATCATGCTGGAATTTGAATTTGGCGCCAATTTTTTCTGGAGGGTTAGGTTAGTGGACATAGCACAATTGACCTATTTTCCTGCCAAAATTCAAATTTCGCGACAATTTTCTCAGGGTTAGGTTAGTGGAGGTAGCCCAACTGGCCTATTTTCCTCGCCAAAATCCGCCATCTTGAATAACGTCACAGTGGTGCTCTCTGGTGGCAGAGGTATGATCTAACACAGTTGGACTCCGGACCTCATGCAAACACACGTGCATGGTATAAATAATAATAATAAATAATAATAAACGATAGTAAATGATAATAAATGATAATCATAAAGGCAAGTACAGTTATCGAGACATTATCCTGTTGCAGTTTGAACTTCCCGCCATTTTCTAGGGGGTGGGGGTTAGATTAGTGGACATAGCCCAATTGGTATATTTTCCCGCCATTTTCGTGGTGTGACGCATTATCCTGCTAGAATTTGAATTACCCGCCAATTTTTTTCTGGAGGGTTAGGTTAGTGGAGGTAGCCCAATTGACCTATGTTCCTGCCAAAATTCAAACTTCCCGCCAAAATCAGCCATCTTGGATGACGCCATGCGCTGTTGCCAATTCTACACGACGTCATTGCCGCCATCTTGAATAAATTTGCCGGCCGGGGTGGCCAAGCGGTTCTAGGCGCTACAGTCTGGAACCGCGTGACCGCTACGGTTCGAATCCTGCCTCGGGCATGGATGTGTGTGATTTCCGTAGGTTAGTTAGGTTTAAGTAGTTCTAAGTTCGAGGGGACTGATGACCTCAGAAGTTAAGTCCCATGTTCTCAGAGCCGTTTTTTTTAATAAATTTAGAAACAATGGAATTTGGGGTAGCACAAACTTTGTCCCACCACTTGTGTAGTATGCAAGTAATATCAGATCTTGATCTGTTCTGGCCTTTATATAAATTTCCTTCGTCCTCTTGCATGAGATTTTCATTCTCTTAGTCATTAACAGCTTACATGTTTATAATTGATTTTCTGGAAAACTTTTTAGGCAAGCTACTTTCAAATGTTGACCCAAATTCACTGTGGAATAAATTGTATTTGACATTAGCATCTCTTCCTATATATATATATATATATATATATATATATATATATATATATCACCTCTTTTAATATACTCTAAAATATTGTATCCTGTTCTCATTAATAAGCCTCACTCCCTTATATGAACCTGCATCAGGAGTATAAGATATATTTTTGATTTCCATTACATGAGCATCATGATTAGGCAGTCTATTAACTACTGTTTTTACACAATTAACAATTGTCTCAGCGTGGGCACTGTCTATAAAAATGTTATCAGTCAGAAACCTACTGTCTTACTGCACATGAGTTCGAAAATTAACCACTGAAATTAGATTGAAACACCCACATAATGACTCCAGTTCATTTCTCCGGTCCATACCATTAATAAGTCTACACTGAAATGTCCACAAACTAATTCTCGTCAGATAGGTAGCTCAATAATGCATCTAGTTTTCTCATAAATAGGTGAAAGTTTCTTAGAGTGTATCTGCAAACTGTTACAATACAATAGAAGTATTCTGCAGGAATAACTCACAAGCATATATTTCTAGGTTCTGATCTACACAAAACTACAAAAACAGTATTTTTGACTCAGTGTCCAGCTATTAAATGTGTTGCAGCTCCTTCTTTTTCCAGGTTACTCTACTCAAAAATGATTCTTGTTTATAATCGCTTGTATTTAACTTTTCTACTCATATGGCTACATTTTGTTCAGAGAGTCACAGAACATCTAATCAGTTCAGAATTTTTCACATCTACGCATACAAGTTCGTCTACCTTGTTTTTCAGCCCCCTACTGTTCTGGTGAAACAAAATAATTTGACTTTTCTGGAAACTTTGCGGTTATAATTAAAATGACCATGTTCCAAGTGATAAAGTGCTGTACACATTGCAGGACGTTGAAACATCGTAGGCGTGTTCATTAATCGGTGTACTCACTGAGTATTCTAAAAACAGTAGCATTCCACTTTCTGTCGCCAGCTGAAAATATGGCGCTTTAAGCAGCCGGAAAGTGTGTAGGAAAAGGGGAGGAACGATCAAACACAAGATAACGGTGGTTCTGGCACGTTTATTAGGATTTAGTCACAAGTTACAAAATGTGTCCAATATTGTCTCTCGACTCACAACATCCTGCATAATCGATAGTTGCTCGCAGCACATCCGGTGTAATCAGAGAAATATTCTGTCTTTCAGATCAGAAAGATTCTGGATATATCCTTGACAGATACAATATTCCAGATATCCACACAACCAGAAGCCACATGGATTTGGGTTGAGGGATCTGGAAGGCCACACATCATGAAATAGCCTAGAGATGATGCGGTCGTTACTGAAGGTTTCTCGAAGAAAATCTTTCAACTGGCAAGCGACATGTGGTGTCACCCGCCCCATCTTGAATGAAGATAGTGATGTGGACACAGCTGTGTTCTCGCATAGCTAGAATCACGTGTCCCAAAAGGATGTCCTTATAACGGGCAGATGTCACTGTACACCTAACAACCCCACGGGGTGTCATCTCCTCGAAGAAAAATGGACTGAGAAAGAAGGAGCTTGTGAAACCACAATACACAGTCACGTAAGCTGAGTGCTGTGGATTTCTTGTACAACATGTGGCGGAGCCGAACCTCATATGCGACAGTTCTGTGCATTCGCGGCACCGTACAGAGTAAAATCTGCCTTGTTCATCCAAAGAATTTCAATTTCCATGGATCTCAAAAAACGAAGGGCAAAGTCATGGCGTTTTTGTACCTGTCTTGGAGTTTGTGCACATTTTGAATCTTGTAGGGATACCAGTGTGAAACGTGCTGCACTGTCTTTGGAATTGTTGATCAAGGGAGAGACAATCCCTATGACACACCTTGAGCACTGACTGTCTGCAGAAACCGAGGCATGTGCTGCACGATCGGCTGTAGTTACAGTAACTTTATCACAAAATCCATGGAAACTTTCTGCCTCGCTCTACCTGCTGCACTACCTAATTCACCTGTTTCTTCAAATTTCTTGATTATTTCATTAGCCTATTTACTGACATGAGGCCTCTTTGTAGCTGTTGCTGCCGGCGATGCAAAGCCGCTATTGCTTCCGTACTGATGAAAACGACTTTGCCAGCAGTGCACAGTTTTCCTTCACCACAGCCATAGCATTTCGTACAGGAAACTTTAACCTTCTTAACCATTTACACCAACGGTCACTTCAGAAAAGTAATCA
This sequence comes from Schistocerca cancellata, assembly GCF_023864275.1. Classification (NCBI taxonomy): domain Eukaryota; kingdom Metazoa; phylum Arthropoda; class Insecta; order Orthoptera; family Acrididae; genus Schistocerca; species Schistocerca cancellata. The sequence continues at coordinate 281,904,315 of NC_064628.1, forward strand.
ACACCCAATGCCAAGTGACAAAGAGAATACTGACGTCAAAACAGGAAACATTTCACATTCTAACTGCTTACAGCACTATATTTTCACCCGGTGGCAGAAAGTGGGACTATTAATTTTTCACCATACTCAGTGAGTGCATTGATTAATGAACATATCTACGGTGTTTCAGCATCCTGTGATGTATACATCCTGCACTGCAGCAATCAGAATACCTTCAGTAGAATACCTTCAGTTTAATTATAACCACACAGCATATTATAATCATGTTCTGTTACAACTCCTTTCAAGACCATCTTTGTATAACCTGACTTTAACCTAAAAAATGAGCCTCTCTCACGCTAGTAACCTTAGGGATTTTGCCTTGTGTGCTTGTGATGCCCTTACACTTTCTGCAAGATGCTCAGCTTATCTGTCCTTCCTCCTCCTATTTAGGTGCAGATCATGATTTGTGAATCCCCATCTCCCAGTTGCAGCAACAGATACGGCACACATTTGAGACACGATTTCAGTAAAACCAAACCACTAACCTCTTTCTTTGGTTGCTTAAGTGTTTCTGTGAGCGCTGTAATTAATCTAACCCAGTCTTCGTGTTACACTACATGCGATTTACATAAAGACTTGTAATATATTGCCGGCCGTAGTGGTCGTGCGGTTCTAGGCGCTACAGTCTGGAGCCGAGTGACCGCTACGGTCGCAGGTTCGAATCCTGCCTCGGGCATGGATGTGTCTGATGTCGTTAGGTTAGTTAAGTTTAATTAGTTCTAAGTTCTAGGCGACTGATGACCTCAGAAGTTAAGTCGCATAGTGCTCAGAGCCATTTGAACCATCTGTAGTATATTCCCACATTTCTCACTTAAAATTGATTCTCTAAACTTTTTCAGCAGGCATTCATGGGTTGCAGGCGTCTGTCTTCAAGTATGTCCGTGACGCCCGCCCATGATGATTTGTGCTGCCCTTCTCCGTAAAGGACGAATATCTCTTGTTAGTCCAATTTAGTACGGACCCAACACACTTGACCACTACGTTCCGTAACCCCTGGTAGTCCTAATTGGTACCGGTTTTTGACACTTGAACAATATTCTATCATGCGTCTCTAGAGTGTTGTTGTAAGCAATCTTCTCTGTACACAACATTTTCCTTTTATCCTACCAATAATTCCTACGAATGAACCTCAGAGGTCGTTCCATTTCATATCCCAATAAACTATCACACTCAGTTATCTAAATGAGTTGACCGATTCCATGTTTGTTACTGACGGCGGAAAAGCCAATAATACATTTTTCTAATACTCATTTTGATCTTTTGTTGTCAGAAATGCTTGAATTATTTGAGCAGCCCCGTAATACTGAATAAATGAAAGCCATGGGACAAGTACCCTTACATCGAAAAGAAAAGGGAGATTTAAGCATTTCTTCCAGTAATTTGCTTTAAGCAGGATATCGCACGAACCAGAATTACATCATTCTGTAGCATACAATTCGAAACGCTTCAATTGTCGTCTTTGCCAGTTTTCCCAAGCATACTTCAACTTTTATTTCAACACAATGTTATGCTTCTGCTATTCTATTTCTGGAATTGCCTTTTTTGTCAGTATTTGATTTGTATAGCCCTTTCGTCAAGCAAAACCTTTGTCGTCTGCTACACTTTAAAGAGGCCAACTGAACTGGACATGCCCTCTGGCAATCTCAACAATCTGCATTAACTGGACGTTGAAGGTGGCAGACAGCTCCCTATGGAGTCAGACGAGGTAACGAAAACTATCGAGCAACAGAACGACGTGATGAAAAGGGGGGGCCTTGACAAATGAATCCCGAGAGCTGGTTCTTTCAAAAATCCCAATAAAAAAGGGGTTAATGTGTCTACTGAAGTAAAAGATCTGTCCAGTTTGGTTCGATTTATTACAAAACCTCTGCGTCATAAACACAACACGAATTTTCTGACGAACTGAATCGAAAGGAAGAACTCACACAGCCAATAACACAACTAATCTTTATGGACAATTAACAGTCCAAACTAATGATTGATTCACTTGTCAAAGACCGAGCGAGGTGGCGCAGTGGTTAGCACACTGGACTCGCATTCGGGAGGACGACGGTTCAATCCCGCGTCCGGCCATCCTGATTTAGGTTTTCCGTGATTTCCCTGCATCGCTCCAGGCAAATGCCGGGATGGTTCCTTTGAAAGGGCACGGCCGACTTCCTTCGCCGTCCTTGCCTAACCCGGTGAGACCGATGACCTCGCTGTTTGGTCTCCTCCTCCAAACAACCCAACCTAACTTGTCAAAGACTGCGAGGAGTAAGGGAAAAGAGAATAGTCGTCATCTTACAAATCATTCATTAAAGGAAACGATTGAGGTGTCTGCAAAGTGATTGCCCTGACCTTGACAGAGGGCATTGTATGTCACATACTGCAACCAGTGGAGCTCTTTCCAGCCTTTTCTACGACACGAGAGATTGTTCACCTGTGTGGAGGCGGCGTCTGGCTGACAGCATCTCGCCTCCACAAAGGGAGAAAAGTAATTCTGAAATGAACTCAACCATTTCCCTTTCCATGAAAAGGACCGAGATCTTTATCTGCGAGTGGCGTCCTACGCTCCTGCTTTCTAGGAAGACTTCCGGCAATGGAAGACCGAAGTTTACACAGCCAATCCCCGATCGAGTAGATTTGGCTTATAAAAACGGGCAGTGTTCTGCACAGGGCCTAGTTGACGTCACGGCTCATTGTAACAGAGTTTTAAGGTGGAGTCAATGAATTTTCGTTATTAGGGAAAACGTCTGCGTCTGCTGGCGGTCAGCAGCTGCCTTAAACAGACCTGCCTTGCATGAGGTCCATGCAGTTGCACTTCTCTTTGAAACGAAACCAACCTCCTGGCACAACCCTGGTGTCACCGAACCTCGCCTGTCCCTTCTTTAGCTCATTACGCGTCCCCGACATGCAGTTACATACAACTATCACATACAGTAGCTACTCAGTGCGGAGAGAATATTAAAAGGGTAATTCACGACTAAATTCCTGCAATCACTGAGACAGCTTATAATCAGCACTGACATATTTAATCGATACAGCCATGTCTAAGATGCGAAAATGAATTAAAGAAATGAAATAAAAACGAGACGAGTGAGCCCTGAACAGATTGATGAGTTTCACGCTATGTTTCTGTCTTCCTTCCCTCAAGCACCGTGTTTCCTAGGCAGTAGAATTTAATCAGCTCTTACAAATCTTTATTGTTTTTATGCTTTGCGAGTCGATCTTCTACTACTTTGTGGTAATCTCTGTCGCTGTCGAGTTTGTTCGTTTTACATATATTAACCAAATTTTGCTCCATTTTGGCTGTCTATTCTATTCAGCAGGTCTTCTACGTCTTCTCACTCTCAGCCACAAGGACAGTGTCATCTGCAAACTTCAGCGTTGGTATCTGTTCCCTTTACAATTTTATTTTGTATGGAAAATTTTCTTTAATTTCTTTCATTGTTTATTTGATGAACACTCTAGAAGCAGTTATAAGTTCAATCACACCTAGTACTCTCCTTAAGACAAAATTATCTTTAATTTCTGCATTCAGAGTGATGTTTTGCACTAAGGAAGTAATTAATGTAACCTGTCCCAATCTAGCTTTTTAAAATTGTAAGTGCAATACGTTATGGGTGGAGAATGAAAATTTTTAATAAAATAAACCAAGAGTATGGTCAATGGGGCTGTGAAAACGATGGAAAATATAATAACAGATCGAAATAAATCGAGAAACTAAACTATAACAAATTCCTATATACTTTAGTCAGTACGGCATGGAATTAGCCACAAAATAAAAAACCGAATTACAGTGGACAAACAAGCATTTAACAAGATAAAAAAGCTAAGTTGGATATAAAATAATTGGTCTATCGTTCGGAATATAGTTTTATGTGGATGCAGATGTGTACAAAAAGAAATAAAGATGAAAATAGATTAAACTCTTCGAAATACGGCCATAGAGGAAGTTAGAAGAAAAAATCTATACGAGAAGAGTAGGGTAAGTAAAGGGAAGGTCAAAAGGCACGAAAGGATTTTAACTGTGAATAACTTTTTGTTTCCTTTTTACCCTTTCTTTTGTTTCTGATTATGACAGAGGTAGAGTGTAAACAATATCCCTTCCTTGGTGTCAGTGAAAGTGGACATAATTAGGAAGTAATCAAGAGAACGAGAACTTCCTAGAACACTTTCTGTGGGAAAAATACACGTTAAAAGATACATAGGAATGAATGGCGGACAGAGAAAAAAAAAGAAGGAGTAGAAGATACATGACGACTGTCATATTGAAAATTCTAAATGGTTACTTAATGACAAAAAGAATGGCAGAAGAAAGAATAAACGTAGCGCCAATATTAAGACCTACAAATGGAGTAGAAAATTAAATAACAAAATATTATTGTACCATGCGTTCCGAGATATAATGTTTTGTCTCCAGTTACACATCGTTCACAAACCCTACTAAGTTAGCGTTGATGACGACTATAACATGTAAATGAAGATGAGATATTAAACCACGAAATGTGTCGCACGTTATCTGCAAATCAGATCGTCTCTGGCTCCGGTTTTCAGTCTGTCTTTACACTTCTTTTTCAATAGTTACAGCTTCAAAATCTGTGCTTTCAGATACATGATCACTCTTTAAAAGCACAAGAAATTCCCTCAAGAGAAGAATTAGCACACGATAACTATGTAGTGCTTCAGGAATTCCGCAACAAAATTAGAGAAATAGAAGCTCATCTACATTTACATCTCCATCTCTACTTTGCAGTACCCCTTATGGTGTGTGGCGGATGGCACTTTTGCCACCTCTGTATTCCGCCCCCCCCCCTTTTCCCTATTCCATTCGCGAATGATGCACCATAAAAATGAGTGTCGGTAAAGCTCCATACGACGTCTAATTTCTCTAAATTTCTTGGAGAGTGTATTTCGCGATACTTATTGAAACGTCCCCTTAGAACAATTTATACACGACTGTGCTTAAACTGACACACAATATTTTTAGCGCAACGCAATCTGACTATCAAAGATCCCTGCAAAAGAATGGCCCTGAGTAACATTAACCTATACCTTTCACAAATAACTTACCTCACAAAAATCTTCATTACTCGAACTACTGCAATACAGCGAGCGCCACTACTGCCAGCTAAATAAAAGATTCAAACTACAGAAGTCACTAACTACTGATAGGGATAGTTAGCAAATGAAAGATTTTAATAGAGAACAAACACTGTATTTACCTTAATAATCATAATATATATAGCAGTTCAATTTCAAAACTTCCGCCATCTCTGTCCCCACATCCACCACTGCTGGCGGCTCACCTCCAACTGTGCAACGCTACGCGCTGTTCACATCCAGCTGCCGCTGCCCAACACTACAATGGCAGACAACAATGCAAACTAGCCACATACTGCACACAGCACAGCCAGTGGTTTTCATACAGAGCGCTACGTGGCATTACCAATACAAAAATCTAAACAGCCTACTTACATTATGTGGGAGGAGGTAATATTCTACTCGAATCTTCTTGGGGCGAACGTTCTTGGAATTGCGACGGTAAACCCCTCCGTGATGCACAACGCCTCTCTTATAGCATATGCGTCAGTTGAACATCTCCGTAACGTTCTCACGCCGACTAAACAGTCTCGAGACGATACGCACCACTCTTTGTTAAATATTCTCTATCTGTTCTATTAATCCCTCGGGCATGGATGTGTGTGATGTCCTTAGGTTAGTTAGGTTTAAGTAGTTCTAAGTCTAGGGGACTGATGACCTCCGCTGTTAAGTCCCATAGTGCTCAGAGCCATTTTTTGTTTTTTGTTCTATTAATCCAACATGGTAAGAATCCCAGACCGATGAGGAATACTCAAAGCCCCGTTACACAAGTCTTTTGTATGCTACTTCTTTCGTGGATGATTTACATACCCTCAGGATTGTTTCAGTAAATCTCAACCAGCCATCTTCTTTTCCCATATTTTGTTTTATGTAGTCATTCCACTTAAGGGCGCTCCAGATGGTAACTGCTAGGTATTTTATGGTAGCTACTATTAGCAGTGAGTTGTCGCCAATACCGTAATCGAACAGTAGCGGATTTATTAGCTGATTTATTTGGAGCATGTTACATTTCTTTACATTCAGAAACAACTGCCAGTCGCTGCACCAATTACCGATTCCTTTCATTAGTTCCTGCAATTTGACACAGATTTCTTTTGTTGCCACCTTCCCCCAATCACAAACTTGTTCGAGGACTCCGTAACCTCGTTTTTTGTTCACTTTCCGACAGTGCGGGACTGTATAGAATGGCTTCCTCAAATCAAGAAACACGGAAGTACATCATCCTAGGGACTCTTGCCTATTGCGTACTGGATTTCTTGAACGAACAAAGCGAGCTGAGTGACGTAAATCGCTGTTCGTCGAATCTGTGTTGATATTTATAGAGGAGATTTTAGTTCTCCAAAAATGTCATAATATCTTAACATAAAACATGCTCAGTAATTCTACAAAAAACTGACGTCAGCGATATAGATAGGTCTTTAATTACGTACACCTGACCTACGAATCTTCTTGAAAACAGAAATGACCTGCTCTTTTTTCCAGTCGCTAGGTGCTCTTCGTTGCTCCAGCAACCTACAATGAAATACTTCCAGAAGACGAGCAAGTGATTTCGCATAACATTTGTATTATCTCAATGGTATCTCCTCTGCCCGATTTCCTTTTAAACAACTGAGAAATTTTAGTTGATTTTCATGCGCAATCTCACACAGTCGTTCTTGCCAGCCGTGAACGGAACAGGGAGAATGACGAATGATGTAAGCTATGTCTCGCATGTAACCTCAGAAGCACACACTACAGGAGACTCTCAGAATGCGACCGTACATGTATATCGACTTTCAGTCGTGGAAACTAAAATTCAGTCTGCTTCCTCGAGGCGTCCTGAACCTTAGAATGCTAGTACAGCGTCCCGCTGTAATATATTTAAAGGCCGGCGGTGCGTGAGAAGACTACGGAGCCGTCCGGAGAGAGAGTTAGGGTTTTTTTTTTCCATGAGAGCCTGTAGGCCGCTGAGAGTCAGGCTGCACGCCGGAGAGTTTCCACCCCGGCGGGCTCATCGACAGGCGCTATCAGCTCGCCGCAAGCGGCGTACGCTTCACGCTTCACGCCTCCCTCGGCGGCTATTTATCGTCGCATCGTCCCGCGCTGCGCCTGGACTGTGTCCCGGCGATAAACCGCATAACGGCGGCATTCATACGCTGCAACAAGCAGGCGATTCGCTGTCGCAAAGCGGTTCTTCCTCACCTGCAAACCACCTTTCCAGCACAGTCTGTGTCTGATATATCGATTCTCAAAATTACACTACTGGTCATTTAAATTACAACACCAGGGAGGATAGCAAATAATGAAATTTTACTTATAGTATGTGTACAGTACAGTCGTACGACTACATGATTAAATTTCCAAGTGATTCGAGGGTATACAGGAAGCGAAATTTAATACTTCATGCTACCACCTATGGCAGCCATAGCGGCTCTAGCACAACTAGGCTCAGTACAGTTTTAACTTACTATGAACACATGTGAACATGTGGGACAAAGTTACTCCAATCAAAGGTAATATTGCCCCAATTTTCTGCAAATATATTGCAGGCAGAAACAGTTTCTAAAATATGATAAAACCCCATTGATTCACTCACACGTGAGCAATAGATACTAAAACAATGTTATAATATAGTTTAACAGTACCTTGTTAGTTAATCAGAACTTAATATATCAAAGACGATGGGAAAGTTTTCCGAAATTCCTTTTCCAAAGAAGCCAAGTAAATATTCCAGAATTAGAATCGAGAACATCTGCCAACAAAAGTAACTTAGTAGATATCCTTGGTGACGCAGGGCAAGTCTTCTGGTCCAGATGGCATACGAATAAGATTCCTTTCAGGGTATACTGATGCAATACCCTCATACTTAGCAACCATATACAACCAGTCACTCAAAGAAATATACATACCGAGAGACTGGAAAGTAGCACAGGCCATACCAATACTCAAGAAAGGAACTAGGAATAATCCCTATTTTACAGACCCATATCACTGATTTCAATTAGCAATAAGAGTTTGGAGCATGTGCTGAGTTCCTACACCATGAATTACCTCAAAGGTACCTGACCACATGGTCAGCACGAATTCAGAAAATGTCGTTTTCGTGAGCCACAATTAGCTCTTTATTCGCACAAAGTAATTAGTGCTATCAAAACGGGATCTCAAACTGATTCCATATTTCTAGATTTTCAGAGGGCTTTTGACACCGATTCTCACAAAAGATTTCTAATCAAATTGTGTGGCTATGGAGCGTCGTTTCAGTTGCGTGACTGGATTCGTGATTTCCAGTCAGAAAGGTAACCGTACATATTAATCGACAGTAAATCATCGAGTAAAACAGAAGTGCTATCATGTGTTCCCTAAGGAAGTGTTATAGGGCCTTTGCCTGTTACTAATATACATAAACGATTTAAGAGTCGATCTAAGCAGCCCTCTTAGAATGTTTTCAAATGATGTGTCACTTACCGCCTAGTAAAATCAACAGAAGATCAAAACCAATTGCAAAATGATTTAGACACGATATCTGTTCAGTGCAAAAAGTGGCAATTGTGTCTCAATCAGGAAAAGAGTCAGGTCATCCACATGAGTACAAAAATAAATCCGTTAAATTTAGCTGACACGACAAATCACACAAATTTCAAGACTGTCAATTCCACTAAATACCTGGGAATTAGAATTACGAGCAACTTAAATTGGAAAGAACACATGGAAAATGTTGTGGAGAAAGCGAATCAAAGACTGCGTTTTATTGGCAGAACAAGATGCAACGGATCTACTAAAGAGACTGCCTATACTACGCTTGTCCGTCCTCTGCTACAGTGTTTCTGCGTTGTGTGGGATGTTTACCAGATAGCACAGACGAAGGAAATCGTAAAAGTTCAAAGAAGGCTAGCTCGTTTTGTATTATCGCGAAATTGGGGAGAGAGTGTCACGCACCTGATACACGAACTGGGATGGCAATCATTAAAACAATGGCGTTTTTCGCTGCGGCGAGATCTTTTCATGAAATTTCGATCACCAACTTTCTCCTCTGAGCCGGCCGATGTGGCCGAGCGGTTCTAGGCGCTTCAGTCTGGCACCGCGCGACCGCTACGGTCGCAGGTTCGTATCCTGCCTCGGGCATGGATGTGTGTGATGTCCTTAAGTTAGTTAGGTTGAAGTAGTTCTAAGTTCTAGGGGACTGATGACCTCAGATGTTAAGTCCCATAGTGCTCAGAGCCATTTCAGCCATTTTCTCCTCTGAACATCACCAACTTACATAGGGAGAAACGATCATCATAATAAAATAAGAGAAATCAAAGCTCGAACAGAAAGGTTTAAGCGTTCATTTTTCCCGCGCACCGTTAGAGAGTATAATGGTAGAGAAATAGTATGAACCCTCTGCCAGGCACCTAATCATGTAGGTACAGATGTGAACAGTGGACCAATGTTAGCCCAACTGTCTGTAACGCACTAGAAACGTCATTGTATCTAAAGTGACACATAGGTTTTCCTGTTTACCTCGGTGTTGCCTTCTCACTTGTATGAAGCACAAGTTGAGGCGGACGACCTTATGCAAACACTGCGTCCAGTCCGGGCGGTGGTGGCGTCTGTCCACACAAGAACAAGCTCCAAGGACTACGTCAAGTGCTCCTTTGGAGTGCCCGTGGGGAGTGGTTTGCATAACCTTCAAGCATCAAGGCTCGCCAAGTTCAGTCAGTCATCTTCGTTATCCTTGCATATTCCGTCACAGTTTCTTTCTTGCTTCCAAAGAAACTGCAGTTCTTAACACCTTGCTGCTAACCATCTCCTGCTTAATAATCAGTTGCCTTAACCAATGTGCCACACGAGCACAGTGTTTACCGTAATTGTGCCGCCTGTTTTGGCACGCCTCCCGGAACCCACAGTTGCGAACATGTAACGTAGATTGAAGGAGTGGGGAGAGAGCGAAGGAGAAGGAAGGCACTATTGACGTCAGCTTCATCGTGACTTGTTGCGGAATCTGCAGTGATAAATGAAAATTTGTGCCTGACTGGGACTCAAACCCGGGATCCCCTGCTTAATAGACAGTTCCGTTAACCACTGTGCCATCTGGACACAGTGTTTATTACAGTTGCGTGGACTATCCATCAGGCCTCCCGACCAACACGCATTCCCATCTAGCGCCACCTATCTGCAGTCCCCGCGCATGTGCTCCATGCTCATTGCTTTGAGATTCCAGCAGGAGGTCGAATGCAATTGTGAATCTGCACTGAATGTGGTGGCTGCACTGCCCATCGAGGCATATCATTTACACGAATGTGTGGTGTCTGTTCTGGTTAATCCAACTGCCTAGTAAGCACGAGATCCCGCGTGAAGTCTCAATGCAACTGACATCAGTAGTTCATTCCCTCTCCTTTCCTTTCTCCCTTCTCCCCCTTCACTTTACATAATACCTATCACAGCTGCGGAATCCGGATGCGTCCGAAAGAACAGACACCACGCAGTCATATAATATTTGATTTTCAGCTATTTTTGTGGTCTTCAGTTTGAAGACTCGTTTGGTGCAGCTCTCCACGCTGACCGATCCTGTGTGGCCTTTCCATCTCTGCAGCTGAGCCGGCCGCGGTGGCCGTGCGGTTCTAGGCGCTACAGTCCGGAACCGCGGGACTGCTACGGTCGCAGGTTCGAATCCTGCCTCGGGCATGGATGTGTGTGATGTCCTTAGGTTAGTTAGGTTTAAGTAGTTCTAAGTTCTAGGGGATTGATGACCTAAGATGTTAAGTCCCATAGTGCTCAGAGCCATTTGAACCATTTTTTTGCAGCTGATGTTTCAAACACTGAAGCGCCAAAGAAAATGGAATGGGCATGTGCATTCAAATACAGAGATATGTAAACAGACAGAATATGGCGCTGTGGTAGGCAACACCTACATAAGACAACAAGTGCCTGGCGCAGTTGTTAGATCCGTTACTGCAGCTACAACGGCAGGTTATCAAAATTTAAATGAGTCTGAACGTGGTGTTATTGTCGGCGCACGAGTGATGGGACACGGCATCTCTGAGATAGGGATGATGTGGCGATCTTCCCGAACGACCGTTTCACGAGTGTACCGTGTATATCATGAATCCGCATGAACATCAAATCTCCGACATCTCTGCGGCCGGAAAAAGATCCTGCAAGAAAGGGACCGACGATGACTGAAGGCAAACATTCAACATGACCGAAGTGCAACCCTTCTGCAAATTGCTGCAGATTTCAACAAGTGGCAGCATGTGAACCATTCAACGAAACATCATTGATATGAGCTTTTGGAGCCGAAGGCCCACTCGTGTACCCTTGATGACTGCACAATGCAAAGTTTTCCACTTCGCCTGGACCCGTCAAAACCGACACTAGAATGTTGATGACTCGAAACATGTGGCCTGCTAGGACAGCCTCGTTTCAAATTGTATCGACCAGATGAGCGTGCACGTGTATGGAGACGACCTCATGAATCCACGGACCCTGCATGTCAGCAGGGAACTGTTCAAGCTGGTGGAGGCTCTGTAATGGTGCGGGGCGTGTGTAGTTGGAGCGATGAAGGAGCCCTGATATGTCTAGATACAACTCTGGCACGTGACACAATGTAAGTATCCTGTCTGATCACCTGCATCCATTCATGTCCATTGTGCATTCCGACGGACTTGGACAATTTCAGCAGGACAGTGCGACACACCCACACGTCTACAATTGCTACAGAGTGGCTCCAGGAACAATCTTCTGAGTTAAACTCTTCCACTTGCCACCAAACTCCCCAGACATGAACATTATTGAGCATAACTGAGATACCTTGCAACGTGCTGTTCAGGAGAGATTTCCACCCCCTCGTACTCTTGCGGATTTATAGGCAGCCCTATAGGATTCATGGTGTCAATTCCCTCCAGCACGACTTCAGACATTAGCCGAGTCCATGCCACGTCGTGTTGCGGCACTTCTGCGAGCTCATGGGGGCCCTACACGATGTTAGGCAGGTGTAACACTTTCTTTGGCTCTTCAGTGTAAATTCATCAATGCTATAGAATCTTGAACCCCCTTCCCCTATATCTTTAGTCTGCCGAGATCAGCGGGTCCGACGAGAGGGGGGAGGGGGGGGAGGAGTGGAGGGGTGAAATCCCTGGGGACCAAGCCTCATGGAGGGGCCCAAGTCTCTCAAGGGTTCAGATCCTCCACTGTGGGCTAATATCAGACTAGTGTTGTAAAATAAATTTTGTGTCATATAATACCCCCGCACCAACGTAGCCAATCTAATCTTCCCCTCCACTTCGGTTTTTCAGTTCTATGAGTAAAAAAAATGGTTCTAAGCACTATGGGACTTAACATCTGAGGTCATCAGTCCCCTAGACTTAGAACTACTTAAACCTAACTACCCTAAGGACATCACACACATCCATGCCCGAGGCAGAATTCGAACCTGCGACCGTAGCAGCAGCGCGGTTCCGAACTGAAGCGCCTAGAACCGCTCGGCCACAGCGGCTTTTATGAGTCATACTGGCCAACTGCGAGCAGTTATATTTCGTGTTTTTTCTTGAATGCGTAATATTTTCTTCAGACGTCGTTCATCAAAACCACATTGTGATGAAGTCGAAAACGCGCTTTGTTTCAATGTTGTTGGAAATCCTATCAAAACATTTCCTCTACAAATGTACAAGGCAAAAGCTGTGAAACATAGTTATAATTTGGTAGGTTTGCCAACAACGCTCAAAGATAAGGCACTTTTGATTCCATCACAAGGTGATATTACACGAAAAACGTGTATAAGGAAAATATTTTGCATTCAAGAGTAAACACAAAAATAAAATAAAATAAAATTATTCCATTTCTGTATAGTTGTCCTGGAAAAATCGTGAAAGTGAAGGACTGAAATCACATGACTGAGTTGCATTGGACGTGCTGATGCTCGGAAGTAAAGAGATAATCTTCTTCTCTTGTTCATCTGTAGATCAGCCAAGGGTATTGTCACGTGACTTGATGAGACATTATTTCTTGGTCAAAGAAGCTTGGCCCTCAGAGTTTAAGCTCAGAAAATTGGAGATCCAAATAATGGAAATTTCCTCGGTTTATTAGAGCTCTCGGGTCACTATGATCCAGTTCTTGCAAAATACATTAGCAAGGTCAGAGACTGACAAGAAGCTGGAAACCGTTTACAAGTGCATTATCTGTCAAGTGACATTCAGAATGAATTTATTTCTAGTTGCGCCCACCATGTCAGCGATGTCATCTTGGAACCGAGGGAAAATGAGAAGTATTATTCAATTATTGTTGGTGCAAAATGGCTCTGAGCACTATGGGACTTAACATCTGAGGTCATTAGTCCCCTAGAACTTAGAACTACTTAAACCTAACTAACCTAAGGACATCACACACATCCATGCCCGAGGCAAGATTCGAACCTGCGACCGTAGCGGTCACGTGGTTACAGATTGAAGCACCTAGAACCGCTCGGCCACACCGGCCGGCTATTGTTGGTGCAACCCCGATTCAAATCGTACTGAGCAAACAACATTCATCCTGCGTTATATTTACATCGAGAAGGAAATTGATAAAATATGAAATAAATGAAAGATTTCTTGAATTCCGAGATTGCAGTAAGAAAACAAGAGTTATTATTGCACATTTAATTTGATCCACACCTGCGAAATGCTCAGTTCTTCTCAATAAATGTCGTGGATAACGTTATGGTAGCGGAAGAAATATGAGGTCTTAAAAAGGGCTCAGACGCGTTTTCTTCGGTGAAATATCCTTGCAAAACTTTCTCTATGTGCTTATTGTAACCTTATTTGGAGTATATGCCTCTGAGAGTTGTCGTGAAACAGATACTTTACAACTTGAAACAGTGTGTTGGAAGTTCTTTATATTCCACGTCTGACATCCGTTGGACTGCTCAAGTTGACGCTGAAATACCAGTTGCATCTCACTTGTATAAAATTGTCATTTCTATTGAAATTCTCAGTGAATTAAATTTGTCAGCTGAAACACGTTGTGGGATAGGGAGAGCTTCGGATTATGTGAGACACTCAAATGTTAAATCATGGCATCATTGTTGGTACCAATTGACTACAGAAGCACATAACTACAAGCTCGAAAAACTAACTTGATGTTGAGGTAAGGCTTTTTGAGAAATTATTGAAGCTCTTAAAATATCTTCATGAAAACTGAGGTGCCATTCTGCTTGATCTAAAATTGTTGTCAGTGCAGTTAATATCGATCCCGAATTTTCGGAGGTGCACAGTAAGAGGTGGAAACCATTTCGTGATGAAATCAAAAATGAAGTGAAAGATCTGAGTTCAGAAGACTGATTCACGAAAAATGTATTTTACATCATTATTGACAATCTAGTATGTAACTTGAAAACACGATATGAAACAGTGAAGATTTTAGATGAAACATTTAGGTTTGACGGAAATACTCAAAGATCAGGTCGTTGAGACATGCACATTATTTATCAATGAATACTATAATTCCGTCACAACAGTTTTAGAAGAAGAAATTAAGTACTTGAAATCAGTTCATACTTCTTTGAATTACTTTGGAACCATTAGAACTCTTGAGTAAGATGCATGACCTTAAAATTTTAAGCTTATTCCGAAAGGTATGTGCTGATCCTTTACACTCTTCCAGTGACTGTAGCTGAAACAGAAAAGCCATTCAGCACTCTGGCTCATGTTAGAAGTTGTCTCAGATTAACTACACAGGGTGTTTCCGTAAAAGCATGCAAACATGTAACAGGACATAGAGAATGCTCCAGTGGACAGTTTGAGGTAGGGAACCTGGGGTCGGAGAAGCCAACTTAATAAGTTATGGAAGTAAACTTGTATACTGCTTTGTATAACATTACTGCTTTCCAGCTTATTTACAACTAACAAGCGAACAAGTTTACACGTACTATGCTGTTTATTTACATGCGTATTCTTTATTTCCTGTAAGGAAACACGGAAGGACGAGACTGATTACTAGGAAGTCATGATCCAGGTTTTGTTTAATTTGCTTGTCCGTAAGCTGGCTCTGTTGTGTCATACTTACATTGTCCCATGACTACGAATCAACGACGGACCCATTCATTACTCAGTGCCATTCAGAGACGTAGAGTACAATACGATAGAGCAGTACCGGTACAGTATCACAGAGCTCACTAATGTGCCTCTTGTGTACGGGGGAGTACGTTGCAATGCTCCCGCTGTTGATAGGCTGCGCAGCGAACGATTTCGTAACTGGCATTACCCGTCATGTCATGACAAGTGTTTCTTTCTCTCGATCGACGAATGTGGGACACTGGTTCACTGGAAAGAAGAAACGAGGGACGTGGCAACATGAGGACAACTCGCACACCCGATTTTGGACAGGTGCTGGAACGTGTTGCAGCGGACCCAAATGCAAGTACTCGTCGTATCTCAGGTGAAACGGGCGCTTCACATACCAGCGTGTGCCGAGTACTCCACAAACAACAATTATACTGGTATCACCCACAACGAGTCCATGCAGTGCTTGTGACTGACTTTGTATCAGGAGTCACGTTGCATCAGTGGTTGCTCCAACAATGTATTGATCGACCAGATTTCCTCCATGTTGTGCTGTTTACTGATGTGGCCTCATTTGGTCATGATGTTATTTCGAACAGCAGGAATAGCAATGTGGGGGATGAGAAAAACCCTCACCCTGTAGCAGAGTCACACAATCAACTACGTTCTGCTGTGAATATTTGGACCAGCATTTTAGGCAACAATCTCACTGGGCCATATTTTCTACCTGGCCATCTGAGTGGCCACCTGTACATTAGGTTCGTGCAGAGTTCCACCCAAGTTGTTGGAGAACGTACCCTTGGCTGGTCGTGAGAGGATGTGGATACAACATGACAATGAACCGCCTCACTTTAGTGTGGACATCTACAATCATCCCAATGCTGTATTTCCTGGTCACTGGATTGGAAGCGGATGTTCTATTCCATGGCCTGCGAGGCCATGTGACCTGCGGCCCCTTGATTATTTCCTACGTGGATATCTAAAGTCACTTGCATGTGAAACTCCAGTAGGTACACAGATGGAATTACTTGCCAGAATATTAGCTGCCTATGATGTGATTCGAAACACACCAGACATATTTGTCAGGGTGCGTCAGAATCTTGTTCGCCGATGTCATGCATACACTGTGGTTGATGGCCATCAGTTTCAGCACATTTTGTAATGGTAGGTTGATTGTGTCAGTGATGGTATTTGCAGGTAACTGTAACTAATATAAATAAGAAAGAGCACATAATGCGATTTTATTCTTACTGTCTCCTTAAACTGCCTTCTCCGACCCCAGGTTCCCTACCTCAAATTTTTCAGTAGAGCATCCTCTATGTCCTGTTAAATTTTTGTATTCTTTTATGGGAACACCCTATATATCAACAAACACCCTATATATATCAACAGTTCACAGATTTGGCAACCTAGGCAACTGCATATAATGTCGCAAGGCAACTAGACTTTGATACTGTGATTCAAACATTTCCAGAGCAAAATCTCACAAACCGATATTGACAGTTTTATGGTTAAATAGGTTATAATACACTACCCACTGCATGACTCATAGTGGTTTACATGGAGTGCTCTGATGTCTACTGAAATGTTTGAGCACACCGTGGAATGACTGGGGACAGAACGCTACATATCGCAGCGTTACTAGCACCAGACATTTCGTTAATGTACAAATCAGTATAATACAAGGGATGTGCGGTGTAGCCGCTCTGTCTAGGGCACCTTGCCTCTGTCGGAGGTTCGAGTCCTCCCTCAGGCATGGGGTATGTGTCGTCCTTAGAGTAAGTTAGTTTATGTTAGATTAAGTAATGTGTAAGCCTAGGGACCGATGACCTGAGCAGTTTGGTCCCATAGGAACTTATCACAAAATTTAAAATGAAGCTGAAAGAAAACTAAACAAATTTATAAAATAAAATAAAATTGACCTTAAATACATTTTACAGTAACTCTTCACTGAGAACTCCCAAGTTTCTCAGTCATATCAGTTTTCTCCCATGCCACTTAGGTCATGGCTGAGCTATCATCCAGTTCCCTAGTTGTGGTGGCTAATGCTCCTGATAACTACATACACCACAAAAATTTTGCATCACCTCAGTTCCGAGAGTTACCGAACCTGTACAGAAAATTGGAATAGATATCAACATAAACATCATTTCTGCCCTTTTTATTACTCACGAATACCACACACTGCTTGTTTACCATTCGGCATGTTGTTGGGCCCATCTCTACCGCACTGCATGGTGTGGTGGTTGCAAAGATGCACCTTGCCTTGGAAGTCGAGAGTGAAGTTGCGCATCATGCAGCCAATTGCGCAATGTTTGAGTCATAACATGACGTCCTGTGGCTGAATGAAAAGCAGGCATGGTTGAGCTACAGGCAACATGAGCCGTGTACCTCCTTCCTAGTGGAATGACTGGAACTGATCGGCTGTCAGACCCCCTCCGTCTAATAAGCCCTGCTCATGCATGGTTGTTTACATCTTTGGGTAGATTTAGTGACATCTCTGAACAGTCAAAGGGACTGTGTCTGTATTAATTCAACACTGTAGGGAACTAAAGAGATGGTTTATGACTATTTTTGTTTCATTACATTTAAAATAATGTTGATTTTAATAGAACATTACACAAGGTGTATCATAATA
This sequence comes from Schistocerca cancellata, assembly GCF_023864275.1. NCBI lineage: Eukaryota > Metazoa > Arthropoda > Insecta > Orthoptera > Acrididae > Schistocerca > Schistocerca cancellata. Next base: position 281,922,072 of record NC_064628.1, read on the forward strand.
GGTATTATTGGTTCTCTGAAATAACACAGGGCATAAAACTAAACATTTTTCTCAATAAATCAATGTCCAGTTATGAGCTGTTTTTAACTTGCAGTGGGATGAAGAGAATGGTATGTAGTAATAAAAACATTGGAAGGTCTTCACTGGAAAATGAATGTGAAATTTAGGGCATTATCTTGGCAAGGGCTCATCACAATGATGTGCTATTAACTGTTTTCTTTCTGTGAGATTATTATAGTTAAATACAATTGAAACTGAAAATACTAAAATAATGAATGTTACTTAAATTTGTAGTCACTGCAATCTACTCTAATTCTGATTTAAAATGAGCATGGAAATCAAATATCTGAATACAGAAAATATGCTCCAAAAAAAAAAAAAAAAAAAAAAAAAATAGTGGAGACATCACATTTAACTTTCAGTGTCAGCTCTGCAATTAGGAAGCCTTTCTTTCCTCACTTTTACACAAAAACAGTTTTATGTATTTTAATACCCAAAACTAAGTAAACGAATTCCATAGATCATATTTTGTGACCAATAGTAACAAACCAACTTCAGTAGTTCATTGTTTCTGATAAGAATAACACCTGAAGCAAAAGCATCTAAAGTCCGAGTGTTGGCTCATATGTAGAAAACTAAGCATTTGTAGACATTGCATACTGATAAGTAATGCTTATGTTCTTCCCCTCTACACCATCAGAAAACTAGGAACAAGTACTCTGCTACATCTGTATAGAAACCATCTGCTCTGCATCAGAACACTTTGCACTACTTCTTCAGGTGCATTCACTTTTTAAACACAATGACATGTCGCGGTCTGTATAATATCCTCAAATATTCACATTTCAACATTGCACCCATCATGCAAACTTAGCACAGCTGATGGTGGCTCTATGACACAGGTATGTATACTACCACACACTATGACTCAAGCTATTGCTCTATGAACAACTGTCAATTCACACTAATTCTGCTATGCAAAATATAGTACCATAGTTTACACCAGCAGAAAAATGCTTCTACCACAAAAGGTGACTATGTTCCATTTGAAAAAACTCTGACAGAAAAGTGGGGAACCAGCTACTTTAATCCTCATTCCACCTTCCTCGCCAAAAATTTTTGCATGCAAACATATTCTCATTTTTTTAACACAGAACATTCTAAATCGTTTTACCCAGTCTCTCTTTGTAGTAGAGTCATCAGACAACAACATGTCCCTCTCAGTGCCATTGCCCACATCTCTCTTGCACCATCTAATTTTCCTCCCATTGATTTATGTTACATCACACAGCTACTGTCTCCTCACTGACTCTGTGCCGTTGAGCTCCCATAAGCTTCTTCTCCACTCACTGTCTCCTCCTTTTGTGTTTCTTTCTCACTGCCTCGATTTCCGCCATCGTCAGCAGCACAAAAATTCTGGTGGTAAGTTTGTGTATGTGTGTGTGTGGGGGGGGGGGGGGGGGGGCAGCTTATTTCTTGCCCTATAAATATTTCGGTCCAAAATGCGTTCTCCCTCATGTTGTTGTTGTGGTATTCAGTCCTGAGACTGGTTTAATGCAGCTCTCCATGCTGCTCTATCCTATGCAAGCTTCTTCATCTCCCAGTACGTACTGCAACCTACATCCTTCTGAACCTGTTTAATGTATTCATCTCTTGGTCTCCCTCTATGATTTTTACCCTCCACGCTGCCCTCCAATACTAAATTGGTGATCCCTTGATGCCTCAGAACATGTCCTACCAACCGATCCCTTCTTCTAGTCAAGTTGTGCCACAAACTTCTCCCCAGTCCTATTCAATACCTCCTCATTAGTTATATGATCTACCCATCTAATCTTCAGCATTCTTCTATAGCACCACATTTGGAAAGCTTCTATTCACTTCTTGTCCAAACTAGTTATCGTCCATGTTTCATTTCCATACAGGGCTACGCTCCTTACAAATACTTTCAGAAATGACTTCCTGACACTTAAATCTATACTCGATGTTAACAAATTTTTCTTCTTCAGAAACGCTTTCCTTTCCATTGCCAGCCTACATTTGATATCCTCTCTACTTCGACCATCATCAGTTATTTTGCTCCCCAAATAGCAAAACTCCTTGACTACTTTTAGTGTCTCATTTCCTAACCTAATTCCCTCAGCATCACCCGACTTAATTCGACTACATTCCATTATCCTCATTTTGCTTTTGTTGATGTTCATCTTATACCCTCCTTTCATGACACTGTCCATTCCATTCAACTGCTCTTCCAAGTCCTTTGCTGTCTCTGATAGAATTACAATGTCATCAGCGAACCTCAAAGTTTTTATTTCTTCTCCATGGATTTTAATACCTACTCTGAATTTTTCTTTTGTTTCCTTCACTGCTTGCTCAATATACAGATTGAATAACATTGGGGATAGGCTACAATCCTGTCTCACTCCCTTCCCAACCACTGCTTCCCTTTCATGTCCCTCAACTCTTATAACTGCCATCTGGTTTCTGTACAAATTGTAAATAGCCTTTCGCTCCCTGTATTTTACCCCTGCCACCTTCAGAATTTGAAAGAGAGTATTCCAGTTAACATTGTCAAAAGCTTTCTCTAAATCTACAAATGCTAGAAACATAGGTTTGCCTTTTCTTAATCTAGCTTCTAAGCTAAGTCGTAGGGTCAGTATTGCCTCACGTGTTCCAATATTTCTACGGAATCCAAACTGATCTTCCCCGAGGTCGGCTTCTATCAGTTTTTCCATTCGTCTGTAAAGAATTCATGTTAGTATTTTGCAGCCGTGACTCATTAAACTGATTGTTCGGTAATTTTCACATCTGTCAACACCTGCTTTCTTTGGGATTGGAATTATTATATTCTTCTTGAAGTCTGAGGGAATTTTGCCTGTCTCATACATCTTGCTCATCAGATGGTAGAGTTTTGTCAGGACTGGCTCTCCCAAGGCCGTCAGTAGTTCTGATGGAATGTTGTCTACTCCCGGAGGCTTGTTTCGACTCATGTCTTTCAGTTCCTGTCAAACTCTACACACAGTATTGTATCTCCCATTTCATCTTCATCTACATCCTCTTCCATTTCCATAATATTGTCTTCAAATACATTGCCCTTGTATAGACCCTCTGTATACTCCTTCCACCTTTCTGCTTTCCCTTCTTTGCTTAGAACTGGGTTTCCATCTGAGTTCCAAGTGGTTCTCTTTTCTCCAAAGGTCTCTTTAATTTTCCTGTAGGCAGTATCTATCTTACCCCTAGTGAGATAAGTCTCTACATCCTTACATTTGTCCTCTAGCCATCCCTGCTTAGCCATTTTGCACTTCTTGTCGATCTCATTTTTGAGACACTTGTATTCCTTTTTGCCTGCTTCATTTACTGCATTTTTATATTTTCTCTTTTCATCAATTAAATTCAATATTTCTTCTGTTACCCAAGGATTCCTACTAGCCCTCGTTTTTTTTACCTACTAGATCCTCTGCTGCCTTCACTATTTCATCTCTCAAAGCTACCTATTCTTCTTCTACTGTATTTCTTTCCCCCATTTGTGACAATTGTTCCCTTAGTCAAAGCGATGGTGGTACCAATTCTATGTCATACACCAGCCACAGCTGGACAGACAGCATCAAGATATATTATCAAAATACATGAATACAACTCTGATTAAAAATTTTATTGCAGTATTGTGCAGCCCAATTTTTTGCTAAAGACAACCATAATGTGGAGAAATGAATGTCATTTTTCCTTCTTGTGTTGTAATCATGTACATCACTGTTGCTTTTGAAATGCTGTGGATTATTTACTGCAAACTTCATGAGGGAATAAATATACTGTGAAGCAGTAGTCAGAATGCCCAACTCTATAATCAGATGTCTACAAGATGATCATGGGTGAGCACCACATAGTATTCTTACAGCATGTTTTCAAACAATGAAGACTTTCTTTCTTAAAGATGAGATTCTCCAGAAAATTGTTCCATATGACATTATCAAAAGAAAATATGAAAAATATGTCAGCTTACTGATTTGTCACTCCCCAAGATTTACAATGATCCTAAGTGCAAATGTGGCTGAACTAAGTCGTTTTAGGAGTTCCAAAATGTGCTTTTTACATATTTATATTCTCATCAACACAGAAACCTAAGAATTTTGAATTTTCCACCCTATTTATTATTTCTAGTAGTAACCATAGATGTGCAGAACTGAATATGTTGTGCCTTTTAAAACAGAGGGTGACACCATTTTCAGAAAACCATTCAATGATATTTTTGATGATATTGTTTACCATTTCTTCTGTTTCTGCACGTATGCTCAGATTGATTACAATCCTAGTGTCATCTGCAAAGAGAATCAATTTTGCTTGTTGTATGTTAGATGGAAGATCGTTTACATGTGTGAGTAACAGTAGTGACCCTGAGACTGAGCTTTGGGTTATCCCAACGTGAGATCTCCCCAGCCAGAGGAACCTCTGCTGTTTACATTGGGTGAATTACTAAGTACAACTTTCTGCATTCTTTTGGTTGGATATGACATTACCCATTGGTTGGCTATACCATCAGCATCATGGCTATCTATGAGAATACTGTGATTTACACAGTCAAATGCCTTACAGAGGCACCTTTTCAAAAATTTTGGAAAATTATGTCGGCAATGAAACAGTTTGGTAACTGTTGACATCTCTCCTATCACCTTTCTTAAATAGGGGTTTCACAATGACATATTTCTGTCTCTCTGGAAATATGCCTTGAGTTAGTGATGCATTACATACTTCAGATAAGATTGGGCTTATAACATGGAAACAAATCTTTAGTACTCTGCTGGAAACACCATCAAAACCAGATCAGCTTTAATTTTTGAAAGAATGTATAGTTTTCCTAATTCCAGAAGTGAAGTTGGTGATACAGTCGTATGATTGAATTTTTGAGAGCCGCTTTTTCAACATATTGCTGTGATTTTTCTCTTGACAAGTTGGCCCATATACTTTCTACTATATTTAAGAAATGATTTTTAAATGTATTTGCTACCTATGAGCCATTAGTTAAGCCCCCCCCCCCCCCCCCCATTCAGTTCAGTAGTGACTGTATCCTGTTCTGTGGCTGGTTGTCCTGTCTCTCGTTCAACTGCATTCCACATAGCCTTAAGTCTCTTGCCGGGATTACTGATTTCTGACATTATGTACATGTTTCTTGATTTTTAATAACTTTTCTCAGAATTTTGAGTAGTTTTTGTAGTGTGCAATTACTGCAAGATCCCTGCTTGTTCTTGCCAACATGTACATTTCCCTTTTCCTTTCACAAGATAAACCCTCCGGTGATCCACAGTTTTTAGATGGCTATTTTATGTTAGTTTATGCAGAAAGCTATTTTCAAACTAATAGATGTTAGCATTTGGCTCATTGTAAATTTCATCATGGGTCATCCCTTGTAAACTATTCTTAAAAACATTTGTCATAGAATCATTTATTACTCTAACTGATTTCCACTGTGGATTATCCAGACTGCTAGGCACTATGCTATTTATCCTAAACAACTGTGCATCATGATTAAAGAGAGCATTTATTACTGTGTAAGTAGTTATCTTCTTGCTGTGAGCTTCACCAAAGAAAACATTATCTTGTTATCTTTATCCATCTGTGTTGGAAAGTTGATTACTAAGGCCAAGTTGTAGGATACAAGTAAGGTTTTCAAATAATTTTTCCTATCAAAATCCTTTAGAAAATCTAGTTCGAGGTTACCACAGACTGTTAAGAGCTTGCAGCTGTCTGACAGATAGCATAGTAAGGAATCAAGATTCCTCATAAACACTTCACTATCTCCCAGAGGGGATCTATGTACAGGTATGATTAAAAGGGAATTATTTTTTAGTATTTATTCACAAGCACACATTTGTGTGTGCTGATCTCTATGAAATCTACTCGACTCAATGTTTTTGAACTTGTGTTCTGTATTAACATATGTAATGACTCCTTTTGCTGTATCAGTTCTGCATAAGCAAGTTGCTAGAGAGTAATCTTCTACATGTAACTTATCTAGCAAAGAGTTGACCTATTCACCAGAGTTTGCACCAATAGCTGTTCTCTGGTCAAAATACATTAGTGACTCGATAAAGATTTGTGTCCAATGGAGCGCTGACTGTAGCTGTCAAAGACCCTACACAATTGTACTTTGTAGATGGAATTAGTGGAAAAATAGTTGACAATATTCTTCGCTGGGCAATTATGTCGAATTCTGAGTATGCTTTATGACATAAAAAGCAGTCATTCACTGACAAACTGAGTACTTTCCAGTTTGCCTTCATACTGCCAGTGATGGTTACAATATTAAAGAAGAAATGCTGAGTCGCAAATAGGCACAACAAAAAGACTGTCACACACACACACACACACACACACACACCTGCAGTCTCAAGCAACTGATACCACACTGCGAGCAGCAGCACCAGTGCATGATGGGTGACTGGGTGGGGGTAAGGAGGAGGCTGGGGCGGGAAGAGGGATGGATAGTAGTGTAGAGGTGGCAGACAGTCCAGTGCTGCTGGGGAGTGTGCAGGGACGAGGTGGACAGAGGATGTAGGGCAGCTATGTGCAGTCGGGAGGTTATACAGTGGGCAGGGGAGAGGTGGGGAATGGGGGTGGGGAGTAGGGGAAAAGGAGAGAAGTAAAAAGACTGGGTGCTATGGTGGAATAAGGATTGTATAGTGTTGGAATAGGAAGAAGGAAGGGGCTGCATGGGTGAGAACAATGATTAATGAAGGTTGAGTGCAGAACAGTTACAGGAACGTAGGATATATTGCAGGAAAAGTTTCCACCTGTGCAATTCAGAAGTAAGTGGTGGGGAGAGGATCTATAGGACAGGTGCGGTATGATCCATGAAGTACCCCTGTAATAGATCTAGACGCAAGACCCGTCCCATACATCCTCCCACCACCACCTACTCTAATCCAGTCAGAAACATCACCTATCCCATTAAAGGCAGGGCTACCTTTGAAACCAGTCATGTGATCTACAAGCTAAGCTGCAACCACTGTGCTGCTTTCTATGTGGACATGATAACCAACAAGCTGTCTGTCCGCATGAATGGCCACTGGCAAACTGTGGCCAAGATACAAGCAGACCACCCTATTGCTGAGCATACTGCTAAACATGATATCTTTCATTTCAATGACTGCTTCACAGCCTGTGCCATGTGGACTCTTCCCTCCAACACCAGCTTTTCTGAATTGTGCGGCTGGGAACTTTCCTTGCAATACATTGTACATTCCTGTAACCCTCCTGGCCTCAACCTTCGTAATCACTGTCCTCACCCATCCAGCCCCTTCCTGTTCCCATTCCAACACTACACAGCCCTTATTCCATCATCTTACCCAGTCTTTTTACTTTTCTCCTTTTTGGCCATCCTCCCCACCTCTCCCCTGTCCTCTGCCTAGCCTCCTGACTACACACAACTGCTCTACACCCTCTCTCCACCTCATCTCTGCGTACTCCCCACCTCCTATCCCTCACCATCCCCAGCCCAGCCTCCTCCTTACCCCCACTCAGTCGCCACTCCCGTCACGCACTAGTGCTGCTCCTGACAGTGGGGCATTGTGTGTGTGTGTGTGTGTGTGTGTGTGTGTGTGTGTGTGTGTGTGTGTGTGTGTGTTCCATCCTGAATTTTCCATTTCTTATTGAAGAAGAAACATTTTAGTAGTAACTGCTTGCCAGAGCTAACCAGGATCTGAGCCACTGGTGGGCACTCATGTTAATTTGCAAATTCACAAGGGGTTTGGTAACTGACAGATATTGTGAAATCAATCATCAGTTGACATCAGTTTGTTGCTATGTAACCACCAGAGGTTGAGTATACACTCTTAAATCTGTATGTGGATCATCTTCAAATTAGGGTTCAGTTGCACATTGTAGCTTATGCAACCATCAACTATTCATATGGCATAATTAGACAAACAATAAGTGAAAATTTTATAAACCGTTGAGTAACTGAATGAATTCATAAATAAGAGTAATCATCCTTTCGGACAAACACAGGATTAAAGTTCAGTGTCGATTTACTCAGATCAAACACAAGCTACTTCAAATTGTTGTCTTACAGAGGCTGGACTGTAGCACACTAAGCAATAAGAGATCAATATTATCTACCTAGCAGAGCAAGCAGATTGCTTGCAGGTAAAGACAAATGTTGTAAGCCAAATGCAATGTTCAGTGCACCCAAATCGCTGAAACTGGACACACTTCCTGAAGTTCAGTATGTTCATTCAAGACAACCAATACACCATAGCAAAATTCTGCCACTATTAGCACTCACTGGCCAAATATTTTCTAAGTCCCAAACTATTACACTGAAAAATTCGTAAGTTCCAGATAGGAACACATGGAAATAATTCCCTCTCCAAACTATCACTGAAACAGATGTGGCTCAGTGGCCATGCAAACCTTACCTATGAACCTAACCAACTAATGACAAACATCAAAAGGTCTTGAACCATGTTCTGCTCACGTGCTTGAAACTTTTGTCACATCACTCACTAGTACAGTCAAGAAGAATCTTGTGACTAGGCCACCACTCAAATGACTACATATTTTAAAATCTTTACATATTTCAGGTGTATGATTATAATATAAACTTTAAACAATTTAAGGCCAGTTATTTATTACACATTAAACAACACAGAATAATCAACTTTGATTTATATTTTATATATTGCAAAATAAAATGACAAGAGTTAGTCAGCTCATAACTTTATTCAGTTTGCTGCTGATGCACTACACTACTCAGACAGCCATCTTACCAACACTGACTTCTTAAAATTCTTATTAACAAACAAAAAGAAATTGGAGATCTCTTTATTTTGGCATTATATTAATAAAAATCGAATACATTTTACGTAACAATTAGTGTCTGTTCAATAATAAGAGAAATATGGAAATTTTAAAGCTGATCTCCAACAGGGTGTCATAATGTTTGTAATGCATCTATAGCTCTAGTTATTGTTGTTATAAGCAATTTTACATGCAAATGTTAATAACTTTGTTAATATTTGTTATTTGGATATGGTATGACTTAATTTGTTTATTATGATTTCAATGCTGCCATATAATTTTTATAGTATGCCTGAAAGTGGTTTTTGTGTTTTTAATTCATATTCAAATATTTTAGTTTGAGAAGTCAGACCTTGGCCACTCTGCTTGGCATGCACAAGCATGTGGCAGTACAACTTACCTAACCATCAGGGGTTCAATTCCCCACTGGACAGCAACCCTTGCTTCCTATTGTGGCTTGCAGCAGTGATCAAAATACACATCACTCGCTCACCTACCTGGTCCAGCTGCCTCACAACAAATGACCACCTGCATGATGCTCATACAAACCCACCATTTTTGAATACATTATACAGTGGGCATACCGCTTATAATGTTACATGTCTTGTTATGACAAAATAGTTGTGAGATTTTACTACAGATGGCTCTATTGTCTTCTTGTATTAACAGGGATAGCAAAATGCAAACAACAACAACCATTACTCCAGCAGAAATGGGGCAGTGCTGCTACATGTCAGCACTAGTCAGTGAAGGCCAGAGCACTGCATTCATTCACTGTTGGAGTGCTGGTTATTCATAGTGATTTACTATCCTTGATAATACATATTGCTAAAACAAATATTGCACTAGACTAGTCTGGGACTGCTCTATTGAATGTGCATGTCAAATTCCATTTTAAAAATCGTTTTGTTTGTAACAAGAAACAAACCGATGCTCTCCATTGATGCTGGGTGTTGCATCAAAGACGTCATGAGCAGTATCTGTTTGGACTGACTTCAGTTGCACATTCCAAAAACTAAATTGGTAATATCTGGGAAAATACAAGAGGAAATTTGCCAAATGACTCTTAGGAGAGACACCCTCAGTCCCTGTCATCTCTCGCTGGGGTACTTGTGCATTATCTTCACATCTGTTGATTTTGCCTGATTGAGAATAACATGTTGATTTCTATCTGTTTGGCAGTCTTGGTCTGATATTCATTAAGCTTGCATTTTGTTCAGCAGAATATAGAGTGGAACTGTATGTAATGCCTTCCAAAAATGAAAGAACACAGCATCAACTTGGGTGCCTTTGTCTACAGTGCTCTGGATTTCATGGACAAACAGAATGAGCTGTGTTTTGCAAAATACCTGCTTAAGGAATTCACCTGTGTGTAGGGAGACATTAAGAGAATGATTTTGCATTTTCAATTATAAGTGAGCACACTAGGGTTTCTATCACCATATGCAGTGTTGTCCACATTAAATACTTGCTACTAGAAAATGCTGGTCAAAACTGATTCAACGTTGAACTTAGTTAGACATATTGCATTGAACACTGAATTAGACTAGACTTACCAGTACTGGAGCAATTTTTTAACTTCATAAAATGCAGGGTTCAACATACTTCATTCATCCTAAATTATAACACAGGAATCAAGCAAGACAGAGAAATGGTGCACTTAACAGAGTATTTAGTGGTATGACAATGGTATCATAATTTCACGTTGGTTTTTAAGATACTTGTAATTTAAAAGTTTGTGGATATCTACACATACCTGTTGTAATGACACACAGAATCAGCTCATATTTTATAAGAAGATCTCCTTCCTCATAAAAAGATTTTTTGTTTTCTTCCTTTGTTGGTGTTTGGCCATCGCCACGTAGCCATCTATCATATTTTATGTAGTATCATTCTTAATGGTTATTCTGCTATGCACATAATTAAAACTACATATAAAAAATTAGGTTATTATTTAGAAATAAAGGAGATGACTCACCAAAAGGCAGAAGCACACGCACTCTTCTAGTTATCACCCAGTATTTACTACCATAAAAAAATAAAATAGCCAATCGGCTCGTACCCCAGAGAATCCACTTAGGGTGGCAAAATAGCAGAAGTTCAATCCCTGACTCACAGACAAAATGTCAACCTTTTCACCAAAAGTAAAGTAGCACTTTAGAGAAATCAAAAATTTTTTGTATTATTTGCGGAAATATGTAAAGGCTTGTTCTACATCAGTACGAAACCCATGTGGCTCATTTATTGGCACTACTGGTGTAACTTAGATTCAGGTGCACTTGGTGCCAAAACCAAACTGCATTTCAGACTTTGTATCCCACTTGGTGCAGGGCACAATGAGCCCTCAGATTAAGTGCTACAATGTTATTTTCACATCTCGCACACAAACACTGTCACAATCTCCATGATCAGAGAGATCTTTAACGCATTGTATCACTTAAACTGCGTATACTTGTAAAACATAAGCATAACTATGAAAAGCACCAAATGAAATGTTAGCTGTGGAAATGCTTGCATCAACATGGTGGCTGCTTGGTTTGCTTGTGTCAACCAGTCATATAGTAGGATCTGGGATGTCACAAAAATATCAATATTTCATCATGTTAACTCAAACACAATGGACTCTTTCCCATATTGTAGAGGAATTTGCATACAGAACTTCAAGTTCGCAATTTCAGCAAATGAATGGTCACCAAACACAGTTATTCCATCAGTTTTAAACTCTGTGAATTACTTTTTTGTTGCTAGATGCACAATGTTGAGACCACCAGATGTAACATTCACTTTTAAACAGGTTAAGATGAGATTTGAGGTTTATTTACAGATTTTTCCAGTATATCATAATCTAGTAAATGTCCTTGTATCATGTATTCACCAGTCAAATCTAGATTTTTTTCCTGCACTGTATTTAAAGTAATCTGTAAACCTTATTTACACGTCTGCAATGACTTACTCTTTCTTCAACAGTGGATTATATCCTTCATCATTGTCAACTGTTTCCTCCAAATACTCCAGTCTGCATTTTTTGACAACAACCTCTACACATAAAACACCATCAGGCAGGCCTTGAAGGCCCAGCAGTTCTGACTGGCTGCTGTGTCATCCTCAGCCTGTCGGCGTCATCGGACGGGCATATGGAGGGCGTGCAGTCAGCACACTGCTCTCCCAGCAGTTGTCGGTTCTCATGGCCAGTGCTGCTACAACTCAGTCAAGTAGCTGCTCAATTGGCGTCACAAGCACTGAGAGCACCCAGCTTGCCAGCAGCATGGGGCAGACCTAGAAAGTGACCCATCTAAGCCCAACAGTGATTAACTTCGGTGATCTGATGGGAACCCGTATTACCACTGTGGCAAGGGTGTTGGCATATATACATTGCATAGAAATAACACATGAACTGCACCCAGGAGTGAAGTCTGTAATAAAGAATGGTTTAAGTCTGGTAGACACAAAGTTTCTTTTCCTTCAGACTTGGGGCATAACATTATTTGTGGGAACCAATCCAGATTTCGCAATATTTATATTTAATGATATTGTGAGGAATAATGTCCTGGAGTGAGAAAAACATGTTTCTCCACTTTTAATATAGCACTTACGTTGAATACCCTATCATCTTTTGGGAGTGGGTGTTAATTTCTATATAGTTTACAGCTGAATAATTAAAACTATAGGCAGACAGAAGACAGTTTATAATCTTATCTCAGTATTGTCTGGAAGGTTTAATTGTACACAGTCAGCTTTTGTGTATTATTATTGCCCCAGGTAGAGAAATTGTAAAACTCTTTACAAAACTACACTGCAACTGTTTGTAAGCAATGAAAATTACACCTCATACAAGTGATTTGCACAGTCAGTGGAGTACACTGTATTTTTTTTTTTTTAATTCTGTAGTTTTAAAGTGTACCTTTCAGTCTCATGATACCTTGTAAAAGTTTCTCTTGGATGCATATGAGGGACACTTTATAAAATCTGTAAGATGGTTACTAATTTAATTGGATGGATAAAAATCTACTCACCAAGGGCAGCAGAACACATACATAAAAGTAGGTTGTAATTAGACAAGGTTTTGGAGCCAGTGGCTCCTTCTTCAGGCAGAAGGATTGAAGGAGAAGGAAGAGGGGTGAAGGAAAAGGACTGGAGAGGTCTAGGAAAAGGGATAGATTTCGGAAAAGTCATCAGGGAAGACTTACCCCATGGGATGAGAAGGAAATACGTATTGTTGGGGGCTGCATCGGATGAGATTTGAAAACATGAGAGCCTAAAGGTGGAAGACAGGGTAATATGCAAGACAGAGATAACTGCTTAAACATCATGCATGAGTTAATAAGAGTGAAAAGCTAAGTGCATTGTACGTAAGAGGTGGAAGGGGGCAGTGAATAATAGACAGGTAAAACAATGAAATATGTAGACAATTAATAGACTGAAGAAAAGAGTAGTTACTGTGCAAAAATGGTGAGACAGAAGAAATTAATGTAAATTAAGGCCAGGTGAGTGGCAAGAACCAAGGACATGTTGTAGTGCTAGTTCCCAACTGCAAGGTACTGAGAAACTGGTGTCTAGGAGAAGAAACCAGATTGTGTGTGTGGTGAAATAGGTGCCGAGGTCATGGTTGTCATGTTGTAGAGCACGCTCTACCACTACCTCAAAATCATCCCTTCTAAGACTTCCAAGAATTCCTCACACCCAGAATTGCTTCAAAACTCTTCCTCAGGTCCCCACAATGTGATCCAGACCTGTCCTCTCCAGAACTCCAGACTCTACGTTCTGTAAAAGCTGATGACTCCACCATTATCCTCCCAGCAGACAAAGGATCTACCACTGTAGTATTTGACTGAAAGGAGTATGTTAGTGAAGGTGTACGCTAGCTGTCTGACACTTCTACAAGCAGCGTCTGCCATCAAGGTCCCATCCCTATGATTCAAAATGAGCTGCAGTCCATCCTTAATACCTCATGCCCCTCACAATGACTAAAACCTCAAGCCATGGACCCCCACCTTTTACCTTCTTGCTAAGATCCACAAACCCAATCATCCTGGCCATCCTATAGTTACTGTCCTCAAAGCACCCACCAAACATGTATCTGCCTTAGTTGATCAGCACAGGCAATCTGTAGTACAAAAACTCTCCCCCTGTATCAAAGACACCAAATATTTCCTAGATCATCTGAAAACTATGCCCATCCCACTCCCACCACATACCTTGCTTGTCACTATTGATGCCACCTGCCTCTATACCAACATCCCCCACGTACATGGTATGTCTGCCGTTGAGCATTTCCTCAGTCACCGCCCACCTCATTCCAAACCTACGGGATCCTTCCTACTCACCTTAATCAACTTAATACTTACCAACAACTACTTCACCTCTAAGGGGCAGACATACAAACAGATCAGGGGTATGGCCATGGGAACCAGGATGGCTCCTTCATATACCATCCTTTTCCTGGGTCACTTGGAGGGGGCTTTCCTGGGATCCATGCCTTGGTTAAGATACATTGATGACTTTTTACCATATGGATTCATGGTGAGGCTGACATGCTAAAATTCCTAGAATCTCTGAATATCTTCTCCCAGTTAGTTAAATTTCACATGGCACTATTCCAAATCCTATGCCACTTTCCTTGATGTTGATCTAATCCTCACCGAAGGCCAGCTACACATTTCTGTCCACATTAAACCTACATACAAACAACAGTACACATCAGCCTTCCAAGCACACCACTGGTAACTCAGTATTATCCTGGTCTGGAATGTATTAATCAACTACTTCTACAGAGCCATGACTTTCTAAGATCATGTCTTGAAATGAGATCCATTCTGTCTGAAATTTTGTCCAGCACACCTAGAATACCTTTTCATCACCCTCACAATCTCCACAATATTCTTGTCAGACCCTATGGTCTTTCTGCACCCATCAATCCCATAAGGGTTCCATTTTTAAAAAAAGAAAATTTAATAAACCTGATGAACAGTGACAGAGGATTGAAACTGAACCCTTCTTTTAGAAAGAGGTTTATGACTATGTTACAAATATCCATGAGTTAACCTGTCTCCCAACCCTATGGCTCCTACCCCTGTGACCATCCCCACTGTAAGACTTGTCCTATGCACCGTCCTTCCATCACCTATAGCAGCCCTGTTACTGGCAAAACATATGCTGTCAAAGGGAGAGCCATTTGTGAAACATCTCATATACCAGATATTGTGTAAACACTGTTCGGCCTTTTACATCGGCATGACTACCACCAAATTATCAATTAAGCAGAATGGGCATAGGCAGAGGGTGTATACTGGCAACACGCAATATCTTGTTGCAGAAGATGCTCTACAACCTGACAGTCATGACCTCAGCATCTATTTCACTACATGCGCCATCTGGATTCTGCCCCCAGACACCAGTTTCTCAGAATTCCACAGGCAGAAACTAACGCTACATGTCCTTGGTTCTCGCTACCCACCTGGCCTTAATTTATGTTAATTTCTTCTGTCTCAGCAGTTCTCCACAGTAACTGCTCTTTTCTTCACTCTGTTTTAGTTTTCTACATCTTTCATTGTCGAATCTGTCTATTTTTCACTCACCTCTTCCCTCCCCCCTCCCCCCCTCCCCCCCTCCGCCCCCCCTCTCACCATTCTTATGCACAATGCACTTATCTTTTCGCTCTTAGTAACTCACGCATGATGTTTAAGCAGTTATTTCTGCCTTGTATATTTACCTGTCTTCTACCTTTATTTAAGCTCTCAGGTTTTCAAATCTCATCCAATGCAGTCTTCCTTCTCATACCATGCAGTAAGTCTGGGTGACTTTCCTGAAATCTACCCATTTTCCTAGACGTCTCCATCCTTTTCCTTCACCCCTCTTCCTTCCTCTTCAACCTCTCTGCCTGAAGAAGGAGCCACTGGCTCCGAAAGCTTGCCTAATTACAACTTTCTTTTATGTGTGTGTCCTTCTGCCACTTAGTGAGTAGATTTTTTTATTCATCCAATAAGATTATTCTGTCAAAAATTGATTGTTTTCATTGTTATAAGATGGTTACTGATATTTTTATTCATTCCTGTGCTTGTGATTTCATAAATAAATTTGTTGTATGGGGTGAATCACCTAAAACTTGCTCCACAGTTTTGTAGAATTGGAAAGTGCTACCCATGTGCGGTTTTGACAGAATGGATTTGTAGTTAGGGACTTATATTGTTAAGCAGAGAACAGATTGTAATAATATTTACAAAGTGTATTTTTTGCACAAACATACCCCTTTTTGAAACGGAACCATGCCTACTGATATTAAAAAACAAATATTAGGTTAAATTAGAACATCAGTGTTATTTGTTGCAGGATTCTAGTGCAAGGTGTTAATGAAATATCATGTTTTGAAAAGTTCCCACACCACCACTCTACAATACCTGTGGTAGAACACACTAAAGAACACACTAAAGAACAACACAAGTGCATACACTAGATATGTGGATCTGACCAGTATAACAAGACAACTGATCATCACAGGTTATGTTCAAAATGATTGCCTGCAGCAGCAATACAAACTTCCAGTCTGGTATGGAATAACTGCTACATGAGTGCTGGTATTTCAGTAGAGACATCCAAGCAGGCCACAGTAATACAATGTTGCATGCCATCAGGTGTAGTTAGTATGTCCTCGTAGATAGCGTCTTTCAGTTAGCCTCATGGAAAAAAGTCTACAGACATCAAATCCAGGTAATGGGCCAGCTGAGATACAGATCCTCTACATCCAGTCCAACAAATTGGGAACAATTCATGGAGACATGATGTAGTACTTCGTGGCCTGGACAGCCAGTACTTCATGCACTATGGCCTGGACAGCCATTAAGTTGAGATCACAGGTTCCTGCTAATCTGCTGAGAAACATCTTTTAGCATCTGTGGAAGATAGTCTATTAGGATGCTGTAATGCTTGTTCATGTTCAGTGTCCTGTCTATGAGAAATGGGCCTATGAACTGTTGGTTCATTATCCCACACTACATGTCTACACTCCATGGACCCTGACATGCATGTTTCAGCAACTTCTTGTCTGGTCATGATTTTCAAACGTGGTTACATCACTAGGTACATTATACATGATACATCTGGAGTATCCTGCCTTAATGCCCATGTACGGAAGTTAACACGAATCTCAATCATTTCCATGCGGCTCTTGATGGAGAGACATGTGATAGGTATGCAACCTTTGTCAATGGAGGTTACATAGGACATTTGCCTGATGCATGCTACTTCCATGAGTGATTGTGTAGGATCTAACATGTGTGGCAACTGCAACAGCAGCAAGAACATAAATTTTCCCCTGTTGTGTGGTCATTTAGTTCCTTGTTACGTTGTCTAGGTGTTACACTATCACTTTCATGTAACTAGTTGCAGAGGTTGATAAGTATTTGCTGAGATGGTTGACATCTACTGGGATATCTTGCTACATACACCATACAAGAATGGACTGCATTCTTCCTACACTCTCCATACATCATGAGCATGTCGGCTTTTCTTCAGTGGTAAATGCCATTGTCCACTCACGATCTGATGCGTGAACTGTCACACACTAACAGCCTAGCAAGTTGCAGGAACACACAAGAACACTGTAAACAAACATAACAAAGTCATATTTTGCAACTATGCAGGTTGAATGGTACAAAGAAGTGTTGGTGTGGAAAGCTTGCACAACGTGATATCTCATGAACGACTCACACTAGACTCCTGCAACAAACACCACTGACATTATTATTTACTTTACATTGTTAATGTGAATAGTCATTGTTCCATTAAAAAATGCATAAGTTTGCACAAAAAATACACTTTCTCAATATTATTACAATCTGTTGATTGGCTAAGAATACGAACCCCTGACTACCAATTCGTTCTGTGAAAAAAAACACATCAATAGTACTTTCCATTTCCACAATATCTTCAAGTTTTATGTAATGCACCCTGTATATCATTATCCTACAATTGGAGCTATCTACAACAACAAAAAACTGTCAGTTGTAGCTGTCTGGTCATTGTTCACAATCACATTGCCACACTGCTGTTTTCTTAAAAACCTTCTTGCACACAGAAGTCATAGTTTTATGTTAAGTGGATGGTTACTGATATGTTCACTCCTGAACATGTGATCTGACACAAATTCATTATATATCAATATTCATCTCATCCACATCAAACTATTCGAAATGCCTTGTTGTTATTCACTATCACTATGCCACATTGCTGTTTTCTTGCTAGTCTTTTTCCACGCAGAAGCCACAGATTTACATTAAGTAATCACACATGTCCATTTTGTTAAAAATCACAGCAAAATAGTGCTTTATATAAAGTGTAATAACTTCAAGTTGAACAAATATATTTCAAGGAAGACACAATACATGAACATCACAGATCAAGTAAACAGAGTAAGACATGTGTACAGTTTAACAGTCAAATCATAACTGAGTCCAAGTCTAGCGGCTGCTGGCTGGCTGACCGCTTAGGTGGTGCAGCTGCTGCATGGCTGGCAGACAGCGCCTCATGTAGAGGACGCGCATAACTGTGTAGCGGCACTTTGAAAGATCGGCGAGTCACAACATAAAGCTCCATAATATAGGAGGATATAAGATTACTTAAGACAAAATTTGTAGTTGGTGTCATGAATAGCAGCTACCTATAGTGCAGAAAAATGTAAGTTAATGCAGGAGAGTAGGAAAACCAATAGCATAATTTTGAAATACAACATTACTGTGGTAATTGACATGGTCAGGACAATTAAATATGTATGCATAATGTTGCAAAGTGATATGAAATGGAATGAGACCACATATAGAACACTAGTGCAACCAGTTCTTGAGTACCACTGAGTGTTTGGAATTCCCACCTGATCAAGTTAAAGGAAGACATTAAAGCAATTCAGAGGCAGGCTGATAGATTTGCTACCAGTAGGTTCAATCAATGTGCAAATATTATAGACACACTTCAGTAACTCAAATGAAAGGGCAATGTTCTTTTCGAGCAGCACTACTGACAAAATTTAGAGAACTGGTGTTTGAACCTGACTGTGGAACAACGCTATGCCACCAACATATATGTTGCGTAAGGACTATGAACATAAGACAGAAATTAGGGTTCCTATAGAGCATGTGGACAGTAGTCTTTCCCTCTGGGGGTGGGGGTGGGAGAGCAGCATCCAACAACCTTCTAAAATTTAGGAAGAATAACCAGAAGTGACATCCTGAGTAGACTGCCAAGAACAATTAGACAAGGGATGGTCTATATCTACATTGACATGCAAATCACACTTAAGTGCCTGGCAGAGGATTGACCAAGCCACCTTCACAATAATTCTCTATTATTCCACTCTTGAACAGCACACAGAAAAAAACAAACAGCTATAGATTTCCGTGTGAGCTCTGATTTCCCTCATTTTATTATTATGAATATTTCTCCCTATGTAGGTTGACATCAACAAAATATTTTCGTATTTGGAGGAGAAAGTTGGCATTTGAAATTTTATGACAAGTCTCCACCACAACAAAAAATGCCTATGTTTTAATGATGCCCACCCTATCTCCTGTATGATGTCAGTGTCATCCACTCAATAATACAAAACATGCTGCATTTCTTTGAACTTTCTCACCCTATCTCGTAAGGATCCCACTCTGTGCAGCAGTACTCCAAAAGAGGACGGACAAGCATATTGCAAGTAGTCTCTTTAGTAGATCTGTTGTATCTTCTAAGTGTTCTGCCAATAAATTGCAGTCTTTCGTTCACCTTCCCCACAAAATTTTCTGTGTGTTATTTCCAACTTAACAGTTTAAGTCGTTCATAATTTTAGTTTCTAGGTATATAGTTCAATTTAAAGCCTTTACATTTGACTAATTTTTAGTGTAACTTACATTGAATGGTTTCCTTTTGGCACTCATGTGGATTACCTCACACTTTTCATTATTTAGCGTCAACTGTCAAATTTTCAACATACACATATCTTTCCTAAATTGTTTTGCAATTTATTTTCATTTTCTGATGACTTTACTATTTAATAAAAGACAGCATCATCTGCAGACAACCTAAGACTGCTACACAGATTAGCTACTGCATCATTTATATAGATAAGGAACAGCACAGGGCCTGTAACACCGCCTTGGGGAATGCCAGAAATCCCTTCTGTTTTACTTGATGTCTTTCTGTCAGTTACTATGAACTGTGACCTCT
This sequence comes from Schistocerca cancellata, assembly GCF_023864275.1. Lineage (NCBI taxonomy): Eukaryota > Metazoa > Arthropoda > Insecta > Orthoptera > Acrididae > Schistocerca > Schistocerca cancellata. Next base: position 281,942,058 of record NC_064628.1, read on the forward strand.
CTGACAGGAAATCACGTATCCAGTCATGTAACTGAGACAATATTCCATGAGTCACAATTTCATTAAAAGCTCCTTGTGAGGTACAGTCAAAAGCCTTCTGGAAATCTAGAAATATGGAATCAATTTGAAATCCCTTGTCAATAGCACTCAACACTTCATGAGAGTAAAGAGCTAGTTGTAATTCATAAGAATGATATCTTCTTTGAGGCAATTCATAACGTTCAAACAGAATATATGTTCCAAAATCCTGTTGCATTTCGGCGTTAATGATATGGGCCTGTAATTTAGTGGATTACTCCTTTTGCCTTTCCTGGATATTGGTGTGACCAGTGAAGATTTCCAGTCTTGGAGTCTTGGAGCTATTGCATCAGCACATTCTGAAAGGAAACTAAGTGGTATACAGTATGGACCAGAAGACTTGATTTTATAAAGTGATTTAAGTTGCTTCATTACTCTGATGATATCTACTTCTAAGTCACTCTTGTTGGCAGCTGTTCTTGATTAGAATTCCAGAATATTTACTTCATCTTCTTTGGTGATGGAATTTTGGAAGGCAGTATTTAGTCACTCTGCTTTAGCAGCACTGTCATCAATAGTATTTTCATTGCTATTGCACAGAGAAGACATTGATTACATCTTGCTGCTGGCATATGTTGCATATGACTGGTATCTCTGGCTTGTCTGTCAGGTTTGGGACAAAGTTTCATTGTGGAAACTATTACGAGCACCTTGGATTGAAGTCTGTGCTAAATTTTGAGCTTCGGTAAAAGACTGTCAATCTTGGGGACTTTGTGTTCGTTTAAATGTGGCATGTTGGTTGTATCTACAACAGTGTTCTGACATTTTTTGTGTGCCAGTGGGGGACTAGTTTCATCATTTGTTAATTTATTTGGTATAAATGTCTCAACTGCTGTTGATACTATTTCTTTGAATTCAAGCCACATCTGGTTTATACATAAACTGTTAATTTGTAAGGAGTGGAGGTTGTCACTCAGAATGGCATTTTCATTTGGTTCTGGAGGATTTTGGAGTTACGGTATTCAGACTCACTATGACAACCCTGTGTTCACTAATCCTTATATCCATTTTGATGCTCATTAATAGATCAGGATTATTTGTTGCTGAGAGGCCAAGTGTGTTTTCACAGCCATTTACTTATTTGGGTGGGATCATCAACTAACTGCTTGAAATAATTTTCAGACAATGGGTTTAGCACAATTCTGGATGCTGTTTTATGCGTACTTCCAGATTTGAAAATGTATTTTTGCCAACATATTGAGGGTAAACTGAAGACACCACCAACTATAATTGTATGAGTCAGGTACATGTTCAAATTACACTCAAGTTTTCTTCGAAGTTTTCAGCAATTGTACCATCTGAGTTGGGAGGTCAGTAAAAGGATCCAATTATTATTTTATTCCAGTTCCCAAGAATGACCTCTACCCTTACTAATTCACAGGAACTATCTACTTCAGTTTTGCTACAAGATTAATTACTTCTCACCACAACAAAAACAACACCACTAACTGTGTGTAGCCTATCCTTTCTGAACACTGTTAGGTCCTTCACAAAAATGTTGGCTGTACTTATCTCTGGCTTTTCCCAGCTTTCAGTGTCTATAATGATTTGAGCATCAGTGCTTTCTACTAGCACTCAGAGGTCTGATCCTTTCCCAACACAGCTATGATGATTTAGAGCTGTTATACCGATGGTTTCTACATCTAAGTTCTTCCTGTGTTTGACCTGCACCCTTTGTGACTGAAGCCCTTTATTGTTTTCCCATTAACCTCTAATCTAAAAAGCTGCCCATGATGAATGCTCCAAGTTCACCTCTGTGAGACAGGCATCAAGTCAAAACCATGATGTATCGTGTCACATCACAAATATGCATATGAAAAATCCTGGATGTTGGCATGTCAAATTTAAAATAAACAATATATACAAACATATGGATAGTTCGCCAAATGCAAGTGCTCACGATCACATAACAGCTTACTACAGTAGTAGTCCAGTGATTTTCATGATCTTCATATGTATATTTGTGATGTGACATGATAAATAGCACAGATGGAGCAGATCTGAAGATGGTAACATAGTCTTTTGAAGTTTTTCTCATGAGTTTCTTAGATTGAGGAATCTATAACTAAATTTAACAATCTGGTATATCAAAATTTAAAAGTAACGGTATGCGTAAGTTCCAAGTATATTATTTATTAAAAGAAATAAAATAACATATGAATGAAACAAAACTATTACCCTAAAATCTGGACCAATCAAAGAAATGAAACAAAAAAAGGAAACCGGCATGAGAAACCATTCGGATATCACAGTTACATAAAACTTGTGATTAAATAAAAATAAACAGAATATCCAATATGTAGAACACAAAGCTATATGTCAAACACAGTGTTTGGTGCTAAAGTAAAGATAATCGCAATCAGATTCAAACTCTCTATGAACAAAAGAACATTCTGGGCTAAGAAAACAAAAGCTACAAAAACAAATAACATGGCATCTCAGTTCTGTTAACATTTGCTTATGTATATAACAGAACATTCGAATCAAACAGTCTGCAACACTGCTATACATTACAATGTAGCAGACAGACCTGGTACAGCGTAAAACTCAACTATGTTCCCAATGACTATGTGAGATTAGCATATTTTGCCTTCTTCCAAAGCATCATCTCTTATGGAATCTTACTGTGGGGTAGTAGCTGTCATGTAAATGACATTTTTCTTTTACAGAAGAAAGTAATACAAATAATAATGGATTCTGATAAAACAGAACATTGTAAACCTCTGTTTATTAAATTGCAGTGTCTCAAAGTAGTAAACTTATTCATCTACAATGTTTTACTGTACAATAGAAACAACATCTCTACTTTTGTGTTGAGAAGTGATATTCATAGCCACAATACTAGAAACAGAACATCTGTAGACGTGCCATATCATAGATTATCAAAATTGCAGAACTCCTACCTAGTTCTTGGACTAAAGATGTTTAATAGACTAAGTGCTGACTTTAAAGAACTGCCTGTAAATATTTTTAAAGCTAAATTATACAAGCTACTAGTGAACAATCTGCTTTACACAATTGGTGAATTTTTTGAAGATGAAAATACTGTATTCTAATGTGTACCTATTTTATGTAAACCAATTTACATCAATATAGTAGTTTATGTAGAAATATATGCTCTTGACTTTGTCTATTGCAGTAATCAGCCGAATGACAATAAAATTTTATTATTATTATTATTATTATTATTATTACTATCAAAAACCCCCAAATTGTAGAAATGTAAGAAATATCTAATGGAATATGGGGACCAAGGATCAATCTCTTGATGACACCCAATTTATCTGCAAACCATGGCATTCACATAGCCAAAATAATGTACATAAAGCACACTGATTACATCTGAAAAGAAACAAGCTCCCTATTATGAAATAGCATCATACATAAATAGAAATGAACACATATGCAGTCATCTGCTTTCCACAATAAGAAACATAAAGTCACTGCACAATTGCAGCAACATAACCATAACATAAAAATCATATATAAACAAATACATCATGGTACATAAATATCTAATCAAGACTATTGATTGGTACAAAACCTTTGGTAATATGATATCATGTTGTAAACAATATATATCCCATAACTCACATTGAAATATAAACATTGTTTTGCATCACTGCATAATAAACAGATGTAAAATAAAATCATTCACCCACTTTGAGACACAAAAATTACTAGACAAAACCACACATGAAACAAGAGGTATCAAGTATCTTATAATAAAGAGACTGAGGACCATTATAACTTTACCACACAGCATGCACCAGAATGAACTAAAATTGGTGTAGTCCTTATGAGGTAGCAATCTACATTTGAATAAAATACCACATGTAGCAAACATATCATATCGTGGAGCATAAAATCATTATGGGTTAATAATTAAACACCATGAATGCATGGGCATCACAATGCTAGGTAACAAAACAGAACATGAAACAGAGGCCATAACATACATGCAGTAAAATAGTAAATGAAACACATATCTGCAAATTAGTAATTCCATCTAGTGAGGATAGTCACTATATAACATCTTATGAATACAATCATGCAGTTACCTAATCAGAACTGAACATGAAGATAAAGTATTGCCAGGGCTACTAAATCTAATCAACAATTCCAGACCAAGGAGCTACCACTAGAGGAACTATATAGTCACCTACCAAAATCAGGATCCAAAAACAATGTCCAGATGCCAGTTAGTATCTGAAACATACAAACTACATCACTGTAATAGAACAAAACCACTCACCTCTATGGTGACACAGTGACTGAGCTTATATTGCAAGACAAATTTCATGCAAAAGTGAACCAGTATCTGAACCTATGAACATCATATAATAGTGTTAAAAAATACTACACACAGAAATCAGGCACCAAAATTACACAATTCCAGCACATGTATCACTGCTATATACTTGCGAGACAAATTTCATGCAAAAGTGAACCAGTATCTGAACCTATGAACATCATATAATAGTGTTAAAAAATACTACACACAGAAATCAGGCACCAAAATTACACAATTCCAGCACATGTATCACTGCTATATACTTGTAAACAATCTGATGCAAGGCCAGGTCAGGCCACTTAGAAGAAACTGTTTACAAAATGAATGAATTTTTAGAGTTATATGGCATCCCTTAGTGTAACAGTAGTGGAACCCAACAATGAAGGAAAAGATAGATTGCTACTTGCTGTGAAGCAGACACGCCAAGTTGCAGACAGGCACGATTAAAATACACTCACATATATCCTTTCTGCCACAGCCTTTGTCAGTAAAGAGAGACACACTCATAACATTCACACACTCACTCACACACACACACACACAAGTAAGCACATATCGTGTACACACAACCACCAACTCCAGCATCTCAGACCACCACATTCTTCAAAGAAAAAAGAAAGTGATCCTTACTTATGTCTTGAAGACAAAATTTTGTTTTTTAACTCAAATTATGATTAAAAAATATAAATTTGTTTATATCTTTAGGGTACAAATATGTACTCTTAGGAGAAGTTTTGTATTTTAAATTGAAAAATGTAAATTTATTTATTTATATGTCATTAGGATAAAGATGTTTACTTTCATTTATTTTACTATTTTAACTATTCATTTAAACTTATGCCAATAAACAGCAGCCTTTAATATTATAAGCAAGCAACTGTTCTTAGAAAATAAGTAAAATTCTATATAAGAGATAGACAAAATAACATGAAACAAGTGTTGTGGACACCGCCAACATTGAACATGTCATTATTGATTTTGACAAGAACTACTGTGGTGTATAGCTTGATGACCTTTGACACAGTATGGCATCAACAGCCATTGTATGAATTCAGTTGCATTATTGTATGGTATTTACAGTAACAAATTGCTTCATCTGTGCATATGATTGTGTGTTGGTAATACCCTCTGCCTAACAATTTGGTGTGGGGAAAAGGAATTGCCACATTGGCAACTCCTCACATTTTCTGTTCAAAGTGTTTTCATGTGATAAATTTACACCTTTGCGCCTAAGCTTACACAATGAACTAATTACAGTTTCGACTTGGACTCCGCTATGGGCGTAGAGACAGTGATTTTTGACAGTGACACTCCTACCATTCAGCCTATATTTATTCTGCACACGTGTGTGACTACCAGCTTGCATCCATTCATGACTGTAAACTATAACCTCTCCATGTTGCAGCCGTCTTGGCAGGAACCACATACAGGACAATGTGTCCACTTCCAAAATGTGCCACAGCATCACAATTTCATCTGATACCAAACCAAACAAGAGATATCTTCGTCTTTCCCAGTCCGCCACATCACACATATGTATATAATGTGGACTTGCTACCGCCTTCCATTACACATGCACATGTAATTTTGTGTGATCCTCATACTGACAACATTCCAGTATGTACATTTGCGACCACAATCACATCATCTGCAACAATAATGTGCTCATCTACACCATCTGTGCCGTGTGTCACATGTAGACAGCGTACCCCTACCCCCTCCATGTAGACCTCAGGTAAAGTACCACTTCCTGGGTCCACATCACCACTACCCTTGCAACATTGCCACTCACCTCTTCCTGTGACACCGCAGCTGGTGCTGTCACAAGTTTCCCTAAACTACATCTGCAGAAAGAGAAACCCAAAACATGGTTTGCTGGATTTATAAACTTTGGACAGTCATTGAATTCTGAGTGACAATGCGTACTTCATATGCCTGATTAGCCACTTAGACAACAAACCAGACCTCATAAGTGACCTACTGCTGGATCTGTCCTCTCAACATAAATATGCTACAGTTTGGTTCCACATTATTGAACTTCTGTCAAGTCCTCCTGCTGAAACAAATCACTACACTATACACGATGTGCAGCTACAGGATCAGACCCCATCTCAATTGTGGCACCATCTCCACTCCCAAGTTGCGCCTAAGGAGCTACCTGATGTTGCACTGTAAATTTCCATGTGATCTTCAACTACATTTCTTGTCTCCCAAGGCTGCTGTTTCAGAGGAGAAATTCTGTATCACTGACTGGGCCTACAGTATTATTTGGCATCATCAGATCCTTCCCTCTGGCAGCTCCGTCATTGATTCAAAGTTTGGCAGCTCTCCTCCTGCCTGGATGTCTCTGCACCCAGCAGGTAAAGGTCGTGTGTGCTGCCAGCAGCTACCTCCTGTACCACATGGCCGTCAACTTACAGCATAACCTGCGCTGTCAACACCTGCATCCCATTCTTCCCCCACGGCCAAGTGACCATACAGTGCACTCAGCAGCACAACTGATGCACAGCATTGCCACAACCAATGTACCCACTACATTGGTACCACATAAGTTTTAACAACTCCACATGATCTCGTTGACCACTGTGTGCATATCGAAACTCTGGCCACAAGTCTGTCTAGTCATCATGACTCACAGTGATGGTTTTTCGATCCTGCCGGCACTCTCCACTTTCTCATTGATGATGGAGCCAATGCCTGCATCATCCCACCATCGTCTGCTCCTTCATTCTTCCATTGCGCAGCCAACAACTCCAACATACCTGTCCATAGCTTGACACGCCTCCATCTCCAGGTCGCACAGGATCTGTAATTCTCTTGGACCTTCCAGGTCACTGACAGGACCTCCCAGGTCACTGACATCAACTTCCTGTCCTCAGGATCAATTTTCTCAAACCTGTTGGCCTCTTTACAGACCTCCAATTGGTCACATTGCTTCGCTATTCATCAGGCTCTGGCATTTTGGATACCTTCCCCTTGCATCCTCTTACACTCCCACTCAGTGGGTTGCACTCATCTATGCTACCCTCCAACTGGTGATGTCTGACCAGTGGCAGCTACCAGCTATCCTGGAAGCCCACAAATTTTTAGATGCAGATAAATTTGAGAGTGAAATTAATAGCATCTGCTGTATAACAGTTATGCTTATAGGCAAATTTATACAACTATAATCACTGCCAATAATAATAATAATAATAACAATAATATCATCATCATCTTGGACAGTTTCCAGCCACTGGCTGGGTCTGTCGGGAACACAAGCCGCTCCATCGTGTTCTGTCTTTCCACCATTCCCCCTCTTCCACCTTCGTCCAGTTCTCTCCTCTTCTCATCACACATTCCTTCACTCCCTTCACCCATCTATCCCTTGGTCTTCCTCTGGGCCTCTTCCCCTCCAGTTGCAGATCAAACATCCTCTTTGGAATTCTTCCCTCATCCATTCTCTTCATGTGTCCATACCACTGCAGTCTTGATTTTTCTATCCTGTCCTGTACTGGTTCCTCCTTTAGTCTTTCCCTCACATACTCATTTCGCAATCTGTCTCGTCTTGTTACACCCAACCTGCTCCTCTGGAACTTCATTTCACTAGCCTGTATTTTACTTTTGTCGCTTTTGTGCATTACCCATGTCTCACTTCCGTATGCCAATATGGGGACAAAGTAGGTTTGGTATATAATTCCCTTGGATTTCTGTGGTGGCACCTTGCTCCAAATGAGCCCCCTAATACATTTGTAGAACTGCCCTGCTTTTCTGCACCTTGTAGTTTTTCCCCTCCACAAGTTATATCCACATTTGGCCTATTCTTCTTCCTTGTTGTGACAATTATATCACTTTTCTTTGCAGAGAAATGCATTCCATATTGTGCTGCCATTGCCTCTCATGCATCTAACTGCTCTTGCACCTCCTTCTCGCAATTTCCCCATAACATCAGGTCATCAGCAAAAAGCACTGCTTTCATTTTATGATCTCCAATTGCATCTGATACTTGCTGTAGGATTTCATCCATAACAATAATAAACAATAAAGGCGAAAGTGCACTTCCCTGTCGCAGCCCATTTTCCAGCTTGAACCATGCAGTACGTTCCCTCCCCACTTTCACACAACTCTCACTTCCCTCATACATTTTTCTGACCTTTCGTGTTATCTCCTCATCTATCCCTTTTGCGTTCAGCACATCCCAGAGCTTGTCCCTACAGATACTGTCATACGCCTTCTCAATATCCAAAAAGGCCATGATTAAGTCCTTCCCATACTCATAGTGCCTCTCCTGCAGTTGCCTTACCGCAAATATGAGGTCCGTTGTTGATCTTCCCGGTCTGAAACCGTACTGCTCCTCTTGCAGTCTACTTTCAATACTGCTTCTTATTCTCTTCTCCAGGATCTTTTCATAGATTTTTCCACAGTGGCATAGCAGGGTGATTCCTCTGTAGTTCTCACATCTCCTTTTATCCCCTTTCTTGAAGATCGGGACTATAATTCCTTTCTTCCAATCCTCAGGAATTCTGTTCTCCTTCCACACCACCCTCAGCACTCTGTATAGCCACTGGGTTCCTACTTCTCCTGCTGCTCGTATCATATCCACTGTTACTTCGTCCCAACCTGGTGCCTTGCCCCCTTTCATCCTCTTTATGGCTTCTTCCACTTCATTCCAAGTTAGATCATCAATTTCCCCACTATTATAATTGTCTGCTGCCTTAGGCTCTCCATCGCTGTTAGTTACCCGCTTGGCGGCATTCAACAGATCTTCAAAGTACTCCTTCCAAATCTTTTTGAGCTCATGCATTTCCTCCACAACTCTTCCATTATTATCCATGATCCTCAGGCACTCGCTTCTGTCATTCCTCTTATTTCTTACCATGGTGTAAAGTACTTTTTTGTTCCCTTCACTGTCCTCTTCTAACATTCTTGTCCATTTTTCCAACCACTTCTTCTTCTCCGTCCTTATTATGGTCTGTGCCGCTTTCTTGCTTTCCTTATATTTTACCCTAGGTTCCTCTGTTCGGGTCTGGAATCATTCTCTGAAGGCTTTGTTCTTTCGAAGTACTGCCTCTTTACATATGTTGTTCCACCATGGGGTTTCCCTACTTCTCCTCTTTGTGCTAGTTCTTCCGCACACAGTCTCAGCTGCCTCAACTAGAGCCCTCTTAAAATCTCCCCATTCTTCTTCCACTGTTCTCTGATCTTCCTTTGGCAGCTTCTTCCTGATCAGTGTCTGGTACTGGGTCCTCCGTTCATCCTCTTTCAGCATCCATGTCCTCAACCTTTTCTCCTGTGTTTCTGTTGCCCTCCTATCTTTTTTCTCTCTCAGGGTGGCTACCAACAGCCGATGGTCACTGTCTAAGGGCTCAGATGGAATGACCTTAACATCTGTGAGGCTGCTCATCATCTGCCTATCCACTAGTATATAGTCCACTACTGAAGTTTGGGACCAGTCACCACTGTACCAAGTTATTTTGTGACTACTTCTCTTCTTGTACCAGGAATTTGCGATCGCCAGCCCATTCCTCTTGCAGAATTCCAGCAACAATTTTCCTTCTCTATTTCAGTTCCCCCAGCCCTCTGGTCCCATTATCTCCTCGAATCCTTTCCTGTCTGTGCCAACATGTGCATTGAGGTCCCCTATTATAATCTGATTTCCTCCATTTAGCTGCTTTTGCATGTCATCTTCAAATTCCTCCTTCTCCTTTTTTGTACACCCCCCCCCCCCCCCCCCCCCCCCCCCCCCCCTGTGAGGCATATGCTTGGATGATTTCAATGCTTTTTCCTTTCACCTGTACTCTGGCTTTTATCATTTGATCATTGATACCTTCCACCTCCTCCTGCAGACCCTCTCTAACCACTATTGCCACTCCATTTCTTCCCCTCTCATTCCCTATCCAGTACAGTTTACATCCTTTACTTAGTGGTATTTCACCAACTCCTCTCCACCTAGTCTCAGCAAGTCCCAAGATGTCCAATTTCCTCCTTTCCATCATTTCTACAATTTCTTCTAACTTCCCAGATAGAGTCCTTACGTTTAGGGTGCCCAGTCATAAACCATCTCGTAATCCTTTTCCATTGCTTGGTCGGTTTCCTTAAATAACAATAATATAATTTGCATTATTTGCCTAACAAAATAAAGAACTGTTTCATGGATTCTTGTTGTTTTGCCCATAATTAAGCACAGTTTAGGGCAAGAATGAAATAAACTGTAAGCTTTCATTACTCTCCATTTCTTATTTTTGTGTAAGTTGGAGTTCATGCTTTTTTTAATTTTTTGGACAAATATATTAGATCTGTAACACCTGTATTAATCCATGAATTAATTTCTTGGCAGAAAACTAGACATTCTTACATTGCACCTACACAACAACTTACTGTTGTTATGCACTTCTTTCTTAAATGTTCTCTTGTAGTCACACTTACTTGATTTCATCACTTTCTCAAACAACGTATCTGGTCTGGGACACCTCAGTTCCTTTGCAGCTAACTTTTCCTGGTAATTCATTTTTCTGTTGGCACTTAAAATAGATTCAACAGGGTTCATGTGGACACTGCACACAAAAGCCGATTCCCACACAGTAAACAACCAACTCCAAATGCAAACTGCCATTTGTGGAAATGATTAAATTCAAGTAGTAATGCCTACCAACACAGTCTGTGGACTAGAATACAAATGAGGCACTGAGAACCATAAGAGCCTAAAGCACACAGTCATCAATCCCATATTTAAGTGAATATCAGAGAAATTGAGAAAGCTTTTCATCAATGTCCATATTTGTACAGGAAATGTGGGCCTACAGCACAGATAAATCTACCTTACTTTAAGGTCAACAGATATCTAAAGCATGAATAAGTGTTACAATCTCACAGTCTATGATGATGTGCTGTAGGCCCTTAGGGTTCTCAGCACCTCCAACTGACCACCATATGATAAAATCCGAAACTTGATTTACTATAACTCATTCAGAAACCAAAACAGTTTTACTACACAGTGAGTGAATTGGCATAGCGGAGGAATGTGCTACGGTCTAGAGCGATTTATGCTGAGCGAACGAGGATACAAGTCTGTAGCAGTGTGCTATCACCTGTTGGCATTGATGTAAACTTTTAGTTGAATGGTGGGGCTAGTTGACAGCTGTTCATGCCATGAACCATGCACATTGTTCATCAAATATGTATGTATGTGATCTATAATGCAATTACATCACACCAGTTGCACATGGGCAAAAGCTCCTTAAAACGTGCATAATTGAAGATCTGCTAGCAGTCCCAACGCTGGAGCAGCAATTGTAGCGTAGTGTGGTAGATTCAATGTCATGTATTTCAGATTACCGCATCTATGATATGTTAAAAAAAAAAAAATCACAAGTTGTCAAATGCTAGGGTGTTCATGTGTTCTTGTGGTCTTACGCAGCAGCTGCCACTGTGTCTGAAGATGGATTTTGTTGACTTGCTGGCCCAGATTATAGCTCACAGCATCAAGAGGTCACTGACCTTCACTCTGACAACAGAAAACTGTGATTCTTGAAGTTTTCCCAGCATATTGAATGTTTGATGAGATTTCGGGATTGCAGCTGGATCATGTTGGCCTCTTTCCACAATATTTTGGCTGGCAATCATCCAGCCATCTTCAGGTGTGTGTCCGCAACTGGATACTTCTAGTTCCTGGCATCGGCTTTATAGCAAACATTGGTGTGTAAATGCACGCACATTGGTGTCATCTATCGAAATCCATGCCCTCTGCAAATACTGTTCTATCTGTGGCACGTAGGCGCATGCATAAAGGTGAAACTACATGTCCGCCCTCTGTCGGAATGTGCTCTCGCATCGCTAAAAATCAGATGTCAGATGTCAGGAGACATGTCATTATGAATAAACTGTCATCCCTCAGAAGAAATTCTGGCGACATCTGATGTATGGTTTTTACCAATGCCAGTATACATTCCAAAAGTTGGCAGACATGTAGTTTTACCTTTACATATGCACCTGCACGCCACAGACAGAACAGTACCTGCAGAGGGCGCTGATTTAAATAGAGGATGCTCCTTTGATGGCTGCCAATGCACATGCGTTTCCACGTCAATTATTGCTGCAAAGCCGATGTTGGGAACTTGCAGTCTCTAGTGGCAGACACTCACTTGAAGATGGCTGGACGAAATATTGTGGCAAAAAGTCAATGTGATCTGACTGCAATCCTGAAACCTCATCGAACAACAACAAATTGTATCACCTGATTGCCAACACATCAGTCAACCTGGCACATGCTCTCTGCATGGCTGCTAAATTCACTGTGACACAGCCACACAACAACGCTGAAGATTCGCCTGCTCCTTATCTGCCTCCACCTTCGCTGCAAACTCTGCAGGTCAGTGACAATCAGACTTACAGTCTATCATGTGTCTTATCTCTGTTGTACATCCCCTCTGTTATAGGCGCTATTACCAATGACACCTCCCATAGAGTAGTTACTATTGATAGTCCCCCTGTCCGGTATAACACTTGCTGCCTCAAAGCCAGCAAACTCTGCCATGCTTTGATAGAAATCCAAGACCTCTTAGATTATGGGTTTGTGTGCCCTCTGGACAGTAAACTGGTCATTGCCTATACAACTCATGCCTAAAAAAGACTGTTCTTTCCACTTGTGCGAGGACTACTACAAACTCAATGCCTGGATGATCGTTGACAGTTACCCAACTCTGCACATCCAGCATTTTGCACAACAACTGCATGGTGCGCAGATTTTCAGTGTTGTTCACTGTCAAAAGTCATATCATGTAATCCCTATGCACTGTGATGATATACATATAACAGCCATTATCATGCCGTTTGGCTTATTGAAATACTTCTACACACCTTACAGTCCCAAAAATGCTGTGCAGGTGGGTCAGCGTGTTATTGACTCCATTTTGTTCCCAATTCATTTCTGCTATGCTTACTTCAATGATACTGTCATCTAATCCCAATCTGCTAAATAGCACAAGTTTCGTTTAACTTGAGTTCTCACAGCACTTTCCAACAGAAGCATCAAGATAAACCATGATGTAAAAGGAAAGCAGATGTAAAGGCATGGAGCAACTGATTGAGCATGAGTTGGGATACAATTTTGAAATACATTTGTAAAGATATACCAAGTCGAGACAATCTTAAGAAAACAGCAATAAAATACCACTTATTGTAAATACAGACTGGACTCAAACAGACTGATGCATCATGATGAATATCTGAGCTGATATTAAAAAAAAAGCATACATTAATAACAACACTCAAACAATGGAAAAGCCGGGATGGAATGTAACAATATTATGAATATTACAATGAATATTTTATGGCTTCAGTTGCCAAAGACTGCAGTCATGTACATGTGAGTTGCATTTGTGTGTGTGTGTGTGTGTGTGTGTGTGTGTGTGTGTGTGGTCTATTTTTGACGAAGGCCTTGATGGCCAAAAGCTTATTTGTAACAGTCTTTTAGTTGTGCCTATCTGTGACTCAGCATCTCTGCTGTATGGTGATTAGCAACATTCATCGAAGCTTTCTCAGCAATGCACAACTAATTAAAAAAACACACACATGCAGCAGAAAATTAATCATCAGGTGGCATTAACAAGAAACTAGCCAACAGGTCACAAAATTACTCACTCCTCAATTCACATTCTCATAAGCATGAGAAATGGATTTAATGAAACCTTTGAAATGTAGCAGTTCTGAAAGAGAAAAACTAACAATTAACATCACTACATTAAAAAGACTCTGTTAGGACAATCATCATGTCGTGCACTCATAAAATCAGTCTTAGCCAAATAATCATACATTATGACCAACATTTTGAAACACACACCCTTCAAGAATACATGACAGGTAAATAACATGGATGCATAAAACGATTCTGTCAAATACGTTGTCACCTTGAGTACTTCATTAATTAGACTTTGCAGAAAAAGCAAAAAGTTTTAAAACACAAAACATATCTTCCCTTATTCTCTGCATGGTGACAAGAGGCCCAGTTTCTCAAACAATCACAACATGTCCACATCAGTCATGTCGCATGGAAGTTACACAACTTTCGACGTGTCTTACTTTTCCACATGACATGCGCCCACCACTTCCAAGTCCGAAGGGTGATAGAGTGCCCCACAAGACAAATGATATCAATTCAGTCATGGCTAATGCATGCCTCCAAGTACAACTGTCACACACAGTTCTTGGAGCTGTTCCACCAAACCACCAGTTCTGATAGCTTAGGCACGTGATTCCAGAGACCAGCCATGCAGGCACACACCAATCCCCTTTCTGGGACTGCTCCTTCCTGACAACCATGGCAACAGAGTTCCCAGTTTAAATTTGAAATAATAGCTCCTTCCAGCCCAATTCAGAATTAAGCCCACCTTCCCAATGAAGTCAGCTCCAAATATGCAATATGTGGCCAGATTTTTAACAATCTTCATATTAATTATCCACAACAAATCTCCCAGTGCCACCTTAACCAGCAAACTCCCATAACCACCATAAACAACCCCTTTTCTGATGACAATCCTTACCACTTACATTTACCTTGATGTATGAGGAACCAGTCATAATCAATTGCTGAAAAAGTACTCCTTAAATCCAAGAGTGCACAAACTGACTCATTATTTACACCAATACATACAACAGCTGTTGTTTATTCGATGTGTCCCTAATCACACATATTAGTTTATTGTGTCCAAGATACAATAATTGTCATAATAAGAGGCTGCAACGTCTTTCCCATACAATCCTTCTTCACATGATCCAGTCCATTACAATTCCAACATTTTAATTCCAAGTTTTCCCCTCTCACGGAATCTCATTCCTCAGTACCTACTGATTGTATCTCAACCTGGACAGTATTTCCTTCCAAATTCACTTTCTTCCTCACAAAAGTCTTCCCCTCCCATTTCTTCCTGTGGTAGTCAAGGCACTCCCTAGCTTGAAGCTCTCTGATCAGATCCTCTTATTGTAAAAATGTCCTATGTGCCTGACAAAACACTGCCCTCTGCCTACTTTCAGTGTTCAGCCCTTTCAATAACCGTGGTATGACATGTTCCTCCATGTGATGAAGAAACTGTGCCAATACACTTCTCTTAACTTGGGCAACATATTCCACTAACAGCTTATTAATACCTTGCTACTTTTCATACTCCCAATAAACTATTTCCATCAAAGCTCGGGGAGGAATGAGCCTAATTATTTGACACCTACACCCCAGGCAAATCTCTTTACATTGTATGGATTGCGAAATCTCCTCACACAACCTATTTTTCACTGTTACATCAATTAATCTTAAGGCATCAATTTCACTTATTTCCATGGCCAAAGCCATCTGCAGAAGTACTAATGAAAAACACAAAAACTTCACAACTGAGTCCATTGACTCACATGACATACTTGTGCACTGCCTTAAAACATCTTTCAACAGATTTCGCAACTTTGTAAACATAGTATTCAGAACTGTTCCCTTCATGTCCACATTGTGTGCCCCTAAATTACTAACAGAGTGTGTATCCTGCAAATCCATGCCGCTGTTATTCCAATATATGCTCACTATAATTTTGTAACTCCTCGGCCTGTTACAGGCCAACAACAACCAAGTCAAGGTAATGATCAAATTGGGCCTGTACCCTATGAAGCTGTACAACCCTCCAAATAGGGGATAACTTCTATGATCTCTACCAAGGTGTAACAAATAGTAGGTGTGACAACCGTACCTCATTGGATGCAGTCACTTTATGTATCATTGTCACATGATGTGCTGACATATTTTTTCAATAAATTCCTGTACTGTATCATTGGGTTCAAGCCCCCATCACCAGTTTGTAAACAAGGTCACTTTGGCCAGATAATCCAGATCCTTGACAACACCAGATACTCTGCAAAATACAAAATAATGAATAACCATAACTAAATCTTAATTTTAACCCTCCTCTCCTCCCCCATCACTTAAGTAATTGAGCTCACTCTGCTACTAAATTTGTAACAGGAATGTTATGTAAAGGTGCATAGTAATTGATTGATTGAGCATGAATTGTGATAAAATTTCGAAACAGATTTGTGAAGATATATGTATCCAGTTCACTTGCAGGCCTCTGGTTCTGAATTTTAAGTTTTGAGCGTGTAGTGTGAGAGGACTCACTGTCCTCCCCAAGTTTCCACTCACAATACTTAGGCCGACAACAACCTTTCTGATATATAAATACTTTATTCCCTATTACTTTACAGGTGCTATTCAGCAATATCTAACAAGTGCACAAGGTGCTCGTGAGCTGTGGCCCTTGGCCGGATGAGACATGTCTGCTTGCTGCAGAGGCTCCAAGCTTCCTCCTGGCCACTTACAACAGCCAACCAACTTACCTGCGTGCACAAAGGACCTGGAAAGTCCACTTTCACACACACAGTTACAATGTTTCCTGAAAGGGAGTAGATTATACTGGACAGTCTGATCTGCCCAGTTTTCAAACTGTCAATAGATGGCTCTTATGTTGGCAAGTGAGTTATGGAACTCAGCATACTCCCACTCTAAAATGAGTCACCTTATTTTACAAATAGCCATAAATTTAATAAATAACAAGGTTCAAAACAAGGAAAACAACAAAAATAATACCAGACACAAAATCAGGGCATATAAATATGAAATTCACTACTTTTGGTTGCACAGACCAGCAAATGTTACTGCCACACTGATGAGAGACCTGAAAGGTACTAACATTAAAGAAACAGAAAGCAACAAATATTACTATAGCGCTGCATATGAAATATATTAAGTCAATATTGACAACTGTCAGTCCACAAAAGAAACATGCACAGCTTCTCAAGCTGATATTATGAATTAAGGATTTGTTCCTGTAAATAGCAATTTGTCTGTGAGCCTTATCATGTAC
The DNA here is from genome assembly GCF_023864275.1 of Schistocerca cancellata. Taxonomy (NCBI): domain Eukaryota; kingdom Metazoa; phylum Arthropoda; class Insecta; order Orthoptera; family Acrididae; genus Schistocerca; species Schistocerca cancellata. The sequence goes on from NC_064628.1 coordinate 281,959,305, forward strand.
CACCACACAAATCTGGGGGAACACTTCACTGATTCACTGCTTAGGCAGACGACACAATTTTGCTATGACCTCTTAACCTGCACATTAGCAGTTAGCAGTTTTCACCATCAGCACATACAAATACATGATTATCAGCCCCAGGAAACAGCTGCTCGACGACACCCAGCCTCCACACTGAGGGAGGCAAGTTATCCTCCTTGACCAGGACCTGATTGCCTATCTGGGGCGGCCATGCTCCTTCTGATTTCCATTTACTGCATTGCTGCAGTTGATGCAGGTACTCAGTGGACCACCTCTTCCAAAAGGACTGATACGCTGCTATACAAGTTGCCACCTGTGCAACCTATTGGCAAGAATTTCAAAGACAGAGGGTTCGAGATGGGCACAAAGTGGCTGTGCAATGAGGAAAAGCCTAGGAATGAGAGAGAGCACACAATGGCCTTGAATTTAGGCATGCTTCTATCTGAGTTAATACCGTAGTTAGTTCTTCAAAAGTCAGTACTGTATTGCCAATGACACATTTGAGATGTGACTTCATACATTTGACTCCTGCTTCCCACAGTCCACTAAAGTGAGGGGCACAAGTTGGAGTAAAATTCCAATTGATACCCTCTGAGGTTGATACGTTCACCAGACCTTCAACTGTAGCGTCATCACAGAAGAAACATTTAAGTTCATTATTTGCACCTACAAATGTAGTACTATTATCACCATACATGTGAGAAGGTTTTCCTATTCTCACAATGAATCTCCTGAGGGCAGCCAGAAATGAGCTGGTTAATAAGTCACTAACTAACTCTTGATGGATGGCTTTGGTTGCCATGCAAATGAATAAGGCAATATTGGCCTTGGTAGTGACCTTACTCCATCTTCCACCATGCTTCACAGTAACAGAGCCTGCATAATCCACACCACAATGCTGGGAAGGACGAGACTGGTTTACTCTATATGCTGGTAGTTGACCCATAAGTTGAACTGCAATCTGCGACTTGAACCTAAAGCACTTCAGACATTTCCCACTCATACAATATCTTCTGCATCAACAAACAGATGCAAATCTCATACTTTGCTGTTATATGGTGTAGAAGAATTGGCCATTAACAGAGTGATCTCACTACCATACTCACCAAGTTGAACTATGCCAAAGGCCTTTTTGTTGGTGTTTTGGCATTCTTGTAGGAATTCTTGTGGAATGAGGGGACCAGTTATCCTGTATGCTTGCCACAATCTAGTACAGTTAGCAAACCTCAGTGTGTAAGCCAAAACCCTGCAGGTTTTCTTGAATGAGGAATATTTACACAGCAATCAAGCTTAAGAACGTACACCAAAGATACTTGCATACACCTTCTTTCAGGTGCATCTTCTACCACAAGTGAAGGATAAGTACTGCAGTCCAGGTCATAGTTGAATAGCCATGAAGGGCCATATCGACACTGCACAAGTGACCTCAGATGTGCTAGACTAATGCCACGTAATAAGTGATCAGCAGGATTGTCTTCTGATTTGAAATGCCTCCAGTTGGGAATTGAACTCAGTTCCTGAATTTCAGAGACTCTGTTGGCAACAAAAGTTTTCCAGTGACTAGGACTACGTTGCAGCCAGTAGAGAACTACTGTGGAGTCTGTCCACAGGTGAATATCACTATTGTTTATGATGTCTAAGGCACTGGCCACCTTACGAGTGAATCAAGCAAATAGCAGAGCACCACATAATTCCAGTCATGGAAGAGATTGCAGTTTGACAGGAGCTACAACAGATTTGGCTGCAGCCAATAAAACTACAACCATGTTGTAGGAAAGAACACATCTGATGTATACAGATGTGAAGCATCACAAAAACCATGAATTTCAGGTTTAATGGGACAGGGAATGATCTTCCTTCTGACTGAAATATCATTAGGAAAGGCAGTTGCATGTAGAGGACATTCCATTCATAAGTTAGGTCGGATGGCAAAACAACATCCCAATCAAGGGTTAGTTGCCACAAGCACCACAACGATAGCTTGCATCTTATGACTGCTGAACCCAGAAGCCCTAGTAGGTCAAAAATAGGTGCTATTGTAAACAGAACATTACGCTTGGTAATCTTTGATCACTGATGACTCTTCTGCTGGACATGGAACTGGAATGTGTCAGAACCATGGTGCCATAAGATTCCTAACGTTTTTATGGTTTCTTCACCAGTAAGATTACATAACAAAGAGGTTTCTCTGTCCTGCAATGGAATTTTTTCCATAATCTTATGATTACTGGAACACCATTTCCTCAGTGGAAACTCCCCAGAAGCAAGTAACTGAGTCAGTTGGGTTTGAAGTTCCTGAGTTTCAGCTTGTCTTGATTTTCCAAGGCCAACTGCTGGAGACATCTAGTCGCAAGAAAAGCAGCAGCCCTGATTCCATAAATGACTGTACACAATATATATTCTTGCATTGGTTCAGACTGTGATTCCTGCCACAGAATCCTGTGGAAGTTCCTGTCATCAGGATGAAGAGACACTTGGCAATACATTTTTGTTATGTCAGGTGACAGAGCCACATTAAAGGACTGAAATTTTATAATAATGGAAAATAAACATGGCTGGACAGTGGGACCAACCATCAACATATTATTGAGAGACCCACCATTAGAAGTGGCACCAGAGCCATCAAACACTACCCTCAACTTATCAGTGGAGCTGAAGACAGTATGGTGTGGAAGGTAAAAACTTGGACCAACAAAATTCTGAGAATTAGAGACTTCCATGTATCCTAGTTTAATATACTCATGCATGAATGCAGTATATTCCCCCCTCAAGTTTGGTTATCTCTTCAATCTCCTCTCAAGATGCTCCAGTCTCTGAGAGGCTGGTTCTCATGGTTCATGTCAAGGTTTACAGTGAGGTTTCACTGGCAGTCGAACCACAAATCTCCCATCTTCATTTCGAGCTGTGTGGCACTGAAAGTGAGCCTCAAACATTTTATCCTGCTTACTCATCATTTTGGTAGACAGTTCCTCTAGCTCCCAATACCTTTGCAGTTTGGCATCTAAATTGTCACCTCTAACAATGCATGAGGGCACTGTAGAATGAGGCATGTTGCATGAAACTGAAGAAATCCTACCAGACAAAATCCAGCTGAATTTAGTTTCAAGCAGTGATAGATGATTTGGGTTCTCCAGCCTTTCCCTACAAACAACATCAAAGAAAACCTAAGCATCAAGAATTAAATCTATTGTGGCAGGCTTGTTGAACTTGTGATCAGCAGGTGGTAGCTGCAGTGGAACATTCCAACTTCCTATGTCTATATAATCAAAATATCCACGGGTGTGCTGCTGGTCTATAGTGTCCAACGGGCACTATAGACTGGCAGCATACCCGTGGATATTTTGATTATCAAATACACTGGGAGAAACTCAAGAATTATGTCTGTATAGTTTGCTGGTAGGTCACTGGTGACATTTTCAACAATAGCATGAGTGGCTCTGATATGAAAGTCATTAAGCCTAGACAACAATTCAACATTACAGCTATAATGCACTGAGGCTTCAAAGGCATTGTTCATGCTTTTCACATGAAATGGCTGTTTATTTCTTTTCAATTTTTATTTATCTGCCATACCCTTAGATATAAAGGACAGCTGGATCGCACTATCTAGCAGCGCCCTGTAAGACTGCCACCTACCCATGCTGTCTTTAATGTTAACAAGAGGAGTTGCCAACACAGCATTACAGTTTGTGTGACATCTCCACTTCGTAGTCTGATGAGCCAATGAGGGGTTTCCTGATTCACCATTCTGTCTATTCCTTGAATCAGCTGCTTGTGGAGCAGTATACTGTACCTTCCCTTACAGGTCTTATAAGGAGAAACCTAGCATTTAGTCGAGAAGTGATCAGGGCACATGCACAAAAAAAAAACAAAGCTAATTTCTTTTTACAAATGCCCGTCACTCTTAGATATTTAGTGCTTGAAACCCCTTGCAGTTACTGATAGCATGAGGTTCATTATAAAGTTGACATGCCCCCTCACATGCTTAGTTTGATTTGAGTTACTGGCATTTCCTTGTGGATCCCTTGATGTGATGTCCCTGAATCTGATCAACCCAAGAGCCTGATATTTTGTTTCCAAAATATCTATCAGTTAATTCAATGTGGTGAATGTGGAGCCAGACATTTTTACCTCTCCTAATGGCAGTCTTTGGGTCACATTGTTTCAGAAAGAATCACTTCATGAAGTGGGACGTTAGGTTTCAGAGCTTCTAAGGCCTTCTAATGGCTACACATGTGATTAATTAACTGCCTATAATCAGTAGCCATGCCATGGTCGACTGAAGTCGGAGCTAACAAAGCCTTTGCATGTCTGGCTACAATTATTTTGGGATTATCATACCTCTGCATGATAAGTTCCCAAACAAGTGATAGATTTCCTGATGTTACAGGCATATGTTGTAAAAGGTTCCTTGCTTCACCTCACAAAGAGGAGATTAGGTACTGTAATTTCTGTACTCGTCAATTGAATTAGTGTTCATAATGAGACTTAAAAAGGAATCTCTGTAGGATGACCACTTAAGGTAATCCCATTTTAAATTTGGCAAATTAATGGCAGGTAGTTTTAAAGTACTGACACTGCTTCTCGGATTCGATTCCATAGGCCATAGATTAGTGTGCCCCTTGATTAAACCCTTGATAGTCATTTCAATCAATTCCCATGAAGCCTCAAATTCTTCCCTATCCTTGCTGTGATCAGTAGATTTGTCTTCAATTTCCAGCTGACCTCGAGACAACTCAAAATCAGTCTCAACCCATATCAGTCTGCTTAATTTTGTCTACAGTATTTCAAAGCTAGCACTATCTGCATTCCGCAAAAAGGTCCCTAGGTGTGCTAGAGCGGCCTTTGCAACCCCTCTCTGTTTGAGTAAATTTGTTCTCTCACAGGAATCAATCTTGGAAATGGGCAGAAGATAACAGGAAACCAACAGTTGCACTTACCAGGTTGCAGTGGCAGTACAGGACAGTACGAACTGCAGCAACAGCAGCATCGAGGGTGCTAGCAGCTGACGTGTCAGGGGCTGCAGTTTCCGATGACACGAAGTTTCGGCAAGAGGAGGAGCTGACAGCACAGATGATGATGGTACCATCCATGTCTGTACTTCTCATGTGTAAAGCTCAAAATATATTACATGTCAGCAAAAAATGTCTCCCATCACCAGTGATAAGGCTGTTGTTATCGAATTTCTGAACAGGCCTTGGAACACTTGGTAGTGCTTACTGATAAAACTGGAATGTGTGCAACTCATATGTGAATATCTTCTCATGGTTTTTCATGCATTCACAAATACCAGAACAAACATGCACGCGAACATAAATATTCTGTTTGCTGACTGTATCTGGCCCAGAGGACCAAAATTTGTATGCAGTTCACTTGCAGGCTTCTGTCCTGTCTTTGTTTCCATTCACAATAGTTAGACAGAAGATAACCTTTTTTATACATAAACACTTTATTCTGTATTACTTTACAGGTGCTATTCAGCAATATCTAACAGGTGCACAAGGTAGCTGTAAGCCACAGCCCTTGGCTGGACGAGACATATGTCTGATCGCTGCAGAGTCTCTGGTCTACCTGCTGGCCGCTTACAACAGTCAATGAACTTATCTGTGTGCACAAAGGATCTGGGAAATCCACTTCTGCACATCTTCAATCAGTTATGATGTTTCCTGAAAGGGAGCAGATTATACCAGACAGTCTGAGCTGCCCAGTTTTCAAACTGTTGCTTGATGGCTCTTACAGTGGCAAGTGAGTTATGGAACTCAACAATATATCAAGCTGAGACAGTCTTAAGAAAACAGCAATAAAATACCAAGATGTGTAAATACAGGCTAGACTCAAACAGACATGCATCAGAATGAACACTTGAGGTGATATAAAAACACATACACTAATAACCATTGATATAGCATGTCCAAACAATCTGTCAATGTATCAATCATAAGCATTCTCAGTAAAGCACAACTAATTAGAAAAACACACATGCAGCAGAAAATTAACCATTAACTGATATTAAGAAGAAACTAGCCAACAGGCCACAAAATTACTCACTCTTCATATCAGCATTAATCTCACAAGCATGTGAAATGGATTTAATGAAACATTTGAAATATAGCAATTCTCAAAGTGGAAAACTAATAATTAATGTAAAAGCCTTAGCAAGACTTAGGAAAATCATCATGTCAGGCACTCAGCAAATCAGTGTTAGCAAAATAATCATGTATTATGACCAACACTTCAAAATGCACAGCCTTGAAGAACACATGACAGGCAAATGTGGAGGAAGATGGCATCACTGCCTTGATTAGTAGCCTCGGCCGCCTTATAATCTGCATGCCTCTGGCAGCGCATGCCATCACCAGCACAATGTGGAACCAATTGATTCCCATATCTTGCATCAACTGCACCTCTCCACCCTCCAGCATGGCATCAAAAGTACGTCATTTCACCCCCCCCCCCCCCCCCTCACATACACACATACAGGTCAGTCATGGTACAGTCAGTCAGACAAACTTGCCACTTGCCACACATGATTTCTGACATCGACTGACCGCCATGTCGCCTCTTGACTGCCATGTCGCCTCATTGACCTCAGCCCTGTTACCTCGTTTTCTCTGCATGCTCTCACTGCTGGGGGAGGGGTAAAGTGATTCATTTGCACATACAATTGTATGTTGGTGATATCCCCTGCCCAACAATTTGCTTGGGGAAATGGAATAGCCACAGTGGATTATCTCACTTGAGTTGTCCTATTTACTAGTATACTACTTGTACAATAGGTAATCAACAGGACCAAATAACAAACAAAATCAAATTCAAACAAAGAATTCATGAAACTCTGCACAAGACACTAACACCTTGCTCTATTGTAAAGAAAACCAGAACTTATTAAACATAAAGATTATAGTTAGAAAGAGTTTACAACCCTGAGTTCAAGTATTCCAATAAATTGAGGGAGGAGGGGCTAATGAGGTGTTCTATTTTCTTCTTTTTGAAGACATGAAGATTTTAAATTTCCTTCCAAGTGTATAGGACTGCATAATGTATATGGATCTCATGTTTACTTCCAGTATTGTGCATCACACTGTTCATCGTAAATTCACTCTTGTTTTTGACAACAAGTAGCAGTACAGAGTATAATGTCACCCATTTCCAAAACCCATTAAATCCATTATTTTTAATACTAACTTTTTTATACGTCAAAAGAGGATGCTTTGAGCTGCACAGTTTTGAACATAATACAGTTTCCAGTAGCTGCTATTTCTGTCATAAAAATAGCTCTGAAGTTTGTCTAAGGTTCCAGGCATTAAATACCAACCACAATACAGGACCTAAACCATTATATTCAGTGCACATTTAATGCTCTGAAGAAGTTACATTTACAAAACTTGTTATTTCAGAACACTTGTCATATTACATTTAGAACACATATTAAACATTACAATAATTTCTCTTGTGAGGCAAATGTGATTTTATTTCATTTAGCTTTTTGTATTTTATATTTTTCATACTGGTATACCTGTCAAGTTGGATTTTGGCACAAATACTCATTCTGAATACCAGCCGGTTGTTTAGTTGAACTTAACAGATTGTAGGCTCAATTTTTAAGCAGTAAGCTACATAAAGCCATGGATATGGAATGCCGCAGTATCCAGCAATATTATTACACCATCTTCTTTACGGATATTCTGGAAAAAGTGCAGATAAAAGAACTTTGGGCAAAAAATGTTGAAAAGAAAATGAAGCAAGCTGTTGATTATTTTGATTTCTAATATACCTCTGCTTGCTTTTTCAAATAACATTCTTATAGTCAAGGAAATGTGTATAGTGTCTAATGTTCATTGCTTGTACCTTATCAGGTATTCCAGCAAAGGATTTCCAATGATGCTCTCATGGAAGCACACAGGAGGACCAGATGAATGTGGACAACTTTCCATTCAAGATATAAGAAGGATGAATCGGAAGTTCTATGCTACAGCTGATAGGCAGACGAAGAATGAATTCATTCATAAGTACACAATCGTGGAAACAGTAAGGAGCAGAACATCATCAGAAGGGCTAAGAAATAGGAAGGTAACTACCAAATACCTCATTCCAAAGCTACATAATGGACAACTTCAGAGACTCAGGGTCTGTAAAAATGTATTCTCTGAAACACTTGGGGTAGAGCGAGATCATGTTCAGAATCCATGTTAACAGTCTCTGGAGACTGGAGTAACTTCCAAGGATAAGACATGTGGTGACACGAGATCTCGTGCTTACAGTGGTAAGGTTTGATTGAATCAATGTCAGGGGAAAAACATTCACAGGCAATATTTAATTTCCAAATTAAACAATATGCACAACAAAAAATCTAACAAACATGTAAACTATGAGTTCATTCAAAATGTGTTTGATAATGATTACAACATTAGATTTTGATTGGCTGGCATAGACATTTGCTCTTTTCTCTTACAGACCAAAGAGCAATTAAAACAGACTCTAGATCTCATGGAGAAAGACGAAGTTGAAGGCCAAGTTTACCACACATCAACTGAAAGTAAGCACCATTTACAATCAACTTTGCAGCAAAACAGAAGGGGAGAGAATAATGAGCTTTGACTGCCAACAAAATTTGATTCCCTCTAAGCTTCTCGATTAGTCTTCACATTACTTAAGACAACTTTATTTTTACAGTTTCACTGTTTGTGAGGGCCCCTCTCATGGTTCCCAGAGCAAGTACAATAGTTTTGCTTTACATGGTAAAAAAATAAATTCTCCAAAGGTTCATGCCAAATTGCATCATCAATTTTTCATAGACTGCGCAGTAAAATTCTGGAAAATATCAGTATGATTAATTTACTAACTTCGACAGATTGAAAAGGAAGTACATTCAAGGAGCACTATCTTGGACCCCGGTGATTATTATGACATTATCAGAAACTTTGGGACTATCTAAAAACTTGGATCAGATGTAAATGTTGCTGACTGGGAAACATCTCTTAAAGATGTCATGCAACCTCCCTCTGCATGGCACTTTCAGTTCAAGCCTTCAAAAAGGATATTAACTAAAAAAGAAGAGCACTATTGCAATTCAAGGAGAACTATTGACAGGTTGTATGGACATTAATGAACTTTTATTCTACAAGAATGTCTTCAAAAAGCAGTCTGGAGCTTAACTGGATGAAGAATCTGATGTAAGAGAGCTACCTGATGAGGCTAAAGAGCAGATAAGTATTTTCTGTAAAGAAAGTAGTGATTTCATAATGGTGTGCTATTTATAAAGTTGACAGCAATTGTTCAAAAAAATAGTTAGTAGGTACGTATTATGTTATTCTTTCTACTAATAATAATTATGTAATAGAAATAAATATTTTGAAATGTCTACATTATTTTTAAATTGTACCCATCATTTTAAAACCAAAACATTTCCAGAAACAGTTATGTTCAGATCACAGTTCCAAAAGTCCTTATGTTCAAAGTAAAATATTTATTTTAAATACAAATATGGAGGTAATTTTTGGATGTGTATGTGTAAATCCAGAATATAAAAGAAAATTGTAATAAATAGACAATAAAAACCAAATAACAACTGAGTGACAGTTTCTTCTCATTTCTGAAAATTTTTGTTACCTGGAGACAATGGACTTAGGAAACAGTTGACTATTATTTATGTAATGACACTACAGCATAAGAATCCCTAGGTCTCTGAACAGATATCTGCATGATGTTTGGTTAGCAACTTTAAATAATTTTCTTACTGTTTCTGTACACCAAATACATTTTAGACCATAAATCCACTGACTTAGACAACAATGCTATAGAACAGAACTGAGTAACCATATTGAAAGCTTGCTGGCAATCCTGTCTGTGGGTCAAAATACTGTGAGAGATTTCTAAGTGTAAAGTAGGCAGAACTGAGTATTTTTATTAATTTATCCACATACTGATGCTACCTCAGTTTATTATTCTTCTGGATGCCTAGGAACTTGACACATGGAGCTTCATTCAAGGTGTGCTTATTGGTCTATAGTTGCTGTTCCTGTAAATCATTTTTTAATTAAATCATATATGAGACAATGTGTGCAAAAGAGCTCCCAAATATTTGAATAAACTTTTTCAAGATGTCCGACAATTAGTTCTACACATCATTCTTACAGATAACTTCTGCAAAGTATATCCCCATAGCATTACTTTGTCTCACTGAGCTAATGGGACAACTCTGGTACATCAATTACAGCATTGCCAGGTTTTGTTTTTAAATTTAATTTATATTAAACCTATTGGTGGGACTAGATTTTGATATATATATTTTGTCTTAAACTGGGGTAAAGACTCCCATGCCAACTGCAAAGTATAGCATTTTTTCTCCACCCTGCATATGTACTTGTGCTTCCATATCTGCACAACTGAACTGCATTATACTCATAAAACTGCATGAAGAGGTTGTCAAAAATGTTACAAAACTTGAAAAGATATCCATACTGATAGCACTGGTAGGATTTTCAAAATTAAATTAAATTGCTGAAAATTATTCATTTGTTTTACTATTGATAAGTACCTTCAGTAAGTTGCATGATACTGATGATTTTCATCAGGTCTATTTATTTTAAACAGCTGTAACTCAATACATATGGAAAAGTAAACATGTTTTTTTACATTTTATTTAATTTAAAGTTGTTCTAAAAACTGCTCCCTCTTTAAGCACTCTTTTTAGATGTAGTACTAACCAAATTCTTTTTGGAATATGATTGGCAATCCATAACACAAATCAAATACATGTTATGTTCTCTAGAAAAATTTCAACTTGCCACATGCTAAATAAGGAAAACATTGAGGTATACCTGAAGCAGAGGTTCAAAACATACTATGGAAAAACATGTATGATTTTGAAGTATGGAGGGACATACTTCTGATTTGAAAGAATTATAAAATTTACAGTTTGAAATCTAGTATGGCTGTATTGCGCTGTATCTGTAAATCTGCAAAGAAAGTATTCTCCAAAACTGAACTAGAATGAAATAGCGATACAAAACCCCACTTGCAATAGAAATGTAAAAATACGCCAGAGTTTAGAATCAGATTTATCTCTCCTCACCAAAATTAGACACATATACATAGAATGTGCTAGTCTAATAGCACTTGACCCAGAAGCAACAATTTCAAATCCATGTGACATCAATGTTCACCAATATTTTGCATATTGTCCACACTATAGTAATCCAAAAATGAATGCTCACTATATAGCTATAACTTTGTAATGTGTAGCAAGAGCACCTATGGTGGGAACACAGTCCCTATTGTAATCCTGTCACATGATCATCAGCAGTGGGCTAAATAGGAGGCCACCCACCAGCCATCTCTCCCTCGTTTCGTTGTTATTCAGTTGCCTCTACAAGTGGACTATGCAGCACTGAAAGTTACTGTTGGTGCAATGGATCATTAACCTGAGGATTCAACTTCCTCATGACTTCATGGAATATTACTTGTGAAATATGTGTTAATTGGGTATTCATGATGGAATCTAACCCTTATACTCTAGAGTGATCTGCAAGTAGTTTATAATGCTCAATTCATTGACTAATTTATTATTTTACTGTTGGAGAATGGTTTATGTCAATAACCATCATGACCTGAAGTAAGGGTGTTTCATCCGTAACAGGTTCAGTCCACTAGTTGATTTGTTCTAATTAAGACTTCTAAGTTATGTGCTTCCAATGGGTTTCATCCTTGTCTTTCCTTCATACTCATCCATAACCCCTACAACACAATGATTTACAACCCAGTCTTTCTTTAGAGTGATGGTATAGATACACATCAATTTTCCATACCATTCCATAAGAATGCATAGGCCCCATTACGTTTGGGGTCACCCTCATTAGGCAAACAAGACTTGTGCCTTGAAAAGCAGTATTGATATATACCAGACATCAAGATGTATGCAGCCTGTAAGATCTTCATTCTCAGCATCTAATACATAGAATGTCCTTACAAAATATAACCTGTGTAGATAATATTATGAGGGTGGTTTGAAAAGTTCTTGGAATCGAATAGAAAAAAAAGTGCTTACATCACTGAAACTTTTTTTAATTTTTCAATGAAGTGTCCTTGTAGATTGATGCACTTGGCCAAATGATGTTCCAGTGCTTGATCCCATTTTGAAAATGAGTTTCTTGAAGGGCTGCAAAATAATTGGTAACTCTGGCTATCAATTCTTCGTTTGAAGTGAATCTTCATCCACCAAGCAAAATTTTCAGTTCTAGGAAGAGATGGAAGTCTGATGGAGCAACATCAAGTGAATAAGTTGGGTGTGGCAACAATTCATATCTTAGTTTGTGTAATTTTGCCATGACAATGGTGCATGCGTGCGGGCACGTCAAGAGTTGGGGTACCCATCTGGCAGATAATTTTTTCATTTCTAATTCCACAGTTAAACTGTGATATATCCTTTCAGATGACATCTGGCAAGCATGAGCAATTTCACACACTTTCAATCAATCGGTGATCCTCCATGACCATTTTATGCACTTTTGCAAAGATTTCTGGAGTAGTGACACATCTTGACTGACCACTGCATGCATCATCATCTAAGCTCTCCCGACCAAATTTAAATTCATTTGACCACTGGCAAAAGTTGAATATGAATGAGCAGAGTCCCTCAGTGTATTCCGGAAATCGGCGTGAATGTCCTTTGCTTTCATACCTTTGTTTACGAAATACACTACTGACCATTAAAATTGCAACACCAAGAAGAAATGCAGATGATAAACGAGTATTCATTGGACAAATATATTATACTAGAACTGACATGTGATTCCATTTTCACGCAATTTGGATGCATAGGTCCTGAGAAATCAGTACCCAGACAACCACCTCTGGCCGTAATAACGCCCTTGATACACCTGGGCATTGTGTCGAACAGAGCTTGGATGGCATGTACAGGTACAGCTGCCCATGCAGCTTCAACATGATACCACAGTTCATCGTGAGTAGTGACTGGCATATTGTGATGAGCCAGTTGCTCGGCCACCATTGACCAGACATTTTCAATTGGTGAGAGATCTGGAGAATGTGCTGGCCAAGGCAGCAGTCAAACATTTTCTGTATCCAGAAAGGCCCATACAGGACTTGCAACATGCAATCGTGCATTATCCTGCAGAAATGTAGGGTTTCACAGGGATCAAATGAAGGGCAGAGCCACGGGTCGTAACACATCTGAAATGTAACGTCCACTGTTCAAAGTGGCGTCAATGCGAACAAGATGTGACCGAGACGTGTAACCAGTGGCACCCCATACCATCACGCCGGGTGATACACCAGTATGGCAATTGGGATACAGCACGGCATTCTGTATTACCCTCCTGAACTCACCGATTCCACATACTGCTAACATACATTGGATCTTGACCAACGTGAGCAGCAATGTCGCGATAAAATAAAATTCAATCATGATAGGCTACAATCTGACCTTTATCAAAGTCGGAAACGTGATGGTACGTATTTCTCCTCATTTCATGAGGCTTCCCAACAATGTGTCACCAGGCAATGCCGATCAACTGCTATTTGTGTATGAGAAATCGGTTGGAAACTTTCCTCATGTCAGCACTTTGTAGGTGATGCCATCAGCGCCAACCTTGTGTGAATGCTCTGTAAAGCTAATCATTTGCATATCACAGCATCTTTTTCCTGTGGGTTAAATTTTGCATCTGTAGCAAGTCATCTTCATGGTGTAGCAATTTTAATGGCCAGTAGTGTACTTAATCACTGCTTGAATCTCTATTTTTTCCATCTTCGCAAATCACTACATGGGAGCAATAACAGAGCCACATCACCGCCACAGCTCTCTTCAAAGAGTACTGATGTGGCACCTGTTTACAGGCAACAGTCCAATGAATATAATATGAACAACTTGTTGCGCTAGTGCTGACCTCTCGTGGTGATTCTGAGAACCTTTCAAACTACCCTCGTAAAACTTTTCCTGAAGAGGTTAAAATGAACTTTTGTGCTTCACGTCACTATGTGTTCTGGGATCATCCTACTTCCTTTCCTTCTCCCCATAAAAAGGAATGAAAACTTCAAAAATATAAAAATATGAGGAACGGAAATGAAATGTGAGTGGCTTGCATTGCTGTATCTAAACTGGCACCCATCAGATCCAGTAGCCATAGAAAATTAATAAATAAATCAATTACTAAATTACCTGACTCAACATTACGGCTATTAACTGACCTGTTCCAATGATTACCATTTCTGGATTGCTGTAGTTAACTTACAGTTATCATTTGTTTTTCCACATCTATTACTGTCAGTATGTAGATCATGAAACTACCGATCAGTTATCCAAGAAATTCCTTTGTTTACCTCAAATGGTGAAAGATCACTGCTCTCTGGAAAATTTAATTTATTATTTTAGCCCGAGTTCCCGGGTTCGATTCCCGGCGGGGTCAGGGATTTTCTCTGCCTCGTGATGGCTGGGTGTTGTGTGCTGTCCTTAGGTTAGTTAGGTTTAAGTAGTTCTAAGTTCTAGGGGACTTATGACCACTGCAGTTGAGTCCCATAGTGCTCAGAGCCATTTGAACCATATTATTTTAGTTTTAAGTGTACAATGGTGTTCATGGTACCTCTGCCATACCATTCAAAGCAAGTGAAAAACAACAAAATGCAACTACTGCTGTTACTGTTACATGGACTTATCCATGAAACAGAAGTATTATTACTAATATTCATATTAGTCACATGAATGTGTTCCATAGAGAAACAAGAAAGATATTGTGAAGTACATACACATGTACACACTCAAACTGAAGACAGTATAAAAGTAATACAGGTTATTTGAAACATTCCTTTTGAGCTGTAAGTTGCAGACAGTGCTGAGTGCTCCATATTTTAATCTATTTCCTTCTCCTATTAAAGGAACCATTAGCAATTCTGAAATCTACAGAACCAATATATTTTTCAGTTTGTTTTATCTTATGGCGACCATCAACTGCCAGTAACTGTTGCCTTTGTACTCAGTGGTCTTTGGGGTTTTGGTGTGCTTTTGACTCTATAGCTAGAAAACCCACAATCTGTTGGCTGTATTTCTGTTGTTACTGTCTTGGCAGATTGTACATTCCACTATTGTGTTCAATTTTTTTCTTGTGATATGATTAACTGAAGTATTATTGCCAACAGATAACAAAACACACACACACACACACACACACACACACACACACACACACACACACACACACACACGTTAGCTACATTGGGTCATAAAGTAGCATCTTCGATAGTGGTGGGAAAGTCAAAGTAAACAATGAATTACACCAAGAGACTGAAGAAGCCATAATAAATTATTCCTTTATTACAGATCATCAACTGTCTGTCAATGAGAATTCTGTTAACAATTGCTTTTTCTGTATTTACTTTGAGTTATGATGGTCGATGGACATATTGCTGTATGCACAGAAAGGTCACAACTTCCATGAAGACTGTTAGTTTGCTATCAATTCATTTACTTGCTGTGTTGCAAATCACAGATTCTAAATACTCAATCAACTAGTACGATGACTGGTTAGTAAGCAGTATTTTGGTTATTGTTGCTGAGAATGTCACTGGGGGTCATACTTAAACTGGACATCTATAATTTAAAGTGCTTGATCAGAAATATCTTTGATGAAAACTGTATTGAAATAGGCAATTATGATTACTTTCCAGTTACTTGCATAAATTCTTGTTAGTGGCTCTCCTGGTTGTTTAATGAAGTTGAAACCATTTCCTGTTGAGGGCCTATAGAATGACAAAACAGCCAACTTGCATGTTTCCAAGTCTGTTACCAAAGTATAGCACTCAAAGAGCTGTTCAGAGCAGTATTCATTGAAGTCTCTGGCTTCGGACATTAGTCTACTGTTTGGGCATATAGCACTCCTCTTTTGCTCATATTATATCTACATTAATGTGACACTAACCTGTATCATCAGAGTCATCTGTTCAGCTTATGTGAATTTGATACAATGTTCAGTTAAGCATAGTACATTTGAAGTAACATCTATAGGTGTTTCCAAGACCTGCATTGATGTGAGAAGCTCATTATCTTATGTGATATGCTTATTATGCTTTTATATAAAAATTCATATGAATTATGAACATTGTTCTCTTTATTGTCCAAGCATCTATTTTTTTTCTCAACTGATTGTTGCAACTGACTATAGTCACTTGGATGCACTCTATTTTGAAACATTTGTCCTGAAAAATGGCCAGTGAAAATATTTGAAATCACAGAGCTTGCACAGTGTTCTGGTTACAGTGAATGCTTCTGGAAATTAGTCAGACAAGTAATCTTTTAATGGAAATATTCATATTTAAACAGTAGCAAGTGTGGTTTTACCATATAATTGATGACATATCAGGCACATTCATTTTTGAGAAACCTCTTCTGTGGAGTGCCTCAACAGATCTTTTCATCCAGGGCTTGTAAAATTGCTCAAAGAGTGAGAAGATTTTCAAATTTATGTGAGGAACATTTCCAGTGATGTGCATGATATAATGCCCAGTGCATAGTTGTGAGTTCTATTCAAAGTGTTCCCGGCACTTCCAATAATCACCAGATGATCTTATTTGCCAAGCTGTTTCCACAAAAAGTCTGAAATTGCTGTTGACCTCATTGAAGCCTGTGCTTGGGTTAAGATATTAGTTACCTTACACTGACTACCTATGAAGTCTGTGATAGTGCAGGGATTTCCCTCCCATGAGTACTCTCTACGAGACTTCTTGGTCTTTTTAACCCACTGACTACTACTAACCTTAGCTTGTTCTTTTCTCCCCTGTTTTGTCCAAGAGTTTCTGAACTCACTGAGTCGTTTTCATACTTTTGTCCATAGTCTCCAGAGCAATGAAGCTCTTGGGAAGTCATCTAGATTACAGCTAGATCACTTACAGCATTTTTGAACTACTTACATGATCTGGTAGTGACTCAGCTTTTGAGAGTATGGAAAATTTTATGTTTCCCTTCTGGTGATGCTGTCATTTTTCCATCATGATCATATAACCAATTTATTACAGGAGTCTCATCTGTTTCATGAAAGACAGTTGGATTCTGAAATAAATTGTCAACTGTTGTTTCAATTTGTCTTTCTATTCTGTTTGCATCTGCTTTTCTATGTTTACTTTGAGATGGGACTGTCATTAAGCATCTTTCTGTATGCACATAAAGATCACAACTTCTATGGAAACTGCCAGTTTGTAGTTAGTGTATTCACTAGCTTCTTCTAATCAGGGATTCCAAATACTCAACCACCTTGTAAGATGGCTGGCCACTAAATAGTACTTGTATATTTGGCTCTTCTTTTTGTGATTGTTACTGCAGGATTCAAATCAAAGCTGAAAAACAGTAACTCCCTAAGTAATTTCAATAAGTACTATTCATAATAAGACCAGTGCTGAAATCTCCACATATAATTACTTCTCAGTTATTTATATTAAGTTTTGTCAGTACATTCTATAATTCCTTAATGTAGTTTAACATATTTGTTGTTGGAGGCATGTACCAAAACAACTATCTTATATGTTTACAAATTTGTAACTGAAGTGTAACACTCAAAGAACTGTTCTGCACATTATTCACTGACATCTTTGGTCCAGGACTGTATTCCATATTTTTGTATATAGCCCCCCTTTTCCTCATATTATGCTTAAGGTAATGATATACTAACTTGTATCCATCTTGTTCTCTTTCTGTAACTTCTAAATGATTTTCTGTTATGCATCACTCATCTGTAGAAATACCTCTAGATGTTTAAAGTAGCTGAGGATACATTACAATTGTTAATTGTTAGGAATAATGTACTTAAATATATAATGCTTATGGAAAGATTTATTCAGTGTTCTAAGTGATACAAGCATTACTCACAACTACATCAAAACAGCCGAAATCAGAATTTAAAAATAAAGAGAAACTTACAGAGAGGCATGTTAATGAACACATCAACCATGATCAACACAACACAAAATCATTACATACATAATCACATGAAAGTGGACTTGTGTTTTATGCAGCTTTAACACTCTCCTGTAGTACCTATTCTTATTTTACTGCTGAATCAAAGATTTAACTCAGTCTTTCATACAGTTATTTCAGCTAGTTACTTCCATTTGAGTCAAAGTTTTCATTCATGACAACATTTTCACTGACAGACTTTTAGAGAAAATGTCTATTGCCTGATCTAGTGCTGAAACATTTTCTATATTGATCTTCTTCTCACTCAATAACCGCTGTATGTACTGATAATGTGTTTCAGTATGCTTAGAGTGTTCACAGAATACTGTACCTTTTATGTATTTGATAGTACTTTATCAGTATGCAACATAGGAATTGAACTTTCTTGAATAATTTCAATTTCCTCCAGCAAATGCTCCTGCCGTACTAATGATTTATGTTCCTTACTTGCAGCAACAAAGTCGGCTTCCATACTTTTAAATTATAGTTTCAGCTGCCACTTGATAAGTAGATTTTTTTATCTGTCCATTTACATAATATTATCAATAATTGATTATTTTCGTTATTACATGAATAATGTTTTTATCTAGTAGAACCCAGAATAAATCTTTACTTAAGCATTATATTTTTAAGTACATTGATCATAACAGGAAACCTTTATAGGGTAAGTTTAAGGTAACCAAAAATGAATTGGTGTCTTTCCTGATTTGCATTTTTCATTAAAACTAAAACAAACATTATTCAGACTATTAAATGAAACCTTGGATTACAAAATAGATCAGAATTTTTCTGCAGCAAAAAAAGAGAATCAGCACTATCGTGTACATTCCTAAAGTTATCTGATGCGCTTGGAGAAAAGGGATCACTGTTAGATTAGATTAGATTTACTTTCATTCCAATTGATCCGTAGTGAGGAGGTCCTCCAGGATGTGGAACATGTCAGAAAAACAACAATACATGACAAATATTTACAACTAAAACAGATAAGCTAATGTACCATTCCACAGGTCCCAAGTGGAATGATCGTCATTTTTTAATGAACACTAAGAGTCATTTTACAAATATTAATGCACCGAATATAAAATAAAAAAGCTTTTTATTTATTTGTAAGGTAATAAACATGTAATACAACTACTGTAATACTTATTTACAATGAACACATTACTGCACTGAAATGGTGCAGAAGTTAGATTATACTTACACACACACACACACACACACACACACACACACACACACACACACACACACACACACACACACACACAAATTTTCAATGAACACATTACTGCACTGAAATTGTGCAGAAGTTATGTTGTACTTATATACAAATCAGTTGGTTTTACTAAGAAATTCATCAATGGAGTAGAAGGAGTTTGCCACCAATAAATCCTTTAGGCTTCTCTTAAACTGAATTTCATTGGTTGTTAAGCTTTTTATGGCTGCTGGCAAGTTATTGAAAATGTGTGTTCCTGAATAATGCACATTTTTGTACAAGACTAAGTGACTTTAAATCCTTGTGAAGATTATTCTTATTTCTAGTATTGATTCCATGAATTGAGCTGTTGGTTTGAAAAAGTGATATATTTTTAATGACAAATTTCATTAAGGAATAAATATATTGGGAAGCAGTAGTTAGTATCCCTAGTTCCCTAAACAGGCTTCTGCAGGATGTTCTTGAGTTCACACCACATATAATTCTTACTGCACGTTTTTGTGCCCGGAAAACTTTAGCTTGGCTTGATGAATTACCCCAAAAAATAATCCCATATGACATTATGGAATGAAAGTAAGCATAGTATGCCAGCTTTTTCATTTTTATATCCCCTATGTCTGACAAAATTCGCATTGCAAACAGAGATTTGTTAAGACGCTTCAGCAGTTCTGTGGTGTGCTCCTCCCAGTTGAATTTATTATCAAGCTGTAATCCCAAGAATTTAACACTGTCCACTTCTTCTATCTTCTTGTCATTGTATGTTAGACATATACTCTTGGGAGTATATGTTGATTGTTGTTTCAAAAAGAGACCTTAAAACATATATCAGATTTTAATTACTTGAAATAGTTGAGACACTGTGTCATCAACAGGCATATAAACAAGACTAAGACGCATGATAGCAGTAAAAGGTAAGACAGAAACAAATAACAGATGACTCAATGTTCCATCTTTTGTTGGTGTTTCACATTTTACAGCTAGCAACCTCCTTAGTCTTGTTTATGAACCTGTCAGTGTCTCACTAACTCAGCTTAACTACTTAAATTTTTTATAAGGGGAAATC
Source organism: Schistocerca cancellata (assembly GCF_023864275.1). Classification (NCBI taxonomy): domain Eukaryota; kingdom Metazoa; phylum Arthropoda; class Insecta; order Orthoptera; family Acrididae; genus Schistocerca; species Schistocerca cancellata. The sequence continues at coordinate 281,979,561 of NC_064628.1, forward strand.
AAATGAAAACGAGATTAACGGAAAAAAGTAAGTAAACTGTTTATCAATTCAAAAATAATCACCATAATTGTTAATATATTTATCCCACTGTGGGACAAGGTGACCAATGCCATCATGAAAAAGTGTTTGCAGTTGCCTATGGAACCAGTATTTATGAGGAACCTGGATTCCTTACCGTGCTGTCCGTCAGACATCAACAAGCAGTTAACAGTCTGTGGTGACTTCAATGTATATTTTCTAAACGATTCTGATAGGAAAAATGATCTGAAACCTTATCTGGATCCTACAATTTGCTCTCAGTAGTTAACTTTCCAATATGGGTGGATAAAGATAGTAGGTCCCTAATTGCTAATGTTTTCTTTGATGAGGCACAAAGCAAGAAAATAACTGTTTACCCAGTAACAAATGCTCTCTCTGGTCATGATGCACAGCTGGATAAATGACATAGTGCCTTACAGTGTAGATAGACCTCAGTGGAAGACAGTTAGAATCGGTTATAAAGAAACAAATGCCAATATAAAATTTAATCTACTCCATGTTAAATTCATATCAGTATTTGAAAATAGCTTTCCACATAAGCTAATCAGAAGGGACATTAAACAGCCATGTAAAAAAACCATGGATCACCAAGGCGATTAAAGTATCATTTGAAAGGAAAAGGGAAATGTATCTTTTGGTAAGAACAAGAAGAGACCCTGGAGTAGTTGCACATTGCAAAAAACTGCTCACAATTACTAAGGAAGGTTATTAAAAACTCAAGAAACATGCACATAATGTCAGAAATCAGTATGCCTGACAAAGGAGATAAGGCAACATGGAATATAGTGAAGAAAGAGACGGGACAACCAACCACAGAAGAAGATAACATTACTATTGAATTGAATGGAAGAGCTATATATGGCAAGTCACAGGTAGCAAATATATTTAATAATCACTTCTTAAACATAGTGAAAGCATAGGGATTTCTGGGCGGGAAGGTGTGCTGGTCCCTGGCACAAATACACCCAGTGGATTAGTGTCAAGGTCCGGCGTGCCGGCCAGTCTGTGGATGGTTTTTAAGGTGGTTTTCCCTCTACTTCAGTGAATGCAGACTGGTTCCCCTTACTCTGCCTCAGTTACACTATGTGAGCGATTGCTGTACAAACACTGTCTCCATGTACACATACACTATAATTATTCTACCATGCTAACATTGGACATTGGGGTTACACTCGTCTGGTGTGAGACATTCGTGGGGGGAGGGGGGGGGGGCACTGCATGAGCAGCACCTATTAGACCAAGGGCCTCCAACAGCCAATCAGTTACAGTCATTCCACCAGGAAGGAGGTACACGGCTCATGTTGCCTGTAGTTCAACCATGCCTAGAAGGTTAATACCACAGTTTGATCACACCTGCATTGTCACTTTGTGCCAGGAAGGGCTCTCAACTAGGGAGGTGTCCAGGTGTCTCAGAATGAAACAAAGTGATGAAGTGATGTTGTTCGAGCATGGAGGAGATACAGAGAGCCAGGAACTGTCGATGACATGCCTCAGTCAGGCTGCCCAAGGGTTACTACTGCAGTGGATGAGCGCTACCTACGGATTATGGCTTGGAGGAACCCTGATAGCAATGCGACCAAGTTGAATAATGCTTTTCATGCAGCCACAGGACATTGTGCTATGACTGAAACTGTGCGCAATAGGCTGCATGATGCACAACTTCACTCCCAACGTCCATGGTGAGGTCCATCTTTGCAACCACCACACCATGCAGCACGGTCCAGATGGGCCCAACAACATGCCAAATGGACTGCTCAGGATTGGCATCATGTTCTCTTTACTGATGAGTGTCACATCAGAGATGTGTTTGGCGGCAAACTGGTCAGGCTGATTGCCATAGACACACTGTGCAGTGAGTGCAGCAAGGTGAATGTTCCCTGCTGTTTTGGGGTAGCATTATGTGAGGCCGACGTACGCTGCTGTTGGTCATGGCAGGTGCCATAACAGCTGTATGATATTTGAATGCCACCCTTTGACTGATAGGGCAACCATATTGACAGCATATTGGCAAGGCATTCATCTTCATGGACGACGATTTGCTCTCCCATCATGCACATCTTGTGAATGACTTCCTTCAAATAATGATATCACTTGACTAGAGTGACCAGCATGTTCTCCAGACATGATCTTTATTGAATGATGGTATAGCCAACCAATGGATCATGTCATATCTAACCAAAAGAATGCAGAAAGTTGTACTTACTAGTAATTCAGCTCACAGAATCCAGAGACATAATTCTGACAGAGGAGACATCATGTATGTGGTTCCCCAAGGCTCAATCTTAGGTCCACTAAAATTTTCGTGTATGTAAATGATCTACTGTCTAATGTACAACAAGCAGAATTACTTCTTTTTGCAGATGACACCAGTATTGTAATCACTCCCAGTATACATTCAGAAATGGAAGAAATGGTGAAAAAAGCTCTCAAAAGTATCATTGACTGGTTTTCTGCGAATGGTCTCACCCTGAATTTCATGAAGACACATCATATTCTGTGCCGCACCTCTAGGGGTTCTGCAGCAGTGATCAGTGTAACACATGTTGATGATATAATATGTAGAGTGGAAACTTCAAAATTCTTAGGTGTCCATACTGATGAGAATTTAAATGAGAAAAAAAACACATTTTAGAACACTTAAAACAACTTAGTTCAGCCACATTTGCACTTACAATCATAGCAAATTTTGGGGAGAGAGAAATCAAGAAGTTGACACATTTTGCTTATTTTCATTCAGTAATATGGAACAATGTTCTTTGGGTAATTCATCTTTAAGAAAGAAGGTCATCGTTGCCCAAAAACGTGTTGTAAGAACAATATGTAGTGCTCACCCATGATCATCTTGTAGACATCTGTTTAAGGAGTTGGGGATTCTGACTGGTGCTTCACATTATATTTATTCCTTCATGAAGTTTGTTGTAAATAATAAATTACAGTTTAAAAGGAACAATGACATACATAATTACAATACTAGAAGAAAAAATGACATTTATTACTCAAAATTAAGGTTGTCTTTAGCACAGGAAGAGGTGCACAATGCTGCAACAAAATTTTTTGACCACTTACCCAGTGATATAAAATATCTAACAGACAGCAAGGTAAAATTTGAAATTGAACTGAAAAAATTTCTCCTTGATAACTCCTTCTATTCCGTAGAAGAATTTCTATGTTTGTAGTGTTTAAAATGTGGTGGGTAGGCATTGCTAACTCAATCTGTATATCTTGTTTTCATTTCAGGGAAAAAAAAGAAAAAATAATTGTATGCTGATGTTTAGAGTACAAATAGATGTACAAATTAATTTGCAATATGAATGTAAAATGACTCATTCCACGTCATGACGATTTATCATGGAAACTGTGCCAAGGACCATGAAAGTAACTAACAAACTAACCTACCATGATTGTACCCAGGTTCACCCAATGGAAACTGACAGCCACAGACATCTTCCTTCAGGAATCCAAATATATGGAAATTGTGTGGGGAGAGATCGCCATATGGACACTTTGCAAAAATTTAAGTGCACCATCAGGTCCTGTTGCAGGATAATGCCCATACAGATGTTGCCAAGCTTTTTTTGACTACACTGCACAAGTTTCACTGGGCAGTCCTTACACATTCTTCATGTGTAAGGACTCTCGTAATGCAGTTTCCACATTTTAGGAGAGGTGAAGAAAGACATTTGTGGCCACTGATTTGATTTGGATGAAGAGATGCTTGTCTGGATACCATCATGGTCTCATAGGCAACTGAAAAAATTCTTCCATGAAGGCATTGACCATCTTGTGTCACAGGGGGGTAAATGTATTAACAGTTATGGCAATTATTTTTGAAATAATAAACAGATTACTTAGTTTTACCCATCTGTCTTGTTTTCATTTGACTGCCTCTTGTATATTCTATCACAGACTTTCAATTACCAAATCTATGTGAGGCTCAACACAGACAATTACAACAACAAGACAAAACCTGTGGACACGGTGCTTTAGGCAATAATGACATTCTACAGCTTACGATAGCCTCAAGAACAAAAACTTAGGAGGGCTATACTAAATTTCTCCTTTTCTGTTCAAGAAATGTAAATAAAAGCTAATGATGCCTTATTTCAAAAAAGATCTGTTCTTGTAGATGGTGTTTTCCCTGAGAGATTGACACTGCTTGTATTCAAACCCTTACATAAAAAAGGAGAAATAGAGGATGTTCAAAACTAAATACCTATTGCCCTAATTTCAACAGTCACTAAACTGATAAGTAACTAATGTTAAATACATCTTGGAACATTACAACAATGCTGGCATAGTAGATGATTTCTGGCAAGGTTTCAGAAGATTACATCACCCTTGTATAGACCCTCTACATACTCCTTCCACCTTTCTGCTTTCCTTTATTTGCTTAGGATGGGTTTTCCATCTGAACTCTTGATATTCATACAAGTGGTACTCTTTTCTATAAAGGTGTCTTTAATTTACCTGTAGGAAATATCTATCTTACCCCTAGTGATGCATGCTTCTACACCCTTACATTTGTCCTATAGCCATCACTGCTTAGCCATTTTGCACTTCCTATCGATCTCATTTTTGAGACATTTGTATTCCTTTTCGCCTGCTTCATTTATTGAATTTTTATATTTTCCCCTTTCATCAGTTAAGATCAATATCTCTTCTGTTACCCAAGGATTTCTACTAGCCCTCATCTTTTTTCCTACTTGATCCTCTGCTGCCTTCACTATTTCATCTCTCAAAGCTGCCCATTCTCCTTCTACTGTATTTCTTTACCTTGTTCTTGTCAATCGTTCCCTAATGCTCTCTCTGCAATTCTGTACAACCTCTGGTTCCTTCTGTTTACCCTGGTCCCATCTCCTTAAATTCCTACCTTTTTGCAGTTTCTTCAGTTTTAATCTACAGTTCATTACCAATAAATTGTGGTCAGAGTCCAGATCTGCCCATGGAAATGTCTTCCAATTTAAAACCTAGTTCCTAAATCTCTGTCTTGTATACAACGTTCTTCTAAGATTCTTAAATCAAGTGCTAGCTGTAATTAATTTATGCTGTGTGCAAAACTCTACTAGATGGCTTCACCTTTCATTCCTTACCTCCCAGTCCACATTCACCTACTAGTTTTCCTTCTCTTCATTTTCCTCACTTCTATCGAATTCCAGTCCTGCATGAATACTAAATTTTCGTCTCTCTTGACTATCTGAATAATTTATTTCATCGCATCTTACATTTCTTCAATCTCTTTATCAGCTAGTTGGCATATAAACTTGTATTACTGTAGTAGGCGTGGGCTTTGTGTCTATCTTGGCTACAATAATGTGTTCACTATGCTGTTCGTAGTAGCTAATTGGTATTCCTATTTCTTTATTCATTATTAAGTCTACTTCTGCATTACCATTAATTGATTTTGTATTTATAACCCTGTATTTACCTGACCAGAAGTCGTCTTCCTCCTGCCAAAGAACTTCACTGATTTACTGATTCCCACTATATCTAACTTTAACATGTCCGTTTCTCTTTCTACATATTTTAACCTATTGGCCTTTTAAGGGATCTGACATTCCATGCTCTGATCCACAGAATGCCAGTTTTGTTTCTCCTGATAATGATGTTCTCCTGAGGAGATTCAAATTGGGGCTTTCAGCCGTTCGCAGTACCAGAATATCAAGGCCATTTTTGTTGATGTTACAATGCCAGATCAGTCAATCATCCAGACTGTTGCCACTGCAACTACTGAAAAGGCTGCTGCTTCTCTTTAGGAACCAAATGTTTGTTTGGCCTCTCAACAGATACCCATCCGTTGTGATTGCACCTATGGTATGGCAGCTATCTGTATCGATGAGGTACGCAAGCCTTCCCACCAATGGCAAGGTCCATGGTTTATGAAGGGGGGGGGGGAGGGCAGTTCATTATATTCCCATAAAATGTATTAGCAAAACCTTGGGAACTCTTTTGCTGCAATACAAGGAGAAAGGAAGAAATTTCAAATATTATTGCATTCACATGATGCGTAACTATGACATACTGTTTAACATATTGTCGAAAAAGTTTTCTGAGAAGGCCTCTTGCCAACTGTGTTAGTTCTGTTGAAAACGTGTTGCGATGAGTGTATTATAAAAAAAATGACACCAGAAGACAAGATACAGATAGTGCAAAAGAATTCAACCCTGAAATGCTTGTAATACAATGTTACCTTACCTATAAAATGTTTTGTGAGTTTTCATGAAAGGTCACTTTATTTTAATTTCACTAAATTGTGTCAGTAGTATTATAATAAATTTGCATACAGTGTTCATGCATGAAAGAATAAATATCTCATTTAAAAGAAATGTAGTAATTATTTGTACAATAGGTCTACTCTTAAGTCCACTGTTCCAAAAATGGAAAATTTGAGAAAATGCAGATATGTACCCTCCAGGGACTGTTGTTAAAAAAGTGGAATGCATTAAAAACTGAGATTAAACTTTTTAAATGCAGAAATTCCTATATGGATAATGGTTTTGCATGTTACAGACATGGAAAATCCATAAGAAGATTAATTTCTTAAGGAAAAAACAAGTTGGTTCCAGAAGGTCTAAGGAAAACCTCTGTAAGTGAAAGAAATCACTTTTAAACTTATATAAGTGAGGAACTTGGTAAGTGACACACCTCTATAAGCATGAAAAAGTTTCTGGCCTGTTCAGCTCGTACTGACAGTGATATGTGTAAAGTCACTTAAATACTTTGGCTGAGGTTTTCAATAAAAACAGCACCTAAATGGCACAGGAGGAGGAGCAGTGGCTTTTTCAAAATAGCTGTTTCTCTCCTAACATAACTGATAAAAGTAATCCAAATAATTTGCTTAGTTGTCAGTGTGAACAGATTAGCACAAGGCATAACTTGCTGATAGCATACTTTACAGAAATAGTCAGCAGTGGGTGCTTCTGCTAGTTAGTGAATAACACGACTCATTCCACAACCCGGAAGACTTTCCTTCATGACAGGATTTATGGAATATGATCTGTGAATGAATGGCAAAATAAATGGCATAATTTAATTATATTGTTGCCATATCAGTTCATCTGTGAGGGTATAGTAAGTACTGGAGTGTCTTGAGGGCCTGTATTGTGTTCTTTGTTGTTTCTTACAGTGGTAAATGGTGTGAAATAACTGTGGGCAAATTTACCCTCTTTGCAGATGATTGTGACATCTGCTGAAGAATTCTGCATGGAACTCCTAGTATGTGATCTAATAAACTTATAATAAACTCACTCTAATTCTAACCAAAAATTTCAGTGAATATAGTTCCAAAACTCTCAAGATGGTTAATAATACATAAGTTAAAAAAGAAGATGAACAGATAGCTTCAGCAGATTCACCAAATTTGAGAGGCTTACACATTGGCAATAGGCTAAACTGGCTTTTCCATATTTTTAATCTGAGGAAAAAGCTTATCATTTCACATAACTGTATTGACTATTGATAAACATGCTACAAGAACTGTCTACTTAGGATACTTCCACTAACTGTCATTCTATGTTATAACTCTTGGGAGAAAATATTTGTTGGTTGTTAGTTATTTATCTGAACTACATGTGGTTCCATCCAAGAAATTGAAGTAGGAATCTTTCAAAAACTATAGAGTAGACACTCAGTTTGATATCACTTGATTAAAGTGAAATGAAGCAAACTTTGGTCTTTTGCAGAAAGTATGCATTATTTAGGCACAGTAGTTTCTGTGAATTATCACCACACATCAAGATCTTTGTACAGACCTAACTCCAAAACTGAAGGAAAATTGCATCACAATATTTACTCATTTGGTAAACTTTTGAACTTACGGTAAATAGTTCAGGGTGACCAGACATTCTGCATTTTAAGAGATCATCCCTTATTTAGCTTTAGTGTCCTATTTCTCAGACAAGATACTTAAGTGGTGTATATTCTCCCATTTTTCACTAACTGTCCTGTATATTCTGAACTGACTGCCTAGGGAGCTAATTGGTAAAGTGCCTGACTACAAATGCAAAGGTATTAGGTCAATCCCCATTCAGTCCTAGGTTTTTTATCTGTCATTCATCACTTCTTTCAAGTCTGGCAATGTTCGTTGATATGTAAAATGTCAGTACAAACTATTCTAATTTGCTCTGAAGAAAGACAGTGGGTTCCCATCTCTCTCTGTTTTCGATACTGCAATACCTAAAAAAAGGGAAAACTAGTTTATTTCATGCTTTATTATATTATATTATGCCTTTGTAGTATATTGCAAACTCTTCACAGAAATGCCAAAAAGGTAATGTGTATTTACTGGCGAAATTAAGGCTGAGTTTCCATTTCTGAAATTAGAACAATAAAGCGATAAATAATTTTGCGTATTGTGTAAAAGCACTTTTTCAATTGACCATGGACATCAATCTGCAACATGTTAATGCAAAGAAACACATGCTAATCGCTTCATGTTAAACTTCATCACAAAGCATAATGTTTTTTGTTGCAGAACACAAAACAGCGCCATTATATATTATGAAGAAAAGTTTATTGTTGCTGAGGAAAGTTCACTAGCTTTCCATGCAATGAAACAGCCATTCCATCAGGTCAATGAACTGTACTGCTGTGATCATCAGGAAACTGCTTGACAAGAAATATACCTGCTCCAGAGCAAAGTGTGGATCTATAATAGAAAGAGTGTTGGCTCCATACACATTGCATCAAATTTGTGAAGAGCTGAAAGATGCCATGGGCACTTTTAATTACAAAAGTTTAAAATTGGTACTAGCGATCATTAGATACTTTGCACCAAGTAAGGGCATTTAGATGAAGGTGACTGACTGCCAGGAATATAACAGGTGAAACAGCTGATGTTATAACAAATATTATCATGGAAGTTATTAATAAATTCCATCTGAGGGATAAAATTGTTGCAGTTTGTGGTGACACTGTAAACAAAATGTTTCAGTATTTCCTCTCTCACATCATTCCTGTTTAAGAACTGGAAGAGATTTGTGAAGTGGAATATAAACAGGTGCTTGGTAGTGTTAAAAGCAGATCGCTTCCCTTGGAATCAATTGTCAACAGAATTACTGATATTTATGATGGATTCAAATCATGTCATTTGTCACAAGGGAAATGTCCTACTGCCTTAAAATCATTCTTTAGGGTTCCTCAATCACTGCATTGGCTCTGTTTCATTCAGAGACAATTCAGTTCAGTTGAATTTATTATCATCCATTTGATCATATGTATGATATAGGAACTGTCATATAGAAAGAGAGAGAGAGCAATTTATATCTTTAACAATTGAAGGAAATACCATTACTTTTAATTACATTTTACATATTTGTGTAATTTGTTGTCTTCTTTATATGTATAGATGACATAACAATAGGAATAAATCAAATGATATGGCCTAACTGTTTTGATAACAAAGAAATTCATCAACATTATAATAAGTTGTTGCAGTTTGTTGTAACACTGTAAACAAAATGTTTCAACATTTCCTCACTCACACCATTCTTGTTGAAAAACTGAAGGAGTTTTGCGAGTTTTGTGAATTGGAATAAAAACAGGTGTTTGGTAGTGTTAAAAGCAGATCACTTCCCTTGGAAGTTAACAATAATCTCTTTAATTCTTTTGAAATTTATGTAAATTTCATAGTTTTTTATTTATTCAAGCAAGGCATTGAACCCAATTTTTGTAAGATACATCACGCTATTTTGGTACATGGCTTTTGAATGAATGTCTCTGTGAAAATCTTGCCTGTTTCTGGTTTCATACTTATTTACTATACTGTTTAGAGTAGAGAACTCTTGATGTGACTTATGACAACATACAAATTCATAAATGAATAAACCAGGGAGGGTCAAAATTTTTAATTCCTTAAAGAGTTCTCTACATGGCTCTCTGTGAGGAACACCCTTGAGAATTCGAATGGCTCTCATTTGGAGCTTAAAATAATTTTCTGTAAGAGCTGTATTTCCCAGAATATAATAGCATACCTTATAAGGCTATGTATATAAGAGTAGCAGAAACATAATACTGTTTCAAAATTGCAGTATTGTTTAAATTTTCTTAATATATAACAGTATTTACTAAGTTTCTTATTCAATAATTCAATATGTTTTTCTCATCTTAAATTGTCGTCCAACCATACACCTAAAAATTTTGTGACAGATGTTTGTTCTATTATACAGTTTCCCAACTCTACTCAAGTGTTATTTTTTATGTGCATAAAATTCTTCCATTTTTTGGCCATTTATAATTAAACAGTTGCCATGAACCATTCTGCTGGCTCATTTGTTGTTGAAGTTATTTTTTCTCGTATGTCAGCTTCACTCTGTCGTTTCATAAACAGGGTTGTATTTTTCTTGTATGTCAGCTTCACTCTGTCCTTTCATAAACTGGGTTGTATTGTCTGAAAAAATTACTGATTCAGCTCTTGTTAGATACTTTGGAAAGTCATTCATAGAAACCAAGAGCAGAACCTTGGGGTGCACCACAATTAACTTTCTTCAACGTAGAGTAATATTTTTTGCAATTACGTGTTATTTCAACACTTTGATACCTCTCACACAGATACAATTTAAACCAATTATATGCTTTTCCATTAACACCATAGCAATACAGCTTCTCTAGCAATATGTCATGGTTAATGAGGTCAGATGCCTTGTATAGATCTAAAAATATTCCACAGATTAATTCATCATTATCTACTGCAATTAAAACCTCTTCTAGGAAGTGATACACAGTTGTATCAGTAGATCTGTTTTTCCTGGAACCATTCTGTGCATTGGTAAGAATTTTACATTTATCTGGGAAACTCAACAGTCTCTCATACATTTCCTCTCAGTAACTTTGGCAAAATCTGATAATTGTGACAATGGCCTGTAATTTTATGCATTATATGTGCAGTGTTTCTTTTATAAAGTAGTTTTATTATTGATTTTTTTAAGTGCAGAAAGGAATTCACCAATTTTAAAGGACATATTAATAATATCAGTTAGTTCAATTATTATTTTGTCTGAACTATGTTGTATGACCCTAACATGAAAAGCATCACATCCACAAGACATTTCATTTTTCAGCTTATTAATTTCATTTCTTGCTTCTGAATGTGTAACTGGATATAAAAAAAATTATTCTTTCATTTATGTGAACTTTTATGTTTGTAACTTTTTTAAGTTTCTCAAGTTCTTGGTAAGATTTTGAGGAATGTTAATATAGTAGTCATTAAATATATTACCAATATTTTGAGGGTCTTCAACAACTTTTCCTCCTTTGTTTATAGATGAATTTTTGTTTGTCACTTAGGATTTACCTCCGCTATATTTTATGACCTTCCAAATCGATTTGATTTTATTTCTGCTGTGGCAGAACTGCCAGAAAATATTAATATCTTTGTTTTTTTTTGTACTTCGTTTTACTTTACTTTGGTTGTTGACTAGTTGGTGTGAGACATTCGTCATGATGTTATCGTGATTGTCGGAATCTATTTCTTTGTGTTTTGATTTATCGTGTGCCAATAAAATATTACGTAGTGAAAGTAAATGGTATTTTCTGTGTTATAAGTATAACACTCGCCATACTGGTGACCTCCCGACGTGCAACATACGTCCGATTCGACAATGTGGCCGTTTACTTCGACATCTCCACATTGCTCACCTTCCGCTCCTTTCGGAGTACAACATGATACTAATGGTGCCTCTTCACTGCCTTTCCACGGTTTCCTACGCACAACGCCACCAACAACTGGGATAAAATTGGAACATAAGTACAACGCCGTGGAGTTTTCTCCGTCATCAACAATGCCGTTGTGGACTTGTTCAACATCGTCAGTGATGTCACCTGCTACGAAATCTTTTTCTACGTTCGTCTATAACAAACCAATCATGAGTGCTGTGCCTAAATTTGTGACTCACAGTGCGCCGTATTTACAACCTCCTGTGACATGTAGTGTGCAACAGTGCCCCAGCACTATGAACCTCACAGACTTTTCGAGCCCACAGATCACTTGGAGCTCCCCATATATTGCTGATAAATCGGTTTTGGACATGTTGTGACTTGGCAAGACAGCCAAGCCACTAGGAGGAGGAAGCCGAAAGGCACGCGTTTAAGCTCACGCAGGCTGGCGTGAGGTCTGGAACAGTTATAGGAGTTGGTGAGTCTTGTAAAAAAGGTACGTAGCTTCTGGAATACTTAACTTTAATCCATAATTGGTGAACATCGGTCTGTCGGTACATGCATCACAAGATAAATAGCAAATGATAATGGCGCCTTGCTAGGTCGTAGCAAATGACGTAGCTGAAGGCTATGGCTAACTATCGTCTCGGCAAATGAGAGCGTAATTTGTCAGTGAACCATCGCTAGCAAAGTTGGCTGTACAACTGGGACGAGTGCTAGGAAGTCTCTCTAGACCTGCCGTGTGGCGGCGCTCGGTCTGCAATCACTGATAGTGGCGACACGCGGGTCCGACGTATACTAACGGACCGCGGCCGATTTAAAGGCTACCACCTAGCAAGTGTGGTGTCTGGCGGTGACACCACAGGACACATTTTCACTACAAAAACAGATGGGTACAAATTTCAGTGACAATTACTGGTTGGACAGTCGTCCCGCCCCGATTGTTTCCGCAGCCCCGGCTGCGCCTGCCGCGCCTCCCGCGCCAGCCGTGTTTAAACCAGCCGCCGCGAGTGACAGCTTCATAAACACTCCGCCACTCCCGTCCGCTGTGCTATCAAATCTGTTACATCCACAACACAAGAGTGAGAAAATCTCTAAATTAACAAGGTTCACGATGGGCAATCCGCATATGTGGTTTATTTTGGCAGAGACTATATTCACTGCCCTAAACATTGATTCAGACAGTGCTAAATTTATTGCGCTTATTAATGCCGTAGAGGACCACGCTGAGTGGGTACAAGACTTAGTGCTGTCGGCGCCCCCCGCAAATCGTTACGCACTGGCAAAACAACAGATCTGCGAACGTCTAGCTAAGACTACGCAAGAGTCTGTTTTATACATACTGCGAGATGTACATCTCAAAGACTCGACTCCTTCACAACTGTGGCGACGTATCAGAGCAGTCGTCGATAGCAAAACTATGCCAGATGAAGCTTTACTTTCTTTCTGGGTTGCAAAGCTGCCGCAAGCTATCCAACTGCAGCTCCTATCACACGACCAGTAACCTCTACAAGCGAAATTATGGCTGGCCGACGCCGCATATAAGATAATCAACAGAAGAAAGTTATCTACGTGTGTCCCCGTCGATATTACGCCTCCCCCGCGTGGAAGAAGCCGATCTTTCCAAAACAACAGACATAGTACACTGGCTGAGCACCAGATTCCACACCGTCCTTCACCATCCCATACCACAGCTTCAAGTGACGTCCTTCACCCGGTAACAACACAGTATCAGCAAGTTTATCCTCTCTGCTGGTATCACTCCGTTTACGGTAATACAGCCTGGAATTGCCGCTCACCTTGTGCAATGCACCCAAACATGCACGGCGTGCCGCTATAGGCGCACCGGTCCGCACTGTGACGTCAAGTCGCCTAACAGATCACAGGCTAGTACTTCCGAATTATTCTCTCGGACGTTTGTATATCCAGGATATAGCTTCTCAGAAATGGTTTTTAGTGGACACTGGTGCCGATGTGAATGTCATCCACGTTCAATGGTCACTTCCACAATCAAGCATTTGCCTCACCAAATCAGAGCAGCCAACAATTCCTCATTAAAGGTTTATGGTGTAACGCAACATCGCATTTACTTCAATGATACACATAATTATGAATGGACATTTTCGGTAGTAGAAATTGACGAGCCAGTATTAGGATTGGACTTCTTAACTGCTCTAACTTTTCTTTGGACTTAATTACACCTGCCCTCTGCTCAGTGGATTTTCAACAAAAATTTTCGGCGAGATTTTCCCCATCCACGCTGTCAGAATGCAGCTCGAATACGTCCTGTCAACAAGACAAAGAGACAGTTTCTATTCTATCTGATGAGGTCAAAGCTGCCGTAGTGAACTTAGTTACGCAACGCCTTGAAATCGACCAACTGTCTGAAGACAATGCAAGGCTACTTCAACGTTGTGATGCCCTGACTGATGAATTGCGCGGGTTTAGAGAGGAGATCAAGATTAAAAGTAATAACACGCACGAAACTACACGGGACCTGCATACCGCACCGCTGTTTATACGCAGCCACAGCAGCGCCTGCCACGACCCGAACAGCGAAGACGGCAACCCGCCCAGCAACCCCCCACCCTGCGCTTCACCGTCCGCCTCTCATCAAAACACAGAGGCGACAGCTGTTACAGGCGACGCCGCGCATGCGCGCGCAACGATTCCTTAATGCAGTGACACCATAGTCAATGGAACCCCGCCGGCTGTTGCACAGCGCAGCTCCGCAGACAACACTGTAGCTTTCACTGAACTACCGTTCAATGATAACGTGTTTCAGGTTAGTTCCCTTTCATACTAACCGCGCACCTACGATAACGTCGCGCCTTCCTGCGTCTCTCCACGTATTGCGGCCACACCTATTCACAAAATCAAGGCCATTGCTAAGGGCGTCTGTCACCGGCTTTACACAACTGAGGGACCGCCTGTCCGTTCTCGCCCCCGTCGCCTCAATACAAAAAAACCTACCGCTGCCAAAGAATGTATTAATGAACTTTTACACTTGGGTATAGTCCGCCCCTCGGACAGTGCGTGGTCTTCCCCAGTACATGTCGTTCCCAAAAAGGACAATTCCTTTCGACTCTGTGGAGACTATAGGCGTTTGAACGCCAGAACAATACTTGATAACTACCCTGTCCCACACCTCCACGACTTTTCACAATCCACGTTCGGTGCCAACTTTTTCTCTGTGTTAGACTGCAAAAAGGCATACCATCAGATTCCGATGCACCCAGAAGATATCCCCAAAACCGCTATCATCACCCCATTTGGACTATATGAATATTTGTTTATGCCTTATGGACTGAAGAATGCCGCTCAGATCTGGCAAAGATTCATTGACACCATTCTCCGTGGCCTTAATTTTTGCTATGCCTACCTAGACGACATTATTATTTTCTCCACAACTGCAGAGGAACACAAACAACACCTCCAACAGGTTTTTGATAGATTGGCACGACACGGAGTCGAGATTAATCATGACAAATCCCAACTGGAGAAGCCAGAAGTTATTTTCCTGGGACATTTGGTCAATAATGAGGGCATTCGACCCACCTCATATAGAGTACAACAAATACTTGACCTTCCCCTCCCTCAAACCTATAAAGAGTTACATAGATACCTCAGAATGGTAAATTTTTTTAGACTCCACATTCCACATGGGCATCTCTTCAAGCCCCTCTCACTGAGGCCTTAAAGGGAAAGAATACCACAGGCGACAGACACATAGAATGGGATCAGACCATGCAGCGAGCCTTCGACTCGCTTAAGTACGCCTTAGTGAACGCTATTACCCTGTCTCACCCTCACCCTGACGCCTCCCTGACAATAACCACAGACGCTAGCGATAATGTGACATTGGCGCAGTTTTGCAACAGACCTACCAACAGGTACTACACCCCTGCGTTTCTTTTCAAAAAAGCTCACCGAAACGCAAAGAAAGTGGTCCGCATTTGATCGTGAACTTTACGCCATTTATGAGGCCGTAAAGTACTTTCGTACAGATATTGAAGCCCGACTTGAGACAGTTTACACGGATCACAAGCCCCTTGTCAAGGCTCTCCGCAAACCAGCGTTAGATGTAGTACCCCGAAGGTTCCGCCATATGGATTTAGTATTACAATATGTTTCAGACTTTCAATATATCAGGGGTAATAACAATGTTGCAGCAGACTACCTGTCACGCCTGTCCTCCCTGAAGACAGCTATTGATCCTCACCGCTTACACGAGCTCCAGCTATCTGACCCAGAGGTACAGCACCTTCTCTCTGACTCTGATACTTCCTTACAAATTGCTCTACTTCCCTTCCCTAATGATGATTGCTCTTTGTATTGTGACATTAAAACAGGTCATCCCCGTCGTATAGTCCCTAAAGCTCTTAGGAAAGACGTTTTCGACACAATCCACAATCTCGCTCACCTGAGCATTCGCGCGACTACGCGCCTCATTACAGAGAGATACATTTGGCCTAATGTAAAAAGAGATTGTAATCGGTGGGTGAGAGCATGCATACCTTGCCAGAGAGCCAAAATACACAAACATACTAAGCCCCCATTAGGCAAATTTACTGTGCCCTCAGGTAGATTTCGTCATGTCCACTTGGACATTGTCGGTCCGTTACCGATATATAACAATTTCCGTTACTTACTGACCATGATAGATCGTATCACACATTGGGCCGAAGCTATCCCCATCGCGGACATTACGGCCGACACTGTAGCTAATGCTTTTGTCCACCATTGGCTTTCTCGTTTTGGTTGCCACACTTCACTTACCACAGACCAGGGGAGACAATTTGAATCTAATCTGTTTAATCGCCTCTGTCAACTGTGTGGTATCAACAAATTCAGAACTACAGCCTACCACCCGCAATCTAACGGCCTAATAGAACGATGGCACCGTACCCTGAAGGTCGCTCTCATGTGTCATTCTTCCTCTTGGACTGAGGCACTCCCCTGTGTCCTTTTAGGGTTGAGGACGGTTTTCAAAGAAGACCTTAAAGCGTCAGTTGCTGATGGTATACGGAGAAAACCTCGCACTTCCGGCGGATTTTCTTGACGATCCTCCTCTACTTCCCGAGGATCACTTCCCGAGTTGGTACGACAGGTTCGACAGCATATCACCAAGTTACGTTTTCCGCAACCTCGATCGCATGCTACCCCTCTGGTTTTCATTCATTCACACCTCTGTTCTTGTAACTATGTGATGCTTAGAGAAGATGCCGTGCGTCCACCCCTTGCTCCACCCTACACTGGCCCATACCGGGTCCTGTCACGCTCTGAAAATACTTATACAATCTTCTTTAAGAACAAACCACCTGTCGTGTCCATTGAGCGATTGAAACCAGCATGGATCCTTAACGACACCGACATACACGATAATGAATCTGTTTTGCAAGAAACTTCAGAGGCCTATCCTAACCCTTCTCCACAAGCTAATCAAACACTCTCTGCAAGTCAAAGCACCCTTCTCCTGTACTTCACGCCTCCGAGTGCCAGCAGTAATGAACTAGTGTTTCAAGTGAACTTGAGTGACTATGATGTGGACTCTATAAAAATACAACTTGTGGACACTTTTCTTTTTTTATTTGAAATTCAAAACAATTCTGTGCCATCTGACCAGAGAGACATAAAGCTATTACAGTGCTTCAATGTGGCTCCTGGTACTTCACAAAATGACATTTCAGCTTATGTAGACTCCAATAATGTTTTATTTATAAGAGCAACCGCCCCTTCTCCTTCATCTTCCCCGAATCCTCCTACCCCTATTGCCATCACCCGTGCTGGCCGCACCGTACGGCCACCTCTCAGACTTCAAGATTACGTCATGCCTTAAATGTTTACCTACCCTTTGTCACTTACTCCTCATCACTCCTCCTATGCGCTCCACGTTCCTCGGGGAGAGGGAGGGGGGGGGGCTCTGTGGCAGAACTGCCAGAAAATATTAATATCTTTGCTTTTTTGTACTTCGTTTTACTTTACTTTGGTTGTTGACTAGTTGGTGTGAGACATTCGTCATGACTGTTATCGTGATTGTTGAAATCTATTTCTTTGTGTTTTGATTTATCGTGTGCCAATAAAATATTACGTAGTGAAAGTAAATGGTGTTTTCTGTGTTACGCCGTCGGGTCTTTGGGATGTGGGCAGACGAATGGCGCACTCTGTCTGTACCCAACAAGTTGCGGCGTGTAAAGGAGACCACGACCGTGTGGGGTTCCTCCATGCGGGCCTCTCGCAGGGATTCTGTTATTCTCTGTAGGCTCCGGATTGGTCACTCTTATCTGGCGCATGGTCATCTGCTGCGTCGAGAGGACCCCCGTCATTGTCGCTGTGGTGCAACCATGACGGTGGCCCATCTGTTGTTGGAATGTCCTCTTTTAACTGCCCTCAGGGGAACTTTTAACCTCCTGGGTGATTTATCGTGTCTTTTAGCTGACGATGTCTCTATGGCAGATCGTGTTTTAGGTTTTCTTCGAGCAAGTGGCTTTTATAGGTCCCTCTATTTTTGTTGCATCACCCTCTTTTGTGCTGTATCTTTTACTTTGTTTTGTGTTGTAATTCGACTCCACCCTAATCTTTTAGGCTGGAGGTTTTAACGTGTTGCACAGTGGCTGGCTCATCCTATTACTTTCGTGATCAGCCAGCCACAGTCCTCTGCTGTGCAGTTTTAATTCCTTCTGCCTTTGTTCTCTATGTTATTTTTGTTGCTGTGCTCTGTTTTCCGTGTTGCCTTACCATTGACCATGGGGCTTTTCTTCCCCCGGAATTATAATTTTAGTGCTTCACCTGACTGGTGGATGGTTTCACTGTGCTGTGTGTGTTTATGAAAGAAGGGACCGATGACCTCTGCAGTTTGGTCCCTTTAATCCTCAAACCAACCAACCAACTCCCTTTCCTGATAAAAGTCATTGTTTAGCTTTTACTGCTGCATGTACACCCTTTCTATAGACTTTTCTGTAGCATCTAAGATGTGGCTTTAGAGCTGCATTACGGTTTGTAAGCCTGCTGAGATTTCTAGAGTGCCTACAGATTTATTAATTCCTACAGTTAGCCATGAGTAAGATTCGGGGGTAATTTTTATTTTTCTAAGGGGAAAGGCAAAATCAAAGCAGTACTTATATTCTGTGAAAAATGGATCATATTTAGTATCTACAGTTTTGCTTGGGTCTACGTCCCATTTAACCCTCTGCAACAGGTTATGAAAAATTATAAGACTACTTTCTTTAATACATCCTGTTTCTATATATTTTACACTGTCATGTTTTTTCAAACCACATTTTTTTGTCTGAAGCTTAAGTTCCATGTGGTCTGAGAAGCTAGTATCTGTTACTTCAACTTCATAACTGTTAATAAATACCTGATCAATTGTTGTCTCGTGCCGAGCTCCATACCTGGTGATATCTGCTATTGTAGCTTCAAAATTATGTGGGGTAAAGAGATTTAGTAACTGGTCACTTTGTGCACTATTATCACTTCTAAGGTTGATGCTGAAATAACCCAGCACAATTCCGCATTTTTACCTATTTCTCAATTCATTCATTAGATCCTCTATATTGTTTTTAAAAAAGGAAATATTTCCAGCAGGCAACCTGTATAAACAAACAATTATAAGACCACAGTCTATCAGTTCACAGATACAGTATTCAAATTTCTTTTCTATATACTTTATATCGCTTAGCTTCACTTCTCTAGAATTAAGATTTTCTCTAACATAAATACCCTCACCTCCATATCTGCACTTTTCTCTGAAAAACTTACTCACAATTTTAAAATTGGGACGAGTTGTTGTATGTCTTTGAGAGTATTGTAACCAGTGCTCATGGACACAAATAACAGATATTTGGCTTAGTCTGTCACTTAACAAGAATCCTAGTTCAGCTAACATATTATATAAACCCTCTACATTTTGATATATGACTGTTAATTGAATATGAGTGTGGACATGACAAAGTTATTACTTATCATAGAAGTGTTTTCCTGAGGCTGTTTGGCACTAAAAAATCTTTGAGGTAATTTGGTTGCTTCACACTTCTAATTGGTAGTGTTGAAATTACTGGTACTACTGCTGAGGTGTTAACTGTAGCTGGTTATACTGATGGTAGTGTTGATACAGGAATAACTTCTGCTGTTGTTGGTGCTGTTTTTTGGTTGGGTACTATTGTTGTTGCTGGGAATGTTTTAGTTCCTGGTGAATTCATTACTGAAACAAGTGAAGGTTCTTCTGATGCCATTGTTCACTGTCTTGGTGCTGGATTAATTATTGCTTTTTCTATTGGATTATTTGTTGATGATGCTGCTGCTGTTGTCTGGACTGTTCACTATTGATATTCTGGTGACTGTTTCTGATTCACGAGAGCTCACTGCTGATTCTGGTGAATTATCTTTTTCTGCCATGGTTGATGGTACTGGTGCAGGAATTGGTGTTGTGGTTGCTTTTTGTGATGAAGTATTAGATTTTGTTGTTGGATCTGCCACAACTGATGGAGCAGTTTGTACACTTAGTTGATACAATAGCTGACATCATATCTTTATTTGTGCACATAAATTCAAGCATTTGGTTAATTTCACAGGAAAGGAGTCTTTTGCCTGAATGTTTAAGTTCATGCAATGTCTTTTGAAGCACTGCTTATTTAGGAATCTCATATCAAGAAAGTTCATTTTCCTGTATGCCTTACACAGTTCACAAAACTGTCTGTTTGTTTCGAAACTTTCATGGTTTATGCAAGAAGATGGTATTAACTTGTGTCTGTGTGGTATTCCTACAACTATTACACTTTCGTTATTTACTGTGTCCAGTGTTTCCTTTAAGCTTTTAATGGCACTGTTCAGTTCATTGCAGTAAACGTCATTGGCACCACCAATTACAACATGACACTAGATATCTGGTGTAGTGCTTATCTCATAATTTACATTCATAACAATTTTATGCACGGGTGCCTCTTGTTGTAAGTTAGAAATGACATTTAAATTATGATCATTGAGTAAAAAGTCAGTGAGACCACGTCCTTGGTTGTCAAAATAGACACTTATTTCGAATTTTTATGGTGCACGCTTAAAATCGTGTGTTTGTCTTCAGCTTTCTGCTGCATATGTTTATGATTTAAAGTATTCTGTGTCAAATTATCAAACCTCAGATCACTGGATATCGGAGATCTACACTGCTTAAGTTTGTTGTTTTTTTGTGGTTTAAATCACGAACTTCTTCTAACAGAAAAGCTATGATATCGTCTTTATAGTCTTCAGTGTTTATGTTCTAATGTGTATCAAACATGGATTTCTTTAAATTTTTGATTTCTGCATTTAAACACTAGTTAGCCTTCACCATCATATTATATTTATCTTTTAGGCTCTGTACTTCATCAAGCAACCACAAAAAAGCGAAAGCTTTCAGCAACAATAAAAAATACTGAGGCAGCAGATATGTAGGCAAATGAAGTTTTGGAGGAGTTAGAAATACTGATAAAGAAGTGAAATCAAGGAAGGAGGAAAACTTTCAAATCATGAAAATTCAGTCTTTGATTAGTGCACTGCAAGAAGATGGCTTGCTAAAAGATTCTGATTTCTTGGACATATCAAGTTCATTTTCTGAGACATTAATTGACTACATTCAAGAATGGGCTTACATATTTCATGTTCTGAAACCATTTAACTGGGTTCAGCTGAAATATCCTCTTCTTAGGATGTTGGTTAAGCAAAGTCACAAAAATTTAGCTGAGTTCAATCAAAATATTCTGAAAGAAATATGTGAGATGAATTTTTTTTAGGAAGTGAACCATGTTGAAATGTATGTGAGGCAAAAAACCATGAATTAAGGACTATTAAATGTGTTGGTGAAAAACAGACTATCACTTTTAATTTACTTTTATCTCAAGACTATCTATTGCTATCGTTTGCGCCTTTGTCCCGCATTGTGCGCGGGGTTGACGTGGTTCAATCGGATTTGGCATGTTAATTTGAAGGGGTGGCCGGATGCCCTTCCTGCTGACACCCCGTACCCCCTGGGATGGAATCAGAGTACCCCATCTGCCTGCATGTAGTGTAGATCATGGAAAAGTGCGGATGCATGGCAAATGTCTGTGAGTCGTGTAACGGAGGTGGGACAGGGGCCAGCCCAGTATTCACCCAGAGGGATGTGGAAAACTGCATAAAAACCACATCCAGGCTCAATGTTAATCCGGCGGGCAGATTCGATCCGGGGGCAGTGCGCCTACCTGAGTCCAGGAAGCAGCGTATTAGCGCTCTTGGCTAACCTGGTGGGTTACTTTTATCTCAAGACATTGGCTCCAAAAATTTTCAACTCATTGCTGTGTTTGTGCTAGCTCCACCTGGCACTACTGCTGTTGCAGAATGTGTGGTCTCTATTAAAAATGCTTTATAGACTGCTGAAAAGAATAAGTATAATGTGTAGGCTGTTACAGAAATAGTGATAACTAAGACTCATTTCCAGGATACTTCATGTGTTAATTTTTATAAAATTCTATATGAAGACACAAAACTTCTGCAAAATATAACAATTTTTTTTGTCAGAAACTACCCATCGAGAAATTTTATGTCAACTGAGAGTGGGAAATAAATAAGCTATGTAAGTAATAATCATTGTCTACCCTAGTTAAAGACCTCATTATATTGGAGTTATATGTTGTTATGGGAAATGGGAATACAGATAACTGTATACACAACAAACTGTTCCCATAAATGTCTATACATACATATATTTCAGCACAAAGAAAGGTACATGTGTACACTGTACAAGGTACAAAGGCTGACTGGAACATCAACATGGCGGCTCGTCAGAGCAGTTATAGTTCAAAGATCATGCTTTACGTGGTTGATGTGAAATATCGACACCACATTGTGTTTGCATGTGACAACAATAAAGCAATAAAATATTTATTTGATTAGTAATGCAAGTATTTCGCTTTTTTGTAATGTGTGTGACCTATTGACGCCACATTGTGTTTGCATGTGACAACAATAAAGCAATAAAATATTTATTTGATTAGTAATGCAAGTATTTTGCTTTTTTGTAATTTGGGTTTTAACAAAAAGGTACAATGATTTACGTAGCTGTAGAATACACAAAGTATTTTAACACAAATGTACAATGTAGAAGTAGTATTAATGCAGGTTTCCACAAAATGTCAATTACTTCAACTTCTAACTTTTGTCCTATATTTTGATTTTGGAAAGCTGGTTAGCCTAAAATAGTTAAGAGTTGACTTTCTGTTGTATTGCAAGAATAAAGCACATACTGAACTTCAGTTCATGCAAACTTACTTTTAACAAATCAACTTGTTTGCATATTGGAACATATTACTACAGTTTTGCAATGACTTAAGTAATGACTTATGGTAGGGGAAATCCTATAGTGACATTACTTTAGCTGTAGAACCAATGTAAACATTAATATGTAAGTATTTACAGATGGCAGTGATATGTGTTTTCAATGATGTGTCATATCGTACTTTTCTTGTACATTCTGACACCTGGCTATTCACTTGGTGACTGTATCAATTGAAGTTGAAAATAACAAAAAAAAAGAATAACAAAAAGAAGTGATGGTTGTGCTCAGAGTAATGCAGCATTTATTCGGAATAAGGGGAGAGTGGAGGCAAGTTTATAAATGTGAATTTTGGTATGAGCCGATCAGTTTTCAGCTATGTCATGCCCAATCCTCGATATGCTACAATTTTCTAAACGAGATGTTTAGTGGAATCATAGGAAAGGCTAAAAATATGTATTGGACTGCCCCCCACTCCCACTGTCTTTAAATCCTGGTTGTGGTGACAGACTGATCTCTAATGCAGTCCAACATCTAAGTTAAGATGGAAGGTGACAATTTGGAGCCTAATGTTTATGTCCGTGCCATACTGAAAATTCCATGGGGATCAAGTCCCACAGGAAGTCACATCAAGAAGTATGATAATTCCGTATTGAATAAAAGCTAGATTCTGGTGGGTGGGGGGGGGAGGGGGAGGGCCCCTTCGCGTTTCCCAATCCCCCTTCTCTCTTCTTCTGGATGCCCATGACCACCTCTCTTGTGCACCGCCTAATAATATGTAGGCTTGTAATTTCAGTTATTTATATAAACAAACAGTGAGTTAAATATGCTGCTAATGTTGTTTACTTCCGATTCAAGCCAGAAAAGGCTGATCCACTCACAGAGTTGGGTTAACATGTCGCCACAGTGACATACAAACTGTATACACGGGGCAGAAATTGCTAATGACGATCAAGGACTGTGCTACAGGTCTGTCTGTTATTGCAGACTTTATTTCATTCTCACAAGCACTGGCATGGCAGACGAAGTGAATGTCATGTATTGGACCCCCTGATATCTCAGTAGTGGTGACACATTAATCTGTAGTGCAGGCCGAGGTCTAGTTTAGGATGGAAGGTGATAAGTTTGTTTTGACTTGACGAAGCCTAAAGTGAAAGCAGAAAATCTCATTGTGCTAACAAATTGACCTGCCCTTTATTTAAGTCCTCCCAACATTAAAAAAGTCAGGGGTAGAGGGGCGGGTGGCAGTGCAATTAACTTTTATCGCCCGTACACTAACATGTCCGAACTTAATCTAGAAATCGGCCTTCTTTCGAGGGTGGGGAGGGCAGGACTGTCGATAACCAAGTAAGAAAAATTAACTTCTTTCCTGGATTCGCTGTGATGTAACAATACTGGTATTGGTATAGACTTTGCAGTAAATATTTCACATTAAACAACCTCTATAATGTTTTAGGCACACTATGGGCAACTGTTGGTTCTTTTCTTAGCCACACAGATGGGATTCCATTTGGTCTGGTTCGCCATTGCGGTTGTCTGGCAGAGCTGGGTGAATGGTGCTGTCATTAAGTTTTTTTCCCAAAGGCGTCATTTATTATATGCAGGTAATCTCCGAGATGCAAAGAAAGATATAGGATTTTTTTACCTGTTTTTGATTCCCTCTTCTTATCACAAAATAACTGGCATTTTCTTTCCATCATAACAGAATCATTTTTCCTACTTGTTACAACAATGCCGCGCTGCCCCTAAGAGAAAACATGACATGCTTCGATCTGAACAAGTTCTAAGTCATTTCACGTGTCGTTCAACACAAATCTGTTGCTAATGCAGACACGAATATATCACCTGTATTGTGTATAAAGTCTTGTGCTCTGTGGATGCGCAAATTCTACATTTATATTTCTCTCCTCTTTATTGCATAGAGGATGTAAACTTGGTGCCGGTAACTTAATAATTTATAATCTGAAGTATTTCTCAATTAACTGATATTATGTTAGCGTGCGAGTTTGGGTAACACTTGACCATAATGCGAATTAACTTCTTTGTTGGGCTGTGATGCAGTATACCCCCAGCACGCTGGAGTTACGCAGATTACTTATTAGGCATTGTAATTCCTGAAAAATCATAGAAAAAGAATAAGGAATTGCACAGTACCATACAAACTGACCCAGCAGTATCCTCTCCAATTCGAAAGACAATTATATGACTGCGGCAGAGATTTCAGTAAATCTATGAACTGTTTAACAGTTTAATATAAATTCTGTCAATATCTGGTGACTTATTCCGCAGCAGATTTTTTGTTTCCATCATAACGTTAGGGCTAGCGCTCACGTGTGACTTCTGTCACCGTGACTGTTGTCACTCTCTTCCAATCTGTGGACTGGTTGATTGATCTGGGGGAAGCGACCGTGGACATAAACGTAGATGCGCGCGTTTTAGGATGTGACAGCCGGATGACAGTTCTGTCTGCCCATTCGCGAACAAGCCCATGACAAAACTGTCACTGCGCTTCTAGGTTCTGATAGCCGTGCGCGCACGGGTGACAAAATTGTCACTTTCTGTGCGTTCTCCACTCTCCATTTGCTTTCCGACCATCGACACACTGACGCAAACATGGCATCAACGTCTTCACATCGTTTTGCTTCGCAGAACGTAACTGTGCACAAAGCGCAGAAGAAGCGGGAAAAAGACCAGCCCTTTTCGGCAAAAATTTGATGGATCATTCAGATGTAAATATGAAAATTAAAGTATATTAAGTAATCGGTGGAATAATATTTTCAACTACTTATTTTCAGCTGGTGCAGGCTGCCTCATGCTCGTATTTTTGTGTGTGAATGCCTACAAAACGCGAAGTAATTCATTGAATTTTTCAACACTCAATCGCTGAAAAATAATGGAAAAATTTCATGGGTGTTGTCGAAGTTTTTGAAACAATGTGTAAACGTTCCACTTGTAGCCTGCCACTCTGAAAGGGGTGTACTCAGTATTATTTTTATAATGCTTTCTTTTACGTATCAAGAGTTCTCAAATAATGACCATCTCTTAAAAATCCATATCGAGAAATGATGTCTGGATTACAAAAAAAGGGTCATCCTTCGCAAGGGCACTGCACTTCGACGACGTGACGTGACTCCGACGGAAACGTTTTGGTCACGATGGCAAAAATCACGCGTGCACCCTAGCCATGTTCTACGATTATCAGTCTTTCAACTTTTTCCGGTGGTAACATTAATAAACAGTGATATGCAATAGGAAATAATGCTACTTTTAGCCAGTTGCAAATAGTTACAGAAATTCTTTGTATCATATCTTCCTTGGTTCAATAGACAAATAAATAAAAGCAGTTTATCTAAACGTTAGCGTAACTAAAAGCTAAAACAATTTCTTGACTGTTACAAAGCAACCATAAATGATGTACGAAAAATGGCTTTCACGTAAAATTGGAGGCAGCATTGATTTACACAAGAACAAAAAGAGTATTAGTTTATGCTCGATACAGTACAACAGCCGGTGGACTGTGTGATACGCAGAAGCAACTTGCAAATCTGGACATAAATAAACATCTTTGCCAGAACATGGTGATTACCAGTATGACTGTCGTCAAAGTATGCCACCAGACAGTAACCCGAGCTCTCCATCAAACCAACTGACAGTTATTAAAGCTCTCAAAACTCTCTAGATTTCATTAATTGTGCAGCCTCTTACGTGAATTTTATTAACTATAGCCCATTACAGGAACAGTACATAAATAGAAACATTAACAATTACAAAAGGGATCTGAAATCAACAATCACAATAAATCAATTATTATGACAAGTACAGCAGTTCCAAGAATATCAGAATCAGGTTTTGGAAAATAGCTACAATCCGCAGTGACAACTCTCTAAAGTTAAGACGTCGATTTCAGAACATTTGACAGTAAATAAACACTTAATTGTTATTATCTGTACAGATTGCTATATAGAATGTATTTGCAAAATGAGTATATTTTACTCGACTGGTAACTGCAGCATATATATTTACTGATAAACAGAAAAAGTGAAATAGGTAATTATAAGTAGAAAGACTGCCTCTTTTGTAATATGGTATGTGTTTGTTGAACTCAAGTGGATCCTACTAAAAAGGGCGTAACTACTGTGTCTAGAGCCTAATCAGTTGCAGAAAAAGACAAACACTTTAATATATAGTAAGTAGCGTTTGATGAACATACATTAACTTGACTTTCGTTACCCAGTGCAGGACGTGATTTTGTTGCAGAGAGCAGTCTTAGAGACGATCATCACGATCTCGTGCTCTTCCTATGTCGAACTTCATGCAGCTAACATATGAATAGCCGGTTGTCATGACGTGTATGTTCTAGCGTTTTTATCACTTCCCCATAGAAGTTAGATTTGCTCCAAGGACACTCATTAAACTTTCAGGGATGAGTCTGTTAAGGAGGTGAAAGTCGCGCACATTATAGGAGCACTCCTACGAAATACAACTGCAGCATGCAAGACGTGTCTGTCAGATTTCTGACACGTGATGCAGGGACACTTTCACTGTTTCTTTAGTTTGCTGGGTCGAGTGAGCCACGAGAAGAGCCACCGACTCAGCTTGTAGAGGAGAAACGCCGCCAAGGCCGCTACAGCCAATATGAAGGCTACGACGTCGAGCAGCAGCAGCTGCCACCAGTGCAGGTCGAGGGCTGCGCTGCGCAGGTGGGGGGCCCCCTGGTGGCGGATCACGTACTCCACCCACCACACCGCCCTCTCCAGGGACGTGCTCTGGTGCTCCCGGTAGATGGCGGAGAAGTGCTTCATGTTCTCCTGGTAGCTGCAACAGCGAAACGGCATCATTCCAAGACTGACTAGATTTAAAATATTTGATATTTAAGAGCTTAGCATGATGGACAGCTTCCCCCAATAATATACTAACAGGAAACTGGCACTGTCAGTTCCAACAGTCACGCCGCTTGCGCTGCACAAAGCATTGTGTCTGCCGGCCAGTTCTCAAGTTGCAAACTTCTCCAGACGCTAAAACTTTGCTGATTTAAAGAAAGAACGTAACTCCTTCCATAATTAAAATAAAGAATTTCAGAATTTTTACATGTATTTGCAGAAGATAGTAGTTTTTTTTAAACATCAAACTTTTTATGTATTAAATAGTCCAAAAATTGGTAACTAAAGAAGCAAACACCCAAGCTTATACGTAGCAAATGCAATCCGATATGCAACTTCGGAGTGTCCCCTTGCTGCGATTTGTATTTTGACCAACAACGAAAAAAATATTTCAGAGAGTTCAGTAGCTTTAGAGACACTGACCCTACGACTTATCTTACACGAAAGATTAAGGAAAGGCAAACCTACGTTTCTAGCATTTGTAGACTTAGAGAAAGCTTTTGACAATGTTGATTGGAATACTCTCTTTCAAATTCTGAAGGTGGCAGGGGTAAAACACAGGGAGCGAAAGGCTATTTACAATTTGTACAGAAAGCAGATGGCAGTTATAAGAGTCGAGGGGTATGAAAGGGAAGCAGTGGCTGGGAAGGGAGTGAGATAGGGTTGTAGCCTATCCCCGATGTTATTCAATCTGTATATTGAGTAAGCAGTAAAGGAAACAAAAGAAAAGTTCGGAGTAGGTATTAAAATCCATGGAGAAGAAATAAGAAGAAGAAAGAGACAGCAAAGGACTTGGAAGAGCAGTTGAACGGAATGGACAGTGTCTTGAAAGGAGGGTACAAGTAGAATATCAACAAAAGCAAAACGAGGATAATGGAATGTAGTCGAATTAAGTCGGGTGTTGCTGAGGGAATTAGATTAGGAAATGAGACACTTAAAGTAGTAAAGGAGTTTTGCTATTTGGGGAGCAAAATAACTGATGATGGTCGAAGTAGAGAGGATATAAAATGTAGACTGGCAATGGCAAGGAAAGCGTATCTGAAGAAGAAAAATTTGTTAACATCGAGTATAGATTTAAATGTCAGGAAGTCGTTTCTGAAAGTATTCGTATGGAGTGTAGCCATGTATGGAAGTGAAACATGGACGATAAATAGTTTAGACAAGAAGAGAATAGAAGCTTTTGAAATGTGGTGCTACAGAAGACTGCTGAAGATTAGATGGGTAGATCACGTAACTAATGGGGAAGTATTGAATAGAACTGGGGAGAAGAGGAGCTTGTGGCATAACTTGACAAGAAGAAGGGATCGGTTGGTAGGACATGTTCTGAGACATCGAGGGATCACCAATTTAGTATTGGAGGGCAGCGTGGAGAATAAAAATCGAAGAGGGAGACCAAGAGATGAATACAGTAAGCAGATTCAGAAGGATGTATGCTGCAGTAGGTACTGGGAGATGAAGAAGCTTGCACAGGATAGAGTAGCATGGAGAGCTGCATCAAACCAGTCTCAGGACTGAAGGCCACAACAACAACAGAGATCTCTGTAGTGCAAAGCCCCATACTCGGGATATGAGCGTAGGCGAGCAGATGCAGAAACCACCCATGGCAGTGTGCTAGTGGAGGTGGTTTGCCGTTGCCTGCCTCCGACCTGTTATAAAGTGTTAAGTCTGTATCTGTGTCGTGTGCATGAAGTGGAAGAAGGTGCAACCCAGTGGCCAGCACACAGTCTTCCTCTCACGGAAAGCACCGGGCTTAACGTCCCTATCCAACGGACGAATCACCAAGAAGTGTCACATGCCCTCCACTTCATGAGACACTGCGCGGAGGTTTGGAACTGAATCCAGGACTTTGGCTTAAGGACTGGTGAGCAGGAACATTACACCACCACCACTTTTCCCCTTGCCGGGAAAATACTGGAAGTGAAAATTTCATCCACCACCAGGATTGTCACCGCTCTAGTACGCGCCAGCGACCTCGGCTACTCATAGAGATCTATACCATACTTGAATTTCAGTTTTTTACTAGACTTTTGTGAGACATAGAAGCTTTACGGAGATTTTCTGTCGACAATGATAGGGAAGTGCCGTGAGTTGCTGCTTGGACTCGTGACAATTTCTTAACTGTCGACATTAAACATCAGACAACTAATTTAAATCAGACTGTAGTCTATCAAAAACTATCTTGATCATGTGTTTTTAAGTGCGTTTTGGTGGATAGTTATCTTTGTACTGTGTACAAGTGCAACTACGAAAGGAAATCAACATGCTGTGTACGCCAATGTGCAGCGCGGCAGCGTGTATTCCAGTATTGTAACTGAGGAAGAAGTTACATTGTCGTGTACTGTGTGCGAAATGTTCATAATGGCATCAGCAATCACAAATCTCAACTGACTGTGAAGTAATGGCAGTGATTCATACACAGTGTGAAGGAAAAAAGGAATCGGTATACTTTCTCAATGAAATGTATGCAGTTTATGGAGAGAATGTGAAACATTTATATCGCATGTTTTTGTACGTACAGGATGACGTACGCGATCAGGCAGGGACGAACTTGTTCAAAATTTGAGTGAAAAAACGCAGAGAACATTATCTGAGTCGTGTAGGAAAAGGGAAGGGTAAATGACAAGTTGAAGCTTAGAGTCAGTCCATAACAGTATTTAATTACAGCAGATATTAACTACATGTTTTCTCCAATGGGAAATCCTGTCTAACATATTCCGAAAAACATTATAAACGTAACTTCTTCCAGTCTTGTTTCATGTACAAGTATCCATATCTATATATCCCGATCGCGTAATTGGTGAGGTACATCTCATGAAAGGAGGTATCTCTTTCCGAATTCCGTTCTGGTTTTGAGTTTTAACTTGTCACATATATTTCATTCGATCATTTTCCCGAAGCAGCAGCCGACAGATAAGGCTACTGCAAGTTTTGTGCTCTTTTGGGCTCCGACATCCAAGGATGTTTCTGATTACATACGCCGACGAAGGTGATTGTTTTCAATAGTACATTTTGCAAGAAAAGAGACATGTGTTCTGTTCGTTTATGGCGAGTCTACTGAGAGAGCTCATCCAAGCTTACAGAAGCTTATGAAGTGTCGACAGACGTTTTCTCAAAAGAAGATGTTGCTCAGTGGTGCAGTTTACAGATTAACACACAATAATCAATTCACCAAAGTACAAGGAAAAATTGAAATCATTTTTTATTACTTAGTCGACATTTATGGTTCAAATGGCTCTGAGCACTATGGGACTTAACTTCTGAGGTCATCAGTCCCCTAGAACTTAGAAGTACTTAAACCTAACTAACCTAAGGACATCACACACATCCATAACCGAGGCAGGATTCGAACCTGCGACCGTAGCGGTCGCACGGTTCCAGATTGTAGCGCCTAGAACCGCTCGGCCACTCCGGCTGGCAGTCGACATTTATATTTCCCTTGTATAGGCACGGGCTGGTTCTTTAATGAAAATGAAAGTAATACAAATATACGTTCTAACGGGACAACTACTTAAGGTGCCTTAATTTCACGTAAATTTATGTTAAGACATAACTTAAGGTTGAATGTGTATATAGTAAAATTTGATACATACGTTAATGTATTTTTAATAATAACTGACGTTAATTTCCAAATTGCAATCGTGTTAACGTTTCTCCTCGTAACATACAGTGTCAAAAAGCGGGGACGAGTAGTGTGAGGGATTATATATTTCTGTGGAAGGGTAATTTGTATAATGTGACCTCCAGAATACTGCGTGAACTTCGAGGTTTGATGCAGAGTTCATGTTGTAGTTGGAAGCACAAATTAGTCACCTCCTTCCTAATCGTGAGTGGTATCTTGACGAGGTTCGATGATGGTCGTCAGTTTCTGCGAGGCGGACATCTCTGTCCAATCATTTCTGTCACAGCAACCCGAGCAGCCTAGACAAATTTCCTGCTTACCGCTCCGGACGTCTGGCACAATTTATCGGAGATTTTCATCTGCACTGCCTTCAGAGAGCTTTGTGAACCTACAAAGTCACCATATACGTGCGTCCGGAATTAGCACGACATATCACCGCCAGCACAACGACTCCGCTGCGACTCTACTCGTCAGTAATCCAGGAACTTATGTTCTCAAGCCAGTCTGCCTCGTCTCAGAATTCAAAGAAGGAAAAGATTGAAAGGGGCCAAAATGACCAATGAACAAGACGAACTTTTTTGTGGTACGAGGAATCTCCTCCAGTCAGACGACTGTTCAACATCTGAAATTCGAACGAACGAGTCCCTCGGGCGTGGCTCTAAGAACCAATGCTAACTCTAGGTGCAAACTGAGATGTGTGTTATACATGATACAGCGCGGCGTGCACTTTCGGCACATGTCGCGCTTGTCCTGCGCATATTGAGCCGCGTACACATTCTTTGCTCGTGCCGATGCGCAAACGATTGCACAGAAACTATTCTGTAAAGAAATAGATTTTTACGTTACCTGTAGCTTTATATGTTAGCTTCATGCTGAAGAGGCCATTATTTCACTAATGGTCGTACTTATTGTAATACATTTAACTAAGAGTTAAAGTTTCCGATTAAAAATAGGGGTCGCAATGATTTTGCATTTATTGCATATTACACGATATGTTGCTGTCTATAAAATTTAACTAAAGTAATGAATTTTTCTTTCTCCATTCTCAAGAAAATGGATGTATGTAACACGTTTACTGCCGATCGGGCTCGCGAGAGAATGAAATATTCATAACATCCTACGTACCTCTTAAACACATTGAGACATCGAAACGAGATTTTGGCGAATTACAGCACACATGGATGACAGTATTACGCCAAATCGTCAACACATAGAACTTTATTATCTACGGCGATGTCGCAGAAGCTACAGTTTTATTTTATTTTTTTCAATCCAGAACTGTAATCTTTTAAGTCATCGACAGCTAGTGAAAAGAGAATTTCCTAGTATGAAAATAAACATGAAATTTCTTCTGTTATGTTACTGCAAACCGACACAATGAGGTTTTTCATAAGCTATTGACCTACTGGTTGCCAACTGCTTGTTTAACGAGGTACTATGTTTCAGAATTCTGTCGCAATAGTTACTGCAGTGTGCGTTTGTGCAAATTATACTGTGTTTTCACAAAAGAAGTACAATTACACCTGTCAACAAGAGAGATGCAGCCGTTACTCATAAACGATGATACTTCTTCGAATGAGGAAAAGTAAACAATTCACACAAAAATAAACCGCTGATTCTGTCCCAATTTTGGCGGAATCCCAGTAACTAAGTTTTTAATAAGTGAACAACTGAAATGGAAACTTACCGAAGGATTTTCGTTCTTAGTTAGGTTTAGGTAGTTCTAGGTCTAGAGGACTGATGACCTCAGATGTTAAAATCCATAGTGCTTAGAGCCATTTGAGCGCATCTGTTGTTGGAATGTCCTCTTTTAACCGCTCTCAGGCGTGCTTTTAATCTCCAGGGTGATTTATCATCTCTTTTAGGTGACAATGTCTCTATGGCAGATCGGGTTTTAAGTTTTATTCGCGCAACCGGCTTTTATAGGTCCATTTAATTTTATTACCTCACCCTCTTTTGAGCTGTATCTTTTACTTAGTTTTGTGTTTTAATTCGACTCCCTCCTATTCTTTTAGGCTGGAGGTTTTAACGTGTTGCAGAGTGGCTGGCTCATCCTATTATTTTCGTGATCAGTCAGCCACGATCCTCTGCTGTACAGTTTTAATTCTTTCTGCCTTTCTTCTCTTTGTTGTTTTTATTGCTGTGCTCCGTTTTCCATGTTTCTTTATTATTGACCTTGGGGATTTTCTTCCCCTGGAATTTTTATCTTGCGCTTCGAATGACTAATGGATGGTTTCACTGTGCTCTGTGTGTTTTATGAAACAAGGGACCGATGGCCTCTGTGGTTTGGTCCCTTTAATCCTCAAACCAACCAACCAACCAACCATTTTGTTAGAAGTCATTTCTCGCCAGGTGACGCTGCTATCGCCTGGACTTGATATCGGTAGTAGGTCAGTGGTCATAGTGTTCTGGCTGACAGGTGTATATAGAGAAAAGGAGCGGATCTATCGCACTTCCTTGGGGCAGTGCTGACGATACTTTCGTCTCAGATCAACACTCGCCGTCCAAAACTACGTACTATATTCTACTACTTCAAAAGTTTGCGAGCCGCACATATATTTGAGGACCTATTCCGTATGCTCGGACCTCTGTTAACAGTCTGCAGGGCGACACTGTGTTAAACACTTTCCGTAAATCTAGCAATGTAGAATCTGCCTGTTGCTCTGCATTCGTGGCTCGCAGTATATCGACAGAGAAAAGTGAAAGACGAGTTTTTCACGATCGATACTTTCTAAATCCGAGTTGATCTGTGGGTAGAAGCTTTTCTTTATCAAGAAAATTTATCATATTCTAATTCAGAATACACTCAATAATTTTTCTGTATACTGACTTTGGTGGTTCATGGTGTGGGTTCCTGTTGTCATGTCCTAGTTCATGAACCACAGGCAACGTATGAGTGGCCAAGTAAGTGGTCCTGACAGTCGGGATACCAATTACTTTGGAATAAGGCTGGGCATCTCGGACATATTCTGAGTCGTGGTCACCTTTGTGCTCAGACGGCAAAGACTACCAAATCCACCGGTTAGTCCCTCAACCGTTAGTGGTAAAACCCAATGGGACCCGGGACAAGTAAGGCTAGCAACCTGCTTCCCTGGTACTTTAAATATGATGCTGGCAACAATCAGAGCAAAATGCCTCGGACCTTTGAAAGTGACGGAGTCCCACCTCTAATTGACAAACCAGGGACTCCTAAGATACGACTCGGCAGACGAATGGTAACGAGATGGGGAGCTGTTAATATCAATGGGGGCTACTCTGGGAATAAGGTAGAGCTGGCAGAGGCTGCAAGTAAGATGGGGTTGGACGTTTTAGTTGTTGGTCACATTCGGGTAAGGGGTGAGAAAGAAGAGGAAGGGGGAGAATACAAGGTCTACCTGTCAGGAGTCAAAGCAGGAATAGCACAATGGGGTGTAGGGCTTAACATCAGGAAATAAATGAAACCCAGTGTAGTTGCAATAAGATACATAAACAAATGACTAATGTGGATAGATTTGACAGTGTCTAGCAAGAAAATTAGGATTGTGTCAGTATATTCGTATTGTGAAGGGACAGATCAAGATAAGATGGATAGTTTTTATGACGCACTCAGTGATGTGGCTGTTAGAGTAAAGGACAAGGACAGTGTTCTGCTCATGGGTGATTTTAATGCCAGGATTGGAAATCGAACAGAAGGGTATGAAAGGGATATGGGTAAATTTGGAGAGGGTATGGAGGCCAACAGGAACGGGAAACAACTCTTGGATTTCTGTGCCAGTATGGGCTTAGTAATCACAAACTCCTTTTTTAAACATAAGAACTATTCAGGGGATTCTTTGATAACAATGATCACTATTTAATCTGCAGTGAAATTGGTATTGTGAGGCCGAAAGTGCAGGAGGTCAGGTCCATATGTAGGAGGATAAGAGTGAAGAAACTTCAGGATAAGGAAATCAGGCACAAGTACATAACAGTGATCTCAGAAAGGTACCAGTTAATTGAATGTGGTCAATTACAGTCATTGGAAAAGGAATGGACAAGGTACAGGGACACAGTACTAGAAGTGGCTAAAGAACGTCTTGGAACAGTAGTGTGTAAAGGTAGGATGAAGCAAACAGCTTGGTGGAATGACACAGTCAAGGCAGCCTGTAAAAGGAAAAAGAAGGCGTATCAAAAATGGCTACATACTAGAACTCAGGTAGACAAAGAAAATTATGTTGAAGAAAGAAACAAAGCCAAACAGATAATTGCAGCATCTAAGAGGAAATCTTGGGAAGACTTTGGAAACAGGTTGGAGACTTTGGATCAAGCTGCTGGAAAACCATTCTGGAGTATAATTAGCAGTCTTCGGAAGGGAGGTAAGAAGGAAATGACAAGTATTTTGGACAGGTCAGGAAAACTGCTGGTGAATCCTGTTGATACCTTGGGCAGATGGAGGGAATATTTTGAAGAGTTGCTCAATGTAGGTGAAAATACGATCAGTAATGTTTCATATTTCGATGTACAATGGG
Source organism: Schistocerca cancellata (assembly GCF_023864275.1). Taxonomy (NCBI): domain Eukaryota; kingdom Metazoa; phylum Arthropoda; class Insecta; order Orthoptera; family Acrididae; genus Schistocerca; species Schistocerca cancellata. The sequence goes on from NC_064628.1 coordinate 282,015,519, forward strand.
ATAGGAATGATGATGGAAATAGGATCACATTTGAGGAAGTTGAAAAAATGTTCAATAGATTTCAATGCAATAAAGCGGCTGGGGTGGATGAAATTAAGTTGGAACTCATCAAATACTGTGGAATGTCAGGTCTTAAATGGCTACACAGGATAATTGAAATGGCGTGGGAGTCGGGACAGGTTCCATCAGACTGGACGAAAGCAGTAATCACACCAATCCTTAAACATGGAAACAGAAAAGACTGTAACAACTACAGAGGTATCTCTTTAAGTAGCATTGCGGGTAAAATCTTCTCAGGTATTGTTGAAAGGAAAGTGCGAGTATTATTTGAGGACAAATTGGATGAAAATCAGTGTGGGTTTAGGCCTCTTAGAGGTTGTCAGGACCAGATCTTGAGCTTACAGCAAATAATGGAGAAGTGTTAGGAGTGGAACAGGGAATTGTATCTATGCTTTATAGATCTAGAAAAGGCATATGACCGGGTTCCTAGAAGGAAGTTATTGTCTGTTCTACGAGATTATGGAATAGGAGGCAAACTTTTGCAGGCAATTAAAGGTCTTTACATAGATAGTCAGGCAGCAGTTAGAGTTGACGGTAAATTGAGTTTATGGTTCAGAGTAGTTTCAGGGGTAAGACAAGGCTGCAACCTGTCTCCACTGTTGTTCATATTATTTATGGATCATATGTTGAAAACAATATACTGCCTGGGTGAGATTATGATATGTGAACACAAAATAAGCAGTCTCGCATATGCGGATGACTTAGTTGTGATGGCAGATTCGATTGAAAGTTTGTAAAGTAATATTTCAGAGTTAGATCAGAAATGTAAGGACTATGGTATGAAGATTAGCATCTCCAAAACGAAAGTAATGTCAGTGGGAAAGAGATATAAACGGATTGAGTGCCAAATAGAAGGAACAAAGTTAGAACAGGTGGATGGTTTCAAGTACTTAGGATGCATATTCTCATGGGATGGCAACATAGTGAAAGAACTGGAAGCGAGGTGTAGCAAAGCCAATGCAGTGAGCGCTCAGCTACGATCTACTCTCTTCTGCAAGAAGGAAGTCAGTACCAAGGCTAAGTTATCTGTGCACCGTTCAATCTTTCGACCCACTTTGTTGTATGGGAGCGAAAGCTGGGTGGATTCAGGTAACCTTATCAATAAGGTTGAGGTTACGGATATGAAAGTAGCTAGGATGATTGCAGGTACTAGTAGATGGGAACAATGGCAGGAGGGTGTCCACAATGAGGAAATCGAAGAAAAACTGGGAATGAATTCTATAGATAGCAGTCAGGGCGAACAGGCTTAGATGGTGGGGTCATGTTACACTCATGGGAGAAGCAAGGTTATCCAAGAGACTCATAGGTTCAGCAGTAGAGGGTAGGAGGAGTCGGGGTAGACCAAGGAGAAAGTACCTGGATTCAGTTAAGAATGATTTTGAAGTAATAGGTTTAACATCAGAAGAGGCACCAATGTTAGCACTGAATAGGGGATCATGGAGGAATTTTATAAGGGGAACTATGCTCCAGACTGAATGCTGAAAGGCATAATCAGTCTTAAATGATGATGATGATGACTGACTTTAACGGTATTAGTCTGTAATATTGTGTGCTTGTTTTTCTTATACACGGGAGTCATCTGCGCTTTTTTTTCAGTCGCTTGGGGTTTCCCACTGAGGAAGAGATTCACGATAAATAGAAGCTAATTATGGAGCTAAGGGCGAAGAATTCTCTGTGAAACAGATTGGGTTTCCATCCTGACGACTTACTTGTTTTCAACTCTTTCTATTAGTCCGTTTGCTTATTATTATTTGCCAAAATCTACATTTCGATATGATAAGCCGTACATGAAATATGAGTGGTCTCGTGACTCCTCATGCTACGAGGTGTTTTTTTAAAGTAAGTAACATTTTTAAACTAAAAAAAGACGTGGTAAGATACGGTATCTCAATAATTTTATTTTTACATGAAAGCCTGTACCTTAATCTACTTTTCTACATAATTTCTGTCAATATTGAGGCACTTGTCATAACGTTGTACCAGTTTTAGAATACCCTCCTCATAGAAGTCTGCCATCTGACTTGTTAACCACTGCATCACCACTGTTTTGCCTTCGTCATCATCTTGAAGACGCTGACTGCCCAGGTGTTTCTTCAAGTTTAGGAACAGATGGTAGTCACTGTGCGCAAGCTCAGAGCTGTACAGAGGATGATCTATAGTTTCCCATCGAAAAGCTCTGATGAGATCTTTGGTCTGATTCGCCACATGCAGACAGGCATTGTCTTGCAGCGAAACGATGCCCTTGCTCAACTTGCCACGTCTTTTGTTCTGAATTGAACAGCGCAGATTGTGCAATGTCTTACAGAAAGCTGCTGCATTGATTGTCTCATTACGAAGCAGAAATTCCACAAGAAATACTCCTTTTCTGTCCCAAAAAACTGTGCACATGATTTTCCGGGCAGAAATTGTTTGCTTAAACTTCACTTTTCTGGTTGAATCTGAATGCCGCCATTCCATGGACTGTTGCTCTGATTCTGGCGTGACGTAGGCCACCCATGTTTCATTGCTCGTAACAATTTGTCTTAAGAAATCATCACCATCATTGTGGTACCGCTCAAGGAAAGACAATGCACTGTCTAAACGTTTAGTTTTGTGCATATGCGTCAACATTTTCGGTACCCAGCGTGCGCACAATTTTCGGTAATTCAAGTGGTCGGTCACAGTGCCATACTAAACACTACGAGAAACATTAAGAAAGTCATCCCGCAAGGAGGAAATTGTAAAGCGTCTGTTTTCTCTCACCTTATTGTCCACTTCCTGCACCAAACTTTCATTAACGACCGAAGGACGCCCACTCCGTTGTTCATCATGCACATTTGTGCGGCCATCTTTAAATGCTCTCACCCACTTTCTCACCATTCCATCACTCATAATGTTTTCTCCGTAAACTGCGCAGATCTCACGATGAATATCGATTGCTTTTAGGCCTTTAGCACTAAGAAATCTTATAAAGCCCGTACTTCACAGTCAGCGGGACTCACGATTATCGGAGGCATCAAACACTCAGTACACAACATAAACAAGGAAGAATCAGTCTGTAATGGCGTTAGTGCGTAGACAACAGGTGTAGGTACCCAGTGCGCATGCGCAGAGCGCCGACCGCAGCGCTGCGGCCGCGGTGTGGCAAAACGGTACTTATTTTTTTTAAAAAAAACACGAAATAACCAGTTAGCCGCGACGGCGGGCAGTGGCCGCGGCGCCAGATACGCTCTCTGAGCACCGTGCAGCGTCCCGGTCGACGGTGGAGGTGGGCCACTTTGTCAGGACAGGCCATTAGGCCCTAACGCCAGTACTGGGCACATAATCGACGTTACCAGACGAGATGTGCACACCGTGAAACCTGCTCCCATCAGTACTCTTGAATTATGTGTGGAGCTCTGTGGGGATGTGGAAATTCGCAGTAATAATTACATTCGGATAAAAGTTAACGGACATTATTAATGATACAATACGAACTACATTAGTATACTCTCGCCGCGAGAAGTGGCCGTGCGGTTAGAGGCGCCATGTCACGGATTGCGCGGCCCCTCTCGCAGGAGGTTCGAGTCCTCCCTCGGGCATGGGTGTGTGTGTTGTTCTTGGTATAAGTTAGTTTAAATAGTGTGTAAGTCTAGGGAACGATGACCTCAGCAGTTTGCTCCATTACGAATTCACACACATTTGAACGATTTTAGTACAATCTCAGACTCAAAAAAAGACACCACAAAGGAATTATCTGAATGGAACGGAAATCGGTAGCTGTGATGTACATGTACAGACAAGCAACAGTTTCAGGAAAGTTTGATAATTTATTCAATAGAAAGAGCTTAAGAAATTGAGCAAGTCAACAACACATTGCTCCACCTCTTGCGCTTATGTAAGCACTTATTCGCCTTGATATTGTTTGACAGAGTTGCTGGATGTCCTCCTGATAGATACGCGCCAAATTCTGTCCAATCGACGCGTAAGATCGTCAAAATCCCGAGATAGTTGGAGGGGCTACCCATAACACTCCAAACGTTCCCAATTGAAGAGGGATCCGGCGACCTTGCTGGCCAAGGCAGGGTTTGGGAAACACGAAGGCTAGTAGTAGAAACTTCGGCTGTGTGCGGGCAGGCATTATTTTGCTAAATTCCGAGATAGTTTGAGGGGCCTACCCATAACGCTCCAAACTTTCTCAGTTGGGAGAGATCTGGCGACCTTGCTGGCCACGGTAGAGTTTGAAAATCACGAAGGCAAGCAGAACGTTTGGAGCATTATGGCAGGACCCTCCAATCAGCTTGGGATTTGGACGATCTAACGCGCCAGTTGATCATAATATGATACGATTTCCCTCAAGAGGACATCCAACAACTCTATGTCACCGGCAAGCCGAATAACAGCTTGCATAAGGGTCAGAGGTGGACCAACGCCTTATTGCTTTGTACACCTGCAATATCTATTTGTCTGTATATGTACATCACATCCACCAATTTCCGTCCCATTCGGATAATTCCTTCGTGAAGTCTCTATTTTTATGTGTCTTAGAGTGTAATTTTTTTAGATCACTATTATTGCATGTTCGGGGTGGAGTGCCACTATGTTGACTGTAATACATAGTGTGCTGGGCATGGTAGACGCGTTGTTGATATCTGCAAAGAATAAAGATGACGATATAGTTTCCTTCTTTTTTTCCTCACAGTTACAAATAAATTCTATTCCACCGTTCCAGCAGCTGTCGTGTCCGAGTCACTCCTAATTGTTTTGCGGTAACAGCTGTACCTTATGCCACTACCGAAAGCTGCGACAAAGCGACATGAAGGCGGTTGTAGGACACTCAATCGTTTGGAACTTTCGTTTTGTCCTGACTTCATTTGCTGCCTCACATATGACGAAAATAAAGTACAGTTTAAAATCAGTGAATCTCTCAAAATTTTTCTTAAATACACTCCTGGAAATTCAAATAAGAACACCGTGAATTCATTGTCCCAGGAAGGGGAAACGTTATTGACACATTCCTGGGGTCAGATACATCACATGATCACACTGACAGAACCATAGGCACATAGACACAGGCAACAGAGCATGCACAATGTCGGCACTAGTACAGTGTATATCCACCTTTCGCAGCAATGCAGGCTGCTATTCTCCCATGGAGACGATCGTAGAGATGCTGGATGTAGTCCTGTGGAACGGCTTGCCATGCCATTTCCACCTGGCGCCTCAGTTGGACCAGCGTTCGTGCTGGACGTGCAGACCGCGTGAGACGACGCTTCATCCAGTCCCAAACATGCTCAATGGGGGACAGATCCGGAGATCTTGCTGGCCAGGGTAGTTGACTTACACCTTCTAGAGCACGTTGGGTGGCACGGGATACATGCGGACGTGCATTGTCCTGTTGGAACAGCAAGTTCCCTTGCCGGTCTAGGAATGGTAGAACGATGGGTTCGATGACGGTTTGGATGTACCGTGCACTATTCAGTGTCCCCTCGACGATCACCAGTGGTGTACGGCCAGTGTAGGAGATCGCTCCCCACACCATGATGCCGGGTGTTGGCCCTGTGTGCCTCGGTCGTATGCAGTCCTGATTGTGGCGCTCACCTGCACGGCGCCAAACACGCATACGACCATCATTGGCACCAAGGCAGAAGCGACTCTCATCGCTGAAGACGACACGTCTCCAGTCGTCCCTCCATTCACGCCTGTCGCGACACCATTGGAGGCGGGCTGCACGATGTTGGGGCGTGAGCGGAAGACGGCCTAACGGTGTGCGGGACCGTAGCCCAGCTTCATGGAGACGGTTGCGAATGGTCCTCGCCGATACCCCAGGAGCAACAGTGTCCCTAATTTGCTGGGAAGTGGCGGTGCGGTCCCCTACGGCACTGCGTAGGATCCTACGGTCTTGGCGTGCATCCGTGCGTCGCTGCGGTCCGGTCCCAGGTCGACGGACACGTGCACCTTCCGCCGACCACTGGCGACAACATCGATGTACTGTGGAGACCTCACGCCCCACGTGTTGAGCAATTCGGCGGTACGTCCACCCGGCCTCCCGCATGCCCACTATACGCCCTCGCTCAAAGTCCGTCAACTGCACATACGGTTCACGTCCACGCTGTCGCGGCATGCTACCAGTGTTAAAGACTGCGATGGAGCTCCGTATGCCACGGCAAACTGGCTGACACTGACGGCGGCGGTGCACAAATGCTGCGCAGCTAGCGCCATTCGACGGCCAACACCGCGGTTCCTGGTGTGTCCGCTGTGCCGTGCGTGTGATCATTGCTTGTACAGCCCTCTCGCAGTGTCCGGAGCAAGTATGGTGGGTCTGACACACCGGTGTCAATGTGTTCTTTTTTCCATTTCCAGGAGTGTATATTTAAAACTGCCAGTTGCTTATTGCATTGAGAAGTGTAGCACGACAGATGGCTGTAACCTTTGGAACTATCAAGAAAATGAAATGCTATGTTGTATTAAAATGTTGTCATGATCGGGCTCTACGTTTTTACGAAAACTCAGGCCAAGTGCAAGCCTGCCCTCAGAGCTCAGGCATACAGATCGGATTAAATTTATTGGCAAAAGTTATCATCCACAAGTACAGATGTGCATGCGAATAAAAGACTTGCGGATGCTGTTAAGGGACTTACGATTGCGGATAAGGGACTTCGCAATGAAGGGCGTGTACTGTTTTTCTTACCCGCATAGACCTCGAGTTCTGGGCGACGGATGAGTGGTCATAGATTGCGATACGTCCGTAAGGCGTCTCGTTGAGTCCATGCCCGGTGCATCATCGGCTTCATTAGAAGGTAAATGGGTGCTGCACACTACTAGATCATCATCATCATCATGTTGGACCGTTTACAGCCTCTGGCAGGGCCTGTATGGAACATAGGCCTCTCCATCGTCTTCTTTCTTGCCACGATCTCTCTGTCTTCACCTTGGTCCAGTCTTCTCCTTTCTTCTGGACGCATTCCTCTACTCCTTTAAGCCATATGTCTCCCGGTGTGTGCTCGTTTTCATCTCGTGTATCCTCCTGGGTATCCTCTTCTTCTCCATTCTCTTAACGTGTCCATACCATCTCAGCCCTGATTTCTCTATCTCCTCCTGTAGTGGTTCCACTTTCATGAACTCTCTGATCCTCTTATTTCTAACCTGTCTATGTCATTCCATTACTGTTTCTCAAGAATTTCATCTCACTAGCTTGTACTTTGCTTTTCTCTCTTCCTTTCATAACCCAGGTTTCTGATGCATATGTCAGGATCGGGACATAGTATGACCGGTATATAACCTTTTTACTGATTTGGGGTACACCCTTGCTCCATATCAGGCTTCTGACACTCTTCCGCCATGCTTCTGCTTTTCTCCCCTGCTCGTTTATTTCTCTGTCGTTTTTTCCATCTTCCTGTATCAGGCTTCCTAGGTACTTGAAAATCTCCACTCTCCTCAATCATTCCCCACCAATTGTCATTCCCGTTGTTCCTCTCTCCTTCTTTCTTGTGATAATCATCTCACTCTTACTTATGCTAAATTTCGTCCCATATTCTTGTACTGTTCGCTCCCATACGTCCAACTGCTCTTGGACTTCCTCCTCCTTATTCCCCCAAATCATCAGATCATCTGCAAACATGCTACTAGATACGTATATCTAATTCAGCTGGTTAGGACAGAATTCACTTCATGGAACACGTTGTGACTTACCTCGGATCTTCCAGAATTTTCCGCAGGGCTTCCAACATAGAATCCTTAGTAATGGCCTAGAAATCTATTTTGACTCCAATTCCTGATCTGAGCATTTTTGCTACGTTGTACTGCTGATCTCCAAAGAAGGGAACTCCGACGAGAGGGACACCGTAGTATGAAGCCTCGTTGAAACTTTGAAGTCCACCCTGAGTGATGAACAGGCGGATGTTTGGGTGAGCTGCAATAGAATTTCGAAGAAACGTGTGCCAGTGGTACAGGATTCATAATAGAAAATCACAAAACTCCAGGTAAAAATGTTTAACTACTTATGAAACTGAAAGAATCCAGTCTGTTCTTATTCGTGATAAGCATATAAATGTCGGGAGTTTCATAAAGCACCTAGATTCAAAATACTCGTATTTTTTGTGGTAAGAAGTCAGCAACACTGTCACTAACATTTTGACCCTTGAGAAGTATAGTGGAGAAGGGTGGTAACAACTGTAGACTTTTTTGTGGCCCCTAATAAAGAAGTGTACTGGGAGCGGTAAATGCAAGCTCCTAGACTGCCTCAATGTAAGAAATGGCGCGCAGGGAAAAAGTGTTGGCTCTTGTGTGTAGAAGAAAAACATAAGATTCAGAAGAGCTAACCTGTGTGCCTCGCACACAACTGTCGAATGCTTTAATCGAAATCGAAATCGTTTAATGCGTAGTCATGTTCGCTAATGTACACGAAGCTGACGTCAAAAAGTGTATTCAACGATGACTGCCACTGTGCAATACTACTAGCTGATGTTAGTGGATAGCACCAAGTGGAGTGCACCCAGTTTCAACGAAGCAGTGCTGGGGAACAGAATATTCAAGAGGCCGCGAATAACATATATGTTAACGTTCATTCGTAACAGTGGAGAAATATAAAATTGCTCAATGCATGTGAGCAAAACCACAGTAAACGAAAGAAAACGATTACATGAAAATTGTTACAAAATTTCGGGCTTCGCGAATCGTCGAATGATTCAGATGACAACGAAATTTGAAGAAGCAGGTGTCACGAACGACAGAGGCCCATAAACCTTCCTGATTATCAGTTTGGTTTCAGATGTCGTGATGGGTGACTGTGTTGTATGAATGCCAAAGAAATCGATTCGTCACTGCTCTTAACAGTTGCATTTCTGATCAGTCAACTGGTATCTACAACCTGGCGGAAGATCTCCAATTTCACGTCAGCATAGCCCAGTTAAGAAAACAATTGCAGCCATTCACAGGCAACCTATCGACTGTACATGTTCATTAAAAAAGACGGGATAAATTCCATGTGTCAGCCCCTCCTAAAACAGTAACTGAATTTAAATTACTTACGTATGGTTGTATTTACAGGGATTGGTCAAAACAGCATGAATAATTGAGAAAAATACAAAATGTTTATGAGGAGGCTATTGATCCTCTTTTGGAATGAATAACATCTTTTATTCTGTGTGATACGAACAACTCATGCACACGCTCCGAGGCATACATACTCACTTCTACAGGAAGTTTGCTGATTAAATAAATATTCTTGGATGAGGAAATAAACTGTCCACTTTGTGCTCCAAAATGACTCAGGAACATTCAGTTATAATCATATCAGTGGATTGACGGAGCCACACAACGCGCTTTATTTCGTTATCGTGTGAACTAAATAAGTCTAGGACAGTTCCAGCTACGAGAATGACAGCACTATTCCCTTGAAGTACAGGTAGTTCACTGAGGAGCAAAATTTGCTGCGTTGAATTAAGAGGGGCCTCAGTTTTATATCCATAACCCCAATCTGTCACCAGCTCATGCAGACCAATAAAGTCACTGTGCAGTTTCACACCTTACAACATCACTGAATCATCGACATGTTTCTCATTAAGAGGGGACAATCAATATAATAGGCATTCTCCAAAAGTAAATATGTCCACTGGTTGCATATATTGTGGGCGACGATTCATCTTACCAGATGACATTCTCCCCATTAATGTCGTGTTCAATTTGTACCCTCTCGATACCAATTTCGAAGTTTTTTCAAGGTAAAATATTGTCTAATTTATGTTTTTGAAACAGCCGCTCTACCGTGAATGTTTGTGACACGTAGCTTACGCCACATAGCGCATGATGAATTCAGTCGCGATAACAACTGAAATTAATGCACATCTACAGCCAGTTTTATTTGGAGCGCTGCTGTTTTGCAGTTTCTGACCGTAATTCGCTTCAAGTTTTGGTCATATTTGTGCTTGAGAGATGTCTGATATAGGCTGTCCTTGCAATCGAAACGGTGCTTCTGTCGACACCAATAAGGGCTGCCATTTTCGGTACTAAGGCTTTTTCAAATCGGGGCCTAACATTCGTGCCTCTTTTGGAATCTTGGAAAGCATGCATAACGAACTTTTAACACCTATATATGTTCTGCATATGTCCGCTATCATATAGACATGAACAGGTGTGAGTGCATTCTTACCCGTCTAATATCTCGAGTCAACACAAGGGGGCTGGAATATATGACAGATTTCCTTAGGGTACTACTGTTACACAAGTGTTCATACTATTTTTTCCAGTCTTAGATGTAATGTTTGTAAGTTGTAATTTCAACAACGTAGGAATGCATCACCAAGCTGAATAAAGTCGTTCGTTTAACCAGGCTGATGCAGTTCTGTTTGTGATGTAAGTCCAGTAAGTTAGCTATGTATAAATTTGTATAATGCAATATCAGTCGGTAAATCATCTAAAAGTATGTGTTATATATATATTTGAGATTGATAATTGTTATACTATATGTAATCTTATGAATGGTGTTCAAGTTGTAAGTTGCTACGCTGAGTAGAACAGTTGGTCACATGGCCAAGTTTTAAATAGGCAGTCAGCAGGGTTCATGGTCTTCGTCACTTGATCGTTGGGTTGGTTCTGCTAAGATCTGAGCGGCGAGAGAGTCGCTTGAGCTTAAGTTTTTCTCGGGATTTCTAAACATTTCGATGTGCACCAGCTCGGGACTATTTTGATGTGTACCAATTCGTGACTTAGAAATATTTGTCACCCTGAATGCTAATGGACATCTCATCGAGGGCTATCAGTAATTGCCTTTTCACTCGAGATGAATTTTGTTACTTTATAAAAACTTGTGTTCATTGGATGAACTTTAGAATTTGAATGCAGTTTGAGTTGATTTGATGCTCGGCTCGATGCCTTTAGTTTATACTCATTACTATCTTTGAATGTTCCGCTTGCTCTGCAAAAAAAAAAAAAAAAAAAAAAAAAAAAAAAACAGTTATCTTCGATGAAGAGTCATCGACAGATCTCGAAGTAACTTCGAGTGTTCCCCAGGGAAGTGTGTTGGGATCCTTGTAGTTCACGTGTATATTAATACCTCTAGGACAATGTTAATAGTAATATCAGACCTTCCGCAGATGATGCATTTATCTATAATGGAATACTGTCTGAAAGGAGTTGCGCAGGTGTTCAGTCAGACCTTGATAAGTTTTCGAAGTAGTGCAAAGACTAGCAGCTTGCTTCACACGTTTAGAAATGTAAGACAGTGCACTTTACAAAACGAAAAAAAGCAGTGTCTTGTGACTGTAGTACCAAAGAATCACATCTGGAATCGGTCAACTCATAAAAATACCTGGGTGTAACATTTTGTGTGGATATGAAATGAAACGATCGCAAAAGGCTGAGTCGTAGGTAAAGCAGGTGGGAGACTTCGGTTTGTTGGCATAATGCTAGGAAAATGCAGGCAGTCTACGAAGGAGGTTGCTTACAAATCACGCTTGCGATCCATCTGATTATACTGCTCAAGTGAGTGGGAAGCGTACCAAATAGGACTGACAGGGGATATTGAATGTACACAGAGAAGGCAGTACGAATGGTCCCAGGTCTGCTTGACCCGTGTGAGAGAGTGACAGGGTTTCTGAAGAAGTTTAACTGGTAGATTCTTAGAGATAGACGTAAACTATTCCGAGAAAACTTACAAAATTTCAAGAACCAGCTTTAAATGATGACTCTAATAATATATTACAGCCTCCGACGTATCGATCCTGTACATATAGTAAAGACAAGAATAATTACAGCTCTCACAGAGGCATTTAAACAATCATCTTTCTCGCGCTGCGTATGTGAATGGAACGAGAGAAAGCCCTAATAACTGTACAGTGGGACGTACCCACTTGTCATGCACCTTACAATCGTTTGCTCAGATAATAACGAGCATCAAAACGGACGCGGGGTTAGTGGAAATAGCGTTGTCGTAGCGAGACTGAATATCGTAACCCCCAAATACTACAAAAATAAACGAATAATGTTCCTGTTCAGAAACGCAGATAAAAATTCACTTAACGCCTTCCTGAGAGACAGTCTCAACTACTTCCAAATTAACAGTCTAAGTGTAGACCAGATGTGGCTTGAATTCAAATAAATAGTATCGACAGCAACTGAGAGATTAATACCAAATAAATTAATAAACGACGGAGATGGTCCCCCTTGGTACACAAAACGGATCAGAACACTGTAGCAGAAACAACGGAAAAAGTACGCTAAATTTAAACGAACACAAAATGTCCAAGATTGGCGATCTTTTACAGAAGCTCAAAATTTTGCTCGGACTTCAATGCGAGTGCTTATAATAGTTTAGACAACGAAACTCTGTCTCCAAACCTGGCAGAAATCCAGAGGGATTGTGGTCGTATGTAAAGTGTGCTAGAGGCAAGACACAGTCAATCAATGCCTTCTTTGTGCGACAGCAATGGAAATACTATTGACCACAGTGCTGCCAAAGCAGAGTAACTAAACACAGCCTTCTGAAATTCCTTCACCAAAGAAGACACAGTAAAAATTTCAGAATATGAATCAAGAATAGCTGCCAACATGAATAACTTAGAAGTAGGTATCCTCGGAGTAGCGAAGCAACTTAAATCACTTAAAAAACGCTAGTCTTCTAGTCCAGACCGTTTACCAATTAGGTACTTTCCAGAGTATGCTGATGCAATAACTCCCTACTTAACAGTCATATATAACCGCTAGCTCGTCAAAAGATTCGTACTCAAAGACTGGAAAGTTGCACAGGTCTCACCAATATTCAAGAAAGGTAGTAGACGTAATCCACTTAATTACAGGCCGATATCATTAACGTAGATATGCAGCAGGATTTTGGAACATATATTGTGTTCAAATATAATGAATTACGTCGAAGAGAACGGTCTATTGACACACAATCAATACGGATTTAGAAAACATGACACACAACTAGCTCTGTACTCACACTTGCTGCTGAATGCTATTGATAAGGGATTTCAAACTAATTCCGTATTTCTAGGAGGCTTTTTGGTACTGTACCACAGAAGCGGATTGTAGCGAAACTGCGTGGTTATGGAATATCGTCTCAGTTACGCGATTGGATTCGTGATTTCCTGTCAGAGAGGTCACAGTTTGTAGTAATTGACGGAAAGTCCACGAGTAAAACATTAGTGATTTCTGGCGTTTACCAAGATAGTGTTATAGGCCGTCTGCTTTTCCTTATATATAAATGATTTAGGAGACAATCAGAGCACCCGTAGCCGGCCGGGGTGGCCGTGCGGTTCTATGCGCTTCAGTCTGGAATCGCGCAACAGCTACGGTAGCAGGTTCGAATCCTGCCTCGGGTATGGATGTGTGTGATGTCCTTAGGTTAGTTAGGTTTAAGTAGTTGTAAGTTCTAGGGAACTGATGACATCAGATGTTAAGTCCCATAGTGCTCAGAGCCATTGGATTTTAGAGCAGTCGTCTTAAGTTGTTTGCAGATGATGCTGCTGTTTATCGTCTATTAAACTCATCATAAGATCAAAACAAACTGTAAAACGATTGAGATAGTATCTGTATGGTGCGAAAATTGGCAATTGACCCTAAATAATGAAAAGTGTGCGGTCATCCACATGAGTGCTAAAAGGAACCCGTTAAATTTTGATTACACGATAAGTCAGTTAAATATAAATGCCACAAATTCAAGTCACTACCTAGGAATCACAATGCGAACAACTTAAGTTGAAAGGAACACGTAGAAAGAGCGGAGAAGGCAATCCAACGACTGCATTGCATCGGAAGAACACTTACAAAATATAACAGATCAACTAAAGAGATTGCCGACACTACGATTGTCCGTTTTCTTTTGGAGTACTGCTGCGCGGTCTGGATTCCTTACCAGATAGGATTAACGGCGTACATCCAGAAAGTTCAAAGAAGAGAAGCACGTTTTGTGTTAACGTGAAATAGTGGAGAGAGTGACACTGCCATGATACAAGATTTGGGGAGGACATCATTAAAACAAAGGCGTTTTTGTTGTGGCGGAATCTTCTCACAAATTTCAATCACTAACTTTCTCCTCTGGCTGGCTCTGAGCACTATGGGACTTAACATCTGAGGTCATCAGTCCCCTAGAACTTAGAACTACTTAAACCTAACCAACCTAAGGATATCACACACATCCATGCCCGAGGCAGGATTCTAACCTGCGACCGTAGCGGTCGCGCGGTTCCAGACTGAAACGCCTAGAACCGCTCAGGCACATCGTCCGGCCTTTCTCCTCTAAATGCGAAAATATTTTTTTGACTCCGACCTACATAGAGAGAAACGAATAATAAAATAACGGAAATCAGAGCTCGCGCTGAAAGATATAGGTGTTCGTTTTCTCCGTACCCTGTTCGAAATTGTAATAACAGAGAATTGTGGCGACAGTGTTTCGATGAACCCTTCGCCAGGTACTTAAGTGTGATTTGCAGAGTATCCATGTAGATGTAGTAGATGTGGATTCAGATGCAGACCGAACCCTCCTTGTACAGGGCCTTCCATATATTACGCAAGTTTTAAATTGAGTGTAAAGTTTTGGAAAAATTGGAAATTTGTGGTAAGTCTTATGGGACCAAACTGCTTACGTCACCGGACTCTAAGCTGACGCGCTACTTAATCAACTTAAACTAACTTACGCTAAGGACAACGCACACACCCATGCCCGAGGGAGGACTCAAACCTCCGACGGGGGTAGCCGCGCGGACCGTGAAAGACGCCTAAGACAGCGTGCTACTCCGCGCGGCGGTAAAGTTTTATTTTCGAGTTTACAGTACTGTATTTATTGCTTTTAATATCGTTTGCATTCCCATTACTTGCTCAATCGTTGCTTGTGTATTTCAGTATCTCAGCCGCCATGGAGCTGTTCACAAAAGAGGAACAAGATATCATTGTGAAAATCCATTACAGAACCGGCGAGTGCTATGCATAGACCGCTCGTAGACTATGCCCCTACAGCATTAACAGTTTTGTGGGTCCTTTGCAACCGTAAAATCACCCGGACGAAACCGTACGGTTCGCGCGGAATAAAACATTGAATTGGTGTAGAATAGTGTGCCTGTGAGCCCTAACAAGTCGCTTCAACGTGGGTCTCAACAACTGGGAATTTCGACAGACTCTTTGCAAAGAATTTTGGAAAAGGAACTTCATATGCACCAATGCAAGATTCATTTGACGCAATATCTTAAACCCACAGATCATCTGAAACGGGAACTTTCGCCGAGTGGGCTCTCACAAAACTAGAAGCGGACAACAGTTTTGCAAAAAACATTAATCTTCAGCGGCGAGGCACTTTTTCAACTGTTTGGGTTCGTGAACCGAGAAAATTACTGTATTTGGGGTCAAGAAAAGAAAACCCTAAGGTGGTCCAAGAGAGCCACATGCGTACACTGTGAACCACAGTTTGGTGTGTCTTACAGGCAGGTGGTGTGATCGGCCTTTTCTTTCTTGAAGATTGCGACGGTAATGCGGTAACAGTTAATGGTGAGTGCTATCGCGAAATGGTCAGAAACAACTTCTGGCCTGCTCCGGACGATGTTGTTACATCCAATATGTTGTTTCAGCAGAAGGGGGCTACGTGCCACACATCCTGCGAGACAATAACCCTACCTCATGAAAAATTCTCCCAGACTGTGATCTCACTTCGTGGCGAATTGGAATAGCCTCTTGAATCGTGTGACCTTACTTCATGTGACTTTTTTTATTGGGTTATGTGAAGTCAAACTTCTACTAGAACAAATCACAAACAGTTCTCAAACTGAAGGAAGAAATTCAACGGCTCATCAACGACATCAATAGTGATATCTGTGAAGTTCATAGAGTAACTGCTTGCCGAGACAGTGGAGGTCGTCATAAAAAAAAAAAGAAAAAAAGAATTTTCTTATATCGATGCATTTTTTATTTCATTAGTACATTTTAAAAAAATGGCGTAATATATGAAAGATACGATACAAACTTAAGGTCATGTACTCACGCTGTGGAGATACGTCCGCAGTGCGTGGTCTTGCGGTAGCGTTTACGCTTCCAGCATGTGGGATCCCGGGTTCGATTCCCGGCGGGGTAAGGATTTTCTTCTGCCTCGTGATGACTGGGTGTTGTTGTGTCGTTTTCATCATCATAATTTATCCCCATTACGGTAGGAGGAAGGCAATGGCAAACCACCTTGCCTAGTAAAGCGGTGCGGGTCTCCCGCATCGTCCCCTACGCTCCTCGGAGTATGGAACCTCATCATCATGGAGATAAGGCAGCAATGAACATACCACAAATAACTATTAATCTCCATTCGTCGAACTGTTACCGGCCGCCGGTAGCATTACAGGTGGACTGTAGAGCAATCACTGATGAATGAATGGTGACGAAATGGACTCATAAAAAAGGTGTGACAGGTAGAGTATGCACGGATCCTTCCAGAACTGTTCGACTTGCTCTGACGACAGCTGAAATATCAGCAGAGGTTACAGACGGAATGTCACGGTGAACCAGCGGGAACAGATAGCTGGAAGCTGGGCTGATATATTGAGCGTCTCGAGCCACTTACTGCTGACACTATACCATACACAAAAGTCATTTGCATGGTGCAACACCAGAGCCAAACTGGATATAAAATGGTGTTCTTTGGCGTTCAGCGATGAGTGTCGCTTCTGTTATTGGCGGTGAGATCGATGACATCGTGTCCGTTGACCATTTGGTGAAACGTGAAAGGAAGCAGCGATCCTCGAGACCATACCACCCCAACTACTGGGATCGTGGAATGGGGACTTACCGGAAAGGAGAACGGTCAGTAACCGTACTGTCGCCTAAAGTTAATGACATTTTCCTATTTTGTGTCATAATTTCGTGAACACTGGTGAAAATTAAAAAATATTGGAATAATGGAACCACTTACCCAAAACTTCTTCTTGAGGTAGCCACTGTGCAATCATGACATTGTTTGGCTTCCCTGGTAGGGAGTCATCCTCGAATTTCCAGAGCACCCTTTGCGGCAGTTCGGAAAAAGCATCCATGAGGGCTTGTCGTGTGAACACAGGAAGGCTGCTGCTTTTTACGTTGGAACCAAGACTGAAGTATATGAATCCGTGTTTCGCACCGTTCAGGAAAGATTGTATCTCCTAAAATGATAGTCACGTCTCACACTATGGGTGGCGCATCATATAGGATGACTCAAAAGAATGGGAAATTTTGGAACATCTTGTGGCAACGCTGCGAGGTGGGTGGTGTCGAATGACATACAGAATGCTGCTCGCACTGTGGTGCCATTCAGGAAACAGTAGACATAGAGTAATGGAACGGTGTGTAGCTTGCCTTTACGCCAAAAGCCTATTACAAGAATGGAAGTGTGGAGTGTGGAGGCCGCGCGTAGAGAGTTTCGGCGTCATTTCAACATCGGACTGCACGGTCGTGTTCCCTCCGCGCACGCAGTCGTTACCTCGGTCCACAATTTTGAAACAACGGGTTCTGTATTGAAGAAGCAATCTGCAGGGAGAGCTCGAACCGCCCGTACGGGAGATAATATAGAGCCTGTGCAAAATGTTCTCGTGAGAAGCCCACAGTGCGTTGTTCGACGTCACGCAGAGTCTCTACAGTTGCATCGTTCGACTGTTCAACGAACACTGAAAGTGGATTTAAAGTTCCATCCGTACACGCTGCAGTTCGTTGAGCAACTGCAACCTAACGATCTGCTAATGCGTAATCATTATGCTGAAGGAAAATTATTGTCGGATTAAAACTGTGTACCGGACCGAGACTCGAATTCGGAACCAGTTCGAGTTCGAGTCTCGGTCCGGCACACAGTTTTTATTTGACAGGAAGTTTCATATCAGCGCACACTCCGCTGTAGAGTGAAAATTCATCCTGGAATATGCTGAACGCTTGTTAGCAAAAGTGCACGATGATAACAAGTTTCATTAACAACATGTGGATGTCGTACGAAGCTCACTTTCACCTCACTGGCTTTGTCAATAGACAGAATTTTCGCTGCTCATCTCAGCAAAATTCACGTGGGACCACTCCAAGAACGCTGTTTACCGCACTCGACCTGATACCACCGAAGAACTTAAAGCAAGAATACGAGGGGAAATCTCCAAGATTCCTACCGAAATGTTAGATGGAGCCGTGCATAACGTTCAGGAATGCGCGCGCCGAGGGGCAGCTCTTATGTCGGATGTGATGTTGAAAAAACAAAAATGCTTGTGGCTTACTAAGTTTTGTACACTGACGTAAATAAATATGTATAAAGTATTTTTGCTCATTCATTAATCTACATTCCAAAATTTCCCATTCTTTTGAGTCATCCTGTATATTCGTTCTAGAATGAGCTATTGTAAGACATACCTGAGGGAGTGGTTTTTGGGGTCCCTTAATATGAAGTCCAGTCATCTGTATCACATTAGGTTGTATTGGATACGGATAGCTGGAAGAAAAATGACCACTTGCAAGCAATAGGCTTGTATTATATTGTAATTCAGCGATGCTAGGAACTTCACTTCCGAAGTGAGTTCTCATTATTTCGTCTTGAGATTCTATCAGTCTTTCGACGTCCCTACAGTCAGTCATCAATTGATACGCGTTGTCAGCTCTTTCCAAAAGCGTCATGTGATCCGTGTAGGGAGTAATCAGTTTTGGGATATATGCAGGGTTAATCGGATTAGCCACCATACGATGCATCTGTGGAGTCATTTGAGCCGAAAGGAAGCCAACTACTGGTGGATGTCCCAATTTATGAACGAGACCAAAGTAGCAGAAATATAAGAACATTTCCATTATCACCAGATCGAATTTTTCTCCAAACCTAGAACAGAAGATAACAAATAAAAATGAGAACCAAGAAAGTTGTTACCTACTTCCATCAGAAAGTAAAAGCGACAAAAAGACAACTGACACACAGAACTTCGGAACGAAACCCAGAACATGTATACCTCTCATGCATAAGCTCTTGTAAAAATAGTCCACATATTCAGAAGACATAATAGTCTACAACATACTCTCCCAAATAAGACACATACACACAAACACACACACACACACACACACACACACACACACACACAACATATACACATACGCTCATCACATACATCAGTCAAACACTACATAAATGAGTTGCAGTACCAAACTTACAGAGATGTTTGCAAACGCAACAGTTAACACATCAATGCATACTATACTAACAATTACTTCAAATCAGCATTAGCTACACACGTTATTGACACGACAGCAAATACTGGATGTTACAAAAAGGTACGCCCAACATTCAGGAAACATTCCTCACACACAAAGAAAGAAAATATGGTATGTGGACATGTGTCCGGAAACGCTTACTTTCCATGTTAGAGCTCATTTTATTACTTCTCTTCGAATCACATTAATCATGGAATGGAAACACACAGCAACAGAACGTACCAACGTGACTTCAAATACTTTGTTACAGGGAATGTTCAAAATATCCTCCGTTAGCGAGGATACATGCATCCACCCTCCGTCGCATGGAATCCCTGATGCGCTGATGCAGCCCTGGAGAATGGCGTATTGTATCACAGCCGTCCTTGTATCACAGCCGTCCACAATACGAGCACGTGAGTCTCTACATTTGGTACCGGGGTTGCGTAGACAAGAGCTTTCAAATGCCCCCATAAATGAAAGTCAAGAGGGTTGAGGTCAGGAGAGCGTGGAGGACATGGAATTGGTCCGCCTCTACCAATCCATCGGTCACCGAATCTGTTGTTGAGAAGTGTACGAACACTTCGACTGAAATGTGCAGGAGCTCCATCGTGCATGAACCACATGCTGTGCCGTACTTGTAAAGGCACATGTTCCAGCAGCACAGGTAGAGTATCCCGTATGAAATCATGATAACGTGCTCCATTGAGCGTAGGTGGAAGAACATGGGGCCCAATCAAGATATCACCAACAATGCCTGCCCAAACGTTCACAGAAAATCTGTGTTGATCACGTGATTGCACAATTGCGTGCGGATTCTCGTCAGCCCACACATGTTGATTGTGAAAATTTACAATTTGATCACGTTGGAATGAAGCCTCATCCGCAAAGAGAACATTTGCACTGAAATGAGGATTGACACATTGTTGGATGAACCATTCGCAGAAGTGTACCCGTGGAGGCCAACCAGCTGCTGATAGTGCCTGCACACGCTGTACATGGTACGGAAACAACTGGTTCTCCCGTAGCACTCTCCTTACAGTGACGTGGTCAACGTTACCTTGTACAGCAGCAACTTCTCTGACGCTGACATTAGGGTTATCGTCAACTGCACGAAGAATTGCCTCGTCAATTGCAGATGCCCTCGTAATTCTAGGTCTTCCCCAGTCGCGAGTCATAGGCTGGAATGTTCCGTGCTCCCTAAGACGCCGATCAATTGCTTCGAACGTCTTCCTGTCGGGACACCTTCGTTCTGGAAATCTGTCTCGATACAAACGTACCGCGCCACAGCTATTGCCCCGTGCTAATCCATACATCAAATGGGCATCTGCCAACTCCGCATTTGTAAACATTGCACTGACTGCAAAACCACGTTCGTGATGAACACTAACCTGTTGATGCTACGTACTGATGTGCTTGATGCTAGTACTGTATAGAAATGAGTCGCATGTCAACACAAGCACCAAAGTCAACATTACCTTCCTTCAATTGGGCCAACTGGCGGTGAATCGAGGAAGTACAGTACATACTGACGAAACTAAAATTAGCTTTAACATGGAAATTAAGCGTTTCCGGACACATGTCCACATAACATCTTTTTTTTTATTTGTGTGTGAGGAATGTTTCCTGAAAGTTTGGCCGTACCTTTTTGTAACACCCTGAATATTGAAACTGTCTTCATATATTACATGAAATAGACAAAGGATAACAGAAGAATTTATATAAAGAACTCGACGTATCCATAAATGGCACAAAATATAGAAACGAGTTCCTTAATGACAAGATAGAAAGCAATAATATCATTTTTTAAAACATTCTTCATAGTCGGATACTTGTTTTCAGTAACAAAGTAGACAGCTGTGTATTTCTTGAACCCTTCCTTCAAAAATGTGTTGATATGAAATACATTTTCTTGTGTTTTCTGGGAGAAAAAAGCATTTATTTTGCACTAATACCTATCGTATTGTAGTTCAAGTGTGATATAATTCTTTCAGAATGTAGCTTTCACTTTGATTCGAGTGTGCACCGTTTTGAAAATTCCTAGCAGAAAAAAAACTGTATGTCGGACTGGGGTTAGAACCCGGAGTTTTCAAGTAAAGTTCTGGGTTCGATACATCTCACTTTAATCTGCTTGGAAATTTCATAACAACACGTGGTCAAGTACAGCATCTTATCAGCAAATCTCTGATTCCAGCAAAGGAGCTCTGTGGGAATGCAAGCGATGTTATCGTTTTCGTATGGTTCTCTGTGTGCCAAAAACTGGAATACATGCTCACATCATACGTAAGTAATAAATTTTTGCACTGAACATATGTGACGTAAAATTTTTTAAAAAATTGATCGTGGCTCATAAAACATTTCTCTGCAGAGCGTTGCCGCCTAACTTCACTTTCAAATACAACAAAATAAAAACATCCCAGCTTTGGCATAAGAAATCATAATGTATGGTTAATAGATGGGAGCTTGATGGTAGCAGGTTGTTGCCGATACACGTCGTCACTAAACAAATATTGGTATTAGACGTGAATGAAGCAACAGAGTGTGTTCTGTATAAAATTCGTAAGACGGTCGCTGACCTTATTCAGATCTATATAAAATCCAAAAATTTCAGTACAAAATTTCTAAAATCTCATTTACCGTTTTATATTGGCCTTTTAGTTCAGCGCCCGAAGACTGTTACAAACCTGTACTTTACGCTAGTGATCTGAATCAATGACTCACTATCAGTGTTTGGATTTTGAAGGGAATTCACTTAATCTCGCCGTCTGACAGTCACTATATTAGTAAAAGAACAGTAGGCTAAGGTGAGATCGACACATCGTATTACTGAACAGGATTCGCTAGAGCGTTAGATCCATATTCGCGTGTTTGCGGTCGAAGAAGGGTTAAAAATGATGCTGTTGTAGCCCGTTATCAGTTAATACAAATGTAAATGTTTGTGGGGAAATCAAAACTGATAAGCTTTTGGTTGATTCCTGTGATGTATACGTGCCCGACAGTTCCGTGTTTTCTATGTTGGGAGAGAATGTCAGGTCGAATTCCGGATTCAGCACAACGCGATTGGCTGTGAGACCGGTATCGTCATGCTCCAAATATCCCAAGGGAGCCGCACTGAAAAGCAAAGGAAGACTGGTTATTGGCACATTTCTTTGGTGACTTAGCGAAATTAATAGAATGCAAAAGCCACTGGTACTTCAGTGGTGGTAGTTTGGCGGACGAGCGTTTCCATTTTGAAATGCTTAAGGTATGAAGGGGATGAAGATACCATTGAAATAGCTGAAGCGGGATCTTTGAATACTTACTGCTCATTACAAGTACGGATAGTGCTGGTCCCGTGACTGTTTTTCTGTAGTATTAATGGAAGGAGGAAGTGATCAGAGAAATCTGAGTGTTTCCAATGTGTTGAAAATATACAGAGGTGGCAAAATTTAAAATTCGTTCTTTGAGGAAATAATATATAATTTATTTAATCATGTCGAATAAAAGTATTCCTGAAAAGTGTGATTTATTTTCTTTATTGTTATGCCACTCCCATCATCACATGTCGGCGGGGTGGGCTGCCAGCGATAATTCAACCCTCTCTTCAGCCAAGGGTCAAGTGGAACTAACCAGGAAAAAACACTAAGATGAAGGTTTCACAAGTGAAACAATTTCTAAAGACGAAATTAATGAAAGATTTTATATGTAAGTAACATGGTTTTCTTCGATTTTATTTTATGGCAGGAATAATAAAAAATAAAAGCACAAACAATAAGAGTAGGTTTAAAGCATTAAGCACTATGCAAAACACTGATTTTAGGCAGACAGTGTTCAGGGCTGGAAAGAATGCCAATGTGCACTCGATGTGGCTGTCGGCGGGTATCACCCAAGATGTGGAGGGGGCCTTGCCTGCGGCAATCTAGCATCCAGAATGCAGTCGTCAGCAAATTGTTGCTCACGTCGGCACCAACTACGCCCGTCGCATGAGTTATGAGGCACTCCTGTTCGTACCGGTGGCTGGCGGAGGTGGTTAAGACAGCTGATATCGCGCGCAGTGCAAGCAGAGCTCGCAATTTTGCAGCATTGTGCCCAGAGTTGATCGGGGTCCTTTGGTTTGGAGGCGAGTGGACGTTGTTGTTGTTGTTTTTGATGATGGTGATGATGATGATCGGTCGAGTGGAGGGTCTCGACCAAAGGCTTCGTCGACTCTGTGACGGTTTCCGCTGCGGATTTATAGACCCGTGTTATCGTGTGGGGATTTGTAGGACTCTACTCAGGTAGCAGAGTACTTGTAGATTGCACATGAAGGTGTTTTAGGCTAGGCAGTGGTCTGAGGTGCTCTGACGAACACTTGCCAGTCGGTATGTAGCAACAGGAGTCAAACGGCGTTCAGAATAGACACTTCGACTGTCATAATTTTATCAGTAAATTGTAGAAGTATTCGTAATGAAGTTCCCGTATTTACTGCTCTCCAGGAAAGTTCTCGCACTCAAATTTTTATTGGGACTGAGAGATGGCTGAAACCCAAAGTGGAAAACGTATATCGGAAGGACAGATTAGAGACTATGGGGGAGGGGGGGAGTGTTTATTGCACTTGACAAAAATATTGTCTCTAGTGAGGTCGAAGTTGAGTGGGACAATCATGTTATCTGGTTACGTATAACAGTTGTAGATGAAAGCAAGGTGATTGATTGGTGTTTTTACCTTCCACCCGATTCTGCTGTGACAGTTCTAGTCATTACCGAGCGATGTGGCGCAATGGTTAGCGCACTGGACTCGCATTCGGGAGGACGACGGTTCAATCCCGCGACCGGCCATCCTGATTTAGGTTTTCCGTGATTTCCATAAATCGCTTCAGGCAAATGCCGGGATGGTTCCTTGGAAAGGGAACGGCCGACTTCCTTCACCATCCTTCTCTAATCCGATGAGACCGATGACCTCGCAGTTTGGTCTCCTCCCCCCAAATCAACCAACCAAGTTCTAGTCATTCAAAGAGAGTCTAGGGCCAATAGAACGTTAATCACCAGATCGTGCAATACTAGTTGGAGGCTACCGATTATAGACTGGAATGTCTATGGATTCATTGCTGGGGGTTACAGACAGACAATCATGCGAAATACTTTTGAACGAGTTTTCTGAGAACTGTCTTGAGCAGCTAGCTCGTCAGTCCACATGCAATGGAAATGTCTTAGATCTTGTAGCTACAAATAGGCCGGACTTTATCGACAGTGTGAGTATAGGAACGGGGATTAGCGAACATGTCATTATAGCAACTATGATTACGAAAATTAATAAATCAGTCAAGAAGGCTAGGAGTTATTAGTATCTCACTTAGATAGTGAATTGGGATGACTTAGTTCCACTAAGATTATGGGCAAAGATTAAGCAAATTGTGAATCGTGACATAGAGAATTTTGAGCCTAGTAAGTGGATATAGGATGGAAAACACCCACCATCGTTTAATAATGAAATTCGGAGGATGTTGAGGAAGCAGAGGCTGTTGTACTCTCGGTTCAAAAGCGGACGCACAAATGACGACAAGCGAAAGCTAGAAGAGATTCGGGCGTCTGTGAAAAGATATACCGTCACAACTTAGCAAAAGATCTGGCAGAGAACCCGAGGAAATTACGGTCTCATGCAAAATCGCTAAGCGGGTCTATGCTTCCATTCAGTCCCTTGTTGATCAGTTTGGAGTGGTAATTGAAGATAGCGAAACGGAAGTCGAAGTTTTAAACTTCACGTTCAAGAAGTCGTTCGCACAGGAGAATCGTACAAACATACCGTCATTTGATCATCGGACAGATTTCCGTATAGACGACACAGTAATAAGCTTCCCTGGGACAGAGAAACAACTGAATGATTTGAAAGCAAATAAATCACCAGGTCCTGATGGCATCCCAGTTCGGTTTTACGAAGAGTACTCTACGGCATTGACCCCTTACCTAGCTTCCATTTACCGTGAGTCTCTCGCCGAGCATGACATCCCAAGCGACTGGAAAAAGGCACAGGCGACTCCAGTATATAAGAAGGGTAAAAGAACGAGCCCGCAAAATTATAGACCAAATCCCTAACTTCTGTTTGCTGCAGAATACTTGAATATATTCTCAGTTCGAATGTAATAAACTTTTTTTAAGACTGAGAAGCTTATGTCCACGATTCAGCATGGATTTAGAAAGCATCGCTCTTGCGAAACTCAGCTTGTCTTTTTCTCAACTGATATACTGTGAAGTATGGATGAAGGGCAACAGGCACATTCCCTATTTCTAGATTTCTATAAAGCATTTGACACCGTGCCCCATTGCATGCCGTTAACGAAGGTACGAGCGTATGGAATAAGTTCTCAGGTACGTGAGTGACTTGACGTCTTCTTAAATAATAGAACCAATTATGTTGCCCTCGACGGCGAGTGCCCATCAGAGACAAGGGTATCGTCAGGAGTGCCCCAGGGAATTGTGATAGGACCGCTGTTGTTCTCTGTATACATAAATGATTTGGCGGAAAGAGAGTGGGGGGGGGGGGAGGGGGGGGGCAGCAGCAATATGCAGTTGTTTACTGATGACGCTGCGGTGTACGAAGAGGTGTCGAAGTGTAAGAAGATACAAGTACAAGCCATCTTACACAAAATTTCCAGTTGATGTGACCAATGGCAACTAGCCCTAAATGTGGAAAAATTTTAATGCGGATGAGTAGGAAGATAAAACCTGTAATGTTCGGTTACAGTATTACTAGTGTCCAGCTTGACACAGTCAAGTCACTTAAATATCTGGGCGTAACGTTGCAAAGCGATATGAGATGGAATGATCATGTGCTAACTGTGGTAGGTAAGGCGAATGGTTTACTGGGAGAATTCTAAGAAAGAGTGGTTCAGCTGTAAAGGAGAACGTATACAGGACGTCGGTGCGACCTATTCTTGAGTACTGTTCGGGTGTTTTCAGACCCGTATCAGGTCGGATTGAAGCAAGAAATCGAAGAAATTCGGAGGCGCACTATTAGATTTGTTACCGCTAGGTTCGAACAACACGCAAGTATTACGGAGATGCTTCAGGAACTCAAATGAGAATCCCTAGAGGGAAGGCGGTGTTCTTTTCGAGAAATACGACTGAGAGAATTTAAAGAACCGGCATTTGAAGCTGACTGCCGAACGATTCTATTGCCACCAACAGACATTGCACGTAAGGACCAGGAAGATAAGATGCGAGAAATTAGGGCTCATACGAAGGCATATAGACAGTCGTTTTTCCCTCGCTCTATTTGGAGTGGAACAGAAAAGAAAATGTCTAGTAGTGGTACAGGGCACCCTCCGCCACGCACTGTACGAGGGCTTGCGGATTATCAATGTAGATGTAGTTGTAGATCTTAAAAGGAGGTACTTCACTGTGACTAAAACTGGAAGGTCTTGCGTTGGGAAAGACCTCTGATTCTGCAGGGGAAAAAGATTGGACGTTGAGTAGGGTTGGGATATAAGAACGGAGGACTGATGCCTGATGTGGAGGAATCGTGAGTTTATTAACGGAGGGAGGTGTGGGGGGTAAAAATTGTAGACGGAGACGACGGGATGAATACAGTAAGCAGATTCAAATGGATGTCGGCTGCGGTAGTTACGTAGAGATGAAGAAGCTTGCTCAGAATAGAGTCGGACTGAAGATGTCAGAAAGAGGGGGACTAAACGAGGAAATTAATATAAGACGCTGAAGAAATGCAGCAACGGCTAAACTATTATTCCTGCAGTACTATCCATTTGCCTGCCATTATGGCGTCGTCTGGGTGTTCTCTCATCTGCTAGAATACAGTGAAGAACCTTCTTCTTCCATCTACTTTGTATTACTCTGGTTAAAATTTCCGTATTCCATTCCCCAGACAGACATAATTACGTTTCCCACTGCTGTATGTTGTTTAATTCATTTGTTTATTTTCCTGTAAGGCCTAGTATTTTATGATGTGCAATCCTCATTTCTTGAAGATTTCTGTATAAAATGTCCTCATCTTCCCGCCACGAGTCAAACCTTGTAATATACACTGATTGCAAACGTCCAGCGTTAGACACAGCCCATACTGAATACTTTATTTAGTTATGTGAAGCATTCTAAATCTTTGTTACACTCCTGCTTTTATTTTGTTGTCAGTCGATCCATGTTCCCTAATCGCTCTAATTAATTAGTGCCATGACTTCGTTGTTAATCTGAGATGTTTCCTATTCAAAGTCTTTCTCAAAAAATATTTTAGGCTCATTATAACTGATTTTGAGTGCCCACGTAGGTTATCCGTCCTGATATACATTCAAATTTGAAATGGCTGTTCAGTGCAATTAAAAGAGCCGTTAAATAAGGAAACAGTACCCTTAATATTTTGGATACATGTACGTATACTGAAACATGGTTTATATTTACCCTCGTTAAAAAATGTGTATGCCCTGTTTTCTGTTGCGAATAACCGTCTTGCAGTGTCATCGCCCTCAGCAACCTCGCTTCTGTAGTGGAAATTAGCTTTTTCCTTACGAGAACACAATGTGAATACTGTTGTACCATGTAATGTACCTCAGATATGAATTGTTTTGAACTGCAAAAAAACCTGCACCGTTAATTCATCAAAGCGCATGTATAATTACTTGTAATTATGTCCAGTGAACATTTAAACGTATCTTACAAAACAATATCGAATTTTCATTATCAATGCCAACGTTATTCCTATTACTTCATCTACACAAATATTGCATCTTTCTAGCTCTTTGTCCTTCGGTCTGACCCCTTAGCGATCTCGTTCTAGGCATAGCCTAAAACAAATATAGTTTATGTAGTTTCCATGCAATAATGGAAGTCGGATGTCATGGTTACTCAAAATAAAGAAATTAAAAATTACCATGCTTCAAATTTTCTGGTACGCCGGCAAATTAGCACAGTTACCCCTACAGAAAAGTAAGTGAAACAACGACGTAAATATATAACGTTATTTACAGACATAGTTTCTACAATATTTTGATTTCCAGTATTGACATCATCGACCTAGCAATTATCGTATTGTTGCTGCCCGATACGTGTGTGTTACCGTAAATTAACGATGTGGGCCTAGAATACGCTTCCATGAAACAGTGTTACTTTCCTGTGTCATTTCCACCATAGCACCTAATGGGTGCGCAGAGCAGAAGTTGGTAGCAATACAATTCTCGATGTTCGCGAATTGGAGATCTTAATGCGTGATAAAGAAGACATCATCAAAGCTGTTATGAATATGGAAGTACCAACTTCCTTTTACCATTCTTAATTGTTATGTACACACGATTTTTACTTCGTGCTGATCTATGGCAAAGGAGATACCAAATTATGTTAAGTTTCATTGGTCTCCTTGTATAATTAATATTAAAAATCGGTACTTCAATTTTCATGTTCATGTATTAATGTTATGATGAAACTACTGAGTAGTGGAAAATGTAGACAGATTACTAGAAAGTAAGCATTTTCTGCTACTCCATGCCACCGTGGTAGTGGAAGGAGGCGGGGGAGAACGGTTCTCAGAGGGGCAGCACCTGTAATAACTGCTAGTAAAACCTGTTGTGGAACATGCTTCAATGTGAAGTCATCAGTTCCTGCGAAAGAGTACTTTGCAAATGTTTGAATACATAGTGAAGCCTATGGAAAATCAATCAGCGAAGAGATAATGCTGAGAGGAACGAAACGTTATGCAGTTTTTTTCTTTCTTCACGCAAACCAATATTTACGGAGCTATAACTACTTTTCTGTACTTCACAAATGACGAGTTAGAAGGACATAAAAGTAATTAATTCATACGTAAAATGATCACATTATAAATATACCATGAGTTGCTTCGTCTAAAAGCAGCACGTTGGCCGCTAATGCACGAATCGTGTCAGCAATGAGTGAAATTTAAGAAAAAGATCTTAACTTTTGATAGCATAACATTAGATGTCAGTAACGCCCCATCGGAGAGAGTGGCTGCGGTGTTGTGGGACTCCGCCAAAGAAGTGTATGCGAGCCAGTACAGTTTGACAGAGATATGTGGAGAGCAAGGCGAAGGCAACTTGGACGATTGGATGTCCCAGCATTCAACGACAGCTAATGAGGTAGTAATGGGGACTGCTGGTAAGAAAGCATAAATGGTGTAGATTCGAAGAGTATAAATATTGACAGCTATACCTATGTGAGAAGGACTGGTCGGGCACTTGGTTTCTAGTATTCTGTCTACATTATATCTGTATAATCTGAAGCTTTCTAAAAGAAGATTCTTGTGGTAGAAATGCTCTCTCTGTGATTCTTGTCCTTGGACCCTACACGCACGGAGAATATGCTGATTTTGCGAATTTTCGTCAAATAATAACGATTTATTAAACATTACTACAACCACATACGAGGGCTTAAATGGAAGCCATTGGGAAATGCCTTCATTTTCCCACAGCACCAACACTACCCACTTTCAGTCTCAACTTTTACAGGCCGACAATTACATTTATTTGTTATAAAGACAATGTAATGAAATATTCATATTTTTCAAGATTGAAATACATTTCTCATCATGACAAGTTTATCATTTAAACAATTGTCATAATTCAAAAACGTCGCACGATACTCAAAAACTAACTGCCGTAGTGAAATCAGAAGGTAAACAGTGCACATTAATGTGCCACATGTATTCTTTCTGTTAATTATTGTATCATTTTCTATGACAGGATATCTCTCGTATTTTAGAAAAATTGTAATAAAGGATTTTAGATAGTTTGAATCATAAAAGTGTGTGTTATAGTGATATGCAGTAAGATGGGTCCGTTAGATCGTGGAGTGATGGGGAAGTGATTTATAATGTTTATGAGAAAGCAATATATAGAGGCAGTTTGAGTTGTATTACCACTTGTACCGCAGTATGTGATGAACGTACTGTGAGAAGGCCGCTTGCTTCGAGCATGGAATATTTTGCCACAACAGTTGGTGGCGAATTTAATTAAATAGTGGTGAAAATTTAATAACGCTTCGAGTATAAACAATTAATAAAAGTCACCACGAGAGATTAGACGGACTTTTAATTGATTGAGGCGTTCTCGATTTAATGAGTGCAGGTGGATTCACGCCAATGCATTTTAAAGCTATATGGGATTAAAAAAATAAACATGCTAAAAAAAATATTGTCAGTGAAAGTAATTTCAGTATGGGCTGCCATTAGGCACACAGTATTTTATTGCTTGAGCCTATTGAACAATAAAATCCAGTGTTCATTTAAACATCAATGTTCACTTAAACTTCCAGTGTTCCTTTTAACATTTAGAAGAAATTTATCGTCAATATTTTGTTATTCTGGTGAGAACTAATGGTCAGAAAGAGCATAAGTTTTGATAGGACACATGTCAGCAGGCATACGATTAGGGATTTCGATGATTCGACACGTGTATCTTCGGTATAAGCCTGTCCTCCTGTACTGTCATAAAAATTCAATCCGACGGCAAGTGGTTTCGACAGCAAAATAACACAAACATTTTTATAATCATAACATAAGGAGACTTATATGTGTCGAAGCGTAATATGAGCTGTTTCAATCTCCAGATGCAATCGTGGAAAGAAGTAAAAGGAACAAAATTGCAGAAAATAATATAACTAATGCCAAGGAATTTTGTTTATAAAAGCAACCATCAGAAATCGCAAGAGGCTGTACCAAACAACCGCAGGAGACACCACCTGCTTCGTATTGACAATTCGCGCTGCGTAAATACAAGAGAAACACGCCGTATTAACTTGAAGACATTCATAAAACAGCCCTTGCTTCAAAAGCCTAAAATTCACAATAGAACATGAGGACAACAAAACCATAAATCTACTGGATCTCAAAATTACCAACCACCAACAAAAACGTAAGTTCAGCATTCACAGAAAACACAAATATACAGACATGACACTGGACAGTTCATAATGCTAACCCACCACACAGGACCATGCCGCATTTATGTCCATGCTACACAGAGTACACTCCCTTGATTTAGAAGAAAACACCCTCAGGAATGAGGTAGATACAATAAAAAACATTACCATAAACAATGACTACACAGCCAAAACAATTGGCAATTTAGACAGGCAAATGCACAAAAGTAAGACAAGAAATGGCCACACTGTGAAAGAAGAGAAAATATTTGCCAGTATCCCATACCTGAACGCCATATCACAAAAAGTCGCTAACCTTACAAAAAAAAAAAAAATGTAACAGCTGCGGTGTCAACTAATAATAAGTTGGGAAACTTAATCGTCCATAGCCTAAAATCACAAAATTTCAACAACAGTGGAGCGTGCAAACTATCATGTCCCATTGTCCTGCCTACTATGTAGGGAAAACAGGCAGAAACTTCAAAACCCGTTTCCAAGAACGCGTAAATGCTTTCAAGCTCAACCACACCAAAGAATCAGTTATTGCACAACATATGTTGGAAACGAAACATATCGTCAACAGCCTAGAAAACAGTTTGGTAGTACTGCATAATGAAGCCGATGATAAGGAACTAAATCTGTTAGAACAACTGGAGATACAGCTTCATAAAATAAAAAATTATGTTAAATGAACAAACAGATCTCGCAAGCCACGGTTATTTCAGTGGTTTTAAAGATCTATTCCAAAATTAATCCCTGCATGTGTCAATTGTTTAATAATTCGATCTCTGGCACTTCTAATACATTCATCTTTGATCACACCTATTACAGCAACATCTGTGAAGTGTTTACAAAAGTGTGTATGTAAACGTGGCTCTTGAGTGAAGTGATACTGAGAGACAACAGGATGGATAAACCAATATATGATGTTTCCAGAATGAGATTTTCACTCTGCAGCGGAGTGTGCGGTGATATGAAACTTCCTGGCAGATTAAAACTGTGTGCCGGACCGAGACTCGAACTCGGGACCTTTGCCTTTCGCGGGGACGGGGTGTGAGTCGTGCTTGGGTAGCTCAGTTGGTAGAGCACTTGCCCGCGAAAGGCAAAGGTCCCGAGTTCGAGTCTCGGTCCGGCACACAGTTTTAATCTGCCAGGAAGTTTCATATCACCGCACACTCCGCTGCAGAGTGAAAATCTCATTCTGAGTTTGAGATGTTTCCAAAGTTACGACACCTTCTAGCTTGGCTGACTACTGAAACTTTTTGTGCTTTTTGCGAGCAACTTGCTTTCTTTTACCTGTATAGGCTCAATGAAACCTTTTTAGTATGACTATTTTAAGTGCGAAGTAGTTTTATATTTTTCTTATTTGTCATTCGAGAACTACAGAAAAGCAGGTATAGTTCCGTAAATATTGGTCTACGTGAAGAAGAGTGTTGCGTATCTTATCGACTACTTTCAACGATATCTGTACGTCACCCTTTAAGTGACATTGGTAGTTCTATATACCACTGGTAAACAACTGGAATTACCAAGTACAGTTTTTTTTTCTATTAGTTCATTGGTATGACTACTTAATATCTCATATCCCGTGATAAAATTAAAAATGCATAATATTCATTGCTATTCTCAAACAGTAAATGCTGATATGTATTTCACTGTGATGCTGGAAAAACCTTTTGTCACTTAAAGACTTAATTTCTCCTTTTACCTCGGAAAGTTAGCCTGTTTTTCATTTTCCATAATGCCAACATAATTCAAACGGACGTTTGTTGGAATAGCAATAACATATATTTTGTTAGACAGTTCAGGGTAATGTAAAGAGAAAGGTTACACAGACAACCTTCGATCTATCTGAACCGACTCGCAAGGTCAGCTTTCTTTGTTTTCCAAACCGTCAGCTGTGTTCCAGATATACGATTCATGTATATTTAATTCTAAGCTATAAGACAGTGTTGCCATCATGCTATACCTTTTTTAAGGAAATCTGTTTTCGCTTGTGTCAGTCTGCCGTAGAGGCATACGAAATCTATTGGATCACATCTAACCGTTGGGAAAGCAACTGGAGGAGGTCCTAAATGTGGAAAGATTTGTACATTTATAGAATGCCATTACAGATACACCAAAAACTGGTGTAATGTTTATTTATTCACGAGAAACCAATTTCGGTCAAACTACCAGCTTCGTCACGGATTAATGCTGCACCACATAAAGGAAGTTCTTTGATGTCAAATCCGCAATTGCTACCAGTTTCAGCATCTGTCGGGGAAACACTAAAAGCACCTTATCGTCCATAATACGATGTAGGAAAACTTTAGCATTCAAAAGGGTTTCCAGTCGTCTCGGAATGGATAAATACAGATCCTGTACGGTTTTCAAGGGAATCGTATACCATTCGTAGAACAAAGCATTCGCAGTTCAGGTAACAATGATGGAGGTGCACAGTGATAACGCACCCTTTCTCCAAAGTAGACCACAAAGTCTGAGTAAGCTCGGTCAGAAGTTGGAAATAGTATGAAATTAGACTTATCCGAGAAAATAACTTTCTTCCATTGCTCTATAGTCAGGATTTTATGGATTCGGCACAACATTTTCCTGTTACGGGAATTTACATCAGTGATTAATGTTTTTGGAATCCCAGCTTGTCCTGAAATTCCTTGGTTATGGAGCTCTCTTCGTGTCGTTTTGGTGCTCACAGTGTTCGCGAGTGCAACATTCAGTTGTGCAGTGACATTTGCAGCTATCGTCCTCTTACTTCTCCTCACAATACTCTTCAATGATCGTCTGCCACAATCACTCCACACACATTTTCGTCTGCGTTGTGACTTGGCGGTTGGTGTTTTGCCGCTTTCCCTGTTTGCGTTATGGCGCCTCTTGAAAAGCAAACATTTCAGGTACCTTGGTTGCGGAAGCATACGAGCACCAACAATTTGCCTACATTCGAGCTCACTTAGCTTCGACGTAATGCGCTCACTACGACACAGAACACGAGCGACACTTGAAATGCACTGAGGACATTGCACAGGTTCCATTCTTGGTCAAATACAACAGCGCAACTTACAGGGTTGTCTGGCATCTGCATTTATGTTTAAGCATGCATTTGTCGCTGTGTTCCATATTTTTATCCATCTATTGTCTCATACATTTTTTTCATTAGTCACTAAGTGCACAAATCGACCACCGTCGTGCTCAGCGTACTATCTGACCAAAGTCGTATCATTGGATACGACCCAACTTCCGTGCATTTTAAAAGTGTGACACTACTTTGTGAGTATCAGCTAGTAAGCTACTTCTTGATATACACCCTAAACGTATTTTTAGAAGTATTATGTTGTTGTCGATAAAGTTGTACCAATCGTCTTCGTCTCTTAGCATTACATGTATTACACTGAGACTTACAACGCGAAGAAAAATACACAAAATGATTTGGAATCCTTATCGATTTCACTGTACTTGGAATTGGGACAAGACAAGTAAGGCCATCATGGTTTGATACTAAATGCGAAATAGTAACTGAAGAAAAGAACAAAGCATATAGAAGGAAACTGCGATCACACTGTACGAGGAGGATAGTAGAAGAATACAAAGAAAAACGGAGGATTGAAAAGAGGACTCAGCAAAGAAAAAAGAGAGAATGGATGAAAGCAAGTGTCAAAGAAATGGAGCTCATGAGAAGCAAAAATGAAATAAGAAAATTCGTAGAGAGGTGAATGCGGCACGGAAGCCTTTTGGTAGCAAAACAAGCTTAATAAAAGATGAGACAGGGAATATAATAAGTGAAGGGAAGGGAATATGCGAAAGATGGCGCAGGTATTTTGATAGTCTCCTCAACCCTAGAATAACTATACCAGAGAACCCAACAGACACGAATGGGGAAGAAGACCCAGGCAACAACACTACCCCACCAAATATAG
Organism: Schistocerca cancellata; assembly: GCF_023864275.1. NCBI lineage: Eukaryota > Metazoa > Arthropoda > Insecta > Orthoptera > Acrididae > Schistocerca > Schistocerca cancellata. Next base: position 282,050,434 of record NC_064628.1, read on the forward strand.
AAGAAGTGAAACCTGCCATGAAAAAATTGAAAAACAACAAGGCGGCAGGGACAGATGGTATTCCAGCAGAACTGTTTAAACAAGGAGGCAGAGAGCTGGAACAAAGCCTTCTGAAAATGGTCACCAGAATATGGGAAGAGGAGAAAATGCCCCAACAATGGAAAGGGGGTATCATATGTCTCATATATAAGAAAGGAGATAAGATGGAATTTGGGATATAAAATACTCTCTAATATACTATTCGACAGAATACTGCCAATTATACAGAGGGAGACAGGGCCGTACCAATGCGGATTCCTTCCTGGGAAGTCAACCATAGATCGAATATTCACCTTAAGACAAATCCTGGAAAAAACAAACGAATACGGGGTTGGCACGCATCTCCTCTTTATAGATTTCAAAGCAGTTTACGATAGCATATATAGAGAGCAGTTATATCAAGCTCTAGATGAACTGGGAATCTCTAGAACGTTGGTAAGGCTGGTGAGAATGACAATGAGCGGAACACAAGGGGATGCATTGGCATGCCTTCTCTTTAATGCCGCCCTGGAGAAGGGGATGAGAAACGCAAACCTTCTGAACAGAGGAACGATCTTCTATAAATCGGTGCAGATACTGGCCTACGCATATGACATAGATATAATAGCAAGAACCCAAAAAGCAATGGAAGAGACATTTACAGCTCTTGAACAGACCAGTAGGAACATGGGGTTAATTATTAATGAACAAAAAACAAAATATATGGCAGCTGGAAAAGCACACAGAGAAAATATGCCAGATGTAATAACAATGGGCAACTACACATTTGAGAGAGTTGAACATTTCAAGTATCTGGGCTCGACAGTTACACATCTGAATGATACCTCCTTTGAAATTAAGCAGAGATTAATACTGGCCAACAGAGCCTGTTTTGCCCTAACAAGACTTCTATCCTCAAGGCTCCTGATTCGTACCACGAAATCAACTATGTATAAATCACTTATACGATCAGTACTTACATATGCCTCTGAAGCCTGGACATTAACAGCTAAAGATATTGAAACACTGGATGCATTTGAAAGAAAGGTACTTAGGCGAATTATCGGTCCAATCTGTGAAAGAGGAAGATGGAGGAGGAGATACAACCATGAGTTGTATACCATATACAAAGACCAACTCATCAGAAGGATAGTGAAATCATCCAGATTGAGGTGAGCGGGACATGTGGCTCGCATGAATGATACAGAAGTACCAAAAAGAATATTACAAGGAAAGCCAGGAGGGCAGAGAGGACGTGGTCGACCAAGAGCCAGATGGGAAGATGGAGTAACCGAAGATCTTAGGAAGATGGGCTATAGAAACTGGAGAGTATTGGCAAAGGACCGAGAGAGCTGGAAGGAAATTATAGAAGAGGCCAAGGCTCATCATGAGCTGCAGAGCCAAGAAAGAAGAAGATTATGTTGTTGTCGATAAAGCTGTACCAACTGTCTTCGTCTCTTAGCATCACATGTCTTACATTGAAACATACAACGCGAAGAAAAATACACAAAATGATTTTGAATCCTTATCCATTTCACTGTACAAGCTGTAACGGTGATAAATCAGGTGCTCAATTTACAGGAAGATGTTACAAAGTCCCAATACCGTTGTTAACAGCCTAAGCTACTATGTACCGATCTTAGCTTCTCTATTATCTGACGAAAAAGAGTACTTACTGAAGTTGTTTTACAGCAGGAGTTTTGAGCTGAAGGTCACACCCTTTGTGAGCAGCGTTTATCATCATTTCCAACCTCTCATCTTTGGACAACTGGCCAATTTTGGTGAAATCAACAGCGTTCTTCCACTCGTCGTACATAAACGATATATCTATCTGAGTTGTGTTTGGTGGTGGAACCTGCAACACAGAAATAAGTTTTCAACAACACTGAGATGCACCTATTGTACTATATGTGGTGTCGTCCGAGGACTGAGGTCCCATCTCAAACTTGGTTCCTCATGACGCAGTAAGGACAGTCGCGGCCTGAAGCTGGAACGATTGAGAGACGGGGGCGTAGACACGCCCTCCAGAGGTTTCGCACGCTGCAGCAGCTGGAAGGCTACTGACGTCAGAGCGCAGTGCCGCCCAGCCCACTCTGCATTCATCGCTTACGACAACAGCATCGTCTTACTTCAGATCCAGCTCCGCGAGTTGTACGAGAACTCAGAACTGTGTCGAAGTTACTAGGCAATTGTACACTGTGCGAAGATACTATCGTTCTGAGTTGTATCAAGTGATAGGTTATATAGAGTTCAGCGACAGGGTCATCCTGTGGACATGGTCTACTTCCAAGCAAAGTATTGAATCTTGTTCAAGTATTAATAAAGTGCTCTAATAAGTTGTGTACGTTGCAGTAGCCACTCGACCCCCTCTAGAAGTAAATCTAGAATTGCTAGAACCCATTATAGTGTCGTCGCGAGTGTGTCAAGTGTTTTTTCGTCGGGCACTACGCCATAGAAAGTGATAAAAGCTAATAGATTTTGACCATTGCTTCTTTTGACCAAACGTCTTGTATCCCATATAAAATTTGATATCGCGACTGCGCGTGAAACTTTTAAAGGCTCTGAGCACTATGGGACTTAACATCGGAGGTCATCAGTCCCCTAAACTTTTACTTTCTTTTAATTACTTTTCACAGAAGGCCTTTTGTCCTATCGTTAATGGTTTGCACACATAGCAACCATTCTATTCAATTATATATAATATGTCAAAGGATACAAAAGTCGTTTCCAAATGTATCCATTCTCCAGCAAGAAGATCGTCGCAGCATTCTTTCTTGAGAACCAGACAGGGCACCTGCTTCTTCGTTTGAATTCAAAACCTCTTCAAAGTAAGGCAAGCTGACGCTGATGTTTGTGAATCACCTGTGTGCGTGTGTGGATTGCAGAGGGGAGGGCGAGGGTTTGCAGCCGGCTGCATAACCCATCTTGACAAGAATGACACTTGCTACTTGGATTCAGAAGCCATCGTCGGTTCCTTCAGGCAGCTGGCCGAATAGTTAAATGTGCCGGCCAGCGTCACACGCTAGTTGTAAGCACGGCTCGAGATCTTCTGCTGCGTGCACAGAGTCGATAGCATGTCTCTGGTTAGGTCGAGTGGAGAAATTAATCACAGGCTCAGATGATTCTGCGACAATCTAGAATGTGACCTTTTTGACTTCCGCTGTCGTGTGGAGAAATGTAGCACATTCGCTCAATACGTCTGGCAAGTATTACATAGAGGAAGAGAGAATGTGTGGCATTTTACGTTAGAGGACCACTCCATAGACGCTGTGATGAATTACGTGCCTTGGTCAGAGAAGAGACTATTTTAGCCATCAATGATAACATTTGTTCTTACAGTTCAGAAAAAGAAGATATTACTGTAATCTTGGGTAACCGCAGGAGGGTAAATAGTATGGTCTCACTTATTAAGATAATAATATCCAGGTAGTGGGTGCCGATCATCAGATCGTCGAAATTAAGCGCTGTCGGGATGGGCTAGCACTTGGATGGGTGACCATCGGGTCTGCCGAGCGCTGTTGACAAGTGGGTGGCACTCAGCCTTTCTGAGGCAAACTGAGGAGCTACTTGATTGAGAAGTAGCGACTCCAGTCTCGGAAACGGACATACGGCCGGGAGAGCGGTATGCTGACCAAATGCCCCTCCATAACCGCATCCAGTGACGGCTATGGGCCGGTCGGTACCGTTGGGCCTCCATGGCCAGTTCAGGAGGAGTTTAGTTCAGTTTTAGTGGGTATCGATCTATTTGTTCATGTAAAGAACTCCATAATATATAGAGCGATTATTATAGGTTTCGAATGAAATATAATCAGGGTGAAAGTAAGCATCAATGGTTGGTCAAGCAAGGTTATTAAATACTTTTGTAGACCATATGCCCCAGGAACTGTTCAATGTCATGCCTAAGTTTCCTGCTCACACCATCGTAATAGGGAGAGATTTCGAATTACCAGGTACAGATTTGGAGAAATTTGTGTTAAAGATTGGTGTCAGGCAAGTACATTCGAGTGAGATACTTCTAACCACAATTTGAAAATTACCTCGATCAATTATGTAAAATAACCTCTCGTGAGGAGAATGTGTTATATCTCCTGGTAACTAAGAAATTCGAACATCTTGTTTTAGTCCATGTGGTTAATGTAGAAGAATAAATCAGTGATCGTAAGGCTGTTATGGAATTAGAGAGTACATATGTTAAAGGAATGTTAAGGAAAGTACTGGAAGGAAAATTTTTCTGCCTAACAAGTGCGACACGAATCGGATTACAGATTATCTAACAATCCACACCGAGCATTTATCTCTGTGAACGAAACCGTGTAGTTATCATCATCATCATCATCATCATCATTAGCAGTCAGTTGAGTCATTTATCAGCTGTTCATACTTTCCGCTCACGGGACCACTAAAAACGCAGCGGCTTGTGTTGCGATGTTAACGGCAGCCTAAGCAAGAGACGGTAATTCCGTAGTCCAGTTGCTGTTAGTATCAGACCAATGGTACAGTACGACACAGAAAGTTGCAAGGAGTGTATTACCTTTTTCAATAGCAGGTGCAGAAATGAAGGTATTACTACGTGCCTGGTGCACTAGACGGCGATCCTCCATGGTGGTCAGACGTATTCGGCCGAACCCTTGGCGACAAGTATAGCTACCATCACATTCCCGATTCTACCAGCCAGTCAAATGGAGAGCCACAATGAGGCCTCTTTTAACCCTTTCGGTTATGGCGTCCTCATATAAGGACATACTAAATAAATGCTTAGTATATTAAAATTCGTCAATTTTTACCATTTGTGATTGTTGTCCTCATATTGTCACAAGCAGAGAATTTATTTGAGAATGGTGTCACCATCTTCTGTCAATCTGTGGTACCACAAAACAAAACGGATTCGTAGTCACATGGACGCTTCGCAGAAATCTTTGTACCTTCCATCAGCCGGTTAATATCTCCTGAGTTTAGGTAAAAACAAAATTATTTGTGCGTAGAAATGTGCATTCTTAAAGGTGAAAACTAAAGGTGTCCTTCAGAAAAAGGTAAGTGACATATTTATAACTTTATACATGTCTCCAAATGAGGACATTGTGATGGAAAGGCTGTAATAGCATAGAAATTTAAGACATTATTTCGCTGTCTTTTTAGTCATCTTACGGTGATTTCACAATGCCCCGAGTCTAAGACAGACGAAGGCCACTTACAGAAGAAGTTATAGAGCTCCTTAAATCATCTGAAATTGACGATTCATCCTATGATCCTGGCGATAATTTTGAACAAGAAGACAATGATGGAAGTAATGTTAGATATTTGTTCCATACGGTATACTGTAAGCTGAGTAGCCTAGACGCAAAGCCCGCTAACTGCATGATAACTGACACTGAGATAATCACGGAACACTCTTCCCATCCAAACGACAATGCATTGGCAGCAAGGATGTTTTTGCTGCGTACGAATTTGTTACAGCGCAGCCAACCTAAAGCTGAATAGGAGACATACTCATTCTAGATGTCTGTTCACGTGCTTTGCGTCCGGACATGACATGGCGTAAGCCACGCCTATTGCGCATTTACCGGGCTTTGCACCCGAAGACAAAATGCGGTTAGCTGCTGTTGAAACCGAAGACGATTTTCGACAGCCATGTTTGTTCATGCAATTGATATTGCATGTGTAAATGCATGGACTGAGTACAAGAAAAATGCATCAGATGTCGGTGCTCCTAAAAATAAGACATTTGATTTGCTTCACTTTGGGGCAAGTGTGGTCAAAGTACTGACAAAAATAAATAAACCAGCTGCCAGGGAAAGAGGGTGTCCCACTAGTGAGAGTCCAATGCGCCATCTCCAAGTACTTCAAACTGAGTCATTGTGGAAGTCCGTTACGAAGCCGATGTTCGTTTGGACAACGTTGAGCATCTTCCAGTGGTCAGTGACAAAAAATCGTTTGACAGGTGCAAGAAACCGGCTTGCAACAGCAAAACCCAATTTTATTGTGTAAAATATACAATCGCTCATGTTTGGATGGAAAAAAAATTGTTTGTTTGATTATCATTCTTCAGAAGGGTAAAACCATAGTTTATGTATATAATTTTAAGTAAGCTTTGTGTAGTTTATTTATTTTGATGAAATAGAAATCAAATAAGATACTTTGAGTTTTCGACTTATTCTGCACCCACTTGAACACAATGTCTTCATTTGGGGACGCGTTGTATCCCCGCTTACGGGGCACCTCGGAATATTTTATATATCTGAAAAATCATAATTTAATTCGAAGGACTGGATGGCACAGCAATTATTTGTTTTTTTTTTTTACGAAAAGAATAATTCGTGACCGAAATCGTTAAACTCTGTCAGTTGCTGATGACGCTGTCTAACACAAGTACGCGGAATTTCCTTGTCCTTCACAGCTTTCACTCAACATCTGACGCTACTCAAGCCCCTTATATACACCACAAGGCCTGGCAACAGCACTAAACACGAAGAACACAAATGCACTCTGGTGGCTATTTTATCTGTGACACAGAATTGCAACACTTATCCTCTACATACTCGCCGACGTTGTGTATGTATATGAAGTTAAATTAATATCCGACCATGTATTTTGGGAGCTTCATTTTTTTTTCAGGCAGTCCATCCAACAGCACCGTATACATCACTTCAGTTCTTGTGTTTGTAGGTGACTTATTCTGATCAGTATTAACAATTAACAACAGGAACTGCATGTCACGTCTAAGTTTTATTAAAACTTTTTTCATCATAACTTCCTATAAAGGTATTACCTGTCGTTGTTTTTAAATAAGTAGCTGCCTATGTTGTAAGAATTAAGTTGAATGATAATATTACTAATTGGAATAACCTGTTGCTGGAATATTTTTTAAGTCATCGCTGTTATTGATTACTTCACTGTCAAATGTTACGTACGTCATCTAAACCAACAGTATGAAAGAATACATGATAAGAGGCCTCAGAAGCAAAATAAAGGAGCCATACTTCTTGCCGGCCGAAGTGGCCGTGCGGTTCTAGGCGCTACAGTCTGGAGCCGCGTGACCGCTACGGTCGCAGGTTCGAATCCTGCCTCGGACATGGATGTGTGTGATGTCCTTAGGCTAGTTATGTTTAAGTAGTTCTAAGGGACTGATGAGCACAGCAGTTAAGTCCCATAGTGCTCAGAGCCATTTTAACCGTACTTCTTGTGGTCATTGCACCTACTCACAAAGGTACACTCTGAATTGGACCACCGAGGAGCTTGAATTACAAAGTAGTGGAACAATGACCCTATTCTCAAGGTTTAGACAGCTCCCCTCCTCTCCTCCCTACCCATCTGTCATCACATCTAAAGAAATGTATGCTTGGGAAAAGCTTGGAGTCCATTGAACATGTTATGGTGGCTGTAGATGGATAATTTGCAGTCATTGCACAATCATACTTCGAGAATGAAATCTTATGCACTGAAAATCGTCGGATGAAGTCTGTTCTTGATTAAAATAAATTACAGCCAGGCCAAGGACCGTCTACATTGTTTGGCACATCAGTCATGTGAGACTAAATATTCGCGACGACTGTGGATTACCGTGGTCATCAATAGCTGTATTTACTCAGATGCACTTTTTTTGTTCACATTGAAACCTCCCCTTAGAAAAATTAATGAATTTCTTTGCTCGTAAACCTCTTACGTTATTTGCTTTTCAAATAGCTCAGCAGAACTGAACGTACTCAGACATTTCGCTCTTTACTTATTCTGGTCAACACTAAACTGACACACAATATTTTTAGCGCAACGCCATCTGACTTTCAATAATCCCTACAAAAGAATGGCCCTGACTAACAATAACCTATACCTTTCATGGACCACTTACCTCACAAAAATCTTCGTTACTCGAACTACTGCAATACAGCGAGCGCCACTACTGCCAGGTAAATAAAAGATTCTAACTACTGAAGGCACTACTTACTGATAGGCATAGTTAGCAAATGAAAGATTTTGATAGAGAACAAACAATGTATTTACCTTAATAGTGTTCAAAAGTCATAACATATATATCATTTCATGACATGCAGTCTTACAAATTTACTCTTTCTGGCGGACACACATCCAGATCGTCCGCTCTTAAAATTCTGCCATCTCTCTCCCCATATCCACCACTGCTGGCGGCTCACCTCCAACTGCGCAACGATACGTGCTGTTCACATCCAACTGCCCAACACTGCAGTAGCGAATATTTCAACGATGCAAACCAGCCACAGACTTCACACAGCACAGTCAGTGATTTTCATATAGAGCGCTACGTGGCGTTACCAACATAAAAACCTAAACAGCCTACTTACAACATCAGCTGAGATGTCTCCCAGCGTGAATGGTAAAGTTTGTCGAGCATGACGTCGGATTGATAACGGTGATGTCCGCGCCTTGTATTTCAAGCAGGTCGACGTTACAAATCAGAGAAATTGAATACGACTTGCCTCCGTGGGATTAGGGGTGATGATGGTGACGTGGTGCCCCCTTTCAGCGAGAGCTCGCATGATGACGAGGAAGGGCGTCTGGTGGCTGATGGATGGCGTTGGGTTGATGCCCAGGATCCTCGCGCAACTGCAGGCGTGAGCCAGCAGCGGTAGAAGCAGCAGCGGCAGGCCGGCCCTCATCCTGTGACACAAACAGAGCGCCAGTGCCCAGAAATGTATGCAGCGCTGAGTACAAACGCAAGGCACAGAGAAAGTGGACGAAGTACTACTCAAGCACCGAATTATTGCACTTAGCCGTTATGGGGGGCACGCGGTAACGTTATAGCAACCCAGTACAGTGGTGAACAAGGAAAACACATCTGACTGTCAATGCTTTCAGGTCAGTCGTGCGTATACTATCAACCTCGATTACGCACTGCCTCATGATAAACCGACTGAAGAGCTTTCACTTTCAGGTGCTATAATGTTGTGGTCGACTAATACAGGAAGACTGTTGTGATAAGTCTTATGCTTTTCCGGTTTTTCAGTGAGCAATATTGTATTTAATGATATCCAATCCATGAAAAGAATGTATGAATAAAGTCATATGTACCATACTGCGTACTGACCATGTCATTTGGTCTGTCAAGGAACAAAAGTATTTTACGGTATTCAGTTCAGCACACAGACAGCTCGGTTCTCGTAAACATTCGCTGTTCTAAAGATAGCCTAGAGCACGGTGATCTTAAAGTTCGACCTGAGGAGACGGATTTAATTCTTCTGCTTTAAATCGAGAGAGGTAACACAGTGGTAAAGGCATTGGACTGGCATTCGGGTGGAATACGGTTAAATTCTCTTACAGCAATTGTGATTTACAATTGTCGTTGTTTCCGCAAATCATTTAAGGAGAATGGCGGTATGGTGTCTCTGGAATGAACACAGCTGATTTCCTACCTCATCCAGAGCAAAACACGAGAGTGTACTCCGTACCTAATGACATCGTAGGACGTTAAATAGTGATTCTCCTTTCTTATAAATGAAGGTTTACCATAGCAGCAATTATCATCTGAATAATTAATAAGTGTGCTCCGAGTGTCACACTATAGGCTGCGGTAGGGGATACGTCTTACCACAGTTATTCACTCTATTCCCATTCTACAGAGCTTCATACACTGAAAGAGAATTGCACTCTTCCTATAGCCCGTTTGAGATATTGTTTATCCAACTTTAACCAATACTGTTTAGTGAGTAGAATGTTACTAGTCTCGTAACTATGATTCCACGACTGTTTCCTCCATAATGTGGACAAAATCAACCAGTTGCTAACCCATTAGCCTGCCCCCTAGGTTCTTCGGCTTCCTCTTGCGTTCCAACACATGACAGGTGTACGCGCTAAAGTAGTTCTCAACAACAGTTTGCGCTACTGTCTTGGATGAAGTGTTTGTAAATGAAAACATTTTTGCGGATTTTCTTAAAGTATTTTTGACGTATTTAACCGATACGAGAAAGTCGATAGTCCATAACTAAATAGAGTGTGGCGTGCGTCTTCAGCTAACGTGCATTAGAACGGACTTATGACGAGCACTCGATCACCCCACCAAGTAGATATTTTCTCAAGCTACACGAATTTAGTTACACATCTGATAGTGCAGATCACATGTTTCGTTAATAAAGATTCAAAACTGTTCTCACAACGCAACCGTTTAAGTTGTTTAATGATTTAAAAAAAATCCAAACTGAATGCATAACGATGTGCTCTTCAGGTTTACAGTTATTTATTTTCGCTCTTCTTCCCATTCCCCTCACGCATGAAGCGCGAAAAGAATGATTGATTGAATACCTCTGTACATGCTATATAATAATTAATCTGACCTTGTCCCTGCAGTTTGTCAGTTTTATTCATGTTCACCCTGTGCAGGTGGTTGCAATATATTCCTAGATTCGTCATTTAAAGCTGGTTCCTAAAACTTTTTAAGCAGGCGTTGTTGGGATAGTTTGCATCTACTTTCAAGATTTTTACTGTTCAGGTTCTTCAGCGTTTCTGTGAGACTCTGCCACGGGTCAAAGGTGTGACATTCGTGCTGGCCTTCGCTGTATACATTCAATACTCCCTGCTAGTCCTATTGGTATGGATCCCAAACTCTCGTGCAATATTTTAAAATGCGTCGCACGGGTGAATTGTGAGCGCATTTCCCTTGTATTCTACCAACAAGCCGAAGTACACTATCTGCCTTACTCACGACTGGGTCTACGTGTTCGTTACATTCCATGCTCCTACTAAGTGTTACACCTGATATTTGTATGAATTTATCGATTCCCGTTGTAACTCACAGATATTATATTCGTAGGACAGTATGATTTTTCGTTTTGTGAAGTGCACAGTTTATGCCGTTCTGAACCTTTACTGCAAGATGCCTAGCTTCGCACCACTTTGAAATCTTGCGGAGATCCCACTGAATATTTGTGCAGCTTCTTCCAGACGCTGCTTTTCGCAGACGATTTTGTTATTTTTTGAGAGTGTTGCAATTCACTAATGTTTGTTTAAAATCAGTGTTCGGGGAAGCGACTCCCAGCAGACTTCAACAATAGCAGTCGTAATTAGACACAGAAAATACGTTGTGTTATCTACTGGTATTATGAGCATTAAATTCACCACAATAATTGTTCTGTATGTCGTTTCCCTGTTTATACCGACATCCCAGCGATTCCATCTCGTCGCTATTGTCAGTCTCTACCACCACTTCATCCGCCGATTACGAGGCATTAGATCTAAAGACTTATCATTAAATTCGGCTTTATGATTCGTATTAGATATATTCAGAACATTTAAAGGGTGCAATGAGGCAAAGAGCTTTCGCTGGTGTACGGGTATGACGCTCTTTAATCGACAACCAACCGCACATTTGCATTTATTGCTCTACGATCGCTGAAAGTATTGTTCTTTATTATAAAATGTCCTTTACCTCATTCGACGAATGGCATGGTGTCGTATGTAACAAAATAAAGAAGTAGGATGTTTGCTGAATACAGTTGGTAGGCCTTTCGTAGTTTCTCCGTAATGCGTGAGGTAATTTTCGCAATGGTCTCTGCAAAATGCACTCCCAGCACCCTTGCGCCTCGGCTCTGCGGACGTCGTCGTCGATGTTATGTTCGACCCTAACCTTCCTTCCTTCCTTCGTAAACTCATACGTTGTTCATTATCTCCAAATAGTTATAGTTTTCCTTACTTTCCGGAGTACACTTTCTCTAACTTTAATTCGCGCTATACACACTTTCCCTAGTGGAATTTATGAGCAAGTCGACATCTACACAATCACTTTATGGTGATACCGTCGGGCCTGATTGCCATTTTCATTCTTCCCCATTGCGTTCGCGAATGATAAGTGAGGAGTGCGATTATTGGTAAGATTAGCCTCTGTAAGAAGTGGTATATCCGTGATTGCATGTACCATCGTGGTAATGCAATTCATGAGAAAATGCTTCGGAATCCCACCAAATTAACCCGACACCTGTCGCAAGAGACTGGCGTTTCATGCGGACGAATATTCCACCTGGATCTGCACAAGCATCTCTACAGTGTGTCTGTTGTACATTAAAACCAGCAGATGCACCTCAGCGCCTCCAGTTTTGTGAGTTCCTGTTCACTGAGATAACGATGAATGGCTTGGACTTGGATCTGTTCTTTATATCTGATGAAGCCCTATTTCACCTGAGTGGTTGTGCCAGCTCACATATCACAGGTTATGGCCAGCGGAGAATCTGCGTAACTTCCACGAACCACGGTTGCATGATCAGAAGGTTGGGGTTTGGTGTAGAGTGTCTGCAAGCAGCATCGTTGGTCCCATCTTCTTTCATCAGTCGCTCACTTCTGCGCGTTTCATTGCCAACGTTTTGAGACCATTTGCGGCAGCATTAACGGTGAAGGAAAAGACCTACAGTTACTTCCAACGGGATGGAGCAGCTGCCCATACAGCCGGCCGAAACTTGAAGTACATTTACACAATCTTCTCATCTGACAGAGGTGTTAGCAGAGATCAGCCTGGTTGCAGCCCCAGCTGGCCAACCAGGTCACCTGATCTGTCCGTGTGCGATTACTTTATGTGGGGAGCCCTCAAGTCTAGGGTGTATCACAACAACCCTCATTGTCTTCAAGGACTGCAGCAGACCATTTCGGATGAGACTGCAGCAATTCCAGCGTCCAGCTTCGATCCGCCTTCAGCAGCTTGCTGATCAGGATCCAAAAGTGCAAACAGATGATTGGTGGTCACTTTCACCACCTGATATAGTCAAGTTAGTACCGTATATCCTTTCCTCTGGTGTTTTTCTTTGTGCCCTGGAACTCTGTTCACTGGGCCTCTTTTATTTGCCCCACCTTGTACAATTATGTTTTGCCACATTTGGTGTTACTCGTACATGTATAAAAGAGCGCTGTGAGGCCTTTCGATTTTGTGAACGTGGAAGACTGCTTTTTATAGCATTGCTCGATTGTATCGCAATTCAGTATTTATTAATTAATTTATTTTTTCATCGAAAAACTTTTCAGATCGTGGAATACAAATTTCCTTTATAAATACTCTGTGTGACTGGGAGGCACAAACACACATGTACACATATGCACTGATAGCAAATTTAATAGCAGTATTGCAGCAAATAATTGATTGTTTTGGCTTTACCTACAAGAGAGCTTGCACTACTTGCAGTAGGATATTTCATACTCCCTTTTATAAAATCTTGTATTCCAAATGTTCTAAAAATTCTGCTGCTGAATAAAAGATGTGATTTAATAACAATGACGTTGGTTTTTCACTGAAAAGTGAGAATGTTCAAATAATTCTTATATTTCATGAAAAACGTTTGTACTATTTTTAATGGGAACTTTGAACATTGATGACCTTACTGAGTGGATATGGAACTTCACTTTTTTCTTTGTGACATATTCGTGGACATTGAAGTTTTTACCTGTGTGTAGTACAAAAAGACAGTAGCTAGCACATAGACAATGGAGGAAATGTGCGTTTTAGAAGACCTAACGTAGCAATTATTACGCGCGTCCATTTCCGTGAACAAAGCGTTTGAATTGTGAACCAGATGCAGTCGATAGCTGCAGATGGAAAGCTCTGCAGGCGCAAATCACGACGACGGGCACATTCTGTGAAATGGACCGTCTCGTTTCTGTGTATCAAGCAGGTTGGAAACTACTTCTGACGAACCTACTTCAGATAAGAAATACGTCTCGTGTGATCACGGATTAACCTCCGACTGCTGGCAGCGTTATCAATTGCGAAGCACTAAAGGTTGCTGCTTCGGCAACAATGAAGCGTTGCCACTGAGATGCAAGCAAGTGTGCATTATGTGAATGGTTGTGGTAGATGCGTAAAACCGCCACGCCAAAGACTTTTCAACTGTCAGGATTCTTCTTTCGCCACGTGGACTACAGAACGTCTTACTTACGGCGAAGCACATCCGTCTCTGTTGGTTTTGAGGAAAGCCTGTAGACGTTCTCACAAATAGAAGTGGGATAACGTTCAGAAGGATATGTAATACATGACGAATGATTAACAGAAAAGGAAGTGCTTGCAGCATCATTGGATGCTGTTGTGCGTGACGGACCGCAGATCATCTATATAAATGGAAGTTAATTGCCGCATGTAAGAAAGGCCATCACGTGAGACCGTCTTGACCAATCTGTTTGGTGCTTCTTTTGTGTTTTTCTGCCTTATCAGTTAATAACGGCCCGACAGATTTGGATAATTTTTCTGTCTGTTGTGTGAGTAATTGTCAGAACAAGGTTTGTGTGAAAGAAAATCTTTGGAAAATGCGCCAGAAAGGTCGGAAATTAAAATCCATTGTGACAGATCATCACTTGAGAACGGCTCCGCCAGTTTGGTTGATTTCTTTTTTTTGTGTTCCTAATTTTGGATGATAATGGTATTTTTGGTATGGAAAAGAAAATAAAAAGAATTGCGTTCAGATTGACAGTTCTGGTGTCACTTGGTTTCTTAATAAAATAATCAGTTTGAAAGTTATATATATAATCTACAAATACGTATGCAATATATAACAGGAAAACGTTGTTACCGAAAAATATCGAAAAGTTCTTGACAGATTTACTTCAAGTTTTTACGCAATACTCTAACGTTAGGACGAACACAGGCAGCAAGGCTATACATTTTTATTACATGTAATATACACGTCTAAATGTTACATATAAAGGAGGAAGCGTTGTTACCACCAATATCGGAAAGTTCTTACCCCTTTACTTCTAACACGATGCTCTAATGAACATTTGGATGGACATAGGCTATATATATTCGTAATATATTACATATATGAATATTTATGTAATACATAAATCGGAAACGTTCTTACCAAAAGTCTCAAAAAGATCTTTACGGATATATTTCAAATTTTTACATGATACTCTACTTAACATTCAGTCGGAAATGAACGTAGAGAGGGGGTAAAAGGATATGGACAGCGAGAAGTAGGAGGAGGTTATGCACAGAGAGTTGGGGGAGGGGGGGAGGAAGCTGTGTGTGGAGAGATGAGGGGGTATGAGAAGATGGAAAGAGAGAGGGGGATGAAAGAACTTAGGATGTATATGCAATTCCCATAAATATTTATCAGTTGCGAAGCATTGCCGGGTTCGCTAGTATTGTTAAAAAATATTATCTATTCATTTATATTAGCTGAGTACGGTGTCTCAACTTTGGAGTACGTTTTTCTTTTCTTGTTGCAAATATAGCTAAAATTTTGTTGATAACTTTCTCACTCCAACATTTCCGCGGAACAAAAAGTTTCTTGTGATTTTTCACAATGGAAGAATGTAACTCTTCGACAGAATTTTGGAAGCAACAATGACATGAGCTGTGCGTTTGGATTCATAATTTCCTGTCAGAAAGGTTGCATTTCTTAGTAACCGACGGAGTGTCATCGAGTAAAACACAGTGATAGCCGGCCGCGGTGGTTGGTTGGTTGGTTGGTTGGTTTGGGGGAAGAGACCAAACAGCGAGGTCATCGGTCTCATCGGGTTAGGGAAGGACGGAGAAGGAACCATCCCGGCATTTGCCTGGAGTGATTTAGGGAAATCACGGAAAACCTAAATCAGGATGGCCGGAAGCGGGATTGAACCGTCGTCCTCCCGAATGCGAGTCCAGTGTGCTAGCCACTGCGCCACCTCGCTCGGTGGCAGCGGTGGCCGAGCGGTTCTAGGCGCTTCAGTTCGGAACCGCCTGACTGCTACTGTCGCAGGATCGAATCCTGCCTCGGGCATGAATGTGTGTGATGTCCTTAGGTTAGTTAGGTTTACGTAGTTCTAAGTTCTAGGGGACTGATGACTTCAGATGTTAAGTCCCATAGAGCTCAGAGCCATTTGAATCATTTGAGCCACAAGTGATATCTGTCGTTTCCCAAGGAACTGTTCTACGTGTAGGCGATTTAGGAAACAATCTGAACAGCCCTCTTAGATTGTTTTCAGATGATGCTGTCATTTACCGTCTTGTTATGTCATCACAAGCTACAAACCAATTGCAAAATGATTAAAGAAGGTTCTGTATGACACGAAGAGTCGTAATTCTCTCTAAATAATGGAAAGTGTCAAGTCATCCATATGAATACCTATAGCAATCCGCTAAATTTCGGTCACACAATAAATCACACAAATCTAAAGGCTGTGAATCCAAATGAATATTTAGGGATTAAAATTTCGAATAACTTAAATTGGAACGATCACATAGATAAGTAGCCGGGACAGCTAACCAAAGACTGCGTTTTGTCAGTAAAACTCCTAGAAGATACAAGACATCTACTAACAAGACTGCCTACACTACGCTTATCCGTCCTCTTCTGGAGTACTGCTGCGCATTGTGAGATCCGCATCAGAGAGTATTGACGGGAGACATCAAAAAAGTTGAGAGAAGGGCAACTTGTTTTCTGTCATCGCGAAATAGGAGAGTGAGTGCTACGGTTGTTGCACGAGTAGGGCCGGCAGTCATTAAAACATGGATGTCGTTCGTCGCGGCGAGATCTTTCCACAGAATTTTAATCATCATCTTTCTCCTCAGAATGCGAAAATGTGTAGGGAAAAATGAGTATCGTAATAAGAGTTCGCACGGAAAGGTTTAAGTGCTCGTTTCTCTCACGCGATGTTAGAATGGAAAGATAGAGAAATTGCTTGAAGATAATTCAGTGAACCCTCTGCCAGGCACATAATTGTGAATTTCAGTTGATCATGTAAATGTAGATGAAGAGATAATGACCTGCCTATTAAGTATCGCCACCGAAATTTTTCACATGAACTTCTCACACGGCATGAACAACATCAAACAGTATACCACTTTCTTATAGACACAGTACATTGTAACGACACGTGGTCGAATAACGTAGGGCTACAGACGACTCCTATGCAGTTAACTGCACAGATAATCATCCTAGTTCAACGTCCTATGACAGCAGTAATAATATTTAAGAAGGCCATTATGGCGACAAAAATATAACAGTATTGTTCAGAACACGTAATCTGTGCGAAAATGTTAATCAGACGGGAGAGTTGCATAGTAATTTCCCATTATTCCCAATTTCGTGATTATCTGCTAAGATTAAAGGATATTAGTCAACTAGGACGAATTAAACCTCTTGTGTACGCCACTGATGCAAACGTGAAGTCTGTATTGTGGCATAGCCGCCTGATTGAAGGACGTGGAGGGCAAACAGAAGAGGTCATCATGGAACTCAACCTACAGGTATTTAAAACACCTCGGAATCCACCAGTCTACAAAGGGAAGGTCGGAAAAACGTCAAATATAGACGCTAAACTAGCAGATGTGGCAGCGGAGTCTCATGTGAGGCGCTGGAGGTTGAGAGTGGAATGACAGAGTGACGACAATATCATGTACTATACCATCACTGGAACGAACTTCAAAACACTAAAATCGTACGCATAAGACCCAACTACATGAAGAAGGCTAACTGGGAAGAACTGAGTAGGGCGTTTTGGTGTCCAGGAAGCCCATCGTTGCGTGATGCTGTAGATGTTAAAGCGCAAGAACTAGCAGTGGCTGTACACAGAGAAATGGTGGCGTCGCTATGCATCAGGAGAGGTCCATCTAAAGGAGTGCCTTGTATCTGGACCAAGCAGCTGCAGGAATTAAGATGTGAAACAAGAGCCAGCAAGGTATGCCAAAGCAGGGTGGCCTAAGAGGCTAGAATCCGAAGGGTGCATGGGTACAGACATGTTAAACAACGTTTTAAGGAAGCGTTGTGGAAAAAAATAGAGCGATGAAAACAATTTGTGGAGCCTAACTCAGAAATTGATCCAGGGGGAAATTCATAAAAAATAATCTTCTAAAATATACGATCACCAACCTCAAGGTCAAAAGAAATGGTGAGACGGTAACAGAAAGTTGGTAACAGTTAGCTGCCATAACGTTGTAAAGCGGGATGAAATGGAACGAGCTCGTAAAGACGGTAGTAGGGGTGGCGAATGGGCGACTTTTGTTTATTGGGAGAATTTTAGGAAAGTGTAATTCACCTATAAAAGAGCCCGTGTGTAGAACACTTGTGCGACCCATCCCAAACAGTTCAGATTAAGGGAAGACATCGAAGCAATTCAGAAACCTGCTGCTAGATTTTTACCCGTAAGTTGGAACAGCAGGTGAGTGTTTCGGAGATTCTTCGTGTAAAAAGAGAATTCCTGGAGGGAAAACGACGTTCGTTTATCGGAACATTGTTGAGAGAATTTAAGTAGCAGACACGGAAGCTGACTGCAGAACGATTTTACTGCCGCCAACGTACATTTCGTGGGAGGATCATATAGACAAGGTAAGAGAAATTAGGCCTCGTACGGTGGCATACAGATAGTTTTCTCTCGCTCCACTCGCTAGCGGAACAGCCGAGGAAATGACTAGTAGGGATGGTAGTGGTACTGTAGGGTGGCTTGCGGGGCATGCAAGGAGATGTAGGTGTGATGGATACGTCGCTTCCTGGTGACGGAGAAGTCGGGGAACAATATCGGCGCATGTCAGGAACAATCTTATGGGAAGACTATTTAAAGTAGAAGCTTGTTTGCACTCTTCTCACACGTAGAAATTATGAAAATAATTTGTGGATTAAGAAAGAAAAAATCCCCAAGATCGAATGGACTCTCTGTCGAAGTAATAAAAGCCTTATGTGATCGCACAGCGAGTGTCTCTACCAAGGAAAGACCGCTGCATCGTGGAAGAATACTGAGGTAGTGATTATCAATAACCGGCAAGGAAGTATCTGATGATACCCAAATCCCAGAGACCAATTTGTCTTATGAAAGTTCTCGGTAAGATATCTGAAAAACTGTTATGCAACAGGCTAAAAGATCACAGACTGTTACATGGGATGAGCCCTCATCAGTAAGCTACAAGTTTAGAAAAGGCATGTCAACAGAAGATAAATTAATAAATCGACCTCGCTATTGACAGAACTCATTCCACTTACGCTCTAGTGATGATGATCGATACTACTGGCGCTTTCTATAACATACACTATGTGATCAGAAGTATCCGGACACCTGGTTGAAAATGTCTTACAAGTTCGTGACACCCTCGATTGGTAACGCTGGAATTCAGTATTATGTTGGCCAACCCTTAGTCTTGATGACAGCTTCCACTCTCCCAGGCATACGTTCAACCAGGTCCTGGAAGGTTTCTTGGAGAATGGCAGCCCATTCTTTACGGAGTGCTGCACTGAGGAGAGGTATCGCTGTCGGTCGGTGAGGCCAGGCACGAAGTCGGCGAACCACAACTTCCCGAAGGTGTTGTGTAGGATTCACGTCAGGATTCTGTGCAGGCCAGTCCATTACAGGGATGTGACTGTCCTATAACCACGCAGCCACAGGCCGAACATGTGCTCGATCGTGGTGAAAGATGCAGTCGCCATCCTCGAATTCCTCTTCAACAGTGGGAAGCAAGAAGATGCTTAAAACATCACTGTAGGACTGTGCTGTGATAGTGCCACGCAAAACAACAAGGGGTGTAAGCCCCCTCCATGAAAAACGCGACCACACCATAACACCACCGCCTCCGAATTTTACTGTTGGCACTACACACGCTGGCAGATGACGTTGACCGGGCATTCGCCAAACCCACACCCTGCCATCGAATCACCACATCGTGTACCGTGATTCGTCACTCCACACAACTTTTTTCCACAGTTCAATCGTCCAATGTTTACGCTCCTTACACTCTGGCTCACCAGCAGTGGCTCGACCAAGAAATCCAAGTTTTCTCAACTGCCGCCTAACCGTCATAGTACTTGCAGTGGATCCTGATGCAGTTTGGAATTCCTGTATGATGGTCTGGATAGATGTCTGTCTGTTACACATTACGACCCTCTTCAACTGTCGGCGGTCTCTGTCAGTCAACAGACGAGGTCAGCCTGTACGCTTTTGTGTTATACGTGTCCCTTCACGTTTCCACTTCACTAACACATCGGAAACAGTGGACCTAGGGATGTTCAGGAGTGTGGAGAACTCGCGTACAGACGTGTGACGCAAGTGACACCCAATCATCTGACCACGTCCGAAGTCCGTGAGTTCCGCTGAGCGCCCCATTCTGCTCTCTCACGATGTCTAATGACTATTGAGGTCTCTGATATGGAGCACCTGGACCTAGTATGAAAAACGTATGTTTTTCGGGGTGTACGGATACTTTTGATCACATAGTGTATGATGGTTGTCTCTCTTTGATCACTTTATGGAGTTGAACTGTCCAGAGGTGCTGAACAACTGCCCGAGAAACTATTGCCGCGGGGAATATGCATCTTTAATATGACTAGGGAAGGAAATGACGAAGACCATCACTGTTACAGCATTCTACGGAAGCCAGTTCGTAGATGTTGGCCACTGATGGGATCGTGTATACAACTAGAGTTCACCCCCTCAGCGTCAGTTAAGCCCGAAGATGGTGTAATCAGTCAGCGAAACTGCTGGTAATATAATAAAGTAACACTGAAACGACTTCTGCAGGTTTTTCGTTCCATTACGTAAGTGGATGGCTGATGCCCTGCAGATCAATAATCAGAAGGATGGACATACAAAAAGTACCGAATGCCTGTCCAAAGTGATCAGTGTGTGGCCCAAAGTTTTAGGCTGCAACATTGGCGCCCATGTTACAGAATTTACAAGACATCAGTAAAGTAAGAGGACTGGTAGGATTTTCAGATGATTTGTTGCTCGTCGCAATTGATGACGAATTATAGATAGCTAATATAATGCAGCGCTGCATAAACTTGAAGGATAATATCGAAGTGTCACATTATCACCAGTAGCTCACAAAACTATGCACCTTCTGCTGGAAGGTAACCTAGAAATGAAACCTCAAATAAAATTAAACTCCGTAACGATTAGAAGAAGCGTAGTAACGACATATGTCGAAGTATACCTGGATGGTTGTGCAATTTTGCACATCATGTAGAGGAAGCTGGCAGGAAACGTACAAACGTGATGAACCAAATTACAATCATAGCAGATAAGCAATTCCGACTTCCCTTGGAAACAACCAGAGCATCTCATCAATCTATATTACCATCACCCTTTATTTCCATCACCATTACCGAACCGCACACAAACCTTGAGTTCGGTGTGGGGTGGCGGTGGGATGTGTGGTTTTCTGTGGCCTGTTGTGGGGTGGTGGACCACTGAGGGCCACAGTAGGACGAAGCCTCCCGGTCGTTTCTAGGTCCCTGGTTTAATACACAATACACAATCTCGGCTCACCTCATGGTCGATCTACACTTCCATCGAGCGCCACCTATCCGTAGACCCTGTCCATTTCCTCCATATCCCCTCTTGTGAGTTTCCCACAGGAGATCGGACGTATTTGTACATCCGCATCAAAGAAGGTGGATTCATTGCCCAGCTAGGCCTATCAAATTATTTGAATGTGTGGATCCGAAAGAACAGGCACTACGCATTCATAGAATGGAGAATGTTATGGGGCAACACACCTGTCGAAAAGCACCATTGTGGAATGGTAAGCCTAGTTTCATGCTTGTCGCATTCAACGCAAGACGCTGGTCGATGTGGAAGGCCATCTGCATCAATTACACCCGATCAAGTGAGTGCGATTATTGCTACCTAGGTCACTTAAGAAAGGCCTCGAAGAGTCGACGGTTCCTGTCGGACAAGGATGTGTAGCAAACAGTTACGGACTTGTTCACACAGCAGGACATGGAGTTATAGCCAAACGGATATCTTCAACCTGGTACGTAGGAGGGATGATTGTCTCAAAGCTCACGGTGGTTTTGCCTGATTGGCATGCCCGTTCCAGACTGTACGGCCTTAGAATGGAAACTTTTTGATCGTAATGCAAAGTGATGACATACAGAAGATACTGGTACCTGTAAAAAATTACTACTTTCTACAGCTGCCCTAAGGGAGGACAGTACGTGAAAGAACATCTCGGCAACAAGTGTAGTGACGGGCATAAAACAAGCACGTGGGCCATTTCTGTGTTCTATTTTTTAAACGTTTGTTCATTTACAAAATGAAGACCACTGAAAATACCCAAAGAAGAGGTTTCCTCAAGGAGCTTAAAACTAAAGAATCAGGGAAAACACTGTCAAGGTATTGGTAATAGCCATATATTCCATATTATTAGAGAGAACGAAATTGTTCCTGACGGGAATAGAAGTACCAATTCGGCAGCCAGCTTCATTAGCCGGAAGAGTTTAAAGAGGAGTGCCACTAAGATTTAATGGTCGCGCCTACTGCACTCTCTGAATGATACACTGTTAGAAATTCAAGGGGTTTACGCACTGGACTAGGAAGTCAGGAAAAGGAGAGCCCGTTCTTGGTTAAAGAAAGACAGTCAAATAGAAGTATGAAAGTTACTCGGAACCGAGGCTAATACAAAGTTAATACAATTACGTATGTCGTAACTGTGACAAAATAAATAGGACACTTCAGTACGGAGAGAAGAATATACGAATTTCTCCCTAACATCACAGAGAGACTAAAAACGGGATTTCTTAACTCGTCGAGTGCACTGATACATTACCAGACCGGCTATGGTGCTTATGGTACGTATCCATACAAAATCAAAAGACAGATGAATGACAGCTGCGTCTGCGGCGGTGTGGGCACTCAGGGACAGACATTGCGGCACTGCGGGCTGTACGAAGAAGCATCGGGTAATGGGCGTCAGGCATTAAGGGTTCTGGACCCTGAAGCAGCACTGAGGAACGAGTCAACTTGCCACGTCTCGGACGATACTGAAGCCGTAGTATCCTGGAACGCAAAGGAAGACTTCAGGCGGCATTCAAGCGCACGTCATCGGGCTTCCGTCATGGCTAGACAACACATTCAACAGACGGAGGGAATAAAACTGAAATCGGCGACACGGAATGAAATGGTTTTTGAAGAATTTACACCACATGGTGCAAGTAATAATGGAAGTATCGATTCTAAGATATTAAAGTGACTCGTGGAATCGCTTGTTACATTGGAAACGCTGCTGACGTGCTGCCTTATATCCAAGGAACCCAGCAGACAACGGCTGTTGACCGGAGTAGTATGAGAACGAATCCAGTAGCAGAAACAACCATACACAGTTTAGGCGCACCCAAATACATAAACAAAAACAGAACTAAATTTATTTCTTTTACCGTGAATAAATTATTTATCATTTATATTCAAAAAATGTTATATATATGACCTATTTCAGCTTCCTAAATAATAAGCTGTAAATGTGAAGAATTAATGAAAAGACGTCCCCCCATGAACCATGCACCTTGCCGTTGGTGGGGAGGCTTACGTGCCTCAACGATACAGATAGCCGTACCGTAGGTGCAACCACAACGGAGGGCTATCTGTTGAGAGGCCAGACAAACGTGTGGTTCCTGAAGAGGGGCAGCAGCCTTTTCAGTAGTTGCAGGGGCAACAGTCTGGATGATTGACTGATCTGGCCTTGTAGCACTAACCAAAATGGCCTTGCTGTTCTGGTACTGCGAACGGCTGAAAGCAAGGGGAAATTACAGCCGTAATTTTTCCCGAGGGCATGCAGCTTTACTGTATGATTAAATGATGATGGCGTCCTCTTGGGTAAAATATTCCGGAGGTAAAATAGTCCCCCATTCGGATCTCCGGGCGGGGACTACTCAAGAGGACGTCGTTATCAGGAGAAAGAAAACTGGCGTTCTACGGATCGGAGCATGGAATGTCAGATCCCTTAATCGAGCAGGTAGGTTCGAAAATTTAAAAAGGGAAATGGATAGGTTAAAGTTAGATATAGCAGGAATTAGTGAACTACGTTTGCAGGAGGAACAAGACATTTGGTCGGGTGAATACAGGGTTATAAATACAAAATCAAATAGGGGTAATGCAGGAGTCGTTTTAATAATGAATAGGAAAATAGGAATGCTAGTAAGCTACTACAAACAGCATAATGAACGCATTATTGTGGCCAAGATAGACACGAAGCCCACGCCTACTACAGTAATACAAGTTTATATCCAACTAGCTCGACAGATGATGAAGAAATTGATGAAATGTATGATGAGATAAAAGAAATTATTCAGGTAGTGAAAGGAGACAAAAATTTAATAGTCATGGGTGACTGGAATTCGTCAGTAGGAAAAGGGAGAGAAGGAAACGTAGCAGGTGAATATGGATTGGGGCTAAGAAATGAAAGAGGAAACCGTCTGGTAGAATTTTGCGCGGAGCATAACTTAATCATAGCTAACACTTGGTTCAAGAATCATGAAAGAAGGTTGTATACATGGAAGAACCTTGGAGTTATTAAAATGTATCAGATAGATTATATAATGGTAAGACAGAGATTTAGGAACCAGGTTTTAAATTGTAAGACATTTCCAGGGGCAGATGTGGACTCTGACCACAATCTATTGGTTATGAGCTGTAGATTAAACCTGAAGAAACTGCAAAAAGGTGGGAATTTAAGGAGATGGGACCTGGATAAACTCAAAGAACCAGAGGTTGTAAAGAGTTTCAGGGAGAGCATAAGGGAACAATTGACAGGAATGGGGGAAAGAAATACAGTAGAAGAAGAATGGGTAGCTTTGAGGGATGAAATAGTGAAGGCAGCAGAGGATCAAATAGGTAAAAAGATGAGGGCTAGTAGAAACCCTTGGGTAACAGAATAAATATTGAATTTAATTGATGAAAGGAGAAAATATAAAAATGCAGTAAATGAAGCAGGCAAAAAGGAATACAAACGTCTCAAAAATGATATCGACAGAAAGTGCAAAATGGCTAAGCAGGGATGGCTAGAGGACAAATGTAAGGATGTAGAGGCATGTATCGCTAGGGGTAAAATAGATACTGCCTACAGGAAAATTAAAGAGACCTTTGGAGAAAAGAGAACCGCTTATATGAATATCAAAGGCTCAGATGGAAACCCAGTTCTATGCAAAGAAGGGAAAGCAGAAAGATGGAAGGAGTATATAGAGGGTCTATACAACGGCGATGTACTTGAGGACAATATTATGGAAATGGAAGAGGATGTAGATGAAGATGAAATGGGAGATATGATACTGCGTAAAGAGTTTGACAGAACACTGAAAGACCTGAGTCGAAACAAGGCCCCCGGAGTAGACAACATTCCATTAGAAATACTGACAGCCTTGGGAGAGCCAGTCCTGACAAAACTCTACCATCTGGTGAGCAAGATGTATGAGACAGGCGAAATACCCCCAGACTTCAAGAAGAATATAATAATTCCAATCCCAAAGAAAGCAGGTGTTGACAGACGTGAAAATTACCGAACTATCAGTTTAATAAGTCACAGCTGCAAAATACTAACGCGAATTCCTTACAGACGAATGGAAAAACTGATAGAAGCCTACCTCGGGGAAGATCAGTTTGGATTCCGTAGAAATGTTGGAACACGTCAGGCAATACTGACCCTACGACTTATCTTAGAAGAAAGATTAAGGAAAGGCAAACCTACATTTCTAGCATTTGTAGACTTAGAGAAACCTTTTGACAATGTTGATTGGAATACTCTCTTTCAAATTCTGAAGGTGGCAGGGGTAAAATACAGGGAGCGAAAGGCTATTTGCAATTTGTACAGAAAGCAGATGGCAGTTATAAGAGTCGAGGGGCATGAAAGAGAAGCAGTGGTTGGGAAGGGAGTGTGACAGGGTTGTAGCCTATCCCCGATGTTGTTCAATCTGTGTACTGAGCAAGCAATAAAGGAAACAAAAGAAATAAAAACTTTGAGGTTCGCCGATGACATTGTAATTCTGTCAGAGACAGCAAAGGACTTGGAAGAGCAGTGGAACGGAATGGACAATGTCTTCAAAGGAGGGTATAAGATGAACATCAACAAAAGCAAAACGAGGATAATGGAATGTAGTCGAATTAAATTGGGTGATGCTGAGGGAAATAGATTAGGAAATGAGACACTTAAAGTAGTAAAGGAGTTTTGCTATTTGGGGAGCAAAATAACTGACGATGGTCGAAGTAGAGAGGATAAAAATGTAGACTGGCAATGGGAAGGAAAGCGATTCTGAAGAAGAAAAATTTGTTAACATCGAGTATAGATTTAAATGTCAGGAAGTCGTTTCTGAAAGTATTCGTATGGAGTGTAGCCATGTATGGAAGTGAAACGTGGACGA
Organism: Schistocerca cancellata; assembly: GCF_023864275.1. NCBI lineage: Eukaryota > Metazoa > Arthropoda > Insecta > Orthoptera > Acrididae > Schistocerca > Schistocerca cancellata. Next base: position 282,076,485 of record NC_064628.1, read on the forward strand.
TAAATAGTTTAGACAAGAAGAGAATAGAAGCTTTCGAAATGTGGTGCTACAGAAGAATGCTAAAGATTAGATGGGTAGATCAAATAACTAATGAGGAGGTACTGAATAGAATTGGGGAGAAGAGGAACTTGTGGCACAACTTGACTAGAAGAAGGGATCGGTTGGTAGGATAAGTTCTGAGACATCGAGGGATCACCAATTTAGTATTGGAGGGCAGCGTGGAGGTTAAAAATCGTTGAGGGAGACCAAGAGATGAATACACTAAGCTGATTCAGAAGGATGTAGGCTGCAGTAGGTACTGGGAGATGAAGAAGCTTGCACAGGATAGAGTAGCATGGAGAGCTGCATCAAACCAGTCTCAGGACTGAAGACCACAACAACAACAAATGAAAAGAGGCGCTATCAATTGGAACATGTTATAACAGCAATAAGTACTGTCTCCGCAATTGCAATATTCTGTACAGAAATTAGTAAAAGCGACAAAAACATGTTTCACGACTTAAAATGTATAGTGATAGCATATATTCTTACGCTACGTTTCTAGACACTGGAACCACGCGCACATACAACTGAAAACTACCAAAGGCTGATGAGCGATATATGTAGTTCGGCAGAAAGCTTATCGTGGCTATGACAATATGTTTTCTGCGTCAAATGACAATATTTACGCTTCGTAATGCTCTGATGCAGAAAAATGTGAATCATTTATGTACCGATTTAAGGATGATCTCAACAACAGAAATCTTTGTCGGTAGTCAGTAGCTCATGTGACTAAAATCTCTTATCGGCGCCTTATCAAGCATGAGAGATGGCGTGTTCTGCGTCTCAGGACAATATTGTGGCGTATACTCGCAAAGTGAATTAATTTTATCAGGTCTTGCTGTAACTACTAAATGCAGAAAACTCCTTGGTTAAAATATCTGTTCTGATGTTATTAATTTGCGTCCGTCTAGCACAAAGTTAAAAACTAAGCACGGTTTGTAGTAATCCGTTCATCGTTGCAATACACACACACTCTCTCTCTAATAGCCAGTTTAAGATTTGACTAGACCTGTTACTAAAAAAGACTCACTTTTTATCAGTTAAGAAATAGATGGAAAAAAATAAAAACACCACTTTTGATGAATTCCAATGCACTTTGCAGATAACCACTTTTGGCCTCGTTGTAACTGCACAAAGTCTTGATTTTGAGCTGCTGGAGCACCCACTGTGTAGTCTTGCCCTAGTTCCGAGTGAAATTCACCTTTTTCGTGCTACAAGGAGCGTCTGCATGATACCAAGTTTTCGTTGGATGATGAGGTTGTGGCCGCGCGGAGTAGCCGTGGGGTTTGAGGCGTCATGTCACGCACTGCGCGGCCACTCCCGCCGGAGGTTCGAGTCCTCCCTCGGGCATGGGTGTGTGTGTTGTTCTTAGCGTAAGTTAGTTTAAGTAGTGTGTAAGTCTTGGGACCGATGACCTCAGCAGTTTGGTCCCTTAGGAATTCACATACACCTGACCCTTTTATGAGGCTGTGGAGACGGTTCAAGAGTGTATGTTAATGCTGCTACAAAGTTTCTTGCAATTATTGGACAAAACTGGAAAGCTTTCCAAGAACAGGATGAGAGCACAGACGTTGATCGCAGACGTTCAGGAAGATTATGTACAGAATTAATGTTACAATGTGTTCCAATTAAAGTTTCTTTTTTTAAAAGAAACTGTCTTTACTATTCGACTTGTCTTAGAAATAGATAGCAGAATGCCGACATCGAATAATAAAATCTGCTTGGGGTAAACCGCCATATGGTACTCTTGAATTTGAAAGTCACAAACTCCAAATAGCTTTCATTACATCAAAGCTGCTGCCATGTACGAGTACACAATCTCAACAATAGTGAAAAGACTAAATTCGTCTACGATAATTTCCCTTGGTCCTTGGTCCGTATTTGCTATGAATTTTTGAATGACCCTACGACACCTGCATCTGCTAATTGACGATATTATCCAGTATCTCAAGGTAAATGAAAATGGCCAAAGGCTAAAATTCTACAACTACATCTGCATCTACATAGATACTCCTCAAACCACTGTACGATGCGTGGCAGAATGTACCCTGTACCACTACTGGTTGTTACCTTTCCAATGACACTCTAAAATAGAACGAGGAAAAAAAACTGTCGACCTGACTCCGTATAAGCCCTGAGATTACGAATATTATATTCGTGGTCCTTACGCCTAATGCATGTTGGCGTCAGAAGAATCGTTCGGCAGTAAGCTGCAAATGCGGATTCTCTAATTGTCGCCATAGAGTTCCTCGAAAACAACGTCGCCTTCCCTCCATGGGTTCCCATTTGAGTTTCTGAAACATCTCCGTAACAAAATTTTAAATGTAGCTGAAGCAGCAACTGTTCAAAATCTTCATGGTAAATGATAACAGCCATAAGATTTATAGAAATCCTTGACCACGGTTTCGCTATATCTAAATATACCTTCATCAGGAGCAAAAATACACCTGAACAGGGAGAGACCTTCATTAGCAAAAAATCTTAGCATTATAACTGAGATAGAAAAAAAACAAATTTTTTTTTCTTTATTGTGATTTCATTCCCCTGCCCCATATGGGCAGGGGAGGGCTGTCAGTAGCACAATCCGCCGCTCTTCAGCCGAGTGACATGAACTTAAAATAAGAATAAAGTGGTACATACATAAGGCGATAAAGGGAGACTAAAAAAGAATTATGGGAGAAAATGGAGGTAAAAAATATAGACTAACACGGAGACGTTCATGGAGGACAGTTAAAAAAAGTCACCAGAAAGTTAAAAAACACAGTTGGCAATTCGTCAAAACTCAGAGAAGACAATGAATGGACATGCACACGTTAAAAGTCGGACACAGTAGTAAAAACACTCAAGAACAACACACTTAAAACCCACTTGTAGCACACATGACGAAGAATAAAACTGCCAGGCGGGACCTGCCGAGGGAAAGGGCAGAGAGGATGGAAAAGGAGGGGAGAGAAAGGGGCAGCAGGGGAAGCGGCGGGATGAAGAGAGGAGGGCAGCAGTGGGTACACGAAGAGGCAGGAGACACGTGGGGTGGGAGACGAAGAGGGAAGACAGGGCAGGAGGGAGCGCAGAGACACTGAAAGGAGGCACGAGAGATGGAGGGGGAGTAGGAGGGGGAAGCCGCTCAGGAGGAGGGAGGGCGAGGAGAGGGAGCCCTGAGGAGGAGGCAGGAAGATGGGCTTAGAGTTGGTAGGAAGGATAGATGTCAGGGCGAAGCTCATCATCTGGGAGGGGTAGACGGTGGAAGTTGCGTTGGGAAAGGAGATGAAGGGTGTGGAGATGGAGAGAGGGTGGGACACAACGGTAAAGGCGCGGCAACTGGTTGGGGGTGGAGAGGAAGGGAGATACCAGTGGGTGAAAAAAAAGACAAACACTTATATTTTTTAGTAACTGAAAATTACCCAAGTATTACAAGCACAAAAACTTTTATCGCTTACTAAAATCACATCCTGCAGTGGTGGCGCATAAAACAATCGTCCCAAAGGCGTTGTCGATAGTTAAAATTCACCTCCATCTGTACAGCATAATTATGGACAGATGGTATATGCGAACACGGCATATTATCAGTAATTAGCTTGAAGAGGGTGTGGAAGCACTAGGGCAGACAGTTTCACCGACAGAGGGCACTTCTGGTACACGCGAGACACTCGTGCACATTAAAACCCAGGGATACATACTCATGCACGTCAAAATTTAAAGGTTGTGCTAAATTCAAACCCTCTGTCTTAATAAATAGAACATATCAGAACCATTTAAAACTCCTACATACAATAGAAAATATGAACACCAATATGTCTGTGTCCTAGTGTCAAGGAGGTGAAGCTTGCGCTAAGGAACCCATCTAACGAGAGAGAGCACTAGTGTTATGTGCGAGAATCTCACGCAAATTAAAGACTAGGATACATACTAGTAAAAACGAACTATCTCCGTTATGTTGCTAAGTTTTTTTGCTAATCATGGTGTCTCCCTGTTCAGGTGTACTTTTGCTTCTGATGAAGGTATATCTAGATATACCGAAACCGTGGTCAAGGATTTCAATAAATCTCTATCCTGCAGCTGTTTGGTTGTTATAACTGAACTGGAAAGCAGAATAAATCAGTGGGTTTAGCTATTAGCGTACGCTATAGTGTATCCCTGCCGATGACTTGAGTAAAATTATGAAACTAGGATGTGTTTTGAGACTTACAGCCGAAAAAGCTAACATGAAAACGGTGAAGGTATGAGTAAAGTTACAAATACTCAAAGTGATTAAATCATGAAATATTCACGAACATCGGTAGTGTCAAATGTAAGTATATTTTTCCAATGGTTTGTTCGAGTTTTCATTTCTGAAACAGGATACACAGCAATTCTGAACTCAACGTGTACATGGTTCCAGAATGAGATTTTCACTTTGCAGCGGAGTGTGCACTGATATGAAACTTCCTAGCAGATTTAAACTGCGTGCCGGACCGAGACTCGAACTCGGGACCTTTACCTTTCGCGGGCAAGTGCTGTACCGTCTGAGCTACCCAAGCACGACTCACGACCCGTCCTCACAGCTTCAATTCTGCCAGTATCTCGTCTCCTACCTTCCAAACTTTACAGTAGCTTTTGTGTCAACCTTGCAGAACTAGCACACTTGGAAGAAAGGATATTGCGAAGACATGGCTTACCACAGCCTTGGGGATGTTTCCAGAATGAGATTTTCACTCTGCAGTGGAGTGTGCGCTGATATTAAACTTCCTTTCAAATTAAAACAGTGTGCCGGACCGATACTCGAACTCGATTTCGTCCCGAGTTCGAGTCTCGGTCCGGCACACAATTTTAATCTGCCAGGAAGTTTCGTGAACATGGTTGCTGCTGGTACCTGACATTTGGGCAAGCATTATTTCTATTCCTCGTTGTGGCGCTGTTTACTTGTGTATTTTGTGGGAAAATATAGCGGGCTCTCCAGAGCTATATCGAACACTCGATATAGGTTTTCCAGAAGTAATGTATTGTCTTTACCGATTGACACAGCTGCAATGTACTCGCGCTGGGCGCACAGGAACTCATTGTGGATTCTCTAGCCGACATCTGGCTGGAATGTAAATGGTTCCACTTGCTTGGTTTGCAGCTTGGCCTGCTTCTCACAGACACAGCGATCCGGACGCAAAATTTCAGTTCATTCTGCTTAGATCCCACGGCAAAACGAGATGAAGTATTCGACACAATGGAGTATGGGTTAGAGCACGGATGACGAACGATTCAAAGCTTGGTAAGGGGCCACGATGTTAACTTTTTAAGAACGGTTGCTGGATATATTCATGACACTTGCGAAATTCACGTCACTGACTTATCATATTATAAAACACACGCAGAAAGCTGTATTTCATAGTGCTACAGTTGAATGTGAAAGTGGTAACAGACCATTTATCAACTATACGCACACATTACCAACGCTCGACAGGCGCTGTCGAACAGCTGAACTTGCTATTAGTATCAGAAGTCATTAATTTGTGGGATACCTTTCGTACTCTCGGGTGGGTCATGAGCAAGATCAACAGTGCCGTATTGCAATTAAGTGTATGACACGTTTTTGCAAACGCAGTAGAACGGCATGTGACAATAAACCGGAACTAACATTTCTGGAATGATGTATTTAAGGAAATTTAAAGCATCTACACTCAGAGATCAAACACAAAATAATGTTATAAGAGAGTAACTTAACATACAGGGTGCCCCAAAAGAACACCAACAAACTTTATGTACAGGTTCCTTATACAGGAATACGTATACGTGTCTAGTAAACAAGGGATCTAAAGTGCATGCTTTAAGAGGTATGAGCACTTGCTCATCTTCTACTATGAAACAGATCTCCTCTGGTGCGAGTTCTTTCCTTTCCTTGTTTTGGGAGGAGGAAGTATTGACCAAATCAAGAAAAAAATGCCTAATAAACATGGGGTCCAAAACGCATCCTTTAAGAGCTACTAGCGTTGGTTCATCTTCGCTAATGTGAAACACATATCCTCTATTGGACAAGTGCCATTAGCTCTTAAGATATACGTTTCAGGGTCCACGATTACTAAACTTTTTTCTTGTTTTTTTTTTTTTTTTCATACTAGCTCCTCCCAAAACATGAAATGCAAACAGCTTGAAGCAGAGGAGATGTATTTCATAGCATCGAAGATGTACTAGTAATCATATCTCTTAAGGTACGCGCCTTAGAGTCCTTGTTTACTAGGCACGTATTTCTTGTTTTGGTGTAAGAAACCTGTTCCTAAAGTCTGTCGATGTTCTTTTGGGACACCCTGTACACTGTGTAAATAAAGATAGAGCATCAAATGCACACAACAAATCAACAGAATGGAGGAAGACATTAGTTAAACAAGTAATCAGTTGTAAACCAGCAGGAGAAAGAGATGTAGGACGACAGAGAAATAAATATCTCCACTGAAGACGGAACAGGCTGTAAGTCTACTTCATGAAGTGAAGAAGAAAGTGAAGAAGAAGAAATTTCGGATATTTCGGAGCAAGTCTGGCCTGATACATAACAATATCCAAATTTCCACCTATCTGCACCTATCCAATTGTCTTGGACGCGCTGACGGAATTCGAAAGTCCTTCGAGGGCGGTATTAATATAAGTACCATAGTTACTCAAAGAATAATCAATGTCAGGTTAAAAAAACGTGCTTGAACCTTTTGTCTCCTCTTGTGTACTCTGCGTCCTTATGATTTAGAACGAACAGTCACTCCGACATACAAATATTACAATATGTAGACATTCTCTGAGTTTATTCAGCAGCAGAATCGCATCTTCAGACCACAACGGTTAATTAACTACCATAGGACACGTCCATGAACGGAGATTTCTGCTCGCATTTTCGGTCACACCTCTTGTGGGAAGTATACTTTCTAGATAAAATTTCATGCTTCAGTCCACATAATGATATTTCACTGGTGGATAAGCTGGGCGCCTCACATACAATCTATTGTTAATAAGTGCGAAGAAGCATTAAATGTAATTTGTTCTTTCACCCGTGTGTGATAGGAACGACACCAAAATATTCTTCTTACATGTACCAAGGAATTATTTAATGTAGACTGAACTATTGAAATATGGGTGTGCGCTGCACCACAATGAACTCAACAAATTAAACCAGCGGAGAAACGCTCCTGCTGGAGCACAAAAAAGGCGAATATGTTCCAAATGAAAACCTTTGTCAGAAAATTGGGGAACCAGCCTCCGTAATCTTCATTCTGCCTTCTTCGCAAAAACTTTGGCTTGCGAACATATCACGCTCTTTTAGCACAGACCATTCTAAGTCCATTTACCCTGTCTATCTTTGTAATCCATGAAATTGACCGAAAATGTTAATTTTCAGTTTATTTTTTTGTTCATTACTAGAATTTATGGGCAATAAGTTCTGAAAGTTTGCATGATCAAATCGCATCTGAAGTCCTAGAAAATAATTAAACGTGTAAGGCGACCTTCCTGCCACGCCCACTTTTTGAAGCAATGCTTCAGTACAAGGTAGGTGAACAACGGTTACTTTCAGGTGAACTTGCACGGGATGCATCAGGAAGGCTGTGGTACATACTCCTCGGTTTTATAAATTATCTGTGACACTGTTCCATATCTTATAAATAACAGCAAGCCAGCTGTTTGTTTATGAAAAAACAATTCTTGTTTTGCCTTTTGCTACTAATGGAGACCTACACAAGGGTTCGATTATGATGCAGTTCTTGTATTTAATGATGGGGACATAGGGAAGATGAAGGTATTAGAGAGAATACCTTTAAGATAGGAAATCTCAGTCAATACATCTTGAGAAAAATATATGTACAGCCTCTCTGAGTTGAAAAGTCAGTTGGGCTCTGGTAAAGGAAAGAGGGCAGGAAACAAGAAACCAGAGAGAAGCCTTGACGAGAAAGAGGATGCTGATTACATCTCTGGGGCCTTATGGAGAAAGATCATAAGAAAAACGTTAGGTTGAACTTTAAATTGCGTTCCGTTAAAATTATATTTCTTTAAGTTTATGTACCTTTTTCTAAGAAACTGTTAAGGCTAGAATTACGCAGTAGTGTACTTATTTCTATAAACCCAATAAATGTCGTCTCAAGACTAAATTTTGCAATTCTGAGTATAAGTTGAGACATGGGACAACGTTCTTCAAATTTTGCATGAATTTTATATTATACTTAAAGAACTATAATTAAAAATTATTAACATTCTCCTTTTTGATATATTCAAAAAACGTCATGCGAGAAGCTTACTGTATGCAAAAAGATTAAACAGAGAAAATTTTGTAGAAATCTCTCGAACAGTTTCTGAAAAGTACATGCATTATTTTTTAAAACTAAAAATTTTAAATTCTATAAAAAAGTTAAATATACATAATGCAAGAAACTTAACAGTTAATGTGTTAGTTTCATGTAAAGCATGGTACAAAATTTCATTGCCATTCTTCAAAATTTGAATTTGGTGCACCTTTTAGAAAGTGTGAGTTTTTCATTAACGTCCCCCCTTAAGCCTTCATATTCAGCATCTCCCTCTCACTGCCGCTGTATATATGTGTCTGTCTCCCATTGACTCCCTGTCTCCCTTCGTCTTTCTTTACCAATGCCACTGTCCCTCTCACTTTGCATCCCACTGACACTGTCTCCTCTCTCTTTCAGCTTCATTGTCACTTTGCAACGCCCTTTCAGCCGAAAAAAGTGCTAATAGTTAGCGTACCAAAATTTTTGGAGACGAAGGCGGAATGAGAACTGAGACAGCTGATTCCTCACTTTTCTGTCAGTGTCTTTTAAAGAGGAGGTTTTCGAACAGGAGCTTTTTGCCACTAGTTCCCTTCTTTTTCCTGCTACAGCAGGGCGTGCTGTTTATGTAAAACGAATTTTGTAGTCCAGTTCGACAGTTTTTTGTAAACTTTGACACGTGTATATAACTTGACACATATAAACAACAAATAAGTACATATAATGTAAGGTTAACACAAAATCGTTTGCGTTACATTTTTTTCTGCATAATTTGTTCATCGATGGCAATTCATTGAAAACACCGATCTCATGATTTATATCTTAAAAAGTGCAAATGTTATTATAAATATTTTACGGAATTTGCAGTTCTCCAGTTTTATATACTTTCTGGCAGTCTTTTTAAGTTCTTTTCAGGCAGTTTTAATTCAAGTTTTGTCACTGCAGTATACCTTTGGGCGTGTTTGTATAGGCGTGAGGTGCCAATTACAATTAGGCAGAGCGCCATTATGATTTATTGGTGAAAAAATGTTGACTAAAAACATAGATTGGTGACCTCAGAACCCTTGCGATAGCCCTAGAATCCTTATCATGCTTTCACTACTTTACGCCTCAGTCCGGATATTACGTGCATAATTTACGTACTACGGTACCTTTGAACCTCTGGATACCGGTAAGGGATAGTGATATCTAAAACTGTTTCAGCTTTCCCCAAGAATGTCATCTTAGGAGCACATGACAAAAATTTCGATTATATGCCGTGAATAGAAATTATATACGTGATCATCCTCACATCTGATGACTTTTGTTCCCAAAAGCATGGCTTTTGGATGCATCTTGATAACGGACACAGATTTTCGAAAACGGGAAGTAGCGTCTGTAGATGTATGTCTAAAAAATGTGTAGTTATAACTTGAGCAACATGTTACGGATAGTTATTTAAATAACTGCGACCCACGGTGAAAATAAGTCTAAAACGGGAATTTGCGGTTATCTGCGTCAGTACCGTAACTTTGGGCGTCTGGATCTCAGTAACGGATAATGATATCGAAAAAAGTTTCGAAGTTCCTCGAGAATATCATCTTAAGAAAGTATGGTAAAAATTTAGACGGTCTGCCATGAATAGAAAACGTAGAAATGTCTATCCCTACAATTGGTACTTTTCGTACCCAAAAACCTTGTTTTCTGTGTTTTCTCAGGAGCTATCCATGAACAAATATAAGCTTCCTAAGATCTACCCTGGACCACAACTAATACTAAAAAACCAATCGATCTGCTCTATTTGCCTGATCCGGAGAAAATGAGTAATGGTTAAATTTTGACCCTGTAGTGTAGGACGACTACAGCACGCCCGTTTTTTGGATAGATACATAGATGGTCGCTAGGTCAAGGGCTATCCAAAGCACTGACCCTTTATCTTTGTAATTAATAGACACGGTATATGACCCCCCGGGAAATCGTATTTTCGCGCCGGGCTTTTTGGAACATATTTGTAACGTGCACTGTTGTGCACGAACCGATATTCTTCAATACAGAGCCATTCGTACTTGTCGCGGAGGCTTGCGTGCGACACCTACAAATGCCGTCTGATAGAGTCAGGAGAGATAAATTTGAGCTATAGATGTCAAATGCTCTTAGATAACCTTTTTGATTCAAGGCATTGCATCCAATGATAGTCCTGCCTGTGAAATTGCAGACTGCCTTTACCCATTACGGACTGCCTCCAAGAGGACAAATAAAATTCCAGCACTTTGTACCAGCTTTGAAATTTGGACTCAAAATTCTTCGTATTTGCCTTTACTGAAATAAGATATTAACAGACTTAGGTACCAAATTTCAGTCTTATTTTAATACGTCAGGCTCGGAAAGTATACATACAAATTGCTTGGGCTCAGTGACTTGGTCGAATCTGTTTATACACGTACATGAATCGATCATTTCCCGGGAGGGGTGTACAGAATGTGCTTTTCTGCGCCTTGAGATTCTAGTCATTAAGGCATTCAAACTACCCAAAGCCAGTTCGGTTTTTACGGCGGCGACAGTAGCTTTTTCGGAAGCATTGAAATTTGTACCTTCAACTCCCTTCTTAAACATATTAATCGAGTCCGACTTCGGGAGTATCACTGAATGTATTTCACACCAGATACGAAAGAAAACAGCCAACCGTTATATACTGGATGTTGTACTGCAATATGTTAGCAGTAAACGGAGAGCATTTATAGGAAAAGGAAGATTGGGTTTAGAATCCTGCCGATATCGAGGTGATTAGAGACAGAGGACAAGCTCGGAATGTTTCAAGGATGGGAAAGGAAATCAGCCAGGCCCTTTCAAAGTAATCGTACCGGCATTTGCTCAGAGAGATTTACTGTAATCTTGGAAAACCTAAATCAGGATGGCCGGATGCGGGTTTTAACCGTCGACCTCTAGAATGTGAGTTTATTGTTTTAACCAATGAGCTGCCTCTTCTTCGATTTGAAATTGGCGTTTACGGTTTAGTTATATGAAGTCAATATCCACGGAAGACATCAATGGCAAGACATATGTGAAGCGTCTCATCAAACGAAACGTGGATAGCATTACAACCTCAAATTTCTACAAGATCGAGGTTTACCAAGACACTTTTGGAGTGATCAACAATTTCCTCTATAGTATCTTCACAAGCTAAGATCGCCAAAAGAAGCATTTCATTGGATGACCAGTTTTGAAAGAGCTATGGTGTCGTCGTAGGATGTGCAAAACGACACAGCAGTTAATCGTGTCCTCAGTGACATAACCCAGAAGTTTGCTTCGTTAAGCAAGGAAATGCAAAGTCAAATTATAATAAAAACACGAATTCTGGAAAACAATTTCTCATCTATTTATTGCATAGGAAGCAAATACTAAGCGTCATACTAAAGCCAGTGTGCAGTGGCAGCCGAAAACAGTAAGATACAGATCTCTTTTTCTTTAATTTTTTTTTAGAAAGTATGTGCAGTTTTTAATTTATTTACTGCAACCACACATTGAATTCGTTTTGTTCAGTGTTTTTCACCAATATAGTTAATTTAAGCCATCTTCTTAGTAATGACTTTTATTTACTAAACATTCTTTTAAATTATAAAATTTGCAATATCTGCGTAGAAACAATAGCAGAAAGATAAATTTACAGGAGTGGGGGAGGGCTGGGGGCACTGTTTTGCTAGTTCCACCGCGGATGCAGGATCACGTGGGTACGGCTGCGTTCTTGGCATTCAGAAGACAGGCGAACGGGACCTTGCACGATGAGCAGGTGGCGCGCGCTTGTTGCGTTTCAGCGTGACGCAGCTTTCCCACCACGTGCTGCGTCATTAGCCAGAGCTGTCTGTGCAAGTAAGAGTGACTCAGCAGCTTCACAGTCCGCCGCAGTCTGAACCACTGCGGAAATACAGCTGTTGCGTGTCGTTTTGATGAAGGAAAAGAGCCAGAAGCCGTGGAATTGCATGCCACAGACGAGTTTTTGCAGCTGGCCGCCACCACCCATCCCTACGACGATCACCAGACAGCAGACAATTTGTGCTCTCGTTAGTGAAGAGAACCTGCACGTCAGTAATCCAGGTTCCATTCTAGGCGCTTCACGCTGGTGTGAGTTGTGCTGTACTGTTTTTTAAATTGTATTTTATTTACCTTTTTTTATTTATTGGCTTTCGGAACGTGTCCAACAAAATGGTTCAAATGGCTCTGAGCACTATGGGAATTAACTTCTGAGGTCATCAGTCCCCTAGAACTTAGAACTACTTGAACCTAACTAACCCTAGGACGTCACACACATCCATGCCCGAGGCAAGATTCGAACCTGCGGCCGTAGCGGTAGCGCGGTTCCAGACTGTAGCGCCTAGAACCGCTCGGCCACTTCGGCCGACCGTGTCCAACACCCATATAGTTATTTCATCACTGGTAATGTTATATTACCGTTTGTTTTGACAATTCAGAGTATACATTAAAGTCATACCTGGTACGAAGCTACAGAGCTGTACTGTTGTTCGTAATGGACAGTTACTCATCAGATCGATCTTATGAAGACAGATGCGTTTTATCGGGATTGACACACCCATGTCAGGGGTCTCTAAACAGGAAATGTGGATTTCTGTTACGTTCTTCTCGGACCATAATTTGTCAGTAACTGTGGACATCTGGTGTTGTTGACTGTCAGCAACAACCACAACGCAGATCTTAATTATGCTATATCTCACGGTAGAATTTTCGTCAATCCGGCGGGCAACATCCCGTGACGACAACTCTCCGTGTAGTAAACTAAAAACGCATGCGCGATTTAAGCTTCAAGTGAAACACTGAGGCCTCTTTACGAACAGAACAGTATACAGTGTGAACCAGAACTCCACCGACAAACTTTCGGGAGTGGTAGTATGTACCAAACGAACAAAAAAAGTCTAGTGGCTATGGTCCCAAAATGCATACCTTAAGAGATACGAGCACAGGTTCAATAGAAGGTGTGCACTCGAGCATTTTAGACTCCGTGCTTACTGGATTATTTTTTTTTGGTCCATACTACAACCTCTGAAGGATTGTAGGAGGAGCTGTGGTTCACCCTGTATACAAGCTGCGGTTAGAGACACAGCGCCCTCTAATCAACCCCACTAATAAAGTAGGCTTACTTTTGCCTTCGTTAAGTAGGTGACTGTACGTATCGCTTCCTCCGTACTTTAGAACAAACAGGAAAACGTTTGCGTTTTAAAAATGAGAAAAAGACCTATTCAGGTCATGAGAAGGATGCATTTAAAACTATTTGAGGTTACCTTATCCCACACTCATTTAAAAGTCAGGCTGACGAAGCTTGTTACTGAAGTTGTCGGTATTATTACCAAACAGTACTCTTGTATGACTGCATTTATCTATTCTACTTTGTAGTTAACCCACTTTGCTTTCGTCTTGTCGTTTACTATTGACAAATACACCTCCTTTTTCCCGGTTTCCCTTATTTTTGGAGTGCAACAAACATTTTGTTGCGTTCTATATGTGGAAGGTTTTAAATGTTACAGGTATGTACTCTGTGCTGTTCGGTAGTGTTTTACATCGCCACTCTTACTTGAGAATTTTCCGCAGATATCTGGTAACTAAAACAAGACTGGAAAGTTACAATTAACGACATTATGCTAGAGTAACTTTCCCGCTATTAGAAAGGGTGGTTGTAAATTTATAATACGAGGCTCTTTGGTTTCTAAAATGTATGTGAAATCTTATGGTACTTAACTGCTAAGGTCGTCAGTCCCTAAGCTTACACACTACTTAACCTAAATCATCCTAAGGACAAACACACACACCCATGCCTGAGGGAGGACTCGAAGCTCCGCCGGGACCAGCCGCACAGTCCATGGCTGCAGCGCCTTAGACTCTTTGGTTTCTAAAATGCTCCGGTGTTTAGCAATGTATGCCAATATAAGAAACGTATTATTAAAATAAAGTTTAAAATATATATTTTTACTGTGCTTTGACTTCTCTTGGCGATTAACCTAGTAACGGTTGGAATTCCCACGCGCTCCCGCCAGTAGCTTATCAGCTGTACTTTACTAATGCTTTCGCGTGAAAACATGTGACTCAGAACACACTATCTTATCTCTGTAGGATCCAGAAGTGCAGTCACTGTTTACGTAATTCTAAGTTTGGTACTACGCCAAGTCACGTTGTTTTCTGCAGTTGAGAGGCTGATTTAAATATTCTACTTACAAGGGAACCTCCCCATCGCACCCCCCTCAGATTTAGTTATAAGTTGGCACAGTAGATAGGCCTTGAAAAACCGAACACAGATCAATCGAGAAAACAGGAAGAAGTTGTGTGGAACTATGAAAAAATAAGCAAAATATACAAACTGAGTAGTCCATGTGCAAGATAAGCAACATCAAGGATTATCCGAACTCATGAGCGCCGTGGTGTCGTGGTTAGCGTGAGCAGTTGAGAAATGAGAGGTCCTTCGTTCAAGTCTTCCTCGAGTAAAAATTTTACTTTCTTTATTTTCGCAAAGTTATGATCTGTCCGTTCGTTCATTGACGTCTCTGTTCACTGTAATAAGTTTAGTGTCTGTGTTTTGCGACCGCACCGCAAAACCGTGCGATTAGTAGACGAAAGGACGTGCCTCTCCAATGGGAACCGAAAACATTTGATCGCAAGGTCATAGGTCAACCGATTCCTCCACAGGAAAACACGTCTGATATATTCTTACGACACTGGTGACGGCATGTGCGTCACATGACAGGAATATGTTGTCGACCCACGTAACTTGTACACTTGGCGAATGGGTAAAAAGATTCTTCTACCTTGCCCGATTTAGGTTTTCTTGTGGATGTGATAATCACTCCAAAAAAAGTGATGAAAACATAAGAGTTTGTCACATAAACTGCAACAAATGAATGCAACAGTTTCCCAGTTGCACAGTTTTCCCTGTGCTCTGTCAAAACATATGTTTTTAACGTTTTCAAATTTTTCCGTGTGTAGACCGTCAAATCCTGCATATACCCAAGCAAATCTGAACATGGCCTGGAATTTTGGAGAGCGAATATGATTATGTGTGAGTACCTGAACTTTGATAATTGTCTGAAAATAAAAAATTAAACTTTTCGCTCGAGGGAAGACTTGAACCAAGGACCTCTCGTTCCGCAGCTGCGCACGCTAACCACGGCGCTCAGTGGCTAAAAATTTCCATGATGTTGCTTATTTTGCGGATGGACTACTCAGTTTGTATATTTTTCTTATTTTTTTCATAGTTCCACACAACTTCTTCCTGTTTTCTCGATTGAGCTGTGTTCAGTATTTCAAGGCCTATCCACTGTGCCAACTTATAACTAAATCTGAGGGAGGTGCGATGGGGAGGTTCCCTTGTTAGACATCCATCGTCTAAAAAGAAATGTTCCAGGTAATCAATCAGACTTCAGTGAAAGCTTATAGCAGTTACGAATGGGCAATCTGCAGTTCTTCTAGAATCACACTACCCATCGGAAACAATTGGTACAAGTTGAATGGACTGAAAGGAGATTACGCTGGAGGAAAGTGCTTTGTGACGTCAGAAGAGCCTTTCACTGATATTCGAAGAGCTTTCTCCAGAAGACTCGGTTAATGCTGAGTGTACTGAACTCGCTGTCCCGGGCCACACGGACTACGTACGAAACTGCCGAGTCACTTGCAAACCGCAGCGTCCTTGTGACCACGCGTGTAGCCAATCAAAGGAAGTGCTCGGAGCTCCGCACGGCAGTGTAGTGCTGAGCAGCGGGCCGCGTGTAGGTAAGTGCCGACTCACGCCTTTGGGGAACCCACGTCCTGGTGCTGATATGGTTCTCTCGTACTGTGCATTCATTTCCTTTCCGAAGTTATTTCTTAGTCCCTCCTGCTGTGTGGAACGATGTGATATATAACTCGTATTCTCAGCACATTTTGCTGTCTGTATACACGTTTAAAGATCTGAAATTGTCGAATATTGGTCTGCATCAAGACGCTTAGACAGGACCCGTGTGAAAACTAAAAAAAAGAAACAGAAATTTTTCTTAAACAGACTAGCCATGTTGGCTTACGGAATCACATGAAGCCTGGTGATTTCTTTGTGTTTTGTACAGCGTGTTCCTCAATTCCTACTACATTCTTCTAGGTATTGTGGAGGAGACGTAGTACATGAAGTTTTGACAAGGAACCCATGTCCGGAAATGTATAGTTTGGTTGTAAAATGTGTTTGAGTATGGGATAACTTCCAAATCTCCCTCTCCAAGGCACGCATGCAGCTAAGAAAATGATCGCTCTGTAGGAGCCCTCGTCGTGCACAATATTTATTCGAAGTCGAGAGTGCGGTGCGTCCGTGGAGCACCACATCACCGTCCTAGTTGCGAACGTATCAGTTTCTCGCACTATTTGCATTAGTCGAACGAAAATGTACCGGGTGATCAAAAAGTCAGTATAATTTTGAAATCTGAATAAATCGCGGAATAATGTAGATAGAGAGGTACAAATTGACACACATGCTTGGAATGACATGGGGTTTTATTAGAGCCAAAAAAATACAAAAGTTCAAGAAATGTCCGACAGATGGCGCTTCATCTGATCAGAATAGCAATAATTAGCATAACAAAGTAAGACAAAAAAAATGGCTTTGAGCACTATGGGACTTAACTTCTGAGGTCATCAGTCCCCTATAACTTAGAACTACTTAAACCTAGATAACCTAAGGACATCACACACACCATGGCCGAGGCAGGATTCGAACCTGCGACCGTAGCGGTCGCGCGGCTCCAGACTGTAGCGTCTAGAACCGCTCGGCCACCACGGCCGGCACTAAGACAAAGCAAAGATGATGTTCTTTACAGGAAATGCTCAATATGTCCACAATCATTCCTCAACAACAGCTGTAGTCGAGGAATAATGTTGTGAACAGCACTCTAAAGCATGTCCGGAGTTATGGTGAGGCATTGGCGTAGGATGTTCTCTTTCAGCAGCCCTAGAGATGTCGGTCGATCACGATACACTTGTGGCTTCAGGTAACCCCAAAGCCAATAATCGCACGGACTGAGGTCTGGGGACCTGGGAGGCCAAGCCTGACGAAAGTGGCGGCAGAGCACACGATCATCACCAAACGACATGCGCAAGAGATCTTTCACGTGTCTAGCATTTTTTTTTGGTTCTAATAAAACCCCATGTCATTCCAAGCATGTGTGTCAATTTTTATGCCGCTATCTACATTATTCGGTGGTTTATTGGTTTTCTAATTTATACTGACTTTTTTTATTGCCGTCCTATGTCATTGGACAGAGGACGGCAATAAAATGGCTTTCTCGATTTACGAAGGATCGTTTTGACATTAGTGACTGTCCACGTTCAGGAGATTGAACATCGTTTAAACGCATCAGTCCACAATAATCCACGTCATTGTACTCGAGAACTGGCAAATGGGATGAATTGTGATCATTCCACAATCGTGCGACTTTAGCTTGCAGTGGGGGAACTTTCGAAAATCGAGTGCATGAGTACTGCATGCTAAAAGCCAAAATCACAAAAATCAGCGGGTGGCCGTATGTGCGTCTCTACTTGCTCGTCATCAACTGGCTTGTGAACAACACCGACCATTCCTATCCTGTATCGTTATTGGTGGCGAGAAATGGTGTCTTTATGTTAAAATAAGGAAAAGAAAGGAATGGTTGAGTCCACAAAAGCAGCAACTCCGTGTGCATGACCTATACGCATCCATGAAAGATAATGTTATGCTTCTGGTGGAACAGCAACGACGTGGTGTACTACGAATTGCTTCCCCGAGGTGTAACCATCACTGCTGACGTTTATTGTCAACAACTGATACGTCCTGGAGATGCTGTCAAAGAATGACGACCAGGAAGACTTCGTGAAGTTATGCTACTCCACGATAACGTCAGCCCACTTTCTGTTAGATTAACATAATACACTACACAGGAGTTGGGTTGGAAAGTCATTCCGCACCCATCCTATTCAACTGATCTTGCACCCTCCGATTTTCATCTTTTCCGCTGTCGATCGAACAATCTTCAAGGACTTTCTTTCCGTATGAAAATGCGCTCCGAACACGGCTGGACGAGTTCTCCGCCTCAAAACCACGTGATTTCTACTGTCGCGGAATCGAATAAGTACACCACTGTTGACACATTATTGTGAATAGTGAATCAGAATATATTTTTGACGACTACATTCTCTGTCATGCGCATCTGTTGTGTTTATTGTTATTATTATTATTATTATTATTATTATTGTTATTAAAGTTATGCAAAACGCTACGAACGTATGCACCAACCCAACAGTTTTTGTGCGTACCTTGAAGCGGGAGACCTGAACATGATCCGCTCTTCAAATTTGATGTGTATCCAGACGGTACATTTCCGGTCATGGATTCCTTAGCAAAACTTTAATTACTAAGTCCCCTCTACAACCACAAGCCTGCTGTTAATGTATACGGACGACAGTGTGCACAAGGTCGAGCCGTCAGCATTTGAGAGTGGGCGTCCAGGTCTGCCGTCAAATGACAGAACAGGAAATTAAGGACAATAAAGATAATATATTTCAGTGTATGGCATACAAGGTACGAGCCTAGGGTCGGAAGTTACCAGGTTTAGGCCAGTCTAGGAGGTCGAACAATTAATTGAAATGGGCAACGGAGGGGGAAGCGGTTCATGTTAACTTAAGTTGGTGGCCGGTCGTGAAAAGCACAGCCAGGGGCTCTGCCTTCGGAAAGTCTGTTCTGCTCGAGGTCTGGATTACAAGAGAGAAAGGAAACTGTGTTCCACACCGCAGAACACTCCAGCGTCCACACACAGAACTGCCTCGGTTTTCCGAGACAGGCAACTTGTGTCACGTAGGCACAGCGTAAGTTCTCTGGAAGAAAACTTGTGAAGATTTCACTGGTCCTTTGAAATAAGTCTTTTAAACAAATTCCCCAAAATATTCCTTGACTGGTTACCACCACGTACACTGCAATAGGAAATGTGATAAATCCTGTGCTATTTAGTGTGCACTTGTGAACGTTAGCTACTAGTTAGATGCTTGCAGATAGCGTCTGCAGGTGAGCGTCATCTGTCCCACTTGTAGTGCACGTCTTGCTTATCTACACCAGGCGGTTTTAGTACTTTTAGCTTGGAGAAGGCTTTCTTTCGCAGTCAGTTTTACACTGTGAATATTCTTGATCTCATTTTCGCGATTTAAGAATAACCAACTTTATATTATTACGTAGTGCACTGTAGCCCTCAGTTCCGACGAATGGAGAACAGATAGCTTCACATTACGAGCGCCTTCGTGCGCCTCTTCAGTCGGCAAATTACTGTGTAACGGATTCAAGACCGCGTGATTGTGTACAGAACTTAGATTGATTTTTAATTTAGTTTTCCATTATGTTACTTCTCCTTCTTTCTCTCTTTTTAAACAATCTGATGATGACTTGGTAATAATTCGAAACTAATAATGATGCGGTACCACTTGTGTGACATGGTTAGAAATAGTCATTTTTCTATCTATTACTTTCCATATTATTTGCTCTTATCATCCTATATTAAGGCTGTCCCACAACTTCTACAAAAGGACCTGAGAATTCATTGACACATAACTGCATTTGCCTATTGAATGAGTCAATCAGTTGTGTGAACTCCGGTATGGAGCATTTCAGTGATGTATGGCAAATTTTTTTCCCTCCTGTGACGCTATTTACGTAATAGGTGACACCGTGCAGCTGTCTTTCTTTCTGTGAAAGTCCTGTTATTAACGTAGCAAAGCCATGCCCCAGATCCTCATCTTCTTTTCAGTTAGATAACAAGTGAACATTTGTGGAATGTTAAAACTATGTGCAGCACCGGAATGCAGTGAGCCCCACTGGTAGCACACTTCTTACAAATGGTAATCGTAGCGAATACACTGTTAACGTTAGATAAATGTCGTCCCCATAACACATTCAGACTTTACATGGTTTCGCTATATGAGAGTGAATGACTTGCTGACTTACAATGGAACCATAAGATCTTTAATCACGGATGTCGTTGAATATTAGGTATGTTGTAGAGGAGCCTGTTCTGAGTAAGTGGCTAGCTACGTTACACGTTACGGCCCCTAGTTTCCGAGAAAATCGATGTTGAAGTTTTATGCGTACCTTCTACAACTCTTAACGTTTGTCAGGTTTCGACAACAGGCAAAACGCAGTGCCTAAAGTTCGTGGTTACCAAGCTGGCGCTACTGGTTCAAATCGTGGCCGTGTGCTTATTTTCTTACATTATAGATTCGTGTGGAGGGCAGACTGTTCAGACAAATCTTCGTGGAGGAAGGAAAAAGCATGCACCTGCAGCGGAAGGATTGTCCCACCGAAATGTACTCCACCTTGCCACCGTTATAACGGTTATTGTTACAGCCACGAAAAAAAAAAAATCATAATTCTCTCGACTTGATGAAGACTAATAGAGAAATCGCTTCGGTTGAAGATACCATACCAATACACTCTTTAATTCTGCATCAATTCGGTGTTTTTACAGAACTGATCAAATACGCGAAGTTCGCATCGACGTTGATCGAAGAAAGAACAGCCTTTTTCTAATACAAACGAACTGTGTTTTTGATTATTGCTTCTGAAAAATCCGTGTCTGCTTAGCAGTAGCTTTCATCATGTGTGCGTAGTGTTTTACGAATTCATCCTTCGGTTGCTTCTACGACAAATACCATCCGGAATTATGTTCTAGCACAGAATGCGATGCGAGCTATAGCGAGTAAGACGACTGTGTAATGTATTCTGTAAGAAACGGAATACACATTTGAAGAAAGTTTGCTATAGTGAGTGACATATTAATGAAATTAATAGATAATTTGCCATGACATATACACTCCTGGAAATGGAAAAAAGAACACATTGACACCGGTGTGTCAGACCCACCATACTTGCTCCGGACACTGCGAGAGGGCTGTACAAGCAATGATCACACGCACGGCACAGCGGACACACCAGGAACCTCGGTGTTGGCCGTCGAATGGCGCTAGCTGCGCAGCATTTGTGCACCGCCGCCGTCAGTGTCAGCCAGTTTGCCGTGGCATACGGAGCTCCATCGCAGTCTTTAACACTGGTAGCATGCCGCGACAGCGTGGACGTGAACCGTATGTGCAGTTGACGGACTTTGAGCGAGGGCGTATAGTGGGCATGGGGGAGGCCGGGTGGACGTACCGCCGAATTGCTCAACACGTGGGGCGTGAGGTCTCCACGGTACATCGATGTTGTCGCCAGTGGTCGGCGGAAGGTGCACGTGCCCGTCGACCTGGGACCGGACCGCAGCGACGCACGGATGCACGCCAAGACCGTACGATCCTACGCAGTGCCGTAGGGGACCGCACCGCCACTTCCCAGCAAATTAGGGACACTGTTGCTCCTGGGGTATCGGCGAGGACCATTCGCAACCGTCTCCATGAAGCTGGGCTACGGTCCCGCACACCGTTAGGCCGTCTTCCGCTCACGCCCCAACATCGTGTAGCCCGCCTCCAGTGTGTCGCGACAGGCGTGAATGGAGGGACGAATGGAGACGTGTCGTCTTCAGCGATGAGAGTCGCTTCTGCCTTGGTGCCAATGATGGTCGTATGCGTGTTTGGCGCCGTGCAGGTGAGCGCCACAATCAGGACTGCATACGACCGAGGCACACAGGGCCAACACCCGGCATCATGGTGTGGGGAGCGATCTCCTACACTGGCCGTACACCACTTGTGATCGTCGAGGGGACACTGAATAGTGCACGGTACGTCCAAACCGTCATCGAACCCATCGTTCTACCATTCCTAGACCGGCAAGGGAACTTGCTGTTCCAACAGGACAATGCACGTCCGCATGTATCCCGTGCCACCCAACGTGCTGTAGAAGGTGTAAGTCAACTACCCTGGCCAGCAAGATCTCCGGATCTGTCCCCCATTGAGCATGTTTGGGACTGGATGAAGCGTCGTCTCACGCGGTCTGCACGTCCAGCACGAACGCTGGTCCAACTGAGGCGCCAGGTGGAAATGGCATGGCAAGCCGTTCCACAGGACTACATCCAGCATCTCTACGATCGTCTCCATGGGAGAATAGCAGCCTGCATTGCTGCGAAGGGTTGATGTACACTGTACTAGTGCCGACATTGTGCATGCTCTGTTGCCTGTGTCTATGTGCCTGTGGTTCTGTCAGTGTGATCATGTGATGTATCTGACCCTAGGAATGTGTCAATAAAGTTTCCGCTTCCTGGGACAATGAATTCACGGTGTTCTTATTTCAATTTCCAGGAGTGTACTATTTAATTATATTCTGTAATATGAAATTGAGAAATTCACGAGCAGGATTTGAAACGGCACTTACAAGGTGGTGGCCTGGAACATGTAATATCTCTTTATATTCTACTAATTATCCCTGCACAATTCTATGAGTGAATTACGTTTCCTTCTTGACCATCTATATACTCGCAGAATCGATGCGCAAAGTAGTAGAGTACTATTACTATTCCATGAGCGCATAATTACTCTTTGTAACATTCTCTCTGGTGTGTTGAGAGGACTTCTAGGATCTTCTCTGTGCCGAATAGCCGCATTGAATAATTGTAATTTTGCTGTCGAGATTACTGGAAGAAAGTGATTGAAAATATAGTGCATGTTACTCAAGAAAATATATACTGAGCATTTACATCAAAGGTGTGTAAGGAATTTAATTATATATGTATTCTCTAATTGGAAATTTGCACGGAGGTGTCGTTTCGCTGGTAGTCAGAAGGGAACTTCGATGAATTGGTAGCGAACCTGCAGTTATTAGATCCAAGAGCTCCCTTATTTCATCGGATAATTGAACTCTATCAAAACAAACTTTCCGCTTGATCTGAGGTTTCCCGACTGACTACGCAACGCAAGAAAACGAAGACATTTTATTTATACAGGATTGCAGATCGCTTCGAATCATCGAGATTGCGGACAAGGAAAGTCATCTTCCGATTCTGGTTAAACAAGTAAAGCTTAATTATAACTTTCTTGAGCGACTGTGATATGGCTGCTTATGAATGAGATCATTAATAAAATACTAATAACTAACTTTCCTCCTCACCAGCAACCAGTATAAACACAATATTAATTAAAATTATAAACGTTAGCCGCTGCACTTCGATCGCTTCGTCGATAGATGGCTAACGCTACAAGTATACAGTGCGCATACAATTTCAACGTCGATTTTTTCCGGAAACCATCTGCTGTAACATGAAAAGGCGCTGTCCAGGTACTTAGCACAGTTTCCTCTACAACATACCTAAAATTCATGGAAATCCATAATTAACAGGTTTGACTGTCCCCTTTTCAAATAAAGGAATAACGTTAGCTTTTCCGGCAGATGTCACAAGGAGGAAATAAGGTCTTTCACATTGAATAAGTCCTTTGTATAGACCCTTACTGTTACGTTATGGCGAGGTTACTGTTGTGCAGTATCAGTATTAGAAAAATCGGGCAAAAGAGCGAAAGACTTACTTATTAGTGTTCTTAGGAGGGTTCTGGAAAAGTAATTGCAGCGCATCTGTAAAGCATATCGCACACAAGACGCTAGTGCGACCAATTCTGCAGTACTGTTCGAGTGGTTGGAGTCCGTATTAGGATAGCTACAGAACGTTATCATAGGGCAAGGCTGAAAGTAATGCGCAAGACGACGACATCAAGTGGAAATAGTCACATGACAGAGGTACGACGCTGTTATCACACATTTACTTACTAGCAACTGCAATAGTGGTGAATAATAACTGCTACGGATGTAATCGGAATTCGTAAAAAGAGGAGAAGTTACTTTCATAGATAAGTACCACAAATGATTACAACCAACATGGTTGGGAGAGTTAGCGATCTTACTTGCGATAGTTATTTGTGAAGAAACAACCATGATCGCAAAATATCATTTATTTAAAATGACCGGTTTCGGCACATACAGTAGACCATCTTCAGATTGACTGCACCATTTGCTGTAGCTGCCGACTTTATGAACAGCTGAGTGTTGCCAAGACGGTAACTGCTCCATAACTACAGTTATCGTCTCGACAACACGCAGCTGCTTAGCACGTCAGCATGTCAGATGCCCGTCTGCATGTAATTTCGATGCGATTCGATAGAGGTCACTAGCTGACGGACACTGTTAGAGCTGCAGTCAAAATACAGCCATTTTTATTTGCAGTTCTGTTTGTTTAATTTTTTAGTAGTTTATTAATTGCTATTATAATTGTGCTTAGTTATGAGGGTGAAGGAAGGTGTGAGTGTGAAATAATGTTTTTGTGAATTTTTATAGCAGACATTGGAGTAAATGGTCTCATGAGGAATGTTAGAGAATGATGTGTATGTTAGTCATTCGTACCTGGGGATTTATTATAAACTATTTCGTCAGTTTATGGTACTTGAGAAATGAGGTTATGATTTCGGTGAAGTAGTTTTGTTGAGAGGGAATTAATTTTATATTTTTGGGTTTTCAAAATTCGTTTATGTTGATTTATTGTTCTGATTCAGTGTCAAATTGTGATTGGTTCTGTATATATGCGCTGGGTTGAGCGGGTTTGATACTGCTTTCCGATTGGCTGTGATGTTTCTCTGCCAATCAGAAATTAGCATATTCCCGCGTATTTTGGGAACTAGAAACTTCTTTTCTGTAGAGAGATAAATCGGAGCTTTTATCTCATAGTGACCAGACCTGTTGATAGGTGCTTCGATGAAAATTATTAATATTGTGATATTTCGGTACCAAAACATTTGAGAAGTGCCGTAAAGTGTGGAAGAGAGTTCGATTTAATGCACGATGCGAAATTCAGAACTTTTGGTTACGTTTTAAATAAGTAAATTCAGCGTGGGGTGTTGACTACTCGCGAACGAGAATATTTTGTTGCCTGAGACTGATTATAGCAACATTTGAGAGAGCTGTTCTCAAAGAAACAATCCGTTTGTGAACTTTTGGTGAAGGATAACTAATAATTACAGTAAACTGGCTACGGTTATGAAAGATGTATGCGTGTGGACCATTCAGCCTTTGTACTGCTTAGAAAAAAACCTCGGTAGTAACTGGTGTATGCAAGTTTACCGTAACAGAGTAAAATTTTACACACATAAATGCTTTCATGTAACTGTTATTAACCTTCCACTGATAGAACAATTTTTAGTGCGACTTGTGGTTACGACATGTACAGCTGTTTCTTTCTATAGCTTTTTCTGGCTAAGAATTTGTGGTGTGCGTACTGTAAGACCTACGGTACACACATTATCAGATTATTTGACTTGTCACTCTAACGAAGTAGGCGATTGTCAGAAATATGTCTCGTGGTCTTATTGTGGCGTGTTTATTTTCTGCCGTTAGGTCAGACGACAGAAATGCCACTTTGCACGCTTGGAGTAGCAGATTGACGGTGACCAACTTTAAACAGAACTTGATTAATTTTCACACACATTTATTAAAATAATAACAAGCATAAAATAACTTAACATGGTTCTGGATGCTATTTACGATTGACTATCTGAAGTTCCTTTGGTCTTGGTACGTTAATCTTATTCTCACATATCTCTGATACTTGACAAAGTGTCTATACATTTCTCTTCATGGCTATGTACAGGAATATGATAATCTTATTAGGCACAGACTGAATCTTGACTATAGACTGGTACAGGCAAATGCAGACTGATGCAGACTGACTCATCGGAGGTCTGTACACTCATTATAATACCTCGAGCATTCAGGTATCACTGCACGAGTGTGATCCGCGAGGAGAAAAGGTTCTACGTTAGCAGCAATCTCATTGGCTGCGTTACATATTAATATGCGGATTGGCGGAAGCAGAATTTGGTCCGTCTCTAAGACAGCGCCATCTCGTAGTGCGGAGACGGACGAGCGCTGCGCTTGCGCTGTTGTGCTTAGCGGGGCGCGCTCTATTGGGAAAGTTGTGTACGCGCTGACTACACGGAACTATGTACACAACAGAATTGCATTTCAGTAACTTCAAGGAGGCGTGCGTGTGAGAAGGAATTCAGCATGAGGTGAGTGGAACTTTAATTCGCAGCAACACTGTACCGCGTCCCCCCAACCATGCCACAGATACGTTAAGTAATCCATTCCAAAAAAATAATTTCAGGTAAGTTTTGATGTGGACTGATAGGTGAAACCGGATAAAATAACATCTGGTCTATACAGAGGTTTCATATGATGAAAAAAAAGAACACTTTCAGATACGGAGAAATGTGCTCCAAATGCCCAACATAAATAGAATAAATTCATAAAGGACGAAACATTGTAAGTATTAAACCGAATACGCTGACCTGGTTAACCACATGACACAAAAATATGAGAAGTACGGTAAGGAAACAGAGATCGACAGTAGCGTTGTAAGTGGCCTGGCAGTTAACTTCGAATATGGGAAATTATGGTGCGATAATCTGTATTCATGCTTTGCGAAATAAGTGTACTGCATGATAACGTTTTTCATTTATACATAAAATGTATATATCTGTAAAGCCCAATATTGCAATTTCGACCATGCCCTGTTGTCAAGTGGAAATTACATTCCTGATTACGACCGTCTTGTATTTATTGCACTCTTTGCATTGAAACATAAATGGCGACTCGTATTTGGCTTAATTTTTTCTCTCATCTGTAATATTGAGTAGAGTAAATTATTCAACAATTTTTTTGTTTCAATTGAAACAGAAGTTGGTCTCATTGCATGGTATTCTGTGGGCTCATGTCTGTTTGTTACTATTTACAAATCCGCGTGATAGCTACTCGATTTTAATGCATTGTAAGTATATTGTTAGTCTTCTACGCTAATTTTTGGTACCCTCACATTTAATGGTGGACTCCGAAATTTTCCTTCACTTCTGCTAAAATGTATTACTTGTAGAATATGTTTATAACGTGAGAAAACATTTGCGTAACTACTGTTGCCAATTTAGCATTTGCAAAGAATAATGCTCTAGTTACCATGACTAGAAAGCGTACTCTTCTACATTTGCCTCTGGGAAATGCGTGGCACTCAGAGACCATTCAACGTAGAATGAAGAACTCACTCTGTGACAAGATGTAATAAAACTGAGTTCCAATACTGTCGCCGGCCGGTGTGGCCGTGCGGTTCAAGGCGCTTCAGTCTGGAACCGCGTGACCGCTACGGTCGCAGGTTCGAATCCTGCCTCGGGCATGGATGTGTGTGATGTCCTTAGGTTAGTTAGGTTTAATTAGTTCTAAGTTCTAGGCGACTGATGACCTCAGAAGTTAAGTCGCGTAGTGCTCAGAGCCATTTGAACCATTTTTTCCAATACTGTCAAAACCTGCCAACATGGAGTTCTCCATTAAACGCGAGAAAGTACGAAAAATTGCATGCAAACAAAAGTAAAGGAGAATAAAAGCAATATTCTTGACACACATTTAAATCGTGCAGATCACCACGGATTTGTAAGCAGAAACAAATACACAATAGTCGACAGAACACCATGTGACGAAACTAGCTTCTGTATTGTATGAAATAAAACAAATATGGAATCATTTACTCGACCCATCATTAAGGCTGCAAGCTGAACTCAATCCCATTACGATCAACGTATTTACAATGTATTTCAAAGAGTGAGTTACACACAAGTAGTTGTAATCAGAAGCACAATGTGGTGAAATCAGTTCTGATAACTACAAAACGGATCACTAAAAACTCCAGTTAGAAAGAGAGATGATGCATTGATAAACTTGTAGCACTCCAACTGGCCTGACAACGAACCAAGTCGTGTTACTAGAAGTCTCGAAATGAGTTTCACCTCCGTGTGGTTACCTGTGATTGATCTCTGGAACAGAAGATAGAAGACTAGGTTAGTCCCAGTACATCTTTCTGGTCAAAGGTAGCCTTGACGCCAAATGCGCTTCTGGCTAGTTGAAGATTTTACATTATTACAACCCAGCGATTTTACACCTACAGAGAGAACTAGACAATTATTTGACAGAACACTAGCTGTCCGTAGGGTTTTCTATAATACGATAATTAAGTGGCTATTAGTGGAACACAGAAAACTAACAGATGAATTGGACATTGATGTAAACTGTTTGTAAGAAATATATTATAAAAAGAGATATTAACATTTACCTCCAGAAATACTTGTGATTAATGATGTGAGGAGGTGATGTGAGTCACTCCGGCTACTAGTAAGAAATTAATTACAAATAAGGCAGCACAACTGTGTTATAAGTGTATGGTGACAGTAGACACGACGGAGAGCTAAACCGACCGCCGCAATAAAATGCAAGCAGTAGTCACATTTAGCCGGGTCTTTTATCGGCGAGCTCAAAGTGATAGCTCTTTATGGACGAGGAATATTACAGGGTGTTCCTCAACGATCTTTACAACTTTCATCACATATATTTCAAACATGGTACAGGTAGAAAGGTACCTCTTGCGGTTTAATCTTCACACACACCTAAAGTCTTAGCATCCGTTTAACAGAGTTCAATATGTGCGCCATATTTAGCAGACAATATATCTATGCGATATACCAGTTTGCCCCACGTGCAGTCTAGCGTATCCTTAACGCGTGGACTTCCTGTAGGACCCACACTTACGCCTGGTAGAAAGCATCCTTCAAAAACCCTAAAGAAAAGAATATAATGGGGTTATGTCTGGAGACATTTGGGCTAGAAAAAAGTCCTCCTCTGCCAGTCCAGCGACCTTCCTAATGACAGAGGCCCAAAGAGGAGCAGCACCATCCTGCTGCTGCATGTTGTCAGGTTGCAGTTTTTCGACCAGTGGAGAATAAACTGTTCTATCAAGTTCAGATAAACAGTCGAATTTATTGACTCCTTTACGAAGAACAACGATCCCACCACACGGCCATGAAGCAGAAGATAACACTAGACTGCTGCCCTGACTCCTTCATGCTAAAGTGTGTGTATGTGGGGGGGGGGGGGGGGAGGGGGGAGGCGGAGGGGGGGGGGGAAGGAGTCATCTATTGCGACTTTTGACTTATCCATTGTTAAGCTTGAGGCTGTTGGGAGTCAGCAAGAGCACTCCAAGGCAAGAGAGCGAGACACAGCACGGGTGGCGGATGTAACAGGAGGATCTAGCTTACACGGAAGAAGCTTGGGAATTGCAGACGCTCTGGACAGCTGGCCCAGCGTAGACGTACCATTTAGTTAGAAAATTAACTGGTAGCTCCATGCACCGCCTAAAAGCTGTTGTAAGGTTCCACAATAGACTGTAGCCGCCAACAGGCACGTCTTAGCATATGCAGCAAGCATGATCCTTGTTCCTGAGGATAGCACCGTCAGTGGTTTTGCACAGGTTAGAATGAGAAGGGAAATGAGCACTGAGTTACCTGTTTAAATTTATTTTAGAGAAAGTGGATCTGCAATGTTGACTGTTAGATGCTTAACTTTGAGCTTCTTGTTTTGAATGGTGCTCATACCAGCCCCTAAAGCTAAAAGCTTGCATAACGCTAAGTTTTGGTGACAAAATTCAACTGAGAGACTTCATAGAGAAATCTAATGGCAAGAATTCTAAGAAAATCATGCCCTGTCTGAAACTTATCATTATCACAACATCTGGCTATGAAATTAAATGAAAAACTGATTACTCTGAAACTAAATTTGGTCCTTGTGAAATTTGGTTAAAGAAAGGAACTGTTTTCTACCTTGTTTGCCTTACTTGGGTTGCACTGGATAACGCCGTGCAAACTGCTCTCTTAGCTACAGCGCGTCTCGATAATAGAGCTGCCAAATCTAACTCCTGAGATACACAAAGGTGAAGTGCGTTCTGTAAAAAATTTGCTATCAGTCTTGGTTCATAATTTTTGATAGTGGATTTAAATAAATTGGAAACCAATTGACTTTTGGGATGTGGAGAATGACTCTGGGTTAAATGAACTCAATAGCAGTCTCTTGTCATTTAACTTAATAAGATTTAATGAAACCTCAATAGATAGTTAAGCTTTATCTGAAATCTCATAACTGTAATCCAAGAATTACAAAAATTAAACTGTTCTTTTTCCCTTCACAATAAATCTTCCATCAATCCATAATATAATTCCTAATAATCCCCAATGTTTGCTACTCGTTGCTACTAAACCACATCTAGCACCAAAGCTCAACTGTCTGTCTCCCCTCCTCGCGATCAACAGATAACTCTGGCTCGCACCTTCGCAGAGCAAAGATCGCCTCTGACTCATCTCTGTCAAGGGTGCTTGCTCATGACTAAGCAGTTCAACACTTACGAGGTGGCCGGCCGCGGTGGTCTAGCGGTTCTAGGCGCTCAGTCCGGAACCGCGGGACTGCTACGGTCGCAAGTTCGAATCCTGCCTCGGGCATGGATGTGTGTGAGTCCTTAGGTTAGTTAGGTTTAAGTAGTTCTAAGTTCTAGGGGACTGATGACCACAGATGTTAAGTCCCATAGTGCTCAGAGCCATTTGAATTTGAACTTACGAGGTCGATTTCAGACACTCAAAACAAGGAAAGTTCCTACGAAAATATACACACACACCTTTAAGTACAGCAGTTGAAACAGCGGAGTGCATTCGCAAGATGGAAGTCACCACCCTCAGGGGAGAGCAAAGTGATGTAAAACACTTGCTGTCAGCCGTGCTAGGAAGGACAGTGGTGTTTCCCTTTTGGCTAAACACTGTTGGTGCTGTCGGGTTCACCTAAACTGGTGGCTGTCCGACCTTTGCTTAACGTGATTCAGAAGAATA
The DNA here is from genome assembly GCF_023864275.1 of Schistocerca cancellata. Lineage (NCBI taxonomy): Eukaryota > Metazoa > Arthropoda > Insecta > Orthoptera > Acrididae > Schistocerca > Schistocerca cancellata. The sequence goes on from NC_064628.1 coordinate 282,107,414, forward strand.
AAGACCTTCAGTTCAGCAACAATAACTTTATTGCGAGCGTGTATCTGACGACGCCAGGCATGCATGGACTGATCGGAGTTACAAAATTTGCTTCCAGACTCTACAGAAGGATCCTTAATCCTGGGAAAACTTCCGTAGTTATTGGAGAGAAAACAGTACTCGTCCACACAACCCAGGAGGCACGGAACTACGACGAGGTGCCGCTAGTAGGGTGTCAGGAAAAACATACGCAGGTTTAACCCAATTCAACGCAACAGACGTGGTTTTGCCGTTCACTAGAAGGGGCACTGCGCCGTAGCACTTCATATGGGCCAGAACAAGGAGCTTGTAGAGGCGGTTTAACGCTCTCAGTGCGGAGCATGACGTGACGACATTGTTCCAGGTCCTGGTGCCCGAAAGTGGGCGGCTTGCCATGACGTGTGGCTTTCGGAGGGCGAATCTTTGATACATGGTCCCTCAAGCGTCGCAAGAAATCCGGCTGGCCAGTAGCAACTGTCTCTGTGGCATCGGCGTCTACAAAGTCACCAGGAAGGCGCAGTGTTTCTCCATAAACCAGTTCTGCCGCTGACGACCCCAGGTCTGGTTTGAAAGTAGTCCGTAAGCCTAACAAGACCACTGGTAGTGCGGTTGTCCAGGTTTCTTCGTGGCACATCAGCGCGGCCTTCAAACAACGGTGCCAGCGTTCGATCATTCCGTTGCTTGCTGGGTGATAACTTGTGGTCTTATGGTGGGTGTAACCACAGAACTTGGCCAGCTGTGAGAACAGGTCTGATTCAAATTGCCGTCTGCGGTCAATGGTAATATGTAGTGGGCAACCAAATCTTGCCAACCAAGTCATTGCAAAAGCGGAAGCTAATGTGTCTGCTGTGATATTATCCACCGGCACTGCCTCCGGCCAACGTGTAAAACGGTCGATCATTGTAAACAGATATGTTTGTCCGTTCGAAGGTGGTAGTGGTCCGACTACGTCCAAATGAACGTGGGCAAAGCGGGCGGTGGTATCAGGAAAATCACCGATCGGTGCGTGTACATGGCGGTTAATCTTGCAGCGGACCCACTCGCGACAGTCTTTTTGTATGCCCGGCCACACGAAACGTTGCGATACTAGGCGGAATGTCGGTCGTACCCCTGGATGGCACAATCCATGTACTGTATCAAAGGCTTGTCTTCTAAAAGCCGGCGTCAGAAAGGGAAGAGGTCGGCCGCGAGAGACGCCGCAGTATAGCTGTGTATCTTCCCCCGGAACACCAGCGAGTTTCAGTTACAATGCGGAAGCCGTATCTTTAACATAGGCAAGGAGTTCTTCGTCGTCTCTCTGTGCCTGTGCCAGTGCAGGAAAGTCTATGGTACTGGAAACACTGCTGATCCGTGATAAGCAATCTGCAACAATGTTGTCGATCCCAGAAATGTCTAATGTCGGTAGTAAACTGGGCCACGAACTCTAGGTGATGAAATTGACGGGGGGAGCAGTTGACACTATTCCGACGTAAGGCGAACGTGAGTGGCTTGTGGTCTGTATATATCGTGAAAGTTCACGCTTGCACTTGGGGGCGGAAATATTTCACTGCTTGGTATACCGCCAGGAGCTCACGGTCATATGTGCTCCATTTTCTCTGTGCAGGCGAAAGCTTGTGGGAATAATATGCCAATGGCTGCCATGCGTTGTCCGACCATCGTTGTAACGCGGCTCCGATCGCTGTCTGGCTCGCGTCTACGACAATTGCTAATGGCGCGTCGAGCCGTGGGTGTGCGAGAAGCGCCGCGTCGGCCATCCTCTTCTTTGTTGCCTCGAACGCAGAACACATGTCCTCTGTCCACTGTATCAGAGACTTACTATTTACTTTAGGGCCTGATAATGCCGCCGTCAAAGGTTCCTGCAGATCCGCAGCGTGGGGAAGGTGTCGTCGATAAAAATTGAGCATCCCCAAAAAACGACGTAATTCTTTGATCGTAGTTGGTCAGGGTAGCTTTAAGATAGCGTCCACCTTCTCGGACAGAGGAAGAGAGCCATCAGCAGAAATCTTATGGCCAAGAAATGTCACCTCTGACTCCCCCAAAAACACACTTGTCCACATTCAAGACGACACCGTAACGCTCCAATCGCTCGAAAATATCTCGCAGTTGTTGTCGGTGTTGTTCATGGTCAGCAGAGAACACTAACACATCGTCCAGGTAGGCGAAACAAAACGGCAGCCCGAGTCTATAAACCTTTGCCAGGTCTGAGCGGCATTGTGTAAACCGAAAGTCATAAATTTGCTTTCAAATAAACCGAAAGGCGTTATTATTGCAGTCTTTGGAATGTCGTCATTGGCCACCGGAGTCTGTGTATAAGCTTTAGCGCAGTCCGGAACTGTGAACACCGTGGCACCATGTAAAGCTTGATTATAATCCCACAGTAACCGAACGGGATATCTGTCCGGCACTGTTCGCGCATTAAGCGCACGGTAGTCACCGCATGGGCGCCAAGCTCCACCCTTCTTCGGAACAAGATGTAATGCGGAGGACCACGGGCTCTTAGATGGCCGCATTATGCCCTCGCGAATCATGGCGTCAAATACTGCCTTCGCTATCGACAATCGGTCCGGAGCGAGACGCCTAGGTCGGCATGCTACTGGGGGACCATCAGTCGTTTGAATGTGATGCACCGTGTCATGTGGTATGAACCTGGGAGCGCCGGGCGGTCTGGTCAAGTTCTGATATTTAAGCAGTAATTCAGTGTACTCACCCTCCGTAGCATGGACCTACTTGGCACTGTGCGTTGCGGTGTTGCGACGGAAACCCGTGACTGCTAAGCCAGTGACGCTGTCTACCAAGCGTGCGTTCGCGATGTCCGGCAGCAGGTGGCAGTGCACCAGGTCAGCCCCGACGATCGCCCTCGTGACGTCAGCCACTGTAAAATTCCACTCGTACGGGCGACGTTGGCCGAGATTAAGCTCCATCCTCTGTGTGCCATATGTTGCGATGGAAGAATTGTTGGCAGCCGTCAGACGGAAGGCAGTTGGCGGCCGCCAACGATGTATGGCTGTTGGTGGTATGATACTCAGTGTCAATGAAAAACTTTATGCCGGAACTCCTATCGGTAACGAACAGGCGCTTGGAGGATAACTGGCAGTCGGTTGCGCCTATTGTCAACCGCCGGTGGTGTTTGGGTGCGAGCATGGCGATGTGCACTTCTTTGCCTGATCGCCGAATCGTCGGTGGTACCAGCACAACGGTACCTCGCCTTGCGGAGTGGTAGTACCGCCGGAAGATCTGCTTCTCGAACGCCGCCGTCTGTATCGGCTTCTTCTACTATTGTCGTCGTCACGTGCCAGCAGCGCACTGACCTGGGCGCACAAAAGCTCAACCTTGGCAGCGAGAGAATCATGGTCGGCCTGTGCTACAGACGCGGTACTGTTTGTACTGTTGTCCAGCGTCGCGACTGCGCTGACCGGAGCCGATGTTATCGCGTCCTGAATCCGGTCTGCTAGCTGCGCCACGTCATCCAGCGGCATGTCCGTTTGTGAGGCGATTAGGGCTTTTATTTGCGGCGGCAACCTACTGCTCCACAGCGTTCTGAGCAGACTTTCTGGCACAGTAACGGTGTCAACTTTGCTGCGTAGATGTCTCAGGTATTGAGAAGGCTTCCTGTCGCCAATTTCTTCCTGTGTCAGAACCTGACGTATCCGGTCCTCTTGTGACGCGGCCACCCGTCGATTTTAGCCTGGCATAAGCTCCAGTCTCGGGCGGTGCTGTGATTATGTCCTGCACCTCGGATGCGTAACGTTGGTCGAGCTGGCTCACAATCAGTGCAAATTTAATTGCTTCAGCCGTTATTCCAGCGCAGCCAAAACTTGCCTCTGCCTGCGCGAAGCAGAGTACCGGGTTGTCGGGCCAGAACGGCGGCAAACGGACTGCAATCCTGCAGACGGCCTGCTCTTCGGTTATTATGTGCTCGTTACTTACGTAGCTCGCGCCTGCTTCTTCTTAATCACGTCGGTTTCTGCTTGGATCACGTCGGGGTCACCACTTGTCGGGTTCAGCTAAACTGATTGCTTAAAGTGATTCAGAAGAATAAAGACCTTCAGCTCAGCAACGACGCCCGGCATGCATGGACTGATCGGAGTTACAAAACTTGCTTCCGGCCTCTACAGAAGGATCCTTAATCCTGGGAAAACTTCCGTAGTTATTGGAGAGAAAACAGTACTCGTCCACACAAGCCAGGAGGCACGGAACTACCAATAACACAAAAAATAAGGAATAATAATAATAAAAAACAGAAATTATATAAAAGCTAGAAAACACAGCGCCTCTAGAGGTTGGGCGCGGAACTACACAGACGTCGTGTACAGTAATTACGACCGTTCAGCACTGCACTGACACACGTGAACAAACCACACACACAAACACACACACACACACACACACACACACACACACACACACACACCGGCGAGCTATAGTTAGCGCGCGGCAGCGTCGCTACAGTGCCAAACATGGAGTTGAGCAATCAACGTGCGATCACTCGAAGTTTGTGTTGCTGCATTAGTTGCTAACCGCTCGGAAATTGGAGACTGGCCTAAACATGCCTTAAGTTCTCATACGCTTGTTTCTGTCCTAAGAATGCACAAGAGACGGGTTCTCAGAGCCCAGACATTCACTCTGTGTCGCCTTACCTTCCTGAACACATGAAAGTAAGCCTCGGATGGGAACATCACCTCTTTCAGATAGTCTGGGTCATCGTCATTGCTATTCAGAATCTTAACTGCAAATGTTTCGTACTACGGCCTGTCATCAGGTTGAAGCGCTTGCAGCAGCTGGATCTTGTAGACATGAAGTTTCAGTATCTTGTGTAGTACCATGTGCACTGTGGTTGTTGGTAGCTAGAACTGTTGAGACACTTGACCGATTTACTTGTTCGAACTACGGATATTTGCCTGTTGCACACGTTCCACATTTATACACTCGTGTTCGGAACTCGTCCCGTTCATAACACCGTCGGCTTCCTTGAACGTCATGTGCCACTGTCTGTCGGTCGCACGTGATCGTGGTGTGTTTCTGCAGCGTGTCCAAACCTATGGATGTTCTGTTGGACCTCAGTGTCTAATTTAGTCTCTATCAACTATTCCATACACTGCTTGGGTTTATCCATTTTTGTCAACAACTAACCTAGTTTAGATGTTCGTGAATATCATGCCATGGACCGCACCTTTCTATTTATGCCTGTTTATGAAACACAGTTGATCAACTTTGTAAATTGTCGTTTTGGAACACACTGTACTTTTTTTAGCAACTGAAGCGAACGGAAAATTCGCTTGTGGCTTAAAGGGAAAACTGCCGACTGAAATACTTGAAGTTGCAATACAGGCGTACGATCTGACTCTATAAATGCAGAAGCTCAACCATGTGCATTTGCTGGACGAACGGCTCTTAGCACTACTATATATATTTCTATGAAATAGAGACTGAGGAAGGAAAGGGAAGAAATGGATTGAAAGGACATAGCCAGGATTTTGTCAAAGTGGATCTTACAACGACACATTTATTCTGAAAATTTCCATAAAGAACAACAAATCATTTTTATTCGAAATTGATCTAGAGGTTTTCGTCAAGCGGAGATATGATCTCGACTCTTAGTAGTGCTGTATATTGGCAAACCAGTAAGAAGCAGTCATATTCCAGTCTCTCTTCACCCTCCAAGGTCATTTTACACTCCTTTTCTTTCAGTATGGATTTGAGGTGAAGGAGTAATCTGGAATGCACGAGCGCTAATCTTCTGAGACAGCGTGATTATTACCGACAGGGATTTTGGAATAGTGAGATCTCTGTTCGACAGAGAAGCTGGAATAATTTTCAGTAGCGAAAATGCATACGATCTGGAATTATTCAGCCTTACACTTTCCCAAATTTCATTTAAGTATGTGGCGGCCACGTCTTGCAGTATAAGAAAGATCATTTTCTGCATTAAAGAACGTCCCAGCAGACAAATGGATGAGTCTAAATGAGAGGTCTAAATGGATTACCATTTATTTGTCATATAGCTTTTAGTGTTGGGAGTATCCAAAGAGAGGCTCAGCTCGCCTTCGATAGAGCTCTTTTCTTTTAAGCAGAGGGGCTGCATCGTTAAGGTAATTGTAATCTGCCAGGAAAGAAACGTGCTGGATTTCTTCCGATCAATTAGCTGTGGCCTGCAGTAAGGGGCGAACCTCGGTATTTGCCTAAACTGAAATTGGGAGTGCACTGAACAACATTTCCAAGGTTGCCATAGGATGCATTAAAACCACCTCGCCTCCAAATCCAGGGACAGCTAGCTCAGCGGCTCAACACGCAGACCTGTCCGAAGTCGGTGGAGAATTTGGAAAAACTGGATGTTGTACGTTGTTTTCAAATAAAATAAAATGCGTCGCAACAAAATATTGAATTCTGACACATGTTTTTCCCTTACATGTGCAAATTTAGTCATTTGATAGTACATGAATGAGTGCATATTTTAAGATTTAATTGTGCATGAAATTGCTGGCTTCGGTTATTATAGTCTTACAGGAGCGTAAATAGATTTTGGATAAAGAGCGAGGGAGGGATGAAGGGCTCTACCTGCTCGGACAAACTGAAGCAGCACGCTGAAAACATCTTTTAGAAATGAACAAACTATGGAATGTGCTGTATCACATATCCCTGCTCTCTACTACAACCTCCCCCCCCCCCCCCTCACCCCACCCACCAAACCAATCGTTCTGTATCGGAAATGGTTTTCATAATTGATACCGCCCAGGTGACCGGACAGAGTGATATTTTACTGCTTCGGCTGCTAATGATAGCATATTGAACAAATTTTTAAGCAAATACAGCCATCGCCGTTTAGGCGATATTTTTGGTGATGAACGCGATGTTTGGGTAACACAGCCAAATACAAGTGTATTTTTATGCACTGATATTAATTTAATGTTATTTGTTATGATATTTACAACTTCGCTGCTTTGTGAAATACTGAAATACTGCAACCCCTGGCCTAAGTTCTCCCAGCCTCCAAATAACGGCTCCAGAGCTAACATTAGCGCCGGTCGCTGTGGTAGAGCGGTTCTAGGCGCTTCATTCCGGAACCGCGATGCTGCTACGGTCGCAGGTTCGAATCCTGCCTCGGGCATGGATGTGTGTGATGTCCTTAGGTTAGTTAGGTTTAAGTAGTTCTAAGTCCTAGGGGACTGATGACCTCAGATGATAACTCCCATAGTGCTGAGAGTCATTTGAACCATTTGAAGTTAATATTAGCCTGCTATAAGTAGATAATTAGGCTATTATAGTTGTGTGTACATATTTTAAACTTACCATAACGTTAGCAGACGAATCAAAATAGTTTTCCTCTTCTTTATTTCTCAAATTTGTCCATAATTAGAAACTATCACAACAGCACACAGCAAAAAAAAAAAAAAAAAAAAAAACAATAAACGGAAGCACTTAACATTAAATTCAACTGCAAGTAAGGACTGAACTGATTAAAAATACAACTGAGCTCAAGCAAGGCCAACAATTGGTTTTGGGTAAAACAGGGATGGGCGATAGCTGAAAGTGTATGGGTGTATAGACAATTAAAGTATATCGTTAGCATTGATGACTATTGGTGGTGTACATCCTTTTTTCGTCGTGTGATTGAAAATCAAAATATCTTTCAATTTTACTACACAGCAACTACACCATGTGTACTTCCATTTAGCTTATAGGGGGGGGGGGGGGGTCCTGACCTCCTGGACCCACCCTTTGGCTACGTCCTTGTGGGTGGGTGTTAGTGACTTCTAGTCTCACATAGCATAGTGATAATGCAATGCCGAAAGTTGAAAATTTGTGCTGGATCAGATCCGAACCCAGATTTACTGCTTCTCATCAGCGGTTGCATTAACTGCTTCGCCCATTGGGACTGCTTCGTCCATCAGGATATTGGCTGACTCAAATTTCCAACTTATCTCACGCTGTCTGGACAATATTAGTGCATCCATACTGAAGCAAACCTGTTGCGCTCTTACAAAAATTGCAAGCTGTCGTTTGCTTTAATCATAAATATATGTATGAATGAAGCTAAATGTTATTATATTTACATAAGGGAAAATATTATCTTGGAAGAGTCTTCTGTGTATATGAATTAGTGAATTTATTCGTGACTCTTTTTTGCCCTACGCATGTAAACACTTTCAGAAGTCAAATTAATAATTATTATAATCAAATAAACTAATTTAATAATGTTGAACCTTAAATTGCTGGTGTACCCATGTACAACCACAATAAAACAAAAACAGTAAAGAGTAGATGGAGTATGAATGAGAACAGTGGCGTATTTAAGTTTACAAGATAATGACAACTTTTCAAGTCTTGTTAAGTCTCTTAGTAACCAAAACTTTCTGGAGAAATGGTTCAAATGGCTCTGAGCACTATGGGACTTAACTTCTAAGGTCATCAGTCCCCTAGAACTTAGGACTACTTAAACCTAACTAACCTAAGGACATCACACACATCCATGCCCGAGGCAGGATTCGAACCTGCGACCGTAGCGGTCGCGCGGTTCCAGACTGTAGCGCCCAGAACCGCTCGGCCACGCCGGCCGGCAAACTTTCTGGAGAACCGAGATGGTAAATCTTGCACAAAAATGACAAGCACAAATCAGTTAAGGAAGGGATAGCATACATTGAGGTGGTAGCTATACATATCCTCCCCTCAATTAATTCCTTTTACAACGCAATAAGACTTAGTTTACATGAATCCACTGGGAGACCCAACTTTATTCAAATGGAATCAACTACAATCAACTATACCAAAACTATGGTTCACCTGAGGACAGGGAGCTGTGAATATCATTTAACAGCCCTACACCAGTGCAGCAGTACTTCTTCCTTTCACCATGATTCAGGCGGCAATTGCTGCATCTGTAATGTTCTGACGCGTCCACAAAAATATGCAAATTCGTTCTGATTATCAGAACGTGGGAAACTTCCCTATCAGAGCCGTGAAATCCTGGCAGATTTCAGCGTGATGTGCACCCATTCGCTGCTCTAGCTAAACCAATTTGACTAACAGGCAGGACGATGTGTGTTGAATTCTCAGACGTCAGACAGTCTCCTTAGGACAAATAATTTCACACACATGACACACGATATGTCCGAGATGATATGCAATTCCACTGTCAGTACAGTTGGAAGCTGCCACAGGCTCTTAGTCCATCACAAGGTACAGACCACAAGTCTCACCCATTAGGGAAAGACCTAAAGTTCTCCACCATGGGAGGACCAAAAGACCACATAAATCGAAGAATTACAACCACCTTCCACCAAACCTTGGTACAGAAGTCGAATTAGCAAAAAGGAACTGCCACCACATTGCACAAACCAATCGATCTATGACCAACTCATTGAGTCTCCCATTCTCTCTTCTGTTGGTCTGGTAGCCAGTCCAACACAGCATCAGAGTTCCTATGCTGGGAAGCAAGCCTCTACCTTGCACATAGTGAGACGAGCCAATCAGCGGCACCAAATGTTCCTTGTATGAAACAAAAAAGATCTTAGACCAGGGAAGCTTTATTCTCATTGTAAGCATGGATTTGTCTTGTAAAAAAAAAAAAAAAAAAGAAAAAAAAACCATCTGCCTAGACGGGGCCACAGTCCCACATTTATGGAGTGATCTGATATCTCTGTGCCAATCATTTCCAGTTTCTGAAAGAAGGCTGTTAATCTTAGCAGAGAGTCGTGCCCATGGAATATATGTTTTTACCGCTCACTAAAAGAACCTGTCGACTTCCTGGGGTCAAAGGGAGGGGGGGAGGGAAATTACGCTCCAACCTGCACTAGACATGTACACCAGCTGTATCATCCCATCTTATACCATGAGATTTCATGGAGTTTTATGACCTCTCCACCGTTTGCACAAAAGCTTAGTTTACAGCAATCTCTCTTAAATGGCTTCCTCTGACTACTTCCAGCCACTCTGCCATCTTCCGAGATGGACTGGTGCTTCGCCCAGGTAAAATGCTTTGTCAACCGGTGTCCTTCTGTTGATCCTAAGTGGAAGGAGGAGAGAGCTTTGGCCAGAAGTTCCTCTGCATGTAAGAACCACTGAACACTGTTTCCCAGAATCACTCACACAGCCAGGTAGCTGTGCTCAGCATTTTTTCTCCCTACAGCCCCCCCCCCCCCCCCCAGGTACAAGAGATCTACAGGTTGGACATGCAATTACAAGAACATTCTGTCCACAATTTCCTCATGTATAGAAAGTCATTAACCCTACATAGCAAATGTAGAAAGGGACCTAAAGTATGAATGTTAACCTGGCCTCTCACTACTTCCTCGTTACCCAATAATTTCTACATGGTGTGTGTCACACTTCAATAAAGAGGTTAGTGTGGGACAGAGCAGAAGAAATTATGGCACTTTAACTGGGTCTTTGAGAATGATGTACCGGATCATGACAGCTTTGCCAACTAAAAACCAAAAAATACCACGCCCTGTGTTGACTTCATTCAGCCAGGGGTCATACACCCACTCACCTCCGTATGCCATCAAAAGTTATGTGATTTTCTGGATGCTAGAATTTTTCCTGTGGGCCCACAGGTCTTTGACATATTCCCCATATATTAAATACAGTGACTGAACGATTAAAAGGTCATGCAGACAACTAATCCATTAACACTGAAGCTGAGGTCAGAGAGGATTGGTTTCCCTAACCACAATACAAAAGTGTTGAGCATTGAGTAGTCTCTGCCTCAGAGATTTTGTTACCCATGCCCAAGCATTCACAGTGATTCAGTCCTCTATAGAGACAAATAACATGACAAATTGTATCCAAGCATTCAGCAAGTCAAGTATGTGTTCTTGTGACGTGTACGTTCTGTTAACTTTATTTCACAGGGAGGTGTCTTTTGTTTTCTTAGCAGAACTGTGTAAATACTGTTAACAAAAATAAACAGTATGTAAATGACATGTGAAACATAGTGAGGCTTTACACAAATGACAAAGACAAAAAACCGTTACTCAGTTCAAAAGGATGTTTGAATACTAGTATATTTGTTGTTTATGATCTTATGCCAGTCTTAAATTTTAGATTAGATTAGATTACATTAGATTAGATCTGACAAAAAAAGGTAGTAAAGAAAAGTGAAAAATTACACTTAACTTAATGAAATAAATATAACAAGGCACATAAAAATAAGAATTAAAAAAACATATTTTAAGTTTCCTAATGCTCTCTTCTCAAGAATCTTCAGCGAGTCCAAAATTAACTTTACATTAGTCACACATATAAACACAGCACTACACTCATGAGGTGTTGTGACAGGTTAGACATTGCAGCTGGGGGGGGGGGGGGGGTTGAACTGGTACTAAGAGAAGAGTTACCCCTACACTTAACATCATCAGTGGTGGCAGTGGTGTCTGTGGCAGGACTTGTCTCCTGCCTATGGCAGCAACGGGTAGGCAATCTGGATTGTTGATGGTGAAGAGATGGGGCAGCAGTGACAACTTTTACTCTTGTTGAAGACAGTCCTCCAGCAGCAGTTGTCAGTGCTGTGGGAAGCGCCTGGAGACATTAATCGCTTGGTTCGGTTCTCTTTAGTTCTGCCTTTCTCATTGATAGCGGCATAATGTTCAGGTATGGCCCCTCAAGACTCGTTTGTCAAACAGCAGTGGCCCCAGGTAGTTGCGTGACGTCAGGTGCGAGTCTCCATTATGTGCTGGCTTGTAGTCTAGGTTCCGCTATCGATACTTTTGGATGGCAGCATCTGGGAATTCCTTTCCTACACCAATATCATGAGTGAAAGAGACGAGCAAGACTCTGTGTGCACCTCTATCGCCTGTGAGCCACCCCAATGTCATCAGTCAGGCAGCAGCATGTCTTGTCATCTCGTGGAAGGGGATGGGGGGTGGATCGGTCGCCTGTAGCTGGCAGCTGCCAGTGTGGCCCTGTGGTGACAATTATGCCAGCAGCAGCATGCGCTGCAGCTCGCCCATCCGATGAGCTCGCACTACGTCACTCCAGCCACGCCAGTAGTGTTGCGACATGTGCCGGCTGCCCAGCACCCAGCAATGACTGACCATTGTCTTCTTCTCGCTAGCTGCTTGGGATACCATAGTCCTTTGCACAGTCCTTAGCACATATTTCAGTGCCGTGTTTTTACAACGAATGTTTACAAAAGCCCATACATAGAAAGACCATTTCAAAACTATGAACTTTTTGCAGTTGAAACTTTACAATATAATTAATGAAAAGAATTGAATTGTGCCTTAGTGCTTTCTTTTGTTATACAACGTTACTGCTAAGGTTACAGATCTTTTTGATTTTAGTAAACATCGATAATCAATCACTTATCAGAAAGAAATAAACTCACCATTTTTGAGAGGTGAAGTTCTGTTGCTATAGTGTTTGTCAGTGTACTGTTAGTTTTCCAACTCCACTCATGCACCCAACGAACTAAGAGGACACAGCTGAATGTCATACTTCAAGCGCTCTCAGACCATACAGCACTTACTTCTAATTATATTCTACCGGTTACCAAGTCTAGTTACCTCTAACCCTTTCTACTTTGTCAATCTGGACTTTGATACTTCTCATGCCAGCTTATTGGATAGTGCCACTGATACGACTATCTGGCACAGAATCTGGGTTGAATGGAACTGACTGCCATCTGTACCCTTCTTAATGTGCTGTCAGGATAGATTAGAGTTTGGCATGAATACATCTTTACCTTTGAAACTGACCTACAGCTCTCAAAAATCGACATACTGATATAATCTGCTGGAAAGATGTAAAATACCAGTTTTTATGATTTATAGTGCATAAGGTTTCTGATTATCTTCCGTTTTTACCTGTTTCAGTTCGCAATTTCCTTCCTATTCAACTAATATTGTCTTCTACCATGACTCGCACTCCATGTGCTCACGCCAGGTAATACAAGATTTCGTCGATGACGGCGCCTCTGGCGCTGGCGATCCACAATCGAAATACTACAAGACAAACATCATTGCACTACTGGCGATAACCCATAAACGAACAACCACAGACGGAAAAGTACCACCAGTGAAAAATATCGCACCATAGGCAGTTAACCATAAATGTGACCACACTTGAAAACCACCAATGGGAACACATTGCTCCACTGGCGATAACCTTAACCGAACCACAGGAAAAAAAAACATATTTGAACGTCGAAATGCCTCTGGCGTAGACAACCCATGTCCATATCGCAAGATATCTCCACTGGGATCAGTGGTATGATCAAAATCACGCCAAGATCCACTCTCGGATCGCAAATCAACTTATGTGTCCACCACTATCATCTCCTCGCAATGACTGGTGCAACATACCATGCATTCGACCACTGACAAGACATACAATATCAACTAAAGAAACCAAACCATTACTACATTTCAAGATGAATTCTGAGAGAATTGTGACTCCAAGACTTGTGCAATTATTTCTGAACCAAAAATGCAATTTCACGCTGTTCCAACACACACCTTTGCTGTGGTGTGACAAGCTACTAATATAGAAACGCTCAGGTATTAAATCAGTCAGCTTTATCATAAACCCAAGGGATTTCCGCCGAGAAATCGGCACATTCCTATCCATGAAATCTTTGAAATATGAGAGGATACCAGTATGTCTCAAATTTGCGGTGAATCATCACCGTGCAAATGCTGTACAGAAAACTTCAAACGAAAAACTCATTGAGCAGTTGTCAAGGAGAAGATCTTATCTGCTAATCATAATAAAAAATAATCCAAAAAGTGGAAACAAATAAAGAAGTCTACACTAAATGACAAAATAAATGAATAGGAAACAAATGATTCTTAACACTAACTGATTGATATAACTGTACAAGTCTTATTCTTTGGGTTTTACATGGTACAAGTAGTGAAACCTTAGATACTTTTACATGGCAGAAGTAGTGAATCCCTAGAGTCTTCTTCGATTTCATTGTCTCAAGTTCCACCATGTTTGGGTGAGCTATCCTATGAACTTGAACAGGTCTGAAATAGATTGGGTAAAATTTGTGGCACAGATGCTTTTGCTTATTCGATAGTTGGAAGCTTTTCAGAAGGACGTTTTGTCCAATACGAAACTCTCGTTTCCGTCCTTTCCTGTCCGATGCCTCCTTTCTCTTCACACCTGTCACCTGCAAACATCATAGAGCTAGTTCAACAACATTTATAAGTTGTTTTTGGATTCGCGGTGGCAAGTCAGCTACTTTGTGAATGAGTTCTTTGGGCTGCCTATATTTCAGCAGTCACTGCACGATACCTGTGAATCCATGTGGCAACTCATTCATTACGTCCTGGAAATCATTTACGAGGGTGTCCCAGGTGATGCGGCTTTTTGCGCAGTTTATGCCACAACGATTTCATAGGCTTTTCATTATTCTCTCTGCTGTGGACTGTTGATGATGCCTTGTACATGCATAGATCGATCTTACGTTGTGCCATCTCAACATGGCCTTTCATTTGTTTGAGCTAAAATGGAACATTCTCAGAGATGCTTCTGTCCACATGTCCTACGCGTTACAAGAAATCGTTGTAAAATGCTTTGCTCACCATTTGCGCAGTAGCCTTCTTCAGTGGCATCAGAGTGACGTATTTAGATGTTAGCTCCACGACAACTAGAATGTAGCAATACCTCCTACTCTTACATCGGAGAGATTCTACGAAATACATGGCGGCCAGATGCTTTAATGTCATCAGAATGATAGGGAATTGTGGCGCCTGCCTCGTGACTGTTGTGTGTTTCGATTTCCGACACACCTTGCACACTGCCAATACTGTCTTTATCCTCCTTTCCATATCTTCAAATAGCACAGTGTATGCAGTTTCAGATAACTCTTTTTGGTACCAGAAGTGAGCGTAGCTCAAGTGCGTGTACGACATCACTTTATTTACGAATTCATCAGTGATGCAGATCGCCACAATGCATCTTCCTTTCGCCACGGTACAAAAACACCTCTTTACATATCAAATAGAACTACCTAATTTTTGTTTCTGCACAGTTTTTGACTCTGTCAATCAAGATTGACAACCTGGGCCTTTCTACAGTTCTTTGCCTATGTCTCTCAAGCTCACGGCCACAAAGTAGAATCTCAGTTTAATACATTTTCAAAAGCTACATTTTTTATATAGCATGGACTGAAGTGCTCCTCCTGCAACGGATTCACACTATTTCACTCAAATTCTAAAAGTGGTCATGACAACAAGTAGTATATGTATGAGAGTTCTGGCGCAAAAATGATGTTTTTAAAAAATTCCCTGTATTAAAACCAAATTTCTAGTTTTGATGTATACTCCAGTTAAAAATTAATCTATACACACAAAATAAATTTTCATTTATTTAAGAATAAATAATCTAATAAATTTTTTCTTTATAAATAAGTTATTCCAAATTGAGTTTATACCAACAAACGATATTTCCATTACATTTATGGAACAAAAAAAAATCTAATAAAATTTTTTTCTGTTTAAACAAGTTCTCTGAGATTGTGTTTTAGTCCAGTCAAATAGTAGATATACCTTGCAAAAGGTGGGGTAGAAGAGTTTATTTTTTCAACTCGTTCCTATGCTTGGAAAGATTAGAAAACCGAGTTTTGCCAACAAAATTTCGCTTGGAAAAACTTTCTGCAGTCAAAAAACTTCGAAAATTTCGGACTTTTTCAGTTTTTTCAAAATATCTCAGTTTCATTTGCTCCTATCGCTTTAACGTCTATTTTCTTTTTAAAGAGCACAAAATTCTCTACAAATTTGATTCTTGTCATTTTTTTCTACTCCCAATATCTAAGGCGCTACAGCACCTCAAAAAATACCAATTTTTCAAATTTTGAGCATAGTGACAAGATACCTTATTTTTGAACACTATTTTTTCAGTTTCTGTTTGTGTGCTATAAATACATTATGCATCATGTTATAAGTTGGAATTTACCACCTCACTTTCAGGTATTCAATTTCGCTGTATGCAACATTAGGATTGCTGGGCACCCAACTATTGTGATTCTTACATCGCTACCTGAAGTTCACTACGGACCACCTCAGCCCTAGTATTTGTAAAACTATAAATATAGAAATACATCATTAAGAGACATAAACACACACACACACACACACACACACACACACACACACACACACACACACACACAAAATTGTCTCAGGAAACTGAACTATTATTAGCTGCAATAGGCAACCTAATTAGGTAGGTAATTATTCCTGTGTATAAAAGCCACACAGTTGGCTTTAAAAATAGGGAGCTTTATTACAATTAAATGCATTGTCAGTTACTAAAAAATGTTGACAGTTCTTGGTGTGATACTTGTAATATTGCACTAGAGCGCACTTGAGACAGACATGAGCATCACTTCCAACGTTTTGATGGGCCAGGTTCCTCAGTGTCACCAGAAATACCTTGAGTTACGGATTCAGGGTCTGTACATAGAGTTGATCCCAGATTGACCTCTTCTTTAAACAGCGAGTCAGCCTCAGCATGTTCGTTGGTTTTGTCAGTGGTTTCCTCAACATCGTCCATAAAATCTTCTTCACTGTCTTCATATAAAAATTTTGGCACGTTTTCATAGTTGACCTCAATACATTTCTTGCAAATTGAAGAACATTTCAAACCCACTTTTCTGCAGGAGCACGCTCCGTCACAGTTCAGCTTGCATGAGCATGAAACAGTGTGAAGAAGTGCTTCAGGTGCTGGATCTTGGCTCATTATAACGGGTATTGGACCGTGGTCACTGTGATTCCAGCCCCATTTCTCAGGTGGTTCCCAGTTTCCCATCCAACTTTGGACTTGTTGGTAAGTCCTAAACGAACGATGTTGTGCAGCATATTGTGTAGGTGGCAACCATGCAAGATTCAGTTTGCTTTTTGTGGCAGACTTGGCAAATGGCTGATACTGCAAATGGTCTAGTGTGTGGGAACTGCTGACACTTCCACTATACAATGCAATAGTAACCTGTTCTCCTGCAGTTATTATTTCTTCACGGGTAGCATGTGGTTTATTGAACGTGCAAAGTGCTGAGGTTAGGTGTTCATTTTTCGCAACAATATTACAGCACTTAGTTTTTCCTTGACCAAAAAAAGCAGATGTTGTATCACATCCGCTAAAGGCGAGTGAACAGAATATATTCACTGTCAGACTTGTAAGATGCAGTGGAAAACCACTTGTCTTCTGCATTTCCTCTTCCTGGCTTTGAGAAAAATAAGTTTTCAATGCCTTGCCCCAAACCGGTCATGAGCACAAGCAGGTCAACATCTTCTCCTACAACGACAACACTTCCAAAATCTTTGGTTCTTGAAATGGCAGATGTTACAATCATAACCATCAGCATCTTCTTGTGTCTGGAGCACTCCAGAAATTCCATTTTAAGAAGTGTGATCAAATGCATCTTGTTTCGTTCATTGTACAATAACTTGTCCTGAGGGACTTGAATCTCTGATTCAACCACAACGTCAACCGAAGAATGTTGTTAAGACCTACGAATTTTCTCAGCACTCTTTATGCTACATTTTTCTCCCTCACATGGATACCCATCAAATACAATAGCAAATTGAGATCCAAAACGACATTGCAGGTAAGAATCATAGCTTAGGGCTATTGACTTGAAGCAAACATTTCGAGTCCAAGTCACTTTATGGATAAGGTACCCTCCATCAATGACAAAAAAATTTACTCGGTCCACCTGACTTCACATCTTCCACTGGAATGAAGGTATTGTAGAATGAAGATTTTGTTCCTTTTTGCATGCCTTTTTCTGAGAATAGGGACATTGGGTAAGGAGCAAGTTCATATTTCAGAAAGGCTTTTAACTCTTCTTCACTTTGTTTCATTAAACAAATCCTTTGGAAAAGTGTTAAAGGATCAACAGGAGTAATTTTAGTCCTCCCAGCTTTTACAGAATTGAACGCAGAAAGGAGAGTCACAACTTCTCCTTTTCTACGGAACTTTACATCGTGGAAATTGTCACCAACTATTCTTTGCTCGTATTTTTCGACACACTGTAGCGCCTTAGATACTGGGAGTAGAAAAATATGGTAAGAATCAAATTTGTACAGAATTCTATGCTCTTTAAAAAAGAAAATAGACGTCAAAGCAATAGGGGCAAATAAAACTGAGACATTTTGAAAAAACTGTAAAAAGTCCGAAATTTTCGAAGTTTTTTAACTGCAGAAAGTTTTCCCAAGAGAAATTTTGTTGGCAGAACTTGGTTTTCTACCATTTCCAACAATATGAACGAGTTAAAAAAGTAAAATCTTCTACCCCACCTTTTGCAAGGTACAGGTTTCTTTTCTGACAGTTTCACTGAACTGTTTATCTGTACCCTACAAAAGAAATCCTTGTAACGTTGTAACTTCAATTTGGTATGCTGAAATCGGAGCTAATAGTTGACAATGAAAGTGGGTTAAAAGCCCTGATCTGTCTGGGGACATTAACCGTGGATTACTGGGCAACTGTTTCATCAGATATTTAGCAGACTAACACTAATGATAATCTTTTAATAGTCATACAAAACCGGTAAAATATATATATAAAAAGGAGAATTTAAATAAAAAGAAAGAAATCAGTTTATACTTGGAAATTTATTTTAAGATTGTTCATTGAAATTTCAGCATATTATACGTGAGTTATAACTGAGCTGGTGCCTTATTTACGATTGAAAAGAATGTGAGATTGTAATCTTACGGAACACATAAAATATGGAGCCAAGATTTGGGAAACTGCATACAACACTCCATTCATAAAATAACACACGAAGAACATTGAAACATAAGCAAGAAGAAATTAACCACAACCAACAGATTCAGTTTTTACCCAAAGAAATTACGTTCATATCACAATCCTGTCCGTCATGTAATTACCACACACTGGTATACTAAATTCATATTAACTCTTTGTGAAGTCTTCGCAAAAAGAATAGCTGAGGGCTACTTTGATGATTACACCACATGCTCCACGTGGTCAACTTGGTTTACACAAAGCGTACAACTCCACAATAATTTTGATAATTAAAATACATTAGATCGAAAAGAAATTGACAAAAGAAAAACCTTGAACTGGTTACTAACGTCTTACTATTAACCTGATGGGTCAAACAGTTATATAAGCACGTGGTAGTGGTCTCGCAAAGTACACTCCACGTGGGTTGAACATAAAGAAATGTTGCTATATTGCAAAATATTGTCAAGACGAGACGTTATAATCACACAAACATTCGCATTTAAGATTGATGAACTTAGTTAGAGTTACTGATCAACACGTGGTTCCACTTTACTCACAAAGTAGTAACAAAGCAACTACCGCAAAATAATCTGAATTTAACACGAGAATTACACTCCGCTGCACTTTAAGATAGCATTAGATATTTTAGAGCTAAACCTGAAATCAAGGTGATTAAATTTTCAGTTAGGCTGAACTTAAGAAATCCATTGTCCTACGGACTTAACAGACACGCGCTTAGCCGGAGATCTTACCACTTCAGACGCTCGCCACGGCCACACAGCAACTGCCTACTGCCCAGCGTGCTTCCTCGGTCTCACAAAGACCAACGGAAGTGGCCAGAGGGGCAGCTTCCTATACCAACATGACAACGGACGGACAGGACCATACTAAGGATAGAAACCTCTTTGCTTTTAGGAAGCGTAGCTACCTGTTCCGACGTTGGTCCTACTGTTCTCTAGCAGACAGCCTTGTCTGCTACCCTCAAGCATGCAACTAGAAATACATATGCTCATTCATCCTCTCACACAAAAGGGAAGGGGGATGACAGTATCTTATCATATACAGTATATAAAAGAAAGCGGATGTAGGTTCCGTATGAAACTGTGTGACATGAATTACATATAAGAATTACATATAAACTGTGCTTTAAAGTGCAGTAGTGTGACAGATCGTTCTTGTTTATGTGTAAAAGTAACACGTTCCACTGCTCAGTCTCCTCCCAGATAGTCAGAAACGCCACAGTACATTTAGAAGAGGAATTTATTCCATAAATGGCAACAGATTTAAGAATTTAAACATGAAAGGAATCTAACAGAGACCTTTCATAACCCCAACGCTCCGGGAAAAGACTGTGCAGGGAATTTTCTGGCCATGCTAGGACATTCCCAAGCAGGCTTCTCACACCCTACTTAAACCAAAAGTGTAAAAGAAAAAAGCAAAAGGACACCAGCTACTTGCTAAAACACAATAATTTCAACACATCTTTAGAATCTACCAATTTCAAACAGAAAAAAAAGAACACAATCTGTGACACCTATTTAAAAAGGTAGTGTAGACCTAATTCGATCAGCAAGTAAAAACAATGGTTCCTGTGTCATTAATATGAAAAAAATTTCTGGTTGTTACCCTTATGGAGTTCACCAGTATTTGCTCATTGCAAGAGCCAACTGATCACAGGAAAATTTATGACTGTTTATTAACAAGCAAAATTTATGAAAATAGCAAAGGTGCCACAGCAATTAAAAAAAAAGAACATCAAATAACATCGGTATTAAAAAGCAGAACATAACAATGCACAATCTGCAAAAGCAACAAAACGATAAGAGAAAAAACATGTTTTACAAAGTGGTTATCACAAAAAAATCTATATCGTATAAAACTAATAATTTGTAGAATTAAAATAACTATGTGGCACTCATTTAATCACTCTACTATATTTCAATTAGCTAGCAAACAATGAGCACTGTGTCATTATACTGAAACTACAATAATTATGTGATTGTTACCCTTAAGGGGTTCCTCACAGTAAATATGCCCCATGCAAAGGCTAATCGATCACAGTTCAATGAGAATAAAAAGCTATCTGACTGATAAACGAAGCAATGCCACAGCAATGAATTTACGAAACAAAATATCACAAATCTAATACATCACACAAAAACAAACATTGATAAATAAAACAGTACAATAGTCAACATCTAAAACAAAAAAAAACACCTATAAATAAAACACCTGCAAAATACAAGAGTCAAAGTCTAAAAAAGATAAATAGAACACCTGCAAAATACAAGAGTCAGTCTAATAAACACCAATAAATCGAACTCCTGCAAAACACACGAGTCAGAGTTTCTCTGACAGAAACACACGTATATGCACTGGACTAAGAACCGTATAATCACTGTTCACTGACACACTCAGTACTTCCACTGTTCCGTGGCACAATATAGGGGAAAAGGGGGGGGGGGTTCGTCGCCGCAGCTGTCAGTAGGGATTTTTGTCCATCTGTTGCGTGCGATCCCGCCGTCTCTGCCCTCTCATGAAGTTTCTCTCGTGTCACGTACATCTCGATTTGGTTCCATGTTTGTATTGTCAAATTCGTGCGGTATCCTCGTTTGATACGCCAGGTTGATATTCTCGGGCAAGGATGACACTTAATGGCTCTTCTTTTGTGCCACCCTTAGCGACCAGAGAACATCGAACCAAGATTTACTGTCGCTTGACAGTAGGCATCCATCAGGAAATGTCGATAGGCGTCGTTGACGTCTGCAAGTTTCTCTGGGCAGTACCTGTCAAAAGGCTCCACGCCCTTTGTGTTGTTTCACCGCGGCCGTCTCGTCACGGTCGCGTGCGTGTGGTGCGTTGCCAGCAGATGGATTTCCGCGCGGTGGACCGCTCGCCCATCTCAGGTCATCGCCTCGAGGAAAGGTCGCCCGGGGCGGCCGCCCATTAGCTCCAGGTACAAGGGAAAGTGTTTGCCGCTTACTCTCCTTTTGTTGTCGGCCGCGCTCCCAAAGTGGCCCGGATGACAGCGTGTCCCGCTGGGAAACCCGCCAGTTTACAACTAGTCCGGCTGCTCCCGCTGTCTCTTAAGAGTTTTGCCGGTTCGCTTTCAGGTTCTCAACTGCATTCACAGAAATTTTTCATCATCCTTATGTGATTACACAATGTCATACATAATACCACTTAGTATTGTCTTTCACAATTTTTAAGAACAAAGTGAGACTTAATATTTTTTTTTAAATAAAAATATTAGATGAATCGACAATATAAAATAAAATTTAAATGACTTGACAATGTAAAAAAAAATAAAAGTGAAATGACTTGACAGTATAAAAATAAAAATTTAAATGAACTGACAATATAATATTTAAATCCACATCACTAATGTGGTTCACTTACGTTTTAATAAATCAAATGCTATTTATTAATTCACTAAAATGAATAGGATTATGCCTTGTGCAAGTATAGGTCGGGACAGCATAGGGTTCACATGTTATTTACACACACTACATGCACACCTGTTGTCTATTCTACAAACTAACTACCCATAAACATGCATTACTCAATATTCTACTTCTATCCACTACTAGTTAAGCCAATAAGCTACTTCAATGCTATTTCAACACCGTGTATATACCACTACAACATTGTACTATTTCGTCCTCTTCACAAAGAAACCTTTTATCTTCACGTTTGAATCAAACTAAATCCTAATTGCACAAGGAGAGAAAAAAAATTAAAACATCACTTCAATCAATCACATAGAAACATCTTCATCACTATTTTTACCAACATATTATTCAAAATGCATTCGTCACAAATTTAAACTAATCAATTCTTTCTCCTCACCGTCCTCTCTACTTCTCACTGTCCTTTCTAGTCATTTGCCATGTCGCTCATTTGTTCCGATTGGGCGCCTTCTGCGCTGATCGTTTGTCATTGCCGGTTTCGTTCATTTCCATTTGCTGGATTATGTCTAGGGTTAGCCGGCCGAATTTCGACATCATGAGGTGCTCCGCCTACAGTCCTATTCCCACCGTATTCATCGTATCGATTCTGGTTGCCGTACCTGTAGCGTTCACGATCCTGTCCACGTCCTCGATCATTTCTGTTGTTCCACCTGTGTTCGCGACTGTCACCCCAGTTTCTATACGGCCTGTCCCGATTATTGTTCCGTTCGCGTCGCGACGACCAGTCACGCCGTTCATTAGTAATACGGCCACGACTGCGGTCGCGCTGCTGTGCCCCGTAATAACTTTGTGCCTGATTAGGCGGGCATTCTCCTGTATTGTATTCCAACTCTTGGAGAAGCGTCTTAAACGTTTCCACGTCCTCTTTGCATCGTCCCGCAAGAATGACGTGCCGCAAGTGCATCGGCAATTTGGTGATGCATATCCTAATTAGTTCCGCAGGCCCGTATGGGTCGTATAAAAATTGATTTGCCTGCAGCATGTGGTCGAATAGGCGTGCAGGGCTGCCGAAACCAGACTGGTTCAAATTTGGCAGCATAATTATGCCATGTTTGACCCTATCTTGTGCCGCTTCCGACCAATAGGCGGACAGAAAGGCTTGTCGAAACTCCCGAGTGGAGTTGCAGTGACGCGCTGCCGACCTCATGCGAATCGCCGGTTCGCCTTCCAAATAGCCACACATATATTCTATCTTATGTGAACTTGCCCAGTCGGGGGGAAGACAAAACTCAAATTGCTCGAGCCATGCTCGTGGATGTATTCCTTTTTGCGAATTTCGGAATATCTCAAACTTTCTCACCGTAAGGAAATGTTTGAAATCAAATCCCCGCATTTCCTCCTGGCGAGGCCCTTGAATGTTTCTATTATTCTCATGTCTGCCCCTCAAATTACATTCTTCCCTGTCGTCAAAATCTCCCTCGTGGCCGGAGTCCCTCTCTGCACTGTTCGTACGGCTATTTTTAATGCTATTGACGAGTTCGGAATAACACGCCATGCGGTTTTCCAGATGCGCCACGCGTTCTTGTAATTCGCCTGTTACAGCTCTGTTTTGCCTGTTCACTTCGAACTGTCCCTTCTGAAATCTCAGAAGCGAACGCACTTCTGCGGTCTCTGCGGCCGCTACCGGTGTAGTATTGTTCTCGCTTTCCGTCAGCTTCATCGTGCCTACAGTGTCCGCTAATGCCGCAATCTTATCATCAATTTGTCTCTTGTCCTCCGCCCCAGTCTGCTTCAATTGTTCTATTTGCTGTTCCAACGCGTGGATCGCTAAACTGTTGTCCGCTATTGTGTTGCTAACGGACGTGGGACAATGCGTTTCCGCCTCTTGAACCATCGAGAGTACCTGCTGGTGTTCCCTTTGGCATTCTTCCCTCAGCTCTTGGAAATTCCTAAGTAGCCGTTTTTCGCTTTCTTTAGATTCGGTATCGCCCCTCTGCTTGCTCTGTTCTAAAGCTTGCAGACGATCATCGATTTGTTCAAATGTACGGCCTAATTCTTTCATAATATCACTTTTTATCTCACTTGCCAGATTGTTTATTCTTTGTGAGATATCATCGGACACTCTCTGCATCGACTTGTCGACTTTATTTGTCTGCTGGATTAGTTATTCGTCTATTTGTTCCCCTAGCTCTCGGATCGATTTTTCAGATTTATGCGTCATTTGTTCGCCTAGCTCGCGGATCGATTTTTCGGATGATTCTTTTTGTTCTCGGAACGATTTTTCTGATGATTCTTTTTGTTCTCGGAACGATTTTTCAAATGATTCTTTATTTTGTTGCAATAAGGCTTTCATGAGTTCTGCCAAATCAATTTGGTTAGTTGAAGGCAAATTAATTTGTGGCTCTGATGTAAGCCCGTTCGTCCTGTCTTGCATTTCGTCAGAAGTATTCCCCATTGCATTTTCGGAACCGCCCGACGCGTTAACATTCGAAATTAAATTATCCCCTTGGTCCATGTTGCTTAGGTTGTCGGACCGCTTACTTTTAGTTTGGTTACGTGTCTGCATTAGTGCAATTTATAACCGGTATGCGACACACTAATCAAAATAAATGTGTCCCACAAAAATTACGACAGTCACACGAAAGATACCCAACCTAGTACGCACTTTTTTACACGCAATACAAATTTTTATCTTAGATCGAAACAGTGGAATTTACAAGCGAGAATAAAAAACACACAGACATATAAAACACACAAATATAAAAAACAAAACAAGACAAACAACGCAACGCCGATCAACAACGCCGTGAATCTTTTGAAAGTCTGCTCGGAAACAACGCAGAAGTTGTTTGAGCGCTGTAGGGAAAAAAATTAAGATTATAACACGCTCGCAATCTAACATTTCAGAGATTCCAGAGTCTAGCGGAATCACAGAACAGGGTCGCCATGTGTAACGTTGTAACTTTAATTTGGTATGCTGAAATCGGAGCTAATAGTTGACAATGAAAGTGGGTTAAAAGCCCTGATCTGTCTGGGGACATTAACCGTGGATTACTGGGCAACTGTTTCATCAGATATTTAGCAGACTAACACTAATGATAATCTTTTAATAGTCATACAAAACCGGTAAAATATATATATAAAAAGGAGAATTTAAATAAAAAGAAAGAAATCAGTTTATACTTGGAAATTTATTTTAAGATTGTTCATTGAAATTTCAGCATATTATACGTGAGTTATAACTGAGCTGGTGCCTTATTTACGATTGAAAAGAATGTGAGATTGTAATCTTACGGAACACATAAAATATGGAGCCAAGATTTGGGAAACTGCATACAACACTCCATTCATAAAATAACACACGAAGAACATTGAAACATAAGCAAGAAGAAATTAACCACAACCAACAGATTCAGTTTTTACCCAAAGAAATTACGTTCATATCACAATCCTGTCCGTCATGTAATTACCACACACTGGTATACTAAATTCATATTAACTCTTTGTGAAGTCTTCGCAAAAAGAATAGCTGAGGGCTACTTTGATGATTACACCACATGCTCCACGTGGTCAACTTGGTTTACACAAAGCGTACAACTCCACAATAATTTTGATAATTAAAATACATTAGATCGAAAAGAAATTGACAAAAGAAAAACCTTGAACTGGTTACTAACGTCTTACTATTAACCTGATGGGTCAAACAGTTATATAAGCACGTGGTAGTGGTCTCGCAAAGTACACTCCACGTGGGTTGAACATAAAGAAAAGTTGCTATATTGCAAAATATTGTCAAGACGAGACGTTATAATCACACAAACATTCGCATTTAAGATTGATGAACTTAGTTAGAGTTACTGATCAACACGTGGTTCCACTTTACTCACAAAGTAGTAACAAAGCAACTACCGCAAAATAATCTGAATTTAACACGAGAATTACACTCCGCTGCACTTTAAGATAGCATTAGATATTTTAGAGCTAAACCTGAAATCAAGGTGATTAAATTTTCAGTTAGGCTGAACTTAAGAAATCCATTGTCCTACGGACTTAACAGACACGCGCTTAGCCGGAGATCTTACCACTTCAGACGCTCGCCACGGCCACACAGCAACTGCCTACTGCCCAGCGTGCTTCCTCGGTCTCACAAAGACCAACGGAAGTGGCCAGAGGGGCAGCTTCCTATACCAACATGACAACGGACGGACAGGACCATACTAAGGATAGAAACCTCTTTGCTTTTAGGAAGCGTAGCTACCTGTTCCGACGTTGGTCCTACTGTTCTCTAGCAGACAGCCTTGTCTGCTACCCTCAAGCATGCAACTAGAAATACATATGCTCATTCATCCTCTCACACAAAAGGGAAGGGGGATGACAGTATCTTATCATATACAGTATATAAAAGAAAGCGGATGTAGGTTCCGTATGAAACTGTGTGACATGAATTACATATAAGAATTACATATAAACTGTGCTTTAAAGTGCAGTAGTGTGACAGATCGTTCTTGTTTATGTGTAAAAGTAACACGTTCCACTGCTCAGTCTCCTCCCAGATAGTCAGAAACGCCACAGTACATTTAGAAGAGGAATTTATTCCATAAATGGCAACAGATTTAAGAATTTAAACATGAAAGGAATCTAACAGAGACCTTTCATCCTTATTTCTTTAAAAATTTAGAAAATCTAATAAATTTTTTTCTATAAATAAGTTCTGCCAAACCTCATCTATGTATACCAGTGATTGAAATTTAAATTTAAAAAGTCAAAGGTTCATTCAACCATAAAAGTTTTAACTTTTAAAAATATGATTTTTTATGTTTCTAAAAACCAAAAAATTTACTCCAAAATTTAGCTCTTTCAAATCTTAGAAAATTATTGTAAAAATAACTGTTGATCAAGTTATTCTGATTTAGAAAACTATTATAAAGAAAAAGGTTATTCAAATGTAGCTAGACAAGATCTCTAGCAATTTATTGATTGTTTCAATATAAAAAAAATGAAAAAGAGAGAACTAAGACATAAAAATATAACAGAATGTCCATCAACTTGGGAAACAAAAAATTAAAGAATTATTCCAAATTGAATAAAACAATTAATCGATCTTTTTCTAAATCCTGTTGACAATATTAATAATACTGATTATGAATTCAATAAAAAATATTTAAATGATCCTTATGAATCCTGCAAATCTAAAAAGTTACCCTAACATTAATAAACAACAATTAATCGATTTTAACAAAAAATGAGGCCTACGTTAATAATATACTGATAAATAACTCAATAAAAATTTTTAATATATCGTTAAGCAATATGTAAAATGACAA